>NC_133517.1:27430000-32430000 GCF_049354715.1 Callithrix jacchus
TACTAAAAGTTATTTGTTTTTGTTTTTTTGACACAGAGTCTCTCTCAGCCGCCTTGGCAGTGGCACAATCTTGGCTCACTGCAACCACCCTCTCATGGGTTCAAGCGATTCTTCCATCTCAGCCTCCCAAGTAGCTGGGATTACAGGCATCCTCCATCATGCCCAGCTATTTTTTGTATTTTAGTAGAGATGGGGTTTCACCATGTTGTCTAGGCTTTTCTTGAACTCTTGACCTCAGGTGATCTGCCTGCCTCAGCCTCCCGAAGTGCTAGGATTATAGGTGTGAGCCACCTCACCCACTGTAAACTTTTTTTTTTAATTGTATTTTTAAAATTTTATGTAATGGAGCAGATGCCATATGAAGGAAAGCAGTCTGTCTTCCGGTTGCGGTTGTCATTATGTCAGGGCAGTCTCTCTCCAAGGCAAATCTTATCACTTGCTCCTCAGTGCCTTTTAAGGAAGGCCCTTCTTGCTCTTATCAACCTGTGGACCACTTCAGAGCCTAGCCCAGGACCTGGCCCTTAGTAGTTCCTCAGAAAATACTTGTTGAATGAGTTGACAAGCGAATGGCTAAATGGAATTCATACAATTTAAAGAAAATGCTTCTCAATAAACTACAGGTTTAGTTAATCACAGAAATAAGTTCCTGTAGACAGATGAGAAAAGCAAAGCACAGAGAAAAGTCACACACGTGAACCACAGGTATTCTGACTTCCTACTCCACTTAAGAATATTACATCTTCTTCTACTTTATCATTTCAAGATTCCTAACTGAGCTCTCCCGCTATAGTTAACTTTATAGTTTCAGAAGCCACTGGTGATTGGTAAGTTTATGTGAGGACATATAACTAACATCTAATGGACCCATAAACTCCATTCAGTACTTTAAATGATCAAATACACAGAAATTAACCTTCTATGTTCATTTCATTATTTTTGTTGTAATATTGTGAAAAAGTAAATGATTATCTCTCCATCTGGTCTTTATAATGTATAAACATCATAGCTAAGGGGCATATTGTTCAAAGATCTGAAAATATGCTACACAAAGTGCAGTTTTCTTTTTCAGTTTCTACTTTAGCACCTGCTTGATAGTGTTTTCTTACTGAGTGTCATTAGTATTATTATTTTTTGAGACAGGGTCTCACTCTCACCCGGGCTGGAATGCAATAGCTCCATCACCGCTCACTGCATCCTCAACTTCCCAGGCTCAAGCGATCCTCTCACCTCAGCCTCTGGAGAGCTGGGACTACAAAATTGTGCCATCACACGCAACTAATTGTTTTGTGTCTTGTAGAGACTGGGTTTTGCCACGTTGCCCAGGCTGGTCTCAATCTCCTGGGCACAAGAGGTCCCCCTTCCTCAGCTTCCCAAAGTGCTGGGATTACAGGTGTGAGCCACCATACCTGGCCATTTCTTAGGTAAAAATATTTGTGCACATCCTTCTAGGTGCAATTAATGCTCTCTACTAACAATGCCACTAAGTAATGCAGAACTTTTCTGAAGAAGACGGTAATGATGATATAAAGAAAAATGTCTAAAGACTTGTCAAATTAAAACAAAAATCTTGTGGACTCAGCTAAATTATTATTCAAGCATTCAAAAGAAATTCAATCCAAAATGATGACACTTCTCTTTTCTACTTAATGCTAAGACAATACAGTCATTGGAAAAATACAAAGGTAACCATTTAATTCTAATGTTGGAGGAAAGTGAAAGGAACTGGTCTGGTAAAACTTGTTTTATTTTTTATTTTGAGAGGGGAACAGCACACACAAATCTGTGTTATTATTCTCATGCCTTGATAAAGCAATCTAACTGCTTTGTGCTGGTAGACATAAGCTGAATGTCAATTTGCCAAGAACATATAGAACACTATAGGGAATACTGTAGAAAGCCTAGTTCTTGTGGGTAGATTAAAAAAGGAATGTCAGAGACCAAACTCCCTCATCTTTTCTTCTTACTTCCTTTTCTCAAAATTTCCCTACCTCTTTATCCAACTTCTCCCCCACTTCCACATCATTCCTCCTATTCCATTCTAATCCTTCTACTTAATCCCTTGTTCACATCCTGAAACACTGTGGAATCCATTAACTGGCCCCCCACCCACCTCCACTAACATTTGTTAATATCTCTCTCTTCACAAGTCCCTTCCTTTTAGCCTGCCAACATACTATTTTTTTCCCATCCAAACCCAAGTCTCTCTTGATCCTGCCATTCTCTTTAGCTTTCCCATATTTCCCATTTCTCCTTCAGGCAATTGCCAAACTTCTGGAAAGATGATTGCCCACATTCACAGACCTCAGTGCTGAGCACCTACTCAGACCCCTGATGTGATCCTCCCAATTTCTTGGAGCATCTCTCTCCAACACTCACATTGGCTTGCATGACTCTTATTTATCTCTCCTGGCTGTTCTCTTACTGTGCCTTCTCTGTGTCTTCTTCCACATGCCATTCCCTATATAAATATAGTCTGTAAGAGTCTGTCTTGGCCCCTCCACTTCTGTCTCCAGGATTATTTCTCTCCTCTGCCTCCTTCTCCTCTTCCTCCTCTTCTGTTTATTGGTAATGTCATCCATATTAATCTATGCAGGTATACCAAATCTTTTGCTTTAGCTTCAAGTACATTTCTTGCCTCTAACATGCATTTCCATTGGCTTCTGGATATCTTTATTTTAATTTTCTAAGTTGGTTGTTAAACTCATTAATTAGTAAGTTTGTTCACTTACTCAATATATATTTATTAAATATCCACTATGTTACTAAGATGAAGGTTAAGCTGCTATCCAAATGCAATGGCTTCAATAATGCAGAGCTTTATTTTTCTCTTACTTAACAAGATGGTGGAGCACCTGTTTTCCACAAAGTCATTCAGGGAACCAAGGGCCTGATGTCCCAAAGTGTGTCTACATCAGTATGGCCACAGCTGGATAGCGTGCGAAAAAGAAAGAAAATGGAAGGGTGGGGCCGGGTGCAGTGGCTCACGACTGTAATCCCAGCACTTTGGGAGGCAGAGGTGGGTGGATCATGAGGTCAAGAGATCGAGACCATCCTGGTCAACATGGTGAAACCCCATCTCTACTAAAAATACAAAAAATTAGCTGGGCATGGTGGCACGTGCCTGTAATCCCAGCTACTCAGGATGCTGAGGCAGGAGAATTGCTTGAACCCAGGAGGCGGAGGTTGCGGTGAGCCGAGATCGCACCATTGCACTCCAGCCTGGGTAACAAGAGCGAAACTATCTAGAAAGAAAGAAAAAGGAAGGAAGGAAGGAAGGAAGGAAGGAAGGAAGGAAGGAAGGAAGGAAGGAAAGGAAAGAAAGAAAATGGAAGGGTGTATCATCAATGTTTTAAGACCAAGCCCCAGTGTGGTCATCCCTCTAGCTCACATCATCACCCCAACTTAGATAGCCATGCCTAACTTGTAAGAAAGGTTGAAACATGGAGTCTTTAGCTACGTGGCCCTGTACTCTGCTATACTCTATTGTCGTGGAAGAAAGGGAGAATATATTTTGGGTGAGGACCAGTGGTCTGTTGCTCCTACCAGGACTACATATTCTGCCAAGCATTGACATTCACTAACATTGAAATAATACTGATTATGTTTTTATCCAAATCTGTTTCCTGGTCAGTATTCTACAGTTCTGTAGATGGAATTATCATCCTTCCAAGCCACAGTGTTTTAAAACAGCTAAGACATCTTTAATTTTTAATTAATCTTTCCTGTTTCCTCCCTCCTGCAAAAGCCACAATTTTCCTAAGTATAACGTAGTCTTCCTGTTGTTTCTGGCTTGGCCTCATCTTCTTCCACTTTCCCAAACATTTTTGTAGCGTTGATGTCCACTACCATTTGTTTGAAAGGCAGACAGTGTCTACTCACTGGTTTCCTATGTCCAGGCTTGCTCTGCCCATTACAAATCCCTCAGCAGTCTTTCTAAAACATGTCAGTCCTTGTGCATAAAGGAAGGAAGTGTGGACTCCTTAGCATGACATTCAAAGTTTAGAAGAAGGATGGTGCGCCCTTGTCTAGGTTTGGTGAGATTGGCTATAATCATCTTCTCCATCCAGTTCCCTACTGCCTGCTCTGTCTGACTGACATATTCTACGTTTAGCCATGACATACTTCACATTTTCTTCCTCTGCACATTTATTCCTATTTTTCTCCTGGTTGCAATGCCTCTCTAGCTCCATAAATCCAACTGCTATCAATATTTCAAAGCCACGCTTAAATTCTACCTTTTCCAAAAAGCTTTCTTTATCTCTTTTATAGTAGAAAAAAAGTTATTTCTCCTTCCTTTGATATTATATAAAATTGTATCTATACCTCTCTTGCAATACCTAACTCTTTATTTCTTGTATTATAGCTGATAAGGGCATGCCTAATCTTCCCTCGTAACCTCCTTAATTTTGGGACCAAGACTAATTCTTCTGTATACTTCACCTAGGTTCTAGTATAATGCATGGTGCATAGTGGGTATTCAACAGTTATCAATTTAACAAATGAATGTTTGAAGAATAACTTAAAGGAAATCTAGAATATGATAAATACAAAGCAGAGAGTCTGTTAAAAAAACATCATTTTCACCGACAGATTGAGAAACCATTATTGTGGAGTGAATTTTTACTCAGTTGAAAAATTGGTAAGGCCTGGCCATTCGTTTAGGAAGACACATTTGGAATAATAGTAATCAGTGTTTTGATCTGGTAAGGTTAACTGATAGTGACACAGGTTTAAAAGAATTGTCATGCAAATGCAAGTATTTTCTTCAACAAGACACATTTTCCTTAGAATTATCTAAAGCACTTCTGAGTTCCTAAGTTTTTGAAATACTGTGGGCTTTTGGTCCTACATTTTCCAGTGAATCCTATGAATATTGAAATAATTTTCATTCTAATTATTCTGTGGTATTTTCAGTCATAGTCAAGACTCTGAAAACTTCTACTAGAAAGACACTTTTCATAGGATTTTCCAGTTGAATTTTACTGCCTGGAGATATTGCAAATCTTAAGATAATTTCCCCCAAATGTCTAACATTTTCCAAGCAAGAGCTCCAATTCTTTTTACGTTTGTATATCTGAGGCACTGGTAAAATGAAACTAGCATTTCACTTCTAGTGATTCTACGTTTGCCTTCTGGAATTAGGGCAACATATTAAAGTGGCGGGATCTCATAAATGTTTCATGGAAAATAAGAAAAACATGCTATAAAAACCACCTAACCGTGAGATAATAAGGAAGAGGAAGGAGTGGGTGATCAGTGAGGCCCTCTGGGATGGCTGTGGAATAAGTTCTAAATCCTGGGTAAGATTTTCACAACTCATAAGCAACCTCTGGCTATAGGTCACACAGTTTTAGAAATTGCTTTAACCCTCCAGGAACCATACCACCATTAAATTTGGTCATTTCTATGTCATCTGCATTTTATTCATTGAGAAGTGGGTCCTTATTAAGGGTGAAATCTTGGCGAGTTACTTACCCTCTGTGAGCTTCAGCATCATTGTTATTTAAATGCTCATAACTGGAGATTCAACTCTATTAGTGATGTTGGGCACATGGGCTTTTATTATTTTTTGAGTGTATGAAATATTTTATTATAAATTTAATATGCACCTAAAACATGAAAGGTTTTTAGAAAATAAGGAGATGAATGTAAACCACTCAGTTCAGCATCATGTAATAATTGATAATTATTGCTAATAATGATGATGCAGATAATTATGGTGTGTGTGTGTGTGTGTGTATTTATACAGAAATTTGAGGTTGCAGTGAGCCACAATCATGGCACTGTAACTCTAGCCTGGGCAACAGAGTGAGATCATGTAAATACACTAAAAGTAATGGCAAAAATTGCGTTTACTTTTGCACCAACCTAATATATATATATAAGACTATATATATGTGTGTGTGTGTATAGATATATGTAAATAAATATATACACATATATAAATGTTTATATTATATACATAATTATATAAATATACTATATATGTATGTGTATATATATATATTATGATGCTAATAATAATGCAGATAACAATTATGGGTGTGTGTGTGTGTTACACACTCTAAATAAAATCATACAGGACTTTAAGAAAGCAGAAACGTTCACATTTCACCCAGAATAATAGAGTGCCACAAGAGTTTGTTATTTAAGATGAATTCTTGCATTTTCAGAAACCCAGGGACCTGTTTCTGACAAGTCTCTCCCCTCCTGCCTACAAATGCCACCAGTGTTCCATTATTCTGACATATATGGTAAAGCCTGAAATCAGCAGAAACTGCTGAATTGATGAGTTAACAAAATACACATGAGCCCCAGGAAATTAACAGGACAATGGTCCCAGGTTAGCATGAGGCACAAGAGCGTTCTACTCCATGTGGTTTCCTGGCATGCTTATTAGACTCCTGGGCAGGGAAATGCCTCTACCTGGAGATTTAGATATTAGAATTGATACTCCCAAGCTAGAGCATTCTATTTGAAATAAAAGCAGTCTTTGTGTGGAAAGAATAAAACTACAAGCTTTGTACACTTGTAAACCACCACTGACTCGCAAATTATTCTTATTTTACTCTCAGATTGAGAAAAAAGACATTTGAATCTGATATATTTTAGTCTGTAAAAAAATCAAAAGAATCGAATTCTGTCAGCCTAATCTCATTACACATGTAGCCATTACAGTCAAAATGAGTTTCCTCTGAATAATTTTGGTTGTGTTTCAAAACCAATTCTCAGAGGAAAAGAGTCATTACGCTCAAGTAGTATGTTACTAAATGGGGCTTCTATTATACTGGGGTGTTCACATTCACGTTTGCTGAAGCCATAGGGTGATGAGATGAATAATTCAGGTTTTGATCAATATAAAATTGAATTGAATGAAAGAGAGACACAACATTTAAAATGCATAATGTTAATACTTTGTTAAAGGTTTTATTTAATAAGGAGAAATAAATAGCCATGAAAACATATGTCCCAATACTTCTCTCTTGCTTCCGTCTCATGTCCTTTGAGTTCCTTTATTGTACACATTATAGTCAGAATCATCTGCCAGTTGACTGCCTACTTCACTTTTATCCCCTTCTTTCCTCCTGCACATAAAACTGGGTCCTGTGAGAATATGAGCTTCTCCATGGCAGAGACTCAGCTTGTTTTTTACTGTATCTCTAGGGAGAAGTATCTTGGACACATAGGAGGTCTTCAATAACCATTCATCAAACACTGTTTTCTGGAGGCTGCTTGTGTCACCTTGAGAACTAAATATTATAAAAGATGAAGCCCTCTGTGTAGGTATCAATAGCTAGATGTGTAGTAAGATGAAGCGAATAAAACTCTGGATTCTAAAGCAAATGTCCAGACAGAACCCTCATAGCAAGACAGTGTGGCAGAAAAGTCAACTGACTTGTGAAAAAAGGGCCTTGATTTACTAGGAATTCATTCTTTATGTAACAATTTTCTTCAAAAGTCCATTAATGTGAGTTTTCTTTGTTGTTTTTAGAATCAATAAGATCTTGAGGATTTAAACATATTTGATATGTTTCAATCCATTCCTGTTACTCTTCTTGGTACTTAGTTGTCTCTTCCTTGGCTAAGGAAACCCTTTTTACATTTTTATTACTATCTATTTATTTTGGAGACAGAGTCTTACTTTGTCACCCAGGCTACAGTGCAGTGGCACAATCACGGCTAACTGCAGCCTCAACCTCCCAGGCTCAAGTGATCCTCCCACCTCAGCCTCCCAAGGCTGGGATTACAAGTGCACCACCATGCCCAACTAATTTTCTTATAGAAACGGTGTTTTTGCCATGTTGCTCAGCTGGTCTCAAACTCCTAGGCTCAAGCAGTCCAGCTTCTTTAGCTTCCCTAAATGCTGGGATTGCAGGTGTGAGCCATCATGCCTGGCCAGGAAAGCCTTTTTAAGTTGGAACTTTGGTCATTTTGAAAAAACGCAAGATAGCATTTTTGCTTTTTATTTATGTTAAGCTGTGGTAGTCTCATTTTATTCATTGTATGCCCTAGAACTAGAATCAGGTTATTTCTCTAAGGAGCATTAGTTCTTTTCAGCAAAAAGAAAAAAAAGATATTTGGAGGCCACAATTTATGCACTAGGGACACTCATTGTTCCTGTGTTGGTCATTGCTCCTAGGCTTTTTCAGTGAACAGACTAGGATGTGTGTGTGTGTCTGTGTGCGTGTGTGTGTGTGTGTGTGTGTGTGTGTAGTAAATCATTAGGTAACATTGATACCTCCAATTCAAATTCAGGGATTTAGGGATATTAACCTCATCAGAGTTGCATCTGTACTTGCTTTATCACACTACAAAACTCTTGGTTCTCAATGATGCCAATAAAATATTCATTTTTTCTTTGTTTTCTAATACACTCAAAACAGTCTCAGAATAAGAGTATCAAGAATATAATTACTATAAAGATTAATATTTGGATTTCTTCTTTTAGATATACCATAGACATGATGTAAGTTAAGTAATTGTATAACAAAGTCACTTGCAATACTGCCTCTTTGTGTGGTTTTGCTACCAACTTGTTACACAGTTTGGTTCACTTGTTTTATATTTTTAATTTTGAGGGATTTAAAAATGTATCAATTTAATTTGCTTTATAATTATGCAAAATATTTACATCGTTATAAAATCAAATCTACAAAATCAAATTATATACTTTTTCTCAAATGATAGCATGGTATATACACATTTTGCTACTTTGTGTGTTTTTTTAAATTAAAATAGTCTATGTTCATCACCCAGTCACAGTCTATAGAGATACTTCTTACTTCTTTCAAGAGCTTCATAGAAATCCAATGTGTATGTGTAGGGTAGGTTGCTCAAGCAATCCCTCAGTGATGAATTTTTGGACAGTGCCTATTACAAAGAGTGCTGTAATCAGTAGCCTTGTGTATATATATTTTTGTATGTTTGCCTGTGTGTCTTTGGGATGAGTTTTTGTAAACATTACTAAGTCAAAGGATAAATGCTTATGAAATTTTCTTAGACATTGCTAAATTTTTCTCTATAGAGGGTTCTAACATTTTGTTTTCCTACCAAAATTATATGAGAATGTTTATTCCCCACACCCTTGTCAATAGAGAATGTTTTCAAAACCTTTAAATATTTCCCAATATGTTAAATGAAAAATATTGTATCTAAGTATAACTTTAATTCCCCTTTCTTTCACTGCATGCAAGTTTGAGCATCTTTTTATGTGTTTAAGACACAGTTGCATTTCTTTTCTGTGAACATGTAGTATCTCGAGTCAATTTCTCTACAGGATGAATATTTTCTTATTCTCTTCCTGGATTAAATATGAAATGGAAGGAAGGGAAGTATTGCAAACTTTAGTTGCTTAAGGGAAAAGTTTGATATATTTCTGCCCATGATTCTTAATCTGTAGTGCTAGGAAGATAAACTCAGCTAGAATTTGGTCAGGAAGACAGACAAAACTCTAAATATTCCAGACTGAAAGAACTAATGCAAAGAGTTGGAGGCTTATATAATTCAGAAGGCTTGAAGCATGAAAGTCAGGAGAGCCATTTCCAGTGGTCTAAGCCTGAAACCAACCTTCCCAAAAGCTCACCTGGCTAAATTCAAGAACCTCTGGGAAGCTTATTCTGTCAATCAGCCAATCTCAGCTTATTGCCCCAACACAGTAATTCCACGAAACCCTCCTGGAAGTCACTCCAAACCTCAAGGCTGCCCCTGTGCTTCCTGAAAGGCTCTAGAGAATCATTACTTCTTCTGTTCGTCTATCATCCAGTCTTCCATAAGTACTTTTCAGTGTTACAATCTAAACTAGAACTATGGGGAGCAGGGAATTCTGGGAAATGTCATTTTCAGATCTCTTCAATGACATAGCAGTGGGGGCAGATTCTAAATAGCTCTTACTTGGCCTTTGGGGAACACATTTTCCCCCCTTTCATTAGAATTCTTTTTATTTTCTTTCTATACTTTTTGAATAAGAAAAAAAGAATTGAGAATTCAGTTAATAATGATAAAAACAATAGTGCTAGCCTTTATAGAGCACCAGCATTGTACTGAAATCTTTACACGTGGGCAATGAGGATGGAGGAGTAGGACAGTGTTTTCTCTCTGAGTTCCAGCAATTAGAAGACTCAGAAAAAAATACCTTAATAGACCAATATTACTAATACTAATTACTGATATGTAATTAGACTATGCTAAAAAAGCCTTCCTCATTTTTCCTAGCCTCTTTTCTTAACCATAAATTAAATACTTTCGCTGATCTCTTGCAAATTCTAGCGGTAAAATACCCATGACACTTTAGAAAAAGAATGAGTGCCCATTTTGTAGTTCCGAAACGGTACCAGGCTGACACAAATGTACAGAGAAAATATCTAGAGTAAGAATTGTACAAGATTGGTCTGAAAAAGTCTTTTTGCATCAGAAAGTAAGGAAATAATAGAAACTTTTGCAGTGACATCAAAAGGACTCAGGAGATAATTTAACAAGAGTGTCATTGGCCAAAGATTGAATAATTTGAACATTAATGATAATAAATGGATTGAAATACGTTTAAATCTATAAGTTCACAGTGACCTAAGGGGAAAAGTTCTAATAGTTATCTTTGGAGCCTGCTAGGGGACTAACTCATTAGTTTATAAATTAACAAAAGAAAAAAGTGAGCATTTAATGTGCCTTTTCTATATGAACTGTATCTCAGGGTAATCAAGTAGTTCATGAGGAGAAATTTGGTTTTACAGAAATTTTGCACCAAATAAATGAAGATGGAATGATAGAATATCACCACTTGTCAAAATGCTAGTTGATAAGTGGATCTTAACAATTATCATCAATAGTTGTAATATCACAAAAAGAGAGAGAACTTAAAATTATGTCCCTACTAATAGAAGCACATAGCATCACTTCTAACTATTCTTACAAAAAAAAATTTCTAATCAAGGTCTAAATGCTTTTTTACAGGAGACAGAGGAAAATGTTAAATGACACTGCAGTGATGCAATCATCAAAATTCAATAGTGGGAAATTCTATAGGATACATGACCACTTTCATCAACAAGTAAACCACAAGGAACAAAAAAAGAATGGAAACCTATAGTTCCCTTGGTTAGTTGATTTTTGGAAAAATTCATTCACACGTAGCCAATAAACACATTAATATCTTGGCTGGATTAGGAGACATAAAATGTGGGAGAGCTTAGCTGACTAAACTGCACAAGCTGTGGAACATTTCCTTGTAGTTCCACTGGGCATAAAGTCTCTTAAAATATCCTTCAGAATACAATGGCACATGTAGTGATGTTGGCTTACTATCACTTCATTGCACTGCAAATAAAATTAAGTAATTGGTTTATGATATTTATTATGGCTCCAAAATACCTTCAAACTGAAAATATCTCACATTTCCCTTACATGTGCTATTTGGCATAAGTAGTGGTAGATTTTCATTTCTTGATAAAATATATGGGGCACCTTTCCAAAGTTGCTCTCTACCGAAGCTCATTATTTTTAACTAATGGTGAAAAGAATCAGACCCCTAAATCAGAAATAAGTGGAATAAAAATACAAGTAAAGACAGTAGAGTTGCTGCTTCATAAAATATTTTTCATTTTTTAATAATTTAGTTCCCAATATTTATAGTAAATGCTTCAGTCTATGTAAACTGCCATAAGATAAATACCAAGGAATGAGGAAGCTTTTATAGTATGAGATTATTGTACTCCTCCCTAGTTTCTGATTTTGTTTAGAAGCCAGAAGAAACTCCAGACTTTTTGGGAGGATTCAAAATGTACTGATCAGTGAGATGCCACTGAGGAATGCTAAAATGCTCTCAGACTTACACTTTCTTTGAAACACCTTTCTGACACCAAAGGTCAACTAAGAGTCTAAGATTGATTTGTTTCAACTAACCACATTTAGAACTCAGAAACTGCAACTACTGAACATATTTTAACATGTTGTTGAGAAGAGGAGAGCAAGTTGATGAGGAAGGGACTCTCCTGTCTTTAAAGGAAGAAAAAAATGAGACTCCACAGTTTCATATATGAGTTTGCCTTACGTGGATGAAGGTTGACAGAAGATCGATTTCCCACAGGCTTTGAATTCTATCAGAATGTCTTTATTAGCGTCTATGATATTGAAAAGAAAGGCATTCAAAGGGGTGAGGCCATAGGGATAGCAACAGTGTGCTGCCCAATAGGGCGCATGCCTGTGGGGCTGCATCTGCCCAGAGGAGGTGCCATTTTCTAATTCTCATATAAGCTGGCAGCAGCCATGCTTTAGGCTGGGGAAGGGTGAACAGGGAGGGAAGGGTGAGGTATTTTTCTGTGACTCCACAAAATGAATTGTTGAGTCAATTTTGTTGGAAAGGGAGGGCAAAGGAAGAAAGCTTCTCCAGGTAGTTCTGAAAATGAACAATCTCATAGACATACAAAGAGTTCATAAACTTGATCAGCCTCAATTCAGTTTAATTTTTGTTTCAATCACCACCTTCAAACATGTTCTATAAAATTTTCTTTGTTCTTTAGTGATATTGGGCACATTTTATTGCTTTCAATAAAATTGCACTTTCAATTTTCATGAAGTCCTCTTTAATGCATATAACTCATATCCTACTTGATGTTTGTTTCCTCTTCTACACTCCTTCCCGCTAGGCTGGAGGGTCCTGCAGTGGGCCCAGACGGTAGCCTCATATTTTGAATCATTCTTTTCCTCTTCTGGTTCTTGTATTGCGTTAGGGAGGGGGATAGAGATGGGGGCATGGCTCTCTTATTTGTCTGACCACAGATATAATCTTTTCATTGTTTCCTCTTCTTTGGTTAACACTGACTGCAACCTGATACACTCTCTGGAACTGATGTTGATCCGCTGGCTCTACAGGGCACAGAGACGGGCTCTTAGGGGGCTGTGAGTGGGAGAAGGGTGTTTCTCACTGCACAGCTGCCTGTGTAGGAGTTCTGCTATAGCCCTGTTATTTGCTAACTCGTCTCCAGCTCTTGACCCCAGCAGTAAACCCCACAGACTCTTGGTGTTGGAGCAACTCCCAGGAAGCCATTCTTCTCAAGTCGGGTTCCAGTAAGGTAGTTCCAGCATGGCTCTGAGGGCAGGCTGTTCAGATTCCCATCCTTTGACTTTCTTGTTGTCTTCCTTTCTTTCCCCCACATCCGACTTCTGAAAAGGGAAGACCCACTAGTCTGTTGATCTGAATAACAATTAACCTTGTTGTCTGTACAATTGGTAAATGAGATGATGTTCTTTTCTTCTTGAAGGTCCTTCAATGCTTCCAGGCGATTCACTGCAAGTTTCTTTCATTTGCCTTGGGAGAGGCGGAAGCACTTTACCCCAGTTTTTGTTCAAAGATGAGTGACAAATGGCCAGAACTCTCAAGTCGACAACTAGTGATTTTAACAATTGTCTCTTTTTTCCTCTCTCCTGAATTTCTAGTCTTCTGCTTATATAGACTGAGATGTGAAGGAGCTGTGGTTAAGAAGAGGCTGCAAAGTACCAGACTTGGCAAAAACCTCTGTTTCCAATTACTTGAAACCCCCTTTACAATGTGGGTCCTTTGACACCTCTTTGGTCTTATATATGGGTCTTAGATGCTAATTACGGATCAACAAATAAAACCTCACTCCATGTGCTATTGCGTTAACTTATTTTAGCTTGCATATATTATTTCTTTTCTCCTTCAGTATTGCCTTTGATGAAAATTTTAACCTGATTACACTGGCCTAAGAGCATTGGCAGGGAAAGCAGATAATATTATCTGTGTACAGACATGGCTAATCCTGTTAAGCCTGGGTGTAGAGCCAGATTTTTATATGGATGAGCTGGTTTATATGTGGGGGGTGGGTTGGGCAGGGATCATCTTGTTGAAAAGGAGAGGATACTGAATTCTCATTTATGAAATCCTTTATACTTTGTTCAGGTAACATCAATTTTCAAAGAGGGGGAGGAAATTATGAGAGTAGGGGGAGGGTTGTAAAGCTCCCTAATGCCCTTATGGCTATTGCTGTAGCCCCAGGCAATGAGAGAAAAGTATCTCTGGGCCCCTATATTAGTCCTATATTAGAATAAAAGACATTGAATTCTAATGGGTAATTGAGGAGACTTCAATAAAGGAACTATTTATAAGATGTGGGAAGCTAACAGGCACAAAGGAGCACAAGATCGCCATCCGCAGCAGAAACCATTAGAGGAAGGACAGGGAAGGTTTACCAGTACCCAGAGGGCCGCAGCCAAAGCTATAGAAAAGAAACTGAGTCACTGCCAACTTACAGCCTAGCAGAGAGAGAACTGACACCTTTCTCTTTCTTGCTTCTGATGTCCTGCTGGCATCGCCCATTGGATGAACTGAACTTTTAGCCGACTGGAAGCCACGGAGGCATTCCATAAAGGTCAGTCCCCTAAGGGGGCTATCAGCAAGCCAGCAGGGTGGAGATGGGTGGAGAGTGAGTCTGCAGGGGCCTATGGAGAATAACTGCCGTAGACCTACTCCTTGCCTAGAGAAAGCCTGTTTGCTAATAGATTATCTTATCACATGTTTCCTGCTAAATTGAGTCTCTGACTTTTACACCACTTTCAATCAGGCCAACTTTTCATGATTTTGTGCTTCTAGGCAGAAATTTTCACAATTCAGCACATCCTCAGCTGTTCCTCATATATACTCATCAATGTTCTGGAAAAGAAAACAGAATAGGCCACTTATCATTTGGATGAGCTCAATTCTGCTCTCAACTGACCCCCATTTCATCCATTTTATTTAAGTCTGGACCTCTATTCCATTTTCCCTTTATTTGCCCAAGGCAGCCATCATCAATTGGTCTTTGCTTCCTTTCCTGATGAGCTAAGACACAGCCTCAGAATCTTTCTTAACTTACTGTCTAGCAATTAATAAATCAATTGGAGTTGGTGTAGAAGGTGAAAGCATCTTTTTATCCCTGTTCTATGGCTTTCTTAAATCAAATGTTTCTGTATTTTGCTTAGCAGATTCCTTCCCATTTACCCTAGAAAACATTTCTATACCCGTGAGGTTTTTTTTTTTTGGTTTTGTTTTTACCATATGGAATAACAGCCAGATTGTCATTAATTAGAAAACCTTTTTTTTTGAGTTTTCTAAACAACAGGGTCTTACCACTTCACTTTTACTATAAGTTTCTTTCCCTTCGTCTTGCTTAGGACCAGAATTCCATCCTTTGTTTTCCTTTTCTCACTATCAGACTATTCTTTCCCTGCCAGACTCTGATTGGTGTTTTGATTCTCTCGCCTAGAAGAGGCTGTTTCCACACTGAGGAAATAATAACCACATTGTCTCATGTTTATAGGATTCTTCGAAATGCACAAAATCCTTGCATATATATTTATGAACTTCTTTCTGATCAAAGGCAATATTTGTGATATAATTAGAGCATCTTGGATTTTTTATTTACGGGACTATATTACTCTTCAGAGTCTTTTATTATCTTACTATGGCTTCTAAGTCACCTTCTTGAAAAAATACCTTTCTACCCACAAAATCCTTCTTTTTCCCTCATGTATATTTCTTCAGTTACATAGGTAATTTTGGCTTTAGAGAGTTAGTGAAAGGAAGTAAGCCTTTAGAAAAATAAATGCGTAAAACAATCCTCCGATTTAGGAACCAAACTACAAACACTTCCTTCTTCCAAGATGATATTCAACGACTGAACATACGTAGACCAAAGTTCATGTATGCATTTTCTAGCAATTTCCTCATGATTTCAGAAACTTACAGTCACGTTTAATATAGAAACTTACAGACAGTCACTTTTAATATATGTGTGTGTTTTTTTTTGAGAAGTGTTCTTTTAGAGGATATTAATGTTCTAATCCCTTCTTTTTTATTAAAGAGGAAATAGCTTGACACCTTTCAGCTGGTCCTTAGAGAATGAAATTTACTACATTTCCTGTGATATATTTTATAGGTTTTTTTTAAAAAAAAAAATCTTTTTTTACCTTTTTAAAGCCTGCAGCATCAATGTCTTTCCTCCTAGACATAATTTCTCCAGGTGTTCAGGCTGAGCTTGTAAAGCCTTCTACCACGATGAGCCTCTCTTTAAACTGGAAGCCTTCCTGAACTTTTTAAAATAATGAGACCTCACCAGGCAAATTTATGATAAGGTTCCTTTTCCTCTCAGCCTAACCCACTGAACCTCCCATCAATTCATAATTGGTCATTGGCCTGTAAGACAATGGTAATAAACAACAGAAAGTGTTTCCTAGGTGTTCTGATCTTTTCATGAGAAGGAGGAAATGACCAGTGGTTTCACCGTAGTCTATGAAGTCATGGGATATCTTTGTGATGACATTATTAATCTTGAGTCTAGATTCTGGCTTCTCGCTGCCACCCTGCATCTCTGCTTTTTCCCCACATACCTTTGCTTAGAGGGGATTTTTTGTTTGTTTGGGTTTTTTTTCATCTATGAGTGTTTTTCTGTTTTGTTTTGTTTTTTGAAGAGCTTCCAGAGCATGGTTAGTGTAGAGTCTGCAGCTTTACCATTCTTATGGCATCTTGTCTCTTCTATAATTCAGGGCCACTAATGCCCTAGGGAGTGTCTTTAAAACAGGAAGTTGCTCAAGCAAATTATTATCTTTAGGAGGACAGATCTATGGTCAAAACGTTGCAAAGGCCAATTACTTGTTCTTCAGGGAGGCCAGCAGGCAGAGGCACACTTCAGGAGCAGAGAAACTAAACATGCTTCTCTTTAAACAAGCAAGGCTTCTGCTTTCTCTCATCTCTCTCTTACCCCTTAGAGAAGCCACTGGCTGAACTAAAAATAAGTCACTTAAGCCAAGTTGTTAAGGAGTCGTCATATTCAATTGAGTTGGCTCATATTTTTCAGTAAAGCCATAAATGGTTATAAACACACTCTTCATTTTCCCTCTATGTTCCTACCTTTCTCATGGTTCAGTGGTGAACTTCACGAAGGCTTTTCATTCAAGTTTGACTTCTTTTTCCGCTTCATTTGTTGCCGAGAGTTCCAACTCATATGTGCTCATGCAGTAGGCTCCTGCTTTTCAGGGCTGTCAGGGAGGCAGCCAGAAAGCTCAGGTGAGGAGTTAAAACATTTTGATTAAGTGTAGCCAGTGCCTCTGCTGCCCTGTTTTCCTGCTTTGATTTAAAACATTCCTGAGTCTTATTTCCTATGGCCCATGACAAAAATGGGATGTACAGGGAGATCCAGAAGGCCATACTGAAAGTCTCTGTACCAAAGTTGGGAAGGATATAAGTGGATTTAAGATTCAGTGTTAAAATTTCTTCCAGAGTAAAATGGAAACATTTTATTTCACAGAACCTTGACAGAGCAAACAACAAAAAATATGATTTGTCATAAATGCCTACGCTGGCCCCTGATCTGGGATGAACATGCTATGTGGGTTGTGTGCTCCTGGAGTGCAAGGGCATGCTGTAGGTTGGATTTCTGTGTGGGGCCACTAGAAGGCATGGCACATAGTGGGTGTGCAAGAAATGCTTGTTGAGTAAATCGCTGCATAGCAAAGTGAGCTAGTATTAAACCCCAAATGCCTTTAGGTAATGGTTATAGGAAAGGGAAGTAAAAAAGTAAGAAGTGAAAAAAAAAACCCTCCATTCAATTAAGTTTCTCCAAGATGAATGGACAAGTGATCTTCAACAGAAGATGAACCTGAGGTTCCAGATTCTTCCAAGGTACTTCCACTTATAATTTTTGAGGTAAGAAAGTTTCTTTTAAAAACAAACTATAACACTATAAAAACACTAAATGTTTGATGTGGAAGCCTTTTCAACATCAGTAAAAAAGAACAAAATCTTTCACTATTTCAAAACAGGGAAATGGTTTTAGATTTCCTTGAACATTTTAGAATTTAAAAGAATTGCCCATACATGAATAAAACCAGATTTTCATCAAAAAGCTTTTAAACAAAACTTCACACTTTTCTCCATAAAACAAAACAAATATTTTTCAGAGTAATATTCTCTTACACAAAAGATTTTCACAAATCATTAGAGTGTTCCATGTGAAGAAAATACAATCCAAAATTATTCAGCATTTTTCTTTCATTTTTTTCTTACTACTATGAATAAGAAAGCATTAAAGAGGATGAATGACTATGGATGAAAGTTAGCCTGCCAAACACAAAGAAAAAAATCCTTTTTATGTTTTGGTCACGAGCTCTGACAATGATAAATCACTTTCAACAGCTGCAGACAGCTGTTAAAGTCTGGAGCCCGAAAGGCTTAATTGGGGAAGTGTGTTAAAAGTTAAAGGGCCAGAGTCCTTCTAGGTTATGTGAAGACTTTCTTTGACAGACTAAAATAGTGAATTCCAAGGTTATGGAAAGAACATTTTTTTTCTCTACGTTCATTAAACTTAAAACTTTGGATTACCAAATGTAAAGCATGATAGATATAGATATATAGATATACAGATATTGACATAGATACAGATTGGAAATAAGAGATAGTGAACTATAAAAGAAGGCACTCAAACTTATATTTGGTGATGAGATTGAAATTCGTGGTACTCTTTTATTTCAGATGTTTGAACTGGCAAATCCTAGTCAATTCAACGTGGGCATTTTACAATTAATAAATTTGCTCAGGTTTAATTATTTAGTGATGATTGCCAACCCTACTCAAGTTAGTAGAGCAGGAAATTTAAATATTTTGAAAACTATTTTTAGTGTTGCTTGATTTTTATTCTGACAATGTTTGAGCAGTGAGATACCCCAGTTAGTTTAGAGATTTCTTCACTTCAAATTTTTCTTCATTAGGATATTTCAAACCCATTTGCAGACAATATTTTTCAAGACTCACAATTGCGGAAGTAGCGTCCTTTCAAAGTAGGCTTTCTTGACTGCATGTGGCTTTTATTTCCAAAATGTATTCTGAAGTAAAATACAAATATCTAAATATATATGGTTATATATTTATCTAAATATATCTAAATTATATATTATGTATATATAAATACATGTGTTACATAGAATATATTTATACTGATTGCTACATATATATATATATATATATATATATATACTGATGTATAGGTGATATATATATAGATATATATCATTTATATATATATGATATATATATAAATAAAATATATATATTCTGCTAAGCTCTGCAAGAGCTAATCTGATGGCTTTCTTTATTTTTGCCATGAGTACCAAGTGTGTAAAGTTAAATATCATATATCTGTTTGAAGAGGGACATTCCTTGTTGAATAACTGTTGGTAGGTCATTTCTCCTCTGTAAAACTCCTGACATTCAGGAAAGGGAGTAGTTCTGTTTCACACTCTGTAGCAAAGGTGATCTCTGGGAATTGTTTGCTGAGTAATTTGCTGTTACACAATACATCATTTTTATTGGTAATAAGGCAGATGTCACCAACAGTGCAGTTTGTCCAAGGCTAGCTCTGAAATTTCCTTTAAGACATTATGCTCCCAATCAGGCAGAAAATTGTCGTCAGCTATGGCAGACTGAAAGATCACATTGCAGTGTCCAAGGACTGTTTATGACTTTACCAGCTATACACAGAGTGGGTGGTGAAGAGTGGCCTCGAATAAGAGTATTTGTTCCAGTAATGATGTATCTGGAAACATTATTCCTGTTTGTAGTGTAAAAATTTTAGCAGAAATGTACCATAAAAATATATCATGTAAAGTTTGTATTTTGTAAAACAGAGGGATTGATATCAGGGATAGAAAAATATAAAAGACTCATCCATAGATCAGTAAAGTTCTTTATGTAAAATTTTCTATTTGAAGCAATTCTATGTATTGCACTAAAAGATACCAGGATGAATGGCTTTAAATTAAAACTCTTCATTGCTAATTTTAATTAAGTTTTCAGACTTTGTTCATAAAATCTCATGGGCCATTCTGATGTGCTGGTTAATGACCATGGTGTCATGATTTCCACTGTAGCACTTAAAAAGCTCAAGTCTACTTCAAATTTGGGATGATATTGTACCAATATTCTGCACTAAATTTTAAACTTTACTCTTCCATAAATGTGTGAGCAACTTATACCAGTACTCAACTAATTGGAGCAGAGTTGTATTATAAATTTCATGTATTAGAATCAACTTAAATGCCCATCAGTGGTAGACTGGATAAAGAAAATGTGGTACATATACAGCATGGAATATTATGTAGCCATAGAAAAGATTGAGATTATGTCCTCTGCAGGAATGTGGATGGAGTTGGAAGCTATTATCCTTAGAAAACTAATGCAGGAACAGAAAACAGAGTAGCACATGTTCTCACTTATAAGTGGGAGCTAAATGATGAGAACACATGGACACATAAAGAGGAACAACACACACTGGGGCCTATTGGAGGATAGAGGGTGGGAGGAAGGAGAGAATCAGGAAAAATAACTAGTGGCTACTAGGCTTAATACCTGGGTGATGAAACAACTTGTATAACAAATTCCCATGACAAAAGTTTACATATGTAACAAACCTGCACATGTATCCGTGAACTTAAAAGTTAAATTTTAAAAAATGATAAACATTTCATGTATTATCACAAGCATGGTAAGATGGCCCACGTCTACCATTGTGCCAAACCAAACATTCCCTTGTTGCCTCATTATTTACGGTGTGTTGATGACTATGTATTTGCCAAGTCTACACTAACTATTGTAAAGACATACAGCCTAATACTGCAATGAATTAATAAAATAAAAGTCTGCTTCCTCTTGCACCATAGTTCAATGTGATTGTTCCTGGTCAAATGTTTCTACCCCAAGTAGTGATCCAGGGACCCAGGCTTCTTCAGTCCTGCAGTTCCACTGTCCTCAACATGTGGTTCCCAAAGTAGCTCCGTGGATGAAATACACTAAGAAAAGTAGTTAAGTGTGGTGTTGGAGACACACATCCCATTTGCCCACATGCCATTGGTCAGAACTCAATCACACAGTCTGACCTATATGCAAAATATGCTGAAAATGTAGTACCTGATTAGACATCCACTTGTTAGCAACTCTATACTATGAAAGCAAACAGGAAATTTCAGTGGACTACTGGCCATCTCTGCCACAGAAGAAAGATTTTGTGTTCTCTCCCTCTCTTTCAACACTCACACTAGTTTACTTGCTATAGGAATCCCAAAGTGAGGCAAGACTTTAGATAAAAATAAATGAAAAGAGAAAATAGGAAAACTTTTATTTTGTGGAACTTGCTTGACATTTCGAATTAAACAAAATTCTTTGATTGGTTTAGCTTGTAAGATAGTCAACTTGTTAATGACCTAAGGATTTAAGAACTGAAAATTAATGAATTTAAGAAACTATTTATACCTGTACCAATTTTCCCTCCACCCTCCCAAACACCAACCAGTCTGCAAGCTCATAGAGTGAGGCACGTGATTCTTCTTAGTGTTCAAAATGTCTAGCACATGGTGTGAATTGATCACAAATGAATTAGTTAAAATATTTCTTAATCTGATTTTGTAAAAAAAAAAAAAAAAGTAGGGTAGTGGTAAAAATTTAAATTTTATTTTATTTTATTAATTAATTAATTTATTTATTTAATTTTTTGAGACGGAGTTTCACTCTTGTTACCCAGGCTGGAGTGCCATGGCGTGATCTTGGCTCACTGCAACCTCCACCTCCTGGGTTCAGGCAATTCTCCTGCCTCAGCCTCCTAAGTAGCTGGGATTACAGGCACATGCCACCATGTCCAGCTAATTTTTTGTATTTTTAGTAGAGACGGGGTTTCACCATGTTGACCAAGATGGTCTCAATCTCTTGACCTCGTGATCCACCCGCCTCTGCCTCCCAAAGTGCTGGGATTACAGGCTTGAGCCACTGCGCCCGGCCTAAAAATTTAAATTTTAAAATAAACTTTTGGCCAATCACAGTGGCTCATGCTTGTAATTCCAGCACTTTAGGAGGTTGAAGCCTGAAGATCACTTGGGGTCAGGAGTTTGAGATTGGCCTGGCCAACATGGTAAAACCCCATCTCAACTAAAAATACAAAAAAATTAGAGGGGTGTGATGGCATGCACTTGTAGTCCCAGCTACTAGGGAGGCTGAGGCACAAGAATCGCTGGAACCTGGGAGGTGGATTGCAGTAAGCCAAGGTTCCAGCAGTGCACTCAAATCTGGGCAACAGAGTGAGACTCTGTCTCAAAAAATAATTAAACCTTTAAAAGATATATAGGTGCTAGAACTGAAGCTTCCAGGAACAAGAAGTAATGAACACACAAAAAAATTCGTTTTCATCATGCAGATTACTAGTGCCTATCAAGTTAAAAAAATAAGGTATGGCAAAGATTTTGCCACGGCATTTTTAAGTGCTTAACGTGAGAAAACCACTAACTGCAACACTTAGGACAGATGAAAAAATATTTTTTAAAAAACAAACATTTTTACGACAACAGCACAGATGATCCAATAAACTGAGATGCAAATATGTCTGCCAAGAAGGGAGAAAGTTGTCATTGATTCCTCAAGAATAAGTCTAAAGAGCTGGCTAAGCTGTGTAAGAGTAAAGCTACAGAAAATGGGAAGTCATGCTGTGTGAGCAGAAAAAAAATGAAAAGCAGTAATGTTTTTATGTATTTACACAGAAAAGGGAATAAATATATTTTAAATTAAAAATTCACCTTAAAATACACATTAAGGACAAACAATGCTTTTTAAAGAAGAAAAATACTTCGGGTAGGAAATCGCTTGATACAATCTAGGTTAAAAATAATTGGCCAATTTCTCTGAAAAGGCGCTGGCTAGAGACAGGAAAGAACCAGCATTGTGCATGGTTTACAGAAAAAGTGAAAAATCTTATCTTTTATTACTAGGTAAATAGGAGAAAGAATCAAAACAAAATCTATTTGCACTCACAGACATTAAGGGTCTACAATGACCAAGAACAAAGCCTGTCCGGCTGTGCAAATATCTGCCTAAGAAAAAAGCAGAAGCCAGTACATGACTAAGGGAAGGATTTCACAGCTTCTTTACTCAGCATTTTTCATTAGCAAACTCAGGAAAGTACCTGAGACCACTTAACTCAAGTATTTTCACACCTACAAAGCATTTCTTTTTGAGAAAATGAGTGGCAGCAAATCGGTAGCAATCTTAGAAATATCACAGTTGATGTTTTGCAAGTTGGTCCTGCACAACTCATACCATTTTCCAATGATCTTTCAGGCTACTTTTATAGAGAAACCGCAGACTAGTCTCACTTGATTTCGAAGCTACCCCACCACCACTCCTTCATGGCACTTATCTTGATAGTAATTTAAATCACTGTTGGATGTGTTCATGTGTTTAATATCTGTCTTTCCCACTACACTCCTGTCTTTTTTATTGCTATGTTTTCAGTACCAAACATGGTCTCTGGCATATTATAGACTCCCAGTAAAATCTTCTTTAGGGGGGAATGACCTGAGGGCAGAAAGAATATTCTACCCTTCACTTCGTTAGCCCATTCTTATCTCTTAGATGTTGACTTAGGGGTGGCTTTCTCAGGGAAGCTTTCCTTGCTCCTCTCAACTAGGCCAAATCTACTTGCAACATGGTCCCTTAGCCTTGAATTCTTTCACTGCTCTTATCAAAGTGGCAGTTTTACATTTATTTACATAATTATTTGATTATCTCTTTCCTCAATAATCTATAAGCTTTATGAGGGTAATTTATTTTAGTCCAAGAACCTAGCATAGTGATCAGCATATAGTTGGCTCTTAATTAATGTAATTCTTACATTACAAATATTATAGAATCCAAATATTATGTTGAAAATGTAACTTAAGCACTGTGTTTAATGCCCACTCAGAAAGATGTCAACATCTGGCTAAACAACTGCAAATAACTAAAGAAAACTTGAAGCCAATTCTATCAGTCAGAAGAATGAATGAGGGCTTGAAAATTAAGCTTTAAGAAAGATGTTAAATAGAGTAGTGTAACTGAACTTCAAGAACAGGAGAAAGAAGCAGCACCTTCAATAAAATCTTTTACAGTGAGACTTTAGAGAGAGCTGTTTTCCAACTCCCCTATTGCCAGAGCAATATAAATGAACAAAATACTGCAGGTGGGACTTCTGTTAGAAGTATGGGTAAGTGTTTGAGGTTGAGCTATTCAGACCTTGGACTAACTTGTTAAGGACACTGTGTCTCTCTGAGAAATCCAGAGGGACAGGTCTGTCCTTACTGGGATAAAATGATTTAGGGGAAGTCATGAGGGCAGGTCCAGGACAAAAGCGTTGTGATCTCTCCAGTGCCCTCAACCTCTGCACTGAATAATGATGGGAGTTGGATAGTAAAAGAGGGTTTTTCAGTGGAAATCTCAGATTCCTTCATTATAAGTCTGCTCTGCATTCACCCACATGATCTGCCTACTTCATTTGTACAACATCTTCTGGTATTTATAACTAAAGAAGAAATCATAGCATATTTATTCAGAATATGAGTGGCAATGCAGTATTATAAGTTACTACAATATTCAATGAGAATTTTTTCTGATTTGGGGTGAGGGATTATAAGTTGAGAATTGAAGAAAAAATCAGAAGTGGACAAAAATTGGCAGCAAGATCATGAAAAGGAATGTTTTCAAATGTTGAATATCTGTTGATTTAATCTATATAGGACCAAGTGTCTGATTATGGAGAAAGCTAGAGCTTTTTGTCCTGAAATTTTCACATATCTTGGGTGGCCTTTATCATGATGGAATATAGAATTTCTATACGATAAGCTAGTTCACTTTATTCATTCCTTCAGCATTAATTGAATATTAACTGTGTCCTTATCATTGTATGTGCAAAGTGGTAGTGGCACATTCTGTGGGACATAAAAACTTCCAAACAGGAAATCTTCCCTAGTGAGGTTTCTGATAAACTAGTCTGTATCAGAGACTAGTTTAGCAAACTAGAAAGTATCTATGTTTATTCTATCCTAATGTAACTAAACTCATTTATTTATAGGTTCATTCCACCAACAAATATTTGTATCTCCTATAATAAATATTTTTTGGTGGAATGAACCTATAAATAAATGAGTTTATTTACATATATTTACATCTATAAACAAATGAGTTTATTTACATCTTTTGTCTCAAAGAGCTTTTGGTTTAGTAGGAAAGAAAATCAGTACACACCAATATCTAAACCAATATCTAAAATATTGGGTAACTTAATTTCAGTGCCTAAGGCCAATATTTACTTTAGGTTGGCTCTGAATGCCCATTCCCAACCCATTTCTCCTTTTTTATTCTAATCTATCTTAGAAAGCAGAAAACCAAATAATTGATGTTGCAGCCACCATTGCAATTACAGGTGGCAATGACTTTTCCAATGAGGCAAAGTCTTCTGAGAGAGATTCCGTAAAAATTTTGCTTTCCAGAAGTAAAGTACGGTCTTTTGTGGTCCTTTCTTTATCTTCCTGTCTGGGGTGAAACATGATGCCTGGAAATGCAGCAGCCATTTTGTGTTGACGTCATTATGTGCAGCCAAATGCATTGCTAACTGGCACAGTATTAAGTCACTCCAGTACACATTAAGCAACCACAGTAACAAGAGAAAAACGAGTAACCAGCAAAGCTTTCATGGGGTGTCTTGGCCTGTTCATGCTGCTGTAACAGAATAGCTGAGACTGAGTAATTTGTAAGTGATAGAAATATATTTTCTCATAGTTGTGCAGGCTGGGAAGTCCAGGATCAAAGCACTGAAGGGCTCAGTGTCTAGTGAAGAGCTGTTTCTTGTTGATAGTACCTTGATACTGCATCCTCATACAGGGGAAGGTTAAAGAGAAAGAGTAAGGCAATTCTGTGAAGCTTCTTTTATGCCATGAATTCATTCATAAGGGCATAGTCCTCATGACTTCATCACTTCCCAAAGGGTCTTACCTCTTAATACTATAATATTAGGGATTATATTTCAACATGTGAATTTTGGGTGTTACACAACATTCAAACAATAGCATGGGGGAAGTGGCATTTATTTATAGAACTTGAAGACTAATTTCTTCTATTAGGCTGTAAGCTCTTTGAGAGAGTCAAATGTATTTTATTTATCTTTGTATGCTGGTGCCAAAAAGTTGCAAAAGTATTTAGCATATAGGAGGTTCTTATAAATGTTAGATAAATATAATAGACATCATGATACCCCTCTACGCACAATCTGGGGACATGCCTTCTGTACAGTCCAATCGGATAAGACTGCTCCAAATTAGAGTAACGTAGAACTATTTTAAGGCCAAGAAGCAATTAATGAACCACATAAAATATATTGATATCTCAAATCAATATAAATTACATATCATTTTTTTTCTAAGTTTTTCCTGTTTTATAGTTGTAGGAATTGGTGCACAGTAGCTGAAAATAAACAAATTGATAGGTTATTAGGAAAGCAGTCAACTAATTTTGCCTCTATTTGCTCTGATATAACATGAAATATACCTGAGCATATATTGAGTCTCTACTGTGTTTTAGACACTGTGCTAGGTGCTGGGGAATTAAAGATTAATTGTCCCAACTCTTCAGGAACTCATTGTTCATTGGCAAAAGAAGCAAATGAATAAATAAGATACCATAGTTTCTATGATAGGAGCTTGTTCTGATACAACGAAGCCGTGTAGGAAGAATTTCAACAAAAGCTTTATGAAAGTTAGTGCCATGGGCTGACAGTGAGGTCATTAAAAAGGGGTTTGCAATTTTACTCACTAATTTTTGGCAATTAAAATATTGTTTATACTTTATTAAATAATAATATCTTCCCAAATTGCCTTTTATTATGAATAATAACTTTGAATTGCTTTCTATTAATGGGACATCTGTGCACTATGTGGAATGGTAGAGACCATTAAAAAATTACCTTGAAAACATAAAGCTGATATTTTAGCACAGTGCATTATAAGTATAGGTCAATCTTGGGGTCAACAGGAATTTATTTTTAGAATGGAAAAATGGCCCTTATTACAAGGGGGTCTTAGAAAACATCCAGCCCTGGGGCCTGTGGCATGGCTCCCAAGGATACTATTAAAATAAGGTTCTAGTATAGTCATTAAAAAATATTTTATTCAGGTGATCTACAAATAAAAAGCATATTTGCATATTTTACTTCTTAAGAGAAAGCAAAATGTAAACATATTAAAATAATAAAATTGTTTATTTTATACTGTACTGAAGGAAAGAGATGATGAGAAGAACTTAGAAGGAAATGAATTCTTCATTTCATTTTAGCTGTTGAGCCACCCCCTAATTATTCCTAAAGTGATTCCTACAAATAACACAGCTCTGTTTTAAGATCCCGGGAAGCACAAGGCTCTTTGCTTCAAGTCCTTTGACGTCTATCCCCACCTCCCACCCCTCGACCAACCCCAAGTACCTTTTCATTCAACACCCCAAAGAACAAATGAGTTTCTTTTGTCTAACATCGTCTAGACGAATACTAGGGGGCAGGGAGAATTCCAGATTGCTGTTTTGAGTGTGATAATTGAGTCTGTATTAACTTACTACATAGCAGTTCTTACTAAAGATTTTAAAATTGCTAATGTAAATCCACTTATTTGAATGAAACTTTAGTTCTTAGTTGTCCATTATCTAGTGGTGCCTGAACTTTATGAATATTTTTTAGCAGAAATAATCTCCTGTGGGGCTTGTGATGAATATCTTTCTGTTTAAGTCGGTTCTTTCACAAAGCCCTAAAAGTACCTGGCACACTTCTGCTACTGGGGCTGACTTAAAAGCAGAAAGCTTCATTATATTCCTGAATTTTAACTAAAATGTGGGCTTTGTTTTCACACTTCTGGCAGAGTTTTTAGCTCCAACAAAGATTTAATAGTATTTTTATTCACAGGGAGTGCTAAGGATTCCTCTAGGCTCAATTATGGGTGGACAATAATAGATGACCTCATAAACTCTCTGGCATTCTGAATCTACTCCTGGAACTTGTCAACTGGATAATGAAGAAATATGTTCCTGGGTTCAGATGTGATTGTTTCCTGTGCACACACACACACGTGTATGTTGCTATTTGTGTGTGTTGGGGTGTGTATGTGTAGGTGTTACTGTACGTGAGTGTGTATATTAATGTATATTGGTGTGTGTATATGTTAGTATATGTCAATGTGTTGGCACATGTGTTATATGTGTATCAGTGTGGGTATTAGTGTGTGTGTGTTAGTTTATGGGTGTTGATGTGGATGTAAGTGTATGTGTTGATGCATGTATGTTAGTATATGTGTGTGTATTAGTGTGTGATGGTATGTTAGCATATGTGTTAGTGTGCAATATATGTTAGTATATATGTTAGTGTGTGTTAGTATGTGTTAGTATATGTATGTATATTAGTGTGTTAGTATATGTGTGTGTGTTGGTGTGTCTGTGTGTTAGTGTATATGTTGGTGTGTGTTTGGTATATGTATGGATTTTAGTGTGTGTGTTGATATATGTGTGTTGTTGGTGTGTCTGTGTAGTGTATATATTAGTGTATGTACCTATATGTATGTATGTTGGTATATGTACATATATTAGTGTGTTTGTTGGGTGGGGTGTGTGTGTGTTGCAAAAATGGGGGCCAGAATAAACTGTGAAACTTGATTGATGTATTCTTTATTTTTATTTTTTTCATAAAAATGTCAGCTGGACCTGTTCACTAAAGCTCTGGGTAAAGAAGTTGGAAAGAGAGCCATGAATTGAGAGAATATGAGAGCTACAGTTAGGAGAGAGAGCATCACCCAAGTAGGGAAGGAAGGGAGAGAGGAAAAAAAAAACGGGAAGATGGAGAGGAAGCAACATCACCCGGGCCCATGGGGGTCTGGCTTCTTCACAGGAGCTACATACCACAGAGGACGCGATGAAAAATGATTGAAAGGTCAGGTTCAACCACATGGGCGGAAGTCCATCTCACCTCCAGTTCTGTCTTGCTCTACTTTTGAGGATTGTTAATGGTTAGCCTGATCCTCATCAGTGGGTAGAACCAGAGTGCTGAATGCTTCTGAGCTGCGGGCTGGCTCCTGGGAGTTGACAGCATCCTCCTGCTCATGCAGCATTAGCCCCAGAGAGAGCCGGGAGAGCTGCCCTGGGGATTCATTCTGTGTGTTGGGGGAGTTGGGTGGGGGTAGAGGGATAACAGGGAACAAGAGAAAGTATAATTTATAATTACACAGAGAAAAAGAGAAGTATAATTTATAATTTCCCCGTACACTGAGCGGCTTTGTAGCTGCTGAGTAGTGCTACCTATTTTCATACTGAGATTCATCTAAAGGCATTTTAATGGCGTATATACTGGTAAAACATTTAAGTCAAATAATTTGTCTACATAAAAAGTCTGTATAAAGCCTTGCCTTGCAAAATAAAATCAACTATTAATCACATTTAAAGATAATAAGAGTTAAAAAAATAAGGAACATGTTTACAGGGATAAATGCTCATTGCAAACATGAAAATGTGGTTTCAACTAAAGTAAGGTAATTAACAACAACACAAAAATGCCACAGGATTTGGAGAACCGAAACAAAAACAAAACGCCTTAGAAGGGTGATGCACCTTCCGACTCTCCCTTCCTCGCGCTCGCCCCCACGTCAATCACCCCCTCTCAGCGGTCACTAACCTGGCTGTTTGTCTGTTTCCACACTACTGCATCACAAAACATCATGCCCACTTGCCTGGAAAAGATAATATCTCACACATATGGGGCCTGCCTTTGATCTCTGTGGTCGAGCTGGAGGTCAGAGGCCTGCCTTCTTCAGGCCCTTACTTCAAATGATTCCTTTCATTTGCTGAGAAACCAAACGTTAGAAGGGCAAAGGCAGGAAAAATAAAGCCGTGATTTAATAGCAATTTATGTGTTTGGACTATTTCGGGTTGGGTTTTATTCTCTTTGGGTCACATCTAATCCTCATTCCTCACTGTTCCCCTGTCCTCCTCCCCCATCATTTGTTTGTTCTGTGGCCTGCAGACAAATTGGCACTGCAAGGATGCTCTCCCCTGGAACCAGTCTTGTGCCATTTTGTCTTTCCTGAAGGTATCAGTCAGAAACTGAATTCCTTGTCTCTCATTGACCACATATCTAAGTCAAAAGGGGAACAATTATAGAGGGGAATCTTGTACATTTAATGTTTTAAATTGTGCATTTAAGTGGCTTTCTTAAATTCGCCTGACTCCTTGAGGGAATGTTCTATTTGAACACCAATGGGGAAAGAAAGTAGACGACTGAGCAAGTTTGACCCAAGATTGAAGTCAAACTTAGACATGGAAAACATTTGATAATATTTTCTCTTTTGTGGATCTATAAAATAAAAAATGATCATATCTAAGGGTGCTTCAGATTTTAAATGTCTGAATTTCAATGTAAGATAAAACTTATTATTTTACAGCTATTTGGCAAGGTCATTAATAACCACCATAACATTGTACTTAACTTGTATGATAACACGGGATGTTCGTATGTATCGAGGGCATCCCACGTACCCAGCACTGTGGAAGGTGCTTATTCTGTGTTCACTTCAATTTATCCTCCAATAAGCATCTGAGGCCAATATTATTCCTCTTATAGAAATGATAAGCAGTTAATCAGAGTTATACACACACATTTGGTAAACCTACTTTGATTCCCATGAAATTGACAATACACTGAGGGAAATTGATTAGAATGGATGAGTTTTACTAAAAGAATTTGAAAATACTGTACTAGCCTTTCACAGTGGAAGGACTGGAAAGCTCAGTTCAGTATTGCAGTGCTTGTATCATGGTAATGCTCTGCTTTCACTGCTAATAATGGAGGCAGCCTTGCTGAGAACACCAGAGTCAGAGAGAAGTGGAATCCCAGTGTTGATCTGAGCCATATGCCATTGGCAAGTTACAGAACCCTGGGCCCCAGTTTCTCTACAATGTGGATATAAAGAGAATGCTTATCTCACAGGGCTGTTCTGAAGATTAAATGAGATGACACGTGATACTCTTAGTCTAGTGCTTTCCATATGCCAATATGCATGTGTTCTATATAACCATATATATTCTTTATATCTATAGCCTTACATTTATTTTCTATTTCTTCTCTCCCTCTCTCTCTGTATACAAATATATGCATATATATGTGTGTGTGTGTATGTATGTGTGTGTGTGTGTGTGTGTGTATGTGTGTATGGGTTCAAGTGATCCTACTGCCTCAGCTCACAGAGATCTCTTTGTTTACATACACACACACACACATATACAGAGAGAGGGGGGAGATCTCTATATATGTAGAGAGATCTCTGGCTCTTTCTATATATACACACACACATTGATATCTCTCTATCTTGATAACTATATCACTGTATCTAAATAGGATGGATAAAGGTATATAAATATAGATGTATATATGTAATAAGGTCAAACTGGAGACTGACTCTTGCACCACTCCAGTAGACAGCACTGTTGAGTACGGGCTGGGACTCATGGAGCCACAGCAGTCATGCAATATGATAATCAAGATTTTTGCACCTCAAGAAGATAAGGGAGAATAATTATATTATTGACCATTATGAGTGGTTAGCTTAAGGTGACTTAGAAAACAAGCACACAGAAACAAAGTTTCTGTTCATTGCACTGGCTAACTATAAAAAACAAAACACAGCAGAAACAGCATGACAGGAAGCAGGAACAGCATAGAAGATGCTCAGTGTCCTGGATTACCAGATTTAATTGAAGAAAACCATGATATAAATAAGACCAACTTGAAGATGACTTGTTTACCCAGTGAGAGAATGAGTTTGCCTCTTCTTGCTGGTGGAATAGCAGATGATACTAATACTAACAAAAAGGAAGAAATTTCAGATGTGGAAGGAACAGAACTGAATTCCTTAATTACAATATAGGATGTTTTCATGAGTAGCCCCAAAAAAAATACAGCTTCACAAAGTAACATCTTAGAAGAAGAGGAAACTAAAATTTCTCAGTCAGCACTATTTGATAATAAAAGTTTTGCTACTGAATGCCACTTTCTTGATTTAATGGGATCTTGCTATGTTGCTCAGGCTGGTCTTGAAGTCCTGGATTCAAGTGATCCTACTGCTTCAGCTCATGAGGAGCTGGGACTATAGCCAGGTCTAAACTGCAGTAACCCATTTCCTCAGCTGGAGGAGACATCAAGAACATGCCAGACACATTTCTTTTGGAGGTAACCTGATTATGTTTTCACCTCTACAACCAGAAGAATTTTGAATTTAAAAATAAATCCAATCATTTTCCTTCATATGATCAATACTTATATATTCTTTAGAATATTGAAATTTTGGAGAAAATGTATTTGTGTTAACTTCTATAGTATCATATGATGTTTTAACATTCTGTGTTCATCCAAGTATATTTTAGATGTACTCTTGCTCAAGGGAAGTGGGGATATTTTGTACATTAACAACACAGAATAAAAGATGTACTGTGCCTTGCCTCTTTTGTTTAAAAGGAATAAGCTTAAGGCTAAGTATACTTACTCAGAGCTTATAAACATTCTTTAGTTTAATTGAAATATTAACCTGCGACAGAAATATTTGCATCTTCTTACACTATATTCTTAGTTTGAACTCCTAAATTTGTTGATGTTGAACAGCTTTGGGTATTACATTTTCCAGAGTACTCTGAATTTCTTTAGATGAGCTTTCTGGATTCCGAAGTCTGTTTAACATGCTGCATACAGTTCAATCATTAGAGGTGCCCATTAAATCCTTGCCTTTTTGTTCTCATTTTCTCATTGACATGACCAAGAGCCATTAAGGAAATACTTTTTTCTATTGAAAAAAATATCAGTCACATGAACATTTAAAATATCGGGGTACAAAGGAACCCAAGATTTACAGTTTATACAAAGCAATATGCAACACAACGATAAAATAATGTTTGCTTTTAAAAGTAAAGCAGATCAGAATAAAAAAAACTAGTTAATCCAATATGAGAAGGTTTATATACACAGCAGGAGGGCATATGCGCTGTCCTCAAGATGCTGACTGCCACACAGGAAATCTGCTGAGGATAAAGACATGCTCAACTTTCTGTCACTAAAACAGGCAATGGTTTGGCAGTTAAGAGCTTAGGCTTTGGAACCAGACAAGCCTGGTGTAAATATAGTAGTTTCCCCTTATCTGAGGTCCAAAATAGGGGAGTAGAGTACAATAAAATATTTAGAGAGAGAGATCACATTCAGATAAATTTTATCACAGTATATTGTTATAATTGTTCTATTTTATTATTAATGTTATGAATCTCTTACAGTAACTAATTTCTAAGTTAAACCTTATTATAGGCACATATATGTATTAATCTGTTCTCATGCTGATAATAAAGACATACCTGAGACTGGGTAATTTATAAAGAAAAGAAGTTAAATGGACTCTCAGTTCCACTTGGCTGAGGAGGCCTCACAATCACAGCAGAAGACAAGGGAGAAGCAAATGCACGTCTTCCATGGCAGCAGGCGAGAGAGAGCATGTGCAGAGAAACTCCCATTTATAAACCCATCAGATCTCCTGAGACTTATTCACTACCACAAGAACAGTATGAGAAAGATCTCCCCCCGATTCAATTGTCTCCCACCGGGACCCTTCCACTACACATGGGTATTATGGGAACTACAATTCAAGTTGAGATTTGGGTAGGAACAAAGCCAAACTGTATCAGCATGTATAAGAAAAAACACAGTGCATACAGGGTTCAGTACTATCCATGGTTTTAGGCCTCTGCTGGAGGTCCTGGAACATACCCCTATGGAAAAGGGGGAACTACTGTACTAGCTCTGTCACTTACTATGTGTGAGACTATGAGCAATTTCATCAACCTTTCAGTACTTCCATTTCCCCAACAGATTCCTCAGTACATCTTGAAGTGAGGATATAAGTGAAGCACCTGCAGCACTGCCTGGCACAAGGCCTCTGTTCACTATATAGAGACGAGATACTAGACAGGGTCCTCTGAATGGAGGTATATCAGTGTCGAGAGCAGAGGATGTTTTTCAAAGATTTCTCTCCAGTCTGTCAGAATCCACTGTACACTATATTAATTTTTAAAAAGTCACAAAATTGGGAGGGGACTACATGAGCTTTCCAGAGCTTGCTAGTGTCTGACTTACTTGTTGCTTGGTTCTGAGAGGGGTAATCTCTCCTCGTGGCAGCCAGGGTCTCATTTGCTGCTTCTGCTCAGACCAGGGTCTCCTGAGTCAAAACCTAGGAATGAATGATTTAGGAATGGCCTAAAGCTGAGGATGAAAGTTTCCAGTGAATTGTCCAACTAAGGATGTGGTAGGATTACAGATGTTCAGGAAAAAGAGTGGATTGAGAGCCAATGTCTGTTTTTATTGGATGATTCCATGAAGGTATAAAATTTAGAAGAATCATGAAGGACAGATGGCAGCGTAAGGCTAACAAAGACAGAGGATGAGTTTGTCACAAGATGACCACTGAGCAAGGAAAACAAAGAATGCCCTTTGTGAGCATGGTGCAAGGTTTACAGGTTCATGCCGCAGTACCTACTATGCTCAACTGGCAGACTTGTGATTGAAAAGCCTTTATGAGTATAGAGGTTAACTTCTCCCTTCATCCTGAAAGGAGTGACTCCCATGATTCAGAAAACTCATGTGTTAACATCTTGGAGGAGTGGGTAATTGCAAAATTACCCTTAGGTTCTCCTAGAATTAGAGGAAAGAACTAACTGCAAAGGGGATGTAGACAGAAGCTCCTTGACTTATGAAGGAATGACATCCCAAGAAACTAATTTGAAAATATGATAAATCAAAAATGCACTTAATGCTGGCAACACAGCAGACAGTTCTTGATGTACAATGGTTGACTTTTGATTTTTCAAATTTATGATGGTGTAGAAAGCAATATACATTCAGCAGAGACTGTAACCCCATCATATGTTCTAAGAAACTCCTTAAGATGGGGTTAAGTGCTGATAAGCTCATCAGAAAGTGGAAAAATAAGTCAAACCATCCGAAGTCAGGAAATGGATATATATGAGAAAAATATGTTAATTATTCATTGGAATCAGAGCAGCAGTGTTGAAGCCACAGATGGGGAAAGCCAGTTTCTTTCCAGATCTTGGTTGTATCAGCTGAACTCTGTTTCTCAGGTGTGCATTCCACAGCTGAAAATGATGCAAAAGGGGATTAGGTTCACAGCACCTGTGATAGCCTAAGCTCTCGCTGGCCATGGGACACAAGAAGATAAGCTTCCCAGTAAAGAATTCTTACCTTTGACTTGCTTGAATTGAACCCAATGCTGCTTTCTCTCACTTTTCGATTACCAGTGAACCGTCTTTCTCATTTGTTTTCAAAGTAACTTTTCTGTGGCCTTACCCAGAACCCTGTTCTGATTCATTTAGGTTCACTAATCTCCCCACTTACAAGAGTTTGAGGTCCTCTTTCCCACCTGCTAGTCGTTAAAACAATTACATGGTTATGAGCTCACAAACAAAGCAATTAATAATGTACCTGGGTCATATTACCTCCTAGTCCCCTGTGCAGGGGGATGAATTATGTCCTTGTCTCATTTAGGAGCTGTGTCTCTGGAATAATGGCACACACACACACACACGAGTGGAAAAGGGGGTGGGGGATTTTTTGACTTCTCTTGTCTAGACAAACTAAGTCTCATAACCCCTCACCTGGTATTATGCTCTTGGGCGTTTGTCTGACATTAAAAATTACTTTTGAAATCCTGCGCTTGTTTCTTTTTTCTCCACTGCATGTAAGTTACTTTAGTTCATTGATTCGTTATTTAGCACACACTTTCTGAGTAGCTGCCATTCTTGGTCCGGGGGGTACAGCAGTAGGTAGACAAAGTTCTTGCCTTCCTGGAGCCAACGGTCTCCTGGCTATGTGGTCTGGTTACATCAGTACTTTGCAAGTCAGATGAAGAGTTTTTCAAGGGCAAATAGGGAATTTTTAAAGTCTTTTTGGTAATAGTACAAATTCTAATGCCAGTATCCTTTGTGCCATGCTTCTTAAGTTGTAAAGCTGGTCCTGTCATTTGATTTTGTTACTCCCTGTAGGAGGCATCATCTGCTGGGGCTGGCATTTTGTGATAAGACACATTGTACCTTCTATTCCTCAAAAATCCTCAGACTGTTCTGTGGCAGAAAGTTTGGCACTTTCAATGCACTCTTTGAAGACTTTTAAAGGAACATTTCTTATAATAAAAGAAATGCTGGAATAACATATTAAAATGTATACAGCAAAGGATAAACATCAATTCAGAAAACATATAATGGTAACATTAGGGACTTGGGGAGTGGAGAGGGATGTTATGCCTTTTTTCACAAGAGGAGTCATGGTATCCATGACTTCCGTGTGATGGGAGCTGCCTTTTCAGTCTAATTCCAACTTGCAAGTTTGTCTTATTGCTCCCTCTCTACACTCAGGCCAGCATGGTTCAGACAGAGGTTTTTGGAAAATAAAGGCATGAACTAGTAATTTCATGCTCAGGGTTGGGGTCCAGCCCCAGCTGGTCCAAGGGGAGAGGGTGGACATGGGGCAGGGAGCTGGAAGAACACTTGAGAGACAGCAGGTAAATGAGAGGTGGCTCTATTTAGCAGTACCTTCACAGGGTCAGTGTTACATTTATACACCCTATAACAACAGTGGCTGAGAGCCAGGTGGTGAGCATCTCTATGTTATGTCTACATGGCTATGATTAGATAAGACACGGGACTGTGTGCCTGTGCCCCAATCCTGCTGAGTCATCCAGGCGTTTACCTTGGCCTATGCCTGCTGCCCTATGCCTGCTTGGCTGCAGCACAGCCATGTTCCTTACAAGGAAATAAGAAGAGCACCACAGAGTATTTTGAGGAACCTGGGCTATGGCAACCCTTTTTAAATACAGCTAATGAATTCACTGCATTTAGCAAACACTCACCAGACACCTTCCCTGTGAGGGACTTTGTGCCAAGTGCTCTGTGAGGGAAGGGTCAGGGTGGTATGTATTGTAAGGAGGGGCTTAAGTGTCTTTGAATTTAAGGAGTAACTTGGGATATATGTAGATACAAAATTGAGAATTATCATGCAATAGTTACATGAGCCCTAAGGAAGCAATAACTTCAATGTGCCCTGCAGTGACCAAGAACAGTTCATTCCTGTTCATTCAGTTAACAGGCACGTTGAGCTGATATGTTGAGCACTAATAAACATAGTTTCCATCTCTAGCCAACATTTGAATCACCTGAGAAGATTTTATACTCAATGTCACCATTCTAGATCAAATAAATCAGAATCTTGGTAGTGGGGTACATGTACTGGTATTGTTTTAAAGGCCCCCAGGTGATTTTAATGTATAGTCAAGGATTGAGTACCATGGGCCTAGTATATTGGCTCTCAAACCTGGCTGTACATTAGAATCACCTGGAGAGCTTTAACAATGTACTAATCCTGGGTCTCAACAAAGGCCAATTAAATATGACTCGTGAAGAGAAGGGCTTAGACATCAGTACTTAAAAATCTCCCCAGGTGATTCTAATGTTCGGCCAACACTGTGAACCACTGGCCAGTACTAGGCACTCCCATTAGGTACTTGTAAACAGTAATGAAGAAATCTGGCATAACCTCTGTCCTCACAGTATTTACAATTTAATGAGACCATCAAAGAACAGGCTACAGACACATATATTATGACAAGCTGTGACAAGTGGGATGATGAAAACTAAAAGGTGGCAATAATTGAAAAATAATGATGGGGTATGAGGTGATGATGACCTTTAGAATGATCAGAGAGGTAACATTTAATCTAGAAACTGAAGGAAGACAAAGAGCTAGTTTTTGGAATAGAGAAGGAGATGGAATGGGAATGAATATTTCTAAGTAATTTGAACAGTACATGCAAAGTGGGGTGAGACAGAGCTAGATATATTTGAGGAAGGCTTCTTTCTGGCAAGAATATGTGATATGAGATGACCTGGAGAAATTAGGCGGGGACCCCATCGTGTACAACTTTATAGACCATGTTAAAGAACTTGGATTTCACTTTAAGCTTAATGAGAATCTGTCAAAAGTTTTTAAGCAGGGATGTGAGATGCTTTTATTTAGATTTTTTAAAGATGAGGTAAGAGAGGAGACAGCCTGTGAGAAGACTGATACGGTGGAGATGGGAAGGATGCCTTCTATTGTATAGTAATTATATACAGAGGCTCCCCAAAATTGTTATTTAAGACAGAGATTTAATTTTCTTTTATATAATGAGCATTTCAGGGCTGAAATGGTGGCTTCTTCAGCTCCCACCTCTTCCCTTTAGGGAAGCCTAAAGAATGCCTACATTTTAGGTACAATTTTTAAAACTTTTGTAATAGCACACATTGAATACAATATTATTCCTCTCTTCCCTTCCTTCCTCTCTCCTTCTTCCCACCTCTTTAAGACTTTTGTTACAGAACATATGTACTGGGATGCTTAGCCTGGCTGTATATGGGACATCGTATTTAAATCCTCGTTTACTTTTAAAATTGACATATGGCTTGGCAATCAACTGCCTTAGTCCATTTTGATTACCACAAAGGAATACCTGAGGCTAGGTAATTTATAAAGAAAAGAGGATAATTTGGCTCTATATGCTTCTATAGTCTGTATAAGAAGCATGGGCCCAGCATCTACTTCTGGTGAGAGCTTCAGGAAGCTAACAATCATGGTGGAAGGTGAAAGGGAGCTGCTATGTCACGTGGTGAGAGTGGGAGCAAGAGAGGGAGGAAGGTACAGACTCAACTTTTCAAAACCTAAAGGTATTAAATATTATTTCATGTTACCAAAAAAGGAAAAAAAATCTTTAGTTATAATTTTATAAGGTAAACATATAGTAAGAGCAGCAAACATTTTCAATTCAGATTTTTAAATAAGATTTATTTCTTAAACCAAAATAGATATGATTATTATGAAAATATTTTTAATTATGAAAACGCACATACCTCAAATCTCTTTATCCAGAGATTTACATTTTGGCATATGTACGGTCATCTTTTTTCACACACACATATTTCATATTTTTTAAAAATCAGACTCATACATATTGGCAGACTATTGTCTTCTAATAATATATGCAATATAAAGTGAGTCTTTCTCAAGTCTTTAAATACTCTTGTACAATACTATCAGTGTATATTTGTGTACTACAATACATTTAAGCAATCATATCTTATTGAATACTTAACATCTATCCAATCTATAGCCTTGTAAATAAAACTTCAGTGTCCATTTAATAACCTCTGAAAAAAAATAATTCAATGATTTATTTTGTTTTTATTCAGAATAAAATATTTTAATGAATAAAAGTGATATTATGGTGGTAGTTGATAGCTTTAAAATAATATAAGTTAAAATTTAATGAATTTATATGCAACATCTTAAAAAATGAAATATTCTAAAATGGTTGCTCTGAAATCCTTAAAAAAGTAAACTTTGAAATAAGGAGCTCCTTTTAGGTTCTTTATTGAGCTGGGATTGAGATGGCTGGAGTATTAACTATGTTACTGATTCAGTCCCCTACCAAAATTTCTCCTGGATGTGTCTTTACTTTTTGTCTGGACACTTTAAATCTCTGGGGATTATATGTTGCCTAGCTGTCTTTCCTCCAGGGTCCCACCCAGCACAGGGACAAGGTCCCACATAGCACAGGGACCACCCAGCACTTGAGAACAAATTAGTACATGTAACTTAAATAGCTGTGAATGTTTGTGGTTTTTACTTTCTTCGAGACAAAGATGAGAGTTGATATAATATGAAACAAATGATTTAAGATTTTTCTAGAACAATTCTCCAAGTAGGGATTATAAAAGTGAACCAAAGTCAAAACACAAAAATGAAAGAAAAGAACTCACTGTGAAAAACTGCCTTAAGATTTTATTTGAAAAGTTATCTAAAGGAGACTGAGAAGTCATGATGACTAAATCCAATGTGGGATTCTGTATTGGATCCTGGAAGAGAAAAAGGGTATTGTTGGACTAACTGGTGACATCTGAATAAAGTCCGTAGGTTAGAGGATAGCATGGCATCAGAGTTAATCTCAGTTCTGAAAACTGTACCATGGCTGTGCAGTATGTTAATCTTGTAACGTTTCTCTAAGTCTAAAATTATTTCAAAACAAACGTTTTTAAAAATCTCTAATGGTAAACATAAAATCAGAAAGTAACAACCAGTGTCATTTTGATCTCCTAAAATGTTAGAAGATTCCAGTGACATTTCCTAATTACCATATTTATGTTGAAGCTATTAAAATGAGAGTGATACATGCATTGAAACATCAAAGTACAGGATGAAAATCAGCATCAGATGTTTGTGTATTTCTATTCAGAAATATATTTGTTCTTGGTTCAATGTGGGAAACATAGGAGAGACTCCTGTGTTTCTCCACCTCAGAGTTGAGATTTTTTAAAGAAGCATTTAATTAATTATGTATTACCAAAATGTACAGGGATCTGAAAACAGATAGTGAAGAGTTGCTTTGTAATATTTATCTCTGCTGAAGTGGAGCTCTCACAATGTGGTTTAGTTTCAGAGCCTAATGAATAGGAATCACTTTCTTCTGTCTCTCCAAATACTTGTGAATAAATTGTTCAACAAATCTTGCCATTACATTTATCTGGAAGCCACACATATTCAAGAAAATCATTTCCATATATCTATTTATATGAAGATTGATAAAGCAATGGGAAACATTCAAGTGAGAGTTTGTAGGAAATGCCCAAACTGGCTATATAAGTTATTTCAGTACCTATGTGCTTGTTACGTTTCTATAACTTTTATTAAATAGTTGTATTTAATGTTTTAATTTTAGTAATGTGTTCAAAAGTACAGAGTTCAACTATATACTTAAAGTCTCATATTTCATAACATGAATCAGCACAAATATATAAGTTTCAGACACATGTCTCACCGCCATAATGACCTACCTATTTTATATTTGGGAAGCTGTATCAGCTGATAAATAAGAGTACAAAAACTAAGCAAAAATAAATAAAAGTGGCTGATGAGTGTTTGCCAATTGTTTGCTCTCCAAAATAAATCTCTAGAACTCAAATGATTATTTTCCATTAGTACATATACAGTGCCAAAATATATTCAGAAACTGATAAAAATAGAAGATTGTATGTAGCTACTTACTCTAAATTTTCCTAAAATTCTGCAAACCTGCAAATGGCTATGTACATTATTATTATTATTATTATTTTGTGACAAGCAAATGCCTCTATCTCAACAATAAAAGGACCTGGAATTTTCCTGATGATATTTTTCCCATACTACCCGGCATTGAAAAAGTAAAATTGCTCAACGTTAATCAGCCTAATCTGAAAGAGAGGAAGTTTACTCCTCATTTCCCAACAGATTCTCTTTAATTTGGAAGTAACACTGACAGGTGGCCTCAACACTCAGGGCATTACAGACCACCTTGAAGATCTCAGCCCTAGCAGCCTTTGAAGTCACAATAATCAACAAGTCATTTGATATCCACTCACATGGAAGGGGCCCCCAGAGAAGGCCATCTCTCAGGTAGACTGATTGTCTATCAAATAGCGCTAACTCGATACAGTTTGCTGAGCAAATTCACGAACTTTAATGGAACTATAAAGTGGAGAGAAATGTCCATTACAAACTGATTTTCAGTGCTCTCTTAAAATGTTAATGTTTTCTTTAAAGACTAGATAAACATCTAGAAAAAAAGATTCATTACTAAAATTGAAAGGAAAAAAATTCATCTATATCTTATGGGCACATAGCCCCCACCCATTTCTGGTGACTGGTAAATTGTTTGATCAAATATTTTGAATAAGAGGATATCTCAAGTTATATATAATGCAAAAAAAATTAAATTTTTTTTTCCAGAATGAATGAAGAAGATGGAGAAAAAAACTGCATTCTTGAGAGGAAATTGATGTTGTTGGTTTTTTTTCTATCAGTACAAAGTTAAATTTTCTGGCCATTAAATGCTCTCTACTCTCTGAAAATGGTTGTTCAGGCTTCCATTTACCAAACCTGATTCCAGTTGGATTTTTTGAGTTCTTAGTTTGGTTGTGCATTCAGTTAAGCAGGAAAATACATGTTTTAGTTTATGTAACTAATCTTTATTATTCAAACGAGGAGTGGTTTGTAGCTACATTTTGTGCTCAGGAAAAGATCTAACACCATGTACATACACATCTGTCAACATTCATGTGAATTCAACATAATACAATAGTTTCTGAGTCTGTCCTATGTTTCTCACATTGAACCAAGTGCTAAGAAGGGAATTCTATGGATTGCAATGGCTTCCTCAATAGTATTTACAAATATTATGGGCATGCATCCTCAAGGTGAATGATATATTCGACATCCTTTACGTGGCCACAGGTTCTAGAAAATCACTTTTCCCTGATTTGCAGGAATTCCCTACCTTCCAGATATGAACAAGTTCCCATGAGCAAGGACAGCTCCTGTGGTGCACTAGAAGAAAATACTTCTGCGGTTAACTTGTCCGTTATCCACTATAATCATCCATCTTCTTCAGAAACTCAAGCGTAGTGAAGGAAGAGAGAGAAAATGAAAGAAGCAGCAAGAATAATTATTTGAATGTGAACCAGTAGCACTGGGAAATTTTCAGAAGAGCTGAAGACTTACCTCGCTATATTGTCTAGATTTGCTGACCATTTACCTTACCATGGGTGAATATTGGCCAGCTGATGGTTGCTGGGCAGCACTGAGGCAGAGTTAAACCCACTAGAACAATTCCGGTTCCAGAACTGGAACTCGGTTCTGGTTTCAGAACTGGAACTCCAATTCCGGTTCAAGAATTGGAACTAGAATTGTGGCCTGACTCCAGAGGCCACTTGCTGACTGACTTTTGCTGATTACTTAAATGTTGTAAGTCTCAGTTTCATCATCAGTAAAATATGGGTAATAACACACCTAGGACATTCTCTAATGCTATCATGAAGATGAGTGAAATAATACATGTAAAGTACTTAGGATATAGCTTGAAACAAAATCAATGTTCAATATCTTGTAGCTTCTATTTGTATTCAGAAATGCTGTTCAAGCCTTCCTCAAAGCTACTTGGCAAATCATATAGTATTTTTGAAGACCCTGACTTGTAATTGTTGTTTTTGTTATTGTTTAGCTGTTAAGACATTATTACCTTTTGACTTCCTCCCATTACAACCCTAACTTCTAGAACTCAACAAAAGTATCTGAGTAGATGAATCTATATCATCCAGAATTTTCTTCAAGAGAATGGAAGAAAATATTCATAAAGTCTGACTTAAATACTAGACTGTAGAGGTTGTAGACAAAGATTTGTAATCTGTGTAACAGGAACAAAGTTGTGGTTTAGGAAAGCTGGCTGAGAATAACATTATAAATACATTGATGGGAGACACAGAAGCCAATGACAAAGGCTGTTAAAATAATCCAGGTGTTAACTGGAGGTAAGAGGGTGGGCCTCTGAGATAGTGCAGTAAAACTAGATATATGGTTTTAAGAAATGAGCCTTCGGATATATAAACTGGATATACAGTTCGAAGAAATGAACCTGGAAAGTAGTACTAATTACAATAGCATCAACACATATGAAATATTTCATGGAAAAATCTAGCAAAATATATACACAATCTGCATGCTGAAAACTACAAAATGCGGATGATAGAAATCAAAGAAATCTAAAACAAATAAAGCAATTTATCATGTTCATCTATTGGAAAACTCAATATTGCTAACATGTCAATTTCCCCAAAACTGGCCAATGCATTCCCAAACAATATCCCAGCAGGATTTTTTGCAGATATCAATGAAGTTAATTTAAAAATGTTTTTTTTTATTGAAAAGCAAAAGCAAACAAAATAAAACCTTGATGCTGATGATTAATAGCACCACTTCCTCACACATCTAACTTTGCTCTCTTCTTTCTCACTATCTGACATTTATACACTTATTTCGTGTCTGTCCTTTTCACCCACCACTATAAGTAAGTTCTAAAAGGGCAGGGGTTTTGTTTTGCTCTTGCTGAAGTCCCAATGAGTGTAAAACAGTAGTCACTGGACACTTGGAAACGTGGAAGGACAAGAAAAGGTGAGGGTTGAGAATTGTTTGTTGGGTACAATGCACACTCTGCAGGTGATGATTATACCAATAACCAAAACTTCATCACTACACACTATATTCATGTAACAAAATTACACTTGTATCCATTAAATTTATAGAACAGACAAAACAATCTCGAAAAAGAAAAACAATCCTGGAGGAGTAGTGGATTTTAAGAATTACATGTAAAGCTGCAATAATCAAGGCAGGTAGTATTGGGAAAAGATAGACACACAGATTAATGCCATTAAAAAGAAAATCCCAGAAATAGAGAGATATGGATTTTTGGCAAAGGTACAAAAGCAATTTGATGGGGGGAAAGTCACCTTTTCCACAAGGTGCTGGGACAATTGGATCTCCACATGTGAATAATATAAACCTTAACTAGTACCATTCACAACTGAAAAGTTAATTCAAACGGATTATGGACTGAAATATAAAGCCCCAAACGATAAAACTTCTAGGTTAAAACATAGGAGACAACAACTGTGACCTTGGTTAGACAAAAATTTCTTATATTTCTTATATATTATCATTCATATATGACAAATCATAATCTACACAAGAAAAAAATTGATAAAACAGGCTTCATCAGAATTAAAAACTTCTTTAAAAATACCCTTAAGAGAGAAAAAAAAGACATGAACTGGGAGAAAATATTTACAAATCATATGTGCAACAAAGAACTTTGTCCAGTATATATAAAAGATGAGGGATTTTCTTCTGGGTCAATTTGCAAGCCAGAGACCTCTGGCTGGCAATGCCCCACTGGGCCTCACTTTGCCATGCTACCTACTGCCAGAGATGGTCTGCTTGCTTGGCCAGCCCAGGCAGAGTCTGGCTTGTGCACCAGTTCCTGAGTTCTTGTCCCACACCAAGGAAGAATGAGATGTACTGACAGTCGAAGAGTAAGCAAGGTGGGGAGTATTACTGAGTGATTGAACAGCTTTCAGTGGAGAAGGGAAGAGGGTACATGGGAGTGGTCTCCCTTTTTGAAGGCAGGAAAGTCCCCCTAATATGGCTGAGTCCAGAGCTTTCATGGGCTCAAAATGGGGGAGGGGCAGGCTGTAGATGGTATTGGAAAAGGCAACATTCAGTTGGTTAAAAGGCATTATTCAGAAAGAATCAATGGGGACAGGGTGGGAAATTAGGAGCAGAATTTCTCGCTCTGGGTTGTGGGTTTCATCTGGGACCAGTGGTCCAGTCTTTCAGCCTTCAAGCTGTTTTTGGCTTGAAGGTGGGGTTTCACTGGGGACCCACCTCTGTTTGCCTAGGCATTCAGCTGGCTCCTATCGCTATCATATAGTGTTCTTAAAATGCAACAATAAGAAAACAACCCAATTTTCAAGAAAATGAGCAAAGTTTGAACTAACATTTCACTAAAGAAGAAAAGCACATGAAAAGATGCTCTCAGAAAAATGCAAATTTAAATCACCATGGGATACCATTACAAATCTATTAGAATAACTAAAATGAAAAAGACTGACAATATTAAGTGCTAAAGCAGATGTAGGGTAAGTAGAACTCTTAGAAATTGCTGGCGAGAATTCAAAACGGTATAGCCATTTCTGAAGATAGTTTGGCAATTTCTATAAAGTTAAGCATAGCCTTATCACATATACACAAGAGAAATAAAGTTATGTATATACAAAAGCCTCGTACAAGGATTTTTATAAAGTCTTTATTCAGAATCACACAGGCACAAACTGAAAATACCCCAAATGGGCTTCAACTAGTGATAGAAAAACAATGTACATTCATAGAATGGAGTACTACTCTGCCACAGAAAGAAAAAAAGGGATATATTAATCAACATGATGGCATGAATATAGTATGCTAAGTGAAAGAAATCAGACTCAAAGGCTAATACTGGATGATTCTGTTTATATGACATTCTGGAAAATGCAAATTACAGGAATAGCAAATAGATCAGTGTTTGCCAGTGGACTGGGGTGGATGAAGGGCAGCACGAGGAAATTTGGGGAGGTGAAAGAATGTTTCTGTATCATGATTTTGGTGGTTGTTACATAACTGTAAGCCTAAACTGTATGTCTAAACACATCACTTGTAGGCCAAAAAGAATTAATTTTACTGCACATACATTTTTTAAAAAGTGAATAGAAAAACACAAAACGACAAAAAAGAGTCAACGATTTTTAGCTTGCATGGTTAAAAGGAAAAGGAACTAGAGTAAAAATTAAGGAAGACATCAGAAAAGGAAGACATCAGAAAAGAAAAAAGAAAACCTAAAATATGTAAAGTTCTGGAAGATAAAGGAACAGACTTTCTAGAAGCAGATGATGGCAAGCATGTTTAAATGTCAAAGAAAGTTGTTGACTTTAGAGAGAGCTGTTCATCAAAAGAGTTACCCCATCTAACATTTTACTATTTCTTAGGTAAACAATGCATTAATCTGACATCTAAATAACTACTCTTGTAAGACATCTGGTAATGATAAGAAAAAACTAAGCTCGGTGCTAGATGGGACTTCAGGTTCCAGAGGCATATTTTTCAAGATGGAGATGGAGTTGACAATGTAGGATACGGGAGGAGCAAGGGATTCACAGTGGAGAGAGAATGAAGATGTTGGAGAAGGAAGAAATGGGAGTGATAGTATGGCCTCTTCCGAAGTGAGAAGAGATGGACACTAGTCTTTAAGGATGGTAAGGGGCCTTTTCCCCTTGAGTTAGAGAGGAAGGCCAGGGATAAGACAATGAGACTGAAATAGCAAGGGGCAAAGGACTGTCAAGTGCTGAGATTACACCAAGATGGCCTGTGAGCTCCATTCCTTCTTCTCTTTAGTGGTGATGAGTCTTAAGACGTTGTAAAAGATTTTCATGATGGTTTTTCGTTCCCGTGATGTAATTTCAAAATGGCTGGTGGGAGCTCTTTTTTCCTAACTGTTGAGGCTGCTGTTTGACAAGCTTAACCTGATTCAGTAGTGTATACAGGCAGGTGTTAACCTGGCGCCCCCTTGTGGGCTCAGGGAAGAATGGGGCTCATTGTAAAATTTGCAAACACAGCATCTTAGATTCATGATGCTTTGTAAGATGGTTGAAAAATTACCTATCCGATATAATGCTCACTTTTTGAGTAATGAGTACACTAGAAGCCCAGTTCCCACCAGTATGCAATATACCCATGTAACAAACATGCATTTCCAAAAATAGAAAATAGTCGTATGGAGGTGTCATTGTATCTTCTGACCCTTCTTTTCCCCAAGGTAACCAAGGTTTAGTCAAGTGTCACCTTGAATAAATATTCAGGAATAATGTGCAAGCAGAAATGTTAATAATGGGTAAAAATAATGTTTGAGTGAATTCTACTTCCAGATGTGTTCAAGTACATTTGTAGCTTTCATTCAGACAAGACTTTTGTATATATAACATTTGGCACTGAAAAAAAAAGGAAAGGGAAAAAATAGTTTTGAGATTGTTCTAATTATTCCTAAGCTGTTACTTAATGAATGTGATTTATAAATCCATTTGTAAGACTATTGACCACTGACAGTGAAGCTATAGAAACCAATTTGCAACGGTGTTTGGAATAGGAGGCTTGGGATATAGACATTAAATATCAGAAAACTCAAAGCAATTTTTTCATGAAAAAGCCTAAGAATAGATGAAATTTGACATATGTCATACGATGTTTGCCAATGAAATAAAAACCCTACAGAGACACACATAGTGCTTTAATTGCAAAAATAACACCTGCCCTAAGGAGAAGTGCAGCAAAAATCCTCATGATTCCCATTATCTCTAATTGGAATCAAACAGCAAAATCCCTGACCTCCAGAGTAGGTATTCATTGCACAGCTGACATTTGATTTTTCTCAACTGATATTTTTAAATTATCACAAAGGAAGAAAGATGTTTTAGAACACTGCTTAGTCAATGTTCTAGCCGTGATTTGTGAGACTGCATTCAGGGGCCAAGTGAAGCGCTTCTGTGGAGAACCCCTTTACAGCCATATGGCAAGATGAAGATAGACTCAGGTAATGGTGGGTTTTCCTTCTAAGCCATTCTGTTCACGGGAAAGTGCTGTGGCAAAGCAGAAAAAAACTGAATTTCCACATTCGTAAGAAATACGTAAATAAATAACTTTATGGTTTCCATCCTTAAATGGAAACAAAATGGATTCATCTTTGACTTGCAATAATTTTTTCTATTCCAACAGAGCTATTCTCAGAGGCTGAGCTCTTCTAGATCTAGAAATAATGCATCCCAAGCAAGCAGCAGTGTATGCCCGATTGTCTGGACTCAGATTGACTATAAAGACTGATGACCTAAAAGTTAAATTTATAAGTTTCAAAGCTACCATAGTATTTATTTATTGAACTTGCCAGTTGAATATTAATAATCTACTGAGAAGCGCTGCTATGGGGAATTCCTTTTCTGGCCGTTTGAATAGTGAAAACTAATTACAGCAATATGGCTGATGGCTAAAATGTTACCTGATGACTCTGCTGAGTCTATACAACAGCAAACACCTGAAAGAAAACTAAGAATGGCAATAAATTCTCCTAGATATTTGGCTTATCCAATATTGAAATACACAAAAATGCACAAAACTATAGACACTAGAACATTGAATTTTCCTATGAGGAAATTATAATAAGGAATATTTTAGATAAAACCAGCTGGAAGATTGAAATCAACCCTGAGAATGCTGGTGATACTGGAAATAGAAAGGAATAGATAGGAATAGGAATTTAGAAATCAATCTTAGGGAGGAACTATGTAATCAAATGAATTTCTCTGGTTTTGGAACATACAGAAGGACCAGCAAGAGGTTAAGGCTGGATCATTGATAGATGCTAATGATCAACAGCACCACTTCCTCACACATCCACCAGTACTCTCTTCTTTCTCACTATCTGGCATTTTTAGACTTATTTAGTGTCTGTTCTTTCCACCCCACTACTGTAAGTAAGCTCTATAGGAGCAGGTGTTTTGTTTTGCTCTTGGGGAAGTCCCAGTTCCTAGACCATTGCTTGTAATGTAGTAGATGCTCCCAGGAAAACACATACAGCTGGTGAACTGGAACAGAGAAAAATACAGAGAAAAGAGATAAGACATAAAGTGCAGAATAATAGTCACTGGAGACTTGAAAGGGTAGGAGGATGGGAGGGGGTGAGGGTTGAAAACTTAATGGGCATGATGTATACTATGTGGATGATGATTACACTAAAAGCCCTAACTTGACCATTATACGATATAGCCATGTAACAAAATTGGACTTGTACCCCTTAAATTTATACAAATAAAAATTTTAAAAATGTAAAAACAATATAAGAATCAGGGAAAAAATGGTAAGAAGGTGGCTCATTGCTGAGAGGTGAGGTTGAAAAGTACAAAAGCAAAAAAATCTAGGAAGGGACTATAGATTAGAATAATAGATTAAAAAGAGGTTTAGTGGAGTCAGGAGCTAGGCAGGCCATGTCACAACTGGCATAGCAAGCTACCTACTGAAAACTGTCCCTCCAAGAGGGCTTCCATAGCACCCACGAGTCCCCTTTGATTTAATGCAAAGGATTTGGTAAGGTGTGATTTAAAAAGCAGGAGGCATAACAGAATATTAGAAGCTATTAACATGGATTTCTTTTTCAGATTCCCCCCTTTCTCCTTCAAGTGCTTTTAAAAATAGCAACATAAATGTGTGTGATGTGACACATGACAAAATGTCTTACCAATTATTTGGAACAATTGTTAAAGTTAAGATTGATCATAGAGATCAGGATTGAGATGTATTTGGAATATACGATGTAATATATTTTTATATTGACTTTTCTATTTTTATCAAGCATTCACATAACTTTGTCATTTGTGAGTATTCACACTGAGTTGAGAAAAATTGACCCTAGAGGCTAATATTGTGCAGGATAAGCAATTTGAGACATAAATGTGCTCTAGATACCCTACATATAACCTGCCACCTAATATTTCTGAATTACAATTATTATTCAAGAGCAGTGTGCCAGAGGAAATGCCTACACTGGAATCCTGCCAGGATCTGACATGGGCTTGTGACAATTTAACTTTTTAATCAATGACCCATACAAAATATTGTCATTAAGTATACATATGACCCAGATTAGGTCACTGTGGTGCTAGAGAGAACCAGATTAAAAATAGGAAAGCAACCGTGTTAAATTCAAATAGGAGATGAGGGGATATGTAAACAAGATGGAGTTGACAGGATTAAAACTTGTCACAATTTGACAAGAACTGAATCAAAAGGGAGTAATGAGGAAGGGGTAGGAGAGCAGATAGGGAGGATCCCTTCAGTACAAACCAGACAGAAAAAGATCTGAAGGTCATAATGATTTGCATGTTAATCAGTAATGTATAAAGTATCTTATATATGTGCATACTTATCACAGTGCTTGATATGAAGTTAAGTGCTTTTTTTCAATGGTAGCTATAATAGCATTAATCCATGAATAGGGATATAGCAGGCAGATGTGAGTTGTATTCTCAGCTTGTTGAATTCCTGCTGTCTAAGATTGAAGTCAACCAGCCATAACAAGCTGCCTTTATTACTCAAGCCCACCACATGAGATCTCCTGGAGTGAGGCCATCTTTTCACAGATAGATTTTCTCCTAGTGCCTGCTTCCCCTGGGAAATTGTGGCAACTGGTCTTGAGAATTCTCCCCTAATATCCAACTTCGCAATTACTTGAGAGTAAAGACTTAGTGAGAAGGAGGCAGCCCATGAGGAAAGGTAGCCCTTAGCCATCTGGAGAACTAAAATTTCAGTCCAGTTGCTTTGCTAGAAGAACCTGAAATTAATGGATACCCGTTGCACCTGGAACAATTATTCTGCTATTTACCAAAGCGCATTTAATCATATCTCCACTCCAACAGCATCCCCAGCAACCTCTCCCTAGTCACTGTTGCCTCCCACCTGTCATCACTAGTAAGAGACAGGAGCTCCCTGGCCATGGAGAGAGTGAACCGGGGCACAGGTGCCTGGAACACACACGCAGGTCACTGGAGTCCTGATTGCAATCCCAGTATGTGGTGGGCCCACTTGGGAAGTGCTCGAAAACAGTGAGGTTTCTTTTTAATGATATGATTATGGGTTTGGGAACTTGATCTGGAGAGAAAAAGAAAAATGAACTGTATATGTTAAATGAACAGAAGAGAATCCTGTCTGGGGACTTAACTGTGGGGTTCTGGTAGTGACGGTTAGCTGCTGTTTTCTGTGCACTTGAGAATGTTTCAAGAGCCTTACTATACAGCATGATGAGTTCAAGTTAGACATTAAAGTCTTCTTTAAATGAACCATGTCCTGCAATAGTGCACTTTGCTGTAATTTTTTTTTTTTTTTTTTTTTTTTAGATGTAGTTTTCACTCTTGTTACCCAGGCTGGAGTGCAATGGTGCGATCTCGGCTCACCACAACCTCTGCCTCCTGGGTTCAAGCAATTCTCCTGCCTCAGCCTCCCGAGCAGCTGCACATTTTTCATAGAAACATACAGCATTTTGGAAAGCTTTTATTCAGTTACATCATAGGTATGTGAATTTATGCAAATTTTGAACTATCACCAGTTGAGAACGTCTTGGGCAACACATGTACATTTAAGGGGGAAGGGATAGTCTTTGATTAAAGCTCAAGTATCCAGGGCCTTCCAGTCAGCTGGTCTTGACTCTAGTCTTGTTTCTTCATACTCTAGATTTTTCTCCTGAGCTCTGGCATCATATTCAAAATAGTATTGTAATTAAAGTTGAAGAAAACGTTTAGACTGAAAGGAAAGGGCCCTGGAGATGGTTAAGTAGAGATAGGGATGTGCCTTTCTTACATTGACCCAATCTAGAAAGGAAGAAAGGGGCATGAGATTTTGAGAGTCAGGCAAATCTCACTTTGAATCTCAGATTAGTGAGTTAACTAGCTCTGTGACTGTGAATTAATTCACCTTTCTGAGCTTAACTTTTTTCTCACACTTGAAATGAAAATGATAATGATACCTACTTTGCAGCGATCTTGCTAGGATTAGTTGATGTAAGTAAAACTCCTGGCATGTAGTTGGTACTCAAATTGTAGTCATTATTACATCCATCCTCTCCCATTCTTCGTCCTGAGATACATAATACTATATTGCATTGTAATGTTGTATATATTGTGATGCTTACCTTGATATGGCCTAAAGGGAATATTTTTTTGTTTTTTACTTACAGGGATGCCAGAAAATATACAGGAAGCCTGCTAAATTTGAATTTTACATAAGGAAGGAATTCTTTTTTACCATAGGAATGTCCCAAATATTGTATGGGATGTATTTGTACATTTAAAAAGTTATCCAAAAATTTAAATTTCAGATCAAATTTAACTGAGTGTCCAGCATTTTTATTTGATAAATCTGGCAAGGCTGCCTACTCAGCATATAGTCCTTACTTATCCCTTTCTAACAGCACATAGGTTTTTATTCTGGAAATGAACCCTCCTCCACAACAGCTGACTCTACCTTGCTGTCAGGTGGGCTATGCTCTTCCTTGGATGTAGAGAAGAAATAGGGAGCGCCTGCAATTGCCAGTGATTACTTGGCTTCCATGAGAGAACATGACCCATAGAAGATACAAAGTCAAAATTAATGCTGGGAAATAGCCCATTTCTGGACTAGGAGTGGGATCAATTTCCTTCCAAGTACATTGCTGCGTGGGGAAAGGATGAACACTTGAACAAGAACTTTTTAAAATCTTTTCTTTTTTTAAGGAAGGAAGAAGGAATGAATAATTATTCCATCAAAGGGTGAAACATGAAACTAAGAAAAAAATATGTCCTTTTATCAATTCGATTACTTGGCTGTTAGCAATAGAAAAACCTAACCCAGGCAGATGTAAACAATAAAGGAAATTAGTAAGTGCCTATAACATATTTCAACATAAGTAACAACAGAGAGAGGCTCTCTAAAAGAAAAGGATACTTACTTGGGAATAGAGCCTTGTAATGGAAATACACATGTCATAGTAAACTATGTACACACTCAGGGAGGTAAAGATTTTTAAGGGAAATAAAGTAGGAAGATGTCATGATTGTTCTGAAATAATTATCCTTGGCTACAAAGGTCAGCAATAAGGGTGATGCCAATCTGAGATTGAACAGGCAGCTTCCGAGCAGTTGTCCTTGAAGAAACTTTTTTTTTTTTGTCTAAGATTGTGTGGCCTTTGGGCAAGATTGTGTTTTTTGTGGAATTGTTTTGTGACAGTTTTCATTCATCAGGCATACAGGCATGAGAAACCTCTTTTAATGACCTCTCCTGCTCTATTTGTCACATTTTTTATTTGCTTGTTTTCTTTTAACATTAGTGACTGCCTTGATTTTGACAAGTTTCACACATAAAATCCCAAAAGTAGGTGAGCCTCAGGTTTGTCTACAGGGTCCTCTCCAGGGAAGTTGTTTATTTAATAGTAAAATGTGGCAACACAGAGAATGAGGGAGAGTTGGTTTTTTTTTAAAATCTTAGCCACTGCAACTGTTTTTATGATTCCATAATTCTATGATGATTTGGCAAACTCAAAATGCAGCTGCATTCATCTGTTTTTTAAATTATTATTTATGTGGCTTTACATAGAGCCCAGAGCCAAATTTTTAGTAGCGTGTGTTTGAATCACAGTCTTATCTGTTTAGAAATACAAGCTTCATATTTTTTGTAAATACAAGCTTCATATTTTTGTACATGTCCTATAATTGCTTCTGCCAATTCAAGATTTCTTAAGTTTATACTTGTAGAGTTCATTTCCAAATGCCTTGTGTCTTGACAAATTGTAATTCCATTCATTTTCAGTAAAACTAAGATGACAATAAAAAGTCTGATATATAACGGTCTTTGCTGCCTGAATTTAGATCTTAGGGGTTTTTTTTAAGATAATGTATATTCCAGACCTTATTTTAACAAAATATATAATGATAGTTGCTGCAAAATAATAGGCATGTGATAATAAATCTTCCTTCCACTTCAGCAAACATGTTTTGAGCACCATTGTGTCTAATATTAGGACAGATATTCTTTACCTCCGTGAGCCACTAATATGTATACTATAGAAGATATTTAAACCATGAGTCTGAACACTGGAGGCATTCAAACAGTGAAATATAATTTTTATGTGACTATTGCTTTTTAAATTGCATATTGATATATTTGAAAATAACATAGGTTATTTTCATATATAACATAGTCTGTGAGGTCAGCACTATTTTCATGATGATACTTAAGGTATTATTTGCCTTTTTAGCCCCATGCATTCACCAGTGTACAGTGAAATTTTCCAGATATTTTCCATAGGTGTATTTCAGTGGGCAGAGATGACAGCTCAGAGCTTCCCTGTGGCCTAATCAAAGCTAAGGTGGCAATCAGAATAAGATAATCACCTGTAAGACTTGGAGGTACCATATTTACTGCCTTAGCTTTTAGCTAGTACATGTTTCAGAAGACAACAACAGTCTTGAAGTGCTGCTTTCCAATTGCATGAATATGTGTTAGGTAAATCATTGATTAGTATAATGGAAAGAAATATTTCTGAACATATCTAGTGAAACAGAGCAGGTCTTTTCCCATTTGCTGGGCTCCACTGTAATTATACCTTAGCTTCAGAAATAGTGTTGTTTTGGGCAAAGGCAGATTTCAGACCATCCCAGTAAATTATCTTCTACTGGAAATAGCATTTGTTAATGATATGAAGAAGAACAGATACTATTTACTGAGCTGTTGCATCAGGAGTGTTTCACACTCATGTCCTCTTTTTGTCTTCAATGGACAGGTCTCTCCTAATTTTGTGGGGAAGCATTTTGCTGAATCAAAAACAACGAGCGGTCACTTAGGCACTGTCACTGTAATAGCAGAGTCAGCACAAGGACACAAATATTTCTGGGTGCTGCTGGGGCTCGTAAGCAGTAGGATACACCACTTAATATCGGAGTGTTGTGAGGCAGGCAATATTGTTCTCACTTTGGAGATGGGAAAACTGTGGCTAGGAAGCTAGTCACCTGCCAAACTCACCTAGCGGGTAAATGGAAAGCCTGGGTTAAATTCGAACTTTTCAACAAAGAGCTTCATTGCTCTTTGTATTTCATGTCTGCTACAGTTCCATTCAAGTACTTTGCCAATTTGTATTTATTTATCATAAAAAGCTTAGAAATATAGATGATATCTGTCTTGACAAGAAGAAACTTTCAATGATATAGGGGATGAGTGTATTATTGAGCTAAGGAAGTTTTGTGGTATAATTGATTTGGGGATATACATTTTTAAGAGGATATTAAGCTTTGAAAACAGCTTCTTTTCATCAGCATAAACAAAGGTAGCTGAATCGAAGCAATACTGTTCTAAACCCATATGTTTCTTAAACATGTAAGACAGATAAAAATACACAAATGACATTAACTTTAAGAGGTATGTTTTTCTCATCAAGCATTTGACTAGCATATATAAACTCCATTATTGGCATTGCTAAGAAATTGCTTTTTTTTGGCGTGTAATTGAAATGGCATTGTAATCTTCCCTATGGGGTCTGGTTTAAATTCACAAAGGAACAAACTACAAATTAAGACCTCCCTTTTCAAATTGTCCATCTGTTCCACAGAGCAGGCACTAGCCTTCCACGTTACAGAAATCAGTATCTCAGCAGAAGGCTACTGCTTGAAGCAGACCAATCTTTAAGACATGGAAAATTCTTTGCCAGATTGTTGGACATTTGCAGTTCTACTCCTTATCAGCTCTATTTTTTATAATCTTCATCAAGCAGATCTCTTTCACAGGGAGGCCATGTGAAGTCTAGAGAATATTCTAAAGGTCAGGTTGTCCATTTCACTCTCTAGTCTGTTGCTTTCATAAAAATGACTGTATGTAATTCCGTGGAGCTTGTCATCTTGCCTCTGCGAGGCAGGTTCTGGCGCCTGTTCTCCTTAACTCTATGGAACTAAATATTTATGTGTGTGGAATTTTGACATTTTTCCACATGTCAATTTGGAAAAAGTCACTTACCCTTTTAGACCTCAGTCTTCTCATCAATAAAATAAAATCACTGAAATATATTGGTGGTTCTCAAAGCACTGCCTGGAACATCTAGGAGTTCTTGAAACTCTTTCAGATAGTCTGCGAGGTCAGTGTTATTTTCATGATGATACTTAAGGTATTATTTGCTTTTTCAGCCCCATGCTTTCACCAGTGTACAGTGAAATTTTCCAAAAGCTAAGTAATGTATGATGATGTTATCACTTTGAATGTATGCTTAAATATTCTAATGTTTTAAAATTACTTTTAGTTTAAATTTCTAACACTTTAAATAGCAATAGATATAACCCACAAAAAAATCTTAAAAGGTTGGCAATAATTTTGAAGAGTGGAAATTTATTTTCCTTTCCTCCTTTTCTTTCATATATATAAATTAGCTGAACATGGTGGCACATGCCTGTAGTCGCAGATATTCAGGAGGCTGAGCCCCAGAGGTCAAGGCTGTAGAGAGCTGTAATCATGCCACGATACTTCTTTCTGGGCAACAGAGTGAGGCAAGAAAGAAAGAAAGAGAGAGAGAGAGAGAGAGAGAGAGAGAGAGAGAGAGAAAGAAAGAAAGAAAGAAAGAAAGAAAGAAAGAAAGAAAGAAAGAGAAGGAAGGAAGGAAGGAAGAAGAGAGGGAGGGAGAGAGGGAAAGAAGGAAGAAAGGGAGGGAGGGAGGGAAAGAAAGAGAAAAGGAAAGGAGAGAGGAAAGGAGAGGAGAGGAGAGGAGAGAAAGGAGAGGAGAGGAGAATCAATAAACATGGATTTTTCTAGTAGTTGCTCAAAAAATAGCTGCTGCCAAATTCCAAGGGGAGAATTCCCGACTCGATCAATAGCTCTCTTTGGAACACTGTATGTCTTTGACAGATTACTCCTAGTTATAAGAGGAAAGTTTGATTTTCAACTTTTAGTAGCAATTTTCATGCATAAAGAAAACTGTAACTCAAGATGATGTCAATGAATATTTTCTTTCCCAAATCCATTATATGGTAAAATGGGATTATCATGTTCATGTAATCTAGATAAAGTTTATACCATTAAATGATGGGTCAGCTAATTAATTATTTCTAAAGCACTTTGGTAGTGCTGAAGAATGCTTTTTTTTTCTCCCAGACTCCTTCTTTAATTAGATTTCCAATGTGTAGTGCTTTTCTCTTGAGTTTTAAAAGTACTTCTTTTCATTCTTTTCTATTACCTCATCCTTTTTCCTCCTGGTTGGACTGAGTGACATCGGGCCTTGAATTCATGATGAAGGAAGACGTAAGAGATGTAATTGAGCCTAGTGAACTAACCACAGGAAAATCTGAGCTCAAACTCTGGCACAGTCTCCTCTTCATTATCAAATCTTGAAGTTTCATAATTGAGACAATGCATATTGTTATAATACTTCATGGAAATGTTGTAAAGATTACTGAGTAATGTTTCTTTTGGCATCACTAATCTAAAGATACAGGAAGAGGTAAATGCTTTTCCAAATGCATTTCACTTGAGTGTGGGCGGAAGGTCTGGGAAGCATCCCGTTCCCAAAATGCCAATCAAGTCAACAGCAGTAGAAACAAGGTGTTAGAAACATCCCCTTTTCACTTGTAGGAAGTTGTAATTAGCCTAATTTCTTTTGGAAGGCGTCTGAGAGACCTGTGTATAGCCTGGGAAGTAAAACCTGTTCTTCTTCTTACTGTGAAATTGACTTCATTCTGGTATTAGTTTCAAAGGTAGGTGAAAGCAGCCGGAAGCAGGTCTTAGATCTGCAGATCCACACTGCTCTATTACAGTCACTGTCTTTTCATTCACTCTCTGGGAAAGTACTAGTCAATGGTTTTTTAGTGCAGAATCCCTTTGATCACTGCAGAGTCTTATTATGCTCCCATGGAAGACCCTTCACAATGATGACATCTCAGTCTACAGCAGGGCAAGACTTCCCACCCTCAGCACTCTTGACATTAGGGATTGGATAATTCTTTGGTTGGGGATAAGAGGCTGGCCTGTGCACTGCAGAATGTTTAATAGCAACCCTGGTCTCCACCCATTAGATGTCAGTAGTATTCCCACCGCACAGTGGCGACAACCACAAATGTCTCCAGACATTGCCAGATAATCATTGAAGGCAAAAGAAATACTAATCTGTAGGGTGGCAAAATATAGAAATTAAAAGAAACTTCATATGTGGTTCTGTTTTTTCAAAGTTGTAGCTAATTGACCACTCACAGTATACTTGAGGATTTTAGGTAGAGGCAGCGTTAAGTGACATTGAATTACGTAGTAAAAAGTAATTATCTTTTCAATTATGTTTTGGGTGTTCTCTATAATCAAGGAGAAAGTCTCTGTTTACTACTGGAACCTCTCGAACACCTCCCAATATTTGCATGTGATAAGGAACAAAATAAGTAAAAGCTCAGGTACACAGCAGACATTATCGACCTATTATTTAGCAATATTGTTTTATTTTTATGGTATTTATTTTCATAGTAAGGTGCTATGGATAAAAGTTTCTTTTCAAATTAGTGTATTTGGTAATTACACTGGAAAATATTTAGCAATAATTCTAATCCTGCCAAATGTCAGGATAATGTTTACCCCGATAAAACAATGCCCTTTGAGGGGCCTGAGGGATCTTCTGGGGTGCTGGTAATGTTCTGCTTCCTAGTCTGGTGACATGAGTATGTTCAGTTTGTAAAAACTTATCCAGCATATAGTCATGAGTTGTGCAACATTCTGTATATAAGCTATACTTCAATTAAATTTCAAAATTTAAATTACAAAATAAAATGGTAGTTGGAAAGAAAATGTTAAGCAATATTAGATAAATGATTATACAGGCATTATGTCAAATAAAAATAACCCTGCAATTGTTAGTGGTTTGTAAACGACTGAAGTCAGGGAATCCCTGAATTTGTACAATTCTTTTACATTAAAGATGATGCATGGAGCCGGAGAATGCAGGAGTTATTTGAGCAGAGTCTGTAGGCAATGAATAGCTAGTGGCTCTGTGACTGCAACCACAGCTTCAACTCCCAGTCGAGTGCTTTTTCTGATGACATAGACCCTTATGCCAGGTTTCGTAACCCCTGGTTTCAACTCTCACTTTTCTGGCATCCTCATATTTCTGCCTCCCTACTCAGCCACCTGCCATGGTCACACTAGCACCTTCAATTTCATAGTGAACCCAGTGAGATAAAGTATGTGACAATGTCCTGTAAAATGTGCAGTAAGTTTTATTGGGTTTTTGTTGTTGTTGTCATTGTTAAGCAGCTCAAATATTTTGCCTCCCCTAGTGGGCATTATATGTGGCTTATCTTAATACTAAAATTAAGGCCGGGAGCGGTGGCTCAAGCCTGTAATCCCAGCACTTTGGGAGGCCGAGGCAGGTGGATCACGAGGTCAAGAGATGGAGACCATCCTGGTCAACATGGTGAAACCTGTCTCTACTAAAAATACAAAAAAAAAAATTAGCTGGGCGTTGTGGCGCACGCCTGTAATCCCAGCTACTAGGGAGGCTGAGGCAGGAGAATTGCCTGAACCCAGGAGGCGGAGGTAGCGGTGAGCAGAGATAGCGCCATTGCACTCCAGCCTGGGTAACGAGAGCGAAACTCCGTCTCAAAAAAAAAAAAAAAAAAAAAAAAAAACTAAAATTAAAATGGCAAAGCTAGTTCGCCCCGCGTAACAAATCTTAATGTGGCAACAAAAAACCTGTTACAATTGCCTCATTTATAATGATTTCAGGCTTGAAGTTTTGTAAAAAGTTTTGCATTTTGTTACAATGAGAAATTTAGACGTTAACAAGCTTACAATTACTCTGTCACCAGAATGATGATTCTTCTTGATGGAAACACTTTGCTGCAGTTTTTTCCATGATAAGCAGCATTGCATTCTGGGAATCCAGCCAGCTCCAGTGGAGAACTGGGCAATATGGAAATTGCAGTGAGCACGATACACAAGGTGATTCTATATTGGCATTAGATATTATGCAGATGATGTACTAAATGGGCTAATATTGCTTCTCAAATACTGCTAAATCTCTTTGCATACTAAACAAAAGTGGGAATAACATTGATCTTTGGCTTCTATTGCACTGAGGTTTGAATATTTAAAGTGATTTGTGAGCCTAACTGGCATTTTTTTTTTTTTAATTTCACAGATCACAGTTCTGTTAACAGCAAAGACTTAATCATTGCCTGGTCAATGTGTTTGGATACAATAAAAGACCCTTGTTTTTACCTGTGTGTGACAGTGCATCAACCTGAAAGAACAGGAAAAGCTGCTGCGGTGAGAAACTTGACATCCAAGGGATGTACCATGTGCAAGTTTACAAGTTGTTGGATTTCAAATGGCATGAGAGGAAGCCCTGTGGGCTGGAAGTTGACATGTCATTCTGTAGCCCTTTGCCTGACCTTCTTTAAACATCTGCTCACACGCAAAAGACACTGTTCTCCAAATTATTATTTTACCTCCAGGCTAGTAACAGTATCATCTTCCTGAATGACACCTCCACCACATCCACTCTTGTCAGGAAGAAGCCTTTTTAATTCTCCAAAGCTCAAAGCCCACGATGTTCTATACAGTGACCTTGAAGGACTGATCACCCCTTCGTACTTGCCAACTACAGATTCATTTCTATTGTTCAGTCCAGAGGAAACTGTCAAGGAACTATGGATTCATGTAAGTCTCTCTGATGGGCTAAGGCACTTTAAATTTATTCGCAGATGAATTTGTTGATGACTAATATTGTGATGAGAATTATAGAACATGAGGCTATTTAAAATTCTACTAGAAAACGTGTGCAGAACATCAGGAGAGATGAATGGATTTGCCTCCATGTAATAACTGCAAAATTATTAAAGAAAAAAATAGATGTTAAACTGTTCTATTTTGTTAACTAACCAAGAGAAAAAGAGCCAAAGACTGAATTTGAGGATTGGCCTCAAACAGTTTCCTGTAATGAAAATTAGGATGAGAGAGAAGCAATCCAAACGCGATGAGAACCAACTTTTATTTAAATAAAGTTGTTGAAAGCTGAGAGTACTTTTCCTTACTTTGTTTTCCATTTTAAAATTCCTCGTTCTCACTCAGATTGTGTGAGAAATTGACTAAAAATTATTGAAAAAACTTATCATGTGGGCCACCTGAGACATTTTCCCTCCCAGCAACAAGAATGAAAATACACCAGAGGTCCATCAAAGATATCAGTCAGGAGCAGAGTTGCTGAGAGATACAACTGGAGATGCTTTTCTTCTTTTCTTTTCTTTCCCTTTTTTTTCTTTTTAAAGTTGCATGTCTTGGCATTGAATTGAAATAGAAGAAATTATCTGGGCATATAACTCTGAGGTGTTCAGGGGTATATGTGTATGGGTGTTTTAATTGAGGCAAAAGTCACATAATTAGCCATTTTAAAGTGCAGAACCCAGTGTTTTGTAAATATATTCAAAGGTGTGCAACCATCACGTCTATCTAGCTCTCAAGCATCATCATCCCCAGTAGAAATGTCATGTCCATTAGCAGTCATTCCACATTGCTCCCTTTCTCCAGCTCTTGGAAACCACTAATCCACTTGTGTCTATGGGTTTGCCTATTCTGGATATTTCAAACAAATTTAAACAGTCATATAATATATGCTCTTTTGTGCCAGTTTCTTCCACTTAGCATATTTTCAAGTTTCATCTGTGCTACAGCATGTATTAGTACTTCATTCTTTCATACAGCCGAATGACACTCCATTGTAGGGATATACCACATTTTGTTTATCCATTCATCATTCATCCACAGATGGACATTTGAGTGGTTACCACCTTTCTGCTATGGTGAATAGTGCTGCTATGAGCATGTGTGTATAGGTGTTTGAACATTGGTGTCCACATTCAAATTCAAATGCCTGTTTATGCCTAGGAGTGGAAATCTTGGGTCATCTGGTAATCATGTGTTTCACTTTTTGAGGAACCACCTCACTGTTTTCCACAGCATGTGTTCCTTTACTTGTATGCAGGTATTCCATCTCTTCTAACAGCATTTTTAACAATACTCCAGCAAAATAGGCCTCCTCCAGATCAACCTCTCAGTGACCTGATCTTCTTGAATCTTTACAGAGTGGAGTAGATGCAGTGGCAATTATCTCTTCCATTTGGAAAACCTTTCTAGGGGCATGTGATATGGGAATTTGCTTAGTCTGCTTTGTGAATCAATCCAAACTCCAAGTCTGTCTCCATAGGGGAGGACAGATGCCGTACTTTGGGCATGTTAAATCCAGTAAAAATGTACGGTGCTATGGCATTTTAAGGCCTAGAGCTGAAGCTGGAAATCTTTCCTTCCTTCAAATTTGTGTAGAGCATCAGGGAGATTTTTAAGTCACGAACACTAAGCTCCTGAGACAAAAATCCCTCAGATGTTAGTTTTCTCGTGATGTCTTCCAGGTTACATTGAGTCTTCTTACTCAACTCCATGTATCCAGAAATCCTTTTTTTAAATTATTATTTTATTTTTGAGACAGAGTCTCGCTCTGTTGCCTGGCACCAGGCTGGAGTGCAATGGCGCGATCTCGGCTCACTGCAACCTCCGCCTCCCACGTTCAGGCAATTCTCCTGCCTCAGCCTCCCGAGTAGCTGGAACTACAGGCACACACTACCATGCCCAGCTAATTTTTTTTTTTTTTTAGTAGAGACGGTGTTTCACCATGTTGGCCAGGATGGTCTTGATCTATTGACCTCGTGATCTGCCCGCCTCTGCCTCCCAAAGTGCTGGGATTATAGGTGTGAGCACTGCACCTGGCCTGGTCTCCTGAATATTGAGAAATGGAGAGAAGTGTGCTGGTGGGCCTGCAAAAGAAGAGAATTGGAGGCAGAGGAAATGACCCATGGAAAGGCACAGAGAGCATCAATGTTAGTGAGGGGATAGGCTCTTCTGTGGAGAATGAATGAAGTGTTTGCAACACGCTGTGGGAAGTGGAGCACACAAATCAAAGGCTGTTGAGAGTCAGTAAAGGGTCTCTTGGGATCTCATAAGAGATAGAGATTTCCTCTCTTAAAGTTTATCAGTTTTATTTTTGAATTGTTTTCATCCAAAACTAGATAGAAAACTTCTTTACTCTGTCAAAAAACCAACAGACATGTCTGAACCCTACAAAATTGCCCAATCCATACATGGATACATAGACATATGAGGTTTCAATGTTTTGGGAAATTATCCAAACCATTGTTTAAATTTTGATACGGTATTTGATTTGACTCAGTCTTTCCTGGAGGCTTCTAAGTTCTCCAAAATTAATAAATAAGAGAAGTAACTTAGCCATTTCTATGAGTTGCTTATGTTAAAAGGACATCTCAGAACTTTAGGCTTCCAAGCATTCCTTTCCTTTGCAGATGGCTACTGATATAAATATTTCTCTAATTCCCTGAGCTTCAACTGGGCTGGAGTTTCATGTTAAATGTGGACTTGAGAATTCAGTCTCTCTGACTTCATATCATAGTGTCTTTTCCATCTCTGCTCATTTATCATATTTGAGACAGCTTTCTGTTGGAACTACTTTCTCGATCCTTGAACTATTAGTGGGCTAGACTCTTATCCACTACCTGATGGCTTCAAAAAAGTCCTGGTTTGCTTGTGGTGGCCAAGAAGGCCGTAACTGACACTGCAAGTAGTTAATTTATGATCCCAGGCTAAACTGGAAATCAGATTTCTTGACTAGCATATTTAAGAGCTATTTTTTTTTTGTTTCCTTGCCAATAGATCATATTTGGTTATGCTGATCTGTTCTACTCATCCATTTTACACTTTTGTAATAAAGTCTTTGAAAGTATTGCCTTTATATTTTCTCCTGTTACTGAATAATATTACTCATGAGATCAGAAAATATTAAGAATATTTCAAATGTCATTTCTTTTTCCTTTCATCTAAAAAAGGGAGAGTACATTTTAAAATTGTGCCTCTAGGGATTTGAATAGTCATGGATGTTATGCGAAAGAGATTGAAATGGTAGCAATCTGCTCCCAGGTCTCTGGAAAAGCTGACGTCATGAGTGTGTGTTGTTCTGCGAGGTGCAAGGTTGAGCCAGGGCAGGAGCCAAGATTGAAGATAAACTCAAGCTGGGATATGGGTCACAAAACAGCCACTGCTGAGCTCCCTGGAAGGAATGTAGTTGACTCAGTTATGGGACAGTCCACACTCTTTTCTCAGCTGTTTTCACGACGCGATGCGAGATGACATCAGGAGAAGTGTTGAGAACCCCAGTCTCGGGTCATGTCCTGTGTTTAAAAATGTAGTTAAGAGGTTGGGAGTGTGAATAGAGAAACTAATAACACTCAGAGGAGAGTGCACATGCCCAGATGCACCATCCTTGGGCTCCTTTTACACCCTGCCAAGCTAGGTCCTCATGTTTATCCTGATTTGGATGTCAGACAGTCTCCTTTTATTTTCAGGGGGTCATAGATTCTGTTTTGCTTTCCATGCTTTTTCCTGAAAGAGTGCCACAGTGTTACTATACCTTTTCCCAAAGTGAGTCAGATGTGCTGACCATCAGAATACCAAAGTGGTTGTTCCCATAGCAGCCAGAACCACATGGAAGCAAACAATAAAATACCAACACTGTTCTCAAACCCAGCAGAGAACCACGGTCACTAGAGTGAATCGAGGGTGTATTCAAAACGCAGTGCCTTTCTAAGTTGACATTTCTTTTCCAAACTGGAAGAGTTGTACCTCCTTCTCTGAAGGCATCTTCACTAAGTGAATATTAGAGCCACACAGATTTTCCATGAAAGGACTCTCTTAAGTTTCCTCTTGTATGCTCAATTATGGCTAGAATGACGTTATATGGTGGACTCACATACAAGACCCTTTTGTGGACTTTCAGAGTAAAGCCAGATGTTAGCTGCTGCTTCCACAGAGACTAAACAGGGTTTCAGGTAAATCAGATACACACATGATTATAAAATTGCATGGTCCATTTCATTGAAGTCTGCACTGGTGCAGAACATGATCTCCAGGGCACAACCTTAAACTATTGAGTTGAACATTTACCTGGAAATATTTTAAACTTACATGGAATCATATTTGGATGAAATAATTATAGGGACTGGCCAATTTTAGAATATTTACCTTTGGAACAAGGAGACAGAAGAAGCACGTGTTTTTAGCAATAGAACCAGAAATTATTATTTTTTGATTCTGTATAAGTAAGACCCAGAAGGAATTAACAACATAGTAGGAGGTACAAAGGAAAATTTCTGAACAGATACATTTGCATGCACACTAGGGAGACAGCATAGCTTAGGAGCTAAAAGCATAAACTCTGGAGTCAGACAGATATGGCAGTGGTACCACTTTGACAAGTTTGTTACTTTAACATCTCAAAGCCTGGACTACTTTCCTTTAAGAAGGCCACTGTAGTTATAACATGAGTTCCCAGTTGTTGAACATTTACTGTGAGACAGGCACTATATAAAACAATTTACATTCATTATCTCATTTAATCCTCAAAACTACTTATTGTCCAGTTACAATTTAGGAAACTGTGATGGAAATTGTTTAATTGTCTGAGAACTTCATGGCTGACCTGTAGATCAAGCAGTTACTAAGCATTGGATATATATTAGCACTTAATAAATAATACCTATCATGATCAGTAGGGTAACTATAGTTATCTAGTTTACAATAAGCTATAGCACATTTCAAAATAGTAGAAGAGAATAATTCAAATGTTTCTAGCATAAAAAAAATTTAAGATAAAGAATATCTCAATTATACATATTTGATTTTTATAAATTATGTGAATGTATTAAAACAGCATAGGTGCCCAACAAATATGTTCATCTGTTCGGCATATATTTTAAAAATAAATAAATAAAACTATCTTTTAATTTGAAATGGAGTTTTAGAAACTTTTTTTCTAATTTTCACATCTCAAATGTTAAGTCCCATAAATTGATATTCTCCCTGGCAAGAAACAAGCAATACATCCTCAAAACAAAATTATCCTGTGCTAATTTTTCTCTACCTAGAGTTATCATTAGATGTCAAGGCAGAGTTTTATATTTTAAATGTTGATTTATGTAGCTCTAAAATTGATTGTCTCACCTCCAAGCTTTTTATATATTTTTTTCTGTTTTGGGGAAGGCATTTCCCCACTGTTACAAAAGAGTTAGTCTCTCATCTGTCATGGAGAAAGTATAGAGCAAAATTTCTTTGGGGAGAATTTCTTCCAGGGAAAAAGAAAGCCTAAAACAAAATCTGAAGGATTCAAATATACATGAATATTTTAAAAGAAAATATTATGATCCTGTATTTATTCACACACAAAGATACACATATTTTCCTAGAAGTCAGACAAGAGCCTCAATTCTGACAGTTTCTGTTCTGCAGAGGTGAAAAAAATAATAAATGCACATAAAGCCACAATACAGTGAACACTCTAATAAGCCTTATTGTTTCATGCCAGATAAAATATAAGTGAGTCGATTGGGAAAGAATTCCTTCAAATGCCAGCATCATCAAGAAACAGGTTAAAAGATCTTGTAGTGAAATGAGGGCCAAAACAGATAATCACAGACTTACATAAATAACAATCTGTCCTTCATGTTGTGGTTGTGGCTGATAAATCTTGATTCATTTTTCTGGCAACGGGGCTGAATGTGCTCTGACCCCTCACAGTCTTGCCTGGACCACCCCGTGATGAGGGTAAGGAATTAATGGACAATGGGTGGAGTTTGAGTGAAATTCACAACATGAATCAGGGGCACAACTTGCTGGTTCAAATTGTGTCCCAGCCATAGTGCCATGAATCTCTAACAAAATGAGTTACTGCAGGAAACTGACAGCTTCCAGGCAACTTTATTTCCAGAGTTTCAAAGGATATTTCATTTTCCTTCATTGAACTTATTCTTCTAAAATGATCACTTCTTTTAGGGCTGACATCCAACAAATATGTGCTGAGACACTAATGATTCTTCTGAATATGGGGTCTATGAATTACAGGCCAGTAAATACTTTCAATCCCACCCTAAGCGATTGCATAGTGCAGAGTAACCTGACAGTTCACTATGTCTGACAAGTCTGAAAGTATATTACATTTTGCAAAGGTCCATGCATAATCAGACATTCAGAATTTCATGTCGAAAACTGGTCTTGCTTTGTCCACTTAGAGATGAAAGTTTTAATTTTTCCTTTATAGATGAATCACCAGAATTTCAACTGGGGTGTTGGTAAATTATTCCTACATGAAGGCATAGGCTTCCACTTTCAAGGAAATGGTTTAAATCTTCTGTGACTATAGGATCTACCTGTCTAAGCCAATCCCTGAGTTTGGGGAGAATCTAGGCTTCCTAAAAGTTTTCAAGTATACATTTAGACATCATAGTTTTGAAAAACTTCCAATACATTTGCCCCTCCCAATATTTGAATACATCTAAGGGAAATCTAACCCATATGTTTCTGACTCATTTACATTTGAATCCTAAGTGTATTATTTTCTAAGAGACATTTAATGTCCAACAGCCTTTGTCACTATATAGTATATATGTATCTTTTTAGACCTTTTCTCCTTCAAAGCAGAAAATCAACTTTAAATGAACAAATATACAAAATAGGTACAATTCTAGTTCAGTTTTTCTGTTTTTGAGTTCACCCTAAATTTGGCAGAGCGTTCCCTACATGTTCCCTATTTGTTATGTTAACTTCAGACGTATGCCAACTTTTCATTCTTTTACTATATAATTATTAACTTTAGTGACATTGTGGTTCCTGCTAATTCATTCCACACATCGAGTATCCTCTGGAGACCTTTATTTTTCAAGTATCTTTAAGCTTAGGTCATTTGGGGCTTAAGGAGTAAAAGAAATGGGGTGGGGACAATTCTGCTTTTTTTGGAATGTGAATAACTTTTCAGCAAATAATTTCTTAAAAGGCATATGTACTGTGTGATCCATATCCAGCTCAGAATTCTTTTATCTTCATTTTGAAAACAAATAAATAAAATTCCAGACAGCACAATCATTCCAGGAAAATTCTTCAAGGAGGCCAGCCGACATTAATGCAGTCCTTGAATTTAAGGTGATTTGAATAGGAATCCGCTGTTTCCAAGGTGCTTATGTATAAAGACGATTGAAAGACTGGAACCTCGGAAACACTAGTATTACACATTGCTGTACACCAGCCAAAAGCTTGTATTTTTTTAGCAAATATTATTTTTTCACTTTCTCCAAATAGTTCATTTTGTTTAATGCATTTCAGCAATGGCCATAGATATGCTTTTATTTCTCTCTGAAAATATTTTTATTAATTGCTTCCATGTGTTGGCATTCACACTGATGTAAAGTTGTCCTTTGCTGTGACGCACTCAGTTGTTTACACTGACATGACATTTTAAGTAACCTATCTTTTCCTTACATTCATTTAACAGTTTAATACACTTGATATAGTAAAATTGCCATCAGATTTATAGATCTATCTTGAGAGATAAAATGGAGCCCAAGAATCTTCAGAAAAATAATTACTGTTGGCCCCGTGAGATATTTCATGCATGTCAATATTATCCGGCAAGCTCTCTTCCAATGCTTATTTAGCATGGGATATAATTAACATGTGGGGAGGATACCTGGGCTCCATTAAACTACTAAACTCAATATTTTAAAGATTTTTTATTAATAAAGCATCTATAATTATTCAAATATATCCATGAGGGTTTATTTTGGTTAAGAGGAATTCAAAGGTTATTACAGGATAAAATAGCTGAGACCATGTCTACGTAATAGACTCATTGTAGTTTTATGTGTGAGTTTGTAGCAATTTGTGGTAGACAAAATGAACGGCATGATCAAAGAAATGGTTGGTATATGTGGCCTTGTCTTTGTGGCTAAATGGTTTGTTTGTCCCACCCCAGGAGCCACTTCATCAGCCCATGCACTTGATGGCATATCAGGACTCTCCTTCCTAGTCTCCTTATGCTGGAGTCTGTTCCTCTCACTTTCTGACCACTCATTCCAGTGTTATCTCTCACCCTCTGTTGCATTAAGACCTCTGATTCCCTTTCATAGTTCCCACCAACATAAGCACATTGGCTTGGGTTACATCTTTACAGTCATAAAGAAAAGTGGGCCAATATGTGAAAGAAATTACAGCAACTGAGAAGAAATTTGCTATTATTTTCCATAACTGATCCAAGTTGGAGAACATAGGAAATGTTCAGAAATCAATAAAATCCTATGATCATCATGTCTTGAATACCTAAGTATGCTTTGGAGAATCAACTTCTCAGCTTGAATCTGAACTGTGTAATTCTCTTCTATGGGTTGGGTACTTCAAGGAGACACACACAAAAGGTTTGTCTACCTTTAATAGCTGTAGTGCTTAAATGTGAATGGCACATCAAAGAAAGAAACACTAAAATGAGCAGTGCTGGTAATTGCTAATTCTATCATTAAATCCATGTTTTAAACTCCTGCTCTTGTCTTAGAAATAAAAACTGCTGCTTTGATTCCTACTTCAAGGCAGGGAAACAAAATGAACATTTTCGTAGTATTGGATAGTGCAAAGAAAATTTCCAAGCAGAAACCAACTAACTTCTGTGGAGTTAACACTCCGAATAGCTGTTTTTTGAGGGCCCATGGTTAAATGCTCAGAGGTTATGTCCTGGAATCCTGACTCTACCACTTCCTAATACATAGTCTTGAGCATGTCACCTGGATACCAAAGAACCGTAAGAAGTAATATGATGATCTGCAAAGTGTAAATAATTTTTTGCAATTTTCTTTAACATACCTGAAGAAAAATAAAAGCACAAGGAATATTAAATTGAAATGAATGTGTTAATAGAAAGAAGCATTTATAGTATCAGATAATATTGTTTAACACTAGTAAAGTCTTAGAAATGACACCCAACCTCACCCCCAAGTCAGATAAGCTAATTCATTTATTGCTAATTCGCAAGTGTTACTGACGTACACTTCTCCCAAATAAAGTAAATTTTTGATGAGCAATTGCTAGGTATTAACCAAGAATCAAAGCTTATGAGATAGGAAGTTCAGGGACCACAGCCTCATCCTCAAAAAAGTGAGAGCTCCAGGATAACTGGAATCAGCCCACATGAGAGACTGCACCGTACACACCTGCCCCAGGTCACATGATTACATGAGTTGTCTAATACACCTGCTTAAAGTTTCTGATGTTGACTCTAGTGGACTTAACAAACCATTCCTCTTAGAATTGTTTCAATATAGCAGCAAATAGAGTTAGAGTCTCTGGAACATAATGAGTCCAAGAATGGGGGAGCAATGCAAGGTAATGGGAAAAAATAGATTTAGAGGCAAAAACCTCCAGGTTGCTCCTTACTGCATGATCTTGGTTAATTATTGTAATTTACGGGGCTTTGGTTTCTTTACTTTTAAAATGGGATGGTATTATTCCCCTGTGGGCGGGTTAAAGTTCTCTGTATATTGAGAAAGCATCATGCAATTATCAAGCACTGATATTTATTTGCTTGACATTTTTTGTTAAGATCTGTTATGAGCCAAACAAAACATTATTGAGATGCTCTTGTAGCAATGAATAAAATGTGTGGTTCCTCACCCTCAAAGAAGTAAAGGCAGTATAGTGAAGATTATAAGTGAGCAAGTGGGCAATTTCAATAGAATAAGCTATGAAAGATACAAAAATAGTTATTAGCTAACACACTTAGGGCTGGAACTGTCTTTATTTAGAAAAAAACATCTTAAGGGTGAAAAGAGAAAAGCAGAATGAGCTAGGAGGAGGCAATTCATTGAACATTATTTAATTGAGAGACTACTATGTTCTAGACTCTCCTAGCCTTTGACACCTATCAGTAAACAAATCCCAACACCTTGTTTCCCTGGAGCTTACAGTCTAGTGAAAGGAAACAGATGCCCATAGACAATAATTTGGAGGGCAAGAGTCCTGGACGTGTACGTGTGTGTGTGTTCATTAACGATGGTTAGGTTAGGACTCACTGAGAAGGAGACATTTGAGGAAAGATATGCAGGATGTGGGAAAATTAGGCATATAGCCATTTTAGAAATAGTGTTTCAGGAAGAGGCACCCACCAGTTCAAACATCCTAAAGTGGATGCAAGCCATCATCTCCTAAGAACAGCAGGGAGACTGGCATCTGGATTAGAGGGAGTAATGTAGGGAGGTGTGGAAGGTGAGGTCTGAGAGGTACAACGCCCTACACTTGGAACTCACCAGGGATTGGACACCCCTCCTTTAAGTCATGCTCTATTTGTACTTTATCCTCACAGCCAAACTAAGACATTGACACGTTTAAGCAGGGAGTTGACAATTGTTTAGAAAGCTTACTTGGGCTAAAAAGAGTTTGTCATTGAAGTTTGAGGTCTATAGAAGCCCTATGGACCTTACGAGGCAGCTCAGCATTATTCCACCAAGCTTGTGGGGAAGGACACCACTTAACAAGGATTTGACTCTTATGCTGAGTGAGATACAGAGTTTTGAGTAGATGGAATCATGGCTTGTGTTTGAAAAGGATCACACAGGCTAGCAAGTCGTCCTTTTAAAATAAAAGTAAAAAAGAGGCTGGGGTTTCAAAGGGGAAAGGAAGACAATGAGGAAGAGGCAGTGAGAGAAAGCAAGCCAACTCCATGAAAGGAGACTGGAGACTTTGCAGAGAAAAGTGAGACATTTCCAGTGAGGGTTGGAGGCCAAAGGACTTTTACTCCAGGGATGTTTAATCATTGGATTTACAAATTGTTTCTGTTGCTGTGAGATAAACTTCTAACACCTCTGTAAATTGTTCATAAATTCAAATACTCTCATGCACCCTTTTACGGTGGGGAATAAAGAATTATGCCACACTTTGGGAGGCCGAGGCGGGTGGATCACGAGGTCGAGATTGAGACCATCCTGGTCAACATGGTGAAACCCCATCTCTACTAAAAATACAAAAACTTAGCTGGGCATGGTGGCGCGTGCCTGTAATCCCAGCTACTCGGGAGGCTGAGGCAGGAGAATTGCCTGAACCCAGGAGGCGGAGGTTGCAGTGAGCCAAGATCGCACCATTGCACTCCAGCCTGGGTAACAAGAGCGAAACTCCGTCTCAAAAAAAAACAAGAATTACGCCAAATCCCATGGTTCCCCACTTCCCTAGTGCCCAGGCAAGGGAGAGGCATCTGTCATAGAAAAACTGGTCCAGGGTTGCAGGAAATAACGACCAGAAGTGGAGCTAAAAATGACGCATAGGAGTCGCTGTAGAGAGAGGTGGCCTGAAAATGAGGGGAGGTGGCCGTCTGACAGGCATTACAGTAACTACAACTAATGGAGCCGCAGGGTGCCAAAGGAGTGCCATATGGAAGAACCTACTGTTGTCAGGAAAGACAAGTGTTAGGAAGTGACTTCTCAGTGAAGACCTAAGAATAGGTAGGCTGGGGGTGGGGGGCGGAGTGACAGACTCCAGGTTGCAGGCAGGAGGGACAACCTGTGCTGGAGCCCAGGCATGATTGCAAACCCAGTGGTCAGGAGACCCATGGTAGTTCACAGTCTGGCTGGAGAGCACAGAGTGAGGGGAAGTAGCAGGAGAGATAACCTGGGGCCAGATAGAGTTGAATGCTTTAAGCCACGCTTGTCCAACCTGTGGTCTGTGGGCCACATGTGGCCCGGGATGGCTTTGAATGTGACCCAATATAAATTCATAAACTTTCTTAAAACATGAGATATTTTTTGAGAATTTTTTTAGCTCATCAGTTATTGTTAGTGTTAGTGTATTTTTTGTGTGGCCCAAGGCAATTATTCTTCTTCCAGTGTGGCCCAGGAAAGCCCAAAGATTGGGTACCCCTGCTTTAAGCCACACTCTGATTGTACTGTAGCCTCATGGCTAAACTGAGACATTGACATGTTTAAGCAGGGGGCTGACAATCCTTTAGAAAGCACACTTGGGCTAAAAACAGTTTGATATTGAAGTTTGAGGTCGATAGAAGCTCCATGGACCTGAGGAGACAGCTCAGCATTGTTTCACCAGGTTAGGGGGAGAGGCTACCACTTAACAAACCTGACATTTTTAAGATACTCCTGATTCTTATAATTATAAAATAAAATAGAACAAGGCAAATGACATTGCATGAGTTATTTTAATTGCAAAATGATTTGGGAAACTAATGAGTCCTTCCTCAATGCATAGCCTTCTATGGTTAAAGGGTTCTTTTTTTTTTAACCACTTGATTAATCTTTAATACTACTATTATATCTACTCAATTTCAAGGACAGTATATGCTAGGTGATAATAAATATAAATTATTCTGTATTCTTCAAGGTCATCTTTGGGGGTGAGACAAATTAATCAAATTCTCAATATGCTTTTCAGACATCTTAACAAAACAGTCACCAGAAATAACTTGTCATTAACTGACACATTTCCTCCTTCTTCAAACAAAATATTATCTTGAGTGGCTGTCCTTTAAAATAAATTCAAAACCCATTCCTAGACCATGCCGCATCCTTAGAACCTATCTGGCCTTATGATGCTTCCTTAGCTGTGGCATCTAGCAGGGGCTGTTATAGAACCACGTTGTGGTGGCCAGAAGGGGGAGGGACAGAAGGGATAAAGCACTTGAGGTATGGATCGAGAAAAGAAAGATTGAATGACAAAAGAAATATATTAACCTGAAAAGGGAATTTTGCTCAAGGTAGAGATAATTAAATTTGGCCCTGCCTGGGAAGAAGTGTTGTTCTGTGATTGTTATTACATCAGATTGTGGAGTTACTCTTCTCTGGTGGTACATTTATTTTCCACTGGGAAAAAAATATTTATTCCACCAACCGTTCCACAGGACATGAGTAATAAATAATATATGGAAACAATAACTCCATTTGGTGCAATTTATTTCAGTGGGTCAAGGCACATTTTTATTGCCTGCTGTTGAGAACCCTGTGTTTGGAGTGTGTTCCTGTGCCTATTCATCAGGAGACAGGTACTGATATTGGCGGAAGAAGGGGACCAACAGGAACTAATCAATTCCACCCGCCACAGTTTCTCCTGAGCTCTGCGGCTGCCAATGCACAGGCCGTGCTCAACATTCAGAAAGCCGAGGAAACCACAAGCCAACAAAGCCTCCTTTACTCTTGCAGTCACACATCCTATAGGAGGACGGATTTCCTGGGGTTGAGGCACACCACGACATTTGCTGGTGAGAAGGAGCCGGGGGTGGCGTGGGCCTTGGTGAAGGCCTGGCATTGCTGATGGCTGAGCCAGCTCCCTGGCATCGTATTACTTGGAAAGCAACCCTTCATTTTTCATTCCCCTGAAAAGCAAGAGTGGTAGTTCTTGGGCTCATTACCCTTGTCTGTAAAATACAGGAATGTGAGAATGTGCTGGAATAGGTTTCAAAGCCGTTGGACTTTCTGGTCTTGGTATCTGCTTGGGTGCCCGACTGTGCCCTTATAAAACCACGGCCTCATGTGCTGGGTGAGCAATGTGCTGCCTAGACCTGGGCGGACTTGGGGTGGCCACACTGTAATACCGTCTGTCATCAAAACTCTGCTTACATAGAAATATTTCTAGGCTATTTTTTGTTAAATTAAAAATATTACAAATATTACATATATATGTACATATAATAAATTTTTCCTATAATGTTTACAGGGGAAGATCTGGACATCTACATAGCAGCAAGGTTACAAATAGTGACTTCCAAGTAGTGGGATTTGGGTTAACTATACTTTCTCCTATTTTAAGAGCATGGACTCTGGGTGCTTGATAAAGAGCTGGGTGATTTTTGATGTCATTGAATTTCTCTAAATTTCAGCTTCTCCATTTGTAAAAATGCATGAATAAAAAGTATCCATGTTTTCTTTTTTGAGACAGAGTTTCGCTCTTGTTGCCCAGGCTGGAGTGCAATGGCTCAATCTTGGCTTACTGCAACCTCTGCCTCCCAAGTTCAAGCGATTCTCCTGAACCAGCCTCCTGAGTAGCTGGGCTTACAGGTATGTGCCACCATGCCCGGCTAATTTTGTATTTTTAGTAGAGATGGGGTTTCTCCATATGGATCAGGCTGGTCTCAAACTCTTAACCTCAGGTGATCCACCTGCTTTGGCCTCCCAAAGTGCTGGGATTACAGGCGTGAGCCACCACGTTCAGCCAAGTATCCACTATTAAATGATATTAGATGACGTAAGATGTATTAAAAACTTAGTTCACAGCCCAAGCACCCAATAAATGTTATCTGTTGCTTATATTGTACTATCATATTGTACTGTTCTTATTATTGATGGAATACATTTAGTGGATGAAACTAATAGAGGCATTTCCTTGGACCTGCGATTACCTGCTCACATGTGTCCTTACACCCTGAGAGCCAGGGTTATCCAAGTAGCATTTCCCAAGAAGAGTGGGATGAATTTGTTCCAACCCCACGAACATCACTCACCAAACAGGCTGGGTTCACAGTTTAAGACAATCATATCTTCATGTTTTTGCTTTAAGTAAAAAGAAAATAATCTTAAGATCCCGGTGACTGGACTGCTCACCAGGATCCTTTGAATTCTCTTAAATTAGTAGGATTTTATTGAATGCCACAGGCAACTTAATAGGGAGTCTCAGCAGAGAATTCCAGAGTGAATGCTTTACTCTCATAATCAAGTCCTACATCTTTTGAAACAAGAAAAAGTAGTCTTTGGCGCAAGAATCTTGCAGTCTGAAAAACTCTGAAAAAAAAAAAAAAGCAACAGGTGAGAATTGCACACTTTAGTTAGAATACTGGAAATCCCCGTACTTTCACATGCATCAAAGCTGAGACATTTGGGAAATGTTGTTGAAGATTTGGATTGATCTCTAGGTATTTTGAGTTTCTTCACAAGGTTCAAGGTATTTTACTTGAATCTCTTCTCTATAAAACTTCATGTGGAAGCATCTACCTATTGATGAGTCTAGAAACCTCAAAAAGTCAGGTCTTACAAAAAATGGTTACCCCACTCAACAAGATGTCGCCCTCCCCACCTCCAGCCAGGTCTTAGATTCCCCAAGAAGAATCATTTTCCTGGACTAGTCATTGTCTAGAAAACTAACATTTCTTCAGGAGAGAATTAGGGTTCTAGTTTGAGGGCCCTCTCACCTGTCTCTCTCTCCACGGGAATTCTGAAGTGGATAAATTTGCCGCATGAAGATCTCCTATCTGCGTAACCCCCTGTAGTTTCCAAAACAATTCTAGTGAATTGACCTCTGCACATATTGGCAGATGCAGAGAGTGAGGAAATCATTGAAGCCAAGGCTGGTTAGACTTAATGAGGGCAAGAAAAGAGCATAATCTCCAAGAGACTGGGCTTTAGACACTGGGAATATATAGGATGAGGGAAATAATAGTGAGGTAGAGGATAGAGAATGCCAAATATCACTGTGGGGTGATCTCCCCAAGGGAGTGGGGACAACCAAAGCCTGTCTAAGATTACTTCCGTGTTTTTGTCTCAGGTCAAATCTGCCTAATATGTTAGTGCAGGGAGCCTCAGAGCCTTGCCTGTCCAAGTGTTCTCCATGGGTTTTGTGTATCAAGAAAGGCCTGACATGTTTCCCAGCTCACTTCTAGATATGCTGATGAACTATCAGAGTGCAGCCCAGAAGTCCACCTTGTAAAAAAACAGGTTGTCTGTGAAGAACACTTTGAAAAACTCATCTATTCTAATCATCTCATTATGAATGAAGAGACAGAAAGCCACAGAGGTCACATGGCTTACTCTGAACTATATTGATAATTTGGTGGCAGAATGATGTAGAACCTAGAGGTATTTCTTACTCAAAATAGAGATCATTGCTGGAACTAGGTATGGCCTGCTATGTACTTTTCTAATTTCATGCTTCTATAAAAGTAATGGTGTTCATCATTAGAATGTGTGGTCTCTGTCTGCCACGGTGAGAGTAATGGGAATCCCTTGCATGCTTAATGACAAGCCAGAGATCTATGTCCAACAAAATAAGGCAGTAATGAGAATCATGGACAAGGATGGAAACTGTGGCTAGAGACTGTAGGTGGAGATCCCTTCAACTTCAACCCTGCATACTCAAGGCTATGTAAACAGAAGGCCCAACTCCAGCATGGTCTGGATCTTAATCTCATTCCAGAACAAGGTAAGAGAGGAATCATTACCACCCTTTTTCAGTTTGCACAACTGAAAAAGCAAGGGTTCATAGATGCCTGTTGCCCCATGTTCTCTTCTCCGGGGATAGGGATCTCTACCCTGGAGGTGATCAGAGAATCCTGTTCCCAGTGGAGCATGCTGTGACAGGGTCACTCCCCATGGCTGCTGCCTGGTGCAGCAGCCTCACCTTCAGCTTCTCTCTGGGAGAGATGTTTGGGTGAGATGACCCTGCAGGTCTTCCATTTAAAAACAAATTATGATGTAAAACACTGTATTCTTCAAACAAGACCATCAGGACATGACTTGAATGATCCCAAATATTTTTCCACTACTGGAAACTTCACAGCCAGGAGTGGGATCCCCTCAAGCTGTCAGTGCCTTGACTGGGCTCTGCCAATGCCACATACCAAAGCCCGAGCGATTCTGAGGGATATGACCTTGAAGTCCATGGTGATGCCCAAAGACCCATGGTGGAGGGGTCAGGCTTTCTCTTTGAAGGGTCTTTTGAGGATACAGTGAGCAACCCATGGAGTTCTGAGATCCTGAGCTCCCAAATGCAAACATCATAGTTCATGTCTGTGGACACATTTGACTCAGTCCTCAAAGCCTTCCATTTGCTCAGACAAGGTGAATTTTGTGAATTTGTTATGTGTGATCAGAATCTTCGTACTTGACCTCTAGGACTCTCTTGAGGGAAAACCCACAATGAACACATTGAAGAATATAAAAATTCAAGAGCGCTATAACAGAACAGATGTGATTGAAAAAGTATTTTCCAGGAGAAACTTGCTCTAATTACAAATCAAGTGGTTAAAGTAGACCAACATGAAGTTTCTCTCTCTTTTGCGCTCTCTCACACAGGGGTTTTAGCACAGCATCAGAAGTGAAACACAACTTAGCATTTCTTTTCCATACAGGTCTATAGACTTAACACCTAAGCCACAATCTTTTTTCCTCCTTTCTTTGCTCCTCTTTGTAAAAGTATTTTAGAATCTTCAGAGATTGATTTGCTCAGTTAGAGCTATTTCATCACAAAGGAAGAATATTTGGGTGCCCAAATCAGGGAAGGTGGCAAAGTTCCCATTTTTCTGTTCTTTCATTCTTACACATGTGTTCATTCACCTATTAACTGAGGTTTAGATGCTGAATTCCATTCCAAAATTATCTCATCCTTCACCCTTCAATTGTCCTCTTTTCTGACATTGGCATTCTCTATGAATGACATTAGTGCTTCCCACGTTCCCTGTTTTCTCAGTAGCCAACCCTTCCACCACCAGGACATGAGTCCTTGCAAATCTAAGTAGTGATTAAAGTATGCACCCACCCACCCCTAAGTAGGGATCTTGGACTTCTCTTTGAATTCTCCATATAAGGCTGGCAGCTGGTCAGAGCAGGTGTTTCACAAAAGTGAAATGAATATATGATTCACCCTCAAACTTCTCTCACCTCTATACCCTCTTGCTATCACCACGGTCATAATTCAGGTCTGTCACACCTTCATATAGACCACTGAGGTCCCATTGACAGTCCCCCATCCCTATTTTCTTTTCACCTCCGGTTCATTCCATACACTGCCTTTAAAGCATTGTTCTCATCTTATCTTGTCCCATTGTTCTTGTTACTCCTCATAAAGCCTGAAGTCCCAAACCTGGCATTCAAAACCCTTCACAATTTAGCCCTTCATCTCTTCAGTCCTTTCTCCTGTCACATCCCATCCCAAACTGCCTTATCCAATCCAGACAACCAACATGGTTTTGCCAGTGTTTGAATCCTTCTCTGCCTAGAATATTTCTACTGAAACCCCTATTCCCACCCCATCTCACCCTATCCAAATTCTACATACCTTTGAAGGCTCATTTGTAGACTCTTAATTAGTATTTTTCTCTGTCCCCTCAGAGTAAATTTTACTTACGGCACTCATCACCACATGCTTTCTTATATTTTGATTATTTGTTACCATATCATATCCTCCTCTACCAGGTGATAGTCTCATTACGGGGAAAATTTGTTTCTCATTCATCTTTCTCTCCAGTGGCTAACAAATGCCTTATGTGTTTTAGGCACACAATAAATGATTCTAATTGAATTTCATTGCACAGAGAAATATAGCCCTTAATCATAAAGAATGGAGGGGGGGCATACATGGAAGAACATGATAGGGTTAAAGCCGTCAGCTTGTAGTCATTGAGATATTTACTACCAACCAGCAAAGGAAGGCAGGTTTATACCATCTACCATCAGTGCCTGTTTCAGTGTCTGACTTCTAAAATATAGGATCCTCTGATTCAGTATCTCTAGATCATTATGGGTATTAACAATATAAATTTAGATGCATGTAAAATTTAGCATTTTAATTGGCAGTGAACTTAGAGATTTCCTCTGACTCCCTCATTTCAACCATGAAGAAGCTGAAGGGAGCCCAAAGCGGTTCCTATTACCCCGGTACACTCATAACAGGCCGGATACTGTGATCAACATTTTATGGCGATTCACCTGGAATCCGTATCACCCTATGAAGTGGGCAAGATTGTTAATCCACATTTCATACATGAGAAATCTGAGGGCTACAGAGGTTTAACAACTTGTGCAAGATACATAAAGCAAGGAGCAGACAGAATCAAGGTTAAAATCTATCTTGTCTGATTCAACAATGTTCTTTATTATGCAGTTAAAGCAATGTTTTTCAAGATCTTTCAACAGGTTAGCAGCAGACAAAAGATGACAACTGCAAAGTTTTGGCGTCTAGTTCGTGTCTCTTTCATTTACCACTTTCAATCAGACTTTGCTAGTAAATAGGGCAAGTTTTCCAGTGCTCAGAAAATGCAAATTGAAATCGAACACAATTTGCTTTCGTATCTCTAAGTGATGGGTACTCTTCTTTATCTGTTTTAATGTCTTTTGTGTTTTTCTACCTGTTTGATGTTTTTTATATATTGAAAAAGCCTATGGCAAAATGACAAAAAATAAAATAAACAGAATTTATCATTCTCTAATAGAATCTTTCTCTAGGGGAATGACCGTGTCAAAACTTTCATAGCAGACTTTATTTTATCAAAGATAATCTTTTTCAAGATTATTTTCCACCAAGACTTATCTAACCACACGATTTTAAATTTAGATAACGAGTTTTCAGAAAAATGTAACACAGAAAGGGGAGGAGATTGGCATATTTTCTGCATCTGTGAGGTTGCCCGGGCTGGCGGGGAGGGATTCTGATTCCTTTCACAGGCATAGGCTGCCCTCTGCTGTCAGAAATAAGCTCTTACAACGTCTATTTTAAAAGCACAACTCTCGTACCAGATGTGCCGCAAAAAATAAAATTCTAAGGTTTTAAGTACAACATTTACTCATTATGTGCTAAGGTTATTGTCTTAGATCTGAAAGGCAGGATCTGGAGATTCATAATGGTCAGTTAAGGTAATGAGATGATTTTTGTGTTTCTTAAAAATAAGAAACTCGCGACTCCTTGACTGACCACATCTCATTTAATGAGAGGTCAGAGCCACCAGCCAGAGCGTTTCCTGTACTCCCCTCTCAGAAGAAAGAGCCAAAATAGGAGACACGTTTCCATGGCAGGACTGCTGTCTGGCTTAGATGACGTATATGTAGAGCACCCAAGCACAACACCACGCACATGTTAGTTGCTCAGCAAATAAGTTCTCACCTTAATCTTTGTCAAAATTGTATCAAAAGGAAAGCAATATCTTCTGGGCATGTCTCACAAAGTACAGGAAGGCTGATTGCTCCCCTTCCACAGTTTAGGTCTGCAGTTGGGTAGAATGAGCATTTTATCCTTTGGGTCTGATAACCAAAGGACCGTACAATTCACTTGTGGTCCTTGCATGGAATTCACAAGGCTGCCCTTCCACCTTTTAATAAGGGCTAAACAACATACACTTAGTGCAAAAAGAGTGTTAGACATATCCTGATTTAAGTTGAAAATTCAACAAGAAAAACCCTGTGTTTCTTTATTCAGTCTTTTATATTTTTCGACGATTTTCTCTGACATCATCCAGCCACCATACAGCCAGAAGTCTAGTACTGATGAATAACCATCAGCCCGCCTGCCCCTTTGTTATGCCAACACTCCAAGAACATCGAAGCTGAAGCTGAAGCGACTCATATTCCTTAGTGGGAGGTCACTTTGTACTAGGAATAAATGTTATATTGCTCTCACAGGATTATTTTTTGGCCTCTCAAGTTGGTATTTCATTTGCAAGTCGTTTAAAGTCCAAAGCACTATTGGCATAAGGGAGTGACAACAGTGAAAACACTGCAAGTGCTAAGATCTTTGTAGATTTCATTTTTTGAAAAAAATCTATGAGTGGTTCAGCAGAACAACTTTCACTGGGCTCACCGCCACCTCCCTTTCCAAAGGCAACTCGGGAAAGTGGCACAGTGCATCAAATATCATTCTTGTTTTGCTTGCTGAGGATTAATTTTTCTTGTGTTTTGGGTGCATAAGAAATCAATTGGAGAAAGAGCATGCAATTAACATAGGAAAGAATACAACAAACTGATACATTTAGCAGAATGATCATTTAGCCTTCAGCCTTCTCCTTCCTCTCACCATGGAAACTATTTTATCCTTTGGCAAATGGTTAAAACTTGTTGCCATAGGGTGTTTTTCTTTTGGAAAATAACAATCTTTGTGGTTTTATAAATCTTATGTGTTAACCTAAATTTATTTCCATCAATTCTTTTTGAGTGTAGCAGATACTATTTCAAGTTTATTCATTCCATGACCTCCAGGGACTTGCTAGGAAAGAGACTTCTCAGCGAGGACCACAGGACTCAAGAGGTCCTGCTGCTGGCTCCCTCTCCATTTTTTCACACAGCTTCCCCCAAATTGCCAACCCCGGAGCCAACACGATCACTCTCTTCAGTCCCTCTGCCTTTGCAGAAGCTGTTGCTTTTGTCTAGAATGCCTGTCAATTCCCATTTTGTTTGCCTATTAAATGTATAATTATTTACATCTTGGATCAAATCTTTTGATGCTTTGGGACATCTTTCTTATCATCATGGAATTTGTTTTCCATAATAGAATGTACCTCCATTATAGGACTTATAATAAAAGGCAACTATTCCTGGACATAACGACCATAAGAGCTAACATTATTGATTTTGTATACCATGATAGGAACTCTGTGATATATTTTATAAGCATGATTTTCACTCCTCCTGTCCATTAAACATGAAATCATATAGATGGAGAAACTGAGGGTTAGAGGAGTTACCTGGTTTGCCTGTGATTACACAGCTTGTGCATGTGGGTTTCAGGTGTCAACCCATTTCCTGTCCTTCTCTAAGTCACACTGTTTGTCACATTACATTGCCCTTCCATTCGCCATCCGCACTGGGTGACAGCTTCTTTATGTCAGGCTCACATCCTATTCCTTTTGGTTTTTCTCATGTTAAGCATAGTACCCTATATCAAATTGCTGGGTCAAGAGGTACGCTGAATGAATAAATAAAATGAATGGCTCATTTCAAAACATCTTGGAAGTGCAGATCCAATGGTAGGTTCTTGCTTCATAAGGTTGAGAAAGGCAGTCCACAGGAGGAGTCAACATGAATGACTCTCACTCCGGCCCCATAGCTTCGCCTCCCCCTTCCTTTCCTGCTTTCACCTCTTCCCTGAGCTTTGGATCACAGAGCGGCTGAAAGTCCACTTCCTCAGAACCACCAAAGGAGCTGACTCGATTGCATGGAACATTCTCACACCTCTCACTTTACTCACCAAGCCCTTTTTCTTTCATGCAGGGTGTGAAATCTGTGCTCCCCAAAAGCACTTTAGGGGTAAAGGAGAAATGCTAAACGCTGCAGAGTTCCAGCCTTTGAATGGGGCAGCAGCATGAGTGGCTGGGAGTGCAGCCTCTGGAGTGAAACCCTGAGCTACTGACTTGCTGTTGTGTCATTTGGGGCAAGTGACTGAGGGTCTCTATGTGGCAGTCTTTCCAAGTGTACCCATCTCATGGGGTTGTTCTGAAAACTCATGCCTCTAGGCTTAGGGTTTGGTACAAAGTTAACACTCTAGGAATATTAGCTAATATTAATAAGACAGAAAATAGGAAAAAATGTAACTTTTTGTGGACAAGTAGACAAATAGAGGAGAGGAGTGATTCTTAAAATCTGTCACAGGTTTCAGGCCCCCAACTTACAGTGATCTTCTGAAGAAACGTAACTTCAGAGTTTTGTACATGAACACAGCCATGTCTATGAGCCTTTCTTCGAAAGCTCATTAAAATTTGGGATGAGGAAGCAAAAACTATAGTCCTCCATCTATTAAACCAGGTAAAAGCATACACCGTGTGATTTTTGGCAAAGACATTTAAGGACAACTATTCAGGAAAACCCTGTTATTTCCTGTTTCATGGAAATAGCTCACAAACACTTGGGTATAGTCTTTGAATTGAAGCATGTCAGGTCTCCAGTGATTAATGTTCGTAGAAATTATTAATTGCAAGACAGAGGCACTTACAAGTATTGAGTCTGAAGAATATTACTGATGATTTCTTCAGAGGCGCAAAGAGTGAGTAGGAAGAGGAGAGGGCACAGCGTGGAGTAAGTGGGAAGATGACATTGGCCAGTTTCTTTCATTGCCAATTCTTCTTTTCCTCATGACTGATATACTCTCTTTACCCCTTTGGCTAGATTTCCCAGTAACTTCTTTGATAAGCACATGTGATATTTTCTCTTCCTTAGTGCCCCTCTGAATTAAGGGCACAAAAGCAAATGTTTTTGGGGGAGAAAATCTCTAGAGAAGGCAGTGTAGTGGAGTAGTCAAAGCATGAACATGAAGTAAGGCAGCCTGAGTTTAAATGCCAACTCTAGCACTCAGCAGTTTCAGGCACTTGGGCATTTTTTATTTTATTTTTTTGTTTTGAGACAGAGTCTCACTCTGTCACCCAGGCTGGAGTATAATGGCACAATCTTAGCTCATTGCAACCTTTGCCTCCCAGGTTCAAGCAATCCTCCTGACTCAGCCTCCTAAGTAACTGGAATTACAGGTGCATGCCATCAAGCCCAGCTAATTTTGTATTTTTAGTAGAGATGGGGTTTCACCATATTGGCCAGGCTGGTTTCGATCTCCTGACCTCAAGTGACCCGCTGGTCTTTGCCTGCCAAAGTGCTGGGATTACAGGTGTGAGCCACCGCAACTGGCATGGACATTTCATTTAACTTCCCAGAATCTTTTTGAATTTCACTGTGAAATGTGGATAAATATTTTTCACTGCAGAAAGTTATTGTAAGAATTCAATGAAAATACCTATGAAACAACCTTAGCATCGTTCTAGCATTCAGTATTTACTATTATTATCTTAATTGTTATTTACCTGCTTGTATATTTATTAAATAAAGTACTTTATTCTAATCATTATAATTTTCATTATTTTAACTACTATGATTTTCATAATTATATATGTATGTATGTTTCTAAAAAAAGATTTTAAAACCAAAGTTAGATTCGTGGATGACTCTCAATGCCCTATGATAATGCACTTATCTTTTTTTTTCTTCAGGAAGAATCAGGTAGGAGCAATCAGGATGTTGCACATCCTGATGAGGCAGAGAGTTAATCACATAGCACGTGAACTCTGGTCATCACGAACTCCACCCTCCAAAGGAGGAGCAGGCAAGGATGATCACACCTGTGAATAACAATCTCTTTCAAATGCTCAGCAGAATGAGCAAGTCCACCCACAGTCCATCTGTTTCTAAAACCATTTTGCCACGCTAGAGATCATTAAAGCCACACCAACGTCCTTCCAATTTGGTAATAACCAATGGGGAAAATCCACATAGCTGTTCTCAGGGAGCAAATCGGTTGGCCAAGTTAGAGCTGGGTCTAACTTGCCCTAAGAGCAGCTCATTCTTCAGCAATTCCTTCTGAAGAGAGAAGGTTATTGTGTGGAATTGAAGAGGTGTGATACTTTGTGTCTCTGCCCTTTTGAAAGTCACAGCACTGCAGGTCACTCACAAGCCCCTGGGTAAATACCCAATGGCCCCTGAGAGTTATTCAGTGCCCCTGACTAGGAGAATTGGCACTGGCTTCTGGGTATTGATCTTAGGTAAGGAGGAAATGTATTGAGAAAATGAGAATAAAATGAAGGAAGCTCAAATTTAGTGCCTCTTCCTTTATAGGAATTGCTGTACATGTTTGTCTTAGCTCAGGTGGTTATAAGGAAATACCACAGACTGGGTGTCTTAACCAACAAACACCTGGAGACTTGAAAGTCTGAGATCAAGCACGGTTTTCTCATAAGACAGGAAGAAAGAGAGAGGCCATAGAAGAGAAGAGACAGAGAGGGAGACAGGACATACCAAAATCTTTTGTTAAGAGAAGGGAGAGAGAGGAAGATGGAGAGGGAAAGAGAGAGGGAGACAGAGGGAGAGAAAGAGAGAGGAAGAGAGAGAGGAAGATGGAGAGAGAGAGGAAGATGGAGAGAGAGAGAGGGAGAGAGAGAAAGGGAGAAAGAGTGAGCGCACCCTCATGTCTGTTCTTCTAAGGGCATTAATTTCCAAATGATGGCTCCACCATCAAGACCTAGTTACTTCCCAAAGGCCTTAGCTCAAAATACCATCACAGTGGAGATTATGGTTTCAACATACAAATTTTGGGTGGACAAAGACATTTAGTCCATAGTAATATTACCCTTTGTTCCTCACTCTTCCCCAAGCACAGTGAACACTCCTGAGAGCATATCTGGTGCTGAGCACCCCAAGAAGTAGGTGCTCAATAAGTGTTCATTTAATTGTTGACTTGAATTTATTATGGCACCAAAATATGACTTTTAGAGAGGACAAAGGCATCTGTTTCTGCTCAGTCTTCATGGGGGTTTTCTTTGTAAAAGTCTGCTTATCCTAACTGAAGTCAAGAAAACAGGCATGTGAGCATTTCATGAGATAAAAATCCATCCCAAGGAAAATGTCTCAACCACACATAGTGTGTTTACTGGGGATAAATAAAACAAGAAAAAAAAAAAGGACAAATTAATGGTATAAATCTACAAAATTCACTAGCAATTGACTACTGTCAACTTTTGTTCTAGAAGCACAGTATGTAATATTTATGAATGAAAAACCCTAATGACAGATATGTCAATAAAGAAAAGCTTTCTTTCCCTTTTCCGTATAGCCCGCATTTTTCCTAGTAACACAGAAAGCGTAAGCAGTGTTTCAGTTGGTGCAGTTCTCACGCTCAATCGGAATTCATAGACAGCCGTGTCGAAAGTTCACTGATGTTAAGCTTGAAAGTGACATTGATGATTTTGTAAGTTAGCACTTGCCCCAAGTAGGAAAAGCCAGCAGGAGTAGAGGGGATGAGTTCCAAACTTCTTTAGTTTTATATTTCCCATTCAGCTTAAAAAAAATAAAAACATTACTATTAACTTCGATGTCCTGAATTTGGTGCCTACTGTTCCTATGCATTGCTTTGAACTTTTGCTACAGATGAGCGTACTTCAAGCAACATATGGCATTGCTTTGCCTGCGTTTAAATTCTCTATTCAGAGCATTATGTTGTATGTTTCTGAAACTTACTCTTTGCTGCAAAACGATAAAAATAGATTTGGTTACAGCAAAATTACAAATTTCCGTTTCTCAAAATATACCATTCAAAAAGGGGACAAAGGGATAGAAGGGAAAAGAACAGGCATCAGAGGGGGGAAGATATTTGTAAAACTCATACCTAATAAAGGTTCCCCATCCAGAAACCAAACTCACAATTTACATCAGGTGAAAACTTGACTCTGTTATTCAGTTTTTCAGGCCTCTATACACACACAGCCTGGTGTTCCTAGAGATAATGTCATGAATGCTAGACTCACAAACCTTCTACTGTCACGATACAGCTGCTCAGTAACAAGGACAGGTCAGAAATTGAAATTGAGTTCAGGTAGCTTGTTTGGAGACCACATAGAAAATTTTTTGTCTGTGTCAAAATATCCAACTTTACCAACCTCAGGGAGATGCAACAAGTAAATGCAATAGAAGAAAAAAAAAGAAGAAACTGTGGCATGGGGTGAGTAATCGGTGGTGACCGACGGGCTTTGAAAGTAAAACTACATAGTCGAGCCCCAGCATCCTTGGTAAGCCTGTAACTCCAGACCATAGGTGGAATGGGCCCCCCAAGATACGGCACATCCTACTCCCTGGAACCTGTTAGTGTGACCTTGTTTGGAAAATGGTCTTCTTTGCGGATGTAATTAAATTATGAACATCAAGATGAGGTCATTCTGGATTATCCAGGTGGGTCTTAAATCTGATGACAGTGTCTTACAAAAGATAGAAGGGAAGACACAGAAGAACACAAGCTGTGTGGAGATGGAGTCAGAAAGTGAAATTGTGCAGCCAGAAGCCAAGGAACGCTCGGGACCACCAAAGAAAGAAACATAGAAGGAGTCTCTTCAAGAGCTGGCAAGAGAAGCTCGAGCCTGCTGACCCTTTATTTGGGATTCTAGCCTCTAGGTCTCTGAGAAAGAAAGAAATTTTTGTTGTTTTAAGCCACCAAGTTTCTAATAATTTTTAACAGTCCTAGGAAGCAAATATACCCTTATTCCATCAGAGAAGCAAAAGTTTTTCATTGCCTAGGATTTCTTTTGATGAGGGAATTTCCAGTGTTTAAAGTAAGCTGGGCTCCTCTGTTCTCTGTCAAATACACAAACCGCTGAGCTACGGAAGTCTTCTTCAAGGTGCATTTTCCTTCAGCCTCCCAAACAGAAAAGCAGATTTGAGAAATTGATAAAACTTTATACCCAATGACTGGATATCCCAAAGTAAATGTAATTGGGGCCCATGACCAAAGAAATTTAAAGGCTGTTTTAATTTTGCCAGTTTAGTGTCAGTGAACACATGTGCAAAGTTACAAATCTGAGACAAAATGCAACAACTGTATGAGGAGAGGTTAAAGAGATTGACAGTGAAATGTGTAAAGAACAATTAACCTAAGTCAGTAAAAATGGAAAGTGATGCGCTTGTCCACCCTAAAATCCTGGGCTGCCTTAGTAAGAATGTAATGAATAGAGCAAAGGAGGCAGTAGGCAGGGTCTGTTCTTTTCTTTTTTTTTTTTTTTTTTGAGATGGAGTCTCGGTCTGTCACCCAGGCTGGAGTGCAGCGGCGTGATCTTGGCTCTCTGCAACCTCCGCCTCTAGAGTTCAAGCGATTCTCCTGCCTCAACATCCCAAGTAGTTGGGACTACAGGTGTGTGCCACCATGCCCGGCTAACTTTTGTATTTTTGGTAGAGACGGAGTTTCACCATGTTGGCAAGGATGGTCTCCATCTCTTGACCTCATGATCCACCCGCCTTGGCCTCCCAAAGTGCTGGGATTACAGGTGTGAGACACCGCGCCCAGCCAGGGAGGGTCTGTTCTACCCGATGCTGTTCCTGGCATCGCTCTTTGAGAATGGCATCTGCAAATTTGAGCACATCCACAGGAGGGCAACTAGGAGTCTAGAGTGTGGATGTAATGACGAATAAAGATCAGATGAAAGACTTGATGGTTCTTAGCTGGGAAAAAATCTGTAGGATGAATGTGATGATGTCTTCATGCCTTCAAATGATCATCATAGGGATTACATTGAGCTCTGGCAAGTAATACTAAGCCTGCAAAAGAGACTAACTAGAAGTGGCCAGGACAGAAGGAAGAAACCAAGAAGATGCTGTCATGCAAGCCAAGGGACAGTTCCAGCCTGGGTCTGGCAGTGTGAGTGCAGAAAACACCCACAGCAGCCTGTGGACTGGCAGTCACCACAGCAGTACCAACTGAGAAGCGAGGAGAGAGAAACAGGCATTTTGTAGAAAGGGAGAAATCCTTGGCCGGGCGCAATGGCTCACGCCTGTAATCCCAGCACCGTAAGAGGCCGAGGTGGGCGGATCACGAGGTCAAGAGATGGAGACCATCCTGGCCAACATGGTGAATCCCCGTCTTCACTAAAAACACACACAAAAAATTAGCCGGCCGTAGTGGCACGCCCCTGTGGTCCCAGCTACTCGAGAGGCTGAGGTGGAAGAATCGCTTGAACCCAGGAGGCAGAGGTTGCAGTGAGCCGAGATTGCGCCACTGCACTCCAGCTTGGTGACAGAGCAAGACTCCATCTCAAAAAAAAAAAAAAAAGGGGGGGGGGGAATCCTTGAAGACCCATATTTATACTCTGTGTTTTGTCTCATATCAATATGGTCTTAAATTCCCAGTGCACCTGTCCTCTGCCATCACTCAGTGGTTTCTAAATGTCCATCTCCTGCCGCCCACCTGTGATGGTCATTAGGGAGAAAAACTAAAGCCGTGATAGTCATCACATCTCTTCTCCATTTTTTCCTGCACGTTAAAATGCTCTTTCTTTTTTGAAATTATGATAATAGCAGTTTGAAACTCATTATTTTAAATGTTCAATTTGGCAAAATAAAATAATTGAAATCACCAATATTATTGGAATTTTCTTCTGGGAAATCAAAAATTTGAAAACCATGGCTCCAGATTACGTTAACAGGAAACATAAGATTAAAACTTTGTATTTTAAAACAAAAACCTCAAAATTCTTCTCAAAGAGCTCTTTTCCTTAGAAATAAGCAAGGAAGAAAACAGGGTCTGGGCTGTGTATATGTTACTTATAGTTTGGAAACTTCTAAACATTTATGTGCACACTTTTGTTAATATAGGATTCAAAATTGTGTGTCTGTGTACCTGTGTATGTACATATATAGCTAACATTGGGACAATTAAGCCATTAAAATCTGTACACCGTAATAACAACCATAGTATAATACAAGCAGTTTCCCAAAAATTACTACAGTTCTTTCTTCTGGACACACCTACATTCCTGTGATAATACTAATGGCCACAAGATGGCAATATACATCCACGTTACTAATTGTCAAGCGTTTTACCTCAAATCAGATTAAGTCAACTAGTTTTTGCTGTTCTTTGCTTCAAGGGCAAGAAAACATGTTAAAAATATTGTCTCTGTTTGAGACAATATTTTTCCACCCATAAAAATATAACTCGGCTCTAGTGAAGAGCCAAAGTGGAGGTGAACAGAACACGATACTGCTTTGCCTGTTTTCATCTTAAAACGCAGATATTGATCTAGGACACGTGTGGAACACAGGCTTTCCGTGGGAAGTAGAATGGTTCTTGCATTTCTGGAAAGACACAGCAACGTTATATCTATTCCTAAACAAAGACAGGGACTGGGTTTAACACTTGCGTGAAATGGAAAGAATTATAATAACATTTCCTATTTATCTCACAGAGGATTTGTGAAGCGCAAATGAGCTGCTCATCTCAAGCCCTTCCTTGAAGTAACCACCACCTCCAAAATCCTCTCAGAGCTGTAACGCTGCTTGCAAATATAACCAAACAGCAAGGCTCTCTCCGGGCTGCAGGGGGCTCTTTGAGGAGCCTCATCCGGGCCTCTAGCACGGAGCTGTCTTTGCCTCCACTTGCCTTCTTGTATCTGCAATAAACCTTTTAAAAATAAATTTACTCTTGCTTTTCTCAGTTTTAGGTAACGAGCTACCTTGCCTTAGTAAAGGATGACACTGTCGAATGCTAAATAAATAAATAAATAAATAACCATTTTAAAGCGGGCAATTTAACCAAACAAGGCAACAGATACACAGCTGGATCTCATAAGCAAAGCAGTGCGGTACCTCCCAGAACTGTCTTCCGGAGGAGCCGAGATGGCAGTAGCGCTGCTGTAGTTACTACAAGGGACCTGAGAAACCACAGATGGCCCACGGGCAGACATGGTGGCTGTGCAGCGGATGCCCCTGACCCAGTGGCAGATGTGCAGAAATCCAGCTTTCCAGCCTTCTTGGATTCCCTCCTGCACAGTAGGTGCTCTAGAAAGACCCCTGCCACCAGCTGCTTTCTTGAAGGTTGTAGGGGAAAATGTTCCCTGGACCCCCTACACACCATCACTATTTAGGCAGGGGGATTGCCCGAGGCCTCCCCGAGGATGTCCTGAAGCTGTGACCAGCTTCCAATAGGGAGTTTGCACTCGCGGCTTCCCTTCAGGCTGTTTCCTAAGGAATCCAGAATAAGTCAGAGCATTTTGATGTAAAGGAACGTGAGGTCTTCAAGAAGGTGTGCAACCCCGATCCTTGAATTCATGACCAGTGACCTAAACCACTCCGGCTTGAAGAAAAGACAGAAAGTAACTTCGGAGTTCATCTATGCTGCCTAATCGAGTGCGGTGGCTCATGCCTGCAATCCCAGCAATTTGGGAGGCAGAGGCAGGCAGATCACTGAGTCTGGAAGTTTGAGAACAGCCTGGGCAATATAGTGAGACCCTCGTTTCTAGAAAAAAATAATCAGCTAGCAGCTGTGGTGGTTCATGCCTGTTGTGTCCCCGCTACTCGGGAGGCTGAGGTGGAAGGATCGCTGGAGCCCAAGAAGTCAAGGATGAAGTGAGCCATGATCATGCCACTGCACTCCAGCCTGGGCAACACAGGCTTAACCCTGTCCAAAAAGCAAAAGCAAAAACAAAACAAAAAAAAACTGCGGCCTGAGGTTTTGCTGCAAATTATATATTTACCACGAGATGGCGCGCTAATAACATCTTTTTATTACTGGGAGAGGCTGCGTGGAGCTCATTTTTCCTACTGAATTCTGTGGAAAGTGTTAGAGCTGCAGAGAGGTGCCCAGACAGCAGAAACAGTGAACATGTAAGTACTTAATATAGTGGGGAAACGTCCACTGACAGATACTTAACCGTCTTTGAGTTTGGGTTTCAAAGGACTCATTTTCTTGAACTCGGTGACATCATGAAATTCACCTTACATAAAATTACCTCTTAAACACAGCTGATTCCAATGGGCTTTTCCCTTGGAAGCAGATGCTACCCAGGTTGTGAGCCGTCCTGGTGGAGCCCAGCTGCGGGGAGCTCCTTAATGAGCCACATCGGGACCTCTAGCACTGAGTTAGCTTTGCCTCCATTTGTCTTGTATCCTCAACAAACCTTTTTAAGTTATTTATTCTAAATTTCTGTTTTGGGTAACCAGCTACCTTGCTGTAGTAAAGGATGACACTATCAAGTGCTTAAAAAATTAAAAATAAATAACAACCATTTTAAAGCGGACAATTCACTGGCATTTAGCATATTCCCAATGTCATGAAATCAACACTTTTATACGTTGTAAAATACTGTCATCATTCCAAACCAAAACCCCTTACCCAGTTTCTCTCCGTGTCCCCTCCCTGAACTCCTGGCAATCAACTAATTTGCTTTTTGTCCCAAAGGATTGATATATTCTGAATATTTCATATAAATGGAATCATACAATATGTGACCTTTTGTGTCTACCTTCTCTCAAGTAGCATATTTTCAAGGTTCATCCGTGTTGTAGCATATGTCACTGTTTCATTCCTTTTTATGGTGAGAACGCCCAGTGCAATGTTGAATAGTCATGGCAAAAACAGGCATCCTTGTCTTGTTTCTGATCTTATGGGGAAAGCTTTCAGTCTTTCATACTGAGTTTGATGTTAGCAGAAAGGCCTCTTAGGGTACTGAGGAAGTTCCTTTCTTCTCCTGGTTTTCTGAATGTTTTTATCATGAAAGGGTGTTGGATTTTGTTAAATGCGTTTCTATGTCAATGAAGATGATTGTGTGAGTTTTCCCTTCATTCTATAATGTGTGTTATATTGACTGATTTTCTTATGTCACACCATCCTTGCATTTTTGGGCATATAGTACTTAAAAATATATATATATATATATATATATTTTATTGCACTTTAGGTTCTGGGGTATAATACTTTTAATAACTTTTCTTTAAAAATGGAGATGTGCATAAAGTATTGCACAAATATAGATGAGGTAGAATTAATTCTGCAGGTTAAGGAAGAGGGAGTGGGAAGGGTGTAGGGGAGGAAGACAAAGAGAAGTCAGCCAGTAAAAGACATAGACTAGAAATGACCTTAAATGACAAGGGGATTTCTTAAAAAGTCAAACCTTCAAGCAGGGTCTTTAATTCAAGAGAGATGAGAAGACAGTTTCCAAAAATCCAGTTTCATTTTCCTTATCTTTAAAATGATTAGATTATTTTGATTTTGATTGTCATTGTTATAATTATCCTGTTTATATCATAAAACTTTCCTAAGTACTTACGTAGTTTGGGGCCATAATTTTACATTGTTGCACAGCAGTCCCTGGTTAGGTGATTACGGTAACCATATAGTCTGTTTTTTACTATCTTTAGAATGCCTGATGAACCAAAGTAGATTACTTATGAGATACCCTCTAGCTCTAAAGTTTTGTGGCTTTTTGATTCTATAAAATCTGTACTGCAGGTTCTTCCCTAACTGCACAAATTCCAGATCCCGTATCCCATATGGTTAGAAAACCTCTCTTTGTTAATTTCATTAAATCTACTGTACTACTTATATGTTTCAATCCACACGTTTTCTCTTTTTCTGTCTTCGATGAAGATGGAAAAAAGTGGATACTTGTTGTTGGTAGAAAACTGTCTGTCCCTATAACTCTCTTAAGCAAGTATCAATTAAGCTCAAACAAAAATGATCAGCTCTTCTAGGCAGATAGGGCTTCTCCTCGCTCATGGCTTTTCTTGGCTCCCTTACCTCAGTTTCCCCCAGGAGCAGTTCTCTGCTCATCTTCTGATTGGCCACTCCCTGCCTCCACTGCTGGCTCTCCAGAGTATGTAATTTTGTGAGCTACAAATCCTAAGTGAGAATACATCTATATTCTTTTTAGTTCAGCACATATAAATTGGGTGTTTTCTCAAACCATCTTCATTGCAAAATAAAGAGGAAAGCAAACCCAGAAAGAAGCAGGTATGTTTATAAACACGTGCCATTCCCTGGGTCGCATTGGCGGGCACCACCAAGGAAGCAGGTAGCTTTGACTCCTTTCTGCACTTCTGTTCCATGTCAAGCTCTTGGAAGAAGGTATAGTTATATGGCTCATCTGCTGTTCCTAGTTAACTCCTAAAGTTCGGTTAGCCTCGCTGGTGGGCACCATCTTCCCACCAGCTTCCTTTGACCCAGGCAGACATCTCTCGGGGAGGCACAGGATGGGATTGGTTTGGGGCTCAGATTCTCACCTAGAGAGAAGCAGGTTTAAACTCTGATTCCACCAATTATTCCCTGCGTGGCCCTTGGAAAGTTATTGAAGCTTTGCGAGCCTCAGTTTTTCCACCTATAAATGAAGTTTATCACAGGCCAATTCGTGGGTATGATCGGAGACATAAAAGAACTGATATCTGTAAAATGTATAGCATGGCACTTAGCGTGTGTACAGCATAAATTTGTCACTTCCAATTTTAAAGCTTTACATTTTAAAGTGCTCTCCTGGACTCAATCAATGCTATTCTTTTCTGTCCGAGGGATCCCTAGTACTGTCAGATGATGTACAGTGGAAATAGTAGTGCCAAACGGTAGTGACTGATTAGACATACGTTCCTGCTTGTCTGTGATGACTACATAACTGGAGTGGCTCCAGCATATGAACTTTCCCAAATCAAATCACTCTCATTTTACAAGTGAGAAAGAATTTAAACCAAGGAGTAGCAATAACTATTTTCTATCAAGAGTAATTTATTAAATATTTATTGATCATCTGCTATGTACCAGACAGATGGAGGTTGTAATTTCATAAGACACAAAATGAAAAATAATGATTCTGGCTCTGAAGAGGTTTAGAAGCTAATGAAAGGCACGCTCAGGTGGGATCAAGGCAGGGAGGTGCTTTCCAAGCTTTGAGCCTCTAAGCTGCATAAACCTCCTCTCTCTTTAAGCTTTTAGTTATGATTTTACCCCCTCTGAATGAATCTACATCCCCAGAATAAGACCAAATTTAATAAGAATCTTTTTGGGCCAATGGATGGTAGAGTTCCCAAATGAATGGTAATGTTTCTCAATTCTGTACTGTTTCAAACTTGTCCTTTTAAATTTTAGTGATAAATCATGACTCATGATGACTTTGCTAATTCACTGTCTGGCCTGGATTAGAAACCTTGTAGTCATTGTGGCTTTTACCCCGGCTTTCATCACACACATCCAATTTATCACCCAGTGAGTTTGATTCTAGCAGTCAAAGCATAGTCTCAACCTAGGTCTCACTTTCCTTTGCGTGGACTGTCCATTTTGTGCTCTCTTCAATCTGCTCTGCACATTGCTAGCCGAAGTAGCTTTCTACGAGCTTATGCTCAGGTGAATCACATCTGGAGATATGGGACAGGTTTACAGGTGTGAGTCGAGAAGCAACAACAGTACATTTTGAGACATCCTGGAGAAAGGTGAAAATTTTCACAGGGAGATGTCCTAACCTAAAGGGTGAAACACGATAGATTCTTAAAACAATAGGTTGCATTTCAGCATCTCCTAGGCTGTCAGGAGTTTGAAGAAAACCAGTAGCTGTTTGTATATTGTACTTTTTGCTGAAGGTTCATTATTTGGATTTAATATTTTTTTTTACTATAATTTTTACTCCAGTGCAAATCAAGCACAATCACAGAATTTTGTTAAAAGTTCTGACCAAATCTTGTGTTAGGGTTTTTTAAACACTAACAAACGTCTGTCTTGAGAATAAAATAGTTTTAAGTGCCATCATTTCTGTGCTCATTTGATTTCTATGTGAAGAAGTTGTTTTCTACCTTTGTAAGACTAAATACTAGTCACTGAAATGGAGGGTCTGTGGCAAAGTTTATCATCAACAGTGAATTCAAGTACAGATATTGCAGATCTTTTGCAGAACAAGTCAAAAGAGATCTGAATGGCTTGAGTTTCATCTATGAGGTTGGTGCAAAAATAATTGAGGTTTTTGCCATTACTTTGAATAGCAAAAACCCCAATTACTTTTGCACCAACCTCATAAAACATTTAAGTGTAGGTTGACTTTGTTCATTTTCTCAGGCTTTCTGCCTCCCTGTACTGCAATGTACAGGCAATACAGGGAGAAATAATTGGTGCTGTTTAGAAGACCCATAGTAAGCAGGGCATTCATTCAGAACTGCAGAGCAATTAAGGCCCCATCTAGCTCAGACCCCTCATTTTAGGTGAGAAATCGTAGTTGGAAGAGGGAGAAACTGCCCAAGGCCACCCAACAAGTCAGGCTCTGAGAACGCCCCACTCGCAACCCCATGCGGGCTCCGGGGCACTTGGCCAGTGTGTATGGAAAACAGCTGCAGAGAAATAGCTGTCATGGTGCCAAATTCTTATCTGCTGGTGTCCTTCAGATTGGGTGGGCTGGATGCCAAGGGGAAACTCAGAGTCTGTGAATTCTAATCCTGGACCTGCTAGTAAACAGTTCTGGTCATAGGGTCTTAAATTTCCCTCCCTTTGTCACAGGCTGTTAGTCTAGCAGCCAGGGGATAATTGCCTGAAGTGACTGAGCAGAGGTTCTGGGATCCCTCCCAGGAGAGCTGAGCAGCTGGAAGCATCCTGAGAGTCCACCTGAGTCGGTGCCTATTGTTGGTGTTGCTTTAACCCTGATATGTTATAGTGGCCCTACCATCAATCTACACACCTTCTATCCAGCTCTCCTGACCATACAAAGGTACTTTACCCTCTATTCCCTCACCCCAGCATGAGCCAGATGTGTTGATTGTCATGCAAATAAATACCTTGAGATTTAAAAAATTCTGAAGAGGCCTTTTCAGAGGAGAACTGAAACAGAATCAGTTAAAGGCTCATATCTTTCAGCTTTAAGGGAAAATGAGAGACTCTGGTCAGGGATAGGCCTCTTAGCACCTGCTTAAAGTTTATCCAGAGAATATGGAGATCATCTCAGTGTGATGTTAATGGTGATGACAATACTAATAGACTAACATTTGCTAAAAACCTACTATGTGCCAGGTACCGTGCTAAGCATTTTACTTCTAGTATTGCATTTAATCTTCCTAACAATGCCATTAGGTAGCTTCAATTACATCATCATTCTACAATGAGAATACTGAGGCTCAAGTCACTTGTAAGAGTCCATGCTCTTAACCACCATCCTAGGTGACATTCCCTGTCACTGGTCAGTGATGGCAGCCTGCTATCATTTATATTCTTTCTGGTGTGCCCTCCCGCTGCCTTGCCCAGTGTCTTCCAATAGTCACTGCCCAAGTCGGCTCTCTGGGAAGACTCCCGTTGACAGTCTAGGGCTGGGGGTTGTGCCCTCCCGCTGCCTTTCCTCTCACAGCAACACCTTCTGTCATAGCGCTTGGCACACTGCATTTCAATTGTTGGGCCATTTGTCCTTTCCTCCTTTACAGCTCTTTGACAAGAGTCAACTCTCATTCATTCTGGTCTATCCAGCACTGTCCTGAGTCATGGCAGATGATCAAAAAATGTTTCTTGAATAAATGGCTGATGTGAAAATTCACTTGACAGTACGTTTGGGTTATTTATTGCTGAGTACCAAAGAACTCCAAATTTAGTGGCTTACAATAACAACTATATTTCATTTTTCATGATTCTGTAGGTCAGGAAGTAGGACAGGACCTGGCGGAAACATCTGCTATCTGTCCTATGAGACTTTTTCTCACTCTACAGCTGGCTGGAATAGCACCCCTGGGGTCCTGCGGTCCTGGATTGCGTGTCCGGGGCCTGAGTCTCCACTGTCAGCTGGGCTCCTCGGTTCTCTCAAGTGTCTTAGGGCATCTCTCTCTCAGATGGTTTCTTCATTTGGTGTCTTTAGGGACTTGGTTGGACTTCTCACATGGAAGTTTAAGGGCCCCAATAAGTAGAAGAAGAAGCTGCTAGCCCATATTGCTTAGGCCAGAACTGGCAGAGTTACTTCTGCCTCCTTTCTATTGGTTAAAGCAAGTAACTGGGTGAATCATACACGGGACATAAAGACTGGGGCCTGGTTCACGGGGGACCATCTTTGTGACTAGGTACCCCATAGTTTAATAGAGCCAACTTCATCCCTCCTCAAGACTCCAAAGAAATATTAGTCAAAGGAAGACTGATTCCGAGAAGGTGGATAGCTTCGCCTATTTCATCACCACAATTTGAGGGAAAACCTGTAATGAAAATATATAAACGTTAGAGATTCCCAGAGAGTCTGTGCATGTAAACAGCCAGTAATACAGTGCCTTGTCAGAAACACCCACGATGCTCGACTCCAGCAATGCAGAGATTTGAAATGTGTTATAACTCTGGTCTTTCCCATCACTCTCAGTGCTGTTCTCTTTTTATGTTTAGTTTACCCACTTTGTCCTCTCAGGATCCCAAGGCCTTTGTTTCCACATCTTAGAGCAGTGCCATTTATGATTTACGTGCTCCTTAGTTGGATTTTGTCGGAGGAGTCTGTGTGTGTATGTTTGAATTGCTGTAAAGAAACACCCAAGACTGGGTAACTTTTAAAGAAAAGAGGTTTATTTCGGCTCACCATTCTGCAAGCTTTGCAGGAAGAATGGTACTGGCATCTGCTTCTGATGAGGTGCTGAGGAAGCTTACAACCGTGGTAAAAGGCAAAGGGGAAGCAGGCACATTACATGGTGAGAGAGGGAGCAAGAGAGATGAGGTGCTAGGCTCCTTTAAACAACCAGGTCTTGTGTGTACTGAGAACTCACTCATCACCAAGGGGATGGAGCTAAGCCACTCATGAGGGATCTGTCCCCATGATTCAATACCTCCTGCCAGCCCCCACCTCCAACACTGGGGATCACATTTCAATGTGAGATTTGGAGGGGACAAAGATCCAAACCATATCAGAGTCCTTGTCACTTTTGCCCAAGGGATCCTCCTTTCCCCCTCCCTGGCTCTTGGAACAGTTTCTTTAAGGATTATTCGCATCTGTTGGCCTTCACGTCCTTGACTTTTTTATTCTGTGTTTTCCTTTCTTTACATTAGAAGAAGCTTGCTTCTAAAACATTTCAGGATTCTCTGGGTTTTTGTTATTGCTGTTTATTTTTGTTTCTTTTTGTACTTAAATTGTATGTCAAGGCATTTAGTTATTTTAGTGGCTTACCTTAGAAAAATTAATCTATATTATCATGAGCAAATATATTTGTCAGCCATTTGGCAAACCTAAAGATAAAATATTCTTTATTGAGGGTTAATAAAGATGATTCCCAAGATTCTTGAAATAAATTTCTTTATTAGGATGATATAATGTTACGATCCTAACATAGCTCTCAGAGAATATTAATATATGTGCAAAAGAAATGGGATTTTAGAGTTTTGGGTTTTGGACCTTACTTTTCCTTTCATCTGAATTCCAGCTCCAGCCCTGAGGTTACAAAGGCTCAAAATTCAAGGGCCTCAATAGGAGACAGGAGAGATGGGTAACAGGCAGAAAGAGTAGGAGGTGGTAGAGAAAGCCTTCTGAGTGCAGACCACAGGAAACCAGCTCAGGCATTGGCCCTACTGATTTGCCTGGCTAGACTACAGAGATGTTCATGGAGAAAGCCTCACCCATCTAAGTCATTATCCTAACCTCTCTAGCCAATCTTTCTCATGAAATATTTACTCCCATATCCAACCTAGACTTGCTTTACAGGTTGCTGTTCTACTGAGATTGACACAAAGTCAAGAAAACACTACTAACTCTTATCAAGGAAAAGAGCCTTAAGAATTATCTAGGCCACTGGTTCTCAAACTTTTTTGATCTCTGGTCCATTCATACTTTAAAAAGTCATTAAAAAATCCTTAAAAACTTTTGCTTATGTAGCTGGCTTGTATCTCTTGATATTTAGTGAATCAGAAATCAAAACCAGTAAGACCCTGCCTCTTAAATTAGTTAATTAAATAAGAAATCAAAACCAAACAAAAATATTTATTTATTAATTCAAAATAATAAGCTAATTACATGTGAATGTAAACAACATTTTTAGTAAAAAATAACTGTTTCTAATACATTTTAATGAGAAGAGTGGCATAAGTTGATATTTTCGCAAATAAATCTCTTTAATGTCTCACTTAATAGAAGACAGCGTATTCTCATATCTGCTTTCTGCTTCAATCTGTTGCGATGTTATTTTGGTTGAAAGTCTAGCCTCACAAAGACGTGTAATTGTAAGAGGAAAGAAGTGAGATGTGTGACTGTAAAGGGAAGAACTATTTTAATGGATTTTGCAAGTAATTGTGGATATTCTTTGATATGACACCAAAACTCCACAACTGTAGTTTCTGAAATGTTGGCTGTAACATTTCATGAAATCCAAAATTAGATAAACAAACTTGTGGCACTCTGTAACATCAAAATCTATCGGTGGGGCTTATTTCACTTAACATAATTTCCTTCATTTCTATTCATGTTGCAAATGATAGAACTTCATTCTTTTTATGGCTGAATAATATTCCATTGTGTATATGTGCCACTTTTTAAAGTTCACTATTCTCACTAATATGTGGGAGTTAAAAAATGTGAGCTCCCAGATAGAGGAGAATATTAGTAATGAGAGGCTGGGAAGGGTAGTGAGGAGGGAGGATAAAGAGGGCATGGTTAATGCAGATAACGATACATTTAGATAAGGAGTAAGAGCTTGTGACTATAGTTAACAATAATTTATTATATATTTCAACATAACTAAAAAAGTGGGATTGGAATGTTCCTAAAACAAAGAAATGATAAATGCTTCAGGGGATGAAGACCCCAATCATCCTGATTTGATCATTACACACTATACATTTGTATCAAAATATCACATGTAATCCATAAGTCATATAGCTATTACATATCCATAATAACTAAAAATAAAATATCAAAACAAAATTCATTGGTTTATCTTGTACCCCAAAATAAGTTTTAAAATCTCATGCATAATTTTTGATGCTGAGTATTACAGGAAGAAACTTAACGAAAATTTTTCCTAAGTGACAAGAGAGAGGTCAACATAGGAAAGTAGCATAAAACAGCAAGGTGATAAAATGGCAAAAGGGACTTATGGGATACATTTCAGAGGATCAAGGACATAAACTATTATAAGTGAAAGAGAAAGAAAATCAAGGCTTTTTAAAAAAAAAAATTCTCATCTATGGAGCATTTCCCAAGTGCTTAATGAGATCATTTCATTTAATTAATTCTTAAAATATTGCATGAGGTTGCATGGATGATTCCTGCCTTACAGGAGAGCTAAGGTGCATGATGTAAGCACCACGAAACATGGGACTGGAACCCACTACATCTGACCCAGCAATTTGTGAATTTTTAAATGAGTTTTTACAAATTCTAAAAGTAATATACAAACTTTTTCAACAAACAAAGCAAAGTAAAAGATAAAAGCTTCTTGATCCCCCTCCCCTCCTGCTCCACTGCTAAAAGTTAGTAATAGTCCATACAGACATCATAATTTCACCAAATGAAAGCTCCAGCTTTTAATTGCTCTATGATCCCCTTTACCACAAGTAGTGAAGAATCTCAAAACTGACCCAGAACTACCTTGGTGGTAGCAGGACCAACAAGGCAGAAGGCTGCTAAATGCTACCTGAGTTTACCTGACTACATGTAGATTTCTGACTGTTTACTTTCTAGAGCTTCTTAGAACCCAGGGTTTGAAGGATTTCTCTGAATCAACGTTCACTCTTGTGGGAGAAGGAAGAAAAATAATAAAAAAAAGGTGAAGACAACAGAGAAGGGGATGAAGGAGAGTGGCGAGTGCACTGGGTGCCCACAAGTGGGTATGCGGAGTTCACACTGGAAGGAGATAGGGCTAGGTGGTCAGTTACAAGGGACCCAATCTGGTACCTCTTAGTGGATTTTTCCACAAGGTAGAGACTTGGTAGTGAGAAGTGAATTATCAATTTACCTTGTTTCTCCTTTCCAAATGTGACTCTGATTTACTGTTTTAATTTTTATATTTTCAGAAGTATCAACGAAATTATCTAACAAATACCTATTACATTTGAATGTATTTCATTTAGTTGCAGGTTTTTTTTTTCCAATAGAAAAGAGATGTTTCCTTATTTTTTTCACTTCTAGGCATTTTATCAGGGAAAAAAAACTGTGACTATAAAGTCTTTTATAAACTTTAAGGGTCATCGTTGCTATCTGTTGAAGGAGCTGCCAGATTAAAGTGAAACTGTAACTTGAAGCCCAGTGCAAAAGAATATGCACAAAATCAGTTCGACTCCACAACCAAGAGAAACGCCTGAATGTTTCAACATTACAGTGCTGAAAGCGTTTCTTTTCGGATACTCATCTTCGGAAGAGTCTGTGGAAGGGGATTTTTGTTCTCTTTGGGGTTGAGTCAGCATCACTAATAATAATGCTTTGGTCCCTCAAAAAGCCCCCTGAAGAGTATTTTTCAATTTACTCATTTTGTTTGTTGTTTAGCACATTGTACATTGTATTTCTTAGACTTATTTCCTCTCATCTTTTCTCTCGCAGCAGTATAATCAAATTGAAGTGCCCCTAAGCACATACTTCATTTTTTTTTTCTGGCAAGCCCCCTTCCTACCCCTTCCTACTTCCTGCCCACTTCTCCAGCCCCAACTCCCATTTCCCAAACTCAAATATCTAAAGGAAAATGATGAGAGACTTTGGGATGTCTGGCTACCACTTAGAACACACTCTACTCATAGCAGATAAAGAAAGACTGGTCTAAGATGTTAAAGGTCTCTCCCAACAGCAACACATGCACAGAGGCTTGCAAAATTGACACGAACTCATTGGAACTTACTAGAAAGTGGCTTCTTTCTTTTTCTTCTTCTTTTCTTAAATAACATAATTCCTGGCATTGGGACTTTTTACAGAAACTGTGGAGCAGCACATCCTTGAGAAAGTTATTTTTTCTTTTAAATTGTAGAAATATAAAGTGGTGCATGTGAGTCAGTTAAAAGCACTACCTTAATTGGGGGTTAAAGACAGAAAATCTGTGAGTTTACTCCTGAAGTGGCCTTAAGGAATATAATTATAGAAACACATATTTTAAATATTATTCTTTCACTTATGGAAATGTGCCCAAATACTTCCTTGTTTATTCAAATGCTTGTTCTTATTTGTATTCACTATAAATATAGCTATTCCTTCTGGTTTTCTGAATTTCTGTTTTTCTGCTGTTGTGAGACATTTCTCTTTCACAGTTGTAATCCAAGCATCTCAAAACAAGACCTGATCTTAAAGACTGGATTCCAGAATGTCCAACCTGTTTAGTGTCCCCTTTTGCCCCTTTGCCAAAATGGTTCCCTCTGCCTCTGGATTTCCGTTAGTGACCAGCATTTAGTTCACTGCTCATTGCATATTAAAAGATTTATTTAAATACATTTTCAAATTTATTCCTAAGGGAATATTCCAGGTAGGCACTGTGGTGACCACCATTCTATAAAAGCAGAAACTGAGGCTCAGAGGTGTTCCTACTATAACAGGCACATGCTCACTAATCCCGTGACAGAGTGTCAATTTCAAGCCAGGTTCTTTAGACACTCAGGTTCTCTTTAACCAACATACACCGGGTTGCCTCCTTTCCTTAAAAAGAACCTTATTTGCTGGACATTTTGGAAATGACCTTGACTAAGATCTGGCCTCCAGCAGAAACCCTCAAGAAGCTGTTTACCTCCTACCCAGGACTCACCGCTGATGGCTTTTAACCACGGTAGGGGTTCCTGCCGCATGTTCCTTTTGTCAGAAAGCCCCTGATACCACAGACACTAGCTCATGTAAGACTGGGTCCCCAGGGCGGGTTCCCTCCCAGGTTATGAACAAAAGCCCCACAATCTTGTCAGAAAGCAGTTCTGTAGCATTTTGGTTGATTTAGCTCAAAATAGGAAGTCATTTTCCCCACTCTCCCTCTTACCTCCGAACTAAAATCCATCTGTATTTTCTCTCTCAGGGTTAAGAAAACTGGCTTTCAATTGCACAAAATGGACAGAACCCCAAGGTGGGCAGTTGTTTGTGTAGTTTTATCCTTCACACGTTTCTAAATGTTCTACAAAGAGAATGTTGCTTTTAAAAGAACCAGCCGTTTTAAAAATTATATGATGGGGTTTCCAAGTTATTACCTCCTACAAAAATTGCAGTGCAAATGGAAGAAAATAACACGGAAAATGGGTGTACGTTTAAAACACTATATAGACATTTGAAAAAAGAAAAGCACTGTTGAAATACGAATTAGCTTCTTAGATTAGGGTTTTATTCTGCCAGTTACACTGGAGACCTGGGGGTGGGCCCCAGGGATTTTTTTGTAACTACTGGTAATTGTAAGGTTTGGAGTGTGCTTTAGGCTGAAGTAGCTGCTGTGTGTGTGTGCGCGTTTAAGAGAGACGTGCACCTGTGTTAGCTTGAAGAGTGTATGCCCTTCAGGACAGCCGGGTCCTCAAGACCCTTAAGACTTTTATTAGGCCTCCAGTTATGGCCTTCCAGGAAGCCTGGCATGGAGAAGCAGCAGAATCATAGAGATTAATAAAGAATGACGTTCGGAAATGCAGTGATTCAAAAGTGATCGCCACCATTCCACCCGCCAGGACCCACCGCTCTGTACAGAGGAGACCAGCACCTTAAAAGTTAACTTCTACAGCCAAACCCTCTCAGTAAAGGGTAACAAAGACCACATCCTGACGGCTCCAAAGGGCACACAGTTTTCACAGCGCGTTTTATTAATCATAAAAAAATAAATTTATTTACATATGTTATTTCCTGTGGTAGTGCAGCCTTGGGGCAGAGGCGCTTTCCCTATCGCAGGATCACTTGCTAGGGGCCCGCGGCCCACGCTGACCGCTCCTCGGTGAGGGAAGAAACTGCGCGGCTGGACGCGTGTTGGGGATGAGGCGCCCGAGCTTGGAGTGGGGAGGCCTGTGAGGAGAGTCTGGAATCGGAGCTGGGGATTCTGTAGGAGCAGGAGGAGGGCCGAGAGGGAGCCCCGAAAGAGGCCCCAGCCAGGCTGGATCGGCGGGGCTTGGGGAGGCTCCAGCTTAGAAGTAAAGAGGGTAGACAGTCGCCTGATTAGAAAAAGCCGGGAGCTTGGGAAGGCGACGGGAATGAAGAGGCCACCTGAAGCGCGCCGGGCAAAACCCGCCTGCGGTGGTCTGGGAAGTGTGTCTTCACCTCACCCCACTCGCAACGGGCCTCCTCCAGCCCGTTAGGAGGGCGCGGTGCTGGGATGGGAACCTGGCCCAGAAAGGTCACTCGCCCTTCTTTGCCACTTAAAACCTCTTCCGGCCGACGCGAATCTCAGGTCTAGACTTCAGTCTCTAGAGCAGATGTAGAGCGCATTCTAACCGTTCCCTAAACATTGTGTCACCGCGCACGGCCCGGGCCGTGTGGAACCATCCCGCACGTGTGCGATGAATCTGGCTCCGCTGAGAACGGACCCCTGGGCTGTCAGGCGCGGACGGGGGCGGCAGCCAAGGGTTCGTCTACAGAGCCAGGGCCGAGCTCTCCACACAAAAGGAGGCTCTTTCTGGAGAGGCAAAGAGTGGTCGCCCAGATCCGTGGCAGCTGTAGCCATGGGGCTGTGCAGTGACAGCCACTCCGGGTTCACAGTTCCAGGGAAAGGGGAAGGGCCAAGGAGAATCCAACGGAAACAACTTCTTCCCATCTCACGCGCTCTCTCAACTCTCCGTGGCCCCTAAACACTCGCATTTAACGAATAATCCCATCAAGTGAGTTCCAGTCCGATTTAAGCGGTGGTTCCACATAGTCTGTTGGCTGCGGAAACTTCTTTGGTGTCAGAGTCCGGTCGTCCCGAGACCACGAATGGCCATGTCTGTAAAATCAAAAAGAACATCTGATGTTAGAGAGAAACGATTGTCTCAAAACGAAACCGCTCTCCTGTCTTCTATCTGAACTAGGATTTTCATTTTACTGGATGTTGATAATCCGAGACATGCCGTATTTGTTTACGCTTCCTCCTGGACCTTGCCCGTAGATAATTTGGTGAAACTAATATGACTTTGAGATTCTATCATTTCTATCATTTAGTTCCCTTCCCCTAACACACACACACACACACACACACAAACATGCACACACACTGTCATCCACTCCAATCTCCAAGCAGGAACTGGGCTTGGAGAGGATTTTTCCCAAGCCGGGAGAGCTGGCAGATCAGAGAGGGACTTTCCAGACAAATCCCATGTGGGGAAACTTTACTATATTGCAGAGGCCATTTTTCTAAAATTGCAAAGGCTCTTTTATAGAGCTCGGTTTTCCCTCCTTAAGAAAGGGCCTGCGGATTCAAATCTGCCAGACCCTTAGCTGGATAAAGCTGGGCAAAGGAGATTTGCCATCAGTCTGCAACCGAGTGGTAGCCTGAGTTGGACCCAAGATTTACCGTGGAAGTAGGATATTAGCCAATGGCTGTCACTGGGGTATAGTGTTCAGAACGATGCAAACACAAACGGATGGTTGATTCTTCTCCAGGGAAATGGCTGGCCACTCCCTTGATTCGGGAGAAAATAAACTGGCCTTCTCGTTTCCTGTCCCAGAACCTCCACCCCTTTCGAATTTTTCCCTGCGGGCTGACTACGCCCAGCTCCCAGGGCGGCCTGGGTATCTCCTCGCCCGGGTCCTAGCGCGCCGCGTCCCTACCAGGTTCACTGGGTGCACGTAGCCGTTCTCATAGCGGTCCTCCTGCAACAGCTGCCGCAGGTGAGCGATGTAACTGGAAGCCAGCCGGAGCGTGTCCAACTTGGAGAGCTTGGTGTCGGGGGGCACCCACGGCAGGCTGGTCTTGAGCCTGGAGAAGGCTTTGCTCAGGACGCGCATCCGGGCGCGCTCGCGGGCGTTGGCAGCGTTCCGTTGCGACTGCTTGCACTCTGCGGCTGAGCCCTTGGCCGGGAGAGGCTTCTTGCCACCGCCGCCTGCGCCTCCACCTGCGCCGCCGCCCCCAGCCACACGGGGCCGCTTCCTCTTGCAGCCTCCCGCACCGCCGGCTGCGCCCAGAGCGCAGCGCTCCTCCTCGCCGTCGGGGTCCTCCTCCTCAGCGGATGAGTTGTCACTGGGCGAGGCGTAGCTGCGCTCTACGCTGCGGAGGGGCGGCCTCTTGGAGGCGGGGACCGGGTACTCCCGCTGCAGCCCCCGAAGCTCCATGTCCTCCGAATCACTAACGGAGCCAGTGGACATCGTGTTGTCCCCCTCGCCCACACGCGTCCGCTTTCCTCCGCCCTGGCCAGTGTCGCTGTCTCCGCCTTCGCCTCCTTAGCGAAGGCGGAGGCCAGGGAGCGCTCAGAGGAAGACTAAAGACCCAGGCCGGGAAGCGCGGGGTGCGGAAGCGAGGTGGGCGGTGAGAGCTAGCGCGCCCAGCAGCTGACCCCGGGGAGCGTGGACAAGAAGTTGGCGCCCAAGTTCAGATTCCGCTCGCACCGCGGTGAGCTGCGCCTTTTGACAAGACTATTTATCTGTACTCCTTGGAACAAACCACTCCGGGCAAAGAGGAGGGGGTTGGAAAAAGGGGCAAGAGGTGGGGCAGAGGCGTGGAAGGGGTGGGGACCGCTTTTCTGCGTGCAGAGGAGCGGTTGGTGGAGGCGGGGGAAGAGGACGTCTCTGCGGAGCGGAGATTTGGGCTTTGAAGCCCGAAGGACCTTCAGCAAGTCTGTGCGGGATAAGTGAGCTTTTGGGAGTGACGAGGCAGAGCTTCTTCCTACCCACCCTGTTTCCATCCCCAGCTAATCTTAGCAGTGGGGAAGATTACCAGACACCTAGAGATGACAGTTTCCCGACCTCTGTTTACCTGCCAGTCTTTCCAGTAGAGCTCAGCTTTCAAGTTCATCACTCGTGATGTATGATTGTCCACCCAAGCCTTGCTGGATAACAGAAAAAGCAAACAACATCCAACAATGCACAGGTTACCTCTCATTTTCCTCCTCTGCCTTTTCCTATAATATACTTTCATGATTCACAAAAATGGTTACAATGGTTCGTTGGATTTTCAAATAACATCTGTAACTTAATGATATTATCTCCACCTTGCAGAACTTGAAGCCGAGCCGCGTAGATAGACGTTAGGTAACAGACCCACCACGCTCACTAGGCTAAGTAGAAAAAAGGTTCAAAATCTACATTTCGAAATCCTGGCCTGTGGAAATCCTGGTCTAGTCTCCTGCCTCTGGGGCACACATCTTTAGATGTCGTTTTCCACGCTCTCGAGAGTTCCTGGCATGACTTTGTGATGCGTGCGATGGAGAATCCAGCCCTAACGCTTTGCATTATAATGTAGGGAATCCATTGCTATTGTATTTAACAGATTGTGTTTTGAAGGGCAAGATCCTGGAAGCAGAATGCTAAGTTAGCACAATTGTCCATTCAAAGTAAAAACGACAAAGCAGCACCCTGAATGATCATGTCTCATTGCAACCCAGTCTAAAACATCCAGCTCTTCCACCCAAGAAAACACAACAAAATTGCAGTCTCATTATTTTCTAACTCGAAGGTCATCACAGTTCCTGGTCAGGGGATGAGTACTTCTGTGGACGCGGGCCCCAGTGGCCAGAGACTGAGTGTCTGCTGGGTGCCCCTCACTGTGCTTGTAAGTAGCCCACTGAGTAATACAACCCGTATGAGTTTGGCATATGGTTATCCCATTTTATGATGATGCAACTGAGCCTTCACACTGGCTTAGGTATTCGCTTATTCTTTTCCTGAAAGCCCCCAGGCTCCCAAGCTGAGCAAGGTGCAAGGGGACAGATGTGCAGTCAGTCCAGGACAGAGCTGGCAGAGATAGCTGGGCCAGCCGGGCTCCCACCAGTTCCTACAGCAGAACAAATGCGCCCTGCTCAATGCCTGAAGTGCCGCAACAGGTGGCTGGCAGAGGCTGACTTCATCCCTCAGGCATCATTCTACCTTTGTCTCCCAGGCCATGCCACCCTTACTGGGGGGATGTTTCACATAACCCCTCCCGCTCACCCGAATTTGCAAAGATTTTCACCCAGTACAGGTAAAAGTTGTCTTTTGGTTGGGGGCATGGGTGGGCTTGTTCTGGGACAAGTTAAGTAAAAAGATCATTTGCTCTTAGCTCTCTCTGGGCTGGAGAAATGCAGGGAATATTTGACAGAGTTGGAAATATTTCCCCGAGCATTTGAACTTGAACTTGACTCTAGGATTGCCTTGCTAGGTGAAGGAGAGGAGAGCGACAAGGAGGGGCAAAGAGATGGAATGGGGAGAGCCAGGTTGGCTTTCTGCAAGGACTATTGATGACCTGAAACTATCAGTATAAATATATAGTCTCACACATTAGGGGCAGGCAAATAGGGTTCTAAAATCTGAATTGTTTATACAGGTGCAGAACAAAGTCTTTCTTTAGAAAAGATTAATGGTGAGGAAAGCGCTAGATTTCTCTAAACAGTCACAAAAACTGTACGCAGCCTCAATGCTAAGGGTGTCATGGCCAGTTTCTTTATTTCTTGAAGAAACAGTCTGACCCCACCAATTCAGGCTTATTTTTCATAGCACTTGCCTCCCCCTCCCTATCTTCTTTCTCTCTCTTTTCCCTTCCTTTCTTTCTCTTCTACTCTATCCCCTCACCCTCCCTTTCCTTTCTGGAAACCCCTCTGTTCGCTTTCAAGGAAGTCAGCTATTTTATTTTGTCTTCATCTTTCATTTTCATTTAACCTCCATGTCTTTCGTTTTTGTGATATGAAGTTATATTTTCACTCATAACTCTTTTTTCAAGTTGCAGACTTGTAATGAAGGTTAGGAAATGCATCTTATATATACTTCTTATTAGCTTATAACTGCAGTTTGCTTTAACATGTTTGTAATATCTGACGTTTTGTCACCTCGTTACTTTCAAAGGGCTTTTACTTTTCCTCCTTCTTGGATGATTATAACCTCTCGAGCTGAACATTGTAAGTGTAACTATCTCCATTAAAAGCCCAGTTTGTCATGCTTTTGACAAGTTACATACTGCAAATGAATAATACAGTCTTTATTTTAATATTATAAAGCACACTGTAATCAATTCTGATTTGCTTACGCTTTACAAGCTCTTAGATTTGAAACAGGTTTAGACTGTTTACGGTGTACTTCAATGGCCTTGAAATTCTTTAGTGACGTTTTAAAAATATGCAATGGGGGTGAACAGGGCTTAAGTTGCATTATAAAATAAAATATTTAGTATTTCCTTTAATATTACCTTTAACATTTCTTCTTCCTGGCTTCCCTGCTTGCTGGATATTTGACTTTTGGAATTTGTGTTTTTTGAACCCCAGTTTCCTAATCTATAAAATGGATTACCTCTTTGAGAGGAAGAGAAAGTATATGAGCATTGGCTAGGTCAGAGCCTAGTACATGATAAGTAAATGCTGGTTAGTATTATGAATTGCCTTGCTTAATATTACACAGCTAGTGAAAGTCAGGGCAATGGCCTGGCCCAAGTTTTGGACTCCAGGGCCTATTCTGGGTTTCAGTTAGTACTAGGATATTTCATTTGCTTTGACTGCAGGCTGCCAGACTCTTAAAGACATGGTCTCATCTCATACATTTTTCACAGGTCTCATGAGGGACCTCACTGAGGCAAAAATGAATGGGACCTCATTAGAAATTTTCTTCCCCCACCATAAAATTCTCTCACCATAAAATTGCAGTGCTTCTCCGAGCCTTCCTTTCCCTACTGGCATAAAGGATTAAGCCAGAAATCCTGCTGGTGGCCTGGTGTAGATGAAAGGAGCATGCCCAGGTGCAATACAGATCAGTGACTAACAGATTGAAACATTTAACAATGCAGGCTTGGCAGGGCGTGGTGGCTCACACCTATAATCCCGGCACTTTGGGAGGCCAAGGCAGGCGGATCACCTGAGGTCGGGAGTTTAAGACCAGCCTGACCAATGTGGAGAAAACCCGTCTCTACTAAAAAAATACAAAAGTAAGCCTGGCGCATTGTCGCGTGCCTGTGGTCCCAGCTGCTCGGGATGCTCAGGCAGGAGAATCGCTTGAATCCAGGACGTGGTGGTTGCAGTGAGCCAGGGTCGCACCATTGCACTCCAGCCTGGGCAGAGATGGCGAAACTCCGTCTCAAAAAAATAAAAAGAAAAATAAAAAAGAAAGAAAAAGGAAAAGGAAAAAAGATAAACAATGCAGGCTCGGTTTGTTTTTTAAAAAGGGAGCAATGAGGTGGGGTGATAATTACAGACCATACAAAAATGGCCGTTGATTGCCACTTCCTTCCTCCAACATTGTATTAAGTAATGAGTGAGAAACTCTAGAGTTGGGCAGGTCACATTCTTCGGACCTAGGAAGAGCAAGGGCTTCCTCTGTCCTCTGTGAAAGCCATGTCAAAACCATGTAATGAGCAGGTACTTAAGAAACAGTTTATTGCGGCACTGTTCACAATAGCAAAGACTTGGAACCAACCCAAATGCCCATCACTGATAGACTGACTAAAGAAAATGTGGCACATATATACCATGGAGTACTATGCAGCCACAAAAAAGTTGAGTTAATGTCCTTTGCAGGGTCGTGGATAAAGCTAGAAACCATCATTCTCAGCAAATTGATATAAGCACAGAAAACCAAATACCACATGTTCTCACTCATAAGTGGGTGTTGAACAATGAGAACACATGGACACAGGGAAGGGAACATCACACACCAGGGCCTGTTGGGGGTAGGGGGCTAGGGGAGGGATAACGGGGTAGGAGGATAAGGAAGGGATAGTATTAGAAGTACCTATTGTAGATGACGGTGATGGATGCAGCAAACCACCATAGCACATGTATACCTATGTAACAAACCTGCACATATACCTCAGAACTTAATAATAATAAAAAGAAACAGTTGTGGGACCAACCTACAGCATTCTGTTGCCTGGAGCAATTGCTGTACCTTTGGGCAATTGTGTTTTGTTTTCCTTTTGATCTAGGAAAACAAATAATCCAGATCAGCACTGGTCAATATGGAAGCCATTAGCCACATTCAGCTATTGAGCACTTGAAATGTGGTTATTCATGTACTTTAGTGTAAAATGCATACCCAGTATTAAAAACTTAATATGAATCAAAGAATATAAAAGATCTCATCAATATTTTAAAATATAAATTATATGTCAAGCAGTGACAACATTTTGGATCTATTAGTTTAAACGAAATATATGACAAATTCATCTCACCATTTAAAATTATTATAATGTGGTCACTAAAATATAGAATTAGATATGCAGGTCCCATTATGTTTCTATTAGACAACTCAGGGATTAATGTCACAGATTAACTATACCCTTCTGTATTGAGCTTCTACTGTTGGCTGTGGCAAGATGTTGGTGAGAACCACTCCCACACACTGGGAGGGCACATTCTTGTGGAAACAAGCTTCTCTGTATCATCCAGCCTGCATCTTACCATGTGTACTCAATGTCCTATCTATAACACACCCCACTGGACACACACATGCTGAGAAAATGATGGCTCCTGCTCAGTGGTGTGTTAGTCACATGGTATGCCAGTCTTGGTGTGTGTTGGCCACGTGGGGTGCCAGTCAGGTGGGGGCAGGTCACATGTAAGACCCAGGGTTAGGTCTGTATAACCCAAGGCCTGGGATCTTCTTCCCTTGTCTGCACAAAGCCTTGGGCTCTGCTCCAGATTCAGGGCAGCCTCTGTCCTGGTGTTGCACAGGATGCCCCCACTCTTCAGAACAGGACAGAAAAAAAACTCCCTTCACCCCGGGCACACCAGCCATCAGGTTGGGAGTCTATGGAAACAGCCAAAGCCTACACGGGGAGTCCTTTGTCATCCACAACAGATCCAGGCCTCTGCTGCTGGTTTATTTATCCAAGGATTGCAGCAAGATTTTTTACCCTTCCCTCCTAATGTCATGAGGCCTTAGCGTGTAGAAGCCAGTGTTGGTTGGTTTGTGGAAGCTGAAGGTGGAAAAGCCAGGCTTAACAAATTAACAAGGAAAAATGGGGTGGGGGAGGGGAAAAGGGAAAGCCATAAGACTCAGCAGAGACCTGATTTTTTTCTGTCTTCCAGGAGAAAAGAAAAAAGTCTTCCGTTAATTGTCTTGACAACTAAAACTGCAGGCGTCCTCTGCAGGAAATTTTTTTCTTTTTTAACATTATTTCTAGATTTTAGGGAGCAGATGCTGAGTCTTAACTGTCCTGAGAACCCCAAGTTCCAACTGGAATGCCGCATGTTTCCTGTAAATGACTTTGAATACTCAGTTAGCCTAGTATAGAAGCCCAGCTTTCAGAAAAAAGACACTCTAGTGAAGTCTTCTGTAGGAGGCCTGTTTACAGAATCCACGGCCCTCCAAGATGTTGGAAAATCCTGAAAGATGTTGGAGGATACTAAGATAGTCCTAGTCTGGGTTAGGAGTGTGGCTCAGAGGTCTGAAAATAATCTGATTTTTAAAACCCCCTGGAGGAAGTTTTTCATTCTTAGGCAGAAGCTAAGAAAGGTCTGTCTCAGGGTATTTTCTCCTTTTAAGTACTTTTGATTTTATTGGCAATACTAGGAAGTGTGAAAATACTCTGTTATCAAAACAGCCCTTGAAACTGTAGCAAATAGCTCTGGTGTTCAGTGTGTGGTCCCAAGCCTATCTTGGTTTAATTTCGGAGTTAACCCGGGAGACAAATATCATCCTGCCATGTGGCATGTACTGTAAAGAGCCCCTTTTGCTGTGGACATCAGGAGATCTCTGCATTTTTCAGCTGCCCGAGAGGCTTCGGGCCACATGCTCACACTCCTGTAGCTTGTTTCTCTGTGTATAGTCCATGGAAGTTGCCAGAGTTACATGAGATTGCCTGCATTCAGGCTCCTGTGGAAACTGTGGAGGATTGTAGCAGGTCAGTTATTACATTATTATCCCCATTCTTCTCCCCTAGGAGCTCATGTTTTTCCTGTCCCACTCCCAATAGCAGGTCTTGCTCAAAGTGCTCTCATGTTAGGAGTCCCCCAACCCCCAGCCCATGGCTCATCCGCTATAGAACACCAGCTAAATGCCTTCTGGCGCCAGAAGGAAGTTCTCATGTAATAGATACTTCCTGGTGTCACAGAACAAGGATTCTGTACTCTTTGTCAACCAGTTCCTTAACCAACTCATCTATAAAAGAAGGGCCTAGCTTATTTACATATGACCATTGTTTCCCTAGTCCCAAGCCCCTCTGACCTCCAGTTCTAAAGTGAGCTCTAATGGATGATTAAAACAGGAAGATATTTTAGGAAATATTCCCACTTTCTCTTATGTTTTTCTCCCTTTGGCTCATTTGTGGTGCTCTGCCCAATTAGCAGAAACAAGTAAACAAAAATAACCAAGCTACATTCCTCTTTAAGTTTCAGTCTTAAAGGGGAACTCCTTGAGGATATTGGAAACAGAACTGCTTAATGTATTCTCATGCCTTGTTTCATTACTCCGTCCGTATTTCTTCTTACATTGCCACCTTTAAGCAACTTACTTTAGGAAAGAGACGAACAAAATTAAAATAAATAAGAGGAAAACCGAAAAGATTAAATGGTAAACTTAATGAAGGCAGGGGCTGTGTCTTGTTCATAGGGGTACTCCTAGTGTCTAGCAGCTCATGAAAGGCACTACCTAAGTACCTGATGGGCCAGGCACAGTGGGTCATGCCTATAATCCCAGCACTTTGAGATGCCAAAGCGGAATTGCTTACGACCAGGAGTTAAGACCAGACTGGGCAACATAGTGAGGCCCCATCTCTACAAAAAATTTTTAAAAATTAGCCAGCTATGGGAGCACTACCTGTAGCCTCAGCTACTGGAGAGACTGAGGTCTGAGGATTGCTTGAGCCTGGGAGGTCGAGACTGCAGTGAGCCCTGATTGTAACACTGTACGACACCCTGGGTGGCAGGGTGAAACCCTGTCTCAAATTATTTTTTTTTCATTTAAAAATGATTTGTTTTTCATTTAACAAAAGTAAATGAATATTTGATGATTGAAAACTCTCACAAACACATGAACACAAGCCCACCTGCACTCATAATTAACAAGAGACAGGTGCTCAGCCCATCATTTGCCCTTTATTTAACCAGCTCAGTTTATTACTATGTGTTCTACCCACTGTCAGCACTTATAGGGACTCTTTTACATTTCTCATTAACTGAATGGACTTCTAAAAAATATTTCCTCTTATCGAATGGAGCTTATATATCTTTCTACTTACCATACACTGTGCTTGCCACAAGGCCTAGAGGAAGTCTAAATAACAATTATATTCATTATAATCGTTTCTGTAAGATTCTTTTCTCTTTATGAAAATGAAATAGTGCTTTTAATACCATTTGCTACCCTTTTCTCCTAATTGAAAAAATTCAGAATCTTTGTAAAATTTCAGGGATCACAGACTTACAAAGCGTAGATTAAGGAGAGCTAAGGGCCAAGTGTGGAGCCCTTCAAAGTGCATACATTTAATGGGTAAGCAGAGAAGGGGAATTCAGAGAAAGAAAGGCAGTAATATGAAAGGTGAGAAGAAAACCAAGAGAGTAGTGTTATTGAAAACAAGGGAGTCATTTCAGGAAGTAATGGGTGGGGACTTTCAGTTGAGATGGTCTGGTAAGACCACAGTTTGAAGCATCCCCTGTGCTCCAAATACATAGCAGTGCAAGCTAAAATGTGAAAACAGAAAAACTAAAAAGATGCTGCCATGTCCAAAAGAAAGGAAAATATTTCTGTAGACCAGGGGTGGACCAGAAAGTGAATGTTGAGTAGGGATGAAACTCCTGCCAGGTCCAGGAGTTGAGTTTCTTTGCAGATGGGGAACAAAGTGGTCTCATGTATGGAGAGAGGCTGACCTGGGTAACTGGTGAAATTAGGATGTGGGAACAGGTAAGAAAACAAAGGAGGTAAGCCCAGCCTGGCTGGCTGCATGACTGAGTCAGTTCTGATTATTTTTTTATCTTCATGATGGGTCACGTCTTCCTGCCTCTTTGCATGCCTGGTAAGTCTTGTTTGGATGTCAGACACCATTAATTTTGTCTTTTGGGTGCTGGGAATTTTTTGTCTTCCCCCAAATATTATTGATCTTTGTGTTCAGATATAGTTAAGTTACTTAGAAATAGTGATTTGTTTGGGTCTCTAAGATGTGTGCAAGGAACCAGAGCTGTGTTCCTTCTAGAGCTAATTATCCACCATTACTGAGGCAAAACACTTGTAAGCACTCATCTAATGTCCTGGGAACATAAAATTTTCCAGTCTGGCTAGAACAGATATTATTCCTGGCTCTGTGTGAGTAGCTGGCCATGTTCCCTTTCATCCTTTTTGGTGGTTCTTCCTTCAGCCTCTGGTAGTTTCCTCACATGCTCGTGATGATCGGCTGAATAGTCCAGGGGCACCCTCTGCAGATTCCCCAGGTTCTTTCTCTGTGCACCTCTCTTATCACTGCTACCCTGTCCTGCAAATATTTGCTACTTCGGTCTGCCCAGCCTCTCAGCTCTGTCCTCTCAACTCAGGGAGTGTGTGTGGCTCTCCTGGGTGGCCTTGTCCTGCTCCACAATCTGGAAACTCTGTCATGGCATTGGCTAGGCAATTATAGGGCTTTCCCTGTTTGTTTCCCATATCTCAGGGTTCACTGTCTTTCATTACCTCATGTACAACATTTTAAGAACCATGGTTTCATACATTTTGTCTGTTTTAGGGTTGTTTCAGGTAGAAAGGTAAGTCTTATCCCTGTTAGCCTTAGCCCCAGGTGGAAGTCTTTGGAATGGCACCTTTATAGGAAATGTATTTTATTTTATTTTGGTTTTGTTATTAAGAGTGATACTTGCTTAAGCATGCTTGTATTTTGAGAGGAAGATAGTTGAGAAAAGAGATTAAATACATTAAAAATAGACTGGCATAGTGGCTCATGCCTGTAATCCCAGCAGGCATGAGCCACCATGCCAGTCTATTTTTAATGTATTTAATCTCTTTCTTTTCTCCACTATCATCTTGGGAGGCCAAGGTGGGTGGATCATCTGAGGTCAGGAGTTTGAGACCAGCCTGACCAACATGGAGAAACCCTGTCTCTACTAAAAATACAAAATTAGCTGGGGGTGGTGGCGCGTGCCTGTAATCCCAGCTACTAGGGAGGCTGAAGATGGAGAATCGCTTGATCCCGGGAGACAGAGGTTGCAGTGAGCCAAGATCATGCCGTTGCACTCCAGCCTGGGCAACAAGAGCAAAACTCTGTCTCTTTATATCTATATCTATATCTAATATTAATCTAATATATATATTAAAAATATGGGGATGGGATTAAACATATTAAAATATGGGAAAGATATATTAAAAATATGGGAATAGTGATGGAGCAAATCTCACAGGAAATCAGGGAGATGAGTTAGCCTTGAAGAAGAGGACGTATGTATGTTTTTGCCCAAAGTAAATAATGTAGGATGTCACAGTAGATCAGTAGAGATTTGTAATGGGAAGTTTAAAAAGTTAGTCCCTGATGGTCTCTGTTTTCTCAGTGGAATATAAATTTAAGTAATCTACATAGAAGAGATGGGTAGACATGAGTTATTAGAATCAACAGAAATGGAAAATGTGGGGAATAACCATTCTGGAGAAGATAAACAGGGCCTGAGTAGGGGTAAGGAAATGTATTTCAAAATAGTGTTAAGGGCTCTGACAACGCTGACTGACGAGCACTTATACCCATTAACAAATGTGAAGTTATCTAGCATGGTGATTCAAATGGAGTGGTTTCCAGCTAGAAATAGTTGAATTTTAATAAGTTTACTTGTTTATAGTTTTAATAACAAGAACTTGCAAGAATAAATTATTCATGGGATCATAAAGTTTTGATGAGGTAGAAATGCAATTTAGGAACTTGGAGTTCAGGGGAAATACTCTTGGAGATTTAGATGAAGTTTCTACAGTTGGGGACCCATGGCATGCAGGAGGGAGGCAAAATGAAGCCATACTTTTAACTCTTTGGGGTAGGTGGAGAGGGAGGGGTTTGCAAAGATGTAGTATCACTATACTGCACAAATGTTGGGGGTGCCACTGGCAGAATATAATATGGAGTGATCTCTACATTTCTCAGATCTTTCAACTGTGCCTTGTCTATGTAAAATGGACTTAAGGGCAAAATACATGAATGCATGCCTATACACAGACATATATACAAACTATTCTTCAAAACTTAGGCTATCTGGAGATATTAGCATATTTCTTTCAACATATCCCCCAGTCATTTGGAACACAACAAATTTAGGTTATTTTAAATCAGTAATAAACTTATGATTTGTTTATTTTTGCTATAGGGTACTCATTAACATATAGTGTAACAGGGCAAAATAAACAGAGTATGTCAGATTGCACTCCCATAGCTTTATATTCTCATTTTAAACATTAATATTCCCCATATTTTACAGGTAAGGATATTGAAGTTAAGAAAGATGAAATTCCTTACTGAAGAATACAAAGATAGTTGATGGGTAACTCAGATGTTTAGAATGACAGTCAGTGCTCTTGCTTATATCATGTCCCTTATGGGTAATTTTATGTCTCAATTTGGCTAGGCCATTGTACCCAGATAGTTGTGCAAACGTTATTCTGGATTTTTCTGTGTATTATATTTTTTGTATGGGATATGAATTTAAATCACCAGACTTAGAGTAAAGAAGACTGCCTGTCATAACATTGGTGGGTCTCATCTAATCAGATGATGGCCTTAATAGAAAAAGACTCACCTTTCAGGAAGAAGAGGGAATTTTGCCAGCAGACTGCTTTCAAACTAGACCTGCAGGTCTTCCCTGGTCTCCATCCTCCCAGGCTACCCTCCAAGGTTTAGACTTGCCATCTGAGCCAATTTCTTAAAATAAGTCTCTCTCTCTCTGTCCTCTCTCCCTCTCTCTCTCTCACAAACACACACACACACACACACCCACACACACACACCCCTACCTTATTTATTGTGTTTCTCTAGAGAACCCTTATTAATACAATGCTCTTGGGTTGGACAATGCATATTAAATACTAGAGAATTTAATAAGCAGGCCAAGGTACAATGCCAGACACTCTGTGCTTAAGGCCAGAGTATTTGAAGGGATAGTGAATCTTCTAGTTCTTGATATTTAGTGTTCATTTTAGAAGTTATAGAAAAATGAGTCTGACCAGGGAGGAAAATGTCATGAGTAACTATAAAAGTTACTTGTGGCCGGGCGTGGTGGCTCATGCCTATAATCCCAGCACTTTGGGAGGCCAAGGTGGGTGGATCATGAGGTCAAGAGATCGAGACCATCCTGGTCAACATGGTGAAACCCCGTCTCTACTAAAAAAAAAAAAAAAAATGCAAAAAATTAGCTGGGCACGGTGGCGCATGCCTGTAATCCCAGCTACTCAGGAGGCTGAGGCAGGAGAATTGCCTGAACCCAGGAGGCAGAGGTTGCGGTGAGCCGAGATCGCGCCATTGCACTCCAGCCTGGGTAACAAGAGTGAAACTCCGTCTCAAAAAAAAAAAAGTTACATGTGAGAAAAACACACTGATTTTTAATATTTATGTCTAATATGTAGACTACTTCATTGAAAATGCTGATTTTAATCACATTTTTTGCTTGGATAATCACTGTATCTTTCTTTCAGTTGAAATAGAATTCTCATGCCACAGGGTTCACACTTTACAGATGAGCAGTTGTTTCTAAGTATATTCAAAAATGTTGTGCAACCATCACCATTCTGTAATTCCTAAACATTTGTACCATCCCCAAATGAAAGCTTATAACCATAAGCAGTCACTTCCCATTTCCCCCTCTTCCAGAGCCTCTGGGAACCACTAGTTTTTCTGTATTTGTAGATTCGACTGTTCTGGACATACTACATGTATAAAATCATATTCCATTGAAAAACTTTCTATATAATAAGCGGCAGACCTTTATTGCCTGGTTTCTTTTACTAAGCATAATGTTTTTTAAGTTTCATTTATATTTTAGCTTGTTTTTGTATTTCAGTTTTATGTGACTGAATTATATTTCCATTTATATATATATATATATATATATATATATATATATACCAAATTTTAATTATCTGTTCATCAATTTATGGACATTTGAGGTATTTCCAATCTTTGGCTATTATAAATAATGCTGCTATGAATATTCATATACAAGTTTTTGTGCAAACATATGTTTTTGAGTGTCTTGGGTAGATACCTAATAGTGGAAATATTGGGTCATATAGTAACTCTATGGCTATTTGATAATCTATCAGATTATTTTCCAAAGTGGCTATACCAGTTTACATTCTCAGCAGCAATGTAGAAAGGTACCAGTTTCTCCATATCCTTATCAATACTTGTTACTGTTCTTTATTTTGATTATAACCATCCTCCTGGGTGTGAAAGTGATATCTTACTGCTTTTTTTTTTTGAAACAGAGTCTTGCTCTGTTGCCAGGCTGGAGCACAGTGGTGCAGTCTCAGCTCACTGCAACCTCTGCCTCCCAGGTTGAAGCGATTCTTCCACCTCAGCCTCCCAAGTAGCTGGGACTACAGGTGCGTTCCAAACGCCCTGCTAATTTTTGTATTTTTAGTAGAGACGGGGTTTCACCATGTTGGCCAGGATGGTCTCAAGCTCCTGACCTCATGATCTGCCCACCTCATCCTCCTGAAGTGCTGGGATTACAGGGGTGATCCACCACGCCCGGCCCTTACTGCAGTTTTGATTTGCATTTCATAAAGAACTGGTGATGTTCAGCATGTTTCAATGAACTTGTTGTATATGTATCTTCTTTGTAGAAATGTCTATTTAGGTCTTTTTTCCATTTTCAATTGGATTTTTTGTCCCTTTGTTGTTGAGTTGTAAATGTCATTTGTTATTAGTTAAATGTTTCCTCCTAATTGCTTACATCATAAACTTAATCCTCAATGTGGCAGTATTGAGGGGCCTTTAAAAACTAATTGGATCACGAAAGCGCAGTTTTCATGAATGGATTAATCTATTCATGGATTAATAGATAAATGGGATAATGGATTAATGGGTTCTCAGGGGCATGAAACTAGTGGCTTTGTAAGAAGAGGAAGAGAGACCTAAGCAAGGTTCAGACCCTCACTATGAGGTTCCAGGCCTTAGGACCCTTCAGAGAGTTTCCACTAGCAAGAAGGCTCTCACCAGATGTGGTCTCATGACTCAGATTTCTCAGCCTTCATAACTATAAGAAATAAATTCCTTTTCTTTATAAATTACCCAGTTTCAGGGATTCGGTAATGAGCAGTAGAAAATGGACTAAAATACTCCCTCAGCTTTTGTTAATATGAGAAGGTCTTAATTTCTTAATTTGGAAGGATAGTTTGCAGGAAATAGGATTCTTGGTTGACAATATTTGATCTCTTAGCACTTTGAATATATTGCCCCATTGCCTTCTGGCCTTTAATGTTTCTGATGGGAAATACGCAGGTGATTTCATTGAGGCTCCTTCGTATCTGATAAGATCCTTCTTCCTTGAGGCTTTCAGGAGTCTCTCTTTGTCTTTCCCTCAAAAGTCGTATTATTATGTGTTTTGGTGTGGGTCTCTTTTAGTTACTCTTACTTGGAGTTTGTTGAGGTTTTTGAATGTCTGTATTCATGTCTTTTATATCATATGAGAAAATTTCAGCCATTATTTCTATAAATATTCCCTCTTCCCCATTCTTCATTCTCTTCATGGAAATCCCAGAATGCATATATTGTTCCATTTGATGATGTCCCTTTCTTTTTCTTAGCAGAGTCCCTTAGGCTCTTCTCATTTTTCTTTAATCATTCTTTTTCCTTTTTCTTTTTGAGAGACAGAGTTTCACTCTGTCTCCTAGGCTGGAGTGCTGTGGCATGATCATACCTCATGACAACCTCAAACTCTTGGATCAAGCTGAAGTTCTCCCACTTCAGCCTCCCTAGTAGCTGGGACTACAGGCACATGCCACTATGTTCAGTTTAAATTGTCTGTAAAGGTAGGGTCCCAGTTTGCTGCTCAGGCTGGTCTCAGATTCCTGATCTCAAGGGATATTCCTGCTTAGGAGTGCTGGGATTAAAAGCATGGCCACTCTGCTCTAGCTGTTTAATCTTTTTAATTTTGTTCCTTAGATGAGTTGATATCCATTGTCCTATCTTCAAGTTCACTGATTTGCTTTTCTTCCTACTCATATCTGCCTTTGAATCCCTTTAGTGAATTTTTTATTTAATTTATTATACCTTGCGGCTCCAGAATTTATCTTTGTTTTCTTTTTAGGTTTTCTATCTCATTGTTGATATTGCAATTTCCCCATCAGAACTGTATGTTTATGATTTAGGTTTTTGTTTGCTATGTTTTCATTTTCTTTCGTGAAGGTATTTTCTAATTTTATTTGTAATTTTTCCTTGACTCATGGGTTTTTTAATGAGTGTGCTGTTTAATTTCCATATATTTGTGAATTCCCCAAATATATTTCTCTTGCTGGATAAATATTTTGTATTATTTCAGTCCTCTTAAATTTGTTGAGACTTGTTTTGTGGCCTAGCATAGTGTCTATCCTAGAGAATGTTCTGTCCACATTTGAGAAAAATGTATATCCTACTGCTGTGGGGTAGAGTGCTCCTCAGATGTCTGAAAGGTCTGCTTAATTTATGGCTTCCACTGTGATTGTAAGCTGTCAGTTTTCAAGGGAATAGCACAAGTTAAAACACCACAAAGCCTACTGTTCTTGTGATATTCTGTTCTCAGTGATATTCAGCTGTTTTTCTTAAAAAAAAAAAAAACTACCTAGATTGATGCGGAACTTTGGCTAATTTCTAGCGTTCTGGAAATGTTGATTCTGATGATTTTGTGAGTTTTCTCATTGCTTTTGTGAGGAAGGTCATTTGCAAGTCTGCCATTTCTGTGGAAATCACCTTGTCTTCCATGGAATCCTGATGTATATTTTATATATCATGAAGTCCAATTAAAAGGGCAATAAATTAAGTACCAATTCTCTATGTGTAGGAAGGAGAATGTTAAGAAGTTTCGCATTCAGTCTTTTCTGAAGTTTCTAGTTTTCATTGGCACAAGAATCAGGCAGAGCAGGGGAACTACTAAAATTCAGCAAGATTAGCTTCACATTGCTTGTCTGTCATATTCTCCTATGTAAACCACTCCTGTACATTCATGTTCTTGTCTCTCCATCTTCGTCAATAGCTTGTTTCTGGCTAGTCTTTCCATGGCAGAGGCTGAATCATTCCCTTGAGAGAATCTGGCCTAAGAACAGCTGTGTCTGAAAAGCTTTCCTTCCACATGCAAGAGGAAAACTAATTAGAGGGAGGGGTGGGTTTAACTGTTTGTAGCTATGATGATGACAAGTTGATATCCTCTAATCCTTTTGTAAAACAGTTTTTAGATCAATAAAAATAAATAGAATGTATTTAGTTTCTTTTATTCTTATCCCTTCAGTACTTTCACACACAAACACAAGCCTCCCATGTGACCAAGTAGAAATAGCCATTTTAGCATATATGCTAAATGTTAGCATCTGTCAGTGAATTCTGTGATAAACCCAGTTAATTTGACTCTTTAAGCAAGGACATAGTGAGTACCTAGTATGGGCTGGGCATATAATTAAATTTCTGCTGCCATTCTCCCAGGATTTCAGAACTCTCCCATTCCTCTCCTATATCCTTCTTGTGAACCATCGACTATAGAATTAGCTTTATTTTTATTGTCCCTTACTTCATTCATAAACACAGGACAAAGTGATCTAGATGTCACCAAAAATTTCAATATTGTTCCTCTCTTTCCTTCTCTCACACACTCACTCTCTTTTTTTCTCTTCTGTCACATGTAGTGAAATGGAAAAACTACCTAAAGATAAGAAATGTTAGGTGAAGGTAAGGTTTTTTAGCTCACACCACTTCCTAGTCTGAGATAGAGCAACTAGAGAATGGCCATCAGTTATTTCTTTCTCTTCTTCATTGGCCTTGAGAACATGTTCCGTACTTTGAGATATTCAGATTGTGGGGAAATTTTCCCTTTGAAAGATTTTACTTCATTATCAAATATGTGCAAGGTGTCATTTTCAAAAGTATTTCATCAATTTACTTTGTAGAGTTCAGAATATCTTGGTTTAGAATTGGCTTGCCAAGACAGACCGATATTCAAAGTTTGTCTGTGTACTCTGCCACCTTATTTTCTCTTTGTACATATGCCAATATATTCTATATGTGGCTTAATACTCTACATATACAATGTTATGTGGGGGAGGGTGGGAACACTGACAGCTGCCCAGAACTGCTGCAGGGGTGGACGGCTGGATGCAGGTGCACAGACTGTCTCAATTTGACAGGCTTTAAGGCTTACATTATCTCTAGTGATATTCAATATCCTGTACAATGAGATCCTTAAAAACAACAGAAGCAACACAGTTATACATATTCACCAGAGCATAAGCACCATAATATTCACTCAGATCTACACAAAAATAACGTGTTATTTCTGTGATCATTAAGTTCTCAGTGTTACAGCATCTTAGAAATTAAATCGTGTATCTGACATTATGATACTTTGTTAACTGCACAGTTTTCTTTTTTGCCTATACTCTGTGTACTACATAAAGATTAGAAGTCTTAAGTTTTCACAACAATTTCTTGCCAGAGGGATGCAAATAAGTGCTGGATGAGTTACTTCTCTGGTTGTATTTTAAAGCTGTGGAATGTTAGTGTGTCTCTCATTTTGAGATTCTATTCTCAGTGTCCTCTGATCTAGTCCTCTCTGCCACTTACTAACTAGATCATGGATAAGTCACTTGACTTCTGAGTCTCTATTTCCTTAGATTTAATTGAATTAATATTTCCTGCACTGGAAGTTATCACAAGGTGATTTTGAGAATGAAGTGATAAGAAACCATGTGAAATTAATTTGGAAATGACTATTAGAGGTAGACAAGAATGAAAACTTACCCCTCATCTGTGCTAGGTTCTAACCTACACAGAGAAGTACTAGTCAAATGGGTCTCAAATTGTCGTCTTTTTAGGCAAAGAAGTAGTCAATAGAATTCAGGGGTCCAAGAAAGGTAGATTAGAGAAAGTGGCTTAGATCTGAGTCCAAAAGTGGGTCCCCTTTCTCTTAGCCCAGATAAAGACCTCTGTATTTTCAAAGTTGAGTGTTCTGTGCAGCCTTCCTGTCTACCTATGGCAAGTTCAAGGACTACTTCTGAAAGGCAGGAGGAACTGGAATATAGAACAGCACACCTCCCCTGAGCTGAGCAAGCACTCCCAAGGAGGGTTAGTACTCAGAGACACGAAGTACAAAGGTGTGCACCAGGGTAGAAGAGGGATCTTACTGCATGAGCACAAGACTGTCAAAAAGAAGTAGATTTTATGCCACCAATGAGCATAAGTAATCCCATCAAGTAGGGAGATAAGCTCTAGCGAAGGTCAAGCTCTTACCAAACACATTAGCACCTCCCTTTCCTGGGAGGAAGAACAAGTAAAAAGAAGGAGACTGGAGTGAGGACTTCATTACTTTTCCGAGTGAGGAAGAGATTGGGAGCTTCTCCCTCTATGTGTGAATTTGTGAAGGAGAGCAAGAACCCTCCTCCCACACAACCGTGGTAATGAGGTATGCAAATAGATTAGGGTTTGCTTTATTGGGGTTGTCTCAGTAAAAAGTCCAAAGAAACTGGTTAAATAAGGTGCCTTAAAGGTCACTTAAATATTTCCATCATTTTATAATAAGAAGGGACCACGGGCATAGTGGTCATTAGCTCAGAAATTAACTAGTTCTCAGAAAGAGGAATTGGTTCAGAAAATAGGACCCACATTAGGTGGGTAGGACTTTGGTGGGGCCCTGGCCTTCCAGAAAGCAGCATAAGAACATTGGGTCCTCTGGGGACCCAGGGGAGTGTGCTCTCAAACAGAGGAGGGGAGAGAAGAATGGATGTGGAGGAGATGATGATCATAATTTTGTTTAATGTAATTTCCTGTAAATATTAAATTATGCCACTGATTTAGATAATTGAGATAAAATCAATTCATGAGCATGGTTTATATTATATAAATAAGGAGTATGTATTTCTTTCTGAATACCCTTTGAAGGCTTGTTTGCTTCTTTATAGCATTTGCTCTCCACTTGTTATGATGGCAACAGTACTAGGATTCCATCCAGGAGCAGCCACTCTCAGTCCACATGGCAAAAATGGGGCTGGCCCACTCCCAAGGCTGATGGGAAGTCTGCTGACTAAGACCTGGCCATTAAAAACACTTCATTTCCCTGACCACAGGAACTGGTTCAGGGAAGGTCATGTGATGCAACCCAAGCAAATGTCACCCTTTTACTGGTCCTCTTGGAACTGTTATAGTTACAATGCTGACTTATAATGATGACTTCATCACTTTCCATACTGAGGAAGAGACCAAAGGCTTCTTGTAGTAGGCTGTTCTGTTTTCACAATTGTTTTGTTTTTGCCTAGGACTCTTTTTAAGCTCAGAGTGTGGGAATATCACAGTAGGAAGATACTTTGCAGTTATATATTGCTGTGCAACTACCCAATAACTTTGCAGCTTACGGCAGCAAGCACTTTATCATATACAATGATGTTGTCTGTCATGACTGTGGCCAGGAATCAGTTGGATAGCTTTTCTTTTCCACATGGCAACAACTGGGGTCACCTGGCAACATTCACCTGATTACTGGCCTTGTGTGGACAGTGTAAAATGGCTTATATCTGGCCTCTTGTTGGGGATGTCTGGAAGGCTGGGTACAACTGGGGCTTCTTCCATTTTGTGATCTAGACCCAGAAGTCCTGCGATGTCATGTACACCTCATACTATCAGTCCAGCAAGTTACTAATACCAACCCAGATTCAAGGGGTAAAGGAATTAGACAGTTCAACTCCATCTTTCAGTGAGAGGAGCAGAGAGCAAGATTTGTGGCCATCTTTAATCTACCCCTAGGTGATACAGTGTAGTTGAAAGATCTTGAGCTCTGAGGTTAGACAAACCTGACTAAGTAGGGCTTCATTACTCCTCGCTGTTATTTCTTAGCCTCAATTTGTAAATAGGGGGCAATAAAACCTCTCCCGTAGAGTTTTGAGAATCAAGTGAAATAATTTGTGTGAAGTGCCCTAGGACAGTGCCTGGCACATAGGAGCCACTCAGTAAATTTTAGTTTGATCTCTTTAGAGAAATTCATCTTTTGAATACATAATATAAATTCCCTTTCTGCCAAAGTAAAGTCCCTCTCAATTATAACATATTTTTAAATGTGATGAGATTTTGTATCCATCTGTTAATTCTCACTGTGTGGAGGCATTTTGGGTGGTCACAAGCTATTAATGAACTCTAACTGCCTCTTCTTGGTTCCAGAGATAACATTATTGCTGTTAATAATTTTCAGACTATTGTAGATAGTATGAATCTGCCTGGGGATAGAGTCATTTGTTTTGTAGAGGAATTGTGTCATCAAAAGTTAATAAATTTAGCATCTTTCTGCAGGACTACTGTTTTCTTTCAGCATGGGGATTTGCAGTTCACTATTTCTCTTGCCACAGGCTAGGCACATCAGAACTGAGTACAGTTCATCCATGGGCTCTCACTGAAGAGTGAGACGATCCAGTTGAGTGCTCACCAATGCATCTGTGTTGAAATCTCATCAATGACATCTGGAATCCTTAGTCAGCCTCAGAATTCTCTTGGTATTGACGTCTGTTCAAAGAGGTTATTCTACATTTGTGAAGTTCTTTCCTCCTGAGCCACAACCCACCCCCTCCCTTTATGTCATTCTAATCATAATAAATTGGCAGTACATGCTGGCTGTTAGGGATGGAAATAAATTTTATGTTTCTAGCATAATGGGAAAAAAGAAGAGACATGCATAATAATCATACTTGGAATTACAAGGCTCTGGAAACCATTATTGCTATATCCACAGCCAAGTCTGTGGGTTTGCATTTGGCATATGAATTCCTAAGTGTTACAGCTGAAAGTTATGTTCAGGAGGTGTTAATAAATTATGAGTTTTCTGTAGTGTAAGACTTAATGTTTCTTCAGTGTTTTACATAAAATTGCTGAAAAGTATCGTGATTAGTATATAGGTCTTCTCATTATTTTTCAGTTGTTTGAAAAACAGTGTCTTTTAAATGTTCCCACTTAAAGTTTTGTAGAATAGTCATCCTTTTATTCTCTTTCATTGTCTCTTAAGATATTTGTGTTTCTACTTCTTTAAGTCATCTCATGCTGCAATATTGAGGCAATCTGGAATGTGGGTTTCCAAACTGTGCCTTGAGCCGCCAGCCAGCTGGGAGTCCTGCACAGATATCATGCTCCACTGCTGTGGGAAAACTGAAACCCTTCTCACCACTAATGACCTCTCTGGGTTCATAAATTCAAAGAAAAGAGATAGAAATGTTAATTGTAGCTATTGAAATCTCACTTTCTATACTTTTAAAGATGCTTCAACTCAAGTATTTAGATGAAACAAGAGAAAGAAGGATGATGAATCATTATTTTAAAAATTGATGGTAGCACCAGTTAGATCCATAATAGATTAAACAAGGTATTATATATCTCATCTTCTTACTTCAAAATGTAATTTTAATTTAGGTAAGAATATAGCTTTAAGAAGGCATATAATAGATGGGAAATACCATTCATTTGCCTACTGATATATCCACATAGTATTACTGATAATGCATGGATCACACTAAATTTCTAGGAAGGAAAACAAAGCACATTGGGTTTTACCTCATTAAATGTTTCACAGTCCCCATCAAGCCATCTAAACTGTGTTTACTCCAGTGATTTACAGATATACTAAGACCTCTTCATCTCTTATGTGGAAGTGTTCATGGAATAATAATTGTACAGTGCTTTAAATCTCTTCCAAATATGCACATTGCTCCCCAAATTCAAGTATATGTACTAAGTCTCATATAATACAGATAATAATTTCCCTTCATAATTACTTTAAAGCAACACAATTTTTGAATATATAATGAGTCCTATGAACTAAAATACTTCCTTCATTTCCACTTTATCAACTTTCTAAGTTCCCATTTATTCTCTCTGTTTGGGTACATTTTATCACACAGATGTAAGTAGTTACACACTAATGGAAAAACAGTCATATTGAACCAAATAAAGCAAGTGAAAGGAAGAATTAGCTGAGAAAATTTGTGGTGTTTTATGGATGAGATGGCATATACAATAATCTAACATTGTACCTCACACCATCATAACTCACAGCCTTCTTGCTTTCTTAATGAGTGACAATAGCAAATCTGGAAAACATCTGCCTTGAAAAAGAACACTAACTGCTCTCAACTTAAAAAAAAAATGCTTCTCGGCTGTTACTCTCCAGCAGCCATGCGTATCATATTGTGGTATGAGATGTCTTAGTTGCAAGAAATCAATATTCTCATGTTTGATTTCAAATTGTATAGAACAAGATCCCAGCATAATTCAAGTCATTGTGAAGGCACAGTTGGACAAAAGAACATGATTTACTGTTAGCAGATCTTCAACAGTGCTACCCAATTTCCCACAATGATTATGATTTGGTGAAGGAAGTTTAGCAAACGATTGCATATTTTTGTGCCATCTAAAAAGAAAATCTGCAATATAAAAAGAAAAACTTACCAAACTCCATGAACAAAATAACCACTCATTTGCATAGCGGATCTTTTCCATTGACAAACATGTTTTGGCTACACAATTAAATGTATATTCCTTAAACCTCATTACCACTGCAATGACAACTGTAGTTAGAATAAGTTTATCAACATTTCTGCCTGTGTTTTTGTTATAGACAAGTATATTCTCCCTCTTCTCTCATTACCAGTTGATAGGTGTTTGTAAGGTGAAGGCATGACACTTCTAGAAGAAGGAACAAAAACAAATTTCAGTATCAACTTACCCATTGCATTGATCTCCCTAACTTTTTCAAGTGGGTCTGAAAGTTAAAAATAGTTGTTCAATTTTATTTCTCCTTGAAGTGGAAGGGGCGATCACCGTAGAGAAACTGCTTTTGCACTTTAAATACATGCTGTCATTGTATTAGTACTATTTTTAATTTCTAAACTGTTACAAAAGCATGGGGTTTGGCAAAATGTTGATAATTTCTTTCCTGACTTGATAATATTAATTTGATCATGGAAAAGAATTTGTTTCTGGACTATCTCAGATATTTGTCACCATCTTTTTATTTTTTATTTTCTCATTCAGTAGTGATGTATCATTATAACAAAGTGTGAAAATTTTCATTCAAGAGTGACTTTATCCAAGACATTATCTCATGGAACAGCTGGTACCCTTGTTCAGATTGACCCCGAACCATGGAAAAGTTTGCAACACTCACCAACTTTTTATTGTCTTTGTTATGAGGAGAGCACCATCTGAATTATTTATTTTAGCTATTTAGTTCTTCATCTGTTATGTTTGATAAAATAAATTACATAAGCTGAAAATAGAGTTTTTCCATATACTGAGTATTAAATTACACATTCAGTTTAACCTCAAATGCTCTTTAACTACCCAAAATGCTTTGAAATCATGCTACTCATGATTTTATTTACATATCTCTTTTTAGATAATTTTGTTTAGCTCAAAGCATAAATAGATTTAAATTTTAATCTTGTTAGTTTCAGAAGATAATCCTAGGGATGTATAAAAAGGACTGAGCCAAGTTTAATGGTGGCTTTTGAATATTTTGGACTAACAGAACCATATACTGTTTACAGTTGTAGTTCACATGCAGGTGCATTGTGGGAAGCTAACCCACCACTGAAAGTCACACGTGTTCTTTGCTTCAAGTTTTTTAGTCACATAGTAAGAAATTAACAATGCTGTATTTGTTTTCTTTTTAATATTTCTCATATTTCTTATTCTCATTCTGTAGGAATGCATTCTAATCCAAGGACACATTCTCATACATTCATTAATCCTTGTGCTCCAAAATGATTCACATGAAAACTCACAATCAGATGGTTTCATGTGTTCCAACTTAGCTTTTGCTAAATCAGGCGTCATCCTTGGACTTGTCATCTGCTGAGGTATTGAATTCCCTATTTCACTCAATTACATGATCTTAAGAATGTGGCCATTTGCCATATCTGTCTCAACTTTGAACACATGTTTTTGCATCTAACTATTCAGCTTCAGGAATCCCTCAATAATAAATGATCTGCAGAAGGAAAGAGTAAATCATTTAAAGAGCTACCTAAATAATACATTAAAATATTGTTTATGTTTAACAATAAAGCATTATTAATATAATCTTCCTGCCAAGGACAAGTTTTAACTCTTTAAAGCATGCTACTGTAATATCTGAATACAAATTATTATTTAAAGAGCAGATTTTTTACGAGAATTTTTTATTTCTCTAAGTTTTAATCATGCTGATTTTTTTTTTTTTTTTTTTTTTTTTGAGACAGTCTCGTTCCGTTGCCAGGCGCCAGGCTGGAGTGCAGTGGCGAGATCTCGGCTCACTGCAACCTCCGCCTCCTGGGTTCAAGCAATTCTCCTGCCTCAGCCTCCCAAGTAGCTGGGACTACAGGTGCATGCCACTATGCCCAGCTAATTTTTGTATTTTTAGTAGAGATGGGGTTTCACCATGTTGGCCAGGATGGTCTCCATCTCTTGATCTCGTGATCTGCCCACCTTGGCTTCCCAAAGTGCTGGGATTACAGGCGTGAGCCACTGCTCCCTGCCTCAAGCTGATATTTTTATAGAAAACCATTTGTCATATTCTAGTTCAAAAAAGAATCCTGATGTGGAATAGTTTAATTGTATAAAATTTTTGCCATTTGTATATATATTATTACTTAGTTTTCTCTTAAAATGAAGTAGACAATATGTTTGTTTCAGATATTTATAATTACGTTGATAAAATCAAATTAAACACATCCTTGTCTCCTCTGATAAACTTAAAAGTGATTGAGGGCACAGAATGTGTCCTATTCATTTCTCAGATGCAGAAATGACTAGGACAGTGTTTGGCATATAGTATGTGCCATTAAATGTTACTGAATCGATTTGAATATTTATTTTGTCAGATATACAGCACCTATTTTATTTGTAATCATACAACCTTAGACTAAAGGATAAAATGTAAGACTAAGATATCTACATTTATTCTATAACTATTTTCCTTTTCAGGTAACATTCACATAGTTCTATCATTTGATCCTTTTGGGGTGGTTGTGTACAACAATTCTTATCAGTCCATTTTCCTTGCTTGAAGTCACACTTCTGTTTAATTATGTAGCAAAAACTGGAAACCAGTTTTTTAATTAATTAATTTTTATATTTTAAGAATTGTAGGTCTGTGATCCCAGCACTTTGGGAGGCTGAGGTGGGCAGATCACCTGAGGTCAGAAGTACAAGACCAACCTGACCAACATGGGGAAACCCCATCTCTACCAAAAATACAAAATTAGCTGGGCATGGTGGCATGCACCTGTGGTCCCAGCTACTTGGGAGGCTGACGCAGGGGAGTCGATTGAACTCGGGAGGCGGCGGCTTCCATAAGTGCCAAGATCACACCATTGCACTCCAGCCTGGGTGACAGAGTGAGATTCTGTCTCAAAAAAAAAAAAGAACTGTATGTCCTTTAACCCCTTTAACTTAATTTGTTCACTCCTTTATGAAAAATTTGATGTAGGATGGGTCAAATGGCCTCTTTGTATCAGAAAGATTTCTGATTTCAGTTTGGAGATTAAGAGAGCTGGAACTACCATCCCTCCAACCTAAACACAAGGAAAAAAAAGCTGTCAGGCTAGAAATTAATCACTTTTCTCGAACCTATGAGAGAACTAAGATTGCAGGGCAAAACCTACCCTGAAATCTGGGGAGAGACAAGTGTCTACAAAGAAGTTGCCAAATTCGTATAATCCAGTAAGAGGATAAGCTAGATATTTTTAATTAACTACTGAAACCTGAGTAAAACTGTGAAGTCTCTGGGGGCTGGGTATGTAGGGGGTCACATCCTCTGGTAGGTTTTCCTGTGGGAACTCAATAGGTATTCATGCGGAAGATGAGAAAGAAGCCTAAGGAAACTTGCCCTGTGACACTGGCTGGAGCAGGGGACTTAGAAGCCACAGCAGTAATATGGCCAGACTTATCTTCTATATCATCTCAAAGGAAGAAAAGCCTTACTGTGGAGGAAGACGGGAACAAAACTGTAGACTGAGGACTCTGGAGAAAGGGTGAGAAGATGTGCTTGTCCTAGTATTGCTTCTGGTGAAGGAACAGGGATGTCTGTGAATGTTCCAGCCCTAAGACTGAGGTTCTCAATGCCTGTCGAAAGCTGAGGCATGATAAGGACATCAGAGAACGTCTCCTTCCCCTACTCCCCGGCCTCCATCATCCTACCGAGTGTCAAAGAAAATTAAGAGGGGAATACAGCTCGGAGGACTTCAAGAGACAGATTCTCCATTGCATAAAGGAAAAAATTAAGCCAAGTGGGGAGACCCAAAACCAACCCAGAAGTACTTTTTAAACCCAGCCTTACTCCTGATTTATGAACCTCTACACTACAGGCCTAGCAGAAGGAAAGCTGTGCTCTTCTCTAAGAATAAACAAATTTTTGCATTAGTCAGATCAGGCTACTAATACAAAATACCATAGACTAGATGGTTTAAACAGACATTTATTTCTCACAGTTCTGGAGGCTGGAAGTCTGGGATCAGGGTGGCAGCATGGTTGAATTCTCATTAGGGTCTTTCTGGCTTGTAGATGGCTGTCTGCTTCCTGTATCATCACAGGGTGGGCAGGGGGAGTAGAGAGGAGAAAGAGGGAGAGAGATACATGGTATCTTCTAAGGACACTAATCTCATCATGAGTATTCTACCCTCATGTCTTCCTCTCAACTTAATTACATCCCAAAGCTCCACCTCCTGGTACCTTCACATTGAAGGTTAGCGTTTCAACATATGAATTTTGGGGGGGACATATTTAGTCCATAACAATATGTATATCAAAATCTGTCACCTCGTGTATGTCCGACTGTCAACAAAAACTTTATGAAACATACAATAAGGCAAAAAGTAGCCTAAATTGATAAAAGAGTCAACAGAGCCAGACTAAGACATTACATAGAGGTTTGAACAATCAGATGGGGAATTTAAAACAACTATAGTTACCATGTTAAAGTCGTTTTTTATATTTTATTAAAATATTATAACATAAAAGAGGTAATGTGAGTAAAAGCATAAACATACAAACTGCAAAGATGTAATATTTTGCTCTCATAATTTTATATAATGCAACAAATAAGAATACTCTTTAATGTGACAACTTGATTGATCATAAGATTTTCCTAGCTCATTTTTCTACAAAATCACTTTCACAGCTCATTTTCTGCAAAAGTCAAAAAGGTCATCAAAATTTTTACCATTAGGAATTTCATTTTTCAATCAAGATACTTGAAGAGACATCAAACTTTTATCTGATTGCCAATCCTCCTGTACAAAGAAAATTGATATATAATATTTGCATATATTTATGGGGTATGTGTGATGCTTTGTTACATGCATAGAATGTTTCATGATCAAATCGGTATTAGGATAGCTATTACTTAGAGCATTTATTATTTTTACATGTTGGGAACATTTTAAGCCCTCTCGTTTGTGATTTTGAAATCTGCAATATATCATTGTTAACTATAGTCACTGTACTCAGCTATCAAATGTGAGAACTTATTCCTTCCAACAGTCTGCTTGTACCCATTAACCAGTCTTTCGTCATGCCCTTCCCTCAACCCCATCCACACATTTCCCAACCTCTAGTACTGTCATTCTACTCTCTACCTTTATGACATGATATTTATCTTTCTGTGCTTATTTCACAATGACCTCTAGTTCCATCCATGTGTTTGCAAATGACAGTATCTCATGATGTTTCATTATGTTTTATGGCTCATTAGTACACAGTTGTGTACATATACCACATTTTCTTTATCCTTTTACCTGTTGGTGGATACAGGTTCATTCCATATCTTTGCTATTGTGAACAGTGCTACGATAAATGGGGATACAAGTATCCCTTTAATATACTGATTTTCTTTTCTTTGGATAAATACCAAAGAAAAGAATATTAGTGAGGGTTGCTGGATCATATGGTAATTCTGTTTTTAGTTTTTTGAGAGATCTCTATACTGTTTTCTATACTGGCTATACTAATTTACATTCCTACCAACAGTGTATAAGAGCTCCCCTTTCTCCACATCTCTTTCCAGGTCTGTTATTTTTTGTCTTTTTGGTAATAGCCATTCTAACTGAGGAAAGATGATATCTCACTGTGATTTTGATCTGCAGTTCCCTGATGATTAGTGATGTGGAGCATTTTTCATATGCCTGTTGGTCAGTTAGTTGTATGTCTTCTTTTGAGAAATGTCTAACCAGATCCTTTGCCTAGTTATTAATGGATTTTTTTTCAGTTGAGTTATTTAAGTTCCTTGTATACTCTGTATATTAGTCCTTTATTGGTTGAATAGTTTAAAAACATTTTCTCCTACTCTGCAAGTTGTCTTTTCACTCTGTTGATTTTTTTTTTTTTTTTTTTGCTGTGCAAAAGCTTTTTGGTTTAATATAGTCTTATTTGTCTATTTTTTTGTTTCGTTGCCTGTGCTCACAGTGAGACCTTCAAGCCATAAAATCTTTGCCCAGATCAAAGTCTTGGAGTATTTCTCCTGTGATTTTTTTCTAGTAGTTTTGTAATTTGGGGTATTATGTTTAAGACTTTAGTCCATTTTCAGATATCGTTTGATGAGAGATAGGGATCCAGTTTGATTCTTATGCATTTGGATAAGAACAGTTTATTGAAGTTTATGCCCTTTCCCCAATGTATGTTCTTGGTGGCTTTGTCAAAAATTGGTTGGCTATAAATGTGTGGATTAATTTCTAGGTTCTATATTCTGTTTCCTTAGAATGTGTCTGATTTTATATTAATGCTATGCTGTTTTGGTTACTATAACCTTGTAATATAATTTGAATGCAGGTAATGTGATGCCCTAGCTTTCTTCTTTTTGTTCTACATTGCTTTGGCTATTGAGGCTCTTTTATTGGTTCTATTAAAATTTGAGGATTGTTTTTCCCATTTCTGTGAAAAATATCATTGGTATTTTGATAGGGATTGAATCTGTAGATTGCTTTGGGTAGTATGATTATTTAAACAACATGAATTCTTCCAAACCATGAGTATGGGATATCTGTCAATTTGTTTGTGTCATCTCGAATTTTTTTTTATTAGTGCTTTATAGTTTTCCTTGTAGAAGTCTTTCACCTACTTGAATAACTTTATTCCTATTGTTTTCATTGTTCTTATTGTAACTGGGATTGCCTTCTTAATTTCTTTTTCAGCTAGTTTGTTATTGTTTTATGAAAATATTACTGATTTTTGTATGCTGCAACTTTACTGAATTTGTTTATCAGATCTAAGCAGGTTTTGGTGGAGTCTTTAGGTTTTTATAAAAATAAGATCACAGTATCTACATACAAGGCTAACTTGATTTCATCTTTTCTAATTTGGATGACTTTAATTCTTTCTTTTGCCTGGTTTCTCTGGCTAGGATGTTCAGTACTATGTTGAATAGGGGTGATGAAAGTGGGCATCCTTGTTTCATTCCAGTTCATAGAGGAAAGGCTCAAAACTATGAGTCAATTAAACCTCTTTTTTTTTTTTTTTTTTTGAGATGGAGTTTTGCTCTTGTTACCCAGGCTGGAGTGCAATGGCGTGATCTCGGCTCACTGCAACCTCTGCCTCCTGGGTTCAGGCAATTCTCCTCCCTCTGCCTCCTGAGTAGCTGGGATTACAGGCACGCGCCACCATGCCCAGCTAATTTTTTGTATTTTTAGTAGAGACGGGGTTTCACCATGTTGACCAGGATGGTCTCGATCTCTTGACCTCGTGATCCACCCGCCTCAGCCTCCCAAAGTGCTGGGATTACAGGCTTGAGCCACGGCGCCCGGCCATAAACCTCTTTTATTTATGATTTAGCCAGTCTCAGGCTGCTCTTTATAGTACTGTGAGAATGGCCTAATAGAATTGGTAAACTCATGTCATGGGGGTTTGTTTTACAGATTATTTTGTCACTCAGGTATTAAGCCTAGTATCCATGACTTATTTCATCTGATCCTCTCCCTTATTCCACCCTCCATCCTCTGGCCCCATATCTGTTGTTCAACTGTACATGTTTGTGTGTTCTCATAATGTAGCTCCCACTTATAAGTGAGAATATGCGGTGTCTGGTTTTCTATACCTGCATTAGTTTGCTAAGGATAATGGCCTACTGCTCAATCCATGTTCCTGCAAAGGACACAATCTTATTCTTTTTAATAGCTGCATAGTATTCTATGGTGTGTATGTACCACATTTTCTTTATCTGGCCTATTGTTGATGGGCATCTAGGTTGACTCCATGCCTTTGCTGTCGTGAACAGTGCTGCAATAATCACACGTACATGTATTTTTATGATATAACAATTTCTATTCCTTTGGATATGTACCCAGTAACAGGATTGCTGGCTAAAATAGTAGTTCTGTGTTTAGGTCTTTGAGATAAGCCATGTTAACTGGGGTGAGATGATATTTTATTGTAGTTTTGATTTTCATTTCTCTGTTGATCAATGATGTTGAGCACCTTTTCATATGCCTGTTTGCTATTAGTGTGCCTTCTTTGAGAAATGCTTATTCAAACCTTTTGCCCATTTTTTGATCAGATTATTAGATTTTGTCCTATAGAGTTATATGAGCTCCTTATATATTCTGGTTGTTAATCCCTTATCAGATGGGTAGTTTGCAATATTTTCTCTTATTCTGTGAGTTGTCTCTTTATTTCATTGATGGTATCTTTTGCTATGTGAAGTTTTTAACTTGATGTGACCCAATCTTTCCATTTTTGCTTTGGTTGCCTATACTTCTGGGGTATTGCTCAAGAAATCTTTGCCCAGATGAATGTTCTAAAGATTTTCCCTAATGTTTTCTTGTAGTAACTTCATAAGTTGAGGTCTTAGATTTAAATATTTAATCCATTATTATTTCTTTTCCTTAAATTATTTCAATAGTTTTTGAGGTACATATGGTTTTTGGTTACATGGATATGTTCTTTAGTGGTGATTTCTGAGATTTTTTGTTCACCTGTCACCCGAGCAATGTACATTGTACCCAATATGCAGTTGTTTATCCCTCATCCCTGCCACCTTTCCCCCAAGCCCCAAAGTCCATTATTTTATTCTTATGTCTTTGCATCCTCATAGCTTAGTTCCCACTTATAAGTGAGAATATTCTATTTTTGGTTTTCCATTCTTGAGGTACTTCACTTAGAATAATGGCTTCCAGTTCATGATTTTTTATATATATGAATATATGTGAAAGATAGGGGTCTAGTTTCATTATTCTGCATATGAATATCCAGGTTTCCCAGCACAATTCATTGAAGAGACTGTCTTTTCCACAGTATATGTTCTTCGCACTTTCATTGAAAATGAGTTTGTTGTAGGTAGGTGTATTTGTTTCCAGGTTCTCTATGCCAGTACCATGCTGTTTGGGTTACTATAGCTCTGTAGTATAATTTGAAGTCAGGTAATCTGATTCTTCCAGTTTTGTTCTTTTTGCTGAGGATAGTTTTTGTTATTCTGAGTCTTTTGGGGTTCTGTATAAATTTCAGTATTTTGTTTTATTTCTGTGAAAGATATTATTGGTGTTTTGATAAAGATTACATAGAATATCAAATTGCTTTGGATTGCTTTGGGTAGTATGGATATTTTAACAATATTGATTTTTTCAATCCATGAGAATGAAATATTTTTCCTCTTTTTGGTCTCCTCTTCAATTTCCTTCATGAGTGTTTTATAGTTTTCATTATGGAGGTATTACACTTCTTTGGTTTATTCCTAGATATTTAATTTTATGTGTGTTATTTTAATGGGATTACTATTTTATTTCTTTCTCACATTGTTCATGGTTGTCGTATAGAAATGCTACTGATTTTTGTATGTTGATTTTGTATCCTGTAACTTTACTGAATTTGTTTACCTGTTCTAATAGTTTTCTTGTGGAGTCTTTAGGTTTTTCCAAGTATAAGATTATATCATCAGCAAACAAAGATAATTTTGTTTATATATCTTTGTTTGTTAATTATATCATCAGCAAACAAAGATAATTATAGAGGACTTCTTCCTCTATAATTTGGATCCCCTTTTGTCTTTCTCTTGTCTGATTGCTCTAGCTAGGACTTCTAGTACTATGCTGAATAACAGTGGTGATATTGGGCATCCTTGTCATGTTCCAGATCTTAGAGAAAAGGCCTTCAATTTTCCCCCATTTAGCATAATACTAGCTGTGGTTCTGTCATATATGGCTTTTACTTTGTTGAGGTATGTTCTTTCTATACCCATTGTTTGATTTTTTTTATCATGAAAGAATGTTGAATTTTAGAAAAGGCTTTCTCAGCATCAATTGAAATGGCCACATGGTTTTTATTATCCACTCTGTTGTTATGGTTTATCATGTTGGTTGATTTGCATATTTTGGATCATCTGTGCATCCCAGCAATAAATCCTACTTGGTTATGGTGAATGATATTTTTAATGTATTGTTGAATTTGGTTTGCTAGTATTTTGTCAAGGATTTTTATATCAATAGTCACCAGAGATATTGGCCTGTAATTTTTTTTTTAATGTGTCTTTGTCTGGGTTTGGTATCAGGGTGATACTTGCCCCATAGAAGAAGTTCGGAGGTGTTTGCTTTTCCTCTATTTTTTGCAATAGTTTAAGTAGAATTCATATTAGTTCTTTAAATATTTGATAGAATTTAGCAGCAAAGCCATTAGGTTTAAGGCTTTTCTTTACTAAAAGACCTTTTCTTATAATTTTAATTTCATTACTTGTTGTTGGTCTGTTTAGATTTTGGATTCCTTCCTGGTTCTGTCTTGGTAGGACGTATGTTTCTAGGAATTTGTCCATTTCTTTTAGATGTTCCAATTTATTGCATATAGTTAGTTACTCATAGTAGCCACTAATCCTTTGAATTTCTGCAGTATCAGTTGTAATGTCTCCTTTTTCACTGCTTATTTTATTTATTCGGACCCTCTCTTTTTTCTTAGTCTGGCTAAGGGTTTGTCAATTTTGTTTAACTTTTCAAAAAGCCAACTTTTTGTTTCATCAATCCTTTGTATTTTTTTTTACGTTTCAATTTTGTTTGTCTATGTTCCAATCTTTGTTATTTCTTTTCTTCTACTAATTTTGTGTTTGGTTTGCTTTTATTTTTCTAGTTCTTTAAGGTGCACTGTTAAATTTTTTATTTGAAGTTTTTCCTCTTCTTTGATATAGGTACTTATAGCTATAAATTTTCCTTTGAATACTACATTTTTGCTGTATCCCATAGGTTTTGGTATGTTTTCCGTTTTCATTTGTTTCAAAAATTTTTTTAATTTTCTTAAGTTCTTCATTGACCCACTGGTCATCAGAAACATATTGTTTAATTTCCCTTAAAGTTTGTATAGTTTCCAAAATTTCTCTTTTTATTAATTTCTAATTTATTCAATTGTGGTCAGAAAAGATGCTTGATATTATTTTATTTTTTTTTAAACTTTAAGACTTGTTTTGTCACCTAACATATGGTGTATACTTGAGAATAATCCCTGTGCTGAGGAAAATAATATGTATTCTGAGGCCCTTGGATTAAATGATCTGTAAATATCAGTTAGATCCATTTGGTCTGTAGTGCAGATTAAGTTTGATGCTTCTTTGCTGATTTTCTGTCAGAAAGATCTGTCCAATAATGAAAGTAGGGTGCTCAAGTCTCCAGCTATTATTGTATTGGGGCCTGTCTCTCTCTTTAGCTCTAATAATATGTTCTCCATTTATCTGGGTGCTCCATTGTCAGGAGGAGGCTGTCCTCAGAGTATATGCAAGTGCTTGTTGCTGATGCAAGAGTGTGGGGCTGCTGCCAGTGACAGTGGCTCCAGGTGGGTGGGTATCAGGCTTTGGGAGAACTTGCAGCCTTCTTGTTGTGCTGTACACCTGTTCCCTAGGGTGTATAATAATGTGTGTACTAGGGTGCTAAGTACCCTACCACACTGCTGGGGACCTTGCGACACTGCTGCAGCCTTCCAGTAGGATATGGGGGAATGTCAGTAGGGCTTCAGGTATGCAGATAAGCAAGGAATGTTGGACCCCGGGGCAACATGCAATCTGGTAGAAGTTGGGATCTCAAAATGGTGCTGCTGTGTTACAGCTACTTGGGTGTTGGATAGGGAATGTGGGACCCAGAATGAGCTCCCTCTTTGGAGTAGTGCTGTCTGAGGCTCCAGGCAGCTCCGTGTGTTAGGCTCAGGACCTGCAAAGTTCTAGAGACTCTTTTTGGGTAGGACTACAGGAGTCCATGGTGGGAATGTGAACCACTAGAAATTTCTCATTTACCATTTCCCTCGACTGGAGAAAATTTCTGGGCTCCCAAACAATACTAGCTGGGCTGGCTACTCCAATTCCTTCTCCCTCTGTGCATCAGGTGTTTTCTGTCACTTCTCTGCTGAACTAGTGTTCTCTCTTAGAAGCTCTATTGAAAGTGTTATTATCAATTCAGTATTTTATTCATCTTTGTGGAGGTGGCACGTGCTAGGCACCTCTAGTCAATCATCTTGAAACCCACTGATATGTTAAAGTCTTTAATGGAAAAGAAAGACAACATGCATGATCATGCACTGAGCAGAGTTATAGGAACTGCAAAGAAAAAAATCATAGAAAAGAATAATTCAGTAACAGATGAAAAACATCTTCAATAGTTTTATCAGTAGATCTGAACTTGACATAGTTAAATAAAGAGGCTGTGAGATTGAAGATAAGAGTAGGTTAATAGAAATTACCCAAAGTAAAACAAAGAAAAAATAGAGTGGTAAAAACAGATTAAAGTATCCAAGAGCTGTAAGACAAAATCAAATTATCTGATCTATGCAAAAATGGATTTTCTAGAGAAAAATGGAAGAAGAAGCCAGAAAAACTTTGAAGGCAGCCAGAAAAACAACAAAAAAAGACACATTACATAAATGTGAGAAGAATGAGGATCATAGTACACTTCTCATGAGAAACCATTAAAACAAGTAGACAATGGCATGATGACTTGTAGTGCTGAAAGGAGAAAAAAGCTGACTTATACCTGGGGAAAATATCCTTTAAAAATTAAGCAGAAATAAAAATTTTTCTCAAACATACAAAAATTGAGGTAATTTGTTGCCACAGGCCTACTCTACAAGAAATGCTAAAGAATGTCTTCAGGTAGAAGAAATAAGATGTAGTCAGAAACATAGATTGATACAAAGAATTAGGACCAAAAGTAAAATTGAATATTTTTAATAGCTCTAAAAGTTGATGAACTATTTAAAATAAAAATTATAAAAATAGGTTTATACCACTAATAAAAGTAAAATATATAAAAACAATGGAATAACACACAAACTACGAGGACTTGGTAATATGCTGTTACATTGTGTAGTAAGTGGTATTATTTTATTTGAAGTTAGATTTATTAACAATTACAGAGCTAAATTTTTTTTTTTAAACAAGTATAAAGCCTCTTTGAGGAAGACACAGTCACCGCTGTGGTCTGCCTTTTCTGCTCCTAACTCACCATGGCTCTCATGCTCAGGGAAGAACAAGTAGGTCAGGAAGTTATGCTTAAAAGGCTTTTTTTTTTTTTTTTTTTTTTTTTTTTTTTTTGAGACAGAATTTAACTCTTGTTGCCCACGCTGGAGTGCAATGGTGCAATCTCAGCTCACCGCAACCTCCGCCTCCTGGGTTCAAGCAATTCTCCTGCTTCAGCCTCCATAGTAGCTGGGACTACAGGTGCGAGCCACCACGCCCAGCTAATATTTTTATTTTTAGTAGAGATGGGGGTTTCACCATGTTCACCTGGATGGCCTCAATCTCCTGACCTCGTGATCTGCCCGCCTTGGCCTCCCAAAGTGTTGGGATTACAGGCATGAGCCACCGAACCCCGCCAAGCCAAGGCTTTTTTTTTTTTGAGACGGAGTTTCGCTCTTGTTACCCAGGCTGGAGTGCAATGGCGCGATCTCGGCTCACCGCAACCTCCGCCTCCTGGGTTCAGGCAATCCTCCTGCCTCAGCCTCCTGAGTAGGTGGGATTAGAGGCACACACCACCATGCCCAGCTAATTTTTTGTATTTTTAGTAGAGACGGGGTTTCACCATGTTGGCCAGGATGGTCTCGATCTGTTGACCTCGTGATCCACCCGCCTCGGCCTCCCAAAGTGCTGGGATTACAGGCTTGAGCCGCCGCGTCCGGCTGCCAAGGCTTTTAAGTACACCAGAAAGACATCGGTGGAATCCATAAGGGGTGGCTCACCAGAATAGGATTACCCTACCCAGCTGCAATGTAAAGTCCCTGGAGAAGGTGTGCGCTGACTTGATCAGAGACTCTAAAGCCAAACAATCTCACAGTTAGCTTACTTAGACTTTGAGACTCACTACAAGTAAATGTTTTAGCGATGAAGATTCTGAGATGTGGGACTGTCTCTAGATGAGAATCTACCAGACTCATTGACTTTCACAGTTCTCCTGGGATCACTCAGATTCTTTCCATCAGTACTGATCCAGGAGGAGAGTCTGCAGTAAGCACTGCAGATGCTTAAATCAATTATTTTAATAAAATGATTATAGTTGTTAAAAACATAGATCTAAATAATGAGTAATTAGAAAGATTAAAGGAAATTATAACATGCTCAATTAAATTCAGAGAAGGCAGATATGAGGAAAACAGCAAGAAAGGACAAGTGGAACAAAGAGAAAGCAACTAGCAAGATGATAGATTTTAATGCAGGTGTACCAATGATCACTTTAACTGTCCAATTTGATCAGTTAAAAGCCAAAAATTATTAGATTGCAGATAGAAGCATGACTCAGTTAAACGTTGTCTACAAGAGACTTAATTCGACTCTAAAGGCATAGATTAAAAGTAAAAATATGAATAATGATATGCCATGCAAACACACAAGAAAAGCTGGAGTGAGTACATTAAATTCAGTCAAAGTAGACTCCAGAATAAGAAATATCATTGGAAATAAGGTGAGACATTACAGAATAATAAAGGGTTAACTTCTACAGGTAGGTACAACAGTTCTGAAGGTGTGTGTACTTAATAGTAGAACTTCAAAATACATGAGGCAAATCTAACAAAGCCACAATTATGATTGGCAACTAATAACAGAATTTAGCAAGGCTGCAAGATATAAAGTCAATATAAAAATTCAATTGTATTTATGTTTACTAGCAATTAAGTTTAGGGATATTATTTTCAACAGTACCGTCTCTCTTAAAAGAAGCATTTATGCATAAATCTAGCAAAAATGTGTATAGGACTTGTATGGTGAATAACTATAAAACAGTGATAAAAGCAACAAAATGTCTAAACAAGTAGAGAGATATACTGGGTTAATCCCCAATCTATACATTCAGCATAATCTCAGTAAAAATTCCAGCAAGTTTTCCTGAAATATCAATAAACAGATTGTAAAATTTATGTAGAAAGGCTAAGGAACTAGAAATAGCTGAAATAATTTTGAAAAAGAAGAACTGAATTGGAAGACATATGCAGCCAGATTTCAAGACCTATTGTAAAAGCTATGAAATTATGATACTGTGGTATTGGTGTAAGCATAGATGTAGATTAATGGAGCAGAATAGAAAACCCATAATTAGACCCACACAAATGTAGTCAACTTATTTTTGAGAAAGGCCAAAGGCAATTCACTGGAGAAAGTACAGTTTTTTCAACAAATGGTGCTAAAACAACTGAACGTTCATATGCAAAATATGAACCCACACCTCACATTTTATACAAAAATAATGTATAATATAGATGTAAATGTAAAATGTTCTAGAAGAAAACATAGTGGAGATTCTGTGTGACCTTGGGTTTGGTGATGTGTTTGTAGATACAATACCAAAAGTGTGAACCATTCAGAAACAAATTGGTAATTTGTGCTTTATCAAAATTAAAACTTTTCTCTTAGAAAGACACTGTTATAAGAATTAAAAGACACTTCAGAAAGACTGGCAGACAATATTTGCACATCACATATTTGGCAAAGCTTTTGTATTCAGAAATATGGTTTAAAACCCTTAAAAGTCAACAGCAAGAAAACAACCCATTTTTTAAAATCTGAGCAACTTTTCTCCAAAGATATGTGACTAGTGAAAGTGCTTAATGTTAGGGAAATTCAAATTAACCCACAAGGAAATGCCACTGTATACCTATCAGATTGGTTAAAATAACAGCAGCAGGACAGAAACATGATAATAGCAAAGGCTAGCAAGAAGCAACAACTCTCGTTAATTGCAGGTGAGAAATGGTACAACATAGTACAGCCACTTTGGAGAATAGTTTGGCAGTTTCTTAAACATTCATTTTCTCTACTTCCTGGCAATCATAGAGGGCTGTGTCAGGAAAAGTACAAGAGACATCTATAACATCTTGTCGTGCCACAGACTAAGGAAATAACAAAAAATAAATAGATGCAGGCATGTCAAATAACACAGAAGCTAATCTGTAAGAGTTCCCAGTGGCCAAACCTGTAATCATTTGAGCAACAAAAACGAAAAAAATGACAGTATTGGATTATAGCCTAAGAAATAAAGTAAATATCCCTGTTCATACTGATATAATTAAATAATTAGATAAACAAATGGAGCAGGAAAGAGACAAATCCTTCTTAGAGAATTACAAATAGTAAATGCAGAAGGAAGGAGGCAAATAGAAAATGGCCATTACAGAACCTCAATAATAATGGTTATAGGCATGACCCACAGATGAAGACTAAACTTAGTATATGAAACTGTAAAGAGAAATTGGATATTTACATAGCCTCAATGTATGACATTCCCAAGACATTTATTAATGACTGTTGTGGTTTTAACAGTTTCCACAAATTCCTAGATATTCACCGTTCCAAAGTATAGAGATTAATTACTTTTTCTTTGAATATAAGATGGATTTAGCAACTTGCTTCCAGTCAACAGATTATGGAAAGGGAGGAAACGTTAACTTTGGAGAAACAAACCTGTAGATGTAGTTAGATGCAGACATCATCTAACTATGTGATCTAACTAACTAGATAAGCTAGTTAACTGAATGAATCTAACTAGTACTAAATCAGATTCATGATGTGATGTGTTATGATGACAAGGACACTAGACTATAGTGGAATTGTTTCCCCAAATTTATATCCCCTATCGGATCACAAGAAAATATTAGACAAACCCAAATTGAGGGTCAGCCTCCAAAAGTACTTGACCAGCTGTCTTCTAAAGTGTCCAGGTTATGGAAAAAAAGAAAGAAAAGACTGGGGACACTAGAGGGACATGATGCATAAATGCAATGTGGTCTATTAGATTGGATCAGGGAAAGGACTTCATTGGGAAAACTGATTAAATGTTTTGATACATGTACCGTTGTTACATGAAATGATAATCTTAGGAAAAGTTGAGTGAAGCATATACAGAAACTTACTATATTGTCTTTGCAACCCTTCTGTAAATCAAAAATTATTTCAAAATAAAAAGAAAGGCATGTTGTAAAGGATTCTTTTTTTTTTTCTTATTTTTTTATTGCATTTTAGGTTTTGGGGTACATGTGCAGAGCATGCAATACAGTTGCATAGGCACACACATGGCAGTGTGTTCTGTTTGCTTTCACCCCTTCACCCACATTTGGCGTTTCTCCCTAGGCTATCCCTCCCCTCCTCCCCCTCCCACTGGCCCTCCCCTTTGCCCCCCAATAGACCCCAGTGTTTAGTACTCCCCTCTCTGATATTCATGAGTCTATTTGACAGTTTTGATCTAGACAATATATTTTTTTTCAATTCTCATATATGATTTATAAAACAAGAGGATTAAGATGGTCTATTGCTTGTACCCATATTTTTGCTCTTTCTTCTGTTCCTTCTTTCCTAATGCTCCAAGATTTCTTCTTTTTTAAGTGTTCTTTCTGTTGAAGAAATGTCATTAGCCAATCTTTATGGGTAGGTCTGCTAGCGATGAATTCTTTTAGATTTCCTTTGAGAATATTTTAATTTACCTATTTTTCCTGATGGATCGTTTAATTAGATATAGAATTTTCAGTTAATAGTTCTTTTAGTTAAGCACTTGAAAAATATTCTTTTAAATCTTCATGGTTTCAGGTCAGAAATTCGCCATCATTCAAACTAGTGTTTGTCTATAGGTAATGCATCATGTCTCTGTGGCTGTTTTCAAGATATTTTGCTTTCTTCAGTGTCCACAAGTTTAATTATGATATGTCTCAGTGTGGATTTCTCTGGATTTATCCTGTTTAGTATTGCTCAGCTTCTTAAATCTATAGGTTTGTATGTTTTGCAAGATTTGGGAAATGTTTGGCTATTATTTATTCAAATACTATTTTAGCCCAACTCTCTCTTTTCCTTCTAGAACTCCAATGATAATAATTTGGATTTTTAAAAAATTATCACTCAGGTCCCTGAGGTAGCACTAAATTTTTAAAAATCAATTTTCTCTGTGTTGTTCAGATCAGGTCAATTCTCTTATCTGTTTTCAAGTTTACTGAGTCTGTTATCTATCATCTATACTTTAATATTAAGCCATTAACATTTTGTTTCTATTATTATATTTTTATTTCTATACTTACCATTTGGTTCTTTCTTATAGCTTGTATTTATTTGCTGAAATCTCCTATTTTTTTCAAGTGAAGATGATTGTTAAAGAATTTTTATGATAGCAGCCTTAAAATCCTTGTCAAATAATTCTAGTATCTGATTCATCTTGGGGTTGGCAACAATCAGTTGTCTTTTCTCATTTAAGTTGTAATTTTCTCTGTTCTCAATATGATGTGTTGTATCAGACTACTGTATCCTGGTCATCTTAGAATGATGTCTGTTACATTAGAAAAACCTTGTTTCTATTTAAATATTTTATTTTAGCAGGCAATCGTCTTGTTTAGGATAAGCATGCAGGTCTAGGTCTTCTTTTGTCGCCTGTGAATCCAGTGGCCATTTAATTTTCAAAGTACTTGTACTGTTCTTTTTGTCTGCCTGGTTTATATGATTCTACTAGGGTTCCCATTGACCTCTGCTTGTGATGCCTGTGGGGATGAAAGGGGCTTCCCCCAGATAAGGCCTTCAGGTGTCTCTCAGTAGGAAGAGGTGATATGAGATACCCATATACCTTTACTGGTTACCAACCTCCCACCCCCAAGCTTCCCAGGTGTCTCTGGGGGTAAGGGGTAGAGAGGATAGTATTGGGCTTACAGGGACAAAGAGGTTTCCCAGGCTGGACCATTTGTGGCTGGCTCCTCCTGCCTGTCTAGTATATTAGTCCATTCTCACACTACTATATAAAGAAATACCTCAGGCTGGGTAATAGATAAAGCAAAGATGTTTAATTGGCCCATAATTCTGCAGACTGTATAGGAAGCATGGTGCTGGCATCTGCTCAGCTTCTGGGGAGGCCTCAGGAAGCTTACAATCATGGCAGAAGTTGAAGTGGGAACAAGAACTTCTTACATGGCTGGAGAAGAAACAAGAGACAGAAAGGGTAGAAGCACTATGCACTTTTAAACAACCAGTTTTCATGAGAACTCATCACTATCATGAGGATGGTACCAAGTGGATGCTGCTAAACCATTCATGAGAAACTGCCCCCGTGATCAAATCACCTCCCACCAGGCGCCACCTCCAATATTGGGGATGACAATTTGATATGAGATTTGGTGGGGACACAGATCCAAACCATATCACCTGGTGTCTTGGAAAATAGAAGAGCCTTCTCAGGACAGTGAGGACATAGAGGCTTCCTGAAGCATGCTGCTTGCTGTAGCTGGGTCTCTGTTGCTGGATCTGCTCACTGACCTCAGCATCTCAGAGGAAAACGATAACTTTAGACCAGATCACAATGAAGTGTGCTTCCCCTGGTGGTTGCTTTTGACAGGGTTTCCAATCAATATCCCTTGCAGAAAGTGTGTAGCTCATCTGAGGCTGTTAAAAGAAGTCCCATTTAACCTGAAGGAGAAATGAGTCTAGCTTACCTGACGGTCTTCTTTCATTACATTGAGGGTCATGAATTGATGAGTCTAGCTTAAAGTAAGTGCTGAGTCAGCAAATTCCAGGAATAAGGGGAAAGGGGTGGGAGAGATATTTGGAGACAAGGGTCTTTCTAAAACTCCCTTTTCTTTATATGCACAGGGCTATAAAGTAAGAAGTGTAGCTCCTGTTGGATGGCAGGGGGGATGCAAAATACTCAACTACTGTTCCCTCTGGTTCTGGGGTCCCAAGCCACCACGCCTTTGGCTTAACATCTTCCAGAGTTATCATTTGGTTGTATCTGGCACCACTTCCAGAATTTATAACTGTGCTTAACAGAGAGAATAAGGGAAAAATGTATTTATGTCATCTTGTCTGAACAAAAAGTCTTTTGTTTTGTAATGGATATAGTATGGCACTAATGTGTAAACTGTCTCATGTATCATGTTTTCTTTTAACTTTATTTATTTATCTCTAACCAATATATTACCTTTCTGGGTTTGTCTCAACAAATTCCAAGAATAAGGGCAAAGGAGTGAGGGAGATATTTAGAGATGAGGGTCTTTCTAAAACGTTTTCTTTTTTGTATGCACAGGACTATAAAGTGAGGAGTGTAGCAGAGAAAAATAAAAACAAAAACATTAAGCATCCATTTTATTAGAGAGAAGAGTTGTGCCTTTAGGTCAGATGTTAATTGAAGAGGATCTATACATGTAAGTAATCTAAATATCAGATAATTAAATACTAATTCTTCTTGAGTTCATAAAGACTTTTATAATTACTTATGAATACAGGTGTGGCTGATATTCTGGGAACTCACCTCAAGTAAGATGAAACCATTCTGTGGAGAGCAAGGTCAGATTAAAGAGGAGGGTGTCAGGTTTCTACATTAAAATTGATCAACCCCTCCATTCTGCCTATTCATTACACGAAGAGATGACTCTGTATCTCTTCAAATACATCAAACTGTGCATAGTTTTAGTATTTAGGGTATTTATGTAAATAAAGTGAGATATCAGCACAGCCAGCACTGAAGTTGAATTTTATAGCTATAATGACCACATCTCCATAATTATCTGGAAGATATTTCTGATTTTATGTAATGGTATTATTTGCTATGATAGAATTTATCAGTGTTACTCTACATTTTTTAAACAAAGTAGATGTGGAACCTGCCTTCACATATCTGGGGAAGAAATTCTCATCAAATTTGAGTTCTGTTTTTTTGGCTTGGAAACTATGGATTAAGAGACAATACTGCCAGGGACAACTAAGTACTATAGTATTTTATGTTTTTATAGGGCAGTGTTATAGATTTATGATTGTCCAGTATCATTTCTTCTGCCTAATGTCAGCATGACTTTTCTTCTTTCCTCCTTCCTACCCTCCCTCCCTCTTTTTCTCATTTACTTCTTCTCTTTCTTCTTTCTTTCTTTCCTTCATTATAAGATTCCTCCATCTTCATCATGTGCAGTTTTTTACTATGAGAACATTTTTAGGTAGGCACCTGCTTCACTCCATGGATACATATTTTCCTGCCCCCTGTACAGGATAGAGCAGCACACATGGAAGGGAAGGCTGGGGATCCATTATTGTAAGATGGTATAATGACCACTCTTCCTGCTATGGCTCCTCTTATTTTAGCTCCCATGGTTCTTTAGTGTCACAAGCTTAGTTTTTCAAATACCATTCTAAGAGGGCTTTAATATGTTCTTCATAAAATAACCTTGGCTTTGTTTGGCCTCATATTTCTTGCTTACAACATAGTATTGTGGCTGATATGGTTTGCTTTTTAAAATTTAAATGATTTGGTCACTAATTGTATTAGTCCATTTCACACCGTTGATAAAGACATAGCTTAGACTGGGAAGAAAAAGAGGTTTAATTGGACTTACATTTCTACATGGCTGGGGAGGCCTCAGAATCATGGCAGGAGGTGAAAGGCACTTGTTACATGGTGGTGGCAAGAGAAAATGAGGAAGAACCAAAAGTGGAAACCCTTGACAAACCCATCAGGTCTCATGAGACTTATTCACTATCACAAGAGTAGCATGAGAAAGATTGGCCCCATGATTCAATTACATCCCCATGGGTCCCATGTACAACACATGGGAATTCTGGGAGATACAATTCAAGTTGAGATTTGGGTAGGGACACAGCCAAATTAGATCGTTCCACTCCTGGCCCCTCCAAATCTCATGTTCTCACATTTCAAAACCAACCATGCCAGCCCAACAGTTCCCCAAAGACTTAACTTAGTTCAGCATTAACCCAAAAGTCCACAGTGCAAAGTATGATCGGAGACAAGGCAAATAAGTCCCTTCTGCCTATAAGCCTGTAAAATCAAAAGCAAGCTAGTTACTACAATGGCAGTATAGGTATTGAGTAAATACTGCCATTCCAAATGTGAGAAATTGGACAAAACAAAAGGGTTACAGGGCCCATGCAAGTCCGAAATGCGGAAGGGCAGTCAAATCTTAAAGCTCCAAAATGATCTCCTTTGATTCCAGGTCTCACATTCAAGTCATGCTGATGCAAGAGGTAGATTCCCATGATCTTGGGCAGCTCTGCCTCTGCGGCTTTGCAGGGTATAGCCTCCCTCTTGGCTGTTTTCATGGGCTGGCATTGAGTGTCTGTGGCCTTTCCAGGTGCATGGTGCAAGCTGTCAGTGGATCTGTCATTTTGGATTCTGGAGCACAGTGGCCCTCTTCTCATAGCTCCATTAGGCAGTGCCCCAGTAGGGACTCTGTGCAGGGGCTCCAATCCCACATCTCCCTACCACAATGCTTTAGCAGAGGTTCTCCATGAGGGCACTGCCCCTGCAGCAAACTTTTGCCTGTGCATTCAGGCATTTCTGTACATCTTCTGAAATCTAGGCAGCGGTTCCCAAACTTCAGTTCTTGACTTCTGTGCACTCACAGGATCAACACCACATGGAAGCTACCATTATTGTCCATATTGCTATCAACATGTTGGGCAAAGACATTCAACAAGTGTCTAGGAGGTTCCAAACTTTCCCATATTTTTCTGTCTTCTTCCGAGTCCTTCAAACAGTTATAACCTCTGCCTGTTACCCAGTTCCAAAGTTGCTTTCACATTTTTGGGCATCTTTTCAACAGTGCCACACTCTACTGATACTAACTTAGTGTATTCATGCTGCTGATGAATTCTATTGGTACTAATTTACCATATTCATGCAGCTGATAAAGAAATATCCAAGACTGGGAAGAAAGAGAGGTTTAATAGGACTTATAGTTCCACATGGCTGGAGAGGCCTCAGAATCATGGTGGGAGATGAAATGCACTTCTTATGTGGCCGTGGCAAGAGAAAATGAGGAAAAACCAAAGTGGAAACCCCTGATAAACCCATCAGATCTAATGAGACTTATTCACTATTATGAGAATAGCACAGGAAAGACTGGCTCCCATGATTCAATTACCTCCCCATGGGTCCCTCCCATAACATGTGGGAATTCTTGAAGATACAACTCAATATGTTCTCAATAAATTCTTGAATTTAATACATTCAATAAATTACTGAATTTCTCCCCTGAAAATGGGTTTTTCCTTTCTACTACATAGTCAGGCTGCAAATTTTCCAAACATTTATGTTCTGCTTCCTTTGTAAAATGGAGTGCCTTTTAACAGCACCCAAGTCACCTCTTGAATGCTTTGAGATTTGGGTGGGGATAAAGTAAATTTATAAACAAGTTCTTCATGTGTTACTGACATAATTTAGCATGTTTATTATAATGACTGAGCCAGAGAATGGATTCCTACATGGAATGCTATGGCCTCACCATATATTGTATTTCACTTAGCTCTAGAAGCACTGGAATCCATATCAAATCATAAGTTATATAGGAAAGGTAAAACTGACATCTGAAATATAGCTAATAGATCAAAGAGAATGATGTTTTAACTTTTATTAAGGATTCATTTGTGACATTGTTGGGATGAGCAATATGAGTCAAAAAGATGATAAAATTTGGAAACATATCACAATATATATTTTCACAAAAGTGGTGTACGTACACTTTAGCAAACAGTAAAAACATAGCCATATTCCTGGAACCCAGTTTAAAAAATAGAGTATTACCAATATCTTTATAGTCCTTGTTTTCCTTCTTAGTTCCCTTCTTCTCCCTCTCTCCTAGAGACACTTGTGAGCTGAAATTTTGTGTTTATTATTCATCTAACTTTCATTATGATTTTATTACAAATGTGTAGATTTATATACAACATATATGTTTAATTTTGTTTGCTGCTAAAGTACATATAAATGGAATCTATTGTATGTGTTCCTCTGTGATTTGCTTTTTCTGTCAATGTTATGCTTAAGTTTGAATCATTTTGATATCCAAACTTCATTCATTTTTACTGCTATGTGGTGTTCCTTTGTAATAATCCCCACAGGTATTTTATTTATTCTAATTATAATGAACATATTTCAGTGACTACTCCTGGTAGATGCAAGCACTTAGAATGTAAAATAATGTAGAAATACTATTTGTCTATTTTAGTTGTGAATGACGATATGAAAGTTTCTCTAGAATAGTATTTTATAAACTTTCCTGACCATAACTTTGGCAAGCCATAAGTTGGCTCTGCAAAATTTTTACAAAACAATACTTTGATTGCAAGGGATTTTCTTTGATATTTTCTAACTCATTCCACTCAATTTCATTTTACTGGAAATATTTTGTCCTTTGATATTTATTTAGTGAGCCACTAATGGATCATAATCAGCCACCCAGCAGTTTTTTAAAACATTGCACTAGCGCCAGGAGTGAAATTGCTGATCTGTAGAATGGGCAGGCTTTCAGCTTTGTTGGACAGTACCTTATCTATTTCCAATCAGCTGTGAAGGTGCTCTCTCAGCAGCAGCACATGTGTTCCCTTTGCTCCACTACTTTGCTTGCTTCTGGTATTGTCAGATATTTATGTTTTCTGGCTTATTACATTTTATATTTTTAACAAAATAAAATTGAACAGGAACTTAACTGTAAAACTCACTGTAGATAATTCAGATTAATGTAAATCTACTCTGTCTATCAATAAAAATCACATATTCAGAGGAAACCAGAAGTTACCATTTGGGGGGACATTTTAGTAAATAAGTTTTTTAAGAAAAATATTGATTTATGCCAAAAGTATTCCTAAAAATTGAAGCATAATCAGATCCTAAATGGACATTTTGGGGATCTCAATTTGTCTGTATCAAGAGTCAACTATGAAAAGTATGAGTTTATAGTTGGAAGAAATCCACTTTGGGCTTAATGTGAATCAACAGAAATTTTAGCAATAGCACAAGCAAATGAAGTGTGTGGTTTTGGGTTTTTAGAGCTCAAGTCTACAACATATTGAAGGAATTCATGGTGGTGTTTTTCTGCTGTTTCTGTTTAAGCTTGAGCAATATTTTAATTCCTCAAATTGTCCACTGTCTTCAATGAAGAATGACAAGAAGAGAGCAGAATAATCTGTGTCTTTCACTCCTAATTACAAATCCTCTAGACACATTTCTAGTGTACATGGCTCTCACTAGTGATAAATTAGGGGCTTGGGAGGCAGAAGAACTTGTACTCTATGACTTGTGCCTCTGACTGGCATGTAGAATGTTCAGGAGTGTAGGATTTCTAAATTTCCCTGCAGGCTATCCTTTAGAGGTTTGCAACATCCCCAAGCCTTCAGCCATTCCCAGTGCTGAGGCAAATTAGGAAGGCCAAGGATGTCAGTTGAGTTATCTTCTTGAAGACAGACAGCACATTTATTTATGGCAAATTCTCTGGCCACTTGCCAACATAGAACACTGTTCACACAAAACTGGTTGGGAGGGGAGGCAGACAAAGGAAGCCTTCAAAGCTGAATTGTGGGCCACAGCATTATAGGGGCTTCCTAAGAGAACAACAGCCTCTATAGTTTCAGTTTCCTAATAGGGCTTAAAAAGAGATGTATCCTATCATCCGATGAGTCTTTCCGCTCCCTGGAAAATAATATTTTATAGCTGATTTCAGTGGCAACATTTCATTTTGCAGAGCAGCATACATGATCCAGGGAGGAAAGGAGTAACTGGTAGGAGTTAAGACAGGCAATTTTTTGGTTCTTGTCCTGTTGTTAGTCAATTAAAATAACAAAAAGCAAACAACTTCTATTTAGAACTTATCAAGGTATTTTTAGAGTTATAAAATTCAATTTATTTTCATAGATCAAATAAAACCTACAACATCATTTCCCATTTAACTCTCAGATTGTGTTCTTTATGTAAAAAACCATAGAAAGACTCCACATGGAATAATCCCTGTCAGTTTACTTTGAGTTCTGAAAAATTCTGGTTTACATACAATTATTTTCATAGTCACATATTTTTTTTTAACATAGCTTCATTTAAGTGTGAGTCTAAAGCCTAAAAAAGAAAAAACTCCCCAACAACAGAATTTTACTGTTATAGTCTGTCTTAGGTCTAATACAGAGAGTATTTGATGTAATTTCAACTTTCTTAAATTTGTTGAGATTTGTTTTGTGGCCTATCATATAGTCTATCTGGGAGAATGTTCCATGTGCTAATGAATAGAATACATATTCTGCAGTTGTTGAGTAGAATGTTCTGTAAATATTTGTTATGTTCATTTGTTATAGGGTGTAGGTATATAGTTCATTGTTTCTTTGTTGACTTTCTGTCTTGATGACCTTTCTGGTGTTGTCAGTGGAACACTGAAGTCCTGCACTATCATTGTGTTGTCATCCATCTAATTTCTTAGGTCTAGTAGTGATTGTTTTATAAATTTGGGAGCTCTAGTGTTAGGTGAATATATATTTAGGATTGTGATATTTTCCTGTTGGACTAATCTTTTTGTCATTGTATAATGTCTCTCTTTGTCTTTTTTAACTGTGGTTGCTTTAAAGTGTGTTTTGTCTGATATAAGAATAGCAACTCCTACTCACATTCAGTTTCTATTTAGATAGAATATCTTTTTCCATCCCTTTACTTTAAGCTTATGTGAGTCACATGTGTTTGGTGAGTCTCTTGAAGACAGAAGATACTTGGTTGGTGAAATTTTATCCATTCTGCTATTCTGTATCTTTTAAATAGAGCTTTCAGGCCATTTACATTAAACATTAGTATGGAAATGTGAGATGCTATTCTATTCACCATGCTAGTTGTTTTCTGAATACCTTGATTTTATTTGGAATTGTGTTATTGTTTTACAGATGTCTAGTGGGATTTATGCTTTAAGGAGGTTCTATTTTGATGTATTTTGAGGTTTTGTTTCAAGATTCAGAACTCCCTTTAGCATTTCTTGTAGTTCTGGCTTGGTAGTGACATATTTAGCATTTGCTGAATTTGAAGCTTAGTTTCACTGAATAGAAAATTCTTGGTGGATAATTATTTTGTTTAAGGAGACTATAGGACCCCAATCCCTTTTGGCTTGGAGAGTTTCTACTGAGAAATCTGCTGTTAATCTGATAGATTTTTCTTTATAGATTACCTGATGTGTTTGGCACACTGTTCTTAAGATTTTTTTTCTTCATCTTGACTTTAGGTAACCTGATGATTATGTGCCTAGGTGATGATATTTTTGTGATGAATTTCCTAGGTGTTATTTGAGCATCTTATATTTGGGTATCTAAATGCCTAGTAAGACCAAGGAGGTTTTCTTTGATTATTTCCTCAAATATGTTTTCTAAACTTTTAGATTTCTCTTCTTCCTCAGGAACACCAGTTATCCTTATGCTGCACATTGGGGTCATTTAACATGATCCCAAATTTCTTGGAGGCTTTGTTCATTTTTTAAAATTCTTTTTTCATTGTCTTTGTCAGATTGGGTTAATTTGAAAATCTTGTCTTCAAGCTCTGAAGTTCTTTCTACCATTTGTTTAATTCTATTATTGAAACTCTCCAGTGTATTTTGCATTTCTCTAAGTGTGTCTCTCATTACCAGATATATTTACTGTCTTTTCTTTATGATATCTATTTCTCTGGAGAATTTTTCATCTATATTCTGTATTTTTTTTTCTTTAAGTTGTTTTTCACTATCCTCTGGTGTCTCCTCAGTAGCTTAGTAATTGGCCTCCTGAATTATTTATCTGGCTATTCAGAGATTTCATTCTGGTTTTGATACATTGCTAGAGAGCTAGTGTGATTTTTTGGGGGGAATGTTACAGAACCTTGTTTTGTCATACTACCAGAATTACTTTTCTGGTTCCTTCTCGTTTGGGTAGACTGCTTCAGCGGAAAGATCTGAAACTCAAAAGCTGCTGTTCAAAATCTTTTATCCCACTGGCTGATCCCTTGATGTGGCGCTCTCCCCATCTCCTAGGGATGGGGCTTCCTGAAAGCCAGATTGCAGTGAATATTCTTGCCATTCTGGGTCTAGCCACCAAGTGGAGATGCAGGCTCCAAGCTGGTTCTGGGGAATGTCTGCCAAGAGTCCTGTCCATCTCCAGGTCTCCCAGCTGTGGATACCAGCACCTGCTCTGGTAAAATTGGTAGGAGAGGGAAGTAAACTCTCTGGGAGTCCTTGGTTGTAGTTTAGTTTAGTGTTCTGGTTTTTCTCACATGCTGATTATGCTAACAGTGAAATTATCACATAGATGGACTCAGGATCTGTGGTTAGCTGGGGTGTTTCAGGTGGTGGAATTAGCTGTTGTTATTCTCCTTCTTTGTTCTGTTATAAGTTGCTCTATTGGCTTGAATTGGTTGACCTCTAGCCAGGAGGTGGCACTTTCATGTGACCACCAGCTGCAGTAGTTGAAGGGGGATATGTTATCCTATGTTGGCCAGGATGAGTACTTAGGTTTCTTAGGTGATGGGCAGGACCATAGAGCTTCCAAGAGCTTATGTCTTTTGTCTTCAGAGCTTTTTGGCTGTGTTGCAGCATTTGCAGTGGCAAGCCACATCTTTCAAAGGGTCTTTGAATTCTTTTGGTTTTCATGGTGTGTTTCTGCAGTTGTTCTTGGAGCACAGGTTTACAATGTGAGTCTCCAGATGCTGTTCTGTCCATCCAAGCAGGAGCTGCACATTAGTCCTGTTTCCTATCTACCACTTTCCTTCCTCCCACTTCTGCCTCTACTGTTTGAATGGTAGCTTTGGGAATCATGTTCCAGTTAGCCCAAGCTTCTCCATCATGCAGCCTACAAGTCACATGTAGCCCAGGATGGCTATGAATGTGACCCAACACAAATTTATAAATTTTCTTATAATGTTGTGCATTTTTTTGTTATTTCTTTTAGCTCATCAGCTATAACTAGTGTTAGCATATTTTATATGTGGCATAAGACAGTTCTTCTTCTTCCAGTGTGGCCCAGGAAAGTCAAATTGGACACCCATGAGTTAGACTCTTCCATCATTCACTATACATCTGATGAAATAGGGATTCTTTAAATTGTACTTTAGGTTCTGGGGTACATGTGCATAAGAGATATTTTATCCACATGCTTGCTTTGACAAATAGCTCTGCAAATGCATCATGAGTCTCAAGATAACACTCTATCTTCAGTCACTTTGGGATTAACCTTATGTGTGAATCAGTGATACTCCCTATTTCCTAGTCCAGAAAAACCCAGGTGTTAATTTTTGTTATTGACCAAACTGTCTCATTAGTGTTATTTTCCTCTTTGCAATGGCTGTGAGACTTGTGATATTTTTCTGGTTATTTTAGCTGCTATGTAAAAAGTTTCCCAAATTTGTGATAACAAGTTGAAAACATTCTAAACAAATGGAGAAAGTGGTTCTTAAGTCTACTCTTGAGGTATCCGGACAGCTGGAGGCCGTGCCTGAGTCCTGAAAAGCTGATAGAGTGCTTACAGGCAAACCAATCAGCTAGTGAGGTGCACACAGCTAGTGAGAAACTCCGCTTAACAAACTCCACAGCCTATTGTGGAGACCAGCTAGCTTTCTGCCTCTTTGTTCCACATCTTTACATTGGATAATATTTTATATATATTAATATTAATAGACTACATGGAAACTGCTGCCAACTCTTTCACCTTCCGTGCCCTGATGATACTAATAGACATAGAAACTGGCAAAATAAGAAGGGAAAAGAAGGAGTGGAACAGGGGAAAGTTGGCCATAATTAAAACAAATCATGGAATTTATGTCCTCTGGATAAGTTTGAGTGACACATTTACCTCAGGTTAGGAAAAGAACAAATAAGTTTTAGCTGCCTAGGGAACTGCATCTTGCTGGAAGATGGAAAGTGACCAACCCAGGATGTGGAATTAAATGCCGAGCATAAGAGAAATAAGAATTTTTGGTTGCCCTCAAGATTCAGTGAATAGAGTGGGGTTCCAGAAACTGGGAAGCCAGACACAGGACTTTGTATCTTACAAGGTCTCACCTGCCCAGTGGGAAAAAGGAAGCACCAACCAGCACAGTCAAGGGGAAAGGTGATGCAAACTGAGACAATCTTCTTGCTTAAAGTTCATCCATGTGCAGACCATGAGTTGATGAACCTGACATCCATTTCCAACTGCATGCAGGAACCCTAGCCACCAGGAGAGCTAAATACTACCTTCGTAATCTCCCGGGGTGGCTATGCTATAAAGGAGTGAAAAGCTAGCAGAACTTCAGAGTCACTATCCCTGACATTGCTGAGCTGCTAAACTAACATCAGCACCTCTGTGTCTTCAGAATTCTTGTTATAAGATAGAAATAAACTCCTTTTTGTTTAAGCCATGGTAAAAATTTTGATACTTGCTGTTAACTCAATGACATGTGTATCCTGTGAGTTTTCTCTTGATTAAAACTTTTCATGCACCATTTTAGTAAACAGTGTTGCCCTTTGTTTCAGATATTTCAGAGTGGGCTAGGAAAGCTGCAGAGCCTGTACATGTTGATAGCATCCCATGAATCTACTTGGAGGAATTAATGTGCTGTTGATTGCAGGGATGGACATAGATGCAATGAAGCACTATCCAAAAATGAAGTTACTGATTCTCTGTCAAATTTTTTGAGTAATTTTTAAAATATTTTGATAATTTCTTATGATTCATTTATTTTAATGTCATTTCCATTCCTGGAGTTTGGGTGTAATCTGTGATCCTGAAACTACTGAAGTTATCAGATTCTTTAAGGTCAGTGGAAGACATTTTGCATAGAGAAAGTAGTGAGTGTGTGTGCGTGAGAGAGAGAGAGAGAGAGAGAGAGAGAGAGAGAGAGAGAGAGAGAGAACAGCAGTGTTTTATGAGAAAGCTGAAGCAGAGATTCCAAGAAAAGCTATTTTATTTATTACTGTTTCCTCTTAGCTCATACTTCTGGAACACTTTAAATAAGATAACATTATCATTTTCAAAATACCAATTGCATCTCTGTTATTCTTGGTTTATTGTAGGGTCAAAACCCCAAATTTAATTGCCCCAGGGAAACAATGCTTGTGAAATTTCTGTCCCCCCACCCCATATCCAAAAAGGACAAGAAACATACCGAAAGGTATCTACTTCTATGAGCTTTGTGGCTCTATTTTCAAGCAGAAGTGTTGGGGATAAAGTTGGATGATTTGAACCTTTAGGAAGGAATAGTATCCTTGAATTTTACATTTTGCTAAGTGTGATGAAAACAAAATACAACAGGTGCTCTTCAAATGGAGGTCCTTAAAATCTGCAGAGATTTTTTCCATTCAGCTTAATTGTAATGTTTCTTTCTTGTGTCAAATTTGGCAAGGGTCTAGAAGTTTAGTTCTCTCTTATTTGGGGTACTGTGAAAGGAACTGATTCAGAGGCCAAGTAAGAATTAAGGTTTGAAAGTTAAAATTTACTGGATGTGTCTTCTAAAGCTCTATCATTTCAAGTCCTTTTCCCCGTGAAGCCAAATAAATCTTTAGAACTCTTCACATTTCAAACACAATATTTTTCACATCCATGAAGTGATTTTCTGAAGCTCTTGAGTATCCTTGCCCAATGCATATGGCTTTTATGCCTGTACAGTACTTAGCGGGAATGTTATTAGTTATGCTTCCTGAGAATTCTGAGGGTGAACTCATGTTGTTAACTGGTTTGATACTTAAGAAAACTGGCAAAGGCTTATCAGAAGCCACTTCTATGAGCTCTTGGAGTTGTGACATGTGCCAAATGGCTGAATCATTCTGTACTTTGGAATATTTTTAAAGGTTCTTTAAACACATCCTAGACTGAAAAAGGGAAACAGCTTCTTAGCTATATTGCCTTTTCAAGATATATCTTCTAATAATATCTCATAGATGTCTTCTAGTTTAGTTACTTCCTATACTTCCTAATTTAGTGGTGATACTGACTCTTTTTTTCATAGAACTTGGATTGGGAAACATGCCTGGAAAAAAAATCTCTGATAAACTCACATACAACACCCTTGCCAGGAACAATGCTTCAATTCCAACAAGGTCTAGAAGGGAAATGTGAACACTGGCTTCTTTATCTAGAAAACTGGAAAATACTACATTTAATACATTAAACATTATATTAAATCAGGGATTTTGATGTGTTGATGATTCCTGTGTAAGAGACTCATTGAATGCAACCAACTTAGTTCCCCAAAGTTGGACAGGAGCAAGGCAGAGCAGGGACTGAGGTGCTCTGGAGAGTAGGGTGATGGCACAGTTTCACTAAGAGCCAGTGGCTCTCACCTCTGTTACCCTGAATACAGAATCTACTTTGGCTTGTTTCAGGGCTGTTTGGCTCAGAGGAGTTTTTTTTTGTTTTGTTTTGTTTTTTGCTTTTGTTTTTTTTTTAAAGTCAGGGTCTCACTCTGTTGCCCAGACTGGAGTCCAGTGGCACAATCTTGGCTCACTGCAACCTCTGTCTCCCAGACTCAAACAATTCTCAGGCCTCAGCCCCTCATGTAGCTGGGATTACAGGTACTCGCCACCACATCCAGCTAATTTTTGTATTTTTAGTAGAGATTGGGTTTCACCATGTTGGTCAGGCTGGTCTTGAACTCTTCACCTTGTGATCCCCTCACCTCAGCCTACCAAAGTGCTGGGATTACAGGCACGAGCCACTGAGCCTGGCTGAGGGGATGGTTTTAGAATCAGGGATGGCCAGAAAGAAGGTGAATACTGCACTCCCAGGTGCTCAGTTTAACTGTTTCTCAGGTTTCTTGACTTGCGTTTGCCAGGAGTGGTGACAATATGGAGATCGTGTTCCTGCTGATAGGGCTCAAAACTTTCCAGACAAAACATTGGTAGAAAATACCAGAACCATGTTTCTGAGGGGAAGAAAGTTGGCATCTAATTTTAAGGTCCCCCCTTATGTTGATCTTCTGTTCTATAAATTTATAAACTAATACAAAATTTCAATATAGATTTATTTCTATGTAATAGGTACCTAGCAGCTCATTAATGCTATATTTGTAAGAAAAATGGTAAGCATTTTCCTTTTTTTTTTTAAGACCATGATAGACCAGGATGATAAACATTTTTCTAATTATGTTCTTAATTTGTGAAATGCAGAGTAATGTAGAAATCAAGTTGTTGATGTGATTATGCAAGTATGAAATTGGGGATTTTAAAAATGATGTCCTATATTATGTTGCAAGGACATTTGTTAGGGGGATTTGGGGAGGGGTAGTTTTGATAGAAAAAATGTGAGAGCACATCGCTTTCCATATCTGGATTTCTCTTTACAGTAGTGGTGAATGGCTTATTTTGAGGAACTGGAATTTAGCTATTTTTGTTGTTGTTGTTTGCTTTGTTTTTAAAGGCACATACCCTTTATTTTTGAGAATAAGGATAGGCATTTACCTGAATAGATTGTTTCTTAAATCTTAATTAATGCAGGGCCCGATAGGAAAGGTATGTTTTTATTGTGAGGTGACTCAAGAACTAGATTTTTCAATGTTTCTTTCGAAGTTGAAGTATTTATTGGAACCCAGGGCATAGTAGTAGTACAGGGATGAGAGAGAGCCAGTAAAGAGTGAATCATTAAGGCTGTATAAATTACACAGTCATCCACTGTGAATGACTGGAGCTTAATTTCATGGGGAGACTTTGAGAAATGGCAGATACTTCTCAGAATAATTCTTCTGAAGGGGCAAGGAAGCTTGCATATTTATACACCAACTCCCATCATTATTGGTTGAAGGCTGCTCCCGGGGAGTGTTAATTCCCTGGCACTTGTACTTCAACAGTTTTGGCAAGAGTCCTCTGGCACAGAGAGGTGGCTCCTGGCCATTGAATGTCATTTGGAGCAAGCAGATAGTGAGATTCAAGGCATATGGGTTGGGCACTGGCCGTATATGTTACAAGGGCAGGTGCTGTGACTGATGTGGTCCAAGAATCTATACACAGAAGCCATCCTTATGCACGGAAAAATTTGAGAACCATTAATATGACCTATTGATCAATCAATCATAAATTGATAGAGGATTGTTTGATGCAATTCTCATTTTGTAGGTAAGGGAATTGAAGTCCAGAGAATTTTAATAATTGGCTACATGTCACAGAACTATGTTTAGCTTAACAGTCTCATGATTTAATGAATTATTGATGCCCAATTTCATTATTATTAATTTGAAGGCTAGATGTTTAAAAAAAAATTAATATCAAGGCACATAGCTCCAGTGCCCTTCCCCTTCCTTTTCAGCACCATTTCTCCTGACCCATTAAAGCTACCCACCCATCCATGTGGCATTCCTTTATTAGTGCCAATACATGAAAACAGGTTTCTTTTAGAAACTTATTCTGCTCACTAACTTTCAAATCTTCCTTAGGAAAAGCTATTTGAAGTTTATTGATACTAAGGTAGAAATGACTAAATTTGTGTTATGTTGAAGAATTTTCTCAATAATAAAAAGTACAATCTTAAGCTTCAATAATGAAGCTTGGCCATTTTCAGTTGAGGACAAATTAATTTGGGGTTGAAATGGCCTTAGACTAATTTTAATTATTCATTCATATAGTTTGTCACATCCTTTTGGAAACCCTATTGATCTTGCAGCCATTAAATTTTATTATATAAGATGAAATTGATTAGTATGAAAAACACTGGTGGTCCTTAGAAGAAAAACTCAGTATTTAATAAATGTGACACTAATGAGAAGCTATAATATGGTCATTACTAGAGTTTTATAATTTAGAAATACGTAAGTGTACTTTTCATCATATTGGATCATTTAAAAAAATCTTACCTTCCTGCAGAAAAAGTCAATTTTTGGTTACAAACTAGTATAAATAGCACAGTTCAAAGAGAATCAGAAAATACTCTTCAAATAACTTTAAAAATTCAATATTTGACTTTTAACTACTGTAATGTTCCCCAAATCATGTTTTGTTATTGACTATAATTAAATTGCATTTTAGAACCCCTACTGTGTGTCAGATAAAAATGTTAGGGGATTTACATACTGCATTTTTTTTAACTTTGCAATAACTTCACATAACAGATATTTTTGCCCTTGTTATATGGAAATACATGAACGTGCATAATAAATGTATATGACAAATTTTATTCCTGGCACATCACAGACATTTAGAAACTATTTTTAAATTAAGAATGAGTAAACGAGGACTTATTTCAAGCCATGAAGCTACAGAGTGGCAAATGGAGCCAACCGGGTGCGAATTAGCCTTCAGAACTGTTCCAGCTGTCCATACACAGGGTTTGAGTGAATTGTTCTGATGCCTAGGGAACTGGCATCAGCTTGGCCTGGAGGATGGTCTGCATAGTTGAAGCTGGATGTGCTGGGACCTGTCCATAGGTGATTGCTAGTGAGAGAACTCTTTTATCCTTTAATCCTTGACCTCATAGAGTCCTCCTGATTCCCTGGAGTAACTCCCTCCTAAGAAGTGGGGTTTTTGTCTCAGGTCCACTCAGTTCAGTTTATCAGTTTATAACTCTGTCAAGTATCTCTAGCTTTTTCTTATTGCCCAAGGTCACATATCATTCATTTCTTCACTCATCAAACATTTATTAAGAACTACGGTGTGCTGGAAACTTGACTGAATGCTAGGAATACAAAAACAAACAAACTATTGCGTGAGATGGATACTGTGTTAGGGGAATCCACAAGTAACCTGACAGATGACCAGATGGACCTCTTGAGTTCTTCCCAGGATTTTAAAACAACAACACAAAACCCAAACCAAAACAAAACAAAAAACCACTTTTGCAAAGAACATTTTCATAGATCAGAGGACTAATTCAAAACACCAATGTTAATTAAATAAAACATTCTATTCAGACGTTAGATTTTAAACTTTTATAAAATTTAATATAAAATGACTGTGGGGTGAATGAGCAGGGAGTGAGGTACTTCCTGGGAATCCCTAGGCCAGCCAAGAAGTATTCGTGAACTATTCCTCATCACTCATCTAAGAGGGTTCCTGATACCAGGCATATCCTGATGTCATCCCAGCACAAAGCCTAACAGGCAGGCAGGTGGTGTGACAGCTTTAGAAGACACCGTGTTCAGCCCCGCTAGCTCTCAGAGCGTGAGCATGGCATGGCTTTCTTATGCAGTATTGTGGTTAATAGTAGGTAGTTACGGTTTTCAAAGGTCTGTACATGCTCTCTGACATGATCTCAAAGTAAACATAAGGCACCATAAAAGGTAAGTTCTTCTGATCTGAAATCTTCTCTAAATCAAGATTTATTTTGTCACAAGAAATTCTATTTGGGATAAGCTAATGTATTTACATTTGTTCATACACTTTTGGGGAAGGCACCTTTTGTGTATGTGCTAAGTTTTAGTGGTAAAGGTTAGTCATGGTGTCGTCAAATAGTTGAACTGTCCTTTAGGATTTTTCTTCAGGATTCCAGATAGAATGTTTTTGCAAAGAACATTTTTTCCCTTCAAGGCGCATATTAAAATAAAGGTCAGGGAATTCAGTCAAGTAAACAAGATAGCCACAACTTTCATCCAAAAGGACACGCATCACAGGTGTTGCTCCGTGCCGCTGGAGTTGGTTTAAACACATTGGTTATGGTTATATATAGCACTTGAAGTCCAAACATTCACTCCAACTCCATCATCACTTACTTAGGTTGTCCCAGCAAATTCCTTTTGGACTCTTTCTTTGCCAAGTTCAAAAAGTAATGGGTTCTTAACTATAACAGAGAAAAGTCAACTTCTCCATTTTAGAAAAAGGTACAAAGTTTTTCCGTCCTTCCTTTCTTTTCTCCCCAAAAAGAAGCTTCTTAAATGCAAATAAATTTGTAAACAAATACATTTCAGTTACTGCAACAATGAAAGCAAAACACTAGTTTATTTTGCTAAGTGAAAGTTTTATAAATTTTACTTTTTCTAATAAGTTGTAGTATAAGAAAATGTCTTATTATTTATTTTTTAATAAAACCACAGAAAATAAAAAAGATAATAATTGGGAAGCTAATATGTCTATTATGATTTTTAAGTAAACCTTCCACTGAAATATAATATACCATGTAAAAAAAGCAAGTTCCTTATAAGTGTACAGCTTGATGATTTTTCCACAAACCGAATATACTTGTGTAACCAGCACTCATTTCAGGAACTAGATTATTTCCGGAGCATTATCCTAGAAGCTCATCTCTTGTTCTCTGATACTCAATGCCATTTTATACCCCTAAGGGTAGCCGCTATCCTAACTAATAAAACCATCAAGCTGCTTTGCCTGTTTGTTTGGCTTTTCATATCAATTGAGTTATGCATTATTTAGTCCTTTGTGTCTGGATAATAAATTGTGCAGGTGGGAATATGGTTGTGTATGTCTTCTGGTGAACACATGCATGCATTTCTTTGGGGTATAAACTGAATGGTGGAACTGGTGGGTCATAAGGATGCATGTGTTCAGTTATGGGTAATGTCAAATTGTTTACAAAGTGGCTCTACATTTCTTTTATGCTCATTTATACTAAACAATACTGCTTTTCTCAATCTTATTTGTCATTAGAAAGATTGATTTAAACTGAAAAAGTTATCTGAAAAGCACTCTGTTGCATATATTTAAAGATCATTTTTGCTAATATGGTTATTTTCAGTGAAATGTGTTTGTGTCTTAAATCTTAACTTGTAAAAACCCGTGCTTGTAATAGTACAAACATTTTCACCTAAAAGTCATACTGTAAGTTCAACAATAAAAGATGAATCACTATGAGACAAGGCCGTACACACTTGAAAACAGAGTGTGTATACTAATCTTTTATAACCAAACTATTCATGTTATAAAATGATACTAGATTGTTTCCAGGAAAGTTAAGTAAAAACATGTTACTAAGTCTTTTCTTCAAGATATATCAGAGTTTTTATTTGTGAACAACTTGAAACCAACTCTGATTAACTTATCAAAAAAGAAATGTGATAAAAACATTTTGGAAATTTGCTGAATCTCTTGGGCAGGGGCAGAGAACCAGGCTTAGAGATGTCTCAGGCATGCAAGACGCCTTAAAATATGTTTTGAACTGGTCCTTTATAGACCAATTGCTGCTGCCATGGGATACAGATCCCAGAGCCTGCTGTGTTCATCAGTCTTCAAGATGGTCCTAGTGAATCTCAGATCCTGACATTTGTGCTCTTGTGCTGTATTCTTTCACACAGAGTCAGGACAACTCTGTATGACCAATAGAATTTGGTCACAATGAGATTGCAGGTTGTGACTTATAAGGCTAGGTTATAAAGGACGTTGAAGCATCCCCTTGGTCTCCCACACTCTGGCGGAAGCCAGTTGCCATTCCCTGAGGTCATGCAAGGAGCCTCAAGGAGAGGAACTGCAGCCGCCTGATGACTGCCGGCACCAACTTTTCATGCTGGTGAGCCACCTTGGAAGCCAGCCTTCCAGTCACAGCTTCAGATGATTGTAGCCCCAGCTGATGTCTTGACTGCAAGCTCTTGAGAGACGCTGAGCCACAGCTACTCAGCCATGTTGCTGTAAGATCTTTTTTTGTCTTTTTCTTTCTTTTTTTTTTTTTTGAGACCGTGTCTTGCTCTGTTGCCCAGGCTGGAGTGCAGTGGTGCCATCATAGCTCACCACAGCCTTGAACTCCCAAGCCCAACCAATCCTCTTGCCTCAGCCTCCCAAGTAACTGAGACTACAGACTACAGCAAATGCCAACATGCCCCATGAATTGCTTTATTTTTTTGTAGCAATTGGGTCTTGTTTTGTTGCCAAGACTAATTTCAAACTCTGAGGTTCAAGCAATCCTCCTACCTTGGCCTCCGAAAGTGCTGGGATTACTGGTGTGAACCACTTTGCTTGGCCAAGATTTTTCACCCACAAAAGCTGAGAGAGAAATAAATGCTTATTTTTATTTATTTTTTTGTTTGTTTGTTTGTTTTGAGATGGAGTTTCGCTCTTGTTACCCAGACTGGAGTGCAATGGCGCGATCTCGACTCACTGCAACCTCCACCTCCTGGGTTCAGGCAATTCTCCTGCCTCAGCCTCCTGAGTAGCTGGGATTACAGGCATGCACCACCATGCCCAGCTAATTTTGTGTATTTTTAGTAGAGACGGGGTTTCACCATGTTGACCAGGATGGTCTCGATCTGTTGATCTCATGATCCACCCACCTCGGCCTCCCAAAGTGCTGGGATTACAGGCTTGAGCCACTGTGCCTGGCCTGTTTATTTTTTTTTTAAGCCATTAAACTCTGTGGTAATTTGTTACACAGCAAGAGATAGCTAATACAACCACCACCCATACATAGGATACAGCTGCTGGAACTGTTGGAACTGGATGTATCTGCAGGCAACATTACCCAAATGCATTCTGGATAATCCCCACTTCTTCAATTATGACTTCTGATTCAAAGTCTGGGTACTTTGCAATTGACTGACATTGCCTGGGTTCCTGTGCCCATATTTTAGGTAAAAAGAAAACTTGGAAATGCAAGTAGCTGATCTTTTCAGCTTCTAGAATATGGGGTGAGTGCTGCCTCATGAGGTTGGAAACTCCTCAAACTTCGAAAGAGAGGTTAGATGCTGGGCAGTCTATTGTCCACCATGCCAGGGCTTCTCATTGCGTGGGCCATCTGTGAGTGAGTGCTGTCTGTGAGCTTTTTGCTGTTGGTCAGCAATGAGATAAACATAGACAGTGAGAATAGGTGGCCAGAAACTTTCATAGCAACTTGACATTGCCATGATATTTTTATTGTATTTGACAAAAATACAGATATATAACAAATTGGAATTAAAACAAGAAACTACCATAGATGGTTTGAGAAGCACTAATAGTTGTCTAGCACAAAGCACTACACTACTCTATATATAACAAAGGGCTTACCTGAAAACACTATGCCTCTCAACTCTGCCTCCAGAGCCTCAGGACAAAGTGGGTTTCTCATGTGATTAATATCACAGAGCAGTGATTTTTCTCTGCACTCCTTGAGTTATCCAAACATGCTGACATGCTTTATACATAAACTCATTACATTAAAAATCAGATTATTTTGGCCCATGGACATGATGCAAACAAGAGTAATAATCTTGTGATTGTCACAACAAACCTATAATATGAGATAAATATTGTGGTGCCCATTTTACCAGTGAGATAACTGAAGCACCAAGAAATTAAATGATATAGTCAATCACATGGCTCCCAAGTGAAAGCACCAGGCTTTGGCCACTGTGCTGTACTGCCTCTCTAACATAACAAGAAAAAGATCGATATGTATCCAAGGTATTATATCCAAATATTGCATAAATATGAACTTTATTTCCTCTTTGAATGATGGCCTTTGCAAAGATCTCTAAGAATATTAGGAAAATTATATTTTTCTTAATAGTCAATGTACTGTATATTTCAAAAGATTTGACGCCTGCTGCCTACAGTGTTATAATGTCCTCAGACATAATAAGTGATTGCTTTTCAGAATGATGCTTTTAAGATACATAACTTTGTGTTTTTAGGTCAATTAGGAATATTGCCCCCCCCCCCCCGTTTTAAAAAAAAAAAAACAGAGCATCTCAGGACTAACACATTTTTTAGAATTTTAATCTCCAAAGTATTTTTCAGAGATTTCAGCATTACACATGAATCTTATTAAAGGTGCATGTATGCATTTTTATCTAATCTGATCCCTCAACAAGCCTGGTCCATTTAGCAGACCAGAAAGCTGATCTCTAGAGACCAAAGGACCAACTCCCAATTACAAAGCAGCTGTTCATGACCTCAGAGCATGTCAGGGCAAATCTGAACTTCTGGTTGGAGGCTTTTCCACACCCTGAAACAACTCACATCCCCCACTAACTGACAGAGCCCTAACTGAAGATTTCAAGATTGTAAATTCTCAGCACACTTCGAAGAAGTTGGGGATGACTGAAAGTCATTTCACAGTAGGATTGATTTGCAGCCAGGATCAACCAGCCTTTGGCCTCATTTTTGTGTAGTTTGGATGATTCTATCATCAGATCTGCCTCTCGATATAAAATGTTTCCTGTTTGAGTTTCCTTTTTCAAATGAATGGATTTATTATCCTAGAGGAAGACTTGCTAGCTGTTCTGAGAAGGACAGGATGAATGAAAGGTTATAGATCAAATGTGTTTATTTCTCCCTCATCAACTGAGAATTGTTGTTTGTTTATAATTTTATGGAAAGCAGAGGAATGATAACACACATATTGAATTCATTGAATCAGGTATAACAGCACTGGGAAGGTCTAAGAAAACAGATACACATGTGTGAGGAAAGAGAGAGAGTACATGGCCACTTCTCATCTCACTAGGGAAGTCAAGATGTATATATGAAACCTTGCATGCCAATAAGTGAACGGTGCCAGTAAGACAAAGAACAGTGTTAGATGAAGAAGACAGGAGCCTGCATCGTCATGGAAAAGATACAATCTTAGGCAGGTTTTAGAGAACCACAACATTGCTTAAAACGTATTAAACATATACTTATTAAACATGAGCTCATATAGCTTTACAATAGCTATTCAAACTAGGAACTACTGTACTTTATTTTCTGTTTTACAATTCGGCAAAGTGAATTGCTTACATCAAATAGCTAGTAAAAGATAACCAAATTCAAGCCAGACTCTAAAGCACATGCTCTTAACTGAGCACTTCTCTGTGCTGCCTTGGGCTGAGCACAGGAGAGATGCCGGATCTCTAGGGCAGGGATAGAGTATGGAACAATCTAGGCAAAGGTCGGGGGGTGAGAAAGAAACATGTTCTGGGGTCAGTGCAGTTTTCCTGCCTAAAGTAGATGGTTTGGGGGAAAGGTGGGGTTGATAAAAATGGAGAATCGATAAGGTTGAAAAACATTATAAGAATTAACAATTGCTACATTAGTGGATTCTGAGAAAAAAACTGTTTTTTAAGAAGGGGGAACTCAGCAGTTGTATGTAGACTGACAGAAGAGGAGAGGCCTGGAGCCTGGCAAATCACTGAGAAGATGTTGCAGAGGTCCACGTACAGGCAGTGAAGACCTGGGCTGGCACAGCCGTTCTCAGATTTCAGGTCTTGGGTATACTGATATTCTTGAAAATAATGGAGGACTCCAGAAGTATTTTGTTTATGTGGATTTTATCTGTCGATGGTTGTGGTATTTGAAATAAAACAGAATTATTTTAAGGAAGTTATTAAATCATCTAAAAATAACAATAAACCCATGATACATTAACATTAAAATAACTCCTTTTTCATGAAAAATAACTGCGTTTCAAAATGTATACTGAGAAAGATTACACCGTTGTATACCTTTGCAGATATCTTTAATGTTTGGCTTATGGGAATCCAGGTGGATTGTCACACATCTAATGGGCTGTGATGCTGCACAATGTGTGGACTCAAAAATTCCACTGCATGCATATGAGTGAAACAATGAACATGGCAAATCACACCTTGGTATTCTCATCATAAGAGTTTTGAACTCATGACACTCTGAAAGATTCTTGGGGGTTCCCATGTTTTTAGGCCACAGCTTGAGAACCTCTTGGCTAGAGCGCAGCTGAGAAGATGGAGAAACACAGAGAACAACAGAGAAACACAACAGCAGCATCTGGAGACCCACTAGGCTTAGGTGGAGCTTCAAAGGAAATGATCTGATTCCCTACGATGAAGACATCAAACCTGGGTGACCTGGGAAAATTACAGTGCCTTTTGCAGAATGGGGAAACCCGGTGGGGAAAGCAGTCTAGTGAGGAAGTTGGTAATTTCTGGTTTTGGCGATTTAAATGTTAATGAACATAGATATCCAAGTAAACACAGAGTTAGATCACAGAAACTGCCACTCATTGTCAATGAAACCAAATGTTTTTAAGTTAATTTAAAAAATAGACACATGTACTGTAATTGCTATCTAGTTCATTACAAAATGTTTATTGATTTTTGTTTCTTTTAATGAGTGGAACATTAGAGGAGCTCAAGTGTATTTGAAAATTTTAATTTTCTAAGATGAAGAGGGAACACATGGACATTTACCATGTTATTCTTCATGCATTCTGTATATCTGGGACAATTTATAATATGTCAAAAATTTTTAAGTTCACACTACATGCTAACCCACACATATCTCACAAATCACACACACACACACACACACACACGCAAATACATATATTTTCCTTAGATGAGATGCCATCTTATTTCCAGATGCTAGTGCTAGAGATGCCCATTTGGAAAAAACAGAAGAAAAATAAAGAAACCTAAACTTAACCCTATATTTTCATCTTCTCTTTAGATATTGAAATGCAGACTATAGAGAAAGAACTTATTGCCACATCGGCAAAATATAGGGAAAGTGTAAGCCAAAGAGGGGGACATACCAGTTTTCACATTATACCAAAGAAGTACATTTTATTACACATGTTTACCAATGATTCAGTCAGACCGAAGCTCCCAGGGAAGTTAACAGCACTTAGTGGGAGAGATGGAAATGGAGAAACAAAGAATTACTAACTGCGTGATGTTTCCAGTAGAATAAGAGACATTGGGAGAACAAAGTACTCAAAGTGTACATCTTAGAGAAAGTAACTGCCTGTCCCCGGAAGGCTGCCTAGGCAAGTTCGGCTTTGAAATTGGAGTAGATCTGAGTGTGAGTATTGAGGCACTATTAGCTTTGAGACTTAGAGGAAATTACTCAACTGCATAAGCTTTAGTTTGAAAATATTTTTATTGATAAAATATATGAATATTAGCTAATTCCCAGGATTGCAGTGAGGGTTAATGCAGGATATGACTCAGTGAATGTCAGCTCCTCTAACTGTGTAGTGCTGACTGATAATAGACCTCCATCTACCCTCCATACTCACCACTATCCCCCACAGCATCCATGTTTCTTTCCTCAATGACTTTAAAATGCTGTTGCCGGCTTAAGCTCTTCATATTCTAACTGCTGGGGTTATAATCTCAGCCACCAGACAAGTAGTTGTCCTTCTTCTTAGGCCTATGAAAACCACAGCCCTGGTTTCCACCAGCCTTTGCTCATACTAAAGCCTTTCTGGAGCATACTCCATGCTTCCATGCTTCCTTTCTATTCATTTCAGAGGCTTTTAATTTTCTGATTCTTCTTTAGCTCTACAACTATTACATATCCATGATATTACCTACCGCTGTTTGCCCTAGACATCATTCCAAATTGTATGCTGTAGCCATTTTAACCAACCCCACAAATGAAGTTGGAGAGTATGTAAGTTGTTTTATTTTTTTTGTATAGGAAAGTAAATATAATAATAAAACTCTTAAAATTCTTTTAAGAAGAATGTTTTGGGTGTGTGTATGAGGGCAGGATGAAAGGGGATGATCATTAGATATCATAAGTCAAATTCACAGGTAAGTAGTAGACTTTCAGTATCTACTATTGTGGCTAGTCAGTGAGTACCCTTCCACCCGGGGCTCTGAACTAGAATACGCCAGCTCCTCCTGAAGCCGGATGCCTGCTTTGGATGAATGAATGGATGAATGAATAAGACAAACACGAATATACAGTACACCCAAAGACTACATAGTCAAAAATAATGTCTGCACAAAGAAAGGTGTAAATTGGACAATGTAGATAATTTAGCCAAAAATTAAGCTAAAGTTTCTCCACAAACAGAAATTCCATTTTTAGTCCTTTTTTTAAACTCAAGGATAGAATTCATGTTAAGTAGGAACAGAAGTTACCTTAATGCCAAGTAGAATATCATTTTGCTAATAATTGCTTATTAACTATATGTGTTCTATAAACTAACGTAACCCTCATTATTTTGCAGTTGTTTCATGACCTTTGCAAACAAATGGAAGACTTAACATTTGCTAAGTTCCCTTTAGTACTTAATTACTAGAAATTTAAGGACCTAACAGGGGCTGCAGCTGTTCTGAGTTTCAGTTATTTTTCTGCTTATCTTCCTGGCTAATAACTTGGAGCTCTGAGCTGAATGCATTCCATTCGTTAGCAATGGGAAATATCAAGGCAGTCTTGTTTCCCACATAGCTGAGTGGAACAGGAGAATTGGGTCACCCAAGAGTTTCATCAGCACTCCTGGAAGAGCTCAAGAGATAAGCATTTACACTACTGGGAACAACTGCTTTTGATCAAGAAACTCAGCAATAAAAGCAGGAAACTAGGCTGTAACAGAAGGGGTGGTGGGAAAGACTATCTGAATGGTAAAGGGTTTCTGTGTAAAATAGTGATACCTTCTCTTTTAGGGGAACCTGAGCATTTTTGTTTTGGCCCCTGGATCATATGATTCAACATAGAATCATAGATTTTGCAAATCATAGATTTTGCAGAGTTTAATTAGACATACAGCATCACCTAGACTTCTTTAAAGCTGAGGACACTAAGGCCCAGAGAGGTCACACAGCTAGTCCTTGGCAGGGCTGGGAACAGAACTCATTTCCTATTCCCAGTCTGGGTACTTCCCTCTCCTCTTTATCTACTTCCTCTACTCCTTTAAGCATCTTGTCTCTTCAAGCTCAGCTCAAGTACTCTGGTGGTATTCTCAGCACAATCTCCAGATTGCTACTCTTGACCCTTATGTGTTTGGCCTCCTTATTCTCTTCTAATTTTTTTTAAATGATGCTTTTGTAAAATTAATAAGTTTTGTGGTAGAGTTGAGCACTGATGACTGAGAATTTATTGCATTTGGACAATTTCTAGATGGCAGCTTAGGTTTATTTGTATGTTACTGAATTAAGGTTTGTTTAGATAATAATGCAGCTGGAAGGAGCTAATTGGATCAAGTGAGCCAAGTCCCCGGTTTGCAAATTAGGGAACAAAACCCTAAAAAACAAAGGGGCCATCAGTTTAAAATACAAAAGCCCTAATGTCACAGAACATTCTATCAAAGCAAAGTTTAAGTGTTTGGATTCCATCCAAGCTTAAATGAAAATGGTCATGAGTTTTTATTACTTTCTAAAACAGTGTTGTTTATTAAAATGTTAGCATATATTGTTGTTCATTGTTTTACTCATTTGGAGAGGTTCTAATAAGAATAGCTGGAAACTAACTGAATTATTTAAAAGCTAGGCTCAATATATTAAAGAAAACCAAATGGTTTTCTTTTTTAATGTACTTTGAGCAGCACTAGATGACTGTGACCATGAACATGATGGGTTGTATTTTAGTCATGCACAGAATTTACTAAATGAATGAATAATAAATAAATATAAAATATACTTGGCTTGAGACAAATAATTGTACCTTAGAATACTGGTGTTGAACAACACAAATTTGGTAAATCCATACTTTTTAAAATTATACTTTAAGTTCTGGTATACACATGTAGAATGTGCAGGTTGGTTATATAGGTATACACATGCCATAGTGGTTTGCTACACCCATCAACCCGTCATCTACATCAGGTATTCCTCTTCTAGCTTCCCACCCCTCAACAGGCCCTAGTATGTGATGTTCCCTTCCCTGTGTCCATGTGTTCTCATTGTTTAACTCCCACTTATGGGTAAGAAAATGCAGTGCTTGGTTTTCTGTTCCTGTGTTAGTTTGCTGAGAACGATGGTTTCCAGCTTCATCCATGTCCCTACGAAGGACGTGAACTCATCCTTTTTTATGGCTGCATGGTACTCCATGGTGTATATGTGCCACATTTTCTTTATCAAATCCATCATTGATGGGGATTTGAGTTGGTTCCAAGTCTTTGCTATTGTAAAGAATGCTGTGATATATATTTACATGTGCATGTCTTTATGATAGAATGATTTATAAGCCCTAGCAATGGTATTGCTGGATCAAATGGTATTTCTGGTTCTGTATTCTTGAGGAATCACCACACTGTCTTCCACAATAGTTGAACTAATTTATGCTCTCACTAAGAGTATAAAAGCATTCCTATTTCTCCCCATCCTCTCCAGCAACTGTTGTTTCTTAACTTTTTAATGATTGTCATTCTAACTGGTGTGATGTGGTATCTCACTGTGGTTTTGATTTGCATTTCTCTAATAACTAGTGATGATTAGCTTTTTTTCATATCACTGTTGGCTGCATAAATGTATTCTTTTGAGAACTGTCTGTTTATATCCTTTGCCCACTTTTTGATGTTTTTTCTTGTAAATTTGTTTAAGTTCCTTGTAGATTCTGGATATTAGCCCTTTGTCAGATGGATAGATTGCAAAAATTTTCTCCCATTCTGTAGGTTACCTGTTCACTCTGATAACAGTTTCTTTTGCTGTGCAGAAGCTCTTTGGTTTAGTTAGATCTCATTTGTCAATTTTGGCTTTTGTTGCCATTGATTTCAGTGTTTTAGTCATGAAGTCCTTGCCTATACCTATGTCCTAAATGGTATTCCCTAGGTTTTCTTCTAGGGTTTTTATGACTTTAGGTCTTACATTTAAGTTTTAATGCATCTTGAGTTAAATTTTTGTATAAGGTATAAAGAAGGGGTCCAGTTTCAGTTTTCTGCATTTGTTAGCCAGTTTTCTCAACATTATTTATTAAATAGGGAATCCTTTCCCCATTGCTTGTTTTTGTCAGGTTTGTCAAAGATCAGATGGTTGTAGATGTGTGGCATTATTTCTGAGGCCTCTGTTCTGTTTCATTGGTCTATATATCTGTTTTGGTACCAGTACCATGCTGTTTTGGTTACTGTAGCCTTGTAGTACAGTTTGAAGTCAGGTGGTATGATGCCTCCAGCTTTGTTCCTTTTGCTTAGGATTGTCTTGGCTATACTTACTAAAGTTGAGAGTCACTTGAGAACTCATTGAGAAACTAAGTGTCTAGAACAGATGTCTTAAAGAATATTGTCAATTCCTCTCTGGGAAAACTTTATTCACAGAAGAATTTGAGAAATAATAGTTTATTACATACTAAGTGACATTGCAAATAACAAAAATGGGGTGTTCATAATATTTAGTTCCCTGCAATTTAAACATCATATAGTGGCCTTTGAATAAAAATTGTAGCCGTATCAGGTGCCTGAGTGGACTCCAGGAACCATCTGCTATGTGTCTGTCAATTAAGTTTGCCGTGTGCTCCTGAACAGACTGCCTGTTCCATTAACAAAAGTGGCTTTTCCAGGAAAAAAAGATCGTGGGATTTTCTTTGGTCATTAGATAGCTCTACATCAGATAGAAATATAAAAATTTCTTTGTGTGGGGAAAGAGGAGCACTTTCCTGAAGTTTGACTTGTATTACGAAAATGGGGGGAAAAGGGATTTAAGTGCTTATTTCAGTTCCTTTTCCAAACATAGAAAGTAAAATAGTAGTTCAGTCTCAATCCTTTCAGAGGAAGATCTCATTGCAAATGTAAACCTCGCTACTCAACTCACAGTGTTTCATATATTGCAAATTACCCAGACTTCAAAATTCAAAATGCCACATGAAAATCCTAGTTTAAAGTCTGGAAGTGTTTGTAAGATCAAAAGCAAAATAATTTTCTCTGTGGTCTTAGATTCCCATTTAACCTTATTTCTTTTTAATTGTCTACATTAGGGAGTTCCATGTTTTATCCTTGTAACTCTAAAACAGATGAGTAAATGAGTATTGCGTTATTATAGTTAGCCCACAGAGCAAACTAGTGGCAGAAATGGAGCTTAATCATGACCCTTACTTTTTAAACTTGCTCAGATTCTTGAAGCCAGATTGCCTCATACTTTGTGTCACTGCTGTGTGATGGAAATGGATCAAGTATACTTGACTTTTGTAAGTGACTTTCTTTAAAGGTAAAAGTTGCATAGAAAACATTCGTTGAAACAAGTCAGAAAACTATATCTGTAATTATCTTTGCAACTTACGTGATTTTGTGAGCCTCGTTATGCCCAGTTTCTGAAATCGGAATAATCATTCATCCTGCATATCTATTCTATTCATCATTAAAGTCAAGATGACTCAAAATATTGTAAAGTACTGTGTAAGTGTAAGAGAGTACTGACTATGGAGTGCTACACTTTCTGGTCTTGTGAACCTCTGGTTTTCTTTAGTGGAAATACTGAAACATACTGAATATCAGGTACATTGCATATTGTTCTACAATTACTTGCCTAAAAATGGTAAAGGTCAACTATCCAGAGAGGGGAAATAGAGAGGACAGAAATGGTATTAATTAATTAGCATAGGAAAGATATAGAGTCACAGAGTTTTCTGTCAGCTGAGGAAGTGCCTTCTACCCCCGCCCCACATGCATATACATTCACATATGCATCAATATAAATCCATTGATTCTTTATTGCTGTTCAAATTAGTAAGCATCCATTACCTTCTTTATGCATTTTGATGTTCCAGTTGTCACAGATTTGGCCTGGAAAAAGCCCCTTCAAGTTGTCTTCTTTGGCCTATAGACATGTCTCCATTTTTTTTAAGTCCTTCTTAGTTTTTGCCCAACGTATGTTAAGCTCATCTATACTTTCTCTTCCAAAGCCTTGGCCCAACGTATGTTAAGCTCATCTATACTTTCTCTTCCAAAGCCTTGAAATGAGCCATTTTTCTAAGTCCTAGTTCTTTTTAGTTGAGTAAGGAATGTAGAAACCATGATCTTCATGCTAGGTGTGCTCATTGCTACTGGAGCATCATATTTTTAGGTTCTTTCAGAGAACAGAAGAAATAAGAGAAAAGAGGTAGTTAGTTAAAAAACAAAGTACACGTTTTTGCTGACGAGATAATGAATGATTCTTCCAGGTAGAGAGAACAAAATGTGTAGATGGGTGGTCAGCAGTTGGAGAGAGAAAGAAGAAAAAGAAGGAGGAGGAGAAAGAAGATGAAGAAAAAAGAAGAGGAGGAAGAAGAAGGAGGAGGAGGAGGGGGAGGAGGAAGAGGATGGGAGGAGGAGGAAAGAAGGAGAAGGAGGAGGAGGAGGAGGAGAGTGGAGAAGGGGGAGGAGGAGGAGAGTGGAGAAGGGGGAGGAGGAGGGAGAGGAGAGAAGAGGAAGGGGTGGAGGAAGGAGAGGAGAGAAGAAAGGAGCAGGAGAGTGAGAGTTTATTAAAGTAACTTCTGTGTTTATGCAGCATAGGTTTAATCTTGTGGGAAGTATAATACATGGACCTGGAGATGTAGAGATGAACCATACCATGAAGAACCCTGTATGCCATACTAAGATACAGATGCTCCTCTACTTATGAGAGTTACATTCCAATAAACCTATTATAAGTCTGAAATATTGTAAGTAAAAAGTGTATTTAATACTCCCATTAATTCATCATAAAGTCAAAAAATTATAAGTTGAACCATCATAAGTTGGTGACAGTCTGTATTTGATTTATTACAAAAAGTGAAGGCACTTCTACATTTATTTGTTTGGTGCATATCAACACCACTGTATTATGAACTCCATGAATGCATTGGCTGCATCTATTTCAGCTATTGCTGTGCCGCCCAGTGAATGTAGGTTTCAAAACATAACTTTTTGAATAATATTCAAACAAAAAAACCAATGTCAACATGTTGCAATATATCTATAAGACTTTGGTTTTAGTAAAAGTGTGCAGTATGACTGAATTCCTTATATCTGTGTTTATTTCTTCTTAATATCTACTAACTGTATGTGCTAAATATATGTTGAAGAAATAATGCTAAACAACAGTAAATCACACTTAGGTTATTTTTCCTTCTAGCCAGTCCTACTTAGCACCTGAGACTTGACAGTCACTAGGTATTTTCTCATGTTAATTACAAATTTAAACCAGCATCTATTTTCTTTTAAAATCGTAAAAGATACTTTAAAATTGTACTTGTTGTCAGATGCAACAATGTTGCAAATACAGAAACATGCAATAGTATGTGCTTAATTAGCCACTTTAAACCCAGAGTTATTCCCATTTTACTTTTTGGGTCATTAACACTCTGTAGAGTCAAACTACCAGGAGTAAGTACATTTGTCTCACCAAGTGATTCCCCAAATGGAAGCTGGGATATTCTACAACTAATAACACTCATTTGGTAGCTAGAGACAAAAGTATGTTTCCTGGGACAAAAAACATGTTTTAATATAATGGAAATTAGGAATCCTAAACAATTTGCTTATCTATCAAAACACTGGAAATTTTGAAAAAAGGAGCTGTCGAGTTAACAGAGTTTTCACCTGGGGCTCATTAGTGGTTCTAAAAGTCGGTCTTTCTCTAGTTTCTAACTAATGTGCTGCTGGGAGTTGCACCAGGTGTTCCTTACACTGATTTCCACCCAAAGCAACTTTACCTGAAAGCCTGTCACCTCACACCACACAAGTGCAACTCTGTTCACTGGTTTCAGTAAATTAGCTCAGTCCCTACTACTGTGCAAAGACGAAGATGAGTGGCTGGTTTCAGATAATAAGCACTGAGGACCCCAAATTATTTTGCCCATTTGTCTTTTGTTAATGGAAATTCAAACTGTTTTTTTTCTTTTTATGAACTTCTCTTGCCATATTGAAGGAATTAACTGAGAGTCCTCTTAGTCACTTTAAGAAATTTGTTGAGCAGTTAAAGTAGTGGGACATTTTTAAATCAAAAAATTAAGTTTGCAACCATTTAAAGTTCACAAACGATACCTATTTGTCTTCCACCAAATCTCAATGAGAGAAACTGCAACTCAGCATGGCGGAGGAACTTGTCCCAATTTGGTCTGGTTGTTCCTTTCAGACTTCCCCACAATTTTCCATAGCTAGAGCAGATTTCCATTCCTCTTGTACTATGCCTTGCTGAGAAATCCCTTGGCACATTCTTTCCTTTAATTTAATGTAAAACCTGGCCTTAAAATCTTTCTGTATCTTGGGCAGCTCTGAAAACAATATAAAACTGCACGAGACTGTACCAAAACCTGTTCTGAGGGTGATTCAGCTGGTTTGATTATGTGCCAAGTACCTATGAATACCCCAGGTTGAAGAGCTTTCTTGAGCCTTTATGAAAATAATGCAATTTTAATGGTTTAGGGAAATGGGAAACAAGTAATAAAGGGAGACAATCTACAACTCCAGTGTAAAGAGCGAGTCAGAGAAAGGTAGAATGAAAGAAGCTTAAGACAGGTAATGTCAGAATGAATATTTTATAATTCTCAAAGCAAATTGCAGTATAATGAGGGACAGTATATTTCAGCTGTGTCTCCTGGCTTAGATCAGGAGAATTTAATTCATATGGCAGAGGAGAGAATTGTATCCTGTGTACTCAGAAGAGGACATGGGTTTCTATCTTTTAGAGAAAGCAGAAAGACCATTTTCAAAATCACTGATTATATAAAGACCTGTATTACACTGACCACTTCCTGATGCACGTGGGGAGGAAATGCACTTGGCATGTAGAATAATCTGGGACCATAAGTATCCTCTTGCTAGAGAGGATTTGTATGTTTTCCTGAGTCTCTTTTAAAGGGTAATAAATTTTTTTCACTTGGAAGTTGCTTATAATACATTCTGGGAATAGTGCCTCATCATTAAATATGGAGTAATGTATGGTAGTAAGAAGAAACAACCCCTACATTTGTTCCTTTTACTTCCACTATAGTGTCCAGAGAGGAAGATGGACAGTGTTTTCATCAGATGAGGCCTTTTTGCGATACTGATTTATATGACTGCCCTGGTGGATGAGAAAGAACTTAGAAAGACTCTTCCTAGCTGTGTGATGCTCCCTGTTTACGATCAGAACAAGGAATGACTCCACATCCCATCCCAGTTCTCCCATGGTGAGGGCATCTGTGTTCTAGAGAGACCCAAGGGCTTCCTCTTACATAAAATAGCTGGGGGCATACCTCCTACCTTGCCTTAGCCTTCTAAAATACTGTATGCACCTACTGAATCTATTTGCTCCTCTGTCAGTCTTCTTTAAGAAATGAGACAGTGGGTAAAAATCCACCTCCTTGCTTCCAAAGAGAGAGAGTGGTTGTTTGTACTTTAAATGTTAGGTCAATCTAGGAGCAACATCTGAAATCATTTGCCCGCTTGACCAATGAGAAAAGCCTAGGATGTGGTCTATACATTCAGTCACAAAGAACCATCATCAGCAGATGATCTCGTTTAATTGGAAAGGACTTTTCTCTCATACTTTTAAAGTATTTAAATAACCGTCTAAGAGTGGATAACTATCACCCAGTTTTTGTTGTTTTTTTTTTGATGAGTTGGATGAGGCTGGCAGAAATCACTTTAAATGTATTTGAAAAAGCATGAAATCACCTTTCACCCATAGTCCTGTGCTGAAACCACTTCTTGGTTGTTCAGCCTTAACAAACAAATAACAAACCCTTTCAAGCCACTGAGAAGGTGTTATAGTTATGGTATGGCACATGTAGTTAAAGATACTGGGGCTGTACAATTTGGAACTAGAAATTAATTCAATAAAGCTCATAAATTTTGCTGATGTTCGGGTCCAATATACAGCCCACGGTACATTAAGGAGGTAAACACTGGATTTAATTGTTCATTTCAGAAACCAGTTGAGCTGTTTCTGCTGCTCCTATCAACCTTTGGTGAAAACACACATACTCAATCAATCTAAAATATGGGTGATTTATGATCCTCAGCAGGTATTTATTTGAGAAGGAAATCACAGCAGGTCCTGGTTCATATTTGTATATGGCCCTCACAAAATCAGCATACTGACTACCTTTCAAAAAACTATATGTGCATAACTCCAGTCCTTGTTTTGCTTTTAGTGATACCAGTGTAACTGAGAACTTCCACTTACCTGGTTTGGTAACCTGTAAGTGGTGCCATAGGTTGGGTTCAGGAAGTCAAAATATCAAATTAGAACTAGGGATATAATGAACTCCCTGTTTTTGGATTTGCAACAGACAGAGGCAAGTGCATAGTTTTGGACTATATCTTGAAGCTAAATATCCTCCTTAGAAAAGTAATATGAGTATAGGAAAAGTGAACTTTGCTCTGTGAGAAGCTGTAAATGTCCCTAATAAACCAGTGTCCAAAACAAAAGAAAGAAAGAAAGAATGAAAAGAGGGAAGGAGGAAGGAAGGATGGAAGGAAGGAAGGGAAGGATGGAAGGAAGGAAGGGAAAGAAGGAAGGAAGGAAAGGGAAAGAAGGATGGAAGGAAAGGGAGGAGTAGGAAGGGAGGGAGGAAGGAAGGGAAAGAAGGAAGGGAGGAAGGGAAAGAAGGAAGGGAGGAAGGGAAGGAAGGAAGGAAAGGGAGGAAGGAAGGAAGGAAGGAAATAAGGAAGGAAGGAAGGAAAGAGACAGGTCTTATCAGGGTCTTACACTGTTTAGTGCTCATTTTTAGTATTTCTTTTGAACAATAACACTTAGGAATTAAATAATATTCTATGTCCAGCATGTGTAATGTGCTTTCATTCCTGCCCTATGGCTTTTTCCATCTCCAAGTCATTAATTATTTCTGTAGCCCACTCACTTTCCATCCTCACTTTCTTCTGTTATTCTGCTCTTACAGGTTTCTTTCTAAATATATTTTTTTCTCTTTATTCTCTATATGAAGAGTAAAACTGTCTTCATGAGTTTCACATGTGACCAAATTCATAACTGTTGTATGAATTTTTGTTGTTGACTTTTATAAAACTAATTTTTAGTTGCTATTAATTGAATGTGAAAGCTATGGGACTATAGCTTCTCTGGAATATTAGGTTGAACTACCCAGAAGTAGGAATTTCTATGAAAAACCCCAAAGAAAGGAAAAGGTCCCGAAAGGTCAAATAGGAATCTAGATTACAATATATATGAACAAGAGAGGTCTAGTATTTTTCAGAGTAGGTTAGGAGAAGGATGCAACCTTCAGGAACCATCTTTCCTAAGAAAAGTCATAGCCTTTGCCATTTTCAACCAGTTCCATACAATATCTGGGGTCTGACAATTTCAAGAAAATAGTTTTTGAAATCTATTTGAATCTATTTCCTTGAAATCTGGGAGTCTATTTCGGGTCAGCCTTGGGATTTGTTACATTTTTGTAAGTCTTAGATCATGTACAAAGCTTATCAATAGTAATGAAGATCTCTGTAATGAGATTCTTACTTTCCCATGTGATTTCCTTCTGGTTGTGAGGATTATTTAGAAATACATAACTTGATTTATATTTTCGTGTTTTAAAAACTAATATTTTATCACTAGTTTATAGTTTTATTATAAGAAAGAAAAAATTCTGTATGTTACCTATCATTTAAGACCTATTTTGTCCTAAGTTTTGAGTTCCTTATGTGGCTAATGTGTAGTTTGCTCTTGTAAATATTCCTTGACTATTTTCCATTTGGTATGAGTACGTTGGTCATATCCTTGATATCTCTACTTAGTTTATGTCCTCTTGATTGAATTAGCTTATGAGACAGATGTGCTAAAGTCTTTAGCTATAATCATTGATTTTTCTACCTGAAATTCTATCAGGTTTTCCTTTTGCTATCTTGAGGCTGTCCATATAAGTTTACGATATCTTATTTTTTTCGTTTGTTCCTTTAACCATTATTCAACATTTCCCTTTATGTCATTATATCGTGTTGTGTATTAGAATTACTACCTTAGGAATTTTTTGATATATATTTTTTTGGTATATCTCTTTTCTTACTTTTACTTTCAACCTCTCTATGCCTTCTGCTTTAAGTGTGCCCCTTCCAGACAATATATTAATTAGTTTGATTTTTTGTATCCAATATGAAAACTTGTCTCTTAATTAGTAAGTTTGACTCACTTACTAAAAAGTAAGTATACATTTACTGTAATTACTTCACGTTGGAATGTATACCTTAAATATCATTTTATATCTTCCCTTCTTTCTTTTTCTGGGGAGGTTTTCTATTGGATAGTGTAAGTTCTCTTCTAAAATTCTAAAATGAATCCTTTTAATTTTGTCCCTACCGTGGTTACTTGCCTTAAACTCATATTCATTTTTATTCACTTTTCTTGAATTCTTAAACATATTAAGTTTAAAAAAGGTCAGAACCCGGAACATTTCCTCCTTCAGCACCGCATTATATTGATCCTGTCTAAACGTTTATTTACAGGTTGTTGGCAGATATACTTCCTGTTGTCACTCTGAGCCTTACTTGTCTCATTGTTTTGCTTTCTCATTTCAAGGAATGATAAACTTCATAGGTCATTGGTTTCTTTTACAATTAATAACTCATGAAATATCTCCTAAATTTTTCTTTTCACCTTATTTGAATACTTTCTCTAAGAGTGTTTTTAAGGTAGACCTTTGCATAGAAAATCTTCTGAGGCCTGATATGTCACTGATATTTGTATTACACATTCACATTTTAGTGACATTTTAGCTTGTTATCAAATTCTGGAATAAAGTTATTTTCCTTTATTACATACAAATATTAGTATATTGAGTATCTAGCATTCCTGTTGGTAAGTCTGATATCAACCTTATTCTTATTCTTTTGTAGATGATCTGTTATTTTCTTCTGCATGCTTTTAGAATCTCTCTTTCTGTTTGATATTCTTAAGCCCCATTACATTTGATATTCTTAAGTCTATCTTGTTAAATCCCCACACTTCTTATCTGTACTGTGTAACACATTCAAAGAGAAGTCTTCGTCTTTTATTACTTATAAACGTTTATGTTTTTTCGATGATCTCTTCATATGCTTTCTTTCTGGTACTCTTCTCAGGTATATGTTGGCACTTCTACATCTATCCTGCTTATCTATCACTTCTCTTGGTCTATATTTTCTCTTTTTACATTTTTAAAGTCTTTTCTTGGAGAATTATTGAATCAGGTTTTCTATCTCTTTAAAATTCTTCAATTGCACCCATCCTATTGCTTGTCCCATCTATTATGCTCTTTATATTGGTGTTTATATTTTACTTATCTACTGTTTCCACTTTTTGTTATTTCTGATTCTTGATTTATGTTACAAATATTTCCCATGATCGCTTCTCTAATTATTTTTATCAGGATGTTGGAAATTCTTGATTTCCACAACTGTGTTTCAGTGGCATATATTTAGCCTTTTGTCTTCTGAATTAATTGGGCTTGTGATGGTCCCTAGAGGTATCAGCTATTCAGTCAGAAAACACATATGGGGAAGAAACTGAAGTCCATGCCACAAACTGTACCAGCTTTGGAAGAGAAGAGACCAGATGAGCCTCAAGGAGAATGGGGTCCAAATACCAAAAAATCTACTCTTGGTGACCTTTGTTGCTGCTTCTGTACCAGTTAACTCTCTTGGGCAGTATTTTACCTTTCCACACTTAGAAAGATGCTGCCCTAGGGAAAATCAGTGTCCTGGGGTGGTATTCCAGCAGCCATGCAAGTTTGGAGGGGAAGGGGTTGGAGAACCGGATGCCCAAGGGCAGCAACTTAGTCAGCACCCACTACTGCCTTTACTAATTGTTCTCACGGTCAGGGCTTTTGAACCACCCTGGTACAGAACACTAGCCCTGGTGCTTTGGGCTGTCTGTGCCATTTCTAGGGAATGAATGAGCAGTGCCAGTACCAACTCAAAAAAAAAAAATTGGTGAAGGACAGAGAATTAAACGATTCCATCAAGCTTATCCTTTCACTGCCACTCGGGCAACCCACAGCCCCAGGCTGCAGTTGCTCAGCCTAAGCACATCACCTCAACGCGGTCTGTAGTGTCAGCAGGGGAGGTTGTTTCTATTGTTTCCCGGAGTCCAGGCTTCTCTTTAGCTGCAATGGTTTCTCCAGGTTCATTCTTAGGGAGGGAGCTAGAAGTGCATGTACCATCTTGACAGTAACCAGAAGCCATGAAAGGAGTTCTGACTTGTGCCCCTGAGGAAAGTCTCTTTTTCTACGCCACTCAATGTCATTTACTCATTGAAAAAGTATTTCTACAGTAAGTAGCTAGGGGAAAATGCCCTCAACTTTCTCATTGAACTTTCAGAATTCAGTGGTCAGGCAATGATTTTTTATTTCTTAACCTTTAAAAATGTTAGAAAAACTTTCCATATGATGTAATATGACATTTGGTCACATTACGAATGGCACGTGGTTAAAACTGCTGAACACCATTACAATTTTATTAATTTTCTATGTCGAATGGTTATCTCATATTTTGTCTTATCCAATTATCCAAATCCTTAGTGATTATTGAGGAAAAGGAAACATGGTCCAGTCAATGATATATGCAGGTATTCTTTGCTTTAGATAGGATCATAAAAATGACCATGTCAGCTGGAACCAAACATAGCAGTCTTAATAATCAATGGGGAAAATTACAATTGTTCTGCCACCTGTGACCTTTAAAATTTCTGGTCAAAACATTGAAATCTCTTTTACTGTTGGTTATAAATGCATAAGGAAATGAAAAAATATGGCAAAAGTTTTGTTAGTATGCTATAATTTAAAGCATTAGAAATAAGATGAAGTGTTTTATACTTTTGTAAAAGAACTTATGAACAGTAGTTTGTCTTCTTCTCCTGTATGACTTACAGTATTTGGTGAGCATTTTTTTCTAGGCTTTGGTGAATCTTCACACCTTTTTCTAAGTTTAGATTAGCTTCCAGCATTTTATCCTTTGTACTTTCAATCTTGTGAAGTATCTCTGAGCATCCGTTTAAGGTAAAGATTTTTAATGGCATCAGTTCCTCTGTGAGGTCGTCATCATTTTCATCACTAAAAGTTTTTTCATTTATGTTGGTAAGTTCATCTTCACCATGTTCTTCTGGCTGCTAATCTAGAGTCTCTCCCTCAGTGGTAGTGCCAATGTTCCATGATCAGCTATTTCTTCTAGGACTCTATTTACAATCAGTACAAATTTCACTTCTAGCGTCATCACTTGTGTGTGTGTGTGTATGTGTGTGTGTTTCACTTTCATGTTTGTTGGCCAGTTTTCTCTTCTGATTATCCATTTGCGTAAATGTCACATGGGTTTATCTCTGGGAGACAAGGCACTGACACCAACATGCACTTTGCTGTCTGTGCATGAACTGAATAACTAATGCACAGTGATCCATCATCAACAGACTGGAAGAAGTAGCATTAGTGGTCCATTGATTATGATGAGAATCTGCTATTAATGTAATGATCTGTGGGAAAAGAGCTAGCAGCAAAGTTTGTACTTCCTGAGATTACTCCCACTTAATATACATTAAATTTGTTGGAGGATTGTTATTTAACTAAATAATTGTGACTGAAATTCATACATATTTAAGCTATGTACAGTTAAACTACCCATCTATATTATATAATACAGACTGTCATCTGCCAACTGGATGACTGTGGTGGCTATAAAAGTGTGCCCCTCACATGTCTGCTACAGGAGGTGTTTGATGGATGGCTACAGGTTCTGAGAGTTGAGCCTACCAGGCCTTCACTGCCTGGTGTTCCTGCCAGGCCTTCACTTCCCATATGCTTTTGCTGGCCAATGGCTAACTTCTGTAGGGCCTGACTTGGGCAACTTTTGCTCATGGATGCCTCACTAACTGAGCTAAAACTTTTAGAAATGCATTCCAGTCTGTGGCTCTTCCTGTGCAACCCTCCTTCCTTCCCTCTCTCCTTTCAGGGCTTACACCTGAATCCTGGTCCAAAGGCTCTCCCACCTCCTCTAACTCTTTCCCTTCTGGATATTTCCTCCAGTAAATCTGTTGCACATCTAACCTCATTTTAGCATCTGGTTCTCAAAGGTTTTTTAATACAAGTAATTCTGAGAGTGGACCAAGAAAACAGGGGTAATATGGGGATTTGGAACTGATCTGTCACCACCTGGCAGGTGAAGAGAATGCCATCATGAGTGCTACTGGAAGATGCAGGTAGTCCCTGGCTTTTGATTTCACAGGTGGTGACCTGGAGGAATGTCCAGATGAAGTAGAATGATTACAGGTGTGATGATCTGGACATTTGGAAGAACACCTGCAAAGTCTGAAGAGTTGGCTAGTTATTGGTAAGTTGTATAAGTGACCCACAGAAGAAAAACTAGAAAGAGGATCATTAACAAGTAGTTGCAGGGTGACAAAGAGGTCCTTCTGTCTTTGCGGAAAGTGCAGAGGTAGTTAGGGAGTAGACTGATGATTTAATAGATTCATGAAGTGCCAGAGATGTTTGAATGCTCAACCAAGGCACATCTGCCAGGTTAAGGTCAGAGCACTGGTTAAGAAAACCTGACATCCTGAAGCATGGGTTGAGTACAAGACATCTATTAATCTATTTTATTTATTTATTTATTTATTTATTTAGAGATGAGGTTTTGCTATGTTTCTCAGGCTGGATTTGAACTCCTGGGTTTAAGCAACCCTCCTGCCTCAGCTTCCTCAGTAGCTAGAACTCTAGGTACTTGCCATTGTGCCAGGCCCAGGGACAGGAAATCTAAATGGTTGACTCTTAGGATGTTGACTCTGCACAACCTCCTGAGTCACAGAGCTTATGATGGGGGACCCACCCTCCTCTAGTACAAGTTCCCAGTGCTGGAAGCCATTGTAGAAGCTGCTCAGCAGAGGCAACAGGTGCCTATCAGGAGCTGCCCAACCCACTCTTCTTGCTGTCAGGTGGTAACCAGCCAGTTGTTAATCTCATGATATTGTCTCTCCAGTAGGAATGATGGAAAATAATAACACAGGAAATTTTGGGGAGACAAAGGAGGATAATTTAATTCAGTCTTGATCAAAGGAGGGACAGAGAGACTAGACCACTCAGCAAAAGTCAGGCATGAACTGGGGTTATAAGCCTTGGTGGAAGAAGAATATTTACATAGGGGAGAAGAGAACAGGGAGGGTAATTCTACACAAAAGACATGGCATGTATAGGGGCAGAGAGGTTTTAGAAAATATAACGTTTTTCAAAAGCTGAAAAAAGTTCAGTATATCAGAAGCACAAGCAATATCAAGGAATATTAGAGATGAAATATAGGTTGTGCAAGTATCATGGATGTTATCATATTTAGCTTTTGTGAAGTACAGTATGAGTAAACCCAAGGTGAATTTAGCTGCAGACGGAGAGTGAATTACATGTGTATATTTTTGTTTATCAACAATTACTTAGTGTCATAAAATTATATATGCACCAAGGTAGTTATCTTCCTTTTACTTTAGTTGGTAGCAAAGGTGAAGTTGTTAGTTTTCAATAAAAATGTTACAGGAAAGAGGTCCTGATCCAGACCCCCGGGAGGGTTCTTGGATCTCCTGCAAGAAAGAATTCAGGGTGAGTCAGTAAAGTGAAAGCAAGTTTATTAATAAAGTAGAGAAATTAAAAAGTGGCTACTCCATAGACAGAGCAGCCCTGAGGGCTGCTGGTTGCCCATTTTTATGGTTATTTCTTGAGGGTATGCTAAACAAGGGGTGGATTATCAATGCCTCCTCTTTCTAGACCCTATAGAGTAACTTCCCGACATTGCCATGGCATTTGTAAACTGTCACGGCGCTGATGGGAGTGTAGTAGTGAGGACGACCAGAGGTCGCTCTTAGGGTCATCTTGGTTTTGGTGGGTTTTGGCCAGCTTCTTTACCGCAACCTGTTTTATCAGCAAGGTCTTTATGACCTGTATTTTGTGCCAACCTCCTATCTCATCCTGTGACTTAAAATGCCTTAACTGTCTGGGAATGCAGCTCAGTAGGTCTCAGTCTTATTTTACCCAGCTCCTATTCAAGATGGAGTTACTCCAGTTCAAACGCCTCTCACAAGAACAATCATAATATACACTTTATTTTTAAGAATTAAATGGAACTAGAGCTATAAATTGGCTTGGGATTTGCCTCCTCAAATGTCTGTGGAGATTGTACAGGTGATTTGGAAAATCCAGACAAGTTGAATTCACTAGATATTTATCTAACTAATGTTCCTTAGGAGGCCTTTTTTTTCAGTAGGAAGGCCAACTTTTAGTGTCTGTTTTTTTGCAGAACTCTTGCAGTCAGTATTTGTTCTAAGAGTTTAAGGAGAATGGCTTTAGAAAGTTATTTGTGGAGGCTCAGAAGCCAAAGGGAAAGAAAAAGATTTGAAAATTGTTATAAAAACTAAAGGTTATGGAGAAAGGACAGATTTATAATACAGGCTTGAGTTTTCCCAGGAACCACCTGAGGTGGTGGTCGCCCTTGGATACATACACTTCTTTCTGGAATATTGACTTGATGAGAATCTGGGCTGACAGAAAATAATGCCATTGACCTCACCTCTGTGTGATTTCTTTTTTCTACAAATTGGAACCAATATATTTTAGAATACTTATTTTGTATTTCTTAGTGAGATAGCAAATAGTAGGAAAGTTGGTTCCATTAAGTAGCTGCATAGAAGATTAGGATTTATTTTAAATATTGTTACAAGTGTTATTTGATGTTTTAGACCTGAAGATCCAAAGCAACACAACAAGAGAAAAATATTTTGTCTGACAAACATGGATTTCGGTTTGTTTGGGATAGAAGGAGATGCATCAAATTCTTTCCTGGAACTTTCCCTAGGGTTCTCTAAGTATGGGATTAAAAATAATTTTTATATCTGTATTTTTGTCTGTTAATGGTGTATTAAAAATGGACTTGATGAGAACTGAAAATGTCATTTCATGATTGGGCAGGATTTGACTGATCAGTGGAAAACAGTTTTGTCATGGCTTCAAATGGATTCCCTGTGAATCCTTCCAGTACTTCCAATTCCAGATGCTTTATAAAAGCCATCAGTATAGTGAATTAGACAGAAATATGAATCCTCATATGGTATTTTGACCCCAGCTGGTAATATGACTGTGATCCGAGGCAAGAATTTCCAGAAGTACTAAATGCAATTGGAATAGCAGCAACAGATATTAGTTTCAGCTATCATGGTGTCAGATTTTCATTCTCCTCCAGCCTGCTGCTACATGAAGAATACAAGCAGTCCTGTGAGATACTTCCGGAGTCTGAAGCTTTTATGTCCGGATCCCCAGAATCTAAATCCCTACTTGCACAGCAAAAAGAAAACCGGGAAAATATGTTGGGAAATGAGTGGGGATAACAAACCTAAAGTTCGTTAGGAATCTGTTCGACATGGCTCACAATGTGGTACACTGACAATAAAGTGACCCAGCCCCCTGGGCCACAGAGGAAGAGTTAAAAGACACCCAGCAGCTGTTCCCCTTTCTCCAGAGGCCAGAAAAGGAAATGGGTTTACACTGGAGCAGGAGGGATTTAGCCTGGTATATGAAAGGATTTCTGCCTCAAGGTAATGCTTTCTCACGAACAGCACAATCACGTCACCTGCTTCTGTTATTTAAAAACACAGAATCTAGTGTCTTCTGATGGTAAGTTAGAGACCACTGATCCCTGGAGTTTCAGAGGCCCACCGGATGGCTCTTTTTAACATTCTAAAAAGCCTAATGATAGAGATGAAACATGTAAACTCTGTTATTCTGTTCCTTGAATAGACTACCAAGAATATCTTTCTGAAACCCCTTTGAATGAAATGATGGCTCAGTATTACCTCATGTTGGTCATATGCTCTTATTTTGATGAATGTTTTCTGTGAAAACAATTAGAGAAGTAGTTGTGATTTAATTTTCATCATTTGTTTGCTGGTCAAAATTCTACCAAAACTTGGGTCCGATGAAAAAGAAATGAAAAATTAAAAAGAAGCTCTTGGTGGTAAAAAGGCAGGAATCTGCTTTTCTGTCTGCTTTTTAAAGAAGGGGACAGCAGAATGTATTAAACTAGTTGGAGTTCAGATCCATCTGTGTTAGAAGTCTAACACTATATTCTGTCTACAAGCATTTTTTCTAGCCTCAAAAAGACTTTACTTTGCTCATTTAAAATAATAATACTCGACTTGCAGATTAAATGTGACTATCACATGAGAAAATATCACATGTGATATTTTCATGCGCAAGACTAGACTTGAAGGTCTCTTGTTCTGAGGAATATGGAAACACAGAAATAAATTTGCCAGGAAAGCAATTAACAAGTACTTGAAGTCACGCAATTACAAAAGGAGAAATGTTGTCAAATGGTCTTCAAAATGACGAAGTCATATGGCCATTGCCTCAAACTCATATGCTTGTTCCCTGGTTTGTCTTCACTACAGAAATGTTAGCGACCTTTGCAAAAACATTAGCAAAAAGAATGAAGAGCTTTCACTAATAACAATGATTTTCCTTCTTTTTCTTTCTTTCTTTCTTTCTTTCTTTCTTTCTTTCTTTCTTTCTTTCTTTCTCTTTCTTTCTTTCTCTCTTTCTCTCTTTCTCTCTTTCTCTCTTTCTCTCTTTCTCTCTTTCTTTCTTTCTTTCTTTCTTTCTTTCTTTCTTTCTTTCTTTCTTTCTTTCTTTCTTTCTCTCTTTGCCTTCTTGGTTATTAGTCATCTTACTAAAGCAGCTTTAACCCATTGGTTATGTATGCAGCTCATATATTATTTATAGGTTCTATGTGTTGTGGTTTATTCATTGACTTCTCAAGGCTCAATCACTTTTTAATCCATTGGAAAATAAATGTGATAATAGTTCTTCAGAGCTGCTGTCCACATTTTCTGTTTTCCTTCAGCATTTTACCAACAGCTCATTCTTGCAAACGAGATAATAGGGGACTCAACTTCCTGCATTAGACCAAATCTTTCTTTGGATTAGACCAAATTCTTTATTGCCTTCCAGGTGGATGGGCTATCCTGCTTCTCTTACTGAGGTGTAGGAGATATTTTACTTTGTCCATTCTGCAGGTCATCCAAGTGTTTTACAGACAAGGCTGAATGGGAACAGATGCCCCGTCTCCTACAGGAAAGAGCTCATGGCAACTGTCTGGATGTGGCAGCAATTTTGAAGGTGGATGACAGTTCAGTGTAGACACATTTGTGGCTCTCCTGTGGATAATGCTAGCCCGCTTTCCCAGGAGCATCTCACTTGGAGTTTCTCCTGCTTTACTAGTAGCGCCTTACTACCAAAGCCATCAGCCATGTATTTAACCTTGTTGTGAAGTTTCCAAATAGGGATAATTCAAAAGTAGACCTGGATGGTTTCGGCCAGACAGACACATGGCTATGATGAATATCAGTCCTTGGCCAGATTGATTTATGTACTCTTTATAAGTAATAAGGACACATCTCTAACTATTTTATGTTACAAGAAAGAAATTTCTAATCTGAAAGACTGAATGTTTTTAGTTTCTAAAGAAAATCAGAAAATAATTTTGTGGCTGCATATGGTAAAGAGGTAAAGTTTGGATAGGATAATCTTTTTAAGCAAAATTGTCTCAAAGGTTGAAAGAATTCTTTTAAGAAAAAAGAGTGTATGGAACTGTATAAAATACATCATGTTCTTGTATTAGACCAAGAATTCCAGAGAGGCTGGAAGGTTCATCCTCAGAAGTTTACACTTAAAAGGTAAACTTGAGCTGTGTGCTTCCTCTAGGGGACAGCTTAGTCATTAGGAGGCCAATCGTGTCCTTAAAGGCCGACACTGTCAGCCTGTCCAAAGTTAATCTTCCTAGAGGGACTCGCCTCAAAATGCAATTAGTAGGACATTTGTAGAAATCTTTTTGGTGTATGGTTACAGAGATTTTCAGGTTGACTCTGCTTGGAGGATGCCAGCAAGACCTTCTGCTATTGATTTCTGAAAAGTGCAAAGATCATTTGTCTGGTTCACACTGTTATTTGACATTTAAATGCACTTAGTCATAGGGTCCTAACTGCCCTTCCCATGGCCATTCACGGAGATGTTTCCCAAGATATTCCACAGCCAGTGGCATGAACTCTGTCCTGAGTTCCTCACTCGATTTGGAGAGCCTCTGTTATAGCTTTTTGCTTTCTCTTTTTTCTCACTTCTGATGTGGATTAAAGTCTGCACTCACAGCTTACTCCGATAGTTTAAGGATATTTGATCCTTCAGTATTTATCCATTATTGGCTCTGTTTACCCAAGGGAAAATTAAGTGCAGGGCCTTAGAACAGTGAGCGCTTTAATACTCGGATGCATATGCTGATCTCTGACAGATGTTGGTCTTTGGGAACAACAGAAAGGGGAGGTACGTCATTCACTTGGGAAGCTGCTTGTGCAAACTGACTGATCCTGCAGGTGCCGGGCAGCGTGGCCGTGAGCCACAAGCAATGCTGAGAAAAATGTCTGGTGCAGGGGCAACTCCTGAAATATTTTCACACACACACCCAGCCAGCTGGCAGGGGATTTCGAGCAGTGCCTCATAGGAAAAACAGTGTCTAAAAGGTATTCATCTCAATTATATATGACTGGGCTTTAAGCTTTAATTTTGTGTTTCCTATAAAAAGAGAAGTCTTATTTGTAGTTGTTACTAGGCAGTCTTATTTCTAAGTCTACTCGAGCATGATCCTTTTCTCAGGCTTAAATGCATATTAGGCAAGGTGGCTTTTGTGCCTGCCGTGTGTGTGTGTGTGTGTGTGTGTGTGTGGTCTCATATATATTTGTGGTAGAAGAAAGCCCTTCAGTAGGTTTTGGTAAATATTTTTTGTTTATTTTTGAGGCAGGGTCTTGCTTTGTTGCCCAGGCTGGAGTGTAGTTATGCAATCACAGCTCAGTGCAGCCTCAACCTCCCGGGCTCAAGCAATCCTCCCACCAGCCTCCCAAGTAACTGAAACCACAGGTATGCATCATCATGCAAGACTAATTATTAAGTTTTTTTTTTTTTTTTTTTTTTTTGAGTCAAAGTCTCTGTTGCCCAGGCTGGTCTCAAACTCCTAAGCGATATTCCTACCCTAGCCTCCCAAAATGTTGAGATTACAGACATGAGCCACCCTAGCAAAGACTCTTTGGTTTCTGATTTAACATTTTAAAATAGAAAATTTTGGTGTTCAAAGATCCCTGTAGAAATAAGATGACATCTTTTTGCAAGTGCAGATTTTCTATTGCCCTGGCCATTTGGATGAGGGAGGAAAATGCAGGGCTGCCCTGAGAGCATCTTGAGGGCAGGGCTGTGTCTTAGTCACCTGGGCATTCAATGTGCTTCCTGTGGTGTCTGTTGCATGAGAGGTTGGGTGCCTTTGTGCTCAGTGAAGTCAAGCTCCTGACACAGACAGGTGTCCCAAGCTCCCTACACAATTGCCCTTATGCATGATATTCCAAAAAGGGAAGAAACCCTACAAAGGCAGGCGTGACTCAGACTTTGAGAATTTGGGGAAAACTTTATTTTCATCGTGTGTATAAAACCCTTGTTTTCTCAACCACCAGCTGATATTGTGACATCACTGGTCTAAATTACCATCAACATTTCATCTGACCGGCACTCTCTTGTAGGACTCTGGATAGATACCACCCCCCTGAGACCTCATCATTCATGAAGAGCTGCAGCCCCAGAGCTAGTCTTCTGGGTTCAAATCCAGGCTCTGTGGCTTCCTGGATAACTTCGATGGCTCAGTCTCTGGCTAGATCAGTTGTCGGTGTAAGGATTAAATGAACCAATCCATGTGAGTGCTCAGCTCGGGGCCGTGCACACACTACATATGCGATACATATTATCGTATTTCATTGCTGAACTCTTTGATAACCTCTTTTCCAGGGAATGAGGTGAAATCTAGAGGGAATTCTTGAACTTTGCCTTCCCTGCAGTGACTCAGAATGTGGTACTATTCGGGGCTTTTTGAGACCTCAGTTCTGCTCCTCCCCCAACCCTGCAGCCTGGCTCCGACTCTCCATCCCAGCTCCGCTCCATGCTGTGTTGCCCCCACTCCTGCCCCTTGTCTTGGCTCTAGGTCTGGATGGTCCTGGATTCTAACCACATTCAGCTCAGACTCACCCTGAGTGTGAGTGTGGCCAATCGCCCACACTACCCTGTGCATTGTAACTTTAAGTGTCTGAAGGTCTCCTTCTAACATTTTAACTTGAGGGATTCGAATCAAGTTCCTGTCTCTCAGGGAAGACAGGGATTCACTTTTCAAGAACATGGACCGAGTAGCCACCCAGTGGAAAGCACTGTTCTCAGTACCAGGGACACAGCACTGAACAAAACAAACTGTTTGTGCTCATGGAGATCCCATGCTAGTGAGGGAGTCAGACAGTAAGCAAATGGATATTTGATTGAGAGCCAAGTTTCTGGTACAGTCAAATTTTCTTAAGGGTTGCAAAGTGGTCATAATTATTTCCACCTAGGGAATATTTACCCCATGGGGAAGCTCTGTCCATTTCTGCCCATCTGAGCAAGTAAAACACAGGACTATCACAGTTATTCCAGAGCTCCATGAAGCAAGCAAAAGTCATCACATTGGTTTATTCTCTTCCTTCCAGGGAAATATTTGCAGTGCCTGCAGCATTCCAGAGTTCAGTTGGGGCCAATGTAAAGCCAGTCCCTTACTTATAGGATACGTCACAGACTGAGGGCCCAATGTCATGGGAAACCACTGGGCCACAGGAAAGGCAGGTAAGTATCATGGTTATAGATTCAGGTTTGGAGTCAGACAACTGCTTTCACATTTAGGTTCACTACCACTTATCGGTAGAATAACCACGAGCAAATTACTTAGCCTCTCTGCTCAGTCTTCTAGGGTTGCCTTAACAAAATACCACAGACTGGGTGGCTTCAACAACAAACATTTATTTCTTTGAAGGCTGGGAAGTCTGTGATCAGGGTGCCCATATGGCTTGGTTTTGGTGAGGACTATGCTGCTGGTTTGAAGACAGCAGTCTTCTTATGTCCTCACCGGGAGAGAAAGTGAGCTCAGGCTTTTCTCTTCTTGTAAGAACACAAATCTCATTATGGTGACTCCACCCCTACGATGTCATTTAAGCCTAATTACCTTCCAAAGGCCCCCACCTTCAAATGCCATCACATTGGTGTTTAAGGGTTCTACAGATGAATTTGAGGGTGGGTGACACAAACATACACTCTCTAAACTTCAACTTTCTTATCTTTATAATGGGAATATGTAAGTATTTAGGTCATAGAGTTTTGTGAAATTTAAATGAGATTATAAACCCAAAATTTGACATAATACAAACTAAACTACCTGATGTTTAAAGTCAAGCTCATTTTGGCTCCAGAAAATCAGTAAGCCCATTTAGAGCATTCAAGAAGGCAGAGCTACTGTTGGTCTTATCTGGGCTGCCACAGGTGTGGTGGGGGTTTCCCAGGAAGCAGCAATATTTTGTTGAGCAGCGCAGTCTCTTGAATGCCTGGTGAAACCATATCTCTTAGACATCATCTGTGAACACGATGAGCAAGGCCAGTCCTTAGGGAGATGGCATCCTTAGGAAGCAGGCAGTGGGTTATGTGGGGTAGTTCAGGGCAGGTCTTCATTGATGGGGATGAGCAAGCATGGGAGGGAAATCAGGTTACACAGAAGCTGGGAGACAGGAAAAAGGATATTCTAGTTAGTTTTTCTGAACTGGCTGAGCAGACAGATGCCCCATAATTCACCCAGGGGTAACAGGGGCCCAGGTCTGTGTTAGCAGATGAATCCCAATGCTGAGTGCCTGGCTTGGATTCATTGACAAGAGGTTGGGGTTTAGGAGGGTATTTATTTTATTTTTATTACTTTTTGAGACAAGGTCTTGCTTTGTCACCTGTGCCACAGTGCAGTGGTGCAATCACAACTCACTGCGACCCCTACCTCCTGGCTCAAGGGATTCTCTCACCTCAACCCCCCAAGTAGCTGGGACTAGAGATGTGCACTATCACACTTGGCTATTTATTTACTTATTTGTAGGGCCAGGGTCTCCCTGAGTTGCCCAGGCTGGAAAAGGGCTTAACACAGGTATAACAGGATTATAAATGTATTCACATAACTCAGCTGTACAGTGAAATTCTACATATTTATTTTTTACATATTTATTTTTCTCAACTAATGTAATCTTCATGAGCCACACCTGCTGGGTTGCGGGGTGATCAAGGATTTAGGATTAAATTCCCAGCTCACTTTCTTCCACTGTGATAGTTTCTTTTGAGCTATTCTTTCAAACTCTCAGTCTCTGTCAGATAAATATTTAGCTAAGGGAGCTGTGTTAGTTTGTCTTCTAAATGTGCGAGAGGGCCTGGGGGAAGAACTTATATTTCTTCTCACAGATAATACTGAAGGAAACATTTCATTAGGGTGTCCTACAAATGTAGACTTTTCATGATTTCCTTGCAAGTTTCCCTTCTGCCTCGCTTTTCCCTCCATTGGAGGTCACATCATCCTCCCCTAGCCCAAGGGGCTGCAGTGCTTGCACTCCTTGTAAAGGAGCATGGCCTGGGGCCAGAATCCTCTGTACCCAGCAGACACTCCTCCAGGGAAGATGTGCAAAGAGGACAGCTTAAGCAGATGCAAACCTTAGGTTAAAACTTTAGCCCCCAAGGCTCAAAAATGAGGAAGTCTTTTCTTCCTGTGTACTTCAAGTGTCACTACTGGCTAGTCACGTGGACATAAAATAAGCTTTGGTTATCAGATATGCTTTTTAAGATATATAAATAGACCACACTATATGTCCTAAAAACAGTGATCCTAGTTGTTTAAAATGCATATTTATATACAGTGATATGGTTTGGATCTGCGTCCCTACCCCAATCTCATGGGCAAGTGTAATCCCCAATGTTGTGGGTAGGGCCTGGGGGGAGGTGATTGGGTCATGGGGGTGCATTTCTCATAGTTTAACACCATCTCCATTGGTGCTGTCCTCTCGATAGTGAGTTTTTGAGGGATCTGGTTGTTTAAAAGTGCGTGGCAATTCTCTGCAGGCTCTCTTGGTCTTCTCCTGCCATGGAAGACACCTGCTTCCACCATGCCTTCAGTCACAAGTGAAAGCTCCCCGAGGCCTCCCCAGCAGCAGACTCTGTCATGCTTCCTGTATTGCTGCAGAGCTGTAAGCCAACTAAACTCTTTTCTTTATACATTGCCCAATCGCAGGTATTTCTTCATAGCAATGTGAGAATGAAGGAATACATACAGTGACCAAGTTTTGCCTTTCTATGTTAAATTTATTACAGCTGCCCAATAGCTACATAATACTAAGCTAAATGTGGTTTCAAATATTAAGTCCTTTCAAATTTTTAGGTGTAAATAATTTGGCTTCTATGAAAGTTTCACAATATATATATAACAAATATTGCATACCTAACTATGAGGACAATAAAAATATCACCCATGATACAGGGGAAGCAGACTGAGGTCCACAAGTTAAATAGATGGCCTAAGATGTTCTAAAAATCTACATTTGTAGGACACTCTAATGAAATGTTTCCTTCAGTATTGTCCAAATCAAAATTAAACTACTACTTATTTTTTTTTAAAAGGACTGTTATCCTGAGATAGTTACACATGGAAGGGAGCTTGCTTATTTAAGAAATATTACCCAAGATTAGTGGCAGAACACAGAAAAAGAAGAGATAGGGTGCAGGTTTGAGAAAATTAAGGAAAATTGATGGATTACTTAGCTGATAGTTTGAAGATGTGTTTGTAGTTCAACAGAGGTGGTCTGACCTCAGCGCACTTAGGGCATTGTTTACATGCTTCAGAGGGCTAAGGAGGAGACTTGATCATGAGGGTGTGCTGTTGGAGAGACCAGATAAGTCTACCTGAGCCCCACCAGGGTATACTCCACAACCATCAACCTCCACCTGAAAATGTCTCCAGCATGGCAGTGCCTTTCAATTAAAAGCCAATTTGACCTAACAAATTCAAACAACCTACTAGTAAGTTTATACTCATGTACAAGGAAGTCTTGCTTATCCTTCCCTGGTCTACATGGATTTCACCTTCACCTGTATGCAGAGTTGTTAATGCCTTCCCACTCTCTGTTCCCGTATCAGGCCATGTACTATTGAAACATTCATCATTCCTTTCAGCATGTGGCTTAATGTGCCCATCTCCTTATCAGCATTTGCAATTTAAGGACAGAGATTTTTTTTTAATCTCTCTCATTTTTGTGTGTTCTCAGGGACAAGAGAGAAGGGATGATAATGTGTTGAATTAATGTTAATCATTAAAAGGGTCACAGCCCCAAATTTCTTTAATCCCTACTTGATCCAAATTGATTAAATTTATAAAATTCTTAAGAAATTTGAGATTTTTAAGTAGGCATGTCTGAAATCTGTCATTCAACAAAGATATTATTCTGAATACTCAAAACCAAAAGATGTTTAGTTGGAGAAAGCCTAGGTCATGGACCTGTCTGGTGGTTCGTTCAGTAGAAACTTGCACAGGATGATGGCAACAATGGGACAAAAAAGAAAAGTCCCAAATAACCATCCCGTCTTATAACCTACAAATAATGTTATATAAAACTTTAAATCCAAATATATTTGTTAGCATGTTTGAAATCTATTTGTTGTTTGTTTGTTTCCCTGGGCCCCTCAGATAGTGAATTGGACTTAGGAACAGAGTTGAAACATAAACTAGAATCAGTTCAAGTGGATGGAGGGTAAATGTCCCCTAGGGAGACAACCACCAGAAAAAGAGGCTGAAGAATAAGCAGCAGGGGGAGAGCTGGTGGCTCCTCTTGTCTGCAGCGCAGGGTATTGTGAAAGAAGAAGAGAGAAGGCTGGTGGGGGGTGGGGGGAGTCCCCAGCAGATCATGGAGGGTCCTACAAATCTCACTAAATTTCACAGGCCACAGGAAGTCTGAGAAGCATTTTTCCAGGGGAGGGATATTATCATATTTGCAAAAAAGCAGACTTGAAAATCATTCTCAAGGTAGCACAGGTGCTGGAGGAATAATGAAAATTATTGACCCTTTCAAAGTTCTTATTCCATGCGTGGTATTATTCTAGGCACATTACGCGTTACTGCATTTTATTTTCACAGCAAACTAAAAGGTGAGTACTAGCATTTCTTCTTTTACTAAGCTATGTGCACGTTAAGGGGAAACACTGAGATCCAAATCAAGGTCATCAGGTAGGAGACTCCATGCAATTACTCCTGCTATAATGCCTCCCCAGAGGCAGGAGGAATTGGAGCCTGGAGGTGGATAGCTTAGATAAAAAAACAAACGCAGTGGTAGAAGGAAGAAATACTAACCTAGGGTAATGATGAGGCAAAAGGAGAGATAAATGTAAGAAATATTTAGGAGGTACAATTAATTAGGTTTGATAACACCTTTAAAATCAGGTAGACGGTGATGTTCACTATCTACCTCGGGCAGGTGGAGGTGCTATTTGCAAGAATGAAGAATAGAAGGAGCATACTGGATGTCACATGGAGAGGGAGCTTTTGGCAATGTGTGGGACTTAACACGTGGAGCTAGTATTATAAACCAGTGTATCAAAGTGAGGTATTAGGAGTTGTGAATGCACAGAGGAGGAAATGATTCACTCTGATTAAAGAAGACTCAGACATGTTATCTGAACGTTGAAAGATGTATAGGTTTTCCCCATCTGCAAAAGGAAAGAAACGGTATTACAGGCACAGGGAATACAATGTGCAAGTTAAGGCTCCGCAGGAAAACAAGGTGAATTCCAAGATACAGTGAGAATCCGGGCAGGCTAGGGGAGTGCATGGAGAGAATGGGAGATGGTACTGAAGGAAAGCAGGAGTGGGACTGGAGTAAGCTTCTACGTGCTCAAGAGCTGCTCCTCTCTGCTCAGGAGCAAAATATACTCTCATGAGTCCCAGGGTTGGTCAGTGCTTGCATGTAGTACCTTTGGAAGGTTATGCTCAAGGTGACATGTAAAAGCTGCTGGCCAACTTTAGGGAATCACAAAGGAATTGAAGGCTGAAGCTCACAGGCTGCCCAGCCCCAGAGGAACTTCTATTTTCAAATGAAGATTCTGCTTTGCATTCTAGCCCCATAATGTGCGATGGTGGCAGCTGTCATCAGGATAGCATCCTGCACAGTGGTGTGACCCTTGGCCAGGAAGATATGCCCTTTGAGAGACTGGGGGACAGTGGTGGGCATTATTTCCAATTCTTCCTCCAGGTCCCTATGTCTCTTACATAGGAGTCTGCTACTGAGGACAAATCTGGTTTATTGAGCAACTTATTATGCCTTGCAAGGCACCTTGTATATTAAGTAGCATTCTATCCTCCCTTTCCTAGCTTGTGCCCCAGCCCCTCAAGTCTCAGTTAGAAATGTTTACTTTTCTTTTTTCTTTTTTTTAATTTTTTAACTTCATCTCAATTTTTGTTTTTTTTTTAAAAAAACTTTTATTATAGCTTCAGGGGGTACATGTGCAGGTTTAAAGGAATATTGTGTGATACTGAAGTTTGGAGTACAAATGAATCCATCTCCCAGGCAGTAAGCATAGTATTCCCCAGCATCTATTCTCATCTTTACGTCCATGTGTACTTTATGCTTAGTTCCTAATTTTAACTGAGAACGTGTGGGTATTTGGTTTTCTATTTCTGCATTAGTTCACTTAGGATCATGGCCTCCAGCTGCAACCTGTTGCTGAAGAGGACATGATTTTGTTCTTTTTCATGGCTGCATAGTATTCCATGGCGGGTACATATGTATCACATCATCTTTATCCAATCCAGAGTTGATGAGCACCTGCATTGATTCCTTGCCTTTGCTAATATGAATACTGCTGAATGAACATAGGTGTGCATGTGTATTTTGGGGTAGAATGACTTATTTTCCTTTGCATTTGTGTCCAGTAATTGAACCTTTTCTTTATGCTTTCAAACTTTATGCCCTGCTATCATTCCAGTCTCTATCATACATGGTTTCATTGTTTATTTAAGCCTATGTCTCCTCCAGACTGTAATTTTCTTACCCTCACCCCAACCCCTTATTTCTGTAATAGTTGTGCCTAGAACAGTGCCTGGCACATAGTAGGCATTCATTAAAGTTTCTTGTTGAAGGTCATTGAATAGTATGTAAGAAAAGGGAAGCTTATTTATTTACTTACCATGGAAACTTCTCTCAGTGTGATTAGTAAGCAAACATTCCTTCTTCCTTCATTTTTCCCCATAGTCAGAACCTCTCAATGCAGGCTTTGGAAATACAATCCTTATTGAGCCTCATGCTTGGCTACCTTCACAGTGGATCAAGACTGAACTCCTATTCCCATATTTCAAATGATAATTTTTCTTGATTATGTGTGAAACGCACTTATCTGTGGAGGAATCAATCAGTTCTGACTGTTTACACAGTTCACATCTGCAGAAGGAAACTCTTTCATAAGTAAGATGCAGCGAAGTCCAGAATCTGTGAGATCATTCAGTGCAAATGAATCTTTTGTATCCTTTGCTCATGGAGATTGGATGAAGCAAGGCACACGTGTTTCAACAGTAACTGCAGCCCCACTGAGGAAAGGGATTTTTGAGTTATGTTATTAGAAGTCATCACTGCATATGTGAGAGAAGAGAGGAAGAATAGGGCAGGATGCAGTCACATAACAGGTAAGAAGGTAAAACGTGTTCTCTTGAAATAGTGGAGCACATCTATCCAACTTTAATTTGGCCTCAGATAGCAGTTGTATGCATTTTGCTTCCAATTCCAGTATTTTCAGTGAAAAAAAAAAGGAAGAAACTGACTTTGGATTTATTCCAGGGCATTTATGTCTGGTCTGCTACCTGTTATGGGCAGAGCATCTTGAAGGTTCTTTATCCTCATATGCAGACATAGGGGAAGATAATATTGACTTGTTAATCTTGGCAGGTAATTATTAGAACATGCATGTGTTGTTTGTTTTGAATGTCTAAATTATCCTCAAAGATGAAAAATAGTAGGCTCCCCAAAGGGGTTGGCCTCTGAGCTGAATTTTGAAGGACGAGAAGAAGTTAGCGGGCAAAGACTGTGGGGGATGAGTATTCAAAACCTAGGGCACCCATGTACACATGCAGGGAAAGAGAAACCAAGGTGTCATACTCAGAAAATGCAGAAGCACTGAAAGTAGCTCAGTAAGACTAGAGTGTAGGTTAAGAGAGGGAGAAATGATCCTAGGAAGGTGTGTAGACGCCTGATGAAAAAAAAGACCTTATAGAACACCCCAAAGACTGTGCCACTTACTTAGAAGGGAATGAGAGGTCAGTTGAAGATTTTAAGAAGGAAAGTCACACGGTTAGTGTTTTATATAGAAAGATAAGTTTGCCAATGGAACCCAAAACACCTAACTGAGGTAAATCTGTAGGAGGGAGAAGGCCCAGCAACGCCATGCCCAGTATAAGTATGTACACCTGTGAAAAACTTCCACATGTGCAGATGAGACACAAAGAAATTTGTTTCAGCCTTCTTTGCAATAGTAAAGTACTAGAAAGAGTCTAAACACTCACTATTAAAGGGTTGCATATATAAAATGCAGCAGTGCCACAGAATGAATATATTACCACAATTAAACAGCATGAATTTGATCTTTATATATATCTATGTAGATTGACCTAAAAATAATAATGTTAAAATTAAAAAGCAAGAAATGTGAAATTTCAATGTGGAATTATTTAAATTATCTAAATTTATATAGACTTAGAAAGTGCACACAGACCCAAATAACATATGACTACCTATGTGTATAGCTAAAAATTTAAAATGAAGTGGAAGGTTATACACCAGTCTCACATAATGTTTGCATGAGGAGAGGGGGAAGGGAGGGAAATAAGACTGAATAAAGGTGGTGAATAAAAGTGCTTTAGCTTTTTCTGAAATGCAATATATTTTATGTTTATAAGGGAAACATAGGATTATATTACTTATGTGATTTTTTGACATATATAATTAGGTAAAAGAATAATAGCAAATATGATATAATATTAACAGGTATTCTGAGTTGTGGGTGTGTTTGTCTGATTATACTTAGTATTATTTTATACTCAAAAATAAATTAGCGTTCTGCTGAAGTAGAATTGTGCGTATATGTGGCCAGATTCATGTGAGTATTAGCTGAGTCTGCTAACTATAAAACCAGGTGATAGGAGAGTTTTTGGATGCATTGTCAACAAGGTTAACATAAGAGCCAAAACCAGTTGAATCAGTTTGTGACTTAGCAGGTCACCGCTGACCTTGACATGGATGATTTCGCAGAGTAGTACAGGTGGACATCAGATTGCAGTGGATTAAGAGAATGAATGAAAGATGAAGAAGAGGTGACAGGTATCATCTATATCCAGAAGCTTGGCTGAAAAGTGGAAGAAATAGATGGACTAATATGTAGAGGAGGATATAGGTTTAACAAAGGTGGTTGTTATTCTTAAGAGCAGGGAAACATAATATTGCTTATCTGAAACAGGAAAAATATAATAAAAAGGAGAGGTCAAAGATACAACTGAGAGAGGGAATAGCTGATGAGATTAGGGCAGAAGAAACAGGAAGGAAGAGAGTCTACCATGTGAAGGTGGAGCCTCCCTGAGCAGTGAAAGTCGAGAGAGGTAAGAAGAAACTCAGGACTGCAGAAAGGAAGGCATGAGGTGAGTTTGAGGAATTTCAAATCAACAGCTTCAAATTTTTAGAAATGTGAATTATATAATTCTGCCTTGACTGAATATTGTCACTTACATGGAAGAAATATAAGAATATGTACTTTATGTACATAAATGACTACAGCTATTTATCTTATTATAGAAAATTATCAAAAGTAGTAGCAATATTCTTCTTGCAATTTATATCAATTTTGGTTTTGGCAAGTAAAATGAATATTAGAAAAAAAAAACAAATTACCAAGTATTGTACACAGGGATATGATTTTAAGTGGTAGAATCTATGCTTAGACCATGAAAGTTGCTAGGTCTACACTACACCAATACATCATGTTGGAAATTAAACATATTATATTCTATCATGTGCTAATTACGTTAAATACTCCATAGAACTACACTGATGTAAAATTCTTAACTGATTAATCTCTCCTCCATTTCCATTTCTATCCCACTGAATTTATTCTTTATTTGACCTAATTAATTGGATTAATGGATATTTTTAACACTTTTTAGTGGCATCTTCTTATATAAAGCAAAATACTTGGAAATACTATCAATTCACTTCATTCACTTGAGAATACCAATGGAGCTCCCAACATCATAATTTCTCATAACTTGATTTTCAGAAGATCATGGAATTCTAAAATTGGAAGAAATATGTTTCTAGTCATCTAGTGTAGCTTCCAATCCATAGGATGAATCCTCATGGCTAATGAATACCTGGAAGAACATTCACCACCATGAGGAGGTAAGGAATGAGCAACATTTTCTTCTTTCTCTAGGTGAGACAATTATATGTGACATCCTATCTATTGATGACTATGCTAAGAGCAGCAGTAAGCATTTATTTCTATTCATTTGGCCAATAGTGGTCAAGCATATATTTACTGAAAAACATATAGTTACATAGGCTATGGCACACTCTGTCAACTAGGAGTTTCTAGTTACATATGGGAGACAAGACATCCGATACCTAATAAGGCACACAGATTCTCAGTACTCAAAGGATAGAACAACTTCCTTTATAGTCACACAAAAACAATTATTTGTTTGTGGACGTATAGCATCCTTGGAAAGCTATTAACTTCTGTGTGAGGAAAGCTACATGAATGCCGATTATAACATGTTACAGTTGACTATCAGCATTGCAAAGAAATGACTATACTTTCATTGTTGGACTGCCTAACAGTCCCAAAGAGTTCTCAATCAAAACTTTGCATATTGGTATTCTTACAAAGGGGGAGAGTGGGCAGAACTTAGGAGCAAAATGCTCAGAGATGTTGGCCAGGCGCTGTGGCTCACTCCTACAATCCCAGCACTTCTGGAGACCGAGGTGGGTGGATCACTTGAGGTTAGGAGTTTTGAGACCAGCTTGGCCAACATGGTGAAATCTCATCTCTATGAAAAATACAAGAAATAGCTGGGTGTGGTGGTGCATGCCTGTAATACCAGCTACTCAGGAGGCTGAGAAGGGAGAGTCACTTGAATCTGGAAGGCGGAGGTTGTAGTGAGCCGCGATTGTACCACTTCATTCCAGCCTGGGTGACAGAGTGAGACTGTCTGAAAAAAAAAAAATTGCCGTGAGCCCAAAATTTATTAAAATAATTGGACCCCAAAACTGGGATGCAAAGTGGAAGAATAAATTAGCCATATTTTCAGTGAGGAAGTTGCATTGTGAGATTGGAACCCACGACTGTTTATTATAAAGATCTAAACTTTTAATGTAGTATTTAATTTCAGCCAAGACCCTTACTAAGCTGTGCTTTCATACATGTTACACTATTTTCAGCAGATGATCTGTTGATTCAGAAGAGTGGGAATTGAAGTCAAATGACTCCTTTTTTTCTAAAAGAGTTTTCATACTATATTATAGAGAAGGCTGAGGCAAATTTTGTTAGATACGTATTTAAATTTTTTTGATTTCTCTGACAAATTTTATATAAAATATTTTATATTCTATAACTAAAGTTATAATTTTTGTAAACAGCCAAAAAAGGGTAGTTAGTTAAGAAGATGGAGGTACATCTTGCATTTCCAATAAATCAAGTAGCAAAGTTTGCAAAAGCCGGGCTATTATGCACGAAATTGCCATCTAGTGGCTGGAATGAGTAACTCCATTCACACAAACCATAAGACTAGAAGACTAAAAGCATCAAGGACCCACCAAGTGGCAGGTACAAGGACTCGCTCCCATGCGTTCACTCATTATCCAGTATGAATGAAATCTAATTTGTCAGTAATTTGTTTCAAGCCCTGCTCTCTACTCTCAGTGAGCCATCTGGGTTTTACGATTTTATGCAGTTTCCCCCTTTTCAGTGTTGGCTGTAGTTTTAAATCACCTAATAATCACACTAAGTAGTAAATGACTGATAATTGACACGTTCTCCTCCCAGGACATATTTAAATTTTAAAACACATGACTCTACTAATCAATAGAGCGAGGTATTTTGTGTCAGTAGGGCCATAGCTTTTTTTTTTTTTTTTTAAATTAAAAAGTCTCAACTTCTAAATAGTTGACCAACTATTCATAGCATTTCCGCTGATTAACTGGCACGTTAAAACATCACTCAGACATTAAAATACTACTAGTGCTTTTCTATTGCTTAGGAAGGCAATACATACAAAGCAAAACACTATAAAGTTAGATTAACATATTTTTGCATTATATGTTATCATGTATGCAACATCACAATTTTTTGTTGTTTTCCTGTATTAGAAATATAGCTTCCTGGCTGGGCTCAGTGGCTCACGCCTATAATCCCAGCACCTTGGGTGGCCAGGCAGGAGAATCGCTTGAGCCCAGGAATTTGAGACCAGCGTGGGCAACATAATGAGACCCCATCTCTATAAAAAAAATGTAAAAGCTTACTAAAATCTAAGAGATGGCTGATATGCCTTTTATAAAGAAGAAACATATTCCTGAGAGTGTATTACACTTTTTGGGGGGGGGCTTGAATTTTCAGCCTACGGTACAACCCGCCCTTTCAGCACACTTCTAAATGTTTCCATGGCTCAGAAAACTGTCTTCTAATTATCAGAGCACATCCCTACCACTTGTTCAGAAAATAGTATCCACAAACTAAATGTCCAACAATAGCAGAATGTTTAAATAAAATACAGCATATCTTCATGCTGGACTAACTAACTTATAGCCAACAGAAGACAATTCTCTACAAATATTCAATGACAGAAAAAGTCTTTCAATATAATTTGATGAGTTTTTAAAAACTCCATAATTGTATTTTTAGTATGATTTCAAGTTTAAAAAATTAATTTTTATATATCCTAGGAAAATATATTGGAATAATATACTTGAAATATTAAGAGTGATCATCTATAGATGGTAGGATTAGGGGATACGTTTTAATTTCCTATTTAACCTAACCTGTCTTTTCCAAAATGTCAGCTGCCATGTTTTCCAGATTCCATGAATGTTCCCAGTTCTTCATTCATATCTGCATTCATGGGCTTCTCCTGTAATTTTGTAGTTCTTCCAATTAAAAGGTAGAGGATATTCCCCACACCTTACAGTTGGGTTCATCTCTGTGGGTGGCTTTGGTTATTGGAATGTTAGTGAGAATTTCATGAGCCAAGGGCTGGAAAGTGCCTGTATTGGTCTTGCCTTCTTGCACCCTCTGCCATCTGCATGAGAAGACTGGCCTGAACTGGCCTGATGGTCTTCAGTGGAGAATGACATTCACAAGGAGCAGAGCCAAGCCCCAAGCTGAGCCCAGCTGACCCCGCCTACCTGACCCCGCCTACCTGCACATCTTCGCTACTGGGATTGTTGAAGCTGATTGCTATGCAGAACTGTTGTAGCAATAGTTATCTAACTCACTGTTATTATAAAGAAGTGATATATGTGATTCAAAGTAGCATCCAGTGTAATTGTGGAGTAGGAAGAGAGACCCAAGGATGGAATGCTTGTCTCCTCATGCAAAACAAGTACAATGCTGCCCATTCCCTGGGCTTCCTCCAAATTTTCTTTTATAGATATCTTCTTAGATATTGAGTTCAAACACACTTTGATGTCTGTCGAATGGATGGGTAGAGATTACTAGAACCACAGGCCAACTCATGTATGTGCTTTTCCTGTAAGTTTTCCTGGTATTAGTCGTAAAGGAGGAAATGTATCAATAATACATTTACGTATGTTCCTTGTCAAAATCACTGTATTATGTTTCAGTTTTTCATGTTCCAATTGCTATCTTCACCCTCTTTCTCTCCTTGTCTCTCCTTCCTTCCTGTCTCTATGGTTTTCTGTATTAGAATAATGAAACAACACAAAGGGGCAGGAATGACAGACGGTTCTTCTGAAGAACCCCTCCTTGTAACAACTCAGTTTAGTAGGGCAACATTTCATTCCTGAAATATTTTTCCCTGAATAGGTGGATCTTATGTGCCTTCCTCTGGTTTATGGACACTCCGGTGTATTTACAGAAGATGTTTGACTATGTTGATCACCCAAGCTGAATGCAACAAATTCACTCACCATTTCATTTGCCTCATGCCAATGCTAGTGGAGTTTTAGTGGAGGCTGAGGACTCAAAGCCAAGTCAGTCTATCCAGAGTGGGTTCGAGAGACTACTAACACCACAGTTCTAAGACCTGGGGTGTTAGAACTGGTCCTGGATCATCAGCGGTGCGGAGGAGCCGACACTGCGCCCTTCCCACCCCTCTGCTCTGAGCTAGTTGACATTTGGACACTTGACAGAGAGAGGGTACTGTAAGCCGCTCAGGGTTGCATGGGGAAGCTGTGAAAAAGGAGAGAAAAAGAGGTCAATCTTGTCACAGTCTCCAAGGAGGCCAACACTGGTCTCCTCTTTCCTCCTCCTACCCAACCCAACAATAACAGCGCAAAGGAGTAAGCATAGGGAAGAAGACGTCCCATCTTACCTTCGCTCTAGGTCCCTCTGGCCTGTGCTGATTTGTGAATTAGGAAAGCCTAAAATGAATATGAGATTCAAGTTTAGAAACAAAACAGCACTGAAGTATACTTTAAGAGCTAAACCAAAATAGTTTGATAAATTGAAGTGACTTAAAGAGATGAACTCAGACAAGTATTATTAAGGAAAACTGAAAGACAGCTGGAAGGGAGCATTTGACAGAGAAGAGGTGGGAGTATGTATTGGAAAACTAAAAGTGTTTGATGTTCAGACTCCAGCTAGTTGAAACTGCTTGCTGAACCACCTTTCTCAACTTACTCAACAATGAATTTGGGTTGGGAAAAAGAGAAGAGAGAAGGAGAAGGAGAAAGAAGAGAGAAGGAGAAGAAGAAAGAGGGAGGAGGAGGGGGAGGAGGAGGAAGAGAAGGAGGAGGAGGAAGAAGAAGAAGAGAAAGAGAAGAAAGAAAGAAAGACAGACAGAAAGAAAGAAAGAAAGAAAGAAAGAAAGAAAGAGAGAGAAAGAAAGAAAGAAGAATAAGAAAGCAGAGGAGGAGGAAGAAAGAAGAAACCAGATCCTGAATGTTTCTTTTTCTGGGACTGCTCCCGGCAAGTTGTTTGTCCCATGCACTTCCCTGTTATCTCTTTCTGGCCCCTTTCTGCATGCCCCAGTGAGGACTCTGCTGGTTTTATAACCCAATTTCTTCCAGTCAAGATACAATTTCCAATCAGGCATGTTAAGTCTTGTAGGAAGAGGGACCAGCTGGCCATGTCAATTTGGGAAGACATAGTTGATGCTCCACATACTCCGTGTTCCTCAAAAGACCTCCTTCTTTATTCTCAGTCCTCCTCTTGTACTGATGTGTGTGGGGGGAGCAGAGGCTGATGAGATGGAGCGCTTGTCCCAATTATCCTGAAATGGTGCTTTGGAAATCTGTAAACCTAGGTTGGAAGTGCCACTCTCCTTTTGCCCTCATCAGCAGGCTGTAGGAATAAATTCCAGGAAAACCAGAAGCACTTCCTCAGCCCCTCACACTGGCCTGTTAGAATTGTGTACAGAGACCACCAGGCGGGGCACTGCTTTCCACAACTCATCCCCACTGCCTCTCATTTGCCCAATCAGCCATTTGGCTTGGCACAGAAGCTTGGATTCGCTTTTATTTCCACTGCCACAGCCACTAATGGGAACGGTATTTTATAAAATACTAGCAGAGTTGTTCTTCTGTGTAGGGCCTTCACAGCCACACCCTGCCAAGGAATGCAAGCCATGCTTGTCTTACCTGTCAGAGAAGGATCAGTCAGGAAGTGATTTTCCCAACCCTACACTGGATTCCAAGGCTTTGCAACAATGATATCCGGAGGTTCTCTTGACAGTAACATGGTAAACTATTTCTTCCGCATTAAGATAAGATTGATTCCCTAGTGTGTGGGCAAAAGGTCTCCCACTCTGGTGGCTTTTTGCTCCCTGAGTCTATTAACTTAGACCTCCCTTCGTGGGGTCCCTCTTTGCAGCTTTCTCTATGCCCTGCCTGGCTTTGCTCCAGTGACTTCCTTTCCTGCATGGTTTCCACTTCAGGTATCACTCAGAGAGCCCTTGGAACTGCTAGATTGAGCCATATTAGAGAGCTGTGTTTGTGGGTCAAAAAGCCACATTTTGAGACATTTTCTATGCTTTAACTTGAAAAAAAAAATCCTGTATGCATTTACCAATCCCAAGGAGACTGCAATGGGGGTTTTATGTTGTGGGAAGTCAACCACTATCCATTTTATTAGAACTGTGTCAGGCCAGGTGCAGTGGCTCACGCCTGTAATTTCAGCACTTTGGGAGGCCAAGGTGGGTGAATCAGCTGCGGTTGGGAGTTCAAGACAAGCCTGACTAAGATGGAGAAACTCCGTCTCTACTAAAAATACAAAGTTAGCCGGGCATAGTCGCACATGCCTGTAATCCCAGCTACTCGGGAGATTGAGGCAGGAGAATCTCTTGAACCCGGCAGGCAGAGGTTGTGGTGAGCTGAGATCACACCATTGCACTCCAGCCTGGGCAATAAGAGCAAAACTCTGTCTCAAAATAAAAATAAATAACTATGTCAGAAGATCCAATATTTTAATAAACCTAATGGAAATCTTTGCATTCCTTAAAATTTCCTTTTCTAATTTGAATAAGTATCCGATGGACCATCTTTTTTTTGGCACACTAGGTCGTTTTCTTGCTAAAGTCAATATTGTTTAACAGAATTAACTATGGTTAATTCTGTCATATATCACATTAGATCTGATTGCATGTCAAGTTAAAGCATCAATAAAAGAATAATAATATGCTTTCTTAAGTAAAGGTTAAACCCAAGGAAACCGAGTCAGGAAGCATTCATGGACTTATCTATTTGAGAAAACTTCCAACTGTTGTTTATGAAAAGCAACTTTCATTTACTTCAGATGTTCCCAATTCTAAGAAGTTCATGTTCTAACTGAGAAAGAATATAGTTTAGCATTTCAGAGAGAAAAAAGTTTATTTAGAGTAGGGTGGTTTTCTTTAAATATTACTTAACCTCAGATTCTAAGTGAGCTCCTACTCTCCTTGCTTCTCTCCAATTCTAACTTGAAGCATTTAGAAAGGCCCTTTCCTTTTGGTTAAAGTCAGATATCCTAAAATCCTGCAGCTGTTCACCTAAGATTGCCAGTGAGATAGCAGCTATAAAACTCAAACCATAAGATGCAAATTTTTGCACATTTTCTCAGTTCCAGCCTCTCCAAAATATTCTGCATCCTTCCATGCTTTGGCGGGGTTTTATGGGAAAAGGAGCAGATTTGCAAACCAGCTGAGCTCACCATGTGTCTCGGTTTCTTCAGAGTCTACGATTTGCCCAGCAGTGACTTAGATGATAAATGCTTGTTTGTTTCAAAGGATAGTAGGCGCACTAAGGACTATCTTTGAAGTGGGTAGATATAGACCACCCTTTTTCTTTTTCCAGTGGACAAAAGCACTGCCTTTCTAGTTCTAACAGTTTGCGCTAATACAGTGTGAAAAACTAAATATAGAATACTTTTGTTAAAATCAGATTAGACTAATTCTATATGAAGTGCTTTAATGAAAAATGTTTAATGGTTGAAATACTATAACTCTGGAGTTAAAGTGCAGGTGCAAGAATGATATTCTATACTCCCTAGAGAGCAAACGAGTACATACTGTGAAATATCAATTAAAGTTTATAGTTGCCTAGGTTAGCTAAATGTCTTTTTCATGGGAAATTTTCATTCTTATGAAATAATCATTTGGGGTTAAAATATGTGCTGAATTATGTTGGCATTCTGAGTTATTAAGAAATGGATTTATTTTTACAAGCAAGCTGTAAGCATTCTTTGCTGTTTTTATGAGGTCATCGACATGACTTTTAAGTGGGGCTCCAGGCCAACTCTGATTCTCACATCAGTTCATTAATTCACACAGCTGTCTCTAAAAACTACAAGAATAATATATACAGCAGACAGAGGGCCAGCGAGGGGGTGGGTGAGATTTAATGCTGTATTTCAATCGAGAGATCCTGCTGACATCATAAACTATGAGAAGACAGCTTAAGCTGTTTGGGGAGCAGCAGCAGCCCCCCTGATGGAAATATGGCTAGTTTAATTGATTCTTTTTAGTTTCAGAATATACAGAGTGGGGACACCCAGTCGTTTTTATTCTGAGCACAGTCAGAACATTAAAGGCAGGCACTGCAGGAATGCATTAGCAGGGAAACCCAAGCAGCGACTTAAGGTGTGGGGATGGATTTGATTGTGTTAATGATATATGAGCAGCCACACTGACATATGAAGGGCATGGCAGAGTTTACCGCACAGGGATTTTGTTTTATAGGCAATTGTGAACTCACCGCCTCGACGAAGAGTTTTACCAAATGAGTTGTGACAAGGATGATATAATTGTAGCATGAGTGAGGGTTTGAGAGAACCAAGTCCTCTCTCTACGTCCTGATTTGTAGCAAACATGGAATGTAGGGGGCTCCACATACCCTGTGACGGGACTTCTGATAGCTTTCCTCTCTTTATCAGAAAGCGGAATTGCTAATATTAGTACTAAAAACTCATTCTGACACAAGCCCACATTCCAGAGAATTTGATACCAAGCTGAATTTGGAGACAAAGTATAAGAATATCCTGGTTTCTGATGCTTCATTCAGTATTAATATGATATATTTTTTAAAAAGGATATCTGCAGTTTCATATCCTTTAAATTCCAAATTTGTTTCAGTTGACATTAGAAGGTGAACTAAATCTCTCTGAGAGTAATTTCAGTTTTACAAATGAATGCAGCCAAGTTTTTATGTCTTTGGATGGGGGAAAGTTTTATGAAATGTGACATTTTAAGTATGCTCTTCAGTAACTCTCCATTAAAACACTGACACCTGTGTACATGTGGATACTGAAGATTTGGTTGACCTTATCTCATTTGTATACACAAATGTCTTTTTGTACATGTGAAATGAAGCATTGCATGAAAAACAGATGTGTCCTTAAAGAGTCTAAGACTGCTAATGTATAAGAAAGACTGAAAAAATGCAAATTTACTGAAAAGATCAGGATTGAATCTCCTCTAGGCCACCCTTATGCATATGTTATCATAGTCATCCTATAAGTAATTATCTTGTGCACAGATGCTATGGGTTTTTCTCTTGGAATTTTGAAAATTTGTAAAACCCTAGTGACACTCAGGCTGCAATTGCCAAGTATGCCCTGAGAAGCTTTCTAGCTGGCAGAGCTGGCTCTGCACCCATGCCACTCCAGGGCCCTGTCACATTCTCTTCAGCCTCTTCTATAACTCAGTGGATGATGGTGAGACTGGGCCAGTCAGGAGTACTTCCTTGTCAAGACAAGGTTCAGAACTCTTTGTGGATGCATTTGAAACCTTATTAAGAAGTAGGTCCTGGTGCGTGCCTGTAATCCCAGCTACTCAGGAGGCTGAGGTAGGAGAATTGCCTGAACCCAGGAGGCGGAGGTTGCGGTGAGCCGAGATCGCGCCATTGCACTCCAACCTGGGTAATAAGAGCGAAACTCTGTCTCAAAAAAAAAAAAAAAAAAAGAAGTAGGTCCACCCCTTGATAGTAATATTTTGAGAAATTCAAGTTTAGTTAAATAGACTGTAATTTGTTTTAAAAGATGTTTTTGGTTACATTTGATTAGATAAAGAAAATGGGAGGACCAGGCATGGTGGCTGACACCTGTAATCCCAGCTTTGGGAGGTTGAGGCAGGAAGATCACTTGAGGAACACAGTTCAAGTCAAGCCTGGGCAATGTAGCAAGACCCAGTCTCTATTATGTGTGTGTGTATGTTTGTGTGTGTGTGTGTGTGTGTGTGTTTGTGTGTGTGTGTGAATACACATGCATATATAGTTTGCATGTATATATACAGTATGTGTATGTATATAGTATATGTATATATAATGTGTGTATATGTATAGTTTGTGTGTGTGTGTGTATATATATATATATACATGTGTGTATGTATGTATAGCTAGGCATGGTGTCTGGAGCCTATAGTTCTAGACACTTGGGAGGCTGCGGCAAGAAGATCTCTTGAGCCCAGAAGTTTGAAGTTACAATGAGTTATGATTGTGCAACTGCACTTCAGCCTGGGCAATTGAGTGAGACCCTGTCATTCTTAAAAAAAAAATAAAAAGAAAATGTGAACATGAGGGTATACTTTATTAATGGGTATTCATTTGTCAAAGGAAAATGCTTCTCAATTTTCTTGCTAGAGGCGACAGTTGGATGGGATAAATGACAGCTCTCAAGGATGAAGTGACCATTAGGCCAAATTGGACAGTTTTAATTAAATAGGAGTAAACATAAATTTGATCAGGGAGCAGGAACTAAAAGAAACTCTATTACTAGTAAGAACTTTAATGTTTGTTCAGCAACCAATATTCAGAGAGTTGGTTGAAATCAGAAACTGATTAGGTTAGTTTTTTGAGGGATAAAACTTCTGTAGTTAATAGTTTTCTGGTGTTATGGGACCAAACATTTGTGTCTCAACTCCTAAATTCATATGTCGGAGCTGTAACCCTCCATGCGATAATATTTGAAGGTGGGATCTTTGGGAGGAAATCAGGGTTAGATCATGTCATGAAGGTGGAGTTAGTGTCCTCATAAGAAAAGGAAGAGACACCAAGCGCTCTCTCTCTCTCTCTCTCTCTCTCTCTTTCTCGTTCTGCCATGTGAGAACACTGTAAGAAGGTGGCTGTCTGCAAGCCCGGAAGGGTCTCTCACCTGGAACTGAATCAACTGGCATCTTGATCTTGGACTTCGCAACCTCCAGAACTGCAAGGAATCAATGTTGTTAAGCAACCCAATCTGCGGCATTTTGTTACAGCAGCTTGAACTAAGACAGCAGGTTTACTACAGATTTTAGGAATCACTTTTGTTGGAGGAGTCTTTTCTTCATAGCTATTAAACTTTCTTTTTGTCAGATTTGTTTCTTTTACCTGTGGATTGTAGGTACCCACACTTTTTAATTGTGTAATTGTAGCCAGATCGTCTAAGGCAAAGATTTCCAAATTGCTAGTCAGGTCATTGCTATCATTCACAGCTTACCAGCAATTGGTAGCAGCAAAACTAGTGTGCCAAGGTGATGATGAGGCATCAAAAGCATTCCTATAAAATCAACATATGTTGGGACTTGTGGATCTTTTATATGTTTTTCCATGAACAAATCTAGCATTTTCCTTGGTGTATTAAAGGTGAGGGCATTAGAAATATCTCCTTTTTTGTGAGAATGTGTGATATTGATTTGATAATGATTGAAGCCCTATTTTTGCTCCTTGTTATCAAATAAAAAAACCACACTGGGCATGATACCCCAAACAGTGCATAAATTCATTTGGAGAATATTTATTATTTTATTTATTTCAAGTATAGAAAGTCATTGTATGTCTGATGTCAGATACTTTTCTTGTAAACAATAGTCTAAAGCTCTTTGGAGACTGATAATATTTTCTAATGGCTGCCCATTCCCTCTGAGATTAAATTGCATTTTTTTGACTGACATCCCTCTGATTCATTCTTGGAAAGATAGCAGGCTACTTAAGATAGCCCCATTATATTTTTGGAAGAAATTTTCAGTACCAATTTTATTTATCCTCAGGAGAACCTGAAAATAATTGCTCAGCCATTGACCATGGACTCTGTTGATCTGCTGTCTGGATTTGTGGTCCTGTGATGACCTAGATGGTGGGACCACTATCCAGCTACCAAGACCAAGTGGCCTTCAGCCTTCCCTCTCCTGCACAGGCCTCCCCATTCCCTTAGTTATCCAGTGTTTTCATGTGGGCCCCTCGTGGCTCCCCTTTGCTGTGTCTGAGGCCCTGAGGAGTGGTGTTAATAGTGGTTAAAAGCATTGACTTAGGTTTCAGACAGATTTTGGTTCTACTTCTGAAATATTGTATGACATTGGGAACAACTGTTTCTTTATCTATCAAATGGGCATATGACCTCATGAGATAGTTGTGTGGGGTACAGTGATGCCATGTACGTGAAGTACTTGAGAGCACCTACACATAGCAGAGGCTCAGGAAATATCATTTCTCTTCTGATCTCCACACCTGGATCCATTTATTTTGTTTCTTTCTCAGTTTCAACCCAAAGCAGACCTCCTGTGGCTATCCCATTGTACCAAATACAACAAGGTTTCACACATAAATAGCAGTAGCTGATTAATGAGAGTTTCAGGGAAGCTACGTAACTTTCCTAAGACGATAGAGGAAATGGCAAAGTCAAACTCACTGTGGTCTGACAGCCAAGTCCATATCCTTAACCACTATACTTTAAAGCCTCCTGGGGGCTGCCACTCTATCCACAGATCATGGGGAACATTCCCCACAGGCATCTGGGCACATAGATGGTAAAAAGAGCAGGGTGGACACTGCACAGCCAAAAATAAGCACAGGATCTTTATCAAAGGTTTTACAGTACCTCCTCTCACCAACAATGGGGAAGCACATCCACTTATCCACCCACTGGCCAACATTGGATATCACTGACCTTTTTTAGTTTTGACTTTCTGATGGATGAAAAATATCACTTTATTGGCCATTTGTACTCATTTTTCAGTAATAGGTTAGATTTGAATTTGACTGATTTCTAATATCCATCCATTCAAAGATATTTTCCAAAGCAAAGCCCTATTTTCTAAAGGAAATAGGAAAACAGCTTTCTGAGAAAATGCTATTTAGATGGTTAAAAGATGGAATTTAATATGCCATTATTATTCAGAAGATAGCAGCTGTTTTTTACACCGATGAAGTTAAAATGGCAGAAAGTATATTTCATATGCTTATGGTATGGGTTTTAGAACAAGAAAAAATAGAGATACTAAAAACCGCTAGAGTTGACAGTGAATTCCAGCAGACTCACACCAAATCTTACAGTTCTGGTGAGTGCTTGTCACAGTACTTATGACAGCCATTTATCTCTCTTAGGAAATTGTGTTTTCTTCAAGCTGTACCATTTTCTTAATACATTACACTCTTGGCATCAGGAATGGAGCATCTAGATAAAAAAAGTATGTTTGGAATTTGTTTTTCAACAATTTGTATTTACAGAGCTTAGGGATAACAAGAAAGGCACACTGGTTTGCCATCTCATGAAAACACATGTCTACATTTTTATACCCTGTGTAAATATGCATATATCCACCCTGATTTCTATTGGTAAAATGTAATGTTTGGACCAATGTGACATTTATCAAAACACTTCACATGCTACAGCGCAAAGTAAAGAACAAATATCAAATAATTTTTGTACATGGAGACATACTTTATTCTCTCAGTAGAGTGCAATTACATTAGTGATAATTAACCGAAAATAACCTCAAATGCTTTTAGACCATTAAAATTCATTCATACATAATTCATCAGTGAAAAAAGTCATAATGAAAATCTTACTTTTGACTATAGAAGAAATTTCAAATAAAATGTTTGCATGTTGAATAAACCAGTGTACTAGAAAAATGTATCAGGACCAATTGTTTATCATAGGATTGCAAGGATGAGTTAACACTAACAATTTGTGTTAAAAATTAAATTAATACACTAACAATGTGTTGGAATATTGCATTATAAGTTCAGAAGAGAGGTGGTGAACAGTTAAGTTAAAATTTGGGGGAAAATTGGCTATAACCTGGGAAAAATAAAATTAGGTTACAAATTCACACCGTACACAAAAACAAACTCCAAATAGCTTAAAGGACTTAACTGGAAAAATAAAGTTTAGAACTTTTAAAAATACATGTAATTAAATCTATTTACAATGTCAAGATAATGAATGATTTCTTGAACACAGCATAAAATGAACAAAACATAAAAAAAGATTAATAAAATTTACAATGTCATAATTTTTTAAAACTTTGATGAAAAAATAACCCACCATAAACAAGCATAAGTCACAGACTGAAAGAGCTTATAGAATATAACAGGAAAAAGTTAATTCATATAAGAAATATATTTTAAAAGTCCTACAACTCAATCAGAAAAAAGAAAGGATGTGAATTCAATGACCAATAAACCTATTAAAATATGTTCCCTTTTACTAGTAACAAGGAACAGTAAATTACCATAACAATGTGATACAATTTCACAATCACAAGTTTAGCAGATGTTCTGATAACACTAGATGTTGATGAGGGGTTGGGAAATGGAAACTCATATACTGCTAGTGAAAATATAAATTGCTACAGGTACTTCAGGGAGTAATTTAGGAATATCCACTGAAATTGAAAAATTCAATTTTTCAATTGAATTGAAATGGGAGGCTAGACACTGCTATTATTTTTGTAACAAATCTTTTAGGACTATTTGATTCTCAAAACATATACGCAACTTAAAGAAAATGAAAAAAATTTAAATGAGATATACAACTTAAGTAAACATTTAAATATTAATTACAAATGAACAGAATAACAAGGAACTGTGCCTGAAAGTGTAGGCTAAAGCCAAACCTTCAAAGCCTCTGAATATCAAATGAAACTAGTTGTAATTGATGCACATGGTAATGATTAGCTACTGAATGGTATGTGCAATGAAGTACAAAGCAAAGCTATTTCTTGGAAGTGTTTTGGCAAAATGTGGAGGCAGCAATGACCAGCCACAAAACACTGTCTTAGTCAGGGAACAGACTATAAGAAGCTGAACTGGGGCATAGTGCTAGGAATTGAAAAGAGAAGACAGATTGGAGAAACAGCCCATCTGCTGAGTCATCCTCTCTGCCTGTTGCCATGTGCTACCATTTATCTCTTACCATTCCAAGCCTCTGCCCTATGAAGGACAGCCTGGCTCTCACTTGTGCCTACTGGCCCCTCAGCCCCCAGAGCCTCCAGGCCATTTTGGACAAGGTAATCCTTAATACCATTGACCTATTCACAACCTCATTCTCCTGGACTTTCCAAGGTCTGCCTCTATGCCCAATGAGTATCTTCTCACTCTTTTGGAAGATAACTTTGCTGAACTCCCTCCCATGTACACTACTGAGGCAAAGAAGTTGACCCTCTATTTTCTTTTTATCTTTGGTAGTACAAGCATTCTGTGTGGTCTACATTCAGGATTCCAGTGCTTCTGTATCTTAAAGCACATTCTCAATGACTAAAGCCATAACTTTTGCTAGAAAGAGTTAATATCTTGTGAACTAACAAAGATTTGTAGATATATAGACACTCCTTGATTTATAGTGGGGTTATGTCCTGATAAACTTATGATAACTTAAAAACATCATAAACTGAAAATACACTTAATATACCTAATCTACAGAACACCATAGCTTAGCCTAGCCTACCATAAATGTGCTTAGAACACTTACATTCACTTACAGTTGGGCAAACTCATGGGGCAACACAGTGCACCGCAGAGTATCAGTATTGACCTTCATGATCGCGGGGCTGACTGGGAGCTGCAGCCGTGGCTGTGCAGCATTAAGAGGGAGTATCATATCACATTTGCTAGCTCAGAAAAATATCAAAATTCAAAATTTGAAGTATGGTCTCTACTGATGGTGCTGATTTATGTAAATATTTTTGTTTCATTATTTTCACAACTAGAATTTTTTTTTCTAAATTGTATATGGCTCTTATATAGGATTGGTTTGTAGCACAGCTTGCATAAATAAATAAATTAGTTGCTTGACGTAACTTTTGGTTCATTTATGGTTCCATGTAGTCCTGTTACTTTTCTTTCCACTTTTAAATGAGTTGCTTACAATGGAAATGTTGTTAAGATTTAACAAGAAGAGAAAAGCCAAATGAAAATCAGTTCATATGAAATTGGCCTCTTGCCTGGTATCTTTTGTGACCATGAGGCTGATGATGCTGACCACATAGGCTGTGGAAAGGGCTTTATTTTCACAGGTACCCGGATGCATGCATAAGAATGAGTGTAACTTGACCTCAATGAAATTTCACATTGAAAGAAGTAATGTATTGCATATTTGATCCATTAGAGCTGATAAAGAAAAATTATTCCAGAAAAAAATGTAGTACCTCTTATAATGAACCTTTTAGATGGATATTCTGTGCTATTTATATTTTGAACAGATTCTTGTTTTCCTCAGGTCCCTGTCAGATAAAATAAAAAGTTCCCTAACAAACTAAACATGAAATTATGTATTTTAAAGTTTAATTGAAGATGAACTTTTTCTGGGTCAAAGATTGAAGCTTATTTCTATAAATGCAAATTGCATAATTGACTATAGAAAATTGTGTGTAACTATTCTAAAAATTCTCCTTCAAAATTTTAAAACTTCAAAATTAACTCAGCTTGTGGAGTTCAACATGAATTCTTCTTTTCTATTTTGAAGTGGCTTCCTGAGTAGGCACAGTTGTCATTTATTTGAAAGGAGGCGTTGAATAACATCAGGAGAGACATCCTGCTTCCAATCTCTTTCCCATTCAATTGCCAAAGCATCTGGTATTTTCCATTCTAGATCTGTTACTTTAAGCAATTACTTAGTCCAACAGGGAAATCACCCATCTAGCTGCTCCAGCTAGAAATGTGTATATCCTCAGTCCCACTCTCTCATTTACCAGATCCCACATCCAATTGGTCCCAAATTCCCTCCAAATTCCATCCTCCTTCTGCACCCCTCCAGCCACTTACTTCCTGGTGCCTTGAGGATCACACCTCAGCTCCTACAAGGCTGCTCCTATGCCCTGTGCTCTCTCCCTCAAACATCGCTCTCACATCTCTTTACCTTCAGCTGCACTAAATTCTAAATTCTCACCTTTCCCAGAACATTTCTGGCCCTTTCGCAACATGATGATCCTCTCTTCCTAGATATAATTAATTGTCTTCTATTTAGGCTAGAAGACGTCTTCTTACCAATGAATATTCATCTCAAATGCTACCACCTGTGCTCTGACAGCTATTCTCTTACAGCAGGACCTGGAAATTTTTTTTTTTTTTTTTGAGACAGAGTCTTGCTCTGTTGCCAGGTGCCAGGCTGGAGTGCAGTGGCACGATCTTGGCTCACTGCAACCTCCGCCACCTGGGTTCAAGCAATTCTCCTGCCTTAGCCTCCCGAGTAGCTGGGACTACAGGCACACGCCACCACGCCCAGCTAATTTTTGTATTTTTCAGTAGAGATGGGGTTTCACCATGTTGGCCAGGATGATCTTGATCTCTTGACCTTGTGATCTGCCTGCCTCAGCCTCCCAAAGTTCTGGGATTACAGGGGTGAGCCATTGTGCCTGGCCATAAAATTGTTTTTTAGCCAACACCAAGACCACTATGCCAAGATGCCGGAGAGCAGAAGTGGCCTCTTACTCATCTGTGTCACTATCAGGACTCCATCATACATCACTGTGCCTGGCATGCCATAGGTGCTCAATACATGTTTGATGAATAAATGGCTGCAACAAACTCCGACATTTGGGGTAAAACATGAACCCTCTACCTCCAAATATGTCTACTAGGTGGTGCAATTCTCTGAGACTGGAGGTACCAAGTAGTAAGGTAACACTGGGAGTGTTTGGGAACCCTGATGGAGCTCAAGAGAGGACAGATGGGACTGAAGAGGCCATCAGACAAGTTTCACCTACTTCACAGTGGGGCCAGGCATTCCTGGCCAGTGTGATCAATACCTGGCTGCTTAAGATAGTAACAAAAAAAAAAAAAAAAGAGAGAGAGAAGAAAGAAAGGAGAGAAAAGGTGTTTCTGGACATCTGAATCACTTAAATAACTACTCTGTGGATAAATACATTAAAACATAACTGTGAAATTTGCATGGCCTAAAAGTAACTGTCTTAAGAGAAAAATGCAGTGCCATTTAGTTCATTTACAATCTGTACAAGCAGGAGTGATAGTAATATTTTAGAGCTAAATACATACTTTAATTCTTCCCTCCTACTACTAATTCACACAGTATCTCTTCAGTTGTTGAATACACTCCATAGCTATTCTCACTTTTAGTTGTGAAGCAAATTTAAAGCCTGGGTATAAGAAGTTTGTTCAAATGCCCAACAGGTCTAAATTCTATGTAACTGTGGCATAATTTCATGAGCTGTAAGAGGGATTGGAAATGCTGATTAGATGAGTGACACTAGATCCAGACTGAACCTCACATTTCTGCTTTGAAGTTTGGGATGACAAGAAATGCATTTATTGTGGCTCCTCTACATTTAATTTCAGATGGCAGATGACACACAAGGATAATGTAGAAGCAAGGAGCACACACCTCATGAGTAGTATAGATTTAGACCAGATTAACCTCCACCTGGCCTTCTAGGGAAATGCAGTGGGGAGTGGGATGTGAGTATAAATCAGCTATTAGATATAGATCAATGTATTTCTTCATAATGGTGTAGAGATTGATAAGTCTTGAACTTTGTAGATGCGTAGCTAAGATTCTATCTTCTCTGTACTTTCTAGTAGTTAAAACACCCAATATTGCAGAATGCAGAGACCAATATTGACTAGAGCAAAAATAAGTATACAATATTACAGCCCAGCCATCTGCCTAAACATCTGAAATATGGTAAGTGCAAAGAGCATGTTTGTCACGGAATATTGAGATCATGTGATGATAGATCAGTATTAGGTGATGAATTAGATACAATGAATGCAAAATACTAAGAGAATATATATCAAATCTGAAAATCACAACTGACAACCTATGCTAATATATTTATTATCTGGATTTTTAACTTTATTTTTAGAATACATTTCTTCCCTTCTCAATTTTTTTTTTTAGAATTAATTGCATGTATGCATTCTGAGACATGGAAATCCTATCACTAAGGTAACATTGTTCACAAATGCTTGGTCTGGAATACTATCAAATGACAAAAGAGAATAGGATTCCACCACACCATAGACAACACTCCATTGCAATGGAACTAATAGGCTGCGAGGAGATTTATCCTGATAGTCTGTGGTTTCCTTCCAATAACATTGTTGCTTGCTTATTTTAAGACATGACTTAATAGATGCTATGAAACCAAATCACATTTTCTAGCTCCTGTAAGAATTCAGTGCTTCTGAGTATTAACTTTGTTTTCTTAGTGACATCAGTTTGTTTTAACATTTCTATCAGGAATTCTATTGAGAGAGGAGACATAAATTAGGCTTTACTTAGTTTACTCTGAGTTTCTCTTGGGCAGAATTTTGGTGAAATAATCTTTGAAAATCCAAAAAATCCTTCACATTGTGGTAGCATAATCAAGTTTCTCCCTCACTACCTCATTTAACACCCTTCTGGGGAAAAAGAAATTGCTATTTTAGGCAGGAAACAAACACAAGGGAAAGAAGGGATGTTTTGGGTACAGATGAGAACTCCATGTGCTTTGGTTAAATGTAGCTGCTGGGTGTACCAATTCTCAACCTTCTCGCTTCCTCTACTTTTTCACCCTTTTTGACTTTCCCACCTGCAAGGTCAGCTGCTCTAAGGAACAATTTATAAAGTTGCAGCTCATATTGTGCTTGCAGTTCCAGAACTGACATGAAATTAAATCAGTCTTGAGTGCTGTAGGATACAAAAGCTACCTTCCTAGTTTACGGAGGCCTTCAAGACTCCTAATAAATCTTGGTAAGGTAGCATTCCACTAGTGACTGCCCAGTTTCTCCCCTTGCAAAAAAAACCTTGAAATGGAAACAACGAAGTTTTCTTCGAAGCCGTATTTCATGCCATGGAGGGAAAGACGTACATGGAAGCCACATTCTTAAGCTCCCTTTTCCAACTCTGGGGCAGACACTTCAGGAGACGGTGTTAAATGAGCTCTTACCTTACTCCTCCACATTGCAAAATTGCTGGGGCCACACAGTGAGGCCCTGATACACATTCGCCGAAGGCCATGCAACTGGCAGCGATGGGGCAGGCTGTCCTTTCTTTCTGGGGCATCTTCCTTCTAGGGAAGCTGGAGTCCGTGCTTCTCCCAGATTGAAACATCCATAAAAAGCAAACATTCATGAAAAGCTTAATGTACTCACAAAGGTTTTTAATTGTTTTTCAAGAGCAAAAGGTAAGCCTTTAAAAATTCTATGGTCTACAAATACACCCCTGCTACAAATACGTAGTCCCTCAATTTTCAGGGACACAGGAAGCCTATTGGTGGAGGTTCAACACAGTATGTCCGTGAAGGAATCGGAAGCAGCTGCTGTTAAATGGTAACACTGAATCATACCCAATAGTGACTCATATTTTCCAATATTTTAGAATTTAGTCTTAAATCATTAAATCCACCTAAAATCTCAGAGTACAGGGGCAGTTATTGAATCTTTATTTGGTGCCATGTGCCATGCAAAATGTTTTATAAATATTAGTGCTTAATTTTTCCCAAACCTCTGTGAGTGAAGCATTATTATAATGCCCTCTAATGGTTAGGGCATCATACCCATGGTACCCAGTTTTTGGTCAAACACCAGTCTGGACATTACTATGAAGGAATATTTTAGATGTGATTAACATTTAAATTAATAGACTTTGAGTAAAGCAGGTTACCCTTCATAATGTGGGTGAGCCTCATCCAATAAACTGAAGGCCTTAAGAGAAAAAGACTGAGGTCCCCTCCTGAGCAAGAGGGAGTTCTTTCTCCAGCATACACTTGCAACATCAGCTCTTCCCTGAGTCTCCAGCCTGCAGGTCCACCCTGCAGATTTCAGACTTGCTACACCTCAAAATTGCATGCTCCAATTTTTCTTAAACTCTTTCCCTTTCCCTTCTCTGTGTGTGTGTGTGTTGTGAGTGTGTGCATATACATATATCCTCTCGGTTCTGTTTTTCTGGAGAACTCTGACTAACACACCTCCATTTTATAAGTGTTAAAACAGAGGTTCTGAGAGATACACATTTGCCAAAGGCCACGCAGCTGGTCAGCGATGGGGTGGAGCACAGGCTATGCTTTCTTTGGGGGCATCTTCCTTCTAGTCAAGCTGGAGTCTGTGCTTCTCCCAGCCTGTGGCCAACAGTAACGTGAAAGGCATGTGAAGAGTTGGTTGTATTTAATCCTGTCATCGGTTTTATTGGAAAGCTTTTCACTGCAGCCCAGGGGAGGGGAAAACGATTTGCTCAGGATGAATGTGGCCACCAATGTGTTACTTCCCTTAATCTAAACAGAGCCTCAGGCACACTTCATTGATCATGCCCCCAGGCTGAAAGGCCCCCTTAATGCTGGCCAGCAAATATTATGTTTCTGAGGCAGCCCTGTGCTGTCAACCACATTTCCTGATCTACTCTGATTAGACATATAAACAGCTTCAGTAAAACAGAGCCTGAGCTTTGCTGTAAAAAGTATGAGATAAGGCTTCCATAAAAATTCATCAACAGCAGAGGTGCTGTCTAAGTTAGGGCTGAGCCTTCTGAGCTCGATTTCTTTTTTCTTTTTCTTTTCTTTTCTGGTGTTGTAAAAGGGTCGGTGAGCAAACAGCCATGATTTATAATCATGTTTTAATAGTGGCTGGTGCGCTCGCTGACTAAGGGAGACCTTGGGGAAAATAAAGAGTTAAAAGAATTGAGCAGTTCATGAAGTGCTCTTGCATTAATGACCCAGCACAGGACTGACATTACTCAAGGTTACATAGTCATTTTATATTTGCTAAGAAGTGTCACACCGTCCCAGCTAAGAGCAAGGAAGAGATGTGCTGACACCTGCAAGGTGCAAAAGCTTAGGAAGAAAGGCCAAGAACTCCCTGAAAAGCAGATGAAATGATCAGTCAGGGAAAGGACACAATTAAAACCCAATGTTCTACACCTTCAAACCATGCATGTTTCAGATACATTGTGTACTATAAACATGTGCGAGCCAGACGAATTTTAAGACTTTATTATAGGTACATGTGTTTAACTAGAATATGCTTCACAATCCTCTTCTAACATTTGTCCCAGAGATGAAGTCTATTATCTAAAGGATTTCCCAGCTCAAGTGTGTTGAGAATATATGCCTTTGTAGATATGAGAATATATGCTTTTTCTAGATAATTTTTGGCATTTGTTCTAAAAAGAAAAAATTCAGTGAGAGTAAGAGGAAGATTTTCCAAAAATTGCTTGGTGGGAAAATGTAAGAAGTTAACATACTGAAGTTTGATTATTAATATACATTAATATTTTAATGTGTTTTAATACTTGCATGTAATGTTTAAAGGAGTTTTCCTCACTTAAAGAGCTGCTTACTCCCCATTTTAAAGATCATTTGCAGTTTTCTTAAATTAATCAATACAATTTTTATTCAATACTAAAAATAATTGCTGAGTATTTACTATATACCAAATAGTGCTTTGAGCCCTTTACACAAATTGGCTGAGAAAATTCCATCAGCAGCCAAAGAGCTTGCTGCTTTTTCTCCCCTCTTCAGCTCAGTCTATAAAATTATACATGAGAAATTTAAACCTTTCTTGAATTAAAATAGTATTCTCCCAGGTCCATGCCTGGTTTGGGTTAACTAGCATCAAATACAAATATGGCTTTTATTTCCCCTTTATAATAGCTTCTGTTTTTTGGTGTTACTGTAATTGATGGGTCTTTTTTTTTTTTTTTTTTTTTTTTTGAGACGGAGTTTCGCTCTTGTTACCCAGGCTGGAGTGCAATGGCGCGATCTTGGCTCACCGCAACCTCCGCCCCCTGGGTTCAGGCAATTCTCCTGCCTCAGTCTCCTGAGTAGCCGGGATTACAGGCACGCGCCACCATGCCCAGCTAATTTTTTTTGTATTTTAGTAGAGACGGGGTTTCACCATGTTGACCAGGTTGGTCTCGATCTCTAGACCTCGTGATCCACCCGCCTCGGCCTCCCAAAGTGCTGGGATTACAGGCTTGAGCCACCGCGCCCGGCTCTTATGTCTGTGCATTGAAATCATGTGAGAAGTTTTCCAAAAATACAAGTTTGTGACTGTTGATTTTCTAAGGATGGAAGCAGGATTCTGCATGCCCAACAAGGAATGAATCTAATTTCTTGTCACAGAAGAGGTAGCTGCATTGTCTTTGTTCATTTGTGCCACCATAAAAAACCACCCAAGGCTGAGTTATTTATGAAAGACAGAAATTTGTTTTTTACAGGTCTGGAGGGTGGAAAGTCCAAGATCTCTGCCAGCACTTGTGTCTGGTGAGAGCTGCTCTCTGCTTTCAAGATGGTGCCTGTTGTTGTGTCCTCACATGGTGGAAGGCAGAAAGGCAAGAGAGTGCTCCCTTCGACCCTTTATAAGGGTGCCAATCCCATTCATGAGCCTGGAGCCCTCATGACTTTACTACCTCCCACAAGACCCAACTTTTAATACTGTTGCATTGGGCATTAAGTTTCAACATGAATTTTGGAGAAAGCACTATTATTTAAACCATTGTAGGGTGTCATAAACGTTAAGTAGCCTAAAGTTATACTGATAGTGAGCAGACATGCTAAATGCAATTATAGGATGAGCTGCAGAGTTTTTAAAACTTACGCTTTAGTTAATCTTATGCTGTTTGTGCTTCGATGACAAGCAACATATTTTCCTTGTGTAAACATTCAAATACTAAAAACTAAACTGATATTAGGCTACATTGAAAGAATGCATTTGAAGAACTTGGGCTGCCTCACTGGCTCCCAGAAAAATACATACCTGTGAACAGTCTTTCATTTTTCTCCTTTACATTAAATATCTGTAGCCTTGGTTTATACATGCAAATGGTTTCAGTTATTAGATAGATAGGAGAGAATATCTGAGATTGATGTGGGTCTATGAGTAGGTTTTTACAGATGTCAGGGACTATCAATGTTTTACATGGCTGGACCAGACATAACCCTGAGCCTAGAATCAGAAGCCCAGGGTGCCAGTGCTGCCCTGGTCACTTCCTGTTTGCTCATCCCTGAGCAAATTCCAGGACCTCATTGGGATCATTCTAGCTTTTGCCTCCCAAAGGATTCTCTAACAAGGAGGTTGATGGCTTCCCCCAAAGAAGACTCAGAGCACAGTTTCAGGGCGAGTATTTGATGATTGTGTTTCTGAATAAAGACAGATTCTTCATTTTGGACCTTCTAAAAAAACACTGAACCTCTGAAAAAAATACATGTGTGGAAAACCTTAGGGAAGATTCTTACCTTCAATTCAATATTGACTCACTTGACACATTACAGCACCAAGTGATACATGGTGGAAAGGAAAGAGTGCACTTAGCTTTTCCTCACAGAACAAACATCTTCTGTTATTTTATAAGCTCCCACAACATAGTTTCCCACATTTTCTAGGGAAAGGAATGTTATATGATAAACATTATACTCAGAGCTTTACTGTAACAGTAAGTTACTTCCTTCATTTTGTCTTAATTTCCAAGTACACCATGTTGAGGTCAACAGATCTAGCTATTTACTGTTTAAAGCTCTGAAGTATTAATCCAAAAATTCAGGGAGCGTTGCCATCCATAGCATGCAGTTTGATGTACAGCAGATTGCTGGGTCTTGACAGTGTGTGCCTTGCGTGCAATTTCCCATTTGTTCAGTGTGAAGGAGAATCTTGCTACCACAGACTGGAATCAGACATAAGCCATCTGCTCCCACAAGAGCCAAAGTTATAAGAACCATCTCTATTTGTGAAACAAGTTGTGTTTACCCAGCCTCTATGGAATTTAGCCCTGCCCAACCCCTTCATCATGTTTATGTTCCATTGCTCCATTTACATATTTCTCCCTAAATCCATCAGGCTGGGCATGATGGTGCATGCCTGTAATCCCAGCACTTTGATAGTCTGAGGTGGGAGGATGGCTTGAGTCTGGGAGTTTGACCAGCCTGGGCAACATAGTGAGACCCCATCTCTACAAATAATTTTTAAAAATAGCCGGACATGGTGGTACACACCTGTGGTCCCTGCTATTTGTGAGGCTGAGGCAGGAGGATCACTTGATCTCAGGAAGTAGAGGCTGCAGTAAGCCCTGATTGCACCATCGCACTCCAGCCTGTATGACAGTCCAAGACCCAGTCTCAAAAAAAAAACCCCCACAAAATCAATCCTATGATTCCAGCTGCATTTGTTGTGATTCTTTCCATTATAATGTAACACCTTTCCTTGTATATCACATTGTGCAGCTGCTACCACATGACATTGACAGATCCATTTTCTTCTTCTACCATTCACTATCTGTTGATTACCCAGTAACCTCTGAACTAAGTGTGAAGTTCATAATAACTAGATTTATAAAATAAAGAACAAGGACAATTCCCTGTGTCCCCCAAATTTTACAAAATACAGTTCATTTCACTGAACAGCTTAAGTTATTTAAATTGAAAGAAATGTCACCTCCCCAGCTAAAGTGTGAGCAACTTGACTAGTGTGGCTAAGCCTTGCAGCTCCTTTGTACCCTCACCATAATTAGCACGTTTAGGGGCCCCTGCATTGCTGACTGCCTAGCTAGAGTGGTTTTGTGCCCTACTTTTTACTACAATGTCTTTCAGAATGCAACTGTGATTGGTGGTTAAACCCTTCGCCTTTGAAACAAGTGCCCAAGAAATGCTCATATATTTTTTTTCTTCTGACTAATCTTCTGTGTTCGTATATGATGCTGACTAATCTTGTTACTTTCGGATGTGATGCTAGTGGTCTTCCAGAAATGCCAAGTAAGGAGGTACTTTAAGAATTAGCAAAGGTCCCTTAGTGAGAATTGACCTGGCATGAAGGGACATCAGTGTGGCTAGCTAGAACATATTGTGAGAGTATCTTATAATCTTATAACTACTTCTATGAATAAGCGCATACATAGTGACAAGCAATAAATAGGCTAGTTCTTCTGAAAATTCTAGAGAACAGTTAAGTGATGACCCTTTACATTTTCTGTTTCTGTTCTGGTTCAGTTTTGACTCTTGTACAGTGTACAGATTTTTATTGAGTACCCCCACTTTAAATTGTACTTCTGAAGTCATGAAGGGCAGAGTAGGAGGCAAGTGGCCTCTCCCCTAATGGTGGGCAAGGGTATACAGTACAGGACCCTACAGGAGAGGAACAGCCACTCCCTATCTTGTAAAGAGCCCTCCCAAAAGGACTTTCAGCGAGGGATGAAGCAACCTAAGCCCCCAAAGCCTGGATATATAATATTGAATATAAAAGGTAAGGGGTGGGGAGTTGTAAGAGACCAGGAGAGGAGACACAGCCTATTTCAGGGGACTGCAGTCTCCAGTTGTACTCACAAATCTGTCTCCCAAGAGAGTCAGCTCTAGATAGCTCTCATTCCCAAGCAGTATCCATATTGGATTAGAGCTGTCCTGCTCAAGTGAGACTTCTTTCCCTCCTGTAGGAGCCAGGGGCAGCAGGAGTGTGGAAGGAGGGATTGGTGGAGAAAGAGAAGAAAGGCAAATTACAATTTACGCTCTCCACACTGCAGCCTTCTAAGCTGGAGGCAGACAAGGCTAGGAGAGGAAAAACTTTAAAGTTGTGAGAATCTTTAGTTCTCATACTGAACTTTTTATGCTAAAAAAGGCTAGAAGAGAAAAAGTTCACAGAGTGGTTTTCAGGGTTAGAATTAAGAAAAAATAAAATTGCTTTCTGTTTATTATTTGCAATGTATTCAGATACTATAACAGGCATATTACCAACTTTGAGGTATTCTAATTAAATGAAAATGACAATACACTCCATGTTAAAATTGCCATTATGAAATAGAGAAGAAATCCAATAGAGAAATAAAATGCCCTAAAGAAGAAAAATACTGGCTTCTGTCCAGAGAAGGCCCACAGATTTTCCCAGCTCCATTCTATCTTGGCTTCCCCTCCAATAAATTGTTGGCTTTCCTCGATATTATATTCTCACTCATATTTCTTTGAATGTCTTTATTCTGTCACTCATAATGATGAGGCACATTGCTTCCTGCTCTCCTCTCTAGATATATTTAGAGAACAGCCATAAAGTTCCTGCCTCACTGCATCTGAGCCTTTTAAAGGACACATTAATAGGTGGGATTGTAACTATAAGAAGGCAATAAGGATATGGAAAGGTCTACATAGAATATTTCATTAAATAATATTTGAGGAAATTAGCATGTATATAGAGAAGAGAGAAAGAATAAAATAATAAAATACACTAATAAAATTTTAATTTCTAAAACTAAAAGAAAAAATGTTACTAACCTATGAGGCCAGCTAGAGCAGGATATATAGGAAGAAGGTGTAAGGTTAAAATTTGGAGCATCTTTCTAAGACTTTGCATGTAAATGTGACTGGATGGTCATCTGTCAGGAAAGGACTAGAAGAACTGAATTTGAACAGCAAAAAAATGAAAGTGGATGAAGATGTCGATATTTTGGTCAATTCATTTATTGCTAGCACTTGCGGTCCCAATGGACCCTGAGTCTGGTCTGGGGAAGCCTTGGGGTCTCTGTTTATTGTGATTCTCATCACCAGTTCCTCCTTTCTGCCATTGAGAGAGTCTAGGCCTGGCATGTCCTCAGACCAGCTCCTACCTGCAACCACCAGCCTTGGTCTGCACAAGAAGGCAGAGCAGAGCCACTGAGTGTAGATAATGAATACATTATGTCTGTCCGGTAAGCCACTCAAGGATTTTTGCCTTTCTTTGTGCTATCAGATACTGAACAAGAAGAAAATAAACTTCTTTTATTTATCTTTTCCTTTCGGAAGTCTATCTGTCAATCATGAACTTCAGCATCTTGTGCTCCTTCTGCTCCCATGCAAACTCTCTTTAATGTAACTAATAATATCAATAGGATAATTCTATATGCCCATGCACTGATGAGAGGATGTCTTCAATGGCCTGGGCCATTAATCAGTGAAGTTCATCCTCTATGCCCATGTCCTGCTCCTGATAACAGACACTCAGTAAATGTTGAATGAATGAATCAGTCAGCCAAGAAAGCTAAATTTTGTTTTATTTTTATTTCTAGCAAAATAAAATATTTTGTTGCACTTAGTAATAAGATGAAGATACGTTTTAAACTATGTCTATTAGTTAGATATCATTTTAACATAGGAGGATTAATCCTATGCTGATTGGAAGATAACTATCACAGTGATGAATTGTGTTTGCCTTCAAGTTCTGTAGAAATAAAATCAGTTGAAGTATCACATATAGAAAAGGATGAAAGTAGAACTGCAACAGAACTGCCAGAGTCTGAACAAAGGAGAGCTCCAGTAATATCTAATTACTACAGAAAACTAGAAGCTACCTACAGCAGTGCCTGGCACATGGATACCAAGTATTGGTAAATGTCAGGACGATGATGATTGTTATTATCATTCCCATTATAACAAGATAATTTTAAGTGGTATTCAGATAAGGTATTAAATGTCAAATCGCACATTGATGAATTTGTTTCCCTTTAATTTTTTTTTTTTTTTTTTTGAGACAGAATCTATCTCTGTCACCTAGGCTGCAATGCAGTGGCATGATTTCCGCTCACTGCAACCTCCACCTCCTAGGTTCAAGTTATTCTCCTGTCTCAGCCTCCTGAATAGCTGGAATTACAAGTACCCACCACCACGTCTGGCTAATTTTTGCATTTTTAGTAGATGGGGTTTGGCCACGTTGGTCAGGCTGGTCTTGATCTCCTGACCTCAGATGATCTACCCTCCTCAGTTTCCCTAAGTGCTGGGAACATTGGAGACACTTATTTCCAATGATAGGCTTACAGGTGTAAGCCACCATGCTGGGCCGTGTTTCCTTTTAAATTTGATTTTAATTATTCTGATGACATCAAGAGGAATGTTGCCACGTGGTGATAGTGTGTTTATACACCTATTAATTTTGAATCTTTGAGCAGACCTTGAGCTCAGAGCTGGAAATTAATACCAGTGTTTTGTTTTCATTGCATTTATTTTTAGGATTACTTTATATTTATTACAAACAACATTGATTTTTATCAATGTTAGGGTTTTAACTATTCTTTAAAATACATTTATATGGATAAAGGAAGTCAATTTAAAGAAAATATGAAGTTATTGATAAGGTAGGAGGTATACAGATTAGGCCAAATCCTGAGGGAGAGGGGTTATGTCCAGAGTTTAGGAAAGTGCATTGGGGAGTTTACATGAATGATCAGATCGCTGTAGTCTACATGTTTCTGCTCGAGAGAGACAATATGCCACATGAGGGTGCCCACCACCTCTACCTGGTCACCTGATTGGCATATAGCCTAGGAAGTAATTTCTCCAGCATTGGATAATCAGTGAAGAGAAGGAAGCAGCTCCAGTATAGGTGGCTGTAGTACACTAGTGCCAAATGTCTTTGCTCCCTTCCCTTCCCAGGTGCTAGCTGGGTATGCTCCCTGTATCCAGTTTGACAGCAAGATGCCACAGGGTTTAGACACTTATCTCCAATGATAGGCTGTAAATGGTTAACAACTGGGGATTTGGGGAAAGGGCGAGTTTTTGAAATTTGCTCATTTCAATAGTCTAAGTATAATCACCTTAGCTGATTATACCTATACTTAGTTTCCAACAATCAGCTGGCAAAATTTCTGAAAATTTCACAGTTGCCTCTGGGGAGCCTGTGCCAGTGGGATCCAGCATACCACCCCATTTTCACTCTAAGTACAGTGTTTGATTACATAACCAGCCCAACCCTCTGTCCCCTTCCCCTCACCCCACCGACTTCCCAAGTCTATCTTTTCCCCTAAACTTTAAGTTCCATGAGGGAAGAAACCATGCTGTCCTCACCATGGTAATTCCAGTGTGTTCCTGACACCCACCATATACCCCATAAATACTGATTGGCTGTTAAGCACATAGTGTGAGATTGAAAGGATTTCCTACAAAGACCCTTAAATCCTCCAGATTTCTTAAGCTTAGGAAAGTTTTTTGCTTGCTGTTTGGTTTTCTTTTTCTCATTTTTAGCAGCAGACCAGCGTGACTCCACAGTTTCAAAGAGCAAGCCTGTATTTGTGTGACCCCGAGCAGAGCTGGGGACGGGGAAGCGGAGCGGTGCTGACCAAGTCAGGTCCTTGGTACGGTGCAGGTGCTCAGCCTCCTACAGCGCACCGCACTCCTCGGTGCCAGCAAACCTCTAGCCACCGCCCTCACGCTTCTTGTCGCGATAGCTCTCGACAGAACTCATAGGTCGTCTCTAGGAGTCAGAGAAGTCCGGACTCCGGGATCCCTGCCCCGCGGAAAACTGGGAAGCCCCCATTCCTGTGCCACTCGCAGGCGGGGTGAGCTCGGGCTCTGGGAAGGAGGGCTATGTCCGTGTCACGAGGGGGCCCCCCCGACAGGTGGTGTGCAGTACCGAAGCGCGGGCCGGGAAGCTAGTTCCTCAGCGCCCTCTCCTGGGACAGTGGCACATCCGCCTTCCCCGCCACCAGTGACCGGCGCGGGTATGCGCAGCTTCAGAGATACAGAGTCCGGAACTGCCCTCCCAGTTTCAGTGTAGCACTGGCGCACCCCTTTCCTCCTGCGGGCAGCCTTCTCCACGGACCTCCACCAACTCCTTGAAGAACAGTTTTTTCAGGGGCTCAAGAGGAACCTGTGTTTCGTGTCCCTTATCCAACTGTTCTGCCTCTAACTGCGATGTGCAGAGAGCCTGCGCGAGACCTTTGTCCCATCTCACTGGGCTTCAAAGCTACTGAAGACGGTCATGAGACAGGAAATGACCCGAGGCTAGACGGTCCCCCAGCTCCATATCCCAGCCTGGAGAGACCTATTTCTTCCATTCTGCACCTTGGGCCTGGCAGCTTAAGAAATGACATATGGCCTACAGGCCAAAATACCTTGGTTCTATTCCCAACTCTGTCACTTATGGGCCGTGTGACCTCAGGCAAGTTGCTTAATCTCTCTGGACCTCAATTACTTCAACTGGAAAGGGATGGAGTTGGACCTTGTGGTTAATAAGTTTCAGCTCTGATCTCCCAGAATTCTAAAACCCTGCTTTCTTAAAAATATTCCACACTCTTTTCCCTTAGGAACACGGTTTTAGTGAATAAAACTAAATATATGGTTAATAAAATTTAATATACAGTTTTAGTGAATAAGAAATACATGTAGAAAACAAATGCAACATGTTTATTTCGCTTATGGCAAACAGCTAATAATATATATATATATATTTAAAGTTTCAACAAAGGACTAGTATCCAGATTCTACAAGGAACTCAGAAAAATTGGCAAGAAAAAAAATCCTATCAAAAACTGGGCAAATTACATGTATAGACATTTCTCAAAGAAGATATACAAATGGCCAGCAAACATGAAAAAATGCTGAATATCCCTTATCGCCAGGGAAATACAAATAAAAACCACAGTGAGATACCACCTTACTCCTCCAAGAATGATCATTATTAAAAAAGCAAAAAAACACTAGGTGTTGGTGTGGACGTTGTAGAAGGAGAATGCTTATATACTGCTGGTGGAATGTATATTAGCACAACCTTTAAGGAAAACAGTATGGAGATTCCTTAAAGAAATAAGAGTAGAACTGCCATACAATCCAACAGTCCCACTACTGGGTATCTACCCAAAGGAAAAGAAGTCCCTATATGAAAAAGACACATGCACACATAAGTTTATTGCAGCCCAATTCACAATTGCAAAGATATGAAACTACCCTAAGTGCCCATTGACCAATGAGTGGATAAAGAAAATGTGGTGTATATACATGGTAGGATACTACTCAGCCAAAGAAAGGAACGAAATATTGTCTTCTGCAGCAACTTGGGTGGAGCTGGAGGCCATTATTCTAAGTGAAGAAACTCAGGAATGAAAAACCAAATATCGTGTGTTATCACTTATAAGTGGGAGTTAAGCTATGAATATACAGAGATGTACTGAGTGGTATAATGAACTTTAGAAACCTGGAATGGGGAGGATAAGAAGGGGTCATGGAATAAAATGTACATATTGGGTACAATATATGCTAGTCAGGTGATGGTATGCTAAAATCTCAGAATTCACTACTGTATAATTCATTCATGGAACCGAAAACCACTTGTACCCCAAAAGCTATTGAAATTTTAAAAAGTTTTTTAAAGAAAAAATGTTTCAGTATTACTAGCTCTTCATGTGCAAAATATTTGACTAGGAATTGAGAATGCCAACAACTAAATAAGTAGATAAAATGACAAATAAAAGGATTAACTGCTGTCTCTGTGTTCAGAGAGCCTAAAACAGTTGTATAGACATCTGAAAGGTCACAGCAGGATCAACATGAAAACTAGATAAATTGAGTGTAATGACTTTTGTATTTTGTTTGGATTATAGCTAAAACAGTGAAAAGAGGCAAGGGCAGATAAGGTGATCATTTTTCTCTATCGAGACTCAGGGCAGCCCAAGTACATCCATAATACCATTATTAATGACACCCAAGGCCTATTTCCAAATTATTATCATTCAGTGCCATCTAGTGTTAACCTGATGGATGGATTTTTTTTTTATATTATTTTGTTTTTGTTGAATTCCTTGTTCAGCTCTATGTAGTCAGATTAAAGTCAGGCATACAAGCTCTGTCTCCTACACATTTAGTCTTATGATGTGATGTTTTTGTTTTGAAAACTCATGTGTTTCCTGCCTAGCCAGGCACAACCTATGTTTCAGGCTCTCAACTCATTCTTTGCTCATCTTTCCTGGACTGCTATCATTGGTGCCAGCACGCTGTGCATGGGTGTTTTCTTTGGACACCAGAATTTCATAGGACTAGATGCATCAGTTTCTGAGCAGAAAGTTTGTAGTAGAAAAACAAAGTTGCTAACTTATACATAAGTTGGAGAGATGACTAAAATAATACCTCTCTATTTTTGCAAGTGAGTTTTTATTTTCACTTGAATAAAATTCCAGTTACAAGAATAATTTTAACTTTGTGATTAAGAAATACTTGAGTTCCAAAGGCTCCAAGATGTTTTGTAAAATCCAACTAGAAGTTATTTAGGTAAACACCAAGTTCCTTTTATGTCTGTCTTATCACTATAGTAAATATATCTCTGGGCATGTGTCTTTGTTTAAAATGTCTCCAGTTACTGAGTTGCTGATATAAAACTTCTATTCAAGTTGTTGCAGTGAACTCGTTAAACAATGAAGGCAACATGATACTTATACCAACTAAAAAATTAAAGAAAAAGGAATGATTTACTCACAATATTCAAATTTAAATAATCTGCATGTGTATAGCACTATTCTAAAAATTGTCATTCTATCCAGCTTCATTTTGAACAATTTGCATAACTTCTTAACAGCAGTGAAAGTAAAATGTAAAAAATTCAAAATCACATTTTGTAAGAGATAAAAAGTAATTATTGCAGTGTTTCTGGATCTTCAGAAGTAAGCTTATCTGAAGACTGACTCCACTTCTGTTTTCATGGTAAAGTGATTAGAAAACAAACCCGATATTTGGCAGAAAGACATTTTCACATTGTTAGTAGAAGATCTATTGGAGCAGAAAAATCTCTTGTTCTTTTCACTTAGTTCTTTCATTCTTCCTCCAGTTTTCAGCTTCTTGAGATAGCAGTTTTATGCTTTCCTGATGACAGAGATTTTCATCTGCTAGGGTTTGAATGTTTGTCCCCTTCAAAACTCATGTTGAAATTTAATTGCCATTGTGACAGTGCTATGAAGTGAGATGTTTTGGAGGTGATTAGACCATGAGAGCTCCACCCTCATGGGTGAGATTGGGACTCTTTCCCTCTCTCCCTTGCCCTCTTGCCTTCTACCATGTGAGGATGTAGCAGGAAGGCCCTCACTAGATGCCAGCACCTTGATACTGGACTTCCCAATTTCCAGAACTGTGAGAAATAAATTTCTGTTCATTATAAATTACCCATTCCCTGGTATTCTGTAATAGTTTATAGCAGCACAAAACACACTAAGACATCATTCAAACACACTTTTATGGGCACTATATTAGTCAGGGTTCTCCAGAGGAACAAAACCAATAGAATTTTTATAGTTACATAAAAAGAGATGTATTGTGAAAGATTGGCATTTGTGATTACAAAGGCTGAGAAGTCTTAAGATCTTCCATCTGGAAGCTGGAAGCCCAGGAAGGCCAGTGGAATAGTTTCAATCAAACCCCAAAGACCTGAACACCAGGGAGCCAAATGGTGTTAAGTCCTGGCCTCACTCTGAAGATCTAAGAACTGAGGAGAGGGAGTGGGTAATATCTAAAGGTGGGACAAGGGGGATGGCCCAGCTTAACCAGTGAATACAGCTTTCCTTCCTCTTTTTGTTTTACGTAAGCCTTCAGCAGATTGGATGATGCCCACCCATATTGGTAAGGGTGATTTTCTTTCACCAGTCCACCTATTTGAATACTAATATCTTCTGGAAACACTCTTACTGACATACCCAGAAATAATGCTTTACCAGCTATCTGGGCTTCCCTTAGCTCAGTAAAGCTGACACATAAAATTAGCTGTCAAAGCTACCTGAAGCTATTCTTCATCCTTCTAACATATCTGTAAGGCTGATATGTTACCACTTGAAACGGGATTTTGATGCAATTCCTAAAATCTGGAGTAAATCCTCTTGTAATGTTATCTATCTATCATTGTCATGCTGGGCTTTCTATACTAGCATAAGAGCTGCTTGTTAAATTTTCAGAAATTGTGCAAATTGCCATGTATCTTGCTCTCTTTTTCTTTTAGGAGTTAATTCTGAGGTTATCAGGGCAGGGAGAAAGCTACTAACTAGTCCTTTTTGGTTAAACATGGTGGTAGCCATGGACCAGCTACTGAATTCAACCAGTGAGCAGAGGGTCAGAGCAGCAATTGAGAGAGAGCTCTGGGAGTGAATGTGTGTGCAATAGACTGTGGAAGCTGTTAACTCACAGTCAGGTACAGTGGCCCTTTTAAATAAAACACCCACACACACTCCAAACTTCCAAAGTTCACGCTACAGGAAGTTGAACTGGGAGGAAAGAAGGGATTAATAGATGATGCAGTATAAAATCTGCAATTAGAGTATAATAATTACCATTATCCCTGTGACATTGGCCTCGGTGGGATCTGTTTCATCATTTAAATATTATTACCTAAGTGTGAGCAAAATCTCTTGATTCGATAACGCTCACAGCTGAAAAGGAAGAATAGGCTCAAAAAGAAACTTTAGGAAATCCGTGAGGAAAAAGAGAAATAAACATATAGAGTGCCATAAAACGGAATAATTGGGCTTATTTTAAAAACGTACTTGCTCTCCATGAACTTTTAAATATGATCCCATTCCCCATGAATTTCCAGAAAGAAAAAGAAACTTTTGCCTAAATATGTCATTAACTGATTTCTACCTGGCTTTCTTAAGACTAGTCTTTGTATTTACACCTCACTTCTTGCAAGCCATTGTGGATAGTTGTGCCTCTCAGAGATCAGATTGGGCCAAGTTCTCCCTGCCATTTAGCTGAAGTCCACTCTCCCAGGAAATGCTTCTGTTCTAAGATTCAAACCTTCCCTGTTAGGTGAGGTAACTGACATCAGAAATGGGCCACCCCTTTAGAGCTGGCCCTCTATATACAGGTAGTGTAATTTTGTACTTTTTTATTATTCACTGTGGTAGAGATTGCTGGTTGACTGCCAACATCTATTAGCCCATTCCTCTAAATAATAGTACGTTTAGCAGGGCACACACCCGCATAGAAATAGAATAATATTTCCCAGCCTCTCTTAAATAAAAATGTGGCCACTTTACTAAGTTCAGGTAATGGCATGTAAGTAAACGATGATGTATAGATGATTGCAGGAGCCTTATTTAAGAGACAACTGGTGTACCTCTTTTTCCTGTCCCTTCCTTTAATCCACAGCCTGGAACATGGATGCTCAATTTTGAATCCTGAGGACAAGGACTAATTGCCTGGCCAGTAGGGTGATAGGATTCTGTGGAACAGAGTTGCCATATTAGCCTATTTCTCCAGTAGGACTCACTTTTAGACTTTGTTTATAAAGTTTTTGTTTGTATCATTTTTTAAAGCATAGTTATTTTGAGTTTTGCTTTTGCTTTTATTGTATTTTCCCCCTTCCCTTGAATTCTTATGTTGAAGGACTAGCCCAAAGTACTTCAGAATGTGACTTTACTTGGAAATAGGGTCATTGCAGATATAATTATTAATAGTTAAGATAAGGTCATTAAAGTGGTCTCTAATCCAAATCACTGGTGTTCTTATAAAAAGGGGAAGTGGGAGCACAAAGGCATAACACACACATACATGCATGGACACACACACACACAGAATGTTCTGTGTAGATGAAGGCACGGATACAGGTGATGCCTCTATAAACAAATAAATGCTAAATATTGCAAGCAAATCACCAGGAGCTAGGTGAGAGGTTTGGAGAAGATTCTCTCTTACAGTCCTGAGAGGGAATCAAGCCTGCTGACATCTTGACAAGCCTCCAGAACTCTGAGACAATAAATGTCTGTTATTTAAGCCACTCAGTTTTTGGTACTTTGCTATGGCAGCCCTAGCAAACTAGTACACGATCTCAGCCAATTCAAGGCTAACTAGAATAACCTTAGCTTAATCTAGGGCAATATTCACACCACTCAGACAGCAGAAACTACGTAAACATATCCATGTGCCCATCTCAACTTCTATCATAATTTCTCAGCCTATCAGTTTTAGCAGTGTGGCCAAATATCAGTTTCTCTAGAATGCCAAATAAGAGAATGTTGTTGTGGCTGTGCTATGAAAAGGCAGCTCTGTCACAGAGGAGTGTGTGAACCAAATCCAAATATTTGAGTTTATTTTACTCTCCAAATAGAATATTTTCACCCCTGCAAAGCAACTGTAAGCATCTCATCCAAAGCATATTTACTATCCTTGAGTATTCTTGGTTGCTTATTGAATGAATAAGTGGATGAGGTGGATATGACTGACACTAACCTTAGGGATTACCTCACAGCTTGCCAATGGCAAGCTTAGTAAGTACTGAACCATAGTGTTTGAAAATAGGACTCTAGAATCTTATGACTCTGAGTTCCAATCCTGTGTTAGTCTGTTTTCATGCTGCAATAAATACATACCCAAGACTGGACAATTTACAGAAGAAAGAGTTTTAATTGGACTTACAGTTCCACATTGTTGGGGAAGCCTCACAATCATGGTGAAAGGCAAGGAGGAGTGAGTCACATCTTACATAGATGGCAACAGGTAAAGAGAGAGAATGAGAGCGAAGCAAAATGGGTTTCCCCTTATGAAACTGTGAGTTAGAAGCCTAGAGTTAGAACCTGAGCAATGCCATTTTATAAAAGATAAAACTGTTTTTAAAATAAGTTGTAAAGACTGACTGTGGGCCTTGGCTTCTGTAAATAAAACTGCTAGTTTACTTTGCAGAATGCAAAGAGGTAAAGCTGCTTACCTTCTCTTATCAGTAACCGCCAGAGTTGCTAGCCGGTAATAGCCAGAATAAGCAGCCCGAGTCAATTCCATCCTGGCTCCTGCAACTGGTAATAAGTAACTAAAAATCTGTGGATTCTAATACTGCCCAGACAATGTATAAACTAATGTTTGTCTTGACTTCTGTAAACCACTTAATTAACAATCAGAATGACAAAAAGTCCCTGGCCCTTGGAATGTCCGGAGCCCCCCTCACCCTCATCTCGGCCCAGGAGGTGATTTAGCCCTTGAAATGACTGAAGCCTTTCATCCCCATCCCCGTTCCTCACCCCCACTCCCAAGGTAGTTTTACAGGTATAAAAAAGTCTTGTCACCCTTCTTTCTCTGCCACGGGTTAAAAAGACATGAGTCCTCCGTGGTCGCCAGCAATACACCCTGTAATTTAGCATACTTTTGTCTTAGTGTTGACTTTCTATAGTCAGTCCAGTATAACAAAACTATCAGATCTTGTGAGATTTATTCACTACCATGAGAACAGCGTGGTGAAAACCACCTCCATGATTCAACTATCTCCCATGGGTTCCCTTCCACATCATGTAAGAATTCAAGATGAGATTTGGGTGGGGACACAGCCAAACCATGTCACTTCCCTTCATAGTTGCTCGGTTTGGAAGAGTTATGTAATCTTTTTGAGCTTCAATTTCCTCATCTATAATATAGGGAAGATACTAGTTACTCTCTTATAGGGTAGTTATAATTTACTTATGTGAAATGCTTCAAATGGTCCATGCCACGATGTACTGCAGTTGGTTGGTACTGGCTCACCATGACTGATAGTGTACGCTTTTTCTGATTCCGATCCTCATATCCAATGACATCGTATTGGTAACTTGAAACTAATTGGCCATGGTGAGAATACTTACACCACAGAAATTGGCAAACACTATGCATCAGGGCTAGCTTGCCAGTACACCATCAGTTAGATGACATCAATAAGTTCTGTATAAATCTTAACATTATTATTACCCAGTAGGTACTCCTGCTGCCTTATGGTTTTGAAAAGGCGTTCCGCTAGTGAAATAAATAATTTGGAATTAAAATAACACTGATGGGACTCCTTTAGCAATGTCTGACCTCTTTGGAATCAGTGCCTACATTTATGATCTATAAATCTTAATCCTTAATTTAATCAGATTGATTTTTGGCTCCATGAAAGTAGGGGCTTTTCTCACTGCTATAGCCCCCACACATGGCACAGGCCTAGGACAGAGTAGGCACTCATAATTATTTGTTAAGTGAATAAATAAATGAATGAAAGTATCCCAAATTCTTGCATTTTCAAGAGGTTTTGATGTCTATTTCCTTTTCTTTTCAAAGGTACCCTTTGAGATGGATAGGTCCTGTTTTATCTCCATTGCACAGATGAAGAAACTGCAATGCAAAGACGTGTTTAGTGATTTGCTTCCTTTTATCATATATGTCCATTACACCAGTGTTTCCCAAAATGTGTTTCATAAATCATAAATCCTGAAGGATGTTAGTAGTTATTATGTGCCAGGGGACCCACTGATACAAGGTTTTGAAAATAGTGAAATAAAAAAATTGGTTTACTTATTACAAGTTTTATCAGAGCCACCCTCAGAATGGGGCCGGAGATCCTACATTTCTTTTTTGTTTTTGAGAGAAGGTCTCACTCTGTTGCCCAGGCTGAGGTTCAGTGGCATGATCAGAGCTCACTGGATCCTCAACCTCCTTGGCCCAGAGGATCATCCCACCTCAGCCTCCCAGGTAGCTGGGACTACAGGCAGATGCCACTACACCTAGCAAACTTTTCTACTTTTTGTGGAGACGGGGGGTCTTGCTGTGTTGCCCCGTCCGGTCTTGAACTCCTGAACTCAAGAAATTCACCTGCCTTGGCCTCACAAAGCTCCGGGATTATGGGCGTGACCACCATTCCTGGCCAGAGATCTTGCATGTCTAGCAGGCTCTCAGAGGGTGCCCATGCTGCCGGTTCACAGGCCGCACCTCGAATAGCAAGGCACTAGAACATACAAGAGTCAAGAAGAAATCGCATCTTGAAAGAGCAAATGAGAACTAAATGAGCTAAATCATCCTACTGACCCTCAGGACCAGCTTTTTAAAGAAGCATGTTGTTTAGTGGGCTAGTGGGCTGAGGGAAGAAGAGACAAACCCCCATATGATCAGCAATTTCTGGACGAACATAGAGCAGGACTAAATAGCTGGAGTAGGGCAAGTCCCTTCAGCTGAAGTCTAGGTGGTGAATTAACTAGTGAAAGGACACAGAAATGGCTAAAGGGACCATTGATTGCTATGTGGACTAAAGTAGCTTTATTTTTGTCATTAAAACCTAGGTTCTAGGAGAAGAGAGCAAGGCCCACTATTGGTTCAGACAAAGTTGTTATTTTTCCCTCTCTACCCAAACTTAAGTTCCATGAATTGTAAGTTAAAAAAAATACTTTGTAATTATTGAAAACGGAATGTGAATGTTAGAAATTGTTAGGGAAAAATGGGGACTGGCATAATAAGAGGTTAACCTGGGTCAGGTGAGGAAGTAATGCTGCACAATGTAATCAGCTACTTAAAGGCTTCGGAAACGTTCCCAACTCATATAGACTCACGTTCCTGACCTAGTCTGGTCCCCTGCTCTGATCTGGAAGATTAATTTTGGTTCTTGTGTTTCTCCAGGATTGGCTGTTCTCTGCTGGTGCCTCCCTAGCAGACTCCTAGTTCCTTGGCAACAGTGTTCTAATAACCTTTGTGGATCACACACAGTTCCTAAGTGTGGAGCTGGGATTAGGCTAATGGAGCTGTGATAAGACTCTCTCATAATTTACCTACCAATGATTCACTTTTATTAATTGTACCTTGACATATCTTGATAACTTATTGAAAGCAAAATGGTTAATAACTCATGACTTCCTTGTAGGTCAAATCTTAGTGTAAAGCAATAATTTTGCCTAATTTTGTATATTTTCCCTTGCATTCTTTGGGTTAAGTTCATTTTGTCACTCCTGCTGTTTGTATTTGTGTATTTATTTGTTCATCTTTCTATAATACTAATATAGATTATTCTCTAGAGATTATATATCTTTTTACCCACAGAGGGATTATTGTGCTTTTTACTGAAGTTTAGATTGGTTGTCGAAATTGATCGATTTTATTTTACTTGTGTAGTCTTGTTTATGTTTTTGGATTTTGTAGATCTTACTGTTTTCTTTAATTTTTTAGGCTTTTCTTTATTGCCTCTTTGGTTTCTTTTTATCTTTTTTTAAATGTACTAATAAATACTTATTCCATTTAAATTATATTCTTGATGATCTAAAAATTTAAAAAAGAAATTGTCCACCCTATATTTTTAGTACAAGTCTGTTTTGAAGCACTATCTTTAATTTGAATAGAATTGAGTCCTTGCTAAGAAAAATTAATGAGGTAAAGTATTTCATCTTCTCTTCACCGCCCGTACCTGTGAAAGGCAAACAGCCTGACTTTTTATAGCTGTCAGTGATCAATGCTGAAGATATAATCTGTACTTACAAAGTGGCTGGTTTGGTCTTTGAAATGTAAACAGTGATAATTTATGAATGGGTTAGTCATTTTCCCATAAACATCTGCCCATGTACCCTGTGTCATAACACATTAATGCTACTGCGTCCCTGTCTGTTGTAACATTTGTTGACTAGTAAGTATTTATAGGTGTCTCTTGTAACAAAGTTTGTCTTTGGGCATTATCAGTTAAAAATAAAATTTTAAATGTCATAAAACAACTGTGTAGTGCCCAACAGGACCTTGGGAAATATTATTTTCTTCATGTTTCTGTCCTGTGTTGTATTGCTCTTGTCTTATCTGGCAGAATTGTCATACCTGTCAAATGGGGAGCCTCATTATGATGAAAAATGAAACAAAGGGTGCCTTTTTTCCATTACCCTACACCCTGAAATAGCCAAAATATACACACATGGCACCAGAAGAACAGGGAGTTTGCCTTTTCTAGCTTGTTTTAAAAGTGCAGTGCAGACAAGCTAAATCCAGCTGGGAATTCTGTGGGTCCCAAGCATTAGGCGGTGCAGAATTGAAACCTCTGTCTAGAGCAGACTCTCAGAAGATTTATGTGCAGTGTTCAGCTAGCATATTTTGTTTGTGTTGCCTTAAATCTTCTCCTTTGAAGGTTACAATAGCTGCCCAGTGACTAAGTGGTTATTTTTTAAAATCAGTGATACATTTGTTGTTTAGAAAGCATCTAATACTTCTTGTCTTAGTAAAAATTTTAATAACAGATAAAATTTTGTCTATTAGCATATCTCAAGTGTATAATCCTAGTTTGCTATTTACCCATCTGATTTGTGTAACATTATATTAAAATATACTTTTTAAGCCAGATTTTATATTTCAAGAGTTATCTTTAGTAATAACTCTTAGTACACTCAATTGTAAATAGTTCCTATAAATTTTTTTCAGACTGTAAAAATATATTTACTCATCCCTGTAAGCTTAAATTTTGCAGTGAATTACTATTTTCTGATACTTTATGTCTATATACATATATTTTTCCTTGAAAATTATTTCCCAAAAATTTATTTAAGTGCAAATCATAACAATAAATCAATAATAAATATCAAGCATAGCTCAAAATATTTTAGTAGAATTTAGCATTAGCTGTGGTCAACTTAAGAAAATTCTTGACAGTCAAAAAATATAGAAACTACTTTAAAAGCATAACATTTTGAAAAACTAGACATGTCACATAAGCAATTTATTTCATATTGTGAAATTAACATGTTCCATATTTCAAAGGTTTGGTAAAGTGCTGTGGGTTGTCATTCACTAGTGGATGGAAACTTTCAAAATCTCTGATCCTTGGGCTGGTTATTTACTGACAGTGTCCTACATGGGCTGTGTCTAATCCATTTCAAGGATTGATGTGGCAGCATAGAAACCAAGGATGTTAAAAGGTACAGTCAGATCTTGCACCCTGAGTGTTAAGTTTACAGTAATTTGGATGCGTGAGGGTCATATCATTATCTTATCAACTGAGTAGAAATGGCAGAGCCAACCACTAGACTGTGATGCTATAATTGCTGGTTTTAGAGGCACAACTAGGTTTTATACTTGGGAATGAGACAGATGTTCAGCAGGACTGGTTTCACAGGATACACATCACTAAGACCTCACTGATAAAATAGGATGCAATAAAGAAGCCAGCCAAAACCAAGACGGCAACAAAAGTGACTTCTGGTCATCCTCACAGCTCATTATACGCCAATTATAATACATTAGCATCTTAAAGGAAGGGTGCCACAACAGTTTACAAATGCTCTGGCAACATCTGGAAGTTAACCTATATGGTCTTTAAGTGGGAAGAACCCTAAGTTCTGGGAATTCCCTGCTCCTTTCTCAGAAAACTCATGAATAATTCACCCCTTATTTATCATATGATCAAGAAAGAATCATAAAAATAGCCAACCAGCAGCCCTTAGGGCTGCACCGACTATGGAGTAGCCACTCTTCTATTCCTTTACTTTTCAATAAACTTGGCTTCACTTCACTCTATTGGCTTGCTCCTGAATTTTTTCCTGCAGAAAGCCAAAAACCCATGTAGCCTCCTTGGCTGAGCCCTAATTTTGGCAGTTTCCCTGTGACAAGTATTTGATTTAATAAATTTTAAATCAAACTGATTTAATAAATTTTCTATATTATTTAAATGTGGGTGAATTTAGCATATTTATAATTGGGCAAGTTTTCAAATGATACAGGATGGTGATAAATACACACATTTTTACAATTCAGTAAAAGAGTTTTCTGGTTTGTTTTACCACACTCAGAATTTGAAAGGTAACCATCTGGGTCGTGAAGATGCTTGCTGATCAACTGCTGGAGTGGAAGAGACTAGGGTAGAGGAGACTGTAAGTCCCTTGCTGAAGACTGCAGTTTGGCTTACTGGTTTTAGTTATTTATAGGACTTAACCTGTATCTCAAGGACTGTGGACACCATCCAGCATCACAGAAAACTTGATACTTGGAGGTTTATCAGGTTGTGAAAGATTTTGTGTCTGCCTATGGTATCCTGAAAGTACAGATACCTATAGTCTTGAACCCCAGCTTCTGGATTATGTCCATTTTGAATTCTTTAGACAGTTTTTTCTTTTTTCTTTTTGAGATAGGGTCTTGCTCTGTTGTCCAGGCTGGAGAGCAGTGGTGCAATAACAGCTCACTGCAGCCTTGACCCCCTGAGTTCAAGTGATCCTCCTACTTCAGTCTCTTGAGTAGCTGAGACTATAGGTGCCTGCCAGGATGACAGGCTATTTTATTTTTTGTTTCTATGGGGTCTCACTATCTTGCCCAGGCTGGTCTCAAACTCCAGGACTCAAGCAGTCTTCCCACCATGACCTCCCAAAGTGTAGGAATCATAGACATGAGCCACTTCCCCTGGCTTTAGACAGATTTGGTTCCTTCAGAATCAGTGATCTGTAACTGCAAGGCCTATGGATCTCCACTGATTTAGACAGGGTTTGCTGTTACTGAGTTGAGTAGACAGAAAAACAAACTCCCTTTGTTGAGCCATTTGATTTTTTCCTCATATTTTTCTCTTTTGTGAAAGTCCTTAACTGAAGATCCCTGCTTTGCCTCGGGGACTATGTGTGCAGTAATTTTTGTTGAAAAATTTGAATTTGGGAGTAACTGTTCTTGTGGGGCTGTAGAAGAGCTGATTGTTATTCTAATAGATTCCTGAGCCTTGGTATTGCTTCAAATTAGATTGTTGCAAATTTAGAAGTTGCAGGTAAAGTTTTTCTTTCAGGTTTTGCTGGTACTGACATAAGCCCAGACATTTCTGCCCATGAGCGATAATCTTCATCTTCTTCATCCCCTCCTCCATGAATTTTTAAGACAACCTAAATTACCTCTGATAACTGTATCTTCTGAGAGTTTTCTCCCTTAATGCTTATTTTTTTCAGACTGATTCTGGAGAGGGGATTATCTTATTTAAGCTGTTCAGTATTTCTGATTCACATACAAGTCTGATTCACCTGAACGTATCCTCCCTTCTCTGTGGGGGATACGTTCCAAGACCCCCAGTGGATGCCTGAGATCACGGATAGCACTGAACCCTATATATACTATGTTTTTTCCTATACATACATACTTACAATACAAATTAAGGACAAAAAAAATGACAATAATAATAACATAGAACAATTTTATAACAATATACTAAATTTATGTGACTGTAGTCTCTTGCTTTCAAAATATCTTCCTGTACTGTACTCACCTATTTTCTGATCATGGTTGACTGTGGATAATGGAAACTTCAGAAAGAGAAACTTGGGATAAGGAGAAGGACTACTGTACCACTTTATACACCTGATTTGTGTATCTATTTATTGGCAGTCTGTACTATTCTGTGGCAATTGAAATGGAAACCTTTTTAGGTAACTGCCACCATCTGCCTTTGGACTTGCAGATTCCCAATAAATCCTAATAGAAAGAGGTGCAGAACCATAGGTTAAAGTCGCTGTAGGTGTTCCCAAGTCGCGAGATCCTCCTGCATACAGGGAGGTCTCAGCCAATGAGGTCTTCTGGTTCCAGCTCTGTATCAATCCCACCCCTAGAGGACGCTGCTTCCCTCAGCAGAGTCCTTGTTGATTTGCAGTTCAGGATCATGACTACTTTTTTTTTTTTTTTTTTAAGACGGAGTCTCTGTCACCCAGGCTGGAGTGCAGTGGCGCATTCTCAGCTCACTGCGAGTTCCTCCTCTCCTGGGTTCAAGTGATTCTCCTGCCGCAGCCTCCTAGAAACCTGTAGACATGCTGGACACCTTTTGTTCGGGGTCTGGAGCTAGAAATGGCAAGGGGTATCCCACATCTTCCTGTCTTCTATCTTCTCCCATCACTTCACTAAAACTAACAGGTAAAATCAGAGCGAAATGACATGACAACTTGCTTCATATTCTAGGAATCAGCCCAGTTCAGTTCACGCTGTGGCTTCATGATGGGTTAAACTTCATGACGGGTTAAACTTCACTCAACTGTACCGTCAACAACTGTATCCTAAGTCTGAAGTCTGACAACATCTTTGATAATAATGTACCTTCAGGCAAGAGCAGTTTCAGTGTGAAATTTTCATAACAACATTAGGAAGTTTTTCAGCTCCCAATTCTTGCAATTTCCCCTTTCTAGCACGGTGGATCTTGAAGCTGGGTTTGATATCAGGCTGTGCTCCTGAGTCTCTGCATCCTGGGGTTACTGGCCCCAGCTCCCAGACCCTGAGCCAGCATGAGCTGCATGTTCTGGCTAAATGATTTTTAACGTTAAATATTTCTTAGATGTACTTTGATAGGTTAAAAAAAAAATCACTTCCTCCATGACCAATGGTTCTTTGTTTTGGAGAGGTGCGACCAATTTCCAAACTGCCATTTAAATCTCATCAGCTTTAAAAATCAGCATTTGAAATAAATGTGTTGCCTAAATGCATGTAGTAGATAGAGAACTTGAGGAGTTCTTATGAGTAATAATGCTTATACCCATTTCTCAAATGATGTATTATTTTTATAGCCTTCTTATAAATCACTGTCACTTGAAATAATATATCTGACTGGTAACAGGAGTAGCTAGGTATGCAATGACTATTTTAGCCATATTAAAAGAAGCAATTTGTGTGTCTGAGTTTTTACAATTTACAAAATGTCACTCGTGGTATCATAAAAATAGTGAAGTCATATCAAGTACATGATTTAAATTGTGTTTGAGAAATTTTGGAACCAAACTGGGAAATATTTTTGAAATGTGATGTGATGGCTTAATTTTTAAGATAGTCTTTGTATAGTCTTTACTTTTTTCAGTCTAGATAAAAAGAACAAAATGCTATAAATAAATGATTTTTCTTTCATATCTTTGCAAATGATTTAGTATTCCATACTAATATTTACTGAGTGCTGGCTGTGTGCCAAGCATTTTACCCACATCAATTCATTTAATCCTTAGCATAACTCTATGAGGTATGTACTCTCTCTTTTTTTTTTTTTTTTTATTCCAGACAGAGTCTTGCTCTGTTGCCCAGGCTGGAGTGCAATGGCACAATCTCAGCTCACTGTAACCTTCACCTTCTAGGTTCAAACTATTCCCTTGTCTCAGCCTCCCAAGTAGCTGGGATTACAAGTGCATGCCACCATGCCCAGCTAATTTTTGTATTTTTAGTAGAGACGGAATTTCACCATATTGGTCAGGCTGGTCTCAAACTCCTGACCTCAGGTAATCCATCCGCCTCAGCCTCCCAAAGTGCTAGGATCACAGGCATGAGCAACTGCACCCCGTGGAGGTATGTACTCTTATTGCCCCATTTACTAGAGAGTTTTAAGTATCTTGCTTAACGAAGTCACACAGTGAGATAGCAGTTAGACTTTCTATGACTCAGGCTTCCTGACTTCAATGCCTGTGCACTTGTTTTCATTATGTTTGTAGTGTCCCATTCCTCTTAACCTTCAAATATACTTATCTATGAATGTTATATTGCAAATATCCACTCAGTAACCTCTTAAGTATAAAGTCAACAAAGAAAGGATGCTCTTTCACCTGATTTTTATTTAAGAGATAGTATAGCTTTGTGTTAAGAACACAAAATCCAGAAGCAGACTGCCTGAGTTTACATCTCAGCAATATTATCTTGAACAAGCTACTCAGCCTAGAAGTGTCATGATTTGTTTTATAAAACAAGAATAATAACTATCATAGCACCTATCATATACACGTTTTGACAATCAAATGAGTTAGTACATAGTACCTGGAACAGTGCCTGATACACAGTAAACCTCATAAGCCTTTTCTTTTTGCTATTATTTAATCTGCTCACATCAAAATGTGCAAAACGGTTAAAAAATATTCAGTGATGATTCACTCCGACTAGCATGGAGTTGGTACTCCATCAGTGTTTGATGATTTGAGTCTAAAGCAAAAATAAAGATGACAAAAGTGCTGAAATATTTTAATCAAAATTTTATCTAAATGTAAAGTTTTTATTGTAGTATACACATTCCAGGATTTGTTTGGCTAATGGGATTCAGAAGTATCTGGGAGCTTCAGTTTATATCAGGCTACTAATTAATTAACCTCCAAAGAAATTCCATGGGTAATTGGTATAATGTGAAAATCCTAGTGCTTTGTAATCCCCTTTATCTCAGGTAAATCAGTTTTCTTGAACATATTGCAATAGTGTTTACTGAGTTAGGTACTCTGTAGGCATGTGATTGTCCAATTCTACCAACACCAAAAAGAATATATTCTATAATCACCATTCTAGAGAGGAGGAAACATGTCCAGAGTCAGTCAACCAAAAGGAAGTAGAGTCAGTATGAAGGCACAAGTTGTCTTCTTGCAAAGCACAAACCTTTCAATTGCCAATGCTAACCGTAGGTAACAATCATTAAAACAATAGCCCTAATTGAAGGAGTGGGAAGAAAAAGGCAGAAAAGTGATGTTTAATGCTTCTTCCACCACTTAGAGGCAAATCATTCAACTTCTTTAGGACAGAGAACCAACAGAAAAAGAACACTAAACTACTTTTTCTGAGGCATACTAAGCTAGTTTTCTTGCAGTCTCTTTCTGGTCTATGTATTTATTTTCACTGATTTTTGTTTTTTGTGTATATGTATTTGTTGAGCATCTGTTATGTGCAAGGCACAGTGTAGAAGCTCCACAAGACGAAAAAAAAAAAAAGAAATAGGATGTAATTATTTGCTTCCTTTGAGAGTACTGGTGATAATAAACCATAAAGCTCAGGGAGTTTACCCTCTAGTTGGGGAAGGGCCTGGTAAGTCACAGTCACCTCTGTACCAGAGGAGAAGTAAGGTCTGTGCGAGTTCTGAGGAGGCAGGAAGCATAATGAGTGGGGAGCATTAGGAAACAACTTCAAGGTGTAGATGCCGTTTAAACTGAGGTTTAAGAACTGGAGCAAGGACATTCTGCCTGGAAGAGAGTCGAGTTGGAGGTGGTGAGATAAAATCATAGTGTCTTCATGAAAAAATGGTCTTCTAATTTGGATGAACTGAAGAATACTGGAAGATAAGGCTAATTTAGATTGAGAAGGCAGGTTAAGATTAGGTTATTTATGAAGAAAGAGAAAACCTTTAAGCTTTTAGCATGGGTGGGAAGGCTTAGAGCTCTGCTTTAGGAAGATTAAATCAACTTAGTGTGTTGACTCCTTTAGAGTCTAGGAGCCTGAGAGAATCCTGGTACCACTGATGGAAAATTGGAAATCTGGAGGAGCTGGTTTGTTTCTCTCACCACCGAATTCAGATTTATATGTATTTAATTTGAAGAACTGTAGAAATGTTGGACTGGACTTTAGGAGAAGCGACAGAAGAGAGGAAAGAGAGGAAACAGAGCCGACACAGACCTCAGGGAGGGACACATGGAGTTAGTCGGCAGGAAAGAGAAGCCAGTGGGGAAAGAGAGAAGAAGCAATTAGTGGAAACAGTGGAAAAGCAGTTCCATATTTGGGGGTAAAGGACAAAAGAACTGCAGAAAATGAATGAAGACCCATTAAATTCTAAGCTTCTTGAGAGTGAGGTTGTTGTAAGACAATATGTTTATTTAAATATTTCCCACAACAGGCATGGTAGGTACCGTGTTTCTCACATTCTTAGCACTTGGTGAATGTTGGACTGAGATCTATACTGTGCAGTGCTAGCCAAAGTTTGAGGAGAGTGAGGACTGAAAAGACCATTTGTCTTTATGATCAGGAGATCTTTGGCCATTGATCCTGTATTGTGATTTTCCAGCCTTTCTGTTTTAAGAAATATAAAGAACAAAGATATTATTTGTATCAAAGATTAAGGCCTATACAACATTGCCTCTAGGCCATCTGGTCTGTTGGACAATGAATATAAAAATGTCTGGTTTTGTAATAGTGCATACTGTCCCTCAGCACTCTGCTGGTTTGTATGAACGTCAGTATGTTTGAGAATGTGTGCAGGAAGGTGGAGATAACCAAGCTGTCCATCTCTAGAAAAGACCAGTGTGGTAGCTACACAATGAAATAGTAAGCCACATCAAAGGCCCTGTACTAGATGGAATATGGTAACACAGTTGTATCTTGTAAACATCATGTCCAGTGAAAAGCAGTAAGAAACAGAAATGAGTAAAAAATATAAGAAATAAGTGAGAATATGACAGAAATAAAAGCTATAACATAATAACATCTGTGTAAGTAATAACAAACTCAAAACAACAGTGTCCAATATAACACAAGGACACATACATAGTCAAAGACATATTCATTAGAGTAAATGTCTCCTGGGTGTAGTGAGGGAATAAACATGTGAATCAGGATGATAGAGAATATCAGACAAAACAAGAGAAAGACTTTGAAAAGATGAATGATGAGGTATGCGATTAATTCATGATTTGAGTAGACATCAAAGAAAAGAGGGAATATGTGATGGAGGCACTTTTTTTCAAATCTCCAAACAAAGGCTCATACAACAATGGCAGGTATCCTATATAGATTTTACATTTATTATGCTCATTGGCAAACAAAAACAGAAACAACATTATCTATAGTAAAATTCATGCATATGATAGGTCTGTTAATTTGTACTTCATCTATATGGCTCAAAGTGACATCAGATGTGTTGGGGGCATCAAGAAGGGTGGGGTTGTTCATCATAGTATGAACAAAAGACTACACATGGTGCCACCCACAGGCTCTTCCAACACGAAGAAGCTTCCCAACTGGTAGACCTCAACCTCATATTTAAGACTACCATCTAAGGCATTGCTAAGTGTAATAGTCACAAATGTGACTATTTTCTAGGGCATCACCTATTGCATAATTAGCAAGCAGGAATTCAGTACTGACATTTGCATTCTAGCTTAATAGTTACATTTATTACTCCTTTTTATTAAAAATGTGTGTTTTAGCAAATTCATCTTCTACCTATTCAAATAATGAGATTATCTCTCATCAAAGTCAAGTCCAGCTTAAGCATATCTGCAAAGATATCCCCAATACGTAGTGATTAGTAGAAAATATGAATAGAGGATAAAAGATAGTTTACTTTTATTAAACATGCAGTAACCATGATTTCACATGTAGTGAAATCAATTGATTTCTGCTTCTTCCTCACTCTTTTTAAACTGAAAATTAGAACTAGCAAGTCATGCACCCCCCATTGGAAGCCTCACTGAAGGTCTGAGAAGTTAATGCTCAAGGTGGTGTGTTTTTGCCTTGACTGCTCTCAACACAGTATTCCATCTGCTATTCCTTTGTTCCATCTGCTCTTTCTTAAACCTGTCTTGAAAAGAACAATGGTTATCTTCATCCTCTGTCTCAGAGATGATCTCCATCTTCTGAATGATCAGTTTAATGAGCTCATGCTGTTTTTCCAGAAGACAAGTAAGATCCTTCAGCCTAAAAGGACATACATATCTCATGAATGTATATTTAGTTCTTCTTTTAGCCCTTAACATAGGAAGACAGATTTTAACCTCATGGTAGTCATATCCTTTCAGGAATCACATATTTTTTAAGTTTAAACAATGCTTCCCAAAGTTATACTGTTAGTTCATGGCTACTTTATTTTTGTTCACAGTTTACAGATAAGAAACTATTATAGAGAAAGGTTAAGCAGTTTGCCCAGGGTCACAGTTATTAAGTACCTAGTTGAATAGGGGTTGAACTCACGTACTAACTGTAAAACCCTCATGCTTGAGTACTGCCCACCACATAGTTACTCCAGGGATCTTCAAAAGCTTTCAGAGCTTTGCTTTATGAATTCAGATGAAGAATACAGTTTATGATACTACTTCCAAGAGAAAGGAAATCAGCATCTTAATTTTTATTCACTTACTATTGAAAGGCAAACTGATTGTTGAATAATAGCAAATATGTTGTTGGTTCTAAAAAATGTCTCATGACTCAATATACTAGCTATGGCTGTCAATAAAGCCTGACTTAATATATAAAACAGATAAACACCCATATAAAATATGACCTTACACTGTACATTATTATTCATGATTTTTAAATTTCTCAAGTGCAGATAGAAAGAAAAATACATACCGATATTTCTGCTTTAATATTTCCATTTCTAAAGATGTGTCAGCATTTGGTATTTCTTGTCTTATTTCTCCAGTGCAAAATAAACAAAAGAATATATGCTGTGGGTTAAAAAAAAACCAGTATTACTCAAATTGAATTCAGTTCAGGAACTTTTTCTTAAGCATGTGCCAAAACTCAACCACCGCTGGTACAAATATGCATAAGGCATAGCTATGCCCTCAAGGAACCCACAATTTGCCAGAAGAAACAGACATGTGAAGAAAGAGCTATGAAATGAAGTCGTACATATCAGAAAGAAATAAAACATGTACAAATAAAACAGAAGAGGAGTAAATTAGGGTAGGAAATTATTTAGAAGGGGCCTTAGCTGAATTCTTTTATAAAATTTTCATGAGAAATGCCCATCATGGAAGGTGGTATTCCATACGAGATTCATTGTTAATTATCTAAAACTGCACTGAGCATTATCCAGTACAACTCAACCAACCAATGAAGTTTTACCTGGAGAAATTTCTGGAATGTTATTTTAATACATTTTGATTTAATTTAATATCTTTTTTTTTTTTTTTTTTTGAGACAGAGTTTCGCTCTTGTTACCCAGGCTGGAGTGCAATGGCGCGATCTCGGCTCACCGCAACCTCCGCCTCCTGGGTTCAGGCGATTCTCCTGCCTCAGCCTCCCGAGTAGCTGGGATTACAGGCACGCGCCACCATGCCCAACTAATTTTTTTGTATTTTTAGTAGAGACGGGGTTTCACCATATTGACCAGGATGGTCTCGATCTCTCGACCTCGTGATCCACCCGTCTCGGTCTCCCAAAGTGCTGGGATTACAGGCTTGAGCCACTGTGCCCGGCCGATTTAATTTAATATCTTTTAAACCATAGGTTGACTGGAGAGGGTCAAGGGCAGATGTGAAATGATCAAGAATGAGGTAATTCTAAGAGTCCAGGCAAGAGAAAATGGTGACTTGCACAGGCCACCCAAGAAGTCAAATGGACCAGATTGAGAGGAGGAAGAGGGGGAGGGGACAAATCTAGGATGTCTCCTGGGTGGCTGGCTTGCACAGGCTAATGAACAGTGCTGACATTGTTGCAGGAGGAACTTTAAAAAAGGACCGGGACTTTTATACTTTTTTTCCTGTAGAGGATATGTGAGGAGAGGGTTAAACATGAAAGCAGTGAAGTTTGGTTTTGAACCTGCTGAATGTGAGGCACCTTTAAGACATGCAAGTGGAGATGTCAAGTAGGCAGCTGGATGTAGGGGCCAGGAACTCAAGGGTGAGCTCTAGGATAGAGAACTTAGTTGCCAAGCATTCTGTGTTTTGGTAGTAATTGTAACCACGGACATGAGTGAAATCAGATGGAGATACTGTGGGGTTAGAATAAATCCTAGACTGATACTCAGGGCAACTTTATCATTTTATGACGACAAAGGGGAAATTGACCTGAACAGAATTTAGGAAGAACAGTCTTAGAGATGAAGGGAGCCAAGGCATGCTAAGGATTAGCACCCAGTTATTCTTGCTCTTCATATGGTCCCTCTTCCATTATAATGCAATGATCTTGCTTAGTCTTTAATTACTTAATTAGCTCATTTTCTATAGTGGACACTCTATGTGTGTGTGCGTGTGTGTGAGACATGGTTAGGCTTTGTGTTCCCACTAAAATTTCATTTTGCATTATAATCCCCATAATCCCGTGTCCAGGGAGAGACCAGGTGGAGGTAATTGGATCACGGGGGTGGCTTCCCCCACGCTGTTCTCATGATAATGAGTGGGTTCTCACAAGATCTAGTGGTTTCATAATTGTTTGGTAGTTCCCTGTGCTTTCGTTCTCCTTCCTGCTGCCTGTGAAGAAGCTGCCTTTCTTCCCCTTCACCTCTGCCATGATTGCAAGTTTCCTGAAGTCACCCTAGCCATGCGGAACTGCATATAAATTAAACCTCTCTCCTTTATAAGCTACCCAGTCTTGGGCAGTTCTTTGTAGTAGTGTGAAAACAGATTAATACAGTGTGTATATGTGTTTGTATAAATGTGTATTCTTTATTGTGTATTACAAACACTTGACTGTATATACACACACATATATTTACATATAAATGTAAGTGACATGTGACTAGGAAAAGCAAATAAAGTATACCTATACCGTATAAAAGACACTGAAAGGGTATGGCTTGTCCCACGCCCACCTTCTCTCACAGGGACAGCTCTTATTTAGCACAGATGCTGTGTGTATTTAGCACAGATGCTATGGATGCCTGAAAGCAGAGAGCAAATGTCATCCTCCTCTCACCTAGCTCTTTCACGCCTTTTCCTTTTTAAAGCACAATTTCTCTTCTCATAGGCAGAGAGGACTCAAAGTCTACAAAAGGGCCCCCCAGGGTTAACACAATGAATGAATGTCAAACAGTGTCACTTTACTGATGTTGTTGTTATGTGTACTTACGAATAATATCCCACCAGATCTGGGTTTGTTGGGATATACGATAGTGGATTTCTGATCCACTTTGCGTAGAAACCATAATGGCAGCTTCTTCTCTAAGCTGGTGTGAAGCTCCACCTAAAGCGCATTTTGGATTTATTGATAGAATCGTTAATTAGTATCCGGAATTTTTATATGGCACAGAGGCAATCGTTATTACAGCAAAATGAAAACTGACTTCTGTGTCCTGACTTCTGTGTCACAGCTGGGCTGGCCAGGTTTCCTTATCCCATAGCTCGCAGTCACCTGCCCCCTTGTCTCACCTCACCCATGTACTAGGCAGCAATTTGTCTTGGAGCCAGAGAAGAAGGAGAGGGGGAAGTTGCTTTAAAAATGAATTCAGTTTTAGTCACCTGCTGTTTATTGTTCAATGCTGGAGCTTTAAAGAAGAAAAGGTTAGTTCGTACACTTGGGGTGTTGCAATACTACAAAATGTGCACACCTGGACCGTGTGAATGTGTGTGTATGTGCACACGTGTGTGTGGGTGTGTGTACTCACACACACACACACACACACACATATATATATATATACATACACGCCTAGGGCAGGAGAGACAAAGGAGTGCTTAAATGGAGGAAGACAAAGGTAAGCAGTAAAAGAATCAGAACTACCATGCCTAAGAGTATTTCATGAATTTTTCATGTCGCTATCAGGTGCAAAATGGTTTATTTAAGATGAATTTTAAGTACAACTACTATTTTTGGGGATAGTAAATGAGATATTTCATCTCATTTAATTCTCTTTTTGTTTATGTTTGCCAAATTTATCTCTGCTTTTTTATACTCCTTTGTGTCTGATGTATAGGTATGTTTACTGTAACTACTATATAGTGAGAGTTGCTTTCTAAGACCAAATACTTTCCAATATCTGAGGATTGATGTGATTTATAGCCATAAATAGTGAAATGGTAAGATCTTTCCTGACACCACTGCTTAAAATTGTGCCTCCCCAAAGCCCCCCACATGACTTTCCCCCATGTGGCTTCCTTGCTATTTTTATAGCACTTAACACCATTTAATATACTGTATATTAGTTACAGTTTCAAGAAAAGCTGTGTTTTTGTGTATGTTTTATTAATACTAGTTAAATATTTTCACTGATTTTCTATGATCCTTTTTTGCCCTTGGCTCTTTAAGGTGATATTACTTTCCCCTTCCCATACATATAGTTTTAGAGGTCAAATCTTATTTCCTCAAACTTGATTGAAAAAGATTTATTAAAGCTCGATGTTTGCGAACAGATAAAATACATAGTGTGTCTTAACCTGTTCATTATTTACATAGGTCCCTCAAATATGGTCCTGGGAGAGGTTGGCAAGCAAAGCCCCACGTCCAGCGTGGGTCTGGTGGGACCCACTGAATCTGGCTCCACTGGGCTCAGGGAGCATCTTTACCTCCTCTAACTGGTGGGGTTTCCAAGTTGAAGGTTAAGATGCACTCTGTGGATTTCCCTTTTGATCTGCAGTGGGGATATAATGTTTATGGACTGTCTACAGCTGCCAAAACTGTGGTGAAAAGTGGAGACACCAAATTTAAAAACACCCAATTCCTTTTATTTTATTAAAAGGAATTAAAAACTAAAAATAAAAATTACAAAGGAAATTCCTAGAACATTTGTTTTCTTTCCACTTAAGTGCATAGAATTTGGGAAATAGATAGGACCTTATCTGGTCCAAATGAACAGATCACGCCATTTTTTGGATTATATAAGCTTATAATTAATGTAGATTCTATTTTGTGTGCTAGCGTATTGTATATCATCAGATTTGATAAGTGTATGACTTATGTATTTAAGCTATTCATAAATATTTAGAACATACACATGCACACAAATAAAAAAATAAAAACACCCAAACAGCTTCAAGCCCCTCAAAATACTCATGACACCTGCCCCTGAGAAACTGAGTCCCCGTAAAGAACACATCTCCCACCATATGTTGTCCCAAAGCCTGTCTTTACTTCCCTTTGAGATGATTCTATGAGAGAACTAAATGGCGCTGTAGGAAATGTGTGCTACCTGTCCCCTTCGGCTCGCAGTTCTACTGCAGGCTCAGATATAGGTTTCAGAATGGATGCAGAGAGTTGCTTAAGAAACAACTCAGGGGAAGTAGGAGAACAGCTTCCTGGTTTTCCAGTTGATGCGGTTTTTGATCCAAAACAAGGCACAGATAACATGGGGGTACTAGGATTTGTGCTGTTTACTTTCAGGGAGCAGAGTAAACAATATAGGATTGTGCTTTTCAGCTCAACCCCACCGACACTGTAGTTGAGCAAGCTTCCCCCAACACATTTATTTGGTGCTATTGCTTGTATTATTCTTTCTGTTTATTCCCCAAGTTATTTTAAAGAGCTATTAGGGCGGTTCTGAGGTATTGCTGACATACCTGCCACGAAATACATCCCCTCTCCATATGACCTACCTGGAGTTCTGACCACCATCTTTTTGACAGTAATAGCCTGTCATTAGCTCTTCCTACCTTCGATCTTTTCTCTCTAAACCAAGATAATAGCAGATCACTATAAACACCATGTTCATTGTGGAAGGGCTAATGCTAACTCTCCACTAATTTACAAAATAGCTGGAAGCGCTTCATCATTTACTGCCCTTTGCTAAGATTTTTCTCTGCTGGTTTTGAATAACCCCCCCCCATCATGTGGAGGAATATAATCACCCATTAACATGAATGATCCTTCCAGGAAAGGAGGCCTTGGGCCAGTGCCTTGGCCATTTTCCCCAGTTCTGATGTGGCCCTTTGTTCCTGCTGGCCCCTCCTTTCAGGACAATATTTATGTCCCGTTAAATCCCAACCTCTAAAACTATATGTATGGGAAGGGGAAAGTAACATCACCTTAAAGAGCCAGCGGTAATAAAGGAACCCCGGAAATTATCTTACAAAATCAGTGAAAATATTTAACTGGTATTATTAATAAGACAAAAAAACATAGCTTTTCCTGAAATTGGAACTAATACACAGTATATTAAATGGTGTTAAGTGCTATAAAAACAGCAAGAAAGCCACATAGGGGAAAACTCATGTAGGGGGCTGTGGGAAGGGCCACAATTTTAAGCAGTGGTGTCAGGAAAACTCTTACCATTTCACTATTTATGGCTATAAATCACATCAATGCTCAGTTATTGAAAAATATTTGGTCTTAGGAAGCAAATCTCACTATATAGTAGTTAGAGTAAACATATCTATACATCAGATACAAAGGGGTATATAAAAAGCAGAGAAGAAAGAATTGTGACACATAAAAGTGACGAGGAGACAAGAGTGAATAGAAAGTTACACAGTAAAATGATTTTTCTGTCTCTCAAACTGGCCAAAGTTTCTGAATGCATATAGTCAACTGGTCACCAGATATCCTTGAAGCCTCAAATATGTCCATTTGAATTTGAAATTTAAAGACAATCCAGTCAAGAGCATGAAAATAACTTTGTGTTGTATGGCAGAAAAGTACTTCAAAAGATTCAATAGCCAAGTACCTAGCCAGGAACCTTTGACACCAAATTTTGCATCTAAATGCCTATAAAAAGGATAGATGTCACAAGACAACAACATTGCATGGATGCAGTTAAAACTTCAACATAAAGCATGCTGTGGGGACCCTGTGATTCCCTGCACAAAATATAAGGAGCTCATTCGAATAGAAGTGCTAGGATGCTAGTGATGCTCCTGATCCAGCTGCTAGCTACCTGGCTGGCTACGTGTTAACATAACAAAAGATGCTCAGGCAATTTCTCAATGTCTCTGCTATGATTGTTCCAGGATATTTTTTTCATCATCTTTGATTAGAGCAGGTATACCAGATAACATACAAACAGACACAGAATGTGACTCCTTAGGATGGAGGAAGCATCCATGCTCAATAACTGTGCTTTCAGAAAAGGAAGTAATGATAATGGTGGTAATTTCAGTAAGTTTAAATAAATGTAATTCAGACAATACCTAACTTAGGATGGTTAGACTTATGATTTTTGACTTCATGATAGTGTCAATTGATTCACAATCATTAGAATCTGTACTTCAAATTTTAAACTTTGATCTCTTCTGGGCTAGCTAGGTATGTGGTACTCTCCTGGGATTCCCAGCAGTGGCAGTGAGCCACAGAACCCAGATCAGGAAGGTAAACAGCCCATACTTTACAGTGTAAGTGTTTTAAATTTATAACTGGCTTATTCCTACAAAATGCCCATTTTTGACTTACAATATTTTTAACTTACAGTGGGTTTACCAGAGCATAACACTCTCATAAGTTGGGAAGCACTGTACTCACCTGCATAGCTATCCTCTTCAGTGATGCATGTTTCTGAACCTCAGCAATGTCACCAACTGCCAAACCAATCTGAAGTATGACACAAAATTTAATCACTACAGTTTAACATCCCACCTAAAAATGCTTGTGAGTTCTGTCTTAGTCCACTCAGACTGCTACAACAAAGTATTTTAGGCTGGAGAGTTTATAAATAGCATAAATTTACTGCTTATATTTCTGCAGGCTGGAAAGTCCAATACCAAGACTCTGGCAGAACTGGTTTCTGGTGAGAGCCCATTGCTCAAAGGGGGCACCTTCTGTATGTTCCCACATGGCACAAGGGCAAAGGAGCTAACAAGTTCCATCACACCCCTTTGACAAGGGAACCAATTCCATTCATGAGGGCTCTCCCCACAGGGCTTAATCAACTCCCAAAGGCCCCTCCTTCTACTGCCGTCTTCTTGGTGATTAGGTTTCTATATACAAATTTTGGATGGGACATAAAAATTCAAACCACAGCAAGGTCTCTGTGGCTAAAATGGCAGAGTGGACACATGATCTAGTAGCAGGAGCTGCAGAAGACTTTGGTAACACACCTTATAGAAAGCTACAAGGCCTATATACCTCTGCAACAGGGATGGCCGCATTCCAAGGTTCAGTACTCTTAAGTGTTATGAAAACTTAAGACACACAAATTAATCTGAAATTCATTTCATTTAAGATAAAAATCTGTTTTTTTTTTGAGAGGACAGGGATGATGTGATATCAGATGCATCTGGGTGTATCCACACAGCATGGTAGGAAACTCCAGGAGTTCAGTAACTAAGGTAGACAAGTGTGATTTGACAACATGGAAAGAATACTAACCTGAGAGAATAATCCTCTTTATATCTTATGTATGTTCAGAAGGAAAAGATATACCCTAGGGGTGGTGGAAACTCTGGTGAGCAAACAGAAATTTATGACTAGATAGAATTAAGTGAGGGGAAGCTGTTAACTCAGTTCTACTCCATCTAATGAAATTAGCTCATTTCACTTACACATTTATTTTTCAGGCACTTAATTCCTGCCTTTGCTGAGCCAGCATCTTGCATGCTGCACCAGAAAGGAAAAGCCAGTGACTGCTCTTGAGGAGCTTAAAGTCCAGTAAACTCAGTGAGAAAAAGATCTGTCAAGTTTACCACTGTATGCCCAGGGTTTAGTAAATATAGAGCAGGGGATATAATAGGTATGCAAAACAGTCACAGAATGAATGAAGAGTGGGAGACTATATTCTAAGGCTTGCAAACTAGCACTTAGAACTGGATATAGTCAGGAAATAGGTTTTGCTGGGCAGGATTATTTTGTTTTGGTTTTTAACTTGCAAGTTTTCAGATTGGTGTTCTCTCCAATTTACAATGAGCCCCATCAAAACCAAACATCTCTGCCAGGCACAGCATCTCACATCTGTAATCCCAGCACTTTGAGAATCTAGGTGGGAGAATCACTTGAGCCCAGGAGCTCAAGACTAGCCTGAGCAAGATGGCAAAACCCCATATCTACAAAAGTACAAAAATGAGCTGGGCATGGTGGTGAGACCTGTAGTAGCAGCTACTAGGTAGGCTGAGGTGGGAGGATCAGCTGAGACTGAGAAGTGGAAGCAAAGGTGAGCCATGATCACTCCACTGTACTCAAGCCTGGGTCACAGACTGAGAACCTGTCTCAAAAAAAAAAAAAAACCATCTCATACCTGCTGCTGCACATATTTTAGATACTTGTCTGGGCTCTGAAGACATTTGAGCTTAGAAGCCATAGAAGAGATCAATTATTAACTTTTAATGGTCACTAACATTTATTAAACACTTATCATGTGCCGAGTACTGTTTTAAACGCCTTTTATTACCTCATTGAATCTTTTCAATAATCTAGGAAGGTTTTATTATCTGTTGTATTCTCAAAACTATGGTAACACAAGGAAAGAGCACCTAATAGAGTAAGGTGATTGGAAGGGGGTGGTGGTTAAGGAAGTCTGGCCCGAAGAAATAATATTTAAACTGTTTTGAAAGCATAGTATTAACCCATGGTGGGAGGTTTTCGAGGGAAAAGAAAGAGCCCATACAGAGTCTAGGCAGCATGAAGGAAAGTGTGGAATGTACACTCAGGGAGTGTACATTTCTCAGTAAATCCAGGGAATGGTGGGGAGTTGGGTAAGATACAGGTAAATCCAGGTCACAGGGACCTTGGCTTGCTATGCTGATGGGTTTGGACTGGATTAAAGCTTTTGAGAGGCATGGAAAAACATTTAAAAGTGCGATTGATACATTTAGTTTTTCATTATCAGAGCATCACTATGATGACCATTTGTAGGAAGAAATAGACAAAGCAGTGAGATAAGGTAGAGATGCTCTTGAGGCTGCTGCAGCCATTTGGATGAGGAACCGTGACAGTCCAAGCCAACTGGAAGCAGATGTGGAAGCCAAAGAGTTATTGAAAGAACTGAGGAAAAAAGCGGGAGAGTGAAATAGAGACTATCTGCCAATGATCTGAGTAAGATGGCTGGGAGATTCTACTGAGAGGCCGTGGAGGTTCTGAAGGAAAGATAACATTACTCTTGGCTCTGCTGGTTTTGATTTTCCTCCAGGACAACCAGGTAGAGATGCACACTGGGTGCCGGATGTGTGGATCTTCAGCATGGGGCCAGCCTGTACTACTGCTAAGCCAAATTCTCTTCTGGACAATTTTCTCCCAAAACATAAGCAGTTATAAGAGAAGAATGTGGGCTCTATGTCATTCCCCATTATTCCTAGTCCCATCCTTTGTTTTTCTAGGTCACCAAATTTCTAGGTCATCAAAATAAAACTCTGGAGTTGTATCAAATAAGTGGATCAAAATACTTACGAGTCTGCATAATTTTTTCCAGAAACACTGCCTAGCACAGTCTCTGGTACATAGTCGGACTCAGGGAAAGTGTGTGGAATATGTGCATGTGCATAAATGGATAAAGAAAAAACAGGCACAAAAATGCCAATAAGGGCTCTCCATGGGCCTGCAGTGGGATGCACCTCTGTCTGCATCAACCAACATGCTCATGGTTTGAGAAGATTCTCTAGAGAATTCCACGTGGAAGGGCACTCTCATGTCTGCTGATAGTGTCTAGGCTTTGACTGGGTTCAAGGTGGCATCTGAGTGTCACAGAATCCCTCTACATGAGAGATTTCCCCACTTGAATCTCTTGTCAATGGTAAATTCGAACATAGAGATAATATGTCCTGTAAAAGTCTCTGCTTAACCTCTCTGACTTCCTCTTCAAATCCAAAGCAGCACACACCTTCATCTTTATTGCCTTTTCCTGCTTCTAATTCTTCATAGCATTTGTCACCCCGGTAACATTATGCTACATATTTATTTGTTTATTACCTAACTTCCTGACTAGTTGGTAATCACACTGGCACTGAATATTGGTCTGCTTTCTTTATAAGTGTTTCACAGAACTTGTAATAGTAATCTACTAAATGTTCCTGGCATTTAATAGATTCTCAGTATTTGCCAAGTGCAGGCATCTTTGCACACCCTGAGCCTCTTGATGTGCCTGGTGCTCCCCAGGCACCAAATGAGTGTTGAATGAATAGATAGTAGACACTTTCTCATCTCCCCAGTGGAGGGAGATTAAAGAAGTTAAAAATAATTATCATTATAAAATGTTTCAAATGATTGACAAAAGACAATACAATAAAAAACTACTTACAAGTAAATTCATGAGGACAATTGGGACAAATAGTGTGAAGAAAATAAGTTGTGCAAAGGACAGAACGGGATATGCCAATTCATTTCTCAGATATGGTTCTAGGAAGGACTCTCGATAATTGATATCTCCTAGCATCATGCTGAAGGTCTGGATTATTGAAAGCAATGGAGAGCTGTAGGCATCCTGAAAACAGATGGTGAGGTACAAATGAAATGCAAAGTGTATACCATGAAAAGTGTTTCCTGGAGGTAGAATGATAAAAATTATATTCAGAATACTTTGTAAAAGTCATAGGTATATAGCTACTGAAATGCAGTGATAAAATATTAATAAACAGTGGCAAATTTATCAAAAATATGTTATCTGCATAAATAATAAATCATCTGCAATGCACATGAACTTTTTTACAATGGACAAAATTACTTAACAAAACTATACTTTTTCTTTCCAATAAAAGTCATTTGAAAGAAGTAGCAAACTATTCAAATACTGTTTTATGTAATTATGAATTTTCTAGGCTGTTTATATTTAAGTATAAATATATATTTCCATAACTCACAGTGACAAAATCAACTACTGATGTACCTGTAAATTCAGGAGGACATAAAAGCTGAGTCCAAAAGCCAAAAGAAGGAAGACAAATACAACTGTAGACCTCAACAAAGTTTTCAAAATTACCTCCAGCATAACAATGAAAATTCCACAATTCTCAAATCTATAAAAATTAAAAATAACACATTTATTTACTTTTACAGTCAGAATTTATTCATTCACTGACAATATTTATTAGGAATTAAATCAGGTATTAGATTTCACAGATGAGATCATTGAGGTGAGTTACTTTGAAAAAGAAAACATAAGAATTAATTGAATAGTCATTTCTTAATTTTCAAGCTGTTAGTCAAATTATTTTTGCTTTTATTTTCATTATTAATGTTATCTATTATTATTATTATTTTTTGAGACAGGGTCTTTCTTTGTCACCCAAGCTGGAGTGCAGTGGTGCTGCCATTGCTCACTACAGCCTTGACTTTCCAGGCTCAGGTGATCTCCTGCCTCTGCTTCTTGAGTAGCTGGGATCACAGGCATGCATCACCCCCAGGCTGGTCTCAAACTCCTGGACTCAAGCATCAGCCTGCCTCGGCTTCCCAAGGTCTAGGATTATAGGCATGAGTCACCATGCCAGGCCCTAGTGTTATCATAAATCATTGTACCACTTGATGACTGGACATTACTTTAATGAAGTAGGAGGGAAAAATAATAGCTTCTTAATATAAAAAAAAGTTACCAAATGCTTAATAAAGAAATTAGAGAGAAATTGCATGCTGGATTATACAGAGATTGAGTTCATAAACTGTAATACACCTAATGCAGGGCACATACCACATGATTTGGACATCTGGCATTGTCTGCATATATTTTTGATTGTCAAAACTGGAATGGGGTGGATGCTACTGGTATCTAGTGGGTAGAAGCCAGGAGCTAGGAATGCTGGCAAGTATTTTACAATATATAAGACAGTCCCTCTCCACAAAAAGAAGAAGGAAGAAGGAAGAAGGAGGAGAAGGAGAAGGAGAAGGAGAAGGAGGAGAAGGAGAAGGAGAAGAAGAAAGGGGGGGAAGGGAGAGGGGGAGGGGTAGGGGGAGGGGGAGGAGAAAGAATTATCTGGCCATAAAGTTCAATAGTGCCAAGTTTATGAAACCCTGGTCTACATTCTGAACTCTGAAACTATGTTCCAGCCTTTCCTTAATAGGGTATAAAAAGGTTCTTCACATTTTGAAACAACTGGAAAAGGTGTAAGCCAGTTTTAACTTTATACCACTTATAATAGTTTTTCTTTTGATATTAAAAATGCTTAAAGGATGTGGAAATTATTCAAGCTTATTTTACCTTTGAAGATACAATAAAAAGTTCATCCAATAGAGGTAAATAGCAACTGCTCCACATTGCCACTGCACATGAGCTGGTATTTCAATGAATAAGGGCAGCACAAAAATGATGCCCGTCGTGTAAATAATCCATTCAATAATATTGTTTATATCCATAAAGTAATTCCTTTTCTGTGATAGAAAAGAATAAAAAATTACCACACATAGTGACCTAGCATCTATGGATGGCTATACATATGTACCCAGTACTAAACTTTTTCTAGCTTTACAGCCATCTGGAGAGAAGTTTAGGACCAAGGAGCAACATTATGCCATCCTGGATTGACTTCAGAGCCCCTGGGGTATGGATTGGGGTCAGAGATGTCCCAGAGTCCTCTGTTAACCTGGTGTTGCGGGAGTTATGCATAAGGAAATCCTACAAGTTGCTGGGTTTTCCCTGTGGAGTCCACTTCATATTAAAAAAACTTCTTGGGGATTGCAAGTTGGTTTAGTAATTCCTGCGGCCTTTCTACCTGTATAAGAACATGAATGTGCAGCTATCTTTATGAACTAAAGCTTGTCTAAAAAGGTTTGAGACATGCACTAAGACTTAATTAGGGAATAAAAACAAATAATAATGGTATTTTCAAATTTTTTACATATTGGGTATTAAATTTCCAATAGACTATTTGTATATCAATAAGAAAATGTAGAGACCAAATCTGAAAGAGAATTCATATAACTTTATAGCTCAATTTAAACTACAATCTGCAATTTTCATTTCTGGAAAATGAAAATAATGGCAAGAAAGATTAAGGAATATGCCTTAAATTGTTTAAGGTAAAATGCAACATTACAGTGTAACTATCAGAATTATGACAAATTTCTTAAAGTATCTATATGAAAGTACTTGCAATGTATAATATTTTAAAAATGCAAAGCATTTTGTCACATTTATAAATGCAAATATATATGTGTTTACATGATGCAACAAAGAAAATTTTCACAGAAAGTGAGGTGTTGTATAAAAGACATATGATTTATAAAAATAACATTCATGAACTTATACAAAAAGAATTATAAAAGACTTTCAACCTCCATACTGAGAAATGAAGGATCCACGCCATTTATGAACCAAAGGAAGGGCAAGCTGCAGATAATTTATATACTTGGTTATGATCTGAACTTGGCTTACTCATTTAAATGGTATAATATAAGGTAAAAATTTTGCTATAAAAAGTTCCAAAATTGTATGAAAACTTGGAGGTTTATTTAGTCAAGAAAAGCATTTGTGTTAGTAAAGGAATTCAAAGAATGACCCATTTGAAATGGAGTCTTGGGTCAGATAACTTTTTTATAAACATTTACATTTAAAATTATCAAGTTCAAATTGTTTTACGTTAGCAAAATCTTTAAAACTATGTAAGAGAAAAGACAGAAAGGTCACTCATAATGACCATTTGTAGCCACACAGATAATTATGGACCAGTAAAAGTGGAACATCTCTCATAGATATATGAGAGTCTATGAGACTCTGACTCATAAAACAGACAGTGACTTTACCTAAAATCATGTGATTTCTGCATTTTGAAACATTTATGCTTGGTATTTCTAATCTATATGTTAGTCAAGCTATATAATTTTATTATGACAATATTATCTCAAATAATAGCTTGTCAATTAATTTATGTTCTGCATATTAAAATGTTTGCAACTTTAGAGATACAAAATGTATTTCATACCTGTTGGAAAATTTGGACCACTTCTTTGCAATACCCAAATATACTTGATAAAAAAACTAAAATCATACAAGTTTTTATTAGATATGAATCCTAAAACAAAAAAGGATAAGACATATAGTTATGAGGAATATAAAACACTTTAATATTTCTATAATTTTCACTATTAATTTTCTTTTTTTTAAATATATATTTTATTGTGTTTTAGGTTTTGGGGTACATGTGAAGAACATGCAAGATTGTTGCATAGGTACATACATGGCAATGTGGTTTCCTACCCATCACCTATATCTGGCATTTCTCCCCATGTTATCCCTCCCCAACTCCCCAACCCTCGCTGTCCCTCCTCGAGTTCCCCCCTACAGTCCCTAGTGTGTGATGCTCCCCTCCCTGTGTTCTTTTTTTTTAGCTTAATTTCTATATACTGTCCACTTTGACTTAAACAGAAAATTTAACTGACACCAGTACTCATATCATTTACTAGAGGCATACACACCCTTATTTTAGAATGTCCTTGTTAAGTGAAGTTGAAAATTTGCTAATTGAATTTAAAAAGAATATGAATCTGTAGACCTATATAAAATTGTTTATTGTGGCAAAATACATGTAACTTAAAGCTTACATTTTACATGTACATTTTAAAAGTCTTATATTTAACATGTACATTTAAATTTTAAAATATATAATTCAGTGGCATTAAGGATAGTCACAGTATTATACCACCATCACCATTATCTAGTTCCATAACTTTTTCATCATCTTGGATGGAAACCATATATCCACAAAGCATCTCACCTCATTTCCCATGTCTCACAGTCCCTGGCAACCACAAAGCTGCCTTCTTGGACATGTATTTTAAAGTTTTACACCTCAGTATTTAAGCTAGCATCTAACACATGTCAATTCCTTTTAAATTAGTTTACAAATTCATTAGTTGGCCTGTTTGTTTACATTTCCTCTCCTTCCACAAAGGATTTTAGGAGAAATTAGTATCATATATGAACTCTTACAGACTATTTATAATAAAGTCCTGATATGTCTGATTTATTATAAGTTTAGTAGTCTTAAGAAGAAATATATGTTTATAATCCTTTATTTTAAAAAGTTAAAATGTGAAATTACCGTGGTATCTAGTATTTCTGAATGATCACTAGTTTCATTGATGATTCCAGTTGAGTTGAAAGCCATTCCTGGTTTTATATTGACAACGAGAAAGGTCATAGGTATGAGACCAAGACAATAAGATCCTAAATTGATCATATGGGCTCTAAATCCATAAGCCATCCTACAAAAATATAAGCAAACAAGAATTGAGTCATTTTAAACAAAAATATTTATGTAAGATACCTGGGGGGAAAGTGGTTATAATCTCTTTCAGAAATCTCGTTGGTAAATTCACTGAATTCTAAGGAATGAAGGAAATCTTCTAATTCACCTTTTTCATTTTCAGAGAACTAATCTCAAGTTCTAAGCAAATTATGACTTAACAAACTAATAAAAGAACTGATATGTTAACCCATATAATCTGACAGCAATATGAGTGCTCTTTTTAGAACACACCTCATTCTTCATTGTCAACTAAATTTCAGGGTCCAGGATATTTCTACATGTTCTATATAATGATTCCTTTCCATGCCCCAACTATTTCATTTAATGTTACAGATAAATTGTAGGCTCTAAAGAGCTTCTTCATGTCTTATATGATAATTCCCTCCCACCCTCAAAATATTTCATTTAATGATAAACCATGCCAGATTTTTTAATACCAATATTTGCCTTACTTATTTTTTCAAAGTAAAAAACATTAAAATAACAAAAGCTAAAATGTTAAAATATAATCGTTTTGAAGACTTTTTAATAGATCTAATAGGCACAGCATTAAACAAGAAATACTATTCAATACCCACCATTTCATGAGTAAATATTCTTTACACACAGGATGATTGAGAAGCTCTATGCGGTTATTTTGTACCATTGCCTGAGAAATAAAAAGAATATTAATAAATAATCATAAGTAACTACTGAGTATAAAATAATCTTTTTATTGTCTGGTTTTAGAACTTTGTTTTGATATTGCAATAGTAACCCTTATTTTAGAACATTTGAAAAAATAAAAATTAGATCAATATTTTTAAAAAACAAATTAGAGAGAACCATTTTGTTCAGGTACAATTGTTTGATTCAGTCTGTCTCTTTAGACCTCTGACTTCTTGATCTAGCATAAGCTTTTTAATCTATTACAGGGTTACAACAGTAAAGGATATTAAAGATAAATTAGCAGAATTTACACCCTCATTCTGTCCTTGAAGAAATTCAGCCTTATCTTTCTAGAAGGATTTTATGCAGTAGAATACACATATATAGCTGTTAAATTGAATTAATCTAGATCATAAGTTTTCATTAGAGTTATTTGTGACTACTTGTATTTACTTAAAAATTAGTTTTTAATTATTCAAGAAATATATAAATAGAGGGACTGATGCCAGCAAGGTAGCAAAATATAAAGTCCCAGGTCCCCCTTCCTCCATAGAGACATGGAATTAAAAACAATACACAGACCATTTCCTTTGTGAGCAAGCAATCTAGAGCCTAGTTAAGGGGTTCCTGCACCCAAGGTGAGCATGTAGCCAAAAAGAACCATATCAAAGACAATAGGAAAGTTCATGGCCTTTACTTGCCATAGCTCTTCCCTCTGGCAAATCACACTGGGAGAAAACTCCCAAATCCTGCCTTCTCCCTGGAAAGAGAAAGAAAAGAGTGGAACATATCCACTGACTTCTGACTTCTAAGGGGCTGTCCAATGGAATGATTTTTATCTTGCCTGAATATAAGCTCTGACACTAATGGGTGCCAGGAAGGGATCACTGTTAACAAAGTAGATCAGTGAGACTTAGTCTAGCACCAGAGAAGATACTGTGTCACCGACAGATACTAGGCAGTGTCCCAGTATCACGACTTGCTACAGCACCAGAGATATAGGAGAAAAGAGACAAAAAAGCAACCACATACTGAAAACAATTAACAAAATGGCAATCGCAAGTTGTTTCCTGTCAGTAATTCTTTTAAAGATAAAGTGGTAAACTCTCCTATTAAAATACAAAGATAGACTGACTGGATGACACACAGGATTCAACTATATGCTGTCTACAAGAGACTCACTTTAGATATAAGAAGACAGGCTGAAAGTAAATGGATGGAAGAAGATGCTCTATGCAAATGAAAACCTGAAGTGAAAAGAAACAGCCATACTTACATCACACAAAATAGACTTTAGGACAAAAACAGTGACAAGAAACAAAGAAAGACAATATGTAATGATAACAAGGTCAACTCACCAGGAAGATACAACAATTATAAATATATACACACATCACATTAGAGCCCCCCAAAATATGGAGCAAACTTAGATAGAACTGAAGGGAGAAATAAGCAGCAACACAATTATAGTAGGAGACTTTACTACCTGACTTTCAGTTATGGATGGAACAATCTAATGGAAGATCAACATGGAAACAGAAGACTTGACACCAGCACAGATCACTTTACCTAACAGACATATACAGAATAGTTCATCCTCTGACACAACAGAAGAATAAACATTCTTCTCATGCTCACATAGAACATTCTCTAAGATAGACCACCATGTATTAGGCCACAAAGCAAGTATTTAAATATTTCAAAAGATTGAAATCATATAAAATATCTTCCTCACTACAGTGTAATAAAACTAGAAATCAAAAGCAGAAGGAAAATAGGAAAATCAAAAAACGTGGAAGCTTAACAACTCACTCTTAAACAGCAAATAGGTCAAAGAAAAAAATAAAAGAGAAATTTAGAGAATATCTGGAAACAAATGAATACTAATATACCAAAATATATGGGGTTCAACTAAAGCAATACTAAGAGGCAAGTTTATATTGGTAAACACCTAAGTTATAAAAGAAGAAAGATCTCAAATCTATAATTCCTTAAAACTCAAGGAAATAAAGAACAAACTAAACCTAAGATTATCAAAATGAAGAAATTAATAAAGATTAGAGCAGAGCCAGGCATGGTGGCTCAAGCCTGTAATCCCAGCACTTTGGGAGGCCGAGGCGGGTGGATCACGAGATTGAGAGATCGAGACCATCCTGGTCAACGTGGTGAAACCCCATCTCTACTAAAAATACAAAAAGTTAGCTGGGCATGGTGGTGCGTGCCTGTAATCCCAGCTACTCAGGAGGCTGAGGCAGGAGAATTGCCTGAACCCAGGAGGCAGAGGTTGCGGTGAGCCGAGATCGCGCCATTGCACTCCAGCCCGGGTAAGAAGAGCAAAACTCCGTCTCAAAAAAAAAAAAAAAAAAAAGATAAGAGCAGAGATAAATGAAGTACAGAACAGAAAAACGACATAAAAATCAATGAAACCAAGAGTTGGTTTTTTGAAAAGATAAACACAATTAAAATTTTATTAGACTAATTAACGGAAAAAGAGAGAATGATTTACTGGCTATGATACAAACAGGACAGGCAACTAAAGCAAAAATGGACAAATAGGACTATACACAGTTAAAAATTTCTACAAGGCAGAGGAAGCAATGACCAACGTGAAAAGGCAACCTATGGAATGGTAGTCAATATTTACAAATTATATATCTTACAAGAAGTTAATATCCAGAATACATAGGAACTCCTACAATTCAACAAGGCAATAAATAACCCAATTTGCAAATGGGTCAAGGCTACAAATAGGCATTTCTCCAAAGAAAACATATGAATAGTCAGTAAGCACTGTTGCTTATGACTACTGAATGAGAAGATTCTCAACATCATTCATTATTAGGGAATGCAGTTTAACACCACAATGAGATACCACTTCACATCCATCAGGATGGCCACTATCAAAAGAACAAAAAACAAGTATTGGTGAGCATTCTGAGAAACTGGAATTCTTGTGCCCTACTGGTGGGAATGTAAAATGAGACAGCCATGATAGAAAACAGTATTGAGGTTCCTCAAAAAATTAAAAATAGAATCGTCACATGATCCAGCAAGCCTATCTCTAACTGTGTATCTGAAGAGTTTAAAGCAGGATCTTGAAGAGATATTTGTATACCCATGTTTGCTATAGCATTATCACAATCATCAGAAAGGGAAGGCAACCCAAATGTCCTCAACAGACAAACAGATAAGGAAAATGTGGTATACACAGACAATGAAATATTATTCAGCCTTAAAGAAAGAAGTCTTATCACATGCTGTAACATGAATGAACTTTAAAGAGATTACAGTAATTGAAATAAGCCAGTCACAAAAGTACAAATACTGTAAGATTACACTTATATTAAGTACCTAAGGTGCAGAAAACTTATAGAAACAAAAAGTAGAAGGGTGGTTGCCAAGGGCTGGGAGAAAGATGAGGGAAGTTAGTGTTTAATAAGTACAGAGTTTCACTTTGTAACATGAAAGAATTCTAGACATCTCCTGAGTAACAATATGAAAATACTTACCACTACTGAACTATACATTTGAAAACAATTAAGACAGTAATTTTAACTTTATGCTTTTAGCACAAGTTGAAAAAAAAAAGAAATACCCAAATAAATTCTTCTTTAAATTACTGAAAAATTGGCATAGGCTGTAGTTGTCACCACATCCAAGCCTCAGTTCTGGGCAGAACTCCATTTCCTCAGTAGTATCACCATTGCTAATTTGTGCATCCTTCCAAATCCTTTATATTTCTATACATAAACATCCATTTTCAAAAACTCACATGTAGTTATGGAGAAAAAGGATAATTATTTTGTGTTTATGTTTTTACTCAAATTATGTCTTCAATTTACTTATTCAACCTAGAAACATATCAATGTTATATAAAGATTCATCAAGAACACTGTTTTTAAATACTGCTTAATATTCCATTATTTGGATATAGTAGTTTATTGAGACCTCCCCTTATTGATAAATACTACTATTGTTTCACATTTTATAATTAAAAATGATGCAGCCAAGATGGTCTTCTTAGCCCTTGGGGAAGTATATTTTTTAATTTGATGAATTATATATTACATTTCTATAAAATTCTTAGACATCATCCTTTAATTTTCTATCTTTCTCTCTGTTTTTAAAAATGTCCATCTTTCTAGATAGCTTTTAGATAGAAGTTGGAATTTCTAGTTTTAGCTTCCTTGTATTAACTTCGAACTTCCCAAAATTATTCTATCAAACAACTTCTAGTTTTTGCATTAAACACCCACCTACATTTTGAAAAACCTTATACTATAGTTTTTACTGTTTATCAGCACTGCATTAGATTTCCTCAATCTTAGTGTTCATAAAAATCTTTTTCAAAAGACTTTTTTCTTTTTCTTTTTCTTTTTTTTTTTTTTTTTTTTGAGACTGAGTCTCACTCTGTCACCAGGCTGGAGTGCAGTGGTATGATCTCAGCTCACTGCAACCTCCAACTCCCTGGTTCAAGTGATTCTCCTGCCTCAGCCTCCCGAGGAGCTGGGATTACAAGCATGAGCCACCACACCCAGCTAATTTTTGTATTTTTAGTAGAGATGGAGTTTCACTATGTTGGCCAGGATGGTCTTGATCTCTCCTGACCTTGTGATCTGCCTGTCTTGGCCTCCCAAAGTGCTGGGATTACAGGCATGAGCCACCGCACCCAGCCTTCAGAAGCTTATTTAAAATTTTTTATTATTAGGTCTACCTTCAAGAATTCTTGGTTAGTAGGGCTAAGATGGGCCTTAAGAAACTTCATTTCAACGAGAACCACAATAATTCTGATTCAAGCAGCCAGAGATTGCAGTTTAGAAACTACCACTGTGACAACAACAATGGAATATTTCCAGGTTAACCTTTCCTTTTTCAAATTTATTTTTACCCCAACCATTTGAAAAGTAATTGAGATAGATTTGTACACAATATGCTGGGGGAACTAAAGAATTCCTTGTTGCAAATATTCCTTATCAGCTGGATGCCCAGTGGAGCCCAAAAAGCCACATATCTAGCTATTCTGGGGGTGGGGGGCGGAAACCTGGCAGGATCTAACTATTGTTTTTGAAACCTTATCTAAATTTCCATGCATAATTGACTTTTTTCCATTGAAAATTAATGGTTTCTTCAAGTTAAAATAAAAAATATGGAAAAATATTTGTGAGAGCAATTCAAAATGTTACTATTAATTGTGTTTTAAAACACCATACTAGAGACACATACAGAAACTTGTTTTCCATGTGTCTTCATTAAAACAATCCTCTTATGTTTCTGAAATCTTGCAACTCTGCTTTTAAACTAATAATACAGCAAACCGACCCCTTGAGGCATGCAAGTACATTGTAAGTTTAAATATCTCCCAAATAAAGTAGAAATAAGACTTTACACTTTCTACAGTAGCTCTACTCTTGCATGCACCATTAATGAACTAGCTTTTCACTCACTCCAGTTTGTCTTAATCTCAGCATCTGATTTCTTATGTTCTCTATTTGGTCCATCTAGACTTTCGAATTTTCTGTGCACAATAATTTCTCCCAGCTGCCTTCTTGAAGAGCCCACTCAACTCATTTCTAACTAAAGCAAGGTTTCCTAAGCTATTAAGATGTCACAGAATCACGTGCTGGTTTGGTACCTAGTGCATTGCATTTATCTAAGTAAACCTACTTTATTTAAATTATACTTTGCCCATTGTTATGTATTGTCTATTTCTTTTTATATGCTACATATATCTTATTTCCTCCTATTCTTATTCTGATAATGGAGACAAAAATAGATACGTTTTCTTTCTAATAGAAGTATTATCTACTTTTTAAATTATAATTTAAAAACGTACATATACAACAAATTTTCTAAGTATAACTATAGAGTAGTTACTGTTAGATCACTGGGTTATCAACTATAATAGGAAAATATAACATACTCAAGGAGAGCTAAAGTGCTGACAGCAAAGGTGAGTCAGTTGCCATCACCAGTGTTTAGAGCATAAAATCCCCATGAGTTTGCATCCCTTACACTCCAAGTACTCAGTAAGCCTTGTAGGTTTAACTTTGGGTGATGGCTGCTGCCATGGTCTGTACCAAAGGATTCACTGTAGGGAAATGAATTCATTGAAAGTGAATGAAAATTCTTCATTGAACTAGAGCAGTGTTGTCCAATAGAACTTCCTGCAATGATGAAAATGTCTTCTACACGTGCAGTGCAATATGAGAGCTGCAAGCCAAATAGGCTACTGAGTACTTAAAATGTGGCTAGTGTGACTGACTTAAAAATAAACTGTTAACTTTATTTAATTTTAACTACTTTTTAATTTAGGAAGCCACATATGACTACTGCCTCCCATATTAGATACCACAAATCTAGACCAAAATTTGCAAATCCAGTCCTTATATATGTTTTGCTTTGCATGGACACAATTTTAATTTGTTGCCAGTATTTACACAAGTGTGGGCTGCTATTGCCACATAGAAATGATTTGTCGAACTAGTAGTCACTGTCCTTTTAACCAGAAGCCTAAGTTACTCATCTGTTACTATTTTCTCTGTTGTTATTTCAGTTTGAGACCTTTGATTTAGACTGAAAGGGATCAAAAGCATGATTTTCATTGCTTCATTGGCTAGAAGTGTAAAAGCATCTTTTAATTAATAGCTTCTTTTTAAAAAGTTTCTTGAGAAATTCAAGTTAATGTTGTGTCTTCAAAGCCTACTTCAAATTGGGTCATTCCTCTGGAATCTAAGAACCTCTGAATGGTCAGCGTTTACCTTGGATCCCAGCAGCTGGCCGAAATTAGAAGCTGTGGCTGTGAAATATCACCCCTTGCATTTTCCTGTGGTTTACACTGGAGAAAACTCTGAAATATGAAGGTAGATAGGGGTGGCAAGCTTTACCTGTGTTGTCCAGGGTTTATTTTATTCTGTATTGGAGCAGGCCTTAAGTGACCATTAGAAATGTAGTGTAGAACTTTATAGCAATTGAAAAGAAAAGATTGCTTTCTTTATTAAAAAATAGAAGATTGAGTCACATGGCAGACCTAGACATAGAACTGTAAAACTGGAATTCTCTCCATCCATCAAGTATTGAAATGTTTTAGACTACTGTATCAAAACATTTTAGAACCGAGCTAGAAACTACCTAGATAATGAAAACATTGAACTTACATTGAGGGCTATAAGAGGTTCATAAGTAATATCCTGTGTAGGTGTTGTTTTTCTGGTGAATTCTAACGGGCATTGAAGATATTTAAAATTATACTCGATCTGTAGAATATATTTTTTAAAAGTACAGTTAGTCAAGTATAGAACCCCAAAAATCATTCCTGAAAAATCAAATACACAAGTTTACAATTCTGCTGAAAATTAAGTGATTTGAACAAAGTTGAGTTATTTCAAGTGGAGAAAAGAAATTGTTATTGAATATTGATTCTAAAAATAAATATCCTGAAAGGCTGTTATTCAGTTGCTTTATATCTCATAGGCATGGAAAGAGAGTAATTCTCAAAAGATCATTTAGATCTCTTAGATCTTCATTATTAAGGAAGAACTAACCAAGGAAATATAAAGACTAGAAATAACACTAAGTGATGCCATTAGAAACTATTAAAATAATAGGGGAAAACTGAGGAGAAAATTGAAATATTCTCTCACAGGTAGATAATATAATAACATGATAAATGAGACCAATACTTCACAGTAGATTACAGATCAATAGTAACAATATTTTTAATATTTTTCAAAGAATTATAACAAAACAAGTTTCAAATTATGATGATGAAATGAACTTACATAGTAGTCTCTGCAGGACTTGTCCTCTGTGGAAGGCAACATGCAGAAATCTAAAAGTACCTTTGAAACAGAAAAACTAGCTAAGATACTGGGCAGTACACTAGATATTAGGAAGGATTTTATCCTATTTCTAAAATAACACACAAGACACATTTCCTTTCCTTGGCTTCTTGCATCTCAAGAATAAATTATAATATATGTCATTCAGAAACAAACTTTTATTTGTTTATTTTTATTGCATTTTAGGTTTTGGGGTACATGTGAAGAACATGCAAGATAGTTGCATAGGTACACACGTGGCAGTGTGATTTGCTGCCTTCCTCCCGTTCACCTATATCTGGCATTTCTCTCCATGCTATCTCTCCCCAACTCCCCACCCCCGACTGTACCTCCCCTACTTCCCCACAGCAGACTCCAGTGTGTAGGGCTCCCCTCCCTGTGTCCATGTGTTCTCATTGTTCAACACCTGCCTATGAGTAAGAACATGTGGTGTTTGATTTTCTGTTCTTGTGTCAGTTTGTTGAGAATGATGGTTTCCAGGTTCATCCATGTCCTTAAAGTTTAAAATAAAAAATGTTACAAATACCTCTGCGTGCCTCAGGAATACCAAGTGATTCAGACAAATACATGTGCTTGAGAATAAAATTGCATGTACTCAAATCTGAGTAAGAGATATTCTACTAATTGTGCCTAAGATTTGATGTCTTTCTGGGCTTTTAGAGGATATATAGATTATAGGTTGAGCAACCCTAATCTGAAAATATGAAATTGAAATACTCTAAAATCCAAAATGTTTTGAGCACACACATATTGCCACAAGTGGAAAATTCTACACATAAGTACTTAATACAAACTTAATTTTATGTGCAAATATTACAAATTTTATATAAAAATTATTATAAATATTATATAAAATTACCTTCAGACTATGCTTTTAAGGAGTATATGAAACACAAATGAATTTTGTATCTACCCTTGGATTCCATCCATATGATATCTCTCTCTCTCTCTCTCTATATATATATATATATACATATACATATACATATATATATATATATATGTACACATATGTGTGTGTGTGTGTGTGCAAATATTCTGAAATAATCCAAAACACTTCTGATCCAAAATAGTTGGGGTAAAGCATAGTCAAACTAATTCCTTTGTTCAGTACCTTAGAGTGACAACTTATTGTTCCTAATCAAGATGTTTCATCCTAACAATGGAGTCTTTTATGGTTTAAGTTCTATCTTCTGAATTTCCCCAGCCTGGAGTAATGTGCTTGTTTCCATTCCTCATTTGCTAAGCAACATGGAGAGAGTATGTGTTTAGAGAGGGGTGCACAGGATAGTGGGGGTAGATATTGTAGTGAGAAATACATGAAGACCCTCTAGATACTTAACTCAGGGAAAGAACACTTATGGGGTCATTAGAGCCACCCCTATGGTGTGTGGGAACAAATGTTTTTAGGGAGCTGTGTAAACAATTCAAGACACCCCAAATCCAGTGGTCCAAATTTATGATCCTGAGAAAGAAATACCACTTAAGCCAGGCTGCTCTCTTGGAACCAAGACTGGACACAATACCCCTTATAGCCCCATCAAAGCATCTAGGACCTCCTGGGGTATCTGGTGAACTCCACCTGCATAACTTGAGGGTAGAGGGTCAAACTATATCCAGGGGAATAAACAGGGCCCTGGCTGGTCTCAGGTTTCAAAGGGACTAAGAAAAATTACAAGGAAGGTTCTGTTGGTGACTGGATGGCAGTACTGGGGGCCACGAAAAGCATCATGAAAAATAAAGACAAGACTAGCCAGTAGTACTGTGCAAGGTAGAAACAGGCAGGTCTGGTTTTTATGGTTTGAAAACTTTATGGTTATCAACATAAGCAAAATAAAGGATGGGCTGCCTTGGGTGAGGGCGGCTGAGATTTCAAGAGGAACTTTTCAGAAATGTTGTATAAGTAATTCAAATGCACTATGTCAGGCTAAATTAAAACATTTAAGTTTATTTATTTTGTTGAAAAGTAGCCACAATATGAAAATAATAATGTCATTATAGACAATTATCTAGAAAATATAGTCATATAAGGAAGAAATTAAGTGAATCCTAATTTGATAACAGATAATTCTTATTAACATTTTGGTATAATTTCAACTGTTTATGTTTCCAACATTGTTTTACAATTATAAATAATGTTGTAGGAAACACTCTATAAAAATCTGTATCTCTGATTATTCATTAAGACAAATTTTAACAACTGTAATGACTGAATAAGAAAGTCTGAGATTGTTCTCAACCCTGAGCATTTACGTGTCTTTTGATGCATGTAGGCACCTAAAAAGTTACCTGTGTGCCATTTGTGTACTATCTAGCTCCAACTTTCATTAGGCATCATAAAGAAAAAATGCCCAAAATATTTAGTGCACAGTAAGTCTTTGTTCAATAAACAAAAATAATAAATGCTAGTAGTACTAATAACCACATAAGCAGTATAAAATCAGTAGGAGGTATATTATGTATGAACCATTATCCTTAGAACTTTATATATTTTACCCCCATTTTTGCAATCGCTTTGTAAGATCAGTATCAGCATCATTTCAGAAATAAAGAAAACGGAAAATAACGCTCAAAGAAGTGAAATGACTTGCCTAAAACAACACAGCAAAAGGCAGCACAAGGATTAAATCCCAGGACCTCCAAAAGGTACCAAATCTGGTCTTCTATTCCCTGTGTCACTATATCTTACTGCCTCCTGGTATATCTTACTTTCCTCCTTAAGGAAAGCAGGAAAGTATCCTGATTTCAAATATTAGCAATTTATGCAAATTTGAAACAACAATAGCATGCATGACAAGCAAAATATATATGAAGATTTTATTCAGCTAGCAAACACCAGTTCCTAGACTCTCTCATAGGTGTAGATTGTCTATATAAAAATTTAGCATATTATTCTGTATTACATATGATAACTAGTAGGATTCTTTAATCCAAGAACGCCTTCCTTAAATAGTTATCATCTAACTTCCCTTATGGTCTATGGAAAATGAGAAGCTTTATTTAAAGATGGAAATTATTATTATTATTATAATTATCAGGTTGTGATTACAACAATAAATCCTCATATCATATATGCCAAGCATAAACACAGGAAGAGTTTTGCTTTAGAGAGTTTACCTTCATGCATTCAGGGAGGTATTCTATCATTTCCGTGATTGGACATTTATTGCCTGGAGAATTATGACAAAAAACCTTAAGACATTCATCCCATCTGTAAAAAATAAATAAATAAGCACAGGTCATCCTTCTGTTCTGTACAACAGCTAAAACTCAAGATTATTTCTTTAGGAGAAACCAAAATTTAAGCTTATTCATGAACTGTAATGCTTACTCTTGGTTTCAATGGAACCAACATGTAAATCAAGATCAACCCAGTAAAATGGATTCTTGTCCATTATTGGATATTAGGAATGTGGGCAAATTTCAGAATGGCTGTTATAATCATTGGTCTGTCTCTTTATCTAAATGCCATTCAAAGAAGCTGGGACTATATCTTCTTTTTCTCCTGAAGTCATGAAATGGTAAGTACTTATAGAGCTGACCACATTGGGTAGAGATTCCATGTTCACATACCTACACCATCAGTGTAATACTGGGCCCAAATTTAACAACTAATACATGTGTACATGCTGTATTGAGTTAAACTACAAATTAACACCTGTAAAGTGCATTGAAAAGCACAGCCTCCGCCAGAACACTCCAATTTTGCCCATTTTCTTCATCACCATCCAATTGAACAGGGTAAGAAGGGGCTTACCATACCAAAGAGGAACTAAATCTGTGGCAGGTGGTGGCAAAGAAGAGCCCATTCATCTTCTAGATCCTATCTAATTTTCTGTTACACTCTATCAGTAAAGTCCATCTAATATATCTACATTATCAAAAGAAAAGTTTGGGTTGAACACTTTCATTAAAATGTACTTTAAAGGGATGATTAGTAGGAGATGTTTTTAGACTGCTCATGCTCAAAAACACAGACTAGATCTGCCTTGAATATGAGATTGTTCACTCTGTGTCCACAACTAGGTGACACTGGGTCCTTGTGCATATCTATCTGTAATTATTAAAGAAAGTGATATTTTAAAGTTATTATGAGAAGCAAGACAAAGTATCGTCTAACTTCATCATTAAAATTCCTTGGAGTATGGTTTAGAAACCATAAAGATTATGTGTTAAGAGACATCCCATTACAGGGCACTGATAACTACCTGGATTTACGTTGGGGAATATTTTGACCAGCATCCAGTTTTAGGGTTTCTACTGGCACGTGCCATGAAAGTTCAGGTAGGGCAGTGCAAAGTTTGCTTGACAATGACATGGTTCCAGACACTACACATGCCTGAACCCCTGGAGTCTGACAAGAGTACTGTGAAGCTTGGTTTTATGTACTCATATTTTATTTTTTTAAGAAATATAAACTGGGCTGGGCATGGTGGCTCATGCCTGCAATCCCAGCATTTTGGGAGGCCAAGGCAAGTGGATAACCTGAGGTCAGGAGTTTGAGACCAGCCTGACCAATATGGTGAAACCTCATCTAGAAAAAGAAAAGAAATATAAACTGAAGATCAGAGAGGTACCTGCTGTCATCCAAAAAATTTACTTATAAATTTAGGTCGACATTTAAAAATAAATAAAGGACTCTAATTGGATTGTTTGTAATACAAAGGATAAATGCTTGAGGGGATAGATACCATTCTCTATGATGTGATTATTATGCATTTCATGCCTGCATCAGAACATCTGATGTACCTGATCAATATACACATCTACTATTTGCCCACACTAATCAAAAATAAAAAGGACCAGGCACAGTGACTCATGTCTGTAATGCCAGCACTTTGGGAGGCTGAGGTGGGAAAATAACTTGAGCTCAGGAGATCAAGACCAGCCTAACTAACATGGGGAAACCCCATCTCAACTAAAAATACAAAAGTTAGCTGGGCATGGTGGCTCAGCTACTTGGGAGGCTGAGACACGAGAATTGCTGAAGCCTGGGAGGTGGAGGTTGCAGTGAGCAGAGATCACGCCACTGCACTCCGGCCTGCACGCGACAGAGCTAGACCTTGTCTCAAAAAAAAAAAAAAAAAAAAGTTAAAAATTAAAAACTTTTTGAAAAGTGATGTGAACAACTGATATTTTAAATTTTGATTAATGACTGAAACTCATTTCTTTTCTTTCCTTTTCTCTCAGACTTCAAATCATCCCCGACACCAGAGAACACTTAATGACAGTGGGCAAGAAGACATCAGGAAGTACCTTTTGCTCCTGATGGTCGTAAGAACTACCTCCTTCCTCTTATTGTGAAGTGCAACGTGCAAAAAGGAGGCCTGCTGCTTGTTCAGGACTATGTCAGCATTGTGGCTCAGAAGAAGGGCAACGGCTTTGGCGTGGCCTTCCCTTGCAGCAAAATGAAGTGCAGTGTTCTTTTGAAGAAAAACAGACACAGAAGATGTGGTGACAATGCCTAATCTTCCTTGTTTCACTGCTAAACAGCTTAAAAGATCTTAGCAACACTAACTATTTAATACCAAAATATGTAGCATTTAAAACTGGTGTTCAGAATCAAGCTTCAAAATAATGAATTTATAGTGAGTGTGCATGTGTGGGGTGTGTGTGTGTGTGTGTGACAGAGAGAGAGACAGAGAGAGAGAGAGAGAGAGAGAGAGAGAGAGAGAGAGAGAGAGAGAGAGAGAGAGAGAGAGAGAGAGAAAGGAATGAGCAAAGTCTCCAAGAAATATGGGACTATGTGAAAAGACCTAATTTACGTTTGATAGGTGTACCCGAATACAACGAAGAGAATGAATCCAAGCTGAAAAATACTCTTAAGGATATTATTCAGGAAAACTTTCCCAACTTAGCTAAGCAGGACAATATTCAACCCCAGGTAATACAGAGAACACCACAAAGATATTCCTCAAGAAGAGCAACCCCAAGGCACATAATCATTAGATTCACCAGGGTTGAAATGAAGGAGAAAATACTAACAGCAGCCAGAGAGAAAGGTCAGGTTACCCACAAAGGGAAGCCTATCAGACTTATTTACAGCAGATCTCTCTGCAGAAACCCTACAAGCCAGAAGAGAGTGGGGGCCAATATTCAACATCCTCAAAGAACAGAACTTTCAGCCCAGAATTTCATATCAAGCCAAACTAAGCTTCACGACTGAAGGAAAAATAAAATCTTTATGAACAAGCAAGTACTCAGAGATTTTATTACCACCAGGCCTGCTTTACAAGAGCTTCTGAAAGAAGCATTACACATAGAAAGGAACAACCAGTATTAGCCTTTCTAAAAACATACCAAGAAATAAAAAGCATCAACATAAAGAAGAATTTACATCAATGAATGGGCAAAACAGCCAGTTAACATCAAATGGCAGTAATCCTAAATTTAAATCGACTAAATCCCCCAATCAAAAGATACAGCCAAAACCCAATGGTATGCTACATCCAGACCCATTTCACATGCAAGGATACACAAAGACTCAAAACAAAGGGATGAAGAAACATTTACCAACCAAATGGAGAGCAAAAGTAAATAAATAAATAAAGAGCAGGAGTTGCAATTCTCACATCTGATAAAATAGATCTTAAAGCAACAAAGATATAGTGGTAAAAGGATCAATGCAACAATAAGAGCTAATGATCCTAACACCCAGATACATAAGATCTATAAAGAGACTTAGACTCCCTACACTCCCACACAATAATAGTGGGAGACTTCAACATCAATATTAGATAGATCAACAAGACAGAAAATTAATAAGGATATCCAGGACTTGAACTCAGATCTGGAACAAGTAAACTTAATAAACATTTATAGAACTCTCTACTTTAAATACACAAAATATACATTCTTGTCAGTACCACATCACATCTACTCATAGGTTTAAATGAAATATTGATTGGCCATTATTAAGCACAATTATTGGCAGAAAAGAGGTTTTCAACACCCATTTTCAGAATAAAGCAACATTCCCATTCTCTCTCCCTCTTTTTCTTTCTCTTTTTTCCTCTCCTTCACTCCTTTTTTTCTTTCCTTCTCTAAAAAACAAAGACAGAGAGAGAGAGAGAGAGAGAGAGAGAGAATGAATTCTGAGGCATTTGTTTTGTGTTGTTTTCGACAAGGACAAAGGGTAAGCTTTTCAGGGTAAAGATGTTGGGTTGAACACAGAAGAAAATACTCCTGAGATTGATCATTTGGAGAGCAGTGGCTTATAGATTTGGGGTTTCCTAAGCTTATAAAAGTTTTTAAAAATCACAGACTGTTATAAGTTTGCCAGTTTTTAGTTTCCCCACATAAAGACTTTTTTTTTTATGAAAAGGCAACAAGAATCTTCTATCTCCATCATTTTTATTTCAATACTTTCTCCCAAAGAAGGAAGGACATAGTTGCACAATAAAGGGCAGCATTTCAAATCAATACACTTCAAAACAACACTTATTTTAATGAAAACTCACTCATGCCTTCATTTATCTGGGCCTAACAGAGTAAAACTTCACCATCAACTCACAGTGGCCTGTGGACCAGCCTCTGTGAGACTAGGGGTTTTCTCAACATTCATCCAGCCCTTGGTATTCTCCCATTTCTGTTGCCTTTTGACTCATACTTCAAGAGTCCACTTGCTAAACACCCAACAAAAAAGTACAAGGAAGGTAAAAGGTGTCTAGGAGGATTTTCTGGCAATGTTGGAAGTTTCTGCTATGCTGAAATTTTGGGTAAGTGTGAGGACCACAGTACATACCCCATCTTCATCCAGGCGATCTGTGCACTTCAAATTAGTATCAAGAATGACCTTCATGGTCTGAGTGTACCCACCCACAGATGCATGATGCAATGCCGTCCAGCCATTGTGGTCACTGGTAAAGAGTTAAGAAAAGATGTGTGCATACACTTAACAGATGACAAGTGGGATGGGATTCCACTTGGTTCATTCTAGGTAAATCTGATGACAAAAAAATGCATTGAGATCTGGCAACTAAACATTTATAAAACATTTGTGATAAATGAGCTAATTTCAAGCTCAGTGATCTTAAATAACCTATTTCTAATGTGATTCACACTATTTTTTATTTAGTGGTTTAAAATATGAAAGTATATAAACATATTACCAAACGCTTTGGGGTAGAAGTACACTTAGTGTGTCTGTGTCATACATAATTTTTTCAAAGCTATAATGAACATATATCCATCAATTTAAATCTTGTTTTACTATTTCATTGAACATTGTATCAAAAAAAACCTTTATGAAGTAGTGTTAGTCTTTGTGGTCAATAGTTACTGGTAATAATACTAATAATATAGTACATGGCTATAAGATACTTAGCTTAGTTTCACTTACTATTCTAAGATTTCAAATCTGAAAAACTTTCCTCTTGTGCTCTGAAAGATGCTTACCCAATTGCTTCTGAAAAGGTTTATCCTTTTTCACAGAAATTCAAGATGTAAAGACAATGAAGACTTGTCATATTAGTTATCCTTTTTTTCGAATTAGACAGAAAAAAATTCCCTACGCTATTTAATTTCAGTGCTAGTGAGCAGATGTTTTAGGGTGCAAGAGCTATGTTGCTATTTCAGTTATGGTGGAATTAAGCAACAGCTGTCTGGTCTGGGTCTAGTGGGTCTCCTTTGCAGGTCGGTTGCTTGGTGTTTCCTCGTAAACCAGAAGAAATTCAGAAAACATTCATTTTTGCAGCTATAGCACCAATTTTGCTGGCATTAACAATCTGGTAAAGATATGTGTTTTGGAACATTCACCTACTAAGTTCTTTGATACTGCTGTGATAAAATACCAAATGAAAAACCACTATAAAATGTTTTCACTATTTTCTTTTTTACCACAATATCATTAATTATGCCATATATTTTATTATGCTTCCATATTTTAATTTGGTTTTGTTTCTTGTGCTTGAGGTCACTTAAGTATGATGAAATTCAGAAATGTTTTACTATCTCCTGTTGTCACTTAAAGGGAGAATTTTATGTCTACCATTCATCAGATTGAATGAAAAGTAGAGTATTTGAACTTATATGCTTTGTGCGTGAGTGTACATGTACACACACACATACACAACCACAGCTTTGTATCTACATAGGAAGATGGCAGCATGATGAGGTAAAATACGGGGAACTGCATTTCAAAGGTTCTGAGAAACAGTCTACACAAAGCCACTTACTCTGTGATCTTGAACAAGCTTCTTCAACTCTATAAACGTCAAAGTCTTTGTCAGTTGAAAAAAATACTGACTTCCCTTTCAGTATTTTCAGAACTTATATGTGTTTTGATGATAAAATAAAATGGATAAAAGTACTTAGTTAGATGCAAAGTTAGAAAATATAATTTAAAATATGATGAAAAAATAGCCTGAAAATAGCAAATTAAAGAGACTTATAAATTCTCCAATCATATATCCTCACCTGAGAAACAATGCACCTTTTTTCAGAAGAAGCTGAACTACTTTTTCATGTCCATTCTTTGCTGCCAGATGGAGAGGAGTCATTCCATGAAGGTCCCCTTCATTCAGAAGCCTTGTATCAGTTATGTCTTGTAGGAGCCTCTGACAGGTATTGATACGCCCATAACTTGGAAAAAATTAGGTTTCATATTTTCAAAGCAAATATTAAACAGAAAGAAGACATGTTCATACATTGCTAGACTGACTCCTACCTGGCTGCAAAATGCAGAGGTGATTTTTTATCTTTGCTTTTGGAATTAATTGACACATTAAAGCCAAGAAGGTTATTTACAGAACCAGGGCCCCCCTGTCTACATGCATAATGTAGAGGGGTACACCCATCGTTGTCTTCATCCATTACCAGCTCTTTGATGTGTTGCATCTACAGAAAAAAATAATGTTATACAAATAACTCTGCTACTATGTTAATTTGATGGTTTTCAAACTATTCTGTAGGAAAATATTTTTCAACAAGGAACAATATGTTCCTTGGAGCCAAAAACATAAAAAATCTAAAGGATTCTAGAGTAAAATAAATTTGAATGAAGTTGAATGCTCTGTCTCAATGTAATCTACATTACCATATTAAAGGATCTGAGAGATCCTGCAAGTAGGAAAATGTACTTAACATTTTTAACTCAATATTTTTTCAAACATATTTGATCATGGCTTCCCTCTGTCCTTCCTCTCATTTCCTCCCACCCCCAAATAACACCCAACAGCTTCATGTTAATATGTTCTGTTAGACAAAACGAATGGAATGTTAACATTAGGTTTACTTTATCTTTTATATGTATAGTAAATAAAAAATGAATGATAAACTAGTATCCTAAGCCTATCAATTAACATTCTGCTTTTTAAATATTCAAATACATATATAATTTTTATTGTTTATTAAAGACTGTGACAATATTGAAATTTATTTATGATAAAATATGGTATATTTCATATGCATGTGATAGTCATTCAGTAAGTATTAGCTGGTGAATATAAATACAAAAACAATGCTTTCAACCTCTCCTCAGCAAATTAAGTATGCTGAGTAATTTTTCTTAATTGATAGTGGAGTATTGATAATTCATTCTCATACTTGGCATTTCCACTGATATGCGAATCATAATGGTCAAAGAATGAAGAAAATCGAACTAATTAAGGGTGTATCTTTATCATAGATGATTGTATATGAAACAATCTCAATACAATTATCATCATCATCACCACCACCATCACTGTGTTGTAACTAAATATTCAAATATGTCATCTTTATTTTAAAACATTTTTAAAATTCCAGAATCAGTTTACATAATAACAAAAATTATAATAAACAAAAGTAGTTTATTTCCTGTTGAACCCAATTCAGTTAATGGAAATCCATAGATATACATTACCTGCATAAATTCAGGTCGCAGATTTTTTAATCCATAAGGGTGTTGTACAGTTAAATGCAGAAAATTACGTCCAAAATTATCTTTTATATTTACTTGGGCACCTAAAAAAATCACTATGTAAATATAAATTCTATTCATTTATTTAAAGCATTATTTATGTGGATTTTCAACTTACCAAAAAAATTTTGACTTAAAACATTGTTGGCCTTTAGTTTACAGGAAATCGTGTTTAGATGAGAAAACTAAACATATTTAAAAATGGGTTTACCTTACACTGTGTCTGTGTGTCAGTGATATAGAAAATATGTGATACATTACATTAGTACATGAGGCCTTACTTTTTAAAGCATAAAATATAAATATAGAAACATTAGCGATAAAGAAAGAAGAGAATAACAGAGAAGAACACCTCACTTCTTTCTTATCAGAGGCCCAGGTTAGAATCTAAAATGGGGATAGTTATAGTTCCTACATCACATAGGACTGATACATTGAAAGAAGGTTGATTAAAAAGGTTTGGCAAATGCCTGGGGCATAACAATTGCTTTATAAATGTTACCTATTGTTCTGAAATTATCTTTTCAAAAATTTCTCCCTTACTGAACTAAAAATTATTCTAGACATGAAAAGTGTTCTGCTTATCTTTGTATTCACAGCACCTGGCCAGGGCCTGACACACAATAGATGGTGGCAGACAATGAATGTTCATTTGGTATACTATGAGTGTTCATCTAACCAAATTGAGTAGTACTTCCAAAGACCTCTTAGTACCTTTAGAGAGTAGCAAATTTACAACATTCCAAGATGCAGAAGCAGTTGCTAATATAAGTGGAGAGCGTCCTTCAGAATCGATGCTATTAATATCTGCCCCCTAAAAATCAAACAAGTCATTCAACAAAGAGTTTAGAAACAGATAATTCAGCATATTGAAATATCTAACTAATGGTAATTCATTGATAGAGTGTCTATATTATGGCTAGCACCAATGCATATGGCTAATTATAGAATGATTTGAAATTTTTCCATAATTCACATGTTGTATCAACAGAAATCAAGGACTTTTATAATTTCAACAAGAAACTATTACCATATATTAGACTTTTTAAAGACACCTGGTAATAGCTCTAGTTACTACTTGAATCATAAAAATAATATCCTTTTACTTGGATCAATTGTTTAGTTTCCACTGTAAGAAATAATTTTTAAATGTCTACAATTCTAAAAGGCTTCCAAATTAATTGCACATATGATTTAAGAAACAGTCACTGCTGGGTGCAGTGGCTCACGCCTGTAATCCTAGAACTTTGGGAGGCCGAGGCCGGTGGATCACGAGGTCAAGAGATCGAGACCATCCTGGTCAACATGGTGAAACCCCGTCTCTACTAAAAATACAAAAAATTAGCTGGGCATGGTGGCACGTGCCTGTGATCCCAGCTACTCAGGAGGCTGAGGCAGGAGAATTGCCTGAACCCAGGAGGCGGAGGTTGCGGTGAGCCGAGATCGCGCCATTGCACTCCAGCCTGGGTAACAAGGGCGAAACTCCGTCTCAAAAAAAAAAAAAAAGAAAAGAAAGAAACGGTCACAAAAAAACATTTGCTTGTTTTATAAAATCCTATTTTATCTGAAATAGATGAACTGAAATAATTGAATTGAAATCACTCAAATCCTAAAGTAAAATTTTAAACAAACATTAATAAAATTTATATTTAAAAATCACATTAAATATATATTTTTTAAATGAATAAGTCAATGTTAACCATTATGTATTATAATATTTGATATGACAAGAAATCAAAGGCTTTTTAAAATTTCATGGAAATAATTCTATATTTTAGATAGGGTAATAAAAGTAGCTTAAAATCTAAATGTGAATATTTCTTTGTTCTTTTGGGGGATCATTGAATATAGACGACAATGGGAACAGCATCCCCGGCAAGCTCCATAGTGGTCGGTGAGGCTCTGCCACAGTTCTGTCTGGTGAAGAGATGGCAGCCTTTGCAGGAAACCATGCATGACTATGGTTTATGGTTTATGGCATATAATGCATAGTTTATGGAATATAATGAGTCTCCCAGGATTCATCTGTGTAATTATCATAATTTCAACAGTTATCATTGACAATACACACATGTTCAATACTAAAAATGGAAATCCATCATTGCTGATATGGTGTAGCTTAAATAAATTCACCAAACGTTCATCCGTGTAAAGGGCTTATTAAAATTCAGCTCAAAGCTGACTGATGCCACTTCCCAGAGTGAAAAAGATCTCATGCTTCATACTTTCACTTATAATAAATCTTTGACAACTCCTCAGTTTTTAAAGTTGGCACTGAGGTAGCTGGGATAGGAGCTTCCCCAGTGCTGTCTGTCCTACCTCCATCTTAAAGCCACCAGTGCTGAAGAAGGGTCACCGCCCAAGCCCACACTCCCTTAAGATCCTGTTACAGACCACGGGAAACAGCTTTCCTTCCAATGTACCCGCAAATTTCCTGCTCTAAAACCACAGATATGGATATCCAAAAGTATGTTTTGATACTTTTAACTTCACAGTAATGTTTGGCCGTTAGGTATTCATATAGAATATACGCTACTTCCAAGCATGTCAGTCATCTTTTTGTACAGTGTTTTTGCTAATATGCAAGAAATAAAAATTTGATTCATTTTTGAAAATCCATATTATATAATTATATGATTTCTTCAACTATAAATAGTAATAAAAATAAACTAGTAAATGGAATAGTTACCACTGAAATTAAATAGTCTGCTAGTTCATGGTGATCAAATAATGAAGCTCTGTAAAAAACCACAAAATTATAAATATTATAATTAAAGTACTATTGATGTCAACATAAATGTATTTCATAAAGCTACTATATTTGAAAAGTGAATTTAACCAATCATAGAATAACAGGATAGAATGTTAGAGAATTAGTAAGCTTTTAAAATTTGTAATTTGATTCTGATTAGGGTAGCATTTTCAAAGTAATAATAGGGAAACACCAAATACATCACAATATTTTCTTCCTCATCCTTTAGTAAACCTATTTTCTCCTATAAAATCACCATGAAGATGTTATGAAGTGAGTAGTAACATTTGTCCCACGACAGAAAAGACAAGGGAATCGCTGGTATTGCTATGATCATGGGGAATAGCAACAGCTACATGTAAGGTGTGCCTTAAATTCATCTGCAGGGTTCAAAACCTCCTCTTTGAGGGACTCCTCTTTGGCAAAAGTTAAAAGGCAGTGTTGGCTTTTCTGAGTTTTTGTGAAGTCAAAAATAATTCTGGAAAGAACTGAAACATTTTGGTATCATCTCACGGACAGTCATAAGAATAACATTGATTACAAAGCAGGTAAAATTTTCCATCTGTATTAAAGCACCACCATAACAAATGTCAGTACTATGTGTTTCCCTTCACTAATCTCATTTCTTTTCTTCAAGATTGTCTCAGCTATTCTTGGACTTTTATACATAAATTTCAGAATCGGTTTGCTAATTTTCATCCCAAATTGACCAGAGATTGCATTATATTTAAAAGACATTAATTATATTTAGTAATTTCAGGGAACAAATTCTAACATTAATGCCCCATTTTCCTAATTTCTTGTTATGCATATTAATATATTAAGACTGTGTTCTAAAGATACATTTTAATAATAATCTAATCATTGGGTTTGTAAATTGGTGACACATTAGAATCAATTTTTTTTTCTTTAACTCCTGAGACTCTTCCCAAAGATTTTGATATATTCTAGGTTTATAGATTGTCACTGGGATTTTATAAGCTGCCCACATGATTGTAACATGCAACAGTTTGAGAATCTCTGGTCTAGAGGTTAGTCTACCAAGTTTTCATTTTATTTTAATGACTCCTTTTTAACTTTTTTTTACCGAATCATTTTTGTATCACCAATATTGGATTCATATATGACAATCTGTTTTTCACAATCTTATGTTATCTTCATATATTTAGTTTTACATAACTGATTATTCCTTCCTTTAAATTTTAAGGTCTCAAATATCTTTATTTTAAAATTCTTTTTGGAATGCCCTATTATTTCTATTTTCTTGGAAATAAATTGGCCTTTTGTTAACTTCATATTTTTTGTTACTTTTATGCTACAAAATTTTACTTTGCAAATTCATCCTAAGTGGGAGTTCCATTCTATTCAAACATATCCTATTGTGCCTTGTAGTTTTGCTAGTGTGTACATTTATTAGAAACAGATCTTGTATTGGTAGCTGGACTTTCTTTTTTTCTAAGAGATATTGTAGATTTCCAGGTCTGGTTGCTTATTAAAAATATATCGGCAGCACTGACTCTGTGGTGTGTGTGTGTGTGTGTGTGTGTGTGTGTGTGTGTGTGTCTAAGAGACCGAGAGAGTGAAGGCTCGCCTCAGACACCTCTTTCACTCACATGGGTAGCATCTAGTACTTATCTTTCCACAAGAACTGAATTTCCAGTCTACACTGCTTATTTTCTGTCCCAGAACCTAGTAAGCCTATGTTTTAATACACTTTGCCTGATGTGTATTTCTGTTAAACTTCAAATCAATTGGTTATTGTTTTGGCAACTTGGTTATAATTTCCTGAAACTATATCCTTTGAAACCATTTATCTATAATTTGGGGATTAGCAGAAGGATTAGCATGGGAAAGGTGAAATAAACATATGTATCTACTCCATTTTTGTCAATAAAAATGGGGATAAAATAAATATGAGAAATTGGAACAGATTAGAAATGGCTTGGAAGACCTTGTATGTAGACATCTTTAGCATATAGAAAATTAATCTTGAGCCTATATCCACTGGACTTGAATCAGAAAACACCCCAGGTGACTTTGTTCTGTGAAATTTCTTTAACATTCTATTCTCATTCCCAAGGACCATACGAGATTCCAGTTGATCCACAGGGTCTTTGTTATATTTGCTTTCTTCTTTTGAACCACAAAATCTTTCCTAGCATTAGTGCTAATGGCTCCTTGCAATGTCTAATTTAACACATGAAGACAAAAAGTCTGTATACAGAATGACAGGTAGGAAACTTGCCTGTGAAGCATGGTCTCACCACTTCCATTGGTTGTGTTAACAATATCCATGCCACCAGAATAGGACGATATCATCAATTTAACAATCTCAGTGGCTCCCTGGGTGGCAGCAAAATGAAGGGCTGTGCACCTCCCCTTCTGTAAAGGGTTTTAATACTAGAATCAATGTTTAAATCTCAATGTAAGAATATAATTTATATTGAGCTGTGAGCTTTTTCTTCCCAGGTTCATAAAATCAAGGAGTATCAATCAGATTGATCATCATTAATCATCTGAAATGTGACAGATATTTCTTGATTTTATGGACCTGCAAAGACAAGCATCCATATCCAAATTGTAGCTGACAATTGAGCTTCCTTCTAATATAACAACTCTTGGCAAATATTTCCTCCATCTTTGTCTGGGTGTCATTCTTTCCTCCAGGAACATGAGAGCAGTGTCTCATTCATTGCTGTAAGTACTCAGTGTATGAAGTGACTTCAGACTCCATACCACCAAAGGCAGCTCTTCATTTCCATATTGAAGGGACTTAGGATCAGTGTCCAGAAGCCACATGAGATTAATAACTAATCTTCTCTTCCTTCAGAAAACACAGGCATTTGCGGTATCCTGGAGGGGAGCTTGTTGCCACCCAAAACTCAGACATTGAAGGAAAAAGGGCCAAAACTCTCCACTTTTGGTAAGAGAAGCATGGCATGAGGTCAGATCCCAAACACAGTCAACACTTTCACATACCTATTCTTAGAAATTAGTTAAGTGATCCTTAGTTTAAAAATGATAGCTCTTCTGAGTAGAACTAAAACCAAATACGTTCATAGTTGGGATTTAATGTTCCTGGCTGAACGTTATCTTCTGAGGGGAGGCTTCAACTGATTTGGTGGCAATGGCACTAGACATATATTCTTTATTCTGTCTGTATTTGTGTCTGCAATTGTTTTGGGGAGCTCTCAATATTCTTTACACAGATTGAAACTTGGGGTGTTTTCTTGTTCTGCTTCTTTATCAGCAGAAGGAAATAATATTTCTTGTATGTATTTCGATCTAAATTAACTGTAAAAGAGCTGTACAGCCTTTTATACAGTTATGACAATTCTAAGATAAAAGTGTCGTAGAGAATATGAAGACTTACCTCCACTAGGTCTATTTGTGCACCATTGTCCAGGCACATTTTGATCATTTCCAAGTCACCATTTTGCACAGCCAGGTGGAGAGGACTGGCTTTCCCATTATTCACAAAGTTGATCTGCAACTGTCTATTGTACCCATGCTCTTCACCTTTAGAAGAAAATAACATTCAACATAACAAATATATAAAATGAACAATAGGGAGGTTTTTTATTAGGAAAAAAAAAAAGAAAGGGTACTGAGACACATAAAAGCTTCTGTTTAATTCTGTTAAATATTTTTCAAATTAGTCTGGGTGTGGTGGCTCACACCTGTAATCTCAGTATTATAGGAGGCAGTGGTGGGTGGATCACAAGGTCACGAGATTGAGATCATCCTGGCTAACACAGTGAAACCCCACCTCTACTAAAAATACAAAAATTAGCCAGTGTGGTAGCACATGCCTATAATTCTAGCTACTCAGGAGGCTGAGGCAGGAGAATCACTTGAACCCAGGAGGCGGAGGTTGCAGTAAGACAAGATTGCACCACTTCACTACAGCCTGGGCAACAGAGCAAGACTCAGTCTGAAAAAAAAAATCAAATGAACAGCATCCACCAGAACAGACTTATTTCTAGTATATCACATGGAAAAGCCTCTACTCACCAAACCTTAATAGTATTTCCATGCATTCTTTGGAACCTGAAAATGCAGCCTGGTGAATAGGAAAACATCCCCATTTATTTGATTTACATGGCTTAGCTCCTTTGTTAAGCTGGAAGAAAAGAACAGAATGAAAAATGACACTAGTTAAACCCCAAATCACAAGGGTGGATGAGAATTTACATGCCTCTCCCATATCATTTTACTATTGTATGTCTATGTAAAAGTACATAGAGAGTTTCATATGCGATAAAATCTAGGCAAGAAGGTAATCTTGAAGTAGGCTAAGAATCTGAAATACAGACATTTTATATCTTCCAAAGAAGTAACAACGTAAAAACAACAATCAATCTTGATACCCCAGCAAATAAAGTCAACACATTTTTTCAGTGGGATTGATGAGATTTTTAAAGACATTATCATTACTTCTATAACCATTTTCAGTTTCTGATGCAAATAAAGAGATAATATTTCTCAGATTATTTCCCTTTATTTATGCATAATTAATAAATGAATGTGCCACTACTCTTATTAAACCATGATAATCAAATATTTTCACTAATGAAGGTTCTTAATTTTCTGGAAATCATTAGCCTTCAGTTTTAAGTATATCTAATTACTATAAAAAATTATTTTGGGGCCGGATGCGGTGACTCAAGCCTGTAATCCCAGCACTTTGGGAGGCCGAGGTGGGTGGATCACGAGGTCAACAGATCGAGACCATCCTGGTCAACATGATGAAACCCCCCCGTCTCTACTAAAAATACAAAAAAAAAAAAAAAAAAATTAGCTGGGCATGGTGGTGCATGCCTGTAATCCCAGCTACTCAGGAGGCTGAGGCAGGAGAATTGCCTGAATTCAGGAGGCGGAGGTTGTGGTGAGCCAAGATCGCGCCATTGCACTCCAGCATGGGTAACAAGAGCGAAACTCCGTCTCAAAAAAAAAAAAAAAAAAATTATTTTGAAAAAGTAGAGGCCGGGCGCAGTGGGTCACTCCTATAATCCCAGCACTTTGGGAGGGGAAGGCGGGTGGATCACGAGGTCAAGAGATCGAGAACATCCTGGTCAACATGGTGAAACCCCATCTCTACTAAAAATACAAAAATTAGCTGGGCATGATGGCGCAGCCTGTAGTCCCAGCTACTAGGGAGGCTGAGGCAGGAGAATGGCTTGAACTCAGGAGGTGGAGGTTGCATTGAGCCGAGATCACACCATTGCACTCCAGCCTGGGTAATGAGTGAAAACTCTGTCTCAAAAAAAAAAAAAAAGGAAAAAGTAGAAAAGTGTAAAGCAGCCAATACTACCTTTAATCTCAACTTTTCGAGATAGTATCAGTTTATATATAATCTTGCAGAAATTATATAGAGAGCGAGAGTCCAGAAATTGAAACTGTACTTTATAAAATCATATTATTTAAGAATATTGTTAAGTAAAAGCTTTTTTGAACAACGCTGTCATACAGTATACACATAAATTAAATTTGCAAGGAAACCAGACTTTTAAAAATATTGTTTTCTATAGTATTTTCAACAATACTATTTCTTTATTCCAATTTTCTTTTGGTTAATTTAATTTTCCTAAATTCTTGGTTTGAGTGTTCATTAATTTATTTTTATTCTCTATGTCATTTATTCTCTTTGTGGTCCAATCATGACAGCTTAGAGGATGTACCTGTCTCTAAGTCCATCTAGTAAAGATGCTAAAACATATTTTTATGGTACATTTAAACATCAGGCAAATATTTTTAAATTATTTAATTTTATTTTCTTACTCTCTGGGATGGTGAAGACCATGGCCTGGATAACACGCACATGATTAAGGGATAATTGAAAAAAGACTGTTTGCTGGGATTCTAACAGCACACTCAGATAGAACACTGCCAGAAGCAGGAGGAAGTCAAGCAGACAGGTATCTCCATCGCCTCACTGGACCATGCCAGGAAGCCTCACCAGAGACAAGGTTGGCTCTACTCTTAGGCATACAGCTAAGAACCTTTGTCATTATATCATGCAGGGCTCTGTTTTTGAGAACATATGGCAATAATTTCTTCACATCTTGGGAGCTGTGTTTCCTTTGCCTTTTCTCTTGTGGGCCCAATATGTCTGCAGCTGACTATATTCATCTTTCCTTTGACTATTCAGATGCTCAGAATCATATGTACAATCCATCTTTATAACATCCAGGCCATGTACTTTGTATTTTACATTCTATCCTGCCCACCAGCTTCATCTCAATTTTTCCTGGCTGTATTTTCTTTTCACTTTGATTTTCTCATAATTTTCTTTACAGCTTTGCTGTTAATCTTCTATAAGCAATCTCAGATCCACTTAAGGAGTGACTACATACACAAAAACACACAGAATAACTTTTTTTCTGACCCAGTTTTTATATTTTACATTTTTCTAGGGAGAAAAACTTAAGAGCTTTTGTAAACAATAATAATTCATATTGTCTTCATGAGAAGATAAAGAAAGCAGAAAGATATGACTAATTACAAACCAAAATCTGCAGTGCTTCACTATTATTTTTGGTGCATGCAATTATCACAGATGTATTTCCATTTTCTCCTTCCAAATTAATGTCAATACTTCTATGCTCCAGCAAGACCTAAACAAAAAGGGAGAATAATTATCAAAATTTTTGCAGATTTCCAAATAAGGTACTTGTCGTCTTCCACTAGATTTGAAGTTCTCAAATGCCAGAGAGCATGTCTGCTTATCTTTTATTCATCCTTCTCTCACACAACCTGGCACAAAATCTTGCACACTGTGGGTACTAATTAATTTCTCCATTAGATGAAATAATCATGATTTCAATGTTATAATAATTCAGGCAATGCTGATTCTGGAATTGTAAATAAAATAAGAATGATAGATACTAGTTATCATAGTTTCACTTAATACTTCTGACTTGTATTAAGTAGAGTTACGTTAACTAATATCTTCAGGAAAATAAATTTGTGGAGCCGTTTAGAATGTGTTCGTGATGGGAGGGGAAGAGAGGTAGAGAAGAAGGAAGAAAGTAAAAAAGAAAGAAGGAGGGAGAGAGAAAGGCAAAAGGGGATTTTTTTTTCTTCTAGCTATTTTTCTTTTACCTGGATTACAAGAATCTTGGGAAGTGTCAGTGGAAACTCTATTCTCTTCAATAAAGAAAAGTTTTGTATATGGTGTAACTCATTTAATTCATATTTGGTCTGGAATGAAAACTTTCTCTACAATGCAAGAAATTAGCATCCTGAAAAAAATGGTCAAGTAATTTTTTGATGGAATTTCACTGAAGACCTCTTACTTCCTCACCTGGTTGACTGCCCAATGATTATTACCCAAAGAGTCTATAGATCTTTGACTAGTCTTTCTTTTACATTCAATGTAACAAAATTATCTCATATAAATGTCTTATCAAATCTTTTAATTGGCCTCCTAGAAGCTTTTCCACTTGCAGAAAGACTATGATAAATGATGATATATCCTTATAATTAAATAATGTTAAAAGAATGTATTAAATAATCTGTTTCTTAAAAACCTTCACTTCTTAAAAAAAAAAAAGTATACAACGTCCTGTCAGAACATCTTGTTAACAAAACATGCCCTACATGAGTGTCGGCAAATGAATTAGGTTTACTAATTAGCTGTGCTGGTAAAAGAAAATTAAATTCAGATTTTAGTACATAAGAATATGTGGAGAAATGATTGTTGGATTAAGGCAAATGAGAGCATAAGATTCCTTCTATGGAATTTAGACACCATCACATTCTGTTTTTAGGAATCTCTAGATTCACATGAAAAATAACCTACCAAAGTCTATATGAAGGTATTTTTCTCTCTTTGCCCTCTTAGAATCATAGATCATAAATTTGTAGCATTTACTGGGCTGTTATTATTAAACCACCAAAAGCACAATCTGTGAAAAGCTGTGTTCAATTATATGTGGCAGGGATCCCAGAGAGAGCAACTAAGCTGTCCACCTACTTCAAATTCAGTCATGACCAGGCAAGTCTGGAAGGTTCAGAGGTGAGGTCTCCGCAGGCCCCTTTGATGAGAATCCGGAAAGTCTCATGGAAGGGTCAAACAACTGAATACTTTGAAGTGAAGCCCAAAGGACTAGGGCCCGCAGGCCACTGAGAAACAAAACCACCTCCTAATCCCCAGGCCAATGTGTCCCAGGGATTATTATACCATAATAATATCCCATAGGTTATTTGTGCAAGCAATTGAAGTGATGTACAGATGACAATTTTCTTTTAACTTTACAACCATTATAGGCAGTAGGGGAAAATTTGGGGGAAGTCTAGTGCAGCAGTCAATGGGGCAAATTCTAAACTGATAGGGGCTGGGTGGATACAGGCCAGACCACAGGCATAACTGGGAGAGGCAGGTGGAGAGAACTGCTGTTTGCAAGCATGAGGGGAGATACTCCAAAACACCTTCTCTTCCTTCTATTCCTGTCATCTCCGCTGAAGCAGAGTAGTCTGAAAGTATTTTCAGACATAGCTGTGGCTGGTAAGACCAAGCAAGGGAGAGTCCATTTTACTTAGAACTCTACTTTTCTGCTTGTTCTGGTGTCACCAGGAAAATTTGTTTTATGTCCACCACCAAGTTTATGAATCATTTAGGATCTCTATTTTCTATTTCTATGTGATACCTACCTTTCTGTATTTGTTGGTCTGGAGATTTCTGCTTTCTAATTAACAATAGGCTTTCAACAGTTACCTGCCTTCGAATTCTAAGAGCCATTACTAATTAATAGACATTTGTTCTTGAAAAGATCCTTCCAAGGGAGCACAGAGCTCCATGAGGAAATACGTGACATCTCTGGGAAAATTTCCCATAGTCATTAGTGGCCCAACCCAGATGATATAGAAACAGCACTAGGATCATGAATAATGCAGATTTGAAAAAAAAAAAAAAACCAGCTTGTTGCCAGAGGATTTTGTAGTAACCTCTTCAGGGAGCCACCCTGACTCATCTCGCAGGTATTGAGATTTCAGCTCTCCTCTTCTCAGACAGAACTCCCATTGACTCAATTATTCATTCATTCACTCATTCACTCATTCAGTAGCCATCATTTACCAGCACAGTGCTGAGGAATAAGAGATATTTGAATTAGTAAGACACAGCTCCTCCCTCAAGCATAAATAGCCAGTGTGGAAGAAAAGTACATAAACAATTGATTCCAATATCACCTGTTAAGAATTTTAATACAGTCTCATATAAGGTACAGTAGGAAAGCAGAAAGTGGTTCTTCTCATACCTTTTATGCCAGACTTAGAGGAGCCAAGGTCTTAGAGGGCTGAGAGAAAGGTTTTGGGTTAAAGAGAGCCTGAAACTCAAGGCGCTCGTTGGATATTGTTTCTGCCAGAAAGCTTATTATAAGTTCCAAACAGCCTACCTTACAAATGAACTCCTGGAACATGATCCCTTTGTAAATTAGATTCTTCATTCTTTTTTTTTTTTTTTTTTTGAGACGGAGTTTCACTCTTGTTACCCAGACTGGAGTGCAATGGCGCGATCTCGGCTCACCGCAACCTCCGCCTCCTGGGTTCAGGCAATTCTCCTGCCTCAGCCTCCTGAGTAGCTGGGATTACAGGCACACGCCACCATGCCCAGCTAATTTTTTGTATTTTTACTAGAGACGGGGTTTCACCATGTTGACCAGGATGGTCTCGATCTCTTGACCTTGTGATCCACCCGCCTCGGCCTCCCAAAGTGCTGGGATTACAGGCATGAGCCACCATGCCCGGCAGATTCTTCATTCTTCAAGCATGTTTGTATTCTAGTGTGTTTGAGAGACTCTGAGATGTAGTTTAAAAATGATGGCCTAATTCTTACCCTTAAGCGATTTTCCAAGGTTTCCTCTATTTCACCAAACTTACTCTTATGCCTTGAAAACCAATCAGATGTTTCCTAGTGGTATCCTTATGTCTTCTGCTAACTAATCTTTCTGACAGGCACCTATTCTAACAAAAACATCGAATCATAATTACGTTTTCTGTTTTCACTGAGTATCTCACTACCTTCTTCCTTTTAGTCATTAAATCAGTCAGGTAAAAGTGATAAAGCCTGATCTTCCTGTTAAACAAAATTCCTTAGTCTTGCATTTTTACTTGTGATATGACATTAGGCAAGTTATGCAAATTCTTTTTGCATCTTAGTGTACTCAGCTAGGAAACGAGAAGACTTCATTGTGGGTTTGCTTAGATGAGAATTTAATAAACAAACACACACAAACCTCTTACAAAAATGCTTGGTAAATAAGAACTATTCAATAAAGGCAGAACTAATCATCATCATCATCATCAATAGTTGGTGAGAAGTAAAGCAAAGGTAATAATTGCCTTTTGTTTTCCCTGGAAGCTTAGAAGGTGCTCCTCCTGGCGCAGACAGAAAGAGCTGGATTTGGGTCCCAGCTCCAATGGGTGCTGCCAGTCAGGCTCATTGGAGCCGGCCAGTAGCCTTACCTTCATCACCTCGTTGTGTGTGCCCTGCACAGCTATGTGGAGGGGTGCTATCATGTTGAAGTTTCGGAGATTTGGGTTTGCTCCTCTGCTGAGAAGAAACTTAACACTTTCAATCTGGTTTTCTTCTACAGCACAGTGCAGAGGGGTATTTCCATAATCATCCATTGCATTCAGCACTAGAAAAAGAAACCGAAGTATGGATTAAGTTTTGCTTGGACTGTATTCAACACGTTTTGAGGGCCAATCCACCTCAAAACTCAGTGCCAAGTGCAACTGAAATCAGCTGCATCTTCTTTATGGAAACTAAAAACACAGCTTTGGTTCTGATGAAACATTTAATGGGTTCCTAGTGGGAACATATAGAAGTATGGCACTGACATTATCAATTGAGTTAAATTTGTATGGGTAACATTAATAAGAAATAGATCCTCCTATTGCTACATGTTCTTATCTAAATGAGTTTGGGATTGTGGTAAAATATTGGGATTACATAAAAGCAATAACTATGTCCCAGGCACTCTGCTGAGTTCATATGACCATTATTTCAGTCAAGCCTCCAACAGCCTGCAAGGTACCACCATGACAAATTTTCAGAAGGAGTAAGATGGTGAGGTCCAGAGAGGTTAAAAGTCTTGCCAACATCACAGTGCTAGTAAGTCGTATGAACCTCAGCTTCCTTGTATTCAAACTTGGTAAAAAATTTAAAAAAAAATTTTAAACCATATATTCATATACCTGCACAGAGAGAGAGAGAGAGAGAGAGAGAAAGAGAGAGAAAGAAATATATATAGAGAGACCTTGCAATGCTGCAATGTTCTGGGACAATAATATTAAAACATGTCTTTTTTTTTTTTTTTTTTTTTTTTGAGATGGAGTTTCGCTCTTGTTACCCAAGCTGGAGTGCAACGGCACAATCTCGGCTCACCACAACCTCCATCTCCTGGGTTCAAGCAATTCTTCTGCCTCAGCCTCCTGAGTAGCTAGAACTACAGGCACACGCCACCATGCCCAGCTAATTTTTGTATTTTTACTAGAGACGGGGTTTCACTATGTTGACCAGGATGGTCTTGATTTCTTGACCTTGTGATCCACCCGTCTCCACCTCCCAAAGTGCTGGGACTATAGGCGTGAGCCACCGCGCCCGGCCTAAAACATGTCTTTAAGGATCACAGCAGAGTGCCTGGCCTGTAGCAATGGTTTAAAAAATGTTAATGAGAAAAAAAGATACACCACAAATAAAACACAGAACTAGAATTTGAGCTTGAGCCCCTGATGCCATATGTGGTTTCCACGTATTTCTACAATATGATCCATGGCACTATTTACCCTGTGAGCTCAGCATATAAGTAATATGTCCTTTCATCCTGCAAAGTCATATAGTTATTCTAAAATAGACATGGCTGTCTGCTTTATCAGCTTTGTAAATTAGTGGCAGTATATCTTTATGTCAGGAAAAGAAAAAAATTGCTCATAAATATGATTTGGGGAACATCTATGATACTTGGAACCATATAGCCATGCTTTCTGTTTCTCTCCTTTTTAAAATGTATCTCTCTACTATTTCCTTTCATTCATCTAAGTGCTTCATTCTAAACCACACACACACACACCCCTTGACCGTTTTATCTGATCAAGAAGAATCACTCCATTCATCATTCATTCCATTTGGCACCAACCTTAAACAGGGCTCTATACTTAAAAACTCCCATTCACTAAATAAGTAACTTGAATTTGGCTTTTATCCTCACCACATTTCAGAAATCAGTTTTACAGAGGTCACCGGGGCCTTCTAATGCAGGAGCTTTATCATGATCTCCTTCCTACTTGATCTCTTTGTGGCAAGAGTTTCTTCTAACTCTTCTATCGCAGTAACTTTGCCCATAGCTTGTGTATTTTCACTCTCTTCATCTTTTTATGGCTTTTCCTGTGCTCTCTCTCTCTTAATGTTGGCATTCTACTCTTATCTACTTTTGCTAGCAATTTTGTAATCCCCTAAAGGATTTTCACACATTTCCACTGTCTGAGCGACTTCCTATGCAATCATGCGTAGGGCGGCCTCGTTCCTTCCACATTTCTGTTGCTGGCTATTTCCTAGTGGATGTACCCTGGGCCTTTCAAACTCACTGTGACCAAAGCTCACATCTTCACACTCACCTCTTTTCTGTTTTCTCATATTCCTCCTTTGGGGGGATGATTATATTATTAATTTCAAAGTCAGTTCCAACTCCCTGCTCCTTTCTCTTCCCGTTTACTCTGCTGTCACCCACTGTTGACTTTACATGCCAATATCTCTGGAAACTCTCCCTGTCTCCTTATTGTAGCTTTACAACCCTGGTGAACTCTTATCTTCTCCTTATTACCCAAATAGCTTTTTAGCTGGGCTTCCACTTCTAATCCGCCTTCCACAATATTGATAGAATTATCTTATGTAGCAAAGGTCTTATCACACCACCCACTGCCTCCACCTCTGTGGCATCTACCTCCCTCATTGTCTGCACTTGAATTTCTTAAACAAGGTACAGTGGTCAAGGCTGGCATCTGGAAAACATCACTGAGGGAGAATGGTACACCTTCTTGAAGTGTCAATTTTATTTAATGATAATAATTTAAATATAACCTCAGTTGGAAATCATATAAAAGAGTACATTAAATGTGTATGCATTTTTACAGTCTATGTAAAAATTCTAATAAAGTCTGTGCTTGTTGTGGGGTTTCCTAGATCTCTGCAATATTCTTTGCAGTATTTCAGTAGAAGAAGTTGAGGAGTGCTGATGTGTAGGAAAAACCCACACTTCTAAGTGAATTACACAGGCTCTTTATAATTGGCCCTAATTACCCTTAGAATCAATCCATTCCACTCTTCCCAGTGAATTGAATGAGATGAATGATTTCTGGAAGATATTTTGTTACCTTCAAAAGAGGAATCTCTGGTGATCTTCTCCATTAGCTCAACTTGGCCTTTTGCTGCAGCATAATGCAAAGAGATGTCCACATTGTTACATCTGTTTAATATCTTTTGATTCTTAAAGTTTTGTAATCCACATGTACTTCCTTCAAAAACCACCTAGAGGTATTTAAAAACCATTATATCAAACAAGTATATGCAAAACTTATGGATATAAAGTTAAATATTTTATAGTTTGAAAGAACTTTTTATTGTCACAAACTATCATTCTTATAATGAGGTAAATATTTTTCTTGAAATACACAAAATGTTTACAAAGAAGGTATGAGAAAATGCCCCAAGATTGATCAGTATATAAAATAAATGTTTTATTTTTTGATCATGATCATAAATTCATATATGCTTAGATATAAAGGCCTTTCTTCCTTGTTGCAAAGGAAATGCAGAAATCTTCCCCAAACAAATGATTCCGATACTTGCTTTAATTCTGCCATTGACCATAACTATTTACATATGTCACATGATAACATATGCCAAAACTCCAGTTTGTTATTTTAAGGATAACTAGAGCATTTCTCACTACTGAAAGGAATGATCAGTTAAAATGAAGTATTAAAGTATTTAATGTATCTTAATACGACTAAGAGTTTACAATATTAGAATTTATTCAGCGAATGTCAGATTGGAATAATAAAACATAATTTCTGAAATTTTTGAACTTTGGCTTTTGCTTCTGTTATTACAGAATAGTACCTAACAAGTCACTCATCTACGGTAGTCTCTTAAATTGAGATGTATTACTTTTTAACTAAAAAAAAAGAATTCCATATAAGCTACATATAAGTTTAGTGACTACAGGATATGACAATGAGCATCCAACAACTTCTAGATTTACACATATTCTGTTACAAATTTAAAATAGGGTTCTTGCAGAAGCAGGGTCTTTTTCCATGTCTCATCCTTTCAAAGAAAGTGATGATATAAATCTATTTCGAACCATTCTGGCACTTGAATTTGATACACTCTTTGCCTAATAAAGCGATTATGCTGCCCATTCCCTAGTGCCAGAATGAGCAGCTTGGGAGATCTGTTCAGCGATGTGCTGTCAACAATAACCCAATTCCACACTCGTTAGAGGAAGTACTAGGTTCAGATGCTCACAAGGTACTATTGAATTCCTGGAGAAGGAATTCGCCACTCCTGCCTCGGTTTTACTGGGAACATTTTCGGCAAAGCATTTTGTGCAGACACTTGGTTTCTCTGTTTCACTCTGTTAGACCAGAAGACTTCTCAACCCCCAAAACTTAAATAGTTTTCCAACGGCTATCAGATACAGTCATTCGGCTATTTGGTTCTAAACAAAATCTACAAAATGCTCCAAGTGAAACGGCTCAGAGTCCAAATTGTCCTGATTTTAGGCAGCTGCCCGATCTTGTGCCAAGTGATACAGATACTTTTGAAGTAGGTTTCCCTGGACGGCAGTTGCCCATCTAGGAGCATAGACTGGACAAATAAGCAAACAAAATAGATAAAGCAGGCGCTGTGCCGGCGCGTCATTAGCGGGGTCTCCTCTTGGATTGTGCACACCCCACCCCGAACACTCCTCCAAACCAAGGGCTGACCGCAAGGAAACCGCGAGCCGACCCCCACCCGCCCCGAGGTCGGAACCCGTCCGGACCCCCGAGCGCCCAGGGTACCTTAAGCGATTCCTTGCAGTCGTCCGTGTCGTTCGGCACATCCTCATAGAGCACGGCCTGGGGCTCCTTCTTTTCTCCAGGGCGCCACATCTTCTTCAGGCTGCGCTTCATTGACGCCACCTGGTGCAGCTTCTCCCCACGCGCGGAGGCACCTGGGCGAGAGGGCGCTGTCAGACCGCCAGGCGCTGAGTCTTCTCCGGCCCGAGCTCTCCCGCGCTGCAGCCCCAGGCAGCGAGAAACCCCCTCTGCCGGAGCGCTGGAGAACTTCTGGAAGGAGGTCTCAGGCCCGCGCTACTTATAGTGCAGGATGCAGGCGCGGCGCGGAGAGGAGGGAGAAACACAGACCTCCTTCGCAAAGAGGGCGGTGGCGCCGCCTCTGCCCGGAACTCGCCCCTTCAGGGGGGACAAAGTGACCCGCGCGTCCCGCGGTCCTGCAGCTGCAGCAGCGCACTGTCAGAGTCACGCATGTCAGATCAGAGTACAAGGTAATGAGTGGGTACATCGGAAAGATTTTTAGTTTTCAGATTTTTTTCCTAACCAAAATCCTGTGGACCTGACTTTCCCACCATGTGTACCTCCTTCTTTGATTTGCAAGTAAGGCTTTTAGCAAAACTTCTCATTCCAAACATTTGGGAGAATAGCTAAATTCTAGCACTGGTTTGAGGGACTAGATTAAATTTCTGTGAATCTCAGGTCCCATACCCTGTGGATAATAATATTGATCCCCCTCACGCTTTGGTGGTTAAGGGTAGTTAATAAAAAGGTCAGGTTAGGCCAGGCGCGGTGGCTCTCGCCTGTAATCCCAGCACTTTGGGAGGCCAAGGTGGGCAGATCACGAGGTCAGGAGATCAAGACCATCCTGGCTAACACCGTGAAACCCCATCTCTACTAAAAATACAAAAAATTAGCCAGGCGTGGCACCCGCCTGTAATCCCAGCTACTCTGGAGTGTGAGGCAGGAGAATCTCTTGAACCCGGGAAGTTGAGGTTGTAGTGAGCCCAGATGGTGCCACTGTACTACAGCCGTGGGCAACAGGGCGATACTCTCTCAAAAAAAAAAAAAAAAGTCAGGTTAAACGTAAACCGCCGCAACTGCTGTTTGATTGCCCCCAGCTTTGTCTGAGAGACTTATAATTATAGGCCTGCTCTTCATTAAGTGTCAATTGTGTAGAATAAAAGGTGTTCTCTCCCAATCAAAGAGGCTGATTCCACGTTTAGGTACAGACAATGGAGCCTCTGAAACTGTTGACGGTATGCTCAAATTTACAAGGCTAGAAAGCAAGAAACCTTTCCAAGGCTGTTTATACTTTGCACGGGACAGAACGTAGCTTTGACAGTCTTTTGCTTTGACAGACTGTGCTCCCTAAAGGCCCTGGATTGTCATATTCACCTGCTCATCTCCAGCACCTAAGACCCTGGTGGTTCCAGGACCTGGCATAGAGGTGTACTCAGTAACTGTCTGTGGACTGTTTAACCTAGGGGCTACGGTGGGCTGAGCTTGAGGGTAGGCAGTGTGGGCATGATGATGTTGAGGAACCATGAAAGGTCCCCACAAATCTTCCAATGGATATGGCAGGTTGCCATCAATTCTACCCCTGGGGTGGAATTCCTTGGAAGGATAATATTGAACTTATCACATCATGAGTCCGTGAGTATGGTTTGCTGAAGGATACCGGTGCTCACCTTCACCCTTGCACGCTTTTCCCTCCAGCATCTGTGTTCAGGGAGTGCAAGACAGAATCAGTTGAACAGCTTGCTATGATTTAGTTGAAGGAGGTAATGCATTTGGACAAACCAATAAAGAAAGAATCCAAAGGATAAGTAAAAAGAATAATTCTCATTGAGCCATTGCTGTCTACCTGACATTTTCCTTATACCAGGTTAATGTTTTAAAATGTAAATGCCTCAGGAATATAAAGACTTTTTATTTTTTATCATTGATTATTTTGATTGCTTTTCTCATAACACTAGGTGGAAAGGGTCACTAAGGCAAAAAAAGAATAAAGAGGAGCTTCAAATGGTCATTTTGGAAGCTGAGGCAGTGGGCATGTCATGGCAGCAAGCATCAGATGGTCCTGTTTTCTCTGAGAGACAGGGGGAGAGCAGGGGTGGGGGCAGCGCTGGCCAGTGGGGGGCAGACCCTGGTGCAGGGAACTCCAGCAATGGATGGTTTAGGGGAGTGCTGGGAGAAGGGTGGCTCCAGGCCAACAGCACCCCTCCTTTGGAACATCCCCTGGGGTCCGCTGCTAGCACAGAATGATGCTTTCTGCATTCTTGCTTCTGTGCCTCATTGACATCTCCCAAAGCATGTTTTCTTTTTAATTTTCTTCTCTGGCTTTAACAGTGAAAAATACCGATGGTTAATATTATAGATATAAGTTTTTCCTGCTTTCTGCTTACAAAAGCAACGAGAACAAAAGTTAGTTTAATTTTTAAAAGATATTACGGGGGTCTTGTTCATTTTAGGCACTTTTCAGGCAGTGTCTTCCCAAGACCTCTCAGAATTCCCATGACTGTTTCTTCTTAATTGTTAAATTATTTCCTACTCATAAAAAATATCTCTTTCATAGATAGGCAGGGCAACTTCCTCTAATTGCAAGATTAATTGCAAATCTTTGTCTTAAAATGCAAAATGTAGACAGGAATAAGATGGTATCTAGCTATTTACAATCAAGATCCTATTTCATTTGAAGTTTAATTATTGACAAATAGCAATAAAGTACAAGCTTTTTTACTTTTAAAATGATAATTATTAGAGAAAAGAAACCTTCAGAGAAATTTTCTGAAGGTAATTTTTATTATCAAATTACAATTTGACATTACACAGAACTTTATTCAAGAAAATAAAAGGTAATAATAATAAATAATTTTATTTAAATTCTCAGGGAAAATATAGTTATATCCACATATTGCTCAATATCATTTTATGAAAAAAATCTAGGTTCCCCTAATTCTCCTTAATTTTGTTCCTTGAATTAAAATTTTTTTTTTATAAATTATTATAAAAAATTTATTTTTAAAGTCACTAATCCAAATATATTATTAGTGAAAAGGGGCCCAATAAACATACTAAGGAAAATAGCATCTTTAATAAAAATAAAATAAAATAAAAATGTACCCATGAAAAGTGCACAGTATGATGATTTTTAGTAAATGTATACAATTATATAACTATCTCCACGATCCAGTTTTAGAATATCTCTATCAATCTAAATCCAAATACAGTAATTCCCTCCCCCACGCAGACCTCTAAACAACCTTCAATCTGTCTTTATAGCATAGTTTCTATCTCTGTAGTTTAGCCTTTTCTAGAAATTTCAGCTACATGCAGTCATACACCATATAATCCTTAGTATCTAGCTTCTTTTGCTTAGTATAATGCATTTGAGATTAAACCACATTGTGCTATGTATCAGTTGTTTCTTCCTTTTTATCGCTCAATAGTATTCCATAGTATGGATATACCATCTTTTCTTTATCCTTTTACCAGTTGATAGACCTTTGAATTATTTCCAGTTTGGGTTCATTATAAATAATGCTAGTATGAACATTATCTTTCAAATCTGTAGACATACATTTTTATTTCTTTTGTTTACATAGATACATAGTAGTACACTTGCTGAGTCATGTGATAAATATGTGTTTAGCTTTGAATGAAACTGCCAAATTGCCTTCCAAAGTGGATGTACCATTTTATATGGCCTCCAGCAGTGTGTGAGGATTTTACTTATTCCACAGCCTCACAAAACTTAGTATTGTTCGTCTTTTTTATTATGGTCATTCTAGTGGTATATACCATTGAGGCTTTAATTAGCATTTCCCTAATGGTTAATGGTATTGTCCATGCTATGATGTCTTATTAGTCATTCATATATTTTCTTGATGAAATGTTTATTAAATTCTTTTGCCTCATTTTAAATTGGGTTGTCTTCTTACTATTAAGTTGTAAGAGTTCTTTTTTCTAAATACAACTCTTTAATCAGATAAATAATTTGCAAATGTTTTTTCAGAATCTGTTATTTCTCTTAAAGGTGACTTTTCAAAGGCAAAACTTTTAATTTTGATAAAAGTCTAATTTGTTAATTTTCTATATTGTGTTTTGGGTGCCATATGTAGAAACTTTTGCCTATGCAAAATTAAAAACCTTCTCTTCAATATTTTCTTCTAAAAGTGTTAGCTCTTAACTAGATACATTTTGGTTACTTTCTGATCAGGGTGTGGGGTAGAGGTCTAAGGTCATTTTTGTTGCATATGTTATACAAATGTTACTAGTTGTTAGAAAAAACGATAGGCCAGGCACAGTGGTGCATGCCTGTAATCACAGCACTCTGGGAGGCCGAAGCGGGCAGATCACCTGAGTTTGGGAGTTTGAGACCAGCCTTACCAACATGGAGAAACCCCGTCTCTACTAAAAATACAAAAAATTAGCCAGGCTTGGTGGTACATGTCTGAGGCTAAGGCAAAAGAATTGCCTGAACCCAGGAGGTGGTGATTGTGGTGAGCCAAGATCACACAATTGCACTCCAGCCTGGGCAACAAGAGCAAAACTCCATCTCAAGAAAAAAACAAAAAAAAAACCTATACATCCCTCATAGAAGTGTCTTGGAACCATTGTCAAAAATCAATTAACCATAAATATAAGGATTTGTTTCTAGACCCGTATCTTCTTCTATTGATTAATATCTATATTTAAGCAAATACCACATAATCTTGACTTATATATTTGGGTTGTCAAATGGGTAGTATGATGGTTAATATTAGGTGTCAACTTGAGTAGATTGATGGATGCCTCAGTAGCTGATAAAGCATTGTTTCTGGGTATGTGTGTTGCATTGAGTCTATAGATTGATTTGGTGAGAAGGGTCATTTTTAAAATATTGAGACTTCTGATCCATAAACATGGCATATTTTCAGTTTACACAGATCTATCTCAATTCTCTCAGCAGTGCTTTGTAGTAGTCCATGTACAGTTCATGCATATTTTTAAGTGTATTCCTAAGTATTTTATTAGTTTTAAGCTATTTTAAATGAAATGATTTTAATTTTATTGTCAGATGATTTATTGTTTATATAATACAATTAAATTTTCATATTGATCTTGTTTTCTACAGTTTTACTAATCTTGCTCATTAATTCTGGTAGACTTTTAAGAGCTATTTTAGAATCTTCAACATATAAGACAATGCTAACAAAGACAATTTGCCCTTTCCTTTCACAAATGTATGCCTTTAATATTTTTTCCACTCAATCACTGATTAGAAGCTCTAGAACATTGTTGAATAGAAGAGGAGAGAGTGGATATCCTTACCTTTTTTTCAATCTTAGAGGGAAAGCAGTGTCTTTCGCCATTAAATGTGACATTAAAGCAGGATTTTCACAGATGCCAACTATCAAGTTGAGAAAATATTTTTATTCTTTGTTTTTATCAAGAGTGGCTGTTGAGTTTTGTCTGATGCTTTTTCTACAACTATTGAGATGATCATGTTTTTCTCACTTATTAGTTTATATTAATAGATTTTCTAATATTAAACCAACCTTTTGATATGGTGCTGGATTCAGATTGCTAATATTTTGTCAAAAATTTTTGTGTTTAGGCTTATGAAGAATATTGATGTGTAGGTGCCTCTTTTTATAATATTTTTATATAGCTTTGCTGTCAGTATAATAGTAGCTTCCTTGAATAAGTTTAAAAATGTTGTCTTCTATTTTCTGAATTAGTTTGTATAATATTGGTATTATTTTTTAAAAGGTTTAGTAAAATTCACCATTGCAGGCCTTTGGGAAGATATTTAATTACTCATTCAATGTTTATCTTTTATGGAGCTATTTTGATTTAATATTTTTGCTTGAGTAAATTTTGATAATTTGTTGAGAAGTTTGTCTATTTAAGTTGTCTATGTATTTGTTGACATAAAGTTGTTCATAACATTCCTTTGAAATCAATTTAGTCAGTCAATTTATTGTAGGGTGTGTAATAATGCCCCTTCTTTCATTCCTGTTTTTGTAATTTATGTCATCTCTCTTTCCTAATCATTTATCAGTTTCATTGATTGTTTTTCAAAGAACCAGCTTTAGATTTTATTAATTTTCTCTATTATTTCTCTACTTTGGGTTTCATTTCTCTCTCTCTCCCTCTCTGATTTTCCTTTGTAATTATTTGGGTTCAATTTACTCTTCTTTCTTTACCATTTTGAGGTACAACATTGAGTTGTTGATTTTGGATCTTTCTTGTAATATAATTATTTAAAGATACAAAATACTTTCTAAACTTTGCAACAGCTGCAGCTCATAAATTTTGATTTGGTGTGTTTTCAATTCTGGTTTCTTCTTTGACTCATAAATTACTATTTATGCTTAGTTTTTAAGTATGTGGGATTTTTCCAAATTTATTTCTATTCTTGATATTGAATTCAACCTGGCTATGGTCCAAGAACATACTTTCTATGATTTCAATCCATGCAATTCAAATGTAGAATAGTTGAAAAGTTATATGCCTAGCATATGGTCTATCTTGTAGACTGTTCTACATACACTTGAAAATAATGTATATTTTGCTATCATTTGGTAAAGTTTTGAGTAAGTTATTGGGTCTACTTGGGTGATAGTGTTGCTCAAATTTTCTATATTCTTAGTGATTTTCTATTTTTTATGTTATCAGTTACTGAGAGTATTAAAATCTCAAATTATAATTGTTAAATTATCTATTTCTTCTCACAATTCTGTCAGGGTTTGTATTTCATTTAGAGGTTGTTCATAGAATTCCTTTGCAAGGAAGTATCTATTCTTAGATGCATGCATACTTATAATTATTGTCGTCCCACTATATTTTCCTTTTTATCATTATGAAATTTCCTTTATGTATATAGGAATAAGAAATTTCTTATTTTAAAGTCTATTTTATCTGATATCATCATGCCAGATCACTGATGCTTACATTCACATGGCAAATCTTTTTCCATTCTGTTAATTTTAATCTATTTTTTTAAACTGTTTCTTGTAAATAGCATATAGTTGAATCTTTCTCTTTTATACAGGTGACAGTCTCTGCCTTTTAATTATAATATTTACTAATTATATCATTAATATTTAATATAGTTATTGATATGGTACTGCATTTTAATCATTGTTTGTTTGTATCATGTCTTTTTCTCTCACTCTGTTTCTTCTCTACTGCCTTCTTTTGTGTCTAACAATTCTTTTAACACCTCAATCACTGATGAGAAGCTCTAGGACATTGTTGAACAGAAGAGGAGAGAGTGGATATCCTTACCTTTTTCCCAATCTTATAAGGAAAGCACGTCTTTTTCTCTCACTCTGTTTCTTTGGTAGAAATTCATTGGTAGATTGTTTAGATGTTTTAAATTTGTTTTCATAGAGTCATGATTACATTGTTTTCAATGAGAAGTCAACAAATTGTCTTAATTTTTTTCAATGAGAAAAGTAGTTTTTCTGATTTCAAGCTTTTTCTCTTTCGGCAACATGACTATAAGGTATTCATGTGTTCACAAAACACATGGACACAGAGAGGGGAGTACTAAACTCTGGGGTCTATAGGGGGGAAAGGGGAGGGCCAGTGGGAGGGGGAGGTGGGGAGGGATTGCCAGGGGAGAAATACCAAATGTGGGTGAAGGGGAGAAACCAAACAAAACACACTGCCATGTGTGTACCTATGCAACTGTATTGCATGCTCTGCACATGTACCCCAAAACCTAAAATGCAATTAAAAAAAAAAAAAGACATTTTGTGTTAAATTAACTACCTTAGTGTTCACGGACCTTCTTGAATTTGTAGATTAAGACTTTTTTTTCAAATTTGAGCAGTTTTCAGCCATAATTTCTTCAAATAATTTTTCTTCTCCTTTCTCTTGCACTTTTCCTTTTGGGACTTCCATTATGTGTATGTTGGTAAATTTAATGTGGTTCATGATTCTGTTCAATTGCTTTAATCTTTTTTAATCTCTGCTTTAAATTGATTTTTATTGATCTATCTTCAAGTTTACTAATTCTTCATTATTCCCAAATCTGCTATTGAGACTACTGGTAAACTTTTCATTTATATTGTCTTTTCAACTCTAGAATGCCCATTTGGTTCATTTTTTAGTTTATATTTATTAAAATTCCCTTGTTTTATCATTCTCAATGTATTTTCATTTAATTATTTAAAAATGTTCTCGTTATCTTTCTACATCTTTATATAAGCTGATTTGAAATATTCAAACGCTAAATCTAACATGTATGCCCAAATAGAGTTCATTTCTGTTTGCTGCTTTTTTCCTCTTTCTGAGTATGGGCTATACTGACTTGTTTCTTTGCTAGTCTTATACTATTTTGGTTCATAACTGGACATTTTAGATGACTATTGCAGCAACTCTAGGTTTTGATTAATTTTTTAAACTTTTTTTCTGTTACTTTCTTGGACTTAAACTGTAGAATCTGTTTCCCATGTGGCTTGTAGCTACTTCTGTTTCTGTTCAGATATTTTTAATTTAAAATTTAATATTTATCCTGAATTCTTAGGGTAATTATCTACATGCATGTATATTTCTTATGTAAAATAATTGCTTTTTCATTGTTGTTTAATGAGTTGAAAGCTCGGGACTAGTTAAAAGAGCTGAACATATAATCATAGTCACAGAGATGAAAGCTGACAAATTTCTATAGATGAATGTATCTTTTTTTAAATCTGTTTTTGTTTTCTTTTTTTTTAATTGTACTTTGGGTTCTGGGGCACATGTGTAGATCATGCAGGATTGTTGCATAGGTACATACATGGCAAGGTAGTTTACTGCCTCCATCCCTCTGACACTTATATCTGGCATTTCATCTGCTTCTTATTCTTACAGTCATTTTAAATTTTATTTGTCTGAAATTTCATTAGGCTCAAAACTGTGTAAGTTATAATCTATTAAAGTTTTGGAAGCACTCATCTATGATACCATTAAAATATTGGATATTTTAGGGCTCAGCATTTGATTGTATTTTTGATTTTTGTATAGTTATTATCTATTTACATTTTCTGTTTTCTTGAGTAAAATTTATCAATTTTTAGTTTCCTTGAAAATAATTCATTTCATAAAAATTTTAAAAAATATATTGGTATTCATAGTATCTTCATAAATTTCTAAATCTTTCCTATGTTTGTGGTTCCCCATCTTGCTTCTAATGTTTATTTGTGATTTGTAAGGTTTTTCTTTCCTTATTTCTCAGAGATTTCATTTTTTAAAGAAACAACATTTGGTTTTAGTAATTATATTTCCTATTTTTTTGTTTCTTATGAAATTTTTTCTGCTTTTATCCTTGCTATTTAGCTTCTTTTTCATGTGAAATTATTTGAGAATTGATTTTGAAGTTTTTCTAAAAATTTTCTTAATTTGATCCTTCTTATATTATTTTATATGTGCACTTAAAGTGATAAAATGTCATTTGAGAATCACTTTTGTTGTCTTATCAGTGTTGAAAATCATGCTGTTAAAAGTTATTTCTTACTAACTCTAACATTTGGATTATAATTTCCTTTTCAATACAAACATTGAAAATGATGTTTTAAATTTTCAATGACTAGGGACTTTTTAAACTAACTTTTTCTTGTTAATTTGTGATTTTATTGATAGTGCTCAGTTATCTTATATTGCCTACCCTTTTTAGTAATTTGTTAAGATTCTATGGTCCAATATATGGCTGAAGTTCCTTTTAAGGTAGTAATTTTTAATATAAAATTGTACATAAATTCATTAGATAAATTTTATCAGTTGTTCTTCAAGTCTTCTACCTCACTATTTTTTGTTAATTTGATATGCAAATATCTATGGTAAGGGATTCCACTATAGTTAAGGAATCGATAGTTTAGTTATGTATATAATCAGTTATTTATTGACATACCTATATTATGTTTTTAGTACATAAATGTTCATAACAATGTTGTTAAGTTCATACCTTGGTGAATTATAATCTAATCAATATGAAATATATATTTATCTTCTTTAATGTTTTTATTCTTGAATTTCATTTTTACCAGTTATTAATACTGCCATACCATCTTTCTGTTTGTTGCTGATTTTCTAACATTTTTTTTCTTATTTTCAACATCTATCTGTACTTTATTTTTCCCTTTAGATGTGTCTCATGTAAACAACTTAGAGTTGATTTTGTTTTGTTTTTAACTCAATCTGAAAGGCTCTTTTTTTTTAATTTGGGAAGTTTAATTTACTTATATTTATTGTGATCATGGATACATTTGTATTTGTTCTTTTTATATAACTTTTTAAAATTTACTTGTTTTCTTTTTATTGCTTTATTTCTTCTTCCTGGTTAGGTTTACCTTGTGCATTTTCTTTTAACCTTTACTGGTTTGGGGAATGCACATTCTACTTTTTCTTATGATTTTTCTTAATTTTAACAATCACACTTAAGATTTTTGTCAAATTCAAGAGTTAAGCATTGTCTATATCTTCCTCATTTAAAATGTAATAAGCTTAGATCTTCCTTGATCACTTTTCCCTTCCATATTTATATATTCTGTATTTTTGTACCATTCTTTGCTTTGTATTCATATTAGTTTTATTGTATTCTGTACACACATAATTATTCCAGAAGTTGGTACTAAAATTTTTAAGTTTTTGCATGTTCTTGGCTGTAATGAATTTGTCCTTATTTTGGTCTCCTATTAAATGATTGTTTAAATAGATACAAAATTCTTTCAAAGTTGTTTTCTTTCAAAAATTGGAAGATTTTGATGTTACTTTTTAATATCCACTTTTCAGAGTAAGTGTGATATCAATCTGTTTCTAATTCATTTCTTTGTAAGTTATTTCATTTTCTCTAGAATCTTTTAGGATTTTTATCATTCTTCTTGGTGTTCTGAAATATCACCACTATGCAACTCAATAAAGATCTTCTATTGTTTACCTTGTTCTATACTCTAAAACAATTATTTGGAAATATCATTTCGATCTAGTAATTAACTGTCTTTGGCTTTGGGAAATTTTATTTCATTATATTAGTAGTATCATTTATTTCTGCATATCTCAGGCATCTTTTCATGGCAAGTGATAGAAAAACACAACTAAAATGACTTAACTTAAAGAGAAATTAATTGATCCCAGTACTAAAATAACCTATGGTGGTACTAATTTAAGACCAAACTTTATCCAGGGACTTATTGTCATTAAAGCTGTTTTTCTCTTTCTCTTAATGTCTTTTTTTTATAGGAAGAAATTTTACTCCTTCTTTGAAAGCTCACCTCTATAGCTATCTCAGCCTCAGGCTGAAATTCCAAGTTTCTTTCCAGTGGTATGATCACTGAATTTACTACCAGCTCTATGAAATTCTATGGTGTATGACTGGCTCTAATTGGGTTATGAATTCAATTTCTTAGCTAGTCACCATAGCCAGAAAAACAATAATTTGATTATCCAGACCTGAGATTCATGCCCTCTGTTGAAGCCAGGCATGGAGCCAGCTTTACCCAAATTGGATTTGAGTAAACTGAAAATGGATTGAAAATGGGAGAAAGATAGTTTCCATTGCCCTGAAGGAAACTGAAGTATGCTATTGGCAAAAAAAAAAAAAAAAAAAAAAAAAAAAGAATTGATGTTGAATGTCTGTTTCTAGCTAAATATATAGATGCTTCTATACTTTCCATTTTCTGTTTGATTTTTCTGAATGCATATTAAAATTTCTTAACCCATTTCCTTGTATCTTAAGCTTAGCATTAACATCTTTTTCTTCTTTGTCCTTTTACATTGTGTTATGGGAATATTCTTTTATCTTATAGCTCACTGTTTTGTTTTTCAGTTATATGGCTCTATCAAATATGTATATATATAAATTAATGAAGTTATTTATATTTCAAGTCTCCAATTGAGTCTCTGTCGATGTAATATATTCTCACATTTTTAATGTTATTTTATTCTAAAGTCCTGCTTTGCTTGTCCTATTAACCTTATTTTCTCATTATAATAGTGTTAGTTCCTTGTAATATTCAATAATCTCCTTCTGCTCATTTTTTGTGTTTTAGTATCTCTGCCCACTTGCCTCCTCTAGTCACCAAGGTGATGATGACCTCTGATGACAGAGGCTGGCTGTGCTGCTAGGAGGGCACAATGTGCCTCAGCTCCCATTCTAGGAACAGCATCTCCTTGTCCTCCCTGGAGCAATGCTCTGCCTCAGGGCCCACTTGCCACACTCTCCCTTAGCCTATAGGCAGACACTTTTGCTTCCTGTTGCTTAGTGCAGATCAGAGAGGGGAGTGGTGCTTGCCAGCCTAGCTCTCACCTTCATTCCTCAGTTAATAACTTTGCTGATGTATGCTTGAAGCTATCGACGTCTTTGTATCTTGTAGCAACTGACTTTGTGTCAGGGCTCCTCCTTCACTCTTTCCATCACAGCATTCTTTTAGCTGTGTTTAGTTCATGCTTTGCTTCATTTTAATAACTTTGTATATTCGATTCTATCTACTGTCCATCTTTCCAGAATCCTTTAACATTTCTAGTCTGTTGGTGGTATTCTTTTTTTTTTTTTTTTCCACCCTGTTTTGGATTTACTTTTTATTTGAATTTTATAGGATTTCAGATGGGAACAAAGGTAGATATGTGTGTTTAGACAACAATCTCAATCCAATTGCTTTCTCCTAGTTTCTTTGTAATTAAAAACTTCTACTCTGTTTCTTCCAAATCATATGGAAAGAAGAAAAGAACTTTGTAGCTTGTCTTGAAATATTTGAATGACATTAGAAAAGTATTGGGTCTGGGAGGAAGGAACTAATGTTCATTGAGTCTACTACTCATCAAGCCATGTCTTTAGTTTGGTGACAACTGAGTTCCAGATGGAAAATCTGTTTAATATGGATAAGCAGTAAGATAAATTACACACCCACACCCACACACCACTTTGACATCTGTGAAATGCTCTTTTTTACTGGGAATCAGAGAAACCTAAACATATCTTGCTCCTTCTACTTCCCAGAACAGGAACTGATGTACACAGGTTACCCAAAGCAGCATCATTCCCCGGACTCTTGGCAACCGTGGTCTAGAGTGATTGTTGAAGCAGTTAATGAAAAGCCAAATCTGATAAGATTATTTAAAATGTGAGATATAAAAAAAGCTAATTAAGTTGGCCTCCAGACAAGGGAAATCTTGCTAAGATTCATTTGTGTTAGAGCAAATAGTATTTCAAGTTTTAGAATAAAACAAGATATATACATGTATCTTATTTGTATTAAATTCCTGTGTGCACATATTTTGTTACTTAACTTAATCAGATGATGAAGTTAATTTTTCTGTTGTGACTTTTTAATTCTAACTATTTAACTTGAAGCAGTGGCCTAAATTTAAAATATGTTTTCATGATATCTGCCACTGAATGAGAGAGATGATAGATTTCTCCAAGTACAAATAATACTTTATAGGACTTGGAAGTACAATTTAAGGTACTTATTGATTATAAAAATCCTTTATGGTGCAACTTTTCTTGCTATGTACTTAATTTATACCCAAATCATTTCACACTGCAACAATAAGACCACGAAACAAAGCTCTTATCTCATGAAGAATCTTTGCAATTTATTTTAATAATTTTGTTATATGTGGAACTTTTAGAATACTGAGCAATTTTATTATATAAAATATTGTATTTATTTTAGGTAGCGAACACAATGTCTTTAGTTTAAAGTTTGTCTTCCATCTATAAAGACATTCTAGTTTGACTATTTCAAAAATATATTAATTTATCCCAGTCTAGGGAATACCCTTTTAAGATTCTAAGTCATAAGTTTCTCAATGAATTCTAGAAAACCATAGCTCAAAAAATTCAAATAAAATTAGATGTATAAGAAAGTTTTTATTTCATGTAATTCATGGTGGTAACTATGTCACATTGAAACTAAATAACATTAAGTATAAATGAGAACTTATTTTTTTTTACAGTTGAAACCCAAACTAGCATTCTGAAGTATATGTTAGTGTAATAATTATTTTATAAATCAGAAACCTGGACTCATTCTGTGAATTACATGCACTATCCTTTAAAAATTGTAAAGTTACAAGATATTGAAGAAAAGATATGCTTACCTTTCCTCATGGAAATTGACATCTTGTTTCTGATGTTACACAGGCATAAATAATCAAGTGGAGAACTGTTCCTTTCCTCACACAGCTGGTAGGTTTTACCCACTTTTATAGTCTCATATAATTATATAAGGGGTGGTTCATTCTAAGAGTCAATATTATACCTTTTTATTAGACTACATAGTGAGTGATCACTGTGTATTCATAATTTGAACTTTGAAATTTGATTACTGCCTACTCAAAACCAATCACCTAATTTAATTATTGCTTACAAGTTTGTCTCACCTACCATGGTTCCTTTGTAATGCAAAACCACAGACCAAAGTCCAGTAGATTACCCTTATTCATGAGAGATACTTTCCAAGACCCCTCAGTGGATGCTAAAACTGCAGATAATACTGAACCCTATATATACTATCTTTTTCTTATACATATATATATATACATATGATAACATTTAATTTATAAATTGGGCACACAAGAGATTAACAACAAAATTAAATGGAATAATTATCAACATATAGTATAAGAAAATTTATGTGAATGTGATCTTTTTTAAAACATAAAATGATGAAAATCCATTAAAACCTTAATGCAAAAAATAAATTATAAAATAAAAATGTTATAACTCCCTATTCAAAAAAGAAATCCACTATATTTTAATAATCAATCAATACATATATAAGAGCAAATTTTATTTACCATACAAAATATGAAGAACTCAACAATCAAATAAGACATGGTAAATTCTTGGGGCAATGGGTGCCCCATTTACCCTTCAGTGATTATTACATATTGTATACCTGTATCATAATATCTCATATGTCTCATAAATATATGCATCTATTATGTATTCATGAAAAATAAAAACAATTTGAAACAAACAAACAAACAAAAACATCTTATTCACTCTACTCACCTATGCTTGGGCTGCAGTTCACCACAGTAATTGAAACTGCAGAAGTGAAATCTCAGAAAAAGGATGACTACTATACTTAACAGTAGCAGTCATAGGAGAATTACATCGCCTTTGTGGAAAACTAATAGCCATCCTACTGAATAAAAGACAGATTATCAAGAAGAGTAAATGAAGAATTACAGCATTGTCATTGACTTCTTAAAATCTGTTATGTACCAGTAAATTGAGGACAAAACTGAACTATCCAAGAGAATGTATCAAAATAAAATATAGAAAATTCCCATACCACAAACATGTATCTGTATCTCCCAGATACATAATTCAGCGAAACATAAACTTCTAAAGAAAGTAGTTAATGAATTATCTTGTGAAAACTGTAACATTTTACCAAGTCAAGCAAACTTTAGACATCAAATATGACAACTTGACTGAAAATGCCTCATCTGATGCATTCTCTACTTTCTGTCCCTAAAGCATTTTTATTCACTCTCAATTATTAACTCAGAAACATTTATTGAGTAGTAACTATATACAACATGGTATATTAAGATCTCCTAAGAAACTCCAAGATTAATAATGAAGGGAAGTAGCTATCTGCAGCAGAATGTGCAGAGTGTAATATGTACACTTACTGTGGCAATAAGGGTTGGTATCTCAATTATGCAAAGTTCAAAACAGTATTCTTAATCAGCCAGAGACTTTTTTCAAGTGATGGTTCAGAGACCAAGCATTCTACCATAGAGTGCCTCTTTCATCTTCAATTCATGGTTTTCTATGTCATCATGTTCATTTGTATTGAACTATGGAAGGGAAAGACCATAAAGCAGTTCTAGGAACATTTTTTTGGGTCAGGTCATGGCCATGTAGCTACAACAACTGCGAGGGAGGTTGGAAAGTGTAGTTCCTAGGAGGAAAAGGGAACACATTTGTCAACAGTTCTCTGCCAGGTGCTGTGGGACCACAGCTGTGGGTGAGAGTTGGTCAGGAAAGGCTCTCTGAAGAAAGGGATGTCCATGTTGTATTGGTTCTGGTGAGTGACAGCTAACCAGGAGAATATTGGAGTAGCAACAAAAACCAGTGCGAGCAAGATCATTGTAGACAGAAGGAACAGCATGTGCAGACCACGGAACAGAAAGAGTATGATGAAGAAAATGCAACATAGGTTCTCATGAAGGAATGGAAAGAAAGGAGAGCGTGAAGGACTATGGATGCTTTTGTAATGGAGTTGTCCACTTTGTAAGGTTTAAAACCCCATTTGTTTTTTGTTTTTTTTTAGATCACCCGATTAGAGTTGTAGGTGATGAAGTAAGCAGGCCAGGAGTAAGGTCAGTAAAATCAGTAAGGATGACATCGTAGTCATAAACTCAGAAATGTTGAAGTCTTGAACTGTGGCAGTGGATATTAAGGGCGGGAAGGATTTATTAGACCTCTAGGATATAGACACGACTGAACTTGGAGGACAATTTGAGGGTGAGATGAGTGTAAGTAGGGCCTAAGAAAAGTGCAGAGGGAGAAAAAAGTAGGGTATGTACAGAGTTGGAGGAGAAAAAGACTCTGTCATTAAGAAAACCATGAGATGAGAGTTTTGAATGGTAGAAAAATATAACTGCAAACGTTGCAAAAAGGTGAAGAGAATAAAGACTAAAAGGTCTTTTTTCAATACGGAAACTAGAACCTCACTGATGACTTGCTAAGTGCAACTTGAGAATTTAAATTTATTGAGTAATAGTAAGCACTTCAACAACATTGGAAAAAATAAAGCATCACAATCATGCCAGAAATTTGTTAGCTTACCCTAGTGTTTAAGTGATTTAGTTCTAGAGACGAAAGGGCTTTAATATTTATCACAGTGATATTGGGCAAAGTTTAAAATGAATATGGTTATGATTTCAACATACAAAGAAGATTTTTAGTACAGAACTATTGGATTCTGACTTTGATACTTATCTATGTGAAAGACTTCCATCTCTGTTTAAGTTTGTTGGGAATCTTGATAGTAATGCATAAGCTTATTATGACTCAAATGTCATGCTGAGTGTTGAAATTTATGAGAATAGTTTTTACATTTCAATATTAAAATGATAGAAAATCCCACTCTAAGCAAGAGTAATGACTTGTGGAATTTATGGCAACAAAATTTCAAAGTATGTAGCATCAGTAAGGATATTTTGAAGCCTACTTCTGTGATAATAATATAATTGAGTTATTTGTTAGTCAACGCTAAACATTTTAATAGCAGACATTTCATATGCATTAAAAAAACTCTGAATGATAAAGAACAGCTTATAGACAATTAACAAAACTGGAATTAGTAGAATAGGAAACTGTGGTTGTATTAAGAATATCTCAAAAATTAAAAGGCAATACTGAGTTGTCTGAAACAAATCTCAAAGAACTAAGTGATACAAAAATAGTGTATTGTGTATTTAGTTATAGAATCATTGATCCTATTAAAACCTAAAATAATATGTCTTTTATATTCTATGAGAAGTTCAAAAGCTTAAGTGAAAAAGTACCTACATCTTTATTAAAATTATAATGTGGTGAATTATGAAAAACAGTAGTAATCTGTTATTTGTTTGGTTGGTTTTATTTTTCTGTTGACTCACCAGGGAGGAATAAACACAATGCTCACATGTTATAAAATAAGACAAAGCATAGACCAATATAGAGAACACTACAAAAATTGATCTATATCCCCAATAGGAAATCAGCAAACCATGTCCAAATTACCTGTCTATCCAGAGAAGACCTCACCAATGCTCTGCTAAACCACACTTTTACAGGCCAAGAGAACAAAGGTGATGCAATGATGTAAATTTGCAGTAAGACCAAGATTTAGCTCCCATCTGCCACTGAAAGTTTTATAACTTTAGGTTGGTTAATTCATTTCTCTGAATTTCTGATCCCTTATGTACAAAATGGAAATAATAAAATCACCTTCATTAGGGTTATGTCAGAAATAAAGTAGTTGATGTATGGAAAATTCTTAGACTATAAAGTACTATATAGCATAATCATCTGGGGTTTACAAGCAGCATTACATAATACTCATTTATTATGCTGATGATCCTTTTTTGATAATACAAGAAAGCATTAGGAGCACAATACAAGACAGACCATTTATCAATCTTTCAGGTAGAGAAACAATGTATCTTGAGCTTTTCTAAAGCCAAACATGCTTTATTATTGTGGTCTGAGGAATAAGATAAATCTTTGGGGAAATGGCTGTAGAATAACTTTTTAATTGAGTTGCTGTAATAACTGAAAAACGAATGCAGCTTATGCTTTATCAGAACTCCATTTCAACATCACCAAGATATTTACAGGAATTGGTGGACATTATTCACATTTATTGAATGACCCCAATAACCTTTTATATGCATTACTTCATTTAGGTGTTTAACATTTGTTATCCCATTGACTTCCTACAGTGACTTATGAAGCTGCTTCTATATTTTTCCCATTTTACAGATGAGTAAACTAAAGCATAAAGTGGTGAGGTGACTTGCCCAAAAGATCCTTAGAAACAGAGATTCCATAAACGTCTTTGGTTGCCAGGTCTAACATTAATAATCTCCAGATATCAACAAGCTGCCTCCCCTACTCCTTTCATTGCTTTACTCATGTAACTATTTTCATCTGTAAACATTGAGCCTTCTAGTCTGATTCATCCTGACTGTGCTTAATAAATACATCCATACAAATTGCCTGCCCAAAAGGAAATACTTCCAGATAAATTTCCTGTGTTGTAGTTAAAGAATATGAAACAAATCATGATCACTTGCTTGTTCATTAAGGTAAATATATCCAAATTTAGGTTACTATTGAATGAACTATTTGTTGCACTCATTGAGATAGTCCAAGCACAGGCTCCCGGGTAAATAACCAGTTAGTTTCTAATAAAGGCCAAATTGAGAGCCAGTGTAAGCACAGCTGTCCCATTCCCTTAAAAATCTCTTCATTTTTGTTGAAAACAGCAAAGGCAATATTTGTTTTCTGTTATATCTAATAAATTTAAAATAAATCTCAGTGTACACATTGAAATAAAATATTAGAATGACCATATTTCCAAACATTGATCTCTGATTTTATTCAATTAACATTTGCTGAAGACCCTCTGGGCTAGTTGCTGGAAGTCTGCAGAAGACTGACATCAATCTTTTTAGACATAGTTTCTGGTCTGAAATGTTTGTCCTAGAGAGAAAAGCACTTGGGTGTGCTTACAGAAGTCACACCCTGTAATGGTGGCAAAGGCGTTTCAGGGAGAAGAAACTGTGGATAACGGTTTGATACCCTGAAAGAGTCATAGTTTTTCAGTACGCCTGGTGCATGAAGCCTACAGGGGATAGGCTGCATAGCAAAGCAGAAGTGAGATTCTTTTTTTTTTTTTTTTTTTTTTAATTTTTTATTGGATTTTAGGTTTTGGGGTACATGAGCAGAGCATGCAAGACAGTTGCGTAGGAACACACATGGCAGTGTGCTTTTCTTTCCTTCTCCCCTTCACCCACATTTGGCATTTCTCCCCAGGCTATCCCTCCCCACCTCCCCCTCCCACTGGCCCTCCCCTTTTCCCCCAATAGACCCCAGTGTGGGTTTTATCTTCATATCATAGTTTGTATGAGATACAAAAAAATGTGGAGCAAGATTAAATTTGCTTCTCAGAGCAATCAGTCTGATGCTTGTCTGAGGAATAAATTCGAAGGCGCAAAGTTGGAGGTCCTAACAGGCAGGAGACGATGAGGGCGGGACTGAGGGTGGTAAGTGCGAATGGTGAGACCTGGTAGTTGCAAAAGCACTGTAGGAGGCAGAGGCATTGTGAAGTATAAGGAATTTGATGTGGGTAAGTGAAGGAGGATTTCTCATCAGAATAACCCTGAGGTTATTCTGTTTTTGGGCAGTGGGGTCTCATTCATCTGATGATTAAGAGAGGTCTGAATTCAAGGTACAATTGAGGCTAGCAGAGCAAATGAAATCAACAAAAATGAATCAGTAGAGCAGAGACAGTAAGCCAGATGAGTATCAGAAATGAGTGGGTCTAACTCTCTGATCGATATAAGCAAAAAATTTAAGAAATAAATGGGGATAGGTAGGGAAGGAAAAATTACTGTGCAAGCCACTCATAGTGAGGAAACACGTGAGCCCATGTACTGTTCAAAGCCCATCTACTCCAAGTGTGGTCTGCAGACCTTCCACTGGGACATCACCTGAGAGCTTCTTAGAAAGGCAGAATCTCAGGCCCAGCCCCAGAGATAATTAATCTGAATATTCATTTTAACAAGATTCCCTGTCAATTGTCACCTCTGAGAAAGCACTGGCTTTAAGGATACAATTGTTTTCTTGCTCTAGGTCACTGTTTTGATGTACAAATATGGACCTGGTGTTGTCAAATCTGATTTTCATAAGGCAATACTCCCATTTTAGAACTTAGCAGTCAAGTGGTCAGGGTCCCAGAAGGGAGCAGAAATACCCCAGATAAGTCAAATGTAGAGACTTAAATAAAGGGTCTTTTGCAGGGGCTGGTTAGGACTAAGGGGACAAGCACAGGATGGTGAGATGTCCAGTGATAAGCAGCAGTGCAGTGAAAAGCATTACCACCTGCTAGGGCTGAAGGAAAAGGAGAAGAAATTGAGTTATCAGAGACCACTGAGAGGGAGCAAACTGCAGGAAGGGCTGCTTGAGGCTGTTGCCCAGAGACACAGCACAGAAAGGAGCAAGCAGGAAAGAGTCCTCTGAGTTCTCTCTCTTGCTATTTTTCAACTTTCAACTCTTGTCTTAAGTTGGTCAAACCCATCTGGCAGCCAGTTACAAGGGAACTCACTGGACTCACTTCCCAGAGCATCTGGGCAAGGCAAAAACAAATTTTTTAAAAAGTAGAAATACTGTCCAAGTCAAACCAAAAGTCCTGTTGTTCTCGGACCAGACCAAGGGTAGGGCTGCTTATTCTCTGGACCCAAAAATGAGATGCAAATGAACTGGGAAAGAAGAGTTTATTTATATACCAGGTACAGAGAGAAGGCCGGGAAGATATTTCCAGAACAACTCAAAATTACCAAGTTTTCCAGAGCTTATATATCTTCTAAGCTATGTTTATGTGTATATATGCATGCATCTAAAGATGTAAGTGATTAACCTCTTGTAATCTATAACTAAATTCAGTCTTGAAGACCTTGCTCTGGAGCCTTAGTAAATTTACTTAATCTAGATGGATCCAGATACTTGGGTGATTACCCTTATCTTGTCTCCTGCTAAATCATGGAGGTTTGGGAAGTTCCTTCAGACCCCAAATTAACTTGTTTGTGGAGGCCTGTGGTATTTCTGGGTCCTGGTAAGAATTCCGTCATTATCTTGTCATGCTTCAAGGCCCAAGAAAAGCCTGGGCAAGACTCTTGGTGGGCTTTTGTTACATTCCAGCCTTTGTATAAGAGCATTGGCTCTTTCAGCTTTTAATATGTAACTTAACCACTTAGTGCTGAAACAGCTGTCATGGAGGCCTGCTGCTCAACTGTGAGTGAGACCTGGCCGGCCACAATCCCTACAGTCAGTTTTCACATGATTTCTATCATGCCTGTATATTTATTTATTATGAGAATTGTAGGGAGATGGGGTGTCATAATCTTTCTGGCTGTTTCCTGATGGGAGGGGATTGTCATTATGGGGCACTGATTGCAGCGTTGGAGTGGAAGAGGTCAATTTATTCCTGGTAGTACTCTCTCTTTTAAGGACTTAGAGGCAGTGCTTGCTGAAACATGATAATATGAGCTCAAGGGATGTTTTGGAGCAATATGCAATAGCAGTACTGTCCACAATATGACATTCTACCCATGCCTACAAAAATGGCCAGGACTGCAAGGATTTTCTGCCACCAGGAAGGCCTTCCACTAAGCCATGGTGCAATCCGGTTGTTAAGCGATAACCTAGGACTGGAGATGGCCTGAATCTTTTGGTGCATATCCTTTAATGCCAGAAAAATATTCCCAGAATTGTCAGGTATATACACGTAACATTTGGTTTTGGTGAGGGTGCAGGTTCTCCCTTGGGCTGCTGTTATAATGTCTAGGGTCATTTGATTTTGCAAGATAGCTTTCCACATATTGCACATTTCAGCATTCATAAGGGAAATACTTTGGAGACTTTCATTCCAGGCTCACTGCACAAAATTAGTTAGTGCCTCTATGTGCCATATGACAGTTTCTAATTCTATTGACGGCATAAAGATTGAAGTCAGATGATCATACCATTGAAAGAGTGACCTGGTCCATCTGTTAAGCATTATGTAGAAAATTAGCAGGGTTTTGGATGGTTTTCATCCAGTGTTCCAGTGCCAATTAGGAGACCTAGAGTGTAGCATCCCAAACAGCCTGAGGGCAGCCATGGCCATAGCCACAAAGCCATTGGGTTCTGTTAGGAGGATACCAATTTTGGCCAAGTTGTTGGGACCAGTTGGTGGCAATTAGCACTATAGTATGTTGACCTTGTTCATGTGGAATCCATCCCACAACTCAAGTTACATTAGGTCAGTGGTCAAAAGAGTGGTTCCATTGTTCCCAGCATAAGGGGTATACTTGGCTTAAATGTCCAGTAAGGCAGTTAGACAAATAAATGTGTCCTAATATTTGAAGAAAGCCATTTTTTTTTAGACAAAGTCTCACTCTGTCACCAGGCTGGAGTGCAGTGGCATGATCTCAGCTCACTGAAACCTCCACCTCCTGGGTTCAGGCGATTCTCCTGCCTCAGTCTCCTGAGTAGCGGGGACTACAGGCACACACCACCACACCCAGCTGATTTTTGTATTTTTAGTAGAGACGGGATTTTACCATGTTGGCCAGCATAGTCTTGATCTCCTGACCTAGTGATGCACCTGCCTCGGCCTCCCAAAGTACTGGGATTATAGGCATGAACCACTGTGCCCAGCCAGAAAGCCACTTTTATACTGGACATTTTGTGGTGTAATAGTCTGGATATACACTTTCAGATACAGCAAGGGAGTAGCTAAAGCTATCTTACCTTCCCTTGTTTTGTTTACAGAGAAAGGCTGGCTTTTTTTGCTCTGGGCCTTCTAAAGTTTTGTTTATGGACCACTCTGAGCCATTTGCCATGGTGACTCCTGTCATTTGTGACCCAGTCCAAGATTTCAGATTTCCCAGAAAAGTCAACAGGTAAATCCAGTCCTTCCCTTGGATGGGTGACACCCAGCAAGGCAACCCCATGGTGCTAGAAAGGGGTAATAGGCGACAGACCCAGCAGGAGCCTCTTTGCAGGTTCTCTGCATAGTCCTGTGCCAATTGTGAGAAAAGATTAGAGGTGAGAGCAGAAACAATGAGAGGCATAGCAAGAAGGAGCATTATGAGAAAGTCTTACCATTTTCTGAATAGAAACTTCAAGTCTTCTAGGAGGGTCTGCCTCCCATCTGTCAGCAGGAGACTGCTCCGCCACAGACCTCTTGGCTGTCAGGAATCTTTTCACTCATATGTGACAGACTCAAGGCTTGATGCCTGCCAGTTTCAGTGCTGCACCTGTGGTCAGTAGCACGTCATAGGGTTCCCTCCATTTCTCTTCTAGTTGTTGGGCAGGACTGGCTTCCTTCCATTCCTTCAGCAGCACTTGATCGCCAGGTAGGAGTGGGTGGTGGGCTTTTGCAGAATTCAGAGTCCCTGTTAGAAGGAAACTATGCAAAACGTTAAGAGTTTGTCTTAAGTGAGCAACATAATTCTTAATAGCCAACTCCCTATCAAGGGGCACTTTGGTGACTTGAGACAGGCTGGCTACAAAGGTTCTCTCATAAACAGCTTCATAGGGACTTATTTTAATTTTGTTTCTGGAGGCCTTTTCTTACCCGGAGCAGTGCAATGCTAAGTACCTAAATCCATTTCAACTGAGTCCCTTGACACAACTTGGCAATGATTGTCTTTAAGGTGTGGTTCATTCTATCAGTTTGTCCAGAAGATTGAAGTTTCCATGCTGAGTGCAGTTTCCATTTTATTCCCAAAGCTTTGTTTATTTGTTATCTCAGAGGTGAATGAAGGCCCATTATCACTTTGAATTACATCAGGGAGCCTGTATCCTGGTATGACTTCCTTCGCAAAACTGTAACTACTTTGGTTGCTCGTTCAGTGCAATGTGGGTATGCCTCTACCCAAGCCAGAGAAAGTGTCCACTAGAACTAGGAGGTATGTGTACCCCCCAGGGGCTTCTGGCATCTGTGTAAAGTCTATTTCCAAGTGTTCTAGCAGGTGCCTCCCTCTTTCTTGCTGCCCTGGGCTATCATTATTAGGCTCATTCCAGATGACAGTGCTGAAGGATATACTCTAAGTCGGCCTTTAGTCCTTTCTCTTTCAAATAATTTTGTACAAAGGCCAGCAAAGCATTCCTCCCAAAACTCATGCTACCATGAATGTGCTGTAACAGCGGGTAAACGAGATGAGCTAGTGCCCAGACTAGGCCGGCACTGTTTACTCTCCGCCCTTCCCTGTTTAGTTTGAATCCCTTACCTTCCGAGGCTTTCTCATCCTCAGAGAGAAATGGTATACTTACCAGGGCTTGAAGGCCATTAAATCTATTTGGGGAATTAAGGGCGCCTGGATTTCAAAGCTGGCACTGGCTAAATGTCTGGCGGTGTGGTCTGGGAAAGCATTGCCCCTTGACACTTCAGAATTATTGTGTTGATGGTGAGGGCAATCCATTATGGCTATTTCCTGTGGGGCCTGTATCATCTCTAACAATTCTAACACTTGCTTAGTGTATTTAACATCGGTGTTATCCGCCCTTAGCAGCCCTCTTTCCCTCCAGATAGTTACGTATGTGTGAACTATCGTGAATGCGTACTTGGAGTCAGTGTGTTTGTTGACGTTCTTACCTTGGACCAGTTATAAGGCTCTCATGAGGGCGATTAACTCCACCTTCTCTGCCGAGGTCCCTGCCAACAAATTCTTGCCTCTATGGCCTCTGAGGAGGTCACCAGAGCATAGGTGGCATTTCTCTTCCCATTGGTGACCAGGCTACTCCCATCTACAAAGTTCAATCTGTGCATGGGAGGGCTACAACCTTTAGGTCCAGTTGGCTGGAAAACCCTAGGTTTATAACCTTTAGACAGTTACGTAGGGCTTCCTCCAGCTCATTGGTGGGAGGTAACAAAGTAGCAGGGATTGCCGTTCCAGTGCTTTGCAGCTTTTCTAAAGGTGTGGGTCATCTAAAGGTGTGACTTGATATCTACCAAATTGGCCGGCTGTCAGCCAGTAACCTCCTTTTTTGCTCCAGTAACAGTAACACTTGGTGGAGCTATTGTGACAGGCTACCCCAAGGTTAGCTTTTCAGCTTCCTTGAGTAGCAGGCAAGTGGCAGTGACTGCTCTAAGATAAAAGGGCCAGCCCTTGGCTACAGTGAAAAGCTGCTTTGAAAAGTATACTACGGGTTATAATACTTCACCTAACCTTTACATTAGGACTCCAAGTACTAAACCCAGACTCTCATGCACATAAAGTTGGAAGGGCTTATGAGGATTTAGAAGCCCTAAGGCAGGGACAGAGGTAACTTAGACTTCAGTTGCTCAAAGAAATATTGATGCCTTGCTTCCCATTAGAAAGTATAATGGTTGGCTCCTTTTAACGGTTCATATAAAGGCTTTACCATTAGTTCATAATTAGGAATCCAACCCTGACAAATCTGGCCATACCTAAGAAGCCCCTCAGCTGGTTTCCGGTGGTTGGTGTGGCAATGGAAGCAACTGCATTCCACCTTTCCACAGGCAGGGCTCTAGTTCTTTTCTGCAGGAGAAATCCTAAATATACCACAGTTTGCTTGCATACTTGGGCCTCTTTGCTTGATACCTTGCACCTGCAAGCTGCCAGGTGGTTTAAAGTTTTAACAGTGTTATCCTGACACTCCTGCTCAGAAGGGCTAGGAGTCATCCGCATATTGCAACAATGCCCCATTTTCCAATTGTTTCTTAAATGGTGAGCCAAAGCCTCTCCAAGTACAGTTGGGGACTTCTTAAACACTTGAGGAAGTGCAGTCCATAAATACTGAAATGGTGCAGTAGTCTCAGGGTCTGTCCATTCAAAAACAAACAATTGCTCATTCTTTATATCCACTGATACGCAAAAGAGATCATCTTTCAAGTCTAGCACTGTAAACCATTCATGATTTCCAGGCAATGAGGCAAACATGGTATATGGGTTATCCACAGTGGGGTGAATGTCTTCCACAATAACATGAATTGCCCTTATATCTTGCATAAATCTGTACTCATGTGAGTGAGGCTTCTTTGCCAGCAAGATAGGAGTATAGTAAGATTGACAAGGCCTTATTAGGTCATACCATAAGAACCAGACTCAGACTAGCTGGATGCCTTCCACAGCATCCCTCTTTAAGGGGTATTTTTTTTTTTTCAGTTATGTTGGGTCCCTTCCTTCACTTTGATTTTCACTGGACTCATGTTAATTGCCCTCCCAGGTTGGTCCGATGCCCAGACCTCTGGTTTTATCTTGTTGAAGACTTCCTGAGGGAAGTCTCTACCTTAGGGCATAGAATCTCAGTGCTTGCCAGAAATGCTTGCAGCTGCAGTCTGTGTTCTGGAGGCATTTGGAGACACATCTGACATTTCTCAGGGTTCAATACAACTTGATCTTATAACTTGCATAGCAGATCTCTGCCAAGTAAAGGAATTGGGCAGTCTGGCACATAAAGGAATTGGTGAGTTATTAGATCATTACCCACTTTACATGAGAGGGGGTACAGGAACTGCTCTGATCTTGGTTTCCTGCTAACCCCAATTATATTGACAGATGTGTCAGAAAGTTCAATGGTAGGTGTATTAACTACCAAATAACTAGCACTGGTGTCCATTAAGAAGTCCAGTTTTTGTTTCTCCATTGTTAACGCTAATCAAGGCTCCAAATTTTCCTGGGGAAATTTTGATGTTAGAGTTGGAACCACTGGGAGTTTCCAGCATCCTCATTCTTCCTCTGATTCATTCCTGGGCTTAATTGCCATCATTGGCCTTGGGTCCTTTTGGCTTAAATTTGGGTAACCCTTTTTCCAGTGCCTCCTTTCTTGGCAATATGTGCACTGATCCTTTTTCATTTTCCCTTTCCACTTTGCAGGTCCCTTCTCTCTTGGGTTTTTCCCTGCTGCTGCCATGAGTATTGCTGCCTGCCACAGGGCTTTAGTTGCCTTTACCTCCCTATTGTGGTAAACTTTGAATGTGATATCCATCAGTGGAGAGGCGTTCATCTCCATAGCCCCTTCTATTTTCTGCAGCTTCTTCCTAATGTCAGGGGCACTTTGCCCTATAAAAGTTAGGTTCACCATCCTAACATTTTCAGGGACCTGTGAGTCTATATCTAGATACTTCCTGTAGGTCTGACAAATACGCTCCATAAACTTGGGTGAATCCTCATTAGGCCTTTGTTGGAACTCTTGCACTTTGTTTAAGCTTTTAGGTTTGGGTACCCCTGTCTTAATGCCCTTGAAGATGCACCTCCTGTAATGCCCCAGGCAGGCCATTCTGCCTCCATTAGCCTCACTTGGGTCCCAGTTAGGGTCAGGATGGGGTATTGTCCTGTCAGGTCTGGGATATTGTCTGGGTTTTCATTAGGAAGGTGTTCTTCCTCTTCCTTTGTCTTATCCAATATTAGCCTCCTCTCAACTGCAGAGAGCATAATGTTTAGGAGGGCTTGCACGTCTGCCCATGTGCCCTTTTGCGAGTGGCAAAGAAGACAGTGAACAGCTCTGTCATTTTCTGGGGGTCTTCCCTATCTATAGCTCGGGTTAGCTCTTCCTGTTTGACAAATTGGATGTGAAAAAAGAGCTGTAGGCCCAATAATAACCAGCTGGAGTCCCCTGCTGATTAACCCTCACAGGGTACTGTTAAAATGGAAATTGCCTTGCTCCAGGTTAGATAGTTTCCCTGCCAACATGAGTGTCTTGTTTGATCTGAGAGGGCGAGATGAGCCTTGCTGATTCCTCATAGTCTGGGAGTGGTGATTTTCCTGTTTCCTCTCTAGGTGATTGAGGGGGATTAGCCGCCACCAGGCTAGGTGGAATATTCTCTCTCATGGAGTTAAGTACATTTATCAACTGTTGGCTTTCTGAGTCCTTATCTTCATCTCTGAGATTCAGGGCAAACCTTGACTGGGAGCTGCACCATTAGCTTATCTCCCTTCTCTTTGACATCCTTATTATGTAATAACATAAATATTTTAACATAGGTTATTTCATCCCAGCTTCCTTATAAAATAACTCTAGCTCATAAATGATGAAATAGCCCAGGTTCCCCAAAATCAGCCATCTCCCCTCTGATTCTAAAACATGTTTGCCAAATCGTATTACAATAGTAAACTAATTTCTTTTTAGACATAGGAGGATACCCAAACAATTACCAATCTGAAGGCATTCTTTCCAGAGGGTTCCTGGCGGTAATGGTCTCAACACCTCCGATTTTCAAGCCTGTATGCTATCAAAAAGGACAAGACAAATACACAAACAAGTGGAGACAGATTTTGGACAAACACAAGAACAGGAAAAGGAGTGCAGTCAGGCAGAACAGAGTCAAACCCAACTCAAAACCTGATCTTAACCAAATGCAAAGTGGGTACATGAACGAGGCCTGTTGCTTCCCTGGGGTACTAGACAAACGGCTTAACAACCCCTGATAGGAAAACAATAGGTTTCTTATTAAGGGTGAAGTTAATTCATCCTTTGAGTGTGTCCATTCCTGAGCTCTGTTATTCCCCAGTAGTGGAAGGGACATGCAATTTTGTGCATGAAACAGCTCTCAGGAGGGACCCCTGGCAAAATCTTACCTAGCAGCTGCTGGTATCCTCCTGAAGACTGTCTCGCCACAAGCTGCTGGCTACTGGATGCAGCATCGTCCTGGCGGTGTCCCAGCAGCTCCTGGCTGGCTCATTAAATTTGTTCCTAGACCAAACCAAGGGTCAGGCTGTTTATTCTGACAGCCCAATAACAAGATGCAGATGAACGTGGAAAGAAGAGTTTATTCTGTAACTAGGTACAGGGAGAAGGCCAAGAAAATGTAGCCAGACCAACTCATAATTACGGTTTTCCAGCTATGTGTCTTCTAAGCTTCTATATGTCCTTCTAAGCTATGTGTCTATGTGGAAGTGTGCATATATCTAAAGATATAAGTGATTAACCTCTTGTAATCTAATCCAGAGGAGGGTCTGAGTTTTCAAAGACATTTCTCTGGATCCTCAATAAATTTATTTAATCTAGATGGATCTACATGCCAGCAGTGATTACCTTTTATCTTGTCCCGTGCTAAATCATGAAGGGTTGGGAAGTCCCTTCAATCCCCCAATAAACGTGTTGGTGGAGGTCTGGGGAGTTTCTTCAGACCCCCAGTGAAACTTATTTCATTCTATATGTGTCCTGTTAAGAATTCCTTCGTTATCTTAACACGCTTCAAGGCCCAAGAAAGGCCTGGGCAAAACTCTCGGTGGGCTTTTGTTATATTCTAGCATTTGTATAAGAACACTGGCTCTTTCAGCTTTTAGTATTTAACTTGTCCACTCAGTCAGTGCTGAAACAGTTGTCATGGAGGCCTGCCTGCTCAGCTGTTAGTGAGATCTGACCTGCCACACTCTGTGTTATAATTAGAATAAAAAGCAGGGATTCCAAACTTGTAGAAACAGAGTAGAATAGGGATTACCAGGGGCTGCGTAGGGGAAATGGGGAGGTGTTGGTCGAGGAGTACAACTCCCCAGTTATGCAAGATAAGTAAGTTCTCAATATCTAAATACAACATTATGACTATAGTTAACGAGGATGTATGCTTGACATTTGCTGAGAGAGTGCATCTTAAATGTTCTCATCATGGAAAAAAGATAACTATGGGAGGTGATGGATATGTTAATTAACCTGATTGAAGTGAATATTTCAAAATGTATAGGTATATCAAATCATACAGTCGTATGCCTTAAATATTTACGATTTATTATTATTGTTGTTTCTTTGAGATTACAGGTGTGAGCCACAGCACCTGGACTACCATTTTAATCATTAATTATACCTCCATAATGTTGGGGAAAACCAAGAGAGGAAAGCCAAGAATGATGACTTCAGGGGTATGACCTGGACCACCATGTGAGTGTGATGCATTGCCTTTTTAAGTGGTGTCATTTTGAGTTAGGAGTGAGAACATGGTATAAAGGAGTAGCTCAGGCTAAAAAGAAACCCAAAAATACATCCAAGAATCTCCACAAGTAGCAGCTGAAATGCTCTACTTTTTCTCTTATCTTCCTGTTGTTTCCAAGTGCTAACTTCCTTCCACTTTTTATACCTGTACCCAGAATTTCCACATTTGTGTCTTTTTTCTTGGGTGAGCTTCCTAGAATGAGGATTCTGACTCAATGCTAATCCAATTCAGTGGAAATAACTGAATCCAATTCAATCCAAAGATTTAAAGCATTAAAAATCTGCCCTCTATACAGACCACACTTCTACAAGATGCTAGTCCACTTGACCAAGGGCAGTACAAAAGTACAGAGGATTCACTGCACACATTTTCTTTCTGCACAGAGGTTAATCTTCCATTATGATCAACAGATCAGGTGCTTATACTGAAAAATGCTGCCTGATTATAAAGTTTCCTCATTACGATTTTACAGTGTTGTTTTCTAGTCACAAGGATGTCTAACCATATGAAAAATTCTAAACATCAGGAAAGCTCTCTTAGCAAATGAAATAAATATTTGGGGAAAAAAAGATGAACTCAGATGTGTTTGTCAGGATAGCAACTACGGTATAATCTCCATCTTCGTTTGTTGATTTTTCTTTCCTTCAGTGGACTTTAGTTCTATCTTTTGGCATTCTTTGATACATTTTTACAGTCTTATTTCAGTTCCACTTCACAGAAATAACTTGGGGATCTGGTGTGTAAAGATGAACTATCATCAAAAGTGTATATGTTTCTCATTAATTTTACCTGGTGGTGAATAACTTACATTCATGTATTAACACTTCTTTTTACAGACTTTTTGTGGTGTTGTTGTAGGATTGAAAGCACCTGCTCAAATATTCTCCTCCTCTGTATGTACTCATTTAGTTAGAGCAAGCTTACATTCCAATAAATGACCTGACTGATGAGCCTTCCCTTAAAATATATATAAATTATTATGTCTGTATACTAAGTTATTAAAAATAAGTTGGTTTTTATTTTATTTTATTTTGCTTTTTTTGTTGATTTATGTTGCTACACCTGGCACATAACACATGTTGGAGAACACAATGTTGGAAAACTCATGCAAGTACTTTTGTGAAAAATGGCGAATGACAGACAGCCACAGTGCAACCCATGACAGGTGTTGTTCCTTGATTACCTGATGTCATTAGCTCTTTAATAATACTGAGTTTTGTTTGCTGAGTTCCAGGAGATAATGCATAAATGGCCTAAGCTAATCATGATAATCCCATTCCACTTTGCCAGTGATTAGTCTAAGTATGACCATCTAGAACTTGAGACATAAAGAGGTTAGACAGAGGCTGGAGCTTCGGGAAACAATTTTTCTCCTTGATTAAAGGAGAGACTCATATGATGAAAGGCCTGTTTCTTCCTGCCTATCTCCTTTCTTTAGCTTTGGACTCTGCCATGTAAGGATTAAATGACTGGATCTGTGCTATGAAGGAAACAGGAGCAGAATGAAAGCTGGAGCTCTCAGCAGGAGAGGTCAGAAGGATGGACAGATTCTGTGTCTGATGCTATCACTGAGTTACTAAAACAACCCTAGAACTGCTTTTCTCTGCACTGTTTGTTAATAAAACAATAAATATTTTTCCTGCATTGAAGACATTCCTTATAATATAGTCTCTCCCAATTTCTCACTAAAGTGCCAGTGATAACCCAGGGAAAGTACTACAATAGTAATTTCAAAAAAGAAAAGCTTTTATTATTTTACCAATTCTCTTCTATTAAAAATTTTCAAGATCTCTAGCAGGCTGGGAATAAAAGCCAAACCAGTCAAAATTAAGCAGGGATCTTCCTCTCAAATTTTGACTTAATTTTTTACTGGAAGAAGGAAGACCCATTATTCATATTTTCAAGAAGAAAGTCAAATAGCAGGAGTTTATTTCTATCTTGCTTACCTATTGCTTATCTGCTGCTGAGGCCAATTACAATGAGGAAGGAATCGGCACTGATAATTATGCCTGTGTACTCCTCTGTTTTCATTACCATAAGGATTTATTAATTGAAAAGTTATTTCAGAGCACCACCGTGTTTCAAGGGCTTAGGCCAACTTGTGCAATGATGACTCAGGGATTCTAACATCAAGCCATGTTGAGTAAATAGAGGTCCTGGTAATATAAATTCCAACATCATATCATGAACTTAAACATCCTGTCCTCAAGAAGCACTATACTTCCCTTATACAAATATTCAAACCACAGCAATAAACATGACTAACATATTATGTCACTCGAATCCACAAAAGTACAATTTGTGGTAGAAGGTTAAATTTTTACTTTTTGGCCACTTGAATTATCATCCAAACCTTCTTATTATAAAAATTAAAACATTAATTTTAAAAAGCAATTTTATCAAATATATTTGCTCAAATATTCATTATCCCAAAAGTAGGATATATAGTAAAAATCATTTAACCAAAATTGAAAACTATATCATTCAGGTCCAAAAGAAGGAGGGATTTTAAACACAGAATTCAAATGTGTGTGTGTGTATGTGTATGTGTGTGTGTGTGTATGTATGTGTGTATGTGTGTGTTTATGTATGTGTGTGTGTATGTGTGTATGTGTGTGTTCATGTGTATAAAACATTCAGGGAACCTTGTCATTGTTTAATTGAAACTATTATTAACTATACTTATGTACATGTGTATAGAGTTCATAAGGTTGAACTATCAGATTTTTTCTAAAATCAAGAAAACAATATGAGAATCATATCCCGTTCAAGTGGGGTGAATTTCTAGATCACTCTAGATAAGTGTCCCCGCATTTTCTTTTCTTGCATTTTCTATTCACATAATGCAATATCCCAGTTCTCAGGCCAGACATACTCTTGCTTTCAGTTTTGTTTGACAGATTTGATTTCTGGATCTAAAATTTTTACTAAGGTGTCTGTAATTACTTGCATTTCTACATTTTTCTTCTTCCTCTTTGCAAAATTCCTAAGACTGTGAACCTGCAAATACTTTCTTAAAAGCATCTTTTAACTGATGTTAGGATCCTGGGTGGTCATGACCCAGTGGTATTCAAAACCCTGGAACCATTCCAAGTCTGTTTAGAAAGATGGAATGAGAAGCATGGAAAGGTAGAGTAAAGTAAAAACTCCCTAGCACTAAAAACTTGTATATACGCTCTGCTTGGAAACTTGAATGCTGACTGCATTTAAAAAATATTGTTAAGGAATCATTGCCAACAACAATGTTATTGTGGCTCCATTTGAAAAAGAGGCCTTATAATTTAGAGACTGATACTAAAATATTTACAGATGAGATGATATGATGTCTGATATTTCCTTCAAAACAATATGAGAAGTGGGAACTGGGAATACGCTTCACACAAGATTAATCATAGATCTATCATTGCAGCTGAGTATGATTGCATGGTTACAGGCTGGTTTGTTATTCTAGTCCGTCTACTTTGTACACAACTCTATACATAGATTAAAAACCTGTATTAGTGGGGCATAGTGGTGTACATATATAGTCCTAGCTACCTGCGAGGCTGAGGCAGGAAGATCACTTGAGATGTGGAATTCCAGGCTGCAATGAGCTATGATCATGCCACTGTACATGGGTAAAAGAGCAAGATTCTGTTTCAAAAACAAAAAAGTACATGTATAATAAGAGAATCTCAACTAATTTTCAAAAATTGAACATATGTATCTGTGTAACTGTCACCCCAGCGAAGAAACAAAAAAATTACCAGGACTTCAAAAGACCCCATTTGCACTCCTTTTAGGAACACACCCACTTTCCCAAGTGTAGTCACTTGGGAAAAAAAAGGTTTGATATTTTTCCTATCACATATAGATGTATAATCTATATGAAATTGATTTTTTATATGACATTAGATAGGGAAAGTACCTCTGTCCTTCATATAAACATCTAATTAACCCAGCACCCTTTAGTTGTTTTTGTCTAGTGCATTGCTAGTTCAGTTTTGTCATAAACAAGGTGTCTAAATATCTATAGATTAATATCCTGATTATCTATTCAATTCTCCTGTTCGGCTTGCCTGCTTTTGCTTTCAGTGATTACATGAAACTGGAGTAATGAATTGTAAATATAAGGGGTTTAATTGCATTAAAAATATGCCCACAGGTCACTTTGTGAGTTCTAGGTCTGTACATGAGGCTGAAGAGGAATGCAAAACACTTCTAAAGAGCAGAAAGGGAGCTTCAGTAGTTTGACACTTAAAAACAACTGCCAATACTCCTGAAGATACTGACCAAAATTTAATTCCATGTGACATAAGGACCTAAAGAGGTCACTTGAGAATCTATGATGGCAGAAATCAATCTACAATATTTCAAAAGTAAGAAAGCAAGCATGAAAAATATCTTAATTAAAATCCTGGAAATGATATGTCTTTAAAATAGACATGAATCATATCTAAACTGCATCTTATTAAAACTGTAGCCCAGCCCTGACTGGAAGGTTGTGGTCGCATTGCAGCGAATCCAACCTAAATTTCCTTAAACAAAATGGCAACATATTGTCTATAGCTAATGGTGAAGCTGATTTCAGTCATGGACTAAGAGTTATGAAAAGTAGATCCTCATATAAAAATTGTAGCTATCCCTAAAAGAGGTAAGATGAATGGTGGGGAAGCCATTCACAAATTTCCATCTCAAAATATATGGAAGATTCTTAACTAATTAATAACTAAAGCCTTAAACTTAAGACCTGTGACTATAATTCTATTAGAAGAAAATAAGGGAAATATGTCAGGACACTGGTAGGCAAAAATTTTATGGAAAATACCTCAAGAGTAAAGGCAACGAATTAAAATTTGACAAATGAGACTATATTAAACTAAAAAGCTTCTGCATAGCAAAGGAAACAACCAAGCAAAAAGACAGCCTCTTGAATGGGAGAAAATATTGCAAACTACTCATCTGACAAGGGACTAATATCCAAAATATATGAGGAACTCAAATTACTCCACATTAACATGAGAAATAATTCCATTAAAATTCAGTGAAGGAAATGAATTGACATTTCTCATTTATCAAAAAAGGGGTTACAAATGGCCAACAGATATATTTTTAAATGCTCAATATTTGATCATCAGGGAATGCAAATCAGAACCACAGTGAGATTTTTTCTTATCCCAGTTAGAATGATTATTATTAAAAAGACAAAAAATAAATGCTGGCAAGAATTCCAAGAAAAGGGAATGGTTATACACTGTTTGGTAGGAATGTAAATTATAGAAATGGCACAGCCATTATAGAAAACAGTATGGAAGTTCCTCAAAAACCTGAAAGTAGAACTGTCATGTGTAATCCTACTTCTGGCTATGTATCCAAAGGAAAGTAAATCAGTGTATCGAAGAAATACTTGCACTTGCATGTTTATCACAGCACTATTCACAACATTAAAGATACGAAATCAACCGGTGTCCATCAGTGAACAAATGAATAAAGAAAATGTGGTGTATATTCACAGCGGAATACTATTTGGCCATACAAATAATTAAATCATGTCATTTGCAGCAACATGGATGGAACTGGAGGTTAATATGTTAAGTGAAACAAGCCAGGCATGGAAAGAGAGTTATAGCATCTCTTCACTCATATGGGGGAGCTAAAACACTTGATCTCATGGAGGTAGAGAGGAGAATGATACACACCAGAGGCTGGGAACAGTGCGAGAGGATAGAGAGATTGATTAATGGGTACACACATACAGTTAGAGGAAATAAATTCTAGTAGAGTAGGGTAACTATGACAACAAAAGTGTATATTTCAAAATAACTAAAAAATACTGCAGATATTCTGACTTGATCACTACACAGTCTATGCATATAACAAAATATCACATGTGCCACATAAACATGTAAAATGCTATTTATCAATAAAAATAAAGTAAAAGGTATAAGATTTTAAAACCTTGATTTTTTAATAACAATTTTTTCCAAGAAAAATAAAGGTAAGAAAGCATGTTACATTTCCAGTAAATAATAAAACACAGCTTTTAGTCATACATATTTGAATGTATCTAAATTTTTAGAATGAAAAATCTTTCCCCTTTCAATGTTTCTGGAGTGGTACTATTTTAACTTTGCTAAATAATTTTTGGTGTACATATTTTCACCTTTTCTCCAAAAGTATAAAGTGATACAGTAGGAGAAAATAGTTGTCAAATACATTGAGCCATTTGTTAAAGTTACGACTCAGCTTTCGAAAGCAAAATTGCAGCATGGTGGCTCACGCCTGTAATCACAGAACTGTGGGAGGCCAAGGCAGATGGATCAGCTGAGGTTAGAAGTTTGAGACCAGCCTTGCCAACATGGTGAAAATCTGTCTTTATTAAAAATACAAAGATTTAGCCAGGCATGGTGGCACGTGCCTGTAATCCCAGCTGCTTGGGAGGCAGAGGCAGGAGAATTGCTTGAACCTGGGAGGCTGATGTTGCAGTGAGCCAAGATCTCGCGCTGTTGCACTCCAGCCTAAGTGACAGAGGGAGACTCTGTCTCAAAAAAAAAAAAAAAAAATTGCACACAACACACGTCAGGACATCTGACACATCTTGGGCACTTTCAGTATAGCCAAGGTTTGCCCTGTAGGTGACCTCCATAATTACAGCTTCTTGGTCTGGAAAAAAGAATTTAAGGGCAATGAAATTATATGCAAAAAGGGGAAGAGAAATGATTGATTGTGTCCATCATATTACTTCCTACAAAAGTGTGAATTTAAAAAAATACCAACAGCAGAAAATATTGAGCACTTGATGTAGAAAACAAAATATATTCAGAGTCAAATTCTGAAATAAACTCTGGAAGGCCGTAACAGTGGTGAGGGGTTTGATTTAGCCAAGTCAGGCTATTGAAAAACAAAACAGAAACTTTGAAAAGCAGAGACTGCTCAAAGGTTTTCAGTTTTGTTTTTTTTTCTGGCAGTACCAGTCATCTTTCGAAAAAAGTTCACTCCGAATCTCGTATGTATGTACAACGGGCAAACACAAAACTACTCTGGTTGAAGCAAGGGTCAAGGGTCTAAAGCCGTTTTCCAAACATCTTTCAGTGTACCACATCAGCCCTCCATGGTAGTGATGGAAATGTACAACTTTACCAAGAACACACTGCATACCACTAAGGAGGAGAAAAGAAACACAGAGCAAACTATGATACTAGATGGTGCTGAGAGAATGCTAGGGAAGGGAGCTACTGCCAAGAGAAGCAGAAACATGGTTTGAGAACCTACTGTGTGATCCAGGAGATTGCTGGAGACTGTTCTCTCAGTAGATTCCAGCTACTACTGTCTTCCTAGTTCCTTCTTCACTTCCGGGTCAAGTATATCCTAAAACAAACTTCAATTTGCTTGTATTTATCTAAATTGTTTTAGTGATCTGAGTGATTTTCTATATTTTACAAAACAGAAATAGATTTCATCTTTATTTTCTTAGTCACCGATTCAAATGTTTGTCCATGGTAAGGTGTTTTATCCTTATATCTGTCACTCTATGACATGAAAAATTATGAAAATTTTCATTAAAGGTGATAAAGTGACAATATCGTAAATATATATTATTATTACTCATGCATTTATTCAACTGAATTCATTTGAGCCAATAGGTAGATGTTAGGTATACAGTAGTATTCAATTAACACATTGCTTCTGCTGTGATTTTTCATTATTAAAAAAGAAGAGGCCAGGAGAGAGAGTAAGCCGAGAAATCCTGACATTGGTTCACATTCTTTTTTTTTTTTTCTCATTTGTTCTCATCCTTTGGCTATGAATATGGCTGGAGTGCACTGATACAATCATGGCTCACTGCAGGCTCAACTTCCTGGCCTCAGGTGATACTCCCATCTCAGGCTCCTGAGGAGCTGGGAATACAGGCATGCACAAACACACCTAGATATTTTTTCTTTGTATTTTTTTCATAGAGATGGGGTCTTGCGATGTTCCCCAGGCCAGTTTCAAACTCCTGACCTCAAGTGATCTACCTGCCTTAGTCTTCCAAAGTGCTGAGATTACAGGCAGTTCATTCTTTATAATTTCTGATGAAATTAATTTTAAGCTCATCTTCTTTAAAAAATCACAATAGCATAAAGAATCTCATTATAGTGAGTTAGGACTGCCTAGCAGTGATGCATGTGGGCTCCAAGTCTGAATGCCTGGGTACAAACCACAGCTGCCACTTCCTGGCTGTGGACCTCTAGTAATTTACTTAATCATTCTGTTCGACTAATCTGAAAAGGAGATAGAATTATATTCCAGCCAGATGAAATCCCTCCCTGTCCACCATTCCTGTAATAGCATCCCTGAAGCAGACATGACGATATTTCAAAATATTTTCTGTCAATATTAGGAAAACAAAGTCCTTGTAATAAGCGGTTGGACACAAGACAATTTAAGGATCAATTCTTTAGAGTTATTTTTGAGAATGCAGGATAAGACCTTGCCAGATTTTCATCTCCTGTTAATGTAAGGGTATGAAATATTTCCAAAATACTTTAGCCAATGCATATTTTTTTTCTTTTTTTTGAGACGGAGTTTCGCTCTTGTTACCCAGGCTGGAGTGCAATGGCGCGATCTCGGCTCACTGCAACCTCCACCTCCTGGGTTCAGGCAATTCTCCTGCCTCAGCCTCCTGAGTAGCTGGGATTACAGGCACGCACCACCATGCCCAGCTAATTTTTTGTATTTTTAGTAGAGACGGGGTTTCACCATGTTGACCAGGATGGTCTCCATATCTTGACCTCGTGATCCACCCGCCTCGGCCTCCCAAAGTGCGGGGATTACAGGCTTGAGCCACCGCGCCCAACCGCATATGTTTTAAATACTTTATTTTTAACAATGAGATGGCATTTGTAACATAGAAGTCACAAATTTCACCAGTAAAAACTCCCTTCAGATTTTCCCTAAGTTAGCTAGTAAAGCCTCAGATATTATTCAAGACACTGGGAATAGAAGTGCTTATAGAAGCCACTTGTAGAGTGTAGGTTTTTGATGTAACACAGGTTAAGTCTGACAGGATGTCTCAGTGCAGAAGCCAGTGATATCATTCTCGCCCTCATTCTGAAAACTGTACTTTTAGTGCAGATTATGATATTAATTTTATATTTATAGTCATATTCTACTATGTTTCCATATGTATTTAGAGTAATTATATGTTTATGTATTTTATGTTTAACAAACATAAAGATAGTAGATGAACCAGATTGAAAGTAAAAGTTCTTTAAGGATATGATCCCCAGCTTCTTTTTCACTGTATAGCATTCAATGCCTGGACACTTCAAAAGACAACATAGGTATCTAATACTATTTAGTACATTCTTTTCTGATTAACTTAGGTCAAGTGAATTGTTATCTGCAACTGAGAACCCTTACAGATACAAGATGGAAGGGCAGTATTCTGCAGCACTCAGATAAAGATCTCTATTTGGTTCAGCCTCAATCAATTTATATGCCTTCACTGAGAACATATAATAAATCAGTTTGTAGTGTACTTAAGAAATAAAAATATGTACTACATAACAGGTTAGCACCCGGACCATATTTCTTCAATATTACAAAAGACTAGGTCAAATGCTTGCTTCTCTGGATCCAAAATACACTTTCATCAGTATTCTCCTGACCTTCCATTTGAGTGATACATCAAGAAAACAAAATCAGGCCAGGCCAATGGCTCATAATTGTTGGGCTGTAATCCCAACAATTTAGGAGGCCGAGGTGGGAGGATCACCTGAGGTCAGGAGTTTGAGACTAGCCTGGTCAACATAACAAAATCCTGTCTCTACTAAAAATACAAAAATTAGCCGGGCTTGGTGTCAAGCACCTGTAATCCCAGGTACACAGGAGGCTGAGGGAGGGAATTGCTTGAATCCAGGAGGTGGAGGTTGCTTGAATCCAGGAGGTGGAGGTTGCAGTGAGCCGAAATAGAGCCACTGCACTCCAGCCCGAGCAACAGAGAGAGATGCAGTCTCAAAAAAAAAAAAAAAAAAAAAAGCCTCTGTCTATAAGCTATCCATTTGAGAATGTTTTAAGATAGCTGTAGAAATCACCTTTATTTCTTTGAACAAAATCCATTCAGCGCGTGTTTGTCTTCAGTCTTCCAAGGTTTCTTAAACTTACCATGGTGCTGTGGCATTCTCTCCTATGAAGATTTCCTTCACTGGAATAGGATTATTTTGGAAAAGGAGGCAGGCACTCATGTTAGATCATCCAGAAACATGCTTACTTCCAGGTTCATTTTGTTTTTCAGAAAGAGTTAGAAACCTGTGTACAGTTTATTGAACTAATATCAACCTGTATTTCCTTTGCCCTTTTCAGTTAAAAAGATGATTTGCCTGGACAGAGACCCTTAAATCAAAAAAAGTATTTGAATAATTATTCTCTTTGTTGAAAAATGTGTCAAAAATATTTCCAGTGTTTATTCCCTTGATTTATAATTCATAGCCAGTTGTATGACTGGACATCCACTATTTTAAGTTTTGATACTTTGATATAGAAAGCCTTCCAATTTTTTGTACTCTTCAGTTTTGTGTTGGCTATTCTAGTCCTTTGGTCTTGCCATATAAACTTCAAAATCAGTTTGTCAGTATCTACAAATTTGCATGCTGGATTTTGATTGCATTTAACCTATAAATCAGTTGGGAAAATTGACACTTATATTGGGTCTTCCAAACCATAAATATGGAATTTATCTTCATTGATCTAGATCTTTACTGATTTCTTTGTATCAGAGTTTAATATTTTTGCACATACTATCTAATACATATTTTACTAGATTTATACCTGAATATTTAATTTTTGATGCTATTATAATGATTTTTAATTTCAAATTCCAGTTATACATTTCCGATATTGAGGTAAGCTATTGATTCTAGTATATTAACCCTGTATCATGCAAAGTGTTGTAATTGCTTATTAGTTACAGGCATTTTGTTGTTCTTGTTGACTCCTTGGAATCTTCTATACAGACAGTCACGTTATCTGTGAACAGTTTTATTTCTCTAACAATCTGTATAACTTGTCTTCCTTTTTCTGTCTTATTATACTAGCTAGGATTCCAGTATGATTTGAACAGGAGTGATGATGGGAAGGTAAATCTTTGCCGTGTTTCTGATCTTGTGGGAGAGCACCCGGTTTCTCACCATTGTGATGTTACCTGCCCCTCTTTACTCTTGATAAGTTTCCTTGTCCTAAACTCCGTTGTATGTAAAATTAATGTAGCTCCTCCTGCTTTCTTCTGTTTAATGTTAGCATGGTATATCTTTCTTCATCATCCCTGTATTTAAACCTATCTCAACCTTTCTACGCTTAAAGTAGGTTTCCTATAGAAAATATATAGTTGGTTTTTGTTTTTGTTTTTTTTTTAACCCACTCTGACAATCACTGTCTTAATTGATATAGTTAAATCATTCACGTTTAAAGTGATTATTGGTAAATTTTGATTGCTATCTACCATAATTGTTTTATATCTACTTGTAACTGTTTTCTATTTATGACACTTGTTTCTGTTTTTGTTTTTTCCTTTCTGTATTAGTTTCCTAGGGCTGACATAACACATTGCCACAAACTCTGGTGGCTTAAAACAATCGAGCTTTATTCTTTCACCAATCAGTAGGCCATAAAACCAAATTTAAAATGTCAACATGGTTGTTTCCTTCAGAGGCTCTGAAGGAGAAACTATCCCATTCTCTCTCCAAGTTTCTGGTAGTTTACAGCAAACTTGTGGTCTTTAGCTTGCAGATATCACTCCAATCCTTGCCCTCATTTTTCACAATGCCTTCCTCTGTATTTCTCTCCACATCCTTTCCTCTTCTTAAAGACACCAGTCATTGTGTTTGTGACTTATCCTAAATCCAGCATGATTTCACCTCAAAATTCTTAACTAATTATATCTGCAAAGACCTATTCTCAGATGAGGTCACATTCTGAGATTTTGAGTAGACATAAATATAGCAGAAACACTATTCAAACTACTACATTCCACTGTCTAGTCAACCTAAAGGCATATCTATCACATATGGAAATTCATTCACCTCATTCCAAAATTCTGGAAAGTTAAAATCCATCCCAGCATCAGTTCTAAGTTGAAAATTTTATCTAAATATTATCAATTCAAAAGTTTTAAATTTCAAGCATCTGCATATAATTTAACATATGGTGAAGGGACTTTTTCTTCTGGTTTCTTGGAAGCTTTAATCTGCTTCAAATGCTGAAATGTTATACCAGAGCAGCTCAAAGTTGCTACTGTTAATTGGGATTAGTGGAGTAATTTGGGAGGATCGCACCGTAGTCTCAACCAACTAGAAAAATCTCTTCTCCAACTATGATTATTTCTGTTGCACTCTTGTCGGATGACCACTTTTCTATTTCACTGATGCATCCTCTTCCAATGACTGTTGCTATTTTTTGTAGTTGTTTTCTCCGTTTCTACATTATTGCTACTCATTAGGGTTGGGGTTTTTCTCAGCACTTTTCTGAAGAAGAAACCTTAGTTTACTGTGAGAGGCTTAATGAGAAGAAAACTGAGCTCTCATAGAGCATCTTTCAGCTTTTTCATGCTTAATGTTGTCGTCAGAGTTCTCACTAGATGAATATGATGAGGCTTTTAAAACCCATTAGCTTTCCAAGAGCGCTCCCTTTTCTTCCTTGGATTCAGATCATTTTCACACAGTTTTCTTCTGGGAGTGGCACCAGTAACAAAGGAATCAGTTCTAAACTGAGTTCCTGAAATTAAGCTTATGAGAAAGATTCCTCTCTTAGTAAACCTTGATTTCATATCCTGCTATTTACAGAAATCTCAATTTCAGCTTTTCTCAGATACAATTTTTATCAAAATCTGGATAGCACTTCATCTAGACTTTCGGTCTCATGAATTAGTTTACATTCAAAAGCATTGAGAGTAAACACTTTTTTCTCTTCTTGTAAAGAAGTTACAACTATGTTTTTAACACATGGAGTTTAAGAATAATTTTTAAAAAGTAGAATTACTTCTAAAAAATTATGACTAATGATCTTTACAAAATCTAAATGGAATATTTTGTTGTGACTTTCAGTTGTCTTTCACGTTCATATAGTATGCTGTTAATTGTGTAGGAGGGTCGTACTGTCATAATAAGTGACTGAGGGACAGTATGTTGTAATATTAAGCAGACCAGGAAAGTGTACTATTGCCCTTGGAAAATGAACATATGCTGCATATGCCATGGTGTATACATTTGTAAACATACAGTTTAAGATTGCTTTTGAATACATATTTTTGGAGTATTAGCTACATAAAGTCAAAAGCTAAATGCAAAATTTCATGGAAAGCCTTCCTCTTCATTCTGTTATGCTGAGACTTCTCTCCCCTGTTCAGCTGGGATTTTCTAGCCTTTTTGGTACATTCTGCTTGTATACTATAGTAGTGAAAGTACCCACATGAGAATTATGCAATTTTGATTCTCACATGAACCATCCATATATTATTTTCATACAGACCATGTGGTAGGTTATGTAATCTCTGTAAGTCTCAACCTCCCCATAAGGGGAATTGGGGTGATCATGTTCGCCTTACAGCTTCATTGTACAGATACATGGCAGAATATTTAAAGCATGTATTAGTAGGCAACCACTCTTACATTCAGTGCCTAAAATATTGCAGTTGCTTAAATATGTCTATGGACTTGAATATCGTAGGCAGCACACAACTTTTTTTTTTTAACAATTATACACCAACAAGTTAGATAACCTGGTAGAAAAAGATACATTTCTTTAAAAATGTAACCTGTCAAGACTGAATCATAATGAAAGAGAAAATCTGAACAGACCAATAATGAATAAAGAGATTAAATCAGAACAGACTAATAATGAGTAAAGAAATTGAAGCAGAATGTCTGTGGAGGGAGCCAATATGGCCAACTAGAAGCAGCTACCATGCATAGTGCTCATGGAGAGGCATGAAAAAGGCAAGTAAAAACAGCACCTTCCACTGAAACATCCAGGTATTCCCATTGGGATTAATTAGGGCAGCACACAGCTTTATGCCCATATTATTTTGTTACAATATAGCTAAAAGTATTTCTAAACTTTTATTTCAAGTATCTGTAATTTAAAGATTACTTAGAGGTGGCATTCCTAACATGCAGGTTAATATACAAATTACATCCTGAAAGTTTATTCAGTGTATTTCCACAGAAATTTGATACAAACTGTGGATAAGTTTCTAGACTACATCACAGAATACTATACCATCCATAAAATAGCTGAAATCATATTGTTACAGTAGGTGGCTAGTCAGACATGAGCAGAGCAGGAGAGGGCCACCCCCTGCCCCACTAAGAACGTCAGGTGACCATCAGGTGATGATGAAACAGCTGTTAAGCTGTCTCCCTAAAATAATAATTGGTTGCAGCTGGTGCCAGGACAAGGCAGTCTCCGAATAGAGAGAAAAAAATCTGAAGCTGGTCATCAGAAGCTTCCCAATAAGATCTCAGGAGTTGGGCCAATGGGCTTAAGCATCCACACTAAGAGGCAAAATGGCGGAGTTTAAACATTTGACTGGTAAGGAAAAAAAGCACTCAATTGTGCATGTGGCCCCTCCCAAGTGCTGACAGTCCACTGCACAAGCAGACAGTCCATCCCAAGGGAAGAATTATAGGAGAAGGAATACAAGACCCTGGAAGCATGACAGTGTCTAAAACACCATTTCAAAGGTCAAATAATGCACTTGAATCTCTCAAGTTATTCATCTGGCCTTCTTCCAAGTGTACTTTAGTTCCTTTCATACGTCCTCTAAAGCTTTTTAATAAACTTTCACTCCTGCAGTAAAACTTGCTTAGTCTCTCACTCTGCCTTTTATGCCCCTCAGTCAAATTCTTTCTTCTGAGGAGACAAGAATTGAGGTTGCTGCAGATCTGTACCAATTTGCCACAACTGACCATATTCATTTACCTAATGCACCAAATCCATTAATCTTGAGAGGCCTAGTTTACTGTGAGTATAGGTGCCTTGAAGGCTTAGATAACCCTGCTGACCACTGAGCCTTCGTGGATATTATTTTCCTGCTTGAAACTGTGAGTTCAGCAAAGAACTCTGGAGAAATTTGGAGGAAAAAAGAAAGAAAGAAAATTTTAACAGAAAATCTACTGGAAGAAATTTGGAGACTTTTAGAAGGGCTCTGAGCAAAGGTAGAATTAATTTAAAAGAATTATGTTGTACACCCATGTTCATAGCAGCATTGTTCAAAATAGCCAAAAAATGGAAGCAACTCAAGTTCTCATCAACAAATGAATGAATAAACAAAATGTAGTATATATTCATATAACCTTAGAAACCTTAGAAAGAAAGCAAACGGATTACTCAACCTTAGAAAGAAAGCAAAAGGATTCTGACACATGCTACAACGCAGATGAAATTTGGAGACAGTATGCTAAGTGAAATAAAGCAATGATGAAGAGAAATGCTGTATGATTTCACTTACATAAAGTATGAAGAGTAGTCAAATTCATACAGAGAGTGAAATTGGGGTAGTTTGGAAAAGAAGAGGAGGTGGGATAATTCCTGTTTAATGGGAATGGAATGCCAGTTTTGCAAGATGAAAAGAGTTCTGGAGATTGGTAGCTTGAAAATGTGAATTCACTTAATGCTATTGTACACTTCAAAATAGGTGATAAAATTCTACATGTATCTCATCAAAAATTTTTAAAACTAGAAAAGTGGATCATAGTACTAAGAAAATAGGTCATTTATCTTGATGGTCAACATGCGTTGAGACTTCTAACAATTATGTGTCCTTGTTCTCTGTGGCTGTGTGACAACAAACCTTGGGAGTTACTCCAGATAACAAGGCTGCTTCAGTAGCAGACCCCAAAGACAAAAAGATTTTACCCCAACATATATTTATTTGATATATTTTGAAGTGGCCCTGCAACGTTGTCTTTTGTCGGGGGAAATATGCATCCGGAGAGTATCTCCATTGATGTAACCAGGCCTTCCCTTTCTAGGTCTTTCCCATACCTAGGAGAGTTTAAATAAGAGGCTGACACTTTTAATGTCTGAAAAGAGACATTTGCCATCTGTCGTCTCTGATAACTGCTACCAGTGAGGCTTTCTCTGCATAACAAGAACCTTGGCCTCCACAACCTCCTTTGTCTTTAATCAAACATTTCTTTATATTTATTTCAAGGCTTTAGACAAATCTTAACTCTTTCAACCAATTACCAATTTAAAAATCCTCTGAATCCACCTATAACCTGTAAGCATCCTCCTTGAAGATATCCAATCCTGAACCAATATATACGTACCTTCCATATATTAGTTTATGATTTTATCTCCATTCCTGTCTCCCTAAGATATATAAAACCAAACTGTAACCCAATTGCCTCAGGCGCACTTTCTCAGGATCTCCGAGAGCTATAGTCACTCGTACTGGCTCAGAATAAACCTCTTTAAGTATTTTAAAAGACTTTTTTTTAAATCAACAAGACTATTTTTTTAAAGTCTTCTAGAGCTATCTGGTTGTTTAAAATACATAGATGTATAACTTTAATAAAAATAAGAATAGAGTTATCTAAAATATTGGGGCATTTATAGGACTATTGACCTTTGCCAAAATCATAGCTCTCTTACAGAAACGAAAGTGATTCTTTATTTTCATTTTGGAAAAAAAATGTTTCCACCGATTTCTGGAGCTAGTAGAGTGGATGTTTGTCACCAAACTGACTTCTAATTCCTCTGTCTCTCCTCATAGTAAATTTTCTTTACATGAGAAGACAAGGAATAGTAAACATGGGCAATTTAAAATAGAAATAACATAATAACCTGTAATTAACAATGATAATAACATGGTGCAAACCAAAATTTTCTGGAAAATGTAAACACTCAAGAACATACATCACAGATTATGTCTTGAAAAATTAAGAAAACTCAATTAACACTCCTAATATAGTTTAATTCCATGGCAAATGTTTCTAGACATAGGAAGGGAAAGGAGGAAAAAAGAAACAACAGTTAAACCTTGAGCTGTGAACAGCGATATGTTTTGGCATCCTGAATTGAAATATGCAAATGTGTAGACTTTAGACTAGAAGAAGCCCAAGAAACTACCAAATAAATACAAAGTCCTTGTGAAAAAATTCCAAAGAAATGAGTTGACTTAGTTGTACTGCTTCAATAAAAAAAAAATTCTAAAATAAAGCATATTCATTTTCTCTTGTCCTTTATCCAGAGACACACTTTATGATTACAGACCAATTTCATCCCACTCAAGTGGAAAGGGGTAGCAATTGATATGGGGAAGCAGAATTTCCACCAAACTACAAGTTCTCAGGATACAGTCATTTTTATCTGGCTGATCAAAGGAGAAATCTTCAGTAGAGGGTCCCAGGAGGGGCAGCAGCATGATCTGGCTGCATGCCCTGTTGCCCCAGACCATCCTGGTGAGCTGGCTCTACAATCTTCTTACAGAGCCACCAGACTGTGGCTTCTACCTGCACTTCTGGGCAACCAAGGGCAGGACCCGTTTCTAGGAGAGGGCTACACAGGCAATGAAGGTCGGGAGCATTCCATGCAAAAACATACAAATCCTTTAAAACAGCATTTGTAAAATAAATCACAACATATGGATTAAACATACAGTGGTGCTGAAAACTTGCAATATGCTACAGTTGTGAACTTTTATTAGTTATCTAAACTTTGTATCTACAGCTTACAGGCTTTATTCTAAGAATGAGTCTGGTAGCCAAAGAACATTTTTTTTTTTTTTAACAGAATGGTTTGTGCTTGGAAGGACCTTTGTCTCTCAGAAACTCCTTTTCAAGATAGTTCCTGAAGTCAAGTCTGGACTAAAATCCATTCCAGATTGTTTACCCTGTCCACTTGCTTAATTTATGTGTCATACAAAAAGATATATATATATTTTTAAAGCAGAACAAAACGTCAGAGGTTTGTGGGTCAATTGAAAGTAGTCTGATATACATGTAATTGGAGTTCCAAAAGGAGAGGCGAGAATGGGGCAGTTGAACTATTTGAAGAGATAAATGCATGAATTATCCAAAAGCAATGAGACACTGTTTTTAGATATGAAAAAAAAAAAACCCCAGTGAAGCTTAAACTATACCCAATCATAGCATTGTGGCAAATTATGAATAAAAGCCACATAAAGAGATAATCTTAAAAAGAGCCAGAAAAAAAAATCAGTTGTGTTCAGGTAAACATCTATAACAACTACTACTGAGTTCTCATCAGAAATAATAAAAGCCAAAAGAAAACAGAATGGCTTCTTTAGACTGCTAAAAGACAAAAATGTATATCAACTTAGAGTTCTATATGCAGTGAAAATATCCTTCAAAAATATAGCAGAAATGAAAACATTGTCAGAAAAATAAAAGCAAAAGATTTTGTCTGTAACAGAGTGCATAAAAAGATGTTAAAGTTACTCATATTTAAAAAAATAATCTTAGATAGAAGTCCATATATGAAGGACAGGAGGAACCCAAAGAATTTTTTTAAAATATAGAATAAGAAAATATTATTCTTTTAAAAATATCTTTACAATACTTTTGAAGTTTTAAGTGTGTCTTGGCAGAATTTTCTGCAAAGGGTCAGGTAATAAATATTTTAGGTATTTCAGGCCATGCCATCTCTGCCACAACCACTCAACTCTGCCATGGTAGCACAAGAGCAGCCATAAACAACACAGAAATGAATGGGCATAATGTGCTCTAATAACTTTGATTAGAAAGAACAGTTATGTTATTACAATAGCTTAAAAGGTAAAATACTAGGGATAAGTGACTAAAGATGTTTAAGACCTATGTGCTAAAAATGGCAAAGGATGGCTGAGAGAAAGAAGGCTAAATAAATGGAGATATGGCCGGGCGCCGTGGCTCACGCCTGTAATCCCAGCACTTTGGGAGGCCAAGGCGGGTGGATTAGGAGGTCAAGAGATCGAGACCATCCTGGTCAACATGGTGAAACCCCCGTCTCTACTAATAATACAAAAAATTAGCTGGGCACGGTGGTGCGTGCCTGTATTCCCAGCTACTCAGGAAACTGAGGCAGGAGAATTGCCTGAACCCAGGAGGCGGAGGTTGCGGTGAGCCGAGATTGTGCCATTGCACTCCAGCCTGGGTAACAAGAAAGAAACTCCACCTCAAAAAAATAATAATAATAAATAAAAATAAAAATAAATAAATGGAGATATATATCATGTTAATGAATCAGAAACTCAATATTATTAAGAGATCGGTAATCTCCGAATCGGCCTATGCATTTAATACAATTTAGAGAAAAAATTTCAGATTTTATTTCACAGAAATTAACAATATTTTCCTAAATTTTATATAAAATGCAAAGGGCCTTGAATAGCCAAAACAGCTTTGAAGAAAAGGAACAGGCCGGACACAGTGGCTCACGCCTGTAATCCCGGCACTTTGGGAGGCCGAGGCGGGTGGATCACGAGGTCAAGAGATTGAGACCATCCTGGTCAACATGGTGAAACCCCGTCTCTACTAAAAATACAAAAAATTAGCTGGGCATGGTGGCGCTTGCCTGTAATCCCAGCTACTCAGGAGGTTGAGGCAGGAGAATTGCCTGAACCCAGGAGACGGAGGTAATGGTGAGCTGAGATCGCGCCATTGCACTCCAGCCTGGGTAACAAGAGCGAAACTCCATCTCAAAAAGAAAAGAAAAGAGCAAAGCTGGAAGACGTATACTACTTGATTCCATGCCTTATTATAAAGATACAGTAATTATACAGTATCCTTTTGGCATAAAGATAGGCAATTACAACAATAGAACAGAATGTAGAGTTTAGAAATGTATCGACTTATATATGGTCAATTGATTTTTGAAGGAGATGCAGAGACAATTCAATTAGAAAGAAATGATTTTTGCAGCCACCTTCACCCATCCCCTCCTGCCCTAACTCTGGCTCAGGATAGATAAAGCTTCCTTTTTCTGTTTCCATGAAATCTTCTTTACCTCCATTATCACACTTAATTCAATGATTGCACTCTTCTTGAAGACAAGGAATAGTCTTTAGACACAATGAATGAGTGCTAGACCTTACTTAGAGAGAACAAACTGAAAACCATAGTCTGTCCTGAGGCCACGAAGGTGTTTTGTTCAATCTGCAAAGCATTTGTAAAAATTTGACATTAAAATCTAGGCCAGGCTGGGTCAGTGGCTCATGTCTACAATCTCAGCAATTTGGGAGGGTGAGGCAGGAGGATCACTTGAACTAGGAGTTTGAGAACATCCTGGGTAATATAGTGAGACCCCATCTCTACAAGAAATGAAGATGTTTGTTGGACATGGTGGCATGTGCCTGTAGTTGCAGCTGTCTAGAGGGCTAATGAGGGAGGATTGCTTGAGCCTGGAAGGTTGAGGCTGCAATAAGCAATGATTATACACCGCAACCGAGGTGACAGACTAAGACCCTGCCTCAAAAAAAAAAAAAAAAAAAAAAACAAACTAGGCCGGCATTCTTGCACATTAAAAAATCCCTGGAGCAAGAGAATATAGAGAATGTTCAATTTACTGCAATCCTCACCACCACTCTCTGTTGGCTCCCAACAGACACTGTCACTTTCCTTATTTCTTGACTTGCCCAGGGCCTTTTCTAAGTGCAAGATTCTCTGGCTCTGATGGGCATTTGACTTGGGATCCATGTTAAATGGACAATTAGCATTTTTAAAATAAAGACATTGTATAGATTAAAATAAATAATTGGAAGAAACATCTTTTCAAAAGAGGAGAGAACATGGCTTTTTTGGAAAGAGAGTGATTTGGGGTATGCTTTTTTTCCCAGTTATTATATCAATCAAGCCAGAGTAATTCATCTAAATGATTTAAAATGTCTCCAAATGGTTCTCTACATTTTTCCAAGGCCAAAACAGTCACTGTATTTATACCAATTACTCCAGGCCCATCTACAGTATGTTTGATTAATGTATATCGTAAGCTAGATTGATCTTGGTGAGGGAAAACGGAACTGTTACTTACAGGTGCCACAGCATATGTTTTCAGAGTTTATATACAGCTAATCACAGATATGTCCAATTGAAGGCCCTCCTAACAATTTGAAAACATTCCATGATAATCCATTTATAACAAAACACTGTACCCTAATGAAAGTATTCAGATTTCATCATCTTCTTTCCACTAGAATCTTCATCCTGTCTGTTCACTGTGTCCGTGATTGATTGCTGTTTGGCTGCTCTTCCCACACCATCAAGGAAGCAAATAGTTTCTGAAAGTAGTTTAATTGGTGTGTAAGTCAGGAAGCCACTTCTAATTGTAGTTCAATGATGCTGTTTTAAAAGCCACGGTCTGCTGAGGGCCATCCTGGAAGAGAGGGGTTTTTAGCTGGTAAGGGCAAAGTAGCACATATGGGAAGCTTTCATTACCGGTGGACTTCTTGAACACAGTAGAGTGGATACAGTATTCAAATGTGTTCCCTAAAACATCTTCCAGAAAGTCACAGATAAAAAGTAGAAGCAAATAAACAGAAAACAAATTATCAAGTATTTCAAAATCATGTCATTTCTCTGGGTCTAAATTTCCCCTTTTTATAAGAATGCCATGTTACCTCTAAATCCATAAATATTCTTCCATAATAGAAATGAAAGAGATAAACATATACATTTTTAGAGATTATAAGAAAATTTCCCTTTATAAATGAGGGAAGTATATGTAAGTGATTTATTGTAATTATATAATAATAAATTATCTTTGACTTTCTTTAGCATTATGTTTCTAGGTGACTGGGCTTCACTCCTGAAAATGTCCAGAAAGTAGGGCTTCCTGGTGAATAAATGTATTTATGAGGAGGAGGAAGGTGCTGTAGTCAGTTAAGCTTTGCCAGGCCTTGGTGACACTGAACCCATCATAAAGTCAAAGGAGTCCGTCGATTTGGATTTGCATCTTAGCATCTTCCTTCCATCCAGGGCGTTAGTAATAAAAAGCTGAAAAATGATGCCTGGATACCAGCCAATGTCCAGCTCAGTGATTATTAACTATATATGGTCCCCAAATGCCTCATAGTGAGCCCTGTACATAGCAGTGGCTCAACAGATAGTTCATTTCCTGATCTGACCTGTGGTGCCCACCACAGGTGTGTGGTTGATGTGGCACTCCATTCAAGGCACACGTTAATTGGTCTACCCCCGGGTCGACAGAAACTTGAACGCAAATATCTCTAATGGTGCTTAGAACGTACTATAGCAACAGCAAGAAGCAGCCAGAATGACTGATCCCACTGCATGGAATGATATTGATGGACAGTTCTCTATGCAGTTACCTTAGTTATGGGTGGAAATAAGGTGGATAGATGAATAGACACATAGATATAAGTAGAAATAAAGCAATCAGAATTCATTGAAGTGTTTCTACCTGTTATTTCTTTTTCTTTTTCTCCATCTATCCATTATTATATAAATACAATACTTAATAAATGCTGTACAGTGGTGTTCTGATAGTTAGTTTTTAATTTTTCCCAAAGAACTGAAATAAACATGTGTGTTTGTTTCCTAGGGCAACCACAAATGAAATGCCACAACCTGGGAATCTATTGTCTCATGGTCCTAGAGGAAAGAAATCCAAAACTTACTCTGAGATGTTGGTAGGGTTCATTCCATCTGAAGGCTGGGAGGGAGAATCTATCCCATGCCTCTCTCCTAGCTTCTGGTGGGCTGCTGGCAACCTTCAACGTCCTTTGTTTGTAAAAAAGCGTCACTCTGATGATTTCTGCCTTTCCCTTTACATTGCCTTCTCCCTATGTGATGTCCCTGGGTCTAAATTTCCCCTTTTTATAACAATGCCAGTCATACTGGATTAGGAGCCATCCTTCTCCAGCAGGACCTCATCTTAGCTAATTACATCTGCAATGACCCTATTTCCAAATAAGGCCACATTCTGAAATACTGAAAGTTGGGACTTCAACCCATAAATTTGGGGAGACCACAGTTTAAGCCATAACAACAGGTATGCTTAAGCAAAGTGTTGTCACCTTTCCTATGCTGTATTGTGTCCAGATCCCAGTCACACTTTGCTGTTTGTCTTACCCTATTCTTGTGTTGTGTAAAAGTGCCCTGGCATGGTTATTGCTTTGATAAGGACCTCGTTGTAATTGATATACCTTATGCCACTCAACGGCCATGCTTTAAGAGCAGTCTTCATCAGTTCTGTGTGAAGGAGGTTGCCCTTCCGCCTTGCTGTCTGGGTGTCCACCACCTGTTATGTGTTAGGTGAAAAAGGCCTCTCTAGGTGGTTGTATTCTGTGAGGGTTCTTCTCTGTTTCTTCCTCTGGTTTTTTGTTCCAGTGTTGTGCTGGCTGCCAAGGGTAGCTGCCAGATTGATGTAGACGGGCTCCTTCACTGCCCAGAAATGCACTCTGATGGATATACTGCATTTGATCATTGACCATGGACTTCACTGTTTAATAGGACTACACCTACCCACGTGGTCTGCATAAATGCTATTCAGTAAAACCGCCAGATTGGTCACAAACCTTCAATTTAGACATTTAAATCTAAGTTTCTCATTCATCCTACAAGGATGCCATGTTCCCCAGTTTGTCACTAAGCATGTAAGCAAAAAAAGAAATTCAAAAACTTTACAAAGCTAGGTAATGTAGTCCCAGGGCTTCCCTTTATCTATGTAACATGTGACTGTCACAATTTAAAGAAAATTCCTTTCATATCATATTCTTCCCCAAAGTTTCTACTAGTTGAATATAATGAAAGTGTACTTTACACTTGTCATTTAGGTAATAATCAATAATATTTATTAAGCTCACAATAAGTTATTAATTAAATAGAATTCCAGTTATCTAGACTTCTTGGAGGATAAGTCAATCCAGAGAGCTGAATTTCTGGATGACTATTATCATTTTCACCCCTAACATAAATAATTAAGTAAATAAATAACCTTTGGATATAAGATTTTCCTGACTAAATTCTATGTTTTGGCACTTACTTTAAAAACTACTCATTTACCTTTTTATTAAAATATGTTTTAATATATTCTTTTCTGAATTTTATTATACATTTTATTATAGTCCATGTCAATAAAAATATATGACTATCTGACCCTACACTAATGCACCAAAACTTTCACTTCTTTTTTTCAGATGTTGGGTCTTCATATATATCCACTGGTATGTTTTGGCTCTGTTTCCCCGCACAAATCTTGTATCAGTTGTAATCCTCTATGTTGAAGGTGGGTCCTGGTGGGAGGTGATTGGACTCTGGAGGTGGTTTCTCATGAATGTTGTAGCACCATTCCCCTTCCCCCTGGTGCTGTTCTTCTGGTAGGGTTCTCACGAGAGCTGACTGTTTAAAAGTGTGTGGCAGCTCCCCACTCTCTCTCCTTCTCCTGCTTCTGCCGTGATGGCTGCTCCTGCTTTGCCTTCTACCATGAGTAAAAGCTCCCTGAGGTTCCCCTGAAGCAGATGCTGCCATGTTTCCTGTACAACTTGAGGAACTGTGAGCCATTTGAACATCTTTTCTTTATAAATTACCCAGTCTGAGGTATTTTTTTGTTTTTCTGAGAGGGTGTCTAGCTCTGCTGCCCAGGCTGGAGTGCAATGGTATGATCTTGGCTCACTGCAACCTCTGCTTCCCAGGTTCAAACGATTCTCCTGTCTCAGCCTCCAGAGTACCTAGGATTAGAGGCATGTGCCACCACACCCAGCTAATTTTTGTATTTTTAGTCAAGATGGTGTTTCACCATGTTGACCAGGCTGATCTTGAACTCCTGACCTCATGTGATCTGCCTGCCTCAGTCTCCCAAAGTGCTGGGATTACAGGGGTAAGCCATGGCGCCCAGCCTCAGGTATTTCTTTATAGCAGTGTGACAATAAATTAATACACTTGTATTATCTGTCTTGTTGGACACTGCTTATATTGGCTCTCTTGCTGCTTCCAATCTACTATAGAAACCAGGTTCTCAAATGTGTCAGCTATCTGTACACAATAAACAGAAATGGATTTGGATTTGGTGCCATGTGTGAAACATTCATGAATGTTTGTGTTTGGGTACTGTGATGCGTATTTGGATTTCTCAGACTCTCTCCATACTTTTTCTCAGTTTATTGTATCAGCTAGTTGTATAACCAGAAATTTGAGGTTTCCAAATACCTATTTGAAAATTCCAATATTCCAGTATTCCAGATTCCTAAATAGGTGAGACCTCCATTCTGCTAATGCATATTAAGTGCACTTTCACATATATTATCTCTTTTTCTAAGGACCCAGTGTCTCCTTATCAAGCTTCAAAGGGTTTACAATCCTGGGCTACACACAAGGCATGCAGGCAAAGAAGATGAAGAACATTTACAAAGGAGTAGGCATTTAAAGATCTTAATAGAACATTTATAGATTCTCACATGGGAGAAATTATGGAAAGAAGTATTGTACCCACAGGACTAAAGAGAAATTAAGATAAGAGGGCTCTCAAGGGGACAGGAAGTGAGATGAAATTATAAAAGTAGGAAAGGGCTCATGGAAGTGGGAGAGGAGGGATGAACACCTAGGGACTAAGACTAAATCATAAAAAAGGCAACTGGGCAAGGGCTGGGAAAGTGTTAGGGAAGGCGTTGCAGGACCCTGGAGAAGCAGGAGAGTGCAGTATCATTGTCTGTCAATCAATCATCTCTGTGCTTTCTACTTCATTCTCTTGGATGGACGATTCAAATGTGTTATTTTCACAAACAAAGCGGAGTTAAGATTGTGCTTTGTTCCCTCCCCATCATGTCTGGGATAGGGCTACAGCTAATTCTGGGGCAACTAGATGCAAATTAGACAGTCCCCTAAGCCACCTATATATTCCCTAATGGCCTTATCACCTTTTTTAACAATCCCCACCCACAACCACTAGCGAGGCCTCTGTTTCCTTTGAAGGTTCCCAGTTGTCAGGTTCCTCTTTGGCAGGGATCCAGCCTGATACTGCTCATGGTGTCATTCCTGAGGATAGTGATATCCCTGCCTCCTTGGTGCCCTTGCACCACATTCAGGTAGACTTGTACTTGATACTCATATGTAGAAAGAAATATTTAGCCAAATCATATTAAATTACCAATATTCAACCAATTTTAACCTATAAAATTTTTCATAACATTCAATCTAATGTTTTTTGTCTCTACTCCCTGTGAAAGCGATTACTATATACTACTGTGTTGGTCCACTGGTATGTGATTACATAAGCTACTCATTTAAAAAAGAGCTCACGAGGTGAACTGCTTTGCAATTCAGTGTTTCTTCAACTTTTTTCCAAGTTTATCAGAGTTTATTTTTTCTTGGGAAAAAAAACCTCCACTTTATCTTTCTCAATGTGTGTATTTTCCTTTTTGCTGAAACAATTTCCCAATGTTGTAGCAACAAGGGCATTAGAGTTTGTGAAATTAAGGAAACCACCACATAAATACTCACGTGTCTCAGGTATGTGCTTATGAACCCCTTTAAAAGAGCTTTCTTTAAGGATCCAAAATTTCAGTTTATGTTATTATTTGCAATTAAAAAATTCTTTAATACTCTGGAGTTCAACAGATGGTAGCTATTACAAAATAGATATTTACAAGTAGGATTAACTGAGTCCATGCTGCATATAGTGAAACGGCTGTTTTCTTTAAAGCAAAGATTGCCTCTTCCAAAGGTGGAAATGCTAAAACACATTCCTCTAAGATATCATCCAAAGAGTAAGTTTTCAAAAATTACTTAAAATCACAGAATTTTTAAACTGAAAATGGTTAGAGGCCACTGAATCTTTCTATTTTTTAGAATAGAAAACAGACTTAAGTAAATGTATCCAGTTGGTAGAACTGGAACTATAATCTGAATTTCTTAAATTTTAGTCAAATTTACTGCCAAATCTATTGACTGAAAGATTGATTCATGAAAAAGCAAGAATGGTGCCTAACTACACACAGTGCCCAGTGATCCTCAAGCTCGCTGAACTGCACACTGGCAGCCATCACATCGAGAGATATAACATTCCTGTGTTCCTTTTTCCTTTACAGAATTTCATAGATACTGGTGTTCTCCAGGAACTCAGTTCATCAGCTGCCAACCAAAGCTGATTTTCAATTAGTTTCCTGAAACAGGAAGTAACCGAAGGTGGTTGTTAGTGTAAGGTGGGAGATATGACTATATTAAATATGGAATTGGATTCTGAAAATTGGTTGCTCAAAGGAGATTCCTATGGGAGGGAGAATCTGGTGTTTGCCCACAGTGATTAAGATGACACTCTGTTGTCAAAATTGATATTGTTCAGCTACCACCATGTGTACCTTAACTTAACATAATGAAATAACATCTGGAAAAAGGGTTCCTACCCTGTCTCTTCAGGGCATCAGAAGTCCATGGAATTTCCTGAATTTTCAGTGCATTACAGGAAGCTTTCTGAGCTCACGGTGTTTCCAGTTCAAATGAGAATACAAAGCTCAAAGGCAGCCTGGAAGCACGGGGAACTTGGGGGTTTCATTCATGTCGACCTTCCAGGATGTTTCTCTTTCAATTCAATTCGAATCCGTAGGGTGGATGGCTAAAGCTGATTTTCTTAGGATTGAATGGAACTTAAATTTACCCCTATGGGAATCTGGACTGGCTCAAGTTCAAGGGTTGGTTCTTCAACTGACACCTACAGGTGAAATGTATAGTGGTTCTAAAAAAAAAAAAAAAAAAAAAAAAAAAAAAACTTATTTGGCTGGACGCCGTGGCTCACGCCTGTAATCCCAGCACTTTGGGAGGCCGAGGCAGATGGATCACAATGTCAAGAGATCGAGACCATCCTGGTCAACATGGTGAAACCCCATCTCTGCTAAAAATACAAAAAATTAGCTGGGCATGGTGGCGCGTGCCTGTAATCCCAGGTACTCAGGAGGCTGAGGCAGGAGAATTGCCTGAACCCAGGGGGCGGAGTTGCGGTGAGCCGAGATCGCGCCATTGCACTCCAGCCTGGGTAACAAAAGCGAAACTCTGTCTCAAAAAAAACTTATCCCTAAGTATAAATATAAAGAGAAAAGTTACCAAAATTATGCAGGTTTGATTTTTGTTGTTGTTGTTATTAAAATATGTTCTTTCACTCTCTCTTCACCGCGGATGTAAGATATGAATTCAGAAGTTGGCCAGGCATGGTGGCTCACACTTGTAATCCCAGCACTTTGCGAGGCTGAGGAGGGAGGATCACTTGAGCCCCAGAATTTGACACCAGCCTGGCAACATAGTGAGACCCCAACTCTATTTAAAACAACCACAAAAAATGAATCTACACACATGATAACATTGCACAGGACCAAATACATACTTTGTGTCAGGGCACCTATAACCTTTCAGGGACAATCTTGTTGGCCTGTTCACACAAAGTCCTCTAAAGATGATGAATATATGCTTCAGATCAACTTTTCACACTATGCAGAGAAGCCACTTCTTCATTAAAAAAAAAAAAACTATTTTGATAAACCACAATCTCTAGCTTAAATGGGCTTCGAAATCACAGAAGGAAATATAAAGCTAACATACAGGTACTGGTATTTTTGTCTCTCTGTATTTTGGTAAGTTAAGATAAAAGATAAATCAAATCTTCCTAGTTTAATTTAGGTCAAATCAGAAGGAATAAAGCAGATGATGTAACAAATACTTGCTCCTGACACCTGCAGTTCCTAAAAATAGGAATATTTTTTTTTTTTTTTTTTTTTTTTTTTTTGAGACGGAGTTTCGCTCTTGTTACCCAGGCTGGAGTGCAATGGCGCAATCTCGGCTCACTGCAACCTCCGCCCCCTGGGTTCAGGCAATTCTCCTGCCTCAGCCTCCTGAGTAGCTGGGATTACAGGCACGCGCCACTGTGCCCAGCTAACTTTTTGTAATTTTTAGTAGAGACGGGGTTTCACCATGTTGACCAGGATGGTCTCGATCTGTTGACCTCGTGATCCACCCGCCTCGGCCTCCCAAAAATAGGAATATTTATATTAAATTCAGAGGAAGCACATCTACAAACAAATAAATGACTTTTTGCAAAAGGCCATTTTGTGATAAAGTACATACGTATAGTGTTCATGGTTTATTTGAAGTGCTAGATCATCTCTGGCTGAATCCTCTGCTTTTAAAGGCCTTTCAGTGCAGCTCCAGCACTGTTACCAGGTAACACTGGCAAAGGTGTAAGTGTGGGCCAAACATCTGAGATGAGTTTCAAAACGTGATGTCAGGGTTCACCACATAGAAGTCCCCAAGTCCAGCTGGGTTAATAAGAGGCACAGCTGCTGAGCTGGGAGCCAAAAATGGATTTACATCTATAGTTTTACCAGACCTGGATTCTGCTATATCTTTAAAACTTTCTGGTGCATTTGTATTTAGTGTTCTCCTTCCCGGTGAATCTAGAGGTTTCATATCATGAACAGAAAGCTTTGGTGGTGGAACAGATGAATGAGATTCTGTTTCTACTAATTTAACAAAAAGTTCTGAAAAAGGACTATGAGGCACAGATTGCTGATTTGATTTCAAAGGTGTACTGGGAACACTTTCTGATCCTCCTCCGAGCCACCCAGTCATCCACCTGGTAACACCTCCATAACTGTCATGAAACAACTGCTCCATCTCCTCCCTTCTCACACCCAGGATGCTCCCCATCAGCCATAACACTTCATGACGCTGATGTTTCGGTGCCTGGAAATGACCAATGAACAGGTTTCTCATTAGGACTTTGTCCACTTTTCCTTCTGAGGTGTCTGCCAAGTGCACCAATTTCTTTTGTACATCACCAGCATTTCTGGTCGGACCTTGTTTTGTTTTCTAAGTTCTTCAATTTGTTCTGTACGTCTTGATGCTGAATCCAATGCAGCATTTGCTTCATCCAAATGTTCCTGTAATGATAACACTGTTCTTTGCAGATGTTCCTCCTTTTTCTTCCATTCAGTTCTAAGATGTTTTTGCTTTTCTAGCTCAGCAGAATAATACATAGCTTGTTCGTCTTGTTGGAAATGCTGTAGTACCATCTGCAGGATGGCCAGTGACACAGCATACTGCTTTACTTGTTCCTGAGGGGCAGAAAGCTGCAGCACACTTTCATCCCTTTGCTTGGAGACTACATTCAGTTGTTCTTGCAATGATGCTACCTGCACACTGGCTTGATGGCTTGCATTTTCCATTGCATTAGAGGATGAAACTAGCTTTTCCTCCAATACTGTGACTTTCTTTGTTAGTTTAGCCTCTCTATCTTCTGCGGCCAAAGCCTCACGGGTATAAGAATCTTCTGATTCTAGAAGATGATTACGCAATCTCTCTAGCTCCTGGTTTGACTGAAATTTGTTGTCATGTAAACGTTGAACCTCATTCTGTAGGTCAGTGTTTTCCATTTGCTTTTGTTTCAGGGACAACATGACTTGGTCTCTCTTCTGTTGAAACACAACTATCTTATCCTGCATTGATTTAACTGCATTTACAAGCTGATTTAACACCCCAGTCTTGTCCTGTTCTTTTTCTTTCAATAGCTCTTCAAAAGCAAGAGCCTTCTCCTTCATTGAATGGCATCAAACTCTTTTTCTCGCAGCATCATAGAAACCTTCATGTTAGTCTCTTGCAATGGTTGATATTCTGTTTCCTTTTCTCTGGATTTTTCTACTATGTTTTCCTTTTCTCCTTTTAGTTTGCCAGTGTCCATCTCTAGAATTCATATTCTCTCCTTCAGGGTTGTTACTTCCTGTCTCAAAAGTTTGTTTTCATTTACTTTGTTAGAGAAATTTTCATTGGAAGAAAGTAATTGATCATTTTTGACTTTGATTAAGGTGTCTTTTCCCTTAAGTAACTTGTGCAAAACATCTTTTTTCTCCTTTAGCTGCTTAATTTCTGAATCAGTTTTTTTCGTGTTCTTTTCTTTCTAGCTCTGAGGTGGCAGCAACTGAATCAGACAATCTCTGATTATTTGCCTGGAGCGTTCTAATTGTTGCATCTTTTTCCTGTAGTGATTTTCTGAACTCTTCTAGCTCTTGCTGTAGCAATTCAGAAGATTCATTCAATACATCAGACTTAACTTGCTCTAAGAGACTCTGCTGACTGGGGAGTCAGCAATGACGCTGAAGACAGCTGGGGTGAAATAATACCACGTTCTCCTGAAAGAAAATCCTTGGTATTGCAAATATTCCCAGTGCTGTGCTGAACTTATGCTAATTCCTGCCTCAAATTTTTGAGTCTGGTTTCGTTCTGCTCATAACTTTGGATCAGGCCAGTATAGTCCACTTGTAATTTACAGTTATTATCACTGTCAACCAAAACTTGTGCCTGAAGTTGGTGAAGTTCTTCCTGAAGCTGGGCGGACTCATGTTGCATATTTTGTACTGTGGTCATCACCTGCTGTTTCCACTCTTCCATTCTCTTTACTCGCTGTTTTAACTCGTCACGTTCCTGTAAGAGCTCCACAAATTGATTACGATTAACACCTCCAACCTCATTACCAGTGCTGGATGTTTGTAAAACTGCCAATAAGGTCTGACATTTTTTACTTAGTGCATCTGTTTCGATGTCTTTCTCTCGAATGATACGTGAAAAATTCTGGCCACTACTTTCAAATCTAGTGGACAATTTTTGATTTTCATCTTGCAGTTTGATGAGAGCTGCTTCTTTGGCAGCAACTGTATCCATCATTTTGTGATACTTTCTTTTTAGATGGGTATTTTCCGTAGTCTTCTTATTCAGAACAGTGAATAGCTGTTCTCTTTCTCATAGGCCTGCACTCGCTGTTGAAGGTGAACAATAACTTGATTATAGGAAGTTGAAGGGGTTCTAGCCTGAAGAGCTTGTATCTCCAAATCTTTCTGCTGAATGATCTGATTTAGTTTAGCAACTTCATCTTTGGACAACTGATCAATCGGTTCAGTTAAAGCTACATTCTTTTCATTTATAAGTTTAGTCTCCAGTTCTCGCTCTGATTCCTTTCACTTATCCTTCCATTTCAGCTTTAGATAAATCATGCTTACTTCCGTTTTTTATATTAAGGCTCTGAACTTCGGTTTCTTGAAAAACATCAGAGTTACCTGTTTGAATCTTCTACTTTTCTTCATAAAGCTGGGTTTTGATTGGTTCAATTGTTTTTTGCAAACACTTAACTTCCTCACTGTTCTCTAAACAGAGTTGGGTGCACGTGGCGTTCCTTTGCGTGTGCTGGTGTCTCAACTCATCCATGTCCTTCTGCTCTTGTAAAGACTGAAGTAGTCGCATCTTACTCTGGTTTTGACCTTCAGTTATCATTGGATAGTGTTCTGTTTCCTCTTCAAGATGATCCTTGATCAATGTTCAGTTGAGATAACTCAGATTCTAGTTCAGTAACACTATCAAGGATTTTGGGATCAGCCACAGGTGCAGTTTTACTCTGCTGTTCCCCGAGCCATTCCAGTTTTTCTTGGAGATGATTATTTTCTTCTTTCATGGATCCAAGACCTCTGTCCCTTTCCCATATGGTCTGTCTTAAAATTTTATGTTTTCTTTTTATTTTTATTGCATTTTAGGTTGTGGAGTACATGTGCAGATCATGAAAGATAGTTGCATAGGTACACATGTGGCAGTGTGTTTTGCTGCCTTCCTCCCCTTCACCCACATTTGGCATTTCTTCCCATGCTATCCCTCCCCAGCTACCCACCCCTGCTGTCCCTCCCCATTCCCCCCAATAGATCCCAGTGTATAGTGCTCCCTTCCCTGTGTCCATGTGTTCTCATTGTTCATCACCCACCTATGAGTGAGAATATACGGTATTTCATTTTCTGTTCTTGTGTCAGTTTGCTGAGAATGATGTTCTCCAGATTCATTCGTGTCCCTTCAAACGACACAAACTCATCATTTTTTATTGCTGCATAATATTCCGTGGTGTATATGTGCCACATTTTTCCAGTACAGTCTATCATCAATGGGCATTTGGGTTGGTTCCAGGTCTTTGCTATTGTAAACAGTGCTGCAATGAACATTTGTGTACATGTATCCTTATGGTAGACTGATTTATAGTCCTTTGGATATATACCCAGTAATGGGATTGCTGGGTCAAATGGAATTTCTATTTCTAGGTCCTAGAGGAATCGCCACACTATCTTCCACAATGGTTGAACTAATTTACACTCCCACCAGCAGCGTAGAAGTGTTCCTATTTCCCCACATCCTCTCCAGCATCTGCTGTCTCCAGAAATTTTTAATGATCGCCATTCTAAATGGTATGAGGTTGTATCTCAATGTGGTTTTGATTTGCATCTCTCTAATGACCAGTGATGATGAGCATTTTTCCATATGTTTGTTGGCCTCATGTATGTCTTCTTTTGTAAAGTGTCTGTTCATATCCATTGCCCATTTTTGAATGGGCTTGTTTTTTTCTTGTAAATCTGTTTGAGTTCTTTGTAAATTCTGGATATCAGCTCTTTGTCAGATGGGTAAACTGCAAAGATTTTTTCCCATTCTGTTGGCTGCCGATTCACTCTAATGACTGTTTCTTTTGCCGTGCAGAAGCTGTGGAGTTTGATTAGGTCCCATTTGTCTATTTTGGCTTTTGTTGCCAATGCTTTTGGTGTTTTGGTCATGAAGTCCTTGCCTACTCCTATGTTCTGAATGGTTTTGCCTAGATTTTCTTTTAGGGTTTTTATGGTGCCAGGTCTTATGTTTAAGTCTTTAATCCATCTGGAGTTAATTTTAGTGTAAGGTATCAGGAAGGGGTCCAGTTTCTGCTTTCTGCACATGGCTAGTCAGTTTTCCCAACACCATTTATTAAATAGGGAGTCCTTGCCCCATTGCTTGTTTTTGTCAGGTTTGTCAAAGATTGTATGGTTGTAGATATGTTGTGTTGACTCCAATGCCTCTGTTCTGTTCCATTGGACTATATCTCTGTTTTGGTACCAGTACCATGCTGTTTTGATTACTGAAGTCTTGTAGTATAATTTGAAGTCTGGTAGTGTGATGCCTCCTGCTGTGTTCTTTTTGCTTAGAATTGACTTGGCTATGCAGGCTCTCTTTTGGTTCCATATGAAATTCAAGGTGGTTTTTTCCAGTTCTGTGAAGAAAGTCAATGGTAGCTTGATGGGGATAGTGTTGAGTCTGTAAATTACTTTGGGCAGTATGGCCATTTTCATGATATTGATTCTTCCTAACCATGAACATGGAATGCTTCGCCATCTGTTTGTGTCCTCTCTTATTTTGTTGAGCAGTGGTTTGTAGTTCTCCTTGAAGAGTTCCCTTATGTTCCTTGTAAGTTGTATTCCTAGGTATTTTATTCTCTTTGTAGCAATTATGAATGGCAGTTTGTTCTTGATTTGCCTCTCTTTAAGTCTGTTATTGGTGTATAGGAATGCTTGTGATTTTTGCACATTGATTTTATATTCTGAGACTTTGCTGAAGTTGCTTATCAGTTTCAGGAGTTTTGGGGCTGAGACGATGGGGTCTTCTAGATATACTAGCATGTTGTTTGTAAATAGAGACAATTTGGCTTCCACCTTTCCTATTTGAATACCCTTTATTTCTTTTTCTTGCCTGATTGCTCTGGCTAGAACTTCCAGTACTATATTGAATAGGAATGGTGAGAGAGGGCATCCTTGTCTAGTGCCGGATTTCAAAGAGAATGCTTCCAGTTTTTGCCCATTCAGTATGATATTGGCTGTTGGTTTGTCGTAAATAGCTTTTATTATTTTGAGATACGTTCTATCAATACCGAGTTTATTGAGGGTTTTCAGCATAAAGGGCTGTTGAATTTTGTCGAATGCCTTCTCTGCATCAATTGAGATAATCATGTGGTTTTTGTTTTTGGTTCTGTTTATGAGGTGAATTATGTTTATAGACTTGCATATATTGAACCAGCCTTGCTTCCCCGGGATGAATCCTACTTGATCATGATGGATAAGCTTTTTGATGTGCTGTTGCAATTGGCTTGCCAGTATTTTATTTAAGATTTTTGTGTCTATGTTCATCATGGATATTGGCCTGAAGTTTTCTTTTCTTGTTGGATCTCTGCCGGGTTTTGGTATCAGGATGATGTTGGTTTCATAAAATGATTTGGGAAGGATTCCCTCTTTTTGGATTATTTGGAATAGTTTCAGAAGGAATGGTACCAGCTCCTCTTTGTGTGTCTGGTAGAATTGGGCTGTGAACCCATCTGGACCTGGACTTTTTTTATGTGGTAGGCTCTTAACTGCTGCCTCAACTTCAGACCTTGATATTGGTCTATTCATAGTTTCAGCTTTCTCCTGGTTTAGCCTTGGGAGGACACAGGAGTCCAGGAATTTATCCATTTCTTCCAGGTTTACTAGTTTATGTGCATAGAGTTGTTTGTAATATTCTCTGATGATGGTTTGAATTTCTTTGGAATCTGTGGTGATTTCCCCTTTATCATTTTTTATTGCATCTATTTGGTTATTCTCTCTTTTCTTTTTTATCAGTCTGGCTAGTGGTCTGTCTGTTTTGTTGATCTTTTCAAAAAACCAGCTCTTGGATTTACTGATGTTTTTGAAGGGTTTTTTGTGTCTCTATCTCCTTCAGTTCTGCTCTGATCTTAGTTATTTCTGGTCTTCTGCTAGATTTTGAGTATTTTTGATCTTGTTCCTCTAGCTCTTTCAATTTTGATGATAGGGTGTCAATTTTGTATCTCTCCACTCTTCTCATGTGGGCACTTATAGCTATATATTTTCTTCTAGAGACTGCTTTAAATGCATACCAGAGATTCTGGTATGTTGTGTCTTCGTTCTCGTTGGTTTTGAAGAACTTCTTTATTTCTGCCTTCATTTCATTATTTATCCAATCAGCATTCAGGAGCCAGTTGTTCAGTTTCCATGAAGCTATGCGGTTCTGAGTTAGTTTCTGAATTCTGAGTTCTAACTTGATTGCACTATGGTCTGAGAGGCTGTTTGTTATGATTTCAGTTGTTTTGCATTTGTTGAGCAGTGCTTTACTTCCAATTATGTGGTCAATTTTTGAGTAGGTGTGATGTGGTGCTGAGAAGAATGTGTATTCTGTGGATTTGGGGTGGAGAGTTCTGTAAATGTCTATCAGGTTTTCTTGTTCCAGGTCTGAGTTCAAGTCCTGGATATCCTTGTTAATTTTCTGTCTGGTTGATCTGTCTAATATTGACAGTGGAGTGTTAAAATCTCCCACTATTATTGTGTGGGAGTCTAAGTCTCTTTGTAAGTCGTTAAGAACTTGCCTTATATATCTGGGTGCTCCTGTATTGGGTCCATATATATTTAAAATCATTAGCTCTTCTTGTTGTATCGATCTTTGTACTATTATGTAATGGCCTTCTTTGTCTCTTTTGATCTTTGTTGCTTTAAAGTCTATTTTATCAGAGATGAGAATTGCAACTCCTGCTTTTTTTTTTTTTTTTTTTTTTTTTCTCTCCATTTGCTTGGTAAATCTTCCTCCGTCCCTTTATTTTGAGCCTTTGTGTATCCTTGCCTGTGAGATGGGTTTTTTGGATACAGCACACCAATGGGTTTTGGCTTTTTATCCAATTTGCCAGTCTGTGTCTTTTGATTGGTGCGTTTAGCCCATTTACATTTAGGGTTAATATTGTTATGTGTGAATTTGATACTGCCATTTTGATGCTAGCTGGCTGTTTTGCCCATTAGTTGATGCAGATTCTTTATTTTGTTGATGCTCTTTAGCATTTGGTATGCTTTTGGAATGGCTGGTACTGGTTGTACCTTTCTATGTGTAGTGCCTCTTTCAGGATCTCTTGTAAAGCAGGCCTGGTGGTGACAAAATCTCTGAGTACTTGCTTGCTTGTTTGCAAAGGATAAATTTCATGTTTTCTTAAGGCCTGAGAATATTTATCCAATTCCTCCTGCAACTTTGAACTTTTTCCTTGAAGGTTTTCAATAAAAATTTCTTTCTCCTTTAAAAGTTGTGTCATTTGCTTCTGCTCTTCTAGACTAGATGACAACATGTCCTTAATTTCTTTATCATCAGTATCCATTTGTCCAATATTCGTTTTGAGTTCTGCTATTTCAATGTCTTTCTTTTGATTGAGTTTAATTAAATGCTCATGTTCCAGCTGCAAGGCAGAGGTAATCAAGTGACATGCATTTGGCAATTCTCCAAGGTTTTCTCATGCTCGTTTGCTTCTTCCAATAGCTTCTTCTTTTTTTTTTTTAATTGCATTTTGGGTTTTGGGGTACATGTGCAGAACATGCAAGATAGTTGCATAGGTACACACAATAGCTTCTTCTTAGGCTGACGCAATTCTGCTTCTGTCTCTCCTTTTTCCATTTTTAGAATCTCCACAATGGTGTTTTCTTCAAGAGAAAGCTGATTTCTATTAGCAATATATTCTTCCAGATGATGCCTCACATCTTCACATGCTGAAACTAACTTTTCATTTTCCATTTTGACATCAAAAGCAACTTTCTTTAAATTTTCATTGAGCTGCTCTAATTCTGAAAGACTTTGCTTTAAGTTTCTAACTACGGCTTCTTTTTCTTTAATTAAGTTGTCCTTAAAATCACTACTAGAGTCTTGATTTAAGAGTGAGTTGATTTAAAAGTGAGACTCATTCCTGAGTTTAGAAAGCTTCTCGTCATTTTGTCTAATATGCTCTTTAAGTTCCACATTCTCCTTCTGGATGCTTACATTTTTTTGTGTGTTTATTTAGCTGATCTACTAAATCTTCTATTTTGTCCTCAAGTTTCTGCTTGGTTAAACGTAAATCATCTAGGGCCACTTCACGTTTAAGTACTGTTACTTTTTGTACATCGAACTCTTTAGTAATGTCCATTTTATCACCTTCAAGTTGATGGACTTCCTTTTTTTCATCATTTAGATCTTGTTTCAGTTTACTGATGATGTCATCTCCTTCATTTTTGTTGTTTTGATAGCTTATCTTTTATCAGAAGTATGTGGATTTTAGCATCTTGATTCTGTCTGTCCAATTTTCCTATCTTAGCTGTCAGGATTTTCTTTTCACTAAGACTCTGATTGAGTTCTTGTTCCTTTGCTTCCAAATTAAGTCTTAAACTATATAATTCTGAATCCAAACTTAGTCTCTTGTAGCTGCACTTTTAAGTAGTTCATATTCATTGTTTGATTTTAAAAGTGACATCTGAAGTTCTTCTTTTTCTTGACTCAGTAATGACTTCTCTTTTTCTAGGTCTTCAATATGCATTTTAAGTTTCAGATTGTCTTCAACAAGACCGTTATCCTGGTTTAAACTACTCTATCTCATTATTTCATTGTTGGCATCAGACAGTGCTTGTTGTAGTCTCAACACTTCTTCAGTTGCCCCCAATACATCCTCCCCCTTTTGCTTTCTATTATGGCCCTAGTACTAATTGAACACTGACAAATGACAACATTTTATGCCTCCTTGGCAGCAAGTGATGGCCATGTTACTGAGTTTTGGCAAATAAGTTAAAAATAGAACTATCATGCGCTGTTTTGAGAAAATTTCTTTAATAAGCAGCATGAAAATGCTCTTTTCCACTTCTTTTTTCCTTTCTTCAGCATTTAATATAAATCTCATGTAATGGCTGGGGCTTCAGAAACCATCTTGTGCCATGGGGAAGATACCTGGCAGAGCAAAAACAGAAAGAAGCCAGACTTTGGATAATTAATGCACCTGCAAAGTTCGCCTGGATTACAGGCCTCTGGATGTGTTTTGCATGAGAGAGAAATTAGCTTCCTTCTTGCTTAAGCCATCATTGTTTTCTGTTTTCTTCTTTTAAATCACATGAGTTAAACGTAACTCTTAAACAGTACAACCATCTAACGATCAGTGATGATTTGCTCTGTGGAACTTATGTGCGAACTGACTGATAATATTACATGTGGCAGGAGCGAGCAACTGTACTTGCTGCCAGCCCCTACTTTCTGCAACTGTACTTTCCGCCTCTGCCCACAGCAGAAGTGGCCTTCACTTGTGCTCGGAAAGTAAACTTCAGTGAGGAAGTGAGTTGGCAGCCTCATATGTCCTCATATCACAGAGGAAGCTTTATCCATTTATAAACTTGTTTTTCACCTCCCTAATATGTTCTATTTCTTAACTGGTTTTGATTTGGGGCCGGTGGCTGTTTTGTGGAGGGGAGTAATTACCCATCACCCTCAAACCCCAAGAATAAGGATCACTAAGAGAATTCATCAGATTTTCCTAAGATATTTTAATAGTCTTTTATTAACGATGTCATGGAACAAAGGTAACACCACTGCTATTGGATTACTCCTGGAGGATAAGTAACAGAAAGAAAATTTATATTTCTAATTTTAAAGTCACCTTAAGTAAATTGTGTTCCATTTTTATTTCATATAATTATTTTTTATGCTCTAGAAAAAATATTCACCAAGTTTTATAAAGAGGCCATTATAGAGATATTTTTTAAATCCAGAATTATACAAACATAGCTTACAGGAACATCATTACAAAGGTTTTTTTGGCGGAGGGGGATGGAGTCTTGCTCTGTCTCTTAGGCTGGAGTCCTGAATGGCGCACTCTGGGCTCACTACAACCTTCACCTCCAGGGTTCAAGTGATTCTCCTGCCTCAGCCTCCCAAGTAGCTGGGATTACATGCACCTGCCACCATGTCCAGCTAGTTTTTGTATTTTTTAGTAGAGACAGAGTTTCCCCATGTTGGCCCGGCTGGTCTGACCTCTGGTAATCCACCCGCCTCAGCCTCCCAAAGTGCTGGATTACAAGTGAGACCCACCACACCTGGCTCAAAGTTTTTAATCATCTAGTCATGTTGTTGAAGAGCCACAACCTAGCATAATAATTGTTTCCATAAATAGACTGCAAACCACAATGTGGGGCCTTTATGACATAATTGTAAACAGTTTGGATTTCAAAACAATTTACCAAATTCTTCTCTTTGAAACCACTGTATATTTTGCTAAAAATAGAGAAAATATAAACTCAAAGTCCATACTTGAGACTCTTTATTTTGCTAAAGGGCCATTATTCTAGACCTAGTTTGAAAAAGAGAATTTCTAAGAAATGGGCGTTTAATTTAATTAAATGCCAGTATGATAAAATTGAGAAATTTGTAGTGTTTTCTCCAACACTGAGGTGCCACACCAATGACTTTCCAGGGATTCAACCATCCCTGTTTTTCTCAAATACATAAATTATGGTCGAGGTTTGTGATTTCCTATATATGGATGCATACCGTTAGCTAATATTGTAAATGAGACTTTCATTCTAAATAACCCTAACTGAGGCTTCCCTGGTTTTCTATGTTTCTTGTGGGATTTTTGCTTTCTGCTTTTATTTTTTTGTTTTGGCACTAAGAAAGGTTTCAGGTAGAAATATCTTTGTATGTTTGCATTGTTAGGCTGAGTTGTGAATCATACCACTTTCTATGCTCCGAAACAATTTAATAGTACATAAATTAAATGTTCCCTGAAATATTTGAATAAATCACTTGTAGAAAGCCAAAATATTTTATGTAGACTATTTGATACATGTGTAAATTTGACACTTGGTTATTATCTACACATATTATATGCTTCAAGTTGAAAACTGAATCAACTTGATAGTTTTCAAAAATACTTATTTTATTGTGACTTTTAAATTTAACCATTGGGCATAATATTTAGTGACAATAATAAGCTTCTTTAAGTATTGAAGTTCTTAATATTTTAAAACTTGTGGTTAGATTTTCCAAAGTTTGTTCACTTTGTTTTACTTCTGATTTTATAGTCAGCTCTTCAGGATGATCTTTAGTCCCATAATTAATTAGATTAATTCATTCCATAATTTTTCTATTACAATAACTCTTTTTGAATTTAGCAAGATGCTTAGATTTAGACAGATATTTAAAATAGATGTGGAAGAAAAATTTTAAATGATGTTAAAAATCAGAGTAATTTATTATAATATTATCTCCAATTGTTTAGAGTCTTCAATGTATCATTAAACTCTTAATCTTCTATTGCTTACTGTAAAGGAGGTTCCAGTCAGGAAGGAAAGACAAACACAGAAGCAGTTAAATATGACATAGACTCACAAACAGATAATTAGGCTCTCAGCTAGTACGTGCATTCTAGAGATACACTTAGAGTATTATAGAAACATAGACCTCAGTTTAGTTATCCAGCTAGATCCTGGGGCATCAGGAAAGACCTCTTGGACAAAGTGATACTTGAGCCTGGTGTTAAAGAACGTGTAGGAAAATTCAGACAAAGTTGGGAAGGGGGAAGGGATAGGAAATGCCAGGCAGAGAAGAGAATAGGGACAAAGGCACAGAAATGTGGCAAGGCATGGCCTGTGCTGGGGACCGTGGCTGTTCGGGACTGCTGGTGTGTCACCATTGAGGTCCGGGAGAGAGGCATGGACTCATACACTTTGGTCAAGAATTGGACTCTATCCTAAGAGACAAACAGGTTTAAATATGGAAGGAAAAATTAAATTTGAGGTTGGGCAATTTCACCTTTTTGCCACGTGGAGGATATATTTGAGAGACACAAGAATGGGAAACAGATTAGGCAAAGTTAGAGAGTTGAATAAGAGAGAAGAAAGTAAAGGTAAGAAAGTATTGAGTTTCAAGAAGGTTTAAGAAGTTTGCATTATAAGAACAGGGGTTCTTATAACGAGTGATGTGGGGTTTCTGGGAGGTGCTTGTTGGGATCCACGATGAAGACAGGTTCAGAGGGTTTTTATCATAGGATGGAAACATATTTCTATCCATTCATGGTGAAAAGAAGAAACCGATAGAGAAGGAGGGTGCATAGAAAAGGAAGATAAGGGCGAGGATGGATCAGGTCCTGGAGGAGGCTGAAGATTTGGAATCGGGTTCATGGGTGGAGCTGGGGGCATGATGGAAGAGTTCATCTTTGGCGAGAGTAGAAGCCCCCCATTTCCTGAGTTTGGAGGAGCTGTGCAAGGATCTCCCTCCATAAGCTGTGAGCTCTCTGAGGCCTGAGATGCTGAATCTTAGCAGAGGGTAAACGCTACATCTCTTGTTGGTGAGAGAAAAGATGAGATGGAAGTAGGAGTCATAGGTAGGGATGAATAAAAAATTAAGTATGATCATCCCCACAGCCCCAAATCGCTTAATGAAAAGTATAGGTCGTATTGACAAGTGATTTGCATGCATTCTTTTTGTTCAACATCTGTCATTTCTTCAGTGGAAGCATCAGGACCCTTCCTTTTCCTGGGGCTCCACAGTGGCCAACCTGCTACACCTTCACTGTGTATTTTCACTGAACCTTTCCTGGTAACCTAGTTTTGATTAGACCCTGGTAATGAATAGGCCCTTCTGCAGAGTGTGGGTTTGGCAGCTGGATATCCCAGGACCAGCTGAGAATGTCGTGAGTAGGGGCTGTTAAAGAAACTTAAACCACCCTTCTCCCAACTTAAATAGCGTGTGTATCATTTTAACTCCAAGAAAAGTCATCTTTAGCATTTTTGTGACACTCAGCACTTGCCTTTCCACCCAGTCAACTTTGCCCCATGAGGCAGTGGTTTCCTGACTGTCAGCAGCCTGGTCCTCATATATTTACAAGGTTGGTGCAAGTCGTATTTGCGTGCACGGACTCAATGCTTAATCCAATATTGGGCATCATGTAATTGTACCAAACAGTGAATAAATGAATAAATGAATGGTCAGATTTGTTTAAAAATGTGTACCTCCTTTGAATACCACTGACCCACCTGAAAGTTCCTTCCTGCATTGCTGCCGCCTCCTCCCTCGCCCCAGCTCCCTCTCCCCTTCCTTGTCTTAGACGTCCACTCCAAGCCCTCAGTTTTTAACTTTGCCTGCACTTTGGTATCTTCTGGTAATTTAAAACTATAGATGTCTTGGCCCTGCTCCTGGAGATTTTGATTTGGTTGATCATGGGTGTGTTTCTTTTAAAACACCCCATAGGATCCTATTGTGCAGCCCAAGTTGAAAACGATGTCTTCCTCACTCTGACTGAGGACCTCGGTTCTGATATCTGCCTCAGCACCTGCTTGCCACCTGCTTTTCACCTCCGTAATCCGCACCACCTTATCAGGAGCTGCTCATTCTGGCCAGGAGCAGGCCTAATACAAGCTGCTTGTGTGCACATCGGTGACACGCGCGCCAGCACTGAGCGGCTCAGTCCCTCCGTCCCAGATTGTATGAGAGATGGCTTTCAAGTCGCGCTTCCCTATGCACGGAGCCGCCTGGAATGGTTTCATGTAACCACATACAATAGGAACCTGTTCTTCTCCAGGACGGCCTCTCCTGGGGGGGACATAGTCCCATCTTCTCTTATGCTGGGCTTCTTTCTCCCTGTTTTCGCCCCATACCACCCTCACCTTTTTAAAGCAGAGATAATATGTAAATTCTGTAAATTATGCTTAAAACCAGTCATCGTCAGGGTGAAAGCAGATTTCTCCTTATAATATGGGTATTTCGATTTTGCTACTGGCTTTGTATCATGAAGAGAATCGGTTGTGCGCCTGTTTCAGTTCCTCCTATTAGAAAGAGCGAGCCGTCTTAGCCACAGCTCTGCTGCTACCTTCTGGTCACTTTTAGAATAACAGCTTTTCAGCTCTTCCTAAGTAGCTTCTTCCTACCTTTATATTTTGCTTTTCTTTCTCATTTCCCTTCTCCTTATGTTCTCACCGCTACTCTTGTAGACTGGTTGACTATTTAATGACTCTTATAGATTCGTATTGCAAAGCTGAGAATTTATTTTTTATTATAGGGTTGGCCAAGTCAGAAAAACCAACTATAACAGTTATTTGGGATCACACACACGCACACACACACACACACACACACACACCCAGAGAGAGAGAGAGAAAAAAAAAATGAATTAGCCATTTGCACGTTGCTGCCAATTAAGCAGACACTTGATATCCCTAAGCAATGTGCCAGCTGGCCTCGCCATGCTTGAATCAGCCAGGCTAGCAGCCTCCTCCACCTGGCCAGCATCCCCATGTGTGTTATTTGTCCATTCTTGCATTGGTATAAAGAAATACCGGAGGCTGGGTAATGTGTATAATTCTGCAGGCTGTATGGGAAGCATAGTGGCTTCCGCTTCTGGGAAGGCCTCAGGAAACTTACAACCATGGTGGAAGGTGTAGGGGAAGCAGACACATCTTACAGCTGGAGCCGGAGCAAGAGAGTGAGGGGGAGGTGCTACACACTTTTAAACCACCAGATCTCGTGAGAACCCTATCACGAGAACAGCGCCAGAGGGATGGTGCTAATGCATTAGAAACCACCTCCCTCATCCAATCACTGCCCACAAGACTTTACCTTGGGTATTTATTTTCTCTCTTTTCCTTTTCTTTCTTTTCTTTTCTTTTTTTTTTTTTTTAAGACAGAGTCTCCTCACCTCCTGGAGCTTTAAGCAAACCTCCCACCTCAGCCTCCAGAGTAGCTGAGACAACAGGGGTGTGTGACCACACCAGGCTATTTTTTTTTTTTTTTTTGAGATATGATTTTATTTCCCTATATTGCCCAGACTGGTATGGAACTCCTGACCTCTTGTGATACACCTGCCTTTACTTTCCAAAGTGCTGAGATTACAGCTGTGAGCCACCATACCTGACCCTGGGGATTACATTTCAACATGAGATTTGGATGGGGACACAGACCCAAACCACATCACCATGGTAACCATGGTTTTATTATCAAAGACAGTATTAAGTACCATAGGAAATGAGCTTTGTAGTGAATTCCTACCTTCATCTTTTAAGTCGTTTTTATGATAGTTATTTTTTTAATGTTTTGTGATAATTACTAATGTTTGCTTATCAGTAGAAGCTAACATTACTACTCTCCAATGTGAAGAATGATTTCTTTAAAAACACAAATTAAGGAGATACTTTTACTTTTTAGCCTACATTTCTTCCTCAATGAAACAGTATTTGGGGCCCACTGACATCTCACATTATGCCACTAATTGAGACCATTGGTTTGGACTAATGATGGTAAAATATTTTTTTCTAAGAGTAAAGTGTCCCTTGGTCCGTATAAGGTTTGGGTCATTTGGTGGATTTTGAGAAAGTAAATGCAAAAGTGCTTAGTTCAATTTCCCCAATCCACCACATGATGGCAGCATATCCACATTTTATCAACTCTGAACACGCAAGGCAAAGGAAATCACCTTAGTCAGTACTGCTAAATAGGAATTTCCTGTGATTAGCGGCAAATAATTTCAGTCTTCAGAGTCTTCTAGTACTAATACTGTAATGTTTTATATTTTAAATATAGAACTGAATAATTTCTGAGACCACGACTTTAATTTACCTACAGGTGAGCTGCATTTTGACTGCATGGCTCCTTCCTTGGGCAATAATAACAGACCAAAAAATTATTTTCTAGATTAGCAATGCCCAGTAGAACTTCCTGTCATATATCTATGCTGCTCAATATGGTAGCCACTAAAATCATAACCAAATGTGGCTACTAAGCTTTTGAAGTGCGTTGGTGCTACTATGACTACTCATAAGTACTGTGACTAGTGCTGCCGAGGAACTAAGTTTTCACTTGATTTACTTTCAATTAATTTATATATAATCATGTATGATAGTAGCTATTGTTACTGGAGAACACAGTGCTAGTTGATACAAATGACTTAGCCAACAAGTCAACATGTTTCTCAAACTGACTTACTGCCACTTGGTGGGTTAAAGCTTACTCTACTACTTAAGGATATCTAATCAGAGAAGGCTGTTAAAATTAAACCTTTAATGAGAACTCCCAGTCTTGTTCCTGACTCAGCTCTTGATCAGAATCTCTCCAATCCCACTAGTTCTTTCTAAAGCTTACCCCCAGTGCCATCCCTCAATCCCCATGCTTTCCTGCCTCTTCTCTGAGCTGATGGATACTTTTTTGTCCTTTGTGGACCTCCCGTTTATGTGCCATCTCTGGCCATGGGCTTCTGAATTCCACAAATTCTCTCTCGGTTATCCCACTCATTTTACAGTTTTAATTTCTCTCTCTGGGCTGTTGATCTTCGAATCTGTAGCAGCAGCAGCCCTGACCTGGACAATACTTCTCAAGGCCAGATCCAGCTGCTTCCTGGACATCTTCACCTGTGCAGCTCCCACGTGAAATATCCATAATTAAACTTACATTCTTCTAAGTCTGTTTGTCCTGTAAGCTCTGTTTCCATTACAGCCCATCAGTTACTCAGATGCTGGGTTCATCATCTCAACTTTTCCCTTCACTTTCCCACATCCTACTGATTTTAGTTCCTGATGGTTTCCAAATTCATCTCCCATCTCTCCATTCTTACAGTGATGTCTTGTTCAATCTTTCATCATCTCTCTCCTACTGCAATGGTTCCCTTGATGGTTTTCTTATTTTGCTTTTTCTGCCTCAAATCCTTTCTCCCCACAGCCACGTCTTTTTAAAGACATCTTTGCCACTGAACACTCTCCCACGACTCCTGCACGGCCTAAGGATTAAGACCAGAGCCTTGAAATGTTCTCCATGACCTGCTTCAAATAATGGCCCAGCCTCCACCTCCACCCCTCCAGCCTCTCACTATGCCCTGTCATGCTTTCACCTGCTTGTGACTCCCTGGACACACTGCTGTGTTTCCTCTCTCTCTATTCATAACTCTGGGGTTTTATTCATTTTGCTCCATTCACTAGAAATACTCTCTGACCACCCTCCCTTCTTTCCTGGATAAGAACTACTTATTCAGGCACAATTCAAGCAGCATTTTCTCTAGAAAGTATCCATTCAATTCTGAGACTAGACAAAATTACCTTACACACTCTTTTTGCGTATCTTTCTCACTGTAATTATAATGGTTGATTTTCTCACTGAACCACTGCTTGAATGCAAGGATTTTCTCTTATTCAATGATTGCACACAAGTGATGCTCAAAATTTTTATCAAACTTTTGCATGAAATTCACATCATATTGTAAGAACTATTTCTCCATTGCAGTAGGTGTATAGAAAAGTAAAGTGTGTGTGTTTATAGAAGAAAATTGTGAGCAGCTCTGGGTAGGGCTTTTCTATATTCAAATTCTCCCAAACTCTGCACAAACTTGCCAATCAAGATGGAATTTTTTTAATATCATCCCAAGTGACCTGTAGCTCATCTCAAACGCCAGCTTTAAAAATGAACATCTAAAGACAATGCTACAAAATAATGCCAATCAGAGAGCATCTAAAAGAGAATAATGTTCAAAGTTTACCTTTATCAATGTTGTTCAAAGCCTGACTATGAGAACTTAATCTTGGCCTCCTCTGTGCTTGGTCAGACTTGTGAATTCTTTAGTAGATGGATCCTTGTGATCAGGACTAAACCCGGCACATGGATCATTGAGCCGGCTAAGTGTCTGCAGCCTCTTGGCCTGCCTGCGCTCTTCACACTGTGCCCTGGGTGCTAAATATCTCATCTAAGCCTGAAATCGACACTCCACACTGAGAAGTCCATCTTTCTGGGCCTCTTTCACTATGCAAAAATAATCAGCTGCTTGCAGGAATGTCTTGGTCTGGTGAGTGATGAATGGAGCAACCAATTTCTCTTTTAGGTTAAAAGACAAAATAGTTAAGATTTTGCTAATCTTAAGGCATTGCATTTAGATGATCTGCTCTTCAAGATGGAAGCATGATGGTTAAAAGGGAAATGTCATTTTCCATCAATTTCATTTCATTGAATTGAATTTTCCCTCAGGTGTGGGGCTTTCAAATTTATAAACTCTTAGACCCTTCACATTTGAGAGTCACACTGCAACTACAAGCTAGCATTTTACTTAATGATGTCACTGCATTACTGGCACTATACCCATCATTTTAAAGAAATCCTAGATAAAAAATCACTAATATTGTAGAAGTCGTTCCAGAATAGAGACACACATATATATACAAAAATAGCTACAAATTATTTTGAATCAGAAAACTTGTCAAAAATTTAAATAATCTAGCCAATTTGTTTAGTATTCTTGTCTTAGTCCATCCATGGGGCTATAACAAAATACCTGAGACTGAGTCACTTACAAACAACAGACATTTATTTCTCACAGTACTGGAGGCTGGGAATTCTGAGATCAAGGCACTGGCAAGTTGATGGTTGGTGAGGGCTGCCCTCTCTGCTTCCAGGATGTAGCTTTGTTGCTGCATCCTTCAGCGGGGATGAATACTGTATCCTCATGTGGCAGAAACTCTTTGGTAACGCACTAATCCATTAGCCCACATGGTCGAACCCCTTCTGAAGGCCCCATCTTTTTATTCTGTTGCACTGGGGATTAAATTTCAACACAAATTTTGAATGAGGCACAAACATTTAAACCATAGCAATTATCTTTGATTTATTTTTTTTGTAGGCTACTTATAAATGTGTAAGGCTCCTTAATAGTCACACTAAGGAGCTTTTATCAAGGAGTTTTTATCATACGTAGTTCTACAAAACTGGAATGCTATGAGGCAGAACGCTCATGAAGACATTTCTTTCCAATGTGATATATATTTAGAGACAGATTGATTACAGTTAATAAATTTGCAACACTAATCTCTCATTTAAAAACTCAGTAACTGAGAAGAACATTATTTAGCATAAATATTCACTGAAGTTGCCCTCTTTCAAAAGAGAAAAACTAGCTTTGACTCCATGTAGCTTTCTGCTCCACCCACCTATAGTTGTGAAAGGGAGAGAGGCACCAAGCAGAATCAGTTATTGTTCCTTGCAGGAAACTAGAAATTCTTTCCACTTGCCCCGCTTCACCCACTTATTAAGTTGCAACTGGGACTACAGGTGTGTGTCATCATGCAGAGCTAATTTACTTTTTGTAGAGAAGGTGTCTCACTGTGTTGCCCAGGCCGGTTTCAAAATCCTCTCCTTAAACAATCCTCTCATCTTAGCCTTCCAAAACACTGAGATCACAGGCAGGAGCCACTGTGCCTAGTTGAAAAGCTCATATTTCTTAAAGTGCTTTGCTTGTAAATGCTGGACACAGCTTTTAAAAGCATATTTAAATAGCATGCGTACACAGGAGGCCCTCCACTTATTAGATGAATAACTCACATATGTCATGGAAAGAGATTAATAAAAATATTTTCTTCTTTGCAAGGGAAAAACCCAATGCTACTATTTCTTTAACATCTAAACAATAGTGCTTTATTGATAAAAGGTTAGTTTAAATGGATACAAAATTGCTGTGTAAAATAAGGGTTTTCAAAATACATTTCTGTAGATAGAGACTATCTCTTAGTAAAAGCAGTTATCTATTATCAAAAGTATAAGTTAGGTTTGGGTAGTACAACAAAAGGGGATCAGAGGTGCAGCAGTACAGGCGCTCCCTCGCGCTATTACCAGAGTGCCTGAAGTAGGACTTCCGTGCAAACATACACGGGGCTTACGTTAATCACTTGCAAATGCTTTTTTCTTTCTTTCTTTCTTTCTTTTTTTTTTTTTTACAGATTTTTCTAGCAAAGTTATTAAATGTCAAAAACTCAATTAATGGACTCTGCATGGATGTACTCTATAAAGTCATGGAACACTTTTTCTTAGTTACCTTCACACAATAAGCCATAACATACAGCTTTTGGCTATTTGCAAGCAACAGTGAAGGGGCAAAGTTAGCAAGAGCACCAGATTATTTTCTGTAGCACACTTTCATAACTAATATGTAACTGCCTCATTTTATGTTTTCTCTAATCCCCACAAAAAAACAAAAAACCCTGTCTCATCCTCAGATTAAGCATTTTCTCCATCTTCCTACACAACTATTGTCTCCTTTCATCTGTCACTTTCTGCGGTTGAATTTTCCAACTTTAGTGTAATTGATTAAAAAAAAAAAAAGGCAACCCCTGGAGCGTGCCACAGGGAGACGGGAGGAAAGGTGAGGCTGAGGCCACAGTGCACAGAAAACAGACCAGGCATGGCTTTGCCTGTGCACACCTGCCTACTAGCTACACTACAGACTTGAAATGTCTTCCGCTTTGACATGACACATGGTTATTACACAAAATGAATAAAATGACAATGGCTAAAAACAAATGAGACAGTTTGCACACACAAAAATGATTACTGCTATTTTCCTCCCATCAGAAAATCATGCAAAAAAGGAATATTTAAAGGAAACCCAAATCAAGAAAACCTGGTAGGCATCAGAAATCAGGGGTTCAGGGTGCCAAGGCCTTAGGGTGGGGACACTGTTCAATGGCAAGCTGGGCTCCAGGTTCATGCCCACCAACAGACCCCAATTTCCACAGGGAAGGCAGATCTTTTATATCTATGTTACAGAAAATCCACTAAAGTGCAGTATAAAATATAGAAAGGTTGGATTCTGAATAGGTAAACTGCTAATTTTCCTTAAATTTTTAAAAAATTTTGGTTAAGAGTTTACTGAATCTCATTTTGTAGGTAAGAATCTTAGTTGTGACTACTTTGATTTTCTCTATAGCACAGGATAACCAGTATTAGTGGAGATCATGTGGCTTACAGTGAGTTCTCTACATAGTGGTTTTAAAACGACCTAGCATCAGAATTAAGAGACTTCTTTAAAACTCACCTCTAAAAAAGCTATTTAAGTGTAAAGATATATCTCATTAGGTAATTCTACTGTTTTATTTGGTCAGCAGATAATAAACTCACAGACAAATGAACAGTATTTAATTATAGCAGCAAAACTGGTTTTAGATGTTGTGTACAAACATAAAAGCAAGGAAGCAAAGAGTCTTGACACGGTGTGATGTGGTAAGCAATGACCCTGCACCAGGCCAGCGGACCTTTCTACATTACCAGGCACACGCCTCTACCACCCAGGAACATAAGGGGTCAATCTGAATGGTCTAGATACAAATCAGGAGTGCTCATCAATGGTTAGTCAGTTGTTAAGTCAGTTAAATCAAAGAAATTCAGTAACTATACATGCTGATTCTTGGAAATCAATTCTAATGTTAGTGGTTAGGGAGAAAGAAAAGGAAAAGGTTCACCTCACAAAATACAGACTAACAGCAATGAAATACATATGTAAAAAGTACTTCATACACAAAAAATCAAATTGTTTTTAAAATTCAATTCTCAGGCACAGGTATGTTAAAATTATGAAAACACACGGCTGGATCACGCATCTGGAATGTTTTCTTTTTTATCCAGGAAAGTGTTTTCTTACACGTGGTCCCCGAGAGCCCTGCCATCACCGTCCCCGCCCTGCATCTGCATCTGCACCTGCGCCTGCATCCTGGCGATCATCTCTTGCATGCGGCGGAGCTCAGCTTCCTTTTCCAGTAAGATGTGGTCTTCATTCATGTGCTCGTTCTCCACTTTCCTGACACCTCTCTTGAGTCTCTCAGAAAGGAAGTTTTCATAATGAAGGTCCTGGGTCAGCTCCTGGAGACCCTGCATGTGGGTGATGAGCATGGTTCTCAGCTTCAGAAAGTCGCGCTCTGGGTTCTCCACCTCCACAACATCCCAGGGGTAGAGGCGGCCTCTGACCTTCTTTGCTTTGGCTTCAATCCTGACTGGATCCAACCACAGAGAATGGGATGCTAGCCTTGAGAAGTCTGGTCTGCTCTTTAAAATCTTCATCTTCGTCTGATTCTGCATCAGGTAAGTGATAGATTTTAATGTTATGTTCTTCAATTTCATCCAGAATCCTTTTCTTCAGCCGCTCCTGTTCCTTCAGGGTGAGGATGTCAGCTTTTGCAATGACAGGCACAATATTCACCTTGTTGTGTACTGCCTTCATAAACGCCACATCTAAGGGCTTAAGTCCATCTCCAAAAGGTGAAATGAAGTAAAAGCAACAGTGCACTCGATTATCAACGACATGCCGCCTGCTCAAGCCATTCTCGTCGTGCAGGTACCTCTCAAATTGCTCACCAATATAGGAGATGATCGTCTTAAAACAATCTCTGCAGTTGATGGCGTCACCATAGCCGGGGGTATCTACCACTGTCAGGCATAGCTTGACCCCTCGCTCTTCAATTTCAACAGTTGAAGCCTCAATTTGGACGGTTCTTTAATTTTCTCTGCAGCGCCAGGTATAACTCTTTCTGGGTAGAGATCAGTTAGGAATAGGCTGTTTATGAGAGTCGATTTTCCTAGACCTGATTCACCAACCACCATCAGTGTGAACTCAAGACCTTTTTTCACTGACTTTTGGTAAACTTGATTGGGGAGATTTGCAAATTCAACATAGCCAGGAGTTTCTGGATTTATAAACTGAGCTGGTTGTTGCTTAGACATCTTTTGTGAAGTTTCATCCGCCAACCAGCGAGAAAACAGGCGCCGACAGACCGCGCCACGGACCCTTCCTCCCTCCCTCCCTCCCTCCCTCCCTCCCTCCCTCCCTTCCTTCCTTCCTTCCTTCCTTCCTTCCTTCCTTCCTTCCTTCCTTCCTTCCTTCCTTCTTTCCTTCCTTCCTTCCTTTCTTTCTTTTCTTTTCTTTCTTTCTTTTTAGGTGAAGTTTTGCTCTGTCACCAGTCTGGAGCGCAGTGGCGCAGTCTTGGCTCACTGCAACCTCCGCCTCCTGGGTTCAAGCGATTCTTCCGCCTCAGCCTCCGGAGTAGCTGGGACCACAGGTGAGTGCCATCACGCCCAGCTACTTTTTGTATTTTTCATAGCGATGGGGTTTCACCATGTTGGCCAGGATGGTCTCAATCTCTTGACCTTGTGATCCACCCGCCTCGACTTCCCATAGTGCTGGGATTACAGACGTGAGCCACCGCGCCCGGCCCTCTTTTTTCTTTTTCTCTGTTGCCCAAGCCAGGTGCAGTGGCGCGATCTTGGCTCACTGCAACCTCTGCCTCCCAGGTTCAAGCGATTCTTGTGTCTCAGTCTCCCAAGTAGCTGGGACCACAGGTGCCCGCCACCATGCCTGGCTAATTTTTTTATTCTCGGTATAGACAGGGTTTTGCTATGTGGGTGGGGCTGTTCTCAAACTCCTGACCTCAGGTTTTCTGCCCGCCTTGGCTTCCTATAATGTTGGGATTACACCTATGAGCCACCGAACCCAGCTGCTGCTGTTTCTTTTCACATGAAGGAGCTCAGTTGGTGTAATTCCGGGCCTGAGCCTCCCTCTTTTCCTTTGCTCAGTTTGTCCCTAGGAGGTGGAAGACTCTTTGACTACTAGTGTCAACTCTGAGGAAGATACATTTCAGGAAAGATGAAGGGAGCTTGCTCAGCTCAGCTCTGCCCTCTTCCTTTTGGAAAACCTACCATTTCCCTCTGCACCCCAAAGCTCTGCCACTGCCTGTGAGCCCCGCTTCCACAAGCTGTACATTTGTCCTTCAAACTAAGCTTTAGTCTCCAACTTAGCTTTCCCATCATATATTTTACGTCATGCTTCACGTTTCATTTCTCAGCCAATTCAGATCTCCATCTGAGCTAAAAGTGTGTGTTTTTATTTTAGGACCTGTCCCATAACTCAATACTTAGCGCATGAACAAAGAACACTGACAAATATAAAGACAGGAAGGGAATTTGGGGAAGACAGGCTTTTAGTGGGAGCGAGGTCTTGTGGCTTTAGACTCATTGGACTTCAGTATATAAACAGTAATTGACCTTCACACTTTCTACAGGGTCATATGAGGTCAGATGCGCTTTTAAAATTGTGCAGTGGTCTATGGTGAGTTATTTTATTTTATTTTAAGTTCTAGAATACATGTGCAGAACATGCAGGCTTGTTACATAAGTAAACTTGTGCCATGGTGGTTTGCTGCACCTACCAACCCGTAGCCTAGGTCTTAAGTCCCAGATGCATTAACTATTTATCCTGATGCTCTTCGTCCCCCTGCCCCCACCCCCAACAGACAGATCCAAGTGTGTTTTTCTCCTCCCTGTGTCCATATGTTCTCGTTGTTCAGCTCCCACTTATACGTGAGAACATGCTTTGCTTGGTTTTCTGTTCCTGTGTTTGCTGAGGATAATTCACAATAGCAAATATATGGAATTAACCCAAATGCCCATCAGTGATAGACTGGATAAAGAAAATGTGGTCCATATACACCATGGAATACCATGCAGTCATAAAAAGGAAAGAAATCACGTCCTTTGCAGGGACACGAATGGAGCTGGAAGGTATAATGAAGTTTTTATCATACTGGGTAACCTCAACTTATAACAACTCTTTGTGCAAGCCATGGCTGTTTGTGTAGACCAGGGAGTGTACTTTGAGGACTCAAGAAAATGGTGCTGAGAACTTACTAAACCTACAGGGTTTGGGGCCTCAGCAAGGAGTGGAGAAGAACTTGGTTCTCCAATGGCCCCAACTGCAAGGGACCCAGCTTTTTTAGCACAAGCCTCCAGTGAGCACAGGGAGAACCAGATACAGGCTCACCCTGCAGCTCATCAAGCAGTCATTGCTCAGGAGAAGATGCAACCACAGAGCAAAGAGGCATCTTTATTTGTTAAAATGTTGGGGAGAAAACAATTTTCACTGGTTTTACTGTCTTCCTAGCTGGGGCTGCTAAGGCAATTCAGTCCTACGCTTGCTACATAATGCTTCTTTAAGTGATTAACAGCAACACAGGAAAGACTAGATTGGCTGCCCAAAATTCCATCTGCAAGCAGGACCAAGGAGAAAATTGGAGAGATTATCTTGGAATTCACTTGGCTTATGCATAGACTCCGGTTTCAAAATCCGGAATCATTTCTAGATGGGAACACAGTTACTACAGGTGTCTGTAGGTATGCCTGGAGGGAGAGCATGTGACAAAGACAAAGAATTCAAGAGAAAAACTGTACTAAGATCCTTATATTTGAGATATGTTTCTCTCTTATCCCCTTGGATAGTGCTTCTTAAGAGCTTAGGATGTATTCAAATCACCTAGAGGGTTTGTTAAAACCAGAGATGCTGAACCTCAGCTCCAGAGTTTCCAGTTCTGTGGAGCTGGGTGGGGTCTGAGCATCAGCATTCATAAAAAGGCCTCAATGAGGCTGATAGTTCTGGTCCAGGGACCACACTTTGAGAATCATAGCTCTGGGTGAGGAGGCATCAGAAGCATCAACAGCAGCTTCAGTTTAAGTGCCTGGCTGGGGTGATTTTCCAGCAGAAATGAATCTGGGTTAGAAGGGAAAATATTTTCCAGGCAGTGGGTTGATTAGGAATAAGCAATAGTATGATAAGTCCATTGAAAATCTATAATGGATGACAGTTTCTTGACCCATTAAATGACCTCACATTTTTAATAGAAAAAAAAAAACAAACAGAAAAACATTTCTGTATTTTTCTATTAAAATAATAAGTTTATTCCCATTTTTTCTGTTTCCTGGAACATGAAATAAACAGATGGTTGGCATCTCACATGTTGCCCCAGGTGAGAATATATTTTTGTTCAGATTTGCCCACTCACCACTTTTTCAACTTTTATTTTGGGTTCCAGGTACATTTGCAGCTTTGTTAAACAGGCACATTGCATGTCTCAGGGGTTTGGTGTAAAGATTATTTTGTCACGCAGGTAATCAGCATAGTACCTGATGGGTAGTTTTTTGATCCTGGCCCTCTTTCTACCCTCCACCTTCCAGTAAGCCCCAGTGTCTGTTGTTTTTTTTGTGTGTCCATGTGTACTTTATGTGGTTTAGTTCTGTGTCCCCCATTCAAATCTCATGCCAAACTGTAATCCCTAATGTTGGAAGAAGAGACTTATAGAAGGTGACTGGATCATAGAACTGGTATCTAATGGTTTAGCACCATACCCCTAGTGCTGTCTCATGATAGAGTTTCCATGAGATCTGGTTGTTTGAAAGTGTGTATCACCTCTTGCCACCCTCCTGCGGCCATGTGAAGATGTGCTTGCTTCCCCTTTGCCTGTCACAATGATTGTAAGTTTCCCGAGGACTTCCTAGAGGCAGAAAGCTGTCTAGCCTGCAGAACCATGAGCCAATTATACACGTTTTGCTTATAAATTATGCAGTTTCAGGTTGTTCTTCATTGCAGTACAAGAATGGACTAGTACAGTACTTAATGTTTAGCTCCCACTGATAAGGAAGAAAATGTGGTATTTGGTTTTCTGTTCCTGCATCTATTCCTTAAGATAATGGCCTCCAGCTACATCCATGCTCCTGCAGAGGACATAATCTCATTCTTTTATATGGCTGTGTAGCATTCCATAGATGTATCAGTTTTCTTTATCCAGTCTACTTTGGGTGGGCATTTAGGTTCATTTCATATCTTTGCTTTTGTGAATAATGCTGCAATGAACATATTCATATTCATATTCGGGTGTCTTTGTGGTAGAACAATTTATATTTCTTTGGATATATACCCAATAATGGAATTGCTGGGTCTAATGGTAATTCTGCTTTAAGTTCCTTGAGAACTTGTCAAACACCTTTCCATAAATGCTGAACTAATTTACATTTCATCAGCAGTTTATGAATGTTTCCTTTTCTCTGCAACCTCACCAGCATCTATTATTTTTTTGCTTTTTAATAATAGCCATTCCCACTGATGTGAGATGGTATCTCACTGTGGCTTTGATTTTAATTTCTCTATTTCTTGGTGATATTGAGCATTTTTTCCTATACTAGCATATGAAAAAAATGCCATGTCTTCTTTTCAAAAGAATGTGGCAAAAAAATGTCACGTCTTCTTTTGAAAAGTGTCTGTTTGGGTGCTTTGCCCCCTGTTCAATGGGGTTGTTTGTTTTTTGCTTGTGAGTTTAAGTTCCTGATAGATTCTGGGCATTGGACCTTTGTCAGATGCACAGTTTGCATGTATTTTCTCCCATTCGGTAGGTTGTCTGCTTATTCTATTGATAGTTTCTTTTGCTGCACAGGAGCTCTTTAGTTTAATTAGGTCCCATTCATCTGTTTTTGTTTTTGTTGCAACTGATTTTGGTGTCTTCATTGTGAAGTCTTTGACAGGGCCTATATCCAGATAATATTTCCTAGGTTATCTTTTAAGTATTTTATAGTTTTGGATTTTCAATTTAAGTACTAAATCCATCTTGAGTTGATTTTTGTACATGACATAAAAAAGGGGTCCAGTTTCAGTCTTCAGCGTGTAGCTACACAGTTATCCCGGCACCATTTATTGAATAGGGAGTCGGTTCCTCATTACTTTTTTCATAGACTTTTTGAAGATCAGATGGTTGTAGGTGTGTGGCATTATTTACGGGCTCTTTATTCTGTTCCATTGGTCTATGTGTCTGTTTTCATACCAGTGCCATTGCTGTTTTGGTTACTGTAGCTTGTAGTATAAAGTCAGGTAATGTAATGCCTTAAGTTTGTTCTTTTGTTTAGGATAGCCTTGGCTATTCAGTCTCCTCCTCCTCCTCCTGCTCCTCCTCCTCCTCCTCCCCCTCCTCCTCCTCCTCCTCCTCCTCCTCTTTTCTTCGCTCATGTGAATTTTAAAACAGTTTGTTCTAATTCTATGAAGAATGTGATTGGTAATTTGATAGGAATAGCATGAATCTATTAATCTCTTTGGACAATATGGCCATTTTAACAATATTGATTATTCCTATCTATGAGCATGGAATGTTTTTCTCATCTGTGTCATCTCTGACTTCTTTGAGCAGTGTTTCATAATTCTCATTATAGAGATCCTTCACCTTCCTGGGTAGTTGTATTCCTAGGTATTTTACTCTTGTCACTGCTGTGAATGAGATTGCATTATTTGCTTGGATGTTGGTGGTTTATAGAAATGCTACTAGGTTTTGTACATTGATATTGTACCCTGGAACTTTGCTGAAGTTCTTTATCACTTCCAGGAGCTCTGGGGCAGAGTCTACAGGATTTTCTAGGTGGAGAAATATACCATCTGCAAAGAGAAATAGTTAGACTTTCTCTCTTCCTACTTTGGTAACTTTTATTTCTATTTCTTGCCTAATTATTCTAGCTAGGACTTCCAGTACTATGTTGAATAAGAGTGGTGAGAGGGGCCTCCTTTTCTTGTTGATGTTCTCAAGGGAGATGCTTCCAGCTTTTGTCCATTCAGGATGGTGTTAACTGTGTGTTTGTCATAGATGGTTCTTGTTATTTTGAAATATGCTTCTTCAATGTCTAGTTTGTCGAGGATTTTTAATATGAATGAATGTTGAATTTTATTGAAAACATTTTCTGCCTCTATTGAGATGATGATGTGGGTTTTGTTTTCAATTCGGTTTATGTGGTGAAACATATTTATTGTCTTATGTATGTTGAACCAACGTTACATACCACAGATAAAGCCTGCTTGATCATGGTGAATTAGCTTTTTGATGTGCTGCTGTAGTTGGTTTGCTAGTATTTTGCTGAAGATTTTTGCAACTATGTTCACTGAGGATGTTGGCCTGAAGTTTTCTTTTTTTCTTGTGCATCTGCCAGGTTTTGGTAACAGGATGATGCTGGCCACATAGAATGAATTAGGGAAGAGTTTCGCCTCCTCAGTTACTTGGATTAGTTTTAATAGGAATGATACCAGCTCTTTATACATCTGGCAGAATTCAGCTGTGAGTCTATCTGGTCCTTGGATTATTCTGGTTCATACGTTTTCCATTATTGATCCAATTTCAGAATTCATTATTGGTCTATTGAAGGATTCAGTTTATTCCTGGTTCAATCTTGGGAGGTTATGTGTTTATAAAAGTTTATTCATTTCTTCTAGATTTTCCAGTTTGTGGGCATAGAGGGGTTCATAGTAGCCTTTGAGGGATTTTTTATAAATCTGTGTGCTGGATGGTAATGTCCTGTTTATAATTTCCTATTGTGTTTATTTGGATCTTCTCTCTTTTCTTCCTTATTAGTGTTACTAACAATCTATGGATCATATTTATTCTTTCAGAAAACAAACTCCTGGATTCATTGATTTTTTTGTATGATTTCTCCATCTTCATATCCAGCAGTCCAGCTCTGATTTTTGTTATTTCTTTTCTTCTGTTGACTTTAGATTTGGTTTACTCTTCCTTTTCTAATTTCTCTAGGTATGATATTATGTTGCTAATTTAATTTGAGATAGTTTTAACTTTTTGATGTGGGTATTTAGCATATACACTTCCCTCTTAACACTGTTTTAGCTGTGCCCAGAGATTCTGCTATGTTTTGTTTTCATTAGTTTCAAAGAATTTCTTGATTTTTGCCTTAAATTTATTGTTTACCCAAAAGTCATTCTGGAGAAGGTTGTTTAATTTCCATAAATTGTTTGATTTTGAGTAAATTTCTTAGTATTGATTCCTATTTTTTATTGTGCTATAGTCTGACAGTGTGGTTGGTTGTGTGTGTGTGTGTGTGTGTGTTAATTTGCTGGGGATTGTTTTGTAGCTGATTGTGTTGTTGATTTTAGAGCATGTGCAATGTGCAGATGAGATGAATGCATATTCTTCTGTCATTGGGTGGAGAGTTCTGTAAATGCCTGGGAGGTCTGTTTGGTCAAGTGTTGAGTTAAGGTCCCAAATATCTTTGTTAGTGTTTTGCCTTGATGATCCACCTAATAAATACTGTCTGTGGAGTACTGAAGTCTTCCACTATTATTGGGTGGTTATTGAAGTCTCCATAGATCTCTAAAACCTTGCTTTAGGAATCTGAGTGCTCCTGTGCTGAGTCCATATATATTTGAGATAGTTAGGACTTCTTGTTGAATTGAACTCTTTACCATTATGTAATGTCCTTCTTTTTCTTTTTGATCATTGTTGGTTTAAAGTCTGTTTTATCGGAAATTAGAAGAGCAATCTTTCCTTTTTTTTTTCCATTTTCTTGATAGAGGGAAATAAGGCATTGTGGCTTTTTGAGTTGCCGAAGTTCTTGTGCTGGTTCTTTCTCATCTGTGTGGGCTGATGCTCTTTAATCTTTGAAGTTACTGTCCTTTGGGTGGGTTTCTTCACTTGTATTTCTTTGATGCCCTCAGGAGTTTGATTGTGGTATAAGGTGGATTCAGTCAACTGGCCTCATTTCTGGAAGAAGTTAGGGGGCCATGGCTCAGCTCAGGACTACTGGACTGTATACTCTAACCCTAGAGGACGGGTGCCAGGCCCTGCCTTTGTTCTCTGGCCCCTTAAGAAACCTTCTGAGCTGAGGTGGTAAGGTGTTCCTGGTCTGCTGGCCACAACACTCTGATGGGTGGTGCCAGCTAAAGTGCTTCATCCGGGCAGTGGCAGCACGACTCATGCTCATTTGCACACGAGTTCGTGGCCATGGAAGTGCAGCAGGATGCACGGGTGTTGACTGGGACAGGGACCCGGGAGTGGGGCTGTGTCATCACTGTGCACTTGTGCTAGTGGCTGGAGTTGTGGGGGAGCAGCCGGAGCAAAGTTCCCGGAGTCCGTGTTTGCACTTGTGCTGGCAGACAGCTGTGGGGACTGGACAGTGGCGGGCATGAAGCTAGTGGCCTCCATACGCATGTTCACAGTGGTGGCAGTGGCAGCACAAGGTGGAGGCGAGGCCACCAGCAAACAGTGTTCATTCACACATTCACAGCGGCAGCAGTGTGAGTGTGGGGAGCGGGGTGGGGTTGCTTGCATCTGTGTGAGTGTTGACGCCAGCAGTGGCAGTGCAGCCAGGTGCCTGCTCATCAGGGAGGCAGGGGGAGCAGGGTGTGCTCACACAGGCACAGTACACAGGCACACACACACACACACACCAGTTGGGGAGAAGTGATCTCTGCCTGTGTGCCTTCTGGCAAAGCAGTGGGGATGTGACAGTGAGTGTGTGCGTGCTGTCAGTGCAGGCATGGAGGCTGCAGTGGGAGAGGGTGTGGAATCACCTGTGCAAGATTCCAGCTTGCTTATCTGTGTTTTCAACTCAATTTTTCAGATTGATTTTTGTGAGAAAAAAATGATTTGGGGACAGCATTTTGCTAAAAGGGAAACCCTGCAGAGGACTCTTTTACCCTATCTGCCTAAATAATGTCTTTCTAGCTCCTGTATCAACTAGGTGCTTGGTTTGGAAATGTCGGGACCCATGTGCTCTAGGCATTGAGCTTCAGTTTCCTCATCTATTAGAAAGGGAATATATTAGTTATTCTCTTATAGGCTAGTTATGATTTACTTTATGTGAAATGCTTAGAATGGACCATGCAGTGATGTACTGCAGTCGGTTTGTACTGGCTCACAATGATTGACAGTGACCTTTTTCTAACGCTGCCAATATCCTCATCCCCACATCCAGTGACGTCATGTTAACTGGCCATAGTGAGAATATCTACACCACAGAAACTGGCAAATACTATACATCAGGGGCTAGCTTGCCAGCACATCACTGATTAAGTGACATCATTAGTAAATTCTGTATAAATCTGAATGTTATTATTGCCCAGTAGGTACTACTGCTCCCTTATGGTTTTGAGAAGGCATCCTGATAGTTAAATAAATAAATTGAAATTAAAATAACACTATGGGGTACTTTTAGCAATATATTACCTCATGGGAATCAGTGCATACATTTGTGATCAAAATCTTAATCCTTAGTTTACTCAGATTGATTTTTGGCTCCATGAAAGTAGGAGCTTTCCTTGCTGCTGTAGCCCCCACATGTAGGACAGGTCTGGAATGGAGTAGGCACTTATAAATATTTGTTAAGTGAATAAATAAATGGATAAAAGTGTCCCAAACACTTGCATTTTCAAAAGACTTTCACATCTATTTCCTTTTCTTTTCAAAGCTACCCTTTAAGATGGATGGATAGGTCCTGTTTTATCCCCATTGCGTAGATGAGGAAATGTCAATGCAAAGAGGTGTCTAATTAGTGATTTGCTTCCTTTCATCATATGAAGTCCATTATGCCAGCGTTTCCCAAAATGTGTTCCAGAGATAATAAATCCTGAAGGATGTTAACAGTTAATATGTGCCGAGGGACCCATGGATATATAAGTTTAGAAAACAGTGAAGTAAAAAGATAAAAACGAATTGGCTCATTTACTGCTGGTTTTCTCAGAGCCTTATTAAGAAGTGTGCACTGTGAACCTGGGAGGTGGTGGGGACAGATACAGTGTGCAGCATCTTCCACATTTCACTAGAGTCTGCTTGTTGGGTTTTAAATGATGCCTCCGGCAGTATTAGTGTCAAGCATCACTAGGCAGTACTTTTCAGACTTTCACTTGCACAGGAACTGCCAAGATCTTAATCAAATGAAAATTCTGATGAGGATGGAAGAGGGCCTAGGGTGCGGCCTGAGATCCTACATACATTTTTTCTTTTTATTTGAAACAAGGTGTCACTCTTGCTCAGGCTGGGGTTCAGCGGCATGCTCACAGCTCACTGCAGCCTCAACTTCCTTGAGGTGTGGTGCCACCACACCTAGCTAATTTTTGTATGTTTTATAGAGATGGGTCTTCCTATCTTGCCCAAGCTGGTCTGGAGCTCCTGATCACAATCGATCTACCTGCGTCGGTCCCCACAAAGTGCTGGAATTACAAGTGTAAACCACCAGCCTGGCCAGGGATCTTGTATTTCTAAAAGGCTCTCAGAGGGTATCCAGGCTGCTGCTGGTCCACAGACCACACCTTGAATAGGAAGGCATTAGAACATATAAGAGTGAAGAAGAAATATTTGGCCTCTTATTGACAGAGCAAATGACAATGCTAAAACATCCTACTGACGCTCAGGACCAACTGTTTAAAGAAGCATGTTGTTTAGAGGGTGAGGGAATAAGGGACAAACCTCCATATTATGAGCAAGTTATGGACGAGCATAGAGCAGGACTTAACTAAATAGCTGGAGTAGGGCAGGTCCCTGCAGCTGAAGTCTAGGTGGTGAGTTAATTAATGAAGGACACAGAGATGACTAAAGGACCCTTGATTACTTTGTGGACTAAAGTAGCTTCATTTTTGACGTTAAAACCTAGATTCGAGGAGAAGACAGCAAGGCCCACTACTGGTTCAGAGTTAGTTATTGTTTTTTCTTTCTACCCACCAACTCAACTTTCATGAGTTACTAGTTTTTTTAAATATATATATGTATATATAATATATACATATATATTTATTCAAAATGAAATATAAATATGAGAAGCTGGAAGGGAAAACTGTGGACTGACATAAAAAGGTGTTAACTGACTGGGAGTGATGTCTCACGCCTATAATCTCAGCACTTTGGGAGGCTGATGCGGGCAGATCCCCTGAGGTCAGGAGTTCGAGACCAGCCTGACCAACATGATGAAACCCCATCTCTAGTATAAATACAAAAAAAAAAAATAGCTGGGCATGGTGGCAGGTGCCTGTAATACCAGCTCCTCAGGAGACTGAGGCAAGAGAATCACTTGACCCTGGGAGGCAGAGGTTGCAGTGAGCCGAGATCATTCCACTGCACTTCAGCCTAGGGATACAAAAGTGAGACTCTATTTAAAAAAGAAAAAGAAAGAAAGAAAGAAAGAAAGAAAGAAAGAAAGAAGGAAGGAAGGAAGGAAGGAAGGAAGGAAGGAAGGAAGGAAGGAAAAGAAAGACCATGTTAACCTGCATCAGGTGAGGAAGTAACACTGCACAAATAATCAGCTATTTAAAACCTTCAGAAATGCTCCTATCTCATGTAGATCCATCTTCTTGACCTCATCTGGTCCTTACTCTGGCCTGGAAACCTAACTTGGGTACCTGTGTTTCTCCAGCAGTGGCTGTTCTCTGCTGGTCCCTTGTCCTAGCAGACTCTTCTCTCCTAGTTCCTTGGCAACAGTGTTTTAATAACCCTTGTGGGTCACACAGTTCCTGAGTGCAGAGCTGGGATTAGGCTAATGCAGGTGTGGTAAGACTCCTCCACAATGTATCTATCAATGATTCACTTCTACTAATTATAAGTTGACAACATATTTTTATAACTTATTGAAAGCAAACATGTTAATAACTCAAGAATTTTTTGTGGATGAAATTTTTATCATTGTAAAGAAATAATTTTGCCTAACTTTATATTTTTTCCCTTGCGTTCTTTGGGTTACATTTATTTTGCCATTCCTGCTGTTTATATTTTTATTTTTATTTGTTCATTTTTCTGCAGTATTAATAGATTATTCTCTAGCAATTACATTTCTTAACCCAAAAGGGGAGTATTGTGTTTTTACTGAAGTTTGGATTGGCTGTCAGAATTAATAGGCTTAATTTTACTTGTGTAGTCTTGTTAATGTTGTTGAGTTTTTGTAGGTTTTGATTTTTTAATTAATTTCTTAAGCTTTTCTTATATTGCCTATTTTGTTCCTTTTCATTATTTTTCTGTGTACTAATAGGTACTTATTCTGCTGCAATTATATTACTGATTACATAATAATAAAAAATAGGCTATCCATCCTATATCTTATAGTTGCAGGTGTGTTATGGATTAACATCTTTAACTTTAATTTGAATAAAATTGAGTCCCTGCTAAGAAAAATGAATGAGGCAAGGTATTTAATTCCCTGTTCACCACCATACGTGTGAAAGGCAAACAGTCTGACTTTTCAAAATAGTTGTCAGTGATCAATGCTGAAGATATAACCTATAGTTACAAAGTGGCTGGCTTGGTCTTTGAAATGTAAACAGTGAAAATTTATAAACATGTTTTCTATAAACATCTGCCCATGTACCCTGTGTCATAACACATTCATGCCACTGCCGTCCTTGTCTGTTGTAACATTCGTTGATTAGTGAGTATTTATAGGTGTTTCTGGTAACAAAGTTTGGCTTTGGGCATGGTCAGCTAAGAATAAAATTTAAAATATCATAAAACAACTATGTAGTGCCCAAGAAGACCTTAGGAAATACTCTTTTCTCTTGTTTCTGCCCTGTGTTGTGTTGCTCTGGTATTATCTGGTACAATTGTCACACATGTCAAATGGGGATGAAAAATGAAACAAAGGGCGCTTTTCCCCATTACCCTATATCCTGAAATAGCCAAAATATACACATATGGCACCAGAAGAATGGGGAGTATGCCTTTTTCTAGCTTTTTAAAGAAGTTCAGTGTAGACAAGCTAAATCCAGCTGGGCATTCTGTGGGTCACAAGCATTATTGGTGCAGAATTGAAACCACTGTCTAGAACAGACTCTCAGAACATTTACATGCAAGGTTCAGCTGAAAGCATATTTTTTGTGCTGCCTGAAAGCTTCTCCTTTGAAGGTTATGGTAGCTGCTTAGTGAGTGCTGGTTGTTTTTTTGATCAGTGATACTGAAGTGATGTCGGAGTCTGGGGTAAACACCTGAGGTTCATTGTCTCACGCCAAGGAAACTTGAGTACGCAGACACACAAGAAGTGAGTCTAGGAGTGGAGGTTTAACAGGCAAAAGAAAGGGAAAGGAGAGCAGCTCTCTCTCCTGTAGAGAGAGAGGGTCACCTGAGGGAGACTTTCAGCCCATAGCAAAGTGCACCGGATTTTGTAGACTGGCTTGAGGAGGTGGTGTCTAATTTACAGAGGGCTGAAAGATTGGTTGGACCAGGTGTGAAGTTTACGTAGCACGTGAAGAAGCTGGCCACCCCACTCTCATACTTTATTATGCAAATGGGGTCTCTAGTTGGCCAGAGCTGTATTGTCTTCTCCTTACTGTACATGTGGTTGGCAAAGAAAAGGGAAGATTCTAACAGATACCTGAGTTTGGCATTTCTTCAGAATTAGATTGTTACAAGTTTAGAATGGCAGGTGGAGTTTTCCATTCACGTTTTGCTGGTACTGACTCACACCCGGACATTTCTGCTCATGAGCCATAATCTCCGTTCTCTTCATCCTCTTCTCTATCAATTTTTAAAACAACCTAAATTACCTCTGATAACTTTATCTTCTGAGAGTTTTCTCCCTCAATACTTATATTTTTTTAGGCTTGGTTCTGGAAAGGAGATTATGCCTCATGTAAGCTGCTAATTACTTGTGATTCACATAAAAGTATAGTAGTCCTCCCTTTCTCTGTTGGGGATGCATTCCAAGACCCCCAGTGGATGCCTGAAACCATAGATAGTTTTTGTTTTTGTACTAAACATACATATTTATAATTAAGTTTAATTTATAAATTTGGCAAAAGAGAAGACAACTGATAATAAAATAGAGCAATTATATAACTATGTTGTAATAAAATTTATGTGGCTGTTGTCTCTTGCTCGCTCTTAGAATATATTAGTGAACTGTACTCACCTATTTTCTGCTCGTGGTAGACTGTGAATAACTGAAACTTCAGAAAATGAAACTGGGGATAAGGGAGGACTACTGTACTACTTTATACACCTGACTTGTGTATCTATTTACTGTACTACTTTATACACCTGATTTGTGTATCTATATATTGTTCTGTGGCAATTCACATTGAAACCTTTAAATAAGTACCATCACCTGCCTTTGGACTTGCAGATGCCCATTAAGTCTCAGAAGAAAGAGGAGCAGCATCATAAGTAACATCACTGCAGGTTCTCCAGAGATGAGAGATCTTCCTGCACACAATGGAGGTCTCAGTCAATGAGGTTTTCTGGTTCCAGTTCAGTATCAATCACACCACTAGAGGGCGCTGCCTCCCCCAGCGATTTCCTTGTTGACAGTTTGCAGCTCAGGATCCTGTCTCCTTTTACTCCTTGGAACCTGTGAAAATGCTGAATTCCTTTTGTAGGAGGTCTGGAGCTGGGAATGACAAGGGGTAGCCCACAACTTCCTGTCTTCTCTGTTCTCCCATCACCTCACTAAAACTAACAAGATTCTGGTTCTTAACTGCTTGGAAAAGGGAATGGGAAAGAAATCTTACAATAAAATTATATGGGTAATTGATATAATATGAAAATTGTAGTGTTTTGAAACCCCTTTATATGTATATAGGTCTGGCTCAGGCCAGAACTAAATTTGGTTGTCTGCAAGTTTTGCTGTGATTACCTGTAGTTTCTAATATATTTGGAAGATTAGAAGTCTTAATAACATGTTGAGAAATAAAACAAGATGTTTTGCAAAACTTATTTCAGGGAAAAGACATCTTAATTAAAGCCAAAAGTGATCAATTACTTTCTTCCAATGAAAATTTCTCTAACAAAGGAAATGAAAACAAACTTTTGAGGCAGGAAGTCAAAAACCTGAAGGAGAGAATATTAATTCTGGAGATGGACATTGGCAAAGTAAAAGGAGAAAAGGAAAACATAGTAGAAACATCCAGAGAAAAGGAAACAGACTATCAAGCATTACAAGAGACTAACATAAAGTTTTCTATGATCCTGGGAGAAAAAGAGTTTGATGCTATTCAATGAAGGAGAAGGCTCTTGCTTTTGAAGAGCTATTGAAAGAAAAAGAACAGGGCAAGACTGGGGCGTTAAATCAGCTTGTAAATGCAGTTAAATCAATGCAGGAGAAGATAGTTGTGTTTCAACAGAAGAGAGACCAAGTCATGTCGTCCCTGAAACAAAAGCAAATGGAAAACACTGCCCGACAGAATGAGGTTCAACGTTTACATGACAACAAATTTCAGTCAAACCAGGAGCTAGAGAGATTGCGTAATCATCTTCTAGAATCAGAAGATTCTTATACCCGTGAGGCTTTGGCCGCAGAAGATAGAGAGGCTAAACTAAGAAAGAAAGTCACAGTATTGGAGGAAAAGCTAGTTTCATCCTCTAATGCAATGGAAAATGCAAGCCATCAAGCCAGTGTGCAGGTAGCATCATTGCAAGAACAACTGAATGTAGTCTCCAAGCAAAGAGATGAAAGTGTGCTGCAGCTTTCTGCCCCTCAGGAACAAGTAACGCAGTATGCTGTGTCACTGGCCAACCTGCAGATGGTACTACAGCGTTTCCAACAAGAGGAACAAGCTATGTATTCTGCTGAGCTAGAAAAGCAAAAACATCTTAGAGCTGAATGGAAGAAAAAGGAGGAACATCTGCAAAGAACAGTTATCATTACAGGAACATTTGGATGAAGCAAATGCTGCATTGGAATCAGCATCAAGATGTACAGAACAAATTGTAGAACTTAGAAAACAAAACGAGGTCCGACCAGAAATGCCGGTGATGTACAAAAGAAATTGACGAACTTAGCAAACACCTCAGAAAGAAAAGTGGACGAAGTCCTAATGAGAAACCTGTTCATTGGTCATTTCCACATGCTCAAAAATCAGCGTCATGAAGTGTTACGGTTGATAGGGAGCATCCTGAAGTTGAGAAGCAACTTTAGCAAAGTCTCAGGATAGAAAATCAATATGCAAAAATTACAAGCATTCCTATACACCACCAATAGCAGACAAACAGACAGCCAAATCATGAGCAAACTCCCATTCATAATTGCCACAAAGAGAATAAAATACCTAGAAATCCAACCAGCAAAGGATGTGAAGGACCTCTTTAAGTAGAGGTACAAACCATTGCTCATGGAAATAAGTCAGGTCACAAACAGGTGGAAAAACATTTCGTGCTTATGGTTAGGAAGAATTAGTATCATGAAAATGGCCTTAATTCCCAAAGTAATATACAGATTCAATGCTATCCCCATCAATCTACCATTGACCTTCTTCACAGAACTGGAAAAAAACCACCTTAAACTTCATATGGAACCAAAAAAGAGCCCACATAGCCAAGACAATCCTAAGCATAAAAGCTGGATTCATACTATACTACAAGGCTACAGTAATCAAAACGGCATGGTACTGGTACCAAAACAATGATATAGACCAATGAAACAGAACAAAGGCCTTGGAAGTAAAACCACACAACTACAACCATCTGGTGTTTGATGAGCCTGACTAAAGCAAGCAATGAGAAAAGGATTCCCTGTTTCATAAATGGTGTTGGGAAAAACCGGCTTGCCATGTGCAGAAAGCTGAAACTGGACCCCTTTCTTTCACCTTACACAAAAATTAACTTCAGATGGATCAAAGATTTAAACATAAGACCTAACACCATAAAAACTCTAGAAGAAAACCTAGGCAATACCATTCAGGACATAGGCATAGGTAAGGACTTCATGACTAAAACACCAAAAGCAATGGCAACAAAAATCAGAATAGACAAATGAGATCTAATTAAACTTAAGAGCTTCTGCACAGCAAAAGAAACAACACTAGAATGAACTGGCAATAAACAGAATGGGAAAATATTTTGCAAGCTGCCCATCTGACAAAGGGCTGATATCCAGATCAACAAAGAACTAAAGCAGATTTACAAGAAAAAAACAAACAACCCCATCCAAAAGTGGTCGAAGGATATGAACAGACAATTTTCAAAAGAAGACATTTATGTGGCCAACAAACATGAAAAAATGCACATCATCACTGGTCATTAGAGAAATGCAAATCAAAACCACATTGAGATACCATCTCACGCCAGTCAGAATGGTGACTATTAAAAAATCTGGAGACAACAGATGCTGGTAAGGATGTGGAGAAATAGAAACGCTTTTACACTGTTGGTGGGAGTGTAAATTAGTTCAACCATTGTTGAGTCTGGTGATTCCTCAAGGATCTAGAAATAGAAATTCCATTTTATCCAGCAATACCATTAATGGGTATATACCCAAAGGATTATAAATCATTCTATTGTAAAGGAACATGCACACGTATGTTCATTCAGCACTGTTTACAATAGCAAAGACCTGGAACCAACCCAAATGCCCATCAATGATAGACTGGATAAAGAAAATGTGGCACATACACACCATGGAATACCATGCAGCCATAAAAAACATGAGTTCATGTCCTTTGTAGGGACATGGATGAATCTGGGAACCATCATTCTCAGCAAACTGACATAAGAACAGAAAACCAAACACCACATGTTCTCACTTATAGGTGGGTATTGAACACATGGACACAGGGAGAGGAACATCACACACTGGGGTCTGTTGGGGGGTGAGGAGCCAGGGGAGAGACAGCGGGGGGTGGGAAGGTTAGAGAGGGATAATATTGGAAGAAATGCCCGAATGATGGGGGGATAGAGGCAGCAAACCACCATGGCAGGTGTGTATCTATGCAACAATCCTGCAGGTTCACCACATGTACTCCAGAACTTAAAGTATGATAATTTTTTAAAAATTTAGAAAATTTGTAGCCTAATAATGCCATAGAAAAGAAAAACCTATTTTCTGAAGAGAAATTCAAGCCAGCTGCAGAAATTTGCATAAGTAATTAGGACCCAAATATTAATCACCAAAACAATAGGGAAAATGTCTCCAGGGCATGTCAGAGGTCTTCATGGCAGCGCCTCCCATCATAGCTTCAGAAGCCTAGAAGGAAAATAAGGTTTTGTGGGCCAGCCCAGGGCCTTGCTGTCTTGAGACTTTGTACCTTGCGACCCATCCATGCCTAAAAGGGACCAAGGTATAGCTCAAACCTTTGCTTTAGAGGGTGCAAGCCCCAAGCCTTGGTGGTTTACATGTGGTATTGGGCCTGCGAGTACACAGAAGTCAAGAATTGAAGTTTGGGAAATTCGTCTAGATTTCAGATGGTGTATGGAAATGCCTGGATGTCCAGCTAGAAATGTGCTGCAGAGGTGGAGGTCCCATGGAGAACCTTTGCTAGGGCAGTGTGAAAGGGAAGTGTGGGGTGGGAGCCCCCACACAGTCCCCACTGGGGTACTGCCTAGTGGAGCTGTGAGAAGAGGGCTACCATTTTCCAGACCCCAGAATGGTAGATACACTGACAGCTTGCACCATTCACCTGGAAAACTGTGGACTCTCAATGCCAGCCCCCGTGAAAGCAGCAGGGAGGGGGACTACAACCTGCAAAGCCACAGAAAGGAAGTTGTCCAAGGCTATGGGAGCCCACCTCTTACATCAGCATGACTTAGATATGAGACATGGAGTCACATGGCACTTTAAGGTTTAATGACTGCCCAGCCAGATTCTGGACTTGCATGGGACCTGTAACCCCTCTGTTTTGGCTAATGTCTCTCATTTGAAACAGGAACATTTACCCAATGCCTGTACCCCCATTGTATCTTGCAAGTAACTAACTTGCTTTTGATTTTACAGGCTCCTAGGCAAAAGGATTTCCCTTGTCTCAAATGAGACTTTGGACTCAAACTTTTGAGTTAATGCTGGAATAAATTATGACTTTGTGGGATGTTGGGAAGGCATGATTGGCTTTGAAATATGAAAGGTACGTGAGATTTGACAGGGCCCAGGCTGGAATGACATGGTTAGGGTTTGTGTCTCCACCCAAATCTCATTTTGAATTATAATCCCCATAATGCCCATGTGTAAAGGCAGAGACCAAGTGAAGGTAATTGGATCCTAGGGGCAGTTTACATGATAGTGAGTAAATTCTCACAAGATCTGATGGTTTTATAATTGTTTCGTAGTTCCTCCTGCATTCATTCTCCTTCCTGACGCCTGTGAGAAATTGCCTTGCTTCCCCTTCCGCCATAATTTTAAGTTTCCTGAGATCTCCAGCCATGCAGAACTGTCAGTCAATTAAACCTCTTTCCTTTAGAAAGTACCCAGTCTCATCTCAGGCAGTTCTTTGTAACAGTGTGAAAATGGATTAATACTGTGTGTGTGTGTGTAAATGTGTGTTCTTTATTGCATATGATAAACAGCCTTACATACACACATACATATCTACACACACATGTAAATGACATGTGGAAAACAGTGACACTAGGAAAAACAAATAAAGTATAACTGTATTGTAAAAAAGATACTGAAAGGGTACAGTTGGTCCCCCACCCATCTGCTCTCACAGGGACAGTACATCTTTAACACAGATGCTATGGATGAGCCACCTGAAAAATGAGGGTAAATTTCACCCTCCTCTCAGTCCTTTCACATCTTGAGTTAATCATATTCATTTTTTAAAAAAGCACAACGATTTCTTTCTCATAGGCAGAGAAGGCTCTAAGTCTATAAAATGGGCCCCTTAGGGATAACACAAAGAATGGACGTCAAGCAGTGTCAGCTTGTTGATGTTATTCATTACGTGTACTTACAGATAATGTCCCACCAAATCTGGGTTTGCTGGGATACGCAGTGGTGGATTTCTGATCCCCTTTGTGTATCCAACAGCCTGGCAGCTTCTTTTCTAAGCTGGTATAGAGTTCCACCTAAAATGCATTTTGGATTTATTGATAGGATCATTAATGAGTATCTGAAATTCTTACATGCACAGAGACAATCATTAGTACAGCAAAACGAAAACTGATTCTTACTTCCTGACTTCTGCACAGCAGCTGCGCTGACCTCTCACTTTCCTTTCGGAGGATTCTAGGAGAGGACTAAACGACCCTGAACACATGCTACATGTCCCCTTCTGCTGTAGGTTCAGACATAGGTTTTGGAATGGATGCAGAGAGCTGCTTAAGAAACAGCTCAGGGGAAGTAGGAGAACAGCTTCCTGGTTTTCCAGTTGATGTGGTTTTTGATCCAAAACAAGGCACAGATAACATGGGGGTACTAGGATTTGTGCTGTTTACTTTCAGGGAGCAGAGTAAACAATACAGGATTGTGCTTTTCAGCTCAACCCCACCGACACTGTAGTTGAGCAAGCTTCCCCCAACACATTTATTTGGTGCTATTGCTTGTATTATTCTTTCTATTTATTCCCCAAGTTATTTTAAAGAGCTATTAGGGCAGTTCTGAGGTATTGCTGACATACCTGCCATGAAGTTCATACATCCCCTCTCCATATGACCTACCTGGAGTCCTGACCACCACCTTTGTGACAGTAATAGCCTGTCATTAGCTCTTCCTGCCTCTGATCTTTCCCCACTAAACCAAGATAATAGCAGATCACCATAGACACCATTTTCATTGAGGAAGAGCTAATAATAATGCTCCAATACCTTACAAATAGCTTGAAGCACTTCATCATTTACTGCCCTTTGCTCAGGTTTTTCTTTCCTGGTTTTGAATAAACCGCTCCATCATCTGGAGGAATCTAACCACCTAGTAACATGATGATCCTTCCAGGAAAGGGGACCTTGAGACAGTGCCTTGGCCATTTTCTCCAGGTCTGATGTGGCTCTTTGCTCTTGCTCGCCCCTCCTTTCCTGATAATCATTTGTTTTTGTTCCCTCAATGTTACAACAGCTCTATATCTCTGTATAATATATAGCCATGTCATAGAGCATAGAATTTATGAATAATTTTAAGTTGATCTTTGATATTTAGTTTTATGAATGCCTAGCTGGTGTGCTAAGCAGACATGGTTTACGTAATAGTCAGATGTCAATCACATCCCTCTGTTTCCTCTAGGCTCTCATGCTAAGTTGTACTGTACTTTGTACACACTATGTATTAATACATTGTTTTTCAATAAATAAATGCTAATGTATGGCTGAATGAATAACAGAGAAGAAAGAATTGTGACAAGTAAAAGTGAAGAGGCGATAAAGGTGAATAGAAAGTTATATCTTAACATGATTTTTCTATCACTCAAATTGGCCAAAGTTTCTGAATGCATATAGTCAACTGGTCACCAGATATCCTTGAAGCATCAAAAATGACCATTTGAATTTGAAATTTAAAAACAATCCAGTCAAAAGCATGAAAATAACTTGGTGTCATATGACAGGAAAGTACCTCACAAGATTCAATAGCCAAGGTCCTAGGCCAGGAAATTTTGACACCAAATTTTACATTAAGTTTTCCATAAAAATTAGAGAGATGTCACAAGAGATCAAAACCACATAGATGCAAGTAAAACTTCAATAGAACTTATGCTGTGGGAACCCTGTGATTCCCTGCACGAATGTAAGGAGCTGCTTTGAACAGTCAGGCTAGGATGCCTGTGATGCTCCTGATCCAGCTGCTAGCTACCTGGCTGGCCACCTGTTAACATAACAAAAGACGCTCAGGCAATTTCTCAATTTCTCTGCTATGATTGTTCTAGGACATTTTTTCGTCATCTTTGATTAGAGCAGGTATTTCATCATCTTTCATTAGACCAGATAACATGCAGACACAGGATGTGACTCCTCAAGATCAAGAAAACATCCATTCTAAATACCTGCTCTCAGAAAAAGAAGTAAGGATAATGGTATTAATTTTAGTAAGTTTCAGCAGTTGTAATGCAGACAATACCTAACTTAGGATGGTTCAACTCATGCTTTTTTGACTTTATGATGGTGTGAAAATGATACACATTCAGTATAATCTGTACTTCAAATTTTAAACTTTGATTTTTTTTCTGGGCTAGTGGTATGTGCTACTCTCCTGGGATGCCAGGCAGTGGCAGTGAGCCACAGAACCCAGTTAGCCACGTAAAAACAGCACGACTTTACAGTGTAAGTGGTAAAAATTTATCATTAGCTTATTCCTACAAAATGCCCATTTTTGACTTACAATATTTTAACATTATTATGTTGCGAAGCATTGTACTCACCTGCATAGCTATCAATGATGCATGTTTCCAGACCTCAGCAATGTTACTAACTGACAACCAATCTGAAGTTTGACACAAAATTTAATCACTGCAGTTCAAAGGCCCACGTAAAAAATGCATGTAATGTCTATCTTAGTCCATTCAGACTGCTATAACAAAATATTTTAGGCTGGGTGACTTCTAAATAGCATAAATTTATTGCTTAGAGACTCTGGCAGAGTTGGTTTCTGGTGACAGCTCATTCCTCTTAGGGTGCACCTTCTGTGTATTCCCACATTACAGAGGGGCAAAGCTCCCTCACACCTCTTTTATAAGGAGACCAATTCCATTCATGAGGGTTCCCTCCTTATGGCCTAATCAACTCCCAAAGGCCCCACCTTCTACTGCCATCTTCTTGGTGATTAAGTTTCTATGTACAAATTTTGAATAGGACATAAAAATTCAAACCATAGCAAGGTCTCTGTGGCTAAAATGGCAGAGTGGATACATGATCTAGTAGCAGGAGCTGCAGAAGACTTTGGTAACACACCTTATAGAAAGCTACAAGGCCTATATACCTCTGCAACAGGGATGGCCGCATTCCAAGGTTCAGTACTCTTAAGTGTTATGAAAACTTAAGACACACAAATTAATCTGAAATTCATTTCATTTAAGATAAAAATCTGTTATTTTTTGAGGCGACAGGGATGATGTGATATCAGATGCAACTGGATGTATCCACACAGCATGGTAGGGAACTCCATGAGTTTAGTAACTAAGGTAGACAAGGGTGATTTGACAACATGGAAAGAATACTAAAGTGAGAGAATGATCCTTTTTATACCTTACATATGTTCAGAAGCAAAAGATATACCATAGAGGTGGGAGAGACTCTGGTGAGAAACCAGAAATTTATGGCTAGATGGAATTAGGTAAAGGGAAGCTGTTATCTCAGTTCTACTCAATCTGATGAAATTGAGCTCATTTCACTTACTCATTGATTTTTCAGGTACTAAGTTTCTGACTTTGCTGAGCCAGCATCTTACATGCTGCACCACAAAGGAAAAGCCAGTGACTGCTCATGAGGAGCTTAAGGTCCAGTAAACTACATGAGAAAATGGACTACATGAGAAAATGGCTCTGTCAAGGTCACCACTGTATGCCCGGTGCTTTGTATAGAGCAGGCACATAACAGGTGTACAAAACAGTCACGGAATGAATGAATAGTGGGAGAGTATATTCTAGGGCTTGCAAAGTAGCACTGAGAACTGGATATAGCCAGGAAATAGGTTTTACTGAGGAGAATCATTTTTCGGTTTTTCATTGGCAATCCTTCAGTCAGGTGTTCTCACCAATTGACAGCAGCCTCCAGCAAAACCAAACATCTCTGATTTCTGCCATGTGCAGAAGCTCACATCTGTGATCTCAGCACTGGGAGGATCACTTGAGTCCAGGACTTCCAGACCAGCCTGGGCAGCAGGGCAAAGCCTTATCTCTACAAACATTAGCTGCGCATGGTGGTAAGCACCTGTAGTCTCAGCTACTAGGTAGGCTGAGGTGGGAAGATCAGCTGAGACTGGGAGGTGGAGGCTTCAGTGAGCCATGATCACTCCACTGCACTCAAGCCTGGGTCACAGACTTAAACCCTGTCTCAAAACAAACAAAAAACCCAAACTAACCATCTCATACCTGCTGCTTCACATATTTTAGATACTTGACTGGGCTCTGGAGACAGTTGAGCTTATAAGCCATAGAAGAGATCAATTATTAACTTTTAATGGTCACTAACATTTATAGAATGCTTATCATGTGCCAAGTACTGTTTTAAGTGCATTGTATTAGCTCATTTAATTTTTGCAGTCATCTAGGAAGTAGGTTTCATTATTATTATCTGTTTGTATGCTCAAAACTATGGTAACACAAGGAAAGACCACCCAGTAGAGTAAGGTAATTGGAGAGGGGTGGTGGTGAAGGAAGTCTGGCCTGAAGAAATGATACTTGAGCTGAGTGTTGAAAGCACAGCATTAACGCATGGTGGGAGGCTTTCCATGCAAAAGGAAGAGCCCACACAGAGTCTAGGCAGCATGAAGGAAAGTGTGGAATGTACACTCAGGGAATGTATATTTCTCAGTAAATCCAGGGAATGGTGGGGAGTTGGGTAAGATATAGGTAAATCCAGGTCACAGGGACCTTGGCTTGCTATGCTGATGGGTTTGGACTGGATTAAAGCTTTTGAGAGGCATGGAAAAACATTTAAAATAGCCACTGATACATTTAGTTTTTCATTATCAGAGCATCACTATGGTGACCATTTGTAGGAAGAAATAGACAAAGCGGTGAGATAAGGTAGAGATGCTCTTGAGGCTGCTGCAGCCATTTGGATGAGGAACCGTGACAGTCCAAGCCAACTGGAAGCAGATGTGGAAGCCAAAGAGTTATTGAAAGAACTGAGGAAAAAAGCGGGAGAGTGAAATAGAGACTATCTGCCAATGATCTGAGTAAGATGGCTGGGAGATTCTACTGAGAGGCCGTGGAGGTTCTGAAGGAAAAATAACACTAGTCTTGGCTCTGCTGGTTTTGATTTTCCTCCAGGACATCCAGGTAGAGATGCACACTGGGTGCCGGATGTGTGGATCTTCAGCATGGGGCCAGCCTGTACTACTGCTAAGCCCAATTCTCTTCTGGACAATTTTCTCCCAAAACATAAGCAGTTATAAGAGAAGAATGTGGGCTCTATGTCATTCCCCATTATTCCTAGTCCCATCCTTTGTTTTTCTAGATCACCAAAATAAAACTCTGGAGTTGTATCAAATAAGTGGATCAAAAAACTTACGAGTCTGCATAGTTTTTTCCAGAAACACTGCCTAGCACAGTCTCTGGTACATAGTTGGACTCAGGGAAAGTGTGTGGAATATGTGCATGTGCATAAATGTATAAAGGAAAAACAGGCACAAAAATGCCAGTAAGGGCTCTCCATGGACCTGCAGTGGACGCACCTCTGCTTGCATCAGCTAACATGCTCATGGGTTGAGAAGATTCTCTAGAGAATTCCACGTGAAAGGGCACTCTCATGTCTGCTGATAGTGTCTAGGCTTTGACTGGGTTCAAGGTGGCATCTGAATGTCACAGATGCCCTCTGCATGAGAGATTTCCCCACTTGAATCTCTTGTCAATGGTAAATTTGAGCATAAAGACAATATGTTCCATAAAACTCTCTGCCTAACCTCTGACCCCCTCTTCAACTCCAAAGCATCACACACCTTCATCTTTATTGCCTTTTCCTGCTTCTTAATTATTCATAGCTTTTATCATCCACATGACATTATGCTCCATATTTATTTATTACCTAACTTCCTGACTAGTTTGTAATCACACTGGGATTGAATATTGGTCTGCTTTCTTCCCCAGTGTTTCACAGAACTTGTAACAGTTCCTGGCATTTAGTAGATTCTCAGTATTTGCCAAGTGCAGGCATCTTTGCACGCCCTGAGCCTCTTGATGTGCCTGGTGCTCCCCAGGCACCAAATGAGTGTTCAATAAATACATTTTGTAGTAGATCCTTCCTCATCTTCCTCTTCATTAAAGTTAAAAATAATTATTATGAAATGTTTCAAATGATCAACAAACAGAAAATACAAGAAAAAACTACTTACAAGTAAATTCATGAGGACAATTGTGGCAAATATTGTGAAACTAGTAAGTAGTAAAAAAGACAGAAGTGGATATGTCCATTCATTCCTCAGAAATGGGTTTAGAAAGGACTGTCGATAATGGATGTCTCCTGTTATCATACTGATGGTCTGTATTACAGACAGCAAGCCGGGCACGGTGGCTCAAGCCTGTAATCCCAGCACTTTGGGAGGCCGAGGCGGATGGATCAGGAGGTCAAGAGATCAAGACCATCCTGGTCAACATGGTGAAACCCCGTCTCTACTAAAAAATACAAAAAATTAGCTGGGCATGGTGGCACGTGCCTGTAATCCCAGCTACTCAGGAGGGTGAGGCAGGAGAATTGCCTGAACCCAGGAGGCGGAGGTTGCGGTGAGCCGAGATCGCGCCATTGCACTCCAGCCTGGGTAACAAGAGCGAAAATCCATCTCAAAAAAAAACAACAACAACAAAAAAAAAAAACACAGACAACAATGGAGAGCTGAAGACACCCTGAAAACAGACAGCGAGGTACAAATAAAATGCAAAGTATACACAATGAAAAAATGTTTCCTGGAGAGTAGAATGATAAAAATTATATTCAGAATACTTTTTAAAATTCATAGGTATATGGTTACTGAAATCCAGTGATAAAATATTAAAAAACAGTGGCAAAGTCATCAATAGTATCTTTTTTGCATAAAGAATAAATTATTATACACTGTACATAATTTGTTTTTTCTTTTTGCGATGAGTTTTGCTCTTTCTGTCCAGGATGGAGTACAATGGTGCAATCTCAGCTCACTGTAACTTCTGCCTCCTGGGTTCACACGGTTCTCCTGCCTTAGCCTCCCAAGTAGCTGGGATGACAGGCATGAGCCACCATGTCTGGCCTAAACTTTTGACAATGGAAAAAATTTACTGAACAAGACCCTAATTTTTTGTAGGGTTCAAAAAAGGAAAATGATTTTTCTAAAATCACTGGAAAGACAGCAGATGAAAAAAACTAAAGTATTAAAATACTGTTGTGTAATTATGAATTTCCCAGACTATTCACATTTACATATCAATATATATTTCCATTATTCACAGTGACAAAATCAACTACTCATACAATTGCCTTACCTGAAAATTCAAGGGGACATAAAAGCTGAGTCCAAAAGCCAAAAGAAGGAAGACAAATACAACTGCAGACCTCAACAAAGTTTCAAAATTACCCCCAGCATAACAATGAAAATTCCAGTTTTCAAATCTATGAAAATAAAAAAATAAAATATTTACTGACTTTTGTAGTCAAAGTGTATTCATTCAGTGAAAATATTTATCATATTTTAAATCAGGTATTAGATTTCATAGATAAGATCATTGAGGCCACTTATTTTGAAAAAGAAAACATTAATTGAATAATCATGTCTCACTTTCAAAGTGTTAATCAAATTGTTTTCTTACTATTAATGTTAACTATTTTTGGATACAGGGTCTTGCTTTGTTTTCTTTTCTACCTATTGTATTCTATATTGGGAAATGTCTGGATAGATAATGAGTTTTTCACCTGGTCACTAACTTGTACTTTGCCATTGGCAAAGACGACTTGTTACAAGAGGAAATTACAGTATTATAAAGCAGAAAGGGACTTCAGCTAAGTTCACAGAGATGTGTGTAACTAACCAAAGCCACTAATAATGATGGTGCCAAGGATGTGGCAGTGCCTGAGCGCGTCTTAAATCTATTCCTTAGCCACTGCCTTTCTCACCACACCATGTCCTCTCCAAGAGGCCACAGTCAACTTTCTGTCACTGTGCTCATGACACAGTGATGCAGATGATATGGTAGAAAAAGCACGCTCCCTGGAGTCAGAAAGGCTTTGATTAAATACCTATGTCTTGACTGACTAGCTGAGATCCAGCAAGTTGCTGAACTCGGTGCTTCAGCTTCTTCTTTTAGACAATGCGAGTAATAACATTAGCGTCTTTACTGGAAAGATGTGAAATAACATGAAATTCAATATTACCAACTGTCAGAGGCTACAGTACTCAGCCTTTTTTCCTCTAGAATTAAATTATTTGGGCTTATTTTTTCTTTTATACCACTTTGATCCCACGTACTATCTATTTGTTCACTTTGAGTGTTTTAATACAAAGTAAATGCTTACATATAATATCAGGTAAAACAATATTTTTTTCACTATGAAAAGCTTTAATGGTGGTGTCTGTACAGCATGGAGTATGAAAGGGAAAACAGCAGGCGCACACGCAGTGGGACAGCCCAGAGGACAGGCTGTGAGTGAATAAAGAGTTCACACCGCTTCCCTGCTTTCCCCGGGACTGGAGGCTCTAGGCCACCTCCTCAGCCTCCTCCTCTAACTCGCCCTCCTCCTCAGCCATGGCGTCCTGGTACTGCTGGTACTCGGACACCAGGTTGTTCATGTTGCTCTTGGCCTCGGTGAACTCCATCTCATCGATGCCCTCGTCTGTGTACCAGTGCAGGAAGACCTTGCACCGGAACATGGCGGTGAACTGCTCCGAGATGCCCTTGAACAGCTCCTGGATGGCTGTGCTGTTGCCGATGAAGGTGGCAGACATTTTTAGCCCCTGGGGCGGGATGTCGCAGACAGCCGTTTTCACCTTTTCGGGGACCACTCAACAAAGTAGCTGCTATTCTTATTTTGAACATTAAGCATTTGCTCTTTCACCTCCTTCATGGACATGCAGCCCCTGAACACGGTGGCCACTGTCAGGTAGCGGCCATGGCGGGGGTCACAGGCTGCCATCATGTTCTTGGCATCAAACATCTGCTGGGTGAGCTTGGGCACCGTCAGGGCCCGGTACTGCTGGCTGCCCCGGCTGGTCAGCGGGGCAAAGCCAGGCATGAAGAAGTGCAGGCAGGGGAATGGGACCATGTTCCCGGCCAGCTTGTGCAGGTCAGCATTGAGCTGGCCTGGGAAGCGCAGGCAGGTGGTGACCCCACTCATGGTGGCAGACACCAGGTAGTTCAGGTCCCTGTAGGTGGGCGTCGTCAACTTGAGGGTTCTGAAGCAGATGTTGTAGAGCACTTCATTATCGATGCAGTAGGTCTCATCTGTGTTCTCTACAAACTGGTGGACTGAGAGGGTGGCATCGTAGGGGTCCACCACCGTGTCTGACACCTTGGGGGAGGGCACCACACTGAACATGTTCACGATCCTGTCTGGGTACTCCTCCCGGATCTTCCTGATAAGGAGGGTACCCATCTCAGACCCAGTTCCCCCACCCAAGGAGTGGGTCAGCTGGAAACCCTGCAGGCAGTCACAGCTCTCAGCCTCCTTCCACACAACGTCCAGCACTGAGTCCACCAGCTCTGTGCCTTCTGTGTAGTGCCCCTTGGCCCAGTTGTTCCCAGCACCACTCTGACCGAAAACGAAGTTGTCCAGCTGGAAGATCTGCCGGAAGGGCCCAGAGCGCAGGGAGTACATGGTGCCAGGCTCCAGATCCACAAGGACTGTGCGGGGCACGTACTTGGCGCCGGTGGCCTCGTTATAGTACACATTGATGTGCTCCAGCTGCAGGTCGCTGTCCCCGTGGTAGGTGCCTGTGGGGTCAAATATTGTCTGGCTTCCCTGTTCTCACTGGGCAATTGTCTGCTTGGTTCTCTCCCCAACTCCATGTTGTCTCAGTCTCCCAGCACCCCTTCAGGCCTTCCATGTGGGCTCCTAGACCCCACTACCCATCTTTACAGCCCCATTCCACAACTGAGTCCAGTGACGAGCTATTCTCAGCCAGAGCAAGTCCTTGAATGGTCTACCAGGTCTTGCTGCTCCAGATGTTGCCTTGTGGGCATTCCCTGGCACCATTTACTCTCTGGATCCTATAAGCTCCCAAGTGCAGATTGTCTTGGGGTACACCTGTGTGCCTGGCAACATCCGGCATTGTGTTTCTGCTCAATCTAGGTGTCCCATTGCTCCAACTGCCCTTCATAGAGCATCAAACCTCCGGCAAAGGAAGGCAACAACCCATGACCTGACCACAGGATCCAAGGGTTCAGATCTCACCGGGGATAGCCCAGACTTCAACTCTTGCTTTTCTGGGTATCAGGGCCCCAATCCCTTAGTGCCCAGGGACTCAAAGTTTGGAATAATCCCAGCCCTGCCAAGCATTAAGTGTGCTGGGTTGGGGAGTGTTTGCCTGCTGTTCGTGAACCTCTGGTGTCCTGGGCCTCTCTCCACTGGACATGGCAGCATCTCTGAGTTACAGATTGCAATGTGCTACCCTGCATGGTTGAACTGCTTCTGATGCAAGGCATCCTATCCCATGTGCCCTGTCCCCTCTTCAATGCCAGTGAGTCACGATGGCCTATGCTTATTCACAGCAATAATACCTAGGGAGTGCCCATGAAGCCCTTTTGTCCTGGTCCCTCACTCTGCATGGGTCTCTTGGGGAGGCAGCTGCTGAGTGGGTCAGTTCATGAGAACCTGCATTTATGAAGCCCTGGACTGTGCAGGCATTACCCTGGGATGCAGACAGGTGAGAGGCCCAGCCCTTAGAGGAGCCATGGCAGGGAGTATGCCTTCCAGCCTGGGGCCACCCAGACCTGGAGGAGCTGCAGGCCCCAGCTCTGCTAAAGGGTCTTTGAAGTGGGTGGGACCATCTCCCAGCTGGGCAGCTCTTGAGAAGGACACACAACGGTTTGTGTGCCCATTGCCTGCTCTGTGTCTCCATTGGTCCCTCTGTCTCTTCCTTTTCATATTTGTGCATATAAAATATACTGGTGTTTGTGTTCGGAAAAAGAAAAAAAAAAGCCAATACTTTTCCGATCTACTTCCCTCATTTAATCTATATTTGTCTAGGCCAGTGTTCTTGACCTGCGCTCATTTGGCACCCAGGCAACATCTGGCATTGTCTGTTTTTCGTCACAACTGGAGTGGGTAGTTACTATTGGTATCTAGTGGGTAGAAGCCAGGAGCCAGGAATGCTGCTAAGCATTTTACAGTATACAAGACAGCGCCCCCTTCAGGGAAAAAAAAAGAGAAAGAATTATCTGGCCACAAAGTTCAATAGTACCAAGTGTGAGAAACTCCGGTCTACGTTCTGAACTCTGGAACCATACTCCAGCCTTTCCTTAATAGGGTATAAAAAATTCTTCACATTTTTAAACAACTGGAAAAGGAATAAGCCAGTTTCAAATTTACACCACTTATAATAGTTTTTCTTTTGATATTAAGAAATGCTTAAGGGATGGGGAAATCATTCAAACTTGTTTTACCTTTGAAGATACAATACAAAATTAATCCAATAGAAGTAAATAGGCATTGCTCCACATCCCCACTGCACATGAGCTGGTATTTCAGTGAACAAGGGCAGCGCAAAAATGATGCCCGTTGTGTAGATAATCCATTCGACAATATTGTTAATCTCCATAAAGTAATTCCTTTCCTGGGATAGAAAAGAATAAAAAATTACCACATAGAGACCTTGCATCTATAGATAGTTATATATATGTACCCGGTAATAAAATGTTTTAGCTTTATAGCCATCTGGGGGATGTTTAGGACCAAGGAGTAACGTTATGCCATCCTGGATTGACTTCAGAGCCCCTGGGGATTGGATCGGTGTTGGAGATGGCCTAGGGTCCTCTGTTACCTGGTGTTGTGGGAGTCTGATGTTGATGCCTACAAATTGCTGGGTTTTCCCTGTGGAGTCCACTCCACAATGATAAAAATGCAAAGCATTATTATCATCAAATTTATAAATGCCAGTATCTATGCGCTTACATGATACAACAAAGAAAATTTCAGAGAGGTGTTATATAAAAGATATATGATTTATAAAAATAATACTCATAAAAATATACAACAAAGTATAAAAGACTTTACCTCCATACTGAGAAATGAAGGATTCATGCCATTTATCAACCAAAAAAAGGACCCGCAGATAATTTATATACTTGGTTCTGATCTGAACTTGGCTCACTCATTAGAAAAGTAGAAGATAAAGTAAAAATTATGCTATAAAAGTTCCAAAATTATATTAAAACTTGGACTTTTATTTAAAAGAAAAGCATTTCTGTTAAATTTCAAAGAAAGTCCATTGGAAATGGAGCTTTGGGTCAGATAACTTCTTTATAAACATTTACATTTAAAATTATAAGTTCAAAATCTAACCATTATGTTAGCAAAATCTTTAAAACTATGGAAGAGAAAAGCCAGAAAGGAGACTCATAATGACCATGTGTAGACAGGCAGGTCTTTAGGGAACAGTAAAAGTGGAGCATCTCTTTTATAGATGTATCAAACAGGCAGTGACCTTACCTAAAATCATATGACTTCTACATTTTGAGACATTTATGGGTGGTATTTCTTTTTTTTTAAGTTTACATAACATTTAATTAACCATTTTTAAAATATACTTTTAAGTTCTGGGATACATGGGCAGATCTAGCAGGATTGTTACATAGGTATACACATGCCATGATGGTTCACTGTATCCATCCCCCGTCACCTACATTAGGTATTTCTCCTAATGTTATCCCTCCCCAATCCTCCCAACCCCTGCTATCCCTCCCTTAACCCCTCTTCCCTCTAATAGGACCCAGTGTGTGATGTTCCCCTCCCTGTGTCCATGTGTTCTCATTGTTCAACACCCACTTATGAGTGAGAACGTGTGGTGTTTGGTTTTCAGTTTGCTGAGAATGATGGTTTCCAGATTCATCCATTTCCCTGCAAAGGACATGAACTCATCTTTTTATGGCTGCATAATATTCCATGGTGTATATGTGCCATATTTTCTTTATCTAGTCTATCATTCATGGGCATTTGGGTTGGTTCCAAGTTTCTGCTATTGTAAACAGTGCCACAATGAACATACATGTGCATATGTCTTTATAATAGAACAATTTATAATCCTTTGGGTATATACCCAGTAATGAGATTACTGGGTCAAATAGTATTTCTATTTCTAGATCCTTGAGGAATCGCCACACTGTCTTCTACAATGGTTGAACTAATTTACACTCCCACCAACAGTGTAAAAGTGTTCCTATTTCTCCACATCCTCTCCAGTGTATTTTGTCTCCTGATGTTCAATGATTGCCATTCTAACTGGTGTGAGATGGTATCTCAATGTGGTTTTGATTTGCATTTCTCTAATGACCAGTGATGATGAGCATTTTTTTTGTTTGTTGACTACATAAATGTCTTCTTTTGAAAACTGTCTGTTGATATCCTTTGCCCACTTTCTGATGGGGTTGTTTTCTCTTGCAAATTTGTTTTAGTTCTTTGTAGATTTTGGATATTAGCCCTTTGTCAGATGGGCAGCTTGCAAATATTTTTTCCCATTCTGTTTGTTGCTGGTTCACTCTAATGATTGATTCTTTTGCTGTGCAGAAGCTCTTAAGTTTAATTAGATCCCATTTGTCTATTTTGGCTTTTGCTGTCATTGCTTTTGGTATTTTAGTCATGAAGTCCAGGTCTTTCCTATGTCCTGAATGGTTTTGCCTAGGTTTTCTTCTAGGCTTTTTATGGTGTTAGGTCTTATATTTAAATCTTTAATCCATCTGGAGGTAATTTTTGTATAAGTTGTAAGAAAGGGGTTTAGTTTCTGTTTTCTGAACATGGTCAGCCAATTTTCCCAACACCATTTATTAAACAGGGAATCCTTTTCCCATTGCTTGTCTTTGTCAGGTTTGTCAAAGATCAGATGGTTGTAGATGTGTGCCAGTACTTACGATGACTCTGTTCTGTTCCATTGGTCTATATCTCTGTTTTGGTACTAGTACCATGCTGTTTTAATTACTGTAGCCTTGAAGTATAGTTTGAAGTCAGGTAGTGTGATGCCTCCAGCTTTGTTCTTGTTTAGAATTTTCTTGGCTGTGTGGGCTCTTTTTTGGTTCCAAATGAAGTTTAAGGTCAACAGTAGCTTGATGGGGATAGCATTGAATCTATAAATTACTTTGGGCAGTATGGCCATTTTCATGATATTGATTCTTACTAACCATGAGCATGAAATGTTTTTCCATCTGTTTGTGTCCACTCTTATTTCCTTGAGCAGTGGTTTGTAGTTACTCTTTATGAGGTCCTTCACGTCCCTTGTTAGTTGTATTCCTAGTTAATTTATTCTCTTTGTAGCAATTGTGAATGGGAGTTCACTCAAGATTTGGCTGTTATTGGTGTATAGGAATGCTTGTGATTTTTGCACATTGGTTTTGTATCCTTAGAATTTGCTGAAGTTGCTTATTATCTTAAGGAAATTTTAGGCTGAGAAAATGGGGTTTTCTAAATATATAATCATGTTGTCTGCAAATAGAGATAATTTAACTTCCTCTTTTCCTAACTGAATACCCTCTCTTTCTTTTTCTTGCCTGATTGCTTTGGCCAGAACTTCTAATACTATGTTGAATAGGAGTGGTGAGAGAGGGCACTTTTGTCTAGTGCCAGTTTTCAAAGAGAATGCTTCCAGTTTTTGCCCATTCAGTATGATATTGGCTGTGGGTTTGTCATAAATAGCTTTTATTCTTTTGAGATAAATTCCATTGATACCTAGTTTATTGAGAGTTTTTAGCATTAAAAAAACTGTTGAACTTTGTCAAAGACCTTCTCTGCATCTATTGAGATAATCATGTGGTTTTTGTCTTTGGTTCTATTTATGTGATGGATTGTGTTTACAGATTTGCACATGTTGAACCAGCCTTGCATCCCCAGGATGAAGCCAACTTGATTGTGATGGCTAAGCTTTTTGATGTGCTGTTGGATTCAGTTTGCTAGTATTTTATTGTAGATTTTTGCATCAATATTCATCATGGATATTGGCCTGTTTCAATAGCTGTATTGAACAAGCAGAAGAAGGATATCAGGGATTGAAGATCAATTCAATGAAATAAAACAAAAAGGCAAGATTAGAGAAGAAAGAGTGAAAAGAAATGAACGGAGCCTCCAATAAATATGGGATTATGAGTAAAGACCTTCTCTACATTTGATCAGTGTACCTGAATGTGATGGTGAGAATGAAACCAAGCTGGAAAACACTCTTCAGGATATTACCCAGGAGAATTTTCCCAACCTAGCAAGGCAGGCCAACGTTCAAATCCAGGAAATATAGAGAACAGCACATAGATATACCTCAAGAAGAGCAACCCCAAGGCACATAATCATCCAATTCGCCAGGGTTGAGATGAAAGAAAAAATGCTAAGGGAAGCCAGAGAGAAAGGTAGGATTAGCCAGAAAGGGAAGCCCATCAGACTCATAGCAGTTCTCTCAGCAGAAACCCTACAAGCCAGAAGAGACTGGGGGCTAATATTCAATATCCTTAACGAAAATAACTTTCAGCCCAGAATTTCATATCCAGCCAAACTAAGCTTCATAAGTGAAGGAGAAATAAAATTCTTTGCAGACAAACAATTGCTGAGAGATTCTGTCACCACCGGGCCTGACCTACAAAAGCTCCTGAAGGTAGCACTAAACATGAACAGCCAGAACCAGCCACCGCAAAAGCATACCAAATGGTAAAGACCATTGACACAATGAATAAACTGCATCAACTAACAGGAGAAACAACCAGCTAGTATCAAAATGGCAGGGTTAAATTCACACATAACAGTATTAACCTTAAATATAAAGGGGCTAAATGCCCCAGTCAAAAGACACAGTCTGGCAAATTGGATAAAGATTCAAGACCCTTTGGTGTGCTGTATTCAGGAGACCCATCTCATGTGCAAAGACACACATAGACTCAAAATAAAGGGATGGAGGAAGACGTACCAAGCAAATGGAAAGCAAAAAATATCAGGCGTTACAACAATCCTAGTCTCTGATAAAACAGACTTTAAATCAATAAAGACCAAAAGAGACAATGAAGGGAATTACAAAATGGTAAAGGGATCAATGCAACAAGAAGAGCTAACTATCCTAGATATATATGCACCAAATACAGGAGCACCCATATACAGAAAGCAAGTTCCTAATGACCTACAAAGAGACTTAGACTCCCACACAATAATAGTGGGATACTTGAACACTCCACTGTCAATATTAGACAGATAAACAAGACAGAAAATTATCACGGATATCCAGCACTTGAACTCAGAGCTGGACCAAGCAGACCTAACAGATATCTACAGAACTCTCCACCCCAAATCCACAGAATATACATTCTTCTCAGCACCACATGACACTTACTCTAAAACTCACCACATAATTGGAACTAAATCACTCCTCAGCAAATGCAGAAGAACAGAAATCATAACAAATGGTCTTTTAGACCACAGTGCAATCAAATTAGAACTCAGGATTAAGAAACACCCAAAACCACACAACTACATGGAAACTGAACAACCTGCTTTTGAATGACTATTGGATAAATAATAAAATGAAGGCAGAAATAAAGATGTTCTTCAGAACCAATGAGAATGAAGACAAAATGTGCCAGAATCTCTGGGACGCATTTAAAGCAGTGCCTAGAGGGAAATTTATGGCACTAAATGTCCACCTGAGAAACAAGGAAAGATCTAAAATCGACACCATATTGCCACAATTAAAAGAACTAAAGGAGAAAGATCAAACAAATTCAAAAGCTAGCAGAAGACAAGAAATAACTAAGATCAGAGCAGAACTGAAGGAGATAGAGACATAAAAAAACTCTTCAAAAAATCAATGAATCTAGGAGTTGGTTTTTTGAAAAGATCAATAAAATAGATAGACCACTGGCCAGACTAATAAAAAAGAAAAGAGAGAGGAATCAAACAGATGCAATAAAAAACAATAAAGGGGATATCGTCACTGATTCCACAGAAGTACAAACTACCATCAGAGATTACTGCAGACACCTCTATGCACATAAACCAGTAAATCTAGAAGAAATGGATAAATTTCTGGACACTTAAACACTCCCAAGACTAAACCAGGAAGAAGTTAAATCCCTGAATAAACCAATAACAAGGTCTGAAGTTGAGGCAGCAATTAATAGCCTACTGACCAAAAAAAGTCCTGGACCAGAGAGGTTCACAGCCAAATTCTACCAGAGCTACAAAGAGAAGCTGGAACCATTCCTTCCGAAACTATGCCCAGCAATACAAAAAGAGGGAATCCTCCCTAACTCATTTTATGAGACCAACATCATCCTGATACCAAAACCTGGCAGAGACATAATTAAAAAAGAAAATTTCAGGCCAATATGTTTGGTATTTCTAATCTATATGTTAGTCAAGCTATATGAGTTTATTATGACATAATGTTATCTTGAGTAATAGCTCATCAATCAATTTACATTCTGAAAATTAAAATATTTGCAACTTTAGAAATACAGAATGTATTACATACCTGTTGGAAAATTTGGAGCACTTCCTCGAAATACCCAAATATACTTGAGGAAAAAACTAAAATCATACATGTTTTTACTCTACATGAATTCTAAAACAAAAAAGGATAAGATAGTTAGGAGGAATAAAAAACTTTAATATTTTCACAATTTCTACTATTAAATTTCTTTTTTTTTACTTATTTTACTTAATTTCCACATACTGTCTACATTTGGGTTAAATAGAAATTTAACTGATGCAAATACTCATATCATTTACTAGAGATGAACACACCCACATTTCAGAATGTCATTATTAAGAGAAGTTCAAAAATTGCCAATGGAATTATAAAGAATATGAACCTGTAGACCTACATAAAGTTTTTATTGTGGTAAAATACACATAATACATAAAATTTTCCATTTAAAGGTCTTACATTTTACACATATATTTACAATTTAAAATATAAAATTCAGTGGCAATTGGTGTATCCACAATGTTATACCACCATCACCATTATCTAGTTCCATAGATAAGGGAATGAAGGGGAATGCTTCATTCCCCACAACCCACGGTCCCTGGAAACTACAAAAGTGCTTTCTTGTAGACCTATTTTAAAGTTTTACACTTCAGCATTTGAGCTAGCATCTAATGTATGTCAGTTCCTTTTAAATTAGTTTACAAACTCACAATTGACATGTTTGTTTCTATTCCCTTTCATTCCACAAAGGATTTTAGAAGAAATTAATACCATATACAAATTTTTACAGGCTATTTATAATAATTAAAGTCTTGACATTTCAGATTTATTATGGGTTTAGTATTCTTACAAAAAATGTTTTAACAATCCTTTACTTTAAAAAGTTAAAATTTTAAATTACCATGGTATCTAGTATTTCTGAATAATCACTAGTTTTATAGATGATTCCAGTTGAGTTGAAAACCATTCCTGGTTTTATACTGACAACAAGAAAGGTCATAGGTATGAGACTAAGATAGTAAAATCCTAGTTGTATCATATGGGCTTTAAATCCATAAGCCAAACTACAAAAAAATAAGCGAACCAGAATTGAGTCAATTTAAACAAAAATATTTCCTTAAGATACCTGTGGGGAAAGTGGTAGTAATCTCTTTCAGGAACGTGGTTGGGAAATTCACTGAAGTTTGAAATGAAGTAAATCATGTAATTCACCTTTTTCATTTTCAGAGAAGGAATCTCAAGTTCTGAGGAAATTATGACTTAACAAATTAATGAATGATTGCCATCTTTAGCCCATATAATCTGACACCAAGATGAACACTCTTCGCAGAACACACCTCTCACTTCATTGCCCACTACACTGTAGGCTCCAGAGTACCTTTCCATGTTTGACATAATAATTCCTTCCCATTCTCCAAATATTCATTTAATGTTAAAGATAGACAAATTGTAGGCTCTAGGAAGCTTCTTGTGTCTTCTATAATAATTTTCTCCCACCTCCTAAATATTTCATTTAATGATAAAGAATGCCAGTATTTTAATGCCAATATTTGCCTTTGATGCTTATTCTTTTCAAAGTATAAAACATTAAAATAACAAAATCAAAAACTAATTCTTGAAAAATCAAATATAAAAGTTTACAGTTCTGCTAAAAATCAAGTGATTTGAACTAAGTTGAATCATTTGGAGTGAAGAAAAGATATATTATTGCATATTAATTATAAAAATAAATATCCCAAAAGGATGTTATTCAATTGCTCTATATCCCATGGGCATGGAAAAAGATGAATTCTCAAGAGATTATTTTGATTTTTTAGATCTTAACTATTAAGGCAAAACTACCCAAGGAAATATAAAGACTAGAAATAACACTAAATGATGCTATTAGAAACTACTAAAATATTAGGGGAAAACTGAGGAGGTAAAGGAAAAAACTATCTTACAAGCAGAAACACAATCATATGGAAAAAAGAGACCAATATTTGACATCTCCAGTAGATTACACATCTATAGTAACAACATTTTTAATATTTTTCAAATAATTATAAAAAATAAATTTCAAAGTATAATGATAAAATAAACTTATGTGGTAGTCTTGGCAGGACTTGTCCATTGTGGAAGGCAACATGCAGAAATCTAAAAGTTTCTTTGAAACAGAAAAACCAGCTATAGCGGTAGCCCACTATATATTAGAAAGAATTTTGTCCCATATAAAAAAAAAACACACAAGATATTTCCATTCCTTTTCCTGGCTTTTTGCATCTCAAGGATAAATTATAATCTATGTCATCCAGGAACAAAGTTTAACATACAAACTGTTACAAATACATCTGCATGTTTCAGAAAGATATTTTCATTCCTTTTCCTGGCTTTTTGCATCTTAAGGACAAATTATAATCTATGTCAACCAGGAACAAAGTTTAACATACAAACTGTTACAAATACATCTGCATGTTTCAGAAAAAAAACAAGTAATTCAGAAAAATACCATGTGCTTGAGAGTGAAATTGCATGCACTAAAATTTGGGGAAGAGATCTTCTACTAGTTTTGCCTAAGATTTGGTGTCTTTCTGGGCTTCTAAAGGATATATAAATTACAGGTTGAGCAACCCTAATCTGAAAATCTAACATTCCGATATGTTTTGAACACCCACACAATGTCACAAGTGGAAAATTCCCCACAAAAGTGCTTAACACAAACTTTGTTTCATGCACAAAATTATTTAAAATATTGTAAAAAGTTAACTGTAGGCTATGCTTTTAAGGATTCCATGAAGCACAAATGAATTCTGTATATATACTTGGAGCTCATATCCAAGTATGCTCACATACTCATACTATGATAACCCAGTATATGTAGGCCAACATTTTGAAATCCAAAATACTTCTGGTCCCAAGCAATTCAGATAAGGGATAGTCAATATGTCTGATTCCTTTGCTCAGTTTCTTACAGTGACAACTTCATCCCTAATCAAGATGTTTCATCCCAGGACTGGAATCTTTCTATGGTTTAGGTTCAATCTTCTGAATTGCCCCAGTCTGGAGTAATATGTTTGTTTCTATACCTCGTATTCCAAGCAACATGGAGAGAGTATGTGTTTAGAGGCAGGTAGACAAGATAGTGGGGGAAGATGCTGTAACAAGAAATAGATGAACCCTCTAGATATTTAACTCAGAGAAAGAACACTTATAGAGTCACTAGAGCCACCTATGATGTGTGGTAAAAAAATTTTGTGGGGTTGCATAAACAATTTGAGACACCTCAAATCTGGTGGTCCAAATTTATGATCTTGAGAAAGAAACATCACTTGGCCAGGCTGCCCTCTTGGAACCATGACTAGACACAATACCCCATATGGAGCCATCAATGCCAACAGGAGCTCCTGAGGCAGCTGGTGGGCCCCACCTGCAGAACTTGAGGTACAGGGTCAGACTATATCTAGAAGGGAAGAAACAGGGCCCTGGATGGTCTCAGATACCAAAGGGACTTAGAAAACTTCAAGGAAGACTCTATTGGTGACTGCATGGCAGTACAGGGGATCTTAACAAACATTATGAAAAATAAAGACAAGATTAGTCAGTACTGCTGTTCAAGGTAGAAACAGGCATGTCTGGTTATTAGAGTTTGAAAACGTGTTAGTAATCAACATGGGCAAAATAAAGGATGGGCTGCCTTGGGTGAGAGCTGGACAGATTGCAAGAGCAACTTTTCACAAATGTTGTATAAGTAATTCAAATGTGTTATGTTGAGGTAAATTAATTTAAGTTCATTTATTTCCTTAAAAAGTATTCACAATACCAAAGTAATACAAGCAAGTCATTATAGAAAATTACCTAGAAAACATAGCAGCATAAAGAAGAAACTAAAAACTATGCACAATCCTATAACAGACCATTCTTATTAACATTGTGGTATAATGTTAGTTCTTTACTATGTTTTCACATGTGAATATTTCACCTTTTTATAATTATAAATGATGCTGCAGGAAGCATTCTATATAAATCTGTCTGTATCTCTGATTATTCATTAAGACGGATTCTAACAACTATGATCACTGAATAAGAAAGTTTGAGATCATTTTCAACCTTGAGTATTTATGCTTCCTTTGATGAGATTTAGCCACCTATCAAGATAATCTCTACACTATTTGTACTAGTACTGGCTCCAATTTTCATTAGGCATTATAAGGAAAAAAATGCACACAACGTTTAGCACATAGAAAGTCTGTATTCAATAAATAAAAACAAAATGCAGAAATCTAAAAGTAACTTTGAAACAGAAAAACCAGCTTAATGTTTTTTAATAATAACCACATGAGCAGTATAAAAAACTAGGAGGTATATTATATACAAACCATTATCCTTAGCACTTTGTATATTTTACCTCTACTTCTGTATTCACTCTGTAAACTCAGCATCATTGTTTTAGACAAAAATAAAACAGAAAATAAATCTCAGAGAGGTGAAATGACTTACCTAAGCAGCACAGGAAGAGGAAGCACCAGAATTAAATCCCATGACCTCCAGAAGTCTCCAAATCTGGTCTTCTATTCCCTCCGTCATTCTATCTTCCGGCCTCCTCCAGTATTTGAATATATGTTTCCCTTTGCATGACATTTGAAGTGATTCTGCTTTTTCTATCTGTCCCAACCCTCAAATCCCAACTTTCCCAGATCTTTTATTTGCACCCTTTAATACTCACCTGCTCAGCAGTTTGTGCATGTTTGTCTTATATGGGGTGTCAGGTCATATGTGGGTGTGTATTTAATGTAGCATAGGGAGTCACACAATGCAAATAAACCATGCCAGGCATAAGAGTTTTTTCCCATTGTTCTTGAGATGTTGGCTCTCCTCAGGCAAGCTTTAATCTTTACAGTTCAGATAGAGCCGTAATTCAGTATTTCTCTACTCTAAGGAAAACAATTGCATAAGAATGGCTATATGTGACAATTAACACTAGGCACTGGAGCTCAGTATAGAAAGGAAGAGGTGGGGCTTTTCAAACAAGAGAGTGATTGCCCCATCCTCCCAGCAATTCCTGCCTCGTGAGAAGGCAGGCTCAGGTACCAAATCTCATTCTTATGAGAAGCCAGATATGTGAAACCTTAAAGAAAGCATCCTGGTTTCAAATGTTAGCAATGAATGCAAATTTGAAACAGCAATAACATGCATGCTAAACAAAACGTATTTTAAGGCTTTATTCAGCCAGCAAACACTGGTTTGTAGTCTCTTTTATAGGCACAGATTGTTTGAATAAAAAAATCTGTTTACCATATTATCCTGCATTACACATAATAACTAATAGGATTCTTTAATCCAAGAAGGTCCTCATTAAATATTTATTGTCTAAATTCCCTGATAGCCTATGGGAAACTAGAAGCTTTATTTCATCATAGAAATTATTATTAGGTTGGATTATGACAATAAATCTTCACATCATATATGCCAAGCATAACCCCAGGAAGAGTTTTGTTTTAGAGAGCTTACCTTCATGCATTCAGGGAGGTATTCTATCATTTCCAAAACTGGACACTTATTGCTTGGAGAATTATGACTAAAAACCTTAAGACATTCATCCCGTCTGTAAAAAAATGAATACATAAGACAAGCATAGGTTTTCAACCTTCTGTTCTCACAACAGTTGAAACTCAAGATTATTTCTTTAGGAGAAATTTAAACTTAATCTTATTCATGAAATGCAATGTTTGCCCTTGGTTCTGATGGAAGCAACATGTAAATCAAGATCAACCCAGTAATAGGATCCTTGTCCATTAATAGACATTAGGAATATGAGAACATTTTGGGATAGCTGTTACAAGCATTGTTCTGTCTGTTCTTCTAAATGTCTTTCAAAGAAGCCAGAACTATATTTTCTTTCTATCCTGAAGTCATAAAATAGTAAGTACTTACAGACCTAATCATGTTGGGTGCAGATTCCACATTCACATACCTATACCATCAATGTAGTACTGGGCCGATATTTAATAGCTAACTGATGACGTGAACTACAAATTAACACATGTGAAGTGAATTGAGGAGCAGAGCCTCTGCAAAGAAAAGTTGGCCCCTTTTCTTCATCATTCAACTGAACAGGGTAAGAAGGTGCTTACCACCGAGGAAGAACTAAATCTACAGCAGGATACAGAGAAGAGCCCATTTGTCTCCAAGATCCTATCATGTTTTCTGTTAACTCTATCAGTAAAACCCATCTAGTGTATCTGTATTATCAATAGAAAAGTTCTGGTTGAACACGTTCATTAAAAAGAGCTTTAAAGGAACAATCAACAGAAGATTTTTGAGACTGCCCATGCTCAAAAACAAGGGCTTGATCTGCCTTGACTATGAGATTGTTCACTCTGCATCCACTATTAAGTGACACTGAGTGCGCATGTCTATCTGTGATTATACAGAAAGTGATATTATGAGATATTATGGACAAACTAACCTATAACTTTCATAATTAAAACTCTCAGAACACGGTTTGGAAACCCACAACCACAAAAGATTATGTGCTAAGAGATACCCCACTAGAAGACACTGATAACAACCTGTAGTTACCTTGGATAATATTTTTGCCAGCATCCAGTTTTAGGGTTTCTGTTGGCACCTGTCAGGCAAGTTCACGGAGGGCAGTGCAGAGTTTGCTTGACAGTGACATGGTGCCAGACACTACACATGCCTGAACCCCTGGAGTCTCCTAAGAGTGCTGTGAAGCTTGGTCTTAATGTGCCCATATTTTATTTTGTTAATAAATATAAATGGAAGATCACAGAGGTAAAGTAATGTGCCTGTTGTCACTAAAAAATTCGTTTGAAAATTACGTAAAAATTTAAAAATAAGAACTAAAGGAGTATAGTTGGATTGCTTGTAACACAAAAGATACACGCTTGAGGGGACAGATACGCCATTCTCCACGATGTGTTTATTATGCCTTGCAAGCCTGTATCAAAACATCTCATGTGCCTGATAAATACATATACCTACTATGTACCCACACAAATTAAAAAGTAAAGACTTCTTAAAAATTTAGGTAAACAACTGATATTTCAAAATTCTGATTAATGGCTGAAACTCATTTCTTTTCCCTTATTTTCTCTTAGACTTTGAATCATCCCCGACACCAGAAAACACTTAATGACAGTGGGCAGGAAGACAGTGTACCTTTTGCTCCTGATGGTCTAAAGAACCACCTCCTTCCTCTTACTGTGAAGTGCAAGGTGCAAAAAGGAGGCCTGCTGTTTGTTCAGGACTATGTCAGCATTGTGGCTCAGAAGGGCAACAGCTCTGGCGTGGCCTTCCCTTGCAGCAAAATGAAGCGCAGTATTCTTTTGAAAAAAGGGACACGGAAATTGTGGTGACGATGCCTAATCTGCCGTGTTTCACTGCTGAATTGCTTAAAAGATCTTAGCAACACTAAGTATTTAATACCAAAATATGTAGCATTTAAAACTGGTGCTCAAGCTTCAAAATAATGCGGTTATAGTTCAAACATGGTGTGAGTGTGCATGTGTGAGAAGTTGGTCTGTTTGTGTATGTGTGGGAAGTGGGTGTGTGGGGGGGGTGGGGCAGGGGAGAGACAGAGAGAGACAGAGACAAAGACAGAGAGACAGAGAGAAAGAAACAGAGAGAATGAATTCCAAGGGGGTCGTTTTGTGTTGCTTTTGCAATGGAATGATTCCACAAGGACAAAGGACAAGCTTTCAGGGTAAAAAGATATTGGGTCGAACACAGAAGAAAATACTCCTGTGATTTATCCTCTGGTAGAGCAGTGCCCTACAGATTTGGGATTTCCCAAGCTTGTACGTTTTTAAAAAAACAGAGACTGTTATAAGGTTGACCATGTTTAGTTTCCCCATGACTTTTTTTTTTTTTTTTAAAAAGGCAACAACAATTATGCATCTCTGTCATTACAAATGTACATTTCAATAGTTATTCTCCCCAAAAGAAGGAAGGACATAATAGCACAATAAAGGGCAGTCCTTCAAGTCAACACACTTTAAAATAATGCACTTATTTTAATGAAAACCTACCCCTTCCTTCATTTTTCCGAGTCTACCAGGGAGTAAAAGCTTTACCATCGACTCACAGTGGCCTGTGGACCAGCCTCTGTGAGACTAGGGGTTTTCTCAACATTCACCCAGCCCTTGGTATTCTCCCATTTCTGTTGTTTTTGATTCATACTTCACCTCAAGAGTCTGCTTGCTAAAAACCCAAAAAGCCTAGGAAAAGAGCAAAGAAGGAAAGAAGGTGTCTAGGAGGGTTTTCTGGTAATGCTGGAAGTTTCTGTTATGTCAAGATTTTGGGTAAGTGTGAGGACCACAGTACACACCCTGTCTTCATCTATGTGAATCTGTGCACTTCAAATTAGTATCAAGAATGACCTTCATGGTCTGAGTGTATCTGCCCATGGATGCATGATGCAAAGCTGTCCAGCCATTGGGGTCACTGATAAAGAGTTGAGAAAAGATGTGTGCATATACTTAACAGATGACATGCAGGATGGGATGCCACCTGGCTCTTTCTAGGTAAATTTGATGACAACAAAAAGCATAATTGAGATCTGGCAACTAATATTTATGAAATATTTATAATAAATGAGTGAATTTCAAGCTCGGTGATCTTAATCTACTTGTAATGTGATTCACTCATATTTTTTATTTAGTGGTTTAAGATATGAAAGTATATAAACACATTACCAAACACTTTGGGGTAGAAGTATACTTAACGTGTCTGTGTCATACATAATTTTTTCAAAGCTATAATGAACTGATACACATCAATTTAAATATTGTTTTAGTTTTTCATTGAATATTGTATCAAAAAAATTTTTATGAAGTGGTGTTAGTCTTCATGGTCAATAGTTATTGGTAATACTACTAATAATATAGTACATGGTTTTAAGACACTTAGCTTAATGTTACTTATTATTCTAATAGGTCAAGTCTGAAACACTTTCCTCTTGTGCTCTCAAAGAGGCTTACGCAATCACTTTGAAAAAATGTTTATTCTTTTTCACAGAAATTTAAGTTGTAAATATAATGAGGCCTTGTAACACTGCTAATACTTTTTTCAAATTAAACATAGAAAACATTTTCTGACGCAATTTAATTTCCGTGCTAGTGAGCAGATGTTTTAGGGTATAAGAGCCATGTTGCTATTTCAGTTATGATATAATTAAACAACAACTGTCTGGTCTGGGTCTACTTGGGTTGCCTTTGTAGGTCAGTTGCTTGGTGCTTCTTTGTAAACCAGAAGAAACTCAGCAAAGCATTCATTTTTGCAGCCATATCACTTAATTTTCTGGCATCAATATTCTGGCAAGAAAATTTGTTTCTAAACATTAGCCTAATAAGCTCTTTGCTACTGCTTTGGTGAAATACCAAATGAAATACCTCTGTAAATTATTTCCAGAATTTTTTTCTTTTTTTACAACAATATCATTTAATTATGCCACATATTTTATTATGATTACATATTTTAACTTGGTTTTGTTTCTTGTGCTTGATTTCCTTTAAGCATAATAAAATTCAGAAATTTTTACTGTCTCCTGTTGTCACTTAAGGGGAGCTTTTTATGTCTACCATTCATCAGATTGAAGAAGTAAGGTATTTGAACTTGTGTGTGTGTGTGTGTGTGTGTGTGTGTGTGTGTCCGTGTGTGTGTGCATGCAAATCCTCACATACACAACCATCGTTTTGTATCTACATTGGAAGATGCCAACAGGATGAGCTAAAATATGAAAAACTGTATTTCAAAGATTCTGAGAAAGACTCTGCTCAAAGCCACTTATTCTGTGACCTTGAACAAGGTTCTTCAATTCTAGAAACTTTAGTGTCTTTGTCACTTGGAAATGATACTGACTTCCCTTTCAGTATTTAAGAAGATATGTGTTGATGATAAAACAAAATGGGTTAAACTACTTAGTGACAACATAATTAAAATATAATGAAAAGATAGCCTGAAAATGGCTAATTAGAAAGACTAAACACTCCAATCATATATCCTCACCTGAGAAACAATGCACCTTTTTTAAAAGAAGCTGAACTACTTTTTCATTTCCATTCTTTGCTGCCAGATGGAGAGGAGTCATTCCATGAAGGTCCCCTTCATTCAGAAGCCTCATATCAGTTATGTCTTACAGGAGCCTCTGACAGGTATTCATATGCCCATAACTTGGAAAAAATTAGGTTTCATATTTTCAAAGAAAACATAAAACAGAAGACATACATTGCTAGACTGAACTCCTACCTGGCTGCAAAATGCAGAGGTGACTTTTTGTCTTTGCTTTTGGAATGAATGGACACATTAAAGCCAAGAAGGTTATTTACAGAACCAGGATCCCCCTGTCTACATGCATAATGTAGAGGGGTACACCCATAGTTTTCTTCATCCATTACCAGCTCTTTGATCTGTTGCATCTATAGGAAAAAATTAATATTATACAAATAATTCTGCTATTATGCTAATATGATGGTTTTCAAACTATTCTGTGGGAAAATATTTTCCAACAAGGGTCAACATGTATTCCTTTGGGTCAAAAATGTAAATAGCCTAAAGGATACCAGAATAAAATAAATGGGAATAAAGTTGAATGCTCTGTCTCCATGTTATGTACATTACTATATTAAAGGCTCTGAGAGATCCTACAAATAGGAAAATGTACTTAACATTTTTAACTCAGGATTTTTCAAACATATTTGATCACAGCCCTTCCCTCTGCCCCTCCTCTCATTTCCCCACACCCCTAAATAACACCCAACAGCTTCATGTTAATATTTTCTGTTAGGTAAAATGGAAAGGATGTTAAAACTAGGTTTGCTTTATCTTTTATATGTATAGTAAATTAAAAATGAATGACAAATGAGTAGCTTAGTCTAATCAATTATCATTTTGCAATTTTTGCTGAAAATTTTCAAATACATAATATTTTTCATTCCTTATTAAAGATAGTGACAATATTGAAATCTGTTTATGATAAAAATGTGAATTTCACATGCACTTGATAGTCATTCAGTATTAGCTGGTGAATATAAATATGAAAATAACACTTTTAATCTGTCCTCAGCAACTCAAGTATGCTGAGTAGTTTTTTTTAATTGATGATGTAGTGCTGATAATTCATACCCATGGCTGGTTTTCCACTGATACGTAAATCATAATGATAAAAGAATAAAGAAAAGCAAGTTAAAGATGTATACTCATAGATGATAGTATAGGAAATCCTGTAACTTAAAAAACTCAATCTCAATGCAATTAATTATCATTACCATTTTTGTTCTAAAACATTCTTAAAATTCCAGAATCAGCTTTTATAATAATTAAATTATAATAAACAAAATTAGTTCATACTCTGTTGAACCCAACTTAGTGAATGAAAATCCATAGATATACATTACCTGCTAAACTTAGGTCACATATTTTTTAATCCATAAGGTTGCTGCACAGTTAAATGCAGAAAATTACGTCAAAAATTATCTTTTATATCTACTTGGGCACCTAAAAAGAAGCACAATGTAAATATAAATTCTATTCACTTATTTAATGCATCATTTATGTGAATTTCAACTTACCAAAAAAGTTTTGACTTAAAATTTCACTGACTTTTAGTTTACAGGAAATTTTGTTTAGATGACAAAACTAAACATAATTAAAAATGGGCTTACTGTGTGAGTGTGTGTGTGTGTGAGTGTGTGTGTAAGTGTGTGTGTGTGTGTGTAAGTGGAGTAGAAAATATGTGATATATTACATAAATACATGAGGTCTTACCTCTTCAAGCATAAAATATAAATATATAGGCACATTAGAAATCAAGAAAGAGGAGGATAGCAGAGAAGGACCCCTCTTCTTTATCAGAGGCCCAGGTTAGACTCTACAATGGGGATAGTTATAGTGCCTATACCACATATGACAGATAAACTAAAAGAAAGTTGATTAAACATTCAGCAAATGCCTAGGGTACAACAATTGCTTTATAAATGTTACTTACTATTGTTCTGAAAGTATCTTTTTAAGTATTGATCCCTTACTGGACTGAAAATTATTCTAGACATAAAACATGTTCTATTTATCTTTGTATTCATGGCACCTGGCCCAGGGCCTGGTACATAATAGATGGTTAGTAAGTGTTCATCTAACCAAATTAAGTAATACTTCCAATTACTTGGCTTGGTTCCTCTTGGTACCTTTAGAGAGTAGCAAATTTACAACATTCCAAGATGCAGAAGCAGTTGCTAATATAAGTGGAGAGCGTCCTTCAGAATCTATGCTATTAATATCTGCTCCCTAAAAATCAAACAACCCATTTAACGAGGAGCTTACAAACTACAAACAGATAAATCAGCATACATTGCAGTCTCTAAATAAGGCTAATTCATTGATACAGAGTGTCTACTTTATGGCGAGCACTAAAGTATACAACTTATTATAGAACAATTTAAAATGTCTCCATAATTCATATGTTGCATCATCATAAATCAAAGCATTCTTTAATAATTTCAACAAAAAATGATTCTCTTGTTAGGCTCCATATTGACACCTGGCAATAGCTCTAGTTACTACTTAAACCATAAAAATAATATCCTTTTACCTAGATCAATAGTTTAGTTTCCACTGTAAGAAATAAATTTTAAATGTGTATAATTGTAAAAGTCTTCCAAATTAATTACATATATGATTAAGAAAATTTCATAAAAACATTCCCTTTTTAAAAAATCCTATTTTAACCGAAATAGATAAACTGAAATAACTGAATTGACATCACTCAAAACCTAAAGTAAAATTTTACTCAAACATTTATTTGAGAACATTTATATTTAAAAATCACATTAAGCATATATTGTTAACATGAATAAGTCAATGTTAACCATTATGTATCATAATATTTGATATGACAAGAAATCAAAGACCTTTTAAAATTTCATGGAAAGAATTCTACACTTTACACAGAGTAATAAAAAATATTAATAGCTTAAACTCCAAGCATGGATATTTCTGTGTTCATTTGGGACCCACCGACAATGGGGGCAGCATCCCCTTGGCAAGCTCCATGGTGGTCAGTGAAACCACAGTTCTCTTGCCCAATGAAGAGACGACAGCCTTTGTATGAAAACATGAATGACCAAGGTTTAAGGTTTATGGTATATAATACATAGTTTAAGATATATAATAAGTCTCCCCAGGACTCCTCTAGGTAAGTGTCACAATTTCAATAGTTGTTGTTGACAATACAAAATGTTCAACACTACCAATGGAAATCCGTCATTGCTGATATGGTGTGCTTAAATAAATTCACCATACATTTATCTGCATAATGGGCTTATAAAAATTCAACTCAAAAGCTGACTGATTCCACTTCTCAGAGTGTAAATGATCTCATGTTTCATGTTTTCACTTGCAATAAACCTTTGACAATAATCTTTAGTTCCTCAGTTTTTCATTGTTTGAAAGGAGGCACTGAGGCAGCTGCCATAGGAGCTTCCCCAGTGCTGCCTGTCCTGCCTCCACCTTAAAGCCACCAGGGAGGAAGAAGCATCACTGCCCAAGCTCACACTCCTCTAGGACCCTCTAACAGGCCATGGAAACAGCTTTCCTTGCAATGTACCCGCAAACTTCCTGCACTAAAAACACCGAATGGATATCCAAAAGTGCTCTTTGGCCCTTCGAACTTCACAGTAATGTCTGCCTTTACCTATTCATACACAATCTACTCTACTTGCAAGTCTGTCAGTCATCCTTTTGTATACTTTTTTTTGCTGAGAAGCAAGAAATTAAAATTAGATTATTTTTGAAAATTATGTAATTATATAATTTTTCAACTATAAATAATAATAATAAACCAATAAATGGAATAGTTACCACTGAAATTAAATAGTCTGCTAGTTTATGGTGATCAAATAATGTAGCTCTGAAAAAACAGAATTATAAATGTTATAATTATAGTACTATGGATGTAAATATAAATGTATTTAATAAAGGTACTATATTTAGAAAGTGAATTTAACTAATCATAGAATAACGTGATAGAATGTTGGAGAATTAGTAAGCTTTCAAAATTTGTAATTTGATTCTTATTATGGTAGCAGTTTCGAAGTAATAATAACAGGAAAACACCAAATACATCACAATATTTTCTTCCTCATCTTTTAGTAAACCTATTTTCTCCTGTAAAATCACCATGAAGATGTTTTGAAGTGAGTAGTAACATATGTACCAAGATAGAAAAGACAAGGAAATCACTGGTATTGCTATGATCACTGGGAATAGCAACAGCTACATACAAGGAATGTCTCAAATCACCTTTGGGGTTCAAAAAGCCCCTCTTTGGGAGACTCCTCTTTGGCAAAAGTTAAAAGGCAGTGTTAACTTCTGAGTTTTTATGAAGACAAAAATCATTATGGAAAGAACTGAAAACGTTTTAGCATCATCTCACAGTTAGTCCTAAGGATAATGTTAATTAACAAAGCCAGTAAAAGTTTTCAATCTACATTAAAGCACCACCTAACACATGTTAATACTAATGATTTAAACCTTTATGTTTCCTATGGCAAATCTCATTTCTTTGTTTCAAGATTGTCTCAACTATTCTTGGCCTTTTATATACAAATTTCAGAATCCGTTTGCTAATTTTCACCTCAAATATGACAAGAGGTTGCATTATATTTAAAATATATTAATTATATCTAGGGAATAAATATATTTTAGGGAATAAAATATAACATTAAGGACCCATCTACCTACGATAATTTCCTCTCATGCATATTAATATATTAAGTCTGTGTTCTAAAGACACACTTTAAAAATAATCAAATCATTGGGTTTCTAAATTGGCTACACTTTGGAATCAAAGAGGTTATTTTTTTTTCATTCCTGTCACTCATCACGGAGATTTTATATATTCAAGGGTATGAATTGGCACTGGGATTTTATGAGCTACTCACATGATTCTAATGTGCAACAGTTTGAGAATCTCTGGTCTCGAGATTAGTATATTGAGTATTCATTTCATTTCACTGGCTCTTTTTTAACGTTTTTGTTTTACTAGATCATTTTCATAACACCAATCCTGGAGTCATATATGACAATCTGTTTTTACAATTCTATGTTGTCTTACTTTTACATAACTGATTAACCTCCTTTAAATGTTTTAAGGTCTCAAATATCTTTATTTTAAAATTCTTTTCAGATTGCCCTATTATTTCTATTTTCTTGGAAATAAATTGGCTTTTGTTGACTTCGTTTTTTCATAAGTTTTCTTTTATGCCATACAATTTTAGTTTGTAGATTTATCCTAAGTGGGAGTTTCTTTCTTTTCACACATATTCTATCACGGCTGGTGGTTTTGCAAATGTGTACATTCATTAGAAAAAGATCTTATATTGGTATCTAGAGTTTCTTTTTTTCTAACAGATATTTAGATAGATTTCCAGGTCTGGCTACCTACTGAAAATATATTGGCAGCTCTGAGACATACACACACACCCACACCCACACACACACACACACACACACACAGAAAGAGAGAGAGTGCGCACCTGTGTGTGTGTGTGTGTGTGTGTGTGTGTGTGTGTCCGAGAGAGCAAAGGGTCAACTCAGACTACTCTTTCACCCACATGGGCAGCATCTGATACTTGTCTTTACAAAGTCTACAATGCTTGTTTAATTAATTTCCAGTGTACAATGTTTGTTTAATTAATTTTCAGTCCTGTCCTAGCACCTATTAAGCCTACAGTTTAATACATTTTCCCTGATGTGTATTTCTGTCAAATTTCACAGAAACTTTTTATCATTTTTGGCAACTTGGTTATAATTTCCTAAAAACTGTATCTTTTGAAACCATTTATCTATAATTGTGGGGTTAGCAGAAGGGATTAGAGTGGGAAACGTGAAATATCCATATGTATCCATTCCATTATTGTCACTGAAAATGGGGATAAAATAAATATGAGAAATTGGAACAAACTAGAAAGGGCTTGGAAGACCTTGTATGTAGACTTTTTTAGCATATAGAAAATTAATCTTAATCCTATATCTGCTGCACTCCATTCAGAATATGCCACAGGAGATTTTATTCTGTGAAATTTATTTAATGTTGTACTTCCATTCCCTGGTAACACAAGCAATTCCAGTAAATACACAGGGTCTTTGTTATTTTTCTCTCTTTTGAACAACATAATCTTTGCTTCCATTTGTGCTAACTGCTCTTTGCAATTTCTAATTCAACACGTGAAGACTAAAGTTCTGTATTCAGAATGGTAGGTAGGAAACGTGCCTGTGAAGCACAGTCTGATGGCTTTCATCAGCCGCATTAACAATATCCATGCCACCAGAATAGGATGATTTCAACAATTTACCAAGCTCAGTCTCTCCATGATGGGCAGCAAAATGAAGGGCTGTGCACTCTGCCTTCTGTAAAAGCCTTTAATACTAGAATCAATATTTAAATCCCGATTTCAGAATATAACTCAAATTCAGTTGTGAGTTTTTTTGTCCCAGGTAAATAAAATCAAGAAATATGTATCACATTTCAGATGATTAATTTCAGTTTCATCTGATCACCATGAATCATCTGAAATGTGACAGATATTCCTTGATTTTATGAACCTACAAAGAAAAAAACTGTAGCTAACAGTTGTGCTTGTTTCTAATAAAATAATTCTTGGCATATACTTCTACCATCATCATCTGGGTGCCATTCTTTTCCCCGGCAACATGAGAACAGTGTCTCATTCATTGCTGTAAGTACCCAGTGAATGAAGTGACTTCAGATTCCATACCACCAATGGCAGCTCTTCATTTCTATATTGAAGGGACTTAGGATCAGTGTCCAGAAGCTACATGAGATTAATGACCAATCTCTTCCTCCAGAAAGCACAGGACTTTGCAGAATCTCGGAGGGAAGCTTGTTGCCACCCAAAACTCAGACATTGAAGAAAAGGGACCGGAACTCTCCACTTTTGGTCAGAGATGCCTGCCATAAGGTCAGATCCCAAACACAGTCAACATTTTTATATACATAGTCTTAGAAATTGGTTAAGTGGTCCTTAATTTTAAAAATGATAACTCTTCCAAACTGAACTAAAGGCAAAGACATTCCTGATTGGGCCTTAATATTCCTGGCTGAATATTATCATCTTCTCAGTGTAGGCCTTAACTTATTTAATGGCAATTGAACTAGATATATTCTTTATTCTATGTGTATTTTTGTCTTCAACTGTTTTGGGGAGGTCTCAAAAATCTTTACATAGATTGAAATTTGGGGTATTCTCTTGTTCTGCTTCTGCATAAGCCGAAGAAAATAATATCTATTTCTTGTATGTATTTCAATGTAAACCCTAAAAGAGCTATAAAGCATTTTATATGCTATGACAGTTCTAAGATAAAGATATCATATAGAATATGAAAAGTTACCTCCACTAGGTCTATTTGTGCACCATTGTCCAGGCACATTTTGACAATTTCCAAGTCACCATTTTGCACAGCCAGGTGGAGAGGACTGGCTTTCCCATTGTTCACACAGTTGATGTACAACTGTCTACTGTACCCATGTTCTTCACCTTTAGGAGAAAATAACATTCAACATAACAAAATACATAAAATGAATAACAGGAAGAATTAAGAAAAGAAAAAAAGGTCACTGAGACACACAGAAGCCTGTCTTAAATTCTCTTATATATTTTTTAAGTTAATACCATCCACCAGAATAGACTTATTTATAGTGTATATATGAAAAAGCCTCTACTCACCAAACTTTAATATTATTTCCATGCATTCTTCGGAACCTGAAAGTACAGCCTGGTGAGTAGGAAAACATCCAAATTTATTTGATTTACGTGGCTGAGCTCCTTTGTTAAGCTGGAAGAAAAGACAAAACTAAAAAGTGACACCAGTTAAACTCCAAATCACAAATTACATTATATGTCTATGTAAAACTAAAGTATGTAGAGAGCTTCGTATATTATGAAATCTAAGCATGAAGGTAATTTTGAACTAAGCAGAGATTCTGAAATAGCGACATTTTATATCTTCCAAAGAAGTAGCAACATAGACACGAAACTATCAATCTTGATATCCCAGAAAACTAAAGTCAACATATTTTTAAATAAAATTTTTAAAGACATTGTCATGACTTCTATACCCATATTCAATTTCTTATGCAAATATAGTGACAATATTTCTCAGAAGCTGTTCCCTTTATTTATGTAAAATTAATAAGTGAATATGCCACCACTCTTGGTTAAACTATGAACATCAAGTATTTTCACTAATAATAGTTCTTCACTAAAAGGATGTTAGAAGAACTAAATGTTATATTACGTTGATGTCTGAGCCAATCATTTTAAAGTACCATTTTCTATAAATCATTAGCCTTAAGTTTTAAGTACTTTCAATTAATTCAAAAGAAAATATTTTGAGTAAACAGAAATTTATGTAGAATCAAACACTACCTGTAATCTCAGCTTTTAGAGATAGTATTAGTTTACTTTATATATTGTATATAATAGTCCAGAAATGTATATATAATATAGTGCAGAAATGGCAGATGTACTTTACAAAATCATATTATTACAGAATATTGCTAAGTAAAAGCTTTTTGAACAATATTATCACATAGTATACACATAAAAATTTGCAAGGAATTCAGAATTTTAAAATGTTGTTTTCTGTAGGACTTTCAAATTTACTATTTCTTTTGGTTAATTTAAAGCTCTTTGCCTAAATTCTTGTTTTGAGTGTTAGTTGATTTATTTTTATTCTCTTTATCATTTATTCTCTTTTTGGTCCAATCATGAAAGCTTAGAGTATGTACCTGTCTCTAAGTACATCTAGTAAAGAGGCTAAAACATATTTGTACGGTACATTTAAACATTAGGCAAATACTTTTAAATTATTTAATGTCATTTTCTTACTCTTTGGGATGGTAAAGAGGCAAAATCAAGTGGGAAAAATATAGACCCTGGCCTGGATAATATGCAAGTGATTAAGGAATATTTGAAAAATGGCTACTTGCTCAGAAGGAGCACTGCCGGGAGCAGGAGGAAGTCATGTGGATGGGAATCTCCATCAACTCACTGGATCACACCAGGAAGCCTCACCAGCGAAAAGATTGGCTCTACCATCAGGCATGTGGCTAAGAAACTTCATCATTACATCACTCAGGGCTCTGTTTTTGAGAAAACATGGCAATAATTTCTTCAGGTCTTCAGGAGTGGCTGTGTTTCCTTTGGCTTTTATCGTCTGAGCCCAATAATTCTGCAACTGACTATATTCATCTTTCTTTTGACAATTCAGAAGCTCAGAATCAAACATAAAATCCATCTTTATAACGTATAGGCCATTATACTTTGTACTTTGCATTCTAGCCTGAACACCAGCTTCATCTCAATCTTTTCTGCCTGTGTTTCCTTTTCACTTTGAATTTCTCATAGTTCTCATTACTGCTTTCCTATTAGTCTTTTGTCTTCTATAAGCAATCTCGGCTCCACTTAAGGCGGGGAGTGCATATACAAAAACACATAGAACAACTTTGTTTCTGACACAGTTTCTGTATTTTGTTTTTCTATGGAGAAAAACTTGACAGCTTTTGTAACTAATAATAATCCATGTTGTATTCATGAACAGATAAAGAAAGCAGAAAGATATGACGAATATGCAAACCAAAGTCTGCAGTGCTTCACTATTATTTTTGGTACATGCGATCATCACAGCTGTGTTTCCACTTTCTCCTTCCAAATTAACATCAGTACTTCTATGCTCAAGCAAGACCTACAGAAAAGGAAAGAATAACTGTCAAACTGTTTACAGATTTCCCAGCAAGGTACTTGTCTTCCACTGGATTTTTAGTTCTCAGATACCAGGAATCATGTCTATGTTTGTTCATCCTTCTCCCACATAATCTGGCACAAAATTCTGTACATTGTGGGCACAAAGTAAATTTCTCAAATAGATGAAACAATCATGATTTCAGTGTCACATCAAGGTGATAATGAGTTGTGGCATTGTAAATAAAGAACTGTAGATACTAGTTATAGCTTCACTTAATACTTTTGATTTGCTTTAAGTGAAGCTACGTTAACTAATGTTTTCAGAAATATATATTTGTGGAGCCACTGAAAATGTGTTCACGGTGAAGGAGGAAGACAGAAAGGGAAGAAGGAAGAAAGTAAGAGAGAGAGAAGAAGGGAGGGTGGGAGGCAGGAAGGGAATGGTTTCTTTTTCCCTTCTAGTCATTTTTTTTTTTAACTAGATTGCAAGCATCCTGGCAAATGTCAATTGAAATTATTCTCTTCAGTAAACAAAACAGAGTTTTGCATAAAATTTTGGTATGGCTTAACTCAATTAATTCAAACTTGGCCTGGAAGGGAATCATTTTCTACAATGGAAGAAATTAGCATCTTGGCCACACAGTGGCTCACACCTGTAATCCCAGCACTTTGGGAAGTCAAGGGGGGCAGATTACTTGAGGTCAGGAGTTCAAGACAAGCCTGGCCAACATGGCAAAACCCTTTCTCTACTAAAAATATAAAAATTAGCTGGGCATGGTGGCACACGCCTATAGGCCCAGGTACTTGGGATGGTGAGGCAAAAGAATTGCTTGAACCTGGGAGGTGGAGGTTGAAGTGAGCTGAGATCACACCACTGTACTCCAGTCTGGGAGACAGAGGGGAGGGGAGGGGAGGGAAAGGGAGGGGAGACAGAGGAAAGGGAAGGGGAGGGAAGGGAGGGGAGGAGAGACAGAAGAAAGGAAAGGGGAGGAGAGGGGAGACAGAGGAAAGGAAAGGAGAGGGAGGAAAGGAGAAGGGAGACAGAGGAAAGGGGAAGGGGAGGAGAGGGGAGGGGAGACAGGAAAGAGAAGGGGAGGGGACGGGAGACAGGAAAGGGAAGGGGAGGGGACGGGAGACAGGAAAGGGAAGGGGAGGGGAGGGGGCAGTCGGGAGGGGAGACAGAGGGAGGGGATGGGAGGGAAGGGAAGAGGAGAAAGAAAGAGGGAGGGAGGGAAGGAGGGAGGGAGGGAGGAAAGAAAAGAAGAAAAAAGAAAAAGCATACTGATAAAATGGTCAGGTAATTTTTCTGACGGAATTTCACTGAAGACCTGTTTCCTCCTCACCCAATTGACTACCAGCTGATTATTGCCCAAGAGTCTAAAGATCTTTGACCAGTCTTTTTTTACATTCAATGTAACAAAATTATCTCATCTAAATGTCTTATCAAATCTTTGAATAGGCCTAGTGGAGGCTTTTTTCTCTTGCAGAATGACTATGATAAACAATGGCATGTCCTTATAATTAAATAATGTTAAAAGGGTTTACTAAATAAGCTGTTTCTTAAAGGCTTTGACTTCTTTAAACAACTATGCAACCTCCGACCAGAGCCTCTTGTTAACAGAACGTGCCCTGTGTGTCAACAAATGAATGAGGTTTACTAAGTGGCCATGCTCATAAAAGAAACTCAAACTGAGATTTTCGTGTGTAAAATATGTGGGAAAGTGATTGATGGATTAAGGGAAATGAGAACACAAGATTCCTTCCACGGACTTCAGGCACCTTCGCATTCTTTTCTTAAGATCTAGATTCACATGTAAAATAACCTACCAAAGTCTGCAAGAGAGACTTTTCTCTCTTTGCCCTCTTAGAATCATAGATCACAAATTTGTAGCATTTATTGGGCTGTTATTATTGTACCATCAAAAGCACAATCTGTGAAAAAGCTGTGTTCAATTATATGTGGCAGGGATCCCAGAGAGAGCACCTAAGCTGTGCGCCTACTTCAAATTCAGTCATGACCAGGCAAGTCTGGAAGGTTCAGAGGTGAGGTCTCCGCAGGCCCCTTTGATGAGAATCCGGAAAGTCTCATGGAAGGGTCAAACAACTGGATACTTTGAAGTGAAGCCCCAAGGATGAGGACCTGCAGGCCACTGAGAAACAAAACCACCTCCTAATCCCCAGGCCAGTGTGTCCCAGGGAATAGTATACATGTCAAAGGTCATTTGTGCAAGCACTTGAAGTGATGCACAGATGACAGTTTTTTCTTTACAGCCATTATAGGCAGAAGGGGGAAGTTTGGGGGAAGGCTAGTGGAGCAGTCAATGGAGCAGGGGCTGGGTAGGTATGGGCTGGACCATAGGCATAACTGGGAGAGGCAGGTGGAGAGAACTGCTGTTTGCAAGCATGAGGGGAGACACTCCAAAACACTTTCTTCTGCTTCTATTTCTGTCATCTCTGGTGAACCAGAGTAGTTTGAAAATATTTTTAGACATAGTTGTGGTTGGTAAGACCAAGTAACGGACAGTCAATTTTTACTTAGAACTCTATTTTTCTGCATGTTCTGGTGTCACCAGGAAAATTCGTTTTATGTCCACCACTGAGTTTATGAATCAGTTAGACACTGGATACCTAACTTTTGGTATTTGTTGTTCTGGGGATTTCTGCTTTCTAATTAACAATAGTTTTTCAACAATTATCTGTCCTCATATTCCCAAACCACACTTTAAGAGCCAATATTAACCGAGTTAATAGATATTTGTTCTTGAAAAGAGCCTCCAGAGGGAGCAGAGCTCCATGAGGAAATATGTGACATTTCTGGGAATATTCCCTGTAGTTACTTGTGGCCCAATCCAGATGATATGGAAACAGCACTTGAATGAATAATACAGATATTTAATAAAACAACACTCTCCCCCCCCAAAAAAAATACAGCTTGTTAGGGAGCCACCCTGACGCATCTCACAGGTACTGAGACTCTACCTCTCCCCTTCTTCGTCAGCGAGAACTCCCATTGACTCATTCATTCATTCACTCACTCCCATTTACTCATTCACTCATCATTTGCCACCACAGTGCTGTGGCAAGAGCTCCTTCTAACTCTTCTATTCCAGCAACTTCTCCCACGGCTTGTGTATCATCAATCTTTTATCCATCACTATGCCCAAGAGCTTACTCTTACTCCATGAAAACCAATAAGATGTCTCCCAATGGTGTCCTCCTGTCTTCAGCTAACTAATCTCTCTGACAGGGCATTTGGATTAGTAGGACACCGCCCTCCACAAGGATAATTACTCAGTGGGCAAAAAAAAAAAGCACATGAATATTTGATCCCAATATCATGTGTTAAGAATTTGGATAGACCCATATCCACATTACAGTATGAAAGCAGAAAGTGGCTGCCTTCACACCCTTTTTGCCAAACGTAAAGGAGCCAAAGTTCAAAAGGCTGAGAGAAACGTTTGTGAGGTAAAGAGAGCCTGAAACCCATGCATCTCTTTGGTGATTTATAGAGAAGTAGGTTTTCTTGTGGCTTACCACAATAGCCAAATCATCATTTGCAATAATATTTCTAAAGGAAAATTTATTATTAGTTCCAAATAGCCTACCTTAGAGTGAACTTTTGGAAAATGATCCATTTGTAAACTGCATTCTTCATTGGTTAAGCATGTTTGTATTGTAGTGTGTCTGAGAGACTCTGAGAAGTAGTTTAAAAGCCATGGCATAATTCTTACCTTTTAGTAGTTTTCCAGGATTTCCTCTATTTGCCCAAGAGCTTACTCTTACTCCATGAAAACCAGTAAGATGTCTCCCAATGGTGTCCTGCTGTCTTCAGCTAACTAATCTCTCTGACAGGGCATCCACTCTTACTAAAACAGCAAATCATAATTGTTTTCTGCTTTCACTGAGGCTCTCATGACTTTCTTCCTTTGCCATGAAGTCAGTCAGGTAAAAGTGATAAAGGCTGAACTTGAAAAGTTCATAAAGATGAAAACAAAATTGCTTAGCCTTGCATTTTTTACTTGTGATGTGCCATTAGGCAAGCTATTCAAATGCTTTTGGCACCTCAGTGTACTCAGCTATGAAATAAGAATACTACTATTTTATTAGATCTTATTTTATAGAGGGTTTATTTAGATATTTAGATGAGAATTTAATAAACCAACACACACGAAGTTCTTAAAAATGCTTGGTAAATAAAAACTAAACAATAAAGTGAGAAATCGTCATCATCATCATCATCAGTCGGTGAGAAGTAGAGCAAATGTAATCATTACATATCATTTGCCCTGGAAGCTCAGAAGGTGTTCATCTTGGAGCAAGCAGAGAGAGCCGGCTCTGAGCCCCACCACCAGCACTGCTGGTCAGGCCCACTGGAGCTGGCCAGTAGCCTTACCTTCATCACCTCATCGTGCATACGCTGCACAGCTATGTGGAAGGGTGCCATCATATTGAAGTTTTGGATGTTTGGGTTTGCTCCTCTGCTGAGAGGAAACTTAACGCTTTCAATCTGGTTTTCTTCTACAGCATAATGCAGAAAGGTATTTCCATAATCATCTATTGCATTCAGCACTAGAAAAAGAAACCAAATATGGATTAGATTTTGCTTGTACTGTATTCAACACCTCTTTAGTGCCTATGCACTTCAAAAGTCAGTGCCAATGCAACTGAAATCAGTTGCATCTTTTCTGTGGAAACTAAAAATACAGCTTCAGTTCTCATGAAACATTTAATGGGCACCTAATGGGAATACACAGAAGCATGGCACTGACTTTATCAATTGAGTTAAATTTCTCTCAGTAGCAGTAATAAGAAACAGATCTTCCTATTGCTACATGTTTTCATCTATATGAGTTTGGGTGTTGTGATAAAATATTGAGATTATATAAAAGAAATAACTATATACTGGGCACTCTACTAAGTTCACATGACCATTATTTCATTCAAGCCCCAACAGCCTGCTAGGCATAACCAGACAATGTTCACAAGGAGGAAGATGCTGAGGTCCAGAGAGGGTCAAAATCTTGCCAACATCACAGAGCCAGTAAGGAGGCATGAAAGTTCCCATGCCTCTCTGAACCTCAGCTTTCTCATATTCAAAACTGATTAAACAAAAACAAAGACAAATACAAAACATATATTCATATGCCTAGATACACACACACACACACACACACACACACACACACACACCTTGAAACGTTGCAGTGTTATTGGGACAATGAAAATCATGTATTTAAAGATATTAGCGGAGTGCTTGGCCTATAACAATGTTTCAAAAATGGTAATGAGAAAAAGACATTACTAACAAACCACAGGACTAGAATTCGAACTTCAGCCCCTGATGCCACATGCAGTTTCCACATATTTCTATAATACAATGTATAGCACTACTTACCTTTCAGCTCAGCATTCAAGCAATATGTCGTTTCATCGTGCAAAGTTCTATCGCTATTTTAAAATAGACATGGCTGTCTGCTTTATCAACCTTGTAAATTAGTGGCAGCGTATCCTTATGTCCATAAAAGGAGAAAAAGTATTTAGATATAAATATGATTTGGGGATGATTCATGGTACTTGGAACCATATAGCCATGTTTTCTGTTTCTCTCCAGTTTAAAATGTATCTCTCCACTATTTTCTTTCATTCATTTAAGTGCTTCATTCTAAACAACACACACGTGCACACACACACCTCTTGACTGTTCTGTCTGATCAAGAAGAATCATTCCATTCATCATCCCATTTGGCACCAAATTTAAACAGGGAACTATATTTACAACTCCTAGTCACTAATTAAATAACTTGAATTTTGCTTTTATCCTCACCACTTATCAGAAATAATTTTTATGGGGTTCACTGGAGCCTTCTAAGGTAGGGGCTTTATCATGAACACCTTCCTATTTGATCTCTTTGTGGCAAGAGCTCCTTCTAACTCTTCTATTCCAGCAACTTCTCCCATGGCTTATGTATCATCAATCTTTTATCCATCACTATCTTCATCTTCTTCTGGCCTTCCTTCTGCCATCTGTCTCTTGATGTTTGTACTCTGCTCTTAGCTAACTTAACTAGCAATTTTGTGATCCCCTAAAGTATTTCACACATTTCCACTGTCTCATCGACTTCCTATGCAATCATGTTCCTGTAGGGCAGCCTCGTTCCTTCTACATTTCTGGATATTTCCACATATTGTAGAAGTTGCAGATACTGTCTGCTGAATATTTCCAAGTTGATGTCTCCTGGGCCTTTCAAACTCACTGTGACCAAATCTTACACCTTCACACTCAGTTCCTTTCTACTTTCTCATATTCTTCCTTTTGGGGGATGATTATATTATTAGCCTAATCTCCTAAATTTAAGAATTTCGAAGTCAGTTCCAACTCCCTGCCCCTTTCTCTTCCCATTTACTCTCTGTCATGCACTGTTGACTTTACACGCAATATCTCTTGAATCTCTCCCTGTCCCCTTATTGTACCCTCACAACCCTGATGAACTCTTATCCTCTCTTTACTACCAAAATAGCTTTTTAGCTGGGATTTCACTTCTAATGCATCTTCCACAATACCAACAGAATAATCTTATAAAGCGAAGGTCTTATCACACCACTTCACTGCCTCCATCTCTGTGGCATCTACCTTCCTCATGGTCTGCAGTTGAATTGCTTAAACAAGGCAGAGTGGACAAGGCTGGCATCTGGAAAACATCACCATGGGGGGATGGTACACCTTCTTGAAGTGTCAATTTTCTTCAATGATAATAATTTAGATGTAGAATAACCTCAATGGAAATAGTATAGAAAAGTACATAGATGTATATGCATTTTTATAATCTATCTAAAAATTCAAATAAAGTCTGTGCTTCTTGTGGGGTGTCCTAAATTTCTGCACTATGCTTTGCAGTATTTCAGTAGAAGAAGCTGAGTAGTGCTGGCATGTAGGACAACCCACACTTCTAAGTGAAATATACAGGCTTTTTATAATTGGCGCTAATTACCCTTAAGAATCACTTCATTCCACTTTTCCCAGTGAATTGAATGGGATGAAGAATTTCTACAAGATGCATTATAATTTTTGTTACCTTTATCAAGTTAATCTTCAGACATCATCTCCATCCAGAAAAATCAGCCTTCTCCTACAGCGTCTTGCAAAGGGAAGGCATTCATATCATCACAATTGTTTAATATCTTTTGTTCCTTAAATTTTTGTAATCCATATGCACCTCCTTCAAAATCCACCTAGAGGTATTTAAACACTATTACACCAAACAAACATATGAAAAACTTATAACTATAATCATTTTATAGCCTTCAATAATTTATTATTGTCCAAAATTCTTTATCATGCTTATAAACAAAGTAAAAGATTTTCTTGAAATATACAAAATGTTTACAGATACAAAGAAGGTATAAGAAAATGCCCCCAAATTGTTCAGTACATGAAATAAATGTTTCCATTTTTTTATCATAAACTCATATATGCTTACAAATAAAGGCCTTCTTCCTTGTTGCCAAGGAAATGGAGAAATCTTCCCCAAACAAATGAATCACATACTTGCTTAATTCTACCATTGACCATAACTACTCACATATGACCCATGATAATATATGTGTTCAAACTCTGGTTTGTTATTTTAAGGATAACTAGAGCATTTCTCACCATTGAAAAGAAAAGCTATCAATTAAAATAATGTATTAAAATATTGAATATATCTTAATACAGCTAAGAAATGACTCAATATGAAGATTTATTCAGTAAATGTCAGATTTACTTTGGATTTTGCTTCTGGGATCACAGAACAGTACCTAACAAATCATTCTTCTATGGTAGTCTCTTAAACTGAGATGTTTTACTTTTTAATTAAAAAAATAAATTCTATACAAGCTACATATAACTTTAGTGACTATAGGATATGACAATGAGCATTCAGCCACTTCTGAATTTAGAAATAGGGTCTTCTCCATGTCTTATGCTATCAAAGAAAGTGTTGATCTAAACTGATCTGGAAGCATTTTGACACCTGAATTTGATACGCTGTTTGGGTAATAAAGGGATTATGCTGCCCACTCCCTAGTGCCAGAATAAGCAGCTTGGGAGGTCTGCTCAGTGATGTGCTGTCAACACAAACCCAATTATTCCACACTCTTTAGAGGAAGTACTAGGTTCAGATGCTCACAGGTACTATTGAATTCACATGTACTATTGACTTTAACATGACAAAACAGCACCTAAATACTTTACATAAGCATATCAGAGGTGCTAGATCATCTCAACCAGTACCTGACATGTTGTCAGGCTTTGAAGAGATATTTTAAAGTTCTGAAAGTAAGCCAAGGATCTCATTTAGACAAATTATATATTCATTTAATGTAGTTTCATGTTGTCACAGAGACACTTCAGATTCCTTAGGATTCTGAACTATGTGACTAGATTCAGAATATAATAGACAAGATCACTTTTAGATGAGGTAATTATAACTAAACCCCTCAAAACAGAGATATCAGATAACTCTGTTTTAGGTTGATTTAATGAAATACATATAAGCAGCAATGTGGCCAAAAGGCGGGAAACTATGGTAAGAAATCAAATGCTGAAGTATTCACTATCTTGAAAGAAAATAATTGGAAATGGCCAAAAGCATCAGTCCAGTTGTTCTTTCTCCACATTTCTCATCTTGTAAGTTTTCTGTGATCCTTCAGTTTTGTTAGTGCTCCTCAATACTATGTGTGTACTGGAGAAAATATGTTATTTTCTTTTAAATTAGGAAAATAAATTAGCTTTGCTTTTAAATTAGGAAACCACCAAAAACCCTCCAGATTTTTTAAAACTCTTCACAGTATTATATGTGTTTCTTTGTAATGAGTCCAACCAGAGATTTTTACAAAATGATCTGTAAGTACCACACTTATTGAAATAAAATATATAATCCCTCAGTCAATGAACTCTAATGTAGCTTCAAGAAGCATTAAATAACATGAGTAGTTCTACTTAGGCAATAAATCTAAATAAGGACAATTAGAAACATGAAGAAAAATAATTTCGAGACTTGGTGTTAAGAAATCCCTCAGCAAACATCTCTAGAAAATAAAACCACAGGCCAGGTGAGAGGGCTCACGCCTGTAATTCCAGCACTTTGGGAGGTTGAGTCAAGCAGATCATGAGGTCAAGAGACCAAAACCATGCTAGTAAACATGGTGAAACCTGTCTCTACAAAAATACAAAATTTAGCTAGGCATGGCGACGCACACCTGTAGTTCCAGCCACTAGGGAAGCTGAGGCAGGAGAATCACTTGAATTAGGGACACAGAAGTTTCAGTGAGCCAAGATTGTACCATTGTACTTCAGCCTAGTGACAGAGTGAGACTCCATTAAAAAAAAAAAAAAAAAAACAAGTGATATTAGAAATTTAAAATATTCCTGTCCCATAATTGATTGTAAAGATACTATCCTAGAGAGTGAAATCTATTCATGACATCTGTGATCTAGCTGGACAGGCCAAAAGACTCGCCTTGGGAGGACTGGCTACTTGGTGCGTGATGTACTATCCATGCCTGATTCACACACACAGCTGGCAACAGTGCTAATTTGTGCAGCCTATTTAGAGAGCAATTTGTCAATTTCTACCAAACTTAGGACTGTAGGTACCTCTCGACCCTGCTGGGACTTTAACATACAGATTCTCCTGTAAAGGCACCAATGGACAGACAGAATTGCCACATCTACACTCACACACTGTGTCACATGTGTAACAGCAAAACAGAGTAAACACAAAAGAGCCTAAGTGTCCATCGGTGCAAGACTGGTTAAATAAATCATAATCTATTCATACAGTGGAATATTATGAAGCTGGTAAAAACAGCGTGGTAAATCTGATTTGAAGTGTATTCTAAAATATATTTTGTGAGTAAATCAAAGTGGGAAGCTATGAGTTCATACTTTTGTAAATAAAAAAAGATATACTGACATGCGTGTATTTGTATAGGCATTACTTTCACCTGGAAAAGATGTAAGAAACTGTTAACATGGTTCCACTGTGGGAAAAGATTTGTGACGAGGGTTTGGAAAGGCTTTTTAAATGTCGTCTCAACTTTTTAAAAGAGCCCCTTTCTCCTGCTGGCAATCTGATGAAATCCAGTGTTGGGTTCTGAGCACCCAGCAGCCTCTAATCCTTAGACGAGGCCATCAGGTAGTAGCTAGCGCTGCCTTTTGGTCCCAAGAACTGCATAAGAAGCAGAAGTACCCATCCTAGAGCCTCAGGCCACCCACCCATCTTCAAAAGGTCACCTCCTCCACCGCGTTTCCTGGTGCCCCCAACCCCTGAAGAAGGAATTCGCCAGTCCTGTCTCCATTTTACAGGGGACATTTTCTCTGGTTTCTCCGTTTCAGTGTTAGACCAGAAGGCTTGTCAATTCCCCCACCCCCACAACCAGAGATAGCCATTCGGCTATTTGGTTCTAATCTACAAAATGCTCCAAGTGAAACGGCACAAAGTCTAAATTGTCCTGATTTTAGGCAGCTGCCCGATCTTGTACCAAATGATACAGATACTTTTGAAGTAGGTTTCCCTGGACGGTAGTTGCCCATCTAGGAGCAAGAATAGATTGGACAAACAAGCAAACAAAATAAAGCAGGCGCTGTGCCGGCGCGTCATTAGCGGGGTCTCCTCTTGGATTGTGCACACCCCACCCCGAACACTCCTCCAAACCAAGGGCTGACCGCAAGGAAACCGCCAGCCGACCCCGACCCGCCCCGAGGTCGGAACCCGTCCGGACCCCCGAGCGCCCAGGGTACCTTAAGCGATTGCAGTCGTCCGTGTCGTTCGGCACATCCTCATAGAGCACGGCCTGGGGCTCCTTCTTTTCTCCAGGGCGCCACATCTTCTTCAGGCTGCGCTTCATTGACGCCACCTGGTGCAGCTTCTGCCCACGCGCGGAGGCACCTGGGCGAGAGGGCGCTGTCAGACCGCCAGGCGCTGAGTCTGCTCCAGCCCGAGCTCCCCCGCGCTGCAGCCCCAGGCAGGGAGAAACCCCCTCTGCCGGAGCGCTGGAGAACTTCTGGAAGGAGGTCTCAGGCCCGCGCTACTTATAGTGCAGGACGCAGGCGCGGCTCGGAGAGGAGGGAGAAACACAGACCTCCTTCGCAAAGAGGGCGGCGGTGCGGCTTCTGCCCGGAACTCGCCCCTTCAGGGGGGACAAAGTGACCCGCGCATCCCGCGGTCCTGCAGCTGCAGCAGCGCACTGCCAGAGTCACGCGCGTCAGGTCATGGTGAGAGCCCCCTTGCCTCGCCCTGCCCCCTAACTGTGTGTGTGTGTGTGTGTGTGTGTGTGTGTGTGTGTGTGAGAGAGAGAGAGAGAGAGAGAGAGAGAGAGAGAGAGGGAGAGAGAGAGAAAGGACGGGGGGAGGGAGAGGGAGAGGGAGAGAAAGGCTAGGTACATTTCAGGATTTTTTTCCTACTAAAATTCTATTATACCTGTGTTTCCCTCCAGGTGCACCTCCTTCTGAGGGCCTCTTTGATATGAAAATGAGGTTTTTAACAAACCGCCTCATTACAAACCTCTGAGAGAATAGCTAAATCCTAGCACTGTTTTCAGGGACCAGACTAAGTCCTCGTAAATTCAGGTCTCATTTCCTGTGACTAATGATATTGATCCCTCTCATGCTTTGGTGTTTAAGGGTGGTTAATAAAACGGTTAAGTTTAGCTGGGCGTGGTGGCGCACACCTGTAGTCCCAGTCACTCGGGAGGCTGAGGCAGGAGAATCGCTAGTACCTGGGAGACAGAGGTTGCAGTGAGCCGACAGAGCGAGATTCCCTCTCAAAAAAAAAAAAAAAAAAAAAAAAAGACGTTAGATTAAACATAAGCCACTCACTGGTGTGTTTATTTGCCCCCAGCTTTGTTTGAGAAATTTCTTTTCATAGGTCTGCTCTGCGTAGGTGTCAATTGTGTAGAATAAAAGCTGTTGTTCCCTCTCAATCAAAGAGGCTGATTCTATGTTTATGTACAGACAAGGGAGCCTCTGAAACTATTGCCGGTATGCTCAAGTTTACAAGTTAGAAAGCAACAAACCTTTCCAAGGCCGACTATACTTTGCATGGGACAGAACGTAGCTTTGACAGACTGTGCTCTCTGAAGGCCCTGGATTGTCATAATCACCCTGTCATCCCCAGCACCTAACACAAGACCCCGGTGGCTCCAGGACCTGGCATAGGGGCACTCAGTAATGGTTTGTGGACTGTCTGATCTAGGGGCTACGGTGGGCTGAACTTAGGGGTAGGCAGACTGGGCGTGATGATGTTGAGGAGCCATGAAAAGTCCCCCCCAAATCTTCAAATGGATACGGCAGGTTGCCATCAATTCCACCCCTGGAGTGGAATTCCTTGGAAGGATAATATTGAACTGACCTCATCATGAATCCATGAATGGCTTGCTGAAGGATACAGGTGTTCACCTTCACCATTGCACACTTTTCCCACCAGTATCTTTGTTCAGGGTGTGCAGAACAGGAATCAGCACAGCCTGCTGTCATTTGGTTGAAGGAGATAATGCATTTGGAGTAACCAATGAAGACAAGAATCGGAGGGATGGTAAAGAGAATAACTCTCATTGAGCCACTGCTGTCTACCTGCCATTTTCCATATACCAGCTTCATGTTTTAAAATGGAAACTCCTCATAGACTATTAAGACGTTTTATTCTTTATCATTGATTACTTTGATCAATAGCTTTTCTCATAACACTTAGCTGTAAAGGGTCACTAAGGCAAAAAGGGAATAAAGAGGAGGTTCAAGTGATCATTTTGGAAGCTGGGGCAGAGGGCATGTCATCAGATGGCCCTGTTGGCCCTTAGAGACAGGGGGCGGGGCGGGGGGGCGGAGGTGGGGGTGGTAGGGAACTCCAGCAATGGAGGATGGAGGGGAATGCTGGGAGAAGCGTGGCACCAGGTCAACAGCACCCCTCCTTTGTAACATTCTCTGGGGTCAGCTGGCAGCACAGAATGATTCTTTCTGCATTCTTCTTTCTGTACCACATTGGCATCCTCAAAGCATGTCTTCTTTTAAATTTGTCTTCTTCAGCTTTAACAGTGACAAATATAGGTGGTTAGTATTATAGAACTTAATTTTTCCCCGCTTTCTGCTTATAAAAGCATAGATTAAATGCTAGTTTAATTTTAAAAAATATTTGGGGTGACTTGTTCATTTTAGGCACTTTTCAGGAAGTGTCTTCCTAAGACCTCTCAGGAATTCCTATGACTGTTTCTTCTTAATTATTCTAAATAATTGAATTTCCTACCCATCAAAAATGTCCCTTTCATAGGTAGGCCAGGCAGCTTGCTTTTTAAATTAACTGCAAATCTTGGTCTTAGAATGTATAATGTAGACAGGAATAAGATGAAATCTAGCTATTTGCAATCAGGAACTTACTTCTTTTGAAATTTAATTATTAATAGCAATAAAGTATAATCTTTTTATATCAATTATACTTTTAAAATAATGATAATTATTAGAGAAAATGAATCTTCATTGAAATTTCCTGAAGGTAATTTTTATTATCAAACTACAATTTGACATTACACAAGAACTTATTCAAGAAAATAAGAGTGCCTCTTCTCCTCCAAATGATCACCACACCTCTGCAGCAAGGGCACAGTACTGGACAGAGGATGAGATGGGTGAACTGACAGAGGTAGGCTTCAGAAGGTGAGTAATAAAAAAATTCCACTGAGGTAAGAAAAAAAAGTTTGTTCTGACCTAATGAAAAGAAGCTAAGAACCATGATAAAAGGCTACAGGAGCTGCTAACTAGAATAACCAGTTTAGAGAAGAACATAAATGACCCGATGGAATGGAGAAACACAGCAGGACAATTTCATGAGACAAACACAAGTATCAATAGCCTAACTGATCAAGTGGAAGAGAGAATATCAGACCTTGAAGATTATCTTGCTGAAATCAGGCAGGCGGACAAGATTAGAAAAACAGGAATGAAAAGGAATGAGCAAAATTTCTGATAACTATGGGACTATGTAAAAAGACCAATCTTACGAATGATTAAAGTACTTGAAAGAGAGAGAGAGAATAAAAAGAAGTTGGAAAACACCTTTCAGGATATCCTTCAGGCAAACTACCCCAACCTAGCCAGACAGTGCAACATTCAAATTCAGGAAATAAAGCTAATGCCAGTAAGATACTCCATGAGATTATCAACCTCAAGACACATAATTATCAGATTATCCAAGTTTGAAATGGAAAAAAAAAAAAAGTTAATAGCCAGAGAATAGCCAGGACACCTACAACAGGAAGCACATCAGAGTAACAGTGGACCTCTCAGCAGAAACCTTGCAAGCCAAAAGAGAGTGGGGGCAAATATTCAACATTCTTAAAGAAACTGCATCGGTGATGCACTTAATACCTAGGTGATGGGTTGATAGATGCAGCAAACCACCATGGCACATGATTACCTGTGTAACAGACATGCACATTCTGCACATGTATCCCAAACCTTAAAATAAAAAGTTTTAAAAAGACACAGACATATAAGACAATACTAGTAAAGACGGTTTAGTACTTCCTTTCTCAAATGTATGCCTTTCATTTTTTTCCACCCCAAATACTGATTAGAAGCTCCAGGACATTGCTAGATAGAAGTGGACAGAGTGACTATCCTTTTTCCTAGTCTTAGAAGGAAAGCAATATCTTTCACCATTAAATATGACATTAAAGTATGATTTTCACAGAAGCCTATTATCAGGTTGAAAAAACTATTTTTATTCTTTATTTTTATCAAGAGCCGGTATGGAATTTCGTCTGATGCTTTCTCTACAACTAGTAAGATGATCATGTGTTTTTTCTCCCTATCCTATTATTTTATGTTAATAAATTTTTTTAATATTAAATCAACCTTTTCATATGTTATTAGATTCAGGTTGCTAATATTTTATCAAAGATTTTGTGTTTAACCTCATGAAGAATACTAATCTGTAGTTGCCTCTTTTATGTTATTTTTATATAACTTTGCTATTAGTATAACAATTGGCTCCCTGAATAAGTTGAAAAATATCTTCTATTTTCTGAAGTAGTTCCTATAATATTGGTATTATTTTTTTTTAAGTTTAATAGACTTGACCAGTGCAGGTCTTTGGGAAGATATTTAAGTAATTCTATATTTTATCTTTTATAAATATATTTTGATTTAATATTTCTGCATGAGTAAATTTTGATAATTTGAGAAATTTGTCTTTTTCATCTTTTTTTATGTATTCGTTGACATAAAGTTATTCATAGAATTCCTTCTCAATCAGTTTCGTCAATTTCTTGTAATGTCTGTCATAACACCCTTTCTTTCATTCTTGTTTTTTGTATTTCTGTTTTCTAGCTAACAGTTAAGTTTTATCCAGTAGTTTTTAACGAACCAGTTTTGATTTCACTGATTTCTTCTGTTGGTTTTTCTATTTTGGGTTTCATGCTCTCTCTCTGATTTTCCTTCATAATTATTTGGGTTTGATTTGCTCTGTTTCCTCTACCTTCTTGAGGTAGAACACTCAGTTGTTGATTTTGGATCTTTCTTTCTTCTAATATAATTATTTAAGGTTACAAAATACTAAGCTTTATATTAGATGCATCTCATGAATTTTAACTTGATATGTTTTCATTTGTGGTTTCTTGTTCAATTCACAAGTTAGTTTTGAAACTCTACTTCTTAATTTTTAAGTATGTGGGATTTTCCCAAATTTCTTTCTGTTGTTAATATTCAATTCAATCTGGTGATGGTCAGGGAACACATTTCGTATAATTTCAGTTCATCTAAATTTAAACGTAGAATTGTCGAAACATGTTTTGTGGTTAACATATGATCTATCTTGTAGATTGCATTACATACACTTGAAAATAATGTGTATCCTGCTATCATTTGGTAAAGTTTCTTAGTATGTTATTGGGTATACTAGGGTGACAGTGTTGTTCAACTTTTCTACATGCATAGTGATTTTCTATTTGTTATGTTATCAGCTACTGAGAGTATTAAAATCTCAAATTATAATTGTTAAATTGTATATTTCTTCCTGCAATTCTGTCAGGGTTTATACTCCATTGAGACGGTGTCTCTGTTCTTAGATTCATGCACACTCATAATTGTTGTCTTCCCACTATATTTTCCTTTTCAGCATTATGAAATTTTCTTTATCACATTTAGTAATATTTCTTGTTTTAAAGTCTATTTTGTCTTATATCATTATTCCAGATTACTTACGCTTATTGTTCACGTGATAGATCTTTTTCCATCCTTTTAATTTTAATCTACTTGTCTTTAAAGTGTTTTTGTTTATTTGTCTTTTGGTTTTATTGCTTTGTTTTGTTTTGTTTGAGATGGAGTCTTGCTCTGTCACCCAGGCCAAAGTACAGTGGTGTAATCTCAGCTGACTGCAGCCTTTGCCTCTCAAGTTCAAGTAATTATCCTGCCTCAGCCTCCCAAGTAGCTGGAACTACAAGTGCATGCAGCCACACCAGGTTAATTTGTATATTTTTAGTAGAGAAGGGTTTTCACCATATTTCCCAGGCTGGTCTTGAACTCCTGACCACAGGTGATTCACCAGCCTTGGCCTTCCAAAGTGCTCAGATTATAGGTATGAGCCACCATGCCTGGCCTACAAAGTGTTTCTTATAAATAGCATATATTGAATCTTTCTCTTTTATACAGGTTGACAGTCTCTCCCTTTTGATTACAATATTTATTCATTATCTCACTGATATTTAACATAATTGTTGATATGGTACTGCCGTTTCAATATTTGATTTTTTGTATTGCACCTTTTTCTCTCCTATGTTTCTCTACTGCCATCTTTTGTATTCAAGTTATTTTCACATATATTTTAATTCATTGGTAGATTTTTTAGATGTTTTAAAGCTATTTTCATAGTGTAGTGGTTTTCATACAATGTTCATCTTTAACTTATTAAAGTCTACTTTAGGTTAATTCTTATTTAATTTAGTAAACTCCAGCAACTTTGCTATAATGTATTACCATTTCCTCCCCCATTTTGTGTTATTATTGTCATATTGAAATGGCATTATTCATCTGGGGTAAATATCTGAGATTCATTGTCTCACAGCCATAAAAACCTAGGACATAGACACACTGGGTGAACTTAAGAGTGGAAACTTAATAATTGAAAGAAAAAGAAGCGCTCTCTGTGGCAGAGAAGAGGGGTTCTGGAGAAAATGGTTGCCACTTCTCTGGTGAAGTGCAGGAAGTTTTATAGATGAGCTTGAGAAGGTTGTGTCTGATTTACATTGGGTATGAATCATTGATGGTCCCAGGTTTGCCATTTGCACAGAGCACGAAAAGCTGCCTCTTTCTGCCCTAATCTTTTATTATGGGTTCTCTACCTGGCTGATACCATGTTGCCTGCTTCCTTACTGTACACATGTTGACAAAAAAAAGGGAAGTTGGAGCCTCGGTGTTGGACATACCTGGCCCCAAGGTATCCTTTTCTTATTGGCACAATCGTCAACATTCACTTGTGCAAGCTTTCAGCTTACTTATCTATGTTTGCAGCTTGATTTTGCAGGCTGTTCTTTGATAGAAAAAATGATTTGGGGGGTTGATTTTTGTAAAAGGGAAGGTCTGCTGAGGACTCTCTTACCCTCACTATCTACCTAAATAATTTATTTCTATCTCCTCAAGTTCAAGTAATTATATTTTCCCCCTCAGCAATGGTAATCCTAACTGTTGTCAGGGAGTGTTGGACGATGAGAGTGGTATTATATTGGGGACAGCAGTTAGAGGTCCTGCTGGAGTTGATTTCAGGACCTCAGAAAAAAAGTGTGTCCATGCATTATTCCATCTGCAGTACCATTTGAAGTTTAATAGCTTCTAGGTAGGAAGATATAAATTTTATAAGAAGTTTATAATATAAATTCCAAATATGAGTATTAAGATTACTATTGATGGAAGTACTATAGGCCACATGACACTAGAATTTAAAACGATTCTGATGAGTTGTATTACTGGTTTGCCTCCACCAGATGTTGCTGTACTTTACCAGAAGTGTTAATAAAAAAGTAACATTTTTATTAGGCTAAGTGGCATTAGATTGAATGGCTAGATTAACTTTACTGTTAACCTTGGCTAAGTCCCTCCTGTAATTATTAATTTTTCACGACTCATGCAGACCATCTATGACATGATTAAACTTTATGACTTGTCCTAAACATCTCTCTTTCTCTTTAAACAACCAGTTATTTTCTTTAGGACAAGAATTTACCATACACAATTCTTTCCTATACAAAATCACTCTTCTTTTTTAACCTTCTTTCCAGGTGCATGGTTTATATCATATGAGCTAAAAGGTGACACATCAAACCCAATAAAAAGTCCTAGTAGACTCAGTGATAGTAAAACTTTCATGTTTACTTTTTGTTGGTATTATCCCTGCTATAAGGATAATAATTAAGGAAAATACTACAGCAATTGAGATATTTTTGTCCAATATTCCACTTTGAGGATTCTACATTATATAGTAGAATGAGTAAACCAATTCCTGCAAGGGTGGTGTAGTAGTTAATTTTCATCTAAAATTTTATTCAAAAAGATACAGAATTTGGGGGGTCTATGAAGTTACAAATATAATTCCATGGATAATCCAAATCTTTCTGCAAGTATGCATCAAGAGGAGTTTCTAATATCTGATAGCAAATTTCAAGATAAATAGTAGAAATGACTGAAAGTATCTGGTAAGTTTGTGGTGGAACTGAGTAGAATGAGTAGCCATCACTCATTTAATTATCTTTTATTATTTTTAGCTTAAGACGTATTGTTTCTTTGCATTGATATCTAGGAGGTTCCCTTAGGCTGTCTGGGGACAGCTCTTCATCTGTGACATGTGGGTGAAGTCTGTCTGCCATTCCTCCCCTGGATAGCTTCCCATCCTTTGTGTTTGAGGAGGAAGGAGCCCCCTGTTGAGGGGATTTTTTTTTTTTTTTTTTTTTTTTTTAGACAGAGTCTTGCTCTGTCACCAGGCACCAGGCTGGAGTGCAGTGGCGTGATGTCTGCTCACTGCAACCTCTGCCTCCCAGGTTCAAGCAATTCCCCTGCCTTAGCCTCCCGAGTAGCTGGGACTACAGGTGCTTGCCACTACACCCAGCTAATTTTTGTGTTTTTAATAGAGACAGGGTATCAGCATATTGGCCAGGATGATCTCAATCTCTTGACCTCGCAATCCACCCACCTCGGCCTCCCAAAGTGCTGGGATTACAGGCGTGAGCCACCGTGCCTGGCAGAGGGGATTATTCTTAAGAGAGACTTCACAAGTATGAATAACCTATTTTACTGTTTTTTGGTAAATTCTCTCCTGAAAACAATCTGTGGGCACACTGATAAGTTTTATCCTTTTTTGAGTAAAAAGCTCGGTTTAAGATCTTACGGAATTTACACTGGCTGAATGCTGGCAAGTGGAGCTTGCCATCCTCCGACTGTAGATATCCTGAGGGCTAGAAATTGTACTCTCGACAGATAGTGAATGTCCTCTCTTCAGGTGAGTACTGGGGCTTAGTTTCTTTTATGAAGCCTTCCCAAATTAGAGGGACTTTAAGTGTGTTGAGGCCCTGAGGCTTCCTTGCCCCTGACATGGCTGCCTGATCAGCTAACTTGTTTCCTTTAACTATTTTATCTGTTCTCTTCTGATGTCACATTTAATATATGAGTGCTTCCTCTTGTGGATGGAAAACTGAGGATAATAATTGGTAAATTTCCTGAGAGTATTTTATAGGAGGTCCATTAATATTAAGCAAGTGTCTTTTTCTCTTTTTTTTTTTTTTTTGAGACAGATCCTTATTCTATCACCATGCCAGAGTGCAGTGGCATGATCTCAGCTCATTTCAACCTTTGCTCCTGGGTTTAAGTGATTCTCCTGCCTAAACCTCCCAAGTAACTGAGATTGCAGGCATGATCCATCACACCAGCTAATTTTTGTATTTTTGTAGAGATGGGGTTTCAACATGTTGGTCAGGCTGGTCTCGAACTCCTGACCTCATGATCCATCCACCTCAGCCTTCCAAAGTTCTGGGATTATAGGTATAAGCCACCATGTCCAGCCAAAAGTGTCTTTTTCTCTAAATGGCAGCATGAGCATGAAGAAGTAAGAAAGCATATTTGGAGTCACTGTAAATGTTAGTTACGTAATCACATTTCCCTTGCCTAACTCAAATGCTTTTCTAAGAGCTATCAGTTCAGCTCGTTGAATGCTTGCGCCTGGAGAGAGAGGTGCACATTCAATAACATCATTCAGAAGGACTGATGCACCTCCTGCCTTAGGGACCTCTTGTTCCACAAAGGAACTTCCATCTGTGAAGAGGTTCCAGTCTGGATTTTCTAGGGAAGTTTCCCTCATGTCCTTCCTGACTGCATAGGTTTGTAACATGACTCATTCATAGTCATGTTCAGGTTTCCATTTCATCGAGGAGGAAAGTGGCTGGGTTTAGTCAGGAACAAGTTTTTAAGTGAACTGCTGACCTCTCAAAGAGCAGAGGCTGATGTTTAAGCAGCTATTTTTCTGTCAGCCAAAGTCTTCCCAGAGAAGACAGCATTTCTACTACATTATATGGGGCATAAGCAGTTAAGACATTTCCCAGGGTTAATTTGATGGCCTCTGGTACCAGCAGGACCACTCCAGCAATTGCTCAGAAGCATGTTGGCCATCCTTTAGCCACCAAATCAAGTTCCTTGCTCAAATAGCCCACTGGCTGTTGAGCTGGTCCTCGAGCTTGAGTTATAACTCCAAGGGGCATTTTCTTCTTTTCTGATACATAAAGATTGAAGACCCTCCCTACAATGAGGCTGAGGGCTGGTGCCTTAAGTAAGGTTTGTTTTAGCTTGTTAAAAGCCTTTTGAGCCTCAGATTCCCAAGTTAGGAAATGGCTTTTAGTTGCTTGAGTTTCTTTTATGAGGTGATATAAAATATAAAATGCCTGTTTCACCATACCCAGGTATCCATAGTCTGAAAAACCCTGTAATGTCCAAAAACTCTCTTATTTTCTTGAGGGCTTTGTGGAGGGGGATGGAGGAAATGTGCTAATTCTTTCTTCCTCTAATGCTCTGGTCCTTCAGACAACACTAAACCCAGGTATGTCACTGAGGTTTGGCAAAACTGGGCCTTGGATTTTGAAACCTTATATCCTGTCAGGTAAGAAATTAAGAAGAGCTCCAGTGCCTTCGAGAGAGGCTTCCTCACTGGGGGTGCAGAACAGAAGGTCATCTACATATTGCAAGACCCTGACCTGAGGATGGGAAAACACAGAGAGGTCCTTTGATAGTGGCTGTCCAAACAAGTGAGGACTATCTTGAAATCCCTGAGGCAGCACCATCCATGCTAACTGCGTGGTTTGGCTGGAGGGATCTTTGAAGGCAGGCAGATATTGAGATTCATAATGTAATGGCATAGAGAAAAAGGAATCCATTAGATCTAGGACAGTGAACCATTTAGTTCTCTCAGGTATCTGGGTCAGCAAAGTGTAAGGACTAGGGACCACCAGATGAATTGGAACTACAGCCACATTAATGAGTCAGAGGTTCTGAACTAGTCTCCATTCCCCATTGGGTTTTTGTAATCCTAGTATTGGGATGTTGCAGGGGCTGTTACAGGCTTTGAGGAAGCCCTGCATTTCAGGTTATTAATAATGGCTTCTAGCCCTTTCCTAGCTTCTGGCTTTATGGGACATTGTCTCTGGTTAGGAAAAGAAGTGTAATCCTTAAGATGGATTCAGAGTCTGTTAGCAGTTACAGCTCAACCCATTCTTCCTTGAGTTGTCCACATTTCTGGATTAATATTAGCTTCCACCAGTGGGAAACAAAGAGTTTATACTCAGGCTATAAGGATGCTGGTCCCCACATGAGCTAAAATGTCTCTATCTAATAAAGGAGTGATACTTTCAGGCATGATTAGGATGGTAAATAATAGGTAAAGAATAGGTCTCCCCAATGACAACAAAGGGATTAAGAAAAACATTGAGTTAAAAGCTTTCTTGAGATGCCTATCACAGTTACACTACATGAGGAAGGGAGACCTCAATAAGAGAGAAATAAAGATTGGCTCTAGTGTTCAAAACGATATCTACCCTCCTTCCTTCAGTTTCCAGAATCACCTGGGATTCCTGAGCAATAATGGCAGTTTGAGCCAGTGGAGTCAGGATTTTGAGCCCCAAGACCCATCAGTCCCATTGGACCATCTGGGAGACTGGTTCTGAGCCCAGTGCCTTCCATACATGGGGGCAGTCCAGTCTCCAGTGGTCCCTACCACAGGCTGGACATGGTTGCAGTGGTTTCTTTTTTGCTTTCTCAGCACTCCTTAAAATTACCTAACTAGCCACACTGGTAGCAACTTGCAGGTGCATTTTGGGGATCCTGGATTTTACAAGCCTGCAAAGCAGCTACTAGAGCCTCTGTCCTTGTCTTGTGTTTCCTGTCTTTCTCCATGGCCTTCTCTTTGTCCCTATTGTAAACACAGAGATAGTTACCTTCAGCAGGTTTTCCAAGGTGCTATTTGGTCCTATGTCATCCTTCTGTAGTTTTCTCCTAATATCAGGAGCTTCCTGTGTAATAAACGTGTTCTTCAGACTTAGCTGTTCCTCGACTGACAGAGGACATAAGGAGAGTGTTTTATTGGTTCCTCTCTTGGCCTTTCCATAAAGACTGTGGGATTCTCATCTGGCTTTTGAATTATCCTGGACAGTTTAGAGTAATTAAGAGGTTTGGCCCTCATTCCTCATAGGCCCTGCAATATGCAGATTAAAGCACATTTTCTTTTTTTTTTTTTTAATCTGTGAAGACATTGTGGTTCCAATCAGGGTTGTCAAGAGGCACTACATCTTTTTTATTCAGAGTGGCGATTTCCATATTTCTTCACCTTCTCTATATTCTCTTCCTTTTTGGCCCACTATGGGAGACATTGCTCTCTCCAAACTTCTTTCCTGTCTACAGAGTTGCCTGTCTCTCAGCTGTGATTAAGGTTTGGCTCATGAGCAGCATAACATCCCTCCCTAAGAGATCAAACACCTGAGTTAAAGTTTGGCAAGCTTCTATATACCTACTGAGGGTTAGAAAATCAGCCTAAGTCTCCCTTTATTTTCCTAAGGTCCTGAAATGAGATTGAAACTTGAACACCAGTGACATCACCTCCACTGGGCATTTCCTACAGGGCTAAGAGTGAAGCTGGGTTGACTATGCAACTCTTGCAAAGGTTTAGTAAGAAGGCCATACCCTTGCACAAAAAAAAATAGAATAAAAATAGAAGAGCAACTTTTTTTTTCCACAATGTTTTTGTTTAAGGTGTTCCAGTGCTTCAGAATGCACTGCAGAGGGGTGCAGGCTAAAGATGGCTTGTTACTCATCTAGAAAGAGAAGCAAGAAAAAGGAGTTTCTGTAATATCTCTTCCTTCCTTAGAAATGAACTGGAGGGGCGGGGGGAGACAGTAGGGGCGTCCCCCCACCTGTTTTCCCTCCTTGGTTTCCTGAGCTCAGCATCCATTAAAGATGCTACCCATGGATGCAGACATGATCCTCAGCCATGGAACCAGAGGAGCTAAGCAATTTGGATGAGTCGCCTTCACCCATGTGACTCTAGACCTCTGCTGGTGATTTCCCTTTGATTTCCTAGGCTTGTGTAATCTGTGTGACTCTCTGATACATGGATCTTGAAAGAGACTATGTAGCGGTTGTAGTTAGGCAAGGCCCCTTAATGGAGGGAGTGTATTGGGTTTGAGCTCTATATTCTGCTATTATGGACTGGACTGAAGTATTTACTCTTAGGCAGTGGCTCTGGTTAACTTTCAAAAATAAAATCTCCTTACTATTTAAGTACCATTTTAATTAGAGGCAGAATAAGTGCCTTAAAAGAATATAGGGGCCAAATGGAAGTTTTCCTGCTGATGGGACAGTACTGAGATTAAATTTGGCTTTGGAGGACATTTTTCTCCTCATTGTTGAATTTCCCATTCACAGAAGGAAACTTAGGGCCTGACAAATGTCTATTACAAAGAAGAGGGCTTTGGGTAGTAACTTTGAGGGATCACAACCTAGTAATAAATTTTTAATATCTGCTCAGCTCAGTCCCTGATGAGACTCAGTGGATCTGGAATCCCAAGGACTACAGCACGGGTGCTGGCTAAAAGCAGATGCAAATTTCTTAAGGAAGGAAAATAATGCTACCAAGAGCCACAAATTATTTATTGCTTTTTATATTCAAAAATAAATTTAAAACACACTAAGTTGAAATTTCATGGAACATTAATAAATCCAGGCTCATATTCTTTGCATGATGTTTAAATTGAATTGGCACCCAGTAGGTTACACCTCCCTAAACTAAATATTATGTATTATTTTCATCATCATTGGTGATTACCAAGAAAAAATTAAACAGCAACTGTTTGGGATTTTACATACTTACCATGAAAAATATCTAGAGTTTGAATGCTAAACTTTTTTTAGGCGTTATTAAGTTGTCCTTACACAAAGACCAAATACTTTTAATTTGTAGTTTTAGGTATTAAGTGTCTTTGCTTTTAATAAACATTTGATACAAATTAGTGCAGATTTTTTAACATATTTTTGAATTACCACTCTTAAACAGTTGTGTTTTGTAGATACCACAGTGTAGAAAAATGGAACTAAACTGACTAAACCTTCATAGAGTTCTCAGGATATGTGTTAAGTTGATGATTGGGCTGCGTCATTCCCTGAGGCTCTGAGATACCAATCTTGACCTCCTGCAGTGGAAACTGGTTGGAAACTGGAACTGAGTGGGAGGGATCTGAGGAGATCTTAGAAGTTTCAGGTAGAGGAGTTTGGTCCATTTTTATTGTTTTATTGGATTTAAGTTCTAAATTAAGGTGGAAGTCACCTTTTCTCAAAGAAGAGAATGTAAAAAGACATGAAAACTTAAAAAAAAAGTGGCAAAATTATGAATACCCACATAGGGGAATACTTAGGAATATACGTGAAGATTCTGGTCATGCTTGCTTTGGACTTGTATAGAAATACCATACATAACAATATATGCTGTTGAACATATCCTTTCCAGCCTGTTTTTTGTATTATAGTTTGTGAAAATGTTAAATTGCCTCCAAAAGGCTTTGAGGAAATAAGAAAAATAAGTTGATGTCCTTGGGTTAGTTATTTTGAGTAGGAATAGTGAATTAGGGGACCCAGCCCTAGAAGGCACCCTGGGAGTCATTATTCTGGGGTAGGTAGAAAAGAGCATAGAGCAGGAAGCTGGGTCTGTACCTAAATCTGCCCCATTCCATCCAGAGATTACCCTGTGCACTGGCTGGTTTAAACTAAGAGTTATTGAAATTCGCCTGGATAAGGAATGTCCTTACCTTAAACCAATGTGGAGTACTTACTGAGAATGGTTTTACGAAAGTAAATATTGTATTATTTCTTCTGAAGCATTTGAATATAATTTGACATAGGGAGAAGGGACTTTTTTGGTTTCTTGGAACACCTGGTTTGCTTCAAATGATGAAATTATACTGGTAGCACCTCACAATTGCACAATTGCCACTGTTAAATGGCATTCCTTCAATAATTTAGGGTGATCTCATTCTAGTCTTAACCAACTAAAAAAGTCTCTCCTCCTACCATTATTACTGCTGTTGAACACTTGTCAGAAAACCACTTTCCTATTTCACTAATGTATCCTCTTCCAATTCCTATGGCTATTTTGTTGATGTTTCCCAGTAGTTTCTACCTTATTACTACCTAACTAACAGGCCTGAGGTTTTCCTCAACACTTTCTGAACAGGAAATTTCAGTTGACTGTGAGAAGCTTAATAATAATACAATGGTGCTTTTAGATAGCACTTTTAATCTTTCTAATGCTTAATATTACCTGTCAGGGTTCTCACTAGATGAATATAATGAGGTTTTTAAAACCCATTAGCTTTCCAAGAGCATTTCCTTTTCTTTCTTGTATTCAGATCATTTTCACACCATTATCTTCTTGGAGTGGCACCAGTAACAAGGGAATCAGCAGCTCTTACTGAGTTCTTGAAATTAAGTTTATTAGAAAGACTCTTCTCTCAGTAAATTTTAATCCCATATCCAGTTCTTTCTGTGAGTGTGTGAAGTTTTTTTCTTTTTGATTGTACTTTAGGTTCTGGGGTACATGTGCAGATCATGCAGGATTGTTGCATAGGTACACACATGGCAATGTGGTTTGCTTCCTTCATTCCCCCATCGCCTACATCTGGCATTTCTCCCCAGGTTATCCCTCCCCGACCTCCCCACCCCCCTGCTGTCCCTCCCTTGCCCCCCCACAATAGACCCCAGTGTGTGATGCTCCCCTCACTGTGTCCATATGTTCTCATTGTTCAACATCCGCCTTTGAGTGAGAACATGTGGTATTTGGTTTTTTGTTCTTGTGTCAGTTTGCTGAGAATGATGGTTTCCAGATTCATCCATGTCCCTACAAAGGACACAAACTCATCATTTTTTATGGCTACGTAGTATTCCATGGTGTATATGTACCACATTTTCCTTGTCCAGTCTATCATCGATGGGCATTTGGTTGATTCCAGGTCTTTGCTTTTGTAAACAGTGCTGCTATGAACATACATGTGCATGTGTTTTTATAATAGAATGTTTTATAATCCGTTGGGTATATACCCAGTAATGGGATTGCTGGGTCAAATGGAATTTCTATGTCTAGGTCCTTGAGGAAGCACCACCCTGTCTTCCACAATGGTTGAACTAATTTACACTCCTACCAGCAGTGTAAAAGTGTTCCTTATTACGTAGTAATAATGTAGAAACTCTCCTGAGAAACATCAACAAAATAGCCATAGGAATTGAAAGTGTGTTTCTCCACATCCTCTCCAGCATCTGTCTCCAGATTTTTTAATGATAGCCATTCTAACTGGCATGAGATGTTATCTCAATGTGGTTTTGATTTGCATTTCTCTAATAATCAGAGATGATGAACATTCCTTCATATGTTTGTTGGCCTCATATATGTCTCTTTTGAAAGTATCTGTTCATATTCTTCTCCCAATTTTGGATAGATATGTTTGTTTTTTTTTTTCTTGTAAATCTGTTTTAGTTCTTGTAGATTCTGGATATTCGCCCTTTATCAGATAGGCAGCTTGCAAAACTTTTTTCCCATTCTGTTTGTTGCCAGTTCACTCTAATGATTGTTTCTTTTGCTGTACAGAAGCTCTGAAGTTTAATTAGGTCCCAGTTGTCTATTTTGGCTTTTGTTGCCAATGCTTTTGGTGTTTTAGTCATGAAGTCCTTGCCTATGCCTATATCCTGAATGGTTTTGCCTAGGTTTTCTTCTAGGGTTTTTATGATGTTAGGGCTTATGTTTAAGTCTTTAATCCATCTAGAGTTAATTTTAGTGTAAGGCAACAGGAAGGGGTCCAGTTTCTGCTTTCTGTACGCTGCTAGCTAGTTCTCTCAACATCATTTATTAAACAGGGAATCCTTTCCCCATTGCTTGTTTTTGTCAGGTTTGTCAAAGATCAGATGGTTGTGGATGTGTGGCATTCCCTCCAAGGCTTCTGTTCTGCTCCATTGGTCTATATCTCTGTTTTGGTGCCAGTACCATGCTGTTTTCATTACTGTAGCTTTGTAGTATAGTTTGAAATCAGGTAGTGTGATGCCTCCAGCTTTGTTCTTTTAGCTTAGGATTGTCTTGGCTATGCTGGCACTTAGCATTTTGAGGTCTACAGAGTCACCTAGTGAAACAGGAATTCTCTCTATGAGGCACCTTGTTTGTCCTTTGCCAAAAAACACTAGTTTTATAATTCTCCTCCTTTTTTTGCACCCCTCTACTTAAGATCAGACTTTACAATTCTTCTGTGAATGGGAAAACTCTTCCTTAAACAGTAGAGCAGAAAATGTCTTCCCAAAACACATTTTACCCCATATACTGTTCCATAAGCAGGAATTATCCTACGTCCTAAATAGGAATTATCCTATTCAGTCCCTACGTACATTTTTTGCACATATTCTGCCTCCAATTAAAATGATACTTAAATGTTAAGAGGATCTTGTGTCCAGGAGTTAACAAGAACCACTGTCTAAGAATAAATACTTTACCCTGGGCCATGATAGCAGAAAATAGAGCTCAACTCGGTGCACTCCCTGCATAAGGGGTCTTGCCCAAATGCAACTGTAAATAGTTTTTACCAAGATTCATCTATCAGGGAGCCATGCAGATTATACAGGGCTACAAAGTCAAAGGGAATCACCAGCAGAGGACCAATGTTGCAAGGGTCAGCATGACTAATCCTACCACTTAGCTCCTCCTGATTCATGGCTCCTCATCCTACCACTTAGTTCCTCCTGATACCCCTGCATTCATAAGTGGCATGGATGCCAGGGCCTAGGGAATAAAAAATAGAAAACATTTAGGGGCACACCCTCCCATCTACCCTTCCACCTTGGACCATTCCAAAGGAGGAGGAGAATGAGGGATTACTTGTTACCTCTGTATTTTTAGCCATCTATAGCCTGCACTTTCTCAAGTATATTCTGAAACACTGAGACTCCTTTCATTCTAAAACTCTGCTTTTGAACAAGGTCATGACCTTTGCACTAGACCTTTGCAAGCATGACATAATCAACCCAGCTATTTTAGCAGTCATATCTGGCAGGCCCATAGGGAATGATTCCCCAAACCTAAAGAAGCAAATTCTGGAGCAGTAATCTGAAACAGCTATTGAATGCCTTGACCCTTCCTGTCCTCATTATTTGGGGCCCCCTCCAAATTAGTCATCAGCTCCTTCAATTCCCCCACCTCAGAAACTCCCCACTCCCCTGGCTTCATTTGTACCCTTGCAGAATATGCCCAACAAAGGTGATGCCACTAGGATTCAAGTTCCCTTCTCATTGTAGGGAACTTAGGCAAATAAAGGGAGAGTTGGGCTGATTTTCTGCTGATATTGATAGATATATAGAAGCCTTCCAAAATTTAACTCAGGTGTTTGACCTCACATGGGGGATGTTATGCTACTCCTAAGCCAAACCCTAATTGCTGCTGCAAAACATGCAGCTCTGCGGGTAGCAGAGGAATTTGGAGATGAGAATTATGTCTCCTACAGTAGATGTAAAAGGAAAAGAGAAACTACAGAAGGTGAATAAATAGAGGAACAATCATTTCCAATAGGAAGAGAGGTGGTACCTTTTGAAACCCTTGATTGGAACCCCAACAACCCCACAGAAATAATGGGGGAAAAAGGACAGTTTTTAGTGTGCATATTGCAGGGTCTATGAAGAACAAGAAACAAACTACGTAAGTACTCTAAACAGTCCGTGACAGACCAAAAGCCCGATGAGAATCCCTCAGCCTTTATGGAAAGGCTATAAGAGGCAGTCATAAAACAAGTCTCTTTATCCCCTGGTTCAGTTGCATAACAGGTAATGTTAAAAAAAAATAAAGACTAGTTTATTGTACAGGCAGATCCTGATATTAAAAGGAAATTGCAAAAGCAAGCTATAGAACTGATAACACCTTGTAAAACCTCCTGCAGGTGGCCACCTCAGTTCTTTATAATAGCAACCAAAAGAGACCCAGGAGAAATAGAGGAAACACAAAAGAAGGACAGATGCCTGAATGACTGCTTTGAAGGCTTGCAAAGTCCAGGGTCCCCTAGATCCATCCGCTAGTTGCTGCCACTGTGGCAAGTCAGAGCACTTTAAGATTTCCCAGGCAGCAAGAAGAAGCCACCTCAACCCTGTCCAGCCTGTGGCAGGGACCACTGGGGATTGGACTGCCCCTGAAGGTGGAGATCACTGAGTTCAGAACCACAGTCTTACAGGTGATCCAACAGGAAGGTTGAGCCCCAGGGCTCAAAACCCCAGCTCCAGTGGCTGAAACTGCCATTACTTCTTAGGAGCCCTGGGTGATTCTGGAATTGAAAAAACGGGGTGGAACACTTTCTGGACACTGGATCTAGTCACTCTCTCCTCCTCTCTTATCCAGGCCTCCCCTCTTCTTGTATCATGTCCATGAGGAGCATCTCAGGAAAGATTCTAATTCAGTATTTTCCTCAACCCTTTAGTTGTAGTTGGGGGGATCTATTATTTTCACATGCCTTGTTAATCATGCTGAAAGTTCTATTCCTTTATTATGTAAAGAAATTTTAGCTCACATGGAGGCCAGCATTCTTACAGCCCCAGAACAAACTCTATGTCTCCCCTGGTAGGAACTAATATTCATCTAAGAATAGGTCAAGCTGTTACTGCTAGGCCAGTCCAGATCCACCTTAAGATTACCACTTCTTTTCCTAACCAGAAACAATATCCCCTAAAGCCAGAAGACAGGAAAGGGCTTGAAGCCATAATTAAAAACCTAAAAATATAGGGCCCTGAAACCCCATAACAGCCCTTGTAACACTCCAATATTAGCGGTGTAGAAACCCAATGGGGAATGGAGACTAGTTCAGGACCTCCGCCTCATTAATGAGGCCTTAGTCCCAATTATCTGGTTGTCCATAATCCCTACACTTTGCTAACTCAAATACCAGAGGAAACTACATGGCTTGCAGTCCTAGATCTAAAGGATGCCTTTTCTGTATACCATTACATCCTGACTCTAAATACCTGTTTGCTTTTGAAGATCACTCTGGCCAAACCACCCAGTTAACATGGATGGTGCTGCCTCACAGATTTTAAGATAGTCTTCATTTGTTTGGACAGGCACCATCAAAGAACCTCTCTGAGTTTCCTCATTCTTAGGTCAGGTCTTACAATATGTAGATGAAATTCTTTTCCGTGCTCCAAGTAAGGAAACTTCTCAGAAAGGCACTGAAGCTCCTCTTAGTTTCTTAGACAGAGAATACAACGTTTCAAGATCCAAGCCCCAGATTTTCCAAACTTTAGCCACACACTATAGTTTAAGATTGTCTGAAATGGCCACAGCCTTAGGGAAAGAAGTATTAAGCTCATTTTCTCATTCCTCCTCCCTAAAACCTTAATGCAACTAAAACTTTGGGGCATTACAGGACTTTGCAGACTATGTATACCTGAGTACCGTAAGATGACTCATCACTTATATCACCTCGTGAAATAAACACAAACGGCTAAAACTCATTTACTAACCTGGGAAACGGAAGCACAAAAGACCTTTAACCAATTAAAACAAGCCTCACTTAGGGCACCAGTTCTCATCTTCCAATAGGGAAGGACTTTAATCTTTTTTTATCAGCAAAAAAGGGAATAATCCTGGGAGATTTAACTCAAGCTCAAGGACAAGCTCAACAACTGTGGACTACCTGAGCAAGGAATTTGATTTGGGGGCTAAAGGATGACCAGCATGACTCCGAGCAACTGCTGCAGTGGTCCTGTTGGTACCAAAGGCCAGCAAATTAACTTTGGAAAGTGGCTCAACTGTTTACACCCCACATAATATAGCAGAATTGCTGTCTTCTACAGGTAGCCTTTGGCCAACAGCTGACTCCTTAAATACCAGGCTCTGATTTTAGTGGGGTCTATAATTAAATTAAAAATGTGTTCCCACCTCAACCTAGCCACTTTCCTCCCTGAAGAAAGGGGGAACCTGAACATGTCTGTGAACAAATTGTGGTATAGGCCTATTCAGCCAGATAGAATCTCAGGAAAACTCCCTTAGAAAATCCAGACTGGACTCTCTTCAAAGACGGAAGTTCCTTTGTGGAGCAAGGTGTCAGTAAGGCAGAATATGCAATAGCCACTCTGAGTGATTTTACTGAAAGTGCTCTCCTCTTTCCAGGAACAAGTGCTCAATTCCCAGAACCGATAGCTCTTACAAGAGGACTTCAAAGAAGCAAGGGAAAGATGCGTAACATTCACCCTGACATTTTATATGCTTTCTTAGTTCCTCATGCTCATTCTACCAATTGAAAGAAAAGACACTTTCTTACCACTAATGGATCCCCTATAAAATATCATCAGGAAATTAACATGTTTGTATCCTCAATTTTCCTTCCAGGAGAATTAGCAGTGATGCATTCGCAGAAACATCAGAAGAAAACAGATGGAATAGCAAAGAAAAACAAGTTAGCTGATGAGGCAGCCAAGTCATTGCCAAGAAGGCCTAAGGGCCTCTACACTCTTAAAGCCCCTCTAATCAGGATATGATCTCTAAGAGAAATTAAGTGTCAGCGCATCCCTACAGAGATAGAATGGGCCACTTCTCAGGGGTACATTTTTTACCCCTAAGAATAGCTATAGTCAGAGGATGGCAAACCCCACTTGCCAGCTTCCAGCAAGTAGAAAATCCTTAAGATCCTTCACCAAGCTTTTCACTTGTGAAAACATAAAACTTAGTATGTCAAAAATTGTTTTCAGGAGAGAGATTATTGAAGAGTCCAACAGCTTGTTAATGCTTGTGAAATCTGTCTGAAAAATAATCTTTTTAACAGGCAGCTCCTTCCTTGTCAAACACAAATGTGATAGAATTCTATCCAGTAGAGAACGGGCAGATAGACTTTGCCCACATGACAAAAATGAAAGCCATTTAATACCTCCTTATAAAGGTAGATACTTTCACTAACTGGGTAGAAGCATTTCCATGCTGTACAGAAAAGGTCTCTGAGGTAATAAAAGTGTTAGTCATTGAAATAAGTCCCCACTTTGCTATACCTAAGTGCCTCCAAGAGGACAATGGCAGCCATCATACATGGGGTCTCAGTGGCACTAGGCAAACATTACCATCTCTATTGTGCTTGGAGATTCTGGTGTTCAGGAAAGGTTGAGAAGACAAATGATATTATCAAGTGACACCTCAAGAAAACTGTCCCAAAAAACTCACTTTCTTTGGGTCAATCTTTTTCCCATGGCTTTACTGCAGGTAAGAAATATCCCTTCAAAGTTAGGTCTGGGCCGTTTTGAAATCCTGTATGGATGGCCTTATTTAACAAATGATTTTCCAAAAAACAAAGAAGACCTCCGAATTGATCAAGCATGTAACCTCACTAGCTCACTTCTAACAGGAATTAACACAAGTAGCAAAGTACAACTATGAGAAATAGAACAACCTTTTACTAAACCAGGATATTTGGTATTGATAAAGGATTTCCTCTCCATATCTTCTTCCCTTAGCCCAAGCTGGGAAAGGCTTTACACTGTTCTTTCAACCACGTTAGTGGTAAAATTTACAAAAATTGACTCCTTAATACATTACAGTAGAGTCGAATCTTGGAAAGCTGAGGAAGTAGCCCTGGATGGCACAGAGGAATATCTTGGATATCAATGTGAAGAGGTAGGGGATCAAAAGCTATAAACAAAAGAAGCAAATTCCAGAACCACCTGAGACAGCTGAGTGTCCCACTCTTCCTGTTCCCCTTACTTGGGGCCTCCTCCAATCATGCCATCAGTTCCTCCAGTTTCACCACCTCCAAACCTCCCCACTCCCCAGCTTCACTGTTAGCCCTACAGAAATGACCCATGGAGGTGATCCCACTAGGGTTCAATTTGCTTTCTTTTTGCAGCACCTTAGGTAAACAAAGGGAGGCTTGGGCCAGTTTTCTGATGACCTTGATAGATATATACCTTTCCAAAATTTAACTCAAGTGTTTGACCTTACATGGAGGGATGTTATGCCTCTCCTAAGCCAAACTCTAACCTCTGCTAAAAAATAGACAGCTCTGCAGGGAACAGAAAAATTCAGAGACTAGCATTATGTCTCCTATAGTAGGCCAAGAAGAAAAAAAGAATATAGGGAATGCAAATAAATAAGGGAGCTGAATCATCATTCCCGATAGGAAGACAGGGTACCACTTGACAACCCTGATTGGAATCCCAATGACTCCACAGATGAATAGAAAAGAAAACACTTTGTACTGTGCATATGGAAGGGCCTACAGAAAACTAGGGTCATATAATTTTATGACTCTTAACTTTTCATGATAAACCAAAAGCCAGATGAGAAATTAGAATCTCTCAGCCTTTATGGAAAGGCTATGAGACACATGCTTCTTTATCTCCTGATTCTTTTGAAAGATGGCTAATTCTAAAGGATAAGTATATTATATAGGCAGCTCCTGATTTTAGAAGGAAAATGCAAAGGCAGGCTATAGGACCAGATAGTACCTTGGAAAACCTGAGGGTAGCCACCTTGGTATTTCATAATGGAAACCAGGAGGAGGCCCAGTAGATAGAGAGAAAACACAAGAGAATGACAGAGGCTACAGTGGCCGCTTTGCAGGCTTTCAAAGTCCAGGAACTCTGAAGTGCATCTGCTAGTTGCTACCATAATGCAAGTCAGGGTACTTTAAGAAAGATTGCCCAGGCAGCAAGAAGCCACCTGGACCCTGTCCAGCCTGAGGTGTGAACCACTGGAGATTGGACTGCCCACAGAGGTGGAAGGACTGGGTTCAGAATCAGTCTCAAAGATGATCCAACAGGACTGATGGGTCCTAGGGCTCAAACCCCCAGCTCCAGCATCTCAAACTACCATTACTTCTCAGGAGCTGTGGTTGATTCTGGAAATTGAAGGAAGAAGGATAGACCTCCTTCTGGATACTACAGTCAGTGTCTCTCTTCTCTCTAATCCAGGCCTCCCCTATTCCCATAGGACTACTCCGATGAGCATCTCAGGAAAAATTTTGACCCAATAGTTTTCTCAACCCTTTAGTTATAGTTGGGAAGGCTTACTTACTATTTTCACATGCCTTCTTAATCATGCTGAAAGTCCTCCTTCATTCAGAAGGAACGTTTTATAGCTCAACGGCCAGCATCTTTAAAGCCCAGGGACAAACTCATTAACTTTTCCAGTGGAAGCGAATATTTATCCAGAAGTGTGACCAAGTCAAGGAAACATAGGTTGAGTCATAACTGCTAAGCCAGTCTTGATCTACCTTAAAAGTACCACTTCTTTTCCGAACCCAAGACAATATTCCCCAAAGCCAGAGGCTAGGAAAAGGACAGAAGCCATTATTAAATACCTGAAAATGCAGGGCCTCCTCAAACCCTTACAACATTCCAATATGAGGGATGCAAAAACCCAATGGGGAATGGAGACTAGTCAGGACCCTCACCTCACTAATGAGGTCATAGTCCAATTCATCCAGTGGTCCCTAATTTTTATACTTTGCTAACTCAAATACCCAAGAGAGCTAAATGGATCACAGTCCTAGATCAATTTAAAGGATGTTCTGTATACCATCCTGACTCTCCTGATTCTCAATACCTGTTTGCCTTTGAAGATGCCTCTGGCCTAACCAACCAGTTAACACAGATGGTTAACTCAGGGATTTTGAGACAGTTCTCACTTGTTTTGACAGGTACCGTCAAAGGGCCTCTGTAGGTATTCTCAACCTCAGGTCAGGGTGTTACAATATGTAGATGACATTCTCTGTGCTACAATTGAGGATGCATCTCAGGAAGACATTGAAGATCTTCTTAATGGCTTAGCTGACACTGAATATGAGGTTTCAAAACCCAAGGCCCAGCTTTGCCAAACTTCAGTAAAGTATCTGGGTTGAATGTTGTCCGAAGGGACCAGAGCATTAGAGGAAGAAACGATTGAACCCATTTTCTCCTTTCCTCTCCCTGAAACCCTCATGCAGCTAAGAGGATTTGGGGGTCTTTTAGGATTTTGCAGACTATGTATACCTGGGTATAGTAAGATAGTTCACCTGTTATATCATCTCATAAAACAAACTCAAGCTGCTAAAACTCATTTTCTAACCTGAAGACCTGAAGCATGAAGGACTTTTAACCAGCTAAAAGAAGCCTTATTAAGGCACCAGCCCTTGCCCCTCCTATAGGGCAGGCCTTCAATCTTTATGTATCAGAAAGGAAGGGAACAGCCCTGGGAGTTATAACTCAAGTCCAAAGACCAGCTCAACAGCCAGTGGGCTACCTGAGTAAGAAACCTGATTTGGTGGCCAACACACCTCTGAGCAATTGCTGAAGTGGTCCTACTGGTACCAGGGGCCACCAAATTAACCCTGGAAAATGGCTCAACTATTACACCCCCACATAATGTTGCAGAATTGCTGTCCTCTAGGGGGAGACTTTGGCTAACTGACAGCTGCCTCCTTGACTATCAGGCTCTGCTCTTAGAGCGGTCTACAATTCAATTAAAAACTGGTTATCATCTAAACACAGACACTTTCCTCCCTGAGGAAACTGGGGAACCTGAACATGACAGTGAACAGACTGTGCTACAGACCTATGCAGCCAGGGAGAATTGCAGGGAAACTCCATTAGAAAATACAGACATTATCTTCAAGATTTTTTTGTAAAAAGAAAAAAAAAGAAAAACCAGACATCATCCTCTTCACAGATGGAAGTTGCTTTCTGGGGCAGGGAGTCTGTAAGGCACAATATGCAATAGTCACTCTGAATGATGTTATTCAAATTGTACCCCTCTCTCCAGGCACAAGAGGTCAACTAGCTGAATGAATAACTCTCATAAAATCACTTGAATTAAGCAAGGGAAAGGTAGCTAGCATGCACACTGACTTCAAGTATGCTTTCTTATTTCTTCTTGCTTATCATTTCATTTGGAAGGAAAGACATTTTCTTACCACTAATGGATCCCTTATAAAATATCAGGAAATCAACAGGTTACCATTCTCAGCTTCCACGAGAAGTAGCAGTGATGGATTGTAAGGAACAACAGAAGGGAAAAGGTGAAATAGCCAAAGGAAACAAGTTAGCTGATCAGGTGGCCAAGTCAATAGCAAAAAATCCTCAGGGCCTCAACACAGTTTAAGCTCCTTTAATCTGGGAAGGCTCAGTAAGAGAAATTAATCCTCAGTACTCCCCTACAGAGACAAAAAGGGACATTTCTTGAGGGTGTATTTTCCAGCCCTCAGGATGGTTACAGTCAGACACTGGCAAGCTCCACTTAGCAGCCTCCAGCCAGTGGAAATTCCTTAAGATCCTTCACCAAGCTTTTCATCTGAGAAAGGATAAAGCTTATTAGTGTGCCTGGAGATGGTTCTTGGAAAATAACTTATTAAAAACAGTAAACCAGGTTGTTAAGGCTTGTGAAGTCTCTCTTAAAAATAATCCCCTCAACAGATGGCTCCTTCCTCCTCAAACACAAAGAATGGCATTCTATACAGCAGAGGACAGGCAGATAGACTTTGCCCACATGCCAAAGATGAAGGGCATCCAATACCTCCTTGTATGGGTAGATGTTTTCACTAATGGGATAGAAGCATTTCCATGCTGTACAGAAAAGGCCTCTGGGGTAATACAAGTGTTAGTCAATGAAATAACTCCCCACTTTGGTCTATCTAAGTGCCTCCAGAATGGCAATGGCTCCTTGTTTAAGGCAGCCATCACACAAAGGGACTCAAAGGCACTAGGCATACAGTGTCATCTGCATTGTGCTTGATACCCCAGTCCTCAAGAAAGGTAGAGAAGACAAATGATGTTATCAAAAGACACTGCAGAAAAATGTCCTAAGAAACTTACCTTCCTTGGGTCAATCTTCTTCCCATGGCTTTACTGCAGATAAGAAATACCCCTTAGGGGTCTGAGCCCTTTCAAAATGCTATTTAGGGCCGGGCGAGGTGGCTCATGCCTATAATCACCGCACTTTGGGAGGATGAGGCAGGCAGATCACGAGGTCAAGAGATCGAGATCATCCTGGTCAACATGGTAAAACCCCGTCTCTACTAAAAATACAAAAATTAGCTGGGCATGGTGGTGCGCGCCTGTAGTCCCAGCTACTGGGGAGGCTGAGGTAGGAGAATTGCTTGAACCCAGAAGGCAGAGGTTGCAGTGAGCCGAGATCCTGCCATTGCACTCCAGTCTGGGTAACAACAGCGAAACTCCGCCTCAAAAAAAAAAAAATGCTATTTAGACAGGCTTTCCTTATAAATGATTTTCTATTATACCAAGAGACCTCTGAATCAGTTAAGCATATAACCTCACTATCTCACTTCCAACAGGTATTAACACAGCTAGCAGAAGTACAACCCAAGAAATAGGACCAGCCTTATTTAACCCAGGAAGTTTGGGTTCCTTCTCTCTCTCCTTCCCTAAGCACAACTGGGAAGGGCCTTACATTGTTCTTCTTTCAATCACCTAAGTGGTAAAAGTTCCAGAAATAGACTCTGGGATACATCACACTTGAGTCAAAGCCTGGAAAGCTGAGGGACCAGCCCCGGATGGCCCAGAGGAACATCAAGATATCAATGTGAAGAGTTAGGGGATCTTAAGCTGAACATAATAAAAGATAAGTAATATGTGAGGGTTACTTGTCTTATTCAGTCTCACTTCTACCTTAGCAGATACTTTCAGTCATTTCTACCTTTCTGCTTGAGATGTACCGTCAGAGGTTAGAACATCTTTTGATGCAAACTTGCATAGAGATTTTGATTATCTGTGGGATTATACCTTCTACGTTTTGATTTATGATTTTATCTACAATTCTTGTCTCCCTAAAACATATAAAACCAAACTAACCCAGCACACTTTCTCAGGATTGCTTAAGCGCTACAGTCACTCATTTTGGCTCAAAATAAACCTCTTTAAATATTTGGCAGAAATTTTATTTTTTTTAATCAGTAAGACTTTACTTTTAGTCTTGTAAAACTATCCAGATTTTAAAAACATGTGCACGTACAACTGTGATAAAAATAAGAATATAATTAACTAAAATGTTACCACATTTATAGCACTATAGACCTTAACCAAAATTATAGCCATCTTACAGAAATTAAAGTGATTCTTATTTTCCATTTTGGAAAACAAATGTTTCCATCAATTTTTGGATCTAGTGGATGTTTAGCACCAAACTGATTTCCAAATCCTCTGTCTCTCCTTGCAGCCAATTTTCTTTACATAAGACAAGAAATAGTAAACATGGATAATTTAAAATAGAAATTATATAATAACCTGTGCATAACTATGATAATAACATGATGCCAACTAAAATTTCCTGGACAATTTAAACACTCAAGAACAGACATTACAGATTATCTCCTGACAAATTAAGAAAATACAATCCACACTCAAAATAGTGTTTAATTCCATTTCTAGACATAGAAAGGATAAAGAGGAAAAGAAGAAACAACAGTTAAGCCTTGAGCTGTGAACAGTGTTAAGATGTATGCCATCCTGAATTGAAATATGCCAATGTGGAGGCTTTAGAATGAAGAACCAAAAGAAACTACCAAGTATAAAGCCCTCCTGAAAGAATTCTAATACTCTAATTAGTTGACTTACCTGTACTGATTTGATTTAAAAAAAAGTAATTTTAAAATAAAGCATATTCATTTCTGTAGTGCTTTATACAGAGATACACTTTGGGACTACAGACCAGTTTTATCCCAGTGGAGAAGAAAGGGGTAGTGATTGATATAGGGAAGCAGAATTTCCACCAAACTGCAGGTTCTCAGGGTACAGTCATTTTGATCTGGCAGATCAAAGGACAAAACGTCAGTAGAGGGTCCCAGGAGGGGCAGCAGCATGAGCTGGCTGCATAGCCTGATTCCTCAGATCATCCTGGTGATGATCTACAATCTTCTTACAGAGCCCCCAGGCTGTGATCCTGCCTTCTACCTACACTACACTGCTGGGCAGCCCATGGCAGGACCAGGTTCTAGGGGAGGCAAAGAAGGTCTGGAGCATTCCAGGCAAACATAATACAAATATTTTAAAACAGCATATGTAAAATAAATTACAACATGCATATTAAACATACAATGGTGCTTAAAATTTGCAGTACTCTACAGTTGCAAGGTTTTATCAATTATCTAGGCTTTGTATCGAAAGCTTACAGGCTTTATTCTAAAAATGCTTAATTCATTGCTGGGCATCATGTAATTGTATCAAGCAGTGAACAAATGAGTAAATGAATGGTCGGGGCTGTTTAAAAATGTGTGTCTCCTTGGATCACTGCTGACCAACCTAAAACTTCCTTCCTGCATTTCTGCCTCCCAGCTGGCCCCAGCTCCCTCTCCCCTTCCTTGTCTTAGACGTCCACTCCAAGCCATCAGTTTTTAACTTTGCCTGCACTTTGGTATCCTCTGGTGATTTAAAACTATAGGTATCTTCTTGGTCCTGCCCCTGGAGATTTTGATTTGGTTGATCATGGGTGTGGTTCTTTTAAAACACCCTACAGGATCCTATTGTGCAGCCCAAGTTGAAAATGATGTCTTCCTCACTCTGACTGAGGACCTCGGTTTTGATGTCTGCCTCAGCACCTGCTTGCCACCTGCTTTTCACCTCTGTAATCTGCACCACTTTATCAGGAGCTGCTCATTCTGGCCAGAAGCAGGCCTAATACAAGATGCTTGGGTGCACATCAGTGACATGTGCACCAGTGGTGAGCAACTCAGTCCCTCCATCCCAGATTGTCTGAAAGACGGCTTTCAAATCGCTGTTTCCCATGCATTGAGCCACCTAGAAATGTTCCATGTAACCACATACGATAAGGTGATGTTCTCCTCCAGGATGGCCTCTCCTAGGGAGGACAATAGTCCATCTACTTCTCTCATGCTGGGCTTGTTTCTTTCTGTCCTCGCCCCATACCACCCTCACTCTTTTGAAGCAGACACTGTGTAAATTACGTATATTATGCTTAAAATCTGTCATTGTCAGGGTGAAAGCAGATCTCTCCTGAGGATATGGCTACTTAGATTGTGCTACTGGCTTTGTCTCATAAAGAGCAATGGTTAAGGTTGTGTATATATCTGTTACAATTCCATGTATTAAGAAGAGTATGCCGTCCAGGCACGGTGGCTCACGCCTGTAATCCCAGCACTTTGGGAGGCCAAAGAGGGCAGATCACTTGAGGTCAGGAGTTCAAGACCAGCCTGGCCAACATGGTGAAACCCTGTCTCTACTAAAAATACAAAAATTATCTGGGGGTGGTAGCGGGCACCTGCAATCCGAAGTACTCAGGAGGCTGAGGCAGGAGAATCGCTTCCACCCAGGAGGTGGAAGTTGCAGTAAGCTGAGATCACGCCACTGCACTCCAACCAGGGCGACAGAGCGAGACTTTGTCACACACACAAAAAATAAATAAAAGACATGCCTTCTTACCCGCAGCTCTTCTGCCACCTCATGGTTGCCTTTAGAATAACAGCTTTTCAGATCTTGCAAAGTAACTTCTGTTTTTCTTGGACATTATTACTTTACATTTTGCATTTTTCTTATTTTCCTTCCCTTCATATTCTTACCACTACTCTTCTAGACTTTGATTAACTGTTTTGTAGCTCTTATAAATTCATATGGCAAAGCTGAGAATTTATTTTCATTATAGACCTGGCCCATTCAGAAAAACCAATTATACCAGTGATTTGGGATCATACATCTGTGCACGCACATGCGCTCTCTCTCTCTCTCTCCCCCCCCAACACACACACACACACACACACACACACACACACACACACAAAGACAATTAGCCATTTGCACTTTGCTGCGGGTTAAGCAGGCACTTGTTATATCCCCAGGGAATGCACCAGCTGGCACCGCCATGCTTGAATCAGCCATAGCAGCAGCATCCTCCACCTGGCCAGCATCCTCATGTGTATTATTTGTCTATTCTTGCATTGGTTAAAGAAATGCCTGAGACTGGGTAGTTTCCAAAGTAAAGAGGTTTAATTGGCTCATGGTTCTGTAGATTATGTAGGAAGCATAGTGGTTTCTGCTTCTAGGGAGGCCTCAGGAAACTTACCATCATGGTGGATGGCAAAGTTGATTTTGATTTGGTTGATAACAGATGTGATTCTTTTAAAACACCCCATAGGATCTTATTGTGCAGCTCAAGTTGAAAACGACGCCTGGAGTACTCCATGGCATTTTACATAGTGGGAGAAGAAGGAAGAGAGAGAGGAGAGAGCTACTACACCAGATCTCTTGAAAACCCTATCATAAGAACAGCACTAGAAGAATAGCGCTAAGGCATTAGAAGCTGCCTCCATGATCCAGTCACCTCCCGCAAAGACCCACCTCCAGCATTGGGTATTTTTGTTTTGTTTTGTTTTTGTTTTTGAGACAGGGTCTCCTAATCTCCTGGGCTTCAAGCAATCTTCCCACCTCAGCCTCCCTGGTAATTGGGAGGACAAGTGCCTACCACCATGCCTGGGTTTTTTTGTTATTTTTGATTTTGGTTTTCGGTTTTTGGGTTTTGTATGTTTGTAGACAGGGTTTTCCAATATTTCCCAATATTGCTTGCCCAGGCTTGTCTTGAACTTCTGAGCTCTAATGATCCGCCTGCCTCTTCCTCCTAAAGGGCTGAGATTACAGGTATGACCCACCATTCCTGGTCCAGATTTGGGTGGGGACACAGATCCAAACCATATCACCATGGTAGCCATGGTTTCATGATTAAAGGCAGTATTAAATAGCATAGGAAATAACATACCAGTATTAAATACCATATTTGGTGAATTCCTACCTCCATCTTTTAAGTCGTTTCTATGTTAGGTGTTAATTTCATTTTAATGTTTTGTGATTATTATTGTTTGTTTATCAGTAGAAGCTAGCATTACCACTTTCCAATATGAAGAATGACTTCTTAAAAAACACAAATTTAAGAAGATACTTTTACTTTTTAGCATACTTTTTTTTCTCAGTGAAAGAGTATTTTGGGGCTCACTGACTGACCTCTCACTTTATGCCATTGAACTTGTAACCAGTTAGATGATTGATTTGGATTAGAGATGGTAAAAATATTTTTTTTTTCTAAAAGCAAAGTATTCCTTGGTACATATAAGGTTAATGTCATTTGGCAGATTTTGAGAAAGTAAATGCAAACTAAAAATGCTTAATTTTTTAGACTGGGCAGGGAAAATGTGGCACATATACACCATGGAATACTATGCAGCCATAAAAAATGATGAGTTTGGGTCCTTTTCAGGGACGTGGATGAACCTGAAAACCATCATTTTCAGCAAGCTGACACAAGAACAGAAAATCAAACACCGCATGTTCTCACTCACAGGTGGGTTTTGAACAGTGAGAACGCATGGACACAGGGAGGGAAGCATCACACACTGAGGTCTGTAGGGGAGAATTAGGGGAGGGACAGTGAGGGGTGGGGAGTTGGAGACGGATAACATGGGGAGAAATGCCAGATATAGGTGACAGGGAGGAAGACAGCAAATCCCACTGCCACGTGTGTACCTATGCAACAATCCTGCATGTTCTTCACACATACCCCAAAACCTAAAATGCAATAAAAATAAATAAAAACGCTTAGTTCAATTTTCCTAGTCACCCAGATGATGGCAGCATATCTACATTTTATCAACTGTGAACCCATAAGGAAATGGGACTTGCCTCTACTTAGTCTGTAATTCTAAATACTAATTTCCTGTAATTACCTTCAAATAATTTCAATCTTCAAAGTATTTTGGTACTAATACTGTAATGTGTTATATTTAAATGTAGAACAGAATAATTACTGAGACCACACCTTTAATTTTCCTACAGGTGAGCTGCATTTTGATTGCACAGCTCCTTTCTTGGGCAGTAACAGACCCATCAATTATTTTCTAGATTAGCAATGCCCAACAGAACTTCCTGTCATATATCTGTGCTGTTCAATAGGGTAGCCACTAGGATCATAACCAGATGTGGCTATTGAGCCCTTGAAATGTATTAGTGCTACTAGTACTACTCAGAAGTAGTGCCACAAGTTCCACTGAGGAATAAAGTTTTAATTTAATTTGAATTAATTTAAATATATATAGTCATGTATAATAGTAGTTATTATTACTGGAGAACACAGTGCTAGTTGATACAAATGATTTACCCAACAAGTCAGCATGTTTCTCAGACTGATTCATTGCTACTCTGTAGTAAAAGCTTGCTCAGTATAAGCATATTTAACCAGAGGCTGTTAAACTTTTAATGGGACTTCCCAGTCTCATTCTTGACCCAACTCTTGATCAAATTCGACAATCCTACTAGTTCCTTCTAAAGCTCACCTCCCAGTGCCACCCCTCAGCCCATGTCTTCCTGACTCTTCTGTGAGCTGATGGATACTTTTTTTGTCCTTGAAGACCTCCCAGTCATATGCCACCTCTGATCATGGGCCTCTATATTCCACACATTCTCCCTGGGTTATCCCACTCACTTCATGGTTTTAATTCCTCTCCCTGAGCTGCTGACTTCCAAATATCGAGCGGTAGTCTTGACTTCGGCAATACTTCTAAAGGGCAGATTCAAATTCATTATGGACATCTTCACCTGAGAAGCTTCCATGTAAAATATCCATAACTAAACTTATATTCCTCTAAGTCTGCTTTTCATGTAAGCTATATTTCCATTATAATCCATCAGTTACCCAAGTCAGATACTAAGTTCACCATCTTAACTTTTTCTCCTTCACTTTCCCCACATTCTATTAACTTTAGCTCCTGATAATTTCCATATACATCTCCCATCTCTCCATCCTCGTTCAGTCTTTCATCATTTCTCTCCTACTGCAATGCTTCACTTGATGTATTTTGTTTTGTCTGCCTCAAATCCTTTCTCCTCACAGCCATGTCTTTCTAAAGACATCTTTGCCACTGAATATTCTCCCATGGCTCCCGCACTGCCTAAGGATTAAGACCAGAGCTCTTCACCATTCACGGTGACTTGCTCCACAACCCAGCCTCAGCCCCACCCATTCAGTCTCTTAGTCTACCCTGTCATACTTTCAATGGCTTATGAATCCCTGGACACACTGCTGTGTTTCCCATCTCTCTTTTCATAACTTCTGAGGTTTTATCCATTCTACTCCATCCACTAGAAATATTCTCTGCTCACCCTCCCGTCTTTCCTGGCTAAGACCTATTTATTTAGGCACAATTCAAGGAGCATTCCCTCTAGGAAACTCCCATTCAATTCCCAGACTAGACACAATCACCTGACACAGCCTTGTTGCATATCTTTGTCGTTGTAATTATAATTGTTGATTTTGGAATGCCACTAAGTAGAACTCTCATGAAGTCATTTCCTTTTTTTTTTTTTTTTTTTTTTTTTCTTTTCTTTTTTTGAGATGGAGTTTCTCTCTTGTTACCCAGGCTGGAGTGCAATGGCACGATCTCGGCTTACCACAACCTCCACCTCCTGGGTTCAGGCAATTCGCCTGCCTCAGCCTCCTGAGTAGCTGGGATTACAGGCACACGCCACCATGCCCAGCCAATTTTTTGTATTTTTAGTAGAGATGGGGTTTCACCATGTTGACCCGAAGATGGTCTCGATCTCTTGACCTCATGATCCACCTGCCTCAGCCTCCCAAAATGCTGGGATTACAGGCGTGAGCCACTGCGCCCGGCCCCATTTCTTTCCCATGTAATATATATTTAAAGGCAGATTGATTGCAGATGACAAATTTTTAACACTAATCTCTCATTTAAAAACTCAGTAACTGAGAACAACGTTATTTAGCATAAATATTCACTGAAGTTTCCCTCTTTCAAAGGAGAAAAACTTGCTTTGACTCCATGTAGCTTTCTGTTCCACCCACCTATAGTTGTGAAAGGGAGAGAGGCACCAAGCAGAATCAGTTATTGTTCCTTGCAGGAAACTAGAAATTCTTTCCCCTTGCCCTGCTTGACCCACTCTTTGAAATTGCACCCTTTTTAACATGTGGTTTTTTGATCATCAGTTTTCTGTGCAGTTTTATAAACCAAACTGTGATACAAATTTTAACTCAAGAAGCTCATATTCTCTTTCTTTCTTTCTTTCTTTCTTTCTTTCTTTCTTTCTTTCTTTCTTTCTTTCTTTTCTTTCTTTCTTTCTTTTTTCTTTCTTTCTTTCAGAGATAGGATCTTGCTCTCTCACCCAGGCTGGAGTGCAGTGGCACAATCATAGCTAAATGCAACCACTAACTTCTGGCCCAAAGCGATCCTCCTGCTTTAGCGTCCCAAGTAGCTGGGACTACAGATATGTGCTACCATCCCTGGCTAATTTATTTATTTTTTATTTTTTGTAGAGAAACGATCTCACTATGTTGCCCAGACTGGTCTCAAACTTCTGGCCTCAAGCAATCATATTGCCTTGGCCTTCCAAAGCACTGGGGTTATAGGTGGGAGCCACAGTGCCTGGCCAAAAAGCTCATATTTCTTAAAATGCTTTGCTTTTTAAGCAAACTTGTGTTGGACAACTTTAACAAGCATATTTAAATAGATCTTAGGTAACATGCATGGACAGGCCCTCCACACCTTAGAGAAATAGCTCACATATGTCAGGGACGGAGACTATTTAAAATTTTTGTTCTTCTTTGCAACGGAAAAACCAATACTGCTGTTGCCTTCCACATGAAGAAGCTCAGTTGGTGTAATTCTGTGGCTGAGCCTCCCTCTGTTTCTTTGCTCAGTTTGTCCCCAGGAGGTGAAAGACTCCTCTGACTACTAACTGTCAACTTTGAGGAGGATACATTTCAGGAAGGATGAATAGAGCTTGCTTGGTGCAGTTATGCCCTCGTCCTCTTGAAGCAGGGGTGAGTAGCAAGCTCCCATTTCTTTCTGCACACCCAAGCTCTGCCACTGCCTGTGAGCTCAGCTTCCACTACCTGTGCATTTGCCCTCCAAACTCAGCTTTAGTCTCTAACATAGCACTTGTTATAATACATTTTCTGTCTTACTCCATATTTTATTTATCAGCTTATTCAGATCTCCAGCTGAGATAAAGTGTGTGTCTTTATTTTAGGACCTGTCACATACTCCAATACTTACTGCATGAACCAGGAACACTGACAAATATAAACACAAGAGGGGAGGTTGGGGAAGACAGGCTGTTAGTGGGAGCAAGGTTTTGTGGCTTTAGACATTGGACTTCAGCGTATAGGGAGTAATTGACCTTCACACTTTCTACAGGGTCATATGGGGTCAGAATCGCTTTTAAAATTGTGCAGTGATCTATGGGGATTTTTTTAAATTTAATTTAAAATTCCAGGATATATGTACAGAATGTACAGGTTTGTTACATAGGTAAACGTGTGCCATAGTGGTTTACTGCACCCATCAACCCATCTCCTAGGTATTAGGCCCTACATGCATTAGCTATTCATCCTGATGCTCTCCCTCCCCTGCCCCCACCCCCAACAGGTTCCAGTGTATTGTTCCTCTCTCTGTGTCCATGTGTTCTCATTGTTCAACTCCCATTTATACATGAGAACATACAGTGTTTGATTTTCTGTTCCTGCATCAGTTGCTGAGGATAATTCACAATAGCAAAGACATGGAATCAACCCAAATGCCTGGATAAAGAAAACGTGATACATATACAGCATGGAATACAATATAGCTATAAAAAGGAACAAAATTGTGTCCTTTACAGGGACATGGATGGAACCAGAAGCTATAATGAAATTTTTTATCAGACTGGGTAACCTCAACTTATGATCACTTTTGTGCAAGCCGTGGTTCTTTGTGTAGACAGGGGAGTGTACTTTGTGGACTCAAGAAAATGGTACTGAGAACTTACTGAATCTACAGAAGCTTGGGCCCCAGCAAGGAGTGGAAAAGTACTTGGTTTTCCAATGGCGCCAATTACAAGGGTCTCAGCTTGAACACCAGCCTCCAGCAGAAACAGGTAGAACCAGCTAGAGGCTCACCCCACAGTTTATCACGCAGTCATTGCTGAGGGGAAGACACAACCATAGAGCAAAGAGGAATTCTTTACTTAGGACTTTAACATGTTGGGGAGAAAACAGTTTTTTCTGGTTTTACTGTCTTCTTAGCTGGGGCTACTAAGACAATTCAATTCTACACATGTTACATAATACTTTCTTTAAGTGGCTAACTGTTAAACAGGAAAGACTAGATTGGCTGCCCAAAATTCCATCAGCAAGCAGGACCAAGGAGGAAATTGGAGAGATTATTTTAGAATTCACTTGGCGTATTCATTGGATCCGGTTTCGAAATGCCAAATCATTTCTAGGTGAGAACACAGTTACTACAGGTGTCTGTAGATATGCCTGGAGGGAAAGCATGTGATAAATATACAGAATTTGAGAGAAAAAAACTATATTGAGATCCTCATGTTTGAGATACGTTCCTCTCTCATCCCCTTAAACAGTGCTTCTCAAACATTTACAGTGAGATTATATTGCCTAGAGAGTTTGCTAAAACCCAGGTTGCCAGGCCTCAGCTCCAGAGTTTCCAGTTCTCTGGGGCTGGGTAGGGTCTGAGCATCAGCATTCATAAAAAGGCCTCAATGAGGCTGATAGTTCTGGTCCAGGGACCACACTTTGAGAATCATAGCTCTGGGTGAGGAGGCATCAGAAGCATCAACAGCAGCTTCAGTTTAAGTGCCTGGCAGGGGTGATTTTCCTACAGAAATGAATATGGGTTTGAAGGGAAAATATTTTCCAGGCAGTGGGTTGATTAGGAATAAGCAATAGTATGATAAGTCCATTGAAAATCTGAAAACATAATAGATGACACTTTCTGGACCCACTAAATGACCTCACCATTTCTTTTTTTCTTCAATTAAAACAAGAGGTTTATTCCCATTCTTTCCATTTCCTGAAAAATGAAATGAACAGATGGTTGGCATCTTACATGTTGCCCCAGGTGAGAATATATTTTTGTTCACATTTGCTCACTCACTGCTTTTTTTTAACTTTTATTTTAGATTCAGGGGTACATTTGCAGGTTTGTTAAACAGCCACATTGCATGTCTCAGGGGCTTGGTGTACAGATTATTTTGTCACCCAGGTAATCAGCATAGTACCTGATGGGTAGTTTTTCGATCTTGGCTCTCTTCCCACCCTCACCTTCCAGTAGGCCCCAGTGTCTGTTGTTCCCCTGTTTGTGTCCTGTGTACTTTATATGGTTTAACTCTGTGTCCCCACTCAAATCTCATGTCAAGCTGTAATCCATAATATTGGAGGAAGGGACTGGAGGGAGGTGATTGGAACATAGAGGTCATTTCTAATAGTTTGGCACCATCTCTCTAGTGCTGTCTTGTGATAGAGTTCTCATCAGATCTGGTTGTTTGAAGGCATGTAGCACTTCTCCCAATCCTCCTGCGAGCCAGGTAAAGATGTGCTTGCTTCCCCTTTGCTTTTCACCATGATTGTAAATTTCCTGAGGCCTCTCCGTAAGCAGAAGCTGGTACAACCTGCAGAACTGTGAGCCAATTAAACTTGTTTTATTTATAAATTATCCAGTCTCAGGTAGTTCTTTATACCAGTGCAAGAATGGACTAGTACAGTACTTAATGTTTAGCTCCCACTGATAAGTCAGAGCATCCAGTATTTGGTTTTCTGTTCCTGCATTAATGCACTTAAGATAATGGCCTCCAGCTGCATCCACGTTCCTGAAAAGGACACAATCTCATTCCTTTATATGATTGTGTAGCATTCCATGGTGTATATGTACCAATATTTTTTTATCCAGTCTACTTTTGATGGGCATTTAGGTTGATTCCATACCTTTGCTTTTGCAGATGATGCTGTAGTGAGCATATTCATATGCATATTCAGGTGCCTTTGTGGTAGAACAATTTACATTCCTTTGAGTATGCACCACATAATGAGATTGCTGGGTCTAACGGTAATTCTGCTTTATGTTTAAAAAATTGTCAAACTTCTTCCCACAATGGCTAAACTGATTCCCATCAGCAGTGTTTAAATATTCCCTTTTCTCTGCAACCTCACCAGCATCTATTACTTTTTGACTTTTTAATTATAGCCATTCTGACTGGTAGGAGATGGTATCTCTGTGGTTTTGACTTGCATTTCTCTGCTTATTAGTGATGCTGAGCATTTTTTCATATGCAGTTGACACGTACATGTCTTCTTTTGAAGTGTCTGTTCAGGTTCTTTGCCTACCATTCAATGGGTTTTTTTTTTTTTTTTTTTTTTTGCTTGTGAATTTAAATTCCTTATGGATTCTGGATATTAGACCTTTGTCAGATGTACAGTTTGCATATATATATTTTCTCACACTCTATAGGTTGTCTGCATATTCTATTGATAGTTTCTTTTGCTGCACAGGTGCTCTATAGTTTAATTAGGTCCCATTCGTCTGTTTTTGTTGCAACTTATTTTGGTGTCTTCACCATGAAATCTTTGACAGGGCCTATATCCATATGGTATTTCCTAGGTTATCTTAAAAGGATTTCATAGTTTTACATTTGCTATTTAAGTATTAAATCCATCTTGAGTTGATTTTTGTATATGATGCAAAAAGGTTTCAAGCTTCTACATATGGGTAGCCAGTTACCCCAGCACCATTTATAGAATAGGAAGTCAGTTCCCCGTTACTCTTTTCTGCAGACCTTGTTGAAGATCACATGGTTGTAGGTTGTGTGGCCTTATTTAAGGGCTCTCTATTCTGTTTCATTGGTCTATGTGTCTGTTTCTATATCAGTACCATTGTTTTGGTTACTGTAGCTTGTAGTATAGTTTGAAAGCAGGTAATGTGATGCCTTCAGTTTATTTTTTTCCTTAGGGTAGACCTAGCTATTCAGGCTTTTTATTTTTTTTATTTTTATTTTTTTGCTTTCATGTGAATTTTAAAATTGTTTCAATTCTATGAAGAATGTCATTGGTAATTTGATAGGAATCACATGAATCTATAGATCTCTTTGGGCAGCATGGCCATTTTCACAATATTGATTCTTTCTATCCATGAGCATGGCATTTTTTTCTCCTTTGTGTCATCTTTGATTTCTTTGAGCAGTGTTTTATAATTCTCATTGCAGAGATCTTTCACCTCCCTGGTTAGCTGTATTCCAGGCATCTTTCTCTTTTTGTGGCTATTGTGAATGAGATTGCATTCTTGGTTTGGATGTTGTTGGTTTGTGGAAATGCTACTGGTTCTGCACATTGATATTGTACCCTGAAACTTTGCTGCAGTTGTTTATTACATCTAGCAGCTTTTGGGCAGAGTCTACAGGATTGTCTAGGTAAAGAAACATACCATCTGCAAAGAGAAATAGTTTCACTTTCGCTCTTCCTACTTGGATGCCTTTTATTTCTATTTCTTGCCTTATCATTCTAGCTGGGACGTGCAGTACTATGGTGAATAAGAGTGGTGAGAGTGGGCCTCCTTTTCTTCTTGAGGTTCCCAAGGAAAATGCTTCCAGCTTTTGCCCATTCAGGATGATGGTAACTGTGGGTTTGTCATAGATGGCTCTTCAGTGCCTAGTTTTTTGAGAGTTTTTAAGATGAAAGAATGTTGAATTTTATTGAAATTCTGTTCTGTATTTATTGAGATAACGATGTGGGTTCTGTTTTCAGTTCTATTTATGTGGTGAATCATGTTTATTGACTTACGTGTGTTGAACCAACGTTACATACCAGAGATAAAGCCTAGTTGATCATGGTGAATTAGCTTTTTGATGTGCTGCTGGATTTGGTTTCTAGTATTTTGTTGAAGATTTTTGCATCCATATTCGTTAAAGATATTGACCTAAAGTTTGCTTTTTTTGTTTTATCTCTGCCAGATTTTGGTGTCAGGATAATTTTGGCTGCATTGAATGACTTAGAAACAAGTGTCGCCTCCTCAATTTCTTAGATTTGTTTTAGTAGGAATGATACCAGCTCTTTATACATCTGGCAGAATTCAGCTGGGAATCCATCTGTCCTAGACTTATTCTGGTTGGTAGGCTTTTCATTGCTGATCCAATTTCAGAACTCATTATTGGTCTGTTCAAGGATTCAATATCTTCCTGGTTCAATCATGAGAGATTATGTGTTTCTAGAAATGTATACAAAAGTCAGAAATTTCTTCTAGGTTTTCTGGTTTGTGAGCATAGAAGTGCTCATAGTTGTCTCAGAGTTTTTTGTATTTTTGTGGGGTGAATGGTAATAATGTCCTCTTTGTAGTTTCTTACTGTGTTTATTTAGATCTATCTTTTCTTTTTTATTAGTTTAACTGACAATCTCTCAATCATATTTATTCTTTCAGAAAGAAAACTCCTAGATCCATTGATTTTTTTGTATGGTTTACCCCTCTCAATTTCCATCAGTCCAGCTCTGACTTTTGTTATTTCATTTCTTCTGGTAACTTTAGAATTGGTTTACTCCTCTTTCTCTAATTTCTCTAGGTATGATATTATGTTTTTAATTTTAGATTGTTTTAACTTTTTGATGTGGGGTTTAGCACATATACTCCCCTCTTAACATGGCTTCAACTATATCCTAGAGATTCTGGATTTTCTTTTTTTAATTAGTTTCAAAGAATTTCTTAATTTTTGCCTTAATTTCATTGTTTACCCAAAAGTCATTTAGGAGAAGGTTGTTTAATTTCTGTGAAATTGTTTGATTTTGGGTGATTTTCTTATAATTGATTTTTATTTTTATTGGGCTGTAGTCTGAGAGTGTGGTTGGTTTTCTGTGTGTGTGTGTGTGTGTGTGTGTGTGTGTCTTTGCTGGGGATTGTTTTCTGGCTGATTGTGTTGTCAATTTTAGAGTATGTGCAATGGAGAGTTCTTTAATGTCTGTTTGGTCTGTTTGGCCAAGTGTTGAGTCAAGGGCCCGAATATCTTTGTTAGTGTTTTACCTCAATGATCTGTCTAATAAATACTGTCAGAGGAGTATTGACTACTATTACTGTGTGGTTATCTAGAGCTCTAAAAACTTGTTTTAAGAATCTGAGTGCTCCAGTGCTGGGTTCATATATATATATATATATAGCATAGTTAGGTCTTCTTGTTGAATTAACTCTTTACCATTATGTAATTCTCTTCTTTTTCTATTTTGGTTATTGTTGGTTTAAAGTCTGTTTTTTCTGAAATTAGAAGAACAACCCTTACTTTTTTTGTTTTCCATTTTCTTGGTAGATCTTTCTCTTTTCCTTTACTTTGAGCTGGGTGGGTGGCATTACATGTGAGATGGTCTCTTGAAGACAGCATATAGTTGGATATTGCTTTTCTATTCAATTTGCCACTACCCTGTATCTTTTAATTGGGGCATTTAATGCATTTACATTCAAGGTTAATATTGATATGTGCAGATTTGATGCTGTCATCATGTTGTTGGCTGGTTATTATGCAGACTTCATTTGTGGTTCTTTTATGGTGTCAACAGTCAATGTACTTCACTGTGTTTTGTGGTGGCTTGTAATGATCTTTCATTTCCATATTTAGCACTCTCTTTAGGATTTCTTATAAGGCAGGTCTGGTGGTAATGATTCCCCTTTGCATTTGCTTGTCTGAAAAGGATCTTATTTCTTCTTCATTTTTTAAGCTTACTTTGGCTTGAAATGAAATTCTTGGTTGGAATTTATTCTCTTTAAAAATGCTGAATGTATGTCCCCAATCTCTTCTGGGCCTGTAGAATTTCTGCTAAAAGACTACTGTTAGCCTGATTGGGTTCCCTTTGTAAGTGATCTGACCTTTCTCTCTAGCTGCCTCTGACATTTTTTTCTGAGTTTTTTTTCCCAGCTGGTTAATTCCACTGCTAATACTTGTAATTGTATTATGAAATTCATAGGTGAGGTTTTCAGCTCTGTCAAATCAGTTTCATTTTTTCTTAAAATGGCCATTTCATCTTTCATTTTATGTATCCTCTTATTGTATTCTTTAGATTCCTTGCATTAGATTTCAACTTTCTCCTGAATGTCAGTCATGTTCATTCCTATCCATATTCTGAATTCTCTTTCTGCCATTTCATCCATTTGAGATTGGTTAAGAATCATTGCTAGGGAACTAGTGTGATCATTGAGGGAAATAAGATCCTCTGGTTTTTGAGCTAAGTTATTGTGCTGGTTCTTTCTAACCTGTGTGGATTGCTGTTCCTTGAATCTTTGAAGTTTCTATCCTTTGGTTGGTTTTTTGCTTGTATCTTCTTTGACACCCTTAGGAGTTTGATTATGGTATAAGGTAGATTCAGTCAATTGGGCCACGGCTCAGCTCAGCACTCCCGGGCTGCTTACTCTAATTCTAGGGGGCTGGTACCAGGCCCCAGCTCCTTGAGGTAGGAACCTGCTGAGCTGAGGTGCCAAGGTGTTCCTGGTCTGCTGTCCACAACATTTTGATGGGTGGTGCCAGCTAAACTGCTTCATCTTGGCAATAGCAGCAGGACCCATGCTTATTTTCAAACATGCCTGCAGCCATGGAAGTACAGCAGGATGCACAGGAGATGACTGGAGCAGGGAGTGGGGCTGTATCACTACTGTGCACACTTTTGTCAGTGGCAGGGGTTAGAAGGGGAGAAAGCTGGGGCAGAGTTGCCAGCGTCCATGTCTGTACTTGTGCTGGTAGAAGTTGCTGTGGGGACTGGACAGTGGTTGACACAAGGCTAGTGGTCTCCATGTGCATGTTCACAGTGGTGGCAGTGGCAACACGAGATGGGGGTGGGGCCACCAGCCACCAGCATCCATTCGCACATTCACAGCAGCAGCAATGGGGGTGTGGGGAGCAGGGTGGGGTTGCTTGCATCTGTGTGATTGTTGATGCCAGTAGTAGCAGTGCAGCTAGGTGCCTGCTAATCAGGGAGGCAGGGAGAGCAGGGTGCGCTCACATAGCAGCAGACGAGTGGCACAGTACACATGCATACACACACCACTGGGAGGAAAAAGTGAGCTCTGCCTGTGTGGTTGCTAGCAAAGCAGTGGGAGTGTGGCCATGTTTGTGCATCCTGGCAATGCAGGCATGGAGGAGGCTGCAGTGGGAGAGGGTGTGGGTGGGCTTTTGTGTGTCAGTGGGGGCTGCATTGATAGAGTTCTGTGATGATCAGGTGCAGTCTGTTGGTGAAGGAGCTATGATGTGAGCCCCCAGGAAGCACCTTGATTGGGCATCCAAGGCTATGCTGCAAGCATGTACAGCCAGATCGGGGCCCCATGAGAGGCCAGCAGATAGGGTGCTCTCAGATAAAACTGGCTCCATCTAACCAGCATTAAAAGAAAAACAGGATTTATACCTCTCTGTGTTTCTTTGATCCCAAGCAGTTGCTTAGCTAAAGAAATGAATTGTTTTTTGTTTGTTATTTTTTTGTCTCTAAAGATCTTCTCCAAGATGACAGTATGACAAACCATTAACAACCAATAAGATCAGCAGAAACTCTGAACTAGTGAGGAATTCTCCATAAGTGTATTGCTGTCATTGGACTCTCTGTATATTAGTTGTTAATAAGTTTATCATATTTATTTATGGTAAAAATATTCAATTATCTGCTACATAGTTAAAGAAACAGGATGCTATAGAAATGATTTTGATAGTTAGCATTACCTATAAATTTAGCTATGAACCTGGTTGGTCTCTGTTAGGAAGACACCTGTCATTTCTAGGCCTGACATAGATTGCAGCTGATTTTTTTTTTTCTTAATTTTATTTAATATTAAGTTCCAGGATACATGTGCAGGATGTGCAGGTTTGTTACAAAGGTAAACATGTGCCATGGTGGTTTCCTGTGCCTATCAGCCCATCGCCTAAGTATTAAGCCTTGCATTAATTTTCTATTTATCTGATGCTTCCCTAATCCCCACTCCCCTGACAGGCCCCAGTGTGTGTTATACCTTCCCTGTGTCCAGGTGTTCTCATTGTTCAGCTACCACTTAAAAGTGAGAATGTCAGTGTTTGATTTTCTGTTCCTGTGTTAGTTTGCTGAGGATAATAGCATCCAGCTCTATCTATGTCCCTGCAAAGGCATGATCTCATTCCTTTTTATGGCTGCATAGTATTCCATGGTGCATATGTGCCCCACTTTCTTTATCTAACCTATCACTGATGGACATTTGGGTTGATTCCATGTCTGTGCTATTGTAAATAGTGCTGCAATGAACATATGTATGTGTATATCTTTATAATATAATGATTTATATTCCTTTGGGTATATACCCAGTAATGGGATTGCTGGGTCAAATGCAATTTCCAGTTTTCAGTCTTTGAGTAATTGCCACACTGTCTTCCACAATGGTTGAACTAATTTACATTTCACAAACAGTTTAAAAGTGTTCCTATTTCTCCACAACTTCACCAGCATCTGTTGTTTCTTGACTTTTTAATAATTGCCATTCTGACTAGCATGAGATGTTGTCTCATTGTGGTTTGATTTGCATTTCTCCGTTGATCAGTAATGTTGAGCTTTTTTACATGTTTGTTGGCTGCATAAATGTCTTCTTTTGAGAAATGTCTGTTCATGTTCTTTGCCTACTTTTTGATTTTTTTTATTGTAAATTTGCTTAAGTTTCTTGTAAATTTTGGATATTAGACCTTTGTCAGATGGATAGATTGCAAAATTTTCTCCCATTCTGTAGGTTGTCTGTTCACTCTGATGATAATTTCTTTTGCAGTACAGAACCACTTTAGTTTAATTAGTTCCCCTTGGTCAATTTTTGCTTTTGTTGCAATTGCTTTTGATGTTTTTGTCATGAAATCTTTGCTTATGTCTATCTCTTAAATGGTATTGCCTACATTTTCTTCTAGGATTTTTATAGTTTTGGGTTTTAAATTTAAGTCCTTAATACATCTTGAGTTAGTTTTTGTATAAGGTATAAGGAAGGGGTACAGTTTTAGTTTTCTGCTTATGGCTAGCCAGTTATTCCAGCACCATTTATTAAATATGAAATCCTTTCCCCGTTGCTTGTTTTTGTCAGGTTTGTCAAAGCCCAGATAGTTGTAGATGTGCAGTCTTATTACTGAGATCTCTATTCTGTTCCATTGGCCTATGTGTCTGTTTTGGTGTCCCTACCATGCTGTTTTTGTTACTGTGGCCTTACAGTATAGTTTGAAGTCAGGCAATGTGATGTTTCCAGCTTTCTTCTTTTTGCTTAGGAGTCTTGACTATTCAGGCTCTTTTTTGGTTCCATATTAATGTAAAAGTAGTTTTTTCTAATTCTGTGAAGAATGTCAATGGTAGTTTAATGGGAATAGCACTAAATCTATAAATTACTTTGGGCAGTATGGCCATTTTCACAATATTGATTCTTCCTAGTCACAAGCATGGAATGCTTTTCCATCTGTTTGTGTCCTCTCTTATTTCCTTGAGCAGTGGTTTGTAGTTTTCCTTGAAGAAGTCCTTCACATCTTTTGTTAGCTGTATTCCTAGGTATTTTATTCTCTTTGTAGCAATTGTGTATGGGAGTTCATTCATGATTTGGCTCTCTGTTTGTCTATTGTTGATGTAAAGGAATGCTTGAGATTTATGCACACTGATTTTGTATCCTGAGACTTGGCTGAAGTTGTTTAAATTGCTGCTGATTTTATATGACAACCTCTGCATGCCGTAACATAACTATTTAGTACCTAAAGCTATCTGATACATTTTCTTTAACACAAAATCTTCAGTCTTGCAGAAAATTTAGCATTTTGCTGTTTACCCTTTCAAATATCAAAATGGTAATACATCTTACTAGGTTACCTGGTTTACAAGAGAATGAGACTTTCAGAAAATATGGTTTATCACGCACAAAAAGATATGAATGTAAGAGTCCTGGGTCAATACTCCTTGTGTGCAAGAATATCAAAGGAAGGGGGAAAAAGAAGAATAAATTAGATTCTTTAAATTGGGACTGACTTCTAAACCATAGCAGATGGTAACCTAAGGGGAAGAGATGACTCACCATATCTATTTAGAGAAAGCCAGTGAACAGACTGTTACCCATCCTCTTATGGGTTTGTTTGCCTGTGAACTGACCTAAGAAATACACCAAATTTATCCATTGTCTCATTGAAAAAATGGCTTAGTACCAAAAGAGGCAGGAAATCACTATTGACCATCTTTAAACACCCACCAAACTAAGGCTCAGGGAAGAAGACGTTTCCAAGGGAGTAATTTTCCAAGTTAGCAGCTGCTTATTTGCTTATGTAGCTCAGTCTTCTGCAGTGCCCTCTTCTGTGAGAGCGGAGAACTTCAGCCATGTCAACAGGCACACAGAACTTGCCTATCAGTTTCCATCATAACTCAAAGCACATCAAGCATTTGATTAGAGTCATAAGGTTCTGCTGCAGAGCATGTAGCCCTTAAAATGTCTTTAATCTTCACTTCCTATGCACATATTCTACATCTCAGCCCACCCCCACTTGCTGAAGCTAACTTGCATGCTTTGTTTTCCCTCCTCATAATTCTTAGCCAGTTGTAATGCAAAGCACTTCATCTGCCCCACATTACCTCAAACCTAGGTACCATCACCCGCCAAAGCATTTAGCATTCTAGTTAGGACACTCATGCCTTTTAGAAAGATTCATGAATTATAAGGTTTTTTTTTAATGTTTCACTTAAATATACTCACATATGCAATGGATTCCCTCACAATGTTTAGCAAGAAATTTAGCCATATTGGTAAAATCTGTTTCAGAAAAGGCCAGTTCATGTGTTTTAATCCTCCTGGGAAGAAGCTAAAGATTTCACATATGTACATCCAATGACAAAATCTTCAAAAACTAATACATATTTATACATTATGGTAGGAAGTTTACAAGGTAAAGGAAGGTGGGATAAAATTAAACCAAAGCTATATCCTTTCATGTATCAGTAGGATTAAAAGAAATAGGATAAGCAAATAGCCTGGAAATTAATCTGCTTAAAATAAATAAAATTTGGTTTACATAAGTATTGTCCATAAGGTAGGTCTATATAGTGCATACGAGTTAGAGTGTAACAAGTTCTTCATCCATAGAGTTCCCAGAGTTACCAACCCCATATTATATTTTCTGCTCATTTGTAAACAAGACAGAGTTTGGCTAATTCTTTGAAGCTGTTATACCCACAAACAAAGTTGCACATAAGTACAAAAATTCATGTGTTGCATGCAGTCACCACATTTCTTTAGGCTAGTTTAATCTGAAAGAATTCCAATCTTATGAGCTGATAATTTTATAGAATGCCTCCCTGTTTAGGCTTAGTCTGGTGTTTCCTCCTCATTCAATTTAGGTTACGCCTTTCTGAAAGGAGTATTATGACTTGTGACAGTCGCGTTACAGAGGATGTTAACTTTATTCAGGTAAGTGGCCATGTTCTTCCTAGGTAAGTTAATATTTTCCCCTTCCTCATTAATATCCCTCCTGTGGGAGGTATTTTGAGACTATATAATAACCTGTTACTCATCAGATTCTCAGTTTCTAATTTTAGCAGCTGTTGACAACTATTTTACCAATTCAATTATCACTCTGATGGTTGAAAAGCAGTGATTTTCTAACTCTATTATCCTTTTACACGATTACTTGGCAATCTATTGTAAAGAAAAAGCCCTTTTCTTTCGTACTTCTCCCGTTTACTTATTTACATTATGTGGGTGCAACTCATAGACTCTTATTTTATTCTAGGATGAGTTTGTTGTCCAATCCTGCATAGGCAATCATTCTAAAAGTTAGTGATTTAAAACAACAGTAATCATTTATTGTCTCGCACTCATCCAGTGGGCGGCAATTTCAGCGAGGTTTGTCCGGATGGGTCTGGCTCAGGGCTTTGATGATGTTGCAGTCTGGGCCCAGCTTGTCTTCTGAACATCAGACTGGAAAGAGAGGGGTCTGCTCCAGGGTGGCCACTCACAAAGTGGGACATTTGGTGTTTGTTGTTGGTGGCAGGCCTCTCCCCAGGGCTGTCTGAGTGTCCCACAGCATGGACTCTGGGTTCCCCCATACTGACCCATTCAAGAAACTAAGGTGGGAACAGCAATGCTTTTATGACCTACACCTGGAAGTCGTGCTCTGCTGCCTCCACTGCATTCTATTGCTAACACAGCCCCATTCAGTATGGGAAGGACTGCACAAGGGTGTGAGCTTTAGGAGGTGATGATCATTGTGGGCCAACTTAGAGCTTATCTGCAAGTGGATCATTACTCTACTATCATTATTCATTCTGAAACTCACTTTTCCCCAGATTTGGCCAGTGAGGGGCCCGTCAACACGGCTCTTACATCCTCTTGACACTCCTCCATTATTCACTGAGAACTTCCTTAATCCCATCTTCCTTAAAAGATGGGATTTTGGCCAGGCGCAGTGGCTCAAGCCTGTAATCCCAGCACTTTGGGAGGCCCAGGCAGGTGGATCATGAGGTTAAGAGATCGAGACCATCCAGGTCAACACGGTGAAACCCCGTCTCTACTAAAAATACAAAAATTAGCTGGACATGGTGGCTCACGCCTGTAATCCCAGCTGCTCGGGAGGCTGAGGCAGGAGAATTGCCTGAATCCAGGAGGCGGAGGTTGCGGTGAGCCGAGATCGCGCCATTGCACTCCAGCCTGGGTAACGGCAGCGAAACTCTGTCTCAAAACAACAACAACAAAAAAAAAAGATGGGATTTTAAGAAATCCCATTTTATACCTTCCTTGCTCTAGCTCTGGAATTAACTAAATTAATTAATCCATTAATTAATTAATCCACACTCTCTATGGATTCCTCTTAGTGAAGAATGGTTTTCAGAAACCAAGATCTAGTGGTTACGTGTGCTCATTGTTACCAGAGTATCATTGCTTGTCGGTACTCTCTGAGAAAGAGGTAGTAAAAGGAAATGCATGCACATAAAAAAATATATATATACATCTATAGCCATGAATTTATATTGATACCTACAATTCCAATTCAACAACACAAAGGTTATTCTAGCCTTCACTCTTTTTATATTTTTAAAGTTCTTCTGCCAAGATAAAAATTTTTGTTGCATTTTCATCAATATATGTATTTGCTCGACCTCAGAAATTACTAAAAGTAGGTTCAAAATTATTAACTCAAACCACAGTAAAAATAAATGATGAGATTAATATGTGCTTATAGTATTTTGTCTTTAATCTAAGGATATAAACTAACAATACTGTGTTCAAAATTACCTGGCTTTTTATCCCCTTCAGTATGGCTCTATTAGTCATCGAAAATATAATTAGATAAGTTTGTTCCTGTTTATATTGCATTTTTGTTTCCTTCCCATCTTTAAAGCTGTCATTTTACTTTTAAGTAGAAAAATGAATAAACTCAGGTGAGGAAAGTGATTCATTCTTTAGATGTCAGCTAAATTCTTTCTCTAGTTACTTCACTCTTTGTTCAATGGACCCATTTACAAGTCCCTGTAATGTCTGATATAGAGGATGTACATAGGCCAAACAGCTTAGATCCCCTCACTGGAGCCTGGAACCTGAACGCCACCATTGTTGACTGCCCAACTGACTATTAGAAGGGACTAATGCTAAACCTCTGATATGACACCTGCCATCTAGAGACATGCTGGTTGCAATAGACCCTTCTACCCTACAGGGAACAACGATACGTCCTTACTGAAATAAAGACCTTTCCTTGATACAGGTTTATGTTTAGCCCACTGTATTTCTCCTAGCTTCATCACATGTAGTGCTATATTTACCATCCTGTTTTCCATTATAGCATTGCCACTAACAAAGAAGCTCATTTTACAAAAAGACAAGAGTGAAAATAATGCCTCAGTCAGATAATTCATTGGTCTTTCAACGTCCTTCATAGAATTGGTTTAGTGAAAACCCAGTCATGGAGCTAATTCTCTGCAAAGTATACGTGCCATCCAACAGGGCATGTTGTATGCAAAAAATCACTGCCACTATTTGATTATCTTTCTTCTATAGCCAGAGTATATGAGTCCAGGATGAAAGCCTGAAAATTGAAAGGGTTTGTCTAACTATTATACCTAAAAATCATTTACTAAATTTTTGTTTCTCATCTTCATGTCTTTAGACTCTTCTGTGTTCTCAGAGAACACAACAATTGTTTCCCAATTGGAAGCTGGGACTGCCATTTGGTAATTTTGGTCTTACCATGCTATAGAGCAAATAGATGAAGAAGGAGGTTACAGTGCAGGCAATTATTAATGGTCCCGATTAGCAAGAGGAAAGTTGGTTGCTGCGACACACAGAGGTGGAAAGGGAGGAGTATGTCTGGAGCCCAGAGGATTTTGTGAGAGGCCTCCTGATATTTCTATGTCAGTTAGTAAAATTAATACAAAACGATAACAATTTAATTGAGGCAGACTCTGGGGACTTTGATCTTCCAAGAATAAAAGTTTGCGGTATTTAGGTAAAATATCCTAACTAGCTAAAGTGCTGAGTGCAAAGAGAACACAGAAAGGGTAGTGGAGCAGGAAGTCACAGATACCAACTTCAGCCTTAGGACATGTTACAGAAACAATTACAGCAGCCACATACATTTTCTTTCTTTCTTGTCTTGGTAGCCAGTTTCCAAGATAGTCCCAATGATTCCTGTGATTCCTGCTTCCTGGTATTTCCCTTCTCTCTCTCTCTCTCTCTCTCTCTCTCTCTCTCTCTCTCTCTCTCTCTCTCTCTCTCTCTCTTTCTCTCCCCTCCTCCCCCCTTCTTCTCTCTCTCTCTCCCCTCCTCCCCCCTTCTTCTTCTTCTTCTTCTTCTTCTTCTTCTTCTTCTTCTTCTTCTTCTTCTTCTCTCTCTCTCTCTCTCTCTCTCTCTCTCTCTCTCTCTCTCTTCCTCTGTCTCCCTATTCTCATTTTTTCTCTCTCTCTCTTACCACTGGCTCTGGCAGAAGCCAGCTACCAGGTCATGAACAGTCCTAAGGAAAAGCCTACATGGCAAGGAACTGAGCACTCCAGACAACAATCGTGCATGAGCTTAGAAATGAATCCTTCAGCTCCAGTCCAGCCTTCAGATGTGTATTAGTTCATTCTCACACTACTATAAATAATTACCGAGACTGCGTAAGTTATAAAGAAAAGAGGGTGAATTAGTTCACAGTTCTGCAGGCTGTACATTCCATGCATCCTCCTGCATGCCTGGGAGCCTCAGAAAACTTGCAATGATTGTGGAAGGTGAAGGGGAAGCAAGCACATTTTACCATGCTGGAGGAGGGAAGTGATACACCCTTTTAAACAACCAGATCTTGTGAGAACTCACTCACTATCATAAGAACAGCAGGGGGAAATCTGCCCCCATGATCCAATCACTTCCCACGAAGTGAATCCTCCAACATTGGGAATTACAATTCAACGTGAGATTTGAGTGTGGACATAGAGCCAAACCATATCAAGATGACTGCAGCCTTAGCTAACAGCTTGACTGCAACTTTATGAGAAGCCCTAAACCTGAACTATCATTAAGCCACTTCTTGATTCTTGATTCTCAGAAACTGGTGAAAGATGTTTTTCATTTTAAGCTCCTACATCTTGGGGTAATTTGTTATACAAGAACAGGTAAATAATGCATTTGTTATATTCACATATATAAATACTGGCTAATCTCCTTTTTATTATAATTTTGTATTATAAGTACTGTGTTAGTTTAATTAAAAATTTTGACTCTTGGGTTCAGAATAATCTGATGAGATTGTGGCTGAACAAGAGATGAATAATGTGATTGATGGATCTTTGTATCTCAGCTTGTTTTTAAGGGAGGGAAAGGCTATCTTCCCTTGTACAAGGGTTAATTGCATCATACCAGGTGGAAGCATAAAGATGGTGTTATTGCTTCATGGAAGCTTAAATGTGGGTAAAGGCAGTGTTTGAATATTGAATAGCTAATGGTTGGGCTGGGCTGATTATTTTTGTTTGGTCTTAGCTCCCACACATTTCTATTCTTTCATCAATGCTGCTGGGCTTGGTAATTGAAAACTACACTTCCCAGATGCCTTTGCCAGCTGCCTTCCTGTTTGTTTTGCCAATGGGAGGCATTGAGAGGACAGCAGAAGGTAAAACCTGCATGGCCCTTGTACTGACAGTAGTGACAGTTGCCAGCAATGAGGGCAGTACAAGAAGGGGTAGGCTGCTGTGAGTCTAGCAGCCCAGAAAGTGCACACCCTCTCTGGTGACTCTGCTACCTTGGTGACCCCTGTTTGATTCCAACATTGTCAGACAGAATAGGCTCTCAGCATTTCCAGAGCTGGCAGCTGCAGAGGCTATCCACGGCACAAAAGTCAAGTGCAACACATGGGTTCCAGTTAGAGGTACTAGCAACTTTCTGATATTTTACTCTCATGCCTCCCCCTTTTAAAAAGTTCTCTAGGATCCCCTACTAAATCTTTTTGTTCTGCAGTCCTCCTGATCACTTTATAAATCATTCACTATATTATATCTCTTCTAGTTTAAATCCTTAAAATGGTTTATATTTTCCTGACAGTAATAAGATTACAGATTCACAGGCTTCATGGAGATGCATTTTGGGAAACAAGAAGCTTAAATATTCCTCAAATGTTTATCTTTATCTCTAAATATTTCAGAATACATAAAATGATACATAAAATGATAGCATTTTACCTGCATTGTTCTCTAGAAGACTATGCATAAGATCAAAGTTTGTTAACATCTGGAAACTAGTATAGTGCTAACACTTGTAGTAAGGACCAATGCAAAGCAATCCATAATCCAGAAACTAGTAATATGAAACACTTAATTCAGTACTTAAGTATTCAGCTACAAAGTCAAATGTTCTCACACTAAGATACGTTTATACTCAATATAATTATTTGCTTATTTAACTGGAAACTCATGTTCTCATCACATGTTGTGTATTAACAGTGTTTGTAGACATTTTCAAATCTTGTTTTTTCTCTTTTTTTCTATTCTGTGGTTTTTAGTGTGCTTCTATTGTATTAAATAAAGGAGGAAGTTGAGAGTGAAAACACTGATGCAGAGATGCTCGTTAATTGATAATTGATCAATGCTAATTGCTTCCTATCTGATCTGGCTTCTGACAACCTCCACCTGCACCTCTACCACTTTCTGTGGTTCTGCAGCCACACTGGCCTTCTTGCTATTCCTCAAGTGCACTAATCTGTTCCCATCTCAGGAACTGTTCCCTCTGCCTGGAGTGCCCCTCCCTGTATCTCCATCTGCCTCACTCCCTCTCATCATTACTGTCTTTGCTAAAATATTAACTTTAAAGACAGCCTTTTCCTCTCCCCACATCCTGGGCATCCAGATTGCCTACCCACCTACTCCTTCTCCACTGGGCCTACTTTGCTTTTCCTCTCAGCACTTGTGTCTCCCTGAAAGCATAGTCTATAAATATATGCTTATTCTTTTACTCTCTTTCACCGAGTGTAAATTCTGCCAGGCCTAGAAAACTGTCTTTGCTCACCACCTTATATCCTGTGCCTAGAACAGTGGATGCTTGGCATTTACAGAGTCAGGTGAACAATTATTAAATCAGTGCTTTGGTTCATATGTTTTCACTACACGCACGTTTCATATTTTTGCCTCTGCCAATTTTGGAGATTAAATAAGCACTTTCAGCATTATATGTTTTAAGCAATACAGAGTGTGATGATTTATTGTATGTCTCAACTTGACTGGGCCATGGGGTGCCCAGGTACTTGACGAGATGTTTTCTGAGTGCTTTTGTGAGAATGTTTTTGGATGAGTTTAATATTTAAATCAATAGATTGAGTAAAGCAGATGGTCCTCCCTCATGTGGGTGGGCCTCATCCAGTCAGTTGACAGCCTTAATGGGATTTATAACAAGAGAATTTATAATAAGAATAAGAGGGAATTCCTCCTGCCTGACTGCCTCCTAGCTGGGGACATTGGTTTCTTTCAGTCCAAACACTGGGTCTTCCTGGATCTTGAGCCTGCTCACTTTTGGCCTGAACTCATCAATTGGCTCTCCTGATTCTCCGGCCTCGGACTTGGACTGGAATCCACCATTAGTATTCCTGGCTCTCCAGGTTGCCAACTGCAGGTATTAGGACTTGTCAGGCTCCAAAATTTATGATCCAATTCCTTGTAAGAAATATCTTGATAGATAGATAGATGATTGAAAGATAGATAGATAGATAGATAGATAGATGACAGACATTCTATTGGGTTCTGTTTCTCTGGAAATCCTGGCTAATATACACATTATCTAATTTTTCTACACATTTTACATAGATAAAGCACTTTCCATGTCAACTGAGTATCTCACTGGTGAGTGCTGTTGGTCAAATTTTTCGTGACAATGTTCATGAATAGTGTGGTTCTAGTTGCCACTACTTTGAGATACATACCTCAATGATGCTATGAATCTTGGCTCATTACTTTCATTCAAATGTCTGTACAGAGGTCAACATACTCAAGTTAAACTTAACAGCATTTCAATACTACTTTGCAATAAAAGTACCGTTTATCATGCAGTCACATTCGATAAAGAGATTTGGCTCAATAAGGTGAATGAATCCTGCCACTGCTAAGAGTGCCCTAAAATGATACACAGTGTATATCACAGTGTATAGCACCCCATATTTAGACTGTTTTCTAAAGTGACTTAATTTTGTGTTACTAAGCTCATTTTAATAAAGAATATATGTGCCTCTCACTTTTGAGTTCCTTAAATCAAGTTCTTTTCCCCCCACTCATACATTTTAAATTTCAAAGCATTTTAAACGATGCTTATGCTAGAGGAGTTCTGGTTGTGCAATACTGAGAAATTGACAGTTGAAATACAAGAATCAATTTTGCGTTTTGCACTGTTTTCCTATATGAGTCTAAAATATGTATTTTCTTCTCTATGCTAATTAGATGTTAACTGGAATATAAGAGAGTAAATTTACAACTCAAGTCTCCTTCCATTGCCTTATATTTTGTTTGCATCATTTTGTTGATTCTAAGTCAGGATTTTAAAAAGGGAGAGAGAAGCCCAACAAAGAATCCCTTAGTCATACATCAATTACAAGTCCTTTTTGTTATGCCTTAATCCCTTTTCTTCGCAGGTATCCGTATCTTGCTTATATCCATCCTCTTGAGGTAAGAGAGACCAGTCTAAGCCATCTTCACATGGTCAGTGTCTACTTGTACATAGGAGACACTCAACATGGTTTTTGATAGTAGTAATTACTTTTTGTTTAAATTAATAAAACAATTTAATTTGTCAATGCTCTATAAAAATGAAATCATGCAAATATTGAGATAGATTTGACTTGCCTGTACCAAATTATTCTGCTTTGAATAATAGTTCTTGTTTTGTACTTGTGGGTTTTGGTAGGTTTCATGTTTTGCTGAGAAGGCACACAGCCCTCCTTCTCCTAGTTTGCCCTCGATACCTGGATGCTTGTATTGTACACTGATGCTTCCACCTCACTTGGAGAGATTGAGCTTACTTGCCAGTGTGCGGTTCATCCACATGAATTCCCTGTAGAAAAATGTAAAGCAGATTGTTCTGTTTTCTGACCATTCTTGAGACAAGCTTAAGCATTCCCCCACCCTTTTCAATTGGATTGGCTACTTTCATTAATCTGGAACTAGCATTCTATATAACATATAATTTCCACAGTCTCGATGGTAGGCTTGTCCCATGCCATGACCTCCATCCTCTCTTCATTAAGTAAGTGTGTGAACCAACGAAAGCCTGCGATTCTTCCCAAAGTCGATTTAGTGGAGTCATCAGCTTGAACAGGTCGATATTCTCTGATCCTCTAATTTAGAGAGAAAGCACAATGTGAATTTTTAAAAGATTTATTACATTGCAAACTGAATGGGAAAGATAACTTTTATCATTGTGAAACTTCTGATTAATATCAAAATAATTTTGTTCTAGGTACTGTAACAAATTAAAGATCAAGGAGCAGAAACATGAGGGCAGGGACTCTTTAAAGTATCTGTGAAAAATCACAGAAAAAAATCACATGAAAAGAGAGCCATTCAAAATATACTAACACAATTATGACAATTTTAGTAAAGTTGTACTGGAAATGAGGACAGAATATTTTAAAATTATCTGGTCAACTTAAATGAGCAGATGTTAAATAGTCCAGAAAAAAATGCCCACTTCATCATTTTAAATTTCAGGCTGCAGTCTCCCAGGGAAAGCCCTAGAAATTTCATCAATTCAAATTCAAATTTTAAATTGTATCAATTTAAAAAACAATTCTAAAATTATAAAGAAAATTATTTATAAGAAACAGGTTTTAATGGACTTTTTAAAAGTTTCCCAAAAAGTCAGTTCTTTCTATAAAAGTTGTGGTTTCAAAATAAGTCAAGCATATCATTAGAAAAATACATTTACCCTAAAATAAATCACAATAACACACTGTTTAGTAAATTTTATTTCTTCTTGTCTGGTCACAGAAGAAGTTCTCCCTCACATCCTATTCACAGAAGAGGCAGTGCTTAGGGAGGAAACTGTGGTATGTGATTTGCTGGAATGAATAAATTGGGTAGTACTTTGAGGAATTCATAAAAGGAATTCTGAGATATTCTTTCTGACGAAGTATTGGGGCAGACTCTGTAAAACTCAGATGTATGTTTCTAATTATGCTGGACAACAGGCTTTTGGAAATACACTGATTAAATAAAGCCTGCTTTTCCTTGTTTATAAATCTTGATTCTAGCAGGTAGTTGGTGACTCTGTAGAAATTTTATGAATTTATGAGCACTTATTTGTTTAATCTCAAAAAAAATCAAGCTCACATTTCTGTAGCACATCAGTTAGTTTAAACTTAAACAGTGAAAACATTTTATGAGAATTGTTTTTGTTTTTAAGCATTTATTCATTTAAAGTTTTAGGAATTAGGACTATGGTTGAACTTTGAATTGGAATTTTGAAAAGAAGACAGAAAAAAGGCTAATGAAATATTAAAGAGACATCCAAGGAGCAGCAGGCCCAGATTGAACCTATATGTTTCTTTCACAGAGAACCCAAAGAAGCAGAAGAAACACTGGAAACAGGAAGAGCAATTATAAAGGGTTACCCGATTTGAATAAACCTCTAACTGTAATAAATGTAGGATAACAAAAGAAATACTTCATCCAGCCGTGTGCTCAGCAATCCAGGCGTGAAACGTCAGTTACAGAATCTGTAATACTGATGAAAATTTTTTAGTCATAAATGTTTTAAAGAACTCAGTTTTTGTTAGTTTTGGTTTTAATTCAATAGTATAAGAAATTTAATTTTTTGTGGCTCGTGATTACAAAACTTTGATTACCATTGTAATGTTAGTTATTTAGGGGAATGGCCTTCCTTCTATTTAATAAAATACCATCTTCTCCCACTGGATGGCAACAATGGTTCAAAAATCAAAGGAGTTTTGCCAACTGCCTGAGTATGCTGAAGATCTCAATTAAAGGACAATCGAAACAAATACATGAACAGATAACTACAAAACCACAATACTCTAGTTATGGACCCCATGAGATGAAGTGCGCAAGTTCATGAAACTGTACAGTATATAGAAATGAGCATTTTTTAAAAAAAAGGGTTACTGGGTTTTATGATCTATTGACAATATTGCTTATAATTTTTAAATTTGAATAAGAAAACCATTGTAAATGGTATCATAATTCCAAATGAATTAACTGCCATCAGACATACAAAGGAGACACATGGACATGTCCAGACATCATTTTTCTCAAAACCAAATTTTAAAAGTTACACTTTGTCTTGAACTACTTTAAACTGGGACAAATATCTTAACTATCATATTATCCTGTATACCTGAAACATTGGCTGGTACCTACGGATATTTCTTGAACAGAAACCAAAGATACTCAGTCTCATAAGGATCGTTAGGTTTTGTAAAATTCTCTTCAAGACATTCTTGAAATTGTTGCAAAGGAATGTCAGTATTTACTTACCCCCTCAACAAGAGTATTGAGGCTCACCATCTATCCGTCACTGGCTAGGGGCAAAGTTTAAATTCAAATACTACCATGTTCCTGCCCTCAGGGCATTGACCCTTCAGTGGAGTAGAGACTTGTAAACAAATAATTCTAGGAGACTCAGAAATATTTACAGATATATATCTATATGCACTGCGGTTAGAGAAGAAAAAAAGGGGCAAGAAATTCCAATAAGGGACAGATCTTGGTCTTCAAAAAGAAGGACCACTGAGGTGTTTTGCAAACTGTTACCTGCTAGTCAAAATCTCATCTATCATCAGTCAACAACATAAAATATCAGTACCATTGCACTCTCAAGAAAAAAAAAACTTGAATTAGAAGTCATGGAATGCCTATTAAAAATCAGGCTAATAAAAACAAGATTCAGTGAAGAGATTCTAAGTGTGTGGAAGACATGATCTATTTACACAGTTAGAAAATGAAATAGGTTTGGGCTGGGTGTTTCTGCCTCTCCACACCCCTCCAAATCTTGGTCAAGAGCTTCATGAGAAGAGCGCCCTTTATCCCAAAAGGTCATGAAAAACAGCCCTGCTGATGCTCTTCTCTCCAGTGTCCCTCTGCTTCTAATCCTCCTCCATGCCCCTCCTGAGTCAAGGTATCTGCTGAAGAGCCCTTACATGGATCAGCCTCCTGTGATCCTGTGAGCCTGTGCATCCACAAGACATCTGCGGCTCTAACCTCCCTTGGAAAGGATTTACATAGGATTGAATGGAGGGAGAGTTACTTTTGTTTTTACTTCTTCTCTAAGACATGTTTGCTCTCTCACACACCAGATTTCAATGACTTGACTTCTGTGAACACAATTTGCTGTCAGACACTTATTTTGTTGATTTACTTCTGTTGGTAAACACTGGAAAACAGTCTCAAGTCATCCCCCCACAGCTACAACTGTCAGCTAGTAGGAACTAAAAATAAGAGGGACTCCTAGGCATTTAAACAAATATTACCATTCAACATAATCTCCTTCTGTATTCTAAGAATTCAAAAAATAAAGTCCAGGTGGTCTTTTTTCACATACCTAAGTATAATCTAGCTAAAAATAGTGCCATTCTGTAACATCTTTAATCTAGAATCCTTATCCAGGCAAAAATATTTTAATTTATTATAGCCCTATTGTGGTAAACCCCACTTAAGGAGATTAATTCACAGATAGATGAGCACTTAATTTTAGACGTGAATCCCCAGAGAAAAACATACTTTCATTGGCCGATAAAATTCTCTCATCCCCTCAATTACTTTGCTCTCTCCAGTGTAAGTCCTTTTTAGGAAAAATGGAATGACAGCTGGCATTATTTAATCTCTGTTATGTTCACGGGTGTCTGATAAGTAATTTACACACATTCTCCTCTTCAGGTCTTATAAGAAACATATTTCTCTCTTAGGAAGACGTATTATCTCCATTTTCCTCAGAAGGAAACAGACTTGGCGGATTAAGTAACATTTCCAAGACAACATAGAAAAGTGTCAATGATGGAATTTGAGCAATGGTTGATCTGATTTTTTTTTACATATTTTTTATTGCATTTTAGGTTTTGGGGTACATGTGCAGAACATGCGAGATAGTTGTATAGGTACACATGTGGCAGTGTGTTTTGCTGCCTTCCTCCCCTTCACCCACATTTGGCATTTCTCCCCATGCTATCCCTCCCCAGCTCCTCCCACCCCCGCTGTCCCTCCCCTATTCCCCCCAATAGACCCCAATGTGTAGTGCTCCCTTCCCCGTGTCCATGTGTTCTCATTGTTTATCACCCACCTATGAGTGAGAACATGCGGTATTTCATTTTCTGTTCTTGTGTCAGTTTGCTGAGAATAATGTTCTCCAGATTCATCCATGTCCCTACAAAGGACACAAACTCATCGTTTTTGATGGATGCATAATATTCCATGGTGTATATGTGCCACATTTTCCCAATCCAGTCTATCATCGATGGACATTTGGGTTGGTTCCAGGTCTTTGCTATTGTAAACAGTGCTGCAGTGAACATTCGTGTGCATGTGTCCTTATAGTAGAATGATTTATAGTCCTTTGGATATATACCCAGTAATGGGATTGCTGGGTCAAACGGAATTTCTATTTCTAGGTCCTTGAGGAATCTCCACACTGTCTTCCACAATGGTTGAACTAATTTACACTCCCACCAGCAGTGTAAAAGTGTTCCTATTTCTCCACATTCTCTCCAGCATCTGTTGTCTCCAGATTTTTTAATGATCGCCATTCTAACTGGTGTGAGATGGTATCTCAATGTGGTTTTGATTTGCATCTCTCTAATGACCAGTGATGATGAGCATTTTTTCATATGTTTGTTGGCCTCATGTATGTCTTCTTTTGTAAAGTGTCTGTTCATATCCTTTGCCCATTTTTGAATGGGCTTGTTTGTTTTTTTTCCTGTAAATCTGTTTGAGTTCTTTGTAAATTCTGGATATCAGTCCTTTGTCAGATGGGTAAACCGCAAAAATTTTTTCCCATTCTCTTGGTGTTCCAGTCTTACCGTAGACCAGGGGATTACAGCCTGTGCCTCGTCCCATCAGGACTCAGCAGGTGGATGTTGCCTATTATCTTCTTAGTTACTTGCCAATCAAGAAGTTGAACAATGGCCTGTGCCACTTATAAAACAGCAGAACAGTCCAGGCCTTTCTTGGTTCAAAAGCTTCTCAATATTGGCCTAGAAGCTTTGGCATCTCCGCGTCATTTGGAATTTGCAGTGGCTCATAGTCATAACTTTTGGGATGCAAGAATGTAGCCTTCACCTCGAACATAACCTTCAGTTCCAACCTCTAACTCCATTTGTATTTCTCAACTATTTGTTTCTGCCCTGGTTCTTGTCTGACATCTTGATTTTGGTGCCAAATTAGTCTTTCAGAAGAACCAGTCTAAAAGTAGGCTCTGCTGTTTAAGTTTTTCTTAAATCCTCTGATTTTCTTCCTAGGTATGTCTACTTGAGTTTAACTATAAGCAGTCCCTTTCCAGATCTGAATTTTATTGGTTCTCCTAATATGTTATCAGGAGAATAGTTTTGCTGCATGTCATATAAACCTGGATTCCAACAGGTTTAAACCGACCATTATTCCACATAGCAGGAGGTCCAGAGACAACGCAGGCTTCAAGTTTGGTTGACTTGGTAACGTCATCAAGGATCCAGAATCATTTCACCTCTTCTCAGCCATTCTCAGTTTTGTCTCCTTTTTCAGGCTGGTAGAAATATAGCTGCAGCCACTCCTGTTTTCTCAATTCTGATGCAATATCCAGGGGAGAAGATACCATTTTTTCCTCAAGGTCTCTCTTTGAGCTAAGGAAATGTTTCCTGAAGGTCCCTGAAGTCTTCCTTTCATGTATCACGTAATGCTTTAAGGTAAAAGGTTAGGGATTTAGCTATTAATCACAAAATGCTTCCAGTTTCAAAATTCCCAGTCTAATTTGTGTGGCGTATATAGATACTACATGGCATTTCTTGATTTATGAATGGTCAAAGGGGCTTTGATTAACTTAACTATAGCAAACATACCATTCTTTATGAGACTATCTGATGTGCAGCCATGGCCCCAAGGAGATTTTCTACACCAAATCCCACAAATTCCCACTCCATTCATATTTACTGTAGGTGACAATAACCAAAAGTTGGTCAATATAATGGTATAATTAAAATGTGAAATTATTGTTAGATTAGGCAAAGAAATAACTGGATAAATGTTTAGTGTTTTAAAAAGTTGAGCTAATATTGAGTTGGTGCTGTGTTATCTGATTTCAAAGTTTCAAGGTTTCTTCAGAATTCTCCAACCTTGCACAGTTTGAACAACTGTGCATTGAATGAAACTACTGACAGAAAGTAGCATACAATAAGCAGATAAAAAGTGTGCAGTTATATAACTCAGGCATATTGCTGGACAATATTATTCTGACCTTAAACAACTTACTTAACCTCTCCGAGCCTTAGGTTTTTCATCTTCAAAAATTAGAGCAATAATATGTTTCTTTCAGTGTATTGAATGAGACAACACAAGTATTAAAATAGTGTAAGGAATACATGGTATTATTTATCCTAAATGAATTTTTCTATATTCAATTTACTCCAAAAAGAATTATTAGTCCGAATGTTGCCATTCCAACCTAAATTGTTGTAAAATCAAGTAAATGTTTAAGGTCTATTCTAAGATGCTGCAAAAACTTAAAGCAACATTTTATATTTCTTTTTATCTCATTGGGCAGAGGAATCTAAAAACAATGCAACACCCTTTTCAGTAATAGACACTTTATCCTAATCTTATATTTGTTCAAAAGACTAATTTATGATCACTTACCATGTTCTAATGTTGGCAAAGAACCCTATTATTTGTCTAATGGAATTGTTCTATAAATTTTCATACTTCAAAAGCCTTAGTAAATAAATATTAATCAGAGACTCTCACAAAAGCTGTGACTGAAAAATGTACATGTGAGTTCAATCAAGAAGGAAATGAGTATAATCAGACTGCTACTCGATTTTAATATTGGAGAACAAAGAAGGTAAACAGCTAATTTATGACAAAAGAGGATTTACTCATTGTCAGAATACAATGGATCATTTGTTGCAGACTCAAAAAGGTAAGATAGTAATGAAATGTAATAATACTGGCTTTTCTAGTAGCCTTTTTTGTTATTGCTCATACAAAACTTGAATTTTTCAACTTAATTAAACTGGAATTTCAAAAGTGGTGAAGTATATTTTAATTATCTGTGGTTTTTAGTAAATTGACCCATCACTGACAATCAAGGAATATGTGCATATGGATATTACTGTCACTCTTACATCACAGGCCACATTTACTGACTTATTTGAATGACTCAATATTGTGCATATGCAAAATTAAAGGCTGATCATTTTAAATTTCTAATGACTTTTGACAGCTTGATTCTACTCTGCCTAGTAGTAATATTTGATGTAATTCAATTCTCACATTATAATCTATCTGGGCCCATTAGAATCATTGAATATAACATGTAACTATTAAGGCCAAGAAGAAGCACAAAATCCCGCACATGCACATGCACACGCACACACACACCTCCTCCCCTATATATGCCCCTTAGCTATGTTATGAACATGTTTACTGACTATATCCTGCTCATTCATTAATTTAATGAGCAAACAAAATTGAGCTCTATATCATTGTGTCAGGAATTTGACTAAAGATAAAATATTGAACAAGACATGGTCACTATCCTCAAAAAATTCACAGGTCGGCCAGGCACAGTGGCTTATGCCTGTAATCCCAGCACTTTGGGAGGCCGAGGCAGGTGGATCACGAGGTCAAGAGATGGAGACCATCCTGGTAAACATGGTGAAACCCCATCTCTACTAAAAATACAAAAATTAGCTCAGCATGGTGATGCGTGTCTGTAATCCCAGCTACTCAGGAAGCTGAGGCAGGAGAATTGCCTGAACCCAGGAGGCAGAGGCTGCAGTGAGCCAAGATCGTGCCATTGCACTCCAGCCTGGGTAACAAGAGAGAAACTCCGTCTCAAAAAAAAAGAAAAAGAAAAAAATTCACAGGTCAGTCAGAGAATAGAACAGGTAATTATAATTCCCTGTCATAAGTGAATTATGGTATCATAATCAAAGAATAGTGGTATCATATGATCATATAAAAGGCCAACTTCTATTCTCTTTCCACAATCGGTAGACTACTTCCAGGTGAGTACCCTTGACCATGTGGATATAAAAAATATGGATGACTTTTTACATCAAAATAGATGACTTTAGAAAATCTAGTCAATCCATGAGTATGATTAACTATGGACTTCTTGTCTTTGTTTGAATTAAAACATATTTTTTAAAAATCTAGTTTGCTAAAATACTAAAACTAAAGTCAATTTGATTTGATATTAATATGCTCCAGCTCTCTTATGGTTGTTGCTTGTGATGGATCTTTTTCTATTTTTTTACTTTCTGTCTCTATCTTTGAATCTAAACTATGTCCCCTGTAGACAGCATGTAGTTGGATCACATTTTTAATAATCAAACCTGATAATCTGTCTTTTAATTTTTTTGTGTAATCCATTCATTTTTTTTTTTTAATATATATGATGTCCTAGTCTGTCACCCAAGCTGTAATTCAGTGGCAAATTCTTAACTCACTGCAACCTCTGCCTTTTGGGCTTAATCTATCGTCCTACCTGAGCCTCTTAAGTAGAGATGGGGTTTCACATGCTGCCCAGGCTGCTCTCACACTCCTGAGCTCAAGCGATCCACCCACCTTGGCCTCACAAGGTGCTGGGATTACAGGTGTCAGCCACCTGTAATGCATTAACAGGCCAATGCATTAACACATGGCTGAATTTACATCTGCCATTTTGTTTTTTGTGTATTTAATGTCCCATTGCTTTTTTTATTTCTCCGTTCCTCATTTATTATCTTCTTTTGTTTTATGTAGTTATTTTCTAATGTAAACTTTTTATTTCTTTAATTATTTTAATTATATTTTTCAAAATATTTTCTTAGTGGTTGTTTTAGGGCATACAATATACATCTTGACTATACTAACTAACAATACATTCTATTTCAGATTTATACTAACTAAAACCTAGTGAAATATGAAAACTTCACTCCATATGGCTTCATCCCTTCCCTTGCTTTTTGTTATTGTTTATCTTTTTGTGTTACTACATATCTATGTATATTAAAAACTAGTATTCCATTGTTATAATTGTGTTCTACAAATTTATGTCTTCTACAGAAGCAAAGAGAAGGAAAATAAGTATATATTTATGGATTTTGTTACCTTAGCCTTTTAATTTACCTCTCTGGTTCTCTTTTTCTTGTGAATTTAAGTTACCATTTTTTGTCATTTTCTTATTTTAATGCAGTTTTGTGTCTATCTGCGTCCATTATGTGATCATTGTCACATGTATTGCATTTCTGTATTTTCTAAGTCCAACAATACAACTAACATCTATATATGTATATACATACACAAATACATAGATACATATTTTATGCAATTACTTTTAAAATCAGTTAAGAGAAGAAATGAGAAAAAATATTCAATTAAGTGGTTTTTTGTAATAATGTACCTAATTACCTGTACTGGTGTTCATAGTCTTTTCCTGTGGGTTTGCATTGCTGTCATATCACTTGCTTTCACCCAGGAGAACTTTAGTATTTCTCATAAGGCATATCTGCTAGGAACAAATTCTCTCAGGTTTTGTTTATCCAACAAAACTTTCATTTTACCTTCACTTTTGAATAATAGTTTTTCTGGCTATAAGAGTCTTGGTGGAGAGGATTTTTTTTCACTTTGAACACTTTGAATAGGCCATCGCATTGCCTTTTGGGCTCCATTACTTTTGATAAGAAATCATCTGTAATCTTACCGGGGTTCCCTTGTGCGTGGTTAATTATTTTTCTCTTATTGCTTTAAGATTTCCTCTTCCAACATTTTTACCATGATGCATATGACTGTAGTTCTCTTTGCATTTTTTACACTTGGGCTTTATTGGATGTGTAGATTAATGTTTTTTACGAATTCGGAGAACTTTTAGCCATTATTTCTCCTGATATTTTTTCTGCCTCTTTTTCTCATCTCCTTCTAGAACTCAAACTATGTGTATATTGGTGTACTTAAAGGTATTTCACGTTTCTCTGAAGGTCTATTCAATTTCTTATTTTTCTCTTTGTTCTTTAGATTGTATGGTCTCTATTGATCTACCTTCAGGTTCACTGATTCTTTTTCATTTTATTATACTTTTCAGCTTCAGAACTTTCATTTGGTTATTTTTAATAATGTCCACAGTTTTACTGATATTTTCTATTGGATGAGACCTTGTTTCTGTGTTCCTTTCATTCTTTAGACATGGTTTGCATTAGTTCTTTCAACTTTGTAATATTTGCTTTGAAGTCTTTGTAAGTTCAACATCTTGGTTTTTTCAAAAGCAATTTCTATTGCCTGCTTTTTTTCTTGAGCGTAGGTCACACTTCCTAGTTCTTTAAATGTGATATAATATTTTATTGAAAAAATCGGCATTTTAGGTAATACCTTGTCCAGACACTTTTATTCCTGGAGCTATTATTTAATTTTAAATCCTATAAATATTTTACAAAATAATTCAAATGACAAATGTTAATGACTAATCCAACTTACAAAACTTTGAAATCCTCTTGTGTTCTAGTATATTCTTAGATATAGCACAGGGTCAAATACATAATAGGAACTAAATAATGTTTGTGAATACATGGATTTTATGCAATGGATAGAAGACAGGAAAGGCTGTGGCACAGCTGGTGGTGGCAAGAAAAACAAGGGGACGTTGGTAGGATTCCCACCAAGGTAACCAACTGGTTTCCTTTCTGTAGTTCTTGCCCCATCACATATTCTCAACACAGCAGCTTTTAACAGTGAGTAACGTGTGTCACTTTCTGCTCAGAATCCTCCAGTGGCTTCCCATCACCCTCAGAATGCAAGGCTCTCATTGCATCTCTGCCTTATCTCCTGTTACTCTTTGCACCTCACTCTTCTGCCATCCTGGCTGTTGAGATTTCCTAATACTTAATATTTTGCCAGCCACTCCAAGTGAATCTCAACACTGGCCTCCTTTCAAGGTATTCTCCCTGCTCTTTTGCATCTTAGATTATGTATGCTTAGAATGTTCCTACTAAATTCACATGATTATCTGTCCTAGATCCCTCCAATCTTCCCTCCGATGTCACTTTATCCACCAAGATTTCTTAGCCTCTCCTTCCTGTTGTGTTTTCTCCTTGGGATTTATCATTACCTAATTACTATATAGTTTACCTTTTTACCTAACTTATTTTCCTTTTCCTCTACCGGAATGTGAGTTCTGTGGTCGGCTTTGCTGCTTTTGTTTCTGCTCTATCTCCAGTTCCTTGAAGAGTATGTGGCCCGTAGTCAACAATTCAAAAATATGTGTAAAACTGTATAAAATGAATAAACAAACATGGCAGTATGAATAGCTAATAAATAATACTCTATTTATTCTACTAGTATGTATTGAGTGCCATTGTTATGCCAGGAACTCTCTTTGGTACTGAAGATACATTGGAAACCCAGACACATGAAGTCTCTCTTCTCATGTAGCTGCAGTGAACAACTAAAGGCAAAATATAATTTTTGTTGTTTAAATATATTATGAAGAAACCTATCGCAGGGTAAAAAGTAAAAAATGTGAGAAAATAAACACTAGTGACAAAGAGAAGACTAGTTGAGAAAATCTCTGTATGGAGGTGACATTTGATGACGATGATGATAATGGTAATTGATGATAGTGAAGAAGGTAATGATCATTGTGACAATGATGAGGAAGACAGTGATAATAGAGGTGGCCAAAAATTAAGCAGAAGGTTGCTGGGCCCTAACTGCAGTTTTGTAAAATTTCCACTATGTAGTGCTGATTCCCCAGAACAAGTTCTCTCTTGTATCTAATTTGTTAAATGCTTGAATGAAAGATTGTGTAAAAATGTGAGACTGGTACCATTAATAACATCCCTGAATCTGTTACATCTTGTTCTTTCCCAAATTGCTTGTTTACTCTTTTTAAAAAAATATCTCTTATACTTGCTTGAAAGGATCACAGTGTATTTTAAATGAGGCCATAACCAAAACTATCCTTATTGAATAGATAATTACATAACACTTGAGATGTCAACAATAAGTTTTCATTTTAATAAAGACTTTGACCTAAAGTAAATTGAATGTGTGGAGTGAGTCTCTTGAAGACAGCAGATACTTGGTTAATAAATCCTTACCCATTCTTCCACTTTATATCTTTTAACTGGTGCTTTTAGGCTATTACATTCAATGTCAGTATTGAGATGTACTATTATATTCATCATGCTATTTGCTGCCTGATACACTTTGTGGGTTTTTTTCATTGTGTTTTTGATTTATAGGTTCTGTGAGATTTATGCTTTAAGGAGATTACTTTGGTGTATTATGTGGATTTGTTTTAAGATTTAGAGGTCCTTTTAGCAGTGCTTGTAGTGCTGGGTTGGTAGTGGGGAATTCTCTCAGCATTTATTTGAAAAAGACAATATCTTTTCTTCATTTATGAAGCTTAGCTTCACTACATACAAAATTCTTAGCTAATAATTGTTTTGTTTAAGGTGGCTAAAGATAGGGCCCCAATTCCTTCTAGCTTGTAGGGTTTCTGCTGAGAAATCTGCTGTTAATCTGATAGGTTTTCCTTTACAAGTTATCTGATGCTTTTGCCTCACAGCTCTTAGGAGTCTCCTTCATCTTGACTTTATTAACCCAATGACTATGTGCCAAGGTGAGGATCTTTTGTGCCATAAATTTCCCGGGTGTTCTTTAAGCTTTTTGTATTTGGATGTCTAGATCTCTAGCAAGGCTGGGGAAGTTTTCCTCTATTATTCCCTCAAATGTATCTTCCAAACTTTTAGATTTCTCTTCTTCCTCGGGAACAGTAGTTATTCTTAGGTTTGGTCATTTAATATAATCCCAAACTTCTTGGAGGCTTTGTTCATGTTTTAAAATTCTTCTTTCTTTGTCTTTTTTGGATTGTGTTAATTTGAATGCCTTGTCTTCAAGCTCTGAAGTTATTTCTTCTACTTGTTTGATTCTATTGCTGAGACTTTCCAGTGCATTTTGCATTTCTGTGTGTCCTTCATCTCCTGAAGTTGTGATTGTTTTTTATTTATGCTATCTATTCCACTGGATATTTTTCTATTCATATCCTGTATCATTTTTTGGATTTCTTTAAGTTGAACTTTACCTTTCTCTGGTTCCTTTTTGATTAGCTTAATAATCAACCTTCTGAATTCTTTTTCTGGCAGTTAAGAGATTACATCTTGGTTTGGATCCATTGTTGTTAGGCTAGTGTAGTGTGATCTTTTGGGGTTGTTAAAGAATCTCTTTTTGTCATATTATCAGAATTATTTTTCTGTTTCCTTCTCATTGGATAGACTAGGTCAGAGGGAAGATCTGAGACTCAAGGGCTTCTGTTCAGATTCCTTTGTCCCACAGGGCTCTCCCTTGATTTGGTGTTCTCCCCCTTCCCTTATGAATGGGGCTTCCTGAGAGCCAAACTGCAGTGATTATTATTTCTCTTCTTCTAGACACTCAATAGAGCTATTGTCCTCTGGGCTGGCATTGGGGAGTACCTGCAAAGGATCCTGTGATGTGATTTGTGTCCAGGTTTTTCAGCCATAGATAACAGCACCTGTTCTGCTGGAGTTAGCAGGGAAGTGAAGTGGACTCTGTGAATGTCCTTAGTTGTAGTTTAGTTAAAGGCATTGGTTTTGTGTTGGTTGGCCTCTAGCCACGAGGTGAGGCTATCGAGAGCACATCGGCTACAGTAGTATAGGGAGGATACAAGCTTGCCCTGGGGTCAGGTGGTGGGTAGGGTCATAGAGTTCTGAAGAGATGATATCCTTTTTCTTCAACTACCAAGGTGAGTAGAGAAGGGCTATCAGATGGGGGCAGAGTTAAGCCTGTGTGAGCTCAGACTCTCCTTGGGTGGGGCTTGCAGTTGCTGTGGGAGATGGGAATGTGGTTCCCAGGCCAATGGAGTTATATTCTCAGGGGGATTATGGCTGTGTCACATAGGTCACCAGGGAAGTGGGGGGAAAGCTGGCAGCCACAGGCCTCACCCGGCTCCTATGCAGTCTGAAAGACTGGTTTCACTCCCACCATGCCCCTCTTAACAGCACCGAGTTTATTTCCAGGCAGCTTGTGAGCAGGCTGAGAACTTGCTCCAGGCTGCAAGCCTCCCAGCTGAGAAAGTAAGCAGACTCACAATTCCTCAGCTGTCTCACAGAGTCTGCAGCAGCAATCCACCTCCTTTAGAGGGTCTGTGGATTCTCTCAGCTTTCCCAGTATGTTCCTATGGTGGATTTTGAAGCAAAGGCTTATGATGTGGGTCTCCACACACTGCTCTGTTTGTCAAGTAGGAGCTGCAAGTTAGTCATGCCTCCCATCGCCAGTTACCTCCCATCTGTGGCTTACTCTTAATTCATTCCTAGCTAATTTCAGGTAACTACTGAAGAAGTTAGTTTCTTTCAGTTTTTGATTGCATTACATTACTCCTCCAGTATGCCCCAATATGACACTTTGTTTTTTTTTTTTTCCCTTCTTGGAGAAAGCAATGGCTTCCACACAAAGTCTTATATCATTTTTTCCACTGACTTTTTTTTTATAAGGCAAGGATACCTTCAAACTGTGATTATCAAATTCCAAAATTTGTCTGTTACAAATACCAAAATCTGTCCAGAAAATGGCCCATGAGTTTAGCCGTTTACACTTTAATCTGGCTTCTAGGCAATGGTTTTCTATGGAATTTGGGTCAGATCATTTCATCTTCCTTGTATCTCAGTTTAATAATATTGATTTACCTTACACGGCTATCCTGAAGATTAAGTAATATTGAATTGAAAACCATTTGGAAAATACAAAGATAAATGTAAAGGTTAAAAAAAGAATGACCCCTCTTGACCAGAGAGGGAAGTTCAGGTCTTGATTAATTCACATTACTATCTAGCCACATGCCTTTCTCAAAGAATTTCTTTTGCAAGAAACAGATTAGTCATTAAATTTGAAGAAAGTCACCTTGTAAGATAAAATTGATATATCTCTTCCTGACTTCAAATTATCCGCATTTCAGTCACTATATTAATGATAATAGCAGGATAAAGCAATGTTTCTGCTTTTATACATTGTATATTCACATTGCTCTTTTTCTGAAGTATTTATTATAGGAAAACCTGACAGAATTTATCATGATCCTAAGGCATAATATACTACAGCTCCTAAAGCTATAGACAGACTCCATGTTTAGAGTAACTGAGATATCTCCTCTATTTGATTTCTATAGATATTATATCATTTAGGGAGGAAAATGGGTCATTATAATTCATTTCACATCCTAATTTTCGTAGCTTAAAGTAGTTTATCTTTAAGAGTATACAGATTGGGCCATCAAGATCTGCCCAGGTAATGGAATACGTAAGTCATGTTCTTTTGTTAATTCATTTTATGAGGAGTTTGTTCACTGCTGCCTCATCCTGTGCCCCAGTTGAACATTGTTATTGCATATAACTCTGAGGTTAATTTTTATTTATCAACTTATTTTATTTGCTTATTTTTACAATTATATTTATGGCAGATTTATCTTTCAAGGCCCTTGAACTCAGGACATTAAGGAGAAAAAAAAATGGTGAACCTAGCCAACATTCCATCCTCCCCATCATCAGAGGTGAAATGGCTGTCATCCCTCCTCTTTGGGATGGGAAGGCAGTATAACTTGAAACCCAGGACGCACTGGTAGGCATGGAATGGCTTTGTGAAATGCCAGATGCTTGGTTACCTCTTTGATTGAGTTTCTATGTTTCCTGTTGGCTTTAAGGTAGTCTCTAAATTCTCATGCCCTTTCCCGTGTTGTCACTTAAACACTGTCGTTTGCTAAGTATTAGAGGAGATGTGTAGGTTAGCCTCCTATTCCTTACCTGCAGGAGATACTCAAGTGTGGTCACCTGTCAGGACTTAGGGTCTCTTGTGGAAGCAATCTGACTAGAGGTGAGAGATGACAAACCTGTCCTCACTCTTTTGGAGCCATGAGTGTTGGGCTCTCCACCTGACATCACCTCCTACCTGCATTCTGAGAAGGGGCTCCCTGTGAAATCCTGTTCTGTGCTCTTCCCTGAAAATATCTTCCCTTCCTTCCTTACATTTTCCAAAGTTTACTAACAGGAATTTGTAGCATCTTGAAATTCTCTAATCAGTCAGGCGTTAGTGTAAATAACCCCTGCGTCAATTGTTTTAATAGAGAGAGTTTACATTTTCTCTTCAGGAGTGCCCATCTGTACTATCGCTTGCAACTGCCTTTTGGATCCAAATACATAAGTGGTTATCTTCTCCTCCTTTCCTTAAATGCACAGTTAAAAATCTAAGATGAGATATTCAATCACTACCACTCACTCACTAAAATGACTTTCTAGGGGTGCCTGTTCAAAATGTAGATTTTCTGACCTTAGCCAAGGAATACTAACAGCAGGTGAATACTTATGCAGGTATGAGGTAGTTCGCCTCCAAGGTAGCTGTCATCAGTTCCTTCCCTCCTTGTATGGAACTTGAATGGAAATGCCATTCCACTGTCAAGGAACAAAGTCTGTTATTTCACCTCTTCAGGTCAGGCTGACCTGTGGCTGCTTTGATCAGTAGAATACACAGTAAGTTACACTATGGTTTGAGTGGGCAGTTTCCACCTGTTTTTGTTTTTGTTTGTTTCTTTTTTGGACTTTTCAACCTGTAAGATGTTATCTACCACTGACACGTCTAAGTACCCTGACTAAAGATGATAAATGATGCCCACACTGGCCACATGGAAGGGCTATGGAGGAGATATGCTTTATTCAGCCCAAGCTGGTCCAGCCATCCCAGCTCAGGGACCAGACATGTAGGTGAAGAAGTCTTCAAGCAGCTGCATTCTTAGCCACCATTTAACTGTAGCTGCATGAGAGACCACAAGGTAGAACTCTCCAGCTGAGTTCCACTAGCCTCCAGGACCACAGGATATCATAGTAAAATATTCATTTTTTAAAAGCCACTGGACTCTGGAGGTAGGTAGCAGCAAGTACATTTTCATGCAGGTTTCAATGGACCACACTGAGAAAATACTATGTTAGGTTATCAGCCAAAGACACTACAACATTTATGTGTCCAGGCTATGATGGCTTTAAAACTTCAGCCCCCTTTGCTTCACTGACCAAAGCACCAAGAGTTTCCTTTCTCTTCAGTCTCTATCCAACATCTTAATATCATCTAGCTCTTGGCTTGGCCCTTACAGGAGATATAGAATTGTGGTAGCATTTGGCTGCTTGCCTGATTGTTCAATATGAGCCCAGTCCTGGATTCTGTTCTGACAAATAAAGCAGGTCATGGTTTCTGCTTACTCCAGACACCTTTGCCAGAGATTTCCTTTCCCCTACCAAGACAGACACCAATTTTAAAAGACATGCGATATCCTGAAATCCTGGCAAGCTAACTCAAAATCTCCCAACCTGAGGCTCTCATGGAAATTCCTTTGGAATCATCACTCTAATAAGCTCTCCCTAGAGTGTATATACTTTTCTACCTTTCTGAAATATCCAATCTGAAACAGTATATGAAATCAACTTCTAAAAGGCCAATGTCAGAGTTGTTTCCTACCCTTCCTCTGACTTATGCTAGCGTTTCCAGAACAGGCACAGCAATATGCAGGTTTTAGTTTCTCCAGTTCAGCTGCCATGGTGAAAACACTGTTCTGTTTCAAATCTGGTGTGGTGGTTGACTTACAAAGGCAAGTGGATCCTTCTTCACAATTAATTGCATCCCAGAATGAAATGCTGTAGTGTAGCCCAGATGGAGGCCTCCCTGCATTCTCCTCAAGAGCCACCTTTTTTTTGTGCATGCCTCTATAAACAACCAACCAAACAGAACCCAGAGCCTACCCATCCACAATGTACAAATAATTCATTTATAAATCACATATGAAAGATATACATACAAATACAACTTTAAACAAATGAGATCATAAAGGAATGAAAACTTTTCATTGTAGCCCAGGAGATCATCTTGCATGGTGTTCCTGGAGGCTGCTGGTGGAGTACATTCAGGGGAAGCAGGCTCATTCCACTGCCAGGCCCCCATCTGCATTGCAGCCCCACCATGCTCTCAGGTCCACTCTGACCTTTGCATACTGCCTTAGATTCCCCCATTAAAAAGAAAACCAAAACCACTTTTTATGATAAAAATCTTTTAAAGATATGCAAACATAAAAAGAGTGGTGCAATGAACTCTCATTTACCCATCACTCAGCTTAAACAAAAGAATGGTCAAACTGCTTTCAACAATACCATTCTTCTCCCTACCTCCTATATTCTGTCTTTAGTATTTTGAATAAAATCATATAATTTCTTTCACAATATTTTATTTTGCATCTCTAAGTGATAAAGATTTTTTTATTGGCATTAAAAGTTTTTCTTTAGAATTTGATTCACAATGTATATGTTATTTACAAGGCATGAAACTGGAAAACAGCACAAAATGCAATTGAGGTATGTTTCAATTAATATAATTTAAAATTTGTAAACTAGGTGACCAGATACATGAGTCTTATTTTTAGTAAAACCATATAAAGTATTTTTTTTGTGTGAGGTAGAGGACAGTTACCACCCTCAATGCACCAAATCTCATCTGATCTCGGAAGCTAAGTAGGGTCAGGCCTGGTTAGTACTTGGATAAAGACTTTTTAAACCTATTACACCACTATCAAATTCACAAAAATTAACAATAATTCCTTAATATCTTAAAATATCCATTCAATGTTTAAATGTCCCCAATTGTCTCATGCATTTTTTTTTTTTTTTTTTTTGAGATGGAGTTTCGCTCTTGTTACCCAGGCTGGAGTGCAATGGCGCAATCTCGGCTCACCTCAATCTCCGTCTCTTGGGTTCAGGCAATTCTCCTGCCTCAGCCTCCTGAGTAGCTGGGATTACAGGCACGTGCCACCATATCCAGCTAATTTTTTGTATTTTTAGTAGAGACGGGGTTTCACCATGTTGACCAGGATGGTCTAGATCTCTTGACCTTGTGATCCACCTGCCTTGGCCTCCCAAAGTGCTGGAATTATAGGCATGAGCCACGTCTCATGCATTTTTAGATGGTTTCTTCAAATCAGAATGCAAATAAGTTTCAAGCATTTTAATTTGTTGATATGACTCTTAAATATTTTTAAAAATCTAATATACTCTTTTATTTGCCATGTCTTGGTCCTTTCAAGTTTTCTATGGTCTGGATTTTCCATGGTCAAGTTTTCCTGTGGCATTTTTAAAACCTGTTTCTCTCCTTCCTATATGTTCTAGGAAGTGATAGTTAAATCTGTAGACTCAATCAGGTTAAATTGTTTTGCCTCAATTTTTTTATTCTTCCAAGTCTAGGTCAACTGTACCATAGTTGGTTGATGGTTCGTGTATTAGTGATCTGTGGCTGTATAACAAATTACCACAACAGTGTGGCTTAGAACAATGTATGTTTAGCATCTCTCAACATTGTTGGGTCAGGAGTCCAAGCATGACTTAACTGGGTCATCTGCTTAGAGGTCTCACAGGGATATAATCATGGTGTTGGGCAGAGCTGCAGTCTAATTTGAGGCCACCTCACAAGTATACTCTTCCACGATCACTCAGGTTGGCAGAATTTCTTCCTTGCATTTCTGTTTCTTGCTGGTTTGGCTCAAGGCTACCCTCATCTCCTAGAAGCTGTTCAAAGTTCTTTGTCACATGGACAGCTCCTCACAGGCAGCTTGCTTCTTCTAAAGCCAGCCAGGAAGACAGAGGACTCCAGCAAAATAGGCATTATAAACTTAGGGTCATAATCATAATTAGATAATTCCCATCAATTTTGCCATATTCTAACTAATAGAATTTAGTAATATTCTAACTAATAGAACATGGCAAAATTGATGGGATTAATCTAATTATATGTACATGATTATGAACCTAATATTATCTAAAAGTCTATTAGCAAGTCACAGGTCACTCCAAGGGAAAGAACTATCTATGGGCATTAACATCAACAGGTAGGGTCATATGGCCCCCACCCCACAGTGTGCCCACCACTCTGAGGATACCGGAGGGGAATATAGCACAGCATAGAATGCTGGTGACTTTCACTTTAATGTGTATTAGATATACTATTGCTTCGGGCAGTCTTGCCACTAGGAACATTTTACTGGCCACTTCTCTCTTTTTGGCTCTCAATGCCCTTCTAACTAGGTTTTGTGCTATTCACACACTGGGCCTCATCTCCTCTTCCTGGACTGCTCTGAATAGTTTGATTTGGTCCTGAGAAGAATTTAGTTCTCTTTGTTCTGATCTTTCCTTTTCCTGGCCATCCCCTAAGGCCATTTTCCCCATAGCTAGATGGCTTAGCAAAGAGTTTTTGCTAAAAAGTAATAAAAAACAAAAATCTATATTTTCCAGTCTTCATTTACATGAGCAACACAGCGAAGTTATTCTGTTTTCACAGTATTCAGCACAATTTGAAATGCTTTCAGAAGCTGAACAATGAAGAATGTCATGTGCAGGTTATTGCTGCACAAGGTCTTGCCTGTGCTTGTTTACAGTGGGGGCTATACAATTTTCTGTCTCCTAAAGTTCTTAAGGATTTCAAAATGTTCCTTATATATGGGTGAGACTTAGGCTCATTAAACCAAAGGTACTTTGTTGATCACAGCTGTGGAATTCTACAGGCTTTAGTCTCCCTCTCCATCTGCTCAAATCAGGCAGTTCACTTAAAGAAAAGATGAAAGAATTTAAAATCCTGACTCATTGACAAATTTAAATTCCTGGTCATAGAAGGGGAAGAACACTATTTCCCAGGAGATCTCTCTAACATAGTGATTCTCAAACTTTAGTGAGCATCAGAATCATCTGGAGAGCCCGTTAAAATATAGATTACTGGGTGTCACCTTCAGATTTCAGTATGAGTATCTGGGGATGCCGCTCCCATATTTTTATTCAGTAAGTCTGTAGTGGTGCCCAAGAATTTGCATCTCTAACAAGTTGCCAGATGGTACTAATGCTGCTGGTTTGAGGATCACATGTGGAAAATTACGGCTCTAATGCAGTGTTCAAAATACCTCCCAACAAGACAGAATGGGGTAGGACCATGTAGATACCATGTCTGCAAATTCTGAAGGTCATGCCACCTTCGCAGTAGCCATGACAAGTAGCATAGCAGACAAAATGTCCAAGTAGTCCCAGACTCACTACCAGTGCCACTGAGTTTTCCAGGGTAATCGCGGTTTTCTAGAGAGAGTCATAGAACTACAAGATCTGAGAAAGTATACATGGCTATATTTGAAGAGGATCTGAAGCCCTGAAGCACTGAGGTATTGATGAGTACAGCTGAAGCTCACTGGACTCAATACAGCATTGCGAGAGAAGCTGAATGTGAGATTATAATCAATCAGTCATTAGCATTAACATTTTCAAATTAAAGAGAAGTCATAAAGATGCCTTTTGGAACATATACACATTTCACTACTTGGATTCATCCATTGTTACCAATAAAGAATAATTTGTTCCTAGTGTTTGCAGAAGATGATTTGTAGTGCCCCTTCTTAAATACTTGGTGTTAGGTAGCATTTTTTATTGGTTTGATTTTTTGGGCTGTTGTTCTTTAAATAAGTATACTGTTTAGATCATTTGTAAGACTAAATGGAAAATAAATCCCTGAGTCTTACAAAATAAAACTTTTATATAAAAAATAATCAACTTCAATATAAAGTAATTTTTGTACCTACTATGTTTCATACCTAATATATTTCATACCTAATATGTCAAATGTCAAACTGACATTTGACGCTATCTCATCTATCCACTCTAAAGGTATTTTTTTCTTTCTCCTCTCCCTTATACATGTGATTTCAATATCTGTTAGGTTGAACCACTTGATGATTTTTAATCTGTAAGCCAATTTCATATAGCACAACCTAGTGCTTTATCAGGAACAATGGTTATAATATGTATATTTATAACTAGAAAGTGCTGTAGAGAACACTGAAATTCAAATCTCAAAAAATGCCATGGGGAAGAAGGTACAGCTAGGGCACCCAAGGACCTTTTCTTCTTCAGTTATAAAAAGATTAAGTTAAAATAATTATTGAATGAACAATCAATTGCAGAAAATGACTTGAATATCATAAATTTCATACATCGCTGGAAAACTAAAATCCTACAAAAAGTTTATATTGTACCTTACCATAATCTTCAAGAATACAGGAAAGACTCAATTTTAACATCTGGGCTCAGTCAACACATAAGAGAAAACTTGGCAGAATATTTGGGAAAAAGAAGCCATATTCATTCATCCATTTATTTACCTATGTATTAAGCCAATATTTGTTGATTGCCTACCTTAGGCCTGGCACTGTTGTATCAGCTAGGTTTACACTCCTGTAAAAGACAGAGACATTCTCTTCGCTCACTGAATTTACCTTATAGTCCAATAGTATTGCCACTAGGAAGGGTGTGAATGGTCTAATTACCTATGCAAATGCCTGACTAATAATCCACTGGCTATGTACACCAAATTGACTGTGGTTTATCATATATATCTGACTTTTATTTTTTGTTTAACATTATTTCTTCCTTCATACTCTAAATGTCTTTTTTCTAATGTTCTTACCTAATTGCACTGGCCAGAACCCCTAGTAAAATGTTGATTAGAAGTGTCAAGAGCAGACATCCTTGTCTTCTTTTCTTTTTTTTTTTTGAGACGGAGTTTCGCTGTTGTTACCCAGGCTGGAGTGCAATGTCATGATCTCGGCTCACAGCAACCTCCACCTCCTGGGTTCAAGCAATTCTCATGCCTCAGCCTCCCAAGTAGCTGGGACTACAGGCATGCACCACCACGCCCAGCTAATTTTTGTATTTTTAGTAGCAACGGGGTTTCACCTTGTTGACCAGGATGGTCTTGATCTCTTGACCTCGTGATCCACCCGCCTTGGCCTCCCAAAGTGCTGGGATTATAGGCGTGGGCCACCGCGCCTAGCTGTCTTCTTTTCTTAAAAAACACTTTATGACGTAGAAATAATGTGCACAGATCTGTAGTATGTGCAATTCCAGGAGTTTGGGGATAAGTAGTCACCTATGAAACTATCACTACCGTCAAGGTCACGTCCATGTCCATCACCTTCCAAAGTCTCCTCTCATCACCTTCATTATCATTATAGTTTTGTGTGCATGGCAAGAACATTTAACATAAGATCTACCATCTTGGCAGATTTTAGATATACAATACAGTTCAGTTAGCTACAGGTATTATGCTGTATACTCTATCTCCAGAACTTATTTACATTGCATAACTGAAACTATAGCCTTGGACCATCATTTTCCCATTCCCCCCTCCCCCAGGCCCTGGCAAACTTTAATTAGAAGAATAGTTACAAGAAGCATAATGAACTTGATAGTGATAAACTTGCATATACTCTGGATTCTGTCATTATCTTGGAACTAAAATTTCTTAATAATAAAATGTTACTTTTTACAGTGTGACTCTACATGTTGTATGTCCTCCTTCACATGTGTTAAAAAACACTTATTTCTTCCCAGCTACTATGGTCGAGGGAAAACAGGTTATGTGGCTCAGTTATTCCCAGCCAGGGACTTTAAGCAGTGTCTCAGGCAGGTGTATTTTGTTGTCACTAGTGGCATCTGGTGACTAGAAGCCAAGGACCCACACTACTAAACATTGCTACAAGGCACAGTGCAACAAACCCCTGCTCTTGCCCCCAACCCCCATCCCAAACAAAAAGTATTTCTGCCCAAAATATCAGTAGTGTTGAGGTTGAGAAGCTCTGCTTTTACTAATATAAAAGATTTATTTTCTTCATATCTTATATTTTCTGTCTCTAAACCTGACTTTAAAAAGTTTAACTCTGTTGGTTTATCCAACCATTCATTTATTAATACATTCCTCCCAAAACCATTGTTAAGATGTTGTGGGGAATGCAAAGATACAGAAAATAGGATAGTTGGTCTCTCATTTATATCTGAATTCAGGAACCTACTTTACACATCACTGTAGAATCATTTGGCTTTCTGAGAAGGAAAGTGACCAATTAAACGTTTCTTGGCACAATCACACTGGGGCATCTTTTGTGCATTCTGCTCATCTTTCCAGTTCTCTCTGGCTCGAAGTGAGTGCCATTTTGCATGGTAGAAGTCTGGTTGTGAATTCTTTGGAAGAGGAAAATGCAGTTCTATTGTTCAAACTGCTTCAAAGGCAGAACCATGTGGGGGTGAGAAGGACAAGAAAATACGACCCTTTGTAATTACAATGTGGGGAAAATGTTTGGCTTAAAAACAGGTTACAAAATAGATTTCTTAATCTAAAATGATAAAATCTCCCAAATAGGGGAAAGCTGACACCTCAGATAATGAACAAATAAGGCCATATTTTTTCACATTATATACCCTGGGGAAGGTCTAATAAGTAAATCTTTCTTGTCTACAGTTAGTCACATTTACACTTTAACAGTATACGATTCTTTCTCATTTGCACTAGAAATGATGAGTCAAATTGGGAAGAAAACAAGTAAGAATTGTGTGACATATTTCTGTCTGAATAGTCAAATATAGTGTCCTTTGACTGCATTTGACTGAAAAAATACAGATACAGGAAAGCTAGATTTAAACAAAGAATACAACTATATTTTTCATTATCCATCACTACTGAACATACACCACATGTATGCATATACACACATGTATGAATACATGTGGGCATGTATGTTACAGATGTGTGTATATGTATACACACATACACACACATGCACACAGTGGTCCTCTGTGTCCATGAGTTCCTCATCTGTGGATTCAAACAACTGCAAATGGAAAATATTAATTTAAAAGGATGGTTCTGTCTGTACTGAACATGTACAGGCTTTTTTTGTCATCTCATAAAGAATACAGTATAACAACAATTTATATAGCATTTACACTGTATTAGGTATTATAAGATCTAGAGATGACTTAAAGTATATGGGAGGATGTTTGTAGGTTACATGCAAATACTACTCCATTTTATATTAGGGAATTGAACATACATAGATTTTTTTGTACTTGCAGGGGGTTCTAAAATCAACCGCCCACAGATCCCAAGGCATGACTGTACAAATAGACAGACACACAAATACACACACATATTCTATATTATTCAGAAACACCCATGTAATGAAGAGGTGCCCTGCTTATCTTTTCTTTAAAGAGCTGATTAAGTAGCTCATGATAGAGCCCTGGGCTATTTGCTCTTATCCTCAATTTTCCTGGTGATTCACCTAGAGTATGGCTATCTATCTGGAAACAGCTAAAATTAGCAGAACAATTCAGAAAACCCACTGAGCCAAAGTTGCACAGCGCAGACTGAAAGAAGGGAGGAAGACGAGTGACTCGGGGGATTCGTAATGGAATTTTAAGCCTTTTGTATTCACACTCCCTCAATTTATGGATGGAGCACTGTTCTCACTGATACTTTCAAAGTGCTTTTTGGAAAGCTTATTACTTCAAACTGGTGAAGGCAGATAGCAGTTGTGGTGTTTCAGGAGCAAGTCAGGACTAGAATGTACATTTCTGGCTCTGAATTTCTAGTGTTTTGAAATGTAGATTGTAGGGAGCATCAGCAGTGCCTCAGGAACTGGTACAGCACTCACAGCCCCTCCAACCCTGAAACAAGGTTTTCAAATAAAGTAGCCCAAAGGTCTGAAGGTGGTTCTGAGAATCCATTGGTCCAGGATGACATTCAGGGATACAAAAACAATCCAGTGATTCCTCCCAGAGTAGCTTACATCCCCAGGAGTGTTTAGGGGTGTACTAGGAGTGTTAGGGCCCCCAGAAGGGGACCCCTAAACACTTCTTACACTCACAGATGAGCATCTCTCAGGCTGGCTACTAATCCGCAGTGGGTGCTGTCATTTCCGTGCACTCCCGGCCCCTGAACACCCCTCCACTTCAGCTCACAGCACTTCAGTGGTCACAAGATCTGGAGTAGTTCAACCATTTAAACATCTGGGATGGAAATACTGCCTTTTCCTAAAACATCATCATAAAAATTGGTGTAACCCTTTCCCAAGGCCCACACTCATTCCACTGCACTGTTTCCCAAGTCTCAGATAAAACTGGATGATGGATGGGTATTTTGTGAAAGATACCTCCAACTCAGTATTGTTATTATGGAGACAGATTCTCTCTTTAATTCATGACCCTGAACTTCAAGTGGGCCCTGAAGGTAAAATGAAATGAAAGAGAAGCTTCTGGAGAGGTCTACGAGAAGCTATTGCCCCACTTATTGAAGTCTCTCCTGGCCAGGAATGCCAGCAGCCAGGAAGAAGAGCTAGACACAGAGTAGAGGAGAGCAAGAGGAAGCTACATGAATCTATCGCCACATCTCAGAGCAACCACATTCTGAGGGTAATGGCCATCATCTTCCTCTTTTGATGAACTCTAACCTAGAAGCACACAGAGATGAGAATTCTGGGAAAGATAGCCTCTGGCTTAACAAGTTAACAGTAACACACTCAGAAAAAAAAAACATGGCCAGTTTAGATAAGACTAAAAATTCATTGTTAGATCTTATGGTGATGTGTGTATAATGTGTGTATATATGTGTGTGTGTGTCTGTGTGTATATATAAATATATATGTCAGATTACATATATATAGAACTAGATCTAAGAACAGAACTGAATCTATAATTTGTGAGGCCCAGTGCAAGATGAAAATGCAGAGTTTTGTGTTCAAAAATTCAGAATTTCAAGATGTGATTTTTCAGAAATCACAGAAGAGCATTAAACCAATCACAGAGTCCGTCTTAGTTCAGATGCTTATGTGACTGCACAGTTAAAATGTTGACAGCCCTACCTAGTTATTCCCTTTTTACAATCTTTAGATAAAAATTTGGTTTGCTTGCAATTAAAATATATAAAATTATAGATATAATGTATTATGGTATAAAATTATAATTAACATAGTTATATTATTATTGACTATCATGCTATCTTTGGCTAGAAGCTATAAAATGTTGAGGATTATAGTCCATGGATATATTCCACATTGTTACTGTTATACATATCATCCATCTCCTCGAACACTAATGTTTTATGTTCTAATTCATCGACATTGTTTACATAGGAGAAACTTCAAGATAGCTGATGAGATGCAGAGGGGGTGTGCCTCTTCCATGGAGAGGAACCAAAATATCGAATGAATATTCACACTTCAAATAGATTTTTTGAGAGACAAACCTGGAATTCAATAGAGAGGTGAGAAGAGACACTCAGGATAAAGAAAGAAAAATGGGGGTCCCACCCTGGGGTCACCGGGAATGGGCACTTGTGCGGTGTTGGCACCAAGGGCTTGAGACAGCAGCGTGACTCACCCCATCTTGGCTGCGGGACCTATCTGCACTCCCCCATCTCAAGGGCTGTCCAGCTGAGACAAAGGCCGCGGGCTGAGTCACTGAAGCAACAACAGAATGCAAAGCAAAGGTGTGCGGTTTATGAGGGCATTGTGTTGTCTGCTTTCATGTCCCCATCAGTCTCTGTGTAAGCAATAAACTTGCTGCAATTGAGATGCCTAAGAGGGACAAGAGACCCCTGCCCCTATTTTCCCTGGAGCTAAGCCTTTGATCTAATTCCTGTTGGAAAACAGGTTTAACAAGCCACCTTAAAGGCGCCATTGTTTGCACTGGGTATCTTTGAAAAACAAACTGCTTTGTAAACTATTATCACAAGCCCCCTTACACTACTTTGTGAGCTGTTATCACAAGCACCTGATAACTATTTTTATGGAGTTTCTATTTCCTTTCTGTTTACCCCTTTTTCTGCTGAGATAAAGTAAATGTAAATGTAACAAGAAAAAAGGTATAAAAGCTGTAACCCACAAGAATAAATTTGCTGCGTTTTTTTAATTTTATTGCATTTTAGGTTTTGGGGTACATGTGCAGAACATGCAAGACAGTTGCATAGGTACACACATGGCAGTGTGTTTTGCTTCCTTTCTCCCCTTCACCCACATTTGGCATTTCTCCCCAGGCTACCCCCCCCACCTCCCCCTCCTGCTGGCCCTCCCCTTTCCCCCCAATGGACCCCATTGTTTAGTACTCCCCTCCCTGTGTCCATGTGTTCTCATTTTTCATCACCCACCTATGAGTGAGAATATACGGTATTTCATTTCCTGTTCTTGTGTCAGTTTGCTGAGAATGATGTTCTCCAGATTCATCCATGTCCCTACAAATGACACAAACTCATCATTTCTGATTGCTGCATAATATTCCATGGTGTATATGTGCCACATTTTCCCAATCCAGTCTATCATCATTGGGCATTTGGGTTGGTTCCCGGTCTTTGCTATTGTAAACAGTGCTGCAATGAATATTCGTGTTCATGTGTCCTTATAGTAAAATGATTTATAGTCCTTTGGATATATACCCAGTGATGGGATTGCTGGGTCAAATGGAATTTCTATTTCTAAGGCCTTAAGGAATTGCCACACTGTCGTCCACAATGGTTGAACTAATTTACACTCCCACCAACAGTGTAAAAGTGTTCCTTTTTCTCCACATCCTCTCCAGCATCTGTTGTCTCCAGATTTTTTAATGATCGCCATTCTAACTGGCGTGAGATGGTATCTCAATGTGGTTTTGATTTGCATCTCTCTGATGACCAGTGACGATGAGCATTTTTTCATATGATTGTTGGCCTCATATATGTCTTCTTTCGTAAAGTGTCTGTTCGTATCCTTTGCCCAATTTTAAATGGACCTGTTTGGTTTTTTCCTGTAAATCTGTTTGAGTTCTTTGTAAATTCTGGATATCAGCCCTTTGTCAGATGAGTAAACCGCAAAAATTTTTTCCCATTCTGTTGGTTGCTGATTCACTCTAGTGACTGTTTTTTTTGCCATGCAGAAGCTGTGGAGTTTCATTAGGTCCCATTTGTCTATTTTGGCTTTTGTTGCCAATGCTTTTGGTGTTTTGTTCATGAAGTCCTTGCCTACTCCTATGTCCTGTATGGTTTTGCCTAGATTTCCTTTTAGGGTTTTTATGGTGCCAGGTCTTATGTTTAAGTCTTTAATCCATCTGGAGTTAATTTTAGTGTAAGGTGTCAGGAAGGTGTCCAGTTTCTGCTTTCTGCGCATGGCTAGCCAGTTTTCCCAACACCATTTGTTAAACAGGGAATCCTTTCCCCATTGCTTGTTTTTGTCAGGTTTATCAAAGATTGTATGGTCATAGATATATTGTGTTGCCTCCGATGCCTCTGTTTTGTTCCATTGGTCTATGTCTCTGTTTTGGTACCAGTATCATGCTGTTTTGATTACTATAGCCTTGTAGTATAGTTTGAAATCCGGTAGTGTGATGCCCCCCGCTGTGTTCTTTTTGCTTAGAATTGACTTGGCTATGCGGGCTCTCTTTTGGTTACATATGAAGTTCATGGTGGCTTTTTTCAGTTCTGTGAAGAAAGTCAATGGTAGCTTGATGGGGATAGCGTTGATTCTGTAAATTACTTTCGGCAGTATAGCCATTTTCACAATATTAATTCTTCCTAGCCACGAACATGGAATGTTTCTCCATCTGTTTGTGTCCTCTCTTATTTTGTTGAGCAGTGTTTTGTAGTTTTCCTTGAAGAGGTCCCTTACGTTCCTTGTGAGTTGTATTCTAGGTATTTTATTCTTTTTGCAGCAATTATGAATGGCAGTTCATTCTTGATTTGGCTCTCTTCAAGTCTGTTATTGGTGTAGAGGAATGCTTTTGATTTTTGCACATTGATTTCATATCCTGAGACTTTGCTGAAGTTGCTTATCAGTTTCAGGAGTTTTTGGGCTGAGGCGATGGGCTAGGTATACTATCATGTCGTCTGCAAATAGAGACAATTTGGCTTCCACCTTTCCTATTTGAATACACTTTATTTCTTTTTCTTGCCTGATTGCTCTGGCTAGAACTTCCAGTACTATATTGAATAGGAGTGGTGAAAGAGGGCATCCTTGTCTAGTGCCAGATTTCAAAGGGAATGCTTCCAGTTTTTGCCCATTCAGTATGATATTGGCTGTTGATTTGTCTTAAATAGCTTTTATTACTTTGAGATACGTTCCATCGATACCGAGTTTATTGAGGGTTTTTAGCATAAAAGAATGTTGAATTTTGTTAAATGCCTTCTCTGCATCAATTGAGATAATCATGTGGTTTTTGTTTTTGGTTCTGTTTATGTGGTAATTACGTTTATAGACTTGCGTATGTTGAACCAGCCTTGCATCCCTGGGATAAATCCTACTTGATCATGATGGATAAGTTTTTTGATTTGCTGTTGCAATCGGCTTGCCAATATTTTATTGAAGATTTTTGCATCTATGTTCATCATGGATATTGGCCTGAAGTTTTCTTTTCTAGTTGGGTCTCTGCCTGGTTTTGGTATCAGGATGATATTGGTCTCATAAAATGATTTGGGAAGGATTCCCTCTTTTTGTATTATTTGGAATAGTTTCAGAAGGAATGGTACCAGCTCCTCTTTGTGTGTCTGGTAGAATTCGGCTGTGAACCCATCTGACCTGGGCTTTTTTTGTGTGGTAGGCTCTTAATTGCTGCTTCAACTTCTGACCTTGTTATTGGTCTATTCATAGTTTCAGCTTCCTCCTGGTTTAGCCTTGGGAGGACACAGGAGTCCAGGAATTTATCCATTACTTCAGGTTTACTAGTTTATGTGCATAGAGTTGTTTGTAATATTCTCTGATGATGGTTTGAATTTCTGTGGGATCTGTGGTGATTTCCCCTTTATCATTTTTTATTGCATCTATTTGGTTGTTCTCTCTTTTCTTTTTAATCAATCTGGCTAGGGGTCTGTCTATTTTGTTGATCTTTTCAAAAAACCAGCTCTTGGATTTATTGATTTTTTGAAGGGTTTTTCGTGTTTCTATCTCCTTCAGTTCAGCTCTGATCTTAGTTATTTCTGGTCTTCCACTGGGTTTTGAGTTTTTTTGATCTTGCTCCTCTAGCTCTTTCAATTTTGACAATAGGGTGTCAATTTTTGATCTCTCCATTTTCCTCATATGGGCACTTATTGCTATATATTTTCCTCTAGAGACTGCTTTAAATGTGTCCCAGAGATTCTGGTATGTTGTGTCTTCGTTCTCATTGGTTTCAAAGAACTTCTTTATTTCTGCCTTCATTTCATTGTTTATCCAGTCAACATTCAAGAGCCAGTTGTTCAGTTTCCATGAAGCAGTGCAGTTCTGGGTTGGTTTCTGAATTCTGAGTTCTAACTTGATTGCACTATGGTCTGAGAGACTGTTTGTTATGATTTCAGTTGTTTTGCATTTGCTGAGGAGTGCTTTACTTCCAATTATGTGGTCAATTTTAGAGTAGGTATGATGTGGTGCTGAGAAGAATGTATATTCTGTGAATTTGGGGTGGAGAGTTCTGTAAATATCTATCAGGTTTGCTTGCTCCAGGTCTGAGTTCAAGCCCTGGGTATCCTTGTTGATTTTCTGTCTGGTTGATCTGTCTAATATTGACAGTGGAGTGTTGAAGTCTCCCACTATTATTGTGTGGTAGTCTAAGTCTCTTTGTAAGTCATTAAGAACTTGCCTTATGTATCTTGGTACTCCTGTATTGGGTCCATATATGTTTAGGATCATTAGGTCTTGCTGGTTGTATCGATCCTTTTACCATTATGTAATGGCCTTCTTTGTCTCTTTTGATCTTTGTTGCTTTAAAGTCTATTTTATCAGAGATGAGAATTGCAACTCCTCCTCTTTTTTGCTTTCCATTTGCTTGGTAAATCTTCCTCCATCCCTTTATTTTGAGCCTTTGTGTATCCTTGCCTGTGAGATGGGTTTCCTGGATATAGCACACTGATGGGTTTTGGATTTTTATCGAATTTGCCAGTCTGTGTCTTTTGATTGGTGCATTTAGTCCATTTACATTTAGGGTTAATATTGTTATGTGTGAATTTGATACTGCCATTTTGATGCTAGCTGGCTGTTTTGCCCGTTAGTTGTTGTAGATTCTTCATTATGATGATGCTCTTTAGCATTTAGTGTGATTTTGGAATGGCTGGTACTGGTTGTTCCTTTCTATGTGTAGTGACTCTTTCAGGAGCTCTTGTAAAGCAGGCCTGGTGGTGACAAAATCTCTGAGTACTTGCTTGTTCACAAAGGATTTTATTTTTCCTTCACTTATGAAGCTCAGTTTGGCTGGATATGAAATTCTGGGTTGAAAGTTCTTTTCTTTAAGGATGTTGAATATTGGCCCCCACTCTCTTCTGGCTTGTAGTGTTTCTGCTGAGAGATCTGCTGTGAATCTGATGGGCTTCCCTTTCTGGGTGACCCGACCTTTCTCTCTGACTGCCCTTAGTACTTTCTTTTTTATTTCAACCTTGTTGAATCTGACGATTATGTGCCTTGGGGTTGCTCTTCTTGCAGAATATCTTTGTGGTGTTCTCTGTATTTCCTGCATTTGAGTGTTGGCCTGTCTTGCTAGGTGGGGAAAATTTTCCTGGATAATGTCCTGAAGAGTATTTTCCAGGTTGGATTCATTCTCTTCGTCACATTCTGGTATTCCTATCAAACGTAGGTTAGGTCTCTTCACATAGTCCCACATTTCTTGGAGACTTTGTTCATTCCTATTGGCACTTTTTTCTCTGATCTTGGTTTCTCGTTTTATTTCATTGAGTTGATCTTCGACTTCTGATATTCTTTTTTCTGCTTGGTCAATTCGGCTGTTGAAACTTGTGCATGCTTCACGACGTTCTCGTATTGTGTTTTTCAGCTCCTTTAATTCATTCATATTCCTCTCTAACGTATCCATTCTTGTTATCATTTCCTCGAATCTTTTTTCAAGGTTCTTAGTTTCTTTGCATTGATTTAAAACATGTTCTTTTAGCTCACAAAAGTTTCTTATTATCTACCTTCTGAAGTCTAATTCCGTCATTTCATCACAGTCATTCTCCGTCCAGCTTGGTTCCCTTGCTGGTGAGAAGTTTTGGTCCTTTCTAGGAGGCGAGGTGTTCTGGTTTCAGGTGTTTTCCTCCTTTTTGCACTGGTTTCTTCCCATCTGTGTGGATTTATCCACCTGTCATCTGTGTAGTTGCTGACTTTTCAATTGGGTCTCTGAGTGGATGCCCAGATTATTGATGAAGTATTTCTGTTACTTGGTTTTCCTTCTACCAGTCTAGCCCGCCACTGTACAACTGCTGAGGTCCACTCCAGGCCCTGCTTGTCTGGGGTGCACCTATCGCAGCTGCAGAACAGTGAGGGATGCTACCAGTTTCTTTTTCTGCTATCTTTGTCCCAGAATGATGGCTGTCAAATGTCAGTCTTCTGGATATAGAGGGGTCAGGGAGCTGCTTGAGGAGACAGTCTGTACTTTATAGGAGCTCAAGTGCTGAGCTGTGAGCTCTGTTGTTCATTCAGGGCTGTTAGGCTGCTATGTTTAATTCTGCTGAAACAGAATTCATTAAAAAAACCCTTTTTTTCCTCCGATACTCTGTCTTGGGGGGGGGTGTTGGGGCTTTCTTTGTGAGTGTCCATTGTGCTATCTTGCCAGCTAGGAGGCAGTCTAGTCACTATTTGCCTGCCGAGGCTCCGCCCTACTGGTGTGAGGTTCGCCCTGTTGCTGCAGGCTCTGCCCTTCTGCTGTGGTCTCTGCCCTGCTGCCATGGGCTACAACCTGCAGCGGAGTCTCTCTGTTGTAGCGGGTTGCCTCAGCAATGGCAGGCTGCGTCAGCAATGGGCATGTACCTCAGTAGGGGCAGATTGCCTCAGTAATGGCGGACGCACCTCCCCACGGAGCTGCACTGTACTGGTTTCAGCTGTGCCGTAAGGAAATCTCTCCACTGGGAGCGTATGGAATCATCATTTTGTTTGTCCCACTCCTCTACCCCAAATGCTGTTTCCTGGAATCTCCTGGGCTGGCTCACTGTCCAAGTCCCATTCAGCCCTCTCAAGTCTCAGATTGCCGGTTCAACAGGGCACCCGGACCAGTGCGCTTTGTGCAGAGCACTGGGGAGCACCACTGCACTACAGTGCCGGCCACCGGCCGCACCGGCTACCGGCTGCACCAGCCAAAACCTCTGCCTGGCGTCCCATGTCTCTTTTATACCTGGGAGTTTCCCCATTCTGTGGGCAACAAAGATCCATCTGGAAATGCAGCCCTGACTCACCCTCTCCGTGCATTCACCGAGAGCTTCAATCCTGGGTTGTTCTCACTGCACCATCTTGAGTCCTCCAATTTGCTGCGTTTTAACCATAATTTACTCAGACCTCCAGACTCCACTTTCCTTTATTATTTCACTTCCATGCACTATCTCCCTCAGGTTGAACGAGACATCTATGTTGGCAGTCTCGGGGACTCCCACAGGTTGGTAGCCCCCCGGCAGACATGCCAGACCCCAACAGTCACTGGACCTGCACCCAGAGAAGAAGTAAGTGGAGGATCCTGGGACTCATATCTTTATCATAACCTTTGTGATCCTAGCTGCAACAGAGTTCCATGGCTTGACAAACTGACTGCAAACTGCTTGGTTCTGGCCTTGCCATTCTAACCTGCTTCTGCTGGCTGGACACTGAAGAGAAATACTTCAGGTTGAGGTGTGGGAGCTGGGTGGGCCCCACTGCCACTTGCTAGGCTGAAGACTCTGGCAAGCCCTCTTCCCCTTCATAAGTACTGTGGCCCAGGAAAAGAACTTTTGCCCCTGAAAAATTGCTTCAGTGGCTTGAGAGCTGCCCCCTAATCCCCACTGTGGTCAGCACTTATGCCTGCCATGATAGCCTAGTTGCAGCTTCACTGACCCACCCAGCCCAGATGTAGCCCCTACAATCACCTTGGAAGCAGAGCAGCAGTATGAGTAGCCTTGAGTTTTCCACAGCCCACTCATCACTGGAGACACATTAGCACTTCTCCTGTTTAATAAAGGCCAAGAAAAAAACCCACTGCTACCACTGTAGCTGCCCCTCCTCTGCAAGCACCATTTACTGGCTGGGAAGTAAACATGCATAAACTATCACAACTTTGCTGACACTATCATATAGCTCTCAACCAGTCGTTATCCACAAAAGTGAGACAGCTACTGGCCAGTAGGGGGAACTGCACAACCCATTCCAATTCCTGAACAGAATTGTGCAGCGCTGGGGAATGAGACAAGCCTTTGAGACCTTCACCTTTCTGGCTCTCCTGATGGCAGTGACCCCAAACACACACCCAGCTTACCACTGTCACCACCTACAAACAACCAGTGTTTATGAAAATCACTACATTAAGACTATCTATGACCAAAAAATTCATGCAGAACTATGACCTCTTAAAAGCGCAAAGAAGCAAAGTCAAAGGACCCTGCCCAACATATACAGTCAAACCCTCAAGAGCTAAGAAATAAAGTTCCACCTAAATGAAAGTAAATTTAAAAATAAGAAGTGACAGTTTCTTCAGATGAGAATGAACCAGCATAAGAACCCTGGCACCATGAAAAAGCAGACTGTAGCAACACCCTCCAAGGATGTTGCTCACATCTATCCCTCTGATGATGACTCCTCACCAAAATGAAAACTGAATAAAAGCTAATTCAAAATATGGATTTGAGGGAAAACCAAAGAGATCCAACAGAACATTGAAAGCCAACACAATGAAATAAGAAAAAAATAATTCAAAGTATAAATAAAGCATTCTCTAAAGAGATAGATATTTTATAAAGAAGAATTTTTGGATATGATAAATTTGCTGAAGGAATAACAAAATATAGTTAAAAGCCTTAACAACAGATCGCAGAAGAAAGAATTTCAGAGCTTGAAGACAGCTATTTAGAATTAACCAAGTCAGATACAAATAAAGAAAAAAAATTTTTAATGAACAAAGCCTTCAAGAAAGATGAAATTATGTAAAGTGACCAAACGTATGGGTTATAGGCATTCTGAGGAAGAAGAAGAAAAAAGTAGGAACTTTGGAAAAGTTATTTGAGGAAATAATTTTTTAAAAAAATTACCTTGTCTTCCTGGAGATGCAGACATCCAGATACAAGAGGCACACAGAACATCTCTGGAAGATGCTTTGCAATACTAACATCACTAAGGCATATAGTCATTAGATTATCCAAAGTCAATGTGAAGGGAAAAAAATCCTAAAAGCAACAGGAGAGAAGTATCAAGTCACACATAAAGAAAATTCCATGAAACTAACAGAGGATTTCTCAGCAGAAATCCTTACAAGCCAGATGGCACTAGGGTTCTATTTTCAGTCTTCTTAAATAAAAACACACCCAGCCCAGAATTTTGTATCCTGCTAAACTAGGTTTCCTAAATAAAAGGGAAATAAAGTATTTCCTAGACAAGGTGCTAAGGTAATCTGTCACCACTAGACCAGCCCTTTTAAAAATGGTCACAAGAATTCTAAACAGAAACAAAAGTGTGATACTTGCCATCATAAAAAGACATGAAACTATAAAATTCATAGATCTTGTAAGGCAACCACATAATTGAGACTACAAAGCAACTAGGTAACAATTATCATCACAATAGAAACAAACTTTCACATAGTAATATTAACCTTGAACATAAGTTAAATAAATGCTTCACTTAAAAAATATACACTGGCAGAATGGACAGGAATACCAAATCCAAATATATGTTTCCTACAAGAAACCCACCTAATTGGCAAAGGCATTTATACTTGAAGTGGTAGAAAAAGATATTTCAGGCCGGGCGCGGTGGCTCACACTTGTAATCCCAGCACTTTGGGAGGCTGAGGCGGGTGGATCACGAGGTCAAGAAATCGAGACCATCCTGGTCAACATGGTGAAACCCCGTCTCTACTTAAAATACAAAAAATTAGCTGGGCATGGTGGTGCATGCCTGTAATCCCAGCTACTCAGGAGGCTGAGGCAGGAGAATTGCCTGAACCCAGGAGGAGGAGGTTGCGGTGAGCCAAGATTGCGCCATTGCACTCCAGCCTGGGTAACAAGAGTGAAACTCTGTCTCAAAAAAAAAAAAAGATATTTCACACAAAAGAAAAACAAAAGTAAGCAGGACTAGCTATAGTTACATCAGATAAAACAGACTTTAAGTCAATGACAATAAAAATAAAAAGATGAAGAAAAGTCACTGTATAATGATAAAGGAATCAGTTCAGTAAGATGTAGCAATCCTAAATATATATGCACCCAATACTCGACCATCCAGATTTATAAAACAAATATTACTAGATCTAAGAAAAGAGATAGAAAGCAATCCGATAATAGTAGGGAACTTCAGTATCCCCACTGAAAACACTAAACAGAATATGAAGGCAAAAAAAAAAAAATCAACAAAGAAGCTTTGGACTTCAAGTAGTAGACTCTAGACCAAATGGATCTGACAGACATTTACAGAACATTCTACCCTACAGCCATGGAATATATAGTCTTCTCATCTGTGCATTGAAAATTTTTATATGGAACATTTTTTACACACACAGGATCTATTGATGATTGGATAAAGAAATATATACAGTATTCCCTGAGGGGTGTGTGTATATGTATACTAAGAGACTGGAGACTACAAAAGATGGAAGAGTGGGAGGTGGGTGAAGTTTGAAAAATAACCTATGGGGTACAATGTTCACTATTCATATGATGGTATACCAAAAGCCACTACACAATAAATGTACATAAGAAATCTGCACTTACACCTATTAAAAAAACAAATAAATAAGACTGTTTACCTAGGGTCACTGCTTAACACATGGTAAATACTTGATAAATGTTCAATAGACAAAAAATCTATTCACTTTCATCTTAGTAAAATAAGTATTTCATCAGAATTCCTGATCAGTGACAGAGAGAGGTGATGGGAGAGAGAAATTTATCATACCATGTATGCCTATGTATATAAATTTTTGAATATACATGGTAGTGTTTGGGAGCTATATTCTAAAACCTTCCCTTAATAAAGATAAAACATTGCATTTCGTAATAAGTTTTAAAATGAATAAACACAGCTCAGTCCTGCCATTCAAAGCATATTCACAAAGCAATAGAAAATAGCATTTTCTACCATGTGACAGATCCTTTTCATGTCTGTGTTAACTATAGTTCCTTTGCTCTGGCCCCCTCAGAATACAGATTCCTCAGCTCCTCTGGTAGTGACTGTATTCGTCCATCCTCACAGTGCTTTAAAGATACTGCCTGAGACTGGGTAATTTATAAAGGAAAGAGGTTCAATTGACTCACAGTTCCACATGGCTGGGGAGAACTCAGGAAATTTACGGTCATGGTGGAAGGCAAAAGGGAAACAAGGACTTTTTTCAGATGGCAACAGGAAAGAGAAGAGCTAGCAAGACAAGGGAAAACTGCCTTAAAAAACTATTAGATCTCATAAGAACTCAATATCATGAGACTAGCATGGGAGAAACTGCCCTTAAGATCCAATCACCTCTCACTGGCTCCCTCCTTCAACACATGGGGATTATGGGAATTACAATTTGAGATGAAATTTGAGTGGGGACAGAGAGCCAAACAATATCAGTTACCAATACCCAGAAAGTTTTCTATGTGCCACTCGGGTACCATATTCGGTTTTCTATATCCCTTCCTTTCATCAATTTGATTGTTCTACCTTGTGTGACTTAATACGATTATAGTCAGAGTCCTACAAATCAGTTCTAAAAAATTAGGTGTATTTTTGTAACATTTTTCAAGTGCTGAAAGCAGGCTTTAATCTCCTGCTTTACTTCAGTGATTACCTGACCCATGTGACACCTACTGACTCATTTTTCTTCAAGGCCTATGATATACCAGCCACTATACTAGATACCTGTACATATATTATCTAACAGCCAGAAATACTTGGGAAGATAAATCAGAAGCTTATTATAAAGAACTCAAAATATTTAAATGTGTTAATAAAATTCTGAGAAAAAAAGCTTATCTAAACAAAAATAAGCTAAATTATTTATTTTGGATACTGGAAGTCTAAAAATCATATGAAGTTACCGTTGTGAAAAACCCTTTTCTTTGTATGGTACTAGAAGGAAGTGAAGTTGAGGTCTAAGATACAGCATTTCTTTACTTGCCACTGGAAATATATGCAATGATGTGTTCCCATGGTCTCTGGGTTTAAATCATTTTTTTTCCATTTTCTTTTCTCCTTTCAATTGACTAGCAGGTGAAACTGATATAAAGCTCTCAAATGAATATCTTTTATATAAGTGGGGCTTATTTACTGGAGCTTCATACAGTTAGGTTTCCTAAGGGCTCTCACAGCTAAATTTTCTTCAGAAGCATCATCACTGATGTTGATTATACCACTTTACTACAGAGTCTATTATACATAAGAATATGTTTGTACTTTAAAGAACACCATGATGAAAGTGAAAAGACAGCATAGAGAATGGGAGAAAATATTTGTAAATCATATAACTGTCAAAGGACTTGTATGCATAATACATAAAGAACTCTGAATACTCAATTATTAAAAATGCCCAACTGACTGGTTGCATTGGTTCACCTCGCTAATCTCAACGCTTTGGGAGGCTGAGGAAGGAGGAACTCTTAAGTCCAGAAGTTCAAGGCCAGCCTGGGAAATATAGTGAGATCCTGTCTCTACAGGAAATAAGTTAGCTGAGCATGGTGGTGCACACCGGTATTCCCAACTTCTTGGGAGGCTTAGGTGGGAGGATGACTTGAGCCCAGGAAGTCAAGTCTAAAAAAAAAGAATATTGGTTTAATTTTATTTAAATTCTGCCCACTTCTTAATAAGCTATTTAGAATAAACTAATATAGACCAATATAGAAAAACTGCAGAATGTATCCACTTTTTTTTTTCTGATTCATTTCCAAAGGTCAACTCACAGTAGCAAGGGACATATCCCAGGGCTCAGTTTATGGAGACAAGCTGGGGCATGCTAGATAAAGTATAAGCTAAGTGATCTCCTGCAGGAGCAGCAGTGTCTTCTATGTAAGAAAAGCATAACCACTTTTTGTAGTTAGGAGGGGAGGAGCATGAGTGGTAACCAGAATATAGATGTGCAGTCAAAGAGAACTTGTGGAAATAGCAGATTTAGATTTGACAAATGTCTTTAAGTAGGTTAAACGTGTGCTATTTACAAGCTGAACCACATTAAAATATGCTGCAAATAAGGAAAACTGACCTAAAGACAAAAAGGATAGAGATAAATGGAAAAGTGTGAAAATAATATACTATGTCTTAATAACTGAGTGAGATTATATGATGCCTTAGTCTGTGTTGCCACAAAGGAATACTTGAGTCTGGGTAACTTATAAAGAAAATTACCTTTTGGGCTCACTGTTCTGAAGTCTGTACAAGAAACATGGTGCCAGCATCTGCTTCTGGTGACGGCCTCAGGAAGCTTCTACTCACAGTGTAGGGCAAGGAAATTCAGTGTGTACAGAGATGATATGGTAAGACAGAAAGTGAGAGAGGAGTAGGGGTCAGACTCCACCAGCCAGGTGTTTTGGGAACTAGGAGTGAAAACTCACGCCTGTGAGAGTGGCAGCAAGCCGTTAATGGCTCCCCCACCCAAGGATCGGAATATCTCCTACCAGGCCCCACTTCCAACAATAGAAATCAAATTTCAGCATGAGACTTGGCAGGCCAAAATGAGCAATATTCACACCACAGCATGTGGTAATACCTCTAAATTCTTAGGTATATCATGAACCTTTAGCTCCAAACACAGAAGGCTAAGCTATACTAGCTCAACCACAATGCAAGTTACTGGCTTACTTAACTGGAAGTCCAAAGGTGAGGCGGGCCTCAGGATTGATTAAATGAGCAACATCAGCTCGGTTCTTATCCCTTCCTCTCCTCCACCTTTTATCTTTGGGCAGGGAGTAAGATGGTGGCAGCTGATTAGGTCTCCTCTCAACACAAGACAATTTCCCTACAAAGAGAGAGTTGCTTCTTGAAGTTCTTCAGGGAGAGGAGTAAATTACATTGCTAGAAGCTTCCATTTTAGTCTCATTGGCTCAGGTTGTGTCACACTCCCAATCACAAAGCAATCATTGCCCCCCGCCCCCAAAAAAGCTATTCCCTCTCTTCAGCACATCAGGGCCCATCTCTAGACTTGGGATTTAATTAGCTTGAAGTCCAATCAAACCTGTATGAGAACTGTACCAATTTTCTAACTCTGGGATGTTGAAAAGGTAAATTTTATTTTCTGCTACAGGAAGTACAGTTATATTTGAGGATATCTGAGTAGCATATTTTGTAATGAAGCTTTTTCTATTGTAGGAGAAAAAAACATGCTTTCAAAAACTATTTTCCTTCTCTTATAATACACTTTTTTTAAATCATGGGAATGATACTGCTCCCTTTAGAAAACTGTAAATATTCAGAAAAATATTAAGAAGATAATAAAAGTTATATGCAATTTCTCACTGTCATTAACATTCTAAAAAGCTCTTGATACTCTGTTTTATGTGTATATTTGTTTATCACACATTCAATTGGCTGCTAATGACAGAAACCCATTTTGAACTGACTTAAACAAAAATGGGAATTTATATAAAGCACATAGGATATTCCATGGAACACCAGAACAGCTGAACTGTACTTGGCACCAATACCAGAAATTAGAAGGCAAGCAGAAATTTAGAAATTAGAGGCTCTATCCATCTTTATTTTTGCAACCTGTTTTCCTTGCTTTTGGGGACAGTCAAAAATAGCCATCCCATCGGTCTCTCTATACCTTCTTCTTTCTCCATTAAGAACAAGCCAGTGTTCCTAGAGGAGTCAATCTGCTTTCCCAAGCTCATGCCAAGAGTTCACATTTGGTCCAATCAACTGTGATGAGGAAACAGTTACACAGAATAACACAGTTACTGAAGACCCAGCATTCAGTTTGACTGCTGGGTCATTTATCAGAGAAAGAGAACCACTGTTCCCTGCACGGATGCCCCTAAAGTTTACTACTACTCCTCCTATTATACTACTACTGCCACTGCTACTATGCAGACACAAAACACAACCACAGAAACCTATAAATGTCATTGAGATTACCCTGAACACGAAGTTTTATAATCTGTCTTTTAAAACACTTTCCATGCATTCCAAAATGAACATCTCTCCCATATGATTATAATTGCTTCTAAAACACCATTTTCTGTGGCTGTGTTATATCCCATCTAATAGAGGTATCATTTTTTAGTTGTCCAACAATTGAAGAATAAATGCTTAAATCATTCTCAATTTCTTGCTGTCATAAATAATAATGCTTGAATAGAAATCTTTGTAAAGTGGTTTTTGCCTGAATATTGGATTACTCCTGTAGAATGGAGTCTAATAGCAGAAATAATGGGGGCACAAGACTTATTGAGACTCTTGCTGCACATTGCCAAATTGTGCTCCAGAAAGGTTGTACTAAATTACATTTCTTGCAGCAATGACTGAGGGTTCTCATTTTGTGGAGTGAATCTTTAGTAATGTGGAATCTAATTACCAAGAGCTATCCTATTCAATGAACTGTGTCATCATATCAGAACTATTTTACAGGTACAGTAGACTCAATTCCAACCATTTTAGCAAGATAGAATTCCCAAACACTGCCTCTTTCTACATCCCGCCCAGCAGTAACGAATTCTGTGTTTCTCTCCTGAAAGCTTGGGGCCACCAGGCACTGCAGGTTCGTTGAGTGGGTCTTTCTGACCTTACAACAGGGAATGGGTGAGAGTAAGGCTCTTCTACTTTGACATGTATACCCAGGTGGTGATCATAAACCAAGTCTTTAGTGAATGCCAGATCAGATGGAGAGAAAATTCTCTGAAATTGACGATCAATCAAGAGGAAGTTGGCCAAAAGCAGTGCTAAGATCTCATGCCTGTAATCTTAGCACTCTGGGAGACTGAGTCAGGAGGATCACTTGAGGCCAATAATTCAAGATGCAAGCCTGGGAAACATAGCGAGACCCATTTCTATGAAAAACAAAATTAACTGGGCATGGTGGTGTGCACCTGTAATCCCAACTGCTAGGGAGGTTGAGCCCAGGATTTGAAGGTTACAGTGATCTCTGATTGTGCCATTGCACTCCAGTTTGGGTGACAGAGAACACCCTATCTCTAAAAAAGGTAAAAATAAAAAGAGGAAGTCAAAATTGTAAGCAGCAAAGGAAGTTTTGGGTTATCACCCAAAGGTGGGTGGAGGGAGATTACAGGCAGGATTACAAGTGTCTGTAGGGTCAAGCAGATAGTGGAGAGAAGTAGTTTGGGTGTGCGTTGAGGCCAACTGAAAATCCCACCAACTCTCTAAAGTCTCTGCTCCTCACCTCCCACTACTGCTACCATGGGAGATACCCTGGAGTTCTAGGATTCACAATCTTTTTGAAAGAAACCAGAAATGTGAATTTTAATAGATCTCCTAATTGTCAAATATTGTTTCAAGTTTTTAGAAAAACTGTATGTGTTCTTCTGTTTCTTATTTCATTTAGCATAATGTCTTCCATTTCCATGTTGTCACAAATGGTAGTATTTCCTTCTTTTTTAAGGCTGAATAATATACATGGTCTGTATTTACCACATTTTCTTTATCCAGTCATCTGTTGATTGACATTTGGGTTGTTTCTACTTCTTGGTTATTGTGTATAAGGCTGCAGTGAACATGGAGTGTAGATATCTCTTCAAGATCCCTGTTTCAATTCTTCTGGACATATACCCAGGAGTAGAATTGCTGGATCTTATGGTAGTTCTTTTTTTAGTTTTTTGAAGAACCTGTATGCTCTTTTCCATAGCAGCTACAAGATTTTATCTCCCCATCATATTATAAATGTATTCTAATTTCTCTTTCTCACCAACACATATTATCTTTAGTTTTTAAAATAATAGCCATCGTAATATGTGTGAGGTGACTACATGGTTCCACTTACATGACAAATTTAAAATAGTCAAATTGCTTAGCACTTTGGGAGGCCAAAGAGATAGGATCACTAGATGCAAGGAATTTGAGACCAGGCTGGGCAAGATAACAAGATCTCTGTCTCTACAAAAAAATAAAACTTACCCTGGCATGATGTTATATGCTTCCCATAGTCCCAGCTACTTAGGAAGCTAAGGTAAGAGGATCCTTTGAGCCCAGGAGTTCAAGGCTATACAGTGAGCTATGATTATGCTACTGCACTCCTACCTGGATGACAGAGTGAGACCCTGTCCCTTAAAATAAAATCAAATAGTCAAACTTACAGAAGGAGACAATAGAAAGGTGGTTGCTAGGGGCTGAGGCCCTGAGGGAGAAGGAAATGGGGCATTGTTCAGTGGATGTAAAGTTATAGTTATGTAAGATGAATAAGTTCTAGAGATGTGCTGTACCACAATGTGCCTATAGTTAACACTACAGTGTGTGCACTTAGAAATTTATTTAGACATAGGTTAACCATTCTTACCAAAAGAAGTAGAGGAGGAGGAAGAAACAGCAGCAGCAAAGGTATACAGGAAATCTGACAGTAATTAATGTGTTTATTACCTTGATTGTGGTGATAGTATCATAGGTATATGCATGTGTCCAGATAAATCAATGTGTATACATTAAATATGTACAGTTTTTATCAATTATATTTTTAAAAATCTGTAAAAATGATAGTCAAAAGCAAAAGAGCAAATGAAAAGATAATTTTCAAAATGTAGAAAACTAAAAAGCCAAAAGCATGTGTATTGGACAAATGCTTCTGTGGTCTAGAGATTGTCACAACTTTTGTGACCTCTGATATGGAAGCTGAAATGTCACCTGCTGAAATTCTTTATGTGGTTTTCATGGTGACAGACACAGTATGGCTGGGAACATTTTTAAAGTTTCAAGGAGAAGGGACAGTTAAGGGTCAGGCAAGTATGAAGCTGGCTGGAAGCTCTAAGTGTAGAATGCATTTGTCTGTAAGTAGTAAGACCTCTAGATACAGAGAACTCCCTTTTATAAGAAAGAAGGTAACTCTTACCTTGACTGAGGCTATCCCTCCAAAAATTGTGAGTATTGTCACATTCTTATGCAAAAAGTACATCATCTGTGAAGGAATAAGCATCTGAAGTAATGTGCTCAGGTAATTGATTTCACTGACTAGCCTCAGCAAGCCTGGATTCTGCAACTGTTTTATAATGTATCACTTCAGCATGTAGATGAGTTCCAGATAAGGCATCAATTTGTGATGTTCAGGTCTAAAAATAGAGCCACAGCCTAGTCAGTTTGCCCTTTAGATTCTATTTCCTTTTTACTCTGTTGTCAGCTGAGTCCCTGGGATCATCATAAATCTGATAATAAAAACAAGTACTGTGTTTGGGAAGAAAAACTGATGTGTTGGAAATCAGTGGGCCTGGCTGTTTCAACTGCCTTTCTTTCCCCAGGAAACTTTAGCAACCCCATCTATCATCTTGGCAATGCTAGGCCTTACATATGGAGCCTTCAGACTCATAGCCATCTAAGGACCTTTCGTTATGTATCAGTTTCCTAAATGCAGGGGAGCAAAGCTCCTCCTGGTCTTGCTTCACACATCACCAGGAGCAGTGAATTCCTGGCACCCTAATCAGCTCAGCTCAGAAGGCACTGTAATCTGTCTCTGATGGGATGGAGGATCACACGAGAAGAGAAACCTATGTTGAAGCACATTCTCATGATATGGACATAGATTTCAAGCTACAACCTAAGCAATAGCTTAATATTTCCTCTTTGCAATAACAAAGGGGCCACAGATCCCATGTAAGGAGTTTAGCAGAACAGTCAACATACAGGCTTTTCAAATAGACTGCTGGAGATTCACAGACCAGCTCTTGGTTTGGGAGCTACTGATTGCTTCCTGCAACATTTCATGCTGTGTGAGTTTGAATACTAAGTAAAAGAGCTTATCCTGCATCCTGAATTAGATGTGCAATATATGTGCCAGCATGTTTGTGATCTAGAATTATATGAGAAAAAAAATATGAATGTAAAAAAAAAATGTATCTCTCCTTATTAGGCTATTAGCTCCGTGACATTAGGGACAATGTCTTAGTCATCATTCTATTTCCAAGGTAACTTTTCTGACTTGTACCTGCATGTCTTAAGAGGCCTTTATATGCCAATATGTGCCAAATTAATATTAGAGGACTTCAGAAAGATTTCCATTGATCATGCCACCTTTCTGATTTGCCCTTCTTCCAACTACTCCTGAATGCAGAACTGGAAATGATCTTTAGAGTCAGCCTATCTTCTGCTCTGGAAAGGGGTACAGCCACAGGGAAAAAAAGTCTTACTCCTGGGGTTACCTTTTTTTTAAAAGATACTATGCAATATAATACTCTTCTGTCATGAGAATATTTTTTAATTAGTTAGCTTGATATGCAGGTATGGGTATAGAAAAAAGTTTGATAAAACTACACCAACCTGTTAACAGGTTATCTCTAAGAGAGCATGAAATATTTACTTCCTAATTTTATATATTTTTGTAAGGCATGGTTTTCTTTGACAGAGAACATACACTATTTGTATTAGTGTGTTAGTCTGTTTTCATACTGCTGATAAGGACATAGCTGAGACTGGGCAACTATGAAGAAAAAAAGTTTAATTCACTCATAGTTTTACATTGCTGGGGAGGCCTCAAAATTATGGTGGAAGGCAAGGAAAAACAAGTCACATCTTACATGATGACAGAGAAGACAAAGCTTGCACAGGGGAACTCCTCTTCATAAAACCATCAGATCTTGTGAGACTTATTCACTATCACAAAAACAGCACAGGAAAGACCTATCCCCAGGATTCACTTATCTCTCACTAAGCCCCTCCCACAAGATGTGGGAATTGTGGGAGCTACAATTCAAGATGAGATTTGGTTGGGGACACAGCCAAACCATATCATTCTGGTCCTGGCCCTTCCCAAATCTCATAACTTCACATTTTAAAACCAATCATGCCTTCCCAACAGTCTCCCAAAGTCTTAACTCATTTCAACATTAACTCAGAAGTACACAGTCCAAAGTCTCATCTGAGACAAGGCATATCCCTTCAACCTATGAGCCTATAAAATCAAAAGCAAGTTAGTTACTTCCTAAATACAAATAGAGGCATTGGATAAATACAGCCATTCCAAATGGGAGAAATTGGCCAAAACAAAGGGGCTGCAGATCCCATGCAAGTCCAGAATCCAGTGGGGCAGAAGGCCCCAAAATGATCTCCTTTGACTCCATGTCTCACATGCAGGTCATGCTTATGCAAGTGGTGGGCTCCCATGGCCTTGGTGCAGCTCCACCCCTGTGGCTCTGCAGAGTATAGCCTCCCTCCCAGCTGTATTCAGAGGCTGGCATTGAATTTCTGTGGCTTTTCCAGGCACACAGTGTAAATGTGGTGGCACCCACCCCACATTTCCCTTCTGCACTGCCCTAGCAGAGGTTCTCCATGAGGACCCTGTCCCTGTAGCAAACTTCTGCCTGGACATCCAGGCATTTCCATACATCCTTTGAAATCTAGGCAGAGGTTTTCAAACCTCAGTTCTTGACTTCTGTGTTTCTGTAGGCTCAACACCATGTGGAAGCTGCCAAGGTTTTGGGCTTCCACCTTCTGAAGCCATGACCTGAGCTGTACCTTGGCCCCTTTTAGTCACAGCCAGAGCAGCTAGGATGCAGGGTAACAAGTCCCTAGACTGCACACAGCAAAGACAACCCGAGCCCAGTCCACAAAACCATTTTATCTTTCTAGGCTTCTGGACCTGTGATGGGAGGCGTTGCTACACAGGCCTCTGATATGCCCTGGAAATATTCTCCCCATTGTCTTGGTGATTAACATTTGGGTCTTTGTTACTTATGCAAATTTCTACAGCCGGCTTGAATTCCTCCTTAGAAAATTGAATTTTCTTTTCTATTACATTGTCAGGCTGCAAATTTTCCAAACTTTCATGCTCTGTTTCCCTTTTAAAACTGAATGCCTTTAGTAGCACCTAAGTCACCTCTTGAATGCTTTGCTGCTTAGAGATTTCTTCTGCTGGATGCACTAAATCATCTCTCTCAAGTTCAAAGTTCCACAAATCTCTAGGGCAGGGGCAAAATGCCACCAGTCTCTTTGCTAAAACGTAAAAACAGTCACCTTTGCTCCAGTTCCCAACAAGTTCCTCATCTCTATCTGAGATCACTTCAGCTTGGATTTCATTGTCCATATCATTATCAGCATTTTGCTCAAAGCCATTCAACAAGTCTCTAGGGAGTTCCAAACTTTCCCAGATGTTTTTGTCTTCTTCTGAGCCTTCCAAACTGTTTCAACCTCTGCCTATAAAGTCACTTCCACATTTTCAGGTATCTTTTCATCGGTGCCCACTTTACTGGTACCAGTTTACTGTATTAGTCCATTTTAACACTACTCATAAAGACATACTTGAGACTTTATAATTATAAAGAAAATTATAATGGTAAGGATAGAGGTTTAATTCACTCCCAGTTCCACATAGCTGGGGAGGCCAAACAGTCATGGCCCAAGGCAAAGAGGGGCAGGTCACATCTTACATGGCAGCAGACAAGAGAGAGTTTGTGCAGGGAAACTCATCTTTATAAAATCATTAGATCTTGTGAAACTTACTTGCTATCATGAGGACAGCACAGGAAAGACCCACCTCTATGGTTCAATTACCTCCCATGGGATCCCTCCTACAACACATGAGAATTGTGGGAGCTACAAATCAAGATGCAATTTGGTGGGGATTCAGCCAAACCATAATACTATTTTTGTAAACAGAAAAAGCATGCACACTTTTGAAATAATTAGGTTTCATTTGTTTATGCTCACTTTATATTAATCAAATTAAAGGAGAGACCTTTCACTCGTCAGCAAAATCTTTATCCACCAAGGTGGGGTATCTCTGAGATGCCTCGCCAGTGTTTTTTACTGATTCATGTTAGATATAAGTTTAGAGGACTATACTTTCTGACCTTCTAAGGTTGCATAATATTGAGGGTCTACAGTTTCAATTAAGCCAAATGTACTGATGACATCACAGAAAAGTTGGATATGACAGAAATATAGATTCTTAATGATGTAGAGTTGAGAAGCCTTGAGGGTAATGTAATCCAATCTTTCTCACCCTGCTGGCCTTCCCCTGCATCAACCTCTTTAGAAAGCTTTCTGGGAGGAGGAGCATGGAGACTCACCAGGGAGTACTCTCCCTGCTTGTGCAATTTTTTTAAAGAGAACTTCCCTTATACACTGAGCTGCAACTTGCCCCACCAGAATATCCATCCATTCATTGATCCCCTCTCTGCCTTCTGGAGCTGCACAGCCAGGGCTGTGTGCCCAGCACCATGGCTCTCTCCACCTGTCAGAACATATGCAGAGATGCTTACAGATTTGTGAGACAAACTGGCTGACAGGAGTTGGAGGGAGTTGACAGAAGGGCCTGGTAAAGAATGAGTGGAAGGGGCACAAATCGGTTTTGGAAGTGAGTCTTCATCAGTTTCACATAATCTTGAAGCACAAAAGACTGACTATTTATTTTGCAGGAGCAAAGAAAAATGTAAACTAGCTTTAGATGACAAAAGAAGAGTCTGGTCTTACTGAGATATAATAATTTCTAACCGTAAAAGATCAAAATACTTATTAGGTAATGGGTGTATTCCACATCCAGATTTAAGAAAAGAAATTTCTTGGTAGCTTCCACCAATTCTGCTCCAAATCTAGAGTGTGGGCTTTTTTAGACATGACCCTGTTGGTAATAAGACTTATATGGTGTTCTAACAAATCTGTGCTCTTGAATAGGGCCTGGAGTTGAACTGCCTAAAATGCTATCACCCAAATTACTTCATCTTGCTGGGTGTTCAGCAAGCTGTACAAGTTATTGTAACAGACAATATATATGTACTATGGGGGTTGCGTTGGGGGTTCAGCAAGCTGTACAAGTTATTGTAATGTAATTGAGAGGAGCTAACTGGCCTAGGCCATTTCTCTCTCTCTTTCTATCTCTCCCTCCCTTTCTTTCTCTTTCATGATTTAGAAGCCAGTGAAAAAAGTTGCAGAAAATTCAGTAAAAAGTAGAAAAGTGAAATTGACGAAGATTTAGTAGGAGCTTTTATATTAAATAATTAGGAGTCCTTCAGTAACTTTTAAAAGAGAAGGAAACAGAATTCCCTGTATAGACTAAAGACAGGAGAGAGATTAGAGAAAATATTCTTGAAAGAAGAGAAGATAGTCAATGAAAATGAGTCTGCAGTTAAAGAGATCAACTTAAAAATGAGAAAAAAATTTATATTCTTCAGAATTAGGAAAGGAAGGAGGGAACTTTGGATATATTGAAGTGATAGAGTAGTGTATTAGTTTCTGTATTTGCTATAACAGATGACCACAAATTCAGTGGCTTAAAACAACGCATTTACTTTCTTAGAGTTCTGTAGGTTAGAAGGCTGACCACTGATGGTGCTAAAATCAAGGTGTTGGTCGGGCTGCCTCCTTCCTAGAGGCTCCATAAGAAAGCCTGTTTCCTGGTCTTCCCGCTTCTAGCAGAGCTCACATTATTTGGCTCCTAGCCCCTTCCTCCATCTTCAAAGCCAGCAATGGCTGGTTGAGTCCTTCTCACATCTCATTACTCTTACACTAATTCTATTGCCTTCCTTTTTCACTTTTAAAGACCCCTGTGACTGCACTGGACCCATATGGGTAATCCAGACTAACCTCCCTATTTTAAAGTCAGCTAATTCGCAACTATAATTCCATGTGCAACTTCAAGTCCCTTTTTCTATGCAAGCTGACAGTTTCTGGGGATCAGAACGGGGGATCTTTGAGAGGCCATTAGCCTATCACAGATGGAAAGTTAAGGAAACTTGGGTAGAGTCATTGTGTTTAGTTAATACAATTGAAGATTTAATCATTTTCTCAAAGTGAGAAAGAAGAAATACAGCTGGAATTCCTTTTGTTTTCAAGAGGCCAAACGAAAGAACCTGCAGCAGCTTTGACCAGCATTAACTGTGTACTCTGAAAGAATCCAGAAAATAGTACATGCATCAGACGCTTCTATGGTATAAAGCTGACTTCAGTTATTTTGATTGTTCAGTTGTTTACACTGACTTGTTTAATGTCTGTTTCTCCCTTAGGCTATAAATACCATGAGAGCAGTAAACCATGTCCTTTTTGTTCTCAGCTGTATCCCTTGCACTGAGCATTCCCTGCACCTAGCATCTTTACTAAGCACTAAATAAATATTTGTTGACTGATTTTTAAACAAATCTTACAGTCTTACTGGATAGTCTGACACTTCCACATTTGCACATTTCAAATGGCTTTACTGGCAATGGAACACAAAAGCTTCCACATTCAACTACAGCTCAGAGCAAGGTTTTCACTCCATATGGTTCAAAGCCTCTCCTAAGCTTACCATGCCTATGACCCCCCAGTCACTCCCCTGGTCATCTGAATTGGCCCTGCGCTCTCCTAGGCACTTGGAGACTTGACAGGATGGTATTTACCATGGTGTCTAATAGCTCACTTCTTTCATCAGACTCCATATCCCTGATTTCAATGTCCTAAATTGGGATCCTTTAAAAGCATCCAACAGCTTGTCCAGGACAGAGTTGTTTCTTTTTCTTTTTTCTTTCTTTTTTAAAGGCTTTATTGAGGTATAATTAATGCATCAAAAATACACACATTTAAAGTATACAATTTGATGAGTTTTGACATATGTATGTATGTCCCTGTCAAAATACCACAATCAAAGCAATAAACATATCCATCACCTCCAAAAGTTTCTTCTTGCCCCTTTGGTTTTGTTATTTTCTGTTTTGCTTTGTTAAGTGTCCTTTGTGTCAAGGACACTTAACATGAGATCTACCCTCCTAACAAAAACTTTAAGTGCACAAGATAGTTAACTGTAAGCACGATATTGTACAGCAGATTTTAAAGAAGCTTCTCAAAAGGCAATGTCTTTCTTTCTTCTTCCAGAGCTTATACACTGACCCATTGAAAACAAGGGGCCCTTGCAGTGTTTCTGGAGCAGCCAGTTGTCCCCAGGCCCTCCTTTCTTTCCTCTCTAGGTGAATCATCCTGCAAGGGCAGAGGTCACAATGACTAGTGCGCCTCTTGGAAACGATGTTTAATTGACAACAGCCACTTACCTCATATTAAATTCCAGCCACAATTCTATGTGCTATCTGGCCACGACCCTCACAGTTCAAATCACTGTGTACTTGGATTATGTAATTCTGAGCTAAATATTTCCTTCAGACATGTAGTTGGTTTTCCTGACTCACTGAGGTCAGGGCACTTTCTAAGCATTGTTTTTCTGTTTGAAATGATAGATTTGTGCTGATCCATCCAGTTTTTGTGTGGGTGCCTAGCGGGAATAGTTAGTCAGATCATAGACTTGGGTCGGGAGGACAGACTAATCATCAAAAATTAAAGGTAAATCAATCTTTGGTGATGCACTCCTTAATCATTTAAGAAATTTTAAGAATTTAAGTAGTTTAAGGTATAAAATACAAAAGATTTATTCAATTTTGTTTATCCAAAGGCAGCTTCACTCAACATCCCATAAGGGAGTCTGTGAGTCCTAAAAGGAATAAACTCATCAACCATTTAGAAGAAACAATTCATTTATAATCTCATCTCACTCCCTACAACAGAGTAAATTCTAGATATATGGAAGTGATAAATATAAAATTAAATGTAGAAAAGTAGATGCAATGATTCATCAAACAGGAGAAGAAATGTCTAAATGTGAAAGCAATCAGAGAAATTACAGAATAAAAGGCTATAAACATAAAGATTTATATGACATAAAAACATTAAATGTCTCTAAGTAATTTGTTATATTGGAAAGAATTACTATTTTTATATAAGTAGTTAATTTAATTTAAAAAGTAAACACTAAGACCTGAGAAGACAATAGGCCAAAGACAAGAACACTCTTAACTAACCAAAGAGAAAACATGACTAGTTGATAAAAATACAGAAAATGCTTCTATGTCTTTTTTGTTCTCAGCTGTATCCCTTGCACCTAACATCCCTTGCACCTAGCATCTTTACTAAGCACTAAATAAACATTTATTGACTGATTTGTTAAAATCATTTCAGTCAATAAATGGTTGAGTAGAGGGAAGAGCCAAGATGCCAGAGGAGAGGCAGCTAAGGTCTGCTGCTCCCAGCGAGAGGAACGCAAAAGGAGAGTGATTTCTGCATTTCCAACTGAGGTACCTTGTTCATCTTATTGGGGCTGACTATGTGGTTGGTGCAACCCATGGAGAGAAAGGAAAAGTAGGGGGCAGGGGGTGATGGTTCATCCAGAAACTGCACAAGGCAAAGGGACCTCGCTCCCCAAGCCAAGGAAGGTGGTGAGAAACTGTCCTATGCACCCAAGGTACTATGCTTTTCCCACAGATTTTCGCAATTGGTAGATCAGAAGATTTTCTTGTGAGCCTGTGACACCAGGGCCTTGGGTCTCAAGCAGAAAACTGGGCAGATCCATGGCAGCTGCTCTAGTCAGCGGCTGTCGGGACAGGCACAGACCTTCAGGAGTTTGTACATACTCTAGCGGTACCTGGAACTCCAATGAGGCAGAACCATCCACTCCTGTGGAAAGGGGGCTGAAGCCTGGAAGCCAAACAGCCTCACTCAGTGGAACCCTGGAACCCCATGGGAGTGGAAGTCCTACTCCCATGGAACCCTGCAAGCTAAGACCCACTGGCTTGGAATCCCTGCTGACCAGCACAGCAGCCTGGAGTCTGCCTAGGACTACTGAAGGAGGTGGGGCAGGAACCACCATTACTGCAGCTCTGTTGGCAGTTTCCCCAGGCAGTTCTAGGGAGACTGGAAGGTTTGGACTGGGCGGTCCTCCTCACATTACAGCACAGTGGCTGTGGCAGATCGTGGCCAGACTGCTTCTTTAGGTGGGACTTAGATCCATTCCTCCTCACCAGGCAGGGCCTCTCTGCAGTAATGCGGACTTAATCGTTCAGGCCTGCCAGCTCTGAAGAGTCCAGCTAATCCAGACAAGGGGGATTCCCCCAGCTCAGCGGACCGGCTTGCCTAAGGGACAGGCAGACTGCTTCCATAAGCAGGTACCTGATTCCATGCCTCGTGACGGGGTGATACCTCCCAACACATTTTGCCAGACACCTCATACAAGAGAGTTCTGGCTGGCATCAGGTCGGTGCCCCTCTGGGATGAAGCTTCTTGAGGAAGAAGTTTTGCTGTTCTGCAGCCTCTGCTGTTGATACCCAGGCAAATAGGGTCTGGAGTGGACCCCTACAAAAAAATCATATCTGCAAAGAAGGGCCTGTTAGAAGAAAAACAGACAAACAGAAAGCAACAACAAGATCATCGAGAAAAAAAAAGCCCACAAAAACTTATCCAAAGGTCAACAGCCTCAAAGATCAAAGGTAAATAAATCCATGAAGATAAGGAAAAACCAACACAACAATAATGAAAATTCCAAAAGCCAGAGTGCCCCTTCTCCTCCAAATGAATGCAACACTTCTCCAGCAAGGACACAGAATGGGGCTGAAGCTGAGATGAATAAACTGACAGAAGTAGGCTTCAGAAAGTGGGTAATAATGAACCTCACTGCACTAAAGGATTATAACCCAATGCCAAGAAGATAAGAACGATGATAAAAGATTACAGGAGCTGTTAACTAGAATGACCAGTTTAGAGAGAAACATAAATGACCTGATGGAGCTGAAAAACACAGCATCAGAACTTCATGAGGCAAATATAAGTTATCAACAGCCAAATTAACCAAGTGAAAGAGAACATCAGAGCTTAAAGACTATCTTGCTGAAACTAGGCAGGCAGACAAGATTAGAGAAAAAAGAATGAAAAGGAGCAAACAAAACCTCCAAGAATGATGGGACTATGTAAAAAAGCTGAACCTATAACTAATTGGACCTGAAAGAGACAGGGAGAATGGAACAAAGTTGGAAAGCACACTTCAGGATATCATCCAGGAGAACTTCTCCAACCTAGCAAGACAGGCAAACATGCAAATTCAGGAAATTCAGAGAACTACAGTATGATACTCCATGAGAAGATCTACCCCAACATATATAATCATCATGTTTTCCAATGTTGAAATGAAGGAAAAAATGTTAAGGGCAGTCAGAGAGAAAGACCATGTCACCTACAAAGGGCAGCCCAACAGACTAATAGTGGACCTCTCAGCAGAAATTCTATAAGACAGAAGAGATTAGGGGCCAATATTCAACATTCCTAAAGAATTTGCAACCCAGAATTTGATCTCTGGCCAAACTAAGATATATAAGCAAAAGAGCAATAAAATCCTTTTCAGACAAGTAAATGCTGAGAGATTTTGTTACTGCCAGACCTGCCTTACAAGGGCTCCTGAAGGAAGCACTAAACATGGAAAGGAAAAACTGTTACCAGCCACTACAAAAACACACTGAAGTACACAGACCAATGACACTATGAAGCAACTACATTAACAAGTCTGAAAAATTAACTAGCCAGCATCATGAAGACAGAATCAAATTCACATATAACAATATTAATCTTAAATGTAAATGGCCTAAATGCCCCAATTAAAAGACACAAAATGGCAAGCTGGATAAAAAGACAAAACGTATCGGTGTGCTGTATTTGAGAGGCACATCTCACTTGCAAAGACACACACAGGCTCAAAATAAAAGGATGGAGGAAAATTTACCAAGCGAATGGAAAGCGGAAAAAAGCAGGAGTTGCAATCCTAGTTTCTGACAAAACAGACTTTGAACCAACAAAAGTCAAAAAAGACAAGGGAGGGCATTACATAATGGTGGAGGCTTCAATTGAACCAGAAAAGCTAACTATCCTAAATATATATGCACCCAATGCAGGAGCACCCAGAATCATAAAACAAGTTCTTAAAGACCTACAAAAAGACCTAGACCACCACACAATAATAGTCAGAGACTTTAATACCCCACTATCAGTATTAGACAGATAATCAAGACAGAAATTTAACAAAGATATTTAGAACTTGATCTCAGTTCTGGACCAAGTGGACCTGATAGGTATCTGTAGAACTCTCCACCGCAAAACAACAGAATACATATTTTTCTTGGCACCACATGGCACTTACTCTAAAATTGATCACGTAATTGGAAGTAAAACACTCCTCAGCAAGTGCAGAAGAACTGAAACCATAAACAGCCTCTCAGACTACAGCACCATTAAATTAAAACTCAAGATTAAGAAACCTACTCAAAATCACACAACTACATAGAAATTGTGCAACCTGCTCCTGAATTACTTCTGGGTAAATAATGAAATCAAGGCAGAAATCAAGCAGTTCTTTGAAACCAATGAGAACAAAGAGACAATGTACCAGAATCTCTGAGACATGAAGAGGGAAATTTATAGCACTAAACACTAACATCAAAAAGCTAGAAAGATCTGAAATTGACACCCTAATATCACAACTAAAAATACTAGAGAACCAAGAGCAAAAAAAAAAAAAAAAAAAAAAAAAACCCTGAGCTAGCAGAAGACAAGAAATAACCAAGCTCAGAGCAGAACTGAAGGAGAGAGAGATAAAAAAAGCCCTTCAAATAAAACAATGAATACAGAGCTGGTTTTGTGGGGAAAAAAATCAATGAAATAGGTAGGCTGCTAGCTAGACTAATACAGAGAAAAACCAAGAAGATTCAAATATACACAATCAGAAATGATAAGTGGGATGCCACCAGTAACTCCACAGAAATAAAATCATCAGAGAATAAACACTTCTATGTGAATAAACTAGAAAATTTAGAAGAAATGGATAAATTACAGGACACAAACATCCCCCTAGCCAAGATTAAACCAGGAAGAAGTTGAATCCCTGAATAGACCAATAACAAGTTCTGAAATTGAGGCAGTAATAAATAGCTTATCAACCAAAACAAAACTCCAGGTCTAGATGGATTTACAGTTGAATTCTACCAGAGGTACAAAGAGGATCTGGTATCATTTCTTCTGAAACTATTCCAAACAACTAAAAAGGAGGAACATCTCCCTAACATATTTTATGAGGCCAGCATCATTTTGATACCAAAATCTGGCAGAGATACAACAAAAAAGAAAACTTTGGGTCAGTGAACATCGATGCAAAACTCCTCTAAAATACTGGCAAACAAAATCCAGCAGCACATCAAAAATTTATCTACCATGATCAAGCTGGCTTCATCCCCAGGATGCAAGACTGATTCAACATACACAAATCAGAAAATGTAATTCATCAAATAAACAGAACTAAAGACAAAAACCACATAATTATCTCAATAGACACAGAAAAGATCCTCAATAAAATTCAATATCCCTTCATGTTAAAAATGCTCAATAAACTAAGTATTGAAGGAACATACCTCAACATAATAAGAACCATGTATGACAAAACCACAGCCAGTATCATACTGAATGGACAAAAGCTGGAAGCATTACCACCCTTGAAAACTGGCACAAGACAAGGATGCCCTCTCTCACCACTCTTACTAAACATAGTATTTGCAGTTCTGGCCAAGGCAATCAGGCAAAAGAAAGAAATAAAGCATATTCAAATAGGAAGAGAGGAAGTCAAATTTTGTTTGTTTGCAGATGACATGATACTATATCTAGAAAACCACATCAACTCAGCCCAAAAACTTCTTAAGCTGATAAGCAACTTCAGCAAAGTCTCAGGATACAAAATCAATGCGCAGAAATCACAAGCATTTTTATACACCAACAATAGACAGGCAGAGCACCAAATCATGAATGAACTCCCATTCACAATTCCCAAAAAGAGAATAAAATACCTAAGAATACAGCTAACAAGAGAAGTTAAGGACCTCTTCAAGGAGAACTGCAAACCACTGCTCAAGGAAATCAGAGAGGTCACAAGCAGATGGCAAAACATTCCATGCTAATGGATAGAAAGAATGAGTATTGGGCTGGGCCGGTGGCTCACGCCCATAATCCCAGCATTTAGGAGGTCTAGGTGGGTGGATCATGAGGTTAAGAGATCAAGACCATCCTGGTCAACATGGTGAAACCCCGTCTGTATTAAAAATACAAAAAATTAGCTGGGCATGGTGGTGTATGCCTGTAATCCCAGCTACTCAGGAGGCTGAGGAAGGGGAATTGCCTGAACCCAGGAGGCGGAGGTTGCGGTGAGCCGAGATCACACCATTGCACTCCAGCCTGGGTGACAAGAACAAAACTCCGTTTCAAAAAAAAAAAAAAAAAAAGAAAGAAAGAATCAATATCATGGAAATGGCCATACAGCCCAAAGCAATTTGTAGACTCAATGCTATTCTGATTAAACTACCATTGACATTCCTCACTGCATTAGAAAAAAACTATTTTAAAATTCATATGAGACCAAAATGAACTCTTATACCTAGGACAATCCAAAGCAAAAAGAACAAAGCTGGAGGCATCATGCCACCTTACTTCAAAATACACTACAAGGCTACAGTAACAAAATCAGCATGGTACTGGTAAAAAAACAGGCACATAGATGAATGAAAAAAAAATACAGATCTCAGAAATACAACTGCACATCTATAGCCATCTGATATTTGACAAACATGGAAAAAACAAGCAATGGGGAAGGGATTCCCTGTTTAACAAATGGTGCTGGAAGAACTATCTAGCCATATGCAGAAAATTGAAACTGGACTCCTTTATTACACTTTCTACAAAAATTAACTCAAGATGGGTTGAAGACTTAAATTGAAAACCCAAAACTATAAAAACCCTAGAAGGAAATCTAGGCAACACTATTCAGGACATGGGCATGAGCAAAGATTTTATTATGAAATTGACAAAAGCAATTGCATAAAAGCAAAAATTGACAAATGGGATCTAATTAAACTAAAGAACTTCTGCACAGCAAAAGAAACTATCATCGGAGTTATCAGACAACTTATAGAATGGGAGAAAATTTTTGAAATATATTAACCTGACAAAAGTCAAATGTCCAGAATCTACAAGAAATTTAAACAAATTTATAAGAAAAAAAACACTAAAAAGTGGGCAGAGGATATGAACTGACACTTCTCAAAAAAAAAGACATACATGAGACCAACAAACATGAAAAAAAGTTCAACATCACTGATCATTAGAGAAATGCAAATCAAAACCACAATGAGAAACCATCTCATACCAGTCAGAACAGTGATTATTAAAAAGTCAAGAAACAACAGATGCTGGTGAGGCTGTGGAGAAACAGGAATGCTTTTATACTGTTGGTGGTAAATTTGTTCAACCATTGTGGAATACAGTGTCATATTTCCTCAACAATTTAGAAACAGAAATACCATTTAACCCAGTAATCCCATTACTAGGTATATTCCCAAAGGAATATAAATCATTCTATTATAAAGATACATGCAAGGGTATATTCACTGTAGCACTATTCACAATAGCAAAGACATGGAAGCAACCCAAAAGCCCATTTATGATAGATTGGATAAAGAAAATGTAGTACATATACAACATGGAATACTATGCAGCCATAAAAAAGAAACTAGATCATGTCCTTTGAAGGGACATGGATGAAGCTGGAAGCAATTATCCTCAGCAAGCTAAATCAGGAACAGAAAACCCAACATTGCATGTCCTCACTTATAAGTAGGAGCTGAACAATGAGCACACATGGACCCAGGGAGGGGAACAACACATACTGGGGCCTGTCAGGGAAGGGCAGGTGGCGGACGAGCATTAGGGAAAAGAGCTAATTCATACTGGGCTTAATACCTAAGTGATGGGTTGATAGGTGCAGCAAACCACTGTGACACACATTTACATATGTAACAAACCTGCACGTCCTGCACATGTACCCTGGGACTTAAATATATATATAATGAAATAAAAAGAAAATGCTTTACTTTGTAGCAAACAAAGACATTTTAAAAAATAGATTCCATTTTAACTCCTTTATTTACTTATTCAGTAGATGATTGATTCAACTGGCCTTTATTAAACAGGCACATGCAAAATTTAGTTACTGGACGCCCAGAGTCCCTGACCTGTGAGGTCCCCCAGCCCAGTGAAGGAAGAAAGACTCAAATAGGAAAAATAGGTACAAAAAAAAATCAAAGGATGGGTCACATATACCTGGGCAGGGAATGGTTTTATAAATATTTCATATCATTAATAATACCATTGCTAGTAAGAATTTAGCACAAATGGACCTTCTTAGATACTGCAAATAGGAGTAAAAATTGTTACCATGCCTTTGAAAAGCAATTTGTCAAATTATTTTAAGAACTCTAAAAATATTCACACTCTTTGACCCAGTTATTATTCTTCTGGGCATCTAATCAAAAGAGAGGATTTTACGTCCAGAAAAAAAAATTATAGACAAAGATTTTCATAACACTATTAGTGATGATTAAACGGGCAAAAAACTGGGAGAAATTTAAATAACCACGTTATAGAGAAATTGTGGTCCCTCAGTTTATATTATATAGCCATTAAAGATAATTTTCATGAAAAGTATGATATGGAGCAAGTATTGGAAATCTCAAAGGATCTATGTAATGAAATTGAAACTATGTAATAAATTTGATATGCTAGAAAATATTCCTGAGTGAAAATTTTAGTAGAAGTGGTGTCTGGATAAGGAATTGTAATGATATTTTTCTTCTTAATAATTCACTTTCTCAATAAGTATAAGAGGGTTGTACCTTCCTGTGCTATTGATTCTGGGCTTAGCCATGTGACTCACATTAACCAGTGGAATGTGAATAGATGTGCCATGTGCTTTAGCCCTGTAGAAGCTTTAAAGGCAAATGCATAATCGAACTTAGTCTCTTGCATTTTTCTGCTCTGCCACGAGAACTGTACATCCCAGACAGAGGCTACTCCTTAATCCTGGAGCTCAGAAAGAGAAGACAACAGGTCAACCTACAGACCACTTATTATGGGATAGGGCAATAAATTTGTCATTATAAGTCCCTGGAGTTTTGTAGCTCTTTGTTACTTCAGCAAAGTCTGACTTATACAAAAACACTGTGTGTTTAATATTTTGAAATATGGTATTTCCAGAAATGTCTTCATAAGTATTTAATGATTTTCAAGGTTTTAGATATAAACAAGTGCCTCTGTCTGAAACCTGAGAACAGCCTTGGAGGGGAATGAAAATAGTTATTTTCAAGGAAGATGGAAGACGATGTCTGAGTATCATGGGAAATTATCATGATCTGTCCTGAGGAATTTAAGGCATCTCAGTTAAAGTAAATAACTCTTTTTTTTTTTACTCTTAAACTTAGTTTACTTTTTACTTTTCTTATTGAAAATGAGGGAGAACACCATTTGCATTGAGAACAACTAATGAAGATCTAGATTCAGGAAAAATTTCTCCCTGTAAAGAGTGTTCTTTCCCTTACTAGCTCATTCTAATTCTGCCCAATTAATGTTCTCTTCATTGCTTCAGAATAATAAGAATCAGCTCTGTCACCATTATGCTAGTGATGAGTTCAGTGGCTTTGTCTGTTAGCAGAGGTGACAGCAAAGAATTCTTAATATTTAAAGTACAGAATGAGCCCATAATAGATAGCAGCAAATAACATTCAAATTGTTGTTTGGAAACAATCTTTTTCTTATTCCAATAATGAGAATAAGAAGCTGTCTCTAAACTCACTGCTGCCAATAATATATCTAAAATAGTACATAGCAGATTTTTACCTTTGTGGGAAAACCTAAGAGCCATACTTTGGCGTTGGGTTTAGGAACAACAACAGGAAGTAGACTACTAAGTTCTCTAGCAAGTTTGAAAATGTATAATCAATTTATGATAATTTGATACTAATGTTTATTGGAATATATGCATTTATTTAACCAGATGCTATTTAGCATCTACTGAATCTCATGCATTCTCCTAAGTACCAGGAATACAATGGTGAATAAGATCGACATAGCTTCTGCTTTTTTAGATTCTTCAGAGAGTGATGTGACTCTCGTCTTCATTAACCATACAGTCCAATGGGAAAGACATTTAAATAACCAGGAAGGAAAAAGTTGCTATGGAGGACAGCAAGAGCAACTCAACTAGAGGAAAAGGGAGCTAAGGAAAGGAAGGCTTCTAGAGGAAGTCAGGACTGAGCTTATTTCCAAAGGATCAGTAAAAGTTATCCAGGACTATAGAGGGATGAGGACCCTGTGGTCAAGAAAAGTCCAGAAACACCATATTAAAAGTGAGATGGGACATGTGCATTATGTGAAATTAAAGAGGTTCACTGAGTGAGCATGAGTGAGGGATGATCAGTAGAGGTGGCTGGAGGGGTTGGCAGGGGCCAGATCACTCAGAGAATTGAAAGCCATGCAAAGGAGCCAGAGCTCTGTCTTATGAAGAATGGGATGCCAATAAAAGGATTTCAGGCAGAGAATCCATATGATCTGACTGATTTTTCAGTGAACTCATTCCACTAATATGATTGTGAGTGGGTCATTTGCTATATAGTGTCTAGAAAATAAGCAATGTATCCAGAAGTAAAGTGGGTACAGGGAAGGTGGAGAGTGGAAGGGTCCAAAACATATTTAGGGGATAGAATCAGTTGGGATTATCAGGATCATCCAGATCACTTTTTTTCCTCCATCATCACACTCCCCATTACTGTGCTGAAAATTTGGGTTCCTAGGTGTTTTATCTCCCTGGAAGAAAATACCCTCGTATGGCTGACTGCTATATTTAGACCACTAAATTTCTCATTGTCTATTAATAAGTTATATTTCTAGTTGCACACTTCAGGCTCACTTAAATCAGGATTCTCAAGTCTGATAATCTCCAGTAAGATTATCTGGATCTACAAGGCCAAGGGCCTCTTTCTCATATGACAAATTCACGAATCATGCCATCCTGCAAATTCTCTTGATAGGGGTTCTGCTACCCACATTTATGTTACAAGGTATCTCCTTTGAACTTCTATCTGTCTCAGAGAAGCTTTGAGGCATTTATTAGTTCTAGTTCCATTTAGTTCAGAGAGCAACAGCAGCACTAAAAGCAGTCAGTGTTAGGAAAAATCTTCTTAGAGTAGAACAACAGTGAATTGGAGTTCCTCAAATCTATCATATTTATAGTCACAAAACTTTCAAGATTGTGCAAGGCAAAGAAATACAAACCACAAGCTATGCCTAGAGAGTGGTAAGGGTCATTCGGGAAGGAAGCCCAGCTATCTCAAAGAGAAGATTTATGCTGCTCCAAAGCCTCAATGCAAACAGTTTTTTAAGTTAAATCAGTCATGGCTCTGTGAATTTAACTTTTTTGATTTGCAAGTAGCATTTCATTTGAGCTAATCATCAATTAATTGTTCAAGATTTGCTTTCAGTCATGTGGGTTACATATATTTCCTCATGATTGATCTCATAAATCCATCTAAATTTGTAACTCCCATTTTACTCTCAAGGCATCACGAATATTTCTTTCAACCAGTTATTATCGTTTTCAGTTACATAATTGTAAAATAATTTCCTTAACATTCACTTCTTCCAGTAGTTCTGTGGTGCTACCACCATATTCTTATGGTCCATTGCCTGTTAGGTACTCACCAAATACTTATTGGTTAATCATTTGGGTGATCGATTGCATGGATTAGCAAGATGGATTACAAGACTATAGAGGTTTGTGGTTTTATGATCACGCATATTTCTTCAGGGAAGGATTTCTTGATGATCCTGAAGGATTTCATCCTGATTCCCCATAGCCGGACATATGCTGTGAGTAAAACAGCATATTACACCATAATGGTTAAGAACATCAATCCTGGAGCTGGACTAGCTCCACTGCTCCTTAAATATACAACCATGGGCAACTCACCCAACCCCTCTGTGTTCTAGGCTTCTCCTTTGTAAAATGGGGATAATAAAAGTATCTGTATCATGAGCTTGTTTTAGGCTTCAAAGTACTTAAGAGAGTGCTGGGCACCAAGTAAGTATTACTTACTATTAGCTGTTATTATTACAAATTGAAAATAATCTAGGCTTTCTAATTCCTAGAATTCTAAGTCCAAACTTGTATTCAACACTGTGGTTGGGTTTTCTGTTACCTGTAGCTGAGTACATTCCTAACAGACACAAAGAGGCAAAATTGAGGATATATTTCAAGCAAAAGAAAGTCTGCACAAAGGGTCTGTTTTCCCAAGAGACAGGTTAGACACTTAGCATGGCAGGCATGAATGTGGATAGTGAAAAGAGAGAAGTGTGTGGGGCATGGCAGGAAATATGGCTATAAGTGGAAGTCCCTGAACACTATAGGTGTGGATTTGTATTTGTATTTTATAATAACAAGCTAACAGAATGTCAGGCAGTTAAGTGATGTGATTAATATTGCTCATTTAGAAAAGAAATCCAGTCATTTTTCTACAACGCACCGGAAGCAGGTTAAGAGAGGGGTATAGTAGTGTGAAGAAGGGATGAACCTAAACAGCAGTAATGGAGTGAAGAAGAGAGGCCATCTGCAAGACAGCTTCATGTTTCTGGCACCAAAAGACTCCTTACCTAGCAATAGCTAAAAAGCTGGGAAGTTTGGGGAAAAATTTAGAATTGAAGTAGGACTACGGAGTGAAACTGTTGGATTGAATCACAGCTCCTCCACTTGGTACCTACATATACTTCCGCAAGATCTTCAACCTCAAAAAACCAGTGTTATCACGCGGAAAGATCTTCTACGTTGTCTTCCAGATGCTTTACGGCTTCATGGTTTGCATTCAAGATTGCGATCAATTTTGAGCAATATTTTGTATATGGCAAGAGGCATGAGTTATTTTCCATATGGATGTCAAATTATTCAAGCATCATTTTCTCAATAAGACTACTCTTCCCCCTCATTGAATTACCTTGGCACATTTATTGAAAATCAATTGTCCATATATGTATGTCTATCTCAAAATTCTATTCAGTTTTACAGCTCAGTATGTTTTTCCATTGTCTTAATTACCGTAGCTTTATGGCAAGTTTTGAAATCAGGTAATGTGGGTTTCCAAACTTTGTTTATTCTTTTTCAAAAATTTTGGCTAGTTTAGGTCTTTTGATTTTCCATGTCAGTAAGGTGAGCTTGTCAATTTCTAGAAAAAGACTTTAAACTTGGATTATACTAACATACATAAATCTATAGATCAAAAAGAGAAGAACTGGCATATTAACAATTTTAAGTTTTCTAACATGTGAATATGGTGTATTTCTCCAATTATTTATATCTTCTTCAATTTTTAGCAGCAATGTTTTATTTTTACAAATAGTTTGTGTCTCACACATATTTTACTAGCTCTCTTTCTATATATTTCCTGGTTTAGTACTATTATAAATGGCATATATTCTAAATTTCTGATTGTTTGTTGCTATTACATAGAAAAACAATACATTTTTATTTTTTTGGTATTTTGGATTATTTGTGTTTATACATGGATTAAATATTCAAATAAAGACAACATATTTTTATTTCCAATCTGTATCTCTTTTGGTTTTTTGTTGCTTTACTTCACTGAATAGGATCTCCAATACAATGTTGAATAGAGCTGGTGAGAGTGGATAGCCTTGCCTTATTCCTTATCTTAGAGGATAAGCATTTAGACTTCCACAATTAGTATAATGTTAGCTGTTGGTTTTTCAAGGATGATCCTCATCAGATTCTAGAAGTTTCCTTCTATTTCTGGTTTAGTGAGAATTTTTATGATGAGTGGGTATTAGATCTTATCAAATCATTTTTCTGCATCTGTTAAGCTGAGCATGTAGTTTTACTCTTATAAGCTGTCAAACTGACAAGTTATATCAATTTTTAAATGCTCAAACAACATTTAAATTGGTGAATGGGGAGTGGGTATGAAAACTTCTACCTGTGTTTTAAACTCGAAATTCATTTTTACTATTTTGCTTTAAATACGAAACTGTCTCTTCAAAGTTTAATGTTGAGAAAAAGTATCTTTTCTGTGTGACATCATTTTTACCATTTATGGCGGTCTTCATTTTTCCACATAGTGACTAAAATTTCCATCTGGTATTATACTGTGTCTTCCTGAAAATTTTCATTTAACATTTCCTATGGGGTATGTCTGCTGCCAATGTATTTTCTTTTTAACTTTATTTCAAGTTCTGTGGTACATGTGCAGGATGCGTAGGCTTGTTACACAGGTAAACATGTACCATGGTGGTTTGCTGCACCTAACAACCCATCACCTAGGTATTAAGCCTCGCATGCGTTAGCTATTTATTCTGATGCTGTCCCTCCCTCTGTCTCCCAACAATGTATTTTCTCAGCCTTTGTTTGTCTGAAAAGTATTTGCCTTATTTTTGAAGGATATTGTCACTAGGTATAAAATGCTGACTTGTATAGTTTATGGTGATAAGTCTGCTTTAATTCTTATCTTGGTTTCTCTATGTTTCTTTTTTCTTCTGGCTGCCTACAAAGTTTTTTCTGTTTTTGGTTTTCAGCAGTTTCAGTCATTTTCATGTGCCTACGGGTGTGTGCATGTGAGTGTTTTATTCTGTGTAACCTCCTCATCTTGGGTGTGAGTGGCTTCATTCTAAAGAAAAGAATATGGCAAATGTGATGTGTCATCGCTTGGGAAAGTAGGTTATAAAAGCCAATGATTCTGTCTTGTTTGAACTTTCTCTCTCTCTCTCTCTCTCTCTCTCTCTCTCTCTCTCTCTCTCTCTCTCTCTCTCTCTCTCATCTGTTTGCTATGTTGTGAGCTGCACTACAGAGAGACCCATACGACAAGAACCTGAGGGAAGTCTCCAGCCAATAGCGAGTGAGGAACTGAGGCTTTCAGTACAGCAAGCCGGGAGAAACTGAATCCTACCAAAAACCAAGTGGCCCAGCTTGAAACAAGATCCTGCCTAGATTGACCCTTGACATTATGGCAGCTCCAACTGATAGCTTGACTGCAGCCTGTGAGAGGATGAATCAGATAAATTGGAGAAGCCATGCCCAGATTCCTGACTCACAGAAACTGAGATAATAAGCATTTAGTGTTTCAGGTGCTAAGTTTTAGGACTTGGTACACTGCAAACAATAATTAAAACTACCTTCAAGAGGGCACCCTCCAGTCTTGGGATAACCCAGAGGGGGCCCAGGGCACAAATCTTGTGAGGGAGCACAGACTTGCCTAGTGTCATGGCTCACCCAGACTCTATTTTTTTTTTTTTTTTTTTTTTGGTGGAGTCTCACTCTGTCACCCAGGCTGGAGTGCAGTGGCACGATCTCGGCTCCCAGCAATCTCTGCCGCCCAGGTTCAAGTGATTCCCCTGCCTCAGCCTCCTGAGTAGCTGGGACTACAGGCGCACACTGCCACACCTGGCTAATTTTTTGTATTTAGTAGAGACAGGGTTTCACCATGTTGGCTGGGATGGTCTCAATCTTCTGACCTCGAGATCCACCCGCCTTGGCTTCCCAAAGTGCTGGGATTACAGGCATGAGCCACTGCACCTGGCCAACTTCCCCAGATTCTAAACTGCCAGGCTAGCCTACACTCTGCCTTTGAAAACTGATGAACATGTCAGCTTTTTACTTCTTCCTCGTCCTCCCATGATCTGCCAAAGGCACTCTGTCTCTCCTTGAAGGAGTTGTCACTTTTTGTAATTCAACATACCTGGATGCCTTACCTACTCAGCTCCCTCACTGGCCTAGGAAAAGTTAGAATTCTGTACACTGTCCAGACTTTTCTCACTGTTCAAGGGTGATAACAGTATCCTGCAGCTTTCTACATACTACTCAGAAGCAGAACGTTCACAATTATTTCTTAAAACTTAAATCCTTCCCATGTCCCCTGCTAACCTCACCCTTCACTTATGGCAGGATGGAAATGTAGTCAATGTCAATTTGGAGCACTTTTCTTTCCTCTAGGAGACCATATGGAAATCTGAGAATTACATGATGTAAGAATACCAAGGCCTGGGTCTATGGCACTGCCATCTTTGGTACTGTTGCATTGACTTTACTCCACTGTGGTCATTCTCCTGTCCCCACCACCCAGTTCAGGAAACAGGCCCTGAGTCTCTCTCCTCCTCTCTGACCACAGAGCCAACTTTCTGTGGCATTTTTCATGTGGAGGCCTGAGTCCCCGGGAGATACCTGGCTTCCTTTATCTCCTAAGTCTGGGGGAAGTTCAGACATCTTTCCAGACCAAATAAGTCCTTTCTACATGACCCTTTTTCTGTCCTAACCCTTCCCATAAGAAAAGGGTTGGTGGAGTCGGGGGTTCCTAAGATTACTTTCTCTTTCCTGGTGCATCTCAGCACAGCTCTCTCTGAGGACCTTTAGGAAGGTAATGGCGGCCCCTCTTGGTTGGAGTGGATGTGAAGAGTGGTAGTGCTGCCAGCAGTTATTCTAATTTTTTAGTAACAAATTGTAATGCAAATGACCTACGTCTTCTTAGTTTCTGAATTCCAGGAGTTTAACTCCCAAGTACAAGAGAAAGACTTAGGGCTTTGTCTACAATCAAGAAACATGACATAATTCCTACGTTGAATTCACTGACAAGTGAACAACCGAGACCTATAGGAAGATATCTTTCAAGCAATTAGAGGCTTATTACACATTCAATTTTGAATTAGTGCATTAAAGAATGACTATGATAATATCATCTCATTCTTTGGGAGGTTCCCTGTGGTTATACACTTCTCTCCTCGTTTCTTGCCTACAGTTCTTCTACTCTCATTCACAGCTCATGACATCCTTTCATATTTCAGAGCAAAAAGAAACCCACTCCCCTTCTTTCCACTGGAGCTGCACAACTCACACCTGCATCTTTCCCCGGGGGATGCTCTTCTCCCCTCACATTCTGTATGTCTGCAACTATTCTTACTGTCCGAAGGGCTTCCCTAGCCCGCAATTATATTCTCATTTTCTTGCATCATCTACCCATTTTCTCTATACCATAATTCTCATCAGTGTATTTATATGTTCTAGTATCTCCTCCCTAAAGGCAAACAAGCTTTCTGCTAGAGAGGAAGCTGGAGTCAAACCTTTCTTGACCCCAACTTCCTCCCCAGAAACTGCCACAGTCACTGCACCCTTTCCCAACCAAATATATTTGAAAAGATGTTTCTCCCTGCTCTCTCCTCATCCCTATGTACCCTTTTCTCCCTTTGGAGTGATTCCCCACTCCTCCTCCACTTCCAATTTCACCTTATATGTCCCTCAGAGAGGCCGTCTCTGATCTTGCTGCCAAAAATAGGTCTTCCTCTTTTAGTCTCTTTCTCAAAGCATTTGCCCAGTTCCTGCAGAGGAATTACTATGACGCATGTTTTTTTCTGTTTGATTTTCTAAATGGTCAGCCGATTGTTTGCTCCCTTACCAGAATGTAAACTTCATGCAGACAGGAACCATGCCCAACCTCCCCACTATTGTATTGTCTCTGACAACCATAGACCCTCGCATGTAGGGGAGGCTCAACGTACTATGTAATAACTGACTGACCACATGAATGAAGAGATGAATGAAACACACCATTGAAAACAGGGCATTGGTTGTGATGTTTAAAATATACTCTTTGGACTGTGGCATGCCTATTTTAAAAAATTAAATGTATTATTCTTTATTTTGGTTGAACCTAAAATTTATTTTATTGCAATGCTCAAATGACAAAGCTGTAGTGATATCAGGTTGTTGTCTGTACACATCTTTCATGAGTAATGCAACTGTAAATATATATTTTAAGCTATTTCCTGACCACAGCTACAAATCCTTCATGAGTTTCTGATTTCCAACTTTAAAGAATTCTAAGACTAGATGATTTACAGTGTTCAAGTCCTCCATGAGGCACATTTTCTCAGTTTTTTTCTTTAATCTTGGGCACTATCCAAAGTTGCATTCTACAGGAAGGCAGGCAATAATTTTGTAATATATATGGCACTGTCATTTCAAAACTGACTAAAATGTAACTTTATTAAGATCTCCATCTATCAAATTTCTTGAACTTTTCAAGAAGGACTAACACAAATTCAAATGAGCTTTTAATATTATTTTACAAAAGTCCATTAAAACACAATCCTTTTTTCCCCAGTATTTATACAAAAGACTTTTTTTGTTTTCTATGGTGTTTTTTCCTCTTTTTTTAATTTGCATTTTAGGTTTGGGGGTACATGTGCAGAACATGGAACATAGTTGCATAGGTACACACGTGGCAGTGTGTTTTGCTGCCTTCCTCCCCTTCACCCACATCTGGCATTTCTCCCCATGCTATCCCTCCCCAGCTCCACCCACCGCTCTCCCTCCCCTATTCCCCTCAATAGACCCCAGTGTGTAGTGCTCCCCTCCCTGTGTCCATGTGTTCTCATTGTTCATCACCCGCCTATGAGTGAGAACATGTGGTATTTCATTTTCTGTTCTTATGTCAGTTTGCTGAGAATGATGTTCTCCAGATTCATTCATGTCCCTACAAAAGACACGAACTCATCGTTTTTGATGGCTGCATAATATTCCATGGTGTATATGTGCCACATTTTCCCAGTCCAGTCTATCATCGATGGGCATTTGGGTTGGTTCCAGGTCTTTGCTATTGTAAACAGTGCTGCAACGAACATTTGTGTGCATGTGTCCTTATAGTAGAATGATTTATAGTCCTTTGGATATATACCCAGTAATGGGATTGCTGGGTCAAATGGAATTTCTATTTCTAGGTCCTTGAGGAATCTCCACACTGTCTTCCACAAGGTCGAACTAATTTACACTCCCACCAGCAGTGTAAAAGTGTTCCTATTTCTCCACATCCTCTCCAGCATCTGTTGTCTCCAGATTTTTTAATGATCACCATTGTAACTGGCATGAGATGGTATCTCAATGTAGTTTTGATTTCATTTCTCTGATGACCAGTGATGACGACCATTTTTTCATATGTTTGTTGGCCTCATGTATGTCTTTTTTTGTAAAGTGTCTGTTCATATCATTTGCCCATTTTTGAATGGGCTTGTTTGTTTTTTTCTTGTTTTAGTTCTTTATAAATTCTGGATATTAGCCCTTTGTCAGATGGGTAAACTGCAAAAAAATTTTTCCCATTCTGTTGATTGCTGATTCACTCTAATGACTGTTTCTTTTGCCATGCAGAAGCTGTGGCATTTAATTAGGTCCCATTTGTCTATTTTGGCTTTTGTTGCCAATGCTTTTGGTGTTTTGTTCACGAAGTCCTTGCCTACTCCTATGTCCTGAATGGTTTTCCCTATATTTTCTTCTAGGGTTTTTATGGTGTTGGGTCTTATGTTTAAGTCTTTAATCCATCTGGAGTTAATTTTAGTGTAAGGTGTCAGGAAAGGGTCCAGTTTCTGCTTTCTGCACATGGCCAGCCAGTTTTCCCAACACCATTTATTAAACAGGGAGTCCTTTCCCCATTGCTTGTTTTTGTCAGGTTTATCAAAGATTGTATGGTTGTAGATACATTGTGTTGCCTCCAATGCCTCTGTTCTGCTCCATTGGTCTATGTCTCTGTTTTGGTACCAGTACCATGCTGTTTTGATTACTGGAGCCTTGTAGTATAGTTTGAAGTCTGGTAGTGTGATGCCTCCTGCTGTGTTCTTTTTGCTTAGAATTGACTTGGCTCTGTGAGCTCTCTTTTGGTTCCATATGAAGATCAAGGGGGTTTTTTCCAGTTCTGTGAAGAAAGTCAATGGTAGTTTGATGGGGATAGCATTGAGTCTGTAAATGACTTTGGGCAGTATGGCCATTTTCAAGATATTAATTCTTCCTAACCATGAACATGGAATGTTTCTCCATCTGTTTTTGTCCTCTCTTATTTCGTTGAGTAGTGGTTTGTAGTTTTCCTCGAGCAGGTTCCTTAGGTTCCTTGTAAGTTGTATTCCTAGGTATTTTATTCTCTTTGTAGCAATTGTGAATGGCAGTTCATTCTTGATTTGGCTCTCTTTAAGTCTGTTATTGGTGTAGAGGAATGCTTGTGATTTTTGCACATTGATTTTATATCCTGAGACTTAGCTGAAGTTGCTTATCAGTTTCAGGAGTTTTTGGGCTGAGACAATGGGGTCTTCTAGATATACTATCATGTCATCTGCAAATAGAGACAATTTGGCTTCCACCTTTCCTATTTGAATACCCTTTATTTCTTTTTCTTGCCTGTTTGCTCTGGCTAGAACTTCCAGTACTATATTGAATAGGAGTGGTGAGAGAGGGCATCCTTGTCTAGTGCCAGATTTCAAAGGGAATGCTTCCAGTTTTTGCCCATTCAGTATGATATTGGCTGTTGGTTTGTCATAAATAGCTTTTATTATTTTGAGATACGTTCCATCAATACCAAGTTTATTGAGGGTTTATAGCAAAAAGGCCTGTTGAATTTTGTCAAATGCCTTCTCTGCGTCAATTGAGATAATCATGTGGTTTTTGTTTTTGGTTCTGTTTATGCGGTGAATTACGTTTATAGTCTTCCGTATGTTGAACCAGGCTTGCATCCCCGGGATGAATCCTACTTGATCATGATGGATAAGCTTTTTGATGTGCTGTTGCAGTCAGCTTGCCAGTATTTTATTGAAGATTTTTGCATCTATATTCATCATGGATATTGGCCTGAAGTTTTTTTTTCTTGTTGGGTCTCTGCCGGGTTTTGGTATCAGGATGATGTTGGTCTCATAAAATGATTTGGGAAAGATTACCTCTTTTTAAATTATTTGGAATAGTTTCAGAAGGAATCGTACCAGCTCTTCTTTGTGTGTCTGGTAGAATTTGGCTGTGAACCCATCTGGACCTGGGCTTTTTTTGTGTGGTAGGCTCTTAATTGCTGCCTCACCTTCAGACCTTGTTATTGGTCAATTCATAGTTTTGGCTTCCTCCTGGTTTAGGCTTGGGAGGACACAAAAGTCCAGAAGTTTATCAATTTCTTCCAGGTTTACTAGTTTATGTGCATAGAGTTGTTTGTAATATTCTCTGATGATGGTTTGAATTTCTGTGGACACTGTGGTGATTTCCCCTTTATCATTTTTTATTGCATCTATTTGGTTATTCTCTCTTTTCTTTTTTATCAGTCTGGCTTGTGGTCTGTCTATTTTGTTGATTTTTTCAAAAAACCACCTCTTGGATTTACTGATTTTTTGAAGGGGTTTTTGTGTCTCTATCTCCTTCAGTTCTGCTCTGATCTTAGTTATTTCTTGTCTTCTGCTAGGTTTTGAGTTTTTTTGATCTTGCTCCTCTAGCTCTTTCAGTTTTGACAATAGGGTGTCAATTTTGTATCTCTCCACTCTTCTCATGTGGGCTCTTATTGCTATGTATTTTCCTCTAGAGACTGCTTTAAATGTGTCCCAGAGATTCTGGTACGTTCTGTCTTTGTTCTTGTTGGTTTTGAAGAACTTCTTTATTTCTGTCTTCATTTCATTGTCTATCCAATCAACATTCAAGAGCCAGTTGTTCAGTTTCCTTGAAGCTGTGCGGTGCTGAGTTAGTTTCTGAATTCTGAGTTCTAACTTGATTGCACTATGGTCTGAGAGACTGTTTGTTACGATTTCAGTTGTTTTGCATTTGCTGAGGAGTGCTTTACCTCCAATTATGTGGTCAATTTTAGAGTAGGTATGATGTGGTGCTGAGAAAAATGTATATTCTGTGGATTTGGGGTGGAGAGTTTTGTAAATATCTATCAGGTTTGCTTGTTCCCGGTCTGAGTTCATGTCCTGGATATCCTTGTTAATTTTCTGTCTGGTTGATCTGTCTAATATTGACAGTGGAGTGTTAAAGTCACCCACTATTATTGTGTGGGAGTCTAAGTCTCTTTGTAAGTCATTAAGAACTTGCCTTATATATCTGGGTCCTCCTGTATTGGGTCCATAGGTATTTAGGATCATTAGCTCTTCTTGTTGTATCGATCCTTTTACCATTATGTAATGGCTTTCTTTGTCTCTTTTGATCTTTGTTGCTTTAAAGTCTATTTTACCAGAGATGAGAATTGCAACTCCTGCTTTTTTTTTGCTCTCCATTTGCTTGGTAAATGTTCCTCCATCCTTTTATTTTGAGCCTTTGTGTATCCTTGCATATGAGATGGGTTTCCTGGATACAGCATACCAATGGGTTTTGGCTTTTTATCCAATTTGCCAGTCTGTGTGTTTTGATTGATGCATTTAGCCTATTTACATTTAGGGTTAATATTATTATGTGTGAATTTGATACTGCCATTTTGTTGCTAGCTGGCTGTTTTGCCCATTAGTTGATGCAGATTCTTCATTTTGTTGATGCTCTTTATCATTTGGTATGTTTTTGGAATGGCTGGTACTGGTTGTTCCTTTCTATGTGTAGTGCCTCTTTCAGGAGCTCTTGTAAATCAGGCCTGGCGGTGACAAAATCTCTGAGTACTTGCTTGTATGCAAAGGATTTTATTTTTCCTTCACTTGTGAAGCTCAGTTTGGCTGGATGTGAAATTCTGGGTTGAAAGTTCTTTTCTTTAAGGATGTTGAATATTGGCCCCCACTCTCTTCTGGCTTGTAGGGTTTCTGCTGAGAGATCTGCTGTGAGTCTGATGGGCTTCCCTTTGTGGGTGACCTGACCTTTCTCTCTGGCTGCCCTTAGCATTTTCTCCTTCATTTCTACCCTGGTGAATCTGACAATTATGTGCCTTGGGGTTGCTCTTCTTGCGGAATATCTTTGTGGTGTTCTCTATATTTCCTGGACTTGAATATTGGCCTGCGTTGCTAGGTTGGGGAAATTTTCCTGGATAATATCCTAAAGAGTATTTTCTAGCTTGGATTCATTCTCTTCATCACATTCTGGTACACCTATCAAATGTAGATTAGGTCTCTTCACATAATCCCACATTTCTTGGAGACTTTGTTCATTCCTTTTTGCACTTTTTTCTCTAATCTTGGCTTCTTGTTTTATTCCGTTGAGTTGATCTTCGACTTTTGATATCCTTTCTTCTGCTTGGTCAATTCAGCTGTTGAAACTTGTACATGCTTCGTGAAGTTCTCTTGTTGTGTTTTTCAGCTCCTTCAATTCACTCATATTCCTCTCTAAGTTGTCTATTCTTGTTATCATTTTCTCAAATCTTTTTTCAAGGTTCTTAGTTTCTCTGCATTCATTTATAACATGTTCTTTTAGCTCACAGAAGTTTCTCATTACCCACCTTCTGAAGTCTGATTCTGTCATTTCATCACACTCATTCTACATCCAGCTTTGTTCCCTGCTGATGAGGAGTTTTGGTCCTTTGTAGGAGGCGAGATGTTCTGGTTTCGGGTGTTTTCCTCCTTTTTGCACTGGTTTCTTCCCAACTTTGTGGATTTATCCATCTGTCGTCTGAGTGGTTGCTGATTTTCTGATTGAGTCTCTGAGTGGACATCCAGGTTGTTGATGATGACGTATTTCTGTTTCTTAGTTTTCCTTCTAACAGTCTGGCCCCACTGCTGTAGGACTGCTGAGGTCCACTCCAGGCCCTGCTTGCCTGGGGAACTCCTGTAGCAGCTGCTGAACCATGAGGGTTGCTACCAGATTCTTCTTCTGCTATCTTTGTTCCTAAATGATTTGTGAGGTGACTCTTTGGATATACAGCGGTCAGGGAGCTGCTTGAGGGAACAGTCTGTACTTTCTAGGAGCTCTAGTGCTGAGCTGTGAGTTCCATTGTTCATTCAGGGCTGCTAGGCAGGTACTTTTAAGTGTGCTGTAGCAGAACTCATAAAGCCCCCCCTTTTTTTTCCTCAGGTGCTCTGTCCCGGGGAGTTAGGGCTCTATTTATGAGTATCCGTTGCACTTTCCTGCCCAGCGAGGAGGCAGTCTAGCCACTGCCTGCCTGTAGTGGCTATGGTGAGCTGCCATGGGCTCTGCTCTGTTGCTGTCGTGGGCTCCACCCTGCTTCTGTGTGTAATTCCCTGTAGTCCTGTTTATATGGGTGTGGTTAGAACTGCAGTGGGGATGGTGGCCCACCTCTGTAGTGGCAGACTCTCTGTTATGGTGGGTTGCCTCGGCAACAGCAGACTGTGTCAGCAATGGCAGAGTACCTCCGTAGGAGTCGCGTGTCTCGGTAGCGGTGGACGGCCCTCCCACACCAAGCTGCACTGTCCTGGGTTCAGCTGTGCTTGCTGTGAAACTCTCAACCCCGAGCATTTCCAATTTCAGTTTGGGGCTATCATGAATAAAGCTGTTATGAACATTGCTGTACAGGTTTTTGTGTGAACATAATTTTCATACGTCTTAATAAATACTACGAGTGTAACTGTCGTGTAGAATAATACATATACGTTTGTTTTACAAGGAACTGCCAAACTATTTTCTGGAGTGGCTGTACCATTGTACATTTCCATGAGAATATGTGAATGATCTAGTTTCTCTACATCCTTACCGACATTTGGTATTATTATTTTTTTTATCTTGGCCATGCTGATGAGTTTGTACTGATCTTTTGTTATGGTTTTAATTTGTATTTTCCTAATGACTAAGGGTATTGATCATCTTTTCATATACTTAATTACCATCTGTATATTCTCTTTGGTGAGATGTCTATTCATGTATTTTGCCTATGTTGAAATTCGATTGTTTAGTTTTTTACTGTTGAGTTTGGCGAGTTCTAGATACTATTCTAGATACAAGCTCTTTTGTGAAATATGTGGTTTGCAAATGTTTCCCCTCAGTCTGTAACTTGTCTTTTTGTTCTCTTAGCAGGGAATTTTTATTTATTTATTTATTTTGAGACGGAATCTTACTCCACCACCCAGGCTAGAGTGCAGTGTTGTGATCTTGGCTCACTGCAACCTCTGCCTACAGGGTTCAAGCAATTCTACTGACTCAGCCTCCCAAGTAGCTGGGAATACCGGCGCCTGCCACTGCACCTGGCTAAATTTTGTATTTTTAATACAGACAGGGTTTCACCATCTTGGCCAGGCTGGTCTCGAACCCTTGACCTTGTGATCCACCTGCCTCAGCTTCCCAAAGTGCTGGGATTACAGGCATGAGGCACCATGCCTGGCCAGCAGGAACTTTTATGGAGCAAAAGCTTTCCATTTTGATGAGGTTTTATTTATCAATTTTTCCTTTTATTTATGGTGCTTTTGGTGTCAGGTGCAAGAACTCTTCACCTTGTCTTAGGTCCCAAAGATTTTTGTCTCTAATTTTTCCTAAACATTTTATGTTTCCTAATTTGAATATAAAACACTTTTAAGTTTATTTTGCGTTATTAACATTCTTAAGAATGTTGGAGGGGACACAAACATTCAAACTGTAGCACTATATTATCTGATATTTTCAAATGCCTCTTGTTATTTTATTTATTCTAATTCCAATATCTTGGTTCCTTGTGGCAATGATATTTTGAGCTATGGAAGTGAGCGTAGTGGAAAAAAAATACTTTCTCAATTTTTCAATCGACCAGACAATATATCCAGGCCTAATGTGTAAGATTTGCTAATTCCTCTTGCATAAATACTCACACTATGACCAATTTCTAGCCGTCAACCTGATTTCTCTCAGTGCAAGGTTGGGAAGAAATGTACACTAGCACACTATTACACAACATTCCACTATGAAAATAAAATAGGCATAATAACCTTGAGAGCATAATGGTAGTAAAATGTAGTAAAATATCTAGAAAATGATGTTTTGAGTATTTGTTTCCTTTGTATTTAATATAATTTATTTTAAAATAAGTTTATATAATTTGTTTTGTAATAAATATTGTTGCTTCTTACTGCTGAATAGTATTTCCTTATATGGGTATACAACTTGATAACTCATTCACTTGTTGAATAAGTGGATATTTGGCTAGTTGGGTTGTTTCCATTTGAGGGATACTATGAATGAAGTAACTATGAACACTTTTCTATAAGGCTTTGTATAGATATAATTTTTTTCTATTGAATAAAAATAAAGTTAAAAAAATTACAGTCAGCTCATACAAGCTCATATTTATCTAGCAAACCATTGGGTAAATAGCTACAAGTGGATTTGCTGGGTCATAAGGTAGGTCAATATTCAATTTTGTAAGGAATTGTCAAAATAGTTTCCAAAATGGTTGTACTATTTTATTTTTTGAGATAGAATCTCCTTCTGTCACCCAGGCTAGAATGCAGCAGTGCAATCTTGGCTCACCACAACCTCCACTTCTGGGGTTCAAGCGATTTTCCTGCCTCAGCCTCCCAAGTAACTGGGACTACAGGGGCGTGCCACCATGCCTGGCTAATTTTTTGATTTTTCCTAGACACAGTTTCTCCATGTTGGCCAGGCTGGTCTTGAACTCCTGACCTCAGGTGATCCACCTGCCTCCACCTCCCAAAGTGCTGGGATTACAGCCATGAGCCACTGTGCCTGGCCATACCATTTTATAGTCCCACCAAACAACACAAATAATGTTCTTATTGTGTCATATACTCACTAATATTTGGTGTTTTTATGGGATTAATAATGTCAGCCTCCAAAAATATGTTGGAAGTCTCACCTCCAATAGCTCAAAATGTGACCTTATTAGGAAATAGGCCCATTGCAGATGTAATTAGATAAGATGAGGTCACCAGAGTGGGCCTAATTCAATGTGACTGTCCTTATAAAAAGGGGAAATTTGGGCATATAGACAGATAAACACACAGAGAAAATGACATGAACATGAAGGCAGCGATTAAGGTGATGTATCCACAAGCCAACGAGGACCAAAGATTGCCAGCAAACCCCCAGAAGCCAGCATAATCTCCCTCACAGCCTCAAAAGGAACTGACCTTGCTGACACCTTGATCTCAGACTTCTAGCCTCCAGAACTGTGAAGCAGTAAATGTCTGCCGTTTAATTCACCCAATTTCTGGTACTTTTTAATGGCAGCCCTAGGAAATTAACGTTGTGTTGTTCATCTTTTTAATTTTTCTATTCTGTTTTATACAGCTGTAACTTATTGCACTTTTAATTTGCATTTCCCCAATGACTGATAATAATGGTGGGACCTTTTTCAGGTGCCTATTAGTGATTCATGCATCTTCTTTTATGAAATACTTGTTCAAGTATTTTGCCCAGTTTTAATGGAGTATGTGTCTTTCTGCTATTTGAGATACAGGAGTTCTTAATGTATGTTCTGGATACAAGTCTCTGCAAATATTCTCCTCCTCTCTGTGGCTTGCTTTTCTTTTTTGTAGTGATGGCCTTAGATGAGCAAAAATTTTTAATTTCGATGAAGTGAAGAGAATTCGTTGCCCTACATGACAAAAGTTCAGGGTGGAACTTTTTTTCTACTTTGTTGCTTTCTTCAACATCTAGATAAAAGTTTAGCCTCTCTAGGAAGTTCTACTTTCCCATCCTGCTCCACTTTATTTCTCTCTTTCAGGGGCCTCAGCACTGTTTTTATTATGTGTCTTACTTAGTCTGTTTGTGCTGCTGTAACACACACCAGAGACTGGGTAATTTATAAGTAATGAAATACATTTTGTTACAGTTCTAGAGGCTGGGAATTTAAGATCAAGGCACCAGCAGGTTTGGTTTCTGGTGAGGGCCTAGTCTCTTTTCCCAGCATGGTGCCTTGTTGCTGTATCCTCTGGAGGGGAAAAATCACTGTGCCTTCACATGGTGAAAGGCAGAAGGGCAAAAAGGGCTTCAAGACCCTTTATAATAGCACCTAATCCCATTCATGGGGGTAAAGCCCTCATGACTTAATCACTTCCCCAAAGGCCCCACCTCTTACTACTATCACAATGGGCCTTAGGGTTCAACATATAAATGTTAGAGGGGACACAAACATTCAAACCATAGCACTATGTTATCTGATATTTTCAAACTCCTCTTGTTATTTTATCTATTCTAATTCTGATATCTTGGTTCCTTGTGGCAATGATATTTTGAGTTATGGAAGCCAAAGTAGTGGAGGAAAAAAAATGCTTTTGTGCATCTAGGAGTGAAGGCATAGGACAAGAAGAGAGAGGCAGAATATAAGAAAAACTTGGACTTCTGAAGGAGAAAACCTTGACTTCAAATCCCCTTCCTCACTAATTATTGATCTTGAGCAGTCATTGAAATGTCTTGATCTCAGAATTGTGCCATATAAGATTTGCATGATAATTATCAACTGATAAAGTTTCTAAAATTGCATAAAATGCCTAGGAAGAACACCAAAAACATTGCTGGCACACAGTAGGCACTTGGAACAAGGATGTATTACTGTTATTGCTGTCATTATTAAGTTACTGAATGGCTGAAACTAATAACTTAAGATGAAAAGCCATAAGTAATTTGCTGAGCAAATCAAATCACACCACCATCCTTAGCAACCTCCACTTCCCATGGCTCAATCATCTTCCTCTTCAATCAGTGATATGCTGGTGAATGTTTAACAACTGGGTGTCCAGGAAGAAAGGTTTTCATTTGTAACATTAGCCAATTTCCATAAATACTCCTATTATGATTGATTTCAACCCACCAATGTGATGTCACTGAATGCAGCATTAGGAAGAGATGTACACAGTCTTGTCTTCTAAGCATATGTGTGTGGGCTCCAGCACTCCTCTGTCTTCAACTTAACTTGGAAACATCACTGTTTTGTTTTAATAATGTACGTCCCTTCCATTCATTTGCCTTCTCCATTCTGTAATCAGTTTAACAATTTTAAATAAAATTTAGTTATGTTTCACATGTGTATCACCCTATTTCAACTCTAGCATCACCACTCAAAATCATTAAGTAGCTTTCTTGCAAGGGTATACATAATTTGGCCTTTCCTAACTCTTCAGAACCATGTCAGACACACTGTTCCTTTTCCAAACCCCCAACTTTCTTCCCAACTATCTGTTCTGCTTATCATTTGGGTCTCAGCTTAATCAATTCCACAGGAAAGTCTTCCCTGAGCTTTTGTCCACCTCCAGTACACAGAATATTCCTTTGTTATATTCTTTCACACAACCAGATTTTTTTCTCAAAATACTTACCCCACCACTCAATAGTAACTATTGGGTTAATATCTATTGTCCCACAATATGTAAAATCTGCTGCAACAGGGACTGCACCTGTATTTTCTCCAGTACTAGAACCAGGAAAGAGTAGGTTCTTAATAAAAAGTTTTTCAGTCAATGCATTTATGAATAAAGTCATTGATTTATATCTATTATATCTAGTTGTTTGAATTAGTCTGTTCTCATGCTGCTAATAAAGGCATACTCAAGTCTGGGTAATTTATGAAGGAAATTTAATTGACTAACAGTTCAGCATTGCTGAGGAGGCCTCAGGAAACTTACAGTCATGGAAGAAGGGGAAAGAAACACATCATTCTTCTTATGGTGGCAGAAAGGAGAAGTGCAGAGTGAAGGAGGGTGGGAAAAGCTTATTATAAAATCATCAGATCTCATAAGAATGCACTCATTATCATGAGAACAGCATAGAGGTAACCACCCTATGATTCGATTCCTCCCATTGGGTCCCTTCTACAACACACGGGAGTTATGGAAACTCTAGTTCAAGATGAGATTTGGGTGGGGACACAGTCAAACCACATCATTGTTCAATTATGCATGTTAATTTAACCTAGCATTTATTAGATGCCTACTATATGCCAGTCCTATGTTAGACATTTAAAAGCATTATTTGTAATTCAACAAAATATGCAATATTTAATTTTTAAATTTGTTTATTTGACAAATTGTTTTAGAGTGTCCACAATGTATAAGATTTTGCATTAGAGGCTTAGACTCTGGACTACTTGGTACAATACTGAACCTAAAACCCCTAACAACAAAATGAAACAGAATTTATTTAATGTGTTTTAAATAGCTCTAAGAAGAACTCTAAACCTGTAAAATGGTGAAAATCAGTGATGTTTTTAAAATATGCAGCCTCAATTCACCTACTAATATAGTTTCAAAGGAAGAAAGAAACTTAAGTTTTTTTACTCTTGTTCTAACAGATTTGGGACATTAAAAAAGGGTCTCTTGTTGATTTATTTTTAAAAGTGATTTGTTCAGTTTAGTGAAGATATTTTCAAATTTTATGGTAGAAAACTTGGACGACAGATGGTCAAAAAACAAAAGAGATGAACATGGAGAATTTAATGGAAGGAATTGAAATTACTAAGTTGGGAAGGGTTTGTATTTAGTCCCAAATGTAGCACAGAAGCAAATGCATCAGTGCAGGGACACATTTATCAACTTACCACATGTCCATTGTGTCACTACATCCCACTTGACTGTAGTGAGCTTCCACATTCAGTGGTGTTGGCTGGAATCTCTTTATTTGTTTATTTTTGGATGTGCAAATCTGTGCCCTGTGCTCAAAAGTTCCTCTGAGTATACCAACCAATATCAATTACCAAGCAAAAACAAAGGACAAAGGAAATAAGATAGTAAATGACAAAAGACTCAGATCCTTTCCTCTAAGGTGGTGTTTCCAATCAATATGGCAGAACTAAGAATGACATAGAGGCCAGCCATGTGGCCAACACGTTACCCTCAGAGGACATTTTCCCTCTTTCCTTTTTTTTAGGTTTATACAAGCAAGGTGTCAGGTGAAATAAATCATACTGTATACTCCCTTTTTCATAATATTTTTATACAGATGAAGTCAGACTAACAGAAATATTTATTGAGGGAAAATGGTTCAAATAAAATGGCATGTTTATAACATGCTAGACGCTGTTTTACCATGTGAGTGCCCTTCTATTTTAGACTCTATGCCCTCAAAACACTTACATACCATCGCCAGTTTAGTGAGGTGACAGGTTAAGTAAAAATTGAAATAAACTACATGTAACCTTATTAAAAACTGAAATATGTCAAAACTATTATGTCTTAAGTCATTTTCAGTGAAACAAAAAGAATAAATTGATCACAGAGAACCTAAGTTTGACCATTGGATATAATACAAAAATGTAGATATATAAGGAATAAAGGTGGTGAGTAATATCAGAGAGAGGCTTAGGTTATTCTTGCTTAACTCCTAGGAAATTTATTTACTCAACTCTATAAGACAAGGTCAAGAGCTATGATCTTTATAGAATTCCTGACTATATGTGCGTATTGCTCACTCATATGCTAGAGAAGATTAAAAGGCTTAAGCTAAATAAACTGTGAAAAATTCTCTCATCTTCAGGACTGTACAGGGACTGCAGTGGATGAGGGGGTGTCAGTCCTTCATTTTTCTTTTCTTCTTTTTTACTCGCTCTTTTCAATGGTTGGAACTCACAGTACAGGCTATCCTAATTTTTTAAAAGGAATTTTGTTCTTTCAAGATATTAAACCTAATAGCTTAACATATTCCATTTGAAATTTTTGTCTCCTTTTTGAAAGACTGTAATCCTGGACTCAGGGGGTCAAAATTCTAGACAAAGAGCGGACAGGTCTAATATATAGCATTTCCATTATGGCAACTTAGATTTACATTATTATGTTATAGGAGAAATTTGCTGAGAATATTTTAAGGTTATTTGCAGTTTTCTATTTAAAAAAACTTTTCCTTGCCTTTGACTCAGGTAATCGGTTGATTATAGGTTATGATGAATTAATTTAGTGCAGATTCCCAAGCCTGTGACATAATGCTATTTCAAGAATTTGGGGGAAATGACACCTTGAAACAGGAAACAATAATTTCCAGTTTGTCATTGAAAAATTGACATGTTCTGCCTATTACTCACTAACAACCCCCACCATTTAAAATTTTTTTTACCCCTTATTAAAGAAAAATTCAAACATATACAAATAAAATGGGTCAATATAGAACCTGTTATTTACTCATAATCCAGCTCCAATAATTATTAGCTTTCTACCTTTTTATTTCATCTATATTCTTCAATCTACCTCCCACTTCCCCTCCAGATTATTATTTTTTGAATTTTTTCCCACAATTTCTTTACATTTGTAGCTTGACTACTTGATACCACCTCTGAGTGGTGTGGACCCATGCCTTCTACAAATAGAAATATAGCCATTCTTGTACATACAGAATATAAAGATGTGTCATTATCTAGCTTTTATCAACAACTAGTCTGGCTATACAATTCCTGCCAAAGAGAAGAACTGCAAAAATAATTTTGAAAGTGAAGTCATTGTTTCTGTCCATTGTCTAGGTTTTAGCCAGCCTGATAGTCCGCCCTCTGTTGGGAACATAACCACTTTCTTCTTAGCAGAGTGTATTTCCTGTGGTTCTAGTGAAGGCAGCCCTGCCTTGCCAGGATTGAACATATGATCCAGGCTCTTCAAAGAACTCTTCCATTCCTATGGTAATTCCTGTGACATGATTGGCACAGGACAATGTCAGCCCTGGGGCAGAGGCTCTTATATTTTGGAAGATATGGGAGATTGGGAGCTATGAGGTCTGTGTGAACCTGAAGCTAAGGGTCATTTTATCAGGGGGAAAGAGCCTGAGAACAAAGCCAAACAGAAGAAAAAGAGGTGGAGACAGAAAGGAAGATGAGAGAGAGAGAGAGAGAGAGAGAGAGAGAACACCATTTGGACACTTGCACGTAAGCTGTGCCTAAAGCACTCCTGAACTTTTCAGATACATGAACCAATCAATTCTCTTTGTTGATTAAGAAAATTTAAACTGGATTTCTCCATTTAAAACACAAAGAATCCCAATGCAGTAACTGTCTCCCAGCATTTTACTGGTTCCCAGACATAGATACCACACTGCAAATTCATTCAATGTTCAGCTACCTGGCAACATGTTTCCTAACAACACTAAGTGGGGCCTGTGCCCCAGGTAGGGCCACATCCATGAGGAGATGGGATGTCAAGATTGTTAGAATAGCATGTCCAAAAATGAAATCCTTATCTTTCCTTGCAATATCTTTCTCCTTCCATATTTCCCATCATATAAATTGTGTCTCTTTCCACCAGTTGCATGAACTGGAAACTTAAGAACTATTCTTGCTTCTTTCACTCCTTCATATACCACCAGCAATCCATTACCAAGTCTTCTCTGTTCTATCTTCAAAGCACTGCTCAGCACCATCCACTTCTCTGCATATCTTCTGGCTCCACCATACCCAAGCTGTCAATGCACATGCACTAAGCAACAGCAGCCTTAATCTCTGTTCTCTATTTCAGTTCCTCAATCAATATTCTACCCAGCATGTTTGCAAAGATACCAGATCCTTTCACTCTCTGCCTTAAAACCCATCAAGGCCTCTTCATCCCACATAGAATTATTTTCAGACCCCTTAGAAGAGCCTCCAATGCCCTATACAAACTAGTCCCTGAATCCTTAGTAAACATTAACTGCAAAAAGTAGCTTGCTACAAGAGTATACAGTTAAACCATGAACAACACAGGCTGGACTGCATGGGACTACTACTTACATGCTGCCCCTGAGACAGCAAGACCAATCTCTCTCCTCTTCCTCCTCCTCAGCCTACTCAACATGGACATGAAGAGGATGAAGACCCTTATGACAGTCCAATTCCGTTTAATGAGTAGTAAATATTATTTCTTGATTATTTTCTTAGTAGCATGGACTTTTTCCTCGCACTTACTTCATTATAAGAATACAGCACATCACTGACAACATTGACAGTAGTTGCTTCCTTTAAGTGGCCAACACCAGAAAAGGAAGTAGATAGAATATTTCATCCAATGACTTAATTTCCTTGTGTTAGATTTAGTATCCCTTCAAGCTTTTTTAAGAGGCAAATTGAGGGAATTTCTGGAAGGTGAGCGAATGGCTCTATGCTTCCTTCCCTGCTTGCTTGCTTGCTTCCTATACTAAGTTGTATTTAGAATTTGAATTTGGTTCTAAGAATTGCCCTTCTCTTGTTTTTTTGTTTTGTTTTGTTTTGTTTTGTTTTCTCAATAGGTTGAGCTTTTTCTTCTTGCCATTTTTTTTTTTAAGCAAGACAAGGTCTTGCCCACACAGGACTCGAATTCTTCGGCTCAAGCTTTCCTTTCTCCTCAGCCTACCAAGTGGCTGGGGTTACAGGTGTGCACAACCACAAACATATATTCTAGTTATTTTTAAATAGATAAAACTGGAGATGATTCAGCCTCCCCTCCCTCAAAACATTCCTAACAACTAAGCAGTTTTCCAGCTTCTGCCTGAGCTGGGGGATTGAGGGCAGGTAACTCTCTCTCAGTAGCTCCAATGTATGTATCAAAACAGTCTCAGAGCCTCAACAATGGGTAGTGATATAGGGATGTCTCTCAGGGCAACACACAATCAAGCTACTTCCTGGCAAGTTTATTCTAGTATAGGATAAACAGCCCTAAAAAAAAATACAGTATAGAATGCATATAACATACAAAATAGGTAGTGTTTATTTTATTAACGAATAGTGAATTTATTTTCTCTTATGATTTTCTTAATAACATTTTCTTTTTTATCTTGATTATAAAAATACCATATACGGCCGGGCGCGGTGGCTCAAGCCTGTAATCCCAGCACTTTGGGAGGCCGAGGCGGGTGGATCACGAGGTCAAGAGATCAAGACCATCCTGGTCAACATGGTGAAACCCCGTCTCTACTAAAAATACAAAAAATTAGCTGGGCACGGTGGCGCGTGCCTGTAATCTCAGCTACTCCGGAGGCTGAGGCAGGAGAATTGCCTGAACCCAGGAGGCGGAGGTTGCGGTGAGCCGCGCCATTGCACTCCAGCCTGGGTAACAAGAGCGAAACTTCGTCTCAAAAAAAAAAAAAAAAAATACCATATACAAGATATATGTTTATCAACTGTTTATGTTATTAGTAAGACTTCAAGTCAACAATAGGTTATTAGCAGTAAATTTTGAGGGTGCGACAAAAGTTATACACAGATTTTTAACTGTGTGGGGGTAAATACCCCTAACCCTCATATTATCCAATAATTAATTGTGTATATTTAAAAGCTTTAGACAATAAAAACTATTGTTAAATATTCAGGAGAATATTGTTAAATATATAGAAGCCTAAACAAATTTTATTGTGAATTTCTATTACTAATCTATTATAATAATTAACGACCTTTATGTCAAGTTGCACTGGAGGCACCTTTCATTCCATGGCTGCTAATAACACCTTGACCATAGAAGCAACTTGGGTTCATACATGGGACCAAAGGCAAAGCACTCTGTCTTCCTGATGAACCAAGCCATGACAAGCCCAAGCCATTGTGACAAGTTTTGAAATCAGAAATAGGACTATTGATTGCAACTGTGATAAATTCAAACATATGTTTAGTTTGGAAACCTTGATAATTCAGATACATAAATTAACTGTGCAAACAAAAGTTGTTTTTGTACTTTATAAGCAGTCCTGTTAATGTACACATGCTTGCATACAAAAAATAGAATAGGCAAAAACACATCGGAATGTCTACTGTGGTCTCTTTCTTGAATGGGGTATTTGTTTTGCATTTCTAATTTCCAAACTTTCTACAATGAGTATAAATTATGCTTAAAATGAAAAATAAATGTTAACCCATGAAATAGGAAAGTACAAATGATACCAAAGAGATGAAATTATAGTCTTGAACATCTGCACATTTTGCAGGCCACGTCACAGCAGGAAATACAGGAGAAAGGTCACTGACCTAGCATGCTGGTAAATTTCTGAGCCACAGCTCATCACATCCAGTATCATTAGGGTACAATTTTACTTCAGCATTATAAGAGTCTTTGTGACTAACAGTAACTAAATCGAATAGTTAACATTTTACTGATATTCTATTATGCACAGACATGCGAATCCTTATCATATATTATCTTCATTTAATCCTTACTCACAATCTTACAGCTTAAGTAGCCAGTTCTCACAGTCTTATGGCTTAGTTCATGCAGTCAGGGATCCCTGAGAGTCTTTAAGATCTTATCGGGGGGTTGCAAGTTCAAAACTATTTTTAAAAATTATACAAAACATGATTTGTCTTTTTCACTCTCTGTTTTATAAATGAGAAGATAGGCTCAGAAGTTAAGTAGATTGAACAAGATTACATAGCAAATGGTGGATCTGGAATTTAAACCCTTGTGACTCAGGCAGAAACCTGTGCTTTAACCACTACAATCTATCATTTAGATTTCTTCCGCTTCTAGGATAATAAATTTATCAAGTGGAATTGAGAAAAATCTTTAAAAGTTGTCAGTGTCCCTGTTGTTTTCAACCCATCTGCTCAGGGTAACCTCGAAAGGTTAAGATTTTGTTAGATTGAGGGGACCAAGAGACAATGATTCCTTCTCATGTCTGTGACTTAGAGGTAAAAAGGTTGCTTTCACTTTCCTAGGTTTGGGCTGAAATTTTATGGTCATTCAAGGAAGATGAGAGAAACTCATTGGCTTTTCAATAAGGTTCCATCTTACCTTACTTACCTCCTGGCTTGTCCATCAATCCTGTCCCATCCAACATGACTTGAGGTGTTCTTATCAGAACCACTCTTTGGATTAGACATTCCAGTATTTCTCAATGCGGCATTTTTATCAGAACATTTAGAAACGTTGGACTCTGGGATATTAATGATCAGCAGCACATCTCCCCCTCACCAGGATAGCTAAAAATGCTGCCCCACGTTTTTACACTTTCCTTAGGAATAACTCCTGGTTAAGAACCATAGAGAGGCTGCATTATCTCCAGATTTGATCTACTATGGACATATTGATCAAGGCAAATTCATCTATTATCATGGAGGCAGGATCTTGGATCCTTATAATCTATGAGTATTTATTGTTAGCACCAATAATAATGAACTGATTAATCAGATTAGTAATTGCCATCTTGGACAGAAAAAGATATATCAAAATTAGAAGGTAGTATAGGGAAAATTTCACAAGCAGAGCAAGACTGTCCCAGGCAAACCAAATATATGGTCACTGTAGGCATACAGTGGAACTCTGTATTGAAGGACTCAGTTGAACAGCTAAAGCCATCCTGAATCCCTTGGATCCCTGGAGGTCGGGACTGGGCACGAGGCATAACTGCTAGAGAAAGATCAAAGGTGACCTCTACCTCCTTAAACCTTTCACCCATATTTTCCATGCTTAGCATGCAAGACAGAATTTTAACCCAGAATCTTAGAACCAGGCAAATGTTGGAAGAATTCGAATAGAAAAATAAATGATTATTGCCTTCTTCATCTGGATGAAAAGCCAGGGTTATTTTAGTAACATAATATACTCTTCCCAGATATATCTCTGAATTTGAAGACGTCTGAAGATTGAAAGGGTAAATGCCAGACAGGAAGCCATTCATGAGGAAGGTCAACAAAAATAGGTTAAAATGCACACCGGCCATTGCTGGAAACTCAAGGCATCTCCGGTGCTCCTCCCCAGCCCTTACTGCTGTGTTCATCCTAGGTAACAGAGCTCAAAGTTCATAACCAAAACTCAGATTCTTTGTCTTTGAATCTCAATTCAATACTCTTTTCACCAAAGCAGTTAAAATCATCATACACAAAATGGTGTGATCTACCCATCTAAGATTCCCACCACTTATGTCAACCGAGTGAAATACCAAAAGCAAAACATAAACAGTCAGAAAGCCCTTGGATGAGAGTCTTAAGGCCCTATTATTATTCAATTAAACAAGGGTAAGTCTTTTAAATCCAAATGATACAGTTGAATGTGTCTACTGTTCCTCTTCTCCCTCCCACAGGACATTAAATCTTATCTCAACTGTTCTGACAATTGGTTAAATATTACAATGAAAACTGAGTTTCAACTGTGAGTTCAAAGATAATATGTGCAGTGTATCCAAACTTGGCTCTCATGGAATAGAGTCTTTTATTGGGAGTTAAGAAAATATAAGAAAATTCCTTTGTTGGTGTGTGTGTGTGTGTGTGTGTGTGTGTTTTACATCATTCTTTTTATAATTATTAATGCTAGTTGATAAATAATGATAGCTAATATTCATTGAGCATCTTCTACAAACTTCAGAAAGCACTGCTTTACGTATGGTATGAGTCTCATTCCACATAGTCAAGCATGCAATAAATATATCTTCACTTTTAATAAATCAATGTAAATTTTATTTTATTGGCCATCCCTCTGGCTGACAGGAACCTTAGTGTCAGTCCTTCACTGCCTTTCTCCTCACCAACCCCAGAGTTGTACTACTACCTATGATCATATGAAAAAACAGAGTGGGAGGACTGTCCAGTGCTGACAATGTATCTTCACAGGTCCCACTGAGTTGCGCATCCTCCCTATCTGTAGGGCTCCTCAAGCCCCGCAGTGCTCAGCTGCTTCCAGGCCACACACAGGACAGGCGCCATTGTGAGGTTTACTGTGGTCTCCACAGCTTGCACTCACCATGTAGGCACTCCCCTCTCTGGAGTTTTGCTTTCTTTCTGGATGCAGCCAGAAAGCTGCACGAATACCTCCTGCTTTCAGAATCCACAGACCTCTCTCTGCCCCTCTGGCAGTCACAGGGCTATTTGTGTAAACTGAGGGAAATCCTTCTGCCAAGTTTTCCAGCTTTTTTTCTTTTCTATTTCTTTCTTCCTTCTCCTACCTATGTACAGCCTGTACATTCTCCTATGAGCTTTCGCTTTTGGAAAGATGAATCCAGATACAGTTTCAGGCTGCTTTTGCTTCACACCTTCCCCAACCCCTGATAGGAGTAAGTCAAGGGAATCAGCCACTTGGAAAGGGCAAAGGGAGAAAGAAGAAAAGGTGAGGAAAAGTGCAAGAGAAAAATACCTTAAAATATCCAGCCTGGTTGAGTGCGGTGGCTCATGCTTCTAATCCCAGGACTTGGGGAGGCCAAGGCAGGCAGATCACTTGAGAGGAGAAGTTTGAGACCAGCCTAGCCAACATGGTGAAACCCCATCTCTACTAAAAATACAAACATTAGCTGGGTGTGGTGGCGGGGCACCTGTAGTTTCAGCTACTAGGGAATCTGAGTGAGGCTGATGCAAAAGAATCACTTGATCCCAGGAGGCGGAGGTTGCAGTGAGCAGAGCTGGCACCACTGCACTCCAGCCTGGACCACAGAGTGAGTGAAACTTCATCTCAAATAAATAAAATAAAACAAATTTAGCCTAACATCAAGTCAGCACAGTGACATAAGGTGACAGGTATTACTGTCTCAATGTTATGAACAGGAAATCTCAAAATAGTTAAAAACAAAGGAATATAAATTTTCCCAGGTCACACAACTATTAAGTACTAGACTGGAAGTGTAGCTTTAGGTATGACAGATCCCAAAAATGTAAAACCAAACTTGTGAAATAGGCTATATCATAAAAAATTATGGAATATATTTATAGGTATCTCATTTATTTGGGTTATTCTAAGTATCTACCTAGCATTTTTTTTTTTAGTTACGAGGGAAACTTCTTCAGCATTGCTTGAAACTAAAATACAGACATATATGTTGAATGCATTGCTTTTCTAGTTTTTTCTCATGAACTTGACTAAGTATTACCTCCACCAGTATCAACCCAGGAGAAAGTATTTCCAAGGCAGCTTGACAAGTGTTCAGAGTGTAGAGGATCTGAACAAGAGCAATAGCTCAGTGGGGCACTGCCTGCCAGGACTCTCCTGCCTGCTGGATTTCTGGCTTTCAGACATTTTGACAATGATGTAGTCTTTAATTGGCCTCTTTGCAAAATGCCTGCTCCTCACTTTTGACATTAATGGCTAATTAATAAAAGCATGAAAATGTCAGCATATCAGCATAAGAGCCAATATCTTGATGCTGAGGAAGTACATAAAAGCACAGCTTTTAGGTTTAGGATAGGGAAAATGTAAAAAACTAACCAGTTGCAACATCCCTTCTTCAAAGTTGCTCTCATATGGTTAGAGTCCATTTTCACAAGACCCTCAGTACCTTCCCTTCCCACAGATTCTTAGATAAAAAGTTTCTGCACAAGCAAGGTGCTGTGTGACTATTGCCACCCACTACAAGGCACCCACTCACCGCCTAAAGTCAGGGGAGATTCATATGACCAGAAATCACTACTTACCAAACTTGGGATGCTTTGGGTACAAAACATAAATGCACAAATATCACACATTTGAATGGTTTCATTACTTGGAACCATTGGATAAGATTTGGACTTGGCCTTGGAGAGGGGAAGAAACTCCCCCAGGAACATGAGCCTAAACCACCTGCCCTGGCTCAGATCATCAGAGCACTCCTCACTACAGCAATCAGCCATATTCCCTCTGGTAAGGAAGGGACACTCAAAATGTTCACTTGCTTTAATAACTTCTGAAAATATATTTCTTTGAGAACCTTATGAGGAGAGATGGATTTGCAAATACTTCTCCTCAATAGCATCCACTAAATACCAGGAGGTAGCATCATTTTGAGCTCAGAAAATTAAGAATATATACATATCAAGAGCACTTTCCCTTGACTCTTTATTCTGCTGCTAGAAGCTTCTGTGAAGGCAAAAAAAAAAAAAAAAGAAAAAAAGAAAGAAAAAGAAAGAAAAAAAACTATAATTAAAATGGAGAGGTTCTAGTACTTTTTGAATATACTAGATATTCTAAAATTATTTGATTTGAAATGGGTTAACTTTCATCATCTTACTTGAAAGTAATACTTCCAGGTATCATGGCAAACTTTGAAGACCTTATCACTGTTGCTAGTGGAAAATTGATATTTGACAGAAATGACTATCCTAATTCTCTACTTTGCTTTTTGTTAAAGATAAAATTATTTTAGAATATTTTTATGGAAAAATTTCAAAGGTAATTGAGACATTTTCCTTATACTCCTCACTTCAGGTTCCTTTAATGTAAGCATTTTACATTACCACTATCTATTTGCTGAAACTGAGCAACCAGTGATGACACAATGCTATTAATTAAACTCCAAACTTTATTTTGGTTTCACTAGTTTTTCCACTAATGTCCTTTTTCTGTTCCCAGGTCCAGTCTAGGGCACCACATGGCATTCAGTTCTCATGTCTCCTGCATTTCCTCTGTTCTGGGACAGTTTTTCAGTCAATTTGTTTTTATGACCTTGACAGCTTTGAGGAGTACTGCTCAGGTATTTTATAGAACATCTCTCAATTTGGGTTTGTCGGGTGCATTTTAATATGATTAAACTATGATATGGGTTTTTAGAAAGAATATCAGAGGTGAGGTATCCTTCTCATTCTCTTATGTCCAGAAGTATTTGAGGTATCTGAAGAGGTATTTGATATTAACATGATATAACAAAGCGATGCTAACTTTGATTACTTGGTTAACACAACATTTGCCAGATTTCTACACTGTGAAATTACTGCTGATTCCATTTCATACTCTATTCTTCTGAAGCCAGTTCATCCAGTCCATGCTTAAGCTGGGGAGAGATTAAGATCTACCTCCTGGAAAAGGAGAGAGTGGCTACCTATAGCTTTCAGAATTATTCTTTAAGGAAAATATATTCTTTCTCTACAACTTATTTATGTATTCAATCATTTAAAAAATCAGTATGGGCCAGGCACTTTGGGAAGCCACCGAAGGTGGATCACAAAGTCAGGAGATATAGGCCATCTTGTAGTGAAACCCCTTCTCTACTAAGAATGAAAAAAAAAAAAAAATAGCCAGGCATGGTGGTACACATCTGTAGTCCTAGCTACTTGGTAGGCTGAGGCAGGAGAATCACTTGAACCCAGGAGGCAGAGGTTGCAGTGAGCAGAGATCAAGCCATTGCACTCCAACCTGGGCGACAGAGCGAGACTCTGTCTCAAAAAAAAAAAAAGGAACAAACAAGAAAAAAATTATGGATTCATATTAATTTTATTCTTTTAGAAATGCATCATTTGTTTCTTTTTTGCCTGAATTATTTCTGCTTTAGTCATTGGGAGCTCTTTGATGATGGCTCTTGTGTCCCTTTGACGTGCTCCATCCTTTGTTTTTTGACCACTTCTTTCGTTTCTGGTGCCCCAAGATGCTCCAAGATCATCTTGTACTTTCTCTGTCCTGGTCCTAGAATTAGAGACTTCTCCAAGGAGCCCTGGTTCCTTTTATTGGAGAATTCTTCTTAGAAACCAAAACCTGGGCACTGGGATGCTCATTGCTACTGGGCTTACTGCTTGTAGGTTCTCTGAGCCGGCAGAACTACCAGCTTATGCATACATACTGACCTATGTATACTCACACCTTTATCATTATTTCTGTATCTATCCATTTGTAGAAATATTAAGATAAATAGTAGTTCATACTGATGTCTCTGGTTCTAATCCAGTATTATGAATTTCTCTCTATTCAGCTCTTATTACCTATGTGTAACTCTCCGTTCCACAGTGAGAAACCTATCTCCTACCATCTACAATTCATATACTTATAACATTTGCTTTTTGAAGTGAAGGTATTGGTTAGAATATCAAAATATACAAGCAGATTGAAGTAGTGTTTCATGTGTTCTATGGACAATGATCAACTTAAGAATTGTTAAAAATAATTATGAAACTATATTTATAAAATTAAAAAATCATTTCTATCTCATAAGATTACTTGTGTTAATTAAAATGAGAGAACACATTTAAAGATTTTAGTAAAGAGTAAGTTTGGAATCAACAGTTACTACTATTGGTAATAACCAAAATTGTTAAAATGAAATTTTTTCTAAAATTACATTTTACAGCCTAAATTTTCCCCTTTACATAAAAACCGTACATTGGTTGAATAGGACCAAAGACTTGAGGCCCTTGTTTGGAACCAACTGGAAATTGGCTTTGACATCAAAGTGGTAGGGATGGCCAAGTTGACTGACAAGTACAAAAAAAAAAGTGATCTGGGTAAGATCATGATTCTAAGCTATGCTGCTCTTGATGAATCCCTCAAAGACTAGCAGGCCTGAGTATTATGTGAAACCCAAAATGTATCACTGAACAAAAGTGCAGTGAGCTCAATCCAGAAGTTAGAGGAGCACTTGGAAAGTAAGTCCAGCACAGATGAAGACAACCGAAGCACAGCTTACTAAAGATAAAAACAGGAGCCGTGTTTTTCCAAAATAGATAGAGGGTACTGTTTCCCACTCAATAGTGTATAAATGCAAAAAGTCAAAGATAAAAGAAAGATTAAAATATAGCCACAGAAAATGAAACACATGAGCAATTAAGACAAAGACTCAACCAACATCATGTCTTCTGCAAGTCAGGCTATAACACCCTCATAGCCAGTTGAGTATAGAGATGTTATTCTACTGCTTTAGAGTCACCAGGGTTGGTGGTGCCAAAAGTATAGTCAGTGTCCTACTGCTTCCAGGTTCTCTGGAACAGGCTGAGAATTGATGCAAAATGCAAATTCTTACTTTAGTTTGTATCAGTGATATCATATATATTTCTATGGATGTTCATTTTTATACACAACTAAGTCATTTTCTTTTTTTTTTTTTTTTTAATTTTTTATTGGATTATAGGTTTTGGGGTACATGAGCAGAGCATGCAAGACAGTTGCGTAGGTACACACATGGCAGTGTGCTTTGCTTTTCTTCTCCCCTTCACCCACATTTGGCATTTCTCCCCAGGCTATCCCTCCCCACCTCCCCCTCCCACTGGCCCTCCCCTTTTCCCCCCAATAGACCCCAGTGTTTAGTACTCCCCTTTCTGTGTCCATGTGTTCTCATTTTTCATCACCCACCTATGAGTGAGAATATGCGGTGTTTCATTTTCTGTTCTTGTGTCAGTTTGCTGAGGATGATGTTTTCCAGATTCATCCATGTCCCTACAAACGACACGAACTCATCATTTCTGATTGCTGCATAATATTCCATGGTGTATATGTGCCACATTTTTCCAATCCAGTCTATTATCAATGGGCATTTGGGTTGATTCCAGGTCTTTGCTATTGTAAACAGTGCTGCAATGAACATTCGTGTACATGTGTCCTTATAGTAGAACGATTTATAGTCTTTTGGATATATACCCAGTAATGGGATTGCTGGGTCAAATGGAATTTCTATTTCTAAGGCCTTGAGGAATCGCCACACTGCCTTCCACAATGGTTGAACTAATTTACACTCCCACCAACAGTGTAAAAGTGTTCCTTTTTCTCCACATCCTCTCCAGCATCTGTTGTCTCCAGATTTTTTAATGATCGCCATTCTAACTGGCGTGAGATGGTATCTCAATGTGGTTTTGATTTGCATCTCTCTGATGACCAGTGACGATGAGCATTTTTTCATATGATTGTTGGCCTCATATATGTCTTCTTTCGTAAAGTATCTGTTCATATCCTTTGCCCACTTTTGAATGGGCTTGTTTGTTTTTTTCCTGTAAATCTGCTTGAGTTGTTTGTAAATTCTGGATATCAGCCCTTTGTCAGATGGGTAGACTGCGAAAATTTTTTCCCATTCTGTTGGTTGCCGATCCACTCTAGTGACTGTTTCTTTTGCCGTGCAGAAGCTGTGGAGTTTCATTAGGTCCCATTTGTCTATTTTGGCTTTTGTTGCCAATGCTCTTGGTGTTTTGTTCATGAAGTCCTTGCCTACTCCTATGTCCTGGATAGTTTTGCCTAGATTTCCTTCTAGGGTTTTTATGGTGCCAGGTCTTATGTTTAAGTCTTTAATCCATCTGGAGTTAATTTTAGTGTAAGGTGTCAGGAAGGGGTCCAGTTTCTGCTTTCTGCACATGGCTAGCCAGTTTTCCCAACACCATTTGTTAAACATGGAATCCTTGCCCCATTGCTTGTTTTTGTCAGGTTTATCAAAGATTGTATAGTTGTATGTATGTTGTGTTGCCTCCGGTGCCTCTGTTTTGTTCCATTGGTCTATATCTCTGTTTTGGTACCAGTACCATGCTGTTTTGATTACTGTAGCCTTGTAGTATAGTTTGAAATCCGGTAGTGTGATGCCCCCCGCTGTGTTCTTTTTGCTTAGAATTGACTTGGCTATGCGGGCTCTCTTTTGGTTCCATATGAAGTTCATGGTGGTTTTTTCCAGTTCTGTGAAGAAAGTCAATGGTAGCTTGATGGGGATAGCGTTGATTCTGTAAATTACTTTGGGCAGTATAGCCATTTTCACAATATTAATTCTTCCTAACCATGAACATGGAATGTTTCTCCATCTGTTTGTGTCCTCTCTGATTTCGTTGAGCAGTGGTTTGTAGTTCTCCTTGAAGAGGTCCCTTACGTTCCTTGTGAGTTGTATTCCAAGGTATTTTATTCTTTTTGTAGCAATTGCGAATGGCAGTTCGCTCTTGATTTGGCTTTCTTTAAGTCTGTTATTGGTGTAGACGAATGCTTGTGATTTTTGCACATTGATTTTATATCCTGAGACTTTGCTGAAGTTGTTTATCAGTTTCAGGAGTTTTTGGGCTGAGGCGATGGGGTCTTCTAGGTATACTATCATGTCGTCTGCAAATAGAGACAATTTGGCTTCCACCTTTCCTATTTGAATACCCTTTATTTCTTTTTCTTGCCTGATTGCTCTGGCTAGAACTTCCAGTACTATATTGAATAGGAGTGGTGAGAGAGGGCATCCTTGTCTAGTACCAGATTTCAAAGGGAATGCTTCCAGTTTTTGCCCATTCAGTATGATATTGGCTGTTGGTTTGTCATAAATAGCTTTTATTACTTTGAGATACGTTCCATCGATACCGAGTTTATTGAGGGTTTTTAGCATAAAGGGCTGTTGAATTTTGTCAAATGCCTTCTCTGCGTCAATTGAGATAATCATGTGGTTTTTGTTTTTGGTTCTGTTTATGTGGTGAATTACGTTGATAGACTTGCGTATGTTGAACCAGCCTTGCATCCCTGGGATGAATCCTACTTGATCATGATGAATAAGTTTTTTGATTTGCTGTTGCAATCGGCTTGCCAATATTTTATTGAAGATTTTTGCATCTATGTTCATCATGGATATTGGCCTGAAGTTTTCTTTTCTCATTGGGTCTCTGCCGGGTTTTGGTATCAGGATGATGTTGGTCTCATAAAATGATTTGGGAAGGATTCCCTCTTTTTGGATTGTTTGAAATAGTTTTAGAAGGAATGGTACCAGCTCCTCCTTGTGTGTCTGGTAGAATTCGGCTGTGAACCCATCTGGACCTGGGCTTTTTTTGTGAGGTAGGCTCTTAATTGCTGCCTCAACTTCAGACCTTGTTATTGGTCTATTCATAGTTTCAGCTTCCTCCTGGTTTAGGCTTGGGAGGACACAGGAGTCCAGGAATTTATCCATTTCTTCCAGGTTTAGTAGTTTATGTGCATAGAGTTGTTTGTAATATTCTCTGATGATGGTTTGAATTTCTGTGGAATCTGTGGTGATTTCCCCTTTATCATTTTTTATTGCATCTATTTGGTTGTTCTCTCTTTTCTTTTTAATCAATCTGGCTAGTGGTCTGTCTATTTTGTTGATCTTTTCAAAAAACCAGCTCTTGGATTTATTGATTTTTTTGAAGGGTTTTTCGTGTCTCAATCTCCTTCAGCTCAGCTCTGATCTTATTAATTTCTTGTCTTCTGCTGGGTTTTGAGTTTTTTTGATCTTGCTCCTCTAGCTCTTTCAATTTTGACAATAGGGTGTCAATTTTGGATCTCTCCATTCTCCTCATATGGGCAGTTATTGCTATATACTTTCCTCTAGAGACTGCTTTAAATGTGTCCCAGAGGTTCTGGCACATTGTGTCTTTGTTCTCATTGGTTTCGAAGAGCTTCTTTATTTCTGCCTTCATTTCGTTGTTTACCCAGTCAACATTCAAGAGCCAGTTGTTCAGTTTCCATGAAGCTGTGCGGTTCTGGGTCGGTTTCTGAATTCTGAGTTCTAACTTGATTGCACTATGGTCTGAGAGGCTGTTTGTTATGATTTCAGTTGTTTTGCATTTGTTGAGCAGTGCTTTACTTCCAATTATGTGGTCAATTTTAGAGTAGGTGTGATGTGGTGCTGAGAAGAATGTTATACACAACTAAGTCATTTTCACGGATCCTATTATGTTATGTAAGATGGGTACATCCTTAAAGTTCAGTGTGGCTCCCATACAAAGCTGAGCAATGTTGAAGAGCTACACTGTGCACATGCACAATCAGCTAGTTGGATTTTGCAACTGATTCGTTTTCTGGAAGAACCATTCATTCCAAATACATTATTGGTGTGGTCTTATATTGGCCACGTTTTCCACTCACATCTATTCCTGCATTTTACTTACAAAAACTAATAGCACTCACAAGTTATCTTCTTAACTAAAAGTTCAATTTGAAATTACCTGGTTAATCCTCAAAAAGAGGGTGCTGTGTGCTCACATAAACAATATTTGAAACCTGCAGTTCATGTTTGCTTATTATTTAAACCATTAATACCAGCCCAAGCAAGTGGCTCACACCTGTAATCCCAGCACATTGGGAAACCAAGTCAGGAGAATAACTTGAGGCCAGGAGGTTGAGACCAGCCTAGGCAAAATAGTGAGATGCTGTCTATACATATTAAAAACATATGTAGCTGGGCATGGTGGTGTGCCACTGTAGTCTTGGCTATTTGGGAGGCAGAGGTGGGAGAATTGAGCCCAGGAGTTCAAAGATGCAGTGAGCTATTATACCACTGCATGTCAGCCTGGGCAACAAAGTAAAACCTTGTCTCTAAAAATAATAACATAAAATAAAAATAAATTATTCATACCCACATTGTTAAACCAGAAATACCTAATCGTTGCCAACATCCATTCCCTAACAAAACAAATGTGCTAGACAATGACATTTAATTGTTCTCTCCTCGATTATTATTATTATTTTTTTTTTTGAGACGAATTTTCGCTCTTGTTACCCAGGCTGGAGTGCAATAGCGCGATCTCGGCTCACCGCAACTTCCGCCTCCTGGGTTCAGTCAAATCTCCTGCCTCAGCCTCCTGAGTAGCTGGAATTACAGGCACACGCCACCATGCCCAGCTAATTTTTTGTATATTTAGTAGAAACGGGGTTTCACCATGTTGACCAGGATGGTCTCGATCTCTTGACCTCGTGATCCACCCGCCTCGGCCTCCCAAAGTGCTGGGATTACAGGCGTGAGCCACCGCGCCTGGCCGATTATTATTTATTTTTAATGAAAAGTGCTTTAGGGAAGACCGAGGGGTGGAAAGTAGTAAAGACTGGGGCCAGAGTGGATGTGGCCGACTGTCAGTGTGTGTCTGAGCTCCCAGCAAACTGTGCCTACAGCTGCCACTGAGATCAGAGATAGGCGAAGGTATGTGCTAAAGCACTTGGATCCCTTGTTGCTGATGCACAAAAACTGTTTTGTATCATTGGATTGAGCAGGACTGTTTCTACATTAGCTGTTCCTCTCTTCCCCTTTTGGGATGATTTACTTATTTCATTCTCACATCACAGTGGCCAAAGATACCAATGTATAGAGATAAGAAAAGTGTCATGTGGCATTCAGTATCTCCTCATTTTCTGGATTATATGCCTTATCAACTTTAAAAAGTTGAGAACTTGATCCAAATATATGTATATTTGGTTATTTACAGATTATATATAAGTATTATAACTGTTAAATTATAGAAATGGTGCAATATAATATAGAGTATATATATGTATATAAAGATAGCAGTGCAATATAATATAACATATAATAATGTAATAAGTTTTAAATACATATAAATATAAATGTAATCATTTATTTCAACCTCAATATATCATCTGACATATTCTTATTTTGGAGACTAAGAATTTTGAGATTTATGTAAACATCTTGTTTTTCCCCAGAATATGAGTCTGAAAACAGGAAATTGTGGCTGCACAGCTTAACTCCTGTTTCAAATTTGTTCGTACCTGGTTACTAAAAGCTACCAATAAATTTCATTTTACATGAAGCTCATTAATGTTATAAGCTCCATTAATTTATTCTAATTCCTGTGTTTTCTGGTAATAGTAGACTAATAGAAGGAAGCATATTCTTATATTCATTAGATTTACTGTCCACCATGAAACCAAGTGCATAACTCGCTAATCAGGTTTGGAAAGGCATTCTTCTCTTAATTTATGAATGAGATTAAAGCACACTAATAATATCCCTGCAATGCTGCCAGTGTATCCAAGTAATTAAATACTCAGTTCAGTCCTCAGAAGGAATTTTTAGCAATTCCACACTCCTATTCGAAATATTCATTAATATTCAAGCTTACAAAAGGTGAGTTTCCATGATTTTATTTTAAAAAATTATGTCAGCAATGAACCTGCTTTATTTTGCATATATAAACACACTTGTTTTATCTAATGACAAAAATTGCTAAATGAATTCTTTTTTCTATTTTGCAGAGATCAACTGAAAACCATCAAATTTGAAAACCATCAAATTACCTGATGGAAACTTGATTGGAAGTGTAATCTGACCTCGTTAATCATTTTGTAACCAGCTCCCAGGGAGATCTATTTCTTATCCAGTTCCTAATCCCAAAACTAGTATGCTTTTTTTCTTTGTTGCTCATACTGAGTTTTTCTGACAGTCTTGCCCTAGTCTGGTTTGTTTTGAAATATTTTTTCCATCTGCTGGTATTTAACACTGCTATCACCATGGTTTTTTTCCAGAGCATCTCATTCTTTAAAGGTTATTTGGGAAATGAACTATGTATTATATTTATCTTTCAATGTCTTTAAAACTTCTTGTTTGTGAGAGAGAACGAATGTTTACTCAACATACTAACAGAGCTTACTTTACCTTATTTTCAAACCAATAGTATATGCTAGCGGATTGCAGGATTTCCCAACATTTAGAGACTATTATTTAAAACATTCATGAAAGCATGAGCCTAAATTATGAAATTATATTCAAGTAAATTATAATAAAGCAAAATTTACATGAATTTAAAGCAAAAGTTCCATATAGTTAGGCAAGAAAATTTAAAGAAAATGTGGGGTGTGTGTGTGTGTGTGTGTGTAATACTACTCAGCCACCAAAAATAATGAAACCATGTATTTTGCAGTGACATGGATAGAACTGGAGGCCATTATTTTAAATGAAGTAACTCCAAAACAGAAAGTCAAATACCACATGCTCTCACTTGTAAGTGGGAGCTAAATAATGTGTTCACATGGACATAGAGTGTGGAATAATTATCACTGTAGTCTCAGAAGGGTGGAAGAAGGGTGAATAGTAAAAATTACTTACTGGGTTCAGTGTAATTTGTATTTGAGTGATGGCTACACTAAAAGCCTAGACTTCACCAGTAGACATTATATTCATGTAATGAAACCACACTTGTATCTCCTAAATTTATATAAAAACTTAATCTGACATGAAATAAGGAGAAAGAAAAGAAAGAAGATATTGGCAGTGAGTAGTGGGCAGAAGCCTTTGTGATTGTTATAAAAGTATCATATTCCTCTTCTTTCTCTGTTGTTCCATTCACCACAAGTTGTACACCATGGTTCTTAATTTTGGCCATCAATCCCCTGAAAAAGAGGTATCAATGGGGAGGATGGGCTCACTTTGGGGAATGACAGGACCACATACAGGAGAGGGAAGACTGTTCTTGGATGTGAAGGGCCAATGATAAACAAGTCACGTTTATTGCTTCCATTCCTGACGATCCTGTGAAACACTGGAAATTATTTTGGTGGTGAATATTGTGATGATTAAAAGCATGAAGCCTTTATCCAAACTACCTGGATTGAATGCCAGCTTCATCACCTGCCGGCCAATAATTTAGGGCAAGATAGCAAGACTCTCTGTGCTTCAGTTTCCTCCTCTGTAAAATAAAAGTACTTGTTGTGTAAGGTTGTTAAGAGGATTAAATTACTTACATATCTGTAAATTCGTATTGACTGCCTAGTATTTAAAAAATATGTGTGTTATCAAATTAAAAGTACAAGAACTAAAACATTAATCCTTTCCTTGCCATTTCTTCTCAAAATAAAACACAAAGTCCTTCCAATGGTCTGTCCCTTTCAGTCTGTTCCCCATTCTCATCTGACTTTGCTGCTTCTGTTCTGGTACTCAGTTAGATTGCAGTTTCTAGGCCCCTTTGTATCATGTAAGGTTGTGTAACTGACTTCTTGCCATGGCATGTGGCTCATCATGATGCACCTCTAGGCCCAGCCTACAGTCACCAACCATTCTGACTTGCTCAGGACTGTCCTGATTTTAACACTGAAAGTCCCACATCCTGGGGGAATCCCTCAATGCTGAGTTAGCCACCATAACCCTGGCCTATTAACCTCTTGAAATCTTTTCTGTACTCTTCTAACACCTGCTGGATATCAATGTCCAGAGTGACCGTGAAAGTCACATGTTGACAATAACAGAACCACCATCAGCCTGGGCTTCTGAGTGAGGGAGAGTTATTGCCTCTTCTCCCACTGGACTTTATGTGAGCAAAAATCAGTTTCTGTTTTGATAAACCTAAGATTTCATTGCATTAGCTTAACCAGTAAATTAACTACCATGCTGGTCATTCTAGCCTCCCTCTTGTTCCTGCAACAAATAGAAAATTCACTAGCTGTTTACTCTCCTCAGAACGCTCCTTTCCAGACATCTGCATGGCTAATTTCCTCACTTCTGTCCATTTTTCACTTAACTCTTGTATTCCATGGCACCTTCTTAACCAGTATATTCAAAATAGCAGGCCATCTCCCTGCTCTCATCTCCTTATTCTTTTTTTTTCTTTTTGCCATAGTATCAACACTTTCTGATTTATACTGTATCATCTACTCTAATTTCTTATGTTCTTGCTGTCTTGCCTCCCCCACTAGAATAACTAGAATATAAGCTCCAGAGGTCCGAAAGCATTGTTTGCTCACTGTATATCTCAAAAGTCTAGAACCTTGCCTGACACAAAATAGGCACTCTATACACACTCGTTAAATGAATTACTTCATTTCTTTTTCAGAGTTTATAGACTTTAACCCACAAAGAGGTAACCCATCTCATACAGCCTTTATGTGATGATTCCTTCCAACCATTTCCAGAATATTGTGATGAAGTCTAGAAATTATGGACAGAACAATCCGGCTACTTACTACGTCACAAAAACCTTTATTCCTGGTTTGCGTCCAAATTGAATATGTTTAAAATCAAGTATTCAAATCTATGGGTTTCTGGGCACTTGGAATCACCTTAATTACTGGTTAAACTTCACTGTGCCTCATATTTTGCTCTCTATCTTTTTAATGCTGGAGCATTAAAGCTACAGCAATAGATTTCTATTGACATTTCATCTCTTTCTGCCTCTCTGTACTCATATTAGTGCTTGAGTATCAGCAGTTCTGGGGGTTTCAAAGAGTGTTAGACTTAGCCAATATTTACCCTTATAAATTGTAAATTCTTATGCAAGTGGGAGGCACAGAATCTTCGAGGAGGGTGAAGGAAATTCAGAGTCAGTTGACTTTGCTATTGTTTCATCATTTAAAAATTAAGAACGTATTTGTTGTGTTTCTTGCTTAGAGCAGGTATTGGTTACCGGTCTTTTGTGGCAATGATTATCATGCAGAGATATACAAGTCACGGTTTGTGTCTTCTTTTCATCTCATCAATAAATAGAGCACGAGGTATCACTTGTTCTATGGGCACTCTTTTCGGTCCAAGGTTCCAGCACATCAGAATTTGCAGTTGTGAGGAGTAGCATCCCTGAGTGGTTGCTTTCAGAGTGCAGAGATCTTTTGTGTTCAGAGGAATGTTACCATGGAAAAGTCCCCTATCCACTGGTAGGATCAGTATGATTCCAGAAAAGATTAAACAACCCACCACTGTGTATTTCCACTGTTTATTTATATACCTCTGAGCACTGTTTCAAAACTGTTGTTATCACTGAAGGGTGCATATTCACAAAAGCTGTCTAATGAGAGATCAGTTTTGAATGACTAGTTACAGGTCTGATCCAAAACTTTTCAGAATTAATTTTTTCATAGTTCATTGTGAATTTATTTGCCTACAAATTTTTTCAATCAAATCCCAGATCAACTGTGAGTCTGGAACTGGGCTAGGAGTCGCAATGATGTAGTGAACCAATCTCTGTTCATGACCTCAAGGAGCTTGCAGGCCAGTAATGATGGTAGAGACGAGTAAATCGGAGAATGTAATTCAAATGCATTCAAGTGATGTGAAAAAGGAAAGTGCAGAGTATCTTATCCTAGGTTGGGCTTGTCAGAGACTTGAGGTGAGGCACTCAGTAGTGGAGATGACAACGGGTGTGGTGCACTAGGGGAATGCAGACAGTCCACAGTGGCCGGTTGTTGTTGGAGAGGGAGTGAAGGAAATGTTACAAAGTGGGCGGAGACAGGCTGGGGCTAGGATTCTGTGTACTGCCAAGGAGTCTGAACTCCATCCTGAACATAAGGAAACTTCTAAAGCTGCAAGCAGAGGAATAACACTATCAAATGTGCCCTTCAGAAAGTTCAGTCTTCTATAGCGAGGTGGCACAATTTAAAATGATTAAAAGATAAACAGAAACAAAAACAGGGGACTGAGAGACCTATTTTGACAGGCTTATTTGAAGAGGTTCAATGATGGTGGTAGCCCAAAAAGTCAACTAGTGGTGAAGACAATGCAGGAAAATAGAATACAGTCTTTATGTGTGAACTGATGAGGCCATTCAGCAAGGCGGAGAATATTGGAAGAGTTAATGAAGTCAGTTTGGGACCCTTTAATAATTGGAATTATTAATAGGGCAACTGTAAGATGCCCATACTCTTTGTGTTGGCTTTCTATTTTTTAGTCTTGTTAAAAGTACAATTAGGAGAAAATTAGAAAAAGCGTAATGAGGAGGAAAAAATAATTTCTCCATTTTAGAGGTCTGCCAATATTTCACTATGACCCATAGTAAGAATTATATTCTGCATTATTATACACATAGGCACAGATATGGAAACAAAAAACTCAACGTAGCAGTAATTAACCTTATTAGGTATAATGCACTCTGGTATTTTCTATTCCTATGTTACTTTATTATCCCTCCATAATGTGATACATTTAGTGACTGAATATAAAAGTTCAACTTAACTAACAAAGAGCACTTGAGGAGGTTTTTGCCCCTTAGAGTAGAAAGCTTTACACGTAAAAACCTACTGGGAAAAAGACCTGGACTTTGGGATCGAGCCTAGGTTCAATCCTGCATTCACAATGTATTAACTATGCTGTCTAAGGCAATCTGCTTACCCTTCAGAGACTTGTGATCATGATACCAATTATCATTGATAAGTATCTTCTCCATACCAGGCATGGGCCAGGTCCATGCAACAAATGAAGGATTAATTAGAGGAATGTTGTTCTGAATAGGTAGGATGAACCCCCTAGAACAGGGACCAGCATATGTTAGTTCAGAAATGAATGAATGAAGAAAACATATAATATTTCATTTTTTTCTGAATGAATAAATTTAATTCAGAATTATATACAGATATATGTATATACATATAATTCAGGATTATGTTTGTAATTTTGAAATAAATTTATTCATTCAGAAATAAATGAAAAAGTACTAAACTCCCATTAAATAGGATGTTTCATTTCTTATAAAGTTGTTTCAAACATTCAGAAGAATACAAATATATGTGCATACACACAGACATATACACACAAATATGAGTGTAAAAAATTATAAAAATAGTCCTGACAAAATATAAATCAATGTGCCCAGAAGAAATAATATAGTAGCCGCACCTTCAAAGTACCCTATGTGCTCCTCCCTATCATGTCTGAGGCTGAGGCTTCGCCTTCCCCAGAAGTGATTGCTATCTTGAATTTTGTGTTCATCTTCCTCTTGCATAGCTGCATTGTAGTCCCACATTTAAACAATCTTTAAAAATGAATCATTTCCTTTATATAACTTTGAAGTTAGAACTGTGGAATCAGTCTATGTGCATTTCTTCCATGACTTGCTTTTTTACTCACGTGGGTTTTTTATTCTGTTCCAATCCACACCAGTCAGAATGGCTATTATTAAAAAGCCAAAAAATAACAGATGTCAGCAAAGTTAGAGAGAAAAGGGAATGCTCATACACTGTTGGTGGGATTGTAAATCAATTCAGTCCCTGTGAAAAGCAGTTTGGAGATTTCTCAAAGAACTAAAAATAGAATTACCATTTGACCCAGTGATCCCATTACTGAGCATATACCTAAAGGAAAAGAAATTATTCTACAAAAGACACATGCAATTGTATCCTTTTCACAGCACTAGTGACAATAGCAAAAACATGAAATCAACGTGGGTGCCTATCAGTAGTGAATTGGATAAAGAAAATGTGGCACATATACACCATGGAATACTATGCAGCCATACAAAGAATAAAATTATGTCCTTTGCAGCAACATGGATACAGCTGGAGGTTATCATTGTAAGAGAATTGACATGGAAACAGAAAACAAAATACTGCATGTTCTCACTTACAAGGGAGCTAAACACTGGGCACACATGGATGTAAAGATAGACTAGCAGACACTGGAGACTCTGGAGGGAGGGAGAGGAAAAAAGTTAAAAACCTCCTCCTTGAGTACAGAGTGGCTGTTTCCAGTTCGTTCATTTGTTTTTATATTACAAGCAATGCTACAGTAAGCAATCTTGTACATGTTTCCTGTACATATTTCCTATGTACATGTAAATAAATTTCTAGAGTTGCCAAAGAAAATATAGGACACTCAATTAAAGTAGAATTTTAGAGAAACAATAAATGATTTTAAAAATATAACTGTATCTCATGCAATTTTTGGGAGATACTTATACTAAAATTTACTTTGTCATATCATTGCAATTAAGTGTAACTAGGTGGCCTACATTTTAAATTTACTAAATCTAGCAAATTTATGAAATACTCGTGCCAAAAAGTGCTCATGCCATGGTTCTTGCTAAGCCATGGAGAATGCACAACTTTAATGCTTCAGGCGTTGTCAAAATGTTCTTTTTTTATTTTGTTTTTTTGTTTGTTTGTTTGTTTGGTGGTAAATGCTTTTATAGTAAGTTGTTTGCTCTTTAATTTATTTACCTTTAATTGTTTAAAAAAATTAGACTTAGTGGGTACACATGCAGATTATTACAGGAGTAAATTGTGTGATGCTGGGATTTGGGCTTTAATTAAACCCATCACTCAAAGCAGTCTCTTAGTAAAATAACACTAGAATGAAAACATTGTTGTCTGTGGTAAAGCATTAGAAACCTTCCATCTAAAATTCATGAAAAAGACAACTATACTCAACAATACCATTTCTATTCAACAGCATATTCAAGGTATTAGCTAGCACAGACAATAAAAAGAAGAGATTGTAGAAGATGAAATAAAATAATTCAAATAAAAGTTAATGAATTTTTAGAAAATTGATTTTATATGAATTGCTATAAAACAATTAATGAATTTTTAGAAAAAAATTTAGTCATACAGAAAGCATGACTCATGGATTAAAAATGAAACATATTTAATACATGTTAAATATGGTAATAAAAGATATTTGGACTTCTGCTTTCCAATCAAGCATGTAAGGTACTTGGAAGTTCATTACTCTGTTTTAACAATTTATTTGAATTTGTTGAGATTTACTTTATGAATGAGCATGTGGCTAATCTTAGAATATGTTCTGTGGTTGTTGGTTGAAGTATGAAAATGTTTTCTAAAATTGCTGAAGCAATATGCCACACACACACCCCCACCACCACCAGGAAATTACGAGTTTCCATTGTTTCATATCCTTGGGGTTATTAATTAAATTCTGTCCCCTAGATTTCATATGTTGAAGTCCCAATCACCAGTGTGACTATAATTGGAGATAGTTTCTTTAGGGAGGTGATTAAGGTTAAATGAAGTCATAAGGAAGGGTGCTCTATAGGACTGATACCTTTATAAAAAGAGGAATAAATCCTGGATACCTCTCTCCTCAGGTGCACACAGAGGAAAGACTGTGTGATGAGACAGTGGGTAGGTAGCCATTTGCAAGCCAGGATTGGGGGGGGTCTCATGAGAAACCAACCCTGCCTACAGTTTGATTTTGTACTGCTACTAGGGCTGTGAAAAAATCAATGTCTACCCAATCTGTGGTATTTTGTTATGGCAGCCCTAGCAAAGAAATACATTAATCAACACCTGGCTTACTAGCCATTTTAATTTTTGTGAACATGGTGGTAGGAAATGATATGCTTTGTGGTTTTAATATGTGTTCCTGTGATTGAGCATCTTTTTGTATATATATAGTATATATTTTTTGTATTTATTGTATATATGTTTCCTCTCCTGTAAAATCCCTACCCATATTTTGCCCATTTTCTTTTTAACTTCTTTGCCAATTTATGACCGAATTACTAGAGATTTTATACATCACATTTATTATGTGTGTGTACATGTGTATATAATATTAGTACTTAAGCATATGTGTTTCAAATATCTTTCTCCACTTTGTTACTTGTCCTTTAATGTTTAATAATATTTTTTGATGAACAAAATTTATTTTTTGATGAACAAAAATTATTAATTCTTGGCTACTCTGGGTACACTGCCCATGGATGAGCCCTGCTCTGCAAGGAACAGTAATAAAAAATTAAAAATAAAATATTTTAAGAAATTATTTTCTGATGAAATTGAATTTATTCATCTTTCCCTTTATGATTTATGCCTATTTCTCTTGTTTACGAAATTCTTTTCTAAGTTGATGTAAACAATAGTTTCCTCAATTTTCTCTAGAAGTTTACATTTTTTCCTTTCACATTTTCACCTTTAGTCTTTTAACAAATAATTTTTTGTATGGTATAAAGTAGAGATCTCCTATCACTTCTGTTTCAGTATTCCAGCAACATTTATTGAATTAAACACCCTTTCTTCAAGGACATACAATGTCTCCTATCTTCTAAGTCAAGTTTAAATGTAAGTCTGAATCTGTTTCTGAGATCACTATTTTGTTCCATTGGTCAATAGCTATATACACTATACAATTTCTTATTTATTGTAACTTTATATGAAGTCTTGATCACTGGTGAGCAAAGTCTCCCAGCTTATACATCTTAAGAAGTCATGGCTCTTTGTGTTTTCTGTACTTCCATATACATTTTAGAATCATCTTGAAAATTTCCTTAAAAAACTCTGTTGGGATTTTCATTGCATTAAATCTGTGGATCAATTTAGGAGATTCTTTGCAATTTGCAATCTTCCTATCCATAAAACATGTAAGTCTGTAATTCATTTTGAGTTGATTTTTGTGAAGGGTGTATGTTCTATGTCTTCATTTATTTATTTTTGTGGTTGTTGTTGTTTTGGCATATAGATGTTCCATTCTTTCAGCACTATTTGTTGAAAAGATTATCTTTTCTCCATTGTATTGCCTCTGCTCCTTCATCAAAGATCAGTTGATTATATTTCTATGGGTCAGTTTCTGGGTTCTCTATTCTGTTTCATTAATCTACTTGTCTATTTCTTTTTCTAACACTACCTCGTCTTGATTACTATAGTTTTATAGTAAACCCTGAAGTCAGACAGTGTCAGTCCTTTGACTTTGCTCTCCTTTAATAGTGTGTTGGCCATTCTAGGTCTTTTGCCTCTCCATATAACTTTAGATTCAATTTGTTAATTTCCATAAATTAACTTTCTGGGATTTTGATTGGGGTGACATCTGTGTTTCTGACCTATACCATTTTCTTTCTCTCTGTAAAAATTCTTTTAACATTTCTTGCAAGGCAGGTGTAGTGGCAACAAATCCCCGAAGTTTTTGTTTGTGTGGAAAATCTTTAATGTTTTTACTTCTGAAGTAGAATTTTCCATGCTACAAAATTCTGGGTTGGTGGGTTTTTATCTCCACATTTTGATTATTTCACTCCAGTTGCTTCCTGTTTGCATGTTTTCTGAGAAGAAGTCAGATGTAATTCTTATCTTTGCTTTTCTATAGATAAAGTGAAGTTTTTTCCCTCTGGCCTCTTTAAAGGTTTTTTTTCTTTATCTCTGATTTTCTAAAGTTTTAGTATGATATGGCTAGGTGTAGTTGTTTTCATTTTAATTCTATTTAGTGTTCACTGAGCTTCCTGGGTCTGTGGTTTAGTGTCTGACCTTAGTTTGGGAAAACTCTTAATCATCATTGCTTAAAATATTACTATGGTTCTTTTCTTTTTTTTTTTTCTCCTTGTATTCTATTACATGTATGTTATATCTTCTATAGTTGTCTCATAGTTCTTGGATATTCTATTCAAACTTTTTCAGTTATTTTTTCCTTTATTTTCCATTTTGGAGTTTCTACTGAAATATTCTGAAGCACAGAGATTATTTCCTTGACTGTGTCCAGAGTACTAAAGAGCCCATCCAAGCTGTTTGTTAATTCTGTTACAGTGTTGTTGATTGTAGCAGTTCTTTTGATTCTTTTTTAGAATATTCATATCTATCTCTGCTTATGTTATATATTTGTTCTTGCATGTTGTCTACTTTTTCCATTAGCTGTTGGTGCCCTTAGCATGCTAATTATATTTATTTTAAATTCACAGGCTACTAATTCTATCATGCCTGCCATGTCAGAGTGTGGTTCTGATATTTGTTCACTCTCAGAAAATTGTGTTTTTTGCTTTTTAGTATGCATTTAATTTTTTTGAAAGCCAGATTCCATGGCATAACCCTTTAGTTGCATGGTAGTAAGTTATCTGAGAAGGGGAAATGTTCTGCAGTCCTGTGATTAGGTCTCAGTGTTTGGTGAGCTTGTGCCCCTCGGTTGTGAACTTTGCATGTGCTTCTCAGGTTTTTCTCCCCTTTCAGTGGGGCAGGATGACTACAGTGACTAGAGTTGAGTATTTCCCTCCCAAGATCAGTTAGTCTTTGATAAAACCCCACCAGGTGAGGCTCTGGTAAAACTGTTTTGCTTGAGAATAGTTCTTGTTAAGAACAGAATGCTCTGGAGTGTTTCAAAATGGTTATTTTGTCCCTCCCATTGCCTCAAGTGTGAGGTTTTCCTCCAAAATTCACTGTGAGGACTTGGTGAAGCTCTTTTAGATAAAACTCACAAAAGCATGAGGGTCCTCCCCTGACTACGCTTCCTGAGGTTTTTCTTTGCCAGGCTGCTCTACACTGAGCCTCCAGCAATTTGTCAGTTCCAGTTTAGGTTTCCCTACTCTGATAACAGTTCATGCAGAAATCTCTGCTTATGAGTTTCTGATCTGGTAAGTTTGATTCTCTGTATTCACCTGGCTGTCACTCTAACTTTGGGGGAAGTGGTTTGCTACATAACTTACCTTTTCTGGTAGATAGAAGAAGAGTTGTTGGTTCTTCCATCTATTCAGTTTTTTACTTGTTAAAACAGTGTAATGAACTTCCAAGTACCTTACATGCTTGATTGATTGGAAAGCAGAAGTCCAAATATCTTTTATTACCATTAGTTCCATTTTTAATCCATGAGTCATGCTTTCTGTATGACTAAAATTTTTTCTAAAAATTCATTGTTTTATAACAATTCATATAAAATCAATTTCTAAAAAATCATTAACTTTTATTTCAATTGTTTTATTTCATCTTCTACAATCTCTTCTATCTTTTTATTGTCTGGTTGTGCTAGCTAATACCTTCAATACGCTGTTGAATAGAAATGGTATTGTTGAGTATAGTTGTCTTTTTCATGAATTTTAGATGGAAGTTTTCTAATGCTTTACCACAGACAACAATGTTTTAATTCTAGTGTTATTTTACTAAGAGACTGCTTTGTTATTTGAATAAATATTGGCTTTTATTACAAGTGTATTCTGCATCTTTTGAGATATATAAATTTTTCTCCATTAATCTTTTTATATGTTGAGTCACATTTATAGATTTTCCAATGCTAAGCCACTTTGAATTCCTGGGATAAAACAAAACTGGTTATGATGTACAGTCTTCTTTAAACATCACTGCATTTGCTAGTATTTTACTTAGGATTTTTGCATCTATGTTCATGGTTGAAACTTCAATATTTTGTTTTCATCTTACTGTCCTTTCCAGCTTTGTGTTTCAAGGTTTCACTGTCTCACAGTAGGCAACTGTATTCATCAATTTATATTCTGGCAACAAGTAACCCTCAAATCTAAGTGGCTCTACTAGCAAATTACTTACTTTTTGCCTGACAGTCTGCAAGCCAGCTGCAGCAAAGCTGCCCTGCCCTGTAGTCAGCTGGGTTCCACGTGTCTCCTCAAGCCAGGATGCAGGTTAGAGAGCAGCCACTCAGTGGAACCTGATCTTTGCACAGCCAAGCCAATGGGAAAGCCACATGAATAGAATGTGGGTGTATTATCTTATTTTAGAGATGAAGGAAAAGTTAGGAACCATACTACAATCTAACACAAAGATCATTCTTTTTTTTTCTATGTTTAGAAAATTTTGTAAAAATTTGGATAATCATTTTCTTGAATTTATGGTGGTTCTTATCTATGAAAGCTTCTGGGCTTAGTGTTTTGCAGTTGTTGTTAAAATAATATTAACTACTGTTTCAATTATTTTATTGACTATTGTCTTTCAAATTTTCTACTCTTTCTCTCTTGGGAAGTTATATTTCTAGAAATATATACATTCCATTTATATTTGTAAAACTATTGAAATTAAGTTGTTTTAATATTATTTAATTATTTTTTAAACTCTGCTGGACTCAAAGCTATGAATGCTTTGTCATTTTTGATTTTATTCTGTTCATATCCTTCACCCACTTTTGAATGGGTTTGTTTTTTTTTTTTTCTTGTAAATCTGCTTTAATTCTTTGTAGGTTCTGGATATTAGCTCGTTGTCAGATGAGTAGATTGCAAAAAATTTTTTCCCATTCTGTTGGTTGCTGGTTCATGCTAATGATTGTTTCTTTTATTATTATTATTATTTTTTAATTTTTTTATTTATTTTTATTATTTTTTAATTGCATTTTAGGTTTTGGGGTACATGTGCAGAACATGCAAGACAGTTGCGTAGGTACACACATGGCAGTGTGTTTTGCTCGCTTTCTCCCCTTCACCCACATTTGGCATTTCTCCCCAGGCTATCCCTCCCCACCTCCCCCTCCCACTGGCCCTCCCCTTTTCCCCCCAATAGACCCCAGTGTTTAGTACTCCCCTCCCTGTGTCCATGTGTTCTCATTTTTCATCACCCGCCTATGAGTGAGAATATGCGGTATTTCATTTTCTGTTCTTGTGTCAGTTTGCTGAGAATGACGTTCTCCAGATTCATCCATGTCCCTACAAATGACACAAACTCATCATTTCTGATTGCTGCATAATATTCCATGGTGTATATGTGCCACATTTTCCCAATCCAGTCTATCATCAATGGGCATTTGGGTTGATTCCAGGTCTTTGCTATTGTAAACAGTGCTGCAATGAACATTTGTGTGCATGTGTCCTTGTAGTAGAACAATTTATAGTCCTTTGGATATATACCCAGTAATGGGATTGCTGGATCAAATGGAATTTCTATTTCTAAGGCCTTGAGGAATCGCCACACGGTCTTCCACAATGGTTGAACTAATTTACACTCCCACCAACAGTGTAAAAGTGTTCCTTTTTCTCCGCATCCTCTCCAGCATCTGTTGTCTCCAGATTTTTTAATGATCGCCATTCTAACTGGCGTGAGATGGTATCTCAATGTGGTTTTGATTTGCATCTCTCTGATGACCAGTGACGATGAGCATTTTTTCACATGATTGTTGGCCTCATATATGTCTTCTTTCGTAAAGTGTCTGTTCATATCCTTTGCCCAATTTTGAATGGGCTTGTTTGTTTTTTTCCTGTAAATCTGTTTGAGTTCTTTGTAAATTCTGGATATCAGCCCTTTGTCAGATGGGTAAACCGCAAAAATTTTTTCCCATTCTGTTGGTTGCCGATTCACTCTAGTGACTGTTTCTTTTGCCGTGCAGAAGCTGTGGAGTTTCATTAGGTCCCATTTGTCTATTTTGGCTTTTGTTGCCAATGCTTTTGGTGTTTTGTTCATGAAGTCCTTGCCTACTCCTATGTCCTGGATGGTTTTGCCTAGATTTCCTTCCAGGGTTTTTATGGTCCCAGGTCTTATGTTTAAGTCTTTAATCCATCTGGAGTTAATTTTAGTGTAAGGTGTCAGGAAAGGGTCCAGTTTCTGCTTTTTGCACATGGCCAGCCAGTTTTCCCAACACCATTTGTTAAACAGGGAATCCTTTCCCCTTGCTTGTTTTTGTCAGGTTTATTGAAGATTGTATAGTTGTAGATATGTTGTGTTGCCTCCGATGCCTCTGTTTTGTTCCATTGGTCTATATCTCGGTTTTGGTACCAGTACCATGCTGTTTTGATTACTGTAGCCTTGTAGGATAGTTTGAGATCTGGTAGTGTGATGCCCCCGCTGTGTTCTTTTTGCTTAGAATTGACTTGGCTATGAGGGCTCTCTTTTGGTTCCATATGAAGTTCATGGTGGTTTTTTCCAGTTCTGTGAAGAAAGTCAATGGTAGCTTGATGGGTATAGCATTGATTCTGTAAATTACTTTGGGCAGTATAGCCATTTTCACAATATTAATTCTTCCTAACCATGAACATGGAATGTTTCTCCATCTCTTTGTGTCCTCTCTTATTTCATTGAGCAGTGTTTTGTAGTTTTCCTTGAAGAGGTCCCTTACATTCCTTGTGAGTTGTATTCCTAGGTATTTTATTCTTTTTGTAGCAATTGTGAATGGCAGTTCGTTCTTGATTTGGCTTTCTTTAAGTCTGTTATTGGCGTAGAGGAATGCTTGTGATTTTTGCACATTGATTTTATATCCTGAGACTTTGCTGAAGTTGCTTATCAGTTTCAGGAGTTTTTGGGCTGAGGTGATGGGGTCTTCTAGGTACACTATCATGTCGTCTGCAAATAGAGACAATTTGGCTTCCACCTTTCCTATTTGAATACCCTTTATTTCTTTTTCTTGCCTGATTGCTCTGGCTAGAACTTCCAGTACTATATTGAATAGGAGTGGTGAGAGAGGGCATCCTTATCTAGTGCCGGATTTCAAAGGGAATGCTTCCAGTTTTTGCCCATTCAGTATGATATTGGCTGTTGGTTTGTCATAAATAGCTTTTATTACTTTGAGATACATTCCATCGATACTGAGTTTATTGAGGGTTTTTAGCATAAAGAGCTGTTGAATTTTGTCAAATGCCTTTTCTGCATCAATTGAGATAATCATGTGGTTTTTGGTTTTGGTTCTGTTTATGTGGTAATTACGTTTATAGACTTGCATATGTTGAACCAGCCTTGCATCCCCAAGATGAATCCTACTTGATCATGATGAATAAGTGTTTTGATTTGCTGTTGCAATCGGCTTGCCAATATTTTATTGAAGATTTTTGCATCTATGTTCATCATGGATATTGGCCTGAAGTTTTCTTTTCTTGTTGGGTCTCTGCCGGGTTTTGGTATCAGGATGATATTGGTCTCATAAAATGATTTGGGAGGGCTTCTCTCTTGTTGGATTATTTGCAATAATTTCAGAAGGAATGGTACCAGCTTCTCTTTGTGTGTATGGTAGAATTCGTCTGTGAACCCGTCTGGACCTGGGCTTTTTTTGTGTGGTAGGCTCTTAATTGCTGCTTCAACTTCTGACCTTGTTATTGGTCTATTCACAGTTTCAGCTTTCTCCTGGTTTAGGCTTGGGAGGACACAGGAGTCCAGGAATTTATCCATTTCTTCCAGGTTTACTAGTTTATGTGCATAGAGTTGTCTGTAATATTCTCTGATGATGGTTGAAATTTCTGTGGGATCTGTGGTGATTTCCCCTTTATCATTTTTTATTGCATCTATTTGGTTGTTCTCTCTTTTCTTTTTAATCAATCTGGCTAGTGGTCTGTCTATTTTGTTGATCTTTTCAAAAAACCAGCTCTTGTATTTATTGATTTTTTGAAGGGTTTTTTGTGTCTCAATCTCCTTCAGTTCAGCTCTCATCTTAGTTATTTCTCGTCTTCTGCTGGGTTTTGAGCTTTTTTGATCTTGCTCCTCTAGCTCTTTCAATTTTGACGATAGGGTGTCAATTTTGGATCTCTCCATTCTCCTCATATGGGCACTTATTGCTATATACTTTCCTCTAGAGACTGCTTTAAATGTGTCCCAGAGATTCTGGAGTGTTGTGTCTTCGTTCTCATTGGTTCAAAGAACTTCTTTATTTCTGTCTTCATTTCATTGTTTACCCAGTCAACATTCAAGAGCCAGTTGTTCAGTTTCCATGAAGCTGTGTGGTTCTGGGTTGGTTTCTGAATTCTGAGTTCTAACTTGATTGCACTATGGTCTGAGAGGCTGCTTGTTATGATTTTAGTTGTTTTGCATTTGCTGAGGAGTGCTTTACTTCCAATTATGTGGTCAATTTTAGAGTAGGTGTGATGTGGTGCTGAGAAGAATGTATATTCTGTGGATTTGGGGTGGAGAGTTCTGTAAATGTCTATCAGGTTTGCTTGCTCCAGGTCTGAGTTCAAGCCCTGGATATCCTTGTTGATTTTCTGTCTGGTTGATCTCTCTAATACTGACAGTGGAGTGTTAAAGTCTCCCACTATTATTGTGTGGGAGTCTAAGTCTCTTTGTAGGTCATTAAGAACTTGCCTCATGTATCTGGGTGCTCCTGTATTGGGTCCATATACATTTAGCATTGTTAGCTCTTCTTGTTGTATCGATCCTTTTACCATTATGTAATGGCCTTCTTTGTCTTTTTTGATCTTTGTTGCTTTAAAGTCTATTTTACCAGAGATGAGAATTTCAACTCCTGCTTTTTTTTGCTCTCCATTTGCTTGGTAAATCTTCCTCCATCCCTTTATTTTGAGCCTTTGTGTATCCTTGCATGTGAGATAGGTTTCCTGGATACAGCACACTGATGGGTTTTGGATTTTTATCCAATTTGCCAGTCTGTGTCTTTTGATTGGTGCATTTAGTCCATTTACATTTAGGGTTAATATTGTTATGTGTGAATTTGATACTACCATTTTGATGCTAGCTGGCTGTTTTGCCCATTAGTTGTTGTAGATTCTTCATTATGTTGATGCTCTTTAGCATTTAGTGTGATTTTGGAATGGCTGGTACTGGTTGTTCCTTTCTTTGTGTAGTGCCTCTTTTAGGAGCTCTTGTAAAGCAGGCCTGGTGGTGACAAAAATCTCTGAGTACTTGCTTGTTCGCAAAGGATTTTATTTTTCCTTCACTTATGAAGCTCAGTTTGGCTGGATATGAAATTCTGCGTTGAAAGTTCTTTTCTTTAAGAATGTTGAATATTGGCCCCCACTCTCTTCTGGCTTGTAGTGTTTCTGCCGAGAGATCTGCTGTGAGTCTGATGGGCATCTTTTTGTGGGTGACCCGAGCTTTCTCCCTGGCTGCCCTTAGTATTTTCTCCTTAATTTCAACTTTGTTGAATCTGACGATTATGTGCCTTGGGGTTGCTCTTCTTGCGGAATATCTTTGTGGTGTTCTCTGTATTTCCTGCATTTGAGTGTTGGCCCGTCTTGCTAGGTGGGGGAAATTTTCCTGGATAATGTCCTGAAGAGTATTTTCCAGCTTGGATTCATTCTCTTCGTTACATTCTGGTACACCTATCAAACGTAGGTTAGGTCTCTTCACATAGTCCCACATTTCTTGGAGACTTTGTTCATTCCTTTTTGCGCTTTTTTCTCTGATCTTGGTTTCTCGTTTTATTTCGTTGAGTTGATCTTCGACTTCTGATATTCTTTCTTCTGCTTGGTCAATTTGACTATTGAAACTTGTGCATGCTTTGCGAAGTTCTCGTATTATGTTTTTCAGCTCCTTTAATTCATTCATATTCCTCTCTAAGTTATTCATTCTTGTTATCATTTCCTCGAATCTTTTTTCATATCTTTTTTCAAGGTTCTTAGTTTCTTTGCATTGATTTAAAACATGTTCTTTTAGCTCACAAAAGTTTCTCATTATCCACCTTCTGAAGTCTAATTCCATCATTATGTCACAGTCATTCTCTGTCCAGCTTTGTTCCCTTGCTGGTGAGGAGTTTTGGTCCTTTCTAGGAGGCGAGGTGTTCTGGTTTTGGGTGTTTTCCTCCTTTTTGCGCTGGTTTCTTCCCATCTTTGTGGATTTATCCACCTGTTGTCTGTGTAGTTGCTGACTTTTCGATTGGGTCTCTGAATGCACACCAGATTGTTGATGATGAAGTATTTCTGTTACTTGGTTTTCCTTCTTCCAGTCTAGCCCCTTCGTTGTATGACTGCTGAGGTCCTCTCCAGGCCCTGCTTGTCTGGGGTGCACATATAGCAGATGCAGAACAGTGAGGGATGCTACCAGTTTCTTTTTCTGCTATCTTTGTCCCAGAATGATGCCTGCCAAATGTCAGTCTTTTGGATATAGAGGGGTCAGGGAGCTGCTTGAGGAGACAGTCTGTACTTTATAGGAGCTCAATTGCTGAGCTGTGAGCTCTGTTGTTCATTCACGGCTGTTAGGCTGCTATGTTTATTTCTGCTGCAACAGAACTCATTAAAAAACCCTTTTTTTCTCAGATGCTCTGTCTGGGGGGGGTTGGGGCTTTATTTTTGAGTGTCCGTTGTGCTGTCCTGCCCAGCTAGGAGGCAGTCTAGTCACTAATTGCCTGCCGAGGCTCCACCCTGCTGGTGTGAGGTTCACCCTGTTGCTGCAGGCTCTGCCCTTCTGCTGCAGTGTCCGCCCCCCTGCCACGGACTACATCTTGCGGCAGAGTCTCTCTGTTGTACCGGGTTGCCTCGGCAACAGCAGGCTGCATCAGCAATGGGCGTGTACCTCAGTAGGGGCTAATTGCCTCGGTAATGGAGGACACCCCTCCCCCATGGAGCTGTGCTTTCAGGGAACCTCTCCACCGGGAGCCTTTGGAATCACCGTTTTGTTTGTCAAACTGTGCTACCCCAAACGATGTGTCCCTGGAATCTCCTGGGCTGGCTCACTCTCCAAGTCCCGTTCAGTCTCAAGTTCAGCCCTCTCAAGTCTCAGGTTGCCGGTTCAACAGGTCATCCGGACCAGTGCACTTTGTGTGGAGCGCTGTGGAGCGCCGTTGCGCTACAGTGCCGGCCGCCGCTGCACCGGCTGCCAGCTACACCAGCCAAAACCTCTGCCTGGTGTCCCGCATCTCTTTTATACCTAGGAATTTCCCCGTTCTGTGGGCAACAAAGATCCATCTGGAAATGCGTCCATGACTCACCCTCTCCATGCATCCACCGAGAGCTTCAATCCTGGGTTGTTCTCACAGTGCCATTTTGAGTCCTCCCCGCTAATGATTGTTTCTTTTGCTGGGCAGAAGCTCTGGAGTTTAATTAGATCCCATTTGTCTATTTTGGCTTTTGTTGCCAATGCTTTTGGTGTTTTTTTCTATTTAAAAGAAAAATCAACTTTTTATTATGCTGATTCTCTTGATATTATCTTTATTTTCACATTACAGTGAATTTTTAACCTTATTTTCTAAAAACACATGAAAGATATACTATACATGATGAGAAGCATTTACATACTCCTGTATAAAAAATGATGCCCAATTATAAACTATAATTATTATAAAATAATATATTTTTTATAAAATAAAGGTTTTATAAAATAATAATAGTAGTATTTTATATTTATTAAAGAGGTTGGAGAAGTTGTTAGTAGATTGAATACAAACGTTTATAGTGTAAATTATCTAGAGTATAATCATCTTTCATGCAGCCTGTAATAACTTTCACAAATTTAGGTAAGTTCTTAGACTAATTTAAAAATTTCAAATAACCTTTTCTGAAAATATTATGTATATGTCATAGAGATATTTCTATCTGAGCTTGGAACTTGATAATAGGCATATATTTGTATAAATCACATAGAAGTAAGCTTTTCGTTATAGTAAATGTCACATCTCTATGCTATATCAATGTCATTCAGCATGAAAACATACATAGGACAAGAATATTTAAGGAAAGTAGGTGCTTGAGGGTATTTATTTTGAGATTTCTTAAATACATCTATTTCCTAATGGTGGTTGTGTCTGCACTTGGAAAAAATTATAAAAAATACAGCAATCACTAACAATTACTATTTAAAACATTTGAATATTTTGTGGTTTTTTGTTTAACCATATTATTGTACATTTTAAAATATTTTAAAATACTCTAAATCATGTTTCACTAGTTTTTTTCTTCATTGTATAGGACTTAATCCATGTGCTGTCCTATTCTGGCTTGTTGTTATCCTTTTAGATCAAATACTTACACTGAATGTTACCTTCTCTTTTTTGTTTCCTGAAATGTATAATAACTGCAATTAGCATCCCAGAGATTTTTTTTAATTTAGAAAATAAGAGAACAGCACAAATAAACAGAATAATCACAGCAGTTCATTTTTCACCTTATGCACAAGACAGCATAATTTTCTTTATGTTTTGTCTGGCAAAGCAGAAAAGATAGGACATGTTATTATGAGGTTTTATTATAATATTTCTAAGACATAAACATAAGAATATGGTAAGTGAAATTATTCTGTATTTCTCTGCTTCTTTTATTACTAAAAGTTGATTGTAACCATCAACTGATTCATAAAGGATTACCCAAAACAAAAATGAGTAATGCAAGTTATTTTATATTTTTTCTGCATTTGTAAAATGTTTTTCAAAACTCAGATCTTTCCATGTCTGCGACATACTGAAAATTACAAAATTTTGATACACAAAGTTTTCTGATAAGAAAGTCAGAGAAAATAATGTTCCCTGCAAATCAGACTTTAATCAGATGGAAAAAAAAAAAAAAAAGCACAAGTGGCAAATGTTAATACATCCATCTAAGGTCTCTAGAGACTGTTTTTCTTTTACTCAAAGTGAACCCTCTTTTTCTAATACAAACTATACTATTTAAGCTTCAAGAGATGAAGCTTAATAATAAAAAATACATTACTCAGATTAAAATACAGTCATTTTAGAAGCAAAGATTGATGAACTTGAAGACATAGCAATAGAAAGCACCAGAAGTTTTTAAGAGACTGAAAATGATAAACAGAACATTTGTGAGCGGTGTGACAACTTAAAGTGGTTTATTCTTGTCCAGTTGGTGTCCCAGAAGGATCAGAGAGTGAGAGACAGAAAAAATATTTGAAGAAATAATGATCAAAAAATGCCCACACTTGATGAAAACTTTAAGACCAAGGATTTAAGTAATTCAATCAGCCCCCAAAACAAGAAGCATGAATAAAACCACACCAAAACATTATAAGATCATATTATGTAGGACAGGGGTTAGTGAGAAAATATTAAAAGCAGTGATGGGGAACACATTATATATACTGAGAAATAAAGATCAAAATAATAACAGACTTCTTGTTGGAAACTAGCCAAAAGACAGAGGAGTAACATTTTAAGATACTGAAAGAAAAAAACCATGAGCCCAAAACTCTGTACCCAGAGAGAATATCATGCAAAAACATAGGTATAGTGAAGACTTTTTTAGACAAAAATATCTAAATTCATCACCAGGAGAACTAACCTGTAAGAAATATTCAAGGAAGTTTTTAGGAAGAAAGAAAAGATAAGGAATGACAGCACAGAAAATGGTAAATGTGTGGATAAAGAAATTTTTATCTTATTTTCAAGTCTTTTCAAAAAATAATGATTAAAACCACAAATAATGTGACATTTATGAACTATGTAGAAACAAAATGAATGACAACAATTTGCTAAGAGGAATCGGAAGTATACTGTTGAAAAGTTTTTATACCATATGTGAAGTCATATATTACTTTACGGAAGACTATAATATATTTAGAGTTTATAGCAAAAACTCAAAAGCAAACATTGGGATGGAAAAAAAACAAAAGAATAACTAATAACCCGAAAACTAGATAAAACGAAATCACAAAAATTACTCAACTAACCAAGAGTCATGACAAAAAGGAAAACTAAGAACAGATGAGATAAATAGAGAGTAAGTGGGTAGATTTATACCAAGTAATATAATAATCATATTGAATATAAATGACCTAAACACAAGATTTTACAAAAAAAGCAATACCCAATTGTATTCTATTTAAAGGAAACCTGTGTTAAATATAAAGACATGAATAGGTAAAACTAAAATAATACAAATGACGTACTCTGATAACACTACTGTGAAGCAAACCGTGGTGGCTATATTATCAAAGTATATTTCGGAGCAAAGAATATTACCGAAATAAACAGTCATTTTATAATGCTAACAGGATCAAATTTTCAACAGGACATAGGAGCCCTAAATATCTATCTATGTTCTTAACATCAAATCTTCAAAAATCATAAATCAAAAATGAAAAGAACAGAAATAAGAAATGCATAAACTCATGATAATAATCAGATTTCCTCATCCTGGTTCTCAGTAATGGATAAAACAAATAAGGATAGAACAGAAAGGATAGAAAAGATTTAAATATAAGAAGACAAAAATCAGCTGGCAGGGTTTAATTAGGTTTAGAAGCCAGAATCTTGTAGGAAAGGATAAGGAATCAATAGAGGAAAAGAACAATCATGCCAGCTTGAGTAGTATCAATGCGTGAACACTCCCAAGGATGCTAGAGGGTTGGGAGCGCATACAAAGGTGGAGAGGCAAAGGGGAAAATGAAGATTTCGGAGACTTTGAGTTGAGGAGAATGAAATTAAAGAAGCCTACAAATCCTTCTTCTCTCCTCTTGCATTTGGGTTACTCAGAACCAACTGCAGATCCCATGTAGTCCTATAGATGGATGCCAGTTCAGATTTATGGTATCAATCTCATGTTCGCTGTCCTTAATGAACTATCGCTCCTTCTCTTCTCAAAGACTACTCCAAAACCTCAATCTTCTGTTGAAGTTGCTACTATGCCCTTCCTAACTGTGGTCTACTTGCTCTCAGATCCATTTCTTCCCTTTCTCTGCTCTCTTCTGTATTTCAGCAGCCTGATCTCTATAGGCTGCCTTTTCCAGCCTGGCGTCTGGGTGTTTCCTCCAGTAGACAGCACAGGTTGGGGATTGAAGGTGGAAAACGAAGAGCCTGTATATATTTTACTCTTCCTTTGTGCTTCAAGCAGCTGCAGCTCTTCCGCAGCCTCGACTCTAGAGGCTAAGTCTTCAACTCCCTGGGGAAACATTGCTTGTGAATTGGGAGTAATTCACAAGCAATGCCCACTTCTACCCAGAAGTACAGTCCACTAGACTCCAGACGCACTGCCTTCTTCTTCTGTCCCTCTCTCCTAGAGATGGCAGTGGTTTCCCACTGACGCTTCTCTCTGGAGTCAACTGCTATTCCTGCTTGGCTTCTTAACTCTTCCATTAACTTCTGTAACCAATTACCTACATTAAAATTTTTCTATATGAAACATTCACATGCTTCATGCTTTGCCTCTTGTCGGAGGCTAACCACCTAACTGTGAGATCTTGATTCTTGCTCCTTTGGAATTACTCTGTTCATGTATTGACTCTGATCATCATTTTAGCTCTCTTTTATCCCTCTCCTAACTACAACTCTCCTTTGGACAACACATTTCCCTTTAACTTGTATTCTCTTCTTTCCTGAACACAGTTCTACAAAGAGTGATCTACACTTACTGCCTCTGCCTTCACACCTCCCATTCCCTTCTGAACCTACTCAAATCCAGTTCTACCCTCACCATTCAAGTAGACCTGATTCTTCTCCTCGGTTGTCACTTAGCATGCTTTGTACGCTTCTCACCCACAGTGAAGGTGTTCTCAAGGCTCCTTCTCCTCTACTTCTTCATTCTTCCCCTTCCTTACTCACTCTACATATTCTCCCTGGACGATCTTATGCATGCTCATGACTTTATTATAATCTTGCTGCTTATGACTTCCAAATTTACAGCTAGCTTTAGCATCTTGCCTGTTCCAGACCCATATGTCCAATGTCAATGTCTTCTACTCAGCTTGACAAGAAGCACTGTCAGATTCAAGATGTTCAGTGAGGGATTTCTCTTCCTCCACAAGCATGTTACAGCATACATTCATTATCTTGTAGAATTACATCACCATCACCGATTTACTGAAGCCAGAATGAGGAGTCATCCTAAATCTGTCCTTTTCATTTATTCTCTGTATTGAATCCATCATCCTCTTTATCAGCTATTCCTCTTCTATCACCCCCACTGCTGCCATTTTTGTACAACTGACATATTATGGCCTTTTGTCTGTTTTCTCTTTTAGAAGAACAATAAAAAATTTCTGATTATCTCTGTTTCAAATTTTACCCATCCCCAGTCATCCTTTCAATTTGCTGCCAGAGAGCTTTTATAGTTCGTAGTTTGGATCATGTCATTGACCTATTTCATAACAGTTTGAATGGTACCTCATTACATCAAATGATAAGATCAAAATGCTCTATGTAACTCTTCCTGCCAGAGCCTCTTTTTGACCTCACCTCCCACACTGCTAGTCTCAGAACAATTCAGATCCTCACACAGCTCTGTGCCTGCCCATGAGTGACCCTCTTCCTGGACATACTCATTCCATATCCTGGCTTCCTCAATAGTCTTGAAATTTCCATTGCATCTTTAAACTCTCCTTTCAGAAACCTCTGTAAAGCTTTCTGACACTTTTCCAGTAAGGCCTAAGTGCTCCTTAAGTGTACCTGAGGAACAATTCAGTGCAAAAATACACCTGTTTGCATTTTGAGTTTCATATGCCTAGGTGCTGAATTTGGTGCAAATAAAATCCTGATAAATCAAAGTGTACCTTCACACCGATAAGATTATGTAAAGATTTCCAATGTAGGAGGATTTGGAGTGGGAAATAAACTTCAGAGGATAAAAAGTTTAGATACTGATTGAGCCCCGCACCATTTGGACTGAGCTCTATGAGAGGAGAAGAGGGGGTGGGGGGTGGAGGGTGGAAGGTAATAAGTCAATGTCCACAGATTTGTAGGATCTGAGAGTGGAGAAGATCATAGCCTGTATTCCTGAGTAGATCTTCAAGGAGGCAGTTGAATCATAGCAGAGAAATGAATACATAGTATATCTCAGCAGGCAGGAGCTCTCAGAATGGAGCAGAAATGGGAAGATACCATCATAGGTCTGAGAGCTACATGCAGGCAGATAGGATCTTAAAGAGGTGTACAGTGTATTTTCAGACCCAATGGGTCTTGTGGCAGCAGCTGATTCCTGTGCATGAATCCAGGGCACAGAAGTGGCCAAAAGAGTCACCAGAACTGTCATGCCACATTGGAACCAGGAATAATGCATCATGACTCCTATAAATAAATGACTTAAAGTCTATTAGGATTTATTCTTGGAGTTGCTTGGGTGTTCAACCTTTTTTCCTGTCACCAAGTCACAAGGTGAATTTTAACTGCTAGCCAGTTATAGAGGCTATGCCAGGGGATGGTGAGTCTACTGGGTAGTCTGAAGAAAGCTTTGTTCATTGCCCAAATGGAGGCCCTGGAAGAGAAAGCCCCGTTCTGTACCTGAGTGCTGCTCCCTCTTGATCATCTCTCTAACTGCTACAGCTATCCTAGTCTTGAGGCAAGACAGCTTGAGAGCAAAGCTAAAGTGGGGAGAGGCAAATAAAAAGGATGAAAAAACTAAGACTCTTCATGATGTCAAACTGCTATATCAACTCTGAAGCTAGCCCTTAGGGAGGTGAGGGGAATATATTTTCCTTTATTATTTAACATTGAGTCTGAGTTTTCTGTTATTCATTTGAAGCCAAAAGCACTCTGATTATACAATGTTCATGAGGAAATCTCAAGAAACCAGAAATTTGCCCTTATGAAAGCCAGCATAATCCTTCTTTTTGTTGTTGTTGTTTTGTTTTGAGACTGAGTTTGCTCTTGTTGCCCAGGCTGGAGTGCAATGGTGCAATCCTGGCTCACTACAACCTCTGTCTCCCAGGTTCAAGTGATTCTCCTGCCTCAGCCTCCCGAGTAGGTGGGATTACAGGCATACACCACCACACCTGGCTAATTTTGTATTTTTGGTAGAGACAGGGTTTCTCCATGTTACTCAGGAATGTCTTGAATTCCCGACCTCAGGTGATCCTTCCTTGTCCTCCCAAAGTGCTGGGATTATAGGCGTGAGCCACTATGCCTGACCAAAGATGATTTTAGAGTTTATATAGTGAGGAAAAAGACACAGACAATTCAATAAAAGTAGAAGATCAAAATCAAAAGACTGACATTACCAAACTTGAAGATCTACTGTGGAGATATAGTAATCAAGACAGGGTGGGGTAGACTAAAAAAATAAATAAATAAATAAATACATCAATGGAACAGAATAGAGAGCCCAGAAATAAACATACTTAAATATTTCAAGTGATCTTTGACAAAGGAGCAAAGACAGTCTTTTCCATAAATGGCGCCAGAACAATCAGACATACATAGGCAAAAAAAAAAAAAAAAAAAAGAATCTAGAAACAGATCTTATGCTCCTTACAAAAAAAAAAAGCCAAAACCTCAAAATAGATAGTAGATCTAAATGTAAAATGAAAAAGTATAAAACTCCTAGAAGGCAACACAGGAGAAAATCTGGATAAAATTGGCTATGACGATGACTTTTTGATTCACCAAATATGTGATTCATAAAAGAAATAATTGGACTTCATTAAAATTAGGCATCTGCTCTGAAAGACAATGTCAGAGGTTGAGAGGACAAGCCCACAGAAAGGTAGAAAATATTTGCAAAAGACACATCTGACAAAGGACTGATATCCAAAATATACAAAAAAAAAACTCTTAAATCTCAACTATTCTTTTTTTTAATGAGGCTTAGGTGGTTTTTGTTTCTTCAGGATGGTATATTAGAGACTTTAAGCATACCTCAGCCATTTGGGTATAGCAAAATAGTACATAAAACATCAACTCTGTGAGCTCTAATTCAAGAAAAAAACATGGGAATTCACTAGAATAGTGAAGGACACCTGAGGCCCCAGGGAAGAGATGATGAGCAGCCCCCCGATGGCATTTGGCTAGTAAAGTGAGTGAAGCCCCAGTTCCTGAGTGAGGCAGCCGGTCTCCCTCTGTGTCACATGTTTCTGCTCCTGATGTGTGTAACCCAGGACAAGGGAGGGCATCCTGCTACTCCCAAACCTGGGAGCTAGCTCAGGTAGAGGCTGAGAGATAGAGAGAGAGAAAGACACCAGGGAAAGCTGCAGATACTTTCCCAGACCAAGGACTGAAAAATGAATGCCATTTTTAATCCAGGCTCAGACAAAATCAATCATTATTTGGCAACCTGGCAACGGCAGCCACTGCAGACATTTCAGTCTCTGGCCAGATAGATTAAAGTGCTTCCACTGGAGTGGGATAAAGGCCCCCACAGCCAGAATTCAGCAAAAAGTGTGGAGAGTGTCCCAATAGAAGCCTCTTGGAATTAGGCTCTCTCATTTAGCAGAACTAGAGAAGAAGGAGAGTTGCTGAAGCTGATGTTTATTTTGGATAGCATGACTTGCAGCCAGTTGTAGCTTTGCCCCAGTCTATACCCTTTGTCCATTGGGGGAAGAGTGCCTGATCAGCTCTGAGGACACAGAGGAAGGTGGACTTCATTCCCTTGGAGATCTAACCCTTATTGTGAACTGCCCCTAAGGGAAGGGTAGCACAGCCTGCCAAAGCCTGCCTAGGGTCAAAGGAAGTGCAAATGTGGTGCCAGCCATTGAATGGGGCAATACCAAAGCCTGGAACAGACTTAGAAAAGGGATTATCTCTCCCCATTCCCCTGCTCCCTCTCCAGTGCACTGCTGTAGACATGGCAGTGGCTCATCCCACTGGGCTTTAGGGAATTCTGGCTGAAAGATCCATTTCTAGGTCTTCTCCAGCAGCGCCATCCCAGCTGAAGCACAGCAGTATTGGGGAGGGTACTTCGTTGGCTTCTCCATTTTGTCCACCCCAGATGAGGGTGAGCACACACAGAGTAAGAGCCTCCTGCTGACTCTTACTCTTAAGCACCATATACTGGATTGCAGCCTGAATTACACACGAAACAAGAATACACAGCTCACCAAGCAATGTCTGAGTAAGCCATCATATGAATCTATCTGCAGTGAAGGAACCTGTACAGAGCCCTGGCCCTCTGAAGGCACTCAGAATTGAAACAAATCAACCATACATAACATACACCAGAGCCATCACCTAAAGAGAAAAAAGAATTAAAATGTCCCGTCTAAACAATACCATATTCAAGAAAAGAGGCATCAGCACCCTCAAATGAGAAGTAACCAGCACAAGAACTCAGGCAATACAAAAGCCAGAATGTTTAATCACTTCAAAAATATGGCACCAGCTCCCTAGCAATGGATTCTAGCAAGAATGAAATGACTGAAATGACAGATATCGAATCCAGAATATGAATGTCAAGAAAACTCAATGAGATCCAATAGAAAGTTGAAATCCAACACAAAGAACGCAGAAAAACAATCTCAGATGTGAAAGACAATGTAACTATATTAAGAAAGAACTAAACAGAGCTTCCAGAATTAAAAATTTTACTACTAGAATTTCAAAATACAAATAAGAAGCCTTCACAACAGATTAATCAAAGAAGAAGAAAGAATTACAGAGCTGGAAGACTGATCCTTTAAATCAACCCAGTCAGACAAAAATTATATAAGCATTTTGTAAAAATGAACAAAGCCTTTGAGAAATATGGGATTACATAAAACTATCATATGTACAACTTATTGGCATTCCTGAAAGAGAAGAGGAGAAAGTAAGATATGGAAAACATAAACATGTTTCAGGATATAACTCATGAATTTTTCCCCGATTTTACTAGAGAGCTTAACATGCAGATACAAGAAATCCAGAGAATTCCTGCAAGATACTCTACAAGATGCAAGATACTATCCACAAGGCACATATTCATCAAACTATCCAAGGTCAATGCCAAAGAAAAAATCTTAAGGGCAGCTAGAGAAAAGGGCCATATTCCCTATAAAGGAAAGCCTAGCGTAAAGGGCCATATTCCATATAAAGGAAAGCCTGGATTTCTCAGCAGAAAATGTACAAACCAGAAGAGACTGGGGATATTTTTTAGTATTCTTAAAGAAAAGAAATGCTACCCAAGAATTTTATATTTCACCAAACTAAGCTTCATAAATGAAGGAGAAACAAAATCTTTTACAGAGAAGCAATCACTAAGAGAATCTGTCACCACCAGATAGGCCCTACAAGAGATACTTAAGGGAGTTCTACACATGCAAATGAAAGAACAATACTCCTTACCGCAAAAGCACATAAGCACATAGCCCACGAACCCTTTAAAGTAACTACACAATTGAGATTACAAAGCAACTAGTTAGCAATGCTGTGACAGGAACCAAGCCTCACATATCAATATTAATCTTGGTCATAAACAGCCTAAATACTCTATTTAAAAGACAGAGTAGCAAAGTGGATTTAAAAAAACACAAGACTCATCCTCTGCTGCCTTCGGGAGACCCATCTCACATGTAATGACATCCAAAAGCTCAAAGTAAAGGGATAGAGAAAAACCTATCCTGCAAAGAAGAAGAATGAAGGGCACTATTCTTGTATCAAATAAAACAGGCTTTAAACCAACAACAGTGAAGAAGGAAAAAGAAGGGCATTACATAATGACAAAGGGTTCAAGTCAACAAGAAGACTTCACTATCCTAAATATATTTGCACCCAACACTGGAGAGCCCAGATTCATAACACAATTACTTCTGGGACTAGGAAAAGATTTAGACAGTAGACAGCCACAAAATAATAGTGGGGGACTTCACCATTCCATTACCAGCATTAGACAGATCATCAAGGCAGAAAACTAACAAATTCCGGACTTCAATTCCACACTTGACAAACTGACACTAAAACACATCTGCAGAATACTCCACCCAACAACCACCGAATATATATTCTTCTCATATGCATGTGAAATATGCCTTAAGATGGACCACATGCTAAGTTATAAAGCAAGTTTTAATAAATTTAAAGAAAAATAAAAATCATGCCAATCATCTTCTCAAATCACAGTGGAATAAAAATAAAAATTAATGCAAAAAATAACTCTCAAAACCACACAAGTGTATGAAAACTAAACAATTTGATCCTGAAGGACTTTTGTGTAAACAACAAAATTAAGGAAGAAATCAAAACATTCTTTGAAACAAATGAAAATAGAGACACAAATACTAAAACCTCTGTGAAACAGTGTTAAGAAAAAAGTTTAGAGGGCTAAATGCCTACATCAAAAAGAGAGAAAATATCAAAATAATATTCCACCGAAAGGAACTAGAACAACCAGATCAAGTTAATTCCAAAGCTAGCAAAGGAAAGAAAATAATTAAAATCAGAGCACAACTAAATCAAATTCATACCCATACACCCATACAAAGATTCAATGATATAAAATGTTTGATTTTTGAAAGGATAGACAAGATTGATAGACTGCTAGCAACAGTAACAAATAAAAGGGAGAAGGTACAGATGCTCAATCAGAGATGATAAAGGTGATATTATAAACGATCCCGCAGAAATACAAAAGATCCTCCGAGATTACCATGAACATCTTCATACATACAAGCTAAAAAATCTAGAGGAAATGAATAAATTCCTGGGAAAATATAACCTCCAAAAATTGAATCAGGAAGAAATTTAAACCCTGAACAGATCAGTAATGAGTTACTAAATTGAGCCAGTAATAATAATAATAATAACAACTAGCAATCAGAAAACACCCTGAGGCATATGGATTCAGAGCCAAATCGTACCAGCCATAAGAAGAAGAGCTCGTACCATTCTGACTGAAACCATTCCAAAACACTGGGAAGAAAGGATTCCTCCCTAACTCTTCCTGAGACCAGCATCATCCTGATGCCAAAACCTGGCAAAGACACAACAAATATAGAGATTTCAGGCCAATATTCCAGATGAACACAGAGGCAAAAAATCTTCAACAAAACACTACCAAAACAAATCTAGTAGCTCTCAAAAAATTAATTAATCACAATTAAGGAGGCTTTATTCCTGGGATGCAAGGTGGTTCAACATACACGAATCAATAAATGTGATTCACCACACAAACAGAATTAAAAACAAATACCACATAAGCATCTCAATAAATGAAGAAAAAGCCTTCAATAAATTCCAACATCCCTTAATGATAAAAAGCCCTCAACAAACCAAGCATCAAGGAAACGTACCTCAAAATAATAAGAGCTGTCTATGATAAACCCACAATCAACCTCACCTGGAACAGGCAAAAGCTGGAAGCATTCCCCTAAGAACTGAAGCAAGACAAGGATGTCCATTCTCACCACTCCTATTCAACATAGTACTGGAAGTCCTAGCCAAAATAATCAGGCAAGATAAAGAAATAAGAGATATATATACTCAAAAAAGGGGAATTAAATTATCTCTCTTTGCTGATGATAATTCCAGATATAGAAAACCCTAAAGACTCTGCCAGAATGACTTCAGTAAATGACTTCAGTAAAGTTTCAAGAACGTTACAGAATGAATGTATAGAAATCAGTGGCATTTCTATATACTTCTAACATTGAAGCTGAGTGTCAAATCAAGAATGTAATCTCACTTACAATACCCACAAAAAGAAGAAAATACCCGAGAATGCATATAAACAAGCAGGTGAAAGATCTCTACAAGGAGAACTATAAAACACTGCTGAAGAAAAATCATAGACAACATAAACAAATGAAATTACATCCCAAGGCCATGGATTGGCACAATCAATATCAGTAAAATGTCCGTATTGCCCAAAGCAATCTACAGATTCAATGCTATTCCTATCAAATTTCCAACATCATTTTTCACAGAACTATCAAAAACTATACTAAAACTCGTACTTTAGAAGAATATGAATTTCAACTTGAAATTATAGTAAAAGGCTACAGAAACAAAACAGCATGGTAATGATATAAAAATAGATACCTAGACCAATGGAGCAGAATAAAGAACCCAGAAATAAAGCTGTACACCTACAACCAAATGATCTTTGCAAAGTTGACAAAAATAAGCAATGGGAAAAGACTCCCTATTCAATAAATAGTGCTGAGATACATGGTTAATCATATACAGAAGAATGAAACTGGACCTCTACCTCTCACCATATGCAAAAATTAACTCAATATGGATTGAAGATTTAAATATGATTTTACACTATAAAAGTCCTAGAAGAAGACCTTAGAAATAGTCTTCTCAACATTGGTGTATGCAGGGAAATTGTGATTAAGTTCTCAAAAATAAATGCAACAAAAACAAATATTGGCAACTGTGATCTAATTAGACTGAAGAGCTTCTGCACAGCAAAAGAAACTTAACAGTAAAAAATACAGCCTACAAAATAGGAGAAAATTTTCACAAACTATGCATCTGACAAAGGACTAATTCAGAATCTATAAGAAACTTAAATCAACAAGCCAAAAATCAAATAACCCCATTAAAAAGTCAGCAAAGAACATGAACAGACACTTCTCAAAAGAAGACATACAGGCAGCCAACAAACATAGGAAAAAATGTTCAACATTACTAATGATCAGAGAAATGCAAATCAAAACCAAAATAAGACACCATCTCACACCAGTCAGAATGACTATTATTAGAAAGCAAAAAAACAACAGTTGTTAGCAAGGTTGTGGAGAAGAAAGAATGCTCATACACTTTTGGTGGGATTGTAAAGTAATTCAGCCCCTGTGGAAAACAGTTTGGAGATTTCTCAAAGAACTAAAAATAGAACTGCCATTTCACCCGGCAATCCAATTATTGGGTGTATACCCAAAGGAATATAAATCATTCTACAAAAAGACACATGCACTCGAGGCCAGCCACAGTGGTTCAGGCCTGTAATCCCAGCACTTTGGGAGGTCGAGGTGGGCAGATCACCTGAGATTGGGAGTTCAAGACCAGACTAATCAACATGGAGAAATCCCATCTATACTAAAAAATACAAAACTAGCCAGGCATGGTGGCAGGCACCTGTAAACCTAGCTACTTGGGAGGCTGAGGCAGGAGAATTGCTTGGACCTGGGAGGCAGAGGTTGTGGTGAGCGGAGATTGCACCATTGCACTCCAGCCTGGGCAACAAGAGCAAAACCCCATCTCAATAAAAAAAAAAAAAGGCACATGCACTCATGTTCATAACAGCCCTATTCACAATAGCAAAGTCAAGGAATTAATCTAGGTTCCCATCAGTAATGGATTGGACAAAGAAAATATGCTACATATACACCAGGAACACTATGCAACAATAAAAAAGAATAAAAGCATGCCCTTTGCAGCAATGTGGATGCAGCTGGAGGCTATCATCCTAAGTAAATTAACACAGAAACAGAAACCAAATACCACATGTTCTCACTTATAAGAAGGAGGTTGGCCAGGCGCAGTGGCTCACGCCTGTAATCCCAGCACTTTGGGAGCCTGACGTGGATGGATCATGAGGTCAAGAGATCGAGACCATCCTGGTCAACATGGTGAAACCCCTGTCTCTACTAAAAACACAAAAAATTAGCTGGGCATGGTGGCACATGCCTGTAATCCCAGCTACTCAGGAGGCTGAGGGAGGAGAATTGCCTGAACCCAGGAGGCAGAGGTTGCAGTGAGCTGAGATCGCGCCATTGCACTCCAGCCTGGGTAACAAGAGCGAAACTCCATCTCAAAAAAAAAAAAAAAAAGAGAGAGAAGGAGCTTATAAAGGTGCTTACACTGGGTGCACATGAATGTAAAATGGGACTAATAGACACTGAAGACTTCAAAAATGGGAATTAAGGGAAGGAACAAAGGCTGAAAAACTTCCTATTGGATATCATGTTCACTATGTGGGTGACAGAATCAATAGACACCTAAACCTTAGCATCACGCAACATACCCTCATAACAAACATGCACATATTTCCTTTAACATAAAATACAAATTAAAAAATAAAAGAATTTTTTAAATGAACAACCTGGTTAAAAATGGACGAAATACTTAAAGGACTGAACTACTTTGCAATCCCACCAACAGTATATGAACATTCTCTTATTTCCACAACTTTACCAACATCTGTTATTTTGTTTATTTTTAAACTATAAATACTCCTCATTAAAGAAGATATAGACATGGCAACTAACAATATGAAAATATGTTCAACGTTATGTGCCTTAGGGACTTGCAAATTAAAACAGAAGTGAGATACCACTACGAACCTATCAAAATGGTCAAAATCCAAAACACTGCCAACATCAAATGCCAGCAAGGATGTGGAACAATAAGAACTACCATTCATTGCTGGTGGGATTGCAAAATGATACAGCCACTTTGGAAGATAGTTTGACAGTTTTTACAAAATTAAATATACTCTTACATACAATCCAGCAATCATGATCCTTTGTATTTACCCAAATAAATCGAAAACTTATATCCACACAAAAACCTATGCATGGATGTTTGCAACAACTTTACTCATAATTGCCAAAACTTGGAGGTGACCAAGAGGTCCTTCAGTAGCTGAATACATAAATAAACTGTGGTGCATGTAGATAATGGAATATTATTCAGTGGAGGGAGGAATGAACAGGCAGAGCACAGAGGATTTTTAGGGCTGTGAAACTGGTTTGTATGATACTAAAATGGTGGATACATGCCTTTATACTTTAAAACACCAAAAGAATGCACAGCACCAACAGTAAATCCTAAATATAAACTACAGACTTTCAGTAATAATTATATGTTAATGTAGATCCATCAGTTGTAATAAATGTATCACTCTGGTGTGGGATATTGATAGTAGGAGAGATGCAAATACTCTATTTTCCATGCAGTTTGACGTTGAACCTAAAACTACTCTGAAAAATAAAAAGTTATTAATTAAAAAAATTAATTAAGTTCTGGCATGCTCCCAGGTCCTACTAGGAACTAAGAGCTTGACTACAAAATATCGGTGACTATGCAAATAGATTCCCATCATGAATTGTGATTGCCAGATCCTCAAGTTCTTATGATTTGTAGGTTCTAGAGCAATTTCTTATACAATGTAAATGATACACTGGGACCAAGACCAGCCTGCTACAGCCAACATTAGTGAAATACATGAAAATGTGGCTAGTATTTTCATTTTACCCATGACTATTGTATTGTCACTTCCTACCTATGGCCTTGTGAGAATTTCCTGAATTAGGGAGGAAAATGCTTATGCCAGACCAGGGTGGATTGGCTCCATATGTCAGTGAAAGACAAAAATGATTCACTCCTAAATTACAATCCTACTCAGAGTCGTTCCTGAAAGTTACAGGTGAGGAGAAATTCTCTCTGTGGGTAGAGCTGTGCGTATTCCAGGTTATCAACTTGTGTGAAGGAATAAATGGCCTGATTATAAGAATATAAACAATGGCTTGGCTGGTTGGTCAAGGGCCTTGCTATGGTCTGAATGTCTGTGTCCTCATAAAATCCATATGTTCAAACCCAATCTCCAATGCGATGGCATTTAGAAATGGGACCTTTGGCTGAGATGATTAGATTGTGAAAACAGAGGTCTCATGAATGGGATTAGTGCCTTTATAACAAAGGCCCCTTCCCCCATGTGAGGACACAGTAAGAAGGTGACAACTATAAAGCAGAAAATGAGCCCTCACCAGACCCTAAACCTGCTGGTACCTTGATCTTGGACTTCCCAGCCTCAGAACTGTGAGAAATACATCTATGTTGCTTCTGAGCCACCTGGTTTATGGTATTTTAATATAGCAACCTGAATAAACCAAGATAGGTTTAAAATATTAGAAAAATGGAGGCAAGGGGTTTGAGGTTAGTAACATATGGATGGATGTGTGAAATGGAATAAATTGGAAAGATCTGTGCCCATGTCATTGCCCACCAGAGATTATACTTCACAGAGAATGAGCTTATGATTCCAACGGACTTGATGACTCTTCCAGTGGCTATCAGCTAGACTCTGTCTTTAGCCATCCCAGTATGCAAGAGGTCCATGAATAGAGAAGGTGTGGTGGTAGAAATAAAGGGTATTTATGGATTGAAGCTCCCTCTTACCAATGCTACTGCTGAAGCTTGACTTATCAATGGCCCTTGTTATGGTACCATACCTCAAGGGACAAGGCTGCCACTTAATGGTATGTTAATTGCAATGGATCTCTATTATTCTGGAGAGGTCAGCTGTTAGTCCTGAGTGGAACTGATGCTTAGACCAGAGAGTAGCATGTTTTCTGTCCATTGTGCCTCTATCTGGATCACAATAAGGACTCTATGAGACCTAGTTTACTGATGTGGGGTCTCTTATGGCGTAGCGTCATAGCTTTAGTCCAAGGAACCCATTTGATGCCAAAAGTGGTGCCTTGAATGACACATGACCCTTGTATCCATTCTTTCTCACATACACCACAAACACACTCAGCCTGACAGGTATTGGAATAGCTGATGAAAGGCTCAGCTAACATACCAACTTAGGTATTACACCATGAAGGATTGAAGTAGTTTCCCAGGGTGCAGCATTTACATGAAGCAAAGGATGATTGTGTGGAAGTAGGATTGGTGCCTCTTGCCATCATCCTAGTGTACCACTTTGAAAAGCTGTATATCTCATTCCTACTGGAGGCTGTATAAATTAGAGTATTCTTCAGTAAATATTAACTTCCCCCAACATACACACGCAAAGTCCATGGGAAGAGTGTACTTCTCTGCTCTACTGATGTTGAATTTGACAGTGTGGTATGCTTGGGCCTTTTGGAGTATAAATTTTCATACTTTGACTTTGGATTCAGAAAAGTGCTTTGCTTTATCCAGTGATACAGTAGTAGAGATGGTGCAGGCAAAGGTTTGATATGTGCTAGTGCAGCTGGCCTTGCTCTCCTATGTTTCTGCCATCACCATGAGAAGAGCATGCCCAGGTAATCTGCCTTTCCAAGAAGAGTAAGAGAAACATGAAGCAGAATCATCCTAGCCAACCAGAGGACCCACAGCTTAAAACAGAGGTTTCCCAACAGGTCTGTGAGCATGGTAATAAATGTTTATTGTTAGAGGTTACTGAGCTTTGAGATGGCATATCACACAACACTAAATGAATAACAGAGAGGCTCTAGTTCCAACAGAGATGGGAGACATTTGCATTAGGAAATGCAGCAACAGTTCCACTGAACCTAAAGCTATGATTACTGCCATCACTTTGAAATCCTCTAGCTGGCAGACCAGAAAGCATTTATGCTGGCAGAGCAATCAACCCTACTAATCATGATGACCTCAGGTTGTTGCTATATAATGGGACTAGGGAGAACTATGAAACATAGCATATTCATCAAAACATCTCTTGTTGCTTCCATATTCATTATAACAGCAAATGGGCAATTGCCACAATTGCAGCCTGATAAAGGCAAAATTACCAAAGGCTTAGAGTTCTTAGGGATAAAAGCCCATGTTCCTCCAGACAAGAAACCAGACTAGAATGACCTAAATGGTCAAAGCTGAAGAAATTATATAATGGAATAAATGATGAGAAAGGAAGATAATGGAATAACACCTATGGCCCGACCAAATAAATCACAGAAGTATGGACGACTACTTTTTCCTCTGACTCTTCTGACCCAGGTCTTTATGATTTTTTTTTTTCTTAAGAGAAAGTGTAACCACCTTGAAGAGTTAGTGACAGATTGGAATCAATGTAGAACATGAAAGGATCAAAAGCTGACTGATGTGAGGTGTTGATTGAGAGGAACCAAGGAAGGAGGGAAGGATAGAAGAAGAGAGGGAAGGAGAGAGGGAGGGAGGGGTTAAGTTGTGTCACTCAAAAATATATGTCCAAGTCTTAACTTCCAGTACTTGTGAATGCGGCCTTAATTGGAAATAGGGTCTTGGAAGATACAATTAAGATAAGGATTTTAGGATGAGATTATTCTGGATTTAGGGTGGCCCCAAATCCAATGATTTGTGTTCTTATAAGAAAAGAAAGCAGGATATTTGAAATAGGATAGGCACCAAGGAAAAGAAGGCCATGGGAAGACGGAGGAAGATTGGAATTCATGCTGCCATGAACCAGGAAACACCTGGAGCCAGAAGCTGGGAGGGGCAAGGAAGGATTCTTCCCTAGAGCCTTCGGAGGAAGCATGGTCCTGCCAACACCTTAATTTCAGACATGTGACCTCCAGACATTTATGTTATCTTGAACGACCGAATGTGCGGCAATGTGTTGCAAGACCCCTACAACCCAAATACGTGAGGCAAGAAGGTAAACAAGCAAGAATTGCAAGTGCTTGAAAATGTCCTAAACTTTTACATAATTTATAGAATGAGGCACCAGTAAGTGATTGTAATGATTCCTTCCAGTCCAAAACATTCATGGGTCTATAAAGGTTTTGCACTAAATAATTACTTAATGTGTTTTTAAGGAACTAAGGGAAGATGAGTGAGATGAAACTCTGATGTGCTTCTTAGCTAGGGCCATGCTACAGCAAGGATTCCCTGCAGTACAGGCTGATCATACTTAGTACATCTTTTCCCCAAAAATGGGAATAAGAACATTTCCTTTGAATTGTTCTGTGAAGTATATGTGTGAAGTATACATGTGAAATTGCCCTTCGAAGAATTTCAGTGAAGACTATTTGATTCAAAATAGTTAACACAATTTTAAAATATATAAAATAAAATAGATTTTACTGTAGCCTTAATGCAGCAGAGATCAAAGAAAATTGAAAATAATGATGAGTGTAATTTAGGTATAGAGAAATGAACTTCATAAGCAAATTGGCCTCCAGCCTTAATATTAGGATTCAGTTCTGCAGGTAGAATTACAATGTAAAAAGAAAAAATATTTTTTACTCAGTAGCATATTTGGTTCTTAATTCATTAATCAAGAAGGAGAGCTGGAGGTAAAAAATTATGCCTCTGGCTCATAGGCAGAGATGTAGAGTGAGTAGGTTTAGAATTTGCATCTCAGAAATTCAAATACGCAGAAAGAAAATACAGGCATTCTCGTACTTTTTGAACACGGATATTCAGCTGTGAGTGATATGAATTCACTTGCTTCTATGTGATTTTATTAACTACACAGTTTGTTATTCATCATCACTTCCTAGTGAGCTCATCCAGTTTCACTGCTTTAAGTACCATTTTATCATCAACTCCCAAATTTATGTCTTGAGTGCAAACTTCTCCCCAAACACCAGACTCATACATCCAACTGCCTCTTGACAGCTCCATGTATATGTTGAATAAATAGCTCAAACTTCACATGCCTCGAGCTCCTGACCTACTCCACAAGCCTCTTGCAACCACTCATGGCTCCATTTTCATGAGTCCATCTCCATTCTTGTCACGATTTTTCCTTTCACATCTCACACTCAATCTTTCAAGACATTCAGTTGTGTTTCCCCTAAGTGTGCATCCACATTCTGATCACTTCTCATCATTCCACCCTAGGCCAGTTTGATTATCTCTCACCTGGATCTCACAATCTTCTCCTCACTGGTATTTCTGTTTACACTTTGGGCCTTCTACAATCAAATTCTCAAATAGCTGCAGAAAAGATCCTTTTAAAACTTAAGTTAAGCCAAGGGTGGTGTCTCATGCCTGTAAGCCCAGCACTTTGGGAGACCGAGGCGGGCAGATCACTTGAAGTCAGGAATTCAAGGCCAGCCTGGCCAACATGGGGAAACCCCATTTTCCTAAAAATATTAAAAAATAAAAAAATAGCTGTGCTTGGTGGCAGGTGCCTGTAATCCCAGCTACTCAAAAGGCTGAGGAAGGAGAATCACTTAAACCCAGGAGGCAGAAGTTTCAGTGAGCCAAGATCGCACCACTGCACTCCAACCTGGGTGACAGAGCAAGACTCTTGTCTCAAACAAAACAAAACAACTTAAGTTAGGTCATGCCCTTTCTCCATCCAGAAGCCTGTAGTTTTTTCCTTCTCACTCAGAGTAGAAGGTCCCCATTACCCACCTCTCTGGCCTTGTCTGCTACAACCTGACCCACTCACTCCTCCATGGAACCTGGTCTCTTTGAGAACAGCAGGGAACACTCCTTCCCCTCCAAGCCTTTGCTATTGCTATTTGCTTGCCTGGAATGTTCTTTCTCCAAATACCCTCCTGGCTAGCTCCCTTCACCTCCTGCATGTCTTAGTTCAAATGTCAATGTTAAAAGAAAAATGATAGACAAATTAGACTTAACAGAATTTAATAGGAGAAGAACAATTTGTGAACCAGGCAGCCCCCAGAACGAGAACAGGTTCAGAACGACTCTGGGGCTGCCACGTGGTCTGATCACATTGATGGACAGAAAAAGGAAAGTGACTTAAAGAAAAAGGAAATAAGGTACAGAAACATCTGGGTTGGTTAGAGTTTAACATGTGCCTTATTTGAACATGATTTGAACAGTTGGCTGCCTGTGATTGGCCAATACTCTGTGATTGACACAAGAGTAGGTTACAATCTGTTTACACATCCAGTTAGGTTACAGTTCCCTGTGCATGGAGAAATCTTTAGGCTGAACTTAAAATATATAAGAAGAAAGCTTTAGGCTCAATTGAATTTAACATCACCACTCACTGAGGCCTTCCTCTACCGTTTATGTTCATATGGATTCTCCAAAAAGCAGACACCAAGATGGGGGTAATCATGCAAGGATTTTATAAGGATAAACACCTATAAGGGAACATTAGTAGAGAGTTAGAAGGGTTAAGAGAATTATATCAGGCTGACCCTGGGGGAAGGAGAGAGGGAAGGGAGTCGGGTATAAGTACCCTACACAGCTAGGCAGTTCCAATGCACTAACTCTCTCTCTTTGCCCCAGGATACCTGGAGTTTTGTCACCTCACCACACACAGGAAGACTGTTGTCCTCTACCTGGAAGGGTTTTTTACTAGTTTTCACTGGACCAAGTGTCACTTATTATTTTGTTCTCAACTTCATGTCATTTCTACAGAGAGGGCTTATTTAACTCCTCTATCTGAAGTAGTTTCCTCCATGTGACCCTTCTGTTTATCTTTATTCTTTTTTCCTTGGACACTCTTGTCACAATCCTTAATATTGTTCATTTCTGGGACTGCTTGTTTAAATTTTGTTTCTCCCTTTAGGCTGTAAGCTCCATGAAATTTATACTAAGGCTCCCTTTCTCATGATTGTGTCCCCAGGGCCTACCTAGCACCTTCTAGCAGAGTGCTGAGCAATAGAGGACACTCAATAAATAGATGCTTAATAAATCTTCAGTAAACAACTGCAACACATGACTTTCTTCAAAAGTATGTCTCTTACAGATGCTTTAGAAAACAAAAAATAGTGTTAAATACATAAAAGTCAGAGCTAGCAAAAAGGGGGTCATAAGGTCAACTTCTCAGGATATCTATAAAGATATTCACACCCCATGTTTCAGAATCCCCTGGTCTTTGCATAGCAGACCTGTATAGGCTAAGCATCCAAACAGCTCTGTGACTATAGCAATTGGGTCTTCAGCCTACCTTCAGTTATGTCTGCCCTGCCAGGCAGGAGATAAAAGCTTCCTTGAATGCCAAAAATAAGGCCTGAGACTGTCACACTTGCTGAGAGCCTAATTTGTTCATTATAATTCTATAAGATGTAAATTCAACTTAGCAATAACTACCAACTCTAATGTCTTTGTAGACACTGATCCCTTAATATTTTGCAAATGCCTGTAAATATCACACCTGCTCCAACATTCCCATTCCCAGTAGGTCACAGCTACAGGTCACCACCAATGAAGTCTTTAGCAATGGAGGTGCTACTGGTGTCCCACCTACTGGCCAGGAGAGCATTATCTCTACCTGCTACCCCCATTTGCTGCTCCTTTTTTCCTAGGACCACTGAGGGTACCACTTTTGTTTGTTCAGGTCCTGTAAGAGGCAGATGCCAAGGAGGGATTAAAGTCACATGCATTTTATTAGGGGAAATTCCTTAATGTTATCCTAACCCAAGTGAAAGAAAAGAGGAAAGAAAGGTTGGGTGGAGGCATCATAGACTTCTGCGTTGCCTAAGGAAGGTTCTGCAAAGCTCTCAGGAAGTCCTCAAGCCAAATTCCTCTGTGAGTGGAGTCCCATGTGTCCCAGGAATGGGCCTGCCTTAGTATTTCTGCCACATTCTGTCATTGAGCAACCCATGGAAAACATGGCCTCAGCACAAACCCAATGATGGATTTCAAGGTGCAGCGCTTGGAGCCCTTGAACTGCGTGATGGGCAGAATGTCCCCAAAAGATGTCCACATCTTCATCCCTGTAACCTATAAATATTATATCACATGGCAAAGGAGAATTTTCTCCAACTAAAGGCAGAGTGTGACAGAAGGGTAAGTCAGAGAGATTGAAAGTATGAGAAAGACTTACTGTGCTGCTGCAGTACAAGTGGCCTTTAGAAACCAAGAGAAGCTCCAACTGACAGTCAGCAAGGAATTCAGTACTGCATCTTCAGGTGATTGGTTTCTGCGGAAGATTTGAGTGAGCCGAGAAGTGATTTCTCCCACAGAGCCTCCATATAAGAGCCCAGGCCTATCAAGATCCTAATTTCAGCCCTGTAAGATCAAAAGCAGTAGAATCAGCCAAGCCTGCCCAGGCTTCTGACCTACAGGAACCATGAGATGATAATTATGTGTTGCATTGACCTACAAGGTTTGGGGTAACTTGTTACAGCAGCAATGGAAGACTAACATACACCCTGTGTAGCTGGAGGAGAGTGAGGCACATTCTATGGGCTTCCACACCACCCTGGGTTAAGTCTCAGCCTTTGTTACTCTCCATATACATGTCACTTTCTAATAGTCTATAGCATTTGCTGGTTTATTTTGTTTGTTGTCTGCTTCCCTCTACAAGGGCAAGAATTTTTGTCCATTGTTCACTGGGGTTCAAACAGTGCCTGGAACATAATAAAATGCTTTTGAAAATTTCATTTAATTGTATAAATGTTAATTTTTCTGCATTTCCACTTGGTTTGGATTTTGGCAGTATACAACCGAATGCATGGAAACAATGGGTCAAAAAGCTTGAGAACAGAAGGAAGAAAAGCTATAAAAAATGGGTATCGATTCCATCGATCTCCTCTTTCTGCCTAGGATTTATGTGGTCACTGATCATCTACATAGCAGCGTATTTTCACAGGGCGATTAATACTTTGTTTTCAGGGACAACTAGGTACAAATCTTTTGGCTCATTGATTGTCAAGAATATGGCCAGGCCCTTCTCCCTGTCACTCCTTAGATATACTGGAGTAACCCCCCCAGCCCAACTAAGCTGACAAGCCCCGACTTTGACATTTTATAGTTTACAAATCACACTGACATCTATAAACTGATTTTTCTGATGAGGTTATTCACCTGAGGTCCAGTTGATATAATCTCCAACTTGGAGATAAACTGAGGCTCAGAAAGACAGTCATTTGCTTAAAGTCATACAAGTAATAAGAAGCAGAGCCTGAACTCAGACTCATGACTTCCCATATCAAATCCCGTGTTCCCCACATTGTGACATGCTCCCTTTTGGCTTGATTGACTTAAAAAATGATGGAGAAGGTGGGAGGCATGTGGAAACAGAGAAACTGATTTAAGAGGTTTAATTGTGGGAACATGGGTAGACTTTGAGAGAAGAAAAAAATCTGGGCAAAACAAACTTAGGAAGAATATCTAAAAAGCCTTATTTTTGAGTATGCTTAAAAACAGAATGCATGCATTAAGTATGTACACAATCATTTGGGATTCACACATATATTTCATTAACCAGGATGTGACCTTGGAAAAATTACAATGGAAACCATGCCTTTAGGTATAGCTTTCTCAATTTGCCAAGTACAAAATAAGGAAAGAATCATATGCACTGCTGAGGTCAGAGCATTGTAAACTGTTAGCATCTCAAATGCACTGTAACCTATACCTGACGGGAGAAGAGCGTCAAGCATAGACGACAAGGCTTTTCTTCTATCCCATGCTGACTGCTACCCCATTTTCCTTCTAAAATGAAGGATTACATGATTGTTTCTAGTAATGTGAATGGTTAAAAACAAAGAGGGGGAGGGAGAATTATAAAAATAGTACTTGGTCATTTTATAATAGAAAAATTGACAAATAGAGAGTAGTACAAATTCCGCCCCAAATGCCATTCTCCAGAGGCACTGACTGTTAATATTTTAGTATATCTGTCTTTAATTTTTTGCACATTATAAATAAAATGTTTGTTTTAAATAAAATTAAATTACTTTTAATTTTCTCTCTGCAGACCGATCTCTAGAGTCAACCACTTTTAAAGATGTGACACACATTCTTCAAGGTGATAGTTTATATTTTTCTTAAATATATGTGGGTATTATATGTCTTTTGTGATTTTAAAATTTTACATAAATACTGTCATACTTTACTAAAGATCTCTGCAAGGCCAAGCATGGTGGCTCACTCCTGTATTTCTCACACTTTGGGAGGCCAAGGTGGGAAGATCTCTTGAGCCCAGGAGTTCGAGACTAACCTAGGCAACATAGGAAGACCCCATCTCTACAAAAAAATAAAATAAAAATAAAAAATTAGCCAGACATGGTGGTGCATGCCTGTAGTCCCAGCTACCTGGAAGGCTGAGGTGGGAGAATTACTTGAGCCCAAGGGGTGGAAGCTGCAGTGAGGCATATCATACCACTGCACCCCATTGGACTTGTCTCAAAAAAAAAACACCTTCAATTCATTTTTTATTCAATCTAGTATTTTGATCTATTTATATTGTCAAAAATTAGTTTACTGTTCATGAATTGTAACTGCTATCTAAAATTGCACAATATGACTAGACCACAAATATTTATTCCTTCTGAATAATATTTAGTTCTTTAAAATTTTTTCTCTCATATTCCAAAAAACACTATAGTGGATATTCTTAAAATATGACTTCCTGGAGCATATTTGCAAGAATTTATCTGGACAATATTTTTAGAAGAGAAATTGCTAGATCAGAAGGTATGCACAATGTTAACTTCACTTGATTTTGCCCAGTTACTCTCCCTGTAATGGTTGTGCAAATTTGCATTACCACAGCAGCGTGTGAGTTGTTCTCCTCACGTGCTTTGGTATGCAATACATGCATATGCATACATATATATATATCTAGACACACAGCTGTACATACCCACATATTCTGGATGTCAATTTTGATTTATATTTCAAATATCATCTTTCAAATATCTAATGTTTGCCCTTTTTTCTTCTTTTTCTGACAGAGTCTTGCTCTGTTGGCCAGGCTGGAGTGCAGTAGCATGATCACAGCTCACTGCAGCCTCGATCTCTCAGGCTAAGCCAATCCTCTCACCTCAAGCCCCCAAGTAACTAGGGCTACAGGTTCATGCCACCATTCCTTGCTAATTATTATTATGATGATGATTGATAGAGACAGGTTTTGCCACATTGCCCAGGCTGGTCTCAAACCCCTGGGCTCAAGCAGTCCTGCTTCAGTCTCCCAGAATACTAGGATTATAGGCCTGTACTCAGACTGCTGCTTGTCTTACACTAGATTATCATACAAGTTTTACATATGATTATTGTCAACCTCATCAATCTTTTCCTCTAAGAGTTCAGCTCTTATGGATCTTATCCAAAAGTTCTTTCTTGATAATTGACTATTCATAGGCAGAGTATGAAACTGTCCCCTACCTCTCATCATATAACAAAATTACTCAAGATAGTTTAAAGACTTTAAAAAGTCCTAGAAGAAAACCCAGGATATATGCTTCTGGAGATTGGCCATGGAAGAAAATTATACCCACGTCCTCAAAAGCAATTGAGACGAAAACAAAAATTGACAAGAGGGACCTACTTAAACTAAAGAGTTTCTGCACAGCAAAAGAAACCATCAACAGAGTAATCTGACAACCTACAGAATGGGAGAAAACACCAGCAAAGTATGCATCTGACAAAGGCCTAGTATCCAGAATCTATCAGGAACTGAAATCAACAAGAAAATAACTACTAACTTATTAAAAAGTCGGCACAAAACACAAACAGACACTTCTCAAAAGAATACATACATGCAGCCAACAAACATGAAAAAATGCTCAGCAGCACTTTGATTTATATCATCACAGAAATGTAAATTGAAGCCACAATGAGATGCCATCTAGAAACAGTCGGGATGGTTATTACTAAACAGTGAAAAAACAACAGATGCTGGCAAGGCTGTGGAAGAAGGGGAATGCTTGTACACTGTTGGTGGGAATGTAAATTAGTTCAGCCACTGAGAAATGCAGTTTAGAGATTTCTCAAAGAACTAAAGTTAGAACTATCGCTGGGTGCAATGTCTCACACCTGTAACCAGCACTTTGGGAGGCTGAGGTGAGTGGATCACTTGAGACTGGGAGTTCGAGACCAGCCTGACCAACATGGAGTAACCCTGTCTCTACTAAAAATACAAAATTATCTGAGGGTGGTGGTGCATGCCTGTAATGCCAGCTACTTGGGAGGAGAATCACTTGAACCTGGGAAGCAGAGGTTGCTGTGAGTCAAGATCGTGCCATTGCACTCCAGCCTAGGCAACAAGAGCGAAACTCCACCTCAAAAAATATATATATATAATACCATTCAACACATAAAACCCATTACAGTGTATATACCCAAAAGAAAATAAGTTGGCCAGGTGCGGTGGCTCAAGCCTGTAATCCCAGCACTTTGGGAGGCTGAAGCAGGTGGATCACGAGGTCGAGATCGAGACCATCCTGGTCAACGTGGTGAAACCCTGTCTCTACTAAAAATATAAAAATTAGCTGGGCATGGTGGCGTGTGCCTGTAATCCCAGCTACTCAGGAGGCTGAGGCAGGAGAATTGCCTGAACCCAGGAGGCGGAGGTTGCGAGGTGAGCCGAGATCGCTCCATTGCACTCCAGCCTGGGTAACAAGAGCGAAACTCCGTCTCAAAAAAAAAAAAAAAAAGAAAAAGAAAAAGAAAATAAGTCACGCTATCAAAAAACATATATGCATTCTTACATTCATCAAACACTATTCACAACAGCAAGACATGGCACCAACCTAGATGTCTGTCAATGATGGATTGGATAAAGCAAATGTGGTATATATACACCATGAAAAGCTACACAACCACTAAAAAGAAAGAAATCATATCCCTTGGAGCAACGTGGGTACAGTTGGAGGCCATTGTCCTGAGTGAATTAATATAGAAACGAAAAACCGAAACCACATTTTCTCACTTATAAGTGGGAGCTAAACATTGGGTACACATGGACATAAAAATGGGAATGATAGACACTGGGAACTGTAAGAGGGGAAAGGGAGAGAGGGCGATAAGGGTTGAAAAACCACTTACTGCTGCCGTGGTTTCAACATCCCTCAATCATACCCCAGACCTCAGCATCACGCAGTATACCCTTATCATAAACCTGCACAGGTACTCCTTGAATCTAAAATAAAAATGGAATTTTTTTATGTTCATGCTTCACACTCAGTCATTGTGTTGTATATTCACTGTTCATCATCCTAGATCCACCTACCACTCTTCTACATTCTGTTCTGTGCTCTGTAAATCCAACCTCTACAGAATCCATCAGTTGGGCTCCCTTGACCTCCAGCTTCCTCTTGAGTTTGACCAGTGGGAGACATCTGCAGGAGTTAGTTCAAGGGACAGGAGGAGAGAAATTTGAGGTATTTGTATTTCTGATTGTGAAATTTTGGAAATGTTGCATTCCTCTGTCTAAGGCCATGGCTTCTATTGAGCAGCTCTTTTTCTGCAACTGGAGGTCTCCACATTTTATGTGACAATTCCCTTCCTCTTCCCCTTTAAGCTTAGAGATTGAGACAATAAGGGCTGTTAGTCCTTGCCAGTCCCAGAATGCTACACCATCTTATGTCAGTTTCTCTTAATCATCTCTACAACTTGATAACTAATCCATTCATTTAACTCTCTTCAATTATTTCTTTTTTCCTGTCCAGACCCTGAACAATATAGTCATGAGTATATTCTGCTATATATCATTTTAATAATTTTCTCTATATTTTAGAATTTATATAAGTGGTATAATCTTTATGTATATGATACAAGGTTAATGTATACAGTATGAGGTCAGGAACTAATTTCATTTTTTCCCATGTGGAAAGCCATGTGTGCAACACTATTTATTGAATAGTCCAGTCTTTGCCTTCTGACATATCATACACACTTCTATCATGCACCAAGAAAGCACATACACTTGGGTCTGTTTCTACGTTATTTATTCAGTTCCAGAAAGGCAAGACATTTGAGCTCCCTATATGATTACCATGTATTTTATATTGCTGTGGTGAGAATTGAGCTCATGCTTTACTATTGATCAGCACAGGCTATTACTTTGATCAATACAGGGCACACAGAGGAGCTAAAAAAATCATTTATTGTTTTCATCAATTTTTATATATCTTTACATAAATCCCACATTCTTTAATGACTATAGGTTTACAGTTAATGTTGGTATCTACTGGGATATGTCTCTTTTCCTGTTTTTTGTTTGTTTGTTTGCTTTATTGTGGCTTGACAGAGATTCTGTGTGGCATTTTTATCTTCCAACAGATCCTTCTAGCATGATGGGATCTGCCATGTTCGAGGGGCCCAATTGGCAAGTAAAATGTGATTTCGGGTGAATCCTCAGCCTTGGCCTTATCTTGCAGACAGGTAGATAGTATAAATAACAGCACAGAGTTTTTTCCATCTTGAGGAAGTAAGCTGGTCTTTTCTATTTCTCTATCAGTCATTGGGTTGCTTCAAGTTGGGTGAAGGATAGGTCAATCCTGGATACCTCCACCTCTCAGCTGTCTGCATGAATCAGTTTGAATAGCCTCATGCTGGTTCTTGAGGAAAACTACAGGAAAAAATCCAGTAGGAATGAAGAGCGCTGAAGTCAGAGGACGGCAAAAGACTGTGAGGGGCACTGAGCAGAGCATCAGCATAATCCATTACAGCAGGTTCAATCATGGCTCTCACCAAAGGCATTGACAGATGGAGCTCAAAGCCCCATCAACTGCCAGATGCAACAGAAAACCCTCCCATCCGAGAGCAATCCTTGATGTCAACAAAAAGATGTATTCAGTCCCAAATACAATCCAGCAAGCTCTATATTTTTATATAGGATGTGTATAGATGCATGAAATATCTATCAATCTCTCAGCTCTTATACTTTCCTTTTATGACTTCTTATTCACAAAAGGAATTTTCTGTGTTCTGAATTCATTTATTTTATGCCTTACAGTTAGTTTTTTTGCTCTAATTCAATAGATAACATTGTGGTACTAGCATTATTATTAAATAAGACTTTAGGTCCCATGCTATGGTATTTTCTAGAACTAAGCTCAGTATTTTGGAGTAAAGGTAGCATTAATGATGGCATCTTCACCAGAATTATTTTTTATCAGAGTTGATTTTGTAAAGAACTCTCAGTATTTATAGTGTATGGCTCTAGTTTTAGCTTGCTGATGGGTACCTCTGTGATCTATTGGGAAAACTATTTGTAGTGATGACAACCATGAAGCAAAAAGAACGTGTGGGCATAACATCATTACAGAGGGATGAAGGCTATCTTCATGAAAATAGGACAAAACATTTGTTAAGCATGATAAATCCAAGCAAACAAAATTGAATAAAAATTTGGAAATAGCTATTTTAGCATTTAAAAAGTAAATAATCCCTTACATTCATATATCCTTGGAAGAGATTATACAGTGTTTGGGGTCATCTACTCAGAAGATTGTGAGAAATAGTATGACATTTTAAAAACATAGTTTAGCCACTGGGCTAATCTCAAGCGAAAAATGAAGCGATTTGTTCCATTAGACCCAAGAGGTCACAAAACCTAATTATTCCATTGCTTCCTCTGGCATAATCTCTGGGTCTGTTGTTTTAAGATGTTAATTCTCCGAGGATGCTATTAGTACCTCACTTCTGCACTGTTTGTCCCACACTGACAATAGTGCAGGTGTTGTAACTGTCACTGTGTTTCCAAAGCACGAACCTCCATTAGTCATGTATGTTTATGGTTTATCAAGAACTAATGTTGCTAAGTGGTAATAGGATACTATTAGGTAATGTAAGGGGATACTGAGAATTCTTTAAGAACATGTGCACTTTTATGCATCTGTGCCTTAGTGTGTGCCATTCTCTTGGCCCAAAACCCTCTTTACTTCTCTCTGCTATTCAATTTCTGCCTGTATTCAAGGAGCAAATCAAAATCAGCTCTGTGAAGCCTTCCCTGTTCTTCACAGCAAAAAGTACTCCCTCTCTTCCCTTTGCTTATACAAGCATTTTAATACTTATCTGCCTCTGACTGTGTGTCTCTCTCTGTCTGCTTCTTGTCTGTCTGTCCTATCACAACCTAAGATCTTAGAATGGATCCTTCTCAGGTTCGTTTCCTTAATACCCAGAAAAATACTTGACACACAGTCAGCACTCAGTGGATGTCTCTACCATATGTTGTTCTTCTCTGAAGAGTTCCTTCACTCCACCAGTGCCTTCGTCAGTACCTACCATATGATGTCTCTATGGAAATGTTTGTAGAATTGAATAGAATTCATTTACATGTAATACAAATATTTGATGAATATTTTAATTTTCTTAACACTCTCCAAATGGCAATAATAATAGTACATCAATGCTTATTATCATTGCTGTTGGCCGTCCACAATGGCACTTAAGAATGAATAGTTGGTTCCAATTTTCTTCATTTTGACCAGGTGTTAATGAGAACCAATATTTTTACTTAAAATTTTACACGTCGGAAGATAAAAACAATTTTTAATGTGCTTACTAGCCATTAGGGTTTTCAGTTCTCAGAAATGTCTGTCCATATTGTTTCCCCATTTTGACACTCTTTTTATCTTTTTCTTATTGATCTGTAAGTATTCTTTATATATTCTGGATACTTCTGGCTTTGCAAAACCTTCTCTATTCTGATTTCATAAAGATATACCGCAATATTTTTTAGGTTTAAAGTCTTCCCCTCAACACACACTTAGGCCTTTAATGTATCTGAAATTTGTTTTCTCAAGAGCTTATCTTTTTTTCACAAAAAGATAAATAGTTATATTGTCACCACTGCTGAATAAACCTTTCCTCACTGAGTTAAGATACTATCTCTATCATAAAATAAGTCCTGACAAGTATTTTGATCTAGATAATACACACATATCATAAAGTCATGTATAGTCGGCCCTTCATATTAGTGGGTTCCACATGCATGAATTCAACCAACTGCTGGTAACAAATATTCAAAACAAAACCAATAAAAACAGCAATACAACAATAAAAAATAGCACAAGTAAAAATGCAACATAATTATTTACATAGCATTTATACTGAATTAGGTATAATCCAGAGAAGACTGAAAGTATACAAGGATCTACGTAGATTACATGCAAACTGTAAGCTAGGCCATATTATGTAATAGATTTGAGCATCCATGGATTTTGGTATCCATGGGGGTCCTGGAACCAGTCCCTTGTGCATACTGAGAGATGACTGTGTGTAAATTTCTGAAGTAGACACATAGTAAATGGCAGGATATCCATAACCCTGTTAAAGTACATTATTGTGACTAACAAATTCTTCCAGAGAGAATTCTGGAAAATTTCAACATTTTAAGGTTCAACAACTTTGAAAATTGTATTAAGCTTGCTTTAATATTTTCTTCTTGAATTTACAAATCTTATAACTGTTTTGTAACAATCAAACTAGAAGAAGCCTCTTGATTTTAGCCTAAACTAATAAAAAAAACTTTTTTATTATAAGTTCAAAGAAATAAGGAATGCAATATAACAAATTGGAAAAAATATATACACTTCTGATCAGAGAGAAAGAGAAGAGAAATCCCTGGTGCTAAAAACAAAAGGAGAACCTAACAGCAGAGCTGTGAGCCCCTGAGCTGAAGTTGTAGCATCCTGAAGAGGTATGGAATCACAGATAAGATCTAGGGTACAGGAGCTGGGGTTTAAATCACGGTTCCAGGATAGAAATTGTGCCTTTGGGGCCCATCTGCTCTAGGTGTGTTGCTGGACCCGAGACACCTGCAGCTCTGAGACAGCTGCTTCTTCAAAAACTGAGCTCTTAAAGAGTTGCCTCCTCAAAAACTGAGCTCTGAGAGGCCTGCCTCCTCAAAAAAAAAAACGAAGCTTAAAAAACTTCCTGTGGCAACACCTCTACCCAGGGAAGTGATAAGAAGTTGTAAATGAAGAAGAAATAAACAAAAGCCTGAGCCATGCACCAGTGAATTTTACCAAATGCAAAGTAAGGGAACGACCACAACAACAACAAAAAATATGTCAGAAAGTAGCCTTGATCTTGGGAAACACTCTAAGCACCAATCACAAACAAATGCACAACCGCTGTGTAGCAGACTTCAAGCCAAAGTATACATGGTTTTCCACAAAAAGCAATCTTCATCAATAATAAACTCACGTTCCAAAATTACAAAATGCGCAAGGAAATGATCCATCTTATATGTAAGAGTCAACATAAATAAACTGTGAAGTTGGACTTTGAGAATCTTAGTGTATATGAAATGTCTCAAAAGTAGTTATACATAGAACGTTAAAGATTCTTTTAAAAAATAGAAACATAGCAAAAACAGGACATTATAAAATATAAAAGATATTTCTTAAAAGAATATTTAGAAATGAAAATTTAATTATTTGAAATTTACAACTCAGTGAATAAATCAGGCTTCAGATGAGAGAGTAGAAGAAAGAGTTCACGAGCTAGAATATCAATGTGAGGAAATTTAGTAAAATGCTGCACAATAAAAATAGATGAAAATATGAAACATTTCTTAAGAGACAAGAAATAACCAAGGAGAATGTGTAAAGAGTAGGACTACTGAGTGAAATAACCACTGATAAATTTTCAGAATTTAGATCATTAGGACAAATACCTAACACATACAGAGCTTGAAACTTAGATGACAGGTTGATAGGTGCAGCAAAGCACCACGGCACATGAATACCTATGTAGCAAACCTGCACGTTCAGCACACGTGTCCCAGAACTTAAAGTGAAATGAAAAATGAATTTAAAAAATTTCAGAATTTATGTAAGACAGATCCTCAGATTAAAGAACAATTAGGACGAATAAAAACAAATTCACACCTGAAAAAAATTGTAGTAAAAGTATGAAACATTGATAACAATAAGAAAATTGTTAAATCATCCGGAGATAAAAGGTAGATTGTCAACAAAGAAATATTTAAACTGATAGCTGTTTCTGTATGACTGAAAACAGAGGGACATATTCAAACTGCCAAGAAAAAATTGCCATCATCTTGAATTTTAAAAGTAGCTAAACGCTCAATTAAGAATTAGACAAATATATATATATAAATATTTGTTTTATATGTAAATATATTTATATAACATAAATATATTTATATAACATAGTATATATTTACATAGAAAAATACAATATTTATAACATAATATATATTTATATGTATAATACATATTTTATATATATTTGTTTTAGATATTTCATACTATGGAAGATATACAATATGAAAAAAATTAGATAAAAATAAATGCATTTGAAGGTAAATGTTTTATTTTAAACTATGAATGGATGTGCTTTAGGAATAAGTAAATTGAACATGGAAGGAAGGAGGAAGATGTAAGAAACAGGAGTGAATGCAGGAATTGAAAAACATCTGCATAAATCTAAATAAACATTGTAAAAACCACAAGAAGAAAGGCTAATTTAGGGTGAAATGATGTGAAAAGAAGGTAAAATTAAAATACTTCAGAGCCACAGCATGGAAGATAGGAAGAGGAAAGTGGTAATGTAAATTCAAGTGTTCGAAGTTGCTCTTATTATGCAAAATGAAGTCAGGCCTATTGATTAGATTAGTTCTTTAGAGTTAAATATGCAGATTAAAAATGTAAAAAATAATTACTAAATAAATAAGAAAAGAGTTGTAATACTAAACCAGTCAAATGGTAAAAAGATGGGGAATAAATAAGACTTTCCAAAAGAAATGGTCTGTGATCCTACAATTCCACTTCTAGCTACATAACTTGGAGAAACCCTGGCATGTGCACACAAGAAGGTATAGACAGCAACATGCATCATTAATCTCCATTCATAGCAGAATGAATAAATTGTGGTAAAATTATACAATAGAACACTTCAGGCAATAAATATGAATTAATAACATCAACATCGATAATGCTGAAAAGGAACCTTGAGCACACAAAAACAAGTATCAGAATGACAGGTTAAAATGATACCAATTATATAAACACACAAAAAGAGATCTCTATTGTTTATGAATAAATACATAGGCACATGCAAATTATAGAATCAGGCACAGGAAGAATTCATCCTCACATTAAGACAGTGGTTACCTCTGGGGAGAGTGGGAGGAGGAAATGGGAACACGGATGTGGGAGAAATGACTGTATCCGTGTGACCCTTCCTCCTTTTTGAAAAAGAAAGCTGAAGCAAATATGTCAAAATATTGCCATTTTATATACTTAAGTGATGGGTAGACAAATGTCATGTTTTCTGTATTTTCCACATATTAAACAGTCATTTGTTTTAAAATATTTTCAAAACAATTTAAATTCTTTATAAGTATACAAAGCAAAATAAGGCTTCTCTCCTCTGAAAATTTTATCTTTCCAGATTTCTCTTTTGCTTGTATAAGAAGATATACATATATTTTAAACTGTATCATTGTACCTAGATCAACTTCATTCTTCATATTTTTCCACAATATAGATTTGTCATAATTTTATATTGATTATTCTATTGATAAGGATTTCATCTTCCAGAAGTGTTTTTTGTTGTTGTTGTTTATTTTTTTGTCATCTTGTTCTGTTTGTTTAGGGAGAAACTGCTACTAAAAGAATTCTGTAATGAATAAATTTGTATATTAATCTTTACGTACTGCACTTTTAATTCTGCCATATAAATTCCCAGAAGTTTCTAGGTCAACGACTATGTACATTTTATGTTTCCATGACTTATCGATTGCTTGCAATAACCGTTGTAATATTTTATTTTTCTGCTAATTCTGTAGTATTCCACACATCCTGGCCAACACTCGAAGTCATCAATCTTTTCCATCTTTGACATGCTAAATCATTGCGGTTTTTTGTTTTGTTTTGGTTTTGGTTTTTTGGTGGTGGGGTGTGTGTGTGTGGGTGCGCGCGCGCGTTTCATTTTCCTGAAACTTGTAAACTTGAGCGTCTTTCCTATGTTTACTAAACATTTGTGTTTTCTCCTCTGAGAATTTCCTGTATTTTTTTCTCTTATCAAAATCAATGTGTTATCTACTATGTAACTCATTCATTTGTTCCGTAAATTTATGGAACAGATAGTATGCTCCTGAGACTAAGTTAGATTCTGAGCAGTCGAAGGCAATTAAGCTACTGATTGTATCCTCAAAGAGTGCAGGAGAGGGAGATAGGCTAATTTGAGTGACAAAGTGTTACAGGCACTGGGAGAAATATCTGTCTAAACCCAGCACAATGAGCTGCTTTTGGGAACCCAGGACAGCGTGGGAAACCTTAACACAGCAAGTGATGCTTCCGCTGCTGGATCCTGCAAATGAGTAGGTACTAGCTTCTAGTTCCTTTGAAGTGCCTCAGCAGTCTCTCCACAGCTGGAGATCTACGCAAGAGAAAAAGGCAAAGCAAGTCGAGAAAACAGTGTGAATAAAACCATGTAGGTAGTATGTCTAGATTAGTGTTCAGAAATAGGACCACTGACGTAGAAAATCAGGAGGAGATGTTGCCATTTCCAAAGAGAAATGAGGATGAAGTATTTGAAGAGCCTGGAGAATATCCAGTTGGAGATATTCTGCAGACAGTTGAATAATGTGTCTGGAGCAAGGAAGAATCGTTGAGTTAGAAATCTAATTGTGAGCATCCTCAAAATACAGGGAGCGATGTGTCATTAGTTAAAGCAATGTTGAAGCTACACCAGCCCTCTGGGCTTTCCGGTGTGTAGTGTGAATTAAATGTCCAGCAAACTAAATGTCCTCCAGTTGCTATTTTCGAAAACTCTTGTGCCTGCTTTATTGTTTTTTGTTTGTTTGTTTTTTGATATTGTTTCCCTTGCTTTTAGTTGTCCCTTGATGCAGTCGAGAATCTCCTATTCCACTCCCTTTCTCTCCCAGTTTTTAAGAAATTCTGCACATAGGTATCAGCTAAAAAGAAAATTTTAGGATGGTGTGTATATATTAACATCAATAGCTATTAATATATCTCTTACAGGAGGTGGATGAGAATCTCTTGGTAAAATCCTGAAACATGAACTTCATGTCTTTTAAGAACTTTGTGGTTTATATCCTGATTCAGGTGTGTTTTTCAAGATATGTTAAGAACTCAGATCCTTGAGTTCTGGATCAATGAGTCTGTTTATAGACTCAGACATTATCTTAGTACATTATGCACCTTCACAAGTAAGCTATTTATGAATTAAATTTTTAAAGGAAACTTTTAACTCAGATTTACATTTGCATTTCAGAGATGCTTGAAGATGAATCTTTAGTAGCCCTTCTTTGACCACTTTAGCTTGAACACCATCTTCATCAAGTACTTTATATGATTTGGGACTAACAGTAAAATGCAGATGGAGCCCTCACTATTTAATGAGATCCATCACTGACTCCTTAGCAAGCTAAATATTGTTTTATAATCAAATCATTGCCTCAGATTATACTGACTTATAAATTCTTACCTGATCTTATATTTTCTTTTCTTATTTGGCATGAAATTTTATATTTTATCTTACACTATCAACAAGATATACACATGGCTGGAAAATCAAATAGAAGAGCTTGTAATGAAAAGAAGCTTGCTGGTTCCTCTTTCCAATCCACTTCCTTGCTCTTTAGAGGCAACCCTTTAAAAATGTTTGTTTTTAGCACTTTTGGAGTGCAGTAACAATCTTCCAACTTGCTTATTAAGGGTTATTGCTTATTGTTGTTTGTGGTTTTACAAGTTTTTTTTAGTGTCTATTGACTTCCTACTCTGATAGGTGAGGGTTGATCTCACCTATACCTCCTCACTCCACCTGTATTTATCACCTCCATGTTCTTTTACCACTATTCATATTTCTTTTATTGGATCCCTACACAATTTAAAACAACTTGCATAAACCTCCATATTCTAGCCCAATAACCATAGACAGTTATTGACTTCCCTGCATTGTAAATGATCAGGATATAGACGCACCAGCTTTCTCTTCATTCCTTCAACTCCAATACCATCTTCCAATTTCTTGTCTTTTATATTGTTAAGGTAGATAACCCTAACACTCTTTTTTGTAATACAGTAAATTCCTGATTTGTCTATGGGTTACTTTTTAAAATTGAAAGTATAATGAAAAATTCAAAGTTTATAGTACTACGAACGTGTAAATTTTGTTTTCTGCAGAGCCAAGTTGTGTGATAAAATTACATTTCTTCTCAGCTACTTGGGAGGCTGAGGCAGGAGAGTCACTTGAACATGGGAGGCAGAGGTTGCAGTGAGCCGAGATTGTGCTGCTGCACTCCAGCCTGGGCAACAGAGTGAGACTCCATCTCAAAAAAGGAAAAAGAAATTACATTTCTTCTTCTACAGATCTAATGTCACAATTGCTGTGCTACTCAAAGGAAACATTTCTACAGTCAGGTTGAAATGGATCATTTTTTTCTCTGTTCCACCACACGTCTTTACCATATTCTCAAGTTTATCAAAACTCTCACTCTATCTAATTAATTGAATCCCCTTCTGTCCCTAAGACTAGTATTGGAAAACCTCTCACCCCTCACTTCAGTTTGGACTGGATTTTCTTCAGGCTTCAGCAAAACTGTAATTTGGGGATTGTATACATTGTTATTCTGGTTTGATACTTCTGTCTCCCAAAGACTACCTTGTCTTTTTCCTTGTTTTGGTTGGAACACCTCCGTAAGTAACTTTTTAAGAAATCATGAGCATCATAAATATAGATATATAGACCAATGGAATATAATATGGAGCCCAGAAATAAACCCTCACCTATATAGTCAAATTATTTTTGACAAGGTACTCAAGACCATTTAATGAGGAAATGATAGTCTTTTCAACAAATGGTGCTAGGAAAAGTGGACATCAACATGCTAAAGAATTAAGTTGGATCCTTAACTTATACTATACATAAAAATTAACTGAACATATCAATGCCTTAAATGTAAGAGCTAAAACTATAAAATTCTTAGGAGAAAAAAAATAGAGGAATTTGTCATGGCGTTGGATTTGGCAATGATACCTTAGGTAAGACATCAAAAGCACAGACAACAAAAGGAAAAAATAGTTAAATTTCATCAAAATGGAAAGGAAAGCATGAGGAGCCGCGGACACCAGTGCAGCAGTGCTGGAGCCGTGAGGAGATTCGGGCCTTCACCCCCACATCCCCGGGGTCCCGCCACCGACCGCCTTCGTCCTCTGACCTATTCCAACAATCTCTTGAAACATGGTGTATTACTATGAAGTTCTAGGCGTGCAGAGACATGCCTCACCCGAGGATATTATAAAGGCATATCAGAAACTGGCACTGAAGTGGCACCCAGATAAAAATCCCGAGAATAAAGAAGAAGCGGAGAGAAAATTCAAAAGTGTAGCAGAGGTGTATGAGGTGCTGTCAGATACTAAGAAACGGGACATCTATGACAAATAAGCAAAGAAGGATTAAATGGTGGAGGAGGCGGCGGAAGTTATTTTGACAGTCCATTTGAATTTGGCTTCACATTCCGAAACCCAGATAATGTCTTCAGGGAATTTTTGGTGGAAGGGACCCATTTTCATGTGACTTCTTTGAAGACCCTTTTGAGGACTTCTTTGGGAATCGAAGGGGTCCCCGAGGAAGCAGAAGCCGAGGGACGGGGTCGTTCTTCTCTGCTTTCAGTGGATTTCCATCTTTTGGAAGTGCATTTCCTTCTTTTGATACAGGATTTACTTCATTTGGGTCACTGGGTCACGGAGGCCTCACTTCATTTTCTTCTGCATCATTTGGTGGTAGTGGGATGGGCAACTTCAGATTGATACCAACTTCAACTAAAATAGTTAATGCAGAAAAATCACTACAAAGAGAATTGTCGAGAATGGTCAAGAAAGAATAGAAGTTGAAGAAGACGGCCAGTTAAAAGTCCTTAATAATAAATGGTAAGTAGCAGCTGCTGCGCTTGGATAACAAGTAACTCAATACACGCGCTTAACAGAAATGTTAAAGTATAACAAGCACCATTTGAGGATTAACAGGAACTTTTTTTGAAGATTTCAAACGAACTCGACTTTCAGTATAATTGTACCTGAAGTATTTATAAACAGCTCATTGGGGCCTCTATTTGTCATAGGCTTTTGACATAAACTAAAATTGTTGTAAATCTCTGTATGCATTTTGCTTTTTTATTAAACGTACTTCAAGGTGAGTCTTGACTCTTCAGTGTAGGACAAGATTGCACACTAACACCAGCATGGACCTGCTTTTCATTGTGTCTGAAATGTGAGCCACGTAGTGTCGGCCTGCTGTGAAGTTAACATTGCCAGGACGAATCTTCTATAGAAATAATTTCCATTTCTGTAATAATTTTCATTTCTATTAATATCTAGTGAAAGATATTAATGCATTAATGGTAATACATTTCTGGTTTAATATAAATTACGGATGTTTTCTAGTTGTGCATGAATGCTGGCAACTCAGTAAGTTTTGACAGTTGTTTAAATATGTAATGTTAAGCTTAAGTTTAAAAAAGTGAAGCTGGTAAACCAGGTCTTTGTCATTTGCTTAAAAAACAAACAAACAAAAATAAATGTAAATGTGTTGGTGCAAAAAAAATTTTTTTTTCATCAAAATGAAAAACTTTAGTGTTGAAGGACAAAAATCAAGATATTGAAAAGGCAGCCTATAGAATAGGAGAAGATATTTGTGAATCATGTGCTGATAAGGGATTAATGTCCAGAAAATATGAAAACCCCTATGACTCAAAAACAAAAAAATAAACAACCAAAATGCAAATCAAAACCACAATGCGATATTACTTTTCCAGCAAACCACCATGGCACATGTATACCTATGTAACAAACCTGTACATTCTGCATATGTATCCAAGAATTAAAGTATAAAAAAAAAGTAATGGCAAAAAACACAATTATTTTTGAACGAACATAATATTATAAAACAAAACAAAACAGACACTAACATGCGTTGGGGAGGATGAGGAGAAACTGGAACATTTGTGCATTGCTGGTGGGAATGTAAAGTGGCGCAGCTGCTGCAGAAACAGTATGGAAGTTCCTCAAAAATTAAACACAGAATTACCACATGATCCAGCAATTCCATTTATGGGTATACACCCAAAAGTAGTTAAAGCAGAGACTATAACAGATACTTTCACATCAATGCTTATATAAGCATTGTTCACAGTAACCGAAAGTGGAAACACACTAAATGTCCATTGATAGATGAATGGATAAACAAAATGCAGCATATACATACAATGGAATATTATAAATTCAGTAAAAGAAATGAAATTTTGATACATATACAACATGGATAGACCTTGGAAATATTACACTAATTGAAATAAGTGAAACACAGAAGGTCAAATATTGTAAGATTCGACTGATACCAGGTATCTAGAATAGTGAAGTTCATAGAGACTGAAAGTAGAAGAGGGGCTACCAGGGCTGCAGGGAGGGAGTAATGGGCAGTTACTGTTCAATGGATACAAAGTTTCTGTCTGGCATAATACAAAATTCCAGGATGGATAGGAGATGATTGCATCATAATGGAAATGTATTTAATGCTGCATAAATCATACTCTTAAAATTACTAAAATGGTAAATTTTGTAATGTATATTTTACCACAAAAAATTTTAACAATATGTAAAAATAAGATAAGCTTTTTAGAATATGTTTTAAAAATGATGAGTGAGAAGAAAACATTTTGAGTCCTTAAAAGTCTAAAAATCTCTTTAATTTTTCCTTAGACTTTATTGATAGTTCAGCAAAGTGACAAATTCTAGGTTGAAAATAGTTTTTAGTCACAAATCTAAGACTTTCCTTGTGAAAAATCTGAAGACAACCTGTTTTCTCATTTTAATCTTGAAAGTTCCTAGGAAAGTAACGTGTTTTCTTAAAGTAAGACCGAGCTACTGAAGACCTGAGAAGTTCAGTGACCTTTCCCTTATACTTTCAACAAAGGATACAGCTTCAAACTTAACTTATGGTTACTTTACCTGTTAAAAAAAACCTAACAGAATTGAGAACCCAGAAATAAATCCACATATCTACAGTCAACCCATTTTTGACAAAAGTGCCAAGAACACTCATTGAGGAAGAGACAGTCTCTTTAATAAACAGTGCTGGGAAAATGGCATATTCATAAACAGACAAATGAAACTAGACTGCCACTTCTCCCTATACAAAAATCAACTTAAAGAGGGTCAAAGACCTAAATGTAAGACCCAGACCAATAAAAATACTGCAAGAAAATATAAGAGAAACACACCAGGACATTGGTCTAAGAAAAAAAGTTATGAGTCAGACCTCAAAATCACAGGCAACAAAAGCAAAAATAAACAAATGAGATTTATCAAACTAGAAGTCTCTGTACAGCAGAGAAAACAATCAAGAGAGTGAAAAGACAAGCCACAGAATGGAAGAAAACATTTATAAAGTATTTATCTGACAGAAGGTTGTTATCCAGGGTATACAAGTACTCAAACAACTCAATTGCAAATATATATATATATTAGGAATATGTATATATAATAGGAATATATATATTTCATACATATATATGCATTGTAGGAATATATATATATATTCCAATTAAAAAGTGGGCAAATTATCTAAACAGACACTTCTCAAAGAAGACACACAAATGGCCAAAAAACATATGTAAAAATATTCAGCATCACTAATCATCAGGGAAACACAAATCAAAACCACAATGAGCCAGTTAGGATGGCTATCATCAGAAAGACAAAGAATAACAAATGCTGGCAAAGATTAGGCGAAAAGAGAACTCCTTATACTGTTGGTGGGAATGTAAACTAGTTCAACCAGTGGAGAACAGCAGTGAGGTTCCTCAGAAAATTACAAATAAAACTACTATATGATCCAGCAATTCCACTATTGAGAATTTATCCAAAGGAAAGAAAATCACATCAAAGAGAACTCTATACCTCCACGTTTATTGCAGCACTGCTCACAATAGCCAAAATACGAAATCATCCTAGGTGTCCAACAACAGATGAATGAATAAAGAAAATGTGGTATATATACACAATGGAATACTATTCAGCCATTAAAAAAGAATGAAATTTTGTCATTGAAGGCAACATGGATGGAGCTGGAGGATGTTATGTTAAGTGAAATAAGCCAGGAACATAAAGTTAAATGCCACATGTTCTCACTCATGTGTGAAAGCTAAAAGAAGCTGAATTCATAAAAGTACAAAATAGAACAGAGGCTAGGAATGGTAGGGGAAGGGGATATAGAGTGAGACTTATTAAAAGATACACAATTGCATCTAGATAAAAGGCAAAAGTTCTATACTAGTGGTCCCCAGCCTTTTTGGCATCTGGTACCAGTTTCATGGAAGACAGTTTTTCCACAGACAGGGGCAGAGGGTGGGGGTGGTTTTGGAATGAAACTGTTCCACCTCAGATGATGAGGCTTTAGTTAGCTTCTCATAAGGAGCACACTTAGATCTCTTGCATGCCCAGTTCACAATAGGATTCACACTTCTATGAAAATCTAATGCCACCACTGATCTCACAGGAGGCAGAGCTCAGGCTGTAATGCTCTCATGCCTGCAGCTTACCTCCTGCTGTGTGGCCCAATTCCTAACAGGTGGCAATTCCCAGCCACACCAGAATGGGACTAGGGGTTTGGGGTCTCCTGTTCGGTAGCATTGTCAGATGACTATAATTAATGATAATGTATTTTAGAGTTTGAAATTGCTAGAATGAGGATACTGGATATTCCCAACTCAAAGGAATGATAAATGTTTGAGATGATGGATATGCTAATTACCTGGAGCTGATCACTGTGCATTACATATATCAAAAAATCACTGTATATCCCGTGAATATGTAAAATTATTGTCAATTAAATATTAAACATAAATACATATATAAATTACTAATAAAATGTTTAAAAATAGGACAGGCACGGTGGCTCATGCCTGTAATCCCAGCACTTTGGCAGGCCAAGGTGGGTGGATCAGAAGGTCAGGTGTTCAAGACCAGACCGGCCAACATACAGAAACCTCGTCTCTACTAAAAATACAAAAAATTAGCTAGACATGGTGGCAGGTCCCTATAATCCCTGCTACTCAGGAGGCTGAGGCACGAGAATCACTTGAACCTGGGAGGCAAAGTTTGCACTGAACTGAGATCGCGCCACTGCACTCCAGCCCAAGCAACTGTGTAAGACCCCATCTCAAAAAGAAAAATCTAAAAATTGTTTGGCATGTTTAAAAATAAGTCATCCCCATAAGTTTTAGATCTCTGCAACCAGTTGGCCATCTACATCCAATTAGGACAAGATTTTCCTTACCCCTTCCAGTAAGGAGTTTGAATCTTACGTGGATATATTTTTCTTGTTAGTCTATTTTGCAACCTAGAAATAGTGAAGTCCTACCTCCTAATTAAGGACTATAGATCCTTACATAAAAAAATAGCATGGAAAACCATGAAACTAATCATTAACTGTAAAGACAAAAGCACTGTTGGGACTGATTTCATCAAGGGAGACTGCTCAATATCTTTTGATCCTGGAATTTTAATTAAAATGATGTGTTTCAATTTTTCATTTTCTTCCTTTAAATGAGAAGACTACCAAGCTTGACGGCTGAAATCCAAACCAGAAATAATTATAATATATTGGTAAGAGCTACGCTTTTGAGTAAACGTTTTCTATGTGCTTAGTCTCTGGGTTCATTTTCAGTAACTAATAACATTAACATAGTTGAGTTGTCCTCTAAATATTTTATGTACATAATAGACATTACAGCCCACATATCCATAAACTAATACTACTTTTATGTTACCTACCATTACTAGATTAATAAATATAATCTTTTCTGCAACCAGAAAGTCAATGACAAATGCCTCCTAAATGACATCAAGAAACATAAACGGTATTAATGATTATTACTTGCTCCTTAATTCTGTTTACAATCTGTGAGCAACTTCAGATGGCTGATTTCAGAATTTAAACTGAATTATCTGTATTCCTTAAAGCCATACAAGATTTGGGGCCTAATTACCTTTATATCCAGCATCATAGCAACACAGTCCACTATGGTGCTGAAGAGAGCTGTTCCCATGCCTGAGTGCAGAAGCTCAAGGTAATGTTTCCACATGGAGACCATCATCATCATTCCCCACTTTGTCTTTAGGGCTCAAAGCAAGATGCATGCTTTTGTTTTGCAACATTCTATTGAATTTTCTGCCTACTGGATTTAGTTTAACTTGATGTAATGCTATTACTTTTTCCAGTAGTCAATGTTGTCTTATACATTTAGTGAGCAGTCAAATTATATTATTTTGTTTTCTGGGATTTTAGCCTGCTTTTGTAATCTGGCAGCACTGGGATCAGAAAAAGAAGATAAGGACAAATAGCAGTTGAATAAGCCCATCTTACCGGGACCACTGCTTTTGGTACTGTTATTTTCTTTGTAGCTGTGGCCCTCCTCTGAAATGGAAGTCAAGTCCATCATCACGTTATTCTTAAACTCCCATCCCACCGTAAACATAGACCTGTATCTTAATTTTCTTGTTAAGATTTACAAACCCTCTGATGTATTTCACCAAATCTAATTCTAATAATACTATAATCTCTAAAACAGGACACATAGGGCATTCATTTGGTACTCTGCATCTTATGAATAGTATTTTACAAACTTAATCTCACTAAATCCTCAAATAAATTCTATGAAAAGGGAATTATTACTCATATTTTATAGATGAGAAAACAGAGGCTCAGTGAGGTAAAGGAATTTGCCTAGGGTTGCACAGCTATTCATCATCAAAGCTGGAACGTTACCCCCATCTTCTGAAACCACTTTCGTGCTTTTGCAAGTATCTAGCAAAATACCTACTCTGGTTGCTTTCCATATATAATAATCAGGACAAATTTAAAAGAGGGAATCGTCCATTTGACTCCTGATTCAAGTGTTTCAACATATCTGATTTCAGAGTGAGTAAAATAGTCTATAGCTTAACAATCAACCGTTTCCACAGTCTTGTTCCAAACTTCGCTGTCAATTCTATTATTCACCAATCTCTATATGTGCTTTGGCTCTAGTGACACTGAGCTACTTTTTTCCTAAGAAATGATAAAAATTTATATTGTTAAAAAAATTGGGGTCATCAGTTGATTTTGACCAAGTCCCCACTGTGAGTCAGCTACTGAGAAGGCACAAAGAGAAAGAATTCATGTTTATTGAGTGCCTGCCAGGATTGACACCTTTACATGTGTTTTTTTAAATGGATACATAATAATATATACTTACATAGTACATGTGATATTGTGATACATGCATACAATGCATAACTATCAAATTGGGGTATTTAGGATAACCATCACTTCAAACACTCATCATATCTTTGTGTGGGGGACATTTCAAATCTTCTAGCTCTTTTGAAACATGCAATAAATTATTGTTAACACTTGACTATAGTTACCTATCGGCCAATAGTTAACTGTAGTCAATAATTAACTATTGCCCAATTGAAGGCAACGTTATTCCTTCTATCAGTGTGTTTGTACTCATTAATTAACCTCCTTTAATCTCGCAGCTCACCCTTCCCAGCCTTTTGTAACATTCGTTCTACACTGTGCCTCCATGAGATCAACTGTTTAAAACTCCTACGTATGAGTGAGAACATGTGACATTTGTCTTTCTGTGTCTGGCTTATTTCACTTAACATAATGACACTTAGTTCCATCCATGTTACTACAAATTACAATTTTTTTTTTTTTTTTTTTTGAGACGGAGTTTCGCTCTTGCTACCCAGGCTGGAGTGCAATGGTGCGATCTCGGCTCACCGCAATCTCCGCCTCCTGGGTTCAGGCAATTCTCCTGCCTCAGCCTCCCGAGCAGCTGGGATTACAGGCACGCACCACCGTGCCCAGCTAATTTTTTGTCATTTTAGTAGAGACGGGGTTTCACCATGTTGACCAAGATGGTGTCGATCTGTTGACCTCGTGATCCACCCGTCTCGGCCTCCCAAAGTGCTGGGATTACAGGCTTGAGCCACCGTGCCCGGCCTCAAATTACAATTTTTAATGGCTGAATAAAATTCCATTATGTATATATACTACATTTCCTTTTACATGTTATTTTAATTAACCTTTAAAATAAAGTTTCAAGAGGGATATATCTTCTTCCTTCTTACAGCCAATATCCCAAAGCTTTGAGTAGCTAAATAACTTCCCCATTCTCTGGTTATGCTATGTTAATAGATATGCTAATTACCTGGAGCTGATCACTGTGCATTATATATATTGAAACAACACTGTGTATTCCATGAATATGTACAATTATTTATAAATTAAAAATTAAAAATAAATGTATATGTAAATCACCAATACATAAAATTTTTTAAAAATAGGCCAGGCAGGGTGGCTCACACCTGTAATCCCAGCCAATCACAACCAATATACCACGTCTTTGAGAAGCTTAATAACTTCCCCATTCTCTGGTAATGTTTCGAGTTTTTATTGAGCCATATAGACGGTTATGACTTCAAAGCTAGTGGTTTTTAATTAGATGCTAATCACCTAATTAGAGAAACAGATGGCCTTTGAAATTCTCTATGAAAAGTAATTATGAGACAGTATTTAATACATACATTGTAAATCTAATCTAATATTGATGGAAAAAATATGTCTATTCACTGATCATCAGAGAGATGCAAATCAAAACCACATTGAGATACCATCTCACGCCAGTTAGAATGGCGATCATTAAAAAATCTGGAGACAACAGATGCTGGAGAGGATGTGGAGAAAAAGGAACACTTTTACACTGTTGGTGGGAGTGTAAATTAGTTCAACCATTGTGGAAGACGGTGTGGCGATTCCTCAAGGCCTTAGAAATAGAAATTCCATTTGACCCAGCAATCCCATTACTGGGTATATATCCAAAAGACTATAAATCCTTCTACTATAAGGACACATGTACACGAATGTTCATTGCAGCACTGTTTACAATAGCAAAGACCTGGAATCAACCCAAATGCCCATTGATAATAGACTGGATTGGAAAAATGTGGCACATATACACCATGGAATATTATGCAGCAATCAGAAATGATGAGTTTGTGTCATTTGTAGGGACATGGATGAATCTGGAGAACATCATCCTCAGCAAACTGACACAAGAACAGAAAATGAAACACCGCATATTCTCACTCATAGGTGGGTGATGAAAAATGAGAACACATGGACACAGAAAGGGGAGTACTAAACACTGGGGTCTATTGGGGGAAAAAGGGGAGGGCCAGTGGGAGGGGGAGGTGGGGAGGGATAGCCTGGGGAGAAAAGCCAAATGTGGGTGAAGGGGAGAAGAAAAGAAAGCACGCTGCCATGTGTGTACCTACGCAACTGTCTTGCATGCTCTGCTCATGTACCCCAAAACCTATAATCCAATAAAAAATTAAAAAAAATAAAAATAAAATAAAATAAAATAAAAATATGTCTATTCTAAATGTTACAACTTTCTAGAATAAATGAGTAGCAGATAATGGGTTGTAGTTTAGGAGACTTTCTTCTACCTAAAGTAGCCAAGAAAGGCTTCAGGGTGTAAATAAGATTTAAGTGGAACTTTTCAGAATTCTGATTGGTGAAGAAGGAAAGAAAGAGTAATTCGAAGATAAGAACATGGTGCACTTGAAAGTATGGAACTGAGAAAGTTCACGTCTCTTTGATGGACAGTGACCACAGGGTATGTGTTGGGAGTGAGGGTGGTAAAATGGGAGTAGAGTCAAATCATGGAAACCTTGGAACCCCAGGCTAACAGATTGGGGATTTATTCTATAGGCAACAGGGAATCATGCTTAAATCCAGCTGCAATGTTCTTAAACCAAGCAGCAAAGATTTTGGAAGGTGAGATGGGAAGGAAATTTCCATTGGAGGGAACTGTGGGTATAAGGCAAGGAATGAGGCAGAGCGTATGCGTATGCGCACGCGCATGTGCAAGCCTAGATTAGAAGACATTGTGAAATAAAGATCAAGACTTGGTAAGTAACAATGTGGGGGGAGCAGGCGATGAGTTAAGACGACTGTCGAAGCTTCGGTACTGGGAGATGGTGATGTCATGGGTAGACATGGTGATAAAGAGGAAGTGCTGTTTATAATGATTTCTATACCTAGCTATTTATGATGGGTTTTATATCTCCAGATATCTCAGGAGTTCTATATCTCTGTTTCCTCATTAATTTGAGATCATGGCAAAATATTCCAGTGGAAGGATCCAAAAAACAGTTGGAAACATAACACTAGTTGTTATAAAATTGTTCGAGGGTTAGAAAATATGGTTTTGGAAGTTGTCTTCTTATAGATGAAAGTTCTAGGGGTGACAATGGTTCCCAACGAAGAAAAGCGTAGGGACATCAGAGAGGAGGACACACTCAACACTTAGCTGGCTTTCCTCATTTCACTGTTTCCATGAAACTTTCCAAGGAGTAACCCAACTTGTGGTAGAATCGAGTATGTATTTCTTAGCCACTAAAACTGCAACTCTAACTTTGGTAGCTATAAAATTGCCATCAAGTATGATCATATGAAGAAAAAAAGGAAGGAGTGTCAAATAGGAAAACTAAAAACCTTGCTAAATCCACAAATTTTCTTTAGGAAAAAAAAAAATGCAGTACTTTTACCGAAATCATTTACTATTGGATAGCTAAGGAAATTTTCGTTTTAACATGACTTAGAATTTTAATTCTGTAAATACATAAGTAATGACAGGATATAGTAATGGGTAGTGCAAGTATTTAGCAATGTTAATGCTTATAGAACTGATATAACTATACATTTGCAACATAAAAGAGGCTCCAAGATATATTATCTAATGTGCCTTATTATATAAGTAATCAAAGCATCACATCTTAGTTGCTCATTACGTTCATGAGGATTATCAGGGAAAAAGGGTTCTAATAAACAGCATTTTGGGGAGTTTGGGGGATTTTCTTTGAGAGTATGAGAAAAGTAACTCTTGACCACGAGCAGTTACCCTTTGAAAGTCTAAGTATCTTTTTATTTTGTTTCACTTTGTTTTCTTCTAAGGGGGGCTTGCTATACTTGACAACTAAAAAAACAATACTTTGTATTTTGTAATTTTTTGTATATTGTAAAATGCATATTTTTGTAAATAGAAGGTTTAATTCTCTTTAATCTGATATTTTATTGTATGCATTTTAAACCATTGAATATAATCTCCATGTTGTCTTCATACTTACATCATCAATTCTTCGGACATAGGATTTGTATCTCAGTTTCATCATCATTTGTTCTGGTAGTACAGTTTTAATGTCCTTCTTCCTATTTCCTCTTTAATTGTTTGTGCTACTCTTTTCCGACTCCTTTGAATGTGGCTACATTCTTCTGGTAATAAAGTGTAGAGCATCGATTGTAATGTTCCAGGTCAAATCTTAACAGAGTCATTTAAATGTCAGCAGCCACATTTTTCAAATGAAGATGCCAAGAGTATTTTACAGCTCTGAAAGCCAAACAATAATATTGTCTACGGGCACTCAAATCTAACGCTTCGGGGAATAAACTGGAGAGTTTGTAAAGAGACAGGAAAGTGTTTCTTCCTTCCTCAGCATTTTCTATGTAACTAATTCAATATATCCACTATGCTTTTTCATTAACTTTTTTTGCATTAGTTTCTAGTTCTATAACTATTGGTAATTGCCATAAGCAATATAGAAAATTACATAAGCCAATAACCTGGCACAGTATCGGAAGTCTTATGTCTGGGAACTCCCTTGAGCTTATAGCTCTTAATAGGTAAATTTCATTTTATGTATTATATAGAAACACATTATTCTTCAGACAATTGTTTCAAAATATCCTATATTGTACCATTCAGATTTTTAAATGAATATTGTGCAAAATGCTGAGCCTCAGAGATTTTTCATAGGAATACATTTATTAGAAATATTTTAAATTAATGCAACTTAGATTATGTGATGAGATTATACTAGATTTCTTTTGCATCAACTGTTGTCAGATGAAGTTGTCATGACTATTGCATTCAGTAATTTTAAAACAATATAAGAGATTGACACATTTTTCTCTGGGTACTATGGCTGGGAATGTCACCCGATAGTAGTAATGTACACCTCCAGTTATCATATTAAGGTCTAGTTTTGTGGTGAGAATAAGTATAGAAAGAAGGAACAAGAGAAATTCTCTAATGCAAGTGAGATTTCACCCCCCAATCCAGTTAGCATTAATCATAACAAAAATGTGTTCTTAATTTTTGTTGCTGTTCTCAGGAGAGGTTAGTTTTCTATTATACTTACTCTCTTCTGTGGTAGAAAGAAATATGATAAGACGAGTCATAGCTAACTTAAATTTCATGAAGATTCGCTTATTTTATAAAACCAAGATCGTCAACAAAGTGCCAGATGAATGGATCAATTCCTGGGGTAGTTTGGGAACTTATTTGAAAGCGGGGGCAGAAAGTAAAATTAGATTGCTTTTGTGCTGATTATCCTCATTTAGCCAGATAAATTTCCATGTTTGATTCTCCTTTTCCATTTCTGTATTTTAAATTTCAGTCAAAATCACTTGCTCTTTGCTCTAAAATATATACCTGTGTTTATTGAAACAAGTCTTCATTTTTTAATTGACTGGAAATAGAGGGTTAAACAGAACCAAACACGTAAAATGCACCTTGATAATATTTTACATAATTATATATATGTAATATATGAAGTCAAATATTGGATATGAGTGCCATCATTAGAATATATGTATTCAAGTCCATAAACTGGCCATTTGTTAGTAGTAATTAAGCAACCTGCAGAGTGGCATTATTGAAAAAAATAATAATTCTTTTGTCTTTGTAGTGTATTTTAAGTACAGTGTTTGAGTTCATATACCTTCTCACGTGTTTATCAATTTTCACATTTATTTATCTTTAATACTAGTTGTTCATTGTGTTAAGCTCTTGATATAATTTTACTGAATATACAATGTCAGGATGCTGATAAAACACTCTGACTTTATACTTGTTACCAGAACATGTTTTATTTAGAACAAAACATCAAAACATAACTTTAATTAGTCCTGGGAAATGATCACTGTCAGGCTATAGATCCTAGGAATAACCGCTATTTCTATTTGATACTGCAAAGAAGCTTTTCAAGGTACAAGAGTACCAACTACAAGGAAAACCAAAAAATGTAGCCACATAACTTCTTCATCATTCTTATAATTGATGACCCCTTTGAAAGTATGTTTCTGTTAAATGTATCCTCAGCTCATGCTTTATTCCCAGTAGGGAACAAAAGCACTATTGGGATTAGTTGCCACAATTTAAACTCAGTTGATTTGTTGAGCCTGTGTCCACTTGGAAACTTATCAGAAAAGACTGAGAGTAGCTAATTTAATCTTGCTTTTTATGGCTTTTGACAGACAAGGTCCTTGCCTGGCCAGTACAGACATATTCTGTCATTATATCCACTATTTGTTTATAATGGTGTGAGGTCTGGAGCTGGCTGGGAATAGTGCCCGTGTATTTGCAAAGCACCTCTTTCACTTGTGACAGGTTACATTTTCTCAACTGTTGATGATTCCATTTCCTCTTGTTCTGAACATAGGAAGTGCTTTAAATTTACTTTTTTGCTTTTTTGTTTCTTTCTTTCTTTTTCTTTTTCTTTTTTTTTTTTTGAGACAGTCTTGTTGTGTTGCCTAGGCTGGAGTGCAGTGGTGCAATCTCAGTTCACTGCAGCTTCTGCCTCCTGGGTTCAAGTGATTCTCCTGCCTCAGCCTCCTAAGTAGCTGAGACTATAAGCACCCACCACCATGCCTGGCTAATTTTTGTATTTTTTTTTTTTTTTAGAGAAGGGATTTCAATATGTTGGCCAGGCTGGTCTTGAACGCCTGACCTTGCGATCCGCCTGCCTCAGCCTCCCAAAGTGCTGGGATTACAGGCATGAGCCACCACGCCTGGCCCTAAATTTGCTTTTTCTAAGAGCCCCAGAGCTTTTTGCTCCACTGTGTTGGTGGTACGTTTAAAATCTTGAAGTGTTTAGGACTTCTGGGTGGATTGTGATCCACATAGATATCTTCCCTGTGTGAGTCTGAAACCCTTCATCATAGTCCAGGGCAACATCCCTCATCTCCCAAGTGCCCAGCCATCTCGGATCAAATCTACAGACAAAAGTCACTAGACAACGAGTGAACACTGTGGGTGGATCAGCACCAGTCTGCCTGCTGGGAGAACAAAAGCACATGATCTACCTCCATTGCCCTTTATGACCAACAACAAATTATTTTCTTTACTTAGATTGTGTTCAGCAACACTCACATTTATACCTAAAAATGAAAAATATATAATAATTATATAAATATAAATATATTACTATAAGTACATTCATAAGTTACTATTATTAATACAATACAGAAATATATTAATATGAATTTATTGGTAATATGAATTAATATTTATATTAATAAAATATAATCTATATAATATTTTATACAATAGTTTCCCACATGAGCTCCAGACAATTTAATGAGACAGGCAGAGAGGTATTATCAATGTGGGTGCAGTAGAGTAATATAGCCTAAAATGTTAAGGTCATACTGCCTTAGATCAAATTCCAATTCATGTAAGTATGATCCTGAGTTGAAAATTCTCCCTAGTTCAGTCACCCCCTTTATTAACTGGGAGAAGAGCAATATTATCTACTTTAAATAACTATTTTAAGGATTAAATTAGCAAATACCTATAAAGAATTTAGCCCAGTGCCTGACATGTAGTAAAGTTTTTAATTTATCGTTGACTACACAGCACAATTACATAAGAGAGATGGGACTCCAGTCTAAGAATCCAATCCTTGTTCCACCACATCATGGAAAAATGTAGCTACATTTCAGATCCTAAGTGGCATGTTTTTAAAATCTCCATTACGCTGACCCCAAACCCCTTACCCTAAGCTTCATGGATTCCTAACAACAAACAAGGCTGCTTAGACACTACTGATATCTGCAAATTGGTCTAAGTGTGGATTCCAACACAATACTTACAGTCATGCTACTACCTGGCAGCAACATGTGTTTAAGCATCTGGCATCTTTCAAAAAGTTCATATTCAGAATAAGAACAGTTAAAAAAACACAAATACGGTCAGTCTGGAGCTTATCTCTTACTTTAAATCTTCAAAGGACAGCCAAGTCTCAACTAATTACGGAAGAATCAATGAGCTAGTACTTATCTCTTCAATGAAGAACACACAGACAGCTCATTTTTCAAGGCTTCACAGCAATGTGCTAGTGTAAGATTTCAGTGGCTGCTAAGATTCTGTGAGTTGCTTAAAACTGCCCAAGCTTTCCTATATTTTTATTTAGAAGAAGAAAATAAGGTGTATTAGATTTAATAATGTGATAAACTCTATGTACCTTTCGGTGGTCACTTTCTTCTATGACAATAAGTACCATCGTAATATCTGCCCTTATAAAAAATAAATTTAAAGAGTATAGTCCCAGTCTGTGTCTATACATGGTTTATGATTAAGAATGTAAAGTGGTGTCTTCATGGCTCTGATATTTGAAGATTAATTCCAACACTTTTTTGTATAATCAGTTTATACCAAATAAAACCTGCCTCTCAACTCAGAGATAGCTTTTTAATATACATCCTTCTAGAATATACCATGTGCTCACAAACACACTTACATATATGTTTATATGTTTCACCCTTTAATGGGGGTCACATCATTTTTACTTTTTAAATTTTTTTAATTAAATTTTTTTATTTTAATGGCTTTAGAAGCGTAAGTGGTTTTTGGTTACATGGATGAATTGCATGGTGGTAAAGTCGAGATTTTAGTACAGACATCACTGGAGTAGTGCACATTGTACCCAATGAGTAGTTTTCTATCCTTTACTTCCTCTTACCCTTATCCCTTCTGAGTCTCCAGTGCCCATTATTCCATTTTGTATGTCTTTGTGTACCCATAGCTTAGCTCCCACTTATAAGTTAGAACATAGGGTATTTTGTTTTCCATTACTGAGTTAATTCGCTTAGAATAATGGCTTCCAGCTCCAACCAGGTTGCTGCAAAAGACAATATTTTATTCTTTTTTATGGCTGAGTAGTATTCCACGTTGTATTTACAGCACATTTCCTTTATCCACTGATTGGTTTATGGGCACTTAGTTTGGCTCTGTATCCTTGCAATTGTGAATTGTCCTGCAATAAACATGTTGGTGCAGGTATATCTTTTTTTTATTGGTTTTGCTCAAATACTTTATTCAATCAAAAAATAACAAGAATCTATTATGTTTGGTATTGTGTGCCTATACATATAATTTTTATACACCAGCAAATGATATATGAGGAAATATATTTTTCATCTAAATTGTATCTAATGATATGCATAAGGTTATTTCAGGTTAAATTTATACTATACTTATTTTACCAAGCATTATGAAGACAGCATTTTGACATTTCAAACAGATATTTCTCTCCCGTACTGTAATATAATTTAATCATATCTCAAGCTAATTCTGAGAAATTCAAAAATATAAGCAAAAGTAATAGTTCCATAAATATCAGTAAAGATAAACAAAAAAACTTAAAGGGAGCAATGTGAAAACATGCCTGACTTTTCAGCTAGATCATTTTAACTTTCTTTGGCAAACAACTGAACAAAACCCCAAATTACCCAAATTTACTAAGGAAGTGGAGCCACATGATGATAATCAACACAAGAGTCTCTGCAGCCATCCGGAATTCAAGCTGTGCATATGGAGAACTCTGCTATTCCAAACAACTTGTATACCAGGGGTGATTCTCTATACTCCATTTGGACTATGAGTCATTTGGGAAGCAAAATTAGACTCCCCCACCCAAAGATTGTTTTTTCTTGTCATTGCATGCTCACACACAGGGCTCAGAGTTGATGGATAACTTACTCCTAGCACCCTGCTTCCCAGAAATGGAGATAGCAGAATTGTATTTTACCCAATAGATAATTTACTCTTGACTAATGACCGCTTAGATAGCAGGCAAAAGGATTTAAATTTCTAAACCCTAATGGAAATTTAAGGTAAAAATTGAAACAAATATTTGTCAAATTATTAAATTCTTAGCGAGATGATTAGTAATGCTGATACAGAGCTAGCAAAGTAAGGAAATTTTCAGCACCACTAAGTTTATGAAAAGCATGCAAACTTAAGTTTAGGCACACTCGAAATGAATTTGAAGAAGTCTTTCTAGCCTAAAAATATTTTGTAAATTTCATTCAATTAATAAATATTGACTGACAAAAACTACAAAATAAATCTTGGTTAGATGAATAGGTATCTCTCACGTGTGACTTTGGGTTAGACATAAAGAATGCAAACAATAAAGGGATATGGAATTGTTTCTAGAGGAACCTAGAATTTAAAATGTTAAGAAATGTACACAGAAAGTAAATACATGGTATAAGGAGTGGAAGGTGATATGTGTCTTTAAAAGATTTCTGGGACATTTGTGCGATGGACGCCAAAGGGGAGAAGTCATGGAAGAGGCAGAGTTTGAAGTGACTCTTCCAGGACTGCAATGGTTTGGACCTAAGACCTGGAGAAGAGTATCACAGATGCTCACATGTAATGGCACACAGGTGTGCAGACGCTGTTTGGTAGGAAATGGAAAACCAGGGAATATTTGTGAATAGGGAAATGATATGGTCAGGGTTTTGCGTCAGGAAAAGCAATCGGCAGAAAGTATTTAAACTGTGGGAGGGTGGAAAGGCTGGAGGGGAGGGAATGGACAGCCTGCAGGGCTCTGAAGTGCGGAGCTGGAGCTTGGGATCAGGCCAGAGTTGGGGATAAAAGTTTGGGAATCTGGGTGTCCTCTTCCTAGTGTTCATAATTGAGAAGCCCCAAGAAGAGCAAAGGGCAGGGCAGTTTCTTGCTGGAGGGCGACAGCATCAGAAGAGCCAACCTCCATGCTAAATATCTCGTCTAATGTCTGACATCTCGAAACAACAACAACAACACACGCGCACACACACACACACACCACCCCAAAACCAAAAACCCTCAGTACAAAGTAGGGCCACCTCCCCAAAGGGTGGTGGGAAATCAAGGTGCAGAGAATCAGAGAGGATAGCGCACTCCAGGGCCCACCAGGGCTAAAACTAAGGCAAAGATGACACAGAGTATATTTAAAACAGTGTACTTGGACCTTCTTCAACAGCCATCTTTCTTGGCCGATAGAAACTCAGGAGTCCCTGCTTTAAATAGATTGTTATGGCCTGCGTTCTTTTCTAAAAGGTGTTTTAAGCTACTTTGTTTTCCTGAAAGCCTCTGCAGCTGCGCTGGCTGTGCCTGTGAAGGAGCACTGGGGTCAGGAATATGTAGGGCCAGCGACATTATTCAAGTTCATTGTCTTTACCGCGCCCTGAAAGTGGGGTCCGAGTGTCTGCCCGGCGGCCTCGCCAAGAAGGAACTTGGCATAGTTTTCCAGCTGGTAAGTAGATAGGCAAAGGAAAAAAAGCAGGGTATGAAGAGCGCCCCCGTGGGAAGCAAGAGTTAAGCCTGCCACCGACCCGGCTTTACCCTCAAACCCAGGAAAGCGGTGTCACTCAGGGCTAGGAACTGCCCCCGAACGAGCTGGGCTGGAGGTGCTCGGAGGAAAGTCAGATCTTATCTGCGCTCCTAGTTATCTTCGCGGCTCTTTCTCCAGGAAAATAATCCTGGCACCATCACTCAGGAGCCATCTGTCTTCGCCCCAGTTCCCCGGGGTCAAGCGGCCAGCCCGGGGTCAGGGTCGTGCTGGGGGCGGGAGGACAGGGCCGAGGGAATCCCGGGAACCCGCCGGAGCGCGTCGCAGCGGGGCGTCCCGGGGCTTTCCCGGCCTCCGGTGCGCGGCAGCCGCGGGCGCTGCGTCCCTCCAGCCCAGTGCAGCCGGGTGGGAGCTACCGAGCGAAGCAGGTGGGTGTGGAGGAGCCGGGTCTGGGGCAGCAGGAGCCGCGGGCAGGCGGGAGCTGAGGGAGGTGCCCGCAGAGGTGTGGGCGGCGCCCGCCCGCCAGAGCCCCGGCCGCGCCCTGGACACCCGGGCGCTGTCCCTAGCTGAGCGCACAGCTCCGGCGCCGCGAGGCCGAGCCCCGGCGTCCCCGGAGGTGCCCTGCGGGCTCGCACAGCTCCGCCACCCCACTCCGCCGCCCACCTCGAGAGCCGCAAGCGCCGAGGAGGAGGAGGGGGAGGAGGCGGAGGAGGAGGAGGAAGAGAAGGCGGCGGCGGCTCCAGCCGGCGGGTGCGCGGAGCGCGGGAGGAGGCGGAGCGGGAGGCTGTGGTGGCCGCAGCCGTGTGTGCGCGCCGGGCTGGCGAGCTGCGGGGCGGGGGAGCGGCGCCCCAGAGCGCCCCGCCTCGCCTCCCGCGCGCAGCCTCTGCCCTGCTCCGCCACAGACACACACCCACCAAGCACCCACCGCCCTCCGCCCTCCGCCCTCCGCCCCCGCGGCCGCCGCCGAGCCTCGGGCAGCCCCAGAGAGCGGCAACTCCCGGGCTGGCGCGACTCGCTTTCCGGCTCCTTCCTCGCGGCGAGCTCAGCCCCGCTCGATTTTTCCTCTTCGGTTCGAGCCCTCTCTCGTCTGGGTGGCGGTGGCGGCGGCGGGGGATGGGGACCCCGCGTGGGGAAGAGGGTGAAGATCGACGAAGATTATTGTTCTTTTAAAGGATGCCTTAGCTTCCTCCCGCCGCCTCTCCTCTGAGCCTTCCTACTAGAGACCGCGAACCAGAGTCAGGGATGTAAAGACAGGGGGAAAGCACGCCAGGAGCTCCAGCCAGCCGGGGAGACCCTCCTCTTTGCGGAGGGGAGGGGGATTTCCAGCGACAGATCATTGGCGAAGGGGATCGTCGCGGGGAGAGGCTCCCCGGAGGGAGCGGGGAATCCCGCAGCCCTTTGTGGTGCCCGAGCCCGTGCCGCCTGCTGAGCGGGGTCTGTGGGAGCTAGGTAAGTGGAGGGGGCATTGCTGCCCCTCGAAGGGGTCTTCCTTTAAAAATGAATCATCGCAGCAGCCTAGCCAGACTTGAGTTGCTAAAGGAATTGGAAACTGCCATATGGCGCCCAGTGGACTTACACACAAAGCTGACTTAGCCCTGAGAGGGTTTTTAATGTAAGGCTCCTTCCTGGTGGGGAAGGCGCTCAAGTGTTAGCCCCTGAAAAGCTTCCCAGCAGCCTGACTGGGAAGGGATGGGGATATTATTTCTAGGAGCCGAGCTCTCGTTGCCTTCCGTCCATTTGTTGGTAAATGCCACTCTCACATGCACACACTTGTGGGACTGGATTTAGGGAGTGTGATGTCTCTGATGTATGAACGATCCTCAGAACACAGAGACATTCATGCATTTTATTCTTCAAGCGGTGCGCGGTCTCCGTTCTGTAGCACGATTCCCGAGAGGGAGAACGGGTCTCTAAGGAGAGAGCTTCATGGCTGTTTCCAACACACTCTGTTGGGGACTTGGGAATACGTTTGCCCTGAATAGGACATCGACCAAAAGACATCGAGCATTTGCCTCATCATTCGCTCCCGATGCTTAATGACCCTCTTCAAAATAGTATGCCGCCATCCATTTTCTCGAGTTATGAGCATTTATGTGTATTCATTCATAAAAACTATGAGTGTGCAGTATGCACAAACATGCCATTTATGCAACATTTATGACTGCACATGTGTTTCAACAATAAGTAATAATACAAGATGCAAAAAATTTAGTATGCACAGATGTACACTGGGTTAATTCCACGCAGGTTGAACATTCCTTCTAATCAAGTTGTGCAGTAATGTCAAGATGTTAAGTATCATATCACATTTTCATTTTTGCATTAATTTTTTTATTTTGTTGGGAATCTGATTTTTTTTAACCAAGGGAAAGGAAGAGTAAGCATTTTGTTGTTATTGCTTTTTAAATGTGTAGTATAGTGTGGGATAGAGGTCTCTTGGTTTATTTGCCAATAAACAGCAATAGAGATTTCAGTCAAAAATCTTGTCTTACCTGTCAGTGGTGAATAACTTACAGGAAAGATTTTGTAAAAGAGGGTAATATTCTAAAGTTATATATAAAGAAAATAAAGTTTTGCATTATGTATTTCACTCTTTAGGTGTGTGTGTGTGTGTGTGTGTGTAAATATAAAGTTGTCCAAAACTTATAGTACATGAATAAAACCCATAGACATCTAGACTAGAGAGTTCTTTGTTTTTCAATTAACTCAAACAGTTTAGTAATTTGGCACATTACACATGTGTATGCACATTTAATTGCTGTTTGAGGGGGTGTTTTTTAATGTAAGGGTATGGATAAAGTGCTTGTATGGTGGCATGGACTCTGAAAATACTGAAGGTCCAACGTAGAAATAACTTTCTTCCCCAGTGAAGGAAAAGTATCCTCATCACCTAGAAGAGTTAATATGCTTCCACAAAGTAATTACCATAATCCCTTCCCTCTTGCCTTCAGGTTTTTGACAATCGTTTATCACAGATAGAATTCTGTCTGATGCACCCTTCTTCCTTTTCTGGCACTACTCAGACTTGTGGAGAAAGGAGTGAATTTCTTGGCAGTTCTATTTGTTTCTTCCTCCTTTAACCTTCACCTTCCCTCTCCATGTTAGTGTTCTCAAATCTCCCTCATACACAAACCCACACGTATCGACTCCAGAAAAGCACTCTCTGCCTGCCACTTTCAGCGTTCTCATCTCACATCTTTCTTCTCTATTGCCTCTCTTTTCTTTTCTCCTATTTTTCCAAATAGAATCAATCCATGCATCAGTTGAAACTATTTCGCATTTCACTGCTTTCCAAGTCCCACAGTTCAACTTTCCAAGCATATGTATTTACTGAGTTTTCAAATGGGGTTAATGGGAATTATTACTTTATCCATTCCTTTCTGTTTGGGTTTTAAAACTTCATTGTTTATGCAATAGGGCAACTGCCTGCCTTAACTTTCAGCATGGTAATAAAAGTAAGCTTGCTAGAATAACGAAATGGCAGGATATAGTTTCAATCACCTTTCTTGGCAGCCTAAGAGTGTATCTGTCCAGGTTTTTTGTATACCTGCCTGCATGTCTACAGATGCACAAGTCTGCAGAGCATCTTTGTTAAATATTGAAAAAATATTCATTCTCGAATGCATATCTGGCGTTCTTATATGGTAGAGAGATCAGTATATGTGTATAGCATGTTGTGAAGGTAGACCCAAACCTAGGAGATCTATAAGATATATTTCATTCTGCCCTAATGCATTTTTTTTCTTTGTAAAGAACTAATTAGTTTCTTTGAAATTTGCTGTCTCTTAAAAACTAATTCCAAAGGGAGATTCTTAAAGTTGATAGGAAATCTCACACATATTTTAAGGAAAATGCATAAGAGTAAGATATTCTACTTATTTCAAAATGTAAACTTTTTAGATTTGTTTATATGCTTCAGTTTGATTTTACATAAAATTGTGATTCCTATTATTTTCACAGAGACTTCAGAGAAGTGGATGGTACAAAGGCATTATATGTGATTTCTTTTTAAGTCCAGAGGTTTTTTGTTTTGTTTTTGCTAGAGTTTATGGCCTTGTTATCCCCAAGTGATAGAACAGACTTTATAGAGCAGAGCAGCATTAGGTTTTTTAGTCACATTCTACAAGTGTTTTTATAGTCTAGATCTGTAGCCCATTCTGTTTCATTGCTTAATTTCTCCTTGTGCCTCTCAAATATGTAGTCCCACCAACTCTTTACTGCAAGTACGGGTTGTGAGCCAGAAGGTCATGTGTGTGAGACCAGGAATCCCTTGACCTGTGTGAGCCAAACACTCTTCTATTATCTTGAAAAGGGCCTATTCCTATAGGTTGAATTTTACCTATCTTTGCTATCTGATTTAATGTCTCATAGCTACTCATGACTCATTAATTAATTCATTTATTACTTATTAAATATATAGAAGAAGAATGTTTGAATAGAATGTAACGAATGCAAAAGATATAGAAGATAAGCCCTGCCCTCAAGAATTTTTTAGGATAAAAAAAAAGTTGAATAACTTATTGAAGAATCACAGTTATAGTTCAAAATGAAATATCTCTTTTATAAGGAAATACACTTAATAATTTTATACTTAGCAAATTAATTTAAACAAATCTATGAAGGGGATCATGAAAATTTTCACCAACTCTGCATTTGGCAATTGTTAGAAAAAAATAACAACAGTAATAATAATTGTATTAAAATATTTAATTTTAAATTAGAGTATTATAAGTAATACTATTTATTTTATTGACATATATAAAATAAAGTTATTGTTATTATTATTATAGCACCTACTTGAGGCAGATACTGTTTTATGCATTTTGCAAATATTATTTTCATTCTAACAACCACCCTATGGGGTAGCTGTCAGAAATGCCCTTTATTATATAGATATGAAAACTAATGCCCAGAGACTTTTCAACCCCCATATTTTCAACATGAATTTGAAATAAGAAGGTAGTTTAGAGGCTGATTTTTATAATGTAGGTGTGATTTTATCAGAATGTTAACACATTAGAAACTACTAGCTTTACAGGGACCACAGAAAATGAGGCTGGATGATTCAGACAATCTGATTGGTCAGTTTATTTTCATTTTCAGGTTTTTTTAAAAAAAGTTTGTGAATTACTTTGAATATAGTATTACAAGTATGTTTAATGTAGCTATTTTTAGAATTATTTATGTTTTTAAAAAAATATTAGTTCTGAAGTATAATTGTTTTACTCGTGGTTCCATGTTTTTCTCTGTAAAACGTGAATATTGCAATGGAAATGAAAACATCGTTACTTAAAAGATTTACATATTAGTATAGTGTCTAGAATGCATTTATTTTATTAACTGCAGAATTACTATGATTAAATTATGAAACCATAAATGAGATTTTTCTCAAGAAAAGTTTATATATTTGAAGAAAAGTTTTTTTCTCAATAGCCCCTACTTCTGTTACGTGAACAATGTCATCCAGATTAAATTTGAAAGTTGAAATGATTAAATATTGCCTGCCGGAAGCCATAGAATCAAATATTTAGATATATTCTCATGATTGACATTTTCATTTTTCACACAAATATTAGGTCTTACAGGTTCAATCACATTGTATAGCCAATCTTGAACCTACAATTGGCTTATTAGATAAAGTTTCATTTTAAAAGTTTGGTTATTTTGGAACTTGTATATGTTTCCTTATAAAAATAGTACTTTAAGTGAAGTTTAGCTCCTCAGACCAATTCACCAAAGCCCTTTTAATAACTAAATATACCTGAAATACAGCTGTTAGTACTAAAAAAAAAAAAAAAAAAAACCAAAAACCCAGCCATTATGTATAGCAATACTCCTGGGAAATCATTTGATTTAAATAATGTTTATTGGCTTCCTCTGTGTGAGACTCATTTAAGATACAGAGGTGAATGCAGTACTGCCTAGGCCCACAAGGAGGAGAGAAAATGGAGAAGGCATTTGTACATAAGTAACTGACATTAGGAAGAATGAAGGAAGCATTATAAAACTGACAGAGGCAAAGTGTTAAATATTTGATTCAGAGTTCTACCATGAGAGCCAGGGACTGCATATTCCTCGAGGTTCTCATTTGGTAGTTCATTCTAAAGGATCTACTGACCCTCTCTGTGCCAAGTCCGACATAAATATGAATAAAACACCATACACTTACAGCCTACACTTGCAGACAAATAATTCACAACAAACCATTATAAGTGCTATTGGTAGATTGGGATGGCAATTCAGTGGAGTCATTGTATGACAGAAGAATCCCAACAGGTAGCTTTGTGCTTCTAAATGTATTTACAGCCATGACACTTTACTCAGTCAGATCCAATACCCCCTTTTCATATATAATACTTTGTCATCTCCCCTTTATGTTCCTAAAATAATATCTACACAATAAATCCTATCTACACATATAACATTAAAAATCAATATAAATTCCCTATATGTAATAGAAAGAGTAAATAAGAAGAAAGCAGCTTATGATAAAATAGGAGGTTTATCAATATGTATGTGCTCAGATATAACTACACTAAAAGATGTACTAAAATAGTCAGATGCTTGCTACTTAAAATGCATAGGTTTGGATAAGGAGATAAGTTCAGATAAGATCGACGATAAATTTGGGTAAGAAGATAATATTCAATTGAATATTGTTGACACTTTTGTATATGTGGCATTTTAAAATAAGAGCAAAAGAAATATATTCATTGAATGTGACAGCAGCAATTGCAAACATGTGGGTGTACTGGATTAGTGAATCAGTTAACAGGAGCAGCATGATAGCTGGTGACATAACTTTCCAAAATGGTGAGCAAATCTTGGTGATAACACCTTCTATCATTCCTAGAAAATTCCTGTGTAAAAATATGCTATGAACAATAGGGCTAGTGTTTAGTCACAGATAACGGCAAGCAAGTTTTTCATTTACACAGGTGTCTGGTAAGATGTGTAAAAGTTATGGAGGGAGCAATATTTCCTGCATTTTTGGGTCTTGCCCTTCAGATATTTCATAACTTTAGGAAACTCACTCCAAAGGATTCTATTCCTCTCATTCAGCAGCACTGATTATGACTATATTCTCCCATTGAAGAAAGCCAATCCAATTCTACTGTGTGGGTGGCTATTTTGAAAAAGCCAAGCTCTCTAAGTTTTTAGTATGAAGGTAAGTTTAATGATTGACTAAATACAAAATAAATAGCAACAAAATGAAATCATGTAGATTGCTAAGCATTTAGAGACATCCTATTAGTGGGCACAATCTGATGATTTGATTATCACTGTAAGGAGTTTCATTTTCTACGTGGGATAGACAGACAAGACTTCACAGATAAAGTGACATCTAAGTTCCTTTTTAAAAGATGAATAAGCATTCTCCAGGTGGAAAAGGAGGTGGATGGAGAACATTCTAGGCAGAAGGAACAGCGTTTACAAAGCAGTGTCATAAAAAGGGCTTGGATGGTGACTGAGGCTCAGCATTGGCATTTGTAGGAAGTGATGGGAGACAAGGCTGAAGAAGGTAGGGGATTAGATGTGAAAGGTGTTTAGTTATCCTACATCATTTGGATTTTTTCCTGGAAGACGAGTGGGGGAGGGGGCTAACTGCAATTGTTTAATAGGTGGCAGAGTCGACTTTATTTTTGGTGACAATCTCTGAGCTAATGTGAAGAGAATTAACTTTAACAGGAGAAAAAAATGATACTTGGGAGACTAGTTAGGAGTCTTTCAAGGAATGCAACTAAGATAACATCTAAGACTTGTCTTAAAGTCTTAAGGCGAGAAGTGGGGGCGTTTTGGATTCCTGATGGCAAACACTTGCAATCTAAGGGAATCCAAGTTTTCCACCTCCCAATACACGTCATAAGAGTAGGCATTAGCCTCCTTTTTTTCTTTTCAAGGGTGATTGTATTAGTTGAGGTAACTTGAACTTCTGTGATAAACTTCCATATTTCAGTGGTTAATAGAGTGGAAATTTATTTTTTGCTTATGTGAGAGTTCAATGTGTGTGTTCAGTGCAGTGATTTGGGGACCCAAATCTTGCTCTTGATATTAGAAACATGAAGTTCTCTGCATCCAGCTAACATTGTGAAAGAGAATGAACAGAGAGAAAGCACACCCAAGTAGTGACACACCTGGTGTCCATTCATACTCTGCTGGTGAGATAGTCACATTGTTCCGTATACAAAGAGGGCTGGAGTTTGCAACTTCTAGCTGGGAGGCCACTTTCCAGTCATATTTCTGTATGATGGAAAGGGAAGCACAGATTTTGCTAAACAGAAATTTCTGCTATGTTTTGCTCTCTGGCTATAGGTAGGAAAACCTCAACCCCAGAAGACAACCTGAATCTCACCTAGTCACTGTTTTCATCTCAAAGTCCAGGTTCTATGGCTGATGCTGAATGCCCCCCATCATTTAGTCTGGATATGGACCCTCATTGTGCAGAAACATTTGTGCTAAAAGGCAAGTTATCAGCCTCCAGTATACAGGCATACCTCATTTGTATGGTGCTTTGTTTTATGGTGCTTAACAGTTGCTGCGAGTTTTACAAATTGAAGGCTTGTGGCAGCCCAACATCACCTGAGTCCCTCAGCATCATTTTTTTAACAGTGTGCTCACTCCATGTCTCTGTGTCACATTTTGATAATTCACCCAATATCTCAAATGTTATTATTATATAGGTTATGGTGATCCATGATCAGTGATATTTGATGTTACAATTGTAATTGGGGGCACCATGAGTTGTGCTCATATAAGATGGTAAACTTAATGGATAAATGTGTGGGTTCCGACTGCTCCACTGACTGGCTATTCCCACCACTCTCTCCCTTTCCTTTGGCTTCCCTATTCCCTGAGACACAACAATATTGAAAATAGGCCAATTAATAACCCTACAGTGACCTCTAAATGTTCAAGTGAAAAGAAGAATCACATGTCTGTCACTTTAAATCAATAGCTAGAAAGGATTAAGCTTAGTGAGGAAGGCATGTTGAAAGCCAAGACAGGCTGAGAATTAGTCCTCTTGTTCCAGTTAGCCAAGTTGTGAATGCAAAGGAAAAGTTCTTGAAGGAAATTAAAAATGCTACTCCAGTGAGCTCGTGAATGATAATAACAGAAAAAGAGTCCAATTACTGATACAGAGAATGTTTTAGTGGTCTAGGTAGATCAAATCAACCACAACATTCCCTTTTAAACCAAAGCCTAATCCAGAACAAGACCCTAACTTTCTTCAATTCCATGAAGGCTGAGAGAGTTGAGGAAACTGCAGAAGAAAATTTTGAAGCTAGTAGAGGTTGTTTCATAGGTTTAAAAAAAAAACCATCTCTATAATATAAAAGTACAAGGTGAAAAACAAGTGTTAAATATGGAATCTGCAACAAGTTATCCAAAAGATCTAGCTAGATGAAGGTGGCTACACTGAACATGAGATTTTTAAAATTTCCTTAGAGACAGGGTCTCACCTTGTCACCCAGTCTAGAGAGCAGTGGCATGCTCACAGTTCACTGCAGACTTGAACTCCTGGACTCATGGGAACTACCCCCTTCAGTCTTCCAAGTACTTGGAACTCAGGTGTGCACCACAACACCTGGAAATTTTTTTTATTAAAAAATTTATCTAGTTAAAAAAAGACAAGATCTCACTATGTTACCCACAACAGATCTTTAATGGAGATGAAACAGCCTTCTGTTGAAAGGTGATGCCACTTAGGCCTTGTGATAGCTAGAGAGAAGTCAATGCCTGGCCTCAAAGCTTCAAAGGACAGGCTTACATTCTTGGTAGGGGCTAATGTAGCTGGTGACCTTAATTTGAATTCATTGCTTATTTTCTATTCTGAAATCCTAGGGCCATTAAGAACGATGCTAAATTTACTCTGCCTGTGCTCTAGAAATGGAACAATGAAGACTGAATGGCAATGTATTTGATTAGAGCATGGTTTGCTGATATTTTAAGCCCACCCTTAGAACCTACTGCTTAGAAAGAAAAAACATTCTTTTCAAAATATTACTGCTTTTTGACAATGTTCCACATCATCGAAGAGCTCTGATGGAGATGTACAAGGAAATTAATGTTTTCATGCCTGCTGGCACAATATCCATTCTATAGCTCATGGATCAAGGAATAATTTTGACTTTTAAGCCCATTATTTCAGAAATACCTTTTATAAGGCTATACCTGCCGTACATAGTCATTTCTCTGATAGATCTGGACAAAGTTAATGCTTCTGGACAGGATTCACCATTCTAGATGACATTAAGAACGTTTGTGATTGATGGGAGGAGGTCAAAAAAATCAACATTAACAGGAATTTGGCAGAAATTGATTCTAACCCCCATGGATGACTTTGAAGGGTTTAAGACTTCGATGAAGAAAGTAACTGCATGTGGTGGAAAGAAGTAGAATTATAAGTGGAGTCAGAGGATAGACATAAATTGTTGTGACCTCATAATCAATCCTGAGCAGAGAAGAAATTGCTTCTTATGGATGAGCAAAGACAGTGGTTTCCCGAGATGGAATCTACTCTCGGTTGAAGACACTGTGAACATGGTTGAAATCACAACTAAGGATCTGGAATATTACATCAACTTAGTTGATAAAACAGAAGCAAGATATGAGAGGATTGACTCAGATTTGAACAGAGGGCTAGTGTGGGAAAATGCTATCAAATAGCATTACATGCTACTGAGTGATCTTTTGTGAAAGGAAGACACAGCTGTGGCAAACTTCATTGTTGTCTTATTTTAAGAAATTGCCATGGCCACTCAAATCATCAGCAGCCACCACTGAAATCTGTCAGCAGCCAAAAAGCATCAAGGCAAGACCCTCCATTAGCAAAAAGATTACAACTCCCTGAAGGCTCAGAGATTGTTAGCATTTTTTCCCAATAAAGCTTTTTAATTAAGGCATGAACATTTTTATTAGAAATAATATAAAATACAGTATTTTATAAATATTACCTTTACGTGCATTGGGAAACCAAATATTTCTGTAACTTCCCTTATTAATAGGTATTCACTTCATTGCAGTGGTCTGGAACTAAACCTGTAATATCTTGAGATATGCCTGTATAATGATAGATGAAGCTTGGAATTATTGCATTTAGAATTTCCCTTTGGAAAAGTGAAGAATGGGAGACATAGACCAGTCATTGACTCATAACATGGAAGAAATCGTAATGGATATTGTTAAAGACACCCCTGTCCTGGCAGTCAGGCACATTCCTTCCTTAGACCCTGGTTTGCTATCTTGGAAGAAATTCTTTGTACCTTGTTCTATGTAGACCTGCCACCGTATGGGAGGTTCTTCATTGTCCATTACTCTCCATGGCCACTTCCAAATGGGTATTGGGAAATATACCCTTCCTCCCTTCCTGGAACTTACAGGGCCTTATCAGCCTGCTTCTTCTCAGTCTAAGCCTAGATGCCTAGAGTGGTTTTGAAGTCATTGGGTTTTTTTTTTCTTTTTTAATTTTTTCTTAGGCCTGAATCTTAATTTCATTGACAATACAGTTTTCTCAAAATTTTCATAGGTTACTTATGTATTTGCTTTCTGTCAGTTACACTGCTAGCTACAGTGAAAGTTCTCTCCTATTCATAATTGTTGAACCTGTTTCATTCCTTTGTTTCTGTCTTACCCACCCATGTCTTAAGTGGTTATGTTGGGAGTCGTCTCAAAAATAGGCCTGAGTGGTTAGGTCACTTCATTAATGACATGTTTACTGCAAGGCTGAGTCACTTTGTTGAACTCAGAGGTTATAATGGGCTTCTGTTACTCAAACCCTTTTTCATTATTGTTTCTCACCCTTATTGTCCCTAAAGCAGTGGGCTGTTGCAGCTTTATAAGGTCTTCTGTTTCAATCGTTTTGTATACTTTGCTACAGGCAGTGAGGAGCAACTGTCACCCAGTTGCTCTTTCCAATCATTCTGGCTCTTTCCTTCTTTAGACCCTGGTTTGCTATCTTGGAAGAAATTCTTTGTACCTTGTTCTATGTAGACCTGCCACCGTATGGGAGGTTCTTCATTGTTCATTACTCTCCATGGCCACTTTCCAATCATTCTCTCTGAAGTTATAGGCCTGCCTTCTAAGTTAGCACAGTTGTGCCAGGACATGACAGGGTCCAGGCATCTTGTCTTGTATATTTCTTTCCTTGCTGATGGCCAATGCCACATAATTAGATTTTGGAAAAGGTAGCACTCGCACCCCACTAACCTCAAGGTATCAATGTTAGGATAATGCTAGCTCATCCTGTAACAAACACCAGAATGTTAGTGATTTGGCATAACAAAAGTATGTTTCTTACTTACATAACAATAAAACGAAGGGTGTGAGAGCATGGAACAGTCACAACCAGTTTTTAAACATCTTGACCCAGGTTTGACAACAACACTTCTGCTTGTAGTCTGCTGATGAGAACTAGTCAGATAGCCCTCTATCTAGATAACTAGATGCAGGGGCTGGTAGTAGGGGCTGTGAAATGTAATCTTTGGCTCAACAGGAAATTCTCAGTGAATTCTATAAGGTGAACTATAAATTTAAACAGACAACTAGCCACCCCTGCTGTAATATTTCTTCAAAATAATCTAGGAGGGAAAAAGTGTTTGAAGTACATCCACTCACTAGTTAATCCATGCTGTGGCATATCCTTCACCTCACTCCTGTGTTCTCATTGGCTCTCTGGGACATCTTCCTCTGGGACACATCTTTCCTTCTTTCTGCAAAGCATCAATCAGCATTATAGTGCTCTTACATATAAAAGACTCTAGCTAAGTGTATTGGGATAAAGGATGGTAATTATAGCATAGACAGAAAACTAATTCTAATTAAATGTTAGATGTCACTGCTCCTAAAAATGTATTGACCATTTCTCATCACAGGGTTTTTCTCACTGGTCCATATCTCACTGGGGCCCAGGCTCCAGCCATTTTCTGGATGCTTTACCAGCCACTTGCTAGGTCTCCTCTTCTTCCCATCTCTTCATCCAGAATTTTCCCATTATTCTTTCTCAAGGTGACAATGGGTGATGCCAAAAGACAGAGGTAGTTCATTATGCTGAACTATTTAACTCTTGTTTGCCTCTGACTTTCCCAAGGGCACTTGCCAGTAATAGCCAAGTAGCCCATTGTGGGTGGGTTTTGTTTTTGTTTGTTTGTTTTTCTGAAACGAGAAAGCAATTCTTTCCCTAGGAGGACTTATTGCTTCTTATACTCTAACTGGCTGGAAATTGTAGCCAGTTTTTTATAGGTGCACATTCAGCTAATATTTGTTAAACACTTTTCAGATGTAAAGTTCTCTGCTAGGACATGAAGTTAGGCAAACTTAGTCCTTACCCTTTCGAGGCTTATAGTCTGCCTGAAAACAAACACAGAACGCCCAGATCCCTGGCAGGGTTAATGGCAGTGAGTTTGCCCACGTCCAAACAATTGATGATTCTTTGGGTCATGGACTATTTCGAAGGGGATGAGGAGTAGCGGCATGCAGGCTATGGTGTGCTGAATTGCCGAAGTTGAGACATTATGCTGTCATTATTTCCCAGAGATAAATTCTGTGCCCTGCTTCTGGTCACCTCGTTGTTTTTTTGCAGGCTCCTGGTCTTAAGCTATGTGGTTCTTTTGACACTCCCCACTCCTGTTTTCTAATAGTTAGGAGAAGCCAGTCCTAAAAGGAGACAGCTAGGTCTGTGAACATGGCATCTAGAGAGAATAGACCAAATGGCAGATGGCAGTACTGGTAGACAGGAAGTTAGATTTTCTTCCTAGGGAATGTCCTGGCCGAATATGTAAGCAGTGTCTGGGAGCAGGCGATATTTGGAGATTCAGACAGGCAGGGCCGACAGAAACAGGCAGGATTAGAATGGTCCAGCCCCATAGGCTCAGAATGCTACCGCTGACACACAGTTTAGGAAGAAGTCTCTTCTAAGTAGCTAGCAGCGGCCCACAGAGTTAAGACATCTCCATTCTCAGGAAAACAGGGTGATGTTCACGTGATTAATGAAGGGATTCAGGCACAATGGCCAGGACCGTTTCTTACGCCGTCATCAAAGTACCAACCCCACTTTCCTGGAGTTCCACTACAGCTTACTAACTGGACTCTTAGCATCTTTTCTTGTCCTCTCAATTAATTTTATCCTTTGTTTTTTTTTTGTTTTGTTTTTTGTTTTTGTTTTTTACAAAAAGCAAATCTGATTGTGTCACTCATTTACCTAAAACCTTTCAATGATTTCCCACTTTTCTTAGGATAAGGTTAGGTTGCCCTTCAACTTGCGGGCAACCATATTCCTTCTTCATTTCCCAGGGTATCAGTAGTAGAAGGCTGTTGTACATGATGGGCTCTGGTCAGTCTGGCCCCTGTCTGCCAGCATCATCTCAGGCATCACTCATTCCTTGTTTTCTGTCACAATTTCTGGCTTTATTTGAAGTGCCCTGGGATTTCTTGCTAGAAGGCCATCACACATGGTTACTTGGGATGCTCCCTCTTCCCACTTTCACCTAATACATTCTTACTCATGTATCTGAACTCAGGTCAAAAATCACTTGCTCAAAAAGTCTTCTTGTCTCCCATAGCAGGGGAGGTACTTCATCATGCTGTCTTCTAGCCACCCTGATTCTTTATGGCACTTGCCCCGATCTAACTTTAAAATGTCAGGCATTTACTCATTTAATACCAGCTTTCTCACACTAATATCAGCATCCGTTGTGAGAAAATAAACTCAATAAATTCAGGGACTTCCCCTTTAATGCACTGCTTCATCCACAGCACCGCCCACAACTCCGTGCACATAGTAGATGCTTATTATTTGTTTGTTGAGTAAATGAGTAAAGGAATAGATGGAGCTTGGGCGCAAGTCAAGTTCTAGGTCATAAAATGGAACCGGGAAACCAGTTCCCAAGAACTGCTGTTCAGGGCAGGGCAGGATAGGACCGGAGCAAGTCTGCCTGATGATGAAGTGCCAAGCCATGACCATGCAGTATTTACACTCATGAACTCTTTATATTTTTCTTGACAAGGACCAGGATGGTCCTAAAACCCAAGAGGGAGCAGAGTTTGTAAGTGGAGGCCCAGCGTCTGCCACTGCTGGGAATGGAAGTAGAGGTAGAAGGTGGTAGAAACACAGTGAAGGCAAAACATGGTGCTTCCAACAGAATTTTTTCTGTCATCCTTATTCAGAAGAGGGCTTATTTCTTATTTAAGAACTGACCCTAGCCTCATAACTTCACAGGAAAGTTATCTAGACCAGTGCTTCCCAATAGAACTTGATGTGATGATGGAAATGTTCTCCATTTGTGCTCTCCAATAGTCACTAGCCACAAGAGCTATTCAATACTTGAAATGTAACTTGAGAGACTGAGAAGTTGAATTTTAAATTTATTTAATTTATGTTGAAATAGCCACACATGACTAGTGGCTACCATGCTAGATAGTATATAGGTCTAGACTATTATTAGCATGAACTACTTTAAGAAACTAAGTTTCAAAAGCCGTATGGTTTGAATTTTAGACATATTCATTTACAGCCAGTCTTGGCCTCCAGTTCACCATATAAACATGTAAGCAATCTCTGGTGCCCAGTGCCAGTTTGACTTTGATGAGTATCTCCTCGGTACATCCTATCGAAGGGATTTGAATGAATTGTCTCTTGTTTCTGTCCACAGGAACTATTCTTTATTGAGGGTTTTTCTATCTTTAGGTGGGCTGTATAAAACGTGAAGTATTATACACATGGAGAACACGTTCTCTGCAAGTATCTACGTCATGACTGTCTCACCTCTAGTGTTTCCAGGCAGTACTTTTTTTGATTACCCTCTCTTCTCTCTTTCTCTCCTTCCTCTCTTCCTGTTTCCTTTTTAACATCTAACATGAACAGACATAACACCATGTCCTTTAACAAGTTCCTTTTCTTTTGCATATTGATTTCTTTTCCTTTGTGCTTATTTACAAAAGCTGTTTATCAGTCCAGGTCCTTAACAACAACAACAAAACAAAACAAAACAAAAAAACACAGACCAAAAAACAGTTCAAATCATTAACAACACAACAAAATCTCAGAAATGCTGATCTTCCGGCTTGCTGATTAATACATTTTTGGATATTGATCAGCTGTAATAATTTCAATATCAATCACATGAGGAATGTAAGGTAAGGCACTGCTCTTGGTTTTTCCCAGTTTTCACCTAGATAACACTGTAGTTGCTTTTAATCCTTTGAACGAGCCCATTTGTCTGACTCATGAATTCTTTTTCCTGTTTCCACAAATAAAAAACTTTCCAATGAGGGAATAGCAGTATAGGAGTGTGGTGTTTAGAAGGCAAAAATCTGAAATTTGATAATAAAGTAACATTTTCAAAGAAAGGGTCTATCTTTACTCCTTTTTCCCTAGTCTGAATAGCTTAGAACAAATGTGTCTCAGGGCTTTCATGCTAAATGTTCCCAGTTCATAAAATCATGATTATTAATCAGGTTATCATTAAATATTAACTTACATTTGAGATAAATGTCATTTTAAATTTGGAATCCTACTTTTTTTCTAAATCTAAGGAGAGCATTTTCATTAGGTTTTGTGGAAAGAGTGCACATAGAAAGCTTAGAAGCTATTAAGAAGCTACTTCTTAAACTTGGCTTCTGGTTTCATTCGAGCCCAGCCAAATAGTTTCCAGCATAATAAACAGGATTTGTAAATATCTATATGAAGCTAAAATAGAACACTATAGTAATTGTTTTTGTCATTTTTTTAAATCTAGGGAGCTATTTTATTGCAGACATTTTATAATATTCAGAATACAGTGCTTGATGCATTGTAGATGCTCAATAAATATTTATTGAATGAATTAACAAGTTAATAAAACCTCAAAGAGTTTTAAAAATTACAAATGGTGGCTAAGGCTATTATGTTCATAAATCCATGCTATATTTCACAGAGCTGCATGAATTAAAATATCTATGTCATTTGCTAGTACTTTATATTAGTTTCTCTTCTTTTACAGCAATATGTTTAAATCAGGGAGAGAGTTTCAACTAGGTGCTAGTTAAATAAATATTCAAGTCCATAATGTTATCTGGGCCTGCAAAACGCATGCTAGAACACAAAACCAAAAGTTTCTGTAATATTCTTTGCAGTGATCCTGTGGGTTTCTTGAGAGCAAAGGGCTACTTTACCCACTTTTGTATCTCCCATGCTCGATATATAGTGACAGTCAAGTAAGATTGTTTTGGAAAGAGGAGACAGACGAGAGAGGAATAATGGATCTAAATCAGTATTTCTTATTTATATTTTATGGTCTTTTTCCATTCTGACCATTATTGGAATAGTAGAAATTATAGACTTATGTTGTAGCCAGGAATCATTAATAATAAGGTTCAACTCCCCAGTATTTATAGGTTTCACTGGGTGTGAGATAGTCAGATTACTCTTGCTTCACATTTTTTCTCTTCCATTGTTTACATTGTATATTCATTTTTGGCGCTCTGTGGTAGCAAAGTCTAATGGAAAGAACTAGGTTCAGAAGCAAGAGCTTTGGCTAGTGGCCCTGATGCTGAAAAGGCCCTCAGAAGATTGTTTAAATCCACCAGTGTTGTTCACCCAGTTAGAGTGAACCCCTCTTCCAACTACTGTAAATTTTATATTTTCAACATTTAAAAAACTTTGGTAGGCATCTATTTTGACCATAAATCTTGAATACTAAGACTGTTAGCATTACTTCTGAAAGTCACATACTAAAACTTATGTTTGGTTTTAAAAATTCGGAGCTGCTAAAACAGTTGCCAATTCTGTCATCTCTATCCATAAGAGAGTCGTAACATCAGAGTAGGTTTTATACATGTCATTCAGGTCAAAGGGTAGACAAAATATTTTAGGAATTATTTGTGGCTCACTCTTACCTTCAACATCATGCTACTAGGATTGCTCAATATTGATCCTATATTTTCTATATTTATTATGGGCATCCAGAATCCTTCAATTCAAGGGAAATTTCCAGTGTCATAAGGTCAAGAACATGGGCTTTGGATTAAGATAATGCTGGGTTGGAATCCTGGAAGCAGTACCTCCTAGTTGTGTTGTAAGCAAGAAACTTACCTTTCTGAGCCTCAGTTTCTTTACCTGTAAATAAAACATAATAATGGCCACCCCAACGTGGGATGAGAAATAATGAGAATTCTCACCATGGGAATTAACTGTGATAAGCACATTGGCCACATATAATAATCACTCAATATTTAGTAGGTGACAAAAATGATAATCATTAACAAAATTCACAAAGCAAATGAGATCCTAACTTTGGCTCTCCTTCAGATACAACTCTAAGGATATCCCTACATTCTAGGAAATGTAAATTTTACTTATGGGCTTTTTTATCTAAGCTGAAATAAAATCCAAATTGTAAAACTCAATCCATCACAATACCTTGTTTTACACCGACATGTTCTTTTATTGTAATCCTGACTACATGCAGCTTGCAAAGATGAAAAACAGTGCTTTAAATATCACCATCTCTAAATCCAGAAAAACTAGTTCTTTCTTTGAAGAAAAAATAAATGAAAAAATAACAATATTAAAGGAGAATTTTTTAAAAGGAAAACAGAATCCATAATTTCACAACCCTTAACCACACTACTCCTTTCAATGAGAATAATAGCCTTCATTTATTTCTGAATATTTTCTCCCTTGGTCCAAAGTAACATTCTCTGTTATATACTGTTGTATATACTGTTGTATATAACCATAATTATTATGATTTTTCCACACGGTTTATCTCATTATTTCAAGACTGCATCATCTGGTACAAGTCACGTGAACTCAGGGCTTCAGTTGGTCCATCTGTGGTCCCTAATTTTTACATTTTTATTTTAGAAAATGTTGATGGAAATTGATGAATTCATATTCCTCACCAAATGCTTTGATATTTTCTTATCAAATTTTGCTAAATTGTATTTCTAGCAGTAAATTTAACATCCTAAGATTCATAGATGCTAGTAGGTCATCTTGCCCATCTGCCTTACTTTTTTACCGTTAATTATTTATTATTGTTGTAGCTTCCTAGTGTTTTAGACAACAGAGACACATGGTAGATTGAGAAAGGGGGCAGGGGTGAGGGAAGGAATATTTATAAAGTGCCATACACAGATGGATGCTTAAAAAATGCTGTTTAATGATCCTTGCTGATGACAAGGATGGATGAAAAATATTATTCCCAAGGGATGTGGAGATGGTGGTGTCTATAGTTCAGGGAACGCTTCCCTTTTCTATCTAATAATGAATAGAAAAAAATCAACCATTCAGTCGATTGTGACAAAGTCCAAATTTTAAATTAATTCCATAATATCAATTATGTGTTAGAAACTTGTTTTTCATGCCTGAATCTAGAGCACAGTGTTTTGAGTATGAATAATCAGAAAAAGAAAGAAAAGGGACTTCCAGTTGATGCTATGCTGAGTGTCTGAAGGTGAATTTTGGAAGTAGTTCTGCTTTGAGGCTGAAGGTATGGTATCTTAGTCCTTTGGGGCTGTTACTACAGGATGTCTTAGACTAGGTAACTTATAAACAGCAGAAATTTATTTTTCACAGTTCTGGAGGATGGACAGTTCAAGCTCAAGGTGCTGGCAGATTTAGTGTCTGGTGAGGGCCTCTTCCTTAGACATGGTGTCTTCTTGCTGTGTCAAGGACACAGGCAGCTCTCTGGGGCCTATTCTGTAGACACTAATTTCATCTTGAGGGCTCTGCTCTTATGACCTAATCACCCCCAAAAGGTCCCACCTTTTAATACCATCAACTTGGGGAGTAAGATTTCAACATAGAAATTCTGATGGGATGCAAGCATTCAGACCAAAGCACATGGCCACCTGTGCATTGTGTTTAGAATACATCACATAAAACTCCCACCTTTCCCCTCACATGATTTTCCATTCCAAATACTGCCTGGCATGTATTTCCATTATTATAGGATTATCCCTTTGAGGCATCACTTGGAAATACATTCTATTATTTAGAGAGAGAAGAGATCATTATTGACAGGTATAAGTTTATATTTTGAAGAAAAAAGAAATGGACTCACTAACTTTGACACTTTCTTTGTTTTTTTGTTGGAGTAAATTCCCTCACCAGACATGAAATATCTTTCCTAGGGGTGAGTGAGTGTAAGCTGAGAAATGGGAAATTCACTTGTATGACATTTTAAACTTAAGAAATTTACCAAATTCAACTTTTTCCCATTCCTCATCAGTCCCGTAGAAAATGTAGATGAGTTGTATTCACACAGAAATCTCACAGAATCATAAAATCCCAGTGATAGGAGGCACTGAGGACCATCTTGTCAACCTCCACAAGCTAGGAGTTTCTCCTGTGCATACCTGACAAGTGACCACCCGGGCCCACATGAGCACTGCCAGGCGGTGGTCCTGGCAGTTTTTTGAGTAGCACTGTCCATTCTTGGGCAACAATAATTACTAGAGAGTTTTATGTATGTATACTTTGTTCTCTACCTAGTTCCAGGAAATCCAGGTCTTATTTTTAACCCAGGCCTTGTTAAAGTTGGCAAATAAAGATCACCAGAACTTCTAAATAAATTGGAAGTTATCCATAATATTAATAACTGGTATTATGTTAACCAAAATATCTCACAAAACAAAGATACTAGCACTTTGAAATTTATTACTTATTCATTTTTGGGGGGGTAATCCACAACATGCGTTAAGCATTCGTATTAGGTGACACACTAGCTAAGTACGAAAGATGCAAATATGGGTACAGAGATGTTTATCAATTTTAAGTAACATCTAGCAGGTATTTCTAGTTTCAAGCTCACATGGCAACTTGTGCTTTGCTGTTGTTGCTTTTATTAGAATTGTAGTTAGTTGCTGGTATGTTTGTAGAATATCTGTCTACCTCCATGAGAATGTAAGCTGCACCATGGCAGAGACTGTGCCTCTAGCAGCTTTAGGATTCATACATATTTGCTGTATAAGAAATGATTCTAGTTGAATAGTTACAACGAGAAAAGCACTATAATAGAGAAAACAAACTTCTAACCCACAAAGCAGGAAATATTAATTCTTTCTGGAGATGGTACTTATTCTTGATCTTGAATAATGAGTAAGAGTTTATTAGATGGAAAATGCAGAAAAGAACATTTCATACGTGGAAGTCATATTGAATTTGAGGACTAGCAGGTAACCCGAGGTAGCAGGAATGAGAGAAAACTGCTTTTAAATAAATAAGGAAGGAAATAATTAAATCTGATTATTTACTTTTTTATTCAACTAATATTTATTGCATGTTACTTGGGACACAATGATGAATAAGATCAGATATGATCCCTGCCCTCCAGGAACTTAGAATCTAGTGAAACAGATGGATATTCATCAAATAATCAAAGTAGTCATCCCAAAAAATATAAAATTGATGTTGTGACAAATGCTACTACAGGTGAAAGGTACCTGGTTCTATAAGTTCTTACAATGAGAGGATTATTTTATGGTCAAGGAGGCCAGGGGGCAATAATATGTGATCCTTGAGTTGGTATCTGAAGGTGAAAGGGACACGAAAAGATGTACAAATTCCCTGTGGCAGAGGGAGAATAGCACATTAAAGAAATGAAAGAAGGATTTAGAACAGCAAGGGACGTATAGAAGCACAGAGGTAAGTGGAAGATAGACCTTACAGTCTTTGTATAGTGTCACATCTTAATCCTGAGAGCCAGGAACCATGGGAGCATCTTCTACAAGAGATAGCCCCGACCTGCTGGTGTTTGGGCTATAGTATTCAGAATTGACTGGAGAGATCCAGGGCAGAAGGAGGTAGTTATTTTCAAAACCAGTGCTAAGGAAGCAGAGGTAAGGAAAGAGCAGTTCTGGGAAGTGCACCTCTCTTTGCAAGAACACAGTTAAGTTGCCTGACTGTAGCCATCACACCCTTTACTGAAACAAACAATATGTAGGAGTTAACTCATCTCAACTTGGTATAGTTTGGATTAGTATTTTTGACATGGGAGTAGATTAAGAAATAAAAGCTTTTTAAAACTCTGACTAGAAGGTGAAAAGCAAAGAATAATGAAGTGGGATTTAATGGAAAGAGACTTGTATAGACAACTAGAGATCTGGGTTCTAGTTCAAGCTCAGCAACTATCAGATGAGGTCAGCCAAATCATGCAACCTCATTGTATCTCAGTTTTAAAAGATGTAAATAAATAAATTGGACCAGATCATATCTAAGCTCCTTTCTGCTACATTCTGTGATTTTAGTCTCAAAACACGGAAGTATATAAAGCATGGTGTAATACTTAAGTCGTAGAGACTTCTCAGTATTTGAGCTTTTAATATAGCCACATCACCTATAATGTGTTTGATTATGGAGAAACAGGAACAGAATTGTAATTTAAAGTGTATTTTTGCTATGAAACAAAGATCAACTGAGAAATAGTTCTTGTACAAGAATCTTACTACCCAACATTGCAGACCATGTTATGACATGACCTAAAAGTTAATTTTTACTGGAAGAGATTTAACAAATTGTTCAAATCCTATCCAAATTTCACAAACATTTCCATATTTTGTTTCAAAGAGGCTAAATCTGTCTTATGCCAAACATCCAAATGGAATATAAAACATATGTCATTCACCCAAATAGTAAATTGTATCATTCACATGGAATACAGGGTAGTGACTGAAGTTCGTGATTTATTTTTCAGGATATTACAGGGTGGCCCATTGTTTCCCATTTCTTTGTGTACCAATAGATTCTCTGTTGGTTGCCTTCTTTATTTTTTTCATCACCTTTCATCTTTATCCCCTTCACTACACTGTGAGTCTGGGAAGACTTGCAAAAGGAAAGATTTAGAAGGACACATCTTGAGTGCCAATGTAAAGGGCGCTCTTACCATCATAATAAAAACCCACTAGCTGAATAGCTGAATGCGGATATAAAAGTTTGAGCCCTTTTCTATATGTGTTTTAAAGCAGACTAAAAATTTCCAGCCATCACTCTACCTTGTAGTCTGTAAAAGGTCCAAGATGCTTTATAACTTAATATTATATTTTTCAGAATAAAGAAGGGTTTTTTTCCTAGTCAGCTATGTTTTATAAAAGGCCATTTTTCTAAAGACAAATCTGGTGTTTTATTCTCTAATTTTAGTGAACATATATGTCTAGGACCCAATTCTTTAAATAATTATCCTCATGAAGAAAAAATGTATTACGGGTCTAAATAGTTTATTTATAAATTTGGAGACAGCTATGATATTGAAAGATGCTCATATTACGTATCCTATTTATTACTTGTCTTGTCCCCACTTATTGCAACACAATGCTTCCTTTGACCACTGGAAGCAAAGCTTTTAGGATTTCATCTGAGTGTATCTAAAAAAAGCATCGGTTATATCAAGGATAAAAGTTCTAAATTTTTTTTAAACTAAGGAGTATATAGTTGTGCTATAGTTGAGGAACAAATTGATATTAGCAGTCTTTGGTTGCAGAAAAGAAATGCCACCTTCCACTTTCTGAGGACAAGAACAGCATTTCAGTTATTCCTAAAACTTGATATATTAAAAAACAATAAACGGTATGAAATTTATTAAATATTTCCAATCAGGTTCTAAAGTAATGCAGGTTTCAGGTTTGTTGAATTTCTTAGAATAGCTGAAAATTTCCAGGACCTTACTTAAAAATATATATATTTGAATGTTTTCAACTTGTTATAATGTTATTGGTTTTCATTAGTAAATTTTGGAGATGCTTTTAAAAATTGCAGCCAGTAATGGAATTAAAAATATACATTGATTTAATCTTCATCTAACAGCTACGATGCCATTTTTCCAGATAGCTACTGCAAATCATATTGTTGTTCTCTGAAACAAACATGCTTCTGCAGAAACTTAGTACTTAATGCTGTACATGAAAATGTAAGAAAATGCCTTAGAGCTATATATGGAGTGATTCAGACTTAAAGGTCTCAGAGCTGTTTGTTTGCAGTGCCTGCTCAGCATGTACTAGCAACACAAAATGAAATGTTAAACATCATTTACATCTTTAGAAAGGTTTGCTTTTTATCTTCACAGGATCGCACATGTGACTTACCCTTCCTGGCTCCATGAAGGAAGTGTCAAGTGTGTGACATAATGCTAGTATTTCTGAGACTACAGTAAACCCCACCTCCCCTCCAAACCTAGAGTCTCAAGCTGTAATTAGGATGCCATGATGAGAAAGTTGTGTTTTGTCAGGTTTGGCCCTGAGCGGGTGGCAGCATAATGCCACGCTGCTGGTAGAAGCAGGGCGCAGCTGTGCAAATCTCAAATGTTTGTTGTTGTTTATTGTTTACAGACCCACTTTTTTTGTCTCTAGCAGACTAATGAAGGGAAGTCGAGTGTATTTGCACTGGCCAACGGATTTGTAGCTGGCTTGATTGATTGAAGGCGGTGAAATAAATCAACAAACTGCCCAAAGAAAATATTCACTGAAATTCTGCCCTTGACGTAAAAACATATGTTCTGAGGTCTCAGAAAAAAGTGTCTTGTGTTTATACTGACAATTTATGTTTTTAAATTATTCACAGTTGCATAGTACCTACACAATTTAAGCACTGAATTATTGCATTTTATAGTATACTTATATGCAGAATTGAAGTACATGATTAATTTTATGGGGTAAAAAATCATTATGATAGACATAAATTCACTTATGAAACTGTATGTGAGAAAAGGTTAGGTCATATCTACTTTAATTACTAAAACTAAAAACGTAAATTTTGTGAACACTCTAGGGTAGTAAAACGCAATACCCTTACCCACAGGAAACTGGCAGATTCATTGCTAGAGGTAAAATTAATATGGCAGAAAAGAACATAAACTTAAAATGAAAAGTTAAAGGATAGAAAATCAACTAAATGCTAAATAAAATTAATGAAACTTTCATGATGTTCTGAAGGTAGTTGTTTCAAGCCACGATAAATATTAAAGTAAAGGGTTCTTGAAATGAAATATGAAAATCACCTTCCTCAAGAAACTAGACATGGAAAATGTTTCATTGACTGTGAGGCGGCATGATAAGTTTATTTCTGTCTAAAGTAAGGATGGTGATTGGAGGGCATAGGGACGTAAAAGCAGCAGAATCACAGTGAAAGGAAAAAATTAATCAAGGGTCATAGGAAATCAAAGAATTTTAGGCATGGACAAGACACCACTTAATGGGTAAGGAAATTAAAGTTCAATTAGCAATTGAGGGGGATATGGAACTGAGGTGTCCTGAGCCTCACACAGAGCCCCTTTTATGATTCCATATGCCCTCCAACTCTCTTTAGATGTCTCCTAGAAGGAGACAAGGTATTTTCTAGCCCAGGAGGCCTTTATCTTAAAATAGGCTACAGAAAACTTAGAGAAGTACATACAAGTCTGAAAAAAATATAGTTTGGTTTTATGCTTGTTTAAGAGGCTGTGAGGATGGAAAGATCTAGGGATCAGGACAGGAAGGGAGAAGAAAAAAAAGGAAGAAAGGTAGGTAGCACGTGGCATAACAGACATGCGGGAAAGTAAGAGAGAAACCCACAGAAGAAGAGATAGAAGGGAGAATGGCAAGCAGGCAGGCAGAAAGGTTCAGTGAGTTTCAAAGGCACTGTTGATCAGGGCTTATGCTCTGCAGCTTCCATTTATTATAGGCTTATTCTGAAGGCCTGATTAACTTTTGAAACACTATTCACAGCTCTTCAACTGCTCAGGAACTTACGCCTTTGAGCCTGCACTCTTCATCAGGTAACAAGGAGAACATTCTACTCTGGGAAAATAAAAAATCTTTTAACCACAGTAACAATAATAAGAGCAGTTCATCTTTAAGTCTTAAGAAAGTTAAATCAACAGGCTCATTTCCTCACTTTTAGTTTCTCTAACCCTGCTATGAAGAAAGGGCATTGAATTTCAGTTTGTCTTTTATTGCGGAACTTGTAATCAACACTGGATTTCTTATAATAGAAAGTTCTTGATCAGTGAAGAAGATATTTTGAAATTTAAGTCTTATGACCTGACCTCTCTTCACTTGAGACACACACCCTACGAAAAGGAAAATTCACTATACACAATGCACGTGAAATTGTTTTAAGACAAATAGGGACCTACAAGTGACTATGATATAGCATTTTCTTTTTTAATAACTTCTTCAAAATGGCAAGTCACACCATGCCCTTCACCACAAACAAATGAGATATTTGTGTCATTCTGGAGTTAGCTCTCTTCCTGGAAAACTTCTTATCTGATTTTATAATCAGTTCAAAAATGATTTATCTTCTTCACATTAGAATAAGATGTGGTGTTCAAAATGAACACCGTGTTTATTTTATTTATATTTCTATTCAAATTCAAAATGCATCGGTTCGTACTTTGTCATTTATGTGGACAATTTGATGATTGATTGTGGAGATGTCAGTGTACCTGCAACTAAGTTAATGGAGACTCCACATTCAGATTAATCACTGGAATTGCCCCATCTCTATTACTTTCAGCTGTTCTGGCCTGATCCTGATAGTGTTGCTCAATTTTTAAAATATGTGTAGTTAATTGTCACTTGAATATAAAATTTGAACGTTAACATCAGTGGCACCAAAGACAGATGCTATGAGGTGCCTGTTATGCATGGGTTCAGTGCTCAGTCAAGAAAAGCTGAATTCACAATCCCAGGCCTTTATAATTCAATGGGAAGACAACATATATGTAGAGAAAAAATTTAAAAGCTAGAATTTATTTAATAGACACTGATATAGCTTTTAATCTTAGTTTTCTTTCAGTGCTTAGAAACAAAAGTTTAGGGAGAAATATGAATATTCTTATTCTATTCAGATATACCTCCATGTAGTGAGCATTTCACATGAATGATCTCATCTAATCATCGTAATACTGTCCATGAAATAGATACTATTATCTTTATTTTGTAGATTAGGAAAGTCAAGCCCAGAGAATTTAAGTTGTTTTCTAAATCATTATAGATCTTCTTATTTTTGTAAAAATAAGCATTTTTCTCATGTGTGATGAAAATGTGTATATATATGCTTAAAATATTCATGTAACTCTGTAGTTGAAAAAACTCCTGATGCAAGAATATTTTATGGCCACATTTGAAATACTTTTTATATAGTCCATCTACATTTTTCATTACCTTGACTTATATTCATTCAAGAGGATCTTTGGCCTCAGATGGAGAAATAAATTTAACTTGCAGGTTGGAGAAGCCAGAGGCATGCAGAAATTGGTGTGTATCTTAAAAGAGAGGTCTAATTATAAAGACCTCTTAAATCTAATAGTTTTTCCCTTTAATATAAGCCGTTGACTGTGTGAAACATGATGCTTTACATTAAAGGTGGTGTCTTGGACGAATTGCTTGAAGCTCCATGATTTTCTGCAAAAACATTAGAGGGGAAGATAACTAAGAAGATGCCTGCTGCTGCAGATCAGAATAATAGATCAGTAAGAGGGACTATAAGAGCAGTAATGCATTAAAGAATTAGTACACAGGAGAAAAGAGTCATGAAGCAGAAGAATACATACACACAAACACATACACACACATTCTGATGTATATTATATACACATAACATAAATATAGACCCATTTTAAGTAAGTGATCCCAATAACTCCATGTATGCATTTTCTGGCCATATACATTACTTTGGTCAGCTCTCTTATGGAAAATAAACAATTGATTAACCGTTTAATATTTATTAAATTCCTACATTGTATAAGCACAGTGCTTGGTGATAGGAAGATAATAATCAAGAAGATGGCCTTTGTCCTCAAGAGCTCCCAGCATACTATGGGAAAGGTATATTGCAACGGTATGGTGAAAGTTTCATGATCCCAGAGCGGGAATATTATGGAGAGTTCTCTGAAGGAGGTGAGGTTTGAGCTGTCTCTTGTAGAGCAAGTACTAGTTAGTCAAAAGGAAACAAGAAAGGTGATGGTCTTTCTGGAACACAGTATGGAAAGGCCAGGAGCTTGGAAGGGAATGTTGTGTGCAGTCTGGGGTTGCTGGAATATAGTCATGAGGGAAAGATGAGAGGTGAAGGTGGAGAGGAGGCTGGACCTAATAGGACTAACTAGGCTTTAAAGTGCTCTTAGTACTTCATAAATAAAATTCCAAGAATGATGAGATTTTACAGGGTTTAAAGCATGTGAGTGGCAAGGTCAAATTTGTATCTCAGCAGAGCATTCTAGTAGCTATGTGGAGAATGGTTTTTAGGTGGTTAAAACCCAAGTTTCCGATCTAATTTAAGGCTGTATTAGAAGTGTAGGCCAGGGCTGGCATGGTGGCTCATGTCTGTAATCCCAGCACTTGGGGAGGCCAAGGCCAGCGGATTGCTTAAGTTTAGGAATTTCAGACCAGCCTGGGAAATATAGTGAGACCCTGTCTTTACAAAAAAAAGAAAATACAAAAATTAGCCGGGCATGGTGGTGCATGCCTATAGTCCCAGCTACTTGGAAAGCTGAGTTGGGAGGATCACGAGCCCAGGAAGCGGAAGTTGCAGTGAGCTGAGATTGTGCCACTGCACTCCAGCCTGGGTGACAGAGTGAGACTGTATCTCAAAAAAAAAAAGAGTCCAGGCAAGTGATGCTGAAGGTTTGAACCAGCATTGTGGTAATGGGAACCTTGATAACACTGGTGGAGGCCGTAAGCAATGGCTAGGAGTTATGACTGGTAAGACTTGGTGCTTATTTGGATGTGGATGGAAGGATCGGAATTTCGCAGAGATTTAGTGATGGTGACTGGGTATGACATGGAGAAAGCCATAAATCTGAGATGGAGGATGATCAGGAACTGGTTGGCACCTTGGTCAGTTTACCTTAAGATGTATGTGGTTTATCTAGATGGAGTTGGTTAGGTTGGGGTGTGGTGGCCCACCCTGTAATCCCAGTACTTTGGAAGGCCGAGGCAAGTGGATTGCTTCGAGATCAGCCTAAGCAACATGGAGAAACCCCGTCTCTACAAAAAATACAAGAATTAGCCAGGTGTGATGGCACATCCCAGCTACCTGGGAGGCTGAGATGAGCCCAGGAGATCATGGCTGCAGTGAGCTGTGATGGTGCCACTGCACTCCAGACTGGGCAACAGAGAGAGCCCCTGTCAAAAGAAAGAGTTGATCAGCACATGGATCTTTTAGGCTGCAGCTTGAGAAAGGTTTCTCGTGACATGTTTGGGAGTTGCCAGCCTGTAGGTAGATACCATTAAATATGCAACCCCTTCTGTGTTGTCTTTTCCCCCTTTCTTATATCCTAAAGCAAAGATGTGTATCTCCAAAGGTATTCAGTCATTATATTGTACGTTCAGGTTGTAACAACAGAATGATCCCATAGAACAGGAAATACTCTAGGAAAATGCAAGTAACCAAGTGATTGTTGCTTTCTTCCAGCTGTGTCAGTGGAAATGCCTGCCCCAGAGGGATATTGCTTCAGTTGATCTCATTTTTTTAAGGACCGTGGCTCTGGGGCTTTGTCCAGCTCAAAATGGCAGAAAAGGCTCCCCCTGGCTTAAACAGGAAGACTTCGAGGTCGACACTTTCTCTTCCTCCAGAGCCTGTGGACATTATCCGGAGCAAAACATGCTCCAGGAGAGTTAAAATCAACGTGGGGGGCCTCAACCACGAAGTCCTGTGGAGAACACTGGACAGACTGCCCAGGACACGCCTGGGGAAGCTTCGAGACTGCAACACACACGAGAGCCTCCTGGAAGTGTGTGATGACTATAATCTGAATGAGAATGAGTATTTCTTTGATCGGCATCCAGGAGCCTTCACTTCCATTTTAAATTTCTACCGGACAGGGAAACTCCATATGATGGAAGAAATGTGTGCACTTTCTTTTGGCCAAGAACTTGATTACTGGGGGATTGACGAGATTTACTTAGAGTCCTGCTGCCAGGCCAGATATCATCAAAAAAAAGAACAAATGAATGAAGAACTGAGGCGAGAGGCAGAGACTATGCGAGAACGAGAAGGAGAAGAGTTTGATAATACCTGCTGCCCTGATAAAAGAAAGAAACTGTGGGACTTGCTGGAGAAACCAAACTCATCAGTGGCTGCAAAGGTATGAAACTCATGATATTACTTGCTTGTGTGTGGTCAGAAAAGATGCTACCTACATTCTAGAGAGTGTAACTTTTTTTACTGTTTTGGTAACACAGAACAAAGCATGGCTCCCAGACAGTGAAAAAATCCTTTCCAAAATCCTATTTAGTCTGATATAGTCATTAATCCTGGGTAATGTCGTAAAATGCCATTACCCTTTCATAAATATTATTATCTGTAGAAAGAGGCCTGGGCAACAGAGGATGAAAGAGAGTCCTGGTTTTGCTGGCGGTGTATAGTGTTGGTGACTTGGAGGCTGAGGAGAAAGCCCTAGCTCAGACCCATCAGACACTGAGTCTTGTGGAAGACCATGGCATGGGCTCCATCTTGAACAAAGGGAAGGTACTGTCATTGGAAGGAGAGGAGGTACCTCTTAGCCTGGCTCTGTAGAGGTTCAAGGAAAGAGATGAGAGCATGGCTCCAGGTAGCTCGAAGGGCAGGCACTGCACACGTGAGGAAGGGACTGTTTTATTAAGCTGTGAAAGAAATGAGTCAACATCCAAACTGCATCCACGTACCCCACCTGGTTAGGCCTCCTTAACAGTGCATGTTTCTGACCGTTGATGAATAAGTTTTTTTTTACAATGTAGGTTATTACCATGTCTCAGAGTTCATAAAGTATTTGCTTAAAATGAAGGTAAAGTCATATTTTCCCATTGTGACTACATATATCTAAATCTCACAGTAAATCTTTTGTCACTAATTTCAGTATGTAATTCAACTGCATGATTCTGTTTGTCTAATTTTATCTAGAGCTTTCAGGGTTAGCCCAAACCAATTTCCATTCCACATATCTAGTTCTGTATTGCAGTATGAATGATAAGTAAAAATTCAAAAAAGCCATATTTAGCTACACAAGTATAGTATTGACATTTCGTGCATAATGGATGAAAATGGAGTATGGAATGGAGAAGGGAAGAGTGTGTCATCGCATGGATTCTTTTGATTATTTATCTTTTTTTCTAATACCTTCTCTCTTGTAAATAGTAATGATTTCAGAAGTTATAATAGACCATCTGAGATTCTGGACTAAATATTAAGATTCTACGTGATAATCTACAGCATGTAAATAATTAGCTAATGCAGATGATCGTAAAACTGCTTTTTTTGGTTTTGTTTCTGGTTGACTTCAAAAGGCATTTTACTTTCCAGCCAGGCCATGCACCTAAGTGAAATAAAATGATATCTGTTGTATATAACAAAGAAAGGCATATATTTTGTGGCAAATGGAAGACTTCAACTAAGTTTTTTTTTTTTTTGTAGTTTTGGGTAAGTTGCTCACTTTAATTCTACGTGTAAGAAAAAAATTAATGTGCCACATTTGTGGGCTTTGATTGAGAAAGGATACTGTTCTTTCCAATATCAAATATTTAGTTACATGCTTGAGTTACTACTAAAAATATGGAGTGAATTTTGAAAATGAATGAGACAGATTCTGGGTTTAAGTGAGTGTTGTGGGTGTTAAATGAATTCTTTCAAGCCTTTAGGCAACTAAGAAATAAATCATTGTTCCATCAAAAGTTCCAGAGAAAGTTAGTCAACTATATAAAGATAAAGCAATTAAGTCAAAGAAAATTTGAAAGGTTCCTGTGGTTTATTTGTTCATAATGACATTATTAACATATATCTAAAGTTAAGTATGGTAACAGAAAAACATTTAAGATATATGTATATTTTCCTGAAGAATTTCTCACAAGGATAGAATAAGGTCAATAACCTGATTTCCTAAACAAGGGAGTTCATTTAATCTGTAAATTTCAGAAGAAACAGCAATTTCTTAATCTCTGAGAAGGTAATTATGACCATGGCTCATTACAATAGAGCTCTATATATGCATCTGACAGATTATTTAAATTTGCTTCAAGTTATGTCTGTATGTACAGATAAGAAATCTGCCTAGAAGCTCTACCCAGCTAGACATTGGTTTTGGAAACTTTTATATATTTCTAAATGGTAAATGTGTTTCCACATTGTTAATCAAGCTAAGTTGATTCTTTGCTAAATTTTCATAAGGGATTTATGTTTGTTTATTTTCCTCTCTGCTTGAACGTTGAAATATTATTGAAATTAATTTATATTTGATTATATAGTAGTTTAGTGAAATTATTGTTCATTTGTCTGGGGTTTAGAGCCTTTTAAAAATGGCTCTGTGTGATGCCTTCTATAAGCCACTACCTTTTCCTTTGCTCTTCTCGAGTCCTATAACTTGTTTTTTTCTTTTTGGAGTAATTCTTGGTGAGGGGAGTGGTAATGCAGGTATGTGTGGTTAGTAGGTTCACAACTTAAGAACAAGTAGTAGTATCACAGCTGCAGTAGGATGATATTCTAGCTCTCATTATTCATTTTGTGGGTTCATCAGGCTCTTCCCTATGTTATGTGGCCCTTGTGTAGGAATGCTTGGAACTTCATGTTCTTCCTCACTTGCTTAGGAGGTAAGTCAGCTTTGTAGCAGAGTATCTGTGGTCCTTGCTGTTCCAATTTTTGCTTATTCAGTTTGGTAATTTAGTTGAACATATGCCCTATGTGTGCCACACACATTAAAGTAGATACTTAGACACTCCATTCTTTCCAGAATTTAAAAATATTCTTAAACTATTATCTTTAACTGGGATTTCATATCATTGAAAATATCTGTGTGTTTTTCTCTTTCTGTTTTTATATAACTTGTAAGATTTCTGTAATGAAGAAAGTGTAAAAGCTCTAAGATTATTTGCCATATCCCTAGTATGGAAGGAAAAACTTCACTCTCTCTATCATGTGTGCATAACAGGCTAAAATACTTATTCTTCGATATGAAATAAATACTCAATAATCAGTTAAGTAATAATTGTTCATCCCACGCTCTATGCCTCCCCTATGATATAAAAAAGTATTACAAGGTCCACTGACCTATCATTTTTGTCTTTGGGTGTTACCCTGACAATCACAAGTCAATTCCTATGGAACATATTCCCTGGTGTCACATAAGGAGCCACTTCTCTTACTTGGATGTTCTGGTGTTTTAATAACTGAAGAAAAGTCCAAAACAGGGTTTAACAATGTGGTATATCTGAAATATCTACATTTAACAAATTAACATTTTTGCACATATATAGAAAGCCATGAAATATCATCATACTATTCAAAATATAATGACAGGGCAATAGAAAGAGTTATTTCTTAGTTCTCTGGGATGCCATATGATTTGGTAATGGGACACATCAGCTGTATGATGGACTCTGTCTTTTTTTACTCTTGTCAGTGTATCTTGGTGTTTGTGCATGCCCTCATATAGAAATAATGTACAGTTTAAATGTGAGGTGGTTTGTGAATGCGTGGCTCAGCTGAATGGGCCCAGGGCATGGCTGGAACAACTCCCTGGGTTACCACGACAGGAATCGTTGGCTTTAGTGTGCCTTTCATAGGATTGGGCAAGGGGAAGCAAAGGGCTCAACTGCCTGCCAGTTTCCTGGGCAAAAATGGGAATTAGACTTGATCCTGTACCTCTTCCAAGCCAGGACAATTTAGTCAGTCTCTGGACTGGAAACATTTTTCTCTATTTTCCTTGGCCTCTTCCCAGAGAAACTGCAGTAGCTATTTCCCTGTAAATATTGCATATAGTGACTTAAGTCCAAGAGGTGTTTAAAAGCATTTTTGGGAAATGGGTCTTGTGGCAAGCAGTATTCTCAGCCTTTGGGATGAAACAACAATCAGGAAGTAGCACAGCCCACCTGAGATCTGAAAGAAGCGAGATTCATCAGTACCACACAGGACCCTCACTTTGGATGTCTTAAGAAGGTCAGGAACAAAGGAAATCAGCTGGGTTTCCGGCAAATCCAGCTATCTGGGCTCAAGGCTGAGTCCTCTGAGGGAAGCTTCACTCTAAGAGCATAAGTAGATGTGTGTAGGGGGCAGGGCCAGACAACAGGCTGATCTCAGATGTCAGGTCAGGAAGTTAGAATGTAAGCAGCCCTTATTGGATAAGAACAGCAGGAGGCAAAATCTGTGGAAACACATTTCTATTCATCTGAACCAAACAGCAAGAGTACCCAGCAGCTTTTTCAGGACAGCATACAGATCAAGTGGGGGCATGGTTTAGGATCTGCTTCCCACTCCATAGGCACCACTTCCTCCCTCCCTTTCCCCCTCTCCTCTTTCCCCTCTTCCTTCTCTCTCTCTCTCTCTCTCTCTCACACACACACACACACACACACACACACACACACACCCCTACCTTGTGCCCCCTCAGGAACTGGCTTTATTTTAGCTTAATAAAAAGGGGAGAGGGGATGCTTGACTAGAGAAACGTTTTTCTACTTTTTTTCATCAATAGCCCCCTAAGGAGAAAAATTAAGTTAAAAGGAAAAGTAGAGTTCAGAGAGCCACAAATGTTGGTACTATGTAAGTTTTTAAATTCCTCCTCAGTTGCACCAGTTTTCTCCCCCTAAAATTGCATGGGATGGAGGGAAGGAGACGACTGCGTTTCCTGCCTGCATCTTACTCCCTGTACACACCCACGTGTCCGTTGTTGGCATGGTGCAGCACAGCACCTGAAGGGCCAGGAGACCTTAGCCATCCTTGGATCATGTCGGGAGCTGGTGGTGGCAGATGGGCAGTCTGTGCTTGGAAATTCAGCTCTCCACAGAGCTAGGGGTCCAAGTAATGAGTTTCTTAGATGCTGGTGCCTGTTCGGTTGCCCTGTTGATAGCTCCTTCAGAACTAGCTCCATATTCCAACCAACTTAAAGGGTAGGCCTTTCAAGCTACGAAATAGTAAAAAAGCAAGCAATCAATCAAAACAAAATAAAAACTCCTGTGTACTTATCAAGAAAGAAAGAACACATAACATTCTTATTATATTTATAGTATATGGATCAGTTATTCTAATGCTTTGAATGAAAAATGACGGAAGGCCTTGCAACAGAACCACAAATGATTTTCTTTCAGTTCAAGAACAGAATTTTCACATGTTGTGCTTTTAAGTAGATCCAGCCAAGGGAACAACTTGGGCTGTGTAACACTCTTTGTTTAGCTTTCTGATGACCATCTTAGTGATAAGAAAATATTACAAAGGCATTGAAACCACAATTGAACCAAAAACATGAAGTGATGCAGTGTGAACAACACAGTAACCCCCCTGCATTGAGGCATCTCTGTGTACTGTGCAGTACTCTATTCTTATCTGCAGTGGGCTAATTAGCATGCCAGTCACACTGTTTCTGTGTTGGTGGCTTACCATTTTCCTTTCTTCCCCTTTGCTCTCTGCAGCCCATATGTACAGATTAAGCTGTTTGTATTCTTCCAATAAATAACATAGCATAAGAGTTCAGAGATGTTAACAGGAAATGATAGAGTTTAAAAGAACTTGGCCAATCTGCAGAGGTTTAGCTTGAGGATATGCTTTTTCCTTTCTTAAAACGTATCATCCATAAAGACTAACAGTTCATAAACCTGAAAGAAATATGGCATAAGAAAATAAAACAGATAAGACAGATAACAACATTGGGTTTTGGTTTAAATGTCTCAAATATTCTGTTTTTTAGCTGCAGCGATTCTATTTCTAGATCCATGCTTCTCTGCTTTCCCAGAAAGGCTGCCCTGAAAACTCCCCACTCTGTTCAGTTGGCCATGTTTGATTATGGGAGAGAAGGCCAAGAAAAGAGGAGGAAGTCATAAAAAAGCTCACATCCCCATGTCCCATGGTGACCTAGGGTACCGTAGCTTCTGGTTTTATGGAGATAGCCCTGGTTAATGCCTTTTGTCCCAGTCTAATTATTAATAGCATCTCTTTTTACTCTTCAAAGTGTCCCAGTTTGCACAATGAACTATGTCGTCACCTTGCAAGTGAATATTTTTGAAAAAGTAAATTACCCAAGAATCATGCCCTATTTGGTTCCTCTTTGCTTCTTGGTGGCATCTGAAGAGGGCCAGTCTTAATTTCCAAGCAGGTTTTCCATCACTTTAGAAAAATCATTAGTTTTTGTTATATTAAAAGACATCAGATTCTTTTCAAGCTTTACTTTTTAAACCTCAGTAAATACAGTGATTATCATTTTCAAAGATAAAAAATGAGTTCTCCTATATTAGTGTTATCACAAAATGGAATACATTGGCAGTATTTAAATATTCTGGCTTTGAAATTTTATATACACTGCTTTGGTTATTAGCAGATTTGTTTTCTTTATTTCAAGTAGAGAGTTTGTGAAGTAAATGATCTACTTTTTAAAGCATAAGTCTTATGAAGGAAGGTTGCAATATTTAATACTCTCCACTTTGGAAGACTCTAGAAGGGTTCAAATAACATTTTTGATTAAGTGTTCTTATCTGAGCTTTCTCTACCATTAAAAGGAAGAAGAAAAACACTTTCCAAATGCTAAGAGTTTATAAGAAAATTTCCATGAGGCATATGCCTTGATTTCAGGTAGCCACCCCATATTGTTTACTTTTAAGCATTTATGTTCACTAGTAGAACTTCAGTCTGAAAGTTCATCTAATAAGTGCATGAAATTACTTTTTTCCTCAAGGAGACGGTTGGTCATTTTCTTATCCATGTTTATTTATATTGTTGCTACTTAGCTTTCCCCCCAGCATGTTAGAGAGAGTCTTATAAGGATTGATACATTGATATATATGGTATATATTGGTATACTGATTGCCATACTATTGATTAGCATTGTGATTGTGATATGGTATAGATACAGCAGTTAGTTACACTGGGACTAAACATGAGAAGATGCTATTTTGAATGCCACTGATATTTTCCTTTTTCTTAGCCACTTTTAAATTTTATAGAAATATTTGGCATATAATATGAAATGAAATAATCTTTTCCCAGAGAAGCTATAAGATTGTTTGTTAAGGAATGTTGAATTAGTATTATTGAACATTACATATTACATATAAAATATTAAATGTTTTATTGGATGCTAAATATTGCATAAATTGAATCATGAAAACTAAAAAGCTTTGGCTACCTCATTAATTTTTAATTCCTCTACACTTCTAGTTTGTTCCACAAAAGAGGCTGTCCACTAGAAATACATACACCAATTATTCAAAAAAAATTAAAAAAGAATTTAAAGCAAAAAATAGAACTGGAAGAAACATATTTTAAATCATGACAGTAACTCTACATAATATTTTGATTTTCCACGAAATGTTTCAAATTATTTAACAAGTGAAATCTTAATTTTTTTAAAGAGTTTGAAATTCATAAAGAAAATATGTTCATAATTTTAAAAACTTACCTTTCTGGCTGTACCTAACATTGATAACTGACCCTGAGTAAGAGCCATTCCTAACTGAGAGACTCTGTCTGTATGCCCATTTGAATTGATGGTTTGAATAAAGTAAGATGTTTTTCTTTATCTTAATTAACAAAGTTGATTTGAAAAGAATTGTGACCAAAACAGCTTCTATAGGAAAAAACAAAACAGCTGCTAAAGTACAATTCATGACATAACCATAAATTACAGTAGTTATTTTTGTTTTGACCATTGACTTTGCATTGGTGGTTTGATTCTATTTGAGAACAACCTCAGAGTTCCATGGCATTCAGTAATCTGTAATGCTCTGAGGTATAAATCTGCATTATGTATAATGTGAGCTTGGTGTGTAGGAGCTAGTGACTTTGAGAGTGAATGAGCTTAGCTGGTCACCCAATGCTGTCCACTTTTACCCAATTTGTTTCTTTCTCCTCACTAGTTATTTGCACTAACTCTCATTAAATGTTACAATATTTGTAAGGGAGATTATGTGGCATAGTAGAGATTTATAAAGCTCTCAGGACACATCCTTATTAAAAATATTCTATCTAGAGATTCTAAGAGGGGGTAGAAGCTTTTTAAGATAGCAGTAAGCTTGGGACTTATTTTTGCCCAGTAACAGCCCTTGTGGTCATTAAAATCCTTTCTCCCTCTGCAGCAAGACAGTGAAAGATGAAGGTGACCCCACACCATACCAGCAAGCCATTCCATATAGTAGTGGGCATTGGAGGCAAGCTGCACTTTACTGTATCTATCAGCAACATCCAGTTCTTAACCTCCTTTCCCAGTGTCTCCTGGACTGTAGTAGATTATCACTTTAGAGTTTATAAGCAGAATGTTGAAGGACTTGAAGAGACTGAGACTTCCCTGAAATTGCTATGTCAGGCTTAACACAAACATAATGAAGCTAAAATAAAACAGCTACTTATGGATGAGTGGGGAACAGAGACATGTAGTAACTGGCAAAGAGACAGGAAATAGAAAAACGGAAGAGGAAGACATTTGCTTTCATCTCTCTAAAGCTTTTCCAGGAGACACTAGGAACTAACATCAGAACTATACCAGACTTTGCACCTATATAGTATTTATTTTTGGCTGCATATATATCTAGGTTTAAGTTAACTCCTTAACTAGTGTATAAAATGAATGTATTTTCCCACGTAAATCATCTCCTTTAATGTCTTTACAAAGTTTTAAGTAAAGAAATTCCTCTGGATATTACTAAGGACAGGTACCTGAACCCAACTGATGTTTGTCGTCAAGTTTCTGCGTCTAGGGTGGCTGAAGCTGGTAGCAGCAGCCCTTACTGAGTGGTACCCAGACACACTAGTCTGGTGTGTGTGTGTGTGTGTGTGTGTGTGTGTGTGTGAGAGAGAGAGAGAGAGAGAGAGAGAGAGAGAGAGAGAGAGAGAGAGAGAGATGTTACTTATATATACTCCATTAGAATGTGTTCTATTATGAAGAAGCCACCTGCAGAGAAAGCAATGAACTTCAGCATGTATTTGGTAATTTAGAGAAGATGCAACTTTGTCATCCAAATAAGACAGTCAGCTCATTCAGAATACACAATTTTGTGATAACCTGATAGGGCATGAAAATCCATAGGAAGTGCTCTAATGGTCCAAGAATAGAGGGAAGAAATATTTTTATTAGTCTCCGAAGATTTTGTTTCAGGATGCTAGAGGTCATTGCCACCCTAGATTTCATGCTTTAACTTATCTCTCACGGAGTCACTCGTGATGCAAACACAAGTGTTGAATGCCACTTTAAATAACTACTTCAAGCCTACCCCACAGCAGTGCCAAGGACAGCCAAGTCAGCCTAGGGCAGCTCCACATGGGTTTGCTGGGTTGCAGCATCCGTCACTGTAACCAACCTCAGGATATTTGCACAGGAGAGGAAGAACCCTAGCCTTCAAGTCATAGTTTTAGCTTTAATCAATATACTATCTAGAGCTCAGTTTGGAATATTGAAGGGCAGTTGTCCTATCGGGTGTCATCTAAGTTATCAACCAAATGGATTCTTCAAATATAGATTTTTTTTTAAACACTCAAATTTTAGTTTATTCTTAGAATTGCATTTGTCTCTGGCAACATTTTGTATAGGACATCTAATTTGCACATTCATGTCAGAGCATGTGGTTTTATTCAGAATTCGGTTGAATTAAAACATAAATCAATGCCGCTATCTAGGAAGAACAGCAACAGATTCACGCTGCAATAAATTAGGTGTATTTCATTAATACAATGGAAATTTTCTTTCACTTTGGGAAGCTAGCAGAGGCCCTACCACCTATCCTACAGATGGAATGAACTATGTGTGCAGTGAACATATGAAATAGTAGGCCAGAGTCTAGGATAACATGAATTTGTCATTTTGTATTTGCTATGTAAAAAAGCTAACACATTTTATATTTCTTAAGAGAATTCTGCAAGTGTGAAAATTACTGTGTTCTATAAGTAAAGTAATTGCATTATGAGTAATATTAAAATTCAAAGCAAAAAATCTGTTTTAAGTGCTGGCCTTTATTTTTCAGACTCTAGCTCATGAGCCATTATAAATATTTTAAATTACATGGAATATTTACAATGTGCTAGTCACACACACCTTTTAAAAATAGTTTTATATAGAGAGTAGCCTGAGGAAACTTAAGGCAGTAAACTGTTTTGATAGGCAGATTTTAACAATACATCAAGTGTAATTATGAGCTTAAAGAAGTAAATATAATTAAAAAAAATTGTTTTGGGTACTGTGTTTACCTGTCTTGGTTATTTGGCAAATGCCAAAACTTTGATGAGCTTTTCTCCCCTCTTGGACTTTGATGCATACATTTAAAAATAAGTGAGCCGAAAGACCAGATGGCAGGTGTTTGCTGTTTATCTGACCTGGCTATGGTTAGGTGGTGCAATGGTGTACTTTCTATGCAGAAGAGTTTCTCTAAGGCACCATATTGCCACCACTGGGAATTTGGAAAATATCCAGATGCCATTTTCATTGTAGCACAGCCCAAGTAAGGAAATGTCTTTCTTACTTCCTTCAGTCCTATTTTCTTTCCACCAGAGGAGGCTGTGCTAATATCTACATACTTGCATCTCAGCTCCTGCCCACTGCGTGCTCTGCTCACAGCCCCACTGAGCCCCTCAAGAGGCTCCTCACCTAGGACTGTTTGGGTTATACTTTACTGAACAACCATTGATTTTCTATTGAAGTTCTTTGGTTCCAATCAGGCTTCACATTTATTTTTCATCTGGTTGTAAATCTTTTCATGAGTCGATATCCACTTAAATATTAACAAAAATGGATACTGTGAGAGTTCCAGTTGAAGCAGCTAGTGCACCCTCCAAGTGGATTTCATTTGGACTTTATCCTATAGAGGAGGTATGTGTTTTTCTTTAGCCTAAAGCATCAGAGGCTGAAACAAGGTAGACTTTTCTCTCATCAACTCTTTAAAATCAACATCTTAATAATACTTTTCCTCTCCCTTCGAGAGAAGCCAATTCTTCACCCAACCTCTGCCCTCCCTTAATCCACGAACTCAGGCTGGGCAAGTTAAGCTGGTTTTATTTTCTACTTTCTCATAATAGCGTCACTATCCCCAGAGCCTTCTGTTTTGAGCAGAAATTTAACTCTGGGGAAAGAGACTGTTAATTGATACCTGATTCAGTAACAGATGCTTTTCACAAGGCTGTATTAGCTTCTGTTTTCAAAGTCCTCTGTGAGGTATGGATACAACTTCCTACTGTCATCAGAATGTTCTTGCAATCCTTACTCTATCTTCTTATTCTGAGACCAGTTTTTTTCTAACAATACCGCTTCCTTCACAACTGGGGAAAAAAAGAAACTTGTTCCCTGCAGTCCAGGGTCATGAAGTGAAAGGCACATTCTCACATCCCCTCAGTAATTAATATGACTTTCTCGAAACAGCAGGAGGGGAGAAATTTATATTTACTTTGAGTGTCTCCTATGTTCCATACACTGAGCTTAGGGGTTTTTGGTGTTGACTCTATAGCTTTTTTGGTAAAGGGCCAGAGAGTTACTATTTTCTGCTTCCTGGGCCATAAGGTTTCTGTTGGAACTACTCAGCTGTGCTGTTGTGGTGAGAAAGCAACCACAGGTACTGGGGAAACCAATGGAAGTAGCTGGGTTCCTATAAAGCTTGACAGCATGTGGATTTGGCCCATGTGCCATAGTTTGCCAACCACTACTTTATATTAATCCTATGAGAACACGTCATTAATTGTATTACAGAGATTAGAGACTTGAAACCCAAAAATATCAAATGTGTGTTGAGTGTCCCACACTACTGCCGTATTGACATTCATACTCAGTCTGGCCACAGCCTGGCTTTCCCACAGTTGGATTTCTAGTTGTATTTTTCATTCCTTTCCCATCATTGTCCAGTGTTCTCATCACTTCTGGATATTTACTGACGGCTTTGGTTTATCACTTAAAATCACCTTATACCATGCGCTCTTGCTATACCACAGGACAATAGTGAATCTTAAATTCCACCCTAGATGTTTCACATTTTGAACTCTGCTAGCATGTGGATAAAACTAGTCTGTCTTTGGGATCTTGAGTCTTATTTACAACCATGGAGCCCTCTTCTATTTCCCACAAAATCTATACTTTGTCCCTGTTACAAGCTCTTTTAGCTTTACTTACCCTACTCCTTTTCTACTGAGTTAGGGCTACTGGATACACTGCCATGATCTAGAACTTGATCATCTCCTGCTTGGACTATTACTTTAACTCATGAACTGGACGTTCTCATTTCATTCCCCACTTCCCCCCTCAATTCTAATCCGTTCTCCACTTAGCCAGCAGAATTAAAATATGTCTTTCTCATGGGCCACTCCTGAATTAAAAACTGCAGTGATTCCCCACTGCCTGTAGTCTAGTCCAGACTTGTTAGCATTGCATTTAGGATCCCTCACAACCCTCCTGTATAACCACATGCTTTACCACTTCTCAAACACAGTGCCGCAGCTGTTGCAGACTACCAACCATTCCTGAAGACAGGGCTCTGGTCTAGACAGGCTGTTTGTTGAATTCAAAAAAGAGTATTTCCACATGGCTATATCCATCCAGAGGGGACATCATTTTTTCTAGTTTGAACCAATGTGCCTCATATACCAACTGCAGCTACGCCTACACGCACCTGGCACAGTCACACCCCTGTGGCCACCACTGCTTCCTTCTCTGTCTTTCCTTGTGTCTCAGCTCCTGTGCCACTCTCCTGTGAGGTCTGCCTGACTCTGTTTCACCTAAGTGTTCCCCTAGTTCTCTCTTCATCTTTGTAATCTCTTGATTTTGACTGTTCTATGTTCAATCCTCAGCTAGTTTGCAGAACTTGAAGAATCAGATCATGTTTCTTATCTTCAGTTACTGATACCTAGCACAGCTTCTGACACATAAAGAACACTCACCACCTGCCTCCAAATGGCACAAAAGGGCAGGAATAACAGCAAGAGTAAATGTTTCACAGTATTCCTATTTCTCTGTGAAGACTAAATAGCATAGATGGAGGTTGGATATCTGATTCTAGCGATTAGACCTGAGTAATGTTGGGTTTGTTTTCAACAGTTTAAGAAAGCCGGATGACTTCATGGTTTTAAATGGTTGTACATTTTTCATATAGGCTGAGAACCACAGATGTGGGTTTTTCATTTTTACATTGTATAAACTCTTCATCTAAAATAGCAGTGTAGGCTGCTCTGTATGCCACAGGGTTTATGCAAAGAAAGGAATTCGGTGCTGCTGACAGGCAGGCTTTCAGATGCTTGGCTCTGCTTTGCTAAGGTTGCTCATTTGGTTATCTGAACTGTAGGTTCTGGGAACTCTTGTCATAGGTAAAATGTAGCCTTTGTGTGAATGGCAGAGGAGAACTTGATCTGACCCCCAGGGTTTAGGCAGCCCTACTGCCACTGATGGCAGATGGGTAGATCATTTATTTACATTCAACCATCCACCCTTTACAGGACCTGGACCCCAAGTGTGGTTTATGAAGCAGGTTCAAGTGCACTGGTTACCAACTCGTCTGAGTTCAATGAGACAGAACACCCCCACACATAAGTTACGTGAAGCAGATTTATTACTTACAGATAGACAGCAATGGACAATAGAAACCTAGAAGTCAGGGCTAGCTGCGTCCCTGCAGACTCAGGAAAGCTGCCCAGGGCAGATGGAGTCTTATGTGCATGGGCCCTACTTGCATTGCCCAAAGGACCCCAGAAGACATCCTGTTCTGGGCTTTAAGGAACTAAAGCATTGAAAGGCATCCCATTTCTACAATAGACTAGACTAGAGTCCTGGCTGTTCTGGTCAGTCCCTCCCTGTCTCAGATGTTGCACTTCCAGTACATTCTACAGTTATTCTAGATAACTACTTAAATCAAGATAGACCGCCAAGATAATGTATGTTTGTGAGGATTTGAAGATAGTCTGAAAAATAATGAGTTCTTTTTAAAACTTGCATGATTTTAGAGATAAGATCTTGCTCTTTTGCTCAGGCTGCAGTACAGTGGTGCCATCATAGCTCACCATAACCTCAAATTCCAGGGCTCAAGCAATCCTCCGGCCTCAGCCTCCTGAGTAAGTGGGACTATAGATGTGCACCACCTCATCCAACTAATTTTTAGATATTTATTTTTTGTAGAGATGAGGTCTTGTGATGTTGCCAGCCTGGTCTCAAATTTCTGGCCTCAAGTGAGCCTCCCCGCTAGGCTTCCTAAAGTGCTTGGATTTACAGGCATGAGCCACCATGCCCAGCTTTGAAAAAAATAAATTCTTAGTGGTGTAATGTGAAAAGGAAGAATCAGGAATCCTTATTTTTTACTACAAAAGGTAAAAGAATAGTAATGATATCAGCTTATGGGAACTGACTTTTATTGTAATCCAAAAAAAGATATTTTCTGGAAACTTCTAGGTTCAGAATTTAAATAAATATTAGGCATTCATTTTTATCTCAAAAATGCTTGTGATCATCATGCTGCTTGGTCATAAAAAATGTTCAAATTTTATTCTGGCATTTCAGACCTTACTGATGGGACTCTCTAATTTAGGTTTTCAGAAATGGCTTCAGTTACTCCCGTTTAAATTCTGACTTGTTTCAATTTAATAATTCACCAAATTACTGTTTGAAGAGTTAGTTTGTACATTAGAAATCTTTAAGCCTTATATACATCTTCTAATAATTTTAATGAGATAGTTGCTAAGAATAAAATTGTTTTCACTTGTTTAAACCTTTGATATGCTGTTTTGATTTTTAGAAGATTGTATTGTAATTTAATTCTTTCAAAATTCTGCTGCAAAGAGCAAAAAAAACCTGTCACAGTATTTTCAGTTCTGCTGTTAATTATCCGTGCACTGATCAGGGGAAAGCAATCTTTGAAGAGATTGCAAGATTTTATAGGAAATGAAATTGATCAATAAAAAATGAGCAGAAAATGTTCTTTGTACTAGCATAGATTTGAGTAAACTTTTATTTGGTGTAGTATTTAGAATTTCAGAGGAGGGATCTCATATGCAAATTTGATCAGATAGAGAAAGCTTTGTGAATGAGAGGAATAAAAATATCAAGTAGCAGGAATAGAAAAATGGCTAGAGAAGAGGGAGAAAGTGCAAACAAAGGCAAAAGGAAAGGCAGGAAAGTGTCCAGTGCATGCATGGTACTGTAGGGAGACTGTCGGTGGTAGGAATCAGGCCAAAGGGCCAGGATGGGCCATGTACCGCCCTGGTTTGAGGCCCATCTGAGAGTCTGCATCCACACAGAAGGGTGTAGGTGGGTGAGGTTTGGCCTTGTAGGTGTCAGCTGCTGGTAGGAAGCGGCTAGGTAGGTAGGCACACAGGTGAGGGGCACAGGCTCAGGGGTAAGACAAACTTAGAATGGAGGCTCATTTGCCACTTAACCACCTTGGTGACCTTGCTAAGCCTCAGATTCTCAGCTGAATAGTGAAGAGGGCATTGATATGTACGGAACACAGTGATTGTGAGGATTAAATGGTCTAGTTAGCTGAATCCCTGGTGCACATGCTCAGCTAGCATGTATTATGTTACCCTTTTTACTGATACTAACTTGTTCTGAACCATTACAAGGAGGGATTTTTTTCCATAAATATTTAGTATTCTTTTGTTGCAATTTGAGTAATCTTAATTTGTGAAGGACAACATCTGCTTATAGATAACAAACTATTTTTATCTTATTTAGAACTAAACCTTTTAAAGGCAGTTAATTAATGTTTATTGACTTGTTCAAATTGTCGTGAATATGATACTTTAGATAATGGATTCTGAAATACAAATTAAAATTTAAATCTTAAAGAGGAATTTTTTTGAAAATATGGAAAATAGATCCTGCTAATAATAAAAAAAAAAACGAAAATAAAAAAGAATGAACTGACCTTCCAAAGTTTGCTTACATTAGGGCATATGTATTTAAATGTTCCAGTCTGATGGGTGCTGTCATATTAATCATCAAAAATAACATAACTACCTGGAAATTGAGTAGGTATAAATAGTTCTATTCTTGTTCACAAACAGTGTCTTTTCTTTGAGAGAGGGAAGTGATCAGACTATCACTTTGCACTTTCCGGTAGGGCCGATTGGCTCATATTTCTTATGCAAGTATTTGTTAGTAGTGTATGAAATTGAACACAGATCATTGATCTAAAGCCCTGTCATTATGATGTATTAACAGTAATGTGTTTGATTGCAAATAATTATTTGGCTCAGGAAGAAGTGGATTCAATGTAAACATAGTCTCATCTATAAAATTTGTCCATTCTTGCTGAACTGCGAGAAGTCTTGAATTTATTAAAAAATCCTACAATAACTAGGGAGTGATTAGAATGCCATTATTTGTGGAAAATAACTAGTTTTTAATTACTAGTTTTTCACAAAGAACCATATTTTCTGAATGCAAGATTGAAGTGGCACAGCATTTGTTTTCTGATGTGTAAATTTAAATAAAAATTCTCTCACAATCAAAATTTCAGGTGTTGTATTTAGATTAGCATTTGGTAAATTATCTTCTTAATTAAGAATAAGGATAGGGAGTGCCTGGGGGCTGGTAGTTCATTTAATACCACTTCTTATTTTCCCAAATTATTTAAAGCAGTACAGATATGTATAACGTGCCTTAGAAAGCAGATGCTACTATTATCTCCACTTTATAGATTATGAAACTAAGGACAAGGAGGTTAATTCATTTGCCCGTAGTCACCCAGAGAACACGTTGTGGATTGTGGATAGAGAGATAGAAAGATAAACTAGATAAAAAGACAGACTAGGTAGATAGATAGGTGAAAGGAAAATATAGGTAGCAAAATAAAGAGAAAACTGGGAAGACTGGCATATAAAAAATTCATAACACAAGTGCCTATTATAGCTGGTGGGGGAGGATACAGACCGAGTGATTTTTAGTGCTAAAGCAAACAGGAAAACATCAATAAAAAGAACAAAATTCTATGTAATCTGTACTTCTCAGGCAGGGCACATGGACCTTCTGTTACTAGGTTCCTTTCTTAGTAGGTTCCTCCCACTAAGAGGAGGTGTTTATGGTCAGCTCTTTGGGATGATCATCCATTTATTGAACAAATATTCACTGAGTACCTGGTGCTGTTCTAGATCTCAGAGAGTTCCAGCCTTGAACAGAACAAACAGACAAAACTACTACCACCACCACCACCACCACTGAATTTCCATTCTTGAGGGAGGAGATAGGTAACACACAAAATAGATGAATACATACATAACAATAAAAAACAGGTCAATAATACGGGGTAGAATAAGGCAAGAAACACAGTCAGGGAGTGCCTGGACTGGTAGTTTCATTTCAAATAGGTTTCCCAGGGAAAGCTTCACTGAAAAATGTTTGCTTTTGAGCCAACTACTGAATGGTTTTCCACCTGGGGAGATTCTGTCCTTCAGGCACACTGGTAATACAGGAGACTTTAATTTTCAGCTCTGGGGGAGAGGGTGCTAGGAGGCCAGGGCTGGTGCTGAACCTCCCACAGTGCACAGGACAGCCCACTAGGACAAAAATGTGTCTACTCAAAAATGTCAGTCATGCCACTACTGAGAAGCCCTGGTCTATTGCAAGTAGCAGTGGAGTGATCCTGGGGAAGAATAGTAGGGCCTCAGCTCAGAGACATCAAAGGAGTCTAGAATCTGTGGGGCCGTGTAGCCTTTTAGCAGGGCTTTTGCCTTTTTTCCCTGAAAAATAGCAAGAAGCCTAGGTGAGTACTGGGCAGTAGTGTTCTGGCTCACGTGGCACCAGGCTCCCCCCAGCTCCTGCATTGAAAATAGACTTTCGCGGGGTGGGAGAAAGATGAACCTGGAGACTAATGTAATAGTTCTGCAGAGACTGAATCCATTAAATGGTACAACTATATAGAATGAGTACATTTATTTATTGAATAAAAAATCATCTAGAATATTGAGATTTCATGTCTTTCATCTTAAAACTGGGGTTTATGGATACATTGTCCTAGATACCCATGTTTTTTAAATTATAAGGGAAAATGCTATCTTTCACAGTTTAAGTTTCAACAGTTACAGCAATAGAATATATCTAAAAACAAACAAAACCAAAAAACAAAAACCACCTCTTTCTTAAGTTAAACCAGTTTAAGAATGCCAGTGGTGGTAGGTTTGTTTTCAGCAATTCTTGTAATTAATTATCCTTGTTTGTTGCTGTCTAAAAAAAAAAGGAAAGAACATTTAGAGAAAAGTAAAACCAGGCACAGACAGATCTAGATACCTTTATTAAGGGACATTTAAAGAGTATTTTCTTAAATGTCAATCAAAGACAACATATAGACACAGGCACAAACAGGCAAACCAGACAAAGATAAATATGAGGGAGCCCATGAAACCAGGGAAAGCTAAAGTCTAGGAAATGCCCTGGACCTTATTTGACTCTGGAGCCTGGGAGTGAGGCTTAGAGGTGACAGTCCTAATGGCCTTTTCTCACCTCTGCTCCTCAGCGCTGTTCCATTTAAATGAAAGATGCAGTCCTTTTGGGTTTTGTTTATGTAACAGAAAACAACTATTTAAAAATTGTTTTACCTTTTACTACTTCCCTAACTATAAATAGCAGTCATGATTTATAGGATTTATAGTCATGATTTATAGTCAAGATTTAAAATGTAGACCAGGATTCAACCAATGATAACATAAACCACTCTCACCTGCCCCATGCCTTTGCAGGCACATGGACTATGTAGCAGGAAAACCACAGCAAATATCTTTATAATCGTCATTTAGTGAGCAAGTAAAATATTGTTGCTATCAAATGAAAAAGGCATGATCTTACACATTTTTAATGGTTAAAATCATGGAAAAACCCTTTGGTCTTTGCTTGATGGTTATTTGCTCTTGACAAAAACTACCATCTGGAGCCCAGATTTGGAGTTGTTAAAGAAAAAAAATCAGAAACCTTTTGCTCCTTTCTCTTTCCCCATCGCTCCCATCTCTCTTGGCTCTCTAGTCTCGATTACCACAGAGAGGTTGAAGTGGTTTGGATGAGGCCCCTGGAGCCTCACCTTACTAAACATGACTCTGGAACTCTGCCAGGGATATACCTACCTCTGGTACCATAGGCTACTCATCTCTAAGGTAGGGTGGTCATAGTTTCTGTCCCATGGGGTCTTGCTGAGGATTGAATGGTTCAATAGATGTGACATGACTTAGGATAATACCTGGCAAATATGGTTTTTTTGTTGTTATTTCTTTCCGTGGCCAAGTGGTGGAGTGTAGGCAAGAGATGCAGTAAGCTTTGTACACAATTCCCACCAACACAGAGGAATTGCAAGGCATTCCCTAGGAATTCCTCATAATATATAAGTTGATACAATTTTCTTTTAAGAAACTCTCATGCATTTATTTATTTCTTCTTAACTGCGTTTTCTGTGAATATGTTTATTTCCGCAGTTGGAGCTTAAACCCCTTGAGGGCTTGTTTTATTTTCTTGTTTTATCTTTTCTCTCTCTCTGATGCTCAAATTAATGTTAGAGTGTGGTGCAAAGCATTAAGCACATGATCAATAAATGCTCAGTTTTTCAATATTTTCTTTATTTCTTTTCTAAGAGACAGGGTCTCTCTAAGTACTCAGTCTGGTCTTGAATTCCTGGCCTCAAGTGATCCTCATGCTTCAGCCTCTCAAATGTTGGGATTACAGGCATGAGACATGATGCCCAGCAGATGTTTCCCTTTGAAGATAGAAGTTACATCAATGTTGGAAAATAGAGAAAAACCTAAGTTTTTACATATGAGTGATTATGACAAAATATGATTGTTTTGTACTAGATATCTGTTGGTGTTTTTCTGAGCAGGTTTGGAACATACCTTATTTCAGCCAAATAATGGCAACTGACATTTATTGAATTTGTCATTTGACATTTTTAAAATCTATATTTTCAAAAGAAAAAGGAAACTGACAGTTTGAAAGGCAGTAAGTTTGAAACATTTAAAAGGGTATGGTATTTCTGTCTAGTCAGATTGCTTCTAAAAATTAATTGCTATTTCTTATGTTCTCTCTTACTCTAAGTAGACTCTTATTAACCCACTAGCATTCCTAAAAAGAAATTACATAGTGATGTTTCTCCAGGTGGAGGAGAAAAAGTATCCACACTGCCAGATACCTTAGGCTTACCAGAATGAATTCCTACAGCATTTCCATTCCCTATCTCTTACTAGAACAAAAAACTTTTATAAATTAGCCACTTGGAAATCTGTGAGGCTGGTTACCAGTGTCAAACCCATTGCTATCTGTCAGCCCTACTTTGAATGACTGTCTTTGAGGAATGAAAAGCTTCCATTTGTAGCCAATTTTTAAGGTTGAGGTTTCAGAGTTCCAGGTGGTAGTTAAATTAGAATTTCTCTATTGTATACAGAAGGTCTAAGATGATTGGATTAGTTCACAAAAAAGACAACAGAATTTATAAACTGAAATCATTTTTGAAACAAATGCGTTAAATGTTTTGTAATTCCTGCACTTAGTCACAGAGGGGGGAAGAAAACCTCTTAATAAAAAAGAACTAAGGAAATTGAAAAGCCTGATAGCCTGATAGGGCAGAAGGATGCGACGTCTGGAAAACAGACAAGCATTAATTGTCTACTATAATGCTTTTTATGTTATCTTATTGCAGCTGCACAATAATCCTCTGAGTTGGATGCTCTCATTCTTACTTTTGAGGATGAAAAACTAAAGCTCAGTGAGATTAAGTAACAAAACCAGGGGCGTTTTCAACTTCAAATTCTTTTTTGTTTTGTGGTTAATTCTTTTTTTTTAATTTTTTTAATTGCATTTTAGGTTTTGGGGTCAACTTCCAATTCTGCTTAGAGTAATTCCATCGGCCATGATGTCCAGACACTATAAATAAGCCTTGAAAAGCGAAGGTAAACTAGTCAACAATCCAACCACATCACATTTTTTAAAAGCTGCCTCCAGTCCTAGGACTTAGGTCACTTCCAGGGTCATTTATTTAATTTCCTAGTCATCAGGAAGTAAACTCTAAAGAATGAGTAACATATGATCCTCTCAAAGGTTGCTAGGTATTCTCAAACCTGGTGTTGGCCTCTTTTAATTTTGTATTAAAATTATTGAAATACGACCTATGGACAGCGAAGATGAAACTTAGATATTCTGTTTGACCTTGTGCTACAGTGCACTGCTCTCAAGAAACCATTTTTTCCTGGAATTTACTCAGTATGTATAGACTAGATGGTACAGAAATAATAAATCCTGATTTTGTAACCTTGATGAAACAGTTCATCAAAGCATTGCTGCTTCAGCACCTTGTTTTTGTTTTGCCTGGCTTTTCACACTAAATGACAATCCACTTGTCAGCCTGTCTGCTGAAAGCTTCTTGAAGACAGAGAGTGTAGCTCAGCTCATGATTTTCAGCTCCTCGCACAGTGACAGCATGGTAGGTTCTCTGTGGATGGTGGCTCAGTGAAAGAAGCAGTGAATGACTTGTTCCATCTAAATATACTTTTGTAGCCTTAGTCCAAATATTGAAAATATAGGGCCAGCCACAGTGGCTCACACCTTTAATCCCAGCACTTTGGGAAGCCACAGCAGGAGAATCAATCATTTGAGCCAAGGAGTTTGAGAGCAGCCTGGACAACATGGTGAAATGTGGGCTCTACAAAAAAACACAAAAATTAGCTGGGTATGGTGGCCTGGGCCTGTAGTTCCAGCTACTCAGGAGACTGAGGTGGGAGGATCACTTGAGCTGGGGAGGTTGAGGCTGCAGTGAGTCATCATGATCACACCACTGTACTCCAGCCTGGGCCACGGAGCTAGACCCTGTCTCAATGTGGGGCGGGGGACAGGAAAGAAAAGAAAATATAAACTCTATAACAGGATGAAACTTTAAGTCACTTTTTATTTGTTAAAGTTATTACATCCAGATTACATGAAGAAAAATAGGATTAAATATTTCTTTGTAATTGGGCATGTGTCCATGAGCTGGAGCCAGAGTTAACTTTATAAAGTGATTCATTGAATATCTGAAAGAGAATGGATTTTTCAATGTTCATTTGCTTTCAAGATAAAAGGGTTAATCTTATGCTCCTTGTGCACTGTTTTTGTGGAACACATATACGGAAAAGCCATTCTCCTGATTTTTGGACTGGAACAGAACTGGCTCTGGAACATGGTCACATCTCTTAAATCTGTAAGTTCTGTCTTCCTCATGTTTACAGTGGTGCATTTTTAGAGTTTTTTATTATTATTTTCTAAGTTTTTTTTCCAGTCTGAGGTTTCTGAGTCTCTCTGGAGAGTGAGTTTCTTCACCTTAAGAGAGACTCTTCCGTATCACTCGTGTATTAAACTTGGACCACGGAACCAATGATCGCAGCCAACACTTGCTGAGTACTTACTCTAAGTAGGCACTGTTGTAAGCACTTCAGTGGAATGACTCACTTTGTCTTAATGAGCCAATAAGATTTGTATTTCTTTCATCCCATTTTACAGGTGAGGGAACAGAGGCACAGAAAAATTAAGAAACTTGGCCTGCCAGTCATGGTGGCCTCTGTCTGCATTTCCAGTGCTTTGAGAGGCGAAGGCAGGAAGACTGCTTGAGGCCAGGAGTTTGATACCAGCCTGGGCAACATAGCAATACCCTGTCTCTACAAAAAAAAAAAATTAAAAATTAACCAGGCTATAGTCCTAGCTACTCTGGAGGCTGAGGTGGGAGGATTGCTTGAGCCCAGGAGTTTGAGGCTCCAGTGAACGAACTCTGATGGTGCCAGTGCACTCCAGCCTGGGTGACAGAGCAAGACACCATCTCTAAAACAACAACAGAGTAACAAAAAAAAGAAACATGCCCTGAGCCACATAGCTGGTCAGTAGCCTAGCTGGGGATTGAACTCACAGTCTGATACTAGATCCTCCAGGCTGAATCACTGTGCACACTGGTCTACTCAGGCAGCAGTACAAAACTTGCAGGAAAAGATACCAGCAAGGAAAGGACAGGCAATACTGGAACAGACAGACAGCTCAGCTGAACAGGCTGCCCAGGGCCCACACCAGCAGTTTATTTCTTTCAGACCAAAGTAGTATAAGGTGACCCTGAATGTGTAAGTGTAGGTTACTTCTTCTTCAGAACATATAGAATGGATGATGGCAAATAAACACATGAGTTTAATTCATTGAGAAGGTTTATTTGTAATTTTGGTCTGTGTGTCTATTGCCTGCTTTGCATCAAAGTTTGTAGTATAGATAAAAGTGCATGTTTAGCTTTTCAGCATATGCTTTCCTGTTAGTTCAGTATATGAGTTAGAATAATGGCTCTCAATAGGAGTGGTACCTCTCTCTAAGGAGGCAGTGTGTGTAGGGGGATTGTCTCAGTTCTTGCAGCAGTATCAGCACTTGGTAGTGGAGACTGGGATACTCTACCCCCTGCCATGCTTACAGCCATCCCACAGAAGGAGGAACTGATTGACTTCAAAAGCCTGTCTGATTATCTAAACCTAGAACCTAATTCTGTTGACATATTTTTAAACTAAGTTTTAGTAAACGCTGAATTTTTCAGGAATACAACAAAAGTGTAAATCTAAGGACAATTGTACCTTCTTTTGCTCTGAATTTTACAGGGATGTTCGGTCTTTCTGAGAAATTGTGTATCAGTTGCAACACTGCTCATGTTGTCTAAATCACTAATAACATACATCTGCAGATGCTGCTTTCATGGTGATTATACAACTAAGGGCAGGCATGTTGTATCTAGCCTGAGTATTTACATTCTGAAAATACGAATTACTTTACTATAACTTATTTTCCTTTTATCTCTTTTATATTATACCTAATTAGGCTCTTATAGTGATTTTTAAAGTGTATGTGTAGATTATCCATGAATTTCACTAAAGTATAGTAAAAGAGGCCACCCAAAATGACGCAGTTCAAAGGAGGTGCTCGTGCTCCAAGTGATAGAATTCAGAATTTGTGGGTTAAACTCTATCTATTTGGAGCCATAGATACCCAGAGTTATTAATTTTACTCTTTAAAATTTTAAAGCAATTTTAATGATAAATAATTTAGTGACCTGAGAATTACTTCCTTTTTAGACACTATGTGGTACAGCTAAGATATGTTTGTATACTGTCTACCTGCTTTGTCATTGGTTTGAATTTTACTAAATCCAAAAGCAGAATAAGAATGGAGGTGTCTTCCTGAGATGGTTCTCCTCATTTCCCTCCCGCCTTTTTTTTTTGTTTGTTTGTTTTTTTAGCTTCTCTCTGAAAGAACATTGGAATCAAAAAGGAGCTAATACCACTGAGCTAAAGGACAAAGTTACTTCTTTTAAAAGCAAAGCTCATTTTTCGCCATGGTAATCAGCATATCATATGACATACATGCCACATGGCCTGTGTAATATGAATCCTTTCAGAAATTTATTTCTATCAGAGCATAATGAAGTTTCATATTAGTATAGCAAGGACAAGAATAAGATGACGCCTTAGGTTGATTTGGGACAAATCATTACTGTGGTGTCTTGTAACAATTTACTTGTAGTTTGCAAGAGGTAACACTTGCATTTTGTTTTTTAAAATGCTGAATGAAAGTGAACCATATGCTATGAACACAAGATAAATGCATGCTACTGAGTCTTAGAAATGGCACGTTCCCATTTCCTATGTTACGACCAATGAAAAAACCTGGGATTCATTCGATTTATCAGGATGTGTATTTATAGCTGCTTACATACTCCAGTTAAAAGAAAAACAAAAGTTAAAATCGCAGCTGAGCATAGTATTACCATAGCCACTGCTCTTTTTTTAATCATAGTAGCTAAAACCTTTGGTTCTAATTTAAAATTGATATTTGAACAAGGACTGATGAAGGAAAGGAAGAGGAGATCCTTTGATAAGTATGCATCACACCTTGGGGGAGGTTAAGAAAGAAAATGTTTCACTCAACTTTAAAAAATCCTTTACCCTTTTCGCTTGGAGATACCTTTCGTTCAGTCAGTTCTTTTTTGCTAACTTCTTTGAAAATCTCTTGTAACTATAGTACTTCCTAAGGGTACTTTCCCAACGCTAAGACACTTCATATTCAGTTGATCTAGTTTCTTAGGCATTCAGAGGTTTAATAGGTCCCTTAAGGCTCTGTGTAGCTTCAAATCCGATGACTCAAATAAGCACAGACTTCTATAGCCAGACACTGATCTGCTTCTTTCAGGGCATCCAATAGGATATTCATTGTTTTGGAGCTTAAAGTTTTCTTTACAAATATGTAAATCAGCCTAATAAACCCTGATAGTCTTTCACAAGTAATAGGAAATTAAATCTGCTATCTACTATGGGAGTGAAATTTTATTCTAGTAATCCTAATGGCAAAACCATAGAATTTCATTATGTGTTTAGGTATTACTAAAGAAAAAGTCAAGAGAAGAGTTATATATTTCTATTTCTTAATCCCATTTCTTGTTCTACTCAAATTTTCCTGTTCGCTAGACATGAATTCTCAAGATTTTAAGGAGAGGATTCAAGGAAGATAATATTCTTATACATAATAGAGAAATTTCACTGAAGGATAATCAGACCAGATTACCAGTGGATTGAAGATATAATCATATCTCATTCAACTTTGGATCCTGTGTAGGTAGCAAGGGTCTGGGTAGACATTCAGTAGATAATTAGCAAATTCAGATTATTTTGGCTATTATTTTATGCAAAGTTTTTCATTTATAATGTTAGCCTTTTGAATTATAAGAATAGTATCACTAAGAATAATCTTACATAAGTTTACATAACTAAGAACTAGATAATCTCTTAAAATGAATATTTAGCCACATAAAGTATACATGCAAAACTTAAAGCATAAGAAATTTACATTTTGGCTTAGGAGATTCACATTATTATTGAATTATGCTATGTCCATCTGCTCAAGTACTGGATATATTTAGGCTCTTGTGAGCCAAATTGAAAGATTCAATGGATTATTCATCTGCTTCATGGTTTAACACATAGAAACATAGAAAGAGAGAGTCATCTTCTCTCTTTGTTTCATGATAAGGAAATTATGAAATCTGTACTTGGGTTAAGAATGACTTTGTGATTTTCCTGTACACTCTAAAAGAGAGAAAATGGAGTTAAATATAGTAGAGTAAGTGTTTGCATTGATACTAAATTTAAGAATGGCTTTTCTTTTTCTTAACCTAATATCTCAAACAATACATCAGTATATACCTGTATGTCATAGGGGTTAGCTGAAAACTATTAAGACTTTGGGTTAAAAAAATAGAAAAATAATTTAAAGGGTGAGAATTATCAACTCTGTGTGTGTGTGTGTGTGTGTGTGTGTAGATGGTTCATTTCTCCATGTAAAATCTACCTATTATGTTGTCTTAGGGGCTGCTCACGAGTATGTTTCTTATGTGAGGCATGACCACATGATTTGCATTGGCCAGTAAAATGTGAATATTGTCGTGGGGGCCACCGCTGGGCAGACAGTTCAAGAATCAGTGTGCAATTTGCACATTTCCTTTTTCTTGTCTTGGTGAATATGAATGTGTAGTTGAGGTGGATTTGCCTTCAGCCACCATTCTTGGTGGTGTTTTAAATGAACACCTGAAGGTCTTTGCTGGATGTATGCAGTGAGAATCAGAGATTTTTGTGCATTAAGCTTCTGAGATTTTAGGGCTTTTTATTATAGCAGCATAACCTAACCTAATGTAGCATACCTTGACAAAACCAAAAATATCCATACAAATGACTTTTGTTTTGTTCCCCTGAAGGAAAATGCAAGTTGGTCTGGTGTAAGCATTTATGAGAGAATCTGAAGGAATAAAAACAAATAAAAGGCTTTTTGAATTTGAGCTACTTTGAAATTTGTAGACTTATTTTAGGCTTCTTTTATAAAGTTGTCAGAAGAACAGACAACATATAAAAGGAAGTTAGCTTTGATTACATTGAGTATTTGGCATGCTTGATAGTCAGTGGTTGTAATTTAAGTTAGAAAACAAGTAACTATATTTAGTATTCATGGTTGTTTGTTGACATCCTTTAAAGTTTGTGTAATATTTACATTTTAGAAAGATACACTGAGCCCTAAATATATGTGTGGAGAGAAGTACTTTAAAGTACCAAAAAACTGTAAAAGACTTACTCAAAGAGTTTTATTAAAGTCTTCAAGTCCTTAAGGTACACTGATTTTTGTTTTGGGAGTTGTAGACACATTATGATGTGTTGGATCATCTCTTGGGTTATGGAAAAGGCAAAAGAAACTGGCTCTGGCATCTTTAGCGACTAAAGAGAAAAGTGGCAATTCAATGCAAGAAAAGACAGGTTTTTATAGAATGTGTCATTACTGAGGTAAGTATTGAGAAAACTAGCATATCTACTTTTCTTTCTTATTTCTGCTTTAATTCCTGGGCAACTCTAGGGAAAGAGTTTAGAACTGATGTCAGATCCAGGTTGGGCTCTGATCTGTTTCTCATTTTATGATCCTTTAGGAGGCTGTGTTAGATATAGGACCACAGGGATTAAGGACCACTTCAGGTGCTGGGTAAATTTCCAGTAACCCCTTCTTGATCTAGAGCCATAATCTGCTGCCATGGCTGAATTGATTTTGTGGTGATCAATTGTTAAGGCCATTTTTTGTGTCATTTCGGATGATGCAATCTGCTGGGTTATGGTTAATGACTTAAATATTGAACGAACCTGAGTCTGCCAGACTGCTCTGTTCATTGGGCTCACAGGAAGAACATTAGAACTTCTTTTTTTCAGATGGAAAGAAAAAGAAAATTTCTGTGTAGAATGTCAATTAGTACAAACTTTTCACTAGATTTCTGTGAGGATTGTTTCACTGAACTCTACACACAGTAATTAATTGAACAGATATTGTGCTAGACACTGTAAGGGTAGAAAGATGAGTGAAACTAGCCTCCATCTCAAGGAATTTAAAGCCTACCTGAGGAAATGATCATTCAGTTATATACCTCATCTTGATATTGCAGATGACTCAGCTCCATTGATATATATGTTAGCCTTCAAAGGAATTGAAATGGCAATAAGAAGATAAAACAAGTTCCTTATTATTGAGACGTTAAGATGTTTTCAACTTCCAAAAAGTTAAAAATTTACCTCTACCACAAGAAGCAAAGCAATTTGCACTGCTCCTCCATCCTGAGTCCCTGCCACTGAGCGTTAGTCGAATGGCCCACCCCCTTCCCTGGTACGGTGATACTTATATCACTAAGAATATATTTTCCAAGTCAAATATGTAGTCAGGCAGAAGAATTGTTAAACTGCTGTAGCTTGTGATGACTAGTCTTGAAGATTTGGTTGGGAAGGTGTGGGGAGGAGGTTGGGCAGTTGACATTTCAGAAACAAGGAAGCAGAGTACTTTATCTTGGTAACTGTAGACTTGGCTTTTCTTTTGGTAATGACCAACATTTCTAGATGAACGTGTCAGTGGAAAAGCTATAAAAATTTCAGCAAGCTCTATGCTCATCACACAGCAGCACTTTTCCATACCCGAGAATCATTGACTCAGCAGATCCAACTCAGTAAACACATATAGTAAGAGTACAGATGTCCCTCATCCCTGCCCTGCATGTTACTTATAAAAGAGTTTCCTTGGCCAATTTACTTACTCTCTTTTTAAAAAAGCATAATAAACCATTTTAAAGCATTTGAATAAGTAGTTTTAAATATTATAGCAGATTCAAAACACCAAATTAGATTAGGAAAAACTTTCTTAGTGTACTCACACGAGTCAAAAGTGATGGTTAACAGAACCTGGCCACGAGAGGACACAGAAAACAAGAACTGGTCCGAGAACGAAAAGTTCAGCAACCTGAGACTATTTAGGGTAAGAGGATTCTTCACAGATTGAAAACCCCTGAGGGTGTTGCTATTTTGCAGATCAGCCATGTAGTGGGATCCTGTCACACACTGGGGAACAATCAACATCTTGCCATTAGCATGAACTCCTAACTCCCTAACAGATCCCTTCCTGTGGTCCTCCCCATCCTCAAGCTTCTTCCTGCCCATTATCATTTCCCACTCTGTTTCAGCCCTCAAACTCTCTCATGTGGCCCTGAAGGGTATCATGTGTCTCTTGCCTCTAGGTCTTTCTGATTTCTAATTTCTGAAGTCCTTGCTAATTCTACATATACTTGAATTCTCACCTTATACGTCACTAGCTCTGAGAAGCCTTCATGGAGTAAGGTGGTCCAGTCATGTGTTCCCATGACACCCTGTATTCCTGTATCTGGCCCATGCTACATTGTATTGCAATTGTTTGTTTAATGGTCTTAAGCAGGGTTGCTGAGCAATAGCTCATGGACCAAATCTAGCTCCCACTTATTTCTGAAAATAAAGTTTTAGTGGAACATAACCAAGTTTGTTTCTATGACTTTATTTATGGTACAATGGCAGAGTTAACTACTTGAGACAGACACTGTATGTCACACGAAACCAAAACCTATCTGGACTTTTCCAGAAAAAGCTTCTTGACTCCAAGTTGTTGTTTTTTGTTTTTTGGTTTTTTTTTTTATTCTGAGACGGAGTTTTGCTCTTGTTACCCAGGGTGGAGTGCAATGGCGCAATCTCAGCTCACTGCAATCTCCACCTACTGGGTTCAGGCAATTCTCCTGCCTCAGCCTCCTGAGTAGCTGGGATTACAGGTACGCACCACCATGCCCAGCTAATCTTTTGCATTTTTAGTAGAGACGGGGTTTCACCATGTTGACCAGGATGGTCTCGATCTCTTGACCTCGTGATCCACCCGCCTTGGCCTCCCAAAGTGCTGGGATTACAGGCTTGAGCCACTGTGCCCAGCCGACTCCAAGTCTTAAGAATGAGCAATATGTCTGCCAGGTTCACCACCAAATCTAATATTTAGCACAGTGTGTATACGAGTGGATATTGCACATATTTTAAAGGAATTAACTAAAAATAGATACAAAGCAACTGAACAAGGAAAAATTAGGATAATTTGTCAGCCTCTGTTATGTCCTAAGCAATGTCTAGGTGCTCATGTCACCTTTACAGCAACCCTATGAAGAAGGCATTATTATACCCAATTTGTAGTTGAGAAGCTGAAAGGAAGGTGAATAAATGATTTCTTAAGTGTTACCAAGCTGAAATGGCTTACCTAGAGTTTGACCTCAGATTTCCTTTGTAGTAAGGTACTCTGATGTTGAGAAACTATGTAATATATCATAGCAGCAAAGAGCAGCCTCTGGCAGTGGAATGCAAGATTCAAATCCTGGCTCTACTGAGTACTACCTTTCTCACCTTATCCAGGAAGTCATTGAATTGCTCTTTGCCTATTTTTCCACAGGCATAAGAAGTTGCTTACCCTCTCTGGCTTTTGTCTCCACATATGATAAATGATGATTTTAGCATCTTACTGGGATGCTGTGATGTTTAAATGAGATAGTATGTATATAATGCTTTGAAGCACTTCAAACATATGAAACAATGAAGGCATGCTCATCATGGTTATATAAGGCCGCCTCAAAATCCTTACTAACAACTTCAGAATTTTCGAGAAATTGCATTCTATTTTTAACTTATATTTTACCTAACTTCAAAGAGGATTCTCAGTGATATTTTATGTAGTGTTCTATACACTCTTTAAAGGTAAGGAAGTGATTCAGGATACAGCTACATTAAAACAACATGAAGTATTATATCTTATTTTCTGTGCTGGGCTAAAAAATAATTTTCTATCATTGTTGTTATGAACTTTGGCTGTTTTTGGTATTTTTCAAATATATATATGATGCCAAATGTGATGCCTACATTAGCATGTGGTTTACCTCCTAAGGATTTTCTACTGGTTTATTTTCTGCTGATGTTATTGCCTCTGCTACTGGCTCCAATGTTGCAGGAGCATTGGGAAACAGTCAACTGGTTTCCATTTCTATTGCCTGAAACCAGCATGCTTTCCTTTTTTTTTTTTTTTTTTTTGGAGATGGAGTCTCCCTCCATCACCAGGCTGGAGTACAGTGGTACAACCTTGGCTCACTGCAACCTCCACCTCCTGGGTTCAAGCCATTCCCTTGCCTCAGCCTCCTGTGTGTCTGAGGAGCGTACCACCACGCCTGGCTAATTTTTTGTATTTTAGTGGAGATACTAGTAAGACAGGGTTTCACTATGTTGGCCAGAATGGTCTCAATCTTCTGACCTCTTGATTCCCACCTCAGCCTCCCAAAGTGCTGGGATTACAGGTGTGAACTACCATGCCCCACCCATCTTTTCCTTTTTATAAGTGACAGGATCAACCCACTGCATAAAGGAACTTGGAAGTCTGGAGTCTACAGCTTTTGGTTTTGTATCATTGTTTTTGTTGTTTTCAGATGAAGCATCTGTGTGTTATCAGGAACCATAAGAAAGTTTCATGAACATTTTTAAAACATATAGATATGGCTACTCACTGGAAATGCCATATGCTCTGCAGTTATAGAAATTGATTTTACAGTCTTGCTTTCAGTCTATCCCAACTTCTTGAAAGTTGAAATTAGCAGAGAGGTAGAACATTTTATCCATCAAATCATTGTTAGAAGAAGGATTAATTTTATTGGGTAGATGAGTAGAGTTTATCCCTAATGATACAGTTAAGATTGGTTGTTCCAGTTCCATATGGGAATATTAAGTTGTCCTGGATTCAGGGTTCTAGAATTTATCCAGCCTGGAGGTCCCAACCCAAAAATGCTAAAAAAGAAATGAAACAGGTACTGGTGAGGTTGCAGAGAAAAAGGAATGCTTATACACTGTTGGTGGGAGTATAAGTTAGTTCAACCATTATGGAAAACAGTGTAGTGATTCCTCAAAGACCTAAGAACAGAAATACCATTTGACCCAGCAATCCCATTACTGGGATATACACCCTAAGAAATATAAATCATTCTATCATAAAGACACATGCACACATATGTTCATGGCAGCACTATTCATGATAGCAAAGACATGGAATCAACCTAAATGCCCATCAATGGTAAACTAGATAAAGAAAATCTAGTGTGTATATGCCATGGAATACCATAAAGCCATAAAAAGGAACAAGATCATGTCATTTGCAGGAATGTGGATGAGCTGGAGGCCATTATCCTTAGCAAACTAACACAGAAACAGAAAATCAAATATCACATGTTCTCACTTAAAAGTGGAAGCTAAATTATGAGAACACATGAACACATAGAAGGGAACAACAGACACTGGGGCCTACTGGGGGGTGGAGGGTGGGAGGAGGGAGAGGATCATAAAAAATAACTAATGGGTACTAGCCTTAATACCTGGGTGATGAAATAATCTGTACAGTAAACCCCCATGACACGAGTTTGCCTATATAACAAACCTGCACATGTGCCTCTGAACTTAAAATGAAGGTAAAAAAATAAATAAATAAAAATGGTAAGTTCTAGTCACAACCAGTTCTATATTTTGGTTTTAAGAGTATATTGCTACCTACAAAGAAAGGATATCAAACAAACTTTTTGATTATTTTTTATATGTTTTATATATTTGAGGCAAATTAAGAGCATTTCATTTATTGTTCTCTTAATTAACCCTAGTTTTAACTCTCAGTAGGAGTTGAGGTACTTGACTTTCACCATTTGTGTTTATTACACTGGCCTTTTATTTGCTAGCAGGGGATTATCATTAATAAGCATTTTTCACTAAATGATTTCAAAGATAAAACTTCAGTAATTAAGTTGCTAATGTACATTCCATTGGAGAGTATGGAAAATACTGTTCTTAGACTTTCATCTATTACCATTGTGCCTCATCATTTAGAAAAGGGGAGAATCATGAACCATCTAAGTTTACAAAAGGAGGCAAAACTGGAGGCACAGACCTTTCATCTGGCAGTAATACTGGAAGTTCTGGTTACAAATGTTATTGGTTTCTTTTTAGTGGTAAAATATACATGAAAAACTAATCTTTAACCCTCTTCGTGTGGAGTTGAAGTTTAAATCTTGCATTGATTGCTGGTTGGTGGGACTCATTACAACTTGATTGATGACTGAACCTCCACTTTGAAGTGAACAGAAGTGTTCTGTTTAGGGGCAAATATTCAGGCAAGTTGAGTTGTCACTATGTTACTGGAAAGGTAAATCTAAATTCTTGAAATAGGTACTCGTGTGGTTTCTTGACCTGAGTGGCTTGAAATGCTAGTTCAGTGTAGGACAGTCTATCACAAAAACAATCCTTTGAGAATATCACCCGAGCAGTATTTCAACAAGCCTAAGTGATGTTGGCAGCCAACTAATGAGGACATGGAGTCATGAACTGAAGCTCCACAGGCCTGCACAAATTGACACATACATTTTAACTTGCTTAGGTCTTTAGAATTGCAACTCAAGTTTGTCAGCAATCAAGTAGTTGAAGTCTTATGCTTCTCTAGACAAGTTCTATTTCTGTTCACTGTGTGCCCAGGTTGGGAGCGGGGAGGGCAGTGAAGGGAAAGAAGTCCTGGGAAAACTCTGTTATCTTTCCTGAAATGAGAAGTATTCTGTTTAGCTTAGAAACTTGATTCTTGATACTAATAACTGATATTGAGCAGCTCCAGCCATTTTCAAAATCTATTAAGAGAGCATTTAATTCTCAGAACATCAGAATCAGTCACTGAGTGGTCTGTTGTGATTGTTCCAGGCTAAATTTGGGGAGGTGGCCTCAAGTGTGTCTTTACTCCTCCTTTTTTTCAGGGTTGCATGATGAAATCAATAAGTAGAATTTTGCCACAGATACTACTGAATCATGGCTAGAATTTTTTCTGCCCTGCTAAATTTCAGTCAAAGGAGGACTGTGCATTTTGCATTATTTTAGTTTCTATCATTCTTATCAATATTTGCTTATTTCACTTTATACAATTTCTGTATGAGAGATTAAATGAATCATACTACCTTATTACATAGGCAGACTCCAGTCATTTTTTTTTGCATTAAAGATATACACTATTTTTTATGTAATAAAATGGCTATTGCTGAAGCCAAAATACAGCCATTTTACTATGACTCACAATTTTATGAGTTGGGAATTCAGGCAGGATATCGCTTGGCAGTTTTTCACTTCACCTTTCACTGAGGTCAGCTGGTTGAATTCGGCTGACAGCTGGCTGATCTTTGTTCATGAGCCCGACATCTTCATGAGAGCCTCTGGAAGGCTGGGCTTATGTGGGATCCTCTCCCTTTCCACATCGTCTCCAAGTCTTTCTATATGATCTCTTCAGTAGGATGGTTCTCCATGGCAGAGAATTCATGGTCATGTTTAATCTGTCACAAATGAATAGTCAACTTAGTTTCCTTTGAGGTTAAGCACTGAAAAAATAAAAAGTTAGTATGCCCACTTTTTATTTGGCTTAATGAAGCCATATCTCCTACAAACCTAATGTATACTTCATTCATTCCTTACTTATCATCTTGAGTTGTCACTCTCAAATTTAACCTCTGGACATTTCTTACATAGCCTTCTAACTGGTATTTTTGTCTACTGCTACTGCATCCTCTCCACTACTGCCAAAATCATTATACTAAAGCACACGTGGGATTGTTTCACTTCTCATCAGTGGCTCCTGTTGATTTATAAAGCAAAGTCCAATAGCCTTATCCTGGCACACAGGGCCTTCCATTATTTGGTTCCCGCCTTCGTTTTGACCATGACACCCACCATTCCCTTTCCAACTCTCCCGCAACCCCTTTGCTGTCATGTTCCCTTGCACTCTGGCTATACTGTTTCCCAAATGCAACATGCCTTTGCATGACCATATACTTAGCAGCTCTCTCCTTCTTGAATGTTATCCCTTCTCCCCATATCTACTAATGTGGCCTATTCATCCTTCAAAGTTCCATTCATACTCACGTGCCTTGCACCTTCATAACATTCTGCTTATACTATCAATACAGGAGCAGATCACTCTTTGCTAATACTCATTTCTTGGGTATCAGAGATACAGAGCAGAGTGGTCAAGAGCACAGGCTCTGAGCCAGATTGTCCCAGAGTTAATCTTCATTTCACAACTCACAAGCTGTACTGTGTTCATTTAGTGTCCTCATCTTTTCAAAACCTCAAAATATGATCGTATTTGGAAACAGGCCTGTTGCAGATGTCGTTAGATTAGATGAGGTCATTCTGGAGTAGAGTGGCCCGCTCTTACTCCAAACTTGCTGGTATCCTTATAAGAAGAAAAGATGCAGAGATAACTCTGTACAATGTAAAGAGACACCGGGAGAATGCCATACCACTTTGGAGGTAGAAATTGGCATGATGCACCCACAAGCCAAGGAATACCAAGAATTATGGCAGTACCAGAATATTGGAGAAAGATATGGTGTTGATTTTCCCCCAAAGCTTTCAGAGAAGGCTTGGCCCTGCTGGCACCCTGATTTTGGACTTAGCGCCTCCAGAACTGTGAGATAATATGTGTTGCTGTTTTAAGCCACCTAGTTTGTGGTACGTTGTTATGGCAGCCCTAGGAAATTAATAAATGAGCTGTATGACTTGGAACAAGTTATTCATCCTGTCTGTGTGTCAGAAAATGGTTATAACAATCAACTTACTTCATAGAGTTTTATATATATGAAAAGAGTTAAGATGTAGTAACTACTTAGAACCCAACCTTCACACAACGAATGCTCCATCTATAATCTATTACTAATGCTTATGTGTATGCATCATCCTCTAAGGTAGAGATCATGTCCTATTTGTTTTATATACTTTTTTGAGAAGCATTATGACATAGAAGAAAGAGTCAGTGCTCAGAAAAACAAAAACTCTGAGATCAAGTTCGGGATGTGGCATTTAAGAGCCATTGTGTGATTTTGAACAAGTTACTTAAATTTGAGCCTCAGTTGCCTTATCTATAAAATGAACAAATAATGTCAAATTTGCAGTATTCTTGTGGAAATTAAAATTAACATGTATCTGACACATAGTAGGTACTCAAATAACGAGATATGTATACTCTTCCCCAGAATCACCCAATAAAGTGCCGTGAACATACTAGTTGTTCAAAAAGATGTTTTTAATCGTATTATAAATTAATTGTTTTGTACCCATTTAAATTAACATTTTTGGCAGTTCATTCTATGTTTTTCTGCAAAGTGTTTTTGTGGTTTTAAATTCTGCGTCCTTTCACTTAGACTCCAAAGGTCATCCCTATCTTGGATTAGAATGCTGAGTAGAAGCACATGACTTTTAAAAAATGTATCTTTCATTATTTAATGAACTATCCAGCAGTCTTACCCTCTCCTGTGTTTTGTGAAGGAGAAGAAAATGATTTTAACGTTCTTGACAAGCTTTTTATGACTGCATCTTGATGCCAAGTTAGTTTTCTCTTGTTCTCACAACTTTATCGGGCAGTCTTGCTTAGAATATTTTATTTCGTTCCTGTTGTGCTGTCACTTTTAGACAGCCAATCAACCTAAGCATGGTTCACCATGGTGTGTGCCACTCAAATATGCAATAAGAAAGTATTGCAGCACCAGGCCAGGAGATGAAGTTAATTAAGAGAAGTAGGCTGTAAAAAGTCACTTGGGGGAAATGTCAGGAAGAAATGCAACGCCCCATCGCACCACTGCTGTGCTCATTACCAAGCCTGACACAGCACAGCTGGGACATGGCGTTAACAATGGTTCCACGCAGGCCGGCTTGCTCCTCGGCAGCTGGTTATGTCTGGGCTACGTTGGGGGCTCCACACTAGGGGTTTGTAGTGTTGGCAGCTTTTGATTTTGTTCTTTGGGCCTATTTGTGTTGTTACTACCGTCTGAGATGTGAAGATTTTTAACTGCATGGCTTTAAAGGATTTTCATAGGAGGAAAAGAGAATAGGATTTCATGAGAACCAAGTGGTCTTATTAAGACAGCTTTCCAAGTCATTAGCAAGGAAAGGAAAGTCTTTCAACAGTCAGATGTTACAGATAAACAGAGCGCTGTATTTAAGTACTTTTAGTGCTGTAAAAAGTGCTTCAACCTTTGAAGTTACACACAAAATAATTTGGTCCCAGACAAATTTCATTGGAAAGAAATATTCCAAATGAATCTTTCTTCCAATTTCAACTTTGTCAAGATAGTGATTCAATAAAGTTTCTAATGGTGGCAGGTGAGCATAAATATAGACAAGATGGTAATTAAATAGAATTTATGTTTATAGGAATATAAAAATTATACATTTAAGCTAACTTTGTGATAGAAGCTGCAAAAATGTCACATCCTTAATATCTTCAAAAGGAGAAATACTAATGTAGCAACTGAAAAATAAAGACAAAGGGGGGAAGAAAATGGACAAATTAATTGAAGAAAAGTAAATTGAAACAGCCTATTTTTTCAGTTGTACAGTGGCAAAGATTGCAAAGATTTTGAAAAACAGGACTCAAAGCTGGTGAGTATATAGAATACATTTATCTCCCTAGAATAAGTTAAATTGGCATCATTTTCTAGAAAACAATTTAGCAGTATGTTTATATTATTTGACCCAATAGTTTTATTTCTAGGAATTCGTCCTAAGAAATGATAAGAAGTTCACAGTATTAGGTGTAAACACTTCTCACAAAATTATTATAATAGGGAAAAACTAGAAACAATTTTAGAAGAGTGACTAGATAGTAGTGGCAAATCCATGGAATTCTGTATACTTTGAGGAATACTTAATGATATATGTATATACTCATAATCCAAGTAAAAGAAAATAAGGAATTATAGATGGAATATTATACTATTGTATAACACTATTTTTAAAAATAGGAAAATGCATCTAAGCGTTAATTATTATCTCTGCATGGCAGAATAATGGTAATTTATGATTTTATTGTTATTAACATTTGTCATATGAATTAGTAATTATTTCACCATCAGAAACAAATGGGCCATTAGTTTTTCAGCCTGGAGGCATGAGAGAGAGAGCCTCAGCTCCACATCCCCTGTGGTATGGGTCCCTCCAGAGACAGTTCATTGGTCATTTGGGCCAGCATGTGATTTGCATGAAGGTCTGATAAGCCAAGGAGGAGAGATCATTAATAGTCCACCAGGACTAGTTTCCATGGAGAAAGAGACCCGAACAAATAGATGTTCACCACTTACCTGCTGTGACTTGTGAGCACCAAAAGATGAAGTGTTCCTTGCTGAGGGACAATAAAGCTGTATCTGAGATGAGAATCAGGTTCCAGATTCCAAGACATCATTGCTGGGCAACAAGTGCCAACCTACGACTAGAGGCTAGAGAGAAACTGAGATTCAGCACCTGGAAGAGCAGGCCTGAGGGACCGGTATTGAAGAATGAAATCAGGATCTTATGGCCAAGAGTACAGATTTGGTTAGAGAAGAGACCAGGGCAAAATGAGTTATAGAGCAGTGGACTGTATTGTGTGTTGATATAGAGAGGAAAGGTGAAGACCTGGGTACCTGCCTTAAAAACGTGCTGATGTCTCCTGGGTTCCCTTTTGAGTTACTTCCAACACAGTGTTTGGGCAGCATGGGCAGTGGTAATGCTAAAGAGAATGACACATATCACAGGCAACCAGAGGGACAGCAGTACTGATGTGGGGAGAGAGATGGAGTTTGGGGAACAGGGATGGGACCAGTGGAGAGGCACATGAGAAGCAGAAGGAAGGAAAGTGGATTTCCTAAAGTAGAAAGTACTATCCTTCTCCAAGGCACTCCAAGGACCCCTTGTTTCAAATGCAGTAATTTGGGGGAGAGAGATGGAGGGATGGAAATTTAGCAATGTGTTTATTGGAGACTGAGCTAGAGAATGTAATTGTGTTACTGTTAGAGTGACTCATTCTTTACTATTGCATTTCCAGGCTGGCGTGTCCTGGCAAATGCAAATATATTGAAATGTAAGAAGAATAATGAGGATAAAACATGTAAGTGTCTCTGTGCCTAACAGTAATACAATAAGCAAGGAAATATCATTTTTTGATTTATATTTTATGATCTATTTAGACAATGTTTTTCAATCCTCAAGTGTAGCTATAGACAATTCCCCTTCTCTAGTCTCTAAGGTTTTATCATTTCCATATTGAATTATTGGTTTTAGAAAAAAAATTTTGTTTGTTATAAAAGAGAGATCCATATGCACTTGATTTAGGACTAAAGCAAGTTTAAATAACAATATAAACACTAAAAATAAAAGTTAATTTATCTTTCCAACACATTTTAAACAGCACATATTTACTTACAAAATTGAAATTATAATTATGAAATAAAAGTGACTTATTTAACTGAATTAGTAAATTAAAATGCAAAAATTCACTCACTCATCATTATTAAACATTTATTGAGCATCTGCTATGCATCAGGCACTGGTCAAAGAGCCAGTGTTTGAGTGGGAACCGAGAAGATAAGATCCTGCCTAATGGAACTTATATTCTCATGGGGCAAGAGGTAGTGATCTGAAATTTTTTCAGATATTGATGAGCTCTTTGGGGATTTCAAAGTAGAGTGATATAATAGAGACTTCCAGGTAGTTCCTGCAGATCTTGAGGTTGAAAAAAGTCCCATGGAGAAGGAGCCTGCCTTGTGTATATCTATGGCAGATGTGGCAGATGGGCGTGGGCATTCCTGGTGGAAGTGGATTGGCTGGGATGGGGAGGTGAGGGTGGACAGGGAGGCAGGTAGAGGCTGGGGAACTGGCCAGGGAGAGGAGGCGGGACTTGTTCTGACTGCTGTGGGCAGGCAATTGAGAAGTTAAAACAGAGGTATGTTGCTATCTGATTTCTATTTTTTTTTAATTACTACAGCTTCTATGTGGAAAGTGGAGTCTAGGGTTGTAAGAGGGGAAGCAGAGAACATGTTGGGAGGCTACTGAAATAGGTACATGAGAGGTGCTGATGCCTTGGGTGAGAGCTGTGGAACTGGAGATGAGGAAGTAGATGTCATAAGTTAGAGATGCCTGTGAGTGTGCTCCTGGAAGCTAGTGACTAGACATAAAGGAAGGGAGCTAGCCTTGGGGTATCACCAACAGTGAGGCGGCCGGAAGGGGGAGAGGGCCATCAAAGGAAACTGATAAAGAATAGAAATCACAGTGGTGTCTCTCCAGATGAGAGATAAGAGTATCTCAGAAAGGAATGGATGAGACATCAATGCAGCCACACGTAGGCCACCACTGGGCAGACGAATTAAATCAAAACTAGTAGTTAAGAGTATTTAGCTTCACAACTTGGCCCAACTTGTGAAATTTCGGCTACACCAGTTATCATATTGATGTCAACCATCTGAAGATCATAAAAGGATGGTTACAAGGAGGAGTTAAGATATTCAAAGAAGTGATTTCACTTGATAACTTAATAATTTAATGCAATTATGTATAACAAGTAATTTTCTATGATGGAGGTATAATTTTAGTTACGAGTGATGTAGTGGAGAGTAGGATTGTTTCATAGAGGATTAGAATGAGAAGAAATATGAGAGGTTATGGTCTAACACCTCTTTCATTTTAAAGATCTGAGACCCAGAGCATTGAGGAGAATTCGTTAGACATCATATAGCAGTTAATGAAATATTCAAAGCTAGAACTTTGGTCCATGTTTCTTAGTTCAAGTATGTCCTTAACACACTCTCACAAGTGCATGTATTTGCCTTCAACAGTGATTTGAGAGTAATGCTGAAAAATAAACTCTCTTGGAACATTTAAAGGTTTATTTGATTGATAAAATTTCAGTCAAAACGTCTTTCTCAAGAAGTTCCTTTATGAAGTGAATTACATTTAACCATGTAAGAAGAAAAGACATATTTTTTCTGAATCAAAAAATTAGCATAATACATAACTGCATTAGAGTTTATCATTTTCATTAGAGACAAGAGATTTTCCACAATAAATATTACTAGTATTTTCTGTTGCCCTTTTATTTGTGCTTGTACATAACCTAGAGTAGACATAGATAATATCGGATTTGGAATTTACTACAGAATCTGGTATCAGGCAAAAACACCAAGGAAGAAATATTTAATATTGTATATAATAATGTCAATTATGATTAACTTAGTATAATTTTATCTGTTATTCTTGGAACGTTTGTAAAATATTTTAGACTATGGAGCACTACGTTTCTGTGCACACTTACGTAAATCATTTTTTATTAACGTTCCCAGTCGACTAAAGCATTATCATCTAGACATTTTCAGTGCTACCACACTGCGCAGACCCAGAGCATCATCCCATTGAAATCTAGCATCCAGGGCTGCTGTTCCACATGGAATATTTTCACGGCTCTCCCTGGAGTTGTACAAGTTGTGGGTCTGGCTGTCTTCTTTCTTCTTATATAAAAGATCCTGAAAACCTAAAATAGCTTTTTGTTGTCCCTACTAAAGTGCAATCACTTAATAATATTTCAAAAGAATTTGGTGACTTTTCTGACCACAGGGTTAAGATAACAGGAAAACAAAATCTTCAAATCAATGAATAGAAAAGGATTAGAGCAGGGAGTTGTTGGAGGGAAGAGAAAAGATAATGACTCTTAAAGCTCTCCAAATCACATCTCTTGAAAAGTAGATGTTGTACTGAAATATAATCCCCTCAGCATCAAAGGTTTAATATTCGAGTGTTCCTGCTTAAATCAGTGATATTTCTTCCTCCAACTGATATGAATAAAAATGGAACGCTAAACTAAGTTAAGAAAAAGTTTAAAAAAGAATCTAGACTTTAAGCAATTGAATTATGATAATATGAAGATTTACTTCATATTTTTTATTTATGTTTACCAAATAGTATTTTTAAGGCCTATGTATGCAATTTATTTGCCTCTTCCTGAAATTTCCAAGACAAACTATGCCTAACAAAAGGAGAAGGATATGATCTCTTATGTGTACAGTAAAAATAACACTTATAATCAACCAAAAAAATAGATAGCATTTTCTATATCCAAAGATCTGTCCTAAATTCTTTAAAAATATAGTAATGTATTATTCCTCACAACTGACTCTATGATGTAAGGTTTATTATTAGTCTCATTTTAAAATGTGGGTAAGGAATTAAGACATCATTAAATTAAAAACTGAATTACTCTAAAGAAAAACAAAGACAAATCAACTATTAAAATGAGTAAATTCAGAAGGCAAGTGGTTTACATAACATACAAGGTTTTGGTAATTAAAAACATATAGGCCGGGCACGGTGGCTCACACCTGTAATCCCGGTACTTTGGGAGGCTGAGGCAGGCAGATTGCCTGAGTTCAGGAGTTCGTGACCAGCCTGGGGAATGTGATGAAACCCCATCTCTACTAAAATACAAAAAAAATAGCGGGGGCATGGTGGCATGCAGCTGTAGTGCCAACTGCTCAGGAAGCTGAGGCAGGAGAATTGCTTGAACCTGGGAGGCAGAGGTTGCAGTGAGCCGAGATCGTGCCACTGCACCCCAGCCTGAGTGACAGAGCAAGACCCCGTCTCAAAAAACAAACAAACAAAAAAACTATATATGTACACACACACACACACATATATATATATGGGCAATACAGGCATTTTGTCTCACTGATCTCACTGAAAGGGTAACAGAAAGACCTCAGGTCAAATCCAGTGAGATCAGATTTGTCAAAAAAATTATTTTGTCTCCAACCAGTAATGACCTTTCAGTCTGCCCTTGGGTGGAGGGAACACCTTCAAAACATTGCCTTTATCACTGACCTGATGAAAATTGGCTCAGTCAATGAATCAAGACATGTATGTTGAGATTGCTTTAAATTTATGAATCCTGGACTGCAGGGCAAGTAGGGAGCACTAAAGAAAAGGAGAAAAAAACCTATGTGCTATCCATTTTCAATCTGAGACCATATTTTAATCCTCAGAAGGTTATCAGTATTTTCTTACAGATTCCTGACAATTATGCATATGGATGATGTTAAAATATCATTTTTAAAGTTGATTGGTATTACAAGATAGATACCTGTATTAATTTTGCCAATACCTTTCAGAAAAAGTCTTTTGTAATAACAATTATCTAAACAAGTCTCTTAAATGTAGATGGGGTCACCCTATTTTCAGATGCTCCTCTGGGAACAGAGTTGACTCACTGCTTTCAAGCTTGCAACTCTTGGGTTTTTGTGACCCTAGCACACTGAAGTTTGGTATCTGAATCTGCCAACATCTCCATTGTTATTTCAGTTACCTATGACGTTTATATCCTGCAACATGGACTTTCGATGATCTATAGTTTCTCTGATGAAAAAGACTCCCTTGCCATGGAGACTGCCCACGATCTGTTTGGGAACAGAAAGGCAGAGAGGATATGTGTAGCAACTGGCTTTGCTGTTTACTGCATGGCACATAGAGCTCTTTACAATGGACTGTGAAAGGGATATCTTCAGTTTCAAAGTACCTTTCAAGTGTATTGTTCTACCAATTGCAACGTTTTGCCTTGTATTGGTGATACATGAGAATAGAAAATATCAGGCATTAGCTCACTCCAATTTGGCTTAAAATCCTGGGTAGTCTACTTTCTGCCCAACCTTGAGAAATTCATTTTTTTTCTGGATTCTCACTTCCTTGATTTTCAAATGGGAACAATAGGATTTGTGTCAAGCACTAAATAACTATTAATTCATTAATTAATATTTTTGCCTGAAACATGTCAAAAAATCACTAAATAAAAACTATTATTTAAAGTGGAAAAAATAATGCCAGCTCACTTACTATTGAGTTCAAGTGAAATAGCGCATATAAACCTTAAAAACTCCATACAAACTTCAGGTACTCTCAAGTAGTACATCCCATGCAATCATTGTAATATTTTACTTAAAACTTATCATCAATATATTCTGTGACTTTTCTTAGGTTCCAGCGATAGTATGCATTAATATCATAAGCCTGACTATTGTCCCATTCCAACTTAATTCACTAACAAATAAAAATGATTTATTGTTCCAAAATCAAAGGATTGAACAATGCAGGGTTCTTGGTGAAGAGTGACATTTAACCTGTCTACAAGTGACCAGAGATTTGTTATACAGGTACTCAACTTTGGTAAATGTAAACATAAGCAACATAATCTTTGAAAACACAAGGAAATGAAATCAAATTTAATGGAAGAGATACTGGTGAATTTCTAGAATCAGCTATCGTTCAAGTTCTTAGTCATGCATACTGATGACATTTTGCCCTGCTTTTTTACTTCTTTAAGTTTTCCATCTCTTTTAAGCAAATGACATCATGGAAGATGCTATGGGAGGTAGAAACACTTGCCTGAAAATCTGGTTCTAATTCAGGTCTTCATAGTAAAGTTTGACACAGCGAAGCAGACAGTGTCAGGAACTGAGACATCAGGGTCAAAGTCTAGAACAAGATGAACAGAAACAGCTGCCTTGGGTTTGTGGAGGTTAAATGGACATCTGAATGCTACTGGATGAAATAATTGATTTTTCCTGAGGCAAGTATGATTTTAGTCTTTAGAACTCCTGAGTTTTTTCAAGTTTTAACTTGCTAAGAATTATTGTTTTAATATAAAGTGCAGCATGAGAAAATCAGCAGGAATGTTCTTTTCAGTAGATATCAGATTTAGATTTTCTGTGTTTTAACATTTTTGGAAATTTAAATATGACAGTATTGATATGCTCTCCTGTGGAAATAACATTTCTGTCAAGTTAGCATTATTTTATTTACACAGGTCCCATGTGCGCACACGTACACACAATCTCACAAATTAATGTTGTGGAATAAAAGAAAACTAGATAACAATGGCTCAAGAGCTACTCCATGGTTATATATGGGCTCTCTGTTTCTGTCCCACTGTATCATTATTGTGTTTTCCATGCTATGGCCAGAAAGTGTGAATCTGAAGTTAGAAAGATAAGCTGAAAATAAAAGTGAAAACAGTGGATTTCAAACAGGCAATTAGCTTCCAGATGAATTCAATCATAGCAGGAAAAAAACCTACAAACAAGCAAAACCAACAAAACAGGCTATTACATCTGGTCTCTGCAAGTCCTTAGGGAACCTGCTACTATGTCTATGATAACTGTGAATTTATATTCCTCAAAAAATAATGTTTTAAATATCTTTCACACTGTTATCCAATATACATTGAGTCACTGACAAGACTATGAAATTTGTTATAGGCGCCTAGACAAATATTTCTAATTAGTTTCAGGTTTCAGCAGTATTTGACTTGGAAGAAACAAAACATAAAAATAAAATCCCTCTTCCATCGAATCAATGTTTTGCTATGTATTAAGATCTGACCATCTGTGGAGTGTGTTCAGTTGCTGATACATCATCCTTCAGTCTAAGCCGTGCTACGAGAAATGAATTGCAATCCACATTGGCCTGTCCTAGCCACTCAGGAGTACCTGATAACCATATTCACGCCTCCAGTGTAGTCTCATTATAAACCCTTGATGTGGTTAAACAGTGCACTTGTTAGTTGCTGTCGTTGGCACACTGAGCATTCAATTAGCAGAGTTCTTTTCTTCTGCTATAAATTCAGAATGGTCCACATTTAAAATTCATCACCAGAATGAAGTAACGTGGAAGAGTGAATTTCTTGAGCTGTTGCAGTTATTCAGATGGTATCTTACCCGTTCTCAATACTCAGAGATTATGGGTTTTAACTCCCACACTGCTGCTGAGATAATGACACCAACTCAAAGCATAAATGTGGACGATCTAAATTTAGTCAGGTAGCAGTGGATTCTCCTGTAGAAATGCTGCCTGTCTTTCTGCTAGGAAGGATAGGGAAACGTAGCTAGTCACACATTGATGTAAATTAGTTTTGCTCCTGAAAAAGAGCGTAATGTACAATCTGCAGTAAGCATCTCTTGTTTCTGATAACATCACAACCTCTTCTCCCAGTGCCATTTATTGGGTAAAAATCATTTTATTAGATATTGATTAAATGCCAAACAGCAAGGAAACACCTTTTAATTTTAAATGTATGTATTTTATAGATACAGAAAGAGAACTAAGATGTCTTTATATTAGCTTCTACCATTGAAGGATTTGTTGTCATCCCAGAGGGTCAATGCATGATGCTGGGTGTGGAATCAGAGAGGACTTGGGTTTAAATCCTAGCTCTACTCTAATAACACTGTGAATGTAGACAAGGTTCTTAAATTGGAAACTCAAGTTCCTGTGCTGTTAAAGGAATCTTCCTCACCTGAGTGTATGTTCTTACAGTGAAGTGAGATCACACAGTGAAATGGGGGATTGGGCACAGCATAGATGCCAGTCTCTGGCTGTTGTAGTTAATGGACACAACTTTTTCTCTATGCTGAAGAGTAGGTGTTTATAAGGGCGCCTGCTCTTATAGGACTTTTCTGATGAGAATTGCTTCAGGATGCTTTAAATCTGTCATCTTGTGACTAGGTACTCAAAGTCTTTATCTCTCTTCTGTTGGTTCTGTCCTTTCTGAAAACATCTTATTTCATTTCATAAATAACTTTCTGTCCCTACTCCATCCTGACAGAAATGTTCAGAGGAGATACGGTTTCCTTGGAGACTCAGATATATGATAACTTACATATAACCACAGTGGCTCATGGGAGCTAGGTGGCTAAATGCTGAAATACTTTTGAGGGATCAAAAATATCAAAGAAGCAGAGGCCGTGTATTGTCCCTGGCAGGCAGGACCCTATGAGCAGGTGATAGAAATGGCTAAGGAAGCAGCATCAGTCCACATCACAAGAAGAGACCAAACCTCCCTACGTAACACCCACTGCCTGAGCAGGCCCTTGGACTCCACATTTGCAGTAGATAGGAAAAGAAGGCCAGTCCAGAAAATAGTAGCATGGTGCTCCTTATGTTATATCGAACTGAGCACAGAAAGTCAACACCAGAACAAAAGTATGCCAACTTGCAGGGTTTATTGCCGGCGACCACGGAGGACTCATGTCTCTCCAACCCGTAGCCCCGAAAGAAGAGAGACAAGACCTTTTTTTTTTGAGACGAAGTTTCGCTCTTGTTACGCAGGCTGGAGTGCAATGGCGGGATCTCGGCTCACTGCAACCTCCGCCTCCTGGGTTCAGGCAATTCTCCTGCCTCAGCCTCCTGAGTAGCTGGGATTACAGGCACGCACCACCGTGCCCAGCTAATTTTTTGTATTTTTAGTAGAGACAGGGTTTCACCATGTTGACCAGGATGGTCTCGATCTCTTGACCTCGTGATTCACCCGCCTCGGCCTCCCAAAGGACAAGACCTTTTTATACCCACAAAACCACCTTGGGAGTGGGGGTGGAGATGGGAATGAAAGCTGTCAATCACCTCCCAGGCTAAGACGAGGGTGAGGGGCTTCAGACATTCCGAGGGCCAGTGGATTCAAATCACCTTCTAGGTGGAGAGGAGGGTGAGGGGGTTCCGGACATTTCGAGGGCCAGGGGACTATTTGACACTCTGATTGTTATTTAAGGGGTTCACAGATGCTGAGATTAACATTCATTTACACATCGTTTGGGTAGGGGTGGGATCCATAGATTTTTAATTATTTGGCGCCAGGATGGAATTATCTGGGGGTGCTTACTCTGGTAAACAGAGGCCAGTAATTCTGGCATTTACAGATAAGAGAAGGTATGCAGCTTTACCTCAATTTGCATCCTGCAAATGATCTAGCAGTTTACAAAAGCCAAGGTTAGCAGTCATTGTGAGGAGAATGGAAACAGTTTAGTTCTTTATAAAAATGGCATTGTACAGGTTCTAACTCTAGGCCGGCTATATCACACTTAGACCTGAAACTAGCCCCAAGTCCACCTTTTACTAATTACATACAGTGGATACATCATTTGTTTTCTCTGAATCTCAATTCCCTTATCTGCAAAATGAAAATCACAGACCTGTCTGCCTCTCACAGGATAGTTATCGGAATGAAATAAGATGTTGTATGTGAAAGCACTTGGTAACCTGTGGTTCTGCTTAAACCGACTGCTGCATGGCTCTGAAATCACACACTGAGGGGCATACAAGGCCCAGGATGAAGCAAAAACTCGCTTTAATCCTCTGTAGTTTGCCTTCTCAGTTGTGCAAGATTTCCCTAGGGTACTGGTTTAAAATACAGATTTCAGGGCTTCACCCCTAAGTTTCTAGTTTATTTGGCCCATGATGGAGACTGGAGTCCACATTTTTTTTTTGTTTGTTTTGTTTTGAGGAAGGGAGGAAGGCAGGAAGGGAGGGGAGGAGGAAGGGAGGGAGGAAGGAAGGGATGAAGGAAGGAAGGGAGGAAGGGGGGGAGGGAGGGAGGGAAGGAGGGAAGGGAAGGAAGGAATTCAAGCAATGAGAGAGACATTGCTGACCTGGATCTAGAGGTTTACAAGTTGATTTCCTTTTTTGAGAGAAGGAAAGAAAAAAAAATGAGTAAAGGAGAGAAAGAAAGAGGAAGAGAGAGGGGGAGGGTGAACGGAAATATTGCTTTATTCTGAAAAAAAATGGGTATTAATAATGGCCAATCAATGTTTCATTTAAACCTATGAGAAGGTGTGATATGGTATTGACAAGAATGTATATTTTATGTATTTGAAGTGGAGAGCTCTATAAATATTTATTAAGTTTACTTGTTCCAGATCTGAGTTCAAGTCCTTGATATCCTTATTAATTTTCTGTCTCATTGAATCTAAGTCTCTATGTATCTGGGTGTTAGGATCGTTAGCTCTTGTTGTTGCATTGATCCTTTTACCACTATAACTTTGTTGCTTTAAAATCTATTTTATCCACTACGAGAATTGCAACTCCTGCTTTTTATTTATTTATTTATTTATTTTTGCTCTCCATTTGGTTGGTAAATCTTTCTCCATTCCTTTGTTTTGAATCTTTGTGTATCCTTGCATGTGAAACAGGTCTGGATGTAACATGCCATTGGGTTTTGGCTGTGTCTTTTGATTGGGGGATTTAGTCGATTTAAATTTAGGGTTACTGCCATTTGATGTTAACTGGCTGTTTGATCCATTCGTTGATGAAAATTCTTCTTTATGTTGGTGCTGTTTACTTTTTGGTGTATTTTTAGTAAGGCTAATACTGGTTGTTTCTTTCTGTGTGTGATGCCTCTTTCAGAAGCTCTTGTAAAGCAGGCCTGGTGGTAATAAAATCTCTGAGTACTTGCTTGTTCATAAAAGATTTTATTTTTTTTTCAGTTGTGAAGCTTAGTTTGGCTGGATATGAAATTCTGGGCTGAAGGTTCTGTTCTTTGAGGATGTTGAATATTGGCCCCCACTCTCTTCTGGCTTGTAGTGTTTCTGCTGAGAGATCTGCTGTAAGTCTGATAGGCTTGCCTTTGTGGGTAACCTGACCTTTCTCTCTGGCTGCCCTTAGTATTTTCCCCTTCGTTTCAACCCTGGTGAATCTAACAATTATGTGCCTTGGGGTTGCTCTTCTTGAGGAATATCTTTGTGGTGTTCTCTGTATTACCTGGGGTTGAACATTGACCTGCTTTGCTAGTTCAGGAAAATTTTCCTGAATAATATCCTGAAGGGTGTTTTCCAGCTTGGATTCATTCTCTCCGTCGCATTCAGGTACACCTATCAAACGTGAATTTGGTCTTTTCACATAGTCCCACATTTCTTGGAGACTTTGCTCATTCCTTTTTATCCTTTTATCTCTAATCTTGTCTTCTTGTTTTCTTTCATTAAGTTGGACTTTGACCTCTGTTATCCTTTCTTCTGCTTGAACAATTCAAGTGTTTAAACCTGTGCATACTTCTTGGAGTTCCTGTATTGTATTCTTCAGTTCCATTAATTCACTTATATTCCTCTCTAAGTTGTCTATTCTCAATAGGATTTCATCAAACCTTTTTTCAGAGTTCCTAGTGTCTTTACGTTGGGCTACAACATGTTCTTTTAACTCACAGAAGTTTCTTATTATCCATTCCCTGAAGAGTGATTCTGTCATTGGGATGCGCTCGTTCTCCTTCAAGCCTTGTTCCATTGTTGATGTGGAACTGTGATCATCTTTAGAGGGAGAGGCGTTCTGATTTTGAGTATTCTCAGCCTTTTTACGCTGGTTTCTTCCCATCATTGTAAATTTATCCTCCTGTCGTCTTTGAAATTACCAACTTTCAGATTAGGTCTTTTGATTGGACGTCCAAGTTGTTAGTTCCCAGGGCCAGAACAGCGGCATTAAGACTGATGGTGCTTTTCTGCCCAGGATTCTCCTGTCTGGCTTCCTTCTTGTGTCTGTAATGGGCGACTCTGCCTTCCCGGGGCTCCAAACCTCGGTCAGAAGGGGAACCAGTCTCGTTTACTCTGTGTCGAGAGCTGCCGCGCTGAGGTGCCATCACAGCCGCTGCGCCGGTCTCAGGAGTCACGCTGGTGGCCCGTGTGGGTCCTCCAAGCCTCGGTCAGAAGGGGAGCCAGCCCTGTTTACTCTGCTCTGAGAGCTGCCACGCCGAGGTGCCAGCGAAGCCGCTGCGCTGGCCACAAGTGTCATCTGGCGGCCCATGTGGGTCCTCCACTGGGGATCTTCTGCTCTGTGAACGACCAGAATTTGTCTGAAAGTGTGACGTCCTCTAGTTCTCTGTGCTTTGACTGAGAGCTGCAATCCCGAGCTGTTATCGATCGGCCATCTTGGATCGTTCTCTGGAGTCCACATTTTAAAGAAACATATGGGTGATTGGTGAAAGCTGGTTGATTCCTTTGGGCCACATTTTTAAAAATGCCGTTCTTCCTCATAAGAGGCCAGACTACTGGGAATGGGTGTGTTTTGGGGGATAACTAAGAAATAATAACATGGAAAATTGTATATTACAGGCTGGAAACTGTACTCTAAAATTTGGAAAGCTTATAAAAAGTTGAATAGGGAAAAAAGTTTTAAAAAAGATTTTATAAACCTATAACTTGGCTTTTCTTTGCCCAAATGAGGCACAGTTTTTTTAAGGTGAGTGAATGAAATGAATAGAAGAAGGAAGAAAGTCAGATAAGGTCAACAGATTTATTCTCAGTAGTCTTTAAGCTCAGGGCTGAAGGTATTATAATTTGCTTTGCTAAGTTTCTTAAGTTAGTGAACAAAAAGATAAGTTTAAGTTGAGCAGAAAATAATTTATTGTTTTTGAAATGCTGGATGCCCTGTACAGGATTATCTCAATATTTAACTGTACCCAATTAATGAAACCTAAGGCTACCTATTGACAAGGGGAAAAAGCTTTTCTGTGGTACATGAAGAGATTCAGGCATTTTAAGGTTCTCAATTATGTCACCCTTTCTCTCTTAGGTTTTAAGTCAAAGGATTCCTTTTGAATTTGCACATTTTGTTGAAATTAAGTGGAGGACCTTTCCGAGTTGAGTTGTCAGCTTCTATTTCTTGCCCAGTCAAGCTTCCACTTAGAATAGCTATAAAATTAGATCTGCAGTGGAACTATAGCTGTAATTTTAAAATCAATATGGATTTTGATTGTGCAAGTGGCATGCTTATGGGGAGTGGAACCTCACAACAAAGCAATGCCACATCTAACAACCTCATGAGTGGTAAGAGTCAGTTTTACCAGGCATTTTTTATTCCAATGTTTATGAAATTTTTAAATCACCGAAGTCAGACACATCTCAGCCTGTGTAAAATTCTCTAGCTCTTAGGCTTTTTTCTTTTTTCATTCAGGTCTCAGTTCATATATTAAATGTGGTTCTAAGGGTTCATCAAACTACCTCATAAAAAGGAAACCCTTTCAACTCTATCACATTTTTGGGCTTCATTTTCAAAGCACTGCCTGAATTTTCAATCACTTTGTTTTATGTAGCATTGTCTGATGTTTTCTTATCTGTGTATGCATTTGTTTACTGTCTTCCGGTTCCATAGAATGCAAAGGTTATCAGAGCAAAGACTTTCGCCTATCTAGATTATTGCTCTTTCTAGGACCTGAAGCTATAACTGGAGCACAGCGAGAAAATTAATAAATGTTTACCATATATATTAAGAGGAAGAGTTAACATAATAGACACAGTTTTCCCAGGGCTCTGTGTTCTGTACTTTGCCAGTTACTGAAATCTGATGGAGGAAGAATAGAGAGGCTTAAATGGATCTCACAGCTCTTACACATTCCTTAACTAAGTGGCTTCTACAATTCCTCTCTCTCTTAACACTGTGTGGCTTCACACCTTGAGCCAGGTGTCTGCTCAATTGTGATTTATGCAGGCCACTTCCAAGTAGCAGTGAAATAGTGACTGAATAATTAAAGGTCACAGGCGCATCTATGAGGCCAAGGTCGGGGGAAATGGTGTGTGCTCTTTCCTTTCCCTCTCTTCCCTCCACTTTTCTTAGCTAGGAGGTATCCTTATGTCACTTTCTGCTTGCAACCTGTGTAATAATTTTGCTCTAATCCTCCCATCTTTCCAACATGAAGATTCCTGCCCAGTGTCTGAGCAGTATTTTGGAAGAAAACACTCTTATTTCCAATTCCAAAACAAAGGTAGTCAGTGATGTATGTTGCAGAGAGAAGAAGAAGGTAGACAGTGACAGGATTTGGGATGGAGGCAAGAGAACATTGTTTTAGAAAGGCAGGGCTTTGGTGCCCAAATCAGATTGTACTGCCTCCTCCATCCTACTCCAGAGAGACTTCAAGAACTCTCATCTTTGAATGGCAGGATCAACTTCCATGCCCTGAAGGTCCTCGCCTATTCAACATGGAGCAGAAACCCATGCATTTTGTCAGTATAGGCTAGTATCACAAAAATGCAAAAAATTGACAGTAGACTACAGCTCTCTTGATTAGTGGACATTTTTACAATAGGCTCTTAATTATTCAGTCACTATTTCACTGCTACTTGGAATTGACCCTGTTTGTCTTAGTCATTCAGGTCGCTGCCTTCCCCTCACTGTGAACTCTCCATCTAGCGGTTTCCCAGACACTGAATTCCGCACCCTCCCCCGTCCCCGAATAAATAAACAACCAATTAAAAATAGAGCAAATTTTGGCAAGTGCTGTCTACAGCCTATTTTAGAAAACACACACCATAATATTATCCAAGCAGCGTCTGAAACTCTTTAGCAAGGGATACAACTGTGGTGGAATGACTTCAGGGCTCACAGCATGGAGCTTCGGCAGTGACATCTGGAGTCTTTCATTATGTGGTTGCTGGTGCTGCACAGCCTCCCACTCACCTTGGTACCTACACACACTGCTGTTTCTCTTGCATCTGTACGGTGGGGAAACTAAAAATACCCGCTGAGATGGCAATGTAGACTGACATTAGCTCATAATCCTTGCAAGCTGCACATGTGTATTTAAAAAAAAAAGAAATCCCAAAGAACTAATGTACCAAATAATTCAGGTTTCTATAGGAACAAAAAACAGAGAAGGAGGTTCAAGATTAAAACCAAATAGTGCCCCCAAATTGCTTTTTGAGTTATTGTACCCTTAGAATCAGAGAAACTCTCCTTCTTTTTCTTGCCCATTAATTCACACTATTAGTTTAAAAATACAGTGTTGCTGTGTTGTCATATATCCAAGTAGTTGATAAAACTACAAGATTTTAATAAACATAAATTTTTATTATTTTGCAGTTGATATTGAGATAGAACACTAGTGAAGGAATTTTAATTACTCATTTTTTTCAGAGAAAAGGCCTTTTAATATGAAAATGGTATATTTGGACACAAAAACTGCTATACATAATAAGAAACCATGATTTGATCAATTATGACATTATCATCTCTTCTAAAAACACAGAAATTACATTATTAAGCAATTCCAAGAGGAAAAAATCAGTCTGTAAAGTCTATTTAATTTACTTTTTTGAGGAAAATGATGTTTATGTGACTCTGGTCACAGTTCTATGGTGTCTGATTTCTTTGTAAGTTTACCTTCAGTGTTACCTAATTCACTCTTTGCTTCTTCGATTTTCACTTGAGCAAAAGATGGATTCAGCATTAAATCTAAATAGAACTCCATTTTTTTCTTCAAAGGTATGGTCTGTCGTTTTAACTCTGATACTGCTACTAGGGACTGATGAAACAGAGAAGCATCCATGCCTGTGGCTGAAAGTTGCTCCTCTGCAGCTTTAATTCCAAATCTGAACTCCTCTGACTTCACTTTTAGAAGATCTCTGCTCTGAAGATGACTGTCAACTTTGGCCCTGTCCAAAGACAATTGCAACTCTACTTTCTTGAGATCCTCTTATAGATACTTTTCTAATACTAAAGTTGTGGTTAGGTTTTTTTTCAAGATTCTCCCATTCAATGTTGATTTCTTCAGTTTGGGATTTCATTTGAAAAAGATCAAGTGTCGAATTACTCACTTTAGGGATAAACCTAGCTAGTGAGGTAAGTTTTGTTTCAAGGGCCATGTGCTGTCAACCAAAGCATACAGATATCTGGAACCAGTGCTGGAGAGATTGGCAGGGGAAAAAGTCACACTCTCCATGAGAAGGTATTGAAGAGGCCTGGCTTCTGATTTATATTCACTTGTTTTTTGTTTCAAGTCATGTATTACCAGGTAGACATCCCTGTCCTGGACCTTGTTGCATTCTAAAAGGTGCTGTAAAATCTCTGGTTCACAGGTTCACCTCATACTGTGGAATGGGATGATCTCCATTTTTTTTAAATCACACAGCAACCTGCACCTCTTTCTCCTCCTGGGGCTCCATAGCTGCCACTCCTGCCACTTCACATGGAACTCCTTATGGTAGAAGTGCTCTGCAAGCCCCTTATTTACTAATTTTCATTCTAAGAATACTATTTTATTATCTTCAAACTTTATTTTATCTAAATCTCATCATCCACAAAAAAAGAGTTGTTCAATATTTCGCGGTATACAGACATGGTCAGTTAGCTTCAGGCAACAAAATAATCTTCAAAACCGCAACAGCAAAATAAGTTTCAGAACCATTTGGTTGATAATGATTTATTAAAGGACCTTATTATTCATTGGAGGTATTGACGCCTTAGAGCTGTGCTATCCAATATGGTTGCTACTGAACTCTTCAAATGTGGCTAGTCTGAATTAAGATGTGCTGTTAAGTGAGAGATTCACAGCAAATTTGTTTTGAAGACTTAGAACAAAAAAGGAAATAATTTGTTTATAAATTCTTATACTGATTTTGTGCTAAAATAAGGTTTTGGATATACTGTGATGAATAAAATATATTATTAAAATTAATTTCACCTGTTTATATCTACTTTTAAAAATACCTCTTCCAAGAAAATTAGTCTGTTTCTATTACATTGCACTGCTTTATCTGGTTATCCTACTGGGAAACAGTTAAAATACAACATTGCCAAGCAAGACAGAAATCTAACAGGCAGTTTAGATGTTCTGCCAGAGAACCTGATCATTGTTTCTTGAGAATATACTGCAAAGACACCTCCCGAAGAGGCCGTTTTATAGCACATGCTGATTCAAACCTGAGTCCCTCTTCTGCCAGATCATCCATATCACTTAGTGCTAGCTAGAGAGAGTTAATGGATCTTAAATTACTGGAACGAAAGGATTCAAATAAACTAACATGTGCAGTAGAGGGAGACATTTCAGTGCCCTCTGAAGTTTGTCTGTGATAAAACTGAAGCATTTCCCTTCAGCAGCATTGTTATCCAAGGTTGGAAGGCCTTCCAGTACTATATTTTATTTTATTTCATCTTTTCGAGTTAAAGTTTCACTCGTGTTGCCCAGGCTGGAGTGCAATGGTGTGACCTCAGCTCACTGCAACCTCTGCCTCCTGGGTTTAAGCGATTCTCCTGCCTCAGACTCCCGAGTAAATGGGATTAAAGGCACCCCCCACAACATTGGCTAATTTTTGTGTTTTTAGTAGAGATGGGGTTTCACCATGTTGGCCAGGGTGGTCTCCAACTCCTGACCTCAGGTGATCCACCTGCCTCAGCCTCCCAAAATGCTGGGATTACAGGCATGAGCCACCTCGCCCAGCCAATACTACATTTTAGATACATTAATTCATTGGATTACATTTTAGGTCCTTAGACACAAGTGAATGTGGTCTCTGGACTTTTGTCTTCCTGAGACTTTTTTCTTTTTCTGTGAAACCTAACCACCTGGTTCATGAATATTCCAGAATAGGAAATAGTAATATAAAAGTAATTCTGTTTATTTGAGCCTTCGTTTTGATACAAGAAAAGACCATAAACTTACAGGAATGCATTTTTAAAACAGTCCTGCTAAAATATGTACATTTCATCTCTTAACCTTTTCTGACCTGTATATCTTTATTTGTTCCAAATGATTCAATCCCAACATATTAGTAACAATTTCCCAAACATAGCAAAAAGCTTCTGCCATCTGGTGGTATATGTGGAGGATGTGGCAGTCAAGATCCCCAGCAGGATCAAATCCCCAGTCCAGATCCCAGCTTCCAGATCTGTTTTCTCCAAAAACTTGAAAGATGGAATGAAGTGTAGCAACCCAATACCATCATCAGTTCACCTAATGGTTCTTTCTCTTGCTTCCCGGAAAGTTAGTTTTGTCTTTTTCTACCATAGTAATTACATGACTTGACTTGAACATTTCCATGCACTTGTTATTTATTACTGATTTATAATTTTTTTAATGTTTGTGGGTACATAGTAGGTGTATATAGTTATAGAGTACATGACATGTTTGGATACAGGCATGCAGTGTGTGATAATCACATCATGGAGAATAGGATATCCATCCCCTTGAGTCTGCACTCATTTTAATTAGCAGTTGTTTTGTTTTTACAGAAGTAATCTGGCATTCACACCACAGTTTTAATAAAATTTAGACTAAAATTCTCAATTAATTACACAAGTAAAATAAGGATCTTATGAAATCTGTGGCATGATTTCCCCGTCTTTGAAACTGACGGTGACAAAGACGGTGATGTCTTTGACAACTTTTTGAAAAGTTATCTCCCAGTTTAGTGTTGGAAGCTGGTTTTCATAAATCTAGTAAGTGTTCATAGTGTTCATGTAACCTCAAGCATAGGCAATATTTCCATCTTTCATGGTATTTCGCCTGCTCTACTAGACCCTTAGACAAATTGTTTATAGTTAACAGTTTGCCTTTTAAAATATAAGTTTGCAATATCTAGAATCAATTTTTAAAAAATCATTTTGTCAGTTGGTGCATATTTCATGAGTAGCTATGACATTACCAAGCCTTCTGGGAAATGTTAGGGATAAATTGATGAATAAGATATCAATCTAATCCTTATGGATTATACACCAAAAATAAATAGTGTTTGACTTTTCTTAGGGCTTTGTTTTGTTCTGCAAAATAGGAATCAAAATGTTTGCAGAGTTTCAATGTGATAGACATTGTAAGTTGTATGCAAGTGATTCAGAAGAAGAAAAGCCCTGCGCCTCTGTAACTAGTCTTCTGAATAATGTCTACACAGTCTTTCACTATAATCCAAGAATACTGAGACTAATTGGAGCATTTCTTGACCTTCCAATAATAGGTAACTTTCAAACATGTTATTAACATAATCTGCCATATAAAGAACAGCTGAAATAATGTGATATGAATATCATGATCAACCTTGATGGAATAAACATCTTCCTACAGATACACAGTGAGATGGGGATGAAAGTCCTTTTTCTGTGTCAAGCTTCCAAAATGGTTAACTTATTAATTTGAATACTTTAGGCAATTTAAAAAAAGGAATAAGAGGGATGTGAATAATCTAGATAATTAAACCCTACTGTGCAGCTTCTTTGAAAGTCTACGGTTTATGTCATAAGGATTATGTAAGAATCTCTTAAGAGAGCTTATTATTTGATTGTTTTGGTCTATATAGCAGTGTTAACTAAAACATAACCCGTATTCACCAGAATTTGGTTTGAAGTGGATCTGTCTTGGACCACTATCTACTAAAGTGCTCCACGCATCTTAGTTCCCTGTAAAAAAATCATGTAGTAAAGCTCTGAGCGCCCCTAGACACCAGCACTTCCATTTGGGATCTGTTCCAGCTCCGACTAGAACTCGTCATGTGAGTTTATTCAAGACACCATCTACCTGAGCTTGAATTTCTCTATCTATTAAACAAGGGAGTGGGCCCCAAATTCTGATTTTACAAAAATTAGAATACGATAAGAAGGAGGAAACTGGAGGTTTACAAATACCATTTTGTGTGTGTCTTTATTGACTGGGTGTTAATCATGCTGCCATTTCATTGCAGCATTTTTGTTGTAAAGATTTCTGTTCTGTTCTAGTCAGCCGGAGTCAATCAATGTTGAGGTGAACTTTCTCTGGCTGTATTGATCGGGTGAAAGTTATCCCCAGAGCTGGAGGAAGCAAATAAATTCCTTCTACCAACTTAAATAGTAGAGATGCCTGTCACAATTTAGGGGCATTTCTCGCAATTTGGAGTTGTTTTGATTCCAGGAGTACAGACACTCAACTCTAGCTTTGAAGAGGAGGGCTAGAGATGAGCAGAGGGAGATACATCTGGGCCCAAGGAAGCAGCTCCAAGGATGGAATGGGGAAGAAAATCAAGTGTCACTTGTTGAAACACAGTGGGTGGAGATGAAAGAGGCAGGAAAGCGAAGGCTGTGGTCTGCAGTTTCTGGTTGTTCTGATAGAGGACTTTGGAACCCAAGCCACCTGGACATATTTCAGAGACAATGAAGAATTGAAAGGTTTTACAAATAGAAGGAAGGTTGATAGGATATCAAGGGAAAATATGAGTGATGACCCTGTGAACTACTTTAGAGGAACCAGGCTCCCAGCACACAGGAGGCCTTGACCAGATTAAAAAAATAACTCATTTGTCATGTGTCAGAACATGGAACCTGTATTTCAGGGTTAGATTGGAAATAAGAAGAAAACGGCTCTTGGAAACGGTATATTAGTATTATGAATAGGGCCTCTTTCAAAAATATCTGACTGAATTTACAAACTCTTTTTTCTACTTTTTATGTTTTTATGAAAGAAGGTATTTGGATCCCTATCGGTTGGATACTAAATTGTTCATTTAAATCTGTTTTTCTAAATAAATAATACAAAATTTTACAGTTAATATTGATCTTCCTGGCTATATTAAAAATGCATCAACTACCACTGCAGATAGGTCCTTTACTTTCCTTATTTAATACATGAGAAGATGGATTCATAAAGAAGTCAGGTGGCTGGGCGCGGTGGCTCAAGCCTGTAATCCCAGCACTTTGGGAGGCCGAGGCGGGTGGATCACGAGGTCAAGAGATCTAGACCATCCTGGTCAACATGGTGAAACCCCGTCTCTACTAAAAATACAAAAAATTAGCTGGGCATGGTGGCGCGTGCCTGTAATCCCAGTTACTCAGGAGGCTGAGGCAGGAGAATTGCCTGAACCCAGGAGGCGGAGGTTGCAGTGAGCCGAGATCGCGCCATTGCACTCCAGCCTGGGTAACAAGAGTGAAACTCCATCTCAAAAAAAAAAAAGAAGTCAGGTGCCCCAAATCACAGTTGTGAAGCCTCTGACCCACTGAGGGTGGCCCCAAAGATAGACTCTCATTGGCACAAACGTTCTTTCTGGCTTCAGTTTTCTTAGTTCCCTCATGATCACCCCTTTCTTCCACAGACCCCCAGATGCTCGAGAGCTTCCTGATCAGTGCATAAGCATATGTTCATTAGTTAAGAGTGCTTATGCCGGTAGGTAGCTTATCTACAAATCGTTACTAGAGACAGAATTAGAAGCCATGCCACCTCCTTTTTCTACTCACTCTGCTCTTCTGTTTAAATTAATCAAGTCTCTATAATCTTCATATTAGTTAACTACTTAAACATAAGCTATTTTACAAATACATGCTAAGTTCTTAAATATCTTCATTCTGCCTAATGCATGCTTGACTTTCTGTACTGGTGTCTCAGTCAGCGCATATGGAATTGGGTAGTTCAGGTAGAAAACTTCTCCAATTAACTGTATGTTCAGAAACCTGGGAAAACATCCTCAAAGAAGCAGCACTTATTAAGTGCCTTTTCCCTGACAGATTTTACCCTACCATAGGATGTTAATATTTTGTGCTTAGGGAAGCACTTTTTCAACAACAAAAAAGAAAACGTTGTGATTCTGTGGTACACTGTTATGTCTGGCAAACCTTCTTTATAAGCCTGAGATGGCTTTTAACAAATGGTTTTTGCTCGGAGGTGTGGCTTTCTTTTTTATTAAAGAAGGAATGGAAAATCTGCTAATTATAATGGAATAATGGACTCAAAATGTAGATTAACCCTATGTGCTCACACTAACAAGATACTGTGATTCTGCATTCGTTTGGTCAGCACATCATATTGTGCATTGCAATGGGCAGATTCATATGGCAGTCCCCATGACACCCACTTCCTGATGTTCACATGTAGATGGGGCCTATGACTTGCTTATAAACAACAGAGTAAAGCAGAGGCAGTGGGATGTACTTGGGTACATCACAGAACACCGCAGTGCATGTCTTGCTGGAGCCTCTCCTTGCTGGCAAGCTGCCATGCTGGGCTGCCCATGTTGGGAACCCACCTAGCAAGGAGATAAGGTGGCCTCTTAGGGCTGAGGGAAGCCTCCAGCCAACAGCTAATGAGAAATAGAAGCCCTCAAGATGACATCCATTAGGAACTGAATTCTGCCAATAAAAGCAGACCCTTTCCCCGTCAAGCTCAGCACCACCCAACAGACACTTTTCCAGTAGCCAGGTCAGACACTAGCAGGAGACCCAATCAAGCTGTGTCTGGACACTCCTGACCCACAGAAGCTGTGAGATGCTAAGCCTCTGTTGTTTTAAGTCACTGAGTTTGTGGTAATTTGTTATATAGAAACAGGAAACCAATGCAGGCACCCTTAGTATTCCAGATACATGTTGAAAAATTGGAAACGGAGCAGTGAACAAAACCAAGTCCCTGTTCTGAGGAGCTCGTATTTCAATAAATCTAAAAAATAGATATTTTAGAAGCTTTAATTCATCTCAACTATAATTTTAAAGTAAAAACCTCATTGGTTCCAAAATGGGAAAGAAAAATTTGCTTAAAATATTTATTTTTTATTTTTATTATTTTCTGAGGCAGAATCTTATTCTGTCACCCAGGCCAGAGTGCAGTGGCGTAATCATAGCTCACTGCAACCTTGACCTCCTGGGCTCAAGTGATCCTCCCACCTCAGCCTCCTAAGTAGACAGGCTTGTATGACCATGCCTGGCTAACTTTTGTATTTTTTGTAGAGACAGTGTCTCACTTTGTTGACCAGTCTGGTCCTGAACTCTTGGTCTCAAGTGATCTTCCTGCCTCGGCCTCTTAAAGTGCTGGGATTGCAAGCATGAGCTACTGCATCCAGCAAAACGAGCATTTCTTTTCTGGTCCAAAGGAAGAAAAACAATGCTGAACATATCTCAGCACTGACTTACCAGGTGATATTATTTGAGGAAAGAATGGAGGACAGAGGTTGTCAGCTACGGAACACGAGTTCTCCATGGGCTCTAGCTTTAGAATCAGAACTCTGCAGTCCCATGATAATGCAGTTATATAATACATGTCACTATTTAAAAAAAAAAAAAAGATACCAAAAAGCTTAAATACGTAACTGCCAAAAGTCACCAAAATAAGAAAAGCAATTTCAAAATCAGCCTAGTGATTCGATTTCTATGGAAAAACGATTGTCTAATAGAAAACCTAGAATTCATTCAGCATTTTCAGAAGATTGAAGTCACATTTATTAAAAGCATGTATGTTAGTGCTGGTGTTCAGACAAGAGAGCTGAGAAGGGCCTGAATTTCCACACAAGCTACCTGGCTTTATAAGCAGCCCCAGAATGCCCAGGCACACAGGCCACAGTACACCCTAGGCCCAATGTCCAGCAAGTTTGAGCTGACAGTCACTTGGGGGACCAGGAGCCTGTACTGTATTCGAGAAACAGCAAAGCTAGTAAGGTCACATTCTATGGAATAGACTTAAATGTTTTCTTGGAATTAATATGTAATTAATATATTCTTATATGTACACTGTCTTGCATGTAGTTAAATGACTCTAACATTTCTATTGTATACAGAAGGCGTTCATAGAGCTAGCTCTTGTTGAATTGCTGTTATGGCTATTAATATTATATATTGAGCACTAGTTCTGTCTAGACATTGTGCAGAGCACTTTGATATGTTTTTAATTTTATTTTCTTAAAAGGATTATGTCCCCATTGAATAGAAGAGACTAAACCTTAGAGAGCCCAAGACACATACGCAAAATCCAACAATGAGAAAATGTTGGGGTCACAATTTCAATTCAGGCAGTCTGATTGCAGAACTGGTGCCCTGACCACTATGCATGGCACTTCCTGTTAATGTGACAAGCACAGTGCCAGATGCCATGTTCTTTCATTTGTTCTTTATAACAAACCTGCACTCTTTCATGAAAGCAGATTTTTATGGAGAAGAGGATACAAAAACTTGAGGATTATAGATGCTGAATCTTCTTTAGAGAGGGAGTTCACTAGGAGTGAAGAAAAAAGCAGAAGAAGGGATTTACCCTAATGGCTACCAGAGATATTAAAAACACTTTCTGGTGGCCTCAAATTTGAATATTTTCTGTATAACTAATCACGTATTCTGTCATTGACAACCTTGCGTCTAACCTAGAAACAGTAGAAAGTATATGGTCCAAAAGCAAGGTACCATCAGTTCTGCTCTATATTTATTTTGAAAATTGGAAATTGTCCCAACACATTTTGATACATTAGAGAACAATTTGAGCATAATGAAAATGTCTTGTTTTCTTATGCATCATTTTTATCCATGATAACACTAGGTGAATGCGGAAAACTGCATCCAGCTAAACAGAGCTGTATAGGAATGTGCAGATTGCATACAAGCTCACACCTCAAACATCTGCAGGCTACCTCTGCTCACCATGTGTTCCAAGCCACACCCATCTACATCTGGTATTAGAACTTTCCTTCTGACTTCAGATAGCCTTCCTACCATACTTCACAATGATTTAACAAACTGCAGCCTTGTGACACTCACTTCTGCAAGCAAACTCCAGTTCTTTTTCACGATAAAATATAGTTTTATTGTAATATTTATACATTTCTTAACCATTTAGCATGTGTAAAACTGTGTTATTTTTATCAGGTTTTAAAAAAGTGTTTCCCTGATTAAGTATTTTGGGTTTTTGTTTTGTTTTTATTTTTGTTTTTTTGAGACAGAGTCTTGCTCTGTTTCCCAGGCTGGGGTGCAGTGGCACAATCTCGGTTCACTGCACCCTCTGCCTCCTGGGTTCAAGTGATTCTCCTGCTACAGCCTTCTGAGTAGCTGGGACCACAGGCATGTGCCACCACCACACCTGGCTAATTTTTGTATTTTTAGTAGAGACAGTTCGCCATGTTACCCAGGCTGCTCTTGAACTCTTGGCCTCATGTGATCCACCTGCCTTGGCCTCCCAAAGTGGTGGGATTACAGGTGTGAGCCACTGCACCCGACCACTGATGAAGTTTTTGAGGGTCCCATTTTTCTGACGAGTCCTGTGGGATTTTTTATAGATTTTGCATAGCCCAGTGATTTTTTTTTTTTTTTTTTTTTTTTTTTTTGAGACAGAGTTTCGCTCTTGTTACTCAGGCTGGAGTGCAATGACGCGATCTCGGCTCACCACAACCTCCGCCTCCTGGGTTCAGGCAATTCTCCTGCCTCAGCCTCCTGAGTAGCTGGGATTACAGGCATGCGCCACCATGCCCAGCTAATTTTTTTTTTGTAATTTTAGTAGAGACGGGGTTTCACCATGTTGACCAGGATGGTCTTGATCTGTTGACCTCGTGATCCACCCGCCTTGGCCTCCCAAAGTGCTGGAATTACAGGCTTGAGCCACCGCGCCTGGCCAGCCCAGTGATTTTTAGGAATGCGTGTGTACATGTGTAACTTTATTGCAGAACTGACTTTATTGTCCTTTATTGTGTAGATTTTCCCCATTAGGGTGTGTGTGCATGTCATGCACTTGAAGGAGTAGCTGGTAATTATCTGAAGTACTTCTTTACACAGTGGTTTAGCAGGTTAGCAGATTTTTCCCAAGAACGAAGAGCTAACAGTGCATCAAAATAACACTTTTTAGGAGAATTTTTAGAGGATAACCCCAAGGAATGATGCTCACTTCATTCTTTATTAAGGTTAGTATCTCAGGAGAACTCTCACTGATAAATACGCATTGCTCCAGTGCCTCCGGAAGGAAGCTTCCAGATAGTGATGTTCTCACCTGTGCATGCCCCATGTCATCGTTAGATCTAGCTAATATTGGGAGTTGGTGGATTTCTCTTAGGATCAACATTTGGGAATAGGCCTAACCCTCCTCCCTGTACACATCACTGTTGAATAACATCCAAATGAAAGCCTTACTCTGAGGTTAAGGCCTTGGCCTGGTAACCATGCCAGCTCTCTCTTCTTACCTTTCTAAAGTCCTGCATGCTCCCCTTCCCCCACTTCAAATCTTCAGAAGTGTATGTGTGCTTTTTGAGCTATGTGCAGACCCAGAATCTATGAGAGCTACAAATAAAACATACTTACAGTTTATGCACTAAATAAATGCTAATGTAACTGAGGAGTGTCAAACTAATTGTCAGGAAGTGAATGTAAGACAGTGACACTACAGACAAAAAAAGAAGACATTTGAAATATTCATGTCACACAATACTCTTGATGTAGAGGAAAACCAGGTATGGTTAAGTCTTGGTAAGAAATCCATGACTTCTGAAAAATAAATTAAACTCATTCTCTAAGAAATGCCCAAGAGAAGATTCAGTGTTAACAATGGGAAGAGTCCCAGTAGCAGGAGGAGTAGGCCCCACAGTGGCTGGTGACTCCTTATTGAGAGGCACTGATGTCACCTGAAGTTAATCCCAACTCCACTTCCATCAGTCAGGTAAGCTCACCCCTTATGGGAGTTCATGCCTTCTAGAAACTCCACACTTAACAATCTGTTCTCTCATTCTATCTTTGTTTTACACAGTATCCCAATGGAAAACAAACTTCTCTTCCAGAATTTCCAAAATAATAATAACAATAACCGAACAGTCAGCCTTATTGTTGTGGTCTCAGTCTGATGCCAGCCCTGGGCTAGTCATGATGGCTGGTGTAGTTGGGGAAATGTGATGCTCTGATTGGCTACACCTGATTCACATGCTCAATTTGGAGCCAAAGAAGGAATTGTATCACTTGGATCACATTAATTGAGAAAAGAAGATAGCAGTTTCTCAAGGAAAGTTTGAGGTGCTGTCACTAGAAGGAGAATGGGTTCTGGACATGCAAGAATATCAGATGGCCCCTCTCAGAGCCTCCTAAGCCAGGCTCTGTGCTAGGCACTGATCCTGTAACAGTGAGCATGAGACAGGGATTTGGATATTAATTCAGTAAACACACAGGTTAGGAAACTTAGCCTAGAGAGATGAAGTCACATTTTTCAACATTGCACAGCTAGTTAGAGCCAACACACTGTCTAGAAATCATAGCCAATATCAAGATGCCATCTTGCCTTACTCCTATAGCAAGCTGACCTATTTGAAGCATGGTTGTCTGTCAAGCACACAATTGTGTAGGATATTACTGTTATAGCCAATTGTATGCTGGAATTAACTCATACCAGCTGGTGCAAAATTATCATGTACATCTCTTTCCTATGTAGATGTGGTGATATTTGCACTATAGAAATTGGCAACCATCACTGTGAGCTGATTGTTACACCTTTACCGACATACTACCAGTTACCATGGTTATAGGAATTTAGTCTTCAAGCAAATTTCTTTTCTTTTCCAGGATACTTAATAAAATTCACATAATTACTTATACAGATGGATAGATGTGACAGGTCGGGAAGTTCTTAAACCACAGAGTTTTTGTTTCTTTTTTCTTCCATTCTACTCCCAATCCCAAGGTCTTTAATCTTATACATTTAGTACAATCTATATCTTATTTTCATATTTGGTGCATGTTGATCAAAGTGAAACCACAGATGAGAGGAGACTACTGTACCACAAACTAAGTGGCTTAAACAGCAGAAAGGTATTGCCTTGCAATTCTGGAGGCAAGAAGTCCTAGATCAAGGTGTCAGCAGGGTATCTCTATTAGTAAGGCATCTGTAGGTAACACGTATGAATTTTCAGCATCAGACTTGACCTTACTAATACTGATTTTTTTTAGTATAGCAAACAGACTAGACTTTAGCTATGTTCTTCTTAATTGCCCAAATTAGTGGCCAATCACCTATACCTAATGTTTTCAACTATCAGATTTGTTAGCATTATCCTTTATACTAACATGCATTTATTTTGGTAAAATGGGAGAAAGAAGACACATCAACCCCTTGATAAACCTAACTCCAAAAGGAATCTTTATTCCAAACCTTTATTCCAAAAGAATAAAGGGATTTGTATCCGTTTTTGTGGCTACTGTCACAAAGTGCAGTAGGCCCCCCTTATCTTCAGGGAATATGTTCCAAGCCCCCCAGTGGATGCCTGAAACTGTGGATACAGTATGCCTGAAACAATGCCTGCCTGAAACATACTGTATACAGTATGCTTTTTTCTATACATAGATGCTTATGATAAAGTTTAATTTATAAATTAGGCACAATAAGAAATGAACAACAATAACTAATAATAAAATAAAACAATTATAATAATATATTGCAATGAAAGTTACATGAATATGGTATCTTCCTCTCTCTCAGAATATCTTGAAATTTACTCTACATATCTAAGGGTAACTTAAACTCCCGCCAGTGAAACCGTGGATCATAGGAGATTACTGTACCACAAACTAAGAGGCTTAAGCAATGGAAAATGGATTGCCTTGCCATTCTGGAGGCCACAGTCCTAGTTCAAGGTGTTGGGAGGATTGGTTCCTTTTGAGGGCTGTGAGAGAGAAATCTGTTTATGCCTCTCTCCTAGCTTCTAGTGGTTTGCTGGCAATCCTTAACATTCCTTGGCTTCTGCGGCATCATTCCAGCTCTCTTCATCTTCACAAGGTGTTCCTGCTGTTTGCATCTCTGTGTCCAAGTTTCCCTTTTTGCATAAGGACATCAGTCATATTGGATTAGGGCACACTCTGATGACCTCATTTTAGCTTGATTACATCAGTAAAGACCATATCTCCAAATGAGGTCACATTCTCAGGTACAGGGGTTAAGACCTCAACATATCTTATTTGGGTGAACACAATTCAACCCCTGACAGTATTGCAATTAAATTGTTAAATTGTCACGCACTAATATCAACAGGTAAAATGTTCTTTGTCAAGCTAGAGTTCTAACAAGTAAATATTTCATTCATTTTGAAAAACAGGAATTCTTACTGAGTTGATTTCCATATTATTCAGCATGTCTTCAGGACCTGGTCTTCAGTCTTATGCTCTTTGTTCAAATGCAGCATTAATTTTAGGACAGGGCTCAGCCAACTCAGCCCACTGCCTTTTTCTGTAAGGTCTACAAGCCTAGAATAGTTTTTACATTTTTAAAGGGTTAGGTGGGCCTGGCATGGTGGCTCATGCTTGTAATCTCAACACTTTGGGAGGCTGAGACAGGAGGATTTCTTGAGGCCAGGAGTTCAAGACCAACTTGGGCAATGTGGCAAGATGCCCATCTTTAAAATAAGATTTGTTTTTTCTTTAATTAATTGGATGTGATCACATGCACCTGTATTCCCCACTACTTGAGAAGCTGAGGTGGGAGGATCACATGAGCCCAACAGGTCAAGGCTGCAGTGAGCTGTGTACATACCACTGAACTCCAGCCTGGGAGATGAAGTGAGACCCTGTCTCAAAAATCAAAAGATGAATAATATTTCCTAAAGTGAAAATTATATAAAATCCAAATTTCAGTGTTGTCAATAAATAAAGTTTTATTGGCACACAGCCACACTTATTTTTATGCATATTGTCTATGGCTGCTTTCACACTACACAGGCAGAGTTTCAGAGTTGCAAAAGAGTCCTTTAGTCTGCAAAACCTAAACTATTTACTCTCTGGCCATTTACAGGTCAAGTTTACTAACCCCTGTTTAAGGATGCTAATTTTGTTACCTATACCTCACTCACAACTAATTGCTGCTGCTCCAGAATGGCACAGCCCAGTCACTGAAGCAGGCAGGCATGAGGCTGCCGACCTTCGTGAGGGGTGTCTTCAGTTATAAATTAAAGCATCGTCATGATTCTCCCTATTCTGTTACTATCAGAAGAATCACACAGCTAATTAATGAGCATTTAATTAGAAAATGGAACCAACATTGTTAATGAGCATGCTTAATATTCCATCGACAAAAGTAACTGCTGGCATCAAAGGTGTGTGGTCATTGCCAGCTCCAGCCCCCACCCAATATGAGCATTTTATGTCTATTTGTTAAACATACACTCCATGTATAACTTTCATCTTGAAATAATTTAGTTCCATTGAAACCACTGGGATTGTATTTAATCCTTTCTGTATTAGTTTTCTTTTGCTGCTAAAGCAAATTACCACAAATTTTGCAGCTTGAAACACCACAAGTTTTCTATCTCAGAGTTTTCCAGGCTAGAAGTCCAGTGGGCCTGACTGGCTCCTCTATTCCAGGTCTCACAGAGTGAAGTCAAGATGGCAGCAGGCTACCTTTCTTTCTGGAAGTTCTGCAAAGAATCTGCTTTTGTGCTCTTTCAGGTTATTGCCAGAAAGAGGATCTGATTTCTGCCAACAACCTGAATGAGGGTAGTGGTCCCTGCTTCCTGGCTGGCAGTGGGTGGCAGCCTATCTTAAGGCTACATGACTTCTGCTCCCATTGCCCCCTCCATTTTCAAGCTGCGAAGGGCATGTCAAACCCTTCTCATGCTTCAGACCTTCTCATGACTTTTTCTGCCTCTAGCTGGAGAACAATCTCTCCTTTTAAGGGCTCATGTGATTAAATTGGTTTCTTTTGGATAATCCAGGATAATCTCCCTATTTTAAGGTACATAACCTTAGCTACACCTGCAAAGTGCCATTCATCATGTAACTTAACATACTCAGATATCGGGAATTAGGGCATGGCAGTCTTTCAGGGGCCATTCTGTCTGGCACACCTTCTCTGGATCCCAAGTCTCTCCATCTCTGTTTTTGCCTAGAAGACTCTGAGGGATCAGCACTTGGCCCTAGAGACTGCATTTGCTTTTTCAATTTGGGAGCCCCCAGAGAGTTTCTTTCTCTTGCAAAGTTGACATTTCAAGTTAATTTTTCATGGGTGTATCACCATGTTATTCCCATGCAACATAAATAAATGGGCCCGCCACCACAGCTCAAAGCATTTATACTTAGTTATTTCATAGAGCTGTGTTAGAAAACCACTGCATACATCAACTGTGATATAAACGTGGCCTGGTAAAGTTGGGCAGTGTACAACCAGCTTAGCCTTAAGCTACAGGCATAAAGAAAAGTGTGCATCTTGGTCACACAGTTTATTTCTCCAAAAGACAAAAGCCAGGGAGTCAGACTGGAACACCTTGCCACTTTGAAGTTCAGAATACATCCATTTTCATGACTGCTCAAATTATAGGTAAATTGTCACCTTGCTGTATATTGTAGTATTTCTGGTTATCCATCTAAATCTGGTTGATGTCCAGGTTTAGAAGAATTCCTTATATTTGATCCGAATGTAAGAAAACTTGATGAAGCATTTTGGAAGTTCAGGCTGAATTGTAGTTGCATTTTTGAAATGCTAGATACCTAATAATTAAAGAGAAATTCCAGCAAAGTGGAAGTGGAAATAGTAATGGGGAATTAATCTTTTTGTTCACTGACAACAATCCTGGCACAGAGGCCCTCAGAGTGCAGACCAGGACTTCATAAACACTAACATGCTCGTGAATCACCTGAGATCTTAACATTCACGTTCTAATTATCAAGGTCTGGGATGAGGCCTGAAACCATATTTCTAACCACTTCCCAGGTAATGCAACCTCTGCAAGTCTGTGGGACACACTGAGTGGTAGGAATTGAGCCTGTGAACATAATGGATCAATTTCTTCCCAAAGGGTTGTTTTTTTATACTAACTAATTATGACTTCTAGGTTACATATGTTCATATTACTGGCAAAGCCAAAGAGCTCGGCTTTCCTTTCCTTTCTTGGTATTAGGATTTAAGTATAACTTTAAGGATGCTGCATTTCCTCAGCATGGGAAGAACAACCATGAAGAACGCCATTAGTTTTAATCAACTCAAACCTCATTTAAGAGAATAATGTAATTTAAAGTGAAAATTTGGATTCAAATAGGCTCTTGATGACAAGATTAGCATAAGAAGATAATTTCTTTAAAATATCCTAAGTATAGTTGGAAAATGAGACAATGTGGTTTAATTATTTGTGTTGATAGGAGACATTTAGGGCCTGAACTAAAATATTCTATTCCTTCATTCCCTCCTCTGCATCTCATTTAAGCCCCCTAGAATTCTTTGGAAAGCCCAGAGATGTGCTAGCTTTTATCATATTGGGAGCGGTTCCAGGAAGTATGAATGTGAAATTTTAGCATTTGTGTAACTGCCGGCAGGTGTGCTCTGAATGTGTAGTGCAGGCTCCACTTTCAGATTTCAGGGAAGAACTACGGAGTTTCTCGGTAACGTTCTGTGATGCTAGAAGCTTGGTGTGAAGGCTGGGCATTCCTGGGGAGGGAACTGCCTGTCAGTGGCCCTGATTCTGTGTCTACTGGCAAGGCTGGATCCAAAAAAGTTTCCTCTTCCCCTTTCTGCAGTCAGCTGCAAATCCTGAATGAAGGTAGACAGAGGCAACACCCAAGATGCTGACACCATGTCTTTCACCTTCCAAGATCAAAGAATTTAGGAGTGCTACTAAAGCAATATAATCCAATTTATTTGAGATTCTGGATCACCTAGATTAGGCTTGGTTATCATGAAAATGGAGAATTATCTTCTCAGGGATCTGTCATCCTGTCACTCCGCTAAGTTTGCCTGGTTGACAGGAAAGGCCCCAAAGGAACTCCATGTAATTCTGCCTGGGAATACGAGGCCCAGTGTCAATGAAGAGTGCCCTGTCTCTGCTGCTGAGATTGCACTGCGGTTTAGCGGGAAATGTTTCTAAACTTCAGTTTTATGTCCTCACCTCTAGTATTGTCAGGAGCAGCCATTTGCTGTTTTCATAAGATGGAGGTCCCCTGCAAATGCTGGTAAATGTACTGAGTGTTTAGGAAGAAGGATGCAGAAACTTTATTTGGGGTGTGGCATATAAAGAAGAGAAAGTAAAGCATCTGTGTCAACAAGGAATTCAAAGTATAACAACTCCCCGCTGCCTCCGGCCTTACAATGTCTTATCTGTGTCTACTCTGTGGCATGGTGGTCAATAGTGCAGGCTTTAGAAAGAATCAGTCGATTTCTGATACATGCCCTAATATCTACTTGTTTCACTGGGCAAATTTTATTTCCTTGTGCCTCAGTTTCCTCATCTACATATTGGAAAGTGTAGTACTGTACTTCATAGGCTTATCATGAGATTAAATAAGTTTACAGATCTGAAGTGGTTACTACAGTGCATGGCATTTATAAGTGTGCCAGGGAGGTTAGCTCTTATTCGGATGCTCAGAGAACCAGAGGTAACAGAAAAGAAATCAGAAGACATGGGTTCAAATTCTGACCTTTTTATAGATTTAGGTTTATCACAGTGTTTCCAAAATTCTTTGTAAAACAGGGACCATAATACCTATCTACCATGGTTTTAGTTAAGCTAAAAGAACAGTTTATGTGAAAGAGTCTAGCAATAAATCATCACTCAGGGACAGATGGTTGAAGTCCTACTTGTTATAGCAAATACGTTCTCCTAAAAGGTATTAAATTAACTGATAGCAAGCAAACTAGATTTTTATGTAAATTAGAAATCTATTTGGAGACAAGTATCCATTATGAATTATGGAAGGGATGCAATTATTTTCTATTTAGTACTAATCCTTTCATTTTGATTAGATTAGGTTATAATCCTGACAGTGACATTTATTGAGTGCTTTTTACTTTATCTTATCAGTCCTCAGCACACTCAGGCAATATTATGGTAGATAGTATTATGATCACTGTTACACTGCATGTTGGAAATATGTGGCTCAGAGAGGTTTAGTAATTTACCCAAGGTCACACAGCTACAAAGAAGGAGAGGCAATGCTGTAGCCTAGTTTTCTTTGACTCCCACAAAAGTGCTCTTTGTAACTATGGTGTTTTCTCTTCTCTACATCGAATCAAATCTCATAGTCTCTTAGAGCAATTTTTGTCATGACAGTTCAAATTATAGATCAGATCTTAGTTTTAGTTCAAAGTCTGAAGCAAAGTCGTCAAATGAGAAGAAAAATATAGAGCCATAAAAATCAGGTATTGGCCCATTTCTGCCACCAACATGCCATAAGACTGATCACTGTTTTCCAGTCTTGAAATATCTGCTCCCCAAATCAGAGGCAGCCCCACAGTTTTGTTCTAGAAGAGGCTTCTGGACAATATTGAGTTGAAAGGGGAAAGAGCTTTTGAGGCTCTTGCCTTGAGTATGAATTTGCCAAGCAAGCAGATAGTTTGTATTATAGTACCATGCTTGCTAGATGATTTTGCATGCTTCATAGAGATTTTGGAGGCTAAAGCCCCCCGCCCTGCCACATTATAGTCTTACACCTTTGACTCAGTTTCTGCTCACAATAACCAAAATATATGAGGATGCAATAGTTTACTGCACTGTGTGGTCAGTATTTAGTAGTGTTACTAGATTTAACCAGACCACAAAAAACAGTTCTACCCTAAAAAAAAAAAAAAACCTCTGTATTTTACAGTGGCCTGGTCAGGAAAGTTAATCTGTTTCTGCTTAGCAAGTTGTACTAGGAGATTTCACAGTTTAGTTCATTGCTTTTGTAAAGTGTTTTCCCTCATCTCTGTGAATAGATCTTTTTTGGTAGGGAAATTGGAGCTATCAATCTATCCAGTCTAATTTCATCCTTTTCCATCAGATGAACTCTACTAATGAATCAGGAAGCCCGTGTGTGGGCTGGGAGACGGGAGGGAGCAGAGAGGATATAGAATGAGGAAATGTAAGCAGCACTGCCAGTGATGCTCATGCAGAGAAGATATGCCCCACCATCACTATTATAGCCTCTCTCCCACACACACACTTCTTTAAAAGCAAATTCTTAGAAGCCTTGGCAGAACCCTGCAAGTCCCTCTTCTCTCATTTCCCTTCCATGCAAATCACATTTAACAGATGACTTGCATGGCTATGCACTTGACTAAAAGACTGTTCACTAAACTACAGGTCACTGGAGACATACCACTGAGGAATTACACAGTCTCATAGGAGAATATGTGACACAGAGTAGGTGCTGAGAAGCCTACTGAAAGACCAGATTTGAAGGTGGTTGAGAGGGAGAAAAAAAGAAATGAACAAGTTGTGGAATAAGAACTAAGTTAAAAAGGCAAAGACATATGGGACATTGGTCAGTGTTTCCTTGTTCCTCCTCTCACCAACTCTGAGACTGTGGCTCACTTAGCCTTTGTGCTCTTATCTGCAAAATGGGATAATAATAATTCCAATCTCCTATTATTGTAAATATTAAGTGATAAAATGAATGGAAAGCAATTAACACTTAGTGCTTCCATTCATTCACTGTTAGAATTATCCCTTTTTACCCCATCGTAGAGTCCAGTCTCCACCACTGAGAACTCTGTAAGGGATCATCACTTAAGATCCTGTGACTTTTGAAATGGGTCAAGAGCTATCCTTCTGTCCTTGTCTTCTTTTTTCTCTTTATTTTTATCTTTCATTCTACAGGAAACTAGAGTGAGCACTCTGAATTTCCCCCTGTGGCTCTATGGAAACTCATAAAAAATTGGGCAACTACCATGAAGTTAAGCCTTTTCACTCTTTAATCCCAGAAGCTATTTCCACTTAGGACACTGACTTTGGGAATTCACTCAGGGTGATGGCAAAATATTAAAGGAAAAATAGTAGAGAAAGCTATAGAATATAGTCTCAAACCCTTTTGGAAGGTCTAAGCATTTTTTCTATAGTTGATGGCTGAAGGCAGCCAGAATCTCTTTGCAGAAGCTAGAGAGATTAAGGCGCAAATACAAAAGAATGTGAGTAGTACCTAGCTAGCTTGTTTACTTGTGTAGTCTTAAAACTAACCTTTGAGTTGGACAGCCCTCTTGGAGGGGTTTACTAAATAAATGCAAGTCTCACTGGCTGGTAAGGGCTGGTGGTTGCAACTGTTTACAGCACTCTCCAAAGAGCCTGTAAGCCGCCCAGTCACTCCGCCGAAACTGGCAAAACATAATATTATGTGTCAGTATACTTTATTCATCCATCATTAAGTCAAGGTCTGCAAGAGAGACCCCCACAGGTAGTGACCCCAACAGTGGTGCCCAACATAAGGTGACTCCAACAACTGACCACCAAGCTTCGTAAGTGTTGCTGAGTCTTTGACCTCTTTCTAAAAATAACTACATGATTATTTCTTTTTCACAGCTCAAGGGAGAGCACCTCTTCTACAAGCTGGGTTCTTCTAATTAGCATTTGTATTTGTGAAGTTTTCTTGTATAAGACAAACATATATTTGTAAGCTGGCCATAAAGTTGTAACTACCATCTTATTTCTGTCTCTTAAATGAAAAATGCACAAGCCAGCAGTGTCCCCAAACCACTATGAAATCCAGTCTCAATCAAGGCATATTCTTTTGTAGCTGGAAAAAACTCAGCAGCCATTTAATGCCATTTTCTCAATTTTATGGTTGAAGAAACTGTATTAGAGAGGTTAGGTGACCTGCTAAGCATATAGTTATTCCAGAAGAGCCTGGAACCTTTCCCACTACACTGTGTTGTTTCCACCCTCAGACGGAAAAGCTCCAAATAAACATCCTTCTCACCTTTAGAAGACAGATGCCTGAAGGAAGGGCATCCAAGTATTTTAGACAGTATTAAATCTATCACTCAACTTGTGTAGATCACTGCAACTTCCTTGAATTTTCATTATTGGCTTCCAGGCACATCTAGTGTACCTAAATCATCACCTATAAAGCTCCTTACTACCTCCAGTGATGGCATGGGCTGAAAATATGAATTTGTTTTTACAATTTAATATACTTCTATGGTTAACAAATCCATCATGATACTAAAGGAAGCTAGAACTGTTGGGAATAGGTCCCTGACCTTGGAAACTGATGAACACATCTTTCCCCACCTTGATCTTTGTTGCATCTGAGAAGAACTCTGGGCTGCATAACTCCTGGGTCTGACCCAGCATGCTCTACCACCCACAGTGAAAGCACAGACATAGAACCAGAAGGACCACTATTTATTAGACATCCACAAGTTATATTACTGATTACCTACTCCTCAATCTTCAGGCAGGCAAACACGTTTTTAGCTCTCATGAAGTCATTTATTTTCACACTTCTTAATATTACACATTTTCTTCCCTTGGTTTTAGACTTTTCTACCTCTGGCTGTGAGGTTTGCCTTGTGTATTATTTGTGCAATGGAGTCTCCTTAGTCTGGCCTCTTTTCTGCCTCTTATCAGATATTCTGCAACTCTCCTAGATGGGAGCATGCTCTTTCCTAAGGAATGTTGTGCAGAGGTACAAGGGAATCTATAACTTCATCCAAGTTTGGCCTCTCAGCCTTCATGATCATTGAGTAGAGCAGTCACTTGGAACCCATTCTGGTTGCTGCTGGAAACACTGATGCTGGAATCTTTGAAAAATGCAGGTGCCAGGCCTGCTAGAGACCAGTGAAACACTGTTTCAAGGGAGAGATAATGGCATCGGTCTATTTTTTAAGTTCACCAAGCTAATCTAATGGGCAGCCAGGGTTAAGAGCTACTTACCTGGAATTTTCCTATAGCAGAGAATAAAACTAAAAATAGAAATAAGGAATGGAAACCCAAAAAGGTTAAACAGATGGTACAATGTCAAGTAAAGGAGAGTTGATAGCAGAGAAGGTAGGACTGGGTGTTTGTCAGTACATCATGGATTTTTTTTTTTTACTGTCTTTTCAAGAGTCATTGATCAAATGCATCATTGCATGAGTCTAGTATTACAGCCCAAGATGGTGTGGTGGTGGCCGTGACCTGTGATAAAGAGGCTTTTGGGGCCTCTTAGGCAAGAAATGAAGGAACAAAGTGGTGTGTCCTTTGTTTAATGGGCAGTGACCAGTAACTCTGATTCCAGTTTATGCTTACTGAAGTGAGCCTATTATTTTTATATTGGTCTTCCCATAAGACAGCAACTTCTCTAATGATGGAAATGTGCCTGTGCCAGACACACAGCAGGAGCTAAATATGTGCTTGTAAAACAAATAAATCAAGGAGGAATGAGTAAATGAACAGCTGAATTATACCTATAGGCCAACCCACTGTTTTGCTGGGTGTTTTTTTTTTCTTTATTATGGTCCTCAGTGATCTCATATCAGGGCATATTATGGAAATGAAGCAATCCAAATCCTGTCATCTCAGAGTGAAATCCTCTAGAAAGTTATGACTTAGGTATTTTTAAGAAAATGCTGCTTTCAATGGATGTCTGTAGTAACCTTCAATCCAGTGCTGCTGGAAACACTGATGCTGAGGAATATTGATTTTTTTAGAAACTTCATTAAAATTTTTATTTTTAAGCTTTACAAAATCAGATCCTAGATAGGAGACTATAAGAAAGTCTACAAAATGACTCATGATAAAAAATATATGTATTAGGAAAATGTTTAATTATAGTTTATAAATTATTGATGTTGTGTAGCCAATAGACTCTTCATAATTTTGATGAAAAACTTAATCTTCTAGACCTAAGATCTTTTAAATGATGCTATTATCAGCTAATCAATTAATTCAATTTTATAATACAAGTGTTACAGAACCAGTCTTAAGAAAAGGGTATAAAAGTAAAAGAAGTTGGTCTTCAGTGCACTCTCCAGCCTTAATCTTGTAACTTACATGGTAAGTGTTCATACTATGCACATCCTTACAGGTATTGGGACAGGAGGTGTGTGTGTAGGGGGTGGAGGAGATGGGCGAAGGGACAATGAGAATTTTGAAAATGGAAGCAAAAGTGCAGCAGATCAAGCAGTTGCTACCTTGTATAATTATGGCATTGATGAAACCACCCCAAGTTCCCTCCTTACAATCCACTAAAATTTTACTGGATGGAAAATCAAAGTACCATATACATGCTTTAATTAGGGAATTATTATTTTGGTGTTAATGGTTCTACTGTTAATAATAGACTTGTTCCTTACTTGTAGATGCATTCGTATTTTCTCATCCCTAAAGTTCCATTTTACAGAGCACCTCATGATATACTAATTTTTTTTCAGTATATGGGTGAGTTAAATCACATCCATATAATTAATTCTTTACTGTCTACTCAAGGGAGAGATATGTATTGTGTGCTTCTATGTCAGGTGTTTCTATGTCTGAAAGAAATGGGCCTTCCAGACATCCTGACCTATACCTTCCTTCCTTGCTTAGTTACTCCCATTACTTAGGCTTCCTGTCCTTTTAGCCTTTGTTTTTATATAGTGTTAAATTTGACACCAGTGAAATCGGATAACTTTGGATCTACTTAAGCCATCTGAATACCATGAGTACATGATAACCAAACACCAGAATTTGGGGACAGGCTGTCTAGACTTCAGTCTTGACAATGCTTCTTACTAGCAGCATGACCTTGGGCAGGCTACTTAACTAAGACTCAGTTTCCTCATCTGTAAAATGAATAAGTCATATTACCTACCTCACTGGCTACTTATGATGATCAATAAAATAATGTATATAAAATAACATATGTTAGTGCTTAGGATAAGTAAGGAGCTAGATGGTTAAGTACTAACTGCAGTGCCTGGAATTTCATGGGAAGCTATACCAGCTGCAGTGTGTGACTTCATAAGCCAGAAACCCCTTTTCAGTGAATTACCAACTACTTATTACACATGTCCTCTGAATATAGGACTGTGCCAAGCTCAGGATTTGAATTGAACCTTGAAGTTTCATTAGGTAGGATTTTAGTTAAGCGGAGAAGAAGAATGATCTATGTTGGTCAGTACAATAGATGGCCTGTAGTTACATGTGGCTACTCAGCACTCGAAATGTGCCCAGCCTGCATTGAGCTATGCTGCCAGTGCAGAATACACAGCTGATTTTAGAAACATAATGCAAAAGGAGTTGTAAAATATCTCATTAATAATTTTATATGGATTATATATCAAACTTATAATGTTTTGGATACATTGTATTAAATGAAATATATATATATGTTGTTGTTTTTTTGTTTGTTTGTTTGTTTGAGACGGAGTTTTGCTCTTGTTAGCCAGGCTGGAGTGCAATGGCATGATCTCGGCTCACCGCAACCTCCGCCTCCTGGATTCAGGCAATTCTCCTGCCTCAGCCTCCTGAGTAGCTGGGATTATAGCCACGCACCACCATGCCCAGCTAATTTTTTGTATTTTTAGTAGAGACGGGGTTTCACCATGTTGACCAGGATGGTCTCGATCTCTTGACCTCGTGATCCACCCGCCTCGGCCTCCCAAAGTGCTGGGATTACAGGCTTGAGCCACTGCGCCTGGCCAAATGAAATATATTATTACCATTTATTTTACTTATTTATTTTTACTTTTTAAAAAGATGACTGTTAGAAAATTTGAAATGGTATATGTAGCTTCTACTGAATTTCTAGTAGGCAGCACTGTTTTAGGTGGTGCAGATCATCCAGCATTGAAAAGAACACAGGCGCAGGGAGTGAGCACTGTTTGTGGACTCACACAGCTTACAGTCTAGGCAAGGGACACAGTACCTTACGTGACTGTGTTCATAGCCCGGGGGCTTTGAGCTCACCTGTACCATTTGCACTCAGTGGTGGAGAGTGGAGGCAGGATAGTTGCAAAAATGCCTGTCACTCACCGAAAGCCCGCCTACACAACAGAAGAATTTTCCTAACCAGTTTAGAGAACTTAACAGCAAGTTTTGTTTGTCATCTGCAAAACTGGATATCAAAATAGTAAAACAAGGGTAAAACTTCTCACTGCTGCTTCTGCAATCTTCAAAGCTTCTTTGTTTGGAGAAAAATTTCTTGCATTGGTTTGCGTAATGTTTTGGTCAATATAGTTGAGACATGTTTTGTAGTACTTTGTTGAAATAATATCAGATGTGAAATAAGCCAGGGTATAGAGAACTTGAAACAAGAATTAAAAAGGCACATTTTAAAGCTTTTAGCCTTGTCAAGAAATAGCTATTTTGACTTTCAGATAGATGGCTTTTGAGCCTGCCAAGTGAAGGAAACGAAATTTAAACTAGTCTACCAGAACTTTATTTTTCTTCTCATATATGCCAAATGTGAAGTGGCTGTTCTGCCTTCCAGTCAAGAGTGTGCTCTCATGGCGTTGCCAGGGCTGCACAGTAGATTCCTTCCATGCACCCTTTCTACACAAAGCCAAAACCACAAAACATCTTGCGCCTTCATTTTTGGAAATAGAAAAAGGAAGGATGGAAAGAAGGGTGGAAGGAAGGAAGTGGCCATTGTTGAACTTCTTTTATGTGCCAGGCCCTGTGCCAGGCATCAGCATGTGTCACTGAGGAGGCATGGGATGGGCTAGAATTCCCTGGTAAGTAATAGAAGGTATGAAACTAACAAATGTCGTCCCAGGACATGTGTGACAGTATGGCACACCCCAGACTCTGCATCAACCCCTAATCTAGACTTCAACCACATAGGTTTACCTTTTAAAAGTTCCTTCTGCCCATTTTGTATGTCTGACTCATGGAGTGGCCTGAAATCTGCATATACCACCAAGAGCACTCCATGGTGTGGAGTGTGGCCCAGTCACTCTGCTGAGGTGTGTTGGCTTGCCTTTTGATGAGAGTGCAATGCTCATATTTGTGACCTACTCATCATTTCCTTCTGAGCTTGTATCACTTTTTATCATTGCTAGGTTTTTATTTCTGGAAAATTCTCTTTAACTCATGAATTCATAATGGAAAGCATAGAGACACTTGATCACTTCCCATACAGATCGGATTTTTGAAGACTACTGACTTATACAAGAACAAGGGAAAACACATCAGATGGACCCGTTTCTCTTTGCTCTGAACAAAGGCTTGTAGAGAAATAGTGTAAGGAAAACACCACCCATACTCAAGGAAAACATGAACCCTTCAAAAATGTACATAAAGGGAGTTTAAACTTTTATAGAATGTTCCCAGCAATTTGCATTTGGTTTAAATGAGACAAATCAAAGGAAATAATCTTTGCTATCAATAGGTTATAATGCTTTGCAACATCTGGGAAAAGAATGCCTCTTTATTAATTGAATTGAATATGCAGTGAATAAGTAATGATAACTTTATGGTCAGCAACCTAAATCTGTACATAAAATGTCATGTTCTTTGAAAGAGGGTTGTGTGCTGTATATGAACCAATTGTTTTCATACTCTGAAAACAATAATTCATATCAAAAACTTAATTACCCATGTGCACTGTAACTATGCCAACCACATTAAACCCTGATTTTTAAAAATTTCACACCCCTCTTCTCTTCAAATGAATGCTAACTGGAAATAAAGTAGCATTTTTGTTTTGCTTTGCCCTGAATTGTGCGCTAAGTGATATTAACTGGTTATTTACTGGATTTCTTTTTCCTTTTCTGAGATGGAGTCACACCGTTGCCTGGGCTGGAGTACAATGGCAGGATCTTGGCTCACTGCAACCTCCGCCTCCCAGGTTCAATTGATTCTCTTGCCTTGGCCTCCTGAGTAGCTGGGATTGCAGACATCTGCCACCATGCCTGGCTAATTTTTGTATTTTTAGTAGAAATAGGGTTCACTATGTTGGCCAGGTTGGTCTCGAACTCCTGACCTTGTGATCCACCCGCCTCGGACTCCCAGAGTGCTGAGATTACAGGCATTAGCCACCGCGCCTGGCCTGGATTTCTATCCTATGCTATTTATTCAGTCCTGACAATGCAGGCTGGGTCTTTACAACAAAAGGGAAAGAAACAAGGAATGAAAATTCATTCAACTTGCAATGTAACAAGGTGGCACCACATACTAGAGCCCCAAAGTAACACCGCCATTCCTCCTGTAGCTTTAGGACAAGCTTTGCCAAATTGGAGCTGCCTTATTGGAACACCTACATGTTTGTCTGTAGAACATAAACATAGAACATAAACATAGCTTCAAACTAGCATCTTACTTGAAGAAGTCTGGTTATAAAGTAGACAGCCATCACTTTAATTGTCAATTTAAATATGTGTCGAGTGCTTTCTTTGATGTCAATTGTATTATCTTACAATTTAATTTTGATTTGTTGAATACAACTTTCCCTGTGCCAGGTAGTTACTGAACTGCTCACGTACTTTATCTCATTTAGTCCTTGCCGAAGCCTGTGAGTTTGTTTCTCTTGCTTTTACAAATAAATAAACTGCTATTTAGGGAAACTGAATGAATGACGTGACCAAAAGAAATGAAAGTGAGAACCCAAGTCTAGGTCAGCTGACTCCAGGTCTGGTGATAGGTGTGTTGGCGTTCCAGTATTCCAGTATCGATGCTGAAGGATGGAGAGAAGAATGCCCTAGATTGTAGTACAGAAAAGCAAACAGTGCCAGAGTTTTCTATACAATCATCTTTTTCGAAATTAGAAAAGTTATATTCATGCTATCTATGGAATATAATCTGAGTCACAGCTCCATGAGGTGGTCCATTGCCAGTGAGCACTTGGAAGAGCCCTAACCAATGCCACACCAGTGATGACCATCTCCAATATGCAATGATGCAAAATCCTAGATTCTATCTCCAGTCTAAGAACCCTGTACCATGGTGGCAGACATTCATCCCCAGGAGCTGGCATTTTATGGCCTGAGCATATATACTAGATCTCTACCACTTGTCATTTTACAGGCTCCTTATCGTAGACCATATATTCTGTAGTTGGAATGCCTTGGCATCGGCTGCTCCTGGACTCTTCCCATGAGCAGTTATGAGATGGCAGTAGTGCATTTTATGCTCTCAAGTGCATCATTTTTTAAAAATATATCACAGCCTCAATCCTGCCTTCGCTAGGCATAGTAATAGAGCTATTGTCTTCCTGTACTGCTAAAGGCAGACCCACAGAAAGTATTATATATAGTTCACTTTTATTCACTTGGCTTAGCTCTTAGTGATGTCAGAGATACCAGGCTCCTATTTCAAAGTAACTTATGGGTGGCTGTGTTCTGATGGAGCTTCAGAGGGGCACAGGACTGCTCTACATGCTATCAGCTAAAGTGCCTGGTGACTGAACTGAATTATGTTCTGATGCTTTTGCCAGTCTTAGGTACTCATGAATTAAACCACACCTACTTTAGGATGAAACTTCAAATGGAAAGATCAACGATTCTTCTGCCTTTACCACTTTTAGATACTGATCCATCAGTATCTCAATTTCTTCATTAGTATGACAGATGGTATTGATGAGTCTTCCCAACTGTGGTCTTTGATATTCAACACATATTCTGTACAATACAATACATTACAGATCAGATTGGTATGTTAGGCCACCTGCCACTGAAATGTCAATTGATGATCTTTTTCTCTTCAGTTTTTCATTGATGTGGGCACAAGACTATTTCACCTTCATTCTAAAACACAGGTGATGCAAGATTTTAGAACAGGTGATGAGAGATTCACCATGTTGGGTTAGGGAGTGTTTTGGGAGTGTGAATCAACTGTATTTTTACTATTTTTCTATGTATATTCAAGTTTAATAAATGTTGAAGTACATATATAATACGTTGATATAGGTATATCAGAAATACTATATACACTTAAATATATAATATTTTCAAATATAACATATTACATGCATTTTATATATTAGTGCTGTTTGAATTATGTTTTGTTTTGTGTATTTTCATTTTTACTTATTGATATTTAGTGCTTAACATTTTAGAATCCATATATTATGAGAAGTCTAGTTAAGAGACATATTTTTTCTAAAGTTCTTCTATCTTGTGGGTGAATATAGTGATTGTCCCTCAGAACTAAACTCTTTCAAAGACCTGAATGATTGAAAGACGTAAGTCTTCCAGCATGTCTTTGGTTGCATGATGAAAGTTGGAAAGATAATATTCAGACAAGGATTATACTTCCCCCAAAGTTGATCAAAAAGTAATTCTGTATTTAGCCTTAAAAGGGAAGAAAGTTCTGACATATGGTACAACATGGATGAACCTTGAGGACATTGTGTTGTGTGAGGTAGGTCAGACACAAAAAGGCAAAGAGTGTGTGATTTCATTCCACTTATCTGAGGTGTCTTGAATAGGCAAGTTCATAGAGGCAGAACATAGAATGGTGGGTCCCAGGGGCTGGGGGAAGGGCCCATAGGGAGCTAGTGCTTAATGAGTATGAGGTATTTGGGATGTTGTAAAAGTTCTGGGGTTAGTGGTGATGGTCTCACAACAGTGTGAATGTGCTTAATGCCACTGACATGTACAGAGACAGAAAAATGAGAATATGTGTTTATGAGAAAGCATTTTTTTGGTACTGAAATCCTCTAAGGAAAGTTACAACGATTCTATTTTCTTGGCCAAAGTTCCAAAATAAATAGAGGTTAAGTAACCTCAAGATCACTCAGTAAATAAATGAAAGAGCTAAAAATGGAACGGAGAGTTTCCCGACACTCTTGAGTCTTTCTTGCCCTGCGTCTTGATGAACACATGCACGTCCTTCTCTGCACAGTGAGGTTGGCAGCATGCATGAGGGGTTGGCAGCCCGAAGAGAATCTTCCATGTCTTAAAATAGTTGTGGAGTTCTAAAAACCTATCATGGCAGAGCAGATTCTGTTACAAATGCTGACTCCTCATCCCAGCCCCAGCACTCTTTACTAAGGAACTGAGGAACTGAAGGAAATAGATGGCCTTTGAATAACCACATTGTCATATCCTGATGAATTCCTGCTATTTAGATACTTAATTGTTTGGGTAATTTTTAGCATTGCTTTTCCTCTTTTTTTTAAAAAAAAAAAAAATAGCATCTGTCAAGTTTGCTAGAACCTTTTCAGTGCCAAGGAAATTAATAGAAATTTTAAAATCAATTCAATTTCAACAAACATATTACTCTTCAATTTGCTTTAAAAGGCACATACATTAATTGAAATTCTTTGGAAACCTACTCAAAGTTATGAGTGTAATAATTATATTTCTATGAAAAAAAATGAGAGCATAGTATTATCAAAGATAAACACAGCTGGACATTCATTAAAGCGGTGAAAATAGATTTTATTCACTAACCACTGAGAGTAGGGGCAGAAAGGAGCTCCATTCTGATTTGGACAGCAGTGACTGGGCCTTTGAAAGGGAGAAGGAGGAAGTGGGAAGTGAGAACGAGCAGAGAAGAGAAAAATTACAGAGTTGGTCTGTGTAAATACAATTAAGGTAGCTGTGCCCCCTAGCTGTCAATTATCTAAGTTAGGATGCTATCCTTCCACCACGACTGGGAAACAGAGGCTCTATTCTTCCTTATGATTATGTTTCAAAGGAATGGCATTCAGGTCCTTGAGAAAGACACTCTGAAGGTTTGATAGATGCATATTGATCTCAGAGAGACAGAAGAAGGATTCTCAATTCAAAATCCTTTTTAGCAAATGCTCTAAGAAAGAGTAGTCAGAGGCCTATGGTCAGGTGTAGGCTAGAATAAACTGTAAATTCTTTGGACGGCCTTGAACTTTTGCAAACAAGAGCTCTAAAGCAGGGTGGATCATCCCAGGGATGCAGCCTTGGGTTACTAGAAGCCATGCTATAAGTTTAGTCAAGTCTCTTAATGCAGAGGTGTGAATGGAATGTTCATGCCAAGAGTTTCTACAGGTCTTGGTACCCTTGATGTTATATCTTTATAGGAGAGAATATAGTGTCACATAGAGAGGTGACAATAGAACGTTTGGCTTTAAGCTGTGCTTTAGGTCTTCTGTGTCACATTAGTTAAGAGAATCATGAATGAAGTTTGACTTTAGATAAACACTTTGTGTGTGATTGCCTTTGTTTGGAAGAAAAGTATCAGTGGTTCACCAGGCTCAAGGAATTCTCCCACCTCAACTACCTGAGTAGCTGAAACTACAGGCATGCACCACCATGCCAGGCTCATTTTTATTTATTTATTCTTTTTGTAGATACAAGGTCTCACTATGTTGCCCAGGCTGGTCTGAAACCCCTGGGCTCAAGCCATCCTCCTGCCTCAGCCTCCCAAAGTGTTGGGATTACAGGCGTGAGCTACCACATCGGTCTTTTTTTTTTTTTTTTTTTTTTTCAGAATACAAATTAATAGTTTGAGTAAAATATTAACAAAGTTATATTAATGAATGGGTGTTTGGTAATCTATTCAGTTTTTTCCTTGTTTTAGTTCACAAGCCAGACTTTCCCCACTTAAGTAGGATATAAGATTTATTAGCCTAGCTGGAAAAATCTATGTTAAATAACGCATATCAGAAAAAAATAAAGAAATTGTAATTCAGAAATGACATCCTGTCTAAATAGCTTTCATAAACAGAAAACTGTATTATTCACCAGACCAAGAGTAATACCTGAGGATCAATAGACAATATCTATAAAATAGGCACTAATTTATAAGAAATATATTTGCTACTGAATTAATTTGACATTGCCCTTCCTGTGAAATTTTACATTGTGCAAGTTTTTTTATTTGTTTTTTTCACGTATTGCATACTTTTCTCATCTTTCAGATATGTGCATAATACAAAACCATGCCTTCTGTGTTTTTCTATTAAAGATATTTTTATTGTCTCCTTTTAAAAGAGGTTGTTTTCATTATGTCGAATAGCTTAAGAAAATATTGATTTCTGTTATTCCTCTGTATTTTACAGAATGGAATAAATTGTGCTTTTTTGACATCTTGCTCATAGTTTTCAGAACTTTTCTCTTTGGATTTATGGATATGGGTTTCTGTTTTCAAGTTATATAGTCTGTTATTGCACTTGGTCTAAATGCTTCTGTGAGAGATACTAGAACACCTCTCATTCACTTAAAGGACTTAATATTCAATTTGCCAGGGTGAGATTGGAAGATTAGTCATGGGCCCTTTGGGTTTCCCACTGGGTATTCAAGCATATCAAAATGGCAACAATAGACCCTGGAGACTACTACAGCAGGGAGGAAGGGGAAGGATTGAAAAACTATTAGGTACTATGTTTGCTACCTGATGAGATCAACTGTACCTCAAACTTCAGTATCACACAGTGTACTCATGTTATGAACCTGCGTATGTACCCCTGAATCTAAAATAAAATAAAAGCTAATTTAAAAATAACCCTGATTTCCACTAATCTTCAATGGGAATAGATACTTCCATGGTGGAAGTGTGGGGTCGAAAGTATTGAGCCGTGTATTATGAGAAATTTTCCAGGCCTCTGTCAGAGTAGTTCCCTTTTTTTTTTTTTTTAGAGTCCCAGGGAACTTCTCAGCATCATGATCTTTTTCTATTTGTGGGGATTCTGAACAGTCCTAAACATGACATGATCAAATAAAGTGATTAATAATAGAACCACCTGGAATGACTCCAACAGGTGCAGCCATTAAAGTGCAACTGAAAGGATGACTTCTGCATCTCGCTAAACAGATGGTTCACCTATGAGTGACAGCTCTGTTTTTAATTAGCTGGTAATAAGAATGCAATGAACTTAGAGGGGATAACAGGGAGGAGTGATCCAGTGTTCCAACTCATTCATGTCCCTATGGATCATAAAGGAATTAAGCACCATTAAAAGGAAAGCCAATCATACTGAGAAGCCTGTAAACTAAAGTAGTCACTTACATGGTTAATAGTTAAATAAAATATGTGATTGTGTGGGGAAAAAATAGTTAAGTAACACCCTGGATCTATTTTATAGCCCATGCCTAGAAATTTCTATATGTAGCCTGTGTTTATTTTTACAAGTCCGTTCAACTAATGATTTCAGATTTCTTAACTACCTTAGACACTTTTCCAGCCTGAGACTTTCAATAGCCAGATGCCTCAACTTTATCTTCTATCTCACACTTAGTTGCCACCTTTTTCTAATGGCTCTGCCCTGCACATCTGCTCTTACAACAAAAAGAGACCGGAAATGACATTAGAAGAGCTCTGGCTTTGAGGTAGACACTTTTAGTACCTTTCACCATTTAATCTTTCCAACCATCTCCATATCACTAATGAAGAAACTCAGATTCAGAAAGGTTAAGTAATTGCTCAAGAGCGTGTTGATAGCATTTATCAGAGCATAGGGTCACTACCAGGTCCCTCTGATTGCCACCTACTATTCTCACTATGCATGCAGCATCCTAAGATCTTGTCACTGACTTAGTCACCCACTGATGAGAAAGTGTTTCTAGTATCTACAAGAGTCTGCTTGGAAAAGAGCAGTTTTAGGATTTATAAGGTATATTTGTGCATATTTTTAAAAGGACAGGCAACATTTATCACACTTACTAAAGAATTAACCTTGCTTTCAATGGCTGTAAGCTCTGGTGAAGATTTAGAAATAAATATAAGGAGAGAGATGTTGATAGAGGTCCACCTCCCTAGTAAAAATGACTTTTAATCTCCCCATATAGACTTGTATTTACTATATGGCAGCCAAGACCTATTTAATAGATGAATACATTTGGAAACCTCCAGATAGCATTGGAGCAATGGAAAATGAATTGTCAAAATTGACATTCATTTTCCAAACCCTAGAATTACCATGTCGCAAGGCTGTGGGTTGCATTGGAAAAATGTCTGTTCCTGTGCTCTGCAGCATTCATTGAGAAAACTTCAGTGAAGAGATTATAGGAAATGAGGAAAAGATGAAGCATAGCCTAATAATTTTCTTTCAGTATAAACATGTTTAGAATGTGTGCATGTAGCATAGTTATATGTCATATTTCATTTTCTACAAGCCTTATAAAATAATTATATTAATATCCAATTTGACCTATGGTTGATTAAAGTCATTATTTCAGCTAGTAAATAATTTTTGGTGAGGGCCTAGGGAGATTGTTTGGGCAAAGGAATAATAAACAATTTTCTCTTGGGAATTCTTTCAAAAGTTGCATTTCAATTAAGATGGTGTTGGATAACAAAAGCAGTTGAAGTGGAATTATGGATTTGAAGTACTTACCATCCAACACTAAAACAACTCATTAAACCCCTACTGTTAAAGATTACTTAACATTAACATCCACGGGCACTTTCTGCCCCCCCAAAGTCAATGAAAGTAGTGCTGAGCCACAGAAACCTGTGATAAAAGGCTAAGCAGTGACTTGGCTAGAGGCCCAGATGTGGATGTGGTTCATCCACTATAAATTTTACTAGATAATCATAGTCAATTCCAAGCACTTTTTGAAAATTACTTCTATTTTTTTATCTTTGGGCACCAGATCTGCATCCAGTCTATCCAATAACCTTAGACTAGAGGGAGAAATGTAACATCAATATAAATCCATTTATTATATCATTTCATGATATAACAACACTGGAAATGAGCGTATTAGAAATTAACCCCTAATTTATTGTATGTAACTCTCTACTCAGTCTCTTTATTTGGATGTTTAATAGATATCTCAAAGCTAAATCCTGAGTTCATCCCTCTCCCGTACCACATAGGCATGATCCCATTTGCCCCGTCTTGGTAAATGATACTACCCAGTGGTTCAAGTCAGAAAAATAATGTCTTCTTGACTCTTCTTTCTGTCTCTTTCCCTGTGACAACTTCTAAAGTCTATAAATTTCACTTCCATAATCTACTTTCAGTTTGACCATTTCTCAATACCTTCCCACCACTTATCCAAGGCGCAAGCTTCAATAGCTCATGCATTGCCCTTGGACAAATTTTTTAAAGGGATCTCTTTCTCAAGGCAAAATCAACTGTTAGAATATTGCTATAATATACTCTTTCTCTAAAGAAAACATATCATGGCCTATCTGCTGGAAAGCTGTTGTAATAAATATAAAAGTCCATAATGCTCATGCTCATGCCATAAATGACACCTCTGGGATTGTGTCATGCAAAATCCACAGAATTGTGTATGGCAGCCCTGAGTGAGGCCACCATTGTCTGATGTCTAGACTACTGCAAGAGCTATCTATCTGGCCTGTATCCTCTTTTGCCGTCCTGCAAAAAAAACACAGTCAGTGTTTTCTCATGGGGCATCAAGAATGGTCTTTTAAAAATTATATATCTAATTTTGTCCTTCCACTGTTAAAAAGCCTTCCAATGGCTTCAATTTTGCTCAAATAGAAAGTAAAATCCAAACACCTTTCCATGGTCTATAAATACCGCTAAGATCTGGCCTCAGCCTGTCTCTCCAATCTTCCCTCCAACCTCTCAGGCTGACATTTCATCAGTATCCATTGACGGGGTTTAATGACTGGTATCCCTTCTGACTGACTGGTTCCCTGCCATGGTGGACATTAATATGTTTAGAATGTACTTTACTCTGCTCATTTGGCTCTACTCATATGAATTTTATGGCTCCTGAACACAGCAAGCTTGTTTTAATCTGTGTTAGTTTCTTAGGGCTGCCCTCACAAATTACCACAAACTGAGTGGCTCAAAATAACAGGAATTTATTTTCCAACACAGTGTGGAGACCAGAAATCTGCACTCAAGGGGTCAGCAATGTTGATGCCTTCTAGAGGCAGTGAGCAGGAACCTATCGCCTGCCTCTCTCCTAGCCTCTGGTGGTTGCCAGCAATCCTTGGCATTCCTTGGCTTTGGGCTGCATACCTCCAATTTCCCCCTCTGTCTTCACATAGAGTTGTCCCCTCCTCTCTGTGTCTGTATCCCCTTGCCTTCTCTCATAAGAAGAGACTTGTCATTAGATTTAGGACCTCTAAATTCAGGGTGATCTTGTCCCAAAATTCTTAATTTCATCTATAAAGATTCTTATACCATTAAGGTCATAATCTGAGGTTCTGCATGAACGTATCTCTTGGAGGACCACTGTTTAATCCACTACATTTTTTAGCAGCTTTTGCATGTAAAATTTATTCCCTGCATATTTTTCACCTGGCAGAATTGGCATTGTTCCTTTACTTCATCCCAGGCTCTTCTCAAGGAATACTTCCTGAGAGGGCCCTTTCCTGAGTACTCTATATAAAATAGCCTTCCCTTCTCCCATCCATCTTGATTCTCTTATTCAGCTTTTATTTTTGTTTTTTCATGGTACGTTGATATCACCTGCCATATCATTGGGTTATTATTTATTTTTTGTTTATTGATTATTCTCCTGACTATAAGCTCCATGAGGTCTTTGTCTTCATCTCATTATTACCTAATAAGGAATCAGCAAACCATGTCCCACTGGCCAAATCTGACCTGCTATTTGTTTCTATGAAGTTGATTGGAGTACAGCCAAGGCCATATGTTTACAGATCATCTATGGCTGCTTCTGTGCTGTAACAGCAAAGTTGAATAGTCATGACAAAGACTGTATAGCCCACAAAGCCTAAAATACGTGCTAGCTGGCACTTTACAGAAAGCTACATGTTGATGGCATATGTGTCTGGGTTATATTATATACTTGTTGAATATTTATTGTAAAGAGTTATTTCTAAGCAGAGAAATTTAATTTGGTTTTAGGGTTGACACTGAAGAGAAAGATATCTGGTTTCTTTTTTTTTCTGTTTCTAATTTAGAGCGATTCATAAATACTAATTTCAGTCGTGAAAAGAGGAAGAGGAAATTCTGTTAAGATTAGAGAATGCAGTTTTTAGATCACAGATTGCTTTAAGGAGTATGCCATCTTGTTTAATTTCCATAATGACCCAATTAGGTCAATATTATGCTCTCTGTTACGCAGGAAGATAAAATGAGGTCACTCAACAGTAAGGGGCAAAGCCAAGACTCCACTGGGCTCTGATTTCAGGTTTCAGTCTTCCCTTTGCTTCTGTTCCACAGCAAATATCATCTTCCAAAGAGCGTAAATCTAGATGCCTCACTAGGGCCATTTCATACATCCAGCAGTTTCTATTAATAAGTATATATCTTGAAGTATATTCAGGCTTCTCAAATTATAAGCATTTTCTTACATCTTAGCATAAGATGTAAAGATGAAAGGGTGACAGCTGGCCGGGTGCAGTGGCTCTAGCCTGTAATTCCACCACTTTGGGAGGCCGAAGCAGGCAGATTATCTGAAGTCAGGAATTCAAGACCAGCCTAACCAACATGGAGAAACCCTGTCTATACTAAAAATACAAAGTTAGCTGGGCATGGTGGCACATGCCTGTAATCCCAGCTACTCAGGAGGCTGAGTCAGGAGCATCGCTTGAACCTGGGAGATGGAGGTAGCGGTGAGCCAAGACTGTGCCATTGCACTCCAGCCTGGGCAACAAGAGTGAAACTCTGTCTCAAAAAAAAAAAAAAAAAGAAAAAAAGAAAAGCAGAGAAAAAGGAAAGGGTGACAGCTATTTCAGAGCAGAAACAATGCCATAATCTTTGTACCCCCAAAACCTCTAGAAGATGCAACATAATAACCAAGGGAGATAGCCAATAATTAGTAAATGTAATTGTATTCAAATACCCAATACAATATGAAAAGAAGTACTCTCTAAAGGCCTGAAAAACTTATGATATTTTCTTGAAATCTCAAATGTCCACCTTAACAATAAAACAATAGGTACATGGGTTTTCTTTAAAAATTTAGATTATTTGTGTCATTTACTGCTTTTTCAGATTCTTCAACTGTTTACTAAAGAAATGTGAAATTAAAAGGTGGGAACATAAACATGGGTATTTTTAAAGCAACTAGTGAACCCGAAAAATTATCCTAGAACATAGGAAAGAATGACAAAGCAGGAAAACTGTGAGAAAAAGATAGAAGATACTACTAACAAGGTCATGGAGAAAAGGGAATACTTATACATAGGTAGTGGAATATAAATTAGTTCAGCCACTGTGGAAAGCAGTTTGGTGATTTCTTGAAGAACTTAGAACTACCATTTGACTCAGCAAACCCATTGTTGAGTATATACCCAAAGGAATATGAATCATTCTACCATAAAGACACTACCACGTGTATGTTCATCACAGCACTATTCATGATAGACAAGACATGGAATCAATGCAAATGCCCATCAATGGTAGAATGGATAAAAAAAAATGATGTACATATACGTCATGGAATACTGCACAGCTATGAAAATGCATGAGATCGTGTCCTTTGCAGTAACATGGATGGAGTTGGAGGCCATTATTTTAAGCAAACTAATGTAGGAATGGAAAACCAAATACTGCATGTTCTCACTTGCAAGTGGGAGCTAAACATTGAGAACATATGGGCACAAATAAGAGAACAATAGACATGAGGGCCTACTTCAGGGTGGAGAATGGGAGGAGGATGGGGATTGAAAAACTACCTATTGGGTACTATGCTTGTTACCCAGGAGATGAAATAATCTGTATACAAAGCCCTGCAACCTGCAATTTACCTATGTACCAAACCCTGAACCTAAAATAGCAGTTAAAAATGAATAAATGAGGAGAATGATCCAAGATGGCCGATCGCTAACATCCCGGGATTGCAGCTCTCAGGGAAGGCGCGGAGAACTAGAGGACGCCACACTTTCAGACAAAGTCTGGTCGCTCACGGAGCAGAAGATCCCCCAGTGGTGGAAACACACGAGTCGCCAGCGTGACTCTCATGGTCAGCGCAGCGGTTCCGCCGGCACCTCGACGTGGCAGCGCTCGGCGCAGAGTAAACAGGACCGGTTCCCCTTCTGACCGAGGTTTGGAGCCCCGGGAAGGCAGAGTTGCCTACTACGGAAACAAGAAGGAAGCCCGACAGGAGAATCCTGGGCAGAAAAGCACCATCAGTTTTAACGCCGCTGCTCTGGCCCTGGGAACTAACAACCTGGACGTACACTCAAGAGACCTAATCTGAAAGTTGGTAATTTCAAAGACGACAGGAGGATAAATTTACAATGACGGGAAGAAACCAGCATAAAAAAGTTGAGAATACTCAAAGTCAGAACGCCTCTCCCTCTAAAGATAATCACAGTTCCACATCAACAATGGAACAAGGCTTGATGGAGAACGAGCGCCTCCTGGTGACAGAATCACTCTTCAAGGAATGGATAATAACAAACTTCGGTAAGTTAAAAGAACATGTTGTAGCCCAACGTAAAGAAACTAGGAACTTTGAAAAAAGGTTTGATGAAATCCTATGGAGAATAGACAACTTAGAGAGGAGTATGAGTGAATTAATGGAACTGAAGAATACAATACAGGAACTCCGAGAAGTATGCACAGGTTTAAACACTCGAATTGTTCAAGCAGAAGAAGGCATATCAGAGGTCAAAGTCCAACTTAATGAAATAAAACATGAAAAAAAAGATTAGAGAAAAAAGGATAAAAAGGAATGAGCAAAGTCTCCAAGAAATGTGGGACTATGTTGAAAAGACCAAATTCACGTTTGATAGGTGTACCTGAATGCGACGGAGAGAATGAATCCAAGCTGGAAAATACCCTTCAGGATATTATTCAGGAAAATTTTCCTAAACTAGCAAAGCAGGTCAATATTCAACCCCAGGTAATACAGAGAACACCATAAAGATATTCCTCAAGAAGAGCAACCCCAAGGCACATAATCATTAGATTCACCAGGGTTGAAACGAAGGAGAGGATACTAAGGGCAGCCAGAGAGAAAGGTCAGGTTACCCACAAAGGCAAGCCTAGCAGACTTATAGCAGATCTCTCGGAAGAAACTCTACAGGCCAGAAGAGAGTGGAGGCCAATATTCAACATCCTCAAAGAACAGAACCTTCAGCCCAGAATTTCATATCCAGCCAAACTAAGCTTCACAACTGAAGGAAAAATAAAATCTTTTATGAACAAGCAAGAACTCAGAGATTTTATTACCACCAGGCCTGCTTTACAAGAGCTTCTGAAAGAAGCATTACACACAGAAAGAAACAACCAGTATTAGCCTTTCTAAAAATACACCAAAAAGTAAAGAGCACCAACATAAAGAAGAATTTACACCAACAAATGGATAAAACAGCCAGTCAGCATCAAATGGCAGTAACCCTAAATTTAAATTGACTGAATTCCCAATCAAAAGACACAGCCAAAACCCAACAGCATGTTACATCCAGACCTGTTTCATATGCAAGGATACACAAAGACTCAAAACAAAGGGATGGAGAAAGATTTACCAACCAAATGGAGAGCAAAAATAAATAATAAATAAATAAAAAGCAGGAGTAGCAATTCTCGTATCGGATAAAATAGATTTTAAAGCAACAAAGATATAGTGGTAAAAGGATCAATGCAACAACAAGAGCTAACGATCCTAACACCCAGATAGGAGACATAGATTCAATGAGACAGAAAATTAATAAGGATATCAAGGACTCGAACTCAGATCCAGAACAAGTAAACTTAATAAATATTTATAGAGCTCTCCACTTCAAATACACAAAATATACATTCTTGTCAATACCACATCACACCTACCCATTAGTTTAAATGAAACATTGATTGGCCATTATTAATACCCAATTTTTTTCAAAATAAAGCAATATTTCCATTTACTCTCCCTCTTTCTCTTCCTCTTTCTTCCTCTCCTTTACTTATTTTTTTTTTCTTTCCTTCTCTCAAAAAAAAAGAAATCAACTTGTAAACCTCTAGATCCAGGTCGGCAATGTCTCTTTCATTGCTTGATTTCCTTTCTTCCCTTCCCTCCCTCCCTCCCTCTCTCCCTCCCCGCTTCCTCCCTTCCTTCCTTCCTTCATCCCTTCCTTCCTCCCTACCGTCCTTATTCCCTTCCTTCCTGCCTTTCTCCCCCCCCCCCAAAAAAATTAAATAAATAAATAAATAAATAAAAGATCTGAAGGACAGAGCAAGGGATTCGATGTCTATATGGTAAGAGTTTTAGGGAATGACAGGATTAGTGAATGAAGAAGAGATATACAGGTATCTGCTACTTTCTAAAGTAAACAGAATAGCTATAACCCAATAGATCTAATAGGTTCCCCAGAAAGGTAAATTAATCAAACATCAAACAACAAATATAGTTTTGATCATGGTATATTAGGAATTCTGCTGGTATTTGTAAGATTATTTAGGGGGTAAAAAAAGAATTTATAGTAATGAATAAGACTTTGAATAGAAGAGTGGAAATTTCACCAGTCACATTATTCTAAAAGATGACAAAGATATAGCAACCTGAGACTCTGTCCTTTCTGCTTTTTTATTTATTCATCTACTGTGTATGGTTGCTGGGCATGCAATGCTAGATGCTAGTTTTATACAACAGAATATGGCATGTTCCTTGTCCTCAGGGAGTGCATAGTCAGACGAGAGGCAATTTCAATAGATGTGGCCCTCAAGAAAGGTTTCTTAGTGGAAGAAATTTTCCTCTCCACTCAGGAAGGAAAGGACATTATGGGCAGAAAAAACAGTGTATTCAAAAGCACAGAGGCAAAAGAATACTACTTGAAACCTCAGAGTCCTGGGCTTTTCTCCACTTCTTCACACCATACTTTCAATTTTGCAGCACTGGAACTTTCAGACCAAATATTTCCTAGGAAAATTGACATCTTCCTTTATTTTTTCAATGATATTTTCCAAAGGAAGAAGTGCACAAATTAAGGCAAAAGATTGAAAAGGATAAAGAAAGAAAAGGACACGTATCTTAAAGACAAAGCAACTTGCCCCTCTGAGAGTGAGCTATCCTGAGAAGTGAGAGATTTACAATGAAATATTTTGCCTGTCTAATTCATTCAGAAAGCCCCAGGGCAGAAACCTGTTTATAGCTTATGCAATGCTGAATTGGCTGTCAACATTCAAGTCATAAATAATAATAATAATGGCACACAAAAGCCAATAAATGCAAAAGCAAAGGCTTTCATTGTAATGTTAACTCATCCAAATTGTACAAGTATAATCTCTCTTAATATCTGGATAAACTTTCCAGGGCTGTTTTGTTATATGAAAAATGTGTAATATAGTCAAGTTGAGATTTTAATGAGAATCTTAGATTTCATAATTTGGTGCTTTTCTAAGGCTTGTGGTTTGAAGCCTTCACATTATATTCATAGGAAGTTTCATATTGAGAAATAGAAGCAGACTCTCTTTTGTATTTGTAGGTAACACTTTTCTTCCTGTATGGAAACAATAGCACATGCATGGTGGAACCTAGTTTTTTTCAGTAGAGGTCATAGATTTGCTCAGTGACCTTCTCATCAGATCCAGCTTAGGACCAGCAGCTCACTTTCTCGTTATAGGGCTACCAGAAAGGAAGAATTGCGTTGCCTGAGACAGAAAGCTGATAGTTCACTTCTGTAAGCACATATGTGGGATGGAAGTTCCAGCCTCTAACTTATCACTGGCCACACACTCTTATTTCATTAGGGTAGAAAACCACTCAGCATACCTTCAAATTCACTTAGCTAACTTACTTTTAATTCAACTTAATAAATATTTATTGACCTCCTTGAATATGTCTGTGTTTAAAACATATGCTAGGCAGAGTGCTAAATACACAGATTGAAATATAGTTACTACTCCAGAAACCCACAAAATTATAATCCATAGGAATAGTGATCGACTACACAAGGATTTAGCAAGATAATACACAATTAAAGAAGCATAAAGTACTTTGAGAGTTTGTAGGGAGAAATTACAGGAAAAGATCTGAAGCAAATTCTTAGGAAATAAACCACTAAAGATAACATTTTAAAGATGGACAGGATTTTTAAAATCAAAATTTATTCAGTTAATAACATATTAGTCTTGAGTAAATGTAGCCCCAGTTACACAAAAATATTCTTTGAGTTTCTAATATCTCCAATTTCAAGATTACTCATGTAAAATTCTTACTACATTCACGTTCTGGAGAAGTTGTTAAACAGCAACAATTGAAATATCATCTTTAAACTAGTAAAAGAAGTAAAGAGAAAATTTATCCATGAAATTCACTTTTAAGCTACGTTTATAAAGCAGTCTCCTAGGAATTACAATGCTACCCAGTTTCCACTGAGCAATTGTATAATCACAACTACAGCACTGAAAATAAGTGAGAGGAAATTCAAACTTACTTTGTAAAAGAAACAAACAAAGTTTCTGTGCTTCTGGATCAGTAGGAGAGATTTGTTGAATGGCTCTAACAAGACCGTTAGATAATCTAAAAACAAAACAAGATGCAACCACTCATACAATTTACATTTATGTAACATAGATCTAAAAACATTCTCCTAAAAATGATGATTTTTGGGGTGGCACAATTTTCACCCATATAAGACAGTGAATTTAAATGACAAATGTGTGTGTCCTGACTGCTCCACTGGTCAGCTATTCCTCCATCTCTCCTTTTCTCCATGGACTTCCTATTCCCTGAGGCTCAGCAATATTGAAATTAGGCCCATTATAACCCTGCAATGGCCTCTAAGTGTTCAAGTGAAGGGAAGAGTCACTTTTTCTTCACTTTAAATCAATCACAAACTAGAAATGATTAAGCTTAGTGAGTAAGGTGTCTCAAAGCCAATTTAGGCTGAAAACTGGGCCTCTTGAGCCACACAGTCAGCCAAGTTGGGAATGCAAAGAAAAAGTTCTGGAAGGAAATTAAAAGTGCTACGCCAGTCAACACACACGATTAGAAGGAGAAACAACTTTATTGCTGATATGGAGAAAGTTTTAGTGGTCTGTCCAGAAAATCAAACCAGCCACAATACTGCCTTATACCAAAGCCTAATCCAAAGCAAGGTCCTAACTCTCTACAATTCTGTGAAGGCTAAGAGAGGTGAGGATGCTGCAGAAGAAAGTTTAAAGCTAGAAGAAATTTGTTCATGCTGTTAAAAGAAAGAAGTCATCCTAGTATCATAAAAGTGCAAGGTGAAGCAACAAGGGCTGATGCAGAAGCTACAAGTTTTCCGGAAGATCAAGCTAAGAACATTGATGAAGGTGGCTGCACTAAACAACAGACTTGCACTGTAGATGAAAGGGCCTTCTGTTGGAAGAAAATGCTACCTATGACTTTGATAGTTAGAGAGGAGAAGTCAAGGCTTGATTTCAAAGCCTCAAAGAACAGGCTGACCCTTTTTAGGGGCTAGCTGGTGACTTTTCAAGTTGAAGCCAAAGTTCGCTCACCTTTCCAAAAACCGGCCATTAAGCATGATGCCAAATTCTCTCTGCCTATGCTCAATAAATGGAGCAACAAAACCTGGATGACAACATATCTGTTTATAGCATGGTTTAGTGACCATTTTAAGTACACTGTTGAGGCTTACGGCTCAGAAAAAGATTCCTTTCAAAATATTACTGCTCACTGACAATGCACTTGGTCTCTGATGGAGATGTGCAGGGAGATGAATGTTGTTTTCATGCCTGCTTAAACAACATTCATCTTGCAGACCATGGATGAAGGAGTAATTTTGACTTTACATTTTGTAAGGCTATAGCTGCCATAGACGGTGATTCCTCTGATGGATGTGGGCAAAGTAAATTGAAAACCTTCTGGAAATGATTCACCATTCTAGATGCCATTAAAAACATTCATGATTCGTGGGGGAAGGTCAACATATCAACAGTAACAGGAATCTGAAATAAGTTGAGGGGTTCAAGACGTCAGTGGAGGATGTGACTGCAAATGTGGTGGACATAGCAAGAGAACAAGAATTAGAATTGGAGGCTAAAGATGTGACTGAATTGCTGCAATCACATGATACATCTTTAATACATGAAGAGTTGCTTCTTATGGATGAGCAAATAAAGTACTTTCTTGAGATGATGGATATGCTGTGAACGTTGCTGAAATGACAACAAAGGATTTAGAATATTACATAAACTTAGTTGATAATGCAGCATTAGGGTTTGAAAAGATTAATTCCAATTTTGAAAGATGGGTAAAATGTTCTTCAACTGCATTGCATGCTACAGAGATGCACGCTGAAACTGTGAAGTTTCATTGCACATTGAAATTCATGCCACATTGGAAGTGGAGTCAATCTGGCAAACTTCATTATTGTCTCATTTTAAAAATTGCTCTACCCACTCTAACCTTCACAGCCACCACCCTGATCGGTCAGTAGCCATCGACACTGAGAGCAAGACCGTCCATCAGCAAAAATTCTCTGAAGTCTCGGATGATCATTAGAATTTTTTCATAATTAACTATTTTCAATTAAGTCTTGTACATTTTTATTAGACATAATGCCATTTCACACTTAATAATTGACTACAGTATAGTGTAAACATAACTCTTTTGTACACTGGGAAACCAAGAAATTTGTGTGACTCACTTTAATGTAATTTTTACTTTATTGTGGTGATCTGAAATTTAACCTGCAATGTCTCCAAGGTATGCCTGTAGAATTAAATGGACAATTAATCTATGACATTCACATTTAAATATTCTAATTATAAAACATTATACTGAGAATTATAGTTATATCAAGCTTCTGTTTGATCTATTGTATAATCACATTATGGCAATATAACTAATAGAGGAAACATCAAAATTATTTTCATCTCATAGGGGAAAAGCCTCTTGCTGTGGCTCTAGACCTTCAGAAGGAGGCTTGTTAAAGGAGAATGAACTTAGAAGGTGGCTCACTTTTTTCAGGTTGTATAGAGGAGAGACTAAATCCAGAGCTTGGTGTAGAGACATTTCTTGTTGCCCATAGAGGATGTGCTATACCAGGGAAGTTCCTCAGTGGAGAGAGAGAATTCCTAGGAAGCCTTGTACTTGCTTTCAAGAACAGAGGAAGGAGAGAGGGTTCTTTGTTAAAGAAATGCCTTCTGAGATCTCTTGGTAACATCTAACCTGTGATAGGACCACGAGGTAGAGGTGGGAGACCAGCTGCCAGTAACTCCTCATTCAGTTCAAGTGGGAAGGTTGAATCTAAAGGTCTCAAGTATCTGCCAGTTCAGGGAGCCCCAGGAAGTGCTTTGGAGTGCCTTTGTAGAGGATGAAGGCAGTCTGATGAAGGAACCATGCCTTAGAGTCCTTACCCCAGCAGGGTGGCATCCAGTTCACATGGGATGCTGGACCTGGCTTCCTGTGTCATCACAACCAGATGCTCCTTTTTCCTTGAGGATCTGGCCATTCAGAGGATTCCCTGGTGGTTCTCCCAAGCCCTCCCAAATACCTCATTTCCAACAGCAGAGACGTAAGTATGCATTTTGGAATGTTTAAATTCTTCCATAATATATTTTGTCTGATTTCATCTCTCTTTTAAGGTTATTGAGATTTCTCTCAGCTGTCAGAGCTCTCAAACTATCACCAAGAGTTTTTCTTTCATGGGAAATAGCTGTCTTTGATAATAGTAATTTGCTAGAGTTTTTGTGGAAGTATTTAGGATTGTACTTTATACATGTCCAGTCTTTACATGGATAGCTGATCTTATCATCAGCTTTGGATAGAACCTCTGTTTTTATGAGTTAAACTTGTTATTTGTCAGATATTTAATAAAAATTCATTCTTTAATATGGTTTCAAAAGGAACTAAACTTTCTCCTGAAGTTTTTGCATCTTCCTTTCTAGTGCTTTTCCCTAACACAGGGACGCTTTCTAAGCTTTAAGATTTCTAATTTGATCATTAAGTGCACTGCATCCATTATTTTGTTTCATTCTGTTAATTTGGTGTACATTCAGTTTTTTTTTTTTATTTTTCAAATACTTCTTTTTTGAGACAGAGTCTCCATTGCCCAGGTTGGAGTGCATTGCCTTGATCTCGGTTCACTGCAACCTCCATCTCCTGGGTTCAAGCGATTCTCCTGCCTCAGCCTCCCAAGTAGTTGGGATTACAGGAATGCATCACTACACTCAGATAATCTTTGTATTTTTAGTAGAAATACGGTTTCACCATGTTTGCCAGGCTGGTCTGGAACTCTTGACCTTAGATGATACACCCACCTCAGCCTCCCAAAGTGCTGGGACTACAAGCATGAGCCACTGCACCCAGCCTCAAATACATTTTTGACTCAGTCTTATCAGTTGTTTTCTTCAAAACTCCTTTTGATTTCTGTTCTAAGAGGTCTGCATTCTCTGATGCATTTATTATATCCAATTCCACATGTCCTCACCATTCATGTTGTCTTCTTCAAAAATAGCAACCCAGTCTCATCTTTAGCAAGAGATCATCCAGATAATTCATTTGATGTAGTTATTTAAACTTGTCTCATAGATACTTTAGGATATTCTGCCATTTTACTGTTTGACGTGTTTTCTTCTTTCCATTCCCCATCCTTTTATGAAAGCCACTTTAACTTCCTTGGGGAGTGAAATTTTCATTCACAGCATCTTTTAGTGCTGTCTGAAGTTGTTCTTCATTTCTCTGATATGTTTTGAAGGCTGTTTTAGTTGCAGCTACTTAAAATTGGATGTGTGTTGATGCATCTTCTAAAAAGATGAATCTTTCTTGCAATGTCAGGCATCAGCTCAACTTGTTCTAAATATTTAAATCTCTCTTCTCAAAGACCTATTCTAAAAGTCTCTATTTTAAACCCAAGTAGAGACCTGGAGAATTACAGCTTTTTTATTAATGATCTCGGTTTGGTTTTGTTTTGTTTCTGGTTCTTTGTTTTTAAGTCTGGCTTAAAGTTGATTAAAGCCCTTCAATTTCTTTTTCAAAGAGGTTAAACCTCTCAAGAATTTGATATTTTCTCCCTGAAGGGTAGAAATTCCACCATCCAGTTCTTTATCCTGCTCGCTTAACTTCCAATGATTAAACATCCTACCATGATTATCAATGCCACCACTCCTGTAGCTCCATGGGCTCTGTGTCTGGTCTCAGGGCCCTGGCAGCACTACTCCCTCCTGGCATTGATCTCCAGGCCCAGCACAGTGCAAAGCATCATGACCACCTGTGGCTTCTCCATGGCCCTGACCCTTCTTTTCAGGAACTCAATGACCATAACAGATTGTAGAGGGCACTGGTGAGCATTCCACTGAGGGCCAAACCAGTATAGGGCAACCAGGACAGACCTCAGTAGAAGTGGGAAGGGAGGACAGTTTCTCCCAATGTTCTCCACATCACAAAATACCTAGGTAATGATAACAACACATGCCTGAGGGATATGAACTGAGGCTACTGGAGGATATGGATGATGGCCAGTGGCTCCAGCTACCCCAGGCTCTCAGTCAACTAAGAGCAGCAGTGTCACACTATAACCCATTTGGGTTACTGGTTGGACAACTCTGTGGTGGAGAATCCCCAGGCCCCTGACCCTGGTCCATGCTGTTTGTTTTCTTGAGTAAATATTTTATTTTGCAGTCCTGGAGATGTCATCCTACTCATGGAGGTAACAGAAAACTGTGCTCTCAGCGTTTCATTGTTCTGTGTCTGGCCTGCCTTGAATAGCAAGGGGAGTGGGACAGGAGGGCTAGTGGAAGGTTTGGCTTCTTTCACTCACTTTATATTTTAAAATGAAAGAAGAAGTAAGTGAGATTTTCATAGTCGTGCAACTCAACTGTAAGGAAAGAGTGATTTTTAGTCTTTTTATACATGATTAAATGCTTGGAGACATAGAAGTCTTCAGGGAACTAATGATCAGAATGATCATCTTTGACGCAGGAGTGCTGGGCCACCTGAGCTCCTCCCTAGCATGGAGGCTGTCCCTGGGCACATTATACTGACCCACATTTATGGGACATTTCTGCATTCCAGGTGGGAACCAATTGCTTTACCGGGGTTAACTCATAACATTATGAGATAGGCACTTATATTTTTAGTTGTGGTAGGTGGATTAACTAAGGACTGTAGAGGTTCTATAACCTGTCTAAGGTTTACACAACTACTAGACACTTGATTCGAACCCATTTTTTATGGTACAAGACATGGCAGACTGTAAGTGAAGAAGTATTCCAAGTAAGAAGTAGGGTGCTTTGGTGGAATATGGAATACATGTTGGATATCATCAGAGAATAGTGGGAAGGTAATTTGAAATCATTAATTGTGGTAGATCTTGGCTAGCAGTTTTTTTTAAAGCTACTTAATTCTTCAGGCTGGAGTTTTCCAAACTGCTTCACCAAGTTCTGATGTTTCTGAATGTATGCCTTGATGGGTGTTGGGGTAGAGTATTAGACTAGTCATTTGGTCTGTAGACTCACCACTCCCACCCTACTTAAAACAGAGCATTTCTACTTTTATCTGTATTATAACTTAGTGAAACACTCATTTTCAAGAAAGGGTCCTATTGCTGAAATGTAAAAGTTTGACTACTGTTTGGAACAATGAAAAGTCACTGGAGCTATTTGAGAATGGAGAGACATGACACCAGATAAGCTGCAGTAAGGTGCAGATATTTATGTAAGATAGATTGGCATGGAAAGAGCAAAGGTAGGACAACCAGAAAGGATGACATTTACATTGAAAAAATAATAGTTTTTCTATTTCTGTACTTGTATTGTTAATTTTGTAAACAAGGACCTTAAACATTTTAAAGTATTACTTCCAAAAAGCAACTGCAGTTTGTCTATTTGTTAATGTAACGTCGTTGGCTCCTTCTGAGTCTCTTTCCATAAATAAATGGTCCTCTTCCTTCTGGCTTCAAAGGGAGCCCTGCCTTAAATGAAATTCTCTTTGAAAGCAGATGTCAGGCCATTTTAGCTTTCAATATGCTCCAGTTTTCGGCTTTAGATTAAAGTAAAACAGGGAATTCGTTCTCACTGCAGGACTTATGTGACTCACCTGGGCTTTCAAAGCTATAAGATCCCAGAAGATTAGAATGAGGCTTACCGGCTTCCCTTTGTCTTGTGTCCACCCTGTGTCAGCTCAGCTTCTGGCTCTTTTACTCTTCAGCGCCCTCCCAGGTGAGGTTCATACTGGTACCCTATGCAGGGCCAGCCCAGGGATTATGTAAAGGTAAAGTGTCAGTGTCTGAGGAAGGAAGAGGTTTCCTACATTTGTGCAAAGGGTGAATTTGAGTTCAAGCTGGCATGCATTTCTGTGCTTGAGAATAAAGTGCCATAAACACATCCAGAGATAACATCCACAAACACCTGTCACTTCTCCCCCAAGAGCTCCAACAGTTTTCATCATCTCTGGTTCGATTAATGGCCTGCTGGCGAGGGCCAGCATAAAATGCCACCTCCATCAAATAAAACCCTTTTATGTCACAGAGACCTCTTCTATAGAATCTGTTATTTCAAAGGAAGAACTACCCTTTCTGATTTGAAATATAGGAAGGATCTCTTTCATTATAACCTTAACACACATAACAAATCTTTATTACGAACTTGTTACATTTCAGACAGTATTCTAGTTACGAGGGACGTGGCAATAAGCAAAGCAAAAATCCCTACCCACCCAGTACTGCTTTCCAGTGGAAAGATATAGAAAAAGTAAAAAAGTAAAATCACTGTGTGTTAGAAAATGCTAACTGCAAATGCATGAGACTGATTTGGAATCATTAGGGATTGTAAATTTAGGTAAGGTTATCAGAGATAGGCTAAGGAAACAGCAAAGACAAAAGCCCATGGCAAGAGAATGCCTACCGTATAGCATAGACAGAAACAGAGTCAGAGAAACTGCCATGCTGAGAGCTGAGGAAAAGGGCAGAAGAGGCCAAGGGGGAAGGAAGTGGGGAAGAACATCTAGGCCCAGGTAGGCATTTACTCCATATCACCTGGAAAGCCACCAGGGCGTATTGACTTGGGGGGTGCTTGCCATAATCTCACTTGCTTTGGTACATGACTGCTTGAGGTGCTGCACTAATAGGATGAAGGGGAGAGGAAAGAATAGGTAAAATTGTGGTATTTGTAATTATCCAAACAAGAGGACCACAGCCCTTGCTGGAGGAATGGAGAGAAGTGGGTGGATGCTGGTATAGGGCTTGAGTGGAAAAACCAAGGAGGTCTCCAAGGCGTTTAGCTGCAACCCTGGGAGGGTGGAGTTCTCACCAACAGAAGTGGGAAACTGCTGGGGGAGTCAGATGGGGGAGGAAAGAATAAAGCAAACCTGTCACAAACCTGCTGCTTGTCCCTCCTATCCCTATTTAAAAAGTGAAAGAAAATGGTTTAAAACATCCAAATATGTTGATTAAAAGTATTTTGGAATTTCAGATATATATATGAAATTTTTGTTTGTAAAGAAAAGAAAGTTGAAGGTCTCATGAAGCAATTTAAAAAGATCACAATGTCAAGATGTGTTCCTCTTGAAAAGGAACACATCTTTCTAATTTCACTTTAAAAACTAGACACATGGTCATAGTTGGTCATAGTAGTGGAGCTGTGGCAAGTTAGAAAAGAAGGGATGCTAAACCCTATCCAGAGGACATGGGAGCCCATAAGTATATATGAAATTCCCAAGTATTTTTAATCAACATTATAAATAACATAATAGAAATATATCATCAGAGGATGTGGGGAAAATCTCTTATTCACCAGCCAAATCAACCCTGGCGATCAATGGAGTGACAGATGTCGCAGCCAGATCGCCCTCACATCCTCTTATTCACCATTATACCCTTAGAACCTAAGGTGAGCCTGACACAGAGCAAGTATGCAGTCACTGAGTTCAATCACATTTCCTAGTGTGGAGGCTAAGGTATGTAAGTTTGTTCTTAAATCATTCCTGTTTTTATGGGTATTTACAAATTATAGGATTGTATTAGTCCCAGCCAAAAACTTAGTTCCATTCAGATGATTATTTCATTCAACTAAAAAGCAACCATAGCTCCAGCCAAAACAGACTAGTTGCCTCCCATCAAGCTAATCACTAAACACAGTCAAATTTTCCCCTCCTAACCAACTGACACGCTGTGAAAATAAACTGGTTACCACAGCAAATGAGGAGAGTGGAGTTGTGCACACTTGGAGAGGAGGGAACCGGCTCCTCATGTCCCCTGGACAGGGTTCAGCGTCCCTTCTTTTCTAACTTGCCACAGCTCCACTGCTATGACCAACTATGACCATGTGTCTATTTTCTAAGTAAAATCAGAAAGATTTTTGACACTGATTTTTTAAAATTGCTTTAGGGAGCCTTCAACTTTCTTTTCTTTACAAACACAAATAATAATAATGCAATTAATCCAATGAGATTCTTTATGCAGATGCCTCCAGCAGGCCTCATTTTCTCATCAGAAGCACACACCTGATACCATCTGCCTACATGAGCAAGCTACATTTTGGATCCCTTTTTCATGGTTCTTTCTGCTGCTTAAAAAAGGGGAAAAAGGCCCTCCCACTTATTTTATATGTCTCCCACCTTGAGAAAGTATGATTTTGCCCATTCTCTAAAAGCTTTAGGAGAATGTTAATGGTCAATATCTTTAACACTTTGAAAAGTACTTTCGAGAACATTATCAAGTGTAATTTTCATATCACTATCTTGATTTTGTAAAGAAGAATATCAAAAGCTTTGATTGAATTCTGAATGAAAAGTTTAGGAAGCAGTATTCTATGGTGCTATGTTTTATTCAGTAAGTTGTCTGAAATGTGGACATTTTTCTATTTTCTTTGGTGACCTTCAAATAAAAAATGGAAAGATTTTTATACTTAAATTTTTTTTTTTCCTGAACATGGAAGTTATAACCACTAGAAATTTCTTCAATCCTTATCTGTTTTCGTTGCTTTTATTTTTGGTTTTCCCTTCTAGTTATAACATTGAAGTAGAACAAAAAAGGAACACAGGTTTTGGATCCAGATGTTCAGATTCTGTCTTTTCCACATAATTGGGTGTGTGTGTGTGTGTGTGTGTGTGTGTGTGTGTGTGTGTGAAAGAGAGAGAAAGAGAGAGAGAGAGACAGCGCAGAGACAGAAAGAAACTGAACTGAGATACTAAAGTTATGTAAATTCTTTATGTCTGGGTTTGATCCTCTATAAAGCAGGTATAATGATAAGCACCTCGCAGAATCTTTGTGAGGATTACCTGGGTTAGCGCATGTAAAGCAGATAATACTGGGCCTGAAGCATAATAAGCTACCTCTTTATTCTTTTCCTAACCTCTGAATGATGAAGGTCCTCAGGGATTGGTGCTGATTCCTCTCGCTTGTATGTGTACACATTCTCTCTAGGTGGCCACACCCATTACTGTGCTTTAAATACTATTCATCTGTCCACCTGCTTCCACCTCCCAAATGTATGTGTTTGATTCTCTCAGCTTAGATGTTTCACAGGATCTCAAACTTAACATGTCTAAATTTGAATTTTTCAATCCCACAAATATTTTCTTCTTGTAGTCTTCTTCATTTTGGTAAATAACACCACCATCTGCCTGGTTAATTAAGACAGAAACCTAGGAATCATCTGATTCATCTTTTCCTTCCTATCTGAAATACAACCCACTACCAAATTCTGCTTCCTCCATATCAGTATATATCTCAGATCTGCCATGTTTTCTCTTAATCATTGCTAACCTCCCTCACCCCAGCCCCATCTAAATCACCATCATCTCCCTCCCGCATGGCTGCCTGAGCTCCATGCTTCCACCCTTACCCAGCTCTAATGCCTTCCCCACAAAGAAATTATGGTGATCTTTGGAAGATGTAAATCAGATGGCACCCTCTTACTTAACACGCATTTAATGGAGCTTGTTGCACTTAAAACTTAAACTCATAACCTTTAGAACCTTCACACCAGAGATTCCTCATGACCACGAACTCCTTACTCCTGCTCTCACTGACTGTGTTGAGGGTCCCCAAGACCACTCTCAGGCTAAATGATACATGAGAAGGACTCAAAGAACTTAGAAAACTGGTTGTACTCATGGTCATGGTTTATTGTAGCAAAAGGATATGGGCTGAAATCAACAAAAGAAAAAGACACATAGCTTGGAATATAGGAGAAACCAGCTATCAGTTTCCAGTTGCCCTCTTCCAGGGGTCATATACATAGCACTTAATTCTCCCAGCATTGGCATATGTGACAATACATAGGGAGTACTGACAACCAGGGAAGCTCCCCTGATCCTTGATGTCCATGGATTTTATTGGGGATCGGCCACATAGGTGTGAAGCACCCATGTGACTGACCTTAATTCCTCAGTTTCCAGCCTCTCCAGAGGCCACATTGACACTACATGGCCACCATAAATCACATTATTAGCATAAACTCTCTAGTGTGGACCATGGCCCATGTAGACAAATACACCGTTATCAGGCAGGGTATTCTAAGTATTTAGAGGTTGTTTCTTAGGAGCTGGTCAAAGGTCAGACCATCCTTCAGAATACACAGGGTTTGGACAGCCCAGGCCTGATGAATTAATCCTTTACTGCACACTCAGCATCTGGCAGTTCCTAGAGCAGACCAAAGCGTTTTTCTCCTTGGGCCAGTGTCCCAGGTGCCTCCTCCTCGCTATTCAGATCTTACTTTAAATATCACCTCTTCAAAGAGGCTTTTTCTGACCACCTGACATAAGTAGGTCCATTCCCTTTATTTTCCATCACAGAATCCTGTTCGAATGCTTTGAAATACTTGAGTCATGATTATGTTTGTGTGTTCATATTTACTTGTCTGTTGGTTGTGTCCCCAACTAGATCTGAAGATCCATGAGGACAGGGATCATGTTATTCCTGTGCCTCACACGTTGTGTGAGACATGATAGTTATTCAAAAGACATTTGTTGATTGATGGGAGCTGTCATTTGTTTATTATATATTTGTGTGTTGTGTGAGTGTGTGCATGTGCATGTATGTGTGTATATTTGTCTCTTTGGGTTTTATTTGTAATTTGAGTGAATGTTTTATAAGTTATTCGAGTTTGGCATTCAAAGGTAAGGATATTCTATCTACTGTATCTATAACCTCTTGGGTTGATTAGACTGACCTGGTGGTCAGGAAATTTCTAGTTTCTATTTCTCCAGGTGTTTCTTTGTGAAACTGCTCACTTTGTGAAGGAATGAGACAGACCAGTCAGAAAGCCACCTGTTCTTTCAGCTCCTTACCAGAATTACTGGCACAGCTCAAGATCTGTTATGATCATTTGATCATGCCTCCATTTGCTTTGTGAATTGCATGTGTATGACATTTACATTTTAACTGAACCAGTGCTATTCAGTGGGTTTCCTAGAATTAATGTATCATAGCTCAGTAAGACTTTGAAGTAAGTATGGCATTTTGTTTTGAATTTGACTCATATATTTCACTAATAATTACTATAAAAATAACTGAATAAAAATGTATCTTTTTAGTTTAAAGAAACCTCACAGAGAGAAAAGAGATAAATACATTCAAAAGATTCTGATTCACAGTGATGTGTTTAATTTTGGAAATGTCACTATAATAAACAGAAACTTCTCTTGGTTTTGAAATTTAAAAAAAAAAACCTCTTAATTGCCCATGGCAGTTTTCAGAATATTCTTTTATTGTAATGAAATCGTATGACATATATTTCATTCAGATTTTGTACAAGAATTTTAGAGACTATAGTACTTTTAAATAAAGCACAGTTGTAAAAACCTTCTGTGAGTGAACATTTTCTATTTCAGTACAAAAGCCTTGGCATGTCATTCAAAGCTCTAGAGAATTAAGAACCAGCTTATATGTACAGCCTCATCTTCCAATCACCTAGAACTACTCCATGCCAGCCTCATTGCCTACTTTTTCCAGCCTTCATATATTTTAGGGTCTAGCTGGAACCCCCGGGATTGAGAATTTTGACTTGAACATATGAACAACATCAATGTGCCTAAGAGCTCATTAGCATCATACAGAGAACACCTGCTAGGCACGAGGAGAGCTGGGCTTTGGTCTCAGTCCTTCCTCTGATTAGCTGGATCACTTGACTACAGCTCACTGAGCCTCAGCTTTTTCATTTGTAACATAAGGACGTTGAACAAGACTATCTCTAAATTGCTTCCAGCTCTAAAAGCCTGGGTATTATCTTTTTTGTGTCAGTAATCTAGAGGACTTCACTAATTATCAAGAGATTCAATTGTGCTCAAGTACCCACATGGACAATTCAGCCTCAGCAAAGGTAAATGACCAGCAAGTTGCTTCTAATGAGTGGTCACTGCTTTTAGAGATAAATCAATTTGAACTTCTCATTACTTTAGTGGCGCCTGCAAGGCTAATTAGTATGACAAGGATCTCTCTCTTTGCTAGAACCTGGATTTGGAATAGATTAATTCTAACAGAAAGTTGTGGGGAAATTTGGAGAACTATCATTTATGGTAGAACATCTAAACTTTGCATGTACTTTGGCTTCCTATGAACAAGATTTCATGGGAACCGTCTGGGCTGTTCCTCTCTTACCCACAGCTCTCTCCTTTTCAGAACCTTTCCACTCTCACTGTCATATTCCTAATTCAGGTCCTCATTGTCACCTGGACACTTTCAATGCCTATATGATCACCCATTTCTTCTCCCTACTCAAGGCAATTCTGTGCTGTAAGGCCAGATTAATATTCCAGAAGTAGGAGTGTCTGTAGAAATAAGTACAAACTCTTTGCCTTGCCAATTAAGGCAACAAACAACATAAATCCAACCTGCCTTTAAGGTGTATCTCCCACAAATTAATCATTTATCTTTGGTCCAGCAAAATTGGATCACCGCCTGTCCCTAACCATGTCCAGTCTCACCTGCCTCTGCACTTTCATCACCCTTAATAGTTTTTAAAGTTCTTACGAGTTTTTAAATATTACCTCTCCCAAAAGAGCTGAGATGTGTTACCTCTCCTATGAAGACTTAATTTTCCAACTCCAAATGGATATGACCTCTCTCTTCTTGAAATTCATATGTTATTCTGGATGTCTCTCCCATAGTGCTCATATTCTGCATTCTATTATTTTGTACCTAACATAATACAGTTATGGAATTTCAGAGCTGCATGAAATCTTTCAGAGTTTCCTTATTTGACAGATGTTGTATGCATCCGACAGAATTCTAAACAGGTTGATTTTCCATCTAGCCTATTGCCTTCACTACAGATACTATCACTCACCTTTCCAATTTTGTGCCATAGTGTTTTGCACAAAGGAGATGCGCATTCTATTGTTGGATAAATTGGACAGAAATACCCCAACATGGAAAAATAAGTATAGATATACAAATACTTTTTTATGTTAATTAATAATACTGTTGAAAGTTACTAATACTGTTGCAAGATAATAATGTTGAACATTGTAGGCTGCAAAACCTTGATTCTTTGATTAGTTCATTCAGCCAGCATTTATTGAACAACTACTGTGTATTAGGCACTGTGTTGGGTTCTTATTGCCCTGGAGTACTTACAGATTAGCAACCTGCTTATTATGAGACTTGTGATTAAACCAAAGAGAAAAAGAGCCTTACCACTGAAATTGTGGTAAGAAAAATTCTATCCCAGCCTTAATATATGAAAGTGAATACGATGGACTGCTAGCCATAATGGCTCCATCTTCCATCCTTTCCTGTATCTAGTTTGTTTTTCAGTGTGACTTTGTAGTTCCTTACTTCAAAAGGTGTAGTGTATCTGACTTACCCCTGATTCTGAGCTAAGGCACATGGATTTCCTTGGTCAATATAATCTTAGCAGTTGTGCCATAGGCAGAGGCTTGAAAATGCACTTGCCTGCCTCTGTTTCCTTTCTACTTCATTGCCATGATCACAAGAACATACTGACAATAGCCTGCTGAAGGAGAAGATAGTGTTGAGTTCCCTGTATCTTTTGAGTTGTAACTGTCCTGGGTCCACTATCAGGCAGTTAACATCTAGATATGTGTTAAGATGTTAACTGCCTGATAGTGGACCCAGGACAGTTACAACTCAGACATCAGCTAAGTCCAGGACACATCAGTCTCTGCAGACTCATGGGCAAAATAAATGGATATTGCATCCCATTGTGGCTGAATCGTTGTTTGTTATGCACCATTATTGTGGCAACAGATAACTGATACAGTGAGAGGACAATCCTCAGTTCTTCCCTAGCAAGGAACTGACAGTTTGTTCAAGGAGTTTCTTGTTTGTTTAAGTATCTAAGGGTGACTAGATCCAATATTAATTGAATAAGCAAAGATATTCTGAAAAGTTTATTTTGTTACAAAATTATTGCATTAAATTTAGGTTAAATGAAGTAGAATAATACAAAGGACAGTTTCGGATCCTATGGAATTCTCTAGTTAGAAACATAAAAGAGATAATACTCAACTAGCTCATTTCACCCAAGTTAATTAGTGTGGACATTTCCACTACAGTTGCAGTAGATTAATATGGCTGCTTCTCCACACCAGCAATTATCAATATGCTAACACATCTTGAATTATGGATGGTTTAATAAAATTTGACAATTTGACATTACTCTTTGAGAAACAATTCTAGTGGCACCATAAGACTTTGGACAATTGTGATAAATTAAGATGTTATATTTTTATCATAATTGGTCCTATTATCATTCGCTGATATTTAATATAATCTATAGAGAAAGTTGTTTGTGATGTCTTGAATTTAACAAAAGGGCTCTTTTTTTATTTAGTGGCAACTGCTCCTAAGATGTCCAAGGTCTTCTGTTTATTAAGGTTTTTGCCTCAAATGCACCGGCACTTTAGGAGCATGAATCTCAATCTCAAGTGCAATCTTCCTGACTCCTAGTTAAGTGGAGACCTCATGACCAGTATAAATAATTCATATTCTTATAACTCATATCATGCATGCTGTTATTGATACATTGTGACATAAAAAATAATTTGTAGTAGTATAAAAAGATGCAGAAAATAACAAGCATTAATGAAGATGTGGAGAAATTAACTCTTGTGCCTTGCTGGTGAGAAAGTAAAATGCTGCAGCTGCTGTGGAAAATTGTATGATGGTTTCTGAAAGAGTTAAACATAAAATTACCATACAATTCAGCAGTCCCACCTCTGGGTAAATACCCAAAAGAACTGAAAGCTGGGACTCAAACCAATATCTGTACACCAGTATTAATAACGTTATTCACAATAGCTGAAAGGCGAAAAAAGCCTAGATTTCTACTAACAAATGAGTAGACGAGTGAAGTGTAGTGATATGATTTGACTGTGTCCCCACCCAAATATCATCTTGAATTGTAGTTCCCATAATCCCCACATGTCATGGGAGGGACCAGGTGGAGATAATTGAATCATGGGGGCAATTTCTCCCATCCTATTCTTGTGAGAGTTAACTTAGTTCTCACAAGATCTGATGGTTTTTTAAGGAGCTTCCCCTTTTGATGGGCACTGATTCTTCTCCTTCCTGCCACCATGTGAAGAAAAACATGTTTGCTTCCCCTTCCACCATGACTGTAAGTTTCCTGAGGCCTGCCCAGCCATGCGGAACTGAGTTAATTAAATCTATTTCCTTTATAAATTACCCAGTCTCAGGTATTTCTTTATTAGCAGTGTGAGAACAGACTAATACATGTGGTATAGACATACAATGGATTATTATACAGATTGTAAAAGTCATGACGTTCTGTTATGTAGTACAACATGAGTGAACCTCGAAAACATTATGTAAGGTAAAATAGCAGACCCAAAAGAACAAATATCGTATGATTCCACTTAGATGATGTACCTGGCATAATCAAATTCGTAGAGACAAACGGTAGAATAGTGGCTACCAGGGGCTGGGGAACATGGAAATGGGGAGCTATTTTAAGGGGTACAGAGTTTTAGTTTGAGAAGATGAAGAAGTTCTGGAGATGGATAGTGATGTTGATTTCACAACAGTGTGAATGTACAATGCCACTGAACTGTCCACCTAAAAATTGTTTAGACGGTGATTTCTATGTTAGGTATATTTTACCTTAATAAAAATATGAAAGTGAAAAAACTGAATTAGTAGTTTCAGTGGCATCAGGTAACTTCCATGGTCATTCTGGGGACGTTTTCCCTCAGCATCCAGATAGTCCTTCTCTATTGGAAAAACCAAGCATGAGGTAGTGTCACAGTGATAAGGGCACAGGCTATAAAATCAGATGCATGAGTCTGAACCCCGAGCACAGCTCTGATGACTACGGGGCAAGGTTTAACCTATTATTACCCTTAATTCTCTGCTCTGTAAATGGCAATGATAATATCTACCTAAAAAACTGGTTTCAAAGTATTAAACATTTTTGAGTTCAAAGTGTTAGTTATTTTTCACTAAAGCCTTCTGAAATTCCTTCATTTTGTTTACTAAACACCATTTATGTTAACCACATTTAAAGTTGTAAGTTTATTTAAAGATCAAGGACATATGAAGGACCGCTTAGGTGCTGGAAGAGTATACCGGCATTTCCTGTTTGCATCTTTAGGCTCTTGAAGAAGGATAAATGTCTTTTACAAACATACTTTTATTGTTCAGCACCTGTAGCTTGTCAAAGAAAAGTTCAATATAAATAAAAGATGCCTTATAAATATCATCGTGATAAAGATTGTAATTCTCTTCTAATAATAAAGATAATGTGAATGAAGTTATATGCTTAAATCACTAGAGATAGATACATGCCATTTGCTTTGTAGCCCTAGCGTTTGGCATATTTTAAGTATTTAACACATGTTTTGCATGGAAGGAACAAACACTAACTTCTGAGTGCTAGAGAAGGATAGATTGAAAACTATAAGGGCATAGCTTGAAATTGTGCTGCAAGCATAAACTGTAAGAAAAAGTTTCAATAGTTGAAAGAATTGTCAGAAAAGTTTATTTCTTGCTACTGCAGAGTGTTGGATGAAGTCACATCAAGTAAAAAAATAAGGATTTTTTTTCTTGTGTGAAAATTTAGAAAAAGGTATTATGTGGTTATGAGAAATAAAACGTGTTCCTATAACAACCCAAAAGTAACTGTTACGGTTTCACTTTGCTGGAGGGGTTGACTTCTGTTTGCTCCGTTAGTCATCACTTTGCTGGCGCACAACTAAATGTAGAAATGACTAATGGGGCTACAACACATATTGGAAGAGAACAATATGAAGGAAAAAATTGATTGTTTTCATCACAAAGCAAGGTAGTATATCTAGGTATATTGGGAAAAAAACGTAATAAAAAGTGTTTAAGTATCTTTGCCAAGAATTTTTTTAATCAAAGCTTTTATATTTATGAGTTTCCCGATGGAAGCAATAAGTAGTAGTCTTTGCTTAATTTGTTTCAAAGCAATATTGAAGAAAATATTCAATAAGAAAAATTCTTCGCTGGTCCCCAAGGTATGGGCTATCTGACAATATAATAGATGTTTTCTGTTTCCCTGTGTCTAGAATTTTAGGTGGTTACAGGCCGTATATTACCCTTGTCCACTCCCACCATTTTCCCGGACATTAATGGCTGTTTTGTTGCAGAAATAAGGCAATCTGCAGTCGAATTTTTATTTATGGAATGAGATCATTCTATCAGGTATAAGAGCTCCATTGTCTTTTGTTACACACTCAAGACAGACAAAACCTGCTAATAGCAATTATGTGAGTGCATTGGAGAATAATTAAGACTCAGAAAAGTGTAGTGTTGAAAACATCCACTTAAACATGGGGATGTTTTCAGTAAAGCAGCAATAAACATTGTAAACTGGTACAGTTGTTTTTGTTCACACTATGTATCTCCTCTACCTCCCAAACCGAGTTAGATTTCACATATGTATAGAGGTGCAAATTTTGAGAAGATGACAATATTTCTTTTGCCAAGGTCTCTTTTGTAAAACCAAGTATAGTAATTGCTAAACATGAAGAGCTTGAAAACAGTTCATTTAAATCAGAAAGTAATTGGGTCCAATAAGCAATGTGCATTCACCTAAATTATCATGGGTAATAAAACTGTTGTACCTCTGTTCTGAGTTATTAAAATCCATATGCAGTATTTCTTCTTTCCTAAAAGCATCATGGAAAGACTCTGCCATATTTCTCCTGACTTGGTGAGGGTTTCTGCTTCTGAATGGCTCTCTCTGGTTCCTATAATCTTGCTCTCATTATCTTTTCTTTACACATCCACTAATCTACCATTCTAGGTGGTACTAAGAACTTTTTCATATACTAGATTATAACTCCTTAATTCTTAGATTATAATTCCAGTTAGAACTTTGCTGTTTTGGGGCAATCCATAGAATTTACGTTTAAATATTAGTGGATTAGAACAAGGATCTCTGAAGAAAACATATTAACTCTTATTGGAACTCACTTATTAAGTTGATTAGCCAGTATTCAGCAGAGGTTTCGGTTAGTTGGGTAAGCAAGGGTTAACTTTCTGATGATGTTGCCTTTTATTTCATTGAGGAAATAGAACCAATTACAGGAGAACTTCCACAGACCCCACTATCATGGCTAATCCTTGATGCATCTGAATCCATACACATTCTATTCCTTCCCTCCAGCCCTTCCACTTTATATTGGATCCTATCATGGGCTGAATTTTCTGTGTTCCCCTCACCCCTGCCAAATTCATCTGTTGAACTCTTAACCCCTCAGTACTTCAGACTATGACATTATTTGAAAATATTGAGTTGCAGATGTAGTTATTTAAGGTAAAATGAGGTCTTACCAGAGTAGTGTGTGCCCCTAAACCAATATGACTGGCATGACCATAAAAAGGAGAAATCTGGACAGAGACATGTACACAGAAAGAACTCCTGTGATGCTTGGAGTCATGCTGCCACAAGCCAAGCAACCACAAGAAGCTAGGAGAGAGGCCTGGAACAGATCTCTCCAGCTTTGAGATATTTGACACATAGAGACGTCTAGTAACCGTTAGTTTTTTCAGAACTGCTCTTGACCTCCACACTGCCAAATACAAGGCGCATATCTCAGTATTTATTTTATGCCATCTGTCAGCAGCATTTGTTTGGCTACCAAGAGGCTTACTCTTTGTTCTTCCCATAACTTACTGGCCACTTTTTCTTAGTTTCCTTTGATGGTTCCTTCCATTCTGCTGCCCTTAAATATTTGTATTTCAATTATATCTCAATAAAGCTTTTATATAAACAAATAGTGGAGTGCTTCAGATCTCGGCTCCTGGACCTAATGAGATGCTCTGAATCTACATTCATTCTTAAATGAACCCATCCAGTCCTCAGAGCTTCAGATAAAATACCACTATGCCAAGGGATCCAAATTTGTGTATAGCTTAGACCTCACTCTTGAATTCAATAATTGCCTATCTAATAGTTACTAGACATCTCTATGTGTCAAACATCTCAAATTAAAGCTGCCTCCCCTAAACTGATTCTCCCTCAGTTTAAATAATAATGATTCTATTCTTCCTGTTGTGTGAACTAAAAATTTTGGAAACATCCTTACTCCCACCTTCTGTAATACCCCCATATCGATTACATGAGAAAATAGCATCTAAAATTTAACCACTTTTCACCACCTCCACTGCTTGCCTAAGCCACCATCGTCTCTTACCTCATTTATTGCAAGACCATCTACTGAAGCCATATTGCATTACTAATTGCCCTGTAGCTTACTCTTCACATAGCTGCCTGGGAGATCCTTTTAAAGCATAGTCACACTACCACCTGCAGTGGCTTCCATGTTACTTCCATCCAAAGTCTTTATCAGGTCCTCAGTGAGTCCTGCAGGGTTCATGTGATTGTTTCTTCATGCATTCTGTTTCAGCCAACCTGGCCTCTGTGCTTCCTCCCCACTCCCAACCTCTGCCTCAGCATTCCAAGCGTGATTCTACCTCAGGGTCTTTGCAATTCTCTCTGCCTCTGATGCTTTTCTTCCAGGTGGCCATATGGCTCACTTTCTCATCCCCTTCAAGTCTCTGGCTCAAATGTCGTCTTTGAGAGAGCATTCTTTTATAAAATCGTTGCCTAGTTATTCTCTATCCCTCTTGCCTTATTTTATTTGAAACAACAGCAACACTGAAAGATTCATGAGGTCACGGATTTTGTTTGTATCATGAGCCAATTAGAACAGAACCTGACACACAAATATAGGTTGAGTGAATTCCTGAATGGTCCAGGATTGGGCTTGGTAAGGTGAGACTTCCAAGAACAGCCTGAGGTTTCTGTACTTCATTCAATGCTATGTTGTGCTCATCCTACCCAACCATGCAGCTCAATGTAAACTTTTGCTACTATTTATTCTGCCTAGGACCTTGCCATGCGTCCCTGTGCAGATTCTTGTGGCGATGCCCTTTGAGGAATCTCTTTTTGTCTTTATGTTTTTTGGTATCTAGATGAGTGCCCATCACATGGTTGATGAAGCACTTTTTTAATGGCTAAGTGTATAGTCGGTTTTTAGGCCTTTGATTTTGAGTCTTGAACTATAATCCTGGCCCAAATAGATTCTCTGGCTATGATCTTATTTCATGACAGGTTTGCTTTAAAGGGATTTCGATTGAATATTTTCCAAAATGTGATAGCTAAGCCATGTTTTGGAAATACATTGTGAAACCTCATTTAAGTAACCTAAAGCAGTAAAAGAGACATCCAGCTTTTAAGGAAGAGTATTGACAGTGTTCTTATGTTCTTATTTATACACAGATTCACATAAGGCAAGTATCAACTTTGTTCTTTTCATATTTATTAATGGGACATGCTCTTCATGTCTGGAAAATGTTTTTCATCACATGATAATGAGATTCCACTGGGTCTTGGTCCATAACACTTAGCACATTACATCAGCATTTCTCAAGCATTTCCACTGAAATACTTCTAATATCAGAGGAGAGCAACATGCATTCCCAAGTGTCTGGCTCTATAAACCAAAGTTGTCAACAGCAAATTCAAAAGTGTTTTATTATTACAAATTATGGAATTTTCCATTCTATTCCATAATAAGCCTTAGAGTTTTTAACGTTTTCACATAAAATATCATGAGATATTTTCAGTTAAATTATTTACATTTTGTCCTGAATCCTCAAAAGGAAACTAAAGATGAACCATGTTTATCCTGTGGCTTTGAATAGCCCCTGAGACCTGGCATAACTCTAAATGCCTGATCTGGGACTCACTGCACGATCTCTGGACAGCAGCAGCACTGACCATCCTTGTTAGATGTGACTCTGGCAACTATTGAATCAAACTAACTGCCTATGAAGACTGTTCCCTGATTATATGGCTGCCCTTGGCAGCTGACCACTTCCTGTCTGATCCAATCCTCATCTCTAATGGAATGATACATCACTGTGTAATGGGTCCTGTTTTATTCATCCTGTTCTATTAGGCCAAGATCAATAATGCAACTAACATCTTGAAGGTTCACATTATACCCAAGTTTTACTATAGTGTCACCCACCTTGGCACAAGACTTAGTGTAATAATACTGAATACCTAATAAGATTATAATTATCTGGATTTGTCAAGCACTACAACACAATTTCAACTCTATTTCTTTTAGAGGCTTTCCTGGAGCTGTACTCCAGGGAATGAACCATTGGAGGGATCCTAAAGGAAGAGCTTACAAGGGAAGCATGAATAAAAGTATGAAGAAATGAAGCAGATGGGTAGGGGTATAGAGAACCTTATTGTGAAGGAGCGTGGGAGGTGAACTCAGAAAGATAAGAAAGATCAGATAGGTACATGGAGCAATGCTTATCTTACCTTCTCACTTGGCTCTGAATGCTGGAGTGACACAATTGGAATTCATTAGGTAAAAGCAATAATGCAGCCAAGGGGAGGTCACTGGAAGCTTTTGTTCCAGAACAGAACATGATGAAAGCAGTATTGTATGGAAGTGGATTTCATGAATCCTATCTGGGCTGCTGTGGCGTGGAACAGCTGGTGAAGCAGAACTGAGGCTGTCCCATCTTCCAGGTGGGAGGCAATGAGTCATTGAAGGGTAGGAAGGAGAATGGGCTTGGGAGCTACCTCCTGACTGTGAGAACTCACCTGTAAAGTGAGGATGTGACCTAGTTCACAAGGTCATACTGATGAGTAATGAGATAAAATACAACAATGTTTAGCAGCATGCCATGCCAGGACCTCAGAAGTGCAAGAGGCAGAGTGGCACAGCGTGGGCTCTGAGCCTACTGCCTGGATTTACATTCTGGCTTCACTACTATGGGTTGATGGGGTCTGCTGCACAATCCTTAACTTCTCTGAGCTGCTCCCTCTTCCCCAGAAGATAGGAGAATTACAGAGCCTGCCTCAAAAGCTTGTTGAAAAAATTAGATACAGTAAGTGTCTGATATGTGCTCACAATTGTATGCCCTCTACCCTCCTGTGATAGCCTCAGGCTGGGAGCCAAAGAAATAGAGGAGCAGACATGCAAAGATTAAGTAGAACAGATGGGTCCAACAACTTGTTTTATATTAAGGACACTGTGAAAAATAAGTCAAAGATGACCCTCAAAATGGTTACATTGGAAGAGAAGGGAAATCAGGAAATCGAATGAGTTTGGCTTAGGGGACAAGGTTATATGACTGGCGATGTAAAACTTGAAGAAACTGTATAACAAAAAATTAAAAATTGTAAGAATAGAAAAAGACAGTAGGGATATAAAAGACACTGAACATACACAGGTTTTTTTCTATTCTTAAAATTTTTAATTTTTTACTCTTTAAACTTTTTTGCTAAGAACTGAGACAAACACACATATTAACCCAGGCCTACACAAGGCCAGGATCATTAATGTCACTATCTTCCATCTTCACATCTTGTCCCACTGGAAGGTTTTCAGGGGCAATAACATACATGGGGCTGTCATCTCCTAAGATAACAATGCCTTCTTCTGAAACACCTCTAAAGGACCTGCCTGAGGATGTTTTACAGTAAACTTTTTTTTAATAAGTAGGCATATCCTCTATAAAATAAGGATCAAAAGTATAGTATAACAAATACATAAACTGGTAATATAGTCATTTAATATCAAGTATTATGTACTATGAAGAATTGTATATGCTCTATTTTTATACAGCGGACAGCACAGTAGGAGTGTTTACACCAGCATCACCACAAGCAGGTGTGCTAGGACATTGTGACTGCCACAGTGTTACTACGTGTCAGTAATTTTTCAGCTCCATTATGATCTTATGGAACAGCTGTCATCTACATGGTCCATCATTGACTGAAGCTCTGTTACACAGCACATGACTGTGTAGGGATTTAACATCCCCTGGTCCTTTAGTGAGTGTTCTTTAGAAAACTCTCTAAATCTAGGGGTTAAAAATGTATTTTCAAGTCTTCAGCTTTGCTCAGTTAAACAAGACATTTGACTTCACAGACTGTAACAAGGGTTTCTGTTTTCCTGTTTTCTAGACATGTATGGTTAGTGTTCCTGAGATAACATATCACTATTAACCTGTCTGATTATATGATGTGTATGTAAAAACTAGTTCACTTTAGGGAATAACCGAAGCTTAGCTTTTGAAATATATTATAATGGGTTCAGGCCATGATAAACATCTTCTGGAGTGTGCTACCCCACCTAACTTACGTAGCATGGTCTCCTGAAAAGCTCAACACAAATTACTGGGTGGCTGTAGACCAAGGCAAAGAATATCTTATACTTTTCTAAATTATACATATTATTGTTATACCATGCCTTTTAACATTTAAGGAAACTGCTGACTAATATTATAAAGGAGTTGCTAATTACAATATTAATATCATTATGTTCACCCAGGAGTTTTCCTAAGCTATAAAGCCAATTCTAGTAAATCCCAGGAACTAAAAAGTCCATATTTGATTGTGCCTCTTTGTCACTATAATGCCTGACTCAGCCTCAGAGTTTTGTCAACACAGTTGTCCAGGGAGTCATGGACACTAAAGTTGAATTCTTTTTTTTTTTAAAGGACAGGATCTCACTCTGTTGCCCATGATGGAATGCAGTGGCATAATCATGGCTCACTGCAGCTTCAATTTCCTGTGCTCAAACAAACCTCCCACCTCAGCCTTCTGAGTAATTGACACCTCAGGTGTACACCACCATGCCCAGCTAACTTTTTTCTTATTTGTAGAGATAGGGTCTCACTATGTTGCCCAGGCTAATCTTGAACTTCTGAGCTCAAGTGAGCCACCCACCTCAGCCTCCCAGAGTGCTGAGGTTATAGGCATGGGCCACCACACTTAGCCTATGGTTGAATTCTAATTGTTACCTAGGCAACTCCGATAAAATGCCATCATTGAGATAAGATTGCTTCCAAATAGTAGAAAAAGTTGTTTTGCGTTCTTGTTTATCATGTATCTACATAATACGTTAAGTGGAGAGAGAATCAAAGGAATCACAGGCTCTGGTGTGGATTAATAATTGGTAGATCCTTCTGAACAGCGTTTATCCTGGCATGATGAAAGGACTTTCTTATTCTTTCCTACGTAATGTCAGGAAATATGAAGTAAACAGTAGGGATGTAAAAGACACAAGTAGCTACCACCACCGAACAATGTTGGCACTGTCCCTAAGCCTTTTCCATTGCTTCTGACACTTTTTTTCCTATTTCCCTTTAAAGGTTTTGATTATTCATGCATGTTAGTATTAATGCTTTTAAATGTTTATTGATTTCTAGGCACTGTGCTAGACCAGTAGATAAAGAAAGAAGAAAACAATAAAATCCATTTTTATTTGAAGTAGGGGGAACTAAATTCTAGGAATGCTGTGAATAAGGCTATCATTTTTTTTATAGCCTTATAGCCAATGCTGCTGTCATTGGCTCTGGACAGCAGGAATTAATGCACAGTTTCACCAGGGCACTGCTGCTGAAGAGTATCAGTACTCATCCATTTGTGGTCGTTTACCCAATTAAAATTCTAGAAGGAGCTTCTGATTGGCCAGGCCTAGGTCAGGAACCCACCACTTGGCCAGGAAGAGCAGGGCACCTTGATTGAAAGGCCCACAAACGGAGCTTGAGGAGTTCCCAAGTTCTGCTAGCAGAAGAGAAGAGAACGGATACTGCACAGGCAAAAAGAGCAGGTGTCTGCTACAGAGGAGGCTAAGTAGGGGCTATTTGTTGTACAATGTGAGACACAGATAATTAGAGACATGGGCAGGGTGCTGCAGGAGCGCAGAGGCAGAGCACTTAGGGAGGAGGACATTCACTCATTAGGAGGCCACAGAAGATGGGTTTGGAAAGGTTGGCAGGAGCTAGGTCATGAAGCTCCTTATATGGCATATTTGTGAGTTTATACTTTTTCTTGTGAATGATGGAGAGAGATTAAAGGATACTAATTAAGAAAAATCATTTTAGAAAAATTAGTCTGCTGGTGAGGCAGTGGGACAGATTAGAAGGTAACACTTGGAATGAGGTACTCAGTTAGAATAAACGGTGAGGAGTGGCCTAAAAACAGCATCTGTGGAGTCAGAAGGGGATGCGTTCTAGAGATTCTTAGAATCTAAAGGGATTGGTGACTGACTGACCATGAGACATGAAGAAGAATTAGGATTCTGGGTGGCTTTCAAGTTCCTGGCTTGAGCCAAGTGAGTAGTCACTAATAGAAGAAATACAAAATAATGTGTTTCATATCTGACCCATTTATCTGATGTTTCCCTGGGACATCTGGGTGGCACTAGCCAAGGCAGCAGTGTTGTAGAAGGATGTGAAAACCAGAGAGAGGTCAGGACTGCAGATGTGCAGTTGACAGTATATATCGGTGGTAGTTAAAGCCCTTGAACCAGGGCAGAGTGGGTGGGAGTAAGGGGTGCAGAGTCAGAGTCCTTGGGAGATGCAGGAGCAAGAAAGCAGGGTATGAGGAAAGAAGGAAGGTCAGTTGCCTCTGGGTCATCCCCTCCACACCCCCACCTATCCTCAAATGATAAGAAGGTTTGAGAAATCTATAGAGATTCAATTAAGTCTGTTTCTGTGACTAAAGCCCTAGTACAGTGCATCCTGGTACCATGGGGAGCTCTTGAATATGTGAGATTTAAAAAAGAATATTTATCAGTGACTAACAGTTAAAACAAACTATAACTAGGAGGCTTAGAATTTGTTAAGAACTAGACTGGCAGACCTGTAGTCAGAGTAGAAAGTCACTGAGTACGTTTCTGAGATGTGTACCTCTCCCCTGAGATATTCACACAAATTTGTTCAAATTTATTTTATGGGGTTCACACAACATAATTTAAGTGTCAATTTTATTGTGCTTCAGCCCTAAGAATAATTACAGTCATCTTTATTCCTTTGCACTATTAATGTTTCCTCTCTAAATAATTTATGTCAAAACAAATTTGAGAGGTTTCCATGGAGTAGAAAACATTATAATTTCACTAAGGTCAAGAAAAGAAACTCTTCTCTGAAGTACAACAGGACTTCATTGCTATTCTGAAGGAGAAACGTTGGATTTAATACGTATTATATCCTTCTTATAAGTCAGAAAAAACTTCTGACATGAATCCAACTGTGGCAGGCTATATATAAATTAATATGTAACTGAAAGGAATGATTTGGCATTTGGGAAACATCACTCTTTTTTTTTTTTTTTTTGAGAGATGGGGGTTTTACCATGTTAGCTGGACTGGTCTTGAACTCCTGACCTTGTGATCCACACACCTCGATCTAGCACCACATATCCTTAGGGTGTTTTCAACAATTTCAGGGCATTTTTTCCCCATTTCTGAAAACAGTATATAAATAACATATGTTCAGAAGGACTTTGGCAGTGTTAATTCATTAATAAATATTGTTAGGTTCCTGCTATACTCCACACCTTGTCTTAGAGGCTACAGGTACCACGTTGAATCATGCCAACACAGCGCCTGTCCTCTCTGTTTACAGTGCAAGTAAAGACAATGTACAGTGTTAACAATGAGGAATGATGGGTGCTCTGACATTGTAAGTCCAGAGAGCCATGGGAACAAGTAGCAAGCACATTTAACTAAATGTAGGGGTCAAAGAAGGTAACCCAGCAGAGAGGAGGTTGAAGCTGAGACCTGAAGATGAGTGGCAGAGAAGGGGAGGCAGGGTCTGAACGAGAGGACAAAGGAATGCCAGTATAAGAAGGTCCAGATGTCAGAGAGCATGGCACCTGGGCACCTGTATGGAAACAGAAGTTCAAGATGCCTGAATTGCCCCACAAGAAAAGGAGAGTTCTCTTGATGCCAATCCATTTTTTTTTTTGAGATTTTATCTATAAGATTGTTTTTCCCATTTGAAACACCAAATTTCTCAACCTATTGCTTTCTGTCAAGACCTTGACCTTTTTACACAGAAAGAGATACTCTATCCCTGTGATGGCGTCTGCAGTATGAGCTTGTTGGAGTGTAACGTGGGCGATCAGTGTCCTGCTATTTGTCTTATAGGTCTATTTGGGCTGTTCCAAGTTAACAGTATATGATCATCCTTTTCTGGATAATTTTTTTCTTGACACAGGGTCTCAATCTGTTGCCCAGGCTGGAGTGCAGTGGCACAATCATAGCTCACTGGCCCCTCTAACTTCTGGGCTCAAGTGATCCTCCTGCCTCAGCCTCCCAAAGTACTGGGATTATAAGCGTGCACCACCACACCTGGACTGGAGATTTTCTTATTTAAGAAACATGGAAAAAAAAAAGGAGAAAGAAAAGAAACATGAAAGAGAATGAGAAGCCAAGCTACAGGGCAGTAAGTTAGTATCAAAGAAAGCAGTCAATAAATTATCTTGCCAGCATGGTAAGCAACCTAAAAACAAACAACCTCAAACACAATTCATCATCGAGTGTTTGGTGATGACCTCTCAGAAATTGTTTCCTGTCACTGGGTGATAAATCATTTTCTAAGGCTAATGTGGGATTGTTCACCCTATGGTAGAATCACATATCCTGGGTTATTTGGATTAGAAACAGAGTCCTGGGCCCAAAACTCAGAGACTAAACCCATATCATGTTTGTCCAGATAAATACTTAGAATTAAATGTATGACCTAAATAGCCATCATAAAATTATTTTACTCTTCAGCACAATAGTCTTCTTCCAAGCTGGATGGCACAAAATAATGAGGACAGGCATCTCCTGATTCCGGTAGAATTCCCTGGAGAAATCTGATTCACAGGAGAGCTCACCTCATAACATCAATTACCTAGGGAGCTCTGTGGGAAGTCACTTGGGACTGCTACTGAGAATAATAAAAAGCATCCTCTCTCACTGACAGGAAGTTGATGATATCTTCATAAATCTTTGGAATGAATTAATATGATTCAATTTACTCTTTAATGTGGATGGTCTCTGATAGCAATATATTGGAATATCAGTTCCTAAAAACAAAGCAATTTTTAGAAAGCCGGTTAATCAATACTGGCTTTTGCATGGTATTTTCTCATGACTTGGTGAGCATTTTTTTTTGGAACAGTTTAAGTATTTTTCTTTCAGCTCTGTTGTCATCACCCAATGGAAATTTTAGACAGCTTTTGTGACAATAACAGAAAAATTTCCTTGCTAAAATGTAATTTTGTGGGAATATTATATTTAGCCTGTTTTCAAGCTTGACCTGTCATCCTTCTCCCCCAGTGACTGGTGAGAAAGCTGGCGAAGGAGATTTAGTCTTTGTCCTTTCCAGCAAATATTGCTTTCTTGGGGTGGACATGTGGTTTTTCTCAGTGGGGAAGGGTCACAACAATGGAATTCATGAAGGGTAAAACTGCAGCAATAAAAATACAAAAATAAACCATGGTCTTAGTACTGTGCCATTAAGCCTAAGGTCACAAGCTCAATTGTTTCAAATGGTTGAAGAATTAGTTGGTTCTTTCAAACTAAAATTTTGTTTCTGTAATTTTGTTTTGACCTTATGCAAGTGATGGTTCTAGTCTAGAAATATAAAAGATGCCTTGGAAATGGAGACATTGATCCACATGCTTTTACTTGACTGTTTAAAATAAGGTGCATGACACCTCCATATCCCATGTTTTAGAGGCCCAGAAATGGCTTGACCTAAGCAGCTATGGTTGGGAGTTGGGTTTCTCTCAGCCTAGGCAAAAGCAGGGAATCCTATTTGGGGAAGCAGAAGAGGTTTTGACTATGGAGCACAGGACAGGCCAGAGTCTGTGAGACAACGTGTGGAAAGACCAGAAGGCAAATGACATCCTCTTTACTGGAGATAAACCAAAGCCTGGAATCCTGAGAGGCAGGGCCCTGAGCGTTGACTGAGAGCATTGTGCCAGGCCAGTATAGAAAGACTATATATATATATATATATATATATATGTTATATATATGCATTATATATATATATTTGTAGCTCCTACATAAGGCATATCCTGGAGTCTGTCCTCCACACTGATATGAAAGTGAACTTTGCAGAATACCCATGTGATTATCATGTACCAACTTGAAATCCTTCATTGTCCTATAACTTCCAATTTAAAAAAAAAATCTGAGGGCCTTTTTGAGCTCCTTCACTTTCTGAACTGATTTCCTATTGGTCTCTGAGTTTATGCATTCTTATACCCCCAGAACCTAATCAACGTTCCCAAGTGGGTCAAGCTGTTTCATTCCTCCATGTCGGTCTTTCCACTGGAATACCTATTCTTGGGCCATCATCTAGCTAATTCCTACTTAACTTCCTTGAGTTGGCTGGGTTGAAGAAATATCTCCCCCAACAATACCCTACACCTGGCTTCATGATAGTATTCACCATGTTTTTCTCTAATTCTTTAGTGTTTGTCTGTCTCCCACTGCACCATAAGTTTCTTGAGGGCAGAGACCAGGGCTCATTTTACTTTGCATTTCAGTGCCTAGCAAGGTGCTTTACAAATAATTGGATAAATGTTGAATAAATGAATTAACCACTTTAGAGTATAATTACCATAATTTTAAAAAGAAAGGAAGAAGCTTAATTTACTCATTATTTTATTTATTTGTTTATTTATTTTCAAGACAGAGTCTCACTCTGTTGCCTGGGCTGTAGTGTAGAGGCATGCACTCTACTCACTGTAACCTCCGCCTCCCAGGCTCAAGCAGTCTTCTCACCTCATCCTCTTAAGTAGCTAGGATACAAGGGCACACCACCACACCCGGCTAATTTTTTTGTATTTTTTATAGAGTCAGGTTTCACCATGTTGGCCAGGCTGGTCTCGAACTCCTGGGCTCAAGCGATCTGTGTGCGATAGTCTCCCAAGTTGTTGGGATTATGAGCATGAGCCACCATGCCCAGCCTACTCATTATTTTAATTTGTGGTACATTATGTTTATAAATAACCTTCACATTTTCAGGAAGGATAAATATGTGGTGTATATGGAATTAGATATAAATGGAGATAGGTAGAGAGAGAGAGAGAGAGAGAGAGAGAGAAAGAGAGAGGATACTTTACAAGTTATTTCGTTTGTGTAATTGCTCATCAATAAATATGGATTGACCAGTTTGCTCTGTGACAAGCACTGAGCTTGGCAGTATAGACAGAAAGTGATTTAGAGACAGGCCCAGTCTCTAAAACTCGTTCTCGTAGAAATGAAGAGACACACAAGCAATAAATGTAGTACATTTTGACAAGCACTGGGGTCAGCATGAACTGATTCTTGAACTTTAATATTTTACATTTAACATTGAACTTTATTGAGGTTAAATGTACAAATCGTAAAATTCTCCCATTATAAATGTACATAGAACAATTCTTAGTATGTTTGCAGAGTTGTGCAATGACTACCATGCCCTGAGTTTAGGACATTTTAATCGCCCAAAAAGAAAGCTTGTGCCCATTTTTAGTCACTCACTCTTCATTGCCACTCCCAGCCCCAGGAAGCTGCTCATCTCCTTTCTGTCTCTATAGATTTGCCTTTTCTGGACATTTCCCTAAGTGGAATGGTACCGTATGTGATCTTTGTGTTTGAGTTTTTCCCTTAGCATAGGTTTTTGAGGTTATCCATGTGGTGGCATATATCAGTATTTCATTCCTTTTTATTACTCAATAGCATTGCATTCTAGAATATAGTACCATTTTGGACCAAATTACCAGTTAATTTAAATCCTCTTTTGTTTATCTCTTCACCAGTTAGTGGACATTTGAGTTGTTTTCCTTTTTGGGCTAAGGACTTTGGAATTAAAAAAAAAATTCTTCAGATTGTGAGTCTGCCTTATGTTTTGCATTGCTACCTATGAAATCTGTCTTTATTTTACATTTGGTGACTAGACTGGGGCCCAATTTCTTTTACTCGTGATGCTAGAACAAAACTATTATTTTTCCTGTAATTACTCATTCCATTAACAGGTCTGCATTAAAGCTTGCCCTCGCCATGAAAAAAAGAAGTCCAATTTCTTAACGTTTTAAAGCTAGGTAGCTGTAGTAGGGTGCTATAAAAAATATATTTTTTCTGAAGCCCATCTGCCATATTTTCTGCATTCATTGAGCTTTGAAAGCTGGGAAGAATTTCATTTCACGTCGCTCACTCTCATGAATCGTACACTGTGTAGAAATGGACATGTGTGAGACATCTTGATTTCTTTGAAAGTAGATTTATAAAATGCTGCCTAGTAAGAGCAACCATATGATTCCATAATTATTGTTTTCCAATAAGCTCCCAAGAAGCAAATTGCTCCCAAGAAGCAAATTGCTGTCATTACTAACTGTCATCAGTTAAATAAACTACGCTCTTTGTGTCTGTAGACCAATTGAGGATCCCTCCTTTAGGAGAATAAAGCCAAAAATAAGTGTTCTCTTTTCTCAGGAGTCTTTCTGCCTTTTGCATAGTCCCATATACATGCTTGCATCTCTCAAAGCATTGGCACTTTCTGTAATTCTTGGTTTGTCACTCCCACTAGACTGGAATCTTCTTGAAGACTAAAACCAAGTCCTACTTGGCTAGAACCATCATTTCTCGAAGTGCCCAATTTCGGGTTTTGATAGGACTTTAAACAGCTTACCACAAAAAGTGTGTGATCATTTTATTTCATTGTGTCATCAGATACAAGCTATGCTCTTTAACTGAAAATTATTAAAGTACATTATGATTAATTCTTTAATTCAGATGCCCATGAGGGAAGCATGTCTTTGCAGTATGTTTTAATGTCACAGGTAAAAGAAGAATCTCATCAATTCTCTCACATTTTAAAATCAAAAAGGGGTGGTTGACTTTCACATTTGCAAAACCCTCTGGCTCCATGCTCCTGAAAGTAATGACAACTGAATGTGTAGAAGAAGTCTTGAGCGTACCCGATGCCTGTCATATTTGAAATAGCCACAGCCGACCCTGAACTTGCTGCATCAATGGAGCCAAGTGTCAAGTTGACTTGATGCCCGTTTTCATATGATGGGCTGGTTTGACTCCCCCAGGCTAAGAGGCATTTAATCTGTTTCCCTTTTGAATTAAGTGTTTATATAACTTGACATTTTAAAAAATAGGCTTTGTCTTCCCCAGTGCCTGTCGTTTTCTGTAATACTCTGATTTGAACTCTAGCAACAGACATCACTGGGCCTCCCTGAGCACCAAACTTTCTCATAGCATAAAAGTGAAGTCGTGTAACTGTGAGGACACATAGTACCATTTTGGACCAAATTACCAGTTAACTTAAATCCTCTCATAACTGACGATGTTGAAGTTGCCATGAAAAGAAAAGTCTTACATACTTGAACTAATGCCATTTCAGTGCATGATGGGAAACTCCTTCCAGTTGCTACCGGTTTTAGACACTGAAATCTCAGAAGGTCTAAGCCTTTTAATTATTTTAGTGAATGTAACTGGTAGTTTGTATTCATGTGTAACAAGCTAATCTGTTTGCTGTAATAATATTCAACATCTGCAGGTGCCACAGGTTAAGTCACATTGCAGCTACAAGTGCAGCAACATACTAATCATTTGATATCCTCAAAAAATTCTCAAGCCCAGACATTCTCATGGAGAACCTGGTAGTTTCTTGACTCTCCAAAGCTGATCATCAGGGAGCTTGAATGGCAGCTTCATTGTCATGATTCGTCCTTGCATTGATAGTTACATGCTTCGTTCTATTTTACTTCTATTCCTTACTGTTTCCTTTTGTAATTATATTTCCATGTGAGATAATTAAACATCACTAACTTTCTATCCCACTGCAACTTAATATTAGTTATTTGTCAATGATTTGTGATGAGATCAATACAGAAATGGGCAGTAAGCATTTATATATGAGTGTGATTATATCTGCTGAATCTAATTTTAAAAATTAAAAGCTTATATTTTGTACATCTTTGTTCATTGATTTTTCTATTAATTAATTTTTATTGTATGTTACAATCCTGTGAAAGATTGTAGGTAGCATGGGGAGTTATGTTCCTTACCATAGATAGTTTAAGAAACACTGCCCCATTCCAGAGACATTTGGTTAGTGGGAAGAACTGACAAATTCCATGTTTCCCACCTGAGAATATAGTTTGTTACTTGTAAAAGTTAGTGTGACAGTTCTTCTCCTCTAATGGTCTGAAACATTTACTGTCTAACATTATGCCAACATCCAAGAATGATATTTTGGGATAAAGAGGTATTGGAATTCCAGGCTTGTACCCATCAAACTACTCCCCACAAATAATGTCATTCCATCTAACATACATAATCTAACAAATTATGTAAGACAGCTTTCTGTTCTAGTTCTATAATTGTATTCCATATTACTGGTTTTAATTCCTAATTTTGGGGTTATTAGTACTAAATATTTTATTATTCATTATATTTTAAAATATATTAATATATTTTGTAATATGCAAGATTTTTTCCAACAGTGTCAACTAAGAACAAAGCCTAGGTCTTTGAAAAATTTTAAGTCAAATAGTAATACTGCTGGTGACATAAGTCTCATGAGTTTTGTTTTAAGGTTTATTGCTAATGATAAAATTATGCAACTTACATTTGACAGTGAAAAAATGAAATATTGTGATTATCATAATGGTGTGATATTTTTAGCATCTGATAGCTCTCTTTTGGCCACCAGTCTTAGCTGCCTTGTCTAGTTTGAGCAAATGAAGAACAACTGGGTGCCCTTTGCCTTACTTCCTGTCATTTGCTGCTGGCTAGTTTACAGTTACAGCCAGATACGGTAGATGATGTGTGTGTCTCTGTGTTTGCATGGGAAAGGTGGGCAGGGCTGGGTAGGATGAACTTTCCACAGCACTTTTCTTACCTCAGTTTGTCTCTGTTCTTTGCACAAAGTGGAGACTGATCCTTTGGTGCATGGATGTCCTTTTGCAAAAGCACTGCTGTGACACCTCTTGTGTCTGAGCGTATACCTGCTGATGTGAAGCTTTGTCCTTCCTGTGCCCGTGTACAAGGTTCTCAGGGGCTTGAGAGGCTGTACCACAGAGGGAGCATAAATCCTATTGTCTGTCAACCTGCAAGTCCACCCCACAGCCAGGGAGAGGGCAAGCTCTGTATTCTGAAAAAAAGCAACAATTCATTGTACAAATTCTCAGTCATTTGGCCTCAAATGGGTTCCAGGCTCAGAACTATATAGGCAGTTCATAATATTCGAGAAGTATTCTCAGAATGACTTGAAAGTTAGCCAGTTGAACCTTTTCTATGGATGCCTGCTCTCCCAATGGTCACAGAGTTGTAGTTTGGGCTGGATGTCCCCTGACAGAAAATAAAAGGAGAACAGAAAAAGAAAGAACCAGGGATGGGAGAGAGTACCAATATTTCTTGTTTCTCATTCCCTGCATTCAAGAGCTATCAATCCTGCTTATCTAAAAATCAGCAAATTATCCTAAATTGTGGTTTAGAGTTCAACATTGTTTTTTCATTTCTTAAACAACAAGAAAACTTGTATCAAATTGACCACTATTCCAAATATAATACAGAATGTTAATCTTGAGGATCAAATGATATGTATAAATTGGAAAAGAAAATAGAAAATCAATATCGAATTTGAACATTTTAGTGTTATCTTCTGTCCCCATGAGAAGAGAAATAATTAATTGTATCATAACTAAATTATAAACTATTAAAGGATACAGAAGTATTATGGGCCTAATTTAATTTTTGTTTGTTTATTCTGCAAAGGTCGTTTCTTAAAATATCCTCTTGCAGACATGCAAAGCCCTTTATTTTGCATAAGGTGGCTAGGACAAAGACTGGCTTTTAGAGGCAAATCAGCAAGTTTGCATGTGTGACATACCACATCTGTTCACTCACAAATATGTCCCTTTCTTCTTGTCTTTCCAACTGGAAGCCCTCGTCAGTATTCAGAAATACCAGGATTTATGTGCTGTGTGTATTTGTTCTGTTTACATATTCCTCCATTTTATAAAGAGAAAGCCGCCTTAATTGATCCTTTTAAAAACCAAAAATAAATTCATGATGTAGCAGTTTTTAATTAACAACAGTTTTTAAATGTGTATGGAAAATCTTGATCAAAATATTCTAAAAGATGGAGACTTTCACATAGACATTTTTTAAAAGTGTTCTTATATCTTGCCAGAGATAGCAAAATAGAGGATAGTAAATACTAATTTATTACTATGAGCCATTGATAAGCATATTTTTTAATATTACAGTACAGTGTATTACCTTTATTATCAATCTGGATCAAGCAATAAGTCGTAGCAGTGGTTATTTTCAGTTTAAAAAGCTTTAGGCGGCCGGGCGTGGTGGCTCACGCCTGTAATCCCAGCACTTTGGGAGGCCAAGGCGGGTGGATCACGAGGTCAAGAGATCGAGACCATCCTGGTCAACATGGTGAAACCCCGTCTCTACTAAAGATACAAAAAATTAGCTGGGCATGGTGGCGCGTGCCTGTAATCCCAGCTACTCGAGAGGCTGAGGCAGGAGAATTGCCTGAACCCAGGAGGCGGAGGTTGCGGTGAGCCAAGATCGGGCCATTGCACTCCAACCTGGGTAACAGGAGGAAAACTCCGTCTCAGAAAAAAAAAAAAAAAAAAAAAAAAAAAAAAAAAAAAAAAAGCTTTAGGCATCTGTATGGCCATCTTTTTCTGTTTGTCCATGTTCATTATTATGTGACTATGGTAAATGCTATAGAAGATGGCAGATTTTTAAATGTTAATCAAGTAGTCTAACAAAATATGTATTCAAAAAAATGAGAGTCTTCTTAATCTGCATTGGACATCTCCTCTGATTCATTCATGATCCTATATTCAGAGGTAGAGGTTTCTTTAAGCGATAAAGGTAGAGCCATCAGTACCACAGTATCAAATACCTGCTCTTTTTTTTCTGGCATAATTCTTCTATTGTCTAATTCATCTCATCCAATGTATTTCCTAGAACTGACTTTTGACACATCAGTATATTCATAATCCCTGAAAGAATCACTGACAAAACTTTGGTCATTGTTTTAACACAGCCAAGTTATTCCAGCAATTTTGTCATCCTAATTACTTAATACTGTCTGCATCTGTTATGTATTTTCCAAGACCTCTTGCAAATCTGGTATTAGCTGCATCAGGTGACACATCAAATTAGTAACAGAGATAGAATACAGATTGAGTCAAATCATGGTCCTCAGCTGTAGCCCATGAACCACACTGAGAAAGTGATTTTCCTAAAGTGATTTAGTAGCTGGCCCTTGCAGTGTCATCTATTGGAGGCAGTTTGGTGTAACCTTGTCAGGAGACGAGACGATAAATCTGATGGTTTTTGAAGTTTCCCTCCTTGCTTTCCTTCCTCTATTTTTACTTCCTTCAGTAAATATTTATTAAGGGCTTTCTCTGTGCTAAGTGCTTGGGCAAGAGTTCAAGAATGAATCAGACATGGATGTTACCCTGAAGAGGTTAATAATCTAGCTGGGAGATAAAGCAGGAATAAGGAGGATGCATGTGATGAGTGGCCTAAGAGTTGCATAAAGAAACAGGATAATTCACAGGCAAGAGATTATTTCAGTTTGGGGAATTAAGGAAAACATTAATCTCTTGGAGAACCTGATAAAGGCAATAGACCTTTCTCCAGAAAAATCTACCTCCCGTTAGGCCTATAATCTCAAAGAGCTCATGGAACCAGTGGAAGTGGTGTTGGGGGCTTATGATGTGGCTAGACCCAAGGTTAAGAATCTCTTTCTTGGAGGATGTGTATTGGACTAGAGCCTTCAAATCATGTAGGATTTGGATGGGAAAGGTATAGTGGAAGAACCCATGGATGGAGAGAGCATCCTGAGGTCACCTGGAGTGAGTACGAGGATCATCAGAAGCATTCTGATCTCAGATTCTGCTGTATTATCTAAGAGCCAGTTTTCTGTATAAATCATTCTGCTAACTTTAGGGACCTTTATGAACCATGGGCATGCTAAAAGTTTCTCATTTAGATAAAATCCTTTCTTTTCATCCTTGATTGTTTTCCTCTATGGAGAAGGTCTATTTTTTTTCTATATGCTAGTCTTTCTATGGGGAAAGCAAACAAAAAAGAATGGCTCTGTATAATTAATTTGTTGTTTTTCAAAATCATTCCTGCATACTTTTAAACTGGAGTTATCCTCCCAAGAAACTTTGCCACTTCATGTTATCCCAATCATTCATTTGCAGGACTAAAAAGTATCGATCATAGCAAATTACTATTTAATCAGTCTAAATATCACTACTGGCTTATTGTTAAAGCGTATTATGCTGTCATTTGCCATTGTTTAGGGTGTTTCAAAGCCTGTATTCAAAATAAACAGACTGGTACAACAACTACTAAATGAACAATTCTCCTTTTGTAATATGTGAAATATTCATGAGTTGGATAATAGCCAGCTCCTACAACTCCAGTGCCAATTGAGCTAATACTTGAGTATTACATTTTACAAGTATTGAGATAATACTTGAGCATTACATTTATAAGTATTTACTTGTAAATATGTAATGCTCAATACTTGAGTATTACATTTACAGGTATTATTTGCTTGTAAATATGTAATGCTCAATACTTGAGTATTACATTTACCAGTATTATTTGCTTGTAAATATGTAATGCTCAATACTTGAGTATTACATTTACCAGTATTATTTGCTTGTAAATGTGTAATACTCAATATTTGAGTATTACCTATTGCAAGTGTTACTTGAGTATTACATTTTACAAGTATTGAGATAATACTTGTAAAATACTTGGGGAAAATCTCAGATTCATAGTAAGCACTCTGTAAATTTCATCATCATCATCATTAATTAATATTTTTACTGGTACCTTGGATATTATCTCTGTCTTTTCATTACCTAATTCTTCAACTAAATGCTGCTCACATGCTACGCAGCAAAGATTTTACCTAGAGGGTCATCACTCCCTAAAAATTGGACTTGTATTAGAAATAGCAGCAAGGTGTGGCGGCAGGTGCCTTTACTACCAACTACTCTCTACTTGAGAGGCTGAAGCAAGAGGATAGCTTGAGCCCAGGAGTGCAAGGATGCAGTGTACTGTGATTATACCTGTGAATAGCCACTGTGCTCCAGCCTGGGCAACAAAGTGAGGCCCCTGTCTCTAAAAGAAAACAGAAAGAAAGAAAAAAAATAGGATCCACTATTCCAGAAAATTCAATCCAGTTTCAGAAAGTTAGAATTTACTAAACAGGTAATTTGGGAAGCAGTTATTCTCATGAAAAGTATTTTTTTTTCTAATGTGAGGCAGCATTTGAATTACAGTTTCTTTCAATAAGTTCCCCTAAAACTGCGATTTTCTAAGTGTGATTCTTGTACCAGCAGCATCAGCATCATCCAGCAATTGTTAGAAATACCAGTGCTGGGCCCAATCCCAGGCCTCCTGTATCTGAAACTCTGGGGTTGACGCCGAGTCACAACCCCTCCAGGTTATCCTGATGCAGTGAAGTTTGAGAATCACCATCCTGCAATCATGCAAAAGAAAGAAAGAAAAGGCTTTCAAATAGGAAAGGAAGAAGTCAAACTATCTCTCTTTCCCTAACAACATGATTCTATACCTAGAAAACCCTAAAGACTCTGCCAAAAGACTCCTGGAAATGACAAACGACTTCCATAAAGTTTCAGGATACAAAATCAATGTGCAGAAATCAGTAGCATTTCTTTTGCCAATCATGTTCAAAATCAAGCAAACTCAAGCAAAGTAAGGAATGCAATCCCATTTATAATAGACACACACATGCACACACACACACACACACACATACACACACACACACTACCTAGGAATACATATAACCAAGGAAGATCTCTACAAGGAGAACTACAAAACACTGCTAAAAGAAATCATAGATGACATAAACAAATAGAAAAACCTTCCATATTCATGGAGCAGAAGACTTAACAGAAACTATCAACACATAACATACAGAATGTGAGAAAATATTGACATACTATGTAACTGAGGTCTGACATCTAGAATCTATTAGGGACTTATCAATTCAATAAGCAAAAAACTACCTCATTAAAAAGTGAGCAAACTAATTTACACTCTTGCCAACAGTGTAAAAGTGTTCTTATCTCTCCACAGCCTCACCAGCACTTGCTGTTTCTTGACTTTTTTTAAATAATTGCCATTCTGATTGGTATGAGATGACATCTCGTTGTGGTTTTGATTTGCATTTCTCTAATGAACAGTGATGATGAGCTTTTTTTCATATGTTTGTTGGCCACGTAAGTGTCTTATTTTGAGAAGTGTGTTCATTATCCTTTGCTCACTTTTTGATGGGGTTGTTTTTTTTTCTTGTAAATTTGTTTAAGTTCCTTGTAGATTCTGGATATTAGAACTTTGTCAGATGGGTAGATTGCAGAAATGTTCTCCCATTCTGTAGGTTGCCTGTTCACTCTGATGCTAGTTTCTTTTGCTGTGCAGAAGCTCTTTAGTTTAATTAGATCCCATTTGTCAATTTTAGCTTTGGTTGCAATTGCTTTTGGTGTTTTTGTTATGAAGTGTTTGCCCATGCCTATGTCCCGAATGGTACTGCCTAGGCTTTCTTCTAGGGTTTTTATGGTTTTAAATTTTACATTTATGTTTTTAATCCATTTTGAGTTCATCATTGTGGAAGACAATGTGGTGATTCCTCAAGGATCTAGAACCAGAAATAATTTGACCCAGCAATCCCATTACTGGGTGTGTACCCAAAGGATTATAAATCATTCTACTATAAAGACACATGCACACATATGTTTATTGCAGCACTGTTTACAATAGCAAAGACTTAGAACCAACCCAAATGTCCATTGATTATAGACTGGATAAAGAAAATGTGGCACATATACACCATGGAATACTATGCAGTCAGAAAAAAAGAATGAGATTGTGTTCTTTGCAGGGACATGGATGAAGCTGGAAGCCATCATTCTCAGCAAACTAACATAGAAACAGAAAACAAAACACCGTATGTTCTCACTCATAGGTAGGAAGTTAAAAATGAGAATACATGGACACAGGAAGGGGAACAACACATACCAGGGCCTGTTGAGGGGTGAGGGGCAAGGGGAGGGAGAGCATTAGGACAAATACCTAATGTATACAGGGCTTAAAACCCAGATGATGGGTTGATAGTAACAAACCTGCATGTTCTGCACATGTATCCCAGAACTTAAAGTAAATAAATTAATTAATTTAATTAATTTAATCAAATTTTTAAAAAGTAAGCAAAGACATAAAGACTTTTCTCAAAAGAAGACAGACAAGTGGCCAACAAATGTATGAAAACATGCTCAACATCTCTAATCATCAGAGAAGGCAAATCAAAATCACAGTGAGATACTATCTCACACCAGTCAAATGACTGTTGTTAAAAAGTCAAAAACAAACAAATTCCAGCAAGGTTGCAGAGAAAAGGGAATGCTTATACATTGTTTGAGGGGATTTAAATTAGTTCAGCCTCTGTGGGAAGTGGTTTGGAGATTTCTCCAAGTACTTAAAACAGCACTACCATTTGACCCAGCATCCCATTCTTGGGTGTATATCCAAAAGAAAACAAATCACTCTACCAGAAAGATACATACACCCACACGTTCATTGTAACACTGTTTACAATAACAAAGATATGAAATCAACCCAAATATTCATCAAGGATTGGACAGATGGTACATATACACCATGGAAAACTACACAGCCAGAAAAAAGAACAAAATTTTGTTCTTTGCAGCAAGATGTATGTAGTTGGAGATCATTACTCTAAGCAAACTAACAGAGGAACAAGAATACCACATGTTCTCACTTATAAGTGGTTGCTAAACATTGGGGTACTCATAGACATAAAAATGACAACAATAGACGCTAAAGACAGCTAGAGGTGGGAGGGAGGAGAGCAAGGATTGAAAAACTAACTGTTGGGTATTATGTTCATTACCTGGGTGATGCCATCAATCGTACCCATGCCTTAGCATCACACAATATACCCATGTAACATGCCCGCACATGTACACCCAGAGTCTAAAATATAAGTTAAAATTATTTTTTAAAGAAAGAGAATCACCACTCTAACACATTTCAAAATAAAACCAAATAGGCACTGTTGATTGCACATTTAAAATTTTATTTAGCTATTTTCTTTATACTTAATATTCAAGAAATTAACCAGTTACATAAAAGCAAGCACATCTCATAGCAGTGGAAGTCATTTAATGACCAAAGTATCTATTCATAACCCCATCCTCTAGTATCTTCACTGCCCTACATTCCACAGCATGTTGATACTGCAGAGATGCAGTATAAGCTGTGATATTTTACCTTACACCTGTCCCTTTATGTTGATTTTTAAAAAGCTTTCCTCTACTTCTATTTTTTCAGACTTCCTAGATTAGGAAAGAGGAAAGAGGATAGGCTCTGGAAAATAAGACAGGCAGGCAATTACTTTGCTAGTGGCCATTCAGAAACCTTGGATTCCTTGCACATCAGAAAGGGGGGAGGACTGACCCTAACTATCTCAGGCCACCACTCTTGGAAGGAAAGAAACAATGTGGAAATATTGAACCATGATGTTCATTTAATTCAAAAGTCAGCTTCTGCTAGGAATCTGCTAGAAAAAAAATAGTGGACTTGAGCTGTTAAATGTTGTGTTTTGTTTAAGGGGATCCTTTCAGCCTGGCTGACAGCTCTGGCAGGGTGTTGTGATGTGGAGCTGGTGTTACACCTTTGCAAAAGCTCTGGAAGCAGCCAGGTCACCAGGTGTTAGGGGAGAATGCTAGGCGTCCTATGGATTTCCGGGATCCACTCCCCAGGGCACATCTTTCCATCTGCTTTCTGTGCACTGGGTCTGGACTACCCTTCTGCACAGTGACCTGGCCCAGCCTGCAGACTGACAAGGAGCGTTAAGGGACCACTTCGGCAGCTCATTTCCATTAAGAAAGCTTTCAGGTTTGTTTTTCATCTTGCTGGAGCAACAATTGAGAGCTCTTATGTAAATATCAATGAAGGTTTAATCAGAAGGCAAATTAAAGGCCCTTTTTTTTCCTAGCCATTTTCTGCACGATTTTAAGCTCAGTCTGGTGCAATTGGAAGGCAGGAGTTTAACCATCCCCTTACATAGAATGTTACAAACAACTCCCACTATCGTGAGATCAGAGTAGCAAGGTTCAGCTCCTGGGAAGCCTCTCAGAGATGGAGATTGGCAGGTAATAAGTGATTAGGAAGTGCCCCTGGACTCAACACCTGTGGGAGAGCATGGAGGAGCACAGAGAGCCAGACTGGGGAGGGGAAGAAGTTGAATTTGAACATCACTGCCACAGCCTCCAGCTGGTCCAGAGCTAGGGTGACACATCACAGCTGTTGGCAGTTGGGGCAAGGGGCACTAGGCCTGTGCACCTCTACACCAACCACTCCTTGGGTACAGGCTATCCCATGATCTTGGACCAAATAGCTCTCTTCAGCCTCAGAGAGTCCCCAGAGAGGGTCTCAGCTGAGAACTGCTAGCTGCATGTACTTCCAGAGAATGAGGGCTTCTGTGCTGAGGTGGGGGTAGGAGAGAAGCTGGGCCATGCCTTAGTGTCTACTATGAAGAATAGCCACTCCCTCACACACACAAAAAATCTCTCAGTAATAGTTGGTTAAAATGAAACCATGGAGGTAGCTTTGGGCTAAGAGATATGAAATCATTGAATGGCATGTAAACGATGTGTGATGGGGGAGGAAGCACTGCACCAAAGGATATGTCATTCTTGGAGAGTTAATAATGCTTCCAAGTATCATTCTATTAATTTCACTCTTAGTTGTATATGGCCTTTGATTCTATGCTTAAAAATTTAAACATAGTATATAAAGTTCCCAGAACTAGACCCAAAGCTGATGTCTGCATTGAGTTTTCACTGTACAATTTCCAGAGGGTAGTCATCCCACATGTAAATCTCACAGCTCGAAATCTATTCTTGGATAATGTCAGTGACCATGAAAAACAGATCTGTTACTAGAGTTAATTGAGAGAGTTCAGGTCCCAATTATTTTAGCAGCCATTTTCTCAATGACATTTATTGAGCAAATAACCTTTTATATAAAGGTTATAGGGCACTATCAAAGTGGAATGGAATTAATGACTACTAACATTTGGCTCGTTCTTCATTCTCTATAGAACATTTTAGCTAATTTTATCTCCTTTAATGAGTTATGTTAGTGTCCCCATTTCATAGATTAGGAAAGAGTTCAGAAAAGCAAGTAACTTGCTCCCAATCAACTATTAAGGGGTATTATTACCCTAAAATTTTGCTGGGGGTCTTCCATCTGAAAGGAATTACTAAAATGACCAAACAATTATAGCTCTCTCTCAGAGACACAGTCAGAGAGAGCTGGTGTGTGTGTGTGTGTGTGTGTGTGTGTGTGTGTGTGTGTGTGTGTGTGTTGATAAAATAGCCATGTAATCCTGAACAAGAGGCACAGATAAGAGGAGCAGTGTGTCCCCAAAAGGTCCTCAGCTTTCAAAGGAACCCTCCTACCTAGCACAAAAACTGTGGAGTAGGCTTCAAGATAAATCAGGAGTTGCTGTCTTGAATGATCTCTTTAAAGGTGAGGAATTTAGCAGTGACTCCAAATACACTCACCCTTCAGTATCCACAGGGCTTGATTCCAACCATCCTTCCCTCTCCACAGGTAGCCGAAATCTGCAGATGCTCAAGTCCCTTATATGAAGTGGCATAGTATTTGCATACAACCTATGCGCACCCTCCTTATACATTAAATCATCTCTACATTTCTTATAATACCTTAAATACAATGTAAATGCTATGTAAACATTTTTCATACTATATTTTTAAATTTGAGTTTCTTATGGATGTATTGTTATTTTTTTCTTGTGTTTTCTTGCTTTTTCCCCAAATATCTTTCATCTGTAGTTGGTTGAATCCTCAGATGCAGAACCCATGGGTGCAGAGGGCTGACTGTATGAAGTCGTGGGTAATAAAGCCTAGCAAGGGTGGTTTAAATCTTATTTAGCTTAGAGTGACCCTCTCTTTCTGCATGAATGAGTCCCTTTGCCATTTTTCTCACTTCCTCACTATGTTCTTCAGCTAATCATTTTTGGGGATTAAAGCTTGAGCTATTTACCAGTAGGGTGATTTAGCTAAAGAATTGTTATCCCTGGAACCCTTTTCTTGAGATGGCGCCTTTCTGTAGCATACAGCCTTCCTAAAGTTGTCTAAGCCCACCTAGTTATCTTGTCCTGATTGTACATGTAGGAGCCATCTCCCATTCATTAACTCCATCAAGGAATTCCTTCCCATACATGGTCCAATCCAGTTTATCTAATAGAATGTAAAGACAGAGTAAAAGATGACATTACAAGGCATTTAAGCTAGATTTCACTCATAGAGAGAAGGGAAGTAAAGATCAGCAACCTTGGAGACACTGTGCCTGGGCAGAAGTAGATCTCACTGGCAGGTCATGTGAGTGTCTGTAAGGATGGAAACGATGGAGTGTTTTTCCAATCTGCTGTAAGCTTGGCTGTAGTATAGTGGTAGGGTAGCTCAGGAGACAGGAGGAATCCACTCAAAGTTTTTTGGCTGGTGAAGGAAGGCAATCAAGCCAAGAAAACCACAGCATTTGGAGAACACGGGTGTCAGTGGATCTTAAGAGACACCAGAGTTGGTTTGTATGACATGTGGAGCATGAGAATGAAGTGATTGTTACCAGGGTGTCTGATAGCAGATAATGGTGCCCCAAGCACCCTCAATGGGAGAACCAAGAGTGCAAACAAGAGGCTCAGTTTTTAAGACCTGAGGTGATAGGCAGATTATTCAGACAGGTTCAGACTCACAGAGACAAGAAAAGGACCAGGTTACTGATTTAGCTATTATATGGAGAGATGGTTCGAGGACTAGGGCAGAAGGCCCATTCCTAGAGCTGGGGCTCCCCTGTTTGAAGGAGCCAACAGCAGACCTGGCTAGGGAGGGAAAGATGGCAGACAGAGACTCCCAGAGAAGGCCCCTCCAGGGCCAGGGCAAAACTGAAAGACTGTGAAGAAGCATGCATCTGGTCAGCACAGAGTGCAGGTATCTGTTGAAACGAGTCTAAAACCCTTCTGATGAAAGACTCTGATCCTTCTCTCTTCCTCTTACTAAACTCAGTTAAAGTCCTGAGTTTCCAAAATTAAAAATCATTGCTACAGATAATTATTGCACTGTTCTGATAGCTAAATGTTGATTTTTTTATGGAACTGTTGATGGAAGTGCATCATGGATTTTGGCTCAAAGTGTTGGTTTCAAACAACCAACTATGTCGTTTTTAAAAAAGTAAAAAGTAATTGGGGTCCTCAGTGACCCATATTAAATAAAATGCCTTTTCATTAAGGTGACTGTGAATTGTTCAGGCATCAGGATTGCTGTTTAATTTCCCCAGAAAGGTAAATTACCAGTTAGTGTTATGGTGCCAGGTTTTGCCTCATACCTATGGGTACAGGGATTTATAGCTTTTCACAAAACCTTTTCTGGAATCTTATTGTTTCCATCTATACACACTACTGTGCTGAATACTCCATGAATTAGGAAAATAAACATGACCGGTCTTTTCATTGTCTCACATATAATAAAAAATATGCTGATAATTTTTGTGTAGTATAAGATTCCCTTTGAAGAAGAGGGATGGGCAAAGTTGCCACAAGTTTGTTTTCTTTATTATTCTACTTTAAGTGCTGGGGTACATGTGCAGAATGTGCAGGTTTGTTTCATAGGTGTACACGTGCCATGATGGTGGTTTGCTGCATTCATTGACCCATCATCTACATTAGTTTCTCCTAATGCTATCCTTCCCCACTCCCTCCACCCACTGCTATTCCTCCCCTAGCCTCCCACCCCCTAGACTCCAGTGTGCAATGTTCCCCTCCCTGTGTTTTCTCATTGTTCAACACCCACTTATGAGTGAGAACATGTGGTGTTTGGTTTTCTGTTCTTGTGTCAGTTTGCTGAGACTGATGGTTTCCAGTTTCATCAGTCTCAGCAAACTGACACAAGAACAGAAAACCAGCAAAGGACGTGAATTCATCCATTTTTATGGCTGCATAGTATTCTATGGTGTGTATGTACCATATTTTCTTTATCCTGTCTATTATCGATGAGCATTTGGGTTGGTTTCAAGTCTTTGCTATTGTGAACAGTGCCACAATAAACATACGTGTGCATGTGTCTTTGTAGTAGAATGATTTATAATCCTTTGGGTATATACCCAGTAATGGGATTGCTAGGTCAAATGGAATTTCTAGTTCTAGATCCTTGAGGAATCACCACAGTGTCTTCCACAATGGTTGAATTAATTTACACTCCCACCAACAGTGTAAAAGTGTTAGTTGCCACAGTTCCTTAAAATAACCATTGGGCCTCATTGCTTTAAATCACATACTTCTCAAAAAAATATTTCCAGAAATTAACCTGTTTTAACCTACCCACAGCCCCAGTCTCTATTCATGAATCTGTTTATTGAGAGTAAGCGCTGCTCATTGCCTGACGTTCTCTGCCGAATTGCTCTTCATTTTGCTGCCTACATCCCGTGATCAGCTCTGGGACTTCTTTGTTAAATACCAACCTTGTACTCCATTCTGCACATTACCTTGTAAAAGTTGCTGTTTTCCAATTAGTACTTTATGGGATAAGTAGGAACCACAAGAGGTTATTTAATCTCAAACCTTGCCTTCACAGGGCAGAAGTAAACCGTCCCAGAGAATAAGAACCTGAATTGCAAAGACATCCGGAAAAAGCAATTTCACAACTTTCCTTACTAACCCATTTTCATGTTTTAAAGGATAATAACCTCACAGACAGGAAGTGGTTCTGTTTAAAATCTTTAACTTAATTCCTCATGCTGCAATTTAAATTCTTCTTGGGAGCCTAGGGAGGATGAAACAAAGTTGGTGGATGCCTTTATGTTCCAAAGGAGCCTCCTAATTTTCCCTGCATTTCTCTTCTTCTCCTTTAGCGACCTGACCGTTGATCTGCAAGCACAGCTTTTTGTTTGGTTGGGCTGCTTGGGTCTTTTCTTTACCCTGCATTTCCACAGAGCCCCAAATGAAACAAAAGGAGGTGTGGTGTGTCAGTGATATGAGCAAGACGGTGTCGGAAGGCCTAACCTCACTCCCACAAACACATGCTTCAGGGGAACATTCATCTCTACACATGCGGAAGTCCTGCCAACATTCAATGCCCATAAAGAGGCTATCCAGAACTCAAGAACGAAAAGTGGCACACTGTCTAAATAGGAAAACAGAGCATGAGTAAGGGTTGATGTTTTTTCCTGCTCACAATGTTGTTGCTATTTTTCTCTAATTTTCCTAGTCATCTAGATATGATTTGGGAAATACATTCTTTCGCTTTAAAGGAAATCATCAATTAAAGTCTCAGCCAGCAGAAAACAGACCACAGAACACATTTATATTAGAGTAATTTGAGGGCAGTGCAAAAAAGGGACTCTTTACAAAGGTGAAGAGGGAGAGGAGAGCCCCAGGAGGTGGTGTTTAGTGCTCTCTTCCTACCCCAAGACCTAAAGACTTGAGGAAACCAGAACCCAGCCACAGAAGGACTGTGTAGAGAGAGGCCCAGACAGGAGCTGAGACGTGGGGCCATGGAGGCATCCAGACCAGTGTGATGCCATGGCCCACTGCAGCCAGTTCTCACCAGCACACCCAATGGCTAATCCCAACGGGATGCCGGAGTGCAAGGGAACCTGCTGCTCTGGTCCAATCCAGGCAGACTTGCAAGGCCAGAGCGAGATATCAGGAGGTGTGGGGAGAAGACTTTAGGAGCAAATGAAAGATTTCCAGCACAGATGATAAGAAGAAATGTGGCTTCTTATGAGAAGTGGAATTTGTGTTATCTATTTGGCTTAGCTTCTTTTTTCTTTGGAAAGGACATTATTTCAACAGTGCAATTGCTGAATGAACAGCTAAGCGCTCGTGGAGGTGAATCTGCAATTTTGTTCTAATTTGCTGAGATCATCTAAAATGACTTATCCTAGTACAATAAGGAATCAATAGATGAGTATGGACTGGAAGTTGCCATTGATTTCAGAGAATGCCATCTTCTGGTGCATTATCTTAGAGTTAATGCTTCTCTCAAGGGTTGAAACAGGCCTCAAATCTCCCTGCAAGCTTTTCTGTACCAGTGTTAATTATTCAGACATTTTACCCTTCAGCAGTGGAAAGAGTGATTACTTTTCAGTCTTTGATTTCAGTATCTCCATGAGCCTGTCTGTCCTTCACTCCCCTCAGCCAGGAAGCAAAATGCAGACTTGTTTTATATCAGAGTCATGTGGTTAAATATCTTTCCTGGTTCCTACCTCTGGAACACACAGTAATGTCTTTAAGCCTCTGTTTTTTCTTAATAATGGGAGCAATGTGTTTCCAGAGTCTGACACAGTTTAAAGAATGAAAATCTGGCATAAGGTTATTCTTATCTCTGTCCTATTTTTATCTGCAGGCTTAGTGACATGAGAGATTTTAGAAATCCAACTCTCTCCCAGGATCCCCTTTCTACCTTGCGGACATGAGTAGCCTAGTATGTAACTTGGCTATCTATCCTGCCAGATTGTTAAGGAACCGCTAATAAAAAATGGCAGGCACTGAAAAAAGAGACACATTGTTTGCCTTTTGATAACACTGCCCTAAGTACTGACGTTATTTACTTCCCCTTTGCATATTCTCATCAAGCAGTCAGCTCTTTGATCTTAACCTCTCCGGTTAAATATATCTAGAAGAACCGAAATAATAATTTTTTTTCTACAGAAACAAAAGCAAAAGTAAAAGAAAAATCTCCCTAAGCTATCTGTATCACTTTCACTGTGAAACAAATAAAAATAAATAAATTTTCATTGGCATGTGGTAAGGACAAAAGAGGATTCTCAAAACAAAATTTCTAATTGTGTGAAATTTGTCTAACCTCTGTATTAGACCATTTTTGCATCACTATAAAGGAATATTTGAGACTGGGTAATTTATAAAGAAAAAAGGTTTAATTGGCTCACAGTCCTGCAGGCTGTACAGGAAGCATGGTGCCGGAGTCTGCTTGGCTTCTGGTGAGGCCTCAGGGAGTTTTTGCTCATGGCAGAAGGTGAAGCAGGAGCAGGAATATCACACAGCGAGAAAGGGAGTCAGAAAGAGAGGAGAGATGCCACAAACTTTTAAATAACCAGATTACTCTTGAACTAACTGAGTGAGAATTCATTCATGAGGGATCCACCCCCATGATCCAATCACCTCCCGCTAAGTCCCACCTCCAGCACTGGGGATTACATTTCAACATAAGATTTGGAGGGGACAAACATCCAAACCATATCACCTTCTTAAAGAACCAGATTCTTGCAATCTCCCTGCTTCCTTGTCAAGCGTGGCTCTGTTTCATGATAATGGAGCTACTAAGTTACTAGGTACTCAAAATGGACAGATGTTTCTTCCAAAGATGCCTCTTAGAGCTGAATGGTTGCACAGTAATGGGAAATGCCTTCCGTGATCCTAGATGAAGCTGTAAAGTAGGTTGACTTTGTCACCTCCTGCATTTTTGGTAACCCATACCCCAGGTGTCCATGGCCTTCAGTCTTCACTTCCCTGTCCAGGGAGACTACTGAAGCACCCCCCAGCATCCGTAGAAACGTTGTTAACCTGCGTACCTGTGCTCTCAGGACTATGTTAGCTGGCAGATATTTTAGGGAAGTAAGGAATAAATTTTAATCCATCCCCAAATGAGTTATTTAAATTTTATAAAGGCTTCTCAGAGACCCTAACACAAAAGAACATTGGTGATTTAAGGGCAGTTCTACTATCTAGGCCTCTTCAAATCACATGCCAAAAGATGTGGCTCTTACTTTGCAATTCTATTTCATTTTTCATGTATCATTTCTTTCAAATCATATAATAATCCCCAAATAGGAAACTAATACTTGAAAATGATAAATGCTTCAACTAAAGACACTAATTAGAGCCAATAATGAACTGCTATGGGAATGTGGCTTTAGTTATGGTGCAGGCTCTGCATGTGTATGACTATAACTAAAGAAGAGTATGCGGTGCACGCGTGTGTGTGTGTGCAAATGTGTGTGTGTCTGTGTTAAGCAGGAGCAAAAACTAAGGGAAAACTGGATGGGAAGAGCAAGCAGGCCCATGTACCTCAGTAATGGCAACAGTCAGCCTCACACTGAGCTGACTTACCAGTGATCTGGCCACAGTATGTATCCCAGACCCAATAGCGTAGTGAAACTACACAGGACCCTTCAGTATGGTCAGAGACACTGTATTATACATTATGTTACCTCCTTGGATAGATACAAAGAAAAAATTCTTAAGATGTTATTAAACATCCAAATATATTTCTGAAAATGTCTAGATATTTTAGAAAGAAATTTACATTTCATCTTAAAATTAAAGTACAGGTTTTTCTGAATGGGAAACAATGGATTAGAAGGCCTCTCAAGGCTATTTAAGCAGGTGTAGAAGTCCGAGTGCTATTTCTTCTTATCCATTCATCAATATTTTGAACTTCCCAAATCAAGATAGGCTATTATCCTAGGAACAAACAATACCAAAATCTCAGCACTCTGTGATGGCAGTGATTTGTCTCTTGCTGGTGTCCATCAATGACACTGAACAGAGGGGCTCTTCTCAGCATCATTCTCACTGCAGGACCCTGACTGATGGAGCAGTCACTATCTAGGAAGTTGCTATTCGCATGGCAGGGGGAAAGAGAGCTGTATAGGGTCTTGGACAGACAATTGATTACCCTGGACCAGAAGTGGTACCTTTCACTTCCACACAAACCTACTTGGCCAGAGCATCTGCACAACCCAAAACAACCACGGGCAGGCCAGGAAGTCCAATCCTGCCATGTGCCCAGGTGGCAAATTCTACCAACAGCCAGAAGTATTTGTGAGCAGCACTGGTGACTCCCATGCTGCCTGCATGTGCCAAGCCTCCTACAAAGTCCAGGCTCACCATCTCTTCTGCTGTGGCCTGTGCATTCACACTGAAGAATCCATCCATAAACTGGGAACTTCAGTAACATTTAATATGGTCTGCAATAAAAGGTACACAAGAGCATATAGGAGGGAAACCCTTGCTTATGACAGGAAGCCTTTTAGAGAACATAATATTATATTTATGATGTACCCTAGAGGATGAATAGGCACTAGCCAGGCAAAGACAAAGATGGTGCACAGGGTTCCTGACAGAGGGCATAGCATGTCCAGAGGCCAAACACTGGGCTCTTGAGGGGACCATTTAAAAAGTTACTTAACTTGGGTCAGGTGCAGTGGCTTACACCTGTAATCCCAGCACTTTGAGAGGCTGAGGTGAGTGCGCAGATCACTTGAGATCAGGAGTTCAAGGCCAGGCTGTTATGCTAGTAACAAATAATACCCAAATCTCAATGACCAACATGATGTAACCCATCTCTACTAAAAATACCAAAACTTAGTAGCAAGACATGGTTGCAGGCACCTGTTGTAATCCCAGCTACTCAGACAGGAGAATCACTCGAACTTGGAAGGTGGAGGCTGCAGTGAGCCAAGATCACACCAGTGCACTCTAGCCTGGGTGGCATAGTGAGACTCCATCTCAAAAAAAAAAAAAAAAAGAAAGGAAGTTAATTAACTTGTCTTTTGTCCTAATTGATTACTCATTTAATGTTACTTATTCTAAATATGTGATCAAATATCCTTTTGATTTGCCTTCATTTAATGGTGACCACTTTCCATAAAAGAAAAAGCACATAATTGGTAATAGATATTTTATCTTGTTGACTCATATGAGCAAGCTCAGTGTAGAAAGAGAAGGTGTTAGGAAGACAGGAAAAGAAAAGGGAGAGAAGAAGGAACATATTTTTAAGGACATATCAGGCGCCACATCAGGCTGTAAGGCCTACCCCAAGTCTTACTGGTAGAATGGATAGTAGTGTCTTACTCATAGCTCCCTATTCATTGGCAGGTTTCTTGCCCTCTTTCACCCTATGATATGCTTTTTGTTTTGAAGAAAGTTGGCCTGCTGGCATAACTCAAAAGGCCAAACTCCTCTATGGGCCGATCCTGTGACCTGCGCTTTTAGTTGGTTAATGTGGTTTTCTTTGGTAACAATGACATAACAGGAGTGATCACTGACAGGATGCTGATTAAATGCCTCCGTCAGTGGTCCAAGCTTTACGTGTATTATAGTTTATGTGGTTCAGTATTCTTATATTTAATAACCACTTTGTCAGAAAATTATTCATTATGACAATGAATCTGTAAGGTGAGTATTGTTATGGGGTTTCCTCCCTTCTTTCTTGTGACTAAGAAAACCAAGGCTTAGAGATATACTGAAGGAATAAATTTGCTGGTTCATAAGGTGAGATTTTTCACCCACCTTTCAGTAGAGCTGAATACTTACCTCAAATGTCAAGATAAGAATTGTGGCAAATTGTTGTAACAAGAGATTTGAGGTGTTTGAGAGGCAATAGTGTTCGTTTTTTTTTCTGATAAGTCAGACATGGAATCAAATCTAACCTTGCAATGGGAATACATGGAATATTCTCTCTAATCACTGTTTTAAATTCCTTTTGATATTGCCCTTGACCTGCACATTGCCCAGGGTATTGGCCACATCCATAAGGAAAAACTCAGCTCCCAATAAATCCTGACTTTTTCATGTTCTTGTGGAAATAGTGGAAGCATTGGGAAGATATGGCTCTGCTCTCTTAATCCCTGAAACTCAGTTTTCTTGGGGACACCAAACATAAAACCATCTAATTTGTCTATCTTTTTGCTTACAGAGAATAATGACATTCCTTTCATCTCAGATTTTTCCTGCTGAAATTATCCTGTTGTATTTCTTGCTAAACACATTTATTTAGCATCTAGGTACTTAACAGTTTAGTTTACCAAGTGGCTGGAATTGTCCCATCAAAAAATATGCATATACATATTTTTTAAAACTCTAGATTGCCTCTTACTTTTCTATCTGCCTAAGTCATTATAAATGTCCTCCTATTTGGTTTCATTTTAATTGAAAAATAGAAAAAAGCTTTTGGGCCTGAGGATTCAACACTTTTCTCCTCTCTGCTCCCTCACCATCTACCAGGGAGGCATCATGAGCAGGGAGAGGCAGCTGGCACTTGCAGAACTTTAGTGGCTTAAAAAAAAAAAAGAAAGGAAAAAGAAAAACTGATTCTAATTGAAAAACAAGGAGCCAAAAAGACAAAAGGAAAATCCTAGGGAAAGTGAATTTCATTAGAAAATACAACAGAGAAAAAAAAGTAGTTAAAAGAAACAGATGGTAAGATGGCCAGTCTTTCCTTCTATATTCTGAAGAAAACCCTCAGAGGCTCTGAAGCATATAAGATGGCGCTCCTTGATTTCTATGAAAAATGGAGCCCAAAGAAGTTAATGACCAAGCCTAGGATAATCATCCATTTTACCTTTCTGCATGTTCCAGTCTGGCTTTGATACACTGTATTGTAAGCCACACATTCTGTTTTTAATATATATTTCTGCTGTCTTCTTCAGAGGTGAGCTGTTAGCCATTGAACTTCCAAACATGACAAAGTCCTGCTCTCTCAGGGTATACTGATATGTTGGTGCTAGGAAGGAGATACATTAGCTACTCAGTTTACTGGGACTCAGTTTGGATGTCTGAGAGAGCAAATGATACTGGTCATGTATGGATGACATGTATTCTTCTTTCCATTTCCTTATCTATTCTGGAGGAAACCCCTCTATATTTTAGTCTTTGCTGTTTTTCTGTAATTCTTCACCTGACAGTGGTTTCTCTAAATTTCCATCAGAGCATGTCTTCTCCAATTTCTTTAAACTCATCTTCAAAAGGAATCTTCCTTTCAAAAGCCCTTCATGGTCAAGTTTATCTCCTTGCAAAGCGTTTGCCGACTCTCCACAAATACTCTTCCTATCATATTTGTTTTCTCCCCACACTCACCCTTTCTGCTTCACCTTGTCAACATCATCACAGTGCATTGCACTTAGTTGTCTGCACTCTCTCCCCTGCTCAGTCATGGGTCCATTCATCTTGGCATCCCCAGGGCCCAGCACAATGAGTGACACATAGTAGACACTTTATAATAATTTGCTGAATGAGTAAATGAACACAATGGACATAGGTTGGATGTCATTCGATAGACATTTATTGAGCAACTACTGCATGCCAAGGTACTCAATCTCAATAAGATATTATATGATCCACACTAGATACTATAAATTATCAGGGAATCTAAATACTTTTCATTATAACGCTCATGCTTTTCCAAGTACTTAGATATAAATTTTCTAAGTTTTCTTCCATCTCTATTAAGTATTCACATTTTGTTTAGTACTGTGTAGACACAGTAAAACTAGCTGATCAGGGCTTTTTCCAGAAGTATAAGAGAGAGATAAAGAAGTTTCATTTAATTTTGGCCTCAAATTCACAAAGAACTCCAAATTTGGACTTTGTCATAGCTCTAAGTGAGGCTATGCCTACATTAAAGATACACTAAAAAAATGGAAACTTTAAAATTGAAAATGAAACATTATCCGACATCATCCTTTTATCCCATCCTTGGCTCACACTGCCTCTGGTGTCTATACTGCTATTTTCTTTATTGGATCTCTCTCAAGCCCAGCCTACATATGCCACATCATCTAGAGTTTGCTGTCTTTCCTGGTGAACTCTGCTGAATGGTGATAATGTGGGAATGAGTCTAGTCTGGTCTTTCCTCCTTTAAAATAGTAGCAAAGACCTCTTCTCTTTATTCCAGCCATATTCCCACTATCTAGCAAGAAATCTGACAAATAATATGTCCTCAATATTGTTACATCTCTGCTACCTAAAAGAAAGTGAGAGTAAGGTCACTGATTGTGCTAATGTAAGAAACAAAGGAAAAATAAGATGTCAAAGGCAGAAGGAATGGGAAGGTAACACTGGCTCAGCGATCAGTATAGAGCCATTCATCCCTGGTGCAGGGCTCTCCAGTTAACTCTATACCCTCACAGACATGAAATCATCTTCCTCAGACCTCACCCTGCACCATCATTCTCATTTAAGAAATGCAGACATTGAGTCTACATGGAGCAGGAAAGGTCTGGAATCAGTTATGTGGCTTGAGGTTCTTTCTTCTACTCACGCCTGCCCTAAAAAGCAAACACACACCGTCCTCTTTGACATACCTGGGCAATAGAAAGTTGAACCAATGGCTTCTGTTTTTCTCTGAGCTCCAGATGTAAATATACAGCCACTAACTGGACAGAATCCCCTAGATGGCCCAAGAGCAAGCTGTCCAAGACCAAATGCACTCTTTCTCCATTGAGAGTCCATGCTGGATCCATTTCCAGCACATGCTGTCTTAGTGATGATCACCCTGGTTTTTCCAGCTATGCCAGCTGGAAACCCCAGGATCCTCTTTGAAGTCCCCTTGCCACGTCTTGAAAGCTATCGTCAAATCCTGTTAATTTGTCTCCTCATTGGTTCTCAAATCTGACCACATTTTCTCTACCACCATCATCTGTCTGGGCTATTGTGATGGCCAACCACCACGGCAGTATGCACCTCCTCACCAACCTTCCTGCACGTACTGTGGGCCCCGTTCTAGTCGACTCTACACCCCGCAGGCAGAATGATCTTCCAGACTAAGTCTTACCTGCCAAGATCCTTCTTCAAATGGTTAGATGACTTCTTATTGCTTCTATAATTAAGGCAAATCACCATGATGTCCAAAGGACCTGCTGCCTACCTCCCTCTCTCACTGGCCTCTCTGAACCAGCCGTGGGACCTTCCCTCCTTCCCTGGGATATGCAGCGATCCCCTCTAGCCCAGAGCCTTTGCTTGTTCTGGGCGATCTGCTCAGACTGCTCTTACCAGTCTCTGTCTGGTGTTAACCTGCACTCCTTTGTAGTACTTGTCAGAGTTGCAGCTTATGGGGTCAATGAATCAGTGTCTGTAAGCTCCAGAAGTCCAGGGTGTGTGTCTCTTTCTGCTCACCTGCTACCAGTAGATGCTAATTGAATAAATGGGCAAAATGGTTCTAGGCATATGCAGGTTCAAGCATACCTTGCTCTAGATGCGGAGAAAATCTATGTTGTTTCAGAAAAGTTAGGAAGTTAAATGAAAATAACCATGCCTGGAAATCTGTTGAAAAAGTCAACTATATCAAGTACAATATAAGTATTATCAATTAACTTATTCAACAAAAGTGTTTAGTACCTGCTATGGAGAATGCCAGATTTTGTACACAGGCCAAGCCCTGTTCATATTCTCCTAGTCCAAGCACACAGAAAACCTCATCATTAGAAAGAGCTCCATCTTTTCCTCACCAGTAACTTGAAAACTTAAACTGTCCAAAATGCTGAGAAGAGCCAGCCTCCCTTCTTCTTTTGATATTAGTGATGTTATAGTCAGTACATATTCTTGCCTGGAGAATTAACATTTGCCTGAGAGGACTGATAAGTATTTGATTCGAATATGTCAAGTAATTTGGAATTTTTGTTTTTTATACTGTTTGATTGTGAAATGATTAGTTAATCAGATTGACGATTGGACAGGGAGATGCACAGAAGTGAAATTCCTCTTAAATTATTCACCCTCCATGCTTCGTTTTAAGTAGAACCTCAGAATGATTGCATTAATGCATACTGAGAGCATGCTTTGCACAAGGTGCTTATTTGTACTGAAACATATTTTAAATGGGATAACACTAGAACTAAAGAAACTAAAATTCTTAATAGTCACTAAAAAACTAAGCCTTGTTGTCCCAAATGAATTGACCATCCTGATTTCTTCCGTATCCAGTATAAAAACCACCTCTTTACAAATCTCAGACTGTGTGCCCTCTCACAGGAAGTGATTGTCCTCATGGCCTCCCTGGAGCCCCAAGCCCTCCAGTGTCCTGCGCTCCTGCTCCTGGGAGACCCAGTGGGCTCTGTTGTCATGTTGGTGGCCACTCAGCTTCCTGGCACCAGTCCCTCCTCTACCTAGCCTCAGACACTAGGTGGAATTGCTTCCCTTACCCTCACAATCCAAGGGCCCCAAATACAAAAGTCTTGGTGTTCTGGTCATGTTTTCGGATCCAAAATCTGTCGGACACACACTCTTTCAGATACCCAAGAAATGGTAGAATTTTCCAAGCCCACCCTAGGACATTCAATTATGAAACAGTCCGAACCAGATTTCTGTCACTGGCAATTATCTGAAAAGGCTAGAAGGCTTAGCTGTGACTTGTTAAATCAGAGCAAGTACTCTCTGTGCATACATTTCTACCATGATCACTCCCTGTATCGATTTGCTTGAGCAGATTATGAGTAGCCAATTCCTCCCTGGCTGTTCTATCACAATGTTTACATCTTGTGCCTGGGAAGTGGCACTGCTTTCCTCGTTCCATTATTCAGGTTCGGAGTACCTTCCTCATATGAGTTAGAGCTTTTCATCTTCTGCTCAATTAGTCTCTGGTCCTTTTATTTGCTCTGTCCTCTTGTCATAGTGTTATAGCCATATTTCATCTTCCTTGAGGATATCACATGTCACTGTCTGCTTTTTATTTTTATTGTGTACCCACAGTTCTGTAAATTAAATATGAGTGAGTGGTTATGGCCAGGAAAATCAATCTTTAAACAAATTAATATTTCAATGTCAGTTGTACAGCTATTCCTCCATTTAATGTTTGTCTTGGCTTACAGATGGAAGACAGAGAATGTATCACTTTGGAAAAACTTAAATCAAAGTGAAGACAAAGAAAGGAAGCCAAATATGCCATAAGATTTTGAAGCTGAGTGGAGGAGAGCTAGTGCCTTAGTTGGTGGAGCCCAGATCTTTTAAGACAAACAGCTGTACCTTAATTTGACTTCTTTTCTGGCCATTTCATTTCCGTGATATGGAAAGTAGAATATGAATCAGCACACCTACCTAAAATTGCCAAATACAATATTAGGACACTCAGTTAAATTTGAATATTGGATGAATAACAATCATTAGTATGTCTCAAATACTGCATGTGACATACTTAGACTAAAAATTTATTTGTTGTATATCTGAAGTTCAAATTTAACAATGCATCCTGTGTTTTTTCTTGATAAACCTGGTAATTCTACCAGATAGGGCAGTTGTGAGAAATAAAAGCAGTTTCCTGAGATACTGTAAGGGGAAGGATCTAGAATAATACCTAACATACTATTAGTAAATATATTAATTTCCCTTCCCTTTACTAGGAAGTCACAGGTTGTCATTCTGACAATTTTCTTTTATTCAGAGAAATGGTTTAGGTTTGAAAGCTTTAGCACCTAAGACATGCTGCCTTTTATTTTTTATTTTCCTAACCCTGGAGATATCACAATTACTTCCACAAAAATTGTTTTAAGATTCAGTTCTCTTCACATCTCTAGAAAATCAATCATTCCCCTTCTCCATTTAAAAAATATGTTTAAAAAAAGAAAATTGTTCTTTTGTTTGCAGCAGTGATTTTTTTTCTTCCCCACCAGATTATTCCAAAATTAAAATATAGGCAAGAAATGCCAGGTATTTTGAAATGTTCATATCTTGATTATACCTCAAAACAGGGTATTTATGGCAAATGTACATATTTTATTTCCATCTCTGTCTAATGAAAGATATTTCTATCATTATTTGGAATAGTTCTCAGCATGGAGCCCGCACATTGATTACGAACAATTTAAAAGCACAAGAGTTGTAGTGATGGGGCCAACTGAAAGTCAAATTCAGTCCAGCAACTTTTCAAAACTGAACTGACACTTAGGGAAGTCGGCTCTCTTCTCTGCTTGTGGGAGCATCGTAAGTTTTCTAGAAGATGGACTGGCAATATATATATATATATATATATACACACACACACACATACACACACATATATACACACACACACACACATATATATACACGTATATATATATAATATATAGCAAAGTTATGCATTCTTCTGAAATGAACTGCCTCTGTAGAGACAGAGAAAAGAAACTGCCTCAGCTCTCGTTGTTTGCTTGCTGGACCTCCTCTCCTGCCCTCGTCCTTCTGCCCAGACTGTGAACTCCTTAGGAGCAGGGCTTGTCTCATTTTCTCCTTGTATGCACAGTAACTTACACATAGTAACCCCTTAGTCATGATTTGCAAACTGAATTAATTTTGAATGAAAATATACAGTTTGGTTAACCCAAATTAATTTTTAAAGGCCTCTAAAAGCACATACCTTTTTGTCCAACAGTTCTATAAATTTATGCCAAGGAGAGAGGATTTTACATTTACAAAGATAAGTGTAATTATCACTTTATTATACTACTGCAGAGCGCAAACAACCTAAATATCTACTGTGGACTGAATTGCATTCCCTTGCACATTCATTTGTTGAGGCCTTAATCCCCAACGCACTGATAGTTGGAGATGGGACTTTTGAGAGGTAACTAGGTTAAGATGAGATAAGGACGGTGGAGCCCCCATTATGGAGTTAGTGCACTTGTGAGAAGAGACACCAGAGAGCTTGCTCTCTATCTCACCCTGCCATGTGAGGCCATAGCAGGATGGTGGCCAACTCCAGATCAGGAAGTGGACCCTCACAAGAAACCAACCATACTGGCACCTTGATCTCAAACTTCTTCCAGCCTCCAGAACCGTGAGAAAACAAGTTTTTGTTGTTTCAGCTACCCAGTCCATGGCATTTTATTATGGCAACCCATGCTGAATAAGACCAATATCTAAGAATAGGAAATTGGTTATATATGTGATAGTAAATACATACATACATGATTGTGCAGTCATTCTTTAGCAGGCTTGTAGTATGGGGAAGTTCTTATTATGTTTAAGTGAAAAGCCAGACTATAAAACAGTATTAACTATGGTACTATTTTTTATAAAAACTAATTAATATGCACATACAACATATCCAATCTGTTTTAAAAAATACAAGGTCATATATCAAAATGTGAACAAATAATTGTTTCTAAGAGGTTGAATTCAGGTTATTTTTCTTTTATTTTTGGGGGGCCTTTACCAAATTTTACAAGTTCTGCATTTTAAATATTTTTAACTTTTGTAATCAGGAAAATCAATTAAGAGATTTTGTTGTTGTTGTTATTGGTCGTTGTTAATGAGCCAACATACATTCCAGGGAGTGATGCTGAAAATGGAAGAGGCAGCTCAGGAGGTACCTTCTCAGACCCAAGAGTCTTGCCCCATGAGAACTGAAAGCTCCCAGCTCTAGCCAGTAGCCTCTTGATGTGCTAAGAGACAGAGTTCAAAGCTCTCATAGCAACATGAACCTCACCTAATGAAAATGCTCTCTATTTTCGTCTTTTTCTGCTTTTTATCTAATCACTATACTACTCTTGCCCATTTACTGGATATTTTTGCTCATTGGATTAAAAAGACTAGTAAGCTAAAAAAGAACCAGGAAATCTTTAACAAGTAGAAGCAGGAAGATTTTTTAATGAGCTAAAGACCTTCAGAAATTGAAATGAAATGAAGAGAAATGTTTCAAGCAGAAAATGACTTGGCTTCTTTATACATCCCCCAGACCTATTTTAAATCCCCAGCACACTCACTCATTTGCCTAATTTCTACAAAATTTGAAAATTTGTTTAGCTATCAAATATTTTAGCAGTAACACTAGAAACTCAGAAATAGGGATAAGAGCCTAATCTTCCCTTCACTATTGCAGTAAGCTCATTAATCAAGACTTTTGCTCCTCTTTTCTTTGTTCTTTTTGTCATACAGCTCATTATAGCAGCACATATGTATAACTGTACTACACTGTTATAAAATGGAAGCATTTTTATAGCTTACATTCAAAAGCCAAGTAGAACTACCAGTCTATGTATTTGCTGGGTGACCTTAAGCCCTCAGCATCGATGAAGTCTTTATTATACCTTGGCATCTTGTTTAAAGTATTGGCAAAGTCTGTATCTAATTGGAAAGGCTGTGGTTCTCTTACATTGTCACAAAGTATATGAAGTAACCATGAGCCAGGAGAATTACATGGACTTCCCATGAAGTGGCTGATGGCACACAAATTCATAGCGAAGCAAGTCACAGGGAAGATTAGACAGGAGATCACATATCATGACTGAAAAACATACAACGTAACATTGAGGATCCTTTATAAAGAAGGAAATATACTTGCTAGTATTTCTAGGAACTGATTACAGATTCTTCAGCTATTTTAAAGCATAGTTTTATAAAGTGCACATAAATAATGATCTTAGCAATACCATACATTTTTCCATTTATAGTCTTTATTTGACTACCGAGATTATAGATCTAAAAATGCGAGGAAAATGAAACTAATTTGGAAAGCATAAAAACCAGTTCAAAACTGCAGAAAACAGGACGCAGTCTCCTTGTTGGATAACTTGTAATTGTCCTCCTACCCGAACATGTTGCAGTTGTGAAACCTTGCATAAGAATCGAGTCCAACTCTGCTTGCAATTCCAGGGCTTCCAGAAATGTCCCTGTTCTCAGTTTGACTCTGTTCTCCTGACATTTCTGCTCGGTTTTTAACTTGAGAGAATGGAAGCAAACATTAACCCCATGTATTGTTGAGGAAATATTCAGGTCAAATATCTGTATTATTTATAATGCTTTCATTTAGCCTGGTTAAGTGTGGCACTCAGTTATTCTTCACAGAGAAGCTGATCAAGAAATGTCACACATGTTATTTCATCCTGTTCCTGCTAATCTTGCTTTCTGGTCTTGTTTCTCTGATCTATACGTTCATCTATAAGAGCTAGATGAATGAATTATAATTCAGGACTAGTTAAAGACAAGCAGTAGATAAGACAAACCAATGAACACCTACAGGTATCATGTTTCAAGCACCGTACTCCTCTCAAATGTAAAAGGAAACAGTAGCCCTCAAGGTAGCCATGGTCTGTGACACCAGCAGATATAGATAGCTATCTATGATATAATATATAATGTGATACATACTATAATGGAGGTAATAATATAAAAGAACACTATGGGAAAATTAGCTGCACCTTAATTAATAATTAATTTTTTACCCGTAAGGCCAAGGGAGAGGGGAGGGAAAGTAATATAAGGGAAGTTACTGAAAAGGAGTAATATTTAAGCTGGGCCTGGAATAATGAGGTCTTTGCCAGAGAAAGCAACAGGGCATTGCAAAAAGAACAATAAACTATTTGTTTATAACTGACGTTATTCTTCAAAGAATTTGAGGTGAATTTGAGTTAAATGGTTTATCTTGCAATAAAGTAAATAAATAAAACTTTAGAGTTAGGAAACCATAAACACAAGTACAACATTAAAGATTGGGTTTAGATTAGCATGCATGTGAAGATGATAATGTCATCCACAGTTACCAAAAACTGAGAGACAAACCTGTGTCCTGACAATTACAGTGATCAAAGAAACTCTTTGTAACTTGGGCTCAGCTCTGGGCGTCACTTTGTCATCTGCATAATGAGGAGTTCCCACTGCATGGAGTTGTGGTGAAGATGGTGTGAAGCACACGGCACATGGGAAGTGCTGAGGAAATCTCATTGACCTTTAGACCTAGTGTCCATTGGGTTTACATATTGTTCTGCCAGGAATGCACACCAATACTGTTACAGTAGTCTATTTTCTATTTTTAAATTTGCAAATATTACTTTGGGCTTCTGCTCCAGCATTTTGGACATAGAGGATATAAAGGTTAAAAACAGACTCTTGAATGCAAACTAACAGGGAGGCTAATTTCCTGATCATGCATTGGTACCCAGAGAGAAATCTGCAGTGAATTGTCATCATGTGAAGTTTCACTTGATAGCCTCTTAGCAAATGTTTGAGGAAGACAAATCCAATTTCATGAAGTATGAAGATAACTGACAATGTTCAATGACTCCATCTCCTAAGAATATTTGTGTCTTAACGAGAGGCAGAGAATTAACTTTGGTCATTTCAGTCTTTCATAAACATGGGGAGATAAATTTTCCTTATAATTCTGTGGTGCTGCTGTTTTTGGTGTTGTTTAATGTAAAGTTCCTTCTTGATGCCTCTAGACATCACTCCACATAGGAAGCCCCCAATTCTGTCTGCTTCTGAGGGGAGAATGTATGCTATACGTTAGTAGCAAAACTTTTCAGAGTTGCCTAGATAGTGGGGGAGGAGTTGAGCTTGTTAACGGCCAACTAGAGACGAAAGTACTCTATAGTTTCGCTTTTGACACATCTCCCCTTGAAATGTTTCTTATCCGTAAGCAGTCAACTGCCATTCCAAATATATTTCAATAAATTTTAACCTGGATATCTAAAATAGCCTTTGATGAAATCTAGATTAATTTGTATTAATTTCAAATTAAATGTCAATTGAATACTAAAATCATATTAGGAAAGAACAAAGTGTATGATGCTTATCTTAATGATTGATTAATTATACCTGTTGTGATTGGCCTTTTTTATTAATCTACCAAAGTCTTACTGAATTTATAATAAGGCAATAACTCACAAATTAATTCTTTTGTCCTGGTTCCTTCACAATCAATGTCATTTTTTTCATCTTCCCTTTTGGAAAGGAAGCGAAAAAAGCAATTCTCTGTTTTTTAGATACATTTAGTTTTAATACTGAATCTCCACATTTAAAATGGTGGAGTTAAATCATCTAGGTAAAATATAGTATGTGTAGAGAGAAGGAATATAGTATATAATTTTTTAAAACATCAGAATCAACATATACTCAAGAATTTTGACTTTGGCTTCAATGTGTGAGACAAAGTGTAGGTAATTGTTATACCAATGTTGAATTTCTGAAGACCAGCCAACTTGGAAAATGTCTTACAATCGTATTTTTAAGAAATTATTCAGATAACTCTCACTAAAACAAACAACGTTGGACTATTAAAACAAAATGGAAAAGTTCTTACCAGAAGAAGATGTTCTCTTCTACATATCAGTGATGCAAGGGTTTAGCCTTCCTGACCAGGAAACCATGGTTAACCCTTCTTACTATTCCTTCCTTTCTGTTGTGTGTCATCTCACTGAGGGATACGAAATGATGGCTGAATGTGAGATGTGGATCCTTAATGATTGTGGTGCAGTGGTCAGAAATTCACACGTTAAAGAATGGGGCCCTAAGAGTCAATTGGATAGAAAGGTGAGGCAGGATGGAGAGAGTGAGAGGAAAACATCTTGCAGCATACATATATATTATCCTATACTTTCAAATGATTAAATATTCTGGCTACTCACATATTTCATTTGCAAGAAAGGCACCATTTAAATATCAGTGATGAATAGTTCACTTAAGAATTAACATACGGTTAAATACACTGAAGACAAAACCATATTGGACATAATTTAATTTCTCTTAACGATTCGGAAGGCATTTCAGAATCTGGCAATCCTCATTTTGAACATCAATCATCGTTGTATGTTAAACATGGAAGTATCTGCCAAGAGAGTTTGCCCATTAAGCAAGTGTTACTGTGCTTTTTAAAAATATTTCACACACAAGAATATAGCAGTTTCATATAAAAGGTACCAGTTTAGGAGCTGCTTTGGGCAAGGCCACTTGCTCAAGGATAAATATTGTGATGCAGTGTGGCTCTTAGTCACAAGTGAGAGGCAGTGTTCAATGTGAGTGTGAACACATCATTTGACCTTTCTCAGCCTCCACTGCCTTCGGGCAACGGAGGATGCTAAGGCCACTCCACTGAGGAAAATGATGAGAAATCAAGAGGAGAGAAAAACAGATCATAAATCAATATATATATCATACAACTTCTAATGGAAAGTGTTCTATGTTTGAACAGATAATTGATTTTAGAAATTCTGATTCTTTGATGTTTTGCCTGGTAAGCTAGATCTTTGCCAGTGGCAGTCTTGTGAGTCTGGGGCCCCTTTGGTTTCCTAAGAACCAGCTGCCTGAAGATCATCTCTGCTGAAGTCGTATGTGGCATCTGGTAGCGCCCATGAGTTTAGCTAATTCATCTTTGCAGAATAGAAAAGGTTTCTACACAGTTAGATGTGAGCTCCCTGCTGAATCTCCTCCTTCAGATGCCAAGAGGAAGCCTCTGTTGGAAGTCACTGCAGCCAAGTGGATTCTATCTGGTACAGGGTGTTTTGTTTATTTCCCACAGAAGATGTTTTCTTTTATTCTGTTGGCCTTGGCAGTTGAGCTGTCTGCCGTGGTAGTTTCCTAACTTGCCTGTACAGTTGTCTGTTCAGAAGCAGCTTATTATGTGTCTAGCTGATGGCCTTTAGTTGGAAGGTGCTACTCCTCAGCTAGAAGCTGTGATCCCTAGTCTGTCAACTCTAACTCTGACTTTACAAGTGAATGTGAGGCAGAGCTTGCTTGTGTGACAAGCTGTAGTGGTGTAGTGAGTCTTCACTCTGCCCTGACTTTGCTGCTCAGAGGCAACCCACAGGCTTCTTGGAAACTTCTGGCAACATCATGCTGGCCACTTTCTATCCTTTGAACATTTAGACGTTGCAAGAAAGCATGACTAGTAGACTTGAGATGCCTAATTGATAGCTACATTTGTTTTTCAAAGGATTTTTGATTGCAAGGATTGATTAGAAGCACGTGGCCAGCCCATATTTACAGTGGCTGAGATGTTTCGGCCATTGCTGGTGATCTTGTGGATCTTGCATAAGCATGACTTCCATCTATTAACTACTCTTCAACCATGTTTAAGATTAATATTAAGCATAAGGCCTGATAAGAGCATGTAAGAGCATATTGTACCTCTCTAAGACTAGGCTGCCTACTCAGCCCTGGTGCTATACTGGTACTCCATGAGATGTCCCTGTCATAAAGTGTATCATCCTGCACTATCACTTACCTGTGACTGACCTCTCTCCCGAACTAAAATGTAAGCACTTTGAGAGTAGTAATTTTCTTTTTGCATCTCCAGCACCTAGCATTGTGCCTGATGTGTTGAAGATGCTAAAAAATAACAGAACAGATAAATACATGAAAAGACAAATTAACATGTAAGAGAAAGGGAGTAGAGAGGGGAAAATGCAGAGAAGGTATGGAAGTAGAAAGAACAGAAGGAGGGAGGGTCATACAAATGTGAAGGTTATTGTTATTTAGTCTGGGCAGATGCTATACTAAGAGTTGTAACTTCATTTATCACCTTTAAGCTATGTGTTCTCATAGTGTGTTCAGTTTTCAAGTAAAGATTTGGCAAAATGATACCCCTTTACTTTTTTACTTTTCACTTAAGTTGATCTTTTTAAAATACAAGACAACTAGACTCAAGAATGTTGACTTTGGCTTTGATGTGTGAGACAAAGTGTAGGTAATTGACATACTCACCTCAACCAGGATGGACTTTCAACCAGGATGTGCAACGAGTCTTCCATTCTTGACTAAACAGGAGGCAGCCGAGCATAATGGCTGAAAGCCTGAGTTCCGCGATCAGATCTGGGTTCAGTGTCTACCACTTATTAAATATATGCCCTTCAGATAAATATGTGATTTATCTGAACCATCATTTCCTCATCTGTAAAGGAGTGATTATAGTGACCGTGATATAGGACTGTTGGCAAACTCAAAGTAGTGCCTGTAAAGCATTCAGAACGGTACCCAGCACCCTGTAGACATGTTCTATATGTTGGCACTCCAACACCATCCCTTTCCAGGAAGATAGTCATTAGGACAGCAAGGAGGAGGAGTGTTCTGAGCTGGTCACCCCAAGCTGCAGTTTCTGACGTAGCCCCGCATTTTCGATGTAGCCCCATTTGGTGTTGATGACTCGAAGCCACTGCTATGAGTGCTGAATTCTTGAAGGTGGGGAGGGAGATCGGGTGGTTGGAGGGGGAAGCCTGACATTGAAGTGAACTAAATCTGTGCAACTGGCTATTTTTGTCAGCCCAGCCACAGTTGGGTGTGTGATCGGTTGTCTACTTTTGATCCAGCTCTTTTTATAGATGCTGCTTTTTCTTAAAGGCGACTCTTCCTCTATCCTCTACCAGGCTGCTGAGCTGATTAGGAAGATTGCTTATGGAGTATTTATCATCTGCAATCTGGAATAGACAACATTTAAATTAGTAATTAGATACTCCTTTAAGATGTAAAAGCAGTCTCATTATCAGCTCTAGCATAGATTCAGCGTAATGGTATTTTATCCATAAAGACTGCAAACACAGCATTACCATTTCAAAAGTGCTTCATATTGTCAGCCTAGGCTCAATCTGTACAGGCAGTTTGGTGAAAATAGGAGCCAACATCAGTACATCCCAGCAGCCAATCCTCTTTATGCTTGTAATGAAACTTTGACTTCAATCATTTCAAAACATGTCCCTATTATCATCACTCAGACTGGTTCAATTAGAACCCCCTAGCTCTTTCCAAAAAGCATGTATATGAAGTTACAAACTGTTGGATATAAAGGGAGGACATCTGTGTCATTTGGTGCTTTTAAATATTTTTAAAGAATTGTCCGAAATCTTTCCTACCTGTATTGACACACTGAAAAAGGTATTTTTAAGAAGCTGGATGCTACTTTGAACCACAGGATCCATAATGGCATGCCAGGTGTGTCTCTGGTAACCATGGGTGAATATTCCCTGGGAGAAGAAAGCTGAATGAAGTTTGTTGCCATGCCCCCTGAATGTCTTCAGTACCAAGTAGACTGAACACTACATCTTGAAAGAGGAAATCAGTGTCAGTCAGTGAAGGTGTGCTCTAGGGGATTACCTGGCTGCATGAAACATGAAGCACCTCATAATAACAAGGAGGATTTTTGACAGCTTCAGATAAAGGTCAGCCATTTAAGAAAAATATGAACTCTTTTCTCCCTTGTTTTTCTCCCACCCCCACTACCCCAGGGCCAGGCAGGTGGTCCATGCAGGCTTGTGCTAATGAATTAGGCAGCTTGTCCTGTACGAAGTGCATTTTCATTACTATGAACAAAACAGGCTGTGGAGCAGGGGGGTGGGGGAGGTGGAAATTTGATAGGTGGCTTCCACTCAAAGGATAAGATGCATTTATCTGAAGGCAATTCAGTGGTTTATAATGGACAGCAGGGCCCCTTTATCTCCTTGTCACAATCTTCCTGTGAGCATCACCATGATTCATAGTCAAATTATAGTCACTTTATGCCGCTCCAGCTATTTAAATCAGACTCCCCAATCCACCATCTTCACAATTCTAAATGGCATCCAGGAGTGAAGTCCATTTTTTAACACAATTTGTACAAATAAGAATTGGTCACCAGGAAGTGACTTTTTTGATTATTTCTTGTGCTTTGCTATAGATAAGTATTGAGGCTTTTAAAAGTACTTTGATTAGAGTCACATCATTTCCCAGAAAGATATTATTTTGCTCAGAAGAGTCATTGTGTATCTTACCAAAAAAAAGGCAGTAATTTCCCATTTTTTCACAAGAAATCGGTACATCAACCTTGATACTCAGCCGGGGTAAAGGTCTCCCATGCAAAACGGCTGAGGTGATAATGTAACAAGGTATTGTCTAGATCAGCGATTCTCAAACTTCACTGTGTAGTAATGTCATCAAGTACGACTGGCAAAAATTCAGACACTGAAGCTCATTCCTACTTCATGAAGGCTGGCCTTTCTGTTCCGTATGTTCTCTCCAGGTATTGATACAACTGGACTAGTTCATTTTGTTTGCTAAGTATATTAAGAAGAAGAATCCTGGTCTGTCTTTGGAGAGCGGTAGGGCACAGTTTGTCTAGGAATGTGCATGTAATAGACACAGTACACGCAGCAGTCATTTACTAGATGGATTGCCAGTCCCTTAGTCTCTTAGTTTGTTCAGGTGCCTACAAGATTGTGGTTAATGGATGTCATTAAGATATGTCACAGAAGCTGGTCAGAGTGAGCCAAATTTTAACTTTCATATAAATTATAGCTCTCTAGTAAATCAAACTACAGGTTGATAAACAAGTAGTTTGACCATTGCTCCTGCTTAGCGAGTATGGTAAGGAAACAATTTTCATACCTCTGTGTGGGACCACGAGTTCTTAATCTGTAATTCCAAAATTCCAGCAACACTGAAAACTGAAAAATTTCTCAAGTTTTGCACCAAAATTCACTTGACAGCAAAACTTGGCCTCAACTGATGTGAGGCTACTAATAGCCTTTACTTATTGTATAATTACACAACTTAATGTGACTATTGAAACATTTCACTGAAAAAATATTAATGATTTGGATTCCCCAATGGACATATTATGCAAATTAAATATATACAACCTATTCTTTCTCTATCATTAAAAAAAAGAAGCTTGAATTCTTAAATATATCTGGCCCCAAGATGTTTGGATATGAGGTTGTGGACCAGAAGTATGTTACTCTAGTTTGATGATGGGGAACTGGAGGACTTGTCTGCTACCTTGATTTAATCTCAAGAGTTGTTATTAGTAAAATTCAACAAGATAATTAGTTTCTAAGCTTCATTAGGTGAAACCTAAAATGATTAACTCCTCTTAAGAATCCATGACAAGTGTTAATATTCATTCATTACTCAACCATGGATTTTCCTTAATTTCTTTGACAAGGCGCCATGTTTGAAACAAACAAAAAAGGAGTTTGGTTTTCAGATGCATTCCCTATTATCCCCTACCTTCCAACCAACTCTTTCAGCACCCCTGCTTCAGTCTCTAACTAACAAGATACAAGGATAATGCATTCTAAATTAACTTAGAGTTTATAACTGAAATTTGAAATAAAAGTAAATACAATGGTGAAAACCTAGCCAAGCTAACATAATATGTGGCTAGTTATTTTGGAATGATGTCAAAGATTTCTTTGGGAGAACTCTACTGCAGGGGACCTCAACTGCTGAGAAATTTAGTATTATTTCTGCTATGGTGAATGTACTGGTGATTACTTGGAAGATATGCTCCTTGAAAAAAATATACATATATAGATAAATATTTTTCTACCCTTGTATTTACATTTATATGTTACATGTTAACCTAAACAATTCATAATTGGGCTCTACAGTTGTGCAGCATTAAAATGAAGTTGCTATTGTTTTTTTATTTTTATTTTTTGTTATGGTTGTTTTTATTTGTCTGATTAGGCGTACAAGAAACCAAGGTTACTGAAAATTTACAATTAGTAAAAAAACTCTTTCTCAGGGTATTTAAGAATAATATATGCTTTATGAAAGACTCTAATGACTATTTCTAGCTGATTTTTAACGTGAGCTTGGATTATAGTTTAGTTTGCAAACAACTTCTGAACTAAATAAACAGCAGTGTGCGTCCAAATAAGGACCATTAGTTGTGATTGATCATATCTGGATTTTGCCAACTATATTAAGCAATAAATGTTCCTTATGGGCAAAATAAGTAGGCTGTTCTGATTACAATCTTGGCTTCAATTCAGAGTTACTATGGGACAAGGTTACACCTTCATAGCTTGTAAACATGCCTACTTAGCAGTGTTCATTAATGCAAATTAGTTGAAGATAAATGTTCTCAATAGTAGTATTTAAAGCGAATGTAGATCCTTCTGTGATGTTTTCTAGTACATAGCCAGATTCAATGTCTGGTTTCAACTATTATTATTGCAAACCTCATGACAGCATGGAAGATAACGTGATTGAGGTACTGAGTAGCAAATTGTGTCCTCTGCAGTAAGATGGGAAAACTACAAAATTTATTAGTACTAACTAGTAGTTGGACATGGCAATGGGGTAGATTGGGACAACAGTTGAGGAGGACTGTCCCGCTCTAGGTTCAAAAACAGACAGTGGTCTGCATTTCTTCTTCTCAGAAGAATACACAAATCTCAGTTCTTGATTGTTACAGAGCCTTTAACTCCTAACATTTGTTTTTCAGATTCCCTAGTTTTGATGGCATTTTTACTGTAAATTTAGAAACACCTCTATCAGGTACCACTAAAAAATATCCCAATGAGATGCAGGATTTTCCTCATTTTAAAAATGGCGGCCCTAGACCCATTACAGCCTTGCACCGTACACGTATAATCAAGAATTTCCAGACTATTTATATCAAAAATATACCCCTTTACACAAATTGACATACTCTAAACAAATGCAATTTTCAGAAATTCTTCAATAGAGTTCTCAACTTGAAGGGCTCTCTGAGAGGTAGGGTTTGGGTAGCCAGTGCTCTGTTATATGTAAGAATTGCATATTTTCTCATGGAAGATGGTCCACAATGTCCACCAACTTCTCAGAGTCTCCATGATACCTCAAGAAAGGTTAAGAGCCTTCATTTTAGAGGGAATGCATATGTACAATTCCTGAACTACGAACACATTTCTTTTTGCTTTTATTAGAAATTTATGCCGATCTTTAACTCAGCCTGAGCTCTGACTCTAGGCAGGAACTCCCTCTGGGAATTGATCACCAAATCATAGCTTGAGTGCTCATTCTACCAAAAGTGACTTCTAAGATTGTTTCCTGATGCTTAAAGTGTTGTTGTCTAAGTTGTCTTCTAAGATAGTGAGTGCCAGTCCCAAGTTTGTTTCCTCCTCCTCAGCTCTCTCTAGTGTTTACTGCTACCCTTCAGAGCCAGCCCTGGCTATGTGTCACTGGATACACCAATGCATTATGGTAGGGAACCACATAAAGCCCTCTATGCCTCTGCCAATCCCTGGGAGAAAAGCAAGTTATTTCTACTCCACTCCTTGCTGTTCTGCTGTGAGTATACACAGTTGGCACGTGGTGATTAAGATTAATTGGTTGCTGCAACTTGGTTGCTCTAGCAAAAAGCAGCTGAGTACCAGGGCACAGAGGGTCAAGTTTGAGCATCCCTGGCAAGATAATAACACACTGAACCAAGAGTTAAGTTAAAAAGAGTTTTATCATATTGAGTGACATCTATCTTCTAGCCAGAGTTTTTGTTCAATTGGGGCATCTGGGAACATTTTGACATAGGATGTGGTTTTCATTTTGACATCAAGTTTAATAGGTATTTTTTTTAATTTACATATTCCAACTATACCTTTTACTAGGATTAAAAGATTCTTTTCTTTCTCTTTGAATTTACCTTTCAAGTAATAAGTGACAGGTCCTGGCTTTAGGATATATTGTGGGTTTCAGTGTGTCTATTTGTCTCACCTATATCCTGTATGTTTTCATAGCTATCACCTCATAATCGCTCTGACCTACTATGTTCTCAAAATTTCTTCTTTTTATAATCAAATCTTTCAGCCCTCTGGAAGAAAATCTGCCTGCCATCTATCTCCTCCCAACCCTCACCCCCAAACTGGGATTCATTTAATAAATATTTATTGAACACCTATTACATGCCATGGTTTCACAGTAGGCATTGGAGATAAAAATATAAATGAGATACAGATCCTTACTCACTTTTTAAAAACAATGGCAACAGGGATGAATTAGACAAATAGAGAAGTTGTTTCAACACTTTGTGAAATTGCTGGCCTAGGTTAAAGACATAGATACAATAGAAACAAATTGGAGGACACAAAACTTTTTAGGGATTAGAGAAGACTTCTTAGAGGAGAAAACTTTTAAAGGGATGAGTAGGAATTAAGCAAAAGTGAGTGGAAGTACATTTCAAGCAGAAGGAATGGTCCGGAGGTGCAAAAACAGATGATAAATCTGGAAAATTACATATGGTTTGGTAGGGCTGTGGCTTTGCGTTTATAGAAGAATGTGCTAGAAGATGAGGCTGGAAAAATAAATAGCCACCACGAAAAAGGATTCCCTAAAACATGGCAAAGGATTTGTCCTGTAGATAAAAGGGAACTTTGGAAGAAATAGAAAAGATACTCAATCATCAGTTCTATCTGTAACACACTGTTCACCCCTTAAGCTTTTTTTCTGATCGTTTGATGGGAATTCTAACTTTCCAACTAAACATAAGAGAGAAACCACATCAAATTGTGCCATGTACAATACTGTACACAAAAAAGACATTCAGTGAATATTTTCTGATTGATAGACTGGAAGAGTACAGCTGCTTCTAGATATTTATACTTTGGGCCTAGTTTAATGATGGAATGAATAACATTTTGTAAATACTCTTCTGAGAGTTTCAGAGTATGTCTGTTAAGAAAAAAATACTTCTTGTGAACTTATGTGTTGTATCTTCTTCTTTCTAAGTGTGCTTGATATTGATATGTTTTTAGCCTGGCTAATATTCGATGATAGTTAAATTCAGATCAAGTTGAAATATTTGTATGATATTTGAAATTGTGTCATTATCAAACAGGTACTATTTTTATTGATACTGACCCAGAAGAAATAATGTGGGAATCATTCCTGAAACAGATTCAAAACAAGAAAATGAGATAATCATTCCTGAAACATAGTTTCAGAACAAGATTTATGGCTAGGGGATATAACAAGGGACCCATGTGTTGAACACTACGGCTCTTGGAATGCCTCAGATCAAGATTCACCTCTCAGCATAACTGGCTAAAGCTTCAAGTTCTTCAATAAGAAATTGAGACCACTGTCCCCTACAAGAAGTGAACATGGTAGAGGAAGATACCCTATTAAACCGTAGTAGTCATTCATATCTCATATGAACAGCCTTATAAAACCGTTCCCAAAGAGCAAGTTCTCATGGGGAAAATATGAGAGGTTCATGAACAAATGGCTGAGAAAAGGAAGGAGCAGAGCAGGAAAAGGCTAAGATGGAGAAATACAAGCTTGACCTTCTTCACAATGTACTTCCAGTCCTGAATTCTCCATTGAATGCTTCAGCCTGAATTACAGCCAAAGAAATCCCTCAGCCTATCTTTTAAAGTCCTAAATACTGACCTTTATTCTCATAATATCTTATATTTGTCAATTCTTCTAACTGCAATCAAGCATTTTGGAATTTATGTGACTTAACTGTTTTTTAATATTGAGAGGTAGTATTTCCAGCAAGAGAAAAAATAAATTCTAAGTTGTTTCATGGGTTTTTGAATCCTGCATATTATAACTCTGAGTATTTTAATTGATGTCTTAGATCCCTCATTGTTGGTCATCTCTGTTCTCAAGACATGTTCACTTTTCAGATCCATTTTGTTTCTTTTTCTTTTTCTTTTTTTTTTTTTTCTTTTTTTTTTTTTTTTGAGACGGAGTTTCGCTCTTGTTACCCAGGCTGCAGTGCAATGGTGCGATCTCGGCTCACCGCAACCTCCACCTGTTGGGTTCAGGCAATTCTCCTGCCTCAGCCTCCTGAGTAGCTGGGATTACAGGCACGTGCCACCATGCCCAGCTAACTTTTTGTATTTTTAGTAGAGACGGGGTGTCACCATGTTGAGCAAGATGGTCTCAATCTCTTGACCTCGTGATCCACCCGCCTCGGCCTCCCAAAGTGCTGGGATTACAGGCGTGAGCCACCGCACCCAGCCCAGATCCATTTTCTAATTGTGAACTGAAATACTGAAATACAGTTAATTAGTAAAATGAGAAGAGTTTTCTCTCTTTCTATACATTATGTTTTAATTTCATGTGTTTTCTATGTCTCCCTTTTTTATTATAATCTGACATTTCATAGAAGCTGATTCTGATGACATTGATTTGAAAGGAAAAAGACCAGATTTGGGGCCTGCCTTCCAGCCTTGTATTCTGCCACTTCCCCATGAACACCTGGTTCGTGAACTATCTGCAGTTTCTAGAATTTTCTATGTACCTTTGTACTTAACGAGTTTTACCTTTGAAAACCTCCTTCTGCCCCCTGTTGCCTGCTGAGTTCTTACTCATCCTTTGATACTCAATTCAAAATCAACTCTTTCTTTACTCTCCCAGGTAGAATTAGTGTATTATCTGTATTGTCTTATCTGTATGATTATTATTATTATTTCAACAGATTTGGGGGAACAGGTAGTATTTGGTTGAATGGGTAAGTTCTTTAGGTGTGATTTCTAAGACTTTGGTGAACTAACCACCTGAACAGTGTACACTGCACCCAATGTGCAGTCTTTTATCCCTTACCTCCGAGTCCCAAAGTTCATTTTATCAATTCTATGCCTTTGCAACCTCATTTCGTAGCTCCCACTTGTAAGTAAGAACCTACAATGTTTGGTTTTCCATTCCTGTGTTACTTCAATTAGAATGATGGTCTCCAACTCCATCCAGGTTGCTACAAGTGCCATTATTTTGTTTCTTTTTATGGCTGAGTAGTATTAAACTACAATGCCATATCACCTTACTCCTACAAAAATGGCCATAATTTAAAAATCAAAAAATATAGATGTTGGCATGGATGTGGGGAAATGGAACACTTCTACACTGCTGCTGGATATGTAAATTAGTACAACCACTATGGAAAACAGTATGGAGATTCCTTAAAGAACTAAAGCAGAACTACCATTTGATCCAGCAATCCCACTACTGGGTATCTATACCCAGAGGAAAAGAGGTCATTATATGAAAAAGACACTTGCACATGCATGTTTATAGCAGAACAATTTGCAGTTGCAAAAATATGAAACTAGCCTAAATATCTGTCATATAAGCACCATGTGCTTATATTTCAAATCGTGAATATTTTTGCTACCCTGTTGTGTTACATTGTATTGTTATAATGGTTTCAATTAAGCCTTCTTTAGATGTGGCCACAGTAAAAAACTGTGTTTGTTCACCATTGATCTTTGAATTTCATTCTTTCTTTCTGAGTGCAAGATTCCCTTTTTTGAAGTAGGTTCTTTAGTAATTCAGCACAGGTCTATAAAAATTCGTGTAGTCTTTTTCTGAATATGTTTATAATTTTGGTTTCTCACTTGAAAAACAGTTTAGCTAGGTAGAGGTTGTCTTTGCTTAGGATTCCTAACACCATGAGCGTGGTATAAATTAAGACTTTATACCCATGGCTGGTGCAGCCTTGGGATTTCTATTTATCACTGGAGACACCTCCCACTTCACCACATTTGAGATCCACAGGCGAAATATGCTGGCCTGCTGCCTCTCTGGCTGGCTGATCCCTCATGCTAGTGATGGGCATCCATGTGGCCTCTAACTTTCCACACCACAAATGATGTGGAAATCAACATCCCCATCCCCTTAGGGACTTGTTTAGAAACAACATTTCCTGTCCTCCTGTGTGTGGAAGGAGCATTTTCTGCAGGGTTCTGGCTTTCTGCAGCTTCTTATTCCAGCTTCCACTCACGTCTCCCACCCATGGCAGACAGGGTCAGAGTCAATGCATGGGATTCTGCAGTAAGCTATGACTTTACCCATGACATCTGACGATAAACTCTTCTTTCAGACTTGGCTCTGTATTTTTTTAAAAAATGATTGCTATACTTTAACAGCATGTATAAATGTCATTGGGGTTGGGGTGGAATCTGTACCAGCTCTGTCCATATGTTTCCAGGACTAGAAACATGGCATGGGCTATGTCTCATTCAGCCATGAGCACCTTTTAGGCAGATGACAACTCTTAGTCCATTTTATTTTTAATGAAGTACAATCTACATCCATAAATAAAAGAATGGGGATATGTGCTCCAGGTGAGAACATGGATCTGTCATTTATTGGTATTAGAATGAAGGCCTCTGTTCATATGTAAAATTAGGACCTTGAATTTCAGCTAAACATTCCAAAAGATCTTTTATAGCCGTAGTATATTATGACTTTAAGAAACACTAAGACAATTCCTTGTGAAATATTAGACACTAAAGTTGCCTTTCCATACGCGAGTCATAAATGTGGCAATATTCTAGGCAGTTATGGCCCAGAGAGAAAACACATGGCTACTTTTGTGTGTCATCTCTAACTGTGACCTGTACCTTCCCTAGTATATGTTGAGTGTGTTACAAAAGACTGCAGGTGTTTATCTGGAGAATAAATATTCAAGCAGAATGCCAATTTCCCTTTAAAAGTACATTTTTTATTTCAAAAGATTGTATTGGATGGCACTTAAAAAGGGATTGCAGCTGGTTAAATTTAGGGTGTCGAACAAATTCCAATGCAAGAATAATCCTTGGCACTGAACCTATGGCATTTTTATTTGATTCCAAATTGGAAAATTGTAACTCATTTAAATTATTTGCTTTTGGTATTTTTTCTTCTGAGACAGGCGACCAACCAATGGTATTTTTTTCTGTCTTTAACATGACAGTGAAATTATGACGTGCTGTATATATACTATCACATTTCCTGTAAGTTTCACATATTGTTATACAGATTCAACTATATTTTAAAATATATCGATCTCATTAGATAAAATCCTACTAAAACTTTGCCCATAGAAAAATATGAGAAAATAATTGCTCCATAAGTCTTTTTCCTGTAGTTAAGATGGCCTTACATTTCATAATGTAGTTTTAGTGAATTTGAGAGCCCTAAATCTTATTTTTCTGTACATTTTCCCCAATTTCTTTATCAGATTTTGTATTCTTCTTCTTTTTTGGGGGGGTGGGGGCTGCAGGGGGGGAGGGGGCTCTACTTTATGCTTTCAGAGAGACAATATTAACTTTTAAAAATAATATAAGGAAAGAAACAGGCCTTTTGTCTATTTTGTTGAGACTGTTGGAATTGATTTAGGGATACTGTTTGAAATCTGGGAGAGGATAGATCCATTAAGCCAGGAATCAGAGAAGATCAAGTGCAGGACCTTGAATAAGGCCTAGTAGAGAGCAAAAGGAGCCACATAAATGACTGCAGTTCTGTCTTTCGTATGTGTATCAGACTTAGTTTCCACAGTTCCTTAAGAGAAGAAATGAGTATTGTGCATTTCCTAAAAGCCTCATGCCACCTATCACAGTGAGCAGCACTTGGTGAATGCTTTTTATTCCACCATTCATCCACTAATAACTGCCAGTTATTCCATGGGCCAAGGACACAGTGTAAACAAGTAAAGACCCTGTCATTTCTGTGTTCATGTTAGGGTTATATGTGTGGGAGAGGTAGAGACAGGAAATATATTTGTAACAGAATATAGGAAAAATATAGTATCTATAGCAGTAAGCCCTTTAAAGAAATAAGCCAAGTGAATGGCTAGGAAATAGCTCCAGGATGGGGCTAGGTAGAGGAAAGGTGGGGAGTCTTTTCACTCCCTCTGGATACCTCTGGAAGGAAGTAATATTGGAGCTAAACTGTCCATGCTGAGAAGGAGCTACCACGTGAATTGCTTAGGGCTGAGCATCCCAGAGAGAAAACACAAGTGCCAAGGACCTGAAGCAAGAACATACTGAGAGCAGCTGAGCAGTAGTAAAAAGGCTGATGTGGCTGGAGCCTAATGCACAGTGACAGGAATAAAAACCGTAGAGATAAGCCAGATCCTGAGGACCTGTGGCCAGGAAAGTTGTTTGAAATTTATTTCTCTTTGCAGTCGACTTGTAGGCTATCCCACTGGGTCCTGTGTGTCTTCTACTTCCACTGCTGTGGCTACTGCCAGCTTCACTGAGCTGCATGGTCCAGGTTGACAGGGTCTAAAGAGGCTTAGGACTCAGGCAGAAAGAACCCAGCACACTGCTACCACAGCTCTCTCTTTCACCTTCTGAATTAAATATGCATGTTGGGATCCTTCCACCTCCCTGATCCAGAGAGACCTGGTGCCAATTAACCACTCCATCTTGGGAAAGAAACCTAGCAAGTAAAAAACCTGCACTAATAAAATAAATCTGCAATAAGGAGTTTTTATCCTAAAAATATGTGCAGTGTTAGGAGAAAAGGAATGTAAGAGAGAATGAGCATGCACATTTTTAGGGCATGCATGCTCCTAGTTACCTATAGGTTGAGTGCACAGTCCTCCATAAGACTGTCCTGATTTCAGACACCAACCACAATTTCAGAGCCCCAGAGCCATCTTTACTCCTAACCAACTGGCCACAAATTCAGGCATTCCTACCACCCTCTCAGGTTTGATAATTGACTAGAAAGACTCACCAGAAGTACTGTGTTTATGATTATAGTTTTATTACAAAAAATATAAATTAGAAAATATACACAGAGGGCAAAATCTGGGGTGATTTCAACCATCAAACTTTCACCATTCTTAGGGATGCATTCCCCTCTCAGCACATTGATGTGTGACAATATGCTGAGATTTGCCAACCATGAACACTCATCTGACCTTCAGTGTCCAGAGTTTTTATTGGGGTTTTATTAAACCAGCAAGACTTATTGGATAAGAGATCAGAAGGTTGATCTTGATCTCCATCCCCTACTGCCCTCCCCAGAGGTGAAGTTGATATCACCTGGCTTGGGGCATCCGCCCTTTAATCTCATGCTTGGTCTTCCTGGCATAGACAGCCCCCATCCTGAGTCACTTCATTTGTATAAACTATCGGGCATGAGCCCATGGGCCTACTATGAGTAACAGACACTCTTATCACTCTGAAAATTTCAAGGGTTTAGAGGCTACCTCCCAAGAACTACGGACAAAAGTCAGTCAAATTTTTGCTTGCATACTAAAACTCTCAAATCAGATTTGTCATCAATTATCTATTCTGTTTGCTAATCCTGAGTACAATTTAGGTTGCTTGAGTATTGCAGAAGCAGTACTTGTTGCTTGAATTTCTTGGCAGGCTAGAGCTGTGGGATTTAAGTCATCATTATAAAGTACTACAGATTTGTGTTATTCATCATAAGCATTACGCACTCCTTTCCCAAGCAGCATTTTTGTGTGCTTCTTCCCTAGCTGACAAGCATCATGAATCCACCTCTCTCCTCTACCAAGTGCATGTTGGATATTTGTCCATGCCTGGCAAATGTTACATTGAGCAGATGACATCAATATTACGAAAAGTGATGAGAGAAAGGCAACTGTAGCTTGTCCTTTTGTCCAATTGAGAGTGGTCATAAATAGAACCTTAATGTCCTTAAACATTTAGAACCAGAGGCTGCTGACAACTCTTTAAAATTTTCTTTGTCTACTAAAGAAAAGGCACCAACAAACAAACATAAAACAAGCCTGGGTGACGCAACAGAAAGATCATGCAGAGAATTTCATGTCTGACTGCCTAATGGTCTGGGAGACGTGGCCTCATCTACTGATTTTCCAGATGACCTTGAGCAATGCACAGAAACTCTGCCTTCTCTGCTTCCCGACATGTGTGACAGCTGTAAGGTACAGCCTCAAAATGATTGCATTGCTCTTTGAACGGCTACAATATATCTTTCTGTGATTGCTGGGCCTGTACTGACCTGAAGAACTCTGTGGGAGATGATAGCCACATGACGGCTAATTTCAGATGGAGAGCCGTGAAATTGAATCACCCAAATGTTTCCAAGCAGTGCATAGACCAACCATCCAGGAAACTAGATTTTCTTCTAACTAAATTTTATTGTCTTGGTGCCTCAGTTTAATACCCTCTCTCTCACCATTCCAGTTCATTCCGAGTGAAGGTTTTTCTGATCACAGTTCCTGAGGAAATCTGATGTCATCTTAATGAGTTTAGTGGGGTGTTTTAAAAGGGTACCTGGGATTTGTTTATTGAGGGGTAGAAAGACACATGGACAAGGAAATGAGTGTCATGAAAGAAATTCTTTATACTCACAGATCCCTAGAAACAGGAGACGTGACATACATTTCACCACCCCAGAGGGAAGCCCCAGGGGCTGTAGGAAAGCAGAGGGAGAGGGAATAAAAAGAGGCTGGAGCCATTGTTGTGGTTTCTACCAAAAAAAAAGGAAAGGATAAGGCAGGGCAAATAGGTTTAGTACCAGCTATTTTCAATACTTTCAGCAGGCTCCGGGGCAGAGGAGCTGTCCATTTGCATGGTGCCTGGCCCTGTGCTGATTAGGGGAGATGGACAGTGAGTGGCACAGATTTTAAGAGCTTGAATTTCATAGAAGAAGTGGTTAGGGGTATGGGCTCTGACTGGTTGGTTAACACATGAAAGGCAAACTCCAAGCCAAGCTGTGTGCTGTCTTTGAGAGAAGTCCCACCAGGGTCAGTCCTTCCATGTCAGCAAGGTCTCAAATCTCAAAGTGTTACCAGAAAGGGGTCCTGATCCAGACTCCAAGAGAGTCTTGGATCTCACACAAGAAATTATTTGAGGCAAGTCCATAGAGTAAAGTGAAAGCAAGTTTATCAGAGAAGTAAAGAAACAAAGAACCTAATTTATTTCCTGAACTAGAGATTCTGTAAGTTCTGTATCAATAAAACCCTTTGACTTTGCAAATCCAAAATCTTAAACTACAGTAAGAAAACGTATTTCTGAAAGAATATTGTGATTATTTCTAAAAGCAAAGGAAATGAACAAGGTAATTGTCAACTTACCATGATATTGTCATGCTTAGTATAAAGTTCAAACCCAGGTGTTACACTTTTTATTTTAGAGAGCAATTGAAATTATATGTTGACACGTTTTTTTCTACTCACTCAAATAAAGCAGCCTGCAATTTTTCTTCTGTTTAGGAACAATATGGTGCTTCGATCTTCAAAGCTGCTATTTACATATCAACAGCTTTGTTCAGCTCTCCTGTTCTCTGGTCAAGTGTGAAACTAAATGAAAAATCCACAGATAGTAAGATAATAAAAAAGGCAAAGAAGGAGTAAACAAGATGATTAGAAGAAATAAACAATGTAATTTAAAAGTGGACATGGATTATCGTAATTTAAAATGAATTTAATTTTATCATCGTAACTCCTTTGAACATTCTGCATGTTAATTTCCTCATTGGTTCAAGTCTCATTGACTTGAAAAATGTAAAGTATTTTTTTTTCCTTATGAAGACACTTACTGAAGTGAATGTAGCCTCTAAGATGATTTTATGTCATTCAGCCTTGTTCTAACAGATAAGCTTCAACAGACCTCCCAAACTTTCCCTGTTCTGGATGATTGCACACGAAATCCATTAGAGGAGCAAACTGTCATTCATTAGGTTTACAATATTGAATTTTGTCATACAGCTCATGCTATTTTTTTTTCAAAGATCTGTAAGCATTCAGTGTTTTGAGGGGAAGGGTCTTAGAGAAGAGGGATCAGGTTAAGTAAATAAATATTTTTCCAATCCTACTGAATTTACAGAGAACTCACTTTGTTTTTTTTTTTCTTTGTTTGTTTTTTTAGAAATTAGAAGCCAAAGACATATAACATGGAGTTGTATTATGATGGTTTATTCTTTGTAAAAATCTGATTTAATTTTTTTAATTTTGTTTTTATAATTTAATCTTTTTAATTTATTTTTATTGAGTGACAATATTATATACTTATTGTGTACATGATGTTTTGAAATATGTGTACATTATGAAATGGCTCAATGAAGCTGTTAGCATGTGTATTACCTCACGTACCATTGTTTTTGCAGTGAGAACACATAAAAATCTATTCTCTTAGCAAGTTTTAAAATACAATACATTGTTATTAACTACAGTCACCATGTTATACAACAGATGTCTTGAGCTTATTCACTCAGCATCTTTTCTAGTCCACTCATAGATTCTACTCTGACCAATCATTTTCGTTTTCATTTATTTATTTATTGAGATCGGATCTCACTCTGTAGCCCAGGCTGGAGTGAATGTCACGATCGCAGCTCACCGCAGCCTCCAACTCCTGGGCTCAGTTGATCCTCACACCTCACCCTCCCAAGTATCTGGGACTACAGGTGCATACCACCATGTTCTGCTAATTTTTTTTTCTTTCTTTTTAGTAGAGACAGGATTTTAGTCTCCTTATATTCCAGGCTGGTCTCAAGCTCCTGATTTCAGGGAGTCCTCCCTCCTCAACCAGGGATTCTGAGAGTGACCCACTGTGAGTGGCCTGACCAATCATTTTCTCAGAGAGTGTGAAATAAAGATTTTTAGGTGGTGAAAGTGTTTTATGATAAGGAATGATCACTGTGTTTTTATGGACTCTACAGATAATGCCCTTTCCCCCACCTAAGCAAAGGAACCAGAAATTATTTTTAAACATAAATATAAATACTTATAAGCCAGCCTATTTATTATTGCCTAGAACTGTTCAGACAAGAGAGGTAACATTTTATACCCAAAACAACATGATATAGCTTTAAAAGTTTTTCTTTTTACTGTGTAATATTTGGCATATATGAAAAAGTAATATACATATATATATACATATTTAAAACATAATAATAAATTAAATACCCAGGAGCCAACACACAAATGAATGTATAAAATATTAGTAATACTTATGTGCCTCTTATCTGCCTCCCCACACTCAAAAAGGTCCACTAGAGTGAATTTTGTGTTTATCAAAGATTTTACCATCTATATTCGCCCCCTTAAGCCACATATACTCCTTAGCTGTGCTTCTTGTTGAGCTTTATAAAGAGTGATATCATCCATAATGTGATAGTGACTCTACATAGTTAAGACTGTACATAACCTTCTGTGGCTTGCTTTCCACCCCCTCAACATTATATGTCAAATATTTGTCTGTTTTGTTACATGTCACTGAACTTCATGCATTTTTCCTATTATATGGTATTCTCTTATATGGATGTCACAATTTACCTGTTCTTCCAGCAGTGGATGTTTGTGTTATTTCCAGTCACTTGCTATTATCTCAGTGCTTATAAATGAGTGTTTCTCTTATAACCAATTCCTGGGCTATGGGTTATGTTTATGCTCATCTGGACAGTTGAATTTAAAATTGTTTTCCAAAGTGGTTAGATGTCCCTCATCAGCAATATATCCCACTGGTCCTTTGTTTGTCAGACTTGGCAGTCTAAGGAATAATTAATGTTTACATCATTGAACTGATTGGGCATACTTCTTTCTGTTTGTTATTTATTTTTCAAGGTCTCAGGAGGAACTTCAGGCCTTAGTAAGGTCATTACAGCACATTAACTTTGTCTTCCGGGTTTCTTGATTTTATTTTAGTTTGCTCACAGACACCCCTTTTAACCAGTGCACCATCTGCTTAAGCTTTTCCGCCATAATTGGTTCCATCAGCAATTTCTGTTTTTTGCTGTGCCTGAATACACTCGCGTTCATGGCTACATGTACTGTCTTACTTGTACAGGCGTAATAACCATCTTATCAACAACAATAATGTTAACTGACATTTATAAAAATCAAATGATATCAGCCACTCATTATCCTTCCTTTCAGTTTCAGCCAAGAAGCAAGTGAAAATCAAGATATAATGTCACATTTCTGCTTGTGAAATTGCACTGGAGAAATGGAAGAGCTTGGTCCCATCCTTATTCAGTCTGACTCCAGTTACTCCTGGATAAACTTAAGAACTTTGCCCTCCCTGTATCAGGGGTCAGGCCCTGGCCTGAGACTATCACTTAGTAGCAAGAAGCTAAGGAAGAAAGGATATTCAACTTCAAGGGATGCAGGTAGGAGGCCGGAGACAGAGACAGACAGACAGGAGATGGAGACTTAGGTTGCCTACATTTCGGTGTAGCAACCCCGCCTCTGGAAACCATGGCCCACTGCAAGCCAGACTCACCACAATCACATAGCTCATCCCTCTTCCTATGGAGGAAATGGACCACTCTATTAAATACCCTATATACGTCATACTATTTAGTATGTAAAACATTCTTATGCATGGGTATTAATATTTCATTACAATGTTATAGATGAAGACACTAAAAGATTACAATTGTATAGATAATGTCGTAGCTAAAAGTGATAGAGCTGAAATTTGAACACAAGTCTATTGACTACAGAACCCAAAAAGTGTAGCCTCTTCCCCATACTGCTCCTTTTTAACAGGAATCTTCTGGAAACCCATGCCTTCATTCAACAAAGTTACTTTACCAAGGTAAAGACCTGGCACCAAGGCGAGTCATAAGGAGATACCTCAGTACTTCTTGGTTCCCCTAAAAATATACCTTGTACATCGGTTTTGACTTCAGAATTCCAAATTCAGCACTGAAAAACTAGCTTGGTAATATTTCCACTTAGACATTTTAGTACTTAATTAAATGAATATCCATGTGAGGCTTATTAGGTGCCTGGCACTCTTTGGCATGCTGTACGAGCCCCTACATGTACATTCATGCACATGTACACACATGAACACCTAAACACATATGCACATAAACATACAAAATGAAAAAGACATTGCTCACCCTCGAGAAGCTTGAAATCTAATGGAGGTCAGGAGGGAAGAAGGAGAAAATATTCAATAATTTTAAGTGTCTCATTCAGACAGAGAGAGGCCTGTGGTATACCTGGTAGAAACATAAAGAAGGAGATGGATGCAAGAAATATTCAGGATTCAAAGGATTGAATAGCCCAGGGTGTAGAGGTGTGATAGAAATGAATAGTGAGATCTGAGTGAACTCCCCACTTTAGGCTTGGATGACCAGGTGGTATCATTTACCAGGAAAAAGAATAAGTGAGGGAAGAACAGGTTTAAGGGAAACAGGATGAGTTAAATAGATGTGTGAAAATGGCTGTAACATAAAGCCACCATGAAAGATGATCATAGAGCTCCATAGCTATTACCACAGAAGCTATGATCGTTCATTTAATGTGTCACCTTGACTGGATCAGAGGTACCCAGATACCTAGTTCAACATTATTTCTGGGTGTGTTGGTGAGGGTGTTTCTGGAGGAAATTAGCACTTACTCCCTAAAATGGATGGTCTTCTCCATTGAGAGTGGGCATCATTTAACGTATTGAGGGTCTGAATAGAATAAGGAGCAGAAAGAAGGAATTTGTCCTTCTTTTCTGTCTCACTGCTGGAGCTGGGACATCTCATTTGATCATCTACTTCACTCAGATTGGGAGTTACATCGTTGGCTCCTCTAGTTCTCAGGCCTTTGGGCTCATATTGGAAGTAGACCACCAGCTTTTCTAGTCTGCCTTGCTAAAGGAGCTTAGAGTCTAGTCTAGCTTATAGATAGCAGATCATGAAATTTCTCAGCCTCCATAATCACATGAGTTGATTCCTCATTTTTTATACATATATAGCTATGGATATATTTCCCATTGGTTTGCTCCCTGGAGAATCGTGAATGATACAGAAGCTAAGGGCTTTTTACCAAGATGAAAGATGATTACTCTAATTTCTCATCCTTCCAAGATGCGATACACACTACTCAGGTACTTCCAAGACACTGTGCACTGAACTCTCAGACAGGACACCTAAGCTTTCATATGTCCCTGTTTGCTTCCTTATAGAATATCATAAAATCAGTGCTGACATTTAGATGACATATTTCCATTTTTTTATCTTCTGGGACCTCAGTCTATGAATGAAAATGTTAAGCACTGAAGGAGAGCTTCTGTCCTGAATGTGTCAAGCTGACAACCTAAGGAAAAGTGCATTCTTCTTAAGACTGCTGTATTTTCTTCTTTTAGAAGTATCTGGATGGCAAATCTGGATCTTTGAAGAGAGTAATGATTTTCTTTGGTAGGAGTAGTGGTAAAAATCCCTGTTTTCTTCAGAATGTTAATTTTCAATCATTCATTATTTCCTTTGACTTAAAATCTTTAGTTCTTCCTACTAATGAGTTTATTTTGATACCACAGTATGATGTTAAATATGTGACATGACATCACAATGATCATTTTAGCAATGTGAGCCTTATAATAGTACAAACATATCTTTATTTAGCAACTCTTATGCCCCGGCAATACAGTAGTGAATCAGGCAAGCATAGTGTCTTCCTTGTTCAAGAAGCTTCTAGTCTAGTCCAGAAGAGTCATTGAACAAGTAATTGCAGTTGGGTTGAGAGTTACACACTGGGAAGTACAGAATGCTATAGGAACCTGGAAGGACAGAATGCTACAGGAACCTGGAAGTACAGAATGCTATAGGAACCTGGAAGTACAGAATGCTATAGGAACCTGGAAGTACAGAATGCTATAGGAACCTGGAAGTACAGAATGCTATAGGAACCTGGAAGTACAGAATGCTACAGGAACCTGGAAGTACAGAATGCTATAGGAACCTGGAAGTACAGAATGCTACAGGAACCTGGAAGTACAGAATGCTATAGGAACCTGGAAGTACAGAATGCTACAGGAACCTGGAAGTACAGAATGCTATAGGAACCTGGAAGTACAGAATGCTACAGGAACCTGGAAGTACAGAATGCTATAGGAACCTGGAAGTACAGAATGCTACAGGAACCTGGAAGTACAGAATGCTATAGGAACCTGGAAGTACAGAATGCTACAGGAACCTGGAAGTACAGAATGCTATAGGAACCTGGAAGTACAGAATGCTACAGGAACCTGGAAGTACAGAATGCTATAGGAACCTGGAAGTACAGAATGCTATAGGAACCTGGAAGTACAGAATCCTATAGGAACCTGGAAGTACAGAATGCTACAGGAACCTGGAAGTACAGAATGCTACAGGAACCTGGAAGTACAGAATGCTATAGGAACCTGGAAGTACAGAATGCTACAGGAACCTGGAAGTACAGAATGCTACAGGAACCTGGAAGTACAGAATGCTACAGGAACCTGGAAGTACAGAATGCTATAGGAACCTGGAAGTACAGAATGCTATAGGAACCTGGAAGTACAGAATGCTACAGGAACCTGGAAGTACAGAATGCTACAGGAACCTGGATGTAACCAACTGAGAAGCCTGTCAGTAACAAACAGTTGTTCTTTGACCTTCATATCAACTCTGTGAAATAGGTTATCCCATTTTGAGAAAGCAGGCTCCATGAGCTTGATTGACTTGCCCTCATAGTAAGTGTTCAGAATTAGAATCATACCTTTTATTTTAATTCCCAAGCTCTTTCCACTAAACCACTGCAGAATAGCAATCGTGACTTAGAAGAAACTAATCCTAGATATGGATAAAAAGGGAGGATTAGAAACTCTTCCTAAGATTTTTGGTTTCTAGTCATCCAACAGAACACACATTAAGCAAGATGTTCTTGGTTATTTTCTGCTTATTTAAATCTGTGAGAACCGAGGTCTGGAGTCTGCAGCTTTGCACCTATTAGGTGAGGGGAGGAGCCTGCAATTCAGGTACTGCCCACATGGAGCCTGAGAACAGAGTCTCCCTGGAAAAGCACAAAGACAAATCAGTTCCTGGCAAGAACTTGGCCTGGAACTCCCTTAAGACTCATCAAACTCACTCTGAACTGGAGCTATCAAGCTTGGATAGAATGCATGGAATCACTATTAAAGGACTCTCAAAAGGCCGACTGGGGACAAGACGAGAACTTAAGGTACCACTGATGGCAGTGAGTTTCTCATTTTCCTATGGAATTTCCCAGCCTGGAATCAAGACAGCCCAAAGCCTGGAAGTGGACCTTGAGTACAGACAGAGAGAATGCCAGGAGAAGCCCCCTAGGTCTAACTTAATACATACAAAAGGGACAACCAGTGGATATTTTTCCTCTCAATTCTTTCATGACTGAACTCCCAGATAGTTCCACTGCAGCAGCTAAAACAGGATTCTAATCTGCAGGTGCCTAACACCCTGAGGGAGGGGGCTCTTCCTTTCTAGTTCAAGGAGCTGAATTCCCAAAAGGGTATGGAAGACCTACCTCCTCTCTGTGCTCTTGCAGCTTAGCCCTGAATATGGGTGCAGTTGCAGCTGTTGTGACTAGAACCCAGCTTTCTGACTACCTAGAAGACAGAAAGTGAATAATTTGGACTTGAGTAAAATTTATAAATGTTGTCTTGCAAAAATACTGTTAAGAGAATGAGAAGACAAACTATGGTTGAAAAGTAAACGTTTGCAATTCATATAGCTGATGAAGGACTTGTGTGCCGAGCATGTAAAGAACTCTTAAGGCTCAACAGTAAGTAAACACATCCAGCTGAAAAATCAGCAAAAGCAGAAGAATTCCACGAAATTTATATAAGTCCGCCCTCAAGGAGAGGGATCAGAACTACCCACTCCTTGAGTGTAGGTTGTGCATAATGACTTCCTTCCAAAGAGCACACTATGAAAAGAGGGGGAGAGATAACTCTACACTGGTGAAGTCTGACAAACACTACCTGAGCCAGGTGATCAAGGCCAACATCAACAGTTGATAGAATACACTCTCGGTAAGATATGATGGGGATGGTATTTTTCCTCTGTGGCGTTCTCCCCCAAACCCACCATCTCAGTCTAATATTTAATGAGAAAAACATGAAACAGATTTCAGTTGAAGGATGTTCTATAAAATACCTGACCAGTATATCTTAAAATTATTAGTCATTAAAACAAAAAGTCTGAGTAACTGTCACAGCCAAGAGGCCTAAGGAGACATGATGATTAAATGTACTGTGGTGTCCTATATGGGCTGCTGCCACAGAAAAAGGACATTAGGTAAAAAGAAAGGAAATCTGGATTAAGTTGGACTTTAGTTAATAATGATGCATCAATATTGCTTCATTAATTGGAACAACTGTACCATACTTTTTTATACAAGATGTTAATTACATGGGAAACTGAATACATGGTGCAGGGGGACTCTATGACATTTGCAAATTTCTTACAAATCTAAAATTGTTCTAAAAAATGAAGTTTATTTTCTAAAATTACATTAAAAGGCAAAAGAAATGGTAAAAGACTTGACCAGACACTTCTTCAAGGAGAATATAAATGGCAAATAAGCAAGTGAAAAGCTGCCCCAGCACCTTTGTTCATTAGGGAAATGCAAGTTAAAACCACAGTTAGATATTAATACACAAAACCCAACAGTACACAATTCTAGAACCCGGAGAGCTAATAAGACAAGATCTTAGTTGTCATTTGTACTCAATGTGCTTATGAATAAAGGATTGCTGCTTGTTTTATAAGGCAAATGTTTGGGCTTTCTTAAGCCAAGAGATATTTTCCATTCTTGAAAGTTCATTGACAAGAAAAACTGTTTCTCCACCGCACCCAGCTCCCTACTCACCATAACACCTCCCTGTATGCAGGAGCTGGCGAGGGTGGAGAGGACAGTTATAGGAACGAGCAGCAGTTTCATCCTGCAGGGGAAAGGAGGCTGGCTGGGCAAGAGGTGTCCAGGAGTCCTGCCGGCTGGGGAAATGTGGCTCTTGTAGCCCTCCGCAGCTGTACATGTGATGCTGCTTTCTGGCCACGACTGCCAGAAAAGTCTGGATCCTCTCACAATTGGATCAGTTGTGAAGTGGTCAGTATAAGTTTCATTTGCCAGGAAAAGCCCAGATCACTGTACTGGGAAGGACTCCATGGAGTCTGCAGTCAGGAGCAGGCTCTGAAACACATGGGAAGCAGGTCACAGTCTTCCACGAAGCAGGAGCCCTGTGACACCACATAGGCCAGTGAGTTGCTGGGAGCAGTGGCTCCTTCTCACTTCTTGCCATTGCTACTCTCTCCCTTCCTGTTGCCCTATTCCCTGTTCCACCACACTGCCCCATCCTCAGTTATCCTCCACTCTGAGTCTTAACTGTGTGATATCTTATGCCAGAATCTTAGGTCTTGTATATGAGCTCATGTTTTTATGCCACAGAGGTAGTACAGACAGTGATCTAGACAGTAGTTTAGATCCATGGTTCTTGACCTCGGCTGCATATTTGAATCACCTGTAGAGTTTTTAAAATTCCAATGCCTAGAAGTACACCAACTAATTACAACGTATTTTGGGAAGTTGGGAGCCAAGAATCAGTATTTCTCTAAAGCTTTCTAATTGATTCCAATGCTTGGCCAAGCCTTAAAAAAACACTAATTTAATCAGAAGCACAGTAGAGGAAAGGAGGGAAGTTATTGATCTAGCTATAGTTTCTGACCCTTCTTACAGCTCAGTTGGAAAGTTTCTGCAATAGGTCAGGTAAGATGAGAAGAACAGCAGTAGTGATGAAGAGATGGGACAGCTTTGAGTGATCGTGAAAGGTGGAATCAGCAGAGCTTGCAGGAGTCATTGAATAGGGAGTCAAAGAGGGGTCCAGAGGAGGCCATGTGTTCAGGTTTTATTAAATCAGTATAAGGAAGGCAGGACGATGAGAAACATAATTTTGGTTGTGGACGTGTTGGATGTCACGTAATTCTGGAGCTATCCAGGTGGCATTTTCAGACTCTCAGAGGAGAGTTGGGCCAGAAATATAATTTGGAAATCATTGACAGAGCATGGTACCTAGAAGCTTGAGAGTCAGTGAGATTATCTTGGGAGAGCAAATGAAGTGGAAAGAACAGAGCCCTGGGGAGCACCAGTGTGCTTAACGGGAGGGCAGAGGAAAAGCCAGCCAAGCAGACTGATAAAAAGAGAACCATGAGGAACTGTCACAAAAGACAAAGGAGCAGACAGTTGCAGGAGGAGAACTCATCAGCAGGTCCAGTGCTGCTGCTAGATCCAGTATGGTGTTTACTGAACTGGCAATGTGAAGGTCAGTGGGTACCTATGCCGGAGCATTTTAGCAGAGTGGCAGAAGCCTGACCACAATGCAACTGGAGAGGGAAATGAGGAAAGGGAGACAGCAAATATAGATTACGCTTCTGAAAAAAAATGGCTGTGAATAGAGAGATACTCCGTGATCCCTGGAGAAAAAGGCGGAATTCGGGGAGGAATTTTCTCTTTTTGTTTTTGTTGTTGTTGTTTTGGTGAATTTATAAGCTACAGGAAAGGGACCAGTACCAATGAAGAAATTGAAACTCCAAGACTCCTAGGAGTCTCATTATGCCTTTGATTCTCCTCTGCCATGCCATGCACACATGGTAATTCATACATCAAGGATCCTTTGCGGGAGGAAGGGATTGATATTTAGAGAGGGTGAAACTTTGAGCACAAGGGACACCTTTGTTTTGTTTATTTTATGTGTTTGTGTATGTGTGTGTGTGATCCTAGAGAAACGAAGAGTTTCTTGAGGGAAGATTATGGTATCAACACATTTTTATTTGAGCCTTTCCTTATAGAAGACCAAGGTTGGTACAGTCGGGGCTGATGCAAAAGTTTGGGCACTGACTGCAAAGGAAAATTGAAACTTTCAGGAACAAAGGAGCCAAGATGTGAGCTCAAACTGAATCCCAAGAAGTGCTGAGTTTCAAAGTTGAGGAACTCAAGAGTGGTCTTCAAGTTCAAAGGTTACAAGCAGGACCAAGATTATGATATCAAGCCAAGGCCACATGCCCAGGGTGTGCACAGCATGGCAGAGGAGAATCAAAGGCATAATGAGACTCCTAGGAGCTGAGGCTTTGTTAGCCATTACTTGGCGCTAAAGAAGAGGAGATACCATCTCACGCCAGTTAGAATGGCGATCATTAAAAAATCTGGAGACAACAGATGCTGGAGAGGATGTGAAGAAATAGGAACACTCTTACACTGTTGGTGGGACTGTAAATTAGTTCAACCATTGTGAAAGACAGTGTGGCGATTCCTCAAGGACCTAGAAATAGAAATTCCATTTGACCCAGCAATCCCATTACTGGGTATATATCCAAAGGATTATATATTGTTCTACTATAAGGACACATACACATGAATGTTCATTGCAGCACTGTTTACAATAGCAAAGACCTGGAATCAACCCAAATGCCCATTGATGATAGACTGGACAGGGAAAATGTGGCACATATATACCATGGAATATTAGGCAGCCATCAAAAACAATGAGTTCGTGTCCTTTGTAGGAACAGGGATGAACCTGGAAACCATCATTCTCAGCAAACTGACACAAGGACAGAAAATGAAATACCACATGTTCTCACTTATAGGCAGGTGTTGAACAATGAGAACACATGGACACGGGGAGGGGAGCATCACACACTGGGGTCTGCTGTGGGGAAACAGGGGAGGGACAGTGGGGGGTGGGGAGTTAGGGAGAGATAGCATGGGGAGAAATGCCAGATATAGGTGAAGGGGAGGAAGGCAGCAAATCACACTATGCAACAATCTTGCATGTTCTTCACATGTACCCCACAACCTAACATGCAATTAAAAAAAAAAGAAGATCACAGGAAGTTGAGAGATTGCCTTCTGCAGAGTGGCTCATTCTCTCTGCTCTGAACAAGCAGGGCTCGTGGTGTCTGATTAGCAAAAAAGGCAGGAGTTTGGTAAGGAGACTGCAGGAGAATGGAACAGTTCTGGAGTGGCCACTGAGAAGAATCCAAAAGGAAGCTGACCAAGGACAAGTAAAAAAGGATCCAGCTGAAACTGGAGACTAGCAATGTGTAGTGGCATTGTCCTCATAGTTGAGTTACTGTCTCCATTTGTGCTTGGCAGCCCAGGTGTAGTAGCAAAGAAACAGCACTGTGAGATCCATCCTGCCAGGTGGGTGTGGCAAAGTCCAGGACCCAGGCAGGGGAGGAGGCTGGAAAAGACCAAGCCGAACAGGTGCAAAACAAATGTGTATAAACATAGATCTAAATGTAGCCATGCCCTTATATAGCTAATGAATGACTCACAATTATGAAAATTAATCCTAGCCTGTTTTTAGATGGCATTTTGTCAGTTTCCTGAAAGTAAAATCTCCTGTTAGTTTTATTCAAGAGGCTCATTTGCTCCATGTTTATTATACAAACCTCTGCGTCTTCATTTCCATTTTGAAAGGAGAATGTAGTACTCTCTTCCCATTGCTGCATGATAATCAGGCAGATAGAGAGGTAGCTGAAGCTCTGGAGGTGCTTTTCATTGAGTACCTAATGCTTAAATAGTGATTTAATTGGCAGTCATTGAAAACTCAGGGCTCACAATTCTATATTTTTTAAAGAAAGAAGATTGGTTATTTCCCATGAGCATTTCGTTAATGGAGAAAAAGCAGAACTCCGTGGACTAACCTGGTTTGACATTTACTTAAAATACACCAAGTGCTATTTATCTGGATTACCTTATTATATGCCCCAGCTCTGCTGGATAATTAAGGGACAGCTGGAGAATGAGTGCCAATATTTTACAAGAAGAACTTTTAGGGCTGCTTCTCCTGTGTTTAATGAACTTAATCTGGACTAATGAAAGTGCTATGTTGGGGCCAGGGGGATAGAGTGGAGGCAGAGGGGAAGGTTGAACTCCTTGGTTTAAAAAGAGCCTTGCTTATTTTAATCAGAAAAAAAGTTGGAGGGATAGAGGGAAGGGTGTGATTCTTTTCTGTTTTAATAGAAAAAATTGGTTCTTGGATCATTTATTCTACTTTATGATACTATATTGCATTATAAAATATGGAAAATGAAACTCACCCTGTGGAGAAAAGAATACCACTTCTCTATTTATTGGAAATTAAGACATAAAATGTCTTAATGAGAATTTATGAGAGAAATCCCTGGGTAATCTGGGAAGAATTCTGCAAAGGATCATGCCTCCTATAGGCACTTACTGAATGTTAATAGGTGGCCGTAAGAATTTCAGTTTGGTTCTCTGCTCCAACTCTGCTGCCTTCTTTCTCCTACCACTGTTACCCAAAATTATGCAGCCACAGTGTGCAAAGCTTGGAAGATAACTTATATTCCCATCTTTTGCTGAATGAATTAACCACAACTGCAGCATGGCTGATCTGAATGCTGTGATCCACACTAACCATTGAAAGTAACAGAAAGCACCATTCCTGTGCTTTGGAAGTTGTGATGACTAGGGCCTTGGCGACAGAGATAAAGAGGGTGAGACAGGATACAAGGTTCGGTCTTCCTCAGTTCTAAATGGCATCCTCATGGGTAAGGTGGCTCAGCAGTCAATCATCATTCATGGAAGGATTTATCAGGAACCCTTTTAGGATAAGCCTGTTATTCAAAGCCAAGGAGTGCTGACTAGACAGCTGACTGAGATGAGATCAGAGTCAAGGTCAGGGCAAAAAGCCATCAGAATTCAGGTAAGGTAACCAGTGTCACTGGCAGAAGCAAGGAAACTCAGCATGACTGGGGGTGTAGTGTCTGGAGTTTGGACAGCCTCTTCCTAATACAAATAAATCAGTAGTCCACATAGTCAGCCGAGACGCATGTTGATACTTACCTTTGCTTTGTCCCTTGGGATTTTAAAAGCTCCCTCTTACAAAAAGGAGGCAAGTTGTTGTAAGGACAAGCCCAGATGTCATGGAAATCTACAGATTTGGAGCCAGACCAACCCAGGTGAACCTCAGCCTCAGCACTTGCTACTTGCAAGGACTTAAGCAAGTTAACTAACCTCTCTGAGCTTCCATTCTCTTAACTGGGAAGCAAGGACAATAATAACTACCTATCAGCCTGCTCTGAGCATTCAGTGAGGTAATGTATGAGGTTTCTGGCATATAAGAGTGTCTTAATAAATATTTCTCTTATTCACGCATAGACATTTAAAAACTGAAGTCATGAAGGCCAGTACTGAAGTCCCCTATTTTTCAAATGAGGCAACTAAAACATTTTCTTGCCCAGCATCTCAAACCATCATTCTCAAATTTGGTCCCTGGACCAGCAGCAACAGCATCATCTAGGCACTCAGGCCCCATCTCAGACCTACTGAATCAAAAACACGTGAGATGGGATCCTGTGTTTCACCAAGCCCTCCAGCCGATTGTGATGCAAAATGAAGTTTAAAAACTATTGCATGAGGGTAAATCAGATCAGTAACTCACAGTATACGACAGGTACAGAGCTCGCAGGCCTCAGATTAGCAGCCTGTACTAAATATGGTCTCATATTTACCTACTAAGATTCACTTGGTGTTGGCAGTTTACTTTGAGCTGCATGATATTGGCCTCAAATGGGGTCCACATCATCATGGTACCAAAATCCTGGACTTGGGGATGACAGTAATTTCCCAAATTATTTCTACTGTCAGACCATATGTGTGATCACATATTTGAATCAGGTCTGAGAAACAGAGCCCATCACCTCCCTGGTGCGTGAAGTCAATTCTAAGTGAGCACCATCACCTATTCTTTCCCTTCTTCCCAGCTGTATTTGGTGGCTGAATATCATAGTGGTCACTAGGTAACTTGGGATGCTTTTGACTATTGTAAAACCTCAAAGTCTCAAAAACAATGATGATTATCAACAGCAGCAGCCCAGAGAATAAGCTTCCGACTGTCCTTGGATAGTTTATCCTATGGGGTTGGGGAGCAAGGTCAATCTACAATATCGGACTTACAAAATCCAAAACAGAGGTGTACTCGGAGGAGCCACTGCCCCACTCTCTACCCTGCACCCATCCTGGGGTCCCTGCACTGGGTGTTGCCTCACTGTGGAATTTGAAATTGCTCTGCAGCAGATGTCTGTCATGCTGTCGGTTACCTGCACACCTGCTTCCTCTCTCTCCTAGTCCTTCCAGGCGAGAGAAAAACAAAACACAGCCTTGAGCTTGAAACACATGCATTCACAACTGAGCCCCTTCCAACAATGCCCAAGGAGATTTGGAAAAGAAAACCAGCTCTTTCTCTCTTGTACACACTGCGGTCGCCAAAAGAGAAGCATTGTTCTGTCAAGGTCCACCACATGCTAGAGTGATTGCTGGAACCTTCAGAGAAGAGAGATTGTGTTTATAATGAGAGGAAAATGGATTAATCAAAACTCTAGCCTTCAGCTGTCAGCACTAGAATACAGGATGTCAATTGGAATATGAGGTGGCTTTGACAAGAATACCATCTTGCTTGCTTTAGCCAATCCTATTTGGAGCAACCTGAGTTAAGCAACAATTTTCTCTGCAGCAAATGAATGCATACCAACAAAATCCATTAGCTACAAAAGTTATGGCATTGATTTTAGAATAAAATGTTGTTGCAAAAGAAGGAAATCATAGTCTAATATCTCCACTGCTGACAGCCGGTACAAGTCTCAGGAGAGAGCTACTTGCAAAAGTATATCCCCTTCATAAGGCACAGATAACTTGTGTATCTTAATCAATAGGCTATAGACTCTATAGTATAGAGTCTAGTCTATAAATATCACCAGCAGTTAGATTTATATTAAAAGTCTAAAACAAAAATTTGTTTAAACTGGCATTACTTTTGGGGTTTAGAGATATTTGTATTTCCATAGGTTCTTTATGAAATACATTGTGCTACCTACCAACGAGTCCGTCTGAGTAATGCCACCCTCCTGTCCTAAACAAACATGCAACCATGTTTACATTAGAAACCCATTTCAGTTACCACCTGCTTCACAGCCAGTGTGGCTTTCTGACAGCGTTCTGTGATCACGGGGAGTGCTGTGGATTTAAGGCCATAACGTTAACATTTTCCGGGCGTGAATGATGTGGCGTCTGTACCTATTCCAGTGTAAGCGTATCAGCAGTCTAAAAGTGATCTGCTGACATGTTTAGACAAATTGTCTTAATATTGCCCAAAGCAAAAACTGAGAAGAAAATAATTTTTAATGGAATTTCGCTTAGAATCCACCCCATCTGAGTTCACCTTCACACTTAACATCTCCATTCTTCCCAGGGTATCCGATGTCTTCATACCACCCTGGGCCTTACTCTGTCTGATAAGGGCTGCATTTCTTGATTTCTTCATATATAAAGTGAGGATATCCATTATTCATATACATGCATATTCATGTTCATAGGGACTTCGGAGGATTCAATGAAATAATTATATATAAGGGAGCTCGCCTATAGAAAGTGTTCAATAAATGTTAGCTCTTATTATTATTCTTTGAATGCCAACCTGTTCCAGGAAGCCTAAAGCTCAATAATTTGATGTTTCTCTTTCTACATTTGAGCAATGAAAGGTTGACTTTATTTCCTAGTAGCTAAGGACAAAATCAGAACAAAGCAAAAAGTAAATCATATTAATAAATATATATATATTTGTGTGCAAATATTCATGAGCATACATATATCCATACGAGTGAATTTTTCATTTTAATGGCAAAGAAGGCATATATATATATATATATATATATATATATATATATATATATGCAGAAAATCCTTTCCTTAAATTAAGTTATCTTCAACCTGGGCTTTGCAAAGTAAAAAAAAAAAAAAAATGCTTTTAAACAAGTTGTCCTTGGGTCATCCTGTCCTAAACCTGAGGGTCTGCTATCTGTTTCTGAGGTAGTAACTCAGAAAGGACTTTTCTCTAGAGTTTTTCTCACTAATGATGTATGTTAGCTTGAGGGTAGAACCTGAAGACTCCAGAGCAGTGCACACAGCTCACCGTCACCTCCTGGGTATTTCACTAATGTCTGCAGATTCCTAGGCCCAACAGAGACCTAAGAAATCAGAATTTCCAGGGACTCCTGAGCCTCCTTTTATTTAACTCCCTCTCATCCCCAAGGCAAATGCGATGAGCACTGAAGTATCATAACCACTGATTTTTTACTATCTCTGGCTACATGTTGACAGATGTGCTTTTGAAAAATCCAGTGTCTAGATGGGCATTGGCCAGATGCTTGATCCTCTAAAACTGAGACGGAACTATGTGGAAGATTGGAGCAGTGAATGAAACAGAGCCATTTGCTTAGACACAAACCCAAGGAGAGAGGCACCATTTGGTTGTGATTATTTAAAACCCAGACTTCAAAGTCACAAAAATAGTTTAGCATGGACATTGGAAACTGAGTGTCTGCCAGTAAAGCCAATCGTTTCCAATGATAGAAACCGAATTCTTTAAATACTTACTCAAATATGTGGTTGAGTCACTGAAGTTGTCTACTGCTTGGCACATTTTAGGTGTGCAATATGATAAAGCCTAAACACCAAGAAGAATGTATTATAAGCTTAAACAATAAGTATTATTATAAAGGCTCATGTGCTGTGCTGCTGGAAAACAGAACAGATGGCTTCCCAAAGGAGGAGACCCTGAGGAAGGAGCGGGGCTTTGGTAGGAAGGTGGAAGAGGAACAGCATCCCGGGCAGAGCAAAGAGAATGTACAAGGCACAGACATAGCAGAGACCTTGTCTTGTTCAGGAATACCAAGTAGTTCTCCATGGTAGGAGTCCCACAGTCACACAGTGAAAGCCACAGAAACCAGGGCCAATGACCAACATCCATTGAGATCCTAGAATATGATTTCAGGGATGAAGGTGGAAAGGAAGACTAAGCTAGATGCCAATGACTTTAGGGAAAGAGGTGCAGTGCCCTGAGAGTTGGCAGAGCACAGGGATGGAGACAGGCAGGATGGATAAGATGACCTTCACTGCTGGAGGATGGACAACCAGCACCTGATTGGTTAGATATAGGAGAATGTGCCACCTTTACTCAAGATTTGGCAAATAAGAGAAGAAGGGCCTGCAGAAGGCAAGGAGGTGGAGACAACATTTCACAAAGAGGCTGGAGATGTAAGGGAACTCTACTCCAAAGGACAGGGTAGAAATGGCCAAGGAGGGGACACTAGGGGTAGGAAGAGCTGGAAGAGGGTTAAAACACAGAGGACTCATGGTTCTGTCAAGCAGCATGGTGGTCAGAAAGGGCAGCCATGGGAAAGAGGCAGTGCCATCCACTTGGCCCCCAGTTCTAAGTAGAAAGTCTGTCCTGGGCCCCAAATTGCCTTTTGGACAGTTGATGTACACAGTGTACCTTTAGACTTGGAGTAAGGCCCCTTGTCTTGGCCATCACATATAGTCTTATGTTCCACTTGCCTATGTTCTTTCTTAGTCGAGGAAATAGGCAATAGTAATCATCACAGAATAATCTTACCCAATTCCTGATTGCTTCTTATATACATATTTAGGTGAGTATGTTCTCAAATTTGTCAAGAGAAAATGAGCACTAAGAGGCTGGCTTGTTTTCAGTGCTTTTCCACTCAACAGAAGCATAGATCAGAATTAGTGTCCATTCTGGGCAAAATATATCTGCAAAATTCACAAGGAGAAATTCCCTGACAGGAGATGGCAGGAGTCCCCCTGCCCAACACAGAGTATGAACTAGCTATAACAAATATTCTTTTAAGCTTATGAAGTTAGTGGTTCTCAATTACAGAATATCCCAGGAATCTATAAAATAGGAAGAGACAGACATAATTCTGTCTAATTGTGAAGTCTAGTCATCGGCAAACCTTGTTTCTGGATCCCAGTTGCCTAAACCACACTGCAGGAAATGATGTCCTAAACTTTCACTCATTATTCCCGGCAGCCACCCTGAGCCCCAGCCATTAGGATGGACTCTCACCCAGAGTTGTTTGTCCACAGTTTCCTCCTACTCGGAAGATAATTGCTGGGGAAAGTCCCTAAACTTGTGAAGCTTTCAAATGAAATTATCTGACTACCATTTGTTTGTTGTGTTGATAAATAAGCCATTAGTTTCACCACCACTATCTTTTCTGGCAAACCTTATTAAAACAAAATATTATGGCAATCCTCTGCTAATTTCAGTCAATCTCCTTTTGCTCAGATGTAGTTAAAAGAACTATTTCTCCCCAAACCAGAATGAGTGTAGTCATATCCAAATCTTTATCTCTGGGAAGCTCCTCAGTTTTAACCTCTTTCTCTCTCAAAAATAACGCAAATTTAAATTGTGTGTGTTGTCAGCAATTTTGAGGGTCAGAATATGTTTAATGGAAAATAGTCACTTTCAAGATGATTGGGATCTCTATCTGTAGAGTCGAGATAAGCATAGACTAGCTGATTATCAAATAATCAATATACTAATTAGTTTATTTAAAATACATTTGTAATGAATACTACACTTTATCCTAGTGGTTCTTGAACTTCAGCATGCATCAGAATCACCGTGGAGGGCTTGTTAAGATACAGATTGGTGGGCCACCCCCAGATTTTCTAATCCACTGGCTCTGGGATGGGGCCCAAGGATTTAAATTTTTTTTTTTATTGCATTTTAGGTTTTGGGGTACATGTGCAGAGCATGAAATACAGTTGCATAGGTACACACAGGGCAGTGTGTTTTGTTTGCTTTCTCCCCTTCACCCACATTTGGTATTTCTCCCCTGGCAATCCCTCCCCACCTCCCCCTCCCACCTGCCCTCCCCTTTTCCCCCTATAGACCCCAGTGTTTAGTACTCCCCTCTCTGTGTCCATGTGTTCTCATTTTTCATCACCTGCCTATGAGTGAGAATATGCGGTGTTTCATTTTCTGTTCTTTTGTCAGTTTGCTGAGAATGATGTTCTCCAGATTCATCCATGTCCCTACAAACGACACGAACTCATCATTTCTGATTGCTGCATAATATTCCATGGTGTTTATGTGCCACATTTTCCCAATCCAGTCTATCATCGATGGGCATTTGGGTTGATTCCAGGTCTTTGCTATTGTAAACAGTGCTGCAATGAACATTCGTGTGCATGTGTCCTTGTAGTAGAACGGTTTATAGTCCTTTGGATATATACCCAGTAATGGGATTGCTGGGTCAAATGGGATTTCTATTTCTAAGGCCTTGAGGAATCGCCACACCATCTTCCACAATGGTTGGACTAATTTACACTCCCACCAACAGTGTAAAAGTGTTCCTTTTTCTCCACATCCTCTCCAGCATCTGTTGTCTCCAGATTTTTTAATGATCGCCATTCTAACTGGCGTGAGATAGTATCTCAATGTGGTTTTGATTTGCATCTCTCTGATGACCAGTGACGATGAGCATTTTTTCATATGATTGTTGGCCTCATATATGTGTTCTTTCGTAAAGTGTCTGTTCATATCCTTTGACCACTTTTGAATGGGCTTGTTTGTTTTTTTCCTGTAAATCTGTTTGAGTTCTTTGTAAATTCTGGATATCAGCCCTTTGTCAGATGGGTAAACTGCAAAAATTTTTTCCCATTCTGTTGGATGCCAATTCACACTAGAGACTGTTTCTTTTGCTGTGCAGAAGCTGTGGAGTTTCATTAGGTCCCATTTGTCTATTTTGGCTTTTGTTGCCAATGCTTTTGGTGTTTTGTTCATGAAGTCCTTGCCTACTCCTATGTCCTGGATGGTTTTGCCTAGATTTCCTTCTAGGGTTTTTATGGTGCCGGGTCTTATGTTTAAGTCTTTAATCCATCTGGAGTTAATTTTGGTGTAAGGTGTCAGGAAGGGGTCCAGTTTCTGCTTTCTATACATGGCTAGCCAGTTTTCCCAACACCATTTGTTGAACAGGGAGTCCTTTCCCCATTGCTTGTTTTTGTCAGGTTTATCAAAGATTGTATGGTTGTAGCTATGTTGTGTTGCCTCTGATGCCTCTGTTCTGTTCCATTGATCTATATCTCTGTTTTGGTACCAGTACCATGCTGTTTTGATTACTGTAGCCTTATAGTATAGTTTGAAATCTGGTAGTGTGATGCCCCCCACTGTGTTCTTTTTGCTTAGAATTGACTTGGCTATGCGGGCTCTCTTTTGGTTCCATATGAAGTTCAAGGTGGTTTTTTCCAGTTCTGTGAAGAAAGTCAATGGTAGTTTGATGGGGATAGCATTGATTCTGTAAATCACTTTGGGCAGTATAGCCATTTTCATGATATTAATTCTTCCTAACCACGAACATGGAATGTTTCTCCATCTGTTTGTGTCCTCTCTGATTTCGTTGAGCAGTGGTTTGTAGTTTTCCCTGAAGAGGTCCCTTACGTTCCTTGTGAGTTGTATTCCAAGGTATTTTATTGTGAATGGCAGTTCATTCTTGATTTGGCTCTCCTTAAGTCTGTTATTGGTGTAGAGGAAGGCTTGTGATTTTTGCACATTGATTTTATATCCTGAGACTTTGTTGAAGTTGCTTATCAGTTTCAGGAGTTTTTGGGCTGAGGCGATGGGGTCTTCTAGGTATATTATCATGTCGTCTGCAAATAGAGACAATTTGGCTTCCACCTTTCCTATTTGAATACCCTTTATTTCTTTTTCTTGCCTGATTGCTCTGGCTAGAACTTCCAGTACTATATTGAATAGGAGTGGTGACAGAGGGCATCCTTGTCTAGTGCCGGATTTCAAAGGGAATGCTTCCAGTTTTTGCCCATTCAGTATGATATTGGCTGTTGGTTTGTCATAAATAGCTTTTATTACTTTGAGATACGTTCCATCAATACCGAGTTTATTGAGGGTTTTTAGCATAAAGGGCTGTTGAATTTTGTCAAATGCCTTCTCTGCATCAATTGAGATAATCATGTGGTTTTTGTTTTTGGTTCTGTTTATGTGGTGAATTATGTTGATAGACTTGCGTATGTTGAACCAGCCTTGCATCCCTGGGATGAATCCTACTTGATCATGATGAATAAGTTTTTTGATTTGCTGTTGCAATCAGCTTGCCAGTATTTTATTGAAGATTTTTGCATCTATGTTCATCATGGATATTGGCCTGAAGTTTTCTTTTCTTGTTGGGTCTCTGCCAGGTTTTAGTATCAGGATGATATTGGTGTCGTAGAATGATTTGGGTAGGATTCCTTCTTTTTGGATTATTTGGAATAGTTTCAGAAGAAATGGTACCAGCTCCTCTTTGTGTGTCTGGTAGAATTCGGCTGTGAACCCGTCTGGACCTGGGCTTTTTTTGTGTGGTAGGCTCTTAATTGCTGCCTCGACTTCTGCCCTTGTTATTGGTCTATTCATAGTTTCAGCTTCCTCCTGGTTGAGGCTTGGGAGGACACAGGAGTCCAGGAATTTATCCATTTCTTCCAGGTTTACTAGTTTATGTGCATAGAGTTGTTTGTAATATTCTCTGATGATGGTTTGAATTTCTGTGGAATCTGTGGTGATTTCCCCTTTATCATTTTTTATTGCATCTATTTGGTTGTTCTCTCTTTTATTTTTAATCAATCTGGCTAGTGGTCTGTCTATTTTGTTGATCTTTTCAAAAAACCAGCTCTTGGATTTATTAATTTTTTGGAGGGTTTTTCGTGTCTCAATCTCCTTCAGTTCAGCTCTGATCTTAGTTATTTCATGTCTTCTGCTGGGTTTTGAGTTTTTTTGATCTTGCTCCTCTAGCTCTTTCAATTTTGACGATAGGGTGTCAATTTTGGATCTCTCCATTCTTCTCATATGGGCACTTATTGCTATATACTTTCCTCTAGAGACTGCTTTAAATGTGTCCCAGAGATTCTGGCATGTTGTGTCTTTGTTCTCATTGGTTTCGAAGAACTTCTTTATTTTTGCCTTCATTTCGTTGTTTATCCAGTCAACATTCAGGAGCCAGTTGTTCAGTTTCCATGAAGCTGTGCGGTTCTGGGTTGGTTTCTGAATTCTGAGTTCTAACTTGATTGCACTATGGTCTGAGAGGCTGTTTGTTATGATTTCAGTTGTTTTGCATTTGCTGAGCAGTGCTTTACTTCCAATTATGTGGTCAATTTTAGAGTAGGTATGATGTGGTGCTGAGAAGAATGTATATTCTGTGGATTTTGGGGTGGAGAGTTCTGTAAATGTCTATCAGGTTTGCTTGCTCCAGGTCTGAGTTTAAGCCCTGGATATCCTTGTTGATTTTCTGTCTGGTTGATCTGTCTAATATTGACAGTGGAGTGTTAAAGTCTCCCACTATTATTGTGTGGGAGTCTAAGTCTCTTTGTAAGTCGTTAAGAACTTGCCTTATGTATCTGGGTGCTCCTGCATTGGGTCCATATATGTTTAGGATCGTTAGCTCTTCTTGTTGTATCGATCCTTTTACCATTTTGTAATGGCCTTCTTTGTCTCTTTTGATCTTTGTTGCTTTAAAGTCTATTTTATCAGAGATGAGGATTGCAACTTCTGCTTTCTTTTGCTCTCCATTTGCTTGGTAAATCTTCCTCCATCCCTTTATTTTAAGCCTTTGTGTATCCTTGCATGTGAGATGGGTTTCCTGGATACAGCACACTGATGGGTTTTGGCTTTTTATCCAATTTGCCAGTCTGTGTCTTTTGATTGGTGCATTTAGTCCATTTACATTTAGGGTTAATATTATTATGTGTGAGTTTGACACTGCCATTTTGATGCTAGCTGGCTGTTTTGCCCGTTAGTTGTTGTAGATTCTTCATTATGTTGATGCTCTTTAGCATTTAGTGTGATTTTGGAATGGCTGGTACTGGTTGTTCCTTCCTATGTGTAGTGCCTCTTTCAGGAGCTCTTGTAAAGCAGGGCTGGTGGTGACAAAATCTCTGAGTACTTGCTTGTTCGCAAAGGATTTTATTTTTCCTTCACTTCTGAAGCTCAGTTTGGCTGGATATGAAATTCTGGGTGGAAAGTTCTTTTCTTTAAGGATGTTGAATATTGGCCCCCACTCTCTTCTGGCTTGTAGAGTTTCTGCCGAAAGATCTGCTGTGAGTCTGATGGGCTTCCCTTTGTGGGTGACCCGACCTTTCTCTCTGGCTGCCCTTAGTATTTTCTCCTTTATTTCAACCTTGTTGAATCTGACGATTATGTGCCTTGGGGTTGCTCTTCATGCGGAATATCTCTGTGGTGTTCTCTGTATTTCCTGCATTTGAGTGTTGGCCTGTCTTGCTAGGTGGGGGAAATTTTCCTGGATAATGTCCTGCAGAGTATTTTCCAGCTTGGATTCATTCTCTTCATCACATTCTGGTACGCCTATCAAACATAGGTTAGGTCTCTTCACATAGTCCCACATTTCTTGGAGACTTTGTTCATTCCTTTTTGCGCTTTTTTCTCTGATCTTGGTTTCTCGTTTTATTTCATTGAGTTGATCCTCGACTTCTGTTATTCTTTCTTCTGCTTGGTCAATTCGGCTATTGAAACTTGTGCATGTTTCGTGAAGTTCTCGTATTGTGTTTTTCAGCTCCTTTAATTCATTCATATTCCTCTCTAAGGTATCCATTCTTGTTATCATTTCCTCAAATCTTTTTTCAAATCTTTTTTCAAGGTTCTTAGTTTCTTTACGTTGATTTAAAACATGTTCTTTTAGCTCACAAAAGTTTCTCATTATCCACCTTCTGAAGTCTAATTCCGTCATTTCGTCACAGTCATTCTCCGTCCAGCTTTGTTCCCTTGCTGGTGAGGAGTTTTGGTCCTTTCTAGGTGGCGAGGTGTTCTGGTTTCGGATGTTTTCCTCCTTTTTGCGCTGGTTTCTTCCCATCTTTGTGGATTTATCCACCTGTCGTCTGTGTAGTTACTGACTTTTTGATTGGATCTCTGAGTGGACACCCAGATTGTTGATGATGGAGTATTTCTGTTACTTGGTTTTCCTTCTACCAGTCTAGCCCCTTCGCTGTATGACCGCTGAGGTCCACTCCAGGCCCTGCTTGTCTGGGGTGCACCTGTAGCGGCTGCGGAACAGCGAGGGATGCTACCAGTTTCTTTTTCTACGATCTTTGTCCCAGGATGATGTCTGCCGAATGTCAGTCTTATGGATATAGAGGGGTCAGGGAGTTGCTTGAGGAGACAGTCTGTAGGAGCTCAAGTGCTGAGCTGTGAGCTCTGTTGTTCATTCAGGGCTGCTAGGCTGCTATGTTTAGTTCTGCTGCAACCTAACTCGTAAGAAAACCCCTTTTTTTTTCCTCAGATGCTCTGTCTGGGGGGGGGGGGTTGGGGCTTTCCTTGTGAGTGTCCGCCTCACTGTCCTGCCCAGCTAGGAGGCAGTCTAGTCACTTTTTGCCTGCTGAGGCTCCGCCCTGCTGGTGTGAGGTTCACCCTTTTCCTGCAGGCTCCGCCCTTCTGCTGTGGTCTCCGCCCTGTTGCCTCGGGCTACGCCCTGCGGGCGGAGTATCTCTGTTGTACCGGGTTGCCTCGGCAGCGGCAGGCTGCGTCAGCACTGGGCGTGTACCTCAGTAGGGGCTGATTGCCTCGGTAATGGCTGACGCCCCTCCCCTTCGGAGCTGCACTTTAAAAAAAAAAAAACCTATTCACAGGGAGCGTTTGGAATCGCCGTTTTGTTTGTTGCACTGCGCTTCCCCAAACGCTGAGTCCCTGGGATTTCCTGGGCTGGGTCACAGTTCAAGACCCGTTCAGTCTCAAGTTCAGCCCTCTCGGGTCTTAGTTTACCGGTTCAACAGGGCACCCGTAACAGTGCACTTTTGTATGGAGCGCTGTGGAGCGCCTCTGCGCTCCGGCGCGGGCCGGAGCCACACCGGCTGCCGGCTACGCCAGCGGAGACCTCTGCCTGGCGTCCCGCGTCTCTTTTATACCTGGGAATTTCCCCGTTCTGTGGGCAACTAAGATCCGTCTGGAAATGCTTCCCCGACTCACCCTCTCCGTGCGTCCAGCGAGAGCTTCAATCCTGGGTTGTTCTCACAGCGCCATCTTGAGTCCTCCTCTCAGATTTAAATTTTTAATGTGTTACAAAGCAATGTTGATTGCTGCTGCCCTGGAAACCAGGTGTGAAAACTTCTGTTTTATCCCAACAACTGTTAATATCATTTTTAAATTGCAGTTTATGGTGATAAATTGAGTAAGCCAGATGTTTTTCTCTTTCATTCTTAAAGAATAGCATAGGGCCAAATACACCCAACTCACCTGGATGCTTGTGCAAAATGAGAGGGATCCGTCCCACATCTCCAAATCTAAGACCTTGAGTGATGAACACACTTCCTAGGGATAACTATGAACTGCCCAGTGACACTGATTTTCAAGCTTTGGCTCCCTATTGGAATCACTTGAAGAGCTTTAAAGAACACAGACTCCTGGGTTTCAGATACAGAGATGGCAATGTAATTGATTTAAGTGCAACCTGAACATTGTGTAAAAGCTTCCCAGAGATTCTCACATACAGCCAAAGATTCACTGCCCTGACAGGTTAGCCTATAAAGAAACTCTTCCCAATTTCTTCTTTCTTAAACTATATTCCTCAAGAGAATTTGTGGTCCACCAGATGTTTATAACTGGATTTTTCTAATCTAACATGGCCAAGAAATACTGGGTTAAACAAAGTTACTAGGTTGTTTGACACCAAGATGCCTCAGGGTCCTTAATGTATTTCTTCACATCGAAATGCTTCCCTCTGAGATTTCCCACTTTCACCAGAAAACTCTTTTTCAAAGCTTTCTTGAGTGGATTTCAGAGAACCCCTTAAAATTGTGTGCATGCTTGTATGTGAATGTATTAACACATGCATTTACGTTTTCTGGAAGGAAACATAACATTCATCAGATTTTCCCACCAGTTCTGAATATGATCCATAGATACTTAGGAAACACTCACTTAGACTGTCAGATCGATTTAGGGTGCTAAGAAGACCTATAAGGAGTATATAAAAGAAACAAAATTATTCCTTCATTATCTGAAACAAGATGTATCAGTCCATTTTCATGCCATTAATGAAGACATACACAAGACTGGGAAGAATAGGGGGTTTAATTGGACTTACATTTCCACATGACTGGAGAGGCTTCAGCATCATGGCATGAGGCAGGAGATGAAGGATACTTCTTACATGGTGGCAGCAAAAGAAAAATAATGAGACAGAAGCAAAAGCAGAAAACACTGATAAACCCATCAGATCTCGTGAGCCTTATTCACTATCATGAGAATAGCAGAGGATATACTAGCCCCCATGATTAAATTACCTCCCCCTGGGTCCCTCCCACAACATGTGGGAATTCTGGGAAATACAATTCAATTTGAGATATGGGTGGGGACACAGCCAAACTATATCACGTGGTATATTCACCACATTACCTTTACACTAATACTTGCTAGTTCCTTTCATTTATTAATATCTTTATTGATATAGTATTTATATACTATAAAATTCACCTTTTTTTTCAAGATGGAGTCTCACTCTGTCACCAGGTTGGAGCATGGTGGTATGATCTTGGCTCACTACAACCTCTGCCTCCAGGGTTCAAGCAATTCTCCTGCCTCAGTCTCCTGACTAGCTGAGTGAGACTACAGGCGTGCGCAACCACACCCAGCTAATTTTTGTATTTTTAGTAGAGACAGGGTTTCACCATATTGGCCAGGATAATCTTGACCTCTTGACCTCATGATCCACCTGCCTTAGCCTCCCAAAGTGCTGAGATTACAAGCATGAGCCACAAAATTCACCTACTTAATGCATACAATGTATTCGTTTTAGTGTATTCACCAAGCTGTACACCCATCACCACAATCTAAGTTCACAACTTTTTTGTTCCCCAAAAAGAAATCATTAAGATTTCTTTAAACGATTTTTAAAGAGTCACCACATCCTCCCTCCCTCCTAGCACTAGGTTACCACCAATCTGTTTCATATAAATGGAATCATATAATATGTGGTCTTTTGTGAGGGGTTTCTTTGACTCAGCATGTTTTTAAAGTTCATCCATGTCATAATGTGTGCCATTACTTCATTTCTTTTTATTGTTGAATAACATTTTATTGTATGGATATACCACATCTTATTTATTCATTCACCCATTGATGGGCATTTAGATTGTTGCCACTTTGGGACTATTATGAGTAACACTACTAAGAACATTCATGTATGAGTTTTTGTGTGGATATGTGTTTTCAGTTCTCTAGGAGTGGAATTACTGGGTCACATGGTAACTCTATGTTTAACATTTTGAGGAACTGAAAAATTGTTTTCCAAAGTGCCTGCACAATTTTGCATTCCCACCAGCAACGTAAGAGGGTTTCAGTTCCTCCACATCCTTGCCAACTCTTGTTAGTATTTGTCTTTTTTGTTATAGCCATCCTCCTGAGTATGAAAAGGTATCTCATTGTGATTTCTATTTGCATTTCCCTAAGGGTTAATGACGTTGAACATCATTTCATGTGTTTATGTGCCTTTGTATATTTCCTTTGGAGAAAAGTGTATTTAAATCCTTTGCTTATTGTTAATTGTATTTAACTTTTTATTATTACATTGTAAGAGTTCTTTATATATTCTAGATAGAAATCTTTTATGAGATTATGATATGCAAACATTTTATATTTCATCCTATTTTGTGTGTTGTCTTTTCAACTTTTTTCTTTCTTTTTTTGAGACTGAGTTTCACCCTGTTGCCCAGGTTGGAGTGCAGGGGCATGATTTCGGCTCACTCCAACTTCCATCTCCCAAGCTCAAGCAATCATCCTGCCTCAGCCTCCTGAGTAGCTGGGACTACAGGCATGCGCCACCATGCCCAGCTAATTTTTGTATTTTTAGTAGAGATGTGGTTTTTGCCATGTTGACCAGGCTGGTCTAGAACTCTTGACCTCAAATGATCTGCCCATCTTGGCCTTCCAAAGTGCTGGGATTACAGATATGAGCTACTGGGTCCCGCCATCTTTTCACTTTCTTCATGTAAATGTTTTTGGTGCTGTATTATATGCTGCACAAAAGCTGTTTTTATTTTGCTGTAGTCCCAGTCCAATGTATCCTTTTGTTGTTGTTGCTTGTGTGGTGTCATAGCTAGGAAATCATTGCCTAGTCCGAGATCTTGAAGCTTTATGCCTGTTTTTTTTTCCTAAGAATTTTATAGTGTATCTCTCACACTTATTCTATGATTGATTTGGGGGTTAATTTTTCTGTGTGGTGTAAGGAGCTGAAGCTCATTCTTTTTGCATGTGAATATCCAGTTGTCCTAGGACCATTTGTTGAAAACACTGTTCTTTTCCCCCGTTAAATTGTCTTGGCACCCTACTCATTCTTTTTAAAATTGAGTGACATAAAAAGATGAAATAGTAATATTTTCATAGATTAAAACATTCACTGCAAACCGGATAACGTGGATATGTATGCTGGATACTATTAATGTCCTAGGGTAGTTTAAGAGCCTAATTCAGGCTCTATTGGACACTGATCAAGTAGTTCCTGTTTTCTGGATTCTCGGGTAGAAAGGTAAATTCGCTGGGCACGGTGGCTCACACCTTGTAAGCCCAGCACTTTGGGAGGCTGAGGCAGATGAATCACGAGGTCAGGAATTTGAGACCAGCCTGGCCAAGGTGGTCTCTACTAAAACTACAAAACTTAGCTGGACGCAGTGGCGGGCATCTGTAATCCCAGCTACTCAGGAGACTGAGGCAGGAGAATCATTTGAACCCGGGAAGCAGAGGTTGCAGTGAGCCAAGATGACACCACTGCACTCTAGCCTGGGGAACAGAGCAAGACTCTGTCTCAAAACAAAACAAAACAAAACAAAAAAAGGTAAATTAATCTCAATTTCTATCCCATCTCTCAGCCAGGTAAACAAAGAAATATTGCACTATAGTAAATGTTCTCAAAGACATATGCAGAGGCAAAATAGAAACATAGTAGTAGCCCAGTGCTTAATTCTGCCAGGGGTACAGTTTGAGCTCAGTTTTGAAGGTGGGAAAGACACTTCGGGGAGAAGCAAATGGCAGTGGAATGGAGGGAAGTGACCTGCAGGGAATTACACTGGAGGTCACTGCAGGGAGTGACTGGAGGGTTGGAGAGTGAGAGTGGATGGTGTAAAGTATTTGGAGAAGAGACAGACAGGAAATCGGATTGGAAAGAGCTCTGCATGCCTCCTGTGGAGTATAGGCCCCATTCTTTGGACATGAGGAAGCCACTGAAGGACCATAGGAAGGAGTGGTTATGTGAATTTCTGGGAGGTTACTAAGCCCTCTTTGGACATCTGGCTTTGTCAAGAAGTGGTCCCAGATCTAGCATCACTGACCACAAATCATAGAGCATTCATCAAGCTTTCTTTCACCACGAATCATAGAGCTTTCATTGCCTCAAACCCTGCGGTTTGGTGTCAGGTGTTTCCGTTACCCCTTAAATAGGAAATTTTCTGTTCTAAGGATCTCAAGCACAGCTCAAGCTTCCTTCATTATACAGAGCCCTGATTAAAAAAAAAAAAAAAAAAAAAAAAACCAAGCCTGGGAAAGATAAAAGAAAAACTTCTCATCGGAGGCCAACCAACTCTCATCAGTTGGAGAGTCAGTTCCCATATTACCCTTTAGAGAAAGGAATAACAGCCCTCAAAACTGTAGGAGCACCATAGCTACAGAAACCTACAGCGTATGCCTGTGGCTATAGCAACTAAAAAATATCCTTTCCTCAGCAGACATGGGATATCCTAGAAAACAGTAAAAGGTGTTTTTCTTGTGCAGATGAGTCAGGACACAGACACCTACCTATAACTCTTTTTACCCCATATGTCATCTGTGTCCCTGAAGACTGTAATGGTATTTGATAATTTCTATTATTAAGACAGGTTTTGTGTGTGTGCTTAATTGAAAAGATCTCTTAAGGAAACAATTTATTATGTCCAATCTGAGCTCCAAGGAGGAAAGTCCGAGTGCTGTAGTTCATAAAACAGAGCAGGAAATGTTCTTAAACATTGCAAGAGAGAATTAGCAGTGAGGAGGGTAGCATAAGCAGTGAAGTATTGGAGCATGGTCATGCTATCCAAATTTAAACTTGGCGTTTGTCACTTACTGGCTGTATAAGCTAGGGAAAGTTACTTCTCAAACAACATTTTCTTGATCTCTAAAATAAGAAATAATAATGATAGCTATCTCATAAACCATTGTGGGGATTAAATGGAATAATCCATGTAAAAGGCTTTGTTACCCAGCACAAATTAAGTGCCCAATAAATGATTACTATTATTATTACTAGGACAAAGAGAGTTTGTGTTTTCACTTCAGAAATTAAGATAGATGCAGTACACTGCAGATAATCATGTGTATTCATCATGTATAAAAGCTTCAGAACTGAGTCGTTGGCCAAACCGCACAGCTATGCACGTTCACTTTAAGCAGTATGCATTAACTCCTGGGTAAATTGCACTGTTCTTATATTATTCCAAATGATATTTTAAAAACACTCCATTATGATAGGAACTCAGCTACATTTGTGTATGATTATTTGTGTATTGTTTCAGAAAAAAAGCCCCCAGGTATTGGCTAAGAAACATGACCAGGAGTAGCTCCAGCTGAAATCTGTGGTTTCTCCAGAAAAGTCATCTGAGGTTACAATTACTATACAAGATATGGATGTAAGCTGTATAATTAAGGAAGGGATACATTAACCAAAAAGTTACAATGATGAAAAGGCAGAAGATGATATGTAATTAACCTTTCCAACAGTTAACATCAGCGGTTACCTAAGCCTCTTTTCACAGAACTGCTCATTTGAAAAGCATTGAGTTTTGCTGTGGCATTTTCTTAAATATTTAATTTACCTGCCTGCAGATAAAGTGATTTCCTTTTTGTATTTTTTTATTTAAGCTATAGAGTTCTGCTTTTACCACATCAACATTCAAAATTTTATTTTATGAAAGGAATTGATTTTGAAAGGAGCTGATTATTCTCTGGATTCTTTAAATAGAAACTCATATCTGATAAATGTTAATTATGAGGAGGTCAGCCTACTGTTTTTATATTAGGTTGGTGCAAAAGTAATTGCACTTTTAACAATAATATTATTAAATAATAAGCTTGAGAAGGGAAATTTTAGGTTCTGTGATCCCAAGTCCCAGTGAGTAAGGTGATGGGCCAGGCAAGGAGCAAACAGGTTCAGAGACCATGGAGACCTCTGGGATCAGACAAGAGAGGGTGTCAGAAGATTCGCAATGAGGGATGTCTTGCCAGGGCCAAAAGCCAGGTGTTCAAGGAGCTAGAAAGAACAGTCCCTTTGATATGATATTATAAAAAGAAAGCCCAGGCCTTGAAATCGGAAAGGTAAGCATGTTTACTCAGTCATCATAGAGTCTTCAGGAAAACCTAGGAGCAGAAAATGAAGCAGATATCCTCAGCACAGGGTAGCTAGTATCAGGAAGATTCCATGGAAGGCCACAGAGTGCTGGCCCAGAGGACTAGTGGGTAGGACTCAGGACTTCAGTTGCTGAAGAACTCAGGAATAAAGCTAAGACCATAGTTGGTGATGAACCAACCAGAACACCAGTTAGGAAGCCAACTGAGGGAACGCAGGAACATGGGACAAAGAGAGGAGGCAAGAGCTAGGCACAGGGGATCAAGGGCAGAGCAGTCTAAGTTGCAAGGCTGATTCTTCAGCCAGAGGCATTGGCTGGAGGACCCCAAGCAGGGTCAACATTACCCTCTATCTACAGCAGGTTGTACCCATAGGCATGAGTTAAGCCAGAGTTGCCTAAACTCGGCATGACTCTGTTTGGGACCAGATAATTCTTTGTTGTGGGGCGGTCCTGTGCATCATAGGCTGTGGCATCCCTGGCCTCCAGCCATTAGCATCCAGTCATGACAATCAAATTGTCTCCAGTCATTGCTAAATCAGTCATTGCTAAATATCCTCTGGTGGGCAAAATTTCCCCTGATTGAGAACCACCAGGTTAAGGGGGCAGCTCCCTGAGTTTGAAGAATGGCAAGATGAAAAGCCAAGTAGACGATTAGGCATTCAGAGCTTCTGTTTTGCTGTTGTTGATGATTAAGTTTGTCTTCTCCACCCTTTCTATTTGGACTTCCCAGAAGATCTTCTTATTCTTAAGCACCAGGTCTTTTCTGGTCATGTTTGTCATTTTTCTAGACTCCTGTAGTGTGGTGGTAGGAAATATCTACAGTATTCAGTGTTTTCCCTGAAACAGTTATATACCTACATGTGCTTTACAAGGTGATGGTTACAAATACACTGGTCTGTTCATTTCACATAAATACCTGGATGAAAGATGTTCTGTTCCAAAGCATTGGTAGCACTGTGCAAACACAAGTATGACCTGTGGGGAACTCCATTGTAGGTTAGGTGGGTCTGTGATACTGGTTTCTGGTCTATGCCTGTCTCTCAGATGTCAGCTAAGGCATTCTAAAAAGCCCATGGGCACCAAAATATCCCTCTTGCTGGCTGGTCATTAATGCTCAAAATGGCCAAGTCAGGTGGCAGTGGTGACAAGTCCAGCTCATCCTGCTCAGTAGGGGGAGGTTTTCATGATAACCCTCCTCTTTAGTCCATTCTCTCAATTGGCCAGAATCTAATCTGGAAGAGTGACACATAAGATCTTAACAGCATTAGCATCTTTCTTGGCCCAGGCATGTTCTGGACAGCACTACTTAGCATCTTGTCCTGTGAATTATTTGATAGATGAGAACCAGTTGCTCAGCTGCCTCCCTGCTAAGCTGCCCATCATGAAAACTTACCCAGCCTGCTTCATATTGCCCAGGCCTGCCAACTACTCATAGATCTTCCCCAAAGCAGTGAAAACAGGCTGCGTTTTTGTTAGGGTGGAAGAAAGCGGACTCTAATCCAGTCATGTCAACACTAATAGAGTATCAGAGATCTACATGAAATCCCATAGAAAGCCCTGTCAAGCCTGAATGGGTCTCCTGAGGAGAACATGACCCAAATTTGACCATTCAATTATTCCTTCATCCTCTTATTAGCGTAGATTACTTTAGGGTAAATACACCAGAATTTCTCCATGGTGGAAGGGAGATAGTAGAGGTACTGCTCAGATTATTTTTGGTGTGGGATTGATTTAAGGGTGCTGATAGAAATTGTGGGGAAGGGACCTAAAGTCTGCCCAAGCCGTTTTTGGCCACATTAAATTTTATTACTAGAGTATTTTCTGAGATATTAAGTAAAACCTTTTAACTTATCAAGTATTTTGAGCTGGTCAGGTTTACTTTTATTTTCCTAGAGTTCTTTTATCTTCACAATTAATTTTGTACCTAAGAACTTTCAGACTTAAACTATAGAACTATGTGCTAAAATAGTTACATACAACTTATAGTATGTTACTGTAAGTTGCCCATTTATTGTAAGGTCTGAGCTGTGGTTGATATGAGATATAATAATTAGTGAGAAATTCAAGAACCTAGAGTGGAAGTCCTATGAAGCTTCTCAAATTCTTAAAAAGAGTAAAATTCAAGTCAGGTTATTAGCTATACTACATAGTAACAATAATAACAATAATTTTAAAATATCAAGGGCTTATTATATGCTACTGGACCAAGGGCCTTTACATACATTTCTCATTAAATCCAGTATAACTCTGGGAGATTGTTACTACTATTAGCCACATTGTATAATAAGGAAACTGAGGCATAGAAAGTAACTTTCCTAAGGTGAGTCATGGGGTTAGTGGGTGGCTTAAATGCCAGCCAAGTATTTAAGCCCAGGCAGCCTGACTTCAAAGTCTGAACCCATGATAATTACACCATCCTGCCCATTTTTCTTATATATGAACCAAAGGAGAATATTTCTGCAGTTTTACTTCCCACCCTTTTAGAAATATTTTGTTATCTTCTGTCATCTTAATTATTATTATTTTTGAGACAGAGGCTTGATTTGTCACCCAGGCTGGAGTACAGTGGCATAATCTCAGCTCACTGCAACTTCCACCTCCCAGGTTCAAGCAATTCTCCTGCCTCAGGCTCCCAAGTAGCTGGGATTACAGGCGTGTGCCACTATGCCCAGCTAATTTTTGTATTTTTAGTAGAGACAGAGTTTCCCCATGTTGGCCAGGCTGGTCTCAAACTGCTGACCTCAAGTGGTCCACCCACCTTGGCCTTCCAAAGTGTTGGGATTACAGGCATCAACCACCACACCCAGCCCTATCATCTTAATTATGTATACATGTATAAACTTTACAAATATAAAAATTATATTGATCAAACATAAATGAGAGAATTCTCATGCCCTCCTATAAATTTATATTATCCTGAGTTATATACTCAGCAATATGTTTAGAGCAGTAACTACAAATAAAATAATGTGAGGATCTAGTGTTAATTCCAGTCCCTCCTTTTTAGAGACCTGCTGGAATTCTTTATCTGCATGGCTCAGGAATGAACTCTCCTGGGCTCCAGAGGCAGATAGCAATCCAACCAGGTTTGCATTGCAAAGAGAAAGTAGAGCAGCCCATTAACAATTGGCCAGGAAAGAAGCATTTCAGCAGCTGAGATGAGGATGTGGGAGAGGTGTCAAGGAACCAGAGAAGGCACAGCTCAACCCTGATGCCAACACCAAAAGAATTCTTGACACAGACCACACCTCACGAGCTCTTCACCTCCCCCCTCCCATGGCCTCTAAGGCAGAGGAAGGACAGTGAGGCCAGCTCTGTCCTTTGGGTTAGGGCCTTCTACAGCCTGCAGTCCCTCCCTGGAACAGACAGCAACTGAAAACCCAGGCACCCAGGGGTAGCCCAGCACACATCTGGAGGTGGTAGACCCCAAAGAGAATAAGAGTGCAGGTAAACTCAAACACTGACATTCTAATTTTTAAAAATACCGTGCCTGCAGAGCAAAGCCATCTGTAGTCAGATTGTGGCCCCAGGCTGCCAATTTTGACCTCTGTTAGAACATCCCAGAATGAGAAGACCCAAATAATTCCTTCAGAATAGAGAACAGTTTGACCTAAGAGGAACTGTGGCGTTCCCTTCAATAACAAGATGTGTGCATGTATTTTTAAAAAGCATGTTCTGTATTCCCCCTTTAAGTAAATATATATTTTTAAAAAACACAGATGCATGACTTGACTTTGTTACTCACAGTAAACAATCCAGTGGCCACGCCCCTCAGCCTTGGAGCAACAGCAGAGAAGCACTTTGCCTCCTCACCTCCCCACTTCTAGCCTTTTATTAATTAACAGGGGAGATTAAGTGGCTCTATGAATGAGGTTTTTTAAAAAAAAATGACCCACAGGTAAGAAGAGCCAGGTAGGCCACATTTTGGATTACAAAATCTTAGGATGTGCCTTTCTTTAAAAATCATTTGATTATTTCCTGTGTTTTTAAAAACACATTGCTCTTTATTTATCCTTCTGTTCTAATTTACATATGTTTGGTTTGTGTGGGCATTGGGATCTCGAGAGGATGCTATCAACTCTGCTGGTGAATATTTTTGGTGCTTTCAGTATAGGATTTCTTGTTCACAGCATCTTATTTGTGTTTCTATGATTGCTGCTAACAAGTCTCCTTTACACACATCTGTAGGGTGGGGACTTGGGGACTGGGCCTGAGGCGGACGAATCTAACATGGCCAAGAAAAGGGTGTAGGGTGATGGTTATGACACACACGTTCGGAGATCCGCATGCATTATCCAGGTGCTGCGAATCAGTTAGTTGTAGGTTATGGCATCTCCTAGACCATCGCCGGAGCAAAGGTTTGTAGGAAGAGAGGAGACCTATCTGCCTGCTGTCCACTGAGCAACCTTGGACCTAAACTCTCTACCCTCACTTAGAAAATGAGAGGGTTCGATGACTTTTGAGGTTCCTTCCAGTTTCAGGTTTTAGGACTCTATGATTCATTACTGTATTCGTTTAATGCTGTAGAATGATTTAAATGGAAGAGTCCCCCAGAAAATACACAGGAAACGTAGGCATCATCTTAAAGCAAAGAAGGTGAATTTCTTTATTTAATTGAATCCACATTGTACCAAGACTAAAGAATTCTCATGTGACTTAAATTAAGTAGTATTTTCTCTCTTCCTCTTTTTGTAATATACTGATATACCAATGAATCCAGTGCCTAGCAGTGAAATAGTGTTAGCTAAACATAAAGCTTAACAGACTGGTGAATAATACTGTCAATTTGTTGTGATCTTAGCCTTGAATATTTGCAAGTGCTACTGAGTCATTTCGTGAAGCAGTGTGATGTGGCACATGGCAAATGAGAGGACAAGACCCTTAAGTTTGGTAGGTATGGGGGTGATGAAGGTTTCTTGAAGCTCTTCCAATTTAGAAATGATGGAGACTGTAAGAGGATTGCATAGTGTCTCAGCAGGCCAGGTCATCCAAGGTAACCTCTACAACGGGAATTCAGGGGCCTAAGTGTTCAATGTGCCTTAGAAAAATCACCCTTGTTTGGTCTCCAGTTCTTGGTTTATAAACTTGATGTGACAAAAAGTATTGTCCCAGTTAATTGTTGCCACCATGTTTGTCCTAACAGTTTCCAGAATCCCAGATGTTTACAAAGTGATAAATGAATGTGCAATATGCTTATATTACTAAATAGACTCTTTAAAAATTGTGTTTGTGCTGGCATGCTTAAAATACCTAATTTACTTCTTACACTCAGATTTAGTGGTCATTGAAGAGAACGAGGAAGTATTATAATACATGACATTCTACCTTCTTTAAGACAAAAAACATACATATCACTCTTCAAAAAAGTTGGCTGCTATCATGTTTTTGGAATTTATACATGTCTTGCTTTGTTATAGAGCATGCAATTTGTTACTGCTTCTGAGGGAAAATCCAGTGCTGCATTTTCATTTCCAGTTTTCTCCTATACTAAATGTCCTATTATTCCGGACGGCCTGTTGAGCTTTCTTAAAGTCAGCCTTTCTTCCTCACTGTCTTTTCTTTAGTACAGGATATTAGAGGTGCTGCTGTTTCCATGCTTTGTACTTATAAACTAATGTTAGACTAAAAATGAATTGTCTAAAATAGCATCCACGAGAGTTAATAGCTCCTGTGGGTGGGCCATATAACACTACCATCACTTGCTGTGTGATATTTATAATTAATACTCTCTCCTTTCCAGCCAGCAGTTCTGCAGCTTAGTTTTCTAATTATGGAAACAAAGAGTGAGTTTTCACACAGAGGTATTGTTTTTACTGCCCTGGAAAATGAAGATTTATGAAAAGAAAGTTATTACCATTGGCCCCTGGCTTCCTACCAATCCTTTAGGTGCAGCAGTTACCTCACCTTACTTGACGGAGGGGAAGAAGGCACACCTCTTTGTTGGGGGAATATTAAAAGGTGGCTCAAAAGATTCTACATCTCATTTCTCTAGAAATTATTCCGTGCCAGGCCTGGTGGCTCACATCTGTAATCCCAGACCTTTGGGAGGCCCAAGCAGGCAGATTGCTTGAGACAAGGAGTTTGAGACCAGCCTGGGAAACGTGGAGAAACCTGGCCTCTACAAAGAATAATTTACTGGGCGTGATGGCACGCACCTAGAGTCCCAACTGCTAAGGAGGCTGAGGCAGGAAGATACCTTGAGCCCAGAAGGTCAAGGCTGCACTGAGCCATGATCACACCACTGCACTTCAGCCTGGGCCACAAAGCAAAATGCTATCTCAAAAAACTACAGAAAAAAAAAAAAAAAAGAAATCATTCAAGATAACAGAGTAATATATTCCAACACAACCTCGTAGCCTCATTTCCTGCTGGGTCACTTGGAAAGCCAAGCATAGCATTTGGCTGGCGTGTTCCCTTCTATACATAGCTCCCAGTGCTACCTGCAGAGCAGGTGGTGGTAAGAAGCCAGGCTGCACCTAGGCAGCCAGTTGGAAGTGGTTGGATTGCTGAGCTCTGTGGCGATTCCCTGTGCCCCAGTCACAGCAAATACACAAACTGCTGGAAAGGAGCCAGTGCCCTCCTGACCTGTGGCTCAGTCACAGCTTAGTCCGTTGCTTTCTGAGTAGATGCCAATAAAGGCTTTGGCATCAGAGGCCCGAGAAGAGAAATCTGGGCTGCATCCTCAGCCTGCAAAGCCAAAGGATAGTGCAGCATTTCTTTCACTTCTCTACCCTATGGTGCAATTGTTTTTGCCTCCAGTAAAGGAAGGCATTTGTCTCTATTCAATTTCACCTAGTGCTGACCATAGGAACAAAGGATAAAATTGCAGCCACCTGAATATTTGCATACAGGACAGCTTCAACACAGAATGTTCCTATTTATTGGGCAGAATGGCCAGGCAGGCTGAATTAAAACCAGATGCTTTCCTGCCAGCAATCTCTCCATCCAGCTGAAAACTACCTGGAACCTGAGTTCACCAGTGAGGACACAAAAAGAAAAGTTTTTAGATATATCTGACATGGTTATATCTGATCCTATTAATTTTCATTTACCCCTTTCTGGAATTATTGTGAAACTCAATTAGTGAGTTTTATTGCTCTGAAAATCTGACCGTCTGGCTAGTAGTCTTCTTTTTTAAAGCAACTTGTCAATTTTAGAATAGAAAATTACTGATAAATGAGAAAAGGGTGCCAGGTCAGTACACATAAATCTGTGGTGATTGAATGATATTGAGGGTAAGTCAGCTGAATATTATTCTCAGCTCAGCACATAACTGAATAATGAGAGCTGCATAAAAATGACTGCTGCTTCCCAATGACTCAGTATTTCAATATCCACCACTATGTTTCAGGATTGTTCCTTTAGTTTGACAATGTTGCTGAGATTTATCTAGCACCCGTCTTCCAATCACTATAGATAGTGTTTCGGTGATAGAATAGGCCTCTCCGTTTATTCTGGGTGGTTGCTCTGGATAAAGCTATCCTGCAAAGCTGCCGTTTCACTATAAATCAAGGCCTCTAGGTCTAAAGTGTTATTTAATAATGTTCAAAGCTGTAAGTGGAATCTAGTGGTTCTCACTCAGAGCTAAGAGCCAAATACTTTACACTGCCCTCTTATCCCAGATACTTTTACTTTATTGCAAAACTTATGACTGTCTCTATGCTTGGAGACAACTGAAAATCTGATGCCAATTTGACAAATGAAGACCAAGATATCTGCAGGAATCCAATCTTGAAATCATTTTATCTTAAATTATATGGTTAATATATGCTTTCCACTTCACTTTGCATAATTCCTCTTCTATTTCCTCTGTCAAATAACTGCAAATATCATTTAGCTGTTGAAAAAATTTTAATATTCTCAAGTAGAAAGAGATCTGTAAAACAAAGTATTCAGGATCAGAGAGCTTTCCAGATTTTAAGTCTGTTCCTAAGTTTGAGTTAATTGCATAAATCTCAAATCATTAACAAAGTCTAATTTTTTTCCTTCAGTCCAGAGTTTCTTAATGATTAATACTGTGCTTAAATCACATTGAAAGTCCACCCTCTTCCTTATCTAGTCTATCATTGATGGGCATCTCAGTTGATTCTATCTTTGCTGTTGTGATTAGTGCTACAATGAACATATGTGTGCATGTATCTTTATAACAGAATGATTTCTATTCCTCTGGGTATATATGCAATAACGGAATTGCTGGGTTAAATGGTATTTCTGGTTCTACATCTTTGAGCAATCGCTACACTATCTTCCACAATGGTTGAACTAATTTACATTTCCACCAACAGTACAAAAGCATTTCTGTTTCTCAACAGCTTCACCACCATCTGATGTTTCTTGACTTTTTAATAATTGTCATTCCGACTGAGGTGAGATGGGATATTTCATTGTGGTTTTGATTTGCATTTCTCTAATGATCAGTAATGTTGAGCTTTTTTCATGTTTGTTGGCTGCATAAATGTCTTCTTTTGAGAAATGTCTGTTCATGTCCTTTGCCCACTTTTAATGGGTGGTTTTTTTTTGTAAATTGGTTTATTCCGTGTAGGTTCTAGATATTAGACCTTTGTCAGATGGATAGATTGCAAAATTTTTCTCCCATTCTGTAGGTTGTCTGTTCACTCTGATGATAGTTTATTTTGCTGTGCAGAAGCTCTTTGGTTTAATTAGATCCCATTTGTTAATTTTAGCTTTTGTTGCAATTGCTTTTGATGTTTTTGTCATGAAATCTTTGCCTGTGCCTATGTCCTGAATGGTATTGCCTAGATTTTCTTCTAGGGTTTTATAGTTTGGGGCTTCACATTTAAGTCTTTAATTCATCTCAAGTTAATTTTTGTATAAGGTGTAAGGAAGGGGTCCAGTTCCAGTTTTCTGCATATGGCTAGCCAGTTCTCCCAACACCATTTATTAAATAAGAAATCCTTTCCCCATTGCTTGTTTTTGTCAGTTTTATCAAAGATCAGATAGTTGTAGGTGTGCAGTCTTATTTCTGAGATCTCTATCTTGTTCCATAGGTCTGTGTGTCTCTTTTTATACCAGTACCATGCTGTTTTGGTTACTGTAGCCTTGTAGTATAGTTTGAAATCTGGTAGAGTGATGCCTCCAGCTTTGTTCTTTTTTGCTTAGGATTGTCTTGGCTATATGGGCTCTTTTTGGCTCCATATGAATTTTAAAGTGTTTTTTTTCTAATTCTATGAAGAATGTCAATATTAGGGTGGAATACTATGCAGCCATAGAAAGGAATAAGATTATGCCCTTTGCAGGGACGTGGATGGAGCTTGAAGCCATTATCCTCAGCAAACTAACACAGGAACAGAAAATCAAACATTGCATGTTCTCACTTATAAGTGGGAGCTGAACAATGAGAACACATGGACATAGTGAGGGGAACAACAAACCCTAGAACCTGTGGCAAATAGGGAGAGGGAAAGCATCAGGATAAATAGCTAATCCACTTGAGGTTTAATACCTAGTTGATGGTTTGATAGGTACAGCAAACCACCATGGCACACATTTACCTATGTAACAAACCTGCACATCCTGCACATGTATCCTTAAATAAAATGAAACTTAAAAAATGAAAGGCTACCCTTTCCAAACGTCATGTTGGAGTGAGACATGAAGACGTTTTTATTACACTTACTCCCCAAGTGTCTACTCCTCATGTAGTGTTACTAAAAATTCCAGGGAAGTCCACTTAATCATTTAGAGTTGCTTAGAGATAGGGACAGTTGTAGGGTAAATGCACCTGGTAGCAATAACAAGCATACCCTGAGATGGCAGACACATCTGAATGTGTGTTTTGAGCTAGAGAATCCCCTTCACCACCACGACTCTCTTCCCTGTATGAAACCCCCAATAAAACCCCATGCATCATTTGTTGGCTCTGGTTCTCTTCTTTGGCCTCTTGAACTTGGTGCCTTATCTACTGAGATTAATAGAAGTTTGGCACAACAAGATTGTTCAAAGAATGCCTTATTATTTCATTTTGATTATTAAAACATCTGAGAAGACCCTCAGCCTGCAGATCCTTGTTATGACCCACTGCTTTTGTGAGACCCCATCCTTCTAAACCATCCATGCTAAATGGCTCTTTTCATCCACTTTTCCTGAATAACTCCTGTGTAAGACCCACTTCCCTCAAGCAATTTTCCCAATATCTGTCTTGCTGGCTGTGAGTGAAGTTCAAGTTGAAGTTCCATTCCATTTTGAAAAATTTCTGTTGACCTTGGCAGAGTTTTTGAGGAGAGTATTTAGCAATTAAGTTTTTCTCTCTCTAGGCCTTTTTTCTTTTTCTTTTTCTGCATTTGATTATACTACAAGTTTTAGTTTAAGATTCTTTCAAGCAATTGTTACCATTATAATATAAGAGAGAAATTGCTTTTACTATTGATAAGAATGGTCATGGATTCAGAGCTAATTTGAGTTGTAAGTAACTTTAAATTTTACCTTCTGCAACACCACCTGATGCTTGAATCTACTCTATATTATAGATACATCTGATCTTCTGTCTTACAGAACTCTTCCCTGCAATAGTTCTAAGAACTTTACAGATACCTTATGGGAATCCATTTGTTTCCACTTTACAAGAAAATAGTCAAGCCGACCTTATATCTAGCCTTTTCAAGGGGTCCCAGTTTCTACTTCCCATCCCTTCAGAATTTATTCCTCACATAATAGCCATAGGATCTTTTTAGAGCACAAGTCAAATCACGTTCTCACAGTGACTCCCCATGAAATTCAACCCCTTACCCTGGGCTACAAGGTCTTGCAAGACTGACCTCATGTTCCCTCTCCAGACTTTTTCCATGCCTCTTCTCACCTCCTCTCTCTGTTCTTCAAACTGCTAATCTCTCTGGCCCTTGAGTATGTAGGTTTCTTCCTATCTCAAAGCCTTTTCAATTGCAGGTGCCTCTGCTTATAAATCCCTTCCTGAGTCTTTGGATGCTCAGGATAGAATTCAGTATCACCTTGTCAAAGAGGCTGTTGCTGAGCCACTATCTAAAGATGCCCACCCTCCCCACAAGTCTTCATCTCTATCCCATTAACTTTTTTTCCTCTTCACAGAATCCATCACTATCAGAAGTCACTTACTTATTTGCTTGCTTGCTGTCCTCTAAATGTAAACTCCGTGGGAGCAGGGACCTGCCTCTTGTTCCCTGCATAAACCAGGCACGTAGCCATTTGGATGAATGAGAAATTATGATTCAAGTTTTTATAAACTTGTATCTAGTCACATGAGAATGGAAAGAAAGTCCTGCTTCTGTGAACCTGTGTTGATATTCATGGTTCCATGACCTCACCTCTATACTGAAAGGCTGTTTGTTGTCTTCTGGTTAAACCCTATCATACTTTAAAACCAGTCCAGCTGCCTCGCCATCTAGGAAATGTTTCCTTCCCTCCTCAGGCTGGATATGTAACCATTTATAAGCATTCTAATATTATAATGCTCCCTGCAATCTCTACCATTGTGCTTACCACAGTGTTTTAAAATATTTAATATATTCAAGCTATCCAATGGGATGATTGGATATATTATACATATGCATTGTGTAATGATTACCACCTAAACATCCATCACTACTCACGCTATGCATCATATCCCTAGAACTTCTTCATCTTATAACTAAACCTTTGTGTCCTTTGATTAACATTTCCCCCACAACTACCCAGCAGCCCCCTACCCAGCCTCTCTGGTAACCACCGTTCTACTCTCTGCTTCTGTAAGCTTGACCTTTTTGGATTCCACATATAAGTGAGATCAGATAGTATTTGTCTTTCTGTGTCTGGCTTATTTCACTTACCACAATGTTTTATCATTATTTATTTGGTTGCTGGGTGTATTAGTCCATTTTCACTCTGTTGTAAAGAACTTCCTGAGACTGGGTAATTTTTAAAGAAAAGAGGTTTAATTGACTCATGGTTGCTGGGTGTATTAGTTCATTATCAGGAAGTTCTCTAAAGAACTTCCTGAGAATGGTTAATTTTTAAAGGAAAGAGGTTTAATTCTGCATGGCTGAGAAGGTCTCAGAAAATGTACAGTCATGGCAGAGCAGGAAGCAAACATGTCCTTCTTTACATTATGGCAGGAAGGAGAAGGATAGAGCAAAGGGGGTAAAGTCCATTATAAAGCCATCAGATCTCATGAGAACTTACTCCCTATTATGAGAACAGCATGGGAGAACTACTTCCATGATCTAATCGCCTCTCATGAGGTCCTACTCACAACATATGGGGATTATAATTTGGGTTACAATTCAAGGTGAGATTTTGGATGGAGACACAGCCAAACCATATCACTGGGCTCTTCCAGGAGACAGGGATCTACTGCAGGGAAGGGACTATCATTTTTATTTTCCCAGCCCTGAGCTTGCACCCCAGCCTCTGCACAATAAAAATTTGTTGAAGGAGAAAGGAACCTTAAACTTCTGACTATAGTTGACTATGTTGCAAAATTGTATTGTGTGTTCTACAGATGGCAACCATTAATACTATAGTCTACATTTCATTACTAATACTTATTTAGTTAGACTTTCAGAGTTTTAAAAAATAACACCTTCATAATCCAATGTCTCATAATATTTAAATTATTTTTGACATAAAGGGAATATGGCTTGCTGCTATAATTTTAAAAATAATCTGATAGATAATGTGAGTGGTTGCTAGGAATAACCTAAATCCACAAATAATCCACAAACCCCATTTTAGAAATTAATTACACCAAACATTGGATCAAAGCTGCTAACTGATAAGAATTATACTGATACGAGTTTAATTTCTATACATTTGTCTTCCTAACAAAATATGAGAGAAAGGCAGGGAAAAAATTATAAACAACCCAAATACTGGATAATAAGGTCTTGCCTGGTTAAGAATTGCCTGAGTTTGTGTTAGTCATGTTTTATATTTCCCTAGGACTGTCAAGTTCATCCTTGGGAGTGATGAGAGCCATTGAGGAAATAATAAAATACACTCTGCTATAGTTCCTTCATTCTCTGGGGAAAAAAATAAAGTAGTTAATCAAGTTTACAATTCAGATAAACCCAGAAAGGAAAATAACAGAGATTTAATAATGCTCTTTAATTGAAACAAGTTGTTGTTTTTTTTTTTTTTTTTGCCCTAAGAGAGATGATAACATTTAATCAGGGATTTTTTTTTACATCTCTTTCATATGATTGAAGATATCTGCTATGAATAGTAAGTCATTTGTTTTGTTAGTGTATTTCTAAAATTTCTGGTATATTGTCTTCTCAAGCAAAGTGACTTTGCCTCCATAAATCTGTTTTTCCTTTGGCAATGGTTTAAATAGATTCAGGAACTAGATGTAGAAGATGAGATTCATTCATTCAGTAACTACTGAGTGCCTGAATGAATGAATCTCATCATTCATTCATTCATTCACTGGTTTAGGTGTTGAATGAGACACAGCATGGGGTTCATATTTAATCATATGTTTCCCCATAATCAGAATACTGAAAAGGGCAATTCCATTTTTAAATTTCTAACTATTTCCATATTGAAATGTGGCTTGAAGACACAGAAAGGTCAACAGTTATCTGCAAAAATAAAGTCGTTCATAATTAAATGTGAAGGGGGAAAAAACCAAAACTGAAAAAAAAAAGCAAAAAGACTTCACTCGCATTTTCACATTTAGTATGCTCACTGCTTATCTGTTTATAAAATTATAAATCATACTAGATTTTCCTGTCAACTCCTACAAGCACAAAAATAAGTTTATAGTATAATTTGACCTAGCTGTATTATTTAATATATGTGCACTCATCCCTGATGAGACCCAGAGCACATTTTGCTCATGAATCCCTGTAATCCTTTAGGCATTTTATGACAAATCTCTTATTAGCCACAACTGTGGCATGAGCAATATATGATAAATGGCTCAGCAAAGGTTGTTCAGTGAGTTTGCAATGCTCTAGGAAGAGTACCCATGTTTAAGAATCTACACAATGCCTTACTCTTTATATTTTATTCCCCTTTGTCTGTGTAATTGACCTTCAAACACCCCTCCTAAAGCACTTTGTAAGACTGCAGTATGAGATTGTTTTCTGGAACTGCAAGATTTTCCATGGGATATTTTCTCCTCTTCCCATACAACTAGGTAAATTCAGCTGGGGTTCAGCTCTGAGGCTATGAATTATCACTGGAGCATTGCTATCTCAATGGTTCTCTGTTAGATTCATTGGACAGATAATTTTACATGATCAGACAATTCAGTTAATCCTCTTCAGGGCCAGGAGAACTTGAGGATATCTTCTGATTTGCTTAATTCTGAATACTTTAAACTGATTATGGCTATCTCAAAGTGAAAACAGTCTTAAAGGCACTGTAATAAAAATGGGCAAGAATAATAATCATTGGAAAAAGAGACTCTAAAGGAAGAACAGACATCTCATTTTCCATTTTTCTCTCATTATGTCTGCAGAGTAATACTTCTAGGGCTCAGGGATATCAAATTTGATATAAATTCACAAATGAACATGATAATAAATCAAAGCCTAGAGCTCTTAATTTCATTGCTTCATGCTAGTACTTTCCCCACCAATCATTTGCTGACTATAAACTGTCCCATGCTACTGATGAAGTACTCATTATTATTTTTGCCCCTGATTCTAGCTAGAAAATGGATCTACCTTTCCCCTGACATAGGGAGTAGACCATGAAATGATAATCACTTAGCCTAAGAACAGGAACCACTCCATGGAAACACTGAGATGAAAACCTCAAATATGACATTTAAATGAATGAGCAACATAGAAAGATCCCATCTCTATGTTTTTTTTTTTTTTACTTAGCCAGTGGTGGAGCACACCTGTACTAGCTACTGAGTCAGGGTTGACTGTGAGGATGGCTTGAGCCCAGGAGTTTGAAGCTAAAGTGGGCCTTGATTATGCCACTGTACTCCAGCCAGCACAACAGAGCAAGACTCTGTCTCTAAAATAAATAAATAAATATGAATAGTTTTTTGCTTTTATGTAAACTAAAGTGAGTGCTTTCAAAATGTTTGGCTGAATTTTTTTTTCTTTGTAATTAGTGTAGGTATGTCAGTTTTAAAAGACTAGAGAGAGAAAGAGTATAAAACTCCAGAAAGATCTTCACACAAATTGCTTAGAAAGGATTTTTAAGGACTCATTTCACTTTGAAGGAATTACAACTGGAGATTGGAAATGGTAGATTTCACGGTACAGTTTATGAAAGAAAGATAATGCAGAATTCTAACTGTCTGTATCCAAGAAATGAGAGTTGCCTTGCCTCTTCCCTAACTCCCACCCCAGTAAAATATTGGCAAGTGAATGTGTATTCATGCATTTTACATTAAAATAACATTTTAAAATTATGTATTCCCATACAACTAAGTAAATTCAGCTGGGGTTCAGCTTCATAGTATACTTTTTACTGATTTTCTCACTTTAACCAATTTTTGTATTAACTACTAACTACTATTTTCACTCATGTCAGATAAGTCAGCTTTACCGCATAGCAAGGTGGTTGAATATGTAGGCTCTGTAGACAGACATCCAGATCTGGACCTTCTTACTGTCTGTGACTGGGCAAGCTGCTTAACTACTCTGATCTTCTATGACACTATTTGTGAATCAATGACGATAATAGTATCTATTCCTTAAGTCAGTAAAGAGGATTAAATAAGCTCATTCATATTAAGGATTTGCCATTCTGTTCACTTCTGACAACAGAGTAAACTCTTAATACACAATATCAATTAATGTATTTTTATAGCAAAAACTGTAACCCAGGTGAATTTGTCTACTTGGCCTGTGTAACAAAATACCACAAACTGGGTAGCTGAAACAATAGAAGCCTATTTTCTCACAGTTCTGGAGAGTGGAAGTCCAAAATCAAGGTACCAGAAGGATGGGTTTCTGGTGAAGTGTTTCTCCTCAGCTTGCAAATGATGTCTTCTCACTGTGTCCTCATAAGGCATTTTCTTAGTGCACACATAAAGAAAAGGAGTCCTGGTGTCTCTTCCTCTTCTTGTAAGAGCAGCAGTACTATCAGATTAGGGCCCAACTTGATGACTCTATTTCACCTAATTACCTCCTGAAAGGTCATTTTCCCAATATAGTCACATTAGGGTTTATTATTATTTTGGGGGAAACTCAAGTTTGTTCAAATGCTAGTACATTTTTACTCTACTTATGAAGAGTAGAGTAGCTTTGGGACATGGAAATGACCCGTCATGAGGATGAACTCCAAAGAGAGAACAAGTTTCAGTCCACAGTGATCCAAATTGAAGAGAATTAGAGAACCTGAACTTCATACTTAAATCTACCATTCACTATTTGCAATTGCAATGATGACTTAATTTCCTTCTTTCTTAGATACACACATTAAATCTAGTTGTAGATGAGCCCATCATCCACTTGCTTTAGAGGATGTATAAAGGACTAACATGACACTGCTTAATGTAATAACTAGTCTGAGATTTCTGGAAAGGGTAAGGTAAATTCCAAGGAGCAAAGATGAGCTTATTCTCCTTGGTATTATCTTTATTAATTCTCCTATTCATTCATTAAAAATGTATTGATTACCTACTATGTGCCAGACACTATGAGTACAGAGGAAATAGTTTCTAGAACATGAAGTTAAATGGCTCACAGGCCACTGGGAAAGGGATACATGTAAAGAAGTAATTGTAATGAGCCAGAAACATAGTACACAGTTGCAAGGTTAAATGCCATGAAAATGTAATAATAGCTATCATTTTTTGGGTGCTCTCTATGATATCCTAGTTACCATGGCACATGCTTTATATTCACCAACCCATCTAATGTTTACAACAGTATCGAGGTACATACTGTTATTAACGACATTGTATGGGATTAGAGAGATTAGGTGTCTTGTTCAATGGCTCATAGTTGAAAAGCGATAGACCTTAGGTGGGAATTCAGTTGTGTCCAATTATCAAGTACATTTTCATAACCACAGTCTCTACTGTCTCCCTGCTCTGGGAGCACACAGGAATTTCTAAATCTTTCAGAACTGTGGAAGATCTAACAGAAGAAGTCACTGTTAAGCTGGCTGTTGAAGGATGAAGAGAAGTTGGCCAGGTAGAGAAGGAGGAAGTAGCCATGTAGGAAGACAGAGTCATGAAGGAACATAACTTAGGCATGGAGAGTAAGGCTTATATCAGGGAATGGCCCTCTGTGAGATCAAGAACGTGGGAAGGACTATGCTTTATCCTCAAGACAGCAAAGGACCCTGGAGTTTTTTGAGCAGGAGAGAAATGTAAAATGAAATTAGCTTTCTATTTCATTAGAGCACTCTCATGAAGATGGGTATTCTGGCATGGAGAAGGCAGTATATCAGAAAGTCGCAACATATTAGAGAGAAGACCAGTTCACAACTATAGTAGGCCAAGCAGGAGGTGATATGAATCTGAATTTAGGAAATGGGAGTAGAATTGCCAAGGAGAATGTTGAAAAGATATACTTAAGAAAGAGACTTGCCAGTAGTTTGCAGTTAATTAGAGCTGAGAAATGAATTGAGTGAGGGGGTGCGACTGACTCCCAGGTTTCTAGTTCAAAGAATTGGGTGAAGTATGTTGCTCAGAAGCAAGAAAGGGGAAATAGGAAGAGTGGGTTCAGAGTGGATGATAGAATTCCCTTTAGATACTCTGAGTTGCTTGCGGGATATATAAGTAAATGTTGCTATGGACAACACTGAATGCAGTTCCAGAAGCCCAGGGAAAGAAGTCGGGGCTGGAAGTGGTGATTTGGAAGCAATTATCGATAGGCCTTGACCTCAAGTCAAGGTTGTAAATGAAAGACCCCAGGATAGAAGCTTGGAAAAGAGAACCCTGTTAAGGCCAGCACCCAGAGGAACTCGAGTAGATGAAGAGACACTAACTAGGGAACTCAGAGACACAGGAGAGAACCAGGGGAGAGTGACATTCTGAAAGTCAAGATAATTCAAGAGGGTAACAGGACTCGATGCCACAGAGGTTAAGTAAGGAGGATTTTTTAAATGTCCACTGAATTTGACAAGTGGTAGGTCACTGATGACACTGCTGAAGCGGTGTCATTAGATTCTGGGGACAAATGCCAAATTGTAGTGGATAATGGGAGGAGGAAATGCAAGCCTTAAGAAAGAATATGTCTTTAAGAACTTTGACACTCTAGGGAAGGATTGTTCTGTGATAGCAGCCAGAAGGGAAGCAGGATCCAGAGAGAATGGGTGGTTTTTAACTCCCTACTACCCCTAATATTTCTAATGCTATCCTAACTTTTCAGGCCTTTGAAAAACACCTTACAGACACTTTTTAAAGTTTTACTTCATTTGCTAGTGATAAATAAAATTTGTTTAGAAGATTTTCTTATACTTACTCTGTCTGGCTTACATAAAAGCCTTAATAAACTCGTCTTTCCTAAGGAGTATCAAGTTCAGAATGCTTTCATGTACTCTTTCTCTGTTGGTGCTCATTAAAACATATTATAAGTCTGTTAACGTTATTTCATTTATTGTTACCATATGATCAGAATAAAGAAAACATCCTTGTGAGCATTTCCATGAATAAACAAAGACTGGCTTAGGGAAGGAAGAGTCAGCAAATGACTCTTCCCAAGGATTTGCATGTTCAGATCATGTAACAGGGAGAGATTCTTAAAAAGTGACTGAAATGTTCAGAGTGATTAGTATCAGGTAAGATGTTAGAGACTCAGACAGTTTTCTAAGTTTCAGATGAGAGATGTACAGTTTTAAGAAACACTGATTTGCCCTTTGCAAGTGGCACATTTTGGCATCCTGTTGGGGTGCCAAAGAGCTGTAAAGAATGCTTGGGGCTGGGTACAGTGGCTCACACCTATAATCCCTGCACTTTGGGGGGTCAAGGTGGGTGGATCGCTTAAAGCCAGGAGTTTGAGACCAGCCTGAGCAATATAGCAAGAACCCATCTCTACAAAAAATAAAAAATTAGCCAGGCATGGTGGTGCATACTTACCTGGTCCCAGATACTTGGGAGGCTGAGGCAGGAGGATTGTTTGAGCCAAGGTCAAGGCTGCAGTGAGCCCTGATCATGACACTGCACTCCAACCTGGGTGACACAGTGAGACTCTGTCTCAAAAAAAAAAAAAACCTCTTGGGTCCAGGCTTCACTTACTCCTTAAAGGAAACACAATTAATTAACTGGATTAGAAAGCCCTCCTCAGTGAAATGACAGAGTGTCAGAGTTCCCTTTAATGAAGCATCTTCTTCAGGTCAAACTAAAAGGCCACTTCTCTTTATGAAATGCCAACTGATAATCATTTTAGAGCAACCAGTATCCTCCAAGTTTTCTAGTTTGGTTATCTGTTCCAGAGCCCACAAAAGAGATCTGATCTCCTTTGCAAAGTAAAGACTTCAAGTAACATGTTGAAATAATATCTTCTAGGGCTTGAAATAAGATTTGTCCATGTTAAAAAATCTATTAATAACAATAGGCCTACTTCTTTAGCACTTACTGCAAGCCAGGCACAGTCCTACCAGTGAGTATACCTATAGTTCAGAGACAGAAAGAGAAAAATTACAAGGAGTGCCCAGGGCTTTACAGACATAGTTGTGTTTATTATAGCAATCCAGTGAGGAAGGGTGGCATCATCCCATTTAGCAGCAGTAAATGGGGCTGAGAAAAGTCAGAAATTTGTCCAGGATCACAGAGCTGGTGACAGAAGAAAGATTGTCCAACACAGGGCTCTGGGCCTGAGGTCTGATTACCTTGCTCCAGGATGCCTTCTGGTGGCCAGATAGTTAAGCCCTTTGTGTCTCTCAATAGATTGCACATCCCACACTTTCTGGCTTAATCAGCATTTTGAAAATATTTCTCCCCACCTCCCAAGCTGTGTGTTTACTTTTTATGACCACTAATAGCATTTGTGACTTTGTAAGCTAAGATGATGAAGTAAAAATCAATTTGTCTCAAGGTAAAAATTAAGCATCTTTAGTTTTCTTGTCAACAAAAGATTTCTCCTGTCAGGGGTGTTTTCTACCTGTATTAATGTATTTAACAGATTTTCCCCTTCTTCCCAGCCCAAATTGTATTGACTGTCCGTGGCACTTAAACTGGCTGCACAGTACCTGGATAGCCTGGGGAAAAAAAAAAAAAAGAACTTCAAAAAATACTGATGTCAGGATCCCATACTCAGATATTTTATTTTAATTATTATGTGGTAGAATCCAGGCTTATAAATTTTCCTGGAAGGTTCTTTGGTATAGCCATATACCATAGATTGGAAATCACTGAAATCCACAGTCTGATAGCTCTACTGATAGAGGATTGGAAATCACTGAAATCCACAGTCTGATAGCTCTACTGATAGAGGATTGGAAATCACTGAAATCCGCAGTCTGATAGCTCTGCTGATAGCCTGCAGGCTAAGTCATGTGTTTATAAGACATCCAAGCCTACCCAGTTAAGTATCTTGCCTCAATCTTTTATATAACATCAGCCATATGGAAGATAGCATGGTGCAGAATCAATAACACTTATCAATAAAACCACAGGTCCCTGGAATTCTTTTTACTCTCTGATTCAATATCTTAGAATTTAAGTTGTTGAAATATTTAAGAAAAATGAACAATAACACCCTTTCCCTCTCCCTCTTCAAACCAAAGAATGATACTTTGAAACCCGAGACTACTTAGACAATTCTAAATGTTCTTGTTTGTTAAGCAACTAAAATGTCCTAGATTTTCCTGTACAGCACAATTTCAAATATCCTTTCGTATTTTGATGATTACACAGATACCACATTCATGTGTTCAGTCATCAAATATTTGGGTGAGAACCTATCAGATTCTAAATACTGGGGTTGGTTTCTGCTTTTACCAAACTTACATCCTAGAGGGAGGATTAGAAATTAAAAAATTAATGAACCGGAAAAGAACTAGTGCTAGGAAGAAAAAACAAATGTGTCACAGATACTAATGGGTAGTTACTTCAGATTTAGTGATTAGGGAAGGCTTTTCTGTGAAGGTGACAATTGAGCTAAGAAACAAATGACAAGAAGGAGCCAGTCTTGTGACAATCTAAAGAGAACAGCTAATGTCCCCAAGGGCAGGGATGGGCTTAGTGTGCTAGAATACCAGGAAGGAAAGCAAGGATCAGAGGAGATATGGATGTGGAAGTAGGCAGGCAACCAATCATGTAGGCAATGTTTCTATAATAACTCTGCATCTGCCAGAGCACTTTTTTAAAAACATCAAAGCCTAGGCCCACCCCAGTCCATCAATTCAGAATTTTGGGGATTAGGGGAGCAACTCCACAAAATGACCCCTTAAATCAATGATCTGAATGTTTTCTACTACTTCTTCAAGAGTTCTGTTAACAGTTCTGTACGGTAAATGGAATAGTATTTTAAAAGCAACATTAACTTGTTTAAAAGAAAATACACTACATGAACTAATCCATGTGCCACACAAAAGGCCAGATGTTTCAGTGACACAGAAAATCCAATTACAGTTACCTTGAGCTTAGTCATTTATCCATCAGAGAGTTTCAACCTTAGATTTCTCTAGGTGTTCCCCACGTGCGGAAAGGTCTGAGAGCCTCTTAAGTAAGCCTTTGAGGGCCAAGGTAAGGACATAAGGAAATGGGGCTTTATTCTTTATATAATGAGAATTAACTAACCGAATGGCTTTAAGAAGGGAAGTGATGCCACTCAGGGGAAAATGGATTTCGGCAGACTCAGCAGGATCAGAAATGAGGAGAGCAGTTAAGAGACAATTGCAGTATTGTAGGAGAGAGGTGATGGTGATTTGTCCTAGTCTGGAACAAGAAGAGAGAAGTGGTCAGGTTTGTCGTGTCACAGGCATAGTTATAAATGTGGTTAGAGTCTACAACATTTACTGGACTAGTGAGGGGATGACTCCTAAGGCCAAGGTTAAAAAATGGTGTGGATGGTGGTATTCTTTCCCAGGATAGAGAGGGCTGGGAGGGGAGCAGGTTAAGGTTAGGTGACTAAAATATAAATATGTTAGCTCTAATAACCTGTCATTCAACTTGCTGATTGGTCAGCTAAGTGACAAGATCAAATAGGCAGTTGAATAGATAATTATGGAGCTCTGAACAAGATTGAGGCAAGAGATACGAATTTAGAAGCCCCCTATTACGTAGAAACTATTCAGAGTCATTAAGACTGCTTAAGAATATCTGGAGAGAAGACAGTCAAAGGAGAAAGTATTTAGAGGAGAAAGGAATGGTCAGCTGGGCCAAGTACTGGTGAGGCTCTAATAGAGAAGTAACCACTGGAAAAAAAATTGTGTCTCCGTTTTAGGGTTTAGGAAATACTGGTAATGACAATAAGATTCTTTCCACGCGTTAACAGATACATTTGGCAAAATAGCCCTCGACTGAAAATAAATGGGTAAAAATGGTAAAGATGTGTGTGTGCAGGATCAATACAAGATCCTTAAGAGGTAGTAAGATTTAGTTTTAATACCCCCAGACAAAAAAGCATATGAATCACATTTCTTTCTAAAGCAGAAAAAGTAGACAAATAGTGACTCAGTAAATTTTACATATTTTCTACTTACCTTTTTAAAAGAAAATTCCGTTGGACCTTGAGTGGATGTGTAAGATAAAACAGTTATGGGCTAGGCTAGAAATTTCAATCCATAAAATGACCTATTCTGGGTCTGGGGAGCAACTCCACAATATGACCCTTTAAATAATTGATCTGAATATTTTCTGCTAAGATTTTAAGAGTTCTACTTAAACTTGTGTAATTTGAACAGAATAGTAAGCTATTTTATTAAAGCAAACTGAATTTGCTTAAAGGAAAATACAGTGCATGAGCAAATCCATGTGCCACACAAGGAGCCAGATGTTTCAATGACACAGAAAATCGGATTACAGTTACCTTGAGCTTAGTCTTTTGTTCATCAGAGGCCTTCATTTCCAAAACAAACAAACAAAAACCAAAATTAGAATTTCCCCCTTCAAATGTCCTAAAATGTCTCAGAATGAACTGGGAAAAAGCTAAGATATCGTACAATTCCTGAGGATGACTTTACACACATACCAAACAAAGCCAAAAACATTTGTGCAACCATTATTTATACTGATGATAAAGAACAGCATATTTCTGTTGTTCTTCACACAGCAAGCAAGCAAGCATCCCTCTCAGAGAGGCATAAAATTATGCATCAAAAACTCATTAGCTTCTATAATTTTAAAGAGTTTGAAAGAAGCAAAATCTTTTTCCAAATGACTGATACATGAATATATGGCCTCAAGAAACTATTGTCCAACTTGCAATATGGTGTGTAACACCCAGGAAAAGTACACCCGATAAAGTAAAGCTCCTTTCTTACATAATAAATAGATCATAACAGTCACCCTTTTAAGGCTCCATCTGGCATGCCTACATTAGTCAGCCACATTTATGACCCATGATCTCTTGTATCACCAGGAAATACTTACTGAAGGAAATATTTGTTCAGGTTTGTTTGTCGTGAGGTGACCACCTGGTTGGAGCCAATGTGATAATCAGTGTTTGAATTATCGCAGATTCAGATTTGCTCTTTACAGCCAAAATCTGGCATTTCTCATATCTTCCTGGGTTTTCATCACAAATACAGAAGGGTGAAATTAAATAGATGATCATATGTATTAAAGGATATAGAGATAAATATGTTTGCTCCTTTTTTATTGAGGCAAACAGCTGGCTAATGTTAATCATATAGCCAGTGATTTGGTAACTTTCCAAAGATGTAGAAAATAAATTTATTTTATCACTATTTCTGTGACTTTTAGATGGTTTCAGAAAACAGATTCATGTCAAATTTAAAAGTAATTATGGTTTTCAGCTTCCCACTGGTGCTATGGGAGATTTTAGAAATATGTAGGTCATTTTTTGAGATAATAAGATTGGGATTAATGTACCTATCCAATCGAATCAGATTTACTCTAACTTACTAAAAATTGTAAATCAGAATGCCCTAAAAACTCCTCTGGAAACGAATATGAGGGAAGCGGTTTTTGGCCTATTGTTACAGAAAAAAATAAGCCAAACAAATATTTCAGTCTTATAGTAGTTAAAGTAAATGTATGAGAACTTTGGCTTGTCACCAAAATGATATCACCTGAATACTGAAAAGTATACTCTGGGGTGCATGTCTTATGTGGAAAATTTCAGCTCCATTTGCAAAGTCCAGGAAGTTATTTTCTGATAATTCCCAAGCAGAGAGAGCTTGCTAGATACTCTCAGAAATGTTTCTAGGCAAATCTGATAACCAATTAGGATCAACTGTGTGAAAGTGCTTTGTAAGTTACAAATAATTCTATTTATTTGAGCATCATGACTTCTTCAGGTCAATAATGATGATAGGATATGACATTTGATATGATATGATTTAATAATGAGAGCTCCAGATCCTAATGGGCTCCTTATTTCATGATTCAGGTGATGCTGGGGATGACATTTTAATCTCTAAAGGAAAATCCTTGTTTGCCTGAATTTGCAAAGATTATTGTTAAAAGTATCTTGAAAGATTTTTAAAGAAGTCTATCAAGGCAGTCAGCTCAAAGTCTTCTGGAAAAGTACTATATACTAAAATGAGTCTTCCCATTTTGTCACCTCAGAAACCAGAAACTCCAACTTCCATGGATTACTAATAAACATAACCCTGCCAATAAATCACCCCCCAAGCTGTATGTATAATAAAAAATTACCTCATTTTCACTGGGAGCATCAGCAGCAAAACTCTTCCAGGCCAAGGGGCTGCTCCCCGCATCCTAGAGGCCACAAGAGTTCAGCTTTTACCTCCTGTCAGTTTGATCAGTTTATTTTTCCACTTATATTTTTAACTTTATCACCGAGAAAATGTGCTACAAATGGGAGTAGCTTAATAAAGTGAAATGAAGTTTGTGAGATTCAACATCTAGCACCTGCCAGGTTTAGAGCATTTTCTCATCCATCTGGGATAACCCATGCTGACAAAGCTTAGCTCTGTGAAACCAATTATCCACATCGCTTACAGGGACATGGCCTGAACTAGATTATGATTATGCCCACTGCTGTGAATACATGACAACTCCCAGGGGTTGTTTGTAATGCCATTGAGGCATACCCCTTGGATGTCTTTTTGGAGTGTGAGGAGGAGGGGGTTGGTAAACAGCTAAAAGAGGACTCCTAGTGCCTTGCAATTTTTAAAATGTGTTTGATGGTCAAAACTTTAACAATTTTGTATCTGTGTCTAACCATGTCTTAGATCCCATTTCCTATCCCACTTGTCCTTTACAACATTGTTTTCTTATCTCATTTCTTTCCCTACCTTTTCCCTTCTTCATATACAACACTGAATCCTTTCCTTCAAAGTATTAGGATGGTTTATGATGGGTCAGGGTTGGAAAACACACAGCAATTCTGCACTTGCCCTTGATGCTAAGAAGCAATTTTCATCTTTTGCATTTTGATGACTTTTAAGAAAATGGCCCCTAGTTTGAAAATCTGCAGGCTCTGCCTAGATTAATGATACCCATGGGAACTTTCCTGTTATAAGAGTAGCCTACAAAGATTGAATTTTGTCCCAAATCTCTACATCTCAATGATTTTATAATCCGAAACAAACAGGCAATTCTTCAGTGACACAAGCATGAATGCCCTGACACGCCCACTGGAAGGCGGGCTCTTTCTGAAGGCAGGCTCTGTGTATATTTTTTATATCATCCTACCATAGCACTCAGCATAATACCTTGCTCACAGAATTGTTCACTAAGCGCTTGTGAAAGTGGCCCTTCTACTTCTACCTTCTGCCTTTTGACTCCTGGAAACCCCCAAACAGCTAAATATTAAAACCTAGCTCCTCCAACTTGAGAATCCTGGTCAAATTTAAACACATACCAACAGAGATGTTGATAAAGAGTGGGTTTCTTTTTGGTGGGAGAAAGCAAGCCAACTCTCCCTCCCTCCCTCCTCCTCCCCCTCCTGAACACCAAACACATTGGTATTCCATTTCTGTTTCCTCACTTCATCCAGCACCCATTCCTACAGTACTACTTCCCCTAATGGTAGAGACAGTCTACCATGTGACACAGATTGGTAGGTATCCAGTGAATTAATATGGAAAAACTGATTCCTTTAAAAACTGGTGTTTTAGGGAAGGAGGGACAGGATGACCAAGTTCCCAGGTAACTATCTGGTGGGCAAGGAAGTGACAAGTGAAGAAAATCCCTTGCTGTCTCTTTTCTTCTTGCAGCCCTTTGGTCCTGCCAAGCCTCTCCAGGACCACATTTGCCAACAGAGCACCAACTCTGGGGGCACTATCGTCGTGAAGTGTCTCCATGGGAGTCTTAGAGCACAGCTCTCTTAGTTATAGGCTTTAGTTCCAAAATGCAGAAAGCAGGCTATGTCCCTGTGTGAAGAACACATGAGAGTGCCCCATCACCATCTTCTCAACTCTATAGATGACCCCTTGGTCACACCATCCCACTTGTTTTGCACAATTCAGAGAGCCAGGTGAAAAGTACTAGAGAATAAACTTTTCCTACATTCTAGTGTACTGCTGTCACCTTCAGCAAATCAATGTTAGTTTTCTTAAATATAAAATTAAATAACATTTTCCTCCTGATCCCCATCTAAAAAACTAAATAAATAACAAATAAATATGCATTAAGGACTCAACTCTTTTTAAATAAAATACGCTGTTCAAGAGCACATTATTATTATTATTATTATTATTATTATTCCCCAATACAGGTTTGGTTTTCAGAATGCCACAAAACATAGCGGTATTCACACTTTTAAACAAAAAGAATCTACATTCAAAACACTGATGAAGTAACTTTCCTTAGCACCTTTCTATGTTTCTAGAAATTGGAAAACTACATTGTGGCTTATAAGAAAGGGTAGGGAATCAGATAAGACAATAATGTCCATGACCATAGAGTCTTAGAATGTTAGGTCTGTCAAGTACCTAAAAAGATAGGAAGAGAAGGACAAGTAATGCAAAAGTAGCAAAGAGGTATTCCATACGTGCAGGCTCTGTATCAGGTACTGAAAGAGGGAGGTATCTTAAGATGTGGACGTACAGAGATATAATTGAAGGAGAAATTTGATTTGTGGGAAGACCCAGATGAATTTTAGTCAGAAAGGCTTCTTGGAAGAGGCCATGTTCAATAGGAACCCTAAAGGGTAAGAGACTTTCAGTAGGTGGAGCTGTCAATCCTGCATACTTAAAGCAGGACAGTTTACCTGTTGGGGTGCTTTCTGGCAAGGCTGCAGTCCATTTCCTTGGTCCATGTGCAAAAATGAAGATAAGAGATCAGTAGGCTAGCTGGTTGAGGCCAGAGCATGGTGGTCCTTGAACAGCAAGTTGAAAACCAATTTAAATGTTATCTGTAGAGCTTAAACTTTGAAAGGTTTTGAGCACGGAACTGAAATGATCAGAATTATCTGTGTTTAGGTACAGAAGCAGGCGTTTATCTAGGGTCCCATGAAATACATGTGTGTGTACACTTAAAGTTGTGTGTGAACATATTTTGTTTTGCTTTTGGAATGGCTTCATAGGCTGGAGAGGACAATTTTAAAAATAGACCTTTAGAAACCAAGGTTAGCAGAAGCATCATGTCATTGCAATATAACTATCCTCCTTCTAGAAAGCAGTCCGGTTTATTTTGTCGAAGATACAACAGGCTGCAGCTCTGTATTTCAACTACAATTTGGGAATATTTACAGCGTTTAGCACCTGACTCCTGACTATCGGCTGCTGTGTCTCTTGGCTGATGATTTTTGTTATTAAATAAATTTGAATTTTGTATGATAAGAAGATTCCTGAGAGAGTTTGTTTATACCTCAACAAAAGACTCTGTGTTTGTAAAGAATCCCCAATGAGGCCAAGAGCTCACTTGAGTCAGTGCCCTACCTCCTTTAGGCTCCATATTTGAAAAAATAGGGTTATTAACCAGAGCTCCATAAAAGTTTCAATATCTAATTTGTCTGTTGGGAGTCAATAAATAAGTTTTGCCAATGACACAATCTTGACTCTCTTTATAGAGATTCTTTTTGTCCCCCAACCCCTCAAGGGCAAGGAGGCAATTGGCTGCCATCGTGTTTATTATTATAACAGATAGAATTTCAGATTCTCTTTCTGAAGTGACACTTTGTGGAATGACTCTGCATTTACAGTTACTGATAATAAAAATGGCTCTTAAAGTGCAAAGGTTTGTCTTCCAATAAGAAGAATACCAACTAAGTTAAAACCTCCCCATACATGCAGTCTTCCTGAAAGTGTGACACTTCCATTCCAACATAGGTTGACCTCACACGTTTCCCTCACATTGTGTTTGCTCTGTTCCCTGTATGAGACGGTTCACTAGTGGCTCAAAACATGAACAAGAAAAACTGTAACTGAGATCTGAGTGTTTTTCTGCCCGCTACCCCCATCCCAGGGAACACAATACAAGCTCAACCCCTGTTAGTCCTTGATAGGATGGGAGCAATGCTAAGTTTTACTAGAGTCTTTTGAATTAAAAACATGCCATTACTTGATTGAAATAGTACCATTAACAGCACGTAGTCATCATATACCTGCTTTTATAGATGCTTGTCCCAAAGACCTAAGATATCTTTATTGCTAGCAGTGTCCTTTTTTCTAAAATAAATATAATAATAAATACATCTTAATTCTGTAAAAAGAATAGAACATACTCACTGATTACCTCTGAACACCTTTTTAGTGAGTCCCCTTGGGAAAATGGATATTGTACCCATTATAGTTCAGGTTTTAGAACTGAATCCTTTGAAGGTCTGATAGCAAGATACTTTAATTTTGTAGATCATTTTGTTATCATAATACTTTCCATTATCCCTAATTTTTTTCTAAAGCATCTCTTGATTTCAAAATGCATTTTTGAGTATGAATTGAAGCAGTGGATAGATAAAAATGAATGGCATGATCCCTGTCCTCAAATCTAGTGAGAAAGAGATTCAATAAACTCTCCACTGTAATGTGGTACAATGAAGACTGTGATAGAGGTAGGACCACCGAGGAGGAGGTTCTTCACCTTGGCACATCAGAGAAGGTGTCTCCGAAGAGGTGGCCTGTAGAAGCTTGAAGCTGGAGCAGAAGTTCCCCAGATAGACTAAAAGAGGGCTATGTGACAGCCAAAAAATAAAAATAAAATTTTAGTAACTGATTTCTTTATCAAACTTCTGTAAAAGATATTTATTACTACTCCTGTTAGCCTGCCTAGATCTCAGTTTGAATAATTGCATTCCTCCTAATTTATCCCTGTAGTTTTAATTGGTTTCGGAATTTGACTTTGCTTCTCTTTAATTGTTATGCAGTATTGTCATTTAGTATTAAACAGCTGTTATGTTCTACCACAGAGCCGAACATTTTTCAGCAGATGCAGTGATTTCAGTCCTATAAGGCAGATAAAACAATTTGCGAGGTCTTTGACATGACAAACCACCCCTAAATGGATAGACGTGGCATTAATTATTGATAACCATAGTTACTACCATGTAGTCACTGCTCTTAGAATAACACAGAGTGTTGTCTTTGGTCTATAAAGTCACATATGCACAGAAAAATTGTTTCTTTAGATGTTGCCTTTAGACATACACTCAAAAGTGTTGATGTTCTTCTACTTTGCTGAGATTATATTAGTTTTAATTAGATATGTAATATACTAAGAACAGATGCTCGTTTGGCTTTTTAATACTTAGAGGAAGTTTTTTAGGTCATTTATATGTTTGGCAGTGTGCTATGTAACCATTCTTCCTTCCATCACTTGTTTGTTTATATCTTACTGGAGATGACAATAATGAAAGTCTGCAACTAAAGCTACTCTGAAGCCTGACATCGATTCAGCATGTTCACGAATTCATTCCTCTTAGGGAGACATCTTATTGCTACCACTATTGTTAAGGGCCCTATTTCAGACCCCTCATAGAGACTAGCATTCTCTGCCATCCATTATTTTCACTCTGGGTTAAAGTTCAGGCCCAGGGTAAGCAAGAAATGTAAATAGTAGAAATGTAAATCGCTTCCTTCTCCAGTTTTTCACATCAAAAAAATGTTTTTCTTCACTGTTTCAATGAATGCTGTGGAATGTCTGAAATATCTGTCTCTGAAAACTGGTGTTCAGTGAAAGATTCATTTCTATCTAAATGTCCTTAAAATGTATCATGCAAACCTTTGAAACGTTGTGCGACCTAGAAAAATGATCACCACCATGAGATGCATGCTCACTGCTGACAGCCATAGCTCTGTGTCCATGGTCTCGACCTGTGGAAATGAAGAAGGCAGAAAGCACTTCCTTCATGTTGTTGGGTATATATGGAACAAGAGCAGCACAGATAGCATCAGCATTAGGGAGTCAGAGCAGATGACCCTCAAGATCTGCCAGCTCCCTGTCCTGTTGCTTGTGGACATAGCAGTCCACCCTTCCTAACATTCCCTGTATTGCCTGCTGCTCCTACTCCAGACTGGTTTCAGATGCCCATGTCTTGTTTAGTGATTCAAACATCTCACCAACATTTTCCCAAACTTCCCTAATGGCAAAAATGTTCAAAACGCCATTATAGTCACTCTAGAAAGGTAGGAACTACATCCCAAGGTAGCCTCCTATCTGGACCACCAACATTGCATCTCTATACAATGGACACAATAGTACTTTCACATACCGATGATAACTAAAATGCATATCAAGCTTCCAGAGAAGTCCTAGTATATAGGGCTGTCTAATAAATATCAGTTCCCTCCTTCACTCCTCTCTATAATCTTGTGAGTTTACGGGTCTGAAACAGAAGGAGTTAACACTACCTGCAGAAGGTGACATAAGAATTTAGTATCCCAAGGATATTTTTGGCATAAGGACAGGCAGATACAATGCTGAGAGAAAAGCAAATGAGTGATGAGATGTCTGGTAGGAGCAGAGAGAAGCCAGAATCATGAATGAGGGTTACAAACTGTGCTTCTTCTGAGCTGCTGGGATAATGGAGTTGGAGGAACAGAGAAAGCAGTAAGGAAGAGCTGAGTAGGCCTGACTTTGGACCATATCTTTACCTTTCCATTCCAGGTAGAGAGGTGTGTATGTACAGGCAGGAAGGCACTTTACAAGGGTACCCAAGAGTGGTGTGTTTCAGAAGACAGTAGCTCAGTATGCCAGAGTGAGGAACGTGAACAGATGTGGTGGGAGGGGTTCTGGAAAGGAAGTTGAGTCTGTTTGTGAGGACTTGCAGACCTTGTACAGAGTTGCCCTTATCCCCAAGGCAGTGGGGAGCCATCAAAGCACTTTAAACAGAAGGGCGACTTCTGTTAGCGAGGTATACTGAAGTGGGGGGTGATTGTAGAGAAGCAAAAAAGAAACAAAATTAGGAAGCTTCTTCAGTAGTCCAAGGCAACAGCTAACGAGAGCAAGTACACCTGATTTTCTCCCTGCTTTCTTCTTAGCCAACATATAACTACATATCTTTCTCTTTACTCACTGCTGTGATGGAATATGGAGCCTAGAAAATCTAGTCTGTTTTGCCTTATAAAGTAACATCAGGATATGAAAACTGCTAATCATCATTTGGAAATAGGATCACAATGGGGAAAGACTGAACACCTAGGAACAGGAAAAAGAATTAATTAAATTAAATCTGCTGATGAAGATTAGTATTGGTATTTGATTGTAACCCCATTAAAGGTTTTCCAGATCAAAAGTTTTAATCAGTGTATTTCTTCCTGGCTTTCCATTCCACCCCAACCCCCCTGAGGTTAAGCCAAATTAACTTCTAATTAAAACATAACATTTGAAAATGACTTGTGGGGCTTTGCCACATAATTAATAAATGAAAGAAATGGCAATTAAGTTCTGAAAATTAATTCTCTTATTGAGCAAACACTATTGGAACACCTGTTATCTGTGGCATTCAGCTTCTATGCTAACTATTGGGACTGCCAAGATGGAAAAAGCAGTTCCTGCTTCTTAGAGCTGGGCCAGAGGCATAGGAGGGGTATGTCAGGATTGGACTGAGTGAGAAATTTGAAAGGAAGTCCTGGACCCCACAGGCTTCACAGAAGAGTGGATCTTTTGCTCCTTAGAGTAGATGTTCCAATGAGAATATCAACCTCAAGTCATTAGGTTAAAGATGAAATGTGGCTGCAACTCTTCTGCTGGGCACTGGGGTCAGATTGACAGGTTCAAATCCCAGCTCCCCACTTATCACCTCAGTCTCCTCACTGGAAAAATGAAGAGCCTCACCTCACAAGGATAATTCAGAGGATCATGTGGGTTCACATACATGAAGCGCCCAGAGCCGTGCCTCACACACTGAAGCTGCTTAATCATTCTTATTATTGCCAGTAATATTAAGATCAGTAGCCAAACAATTTACAATAGTGAAAGGGGAAAAATAAAATAAACTTCAGAAAGATCAAATATGTCAATATAGAGCTGTCTTTCCCCTGGTGTCTCCTCCCTCCACAGAAGTATATTTTCTCCCTTTGGCCATGGTTCTAACCATAGAATTATTGTTCCTACAATCAGACAACCACAAAAAAGAAATTGTTGTTGTTCTCACTTTCCAAAATTCTGCCTGGCCCCCTCCTCCGTAAAGTGTGACATGCTGGTGTGTAGATCCCCTAAGGGAATTAGAAGATGGAGTTGAAGAACATTATCTTAGACTATAAGTCTGTCTGCAATCACTTATGTTCTCAAAGATTATTCTTGCTGCAAATAAAGATCTTGGGAAGAGCAATATAGAATTAGCCCAGTCTATTGACCCAAATATGTTTAAAATTAGCCCTTTTTACCCCTCATTAGCCAGATTGATTCATGCTCCTCTCACCCTTAAACTATTTTCAGTCCAGTTCTTTAAGTGGTATAACCAACCAAAATGCTCGTAATTGTTTTCAAGGTATGAGACTCTACCAACATCATTATGCCCCTTTGAGCACTTCATGAAATGCTTCATTGTAGTCTGTGTGCATAAAAGCTGCAAAGGTAACCTTTGTGCAAAACGAGACCTGACTACTGGAACCCTTTATTAATAATGTCCTTCTCTATTAGAAGTCAAGGTGTCGTGGGAAGGGCATTGGCTGGATGAGGAAAAGAGACCTGGCTCTAGTCCCAGCTGTGACCTTGAGAAGCCACAACTTCTACAGCTTCAATTTATTCATTGCAAAATGGCAGCAATAGACTTTGTAAACCCTATTGTTTTACTTTACTTCATGCTCTCAATTCCTTAAAAGTGATGAATAATTTGGCCTGGCACAGTGGCTAACGCCTGTAATCCCAGCACTTTGGGAGGCCGAGGCAGGTGGATCATGAGGTCAGGAGATCAAGACCATCCTGGCTAACATGATGAAACTCTGTCTATACAAAAAAATGCAAAACATCAGCCAAGGATGGTGGCACGTGCCTGTACTCCCAGCTACTCAGGATGCTGAGGCAGGAGAATCCCTTGAACCGAGGAGGTGGAGGTGCAGTGAGCTGAGAGCCCACACCACTGCACTACAGCCTGGGCAACAGAATGAGACTCCATCAAAAAAAAAAAAAAAAAAAAGATGCATAATGTAATCAAAGACATAAATCAGTAAAATCCTTAATGTAAGGATAGAAAATGTAAGATTATTTACATGAAAAAATGTAAGATTATTTCATTCCTTCACTCAACAAGTGTTTATTGAATGTTCAGTGTGCCTGTACCAGTTACAGTGATGGGACACATAATGGACAAAGATGGGTCTTTAATGGAGCAAATATTATAATGGGCAAAACAGAAAATAAACAGAGAAATTAGCAAACTAATTTCAGATTGTTGGAAGCACTCTGAAGGAAATAACTGAGTGATCAATGAGAGAAGAGCAGAAGGCTCACACAGCTAAGGAAGGTATCACAGATCTCTCTTTCTTCTTTCCTCTCTCTTTTCTTCTCCCCATCCCTCTTCTGGAGTAGATACATCTTCATGGTGCACAGAATGATAAAGCTTGGCATGAAGGAAATGGCACAAAGGAAAATATGATTTCCTACTACAAAAACCCCAAGGGAGGAAAATAATTGGGATTTTTAACACAACTACCAGGCCTAAGTATGCACACATTAGCAGCCAGTGGAAGATTTATGGCTCTTTTTGGAAGCTGCAGAGATATGGTTTCACAGCATGCAGCAATGTAGTTATGTCCTATACTTCAAAACATGTCTGCTCCCAAAAGAGCTCTTGAGATGAAGTATATGAACTATATACTGTGTGAAAGCCAATACGAGCAAGCTGTTTTCTGCGATTCAAGGTTCTTGTGAAAATCATATGAGATGCTCTTAAGTAAGCCTTTGTAAACTTGACCACCCTGCAGGTATAAGTTATTACTGTGCTTCCTGCTAACATAGATCTTGTTGATGGCTTCTGAAAGCACCATTCACCCTAAATAGACACTCAGAATGGCTCTGTGGGCAACTCTGTTCTTTCCTGCTTCTATCTGCCTTTGCATGTACCAGACTAACCTTGCTTGGGACCCTACTCAGAGCATCACAGAGGTGAAGTCTGACCTTTCATTGTTCAGACAGATTTGTGTTTGACTTGCTCACTGTGTCCCAGGAAACTGCTCAGCAGCACAAATCGGAAAACACCATCTAGATGGCATCCGGGCAGGGGGAGATGGCCAGCCACTTGTGCATCACACAAATGTAAAACCAGAATAAATGCCTCCATTTGGGTCATACATTTCTCCAGGATAATAGATGAAATAACAAATGAAAGAAGGAAATGTAGATAAAAATGAGCACATGTAAAGAAGTGAGCATTTTTCTAAATCCTCTAATGAGCTAATAAGGGACATTCTAATTTACTTACTCTTATTTCTTTGGATGAAATATGAAACCAAAGAGAAGGAAACAGAAGGGCAAAGCCAGTTAGTAAAGGTGAGATATGAAAAGAACTGAAATACCAGAATATCCTACCATAGCAATCTCGTGAAGCTAATCTTCCCAACAGTTTCAATGCAAGTTATACAAGAGCCAAGAATCTTCAGGTTGCAGTGTTTCTTGGTTTGCCAAAATACAGCCTTCAGTTTGATTTCACTGAATCTTATGCTGACAGGGATCAGTACTGCCCTGAAACGTCTTCTAATACAAGCTCCAATGCCATGAAATAGGATGGATTTTGTCAGTAATTTCCTGCACATCACTGACAAATTTTAGAATATATACTTTGATCAGAAGTCAATCTAAATCTATATATTACCTCATAATTTTTTTAAATATTTTTTGATGCTTTATACTATTTCTAGATACAAGCTTTAGCTTTTTAGATGACAACATATGAATGAACTAAATGATCTATTTCATGTCATAGTTTTAAGAAGCACCTAATATAGTGCCTGACATATAATGGGCAACTCAGTAAATGCTTCTTGAATTAAAACTGTTCAGCAGAGTCTTCATTTCTAACAAGAGTCACTGTAATCTACTCTCATACAAACCTTAAGTGTGTTACAGAATTCATATCCTTCACTTAGGAAGTGGACAAAAGATTCAGAGGATGCTTGCAATTAGAAATGTTAGTCATGAAGCTTTTAGTGTCTTTGGGGAAATTTTCCTAATACTATTGAGGATTAGATCATTTAGTAAGAAAATAGACAAAGATCCCATGTACTTGACATGGTGCCCCACCCCACCCCCAAGCCAGCTCTTCAGCTAGGTGATGCCTTTTTATCCATCTAGTACAGGCTCGTGTTCTAAGGGAAACTTCCTGACCCTAAATCTGCATCAAATCTTTTATACATTCATAGTACACATTCATTGCACTTGTGATTCTGGCCTTGCTAAGGATTCTACTCAGAGCTTTGCAAAGATGAGGTCCCTTTAACTGTTTACACAGTTCCAGTTTTGTATCTATTTAGCTCTGACTCTTTGCACCCTAGACCATAAGATCCTTGAGGACAGGATCATGAGAAATGTTGCTTGCCGTTTTAGCATGGTGCCTGGCCAAAACTGAGTGCTCAGTAATTACTTGTTTACTTCATACAGGAAGTATGATGTGGTTTAGTGTGCAGGACCTGTGTGGCCCAGTAAGTTATCTTAGCAATCAGAAAAGCTGCCTTTAGATCTAGTAAGTTACACTCCTGTGTTTTCCTCTAAATGCCCAGATTTATGTGGTGATAGGGATAATACTTCATTCCACACGAAGATAAAGTTCACACATCATGTATTCTTTCTCTTTTCTAAGACAAACACTTTAACCAGTTTCCCTTCTAATATCTGAAAATCAGCTGTCCTTCCTCCTATGAATTTCATTTTCTCCCAATGGTATATGTGACATTTACAAATTAAAATTAAATTTTAATTAAAACACACAAAAGGGACAATGTTGAACTTGGAGTAGTTACAGCTCTCCTTCCTGGAACTCCTTGCAGCAACTACCATTACCCTGGAGAATTGAAAAGAAGTAAATTTGATTAGCTCAGGGACATTGGTCTCTGAGACAAAGAAAGACTTCTGCTTTCAACTTTATTAGAGAAATATGTCCTTAAAATGAATTCATAGTGTTAATATTGCCCCCAAATATGATTTCTATTATTTCTCTGGCAAGGATAATCAATTTGTAAGAATGCCTCTTCCTATAGAAGCCCCAAAGATCCCAATTGCTCTCAGTTCTCCAGTAGATTCAGTATACTATAAATGGAATCAGACCTTCTTCCTTAAAATTTAGAAACCAATACCAAACTGAAATAATAACCTTTCCTCTTTTTAAAGAAATAACTGCTTAATGCCTTTTGCAAGGGGTATTTCGTTTTTAGCCCGTTTTTTCTTAATAGCCATTGTTTTTTATTATTTTCTTTGTATCTCTTAGTTTTCAGTCTTTTTTTTTTTTTTTTTTTTTTTTTGAGACGGAGTTTCCCTCTTGTTACCCAGGCTGGAGTGCAATGGCGCGATCTCGGCTCACCGCAACCTCCGCCTCCTGGGTTCAAGCAATTCTCCTGCCTCAGTCTCCTGAGTAGCTGGGATTACAGGCACGCGCCACCATGCCCAGCTAATTTTTTGTATTTTTAGTAGAGACGGGGTTTCACCATGTTGACCAGGATAGTCTCGATCTCTTGACCTCGTGATCCACCCGCCTCGGCCTCCCAAAGTGCTGGGATTACAGGCTTGAGCCACCGCGCCTGGCCAGTTTTCAGTCTTAATACCCATCACTCTAACTATAATTACCTCACACTTTTACATACTGTCAGTGGGACCAGAACACTAAAACCCCATTGGCATAATATCCCTCTCACCTTGGCTCTTCCTAGAACAGTTTTTACCTCTACAATCAGGCTGCCTCCTGACTAGAATCTAGGTGGGTGTGGTGGGAGCGGTGGGAGCATCACTTATACTCAAGATGCCATGGGGGAGGAGAAATGTCTTGAGAAAATGCCAATCAAAAATCAGAACAGATCATCCAATCAGACTGAAGGATATTACCACAGAGTGTTCAGCACCAAAGGGACAGAGGTAAGAAAACAGGTGAGACAGAGAAGGCTGCAAGGTTAGGGGCAGGAGGCTCATCTGATTTATCATCCATTTTGTTTTGAGAATGAAAGGCACTATAAATAACAAGAGGCAGAAACCTGGACTGTCAGTGATAAACAGAGACTCTTGGTCATAGTCATCAGAGTGGGAAATAAATCTAAAACAATCTTGCAGGCTCCGCTGTGGTGGAGGCTTTGTGTCTGTCCTTATTTGTTCAAGTGTCCATTGCTGACCAGCCCTCCTCTGATGTGCATATGAATTCCTTCTTTGGTTTAGATAAGGAAATCACTTTCATCAGATGTGGCAAGTCTTGTCTTTCACTGCCAGTGTCCTTAAGGTGTTATGCCTGGATGTCCCTAATGGGACAAAATATGTGTTCATTGTATAATATAGCTATTAAAGGAGGACAGACTTATATCCTTTATTCTTAAGTTTTTGAAGGCGATCCTCCATCCTCCTGTAGTTACTTCCAAACAGTTCCTATATTCGTTAGAAGGACTTCTGTTTAAAAAAATGTATTTTTCAGAGTTTTGGTTTTGACATCAAGCAATCTTGGCGTTTGGCAGAGGAAAAGCATCCTTAACATCCCAACCTAAAATCCACATTTTGGGATGGATATTCTTATCTAAAATGCAATTGAATCAGTAAGAAGGGCAGGGCATCCGTTATGTCAGTTATGATCGTATGAATCAAAGCTGAATTTAGTGTACAAGTCACAGCTATCAAGCCAAAACATAAAAGCAAAGAGAAATGATGAACATCATTTCATGAAGAGACACCTGTTCAAACCATATTTATGTTATCTTTTATCCTACCTTCTCCATCTTTTTTTTTTTTTTTAGCTGATATCTTACATAGAATGTTTCAGTTGCCTGGAACAAGTTGCACAATACCAGATACCAGATATGGAAGGGTTTTTTTAACTTTCCTTGTATTAAGTCAAAATTTTTAATGGCTTTTCCTATTTAAGGTTCTAAAAGTATTTCATCCTTTTCTTATAAAACATTTATGGTTTTATTTTATAAACATGTAAATCTTTGGTTTGCTTGAAGTTTATCTTCAAAAATTTAACATAATCAGTTTGGGAGGGAGAATTGATAGCTTTCTGTTGCCACATATTTTGATCTAAAATATGGGATGTCTTTTCACATGTCCAAGTCCTACTTTTTGTTCTTCCGAAATGGCTTGAGGTTGTTACTTCCACATTTCTCATTGTTTTATCTTTGGGAATACTATTCTAAATAGAGTCTTTTCTTCAATTATGTCTTCTAACATATATTTATGTATACAGAGACTAGTGATTTCTATTAAGTGATGTCTTACTGAATTCTCTCATTGTTTTTATGCATTTCTGCTGATTCTCTTGGGTTTTCCAAGTAAAAAAATTTTTTTTTAATTTGGAAAGAAGATCTTTGTTTTTCATAAAGGGTTGCAGCCTGCAGCATAGCCATTCCCACAGGCTGGGAAGCACAGCCTCCTGCCCAAAGCCAGAAAGAAACACTTGAGGGGAGGGACAAAGGAAACAGGAACTAATGCTGAACAGGGTGGCCAAATATACATATTCAATAAGGTACAGGAGTAGTCATGAATATGCATAAGAGGAACATGCACATGCGCAGTTGAGATTTATGCACCTTCATGAGTCCCATGTACAAAAAATGGTAGCATTAGCATAATCCAAAGGTGAAGTTTCCAGACCTCTGGTATCAAAAGGTGAAGCATAGGGTAGGAAAACCCTTTGGGTATACTTTCTTATCTAAAAACAGTAACAGATTTACCTTCTTCTTTCCAGTTTTTACAGTTGTTTCTTTTTCTGGTCTCCTCATCTCATTTGTAACAGCATGAATGCTCTTTTTTGTTTGTTTGTTTGTTTCTCCCGTAATTTTGATGCCAGTTTTTGGCTAACGCAGATGATACATGGATAGATAGATAAAAATATAGAGATATATTTATTACTTTGAGGAAATATTTATCAATTCTTACTTTAAATCATGTTTTTTTTAAATATAAATAGTTGTTAGATTTAGGCAACTACATTTTCTGGGTCTTTGGAGATGACTATATGTTTTACCTAAGTCTGTAAGTATAATAAATTATATTAATAAATAGCCTAATACCAGTCCATCCTTGTATTTCTGGAATAATCTCTAGTTGGTCAAAAGTTTAATTTTAATGTGTTGCTAGATCCTGGTTGCTACTATTTTATGTGGTATTTTTACATTGATATGCATAAGTTCTTTGGGGCCATAGTTTTTTGTGCGGTGCTTTTCAGATTTGGTACTGATGTTGTACAGACATCATAAAGGAGTTTGGAGTTTTCCTTATTCTTCTGAATCTTAGAGAAGAATAAATTGTGTGGGAATTAGATGCTCTTTACCTATATGGTAAAATTCCTAGCAGTCTTGATTGATTGCCTGCTCCGAGCCAAACATTGTGCTTGGTTGCTGGAGATTACAGAGATGAGTTAGAGATGGTCCCTATCTTCCAGGAACTCACCATCTTATGGAGGCAATAATATATTACGAAACCGAGTATTGGTTTCTGTAGTAAAAGTAGGTAGGAAGTACTAGGAGAATATGAAGAATGATTTCACAAAGAGAATAGGAAACTGTGCCCAACCAGTGTTAGCATTTCTCATTAGAAGGGCAAGCAAAAAGAACACAGCGGGGGGCATCACACTACCGGATTTCAAACTATACTACAAGGCTACAGTAATCAAAACAGCATGGAACTGGTACCAAAACAGAGATATAGACCAATGGAACAAAACAGAGGCACCGGAGGCAACACAACATATCTACAACTATACAATCTTTGATAAACCTGACAAAAACAAGCAATGGGGAAAGGATTCCCTATTTAACAAATGGTGTTGGGAAAACTGGCTAGCCGTGTGCAGAAAGCAGAAACTGGACCCCTTCCTGACACCTTACACTAAAATTAACTCCAGATGGATTAAAGACTTAAACATAAGACCTGGCACGATAAAAACCCTAGAAGGAAATCTAGGCAAAACTATCCAGGACATAGGAGTAGGCAAGGACTTCATGAACAAAACACCAAAAGCATTGGCAACAAAAGCCAAAATAGACAAATGGGACCTAATCAAACTCCACAGCTTCTGCACGGCAAAAGAAACAGTCACTAGAGTGAATCGGCAACCAACAGAATGGGAAAAAATTTTTGCAGTTTACCCATCTGACAAAGGGCTGATATCCAGAATTTACAAAGAACTCAAACAGATTTACAGGAAAAAAACAAACAAGCCCATTCAAAAGTGGGCAAAGGATATGAACCGACACTTTACGAAAGAAGACATATATGAGGCCAACAATCATATGAAAAAATGCTCATCGTCACTGGTCATCAGAGAGATGCAAATCAAAACCACATTGAGATACCATCTCACGCCAGTTAGAATGGCGATCATTAAAAAATCTGGAGACAACAGATGCTGGAGAGGATGTGGAGAAAAAGGAACAGTTTTAAACTTTTGGTGGGAGTGTAAATTAGTCCAACCATTGTGGAAGACAGTGTGGCGATTCCTCAAGGCCTTAGAAATAGAAATTCCATTTGACCCAGCAATCCCATTACTGGGTATATACCCAAAGGACTATAAATCATTCTACTATAAGGACACATGCACACGAATGTTCATTGCAGCACTGTTTACAATAGCAAAGACCTGGAATCAACCCAAATGCCCATCGATGATAGACTGGATTGGGAAAATGTGGCACATATACACCATGGAATATTATGCAGCAATCAGAAATGATGAGTTCGTGTCGTTTGTAGGGACATGGATGAATCTGGAGAACATCATTCTCAGCAAACTGACACAAGAACAGAAAATGAAACACCGCATATTCTCACTCATAGGCGGGTGATGAAAAATGAGAACACATGGACACAGAAAGGGGAGTACTAAACACTGGGGTCTATTGGGGGGAAAAGGGGAGGGCCATTGGGAGGGGGAGGTGGGGAGGGATAGCCTGGGGAGAAACGCCAAATGTGGGTGAAGGGGTGAAAGCAAACAGAACACACTGCCAAGTGTGTACCTATGCAACTGTATTGCATGCTCTGCACATGTACCCCAAAACCTAAAATGCAATAAAAAAATAAAGGAAAAAAAAAAAAAGAAGGGCAAGCAAAAGCTCAAATGAAGTTATTTCAGAAGCCTTTTTCCCCAAACCTGCCTCTGCTGCTGAAGTTCCTGTAACTGAAGTCTAAAGACTGCTTTTTTTCCTGTTAGAAACACTGTAAAACTTAAAATGCAGCTGCCCCTGGAAGACAGGAAACTCCCACTTAAGTTTATACCCAAAAACAATAACTTGTAGATGTCTCCCACAGATAATTTTGGTACAGAAAGAGTAAAGATTGTAAGGTCCCCAGGTCCATGAAAATGAGACTAATAAGGAAGTTCTAAAAGGGAAAGAAAGGGCTGTCAAAGGTAAACTGTCAAATTTACTCATTTGTCTGAGTCTACCCAGGGTGCAATCAATGAGTAGATTAGCGTGTCTCTTCACAAGCGTCTCTCCTTCTCTCTCTCCCACTTTGTAAAGTTTATTGAAGAATTATACACATACACAAGAATACACAAATAGAAAGTGGATAGCCTAATTAATTCTCACAAATTAAGCATACCCATGGAAACATCAGCCCCTTTAACCACCCCCAAGGGGTACTCTCCTCACTTCTATCATCATAAATTAGATTGCCTGATTGTGAACTTTATGTAAATGAAGTCATGAGTGCATGTTTTTTTGGTCTCTAATTTCTTTTGTTTAATGTTATTTTCATACAAGCAGCCATGTGGATACATATTAATTTAATTCTCATTGCTGTATAAGTATTATATGAATATACCACAATTTATCCATTCCAATGCTGATGAGCATTTAGATAGTTGCCAGTTTGGAGCTATTATGAAAATCTCATACTGCTTATAAGCATTCTTGTTCATAATTCTTTTGTTATCTTTCCTTTAGGATATATACATAGGAGGGGAATTGATAGGTCACTGGATAGGCAAATTTTCAGCTTTTATAGGTACAACCAGTTTTCCAAAGTGGTTGTACTAATTTACATTCCCCCTAGCAGAATGTGAGAGTTCTATTTGCTCTATATCTTCAGTGGTATTTGTTAATTCCCATTTTTATAATTTTAGCCATTCTGTGCAATGAAAGTTAGTTTAGTGCTTTGTAAAACTTTGGCTAATTTTGATTAAAGGACCCAATTTTAAAAAAATAAGAAAAAGAAAAAGAATAGGAACTTTTTAAGTAGCCAAAGACTATTATTCAGAGAATAAAATCCCCCTATTTAAGCTAATTTTCATTTAGATCAATACTAGGCAAAGTTCTAACATTGAGGACTTGCCCTTTTAAATGTTTCCATTCCAATATTGCTACTTTATTCTGCACTCCATAGCTCTAATAATTGACATTGCCAAGTGTGTGTAATAATAACTGTTTTGAATAAATAATGCAAGATAATGAGCCAAAGAATAGTGTTGCGAATTACAGAGGAAACAGTAGGCAAGCTATAATAATTACTAGAAAAATTAAAGAAGTCCATCAGAAGGTCAATACAGTTATTAAAGAGAAACAAAGCAGAGCCAAGCAAAGAGACTTTTTCTACTATGGTTTTATAATTCCTTGTAAAATGATAAATAAAGGTCATGAAGAAGAAGTTGCAAAAATATGCCTTTTAATTTTTAGGATGTTTTCTCCACCATGCTTCATGAGCTCTTTAACAAAATCTACCCAGGTAAAAGTAGCAGCCAATTGTACCCATTAATGCACATACTAAGTACATCCTCCTTTTAATATTAAGGAAGAAAGGTAATGGAAATGGAAGGGGTAAAACAGAGAGAAGTTAGACTATTTTGAAATGGTTTCTGGGAAGTTGCTTTTATGAGATATGGCTATTTTAATTTTTCACTGCAAACTCTATCCAGAATGTACTCAGACATAAGTGCAAAAAAAAAAAAAAAAGGAAAGCCTATTTTATACCTTTCTATTCATTCTTAAGTATGAATTTTTAAATAGATAAAACATGTGCTTTCTCCCGTAGTAGCACTTATCAGTGTTACAACTGACTGTTTATTTGTTTTCATTCCTCATAGACTATGCACTCAGAAAAAGCAGAGACCTTTGACCATTGTTCTCCATTGTATCTCCATTGCTTATTATATCACCTTAACCACTCAATAAATATTTGTTGAATAAATGAATGAATGAACAAACAAATAAGGACTGAGACTAGGTTAACACCTTCCTTAGTCTTTCATTAATTCCCAAATCTTATCTTTCATACCTTATATCTGGAAAAAAGGGCGGGGAATTGAATCTAGTCCATTATATTGAATTTCTTTACTAAAAGAAAACTTTTACATGAAGGATTCTGTAACAAGAGAGAGAATGATAAGGTCAGGAGAGGGCATGAAGAATTCTCTAGAACTCTGAGAGCAAACCCAAAAATTGAAACCTTACTATGAAAAGTTTGTAAGAACTAAATGAGGGTATGAAGAAACAGTGACATAATAGAAAAGAAAAATATTAAAGTGTAATTTTTTGAATTAACAACAAATGATAGTGATGAGAGTGGAGAGAAAACAAGAAAGATTAAAGTTTTTGTAATTAAGTGATTCTAAATCACACCACTGTAAGTAGGACAAATTTTAGAATACTGTATTTTATAAAGAGAGAAAAAAAACTTAAAATCAGCAGTGCTCAAGACCAAGAAGGGAAGCTGGGGTAACATGGATCGTACTAAAATGAAAATAGATTTCCTTAAAGAGGCAAGATTGAACAGATTTCTGCAAAATGTGATGAATAGTAATGCTCATCACCATGAGACCGTAGTGAAGATAAGCTTCGCGAATTTAAGCTAGATCCCTGAACCTGGGTCCTTTGCAACTCACACAGCTGCCAATGCATCAGCCAGGTTTTATTTTAACAACATTGACAATTTTCCTTTCAGTTGAAGCAAGGCTGAGGGACCATCTGAACAGATAATGGAATAACTGTGAAAGTTCAGAGCATGCTGAACAAAACAAAATATGTTTTGCCTGATTTATGCAAACTAAACATATTGTCAAGGTTTTGAAGCAGTTAGTCCAAAATATGCACAAAATACAGCAATTTCTCAAGTAGCCTGGCAGCAGATGAATTCAATGGAAATGTGTCTCTGAAACAGTTTAATCAGACTATGTAGATGTGCTGAACATTTTGATATTTTTGTGGTATGAATTCATGAATAATGTCTTTTCCTTAAGGTATGCCCTATCAAACTCACCCTAAAACTTCAACTCTTGACCCATAGTAGTGGAGTTCTTCCCTTAAGGATTCTAAGAGCACCTTTATTTTTGAAGCATCTGTTAGAGAAAAAAATGGAATTAAATATGTTACTTGCTCCTTTACCATTGTAAGCATACCAGATCAATGATGGTAGACCTCCACCACGGTTTCTTGCACACTGTGACTCATCCTGAGGCCTCCCGATATGGGGAACTTCCAAAGCTAATTGGAAGAAACTCAGAGAATGCCCAGGTCTTTCTATGTCTGTGGGGAATTTTTTAATCCCAAGTACAGCTGTGATGAAAAGACCATTGAACTCTGCAAATATCCAAAGTTAGAGAATTCTGAAATCCAACTTTTTTATACACCCTGCTGTGTTAGGTACTGAAAGAAAACACAGCCTGTAAAAAAATAATCTTCCAAGGGTAGGGCTGGGGTGGCGGGGGGTGGTGCAGAACATTGTCCTTAGAAAAGACTTTAAAGGGTTTTGAATGAATCAAAGAGTGTCTGCTTATGACAACTTCTCAATGGTTTTACATTTCTGAAGGAGGAAATTGTGATTCACCAGGCAAAACCTTGATTAAGTTTGTGGCAAGTGGTGCTGGAAACAGTCATGTCCCCTTCTTGTCGCTCGACACCCCCTCACCAAGCAGGTTCACCCAAGGCCTACCCTGTAGGGCTGAGGAAGAGCACTGCCTACTGTCACTGTCATCCAAAAGAGACATAGCAAAACAGCCTAGATAGTCATTGATTTTTCTATAATGGCTTTAGAGCAAGCAAAGTAATCAAACATTTGACTCAATATTATCTTGGATTTTGGTGTGAAGACTTTTTGCTCTTATGAAAAGCAAAATGTCATCATTTTTCAACTTCTTTGAGGTGACTGAACGTATTTCTAAGTCCTTTGTTTTTCACCTTTCCTCGTTAAACTCTTCAGTAGTCAGTTTCATTCCACAGAATTTAGCATTTCTCTCAGTCACTTTCTCAAAAGAAACCCAAGAAATTATTTCTCCTAGGAATTCATGGGTGAGTTGCCTAACCTGCTTTCTCCTTGTCAGTCTTTGAGCTGGATTTATTGTTAGCAATTTTTAGGGGATTCCTCAGTGATTGATAGAAGTGAAGGCAGTGCCTTGCAATTCTCTCTTCATAGAAATATTCCATTTTCTCAGAACAGTACCTATAGATGTTTTTATGCACATTCTCAATCATTTCAAAATCTAAACTAGTAACAATAAATAAATAAATAATTTCTACTACACCTCGAACCAATGAGGTGTTTTATAAATATCTTCATGCAAGTCTGTCATCAAGCGGGAAATCTGAGTTGTGGGGGAAGGATTAGCTAGCAATATTGTCATTTGGCAAGTAAAGAATTGTGGAAAAAGGGGTTTGATGGATATATACAGATTTACCCAACAAGATTTCATTCTTAAAATGTGCTACTTATTCTAACTCAAAATGGAAAAATCCTGCAATGGCTTTATTTCTAGGCAAGGGAAATTTATTATCCTCCAACAACAACAACAACAAAAAATCTTTAAAAAAAAAATACCATGACCTATCACCCTAGTATGTAACAAAAATATTACATAATTTATTTAGTAATGTCAAGATATTGTTTTCTGATATTCAGACAACTAGCTAAATTCAAATCTATTACTCCTATTAAAATGCATCCAAATCCAATATTGTTTGTACCTTAGGAGAGGACGTGATTTGGAGTAATTATATAATAGGTAGTAAAGAATACCAATACAATCCTAGCTCTACTAATAACTTGATCTGTGACCTTGAGACTGTCACTTTAACTTCCTTGGACTCCCCTGGAAAATGCACAGTCATACCTCCTTCATACACTGCTATTTTAAGAACTAAGGAATATGAACTAACATGGTGCCATGCCAGGTGGGTGGGAGAATCTTTTAGGTAATAATGATGTAAACCTTAAAATTAATTGATACTGAATGAATATACTCTATGATGCTAGTTTAGAAACCATCTAGCTTCATTTTTCTTACTCACCTGCTAATCTTTAGGCTCCATATTTCTCTTCCATAGCCTAAAATAAAATTCTTTCTCTTCTAATCCTCCTGATGCCCTCTGTGGTATGCCTACAGGGTGCCAAGATACACTGTATTCACTGTCCTCTCTCATTTCTCATATTTAATTAATCACCAAGTTTTTCCAATCCTTTTGTTCACAGCACCTTTCCTTTCCATTCTGTCTCCAGTTTACTCTCCCAACCCCTCACCTAAACAACTGCAGGGTTGCAACTTGGTTCTGCTAGTTACCAGTTGTGTAAAACCATTCTTCTGTGTCTCAAATTCACCATTATTTATTTGTAGAATACTAAGAGAGTAAAACCTAGAACTGAGAAAGTCAGCTCATCCTGCTAGCACTCAGGCTGTGATAGCCAGCAGGTAAATTCGGAGACAAAGCCAACACAAAATAATGATTCTTTCAAGGTCATAGCACAACACAAAATGTCTTACACCCTTTCTTTTGAACAAGTACTGCTTTTTTATCAATGAATTCCCCAGCCCCATTTTGTTGCTCTGCTTTCGAAAAAAAAAACATTACAGCATTACCCAGTCACTAAACTACCCCCACTTCATGGCAGCAACTGGCCCAGAGCTAATCCCCATTTCTGCTAATCCAACTTCAGAAATAGCACTCAATCCAGAGGTGATCCCCATTCACCTCAGCTCCCCCTGAGAAACATTCAGTCAAGCCCAAACCCCACAAAAAGCCCCTGTCTACTTCTTACCAAGACACTGCACAATTTCTCCTTAGTGTAGGCTCATCTTTGTTGTAGCACATTGAATAATCCTTGTGGGACTACAGGTGTGTTTCTTATTGTCTCTCTTGGATGAGATGACGTCAATAGTAATAGGAATCAATGGGAATGTGATAATTACAGGAATAATAATATAACTCCCTTAAGGATGCTGAGAGAGTTCTATGAGATAATGTATATGAAGCACTTAGAATGCTAGGTGGCACATAGTAAGCACTCAATAAATACCAGCTGCTATTTTTATTTTTGTTGTTATCATCATAATCATTGTCATTGTAATACCTTCCTTATTGATGTATGCTACCAATACATCAATATGTCCCACCCAAGTCACTCTGCATGGGACTTCAAGTTATTCTCATCTATGTATTCCACTATCTGAAACTCAGCAGATTATCCATTGCTATCAACTAAAGTGCAAACTCTAAAGTCCGACACCTGCTGTGTTGACACTAAGTACCTGTGTGTTTATATTCTCCTACCAGAGGCCTCCACTCCAGTTGGCTGTATTTTTTCCTGGCTCCCAAAGCATGGGTTACACATGATCTGTATGCTTCTACTCAAGACAGTCTCCCATCTTGTATGGCCCCCGACTTCCTTCCCAACTCTCCAGATACCCATCCTTCAGCTTACCGCAAAGCCCTCCTCCTCCAGAAAGTACCCTCATCCACCGCTCATCCCCTCTGAGCAATACCAAACCTAAGGTTCATCCCACTGCCTTAGTAAAAGCACAAAGTCATATCCTTCTTTGCATGGCTACTTTTCTCACAAACACATTTTTATCTAGACAGCAGGCCACCAACAAGTACTGGATTACATACCTCTTTTCATCACAAATGATTTTGTCATAAATAAATGATATCCCTTGAATAAAGAGCTTCACAAATCAACCTTTCCATGTCCCTAAATAGTGTATTTATTCCAATGAACTCCTTTCCAATTAATTTGGACGTGAATTTCTCTAAGTATGAAGGGTTTTCAGGGTGGCCTCCTCAGTCATGTTCAGAGTGGGATTTTCGATTCCCTACTACAAAATAAGTAGATCGTTTGCAGTTACATTACCTTTACCTGTCTCTCTGTTGTAAAATTGTATCTAGATATACTTCCCTGTATCTAACCCATGACTGTTTTTGCTCTGTGACAGTTTTCCTTTAAATTTTTCATTTTCTTACTTTGTGAAATAGATTTTAGTGAATCTTGTGACTATTTCTACCTCAATTCTATTTCTCTTAATTAATTTAATGTTACTTTCTTTGCCTTGAAGTTTTCAAAACTACTGAACTTATCCTCTCTAAATTTATTATCCCACTTCTGATCCTCTCTGTCAGATCATTTTATAATAACCTTTCATTTTGGCTCTGATTCATTCAGACAGAATTGTCCTATTTCCATAAGTTCACTGGTTCTGCTAGTGTCTTCTCAACAATTATGTCTTTCCTTTGAGGCTTTCCTCCTACAAAGTCCAGGACATATTTTCATTCTTTTCATACAAACCAAATACATTTTTCCTAGTCTCCTTCAAAAGAACTGTGATCTGCTAAGGTTTTATTACAGTGTTCTGTAACATGTTTTCGTATTCTTTTCTTACAAATTTAAACACCCCAAAATACTGAATTAAGATTATATTTTCTTCCTTAATTTTCATATCTCAAAAGGAAATATTATCTAATAGACAAAAACAAAGGTGAGGTTGGGGAATCTGTCCCACTGTGACTTGCTTTTGCTGCTAACTTTTCACTGAATGAGATTCAGGGAGTCCAATCTACCTTTTAAAATTGTTAAATAAATGTATAGTATTTATTATTAATATGCTTCAATATTTAGTGTTTATTATTAATATGCCTGTTTATTAGAAAGTTAGTCTGCTAGTGTGCTAACATATGACTAAAGAAGATCTGTACAACTTTGCAGGGGTTGGGGGAGTACTAGGTTTAGGTGTAAAGACCTAAGTTCAAGTCCCAACTGCAACCTCTTATAGCCAGATAGCCTTGGATGACACTTAGCTGCTTTGAACCTCTGTTTCCACTATGAAGTGGAGATAATAATAGCTATGTAATGGAGTTGTTACGAGTTTTGCAAAATGTGAAATATCATCATAGAATTTGTTAAAGAATTTGAAGCTAGTAATCTGTTTTCTGGTATACTCATTCCAAGTAACTTTCTACACACACACACACACACACACACACACACACACACACACCCCAAGCCCCTGAAGTGTGTGGAATTGGAAAAAAAAATAGACAGTGATTAATGAAATGTGGTGCCATTCAATTTACCTTCTATACACAGTCACAGATAACAAATGAAAGGGGTTGCTTTGTTTAGTTTGCTTTTTTTTGCAACAGAGGTGAAAGGAAGAATGGAGGGAGGGAGGGAGGGATGGAGGGAGACAGAGAGACAAAGGACAACCTGCAAGTCATCCTTTCTTCCTGCCTTTCCCTTAGCCCACCTCTCCCCACACACATCCAGTCAGTTACCAAGTCCAATGGATTCCGTCACCTCAATATATCTTACACTCATCCCCTTTCCTCCATCCTTTTCCCCACTACCGCCACCAACAGCTCATCCTGTGCTACTGCACCGGCCTGCCTGCTAACTAGTTTCGCTGTACAATTTTTGTCTCACTCCAATCCATTTGCTAATCTGATCATGTCACTGTCTTGCTTAAAACCCTCTGGTGACCTCTCAGGACATTTTAAATAATGTTTCTTCAGGAATTAGCTATGAGCTCCTGTGGCTGCTGCCCTCTTCTTCGACAAGACCAGTACTTTTGTCTTTATGGCACCTGCCAGACGCTGTACTGTTTGCTGGTTAATTGTATATTTGCTTTATGTTTCCTCCCTTCTAGAAAGTTCCTTGATGGGTAGAGCCAGTGCTACACACAGGGCCAGTCCTTAGTATCTATGTATTGAATGACATGACAGTCTAGTTGCAAAGACAAGACACAGATAGGAAACAGTGGAGAATGCATTTGAGGCAGTATCCAGTGTTCATGTGCCACAGGCTCTATGCTCAAGTGTTGACTGAGGTGTTCTGATCTTTCAGTAGAAGCAAGCACAGTCAGCATCTCTCACTCACTGTCTCTCCACCTCCACCACCCCAGTCCAGGTGCCATGATTTATCATTCAAACAATTCAATCTCTTTCTGCTTACCTCTTGCCACCCTGGCCCCCACCTCCTAGCTAGTTTAATCTCCAGCAGCAGCCACAGTGATCTTTTTTAAGTGACTATAAATCAGCTTACCTCATTTCCCTGTTTATAACTCTTTAATGATTTTCTGCTAAACTTAGAATAAAATCTAAACTGAGGATAGGTTCCTCCAAATTCAGATACCTTCCTAGTTCTCTGATCTCTGGCTTTTCTGTGGTTCCGGAATCTTTGCCAGGATCTTCCCAAGGTAGAGAGCTTTCCTTTCTTTAACATCTCACCTTAAGTACACCACCTCATTTTCTTGTCCCAAAGATTGTCCATGACAGCTGTCACTGTGGGATCATTTATTTGTGTCCATGATCTATCTCTCACCGTGACCCCTCCCCACCCGACTCCAATGGCTCACTGAACAAAAGGCATCCATCCGCATAGCTCACCAGTTTTCCCAGTGCCCAGCCTTCCCTGCCCCCTAAGAAGCAGGAAGGGAATATTTGTTAAATTAATGAGCACTCCCTCATGTTCCGAGCAGGTCATTTTGCAAATCCTTCTTCTCTGCTTTTATCAACATGCTCTCTGCCTCATCTGGGATGGCTGTAACCTAGGAACCTCTTGAATACCATATGTTTGCTCAGCATTTATGACCCAGCAGAAGCCAGAAAGAGAAAGCCACCATGAGTCATGCTGTGCAATTTTGAGTACCTTGAGAACAGGTGATATTTTTCACAGTGTCAGCTGCAGTGCTCTGCAAGTGCTTCCCTGTTGCCATGGTAAAGGTTTTATGAAGCAAATCCAGCCCGGGAAAGCAGGTTCTCATGCTTTGGAGTCTGTACACAGACACCGTCCCCTAAATGGACACTGGACCCAGCCAAGAGCATTGTTCATGGAAGGTCTTTCATTAATCATGATGTGAGTTCAGTCGAACTGGAACTTTGATACCTCTGCTTCTAAACTCCTTGTCAAATGCAAGTTTCTAGGATTTCAGGTAGAAGATTCATGATGTTTGAGTTGTTGAAACTAAATTCTCAAAAGGCAAACACCTGTAATTTTTCTACCCATAATAATAATTATAGCTCGCATTTATTAAGCATTTCCTTTCATTGTCTCATGAATTCTAAGAACCATCTAGCTGGCAGATACTATAATTAGCTCCGTTTTACAAATGAAAAAGCCAAGGCTCAAAGAGGTTAAGTAAATGGTCTCAGATGACACAGGAAATGCAAAGCAAGCTACGTGGTAGAGCTAAGACCAGACCAAAGCCCAGGGGTCACCCTCAGGCCCATGGGCCGGCCTTACACCTCTGAAGGCTTTTCATGAAAGCTACACCAGTTCTTCCAGGACCCCAGGAGCCCCGTCTTGTAGCTGGTACACACAACAAGCATGATAGGTAGTTGGTGATCACAATAAACATTTTTAATTTCCCCCATCCCTTTCAACTCTATACAGTATGAGTAATATTGCTCTTGTCCACAGACCCCATAATTTTTCCACTCACTCAGAGGGAGCCATTTCATGTGGCAAACACAGTCCTGGGTGTGCAGTCCAAAGTATTAGTCAACACTTGGAACTCGACCTAATGTCAAATCTCTGCTCTCTCAGCTTGGCTTACTTTAGGCCACCTTTGTGCCACCCCTTCCTATATCCATCCTGCAGGGGTAGGGTGAGAGGCAAGAGAATAAGACAGTTCTGATGTGAATTAGCATCCTGTAATCTGGCTTCCTGCTCCTTAGCCCAGCAGGGGCTTGGAAGCTGACTCTGTGCCATGTCTCCTTGTACTCTGAAGGATCCCTGCTGGGTTCTGCCCCCACAGTTCCCTGGCCCTCCTGTAGTGGCCAGGTGATCACTCCCTAGGCTTCCTTCACTTCCCAGGCATCTTGAAATGTGCCACCAGACCACAGCTGCTGAGACCCTTTTACTTCTAAGCCTCTTGGGTGGGATCTAAGGAAATGTGATGACCCTCTTCTGCTTGACCCCAGGCACACTCATGTTCCTCATCTCCCAAAACTGCAAATGCAGGCCCATCCCAAAGAAGCAGTTTTAGTGTAATGAAACCAAAGCAATGAGTCTGCCCTTCCATATATATATACTGGCTCATGATGTCCCAGATGCAGAGACAAAGCTGAGTGTCCCACAGCTACTCTGATCCCCCACGACCAGACCTGCAATAAAGGAGAGATCTGCCCTCTGAGAAGAGGGAGAGTGGATGGGATCCCTTGCAGGGCTTCCTCTAGAGACCTCCTCACAGGCCGCCTATCCCTACTCTGTACTCTGGCTCCTTTTTGAAAACGGTGGTAGAATATACATAACATAAAATGTACCACTTTACCCGTTTTCAGGTGTACAGTTTTGTGGCATTAAGTACATCCACGTTATTGTGCAGCCATCACCATCATTCGTCTCCAGAACTTCTTTATCTTCCCAACCTGAAAGTCTGAACCCGTTAAACACTAACTGCCCTCTCCTCCTCATCTCCTGGCCCCTCGCAACCACCACTCTACTTCCTCTTTCTATGAACTGGACTACTCTAGGCATCACATCTGCGTAGAATCATATAGTATTTGTCCTTTCGTGATGGGCTTATTTAACTTAGCATAATGTCTTCAAGTTTCATCCATGTTGTAGTATACATCAGATTTCCTTCCTTTTTAAGGCTAAATAATATTGCAGAGAGAGAGAGATGACATTGTGTCTATCCATTCATCCATCTATGGCATTTGGGTTGCTTTTACCTTTTTGTAATTGTGAATAATGCTGCTGTGAACATGGGTGTACAAATATCTCTTTAAATCCGTGTTTTCAGTTCTTGTGGGTATTTATCCAAAAGGGGAAATGCTACATCATATGGTAATTCTATGTTTGATTACTTGAGGAACCCTTGTACCATTTCCCACAGTGGCTACACCAGGTTGTGTTCCCACCGATGGTACACAGGGCTCCAGTTTCTCTGCATTCTTCCTGAGGCTTTTTATTTTCTGTTGTTTTGATAATAGTCATTCTAATCGGTGTGAAGTGGTATCTCATTGTAGTTTTGATTTACATTTCCCTAATGACTAACAATGTAAAACATCTTTTCATGTGCTTACTGGCCATTTGTATGTCTTCTTTGGAAAAATGTCTAATTTCTTTGCCCATTTTTTAATTGCATTGCTTGGTTTTTTATTGTCGAATTGTAGAGTTCTTCATATATTCTGGATATCAGTCCTTTATCACATACATGATTTACTACTCTGTGGGTTTTCTTTTCACTCTTTGGATAGTGTCCTTTGACACATAAACTTTTAATTTTGATGTAGTCCAATGTATCTATTTTTCATTTTGTTGCCTGTGCTTCTGGTGTCATGCCAAAGAAATCATTACCAAATCCAATGTCATAAAGGTTTTCTATTATCTTTTAAGAGCTTTATAGCTTTTTCTTGTGTTCATGTTTTTGGTCTATTTTGAGTTAATCTTTGTATATGGTATAAAGTATCTGACACTCTTTTTACACTCTTACTCTTCTGTGGATCCTAGCATCATGGATTTTCTTTGGAAAACTCATATGCAAGTTTCTCTTGTACTTACTTTGGTATCCATTACCTATCACATCAGTACCTCAGTCATAGCTGAGGCTGGAAGAGTCTAATTCTAACATCTGTAGACAGGAAGTAGGAAGCCGATTTCCAACAGTCCCCCATGGAACACAAATCCTACTGCAGTAGCAGGTTAATATGGCGGGGTTTTGCATCTTAACAAAAGTGCATTAGGAGTGGAATTCTTGATGCCCATGAACAATAAGGAAGGGGAAAAGGAGTATTCAACTGGAAGAAGAGAAGGCTGCAGGGGATAAGAATAGTTTGCAAGCATATGACAGGGGTTGTGGACAGCTGTTCCCTTACCTCACTGAGGAAGGAATAAAAGGAAATAGGTTTAAATTGCAGCACGGAAGATTAATTTAGATATTTCCTGAGAGTGTGTATCTAGGTTACCAAGGATGGTAAATCTTCCTTTAGAGATTTATCTTTTTAAAGAAAATAAAAGTGAAGCTGAATGGAGGTGGGGATGAAGTAATTGACTCCTTAGAGTCTTCCCTATTGGGACACGATATTGCAGAAGAAAATTCATATTTGGAAAGGAATTAATTATTCACTCATCAGTAATTTTGAACACAAAGAATTAAAATCCAAAGCACTCTCAGGTATAACTTCCAAATATGTTGCTGCCTGTTGCCTTTGCACAATTTCTGTGCCATCTATGATGGCTAAATGTAAGTGGCAGCAATAGCTACATAGCATCTTTGTGTTGCTTTTGCTTCTTAGTTCTCCGCCATGTTTATTTTAATTTGAATGCTGCAGGGAGAGGATCAAACAGCAGTAGCATTTCTTTGCTATTATGACCACCTTTTGACTGGCCAGTGCATTGAAGAGGGTTCTGACTTGATTATCTACAATATTAGATAATTCAAGATTATTCTATTTGGTTTTAGAATATATCCTGTGACTTAGCAGAAAGAGATTGACTTTCATATGATAGTTGAGGGTTGGGGAAGCTGGCTATTAGTAAAAATAGTTTTCATCCTCTGAGCATATTCCAGCTGCTCAGAAGAAGAGAAAGGGGAGAAATAACTTGGATGTATGCTGGGAAGTCAATCTGACATTGAGAGTTTTTCCCACAAGTAATCCATTAAATAAATCATTGATGTGCAAGAGCAACCAAATCTAACATTTGAAATATATCAGAGAGATTTTTTAAACCAATATGCTCTGCCATGGTGAAAAATGCCAACCAAAACATTTCCTTAGCCATGACCTTTAAAAAACTGAACAATAAAGGACAAATGAGAAAAATGCTTTAATTGCTCCATTGGCAGGCAAGAGTTGTGAACTGATCCTAACGTCCAGCTATTATTCACTCATTTACATAGTCATTCAACAAACCTTTATAAATGCCCATTCTCTAAATAGGCCATAGACCAAATATTGGAGGTACAAGCTTCAGAAAGTGCTCATTTTTTTCTGTAGCTGAGCTCCCTTTCTGTTCTGTGCCTTCAATTTCAATGAATATTGTTCTTTCTACAACAAATATCTTTCTAATTGCAATCATGTAGAAAAAGAAAAGGTTGATGTAAGGGATAATGTGAAATATATGAAGGGAGAATAAGGTTGAATAATACAAGTTTCTTTCTTTCTTTTTTCCCTTTTTTTTTTCTTTCTTTCTTTTTTTTTGAGATGGAGTCTCACTCTGTCACCCAGGTTGTAATGCAATGGCACCATCATGGCTCACTGCAACCTCTGCCTTCGGGGTTCAAATGATTCTCCTGCCTCGGCCTCCCAAGTAGCTGAGATTATAGGCATCCACCAACACGCCCAGCTAATTTTTGTATTTTTTTTTTAAGATGGAGTTTCGCTCGTTACCCAGGCTGAAGTGCAATGGCACGATCTCGGCTCACCACAACCTCCGCCTCCTGGGTTCAGGCAATTCTCCTGCCTCAGCCTCCTGAGTAGCTGGGATTACAGGCACGTGCCACCATGCCCAGCTGATTTTTTGTATTTTTAGTAGAGATTTGGGGTTTCACCATGTTGGCCAGGTTGGTTTCGAACTCCTGACCTGAAGGGATCTGCACACCTCAGCCTCCCAAAGTGCTGGGATTATAGGCATGAGCCACCATACCTGGCCTACAAGTTTATTTCTAACTGGTTCTCTCATAAAGACCAAGCTTAAATATTAATAATCAAAAAATAATCAAATGGTATAAGTGGCCTTAAATTATTGTAGTGTCTTGTTAAGTAATGGCCTGAGCACCTGGGAAACTAACTTAGTGTTTATGGAATTTCAATATGATTCTCTATTTGGTCTAATATCCTGAGTGCTTGGGTTGTTAGAGTAATAAGCATCCCATAAGTACTTATGCATATTTCCATTAATAAGAAATGGGTTAACGTTTATGCTATGAGGCCATTCATCATATGGCCCTAGAAGAGAAGTTGGCAGGGGTACCTGGATTTTTTTTAATGTGCATATTTTATTACAGCAGCTCTCCTAATCTCATAGGATTTTGTTTAAGAAAGGACAGATTTGCCGCTGCAGGGTTTCAGTGTTTATCCAATTTTAAAACCCTGGACATGTTACAAAACAGCACATGGGCTACCATCTGTTTGCTCTTTCTATGGATCTGTTTTTTGAAAGGATTGAAAAGATTTATTATGCTAAAAATATATTATATTCTATAGTTTTCAAACCAAACTAAGATCATTCATTTTCCAAGCCGTCTAAGAATGAGGATGCTATATTCACACATTCTTCAATACTTTAAGCCTAGAAAGTCCTTTATACCACTTCCCTATAACTCCCAAAGTAGAACACTCATTAGTAGTAAGGCTAGTGCATTTCCCTTCTAGCACTCAAAGAAGGCTTAGCATTTTTGACAGTTTGTAAATACTGCCTTGTATTTCTTACTGGGCCTTATTCAAACTATCATAATAAAATATTATTAAACTTATGTTGACCCACATGCATTTATTATCTCCAGGTTAATGTTAGGTTTCTCTGTTCGTCCCTAACTTGGAGGTGCTTCTTGGGTCCCACCTTTCATGATTCATTTTAATTTCCTTTCCCTTGTCATGGCTCTACCCAGAGAAGATTCTATATATCTGCCCCTAATGCCAAAATCGCAACTGTTGAAAAGTGAAATGAAGGGTTGAGTCAGTAATTTATTTTAGATATTACTGCCTAAAATAATTCCCCAAAATTTATAGATATTAGAGGTCTGAATTACCATTCCCGAAGACAGTCTTATAGGACTTACGTACATGAAATACGCCACATTAAACTGAATTCAGTAATCATCCAACTTGCCACATCACTTTAGAAAAGCAGCCTAGATTAATGAAACTACTTTATCAGTAAATGGTAGGTAAACTGGACCCAGTTGAAATCTTCAGAATGAATGGAAATCTACTAATATTGTCAGAAAGTGGTTCTTTGACACAGTGATAAGACAGCTTCTGTATAAAGAGTAGATGGGATAATAATGAAGGGGAATTAATATTTGCACAGCTGTTCATAATTCCCAAAGAACATTTTAAATATTTTCTCATAAATTCTCACCACAGCTCTATAAGGAGGATCTTGTTTTTATTACCTCACAGATGGGGAAAGTGAAAGTTGCAGAAATGAGTTGATATTGCCTCAGGTTATATTACTACTAAATGATGGGTCAGAACTGCAGCCCGGGTCTGCTGCTTCTAAATTGCACTTTCTTTCTACCATGCTACATTCCAATATTACCTTTCAATATATTGTTCTATTTGGCTTTGTCAACCCTTTTATATGACTTGATCATTTAAAATAAACCAAAAAACGTGTCTGAAATTAAAACGTCTTATTGATTCTTTTTATTATGTGCCTGGCCTTCATAACCATCAACATATGAATACTGGGAAACAAAGTGAAAATTGTATCCAAAGTTCTCCGTGAGGATAAAGGGTAGTACGAAGGGAAGAAGAAATGGAGGAAAAAATAACTGCTGTTTCAAAAAAAATAAAGCCAACTAGGTATTCCATAATTGGTCGCTAAAAATTGCTACTATTTGTCAACTGAGAATATCCAGTCTTCTTCAGAATTCTGCTCTTCACTATGTCTTCAGCTTTTAGTGTAACACAGCCCACTTCATCATAATCTCCTTGCCTTCAAATGACATACTCCCACATATGTTGCTGTAACAGCAGAAATTCTTGGAGCTGAAAAATGTCTTCATAGATATTTTCCAAAAAAAAGAAAAAAAAAGGCAGAGAGGGAGGGGAAAACAGAGTGAGAGAAAGAGAGAAGGAGACTTCAACTTTTCTATCCAGATGGTAACCATAGCATAGGTTATTCTCACCTGTGTAAATGTGCTCACTCATCCACAGGTTCTGCTCAACCAAGATAGACCTATTCAAAGATACAGGGCCATTCAAAACCCATCCTGGTGCTAATTCACACTTAAAGAAGGAATCCTTGGACATCATATACTAAATACAACAAGTCAACCAACTCCTTATTCATGTAAGAACTGCTTGTCAAATTCTAATTACTACCCATCCCACCCATCCCAGAAGTAACTTGTTTCATGTTTCATTTACTCTCCTAACCCTAGTGCATGGTAACTTTCCATTTTAATATCTATGTATTGGATTATCTTTCATGATTTATGGAATGCTTTTCAGTTCATCTGTGTACCAGATCAGGCTTCTGGCTCATCAGCAGGCAGACATGTGTGCCTGTCTTTCCATGGGCACACCAGAATTAATAATCAATGCCTGGTCTCTTGGTTCATGCTTTGAATGCCATTTTAACCTCACCCAGGTGACATCTTTTATCTCTGCTTTTTGGCACTGGATGAATGAAAGCAATAAAACTTTGAGTGACATGAGACTCAATGCCTGATCATCTAATCTTCATTTGGAATGAGGAGGAGATTGAAATATTCTGTGGCTTCACATGAAATCCCAGGCTTACCAAAGCTTTAGCTCAAGTCTCCAGCCACTTATGTTTGAATTTTGAGCAATTTCTGTTTTGTTATTCTGCTGATCTACTAATGCCATAAAATAAGAATTAATTTTAAGTATATTAGAAGCCTTCTGCTTTAATAACTCTTCAGATTGACCTTGTGCCTCATGCCCTGGGTAGTCATGCTGACTGGGGCTCCTCCCAAGCCAAAAGCTTAGGCTGTGGGCTACCCCACGATGGTCTTGCAGTTACACCCCACAGCAGAGCTCTGTGCTCACCAAAATCCCATTATGGTCACTTAGCTCATTTATACTTGTATTATAATTATGTTATTTAAGTAAATACTACATCTGCCAATAAAATATGAATGCCCAAAGAGAAGAGAGCTGTTTCTAGCATAACTAAAATAATGCCTTAGAAAAACACAATCAAAGCGAGTTTTTAAAAATCTCTACCAAACCAGATGTGGGTTATAAAAGATTAAGAAAAGAGAATATAAAACTCTAGAAGGAACTTAGATTGTTTGCAAAGTTTTAAGCCGCTTTAGGGAAAGTTAAATGGGAAACTGAAGATTACATTTTATGGGTGTGGTTCAAGCAAACAGTGGACACAGAACATTAATTGGCTGGCATACATGCATATTTAAGAGGCCTTCGCCTCTATCAAAAGGTTATTAAATGAAGGTACATTTATGTGTTTTTAATTAAAATAAAATACTGCAAATATGTTCATGTCAACTTTTCTGCTTTCTCAAGTTGTCCAACCAATATTTGGTCCCAACTATGTGGAAATATACTTCAAGAACCCATGAAAAGATATGAAATGAGATTGAATAACTGTTCATTGCTTTGTCTAAGAAAATGTATAAGAAATTACACTTTATATATTACATGAGGTTTTTGAAGAGACTATCCTTTAAACAATCAGATCATATTATACTTGACCTTAGCCAAAAGGCTAAGAAGCCATCAGATTGTATTATAAGTGATCATTTTAGCATACTATTTTCAGTCTTTTAAGAGTCAGATTTTAAACCTATTTTCTAGTAATACTAAAAAGTTTAGGGAAAAGAATTGGGGAAAGCTTCAAATAGAAACATTATTTGGCTGATCCTTAAAGGCTTAAGAGAGATAGGAAAGACAGAATTTGAATCAGAAGAACTAACATGGAAACATATTTTTACAGAAACATATTTTTATAATGTATGCTGTAGGAATGAAGGATATAATCCAAGTTTTCAGGGAAAAGGTGTACATATAAGAGAAACTTGGAGGATAAAATTATAAATGGATAGCCTGGAATGTCAGCCTAAACTGTTTGAACTTTATTCTACAGAAAATGAACTATCAAAGCATTCAAACAGGTTATAATACAATGAGGGTTGTATTTTCATATAATGAAGACCAATAAAAGATAATTTTCTGAATTTGGCAATTCCAAAATTACTGATGACTTTTGGGGAACAGTTTTAGAAGGATTGGAGGCAAAATTCTGATTTAAGGTAATATTGAGTACTTAGTAAGGGAAATTTGAGAAACAGCACCGATGTCACTTTTAAGAAGTTGCACAGTGGATGCAAGGGAAAATAGGACTAAAATTAAAGCAGTACCAGAGACAATGGAAGACTTCTTTAAGTGAAGACCTACATTATTTGTGTCAAGAGCTGTAAAGGTTCTGAGAACTAACCAGCTTCCAGGCTAACAAGTTAGCATGCCACAGTTCTAAGGACACTGACAGAAGTGGACCCCCTGAGTCAGGGACAAAGGACTTTATTGCAGCAACTGCAGTAACCAGAGGATAAGTGTTTTCTCATGCTGTTTCCCTCATGTCCTCGTCCCACAGGACAATGCAGAGAAAGCCACATGACACCTACATGCACAGTGGGTTTCTTTATAGGAAAGTAATGCCAACTCTTTTATAATGGACAGTAAGTGAGAGAGAGTGAGATACTCTCTGTCTTCCAAGGCTACTTCCTATATAAACATCCTTGGGATAATAGTCCAGAACAAAGGCAGTCATGCCTCTGCTCAAAGACAGAAAGATACATAGGAGACCTATGGAGAACTGTTTCCCAACAGTAAGTAAAAGATATTTGGAAGGAGAAATGTTGAAGATCATAAAATATTATCAAATAATTTAATGCAAAAGGTTTGAGAAGGTGTTAGAAGAGCTAGAATCCAGAGCATTGAAGGTGATGTTGGTTTTGGAAAGCAGAAGGAACTATTTCTATCTAGAAAAGGAGAAATCAAGAAAGTAATGAGTATGTTACAATAAAATTTTAAAGAAGAAAAATGGGAAGCTTCAGGAACTTTTATCAGCATGAATGATGAGGCCAACTGAGATCTACCAGGATGGTTCAGTGCTAGGAGCTGGAAAAGGTAAGACGGAGAAGATATAAAAAAGCTTCTAAAGTTTTAGATACCTACTGTGAAAAATATGACACAATGTCAGCAAGGAACAGATAAAAAGACTGCATGAAATAGTGAGGTCCTAGCATAGGAGAGGTAAATTGTGTGACTTCATAATCAGGCAGATCAGACCAGTTTTGTGACTTTGACCAGTAATGCTCTGCTCTATGAAAATTGAAAGACAGGAATCAAATTATAGGAATTATTTAGGGTGGGAGATAGTAGAAGGCCTAGGGGATGAGAAATTCTAAACTATTGGCATCTTTAGGAGGAAAAAGAAAGTTAATTATTAAATCAAAAAGTGTGGAAAGCAGGGAGCTGTCCAGCAGAAGTGTGGCTGATAGCTAGGAGATACAAATGTTACTGTTGCAGAGGGAGAATGCAGTTCCGCAGAAGAGCAGTTCTAAATGAAAAAGGGCCTTCAGAGTCGAGATGAAGAAAAGTTAGAAGTCAAGAGGAGAAGGCCTATCAACCAACTGACTCAGAATAAAGGCAGAAGAAGACAGCATGGGCAACAAAGGGGTCCACCACCCTTCTTAATTTTGTTTCTTTTTGTAGACTTGTATTTGGCTCGTATACTTTCTCACTTCAGCAAATGTGATCTTGCCAAAGTGACAGCAGTTATACATTAATACAGACCAGATACTGATTTTTCCACAAAGACATTTTTCTTCCCACAGGATTTTTAAAATAATAGTTCATTGAGAAACATATTCATTCTATTTTTCACATAAATTAGTTATATCTAAGTATCTACTTATTTATGCATCTGTGTGAGAAATTCTTTAACCTGCAGGGGAACCAAGTATCTCACATTTTAAACTTCATATTGTTTCCTTAGTGCCCTTAACTTCCCCCCTCTATCAAGTCTCTTAGTGGCAAAAATATCTCATTATACTAATAAGGAAACACTGGGGGAAGAAACATCTGACCCTGCAGATTACAAGCTATGAGATGACTCTAGAATTTTGATATATTTGGAGAACTATTGCTATGAGAAGAGAAAAGCAATTCATAGGAGAAAATAATAGCTGAAGCAGACAGGGCTTGAACTTGGATCAGGTCTGGAGTGATGTGAGCATCAGCCTTCACTTAAGCCTCCCAGGAGACTCCTTCCCTAACCCAAGGACTCCTCCCCTAGCCCAACTGACAGAACTAAAATAATTTCACATCTTTGATGTGGCATGGAACCAAACCAAAATTCCTTGCTGGAAGTCCTGAGACACAAACCTGAGCCAGACCTACAGCAGGCTTCCAAGGAGCTAGAACTTTCCTGAGGCAGCTTCAGTCCCCATTTGATGCAAGAGTAGGGGAGTGATCTGGGTGTCCAGTATACTGGTATTAATTGACAGAAAGGATACACCCAACCTGGGCATACCTTTCTATAAAAGAAATGAGGTGATATTCTGCTTGTCCCAGTGATAGTTCAGGGAAATAATTACTATGAAGATGTAGAACAAAAAGTCAATCACCATCTTTGAATATAATTTAGGAACTCGTGCCTGAAATATACATACCATTGTCTTCTTGTTTTTGTCACTCTGTGTGGAGCCAGACAAATAAGGCAAACGATTTCTCCAGATAGTGCCATTGCTAGTGAATGGAAAACTGGCAGGAGGAAGGGGATAGGGTGAGTCCTGTAGTATTCCTCTAGTGAGACTCATCCCTCCTGTTCCAACAACAATTTATCTTTGTAGAGTAACTCAGCTTATACATTACTGAGGGGGTAGAAATTAAGCAAATGAAGCATGTATGTGGGACAGAAGCTAATCAGGACAAATTCTCACCAATACCACTTTGTCAGAGTATTTCAAGTCCTGAGAATGTTCCTGAGACTGCACATTAATGCAGAACGTAGTTGTGTTTTCAAGCATTTTAATTGCATCTACAAAGACTGTTTTTATTATAGAAAGAAATAGTATACCTCACCACCCTCAAAATTAAACTAAAACCAGCTGTAGTTTATGGGATATGGTCACTCTGGCTTATCAGGAAAGAAAAAGCAATCAATGACAGGAAGGTAACAAGCTAAGTATAAGCTCCAAGATGCTGAATGAAAGATGGGGAGTTCCCAAAGCAAAGAATTCTGGGAATCATGTTTTCTTTATTACAACTCTGGCAGGATAACCTATAAATGAATCTTCTCCATTTTTTAAGGTTGGCACTGAGAGCTATGGGAACTGAACTTGACGGTAATTAATCTACTTCAAAATAAAAATCTGCACTTATTCTGAAGTTTTGTGTGCAAAAATCCCCCAGTTGTGTAATTTGCAAGGACCCCAGGGGTGTAAGCAAACTAGAAAATACAAATCATGAATGGCACAAGTTGAAAATTCACAATTATCTGATTAATTGGATACTATGGAGAGCCAAACTAAATAAATCAGATCAAAAACCTACCTCTTTCCCTAACTGTTGCAAATTCACTTCTAGAAAATAGTCATTCAATCACACTCCCATTCACTCCTTCCTCAATCCCACTGATGCTCACTACGTTCACCAGGTGCTGTGCTAGCTGTGAAGCTGAACAGACCTCAGAGTACACAGGCCTGAACTTTTGACTTTCCCAATGTAGGCAGCCTTGCCCTTGCTGCCTTTTTCTTTGTCTTCTTGTAATAATTCATATTTAACATTTCATCCTTTACTCGTTTTGGAATATAACAGCAAAATTTTTAATCGGGATGTTTTGCTCAAAGACTTCTATAGATTTTAAGTTAAAATGTCAATGCCACATCTATTCCACTTCTGTTCACCTGCCATTGTTTCTCTGCCCTTGCATTTGCCAAGTGCCTATCACAGGATTAACAGAAACCAGTGTTCAGAAAAAGGTTCACGGCAGAGATGTTACTGAAAATGTTCCCATCACAGCTATAACTGCTTTTTATCTAACTGGCTACAATTTACAAAGTAAATTTATTTTCAAACAAGGTCACTTTCTCATCAACTTATGGTAAATGAAACAACAATGAAAAGTAGATATGTTTCTTTGGAAAAAGTCTCCAATAGACTGAATAGAAAATGGAAGTATTTTTCAAGACCTGTGACATGCCTTTTATTGGGGCCCAACAATAGACAGATGCTTGTTTCAAGTCATAGTGCCAGCCTGAGTTGACTCTTCTTGGAATTTTCATGGTTTTCTAGAAATTTAACAAGTTAGTGTGTTTCTTTGACAAATGGCTACCCCATGCCAAGGAGTATGAAGTTGCTCCATATTTCTTTTTACCTTTGTATCTTCTTCTTCTACTTGAATTACCCAAAACATTGTCAACAGGCTGGGTGCAGTGGCTCACACTTTAATCCTAGCAGTTTGGGAGGCAAAAGCAGGTGGATTGTCTGAGCTCAGGAGTTGGAGACCAGGGGCAACATGGCAAGACCCTGTCTCTACAAAAAATAGCTGGGTGCGGTGGTACGCACCTGTAGTCACAACTACTTGTGGAGCTGAGGCAGGAGAATCCTGGAGCCCAGGAGGTCGAGGCTGCAGTGAGCCATGTTCATGCCACTGTACTCCAGCCTGGGTGAAAGAATGGGACCTTGTCTCAAAAAAACTAAAATATTATCAACAACTTTCTCCTTTTGTGCAGGCACTTCAAAGTCAAGGTGGACTTCAATAAAACACTTCCCAGAGGGCACTACTGCTTAAGGTCTGAACATTTCTCCAGATGATGGCCTCTAATTCAACAAAATGAGTTTAATTAAGCCCTACTTTTTCTATTCAATATGTTTAGAACTGGGCATACTCACTGTTCTCGGAACAAGAGAAATCTTTACTGATAACTAGTCTCTGGGCTACAGCTGTCTAATGTTCTTAAAGTTGCCCTTTCTTCATGATCAAAAGGGCCATACTATGTTTGTGGGTCCTTATCAGAGCAGCCACATCCCTTCATACTACCCTGAGGCCTCCAGAGTTACCATCTACAATTGGAAGCTCTTGTGTCTCTGTTCATTGAACTATCCTTACGTCCATAATGGCTGGTTGGATAATGTGGGCCCTCTTGCTCTCCAGAGATACTTCTTAGCAAATGTGGATTTTAACAATTACACAAAGATTTTCACATTAGAACCCTCTGATGCTTTACAATTTCTTAAATCAGATAGGCACCATCCTTAGAAGTTGTGCTGTTGGTCAGATTACTGACCAATGAAGAAGTTTTCATGGGTCAGATTACTTCTCAGTCTTCTCTGGACTTAGATTATTTGAGCAAGAGTTATTAATTACAAACAGTGAAATCTGTTTACTTCAAAATCCTACCAGTTAAGAATCCATGATTTTTAGGAAATAAAGAAAATTAAGTTTAAAATGTATTGTCTCACCACCTAGTCAATAAAATGTTAAGCCAATTAATAGCATAGCAAGATCTGTTAATTCCTTAATAATCAGTCCCATAGCAATTAATCCATAGCAATGGGAAATGTTACAAACTTTTAAAAACAAAATTTTTCAGGCACTTTAAAGTACTTCCTATGCTAATTTCAATCCTTTTTTTTTAAAAAAAATTACTAATTTATTAACCAACAAAGTCTATGAAATATGTTAGCAAAAGTTAGGCCTGCATGCATATTTAAACAACGCAGATATATTTGTAGAGAATTATTTATGGAGTTTTATTTACATATTCATACTGGGCTTACCTTTTTATATTAATTAAGTTTTGTGACATTAATATTTTTAGGAAAGTACTCATCCTTTATACTCTCCTAAAATATTCATTAGCGCCATTGCATTCCAGCCTGGGCAACAAGAGTGAAACTCCATCTCAAAAAACAAACAAACAAAACAGCAACCACACACACACATACACACACATACACACACACACACACACACACACACACAATCTTAGAATTATAAGCTTTTCCAGGATAAAAAAATTATCCTCATTGCTTGTTTTTGTCAGGTTTGTCAAAGATTAGATGGTTGTAGATGTGTGGCATTATTTCTGAGGCCTCTGTTCTGTTCCATTGGTCTATATATCTGTTTTGGTACCAGTACCATGCTGTTTTTGTTACTGTAGCCTTGTAATATAGTTTGAAGTCAAGTAGTGTGAGGCCTCCTGCTTTGTTCTTTTTGCTTAGGATTGTCTTGGATATGTGGGGTCTTTTTTGGTTCAATATGAAATTTAAAGAAGTTTTTCTAATTCGGTGAAGAAAGTTAATTGTAGCTTGATGGGGATAGCACTGAATCTATGAATTACTTCAGGCAGGATGGCCATTTTCACTATATTGATTCTTCCTATATATGAGCATGGAATGTTTTTCCATTTGTTTATGTCCTCTCTTATTTCCTTGAACATCGGTTTGTCGTTCTCCTTGAAGAAGTCCTTCATTTCCCTTGTAAGTTATATTCCTAGGTATTTTATTCTCTTTGTACAGTGTGAATGGGAGTTCACTATGATTTGGCTCTCCATTAGTCTATTATTGGTGTATAGGAATGTCTATGATTTTTGCACATTGATTTTGTATCCTGAGACTTTGCTGAAGTTGCTTATTAGCTTAAGGAGATTTTGGGCTGAGATGATGGGGTTTTCTAAATATACAGTCATGTCATCTGCAAACAGAGACACTTTGACTTCCTCTCGTCCTATTTCAATACACTTATTTCTTTCTCTTGCCTGACTGCCCTGGCCAGAACTTCCAATACTATGTTTATTAGGAGTTGTGAGAGAGGGCAACCTTGTCTTGTGCCAGTTTTCAAAGGGAGTGCTTCCAGCTTTTGCCCATTCAGTATGATATTGGCTCTGGGTTTGTCATAAATAGCTATTATTATTTTGAGGTATGTTCCATCAATACCTAGTTTATTGAGAATTTTTAGTATGAACAGGTATTGAATTTTGTCAAAGGCCTTTTCTGCATCTATTGAGGTAATCATGTAGTTTTTGTCATTGGTTCTGTTTATGTGTTGGATTACATTTATAGATTTGCATATGTTGAACTAGCCTTGCATCCCAGGATGAAGCCGACTTGATCATGGTGGATAAGCTTTTTGATGTGCTGCTGGATTTGATTTGCTAGCATTTTATTGAGGATTTTCACATCAATGTTCATCAGAGATGTTGTCCTAAAATTTTAGTTTTTTGTTGTGTCTCTGCCAGGTTTTGCTATCAGGATGATGCTGGCCTTGTAAAATGAATTAGGGAGAAATCCCTCTTTGTCTATTGTTTGGAATAGTTTTAGAAGGAAGGGTACCAGCTCCTCTTTGTACCTCTGATAAAATTCACCTGTGAATCCACCTGGTCCTGGGCTTTTTTTTGGTTGGTAGGCTGTTAATTGCTGCCTCAATTTCAGAACTTGTTATTGGGCTATTCAGGGACTCAACTTCTTCCTAGTCTAGTCTTGGGAGGGTGTATGTGTCCAGGAATTTATCCATTTTTTCTAGATTTTCTAGTTTATTTGCATAGAGATGTTTATAGTATTGTAGTTTGTGTTTCTGTGAGATCAGTAGTGATATCCCCTTTATTAATTTTTATTGTGTCTATTGGATTCTTCTCTCTCTTCTTCTTTATTATTCTGGCTAGCAGTCTATCTATTTTGTTAATCTTTTCAAAAAACCAGCTCCTGAATTCACTGATTTTTGGAAGAGTTTTCATGTCTCTATCGCCTTCAGTTCTGCTCTGATCTTAGTTATTTCTTTTCTTCTGCTAGCTTTTGAATTTGTTTGCTCTTGCTTCTCTGGTTATTTTAATTGTGATTTAGAGTGTTGATTTTAGATCTTTCCTGCTTTCTCCTCTGGGCATTTAGTGTCATAAATTTCTCTCTAAACACCGCTTTAACTGTGTCCCAGAGATTCTGGTATGTTGTGTCTTTGTTCTCATTGGTTTCAAATAACTTATTTATTTCTGCCTTAATTTTATTTACCCAGTAATTATTCAGGAGCAGGTTGTTCAGGCTCCATGTAGTTTGTGGTTTTGAGTGAATTTCTTAATCCTGAGTTCTAATTTGATTACATTGTGGTCCAAGAAACTGTTTGTTATGTTTTCCGTTCCATTGCATTTGTTGAGGAGTGTTTTACCTCCAATTATGTGGTCAATTTTAGCATAAGTGTGATGTGGTACTAAGAAGAATGTATATTCTTTGGATTTGGGGTGGAGGGTTCTGTAGATGTCTATTAGGTCTGCTTGGTCCAGAGCTGAGTTCAAGTCCTGAATATCCTTGTTAATTTTCTGTCTCATTGATCTGTTTAATATCGATAGTGGGGTGTTAAAATCTCCCACTATTATTGTGTGGGAGTCTAAGCCTCTTTGTAGCACTTTAAGAGCTTGCTTTATAAATATGGGTGCTCCTGTATTGGATGCATATATATTTAGGATAGTTAGCTCTTCTTGTTGCATTGATCCTTTTATCTTTATTTTAAAGGCCATTTATGTAATGCCTTTCTTTGTCTTTTTTGATCTTTATTCGTTTAAAGTCTGTTTTATTAAAGACTAGAATTGCAACCCCTGCTTTTTTTTTCTTTCCATTTGCCTGGTAAATATTCCTCCCTCCCTTTATTTTGAGCTTTTGTGTGTCTTTGCCTGTGACATGGGTCTCCTGAATACAGCACATGGATGGATCTTGACTCTATCCAGTTTGACAGTCTGTGTCTTTTAATTGTGGCATTTAACCCATTTACACTTAAGGTTAATACTGTTATGTGTGAATCTGATCCTATCATTATGATGATAGCTGGTTATTTTGCCCATTAGTTGATGAAGTTTCTTCATAGTGTCAATGGTCTTTACAATTTCATATGTTTTTGCAGGGGCTAGTACCAGTTTTTCCTTTCAATGTTTAGTGCTTCCTTCAGGAGCTATTGTAAGGCAGGCCTGGTGGTGACAAAAATCTCTCAGCATTTGCTTTTCTGGAAAAGATTCTATTTCTCATTTGCTTATGAAATTTAATTTGGCTGGATATGAAATTGTGGGTTGAAAATTCTTTTCTTTAAGAATGTTGAATATTGGCCCCCACTCTCTTCTGACTTGTAGGGTTTCTTCAGAGAGATCTATTGTTAGTCTAATGGGCTTCCCTTTGTCAGTAACCCAACCTTTCTCTCCGGCTTTCCTTAATATTTTTTCCTTTATTTCAACCTTGTTGAATCTGACAATTATGTGTCTTGGGGTGGCCCTTCTTGAGGAGTATCTTTGTGGTGTTCACTGTATTTCCTGAATTTGAATGTTGGCCTGTCTTGCTGGGTTGGGGGAGTTCTCCTGGATGATATACTGAAGAGTGTTTTCCAATTTGGTTCCATTCTCTCCATCACTTTAAGGTATACCAATCAAATGCAGGTTTGGTCTTTTTACATAGTCCCATATTTCTTGGAGACTTTGTTCATTCCCTTTCATGCTTTTTTCTCTAATTTTGTCTTCAGGCTTTATTTCATTAAGTTGATCTTCAATCTGATATCCTTTCTTCTGCTTGATCAATTCAGCTATTGATACTTGTGTATGCTTCATGAAGTTCTCATGCTGTGTTTTTTAGCTCCATCAGGTCATTTATGTTCTTCTCTAAACTGGTTATTCTATTTAGCAATTCCTCTAACTTTTTTTCAAGGTTCTTAGCTTCCTTGCTTTGAGTTAGAACATTCTCCTTTAGCTTGGTGGAGTTTGTGATTACCCACCTTCTGAAGCCTACTTCTGTCAATTTATGAAACTCATTCTCTGTCCAGTTTTGTTCCCTTGCTGGTGAGGAGCTGTGATCTTTTGGAGGAGAGGAGTCATTCTGGTTGTTGGAATTTTCAGCCTTTTTGCTGGTTTTTCCTCATCTTCATGGATTTATCTACCTTTGGTCTTTAATGCTGGTGACTTTGGATGGGGTTTTTGTGTGAACATCCTTTTTGTTGATGTTGATGTTATTCCTTTCTGTTTGTTAGTTTTCCTTCCAACAGTAAGGCCCCTCTGTTGCTACAGGTCTGCTGGAGTTTGCTGGAGCTCCACTCCAGACCCTGTTGGTCTGGGTATCACCAGCAGAGGCTGCAGAACAGCAAAGATTGCTCCCTATTCCTTCCTCTGGAAGCCTTGGCCCAGAGGGGCACCTGTCAGATGCCAGCTGGAGCTCTTCTATATGAAAGGTTTGTCAACCTCTGCTGGGAGGTGACTCCCAGTCAGGAGGCAGAGGGGTCAGGGACCCACTTGAGGAGGCAGTCTGTCCCTTAGCAGAGCTTGAGCACTGTGCTGAAAGATCTGCTGCTTTTTTCAGAACCAGTAGGCAGGAACGTTTAAGTCTGCTGAAGCTGTCCACACCCACCCCTTCCCCCAGGTGCTCTGTCTGAGGGAGATGGGAGTTTTATCTCTAATGCACTGACTGGGGCTGCTGCTTTTCTTTCAGAGATGCCATGGCCAGAGAGGAGGAATCTAGAGAGGCTGTCTGGCCACAGTGGCTTTGCCAAGCTGTGGTGGACTCTGCCCAGTTTGAACTTCCAGGTGGCTTTATTTACAGTGTGAGGGGAAAACTGCCTACTTAAGCCTCAGTAATGCTGGATGCCCCTCCTCCCACCAAGCTTGAGTGTCTCAGGTAAACTTCAGACTGCTCTGCTGGCAGCGAGAATTTCAAGTCGATGGATCTCAGTTTGCTAGGCACTGTGGGGGTGGCATCCACTGAACTAGACCACTTGGCTGTCTGGCTTAAGCCCCCTTTCCAGTGGAGTGAACAGTCCTCTCTTTCTGATATTCCAGGTGCCACTGGGGTATGGGAAAAAAACTCCTGCAGCTAGCTCAGTGTTTGCCCAATGACCACCCAGTTTTGTGTTTGAAACCCAGGGCCCTGGTGGTGTAGGCATCCAAGGGAATCTTCTGGTCTGTGGGTTGTGAAGACCATGGGAAAAGCATAGAATCTGGGCTTGGAGTGTACCATTCCTCATGGCACAGTCCTTCACAGCTTCCCTAGGCTAGGGGAGGGAGTTCCCCAACCCCTTGCACTTCCCAGATGAGGCAACACCCAACCCTGCTTCAGCTTACCCTCCATGAACTGAACCCACCATCTAACCAGTTCCAATGAGATGAACTGGGTACCTTAGTTGGAAATGCAGAAATTACTCGCCTTCTGCATTGATCTTGCTAGGAGCTGCAGACCAGAGTTGTTCCTATTCAGTCATTTTGCCAGCCCAAAGACGAAAGTCTCCTTTAAAACGTGAAATTATTTCATGAGTTGGGTCAGAATTCCACTCAAGAAACAGAATACAAGACCAGCTTTCTCAGGAAGAGGTTGGGGTCAGAAGCAAACTTTAATGTTCTCTTAGGAAAGACAAGCACCCACCTAGTGCCCTTTACAACATCGCCCCCTTGTGGTCTTCCAATCTCTGCTTCAACATAGGACCTCCGGGACGGCCAACCTTGCAGGCTTTTCAAATCTTAATTGCTAGGATTGCAAACAGTGCTTCTACAGAGAAGTTGCTTTACATCTTCTGGCCCTTTGTTGCTACTTTAGCTGTTTGGTTTCCCAGATATTCGTTAACCCATTTATAAGTTCAAGTATTCTTACGTCAAGACTATATTTTCTTTTGCATCTATACAACCAACCAACGATAGGAAATCACTTTGAATTTGTAAAGGATTTTAATTTCATTTGATGGACTCATCTGTTTCTACTAACCTAGGAGGCCCTGATTTTCTGACAAGTCATTAGAATTTCTCTATGTTCAAACTGAAGAAAATACAAAAAAAAAGTGATTGTCCAAATAAAGCAAGGCACGAAACACCAAATATATTCGCCACAATATCCTAGATATTCCAGGCAAATAGTTGAGAGAATCAGTAGATGAATGTTTTCCACATGTAACCCAGGTAGTCAGTCATCTCAGTTCCCCAACTCATTGTAAATAGTCTCTCCCAGAGTGATATTTGCTGCACGGGAGAGCTACGGTAGAACAGAAGTTTCTGTGGGAAGTGTATCAAATTCTCTCTTCCTAAACACTCATACAGCTCGTGGTAGATCACAAGCCAGGCCTGCCCTCTTGCATAAAGCTTTCCCTTTCTGTTATTTAATGTGTGTTTCTCCTGCATTGCATTGTTTCTGGCATGAATCCTAAATATTAATGCTGCTAGGAGGCTGTTATCTACACCAGCGAGGCCCAATTTGCATTTGGAATATAGAAAAAGAACTGCTTTCTATTTCCATTCTATCAATCGTAATAGATCGTAAAGTTAAGCCCTTAACTACAAAATTGATTTGTTTTCCAAATAGGAAAGGGCTTGGAGCTTTGGCTCCAACCACCCAGCCTTTCGTGGCTACTTGAGTTATTGGCTTTGGTTTCCTCATCAGTAAAGTTGGAATTGTAGTACATACTTTACAGCAGTGTTTTTTTTAACTCTCTGATGAAGGAACAGTTTCTCCTTTGTTTTATTTTGTTTCAATTTGTTATGGACCAATACTTTTGTAAAGAGTAATAATAAATATGTTGAGATAAACATAGTCATGTTCTTGACTATTTGGGTAGTGTCACAATTGCTGTAAAAGAAACTCTGAATGCTTACTCTAAATTCTGGTACTTGTCTTTTATTAATGACGATTTCCAGATGGGTTCAGTCCATGGTCCACATTTTGAGTAGCATTGCCTTTCAAGACTGATCTGTGACTTCCTATGTAAAGCACCTAAAACAAGACAATGCATAACATATAATAGGTCTAAATAAGGCTAGTTTCATTTCCTTTCTCCTAAAATTTAGTATTCAAATCATTGATTAATTCATCTATTTATTCAACAGATATTTGTTGATAACATATTAAGATTCAGGCACTGCTAAATGCTAGATACACAGTAATGAAAAGAACTCAGTTTCTACCCTCAAAGAGCTTACAAGCCATTGGAAATGTTTTCACTAGAATATCCCAAAAAAATGAAATTAAAAATTTAACATTAAGTTATACTTTTTAAGCTTTTATATCTAATATTCTTTTTTATTTTTAAGTATTTTCATCTTTAACAATATATAATGTATATATGCTATATTAATATAGTATATGGTATAAATATACAAATATCTATTATTTCTTTTAGGCCCAGCTAAGTATTTATGACTCATTTTCTTAGCCACAAAAAGAGGTTTTTCCATTATCAGCCCTGCAATTTTTTATTTTACAATATCTAAATCACAATTCCCTTTGGTTTCATCTTCTTAAATTTTTTTAATTAACCAATAGGTAATTGTACATGTAGGATACATGGTGCTGTTTCAATAGATACAATATGTCAGATCAACATAATTAGCATATCCATCATCTCAAACATTATCATTCATTTGTGTTGGGAATATTCGAGATCCTTTTTCTAGATATTTGAAACTATATATGATTGTTAACTATAGTCATCCTATAGTGTAAAGAATACTACAACTTATCCCTACTGTCTAGCTGTTTTCATCTTCTTTAACTGTGCCTGAGACATTGGGATGAGTTCTACCAATGTTCTTTCTAATGCTAAGCACACATATTGTATGAATATAAAACTCATTTTTCCTAAATATAAACTCTTTTAATCTGCCAATCATCATTTAAAATAGATAATATAAACCAGCATTCTGCTTACTTTTTTTAAAAAATCTCCCCTTCTTTGAAAATTTATAGATTTTTAAAGTGAGAAAGTTAAGTATCTTTATTGCTTTGGAGAAAGTTAAGTATCTTTATTGCTAGCCAAAAATATGCTTTAAAAGCAGGAGCTCTGCTGGTATCCATTTTTCTTTTCAGTCACTCTTCAACTATGCATGGTATCTGTGTCATCCTATTATCACTGTCATGAAACGTAAGGCTTGGGAGGCAGTCTGGGATCCTACCAAGACTTTGAATCCAAAACCTAACATTTAACTCTTCTGTGCATCCAGGTAATCAAAGTGTGGCTATCAAGGTACATCAAGGGGTGTTATCTATAACACCCCTCATTTGTCAGACAGAATCATGTGCATTGTGAAGGCTGGGACCGTATCTAGTCTGTCTTTGTATCCTAAACCTAGCACTGTTTTGACATCTAGTAGTGAACACCTAACAAATGTTTGTGTTTTTTTTTTTTAAATTTTTTATTGGATTATAGGTTTTGGGGTACATGAGCAGAGCATGCAAGACAGTTGCGTAGGTACACACATGGCAGTGTGCTTTCTTTTCTTCTCCCCTTCACCCACATTTGGCTTTTCTCCCCAGGCTATCCCTCCCCACCCCCCCTCCCACTGGCCCTCCCCTTTTCCCCCCAATAGACCCCAGTGTTTAGTACTCCCCTTTCTGTGTCCATGTGTTCTCATTTTTCATCACCCACCTATGAGTGAGAATATGCGGTGTTTCATTTTCTGTTCTTGTGTCAGTTTGCTGAGGATGATGTTCTCCAGATTCATCCATGTCCCTACAAACGACACAAACTCATCATTTCTGATTGCTGCATAATATTCCATGGTGTATATGTGCCACATTTTTCCAATCCAGTCTATTATCAATGGGCATTTGGGTTGATTCCAGGTCTTTGCTATTGTAAACAGTGCTGCAATGAACATTCGTGTACATGTGTCCTTATAGTAGAACGATTTATAGTCTTTTGGATATATACCCAGTAATGGGATTGCTGGGTCAAATGGAATTTCTATTTCTAAGGCCTTGAGGAATCGCCACACCATCTTCCACAATGGTTGAACTAATTTACACTCCCACCAACAGTGTAAAAGTGTTCCTTTTTCTCCACATCCTCTCCAGCATCTGTTGTCTCCAGATTTTTTAATGATCGCCATTCTAACTGGCGTGAGATGGTATCTCAATGTGGTTTTGATTTGCATCTCTCTGATGAGTGACGATGAGCATTTTTTCATATGATTGTTGGCCTCATATATGTCTTCTTTCGTAAAGTATCTGTTCATATCCTTTGCCCACTTTTGAATGGGCTTGTTTGTTTTTTTTAAGACCTGGCACCATAAAAACCCTAGAAGAAAATCTAGGCAAAACTATCCAGGACATAGGAGTAGGCAAGGACTTCATGAACAAAACACCAAAAGCATTGGCAACAAAAGCCAAAATAGACAAATGGGACCTAATGAAACTCCACAGCTTCTCCACGGCAAAAGAAACAGTCACTAGAGTGGATCGGCAACCAACAGAATGGGAAAAAATTTTTGCAGTTTACCCATCTGACAAAGGGCTGATATCCAGAATTTACAAAGAACTCAAACAGATTTACAGGAAAAATGTTTGTTAAGTGAATATTAAATGCAATAACAGCAAATTTTCAGGGATGTTTGTATATAGATCTAATTTCGTATAATTAAAGGTATTTAGGATTGCTCTTGCCATTTAGATATTTGTGTGTGTGTGTGTGTGAGAGAGAGAGAGAGAGAGAGAGAGTGTGTGTGTGTGTGTGTGTGTGTGTGTGTGTGTGTGTGTAGACAGGGTCTCACTCTGTGACCCATGCTTGAGTGCTGGGATACAATCTTGGCTCACTGCAACCTTAACCTTCAAGGTTCAAGCCCTCTTCTCATCTCAGCCTCCAAAGTAGCTGGAATCGCAGGTGCCTGCCACCATGCCTAGAGATGGGGTTTCACCATGTTGCCCAGGCTGGTCTTGAATTCCTGGGTTCAAGTGATCCTCCTGCCTCAGCCTTCCAAAAAATTGGGATTACAGGTGTGAGCCACTGCACCCAGCTACCATTTACATTTAATAAATTGAAAAAAGTTCCTTTACCCAGGGAAGCCAAATAAGTAATTATGGTATGCAACTCAGATTCTGTTTTATAGAAAGAAATTATTTAATGGAGACTTTTATGGAGTGTGGATCCTATAAATTCCATACTCCAGTTAATGCATAGAATACTTGAAGAGAAAATTTAATGGAATAGTTTTATAACCCTGGGGCTGAATGAGATGCAGAAAGTTAACACATGGCATAAATTGGAGAGGCTAATTATTCTAACCTCTTGCCATTGATATGTGTGCATGTGTGTGATTATCATATAAGACAGACTTCTGTATGAATATCAATCTTAAAAATTCCTTTATAGTCAATTTGATTGGGAAACCAGTATTTGTGTCTAATTCAGTATTCCATAGAGCTCCTCTTATCATCTTGCAATTTATGTCTACGATGAATAATTCTCTACTGTGATTGGCATGGACTAAACCAAGGCATCCAGACATAGGCATTAAAGTATATCCCATAAAAAGAGTTCATGATCACCAAACTTTATTATCTTCCTAGAAGCTAAAGCTAATGCAGCAAAGCCTATAAAGTTTATGATCAAATTGGCTTTTTCTATAGAATGAGCTAGAATCCCTCCAAGGGTTAACCACAGAAAACTCCAGCTCTCCTTATTTCTACTTCTGCGCCACTGCCTTACATCTCAAGTACGTGTCGAACTTCTCCTGTGTGTCGAGCCTGAGGCTGGGCACCACTGGGAAACAATGAAGTCTATGGGAGAGACAAGACACTGATGTCTGAGACAATCAGTGACAGAACAATACATGATAAAGTGGCTGTACTGTACTATTTAGCACTGTATTACATTTTCACGTTCATTTTGCCTTAGTCTAATAATTTGAGGTTCAAAATGAATTTTGATGTGGGGAATGTGAAATGACCTTAAATCTTTCTAAGGAATTGGATATGGTTACCAGAACCAGAAGTCGCCTCCAAAAACTAAATACAGTATATGTCTCAACTGAACTTCCATCACTTTCTCGTAAGCGGCACGAATCCTTCCGGAACAGGCAAGTTGACTTCCACCCTGGAGCTCTCACTGAGTGTTTACATACTGAGGTTTCAGTGATCTAAACTGTCCGGTGGCTCCATGTAAGGGAAGGGAAGATTCCAGCACTACCATTGCCATAATTTGTTTAAGCAAGGATGCTGCCACTCCTTTGGAGGGGAGAGCTGATGTTTGCCTGAACTGAGCAAAGTGTTCTTTCTTCTTCCTTTTTTTCTTTTTTAATGTAGAAGCTGTAGGAAAAAAACACGTACTGCTGAGTTCCAGGATTTTCCCCACTGTCATTACAGGTTCCTGATTAGATATGAGAAAATCTGGTGTGTTATGTGTAAAATATAAAAAGGCACATAGAGGTTGGGCATGGTGCCTCATGCCTGTAATTCCAGCACTTTGGGAGGCCAAGGCAGGTAATCACTTGAGCCCAGGAATTCGAGACCAGCCTGGGCAGCAGAGGGATACCCTGTTTCTACAAAAAAAAAAAAAACAATTAGCCAGGCACGGTGGCATGCATCTCCTGGAGAGGCTGAGGCAGGAGAATCACGTAACCCCGGGAGGGCAAGGCTGCTCAGAGCTACTTGGCAGGCTGAGGCAGGAGAATCACTTGAGCCTGGGAGATCAAGGCTGCAGTGATCTGTATTCAAAAATACTATTTTGAATGTATTTCCTAGGTTTTTCTTCCCGGATTTAACTTTTAGGATCCATATTATCCTCTTTTCACTATTGTACCATGCTTTTCATGACCATTTCTAGTACTTTCCCACTAATCAAAAGAGAGATTTCTATTACTCATCAGCAGCATTACATATTTTATTTACCCCTTTGTTTATACCTCTACCACTGTGATACAAACTACAGTTGATATATTGCAGGCCCCGTAGTTCTATTACATTAATCTTAGTTTTATAGCAGAATATATTATTAAATGTTTATGTGAGATACAAAAGCAATCAATAGCCATATTCTACAGTGGATCATCTACAACTAAATAGGTTCAAATGTAATCATTCTTTGCACGGGATGGTGGAGATACTTCAATAGAATCTGATGGTTAATTTCTCAGTCTTATTTCTTTACGTAAAGGTATTTTATAAATGAATGTACAACAGTGAGCAAGTGCTAGAAGGTTTTTAATCACCCATCATTTTAGAAGTTTAGTCATTTGTAACTTCTAAAGTTGATCAGGTAACTTTTTCAGTAATGTGGATTTTTCACTTCTAAATTTCTCATATGTAAAACTCAGAAAATACATCTGTGATCATAACAGTTTCTAACACAATGTAATCAGTAGCACCAAAAGAGTGACTATTCTGAGAGTGTTTGCACTGCCATGTGTGTAATAAACTCCACCTCAGCATGTGGGCATGTGGCAATAGTCTCTTTTTCTGGAGGGGAGAGGGAGTGAAATCATTGGTTTCTGTTCAATTGTGTTGAAAAGAGCACTAGACTTGCAATCAGTAGGTTTGGCTCCAAAGCATAGTTGATACACGTGTTATCTTGGACAGCCACTTATAGTAGACACTTTTAGCTCCTTCACCCAATCCCCTTTACCAGGTTGATACCCTGCTCCCTCAACTGCTCAGAGTGTTGGCTGCCAACAGAACAGAGCTCTTTGCTTCTCCAGGCATGGAGGCTAATGGAAGGCCAAAGAGGAGCTACCTAGGAAATCACTCGGCCACCCAATCCCCTTTACCAGGTTGATACCCTGCTCCCTCAACTGCTCAGAGTGTTGGCTGCCAACAGAACAGAGCTCTTTGCTTCTCCAGGCATGGAGGCTAATGGAAGGCCAAAGAGGAGCTACCTAGGAAATCACTCGGCAGCAGCCAGTGGCTGAGCTGACATGGCACATAAACACTGGTTCCCTTGCCTCCTGGTGGGACCAGCTTTGTGGTACAGTATGCTCCAGAGCTCCCCAAGGGATCAAGCTCAATCTGACATTCAGCTGAGACCATATTCCTGGATCTCTTTTTCCCTTTGCACCATCCTACCTTCCGCACTCTCCTTCTGCTGAAAGTACTCATTCCATATATCATTGAACAAGAATCCCTGTCTCAGGCTCTGGCTCTAGAGAACCTGACCTAAGATACTGTAACCTAATGTCTAGGCCTCAGTTTATTTATCTGTAAACTAACAATAATCATTGATTCATGGGATTATTGTGAGAATTAAGCCATGCATCATTCGGTGAAAGTGCTTTTTTAACTGAGAAAGAATTAAATACATGTTAGCCATCTTGAATGTTATGACTAAAACCAATGCTAATAAAGTGATTCTTGTAATTCTCTGAGAGTTATTGTTTCCCCTCCCTCAAAGTGTGTTGTAAATGCCCTTTTTGTATGCATCTAAGGTGACAACCCTTTCTCTGCGCCTTCACATAACTTGAATGAAGAATTTCCTAGTTTCTTCCAAATTCTGCTTATGTTAAAATTTTAAGTAGTGTTTTTCCATATAAGTAGATAGATATTTCTGTAATATTCAGCTTTCTTATCTACCTTTCTCCCTATCCATGAGATATTGTTCTCTTAAAATAATAAAAAAGTGACAACATCTCATCTGTAAGTCTGAAACATTTCCTTCCAATTAAATTAGAACTATTTAGGGCTATTTTGCTTCAGATCATATGAGATATTTATCTACTTATTTATGGGGTATTTACTTCTTATTTAGAGTATCTAATTGCTTCCTGGACTAGTCAAACCTAGTCAAGAAAGCTATTATGGCATTCCCTAAACTGGATCCTGCTATCCTTTAATATCATGCATTTTTCTTAAGCAGGCAAAATAAATTGGAATGAGTAAAAGCCCACATTCTTACATATACAATGGGCATATACATCTGAGATAATATGTAAGTGTCAGTTATATATGTTTTAAGTGTTAGGAAAAGAATATTTAAAATTTTGCTTTTGATGTTTATTTTTATCCTAGAGAATGTCATGTTTCATAATGCTAACCCTGGGCCATACTTTTTCAGATTTTCCAAAATGCCTAGAACAATAAAACCTATACATTCACTTAACAAATGTTTACCAAGTATCTGCTAAGTGCCAAACACTTGGCCAAGAATATGGGGATCCAATGGTGAGGAGAAACATACAGGACACCTGTCCTCTTCAGGTGCAGTGTAGATAATGAGACTGACTTCAATTGAAGAATGAGCAAATGTAGCTAACTTGTGCTAGGCACTATAAGAATAGTGGAAGTTGAACAACTCCAAGTTATCAGATAAGGCCTCCCAAAAAAGTGATGGTTAAGCTGATATTGGGAAAAAAAGTGGGAGGAAGTAGAAGGAGAAAGAGCATTCCAAGCAGAAATACTAGCATGTACAAAGGCACTGTGGCAGGAGGGGACATGGTCAAATATTATAGGTCAGGTTAGAAGGCCTAAGATAATAGGGCAAGCATTTAAACTAAGAGCAATAATCCAAACAAGCTACAAGCATAATTGAAAAGGGAAGGTCACCCAGCTAAGATCCACCTCAGTCCAGTGAAAATATATTTTGTGTCTTCCACATCAATGGACTGTGCCCACATTAGATCAAGGAGGCCTTTCCAGTAGGGACCCCACCAGCATCCTTCAGGGCCATTGCACTCTGTCCTCCACACACCTGCCTCTGAAAAATTATCCTTCTTTAACCCTGAATGGCTAGCTCTCACACAAAGGCTACTAAAAGTAGTGAGATCCTTATGATACAGTTATATTTACTAAGTCTGAATCCATCCTCCACTGTAGCTTCCTAGGTTATATGCCTGACATGGTTATGCTATAAACCCTCCAGAAGTTTATCCTTGCTTGTAGAATAAAATTTGGTTTTGTATAAGAGACCTTCAAGACTGCATTCTCTCCACCCATCTCATATTTCTTCCTCCATCATTATATCCCAGCAACTCCAGACGGCTTTTGGTTTCAAATCTTCAGCAAAACTGGTGCATACCATAATGTTTCAGGCTTCTGGCCTTCTATTTCAGTGCTCAGCTTAAACAACCTCTCCTCAAGGAAGTTTTTCCTAACTTCCCATTGCCCCTCCCAAACAAGTTATCTGTCCTCTGCTGTGACCCAATATTGTTTTTCCATATTCTTTGTTGTATTTTCCATATTATTAAGCATATTCAATTATGTGTCAATCAGTAGCCCCCACTAAACTACAAGTTGCACAAAGGCAAATACATGATCTGTTTTGTTTCTGTATCTCCAAGGACTAGTATAGCTTCTGGTTAAAAAAAAAAAAAAAAGATTATTAGACTAACTGAGCAGGTGGTGAGTCAGTTTGCCTTCCAGACCCTTTAAATCAACTGCCCAGGAATCTAGACCAGCACTGTTAAATGGAAATACAGTTGTTTATCAATATCTGCAGGGGATTGGTTCCAGAACCTCCCACAGATACCACAATCTGTGGATGTTCAAGTCCTTTATATAAAATGGTATAGTATTCGTATATAACCTATACACATTATCCCATATACCCTAAATCATCTGTAGGTTTCTTATAATACCTAATACAATGTAAATGCAATGAAGATAGTTGTTACAGTGAATTGTTTAGAGAATAACAAGAAAAAAGTCTGTGTATATTCAGTACAGATGAAACTTTTTTTGAACAGTTTCAATCTGCAGGTGGTTGAATGAACAGGTACAGAACCCATGAATAGAGAGGGCTGACTGTATAATATAATGCAAGCCACATTTTAAATTTACTAGTAGCCATATTTAAAAAGTAAAAATAAACAGGTAAAATTAACATTAATAATGTATTTTATATAATGTATAGCCAACATATCAACATATAATCAATATGGAAATATTCATATTGTTATACTAAATATCATAAATCTAGTGTGTATTTTACACTTACAGCAGCTCTCCATTTGGACTTATCACCTCAGAAGTTTTCAAGAGCCACATGTGGCTAGTGGCTCCATACTGGACAGTGCAAATCTAAGATAGTTAGCAACCAGGTAAGGTCAGCAACAACAACCAAAGAAAAAAACCTGAGACTAAATTGAACGAAATCAATAGGGGCCTCATCGAAAAGACCTTGAAGAAGTCAATTGAGAATTCAGAGGCTTATATAATCTGATTTGGCTTTCTATGTTGATGGAATGAAATGTTTCTATCTGTTTCTACATAATATCTGGAGATTAAGTATTATATCATTATCAACTGAACAAATAAGTCAAATCAGTGTTTCCTCTGTTTTTTTATGAATCACTGTTCTTGGTTCTAAAACCCAAGATTCATTTGAGGTTGGCTGCAGTGAGTTAAAGAACATTGTGAGATGATATTTTAAATTTTGGAAAATGCAGTATTATAAAAGAAAAAGCCAACTAGAATACTCTTGACTCTACAAACCTTCAGATTTCACAATTAATGCCTCCAATTTTTAAAGCATGAGTGTCTGAGAGAGGAGGACCTCTCAGTGTGAATCTGAGACAAAATGTTTGTTCTCTCTGGGTTCCTATGAGGAAGAAAGAGGATGGAGTGGTCTGCTGTGGTTATTGGCATCTCACAGATGGGGAAACATAAGAAGGAGTTGACCTGAGATTCCTCACAGATAGCAAGCAAAGTGAGGAAGTCTAGTGTGGAATATTATAAAGCAGCAGTGTCCTATAAGTTAATACATTGATGCCTTTTTCAAATAACACCATTATTGAAATATAATTCATATCTCATACAATTTACCCATTTAAAATGTACAAATCAGTGGTTTTCAATGTATACAGAGGCCTGCATTCATCCCCACAATTTTAGAACATTTTCTTTACCCCAAGAAAGGAACTCTGTGTCCCTTAGCCATCACCTCATCACCCCACCATCTCCACTTTCCCAACCCTAGGCAAGTTACTTATCTACTTTCTGTTACTATAGATTTGCCTATTCTTGGCATTTCATATACATGGAGTTATACAACACAGTATATGATCCTCTGGGATTGGCTTCTTTCACATAGCATAATTATTTCAAGATTCATCCGTGTTGTAGCATGGATCAGTACTTCATTTCTTTCTATTGCAAACAATATGCTATTGCATGGATATATGATATTTTATTTATTCATTAGCTGATGGTCATTTAGGTAGTTTTTATCTTTTGGCTATTAAGAATGCTGCAGTCAACATTTATTTACTAGTTTTTGTCTGGACACGTTTTCATTTTCGTTCAGTATATGAGGTGGAATTGCTGGACCATATGGTAACCTGTTTCACCTTTTGAGGAACCATCAGACGTTTTTCCAGTGAGGCTCTGACATTTTACATTCCCACCAGTAAGTAGTATATGAAGAATCAATTTCTCCACATTCCCATCAACACTTGTTATCTTTGTGTTTCTTGTCATCCTAGTAGATGTGAAACAGTATCTTATTGTGGTTTTGATTTGTATTTCCCTGAGGGCTAACGATGTTGGGCATCTTTTCATGTGCTTGTTAGCCACTTGTATTAATGCCTTAAAAAAAATTCTCTGCTGCCTTTTAAAAGTAATGCCAGTTGAATACGAGGTAATGGACAGAGTCCTTCAGATAAACCATTGGCTTTTTGGCCTGTCCTGTTTCTGCTCCCATCTATAAAGCTGCAGCTCCATTTGCCTGGGGAAGCAGCATCCCATAGCAAGCAGGCCCTTTACTGCTATCTGAGGAAATGCACTTAAAAGAAGTCATTTCTACCCCTAGCATAAGGAAATCAAGAGGCAAAGTGCATTCCACAGTCCTTTTTTTAAAATCTGTATTTAAATGGTCACAAGAACAGATGAGTAACCCTCCAGATATTTCTCAAATGCATGATGCATCTTCTTGAAGGATAAACCAAAAGATTTTTGAAGGAAAAGTTTCTGATTTACAAGTTGTTTTTATGTGTATGTATACTATATTACAAAACAACTTCAAATCAATTGCTGTGTCATTTCTTTAATACCACCACTAAAGTTCTTTACAAAATACAGGACACACTGTAGCTACTCACAAATTAGAACATTAGTAAGTGAATTGTCTGGCTTAGAAGAATCCATACCTTAAGCCTCAGTAAGCTAGGAGGACACCGGAAGTTTCTCTTCTACGTACATTCGTTTATTTGTTCTCAAGATAGTAAGATCCATAATGAGAGTGACTTTTCTTGCTTCTCAGCTTAAGTGATAGTAAGATCCATAATGAGAGTGATTTTTCTTGCTTTTCAGCTTAAGTGTCTTGTCTGAACAAAGTCCACTTATAAATATTGAGTTCTACACATTTGCTAATGTCCCCAATGGAAAGAAATGAAAATGATCAATTTGCAAATTGTGATTTTTCTGCGTATTTCCAACCTCAAAATGATTATGTTATTTGTTATAATGCAATTTTGGTAAAAATAAGAATTTGATCATATCCACGCAATTTAAAAGCCAAGGGATGCTTTCTAGTTCCTCTTGCTTGACAGCTTTTCAGAGGTAATTACAGCACCATTTCCCGAGGCTGGTCTGGAGAGATAAAAGCTCAGCAAAGAAGCCTGATGGCTCAAGGGTGGGCAGCAGCACCTGCAGTGAAGTGCAGGCAGACACAAACTCCTGAGGCTCAGCCGTTGAGTACCAAGGGTTCCTTTGTGCAGCAGAAGGTGGGAGGAGGCCCGAGCTGGTTTTGGCATTGACCCTTCCTGGTGGGCTGCTGTGAGCTGCTCACCCAGCCTGCCTGCAGCAAGACTGGACTAAATGTTCCCTGACAAAAGGAAATTCTCAATTTGCCTGCCTGACCAGAAAAACAAAGAAAGTGAAAGACTATTCACAAAAGTTCATTGATCTTGTTAAAATTATTAATGTGCTTAAAGATTACCTACTGTTATTTATGGTGGCCTTCTAATGTCCCATGAATGCTCTGTAAAATAGGGATAGTTTACGATCTTGTGGCCAAAGTCCATCCTTACCAGAGTTGTTACCAAGGGCAAGCACGTGGCTCATGCCTATAATCTCAGCACTCTGGGAGGCCGAGGCAGGCAGATCACTTGAGGTCAGGAGTTCAAGAGCAGCCTGGCCAACAAGATTAAACCCCATTTGTACTAAAAATACAAAAATTAGCCATAGTCCCAGCTACTTGGGAGGCTGAGGCATGAGCATCATGCCACTGCACTCCAGCCTGGGTGACAGAGCAAGACTCTGTCTCAAAAAAATCAAACAAACAAACAAACAGAGTTGTTACCAAGTTAAGAAATGTTTGGTTGCATCTTCATTTCATTGAGAAACGCTAGCAATTTGAAATTCAAAGAAACTTGTAAAAAAAAAAAAAGGCCATCATTCTTAATTTTTGCAAGTCTAGAGACAAGACAAATTTAATCTTTTTAATTAAAGAAATCATTAGTTTTCAGGTATCCATACAGATAGGAAGAGAAGTAAAAGTCATGAACGTACCAGTATTTTTGCCAGCTGTGGGTAAAGTGGCCATTCACTCTATAGTCCACTCCTTTCTGCAATTTTTTTAACACAGTACCTAAGACCTACAAAATTCTTAGTGGTTACTAAACATGAAGTTTTTCAAGATACTTACATTAAAGAGATTTTATGATTTCTAAGATCATTTTTATTGAGAATGTTTTCGTTTTCTAAATTTAAGTCATTGGATTTAACACTAAAATTATAAAGGACAAGAGTTTCCAGTTTCCTCATCTATGAAAAGGGGGATTCAAGAATAGCTGGTACTCAGTAAATGAAACTGTTATTTTTACTGTTACTATCATTACTCAGGTCTCCGTTCTTGTTCCTGTTCTCTCTAGTTTGTGGGCTGATATTGTATTTCTGTGGGAGTTTCATTTTTACTTCTCAATCCAAAGGCTGTCTAGGTAGAAACACTAATGAGCCCTTATTATGTGCTAGGAGTGGTTCTGGCAGCTTTACAGGTAACTGTGGTATCTTCACAAAGACTCACAAAGGTCAGCATGTACTCTTCATTTGATGATGAAACTAAAGTTCGGAGACATTAAGCCACCCAACCAGAGTTACAAAGATGGTTAAATTAAAAATCTGTGATGCAATTTCAGACTTTCTGATTCCAAAGCCCATGATTTTTTGCCCTATTCCAAGTGTTCTTTTTAATTACAATATGTTAAGAAGTACAGTTTTATTCTCTCAAAAAACCATACAATCACTCAAAATAAGCTAATTCAGTGCTTCCTAGTAGGGAAAATCTGATTTAATTAATGAATTCCAATGGTTTAGAAGCAGCATGTCATTTGTTTCTATGTAAACAGCACTCCTACAGGGCTTGTCAGTGCTGAAAACAATTTGTCCTTTAAGTATTTTAAACATTCCCTCTGCAATCTGGTTTGCACTATTAATTTTTCACTATTAAGAAAGCATTTACCAAGCAAAATATAAGCCAACACAGCTTGAACCTATCAAAATGATAATAAATTTTGAATTCATGGAATTTTTGTTAAGTTTTTATATATTTTAGTGGATTTCAGAATTCACACCATATTATTATGCAAAAACCCATGTGAACTAACAAATCCTTTGAAGGAAAAGAACAAAACAGGCATACATGTGTATCAGCATTCCTATCAGCAGTGCCATTTGAGCTCTCTTCCCACCTGGACACCCACCATCGTGTCGCCATTAGTGGTCAATGATCTAAGAGTTGGTGTCTGTATACACACAGAACATTCCTTTACAGGCCTCCAGCCTCTGAGACAGTAATGGAGTCCATGTGACAGCCCACCAACTTATGAAAGTGTGAATAGGAGTGTAAAATGGCATAGCTGCTGCTGGGCATGGGGGCTTACACCTATAATTTCAGCAATTTAGGAAGCTGAGGCAGGCAGATCCCTTGAGCCTAGGAGTTTGAGACCAGCCTGGGCAATATGGTGAAAACTCATCTCTACAAAAAATTAGCCAGGCATGGTGGCATGTGCCTATGGTCCCAGCTACTTGAGAGGCTGAGATGGGAGGCTCACTTGAGCCCAGGAGGCAGAGGTTGCAGTGAACCAAGATGGTATCACTGCACTCCAGCCTGAGTGACAGAGTGAGACACTGTCTCCAAAGAAAAGGAAGGGAGGTGGGGGAATAGTTGCTTTTTGCACACTTACCCACATGGCAGAGGAGGAAAAAAACCACTAGTTTCTCAAACCAAACTCCAGACTGCCTCACAATTGCCTCCGTTGTCTCAATTGATTTCCTAATCCCAATTCAAAACAATTCTACTTCCTGGGTAGAATGACTGTATGGTGGCCAAGGTGATGGATCAGAGCTTAAAGGACACAGATGTCATTAAATGAGTAATAAACATCAGGTTGAAGAGACCAGTACCCCCACTGTGCACCCAGAAGACAATGGTGGCCCTTTCATGCTCCTTATCAAGGAAAAAATGCACTAAATAGATCTATGAAAATGCAAAATTGTTTCATTCTAAAGTCTTTCTTGTATGTCTTTAAGGTGGCTCATTTATTCTGAAGCTATTCTCTTTTCTTTATCCTGGTTCTTTAAAACAGAAACAAAAACTAAAGTAAAAAAAACCTGTGAGTTCCCTTAGTAGACACCCTTCTGCCTGTGGTAGAGGAGGTATAAATAATTTATTACATTTCCATTAAGGTCAACCTACAGCGTACATGTGTCAGAGGAGTATGAGCTCTGAGCTAATGATTAAGGATCAACATAGGAAAGGCTTCTGATGCATTCTGAATACCGATGTGTCCTGACATGTAATTTGCCAATAGAGAAAGGGAAAGTAGCAGAAAGACGAAGGTGACTGTAACAGGATTCTACAGACAGCATGTTATATAGAGCCGTCCCCAGTACTTTCTCCTCTTTCCTTTCACGGCTTGATTAGCCATCTGATGTTTCTTCAAGAGCATTTGTAGAGGAATAGGAATTGCTGCCAGCCAGGCTCTATCAGAGCGCTGGTTAATTAAATCTCTCAAAAGGGATTCTGTTTGGTTTAATGAAGTGGGTATGAGAAGGAATCAGAACCAGCATTAGATACTTATGTGTTTGTCCTGCTGACACCCCAAATTCAAAATCTCTGACAGAACTCATCTTCTCTCTGACCTCCTGCTGGGCCTCATTCACCTCCCACCTGTCTCACCTATGTCCCTCCTCTGCCCACTGCCACTTTCCTGGCAAAGGCCTTTGGAATCTCTTCCCAGAATTATTGCAACGGCTCCTGGCTGACTCTGAGGAACATTCTAGGCTGCTCTTTCCCTTTACTTCATCCTGCTATTGGCTGAGTTGTAGCCATAAACTAAGCATGCCTGGCCTCTGCTCAGAAACACCTCAGGGTCCCTTGCCACTCCTGTTTTCATTCCCTATTCCTTACGATTGTCCTTTGCTTGGCCCCCAAAGGCTCAGGATTCTATTCCCTCCACCAGGACCAGATACCCCCCTGCTAACTAAAGGAATACTCCGCTCCAGAACATCTAGTTCCCAGGCCTGCACCTCAGTTTCCCTTCTGCTCCATCCTGTTGTCTTTTCCATCTCTCTGAAAGAATTGAAAGTTCCCTGGGACTCCAAGAACATATTTAGTTGGGCAGATTTCATGAGAAAATGTATTTTGAATGCATATAGCATAGCACTTGACACTCATTAAATAATTAACAATGGCGAGGATAATCATTATTAGATCACTTAGAATAGTCCCATAATAATTGCTTAATATTAGTCTTCACGTATAAGAGGCACTCACAGAACTCCAAAATTATAAAAGCTTTACTTCTTAAAAACTTTTTACTTTCAGAGTTGCCAACACACTAAACTCTTTCATGCCTTCTGTATTCTAGTCTTCCTGCTCTTCAACTCACTGCCTCTTCCTTATCCTTCTGGTCTCTTCTGAATGTCACCTCCTCAGCAAAACATTCCCTGGCCATCCTAAGGAAACATCCTGACCCCCATCCACTCTAACTTCACTTTGTCACTTTGCTTTCGGTGCTCAGTGCTACTTGTAATCATCTATTTGTTTGCAGTAATTTGTTAGTGTGATACTATCTGTCTCTCACCCTATACTATCAGGTCCATGAAGACAGAGGCCATGACTGTATCCCAGCTCCTGGCATAAGACCTGCCCCACTGTGGTCACTTTATAAATATTTGTTGAAATAATGACCCATTTCAACCCTTTGCACATTGACATTCAGATGCTGGAAATGAAGACCACAAAGAGCTATCTGTAATGAAAAAGGCCAAGAGAAACATCTGAGTGTGCTGAGCATTCTGACTTTGGAGAAAAACAGTTCTCATTGTGAAATGTGTGCTCTGCTACTGCTGGAACACACTCCCATTGCTCTTCCCAATGTGTGTGTGACTTGACAAGCCATCCTTCCCACTTCCACTCAATATTGAGAGCATTCTACTGGAAAACAGAAACATTATCTGCTTCAAACATCTGTGGTATCGGAATTCAGTAAAGTGCCCCATAGGGAAAGTCAATGGAGCAAGCTTAGAAAATGGGAAACTGTCCTTTAAGTATGTTTGCCCAGATTTATTTCTACCTCAGCTTCAATTACCCAACTTAAGTTTCTGTTGAACACCTTTGCCTAACAGATACAAGATAGGCATGCACAGGATCCCAAAACTATTACATTTTCCACTCCAAAAGTACTTGATTTTGAGAGTTAAGCTTAAAATTCTTGTTATTGCAGTTGCTCTGTTTGAACACATTGCAGAACAATCCTTTTGGGAATACACCTTTGTCAAGAACACATTCTTGAACCTCTCAGGACCCCCTTGCAGGGACATTCAGAGAAGTGGGTGTGCTTTCTACAAACAACCCAACCATTGCTTGCTGTGGGCACCTCTCATTTTATTGTTTTTTAAAGGAAAATCAAAATTCTCATCTCATTTTTTCAGTGCTTTAGCAGAGAAAGGTAGGTATTGTTTTCTTAAAAGTTAAGGACTCCCAATAAAATTAATCACAGGCTCTTAAATTAATTCAGGTGGAAGTGTCAGCCTCTCCAGGGAGGCATCCAGAGCCCCCAGTGTGTGCTTGGTGGCCTTTTCTGTGCTGTCATAGCAACCTACGTATCTGAGTATTGCACACTGTCCCAAAGGACTTGCCCCCTTGAGGACAGGTACTGTGTCTTTCAGAAATTCCTGAGGAATTTCTAAATCCCAAACTACATCTTGCACTCTGCCTGGCATACAGTAGGAGCTTAATAAATAATGATAAATGAATAATTAGCCAATGACTTGGAGATATGTGAGTCAATTGCTCATCTTTTTATAACCTTATTAATTTTCCTCTATTTTAGACAGTCTCTACACAAGTAATACCTAATTAATATGTCACCAAATACCATATTGTGATTTTCATTTCATACCATATGGCTTGATATGAGATATCAGGTTCTTACTCAGTTGTAAAAAAATTATTACCTATATTGTACACTAAGTACCGTGTTGAGCATGTCTTAAAACAGTGGGCCAGAGACCGGATGTAGTGGCTCACACCTGTGCTCCTAGCACTTTGAGAGCAGATGCAGGTAGATTTCTTAAGCCCAGGAACTTGAGGCCAGCCTGAACAGCAAAGGGAGACCCTTTCTCTACCACAAATGATAATAACATTTGTGGATAAAAAACAATGGCTCTTGTTTAAACTTAGTCAAATGAGTGTGTGATCTATAGAACTATGTAAAAAGTAATCCACAGTGATACAAGCTACATTTGTCATGAATATAATTAGAGAGTTCAGTATTTTTTGCTCCTGCTTGTTGAGGTTTTTAAGAAGGCATGCTCTACAAATCCACTCACGTTTCAAGTTAGCTATTAGGACATACTAGACATGGTGTGACCTGAACCATTCCTCCAATAACAGCAGCCCTATTTCAAGGTCTTTTTTTCTTTTATGTCAGATGAAAATGACATCACTACTACCACTTTTTAGACTAGGGCAGTGGAGCAATGGTCATTTGCTGTAGGTAGAGTCCAACATTACTTGGATGTTATTTTCTTTATTTATTTTACCTCATAAGGACGACAGTCCTTAGGATTCACAGGAAAAATTATATCTAGATCTTTGAAATATGATAAACATAACAGATATTAATGTCATTGGCCGATGAAATAATAGTCTACAAGCCAGTAAAGGTTGATTTTGTATTTTTAGAGACAGGATCTCACTCTGTTGCCCAAGATAGAGTTCAGTGATGCAATTATAGCTCCACTGCAGTCTCAAACTCCTGAGCTCAAGGGATCCTCCCAACTCGGCCTCTTAAATTGCTAGATTACAGGCATGAGCCCCTGCACCCAGCCTATTCTTGCTCTGTAATTATCACACATTGATTTCTAATTCTAATGAGGACCCCATTGTTAAAAGTGACTTTGAAGCTTAATTGTCTACTTTAAGTGAACATTTTTATGATGCTACCTTAGTTACCTGAGTTATAGTTCAGGCAGAAAGACATAAATGTGTTGTTCTAAATTGATTTGCTCATAAAAGTGGAAATACTCAAAATAGAGGAAGATAGTTGAGTATCAGAAGGGCATATTTGGGCCAAAGGTGCACATCTGTGTCCATGAAAGGCTCCAACTAGGACCTATCCGTATCCCAGTATCACCACCACCCATCACAAACCAAGCGACCCTTCAACAGGAGAGCCTCTTCCTTTTTCCTCCAAAGCCCTTATTTATCAAACTCAGAACTAAGCAGGTGACTATATTTGGGGGCTGGATAGGGGACCGGTTTTAGTAAGAGAAACTGGTGCCAGACCCCAAGAAGATGACCACTCCATACAAAGCCAACACACCAGTTCTTTCACTACCATAGAGAGGAAATGCATCCAGCTCAGGAGGCTTCCGAGAGGTAAGAACTGGGGTATGTTTTAGTTACTGCCTTGAGCTTAATGACAGCAACAGGTTTAAGTGGCCTTGGGCGGCAGAGAGAAGTAGATGTGTGCCTACAGACCAGCTAGAAGGGCTTGAAGGGAGAAGCAAGCACAAGGAAAACTCACGGATCCTTCGCAAGGGTTTAGATGCATTAACATTAGGAAGGGGACAAGGGAACCAAGCTGCATTTTTACTTTCATGGGCCTCAGGCACTTTTGCTTTTGTGGGTTCCTTCCTTTGTTAAAAACATATTAAGGAATGGGAGAAAATATTTGCAAACTATATACCTGATAAAAGACTAATATCCAAAATATATAAGGAACTCCTACAACTCAATAGCAAAAAATAAAATAAAACAACCCAATTTAAAAACAGACAAAGGAATTAAATAGTTCTCCAAAGAAGATACACAAATGGCCAACAGATATATTAAAGATGCTCAACATCACTAATCATCAGGGAAATGCAAAGCAAAACCACAACGAGATGTCACTTCACAGCTGTCAGACTGGCTGTTATCAAAAAGACAAAAGTGTTGGTGAGGATGTGGAGGAACTGTAATACTTGTACACTATTGGTTGAAATGTAAATTAGTACAGCCACTATAGAAAATGCTATGTAACTTGCTCAAAAAACTTTAAGTAGAACTACCATCTGATCAGGTAACCCTACTTATGAATTTCCATCCAAAAGAATTAAAGTGATTTCAAAGTGATATCTCCACCCCTATTCATTGTAGCATTATTCACAATAGCCAAGGCATGGAGACCACCTAAATATCCAGCAGCAGATGAATGAATAAGGAAAGCATGCTACATACATACAATGGAATATTACCAGCCTTAAAAAAGGAAATCCTACCATATGCGACAACCATATGGATGAACCCAGAGAGCATTATGCTGAGATAAGCCAGTCACAGAAGGACAAATACTGAATGATTCCATTTATACAAAGTTCCTAGAGTAGTCAAATTCATAGAGACAGAAGGTAGAATGGTGGTTGCCAGGGGCTAGAGGGAAGGGAAATGGGGGGTTGCTGTTCAGTGAGCATAACGTTTCAGCTATATAAGATGAATACTTTCTAGGGATCTGTGTGCAATGTGGTGCCTACACTTAACAATACTGTATTGTGCACTTCTTCTGTTAAGAGGGTAGATCTCAGGTGTTCTTACTGCAATAAAAATAAATTTTAAAAAACATATTAAAATTGTATTTTAAAATTGCTTTGAGAAAAAGATGAATATAATTCAGGCTGGGTTCTGTATATTACTTATATTCTAGTCATTTTTCTTCAAATTCTAACTGAACTTGAGTTCAATAAAGCGGAACTGGAGCAGTCCTCACGTTACGTTTTCATCTGAAAGGAAACTCTGTGTCCCATAATGGGAAACAGTATAGGGTAGGGGTTCAAATGTCACTTTTTTTCACCTATGTATGAGCTTGAGCAAATTAATATATCTGAGTTTTGGCTTCCCCATAAGTTGTAATTTTGAGGATTTCAGTGAGATAATATATACAAAATAGTTTACATACTGCCTGTGACAAAGCACTACTAAAATGGTGGCTCTTAATAAGAATAGCAATTTTGTGACATATAGAAAAGCTACCAGCCTGGACAACATGGCAAAACTCCATCTTTATAAAAAATACAAAAAATGTGCCAAGTGTGGTGCCATGTACCTGTGGTCCCAGCTACTTGAGAAACTGAGATGAGAGGATCACTTGAGCCTGGAAGGCAGAGTTTGCAGTGACCCAAAATTGCCCCACTGCACTCCAGCCTAAGTGATAGAGTAAGAATTTGTCTTGAGGGGGAAAAAAAAGGAAAAGAAAAATTATTGTAGTGCAGTCAAAACAGATGGCTACTAGTTTTGTTCTCCCTCCCCCACCATACTAGCTATGTGACCTTGAGCCACACAGTTAACTTTTCTGAATCTTATTTCATCTGTTATAATATTCAGCCTGCCAACCTCACAAGATTGCTGAAAGGAACAAATGAAATAATAGATGCAGAAACACATGTATTATAGCTAAAAGTATCATACAACAGGAAGTTGTATGATAAACCAAAGAAGTTTTAAAATTATGTAGAGAAGGGAAGTATATAGTGCCTAGCACACAAAGCTATTCAATAGATGTTTGTTGAATGAATTAATGAAAGAATGCCTACCTTACAAAGTTCCCAACTTTTGAAGTATGAAAATCTTGATTAGTATACTTAATTAAAAAACATTACAAAGACATCCCTAGAAAATAATAATGAATTTAATGAAAAGGAGATCACAACTAATAATTCATAACTCTAACTTTTGCCAACATTTAAGTGTCTTAGATTGCAGGCTTCTGCAAGATACACATTACTTGTAGTTTTGTATATCCAATATTTCCCATCCGAGTGCTGATATGCAATAGGCACCCAGCAGGTACTTGCAAATTAAACTTATTCAATAAGACTTGCTCTTGTAACCAATCTTACAGTAATATCTCTTCATAATGAATCATTCTTAATTCTCTTATTTCCTCCAAACTCCTTTGTTCTCTATGTGAGTAAAACTCTGAAATTAAAAAGGACTTTCAAGATATATTATTTAAATGAATAAATTCCCTGCTGTACTTCTGTTTTAAATTTGTGTTGTTACCTTTACAGCTAAAAGATACTTGAGAAAATATACTTTGTATTATAGAAGATCCAGTAGAATAGTTTCAACTTATATGGTTTCTTACCCAAATCAAACTTCAGAAATTCACTAGTGATTCTTGCTAGTATGAATGGCTTCCATCATGCAAGTCCATTACACCTTGGAGCATAATCACGACCAAATCTAAGAGCTTCTCACTGATAGGACCAGTTCCCCATGCTGTTTTCTCTGCCATAAAGAATAGCCCCTCCATGTCCAAGAACAATATGCTCAAATGTGAAATCTTATACCAGCCCGTCAGCATCACACAGCCTGTTGAATCCTTGAAGCAGTGACCAAGCTTGTTACAATAGAGAGTGTCTTTGGAGAATAAGCATGTGGTACATTTTGTGGAAATTGCTCCATTTGGCAGCGTCTCAGTATAAATTGGCATCTCAGCAGTGCAGCTGTGATTGTAATTGACTAAAGTTCTCAGCAGAAAGACCTCTGACCATCTTTCTCAGGCAAATAGCTCTGTCAGAAAAGCTTCATCCCCAACATCTCCCAGTGAGCCTTTAAAAGTTAAATCTCTTAAACTGGCTTTCTTTGATGTGGTCTTCTGCAGTTTTCTCTCTTCCCCATCAGTCCTAATGTTGTGGTGGTTTGTGCACTGCAAGAGTCCCTGAAGAGTTGTTTGGATGTTAATCAGCTTTAGTTCTGGGAAGTAACTTCCTCCAGAAGGAAGCCTGTAGATTTCTCTTACAAGTTGAAGATGCTTCTGTGACTCTAATTTTTGTCCTAGAAATCACTAGTGAATTATCACGAGTGGTACCTAACAGTTACAGAAAGGTGTTCTACAGGGAAGAGAGAACAGCTTTTCAAAACAAACAGAAATGCACCTTTCTATAAAAGAAGAGCGTGGAGTTAGAAACATGGTCTCCATTCTTTGTGTAAGATGCTCTCATTAGGATAACGCATACAACAATCAAGAAGAAAACTTCTAAAATAAATCTAAAACATCCTAAGGGGTTAGCTTATCTGCCTAGCACAACTTTACATTTCTCTGTGTGGGCCAGCTCTGTCCTGCTGTCCTGAATCTGCTCAAAGGGTGATGTCTTCCCCAAATGAAGACTGTGTCTGAATATTCCTCATTGAATTCCCAGTGCCTCTCCATGGCTGGCACACAATAGGAACTCAGTAGATGTTACTGATGAGGTAAATCATAGAGGCTCCCCTGTGTGCACTGAGGCAGCAGCACCCATGCTTAGAACAGCACAAAGTCAGGCTCTTCTCCCCGACTCGCAGCCACTTCCTTGTCCCACAATGGCACAACTGGGGGGTCTCAGTGGTGACTTTTTGTCTTCAAACCCTTCATTCATTAAAATCCAAACTTGAGAGTGAGCCACAATGGCCAGCCTCTACTAGTCATTTCCTCTTGAGCCACAGAGAGGGGACCACATGTCACATGGATTAAGGCTGCTTCATTTGTGAATGGCAAGTCAGTGCACAAATGCAAGGCCCCACCCCTTCACTGTTTAGCAGGACCAATAGAAATGACAGTCTGAGAGTCAACATGACTTTGAAATCTGGCTCAGACACATGCCATGCGGCCTTTGACTTTAAAACAGCGACAACAAAAATTAACCTCTTTAAGTTAGGGATTTTTCATAATTAGAATAATGAAAGCAGTGTTCCTTACCTCACTGGGGTGGGATTCGGTGATGTACTTGAAAGTGCCTGATGCAAAGTTAGTTCCTTGCTATCCATAAGAGCCTCTGGCAGGGCCAAGCCAACCAACAGGTGAACAGGAACCCATACTGTAGGTGGTGAGAGGGTGGTAAGAGAATAAGACACACATAATCTGGTCTTCTGTATTTGTGTGACAGCACAAATTTCCCCCTTCTGGGGACAAAGAGAATGACACAGACCCAGGGTCCTACACAATGCAGTGGGCATGTCTGCCCTGAAGAATCTTTCCATTGAGACCAAAAGGAAATTCACATCTTCTGCTGTAAGTCACGGTGCAGTTCCACTGGGACTGGGTGACTTGCAGCAGACAGCAGCATCCACCTATTAGCCCATTTACCTTTAGGTGAACCAGAGCACCCCCTATGGACTTCCACTCCTCCCTTTTATGTAGAAATAGCATGTCCTGAAACTCATTTTCTGATAGCAGATAGAGTGTTTACAGTTTTGACTGACAGATTTGGTATTCCATGAAATACAAGTAGTATTTTCCTCACTTCCAAAAGAAATCTCAGCAGGCAAGTGTGGACTCGCCTTCTCCTGCTCGTTCAGGTCTTCTTCAATTTAAAATGAATTGGGGTTATTTGCTCTCTTATCAGTTGGAGACTGTTCTTTTCCTTTAACTCATTTTCCTTAATTTGAGTAGGACATCATTCTAATTTTTAAAAAAATCATTATCATTGCCAAAATTATTTAGGAAAGATCTTAGGTATAACTTTGTCCTAGAAACTGATCAGAATTAGTTGGGGATATTCTAATAATTTTGAAGACATTGTACACTGAGGGCTGCTAGCTTTATTTTACTCCAGCCATGATGAATACTGATGGGCCAGCACCTCTATCAGAGTGTATGAGAGAGGTAGTGAGTGGGATTCGTCAACTGCAGCATCTGGACAGTCGGTGAGTCTGCTTTCCCCCAGGTCTGTATATAGGGCCTTCTGCAGTAAAGTGGTAAGCAGGGCAAGCTTTGGGAACGCATTACAGCCTCTTCCTGTCAGTAGCTAACCAGCAAAAGCCTGGACAGGTGGACACAGACACCTCTAAGAAAGGAATTGTTCAAAGGCAGAACAGCGAAAGAACTGGAGCTGATGAAATGTTTACATTGCAGCCAAGGCTCCTGCTCAGTTGCTGGAACAAAAAACATCTGTTGCAGTCCTACAGGGCCTGAAGGCCCTCAACACCTCCGTGTCAGGAGCAGGAGGGGGGCTGGCCTGACTGTGACCCCATCTGTGTGCCAGGGACTCTGGCCAAAAGGCCTGGCACTTAAAAGCTTAATTTCACTCCATCCAGTCTGCGATAGGGAAAAATCTTGGAGCAGACTAGTAGCATCCTCACCCTCTCTCTCTCAATTACCTAGTCTGCCACAACCTCAAAACAAACACAACTGATAATTTGCTGCTTTCAAGCGTCCACAGAGCTTCTTTCCACCAACACCCTCTGATTGCAGGCTCACCTCCTCCAGCCTCAGCTACTGATCTAGAATCCTGCAGAATACTTGTCAGGGGAGCTAAAGAACCAGAGCTTGTGTTCTGAAAACAATGACTGCTAGCACTGTTGTCTTTTTTTCACAAAGAAACACACACCCGCAGCCTCCTCCTGGGTCCTTGCTGGTAGCCAAGGCTTCCTCCCAAGAAGGTAGGCTTGGATGATGGATGATTATCCTGGGTGAGGCGAGAACAGAAGAACCTCAGAACAAAAAGAGGGAAACTGCATCTTCTCCTTCTCAGCCTCCCCTTCTGTTATCCTGAACCCTCCCTTGCTCCTCCAGGTGCAGTCCATGAGCCAGCAACATCAGCATCACCTGAGAGCAATAGCAGCCTGGCAGCCTGCTCCACGAACAGCATCAGAATCTACATTTTAACAAATCCCCCAGGTGATTCAGATGCATGCTCAACCTTGAGAAGCCCTGGTTCAAGTCTTATATTAATGATTAGAGGTATGATCATTTTATATTAACACCAAGTAGAAGGAAATCTCTGCTCATTGCAAATCTTAAAAGAGAAAGGAATTAAGGCACTCAAACATCTGTAGACGGAAAAGTACTACCAGAAGTTAGATGTTAATATTGGCAGTCTTGTCTAAAGGTCTGGCTACCTTTGCCTTGCCTCTAGCTCAGAGAGGAAAGAAGAGAAAAGAGTGTTGTACAGGCACAATTTGTGAAGCAGCAGCACCCAGACAATGGAGAGGGCGTGTTTCCTCTGCCTGGCCATTCCTTCAAACATGGGGAGGCCCTAGCCCCAGCATTCACCTTCTGCTGCAGCCAAAAAAAGAGCCAGTAAAAACCACTCAGAAATTCCCCGTCACTGAAAGGCCATTAAATTTTTACGAGACGAAAAGTACTTTTTCCAAAAATAAAACCGAGCGTTATCATCTTGGAAGGCTGGGAAAATGTACAGTTCCTTTTTATAACTGCAAATAAGAGCAGTTCTGCACCAATTCTAAATTTTTTCTTCTGATTCTGCAATCTTCTCTCCATAGCAGGAAAAATATATATATATGGTGAAGTGATCAGGTGTTATTTAGACCCTCAATGCACACCTGTGCCCGACAACACACTCATCAAATTCCTGAGATAGCACCGGTGCCTCTACGCAGAGGCGGTTTTCCGGATGTAACACTCAGTGTTGTGACTCATGGGCCGCCTATGCCGTGCTGGCCTTCAGTTTCCCCACTTGCAGTAAGCTGTTATGAAGGAACTGGAAAAACTCACGTGGCTTCAGGGGCTACCCTTGTGATGCAAGTGAGTGAGCAAGTGGGAGGAGACTGCAGAAGTGCATAAAAGGGACAGTGTAAATTGAGGTCACAGTTCATCACGCGGTGAGTGCCACGGCTCTTTCCAGCTCATTCAGTGGTCCTGTTTGGATTTCACAAGGCTGACATGCCAGGTTTGTGCTTTATTTTTGACTATGCCAATTGTTGACAGTTGAGAGAGAGAGAAAGACAGGAAGAAGAGTATGTGCGTCTTCATTATTGCTCTGCACTTGAAGTTCCTCAGCAACTGGGGCCAGTAGTGAGACCCAGTCTGTCGTGGGATTCCAGCAGCTGGTGCTTTCTCTGACAATTCTAAACAAGATGATGGTCTGCTAGCAGAAATCTTCAAGGAGCTCTAGAAATAGAATGAATAGAAAAAAGAAAAAAAAATCCAGGAGAGGCTTGCTTCATGTTGTTCTCGTTGTTGTTTTCTGCTACATATTATTTTAAGATATGTTCAAATTACTTGAAGCATTTAAAAAACAGGAGATTTCACATTTTAAAAAAGAATTCAAATTTCTGGTTTCCTCTGAATTGGAAAATCTGATGACATAGCCTCATTTCCATGTGCCCACAATCAGCTAAAGCTGTGGCCACTTTCCTCCTTAGCTGCCTTCTCCAGGCCCTCTCCACTTCCCCTCCACTTCCCAGGCTTACACCTGCCCACGTCTGGATCCTGATGATTTACCCTCCTGGTCCCAGAAGTCATTTACGTTCTCAGTTCTTTCACAATCTGATGTGAAGCCAGATTCCCAGTCTCTGCAAGGCCAGATGGTTGAGAACATGGCTGGGGGAGGGTCCACTTCACTAGGTTTATGAAGCACAAAAATGTTTATCTCAGAACATCAGATTTTAAAAATAGGAAGGCACTGAAAAGAAGATGAAACTGTGGTGAAACTATAAGGCAGTTATTTAATGGGGTGCCAGCCACCAACAAGCATCTAATTCTGGTGTAACTATCATCTCTCTGCATAGGTTCCTGCTGTTCTTAGCCACTGACCTGGCTGCAAGGATGGTCTTAGTCTCTCAGCTGACTCAGTGACTTGTTGTTGCTGCATGTATTGCTGCATTTCACCTCAGTTGTAGAAAAGCAACTCATTTGTTGCTTTTCCTTTATTTCAATTTATTAGGAGTTATTCCAGATCTATAGAAGAGAACTGAGAACAGCATAACCCAGCCACTTCCCAGCTCTATTGGAAGCTAACACTTTGCCATATGGCTCCATGTTGTTTTTTCCTAAGGAATAAAGTAGTAGTGTAAAGGGATAGTTGAAACTCCCCAGGGTATTTCCTCCCCAATCCATTCTCTTTCACTTTACAGAGGTTAGCAGCAGCCTATCTTGTTCATGCAATATTCTTAATATATTTTTAGATTTAACCATTTGTCCACAGGTCCATTTTGAAGCATTATGTAGTGTTCCACTGTGAAATACATCATTATTGATTTTATTTATTTATTTTTTTTTTAATTTTTTATTGGATTATAGGTTTTGGGGTACATGAGCAGAGCATGCAAGACAGTTGCGTAGGTACACACATGGCAGTGTGCTTTGCTTTTCTTCTCCCCTTCACCCACATTTGGCATTTCTCCCCAGGCTATCCCTCCCCACCTCCCCCTCCCACTGGCCCTCCCCTTTTCCCCCCAATAGACCCCAGTGTTTAGTACTCCCCTTTCTGTGTCCATGTGTTCTCATTTTTCATCACCCACCTATGAGTGAGAATATGCGGTGTTTCATTTTCTGTTCTTGTGTCAGTTTGCTGAGGATGATGTTTTCCAGATTCATCCATGTCCCTACAAACGACACGAACTCATCATTTCTGATTGCTGCATAATATTCCATGGTGTATATGTGCCACATTTTTCCAATCCAGTCTATTATCAATGGGCATTTGGGTTGATTCCAGGTCTTTGCTATTGTAAACAGTGCTGCAATGAACATTCGTGTACATGTGTCCTTATAGTAGAACGATTTATAGTCTTTTGGATATATACCCAGTAATGGGATTGCTGGGTCAAATGGAATTTCTATTTCTAAGGCCTTGAGGAATCGCCACACTGTCTTCCACAATGGTTGAACTAATTTACACTCCCACCAACAGTGTAAAAGTGTTCCTTTTTCTCCACATCCTCTCCAGCATCTGTTGTCTCCAGATTTTTTAATGATCGCCATTCTAACTGGCGTGAGATGGTATCTCAATGTGGTTTTGATTTGCATCTCTCTGATGACCAGTGACGATGAGCATTTTTTCATATGATTGTTGGCCTCATATATGTCTTCTTTCGTAAAGTATCTGTTCATATCCTTTGCCCACTTTTGAATGGGCTTGTTTGTTTTTTTCCTGTAAATCTGCTTGAGTTGTTTGAATATTGTCTTGTCTTGATGGACATATAAATTGTTTGAGTTTTTGCTGTTATCAACAACACTGTAATGAGTGTTCCTAATCTGTCTCCCTACACACCTGTGCACGGGTCTCTTTACACCTCCGGAAGTGGAGTTGTGAGTCACAAGGCAGCACTTTTTTAACCTTTATTTTATTGCCAATTCTTCTCCTTTTTGTATTGTTTTAGTTCTTTGAGGAACAATATATGAGAACTTTCATTCCACTTCCTCTTTTCTAGTACTTGGCATTAATTTGGGCCAATATGAGGATGAAATGACATCTTGTCATTGTTTACACTTTTGTTTTTTGATTTCTAGTGAGGTTGAGCATCTTTCCATGTATTTGTGGACCATGGGCATTTCTCACACAATAGATTGCCTATTCACTTATTTCCCCCCTCCTTCTTTTTTCTATTGGGTTGTCTACTTTATGTTTACTTGTAAGCATGGTTTTAATTCAAGTAACAACAATTTGAAGGTTATGTGCATCACAAATATCTTCTCCCAGTGTGGGTGTGTTAGCTGGGGGGAGGGGGTACGTGTGTGTGCACGCATGGGCATATGTATTGTGGGGCTTTGTTTTACAGAAGTTTTGAGTTTAATGGAGTCCAATTTGTTTATATTTTGCTTTATGGCTTATGATTTTTATGTCTTGTTTAAGAAATATTTTTCTACTTTGAGGTCATAAATATATTTTCCTGCATTATTTTCTAAAAGTTTTCAAATTTCACTTCTCACCCTTAAATCATTGGTCTCTCTGGAATTTGTGTATGTTGGGAAACAGGGCTTTATAATTTTCCATCTTTATTGAAGATTTTATTTTTTCCATGCTTATCGGAAATAACACCTCTGTCATATATGTATTTTCATGTATGTTTGGGGTTGTTTCTAGACTCCTTATTCTGTTTCACTGGTTCTTTTTAATCTATCCCACACCAAGATCACGTCTTAGTCACCAAGACTTTATAATAATGACAAGTCCCACTATCTTTTGTATTTCAAAGTATCTTAGCTCTTTTTAACTTTTTGCTCCTCCCAGTGACCTTTAAGACAAGCTTGTCATATGTCATGAGAATCTCTATTGGATTTCAATTGGAATTACAGTTATAGATTAATACATAATTTTGTTTTATAAAGATATCTTTTAGCAAGTCAGGACATTCTTATTTGCAGTTTGGTTAGAATTCTTAATCCTAAATGAATGTTGAATTTTATCAAAATTTTTTGTGTCTATTGGTATGATCATATGGTTTATTATATAATCTCCTTTATAGTATTCATTAATATATTTTAAAATATTAAACTATGCTTGCATTTCTTAAATAAATATTCTTTGGTCATACATACTGCTGACCTAATTGACTAATATTCTACTTAGGAATATCTCATTTATATTCATTAGTGAGAGTAGTCTGTAACTTTCTTGTACTTTCTTGTTTACTTTTAGTGACTAGCCAGATGAGTTAGATAGCTTTCTCTTTTTCTATTCTCTAAAACGCATTATGTAATAAAGAGACTATTTATTGCTTGAAGATTTGTTAAGCATCACATATAAAACCATCTGAATTTTATGTAATCTGGGTAAGCTTAGCCTTTTGATTACTGATTCAGTTTCTTTAATGGCTGTTGGTATATTTCAATTCCTAATTTCTCCTTGAGTCGTTTTTTAAATTATTGTTTTCTGGGAAATTATCTATTTTATGTTAGTATTAAACATTACTGGCAGAAAGGTGTGCATCAAAATATATTATTGACTCTTTAAATTTCTACAGTATTAGTAGTTATATCCACTTTTTAATTTCTATATTGTTTCTATTACTGTGTCTACTTCTCCATCTCTCTTGCCTCCATCCTTTTTCTCCTGCCTTTTTCCTTTTTCACTTAAACATCACAAAGCTCAACCCTGAATAGTAATTTCTTCTGCTACAATTTTGAAAATATACTTTTTTTTAAGATAGTATGAAGGGCTATTTCTAAATGCTCATGATTTTAAGTAGAATATGCTGCCAGAAAGACTGTCTTCTGGTATTTTAATCTACCGTTTTCCAAGATATTTTTCTGAATCTGACTAAAGACATCAATGTTGCAGCTTTGAGTGCCATCAAACCTCATCCCTCAACTCTGGGACTTCTAAACTAGTTGCTCTGGAAAAAAAAAGAAAAAGCATGTTATTCCCTATCTTCATATACCATAAATTATCTTTCCCTATATCAGAAATCATTTTAATTGGTCAGCTTTATATATATTTAAAGATTGTGTTTAGATCAAACTTAGTTGAACAACATATTCCTTTTTAGATATCCTGTGTACCCACTACTGCCTAACTTCAAAGGCAGCCTGTGAGCCTCTTCACTCACCTCATGACCTGGGCACCCTGCAGCCTCTCCCACCTCCCTGTTGCTCTGATCTGCGTTGCCACCTTGTAGAATCTGTGGACTTGTTCTTCTCAAAGCCCATGTCACATTTCTGTTATCCTAAAGGCTGTTCTCTCTCAGTTTCTCTCTCTTTCCCAGACAGTAAAAAGAAAGCCAAGCCACACAGAAAGAGGGGGACAAAGAACACGACATTCTTGTGACAGTCTTTTGACTCCTGGCCAAAAGTTCTACTTAGAAAGGTTTCCTCTTTCTTTCCTAGACATTCTGTCTCCCACAAAGACTTAGATGTAAATCACCTTTCTATCTGGGAAACATCAATCCTCACCATCTACTTCTCTCTGCTGAGAAAGAGATATTTTCTCCAAGTCAAGTTCCTTCGGGAAGAGAACAAAGCTATCTGCACCTCTAAGCTCATTCATCTTATCCCAAAAAAGCCTAGAGCTGGCCTCGACCCTGTATAATTTCCCCTGATGCTGCCGTGGCAGTGACATTCACAGACTGCCTCAAAAAGTTTCAAGTCCAGACTCTTTCAACCAAACAAAATAGCAGCAATTTAAACAGATCATCAGCTACTTGCATCTCAGTGGCAGCTGGCACATTGTGAACATTCAGTAAATATTAATCAATAGCTATCCAGTGGCACTGAAGAGAGACAAGAGAATAATCTGATGGCTTAACCAAGGTCACATTAAACAGTCACAGGGCCCTAATTTTCAAGGGATGGCACATGTTCCCTCAGCTAGAGAGACTCAGTCCAGGAGAATCTGCCCAATGCCAAAAGAATTTTGCTTCTGGGTGCCAAACTCTCTAGGAAAAAGGATATGCTCTGTTTATGGTTGATCTGTATTAGTGAAAGGAGATCATTGAGAACACCCTCAGCCAGCTTTGTGAGAATTTTCTATAACTGCTTTCTGACCCATCAAGTAAGGGAGCTGAGTTAGATCCTGAGTATGGACCATAAAATAAAACTGCAGCATTATAAATGCCTCATTCTATCCCAGAATGGCCTATTTGTCTAATACAAATGCAGTCCAGTGTCACATCTTGTACAGTCTTCTATATCTGAAAGTTAGTCATGATGGCAATTGGTCTTGACTACTTAGTGATCAACCTTCCAAAAACTAAAGCGAGATAGAAAATATTACCTAAAAGCACAGAGAGAGGGAACTTTACCAAAATCACAATGAAGTTAGTGTACCAACCAGTTATACAGGAGGGGACCTGACATGGTTCCTGATTTTCTTGGATGGCCCAATTTCAAATAAATACTGGACCAGCTCATTAGAAGATGGGCCCATTCTCTAGCCAGGAACAGAAAGACAGGAAGAAGGCTTCTGACCAAAGGCCACTGTGTAAACTGGCTCAATGAATTTGCCCTGGCCCCCTGCACATAGGAAGAGCTACAGTTTCCCAGGAAAAGGCTTCCTTCCAAGGCAAACTGTTGTTACCAGAAATATTTCAAGCCTCTACTTTCTTAGGGTTTTATTTCTCTGGCCTAACTAGTTATCCCTCTTGGATTTTTATCCCTGCCATTCCCAGGTGGGATCCAACGCAACCTTATCCCAACATCTCATTCAGTCAACTTCAGCTCTGAAACCCCCAGATGGAAGCCAGAGCTCTACACTTTCTCAGCCCAGAAAGGAGCTTGGAGTTTGAACAGGCCTGATGGTGTGAACACACCATCACAATCCTCTTCAGCCTATTCCCTGGCTCCCTGAAGGCTGTTACTTGGAAGATACACCCAATAAACACAGTCTGCCTTATACCACCTGTGTATCTTGTCCCCCCAAGATTTTAAGCTCCTTAGGCAAGAGCCTTGCTGATTTAATCAAGTGTTTTGCATGTAGTCATCTCCTCATAAACATTTCTTGATTGATTTCCATTCAGTTTTTTTTTCCACTCTGTCACCCAGGCTGGAGTCCAGGGGCACAATCATAGCTCACTGCAGCCTTAACCTCCTGGCCTCAGGTGATTCTCCCACCACAGCCTCCTGAGTAGCTGGGACTACAGGCACATGCCACCACAGCCTGGGTTAATTTTTGTATTTTTTTATTTTTCTAGAAACAGGGTTTCACCATGTTGCTCAGGCTGATCTCAAACTCCTGGGCTCAAGCCATCCACCCACCTCGGCCTCCCAAAGTGCTAGGGTTACAGACGTGAGCCACCATGCATGGCCTCAGTCAGTTAATTTTCTAATCTCTCTGTAATCACAGTCATAATTATAAAAGATACTTTTAAGCAGCTATTAAAACTTTGATTTTAGTACATGAAATTCATGGAGAAACAAGACTGAAGTAAATTTCTTAAGCCTTTGGCTAGGGCTGACTATTGCTTTTGACACAGCTATACATTTTAAAATAAGAAAACATTCCATAAACGTAAAGGTAAAATTATACCCGGTATCTTGCTGTCATTAAAGCCTGACTTGAAAAACAGCAAAAATTAAGCTCCTTGTTTCTCAGTAATAAAAGCTTGTGTTATGATTCCCCAGTAAAACTATGGGACATAAATTGCTGCTGCCTCTCAGCAGAGGGGAACATAAGCCAGTCTCTCTCCTTGATAATTATTTTATTTAGAAGCCACAGAAGAGACATATAGAAAAATAACAGTATAAAGAGTACAGGGAGAACTCATTTCTTGGAGCAGATTTTAAATGAATTAGAAATGTATTTTTGCCATCTGCTGCTGCTACTGCTCTTATGAAATTTGGGATTCACAAATTGCAGTTTGTATAACACTAACTCTGGGACTCGGAAAATCTACTGCAGGATCTGTCGCCTGAAGGAAATGTTCTGGATTACTTCTGAAAGCTGCTCGGCACAGTAGAGAGCACTGTCTCTGCAGGACTCCCCCAACATGTGATAGGCACTACCATGCTCCTTAGGGGAGAGGGAGTGTGATAGCTGCATGGTACCAGATATCCCACCACATTTCATGGTTGAAAAACCCCTTTGCAACACATCACTGTTACTATTACCAGCATCACTGGATGTAGAAATCTTCATTATACAGCTAAAAAGACACACTGAGGCTAAGTAACTTACAATCCCAGGGCACTAAAGGATAAGGTAGGAATTTAAACTAGAGGCACGTTTTCACACAGCCTCACTCAATGAGGAAAACAGACATTTCCCTAATGAAAACGAAAACAAACAAAACACATCAACAGCCACGTGCAGTAGCTCATACCTGTAATGTTAGCACTTTGGGAGGCTGGCACAGGAGGGCTGCTTGATCCAGGTTGGCAACATGACAAGACCCTGACTCTACAAAAAATAAAAATTTCATCAGGCATGGTGCTGCATGCCTGTAATCACGACTACTCTGGAGGCTGTGGCAAAAGGATCACTTGAACCCGGGAGGTTGAGGCTGCAGTGAGCCAAGATCACACCACAGCACTCCAGCCTGGGCAACAGAGTAAGACCCTGTCTCAAAAGAAACATACACACACACACTTGAACAATCAATCAATGGAGTGGTAAATGTAAAACTCTTGGCACCCAAACAAACCCCATTATTTTATATATATACGTATATACACACACACACACACCACATATATATATGTATGTGGTGTGTGTGTGTGTGTGTATTTAGATGGAGTCTCACTCTGTCACCCAGCTGGAGTCCAGTGCCACAATCTTGGCTCACTGCAACCTCTGTCTCCTGGATTCAAGCAATTCTCCTGCCTCTGCCTCACAAGTAGCTGGGATTATAGGCATGTGCTAACATGCCCAGCAAATTTTTGTATTTTTAGTAGAGACAGGGCTTCGCCATGTTGGCCAGGCTGGTCTTGAACTCCTGACCTCAAATGATCTAGCCACCTCAGCCTCCCAAAGTGCTAGGATTACAGGCATGAGCTACCACGCCCAGTCTTATTTTTTCGTCTTTATTTCTGGGCTTGGAAAGGGAAAGAAAAGAGAAGGATGGAGAACATGTTTTCTAATCATCTGATGGAGGGTCCAATTCAGATTCTATAGTTCTGTAACATTCTCTGTAACAAAGCAACCACAGATGATTCATCTACCTAAATACAAATACCTAAAGTCAGTCCATTTATTCTTCTACTAATACCCAGCACCAGAATGACACAGATGAAAAGACACACACTGAAGGAGCTTTTTAAGTCTAGTTGAGAGTGGGGAGTGGCAGCCCTAATGGGTCATGACCCTGTTTTAATGGAAGAAGGAACAGGGTGTGGCAGGGGCGGAGACTGAACTCTGATGTTTTGCAGACTCAATACAAGTAAGTCTCAACCCCAAACAAAACAACATTAAGCCCCTTGTTCCTCAGTAATAGAGGCTTATACTATGCCTTCTCAGTAAGACTGTGGCACATCAGCTGCAGCTGTCTTTAGGCAGTGCTCTTCAGAGCTGTGAGGCTCAGGTCCCTTCCCCGGTCCCATCAAACTGCCTCACTTGTTCCCAGCGGTCATGATAGGAATCAGCAGCACCAGCCTTATGGAGGAAAAAGTAGATGTGCATAAACTTTGAACTCCTGTTGCCTCCAGGGGGCATTATTTTATTTAATCCTCACTACAGCCCCATTTTCCAGATGAAAACACTGAGGCTCAGAGAAGTCAGGTAGTACTAGCATCAAGAAGAAGTGAAGGCACCACCTCAGGCCTCAAAGTCCGTTATGTTTCACTGGTTCCGTGGCTCTTGCACATAAGCAATTATAAACAATAATGGGGGTAGTCCTGTTACTGCCTACTTAAATTGACACTCTAGTGTAGATTGCAATTCGTGGCAGAAAATTAACTCTCACATTGGTGACTTGTTACATAAAATTTAGGACTGCCTTGAAGAATCCCAAGGAATAGCAAGTATAGTTCTCCCACGTGAGGACCTCAGCACACACCCCGTCAGCCTCAGAACCAATAAAGTTACATAAGGGAAGACTGAATCCATATGACACATACTTCAATCTCCTTTGTTCAGATTTGCCAGGCTACAGTGTCATTTCTAAAAACAATTGAAATGGAACACTGGTTTTGTGTTTTGATAGAAAAATCTTAGTGGCTCTAAAACCACATGCTGCTTACATATTTTTAATGTTAAATAAATACGTTTTCTTTGCACTGTGATGATATTGCAGTCACATCATCATGAGGCAGTAATGGTAGAAGCAGCCCAGATTAGAGCTGGAGATGGTAGCATTTACCACTTAAATGTACAGTATAGTTAGGGATTATGCAGGATGTGTTCCATAAAGCTCTACCACTGTCTTCAAAATTATTTTACATGCTTATATAGCAAGACTTAGGAGGGATTAATAGCAAAAGTATGTGCTTATACAATTAGGAATTGACCAGGGTCATATGAGGCACTTCTCTGAAATGGTAACCATTCAGCTTAAATTACAAAAGAACCATATCCTTTTCAATGTAGGTACCAAGAAAGCCAACACTAAAAATTTAGGCACCCCAGTGTCTTGTGATCCATTTTAGCACTAAAGTATAACACCTAAACTGCAGACAGAACTTTGATGAATGAATAACTAAATGGATGACTTTGTTCATTCGTGGTTCACAAATCTTTGTATTATAGAACATTATCTGAGACTTAACCAAAGCTGGTCTTCATCTAGATAGGGGGGATGATGCTTCCGCTTAATCTAAAGGGATGCTTTGGCCAAAAGTATCTAGAGATGTTTTTACCTTTTAAATTAGAAAAGCAATCCCTCAGGAATTAACACATCACTTTCTACCAACCATTATTCCTTAGTGTAAATAACGTAATCAAATATTATCCTTGTAATGGATGACTGGTCACATGGGATTTTGATAGGCTCCAAGTGGAAGGGAATTTGGGAGCCTGGCAGGTGGTCACAGGTCTGAGAAGCTGGAGCACCTTGAAGGAAGGTAGGTCATAAGATGGAGGGAAGCCGAAGATGTTTCAATACTCTCAGTTTTGCTACATTTCATTGTTAATGTACACACAAAACAGCGGGAGAGGAAACCTGAAGTTTCTCCCTGAGCTGTATTAGGTTCTTCATGTTAAACCCCTCTCCCACTGGGGACTGATTCAAAGTTAGTATTTTTCCCTGTACTGGAATCTCACTATTTGATTCCTGAGGGGCAGTACTCTCACTGTGGTCCCGAGTAAGAAAGGGGAGAGAACGAGGGCTGTGAGTGTGGAAGGCAGCCCCAGAAGCAGTGACCTTAGGAAGGGTTCCAAGTCATGGAATGTGGCAGAAAAGAGCTTCCAGTTGGGTCACCACCCACAGAAAGTCAAAAATGACCTCTTCAGTAAATTAAAACATCTAAGCCTACCTCATCCATTTTTCCTATTTTTGACATGGGAAAACTGGCTCTTCTCAGTTAATCCAGGGCCATTTGCTAGGCATCCAGCACATGCCACATGTTTTATGGAAATCACTTCACTGAACCTTCAGCAGCCTGAAAAGTTTGCAGACCATCCATATTTTGTAGATGAGGAAACTGAGGCTCCCAAAGTTTACACAGCTTGCTCAAAGTTTATGCCCCTGCAGAGAGGCAGAACTAGAATTCAAAACCATCTGTGAGACTCCCAAGCTTAAGTTCTTTTCCTTCTCCTATACTGCTTGTCATCCTAAATTCCCTATCTTAATTCTTGGTTTTTTTTCTAAATCTCCTATGAAAACTGTTACCCATGGAAAATTTTCCACCATCCTATAACTCTGGACATACAGCCATTAGGTTGTAAATTAAATTATTGCTCAAATAAATATGCAAAATTATCTTTAAAAGCATCAGATATGCTTAAGGAAATGGCCATGATAACATTTCACTTCGGAAACTATGAGCTTTGCAGTGTCAGCTGATCAACCCTTGGGAATATTTAATGATTTTGTCCCAGACTACTGCACAGCGAGAACATTGGCTTTGACCTTAGGATGATGAATATGCATGGTTCAGATCTGAGGACTGGTAAAAGGAAGGAGGTTGATGCCAGTTGACCAAAAAAAAAAAAAAAAAGATGGCCATGGCGTGGTATGATTTGCTATTTATGAAGAGATTCTGTTTGCTTTTGTGGTAGATTTATCTGCCCTGACATTTATTCTGATTATTAAAAAAAATTCATATTCATCAGTTTGTTCTCTGGGCATAATAAATACATTTCGTGTCCCAAGTCCTATTACAGTAAATTTATTTTTTATTTCAATATGGGACAAAAACTATCTTTTTAATGTTTTCCAACTCTGTCAAGTGTTTTATCACCTAGATTTTATTCAGTTCTTACTGTTAGTTATTTTATTTGCATTTCTGGGACTTCTACCTATTTTAATACCAAAAATAAAACCCTCTCATTTTTAATAAGCACAATTAAGAGCTAAAATTTAACCATAATTCCTTTCACAAATTAATAGCACTAAATGAGCTGTGTGAAGTGTTTTTATATGGACATCACTGTATTCAATCTCCATGTATATTGCTTATCAAAATTAGCTGAAGCAACTAAGATTAAAGTAACTCATCATTATTATCCCATCTTTTTTCGGCCACTTAGCAGATAATGCAAGAAAAAATGTTGAGGCTTAAGTAGTATCTACACACACCAAAACGTCCAGAGAGTTTCTTTTTTTCAATACAGATGTTTGTTGTTATCCAAACTTAAAAGCCAAATGTTTTGATTGAATTGATTTGCCATATGGCCAGTGAACAGAAATGTTCACAGAGAAGAGAGCAAATTTCATAATAATGTAAAATCAGGTTTGAACCCAGGGGTGTGCCATTCAAAATGACACAATAATAAAGTCATGTGTAAATCCCGTTGTCCATTCCTTCATGCCCTCCCTTTCTATTGAGTCCCTGCCCTCTGCCAAGCACAGTTCTGGGCACAGAGGATACAGCAGTGAGCCACAGTGATACTTTCTTTGCTCTCTTGGAGCAAATTACCTAGTTACGAGAAAAGTCTCAGAGTGATAAATACTATGCCCGAAATTCATATAAGGGTTTGGGGTAGGTACATGATGAAGGTCTCACTTGAACATTTAACCTGAGATCCAAATGACAAGGAGGAGCCAGCCATGCAACAGGAAGAACATTGAAGGTGTAGGGACAAACTAATGTAAAGAACCTAAAGGTGGAGCTCAGCTGGAGGACTGTGTGGCTGCAGATCACTGGTCAAGGTGGAGGAGGAAGGAGATGAGGTCAGAGAGAGTGGAGGCACAAGGCCACGTGGGGCTTTACAGGCCTGGGACAAAGAGTTTGCATTTTATTCTAAATGAGAGGAAGCCCTTGGAGGATTTTAAGAGGAGGATGTGATTTAATTTATATATTCTTTAAGAATAAATAAATAAAAGTTTAAGTTAAAATCATAACTATGCATTAATTCTTAGAATAAAGACAATTAATTGCATGTTGATTACATCCGATTGCATGGCATCATATCACCTCCTGGCTTCACTTTTCCCCTTGCAGTGTGACCCCCATTTGAAACTTTCATCAGTCTTTCCAAGGCCTGTCTTCCAAGAATGCCCTGGGCAGCAGCATCCTTGCCAATTCATCCTGTTTGGATGTTGACTGCTCTAAACTCCATTTCCCAATAGCCTTATATGTGATTTAAGCAGTTCTGCATCACTTTCCATAAGTTCATAAAATCCTGCCTCTTTCTCAAGAATTGTAATTTCACTTTGCAATAGGTTTGCATTAGATATTTTAGACCATCTGGTCACTCAGTAAGAACACAGACATGATGGGGATAGATAGACCACAGATGGTAAGGAGGGATGTTTGAAAAGTATTGTTAAGTAATCAGGTGACAATTTTCATGTTCTGTTTTCCTAGATCCCTTAAAGCAGGGACTGAGATCATAAATACTCCTGTGATCCATTGGACCCTCCCGCTAAGGCTCTTAGAAAGTGGTTGGGAAAATGGACCAACAGTTATAAAACAATCAGCAAACACAACAGAATGAAACTTATTAGTTATCTATAATGACAGATGTGAGAGGCAGTATGATATTCCCCTAAAGATGCCCATATCCTAAGTCCCAGGACATGTTGATAGGTTATGTCATATGGCAGAAAGGAATTATGATTGCAAAGGGAATTAAGGTGGTGATTAGCTGACCTTAAAATAGGGAGATTATCCTGGATTATCCAGTTGGGTCCCAGGTAATCACAAGGATGCTTGAAAGTGGGAGAGGGAGTTAGCAGAGAGCTGTAGAAAGATGGAGTTACGGAAGAAAGGCATAGAGCAATACAGTGTTGCTGCCTTTGAAAATGGAAGAATGGGATCATGACTTAAGGAAGCTGGAAAGAGCAAGGAAATGGATTGTCTCCTGGAGCCTCCTAAAAGGAACACAACCCTGTCAGGACGCCTTGGTTTTAGCCTAGTGAGATCCATGTCAGACTTTTCAGCTCCAGAACTGCCAGATAATAAATCTGTGCTATGTAAGTCACTACATTAATGATAATTTGTTACAGCAGCAATAAGAAATGAATGCAACAAAGCAAAGTTCCATATGGTGTAGTAAGGAAGTGCAAGAGGTGAGGATGAGAGAGATGAACATGAAGTCATAGGCTCAGGGTTTCATAAAAGAAGCAAATCTTTGTCCACAAAACCTGTGATAGAACACCTTACCTTCTGCAGAAGGTAAGACAAACAAAGCTCTTAACGCCTTTAGGACCAATACTCAAGACCAGCAGCCTGCCTAAATTAGTACAGGGTACAGGGATGTTTTTGATTGATTTCTGTATAAATTAAAAAATACTTGGGCTAATTAATATGACTACTGATTAGGGATAGATTTTGTTCCTGATTTTGAAAGTCTATTTTATAACCATTTAAGTTCTCTTTTACAGCTCATAAAATTTGCAGGGCATAATATCCTTGAGCTTTTATTTTTTCAAGTTTCCAAAATAAGTTTGTTACCTTCCTCGAATCTTTGAGAGGGGTTGTGATGAAGCATTGCCTATACTCTGGCAGAGTTTTGTTTTGCTGAATGTTCCAGACTTAAAGAAAGCTCAGGAAATCCTCTTAAGTGGCTATTGATATTTAATAAGCTTAACTCTAATGACAAGTTTCAGCCAGTCCCTATTCCAGAAAGTCCAGAAGGTCCCTTTTTATTTGTTATATAAGTTAGAGGAGGATACCATGACCTGGATTCCTTACACTGGGAATTATTGTGGATTTGGCATTTGTCCCTCTCTAAATTTTCTCCTTCCTTTGGACAATTGCAACGTGTATCTTTCACCTTTGTTTCCACATGGTGCTGAACAGAGTATTTTTCATAAAGCCAACACTAAATGATATTTCATAAATGAGTAAGTGAAACATTCAAATTATATCAGAAAGGTTTAGCAAAGGGTCCTTTTCAGATTCATAATTATATATGGATCTTTATGCATATCCATAAAACTACTGTATTCAAACATTTGTGCAAATATGTGTCTGTGTAAATATACAATGGTTATCCTAATTTACCTAATTTTGCCAGCACCAAATATCAGGCTTCTTAGTGCTAAATTATTAGATCAAATACACTAATTTCAATGATCCAGAAGATATTTCAAAAGAAAGCATTGTATTTAAAACTCAGAAATTCCCTTTCTTACTATGCTGTTTCAAAATGACTGATTTTCATGCACTATCCTAATTGAGGGTTCTTCTACATCTAGGCTCTGTCACTAGAAAGAAAAAGCCAAGAAATGAGTCATTCATATCTTCAGACTAACACAGACATCAAAATCAGAAAATTTATTTTCACTCTTAAAGAGCATTTTTGAATTAGTTTTTGTTGCTGTTGTTCTGGACTAGGAAATTGGAATAGGCCTATGGAAAATACAGACTAGGGTTGTGCTTATACATGCATAGATTTGTGTAACATGAATGCATTTTCTAGATTCTAGACAACTCCAGATGGAACTTTTTTCATTATGTCATTACAATGTAGGAAAATACCTTGATCTTTCCTACATATGCCCCTATAGTTTGACTGAGACCACACCTAATTAATTTTGTCTAATCCCTTACACTCAGAATATAGTGGCCATCCTAAATTTTTGTTGAATTTTACTCTGTAGATAATAGAAAACCAATGATACAAATCGAGTCAAAATAAAAAAATTATCTAACTAATTTACCTGTTTCATGTACACAATAAAACTGGGTAATTAAGGCCTCCAGATCCTATCTCATCCAGTTTAGCAAGAAATTACCTGAACATCAAATTCAGAAAACCAACTTTTGCCACTAAGATATTTGATATATAAATCATCTTCAGTTCTAATTATCCACAGAATATTTCAATGCCCTCTCCTTGTTTTGCATGTGTAATATGTGTTTTCATAGATCAAGATTAAGGGTTTTATTTAAGAACCTATTTAAAAGGTGGTAGCAGCTAATCATTTAAAATTAGCTCCATGACCAGAATGACACAACCATGCAAAATTGAAGCTTAGGGTTTGATCCTAATCATTTAAAATTAGCTCCATGGCCAGAATGACACAACCATGCAAAATTGAAGCTTAGGGTTTGATCCTAATTATTCACATCATCTGTTTGTCCCAAATTCATTAATTCATAACTTCTGTTTTTAGCATGCCCCCACATTTGGGCTGTTTTGATCTAACTCTTGAAAGCACTGGTGCTTGGAAGGAGGGATGGCTGTTTTAAATAAATCCCAAATGTAGGAAATCAATATAAATTCCCATCCATAAAAGAAATTCTCACCTTGACACTTGGTTCTTCATTTGCAATTTTGACTTCTTGCTTGCACTGTATTCTCAGATATGGAGGTGTATCTTGGAGAAAACTGTCACAGACCATCTTGGAGGGACAGAGGTGCCCTAGGCAGTGACAAAGCCTGTGTGCCCAAAGGCACACCTCCGATACCTCTAGCTTTTAATGGATTTCTTGGGCTTTCCAAAGGCAGCCCTGGGAAATGGATTATCTGTCTTTTGTTTTATACTTCAAAGTCTATTTTTTAATGGGAATTTATTTCTCTATGGAATTCAAGAGAATTTGCATATCTAACAAGGACTGACATATTTGGAGAGAATTGAGGAAAATTCCTTTGAAACCATTGAACACCTTTAACATTGGAAAGCTGATCACTTATTTTGTCTGAAATAGTCCCTAGACTGCATTAGAGGCCAAAGCAACACTGGCTTAAACTATACTTACCAAAATGTATTGAAGTCAAGCCAGGGCTCTTATCAAACAAAGCCAGAAGTTTCCCTTGCTCTGTCCTATTCCTTTCCAACTTTGTTCAGTTTCCTAGAAATGCTATTTTTATTTTTCAATTTCAACTTTATTTTAGATACAGGGGCTACATGTGCAGGTTTGTTACCTGGGTATATTACATGATGCTGAGGTTTGAGGTATGGATTTCATCACCCAGGTAGTGAACATAGTACCCAATAGGTGGTTTTTCAACCCATACCCCTGACACTCCCCCTTCTAGTTGTCCACAGTGTCTATTGTTCTGTTGTTCCCATCTTTATGTTTATGAGTACCCAACATTTAGTTCCCACTTGTAAGTGAGAACATGCAGCATTTGGTATTCCATTTCCTGCTTTGGGTTTAGAATTATGGCCTCTAGATGCATCCATTTTGCTGAAAGGGACATTACATCATTTTTAGGGCTGTATAGTATTCCATGATATATATGTACCACATTTTCTTTATCCAATCCACCATTGAGGGGCACCTAGGCTTTATTCCTGGGATGCAAGGCAGGTTCAACATATGCAAATCAATTAATGTGATTCACTACATGACAGAATTAAAACAAAAATTTTATGATCATCTTAATAGTCACAGAAAAAGCCTACAATAAAACCAAGCACCCCTTCCTGATAAAAACGCTCAACAAACAAGGCATCAAAGAAATATACTTCAAAATAATAAGAGCCATTTATGGCAAGCCCCTAGCCAATATCATACTGAAGGAGCAAAAGTTGGAATCATTCCCATTCCTATTCAACAAAGTACTGGAAGTCATAGCCAGGCCAATCAGGCAAGAGAAAGAAATAAAAGGCATGCAAAGAGAAAAAGAAGTCCAACTATCTCTTTGCTGACAATATGATTTTATGTCTGGAAAACCCTAAAGACTATAAGAAAAGCTCCCTGAACTGATAAATGACTTTAGTGAAGTTTCAGGATATCAAATTAATATACAAAAATCAGTAGCATTTCCCTACACCAATAACATTTAAACTGACAGTCAAATCAAGAACACAATCCCATTTACAACAGCCACAAGAGGATTGAAATACCTAGGAATATACCTAACTAAGGAGGTAAAAGATCTCTACAAGGAGAACTATAAAACACTGCTGAAATAAATCAGAGATCACAAAATAAATGATAAGACATCCCATCCTCATAGATTGGTGAATCAATATTATTAAAATGGCCATACTGCCCAAAGCAGTTTATAGATTCATTGATATTTCTCTCACACTACCAACATCATTTTTCACAGAATTAGAAAAAAGTATTCTAAAATTTCATATAAAACCAAAAAAACAGGCCAGGTGTGGTGGCTCATGTTTGTAATCCCAGAAGTTTGGGAGGCCAAGGCAGGAGGATCACTTGAGCCCAGAAGTTCAAGACCAGCCTAGGCAACCAAGTGAGACCCCATCTCAAAACAAAACAAAAACAGCCTGAATAGCCAAAGCAATCCTAAGAAAAAAAATAACAAAGCCACAGGCATCATACTATCCAACTTCAAACTATACTATAAGGCTACAGTAATCAAAACAGCATGGTCTGATTCAAAAACAAATATATAGACTGATGGAACAGAATAGAGATCCCAGAAATAAAGCTCCATATTTACAAACATCTGACCTTGACAAACCACAAAAAACAAGCAATAAAGAAAGAACTCCCTATTCAATAAATGTATCAGGGATAACTGGCTAGCCATATGTAGAAAAATAAAACTGGACCCCAAAATGTCACCATGTACATACATTAACTCAATATGGATTAAAGGTTTAAATGTAATAATTCAAACAATAAAAGTCCTAAAAGAAAACCCACAAAATACTCTTCTTAATGTCAGTCTTGGCAAATAATTTTTGGCTAAGTCCCCAGAAGCAACTGCAACAAAAACAAAAATTGACAAGTGGAACTTAATTAAACTAAAGAGCTTCAGCACAGCAAAAGAAACTGTCAACCAAATAAACAGACAACATACAGAGTGGGAGAAGATATTCACAAACTATGCATCTGACAAAGATCTAATACCCAGAATTTATAAGGAACTTAAACAAAATCAATAAGCAAAAAACAAATAACCCATAAAAAATGGGCAAAGGACATGAACAGGCACTTCTCAAAAAAAAGACATGCAAGTGTCCAATAAACATATGAAAAATGATCATCATCACTAATCATCAGAGAAATTCAAATCAAAACCACAATGAGATATCATCTCATACCAGTCAGAATGGATATTATTAAAAAGTCAAATACCAATATTAGGAAGGCTGTGAAGAAAAAGGAACATTTATACACCATTGGTAGGAATGTTAATTGGTTCAGCCACTGTGGAAAGCAGTTTGAAGGTTTCTCAAAGAACTTAAAACAGAGCTACCAATTGACCCAGCAATCTTATTACTGCACATATACCCAAATAAATCATTCTATCAAAACATTTGTGGGTTCACTGCAGCACTATCCACAACAGCAAAGACATGGTAACTTTTGAAACCATCATTATTTCATTATTTGGGTCCTCTCCACTCCTCTACTCTGGAAGCAGTAGGCCAGAGACCCGTGGGAACACAACGAGCCAGGCAAGGAAGAGTAGCTAGCTGGGATCCAGTGGGAGGCACAGACTTGCTATAGGAGATGACTCCAACAGTACAGTGAGGAGGAGGTGGCAGACTATCTGAGGGCAGTAACAATGTTAGGCACATTTTAGCAAGTGACTGGCAAGAAACAGTAGCAGGGTTTCAAATAAAGAGACAAAACCCTGTCTGGGTTTTCCAGGCAGTAGTCAATATGTAAGAGTCAAACAGCTACACATGTTCCTTTTGAAAATATAAGCAAAAGTGTATACAGATTTATATCTTTACCACCATTTCTGCAACAAAAGTAGTAAATTATAACTTTCTTCTATACTTTGCTTTCTTCACTTAGTGAATACCAAAGCTCACTCCACTATAATCTATGAAGATCCACATTTCTTTTGTATAGCTGCACAGTGCTCCATTGTGGATGTGCCATAGTTTATGGTCCTGAAAGACATTTGGGTCATTTCCAATCTTTTCTTCTTACAACCATGCTAGAATTAATAGGCTTGTGTGTGTTTTTGTTGGGATAGATTCCTATAAGTGGGTTTGCTGAATCAAGGTATATGCACTGCTGGATGCTGCCAAACTCCCTTCCATGGTGGCTGCACTATTTTGCATTCCCATCAGCAATGACCATTAACTGTAGATAATTTTATATTGGAGAAGCAGGGTAGGAATTTGAGTTCCTTTAAACCTGGCGTTTTGTTTTCTGTTGAAGTAGACAACAAGGTCATCAGTGAATAGAGGAGCTAGGTTTCAGTTGATGTCTTGAGGGGAGCAGGGAAGTTAGAAAAGTAAAGTACTAAACAAGTAAGGCAGCACCATTCAGTAATGTTAAGAGCTCAGCCAAGACTCTGTTCTTTGAGATTCTTCTAACATTAGTCAGCGCAGTAGGGCAAATTTCTTCAGCAGTGGTTCACGGACCAAGTATACGACTTAAAAATAACAAATGGTTGGATTAATCTATGGGAAGGTGGGTGGCAGATAGTCCAGGGGGCAATGAAATTGAAGATATTGGCAAAACAATGGAGTCTAGACTGAATGAAGAAGGAAATGAAGCTAAAAGGGCCTAAATAGAAAGGACTTAAGGAACAAAGGACCATGATGAAGAGCCAAAGATAGGTGTTGTGGATGGAGAGTGAAGGGAAAGCCAGAGAGATATGAAGCTGTGATCAGAGGGTGGAGTTTAAGAGTTTGAGATTTCAGATATGGAGTAGTGTCAGGTCATAGCAGAGTCCTGGTGGAGCAATGGATGTGGACAGATGAGTTGGGAGATAATTGAAGTTAGGAAGGTTGAAAAACTGAAATGCTAGAACATTATAAGGGTATGCCACATGGATATTGAACTCTTCTAGGATTTAAGCTAGATTTGACCAAATATTTCATCAATGGAGGAAACATCTATTATTTGACTCTGGTAAGGCCTATTGCCTAACTTGTAGTTGAAGTTTATAAAATAATGTTTAAATGAGAAACTAAATGAGTAATCCAATTGCTGTAGGAGAGACATATTCAGGGTTTAGGAGATAATATGACTTAAGGATATTAGTGATATCTACTTTTAGTATTCAAGATAGTATTACTGACTTGTTCTGTGATTTTCTCTGACAGTTGACTAGTAACGAAAATAGGCATATTTCTTTTGTTTGTTTGTTTGTTTGTTTTTGTTTTTTTGAGACAGAGTCTTGCTCCATTGCCAGGTGCCAGGCTGGAGTGCAGTGGTGTGATCTCGGCGCATTGCAACCTCTGCCTCCTGGGTTCAAGCAATTCTCCTGCCTCAGCCTCCCGAGTAGCTGGGACTACAGGTGCACACCACCACACCCAGCTAATTTTTGTATTTTTAGTAGAGACGGGGTTTCACCATGTTGACCAGGATGGTCTTGATCTCTTGACCTCGTGATCCACCTGCCTCTGTCACCCAAAGTGCTGGGATTACAGGTGTGAGCCACTGCGCCTGAAAATAGGCATATTTCTTTCCTTGAATCTTATTTTTCCTCCTTCTATGAAGAAATATATAGGGGAAAAATGTCTAAACAATAAGATAGGAAATCAGAGATTTGGTCCCAGGTTTGCTACTCACTACCTGTAGCCTTATTCAAAGCCCTTATTTATTTATCTTTAGAAATAACAGTGGTTCTAGATAACCTCAATTTCATTTCTCTCTCTCTTCTTTTTTTTTTTTTTTTTTTTTTGAGATAGTCTTACTCTTTTGCCAGGCTGTGCAGTGCCGCAATCTCAGCTCATTGCAACCTCTACCTCCTGGGTTCTAGCGATTCCCCTGCCTCAGCCTCCCAAATAGCTGAGACTACAGGAGCACACCACCACATCCAGCTAACCTTTTGTATTTTAGTAGAGATGGGGTTTCACCATGGCCAGGATGGTCTTGATTCCTGACATGGTGAACCCCTGCCTAGGCATCCCAAAGTGCTGGGATTATAGGCGTGAGCTACCACGCCTGGCCCCCTATTTCATTTCTAATTCCAAAGTTTAGGTTTCTGTGAGTATGGAATTTCAAGTAACTCAAAGTAAAAATTCTAGTTGTATTCACCCACCTAGTCTAAAATTCTTTTGAATTAGGACTGCTTTGAGGGCAAACACTGAAACTCTTGATATGTCCCAGCAAATCCTGGGACAAAGATGTAAGGGCAAGTGGTTTATTTGAGAGCTGATCCCTGTAGCACTGGTAGGTGGTTAGCAAAGGGAAAGAACCTGACACTGGGTGTGTTGAGGACCAGGTCTTTACTTTGGGTGTTTGAGGCTGAGTCCTGGCAGGGACTGCTGGGAGGTGGAGGTTGAATTGACCACCCACACAAGGAAGGAGGATGGAACATCTGTGCTCCAACTCTTGTCCATCACTGACTGGACAGCCTAAGAATTCAACTGGTTGGACATGGTGGTGTGTGCCTGTAGTCCTAGCTATTGGAGAGGCTAAGGCAGGAAGATCTCTTGAGTCCAGGAAGTTGAGGTTGCAGTAAGCTACGATGATGCCACTGTAGCCTGGATGACAGAGCGAGACCTTGTCTCAAAAATAAATAAATAAAACTACTTAAGGGAAATTATGCCAGTTCCTGGCCAGAGGATGAGAGAATGAGATTCAAGCTGTTGGAAATAACCTCTCAAATATTCCAGTGACTCCAAGTCAAAGGTCATCTATGGAAAGATGCTCTTCCCCATGAAAGCTAGATATCTAGGAAGCCAGATACCTCCATTTTTATCATGTCAATAACATATAAATTTCTCTTTCTACCTCTTCTAGGTAGGTTACCTAGGTTTTAGAAGAAAAAAATACATTTTTTATTCAAAATAACCTTAAATTTATATAGTACTTAAATGGATAAGACACAACTCTTTGCCCTTGAGACTCCCATGCTAAAAGGGAGATAAAACTGTGGGGAAATATAAACAAATAACCACAGTCCAAATCTGTCTTACTCCCATGAGAGTAGTATAAGTAAAAATAGATCTCTGGGTTATTTTTAAAGGTGTTTGAGAAGTAGAGTAATTAAAACATTTGCCTTTCTCATTTTTTATTTTTATACCATCTTTTTTCTATTTTCATATATTTCTATTTTTATCTAAATGCCTTACTCTTGTATGTAGAAGTTGGCTGCATCACCAATCACTTTCGTTGATATGCTTACAGATAAGTATAGAGCATTCCTCAGATGCATAACTACATGCTTTTTAAAAGTGTGTATAGATAGTTTTAGACTCTTTGAAAGTTATTTGCTTTTCTTTATAATATTGACTTCACCCCATTTTTCCTCTGTACTTGGAGACAGACTTGGATATTTTGAAATTTTTTAACAAGTAGTGTGGAAGGAGGGAGAGGATCAGAAAGAATAGCTAGTGGATGTTGGGACTAATACCTGGGTAATGGGATGATCTGTGCAGCAAACCACCATGGCACACGTTTACTTATATAATAAGCCTACACATGAACCCCTGAACTTAAAAGTTGGAAATTTTTAAAAAGAAAATGAAACAGAAATTCTTTAATAATTATACAAGAGAAAGAAAAAACATACAAATTAAATTAGCTGGTTTCTTCTAAGTAGCTTTGGTATTTACATTTTTTTTCTTTTTTAAAGCATTTCTCCATTAGTGTTCCCATAGTAGTTTACATAAACATATACTTGAAAATTTATCACTCCATGTTATAATCTCTTGCTCAAATGCCTCCCCACCCCTCTCTCCCCTTACTTGCCTCCTTTCCCCCTCCATCCTTCCCTTCCTCTGCACAAGAATACAGCATCCAGGAGACTGGAATCTTGTCTTATTCACTTTTGTGTTCTTTGTACCTTGTATTGGGTAGATGTGTAGCTGGATGATGGATGGAAGATAGCTATAAGTGAACTCTTCCACAAGATCTGGAAAATGATGATGATCATGATGATCATTTAACCATGAAACACCTGCTAAGTAAAAGTCTTTAAAAGTTTATCAGAATCTCTTAGAAGCTACGCTTGACCTCTGAAAGTGAAGGTGATTTAATATTTTTAAAGTTTACCTCAAACTGAGTGAGCCAAGTGATGAAATGCACTCATAGGCTAAATTCACAGAGCTTTATCAAGGATTCTCTCCTGTCCTTTTTGCCCCTTCAGTCTGGCCACCTAAAATATCCCCAGTTCCCAGAATTCCACAAGTCTGTATTTCAGTTTGACCATTCTGATGGAACTTAAGGAAAGACACTTGGAAGTGTAATTGCAGAAAATAAACAGGAAACTCAGAACCTTAAAGAAATATTTTTGTACTAAAATTATAAGAGGGTTAGAAAGTTAAGTGAATTTTAATGGTATGAGGCAATTTTATAAGGAAGAAAGCTTTCAGCACAAGAAGAGTAATGGCACTTAAGCAGGGTGGAGGGGCTGCTCAGTGCAGTCAACTGCAGTCCTCTGCTATGGGCATTTGTTTCTGATTATCATAGAACACAAGTACTGCAATGCCATTGACTGTCCATTAGGAAGTAGAACACGTCAGCTGCTGTGGGTGAGAGGCAGGCTTCCTTCTAGCAAAACAAGCTGTCAGTCAGATGCCCAGGGTGTTCCAAAAGCCTGACCTTAACTCTGAACCCACCAAGAACGTTGGGGAAACTGATTATTGCAGTCCATCCAGAATTCGTGTAGTATACCATGTTCACCAAATGCCACCAGACCATCAGGAATTAATATAAGATGTTCGGAATATAGATCAAGCGTGCCTATGAAGGAATGTAGAATTCCTCAGGGTCACTGCCCATCGCAGGGACAATTTCAAGCCAAACCCATTGGATTCACCCCAAACAAGACCTTTCTCCTCTTTATCTGAAGTAAGCCAAAATTCAGTTTTCTTTCTTCTCAACATTTCTGTTAAGTTATCAAACAGCTATGAAGCTGCTGTTTTCATTTTCAGATGAATATCTTAGACTTTGTTTTTGTGTATAAGTAAAACTGTTTGCTATATTTAAGGAAGTTTTAGGGGAAGAAAAATACATAGCAAAGTGAGAACTTGCCTTGTGTCTTTTGCTCTTTTCCACTAAAAAAATTCATTTCTGATGGCTTAATTTCTTTAGCCATGTATGGTTTTTAATCTAAAACTCCTATTTTAAGAAGCAAAAGAATCTTTTGCTTTTCAGTCCCCTATAGATCTTATGACTCTGGCTAGCATCAAAAACACTTCCAGAAGAGGTTTGGGTCACCTTCATTAGTCCTGGGATTAGGTCACCTTAAACAAGAGAATTTATAATTTAGAAAAAGTATTTGTTTCTGTTTTTTTTAACAACCAAAATGTTCAATGGTTTAAAAATAGTTTAAAAGATATTCTGTAAAACTTAAACTATATGGTGAAAGAAAGCTGCTTTGGTGATTTTATGTAAAAAATTATTTCCTTTCTTAGAGTAGAAGTTGGTTTGCAAATTAACGAGGTGGAGCCAAAATAGAGAATTGGATTGTAAGAGAGTGACTCACAATGTTTTGACTTTTTAAAATATATCTTTCCCGACAGCAATGACTGCCTTGTCATTTGATTGCTTTCTAATTAATGTTAATCTTTCCATTATAAATATCACAGTTTTGCCACCAGCACTACTAGTTGTGACCTCGTATTACCTGTCCTTGTAGGACACACTGGGCAATTATGACCATGGGTGTCTATGACTGAAAAGATGTATTTCCTCATATTCTAACCTTAGGTGTGGTACAATCAGTACTGCCATAAGAACATTTCCATTAATAGCAGAGAAACAAATCAATGTTTATTTGCTTGGAAGTAAAAATAGGTACTTGCTGACAAGTGTGTATTTCTTGCTACTTTTATTTATGAAGAATTAACCAACCATGAAGTATCCTTGATGAATAAAACCAACTTGCAATCTTTAAAAACTATTTAAAAGTAGATTTTTTAAAAAGAAGGAAAAAAAAGCTGTATACTATGGAAAATAGAAGCTGGATTGAACAGATAAAGTCAATCCAAGGCTCACGATACGCTCAGCAGAGCAGACCCTGCTTGAAACCCCTTCCTAAAGGCTTCAGGCAACCTAAAAGGAGAATTCAACCTGGAAGGAATACAGAGAGGTATGTGAATTCTCTAACACAAAAATGTTTGCAAATAGAAAATCAAAGCTGTGTTTAAAAAGTTCTGAAGTCAGATTATGCCAAAAGTAGGTTTGGTGGCTCACGCCTATAATCCCAGCACTTTGGGAGGCCTAGGCGGGTGGATCACCGGGTCAAGAGATCGAGACCATCCTGGTCAACATGGTGAAACCCCGTCTCTAGAAAAAAAAAAAAAGCAAGCATCAGTAAAATCTCAATCTCTCTCTCTCTCTCTCTCTCTCTCTCTCTCTCTCTCTCTCTTTCCCTCTTCCTCTCCCTCCCCCTCCCTCCCTCCCTCCCTCCCTTTCCTTCCCTCTCTCTCTCTCTGCCTATATGAGCCTGTATTTAGTCATTTAGATTCAGTGGTATCTGAGGGTGGCCTCCCTATTGTCTGTGAACCCAATGAACAAATTTAAAAGTTTAGCCTTAGTATACCTTGAGTGTTATATAATAAGGCTTACAACCTGAATTAGTAAGTTCTTACATTTAACTTCCAATTTATTTTTTCTTATTTATTTGAGTTAAGGAAAAAAGCTGTACACCTATCTACAAGAACTGTCATCATCCACTTGAACAAAGACCATTCATCTCTTCTTCTGGCAAATCCTGAAAACCTCAAGCCTTTGAATCACACTGTATGCATAGCTCGGTTAGTCTTCCTCTAAGACAATGTCTAAACTGACTTCTTCTTAGGTACTTTTTTTTTCACCTTGCTGATTCTTTCAGTAGATAATTATTGAGCTCCTCTTTTGTGCCATGCACTGGAGAGATCTTTGAACTGTGAAGGAATATAAACTTTTCTCCCCATTTTATACCTAATTTAACTCTTTCTTTTCCTTCATCATAAGCATCAGTTCCTCACAGAAGTACCCCTGACCTTCTAGTTTAGGTTGGTCATGTTTATTGCATAGAACCTGTCTTCCTTTATAGAATTGACTGCATTTTTAAATCAACTCATTTATTAAAATTATTTTACTAATGTTTACCCAGCATTAGAACAGGAACCACGTCTTATTTTGTTCACCTGTTTATCCCAGTACTTGGCCCACAGTACTGCTCAGTTAACTGGTGGACTGATTAGTACTTCATCAATGAATGGATGGGTCAATGAATGAAACATAGTTTCTTCCCTCCAAAAGCTCATAGCATAGTATAGGAAAATAAGCATAGCTGGGCAGGAAAAGTAGATGAGACTGGAAAGGCAAGTGTGGGATAAAATTATAAACATCCTGGCTAAGGTGTTTTTGCATTATTTTGTTGGAAAGAAGATGCCAACGAGATGTGGTTTAGACAAAAGCGGCAGCTGCAGAGCAGCAGGAGCACAGGGGCTGAGTCAGAGCACTTCACATACCCCTCTGCTTCCCTGGAAGAGTAATAAGGGTTGCAAGGAAGAACCTTTAAAGGATTATCTCCTTCCCATAGACTGGGACCTGGCTTACAGAAAGTCCCTGACCCTGGGGACCCACACAACAAAAATAGACTTGAACCAAGGGCTGGTCCAAATTTGGTTTTGACACATGTGGTAATACAGCAGAGTAATGAGTTGCTGTTTTTCTTCCAAGTCATTTTTCAGACAGTTTCAGGAAGATTGGAATTCCTGGTTTAGTCAGCCAGACAGTCAACAATATTTATTAAGCACTGGTCATGTACCAAATCCTGGGGAATAGAAGGATTTTTTTTTTAATTGATGTGGATATGGCCACTGCCCTTGCAAACCTTAGAGACTAATGAGCTAAAAAGAACAGCAAATAATCCAGAGCAGTTCCATGTGGTAAGTGTTTTGATAGGGAAGGCACAGAGAGCTGTGGGCTCACATGGGTGCAGCTCATGGGTCCCAGATGACATGTGCTCTGAGATGTGAACCCAATGAATAGAGTTAATCAAGGGAGAAGGGGAAAGAAGAACACATCAGGCAAAGAGACCAAGGTATGTAAAAACTCATAGACAAGAGAGACATTGCATGTGAGATGAAGGGAAAGGTATTCTGGAGCATAGGGTGGAGGAGAGGAGTGGCAGGAAGGCACCGGGGGCAAGAGGTGAGGGAGAACCTGTAGAATTCAGCAGGACAAGATCACACAGTGCTTTGTAATCCACGCCAGGAGTGCAAGCTTTATGGTCAGGACAATGGGAAGATTAGAGGTGATGGGAGGATTAAAGAGTTGACTGTCAACAGCATGATAGATGTACTCAAGGAGCAGGAAGTGGGAGGAAGGACAGTTCCAAGGCTTGGGCATGAATCTCAGGAGAAATGATGGCAGCCCCACACTCAGGTAGTCGCAAAAAGGATAAAGAGTAATGAGGAGATATGAGAGATATTTAAGAGGGCTATTGGTTGGGCTTTGGGAACTGATTGGGTGATAAGGGAAGAAGAAATGAGGAATCAAGGATGCAACTTGCATCACTGCAGGGCGGTGGGACCTTCCCCTAAGCTGTGGCACACGGAGTAGGAATAGATTCAGTGCCAGAGGAACGATGGTGAATTCTATTTGAGATATGTTTGGGTAAAAAGTACCCATGGGACATCTTAGGGGTAATATTCAGCTGCCATTTGGATCAACAGATCTGGAACTAAGGATAGAGATCCCAATTGTCTCTGTGACTCTTCCTGTTGGTAGTCCTTACATGTTGACATATACAATAGTCATAACAACATGAACTTTCAAGTCAGGGGAGACCAAGGCTCAAGTTACTTATGAGCTGTGTGAGCTTGGACACATTACATTGACAAGACTTTCGGAGCTTTAGTTTCTTCATCATAAAAATGTGTTCATAATGTTACCTACTTTACAGGCTATTGAGAGAAATAAATGAAATAATCTTTGTAAATCACTTAGCCTCAATCAATCTTTATTGATGGTGGTGGTGGTAGTGGTAGTGGTGGGAGTAGTAATGTCATCTACCCTGAAAATGTAGATTTGAGAACCACCAATGCATAGAACCATGAAAGGTGGATTTGAGAACCACCAATGCATAGATGATACAAGGAACCACTAAAAGAAATGATGATAAGAATGTGGAAAAAAACACCAACATTGAAGGGATACAGAAGGGGCATACACAATGGATATTGAGAAATAGCCAGGAAGGTAAGAGGAAAATGAAGAGAGTGCCATAGCACCATGGAATCTAAGGGAAGAGAGGGCTTGAAGAAACTACTGGAAGCAGTCAGTGGAGTAAAATTCTACCAAAGGGTCAGAAAGGTAAAGGCTGTAAACTGACACTGAATTCAGGACAAGTTAGGATCAGTGACCCCTGAGACAAGTGTTTCATTAGAAGGGCAGGGATGAAAGCAAAATTATAACAGGTTGAGAGAAGTTGCCAGATATGGATCACTACTTAATATGCAAATACTTCTCATTAAAAACAGTGCAGGGCAGGAGCATAAGAACAAAGTTAAAAGTGTGTTCTGACTATGGAAATTTGATTTTGCCTCAGTGCTATGGTTCGAAGTGTAACAAAAAGACCTTCAGGGTCTGAATTTGAATGTTCCATTCTAGTTCTTTATCATGCATTGTCAGGCGCTGCCAAAGGAAGGGGAAAATAATTCTAAAGTCATTTCCTATAGAGGAGACTTCTTGAATACACCATCTAAGTATAATGTGTTTATTCTGTTCTCACGGCTTTTTGGAAAAGGAATTAAACTGTATATAGCATCGGTAGCAATTTTCTGCATTGCATTTGTATTCACTTGGAGAATTCATTTTCCCATTTAAAGTATTATAAGGTCTTTGTTGAGCAGGAACTCTGACAACAGCCTGCATCACTAGATCCCATTTCAGGGTCTTCTCAATGACTTTTGTGGATTTGAAAAGAGCTTTGCCTTCTCTTCACTATCAGAGAGAACATACAGATTTGGGATTGGCACTCAGGATTCATGTATCTTTGTGAGAACATTTCACATGATCTGTGTTAGAGCCTTTAACCTCAAATGAAATAGGCTTTATTTCCTCCAAACACACACACACAAAAGCACACACTCCTATACATACATGCACGTGTGTGCAGGGGCACACACCATTCAAAGCCTTTCACCTGGAAATAACATTGAACAGATAAGGAAACTGAGGCACCAAATGATTTATTTTAGCCAAGACTGTATTATGACTGTATTATGTGTGTATATATATATATATATATATGAGTAATATATAATATGATATAACATATGGAGTATATACATCTTATATATATATATATATGATGTATGTAATCTCATGTCTTGCAGTGTTCTGAGCACTTTAGATAATTTAATCTCTACAACAACTTTATCATGTAGTAGTAGTATTATCAGTATCCTCCTTTTACATATGAAGAAACTGAAGCACAAAATGAATAAGTAGCTCAAAGAAGATCAATCAGGTAATGAAAGGCAGAGCCAGGATTTGGACCCAGAGAGTCTGGAGCCAGAGGCTGCATACTTAACTTTTACCTATACCATCGCTCAGTAATTAACACCTGAGATCATCCCAAAGGATGCTCAACCCAGGGCTTCATTTTATGGGCAAGAGAATAAATATTTCAGAGAAAGATTTTGGCCTTCTGAGCAGCCTCACATACCTAGAAGCTTAGTTGTTGCTGTTTTGCTCAGAAATGCACCACTGATCTGTATGAGATAAAGCTTAGCAACAAAGCTAATTTAAGTACCAAAAGGTGAAAGGTGGTTTATCTTGAAAACACACTGCCACATTTTCGGCTACCAGTGCTGTGATGCAAGGCCAAATTCAGAGCTAAAGTGAATATAAGTAAAAGGATACGTTATTTTATCTCTTCTCTATAAAGTATATAGTTTTAAAGAAAAGGTACCTTTTATGTAACATCAATATTTCCAAGAGAACCCAGGACGAGTTAGGGGCAAATCATGATAGAACAGAGACACCTACTGGTGAGAACAACCCTCACTTCATAATTTATATTCTATCATAATTTATTTCGAGAATGACAGTGATCCCATTACCATTTGAAATGTATTGGATATGGACAGTATGGTTATATGATACAGAGTATCCCCTTCAGGAGATTACATTTTAAAAAGAAAATATCATATGTATTCAAGTATTTTTGTAATAAGCACAGGATTGCCATTCTCCCTTATAGAAATACCAAGGTACTTTTAAGGGTACCTTGAAAGTAGCTATACAATAAGTAGCTATACTTGGATGAGGCAAATACCCGGCTAGTTGCAAGGTCCCTTGAGTCCTTCATTCTTCTCATTTCAGTCAACATGTTGCATTCCAAAGCACCCCACCTCCCAAAGCATGCCCCCCCATTCTAATACAGTTACCTTGGGGGTTATGATTGCAACATGAATTTAGTAGGGACACAAACATGCAAACCAGAGGAGGATGAAGGAAACTGAAGAGGGCTACAAGGCACTCCCAGCTTAGAAGCTAGGAGCCAAGGGGCTGATCATTCTAAACGTCTCTGGCGGCTCTTGACAGGCAGTTCCCAGCCAGTCTGGGGATCAGAGCTGGTCTTATCAGATCAGATGTTCATATTTCTTCTGCAGTACTCAGATGTTATTTTGATTCCCCAGACATGACACTTTTCATCAAACATTTCATGAATATATAATTGTTTGAATTTTCTCTTGTCAGTTGGTTGATGTTGAGATTGTACTTTGAATATTGTACTTTCCCAAGTTTTGAATAGGAGAAAGAGTTCAAAAAGGAGAAATGCATAACTTATAAATGACAGAAATTTATTTCTCACAGTTCTTGAGGCTAGGAAGTCCAAGATCAAGATACCAGCAGATTTAGTGTCTGGTGAGGACTCATTTCCTTATTTGTAGATGGTACCTTCTCACTGTGTCCTCACATGTGATCTCTCTTGGGCCTCTTTTTTGAGGGTACTCATCCCATTGATGTGGGCTCCACCCTCAAGACCTAATCACCTCCCAAAGCACCCCCCAATTCTAATATAGTCACCTTGGGGGTTATGATTGCAACATATGAATTTAGTGGAGACACAAACATGCAAACCATGGGAGGGTGAAGGAAAGTAAAGTTTAGGAGAAGAGAAAACTAGATAGGGAGAGGACAATATTACTTTGTTGTTTGTTTTTTTAGTTAAAACACTTTGGATTCTCAGTTTAAACTTTCTAAACTTCCTAGCCATGCTCACTCAATTGAAAAGTCTTAATAGCTTTAGAAGAAATAGTTCTGTTGGATTGTTTGGATGCAATAGTTTATGTTGTTTGGTTTTAGTTTCAATGTGGAATTTGAAGTTAAAGTCAGACAGTCCACATACCTGAAAGTGAAATTGAATGAAATTGAAAGTGATTACACCTCAGATTCAAACAGGATACTTTTATTTGAGGGAGGGGAGAGGATAAGAGAATTTAAAACAGTTTAATGGACGATACATTAGTGTTGAGAATTCAGCCAACTATTGAGATACAGACTTAATATTAAAAATAAATTCATGAATATTACTGATTAGAGTTTATTCATTAAGCACCTAAGCAGAAGCATTGTGTTAGGTGTTATAAAGTAAACAGATCTCAATCAGACATATCCTGACCATTGAGGAGTTGTAATCCAGCAAAAGATGAGATAAATGACTAATCTTTAAGACGATAGGAAGAAGCTGCAGGGAGAATGAAACAAATAAGGACAATGGAAAGCATCCTTCGCTTTTTGAATTCCCTCTTCCCCCACATCCATTCTACCCCCAAAAAGAAGTAAGGCAAGACTGGAAGCAGTTGAGCCAGTTAGAAGGCTAATGCCATTGTTTAGGAATGAGAAGTAAAGCATCTGAATTAACATGGGAGTAGGAAGGAGGTATGGATTGAGGGAAAAAAAATTGCAAAAGATGAGAATAGAATCTAGGGACTTTGATATAGAGCTTATGGAAGAAGAGTTATACATAACCATAGATGTAGACATAGAATATTAGAACTGGGGGGAAAACTTTAATTTCCAAGTGGAAAAATGAAATAAAGGCAGTACTTTTAATAGAAATAGAAAAATTTGAAAGAACTATTTGCCAGAAGGTAGAGAGCAACATCATGAGTTTCCTTTTTCAACTATTTCTTTTTTTTTTTTTTTCCTTTTTCAACTATTTCTAAGTCTAGAGGGACCAACAGATTTGTAAGTGAAACTATCACAGAAGAATTTGGAAATGTGGAACTGATCTCAGGAGACTATTTCTAAGACAGGAGATCTATGGAGAGAATTCAAGAGATCTTGAGAATTCACTGAAATCTTGTGCAAAAAATGATATTAATTTGTTTATATTAAGGGTTAACTTTAAATCACTTTTATTCCCATGTGCTTTTGTAGAAGGTGATTAAATATAAAAGATTATTGATTATAAAGGAGATTTTGAAGAAGGATATTTCCCTGACCCCTTCATGGATGGGAAGTAAGGAACATGGGCAGTGGAACTAGCCAGCCACTTCATTGCTGGCAGGAGCAGACTCCACTTGTTTGGTCCTGCTACATTCCACCCCAAACGAGAGGTGGAGCACAGGTAAGTGGGTGCAGCAGGCAAGGTGAAAGCTTTTAGGTGCCAGCAGGAGCAAAACTCCATGCAGGTCCTGCGCCAGCATCCAAGGGTGGTGTCTGCAACCCCTGTAGCCCAAGAAGGAGTGCTACGATGCTGTTTTAATTGTTAATAACTTAGTGTAGGTTCAGTGTGACAGCCTTTTGCATCCACACTCCTGGCACCCAAGTTCTTATCTGGCATCCAGAAGGAATAAGGTCACATGAATGATTTAAAGATGGTAAATGTGGGGGATTCTATTGCCAATGAAAGTGGCTTTCAACAGGAAGGGGACCTAAAAGGGGGACAGAGCAGGAAGTAATCTTCCTGTGAAGTTCAACCAACCTCAGCTGATGTCTCTCTAAAGGTATGCCATCAAGCTGTCCCTCTGAAGTCAAGCTGTTTCTCTCCAATGTCTCACCTTAGTCTCCAATGTCCAGCTGCTTCTCCTCTCCTTGTTGGCTGAGCCTGGGTTTTTTATGAGCACAGGATGCGGGGCAGGGAAGGCCATGGGTGGTTTTAGAAAAGGCAACAATTGAGCTGGAAAACAGGGATGTAGTTTCTCTCTTTGGGCCATAGTAACAGGCTTTTTGGCTTCAGGGTCCCTCACTGCAGACCCACCCTCTTCTGCCAGAATTTCCCTGCCTCTTGTCCCTATCAGTTTCTAGACATAAATAACAGTAAATTACTAATTTGAGAAGAAAATCATTTCCTTGTGAGACTTTTTCAATAAGTACTAAAGTTGAGAAATGATTTTTTGAGAAAAGAGTGAATAAATCATGTACAGCAAAGAGAAACAAGGATCAAAAGGTTGAATTTAGCACCAGATAACCTTTCAGTGGAATGAGAGAGTAAATACTATAATCAGTTGACTAAAAGTAGTCATTAATATGTGAGATATCACCCTTATTATAGTGTTCAGATTTTTAAAAAATCAAAAAGAGATAATATGAAAAGATAATAAAAAGATAAGTATGCTGTTCTTAAATGAACATATGATTATTTTATTGAAAATTAGGATAAATTCCAGTATTAAAAACCTCAGTCCTAGTCAACAAATCAACTCCATTTAAATATATTCTTAACTGGCAATTGCATATGACATGAATAAAGTGAAGTGTTTTTATTTCAGTTCAAACAGAATTGTTATTCTGTCAATGGAGTTGAAATTGGGAAAGGAATAAATATGGTCATATATAATTTAAGTGGTAAATTTTTAAAAGAATGGTGGTCCCTTATACCAAAATATGTATTTCCAGTAATATCAGCTTTACAACTAGTTATAATAGGTGAATGTTTTGTGGTATAATTTAAAAGCCACTAAAAAGTCACTAGTCAAAAATATTTCCATTGCCTGATATTCTACAGATGATGATGAAATTCTACTGCTGGGTTCAGATATAATCTGACTCTCATAGTGATATCAGGTTGGTAGAACAGGAGCTGAAGGCAATGGTTGCTTGGGCAGATATTTTGGCAGGGAAGACAAAGGACTCAAAGAAGAGTGAAAGGTGTAGAGACGAGGGGATGCAGGCTAAAGGGTACTCAAGGGAAATAAAACTTGCCCCAGAGTGTTTCCCAGGCTGACCAGGAATGCCAATATGCAATCAGGCAATTATATTCTCATTTTCGACCTACCTAGTCATGGTTTTACAGAGAGCAAATTAGTTCCTTTCAGCCTATTCCTATTGTGAATTTTGGTGTTCTTTATTTATCTGCCAAACCTGTGGTACCTGACAATCTCCCAACCATATCATTAGAATGAGAGCTTTAAAGCAAAAAGATCAAGCAGCATAAATCTTGTGTCTTCTATAGCAGTGTGAAGTCATCATCTGTCTTTGCTTTGTTCTTTTGTCTACTTAGACTTTCAGAAGCAAACACTATTTAAGCAATGAGAGAATGGGGTTGTGGGAATGACACAAATGGAATGTTTATTATTATTATTGCCTTTATTTATGTAGAAATCATAGAATTTGTTTCACTTAGCTTAATGTCTTAGAAAATAAGATTAAGAAAGTCTAAAGGCCATGATAGTATTTGTTGTATTGCATTTGCATAAATAAAAATTTGATGAAAATAACAGACATATTCAATAGGCATTTAAGGTAAGTACTCAGACCTGGGAAAATTCCTAAAAACCATTTTTAAGGAATTCTAAGCTAGTTTGAAAATAATGTGGCAAAATGAACTCTGTATATTTTATTATGTGTATATAAATGATTCAAAACCATAAATAAAATATTACTCCAATAGTAGGAGAAAATTGATGATTCAGTTTCCCCTGGTACACAAAGCTTTCAGCCTCCTAGAGGTCACTTAATGTGGTGCAGCTGGCCAGTGGTAGCCAGGGCTCACTGGGTTGCAGTTTTATGTGCTATTGTAGTATAATGTATTTAGTCATGCCCTCTGCCTGTTTTAGGAGGTCAAATTTTAGTTTCCTGGCATATACAAAACTAGCCTGGCATTTAGAAAACCTAGAAGTCTAAAAGACAATGCTGTGCTCAATGACCAATTCTGCAAAGAACAGCTGTGGCCACAAATAAAATACCATGTATTTGTCAGTAAATAGAATGGAAAGGGCTTTTTGACACCCACAGGTCTTTTCCACCAGATCTTCAAGTACAGCTAGCAATATTTATCAGTATTATCATCTCCAAAGGAGATATACATCTGTTTATATATGTAAATCCATGTATTTATATGCGTGCATATGTTACACCATAGCATTAAGGTGTTTCTATGAGAATTTTTCACGTCTTTACATGTTTAAGCATCTTCAGCACTATGTGGAGGGACAGCTCCACCTGGTTCATGGCCAAAATGGAGTTCACATAGCCCGGTCCTCTAAGTTTTCTCCTTCTCTCAGCAGTGACTCCCAAGGCACATCCAAAGAACCCCTAGGCTTCTGAAAATCACAGAAGGAAGTGATCTTCACTAAGGAGATTAAGAAAGACTTTTGGGAGGGGGAAATGTGTAGTTTTTAAACTGGGACTGATTCAAAATAGTTGTGTGCCACACAAAAGATAGGCTTCTGAACAACCACTGCTTTTTCCATCATTAGAAGACAAGATATGTGTGGTAGCCTTCAGACATGACCTGCCTCCTTCCCTTTGTAGCCGATGAATATTTGACAGGCTACAGAAAATGAGGCATGGCCACAGGCTGTGATGGAGTGACTGTATAAAGGTCTACCACTGACAAACAGATTGCATTTGACCAAGTGAGGATCCCTAGCTTGAAATTACAGAAATATCTTAAACTTCTATATAAAAAGTAATAAATTTAAACATGAAAATGTTTAGGCTGTATGTGAAAATTATCTGGACATTTATCATAATATACTCTGTGTATTTTTATCTGTAGACTAACTTGGTTAAATTTTGCTTTGACAATCAGATATTACTGCTGACATATGTCTTCATCTATGAAGACTATTTGTTGAATATATGCAGTAAGGTTAGCCACTATTTAAAAGCACTTACTAGGTGCTAGATATAATTAAGCTCTACTTTCCTTTTTTTCTGAGACAGAGTCTCACTCTGTTGCCCAGACTGGAGTGCAATGGCACAATCTTGGCTCACTGCAACCTCCACTGCCTGGGTTCAAGCCATTCTCCTGCCTTAGCCTCCTGAGTAGCTGGGATTACAGGCACAGGCCAGCAGGCCCAGCTAATTTTTGTGTTTTGAGTGGAGATGGGGTTTCACCATGTTGGTCAGGGTGCTCTCAAACTCCTGACCTCGTGATCTGCCCACCTCGGCCTCCCAAAGTGCTGGGATTACAGGCATGAGCCACCATGCCCGGCTAGCTCTACTCTTAATGTTATCACCTCTATTACCTGAAAAGTAGATGCCTCATAGCCAAGTGAGTGATGGAACTGAAATTTGATTCTAAAATGTGACCTATAAGCTAAGACTATAGTTTAAAACTATTGAGTCAATTATTTTTAAATTAACCACTTAAGTCATATATAACTTAAGTCATATAAGATCAATAAACATTTACCTAATCAAAACATGGGTCTTTTATTTTGAGACAAATCATATAACTGAAATACCCACATATGTAGAAACCAATATCAATCAATAATCTATCAATAATGTTAACTTTTCTTAAATTTCATCAGCAATTTAAAAATAATGTCCTGGCCAGGCACAGTGGCTCACACCTGTAATCCCAGCACTTTGGGAGCCAAGGCAGGCAGATTGCTTGAGCCCAGGAGTTCAATACCAGTCTGGGCAACATGGCAAAACCCCCTCTCTGCAAAAAAAATAAGTATTTTATATGTATATATATATTAGCTGGTCATGGTGGTATGCACCTGTAGTCCCAGCTACTCAGGAGGGACGAGTGTGAAAATGGCTTACACCCAGGAGGCGGAGGTGGCAGTGAGCCTTGATTATGCTACCACACTCCAGCCTGGGTAACAGAGCCAGACACTGTCTCAAAAAATAAAAAAATAATAATAAAAATACTCTCCTAATATAAATTCAAGTAATTTATTGTATCAGATAATAATATGGTCATTGTTATGCATTTTCTACACTTTTTAAGGTAGCTGCTTTGATGCTGAAATTGTTCAATTAAACTATATGGTTTTTTTAATTTTTATTTTATGATGAAGATGTAAGTACTAAGTAGCTTTGCTAGTGATTAATGAAAATTTATCAACCCAAGTTATATCCTAGGAAATATTATGAAGTAAACTACTTTATTTAAAACCCAGATAGCAATAGAATACAGAAAGCAGTAATAAAAGATCAGAAATATAAATGTTAGAACTAAGAAAGGGCTAATAGGACTATAACACAGAACTATGCACAGACAAATAAGTTGTAGATAAGGTATACACGGGGGTATAACAGGTAGATAAGTTGTAGAACTCCTAAGCTAAAGTTATGTCAAAAGAGTGAGAGTTCTGTCCATTTTTACAGAGTGTGGAAGGTAGCCTACCTTCTCTCTTACTGAGTCAAATTATCCAAAGTTCAGCTTGAGAAACATTGGGCCCATGTTACCTTCATATGAACCATCAAAATATAATAATTATTATAATTTAATATAATAATGACTGTTATCATTTTGGGTAGGAATATGGCTTAGTATACACATGCAAACATCAACAAATATTTTATGAATCACCGTTTACCCTTCCTTATATTTTCTCTTCTATTCTACTTTTTTTTAAATGCTGATTATGACTATCAAATTTATTTATAACCCACCAATGGATTGCTAGCCACAATGTGAAAAAAATGCTGTTATGATGAGCCACACATAGGTAATTGCCACCACGTTTTGGTAGGACCTGCTTTTACTAAGAGCTGAATAGTCGAGAGTTGAGGTACAGTACAGTACGTAGTTAAACTTACTGCTGCTTCATATGTAAACACTGGTTTATCTAGACAACAGTATGAGCAGTCCCCAGCACCTTTAACTGATAAACCGCCACTAGAGGAAGTGTTTTAAACTTGGGTTTTTTTAATTTCTTAACATCAGAGAAATTTCTTATTGCTAACCTAACTGTTTTAATCTGTTATTTTGTAGTATTTCCTTTTTTATCTTTCTCCTGCCTTCTGCTGATGTAAGTGATTTTTACAGCTTCTGGGACCACACGTTCTAACTTGTTCTAGGCTACTACTTACAATGCAGGTGTTAATTACCTATTTAACGAATCATAGCTATTTACTTCCAGCAGTAAATACAACTTAGTTTCTCCAAATTAAACTGGTTTTCCTGCTGACTAAGGTTCCAAACCCCTATGACTTTATTCTCCTTTTCAAATGACATTAGGTTTACTTTTGAAAGGAATGTATGAAATGGCTCTGTGACTGTTCTTAGCTCTCTTTCATTAGTCTGGACCTTCTCACTGAATAATACAACCTGGCCATATTCATTTCCTCAGGCTAAGAAAGGTATTGTCTCACAGTTCTGGAAGCTAGAAGTCTAAAACCAAGGTGTGGATAGGGCTGTGCTTCTTCTGAATTGCTAGAAAAGAATCCTTTCCTGTCTCTTTCTAGATTTTGATGATTGTTGACAATCCTTGGCTTGTAGCCATACCATTTCAATGTCTGCCTCTGTTGTTACACGGCTATCTGCCCTCCATGGGCCTCTCTGTGTCTCTGTTGCCTTCTTATAAGAAGGCACTGGTCATTGGATTTAGGGCCCATCCTAATTGAATATGACCTGATCATAACTAATGACATCTGCAAAGACCTTGTTTCCAAATAAGATCACACTCTGAGTTTCTGGATGTACAAGAATTCTAGGGAGATGCTATTGCCTTAGTCCATTCCTGCTGCTATAACAAAATACCTTAGACTATGTAATTTACAAACAACAGAAATTAACTTCTCAGTTCTGAAGGCTAGAAATTCTATGATGAATATTTCAGCAGATTCAGTGTCTGGTAAGGGCCTGCTTTTTGCTTCAAAGATGGGGCATCATTGATGTGTCCTCACATGGTGGAAAAGGCAGGCATGCCCTCTTCAGCCTCTGTTATGAGGGTATGAATTCCAGTCGTAAGTGTGGTCGCTCTCCGTCTTAATCACTTCCCTAAAGGCCCCACTTCTTAATATTATTGCATTGTGGATTAAGTGTCAACAAATGAACTTCAGAGGGACATAAACATTCAGACCATAACACTATTCAACCCAGTATGCTGATTTCCCAAAGGGATCTGTAAACCAAAAAGGATCTGAAACAGGTCTCAATCAGTTTAACAGCTTATTTTGTCAAGGTTAAGGGCATGCCCATGACACAGCCTTAGGAGGGCCTGAGAACAGGTGCCCAAGGTGGTTGGGCTACAGCTTGGTTTTATATGTTTTGGGGAGACATAAGACATGAATCAAACAACATATGTAAGATGTACATTGGTTTTATCTGGAAAGGCAGGACAACCCTGGGGGTGGGGGGTGGGGGGGAGCTTCCAGGTCATAGGTGGATTCAAAGATTTCCTGATTGGCAATTGGTTGAAAGAGTTTGTCTAAAAACCTGGAATCAATAGAAGGGAGAGTCTGGGTTAAGATAAAGGATTGTGGGGAGGAAGGTTCTTATTATGCAGATGAAGTCTTCAGGTAGAAGGCTTCAGAAAGAATAGATTGTAAGTATTTCTTATCAGACTTAGAAAGGTTCCTGACTCCAGCCTGCCTGGTAGCTCATGCCTGAAATCCCAGCACTTTGGGAGGCCTAGGCATGTGGATTACCCGAGGTCAGGAGTTTGAGACTAGCCTGATCAACATGATGAAACCCCATCTCTACTGAAAATACAAAATTAGCTGGGTGTGGTGGCACATGCCTGTAATCCCAGCTACTTGAGAGGCTGAGGCAGGAGAATAACTGAACCCAGAAGGTGGAGGTTGCAGTGAGCCAAGATTGCACCATTGCACCCCAGGCTGGACAACAAGAATGAAACTCCTTCTCAAAGAAAGGTACCTGACTCTTAATTAATTCTCTCCTGGGTAAGTAGGGTGGAGGGGAGACCTGGAAATGGAAAGGAATTCTCTACAGAATGCAGATTTTCCCCACAAGAGACTGCTTTGTAGGGCCATTTCAAAAATATGTCAAAGAAATATAGTTTGGGGTGAAATACTTAGATTTGTTTTAGGGCCTACTATCTGTCATGTTGGTATTTTATTGCTACAGTGTCTGCTTTGTCAGTCTTAAAGTTTCTGCTTTAATGTTATATGCTGGTCAGCTGTCCCTGAATTCCAAAGGGTGGAGAGCATAATAAGGCATGTCCAACCCCACTTCCTATCATGGCCTGAACTAGTTTTTCAGGTTAACTTAGGAAAGCCCTTGGCTAAGGAGGGGGTGGTCCATTCAATTGGTTGGGGGACTTAGAATTTTATTTTTTGTTTACAGACTATATATTTATCTCTACCAAACTTAATGAAATCAGTCAGCAACAGGCACAGAAATGGGCTAACTGGCAATTATGTAAGGGAGAAGGCATTGATGTCAAACAGGACTTAATGAGGATAAAGTTCTTCTACCCCTAACATTATATAGTAGCTAATAATTCTGCCCAAAACTCTTTAGTTCATATATTGTAAAATTTAGTTAATTATCATTAAAAATTGGCATTTATACAGAAATGTCTAACTTCCAAAACATCTTCTTATGCATTATATAATTTCAGCACTACAACCTACTAATGTAAAAGTAGTTGTCGTGATTAGCACCAGTCTACGGATGAAGAAACAGGCTCTGTGTCTTGACTGAGGTCATGCAGTTAATTCAGTAATACAGAACCAGGATGAGGGTCAAGTCATCTGACTCAAAATCCAGAATTCTTTCCACTACCAAGTTGAATTGTATTATGTGAAAGTGTTTAAAGCAATGGCTGTCAAGCACAGGGTGGGAGAGAGGTCAGAGTGGAATTAGAGACCTCTACAGCATCACCTCCAAGGCTGTTTTCTATATAACTACACCCACCCACCCACCCCAGAAACTCTAAACAGTGTTGAAAAGCCCCCAGAGCCCCTGAGGATCCACTCCTGCCCCCTAGAACTGAGATAGACTGGTTAAAAGTGTATGGGGGAACCTCCAGTTCTGATTTTTTTTAAGTGGCATGCATTTATGTCTGAGGTCAGTGCCTCTCAAATTTAAATGCACATATGAATCACTTGAGAACCTTGTTAAAATGCAGATTCTGATTCAGTGGGCCTGAGGTGGAGCCTGAGATTCTGCATTTCTAATGTGTTCTAGGTGATGCTGAAGATTGAAGAACCACATATTGAATGGCAAAGCCTTATGTGGCCCTCATAACAGAATCCAGGAGCAGGTCTATGCAGATAATAGAATGTGTCTATGTTATTGCAGAAAATGTCCATATCAGACAGCTATAAAAAGCAGGTCCTCTCTGCCCAGTAAACACCTCCTCAGTCCTTAATAAATACGTAAGTGCTTGGGCCCTTTCACATCATGAGTCCCAGTGGTTGCTGCCCAAACAAGCTAAATAAGACTCTGTAAAAGGCCCTTGTCTGTGATGCTCAGCTTCATGACAGGAAGAAACCTGTCATGCTTGCAACAGAAGAGCCAGTGAGATACTACTGTTCACAGGGCCCTGGAATGCACAGCAGCCTCCCCTAGTGGCAGATGTAAAGTGAACCATGCAAGTTCTCTGCAGTCACGGCTGGATTTGGCTCCCATCTGACTTTTCCTTGGCAGAGTCACTCCATTTCAGCATGACCCTCCATATCTTCTATTTTCTGGCATTGTGTAATGTGGTCTTAATGACACTGACCCCAAAAGTACTTTTCAAAAGAGGTTTACTGCAGAGATTCATTAAAAGGAAAAATGATTGCATTATGGCTTTTGTTTTTTCTTTCCTTCAAGCTGCTGGGACACAATCTTTAGATATGGGGATAATGGTGGAAATAAATCCCTGCAATTCTCTGTTAATGGTGATAGATGAGATGATGAAGCTGGCTAGGTGTCCAAGGAACAAAGCCAGCTTTTAATGGCACTTTAATTCTGGAAATTTAGAAGACTTCCTTGCAGAAATTGGAAGTTGGAGTGGCAGAGAAATAATTCAACAAATGAGCATGCTTCAGGGGACAGCTAGTAAAAATGGGTCCTTATACTAGTCTTCTCCGTGTGATTTCAGAATGTACTTAAGACAAAATTTTATACAAGAAAATAGTTATGGTAAATAATATAGTATTTATTTCATCATTTTCTCGTGTACCAATGAACGTTGGTACAGAGAGAGAACGTTGTTTAAGAGAGAAATGTTTAAACATATGGAGAAAAAACTCAACATCACTGATCATTAAAGAAATGCAAATCAAAACCACAATGAGATAGCATGCTGGCAAGATTGTGGAGAAAAAGAAATGCTTTCACACTGTTGATGGCATGTAAATTAGTTCAACCATTGTGGAAGGCAGTGTGGCGATTCCTCAAAGATCTAGAGGCAGAAATACCACTTAACCCAGCAATCCCATTACTGGGTTTATACACTAAGTAATATAAATCATTCTATTGCAAAAATACATGCATGAGTATGTTCATTGCAGCACTATTCGCAATAGCAAAGACATGGAATCAACCCAAATGCCCATCAATGATGATAGACTGGATAAAGAAAATGTGGTACATATACACCATGGAATAGTATGCACCCATAAAAAGGAACTAGATCATGTCCTTTGCAGGGACATGGATGGAGTTGGAAGCCGTTATCCTCAGCAAACTAACTCAGGAGCAAAAAAGCAAACACCACATTTTCTTACTTATGAGTGGGAGCTGAATGATGAGAACACATGGACACATTTCAGGGAACAACACACACTGGGGCCTCTCGGGGCTGGGGGTTGGGGGAGAGAGAGCATCAGGAAGAATAGCTAAGGGATGCTGGGCTTAATACCTAAGTGATGGGTTGATCTGTGCAGCAAACCACGTTTACTTATGTAACAAACCTGTACATCCTACACATGTAACCAACAACTTAAAAGTTAAAGGAAAAAGAGAATGTTTAAGAAATTTCATAGCCTGAAGTTTTTATTAGAATACTCTTTAACATGAGGAAATATTTTTTCCAGAACACATAAACTTTATTTATCTTGCTCTCAACTTATAAAATCTAGTTAAAATATGTTCACATTTATTATTTCCATTCTATTATTTCTTTTTTTATATCCAACTTTTATTTTAAGTTCAGGGGTACATGTGTAGGATGTGCATGTTTGTTACACAGGTAAACATGTACCATGGTGGTTTGCTGCACAGATCATCCCATCACTTAGATATTAAGCCCAGCATCCATTAGCTTGTCCTAACATAAGAAAATATTATTTGGAAAGATAAATGATGATTTCAGTCAGGGATCACTCTTTTTCTACCTCTGTAAGATAATAGTGGATATTGGTTGGAGCTACTCAATCTTCCTGGTAAATTTTAACATAAATATGCTCAAGTCCTAGATCCTTCCATCTCCGTAGCAAGCAGGGTTGACATTCTGCTTCATATATATTTGTATAATGAATGTATTCCCTTCTTTACCTTTGCTACCGCCATTGCAGTAAAAATGTATTGTCTTGTCTTCATCTACACCCTGCCTCCCACATCAGTGCTATGCATTGCAGTCAGCAATCTTTCTAAAATGCAAATCTGAGCATACCTTTGCCTTGCTTGAATTCCTTGAATGGCTTTTACTGCTTACAGCAGTCTTTAGGCTTTGGCAAGCATCAGAATCACCTGGAGAACTTGTTAAAACACAGATTGCTGGGACATTCCCTGGAGTTTCTCATCCAGGAGGCATGGAGTGGGGCTGAAGAATTAGCCTTTCCCGCAAGTTACCACATAATGCCAGCGCTGCTGGACTGATGCTGTTTTTCTGATAACCACACCTTGAGGAAAATTGGTTTATAGAAGGAAGCCCATCAAACTCTTCATCACTACATCGATTGCCCTTCAGAATTTGTCCATCGCCCAACTCCCGAAAAATGTCTCACCCCTACTCTTTTCTTTATTTTTTTTCTTTCTTTTTAGATGAAGTATTTTTGTGTCACTCTGGCTGGAGTGCAGTGGTGGGATCTCGGCTCACTGCAACCTCCGCCTCCTGGGTTCAAGCGATTCTCCTGCCTCATTGGCGTTACAGGTGCATGCCACAATGCCCGGCTAATTTTTATATTTTTAGTAGAAACAGGGTTTCACTATGTTGGTGAGGCTTGTGTCATCCTGACCACAGATGACCCACCCAACTTAGCCTCACAAAGTTCTGGGATTACAGGTGTGAGCCACCCCACCAGTCCCCCACTCTTTTCTGTGCCTCCACCTGCATTCAACCACACCACACTACTCAATTCTCTGAAAGCAAGGCTCTCACAATTGGTTGTGCAAGTTTTGCACTGCACAAAAGATGGAGGCATCATTCACATTATAATCTCTTGATGGGATCCCTCTGGAATTGACCAGTTTACAGCCTATACCGTTATATGCAGCAGTCCTAAAATAATCACAAACCCCATGCCTCTTTATGGATGTGCCCAGCCACGCAAAAGTACTTGAAATTTTGTGAACAAACCATCATCTTTTGGGATTCAAAGCCTTTGCCCACCATTTTCATCAGTCTGTAATGCCTTTTATCCCTTTTCTGTGTAGAAACCTCCATGCATCTCTTAAGGCCTCCCTCTCAAAAAAGATTTATGATTAGCATTATCCTGAGATCAAAGAAAACACTTTTCCAACAGGAAAGGGAAGAATGTTATAGAATCTGGATAGAGCCATAAATACTCTGGTGTAAAATTTCAAAACACTCCAAGTATTCAAAATGTGTTTTGTCTCCCTCAGCTTTTCATGACTTGTCTTCAATGGGCTAGAAAACTGATAAGGAGAAAAGTGAGGAAACTTCTTTCCACTTTCTTTCTTTTTTTTTTTAGACAGAGTCTTGCTCTGTCACCCAGGCTGGAGTACTGTGGTGCAATCTTGGCTCACTGCAATCTCTGCCTCCTGGGTTCATGCTTCAGCCTCCCAAGTAGCTGGGACTACAGGCACGTGCCACCACACCTGACTAATTTTTTTTTTATTTTTTGGTAGAGACAAGGTTTCACCACATTGGCCAGGCTAGATTCAAACTCCTCACCTCAAGTGATCCACCTGCTTCACCTCCCAAAGTACTGGGGTTATATGCACGAGCCACCTCTACTTTCTTGTTTTGTTCTAGATCTCCACATATCTAAGTTGTTGTATGTACATGTATGTAGTAGTTCAACAAACTATGCTTGTGAATATACATTTGTGAAATGGAATATACAGCATTCTTAAGTTTACATTTTTATGACCTTTTTATTACTCTCCTGTGGGGCTTAAATTTCAATTACATGGATCAGTGATTATATATTTTTTACATACATACATACACATGCACAATCATGTGCCACATGAGACAGTGATACATATATGCCATCATGTGCTGCATAACAATGTTTCCCTCAGTAACAGACTACGTATATGAGTGATCCCATGAAAGATGACAAGATTGTATTTTTTTTAAATTTTTTTATTGCATTTTAGGTTTTGGGGTACATGTGCAGAACATGCAAGACAGTTGCATAGGTACACACATGGCAGTGTGTTTTGCTTCCTTTCTCCCCTTCACCCACATTTGGCATTTCTCCCCAGGCTATCCCTCCCCAGCTCCCCCTCCCGCTGGCCCTCCCCTTTTCCCCCCAATAGACTCCAGTGCTTAGTACTCCCCTCCCTGTGTCCATGTGTTCTCATTTTTCATCACCCGCCTATGAGTGAGAATATGCGGTAACAAGATTGTATTTTTACTGTACCTTTTGTATGTTTAGATATTTTTAGATACACAAATACTTGCCAATATGTTACGATGTCTACAGTATTCAGCACAGTAACATGCCACATGGTGTGTAGCCTAGGAACAATAGGCTAAACCATATAGCCTAGGTGAGTAGTAGGCACTGCCATCTAGGTTTGTGTAAGTGCATGCTATGACTTTTGCACAGCAAAATCATAATGATGCATTTCTGAGAACATATCCTTATTGTTAAGTGACACATGACCATATGTATATATAAACAAATATAGAAAATATGTGTGTATATGTGTATATATGTATATTTTTAATGGATAGCCTATATTATTAATTCTCAGTGGCTTAACCTGTTATTGCATGAACCTGAATCTCCCCAGATCTATCACTTAATTAACTGTGGATTAACTGAAGACTCCAAATTATACTCTGAAAAATATATATATATTATAGGATATGGAATGAATACAGCACTTTTATTTAAGAAAATTTGTTTTGTGATGTGAAGCCCAAGGCCTATATATATAGTCAAAAGCAGGCTTTCCAAAGAATAAGGTTTAAAGAAAAGGCCATTTGCCCAAGATCATGAAAAAAAAGAAAGAGAAAAGAAAGATTACTAAAACGTATAGAGTTTAAAACTAGGGAAAGATAATGCTGTTGATCTTGTAAAGCTATTCTGTTATCTCAAAATAGGCTACTTGTAATATGAATTCTTATTGTTAAAAAAATTCTATAGCTAGTTAAAGCTTTTAGGCTGACTGGGCAACATGGAAGCAATTAAAAATGACAAGAGGTCTGTCTTACTCTTCTTGGATGATTAGGAAACATTTGGTTTCTTCAGGGTGGATTTTCATTTTCTCCAGTTCTGTGAACTTCTCCCTTTCTCTTTCTTTCTGTCTTTTTTTGAAGGTGGGGATTTAGGGGTGTTATTCCTGATTCAAATTGGATTTGCAAAGTGCCTGTTTTGTGTTAGGCACTGCAAGAAATTATATAGAAAGTCAGTAGTCATTACCTACCATAATTCTTTTTTTTTGAGATGGAGTCTCACTCTGTCGCCAGGCTAGAGTGCAGTGGCACAATCTTGGCTCACTGCAACCTCCGCCTCCTGGGTTGAAGCTATTCTCCTGCCTCAGCCTCCTGAGTAGCTGGGACTAAAGGAAAGGTGGCTGATTTTTTATATTTTAGTGGAGATGCGGCTTCATCATGTTGGCCAGGATGGTCTCGATCTCCTGACCTCCGCCCACCTCGGCCTCCCAAAGTGCTGGGATTACAGGTATGAGCCACTGCACCCAGCCACCTACCATAATTCTAAAACCTTAGTTGAGGAAACTGTCATTTCATATGAAATTGTCAAATATTTATTAAAGAAGGTGGTAAGGTTTGATGGGTATAGCAGAACCTGATTAAAATTCTGGCTAACTTAAGCTAAAAGTAGGAAGGAGAAGAGCTTTCTAGAAGATACTACTCAAAGGCAGAAACAGAGGCTCCCCATAATGCAAGTTTACTGTTCCTCCTCCTAGAGCACTACCATTAATTTGACTCCATTCCAAGCTCCTAATGTCCCAGTTTCTCCGTTCAAACTTCCATTTTTCCAGAAGCAAGAAAATCTGATTGGGTGATCCTGGAGCAGGGAGTGGCCCCTGGATCAGCATGCTAAGGGGATGAGGTTGCTATATCAAATATAGGACACCTAGTTAAATTTGAATTTCAGATAAACAGCAAGTTTTTTTTTAATATAAGTATATCTCATACAACAATTTTATTTAAATATAGTTTTATTTCCTAGACCTGGCAACCCTGTACAGAGGCAGCTCTCTGAATGCAGGCAAGGCTGCAAAGGGAGACCTGCTGAGTTAAAGTAAATGCAAAAAGTATCCATTGAAATTTAGAGTATTTGATGAATACAGGGAATAAATGCTACAAGCATCCAGAGGAATGCTTCCCTCAACTTCCCTGAGTTTACTTCAGCTCAGCTACGTGGAAGAGGGGGTATCTTAGAAGATTAGCAGCTATTAAGAAAAGTCCAACCTAGGAAATTCTTGATTCATTTTTACCAAGCAACTGAGAACCTGCTGTTCCTATGTCTCTCCTAAAGAGGTCATGCTCAGGCTGGGCGCGGTGGCTCACGACTGTAACCCCAACACTTTGGGAAGCCAAGGCGGGTGGATCATGAGGTCAAGAGATCAAGACCATTCTGGTCAACATGGTGAAACCCCGTCTCTACTAAAAATACAAAAAATTAGCTGGGCATGGTGGTGCGTGCCTGTAATCCCAGTTACTCAGGAGGCTGAGGCAGGAGAATTGCCCGAACCCAGGAGGCGGAGGTTGCAGTGAGCCAAGATCACGCCATTGCACTCCAGCCTGGGTAACAAGAGCGAAACTCCGTCTCAAAAAAAAAAAAGTCATGCTCATAAATATGTTCTCTGTAGGATATTGAAAGGACCATCATCCAGGCTTTGGGGGTCCCAGAAAGAATTAGGAACTGAGTTCTTCTTATGCCTCAATAAGAATTGATATATGATTTGGGAAGTTCTCAAGTAAGTATAATAATTAACATTTTAGTACTTTATACTTTAAAAAGTACTATAACACACTTTGTTTTATTTGTCCTCAAAACAGTGCTATGTAGGTAAGCAAAACATGTGTTTATGTTCCACACTTTCTATAGGGGAATACTGAATCCCAGAAAAGCTTAGTGTGGTATCCAGAGTCATAAAGCTAACAAGGTATGTCAGAACCAGGATTCAAACTCAGGCCACTTTACTCCATCCATATTACGACCACCCCTCCCCATTAAGTTCTTTAGTGGTAATTTCTGGGATTTTGGTGCACCCATCACCTGAGCAGAGTACACTATACTCAATGTATAGTATTTTATCCCTTACCCTCTTCCCACCCTCCCCTAAGTCATTATAGTCCATTATCTCATTCTTATGCCTTTTGATCCTCATAGCTTAGCTCTCAATCATAAGTGAGAACATACAATATTTAGTTTTCCATTCCTGAGTTACTTCACGTGGAATAATGGTCTCCAGCTCCATCCAATAGCAGTTGCTGCAAATTCCATATTTCATTCTTTTCATGGCTGAGTATATGTCCATGATATGGATATATACCAGATTTTCTTTTTCTTTTTTTTTATTGCATTTTGGTTTGGGGGTATATGTCAAGAACATGCATGATAGTTGCATAGGTACACACATGGCAGTGTGATTTGCTGCCTTCCTCCCCATCACCTATATCTGGCATTTCTCCCCATGCTATCTCTCCCCAACTCCCCACCCTCCACTGTCCCTCCCCTGTTTCCCCCCGACAGACCCCAGTGTGTGATGCTCCCCTCCCTGTGTCCATGTGTTCTCACTGTTCAACACCCACCTATGAGAGAACATGCAGTATTCGATTTTCTGTTCTTGTGTCAGTTTGCTGAGAATGATGGTTTCCAGGTTCATCGATGTCGCTATAAAGGACACGAACTCATCATTTGTTGTGGCTGCATAGTATTCCATGGTGTATATGTGCCACATTTTCCCTATCCAGTCTATCATCAATGGGCATTTGGGTTGTAGACAGTGCCGCAATGAACATTCATCTGCATGTGTCCTTATAGTAGTACAATTTGTAATCCTTTGCACATATACCCAGTAATGGGATTGCTGGGTCAAATGGAATTTCTATTTCTAGGTCCTTGAGGAATCGCCACACTGTCTTCCACAATGGTTGAACTAATTTACACTCTCACCAGCAGTGTAAAATAGTGAGAAATAGTGTTCCTATTTCTCCACATCCTCTCCAGCATCTGTTGTCTCCAGATTTTTTTAATGATTGCCATTCTAACTGGCGTGAGATGGTATCTCAATGTAGTTTTGATTTGTTTTTCTCTAATGACCAGTGATGATGAGCATTTTTTCATATGTTTGTTGGCATCATGTATGTCTTCTTTTGTAAAGTGTCTGTTCATATCCTTTGCTCACTTTTGAATAGGCTTGTTTGTTTTTTTCTTCTAAATCTGTTTTAGTTCTTTGCAGATTCTGGATATCAGCCCTTTGTCAGATGGGTAGATTGCAAAAATTTTTTCCCATTCTGTTGGTTGCCAATTCACTCTAATGACTGTTTCTTTTGCTGTGCAGAAGCTGTGGAGTTTGATTAGGTCCCATTTGTCTATTTTGGCTTTTGTTGCCAATGCTTTTGGTGTTGTGGTCATGAAGTCCTTGCCTATGCCTATGTCCTGAATGGTTTTGCCTAGATTTTCTTCTAGGGTTTTTATGGTGTTAGGTCTTATATTAAAGTCTTTAACCCATCTGGAGTTAATTTTATTGTAAGGTGTCAGGAAGGTGTCAGGAAGGGGTCCAGTTTCTGCTTTCTGCACATAGCTAGCCAGTTTTCCCAACACCATTTATTAAACAGGGAATCCTTTCCCCATTGCTTGTTTTTGTCAGGTTTGTCAAAGATCAGATGGTTGTAGATGTGTGGTGTTGCCTCCGAGGCCTCTGTTCTGTTCCATTTGTCTATATCTCTGTTTTGGTACAGTACCATGCTGTTTTGATTACTGTAGCCTTGTAGTATAGTTTGAAGTCCAATAGTGTGATGCCTTTTGCTTTGTTCTTTTTGCTTAGAATTGACTTGGCTATGCTGGCTCTCTTTTGGTTCCATATGAAGTTTAAGATGGTGTTTTCCAGTTCTGTAAAGAAGGTCATTGGTAGCTTGATGGGGATAGCATTGAATCTGCAAATTACTTTGGGCAGTATGGCCATTTTCATGATATTGATTCTTCCTAACCATGAGCATGGAATGCTTCTCCATCTATTTGTGTCCTCTCTTATTTGTTGAGCGGTGGTTTGTAGATCACCTTGAAGAGGTCCTTTACGCTCCTTGTTAGTTTTATTCCTAGGTATTTTATTCTCTTTGTAGCAATTGTGAATGGCAGTTTGTTCTTGATTTGGCTCTCTTTAAGTCTGTTATTGATGTATAGGAATGCTTGTGATTTTTGCACATAGATTTTATATCCTGAGACTTTGCTGAAGTTGCTTATCAGTTTCAGGAGATTTTGGGCTGAGACAATGGGGTCTTCTAGATATACAATCATGTCATCTGTAAATAGAGACAATTTGACTTCCTCCTTTCCTATTTGAATACTCTTTATTTCTTTTTCTTGCCTGATTGCTCTGGCTAGAGCTTTGAATACTATATTGAATAGGAGTGGTGAGAGAGGGCATCCTTGTCTAGTGCCAGATTTCAAAGGGAATGCTTCTAGTTTTTGCCCATTCAGTATGATATTGGCTGTTGGTTTGTTATAAATGGCTTTTATTATTTTGAGATACATTCCATCTATACCTAGTTTATTGAGGGTTTTTAGCATAAAGGGCTGTTGAATTTTGTCAAAGGCCTTCCCTGTATCAATTGAGAAAATCATGTGGTTTTTGTCTTTGGTTTTGTTTATGTGGTGAATTATATTTATAGACATACATATGTTGAAGCAGCCTTGCATCCCTGGGATGAAGCCTACTTGATCATGGTGGATAAGCTTTTTGATGTGCTGTTGCAATTGGTTTCCCAGTGTTTTATTGAAGATTTTTGCATCTATTCATCCTAGATATTGGCCTGAAGTTTTCTTTTCTTGCTGAGTCTCTGCCAGGTTTTGGTATCAGGATGATGCTAGTCTCAAAAAATGATTTGGGAAGGATTCCCTCTTTTTGGATTGTTTGGAATAGTTTCAGAAGGACAATACCAGCTCCTCTTTATATGTCTGGTAGAATTCGGCTGTGAACCATCTGGACCTGGGCTTTTTTTGGGTGGTAGGCTCTTAATTGCTGACTTAACTTGAGCCCTGGTTATTAGTGTATTCAGGGTTTTGACTTCATCCTGGTTTAGGCTTGGGAGGATGCAAGTGTCCGGGAATTTATCCATTTCTTCCAGGTTTACTAGTTTATGTGCATAGAGTTGTTTGTAATAATCTCTGATGATGGTTTCTATCTCTGTGGAATCTGTGGTGATATACCCTTTATCATTTTTTATTGCATCTATTTGACTATTTTCTCTTTTCTTTTTTATTAATCTGGCTAGTGGTCTGTCTGTTTTCTTGATCTTTTCAAAAAACCAGCTCCTGGATTTATTGATTTTTTTTGAAGGGGTTTTTTTGTGTCTCTGTCTCCTTCAGTTCTGCTCTGATCTTAGTTATTTCTTGTCTTCTGCTAGGTTTTGAGTTTTTTGATCTTGCTCCTCTAGCTCTTCGAATTTTGATGATAGGGCATTAATTTTAGATCTTTCCTTATTTCTCATGTGGGCATTTATTGCTATATATTTTCCTCTAGACATTGCTTTAAATGTGTCGAAGCGATTCTGATACGTTGTATCTTCATTCTCATTGGTTTTGAAGAACATCTTTATTTCTGCCTTCATTTCATTGTTTATCTAGTCAACATTCAAGAGCCAATTGTTCAGTTTCCATGAAGCTGTGTGGTTCTGAGTTAGCTTCTGAATTCTGAGTTCTAACTTGATTGCACTGTGGTCTCAGAGACTGTTTGTTATGATTTCCATTCTTTTGCCTTTGCTGAGGAGTGATTTATTTCCAATTATGACATCAATTTTAGAGTAAGTGTGATGTGGTGCTGAGAAGAATGTATACTCTGTGGATTTGGTGTGGAGAGTTCTGTAAATGTCTCTTAGGTTTGCTTGGTCCAGGTCTGAGTTCAAGTCCTGGATATCCTTGTTAATTTTCTGTCTCATTGATCTGTCTAATATTGACAATGAGGTGTTAAAGTCTCCCACTATTATTGTGTGGGAATCTAAGTCTCTTTATATGTCATTAAGAACTTGCCTTATGTATCTGGGTGCTCCTGTATTGGGTGCATCTATATTTAGGATCGTTAGCTCTTCTTGTTGCATTGATCCTTTTACCATTATGTAATGTCCTTCTTTGTCTCTTTTGATCTTTATTGGTTTAAAGTCTATTTTATCAGAGATGAGAATTGTAACTCCTGCTTTTTTTTTTTTTCTCTCCATTTGGTTGGTAAATCTTCCTGCATCCCTTTATTTTGAGCCTTTGTGTATCCTTGCATGTCAGATGGGTTTCCTAGATACAGCACACTGATGGGTTTTGGCTTTTTATCCAATTTGCCAGTCTTTGTCTTTTGATTGGGGCATTTAGCCCATTTACATTTAGGGTTAATATTGTTGTGTGTGAATTTGATACTGCCATTTTGATGCTAGCTGGCTGTCTTGATTGTTAGTTGATGCAGTTTCTTCATTGTGTCGATGCTCTTTACCATTTGGTATGTTTTTGGAGTGGCTGGTACTGGTTGCTCCTTTCTATGTTTAGTGCTTCTTTCAGGAGCTCTTGTAAAACAGGCCGGGTGGTGATGAAATCTCTGAGTACTTGCTTGTTCATAAAGGATTTTATTTTTCCTTCACTTATAAAGCTTAGTTTGGCTGGATATGAAATTCTGGTTTGAAAGTTCTTTTCTTTAAGGATGTTGAAAGTCCTTTTCTTTAAGGATGGCCCCACTCTCTTCTGGCTTGTAGGGTTTCTGCTGAGAGATCTGCTGTGAGTCTGATGGGCTCCCCTTTGTGGGTAACCCAACCTTTCTCTCTGGCTGCCCTTAGCCTTTTCTCCTTCATTTCAACCCTGGTGAATCTGATGATTATGTGCCTTGGGGTTGCTCTTCTTCAGGAATATCTTTGTGGTGTTCTCTATATTTCCTGGACTTGAATATTGGCCTGCCTTGCTAGGGTGGGGAAGTTTTCCTGGAAAATATCCTGAAGAGTATTTCCCAGCTTGGATTCATTCTCTTCGTCACATTCAGGTACACCTATCAAACGTAGATTAGGTCTTTTCACATAGTCCCATATTTCTTGGAGACTTTATTCATTCCTTTTTACCCCTTTTTCTCTAATCTTGCCTTCTCATTTTATTTCATTGAGTTGATCTTCAAACTCTGACATCCTGTCTTCTGTTTGGTCAGTTCAGCTGTCGAAATTTGTGTATGCTTTGCAAAGTTCTCATGTTGTGTTTTTCAGCTCCATCATTCACTTATATTCCTCTCTAACCTGTTTATTCTCATTATCATTTCATCAAATCTTTTTTCAAAGTTCTTAGTTTCTTTGCATTGGGTTAGAACATATTCTTTTAGCTCAGAGAAGTTTCTTATTACCCACCTTCTGAAGCCTGTTTCTGTTCATTCATCACACTCATTCTTCATCCAGCCTTATTCCCTTGCTGGTGTGGAGTTGTGATCCCTTGTAGGAGGAGAGACATTCTGGTTTTGGGTGTTTTCATCCTTTTTGTGCTAGTTTCTTCCCATCTTTATGGATTTATCCACCTGTCGTCTTTGTAGTTGTTGACTTTCAAGTTGGGTCTCTGGGTGGATGTCCAGTTTGTTAATGATGAAGTTATTTCTTTCTGTTTCTTAGTTTTCCTTCTAATAGTCTGGCCCTTCTGCTGTAGGACTGCTGAAGTCCACTCCAAACCCTGCTTGCCTGGGGATCACTTACAGCGGCTGAAGAACAGTAAGGGTTGCTGCCAGTTTCTTCTTCTGCTATCTTTGTCAAAGAAGGATACCTGCCAGATGTCAGTCTGAGCTCTCCTTTATGAGGTGACTCTCTGGATATATGGGAGTCAGGGAGCTGCTTGAGGAGACAGTCTCTCCTTCATAGGAGCTTAAGTGCTGAGCTGTGAACTCCATTGTTCATTCAGAGCTGTTGGGGAGGTATGTTTAAGTCTGCTGCAGCAGAACTCATAAACCCTCTTTTTTTTTCCCACCCCAGGTGGTCTGTCCCAGGGAGTTAGGGCTTTATTTATGAGTTTCTGTTGTGTTGTTGCCTTTTTACAGCGCTGCCCTGCCCAGCAAGGAGGCAGCCTAGTCACTGTCTGCCTGCAGAGGCTCTGCTGAGCTGCTGTGGGCTTTGCCCAGCTGCTGTGTGAACTTCCCTGCAGTCCTGTTTATATGGGTATAGTTAGAACTGCCTCGGCAATGGCGGCCCACCTCTATAATGGCAGACTCTCTCTATAATGTTGGGCTGCCTCAGCAATGGCGGACTACCTCCGTAGTGTTGGACTGCCTCGGTAATGGCCAACACCCCTCCCCCACAGAACTGGACCATCCCAGGTTCAGCTGTCCTTGCTGTGAAACTCTCAATCCAGAGCATTTCAGATTGCAGTTTTTTTGTGGGGGTGGGACCAGCTGAGCCTGATCACCTGGCTCTCTGCCTCAGACCCCTTTTTTTTTTTTTTTTTTTTTTTTCAGTTGAATGGGCGACTCTGTCTCCCAGGTGTTCCAGTCACCTGTTGAAAATGTGTTGGGATCTGTATAATTTTCCGTGCAGTGACCCACTGCATTGGCTGAAACAGGCGTGCTGAGATTCGTGGCACTTTTTTGCCCAGAAATCTCCTGGCCTGGCTCCCTGTTTCATTCCCCTTTTTTATCAGTCGAATGGGTGACTCTGTCTCCCAGGAGCTCTAATCGCCAACTAAAATGGTGCACAGACCCATGTATTTTGTACAGAGAACCGCCACGCTGGGTTGCCAGCCAAAACAGCCACACCAGCCAAAACAGCCATGCTGGTGACCCATGGGGCTCCTCTGCCTGGGAATCTCCTGGTCTGTGGGCAATAAAAGTCCGTCTGGAAATGCAGCATCCACCCACCCTCTGCACCTTTGCTGGGAGCTGCAATCCTGAGCTGCTCCTAATGGGCCATCTTGGATCCATCCAGTTTAACTCTTTAATAAACATTGGCAAACTAGGTATTTCAATCCTAAGGAAAGAAAAAATTCAATTATCTAGGTTTGTCATGCAAACCATTGCTTAGACTAATGTGTTCCAAAGTGTTAAAAATAAGCACTAAATAGTCCTGGAATTGTATATAACTGGAAGATATACAGTTTAGTTGTTTTGTTATTCTTTCCCAATGCTGGCTAAAGGCATTTTCTAAACACATCTCCAGCACTTCTTACACTTATTACTTTATACACTTGGCAGGATGCTTTCATGTGCATGATCCACTTTGATCCTTAACAACCCTTTGAGGCAGCCAAAGCAAGTATGAGGCATCTCTTTTTGCAGATGAGAGAGCTGAAGCTCAGAGAGGGACCTGGCTTGTGCATGCAGCCAGCGGAGGTATAGCCATGTGTTTGAATTGCTGGTCCTGTACTTCTTTCCACCACAAAACATCCATTATCTTCTAAGGACTAAAACCAACAAGCTGGTTCAATTGAGGCAGGTCTCTGGCTGCTTTACTTTCTCCCATAAACAGAAATCAATCCAACCAACATTGGTACCTACTAATGCAAGTGCTCAAAGCTCTCTTCTGAACTCCCTGTGATCCTGAGAATGTCTGTGTCTAAGTGATAAAATAACGTAATCACCCAAATGATTCAAGAGGGAAAAAATGTTGTATCCAGAAAGAATGTCTATTTTCAGTAACTAAATGCTTATAACATACACAGCACGATATTTTTCAGTCTTCCCTTTTGAAGATTTTACTCATTATATAACAGAATTTTACTTTGGATATTCAACTAAAATGACAGCATCAATTATGACTTGTCCTGGGTTTGGTTGACAGACTGACTGGAATTAGTAAAATGTTTTAGTTTAGACAGAGAATCACCTCTGTGTTAGAGGTTAAATCAACCTTGCAGATGACCTAACCCAAATTTCCAAAAGGAAATCAACCAACATCACGCAGTTAATTGCTTGGAATCTCCACTTCCCTGGCCATATACACACATAATTCTGTTAGAGCTGAAATAGTTCAGTCCCGCCAGCTCTAGAGGTCAGTTGTTGGAGGTGAAAGGGATTAAAAACCTCAGGCAGGTGGGGAATGGTGACTCATGACTGTAATCCCACCACTTTGAGAAGCCAAAGTGGGTGGATCAATTTGAGGCCAGGCATTGGAGACCAGCCTGGCCAACATAGTGTAACCCTGTCTCTACTAAAAACACAAAAATTAGCTGAGCATGGTGGCTTACACCTGTAGTCCCAGCTATTTGGGAGGCTGAGGCACAAGAATCACTTAAGCCTGAGAGGTGTAGGTTGCAATGAGCCAAGATTGTGCCACTGCACTCCAGTCTGTGTGACAGAGCCACACCCTGTCTCAAAACAAACAAAGGAACAAAAAACACCTGGGGCAGTGAGGTTCTAACTTTTGCATGGTTATGGTAAGTGAAGCAATACTCAAGTGTTCCCAGACCAAACCAAGGGTCAGGCTGCTTATTCTCATGGCCCAATAATAAAATGCAGATTAACTGGTAAAGGAGGGAGTTTATTTCTGTAATTGGGTACAGGGAGAAGGCCTGGAAATTATTCCCAGACCAACTCAAAATTACAAAGTTTTCCAGAACTTATATACCTTCTAAACTATATGTCTACATGTAAGTGTGCATTCTTCTACAGACATAAGTGGTTAAATTCTTTTAATCTATAACTAAGATCTGAGTCCTGAAGAGCTTCCTCTGGAGCCTCAGTAAATTTACTTAATCTAAATGGGTCCAGGTGCTGGGGTGATTACTTTTATCTTGTCTCCTGCTAAATCATGGAAGTTTGGAGAGCTCCGTCAGACCCCTGAAAAACTTATTTGTGGAGGCCTAGGGAGTTTCCTTAGCCCCCAATAAAACTTGCTTAATGCTAAACAGACCCTGTTAAGAATTCCTTCATTATTTTTTCATGCTTCAGGGCCCAAGAAAGGCCTGGCAAAACTCTTGGACTTTTGTTCCATTCCAGCCTTTGCATAAGGGCACTGGCTCTTTCAGGTTTTAATATTTAAGTTAACCACTCTGTCAGCACTGAAATAGCTGTTGTGGAGGCCAGCATTAGTGCCATAAGAGCTTGCTACATTAAGTAGTCATGTTTTGAAGTGCATCCTCAAGCTTACCGCAAAATTTCACATTTATTATATTTATCGTGTTTTTTAAATACTCTACAATAAGACAAAAAATGTATTTCGCTTATTGCACCACGTATCACCTTGGTATTTATTGAATAATTTGTCTAAAGTGCTGCCTTTCTGGGAGAACTCCAAGCTTCACAAGATGTTTAGAATAAGTCCTTCCTCTAAATTGAAAGCAAATGGGTTTTGACAAATTGAATTTCAACATGGGACTTCAGTCACCATGGTTCTCTTTAAAATGAATGTGGAATGGCTAAGGCCTCGATTGATTCGTTTTTCCTTTAGTAGTTATTTGTCTTCAAGAATGTGCCCTAAGTCCTGTTGTGCATATGCTAAATTTCCAAGTGTTAAAGTGGACATATTTGTTAAGCTGTGGTCAACTAGACAACAGACTACAGCACAACTCTACCATGTTTTATCATCATTTCCCAAAATTGGCTGCAGAAGTAAAGTGACCTACAGTCTAGCTCTGATTGCGGAATCAAGGACTGAAGGCCCACCTTGGACTTTCCACTTTATTCTTTGCCAGAAGATTGGACTACAATAGAATGGACTCATTTGCATATCTACTTCTCTCCTCTCTTTTTGAAGTGATAAACATCAGTAAAATGCATTCAAAATGAACAAATGAACGGATTAGATATGGAAAATCTAGAGTATGGATTGTCAGTACAAGAAGAATGGCAGTAATCCCAATACTTAAAACGCCCAAAGATGTATTAGCAACAGCATGACCTCCCAGAAAACATCTTGGTTCCTTATGGTAAGAACATAGCAATGGATGGGATATGACCATTGATTTTTTGGGAATATTTTACTAACAGAATATTGTGCATGTTACCCTGCCATTGGCCTCTGAGTGTAGGGATTCGAGGTGAGCATTCCCAACTTGCCTTTACAACCATCTGAATCTATTAGCCAGGGATTTATCCAAACCTTTTCAAGAGAGTTTCTAACTTTAGCCTTCACAGCCTCTTACAGGAGTTAAAGAGAACTTTTGCTTTTCTCTTGTGATTCACTGATCCACATTTTTAAAGGAAATTCTGAAGTACTCTCAAGTAAAAAGTATTTAACCTAGTTCTAAGAAAAAGTAGAAAACACTAATATTAAAAACTGCACTTTCATAACTTTTTATTTACCCTCTACAACACATTCTGAAATGCATTATACTCCGGGTTCACTTGATAGCAATTGAAGGAGGAAAGATGGAAGCTAGAAGAGGATAAAGAAAACAATGAAAGATGTAAAGGGGCCAGGAGCAGTGGCTCCCAGTACTTTGAGAGGCCGAGGCAGGTGGATCACTTGAGCTCAGGAGTATAAGACCAGCCTGGGCAGCAGGGCAAAACCCCATCTCTAATGAAAATACAAAAAATTAGCCAGGCATGGTGGTGCCTACCTGTAGTCCCAGCTACTTAGCTGGCTGAGATCAAGGCCTGAGGGAGAACTGTTTGAGCCCGGGAGGCAGAGGTTAGTGAGCCAGTGAGCTGAGACTGTACCACCACCCTCCAGCGGGGATGACAGAGGAAGACCTCCCCCACCCCCCAAAAAAAATACATAAAGGAGGCATAAGAGGAGAAATGCGGAAATGAAATGAAAGGAGAATAACTCAGAAGTGGAGAAATTTAGAGAGATAAAAAGAAGGAAATGCAGGGAAGAAGTCAGAAGTCCTGATGTAAACTAATTTTTAAACAATCGAATGTGTACTGAGCTGCGTGCTGTCAAAGTGTCTAATCATCGCCCTTTGAAATATTTACTAGATGCTTAATCTCTAAATGAAACAGTCACTATCAGAATATTTTTCTCAGAGCTAAATATGATAACTGAAACCAGTGACACCTCCCAAGGTCACTGGCAAAGGTCAGAAGAAACCAAGCCAGACCTAAACTAGGTAAGAGGTTTCCTACTTCACCAAGAATTGAGTATACTAAATGCACACTTTAACTAAGCAAAGAAGCATTTCCTTTGTGTTACCCTCAACTCTTCATCCTTCTGCTTGCCCCATAAATCTAGAACACGAGGTTTTGGTGAGAAAATCCCCACTTGGGCTGTCTATATCTTGTATGGCTTTACAGATATTCCACATACCTGTTCTTGGTCTTTATCCTTCCAGACTGCAGTCCTGGGTCATTTCATTTATTTAGTGATGTCTGTGTACCATGTAATTTTTATAAGCACTATGAAGTAGTATGATTGTTGCCTTTATTCAACAGATCTGTACTTTGAGACAGAGAGGTTAAATAACTTGCCTAAGGTCACCCAATAAGTGGTAAAGTCAGGGTCAGAGCTCAGACTGACTCTAAAACCCAATCACTAGTCCTCTCCTTACTTCATTCTGAGCTTCCTCTTTCTTTTCCTGTCTGACATCATGCCACCTGGAATGTCAGCCCTTCACTGAAATCATTGGGGATGTTCTTCAAGCTCTTCTTTGTGAAACCTTCCTGCACTGAATGAAGTTAGCATATAATCTTCCTTTTCCACATGATGATGGCCAGAAGTCCACACATCTGAGGACAAAGGCTATACCGACTTGGTTCTGATGTCAGTGTTTGCCACGTGAACAGTATCTGTTCTTAGAAAAAGCAGTGTTGTACTGAGTGCCATGTTCTCTCTCCAAGTGTCGGTCTGAGTTTATGTTTTTAATTGTAGACTGAAATTCCTAGAGATCATCAATTCTGTCTAGCTTATGTGGCATGTAAAACAATTCCCTTAAGAAAACACAAACCATGTGGTTAAGAGAGGAATTACAGATAACTAAGAGAGGAGAGATCCTTACTCCCCCAAAAACTATTCCAGCCATATGTGGGCCCTCATCCAAATCGTGGATGCCCATATACACGTTCCTAAGAACAATGAGCGTGGAGGGGGGAATGGAATTTAAATTTACATTAGGCTTCTAAGTGAAGTATTTGTATTAGTTAGGGAATTTTAAGTGGTAAAATTACCTTCTTATAATCTTGGAAGAACTTGGAGCATTCCATATTAAGTTGAAGAATCCCCAACCCATCTGTCTCCTAGCTGCCTAAGCAACTAAGAGGATTTACTGACTTGGACTTTTCTCTTTTCCAGATCCTGGCCATTGTGTCTATCCTGTTCATCGTGCTTTCCACAATTGCTTTGTCTCTCAACACTCTGCCAGAGCTGCAGGAAACAGACGAATTTGGACAACCTAATGATAATCGCCAATTAGCACACGTGGAGGCTGTGTGTATTGCATGGTTTACCATGGAGTACCTGTTGCGATTCTTGTCCTCACCAAACAAATGGAAGTTCTTTAAAGGTCCACTGAATGTCATTGATTTGCTGGCCATCTTGCCATACTATGTCACCATTTTTCTCACGGAGTCCAACAAGAGTGTGCTGCAGTTCCAAAATGTGAGGCGTGTGGTCCAGATCTTCCGAATCATGCGCATCCTCAGGATCCTGAAACTCGCCCGGCATTCAACAGGCCTGCAGTCTCTGGGTTTCACCCTTAGGCGGAGTTACAACGAACTGGGCTTGTTGATATTGTTTCTGGCCATGGGGATAATGATATTTTCCAGCCTGGTATTTTTTGCTGAGAAGGATGAAGATGCTACCAAGTTCACCAGTATCCCTGCATCATTTTGGTGGGCCACCATCACCATGACCACTGTTGGTTATGGTGACATTTACCCTAAAACGTTACTAGGGAAAATTGTGGGAGGCCTGTGCTGTATTGCTGGGGTTCTGGTTATTGCCCTTCCTATCCCAATTATTGTGAACAATTTTTCTGAGTTTTACAAGGAGCAGAAACGCCAAGAGAAAGCAATTAAAAGGAGGGAGGCTCTTGAGCGGGCCAAAAGGAATGGAAGCATTGTTTCTATGAACTTAAAAGATGCCTTCGCTCGAAGTATGGAACTGATAGATGTGGCTGTCGAGAAGGCTGGAGAGTCCACCAATACGAAGGACTCCGCCGACGATAATCACCTGTCTCCAAGCCGGTGGAAGTGGGCCAGGAAGGCTCTGTCGGAAACAAGCTCCAACAAGTCTTTCGAGAATAAGTACCAGGAGGTTAGCCAAAAAGACTCCCACGAGCAGCTGAATAACATGTCTTCCTCCAGCCCACAGCATCTGAGTGCCCAGAAACTGGAGATGCTATACAATGAAATCACCAAGACACAGCCTCATTCTCATCCAAACCCAGACTGCCAAGAAAAGCCTGAGAGGCCATCTGCTTATGAAGAAGAGATTGAAATGGAAGAAGTGGTGTGTCCACAGGAGCAGCTGGCCGTGGCACAGACTGAGGTCATCGTGGACATGAAGAGCACTTCCAGCATTGACAGCTTTACCAGCTGTGCCACCGACTTCACGGAGACGGAGAAATCACCCCTACCACCGCCTTCCGCCTCTCACTTGCAGATGAAGTTCCCAACCGACTTCCCAGGGACAGAAGAGCACCAAAGAGCTAGGGGCCCCCTGTTTCTAACTCTATCCAAAGAGAAAGGGCCTGCTGCCAGGGATGGCACACTGGAGTATGCCCCAGTCGACATAACTGTGAACCTCGATGCCAGTGGCTCCCAGTGTGGGCCACACAGTCCTTTGCAGTCTGACAATGCCACCGACAGTCCTAAGAGCTCTCTAAAAGGCAGCAACCCACTAAAGTCCAGATCCCTCAAAGTGAACTTTAAGGAAAATAGAGGCAGTGCACCACAGACCCCACCCAGCACAGCCAGGCCACTGCCAGTCACGACAGCTGAGTTTCCGCTCACCACCTCACAGCACATCAGTACCATCCTCTTAGAAGAAACCCCCTCCCAGGGAGACAGACCCTTGCTGGGTGCTGAGGTCTCAGCACCTTGTCAGGGACCTTCCAAAGGGCTGTCCCCCAGGTTTCCCAAGCAGAAACTGTTCCCTTTCTCTTCAAGAGAGAGGAGGAGCTTCACTGAAATAGATACTGGTGACGATGAAGACTTCTTAGAGCTCCCAGGGGCAAGGGAGGAGAAGCAGGTGGACTCCAGCCCAAATTGCTTTGCAGATAAGCCTAGTGATGGGAGAGACCCTTTAAGAGAAGAGGGCAGCATGGGCTCTTCCTCCCCACAGGACACAGGTCACAACTGTAGGCAAGACATTTACCATGCTGTGAGTGATGTCAAAAAGGACAGTAGTCAAGAAGGGTGCAAGATGGAAAACCACTTGTTTGCCCCAGAAATTCATTCCAATCCAGGAGACACAGGTTATTGCCCCACACGTGAAACCAGCATGTGACTAGTTACAAAAGCAATAAATCAAAAAAAAAAACTTGTTTCTTAAAAATGCAGTTAATAACACCAGTGAACTAAAAAAATGGGAAGCCCTCCCCAAAAAAGTACATAAAGTGTTATTTTTGCATGGCATGAACAGTTTAGCTTAAGTACTGTTTAAATAAAGAATCAAGACTGCATTTTGTAACAAACCAACAAAATGACTGAAGAACAGTGAACAAATAAAAAGAGCTCTATTAGGAACCAGTATTCTGCAATGTCTGACATTTTTGATCCTTTCATTTCAAAGTGTAGGCCAATTTTCAAGTGTTAACTTTTATGTTACGATAAAGTTTAGAATTTTCACATGAAAGGATGAAATGTCATTGCATGCATTCATAATTATGAGGAATAAGGTACTGTGAGCTTGCAAAATGCATAACTTTATAAATATTGAGGCCTGGATGCGAAAGGTCACGAACACATGGAAACAAGTTTCTGAAACACAGGTATTTCCTTCACAGCTACTGCCTGGAGGAGCTGTACAGACTTCCTGTTGCAAAATTGCAACCTCTCCTTAAACCATCTTGCATATCTTGCTTTGAGTTATGAGCTCTTAGAAGCACATTTGTTTAAAGGAATACAGTATTTTTATTTACTTGTGGTATAGTTCATAGAGTACATTTTACTTTTTTCCTTCTGCTTAGTTGTGGCATTTGTGGTTTCATTTGTAAATCATAGACATGGGCAAGATTTAATGACCAGATATCAAAATATCTAAAATTTAAGCTTGAAATTTTGCCAGTCAGTTATATATCATGCCACAGCCTATTACAAAAATGTATTTTTTTAAAAACCTGAAATTATTTAAAAGGTTATATCATACAATTAAATGTTTTTCATGGCAGTCTACATTTGGAAATTAGTTATTTTAAAAAATGTATTTTGGCCACCTAATGATGACGTATTTTTCATTTGAATCCAATATAACATAACCTTTTCTAACTAAAGTTCTTAAAATAGAATGCAGATATGCCAAAATGGAAATTCCAAAAAGTGACTTGACAAACTAGAAGCAGAGTCATTTAAGTCAGATTTCCACCGCCACTCATAGAGTTAGCTGGGAAATGAGTTACCATGAAAAGAGCCCAAGAGTGGTAATAGGTCACCCAATATTTCTCAACATGGGATGTAAGGTGGGGGGGGCACTGCAATGTGTGGGAAGAAGTTGTTCTTTTTGCAGGATATGAATGACAGAACACCGAGCACAGATGGCAGTCACACCCTCCTGTAATTACAGCAACTAGAAACACTCCCTTCCAGGGGGTGATTGGGACTGTCTGTGTTCAAAGTGACTTTCAGTGTTTTTTACTGGGAACAGTGAAATCCAGAGAAGTGAAGCCACTGACCAGAGATTGCCTTGTTGATGAAGTCTGTGCTAGAACCCAGGTCATCTTAATTCACTTTGCTTCATAAGAATCAAGGCTCTGGTCCAGATTTGCAACTACCAGATGTTTGATTCTAGGCAAGCCTGTACAACCTCTCTTGGTCTCAGTTTTGCCCCAGTAAAAATCAAAACAAAATTATTTCCAAGCTCCCATAAGACCTCAAATTAATGATTCCTTGGTCTCCCAGGAAGGTCCAGATTTTGCCTCAGCCTAATGCACTTTGTACGTGTGCGTGTGTGTGTATAAAATTCAGGGAAATAGATGCTGGGCCAGATTTAAAGCACAATTTATTGTTGAAAGAAAAAAATTCTAAATTTTATTTTATTTTTAAGGGAAAAAAATAGCCCAAATATTTAGACTCTTATTTAAGGCTTTAAAGAAAAACATTTCTTTATTACCAGAATCTGGTCATTATATCTCAGATAAGAAAACAAGTTTTGATCTTAGTTGAAACCTAAGCAGACCTATTGCTAAAAATAATTTTAAACATTTCTTTTTTTTACTGTGCTTAGAATTTCTTAGTAGTTTTCATGTTTGTTTCAAAACATAACTGTTAAGAGTATATGGTCAATAATTGTTGATATTTACATTACTCATACTTATTTCAGTGTCTAAAGCTAAATATTGATCAGTTTTGTAAATAGAGTGAATTTTCTATCTATAGTTTTTTAAAGTCAAACAGGTATATCTGCTGTTAGATGATTAGCAAATAATTTATGAAAATCATTTTCTTTACATAGCTTCATAAAGCAATTATTTTCAAACGTCTCTTATTGATGAATCTCAACTCCTTTTATTCATCTTTCTGTATAAGTGAACTTGTCTTAATGCGCTGAGAGTTGACTAATGCCACCTTTCCTGTGTCTGTCAGGATTTCTCTGAGAAAACTGCTCCAGAATGTTTAATATTGGAAAACTTGCCTAGCAAAGAATCCTAGACACTCCTGTCTAGAAGCATCCTCCCCCAAATATTTTTTCCCTTCATTCTAAGGTAATTTTTTATTTTAAAGAGTTTTCTAGTATAACCCATGGAAAACTTATCCTTCCATTTTTCTTAGTTCCTCTGACCATTTTTCTTAGTCTTCATCTAGAAAAAAAAGAAAATGCTCCTCTAAAAGACATCTTGGACTTTGGTGTTTTACAAGGAGGCAGTGTGGGGACTGAAGGCTCCCAGGATGCACTTGTGTAGCACTTCCCAAGACTTTTCCACGAACTGCACCTAACGCAGAAAATAAACGTGTGCCTGGAATGGTCTGGGAATGTCCCAAGCACAGAGTTTTTTCTAAGTCTTATGTTTTACATTAAAAGGTCACGTAAATGCTGCATTTTACTTCATAATTTTATATACTCCATATGTTTAAATATTTTAAAAATAATGTTTTATATTATTTACCAACTGGTAAAATGGATACTCTTATAACTTTAAATATGTCTTTTGTACCCCCTGGAAAAATAGATCCCCAGTTTGAGATACACTGCATGCATGACAGGAACAGAGATTGGTTCCCTGAGGGCCACTGGAGGTTTCTGCTGCTGAGAGTGCTCACTCCTTGTTACAAGTGAGGATTATTTGAACGACCACAAAATAACTCAGTTCCACGTATGGCTAATTTGATTCTTCTGAGTCTCTTAACAACCAGCACAAATTGCCACAATATTGTTTGAGGTCAAAGATAGAGTCCAATCCTACGAGGATAGAAATGGGTGCATCAATGTGTGTCCTGAGTCAGACCACACATACACACATATGCTAAGTTGGTCCCTGAAATTGATTTGATTTGTCTCTAAACACTTTTACTAGAAATTTCTCAAGTGTGACACAAACCAACTGCTTTGAGGCAAGCATTTGATCAAGTATTATCCTGATATGACTAGATTTGGTAACAAGGAGAATACGTGCCAAGTTTCTGTTCCCATTAACTTCTTGTCAAAACAGTCTCACTCTCATAGACACTGGCCTAGGAAAGTCAAAAATTCAACTATTTTCTCTTGAAGTTAGAATAGCAAAAAAAAAAAAGCCATATGTATGTAGAGTACTTATAGTTTCTTATCTCACAACAGTCTTTTGAATATTCAGTAAAGTATAACCAGAGGGGTTATACATTTTGCTCAATTTCATACATAGCACTGGTGAACAGTAGAACCTGGCCTCATCCGTGTCATCTGGCTTCAAGTCTGGCATTCTAATATACCACATGAAAGTCTTAGGCTTGGTTTTTTCCCCAGTAATATCCAAAATATGTAAATAAAACTGGAGGTGCATTTATAGTCACACACCAGTAGAACATGCCAAATGGTAAGGACATGAGAGAACTGATATTAACCATCTTTTGCGTATATGTTTGCCAATTTGGAATTCTGACCATAAGATACACATCCCTGTTAAAAGAATTCATTGTTCTTGATATCACATAACATAGTCATTAAGCAGAGGGCTGCAGGAAGTCACTCGATCTGAAGCAAAAGCAAATAGAACTTTAGAAATACTAATAAGTTCAAAAATATTGTATAATTAAATTTGATAATCATTTCAGTGTTCATTCATTCAGATACTAGTTGAACATCTCTGTATGTGCTAGGGTACAACCCCTGGCTTCATGGAGCTTACTGCCCTCTCCCACTTAAAACCAAGCTGAGGATTTGAGTTACAGAAAAATGTCTTTTCTGAGGATTAAAAAACCACTCAATTATCGAGCCAGAGAAGCATACAACAGGAACAAATGAAATGATTTTCCAAAGAACTGTTTTCCTAAAAAGTAGATGGATGACATAACATCTGATCTATAATTATTCTTGAATCACAGTTTGGATTTCACGCTTGAAATAACAAATTGTTACACTGATTGAGTGAGGTTATGGGTTGTCTTTCCTTATTATATGATACAATAAAAAATAATTTTAATTAGATATATTGCTTGTAAAAATAGCTAATTATAGTCTGTAACAAATCACTAGAGAAAAATTTATTACTGGTGGAAAAGTCTGTTAAAAAGTTTATGTTTTAATAGTGTGCTTGATAGTTATATTATTAAAAGCAAAGCATTTTAATGCTTTTTTTTACTTCCTATTTACTATTGGCAACATTTTAGGGATATCTCATTAATCTTTGCTTTATCTCTAAATTTCTAAATGTAAGATTTTTTAAATTCAGTATTAAAAACTACTTAGTTTGACTCAAGATGTTTAGTCGCTAGGTCCATGTGGATTTTGCCATTGCATTGTCCTCCCCCAAAACAGAATTCTAAAAAAAAAAAAGAAGAAAGAAAAAAAGAAAGCCACAAAATCTAAGTTAAAATGGAAACATTTTAAGGCCCGTCCCTACTAAGAAAAAGGAAAGGTCCTGACTCCAAATCTTGGTGAAACCTCATATTTTTCAGTTTAGCACTTATTGTGACATAAATGCTATCTTTAGTGGTTTCAATGACCACTTCTTCCACTTATCTTTTTAAAACAGCCTAAGTTAATTTCATAAATTTATTTACCATATTCTCTTCCTTATTAAGTCCAAAGGGATCTTAACCTATAAATACACATATAAATAAAGGGAAGTGGGAGATTATCTTTCATAATAAAGTCACCCAAGGCCAGCCAGAGATACACGTAGAAAAAAAAGAAGAACGACTACGAAAAACGTAAGTAAATTAAATATGTTTTAAGCAGAGAAATTTATGTTAGGTATAGACATGTATTTGCATAAAGTTTAGACTAAATACTTATTATTTACAGAAAATTTAGAATTCAGCCCATAATTACAATTCTTTCTCTCCTGAAGAAATTATTTCTTATCATCTGACAGATACTTCCAGATTGCTGTTAATAAAATGTTTTATTAAACAAATATGTATTGAGGGTCTCCCATGTACCCAAAATTAACTCAGGTACAGCTCATTCCCTCAAATTTACAGTCTAGCAGAGGTTTCATATTTAAGAGGTTATATTAGTAAAATCTAATTCCAGTGGATTACAGTGAGCTAATAATAGTATGACAGTAGATTTGAGTTTGTTGTTAGAGAATGTCTATAACTCCTTTCTATTTTCCTTCAAACTCAAGTTATTTTTTTCCATTCTCTAATCTAGAATCTGAATTTCCACCGCATAGGGTTTCTAAACACCCAGGCTTTAAATTGCAGTAGCTGTCTGAAATCTATTGGCAATGTATTTGAACGAAGACATTTTCCATTTCGGCAGAACAGGATTCTAGCCAAAAATGACTTTGAAAATGATCGTTTCTATACTCCCATAACTGTTCTATTTGACTTTTTTTTAAATCCTAGTTTGCATGCTGAACTAGATGCCACATCAAGCTGCTGATTTTATGAAAGCCCAAAGCCCATCTGAGCAATGATTATCTTCCCTCCATGGTGGGCAGTGCTGGCCAACAACATGGCTACATAGTTTTTCTTTTAATTATTTTTGCTCCATTTCAACATAAAACAGATTCATGATGGCCTACCAAATACTTAAAATAGACTTTCAAAATCAAGACCCAGGGAAACTGACACGGAATAGTAAGGGCAGAGGCAGAGTAGAAAGGTACGGGTTCAAAGACGTCATGGGCGCTCCGCCGTCAGGCTTGCTATTCCCTGTGTCGAGTGCCCTCTACTGGTCAGTCTGAGAGAAGATAGAAAGGATGCCTTAACCAGGACTTGAAAACCACCTTCAGTTTCCCTGCATATACCCAAAACTACAGTAGCATCCCAGGCATTGTTTTTTCAGTGATTACATCTCAGGTTTTTTATTCTTATTCCAAAAATATTTGATAAAACTGTTGCTACCCTTTTCACAGCACTTTCAGAGTATTCCTAGCTCCTAAATAAAAACAAAATCACAAGTGTAGCTAAATGTCTAGCAGTACCCTAGTCTACACTTGGGATACACAGAAAATGCTATTTTGACCTTTATGCCATTAGTGAGAAGCAAGATAATAACTCAAAATGGTGGGTTTAAAAAAATTATGGATCTGTAATGACAAGTCTATTTGGGTTGACTCTCCCAAAACCCACCATTTCCATTCTACTTGAAGATTACAAGTAGAGCCTGAAATACCCTGAATTGACTCTTGAAAAAAAAAAAAAACAAGTGGTTTTCTAAAATCCCCATAGACATCTGTGTGTGCTGGCCAGAAATTCTACTACAGCTAGATTTCCAACCCATCTTTAAAGCAACATGCTTCTAACATTATTTGTGTATGGGTTAGGCTATGTTTTCAACCTGTAAATTATACTCACATCATAATGTTTAATGAAAATTAGGAAGATTTTTGTAAGGAAAACATTCACAGAAAGAAATATGTATTGATATTACTCAAATTACTTATCCAACAAAATGCTATCACTAGAATTAATTGATAAACATGTACGTATTCTATGAAAATCACACTAAAGAATTGGCAAAAATATTTCTGTTAAGATTTAGCTCAAAACCAAAGAAAAGGGAAAAAGAAAAACATGCAACTTATAAAACACTTACAAAAACTAGTGTGTGACACTATCCTGTCACATAGCCAAGTTCCGAACTTATGCAATTTTAAAGAGATATGATATTAAACCATAAAAAATTCAGGGAATGCATAAAGAAGGTTTATTAAGCAAATATGAGGTACCATTAACACACTGACACATTTTTAATAACCTTTAACTACATAGCGGCTATGTTTGCTTTTAGCACCTTGATTTCAATCTGAAGTCTTTCTGTTTCATACTGTTACTTGTGTGTTTGCTTGCTTGCTTTGTTTTGTTTGGAGAAGTGAGGGTAGGTGGGAGAAAATGTTTAAAGGGGAATATTATTGGGCAACTTATTAACATTACCTAGTGTACCCTGGAGTACAATAGAAACCATTTGTAGACATGCCTCGGCCATCTCACTCCCTTCCCCGTTTTTGTCAAGTTTTGCTATCCTGGTTTGGAAACAGATTCTTGAGATCAAATTTCCGATCCTGCTAATTAAGATTTTTCATTACTCTCCTGTCTGCATTACCCCCAGCAATCCTTCCCTAGGATCTGCCTGAGCAGAGTGTATCAGGTACCAAGTCAAAGTGAAGACGAAATGAGCCATTAGCAATCACAACTTGAAGCCCAAAGCCAAGAGAAACTGGAGGATGTTCCAGCAGTCAGAAAACATAGCAAGGCATAAGGACAAAGGAACTGTCTCTATACAGCATAATAATACGACTTGACCAACAAAACAGTGACACAGTGCTTTCCCCCATGATGGACAAAAAAAGTACAGTACTTTTTAAGCCTCTATTAAGTTCTTTAATTTCAAAGGTACACAGCTGGCTTGATGAGAAAGGTGGTCCCTAATTCATAACTTTATCACAAAGATTTAGGCATCTCCATTAAATTTGTGTAACAGGTTGTTCATGTGCCTGTCTTCAGGGCAGTACACAAAAAGGAAAATATCAATATTACTCTTTTAATCATTTTCAATAGTAACAAATACTTCAATCAGGGAAAACTGATATTGCTCTGGTAGTTTTTTTATGGTTCTGGGCCAAAAATATCTGTAATGGCAATTTAAGCAAAACTTTAGCAAAAGTTTCTAAGAATAGAAAGCTCTATTGAAAACTTATACTTTGCTATACATTCAATTACAACTAATTTGCATTTGGATCAGTATTTTTTAATTCATGTAAAAATCGTTTCAGGTGATCATTTGAAATTAATGTTTTTTCTTATAAATATAGATTTTTTAAAAATAGCATAAATAAGATGATATACAGTAAAATGACTGGCAAATAGGAGATATGGATTTTCTTTTTGAAAAGTATTTCAAAAGAAATTATTTGATCCACATTAGTATGCTAATGACTTAGTCTTCTAAAATTCTTCTGTGGCTTCCTAAACAGTCAAAATTTTACATATGTATATGAGTAGAATTCACTGTTACATAAAATGGAGGGCATTTTACTTGCTAAATTATACATATTATACACATGTATAATTATATATATTATACATATTATACACCTGTATAATTATATAATATGTATAATATATATTTATATAATATATAATATTATATAATATAATATTATATATTATATAAATAATACATATACACATTATCTACCAACCCATGTGGCTTTACAAAAACATTGACATTTGGACAAACAACATTCTATTAAAACTAGATAGTGCATTTCTTTTACCTAATTGCCATAACTTTTTAGTGTTTAATAATCAAATATGAATTTCTTCTGAAGGGAGAAATTACTTGTCCATTTCTTCTACAATTTGTTTTTATTTTTTTATGGAGATAGGGTCTTGCTATGTTGCCCAGGCTGGCCTCAAACTCCTGACCTCAAGCAATCCTCCTGCTTCAGCCTACCAAAGTGTTGGGATTACAGGTGTGAGCCACTGCACCTGGCCCTTACAATAATTACGACTTCAAATATACTATCTATCTGAGGAGACTTTTACAGTCTCCTTATTACCACACATTTGAGTATACTTAGTCATTATGTGAATATTCAACAAACTGGTCCATCTTTCTGATTTAAGTATTTGTACACCTCAGGATGTATTTCATAAAGTAATTCATAACCACTTTGGTTCTAGATTTACTATAATTGGCTATCTGCCAGAATAAACTATAAAATGAGAATAGAAGCTTATGGTGTCAAAATTTTTTCTTTATTAAATTTTCTTTTGATGATCAAGTCTAAATTTTCATCTGTTTAGATTTAATCCGAGACTTTTTAATTTTTTAATGTTAATCTCATTGATCAAGAAAGATAACAGAGAGGGAGGCTCATTTTCTCTTCTGATTTATTTAAAATGCCAGATCATATAAATTTAGATAGGGCCCTTATTTTCTGCGAAAGGAGTGGAGCTGGGTGATTACCAAGGACTACATAGAATGCAGCAAGCACACTGCACACTGCATAGTCCTTACATCGTCTAAATGCAACTACTCAACCAAAGCAGATGGTCACTGTGGAATGAGGGTGCAGACGACACTAATACTAAAGACAGGCTAACTTGGAAATTCTTGCATTGAAACTGCAAAGGAATTTCCAAATACACTGAAATTTCACCTTTAGAGTATCTGCTAGCCATCATCAGTAAAAGGAAAACAATACCTTGATTTTAATGAAGTTTTATTGTTTGGTTAATTTTTGAGTGATTATATGGGTTTTTTTTTTTTTGCTTATTTATTTTATGAAAACTTTAGTATAACACATTACTTAGTTTGGACTTGAAGTCAACTTATGATGCTTAAAAAATCCATGTTCTAAATCATAATTGCATGACAGTTTAGATTTGATTACTATTTAGTTATAGCCTAACAAATACTGTATTCCTGTTTTCTCAAAAAAAGTTCCTAGTTTATTAAATAGTATTCAGATGAAGCATCATGCTGCCCACCAGCTCACTAAATGTATTAAATACCTGTCTATATGCAGCTTATGTAAAAACTCAATATTGACTGTCCATGTCTACTGCATTTAAAAGCTCGTCGTGATTCTATCATCTTGCTATGCCAATGCCTTACGTTATGATGTCATGTACATAGGCCATGGTACAAAAGTGACTGTCAACTGCTTACTCAACATCTAGTCAGAAAAGGTCTGAGGCAGTGCAATAACACTTTTAGTTAAACTAGCTCACTTTTGGAATCATTTACATCTGTGTATTCTTTACCATAAATACTGAAATAGTATTTTAACTGTTTTTTCAGGCTTGTAATACAAATCTCTGTGTCATATCTACATAGTCAAAATACATTAATTCTGTTTAAAAGTATTGCCTACTAACAAACTAATGAGAAATATCTACTGATTTTCCCATATAATTGCTTATTTTCCATTGCCAATGTAGACCTGCCTCAAATGGTGTCTTTCACCACTGTCATGTGTAAAATAAAGGGAGGCTATTGTGGTGAATTTTTATGTATGACATTAGCTCTTTCACTAGTCAAAGTATGTACATACCTCAGAAGTGACCTGTCTACCGAGGTCCAGTATTCAAAAGTGTATCTTATTTTAATTTTTGGATGTCTACAAAATTAACATAGGTAGACTTTCAAAGGCCAGCATTGGTGAGGAGGGGAAAGGAAAGGATGGAAGGAAGGAAGGATGATGAGAAGATGAAGGAAGAGGAAGGGGAAAGAAAAGAATGGAAAAAAACTAATAGAGGAAGGTAAATCTCTAAATGAGTTAAATAAGGCTTAAATAAAGTTTACATGTATATTCTCTAAAAGTTGATTGGCTTGGAGGAGGCTGTATGTGTTTGTGTGTGTATGCATGTGGGCATGTCTATGTTTAAAGTCAGGAGGGGGAGCCTGAATTATCTACCACATTTTTTGTTAACTAGTCATACTTTTAAAACTTTGTCTAACTCCCAAAATTTATTAATCCAACATTTAGTACTAAAATTATAAGATTATTGTTAAACTCAGGACAGTTCTGTGGCTATTCACAAAGTAATTTTATGAAAACTTATGAGGAAGTTGTTTAGTACTGTCACTAATTAACGGGCACAAAAAAAAAAAAAAGAAAAACCTTGTCGGAGATAATTATGGGTGATTTCCCTGCAAAATAAATTGGTATACAAGTTATTCTTTTTTCTCAAGTTGCAGAGGTTTTGATTCTTTCTATTGTCTCTAACATCTCCCAGATTAAAAGCACCCAAACTATTTTTTAAACTTAAGAAATAGAGTATCAGAAATTAAACATTAAATTAATAGTTATTAAAGTTGCTATATATGGTAAGTAAAACAATTTCCTATTTCTAAGTTATACATGGTATTAGATGTCTAGGTACAGTCACATGAAATATCATTGACTTTTATTAACTTCAGTGTTTTAGAGGGTTTTCATACTCGTCTATGAATGCTCTGAATGCTGCAGGGAAAAAGAAGCACAATCAGTATTTTGTTTTTTATGAATTTTCAATTGAGTTATCCTGTCCTGTCCACACACATAATAGCATTAGCATTTCATCTTATACCATGTTGAAATACTTTTAACACAAACTCTCAATAGAAACTTATTTGTAAGTGGTTAAGTCTTGTCTAGTCTCATTCACCTGCCTCAATGTGCTTTCTTTCATTCTATTTGCATATGAAATGTTCTTATTTCAGTTTTGTAGAGAGGATATGAGTTAGCATACTCATGTTTGTTCAGCTGTCCATCCTGCATCGTTACTACAATGCCTTTCTCTGCCATTTAATGGTGTTTGTATCAATGTTCCCATATCTGCTGCATTTTAACTCCATAAAAAGAAAATGTGATTTCGTATTAATAGTTTTGTTGATCAACTCAACTCAATATTTCTGCACCAATCAGCATACCTATATGCATGTAGTAGTCTGTACAACTGTTCAACATCAAAATACTTGTTTACTTTATGTCAAAATGTCTATAAAATTGCTGGCATTGTTCTCCATTTCAGTCTGGTAGAATAAGCAAGATAGAAAATAAATGTGTAAATGAATCATCGTGTCATTTCACTTCTCTGCATGAAGCCACTTTAACATGAAACATGGCTGCTACCCAACAACCCATGGTTTCTTGACATGTCAATACTGACCCTTTAAGCAGGCTGCTTTTGGAGGAAGTGTAGAATAAAACGACCCATATGGAAAAATAAATAAAAGTTGGATCCATTGCCATTCAAAGAAAAGAATAATACTCTCCTTTTCAAATGAATCCTTTTGCACAGCCAACAGATGTATCATTTGGTTTACATTTTTTTAAAATTCCACAAAGCCAGGGGCAGTGGCTCATACCTGTAATCCCAGCACTTTGGGAGGTCAAGGTGGGGGCACACACGGTCAGGAGTTCGAGACCAGCCTGGGCAATATGGTGAAACCCCATCTCTATTAAAAATACAAAAATTAGCCAGGCTTGGTGGTAGGCACCTGTAGTCTCAGCTACTTGGGAGACTGAGGCAGAAAAATTGCTTGAACTCAGGAGATGGAGGTTAAGGTGAGCCAAGATTGGGCCACTGCACACCAGCCTGGATGACAGAGCAAGACTCTGCCTCAAAAAAAAAAAAAAATCAATATAAACCACCTTGAAATTCTGGGGTGAGATCTTCAAAAAGCTTAAAGATAGTTTTGAGATAGTCTCTTTCTGCCATCTCCTAACAGTCCTTGCTGGCTAAATCAAGTCTTAATTCCTGACACCAGGGCCAGCTGGATGGGTGAGCAACTTGTACAATTGCATGGAAGGGCAGACACTTAAAAGGGGCTCACACTTAAGTTAATGCCCTGTTGTCATTATCTTGAAGTTCTTAATAGTTTTAGAACGATGGACCCTGCATTTTCATTTTGTATTAGGCCCCACAAATTATATGGCCAGTCCTGCTTGACCAGTGAGGTAATGATAAGACTACTCATTGATTCAGTCTATTTAAGTCAAGAGGTTACAGATAGTGAAGAAAGAGGCTTTTTTTTTGAGACGGAGTCTTGCTCTGCTGCCCAGGCTGGAGTGCAATGGAGTGGTTTTGGCTCACTGCAACCTCTGCCTCCCAGATTCAAGCAATTCTCCTGTCTCAGCCTCCAGAGTTGCTGGGATTACAGGTGCCCGCCACCACACCCAAGTAATTTTTGTATTTTTAGTAGAGACGGGGTTTCACCATCTTGGCCAGGCTGGTCTCGAACTGACCTCATGATCTGTCCACCTCGGCCTCCCAGAGTGCTGGGATTACAGGCGTGAGCCAACACGCCCGGCCAAGATGCTTATTTATTTAACAGAGTTTTTGTGGTTGTTCTGTTTTGAGACAGGGTTTAGCTCTGTCACCCAGGCTAAAGTACAGTGATGGAATCATAGTTCATTGCAGCCTCAACCTCCTGGGCTCAAGCAATCCTCTCACCTCAGTCTCCCGAGTAGCTAGGCCTACAGGTGCATTCCACCACACCTGGCTAATTTTTTGTTTTGGTTTTTGATTTGTTTGGTAGAGACAGGGTTTCACCAAGTTGCCCAAACTGGTCTCAAACTTCTGGGTTGAAGCGATCTGCCTACCTCAGCCTCCCAAAGTGCTGAGATTACAGGCATGAGCCACTGCAACTCATCCAGCAAACTCTTATATATCACTTACAGTGTGCCAGGTCCTATATGTTCGTTTGTTCATTCATTCTTCATAATACTAGTAGTATTATCATCCCCATTTTACAAAAGAGGAAGTCGCGGTACAGAGAAGTTAAGTATCATGCCCAATGTTACACAGCTAGTAATTCGAGAATTTGAACCCAGGCATCCTGGCTACAGAATTTTGGGCACCTGACCACTGAAGCTGTGCTGGCTCTTGCTTTGCTCTGATACCTTTTCATCAAAGAAAAATTGTCATGTTGTTTGTTAACAGAGCATTGGGGCTATGCATTATACTCTTTACTTTGAAGACCTTTGCATAGTACTATAAAAATTTTAAGGATGACTCCTTCTGAGAAGTTGCAGCTCTCCACACCGACTTTTCCCCACTCCTGTTGCTGAAGACACTTGCCTGAGTTAACAAGAGATGTCTATAAATATTGAGTAAAATATTGCCAGTGTATCTATGGCCCAACACAGTTGTGAGTGCAGAGTGCCTGGTCTCTCTAAGCCAACTCTTACACTGACAACAGAGGGGAAAGAAGTGACAAGGAAAAAGGCTGGTTGCAGACTTAACACTTTCCTCCATTTGCTCCCTCTGCCTTTCTGGTTCAGACATCGCCATGTAGCTTCCTGAAATTAAAGGGACCAGAATGCATGAACAACTGCCACTCTGGGTGTCATTTTGTTTAGAAGAGGAAGAAGCACATAAAAGATCCTTTTTGACGGACATTAGAGGTTAGTGCTGGTAATGCAGAGTAACTTGGTCCCGTGTTGGGAGAATTAGACAAGAAACAATGTGTTCCCTACTCATTCAGGCTGCAGGAGCCCTTCTGCTTTGGGCCGGAGCTCAAGGTCAAAGACATACATGAGGAAAGGATACTTTAAAAGCCTGCTTTACCCACACCCTTCAGGCCTGACTGTACCTCCCAGGAGCAGCTGTTCTAGTCCAAAGCCTGGTAGGATTCTTTAGTCATCCCAGAGGGCCAGCTGTCCTCAGGAGAAGGGCACTCTGTCCACATAAAGAATATAAATCATTTCCCACTTCTGTTTCTCCCTGCTATCCACCATACTCATCTCCTGATTCTTTTTGAAAGATCAGGAGAAACAGACTAAGAGAAAATAACTAGAAGTTGGGGAGGAGTCATCCACTCATGGATTCCATCTGAACTAAGAAAAATGGAATTAAAACATATCTTCCCTCTGTTCATCTGGCTGAATGTGAAATTCTCACCCCAAGGTATGGTCCCTTCTCTCTGCTCCAGTTGCCTTCTTCACCCACTTCCCTCAGCCCTAGAAAAACAAATCCTACAGTGCACAATTGGATTCCTACAGGGCCACAAGAAAAAAAAAATGAAAGTAGGAGGGGGAATAAGAGCATGCCATCTACTCTAAGAGAACTAAAAAAAGATATTTTTTCTTCCTTTTCCATCTTCTTCCATATTCAACCTCATGTAAACAGATGGGTTTAACAGTGTGACTCAGACGGCTGTAGAACAGCAGAGAAAATGCTGGAGCCAAAACTGAGCATATTCAGCCCCAAGGGTTTCATTTCTCAGCCCTTAGGACTCCTCTAGCAATCTTCTAAGAACTAAAATGTATCCAAATCCCTCAGCAACAACTTTACAGCACCACTGGCAAAGTGGTCAATGACTCCTATCAGAGCTAAATGTTCCATGAACATCTCTGATTGGCTGGAACATGGTGACAGCTCACATGAATTTGAACATTATCATTCTTCACATAAGAAACCAGTGTGACACCAGGAAGTGTCAGGGAAGAGCATGAAATAGCCAAGCCCATCATGGTATTCAAGATTGTCACAAGACACGGGATTTACTTCTGTCCTCTGTAACTCACAAATAGCCTGGATGAGCTTAAAGCATCTCCAGAAGAAAGTCACAGTGGCCTCTCCACCAAAATGATGAAAACAACAAAGAGGAAACAGAAGGTAGACCTGAGAAATAACAACATGTTCAAGAACAAATTTTTGTTTAAGTATACCATAGACTAGGTGACAGGAATATCAGTCATACAATAACTTATATTTTCTTGAGTTATTTTTTACAATAGTCAACATCCAATTATTTAATGCATATTTTGTCCTTCTTTGTTAACCACAGTGCTAAGTAGTAGGAATGCAAGACTAATGAGATGGAGTCCCTCCTCTCAAAGAGCTTACAGGCATCATTACAAGGATGGCAGACAGTTGATGCAATGTGGCCATTCCTTTCCTGCCCTCTTCCCTCACCCATGTCAGCCATTAATCATGTGTTCCTTGCCACTGACCCAGGATGTAACCTCAGGATACAACACCCAAATCAACCACTAACAGGCAGTCAGAACTGCTAATCCCAAAACTACTCAGTGTTTCCTTATCATCAGATAGACAAAAAAAAAAACCTGATGTCTTTCTCCATAATATTATGACCATTACTATTAGTGCAGCTGATGTTCTTTGAAAGCCCATTATATGCCAGACACTGTTCTAAGAGTTTTATAGGCACTGCTATCTCCTTCAATCCCGTTTCTCTACGTGGTTGGTTAACAGAAATTTTATATGGTCCTCGCTGAAGTCTCATTTAAAGGAAATGGGAATAAACTCCAGTCTGAGGAAATTAGATGTCCTTCAGACAAATTTTCCACAAGTGATGGATGTTTCACATTAGTGATAACGAGAGCACTGGTTAGATCTTCTTCCCTGGATGTCTTCAGAATTAGGATAGATTCTCCCCCAGATGTAATGAGAAGTGCAAACTGGTCAGAAGGAAGAAGGACAAACCAGATGACCTTTCTGTGTTCTTTTCATTTCCGAGATTTTATAATTTGTGGTGCTCCAGAATCAAATTTATGTTTTGCTAAAGTCTATGGTAAATTGTATTCATTAAATTGTCTCCATATCCACTTAGCACAGATGACAAATCAGTAATGGAGGGAGACAAGCAATTTGCAATAATGTATTTTTAAACCTCTGTTGGTTGAATATCTACATTTTTGTGCTGAAACACAAATCTTGCTTACAGAATCACTCTCAAACATATCTCAAACCAAAAGCTAGACGTGATGCAAAGGTTAAGGCCTGAAAACTTGAGCAGTTTCATAATATTATACCCATCCTGAATTTATTCACACAAGTGAATAAATTAATTTGTGCTAAAATACCTTATGTTAGGATGGGTATAATATTATGAACATACATTACTGGTAGACACAAACTGATTCTGAAACCCCAATGAATTAAAGAAGAAATAAAAACAATGAAAAACATTAGACAATATTTTAAGAACTCAATTTTTTTCTAGCCAGAATTGATAAAATCATAATTTATGTTGCATCTGATTTTAACAAGAAATTTGCCTTATATTGCTTATTATAAAATCATTTCCCCAAGAAGCTAAAGCTTTAAATAAGAAAATCCCATTTTGTTTTTCAGCTTTAACTAATGACATTCTAACACTTATATTCCATCACATAGGACCATCTGGCTTTATCTATTCTCAAACCCATTGTCTATAGGGTGAAATCTAACCTATGGTCCCTACTCTGCCATTACCCAGAGTAAAGTCAACATAGACCTTCTTTTTGTTTGTTTGTTTGAGTCCTACTTTGTTGCCCAGGCTGGAGTGCAGTGGCACCACCCCGGCTCACAGCAACCTCTGCCTCCCAGGCTAAAGTGATTCTCCTGCTTCAGCTTCCCAAGTAGCTGGGATTATAGGTGTACCACCATGCCTGGCTAATTTTTGCATTTTTAGTAGAGATGGGGTTTCACAATGTTAGGCTGATCTCGAACTCCTAACCTCAGGTGATCCACCCACCTTGGCCTCCCAAAGTGCCAGGATTACAGGTGTGAGCCACCATGCCCAGCCAAGACAGATGTTCTCAAACAAACTAGAATTCCAATTTCCAGTGACTAACTTAGGGAAAGAACAAAGCACATGCCAGTGCAATGAAGGAAAAAAAGAAGAAAAGACACAAGAATGAGGAGAAGCTGGAAAAGCAATTTACAAATTACCAAGATTATTATCACATCAGGAAACACAGAAAAAGAAAAGACACGAGGGCTTCTGTCTTTTTGTTAATAAAATTTTGTTCCTTTTTTTTTCCTTTTTTTCTTTCGTGCAGCATTTTGGAAAAGCCACAAGGGAAGAGAAAGTCTAGCTATCATGAGTCCTAAGCATTGCATCCCTTTAGAGACTTTATCCAGATACCAGACATCTGCCAATGACATCAATTAGATGCTTCTCCTTCAAGGGTTCAAGGCTTTCTGTGGCCCCATTCATAGTGAGCACATCTCTGGGTGTGGTGCAAAGAGAGGAATGGAGGACCTGGAGCAGCCAGAAAGACCATCACTAAGGCAACTCCAGTGCACCTCACCAGAGAAACTGAGTCACTGTTGAGGGCATGAGCCAAACCATAGTCAACACTCAATTCCTGGCCATCCTAGCCATGTTGTGCTCTTATCACATCCTCCTGCTTTATTTCCCCTCATAGCTTATCATACTGGGAAATCTTCTTTTTCATTACTGGTTTTTGTTTTTGTTTGTTTGAGGTTTTGTGTGTGTGTGTGTTTTGTTTGCTTTTTGGAGACAAGGCTATTCTCCAGCCTGGAGTGCAGTGGTGTTATTACAGCTCACTGCAGCCTCAACTTCCCATACTCAAGCAATCTGCCTGCCTCAGCCTCCCTAGCAGCTGGGACTACAGTAACACATCATTGTGCCTGGCTAATTTATTTTATTTGATATTTTGTAGAGACAGGGTCTCAGTGTGTTGCCCAGGCTGCTCACCAACTCCTGAGCTCAAGCGATCCTCCCACTTCAGCCTCCCAAAGTGTTAGGATTACAGGCACAAGCCACCACACTCAACCTCCTACTCTGATATTTTCTTATGTTTATTTATTTGTTTACTGTGTGTAGCTTGTTTTCCACTCCCACAACCTCATCCTATCAGAATAAGTACTTCTTGCAGCAGCAACTAGTCTGCCTGTTCATCTCCATAGTTCTAGCACCTGAATAGTGCCCAATAAATATTTATTAAATGAAGAAGTGGCAAATGAGGATAGAAAAAAGAAAAGAAGATGTTGATGTTCCAAAAAGATGAAAGCAGGAGGCCAGGCGCGGTGGCTCAAGCCGGTAATCCCAGCACTTTGGGAGGCTAAGGCGGGTGGATCACGAGGTCAAGAGATGGAGACCATCCTAGTCAACATGGTGAAACCCCGTCTCTACTAAAGATATAAAAAATTAGCTGGGCATGGTGGCGCGTGCCTGTAATCCCAGCTACTCAGGAGGCTGAGGCAGGAGAATTGCCTGAACCCAGGAGGCGGAGGTTGCGGTGAGCGGAGATCGCCCCATTGCACTCCAGCCTGGGTAACAAGAGCAAAACTCCGTCTCAAAAAAAAAAAAGAGATGAAAGCAGGAATAGATTCAATGAAGGCAACGTAAATGCATCCTGTTGCCTGCAATAAATATACAAAACTTCATCATTTTTTTAAAAAATTTAATTAAGGCTGGCTGCAGTGGCTCATGCCTGTAATCCTAGCACTTTGGGAGGCCATGGCGGGTGGATCACGAGGTCAGGAGTTCAAGACAAGCCTGGCCAATATGGTGAAACTCTGTCTCTACTAAATACAAAAATTAGTTGGGCATGGTTGAGGATGCCTGTAATCCCAGCTACTCAGGAGGCTGAGGCAAAAGAATCATTTGAACCCGGGAGGTGAAGGTTGCAGTGAGTCAAGATCGTGCTATTGCACTCCAGCCTGGGCAACAGGGTGAGACTCCATCTCAGAAAAAAAATAAATAAATAAAATAAAACAAAAACTAGTTCTATTTGGGCTATGGGGAAAAAATTAATTAAGAAAAAGAAAAATAGCATGGATGCATCGCAAAAGCATTATGTTGAATAGAAAAGCTTTACACACAAAAGCGTGCGCACGCACACACATACACACACACACACACTGTGAGGGAACCGGGACATCCCTTGTTAGGAGGTACATGAGAGGAGTGGTGTCTTAAACCAAGCACACCAAGCTTAGCTCCTTACACTATGCAAGGTCTCGTGGGAAAAACAAGAGAAATAGAAGCAACTTCTGCGCTTAAAGAAGCTACATCTTGTAAATTACCATCTATAAACAGAGGCAAAGAAAAATAAATGCCAAGACCAAAGTGCAAGCAGAGTACAGTAGCACAGCAGAGCACATGGAAACGAGGTGTGGAGACCTCAGAGGGCTTCACCAAGGAAGCAACATTCATGTTGAAGGGCTGTTGGGAGGTAAAAATGAAAGGAAGGTGGGGCACCATAATTAAAGATATGAAAGTGACCACTGTATTCCAGAAGCAGCAAATACTTCACAAAACGCATAAAGATATTGTGTTACTCGGAGTTCTCCAGAGACAGGACCAACAGGATAGATAAAGATATAGAGTGGACATATAAGAGGCAATTTATTAGGAGAATTGGCTCTTGCTGTTAAGGAGCTAAGAAGTCTCACAGCAGGCTCTCTGCAAACTGGAGCCCTTGGATACTTGTAGCCTGGCTCAGTCCAAATCCAAAAACCCCAGCACCAGGGATGCCTAAGGTATAATTCTGAGCCCAAGGCCAAAAGCCTGAGACCCTGGAGGGAGTAGTGGAGGTGCTGCTGTGAGACCTGGGGTCCACAGTCTGAAGAACCTAGAGCTCTCATGTCCAAGGACAGGAGAAGAGAGAGAAAATATCCCAGCTCAGAAAAGAGAGGAAATCGTCTCTCCTCTGCCTGTTTGTTCTTTCAGGCCCCCAGCTGACTGGACAGTGCCAGCTCACATTGATAGGGGATCTTCCCCACTCAGTCCACCAACTCACATGCCAGTCTCCTCTGGAAACACCCTCCTCACAGGCACACCCAGAATTAATGCCTTACTAGTTCTCTAGATTTTCCTTACTCCAGTCAACTTGACACCTAAAAATAACCATAACAGGTAGAGAGTGGCTTCAGGATAGAGGTTATAGGACTTGAAAGATATGCTGAGGAATTCCACCTTTACTCACTAAAGAATGAGAATTTCTTGAAGAAGAGAATATCATGATCTGATAGGATACAAATAGGGCATTCGAGCAAACAGGGGAGAAACTTGACAGTGAAGAAGTTACTGATCACTTATTTTTCATGCAGTAAAAATTATACTAGGAGCTTGACATGCCTAATCTTATATAATAGTCACAAGGGCCACGTGAGTAAGGAAGACACTCCTGCTACCACTTTATAATATAGAAATTGAAGCTCAGAAACTGAGTTTTGGAAGGAAGAACACTATTTTAATAATTTAGATAAGAAATAATGAGGGTCTGAACTAGGACAGAATAAGGCCCAAGAGAAATGAAAAGAATGAATGGTATTTTAGAGAATTGCATTTTATATGCATTGTGCTCCATTATTTCCATGAGGACATTTTGTATTACAAGTGACAAAAAAAAAAAAAAAACTCACATTTGCTTAAATAATAAAAGGAGCTTATTGGCTCAGGAGCTGAAAACTCCAGTGCCAGTAATAATTTCAAGTGTGGTATGTTCAGCCACCGAAACTATGATACCAATGACCCAAATGCAGCTGATGTCACTGCTCTACCTCCTTTGGGGTCAGAGTCATCTGCAGTCACCTCATGGTGATGTTAGCAGCTCTAGGCTCTCCCCTCCTCACTAAATACAGCTGCCTCAGTTTCAGGATTCCTGTAACACTGTGGCTCTCTTTAAGAAAAAAATTGATACAAAGGAAAATAATTTTAGAATGCAAAAAGAAAATATATGAAACTACAAATTTTAAAAGTTGACAAGGCTAGCTGCAGTGGCTCACACCTGAATCCCAGCACTTTGGGATGCCAAATCAGGCAGATAGCTTGAACTATGGAGTTTGAGACTAGCCTGGGTAACATGACAAAACCCCATCTCTACTAAAAATACAAATAATTAGCCAAGCATGGTGTGCACACCTTTAGTCCCAGCTACTTGGGAGGCTGAGGTGGGAGAATCACCTGAGACTGGGAGGTCAAGGCTGCAGTGAGATGAAATCATGTCTCTGCACTCCAGCCTGGGCAACCAGAGTGAGACCCTGTCTCAAAAAAAAAAAAAAAAAGCTGACCAATACCAAAACATTACATGACAAATTAGCATCGTACTTTATCAGTAGTAGTAGTTAACTCTCTGATACAACTGTAGAATATTTTCTTTCTACATTTTTGGCTAAAATATCTTTGAACACTTCTTCATATGATTTTGTAATATTTCCTATGAAGAATATAGAAATTAATTCAATTTTTCCTCTATTGTGGTGGATAAATATTTTTATTATTATTTCCAGTTTACCAAAGAGTTTTATCCCCTAATGTTTTACAACTGGATTTTAGCAGTACTGCTTCTGCCACTTCCTCCAGAGTTTCCCACTTAGGTCATGCTTTGTATGCCTCAGAAAGTTCAGTCATTTGATCTTGCTGGTTGTGACCTCCACTGGCCAGTCCTGAAGCAGCTGACCCCAGTCAGTCTTCTGCAGCATTCTATCTCATGACATTTTCCTTTTCCTTTCTTTTCCTTTCCTATACTGTTGTCAGTAAATTCTTTTTACTACCTATGAGCCAATCACTTTCTGTTGTTGGGGCTCTAACACCTTGCCTGGTAGGAAGGCTAAAGTGGGAGGATCCTTAAGCCCAAGAGTTCGAGACCAGCTTGGCAACATAGTGAGACCCATTGCTACAAAAATACAGAAAACGAGTCTGGTGTGGTGACATGCCCCTGTGGTGCCAGCCACTTGGAAGGCTGGGACAGAAAGATCACTTGAGCCTGGATGAGCTGTTTTTGTGCTACTGCACTCCAGCCTGGGTAACAGAGTGAGACTCTATCTCAAAAAAAAAAAAAAGTTTAAGACAAAAAAATTGATTATAGCAGGGATCAATGTGGGAAAGGCCACAGCTGGAGTGCAAGAGTGTGGGTGCCGAGGCCCTTGGCACCCTGAAGCTTCACTGAAAATCACTGACTACCCTTGACAACCATAGAAATTTATTTAACATGTATACACAGGAGTTTTCAGAATGAAGACCCAACCTCACAATGGGGTACAGAAGCTTATGTACCATCTTGAAGTTACAGAAAGAATAGACACTCTGAATGTGGCCAAAAGTAGGTTTTAGTGGCAAGATAGGGTATAGGAGAAAGAAAGGAAGAAGCTTGGCTAGCACAGGTGGCCTTGTTATGTAGATGAAACCTCACAGGTAGCAGCCTTCAGAGAGAATACATGATAAATGTTTTTTTCAAATCTTTAAGGTGTCAAACTCTCAATTCATCTTTCCTAGATCCAGACAAGGGAAGGCCTAGCTGCATTAACAGAGTTTCTCTGCAGAAGCAGATTTCCTCCACAAAAGACAGCTTTGCAGGGTCATTTCAGCCTGTTGGCCCTGTGGCAGCCATCTCAAAATGTGTCAAAGAAATAGATTTTGGGGTAAAATATTCTGACTTCCTTCAAGAGGTCATCTAAACTTAAGAAATGCAAAGAATAGAGGTGAGGGTGAAGCATCTGTGCTCATCTTCCCTTCTCTTTCCTCATGATCACAGCCCACCCTGCTACTTAACACTGTTTTAGGGTCAGAGAATAAGCCTCATAGGAAATATTTCCAAACTAATTTGAGTGACAGGTAAAGGTTGGGTGGCAGACTCTGTGCCATGCTTGCGTGGACCCTGACTTGGTGCACAATTCCAGTGGCTGCTTCCTCCTTCCCACTGACCTGCCTGCTAAGAATTTTCTGCTTCCAAAGGCACATCCTGTGAACGTTTTAAGGGAGCTTTAGACCTTCTTTTAAACTTGTTTGAATTTTCCCTGGGTAGTTCACAGATATCGAGACACTGAAAGAAATTTCCCAAACAGCCTAAAAATTCTTCTTCGTGGAAATGGAAAATTTGCTCTCACTGAACAGGTAATCAACCATTATTCTCCAAAGAGTCATTTCCTCTTTGTGAGTACCAAAGTCCATTTCATTCCTAGTCTTCATAAATGTAACTGTTTTAAAAATGAGCTGCCATCACAATGGCCACTCCACCATTATAGATGAAAGCAGAAAAGTAGGAAATAAGGGACCTAGCAGTAGTGGGATAATTCCCTTGGCTCTGAGAAATTGTCTACATTGCCTTTTAGGCTGCAGTTTTGTAGATGGGCCAAGCAAGTCCAGACTCAAAGTATTATTAATAGTTTAACCATCAACAGAAAAGTCAGGCTGATTTAAATTTGCTAGGAAAAAAATTGCTTTAACAAGATTAAAGCACACTCTTTATACAGATGAACCAAGATGCAAAAAGTTAAAATGAAAACAGCTGTCATTTTTGCAAAAGATAAAAACAGTACAACACAGAGTCATAAACTATAATTACAGAAAAGATCTGGGGCAATTATTGTAATCACCCAACAGATTCTTCCCAGCTCCTGCACAAACAAAACCAGTTTATTGAGACTGTGGTACTGAAGTAACCAAAGTTTAATTAATGTAAGACTGGTCACACAGAAGCCAGGGTTATTCCTCAAATCAGTCTCCCAGAAGGCTTGTAGATGAGGATTTCTCAAGGATGGTTTGGTGGGGGACTGGAGAATGGCTGCTGCTGATTAGTTAGGGATGCAATCATAGGGATGTGGAAAACGGTCCTTGTGCACTAAGCCTATCTTTGGGTGGGGGCTACAGGAGCAGATGAGTCATGAGTCATGAGTCTGAGTGGAGTTGTTCTGAAAAACATCTCAAAAGACCAGTCTTAGGTTCTACAATAGTGATGTTATCTACAGGGATAATTGGGGAAGTTACAAATCTTGTGACCTCCTGACCAACAGCTGGCTATTATTTAACTATGCCTGCATCTTAAGCAGAATTCAGGCCCTTCTCATATCCTAAACTTAAAGCCCTTCATAATTTTTACAAAATGTTGGGCAGGACTGTTATAACCCTTGCTTTACAGTTAAACTATAAACTCAATCCGTCCCATAGTTAGCTTGGCCTATGCCCAGGAAAGAGCAAGGACAGCTGGTCTGTGAGGCCAGAAGCAGGATGGAGTCAGCCATACTGGATTTCTCTCATTGTCATAGTCTTTTCAAAGGCAGTTTCATTATCTAGTCTCCATTAAAAGCAGGTGGTAATGGTTTTTAATCTTTTTTGGGGGTCAGAACTGTCTTTTAGAATCTAGTAAAAATGTAGCTGTTTAAAAATACAGGTCCGAGAGTTAGATGGCCTGAGTTCATACCTGTCTACTATTTATTACTTTTGTACCTTGGGCAACTAACTTAGCCCTTGAAAATCTCAGTTTTCTTATCTATAAAATGGAAATAAAAACAGTGAGTGTTTAATAAGGTTGTTGTGAGAGCCAAGTAAGATAACCCACATACAGAGCTTACAGCAGTGCCTGGCACCTAGAAAGCACTTAATAAGTGCTACCTATGACTAACACTATATGGGCTCTAGTGTCCAAAAACACAGGGATTTCTGGTTTTAGACAGAACTGGATCCAGTGGCTCAAATAATGCTCTTGTATGTCTTCTGTTTTCTCTGTGTTGGCTCCATTCTCAGGCAGGCTTTCCCCAACAGGAATATTCTCTCTGAAACATGAATTAAAAAGTATATCTCCTTAATATTCCCAGATTTGAGTCTCATTGTCTCTAAATCATGCCCAAACCTGAACAAATTACTGTGCTCAGAGGAATGCATAACTCTGATGGACCAAGCTGGTGTCACTGAGGACAGGGAAGATCGTCCCCACCCAAGCACACACAGGAACAGACAGAATGGAAGGGTGGTGTTTCCCTGACAAAAATCAGATGTCATCATTCCTAAGAAAAGACAGAATGGAAGCTGGGCAGGGAAAACAATAGACAACCACCTCTTTCAAGGTTAATAACCTCTGTTTTAATCAAATACCTTTTCAATTGTCAGGAAAATTGGAAAGATTCCATGATTTTTTCCTTTGTCCATTCAATATTTAACAGTTCTAAATGAAAAATTATTCTTTTGCTTAACAATGAAGCTTTAAGAGGAATTAAAGCTCTCTGTCTCTAAGACTCTAGAGTCATTTTCAAAAGAAAACTTGTTTTTACCATGTTTTGATTCTATGGTTTTTGGAATCTTGGTTACTTTGTAAAAACAAGAGGGTTGGCTTGGATCATCTCTAATGTCCCATGCAAACATCTGTGATTTCTAGGAACAATAGCAATGACTCAATGAAAACTTTGCTTGTTAGCATAAATTCCATGTGCTCTAGAAAAGTCTTTTTTTTATTTGGGCCAGTTCTTCAGAGCTCCTCTCTGAAGTGGACTGATTTCAGAGGACATACACTAGATCCACAGTGTCTGGTCCATGTCCTGCCTCAGTTCATTACAGCTGTGTGACTTTGGACAAGTTGCATAACCTTTCTGAAATTTAGTTTCTTTATCTGTAAAATGAAGGTAACAACAGACCTTACCTCATAGGGCTATGTCAGCATAAATACTTTAATACATGAAAGTGTATGGCCCTGTGTTAATAAAGTGTTAGTATAACTGCAGGACCAGCCCAAACTGGGCCTACTCTGTGCATAACAGAATGTCAAGTTACCTTGCAGATATAACAGAACCAAAACTTCAAGTCATGTTGCTCAGGCATGTGCAATAGAAAAAGCTTTGACTTCTAATCATACCCAGAACCAACAATTCCTCTCCAAAGAACCAAGAAGACAGGGACATTACCAGAACCTGAACATCAGAACCTTTCAGAAGTGAGGGGTCCATTGGCCCAGAAGATCTGAGACTGAAATCTACCTCAACATACCTTACCACAAATGGTCAAATTTAAAGCCCTCCAATCAAACTCTGCAAATTCCACATTCCTAACTTATTTCCCTCGACCTCTGAGCCCTTAAAATTTGCCCCAAACCCCAAACTGGGAAGATGAAATCAAGCTGCATCTCCTGCCTCCTTGCTAGATGGCCTCATAATAAAGCCTTTCTTTTCTCAAAACCTAGTGCCATATAGTATTGGCTTCTAAGCCCATCAGGCAGTAAGCCCAATTGCTTGGGATGATAACATTAGCTATTACTAAGAAAGCAACATCACCACAAGTGAAGAAACATACTGGGCCCCCAACAGCATGCTGCATTTTTTCATTTAAAATTTCTGTCTTGGCTGTGCATGGTGACATACCTGTAATCCTAGCACTTTGGAAGGCTAAGCCAGGAGGATTGCTTGAGGCCAAGAGTTCAAGATCAGACTGGGCAACATAGCAAGAATCTGACTCTATATTTTGTAAATGTAAAAATTAAAAATCTCATCTCTATTTTTAAAGATTCGTACCTTTCCAAAAATAAGGATATTATTTTTCTTTCCCTTGAGTTTTTCAAATATGTATTTGAAAATAATTAGTTAAGTAAATGCTTCAAATGAAGACTCTGGCACAAGTTATATTCAAAGTAGAAAAAAAATACTAACAAAAACCATTCCCTTCAGGCAGTTCTCCAAGTTACCGAACTTGAACTTGACATACCCATTCTGCTCTGGCTTCTGGCATAACTGGTTCTAACAGGTCCAGCTACATAATGGAAATCCTGCCATCTCACATAAAGTTTTCACAGATCCACATTACAGTCAAATAGACAAACTTCTAAGTCCTAGTACCAAACAATATATAGTACATTTTACATTGTAACCCAGCACATACAAACATATATGAAACTACAAACGCATTTATATCAAGATTCATAAAAATTTGATGACATAATATATAATCTTACTAGGTAAGACTGATTTTTCTTCTTTTTTTTTGAGACTAAGTCTCATTCTGTCACCCAGGCTGGAGTGCAATGGCACAATCTTAGCTCACTACAACCTTTGCTTCCTGGGTTCAAGCTATCCTCCTGCCTCAGCCTCCTGAGTGGCTGGAATTACAGGCACACGCCACCATATATGGCTAATTTTTTACTTTCCATAGAGACATAGTTTTGCCATGTTCTCCAGGCTGGTCTCAAACTCTAGTCCTCAGGTGATCCACCCACCTAGGCCTCTCAAAGTGCTGGGATTACAGGCTTGAGCCACCGTGCTTGGCCAAGACTGATTTTTCTGTACTATTTTATTTTATGTTTTATAAAATTTTAGATACCCACTAAATTTATTTCAAGATCTGCTAATAAGTAGTACTATAAAGTTTAAAATAGCCTTAGAGACCTCAGTTGGTACATTAAGGAACTTAATAAGAAAATAGCTGGGCGCGGTGGCTCAAGCCTGTAATCCCAGCACTTTGGGAGGCCGAGGTGGGTGGATCACGAGGTCAAGACATCGAGACCATCCTGGTCAACATGGTGAAACCCTGTCTCTACTAAAAATACAAAAAATTAGCTGGGCATCGTGACACGTGCCTGTAATCCCAGCTACTCAGGAGGCTGAGGCAGGAGAATTGCCTGAACACAGGAGGCAGAGATTGCGGTGGGCCGAAATCACGCCATTGCACTCCAGCCTGGGTAACAAGAGCGAAACTCCATCTCAAAAAAAAAGAAAATAATAAGATAACTAAAAACTAAATAAGTAGTGTTAGTTATTTTGAAATTTTAATAACTGGGATCTTCTTAGTTTTGCTCTAGCCAGAAACAATTGCATCCTTCTCTGACGTCTCTAGACTTATTTCCCAAATAAGTCAAATTTATTCCCCAGCTCTGCTGTAAATTCCTTGGAATACAGATATTTCATTTTATGTGTTAACTAAGATACAGGAGAAAGAGCTCTGAATTTAAAGTAGGAGAATCTAGGTATGAAGTCAATTCTGCCATTTGGAAGCTCAGTGATTTGCGGTAGGTCACACACTATCATAGAGCCCCAGTTTTCTCATCTGTGAATTCAGGATAATTATAGTCACAAAAAGTCAAGTAGAAGTTTCAGTTTTAGGTTCAATGTGTAAAGAGCTTGTAAGTCATTATTCCCATTCTCAAAACAAGAAAAAAAAGTGAAACAAACTGAAAATTAATAACTTTTCTTGGACCCATCAGAGAGTTGAGGTCACAGAGCAAACAAACTGCCATCCCCAAATCTGGAAAGATAGCTGAATGTAGACAATCACAGCCAATATCTACTGACTTGGAACAGAAACCACTGGAGTCATAAAGTGGTAGAAACACTTACATGGAGGCTAAATGGACTAGAATGAGAGTGAGAAACTCCTGTGGGCTGTAGTCTTTGGGGAACCCCCACACTTTCACGGACTTTACCTTCAAGTATTTCAGCAGGTTCTCACCTTGGAGAGTGAAGGAAGATCCCCCAATATCTCTGGCAGTGGGAAGGGGATCGTAACCATTTTGAAATACACTGAGAACTCCAGAGCATTCCCCAAAACAAAGGTCAAATTTCTAGCAAAAAGGCTTTACCAGAGCCTTACCCCATCTACAGAAAAGGCATTTATCCAACTCCACTCCCTCTAGCCTTCCTTTACCTAAGATGGAAGAAAAAAAGCTAAAAAAATTTGCAAAGGGTACAACCTATGGAACACAAGACCAGTAAAAGGCTAAGATTAATCATATGATTATAGAATGTTTCCCCTCCCTCACACTTTACCACCACAATGGCAAGCCTCCAGTATAATAACAATGAATTGCTGCTGAAAGAGCTGCAAGGCTCTTTCTACATAAGGAGGAGTTCTTAGGGAAGCTCAAAGATAATAAAGAAGACCACAGAAAGAACAACAGAGTAATTCGAAGCCTCTGGCTTCTTCAACTGTAGCAAACATTAAACACAGCTCAACTCTTAGCCAAACTAACATTCAACCTCACACTAATGAGGTCTTTTACCTCATTTCATATTAATAAATACCTTGTAGCAGGATCAGCAGTGAGAAACAGAGCTCTCAAACACTGAGTGGGAAAGCAAAGGGTTTTTTATTACAGTCAGGAGCTGAGGAAATGGTATGTCCAATTTCAGCTCATCTAACAAAGGAAGGTTCTGCCTTTATATAGGCTTATACTTTAGATGCTACACGTGGAAGAATCTTAGGTTTACAGCTTCAGGAATCACATATGAAAGGGTTTTGGTTCATAGTTTTAGGACTCACATGTGAAAAGGCTTCTGGTTTGATCTTGTTTTAAGTAAAAATAGTGCCTTCTGGAGAGTTTCCCCAAGACCAAGCCTGCCACCTACAGGAAGGTGAAACAGGAGGCACCAGTTGGTCAGCCTTTTCTTCTATTGAAATGCAGTGTGATAGTCAAAGGGAAGGTTGATCTGAGATGCCTGGGTCTCCCTCTTCACCCCCTCCACTTTGAGAATCTTATCACTTTATATCAATGAGAGGTCTCACTCTTATTCTCACTTGCCAGATCCTGTGAAGAAACTGATTAATGATTTATATAATATACTTGTGATATTATTTTTCTGGTCTTATTACAGCAGTAAAGGATTTCTTAGCCATTTAGAGGAACAAGGGGGGAAGCAGGGGAATAGTAAACAAACACCCACTGTTGTTATTACACTAATGAGGAGGGTTTTTAATCCTCCCAAGGCTGAGGACCAACCTTTAAACAAGGACTTAGGGTTGAATTTATGCTATACCTGCACAGACAGGTGTGCCAGTTTGGTTATATTCTTTTTTTTTTTTTTTTTTTTTTTTGAGACAGAGTTTCGCTCTTGTTACCCAGGCTGGAGTGCAATGGCGCGATCTCGCCTCACCGCAACCTCCGCCTCCTGGGTTCAGTCAATTCTCCTGCCTCAGCCTCCCGAGTAGCTGGGATTACAGGCACGCGCCACCATGCCCAGCTAATTTTTTATATTTTGAGTAGAGACGGGGTTTCACCATGTTGACCAGGATGGTCTCGATCTCTTGACCTCGTGATCCACCCGCCTCGGCCTCCCACAGTGCTGGGATTACAGGCGTGAGCCACCGCGCCCGGCCCAGTTTGGTTATATTCTTAACTGCATGACCCTGGCCCGTTATGTGCTGGCAGCAGTTGGTTAGTTTGAATTTTCCACAGACTCCTCCTTCAGCTGCTAGCAAATCATCTAGGGCCAGCTGGTTCTGATAAATTACATTCCTTATTTGAGTTTCTTGTTGGGCTAAAAGGGACAGAGCTTTGCTCATTTCATTAGTGAGTATTTTCAAAACAGCCTGCAACTGGATGATCCAGTTGAGCATGCAAATAGGGGTCCGGTATGCCCACGAGCCATCCTCCACCCATGTGGCCGGCCCATAATACTCAATAGTTCTCTCCGGTGGCCACTCATTATCTGGCCAATCTTCTATTTTTAGGTCTCTTTTCTCCCTAGCAGAGTAGACTGAATAACAGCTCACCTTTCTTAACAAATAATAGGAAGAAAAAGAGCTTAATGATGCCTATGACACAGCTACCCGTCCATCTCACGGATTACATACCTTGTATTGAATACCATTATATAAACAGGTTCCCGTCTGTGTCCCTGTACATTTATAAGAACCATAGGACAAAAGTATGGCAGTAACTTTTACATCCTACCTGGTGTCCATACTGAGGGCATTCTTTAAAATTAATGTTCCTGCTGTACAAGTCCAAATATCAAGGAGAAGAAGTCCCAGGATGAATTTCCTTGTGCTTCGGCTGTGCGTGGACCAGCCAGCTTCCGGGATGTGGCTAGAGCAAGGCTGGTTGTCCTTTTAAAGGTGATTCTGCAGTCCTTGCCTTGGTCCAAGTATCAGCTGCTGCTGGTTTTTACACGGTTGTGGTGGATTTAGGCTGTGATTCCCTCTGCCTTCATGGCTGTGGGATTGGTCAGCATCAGGTCTCGGGTCCTTTCCATTGTGGCTTTAGAGGGGCTGTACTCCCATCCTTTATCCACACGTAATCACTTAGTGAGAAAGGGTGAACTGGGGAGAAAATGGCTTACAGGACATTTGTTATTTATTTAGGTTGAAGTATCCTGAGCGATTCTCCCTAGAGCTGGTAACTAGCATCTTAACTCAATATCTCCCAACTCCCAAGGAGTTCCCAGGAGTGCCTGGAGTAGGGGAGGGGCCTATGATATAAGACTTCATAGGGGAATATCCTGTCTTCCTAAAGGGGGTGCCTCTAATTTTGAATAACACCAAGGGAAGTACCTACACCCACTTTAATCTTGTTCCCTGACACACTTTCCCTAAGCTGTTTTTGATGGTCCAGTTCATTCTTTCCACTTTTCCAGAACTCTGAGGTTGGTAGACAGCGTGCAGTTTCCAGGTGATACCCAAGGCCATTGTTGTGTTCCAGACTAAATCCTCCACAAATGCTGGTCCATTGTCTGATCCAATGCATAGTGGCAGTCCAAACCTAGGGATAACATCTTGAAGCAGCACATGGGTTACTTCACAGGCCTTTTCAGTCCTAGTCTGGAAGGTCTCTACCTACCCAGAGTATGTGCACACCAGGACTAACAAATATTTATGTCCCCCACACTTGGGCAGTAAAGTCTACCTGGAGATCTTCAAATGGAGCTGCTCCATAAGTTTGAATGCCAGGGAGAATAGTTGGGAACCTGCCTCGCATTGTGTTGCCAACATGTAATGCATCGCTGTGCCACAGTTTTGGTCAAGGCTGATAAGTGTGAGAAGTAAAAGTACCAGCCCAACGTCTTTTCAAGTGACTCCTGACCTAAATGAATGGTATCATGTACAGCTAGTACAACTGCTGCACATACCAGGCCCTGGTATTTGGTCAGCCTAACATTTGATAACCAATGATGCCCTCCGGTATTCATTAGAGTCACTATTACGTGGGATGCCTTGATATTTAAATTCTTCCCAGAGTTGAGGCTAGAATCTTTGATTTCCATTTTTATTCTTTCTTTTCTTTCTGACAGCATGAAAAAAAAAAGGCTGTTAAATCAGCTAGCCCCAAAGCCAGGGCTGACAGAAGTTTCGCTTTTAGCTCCTGCCCCATTCAAAGGGTGTCTTGTCTTCTTTCCTCCCCACTTTGTCACTTTGTGTAAGGGTTTGGCCAGTCCTGCGAAGTTTGGAAATCCACAATTTACAAAACCCATGGCCCCCAGGAACTCTCTCACCTGTCTTTTAATCTCAGGTTCCATCACTTTGCAAGCAGCTTGCTTCCTTTCTACTTCTAGGCTGCGTTCCCCCCTTCCGGATGGTGAGCCTCAGATATTGCATTTGCTTTTTGGCAAATCTGGGCTTTCCTTTTAGACACTTTATACCCACAGTCCTCCAGGTGCTGAAGTAAGGCATTAGTTTGCGCACCCGACTGCCATGGGGTGTCCTAATAGAAGGTCATAATGCATATGGGGGTAGCATGCAAGCAAGAAGCTTCTAGGGGGCGGTTATGGGCTGATGCCTTTCCAAGGATGATGAGAGAGTTTCTGAGGCCCTAGGAAGCTGGGTCCAGATGTAGAGTGGTTACACCTGCTTCTGGGTTTCTCCTATTGAAATGCCAATAGTTTCTGACTTTCAAAAAAGCCAGCCTGATGCTAAAGAAGTATTCTTTAAGTTTAATTAAGTGAACTAACTATCCTCTGCTGGCAATAATCTTAACTTCATGCACAAGGTGGGTGCAAAGTCACGCAAGCCCTGTACTGGCCTGGGTGGAAATACCAGTCTCCCTCCCAGGCTAGGAAGGTCTTTACCCTCTATTCTGAGGGACAATGAGAGCCTGTATGACCCATGATGGAGGCAGTCTTAGCTGCAGGGTGTCTTTTTTATTATTGAATAGGATAGCCATAGCTCTCAATTTGCACAAGTTTTGCTGGAGAAGGCGGGCAGGGGCGATCTGTTAAGTACAAAAAAGTCTGTTCTCTTAACACCTTAATAGCTCTAACAACATTGGTTTTGTTTTTTTTGATGGGGGGGTTACAGGGCTGTCGTCTGGACCGTGGGCTCTTTGGGGGCTTATGAGTCCTGCCCCCCTCTCTTTTAGTCCAGTGGCCCTTCCATTAGATTGAACAGAGCCCCTTCACTTTCATCCGTACCCTCCTGCTTAGGATCGCCCTGTTCTCCAGTTAACAGTGGATATTTTTTCTTCCAATGTCCTATTTTTCGACAAAATGCACACTGATCGCATTTCGACAAAATGCACACAGGCGTGGGCGGGCAGACTGTGGGGCTTTCCAGGAACCTCCCTTTTTCCACACTCTTAGGGGCATTCCTCTCTCTCACAGAAGCAGCTATCAAGTCAGCCTTCCGTTGAGCCTGACATTCCTTTTCTCTACGATCTTTCCCTCTGGCTTACCGCCTCTCAGTTTACAAACACTTGGTTAGCTATTTCCAATAACTGTGAAGTATTTGTGCATGTAAATCCTGCCTGTTTCTGCCACTGAATTTGCCCTGACCTTGGGAGACTGCGTTTCTCGGTGGCGAGGGGCATGGTGGTTTCTAGCAGTCTGTCCCTTGGCCACTGAAACAGTCACTGTATCTGCTCTCTTAGCCACTTTGGAGGGTTTAAAACTAACTGCAACCACGAGTTTACGTATGGAAATTGATCGAGGTGCTCTAGCTTGCTGTATATAACCTCATGCCTTACTTTGGAGATAAGGAAATTGTCTAGGGTCCCCTCTGTGGGCCAGCTTACCCTAAATGCCGGCCAATCTTCTCTACATAAAGCCCTTAATTTCTCTGGTGTCTTCGTTACTTTATAATTCCCACTAAATTCCTTCTTGAAATTCTTCAGCATGGTCTCTAAAGGGGTGGGCCTGCTATGGGAGTGACCCATATTAACACTTCAAAGAAGCAATTCCCACAGTTAGGAAGGTGTTAGTTCACTTGAAGCAGTTCCCGCCTAGCAAGACCAGCTCAGAGCACTCTCCAATTTACATTCACTTAAATCCTTTCGCAATGCCCAGAGGCTTCTTCACTCAGCCTTATGTGTCTGTCTTTAATTCTTACAAATTGCTCAACGTATGAGGCCCCTCCTAATGGGCCCAACACCTTTCACGACTGATGAGTCTGGTCGGACACATCTGGTCAGAAACACATACAATCGCTCTCCCTCCAATTCAAAACCATAAGCAAAAAGCTTCCAAGGTTACAGAGAGAGAGCTACGTTCTAAAGTGCAGAATCTGGCACCCGTGGGTGATCAGACCACACTTCCACCCAAAATGGGGTGGGCTACTTTCCCAGGTTCAAGCTTACCAGATTCAGGGGTCTGAACATCTCAAATACCTGTTCGTTCTTGGTGTTCAGCCACTGGGTGGATCCACACTGCAGAGCCTCCTTGCTCCACTCTGGCGAGGCTTTTCCACCAGATAAATACCTGCCCAGGAGCGCTCTCAAGATGCGTCACCCCAATGAGTAGGAGGCCTCCCACAGGGATGCTCCACAGGGCTAGGCAATCCGCCTGAGAGACTTTTTCCCACCGTCTGCCAGCCAAAACTCACTTCCCGGCCAATGCACCAAAAATGTAGCAGGATCGGCTACGAGAAACAGAGCTCTCAAACACTGAGTGGGAAAGCAAAGGGTTTTTTATTACAGTCGGGAGCTGAGGAAATGGTATGTCCAATTTCAGCTCATCTAACAAGGAAGGTTCTGCCTTTATATAGGCTTATACTTTAGATACTACACGTGGAAGAATCTTAGGTTTATAGCTTTGGAAATCACATATGAAAGGGTTTCGGTTTACAGCTTCAGGAATCACATATGAAAGGGTTTTGGATCATAGTTTTAGGACTCACATGTGAAAAGGCTTCTGGTTTGATCTTGTTTTAAGTAAAAATAGTGCCTTCTGGAGAGTTTCCCCAAGACCAAGCCTGCCACCTACAGGAAGGTGAAACAGGAGGCACCAGCCTTTTCTTTATTGAAATGCAGTGTGATAGTCAAAGAGGAGGTTGATCTGAGATGCCTGGGTCTCCCTCTTCAACCTCATGCCCTAATTTCATAGAAAAAAAAAATTTTAAGCCATGCTAAAAAGCAAGAAAAAGCACAGTCTAAAGAGATAAAGCATGATGAGAACCAGCATCAGATATGACACAGTTTTTGTAATTATCAGACAGAAAATTTTAAATAACTATAATTAATACATTAAGTGCTCTACTGGAAAAAGTAAAAGCAGAGAGATGGAAAATCTAAAAAAGATTAAGAAATTCTAGGAATCAAAAACACTGTAGGAGAAATGTAGAATACTTGTGATGGGCTCATTGGTAGACAGTACTTGGAATACTAAGAGAAATGAGAACAAAGCAGAAGAAATCTATAAAGTAATAATGGCTGATAATTTTCCAAAATTAATGGCAGACACCAAACCACAGATCCAGGAATCTCAGCAAACACCAAGCAGGAGGATCTCCTGAGCCCAGGAAGCCGAGGCAGCAGTGAGCCAGGATCATGCCACAGCACTCCATCCTGGACGACAGAGCAAGACCCAAACTCAAAAAAAAAAAATTACAATAGACTTTTTGTCACAAGCCATGCAAGAAGTGAGAAGAGAAGGAAGCAAAATATTTAAAGTGCTGAAAGAAAAAGTCAACTAGGGTGATTGGTTTCATATGTGTATACATTTGACAAAACTGTACCTTAAGATTTGTGCATTTTATTTTATGTAAATTTTAATGCTTTTATAAAGTTTGGGTTTTTTTTTAAATCTACTAAAGTCAGTTATCAAAGAATGACCTGGGCCTTTTTTTAAAATGAGTAGGTCTGGGAGGTGCTCACACCTGTAATCCCAACAATTCCAGAGGCCAAGGCAGGCAGATCACTTGAGGCCAGGAGTTTGAGACCAGCCTGGCCAACATGGCAAAACCTGTCTCTACTGAAAAATATACAAAAATTAGCTGGGTGTGGTGGTGCATGCTGGTAATCGCAGCTACTCAGATGGCTGAGGCACAAGAATCCCTTGAACCCAGGAGGCAGAGGTTACAGTGAGCCAAGATCATACCACTACACTCCACCCTGGATGACAGAGTAAGACTCTGTCTCAAAAACTAAAAATAAAAATGAGTAAAACAGCCAGGCATGGTGGCACGTGCCTGTAGTCCCAGCTATTCAGGAGGCTGAGGTGGGAGGAGCACTTTAGTCTAGGAGTTCTGGGCTGTAGTGCGCAATACCGATGGGGTGTCTGCACTAAGTTCTGCATCAACCTGGTGACCTCCCAGGAGTGGGGAACCACCAGGTTGCCTAAGCGGGGGTAAACTGGCCCAGGTAGGAAATGGAGCAGGTCAATACTCCCTGCCTGTGAATAGCCACTGCACTCCAGCCTGGGCAACATAGCAAGACCCTGTCTCTTAAAAATAAATAAATAACTACAAGAAAAATGAGTAAAGCGGCTGGGTGCAGTGGCTCAAGCCTATAATCCCACCAATTTGGGAGGCTGAGATGGGAGGATCCCTTGATCCCAGGAGTTCAAAGCTGCAGTGAGCCATGAGGGTGACATTGCACTCCAGCCTGGATGACAGGAAACCTTGTCTCAAAAAATAAAAAATAAAAATAAAAGATGAGTAAAGCATAGCCCTCATCCCTCATGACTTAAACTCCATTAGAGATAGTCATGGGGTAGGGAGGAATGATTATTATAGGATGGTGAGTGGCCTCAGAGAAATAGAAACAAGGCATTAGGGGGACAAAATGATATGCCTCTGACATTCCTGCAAGACCAGGGAAGGTCATTAGAGTAAGTGACATTGGGGCTAAGGCCTAGAGGAAAAGTGGGAGATAACAAGTGTCTTTTACTGTCTGCCATATTGTTGTCTCCAGTTACCATTATATAAACCCATGTAACACCTAAGGCACACCGCTTCCTGAAAGGCCAGCCTGCTGCCCCAGGAGACCACTGCTGTGTGGAGAGTCCTGGAAATCTCCCGCTGGCTCAGCGTGAGGGAAGACAACCAGGCTGATTGTGGCTTTGAAACTGATTACTTTGCATCCTTGGGAATTTGTTATTTCTTTCACTTTAAATTAGAGACCATAACAAACATCCAAAATGTAGTCCAATTTCAATTTGTAATGCTTTACTATGATTCTTTTCCAAAAAGAACAAATTTTTTTTTTTTTTTTTTGAGACTGAGTTTTGCTCTTGATACCCAGGCTGGAGTGCAATGGCGCGATCTCAGCTCACCGCAACCTCTGCCACCTGAGTTCAGGCAATTCTCCTGCCTCAGCCTCCTGAGTAGCTGGGATTACAGGCATGCGCCACCATGCCCAGCTAAATTTTTGTATTTTTAGTAGAGACGGGGTTTCACCATGTTGACCAGGATGGTCTTGATGTCTTGACCTCGTGATCCACCCGCCTCGGCCTCCCAAAGTGCTGGGATTACAGGCGTGAGCCACCGCGCCCGGCCCAAAAAGAACAAATTACATGCAGAAAACTTCAGGTGTCAGAAAGACTCAAATGTTTCACTTTGTTTTTCACTTTGTTGGAGTTTTGTGTCCACGCACAAACTATGTCACATAGTTGTTGCCATTGCTGTTTTCTAAAGGTCTGGTGAGTGCTGACTAAAATTGGGAAAATCAAAAATAAAGTCAACCAGCCAGGTACGGTGGCTTATGCCTATAATCCCTGCACTTTGGGGGGCCGAGGTGGGTGGCTAACCTGAGGTCAGGAGTTCGAGACCAGCCAGGCCAACACGCAAAACCCTGTCCCTACTAAAAATACAAAAATTAGCCAGGCATGGTGGTGGGTGCTTGTAATCCCAGCTACTTGGGAGGCTGAGGTAGGAGAATCACTTGAACTTGAGAGGCGGAGGTTGCAGTAAGCTGAGATCGCACAACTGTATTCAAGCAGGGGTGAAAGAGCAAAACTCTGACTCAAAAAAAAAAATTTTTTTTTTTAAAGTCAACCATTTAAAAACAGCATTCTTCTGGGGATTGTTTCTCACCTCTTTCTCCTCTCTGCAGTTCCTCTCCCATTTGCCTCCCTCTGTTCTACAGCAGCCCAGTCCTTGCAGCCCTTGCAGCCCAAGCAGGATTCATTTTCTGTGAAATTAGTGCAACTTTAGCTTCAGGGCACCTAACTGCAAGGGCCTATTCCAAATCTCCAAAGGGACAACAGCTCAGACTTTGCAAAATCTGGATCTGTCCTATTTTGTGTGACATGAATTTTTTTTTTTTGAGACAGATTCTCACTCTGTCACCCAGACTGGAATGCAATGGTACATCACAGCTCACTGCACCTCAACCTCCCAGGCTCAAGTGATCCTCCCACCTCAGCCTCCTGAGTAGCTGGGAGCACAGGCCCACAACACCAGGCCTGGCTAATTATTTATTTCGTTATAGATACTGGGTCTCCCTACGTTGCCCAGGGTGGTCTCAAAATCTCAGACTCAAGTGATCCTCCCGCCTCACTCTCCCAACTGCACCCGGCTGAATATCTCGTAATCTGGGGTTGCTGGGTGTCTTTACAGCCACACTCCATAGTAACTCCCAGGCTTATCCAGAGGGGGACAATGAGGAAGGGGTGGATCTAATCTTTTCTCTCTGGTTACCTTATAAGTAAATCTACAGATCTGGTGAACCTACTACTACTCCTTGGCTCTTAAGAAACCTTAATAATCTTTGAACACAGGCCGGGCACAGTGGCTCACACCTATAATCCCAGCACTTTGGGAGGCCAAGGCAGGTGAATCATGAGGTCAAGAGATCGAGACCATCCTGGTCAACGAGGTGAAACCCTGTCTCTACTAAAAATACAAAAATTATCTGGGCATGGTGGTGCGTGCCTGTAGTCCCAGCTACTCGGGAGGCTGAGGCAGGAGAATTGCCTGAACCCAGAAGGCGGAGGTTGCAGTGAGCCGAGATCGCGCCACTGCACTCCAGTCTGGGTAACAACAGCGAAACTCCGTCTCAAAAAATATAATAAAATAATAATCTATGAACACAAAATTTTACATTTGAAGCCTAATGAAACTGGAAACTGATAACACCACTACTTTTCATCTTGTGTGTTAATGGGGACACACAGAGCAACTACAAATAATGACTCCCATTAAAGAAAGAACAAAACTAGCATTTATAGATTCTAATTAAATTCTGACTTCCAATTTGATGTTTTTGCTTTTCACTAAAAATAGTGAAATTTTACATTAGAGAGGAAAAAATAAAATACCCAAATAATCCAAAGGAAATTGATGCAAGAGTAGCAACATGTTATGTTTCAGTCTCTGATTCTTCATGGCCTACCCAGAGTTCTAGGAGACTTCAGAAACCTAGGTTCACAAGCAACACAGAATAAGATCAATATTAAATATGGGAGGGGTGTGGTGGCTCATGCCTGTAATCCCAGAACTCTGGGAGGCCAAGGTTGGTGGATCACTTGAGGTCAGGAGTTCAAGACTAGCCTGGCCAACGTGGTGAAACCCCAATGTGATGAAACCCCATCTCTACTAAAAATACAAAAATTAGCCAGGCATGGTGGTATGTGCCTGTGATCCCTGCTACTTGGGTGTCTGAGGCATGAGAATCACTTGAACCTGGGAGGTGGAGGTTGCAGTGAGCCAAGATCGCACCATTGCACTCCAGCCTGAACAACAGAGTGAGACTCTGTCTCAAAAAAGAAAAAGGAAATGTGAATGTGCTATGAAAAGAGTAAGCATTTCTTTAAAATATCAGTAGTTGTGTATTATTATTGTTCTTGCTATTTTCATAATAAACACTGGCCCTTGGGACTAAAGTCTATATGAATCACAAAATATTAAATACATAAAACTGAAAACTCTTAGCACCTTCAGTTTTGCCAGGGTCATGAATATCAGAAGTTGTTCATAAAAATCAGAAGCAAACCTGCTTCCATGTGGCATGAATGGTTAAAACAACCAGAAAGACATTGTCTCCCAGGAGCATTTCACCTGAACCCTGTATAACACGCTCACACAAAAATAAGGCTTAAGGTTTTATTTTCCTCCAAAATACTCTGAAAAATGCCTACAACTGCTTAGTTACTACTGAGGGAGGGAAGATGTCTCCTTCTATTTTGGTGGCCCTGCAGCTTTCTCTCCCTAATTAGAGCCTCCATATTGTCTGGCCATCTGCTTCTGGGCTTTGCCCAAGTTGTGGTGATGAAGGGGTATTTCATGATCTCATCCATTTGGTGGGAGGATAAATTCCATATTAGTCTGGTCAGGACAAAATGCCTTTGGAGAAAACACATAGACCCCATCTGGTGCTTCCTATGTAAGAGCTAAACATTCCCCCTGGCTACAGATGTTCAGGTTTTCCTATTTGACCATCTCACAGCCACCTAGCATGAAGATACCATAGGCAGAACATATTCTCTCTGCTTTTTCAACCTCTGTCTCCTTCTACTTGATTTGTTACTTGACAGAAATCTTTGTATTTTCCCCATATCTATCTGCCTTCTCTTAAATTGAGTCATTTTGGCTATTAGGTACAACTCTTTGGAGAACCACAAACATTGGCTAACACTTTGACCCGAACTTCTCATGTTTTTACATTCAGTCAAACACTGTGGTACACTGTCTGCAAAGAAAATCTTCAACAGCTCCTCTCAGCCCCAGACACACACATTCCTCCTCCTATCAAAAGATGAGGTCTACTTTTCCACCACTGGATCTGGGATGGCCTTATGGCTTGCTTTGACTAAAGGGACAGGGAGATAGTGACACTGTGCTGTTCTGTGCCTGGGCCTTAGAGGCCTGAGAGTGTCTGCATTTGCTATTTTGGAGTGCTGGCTGCCATGGAAAGAAGTCCAGCATATCCTACTCAAGAGAGAGACCATGAAGACAGGTCCTGGAGAAGACATCATGTGGGAAGAGAGGCCACATGAAGGAAACCAAGGACTCCCAGCATATGCATGAGCCCAGCTAATACCATGAGAAGAGAGAGGCCCAGCCACCTCACAGTCTTTTGAGCCATCCCTGTTAGTGCCAGATGTGACTGAGATCATCTCAGGTCCTCCAGTCCCAGCCAGCACCCTGTGGGGCAGAGGAAAGCTATTTCCATCAAGATGTACCCGAGTTCCTGACCTACAGATTTGTGAACAATAAAACAGTTACTATAAGCCCCTAAGTTTTGGGGTAGTTTGTTATACAGCAGCAGGTACTGACAGAAATACTGCGATAGACCATTGTAATCATGGCCCCTGAAGCAGGAGGCTGCCCTGTGTCTATGCTCCCTTGTAAGGAGAGATTGCCATACCTCCCATTACAGGTCCCCACCTCTTGATGGGAGGTACAGTAATATCTCATTACAAGGAAATGAATGTGGCAGAAGAAACTGTGCAAGTCCCATAATCTAGGCCACAGGAGGCCTTGCAGCTTCAGACCTCACACTTTTGGAACTTGAAGACCACCATGATGGAAGAAGCAAGCCAGTCTAAATCAGTGGTGGGTGGAAGGTCACATGGAACAGGGTCATGTACCCTGCTGATACCAACTGCATATGCCAGAAATATGAGGCCATCTTGAACCCTCTGCCAGTGGATTACTGTAGACACATCAGTAAGCCCAGGTAAGACCACCCACATTGTCAATCCATGTAATAATGAGAAATAACTGTTTTTGTTTTAAGCCACTAAGTTTAGGGGTGGCATTCTGCCTAGCAAAGGATAGTAGAAAAAAAAATCCACACCTATCTGGCTCCTGGCTGGTTTGTATGGTCTGAGCTCCTCAGGCTTCCCCATGCCAACCGCAAGCACCATGTAGCCTGACAATCCAAGCACACCTGTGGCCTGACAATTTACACCACCTCCGAGCTCCATTTGACTATTGGGAGTAAGAGCAAGGGTCAGGCCCATAGACTCTAGAATTGCACTGGCTAGAGTCAATGACGGCTCCACCACTGGCAAGATGAGCAAGCTAAGGCAAGTTTCCCTGTTGGTAAAATAGGGATAATAATGGTAAAGACCTCACTGGGTTGTTGCGAATAGTCAATGTGATAATCTACATAGAATGTACTCAATAAATATTAGACAGCTCATTTTCCAAAGGCATGAGATAGGTTTTTATGGAAAGTCTTTGCAAGTTTTTAAATGAAGTCATATTCTTCAAAGATATTTTTATAAAATGAAACTGAGAATGAAAAGCCCACATTCCATAGCCCTCCAAACCTTCTTCAGGGAGTTGTCATGGTAGTACTGGAAGAGTAATAGAGGAAATGCTATAGGGCATTTTTGACGGGATAGCTCTGTAGGAGGGAATACTTCTAAATGATAATTTTAAATATTTTTGGGCAACACTTTAAGCTCGACTTTAACAAAGAAAATTGCTATTTTCAATTATTTCTTAAATGAGAATTCTTGAAACTCCCTGTCAATATGAAAATAAGCACCTAAATACTAGTTGTTTTTTATTATAATTTTTAAAAATAAACATGGGATCTCACTATGTTGCCCAGGCTGCTCTCAAGCTTCTAGGCCCAAGCAATTCTCCTGCATTGGCCTACTGAAGAGCTGTGATTACGGGTGTGAGCTCACCATGCCTGTCCTTTGTTTGCTATTGATGTTGCACACAGAAACATTGATAAACTGAAGAAAGCACACAAAAATGGCACTACTGTTACTGTTAAATTTCTTAGGATAGAGTGAGAGGTTTTCTTGAGGAGATACGGCAGTAGAAGCAGAGGGGAATTAAGCAGCTCTAAAAATTAAAAAATAATTACTAAGATTGAAAATTTGATTATAAGATATGTCTATGCATCATGAATGTATACACTAAGAATAACAGGGGCAGAATAAAGGTCTATGGCCCAATTTCTTGCATTATAATACAAAGAATGTCTTTTAATTAGTTAGGGGCTCTCACCTTAGTATTGCTTCATATAATCAAGATATCAACAAAATTGTCAAGATAGTAGATTCAGAGTAAAATATTCTCTTTAATAAGAACAAATAAGGTGAGAATTCTATAGAGCCAGAGACCATACCATAAGTCTGAAATATTTTTAAGAATCAGCATTGGAAATACTAAAAGAAATTTGATCTCCTTAGTAGTCATATTTAGTTTAGGCTGCTATAAAAACAAGACACCATAGGCTGGGTAATTTATAAACAGCAGAAATTTATTTCTCACAGTTCTAGAGGCTGGGAAGTCTAAGATCCAGGTGGTAGCAGATCCAGTTCCTGGTGAAAGCCCTCTTCCTGTGCAGATGGACAGCTTCTTGCTCTATCCTCACATGGCAGAGAGAGAGTGTGCTCTTTCCAGTCTCTTTACATAAGGTCACGAAGCCCATCATAAGGGCTTCACCTTAAGACCTAATTACCTCTTAAAGGCCCCATCTCCAAATGCCATCACACTAGGGATTAGGGTTTCCACATATACATTTGGGGAGACATCAACATTCAATTCATAGCATTAGTTAAAATGCCACTGTGGCAGATAGCATTTCTTTAAACGGCCACAATCATCCTTCTCATCTCACATGATCTTTCAGAATCTTTCCATTCTTCTATAAATAGATGGAAGCTATGTCTCTTACCCTTGAACCTGGGCAGGACTTTGTGACTGCGTCAAATAATAGGGCAACAGTTTTCATCCAGAGGAATTTTACCCCCTAGGGAACATTTTACAATGCCTGGAGACATTTTTTGGTTGTCATAAATGGTGGGGCAGGTGCTACTGCTGCTAGACATCCTATAATGCATAATGTCTATAGTGCTAAGGTTGAGCAACCCTGTAATAGAGTGTAGTGGAAGTGACGCTTTATGACTCTCTATGCCCAGGTCGTGAAGAGCAATACAACTTCTGCCTGGCATGCAGTTTTGGGAATTGGTCACATTTCGAACCCAGCCACCACACAGTGAAAAACCCAGGCCATAGGGAGAAATCCACATAGAGAAGAACCTAAGCCCTGGCTTTTAGTCCTTCCTGAGGTCCCAGCCAACAAGTAGTAGCAACTCAGCCAGACTTGTCAGTGCCATCTATATTCAGATCCTCCTACCTTCAGTCAAACCATCTAAGCTGATGTTGTATGGAGCAGAGATGAGCCATTCCCTATGAACCCTTCAAATTGTAGCTCTATTCAAATTACAGATTCATGAGAAAAACATGAATTCACTGTTTGGAAATGGTTTGGTACATGACAATAAAAAACTGTCGGATATATACCTATCTCTCTGTCTACCAATCAAGCATGCATGCATCCATCCATCCATCCATCCAATCTCATGAGTTGAGATTAATAAATGGTATTATGTTGTTGATAAAACATTTCTATAGCTTATTGGAATTATGTTGTTGATAAAACATTTCTATAGCTTATTTTCACATGCCTTATTACCTAGTAAAGAGAGACAAGTAGGAGATCAGAGATCTTTGGACAACAATGGGCCCTTCCAGGCAACCCTTTAGTCACAGTGCATTAGTGGTCACCTATAGAGAAATACCTGTGAATCTGGCATGAACATCTATAGTTCTTAAACCAGTAAAAACAAAACAGTGAAAACAAATTGGAATTCTAAGATTGTATAGCAAGAACATAAAAGAGCACAATTATTGATCCTTTCATAACACTTTTGAAATAAATATAAGGATTAGATGCATTCAGCGTGGTAAGAATATTCTTTTTAAAGAATCAATACATATAGTATGCAGCTATAATGCTTTATAGGAAAAATTTTTCAGTAGAAAATTTGCCCCAGGGGCAAATTAGTAAAAGACATTTAGATGATGGTTTTATTTCTATTCAGAATTTCTATATTACAACCTCTCAAAAATTATACCAAGGAACTTTTACCAGGCCATTGACACACTAAATAAAATAATGTTGGCAACTGGAATGTTTTAAACATTAGTTGGTATCTTAGAATTTATCAGGATATTTCTAGTCAACATCCTTACCTTCATGGTACCATGCTTTGAATTTTATATATCTTTAGAAGTTAATACTTTTTCATTAACGGTTTTATATAGTTAATATTTAAAAATCATAATAGTAAGGTAAAGAATACCATCGTTTTTCTTTCTTCACCTTATCCCCCCTTTTTTTTTCTTTTGAGACAAAGTCTTGCTCTGTCACCTAGGCTGGTGTGCAGTGGTGTGATCTCAGCTCACTGCAACCTCCGTCTCCTAGGTTCAAGCAATTCTCCTGCCTCAGCCTCCCCAGTAGCTGGGATTACAGACATGCACCACCACGCCTGACTAATTTTTGTATTTTTAGTGCAGACAGGGTTTTAGCCAGGCTGGTCTCGAACTCCTGGCCTCATGTGATCCACCCACCTTGGCCTCCCAAAGTGCTGGGATTATAGGTATGAGCCACCGCACCTGGATCACATTATTCTTATGTGTCTTATTTTTGCTGTGAGTGCTTTGTGAAATGATATTGGATGGATGGATGGATGGATGGATGGATGGATGGATGGATGATGGGTGGAATGGTGAATAAACTGATAGATGACAGATCAGTAGATAGGTAGTTAGGTAGATAGATGATAGGTAGATAGATGAAAAGACAGGCAGATATATAATCCTCTCTGACAACAGAATTAATCCAACTAAGATTTTAAATCATTCCAGTTTCCTAAGTAAAATTTATCACTGAGAATATGATAATACAACCCCAAACTCTGCCTGGAAAGAACCGACTGCCTTTTTCTCTGTCCTCATACTGCCTGTTCCAGCTCAGTGTCCTCACTTATCCCCACCAACCAGCCTCAGATCAAGGTAGACAGAGTACTGGCCCCTGACTATTTAGGGACTTTTACAAATATAATTCATGGCCTTGTTATAGCTGTCTCTCTGAATCTTGTCCTGCCCTGCCCCCATAGTTCTCTTGGGGTTTCTTGCCCCTGGTGAGTGATCATCTGCCTTGTTCCTGCAAATCACATCATTCCTACCTGTTGTTTTGTGCTGACCCTTTCATTGCTTATAATCTTACGGTTGTGTGTGTTCCCTTGCTTTTCTAACTGGTCCTGGGAAAGTCTTCCACAGCCACCTGAACACACACTTTGGACTCCTTGTCAGAAGCCCAACAACAACCTTGCCCCTCCCAGATATGTTGGCTCCATAACCATCTTTCTTCTGCTTTCCCCATTCATTGTCACCCGCAGAGGCTTCAACCTTCTAGTGACCTGGTGCAAGACCTACAACATAGTTTCTTGCAACCAGAAGAATGTAATAATCTTTCAGAAATCTTCCTAAAATAGTAACACTGACTAATTTTTGAATTGGCTTAACTGATACGTTTAATTCGTTTTAGAACGGTGCTTCAACAATATGTAGTGAAGGCTCAGTTTCTTTTTTTATTTCCAATCTCTGCCGTGCATCACTAGTTTGTAGGTCTTTCTATATGCTCATATGAAACTCATCACAGTGAGTTCAACACTCGAACATGTCTAGACTTTTGCTCAATCAGACAAGTCTACTGACTATATATGCTGGGATGTCTTAGCAATATTTAATGCTGTAAGGTTTCTAAACACTTAATTTTAGCTTTGAACTTTGTGGGTCACAAATCAGTTGTTCATAGACTGACAGCAGTTGTAGACCATGCTCTGGGTAGCATTGAACTAGAAAATTCACTTAGCCTGGGCCAGGCATGGTGGCTCATGCCTGTAATCCCAGCACTTTGGGAGGCCAAGGTGGGCAGATCACAAGGTCAGGAGTTCAAGACCAGCCTGGGCAACATGGTGAAATCCTGTCTCTACTAAAAATACAAAATTAGCCAAGCATGGTGACATGTGCCGGCAGTCCCAGTTACTTGGGAGGCTGAGGCAGAAGAATTGCCTGAACCCAGGAGGCAGACGTTGCAGTGAGCCAATATCATGCCACCACACTTCAGCCTCAGTGACAGAGCAAGATTCTGTCTCAAAAAAAGAAAGAAAAAGAGAGAGAGAGAGAAAAAGAGAAAGAAAGGAAAATTCACTTAGCCTAAATACCTGCTTCCTGACAGTATCACTTAATGAAGATATTAAGTATAGAAAATTTAGAGTCTCTTTCTCGAAACATTTTATTTGTATATGTTTTGTGTTCCAATGAGTCATTCTAAGAGTGAAAAGAACAAGAGTTTGACATCAGTGCACATAGACTCCAATCCTAGCTCTATTGTTTACAAGATACCTGTTTTTGGACAGGTTATTTAACTTTCTGAGCCTCAGTTTTGCTCATTTGGAACATGTGGATGACAGATTATAGAGACTGTGTAAGAACTTGCCTGATTATGTTATAAAGCATTTAGCACAGTGCCTGCAATGTAGCCATGAACAATAAATTGTGGTTCCCATTGTTTTTAAATGGTTAAATCTACCTTGCTATTAAAATTGTCATCCAATTCATATCATTTCATTTTCTTCAAGTAAGACTTTCTTAAAACTGTCTTGTCCTCTCTGGTTAAAAACAAGAAAGAGTTACTTAACAACTCTAACCAATGTCTTTTTTTTTGAGACGGAGTTTCGCTGTTGTTACCCAGACTGGAGTGCAATGGCATGATCTCGGCTCACTGCAACCTCCGCCTCCTGGGTTCAAGCAATTCTCCTGCCTCAGCCTCCCAAGTAGCTGGGACTACAGGTGCACACCACCATGCCCAGCTAATTTTTGTATTTTTAGTAGAGACAGGGTTTCACCTTTTTGATCAGGATGGTCTCGATCTCTTGATCTCGTGATCCACCCGCCTTGGCCTCCCAAAGTGCTGGGATTATAGACATGAGCCACCGTGCCCAGCCTAACCAATGTCTTTAAACTGCAACAAAGTGGTTATCTTAGTAATAGATATCAACCCAGCAACTCTATATTGGAATTTCTTTCAACATACATACACTGGAATGTCTTTCCATTATTAAATGGCCTGAAAGAATCTATGAAATCCGAATATATCTGATTTAAATCCAGAACAAATTTTTGTATTGAGACTATCAGGGCTGATCTGTGTCACCCACAGCCTAACAAAAACTAGCGGGAAGCATCAGAGGCCCACACTCCTCATTCTAAGTCTCTTGCAAAGACCTGGAGATGTAGCTGGAATTGGCCTGATACAATTTGGCTGTGTCCCTACCCAAATGTCATCTTGAATTATAGCTCCCATAATCCCCACATGTCATGGGAGGGACCCAGTGGGAGGTAACGGAATCATGAGGGCTGTTTTTCCAGGCTATTCTCATAATAGTGAATAATTCTCACAAGATCTGACGGTTTAATAAAGGGCAGTTCCCCTGTATATGCTCTCTTGTCTGCCACCATGTAAGATGTACCTTTGTTTCTCCTTCGCCTTCTGCCATGATTATGAGGCCTCCTCAGCCATGTTAAAATGTGGGTCAATTAAACCTCTTTTTCTTTATAAATTACCCTGTCTTAGGTATTTATTCACAGCAGTATGAAAATGGACTAATACATAGCCCTAATGATCAAACACACGTTTTGCTGTTAAGTCTCTTTTTGCTTTGGGACAAAGAGGCTTTGTCTCAAATTCTTTCTGGATTTGTATCCTTTTATTTAGTTGTAAGAAATTAGGTAGACTAAAAAATATTGATAGTCCAGGTTGATATGGATGGTTAAGCCAAGCCACTGAAAACTGAAATCACATGCTTTAAATCAAAGTGCTTCAAATTAGTTCCTGTTTGTTTTAACTGACTTGTTTGGCTTGCCAAAAACACATTGAAAAGACCTCTATACACGTGTAGTTGTTGGGAGAGGTAACTGCCTCTTAAAGACAAAGGTTCTAAGCGTCTTGCATGTTCTTGCTGGTTATGCCAAAAATGCAAGGTCCTGATGGCTCTTTAGCTGGACCATTTCTCAGGGTTGTATTTGTAACAATCTTGAAGCAATGTCTCCCCTGAAGGCAAAGAGAAGTCTTGCTTATCACCCACTATAAAAGCAGTGGTGTCCAGGTACAGGGGCTCATGCCTGTGGTCCCAGCACTTTAGAAGGCTGAGGCAGGCAGATCACAAGGTCAGGAGTTCAAGACCAGTCTGGCCAACATACTGAAACCCTGTCACTACTAAAAATACAAAAAATTAGCCAGGTGTGGTGATATGCAGGTATAATCCAAGCTACTCGGGAGGCTGAGGCAGGAGAATCACGTGAACCTGGGAGGCAGAGGTTGCAGTGAGCCGAGATCATGCCATTGCACTCCAGCCTGGACAACAACAACAACAAAAAACAGTGGCTTCCACAAGCTCAGTGTCCCTCCATGTGAAAACCCACTGTGTGCAGAGTATCCACCTGGACCCATCTATATCACCCCAGTGGAGGTAGAGGGGAGGGAGGAGCAATGTAATACTATGCTCATTCTTGCTGTGAGGAATAAAGTCTTTTGTTTCTGATCCCGAATCATGCCTTCTGCTGGCATCTATGAAACAGTAACAGGCTAACTTGTAAGAAGTATAAAATCTCAGACCTTTCACAGTTTTTTTTTCTAATACAGTAGTAAGTTAAAATATTGCCCAAAAAAAGCAATGAACAGGATAGAGGAGGTAGAGTATGCTGAAACATGGAAACTAGTTCCACCTATCACTTAACTCTCTCTAAAAATTAATGTGCTTTTGATAAGTTAAAGGGAATTTTCTGGATTCAAGCCTCTGGATTAACCAAGTGGTGGCAGGGTTCACTCCAACTACATTAGCTTCTCTCATTTCCTGCTATTGTCAAGACACGTGAAAAGAAGGATCTGTGTGACCAAAACAGCCTGTCAATACTGTTGTGTCAAAGCTTTCAAGGCACAGCAAATTTCTTTAAAAAACAGTTTCACACACACACACACACACACACACACACACCCCACCTAAGTTTTCTTCCTTGCATCAGACACCACCAGAGGTTTTGCTTGGGTAAGCTTTTGACATAAGAGTCCCAATAACAATAATAAATTGGTGTAATGTAATCATAACTTGATATTTCACAAAATAAAAGCCAGCATTGGCTAAATTTTTAATTATTAAGATTAAAAACATTGTAAAAATAATATAACTTCTAAACAACAAAGACTATTCAAAATTCCATCAGTGTTTTTAACCAATGTAAGACAAATTTTCCACAAGAGGCTTATGAACTTGTTTCAAAGTAAGAACAGCCACAAAAGTGGGATTGCAGCTATGTCCTACTTTTAAAAAGCAGACATACAGACCAGGCGCGGTGGCTCATGTCTGTAATCTCAGCACTTTGGGAGGCCAAGGTGAGTGGATTACCCAAGGTCAGGAGTTTGAGACCAGAATGCTGAACAACATGGTAAAACATTGTCTCTACTAAAATTAGAAAATTAGCCAGGCGTGGTGGCGCATGCCTGTAATCCCAGCTACTTGGGAGGCTGAGGCAGGAGAATCACTTCAAACCAGGAGGTGGAGGTTGCGGTGAGCCAAGATCTTGCCATTGCACTCCAGCCTGGGTGAAAAGTGTGAAATCTGTCACTAAATAAATAAATAAATAAATAGGCCAGGCACAGTGGCTCACACTTGCAATCCCAGCACTTTGGGAGGCCAAGGCAGGTGGATCACCTGAGGTCAGAGAATAGCCTAAGCAACATGGAGAAACCCTGTCTCTACTAAAAATACAAAATTAGCTGGGCATGGTGGCGCACGCCTGTAGTCCCAGCTACTCGGGAAGCTGTGGCAGGAGAATCACTTGAACCCAGGAGGCAGAGGGTACAGTGAGCTGAGATCACACAATTGCACTCCAGCCTGGGCAACAAGAACAAAACTCTGTCTCAATAAATAAATAAACAAACAAACAAACATACAACCATCTAGATTTACCAAAAAAAATAGATAATGATTATTGAAATCATAAAAACTCTTTGATTTAAAATAGCATTACTTTAAGTCAGTGGTTCTCAACTTGAGACAATTTCTCCCCCAGGAGACATTTGGCAATATCTGGAGATATTTACAGTTGTCACAGCCAAGGGGATGTGACACTGGCATCTAGTAGACAGAGGGCCAGGATGCTGTTAAACACCCTGAAATGCACAGGGCAGCCCCCATAACAAAGAATTATCTGGCCTAAAATGTCAAGAGTTCTAAGGTTGATAAATCCTAGTTTATATAGAAACTTTCAAAAAAATATGTTTAAGTACATTTGAAATTAATATGTTGAGCCCAGGCATGGTGGCTCACACCTATAATCCTAGCACTTTGGGAGGCTGCAGCAGGCAGATCACCTGAGGTCAGAAGTTTGAGACCAGCCTGGCCAACATGGAGAAACCCCATCTCTACTGAAAATACAAAAATTAGCCCTGTGTGGTGGTGTGTGCTTGTAATCCCAGCTACCTGGGAGGCTGAGGCAGGAAAATCACTTAAACCTGGGAGGTAGAGGTTGCAGTGAGCTGAGATTGTGCCACTGAACTCCAGCCTGGGCGACAGAGCGAGACTCCATCTCAAAAAAAAAAAAAGAAAGAAAAAGAAATTGATATGTTGAATAAGCACTAATCATGATATAATCAAAAACCATCTGCTTTTTAAATTTCATTTATTTTAATGTTACTTATTGTGGATAATTTTACTCCAACTCTTGTTGAAAATTATTGACAGCTCCCTGACTTTTCTAGTCTTTACTCTTAGGTCCTGTGCCCACTTTAATGGACAAATATAGGCCAAATTAGCATATTCAGTCCAAAAGTTTAATCAATACTCTGAATTTGATTTAATGCCAAATATCTCTTGCCTTAGCTGAATCCTAGTTCAGAATGGAAGCCTGGTGTGGTGGTGGGGGTAGGATTGTGGGGTGAGGTGGGGGCTGTTAGTTGGCATCCTTGTCTCTTGGTTCTCTGTTTCTCTGTTCTGTCTTCTCTTAGGTCCTAAGTTTTACCTTTAAAGGACTGGCATACTGGAAGAGAAGAAGGAAAAAGTAACAAAGTTCTTGCTTGAAATCCTACCATTATCAGCTGCTTTCTCACATTCTGGGACTGGCAGAAGTTTACAAAATGGTTCTCTGTCTCCTGGTGCTTTCTTTGGCCCTTCAGAGGTTTTTACTGAACACTTTATTGTATAATAATTAATTATTTGTATGGTCTTTGACCTCGGTTCCTGGCACAGGGCTTCTAAAAACCCTGGAATTTTCTGAGTGATAGAGATACCTTTGTTATCATAATGAGGTGACCTGTGGTAGTCCCTAGGCAGCTTTAAGATGGGGGCTGGTTACTAGAAAGACCAACCATGCAAATAGAGGGTTGGGATTTTGGGCCAGCTGGACCTACAGGGAGAGGAAAGGGGCTGGAGACTGAGTTCAAAGATGTGGCCACTGATTTAATTATTCATGCCTAAGGGATAAAACACCAATGAAAACTAGACAGACAAGCTCTGTGGAGCTTCCTGCCTGTCGAACACATTGACGTGCTAGGAGGGTAACCTGTCTTGATTCAATGAGGGTCAGGGCATAGAAGCTCTGCATTCTCCCCTAGACCTCGCTTTATGCATTTCCTTTATGTTAAAACTATAACCATGAGTATAGCACTTTCCTGAGTTCTGTGAGTCATTACAGAAAATTGTCAGCTGAGGGGACTCATGAGAACCCTCAAATATATAGCCCATTGGGTAGAAAGTACAGGTAGCCTGGGACCAGTCTTGTTGGAGAGCAACACTTAAATCTATAGCATCTCTGACACTAACTCCAGGTGGTTAGTATCAGACTTGTATTATAATACACACCAGTTGAATTTTTACCAAAATATCCTCCAACAATACTTCTGTGCTCCCTTGATAAATTGCGGGTGTTTTTCTACCAAAGCTTGTTCCTAACCACAGCTTCCTCAGCTTCTAAGAAGTCACCTTCAGCCTCTTGCTGCTGAAGTGCCTTCATTATTCAAGGCAAGCCTAGTGATCAGGACTCAAGACCACTCCATACTGATTGAGTTGAGTACTGCCTACATCTGGTCCATAGGGAGCACTCACACCTCCTTTGCACAACAAACTCAACAAAGCAGCGCCTTTTAGCAACCCCCACCAAAGCAAGAACTCTTTTCTTGCCCTCCATAGTTGACAAACAGGAGTAAACTTCAGTCTACTACTCCTCCAACTATTTGGTCACAAGTTAAGGTTCCTGTATGAAACACTTCACAGGTCTCTGAAGAAGCTTCATTAGATCTGATGTAAAGGAAATAGAGACTACCTCCCAGACCTTTCCCAAGAAAGAGGTACAGGCTCAGAATATAACAGCTCTGTATAAAGAAACTTTTTTCAGCCAGACCCGGTGGCTCAAGCCTGTAATCCCAGCACTTTGGGAGGCCGAGGCAGGTGGATCACGAGGTCAAGAGATCGAGACCATCCTGGCCAACATGGTGAAACCCCGTCTCTACTAAAAATACAAAAAATTAGCTGGGCATGGTGGTGCGTGCCTGTAATCCCAGCTACTCAGGAGGCTGAGACAGGAGAATTGCCTGAACCCAGGAGGCGGAGGTTGCAGTGCGCTGAGATCGCACCATTGCACTCCAGCCTGGGTTTTTCTTAAGAGCGAAACTCCATCTCAAAAAACAAAAAAAAAGAAACTTTTTTCACAAAATCTCCCCTTTTCCATTCTCTGGACCCTTGTGTAATCTTAAAGTAGGTGAGGGAAATTAGAATAGGTTCTTAGCTATTTCCTTAGAACACCTGAAGACCTATTGGTGATTTGGTCCCTCACTTAAAAATTTCATATTTATTATTTTTTGGCAGCACCTTACTTGGAATTTTAGCATCCATTATATATTTAATTGAAAGTCACAAACAAAGCTGAAAAACTAGAAGAAAATAGGAATTTAAATAAAAAATTTTAAAATGTCTTGATAATTGAAAGCCAGCTGTCAATTAAGACAAAACAACCCTGAGTTAGTCAGGAGTAAAAACATTAAACTAAAAGTGGTTTATTTTTTAAATTAATTTATTTTTTTGAGATGGAGTTTTTTTGCTCTTGTTATCTGGAGTGCAATGGCGCGATCTTGGCTCACCGCAACCTCCGCCTCCTGGGTTCAGGCAATTCTCCTGCCTCAGCCTCCTGAGTAGCTGGGATTACAGGCATGCGCCACCATGCCCAGCTAATTTTTTGTACTTTTAGTAGAGACAGGGTTTCACCATGTTGACCAGGATGGTCTCGATCTCTTGACCTTGTGATCCACCTGCCTCCCAAAGTGCTGGGATTACAGGCTTGAGCCACCGCACCCGGCTAAAAGTGGTTTATAAGTAACTTTTTCTGGGAACCAGTTTGTTGTTAGATCTGTTTAAAACATTTAACAATGGACTTTCTAGTTGGTCATTTCAAAATTATCCCTGCTTTGACAATTTCCTATTAAGGTTAATGAAGCCAAAGTAGAAAAATGGATCTTGAAGTTCACAGTAAGATTGAAAGTTTTCCCAAAAGCTACACAGCTCACAACTGTAGTTAACATGTAAGTCACATCACAAATATTGTACTGTTCTGTGAATATTAATAACATTGTCTTCTATCCCCTATTAGGGAGGTTTATAAGAGTAAATTTTGTTTCTCTGTCACTTACTAGCTTAGTCAAGATATTTAATCTCTCTGAGTTTTAATATTCTCATGTGCAATGTGGTAAAAACAAAAATCGTACTCAATGAAACAATTCAGGTTTAAAATGGTGGGTGAACACATTTTTACCCCCTCTCTGTAATGCCACTAAAATGAAAGTAAATAAGTGATTAAATAAAAAGACAGAGCCCTTCCTAAAATAGAGAATAGATGGAGGATAGAAGTAGACAACAGATGTCTACAGAATTATGGAATGTAGATGAATCAGGGTCATTAACTTAGCACATCACGGAAGCATGAAACTGAAGTCAGGGGATTTTTCTTCAGAACGCTAGAAAACCTAAGAAATTAGACAAACCAGGTACCTCTGAAAGCAGAAATGCAGTGTGAGCTTCAAAAAGATACAGATAGGCTAGGCCAGGTTGCTCATGCCTGTAATCCCAGCACTTTGGGAGGCTAGCTCAAGCCTGGGAATTCAAGATCAGCCTGGGCAACATAACAAGACACCCATCTCTACAACAAAATTAAAAATTAGCCAGGTGTGGTGACATACACCTGTAGTCCCAACTACTTGGGAGGCTGAGGTGGGAGGCTGAGGTAGGAGGATTGCTTGAGCCTGGGAGGTCAAAGCTGTGATGAGCTGTGATCATACCACTATATTGCAGCCTGGGTGACAGAGCAAGACCCTGTCTCAAAAATAAAGGTGGGGGGGTGCAGATAAATTTCAGATGCCTTGGCCACCCAAGTATACAACTAGATTCACCACTACATCCTCAAGTACACAGGCCCAGCTGAAGTAGGGTAGGGCACTGTGCTAAAAACAGAGATTTTGTGTGAAAGTCAGTATTCTGAATATTAAACCCCAGCTCTTTCCCCCAGTTTGGCTCCTAGACCATGGACATTCTTGCTGAAATCATAGGGAGGGTTCCTCTCCACAGAAACCAATCAAGTCAAAGGAAAAAAAAGACCTCTAGATACTAAAAAATGGTAGAGGTTAGGGTTCCAGTGAAATATCTAGGTCTCTCTCAATCACTCTACACCATGGCCCACAATAGACCAGCCCCACCAATATCATATACAACATACACAGCTTCCAACTCACTTCTTAGTGTTCCATTCTCAAACATGGACAAGGGTTGTGATGTATTTGAGGAAAATATTTAATATTAAAGAAGAAACCAAGACAAACGAGCAAATAACCAAAGAAGTCAAAGGGGAATACTGAAGTAATCAGGCTAGAGACAAACTATATAACACATACTTTGAGAAAGATAAAAAAAGATCTGACATCTGTGAAACAAGAACATTAAGCAACTTTTCAAAAAGAATACTCGGAAGAAAAGTAAGAGCTCTTGGATATTTTTTAAAAATAGCTATAAGGATTTCAAAAGAAATGTTTAAATTGAGACTATTTCACACAAAATAAAAAGATAAAAAGACAGTTTTTCTTTTCTTTTCTTTTTCTTTTTTTGAGAGAGGGTGATATGATTTGGCTGTGTCCCCATTCAAATTTCATCTTGAATTGTAGTGGGAGGGACCTGGTGGGAGGTAATTGAATCATGGGGGCAGTTTCTCCCATGCAATTCTCGGGATAGTGAGTCAGTTCTTACAAGATGTGATGGTTTTATAAGGGGCTTCCCCCTTTGCTTGGCTCTCATTGTTCTCTCTTCTGTGGCCATGTTAAGAAGGACATGTTTACTTCTCATTCTGCCATTATTATAAGTTCCCTGAGGCCTCCATAGTCATGCTGAACTGTGAGTCAATTAAACTTGTTTCCTTTATAAATTACCCCCTCTTGCGTATGTCCTTATTAGCAGTATGAGAAAAAACTAAAATTGTAAATTGGTACTGGGAGTAGTGTGGTGTTGCTGTAAAGATATCTGAAAATGTGGAAGTGACTTTGGAACTGGGTAACAGGCAGAGGTTGGAACTGTTTACAGGGCCCAGCAGAAGCCAAGAAAATGTGGGAAAGTTTGAAACTTCCTAGAGACTTGGAAGGCTCATAAGATAGGAAAATGTGGAAAAGTTTGGAAATTCTTAGAGACTTCTTTGATGGCTTTCACCAAAGTGCTGACAGTGATATGGACAATGAAGTCCAGGCTGAGATGGTCTCAGATGGAGATGAGAGAGTTTTTGGGAACTCAAGTAAATGTGACTCTTGCTATGCAAAGAGACTGGCAACATTTTGCCCCTGCCCTAGAGACCTGTGGAAGTTTGAACTTGAGAGAGAGAATTTAAGGTAGCTGATAGAAGAAATTTCTAAGCAGCAAACCATTCAAGAGGGAGCAGAACATAAAAGTTTAGAAAATTTGCAGCCTGATGATGCCACAGAAAAGAAAAACCCATTTTCTGGGGAGAAATTCAAGCCAGCTGCATAAGTAACGAGGAGTCAAATGTTGATTTGACAATGGAGAAAATGTCTCTAGGACATGTCAGAGACCTTCACTGCAGCCCCTCCCATCACAGGCCCAGAGGCCTGTGAGGGAAAAATGGTTTCCTCGGCCAGGTCCAGGGCTCCCCTGCTCTGTGCAGCCTGCAAACTTGGTGCCCTGCATCCCAGTCGCTCCTGCTCCAGCTCTGGCTAAAAGAGGCCAAAGTACAGCTCAGGCCATTGCTTCAGAGGGTACAAGCCCCAAGCTTTGTCAGCTTCCACATAGCTGGTCCTACTTGTGGGCAGAAGACAAGAATTGAGTCTGGGAATCTTTGCCCAGATTTCAGAGGATGTATGGAAATGTCTGTATATCTAGGCAGATGTCTGCTGCTGAGGCAAAGCCCTCAACTGGGAAAGTACAGAAGGGAAATAGTGGTTGGAGTTCCCAGAGTCCCCATTGGGTCAGTGCCTAGTGGAGCTGTGAGAAGAGGGTCACCATCCTCCAGACCCCAGAATGGCTACCAATAGCTTGTACTATGCACCTGGAAAAGCTGCAGACACTCAATGCCAACCCATGAAAGCAGCTATACCCTGCAAAGCAATAGGGGTGGAGCTGCCCAAGGCCTTGGGAACCCACCTCTTGCATCAGCATGACTTGGATGTAAGACATGGAGTCAAAGGAAATCATTTTGGAGCATTAAGATTTGATGACTGCCCTATTGGATTTTGCACTTGCATGGGGCCTATAACCCCTTTGTTTTGGCCAATTTCCCACATTTAGAATGGGTGTATTATCCAATGCCTGTACCCCCATTGTATCTAGGAAGTAAATAACTTGCTTTTGATTTTACAGGTTCCTAGGCAGAAGGGACTTGCCTTGTCTCAGATAAGACTCTGGACATGGATTAATCCTAGAATGAACTAAGACTTTGTGGAGCTATTGGAAAGGCATGAATGGGTTTTAAAATGTAAGGGCATGAGATTTGGAAAGGGCTGAGGTGGAATGATATGGTTTGACTGTGTTGCCACCCAAATCTCATCTTGAATTGTGGCTCCCATAATCTCCATGTGTGGTGGACCCTTCAATTACCAGTGTGAGGTAACTGAATCATGGGGGCAGTTTCCCCAATACTAATCTCATGATCTCATGAGATCTTATGGTTTTTATCAGGAGTTCCCCATTTGCTTGCCTCTCATTCTTCTCTCTCCTGCTGCCATATTAAGAAGGAAGTGTTTGCTTCCCCTTCCACCATGATTGTAAGTTCCCTGAGGCCTCCCCAGCCATGTAGAACTGTGAGTCAATTAAACCTCTTTCCTTTATTTCTTCATAGCAGTGTGAGAACAGACTAATACACAGGGTCTCACTCCATTACCCAAGCTGGAATGCAGTGGTGTGTTAACTGTAGCCTCAAACTCCTGGGCTCAGGTGATCCTCTCACTTCATTCTCCCAAGTAGCTAGGATTACTGGCATGCACCACCACAGCCAGCTAATTTTTTTTTTTTTAAGAAATGGGGTCTTGCTGTGTTGCCTAGGCTGGTCCTGAGCTCCTGGCCTCAACAGATCCTCCTGCCTTGGCCTCCCAAAGCACAGGGATTATAGGCATGAGCCACCATGCCCAGTCATGAGACAATTCTTATGGAAAGAAAGGATTTTAAAAACTGAAATAATTAGTCATAGAGCCATTTTATAACTATTAGGAGTTCCAGAAAGAGAGAACAGAAAAAAAAAATGGAGAGAAAGAAGTTATCAGAAATAACACAATTAGCCGAGCGTGGTGGCTCACGTCTATAATCCCAGTACTTTGGGAGGCCAAGGCAGGTGGATCACAAGGTCAAGAGATCGAGACCATCCTGGTCAACAAGGTGAAACCCCGTCTCTACTAAAAACACAAAAATTAGCTGGGCATGGTGGTGCGCGTCTGTAGTCCCAGCTACTCAGGAGACTGAGGCAGGATAATTGCCTGAACCCAGGAGGTGGAGGTTGCAGTGAGCCAAGATCGCGCCATTGCACTCCAGCCTGGGTAACAAGAGCGAAACTCGTCTCAAAAAAAAAAAAAAAAAAAAGAATATTATTTTTCAGATTAAAAATAATCACCAAGGGTCTACTATAATAAATAAAAATAAAACTACATGAGAGAACAGTATCATGACATTTCAGATGACTAGCGATAAAGAGAAAATTGTAAAAGCTTCCAGAAAGGAAAAAAAATAGCTTCCAAACAAAGGATTAAAAACTATAAATGCATCAGATCTCTCTACAATATTCCTGGAAGCTAAAAGACAATGAGCAATATCTTCCAGCAATTTCTAATTGTTCATCCTGAACTCAAACTATCATTCCAATGGGAAGGGAGAATTATTGTATTTTTAGGAAAGAATAGTTACCTTCCACATGGAGAGTCAGACCCTGAAGAAAAAGGCACAGTTGATTGTCTATTTCTGCTTCAATTCTCCTGGAGGCCAAAGCCTGATATCCACCCCCACATCTCTCACCCCCCAGTATCCACAGCCACATGCTTCAGGAGACTCTGAACTCCTCCCCAGCTCCAGCTTCAGAGGTAAATCATGACTGGTCTCTTTCTTTTCTTTTCTTTCTTTTTTCTTTTCTTCTTTTTTTTGAGATAGAGTCTCGCTCTTGTTGCCCAGGCTGGAGTGCAATGGCATGATCTTGGCTCACTGCAAACTCTGTCTCCCGGGTTCAAGCGAGTCTCCTGCCTCAGCCTCCTAAGTAAAGCTGGGATTACAGGCATGCACCACCACGCCCAGCTGATTTTGTATTTTTAGTAGAGATGAGGTTTCTCCATGTTGGTCAGGCTGGTCTCAAACTCTGACCTCAGGTGATCCGCCCACCTCAGCCTCCCAAAGTGCTGGGGTTACAGGCATGAGCCACCATGCCTAACCTCTTTTCTTTCTCTTTTTTTTTTTTTTTTGAGACAGAGTCTCGCTCTGGCACCAGGCACCAGGCACCAGGCTGAAGTGCAGTGGCGCGATCTCCCCTCACTACAACCTCCACCTCCCAGGTTCAAGCAATTCTCCTGCTTCAGCCTCCCCGACTCGCTGGGACTACAGACGCGTGCCACCACGCCCATCTAATTTTTGTATTTTTAGTAGAGGTAGGGTTTCACCATGTTGGCCAGGATGGTCTCGATCTCTTGACCTCGTGATCCGCCCACCTCAGCCTCCCAAAGTGCTGGGATTACAGGTGTGAGCCACCGTGCCCGGCCTCTTTTTTTTTTTTTTTTTAAGACAGGGCTCACTTTGTTGACCAAGCCAGTCTGGAACTCCTGGCCTCAAGCAATCCTTCCACCTCAGCCTCCCAAAGTGCTAGGACTACAGGTGTGAGCCACCACACCCGGCCCATGATTAGTCTCTAAATCAGCCTTGGTGATCCAATTCCCCTTGAGATAGAGTTGGCTAAGGCATAAGCATGTGACCCTCTTCTGCTCAATGATAGTTAGGGGAAGTTGGCTGAGAGTCTCCTGTGAGAATTTCTTTTCAAATTAAAGGTATGTGTCTGAGGTCAGGTTTAACACCGAGATGGGAATTTGTGTACAAATAATTTATTTGCAAATGCCAAAGCTCAACTTCTCAGCTCTTGCTGGCTAAGGAGCTCCAGTAGCCCAAGGGCAGTTCTAAGAGCGACAGGAGCTGATTATCAGAAGTAAAAGGGAGGAACGGGTACACGAGTAGTTGAAAAGAATAAAAGAAAGAAAAAGATTCAAGGGGTTCTGGGTGGAATGCCAATATTGTCTTCTATAGCAGTGGTCCCCAACCTTTTGGCACCAGAGACTGGTTTCGTGGAAGACAACTTTTCCATAGACTGGGGTGGTGGGGGATGGTTTTGGGATGATTCAAGCACATTACATTTATTGTGTACTTCATTTCTATTATTATTAAATTGTAATATATAATGAAATAATTATACAACTCATCATAATGTAAAACCAGTGGAACCCCTGAGCTCATTATCCTGCAACTGGATGGTCCCTTCTGGCGGTGACAGGAGACAGTGACAAGCATTCAGGCATTAGATTCTCATGAGGAACACAAAACCTAGGTCCTCTGCATGTGAAGTTCACAATAGGGTTCACACTTGTGATGGTTAATATTGAGTGTCAACTTAATTGGATTGACGGATGCAAAGTATTGTTCCTGGGTATGTGTATGAGGGTGTTGCCAAAGGAGATTAACATTTGAGTCAGTGGACTGGGAGAGGCAGACTCACCCTCAATGTGAGTGGGCACCATCTAATCAACTGCTAGCTCACCTAGAATAAAGCAGACTTGCTGAGTCTTCCGACCTTCATTTTTCTCCCATGCGGGATGCTTCCTGCCCTCAAATGTTGGATTCCAAGTTCTTTAGCTTTTGGACTCTCGGACTTATACCAGTGATTTGCCAGGGTCTCTCACGCCTTTGCTGCAGACTGAAGGCTGCATTGTTGGCTTCCTACTTCTGAGGTTTGGGACTCAGACAGGCTTCCTTGCTTCTCAGCTTGCAGATGGCCTATTGTGGGACTTCATCTTGTGATCATGTGAGCCAATACGTCTTAATAAACTCCCCTTCATATATACATCTATCCTAGTAGTTCTGTCCCTCTAGAGAACCCTGAATAACATAGTACTCCTATGAGAATTTAAAGACACACTGATCTGACAGGAGGTGGAGCTCAGGCGGTAATATGAGTAATGGGTAGTGGCTGTGAATATAGATGAAGCTTTGCTCACTTGCCTGCCACTCACCTCCTGCTGTAAGGCCCCATTGCTAATAGGCCACAGACCAGTACTAGTCCATGGCCCAGGGGTTAGGGACCCCTGTTCTATGGGATGCAAGAGGAATTCTCTCTGACCAACCTGCTTGTACCAAGAAGTAAAGCATTCAAAAAGAAGGTGGGGATGTATGGAGCAGGGTAGGGTAGACAGATGACAAGAATCTGGGTCTTTGATGATGTTGCTGAGCTAGTGATTGACCTACACTGGCAGTGACCCACACCTAGTCTTCTTGTTATGTGATATAATACATTCTCCTTGTGATTTGAGCTATTGTAAATGAGGTTTTCCACTATTTTCAACCAAAAACATGCTAAATGATCCAAGGAGAAAGGTAAAATATCTATGATAGAACAGAGAATAGTTGTAAGCAAAAATTAAAGCAGTCCTGATGCAGAGTAAGCACTGAAAGGATCCTTCTGGGAGACGAAGGAGAATGCTAGTGGGGATGTGGGGGGCCAGTGGGTACCACCTTGGCCTTTTCCACCAAGGCACCCTCTGAAAGAGTGGCTTCATGCTCCTTAGCTCCCTCTGATAGACTTAGTTCCAACAGGTACCATGTTGGTACTCTGTGGAGAGCAAATAGAGAAAACTTAGATTTTGAAATCAGAAGACATTTTTAAAACCAGGAAAGCAAACATAATATGCCACATTCACAAATGCTACTTGTATTTGCACAGTAGCTTTCAAACCAGCTTCAGAGATCTCAAGCCTCCACCCCATTTTGTGTTTAGCCCTTTGACACACGGGGGTTACAAGTGAACTTGTAAGAAAAAATTTTATAGATTAAAGAAAAAGAAAGATTAAAAAATCTTTGCATTATACCATGCAGTCTATTGTTTAATGAAATATTTCATTGCATGGTGACCTCTACTGGCCAAATAAATGCATCACCAGGGCTGATGAAATAAGCCAATTTAGTCTGTTTAGTAAAGGAATTGGCTAACATGGAAAGACAATGCTAGCCAACTATGTTATTTAAAATTGTTAAGGCCCAGTTGTACTCTCAATATGTTTATTTTAAAAAAGATTTTGTAAAATATTTCAAACATATGAGATACGGAGGATAATATAATAAACACATACCTGCCACCTAAATTTATCAAGTCTTGATATTTTGTCTTCTTTATCCAGAGTTTTAAAATTAATTAATTATTTATTTATTTTAGAGAGAGGGTCTCATTCTGTCACCCAGGCTGGACTGCAGTGGTGTGATCATAACCCACTGTAACCCAGAACTCCTGAGCTTAAGCAATGTCCTGCCTCAGCCTCCCAAGTTGGTAGGACCAATGTATTTTTTTAAAAATAAGACAGTTACATACATGTGAAGCCCTTATATCCTGACTTCCTGTAAACAGACCCTTTAATCCCCTCTCAAGAGGGCATTGTGGCCGGGCACAGTGGCTCACACCTGTAATCTCAACACTTTGGGAGGCCAAGGCAAGAGGATCACCTGAGGTCGAGAGTTGGAGACCAACTTGACCAACATGAAGAAACCTCATCTCTACTAAAAATACAAAAATTGGCGAGACATGGTGGTGCATGCTTGTGATCCCAGCTACTCAGGAGGCTGAGGCAGAAGAATCACTTGAACCTGGGAGGTGGAGGTTACGGTGAGCCGAGATTGCACCATTGCATTCCAGCCTGGGCAACAAGAGGGAGACTCTGTCTCAAAAAAAAAAAAAAAAAAGAGGGCATTGCTTAGCTGGGTGGTGTGGCTCACACCTGTAATCCCAGCACTTTAGGAAGAACACTTGAGCCCAGGAGTTCAAGACCAACCTGGGAAACATAGTAAGAAATCGTCTCTACAAATAAATAAATAAATAATTACCTAGGCATAGTGGTGTGCATCTATAGTTCCAGTTACTTAGGAGGCTGAGACAGGAGGATTATTGCTTGAGCCCAGGAGGTGGAGGCTACAGTGAGCTATGATCATGCCACTGCACTCCAGCCTGGGCAACAGAGCAAGACCCTATCTCAAACAAAACAAAACAGGCAGCACTGCTTGGTGTTCATCTTTCCCATGAATCTTCTCATATTTCTTCATATGTATTCACACATATGTATTCATACAGAATATAGGATATTGTGTTGCAAGCTTTACGGTTTTATATAAATGGAATAACATATATATAGTTACAAATTTCACAATTTTTTGCTGGTTGAATTGGCCCATTATTGAGATCATGTTCCCCTTCTCCAGGACAAAAAAACAAAACCCTGAGATTTAAACTGATGGGGAGGGCTGGGCCTGTTGACTCACACCTATAATCCCAGTCTTTGGGAAGTCAGAGAGGGGAGGATTGATTGAGCCTAGGAGTTCAAGACTAGCCTGGGCAACATGACAAGACCCTGTCTCTTAAAATAAATAAATAATAAACTGATAGGGGAAAAAAAAATCCCTTCATAATAGAGGTAGGGGCCGGGTGCAGTGGTTTATGCCTGTTTTCCCAATAGGAGGCCATAGCAGGTGGATCACTTGAGGTCAGGAGTTCAAGACCAGTCTGGTCAACATGGTAAAATACTGTCTGTACTTTAAAAAATACAAAAATAAGCCAGGTATGATGGCAGGTACCTTTAATCCCATCTACTTGGGAGGCTGAGGCAGGAGAATCACTTGAACCCGAGAAGTGGAGGTTGCAGTGAGCTGAGATTGCTAAGACAGTGCCACTGCACTCCAGCCTAGGTGACAGAGTGAGACTCCATCTCAAAAACAAACAAACAAACAAATAATAGAGGTAGGTAAAATAAAGTTGCCAAAAGAGATTCCGTACAAAAATGTTTGAAAACCAGGACAATGGAGAAAACTAGCGGTAGCTAATATTATTGAGCACTTACAATATGCCAGAAAGGCTTTAAAGAAAGCTTTTCTAAGTGCTTTCTTTAAATCATTGAATCCTCACAGCAACTCTATGCAATATCTTCTATCATGACCTCCATTTTACAAAGAAGGAAGCCAAGGCAAAGAGGTTGCCAGCTTGTCTAAGCTCACATATCTGAGTCGTGGGGCCTGCAGTCTGACTTCCTGCTCTGAATGCAATACATAGATGTAGCCCTGTCAAGAATTTTAAGCACCACAAGAAGCACCCTTATAAACCAATCACTTGCTGCTGCTGATGCACTTGAACTATACCATGCCCCTTCCTTGTGGCTTTCTAAGAACCCCAGCCAGTTCAAGAGAGGGCTGGGTGGTCCTGTCGCCTCTTTTCAGAGATTTAACTGGTCAGAACTTGAGCATTGCCTTACATGCAAAACTTCATTGTCCCTTAGCATGAGAAACTATTGATAAGATTTGTTCCTGATTCCAACAACTGTGACCTGAGACAAGTGAAAAATATTTTTTCTGGATCGTTAACCTTCTCTAAAATAAGACAAAATATTATCCTTTTCCTTCTGAAATAATCTTGTTGTGACGAAGAATACTTTATCATGCTGTGACATCCTAAGTCATTATTAAATGAGAGGATCTGGCAGCCCTGCTTCATACACCCACGCACTTATCTGCAAAAGTTGACGTGTATGAGAGCTTGTGGCAGCTGGGCGCGGTGGCTCAAGCCTGTAATCCCAGCACTTTGGGAGGCTGAGACGGGTGGATCACGAGGTCGAGAGATCGAGACCATCCTGGTCAACATGGTGAAACCCCGTCTCTACTAAAAATACAAAAAATTAGCTGGGCATGGTGGCCCGTGCCTGCAATCCCAGCTACTCAGGAGGCTGAGGCAGGAGAATTGCCTGAACCCAGGAGGCGGAGGTTGCAGTGAGCCGAGATCGCGCCATTGCACTCCAGCCTGGGTAACAAGAGCGAAACTCCGTCTCCAAAAAAAAAAAAAAAGAGAGAGAGAGAGCTGTGGCTTTAAGTCTTTAGCAGAAAGAGAAGGTGGATTTCCAGGCCTAAGGAACACAGATGAGGAACGTGAATTCTGGCTGATGTCTACTCCCCTTGGGAAGGCCTTACTGGGAAAAAAGAGAATAACGTGGAATCTGAATGTCTGGTTTCAAGTTGTGGATCCCTAAATTACTAACTAGCTTTCTCACTTTCCAACCTCAGGTGACTTAGTAACCCTCTCTGTGCTGCAGGTTCATCCTCTACAAAATTATAGTTAATAAACTTATAAAATAAAATAGTATCTACCTAATAAACTTGCTATAAAGAGTAAATGAGTTAATACATATGCTGCAATTAGAAAGTTGCTGACACTTGTTATATACGTAATAAATGTTAAGGATGTGGTATGGTCTGAATTGTGGCATCCCCCTCAAATTCATATGTTGGAACAGAATATCCACTGGGATACTATTAAGAGTAAGGGCCTTTTGGGAACTAATTAAGTCATAAGAACATTACCCTTGTGTATGGAATTAGTGTTCTTATAAAAGAGATTGGGCTGGGTACAGTGGCTCATGCCTATAATCCCAGCACTTGGGAAGGCTGAAGAAGGAGGATCACTTGAGCCCAGGAGTTTGTGACCAGCCTGGGCAACATAGCAAGACACCGTTTTATTTAAAAAAAAAAAAAAGTTCGAGCATGGTGGCTCACACCTGTAATCCCAGCATTTTGGGAGGCCAAGGCAGGTGGATCACAAGGTCAGGAATTCAAGACCAGCCTGGCCAAGATGGTGAAACTCCGTCTCTACTAAAAATACAAAAAAATTAGCCGGGCATGTGGCAGGTGCCTGCAATCCCAGCTACTCCAGAGACTGAGGCAGAGAATTGCTTGAACCCAGGAGGCAGAGATTGCAATGAGCCAAGATCACACCACTGCACTCTAGCCTAGGCGACAGAGTGAGACTCTGTCTTTAAAAAAAAAAAAAAAGTGGCCAGGCGCGGTGGCTCACGCCTGTAATCCCAGCACTTTGGGAGGCTGAGGCGGGTGGATCACGAGGTCAAGAGATCAAGACCATACTGGTCAGCATGGTGAAACCCCGTCTCTACTAAAAATACAAAAACTTAGCTGGGCACTGTCACGTGTGCCTGTAATCCCAGCTACTCAGGAGGCTGAGGCAGGACAATTGCCTGAACCCAGGAGGCGGAGGTTGCGGTGAGCCGAGATCGGCCATTGCACTCCAGCCTGGGTAAACAAGAGCGAAACTCTGTCTCAAAAAAAAAAAAAAAAAGTTTAAAGGGAACTGCCTTGCCACTTCTGCCAATCAAGAACACAAAAAGAGGCCAGGCGCGGTGGCTCAAGCCTGTAATCCCAGCACTTTGGGAGGCTGAGGCGGGTGGATCACGAGGTCAAGAGATCGAGACCATCCTGGTCAAAAAGGTGAAACCATGTCTCTACTAAAAATATAAAAATTAGCTGGGCATGGTGGTACATGCCTGTAGTCCCAGCTACTTGGGAGGCTGAGGCAGGAGAATTGCCTGAACCCAGAAGGCGGAGGTTGTGGTGAGCCGAGATCGTGCCATTGCACTCCAGCCTGGGTAACAAGAGCGAAACTCCATCTCAAAAAAAAAAAAAATGGTTAGAAACTAGGTAAGGAAAAAATCATGTAAGGCCTTGTAGTCTTTAATAAAGAGTTTGAGTTTTAGTCTAAAAATGATCACAAATCATGGTAGGTTTTGAGGAGACAAATGACAAGTTGTGATTTACATTTCAGATTACTGTGTAAAAAACAGTGGGGTGTAGTGGCTCACAGCTTTAATCCTAGCACTTTGGGAGGCTAAGGCTAATGGATCACCCGAGGTCAGGAGTTTGAGACCAGCCTGGCCAACATGGTGACACCTCCATCTCTACTAAAAATACAAAAATTAGCCAGGCATGGTGGCAGGTGCCTGTAATCCCAGCTACTCAGGGGGCTGAGGCAGGAAAATTGCTTGAATCCAGGAGGCGGAGGTTGCAGTGAGCCGAGATCATGTCACTGCACTCCAGCCTGGGTGACAGAGCGAGACTCTGGCTCAAAAAGAAAAAAAAAATAGACCATGGCAGACCAAGAGTGGAAGGAGAGCCATCCTGAGGCTACTGTTTGGGCCACATGGGACATGAGGGTCACTTGACTGAGGGTGGAGATGCAGATCATGGGAAATAGCCAGATTATGGATCTTTTTTGAAGGTAAAGCTGACCAAAGCTGTTGAAAGACTAGATATGATGTGTAAGATAAAGAAAGGAAACAAGGATGAAACTTGTGTCATTGGCCCAATTAATTGGCTAAGTGAATAGAGGTGCCATTGACTGAGATAGGAAAGATGAGATAAGGTCTAGTTTAGGGGTGTCCAATCATTTTGCTTCCCTGGGCTACACTGGAAGAATTGTCTTGGGCCACACATAAAATACACTAACAGTAACAATAGCTAATGAGCTTGAAAAAGAAATCACAATATAATCTCGTAAAGTTTTAACAAAGTTTATCAATTTGTATTGGGCCCCACTCAAAGCAGTCCTGGGCTACGTGCCACCCACGGGCCACAGGTTGAATAAGTGTGGTCTAGTTTGATGGGGTATGGGTTATATTTGGACTTTTCAAATTTAGATGAACAATAATCCAAGCAGTGATGGGGTGCTCAGCAGAAATTTTAGAGAGGAAGATTTATCTTTGGGTGTCAACAGGATCTAGATGATATTAAACAGAGTAGATAATATCAACTAGGGAATGAAGTTCAAAGGCTGAGGTCAAGGACACTACAACATTTAGAGTTTAGCAAGAAGAAGAATAACCAGCAAGGAATACTAAGAAGTGTCTAGTGAGGTGTGAAGAATACCAGCAAAGGATGGTATGCTGTAAGTCAAATAAAGAAAATGCATCCAGGAGGAAGGCATGATCAAATGAGTCAAGTGATCTGAATCTTCTATAATCTTTAGCTATCACGAAATAAACTTAATAGCTGTCATCTGCATATATTTACCTAATAGTTTATAGCAGGATTTCTCAAAGTGTGTTTGTTGATATTGAAGGAAATTTAAATATTTTACTGCAAAATATATTTCTTTGACATATTTTGCAATGGCTGCCACCTGGCCAGCAAATAGAAGCAGCCTTGCAAAGCTGTCTTTTGTGGGGAAAATATGCATTTGTAGAGAATTTCCATTAATGCATCTATGTCCCCTCCCCGTTCTATGCCTTTCTTAAATCCATGAAAGGTTGAAAGTCTGACCACTTTAAAAGTCTGAAAAGAAACATTTACCATCTATTCTCTCCAAGGGAGGCTTTATCTACATTACAAGGCCACCTTTGCTAGCCAAACTTCTTACTTTCTCTCTCGTCATCTGTTGATTTATCAACATAACCTGTTTCTGGCCACCCTCTGAGTCTGTATTATTGACTGTGGCTCAGGATGTTGGGTCTTCACTCTTTTTTTTTTTTTTTTTGAGACGGAGTTTCGCTGTTGTTACCCAGACTGGAGTGCAATGGCATGATCTCGGCTCACCGCAACCTCCGCCTTCTGGGTTCAAGCAATTCTTCTGCCTCAGCCTCCCGAGTAGCTGGGACTACAGGCACGCACTACCATGCCCAGCTAACTTTTGTATTTTTAGTAGAGACTGGGTTTCACCTTGTTGACCAGGATGGTCTCGATCTCTTGACCTCGTGATCCACCTGCCTCGGCCTCCCAAAGTGCTGGGATTATAGGCATGAGCCACCGTGCCCAGCCCGGGTCTTCACTCTTAAGGCTTCTGTGTGCACACATTAAATAAATCTGGATGCCTTTTCTTCTGTTAATCAATCTGCCTTATGTCAGTTATTTTTCAGTGAAGCTCTAGATGGTCAAGAACCTATGGTTCCCAGAGTACAATAATTGTATAGGATGTTCTCCAAAAAAGGAGTGCAATGATCAATTATGGGATATGTTTCAGAAATTCATGATCCACATTAGTATATTTAAAGCTCTGAGCAGTCCATAGAAAAGAAAACTTCCACCTTTTAAAAACAGAAATTTCCCAAACTGGTTTTTCCTAAAAATCAAATTAAGGATAACCTACAGAGTAAGCCTGCACCACCACAGTGCCTGTATTCTGTCAGAGGCAAGCTACACATGGATCTTGTAATGCATGAAATAACTTTTAAGAAATCTCTGGAGGCCAAGGTGGGCAGATCAGGAGTTCAAGACCAGCCTCACCAACATGGTAAAACACCATCTTTAAAAAAATAATAAAAAAATAAAAAGAAATCTCAAGGGGTTACAAAGATCATTTAAATATGTTAAAAGCTCTAAATGATTAGAACTGCCTAAAATAATGTTTCCCTTCCCAAAACCCACTTTGTTATAAACTCAAAACATTCCTTTCAGTCCTTGGGCACAACTTCATTGATTCTAAAAAGGGAGAAAGTCCTCATAAGGAAGAGTGTGCTTCTTCATCATTATTATATATTATGTACACTACCTCAAAATGGAGTGGTCCATTTTATTTGCATGGTTTGGTAGCTAGCAACCCTGATTCTATATTGGAATTACCTAGAGATACTTTGAGAAACACACGTGCTTGCGCCTTCCCCTTAAAAATTCTGAGTTAATAATACAAAATCTAACTCAGCCAACTGAGAATATGTGACACACGACAAAGGTTGAGAACTATTTGTGAGGATAGCAAAACTAGTGTTTTAGGCCCTGTAAAATTTACTTTTAAAAAATCAGTTCAAGCTGGGTGCGGTGGCTCATGCCTGTAATCCCAGCATGTCAGGAGGCCGAGGCAGGTGGATCACAAGGTCAGGAGTTCAAGACCAGCCTGGCCAAGATGGTGAAACCCCGTCTCTACTAAAAACCACAAAAAAATTAGCCAAGCAGGGTGGCATGCACCTGTAATCCCAGCTACTCAGGAGGCTGAGGCAGGAGAATTGCTTGAACCTGGGAGGTGGAGGTTGCAGTGAGCCAAGATCGTGCCACTGCATTCCAGGCTGGGTGACAGAGTGAGGCTGTCTCAAAAAAAAAAAAAAAAATCAGTTCATACCCACGTCTCTCCCCTCTGCATCTCTGTTCAAATCTTTTTAATGAAATCTCACTGGCTTAGACACTCTCCCTGTCAAACCGCCTTTGCAAAATTCGTAACTGAGTAACTACAGTGAAAGAAGTCTGACCTAACTGACACCACCTTATTTCTAACATCCAAGCTGTCCTTGTCCATTCCTAGGTGTAGGCCAAACTAACTTTGGGAGGAACTTAGTTTATAGTTTAGCTTTAAAACAAAGAATATGGGGCTGGCCGTGGTGGTCAAGCCTGTAATCCCAGCACTTTGGGAGGCCAAGGTGGGTGGATCACAAGGTCAAGAGATGGAGACCATCCTGGTCAACATGGTGAAACCCCGTCTCTACTAAAAATACAAAAATTAGCTGAGCATGGTGGCACACACCTGTAATCCCAGCTACTCAGGAGGCTGAGGCAGGAGAATTGCCTGAACCCAGGAGACGGAGGTTGTGGTGAGCCGAGATTGTGCCATTGCACTCCAGCCTGGGTAACAAAAGTGAAACTCGGTCTCAAAAAAAAAAAAAAAAGATATTTTGCAGACCCTGCACTTGATGGATCAGCCGGCACCACCCAGATCAATAATCAAGCTCATCTAATCTTGTGGACCCCACCCAGGAAGTGACTCAGTGCAAGAAAGCAGCTTCGACTCCCTATGATTTCATCTCTGACCCCACCAATTATCACTCCTGATTCACTAGTCCCCTACCCACCAAATTATCCTTAAAAACACCAATCCCCAAGTTTTCAGGGAGATGGGTTTGAGTAATAATAAAACTTTGGTCTCCCATACAGCCAGCTCTGCATGAATTACTCTTTCTTTATTGCAATTCCCATGTCTTGATAAATCAGCCTGTCTAGGCAGCAGGTAAGGTGAACCCGTTGGGTGATTGCACCTCCACCAAACTCCTGTTAGGGATACTGTTAGCATTACTCATTAATCTGATGTTTATGTACAATGTGTATGTATGTTGCTTATCTTCCCAACCAGTCTATAATTCTTTATGGAGAGGAGTAGTATCTTTATGTTTACCATGCATCATTCTAGCACAGCACATTTCACATAATAGGTACTCAGTAAAGGATGTTTCAAAAGTACATATGTAGTGTGGACATTGATAAGGCATTTATAAATGCAAAAATAAAGCAATGTATATAATTCATAATTAGACCATTAGTTTATATTAGCAATGGGATAGACTAAAATATGGGTTAAAACACAATAATTTAATATGGCAGACATAAGAATTTAGGAAATTTACAGATTTCAAAGTGTTGTTTAGGAAATTGTCCAAATCAAATACAGTCTTGGGAAATGCAACAGCATGGGAAATGTCATCTAGGCTTTATGGGAATCTTTCCACAGTATCTCTGCCTATTGGCATCCAGAATCATAAATGTATACTTACCTGGCAGGGGACATACCACGATCACAGGATCATCAATGATTCTAGTGGTGGGAAATCAGTATCTGGCAATAGAAATCAGCACTTTATTGTGGGAAAGCCTGAATGGTTGGGAACCATGTGGGATATGAAGTCAAATCTGCCACCCCCAACTTTCAATCTTTGGTTTCAGGTTGTGCTTTTAGGATCATCACAAAACAGATTGAATCTCTCCCCTCATAGCAATCCCATTAAATGACTATAAAGTCAACTATACTTGTGAGTCTTACTCCATGAACTCAGTTTTACAAGAAATATAAATTTACTCAAGGGATGACTTTTAAATCACAGAAATCACACAGGATTCTCTCTCTTAGCCCACTCCAGCCCAAAAGCACCATCTTCCAATACCATCCCATTGGGGGTTAGTGTTTCAGCATGCAAATTTAGGGAGAAAATAAATATGCAGTCTATAATACTAGGTTCATAATGTGCCTTAACCCTTATTCCCTTAACCTGTATCCCCATTTCACTGTATTATTTTAAAGCAGAACTTACTTCCCATGGAACCATCAGAGCCTGAAGCAGAGATCTCTTCTGATGCATCATCCTTTTTCCTGGCAGCACAAATACTCTCCCTGCTAATAGTAATTGAGCACTTACTATTTACCTGGCTTTCTTTTTTCTCTTCCTTTTTTTCTTTTCTTTTTTTTTTTTTTTTTTTTTTTTTTTGAGATAACACATGACTATGTTGCCCAGGCTGGTCTCAAACTCCTGGGCTCCAATGATCCTCCCACCTTGGCCTCCCAAAGTGCTGGAATTACAAAGTGAGCCACTGTGCCTGGCTGAGGCTTTGTTTTAAACTCTTTACATTTATCAAGCCCTTTAATCTTCCCAAAAAAGCTTATCGTGCAGTTATTATTATTATTATTCACAATATACAGACAAGAAAACTGAGACGTAATTTACCCAAGGTCACACTGCTAGCAAGTAACTGGTAGGAAACATTCCAACGTAAGCACTTTTAATACTAGAATACAGTGCCTTAGTTACTCAACATTCAAACTGTTCTACCTTAAAGACAGTAAGTGTGTGAAAAGGTAGAAAGGATTTGATGGCGTTGGATGCATTATAAACAAAAGGGCTTTTAAAGTAAACTTGTTCTTCAATTATGACATACATACTGAAAAGTACATAAATGATGTTCAGTGAATTTTCATAAAGTGAAAACATTGATGTAACCATTACTCACATCAAGGAACAGAAAACGGAGCCAGGCCGGGCGTGTGGCTCAGGTTTGTAATCCCAGCACTTTGGGAGGCGGAGGTGGGCAAATCACAAGGTCAGGAGTTTGAGACCAGCCTGACCAACACGTTGAAACCCTGTCTCTACTAAAAATACAAAAATTAGCCGGGTGTGGTGGCACACACCTGTAATCCCAGCTACTCAGGAGGCTGAGGCAGGTGAATCACTTGAACCCGGGAGGTGAAGTTTGCAGTGAGCCAAGAGCATGCCATTGCCTAGGTGACAGAGACTCCACCTCAAAAAAAAAAAAACGGAGCCAGGCGTGGTGGGTCAGGCCTGGAAACCCAGCACTCTGGCAGGAGGATCACTGGAGGCCAGAAGTTGGAGAGCAGCCTGATCAACACAGGGAAATCTGGCTCAAAGGAAAAAAACAAACAAAAACCGAAAAACTAACCAGACCACTCATCCCCACTTAGACTCTCCTTTTGTGCTAAGTTTCAAAATTCAAAATAAGCATTCACTTATTATTTTCTGTAAACTGCATTCTATAGTCCATCTCAAACCTTGATTGAGATACATTTTCGCAGCAGTATCCTCTTTCTAGAGCAGTGATCTCAAAATGTGCTGTCCTGCCAAGTAGCGTTAGACTTTCAAGTTCAAGGACCTCCAAGCTAGACTAACAGAACAGGAATTCTGGGATTGGAGCCCGGCAATTTGTGTTTTAGCAAGCCCCCAAGCTGATTCTGATGCATCTTGAGGTTGGAGAAGCACGGATGTTAGTCAGTTGGAATAGTTGTGGTTCGTGATTATGTAGTAACCGTTAGATGAATACTAGGGTTTAAAAGTGCTATACTTGACTACTAGTGACAAGTTCTCATTACCCACCTCTTTCTGAAATAGGCGGCAGGCAAATGCGCTTTCATTTTAACTATGCATTTTAACTATGCGTTCTCATTTTAGTGTGGTTGTTCCAGTCAAGGTTGCATTTTACAAGGAATAAGGAAGATAAAGCTGCCTCCCAGCATAACCTCACTCCTCGCTCAATATGGAGTCTTCCAGTTACATGCAAAGCCCGGGCCTCAGACTGGCGGGAAATTCAACGCCCAGAGGCAGAAACAGGTCTCGGCCAATCAGAAGCCAGGCTTGAGCCGCTCTCCCATCCTGGCGATGTGATTGGTGGTTTCCGCCGGCGGAAGCGACCCTCCGTAGCCACTACCAGCTCCCTGGAGTGCTAGCCAATCGTTGCTCGGCGCCTAAAGGGGCAGTACCCGCGCGAGCCATTTGACATGGCGGAGGACGCCTCCTCAGCGGCTCCGAGCCCACGGGGCTGTGCGGATGGTAGGGATGCCGACGCTACCGAGGAGCGGATAGCAGAAACGGAGAGGAACGACGAGGAGCAGTTCGAGTGCCAGGAACTGCTCGAGTGCCAGATGCAGTTGGGGGCTTCCGAGGAGGAGGAGGAGGATGCGGGCTTTGTGGCCGAGGCCGAGGCTGTGGCTGCCGGCTGGATGCTCGATTTCCTCTGCCTCTCTCTTTGCCGAGCTTTCCGCGACGGCCGCTCCGAGGACTTTCGCCAGACCCGCGACAGCGCCGAGGGTGAGGGCGGACCGCGTCCGGGCTGGGGACTACGCATGGGGCGGAGGCGGGCCCAGTGGCGCTCGGCAGAGGCCTGGTTCCCATCGTCGCCTAGGAAGGTCGGGAGAGAGGGGAAGCTGCGGCCAATTAGCCGGGGGTCCGAGGGTCTGGGCTGAACTTTGCGCAAATCCCTGTTCCGCCCGTTGTCAGCAACTGAGTTTTGTCAGATTGTTTTTCTCTTCGATAAAATGAAAAGACCCTGTTTAGGGTTGATGCAAGCATTAAATGATTTAAAATGTATGCACTTGCACTCAACCCAGTACCTTTGTCTCTTTGGTGCTTTCTACTCAGTTATTCGGTGGTGATATTCAGCAGTCATTATGGCCTTCAGTGACAACCTCCCTAACCGCCGCCATCACTGTTTTGTGTTAATTTGTGATATATTAAACCTCATTTGGGCTGCTTGCTACAGCAATTTTATTTTGTATAGGCTCAGAATAAAAGTAAATGTTTTAAGGCCAAATGTTACAGGCCACATGCCTCTAAGTCCTAGGTACTTAGGAAGCTGAGGTGGGAGAATCACTTGAACCCAGGAGGCGGAGGCTGCGGTGAGTCGAGATCTTGCCACTACAGTCCTGCCTGGGTGACACAGTGAGACCCTGCCTCAATAAATAAATGAATGAATGAAACTTTATGAAATCTTCCTAGACAGCCTGTAAGTGATGAACAAAGACATAGATCCGTAGAGAAAGCCAGCATAGTTTTTTCAGTCTAACACTCTCCCAGCTCAGATGTTTGATTAAAGGTGACTTCCCGCCCCAAGTTGGGATCTCAGTCTTGCACCCAGGCTGCAGTGCAGTGGTGCCATCACAGCTCTTTGCAGCTTTGACCTTGCTCAGATTCAGGTGATCCTCCCGCTTCAGCTTCCCGAGTAGCTGAGACTGCAGGCGTGCACCACCACGAGCAGCTGGCTGTAATATTACAGGCATGAGCCACCACGCCTGGCCTAGCGTAGCTTTTTGAAAAATAACAGAAAGATGTTCTGGTACTTCATTCAGAGTTGGCACTAAAATTGCTGTGCAAGTATATGTTTATAATACAAGTATGCTATTTAGCAGAATTCTCAAAGACATATTGACACGTTTCACTTCACCATAATCCTGTGAGTTAGGCAAATAATCTTAAAGTACTGATAGGTTAAAAGGGGGTGTTTCAGCCCCATGCTTTTTCTTCCAGTTCAAGGATCTTTTCTCTATTGCAGATAACACTGGAGCCATAGATAATTAACATTAATAAGTGGAAAATTAAATCCTGGAATGAAGCTAGTTCCTCAGAATTATTAAAAAGTTATCTTAGAGTTGGAGATATCAGTATGAACTGTTTAACTCATGTAGGTATAGGTGACTCTAGAAATATTTATGTATGCTTGTGTAGATACCGGTTACTATACAAACATGTATTTCCTTGCTCTGTCAGATAAAAGGGCACAGAAGCAACCTAACTCTAGCAACAATGAATACACCTTGCCCCCAGATCTTGTTTTCTAATACCATTCTGCAATAAAAGGAACCAGGGCTCTTTGGAGAAATGACTGATTCTGAAACTAGGATAGGAAATATACATGGTAAACCTGGAGCATCTTCTAGTGCCAGGAAGTAAGGAAGTGCTAAGAAAGAAACAAAAACACCTCAGTGACCGGGTTAGAAAGGGACACAGAAGCCATCTGCAAGACTTCCCAGTGGCTACAGCTGAACCACTAATACGAGAAGATAAAGTGGTATTAGAGTATAAACTTAAAGTATAAAATAATTTTACATGAGTCAATACTGATTAAATAATTGAATAAATGGGAAATCTTGCATGCAGCATTCCAAGTATTAATAATTTGATGTTGCTACTCTCTCAAGGAGTAGAACATAACTAACTCCTTGAGTGTGGGTTGCACACAGTGCTTTCTTCCAAAGAGTACAGTATAGAAAGGGGGCAAGAGAGAGTAAGTTCACAGGGGAGAAACTTGTCAAACACTACCTCACCTAGGTAAGCAGGGTCAGCATCCACAGTAATAGTTGATGATATGTTCACTTGTTCTAATGAAAATAGTCCTATTCCCAAAACCCCATCACTTCAATCTAATTATGAGAAAAGTATCAGACATATCCCATAAGGACATTCTACAAAATACCTGACCATTACTCAAAATGTCATCATCAGAACCAAGGAAAGTCTGAGAAATTCTAATAGCCAGCAGGCTCCTAAAGAGATAGGACTAAAAGTAATGTGGTGTCCTGAATGGGATCCTGCCACAGAAAAGGGGCATTAAGTAAAACTAAGGAAATCTGAATATAGCATGGGTTGAGTTCATAATGTATCAACACTGATTCATTAATGTAATGCAACATACTAATGTAAAATGTTTTTAAAAAGTGAGATAAATTGCTTCAGGGTATATGGAACCTATCTACCATTTTTATATTAATTACATCAATTTAAAACTGTTCTAGAAAATAGTTGATTGTTTTATGAAAAAAAAAAAAAAAACGCTGTTCATAAAAACACCCAGAGCCAAGGTTAAAAAAGAATTTTTTTTTTAAAAATCCATGTTCAGAGTTATAGCTCAAGACTGGAGAAATAATCTAGGCCACTGTCATTATTTTAAAGTTAAGGGTACAGAAACCAAAGAGAGCCCACTATTTTTCAAGTGGCACTGCTAATCAGTGGCCAGTATGCAAATTGTGAACATAGTGTTATTTTGGGGTTCCCATTTTTAATTTTTAAGGACACTTTTTACATTTTCCTTCCTTTTTTTTTTTTTTTTTTCTTTTCAAGAGACAGGTTCTTACTATGTTACCTATCTTGAGTGATTCGGTACCCAAGTTGACTTTGAACTCCTGGACTCAAGGGGTCCTCCCACCTCAACCCCCCATGTACCCGGGACTACAGTATTACAGTTTTCAAAATTGTAAAAATATACAACTCTTCATGCTTTCTAGAAAATTCTTAATTGTTTTATTCTGACTCAGAATTATTCTCATATCTCACAGATCTCAGATAGTACCTTTCTTTTTTGTCTTTTTGTTTTTTTCCTTTTTGTGGAAAATGGGTTCTTGCTATATCGCCCAGGCAGGTCCCTAACTCCTGGGCTCAAACTATCCTCCCACCTCTGCCTCCCTAAGAGCTAGGATTACAGGCATGAGCCACAGCACCAGCCAGATTATACCTTTCATAGACTGTTAATCATGTCATGGAAGGCAGTGTAGTATAACAGTTAAGAACATGGGCTCTGGAATAAATTGTCCCAGTTTGATTCCTGGCTCTGCTATTTTTAAGCCTTATCCCTGTCAAAAGACAAAATTGCAACTAATTTAGTTTAAAGATCTCACTTGGCTTTAATGTGATTCTAGATTTAGGTAATACTTTATTCCGTAAAATACGTGCTCAATAGTGCTCAATGAATTGAGCAGTTAGGGGTTGGCTTTATAGACAGTAAAGATTTAAGGAAGCTTAAACAGAACAAAAAGCAGATTGGTTATTTCAAATTTACTTGTAAGGCTGGGACGGAGAGAAAACTAGATCCATGAGATGTAGAATGGATGTTATGTTAACAGGCATGAAAGCAACAGTAATTTTCTTGTACGTACATCTTCATCAGAGCTCTTGGGTGGTTAGGTGCATTATCAGTTAGCAGTGGTATTTTGAAAGGACTCTTTTTTCCGAGCAGTAAATCTCAATAATGGGCTTAAAATATTCAGTAAACCATGGTGTAAACAGAGGCACTGTCATCTAATCTTATTCCATTTCTAGAGCACAGACAGAGTAGATATAGCGTCATTTTTAAGGGCCTTAAGATTTTCAGAATGGGAAATGAGCAATGGCTTCAACTTAAAGTCACCGGCAGCATTAGTCCCTAACAACAGAGTCAGCCTGTCCTTTGAAATTTTGAAGTTAGGAATTGACTTCTCTTTGGCTATGAAAGTTCTATATGACTTCTTCTTCCAATATGAGGCTATTTCATCTATAATGAAAATCTGTTGTTGACTGGATGCAATGGCTCAGGCCTGTAATCCCAGCACTTTGGGAGGCCAAGGAAGTTGGATCATTTGAGGTCAGGAGTTTGACACCAGCCTGGCCAATATGCTGAAACCCGATCTCTACTAAAAATACAAAAATTAGCTTGGTGTCGTGGCACACATCTGTAATCCCAGCCACTCGGGAGGCTGAGGCATGAGAATTGTTGATCACCCGAGGTCAGGAGTTTAAGATCAGCCTGACCAACATGGAGAAACCCTGTCTCTACTAAAAATAAAAAAATCAGCCAGACGTGGTGATGCATGCCTGTAATTCCAGCTACTCTGGAGGCTGAGGCAGGAGAATTGCTTGAACCTGAGGGATGGAGGTTGCAGTGAGCCGAGATCAAGCCATTGCACTCCAGCCTGGGCAACAAGAACAAAACTCCGTCTCAAAAACAAAACAAAACAAAACCACACAATATTTATGGAATAAACTTGTGTCTTATATGGGCCTGATTTGTGGTACTCTAAAATATTTATAATAGTAATATCAGAAATTATTGATCACAGATCACCATACAGCTATAATAATAATGAAAAATTTCAAATATTACAAGAATTACCAAAATATGACAGGTACAGATACTCTTAGAAAAATGGTACCAACAGTCTTGGCTCAAGCAGGGTTGCCATAAACTTTCAATTTATAAAAAACATGCTGTATGCAAAGTGCAATAAAATGAGGTATGCCTGCAACTGTTCATGGTACTCATTAAAATTTTAATCAGGTACTTATATAACTTTTGGTTTAATTTATGTCTTCTCAGATTAAAAATTTCATGAGGGCCGGGCACGGTGGCTCAAGCCTGTAATCCCAGCACTTTGGGAGGCCGAGGCAGGTGGATCACGAGATCAAGAGATCGAGACCATCCTGGTCGACATGGTGAAACCCCGTCTGTATTAAAAATACAAAAAATTAGCTGGGCATGGTGGCGGCTGCCTGTAATCCCAGCTACTCAGGAGGCTGAGGCAGGAGAATTGCCTGAACCCAGGAGGCGGAGGTTGCGGTGAGCCGAGATCGCGCCATTGCACTCCAGCCTGGGTAACAAGAGCGAAACTCCGTCTCAAAAATAAAAATAAAAAACTTTCATGAGGACAGGGAATGGCTATCTTGAGTCACCACCTCCTAACACAGGCTAGTAGTAGATGTTCAGTAAATAATTGAATGGCTTGTGTTTAAATTCTACATAAATTTTGTGCTCTCTTAAAATCCTGTTAATTCTATTATGACTGCATGGTCCAGTTAATCTCCGGTATAGCATAAGATTATGTTAGAATTGGGCTGGGCGCGGTGGCTCACGCCTATAATCCCAGCACTTTGGGAGGCCGAGGCAGGTGGATCACAAGGTCAAGAGATGGAGACCATCCTGGTCAACATGGTGAAACCACATCTCTACTAAAAATACAAAAATTAGCTGGGCATGGTGGCGCATGCCTGTAGTCCCAGCTAATTGGGAGTCTGAAGCAGGAGAATTGCTTGAACCCAGGAGGCGGAGGTTGCGGTGAGCCGAGATCATGCCATCGCACTCCAGCCTGGGTAGCAACAGTGAAACTTCGTCTCAAAAAAAAAAAAAAAAAAGATTATGTTAGAATTGGAGGAAATTGGGTAAAAATATATTTGCCTTATATGCCTGATTGCTAGAGAACTACTTTTCAGTTTGTTATTTAAGCTTTTTATATATACCAGGCAAGCCCTGGGTTAGGTGTAATGCACCTAGTAGCACCTTCAGGTCTTAGGTTAGATACGATTTCTTCAGAGAAGCCTTCCCTGATACCTCCTTTGTGCAAAAGATACTTAAACACACAGATTTCTTTGTTATATGCTTCCATAGCATTCTATACTTGTCTTTTTAAAGTTTTCACCATGTTTTTACTGTAGCTCAATTGTTTATCTCTCATTGCTGCATGGTAAAAAGCTCACTGTGGTCCAAGAGTATGGCATACTCAGTATTGCATGTATTCACTGCCTGACTCAATATCTGGGTGGGCATTCAAGTTCTGGGGAGGTTAATATTAATATGTGTTAAAAATACAGCTTTGTAAGCTAAGCAGACTCACTTAACTGAAACCATGATAGAAATAATATAAAATACATTCTATTGTATGGAGAGTTTCTAGGTGTAAGTATCCAACCAATGATTTTACACATTTTACAATTTATATCTAAATCTTTTTTGTTAATGTAGACTACTACTGGTAAAAGAATTTTCAACAATTTTTATTCTCCATGTGAAAGTTATATTTTGTAAGAAATGTGTTCATTGTTATTCTTTTTTTGTTCTGATTTTTCATCAGACTGTAAATATACCACTCTAAATTTATGGTAATTTTTACATGTTTGTAACCTATTGCTGAGCAAACCACACAGTGGCACCACTGGTTCAAGTCTGATTTTAATAAAATTCACTTTTTTTCTTTTTTAGCTATTATTCATGGACTATCCAGTCTAACAGCTTATCAGTTGAGAACTGTATACATATGTCAGTTTTTGACAAGAATTGCAGCAGGAAAAAACCTTGGTAAATATGTGTTTTTATTTTATGTTGGAAATATTTCAATCTGTGTCTAAATATAAGACAATGAGAAGAAACAGATGTTTTTGGGGGGGGAGTTTGCCTACAAGTGTCTGGTGCATGGGGTGTGTGTGTGTGTGTATATACACACATACAATCATATCTAAAACAAGTAAAATTAATGTAGTTCCTGTCTTCTTAGAACATTGGTTCTCAAACTTTAACCTGCTCCAGAATTACTTAAAGGACTTATTATAAAAATATATAGTGTTGAGTCTCACTACTTCCCATGAGTTTCGGATTCAGTAGGATGGATATGAGGCTCTGAAATGTACATTTCTAATAAATTCTCAGGTGATTTTGATGCCACTGTTGGGGCAGTGTGTTTCATTAACTATTTGGTAACTTTGTGGTGACTCCAGTCATACACACTGTTTTTTACAGGCAACTATTATATTTGAAAGCTCATATTTGAACTTCATGCCAGCACTTATTTATGTAAAGAAGTACAATTTATAGCTGTGATTTCTCTCCCTTGTCTTGGTAGTTCATTTTAAATTGTAATGGGCAAGGCTGATTCAGTTTATCAGTAATGGTTGGTATTTACAACATGGTCATTTTAAAAGGCTATTTGATGCAAATAATTTTATATTTATATTGGTTTTTATAATTTACAAAATGCTTTTTCAACAATTCTGAGTGGTGGGCAGTACTTACATAAACCCGCTTGCTTATCAAAGTGTTGTCTTACATAAAATCCCACTGTATTAGCACCACTGTCAAGGCCTTTACTCAAGTAGCTCTGGCTGATGTAGTCTGCTTTGTTTAGGGGTGAGGGTAGGTCTGGAGTTGGTGCCAGGACCATAAATGGATAGGACTAGATAGGCGCAGAGTAGTCGTGAAAGAGACAGAGCTGTAGGTAGGCCTGGGCCAGTTGCTGGAGAAGAAGCAGGCTGGAGCAGAATTGCAGACCATGTAGACCATAAGTTGACACTGTTGTTAACAGGATTGTTTTCTAAATTAAAGGTGGGAAAATATTCTAAAGTGCCTGGCAGTGCTTTACACGTAGCAGTTGTTCAGTACATCTTAGTTGCTTCCTGGATAACCTTTTCTTTTCTTTTTTTTATTTTATTTATTTATTTATTTATTTATTTATTGACCCAATTGCTGGAAATTGCCCACTAGATAACCTTTTCTTCAAAAAAGGCGGGGGGAATCCAGATTTTATGTGTGATTCCATGGTTTAATCTGGAATTTACCGGGATACTTTTTTGGATATATCCTAGATATAATAGGCCTGAGTCAGCTATCAAGAATCAGTGTATTTCACCATAATGCACTCAACTGAGGCAGCATTGAGAAGTTTATGTATTAGATTTTCATCTATACATAAACCTTTTGTTTTGCTCTGTAGTGGCACTGGCTAATAGAGGTATGTGAGCCACATGTCTAATTTAAAATTTTCTAATAGCTATGTTAAGAAAAGTAGACCACACACAGTGATTCACACCTATAATCCCAGTACTTTGGGAGGCCTAGGCAAGAGGATCACTTGAGGCCAAGAATTCGACACTAGCCTAGGCAACATTTCAAGATCCTGTCTCTACAAAAAATTTAAAAAATTAGCCACATGTGATCCTGCAGTCCCAGCTATTCAGGAGACCAAGGTGGGAGGATCGTTTGAGCCTGGGAGGTTGAGGCTGCGGTGAGCTGAGATAGTGCGCCACTGCACCCCAGCCTGAGTGACAAAATGAGACCCTGTCACGAAGTTTAGAAATTCCCATTCCAAGCCAGACACTGGCTCACTCCTGTAATCTCAGCAGGCTGAGGCGGGCAGATCATGAGGTGAGAGGTTCAAGACCAACCTGACCAACATGATGAAACCCCATCTCTACTTAAAAATACAAAAAAACAGCCAGGTGTGGTGGTGTGCACCTGTAATCCCAGCTACTTGGGAGGCTGAGGCAGGAGAATTGCTTGAACGTGGGAGCAGAGGTTGCAGTGAACCAAGAGTGTACCATTGCACTCCAGCCTGGACAAAACAGCAAGACTCCATCTCAAAAAAAAAAAAAAAAAAAAAATTCCCATTCCAGCAGGTGTAGCTAAAAAATAATAATAATAATTAAATAAGTAGAATTAATTTTGATAATCTTATTTAACCCAATATTTCTAAAATACTATGTCAACAAGTAATCAGTGTAAAAAATGTTAATAGGGCCAGGCATATGGCTGATATCTGTAATCTCAGCTCTGGTAGGCTGAGGTGGACAAATCACTTGAGCCCAGGAGTTTGAGGCTGCAGTAAGCTATGATCACACCACTACACCCCAACCTGGGCAACAGAGCAAGACTCCATCTCTAAAAAAAAAAGAGATATTTTACCTTTTTCTGTAGTTAGTCTTTGAAATCTGGTGTGTATTTTATACTTAAGGTATATCTCAATTCAAACTAGCCATATTTTAGCCGTTCAGTAATTATGTGTGGCTAGTAACTACCATATTGGGTTTAGTCTCCTATCCCACATAGGGACAAGACAGGACATGTTCAGGGTAGTGTGGCCATAGACCCCCACATAACTTTGAAATACAGCAGATATCTTAAAGGGGAAATGCTTATGACAGTAATCCTGTCATAGAATTTTAAACTTTTTTTTTAGACAGGGTATCTCTCTGTGGCCCAGGCTGGAATGCAGTGGTGCCTTTTCTTAGCTTACTGTAGCCTCAAACTCTTGAGCTCAAGTGATCCTCCCACCTCAGCCTCCTAAGTAGCTAGGACTACAGCTACACCATCAGGCCCAGCTAATTTTTTATAGAGACAAGTTATCTTTATGTTGCCCAGGCTTGTCTTGAACTCCTGGCCTTAAGTGACCCTCCCACCTATGCCTCCCAAAACTGAGAGACTTGTGTGCCTTTCTACTGCTGCCTATTGCATTGTTCTGGAACTTAGCGCATGTCCTGTGGAGAAAAGCCAATCATGTTTGCAGTTCCTCTAGTTTCCAGTTGACCATGCCAGCCCCAAGGAAACCACCAGAAGCTGTTCTTATTTCTCTTTCCCCAGTAAAGTCTCTCTGGCTGGAGTACAGTTGATCCTCAGCCTTCTTCAAAATGAGCAAATCAGCAGCTCACCTCAAAAGGGATTTTCTCTCCAGAATTTTAGTTCATCTCATTTTCATTGCTTCCATAGCTACCCATGTCTTTAGCAACATGATTTTGCAGTTTATCTTAACTGTTCTCTAGTTGTAGTGGGAGTGTTTTGTTTGCTGCAGTATGCTACATCCTACCTGGAAATTTTCGAAGCTAAGATCTAATATACATTTTCTATATGTCACATTTATAAGAAGGAAGGCACATAAGTGAGAAGGGTTAAGTAATGTCAGTCAAGAAACACTTATTTGAAAATGTGTGTTGAAAGTAGTTTTTGAAGGAAAGCAAGCAGGTGAAAAATGAAGAAAAATTAGGCAGTCTACTTTTGCATTTTCATTTCACTACTTTTGAAACACAGTAGGTGATTTTTAAGTGTCTTATTGTCTGCTTTTACTACTTGCTAGGTGTGTGACCTCTCTAGCTCTCAGATCTTACTGTATAAAACAAGAGTGCCACAGTGCCTCACACTCAGTGTTAGTTACTAGCATTAATATCTTTTGTATACTTCTTCCGTATCTTATGCTGCTCCATTTTCCTGAAGTGTTTTCCTTCCCATTGTTGTACTCTTCACTTAGTTACCATACGTTTATCCTTAATGTCCCAGTTTGGATGACTTCTGTTTCATCAAGGATTCACTTCTAGTTTTCCTACTTAGAGTTAATACCCTGTTCCTCAAATACACTAGATTATGCTTGAGAATTTAATCAATCTGGGAGATGGGTGTAGGCATCAATATTTTTCAAAAACTCTTCAGATGATTCTGAGGTATAGCAAACCTTAAGAACCACTGGTATAATGCACAATTCCATTAAAGTCCCAGTTATATTGATTTGTCTGCATGTCTTCCTCCATAGCTAGTATGTGAATTCCACAAGGTCAGTAACTTTCTTCTTCATGTTAGTATCATAAGTACCGGACACAGAACCTGGAATGTAAAGACTTAGTATGTGAATGAATATATTTTTATATCTAAAATGTTGGGAAAACAATTAGGAGAGGACAACAAGAAATAAAGTAAAAATATTTTTTTCATCAACTCAGAAAAGCTATTGTTCCTAAAGTAAAAATATTTTAAACTAAATTTAAACTGCATGCTCACTCTAGTTTTTCAAGGAAAAAAGAATGTGCCATTTAAAATTCTCTTTATTATTCTTATTTGTTGTGTACTTGCTATGAAACTACAAATGTGTTAGGAACATAGGGGTTTAGAAAAATAGTGAGTGGCTCCAGCCCCCCAAAATTTGAAATATTACGCATTATTGAGTAAGGAGTTTTTGTCTTCAAGACACTTTAAAAGCTAATAGCATTGTTGAGGTAAGTATAAAGTACTGCAAGGCATTAAAAAAGGCATAATGATATAAGTTGGTTTTGTTTTGTTTTTGAGGCGGAGTCTCTGTGACCCAAGCTGGAGTGCGGCGGCGCGATCTCAGCTCACTGAACCTCCTGGGTTCAAGCAGTTCTCTGCCTCGGTCTCCCAAGTAGCTGGGATTACAGGCACCCATCACTACACCCAGCTAATTTCTATATTTTAATAGAGACAGGGTTTCACCGTCTTTGCCAGGCTGATTCTTGAACTCCTGACCTCATGATCCGCCTACCTTGGCCTCCCAAAGTGCTGGGATTATAGGCGTGATCCAGTGCGCCTTTTGTTTTGTCTTGTTTTGTTTTGTTTTTGTTTTTTTTTGTTTTTTGAGACGAAGTTTCTCTCTGTTGCCCAGGCTGGAGTGCAATGGCACAATCTCAGCTCACCGCAACCTCCACCTCCCGGGTTCAAGCAATTCTCCTGCCTCAACCTCCTGAGTAGCTGGGATTACAAGCATGCACCACCATACCTGGCTAATTTTGTATTTTTGGTAGAGACTGGGTTTCTCCCTGTTGGTCAGGCTGGTCTCAAACTCTAGACCTCAGGTGATCCTCCCGCCTTGGCCTCCCAAAATGCTGGGATTACAGACATGAGCCACCATGCCTGGCTGAGTTTCTTTTTAATTAATGGAACACTTCAGGAATTTGTGTGTCATCCTTGTAGAGGGGCCATGCTAATCGCTGCATTTTTCTAATCTTTATATATGTGCTGCCAAAGCAAGCACATACAGGAGATGTAGAGAAAGGACATTTCCTAGTCTCTTAGCTGCTGGGGTAAGGGCAGCATTCAAGAAGGAGGTGAACTTTGTGCTATTCCTGTAAGAATTGTTAGGTTTTGTCAGAAAGTATAAAAATGACGGGGCCGGGCACAGTGGCTCACACCTGTAATCCCAACACTTTGGGAGGCTGAGGCGGGTGGATCACGACGTCAAGAGATCGAGACCATCCTGGTCAACATGGTGAAACCCCGGCTCTACTAAAAATACAAAAAATTAGCTGGGCGTGGTGGCGTGTGCCTGTAATCCCAGCTACTCAGGAGGCTGAGGCAGGAGAATTGCCTGAACCCAGGAGGCGGAGGTTGTGGTGAGCCGAGATCACCCCATTGCACTCCAGCCTGGGTAACAAGAGCGAAACTCTGTCTCAAAAAAAAAAACAAAAAACAAAAGAAAGTATAAAAATGGTAGTCTGTCAACATCCTCAAATATGGGGAGGCAATGGGGGGAAGGTAGTCGAGGCAAAATGAAAACATTAGCATTATTTTGAAAATAAACCATAGTTTACCTAGATAGTAGAACTCCTGATTTCCATATACAACTTCATAAACTTGGTCCTCATCCAGTCTTCCTATGATTGTAAACATCAGCATGATTTATTCAATTGTTAAAACCCAAGAGTTCTCCATTTTTTCCTCATGCTCCACATGCAATCCATTAGCAAGTTCTATTCTACATTCAAAATAAGTTCCAAAACAGACAACTACTTACTTCTTCCATCATCTCTCTAATAGAATGCATCCAACTTGCCCACTGGCGTTCCTGCCCTTTGTTTTTTCAAGGTAGGGTCTTGCTCTCACCTAGGCTGGAGTCCTGTAGCACCATCCTAGCTCACTGAGGCGTCAAACTCCTGGCTCAAGCAGTCCTCCCACCTCAGCCTCCCAAGCAGCTGAGACTACAGACGCACGCCCCCATCTAGCTTTTTCTGCCCTTTGAACATCAAATTCCTCCTCAGAATCTTTGCACTTGCCATTCCCTCTGGAATGTTTTTCCTCCAGATCTTTATGTGACTATTCCTTCTGCTTTACATTATGCTTTTCTTAGCTCCACTGCCACTTCCTCAGAGAGGCCTTGAACCTGTCTGAAAGAGCTTTCCCCTCCCCTACCATTCTTCATTTCCAGTACCTTTTTTCTTTTTTCTAGCCCCTGCTACTCTGAAATTGTTTTATTTACTAATTTATTGTCTTTCCCTTTAGCATGTGAGCATCATAAGAGAAGGGATTTTTGTCTTATTCACTGAGGCACTCTAAGTATTTGTTTTGTTTTTTTGAGATGAAGTCTCACCCTCTTGCCCAAGCTGGAGTGCAGTAGTGCGATCTGTGCTTACTGCAACCTCCACCTCCCGGGTTCAAGTGATTCTCCTACCTCCAACTCCCAAGTAGCTGGTACTACAGGCACGCACCACCATGCCCGGCTAATTTTTGTATTTTTAGTAGTGATGGGATTTCACTATGTTGGCCAGGCTGGTCTTGAACTCCTGACCTCATGATCCACCTGCCTTGGCCTCCCAAAGTGCTGGGATTACAGGTGTGAGCCACCACCACGCCTGGCCAAGACACTCCCAAGTTTTTAGGTGAGTGCCTATATATAGTGAGTGGTCAATAAATATTTATTGAATGAATTGTAGACTGTAGGTGCTAGCCATGTAAGACATCATAGTGAAGGTTCTTGAATGTCCGAATGGGTTGTTGGTGTGTAATTTGCTAATTAGTTATCAGCTGTTGTGAGTCTTTGTTCCAAATAACTTGATCACAGTTGTTTTAGGAAAGCTTAATAAGAGTAAACTATTATCTTATTGTATATTCATATAAATTCTATGAGATAGTATTTATTGTCACTATTATGTAGGTGAAAAAACTGGCCTATCTTGAGGTTTGTTATAATGTATTGGACTTAAGAACCACTTGAGAATTCTGTTGCTGTGACATGTTATATAAAATAGTTTAGTTCTTAAAATTCATATTTTTCTAAAGCAAATCTTCAAATGTTTATAATTTCATCAACCTTTTTCCATTTGAAATTGATCTTAATGAGCAAATTAACTTAGAAAATAAAATCACTTCTCTAAACTAGTATAAACAAGAAGAATACCTAGTACATAGTATTCACTCAGTAAATATTTAAAGGAATGCACTCTTAAAAACTGACAAAATTTTACTTAGGTTTCTGAGCTACTTATTTTTGTTCTGTTTTTAAAAGATGCACAGTTTGAAAATGATGAACGAATTACACCCTTAGAATCAGCCCTGATGATTTGGGGTTCAATTGAAAAGGAACATGACAAACTTCACGAAGAAATACAGAATTTAATTGAAGTTCAGGTATGAATAAATTACTTTTATGCTTATACTTATTATATTGCTAGCAAATATGAACATTTAACACCTGAAAGAAATTAAGAGGAACCTAGTGGAAGTTGAGCAATAGTAAAATTTAATGTATTCTTTCTTATCTTTTTGGTTTTTGTTTTTTCCTTTTTGTGGAGAACAGGGTCTCACTATATTGCCCAGGCAAGGTCTCGAACTCCTGGGCTCAAGGTATCCTCCCACCCCTTCCTCCCTAAGAGCTGGGATTACAGGTGTAAGCCACAGCGCCCAGCTAATATATTCTTTCTCTTCAGAAATTTGACCTTTGGTTTGTAGTCTTAACATGAGCACTGGGGTTTGGGACTTAATGTTCCATACTTAAGTATACGTGGCTTCCATGTTGTGGAAAATTTTAAGACCAAGGGTTTGTGCTCTCCCAATTGATATTTAAAGATTATGAAAAAAGTAGATAATATTTTTAATTAATGGTAAATTTTAGATTTTTATGATCAAAATTTTAACCATGTAGGGAGAATTTTAGTAGACAGTGAGTAGCCCAAAAAAGTCATTCAAAGATATAATAGCTAGCAGTCAAAGCAAATAGTAGGTACTTTCTTAGTTAAATAAACTTTTTCTCTTCTGAGAATTTTAAAAATTTCTTTACGGCATAGAAAAGGAAAATCCAGGTCGTTCCCCACCTTCCCAAGAATTAGGGTGGTGATTGTCAAGTAGTATTAGGACCTGAAGAGAAGAAAATGGGCATAAAAACAGCTGCTTCCTTTATGAATTCAACCCAGGGCAAAGAGATTTGTCATGTTATTACAGTCTTTTGGCCCACTAGAGGAAGCAAGTCTTTGTCAATACGCTACTATAAAGTTGAATGGGCAACAAAGTTTATAACAGATGTTTAATATATTGCCTACTGTTTGCCAGGCACTCTTCTAAACTCTTTCACATAGAACTCTTACATCCTCGTAACAATCCTATGAAATAGGTACTATTGTTTCCACCATTTTACATATAAGATAACTGGGGCACCAAGAAGTTAAGTGGCTTACCAAGTTTACATAGCTACCCAGATGGTAATGGTGGTCCTGTCTTACCATGTTACCAAAAAGGCAGGAAAAAAGTGGTCATTCAAAAACATTTAGCTTCTTACCTTTGTATTAGAGATCTTCCAGAGATTCTGACTAGCAAATTTTATGTATCCTAATTATTACAAACATCATCTCATTTTCCTTTTACTCAAAATTAGTATTTAGGTTGGTACTAAATGTGCATGGTATGGCTTCTAATTTATTTATTAACACATACTTTTAATTTGGTCTAAATTAGAGATAGAATTCTGGGCATTTATAAGTAAAGGTACATGGGACCAATGCAACGTTTTCATGTCATTTCAAGCCACACTTATTTTGTCTTTAAAAAGCATTTGTATCATTTATCAAATTAAAATTATTAAACTACATAAAAATGTTTTCAGTAAAGGATTTCAGACTTCCCTGAGTTATTTTAATAATTAAATAACTATTAGATATTTTTAAATGCAGTCTGAGGTTGGTATTTTTCATCTTTTAGGCTATAGCTGTTTGTATGGAAAATGGCAACTTTAAGGAAGCAGAAGAAGTCTTTGAAAGAATATTTGGTGATCCAAATTCTTGCGCGGTAATTGTTTAATTACAACCATAGAATTTTAGAACTGTTTATATAGAATGAGGAAAACTGAAAGAAAATTGGAGGAGAAAATAATTGCTTTATCTTTTAAACAGTATAGAATAATACTATGCAATAGAAAGACTGCCGGTCACATATGTGATTTAAAATTTTCTAGTAAGCTGGATGCAGTGGCTTACACCTATAATTCTGGCACTTTGGGAGACTGAGGTGGGAGAATCCCTTGAGCTCAGGCATTCAAGACTAGCCTGGTCAACGTGGGGAGATACTCATCTCTCAAAAAATAAATAAATAAAAAGTAAATAACGAAAGATAAATAAAATTTTTCAGTAGTCACATTAAAAAAGTAAAAAGAGGCCAGCTGCAATGGCTCATGCCTATAATACCAGTACTTTAGGAGGCTAAGACTGAAGGATCACAGCAAGACCCTGTTCTCAACAAAAAAAAATAAAAATTAGCTAGGTATGGTGGCATACTATTGTAGTCCTGAAATGGGAGGACTGCTTGAGCCCAGGAAGTCAAGGCTGCAGTGAGCTATGATGCTGCTGCTGCACTCCAGCCTAAGCAACAGAGAAAGACCCTGTCTCTAAAAATAAATAATAAAATAATGTAGTATTCGCATATAACATATGTACATTCTTCTATATACTTTAAATCATCTCTAGATTATCTATAATGACTTATGCAATGTAAATAGTTGTACTATTTAGGAACAAAAAAATACAGACAAAAAAAAGTCTGTATGTGTTCGGTAGAAGTGCAATTTTTTTTCCCCCATGCATTTTGTGGAACAAATGTATGCATTTCTTTTGTGTTTATATGAGGAGTCAAATTGATGAGTCATAAGATATGTACATACTCAGTTTTAGTAGAGTATGTACATACCTTTAGTTTTGCCAACGTGTTTTCCAAAGTAGTTATGTGAATTCCTCCAGTAGTATGAAAGAATTCTAGTTGCTCCACAGACCTTACCATCTGTTTTCATTTTAGCCATTCAGGCAAATATATAATGCTATCACATTGGATTTATCACATTGGATTTTGTTTCCCTGATGAATAATCAGATTGAGCACCTTTTGATACACTGGTAAGATAGAATTGGAGAGTGACTACCTTAATCCAATAAGGAATCTGGGCCTAGTTTAGAGTAGGTTTGTCAGGCTTTGTCTGTCTCTAATTTGATTCTGTCCCTGGGCTATAACCCTCCAGAAATTTCATCCAGTAGTCTGATATGTCTGTTGGGTTTCCTGCCCTTATATTTTCTCCATAGCACGATGAGACTACTGAAAATTCTACTCTCCTTATACCTCCCAGAAAAGGAAAACTTATGGCCAGGAAGCATTAAGAGGTTAAGCTAAGTGCTTAACCTCACTAGTATTAGTGTTGCCTTATTAGGGCAATATTAATTAATATATTGAAACACCACTTCTCATTTCTCAGATTGGCATCAGTTAAAATGTCTTAGAATACCAACAGTTGTCTCAAAAGTTTAAGAAATGATTATACTGCCTGCCATAACTTTCTTTCAAGACTGTAAATTGGTACTTCTGTGGGAGATCATTTTAGCAACATCTTTTTTTTTTTTTTGAGACAGAGGCTCACTCTGTCACCCAGACTAGAGTCCAGTGGCACTATCTCAGCTCACTGCAACCTCTGCCTCCCAGGTTCAAGTAATTCTCTTGCCTCAGCCTCCTGGGTAGTTGGGACTACAGGCACGTGCCACCATGCCCGGCTAATTTTTGAATTTTTAGTAGAGACAGGATTTCACCATATTGCCCAGGGTGATCTCAAACTCCTGACCTCGTGATCCACGCACCTCGGACTCCCAGAGTGCTGGGATTACAGGTGTGAAGCCCACCCCCAGTGCAAAATCTTTTAAGCATGTATTCTAGCAATTCTACTTCTAGATAATACCCTAGAATGGCTGGTTTCACTTTTAACTGCACATTTTAAAAACTGTGAAGCTTTAAAGACAAAAACAGGCCGGGCGCGGTGGCTCACGCTTGTAATCCCAGCACTTTGGGAGGCCAAGATGGGAGGATCCTGAGGTCAAGAGATCGAGATCATACTGGCCAACATGGTGAAACCCCGTCTCTACTGAATACAAAAAAAATTAGCCGAGTGTGATAGCGCACGCCTGTAGTTCCAGCTACTCAGGAGGCTGAGGCAGGAGAATCACTTGAACCTGGGCGGCAGAGGTTGCAGTGAGCCAAGATTGTGCCACTGTACTCCAACTGGGTGACAGCAAGATTCCATATCAAAAACAAAACAGAAACTAAAACAAAAAAAACAGGCCTTCCTGAGACAATTGGTCTGGGATCAAGCCTAAGAATTTTTTTTAAAGTTTACAGCTTTTGTTGTGCAGCCAGCATTGAAAGAGTTACTAAGAAAAACACATACAATGCACAGAAGATAATGTTTAAAAAATGCCTAAGAGCAATGCAGTAATTGCAAATAGCCTAAATCCCTCAATAGGCTTGAAGAATGGATGCATAGTGATGTTTTTGATCAGTATAGTACTTTACAGAGGTAAAAATAACTATTTCTAGGAATATCAGATCAGAGTGGATAAATATAAACATCAAGTTGAGTAAAATAATAGCAAGTTTCAGAAGAATACACATAGTAAGGCACCACTTGTTTAAAGTTAAAACCATGCTATTCATTGCTACATATTATTTGTGGTTATATTCGTATGTAGTGCAAGTAAAGGAATTCATGGGAATGGTAAATTTTAAATTCAGGGTAATGGTTACAGTGAGGAGAGGAAAGGGGATACAATCAGATTATGGTAGTAAACAGGGATTTTACATGTTGATAATGTTTTATTTCTTAAACTGGGTGATAGATACTCTGGTTTATAATACTTAACTTTTTGCGACTGTCTGAAATATAAAATATTTTTTTAAATGAGGTAGAGGCCAGAAGAAGTCAGAAAAAAGTACATTGGCATGTCATTTAAAACTTAATTTTAAAAATCTCTTGTGTCTCTGCGTTTATAAAGTGATGTTAATTGGCCGGACACGGTGGCTCACGCCTATAATCCCAGCACTTTGGGAGGTCGAGGCGGGTGGATCACAAGGTCAAGAGATGGAGACCATCTTGGTCAACAAGGTGAAACCCCGTCTCTACTAAAAATACAAAAATTAGCTGGGCATGGTGGTGCACGCCAGTAGTCCCAGCTACTCTGGAGGCTGAGGCAGGAGAATTGCTTGAACCCAGAGGCGGAGGTTGTGGTGAGCCGAGATCGTGCCATTGCACTACAGTCTGGGTAACAACAGCGAAACTCCGTCTCAAAAAAAAAAAAAAAAATATATATATATATATAAAGTGATGTTTTCAATTAAATAATATATGACAAAAATTCTTGTGTCTGTAACTTTATGTGATTTATGTTAATAAATTTCTTCTGTTTTCTTTAGCCTTTAAAAAGGAAATTGCTTATGATAATCTCTCAGAAAGATACATACCATTCTGTATTTCAACACTTCAGTTACAACCACATGATGGAGAAAGTTAAGAGTTATGTGAATGATGTGCTAAGTGAAAAATCATCAACCTTTCTAATGAAGGTATACGTATTATTCAAGAGTGACTCTAATAATAGACTTAAAGGAAATGTTTTAATAAGGAAGAATACTTGAAATAGTAGTCCTTAAAACTAAAAAGAATCTACTGGGCGCAGTGGCGCACTCCTGTAATCCCAGCACTTTGGGAGGCCGAGGTGGGTGAATCATAAGGTCAAGAGATTGAGACCATCCTAACCAACATGGTGAAACCCCACCTCTACTAAAAATACAAAAACTAGCTGGGCATGGTGTTGCGCGCTGTAGTCCCAGTTACTCACAATGCTGAGGCAGGAGAATCTCTTGAACCCAGGAGGCAGAGGTTGCAGTGAGCCAAGATCATGCCACTGCACTCCAACCTGGTGACAGGGTGAGATTCTCAAAAAAAAAAAAACAGAATTTTTCATTGTGGTTTTGTAGAAGAATGTGATAAAATGTTACATTTTGTGGACCTAATTAAAAGATTTATGGGTGATCTTTGTAGTATTTTTGTAATTTTTCAAAATTAGTTTAGGAAACTTTTTAAAAGAAAAGGTTGAGGGAAAAACTTAGAATAAATTGAAAATAAGAAATAAGCAAAAGCAAATATTCATTGTAATTTAAGTAAATTTTAAAGATGTTTTTAAATACATTTTGGGAGAAAAGTAGAATTGCATTAAAGATGGGGCTTTTAAAAGTTTCTAGGCCAGGCGTGGTGGCTCACACCCATAATCCTAGCACTTTGAGAGGCCAATCTTCAGGAGTTCCAGACCAGCCTGGGTGACATGGTGAAACCCCTTATCTACCGAAAAATTAGCAGGGCATGGTGGCATATGCCTGTAGTCCCAGCTACTTGGCAGGGCTGAGGTAGGATGATTGCTTGAACCTGGCAGGTTGAGGATGTATTAAGCTAAGGTTGAGCCACCGCACTCCAGCCTGGGTGACAGAATGAGACCCTGTCTCAAAAAGACATTTCTGGTCAGGTGCAGTGGCTCACGCCTGTATCCCTACACTTTGGGAGGCAGAAATGGGTGGATTGCTTGAGTCCAGGAGTTTGAGACCAACCTTGGCAACATGGCAAAACCCCATCTTTGCAAAAAAATACAAAAATTTAGCCAGGCGTAGTGGCAGACGCCTATAGTCTCAGCAACCTGGAAGGCTGAGGTCGGAGATCACCTGAGCCCAGGAGGTTGCGGCTGCAGTGAGCTGTGATTGTGCCACCGCACTCCAGCCTGGGCAACAGAGCGAGACCCCGTCTCAGAACAAACAACAATAAAAGGCTTTTTTGGTTTTTTTTTTTTTGAGACGGAGTTTCGCTCTTGTTACTCAGGCTGGAGTGCAGTGGCACGATCTCGGCTCACCGCAACCTCCGCCTCCTGAGTAGCTGGGATTACAGGCACGTACCACCATGCACAGCTAATTTTTTGTATTTTTAGTACAGACGGGGTTTCACCTTGTTGACCAGGATGGTCTCGATCTCTTGACCTCGTGATCCACCTGCCTCAGCCTCCCAAAATGCTGGGATTACAGGCTTGAGCCACCGCGCCCCGCCTAACAATAAAAGTTTTCTAATAACATTTTTTTCTTTGTTGTGGCCTCAAAAGTTTTAAGTTGACATTGTTATTATAGTGAAACATATTGATTGACTTGAGATAATTTTTATTTCAAAATATCTAGAATTTTTATTCATTTTTTTCATGCAGCATTTTCTTTTAAAATTGCCTAGAGATCGTTGCATCTATCAAATATATTTACAAGGAAAAACCACCTTCATAATGCTGATAAACCAAGCAGGTAGCTAATGTAGCTGCTGGCAGTGTCATAATGATTGGTGAAAATAACAACACAGTGCCCTTTATTGGCCTGGGAACAAATACTTTGGCAATGACTATCAAAGAATTATGAGGCTTAATTTAATGCTATTTGTTTAAAATGGCTTAATGCATTTCTTCCTATCCCCCTACCTCCACACACACTGTTTTTTAAGGCAGCAGCAAAAGTAGTAGAAAGTAAAAGAGCAAGAACAACAACTTCTCAAGATAAACCTAATGGTAATGATGTTGAAATGGAAACTGAAGCTAACTTGGATACAAGAAAAAGGTTTGTAATTTAATCAATTAGTATATTCTTTGTCTTACGAATGTTCTGTCTTTCGGTAAAATTGATGCAAATCTTTTTATTAAAAATAATTATTGAGTAGCATGTTATCTTGCTGATGATTAATATTTAGGTATATGGAATACTGTAGAGTTATTTCTTGACCTGTACAAATTATATATACTAAGCAAAAGTAGAGAATAAGAAAATATTACAGTTTAAATAATGTGGATAATTTACCATTCTCACTGAGGGTATGCTCAGGAACAAGGGTGAGGTTGGAATCCCATGCCCCTTAGTTGTTTTTAGGTTTTACATGTTCTCCTTATGTGATTCATGTTTCACTGTACTATGAGTCTAGTGTTTTAAGATTTATTCATGTATCTTCTCTAAGGGTAAGCTCACTGCTTCATCCAGTGCTCAACTGAAGAAATAGTTATTTGCTTTAATACTGGAGGAAAACAGGTTGTATCAGTCCTAAATATTGAGAGACAGTTGTTAAGTCTCCAAACTTATTTTTTCTTTAGAGATTTTCAGGGGTGATTTTTGTCTTTTGCTTTAGAAGCTTAAGTATTTTTCCTTATTGAAGATACAACTTTAACATTATAAAGATCTTCTTTTCTATTGAACTCATGGTCTATTTTCTCAGTTCTTCTACCCTTAAACCAAGGCCAGATAATCAAATCCCTGTGGTAGGAAATGGGTATAATATTACTCTTTTTTTCTTGGGACCATGACTTAAGTGCTGCAGGGACCCCATCTTAACTACTTAATTAGAGGTGATTGGGGTTCAAGTTGGATCTACACTACATTTGTCACATCTCAGGACTGAGGCTGTCATCTTATAGTGGTCCCTCCTATTGTTCCTGCCTGTCAAAGCATGACCTGTTCCTCACTGGTTCGTCTCTCCAAATTCTGTACTAAAGTCTTATTTCCCATTGATGTACTGTTTATTTCTAAAATCCAGTTTAAGAAGTAGAGATTCCATATTTATTGGCCCAATTACTTCATTTTATTTAGAAAATCAAAGTTTAATGATACTAATACCCAATACATTCTATGGCCAAGCCATCTTGCTCACAATAATACTGCTAATACCATGGCTCTTACAGATAATGATGAGAACACTTCCTATGGAAGGACTCTTCTTATACAGTACTACCCACTTACTACAGGTGCGCTCCCAGACAAAAACACAATGCAATCCGTGTGTACCAAACAGAACTCTTCATGTTCTCATTTGCCTATCTACACCCTGCCTCTTTAACTTCACACATCCAGTTGTCTCTCCAAGTATTAAGAAACCCACCTCAGAAATGCTTCTCCAATCTATTATCATTTATGTAGCTTTGTACCATTCAAATTCATCCTTGACATAACCTCCAGAGTTAGCTTCCACAGAAATAAATCTCTTTAGATCACTTCTCAGCTTAAAAAACTTCTGGCTCCTATTTCCTACTAGATGAGTCAGAATTTATTGGCATGGCTCATAAAGCCTTACATAGACCCTTTCTATTTTTTTGCCATATACAATCTTATCCCTAAGCATGAATCCCTCTGCCCACGTACATGGTACTTTCTAGCAGCACAGAACTTCTCCTTTATCTTAAAATGTTAGACGTTTTCCTACCTGTACCCTTGCTTTGTTCCTTCTATTTGAATTCCTTTTATTCTCTTCACGGCAAGCTCTTACTTGACATTTAATATATCTCAGAGATCATCTGTATGAAGTCTTGCCCAGCTCTCATCAGAGTTGTTACTCTTTGCTTTCATAGCATACATCTCTATAAAAGGACTTATCTTCATTAGTAACTTATCTGTTTACCTATCTGATGCTTTTACTAGATTGAGAATTATTTGAAGTTTCTTAATTAGCTTTGAAGCATCTTCATTAGCTTGGTATCCTTGTTGCCTAATTCATTACCAGGCATGTATTAGAATTACTGTACACTAGTTACAGGGAATAAAACTAAAACTAGAAACAGGTTAAAGATCAAGAATCAAGCAAATACTAAAACTATCCTGGAAGCAGAGCCAAGGCAAATAAAACATCAAATCACCAGTATCAGGATGGTTACCAGTAGGATTCACATGAAGCAAGTATAGAATCAGAAGTGTGATTGTGAGGTCAAATGCTAGAAAAATTAAAACCCCCATGTTATTCAGACTAGATGAAATAAGTATTTTGCTCTGATATAGTGTATACAGTTGTCCCTTGGTGTTTGAAGGGGATTAGTCCTAGGACATCTATCCCCCATGAATACCAAAATCCACGGATGCTCAGGTATCTTACAAAAGTTGTGTAATAGCCAGGAACAGTAGCTCATACCTGTAGTCCCAACACTTTGAAAGGCTGAGGCAGGAGGATCACTGGAGATCAGCCTAGGCAACATGCAGAAACTTGTCTTTACAAAAATTAACCAGGCATGGTGGTACATGCCTGTAGTGCTAACTACTTGAGAGGCTTAGGTGAGAAGATCACTTCAGCCCAGGAGGTCTGCAGTAAGCTGTCCTCCAGCCTGTCTAACCCTAGGCAAGACTCTGTCTCAAAAAATATATAAAAGGTGTAATATTTGCATATAACCTACATACATCCTCCCATATACTTTAAATCATCTCTAGGTTACTTAAAATATCTAGCACAATGTTTAATAATTGAGATGGACAGCTTCATGAAGGAACTAGTCTTGAGCAGGGGCTTTTGTAGGATGGTTAAGATTTTTATAGACGGATAGAAGAGGAAATACCATTTTAGGAGAGAGGAATAGTACCAGTGAAAGCATGGAGGTGTAAATAATCATGCCGTGTTTGTAGAAACTATTTTAACTATAATAGAGGGAATTAATCAATGCCCCAAAGTTCAATTGGACACTGGTGGAGAGAACAATAAATTAAAATTGAACCCATCAAATTACAAACTTTAAACATGTGCTTTTTAGGTATCAGTTATACGTTAATAAAGCATTTTAAAAACTTGAATTCGGCCGGGCGCGGTGGCTCAAGCCTGTAATCCCAGCACTTTGGGAGGCCGAGGCGGGTGGATCACGAGGTCAAGAGATCGAGACCATCCTGGTCAACATGGTGAAACCCCGTCTCTACTAAAAATTACAAAAAATTAGCTGGGCACAGTGGCACGTGCCTGTAATCCCAGCTACTCAGGAGGCTGAGGCAGGAGAATTGCCTGAACCCAGGAGGCGGAGGTTGCGGTGAGCCGAGATTGCGCCATTGCACTCCAGCCTGGGTAACAAGAGCTAAACTCCGTCTCAAAAAAAAAAAAAACTTGAATTCATGGAAATAAAATACCATAGAAGTTTGAAAGAGATTATTATTATTGAAAGAAGATTATTACAAATGCTTGACTACAGCATTAATTATGCTTATGTTTGGAGGAGCTTGATTTAATACCTCTTATAAGCATGTTTGGACAAAAATTAGCCATGATGTAATGGACTGTGTATGTCCCAATGTTACCAAGGTTTCTTTCCAAAGTTATTTTTTAAAAATTGAAATATGGTTTGACTATGTGGAAAATACTATCCTTATGAAAAGTTTCTTTTGTTTACATTCTTACAAATTTTTTCTTCTTTTAAAGTGTTAGTGACAAACAGTCTGCGGTAACTGAATCCTCAGAGGGTACAGTATCCTTATTGAGGTGAAGTAAATTGACATTTTTCTTCTTTGTCTTTCAAATCTTTGATTGAAGCAATTCATGCAGACCTAATATAATAACTACCACATAAATGGTACAATTTAAAGAATATCTCAGTGTCCTACTTAGCCAAATATTCACGACTCTGAGATATCTCGAAATTCCAAACTATAGAGACCTGCTTCTGAGACTGGGTTGTTTCACATTGCTTCTACAAAGCCACTATTGAAATACACATATAGGGAGTTCTTGAGCTTAAAACAGAAGTTTAGTAAACTCTTATCTGTCATAGAAACAAAGATACAATACTGGGGCAGGAAGGGGATGGGGATTACATTTCTAATGAATGTCCCAAATGCCAATTTTATGAAATTTACTTGAAAAACTATTCAATCTACTAGAATTGCTGTGACAGACAATATAATATGTCCAGAGAGCAGAAAGTCTGCATGAATGATTTCGAAGATAGAGCAGTTTGGAATCACAAGTGGAACCATGGGAGGGGGTGGCTGACTTGGTGTGGTGGAGGTGATTAGACATGAGGAATTGAGAGGTCAGAATGGTATATGAATTGTCCGTGAGAACACTGAAATAAGTCATAATAGCAGCCCTTAGGTGTAGAGAAAGATCTGTGAATGATGAAGATCTTGGAAGGATGGTGAATGGCTGTGAATAATGATCAAAGGTGTTACATCTCAGTGGCATGAACCCTCAAGGCTGAAGTTTCTATGGAAACAGGACCTTGGAAGTGGCATTCATTAGGAAATGAAAACTGCTGTCTCTGGAGTCCTGTAGTTTATGGAGAGTGGAAGATTAAGCTGATCTCTACTAGAGAAGGTTACCAAGGAGAGAAACGTTGTCCCCGGGGGAGAGCTAGATTTTTGACAAGGCAAAGAGAGGAGGAATGAGGTTGAGAATGACATTCCAGAAAGGACAATAGAAAGTCTTGTGAAGTGGGGGAGAGGGGAAGAAGGAAAGGATATCTGGTGACATAGAGTATCCATAGGGATAAAAGTATAGCTAAAAGAACCTACATTTTAAGTGGAGTTAATACAGCTGCCTAAGTTTAGGTGAACTGCTTTTTGAATCTTAGTTCACTCCTTCATAAAACTGGATTAATATACTACCAACTAGGCAGGGTTTTCTAAAAAATGATGCCACTTCCTGTGTTTCCAAGCAGCCTCACCTTTTAAAACTCTTTTTGGAAGCTGTAAAGATAGTCAAATGATATCTGCCATTATGTAAAAGAATTTTGGAATTTGTCTTTGGGGAAATAAAAGCCATGAGAGAATGAAAACTAATGCTTTGTAGTTTAAGGATTTTTTTCCTCGATGTATCTAATTGGAAGGCCAAAAGAGTTTTGTGTTTTTGTTTTTTATTTATTTATTTATTTTGCCGCCTCCTGAGGCATCAAAAAACATCTTGATTTCTGCTGAGTAGATGAAATGGAGAAAGATGAGAGAGGCAACAGAAACCTTAAGAGGCCACAGGTTAAGATGGGGCACTAAGCAGGGAGAGCACCAAAAGAAATGGGCCAAAGTATTAGTAGAAGATCCTAGAATAGATTAAGGCAAATCATTTACCTTTTTTCTGTTGCTTTATCTTTCTAGAACCAATCACAAGCTTTCATATTTTGTTTTAGGTCTCACAAGAATCTTTTCCTATCTAAATTGAAACATGGAACCCAGCAACGAGAACTTAATAAAGAAAGAAGAGTAGGAACTCTTCAAAGTGAGTACTGTTATGACGGTTTTAGAAGGGGAGAATTGATGTGTCCTCAGACAATCCCCCCATTGACCTTACTACTATAACACAAAAAAACACACACTTCAGAAAACTGAAGCACAAAGTTTTGACTTCATAGAGTTAATTGAGGTGGTGTAGTGCTTAATTTAGAAAGTTAACCATTTGATTATCTAGCTTAGAGTTCTTTTACTATAAAAGTACACTGCTTTTCTACCTTGACTATATTCAGCAACTTCAAATGTAGTTATAAGGCACATCGTGACATTTCGCTCAAAGAGAGACTGCATTGCATATAGGATGGTGGTCCTGTAATAATGTAATGGAGCATATATAGAATCTTGATAATGTGGCACTTGATATTGGCATTGCATATGAAGTAGGGGAAATGATTGATAATTAGCAATGGAACTGGGAACTGTGAGTTTTCTATAGGAAAATATAAGTATATATTTTCATTTCTATATAAAAAATATATATTTAAGTTTGTGTAAGTGCACTCTTAGAACGTTCGCATAAGGACAAAATCACTCAAAGACTTTTTTCTCAGTGTATCCCCCTTGTAAAGCAATGCATGACAGTAGTTACTTTTCTGAAACACTAAACTACATGACTGTAGTTACTTTTCTGAAACAAGTTGTTTCTTGTTATTCACAGTAGTTACGTTTTATAGTCTGAGAGTGTTGAATTAGCAAATACTGAATCATTACTCCTAGGGGAATTAAAGGGTTATGTTTCTGCAAGCCTATGGTCACAGCATTTTTGTGAACTAATCAGTACATAACCTTTGTTTTATGTGTGTTTCTGTTTAAAGACTCTTAATTATTGTTAACTCATTAACAATGAATCACTACCAACAACACTATATTACTCCGGTCTGAGTGAAGCTTATATAACACATTTGTTTTCTCTGTAAATCACATCACAGCCTCTTGAATTTAGGAACACTATATAGCACTTCATTGCTATATTTGGGGTCCATTTTAAACAGCAAAACCACCAACAGAAAGCAAAAATGTGTCACTAGATAAACTGTGAGAAAGACCCTTGTTGATAGTATGAGAGCTGAAAGAAGGCAGAGTGTTACCTTGTGTAACCTCAGCTGTAGATGTGTGCACTGAAAACTCAAAATTTTTGCTGCTTTGCACATATCTACCAGTGACTCTAAAAAGTGCCACAGTATTGATTTTGGGGTTAGACAGATTTTTACTGGGTAGACAACAAGTAGAATTCATAAATAATGAAGATTGATTATATACACACACACATGCACACACACAGGATCTATATACTCTTCTTACGGCATTTATAATTTATTTTTTTATAAAAGGCATTCCTTGATTTAAAAAAAAAGAAAATACAAAAACCTCTGGATGTTGTAGAAGGGACTAAAAAAAATCCCCTCCCAAAACAAAAAATAACAAACTAACAATACCCAAAAAAAGAAAATACAAAGTTTCTTAAAAGCAGTCCATAATTGTTTTCAATTTTAATTTGATTACAAGTTTTTTGGGGGGGTGATATATATTCATTTAACGAATGTTTATTGACCCCACATTAATATTTTAGGTACTGAACTGATAACAAAGATTTTTGATATAGATCTAAGCCTAAATACTTATTGATAAAAATAACAGACTAATGAAATTAGGTTTATTGCTCAATGCTCATAAGGTACCATCTTGATGCCAGGCAAATGATAGGCCTGCAGTAAATATCATAGAATAATTTTTTTTTCTTTAATCCATCTCCAGTTAGATAGAATACATTTGTTCATACCTGATGACTGATGACAGGGCTACCATTAGCAAATATTTGTAAATACAGCTCTAAAATATATACATTCATAGACATCATTCTTATTTTAAAGATGAGAAAATGGAAATGGAAACTCAATAGTTATTTGCTAATATTGGTGGAGTTCCAAGATTGGTTTTCTATACCTATTGCAGCAAGGTGGCTGAGAATCATTTTAAATGAGAATAATGTGAGCATTTTTGTAGACTTTTAATTTAATAGTACGAAATTCAAAGAAAAGAAAACACAGGTTTCAAAGAAAAGAAAACACATGAGCAGTGGCTCATGCCTATAATCCTAGCACTTTGGAAGGCTGAGGTGGGTGGATTGCCTGAAGAGCTCAGGAGTTGGAGACCAGCCTAGGCAACATGACAAAACCCCATTTCTACTAAAAATAGAAAAAATTAGCCAGGTGTGGTGGTGCCTGCTTATAATTCCAGCAACTCGGGAGGCTGAGGCACACGAGAGTCCATCTTGAACCCAGGAAGTGGAGGTTGCACTCCAGACTGGGTGACAGAGCAAGACTATCTCAAAAAAGGAGAAAACATGGTTTATCAGCAAACTCAAAGACTGTAAACTCATTGCAGACTGGCTTGACAGTGACTGTGGCTGTTGAGCCTATAAAGTTTGAGTTTTAGCACATTTTATTAGGTATCAGTAGTAAGTATGTTTTCTTTTAAAAATCCAGTGTACTTCAATGGTACCCAAGTACCCCCTCTTTATAGTTTGCAGACAATAAGTAATAAGTTTATTTGTGCTAAACCTTTTTTTCTTTTCTTTTTCTGTTTTTGGCGATAGAGTCTTACTTTGTTGCCCAGGCTGGAATGAATGCAGTGCAGTGGTGATATCTTGGCTTACTGCAGCATCTATATCCCTAGGCTCGGGTGATCCTCCCACCTCAGCCTCGCAAGTAGCTGGTACCACAGGCACATGCCACCACACCTTGCTAGTTTGTGTGTGTGTGTGTGTGTGTGTGTGTGCTTTTTTTTTTTTTGAGACAAGTCTCTATCACCTCGGCTGAAGTGCAGTGGCTCAATCTTGGCTCACTGCAACCTCCGTCTCCAGGATTCAAGTGATTCTCCTGCCTCAGCCTCCCAAGTAGCTGGGGTTACAGGAGTGTGCCACCACACCTGGCAGATTTTTGTATTTTTAGTGGAGATGGGGTTTCACCATGTTGGCCAAGCTAGTCTGGAACTCCTGACCTCAGGCAATCCACCTGTCTCAGCCTCCCAAATTACTGGTATTACAGGCATGAGCCACCACACCTGGCCTTTTTGTAGTTTTTTGTAGAGATGGGGTTGTGCCATGTTGCCCTGGCCGGTCTCTAACTCCTGAACTCAAGCGATCTGCTCGCTGTTATTGTGCTGAGATTACAGGCATGAGCCACTGCTCCCAACCCTCATCTTGTTTTCAAAAATTAATTTTTGTGTTGTAAAATTGACATGTGCTTAGGGAAAAAAATCAGGTAATTCAGAAAAGTTGAAAAAGCCAGATTATCCAGATTTCATCTGTGCAGAAAAACTCACCAGCATTTAGTGAAATTATTAATATTTGAGTGAAAGCTTTTTATATGTAAACTCATTCAATCCTCTTTTTATATGTAAACTCATTCAATCCTCTTTTTATATGTAAACTCATTCAATCCTCAAAACAACCTTATGAGATCAATGCTTTTTCTTTTTCTTAAATCATCTCCATTATATAGATGAGGAAGCTGAGATTTAAAAAGGTAAATAAAATGTCTTTGGTTACACAGTATATGAACAGAACAGGAGCCAAAATTTGAAATCAGATAGTCTGACTCCAGAGCCCACGCTTTTAATTGCTTAGATGGACTGCTTCAATAGAAGAGTGGGTAGATTCAAAGCAAATAAAATTTTAGAAAAATATGATCAAGTTACACATGTTAACTTTAAAATATATTTACATTTAATTTTTAAAATGTAAAACAAGGATTCAGTACTTCAGATAAAGGTGGTTTCACAAGAAGTCTGTCAGTAACCTTTATGATCTTTGTAAAACAAAGAATATGAAATGCTTTAAGAGGTCAGTCAACCTTAGTCAATCAACTTTAGCCTGTTGCTTGACCTTAGCAAAAATTTCTTCCACCAATCACCAGTTTTTCTTGGTTATATTTTATATAATCAAGATTTGTAACATTGTTTTTCCATGTTGGATTTTCAGTTCAAAACATGTTTTCATTTCCTTAGAGACTTTTTTACTGACCTATGAGGGAAGTTGTTTAGTTTCCAGATACCTTTCTGTTACTGATTTTTAGTTTAATTCTATTTCAGTCTGTGAATATGCTTCATAGATTTTTTATTTAAGATTTGTTTTATGGCCAATAGTATGGTTTATCCTGGTCCATTTGAATGTGCACATAGAAGAACGTGAATTCTGGTGTTGTTGAATGAAGTGTTTAAAATGTCAATTAGGTTAAGTTTTTAATAATGCTGTTCAGGTATTCTATATACATACTCATTTCCTGCCTACTTTTTCTATCAATTAGAGAAGTGATAAAATCTCTTACTATAATTATGAATTTGTCTTTATATTTATGTTAATTTATTTCCTCTTAACTTTTTTAGTCCTCTAGTACCTGTTTAAACATTTATCCTAATACTAAAATCTCTCCATCAGAGTTAGTATGGTTTCCAATTTCCTGACTGGGACCTACCCAATTATATATTGGTATGGTAAAATCCCACGTATGTTTAGGTCTCTTGGTCTACTTCTGCAGCAATACCATATTGTTTCAGTTACTGTAGTTTTGTAATAACTCAATTTGTAGTAGGGTAATCTTACTGTTCTTCAAGAGTATTTGACTATTCTGGTGTTTTGGTCTTCCATATTGTCAGGGAAAAAACTTAGCCATAGGGCTTTATAAGCAGTAAACCTGCTCCTACTTTATAGGTACAAAAGGTAGACAATAAGACTTAATGACTTAATGAGTTAGAGTAAGACAGATTATTATGGCATAGCAAACATCATGGCATTGATATAGTTGTTCAGATTTCCCTAACCTAAGTCCCATGGACTATGCAGCAGATCTAAATGTGTGCTGTGAAGGCAGTAAGTTATATTTCAGCTGAGGAAAACTGGGAGCCAAGGGCTCAGCGCTTTTGAGTAAGCAACAAAACATTGTAACAAATAGCAAACAAGCCAGTACCCTCTCCCAGAGAGAGCAGTTGCCTGGTGGTCATGCTGTGGTTTCCTTGATCTGCTTAATTGCCTATCTGACTGGCTATAGAAAATGCACAGTATCAGGAGATGAATAAGCTTTTGTACATTCAACAAGAATTGCAGGGGTGCTCAGAGCCAATGATGGACTACTTCCCTTAACACATAATTTTAGAATAATCTTGTTAAATTATACAAAGAACCCTGTTGAAATTTTATGTGAAATTGCATTGTTAACAATAGATGATTTTGCAGAGAACTGACACCATTACATTAAGTTTTCCTATGCATGAACAAAATATACTTCTCTAACATGTTTTTATATATATAGTCATCCCTTGGTTTTCACAGGGGGTTGGTTCCAGGACCTGCATCCTCCCCTACCCCATGAGGGATACCAAAATTCTCAAATCCCTACATAAAATGGTATAGTCTTTGCATATAGACCTATGCACCTGCCTACCACATGCTTAAACTCATCCCCAAATTACTTAGAGTAACTAAAACAATGTAAATGATAAATAACTAGTAAATAGATGTTAGACTATATTTTTATTTATATCATTTTTATTGTTGTATATTTTCCCCCCTGAATATTTTATTCCAAGGTTGGTTGAATCCACAGTGTGGAACCTGCAAATATAGAGGGCCAACGATAGGTAGGTAGAGTAAAGCTTCTCATAATCTGTTTTATATACATAGTACAGCTTTATAATTTACTACATATAGACGTTGCACCACTTTTGCTGGAGTTATCAGAGACCATGACATGATGGCTCACACCTATAATTCCAGCACTTTGGGAGGCCAAGGCAGGAGGATCACTTGAGCCCAGTAATTAAGAGAGCAGCAGCCTGGGCAATATAGTGAAACCATGTCTTTACAAAAAAATCTTTTAATTAGCCAGGCATGGTGGCATATGCCTCTAGTCCCAGTCCCAGCTACTCAGGTGGCTGAGGTGAGGGAGGATAAAGCAGAAGAATCACTTGAGCCCAGGTGTTTGGGCTATGATTATACCACTGCATGTCAGCCTAGGCAAAAGAGAGACTCTATCTCTTTAAAAAAAAAAAAAAAGTTATCTCTAAGAATGTTAGATTTTTGTGGCTATTGTAAATAGTATCTTTCTATTGTTATAATTAAATATTTTAACTGTTTGCTGCTAATGAATAGAAATCCTATTGCTTTTTTGTGTATTGCTCTTACTGATTTTTTTTTTTTTTTTTTTGAGACGGAGTTTCCCTCTTGTTACCCAGGCTGGAGTGCAATGACGCGATCTTGGCTCACTGCAACCTCCACCTCCTGGGTTCAGGCAATTCTCCTGCCTCAGCCTCCCAAGTAGCCGGGATTACAGGCACGCGCCACCACGCCCAGCTAATTTTTTGTATTTTTAGTAGAGATGGGGTTTCACCATGTTGACCAGGATGGTCTCGATCTCTTGACCTCATGATCCACCCGCCTCGGCCTCCCAAAGTGCTGGGATTACAGGCTTGAGCCACCGCGCCCAGCGATCTTACTGATCTTTTCATTCTATTTGTAGATTCTCTTAGGCTTTCTGCCTAAACAGTTATCATTTTTCAATAATTACAGTTATGTTTCTTTTCAGTTAGATATATTTTAAATAAGAAAGGAGTGAGGAAAGGATTATACTTCTTAGTACTGCTAAAACATCATAAGAAAATTTCAGTGATCCTATACAATAAATATTTTTCCTTTTTTTTAAACGGATGATGGAAAGACAGGCTCAGGGATATGAAATGACTTGTTTAAAGACATATAAAAGAATTAAGACTCAAAACACTCTCCCTCTGATTTCAAAGACTGATCTTTGCACTATACCATGCTGCTTCCAGATCTGAAGGAAAAAATTAAACATGTATAGTACTTTTTCTTAGAATAGCTTAAAAAAGGAATTTCATGATAACCTTTAAAAATATAACTGCTCTTTTTTCTTTAATATGAAACTATCACATTATTTTTCTACTTTTAGGTGCAAAAAGGAAAAAAGAAAGCAGAAGAGCCACCAAAAGTAGAATACCTGTTTCGGAGAGTCAACCGGTGACTCCTGAAAAACAACGAGCTAGAAAAAGACAGGTATTTGTTTTTATTATACTTGGATAACACTTACAGACATTAAAGTTATAACTTGAATAATTGTGATTACTTCTGTTCAACCCTCCAAAAATCTTGAATATAAAATATTTACTCTTTACCATCTTTGCCTGTTAAAAATGGAATACTTCACCCACATTTTAAAAGTTTTAAGTTGGGTCTTGATACTGACATCTATTTGGAATTGTTAAACTATTATAAAATCTGTTAATCAGATGTAAGGTGGCACTAAACTTCACATTATAAACTTTGATATTTAAATTTTCCTAACAGGGATCCAATTCCAAAATCTCTGCCATATCTGAGTGTGGTCCTGATGCTTACTTTGTCTCTTCAGACTGTGTTTTTTGCTTTTTAGCATGCTTATAATATTTTGCTGATAGCTAGACATGATATATCAGGTAAAAGGAAATGAGATAAATGACCCTTTAATGTGAGGTTTTATGTTTATCTGGCTAGGAGTTATCGTTTGCTGTAGCTGTAGGTGTCAAAGGTTAAAATTTCCTCTAGTGTCTTGTTTTTGTCTCTCTTGTTGTCCATGTGTTTCCCTAGAGACTGCTTTAATAAGAGTCTGAGGGAGCTCTTTCAGTTGTAATGCCCAGGATCCTGACTGATGTGGTGGTAAGATAAGGGTAGGTGAAGCCTTCTGGAGTATCTGTGCATAGGTCTCTTTCTTTTAGTAAGCCTGTGACCTTCATGAATACTTCTTAGCCCACCACCCCTTGGGTGAGACTTGAAGGCTAGAGAGGGTTGCGGTTGAGTATTTCCACGGGTAAGTTAGGCTCTTTTAAAGCCTTGGTTAGTTAGGTTCTGGCAAAATTAGTTTCTCTAGAGGGCAGGATTTTTGTTAAGGAGACCAGAAGGCTCTCCTTATTTATTTTGAAATGGGGAGTATTTCAGAATGGCTGCTTTTCCCCTCCCCCTGTCAGAAGCAGGAAGGAATTTTTGTCTGATCTTCACCATGAGACCTGGTAGGACTCCTGGAGATAAAACTCATACAAGTTTATGAGTCCTTCTGAAACTGGGCCCATGGAGTTTTAACTCTCAAGCTTATCCACACTGAGCCTCCATCAGTTCCTCAGTCTCAGTTAATTGCTTCTACCAGTATTGGCTCCACCTGTGAGCTTCTGCTCATCTGCCTCTCTGCTTCTCTAGTTTTTAGAGCAGCGGTTTGCCGTGTAACGTTAGTTCTTTCTTGTATCTAAGAAGAGTTACTGATTTTCAGTTTGATCAACAGCTTTTTTCTTCTGGGGACTGGCATGATGATTTCCAAGCTCTTCACATGTGGGACTGGAAACCAGAAGTCTCTGCCTTATACAACAACTGATCTTTCCCTGTAGTTTTTCCAGCAACCATTCCAAATGAGATTGTAGGTGTTATTTACAGATATATATAAAGAAAGCAGTTTTTTCTATTCTATTCAAACCAAAATATAGGATATCAATCACATAATCAGTGATAATATCTGTCACCATTTCCTATGCCAAAAAAGAATTCTGTAGCTATCACAGGTGCCTGGTTTTATTTTTTACCTTTCCATTGTTGGCTTTTTGTTAAAATACTTGTTTTAGAAGATAAGTGACAGACTTAATTTTATTTTGTATTGAGATTTTTTAAAAAAGATTTATGGCAATAGCCTATGTCTACTTGGACAGTTTTCTTTTTGATGCATTGGTCTGTTAAACAGACAGATATTTCTTCCTTCCTTATCAGAACTAAAGGGCCCTTCTTTTATAAATGTGTTCCATTAAAGAAGAAAAGCAAATGGCTTTCAAACTTTTTCCCATAAACAGTATGTAATGAGAAATACTCATTACATATACAATACGCAATACAGTATTGTCTTTTACTGTTAGTGGTATCATTTTAAGGCATTAAAAAAGCATTATTTGTTCTTTAGGATGGATGTACAGTTTTCAGATCTTAAGTTATGTAATTCCTAGCCTTGGGAAAGAAAAAGATTTGTGTGTTTTAATTACTTATGTGCTCTTTGTATCTTTTCAGGCTATTGGCATGGCTGGAGTTGTTATGATTTTGTATTGATTTTATTTTTGATTTTTCGAGAAAATAAAAGACTAACAACAATAGAACAAAAGAAGTGGGTTTTATGGGTTTAATGTCCAGAAATAGATCATCTTAAACTCTTCCCTTAAACTATTACTATGAATGGAATCTGGTACAATCAGTTTAATGTATAAAATGAGGAAATGGAAAGTTTTAAGCACAGTAGTAGACTTTATGAAATTGTACTGCCCTTATGTTTTCTTTCTGATCTGACACTGATAGGTCAGTTGTGTCACTCATTCAACTCTAGCTATAGAAAGTGGTAGGAGTTGGTGCCAGTGATTACTAGACCACTTTAACCTCTAAACTTAAAAATAAGAGCTTTCCTTACTTGCCAGACTGATAGCTTATTCTATATGATGTTTTTCAAGACTCTTTCAGTCACAGGTAAAATTAAGCAAAGACTGAAAACGTTTAGATCAAGCAAAATAATCAAGGCATAATCATTATATCAAGGTAAAGTTACTATTTTTCAATAGAAGAAAAATATACTTAATGCTAAACACTGTTGTTCAGTTAATCTTTACTGACAACATTACTACTTTCCTCTAGGTTAGGGGTGAGCAAAATTTTTCTATAAAGAGCAAGATTTATAGAAACTATGTATGTGAAATATTCATAGTTTCTGTTACATATTTTAAATATTTTAACTTTTTAAATGTAAAAATGATGCTTAGCTGCAGGGCTGTAGAAAACCAACCTTGGACTGGGTTTTGGCAGTAACTTGCTGACCCCTGCTATAGATGATCCACTGGAAAATAACTGCTTAAGCTTACTGCACCCAGGACTCCAAATAGGATTCAAACAGAGAATATTGGTCACTTCTTGAAAGAAAAGGGCTTTTGTATTGTGTAAGACATCATCTATGCTCCTTATTAAAAATACTATAGCTCAGATAAAAACAAGAAAACAATGCTGTATATGTGTATGAAATATTCCTAAACCACAGACTACTTTTTAAAGCTAATGATATATGACAACTTCTTGAAAGAACAGAAATTCTTAATTTGGAGACCATGGAGTTGATAGGCTCTTTAAAGGGAGTCTATGTGGCCCCCAAATTTGTATATAAAATTTTAGATACATACACTTTTCTGTGGAGTGGATCTATAAGATTTATGTGACCCCAAATATTAACCCACTGTTGAAGTCCTTTTAATCAGTCACCCCACATATGAAAAATTTATTAATACATCTCTTGTTTTTTATCAGTTAATGACAAGCAGTGTCGTGAGGTTTTGTAGGAATGAAGGCTGAGTCAGGCAGTAATAGATGGGCATAGGAGGCTGTCAGTCTTTGTCTAGAGATTGAATAGCCACCTACTTGTAAGCAGTACAGTTGCCGATAGGTGTGCCACAGACAAACAAGTAAAAGCAGGTACAGAAGAGACCAGGTTGGTATCTTGGATTAAGTTACAAAGCAGAGGGATGGCAAGAGCAGATAATCAGGTTTAAGGTAGCTCAAACAAACTTATACCTGGGGTTTAGTTGTGGTCACTGCCAACTCTTTGGTATCAAGTCATATGCAAGATGGTTTTCACATCATGTTTGTCTTCCTCAGGCCACCTTGAATTCTTTCAATAATGGCATCAGACAAGAGGTTTTTTTTTTTTCTTTAATTGTAGTAAAGTACACATGATATAAAATTTGTCATTTACCATTTTAGCTTTTTTTTCTTTTTTTTTTTTTTTTGAGACGGAGTTTCGCTGTTGTTACCCAGACTGGAGTGCAATGGCATGATCTCGGCTCACTGTAACCTCTGCCTCCTGGGTTCAAGCAATTCTCCTGCCTCAGCGCCCTGAATTGCTGGGACTACAGGCGCGCACCACCATGCCCAGCTAATTTTTGTATTTTTAGTAGAGACGGGGTTTCACCTTGTTGACCAGGATGGTCTCGATCTCTTGACCTCGTGATTCACCTGCCTCAGCCTCCCAAAGTGCTGGGATTATAGGCGTGAGCCACTGCGCCTGGCCATTTTAACTATTTTTAAATGTACAGTTTGGTAGCATTAAATATATTCTTATTGTGCTACCATCACTACCATCTATGATAGCACTCTTTCTCTTACAAAACTGAAACCGTACCCTTTTAACAGTAACTCCATTTCCATCCCCCCAACCCCCTTGCAACCATCATTCTACTTTCTGTTTATGAATTGAACTATTCTAGGTAACTCATATCACTAAAATAGTATAATATTTGTCTTTTTCTGTCTAACGTAATGCTCTCAAGGTTCATCTATGTTCTAGAATGCACTGGAACTTTCTTTTTAAGGCTGAATTATAAATATTTTGTTTATCCATTTATCAATTGATGGACAGTTGGGTTGCTTCCACATTTTAACTATTGTGAATAATGTTGCTATGAACATGGTTATACAAATATCTCTTCAGGCCCCAGCTCTCAACTCGCTCTCAACTCTTTTGGATATATACCCAGAAGTGGAATTGCTGGATCGTATGGTAGTCCTTTTTTAAATTTTTTTGGTTAACTGTATACTGTTCTCCATAGTGGCGCTGTAATTTTACATTCCCACCAACAGTGTGCACAGGTTCCAATTTATCCATATTCTCACCAACACTTATTTTGTGTTTTTTTGATAACAGCCATCTGAATGAATGTGGGTTGATGAACTGGGTTTTTAAAGAAAATGTGAAGTGCTGGAGAATTTCTTGTAGTCTAGTCACAGTAAATAATCACGCAGATGGTCAGATTGCTTTTTTGGCATGCCAACAGAAGGAGTAATTAGTTGGTCACCTGTAGCAAATGCCAAGTATCAGTAATTTTTTTGTGTATAGTATTAAATTTGCTTTTTAAATTTTTTATTTCAGGCATTTTCTCTCAGCCTAAAATTAGATGTTTTTAATTAGTTTACGTTAGTTGTGTTTTTCAAAGTCTGTTTTAAACAAGATTTGAGTTGTATATGTGTGTGTAATACTTCCCCTAACATAGGCAGAACAGGGTTTCCACTGAGTTCATTAGTGAACTACTAAACATTCATAAATTCTATTTGGTGATTTGGAGGATTAATAAATACAACTGTTAACAGTTGTAGAAGAGCATTTTAAGAGATAGTGTAGCCTTAAAGTCAGACAAATTGACTTGACATGTAGCACTGTCACTTTCTATCTGATCTTGGCCAGGTGAGGTTACATCAAATGAACAGTAATAATAATGATCCCTAAAAATGTTACGATAAATGTAAAATCTCATAAAAATCTAGGAAATGTTTAGAAAAATCTTCTGTCTTTAAGAAACTGAGCATTATTTTGATTTTTTTTAACTGATATTTGTAGTAGGTATTTTTTTAAATAATTGTTTCTGTTAATAACTGTTTTACTTTTTATCAAAAGGCATGGCTTTGGGAAGAAGACAAGAATTTGAGATCTGGCGTTAGGAAATTTGGAGAGGGAAACTGGTCTAAAATACTGTTGCATTATAAATTCAACAACCGGACAAGTGTCATGTTAAAAGATAGATGGAGGACCATGAAGAAACTAAAACTCATTTGCTCAGACAGTGAAGACTGATTTTGTTTGTAAAAGCTTGATGAAAGGACAGTTAAGTACATGTAGATCACTACATTTTGTTTGAAACTTACATCACTGATGTACTTTAAAACTTTTGTTTAAAGCATTACAGTATTTTTCTGTGACCATCAATATAAGGGTTTGTGCTATAAGAATTAAAGTATATGCCATCATTGTATTCTTTAAGAACCTTTTGATAAACTGTAAATTTGTTGAACCCTGCCACATTTAGTATCCCCACCCCCAAATCCTATTCCAGCGAAAAAATTAAAAGCTGATCTGAAGAAATATTTTAATTAACCTGTTCTGTGTCTATAGGCTGACCTCAACCCTGTAACATAATCCATTAAAATGAATTTTTTAGATAATTGAATAACAATAGTCCTTTGATAGGAGATAATGACTTGGTTTATGGCCTTAATATACGGCTTAATTCCTTAAGACATTCATTAATAGAATGATAAATGTACAATGTAACCTATAAGTATGACATACTTTTGCTTTCAGTGGCTTCATGTAAAGAAAAAAACTTGAAAACAGTAATACCCAAGGACACATGGGAACAATAGACACTGGGGAGGTAGGGTAGGGAGCAAGAACTGAAAACTACCTACTGGGTACTCTGCTCACTACCTGAGTGAGAGGATCATCTGTACCCCCAACCTCAGCATCACAAACCTATTATACCCAGCTAACAAACCTGCTCATGTGTTCCCTGAATCTAAAATAAAAATCAAAATAATTTTTTTTTTAAAAGCCAAAGATGGCCAGGTACAATGACTCACGCCTGTAGTCCCAGCACGTTGGGAGGCCAATGCGGGTGGATCTTGAGGTCAGGAGATTGAGACCATCCTGGCCAGCATGGTGAAACCCCGTCTATACTTAAAAAAAAATACTGGCCATGCTGGTGTGTACCTGTAGTCCTAGTTACTTGGAGGCTGAAGCAGGAGAATCACTTGAACCCAGGAGGCGTAAGTTGCAATGAGCGGAGATCACGCCACTGCACTCCAGCCTGGCGACAGAGAGAGACTCTGTCTCATAAAAACAAAAGGTATTACCCAGGGGACAAAATTTGTACTATTAGCAAGAATCCTTTTGTGTCTTATTTAGAAAAAACTTGACTTTTGTTCCAGTGTTTAAACTTTGACAAAAAATGATTTTGAATAGATCTTTATAACCTGATGCCATAAATACAAGATTCTCTGATACCTTCATTTAATATGTCAATATTTGGCCTAAAACAGTATTCTGTAAAGCTTAAGTTGGTATTAACTATGATCATCTTGATGTCTATGATAGGTAATAAAGTTGTACATACCTTACTGAGCAATTTGGTTTTTCACTAACATTTTATTCTTTAAAAGATTTAGACAATTATTTAGCATTTTGAGTTGTGTGCTTTATTTAGCAAGTGAGTAAAAATATTGGAATATTGAAGTATTTGCATTAAAAAAATCAAATGGTAGTGTTTTATAATCTCTATTTCCTATTAAGGTTTTATTTTTATTTTTTTTTTGGGAGGGAAGGAGGAAGGCAGGAAGGGAGGGAAGGAGGAAGGGAGGGAGGAAGGAAGGGATGAAGGGAGGGAGGGAGGGAAGGAGGGAGGGAGGGAGGGAGGGAAGGGAAGGAAGGAATTCAAGCAATGAGAGAGACATTGCCGACCTGGATCTAGAGGTTTGCAAGTTGATTTCTTTTTTTGAGAGGAGGAAAGAAAAAAAAATGAGTAAAGGAGAGAAAGAAAGGAAGAGAGAGAGGGAGGGTGAACGGAAATATTGCTTTATTCTGAAAAAAAAAAAAAAGGGTATTAATAATGGGCAATCAATGTTTCATTTAAACCTATGAGTAGGCGTGATGTGGTATTGACAAGAATGTATATTTTATGTATTTGAAGTGGAGAGCTCTATAAATATTTATTAAGTTTACTTGTTCCGGATCTGAGTTCGAGTCGTTGATATCCTTATTAATTTTCTGTCTCATTGAATCTAAGTCTCTATGTATCTGGGTGTTAGAATCGTTAGCTCTTGTTGTTGTATTGATCCTTTTACCACTATATCTTTGTTGCTTTAAAATCTCTTTTATCCACTACAAGAATTGCAACTCCTGCTTTTTATTTATTTTTGCTCTCCATTTGGTTGGTAAATCTTTCTCCATTCCTTTGTTTTGAGTCTTTGTGTATCCTTGCATGTGAAACAGGTCTGGATGTAACATGCCATTGGGTTTTGGCTGTGTCTTTTGATTGGGGGATTTAGTCGATTTAAATTTAGGGTTACTGCCATTTGATGTTAACTGGCTGTTTGATTCATTCGTTGATGAAAATTCTTCTTTATGTTGGTGCTCTTTACTTTTTGGTATATTTTTAGTAAGGCTAATACTGGTTGTTTCTTTCTGTGTGTAATGCCTCTTTCAGAAGCTCTTGTAAAGTAGGCCTGGTGGTAATAAAATCTCTGAATACTTGCTTGTTCATAAAAGATTTTATTTTTCCTTCTGGCTGGATATGAAATTCTGGGCTGAAGGTTCTGTTCTTTGAGGATGTTGAATATGGCCCCCACTCTCTTCTGGCTTGTAGAGTTTCTGCTGAGAGATCTGCTGTAAGTCTGATAGGCTTGCCTTTGTGGGTAACCTGACCTTTCTCCCTGGCTGCCCTTAGTATTTTCTCCTTCATTTCAACCCTGGTGAATCTAACGATTATGTGCCTTGGGGTTGCTCTTCTTGAAGAATATCTTTGTGGTGTTCTCTGTATTACCTGGGGTTGAATATTGACCTGCTTTGCTAGTTCAGGAAAAATTTCCTGAATAATATCCTGAAGGGTATTTTCCAGCTTGGATTCATTCTCTCCGTGGCATTCAGGTACACCTATCAAATGTAAATTTGGTCTTTTCACATAGTCCCACATTTCTTGGAGACTTTGCTCATTCCTTTTTATCCTTTTATCTCTAATCTTGTCTTCTTGTTTTCTTTCATTAAGTTGGACTTTGACCTCTGTTATCCTTTCTTCTGCTTGAACAATTCGAGTGTTTAAACCTGTGCATACTTCTTGGAGTTCCTGTATTGTATTCTTCAGTTCTATTAATTCACTTATATTTCTCTCTAAGTTGTCTATTCTCTATAGGATTTCGTCAAACCTTTTTTCAAAGTTCCTAGTTTGTTTATGTTGGGCTACAACATGTTCTTTTAACTCACAGAAGTTTCTTATTATCCATTCCCTGAAGAGTGATTCTGTCATTGGGATGCACTCGTTCTCCATCAAGCCTTGTTCCATTGTTGATGTGGAACTGTGATCATCTTTAGAAGGAGAGGCGTTCAGATTTTGAGTATTCTCAGCCTTTTTACGCTGGTTTCTTCCCATCATTGTAAATTTATCCTCCTGTCATTTTTGAAATTACCAACTTTCAGATTAGGTCTCTTGTCCAAGTCATTAGTTCCCAGGGCCAGAACGGCGTTAAGACTGATGGTGCTTTTCTGCCCAGGATTCTCCTGTCTGGCTTCCTTCTTGTGTCCGTAATGGGCAACTCTGCCTTCCCTGGGCTCCAAACCGCGGTCAGAAGGGGAACCAGTCTCGTTTACTCTGCGCTGAGAGCTGCCGCTCTGAGGTGCCATCACAGCCGCTGCGCCGGTCTCAGGAGTCACGCTGGCAGCCCGTGTGGGTCCTCCAAGCCTCGGTCAGAGGGGGAGCCAGCCCTGTTTACTCTGCTCCGAGAGCTGCAGTGCCAGGGTACCGGTGAAACTGCTGCGCCGGCCACAAGACTCGCGCTGGCGACCCGTGTGGTTCCTCCACTGGGGATCTTCTGCTCCATGAGCGACCAGAATTTGTCTGAAAGTGTGGCGTCCTCTAGTTCTCTGCGCTTTGACTGAGAGCTGCAATCCCGAGCTGTTATCGATCGGCCATCTTGGATCGTCTCCTATTAAGGTTTTATATGTTACTTTCCCATAGTTAGTGAATTTGTTGTTTTATATACTATATATTAACAGAAACATGGATGATTACCATATGTTTCCTTACTCCTTTATCTTGTTTAACCATGAAATACCGTGATCGTTTATTGGAGACATTTTGATGATTAGTGCAAAGGCTGGCATCATGAGTCAAAATAGACTTGTTAAGTCAACTTCATTCTAAACACTACCATAAATCATAAAATCTAAGTTGCCATCAATTGTAAGATGCCCTGTTATTTCACATACAACTAGAAAAGAAAAATTTGTATCAATTATAGTATAGTCCTTTCTTATTTTGAATTTTACTTCTTAGAAGAGCTATTTTAAATTTATTTAAACATAAGATTTTTAATCACATAACTTGGGGATACAAAAAAAAGAGAAATTATAAGCAAAACAAGTTGGGTAATATAGTCCTAAAACCTCATCTTCTCCAGTCTGAGTATTCTGAATCCTGTTTTGTTTTGTTTTGAGACAGGATCTCACTTCATTGCCCATCCTGGAGTGCAGTGGTATAATCACAGCTCACTGCAGTCTCTACCTCCTGGGCTCAGGTGATTCTCCTACCTCAGCCTCCCGAGTAGCTTGGACTACAGGCATGTGCCACCACACCCAGCTAATTTTTATATTTCTTTGTAGAAATGGGGCTTCTTCATGTTGCCCAGGTTGGTCACAAACTCCTGGTCCCAAGAGATCCACTCACCTCAACCTTCCAAGGTGCTGGGATCACAGGCATGAGCCACTGCGCCTGGCCACTGAATTCTTTTTAGTGGGAATTTTTGTTGAGATAATGTAAATTCACATGCAATTGTAAGACATAATACAGAGATGTCTTGTACACTTGGCCCTTTTTCCCCAAATATTAATATTTTATAAAACTATTATGTATCACCACCAGGATATTTATATTGATACAGTCCATTCATTTTATTTCCCCAGTTTTATATTCTGTATATTTAGATCTAAACAATATTATCACTTGTGTTCATATATCCACCACGAGAATCCCTCACATTGCTCTTTTGTAAGCATGCGCACCCTGCATCCTTCCCAAAAATCCTGACACCCACTATCCTATCCTCTGTTTATAAAAGTTAATTATTCTAAAATGTTATATAGTGACATCATCAAAAATAGCAAAAGAGGAAGCTCCAAAGATCTGTCCTTCAACTGAAGTGACCATTGCTAGCAAAAACTTAAGATCGACTTTTTGGGTCTCTGCTATCTAATAAAAACAACCACCACAGGAATGCTTAATAAAGAGGCTATTTAATAAGAGGGTTTTGCTTATGTACCTCCCATACCCCATCTCCCAGCCAGGCAACAGCTGAAAGGACAGTGGCCTCTGTTCCTGGTGAATTTTGATGGTGCCAGAGCAGGCAGTACAGATCTTGCTCTCACAGAAATGTGGATGTGCTTTGACCTGCCTGGCAGCTCCTGAAGGTTCAGCTCAAGTTTGCCTTTGTTTCGCCCCTCTCCATGCTGGAACAGCCTCACAGTGCTTATCAAAAGTATTACCTGCAGCCACCTGGGGCTGGGGACAGCAAATGGGGCAAGCAGCAAACAGACCAAAAAGCTTGGGAAGGAAATACTGGGAGGAAGATATGAGAGAGAGAAGGCTCAAAAGGCCTCTTGTCTGTAATAGGTAGTCTGGAAGGCCACAAACTTGCCTAGCACCAGACACATTTTCAGAAAAGACCTGAGAGGACTCTAGGCCTACACCTCTGACTGATCTTTAGGCTCCACAGGAGGAGGAGATGGAAGCTAAAGCAGAATTGTAGATGGCCTGGCTAAGCACTGAAGGAATGCCCAATCAGAACCAATCTGCAAAGCCTGGGAAAATTATCATTTTTAATTTTTAATTTTATTTTTTTAAAATAGAGATGTGGTCTCGCTTTGTTGCCCAGGCTTGTCTTTAACTCCTGGTTTCAAGAAATCCTCCTGCCTCAACCTCCCAAAATGAAAGACTATATTTTGTTCTTTTGGACTCACGACCATTAAGGAAATTAAGTGAAATGCTCTACATATTCTTTGCCATCTTTCACTTGGCATGTTTATACAATTCAAATTGTTAGAGTTTATTTCTACACTAATCCACTACATGATTCTATCAATAATTTACGCAGTTGATGAGCATTTGAAGGGGGAAAATAAATGAAGACCAAACATGAGTAAAACACACTATTCATTTAGAGCTTGCTGTAGCAAGGGAATCAGCCACAATTTCTTCTGTTTAGCATACTCAAAGGCAGACAGGGTTATAGTTGGGGAAAAAGGGGGAAGGTTCAGGAATGCTCTGCTTGGAGGGTGTTGGCATGAAAGCTGGAAGCTGACCAGCTAGCCGCAGGCATCTTACAGGATTGTTTTATGGAACTTATTTGGGTTTCTCTGATTGATCCCAAGTTGGAAGAGGGAGCAAAATGTTGAGATAGTGGCAGTAATTGAATAAGTCCTGATCATTCTGAACAGATTGCTGTGGAGATTGTGGTTTGGCTTCCAGGACTGGTTGCTGCAGAGGGTGTAGGTGAGAGTTCTATTGTCACAGAAGCTCCGCCCATCGTCCATGTATATGCTCAGTCTCAGATTTGTTTCCAGTTTTTGGCTACTAGGCTTTTGCATTTCACATGAAGTGTGATTTTAGAAAGAATAGCCTGCCAGAACAAGGTCCAATGAATTTTAAAGGAAGGAAACATAATCGAACTCCACAGCAAGGGTCAACCATGAAAAGTTAGGTATGAGTATGGTAATTCCTAAAGCAAGCATTTTTTCAAAAACACAGATAGATAGCCAATAGAATACTAGATTACTCTATTGGGAATAATAAAGATTATTCACACAAACGAAACAAAAAGTAGTGAAACAAACAAAACCACAGGGACAAACAGAAGAAATAAAATGGTACACCTAAATCCAACCACATCGATAACTACATTAAATGTTAACGGTCTAAGCCAGAAGGGGCATGGCAAACTTTTTCTGTAAAGAGACAGATAGTACATATTTTAGGCTTTGCGGGCCATACAGTCTCTGTACACTGCCTCATATTAGCCAGAGGCAGTACATAAATGAGCGGGTATGGCTGTGTTCCAATAAAACTATATTTACAACAAACAGGCTGGATTTAGCACAGGTGATAATTTCCTGACCTTTGCTGTGGAGTTCTAGAGTGTGTTTCCTTTCTTTAAAATTCGCTGGATCTTGTTCTGGCAGGCAGTTAAATTACTTCTGAATCTGGGAACTTCTTTTTAATTCTCTTGGTTTCTTTCCAGTTTGGGAAGTTTCCAAGTTTGGAACCACTTTTAAACTACATTAACAGATTGGTTTTCCAAGCTTAGCCTGGTGATGAGAATTTGGGCTACAAATCCATAGAATAGCTGACTGCCAATGACCTCTTAGTCCCATTCAATGATCACACAGTTCCTCGAGAAGGGAGGGTTTGAAGTGACTTCTGGTTCAATTTTCCCCTAAGAATATAGTCTTTCAGTGTCCTCATTTAATCATTCCCACCTCAATGTGTCATTGGGCTTTGACTTCTGGCCTCCTTGCTGAGGAAGAGAAGACAATAGTGGAAGTAAGAAGTATAAAAGGAGGCCGGGCGCGGTGGCTCAAGCCTGTAATCCCAGCACTTTGGGAGGCCGAGGCGGGTGGATCATGAGGTCGAGAGATCGAGACCATCCTGGTCAATATGGTGAAACCCTGTCTCTACTAAAAATACAAAAAATTAGCTGGGCACCGTAGTGCGTGCCTGTAATCCCAGCTACTCAGGAGGTTGAGGCTGGAGAATTGCCTGAACCCAGGAGGTGGAGGTTGCGGTGAGCCAAGAGCACACCATTGCACTCCAGCCTGGGTAACAAGAGTGAAACTCCATCTCAAAAAAAAAAAGAAAAAAAAAGAAGTATAAAAGGACCCCCATTCTTCCAAGGCTAAGAGACCTCTTCAAAGAGGACCTTCCTACCCCTGGCCACAGCCTGCAGGTGGGGAAGAAACTGGCCAGAGGGCACAGGTGGAACAACAGCCCATCATGACTGGAGGGTGTGGCCTGGAGGGGAGGTAGCCTGAGGATGCAAGTAGAACTCATCCGCATAGCTCTCCCCTGAATAATAATGACAGGGCCAGAACTTGAAGGGAATGGTCTTCCTGTCACTTTCACCCCAGAGACTTTCCAAAGCCCTCTGTTGGTAAAGCTTAATAGTCATTTTGTCAACAGATGTTTACAGAGTCCAGCCCAAGTCCATCTATCACAAAGCAGGGCAAAGGATGGATTTGGAGCTGAGAGCCATTATATTGATAATTGACACATAAAGTACTTTTTATTTTTTTCAACTTAACCCACCCAAGCACACACCTTCATATGTCAAAATAACATTAAAGTAAGTTTTCATTTAAATCTATCCTATATTGAAAGAGCAAAAAAAATGAAGACAATTTGACTCAGGAAGTGCAGTGATTTATACGACCTACAACTTTCAAAGGAAAAGAGTAATAATTTTCCAATGTTTTTATAGTATTTACAGGTCATAATTTAAATAAATATATATTAATTTTTTCCTTTTTGCATAAGTCCTCAAGGAACTCACATCTGTTTTAGCCCAAATTTGTATAATGTTTTGCTTTGCATGGGTTATCTCATTTAATTCTTGCAGAACCTTGATGAATGGTATTATTAATTAAAATGATAATATTAACAGGTAACGTGGTATTATTAATTGCATGCTTCAGTTATTTTTACTTGCCCATAATTGATTTGGTAAGTGACAGAACTTTATTTGCTGATACTGCACGATGAAAACTTTTCATTATTCACGCAGTTTATTCAAATAAAAAAGCTGATTCAGTTCTGTGAGCACTGATGGGGCATGTCAAATGTTTTGGACTGCATGGTTGTGTCCCCCCAGAATTCATATGTTCAAACCTTTATCCCAAATATGATGGAACTTGGAGTTGAAGATGGGCCTTTGGGAGGTAATTTAAGTCATAAAGATAGAGCCTTCATGATAAAATTAGTGCCCTTGTTAGAAGGGATATGAAAAAGCTTTCCCTGCTTGCTTTCCTCTTTCTTTCTCCTCCTGTCCCATCTCTCTTCTCTCTCTCTCTGTCTCTCTCCCCCCCCCGCCCCCCCCCCCCCCCCCGTCGCTGCTATGTGAAGACAAGAAGGCATCCATCTCCAAACCTAGGAGAGGGCTCTCACCAGACATCAGGTCTAGAGGTACCTTCATCTTGATTTTCCAGCCTCCAGAGCTGTGAGAAATAAATGTTAGTTGTTTAAACCACCTTGTCTATGGTATTTTTTTAATAGCAGCCTGAACATCCAGGTAGAGATATGTCCGTATAGTGATCAGACTTGGCTCTTTCATTAGGGGATCTTCAACTGTCAACAACTGTAGTCATTTCTCTTTAACAATCCCCTTCCTCAGAGAGGAAGCTAACAAACTTGTGTGTGGGGATGAGAGTAGCAGTGAGGGAGTGAAGGAGGGGCGTATCTATCCCTGCTTGCAATATTCTCAGAGCACATGGAAAAGGGAACCAGGAGTCTGCAGTCAGAAAAGAGACTCACTCAGGCTTCATTCTCAGTCCTCATGACTGGTGTTTCCAATTTGGAAACGCCTCCATAGACGGAACCTTCTGTCAGGCTGTTGACCTGCAGCATGGGGCAGGGAATCTAAGGCTCTAACTTCTTAGACCAACCATCAGCCATTCATTCCTTTGAAGGAAATACCTGGAACCTTCCATTCCAGAGCCTTTCCAGGATGCTAGAAATGACCTTGCTTACTCAAATTCCCTGCAGATCTAGGTGTTTGGCTTTCTCCTCTGATTTTAATAGCCATCTTTTCTGGTCCTGAAATGTTGTGGCCATCTCTTCTGCGTTTTTTTCTCTTGACCTCCTTCTCATTACATATGGACTTTGTTATTGTTTTGGTGTGTGTGTGAGGTGGGGTAGCTTTTAAAATCTCTTAACTGTAATTTTATTGGAAATTGAGATGTAAATATGTGTCCAACCTGGAAACAGAATGTACTGCTTAGGACCTTTTAATAAAGCTTCCTATCCTCGTGCCTCTAAAAGTCTGTATGTTGCTTCCATATTTTATTAGTGATGGCTGCTATCAAATGTTAGTTTCACATTCATTTTCCCTCAGAGCTTAGAGGCTTTCTTCTGTTAGACTTTGAGCATGTGCTGATACTGATGAGAAGAGTGCTCTCTTCATGGGGACTCCTGTTCCTTTACCGGTAATCTGTTGTTCTCTTTCTGGAAGGTTTTATGGTCTTTTCCTTATCCTTCATTTTCAATTTAACAAATCTGTCTCTAGGGGTTAGAGTCTTTTTATTCATCATTTGGTGCTTGGGGGGACCCACCACCACCACCAAGAATGGCTCTCACCTCTGATTCTAGCTTCTTCTGTAACCGTGTTAAAGGGTATGGCCTCTTTATTCTGGTTCATCTATCAGTATGTTCTCATTTGCTTTCAGTCTTCAAAAAAATTATTCAAAATCTGTGGGCTGATTCTGCCCACCCCAATTCTCATCTGCTATGGACTTATTCTCTTCTGTGAATCCTGTCACTTGAGTGGGATCTGAGGAAGGAGAGAGGGTAAACGTGTGTCTGTCACCCTGACCTAAGTGTAACCTTCTCCCTCACGGTGCTCTTCTTCTGATTGCTTGGACCTCAGAAGGCCCAGGTCTTTGCTTTCTAAGCCAACCTGTGGTTGTATGAACCTTCGCTAGAATATTCTTAGAGGTCAGGAACCAGTTTTATTAATATCATTTTTGTGCATATCTAGAAAAGATATTTACCTGAAATTTTTATGCCAGATGAGAACCAAACACTTTATTGCTGTTGCGGTTTATGCTTAATTGTAACATTCTCAAAAACCAAAGCATGACTCTAAAAAGAGTACTGTGATTATAGTTCACCTTAGTCCTTTCTCTACTCTTTTTATTCTTCACTTATTTTTCACTTTTCTTTTCAAAAATGGCCATTATCCCTAGCTTCTTTCTCCTTCTTTCTTGGTGGCTGTATTTTTGTTCAAATTCTTTTCCACATGTACTTTTGAAAATCAGTCTATTAAGGGATTCTAGAGTTTGTAAATCTTTGTAGAATGCCTGGGGATAGAGCCCTAAGACTAAGGTACTCATTAAAAAAGAATGCCAAGAAGTCTTATATGCTTTAATTTTTAACTTTGAAAATAAAAACTTTTGGGTTTTCGTTTATCACTGGGACTACATGTTTCAGTTCTGAACTATTTCCCTTGAGCTTTGCTGAAATTAATAACAAGCTTTTCAAAACTGTTAGTTAACAGTTTCTAGCCCATAAAATGTTCTCAAGAATAGAAATAGCAAAAGTTTAACTTCAATAAGAAAGCAATTACTGGTCAGCCACCAAAAATTAAATGCATAGGTGAAAAATTTATTTTATACGACTCAATTATGTTAAATATTATAACACATTGGAACCATTAATGCATCATAGCTTTATTGCTGATAGTAGTCATTGTACCTATACCTATCTATTCTGAAGGATTTTTTGTTTTGTTTTTGGTGAAATTTTATCATTCTCTGACTAGTCCAGAAAATTTGGGTTATTTTCTAGTCAAACAAGTATAGAGCTTTTATAAATGTGAACAAAACATTTATTTACTGGTATAAAAATGTTAAGTAACATTGAAAATTACCAAGACATAGCTTCAAAAATCTAGCTTTATAAATGTTAGAAATCGTATGAAAAGGTTAATACTGAATTGAAGTTGCTAGCCTTGATGAGACTCACATATTTTATTATTAATTTCTGAATAATTTAACTTTCCACAAAAACAACTTTGACAATTAAATGAGAATATAGTCAGAAATATTGCTACTCGGTGTTATTAATTATTGGGGAAATTCCCATCCCTATTGCTGTTGTCAATCTGTCATTACATGGTAAGGACCAAGAGATATGTATTTTAGTAAATCATTTGTTAGTAAATATTATTTAATTGAAACCAAAGGCATTTCATATAATTTACATCTTAAGACTCAACTCTCTAAATATCCTGAATTTAAAATTTACTTCAAAAATAAAACGGGCTTAGCTTTTCCAACACAGTTTTTGGCAAAATCAGGCTTTTAATGGAGTCCTGGATGAGAAGTCCAAATTTGGCTCTGTGGCTGACTACAGAATGACTTGTCACCTTAGGTCCTTAAACATGCCATTTTGCCTCTAGTTCATTGATTTTCAGTCATAAAATAGGGACACTAATATTTACTTGTGTGTGTGAGATCATAGCATCTGTAATGAAGTCTATGCCTTCCATAATCTACATGCCATCCACCCCAAACATTAGAAAATGCATGTGACAGGAAAAAATAGTAAGCTTAAGTCAACTCAACTTGAAGTTGGACTCTGAAAGATTATGTAATTCAGCTTAAGGCTTTAAGCCTTGAAAATAATCTTAGATGCAAATGGTGATAGAATTTTCAAAATGAAAGCAATTGCCTCATTCATTGGTGCCAACATTTCTCTTCGTGAAAATTATAACATTTAAATTAACTCCTTGACCTAGAATAAGCATTTGATCCTTTCACTTAACTGAAAAAAAAATTCTTCTTCAAAAAATGTTTTTTATAGTATAGTTGGTTTTTCATTACAGAATGCTTACTAAAATTTTAAATAATTTGTCCTGTGGAAAAATTATTTGTGATAATTTGCCTGAAATTATTGCAGAATTTATGGAATAGTAAATGTATGGAAATATATGTGTCAGAGTATACATATCTGTATACATTTTTTTAAAGCGAGAAGCTTTTAAAAGATTATAAAATAAAAAGAAAGACTGCAAGATTCAAAACATAGTTCCCCTTAAATGACACTTCCATCACCAATAATTGGACTCAGTTGCAGTAATTTTACTTTAGCAAACAGACATGTATTCTATGTCTCACCGGCCACCTGCTGAATCAGAGGACTCCAGATGAAAGGTCAAGAACATAAAACCACAGGAGCTTTTAGAATGGGTCTTCCAACTTAGTTAAAATAAAAATAAAGGACCTGTGTTCCCTGAGAACTGGCCCCTAAATTTTCTTTCTCTGCTTCGGAGTGTGGTAATGATGTGTTCAGGGACTTTGGCCAAAATCGAAGGTTTAGGAAGCATTGAACATAACTTGAGAGTATTTAGCACGTTTACAAATGCATTTGGAAATATTTACATCACCATCTATATAAAAATAAAACTGTGAACAGCTGGACAAGAACACTGGTCTACTCGCCGAACTTTTTTCCAAGTTCCTTGACATCGAGGATTACCAATTGCTTGCCAATGCAGAGTCTGATTTCTGAAACGATATTTTGAAAATGTTAGTTACACTAAAAGCATACCAAAGAAAAATCTAATTTACAGAATCAAAACTTGAAGTTAAAAAAATTAAAAATTTTTAATTTAACCCCATTTATACAAAACAAAAAATTATTTTTAATTAGCCAGACATGGTGGCACCCACCTATGGTCTTGGGAGGCTGGGGTAGGAAGATTGCTTGAACCCAGGAGTTGGAGGTTATAGTGAGTCATGATCTCATCTCTGCACTTCAGTCTGGGTGACAGAGTGAAACCCTGTCTCAAAAAAAAATTGTAATGCACTTGAAAACTCTGTGTTATCACATTTCTTTCCTTCCCTCCTTCCTTCTTTCTTTCTTTTTTTTTTTTTTCTTTTTTTCCTCTGCCATTTAGGCTTTAGTGCAGTGGCACAATCATGGCACACTGCAGCCTCTAACTCTTGGCCTCAAGCGATCTTTCCACCCCAGCCTCCCAGATGGCTGGGTCCACAGGTGCCTGCCACCACATCTGGCTAACTTTTATAAAGAAAAATTATTTGTAGAGATGGAGTTTCACTATGTTGCCCAGCTGGTCTCAAACTCCTGGGTGCAAGGTTATCCTCCTGCCTGGGCCTCCTGGCTTATGCTGGGATTAGAGACGTGACCCACCACACCCAGTTCCTCAATTTTTTTTTTAATGATCACAAACAGAGTTTCCCTTCTTTAGTTTCTGTCAAAGCAAGTTTTAATTAATCACTACTTTATGACACTTTCATGTTGAGAGTAGCTTGTGATTACTATATTTGCTTTTTTCCCTCTATCTCAGTACAAGTGCTGCATAAAGGAAAATGACTGACTATTCCATGTATATTTTAATTGGGGGTCTGAACCAAATGATCTCTTTTAATGCTTTCCAACTCTTTGATTTTATAGTTTAAAAAAAAGGGAACTGAAAAGAGCAAAGCCAGATTATTAAAATTATTATTTTTAAAGTCACTGCTACCTCAGCCAGGGTTTAAATACTTTATGGATACAAATTAAATTATAAATTCATTTAAAATCAAAACATGGATGAGGTATTCAGAAAAATATTATGTAAATATTTTCTATTTGATATAAATTCCTTACCCACTTTATTGTTCATATGGTATGCTCAATGGAGGCCACAAGGCACTAGTGACTGATAAACATAAATTCAAGTTATTAAACATGAAAACATTCTACAGGAATAATAATTGACTGGAAAGGCCCATATTTTGCTTTTTAATCTGTATTTATACCAGTTCCACCTGACATACTGAAAACCAGTATCTATGTGTGACGTAAACGAGTCTTTGCCCAATAGTTGCTCATCAGGAAGTTGACTCTTCCTTTAGTGTTGAATAGTGTTATCAAATTTAAACACTAAATAAATGCAGAACTGGGATACACGTGCATGGTGGTAAAATGTTTTTGGAGTCACTTCTTCCAGAGAAATCTATAGATGTATATAAGATTATTACACTGCAGAGATGAGCCCACCCCTGTGTCAGCCAGGGTTTTGTGAAGAAGATCCATGCAGCAACAGTTCTGAAACTTCACTGTGGGGATGAAGTACCTGGGCAGGAGTCCTCAAACTAGGACCCTCTAGAGGCCAAAGCCAGCCTACCCCTTCTTTGCATCTGGACTGTGAGTTAAGACTAATTTCTATGTTTTAAAGTGTCAAAATCAAAACAACAATGGTATTTTATGACACAAGAAAATTACATGAAATTCCAATTTTAGAGTCCATAGATAGTTTTGTTAGAACAAAGCCAAGGTTTACATGTATGTGGCTATTTTCCTGCTACAAAATTAAGAGTTGAGGAGTTGTCACAGAGACCACAGAGCCTGAAAAGCCAAAAATATCTACGATCTGGCCCTTTACAGAAAAATTTTCTGGCTTCTGACCTAAGACATTATTAAAAACCCACTGCCACTGTACTCCTGGCCGGGCGACAGAGCGAGACTCCATCTCAAAAAAAAAAAAATCCGTCTCCAAAGAGTCTGATTCAGTTAGTTGGAAATGAGGTTCAGAATCACGAGATTCTGATTCTAGTGATCTTTAGACCACCACTTTGGGTGATCAGGTTTTTGGTGATCATTTGGGACCCTTTCTGAACTCCAATATCCCTTTTTTTTTCTGGAGAGGGTCTGGCTCTGTCACCCATGCCAGAGTGCCGTGGTGGGATCTCGGATCACTGCAACCTCTGCCTCCCGGGCTCAAGTGATCCTTCTGCCTCAGCCTCCCCAGTACCTAAGACTACATGCATGTGCCACCATGCCTGGCTAATTTTTGTATTTTTTGTAGAGATGGAGTTTCACCGTGTTTCTCAGGCTGGTTTTGAACTCCTGAACTTAAGCAGTCCACCCGCCTCAGCCTCCCAAAGTGCTGGGATTACAGGCATGAGCCGCCACTCCCTGCCCCCAATATCCAAATGAACCCATGTTCACTGCCAATGTATAGGGCCTCTGGGTTCCATAGTGGGAACTGGAGCCCTGGACCCAGCAGTGCCAGAAGGATGGTCCTCCCCACTACTGTTTTGACTTCCTAAATCATGCCTTGATATGTTGCATATTGGTCCACTGTTCTGGACATGGAGAGGACAGATCTCTCAGAATGAGTGACAAGAAAAGTACTTCAGTTAATTTTCCTCCTTACCCATCAGAGTCCAGGCCATCTCCGGAACAACGGAGGCTCACAGAGTTCATAGCTGGAGGCTGACAATCCACACACACCGTGTATCCCTCTCGAAGATACTGCATCCATCTAGTCAGGGGCCGGTTTTCCACAGCACAGTGAGGGGTCAAGGACTCTGTCTTAAACTCTACACAGTATCTAGAGCAAAAGAAGTAACAATGACACTTGCTATAATGAGCAGTGGCCTAATGCTGTAGAAAGCCTTAGGAAGCCTGTCACCTCTAAGGGCATTTGGCCAACTGGAACAGATAGTGAGAGAATCTTCACAAGTTATGTGTCAATTACAGAATACCTTTAGGGTTTGTCATTCCCTGAACCGTGGTGAAATACTACTGACAAACACAGAGAACCTTTGTGCCATTCTTCAGTCCATCATTGAGCTCTCTGGGCAATATATATGTGCAGAAGTTTGGATCTCCTGTATCCTGTCCAATCAGATTACTAAATTGTGCCCAGAAGTCCAGGTTTTTGTAGAAACCCATCCCTTGGTAATTTTGCTGACCTTAAGAAATTCTATAAATTGAACGAGCAGTTGCTTGAGCCCAAGAACCCTAAAACATGAGCCCAGGAGGGCTAGCCCTTGACACCTAGGTGAGCACCTCTGCTGTTCTGCCCCACAAAAGTACCCAGGAGCTTCCCCACCCTCTCCACCCACCTCACTTGTGTGGTCTGGAGTAATGATGATGCGTTTTGAGTTGAAGTCAATCATCACAGTTACATTGGGCCTCACAGGTGAAAGCAGAAGTGGGAGGCTGAGACATACTTTTCTGACAGAAGTTAGTGTCACCTTAAATTGAGCTGCGGAAAACTCTAACATTACATGTGACTAGACACTGAAAGCCACAGGGAGCATCCAGACATGAGGAATATTTTAGAAATTTGTACTTCAACACAGTTTTCCAATTCTTTAAGGAAACAGGACATAGTAAAAACTCTGAGTATTGTAGCAGAAACTTGTTGCATTTTCAGTTCCATGGTCTAATTCTTTTTTCTTTTTTTTTTTTTTTTTTTTGAGACGGAGTTTCGCTCTTGTTACCCAGGCTGGAGTGCAATGGCACAATCTCGGCTCACCACAACCTCCGCCTCCTGGGTTCAGGCAATTCTCCTGCCTCAGCCTCCTGAGTAGCTGGGATTACAGGCATGCACCACCGTGCCCAGCTAATTTTTTGTATTTTTAGTAGAGCCGGGGTTTCACCATGTTGACCAGGATGGTCTTGATCTGTTGACCTCGTGATCCAAAAGTGCTGGGATTACAGGCTTGAGCCACCACGCCCAGCCCTCCATGGTCTAATTTCTTACCCACAAAATTATGAGTTGCAATGGGTTAAATGGGAAGTGTTTGGAGAATCTGCTTTAAAGATCTTTAACAATACAGCTAATTAGTCATGAAAGGTAACACGTACATTTAGTTATTGAGGTAAGAAATTCTACAATGTGGCTTCAATCAATTTCAGACAGCTAAGCCCAAACAGCTCTTTTTATTATTATTATTTATTTTTCATAGAGATGGGTTTCTCACTATGTTGCCCTGGCTGGTCTCAAATTCCTGGGCTCAAGCAATCCTGCCTCAGCCTCCCAAAGCACTGGGATTACAGGTGTGTGTCACCAGGCCCAGCCTCAGGCATCTCTTCAATGCTATGTTCTCATTAAGTGTGCAGACCAACCTCATGTGGTAGGTTATTACCAGTCTCATTTTTTAGGAAGAAAAAACTGAGGTGGAACAAGTTGTCCAAGGTGTTATGCTAGTGAGGGCGGTGTGAGGACCCGAGTGTGCAGCTGTCTGGCAGCCCTTATCTGACGGCAGAAGAATGGACTTCAGCTGAGCATGAAGGTACTTCCAACCTGTGCGAATAGGTTTCTGTAAGAAACCTGAGTTGAAGTGTGTGTCACTTTCAAATTTACCAAACAGAGGTGGCAAATGAGGAAAAGAGGAAGTTTTTAAAAATGAAAGAAAGAGAAATGGAGAAAGGGGAAGAAAAGAAGATAGTAAAATAATAGAAAGGAAACAAAGAAAGAAGAAAAGAGAGAGAAAAGACAAAGGTCTAAGGTCCATAAAGACTGCAAGAGAAGCATCCTTCGTATGATTGATAAAATAAGATCATAACATAATCTCATTTGTATATAGTTTGTTTCTTGTTGGAGACTGGACCTGAGAGGTAGATACATCTTTATAGCCCCACAAAAATCAGGAAGGGGCAAGTATTTTCCCAACTCTGATGAAGAGTCATATTTTAGCCGAAGTCAAAGAGCAAGTAACAGAAGAAAACATTAAGTCGACTCTCTTGCACGTACTTGACTACATAATTGGAAAAACATGATAAAAAAACAAAACACGAATTTACCCGGCATCCTCTGCGTGTGTAGACCAGCGTGGAGACACAGCTTGTCGTGTTCTCTCCTTGTTGAATGCAGAGGTAGTTATAAAGGCAGGAACTGGAAAAGGGAGAATTCTGTTGAATACAGGGAGCCAAAGTACTCAGAGCGTTGTTCCCCAACCTTGGTTTTGTACCTGTCTAAAGGTCCCCATTTCTAAATTCACAGGGCTGGGGTCCACCATCAAGGTGTGAAATGAGGCCAAGTTACAAATTCCATAAAATGTGTGTGCACACAGATGGGTAGGGAGGGGACCGGCAGGCCTTCTACAAGCACATTTGTCTGCAGAAATAAAACTGTGAGAGGAAAGAGGAGGGCCTGGAGGAAAACCCAGAAGGAAATAAAAGAGTTGGGGGTGAGAAGGGGAAATAGGGAAAAAGTGAGATAAAAGATATTATGAGGAGAAGAGGAAGTTTTTAAAAATGAAAGGAAGAGAAATGGAGAAAGGGAAAGAAAAGAAGATAGTAAAATAATAGAAAGGAAACAGAGAAGAAAAGAGAGAGAAAAGACAAAAGGGATAGAAGGAGAGAAAACAGACAACCAAGGGGAGGAAAACTGAGAAAGAAATAAAGCAGCCAGGCACAGTGGCTCACACCTGTAATCCCAGCACTTTGGGAGGCCGTGGCAGGTGGATCACCTGAGGTCATGAGTTTAAGATCAGTCTGGCCAACATGGTGAAACCCCGTCTCTACTAAAAATACAAAAATTAGCTGGGCATGGTGGCAAGCACCTGTAATACCAGCTACTTGGGAGTCTGAGGCAGGAGAATTGCTTGAACCAGGGAGGCAGAGATTGCAATGAGCTGAGATCACACCCTTGCACTCCAGCCTAGGCAAAGGAGTGAAACACCGTCTCAGAAAAAGAAAAAAAGGCAGAAAAAGCAGAGTAGGAAAGAAGGTGAGTCTTTCCCAAACCCAGGAAAAGTTCATGGAAGCTCTGCCCACCACATAGTACCAATGTAGCTGCCCAGTACCAGCTTGCACATCATCGTCCCCACACCAGCTCAGGGAAAGGAAGTCTTCAGTGGTCCCCTTCTTTTCCCTTTTTCTCCCCACAACCCTACTCCAACTCTGATGCTCTGGGTCAGAGAAAAAAAAAAAGGTGCTAGGAATCCTTCCTCCTGCCTCTGCTCACTTTAACTCTACTGTGTTTGTGTGTCTCCTCCCTACTTCATCACCAAGTCTAGGGAGGCATTTGTTGCTATAATAACACCTACAGGATCCAGTCTCCTGGATCAACTCTGTTGTCATCTTGAGGAAGACAGGGTTTTGGTATCACTATAGCTTCATACATTTACACACTCAATAAATATTTATGCAAGGAATGAAGGGGCCAGTGAGTGAATGAAAGAAGTCATGGGCTTGCAGCCAAGACACACAGGCTCTACTTCCCTGTAGTCTTCTGTTCCAGTACTGAGCCTAGCAGCCAAGATGGCTCGACAGTCCTTCCTACCTTTGTTTCAGAAACTGGGCAATTCCAGGAAGGGTAGATATAAGCTGATATTAACTTGTGAGATACCAAAGTCATCATCAACATGAACTCAACAATGTGAGGGTATCGGTTGCAAAATAGATGCTTCAAGCCTACTTGTTGATTTTACCTGACTTTTCTGTATCAAAATGACAAGCCTTAAGTCTTTTTAAGATTTTCTTAATGAAGCATTATTTTTATACTACTAGGGAGTTTAAGACAAGAGGCTGGGCACAGTGGCTCGTGCCTATAATCCCAGCACTTTGGGAGGCTGAGGCAGGCGGATCACTTGAGGCCAGGAGATCAAGAACAGCCTGGCCAACATGGTGAAACGCTGTCTCTACTAAAAATTATACAAAAATTAGCCAGATATGGTGGCATTCAGCGGTAGATCCATCTACTCAGGAAGCTAGGCGAATCGCTTGAACCCAGGAGGCGGGGGCTGCAGTGAGCCAAGATTGCACCACTGCACTCCAGCCTGGGTGACAGAGCAAGACTGTCTCAAAAAAAAAAGACAAGAGCTACCTAATACCAGGTAGTCACTTGCTCCCAGGAGCTGCAAGAGTTCTTGTCTCATGTGGTTTGGTGGCTAATCTCTCCAGTCTGAAAATTATGCACATCTAGACTGAACTCTAGAGTCCTAGCTTGTATTTTGCTGCACTGACCTGTTTAATTGTTTTCTAAATGTGACCAAAGCTTTTGTATTTCTAAGATCTCCAGACAGAATTAGAAAGAACACGTGAGTGCGTGTATCCTTCTCGGTTTCTCTCAGACCTAATTATCAGAAACACAAACATCTGAAGGATTTTCGTTCTCCCATATGTTTTCATTTCTGTTCTTCAGACAGAAGATTTCTATAGATTTCTGTATGTATTTCTTCACTAAGTGAAGAATAAACTTACTGCTAAATCCATGCAGCACTACACAAGTCAGTCTGTAATTTTTTCGGGATTCTTTAGCTCAAATATGTATGTATTCTAAGTTGTACTGCATTTATCGTTACAAAAGTTTAAAGGCAAGGTATTTAATTTATAGCTCAGAAAAGGAGGTTATGAAGTAGAGGAAAAACATAAATATATGACTCTAGTTTCTGATACAAAATTCTTGGAAACATTCTATAATAATAACAAAAGCCATCCTCCTTAGTATAGTGGTTAGAAGGAAAAAAATAAATAAGCAAGCAAAACAAAAGGCAACAATTATGCGCTTTTAAGTTTCCAGGGACAACTTAAGTCACTTTTCATGTATTAATTCACGTAATTCTCACAGCCTCTTGAGATAGATCCTATTATATCTTCATTTCACAGATGAGAAAATTGTGGCACAGAGAGATTAAGAAATGTGTTTAAGGCTCACATGTAAATATAGCACAGCCAGGCAATGTCCCGAAATCAAACTCCCCAGGGTGGCACTCCACCGCCTCTGTAACAACACAGATGGCAAAGTTCCAGTACTGTATGCATCTTTCCCATGAATTATTTCAGTTCGGCTTTATTTTCCCTTTCTGTCACTAATCACTATGCTCTATGTGAAGTCAGATTTAAGAAAGGAAAAGAGACACTTTTAGCCCCTTGTACCTGGAGTGCCCTCAGGCCACGAGAGAGGTGGGGGACCAGGAAGGGCACACAGTGGGTGCAGGGTCACCCCCTTGGTACCATGGCCCCTGGTATGTGCGTAGCCTGCTCGCTTACAAAGTATACGTTACCAACTTTAATAAAAATGGTGTTATACCAATTTCATTCATCGGAAAACTAAGGCTCACTGAGATTAAACGAAAGGGAAAGAAGCAGTAAGTGACTAAGCAAGGACCCAGCACAGAAGCTATTTTCTTAGGGGCACTTGGGGGTTTTCATTTTTGTTTCCCTTTTTCCTTTTTTTTTTTTTTTGTTTATGATAGAGATGGGGTCTCGATCTGCCACCCAGGCTGGTCTTCTGGGACCCAAGCAATCCTTTTGCCTTAGCCTCCCAAAGTGCTAGGATTACAGGCATGTGCCACTGAGCTTGGCCCATCATTTTTTTAAGACTTTCTATCAAGCTCAGTTTCATGCTCTTGGGATTAGGGTGCATCCTAAGAGCAAGCCAGGTACCCAGGCCTTGGGCTTGTTTGGCGGCACATTCTATTGCCAAGATCCCTCTCCTCACAGGAGCCAGACTGCCTGGAGGTCCCTGAACCAGCACCACTTTTTAATACACCCCCCAAATTCACTTTTCATCACTTAAGTAATGAAATAGCTTAGAAATTGTTTGTGCCTCCGGCCCCACTTCTGCTAATGCGGAGGCCTGTGACCCAGCAGCCCTGGGACAAAGGCCTCCAATAAATCTAAGTTCTCCTTCCTGGCAACAGTATTCAGATGCAATATATTCTTTGTTCACAGGCGATCTGCCGAAGTTTCTGGCGTTCTACTGGCCTACCATTGTTTGGTTTTGCAACAACTTCCACTTCTAAAAGCTGGGCACTGCATATACTTACTTTGAACATGAAAGTAAATTAAATTTGCTTTGAGAAATTTGTAACGCCCTCTGACACAATGGGGTGTCACAAAAGCAGGCATGGGGTCACTGGTCTGTAGATACAGTGCAGTAGAGAGTAAAATGAAAAATTGACAGATAATACTTACCTAGAAGCATATGGTTTATAATACAGCACATTGATCTCCTTTTAGGGGGAAAACACACATATATAAACAATTGTCAATGATGTGTAACATATTCAGTAATGCAGCTTTTTAGATTTGTTTTTATGATAAAAGTATCATGCTTGCATTAAATGAAACAGGAAAAGGAAGTAGCTACTCGATCATGAATAAGAGAGCTTCAGGGATCATGCTTCCTTCCTGGCTTGACAGGCCTTTATACTTCTACTTAGTTACGAGAATCTGTAGTTACAATTTTAGCTGTAATGATGCAAGTTAATCGCAAAACAATATTGAGGTTGGAAAATCCCATAAGACTTAGAGCCAGGAGATCCAGGTTTACGTTCCATAGTCCTTCACACAAGCTGTCACTTTTTGGAACTCCAATGTCCTCAGGTATAAATCAAGGAGAATGACTCTGTCCTACCTCTCCGTGGAGGCAGAACTGTGGTCCCCCAAAGATGTCCGTGTCCTGATCCCCAGAATCTGTGAATATGTTATATTACGTGGGAACAAGGAATCAAGGGTTAAGGTTGCTGTTCAGCTGACCTTAAAACAATGAGAGTAGCCTGGGTCATTCAGGTGGGCCCAATGTAATCACAGGATCCTTAGAAAGAGTTGGTCAGAGCCTGGCCAACATGGTGAAACCCTGTCTCTACTAAAAAATACAAAATTAGGCCAGGTGTGGTGGCTCACGCACTTTGGGAGGCTGAGGCGGGAGAATCACCTGAGGTTAGGAGTTCAAGACCAGCCTGGCTAACATGGTGAAACCCAGTCTCTACTAAAAATACAAAAATTAGCTGGGTGTGGTGGTGCATGGCTGTAATCCCAGTTACTCTGGAGGCTGAGGCAGGAGATTCACTTGAACCCGAGAGGCAGAGGTTACAGTGAGCAGAGATGGCACCACTGTACTACAGCCTGGGTGACAGAGCGAGACTCTGTCTCAAAAAAAAAAAAAAGATGTGGCAATGAAAATAAGACACAGACAAATAATGCAGTATTGCTGGCTCTGAGGATGGAGACAGTGGAAATGAGGAAAGGATGTGGGCGGCCTCTGGAAGGTGGAAAAGGCAAGGAAGAGGAGTCTCCCCTAGAGCCTCCAGAAAGGCCTGTAGCCCAGTTGACACCTTTATTTTCACCTGGGGAAACCCATGTCAGATTCTGACCTTCAGAACTGTAAGATAATAAATCTATGTTGTTTTGAGCCACTAAGTTTGGGGTAATTTGTGGCAGCCACCATAGAAAATGAATACCCTCCTTCACAGGGTTGCTACGAAGACTGGACCAATCATATCTATAAAATCTCTTTGCTGTGCAAAAGTAAGGGATTCGTGTGCCGCCCACAAAGGTGCCTGCTCTGCGAACAGGAAGTCTGGTGGGGGTGGGAGGCAGTAACAGGGACACAGGCGACCATGCAGCAGGATAAGAACCTCCAGGTTGAGTGGAGGCTTCTTCTGCATGCTTCCACGCCAACCTGCGTTTCCTTCCATCCCAGAGCTCAACTGTGAGTTCTGTTTAGCTGTGATATGTTTGTTAATCAAGTTTAGATCTCTAAAACCTAGCACGGTGCTGGCACACACAGGAGGTGCTCAGTGAGTGTTAAATTAATGAAACACATAAGTCCAGGAGCAGTGGTTCATACCTGTAATCCCAGCACTTTGAGAGACCAAGGCAGGCAGATCACCTGAGGTCAGGAGTTTGAGACCGGCCTGACCAACATGGAGAAACCCCATCCCTACCAAAAATACAAAATTAGCCAGGCATAGTGGTGCATGCCTGTAATCCCAGCTACTCGGGTGGCTGAGGCAGAAGAATTGCTTGAACCCAGGAGGCAGAGGTTGCAGTGAACCAAGATTGTGCCACCACACTCCACACTGGGCAACAAGAGCGAAACTCCATCAGAAAAGAGGAGAGAGGAGAAGAGAAGGGAGGGGAAGGGAGGGGAGGGGAGGGGAAGGGAGGGGAGGGAAGGGAAAAGGGGAGGGGAGAGGAGGGGAAGGGAGGGGAGGGGAGGGAAGGGGAAGGGAGGGAAGGAGAAAGGGGAGGGAAGGGGAGGGGAGGGGAGGGGAGGGGAGGGGAGGGGAGACATAAGTGAATGCACAGTGGCTGGAGTGAAACAGGGCCTGGGACCCCTGGATAATTCACCAAATTGAATGTCCACATAGTTGCCTCTCATGTCCCCCTTGTTTTCCTCTAGTAAGCCATTATTTTCCAAGGAGCATTCCACAGCACATGAATGATTGTAGTGGGACGCTCTGTGGAAAAGGGGTCATATAATCAAATTAAGTGGGAAAACATTGGAAATCCTCTTTCTCTCTTACAGAATGAACATGCAGATCTGCATAACAAAGGCTCTGAAAGTTTCTTTGGTAGAGAAAACTGTCTGATTTACCCCATATTTTCCTAATAATTCCCTTTTTTGCAGAACTATTCTAATGAAAGTGGATGCGTTTTGGGAACATCTGCCTTCAGGAAAGTGCTGCTAAGGTGACTCAGCTATGACAGGGTGTCGGTCACACTTGGGCCACAGCAGCAGCTCTCAGACTCCAGTGAGCATCAGAGCCCCTGCAGGCCTTGCTGCAATGCAGAGTGCTGGGCCTGCACACAGGGATTTTGATCCCATGGTTCTGGGCGGGGCTGAGGAACCAGACCCTAAGTCTGCTGGTCCAGGACCACCAGTTAGGAATCACCACACAGGGTTGTTGGAGGGTTCTGTCTTCCCCAACTAGCTTGTAACAGGAGTAATCAACACCAAGACATCTCCAGCAGGAGGGGATGCTGGGGCCCAAGGTCAGGACTACAAATGCCAGCAGGTCTACCTCAAGTAGAGATTTCTCCTCTCTTCCCAAGCTGACATCTTTTATTTTATGATAATAGGGAAGGAGGCTGTTGGGTACAGATATGTCTTGCTGATGTTAAGACACAGTCACTAACAACTTCCTGCGTTGTCCCAGTGTAGAGATTAGGGCTGGGAAGGGGAGTGCAACAGCCTGGATCCCCATTGAAGAGTTTGATGTGCTAAAGAAACCCTCTAGCAGCCAGGCGGACATAGGAGTAGGCAGCTGCTTTTCCTGATAGGTTGGTGCTAGCTTTTAAGAACCACCAGAAACATCCATAATGTCCTACAGCGTCTTCCTCCTGGAGCTGTTTGTGTGGTGTCTCTGCAGAGAGCATGACTGAGTGTAATTTTGTTCTATGACTGTGTCTGTGAGCAACCACATCTGAAGCGCTGAATGATCTCCCTGTGACCTTAATATGACCACCATATCAATGCGGTAACAACACTCTGACCCCTCCATTCGCCACCCCACTACCAGAGTGATCTTTTCCTGTGCAGAAAAGATCACCCCAATGGCACTTAAGATAAAGCCCAGAATCCCAAATAGGGTGCTCTCTGTGCACCCCACATGCCCACCTTTCTTTGCCTTCTCAAGTGGGCCTTGTGCTTCCTCGTGTTACATAAACGAGCCAATGATGTTCATTCCTCACCCTAGGCTGAGACCCTCACAAATATGCTGGCACCAAACTCAGTTTTTTGACACATGGAACTGTTTTTAAATAGCCAAACAGGCAGATGTTTAGCCACTTAGGGCCTGCCTGCATACCTGTGAAACTATACCCAGCATCTGTTGGACACTGATAGGCTTTGTGTTATCAGCTCCCAAGATGCTGCTGTCCTTCTGAGGTCTCTGACCCAGAGACTCCCACATGAGCTGCTGGATGATTTCACCTTGACATTTAAGATGATCTCACCTTGACATTTAAAGCCCTTTCCACTCTCCCTCTCCCCCAGGAGTTGCTGTGCCCTCCTCTCCTTCTAGATGGGCCCCTCTCCCCAGCTCACCATAAGCCTCTGGACAGTCTCATGCTGTGAGGATGTCCCCTCTCATGCAGCCCTGTCCAGGCATTGCCCTGTAAAGCTTGCTGTGCTACTGCCTTTTGTGACTATAGCTTTTCCCTTGATGAGCTTTCAAATCCCTCAAACCCTCTACACCTGGCCATCGGTTTAACCACACCAGTCTGCCTGCCTAGGCAGCTGTACAAATCTCAGCCCCATCTCTGGGGAAGCCCCTCCTCCCCCCTCCCTCAAGACCAAGGGGAATCACCTGATTATACCTGCGGATAGCTTCATGCACGTCTCACTTGTTTCCTACCAGTTGCACCAATTACTGTAGCTGTAATCCTTAATTCCCTGAGATTATCTGATTACTGCACCCCTCTCACTAGGCTGTGATCTACCTGACAGCCGGCTCCACATCAACTCTTCTCACCATTGTGACCCCAGCGCCCAGCCCAGCACCTGGCATCAAGTAGACACTCAATAAATATTTGTGTGTGGAAAAAAAGAAGGAACAAAACGGCTTGACAAGGATTGTGTTGACATGAAATTTCCAAGTTCCTATGAAAAATATATGGTTTTTGCTATCCTGAGAAGTCAGTGTTTTGCCCTATTGGAGTCAGTACAGATCAACACATGAGCTTTTTCATTTATTTCTCTGTGAGCGTTGTATGATCCTCAGCTCATTAATGAGTCAATTCCTGGCCTCTCCATTGGCCACTCCAAAACCAGAGTGATCTTTTCAAATCACATTAGCCCTGATCCAGTCTTGAGAGGAGAGGCAGGTAAAGGTAATCACGAAAAAAAAAAAAATGATAAAACAATCATTTTATCATTGTTTAGAATTTTGTGATTTTTCCAAGATTTTCACACATGTGAGTGTGCATAAACAGAAATTGCCATGGAAGGTGAAATAAAGTTATCCTTCCTGGATACTTACTGTGCTGTGTGAAATGTCACCATCCTATCTAAAGTCCTTTATCACCAGCTTGATTGAGTTCATTCAAAACCACAAGCATGGGATTTATTTCATTGCTGAGTCTATGCACAGCGAGAATGGGTCACTGGATTGTAAAACACACTGAGGGAAGTGAGGGAAACGGAGGCGTTTGCACAGCTGGCCATAATTCCTTTATTAAGCATTTCCTGAGCTTCCTATCTACTTTGGGCAGCCTGGCCCATCCCACTCCCTGTGATGCATGGAAATTTCCCTGCACAGCCGATGGCCTTTTATGGGATGAAGTAGTCAAAAAGTCGTCACAGATAACAGAGGGAGCAACCATGAAAACATCAGTACCATAGGAGTGCCCGCAGTCCTGACCCTGCGGGGTGGAGTACTCCAGGCAGCCGGCTCTCTCTTCCAGGGGTGGGCAGGGCGCCCCGCCGTTCTGAGGCTCCTGCTGCACCGAGCGCCTCCGCACACGGGTTGTAGGCTTGCACTGGTCTGCACAACCACTCCAGGGGCTCCATTCCCCCACGAAGCATGGGCGAGCTGAAAAACAGCACAATGCTCACCTGAGTAAATCCCCACAGACTGCCAGGCTGTTCCCACCATGTAAATTTCACCTGGCCCCAGGCCCTTTATCAGAAGCACACAAATTCTCAACAGGTCTCAGTTGGCACTGACCCCACCTGCCCACCCTGATGGTGAACTGATAACCCGGTACCCCTTAGAAGCAGCTGGATACCCCAGGATCCTAAATATGGATCTGACCCAGGGAAACACACCCAAGCAGATGAGGTGGATGCTTTCCAGGGAATATCTCATACTCCCAGACTGAGATCAGATCTTTGCTTTTGTTTTTCCTTGGTATTAACTTTATCTGCTCTGCCCATGCATTTTTATTATAACAAGACATTCTCATTGTAGCCCACATAAACAAACAAAAAAGTATAAAAAGGAAAATGTACTTCACCCACCAATAATCCCATCACCAACTCAGGTCAATTCTTCTCAGCAAATATGTTTCCACAAGAAACAGGGTTTAGGGTCATTCATAGGGACCCCTATACTTTAAGCTTCTCCTGTTTATTTTCTTTCTCCATGGCTTGTAGACTCATGAACTATGAGGGCTGGAGTTTTGTGGTGAGCAACCAGGGCCCAGAGAGATAAAGAGTATTCGCGGTCACACACAGAAGAGGCAGAGGCAGGCCAGGAATCTGGCCCTGGAGTCGTGTTTGTCCTGTTGGTCTATGCTCCTCCACATGATTTGGTCAGTGTGGGGTTCAGCTGGTTTCTCAGCAGCCAGCAGTGCACTGGGCTGCTCCCTGGAGTCCAGCAGTACGTCCTAGGATTCTGACAATGGACAAGTAAAGCCATTCTCCTTCCTTGATTTTGAAGTCTACTTACCAAATCTGAAGATGTAATTTAAAAATGCAATTTCCTCACCATGACCATAAAATCAATATGGCGTCACATTTAACTTCTCATTAAAAGTTCTAATGTGTCTCAGACTGTAATAAGTTTTTAAATTGAATTATTTCAGGACTTGAAATTAAGAAAAGGAAAGAACTAGAAGACAGATGTGCCCATGTCCTAGGTGCCAAACTTTTTTTTCCACAAAGTGTGATCCACTTTCCTATTCCCCTCATACTTTCAAATTCACAGTTTCCCACAAGAAAGCACTCTGACTTCTTTGAAAGTTTGATTTGAAATTCTGGGTTCATGATTTTTGGAGGACATGTGATTTGGCAGCACACAGCTACTCCCAATGTAAAAAGGGTCTCACGAAACAAACATACCAGTAATTTTAAAATTTCCATACTGATTTAAAACATGCTTTCAGTCATCATTTAAATTCCCATGGGTATCACATGTCAACTACCTAAAGAAGCAAGAATGAGCCATGTTAGGATTCATTCCCAGTATCTGCCATTCGTACATCTTTTGGAAAATCACAAGCAGGTCACTTCCTGCTTTTGTTGGCTTTTTCTTTTTATGATTTCATAATTTCCTTTTTCTTTTTATGATTTCATAATTTCATTGGCCCATCAAAGCAAAAGGCATTTAAAGAGATCCCCTAGGCTGCGAGCTGATTGAAAAGGGCTCCTTCTATCCTTTGTTATTTCAGTACCTCTTTTCTTCGACCCTGAGTCTAGCTAGTCCTGCTGTGATGTGTTGGGCTTGAACAACACTTAATAATGCATACAAAAGAATGTACTTGTTTCAAAGATTAACATATGGACATCACTATAAAATTTTGCCATAGCATTAAGTCATAACTTAGTAATACGGCCTTGAGTTAGACTCAGTGATGACACTGGGGAGGGTTTTCTGACTGAATTTAGCCTTCCAGGATTCCATCATCATATGTGTCTCTTGTCTAATATTTGTTTCTTGTTTTGGTTTGGTCCCACAGTTGAAGTCCTCAAAATTACACAATCAATCATTGCATCAAGTTGTTTCTACTGGTGAAGGTTGTCCCTAGCAAAACACTGTATCCTGTTTTTCTATTCCATGATTTTAAAAGCTCCATAAAGAGAATCAGAAAGTTTTGGGTCTAGAACAATGACATCTCAATAGCTGCATTATGAGACAAAAAACACTCATTACATTATGTGAATAAAAAGGTGTTTCACAAAATAGTTTGTGTGAGAAGATTTATTAAATTAAGAATTATTTATTCCTATTCTGCACCAAAGATTCTGTTCTTGGTTAGCTTGTGAACGTTTGATTATTTGGATTGCAAGCCATCATAAATCACAAGAGATCTTTGGTCAAGGAGGTTAGGAGAAACATGAAAACTTCTGACAGATTTATTACAAGTCATTTATTACGGCTGTCTGACACAGATTTCCTTTTGAACGATTCCATTAGTATTCTTTTCCCCTTTCCCACCAGTTCATCTAATTCACATCTATTCACGGCATATTGAAATATTCTTTTTACATTCTGACCTTCTCAATCTTCACTTGCATTTCAGCAGCTGTTAACGGAGCCGATAGAATGTGGTACCTAGGAGCGACATGATCGCCTTTGACTCCAAGTTTGTCACAGCTTCCCAGCTGCTTCACAGTTAGGATTTGATAATATCACCCACCCCTTTTAGGAGAAGAAAGCCTAGATTTAATGGATGCCAGAAAGCTCAGCAAGCTTGCTCTTTTCTTCTTTGTTTAAACTCAAGCTAATATTCAGGTTGGGTCTCCCCAGAAGCAGTCCATGAGACATGGATTTCAATGAAAGTAATTGATTTGTGAGGGGATCTCAAGCACCATACAGGAGTGGAGAAGAGAGTCAGAGAAGCAGAGGGAAGAGAGCACAGAGAGAAAATAGACACCTAAAAGCTCTACTGAAGGCCTAGTGGGCATCCCCGGCTCTCAGCTCATTGGAGAGTGAGATAATGGATGTAGATTCGGAGTGCAAGTAATTATCAAGTCCTTGCCCATTTACCAATTGGTCCCCCCTTGCCCATTTACCAATTGGTCCCCCCTTCTCAAGACTTTTCCAGTTATCGGAGATCCCTACCACAGCCAAAGGAGAATATGTTATATATTTGAGGAATGAGTAGCACACAAGAGTGCAGCACATTTTCACAGTCCTAATGGCCAGCTTTTTCAAGTCTTCTCCCAGTCCTGCTGCGCACGCGCGCGCGCGCGCACACACACACACACACACACACACACACAGATGTTTATTTCTTCTCAGAGCTTAGTGTTCCTTGCCTTGTAGCATTGCCATAGTTCATAATTACATATTCACTTGTTGTGTTTATTGTTCATGCCCCTGAGGATCATGACAGCTTTTTATTTCATTCCAATCACTTGGCACATGGTAGGTGCTTAGTAATAGTCATTGAATGAATGAGTGAAATGGTATTAGGCATGTTTTCCCTCCTCCCTGGATAATGTTCTACATTGAAACAGACTCTGATCTCATATCATTAGTTAGAAGCCAAAGCACTAATGGAGGCTCCAGCAAAGGACGGAAGTGGGGTGGAAGGATAGGAGCAAATCAGAAGCTCCCCACAACCAAATCCATGGCAATTCTTAGCCTGGCCCTGAGTTTGGGCTCTCCTGGCAGCAATGGCCCCAAAGGTGTCCATTGGAAGGAGCATTGTTTTCTGTGCCTTAAGGTCAGGTAGGTCCAAGCTTCTCCTGGCAGCTGCAAGTCCTTTAGATCCTTTCTGATCTATTTATATCTTCTGCCAGAACCATATGTTGAAAGTAACAAGTTTCTTTACTTCTATTATCTGTGGCATGAAATGCCATTTCCTTTCATTTGATCCAAACTTCCCTCACTTAAGAATTTCAGAGTATGGTGGAGAAAAAAAAATCCGTGCTTATGATTTCTGTGCCACTCATGGTCTGACTGTTTGGGGAGGCCTCCTTTTCTCCCAGCCAGACTCTTCAAGGTCACGTCTTTCACTTTTGGACCCATCTTTCCAGGCACTTCTCATCTCGGAGTTACCACGGGACATTCTCCAGGTCTATTTGCAGCTCTGGGAGTTGTGCCAACCAGAGCAAGACACTCTATTCTCAGCCTTTAGGTACAAAAGAATCTTTAAAAAAAATTTTTTTTCAAATGCTTTTCTAGGTGATGCCAAATACGTGCAAACAGAGAGCAACAAAACGAGCTGACAGCCAGAGTCATTCATTTTATAAAGAGAGTTTGGACTATTTCTTCTTCAGTGTGAGGCCTTGTTCTTGTTTTAATGTAGCAGTGTCTCCTTGGTTAATCACAGAGACTCATGCATTCTCCTTTGTAATCTAGCCCTGCCTGCTTGGCTTTTTGCCACCTAAAAGTTTAAGGCCACCCACAAACAAGTGCTTTCTCCCTCACATTGTTAAGTTCAAATAGTCCTAATCATTCCTAAGGAAATGTTCTTACACTATACCCACAGCAGTACCCATTTATGCATAGCTATTGTTTCTTTATCTTCTATGGAAGAAAAATAAAACAGCCCTATTATCCCTCAGTACCCACACATGCACACCTCATAGTGAAGTAAATTAAATATATGTCATCTCCCCCCGCATTTTTTTTTCTCTTTTTGAGAGGGAATCTTGCTGTTTTGCCCAGGCTAGAGTGCAGTGGTGACATCTTGACTCACTGTAACCTTTGCTTCCTGAGTTCAAGTGATTCTCATGCTTCAGCCTCCTGAGTAGCTGGGATTACAGGAGGGCACCACGATGCCTGGCTAATTTTTGTATTTTTAGTAGAGATGGTGTTTTGCCATGTTGGCCAGGCTGGTCTCGAACTCCTGACCTCAGGTGATCCACCTACCTCCGCTTCCTAAAGTGCTAGGATTATAGGCAAGACCACCATACCCAGCCATCATCTTCCTTTCTCTTTCTCCATGTGTATTCCTCTTTCTGTAGAGCCTTGTCAAAGCTTCTCTGAAAATCAAATGAGACTACATTGCCCAAGTGCCTACTAATCTCTCAAAAAGACCAAATAAAATGTTCAAGATTTTTCTCCCCTCTTGCAGAAACCATGTTATCTGGCCCCCAACAGGTTTTTTTTTTTTCCTTTTGAGACATTTACTGGACTAGTTCACAAAGTACTAGCGAGATGATATGGGCTGCCTTGTTTGATAAACAGAATTTTATACACTATGTAACCCAGGAAAAAAACAAAGATATGAATAAAAAAGATAATAGTACTTTTTTTTCCTGGGTAACAGGTTTCCAGGTGAGTTGTTTTCTTGTTCTATGCATTTCTGTATTTTCCAGATTTTCTGCCACAAACACATATTTTGTAGTCAGGGAAGGAAAATCTTTTATAAAGGAAATGTGGCCACACCCCGGGTAGCAGTGTTAGCTGAAGCCATGGATGACATCCCGCTGGGTATGGGTAGGATGACTGCTCACATTCTTTTGACAAACATTATGAAGTGGCATCATGATAGTCATTGGGGGTTATGAAGATGGGCAAGACACACTCTGCCCTCGAAGAGCCCAGAGTAGATGGAGGGAAAAGGCTTGCTCACTCTGCTGGTGTTTATGTGGGGCCTACTCCGCAAAGCACACTGCTTCTCTTAAGACCTCATTTCTCTGAGGCAGAAAAACATCATGTTTTGGCGTTGGGCTCTGGATCTGCATGACCTGGGTTCATATCTCACTGCACCACTTATTAGTGCTGTGACTTTGGACAAGTTACCTAACCTGTCTGTGCCTTGCTTACCTCGTATGTAAAATGAGACCAAAATGAGGAATAACTTCAGTGGGTTGTAAGATCCAAGTAAGTTAATAACTGTGAAGTCCTTGGGAGAGTGCTGGCATGGAGTAAATGCTAAGTGTTAACAACATGACCCTCCTTCACTGCTCACCCAGGGCCACAGCCAAATTCTGCTAAGTCAAGTGCATTCGAATACTGGCTCCAGGCAGGCCTGTCTCTCAGACTGTTCTGGCTCCTGTAAAGCTCAACTCCCTAAATCATCTTACACTCTGGCATCTTTCCTTTGGGTGAGTTTTGGAGCCCATATTTTCAAGCATGGTGCCTCTTTCCCTCCAGAGATGTCATCAGACTTCAGCTAGTTTGTTTCCTACACTCTCCATAAGTCTAGGAGAAGGCACCAGCCCACATAGGCTATTCTATGTCCTGCTTCATTTGGGTTAATTACCCTCTCCTTAAGCTGCCAATCAATGATCTAATGCAACTACTATCCTATGATCTTAGAAAAGGCAAACTCTAGGAACCCAGCTGGATAATTAGAAATTGGGGTGTTGTCCACCTCATAAGCAAGTCTTCCCAGCAGTTCCTCCAGGGCAGGGTGACTTGGAACTGGTCCCCTCCTCTACTTTCCGCCATCCCTGGTAAGGCACAGCCAGTGGAGAAGTTTCCATCCCTTTTTTAGTGGAAGTGGGAAGTGAGCTGTGATGCCCCTTTGGTGTTGAAACTCATGCCATCATCATAATGAGATTTCCTGAGATCATTTCAGAACAGATGTCTTTGACAGTTTAGAAATTGTATAGATCCAATAATATTTTAGTTTTTAAATGATAAAAAGTCTTTTTACTTAGAAAAAGCGATGCCAGTATTTCATCTCTTAGCTACATAATAATAAAAATAATGATGCGTTTATCAAGATGAAAAAAATCAGAAGGAATGGAAGCATGCTTAGTTACATTGACTTGGTTACATTTTCCATTCACATTGAATGTAATATCATTCAAAATAGGCTTTAAGCAGCAACAACAGATAATATAATGGGTAAGAAGGGAAAGAGGGCCAGGTGCCATGGCTCACAGCTGTAATCCCAGCACCTTTGGAGGCCAAGGCAGACAGATTGCTTGAGCCTAGGAATTGGAGGTCAGCTTGGGCAACAGGATGAAACTTGTCTCCACAAAAAACAGCCAGGCTTGGAAGCACAGGTCTGTATTCCCAGCTATTCAGGGAGCTGAGGTGGGAAGATGGCATCTGAAGCGGAGGTATGGAGGTTGCAATGAGCTGAGATCATGCCACTGTACTCCAGCCTAGGCGACAGAATCAGATCCCGTCTCAAACAGGAAAAAAAAAAGAGAGAGAGAGAAGAGATTCTAAGAGGCAGAATGGTTCTATGTGTATAGAGTAACTGAGGGCTCTGAGATGCTGAAACCTGATTTATCTAGGAATACATAATAGCCATAAACTGGCACAAATATTTGTGGCAATTGGCAATCTAAAATCAGACAGTTCAGAGCTCAGCTCTGCTCACTGGTGTTAACCTGAGTAATGGAAACCTTGGAAAGTCTTAGCTGTTCTGTCTGTAAAAACACTAGTAGAGGTCACCAGGTTCTTTTCCCAAATGTTTGAGATTAAGTAAGTCTCAGAACTTAGGATTTCCTGGCTCTTAGAAAGGGAATACAGTCTATGTGCCTTATTTGGGGTGCCCCCCTCTCCTTAGCAGGGTCTGGAACAGCTCACCTCAAAATATATTAATATTTTTGCTGTAAAATATAAACAAAGATGATTAATATCCTCCTATCAGTGCAGGTCAGGTGAGATTTTTGCCACCAATTGAGTTATGAAAAAGCTTTAAAATGTTAGCACTTTTTAGACTGGGATTGTCATATAGGTTTGTGGACCTGACCTGCCTTTCTTAAGAACTCTTGGGATGGCAGGGCACAGGGGCTCACACCTGTAATCCTAGCACCTTGGGAGGCCGAGGGAGGTGAATCACTTGAGATCAGGAGATCAAAACCAGCCTGGTCAAATGGTGAAATCCTCTCTACTAAAATTACAAAAAATTAGCAGAAGCTTGGTGGCAGGTGCCTGTAATTCCAGCTGCTCAGGAGGCTGAGGCAGGAGAATTGCTTGAAGCTGGGAGGCAAAGGTTGCAGTGAGCCAAGATCGTGCCATTGCATTGCAGCCTGGATGATGGAGTGAATGAGTCTCCATCTAAAAAAAAAAAAAAGAATTGTTGGGAGGATTAAATGAGACAAAGTATTAAGTCTCTGGCACATGGTGTGAGTTGAATAAAATATATTTATGATTTAATATTAATGAATATAAATTATAGCAACATGTTGTAAGAAAATCATGATGTAAGTATTTAATCAAATAAAATATTGGTTGGTGTCCACCAGTGCTAAGAGCTGACCTACAGTACATTGGCTACCTAAATGTCTACCACATTGCAGGTGCAGTGCTCTGGCTTGCCAGGCATAGCCTTCTTCTGTCAATTCCACAATCCCACACGGTGGTTTCATCTCCTCTGCCCACCGCTTGTTTTTGAGATAGGGTCTTACTCTGTGGCACAGGCTGGAGTGTAGTGGTGTGATCACAACTCACTGCAATCTCTACCTCCTGGGCTCAGGTTATCTTCCAACCTCAGCCTTCTGTGTAGCTGGGCCACAGGTGCACCACCACACCCAGCTAATTTTGTATTTTTAGTAGAAACAGGGTTTCGCCATGTTGGCCAAGCTGGTCTCAAACTCCTAAGCTCAGGCAATCCATCTGCCTTGGCCTCGCACAGTGCGGGGATCACAGGCATGAGTGATCCTGGCAGTGTCATTCCCCTTTAATGAGGTACTTTAGGCCGCAGGAGGGCGACTTCTCCAAAGTCACAAAGCCAGTGGGCACCAGGGTAAACGTTGAACCCAGGATTCTGACTTTAGACACAAAATTGAGGCATTCAGTTTACTTCTGGGATTAAAAAATAATTCACAGATAAAAAAATAAAGATTTGAGGCTGAGAGTCTGTGAGAGGGAAGGCCGCATTCGAGGAGTTGCCCTGAACCAGATTCCAGCTGCCAGGTCAGCTTTGGGCCCGGGAGGCAGGCTGGTGGCTGTGCTGCCCAGGAGCCACAGTCCGCATGGTTGTGACGTGGGTCCAGGGCTGAGCAGGTTGGGCCCTCTGCTCTCACCCTCGGAGGGGCAGGCTCATTCCTACTGAGTGGCCACCTACCAGTTGTCTGTATTTTTCTCCTCCCTTCACAAGAAACTTTAGGCACCAAGAATTTCTCAACACCGAGTCTTTCAGTTCCAACCTGCTTCCATCTAGGTTTGCACGGTCCTCTGTTGACTCTGCCACAGGGTATTGATGGCTTCAGAATAGACTCCTTTTAAAATTCAATCTGACACCATCTCCTTTTCCCCGACTCTCAGTTTTTCTCAGGGGCACACACTTGCAGTGATTTCTGTGAGCTTCACAAGACAGCAGGCCGTCTCACCACTTCCATACTTACCCACTAAATCCCCACTCCAAATCCTTAGGCTCTTTGTCTCACTATTCTACCTCCTAGACTGAAATGAGGCAATTTCTTTTTGACCAAATAAAGACTGAGGGTTTTGCAACTCCTGGGAGCACTGTTAGGTCTCAACAGAAAGCAAATTTTTCTCAAGACATTTGCCTTGTCTCTCTCGTCCCTCTTATGTGCCTGAGTCTCTCCAATCTGGCTGCCTCCACCATCTGTCCTGTTCACTGTTTTGGCCTCAGGGCCTAGCACAGGGTCTGAAACAAGCAGGTGACGCCCACAGTAACTACTGGACTGTGACATTGAGCTTCCCTCCTAGAGCCTGCCTCTCCCTCCTCTGGCAAGCCTCTTCCTCATTCTCCAGGCCCAGGCTCCCCATTACTTCCTCTAGGAAGTCTTCCTTGAATTCCTTGGTCTTTTAAGTGTTCCCTTCCAGGTCAGCTCCCAGATCACCTATTTCAGTGCTAAGTGTGTAGCACAGGTTGCCCAGCTAGAACAGAAAGTCCTAGAGAGCAGAGACTGCTTCTTCGTCACTTCTCTATCCCTGCACCTACCACGGATCAGGGCACAGGGCACATGATCTGGACCACAGGAATTCCATAATTTCCTTTGCAACGTAGGCAAGCCCCTCATGAGAGAGACGCTTTGCTTGAGTTATTCAGGGAAATGAGGCCCACAGCCTAGGATGCTGTGAGCAGGGGCTGGAGTCACCTGGCTCAAGGGTGCTGCATGTCCTAAATAGCTGACTCTTCCATCTGAGGTTAGTAGTAAAATACTCTGGCCTTGGAGCCAGAAAGGGAAAGAAGCTTATCAAAAAGCTTTCTCCAAAAGAATATAAATATTCACAGGTAAATCATTAGCTTTCAACCAGGGTCAAAAAATCTAATGCTTTCAACTGTGTTCTTTCAGCCTCAGGCCTGACCATAGGCTGAAGCCCTCTTCAAACAGCGCAGAAGCAGGAGGGGTGCTCCCTGCCACTGGGTATCCAGTTGCCCAGGGAATAGCATAGCCCCAGAAAAAACTGAGGATCCCACACGTTGGGATCCTTCAGCTGGAACCCTAACATCTGTGTGGCTTTGGGGATGAGGTGATTGACAGGAGCAGGGCAACTTTCATTTCCAGGGCTGGTTTCTCTCAGGCACACCTTGTTCCTCAGGCCTGTACTCACCATTTGTTCCTTTTAATTCAATTAAAACAGCATTTACTGGGCCCTTCACAGGGACAAGGAACTGTGAGATATTGTGGGAAATTTAAAGTTGAAAAAGACTAACCCTAAAGGAAAACCAGCAAGATTAAAACGTAATAGGGACCTCGAGATAAAATCCTTGTCATGCTGAATAGAGAAAATTGAATTCTAAGAACACATTGAACACCTCCCAGGAGAAAGAGGCTGTGCTACATTTTGGGGTCCAGTGATCAAGACACCTTCAGTTTTTTAAGACCTTGCTCTCCAGAAGAAAGTGTTAATATCTTCCCCAGAGCACGCCCTTGGCACAAAGTGGGAGGATTATGCAGTTCTGCCCTCATCCCCCCCTCACCAGTCCCAAAGGTGGTGGAGCCTGGCGCAGGGGGCATGCCCATTATCTGTCAATAACATCTCTCCCGGCCACCGATGGCCCTACCCAGCTGGATTTCCTGAGTCGCAGATTTTCTTGCCCCACTCCCTTCCAGGAGAGCAGAGGGATCCAGCCCTTCTATCCAGGCTCTGGTCTGTCTAGGTGGAGGGCACCGGGAGACCCTAGGATGAATGGAGCCAGGATACCTGGATGGCGGTGTTTGGGATGGGTGGGGATAGAGGGGCGGGTACGCCAGGAGGGAAGGGGCTGGAGGACACCTCGCTCAGGGGGCTTAGGTTCTTGGCACAGCACCCTGCCCTGTGCCCGGTGATTGCAGGCGAACGTCCGGTGCCCCACCCTCGGCCTGACCACCCACCTGGGCACGCCCTGTCGTAGTCGAAGCAGCAGTCCCCGGTGAGGCGACAGGCTTGGTCGCAGAAGCACGTCCCGTAGACCCTGTCCAGCCTCCAGCCGCGGGCGAAGCAGGCGGGGTCTCGGCCAGGGCAGCAGCGCCTGGCCTCGACGCAGCCGGCCTGGGCCCCGGGCCACAGTCGCGCCAGCGCGCACAGCGCCATCCACAGGGTCCTCATGGCCAGGGCTCTGGCGGCGCCGGAACGCCACAGTCCCTTGGGGCAAGCGCTCTGCTCCTCCGCTGGCCGCGGCCGGGGATCTGCGTGAGCGGCCAGCGAGGCACAGCCCAGCCCTGCTCTGCGCCCGGCCCCCGCCCTCCATGCCGCCCCTCCCCAGCCCTGGCAGCGCGCCCAACGGAGCCCGGGCGGATGGCGGGGCTGCCCCTGCCCAGGTGGGGAGGGCGCCGCAGTTCCCGGGACGCGCCCGAAATCGAGGCTCCCGGCGCCACCTGCTCCCCGCTGCCAGCCTGCGCCCCAGCCCCAGCCCGGGGACCTCCGGGGCGCAAGGAACGGAAAAGCAGGGGCTGGGGGGCGGGGGGAGGCGGTGCCGGGGCACAGCCAGGAGCCCGGCCTGGGAGGCCACATTTCCTGACTCTAAACTGTACTTCCTAACGCCTGGGGACACGTTAGCGAGCAGGCATTTTCACCCTAAAGCCATGGGGACCAAGAGCTCTCGAAGGGCAACAAACGGGTCTCAGGAAAACCCATTCAAATACAGAGTGGACTCCAGCTCGCCCACCCTCTCAGTTCCGCGGACCGCAGAGAAGAGAGGAGATAAGTCCAAAGAAGCATCCTTTCTTTCTGCTGCATTTTGTAATGAGATTTCTCTGCCCCAGGAAAATGCCACTTCACTTCACGAAGAGGCAATTTCATGAAGGGTGGGAAGAATAAATAAAATAATGGTGCCCTGTTTTCCGATAAAGCTAATTTCTCCCCCTAAAAACTCTGTGTACTGTTTTAGAACTTTCACTTTAATAAAGTGCTTGCCTAACTTTTAATATATATGTTGTGTATATATATGTTTGCAGTAACACATTTCTCCAAGTGTATTACTGCACATGTGTTACTGCAAATGTTTTTTGCAACTCACTCCTTTTGTTCGCCAAATTTATTCTGGAACGTTCATTTTATGTTCCTAAATCATTTAATCTAATATAGTTTTTGTATGAAACCAGGAATGTAATGTTTTTTGCATCTGTGAACCTAAGAAACCAAATTAATTTCATAGACTTTCTTCTTTTCTCATATAAGGACTTATAGAAGAATTTTCTTTACTCATCAGAGAGGAAAGTTAACAAAAGTGGAAACGAAAAACTTGACTGCAAAAGTAGTGAAAGATACAGTAATCAACCATAAAAAACACGTTGTGGAATGAAAAAGATTTAATACATTATAAGAATTGTATCTTATAAACTCTAACCACAGAGAAACTTTAACCAATGTAGACTTGTAATCTTATTTCATCTTCCAAGAAAAACCCACTCTAAAGTCAAAAAGAAATTTTTTTCTTTGTGAGCTTATGCAAATTCATTCTCAACATTGGGATTTTTTTTTTTTTTTCCTTTTTAGGTAAGTCTCTCTTACTTTTGTAGTCTAAAGAAATAATACATACTTTGTGTGTGTGTGTGTGTGTGTGTGTGTGTGTGTGTGTGTGTATGCAAGTATGGGTATGTATCTTTAGTTTTTGTAGCTGGAACTAAATAGCTTTGCCTGTAAATTATAACCTCTGCCTTTTCCCATGTTATAGGTTTTATTAGCAGTTTTGTATTAACTCATTGATGTAATTTATACCCACTCCTTCTCTACAGATGTCTGCTTTATAGAACGCCTTTAGGCAGATACTTATTTTGTAATGCCATAAGAATCTGGAAGAATTCCAAAAAGATGTAAAGGAAAATGATCCGCTGACAAGATCACTTTCAGGAATAAAACATGAAATGAAGTGATAACAGAAAGAAGAAGATGAGATCTGGTTTAAGAGAATTAAAAGTATAAGGCCAAATGCCTGCTCAAATTCCCTTTTTTACAGCTCCCTCCTGACCCCCACCAGCCCCACCACCAAAATGAAAATTGAAAATCAAAAACAAAAAGTTAGGGGGTCTGCGCTCATGCAGTTTAGGTTCCAGAATTACACAATTTGGATCTAGTTCCGATTCTATGATTTCTGACAAATCTCAGTCCTCCCATCTCAAACAGAGAACACGAAACCTTCTCAGATTATTGTGAGATGCCCATAGAGACGAGGCAATGTTAATGGGAACTAAATATCTATTAATGTCCTAGTGTTCACCCCACTCCCATTCCGTAATTTAAGCCTAAACCAAGTAAAGACAAGCGCAGTTTTGGTTGCGTGTAAAATAGGGGAAAGCAAAAAAGGTTTTATTGCTTAAAAAAAAAAAAAGAGGAAGAAAACCACAAATAAATAATTACTACTTTAACAGCAAAAATAAAAAGGAGCTTGTCTCTCGTAAGTAACATTAAAACAAACAACCTCAAGTTAAAGCTTGCATTGTCTTCAAAATATCAAGATAAGCCTCCCATAACAGGCTCTAGCAAAGGAAGCAGTTCCTGCAGGAATGGGCAAAGTCAGAGGACCCTGACATTTAAAGCAATGGAGTTGACATCCTTACTGGAAACTGGATGCAGTCAACTGTAACAATTAGTGGCTTTGTTTTCCTTGCCCTGGAGATGTTGGGAGAACAGAAATCATCCCAGTGATCAGGTGGATGACTATAGGAAGTAATAAAGACACTCTTTATTCTGAAGTGTTGTCTTTGGAAGCTGTCCAGGATTAGTAAAATTACAGGGGGAAATGGAGATCTACCTATTCATCATTCTAGAAGACAGTAATCTTTATTTATTTGTTTATTTATTTGTTTGAGACAGAGTCTTGCTGTCATCCAGGCTGGAGTGCACTGGCACAATCATAGCTCACTGCAGCATCAAACTCCTGGACTCAAGCGATCCTCTCACCTCAGCCTCCCAAGCAGCTAGAACTATAGGCACATGCTGCCACACCCATCTAATTATTTTTTGGAGACATTGAGTCTTGCTCTGTTGCCCAGACTGGTCTCAAATTCTTCGTCTCAAGCAATCCACCTGCCTTGGCCTCCCAAAGCACTGAAATTATAGGTGTCAGCCATCACCCCTGGTCGGAATATAGTAATTTTAAATAACATCCACGTGCATGATCGTATTTGATGCTACATAATTGTGAGGAAAATATTAGCATCCTCATCTTGCAGATGACAGAGAGATTAGACAAGTGGCTAATTAGCAACAAAACAGGACTAGAACTGAAACTATTCTTTCCAAAACACCGCAACGTTCTTCCCCTTACATAAAGCTTTTTATAAGGAGTGGGGAAAGATTGGAATAGAAATTAAAGACAAATAAGATTAAGTACTGTACTAAATTCTGTAACTATAATAGTGTATGTGGAAGTCAAAATACAAGTATTTCCAGAAGGTTTGAGTACATTTAAAATGTAAGTTTTACTTTTCTTTTTTTTTTATTTGGAGACAGTCTCACTCTGTCACCCAGGCTGGAGTGCAGTGGCAGGATCACAGCTCACTGCATCTTCCACCCCCTCGGGGTCAAATAATTCTTGTGCCTCAGTCTCCCGAGTAACTGGGATTACAGGTGCCCACCACCACACTCAGCTAATTTTTGTACTTTTAATAGAGACGGGATTTCACCATGTTGGCCAGGCTGGTCTCTGGTGAAAGTCCACCTGTCTTGGCCTCCCAATGTCCTGGGATTACAGGCATGAGCCACCATGCCTAGCTTATGTTTTACATTTTTATCTGTGTAAGATGAATAAGAAGTTCTAAAAGGCAACCAGGATGCTATGAGGGCTGTTGAGGGAATCTTTTGAGGTTGACAATCAAGGCAGTTGATTCTCACATAGCTTGGTGACATTTGTCAGAGGCAGAATATTGCATGGATAGCGAGAGAGAGAGAGAATATTTCATTGGATATTAGCCACTTTTGCTTATAAGATGCACTGGTATTTTATTTGACATTAACACACAAAAAAAAACCCAATCCTGTCTGCCAATTACACTGTGATGTATACTTACAGGTAAATTGTAGGATGGATTTCAACTTCAGAGATGTTTAAATTTGGAAGCATGTGCATCCTGAGCCAATGAAAAATGGAAAGAGGTAATATTTGCACCATTTTATAACATGCTCTTTGGGCAATCTTAAGGAGTTGATGTTTACTTGGTTGTTTTGCTTAAGTGGAGGTTAAAAGGAACTAAACGACCTGGACAGTGTCCCACAGGCTCAAGACCAGCCCTCTCTGCAGAGCTAGCACTGTTCATTTGGTTGCATTTCTTCTCTTCCTGAGGGTGTGATGTCACTCCACATTGAGGGTCAAAGATGGGTAAACACTGTTCTTCCCTAAGGAGACCAAAATCCAGTGGAGGAGCTAGATATGTCAATAGTCACTGCAGCAGGTGGTGATAAGTGTTACTATTAAAGGGAAGAGGAAGGGATGTCTGAGATACTGACACTGGAGCTTCACAGACGAGAAGGATTTTGAATTTGGGTTATAAAGATCAGGACTGGGTAACTATTCGTCTCTTTACGCTCTCCCTGGAAAATGCAGATTCGACTACCAGGAAAACTCCAATAACTTTTGGAAAGGTACTGCCTGTATAGGCTAGTATGCATCTATTTAATAATGCCAAGATGTTTAGACAAGTATCCAGAGATGCCTGTTTAAGGTGGTATGCATAACACTTTGAGTAATTCTTCTCCTATCACCTTATAGAAAGCAGTCAAGTACATCACCACTAAGGTTTATGCTGCCATTTCTATGCCCTTGACCCCATCAATTAAAAAAATGCAAACTGGATATGGAAGTGGTAAAATAAATTCATTGGTTGCCTATAAAACATCAACTTTTTTTCTTCTTTTTCTAATAAATGTTTTAGATTTTCCTCTCCAGAGGAAGCACCTCTTCCCTCCATTATTAGACAGCACCCCTAGTTCTAGGGATGAGCTTTGAGGATTAATCTTATCCTCAGTCTATGAACCCATCACTCAGGGCCTGGTCCAATCAGGACAAACATTTGTTCAATAGATGACTTGGTTTTACCTCTTTGCATACTAGGGGAGAATAGGGATGCATTTGGCTATGTGAAGCCAGTCTGAGATCTTAGGCAAAAAGCCAGGGAAGACAGAGCCAGGGAATTACAGGGGCTTTGGGGTTGACATTAGAAGTCGAACTTCCCCTTCTCAATCCTCTGCCCTATTAAATCCTTTTTATAGTTTATGCCATTTTCAATTACAGTTTCCGTGGCTTTAAACAAAAGGACTAACAGAGGGGATATGGAAAGTGAAAAGAGCTCAAGTTTTAAAGAGAAAAGTAGATCTGAACTGTGGTTCTATCACTTATTATACAACATGAAATGAATTAATGTAAACTCATACCTCAGCTTTTTGATCCGTAAAAATGGAGATAATTAAGAAAAGCATTTAATTATATAATTTACACATGTCTAGTATAGTTCCTGCTTTATAAAAATGAGCTGGTAATTAATGATAATTATTGTATCTTTGCCCTGGACTTTAACACAAAAGACCTTGCTTTAATGATGACTAACATTTTTTTTCATTAACTAGTGTGTTAGACTGCCTGGTGAAATCAGAAGAGCTCTGTAGTGGGGTCTAAAGCCCTGGTTTCGATCCTGCCAATGAGTGATCTTGGGCGATTCATTTAGACTCTCTGGGTCTCAATTTCCTCCATATAATTTGATAATAAGGGCCAAGAAAATCTCCAGGAACCCTATTAGCTCAAAAATTGTAATGCTCAATTTAAGTGACAGTGTAAGCCACAAGAGAGTGGTCTCATGTAATCTCTTTGACCTGAATAGTAGGCTACAAGTAACACAACTGAAGAAGTGACTTTGCAAAGTCTCTCCAAGTAGAGCTAATTTGGAGACAGACATTTACATCCACTGCTTAATTACAAGTTCATTATAAATGCTTTCCTGGATGTGCATAAGTCATGGTGATTATTGAAGCAATTACATGCTAAAAATATTTTTGATTTAAGAACGTTGTAGTTGTGTGTCCATACTCACTAGTTGTATGATCTTAGGGAAAGTACTGAGTACTGAATTTCTCCGAGCTCAGGATCCCAGCTATAAGATGAAAGACTTTGAGAAGCTCTATTAGATCTCCTGCAAATCCAACACTGATTCTATGAATATAACCTTCTAATTTAGGGATAGGCAAATTATGCCTATTTGTATGGCCTGTAAGCTAAATGTTATTTTACTTTTTTTTTAAATGATGGGGAAAAATCAAAAGAAGTGTGTCATGTGAAACTTAAATGAAATTCAAATTTCATTATCCATAAGTAAAGTTTTATTGGAACATAACCATGTCCATTTGTTTCCATATCGTCTATGACTGCTTTTATGGTAGAAGGGCAGAGCTGAGTAGTCGCAGCAGACAGAAACTGTGAGACCCGCAAAGCCTAAAATATTTACTACCTGGCCTTTGTGGAATATGTCTGCCAATGCCTAATGTATGTGTCCAGCTCTAAAATTCTGTGAACTAAAACATAGAGCTGGGCCAGATGTGGTGGTTCACACCTATAATCCCAGTACTTCAGGAGGCCAAGGTGGCTGGATCACTTGAGGCCAGGAGTTCGAGACCAGCCTGGCCAACATGGTGAAACCCCATCTCTACTAAAAATACAAAAATTAGCTGGGTGTGGTGGTGCACACCTGTAATCCTCGCTACTCTGGAGGCTTAGGCAGGAGAATCACTTGAACCCAGGAGGCGGAGATTTTAGTGAACTGAGATCAGGCCACTGCACTTCAGCGTGAGCAACAGAGTGAGACTGTCTAAAAATAAATAAAACTTAGAGCTAGACACATTCAGTAGGCATTGGCGTCTGCCAATGTGCCAAAGTGACATTAAACTCTTTGTATACTACACAGCATTCATCCATATGTCAGGGTTCAGATAAAATGGAATGCTGAAATTAAAAAGGTGCAGCCAGAACATTTCACGCCCAGCAAACGTTGTTAATGATGGTAAAGCTACGGACAGTGCCAAGTTTACTCCTGTGCTACTAGAAAATGCTGTGGAATTGTAAGAGAGCTTACAAAAATGAAAAGAAGAAAATCATCTGGATGACATTAAAGAAGTCATCTATTTTTTTCCTTGTACAGTAAATAGCCTTCTGTGATCCACAGCAGAGATCTTTACAGCAAATTGTTCTTTCTTCCTACATGAAAAACCCTCCTTGCATCAGCAAAGGGCAGAGTCCTTCGAAGTCTGCCACACGACAAACTAGCGAGAAATGTGCCCCTTTGAGGGAGAGAAATGTCCTACCCCATTTAGCTCTAACAGTAGGAAGTAAGTGCACTCACTGGCCGGTAGCAGCCCTGCGTGGGTGTGAATGCAGCTCATAGCTGTATATTATGGCTTTGACCTTGATCCTAGACACTTGCTTGAAGGAAAACCTGTTTTTTGCATACTAAGCCTCCAAGTACTCTCTTACTCACAAGACATTTAATAAGGCCTATTTAGTACCAGGAACTATATAACATATTTAATGTTATCTTATCTTGTTGAAGCTTACAAGGCAGGTGTTACCATTTATTTTTCACAGTTGAAAAAATTGGAGTTTGATGATGTAAAATAACATGCCCAAGTTAGAAATATTCAAACCAGTTCTGCAATTTCCAGAGTCCACAGTTTTTTTTCTACTTGGAAAACGAATTGTATAGTTAGCAATTGAATTTTTATTAAGATTTCATAGACTTTTTATGAGAAATATCTTGATGACAAATAGGGCATAGTTAGACCATTAAAAGAAAACCTAAGACATTAAACCTTGTGGCATTATTTTCTGTTAAGTTTCTTAAATTTTAAAATAATTAATGAGGCTGGGCGCAGTGACTCACGCCTATAATCCCAGCACTTTGGGAGGCCGAGGCGGGTGGATCACGAGGTCAAGAGATCGAGACCATCCTGGTCAACAGGGTGAAACCCCATCTCTACTAAAAATACAAAAATTAGCTGGGCATGATGGTGTGCACCTGTAGTTCCAGCTACTCGGGAGGCTGAGGCAGAAGAATTGCTTGAACCCAGGAGGCGGAGGTTGCGGTGAGCCGAGATCGAGCCATTGCACTCCAGTCTGGGAACAACAGCGAAACTCTGTCTCAAAAAAAAAAAAATAAATAAATAATAAAAATAAAATAAAATAATTAATGATAAAGAATATTGAACTGGAGATTGAAAGGACTAGGTTCTAAAGGTGTTTTCTTGTTTTGTTTTGTTGTTTTGTTTTGTTTGAGGCAGAGTCTGGCTCTGTAGCCCAGGCTGTAGCTCAGCAGCAGGATAGCAGCTCACTGCAACCACCACCTCCTGGGCTCAAGGGATCCTCACACCTCAGCTTCCCAAGTAGCTGGGACTACAGATGTGCACTATCACATCCAGCTAATTTTTGTATTTTTTGTAGAGACAGGGTTTTGCCATGTTGCCCAGGGTGGTTTCAAACTCCTGGACTCAAGTGATCCTCCAGCCTTGGCCTCCCAAAGTACTAGGATTACAGGCACGAGCCACTGAAACTAGCCACGGTTCTAGTTTTGGTTTTGCTACTCTCTACCTATGTGATGAGGGCATTTACTTAAACTCTACAATCTGTTTTCTTCCTCTGTAAGGAGGGACAGCAAGATCTACTTTGATAATGCCACAGGGATCTTGTAAGGATCAAGTAAAATAGTATATGTGACAGTGCTTGGAAAACACTCACTATTATTTCTCAGTTACAGTTGGACTCCATTTTTTATATTGAAGTTTTTTATATTAAAATGTTTATATTCTAAGAAGTAAACAGAAGCATGTCTCAAAGATTTCAGAAGATGTAAATGCAGGCTTTGCACATGCTATTGGCTTAAAAATAGAACTTTCAGAAGTGTATCTCCTTTTACCAAGCTTAGAATGATAAAATTATTATCACAAAGAAAAACTATCTTCTAACTTTGCATAAGATGTTATGCAAAGAGAGTGGCACAGCCACAGTTACAAACCCTCTAGGAGTCTGAACTAAAATGCAATGTCAGATGTGGCAAAAGTTTAAATTCCATGCCCACACACCACACGGCACACATGTGCACCCACCCACCTAGATTATAGCCACCAATATTATTTCCCAGAAGTTCCTGCTTTTATAGACTTCCAAGAATCACAGAGGGTGCCAGGCCACAGACTAGCAGTAATCTGCCTGTCCAGCAATTTCTATGTCGTGGCTACGTGGCCACTCCACTTTCAAATATCTGACAAATTGGAAAGACCCACCGAGTACAAACATTTCTTCTCCTCCTACAGAGAGCTGTCTAATCAACAGCCCATCTGCAGGCTAGTGCCAGAACAGAGTCAATATCCTCTCACTGTTTTTCCTCCTCTGAAATGTCTAGCACCAGCTGTCCTCCTCAGACCTGCTATTTCACAGCCAGTGATTCAATTAATTCTATCTCAGGAAATCATTCTTTGACATGTATACACACATGCTCTGTCATTCCTGTGTAAGTTTGGTAGGGCTGCCATAGTGAAGTACCACAAACAGGGGGACTTAAACAGAGATTTACTGCCTCACAGTAGCACAGGGAATCTGAGATCAAGATGTTGGTGGGTTGGTTCCTTCCAAGGGCTGTGAGGCAAGAATTTGTTCCATTCTTCTCTCCTTGGCTTATAGAAGGTTGTCTTCATGTTCACATGGCCGTCTTCCTGTGTGCGTGCCTCTGTGTCCAAATATTCCCTTTTTATGAAGACAACAGTCATGTTGGATTGGATCCCTCCCAAATTTTAACTTAACTAATTACATCTGCAACAACCTTGTTTCCAAATAAGGTCACATGCTGAAATACCAGGCATAACACCCAGTATTGCAACAAATGAATTTGGTCAGGGGCCGGAGGGAGACACAATTCAACCCATAACTCTTTCCCTTCTTTTCTCTTCCAATTTGCTCAGATCCCTCGAGGCAATCTTTTATTCTCAATCTATCTCTTTTACATGCTCTCTACTTACCTGGTCAGCCTACGGATTATCCCATACAGAATGGGAACACATAAGAATGGGCATGTCTAAGAAAAAGAAGGCCATGTGCTTTGAAATTTAACTAGATCTGGGCGGAGTGTGAGCAACTCCTAAAATCACTCAGAAGGTATGGATTATCTTCAGAAGGTCTTTCTTCACTGTCCTCTATTTAAACCAGTTTGTTTTCTTTCCCTCAAGCACCATTTTTTAAGATAAATATTTCCCACATAGCATTTTCCTGTTTCAATCACTAATATTCAAATTCTATTGAACTGTGATATATTTTCATTGTCAATGTATAATATTTTAGGTGGCACAAAATAAATTGGAATAAAATTGCTGGCTGAGCACAGTGGCTCATGCCTATAATCCCAGCAATTTGGGAGGCTGAGGCAGGAGGTTCATTCGAGTCCAGGAGTTCAAGACCAGCCTGGGTAACATAGCAAGACCCTGTTACCCAGAAAATAATAATAATTTTTAAAAATTATCTGGGTGTAGTGGCATGCACCTGTGGTCCCAGCTACTCTGGAGGCTGAGTCTAGGAGTTTGAGGCTGCAGTGAGCCGTGATCAGGCCACTGCACTCCAGCCTGGTGACAGAGGAAGACTCTATCCCTTAAAAAAAAAAAAAAAAATGAAAAAAAAGTCCTTATGAGATGGTAACTATCTCTTCTCCCCTTCCCATCCCCATCACTCCCTGCAAGACATCATTACAATTTTTTCTCTAAGTATTTATTGCATGCCAGTTATGTGCTGGGCACTGCAGGAGATGTGGGAGATACACACAGAAGTGACTCATGATGTCTGCTATAACGAGAGGGGCAGACACACATAATTGATGCTCCAAACCTTGTAATCATAGTATTTGTAAGATGATATGGCAGCACACAAAATGGAGTGATTAATTAAGCATCAGGTATCAGAAGTCATCGGCCCCTATCCATGCAATAAAGAACAGCATTCCTGGTGAACATAAAATCTCTTAGTAGGTTGAGCCTAAGAAAGCAAGCCCAGCCTGCAGAAGAGAAAGGCATATTAGCAGACTGTGGGAGGCCTGGGAGGCAGCTAGCAAGTGCAAGTGGGATGCCAGGTGAAAGGGTCTTTGAGCAGTCTTTCATCAACCAATCACGGGCCTGTGTCTACTGCTGTGGATTGGTTTGAATTTGTTAAGAACTCGGGTACGCTAAAGTGATGACTGCCATCTTTGACCTCAGGGACATGCACATTGCTCAGTGGAAATAAATGAAGTATTCCTGAACTTACTTTAAAAATTGCAATTCAAGCCTGTTCATCAATTTACAGGTGTCATTATAATCATCCAACCAATGAATTGTTGACACTATTTCATCCACCCTACAGATGACTATTATGAGCTGCAATGTGGCCAGTCATCCATAGAAACATCTCATTTTCTCTTGGTAGTTAGTTTCACATCATTTCCACTTGCACCAATTCTTGCGGTTTGTTTAGGGCTGAGTTATTTCAGCATTTGCCACATACTCACCAAGCTAAAACCTGGATGCACTGGCAAGTCAGCTTTAGAATGACTCTTTTTGAAAGAACAGTCTCAGAATCACAATTTTCACTTAAATCATTTGATTTTGTCATCAAAAGCCAGAGAATGCCTGTATGTTTCTTGTCTATAAAGCCAAGATTTGATCAGGATCTTGTACACAAAGTCCTCTATTACCACTGATTTTTAAGTTTTACCTCTCATCAGTTAATAAGAGGTGGATGTATTCATGATCCATGTTGCACCAACCAAATCCTACCTTGCCCCACACCTGGGACACGCGCACGCCTGGGGCACAGCCACACCTGCAGCACACACAGCTGAAGCACAGCTATACCTGGAGCACAAAGAAATCCAAATGGATATCTTTCCCTAAAATTGTGGTACAGAACCAAGGAATGTCAGAATGTTAAAGCTGAGAGAGCTAGAGATCATCTTATCCATATTTATAAATATATATTTTTTCTTTTTGAAACAGGTCTTGCTCTGTTACCCTGGCTGGAGTGCAGTGGCACAATCATAGCTTGCTGCAATCTTGAACTCCTGGGCTCAGGTGATTCTCTCACTTCAGCCTCCCAAGTAGCTGAGATTATAGGCATGCACCACCATGCCCAGCTAATTTTTAGAAATATTTTGTAGAGACAAGTTGCCCAACCTACAACTCCTGGGCTTAACCGATCTTCCTGCCTTGACCTCCCAAAGTTCTGGGATGACAAGCCTAAGCCCCCGTGCTTGGCCCACCTATATACTTTTATACTGAAGAAACTGAGGCCAGAGAAGTTGTTAAGACTGACAAGACTATTCAGAATCCAAACCAGAATTCAGATCTCCAGACTCAGTTTTGCTTTTAGTGTTTCCCATTCTATTTTTTACATTTTATTTATTTATTTAATTCCTTTTTTTTTTTTTTTTTTAAGAGATAAGAGTCTCTCTGGGTTGCCCAGGCTGCTCTCAAATTCCTGGCCTCAAGCAATCCTCCTGCCTTGGCCATATTCCGTCTTCCCCAACCATATTTTCCAAATGGACAAATAATAATTGTACACATTCGTGGGGTACATGGTAATGTTTTCATACATGTAACAGATAGTGATCAGACCCAGCTAATTAGCATATCTATTACCTCTAACATAATTTCTTTGTGTTGGGAACATTCAATATCCTCCCAGCTGTTTGAAACTATGTAACACGTTATTGTTAACTGTAGTTATCCTAGAGTGCTGTAGAACACTAGAACTTATTTCTTCTATCTAGATATTTTTTCTCCTCTGTTCCTGCCCTTGTCTTTCTCTCCCTGTGAGCCGAGTTAAGAATTTTGATCCTTATCTAAAAAGATTGCTAATCAATCAAAGGATTTGAAGCTGGCTGGGCATGATGTGATTTCTACATATATATATATATATATATATGTATATTTTACTTCCCTAGTGACAAGTGGAGAGTGACTTGAAGGGAGCACTGAAGGGTCTGCCCTGGCCGCAGCCCTAAAATGGTCCCATGCGTCTCTGGAAACCCCTCCTCTCTGACCACAGCTCAGTGTCTTTGGATGAACACTTGACCTAAGGGCAACCAGCCAGTGGCTATGACAGAGTCTGGTCAGATAGAGATGTGCTGGTTACTACTCTCTCCCCAGAGATTCTGGTTGAGTGCTCAAGTGTGAAACCCTGGAAATCTACATCTTTGAAAAATGCCATAAATGATGTAAATAGCAAGCCAGTCTTGGGAGTCACTACTCTAGTACATTTGAATTAAGAGAGACAGAAACAATTCTCAGCAGTGATGGGTACTGGAAGAGGGTTGTTGTAATATCAGGGCTTGAGACCACTTTAGGCCAAGTGCCAAGTTAGTAATTCAAAGGTGGGATAGAGGAACTGAAGAGAAAGAGGCAGAGAAGGAAGAAAGGAGCTCTTTCTGAATTTCCAACTGCCAAATACTGGCTCTACTTTATTTAATGTCCTGCTGACTTAAGAATATTGGATCTTTATAGGAATCCTCCCTCCCTCCCTCTGTGTGTGTGTGTATAAGCATGCACTAAGTCGAGTGGGTTTCTGGCCCTTGCAATTGAACACCCATCAAATTAGAGGAAGTATTTAATGTCAGAATCTTTCCTCATCTTTCCCCTCCCTTAACTCTCTATTCTTCCTAATTTTCCTCCAACCCAACCCACACCTTTGTCAAGGTCTTTTTCTCTACCCAGGAATTGACGATCTAATCCAAGTCAGAGTGTCCTTCAATGCCGTCACACCAATGACAAGGCTTTGGTGTGTTATCTACAAGCAGGCACATTTCCATTCGCAAATCCAGAATTCCTGTAGCACAAAGAACAATAGGTTCTTGGAATGTGTAGGGGCCAGAATGAGTTTAGGAGGAGGAGGGCAGTTGATAAGGGACCTGTTGAGGGGCTGCTTTACTTCACACTTTTCAATCACGCCTCGTTGGTCAAGATCAGAAAAGCCTGCACAGAGAAATCGCTCTGATTTCAGCCTCTATTCACATCCCCAAAAGTTTAAACCCAAGTCACCATCAGGAACAAAAACTTTAGTACTGACCTTCTCAAATAACTGTGACCAAAAAATTACATTGGATTACCTGGTCTAAGAGTTACCTCTTTGTATATGAAACTAAAGTGTCTCTACTGAGGAAGAGTCTATTTAGAATTGGGTCAAATTGAGAAAAAGGAAAGCCGGTACCCTCAAGACACTTTATTTCTGGTAGAGTTACCTACACTTACAACTACGCACACACACAAAGTGAAAGAGAAAGAAAGGAGAGAGAGAGATTGATGGAAATTCTGGAATAATTTTTACTAGAATGTTAACTGAGTAACTTTGGACAAAGCAATTCATGTTTTTATTTTGATTTGTTTTGGTTTTGCTTATTTGTATTTTCTTGATGTTTTGTATTATATGAATTTTTTTTAAGAAAGGAAGAAAAGAAAATAAGCCAAAAATAAAAGGAAGAAAAAGAAAAAGGGGGAGAGAGGTATGGAGAGAGTAAGGTCACAAGGGACAAGGAGAAGCTTGGGAAAAGGTGCTGTTAGTGTTGAGACCCCACCGTTGGTCCTGGTATGTGTTTTGTTGTCTTGATCTGCAGAGTGATGTGTTTCCCAACTTGATGTGTGAAATGTGGGGGCTAAATGCACTACCAGGAAGAGAAGAACAGAGGGAAACCATCTGCACTGGGAGAATCTCTTCTAACACAGGATTTACTCAATAGCAAACACTTTGTTCCTGTTTCAAGTTTAAATTATAGCCACAGCAATATTGAAAACCCGATGAAAGGATCGTTCAGGTCAACTTCAAAGAGGAGCTGAGATGTAGGATCTGTCAGGGAAGAGCCTGCCACACCTCCACCTCCACACTGGGACCCACCCAGGGCCAGGACTACAGAAGCACAGGGCTCACTTTGTTTACTCTCTGGGGATTTAACTGATGGAATCAAGATGAGGGCACTTCACATGTGCTGCATTTTTCTGTTTTTCTCCTCTCCTCTTCTCTCCCTTGCTTATTTCCTTATATCTGTGTACTCTTGAAAGACATCCTTTTTCCTTCCCTCTCTTCATCTCTCCCTTTCTCCCTCCGTCCCTCTCTCCTCTCCCTCACTTCCCATTTTCCTCTCCTCTAAGGGCCTTGAATGAGAAGTTCCTAGGACCAGAAGCTGCCTGATTGTGTGATTCTGTGATTCACAATTTCACTCCCGGTTGACTAGCTGGTGATACACCTTCCTGGGGGTCCAGGTCCTGGCTGGAGACTGACCCAGAGCTAACTTCTCACTGGAGCGATCACTGGATTATTTAGGTTTATAAAATCTTAAATAAAAGAATTAAGAATTCTTTTATTTTTAAGATTACTTCAAGGATCATTAAGATCCTTATGTTTTTCTTTAGAAAAATAAATCTATTTTAGTATCTTGGATACAGATAAGCCTAAAGCAATGCCAAACAGGTCAGATTAAACTGCAGCGTAAATTCCAGGCCTCCGGTGCCAAACTTCAGAAAGGACATCTCCCTCTTACCCCAAACAGCGATGAACAATTGCATTTTTGTTTTTAATGCTCACAAAGCACTTTCACATTATATTGGGTGAAGCTTTCTACAACTCTGTGAGGGAAGCGGCTACATGTTGTATTAACCCCAGGTTACAAAGATAGGAAACAGAGACTCAAAGAAGCGTCCTGTGGAAGAAGGTAACCACCTGGGAAAGAACTGAGATGCAGCTGTTTGGCCCACAGCTGGGGCGCTTCCACACCAGCCACCACTCATTTCCATTCCCAAAGAGAAGAAACTCCTTTCCTGGAACTTGCTGCTCTGTCCCTGCTGGCACCACAGGCAGGACAGGACTGGAGGGAAAAGTTGGAGACTCCCTAAAATAAACTTACAACAAATTTTTATTTTTCATGTTTAATATTTAAAATTTAAAGACATATATATATATATTTCTTTTTTTTTTTTTTTTTTTTTTGAGTCAGAGTCTCACTCTGTCACCCAGGTTGGAGGGCAGTGGTGCAATCTCAGCTCACTGCCACCTCCACCTCCTGGATTCAAGCAATAATCCTGCCTCAGCCTTCCTAGCTGGGATTACAGGCTCCTGCCACCATGCCCAGCTAATTTTTCATATTTTTAGGAGAGATGGAGTTTCATCATGTTGGCCAGGCTGGTCTCAAACTCCTGAACTCAAGTGATCTGCCTGCCTCAGCCTCCCAAAGTGCTGGGATTACAGGCATGAGCCACCAAGCCCGGCCCTAAAAACGTTTTTTGTTTTTAAGTGACAGGGTCCTCTGTGTTGCCCAGGCTGAGTGCAGTGGCATGATTATAGTTCATAGCAGCCTTCAAGTCCTGGGCTCAATCAGTTCTCCCACATTAGCCTTCCAAGTAGCTGGGACTACAGTCACGCACCACCAAGCCCAGCTAGTTTAAAATTTTTCTTGTAGTGACAGAGGTCTCATTATATTGCACAGGTTGATCTTGAACTCCCAGCCTCAAGTGATCCTCCCACCTCAGCCTCCTAAAGTGGTGGGATTACAGGCATGAGCCACCATACCTGGTCCTAAAAACACTTGATAACTCAATCCAGAATACATTTTTTAAAAATACGGTTTTAAAGACATGGGAAATCAAAACATTTACATTTACATTTACATGAGTACTTTTATTGTAGGAAATTATAGGGTGGTTAGCAAAAACTTTTAAGCAGAAGAAGATAACAGGATAAAATTCTGTGGGAGAAGTGGAATGGAAATACAAGTCCAAGGAGGCAAAGAAACACTGCAAACTTTCCCACCATTAGGGGAGAACTTTTCTGCATATTATAAATGCATGACAGTGGTTATAAAATGACCATCATATTTGTAGCATAATGGGTTTATTTAAGAGCAATTATAATAGTGTTATTTATAAGTGCCCATATTTATAAAACAATAAGAATTTCCGCTTTTGCATCAAAAAAAAAAAACTTAGATGTCACATTTTTTAAAGCATGGGTATACAAAGTTTTTCAACATTCCTTTAGTAGGGAGTATAAACAAACATTTTGATGACCACTGCATTGTGGCTTCATCTGAGGATGGGAGGAGCCGTGAAATGTGCTTTTCTTAATAAACTATTTAGTGGGAGAGAGAACATTTCAATGAAATAATACAGGTGAATTGCCAAATTGGATATGACTTCATTTTAAATTTAATAGGATCCTACTTTTTAAAAGCCACAAGTGATCAGAAAGTTGTGGAATGAGGGGTTTGACAGAGTACTTTTAAAAGCAACAATTGAATAAAAAATTGGACTATTTTCTCATAGACATGGAGAATAGAAAGACAGACACCAGAGCCCATAAAAAAAAAAATTGGACTATTTTGTGTTTGTGATCAACTAAACTCTGGCTGTTCAATAAACCATTTATGCAGCATTTCACTAAAAACATAGGACTTTTCCTTTAATCAATTCAGCTGAGAAGTATGCATGTGCAAAGGAGGACCGTAAAAGATTGTCTATAAATTGAGGTGGCCCACCAGTCAGTCTGCATGTCCAGGAAAGGGGCCAGCAGTAAGGGCTTCTCCTAAGTTCATAGAACTATCGAGAAGGGATCCCGGTAGTGAGAGGCCCTAAGGTGTTGGAGGGGTATGTCCTGAAATATGTCTCTTAATGAGTTAGCTGGAATTCTTAAAAAATTCATTCATGTGTCTATGGATAAGTATATATTTATTGCTACAATGAGCTAGAGTTAGTATAAATTTTATTCACATAAATAATTACACAAAAATGGAAGTTGTTTTGTCATAGCAAAGTCCCTCAGCCCCTTGAACATCATTTGGGTATTCTACAATCAAAATATTTTTAATAATCAGCTTACAACTCAAAAAGGACTTCAATTGTATTGAGAGCAAATATTTGACAATGACCAAAACTGCAAAAACATGTCACCTGATCATTAGAATCACTCACTTTCTCAAGACCAACATCAAAACCATCTGCTAGGCTGAAAACAATGGCTCACACCTGTAACCCCAGCACTTTGGCAGGCCAAGGTGGGTGGATCACTTGAGATCAGGAGTTTGAGACCAGCCTGGCCAACATGGTGAAGCCCTGTCTCTACTAAACATTAAAAAAAAAAAAAAAAAAAATTAGCCAGGTGTGGTGGTACACACCTGTAGTCCCAGCTACTCTGGGAGCTGAGGCAGGAGAATCACTTGAGCCTGGGAGGTGGAGGTTGCAGCAAGCCAAGATCATGCCACTGCACTCCAGCCTGAGTAACAGAGTGAGACTCTGTCTTAAAAACAAACAAACAAACAAAACCTATCTGCCAAATTGTCCCTTTATTAGGCACAGTAAGAGTAGAGATAGGTTTTTTCTTCTTCTTGTAAAATGGAAGCGGGATCATAAATGGAGAGATGGGAAATGAGGGTCTCATAATAATAAAGATATTCTGCAGTCAATTTTATCTCCATTTTAAAGAGGAGGAAACTGGGAACATAGGGAGAGACAGTCTGCCTGAAGACCGCCTACGTAACTGGAAAAGCTTGACTAAAACCCTCCCTGTTTTGATTCCCAAGTCTGTAGTCTTAGCTGTTATGTCTCCTAGGAGCAATTACATGGAAAGTGACCATTGATAGTCCATCTTAATCCCAAGGTTGGCTAGCGGGGTGATCCCCGTGTCCCTGTCTTTTCAGTGTTCTTGCCTTGCTGTGTCCTCCGCACCCATCACACCCATCCACTCTCCTTGATCGTCCTCTTTTTGTTCTTCCCGTTTTTCTTTAGGTCTGTCAATGTCTTAAGACTTCTCTGAAGGCACCCACAAGCACTGCATCAATCCTCTTGGCGTTAAAAAGCTCTATGCACCCTGTCTTGTGGGAAGAATATTCAGGATTTGGACCCGTTTTCTAAGGTCACATTCCATTCCTGGTCCTTTTTTTTTTTTTTTCCACTGAAGCTCATACAGAGTAATTAATATCAAATAGTAAGACGAGTTCTTCAATAATTAACACCTGGAAAGAAGCCAGCCAACTGGCATCAAAGCCAGACTCTATGTAATTTGGTATCATGAGCTGGACAAATAATGAAGAAAAGAACACGTAGTCATCACTTGAGTATTTGGCTGTAGCAACATAATAAAGCTGGACAACAAGCAAACAAAGATAGGACATAGGAAACTGGAAGCAGCATGGAGCGGCAATGTGGACAGGAGCAGCTAAACAGAAGCGACACATGAGTTAGAGACGGGACATCCTGGAAAATAGGTGACTGGTTTTCTATGGTTAAAACCACAGATTTCACTGAGCTCTCCTAGGTCTATGCCAGCAGTGGAAAAGGGCACTTGGTATAGCTGAAAAATTGTTCTGAAGTCAGTTCTATTGCAATCAGGTTGGCTGTCGCCAGGGGTATGAGGAGTAATGGCATATTTGGTGTGAAATGGACAGAAAACCCCACCTTCATAAATACCATCCACTATATCTACTGCCTCATTATGGGGCTTCAAATTTCCCCCACTCATCACCCTTCTGAATTAAAGCACTTGAGGTGTCTGCTATAATGTGTACCTTGAGAGCATGTTGGAAGATTTTGACAAGAGAGACACTCATTTTTTTAAATTGATGTTAGCAGTTTTCCCATCTGATTAGGCTTCCCTCGTCCACCAACCAAGCTGTTTCTTGGCACCTGCATTACTGGGGAGCAGGGCATGCCCACCTGCCCAGTGAGCCACAGCAGCCCGGGCCACCAATGCAGTGAGACTCAAACAGCGAGAGGGACACATGCTCTGCTGTTCTACTACAGTGTGGAGGACACAGCGTCACACAAAAGTAATTTAAAGTCCAGAGTTCACTATCATCAGCTTTCTTGGGGTTTTGGCTTTTCTTTCCTTCCTTCCTTCCTTCCTTCCTTCTGTCCTTCCTTCCTTCCTTCCTTCCTTTCTTCTCCTTCCCTCCCTGTCTCCCTCTCTTCCTCTTTCTTCCTTCCTTCCTTCCTTTCTCTTCTTTTCTTCTCTCTTCCTTTCTTTCCTTTTCTTTCTTCTTTCTTTCTTCTGCTCTTTCTTTCTTTCTCTCTCTCTTTCTTCCTTCCCTTCCTCCCTTTCCTTTTCCTTCCTTCCTCCCTCTCTCTCTCTCCCTTTCTTTCTCTTTCTTCCTTCCTTTCTTTCTTGCCTTTTCTTCTTTCCTTCTCTCTTTCCTTTTCTTTCTTTTATCTTTCTTTCTCTTTATTTCTCTCTCTCCCTTCCTTCCCTTCCTTCCCTTTCTTTTCCTTCCTTCCCTTTCTTCCCTTTCTTTTCCTTCCTTCCCTTTCTTCCCTTTCTTTTCCTTCCTTCCCTTTCTTCCCTTTCTTTTCCTTCCTTCCCTTTCTTCCCTTTCTTTTCCTTCCTTCCTTCTTCCCTCCTTCCCTCTCTCCCTCCCTCTTTCTTTCCTTACTTCTTTCTTCTTGTTTTTTGACACAGGGTCTCACTCTGTTGCCCAGGCTGGAATACAGTGGTGCAATCATTTTAGCTCACTGCGACATCCACCTCCTGGGCTCAAGCGATTGTCCTACCTCAGCCTCCTGAGTAGCTTGGACTACAGGCCTCATGCCACCATACCCGGCTAATTTCTATATTTTTTGTAGAGATGGGGTTTCATCATTTTGCTCAGGCTGGTCTCAAACTCCTGAGCAGGCGATTCACCAGTCTCAGCCTCCCAGAGTGTTGGGATTATAGGTGTGAGCCACTGTAGCTGGCGTTCTGTGCTTTTCAAAGAAAGCATTTCCTCAGAATTTTCTTAGGTGTACTGAAATATCCAAGAGAATACCTGGATAACATACCTTCTATTTCAATGAAGTATTAAATGCTCACTGGCAAGTAGGTGATTCACTTCTGCTTTGTTTTTTAATTGAGATGAAATTCATGTAACATAAGATTAATCATTTTAATATGAATGATTCAGCTAACTGGCATCAAAGCCAAACCCAATGTAATTTGGTTTCATTGATCTGGACAGATAATGAAGAAAACGAACAATGTTTAGTCACCCCCAGAGTATTCGGGCTGCAGTGGAGTCATAAAAACTGGACAATAGTGTATTTAGTACATTTGCAGTGTTATGAATCATCACCTTTATCTAGTTCCAAAGCATTCTCACTGCCTCCAAAAGAAACCTGTGTCTATTAAGCAGGTCTTCCTGCTTATTCCCTTTCCCCAGGCCCTGGCAAACACCAGGCTGTGTTCTGTCTCTATGGATTAACTCATCCTGGTTATTTCCTATAAATAGGATCATACGATATGTGATTTGTGTCTAGCTTCTTTCACTTAGCATACTTTCTTCGAGTATCCATGCTGTAGTATACATCCTTGGTTCGTCCGTTTTTTGGCTAATACTCCATTGCATGAGTGTACCACATTTTCTGTTTCTATCCATCCATTGATGAACATTTGGGTTGCTTCCACCTTCTGGCTATTGTGACCAGTGCTGCCATAAACATGTGTGCACATGTGTGTGTTTGAATACCTGTTCTCAATTCTCCGGGGTGTATACCTAGGTGTGGAATTATACAATCACATAGTAGTTCTGTGTTTTTCGAGGAACTACCAAACTCTTTTCTACAACAATGCACCGTTTTACATTCCCACCGGCAATGTGCACTTATTTTTATACCCCAGGCTGCGGGCACTGAGGGGTGAAATGGCCCCAGCATCCAGGTGATCAGTGTGCACATTTTTAAAACTTATAGCCATCCTGGCCAGGTGCAGTGACTCACACCTGTAATCCCAGCAATTTGGGAGGCCGAGGTGAGCGGAACATGAGGTCAGGAGTTCGAGACCAGGCCTGAACAACATGGTGAAACCCCATCTCGACTAAAAATACAAAAATTGGCCAGGCGTGGTGGTGCTCGCCTGCAGTCCCAGCTATTCAGGAGGCTGAGGCAGGAGAATCGCTTGAACTGGTAAGGCGGAGGTTGCAGCGAGCCAAGATGGTGCCATTGCACTCCAGCCTGAGTGACAGAGCAGGACTCCATCTCAAAAGAAAAGAAAAAGAAAAAAATATATGTATATACCCATCCTAATGAGTATAAAGTGGTGGTTTCTTTTTTCTTTTCTTTTTCTTTTTTTTTTTTTTTTGAGATGGAGTCTCACTCTGTCACCCAGGCTGGAGTGCAGTGGCACAATCTTGGCTCACTGCAACCTCCGCCTCCCAGGTTCAAGTAATTCTCCTGCCTCAGCCTCCTGAGTAGCTGGGATTACAGGTACGCGCCACCATGCCTGGCTAATTTTTGTTTTGTTTTGTTTTGTTTTTTAGACGGAGTTTCGCTCTTATTACCCAGGCTGGAGTGCAATGGCGTGATCTCGGCTCAACGCAACCTCTGCCTCCTGGGTTCAGGCAATTCTCCTGCCTCAGCCTCCCGAGTAGCTGGGATTACAGGCACGCGCCACCATGCCCAGCTAATTTTTTGTATTTTTAGTAGAGATGGGGTTTCACCATGTTAACCAGGATGGTCTCGATCTCTTGACCTCGTGATCCACCCACCTCGGCCTCCCAAAGTGCTGGAATTACAGGCGTGAGCCACTGCGCCCGGCCCGTGTTTTTGTATTTTTAATAGAGATGAGTTTTCACCATATTGGCCAGGCTGGTCTCTAACTCCTGACCTCATGGTTCACCCATCTCAGCCTCCTAAAGTGCTGGGATTACAGGCATGAGCCACTGCGCCTAGCCTGAAGTGGTATCTTATCATGGTCTTGATATGCATTTCCTTAAAGACTGGTGAGGTTGAGCATCTTTTCATATACTCATTGGCCACTTGTATATCTTCTTTAAAGAAATGTCTATTCAAGTCCTTTGCCCATTTTTAATTGACTAATTCATTTCTCTTTATTTTTTATTTCATCTATGTTATGTGTATTTTTTTTTTTATTTTTTATTCATATTTTTTTTGAGGCAGAGTCTCACTCTGTTGCCCAGGCTGGAGTGCAGTGGCACGATCTCAGCTCACCGCAACCTCCACCTCCCAGGTTCAAGCAATTTTCCTGCCTCAGCCTGCCAAGCAGCTGGGATTACAGGTGCCCACCAGCATGCCAGGATAATTTTTGTATTTTTAGTAGAGATAGAGTTTCCCCATATAGGCCAGGCTGGTCTCAAACTCCTGACTTCAGGTGATCCACCTGCCTTGGCCTTGAAAAGTGCTGGGATTTACAGGCATGAGCCACCGTACCTGGCTGGGTAATTCATTTTCAAATTGATGTTTATAGCCTCACAAAAGCATTCATCATTGGCATTTTCTGACTTTTAGAGTAATGATCTGTATCTTGCCTTCGTGTTAGAGCTCTCATTCGGATTCTATTCCAAAAGAAATGTTAAGAACTTTCTTTTGATACACTTCTCCGATCACATTTCCCATAAAAATAGGGCTGACATCTATTGAGTCCTTACTGTGTGCTACGCACTCTTTGAAATACTTTCAGTTATTAGTTCATCTAATCCTCATGACAAGCCTATGAAATACATTTCACAGAGAAAAAAACAGACATCTTACTCCAAAGACACAGCTAGAAAATAGCGAAGTGGGGATTTAAACCCGATTTGGATAGGCATCAGTGTAGGTAAAATGACAGTGGATTGAGGTAGTCCTTGGCTCAAATTTCTGCCCTGTTAATAAACCCTAAAAGGTAGTTTTCAGATCAGTTTATACTCCAGGTTCTATAAAGCTATTAGGACAGGAAGATGAGTTTCTATGTCCAGAACTGAAATTCAGTCAGGAGAGCAACAAGCATGCTGAGGGTCTTACAAAATTACCTGTACAGGCTGGGCACAGTAGCTCATGCCTGCAATCCCAGCACTTTTGGAGGCCGAGGTGGGTGGATCACATGGTCAAGAGATCAAGACCATCCTGATCAACAGGATGTTGTAGCTCTACTAAAAATACAAAAATTAGCTGGGCATGGTGGTGCATGCCTGTAGTCTCCAATACTCTGGAGGCTGAGGCAGGAGAATCGCTTGAACCCAGGAGACAGAGGTTGTAGTGAGCCAAGATTGCACCACTGCACTCCAGCCTGGCAACCTGGCAAGACTCCATCTCCAATAAAAAAATAAAAACAAAAACAAATTACCTATGCAAAAAGAAAAGAAGTGGATAAAAGTAAGCACCTCTGGGGTGAAATGGGCAAGCTTCAGTGAAAAACTATGTTTTTCTGCTAATGAATGGACTCAATGATGGAGGAGGTGTGAGGAATAGGAGTGCTAGTCTTAAAAGTGCTAAGACAGAGATCTCAATCAAGAGAACCCACAGACTGTACTGTTCTCTCTCTCTCTTTCTCTCTCTCTCTCTCTCTCTGTGTCTCTCTCCCCCCGCCCTCTATCTTTATATCTATCTTTTTAATGGTGACAGGGTCTTGCTATTTTGCCCAGGCTGGTTTCAAACCCCTGGACTTAGAGAGTCCTCCTGCCTCAGCCTCCCAAAGTGTTGGAATTACTGGCATGAGCCACCATGCCCAGCCCCTGTTTAGTCTCTCATCAGGAAAATGGGTGAACACGCTCACAGCTTATGGATACATCACTAGATGTAAACTTAATGAAAACCAGAACACCAAAATCTGCGTAGCAGGGAATTTTTGTAAAAAATAAAAGCTCAGTAGTCTATTCTATATTTTGACACAGAAGAAAAAGCCATTCTTATTACACTGAGGAAGACATTTTTGGTCACTGGATTCATTAAGCATAGCCTATGCCCCAACTTCTTCCTGAAAGTAGGTTAAGTGGCCTTTGATAATGCTATTGGCTCAATAAAAAACCTGGAAACCTTAATATGTTTTCATATAAGTGGGTCCTAAATATGAGATACAGAACATTTCCCAAAGCCTTTATTTCCCTACCCACTGCCATCTCTTTATTTACTTAACTTGACTAAACTTATTCCTTCACTAAAAAATACTTCTAAATTTGCAGCCAGAACTGAAGGATCAGAGAAAGTGTTATCAACTGGTGAGCTAAATACCAGAAAAAAGGTTGGGGGGTAGTTTGGAAAACAAAACTGATTTGAATCAGAGAGCAAAACTGGCAAGAATGAGACAGTAATGAACAGCCTCAGGGTACAGGTTAGATTGTGCCGTTCACAACTGATATTCAGGGGACTTCATAAATAGCCAATCATCTACATATAGGCATGACTTTTTCAACCGTTTGTTCATACAGAACGTGCAGATGTTTGATCGAGATAAATATGAGAGACCGCTTTGACGTTCACCACAACTGCTGTGTGAAAGCAGCTCAAGAATGGCAGCCGAGAGCAGTGAAGTGTTTCCATGCACTTAATAAAATCCATTTGGCATGTTATCAAACGATGCTCTTCACAGAATCTATCCACCAAGGGGTGGATAGATATCTTCATGGGAAAGTCGTTGGAGGGAAGAGAGATTAGCAGACAGAGTGTGGAGAGATGTCCCTGTGGAATAGGGTTTGGAAAAACGTTCTGTAAGGAATAGATGGGGTGATGAGCAGGAAGGAGGCTGCTTCTGCTGGGGTGAGGGGCGGGGAACACAGACATCCAGAAGAACAAGAAAGAAGTCAACAGGGTGTCCCCTTAGACAAAATGAGAAAGAGGAGCCCAGCAAGGTGCACAGAAAGAGATGGCCACAGTGTCCTGGCACACAAGTGCAGAGGAGGGAGCTGACTTGGGAGGCAGAAAGGAGTTGTAGTGGGTCAGAAAATGTGGAGGGGGAGATTGTGTAGAAAGTAGCATTTTGACCTCAAAAAGCAAGTGGGCTGTGCTGATAAAAGCATGAGTGAAAGGCTGCAGGTAACGTTGGCAAGGTCTGTCCTTAGAAGCAGTTTTTTCTGTTTGTTTGTTTTGTTTTTTTGGGTTTTTTTTTTACTCTTAGATTCAACAGGTGGGGCAAAACACCAAGGCGCTGTCTGTACAGGATGTTGGAAACCTTTCATGTAACATTGATCCCCATGGCTCCACCATCCCCAACTCCATGATTTATTTAGTTGCCAACAAGAGGTGTAAAATGCTAATGTATAGAGCAGAGTTTCTCAACTAGGGGTGATTTTGCCCAGGGGGCAGTGGCAATGTCTGGAAACACTTTTGGATGTCACAGCCTGGCAGGGGGTTAGGGGAGTGTGGGCACTACTAGCATCTAGTGGGTAGAGGATGAGGACGCGGTGCTGCTAAACACCCTGCCATCTCGGCGCTTCTGCTTCTCAAGGGTGCTGGGCAGCCCTTCAAACTCATAACTCTAAAGAAACATTGGGTTCCGGTTACTTCAAGCATAGCCCTTGGCCTGTGGCTTCAGTAAAGAGGAGAGTTGTGGTGTTCGTCAGAAGAGAACTTGATAGAGACACACACCTTCTCTGAATATTTATATAATTTGAATTTTTTATTCTTAAAATTTAAAATAGCCTAAATGTTAAACACTCAATATTTTTATTTTGTATGCTTATATACTATAATTTTAAATAAAAATTAGTTTAAAATCCAATAAAAAAAAAACAGGCTAGGCGCAGTGGCTCATGCCTGTAATTTCAGCACTTTGGGAGGCCAAGGCAGGCTGATCACCTGAAGTCGGGAGTTTGAGACCAGCCTGGCCAACATGGAGAAACCCCATGTCTACTAAAAATACAAAATTAGCTGGACGTGGTGGTGGGTACCTGCAATTCCAGCTACTCGGGAGACTGAGGCAGGAGAATTGCTTGAACCCAGGAGGCGGAGGTTGCAGTGAGCCAAGATCTCACCACTGCACTCCAGCTTGGGCAACAAGAGCAAAATTGCATCTCAGAAAAAAGAAAAAAAAAAAAAAAGGCAGTCCCCCACAATAAATAATTATCTGGTTCAAAATGCCAATAGTGCCAAGGCTGGTGAACCCTGGTGCAGACTGAGTCATCATTTCCCTTTTCTTATAATCCCTGCCCAGGACACACACACACACAAATGCACACACATGTGTGCACCCATAGGCAAATGCAGGAATCTGGGTCTGAGTCCCAGATGCCAGGGTTTTGGGCTGTCACCTAGAGGCTAGAGTGACTGAATAACAGCAGTAAGAGCTGCCAATGTTAACTACTGTGTGTCAGGTTCTGTGCTTTTCTCGTTGCTCATTTAATCCCTGCGGCAGCCCTGGAAGTGAAGCCTCTCAGTCTGCTTTCCCAGAGGAAGAAACTAAGGCTCAGTTAGGTGATGTATGTGCCCGGGGTCCCACACGCAGCCCCTCAGAGGGCTTAGACAGGATTCAGAGCCACCTTTGCAAACTCTAAAGCCATGAGACAGTTTTAACAACACTTGTAATGACACAACCAGGAACATTTCGCTGAGGCAGAAAGAGGGCATTCAATAAACCCTCAGCTTTGTTGTTTAACTGATGGCATTTTGGTCTGCTCCCGACTTCCTCGAGTGCCAGAGAGCAGATGAAACTGAGTGAGGCTCAGGGGTGGGCTGAGGGACACAGGTTTCCGGATATCTGTCACTTCAGGTTTTACGAGGTAATGAAAATAAAGCGACATTCAGTCAGCCTGCCTGTGGCCTTTCTCCTGCGCCACACTGCCACATTTCTTCCACAGTGCATCATTCTGTGTGCTGTGTGTGGGCAGCCTGCTTTTGTTTTCATCCGTAACAAAGTGTTCTCTCTTCCTGGCTACTCCCATCCCTTCCCCACGCTCTCTCAGCACCGTGTACATTATCAGCCCAACGCCACACCCTCAGCAAGCATTTCATAAATATTAGCCATTATTACTGTTATCTCTTCGCTCTGGCACACATTACAGTGTAAGGCTGGACGGTCCATGTATCCATCTCGTCTCCAGAACTAGAACCTCCTGTAAGACGGGGACTGTATCTTGTTCATCAGTGAGATCCAGCTCCTGGTGGGGGGCTAACAGTACCTATCTGTTGAAGGACTGCTCCACTGGAAAGTGGATCTCAAACACAAAGTTGCGATGGTTCACAATGCCTGGTTGGTGCCTTTGCTCAGCACTTCTGTTTCTCAAAGGTGTTGAGCCGTCCTTCAAACTCACAACTCTAAAGAAACATTGGATTTTGGTTACTTCAAGCATAGCACTTGGCCAGTGACTTCAGTAGAGAAGAGTTGTGGTATTCGTCAGAAGAGAACTTGATGGAGATGCACACTTTCACACATTCTTGCACAAATGTGTGAGGTCATGAATGCGTGTGTGGGCAAGTATCTGTCTGCAATTTCAAGAGGCTCACAGACCCCATGAAGCACACCCAAGAATATTTATATATTTTGAATCTTTTTATTCTTAAAATTTAGAATAGCTTAAATGTTAAACACTTAACAAGTTTTAGTATGCATGCTTATATACTATAAATTTTAAATGAAAATTAATTTAAAATCCAAAAAAAAGACAGGGAGAAGAGAGGAGAAAGAAAGAAGGTGTTGTTCTAATAGTACTATCACCTCACTGTTCTAAAAAAAAATGTATGGTTAGGAAGTTGATCTTAGAGTTGAAAAACAACAATATATTCTTGAGTCAGTAAGTAAAGCCTTTTCTTTTTGCATTGATTTGTAAATTAAAGTGTTTTGTAGTTCTTGGCTCGATAAACACTCTGGAAAATGGTTTTGGAATGTTAGTGATTGCAAGAAATTGTTTATTCCATTACTTTTACTCTGACCAAGCCCACATCTTTTTCTAAAGTATGTCTTATTTTTAGAGTTTATAAATCAAATGTATTGTAGGGCTGGAATGCAGCATGAAATGCACTCACAAACAAAAATCCAGCCTTCTTCAGCAGTCTTCACACAGCATAAACAGAAGTGAAGCCACGAAGACTTATTGCTACATGCAGGTTGTTTTTTGACATATTTAACATGTGTTCTTATTGAAAAATATTAGAAACCTACCTTTAAAGAAAATTTGGCTAGTTGAACAAATATATGGTAGGAGAGACAAAATCCAAGCCCTTAATTCTTACTTATTCCAACATTTCACAGCAAAAGTTTTAAATATTTAAACCTACTGGAAATCCATCAATATTTAAAAGGAGCATAAAGATGAGAAAAAGTAGAAGGAAGCAATTCATTAACATATGATCACTCCATCTCTAAAGAGAAGGGGTGTACCCCTGGCAGATGGCTTGCCTTCCCTGGGCCCCAGGTCCCTCACCTGTGACAGATGAACAGGTTGGATCGCGTGTTCAGGTCCACTCCTGACCTCCTATGCCACGATTCCCTGTTTCTCACTTCCAAGTCCAATCATCGCTTTGAAAGTCATCTATATTTTGATAATGCTGACCCCTAGCCATTTGAAGGGGTTTTGTTTTAGACATGAGTCCTGTGGAGAGCTGTTATTTTGCTTGGTAATGGAACAAGCTTCCGGGAGGAGTCAGAAGCTCCGAGAAGGGCCAGTCTGCTGTGATTTACCACTGAAAACTTTTGCATAGCTTTGCAAAAGGTCGTATCCTGCTTCCTAAAGAGACTCTGCTCCTTACTCGCTACCAGGGATCCCAGTCATAGGGGACTGTCACCTGCCATGGCCATAGCTGCTTTCTCACTCTCTCACTTAGGCTCACTGCTGTGGATTTGTTTTCTGGCCCTGGTTACAGTTTATTAACATCCAGCCTCTAAACACATCATGTGGTTTTCCTATGGGTCTTTGTGACCTTACTCCCTGGAAAGTTGTTTTTCCTAGTGGCTCACTGGTTGTTTGGAAGTGGCAGTGTCCATCCAACAATAACTTCAGAGCACCTGGTTTCTAAACATAGCCCTCCCTACTATTAAAATAAAACAAACCCAAAAAACCCCTATATGTCTCACTGTGCCTTAACCTACTCATCTGGAACAATGAGAAACAGTCACAGCTTTTGCATCCTCACTCACACACTGTTAAGGATAAAGTGAGATATGTCTGTGCAAAAGAGGTCTGAAAAGTTCTTGGTAGGTATGATACCAATATAAAGTAGTATTCCACAATGAAATTAACATCAGAACAATCTTCCAAGAAATGTCTTCAAATGTATGTCATGCCTCTTTATATAGTGGGTGCCTGATAAATTATGGCTTTCAGATTCAACTTAATAAAGCTGTGGGAAAGAATCCTTCTTCTCCCCATACCTCCCACCCCATCTTTTCTCCTTGCCTGAAACATCTGGCGGCCCTTTGTAGTTCTGGATGATTTGATTTGGATTCATTAGTAATAATTGATGTGCTGTCTGGAATTTGTTTATACAGTGCATCGTGTGGCAAGTAGCTAAGCCAAAAAGGATTGTGCAAATGGAGGCTGCCAACCTGGTAGAGCTGAGATGGGCAATAACTCAGCAGTTGGTGACAGAAGCTTGAGAACATGCCCTGTGCCCCACCCCTCACCCAGTTTGAGTGGAAGGCATTTTGTCTGTCCTGGTGGAAGCTTGGTTGACCCATAGTGTGTGTTTTCAGTGCTGCCTTTTGGCCAAGTGATGAGGAGAGCAGCCAACTAAAGACCTGCAGAGGGGCATAGAGCTAGGAATTCACATTTGAGATGTTTAAAATCTGGAAAAAGTTAAAGCATCTACTCAGGCAACTCTAAGCAGTGTGGGGAGGATTAAGGCAACTCTAGGAAAAAGGGTTCTTTTTTTAATATACTTTAATTTCTGGGGTACATGTGCAGATCTTGCAGGACTGTTACATAGGTATACACTTGCCATGGTGGTTTGCTGCCTCCATCCCCCGTACCCTACGTTAGGTATTTCTCCCAATGTTATCCCTCCCCAATCTCCCTACCCGCCTCTATCCCTCCCCTAGCCCCCCAACAGACCCCAGTGTGTGACGCTCCCCTCTCTGGATCCCTGTGTTCCCATTGTTAACAACCACCTATGAGTGAGAACATGCAGTATTTGGTTTTCTGTTCTTGCATCAGTTTGCTGAGAATGATGGTTTCCAGATTAATTCAAGTTCCTGCAAAGGACACAAACTCATCCTTTTTTGTGGCTGCATAGTATTCCATGGTGTATATGTGCCACATTTTCTTTATCCAGTCTATCATTGATGGGCATTTGGGTTGGTTCCAGGTCTTTGCTATTGTAAACAGTGCCACAATGAACATACATGTGCATGTGTCTTTATGATAGAATGATTTATAATCCTTTGGGTATGTACCCAGTAATGAGCTTGCTGGGTCAAACGGTATTTCTGTTTCTAGATCCTTGAGGATGTTCCACAATGGTTGAACTAATTTACACTCCCACCAACAGTGTAAAAGCATTCCTATTTCTTCACATCCTCTCCAGCATCTGTTGTCTCCAGATTTTTTAATGATCACCATTCTAACTGGTGTGAAGTGGTATCTCAATGTGGGTTTGATTTGCATTTCTCTAATGACCAGTAACGATGAGCATTTTTTCACGTTTGATAGCTGCATAATTGTCTTCTTTTGAAAAGTGTCTGTTCATATCCTTTGCCCACTTTTTGATGGGGTTGTTTGTTTTTTTTTCTTGTAAATTTGTTTAAGTTCTCTGTAGATTCTGGATATTAGCCCTTTGTCAGACGGGTAGCTTGCAAAACTTTTTTCCCATTCTGTTGGTTGCTGGTTCACTCTAACGATTGTTTCTTTTGCTGTGCAGAAGCTCTTAAATTTAATTAGGTCCCATTTGTCTATTCTGGCTTTTGTTGCCATTGGTTTTGGTGTTTTAGTCATGAAGTCCTTGCCTATGCCTTTGTCCTGAATGGTATTGCCTAGTTTTTCTTCTAGGGTTTTTATGGTGTTAGGTCTTATGATTAAATTTTTAATCCATCTGGAGTTAATTTTTGTATAAGGTGTAAGGAAAGGGTCCAGTTTCAGCTTTCTGCACATGGCCAGCCAGTTTTCCCAACACCATTTATTAAACAAGGAGTCTGGGAAAGGGTTCCTTATCATTTTGGGTGTTGTGGACCTCTACGAGAATCTGATGACAGCTGTTGGCAAATGTGTGAGGGCATGAATGTGTGTGAGAGAGTGTCTAGACTCTGCAATTCCATTTAGCAATTTCAAGAGATTCACAGACCCCACAAAGCACACCCAAGTATCCAGGCTAAGAAGCCCAGAAAAGAGGAATGGTAAAATAAGAAATATCATGTCACTTATGAATCTTTCTGTTATGGGTAACAGAAAACCCCATTTTAAGCCTCATTTAAAAATTATTAGATTCAGTGGACACAAAATTACTCTGTTGAATTTCTACAAAAGTTTCTAAATGCGTACTCTCGACTTTCATATTTATCTTCTCAAGGACCAGTAGCAAGCACTTTGCAGGCTGGCAAGGGTCCCTGGACCACTCTGAGTAGCTGGCCCTGTGCTAGAACACAGCTCTGCATGCCTGCTCAGAGACATGACTCCAGAAATCCTCCTCTCTCTCTCCTGAATCATCAGTTTTCCCCTTTCTACTAGATAACCACTATCAACACTCACGCATACTGCTAAGAAAACTCAATTCAAACTGACGGACTTACTAAGGTATTAAGAGGTTATTGATATTTATATCCACATGAAAACCTTTTGAAGTATTTTAAAGGCTATTTTACCCCTAACAGTTTAGAACATCTTTTTAAAAATTAAGATCAGTTTCTTACATAATCACTGTGCTAACATCACACCCAAGAAATGTAACAGTAATTCTTTAATATCATCTAACATTCTAATTTCCCCAACTGTTTCCCCAATGTTGGTTTGTTTTCATCAAGATCCAAATAAGATCCACACACTGCATTTGTTTGCCCCTTGACCTTGGTCTCCTAATCTTCAACAGTCTCTGCGCCATCAGCACACAGGCCATTTTTGTCTGCCATTGACCTGCTGAGAGATGTCAGGTATGTTATAGAAGGTCTCACATTCTGGATTTCTCTACTGACTTTCTCATGGTGTTGTTAAAACAGATCTTCTATCCATTGTGCTTCCTATAAACTGGAAGTTAGCTCTAAAGGCTTAAGTTCACATTCTAACTTTTTGGGGAGAATACTAGATAATGATGCAGTGTCTTCATAATGCATGACATTGGAGGCATAATGCCTTATTCTCTCACTTTCAGTGAGACAAAAACTTTTCAGTGGGTTCAGAAGATATAGCTTTATCCCTCCTTTGTGAAGACTCACTTCCCCATTATGATTAGCAAATCATCCATGGGTTGATATAAAATGCTATCAAATATCAAAGAAGCCTACTTCTGCAATGACTGGCCAAAACCTGAGACTGTGTAATTTCTTAGGTGGAACGTTACTGTTTTCCTTTGCAAAACATTCATGTAAGTCATATTTCTGCCCAGATTCAAGCCTCCATCCCCTCAGCAACTATAATAAATAATAGAAATTTCTGGTCAATTCTGGGCAGTTTTTTGTTTTGTATGAATCAAATTTCTGCACCGTGTTGGGAACCCTTTTTATTAAGTTCCTCATTTTCTTCCTCAAAAACATAAAGCCTGGCAAGTCTTGCAGGGATTGGTGATAATGGAGGCTTAGTTTTTTGTTTTATATGAATCCAGAATAATTGTTAGAAGTAAAATATTTTTCAGTTTTTTTAATTTCATAGTTATATTTGTTCCTTTTCTTTCTCTTTCCTTCAGCTATAGAACTTCGAGTTATTTCTGTACACCCAAACATTATCACCATGGGAAACCATTTATTAAGCCTCGCGTGCCCTCCCAGAGCTTTCAGATTGATGGATGGCATTACGGAAATATTTGAAAGACCCAAGTTTTGATCCTTTTTACTACTTTCCTTGGGCAGAAGCAATTTATGTTTTGCTGGTACTTGCTCCATTTGAAGTAGTTAACTTTCTTTTGCAATTCTAAAAACATACCCTTTCAATTTTGTAAAATAATACATGACAATAGTAAGGTTCCTCAGATTCTTGGTTTCCAATTCTGATATTGAAATGGAATATAAGTAAATGAGAATATTAAAAACTTGGAACTTACACTAAAGACAAATTATGGTACTATTTATAAACCTCTAACAAAAAATATACCATAAATCTTTAACACAATTTCTTTCTGTATTAGTCAGAGTTCTCTAAGGGGACAGAACTAATAGTACAGATGTATACACGAAGGGGAGTTTATTAGGAGTATTGACACACAGTGAGCACAAGGTGAAGTCTCACAATACGCCACCTGCAAGCTGAGGAGCCAGGAGTCAGTCCGAGTCCCAAAACCTCAGGAGTAAGGATACTGGCAGTGCAGCCTTCAGTCTGTGGCTGAGGCCTGAGTGCTCCCGGCAAATCACTGGTCTAAGTCTAAGAGTCCAAAGGCTGAAGAAGCTGAAGAAGTTGGAGTCTGAGATTCAAGGACAGGAAGCAGCCAGCATGGGAGAAAGATGTGGCCGGGGGACTAAGTCAGTCTAATGTTTCCACATTCTTCCACCTGCTTTTATTCTGGCCGTGCTGGCAGCCGATTAAGATGGTGCCCACCCGGGTTGAGGGTGTCTGCCTTTCCCAAGCCACTGACTCAAACGTTAATCTCCTTTGGTAACCCACCCAGGAACAATATTTTGCATCCTTCAGTCCAATCAAGCTGACACTCAATATTAACCATCACATTTTCAGATGCAGATATTAGCATTTCTGAACTTTTCTAAATACATAAGAACTGTGAACTCAGGGTTTGGAGGAACGGTAGAGTGATGGAGCCTAACCATCTGTCATGCATGGCTCCCACACTCCTGCCAAATGGCAGGTCCAGCAATCTCTGCCTGAGCTCTTCCCATATGCAGTGCCTCTCTGTCTCCAAAGTCCCCCTACTCATTCATTAAGCACCTGCAGTGTGCGAGGTGATATGCCAGGGTCCTGACTACTCAAGAAACACCTGTGTAGGTACAAAGAATAAGATGAGAGAATACAGATGAGAAATAAGAAAGAAATCCTTAAACAAAGTGAGATGGTTCTGGATGCTAAGAGTCAAAACAAAACCCAGTGCATCCTCTAACATTTGACAGGCATTTCTTGTTTGCTGTCTCCCCATGCCCTAACCTGGTCATACTGAACAGTTGTTAAAAGATACTTACATAAGGGATATTGTGTTTCCATTCTAGATTCTCAAAATATGTTGCCATTTTGAGCAGTGTTACATTGACTCTCATTCACTGTCAAAAGGTTTCATGATCTAAATCTTACAGTAGTCCAGATGACACCTAAAAAGAACAGCAAGGGTTGTTTCTCCAGTTGCTGTTCCAGAAATAACTCTGGGTGCTTTGTGATGCTCACAGCAGGGGACTGAAACCAGGTAACAAGAGTAAGGTTCCACAGACTCTTGGTTTCCAATTCTGTTATTGAAATGGAATATAAGTAAATGACAATATTAAAAACTTGGAACTTTTTAATATTCCATGTCCCATGTCATTGTTTGTGTCATTGTCCAGCCCTCACTTTGCCCCACGAGGACCCTGAGATCAGCCTGTGAACAGTACAAGGTGACCTGCGACAGGTAACCTCTCTACACAGCTCTCTCAGACCCTAGCAGTGAGAGAGGAAAGTAGGAAGGAGGGGAGAGAAGCTGAGCCATCACTCAAGGGCAGGGCACGGAGCCAAGGGCAAAGGAGCTTACACTGTTATCTGTAATTAGTCACTATGACACCCACCATGTCTCTCGAGGTTATGATGGTGTTTTTATCACCATCCCAAGGAAACTAAATCAGTATTGCTATTCACTGACATGGAAGGTTATGGCTCCCAATGATCCTTTAGGGGGTTCAACATCTATTTCCTTTCTTCTTTCTCTTTTCCTCTTTTGCCTATCCTTCCCTGTTTGGGGATTATCTTCCTCCTTCACTTTTTTGTTCTTTCTTCCACTCTCTGCCTCTGTCTCTCTGTCTCTGTCAGTTTCTCTCTCTCTTTCTTTCTCTGTCTCTATCTCTGTCTGTCTCTCCCTATTTCTCTTTCTTTCTCCCCCACTACCCCACAGGCTGTGTTTCCCCTGTAGATGGAAGAATATCCTGGGCATTGATCTAGAGACTGAGATAAAAGTGTTTCAGGAGCACGAGGCAGATAGAACACGAGGCTAAGACCCAGGAAACCTGGACTCTCTTCCTGGCTTTGTCATTAATATCTGTGACAGACAGGATGAGATGAAAGACATGAATGTGCTTTGAAAAAATAACACAGAGTACCATTGTATATTCTCCCAAAGCTACTACTTGCAAAGTGACGTCAAGGAGTCCCAGCAAAAATACAAAATCTACTGTGACCCTGCTGTTGTGCTTGGCATTGGGTCAGAGGCTCCATTCAGCATATAGAACTCGTTTTGAGCTTTAAAAGGCCCATTTAGAGCAAGAAAACCTGAAGAATTTGTGCAATACTAGGCATGCAGTGAAACCTGAGAACACAGAAATTCCTGAGCTCATTTTAAAATCAAGATCAATGTTGTCATTCTGAAGTCACTGTTCCATTTAGCTCCATGTCAGGGATTACTGCCACGCTGAGTGATGAGAGCCGTTGGATCCAGCTCTGTACCATGGAAAACATACCATGCTCAGATGCTGTTGTCTCTAATTACATTCTTTCTATTTATTTATTTTAAATTTTGTTTTATTTACTTATTTTTATTTTTTACTATTTTATTATACTTTAAGTTCTGGGGTACATGTGCAGATCTTGCACAATTGTTGCAAAGTACACACTTGCGGTGGTGGTTTGCTGTCTCCATCCCCACCCCCATCACCTACTTCAGGCATTTTTCCCAGTGTTATCCCTCCCCAACATCCCTGCCCCCAGCTGTCCCTCTCCTAGCCCCCCACCCTGCAACAGACCCCAGTGTGTGATGTTCCCCTCCCTGTGCCCATGTGTTCTCATTTCTAATTACATTCTTGAATGGGCTGCTGCTGATCTCTGACATGAGTCCATCCCCATTCGTATGCTACAGGGAATAAGAAGGACTTTTACAAACTGCTCTGTGCTTGCTTAGGGTGCTAATTGCTTCCTAACACCCATTCCTTCAAGTCCTCTTTTCACTTCTAAATTTCTCAAGCCAAAGGATACAAAGTAATGTTAAATAAATAACATGGAGTGCTTCAGAAGCTGAGTGACCTGCCATAGTTCAGGCCTTAAAGCAGATAAAGCAAGGATTCTCCAAGGGTGGTCCCCAATCCAGCAGCATCAGTGTCTCCTGAGAACTTGTTATAAAAGCATATTTTCAGGCCCCACCCAAGATCTACTGAGTCAGAAACTATGGGGAAACAATCCATATTGGAATAAGCCTTCCAAGTGTTTCTGATAGACACTAAATGTATTTTGTTTTCTATCACTGCTGTAACAAATTACCATAAACTTAGTGGCTTAAAACAACAATAATATTTTATCTCCAGTCGGTAGAGCAGAAGTCTGCCAAGGGTTGCATGGGGCTGAAATGAAGGTGTTAACAGGGCTGAGTTCTCTTCTGGAAGCTCTAGAGGAGAATCTGTTTCCTTGCCTTTTTCAGTTTCCATAGGCTGCCTCCATTGCTGGACTCATGGCCCCTTCCCCTGTTTCCAAAGCCAGCAACAGTGGGCCCAGTCCCTTTCACCCACCGTCTCTTAGCCTCTGATTCTTCTCCCACTTTTAAACACTCGTATGAATAGATGGGTCCCACTGAGATCATCTAGACTAATCTCCCTATCTCAAGGGAGCTACTTAGCAAACCTAGTTGTATCTGCAACCTTAATTCTCTTTCACCATGCCACATAACATACTCACAGATTCCAGGTATTGGGGTGTGGGCATCGTGGACAGCTGCACATTATTCTGCCTACAGTCCACCCTCTGGTATTGAAAGACTCATGTCTGTCCCACATGCAAAATACATTAACCTTATCCCCCAAATCTCAACCCATGACAGCATAAACTCAAAGTCCCAAACTTTATTGTCTAAATCATCTCAATAAGGTATGGGTCAGCCTCTGGGTATAATAGATCTTAGGCCACAGTTTCTCTTCATTCTAGACTTGTGAACTTAAAACATAAGTTATCACCTCTGAATATACAATGGCAGGGCAGGTATAGGATGAAAGTTACAGATATTTCTGTTCAAAATAGGAGAAAATAGAAAAAAAAAGAAATTACCAATTAAGCAATTTCAAACTCCAGCGAGACAAACTCCATTTGGTTTTAAAACCTGAGACTAATCCTCTAGTCCGCTGTTCTGCTGCCTGAGCCATCCTTCCTTTTTCATAAAAGGAAGTTGAGTAGTTTTTTTCAGTCTGTGTTTTGCATTTCAGGGGACCAACAGGCTTCTTTCATTTTATACTCTGTCCCTTTCAATCCAAGCTGAAATTGTTTCAGCAGGTATAAAACTCCTCAGAAACCTCGCAAGTCTCCCATGTAAGTCACGGTGATTTACTCTATTTGATGAAAGAATCTTTCAAAGATCTTTCCTAGATAATCTTATCTCTATTTCTGGTATCTGCTGAGATCATGGGATCTGTGAGTTACATCTTTAATCTTTACAAAGAGCTTTTTTTGTGACTAAAGACTCTGAACTTTTCATTTTTCTGAAATATTTTATTTTTCTGGAGTATTATCAAAAGGATCCAGCCATGGTCTCAGCTTTTTCTCTACAGCATGCTGTTTTGATGGTGAACCTCTTGATTTTAGCCTCTTTTGCAATCTGGATAAAATGAGCATTCCCCAAATCATCAAGTCTTGAATTCTTTTGGCTTAACTGTTCTCACGATTTATCTCATTCGTCTCACCCTTCACTATAAGCAGTAAAACCAGGCCATGTCTTAAGACTTTCCTTGGAAGTCTTAGTATTGCTCAGTTTCCTCACTTGGAAGTTCTGCTTTCCACATTAACTGCAGGACACAATTCTGCTTAGCTTTCTGCCACTATATTGCATGAGTCTCCTTTCCTCCACCTTCCAATAGCATGTTTCTTATTCCCTTCTGAGCCCTCACCAGCAGCACCTTCAATGTCCATACTTCTACCAATAGTCTATTTTCTGTAATTCAGGTATTCTCTAAAGCAATTCATACTTTCTTTACCATGTCCCTTCCTCCCATCTAGGTCCTCCCTAGCAGAGCCATCAGCATTATGTTTCTACTAACAATCTGTTCAAGGCAATCTAGACGTTTTCTGTTAGGCTTTTCAAAATTATTTCAGCCTCTACCCATTCCCCAGTTTCAAAACCACTTCCACAATTTTAAGAGTTCATTACAGCAGCACCCCACTTATCGTGCCAAAATTTGCATTAGTTTTCTATTACTGAGCCATCGCACTCCAGCCTGGGCAACAGAGCAAGACTCCATCTTGAAAAAAAAAAAAAGAAAGAAATGTAATAAATAAATTTGTATTTACTGGTAAACTATGCAGGCTTAAAAGAATGTAGTAGCTCTTTATGTTCTGATATTAAATAATCTTCATGATGTATAGTTAGTCCTCAAAAAAGGTATTAAGCAATGAACATACATAAGTTTTCACTTAATGCATTTTTGCATTTTGAGACTTCTGAGTTTTTGCCGTGGCTAAGTATTATTATTTTAAATTATATAAATAAAAATAGTTGTTAAGGAAAAAGAATTAATGTAACAGACAACATCAATTACAGTAACTCAAGTAATATTGTTTCAATAATCTCTTCTTAAAAAAATCTATTTGATGAAATTCAGGTATCCAAAAGATAAACCTCTACAAAAAAACAGAGAAATACAAAAGCGGTAGAAAAAAAGATAAAAAGACTACTGATGTCAACTTTGTTTCATTTAAGTATAGCATCAAAACTAATAATTGGGAATATTTTGGATTGCAAAATGGAGTATAAATTTTATGAACTTTGCCTAAAAATGTAAAAATAACATGTCACAAAATCTAGAGATAGGATGTGAGGAGATAGAAGAAATTTTCATAGTAAGGTAGTCACTGACACTACTTAAAATGTTTAAATGTAATTACAGGCATACTTTACTTCTTATTGTGCTTCACAGATATCGCAGTTTTTGCAAATGGAAGATTAGTGACCACCCCGAGTCAAGCAAGTCTATCAGTGTGATTTTTCCAACAGCACATGCTCACTTCTGTGTTTTGGTTACATTTCTGGCAATTCTTGCAATAGTTTAAATGTTTTTTCATATCTTAGAGGGTGATCTGTGATCAGTGACCTTTGATGTTACTATTGTAGTTGTTTGGCACGAGGAACCGTATGCATATAAGACAGCAAACTGAATTGGCAAATGTTGTGTGTGTTCCAATAACCAGCCATTCCCCCACCTCTTTTCCTCTCCTTCTGCCTGCCTATTCCATAAGGCAAACTAACATTGAAATTAGGCCAATTAAAAACTCTACAGTGGCCTCTAAGTATTCAAGCGAAAGGAAGAGTCACTTAGTGAGGAAAGCACATCAAAATGAAAAAAAAAAAAAAAAAACAAAAGGCCCAAAGCAGGCCTCTGTGGCAAACAGCCAAGTTGCAAATGCGAAGGGCAAGTTCTTAAAGGAAATTAAAAGTGCTCCTCTAGTGAAGACATGAATAATAAGAAAATGAAACAGTCTTATTGCTGATATGAAGAAAGTTTTAGATAGAAGCTCTGGACAAAAGATTAACTCAGCCACAGTATTCCCTTAAGCCAAAGCCTAATCCAAAGCAAGGCCGTTATTTTCTTCAATTCTATGAAGGCTGAGAGAGGTGAGGAAGCTGCAGAAGAAAAGTTGGAAGCCAGCAGAGATTGTTCAATGAGGTTTGGTGAAAGAAGCTGTCTTCATAACGTAAAAGCAGCAAGTTTTAATGTAGAAGCTGCAGCAAGTTATCCAGAAGATGTAGCTTAGATTATTAATGAAGGTACAAATATCTACACTAGACAAATTTTCTAGGTAGATGTAATGGCCTTCTAATGGAAAAAGATCCTATCTAGTATATTCATTGTTAGAAAGGAGGTCAATGCCTGGCTTCAAAGTTTCAAACAACAGACTCTCTCTCCTATTAGGGGCTAATGCAGCTGGTGACCTCAGTTGAAGCCATTGTTCATTTCTCAATCCAAAAATTCCAGGTTCTTTAAAAATTATGCTAAATGTACTCTACCAATGCCCTAAGAATGGAAAAACAAAGCATGAATGATAGCACATCTGTTTACACCATGGTTTATTGAATATTTTAAGCCCACTTCTGAGACCTACTACTCAGAAAAAAAAGTTTTATGTCAAAAGATTACTGCCCACTGACAATGCACCTGGTCACCAAGAGCTCTGATGAAGAGGTACAAGGAAATGAAGGTTATTTTCATGTCTGCTTACACAGCATTCATTCTGCAGCCTATGGATCAAGGAGTAATATTGACTCACAAGCCTAATTATTTAAGAAATACATTTTGTAAGGCTATGGCTGCTATTGATAGGGATTCCTCTGATGGATTTGAGCAAAATAAATTGAAAACTTGCTAGAAAGAAGTCACCATTCTAGAGGCCATTAGGAGCATTCATAATTTGTGGAAGGAGGTCAAACTATCAACATTAACAGGAGTTTGGGAGAAGTTGATTTTAACCCTCAAGGATGACTTTGAGGAGTTTGAGACTTAATGGAAGGAAGCAACTGCTTACGTAGTGGGAATAGCAAGAGAACTAGAGTTAGAAGTGGAGCCTGAAGATGTGACCAAATAGCTGCAATCTCATGACCAAACTTGAATGGACAAGGAGTTTCTTCTTATGGATGAGCAAAGAAAGGGGTTTCTTGAGGTGGAATCTACTCCTGATAAAGATGTTGTGAATGTTGTTGAACTAACAACACAGGATTTAGACTATTACATAAACTTATTTGATAAGGCAGCTACAGAATTTGAGAGGATAAATTCCAGTTTTGAAAGAAATTCTATTGTGGGTAAAACGCCATCAAACAGCATCACATGCTACAGGAAAATTTTCCACTAAAAGAAAAGTCAATCAATGCATCGAACTTCACTCTTGTCTTATTGAAGAAATTGCCACAGTCACCCAACCTTCAGCAACCACCACCCTGATTAGTCAGCAGCCATCAACAATGAGGCGAGACCCTCCACCAGTGAAGAGATTATGATGCACTGAAGGCTCAGAAAATTCCTAACATTTTTTTTAGCAATCAAGTATGTTTAACAAAGGTATGTTGTTGGTTTTTTTAGACACAATGCTATTGCACACTTAATAGACTACAGCGTAGTGTAAACCCAACTTGTATATGCACTGAGAAGCCAAGAAAATTCATGTCTCTCACTTCATTGTGATATTCATTTTACTACAGTGGTCTGGAACTGAACTTTCAATAAATCCAAGTTATGCCTGTAAAAGTAAAAGACTCAAACTTCTGAGTGTTAACTAGGCACACTAGACTCTCTTTTAGAAGATGCATAACATAGTAGAGGATATTAAAGGATCTGCATAGCCACAGTAGACAAAAGAGCAGGAGTTGTCCAACAACCCACAGAAACTATTTCACATGGTGTTTCATGGGATGTACTTCCGAGAATGCAGCTCCAGTCACAACAGGTAAAAGATGAGAATTATTGGGAATTATGCAGGGAACTGAGACTATTTGATCTAAAAAAGTGAGAAATGGAGTAACCTTAGCTATCAAATCTGTAAAGGTAATACTGTCCTGGTGGTCTGTATATACACCAATAAAACAAGAAGAAAAGGACTGTACCATCAACCAAGTATTCACTGAGCAATAACCATGCACTAAGAGCAACGTGAACACTATGGAAGACAGAGACATGGATGGCCCACACCTAAGGCATTCTAGTTGGGGGATAACATAAGCCTGATGGTGAAACAAGGGAAGGCCACAGAAAGCTGAGTAATTAAGCATTGCAGTTTGCAGTGAAAATGATGAGGTGTCTAAGCCTATGGGTGGTTGGGCAGGGGAGATTTAGGAGCTGGTGATGTCAGGAGGGTTTTGTGGGAGCCGGGGGACTTGAGCTGGTCTCAGGGTATGGGAAGAATGGGTAAGAGGAAGAGCAGGAGGGACATCCTGGGAATGAGGCTGAGGCCCTGCGTGCAGGACAACCTGACTAAAATGCCAGAGATAAAGCCAGAAACATCAGGGCCTAAAATGAGGGATTTAAATTCTTCAAGAGCAGGAACTATGTCTTACCATCATGTCTTTAATATTCATTGAAGTGCCGGCCACTGAATCGGCACCCAATCAAAACTGGTGGAATTACTGAAACTCTCAAACCTAGGGCTTGTTGGCTTGTAAACTGTTAACAAGGAAGTTGTGAAGATCATGAGTGAGTAATTCTTGGGTGTCCACAACGCACTGGGTTCTGGGACAGGCCCTGGGGAAATAGAGGTACAAGGCAGGTGAGATCCCTTCCGGCAAGGAGCTCTGTCTTAGTGGAGATGTTTCCTTGGAAAACAACATTTTAAGCAGTCCAGTGGCAGGGGTGAATGAAACACAGCACTGTCTAAAGTCAAAGGGATGAGTAACATCCTCATCTGCCCCCGGAAGCTCTACAGCCAACACCCCATCATGTAAGTCTTCTGTGCATTTTGCAGCAAAACAGCCTAAAAAAGATTCCATCACAATGCTACCACTCTGTCAGATGATGGACAGACAGACCCACACCCTGGAGGAGACCCATGAGCATCATCCCATTCATTACAACGTCTCCCAGTCAGGCTGTGTGGGTCAGCTGCACCACTGACACCCTTGCCTGTATCTCATAATCTTCCCACCATTGAATGTCAAGGTTCAAGGCAGACTGACTGCATCTATTGAGCGCAATAATGGCCTGTGAACCTACCTGGTGATGTCTGTGATTTGTGGAGAGCCACAGGCAATGCCAGCCCCATGGAAAGTTTTTCAGTTTGTTTGCTTGTTTTGTATTTAAATAAATGTTAAGATCAGAATCTGTGAAGATATGGTATTTGTTTGTTTTTTCAAAGAGGAGGTAAGGGAGTACTTAGATAACTCAATGCTCTGAGAAAGGAGCTATTCCTCTTTGAAGGAATTTTGAAGTTGACCTTTTGCTGATATACATTCAAGAGGCTATAAAAAGGATTTAATATGCTTTGGACTTATGGAGCCAGATTTCATCATAAATTGTTCCTCTAGATTAACATTCAATTAAATATATTGGTGAAAAAGATTATTATTCCCTCTTGTTCCCTCATTCTTTGTCATCTTTCTTCTTTTCTCCTCCCACCTCCCTTCTTCCCCCTCCCTTCCTTTTTGCTTTTCTCCTTCTCAATTCTCACGTTGAGAATAACTTAAGAATTGGAGGATTCAAGCACATTAGAACACCTTGGTTAATAACAAATTTATACACGCAGGAATCTTTCTACTAATTCTTAAACCTGTCCTTATGGTTTAAGCACAGGACAGCATCCTAGAGATGTTAACTCACGGCACAGCTCAGAAAGGACACCAATCTACATGGATACTAAGGGCCGTGGGACAGCCTGGCCTCTACAGCCTGGTGGTGCTATCTGTGTGGTAATGGCCAGTTTTGACGTAGAGCAAAAAGTGCTGTCTTCTCTCCACCATCCCACTGAGGTCGTATAATCTTAGCCTTAACATGAATCAGATGCTGTTCCAAGCACTTTGTGTATTTTGACACACTCAGTCCTTACACAACCCTAAGTGATAGGTGCTTTACCCCCAGTTCATAGAGGGGGAAACTGAGATTCCTGGGCCAAGAGCAGTAAACAGCAGAACTAACCCAGGGAATCTGATGCCAAAGCCCATCCATTTTATTACAGCACTCAGCCATAAGCATTGCACCATGACAAAATCAACTGCTTTGAAGGAAAACAAGCCTAATGCTATGTCTTCCCAATGTTCTCATGCTATTTAATCCTTTAAATTCCTTTCCTCAGTCTACATATCATAACATACATACATAACACCATACTGTTTACATAATGCCACATATCAAATAAATTGTTAATTTCTGTTCAGTGCTTTCTATTATCTTCACATAGATGATAAATCAGCCCTTGAACATTTACCCAAGGTTTATCTACCCTGTGAATCATCTCATTTTCTTTTCTTTTCTTTTTTTTTCTTCTTTTTAAATTTGAGACAGGGTCTCACTCTGTCACTCAAGCTGGAGTGCAGTGGAGCAATCATAGCTCACTGTAGCCACTTACTCATCTTCCAGCCTCAGACCCCTGAGTACCTAGAACTATAGGTGCACGCTACCAGGCCCAGGTAATGTTTACATTTATTTTTAGTAAAGATGAGGTCTCTATGTTGCTCATGCTGGTCTTAAAATCCTGGGCTCAAGTGATCCTCCCACCTAGGGCTCCCAAAGTGCTGGGATTACAAGTGTGAGCCACTGTGCCTGGCCTAAATCGCCTCATTTTCAAGAACCACTTTGTCTGCTCATTTGGCATTAGCAAACATTTAGGTTCAGGAAGTACATGTTAGAGAATCTTTAGAAATAACGGGATTAAGGTTTGTACTAAAATAAAGACTGAGAACATTTGGTCAGCTTCTAAGCAATGAAGAACAATGGGTGGTTTTGAGCAGGAGATTAACATAGAATCAAGTGTTTAAGCTGGGAAGGCCTTCGAGATCATCTAAACCAGCCCTGGCAAATACATAGCACAGGTGCCATCACGGTCCCCTTCCCATATGAGGCCAGCATTGCTGTTTCCCGCTAAGCTCATTTGGAACCTCAGAATCCTTCTCAACCCATGGCTCTGGGTAGCTGCTACTGATCAAATTGGCTTGAGAAATAAAACCCGTTTTTCATCTCTAAATCTTTTTTTTTTTTTTTTTTGAGACGGAGTTTCGCTCTTGTTACCCAGGCTGGAGTGCAATGGCGCGATCTCGGCTCACCGCAGCCTCTGCCTCCTGGGTTCAGGCAATTCTCCTGCCTCAGCTTCCCGAGTAGCTGGGATTACAGGCAGGCGCCACCATGCCCAGCTAATTTTTTGTATTTTTAGTAGAGATGTGGTTTCACCATGTTGACCAGGATGGTCTCTATCTCTCGATCTCATGATCCACCCGTCTCGGCCTCCCAAAGTGCTGGGATTACAGGCTTGAGCCACCGCGCCCGGCCCTTTCATCTCTAAATCTATATCAACCCTTTCATTTTATAAATGTGGAAACTGAGTACAAGAAAGGCTAAGTGAACCACATGAGATGACACAATTCAGGGAAACCTGGGAAAGCTGGGGCTGGCATGTGAGACTTCTGAATTCTACTCCATACTCCTTCCAGCGTGATCTGTGATGGTAGCGGTTCTCCACAAGGGTTAATGGAGCAGGGTCATGCAGGAGCATTTGGAGAAAGAGAGTAGTGGGGGCTGTGAAGCCCGGTAAGAGGCTATCACCACAGTTTAATAATAAGATAAATCGGGCCGGACGCAGTGACTGACGCCTATAATCCCAGCACTTTGGGAGGCCAAGGTGGGTGGATCATGAGGTCGAGAAATTGAGGCCATCCTGGTCAACATGGTGAAACCCCGTCTCTACTAAAAATACAAAAATTAATTGGTCATGGTGGTGCATGCCTGTAGTCCCAGCTACTCAGGAGGCTGAAACAGGAGAACTGCTTAAACCCAGAAGGTGGAGGTTGCAGTGTACTGAGGTGGCGCCATAGCACTCCAGCCTGGGTAACAAGAGCAAAACTCCATCTCAAAAAATAATAAGAAGAAGAAGAAGATAAATCACTTCCAGTGATCAAAGAAAATAACACTATAACCTGGCTTTCTACATTCAAGAATTGGAAAACTAACATACTCTCTTCACTGATGTGACATGTGATTATCACAGCAACCCCATGGGTTAACGGACAACACCCCCATTGGAGCACAGTGCAGTGGGGCAGGTCAGAGCACGTGGCCAGCTGCCCAGGTTCAGATTCCAGCATTGCCACTTTGGAAAGTTGTGGAACATCTCCATGCCACCCAGAGTCAGAAGCTTGTCAGTAATGAAGTCCAATCTGGAACCGACATCTCTAGACTTTACATCCAATTTCCTCCACGCCACAGTTAAACAGGAAGGCAGAGCCGATGTTGAGTCAGACAGCAGATATTTGAAAAGTATGTCATGGCGTCGCTCTCAGAAACATGGAAAGTAACTCCAAAAGCCAGTACACTGATTGACAAACTTGATTCGGTTGCATGTGTGGTTGTATTGCTTGTTTTGAGAATCAGGTTGAAAAGAACCAAACTGTTTTTGTGATCCATGAGACTTAGTTGAAATATAGAATGTCTCCGTTTGGAAGGGAAGTTTCTATGGACCTGTTTATCTCTTGCCCTGAAGAGCTCTTCAGTTCTCTTTACTTGAAAAAGCCTGTACCAAGAACATGCTCAATTTCTTGGAGACAGGAAGGGCACCGTGTGTGGGTGAGACCAAGCGCAGTCATAACTGGATGGAGAAAGAGCAGGAGAAATTGGGAGTGGAGAGCCCCCGTCCATCCAGGCAAGCAGAAAAGGAGAGGTTATCAGTGATTTAAAACACCACCTTGAAAATGAGATCACAATAACCGGCAGCCTGCAGATATTAACTACCGGGATACCACTAAGAGATACTCATCACTAAAATGAATGGGATCAACGTTGTTACAAGTTACCTAGATCTCAAATATTACTCACATAAAGTAATAATCACCAAACACCTATTTCCAAGATGTAATTACTCGGAGTCTGGGATTGACTGCCAAGGTTGGAAATGGCCTTATGAAGGAGTCTGGGTGAGAGGCAGTGTTTTCCTAAAAGTTCTAAGCCACCTTGAATGCATGTCAAGGTAGAAACGCTCTTTCGGGAAATGTGGTTGTTTTTCGTTGTTTTCTTTTTTGCTTCTCTGATGATAAGAACAAGTTTTCTCGTCCAGCAATTGGTAAGATGTTCAGTACAACAGGTACAAAATGTTATGAACCACCGCCATAACACCCACCCAAAGAATATTGTAACTGGTCCCAAAGGTCAGTTCTTGGGGCTTTTTCCATATTGAATATAGGCAGAAGACTGCAGCAAGTGGCAGTTCAGTGCAAAGCTATTTTGAAGTGACCAATTCCTTTGAAAATATGAGCCTGGAACAGAAATACTGTAAGACCTGAGATTACAAGAGACTTCAGAGATCAATAAGGGAAGTCAAGGACATTGCAAAAGAAAATACTGTGGATTTCTGTTTCGATTCTGAATCCAAACAATATTCTTTACTGGAGAGCAGATGTTCAGAAGGAACCGGGAATAGTGAGTTCAAACAAGAATGTCCCTTGTTTTGTGTTCGACACACACAAAACAAACAAACAAAGGCCTCGAGGGACTATTCTCTTTGTGACTGTTCTCTCCAGGTGACATGAAACAAGCACAGCCTCCCACACCAAGAGAGCTGTGCCTTGCGGGAGGCAGCTCCAGAGTGCTCTGCAATGCGTGGGTTGCCAGCATTCCAGCCTATCAGGCCCAATAGACTAAACAACCCCAGAGAGGGGTGGTGGTGTGTTGCATTGTACCCTGAGATGCTGCTTTCACAAAATACAAAACCTCTTGATATAAAGCCTTTTATCAATAAACTCAATTCAAATGAGAATCCATCAAATTTCAAACAGCTTTTTTTTAAACCTCATGACGAGTCTATGTACCTTGTTTTTCACAAGGTCTATGGTCTAACTTTCTATGTGTTTATTCCATCAGGCTGTTTCTTGCATCAATTTTTGAGTATATAGATCTTCAGAGGACAGGCATGACTAGTCTATAAACAGAAACTAAAGTACAATACACCTGGAGAGTTCAGACAGAAATCTCACCGTGGTCAGAATGGTTTCTTCTGAGAAAAACTAAGAAAGTGCCTAAAAAGCCCTGTAGTATTGACAGTCCTCATAGGAACCTTAGGGCTGCCTCGCCTTGGGAAAATCACCTCCGCTCTCAAACTCTCAGTCTCCTTATTATGAAATATTTTTCAAAAGCAAATAGGATGAGGTTAAGTTTGGAAGCCATTAAGGGTCTGGAAGTTTACCCTAGCAAACTAACAAGTGAGCCTACCTTAGGGTTACTTACATGTGCTGAGAGAATACAAGAGACTTCAGGGTCAGAGAAAAGACCATTTATTACTCACAGCAAAAGCAGGACCTAGAGCAATATCTTGCTTTATTTCCCCAATGTGATGGAACCAGAGGTTACCTGCATGTGCATGGGGTGTATCACAGAAGAGGAAACCTGAAATTAGGAAATTTTGATCATTTATGGGGCTGCTGATAACCTGCCCATCCTCCTCTCTAAAGGGAGAGATTACTCATTACCTTGGAATGGAAGCAAATCTTCTCTGGGGAGGGTGTGAGAAGTTCTTTATCTTTATTACTTTCAGATGTTTCCAGAGAGAGAGGGAGAGAGACTTCTCCAAGCTTTGTTATCTTGGAATGTCTCCTTAAATGAACATTGGTTATAAACGCCTTTGCTCAGAGGGCCTGGACCATGCAAAAACATGACAAATCCATGGCTAAATGCTTCCCAGTAGTCACATGCTTACTTAAAGCCCCCAAAGGCTGCCTCCTGCAATTAGACTGAGACATCCAGCCCTGACTGGTCATGGCCTAAGAGGCCTACTTGATAGGGTACCCATATATCTTTCAAATCTCCTTTCATTCATTCTCCACTAGGCTCCTGCCACAGATGTGTACCTTGGACATACCAAGTTCATTTTCACCTCAGAGCCCTTGAACTTGCTACCCCTTCTATCTGGAATAGTATTCCATGGGCCCTGCCTTGAGTGACTTCTTATTCTCATCTAGGACACATCTAGCCCAATTGTCACCTCCCTAGAGAAGCCTCTCTCAGCACCAATTGAGGTCCCTCTCATCCCATCACTTCATTGTCTTCAGAACCCCATTATTATCTTCTGCTTACTTCTCTGTTTTCTGTCTGCCTGCCCCTGCAAAAAGGTAAGTCCCATGAGAGTAGAGGATTTGGTTTTGTTCTCAATTTTTAATCTGGTAGCTAGAATAGTACCTGGCTTATTTCAGTAAATATATGTTAAGTAAATGTTGAATATGTAACATGGGGATGCTCCTAGCTTTTCATGGACGCCTAGGTAATACAATGAATGTAAGCATGCCTTGTAAACTGCAGAAAGAATACAAGGGAAATGTATTAATATTAACGTTGAGTCTAACCATGTAGGCATTGAGGTGAAGACATGATGTAAGTGTTCGCCCTGCCTTATCCTCCAAACAGTCATCAATCTACTCCAGAACATAGTGTTCTCTGGCAAAAAAATGTTTCTTCCTGAGCTCTAGACTTATACATCCAAATCTAGACATCTGCGCCCCATACCCCGCTGACATTTCCAGCTCAATGTGTCCAAAATGCAGCTCAGCATTTTTCCTTCTAGCATTAGTTTATCTGCACTAAAAGCACTCCTTTTACTCAATCACACAAACTAGAAACCTGGTAGTTTTCTTACACTCCTCCCCTTGCCTTCCTTACCCCTCATGTCCAAGCAGTCATTCACACTTGCTGAATTGACCTTTCAAATATTTCTGGGCTCCATTCCCTCCTTCCCGCTCTCATTTGAGCCTTCATGTTTTCTTCTCTTGGACAAGTGTAATAGCTTTGTTTATTTATTTAGAGACAGAGTTTTGCTTTTGTCACCCAGGCTGGAGTGTAATGAAACAATCTCTGCTCACTGCAACCTCCACCTCCCAGGTTGAAGCGATTCTTCTGCCTCAGCCTCCTAAGTAGCTAGGATTATGGGCACAGGCCATGATGCCTGGCTATTTTTTGTATTTTAAAGAGAGACAGAGTTTCACCATGTTGGCCAGGCGGACCTGGAACTCTTGACCTCAGATGATCTGCCTTCTTCAGCCTCCGTGCTGGGATGCTAGCCACCACGTGCAGAGCCAACAGTTTCTTAATTAGTTTCCCTGCATTCAGTCTTGGACCTCACCAGTATAGTCTCTTTTCTTATTAAATCAAATACACACTCTAATATGCTGCAGAGGTTTCTTCATGATCTGGCACCTGAAAAATTCCCTTCCTCATCTCTTGCCCTTCCCCTCCTCACACGTTGTACTCCAGCAACATTGGTCTGCTTCTGCTCCCTGTTCTTGTTTGACTTCTGCTGCTTTGCTTGTGCTATGTCCCCAGCCTGAAAAGCCTTGAGCCCCTGCCTCTCCTGCACACTCATTTTCACCTCTTTAGGCACAGCTTCACTTTCCCAGGAGGCCGGCACTGAATGAATCGCAACCGTTCTTTATGTTCTTTTTCCTGGGGTGGTGCCTTTCATCTGCACTCCCTGGATGTGTCTCAAGCACTGCACTCACACTGCGTTGTGACTTTCTGTTTGCACATCTGCTTTGTCCACTGTTCTCTCCTGCTCTGTGAAAGCCTACATCTACGTTATCTTTTAATCTCCAACATCTAACCTGTTACATGACATAATAGGTGCTCAACTAATATTTTTTCAAAGAAATAAGGAGAAAAGAAGGATAGGAGGAAAGAGAGGAAAAAAACAGGGAGGAAGAATCACTTTTATAGTGAAAAAATATAACTTTCAAATACAACTAGTTAAATAAGATGATAAGAAAATAGAAACACAAACACTTTGATTCTGTCTTGGTTAAAATGGAAAGAAACTGTAGGTCAGTATCAATTTGGTATCTTGAGAGCAAAATCCTATTACATCATGTACTGGTTATTAATAGAGAGGTGGGCTAAAAGATGTTTTTATTTCAGTAATCTCTGAAATACAAAGAATAGCAAAATCAGATAGGAGAGAAAATATAGTATTTTTATTTGAATTATACGAGCCATGACCAGTGCTGTGTTTCCTAAAAAGAATCAAGAAGGTTCTTAAGAAATTCACAAGTTCATTATGTACTTTTCTTTCTGTAATGGTTCTAAAAGTTAAAAGCAAATTATCTGGAACATAAACTTTAATATCAATGTATGTAAAACAAAAATTTGTTTATTTAATCTATAGAATACATTTGTTTTAGGGACTGGAATTTGCTGACTTTCGTTGTAAATTAACCATTAATCTGATTCATCATTACATAAATTGTGTATTTGTTCATTATAGAAGTATTTTTTCATTACCAAAAATTATGGAGACTTCTGGATCTAGCTTTTCTCTCTGCCAGTGTATGCATAATAAAAATAAGAAGCTCCCTTAGCAGACTCAACCCTAAACATGATGAAAAGTTTAGTTTCCTTGAAAACATATTATCCCTTTTCTCAACCACACATTATTATCATGGATCCAGGTTTCTAAAGTGCATTGTTAAGGTCCAGTCTTTGTAGTCTCTGGATAGAAATGTCTTTCAGAGTCTGTAAGACTTCATTTATTTTTTTTACTTTTTTAAATGGAAAAAATCACACAAATAGTCTCTACTTTACTATGCCCTGAATTTCCCAAACATCAGGAAAAATTTGAAGCTGTTCCTTCATCCTATTTTCCATTTCAGTAATATTTTCCCCTTTCCTTTTAAGAGATTAAGGCTATTTTCTATTTCATGATTTGGCTGCTAATAATGAGACATTTAAGAACAGATTCCAAAGAAAGGTTACAAGGCCTGGGAGTAGGAGGCCCACATTCACTGTCTAATTATATCATCATGTACCCAAATGAAATCACTTCTTTCCAAGAAGCATGGCCATGTGATAGCCCAACTATTAGAGGAACAGGTAAATGTGACACCTTTGCAACCTGTGTGAAGGTGAGTACTGAACTTGGCAACCTATAGGAAGCAGAACTTGATTCTGTGGAACGTTCCCACTGTGGTCAGAAAATTTATGTACTCCCAAAATTTGTGTGTTGAAACCTATCTCTCAAGGTGATGGTATTAGGAGGTAAGGCCTTTTGGAGGTAATTAGTTTATGAGAGCACCATCCTCATTAATGGGATTAGTGCCCTTATAAAAAAGCTTGAGGAACAATAAAAAAAGGACTCTCTGTTTAATAAAGGGTGCTTGGAGAACTGGCTAACTATATGCAGAAAACGGAAACTGGACCCCTTTCTTACATCTTACACAAAAATTAACTCAAGATGGATTAAAGAGTTAAATGTGAAACCCAAAACTATAAAAAACCCTAGAAGAAAATCTAGGCAATACCATTCAGGACATAGACATGGGCAAAGATTTCATGAAAATGTCAAAAGCAATTACAACAAAAGTAAAAATTGACAAATGGAATCTAATTAAACTAAATAACTTCTGCACAACAAAAGAAACTATCATCAGAGTGAAGAGACAACCTACAGAAAGAAAACTTTTGCAATCTATCCATCTGACAAACATCTAATGATTAGAATCTACAAGGAACTTAAACAAATTTACAAGAAAAAACAAACAACCCAATTAAAAAACGGGCAAAGGACATAAACAGACACTTCTCAAAAGAAGACGTTTATGAGATCAACAAACATGAAAAAAAGCTGAACATCACTGATCATTAGAGAAATGCAAATCAAACCCACAATGAGATACCATCTCATGCCAGTCAGAATGGCAATTATTAAAAAGTCAAGAAATAACAGATGCTGGCAAAGCTGTGGAAAAATAGGAACACTTTTATAATATACAGTTTGTGGGAATGTAAATTAGTTCAACCATTGTGGAAGACAGTGTGGCGATTCCTCAAAGACCTAGAACCAGAAATATCATTTGGCCCAGCAATTCCATGACTGGGCCTACACCCAAAGGAATATGAATTATTCTATTGTAAAGACACATACACACATATGTTTATTGCAGCACTATTCACAATAGCAAATTCATGGCATCAACCCAAATGGCCATGAATGGTAGATTGGAAAAAGGAAATGCTGTACATGTACACCGTGGAATACTATGCAGTCATAACAATAAATGAGATTATGTCCTTCGTAGAGACATAGATGTAGCTGGAAGCCATTATCCTCAGCAAACTAACACAGGAACAGAAAATCAAACATTGCGTGTTCTCACTTACAAGTGGAAGCTGAACAGTGAGAGCACATGGACCCAGGGAGGGGAACAACAGACACTGGGGCCTGTCAGCAGGGGCAGGGAGTGGGTGGGGAGAGGGAGAGCATCAGGATAAATGCCTAATGCATACCAGGCTTTACACCTAGGTGATAGGTGCGGCGAATCACTATGGCACGTTTACCTATATAACAAACCTGCACATCCTGCACATGTATTCTGGGACCTAAAATAATTTTTTTTTAAAGTACTCAAGTTTTTATAATCCAACTTTATTGAGACATAATTTACTTACAGTAAGTTCTACATATTTGAAATATCCAGTAGATGACTTTTGACAAAGATATAAACTATTTTCACCTCCTTCATTCCCCTTTACAGTCAATCTCCCTTTCACTCCCCACTCCAGGCAACCACTCATCTGATTGTTCTCCCTGTAGGTTAACCTTGCCTGTTCTAGAATTTCATAATTAGAATCACACAGTATGTGCCCTTTTGTGTTTAACACATCTCACTGAGCACAATGTGAGATTCACTCATACTGCATGCATCAGTAGGTTCCTTTACCACAATTTACTTACTATCCTCTTGATTGACATAAGGGTTGTTTAGAATTTTTGGCTAAGTAAAGCTCTTTTGAATGTTACTGGACTAGTTTTTTTTTTTTTTTTTTTTTTTTAACAGAATCTTGCTCTGTCATCCAGGCTGGAGTGCAGTGTCATGATCTCAGCTTACAGCAATCTCCATCTTCTGGGTTCAAGCAGTTCTTGTACCTCAGCCTACCTAGTAGCTGGGACTACAGAGGTGCACCACCACACCTGGCTAATTTTTTTTTTTTTTTTTTTTTTTTTTTGTATTTTTAGCAGGGATGTGGTTTCACCACGTTGGCCAGGCTGGTCTCGAACTCCTGACCTCAGGTGATCCATCCTCCTTAGTCTGCCAAAGTGCTGGGATTATAGGCATGAGCCACAGTACCCAGCCTGGACTAGAATTTTTCAGAACATTCGTTTCCATTTCTCTTGGGTAGATACCTCAGAATGGAACTGCAGAATCATCTCATAAGTTTGTAATCAACTTCACAAGAAATCTAATGTTTTCAAATCAGGCAACTCCATATTAAACACACAACAACAACGTACAAGAGATTCACCTGTGCCACGTCCACAGCAACAGTGGATACCACTTGGTATTTGAATTTGAGCCATTTTACTGGGGGTGAAAGTGGTATCTCATTGTAGTTTTACCTGCATTTTCCTGATGACCTAATATTTCTGTGAATATGATTCTGCAACTTTTGGCCATTCTTATATCTTCTTTGTGAAGCATCATTTCAAATCTTTTGACCATATTACGATTGTCTTCTTGAGTTTTCATTGTTCTTTATATACTTTGTATACAAGTCCTTTCTTAGATATATAATAACATTACTTTCTTTTTGTCAAAAAAACAGGGCGACTTGAGAGGACCTCCTTGCCCTTTACATCTTCCTTCCCGTGAGGACACGGCAACAAGGCCCCATCTGTGAGGAGCAGACCCTCATCAGACATTGAATCTGCTGGTGACTTGACCTTGGACTTCATTCATGTGAGCTTCAGAAATGTGAGCAATAAATGACCCAGTCTGCACTAATTTATTACAGCAGCCCAAACAGACTGAGACAGTTTGGTAGGTGAGTGGCATGACTGATCTGTGCTACCATGAGCTCAGACACCAAAAGGCAGATGGCAGGCTTCTTGCCGTGTGTTTATGTCCATTAGATGACCAGCCACAGTTATACCAATGATAGGCTATTCAGTTGGAAATGGCCTTAACAACAACAAAAAAGCCAGCTGCATTTCTAAGAACTCACCTCCTTAGTAGAAAAAAAGGATTAGCTTTACCATTCTCTCCTAGAATTAGTAGATTCTTTTTCATTAAACTTTTTTAATGGGTCTCAAAATTCTGTGACAAATTTTAGGTCAAGTTGCTTTCATTAAAAAGTATTGATTTTAAAAACTAATAACTTAAAACTGCCACATGCAAAAAAGAAAACCAAAGTGGTCCACAAAACATTCCTTTCCTCCTGAAGGTTTTACAATACATTGTTGTCATTACCCAGCCTTTTATTACTAAACTTAAATGGCCAATTGAAACAAACAGTTCTGAGACCGTTCTTCCACCACTGACTAAGACTGGGGTGGCAGGTCTTAGGGATAATATTCATTTAGCCTGCTGAGCTTTCTAGGCAGACCTGGGACCTTGCCAGCTCCAGCAGCCTTCTTGTTCACTGCTTTGATGACACCCACGGCAACTGTCCGTCTCATATCACTAATAGCAAAGTGACCCAGAGGTGGATATTCTGAGAAGCTCTCAACACACATGGGCTTGCCAGGAACCATATCAATGATGGAAGCATCACCAGACTTCAAGAATTTCGGGCCATCTTCCAGCTTCTTACCAGAATGGTGATCAATCTTTCCCTTTAGTTCAGCACACTTGCATGCAATGTGAGCCATGTGGCAATCCAGTACAGGGGCATAGCCAGCACTGATTTGGCCTGATGGTTCGGGATAATCACCTGAGCAGTGAAGCCAGCTGCTTCCATCAGTGGGTTGTTCTTGCTGTCACCAGCAACAATGCCATGACAAACATCCTTGACAGACGCATTCTTGACATTGAATCCCACATTGTCCCTGGAAGGAACTTCACTCAAAGCTTCATGGTGCATTTCGACAGAGTTTACTTCAGTTGTAATGTTGACTGGAGCAAAGGTGACCACCATACCAGGTTTGAGAACACCAGTCTCTACTCAGCCAACAGGAACAGTACCAATACCACCAATTTTGTAGACCTCCTGGAGAGGCAGGCACAAGGGCTTGTCAGTTGGATGAGTTGGTGGTAGGATGCAGTCCAGAGCCTCAGGCAGCGGGTTCCCCTGGCATTGCCATCCTTTCAAGTGGCTTTCCATCCCTTGAATCAAGGCATGTTAACACTTGGCTCCAGCATGCTGTCATGATTCCAACCAGAAATTGGCACAAATGCTACTGTGTTGGGGTTGTAGCCAATTTTCTTAATGTAAGTGCTGACTTCGTATTTCCTCATATCTATTCTAAGTGTTGGGTGGCTCAATGGAATCCATTTTGTTAACACCAACAATTAGTTGTTTCACTAGTGTGTAAGCCAGAAGGGCATGCTCTCAGGTCTGCCCATTCTTGGAGATACCAGCTTCAAATTCACCAACACCATGGGCAACAATCAAAACAGCACAGTCAGCCTGAGATGTCACCATAATCATGTTTTTGGGGAAGTGTCTGTGTCCTGGGGCATCAATGATAGTCATGTAGTACTTGCTGGTCTCGAATTTCCACAAGGAGATATCAATGGTGATACCATGTTCAAGCTCAGCTTTCAGCTTATCCAAGACCCAGGCATACTTGAAGGAGCCCTTTCCCATCTCAGCAGCCTCCTTCTCAAATTTTTTCAATGGTTCTTTTGTTGATGCCACCACATTTGTAGATCACATGGCCCCAGTGGATCATTCTGGCAAGTGGTGGACTTGCCCAAATCTACATGTCCAATGACGACAATGTTGATATGAGTCTTTTCCTTTCCCGTTTTGGCTTTTAGGGGTAGTTTTCATGATAACTGTGTTCTGGCGGCAAACCCATTGCAAAAAAGAGAATTAGTAGATTTTAAAGATGTCTTTGAGATGTCTCCTAGGGTTAAGAGTAAGAATAATATATTATTGCCTGCAGTTTATTGGGCCCTTACTGTATGCTGCACACTTTACATTTATTTTCTATATGAATCCCCCCAGTAACCTACTGAGTATTATTGTTTTTTTTTTACCAGAAGGGTAAGGTTCTGTAAGTCCAATATATGAATTGCCAATCTGTCTGATTCCAAAGCCTGACATGACCTGTGGCGCTTGTCAGATTTCAAGCCAACCAGAAGCCAAGCCCATCTGTTGAGAGAGAAGGTGCTCCAGCCCAGCCAGCCTTAGGTATAAGCTTAGTCACCTGCACCAGAGCATGTAAAAGGCACTCCCAAATGCCTGCCACCAGGCCTGTGATGCCACTATTTGACATTAACTTTAGATTAAAGAGTACTTGCTCTAGGAAATCTCTTAAAAAGCAGATGCCCATGAGAAGGACTGCATTTTGTGCAGTCTTGCTCCCCTGAGAAGCAGATGGCCAGATAGGATTAGAAATGCAAGAGACTTATTAGGTGAAATGCCTGCTAAAAAGAAAGAGACCAGCTGGGCGTAGTGGCGCACGCTTGTAATCCCAGCACATTGGGAGGCTGAGGTGAGTGGATTGCTTGAGCTCAGGAGTTCCAGACCAGCCTGGGCCACATGAGGAAACCCCATCTCCACAAAAATTAGCCAAGCATGCTGATGCATGCCTGTAATCCCAGCTACTTGGGAGGCTGGGGTGGGAGAATTGCTTGAGCCCGGGAGGCAGAGGTTGCAGTGAGCCAAGATCGCACCACTGTACTTCAGCCTGGGTGACAGAGTGAGACCCCATCTCAAAAAATAAAAAGACAAAACTGCAAAAATGCAAGGATCTCACCTGTGAATGGAGAGCAGGAAGGAAGAAAAGTTGACCAGAAAGCATCTTGGCCGGCATCACAATTCTAAAATCATTTCAGCCTGGCCAATGGGGAGTGCCCAACCAAAGTCAGCACTCAAAGAGAGCATAGGGAGTGCTCAGTGGAGCATGTGGGGCCCACGTGTCTTCTCTGCTTCAATGTACAAAAGTGACCCTACCCTATCCTGCCTGCCAGGGACAATTACACCTGCCAAGATGGTGATTCCTTCTTTTGTCTGTTGGTCCCTGGACTCAAGGAATCTAACATGTCCTAGAGGCAGCTGCAGATGGGCCCCATCTGAATCCCTTGGCAAGGGTGTGTCCTTTTGGGGGATGAGAACCTCCACTACAGAGTCCAGAGTTGAGGAGATAAGAAGTGCAAAGTCCTCCAGTGGATCATGGGAAGCGATAGTGCAGGCACCCCCACTTCCACCCCTTGGTTCCCAGACTTGTGTATTCTTCCTACACAGCGCCAGAGAAGTGTCGGAGGACACGCCTATCCTTTCAGAGAATTGCTTCTCAGTGTAATCTTCAGCTGTGTCTGTGTATCCAGTAGGCTGCTCTTGTGTTCCATGATGAGGCGGTTGCTTCTAGATGGTACAATTCATGATATGATCAGTGGATTCCATGGCCCTGGGCTCCCACCAACACTCCCTTTGTCTAAAGCTGGTGCTCTGAACAGAGGCTAAGTCGTGTGGGAATACATGCGTCCTTCAGAGTGGCACTGGCTGAATCTGCAGACAGTAGACAGGTGATTCCAGGATACATCTGTTCATTCAGTAACATTTTCAGAACATTTATTTGATGCAGTACTCTATTCTAGGTTTGGAAATAGACAGATAAATCAGTACCTCCTGTCTCTGAAGATCTTCTGAATAGATAGATAAAGGAAAACTAACAGCATACAACATGGCAAGGGCTTCACTTGGGTCTCTATGACAGCAGCAGGGAGGTCCTGGGCAGCAGGCTGGGGAGACAGGATGTTGGAGCTGAGTATTCCAGTGTGCAGAGAACTTATCCTGGTGGAAAAGGAGGGAGAGTTCATTTGCAGTTGAATGCAGCCAGTGTGGCTAAGTGCAGGTATGTGCCAGGAAGCTGGTGGAGCTGAGGTTTCTCAGGATGGGCAGGGAACAGGTCACTAGGAGTCTTTTCTGCCAGGGTGGCAGTTAGGGCTCTGTGTTGTGCCAGGAATAAACCCCTAAAATTGTTTAAACAGAGGAGTAATAATGAACAAATTACTTTTGGATTCCTGTAGCCACAATATGGAAGGCGAATTGAAAGCAAACCATGATGGAGGCACTGAGTAGGCAGAGTCGGGGGACTTGGTGACTATAGGTGTGAGGGAGAGAAGGGCCACAGCAACTTCAGGGCTGGGCAGATGGTGGTACCAGTCACTGCAATGGGGACAGAGGAAGGAAGAAGATTCATGACTGTGGGCTCAGATTTGAACACAGTGGCGACGAATGGTGAATTATTAAAATGTACAATGGAAAACTACACAGTCATAAAAAATGAAATTGTGTTCTTCACAACAACATGGATTAAGCTGGAGGCCATTATCCTAAGTGAATTACTCAGAAACAGAAAATCAAATACCACAGGAAGCTTTATTCTCTTTATTATTCCATATTGTGGCAGGAAAGACTCTGCTCCTGTTCTCTCCCCCGCTTTCTCTTTCTCTTTCTTTCTTTCAAAAGAAAGAAAGAGAAAGAAAGAAAAGACTCTGAAGCTGTAGATACAGATAATCAGAAGATGATCACCCCTACCTTCATGATTAACAGAAGGGCTGAACAATTGCGAGCCAATCCAACATTTTGAAGCCTTGAAGATGAGTATACTTTCAGATTTTGGGCGAATGCCATTCAGAGAATGTTTCCTTTGTGAAGGTGTCATTATAATAATGAATGTTTTGTGTTTGGGGAAGTGGTATAATATTTGGAATGTTCAGCTAAAGAAAAAAAGATTAGCAGCTAATTCTAATGACTTTTGGAGAACATGAGAATTTTAGTTTGAGTCTTTTTTTTCCTACCCCAAAGTCAAAGCAAGGGTGAGATAAGGAAAAATTGAAAACAAAAACTGGTAAGCTGGCTTGATTATAGTCATTACAAAATACTTGGGCACATATGTCAGAATTTTTAAAAGTGCTTTGACATACATTATCTACATTATCTAATTTGACGTATATTATAAGCAAACCCATAGTGAAGGCAGGTTGGTTGTGACAGTCCTTCCTCCTGGTTTAAAGAAATGAGGACACTGAGGAGAGCTTCATCTTCAGCAGCCTTTGAGAGAATGCCCAAGCCAGGATTCTCTTTCTGGCATATAATGATTCTCCCTCTATTTTTCTTCCCTCCCTCCTTCCCTTGCTCCCTCTTTTCCTTTCCTTTTTCCTTCTTTTCTTCCTTCCTTCCTCCCTTCTTTGTATATAATGATTCTCCCTCCATCTCTTCCTTCCTTCTCCCCACCGCCTCCCTCCTTCCTATTTTCTTTCCTTCCTTTTTTCAGAGAAGCATAAATTTTCTACACCATATATTATATATCTATAAATATGTATATGTGTATATGTATAAGGTACTGAAACTAATAGATACATCATCTCTGCTCCCAAGTTACTCTGCCCTCAGACAGGCATTCTTCCTGGACTTCTGTATACAGGACGATGAGAAACAGAATATATGGTGGTTCAAGGCATGATCCCTACCTGGGTCCACTTACAGGCTCTTTGACTTTGGCCAGCTAATTAAACTTCGCGTGTTTTAGCTTCCTTTTTTGTAAATAATACCTCCCTCAGAGGGCTGTAGATGAGTTACTATCTGTAAAGCCCTTACCTGGCACTCAATAAGCTTTATATAAGTGTATTTAATAAATAAATGAGCTGGGTCAGTTGACTCCTGTGTGAGAGAAAGATTATACTTTATTCTCACTGCTCAGCGACTTGTTCACATAATTATAACTAATCTGCACAAACATGGGAGAAAGACATTTGCTTTATTGCTTCTCCTCTTTCCTCCATCTGGAAGAAATTCCATAGATGAAAGAAGGGTTTATGAAAACCAAATACATATCACCAAACATCTCTTCTAAGGGCTCAGGTCCAATGCCTACTTAAGGAAGAAAAGGCTGCCTTCTTCTTAGGGCGCACTCTGATTCAAATCCCCAGGGCATTCCATATCTGAAATGCTGAAAGTAATGAGTCCCAGAGATGGCCTTTTGAGATCACTGAGCTGATTTCATTCATTTATGCCATTTGGGTGGGTGGGAAGCTTTCACAGTCTGCCACCATTTCTTCCCAAGTGCTAGAGAAGAGAAATATTCATTCACTCATGACTATTTCTACTGACGTCACGAGGTCATGGCATGATGTTTTTCTTCTGTCCTTACAAGGAAATCTTCAAAACTTTCTTCAGATGAGGATCCAAAAATAGTGACAAGGAGAAAGGGTTGCCAAAGATATGTCCCTCTTTCCCCTTTTATTTCATTTATAGTAAAATCTTAAATCTGCGAGAGCTGCTTTGCAACGTTCCTCGCACTAAGACACTGTTTATATCAAGTGATAGTTCACGATGCATCGACTCCACAGCTCTGGGGTATCTTATGTTTCAATATGAACAGCGACTACTAGTCCTCTCTGTTCACTTACACTTACCAATAATTTTCCAGAAAGCTGTGCCACCTCTTTCTATCTCTGCCAAACGTCATGGGATTTCTAGTCTCTGAGAGAGGCAGCATGGGGTAAACACTCGAGGGGCTCCAAGGCAGAAGACGTGGGTTCAAGCTCTGAAATCACCTCTGTTTTCAAACGTTGGGAAAGTCATCTCCCTTCTGTGCTTCCTCACTTATAAAATGTGATGCCTCCCATTCGCTCCTCGCACAGCTGTTCAGAGGATCAAGCTAAACAATAATATAGAGCCACTCTAAAGATCTATTTAAAAATAAGTTACATTCATGCTTTCTGCACTTTCTTATATGTATATTTCACAACAAATAAGGCTAACCTAATTGAAACTGAAAAAATGTAACTATAGGACAATTACAAACCATTGTCAAATTTTCAAAGCAAAAGGTGCCTTATTCAAGTGTTAGTTGGCATTCTAACAATTTAAATAAACAAATACATTTTATGTTTCATAAACACACACACACATGTGTTTGGCTAGAGTGTTAGACACATCAATGCCTTCAATTAGGCCATAAACTTTCGATTAAATATCTCTGAAATTTTAGAGCCTAGGATTCAGAAAACAGGTTGTTGTTTTTTCCCAAGCATGACATTTTGGCATGTTTCTTTCATTTATTTGTATCATTGTTTTGCTTTCTGAAGTGAGTCAAAAATAATGGTAGCTGCAATTAAGTTTGAGGCAGACTTTATTAGTTGTTTACCAAATATCCATCCTCTCCTCTATCAAATTAACTGAGGCCTGGTTTTTAGATGGGCACAGCATTACCCAGCTACAGCAGTACAACACTTAGCATTTCCCATTTTCTTTTACAGCTAGGTGTGGCCATCTGGCTATGTTCTGGTCAATGAGATGTAAGCAGGAGTGTTGTGTAGGATTTCCAGAAAGTTTCATAAAAGGAAGAAGTTGCGCTCCTCCCCCTTCACTTCTTCCACCCTGCTATTTGGGAAGTGGTTGAAATGGCTAAACTTGGACATGAAGAAGCAGGTCAGATCCTAGTGTTACCAGTGGGGGGTGTCCAGGTTCTTGGCATCTTGAACAAAGAATTGAACAAAATGCACTCCCATTGGTTACTTGGTGTACACCCCTATGGAAATACAGTAGTGGCCCATGATCAGTCTGATTGGTTGTGGGAGGGGACCAATCAGAGGCTGAATCAAAGTTTCAAAGTTACACCCTATGCAAACATCTGATTGGTTGTGGAAAGTGACCAATCAGAGGTTGAAATTACAAAGTTATATTCCTATGCAAATGAAGACTTGGCCTGTGACCAGTCTGATTGGTTGTGGGATGGGACCAATCAGAGATACTTTTAGTTTTTCATCTGCTACACAGAAAAGGGGGGTGTTGCAAAGGGAGTAGCTTCTGGTAATTTGGGGCATAGAAATTTGGGGTTTTCCTTTTGATTTAGGTCTAGGAAGTCAGCTGCAAATGGCCTTAGGTTCCCTGCCTCCAGACCCTATTCTCCTACCTCACTAGAAATGGACAAGGGTGAGGCAAGAGGGGCTTTGTATCCCTGGTGTCAATGAAGTCAACACAAACCCTCTACCACCTAGTTCTGGATTCTTATATGTGTGAAAGAATTAAGTAACTATCTGGTTTAACTTTTAGAAGAGGTGAGGAGAGGGTCTATGTTATTTACAGCTGAAATTAATTTTACCAAAAAAACATCAGTCTACTGACCCATCCATTTCCAAGACAAATTTGAATCTTTTACCTAAAGTTAGATGCCAAGGGATAAAATACATTGTCCAACATGATTACTTGGCAATTTACTGATGATTTTGTGATAAACCCCTACAATTTCTGATTTTTGGTTTTTGGCAAGCAACCATGACTGACACAAATAAAAGGCTGGACCATGTTAGCCAGAAAGAATAATCAGAGTGGCTTAAAAAAAATCTGTAGGGCAGTTGTGGTGGCTCATGCCTATAATCCCAGCACTTTGGGAAGCTGAGGTGGGCAGATCACTTGAGGTCAGGAGTTCGAGATCAGCCTGGCCAACATGGTGAAACCCTGTCTCTACTGAAAATACAAAAATTAGCTGGGCATAGTGGTATACACCTGTAATCCCAGCTACTCAGGAGGCTGAGGCAGGAGAATCACTTGAACCCAGGAGGCAGAGGTTGCAGTGAGCCCAGATCATGCCACTGCACTCCAGCCTGGGTGATAAAGCCAGACTCTGTCTTGAAAAAAAAAAAAATCTGTTTACAGGAACCATGGAACCATGAATCAGGCAGGACGACACTTCAGTTTCATGTCACTTGCTCATGGAAGCTCTGTCAACAGAAGCTGACAGAGTAGCCAGTTTCTCCTCACAGATCTGCTACAGACCCAGGGAGGTCACAGGAGGGCAGTGGAGGAGTGTGCACGGCCACATGGACCTGTAATTTTGTGAGCAGCCTTGAGGAAATTTAGCTGGACAGTGTTTGTACCTGTATTTGGAAACTAATGAGATGATCAGACACTCCATTCCTATTTATTGGATGAAGTGTCATTTTCTTCATTGATAGAATAGACAGTCTCTTTGGAAAGGTGCAATAAGCCCATCTTGCTCTCAGAAAATGGGATGCACTGCACAGTGCTCTTCTTCACTCACTGAGCAAGTATTTATGAGGCCCCTACTGTATATCAGACCACATATTACACCACTGGATGACCTTTGCTCATGCTATTCCCCTTTCTGGTGGGTAACCTCTTTGTATTCTGTCTTTGTCCAAGGCCAGTGTTTCTCAGAGGCCCAGGTCTGGTCTGAGGAGACTTCTTGGCCACCTGGGCCCTCAGTGATGGTTTCCCTCTGCCCAGGTTCCGGCAGCACTGAGCATCCACACAACCAATTGGGTGCTCAGCAAATGCGATGTTTGTTCTGCTGTCGAGTGAGTGCTTTGAGTTCAGAGACACACCATTGGTGCTTAATAAATGCTTGTGAGTCATGCTCACTTAGCTCTCTACTATTTATTTTAGTCAACGTGAATTGGCCATCTCTGGCATGCCTGATGCTATACTAAGCATCAGTGGGGAGAAAAGATGAATAAGACTCAGACTCGCAGACCAACTAGAGAAATAGAAGTGTGAAGTGGTTATTTTAATGCCACGTTATATATGCTATAGAAAAGAGGGTGGAGAAAGTGTTAGAGAAGAGGCTACTGATTTATCCTCAGAAAGTCAAAACAGATTTCCCAGAAACAGCAGAGTTCTGCTTGCTCTGGAAGTGGGAGGAAAGGCCAGGTGGGGGAGAGGGGTCATTCACACCAATTGCATCAATGGCCCTCTCAACCTCTTACAAAGTAGTCAGGGTCACTGCTATATCTCCTCTCTGTAGTTAAAGAAACTGGAAGCAAAACATGTCAGAGCCTTGCCCAGAAGTAAAGCAGGCCCGGAACCCAAGCTCTGGCTCCTAATCGGCTTCTCTTTCTACCATACCCAACTGTCTCCCTAAATAACATTAATGATCATGATTTCAGCCCTGGAGTAGGTCAGGTGTTTCTTATTTTCTCCATTAAAATGAGTCAAGAAGCCCAGTTCATTCAATTTATTGCATTTTCCCCTTCCGTTTTTCATAATTCTCTCATTTATGAGGCAAACGTTCTCAGTAATTCCCCTCCCAGGAATCTTCCCTAAGGAAATAATCCGAGAGGCAGACAGAGATTTATGTAGAAAAACTTTCATTGCAGAGCTATTTATAATAACAGAAAATAGGAAACAACCTAAATTTCCAATAAAAACAGATGAGTGGGCAGGCCCTAAACATCTTTCCATACAATTCTAATGAGATTTTTTTTAATGTTCATGATTAATGTTTTTGAAAAAAGACAGAATAAAGCCTCATGATCCAAATTTTGTTGTTGAATATGCATGTCTATATATGCATAGAAAAAAAGGCATACTCAGTGGGATGTTTACAGTGCTATTTTTGTATTACTTACATTTTCTTTCTTTTCTTTTTTTTTTCTTTCTTTCTTTCTTTCTTTTTTTCTTTTTTTTTTGGAGACCGAGTCTCACTCTGTTGCTCAGGCTAGAGTGCAGTGGCACAATCTCGGCTCACTGTAACCTCTGCCTCCTGGGTTCAAATGATTTTCTCACCTCAGCCTCCCAAGCTGGGACTACAGACATGTCACTGCATCCAGCTAATTTTTGTATTTTTAGTAGCGATGGAATTTCACCATGTTGCCCAGGCTGGTCTTGAACTCCTGAACCCAAGTGATCCTCCCACCTTGGCCTCCCACAGTGCTGAGATTACAGGTGTCAGCCACCATGTCCAGTCTATTGGTTTGTATTTTCTATGTTTTCCACAGTGTGTATTCCATCTTTGGGGGGGAAAAAAAGCCAAACTGGTTTAATAAAATAGAAAAGTCATCAGGAGAGGAATGTAACAAAGACTGTATTCCCGTATTAGTTAGGGTTCTCCAGAGAAATCAAACGTGTGTGTGTGTGTGTGTGTGTGTGTGTGTGTGTGTGTGTACAAAAAGAGAAAGAGGGGGAGAGATTATTTTATGGAATTTTAGAGAATTGGTTCTTGTAATTACGGGGACTGGAAAGTCAAATGGTGCAAGGCAGGCAGGCAAACTAGCGAACCAGAGTAGCGCTGCAGTTCCAGGCCGAGGGCAGTTAGCTGGCAGAATTCCCTCTTATTCAGGGAAGCTCAGTCTTTCCTGCTCAGGCCTTCAACTGACTGGGTAAGGCTCCCCACATTATAGAGAGGCATTTGCTTTACTCAAAGTCTACTTTAAGTGTTAACATAATCTAAAAAATACCTCCATAGAAACAAATAGAATAATGTTTGACCAAATATGTGGGTACTGTGGCCCAGTCAAGCTGACACATGAAATTAACCTGCAACTTTCTAAGCACCGAGGATTTCCCTTAAGATTTCTTCCCAGCAGACCTGACTGAGGACAGGGCTCTGTTCTTTTCTCCACTTCCCTGTTGCTCAGCAAAGGATGTGCCTCATGTGAGATGTTCAGCCCATGTTGGATTGAGTAGATAGGTGAGTAAGGGAGTGAACTGCTAAGAGGATAGGCAACAATATTATAAAGTTATCGACTCAGAATGTCACAAATCTACAATCAGCATCCCTTAGCATGGGACACGGCCAACAACCTCAGTTTTCCTTTATACACCTCCCTATGAGGTCAGGCCCCGGCCACCACAGTTGCCCCAAACTCTATGCCGCTCATCTAATATTTTTTTATTTTTAAACACAAATCTTTTTGTTTTATGTATTTATTTATTTTTGAGACAGGGTCTTGCTCTGTCATCCAGGCTGGAGTGCAGTGGTATGATCTCAGCTCAGTGCAACCTCTGCTTCCTGGGCCCATGCCATCATCCCACGTAAGCCTCCCATGTACCTGGAATTACAGATGCACACCACCATGACCAGCTAATTGTTGTATTTTTGTAGAGACAAGGTTTTGCCAGGTTGCCCAGGCTAGTCTCAAACTCCTGGGCTCAAGTAATCTGCCAGCCACAGCCTCCCAAAATGCTGGGATTACAGGTATGAACCACCATGTCTGGCCCACCAATCTGTTTAGACCTACCAGACAGTTGCCCATAGCCCAGGAACCCCTGAAGACACCCAGTTCACCACAGTGGTGTTGCCTTTCCCTGAGCTGTGGTCAGTGAGAATCAAGAGTCCTTTGGGACCAGCAACGTGGGCCTCTGGGGGCTGCCTGAGGATAGGGCCCCCACTGGAAGGCCTCTATCGCTTCAGTCCAACTGGGTAGCAGTGGAAGCAGCTCTTTATTCTGAGCTACAGCTGGCCAGGGGTCTTTGGGGCTCAGCCCGAGGATAGCATCTGGCACCTCCAGCTACCATGCACTTCTCTCCCATCTTTGGATGTGGGCTTTTGTCCCCCTCGGGGTATCTTGTTTTATTGATTGACTCAACCCTTGTCTCAAGCTAGAATCTCTCTCGATACCACAGAGCCCCAGATCCTGTAACCCTCTGCTGTTCCGCCTCCCTCTGGAGGTTCAGAATGGCAGGATTCCAGGTTCCCAGTCAGTCTAGCAAGGAAAAAAAGTAGTAAAGACATTTCATTAGCTATAGTCACCAACATACAAAAGCCAGGAAACCCAGGAGGCCCAAAAAGTCATGAGAAAGAAGAAATAAGGAGCAAGATTTTTGTCCACCCCAGGAAGCAGGTCCTAAGATATCAGTTACTTCATAGGTAAATGCAGACACAAGTCTCCTGACTGAAAGGAGATAATGTCTTCATTTAGGGATGGGGATAGGAGCCACAGTCCATAGACCTCTGACCCTGCCAACCATTGTGGGAGGCAGGTCCAAGGTGGGTGAGGGAGCCGGGCATCTCCACATGGAGGAGTGGGCCTGGGAGATGAGCCTGTCCCTTTCTAAAGATAGTTGTGTTGACATGCAATCTGGATGGGTCAGTGTTACCTCTATACAGCAGGTGAGAAACATACCTGGTAGACACAGGTCCCAGAACACTAACAGCCTGCAAAGTCCAGGTCACAGATGCTACCTGATGTAACAATAACAGCATGCATTATAGAGCACTTACTATATGCCAGGTACTATTCCAAGCACATTGCATAGATAATCTCATTTAATCTTCACATTTCTATGAAGTGACTTTGACAATTCTCCCTACTTTATAACTAAGGAATCCGAGGTCTAGAGAGATGACTTGATTTGACTTGCCCAGAGAGTGGGACTCCATGGCAGCTTTGTGGTCTCACAACTGTCAATCTTGAACACACTCACACATGCACATGAACACTCACACATTCACATGCTCACACACTCAAATATGCTTATATATGCTCACACTCACACACACACACACACACACACATTTCTTGGGATGCCAAAGTCAGATACCTTTTCCTTCCTCCTCACCCACAAAAATGGCTTTCTTACCTTCTCAGTCCCAGCCTGAAGCCATTTTCTAATCCCTGTTTCTGTTCCACCTGGCCCCAGCATTCCAGTTGCAATTCTAAACAGCTGTATTCTAGCCTTGATGTTTCATTCTGTATGTTCCCTGCTGTGGGAGGCCCAGAAGTCTCCCCTCCCTGGGATAAACAGGTACTCTAAACCCATTAGTAACCCCTGGACACCTGCTTTTTTTATTTTGGCAGTGGCAGGACAGTGTGGAAGAGAAGCAGCTAAGCCCTAGATCAGAAACCAGCAGTCCACAACTCTTCCTTTAACCAAGAAAGCAGGCTCCCAAGCACAGGGTTCTTATCTCTAAACACAAGAACTTGGTCTCGGTGATCTCTAAAACATTAAAAATGGTGTTTCAATGGTCTCTTTCTAGGGGTGTAAGACTGGCCATTCTTCCTTTTTAACCACCATGCTTTCTCAGAGAACCTGATGGCCAGTCTCTGGGCAAGAACAAGACACAAGAAGATTTATTTTAGGAAATTGGCCACACACACACACACACACACACACACACACACACACACACACACACATTCACAGTGTCCTTTGAGGCATAAAAAGAAAGATCTAAGCATTGACAGCGATGCATCTTTGCCAAGTCTCTCAGAGGAGGTTTCTGGTTAACAGGTTGGAATTCATTCCTCAATTCAGAACAACTTGTTCTTTTTCTTTCAGGATATTTGCAGAGGAAAATTTGGAACTACTAGCAGCCATGCAGCACACATAAAAATGGCATGAGATTAAATGACTAACCTCAAATCAATAAGAGTTTCCTGGGACCCAGCTTTGAGAGAGGTAAATATTTGTAGTTATCCATTCTGCGCATTAAAAAAGCATTAGAAAATCACCAAAGAGCACACACGCACAAAAATAGCTTCTGGGAGACAGACAAATGCCCAGAGGCATTGAGAAAGCTGAGTTGGAGTCATGGGGCCACATGGTGCTAGGGAAACCCCACACGGAGGTGGGGCACAGCTGGCTTCCCTCTGATGCACCATCCCAACTTTTGGAAGTAAGTGGCTGATCCTTAGAATGGTGAGTTTAGCGCAGCGAATCTCATCTCCTTTCAAACTTCGCTGGCATCTCCAAAACCAAGAGAGAAAATAAATTTGGCTAGAAGCTTGGCAGCCAGTGAGGTGGGTGGGGAGCTGATTGTCTGTCATTCTGACTAGCTGATTTCTCGCTTTGCAAAATCCTCCTTCCCAAGGTCAAATCCCCTGAAACTACATTTCCCAGCTTCACTTGCATCTAAACTACAGTAAGTAACTAATGCTAGCTGCATAACCTGTGTGTCCTTGTGAAAAACGGAAAATGTAGAGTCCCTCTTTCAAAAAGCAGGAGGGAAAGTGCTGTTAAAGGTACTAAAATAAAATTCATTTTAAAGATTTTATTACTTATAAAATGCACTATGGGATAATAGCAATGCATGAATAACAAATTTATAAATTGCAAATGAAGGGTACATTTGATATAATATGGCAAACAATATTGTTCTAACATTAATGTAATAATGTTATCTTGATCGATAAGATTTTTCTCACATACTTTTCTGCACATTCATTTATTAGGCCATGTAGTCTAGCAACATCATTCGTCATCAGCATAACTAAAAGTGATGTCAGTCCTTGGCATATGCAAGATCACAAATAATTTTTGATAATTCTTAATTTTGAGACTGGCTTTTCTGCAAAAGCCACCATTGCTTGAGTTCTTAAAAGTATTTTATAGTCTGACAATGTTGAGATGAATTTGTTAATTATTTTTGAAATACAAATTTTAGTACATCTAGAGCTGACAATTTTTGTAGAAGAAATTTTCTGAAAAGATTTAACTCTTCATACAAATCAGTTTTGGGTGAGTCTGAAGTTAGTTTTTGATGCAAATTTATACAGCAGCATTTTAATGTTTCCTCTCACATTTCCTGTAGCTTGTTGAAGTCATACAAAAAACTGAAAGTAACTCTATGATTTATATACAATTCAAGACGCCTGTTTATACATTCTATCATTGTATCTTCAATGGCAAGGAAAAACTAGTCATAAAATTATCTTCCTCGTTAGTACTGTATTTGGTTCATACAGAGCTTCATATGGAAATAAAGTTATTTTCCATTAAGTGTGATCATCAAAATTTAATTTTTGTTTCTAACCCTGTGGATATCTGCTTTGCAATGTTAGGACAATTTTTAATACCAGGGATCCGAAACTCTGAAAAATTCTGATAATTTCCTGATATGCTTTATTGCAACATGTCTGTGTACTTTTATTTTGTAATAATTTACCAAGTACTAGCAGAACTAGTGAGTGGTAGAGCAAGCATTCAGACCCAAAGCCTGGGCACTTAATCATTACGCTGCACCAAGCCTTCTTAATATGACATCAGATAACTCACCAAACCATGGTCTATACTGCATCACAGTTGTCCTGAATATCTGTTTGCTGTTTCCTTGACTAACATCTTTTCCACTGGGGTCCAGGTGCAGTGGCTCATCCCTGTAATCCCAGCATTTTGGGAGGCCAAGGCAGAAGGCTTACCTGAGGTCAGGAGTTCAAGACCAGCCTGGCCAACATGGTGCAACCCTGTCTCTACTAAAAATACAAAAATTAACAGGGGTAGTGGCATGTGCCTGTAGTCCTAGCTACTTGGGAGGCTGAAGCAGGAGAATGGCTTGAACCTGGGAGGCAGAGGTTGCGGTGAACCAAGATCACGCCACTGCACTCCAACCTGGGTGATAGAGTGAGACTCCATCTCAAAAACAAAACAAACAAAATATCTTTTCCACTGGGGAACTGCCTCTCCCCCACCTGGTGGGTTTTTCAGTCATGTGCCCTGACTCCCCAGGGAATGGGAAGTAGGGGACACAGGTCAGGCCAGAGTATTCCTCCTTTCTACACACAACAATGGGTCTGGGGACAAACTTTTGACCTAGGCAGGGTTATTCAGAGGGCACTTTGGAAGCTCAATAGGCACAAAAGGGTTTCTCCTAAGATTGTGACAATTGTATAAGCCAAACAGGGCTGTTTTTTCTATCCAAATGGAAAAGGCCTATCTGAATAGGATGCTGGCATGGAAAAAAGCAGCGCTGAGAGACAGGTCTGATGATGCCATTTGAGCCCCTGGATTTCACTATTCTTGAAGCCTAATAAATGAGCCAATAAATTATTCTTTTTACCTATGCCAGTTTGAGTTGGTTTTCTGTCTCTAAACATATATTTTTTTAATTACAAATGTTCTTCATATAGTAGACAGGGTGACAGACTTGAGTCATACTTCCTGGCCACCAGCTGTCGTCTGCCTCTGTAACTGCTTGTGAAGACATGTACTCTGACCCAAACAGCTCCTCACCAGGGACTATCTCTCATCCATTATTTTCCACACCTGTTCACAACAGAGACCACTTTGAGCAGGAATCACTGCTACAACCACTTACTCTATTCAAGCATCTTTTTTTTTGTTGTTTGTTTTGTTTTTGTTTTGAGACAGTCTCATTCTGTTGCCCAGACTAGAGATCAGTGATGTGATCTCAGCTCACTGCTACCTCCGTCTCCTAGGTTTAAGCAATTCTCCTGCCTCAATCTCCTGAGTAGCTAGGAGTACAGATACCTGCTGCCACGCTCAGCTAATTTATGTAGTATTTAGTAGAAACAGGATTTCACCATGTTGGCCAAGCTGGTCTCGAACTCCTGACCTCAGATGATCTGCCTGCCTCAGCCTCCCAAAGTGCTGGAATTACAGCTGTGAGCCACTGTGCCTGGCCTCATGCATCTTTCTCTTTACTTTTTCTCCCCAGCTATTCCTGACTCCCAAATGAACCTTGTAGATAGAGGTATAAAGAAAGAGATTCTTTTGAAATTTTAAGCTGTCTATACAATATCTGGTAGGTATAGAAATAACATGAAATATTGTGGATGATATGATTTATTGATTTTTTTTTTTTTTTGAGACAGAGTCTCACTCTGTTGCCCAGGCTGGAGTGCAATGGCACGATCTCAGCTCACTGCAACCTCTGCCTCCTGGATTCAAGTAATTCTTTTGCCTCAGCCTCCTGAGTAGCTGGAATTACAGGCACATGCCATCGTGCCCAGGTAATTTTTGTATTTTTAGTAGAGACAGGGTTTCACCGTGTTGATCAGCCTGGTCTTGAACTCCTTACCTTGTGATCCACCCACCTCAGCCTCCCAAAGAGCTGGGATTACAGGCATGAGCCACTGTGCCCAGCCTAATTTATTTCAAATAATGTGATTTGGTTAATATAAGCATTTTGGATTTCTTCAGAAAGGTGGTACTAAAAGGTAACATGGAGATGATCTCTTTCAGGGTTAGCCAAGCATAGGGTGACCCCCACGGTTACAAAAGAGAGGATTTCACAGAGACATCGACATGGCATTAAATACTAGCAAATCAGAAACATACCAGTGTTTCCTGAAACTAATCAAGACAAAACATCAGACAACCAGAAATTTAGGGTCAATCTATAAAGTAACTAGGCCTGCCTTCTTCAAAATTGTCAACATTATGAAAGACAAGGAAAGGCTGAGGAACTGTTCCAGGCTTAAAAAGACTAAAGAGACAGCACCAGTGAATGCAAACATGATCTGAAGTGGTTTTCATTCTGGGGGGAAAATGCTATCAATGATGATCTTGGGTCAGTTGACAAAATTGAATTATAGACTGCAGTCAGACAGAAGTACTGCACCAAAGCTAAATTTCCTGAATATGATCGTTATACTGTGGTTATAAAAGAGGATATCCTTGTTGTTAGGAATACATATTGAGTTATTCAAGGTATATTATATGCAACCTGCTTAAAGGTTCAGAAAAAAAAACCAAGTATATATACAGAAAGGAAGAGAGCAGGGCACAGTGGCTCATGCCTGTAATCCTAGAACTTTGGGAAGCCTAGGTGGGAGGAACATCTGAGGTCAGAAGCTTCAGACCAGCCTGACCAACATGGTGAAACTCATCTCTACTAAAAATACAAAAATAAATAAATAGCCAGGCGTGGTGGCGTGTGCCTGTAGTCCCAGCTACTCAGGAGGCTGAGGCAGGAGAACCGCTTGAACACAGGAGGCAGAGGTTGCAGTATGCCGAGATTGTGTCACTGCACTCCAGCCTGGGCGACAGAGCAAAACTTCATCTCAAAAAAAAAAAAAAGAAGAAGAAGAAGAAAAATGAAAGGAAGGAAGGAAGGGACAAAGAAAGAAATGGCCAGAACTAGTAACTAGTAAATCTAATTAAAGATCTACAGGAGCTTTGTATGGTCCTTATGACTTTTCCCTACATTTGAAATCACTTGAAAGCAAAAGTTTTCTTTAAAAAGGTTTAGTCAGCCTTGTAAGTTTCTTTCAACCCTCAGGATTATATCAAAGAGAAAGCATCAGTTTGGGACTAAGGTATCTTTAACATGTTTCTAACTCTTGTTAATCTCCTTTTAATAAAGAGAGAGCATAGGCCTCAGGCTCCGTCTTTGGCAAGCAGCAGTTAGTAACATTGTTCGTTTTGTTTTCATTGTAGCTAGCACTTAATAACGTTGTTTTATTTTCATTGTATTTACTCTCGCGTTTGCTTTCTACTTATGGCAAGTAGTGTAGCATTCCTTGTATAATATGATGCAAAATTACGTTTTAAATAAATTTATATGATTTTAAAATGAGTTACTGTAAAGAAAATATTAATATAAAAGTACAGGTAATATTTGGAGGCTAAAGTACAGGTGAGTTTAATGGCAATTGCCTGACATTTAGGAAACACTAGTCTATTCTAAAAGACTTTATCCTAGAGTCAGGCAAACCAGAACTCTGAAAGTTAAGTGGCTTGCCCAAGATCACACAGTTCCTAGTGGTGGAGACAGTCCATTGTCCATTTTACCATAGCACATTGCTGTGACTCACATCACAAGAGTGCTAAGAGCCACAATGAGAAACAGCTCAAAGTGGAACCGTCTTACTATTTACACGTGCACACACGAGAAAACCAGTTATTCTTTTGCAAATCATGCTATTCGCAGCAAAATCAAGGCTCGCTGTTGGTTTAGGCCTTCAACACTGAAACAGTCTTGTTTCTTCTTTTTTCCCTTCCAGAGTGCCAATGGAATGGATGATGAGTCACTCCTATGTAGTTTATAGACAAATTCAAACCATTCTTTTTAAAAAGCACTCATTGTAGAGCACGGTGCTACATGCCTGTAGTCCCAGCCACTTGAAAGGCCAAATTGGGAGAATTGCTTGAGGACGGGAGTTTGAGACCAGCCAGGGCAACACAGCAAGACTTCCATCTCTAAAAAGTAAAAATAAAACAATTTGTCACCAATTATAAAAATTCAAAAATAAAAATAAACCATTTTTTTTAAATATTTAGGTAAAAAGCACTGACAATCACAGAGTTCTGGAAGCTTGGAAGAACAGCTAATTCCATCTTGTAAATAGTTTCAGAAATAGCTGAGGGAAGCACAGCTGGGTTTTTATGTGTTCCAGGCACTGGTCCTGCGTCCCAGTTCTCATGCTTACAATTCCTGGAGCTGGCAGTTCAAATATTTTCTTTTTTCTCCAATCTTCTTGTTCTCTCAACGCCATTTTCCATAAATCTATAGGTAGATTTTATGTGGTCTTCAGTGAAAAATTAGAACTGCTGGGTGAGTGCTAATGGGATGTCTGAGCTAGCCCTTTTGCTACTGCCAGTCAAGGACTTCAACTCGTAAACTCACTAGCAAGAGGAGAATCCACCCTGCTTAGGAGGGTGCCAGAGAAGGGCATTCTACAACTTCTAGACACTCATTCTAGCTGGCAGGACAGTTTTCTTCCTGCTAATTGAATCCACCCAACCAAGAGTGCATGGCCATCTCTCTTTGTTCCCTTCTCTGTGGACAGCAATGGCCTCCTGTTACAGGCTTGAAGATTATTCCCAAACTTCCCCTTGACTTTTTCTCTCCAAAATGACCTCTTCCTAGTTTTTCCATCTTCATGCAAAAATAACATCTACCAATCTACTTTTTTATCTTGGTGGCTTACCTCTGAGTTTTCTTTCTTTCTTTCTTTCTTTCTTTCTTTCTTTCTTTCTTTCTTCCTTCCTTCCTTCCTTCCTTCCTTCCTCTCTCTCTCTCTCTTTCTTTCTTTCTTTCTTAGACAGAGTCTTGCTCTGTTGCCCAGGCTGGAGTGCAGTGGCGTGATCTTGATTCACTGTAACCTCCACCCCATGGGCTCAAGCGATCACCCTGCTTCAGCCTCCCAAGTAGCTGGAATTACAGGCATACACCACCACACCTGGCCACCTCTGAGTTTTCATCTTACTTTTTCCTGTCACTCATAAGTTGTTGACTCCAGAGCAGGGCACAATATTTTGAGGGTGTCTGCAGTCAGTGCAAAAACACCCAACAACCCTGCTTCCTTGGCAGGCCCAAATGCCTTAGGGCCTGTGGGGTTCTCCTGGATTCTCCAGGCCCAAGCAAATCTGTTCGGAGGCCTGTGGAGTCCTAGCATACCTCTGATTCTTCACGTTCCATCCACACACATTTTAGGTCAGAAATGGTGGAGAAGGGACCTCAGAGACAGACCCTCTAACCTCTTAAATGGAAAGTCCAGTTTAGCACTAAGGTCATGCAGGGGTTCCCAACTTTTTTGGCACCAGGGACCAGTTTCATAGAAGACAGTTTTTCTACAGACATGGGTGGTGGATGTGGGAGATCGTTTTGGGATGACACTGTTCTACCTCAGGCCATTAGGCATTAGGTTCTCATAAGGAGCACACAGCCTACATCCCCCCATGTGCAGTTCACAATATGGTTCATGCTCTGTGAGAATCTAATGCCACTGCTCATCTGACAGGAGGCGGAGCTCAGGTGGTAATGCTAACTCACCCGCTGCCCACTTGCTGTGCGGTCCAGTTCCTAACAGGTCACAGAACAATACCTGTCCGTGGCCTGGGGGTGGGAAACCCCTGATCTAGAGGCCAACTAAAAGCTTAACCAGGTCCTAAACCCCCACAGAAGAACAAACTAACTAATTAATTTTTAGGGGAAATCAGATACACAGATCACCCTGCGACTTGCCCAATTGTTTTTTTTTTTTTTTTTTCTGGAAGACTCAGTGTTATTAAAATACTGATTCTTCTCAACTTGATGTACAAATCAATGCCATTACAACTGATTCTAAAAGTCACAGGGAAATGCAAAGTATATAGAAGGATCAGATCAACTTTGAAAAGGAAGAATCATACTGGGACTTGCACTCCCTGACATTAGGACTTGCAAGCAACCTTCATGGAGACAGTGTGGTATTTTTCTAGGTGGATAGGAAGTAGAATTTATTGGTGAGTATTAAGAGGGGGCAGCATAGTGGAAGCTCATGAGTGCAGGGCTGCCACTTGCCCTGCTCACCTGGCAGTGGTGTGAGAATGATTCACATAGGGTGACACTCTGAAAGCTGGCAAAGCCAAGGGATGTCAGAGGATGGTAGGGAGAGCAGGTCCTAAGAACAAGCTTTGACGCAGTCTGTCTCTGACCACAATTGGGGATGTACATGACCCCACAGCCATCTGGGATGAGTCGCTTCTCAGCCACCATGTCTTCAAATTAATCGGCATTGAACTCTGTGAAGTCCCACTTCTTTGAGATGTGGATCTTCGGGCTTTGCCCAGCTCTTCCCAAAGCCATCCAGTCATCCAAGGCTCTGTGCAGAACGGTTTTAGGGGTACTGAGAGATCACAGAGAGATGCCCCTCTCCCCAGCATCATGGAAGAAATCGTATGCTGTGTCTAAATTTCAATTTCTTTAACACATTTGAGCTCCATTTATAACACTTGCCCTGCCCACCTGGCAGTGGTGTGAGAATGAGTCACATAGGGTGACACTCTGAAAGCTGGCAAAGCTGAGGGATGACAGAGGAGGGTGGGGGGAGCAGGTCCTAAAAGTAAGCTTTGGCACAGTCTGTCTCTGAGCTGACAGAACTCCTCCAGAATTCTGGATGTGCTTCTGTTCAGCCATGGCCTTGGACCCGACATCTATGTAAGAACTCATGTAAAAGGCAAATGTGAAGGAGTCATTGCGGAAACCTGTGGTTTGCCATATTTCAAAGCCATAGCCTCCCTGGCCACCATGGGCACATCGCGTGCACGAACCCACTCCTCAATACCTCTCAGCAAGTGTGGTTGCACCAAGCAGTGAGTGTGGAGAAGAGTGGCAGAGTCTCAACACTGTCCCAGCCCTGGACTGTCACTGAGGTCAGCAGCAGGTTGGCCACCTGGGCAAGTTCAAGAACTCAGATTCAAAGCTTCCATATTCTGGCTGAGCACGGTGGCTCACTCCTGTAAGCCCAGCACTTTGGGAGGCCGAGGCAGGTGGATCACTTGAGGCCAGGAGTTTGAGATCAGCCTAGCCAACATGTTGAAACCGCACCTCTACTAAAAATACAAAAATTAGCCAAGCGTGGTGGTGCACGCCTGTAATCCCAGCTACTCAGGGGCTAAGACAGGAGACTCGCTTAAACCAAGGAAGTGCAGGTTGTAGTGAGCTGAGATCATGCCACTGCACTTCAGCTTGGGGGGCAGAGCAAGACTCGGTCAAAAAAAAAAAAAAAAAAAACCTTCCATATTTCATCGGGGACTGAAGGGGTAGTTGTCAAATGGCTGCATATTGAACAATCTACCCAAATGGTGGGAAGGTTATTCTCTCAGCAGTTTTATGATGGTTGCTGGAAGTCAGTGAGTCTAGACTTCTCATCTATGTGGGGAAACTGAGGCCCAGAAAGGGGGTGATTGGTTCAAGGTCAGACACATGGCAGAGCCAGGTCTGGACCTGGCCTCTCTTTCCTTGGCCATTTGGGCTCTCCTTTGGAAATTCTAGAGCATCGGCCCACTAAACAGGGTGAGAGGGAGTCCTCCATCTCTCTCTTTGACATCTGACAGATGGGGCACGTCAGCTGCCGTTTTCTGGTTTAGCTCAGGTGGCAAAGGCAGGAGAGAGAAGTGGTTTTCTGGTTCAGCTCAGATGCTGAAGACAAGGGAGGGACGTGGGAGGGAGGGTTGAACATTGTGTGTGTACATTTCACTTCTTTCTTTGCATGTTGGTTAACATTTAACAATGTGTTACCTCTTCACAGAGTCATTTATATCATTTGCAGGAGGCCAAGAATGACACCAACATCTATTAAAACCTAACGTTTCATGTTCTTCGTTGTAAACACTCCCATTGCTTAGTTTCCAGATATAAACGCAAAGTCATTCTCAAGATGGATGGTTTCTTTCCAAGAAAGTTGGTGTGACTGTAAATGAAATTTACCTAATTAATCTCCCTAAGAGAGAAGGAATCTGATGATAACTGTTAATAAAGACCTCGATGTTTTTCTTGTAATCAGAGCAAGGCAATCTACAGATTCGTTGTGGGAGAGACCATAACTTTCCAAATAAATCCTAGTAAAGCTTTGCAGACAGGGCACTTGAGTTGCTTCCCCACTTGGCTGGCTTGCTTTCAGCCTCTGAGCCCTGTACAAACTTCTCCAGAACTCTGGATGTGTTTCTATTCGCCCATGGCCTTGGACCCAGTATCTATGAAAGAACTCATCGAAAAGGTGAATGAGTCACGGAGGATACCCGTGGTCTGCCCTATTTCAACGCCATCCCCTTCCTGGCCACCATCAGCATGTCATGTGCATGGACCCACTCCTCAATACCTACTCAGCAGTTTGGTTGCACCAAGCAGTAAGTGTGGAGCAGAGCGGCAGGTGCCGTTTGCCAGGGGCTTCCTTGAGGACCAGTAAAGCCATCCACACATATATAACCAAGAATTTCTCCTTGCAAAGGAGCAAAGTTTGTCACACCAGTGTATACGAGGCCATACTGGGAAGTAACGAGAACACTTCCCCTGTCTCCTGGTCCTGAGGTCAAGTGTGCCACAGGAGAAGTGGCACCTACAGGGAAGAGCTTTGTGAGAGATACCACTCTGTAAAGAGGTTGAAGGAGTGCTGGCGGTTATTAACCCTGGAACTGGGGATCGAACAGATACACAGGGAATCACTGGGTGGAAGCCTGGGAAGGATGTGTCAGAGCAGTACGGCAGAGTTTGAGAAGTTATAAAGGTCAGGGATGCTGCAGGAATCCAATTTTCAAGGATGGGGCAGCCAGTCATGAAGACAAGTACCCAAGGGTAACTGGATCCTCAGCCCCTGAAAACAGAGCTGAATCTGTTTAAGTCCTTACTGATTCAGGACATGAGCAGATGGGGAAGGGAGGTGGGTCTGAGTTTGCAGTTGGCAAGTGGGATAAAAGATATCAAGGCAGGTAACATGCTAAACTTGACATTATTTCAGCAAACAAGGCCATAAACAGTCCCAGGCCACCAGTGACCTGAGTGGAATTTTCAAGAACAGAAGCCCTCCACCATCCCTCCCCATCCCCCATTCCATCAATGGAAGAATGTTGATTCATTCACACTTACCTTTTACATGTGTTCTTATATAGCCATCAGGTCCAAGGGCATGGGTGAATAGAAACACATCAGGAGGTTCTAGAGAAGTTTACAGGCCTTGGTATGATAACATTCTGGAGAGATTCAACCCTAAAAATTCATGGTGGTCATTTAGTGCTGTGGGGCTCCACTACCCTCGTAAGGGATCTGGAATCTGGAACTGGGCTCAGCCTTCATTATAATTGCTGGTTTGATCATTTGTGCCCCATGTTGGATTTGTAAGCTCCCCAAGGGCAGGGGGCAAATAGATCTATATCTATAAATCAATTTCTGATACAATGCTGGCATAGAGTTGGCACTCAAGAAATATTTGAATGAATGACTAACGGTGGCAGACAGCACAGCTATACTCAAGCATTGCCTTCCTCCTTCCTCATATCACATCCCTGAGCCCAACAGCTTTGGGGTTGGCCATGTGACTTGCTTTGGCCAGTGGGATACAAGGGGTCATGACACAGGCTCGCCTGAGCAGCAGTCTGGGGTGAGTGCGTGCCGTGGCTCCGCCTCTTGCACTGCTGCTCTCTGCCAAGGCTGTCTGCTGCTCCTGTAGACTGCGTTCCAGAAGGAGAAGATTCGAGAAGACATGAAAAGCAGATTCAGAGTTGGCCCGCAGCCTGGAGCAGAGCTGTAGTCCATCTGCTCTCGAGTGGTGTGACGGAGACATGAGGATTTGCTCTTGGGAAACAGATTTGGGAGTTATTTGTCACCACGGCAAAAGCCCTGACCTTGGAGGAACAAGGCCTCTTCTATTCAATTTCACCCACATGCTGGCACAGTGCCTTCAGTTTCTTTGTTTTGCCAAAGCCAAGAGCAGATGGCAAACCTTGTACCACCTAGAAAGCAGCCTTTTTGCTGTCTTCTCCCAAAGAACACACAGAGAGTTTCTTCCACCCCAGAGAAACCTAATGGTTAACTGTCAAGGGTGCTTAAAGTGAAAAGTGGTCTGACAGCAAGTTTACATATTATATTTTAAACATTTACACAGTTTTAAAATAAATGCAAGCCTGAGGCCCTCCCTTTCTTCACCTGCCAGTGAAACATGTTCTCTCCAGTTCTGCAAAAAGCCAGAGCCTCACTTGGGTGCTAGAAGTAGAGTATTACGTAGAATCTGCCAACGATCTGGTTGAAATCTCAAGGCATTCACTCCACACCAGTCTTTGATTTACCTTGAAAAGAACTTTGAGTATAAAATGTGCATGGGACTTTGGGCACAAGAAAAGACAAAACAAAAGAATCCTGGAAACACTGGATCTTTTGCTCAGTTCTAATATTACTCACTGAAGTTGTCTGTATGATATTACCTTTCGATGAAAAGTAAAAAGCAAATGCAGTCAGATCTATGAGTTACTAAACAGCCAAATATTTGGAAATGACTCAATGGTTGGCATTTTCATCAGAGTCCGTGATGATGTCCACCCTCACAGCCTCAGCCTGCACAGATATTCTGATAATTCCAGATTCTGCATTCCCACCTTGGCTTTTCTCCTGATAGCCACTTGATTGTCACAACACTTCAGAATTCCCACCTGAAATTCAACTTTGGGCTGAGTGCAGTGGCTCAAACCTGTAATCCCAGCACTTTGGGAGACCGAGGCACAAGGAGTTCAAGACCAGCCTGGGAACATGGTGAAACCTCATCTCTACAAAGAATAAAATTAGCTGCGCAGAGGGGTGCATGCCTGTCATCCTAGCTACTCAGGCTGAGGTGGGAGAATCACTTAAGCCCAGGAGTTTGAGGCAGCAGTGAGCCATGATTGCACCACTGCACTTCAGCCGGGGTGTCAGCGTGAGACCCTATCTCAAAAAAACAACACAAATAACTTTTCTACTCCAAAGTTTTGGATAGAAACCCCAACTTTGTCTATCCCCTTGAGCAGTGGATCTTTTCCATCATGACCTGTATTGAGTAAGGACGCATCTTCCAGTCGGTCATCCAAGCCAGAGACTGGGCCTCCTGTCAGATGCGTTCTTCTCCCTCAGTCCCTATGTTTATCAGGTTATCGAGTCTTATGCTGCTATCCCAAATCCTTTGTGGGATAAAGCTGGCTCTAAAATAATATTGTATGAATACATATATTTGTATAAATTGTTATATTTGCATATATTATATATGTACCTGTATGAATATAAAGGCTCTATTTACAATATCTCTGAAATTTTTCTAATACTCTATTCCTCCATCCCACTCAGCATCCCCCACCCTAATTGCCTTAGTTAATCTGGATGATTTCAAAACCTCCTAACTGGACCCTGTGTCCATTCTAGCCACTGCCCCCCGACCCAGAGTCCGTCCTTCAGACCAGAGTCCTCTCCTTAAGCACAAACCTAATGACTTCTTCCCTTCTCGGAAAGCCTGCTGTGTGTGGCTCTGTCAGCTACAGAAGAAAGCTCAAAACACGGAGATGTTTGTGCCCGAGCTTTGTGAAATTTTGAGATTCATCTTCTGCAGTTCTTCCAGCCAAAGCACAGCAGCATTCCAAACTCCAATCATATTTCACACTGTGTTCTTTCCTGCTGTGTTTACTCAGGGAGGGCAGGGTCCCAGCTCATCCTTCATGACTCAACCCAACGACCCCTACTATTGTGGAGACTGATCCCCAGGCAGAGTGAGGCCGTCCCTCTCTGAACTGTTCAAAGCACTGGACAGCCCCAACATCAGTGCTTTTGATGACATGTGGAGGTGCTTGCCTCCTCTATCAAACTGTGCATGGTGTAAAGGTGGCAAATCTGCCCTAGCTGTCTTCAACCTCAGGGCCACGCACATTGTGTGTGTTCTGTAGACATCATTAAAGAAATGGAAGATAAGACGGGGCGTGGTGGCTCACGCCTGTAATCCCAACACTTTGGAAGGCCAAGGCAGGTGGATCACTTGAGGCCAGGAGTTCAAGACCAGCCTGGCCAATATGGTGAAACCCCATCTCTACTAAAAATACAAAAATTAGCTGGGTGTTGTAGCACATGCCTGCTACTCGGGAGCCTGAGGCAGGAAAATTGCTTGAACCCAGGAGGCAGAGGTTGCAGTGAGCCAAGATCACAGCACTGCACTCCAGCCTGGGTGACAGAGTGAGACTCTGTCTCAAAAAATAAAATACGTAAAAGAAATGGAAGCTGGAAGAATAAATATTGGAGTAAGTCCTCTAGCCACAGCCTCTGTATTCTTAAGTGGTAAACGACTTAGCAGTTAATTTTCCTATCTGTAAATAAAAACCAGAATGAAAATCCACAAGGCAGAGTTGCAAAATGTTCTTCTAAACAGATGAACAAAAATATGATATTCTGACATTATTTCTGTAGGGATGATGGCATTTGTTGTATAATTAGAACATGAAGATTCTGGTTAGCACTGACATATCTCAGTGGCATCCCAATGCTGTCATATTAAAGTGGGGGGGATGTTAGGGACGAAGGAGTCTAGAACCCAAACTCTTTCCTTTGTAATGAGAAAGCCTAAAAGCTTCTTTTGCACCCATGCAGAGCTCCCAGAATTCTGTTTTAGCACAGTCTTTAACAGCATGGACTTTGGAGTCAACCCCTCTTGCTTTGAGTCTCATCTGTAGCACTTACTAGTCCTGTGCCTTTGACCAAGTAACTCAATTTCTCTATACCTGGATCTTTCTGTCTGTAAAGTTAGTATATTAATAGCACCTACCTCAGAGGTTACTATAAGGGTCAAATGCGTTCATGCAGATAAGTCATGGGAAGACAGCACTTGGCAAAACAAATGCTATTTAAGCCATGTATTTTCTGCCAAATGCTAGGATACATTTTCTAAGTATCAGAGATGGTTAGATCCACTTTAAATGGCATTTCTGGCTGGGCACGGTGGCTCCCGCCTGTAATCCCAGCACTTTGGGAGGCCTAGGTGGACAGATCACCTGAGATTAGGAGTTTGAGACCAGCCTGGGCAACATGACGAAACCCCGTCCCTAATAAAAATACACACACACACACAGCCTGGCGTGGTGGTGGGCGTTTGTAATCCCAGCTACACGGGAGGCTGAGGCAGGAGAATTGCTTGAACCTGGGAGGCGGAGGCTGCAAGTGAACTAAAATCGCACTACTGCACTCCAGCCTGGGAGACAGAGTGAGATTCTGTTTCATAGAAAAAAAAGGCATTGCTCCTGCATAATCAAGGGTTATTTTTGTATTTCTTTGGATTCTTGCCATTAATTATTGTCCAGCGTTTTACAAAATCCACACAATTTTTATAGCATGTATGTGGATAGAGAATTAGAGCCACAGCAGAGAGAGCTTCCGAGAGTTCATCCTCCGCCCCCTGCTTTTCCGGGCCTCACCCTGGCGTGGGCCTGTGTCACTGCGCCATCTAGCGGACACAGAGCGCCGCTGCCGTGTGAGGCCCTCGGACAAGCCGGAGGGGAGGGTTTACAGCCCTCACCGTCCTGATCCGTCGGGCCAGCTCCCGGGTGATCTCATAACACTATCCTCTTGATGTGCATCATCAGTACTAATCGTCTGGGACACCGGGAATCCCTCTTGTAAGCCGACAGCTCTACTGATGAGTTCAGCCTGTTCATCCTCTGGCAAAGCCGCCTTGGCAAAGCCAGACAGAGAAGAAGGGAATGAAAACTGACATGACCGTATTTATAGGAGCGAGAAAGAAGCTAGCCAACATTCACCTATATTTTAATCAGCATACACTAAACAAGCCGGCAAGCAAGACGGCCAACGCTGAGCAACTTTTTGACCTCCTTTTCTGGCTTCGACGCATCTTGGCACAGCCAAGCCTGGAGCTGACAAGGGCTGAGCCGACTGAGGGCTGAATCTCGCTTTATTAAAGTGTTTTTAGAGAAGGCCAACCACTCTTTGTAGATGATTAAAAGCTTATCCCCCAAGGCTAGTAAGCACCTTCCTGCCAATAACTCAGCTCTGGCATGCAGGGCATGGGGTATTGAACACCATATGGGGAGAGAGTATCCACATAAAAACCCAATCAAAGACCAGGGTTGCTCTTGGAGGGGCCCTTGGAGGCCAATAATCCACCTTGCCTTTATTTTCTAGGTAAGGTTTCTGGCCACAGTAACCAGGCAGACCAATATTAAACTTGAAAGTCAGTGAGTTTGGAATCAACAACTGAAATCACTTGCTTGGGCCCCAGTTCAACACATGCTGGCAACAGACATATTAACCAAGGGGATGGCAGTGGGTGAGCCCTGCTGCGTCCTGTCCAGGTTCTGTAGATGACCCCTGTGTCTCACCATCCTTGGGAAATTCCATGGTATTAGTAGAAAGAATAAACTCTCCGGAACACTATATGTCTCACGCCACTTACTTTTTGATGAAAAACCAATTCCAAATCAAGAAGATGATTTAAGCGGGAAATGCTTAAAATTATTTCAAAATCAAAGTTAAAAAAAATAGAGTAGGGAGTGAGAGCTATATACGGAGGCGGATTCTTTTTTGTTTTTTGAGACAGAGTTCTGCTCTTGTTGCCCAGGCTGGAGTACAATGGCGTGATCTCGGCTCACCACAACCTCTGCCTCCCAGGTTTAGGTGATTCTCCTTCTTCAGCCTCCCAAGCAGCTGGGATTACAGCCATCTGCCACCATGCCCCACCAATTTTGTATTTTTAGTAGAGACAGGGTTTCTCCATGTTGGTCAGTCTGGTCTCAAACTCCCGACTTCAAATGATCTTCCCACCTTGGCCTCCCAAAGTGCTGGGATTACAGGTATGAGCCATTGCACCCGGCCCAGCAGATTCTTGTTTATTTCCCTTTTTGCTACTCCCCAAATGAGAGAGTTTAAGCCTTGTCCTTTTTAAAGGCCAATTAGAGAAAATAAACTGAATCCGGGCAGCACTTCATGAAAACCCTGAAAGACAAGCCACTGTAGAATAGTCCCATTTAAACCGCAGAGGCCTGCAAGAAGGAAGAAAATCTTGCCCTGTCTCTGGCAACTAGCCATCTGGAGCCAGACAGCTCAGTTCAGGTCCTCTGCTGGTTGGCCCTACATGGACACAGGTCCTGCTGGGTCTGGGGCCAAGAGAGCAGGACTTCAAGCTGTCCCTTCTTTCAACAAACTACGCAGGTCCCAAAGAGGTTAAGGTTACTCAGCCAGTCAGAGGCAGAGCTGAAACTCAAAATTCGAAGCTCATGTTGTTAACTTCATTTTATTGCTCCTGTAAAAGGAACACATTTAGAGGAAAATTCACTTATTCAAAAAAATGTTGATTTCTAACAAAATGTGACAATACCATTGTGAATAAAATGTAGATCCTACCCCTAGTGAGTCTGCCTCTGCCATCCAATAGAGGATATAAACAAGTTAAGGAACAGAGACAAAGCAGTGTGGTGAGTGCTGAGTCCATATGCCAAGGGCAAGTGATGGGAGGCATCCCAGTCAGCTCTGGAGGGCCAGGGAAGGTTTATTAAAAACTTGACAGTGGGGCCGGGTTTGGTGGCTCATCAATCCCGGCACTTTGGGAGGCCTAAGTGGGAGGATCACTTGAGCCGAGGAGTTTGAGACCACGTTGGGCAACATAGTGAGACTGTATCCCTACAAAACACATTTTTTAAATTAGCTTGGTGTGGTGATGCACACCTGTAGTTCCAGCTATTTGGGAGGCTGAGGTGGAAGGATTGCTTGAGCCCAGAAGGTTGAGGTTGCAGTGAGCTATGATCATGTCATTGCACTCCAGCCTGGGTGACAGAGCAAGACCCTCTCTAAAAAACAAACAAAAAACAATTACATGGTGTCGCAAAGAGTGAATTAGAGGCTGGGTGCAGTGCCTCACACATGCAATCCCAGCACTTCGGGAGGTCAAGGCGGGTGGATTACCTGAGGTCAGGAATTCCAGGCCAGCCTGGCCAACATGGTGAAACCCCATCTCTACAAAAAATGCAAAAACTAGCTGGGGGTAGTGGTGCATGCCTGTAATCCCAGCTACTCGAGTGGCTGAGACATGAGAATTGCTTGAACCCGGGAGGCAGAGTTTGCAGTGAGCCAAGATCACGTCACTGCTCTCCAGCCAAGACTCTGTCTCAAAAAAAAAGAGTGAATTGGAGTGAATCAGAAGGCAGAGGGGAAAATAATCTAGAAAGGCCTCCCAACATGGAAGAATTTGGAAGACTGCAAGAAGTTGGGCGTGGTTGGAGCATAGGGTGCCTCTACACAAACGCGTGTAGATGTGCACTGGGTTGGTGAGCGAGAAGGGTGGGTGGAAGAGGAGGAGATGAAACCAGGGAGACAGCAGCAGTCAGATCAGAAGAGTCTTGAATGCGTGCTAAGAAGTTAATAGCTTGAAGGCAATGGACCTTTTATGGCCAGTGGGTGCGCTTCTGCTCTTTGTAACCAAAGGAGGGTAACGAACACACGCTGGTATCTAGGAAGCCAGACCAGGTTGAGATCTGCTGATGCAAACACAAGATTGTCAGCAGTTCACTGGCTGTTATTTAACCTCCCACCATGCAGTTTCCTAGTCCTGTCTTGAGGAAGAGAGTTATAAGGTCCTTAAGTTTTTGTTCTGGGATGAGGATTCTGTGAAAAGTGTCCCAGAAACACCCTGAGCAGGGTCTAGGAAACTTGCAGCCCGTTGCAAGAGCTAGGAGAGAGCTCAGAGGTGCAGGGATACACTAGGCTTCTATTCCACTGGCTCCTGCGCGACCCGTGAAAAGCCAACTACACTGGCAATCACCTGTTTCAGAGCCACAGGGCTGGGCCCACCATCTTTCAGGTTCATGGCACGAGCCTCACTAAACACGTGCTAGGTGCCCAGCTGCTCTGGACAGTTGTGGAGGATACAGGGAAAGTGAGAGAATGTTCTTAAGGAGCTTGGGGGTCTCTGTAGAAATAATGTAGACTCAGGAAACAGTACCCAAATCTGTGGCGCAAATATGTATTTTTGTTGCACACTCATTTTACACGTTGCCAGGCACTGCTCCAGGCACTTTGTCACTTGCCCTCACCACAGCCCTACAGGGCTGGTGTTGAAGCATTTTACAATCAGGTACAAGATCCAGAGAAGTTAATCTTTTCAGGACAGAAAATCTATAGGACTTAGGAAGACTCCATCTCTACAGATCATTTAAAAATTAGCTGAGCATGATGGTGCACACCTGTGTTCCCAGCTACTGGGGAGGCTGAGGTGGTAGGATTGCTTGAGTCCAAGGGTTTGAGTCTGCAGTGAGCCATGATGATGCCACTGCACTCTGGCCTGGGTGACAGAGTGAGACCCTGTCTAAAAAAAGAAAAAGGAAAGAAAGAAAACCAATAGGGCACCACGGCAGGTTCCCAGGAGAAGATTAATATGACAATGGTACTTTGGAAAGATTAATTGGATAATGACATTCAGGATCGTCTGAAGGTAGAAGAAACTGTACATTTTATTCGAACCTCTGCAGAACATGAGGCGGGAGCACTGCTGTGCGAACAAGAGGAAGAGGCTATAGAGTGAGTCGTACCATCACCAAGGAGCTAGAGAAAAAATCCTGTAAGAGCTGACCCAGTGCAAGTCCAGAGGATGTTCACTGTTGATGAATTTTAGATACACGTTCTCATACACATATGCCTTATTAAAAGTCCCACGTCCTCCATCAGATCAGAAATTTAAAAAAATATATACCAAGTTAACAAATCTGAATCTGAACTAGTTTAGGAGTTGATAACATAGGCATGGCCAAGTCTCCATGTGAGACAGCTGTAACTCTCTGCCCAGCCCAGCCCCACTCTACCCCTCTCCACATCCTCTGCTGAGACGTTGGCTTAGGGGGCCACATCCTACCTGCTCCATCTCCTACATATGCCTATTAGAAAGTAATAGATGTCTGACTCAGAGGCCAAAAACTAGTCAACTCTGACTTAAGACTGAAGTTCAATACAGAGACTATAATGGAAAAGAGGGTGTCCCAGGCTCTGTGCAGTGCCCCGACACCGGTTCCCACATGGCTTATACTTTGGATACTGTGTTCAAGCAATTACCTGTCATACACTTACGGGTAATGGCCCTTTCCTTGAGCTAGCTCGAGTGGAATTCTGTTCTTCACAAGCCAGTGCTCCCTGGCTGAGCAAGCTAGGCTAGTAGATGTGCTCTGGGCCAGGAGCTGCAAAACGACTGCCCACACGGTGGATCACAGGCATGTTTGCTTTGACCCACATGGGTTGCTGTTGTTTTAATTTGAATGGTGCTGCCTTTTAGACAGAGCATATTCCCTTCAGCCAGCTTCTGTCCCTCTACTGTCTATCACATTACCATCATGCCGGTACCTCCTCATCATTTGGCATGACCTGCTTCACTCCTGTAATTATCTGAGCTTGAAATATTTGATCTAGACCCAGGTAGGGGTGTGTGTGTGTGTGTGTGTGTGTGTGTGTGTGTGTGAGTGAGGCAAACTATACATATCGATGAGAAAACCAGCAACAGTAATAGTAAAACAGTAAAAATATTGGCTTGGACCAGAGTTCCCTTTTATCTTTTCAGTTGTTCAAAAGGAAACATTTTGTGAGCAAAAACCTTTGGAAACAAAGGGAAAATACGGTGTGGAATCAAATAAAAGGTACAGTCACGTTTCCCAGACATACAGCTTGGGGGTCATTATACAACTCAGTGAACGGGTACAATGGCTGCATTATTTGAGATGCTTTTGCTTGCCAGTGGCAGAAACCCAACTCAAATAAGGTTTAAAAAGGCGGGGGAACTGAAGTCTATTCAATATCAAAGGAAGAACTTCTATGGAAACAAGACTTCAGGAGACAGAGCCCAGCCCCATCACACCTCTCCCTCTCCGTTTCCTGTCTCTGCCTGTCTCTTACTCTGTCCATGTATTATTTTTCTTTGTATTTCAATACAAAGTTTTTGGGGTACAGTTGGTTTTTGGCTATATGGATGAGTTCTTTAATGGAGATTTCTAAGATTTTAGTGTACCATTCACCTGAGCAGTGTACACAGTGTCCAATGTTTGGTCTTTTATTCCTCACCCCCTCCCACCTTCCCCTCACCGAGTTCCCAAAGTCTGTCGTATCATTGTCATGCCTTCGTGTCCTCACAACTTGGCTCCCACTTATGAGTGGGTAGTATTCCATGGTGTATATAAACCACATTTTTGTTATCCACTTGTTGGTTGATGTGCATTTAGGTTGGTTCCATGTCTTTGCAATTGCAAATTGTGCTGCTATAAACATGTGTGTCCAAGTGTCTTTTTCATGTAATGACTTCTCTTCCTCTGTGTAGATTCCCAGTAGTGGGATTCCTGGGTCAAATAGTAGATCTACTTTTAATTCTTTGCCTGGATATGTTCTTGGTTTTATTCTGCACATGGGTTTCTCTCTCCCTCTCTCTCAGAAAGTGATTGCTGGCATCTCTAGATCTACGCTATCCAAATTCAGCAACCATTTTGGAAAAGAGAGTGTCTCTTTCCCACCATCTTGGGAACGTGACTGATTTCCACAGGAGGATTTTTGTTGGCCACAGCTGGGTCGGGCTCCAGGGGAATGGGATTCTTTGATTTGCTGACCCAGGCCATGAACCCTTGCCTTTACAACCAGGCATGGGAGTCCGCTTCCAAAAGAAGTGAAACAGGAGAAAACTCGCTAGAAAACCAAAAAGCATAACTATACAACCCACTCAAGTTAACTTAAAATTTTTTTATTTAAATGCCTTTATTTAATGTTACTTTACTCAATGAGAGCAAGCATTTATGCATTCAAATGGTAGGTATTTGGTTAAGCAGCTCTTGAGGTCCCTCTAAAGAACCCTGAATCTATCAAGCAAGAAAATGTTCCCACTTTTCTGGCAAGGGTTTCTAGGGTTTCTGAGTATTTACAGAAAACAAAACCTTTCTTCCTCCCCTTTCTCTACTGACTATGTTCCAAACCACAAACAGAAAGGAATCATTCATCCCTGTGCATGGGTTAATTAAGCAGAAAACTTTTTCCAAGTGTAGGAAGCTTGGTATTAGATAGAAAGAAAAAAGGAATGAGAGATGCTTTTGGGGTTTCTGGAGAAGGGAAGATGTCACATGGTGGTGGGAGGTGAAGAGATGTCCATGGTAAACGCCATCTATTTTGAAATTTTCCCTGAACAAGAGGCCAAATGCTTAGGGGTTCTCTGAGTCTGTCAGGACAAGCTGAGAGAGACCAGTTAACTTCAATACTCACTTGCAGAGTGGAATCCAGAGCAAAGATGCACCTGTAGCCAATACTTAGAAGGTGACAAGGAAGGCCAACCTTGAAAGCAGATATCTAATTGCCCTGCAGGAGCAGATGGGGGGGTTGGAAGATGAACTCGCAACAGCTGTCATTAGCCAGCTTCGAAAGCTCAGAACAGATCTGCCTAAAGACAGGCGCAGAGATGGCTTAGGATTAGCTAAGAGGCGTTGTCTACCCAGAGTGAAAGAGGAACTTAAATTACTTGTATTGCAACCCATCTAAAGACAGAATATGACCACAGTATACGGGAGGAAAAATTATTTTTTCTCTACCTTTCTGAGTTCATATCTTGGAAGGACCTCTGTAGCAAAAGACAGATTAACGAGAGAAAAACAAACAGACATTTATTAGCAGGTATATTTCATATGTACATAGGAGATCCCAGGAAATGAGTGATTCTCAGAAGTGTCTTAGAACTCTGGTTTATATATCATCTTTAACAAAGAACCGCAAAATGTTACAGCAGTGACCAAAGGAAAAAGACTGAGTCTCTAGGGTCAGCAAACTGAGGGAAGGCAAGGAAATGGGAGTTTGTCGTGTGGATTCGGTGCCATCTCCAGGCTGAGAAGGATCTAAAGTTGTCTTCAGTTATCAACCTTTGTTCTTTCTGGTAGAGAGGCAGGAATGGACATCTTAGCTTTGGTAAATTTATGTCTTGCTTTTAGGCAAATGGGGTAGAGCAGAGTCCTTTTCTTATATCTGCTTCTTCTCAATTGCCTTCAGCTCAAAATAATGCTTTTTTTACATCTCATTTTCTGAGGAACAGCTCAAAATAATTTTTATGCCAATGTGGCCTATTTTAGGGTGACATATTCTGGTCCACAACAGGCAGAGGCTGCAGAGGCATCCTGAAAAGGGAGGAAGAGAGTGAGAGTCATTCAGCTGTTTCCAGCCAAAGAGATGCAGGAGAATGACCCAGCCGTGCAGTCACACTCCCGGATGCTCAGCTGGGTTCGTGTCTCGGCATATTTTCTCCTTGGCTCTGATGCCCCAGCCGCCAAGAGTATTTTATCATATGTAAGTCTTGCCATTATTTTATGTACCGCAAAGAAGAAACAGTTGTGCTAATTACACTGCATCATGCTTTCCTTTCACTTTTAATCATTTACACTTATTTTGACATAGATTTTATCCTATAGCAAGTCTTGAAAAGAAAAATGTAACTGAATAAAATGGCTGCAATAATTCCTAAAACTTCTTCATATTCAATGTCTGATTCTTCTCCATCATTTTTAGACTCAGTCTTTGGTGTCTGTATTTTCCCTGCACGATATCATCCAGTGTACTTTCAACAATGTTGGTAATACAGCACTTTTACAAAAGAATTTAAAATATATTACATATATTTTACATATAATATATATGATATATATTCCAATAGAAATGTGAAATTTGAGCTGTTTATTAGATATTAAGATATCGATGTCAAATTTCTTGGGTGTGATCATACTATGCCCTATGAGACTGTTCTTATTTTATGTTGTTTTTTTTTTTCTTTTTTTTTGAGGCAGAATTTTGCTCTTGTTGGCCAGCCTGGAGTGCAATGGTGCGATCTTGGCTTTCTGCAACCTCCGCCTCCCCGGTTCAAGCAATTCTCCTGCCTCAGCCCCCAAGTAGCTGGGATTACAGGCAGGTGCCACCATGCCCAGCTAATTTTATATTTTTAGTAGACTGGAGTTTCTCCATGTTGGTCAAGACTAGTCTCGAACTCCTGACTTCAAGTGATCCAGCCGACTCAGCCTCCCAAAGGGCTGGGATTACAGGCATTAGCCACTGTGCCCAGCTTGTTCTTATTCTTACAAGATGTGTTCTGGAGTGGTTAGCAGTGACGTGTCATGTTATTTGCATATTACTTTCATATGATTTGGCAAACAAATATTACAAACAAAACACCCAAAGAAACATAAAGAGTGATGAGTAAAGAAAATGCCTTCGAAATGATACCAACAGGAAAATCTAGGTGAGGTTACACAGGTATTCATGGAACCATTTTAAAATTTTCTTTAAACTTACCATTTTCCAAAATCAAATGTTATGGAGAGGAAGAGGAGGGTGCTTCCCTGAGAAATCCACCCCAGCAGTTTTCCCCCAAGTGTTCTCAATCTGCCAACACCAATTCAGAAGGGTTTGATTCCAGTGCTTTCTTGATCTTACCAGATGGATGTCCACAGAAGTTTTCAGACAGGAATCATGATTCACATTCCTTCCCCCAAGGGGCCCTCAAAGAGTTTGTTCACTGAAGCATCACTGGTTGCTGCACCGTTGTCCAGGTATGACACCCAAGAAATAACAACCAGATCCATCTACGTGTAGGCAATGACAGCTATGTCAGACCTGCTACTTGACTGACAGTGGCCGAGAAGTGAATCTCCATGTCAAGATGAGAAAACATGGGGGTGTGGGGAAGTGCATCTTCAGACTGGACATGATGTACACATTTGTGCCACCTGGCAGTTATGGATCTCAGTGTGGATTAACCAGTTGGAAATCTAGGTTATATGTCAGTCTTTATGAGATTGGTGAGCAGGAATCACTCCCTTGGTCTGATCAGAGTTTCTGGAATTTCACATCTGGATCATCTCTTGAATTCTATGACCCTTTCCAAGGTACCACTAGTCCGTGAAGCCCTAACTGAATACCAGAGTACCAGCCGCCTCCTCCTCCTCCTTCCTCCTTCTCCTCCTCCTCCTCTTCCTCCTCCTTCTCCTCCTTCTTCTTCTTCCTTTTCTTCTTCTTTTGAGACAAATTCTCGCTCTGTCACCCAGGCTGGAGTACAGTGCGCCATCTCGGCTCACTGCAGCCTTTGCCTCCTGGCTTCAAGTGATTCTCCTGCCTCAGCCTCCCAATGAGTAGCTGGGACTACAGGTGTGTGCCACCATGCCAGGTTAATTTTCTTTTTTTTAATTTTTAGTAGAGATGGGCTTTTACGATGTTGACCAGGCTGGTCTCAAACTCCTGACCTCAAGTGATCTGCCTGCCTTGGCCTCCCAAAGTGCCAGGATTACAGGCATGAGCCACCGTGCCTGGCCCCAGCTGGCTTTTCTCCTCCTTTGGCATCTCTGTCTCTGCTGTATCTGAGGGCAGCAGGGATCAGCACTGTCTAAATGAGAGATAGCAAACTTGCAAAGAAGAGTTTTTATACCACGTGTATCCTTTCCAATATGATGGTAACAAAGAATGGGAGCCTCTATTTCCTCTGGTTATATCATTGACTTAGCTGCTATCTGAGAATAATAATATCTGCATTGCCTCCTCCTGTCTTCAGTAAATATTAAATTGCTGCTACACCTTATGGGATTGTTGTGGACAATCAAAGAGAGACCCCAAAAAAGTAGTATGAAGTAATCCATTATCATAAAAACAAAGGTCTTGGAAAGGACAGATACAGATAACGATTCCAAAACATAGTTGAGGACACTTTCTTCTTTAATGAACTTACTTACTCTCATTCCTTTGGTTCCTAAAGGGAAGATAAACTCAGTAGCTTGTTTTCCTAGCCTTTCCTTTTATTTATCCCTTTGGATATGAAAAGTCTGTTCTGAATTACTCAAATATGCCTAGAACTCAAAAGCATGCTTGTGATTATGCCCCTTTACACATTTAATGTGGAAAAACCTCACCGACAAGAAAATAGGCATGCATGGAGGTAATGTGTTCCCTCCCTCCTGTGTTCTCAATACATCCATGTGTTGCTCCCTCATTCCTGAGAGGTGCCCACCCTGCAGCTGCCAGCTGCCCTGGTCAGGTAGCTCTTCCCATCCTGAAATGCAGCAACCCCTGAAATGCAAACTCTGGGTTGCTGACATTTTCTCAACAAAGGGAGGAAATGTAAGTAAATCAAGGCAAACAGAAGTGACTCAATCTGCTCTAACAGCTTTCTATTTTATGTCTTGGAATACACAAAGATAAAGACATGACAGATGAAGTACTGCACCCAGGGCCACGCGGCTCCTTGGACGAGCCAGGCTCCAGCTACTGACACAGCACTCCACCCTTTTTGATCACCTCCTCTTCACCCCGTTGGTGATGGAGAGAGTCCCACCCTAGCATTCTGGGGATGGCTGAACACGCTATGCCCAATACTGGGCAGATGAGATCCATAGCGGTTTATGAGTCACATACTCACAGTCCGGGGTGAAAGGACATTGCATGCCAAGCAGGCCCACACAGGGGTTGCACTCAGGAACACAGTGAGCAAGCATGGACTGTGGGAGGCAGGTCTTGGAGTAAGAGGGTGGGGTGCCCCCTTTTTTCCCATGGAAAGATGGGATTAGCCTGTTTGACTCATTCCACGGGCCCACAGAGAACTGAAGCATGATGCTTAGGGATAACGGGCACTGTGCCTCACCTCCATGATGGGCAGTGCTGTTTGGCAATAGGCCCTTCCCAGGGGAGCAAAGTGGGGAGGGAAACCTGTGGGCAGGCCATTCGAGGTCCTTCTGGTTTCGGATGTGAAAGGAGTATATAACACTGGGTCCTAGTTTTAGGCCTATAACACATGCCCTTCACTGAGTCGCCTTCTTTTTCATCTTTTGTGTTCAGCCAGTGGATTTCTCTTCACTCTCTTCCTATAGCCTGTTCTTTTCACTGTATCACTCTTCATTGGCTCTATCCATTATTTTTATAGAGCGCTGCTTCCTACCTGAGTAGCAAGATTCTAAAGGCTTCAGTGCAGGGATATTTTTCTTGGGGAAACAGAGATGGATCTTAGACCCAGAAAGAAGTAAGCACTATTAAGGCAGAATCCAATTCAGGGGTGGTTGCTGGGTTTTTCCCATTTAGGGCAATAGATCCTGACTGTCAAATCAGGTGGGGTCTGCGCAATCTAGAGCTATAGATAGCTTCACAGAGGAATCATGGAGACATTATACAGATGCCAAACATTTGAGGAGAATGACTAGCTCCCGATCTGTAATTAGCTCTGATTTGATTTACTGTGCTTTGTTAATTACAACAAATTATATAGACGTGTGTAACCAAAGCTGCATGTTGCAGAATTAATTATAGGTTCATAGACATTGCAAAAAATGGTAAAAAGATGTCCGGTGCGCCCTTCACCCACTTTCCCTCAATACTAAACTCCCCCATGCTGTTGGCTTGCCTTTTTTTCTTTCCTTCTTCTTTCTTTCTTTCTTTTTTTTTTTTTTTGTCCTTTTCTTCTTTCTTTTTTATGTGTTTCACAACCAGTGTGTATTACTTGGACAACAATGAAGAGAGACTATTAAGAAGAATTTTTACAATGCAAATTATGAGCACAGGACAGTTATCCTCCCTCCCTCGTGTGTACAGGGAGGAAGGAATGTTGTAGTCCAGCAGAGGCCTCACAGCCTTGCTCCACCCTGAGGCTGGAGTGCCTGCTGCAATGTCATGGCAGCTGCAGTGTTCTTAGCTTTGCTCACGTGTAGAGTCTCTTCTGTGCTGAGTCCAAGGGAGTTTCGCCCTTCCATGTGTCTGCAGCTCTCTGGCTGCTTGTTCTCCTAGATTTTACAAAATAGGAAACAGCATTGTGCTGCTCATGCTGCTGTACATCTGTCCCATGTGTCAATGTCCCTACCAAGGTCCCCACCCCTGTAGTGGCCAGGGCAGGGGAGAGCTGCTCTCAACCCCTCTCAGTGGGGTCATTCACTTTCAGCCTGGGGTTCAGACTGAAAACAGATACTTCCTAGATACTTTCTGTGCAACACATTGAATAGCCACTTCCTCTTGGGCTCCAGAGAGCTCAGGAGGAGACCCTTGGCCTTCCAGCTGAATCACTGCAGGGGTGGCACCGTGGGGAACACAAGAAAGATAGCAAGTGCCAATTCTCATTTTCCTCCTGTCCATAGCTATTAACAATATTAGGCCAGGTACAGTGACTCACACCTGTAATCCCAGCACTTTAAGAGGACTAAGCAGGGGGATTGCTTAAGTTCAGGAGTTCAAGCCCTGCCTGGGTAACACAGCAAAACAGTCTTTACAGAAAATTCAAAAACTAGCTGGGCATGGTGGTGCACAGCTGTGTCTCAGCTACTCGAGAGACTGAGATGGAAGGATCACTTGAACCTAGAAAGCAGAGGGTACAGTGAATAGTGATTGCCACTGCACTCCAACACAGCAAGACCCTGTCTCAGAAAAACAAAACAAAACAAAACAAAACAAATTAATACCAGTCCTGCCTGGTATGAAATTCAGGATATTCTTGTTGTTCTGTCTTACGTTTTTCTGTTTTTCCTAACTTTGATTGAAGATCCTGCCGTAACTTCTTAGAGAGTATCCAATAATCCTCTTTCCAAAAAGTTACTCAGAGCAAGACAGATAACATCCCCTGAGATATCAGAGTGGGTGGCAGGCCTGAGGAGGACACCTGGGCCCCGCCATGTCACAATGTCACGATGGCACTAACACAGGCCCCAAGTTGCACCGCTGAAGAGTGAGTCGGAAGTTTGCTCCATGACACTCTTATGCCACAGCCTTAGGAAAGGAGGCTTCCCCAGGGCCTCCCTCCTATGTAGTAAAAATTGATTTGCAGAAAGGAATAGAGGGAAAAAAAGAGTTCTTAATTCTATTGTAAAATGCTGTTAAGTGGCAATGTATGTAATGTGATGAACTAGCATTTATAAAACTAACCAGTTTGCTATAGGGAAGTGTCCAGCAGAATATCCAGCATATGATGGGAAACAGCCTGGCCTCTTGGCTGAGAGTTGCTAGTTTGTGGTCAGATTGGAGAGCCAGGTGTAGTGGCTTACACCTGTAATCCTAGCATTTTGGGAGGCCAAGGTGGGAGGATGGTGTGAGCCCAGGAGTCTGAGACCAGCTTGGGCAACATAGTGAAGCCTTGTCTCTACAGAAAAACTAAAAAATTAGCTAGGCACGGTGGCATGCACCTGTGGTCCCAGCTACAATGGGAGGCTGAGGCAGGAGGATCGCATGTGCCCAGGAGGTTGAGGCTGCATTGAACTGTGTTCATGCCACTGCACTCCAACCTGGGCAAAGATTGAGATCCTGTGTCAAAGCAAAAGACAAAAACAACAGCAGATACTCTTGGATGCAAATCTCAGCTTCAGGATTAAAGAGCCACATGACCTTGCAAGCAGTAGCTAAATTTCCCCATCCTTAAAATGAAGCTTAGAGAATACCTAATAAATGGTATGTAAGGAGCAAGTGAGATGCAGTGTACACTGTACTTGATACCCTCGCACACAGCAGACACTCAAAAATATTAGCTGTTATCATCTGAATAAACAAATGCTAGCAATAAAGACAAAAGATAAAAATGAAACCATAGAGAAAAGCTTCTCTGTCCTGAATCAGCCTCTAAATAGATATTGTTGTTGGCCACCCCACAGTTGGCCAGAAGCAAGGTATTTTTAGCTGTAGCCATGAGGCAGAACTCACCCAGGTCAGAAGCAGAGTGCAACGGGCATTCCAGCTTTCTAGACTGCACATGATTTACTCTTGCTTGATAAAAAGCAACCTGCAGTTGTGCCTGCCTTTTCCTTATCAGTGTGCTCCTGAGAAATTTCAGGGAAGTCAAATTTTATGCGCCATCTGATTTTTAATATAAATGAATAAGGGAAGGTTTCTTTTTGATAGACCCTTTACCATTTGCCATTTTATAATATAAGTTCTTATAATTTTATTAAATGCAGCTGATTGTTTATCCAGTTTCTTTAAAACAGGGCATCCTGAAAGATTTTTAAATTGACACTCCCTTAGCATTTTTATAGATGGAACAGAGTGGGAAAAATCGTCATCTTACCAGCTAGCCCTGGTACTCAGAGAGGAAACCATCTTTATTTGGGAAAATACCTTTATAAACCACTTGAAATGGAGGATGAGACCCTGATGATTCGACTGAGTAAAATAAATAGCCAAATTTTGCAGCACTAGAAATAAACAGGTATTTGGGGGCAGAGTAGGAAGACTAGAATTGTTGAGCAACTCAGTGCAGTAGGAAAGGACTTTTGAAAACCTTTTGAAAAGGACTTTTGAAAAGGATGATGATTTCCTTTATGTGTCAACTTGGCTGGGTCATGGCGCCAAGATATGTGGTCTAAATTAGCTATTTCTGTGAAGGTGTTTTTGGATAAAATGAACATTTTAATATACGGACTTTGAATAAAGTACATTGCCTTCCATAATGTGGGTGGACCTTATCCAACCAGCTTGAGGCCTGAATAGAACGAAAGACTGGCCTCCCTTGAGCAAGAAGAAATTCACTGCAGAGAGCCTTCAGCCTGGCACTGCAGCATCAGCTCTTCCCTCACTCTCCAGCCTGGCAGCCTTCAAAGTTGAACTGCATATTTTGGACTTTCTAGCCCTCATAAACATGGGAGCCAATTCCTTAAAATAGGTCTTCCTCTATATGAGCACACATCGTATTAGTTCTATTTCTCTGGAGAATCGTAATACCACTAATATTAAATATGTCTGTCTAATATTAAATATGAAGTTATGTTGCTGTGGAGTGTATTTCCACTCCTTTTTCTCAAACACATTCCCTCTGCATGCCAACCATATGCCTCGTGCTAGTGGCTGTGTGTGTATTCGTGCATGTACATGTGTTCCCATTCACGTGTGTGTGTGTGTGTGTGTGTGTGTGTGTGTGTGTGTGTAAACCAAAGGCATGGTCTGTTTCATGTATGAGTTGTCATAGCATAGAACCAAAATAGCACCTAGCAGATGGCAATACAGTCCAAAACCTGAATGAGTTCAGGAGAAGCAGGAATGTGGAGCTAGACACCTCCATGAGAAAGAGCTTTCCTCTGCCCCCCAGGGCATTTGCACAGCTCTGGGGCAACGAACAGGTTTCCACAACATTCAGGCCAAACTAGAGGAGCTCTAAAGAGACAGAGGGACTGATCTGGATATCTGAGTTCCATAAAAACCAAAACTTCTTTTTCTCTTTTAAATTCACAGACTCTCTTTAGATTAAGCATTTTCAGTTAACATACCCAGAAGCAGAGCCAGGTGGTAAACTTTGCTAGTGATCACAGCTTGCTTCTTATTACTTGTACTTTCCTCTGAATTAAGGAAATCTCCACACCACCAAATAAACCAAAAGAAACAAGATAAAATCCTAAAAGAGGCAATGTGCAAAGAGAATGAATTGGAGCAACTGGTTTCTATAGAAAGACAAATGGAAAATGCCTCCCAGTGTGATCCCAGGTGCCCCAAGACCAATGCTGCATCACCACTAGGCCATCAGTGCTCCCCATCCTGGGCAGCGAAGGAAGGACAGGGGCAGGAGAGGAAGGGCCATCTTGGAACACTGCTCATGTGGGGGACACCCATGACAGCACTGTCATGGTAGTCCTTTCCCTGGGGTTAGTAGAAAGAACTAAGATCCTTAAGATGGCACATGATGACAGAAATGCCCAAACTAACTAAAATTGATCATCTGAATCCAAATCCTTGGTGCCAAAGATCAAGATGGGTTTCAAATTTATGTGTATTAGAGGAGAAAAAAAGGCTAATCTGGGAACTGGGCACTTCCCTTTAGCCAATAGCATCAGATCCTTGGATCAGTGTGTTAGGTGCATGTTCAAACTGGTGGCCTTTTACAGTCACAAGGAGACAGAAGTAGCATTGATGGTGTTAGGTGCTCTCATCCAAAATCTCGCCCTCCTTCATACAGCTCGTCTCATCATTCTCTCAATCAGAATGTTTAAGGGGAGCATAATATTGTTTTTAAGTGCCTGAAAAAAAATCTAACACACTAACATTATTTTCTTTCTAAACCCTGTTACATAGTATAGGTCTACATGTGATCCAGACACCAAATAAAACAAATATGAGATGCATGATTTATTTTTACAACAAAAACCAACACATTCCCAGAGTGAAATTAAAAGGTCACAACCAATAAAACCATCTAATCAGCCTCATTAGTATGTTCCTTTGACCACATTTCTCTTATTCAACAGAGCGTGTCTCCTCTGAAGAACCAGTAGATTTCACAATAACACATGCAAAGACCAAAGAAGGAATCTGTGTGATGTGGCCAGCACCCATCAGACCATGGGGCACTTGCCCCAGAGGGAGAAGAGACAGATATTTGAAGTGTAGCATCAACCTTCTGGCCAATGCACATCTGTAAAGCTTAGTAAAGTGGCAAAAAAAAGGACATACCTGCATGCAACTACCAGAAATCTTACTGAGCTCCAAATGAAGGACTCATTCTGATCCTAAGGGATTTGGAGTAGGATTTTTTCAAGAGCCCATTTAATTTTTGCTGCAGTTGGTCTTAGAAAGAGAGAGGTTCTAGCCCTTGCCTTAGCAGGAGCAGACATCTGCTTGGCATCAATGAAAGGTCCTGAGCCCAAGATTCCATAAGCAATAGGAAGTCTCGAGAGAGCCAGTAGATTTTTATGATCTCAAGTTTCTCTTGAATGAAGCACAGTGTTTTGTGACTTACAGATTCCCACCAAATCCAGATTAGAATCTTCCCTCAAGGGATGTCTTTCCTCTGTGTCCTTGGCCACTGCTTCTCTTTCTCCTTTATGCTCCTTCCGCCTCCTCCATCCTGTGTCAAGTGCTGGACTGTCCCTGGGATCAGTCACAGGCAGCCTCTCCTCTCTACCTTCTGTCCCCAGGTAGTCCCATCCAGTCCCAAGGCTGTAAATATCATCTCTATATTGTAAACTCTCACAGGAAAATCATCACACAAAGCTCTCCCCTGAGTGTCCAATTGCTGACTGGACACATCCATGTGATCAACAGCTTCACACATGCAACAGGGACCTCTTGATGTTCCCCCCGATCCATTTTACTATTAGTAAGTGGCGTCAACATTTATTCCACTGCTCAAACTGGGCATGGGAGCCATCCTGAACTCCTCCTTTTATCTCTTTCCCCTCTTCAGTTCATCATCTTCAAGCCCTCTTCATTTACTTCTCAAATATGTTCCAAATTCCTCCTTCTCCTGTGGCACCACCCTAGTAAGACCTCCATCCTCTTGTGGCCAAAACACCTTGCCAGCCTCCTCAATGGCCCATCAAAGAGCTGAGGTCATAAGAGACTGAATTCCAGTCTCCCTGGAAGGTAAACTGAATTCCAAAGAGTGACAAACTCTGTGAGGATAAATGAGGCTCAAATATTGTTTCACCTTTGACAGAGCAAGAAAGGAAGAGGTGGCTACCTTACAAGAGGGGAGACAGAAATTATCTAAAATTTTAACATTTTTAAAAGCTAGTGTGGGTTAGGACATTGGTTTGGAGTAGGTAGGATCACCAGACAGGGGGAGTTTGCATCCACTTGGAAGCTCTTCCCATTGGCCTCTACCAGGTACTTATGAGAAAGACTGGGGAGGGGGCAAGGGGCCAGAAAGAGAGACTATCTGAGTGCTACAGCTGTGGCTGAAGCCCAGTTAAAAGGCCAGGACTGTCAGACTGGATTAAAAAAACAAGACCCATATACATGCTGTTTGTCAGAAACCTGCCTTAAAAATAAAAACAGACGGGTTAAAAGTAAAAGAATGGAAGGAAGATACATTATGAAATAATTAGTAATTATGAAATTACTAATAAAATAAAACTGAAATGGTTACATTAATGCCAAATTACATGTCAGAAAAAAGGAATATTGTCATGGATAAAGAGTGACATTACATAAATGGTCATTTCATCAAAATAGCATAATGATCCTACGTGTACATATACTTAACAGAGCTTCAGAATACACAAAGCATAACTGAACAAAAAAAGAAATATATATACTATTGCAATTAGAAATTTTCACACTTCTCTCAATAATTTTCATATATTTTTATTGTACTATGTATTTAAAGTACACAACATGATGTTTTGATGTATTCATAATACTGAAATAGTCACTATAGTCCAGCATATTAATATAGCCATCATCTCACACATTTACTTGTGTGTGTGGTAAGAACACTAAAATGTAGTCTCAGCAAACTTCTAGCATAAAATACAATGTTATTAACTGTAATTCTCATATTGTCCATTAGATAAGGGGTTCTCAACCCCCAGTCCATGGACCAGTACCAGTCCACGGCCTGTTAGGAACCAGGCCACACAGCAGAAGGTGAGCAGTGGGTGAGCAAGAGAAGCTTCATCTATATTTACAGCTGCTCCCCATCACTCAGATTACCACCTGAGCTCCACCTCCTCTCAGATTAGCAGTGGAATTAGATTCTCATAGGGGTGCAAACCCTATTGTATATGGGAGGGATCTAGGTTGCACACTCCTTATGAGAATCTAATGCCTGATGATCTGAGGTGGAACTTTTTCATCCTTAAACCACTTCTCCTGCCCACCACCATCACCACCCCCTCTCCAGTCCAGGGAAAAATCGGCTTCCACAAAACTGGTCCCTGGTGCCAAATACGTTGGGGACCACTGCATTAGGTCTCTAGACTTATTCATCCTATAAGACTGCCCTTTTGCACCCTTTGACCTACATCTCCCTACTCCCTCCCTTCCCTGGCCCTGGTAACCACTTTTCTATTCTGTTTCTTTGTGTTTGACTTGACTTGGTTTTTTTAGGTTCTGCATTTAAGTAAGATCATGCAGTATTTTCCTTTCTGTGCCTGCCTTATTTCACTTTGTATAATTTCCTCTGGGTTCATCCATGTTGTTACAGATGGCAGGATGGCAGGACCTCCTTTTTTTTTTCAGACAGAGTCTCACTCTTTCACACAGGCTGGAGTACAATGGCATGGTCTCAGTTCACTGCAACCTCTGCCCTCTGGGTTCAAGTTATTCTCCTGCCTTAGCCTCTTCCGTAGCTGGGATTACAGGCATGCACCACCACGCCCAGCTAATTTTTGTATTTTTAGTAGAGACGGGGTTTCACCATGTTGGCCAGGCTGGTCTTAAACTCCTGAGGTCAGGTGATCCACCTGCCTCCACCTCCCAAAGTGCTGGGATCCCAGGTTATGAGCCACTGCGACCAGCCAATCTCCTTCTTTTTTAAGGCTGAATTCTATTCCACCTCGTGTGTGTGTGTGTGTGTGTGTGTGTGTGTGTGTGTGACAATTGCTTGATCCAATCATTTGCTGATGGATATTTAGGTTGTTTCCATATCTTGGCTATTGTGAATAACGCTGCAGTGAACATGAAAGTGTGGATATCTCAGCCAAGTACTGCTTTCTTTCCCTTTGCATATATATTGGTAGTGGGATTGCTGGATCATATGGTAGCTCTAGCTTTAATTTTTTGAGAAATATCATACTGTTTTCATGATGGCTGTACCAATTTGAACTCCTATCAACAGTCTACAAGGGTTCCCCTTCCTCCACATTCTTTCCAACACCTGTTATCTCTCGTCTTTTTGATAATAGCCATCTTAACAGGTGTGAGACAGTCTCAATGTGGTTTTCATTTGTATTTTCCTGATGATTAGTGATGTTGATGTTGAGCATCTCTTTATATATGTTGGCCTCTCTCAATAATTGCTAAAAGTAGACAGAAAATCAGTATGACTATAGCGAACAGTGCTATTAAACAAATTGACCTAATTGACATTTAGAGAACTCTCTAATCAACAATAGCTGAACATATACTCACTTGACATGCTTATGAAATCTCATCAAAATAGACTGTGTTCTAGGTCATAAAACAAGCCTCAATAACTTTTTAAAAAATTAAAATTGGTCAGGAGCTGTGGCTCACACCTGTAATGACAGCACTTTGGGAGGCTGAGGAGGGCAGATCACCTGAGCTTAGGAATTTGAGACCAGCCTGGCTAAGATGGTGAAACCCCGTCTCTACTAAAAATACAAAATTTAACTGGGCGTGGTGGTGCGTGCCTGTAGTCCCAGCTACTCAGGAGGCTGAGGCAGGAGAATTGCCTGAACTCAGAAGGCAGACGTTGCGGTGAGCCGAGATAGTGCCATTGCACTCCAGCCTGGGTGGCAGAGTGAGACTCCATCTCCACATAAAAGAAAAAGTTAAAAATTAATATCATATAAAACTCTGTTATCTGACCACAGCCGATTAAAATTAGAAATCAATAATAGGAGAGTATCTAGAAAAGTATCTAAATATTTTATATTAAACAACACCCTTCTAAATAACTCCTGGTTAACAGAGGAACTCACAAGAGATATTAGAAAATATTTTTAAGAAGATGAAAAGAAATAACCTATCAAAATTGGAGGGATACAGTTACGGCAGTTCCTAGAGGAAAATATATAACATTAAATGCTTATGTTAAAAAATAAAAATGATCTCAAATAAACAATCTAACCTTTGACCTTAGGAAATGAGAGAAAGAAAAGCAAATCAAACCCAAGCAAGCAAAGGGAAGAAAATAACAGGAATAAGAGCATAAACCTGGTAAACTGAAAACAAACAGAGGTAATCAATGAAACCAGCAACTGGCTTTTTGAGATGATGGACAAAATGTATAAACCTTGAGCCAAAGTAATCAAGAAAAAAAAAGAGAGAAGACACAAAATACTAACATCAGGGATGAAAGGAGCGGGATTGTTGTAGATCTTACAGACATGAAAAGATCAAAAGATTATAACATTATTAACAAAAAGTCTGAAAAAGGTAAAATAGATGCAGTTCTTCAAAGACACAATCTACAAAACTCACTTAAGAGGAGAAGATGACGGGAATAGTCCTGCATGTGTAAAAGAATTGGAATTTGCCATTAAAAATCTGCTTACAGAGGAAACTCCAGATCCAGATGCTCCACTGGTAAATTCTGCCAAATACTGAAGAAAGAAATTATTGCAACCGTGCACATACTATTTCAGAAAATGGAAATGGAAGGAATATTTCCCAAACTGCTTGATGAAGTCAGCATTACCCTAATATCAATCTAGACAAAGCCCTTAAAGAAAACTACAAATCGACAACCAAAACCAATTCAAATGTCAGCAGCTGGTGAATGAATAAACAAGTCGTGCAAGAAGTCAGACATAAAAGGTAACATTCTGTATAATTTCATTTATGTGACATTTTGGAAGAGGCAAAACAAATACGTCAGATTACAATGGTGGCTGGGATTGAATTGAGAAAAGGGGATTGACTGCATAAAGGTCACAAAAGGACTTTATGTGGTAATTGAAAAATTATGTCTTGGTTGTGGTGACATTACATGTGTGCATTTGGCAAACTCATCAGACTATACACCTCAAAAGGGTGACTTTTACTGTACTGCATGTGAATTATTCCATTATTCCTCAAGTAGCCTGACTGACTTAGAAAACCTCTCCAAAAAAATCAATTAGTTAAAAAAAAAATCGGGGGTGAAGAAAATCTCTCCAGGGAATTCCCACTGCTTTCAGGAGAAGTCTAAACTCCTTGCTGCAGTCTATTAGGATCTATTCTTTACATGTTTCTACAACTTTATGCTTTTGAAGAACATTTAATGAGATGAAGGGAAAAAAATCTCATAATAGACTATTAAGTGAAAAATGGTATATTCAAATCAGCTTTTACAGTGAGATATCAACTTTGTATTGGATGTACACAAATATGTACAGAGCAATACCTACTGGCAGGAAACACACCAGAGTAACAGCTTCCTTTGGGAAGTACACTTCATGATTTTTATCATCCTCTCTGCTTTGCTTTTGTGTGCTTTCCACATGTTGCAATGAATTTAATATTAAAGTATTGATTTTCCTGACTTATTACTACTCCTGCTGTTATTATAATCTTTTGATCATGGCCTTGGCTTTTAGTGGAAAGGTCCATAATCTTTTAGTGGAACGGTCCATAATCTTTTAGTGGAAAGGTCCATAATCTTTTAGTGGAAAGGTCCAAACTCTTTTAGTGGAATGGTCCATAATCTTTTAGTGGAAAGGTCCATAATCTTTTAGTGGAAAGGTCCAAACTCTTTTAGTGGAATGGTCCATAATCTTTTAGTGGAAAGGTCCATAATCTTTTAGTGGAAAGGTCCAAACTCTTTTAGTGGAATGGTCCATAATCTTTTAGTGGAAAGGTCCATAATCTTTTAGTGGAAAGGTCCATAATCTTTTAGTGGAAAGGTCCAAACTCTTTTAGTGGAATGGTCCCTAATCTTTTAGTGGAAAGGTCCATAATCTTTTAGTGGAAAGGTCCAAACTCTTTTAGTGGAAAGGTCCATAATCTTTTAGTGGAATGGTCCATAATCTTTTAGTGGAAAGGTCCATAATCTTTTAGTGGAACGGTCCATAATCTTTTAGTGGAAAGGTCCAAACTCTTTTAGTGGAATGGTCCATAATCTTTTAGTGGAAAGGTCCATAATCTTTTAGTGGAAAGGTCCAAACTCTTTTAGTGGAATGGTCCATAATCTTTTAGTGGAAAGGTCCAAACTCTTTTAGTGGAATGGTCCATAATCTTTTAGTGGAAAGGTCCATAATCTTTTAGTGGAAAGGTCCAAACTCTTTTAGTGGAAAGGTCCATAATCTTTTAGTGGAAAGGTCCATAATCTTTTAGTGGAAAGGTCCAAACTCTTTTAGTGGAAAGGTCCATAATCTTTTAGTGGAAAGGTCCATAATCTTTTAGTGGAAAGGTCCAAACTCTTTTAGTGGAAAGGTTCAAACTCTTTTAGTGGAAAGGTCCATAATCTTTTAGTGGAATGGTCCATAATCTTTTAGTGGAATGGTCCATAATCTTTAGCTTTTTCTCTCCTGGGGCTCCTCTTCCTTCTCCTTTCCTCTGGTTCTTTCCCACTAGCCCACAGCACTCACCTCCCTTCACCAAAAGCTTCTGGAGCTCCAGGGCAAACCCTAAAGATATATTTGTGTTTGAATTGATGTGCTTTTAAGGTTGACATTTCTAGGAACTCCAGAGGGCAGGCAGCGAGCAGATGGGTGGATGTGGGGTTCTGGCCTGGCAGAGGCAGTTGCAACCTGCCACACTGGGGATCTTTGTAGGTAACAGATTGGGGAATAAGTGAAGCCTTGACCAATACCATGAAGTTACTTTGTGTATCTTACATCTGTTTTTTAATCAATGTCTTAAAAGAATAATATTTGTTAGAATATGTGACTTTGCAAGTAAAGTTGCTACGGAGTTTATTGCTGTTTTCCAGCACCTAGAACAATGGAGGCATTAACCTAGCAGCAATAACCTAGCAACTGTTCAATAAATACTTATTGAATGCAATGGATGGATGAACAAATGAACACACAAATGAATAGGAGTGGAGGCAGTGAAGAGAAATTAGACTCAGGGAGGTTGAGGCATGAACAGGAGTTGAGGAAGTTGACAAAGGAAATGAGGATCATTGTTCAGAAAACTTTCCGAAAGAGAAGAGAGATTGGCCAATAGCTAAAGGACAGAGAACCGAGAGAAGTTTTTGCTTGATTTGTTTAGGATAGGCAGGACTTCATCATGTTCATAATCTGAAGAGAATGAGCCATCAAAGAAAGATCAGAGATTATGAGAGAGGCGATTACTGATGAAGCAGGGTCCCAGGGGATGGCGGGAAATTAGGTGGAAAGCTTGGTAGGAATGTTGATAGCAGGAGAGGCTCCCCAGACTCTTCAGACTAGAGATCAGTGCAGACTCACAGGAGCCAGTAGGAACGGGAGAGGGGATTTGACAAATTGTTTAGGTGAAGTAGGAGGTGAGGGCATCTGCTAAGAGGACTGAGTGAGTAATGAGCGAAGAATTGGTAAGAACAAGGAGACAGCTTAACAAAGAGAAGCATAAAAACTCAATGGGGTTGGGTGTGGTGGCTCGTGCCTGTAATCCCAGCACTTTGGGAGGCCAAGGAGGGTGGATCACCTGAGGTCGGGAGTTCAAGACCAGTCTGGCCAACATGGTGAAACCCCGTCTCTACTAAAAATACAAAGAATTAGCCAAGCATGGTGGTGGACACCTGTAATCCCAGCTACTCTGGAGGCTGAGGCAGGAGAATCGCTTGAACTCGAAAGGCAGAGGTTACAGTGAGCCAAGATCGCACCATTGCACCCCAGCCTGGGCAACAAGAGTGAAACCCTGTCTCAAAAACAAAAAACCAAAAACTGAATGGCAGCCCTGAGGGCCCAATTTAGCCCAGAAGTGTGAATTTGTGGCCATCCACTTGACATAGCTGTGTGGGCTTTTCCAAGAGTTCACTACCACCTGAAGGCAGATGGGTTAGGGTGGGATTGATCCCAGGTTGGGAGTTTGCAAGAGGCATAAGGACAAGAGGCTGGGGAGCAGGGGATACGACAGAGGAAATTCAAGCTGTACCTCCGAGAACCCAGCTCATGGTCTGACTCCCAGACCACCAAAATAGTTACCTGAGTGGTGTCTAGGAAACTTGATTCCTGTGTCCCCTGCAAATTCAAAGACAACTCAAACCAAGGGGAGCGCCAGTGATATTGAGAATCCATTACTTTTCCTTTGGTCTCACTGTTAAATTTAATCCTAATTCTCCAATAACATTGGTTATAAATTTGCTGCTGCCTTGTTATGAAATATGAATATGACTCATCTGAACTTGAGTTCCACTTCTTGACGTACATACCAATTGAAGTAATGAGAAAAACAGCAAGTCAAATTCCTTTCTAATAAGCATTTGTGAAGTCTTAACTAATATATAAGGTGAGATGGTCCAATAAAGAAGGCCTTATCATAGCTGGTGAAGTTGGTAACTTCTAAGAGACTACTTTTTACAATTAATAGCAACGCAGAGATAGTTTGGCACAGTGAAAAGAATTCAACCTGAGGAAGCTGTAAATAAAATTTTTTTTAAATATTAAAAAAATATATTTTAAATAAAATATAAAAGAAGGCCGGGCGCGGTGGCTCAAGCCTGTAATCCCAGCACTTTGGGAGGCCGAGGCGGGTGGATCACGAGGTCAACAGATCGAGACCATCTTGGTCAACATGGTGAAACCCCGTCTCTACTAAAATTACAAAAAATTAGCTGGGCACGGTAGTGCGTGCCTGTAATCCCAGCTGCTCAGGAGGCTGAGGCAGGAGAATTGCCTGAACCCAGGAGGCGGAGACTGCGATGAGCCGAGATCGCGCCATTGCACTCCAGACTGGGTAACAAGAGCGAAACTCCGTCTCAAAAAAAAAAAAAAGAAAGAAAGAAAACAGTATTAGTAATCAGACAACTTGGATTTTAGATTCAGTTCTGTAATTAACAGGCCGCATGACCTTGAGGAAATCACCCACTGAACTAGTTTCCTGATATACAAAATGAAAGGATCAAGCAAGAGGTTGGATGAAATTCCTTCCAGTTTTACAGATTTACATTTGCAGGATCTGTATGAAATGTTGGGCCCCTGTCAGTACATGACTTATAACAGACACTTCACAGTGGCATTGAACCAAACTGAGGTGAACATGAGGAAATCAAATAGAAAACACAGTTTTCCTCTGAGAAAGTCATGACCAAGCCTGTGCACACATGTAATGTTGGAAACAATCTTAATCACCCGCCTCTCTCTCTGTCTCTCTCTCTGTATGATATATAATGTATATAATCTCTCTATAATATATATAATCTTATATAATTTTAAATATTCTTTTTACATAGAAATAAAAACGATATATTTTATATATTATATATAAAATATAGTAATATGTTATTTAATATACATTTATTAAAATATATTAATATATGTTTTATATAAGAATAAATAATATGTCAGGAGCAGTGGCTCACGCCTGTAATCCCAGCACTTTGGGAGGCTGATGGGGGTGGATCACAAAGTCAGGAGTTCCAGGCCAGCCTGGCCAATGTGGTGAAACCCTGTATCTACTAAAAGTACAAAAATTAGCCAGGTGTGGTGGCACATGCCTGTAATCCCAGCTACCTGGGAGGCTGAGGCAGGAGAATTGCTTGAGCCGGGGAGGCAGATGTTGCTGTGAGCCAAGGTCATGCCATTGAACTCCAGCCTGGGCAACAAAAGCGAAACTCTGTCTCAAAAAATAAATAAATAGTCGCCGTGCTGCGCAGCTCCCTAAGCGGTTGCCACCAAAAGAGACGGTTGGGGGAACCGTTGTGGCCGGCGCTACACGAGGCAAACGACTTTTCCCTCCTCTCGACTGGACCCCGTGAGCACCAGAGCTGGCGTAACTATCGCCTGACAGGGTATCTGAAGTAAAAGGGGCGTTTAAATCAAACGGTATTGAGATGGATTGGGTTATGAAACATAATGGTCCAAATGACGCTAGAGATGGGACAGTAAGACTTCGTGGACTACCATTTGGTTGCAGCAAAGAGGAAATAGTTCAGTTCTTTCAAGGGTTGGAAATCGTGCCAAATGGGATAACATTGATGATGGACTACCAGGGGAGAAGCACAGGGGAGGCCTTCGTGCAGTTTGCTTCAAAGGAGATAACAGAAAATGCTCTGGGGAAACACAAGGAAAGAATAGGGCACAGGTATATTGAGATCTTCAGAAGTAGCAGGAATGAAATCGAAGGATTTTATGATCCACCAAAAAGATTGCTGGGACAGCGACCGGGACCATATGATAGACCAATAGGAGGAAGAGGGGGTTATTATGGAGCTGGGTGTGGAAGTTATGGAGGTTTTGATGACTATGGTGGCTATAATAATTATGGCTATGGGAATGATGGCTTTGATGACAGAATGAGAGATGGAAGAGGTATGGGAGGGCATGGCTATGGTGGAGCTGGTGATGCAAGTTCAGGTTTTCATGGTGGTCATTTCGTACATATGAGAGGGTTGCCTTTTCGTGCAACTGAAAATGACATTGCTAATTTCTTCTCACCATTAAATCCAATACGAGTTCATATTGATATTGGAGCTGATGGCAGAGCCACAGGAGAAGCAGATGTAGAGTTTGTGACACATGAAGATGCAGTAGCTGCCATGTCTAAAGATAAAAATAACATGCAACATCAATATATTGAACTCTTCTTGAATTCTACTCCTGCAGGTGGCTCTGGCATGGGAGGTTCTGGAATGGGAGGCTATGGAAGAGATGGAATGGATAATCAGGGAGGTTATGGATCACTTGGAAGAATGGGAATGGGGAACAATTACAGTGGAGGATATGGTACTCCTGATGGCTTGGGTGGTTATGCCCGTGGTGGTGGAGGCAGTGGAGGTTACCACGGGCAAGGTGGCATGAGTGGAGGTGGATGGCGTGGGATGTACTGAAAGCATAACCACCAACATACAAGTATTGACAACAGCATCTGGTCTACTAGACTTTCTTACAGATTTAATTTCTTTTGTATTTTAAGAACTTTATAATGACTGAAGGAATGTGTTTTCACAATATTATTTGGTAAAGCAACAGATTGTGATGGGAAAATCTGTTTTCTGTAGGTTTATTTGTTGCATACTTTGACTTAAAAATAAATTTTTATATTCAAACCACTGATGTTGATACTTTTTATATACTAGTTACTCCTAAAGATGTGCTGCCTTCATAAGATTTGGGTTGATGTATTTTACTGTTAGTTCTACAAGAAGTCGTGTGGTGTACTTTTAGAAGATAACGGTTCACCTCTGCCTAAACTGCAAGTCTTAAGCAGATATCTGGAATAGAGCTTGACAAAATAATTAGTGTAACTTTTCTTTAATTCTTCTTGGACAACACTGTAAATATAAAGCCTAAAGATGAAGAGGCTTCAGGAGTATAAATTCAGCTAATTATTTCTATATTATTTTTAGACTGTCATTTATCAGGCATAGCTCTGAAATGTTAATGATCTAAGAGGTATTGATTTCTGAATATTCATGATTGATTGTGTTACCTGGGTATGGGAGTGTTGGAAGCTTGAATTCTAACCCTAGATTTTGAAGTAAAATCCCTTCAGCACTTGACCAGAATACCAAAAATATCACCAAATAAGTGATAATTGCAAGTTATCTCGAGATGTCTTAGAGTAGGGTTAAGGTTCTCAGTGACACAATTCAGTGTAAGTACTTGGCTATTTACTATGGAGTACAATTCTCACAAATGTATTTTCAGTTTTCTCCCCAATAGAACATACGGTTTTTAAATAACTATATAAATAAATGATGACTTTTTTTAAAAAATGTAAGCAACAAGTCCATGTCATAGTCAATTCAAACAATCCTGCAGTTGGGTTTTGTATCTGATACCTGATTGAAGTTTTAAAGAATATATGTAGCAAGGAAAAGGTGCTTTTTAATTTTAATCCCTTTGATCAATATGGCTTTTTTCCAAATTGGCTAATGAATCAAAATGAAACCTGTAGATGTAAATCAGTTATTGAACTTGTTACTTGTTTTTGCCAGAAATGTTATTAATGTAATAAATGTCAATGTGGGAGATAATAAAAATAAATAAATAAATAAGATAAAAATATATATTTGTTTATATATAAAATATATTATTTTTATAAATAAATAAATGTAAATATTTATTTATTAAATATCAGTTAAAATTTTTTTAAACTTGTTTTATTGTCCTCAGTTGTAACTGGGTGCACGTTTGGCTGCTGAAGAAAATATCATGGACCACAGAGCTTCGAAAAAATGCTGGTTTATTTGGCAGATTTTTAACCAGATAAAATTAACCTGCCCCTTTGCGAGAAAGATAAAATTAGTCAATTAAGATGTGGAGAAAATGTAATTTTCTGGTTAGTCAAATCCAAAGGCATGAGCTGAAGATACTGTAAACTTCAGGTCTGCTCTTGGCGTTTGAACTGTGTGCTGCCTCTCTGTGGAAGTGCTTCAGAATTTTATTGTTACTCTTATTGCTTGTGCCAAATACTGGTGTGATAGTTCTTATATGGGTCATAACCATCATTTTAAAACTTCCTATTTTTATTTTTGCTTTTATTCTTTTGAGACAGGGTTTCTCTCTGTCACCCAGGCTAGAGTGCAGTGGTGCACTCACGGCTCATTGCAGCCTTGACCTCCTGGTCTCAAGTAATCCTCCTGCCTCAGCTTCTGCAGGGATTGCAGACATGTACCACCACACCTAGCTAATTTTTTTTTCTTTTTTCTTTTTTCCTTCTTCTTTTTTTTTTTTTTTTTTTTGAGATACAAGGTTTTGCAATGTTGCATAGGCTGGTCTAAAACTCCTGGGCCCAAGGGATCCACTGGCCTTGGCCTCTCAAACCGCTGGAATTACAGGCATGAGCCACTGTGCCCAGCCAAAACTCCAATTCCAGACTCAGTGCATATCAGCTTGCCTGCCTCACTACGCTGTGAGTCCTTGAAGAAAAGCATCTGGAAAAGCCAGCTCAGAGAATGGCATATAAAAGCTATTCGTGCCTATGTGCAGAATTGAACTGAATTTCTATATCATCACATACAGATGGAATGTATCTAAAGACTAAAGAACAAACTAAAATCAATTAAAAATCATTTATTAGGCCAGGCACGGTGGCTCATGCCTCTAATCCCAGCACTTTGGGAGGCCGAGGCGGGTGGATCACGAGGTCAAGAGATCGAGACCATCCTGGTCAACAAGGTAAAACCCCATCTCTACTAAAAATACAAAAATTAGCTGGGCACGGTGGTGCATGCCTGTAGTCCCAACTACTCGAGAGGCTGAGGCAGGAGAATTGCTTGAACCCAGAAGGCGGAGGTTGCGGTGAGCCGAGATGGTGCCATTGCACTCCAGTCTGGGTAACAACAGCGAAACTCCATCTCAAAAAAAAAATAATAATAATTTATTAGATCTGTCATCTGAAAGCATTGTAGAAAGAACTAAAGTGTACATTTTAAAAACTGTTGTTTGCATTTTTTTTTTTTTTTTTGATACAGAGTGTTACTCTGTCGCCCAGGCTAAGGGGCAGTGGCATGATCTCAGCTTACTGCAACCTCCACCTCCTGAGTTCAAGTGCTTCTCCTGCCTCAGCCTCCTGAGTAGCTAGGATTACATGTACATGCCACCACGCCTGACTAATTTCTGTATTTTTAGTAGAGAGGGGGTTTCACCATGTTGGTCAGGCTAGTCTCAAACTCCTGACCTCATGATCCGCCCACCTCAGCCTCCCAAAGTGCTGGGATTACAGGCATGAGCCACCGCACCTGGCCTGCACTTCTATTTTTAACATGAATCATCGTTATAATGAAAGTCTTTTGCCTTCTTCAGAAGTATGAATAACAGCTGCTAAATTTTTCCATCAATATTTTCACATTGCAGCAAAAGCAGCAGGATCAGGGGGTTTGTTTCACACAAAAATGTCTTTCACTATATCTGCTAACCAAATCTCCCCATGAATTTGTTAGCGAGTCTTTCCTGTTGTGGATATCACCTTTTATTTGGTCTTTAACCATCTTCTTCATTCACCTGAAGGTGTCTACGAGGGCAGGACAGGGGTTTGCAGGAGGCGAGGTGCTGGGGGGTCAGAGAAATGGACAGGAAAAATCCCACTTATTCAGATGCGGGGCCGGTTTACCACACTGTGAAAATGGTACATCATAGTGGTTAAAAGCCCTGGCTTTGGAATCAGGAAGATTTGAGTTTGAATCCCGGCTCTGCCACTCACATGATGTGAGCTGGGTGAGTTACTAAACCTCTCTGAATCCCATCTGCAATATCAATAGCATATCTACATTTACCTCTCAGGCCTGGTGAAAGATTAAATGAGATGGATATAGAGCATTTAGCATCCCACTAAAAAAGGATTTAATAAAAGATGACTGTTATTAAATAATTAAGGGAAACGTCTGAATTGTGAAATTTTTATTATAGATTTGTTACTTTTATATACATTTAATAACTTAAGTATACATGATGACCAATATAATTTTTAACATAATTATCAATAGATGTTTCTGGAAACCTGGAGAAAGGAAGAAGTAATTATTTAGCTGAATAACCTGATATTAATATAGCCTAGTAAAGGAGTTGAAAGAATCATCTTAAATGATTTAGGTAAAAAATGACTTAAATTTGCATGTTGTTTCTGTGTTAGCTAGAGCTTGAAAGTACTGGAAAACAAATATTTTCCTGAGTGTTTTATTTACAATTTCCTTTTCACTATAAAAATTTTATGAACACTCATTTCATTAGAGATAATACAAAATTAAATTCTAACCAGTACCAGTGTGAATGACACAAGATTTAAAACAAGCAGAATCCGAGTTGCTGTAGTTTTTCTCCTTATGTGCGTTCGTGTGTGTGTGGCTTGACATTTATACCCAGCCCACCCAGGGACCAAAACAAAGTGCTCACAGGAGAACCAAGCATCTTGGGGTCAGTCACTTTTAATCAAATTAACGTCGACTTAACAGAGCAAAACCTTCTCTACTGGGTAAAAGCTGTTGGGCCTGTAGGCTACTTGATTTAGAAACATTTTTCAACCTTTTTGCAACCGTAGTATAGAATTACGTTTTCATCCCCCTCCAGTTAATTCTGAGCATATCTTTGGGTAAAGCGCTTATTCTCATGAAGTAGTACCCTAGAGAAAATATCTCCTATTTGGGGTTCAGGAAATAGATCTTTTTCAAAATTCTGGGTCATCACTGAGTACAGACTGCAGGAGAGAAATGACACGACCCCACGCCGTTTGCTTCCTTCAACCTTGGCTATGGCTCCTCCTTCTGATGAAGTCAGTAATTAGGAATCCAAGTCAGCGCCAAGTTCAGTATTCAGCGCAGAGTTCAGTATTTATGAGGGTTTGGGCAGGCAGTGGCATGGAGTGCCCAGGGATTCCAACATATTCTCTTGACTGAGACACTTTGAGGGAGCCTGACTGGCTAACAGAGAACAGCCCTGACCTTTCAACCCGATGAATTCAGGTACAATTTGTCATCCAGTGTAAAACGAATTTGACCATGTGTAATCCCACATGATGGAGAGGCCTTGTCCCAGAAAAACTCTGGAACATGAAAGAGGAGCATTGAAAAGTAAAACCCACCAAATGGTTAAGGGCACACATCGATATGCCAATAACAAATTCTTTTTTCCAAAATAACGAACAGCCCTGTGATTCCTTGGGCAGAGTGGACACCAGGGACACACACAGGGGTCCAAGTGGGGAGTTGCTGCTGTTCTTTTCTCTCCATCGAATTTGAAATAGGTTTTTATATTTGCTTTTCACTCTCTCCTTTTTATCGTTTAAAATTAAGCCATCCTGTGATGATAATTGTGTTCTACTTCTCTTTGTGACCACCAAAGAAGAAAGGTTGAATTGTTACCGTCTCTCTCTGTATTTCTGAAACTGCTTTCTCTGGGGACCTTTCTGAATGGATCAGGGCCTGGATCAGGGCAGGACAGAACACACCCACTGGGAGAGGCTCAGAGAGCCAGACCTGAGATCAAAGGACCCAATCTCTCAAACTCTCTGAGGAAGTGTCCTGGTAGTTCCAGGACCTGCTCTGTTTTTTCCACCCAGGGAGCCTTTGTCTGCCTTAGCGTTATTTCAAAAAGCATTCTCAAAGTAAATCTCCTGGAGCTGGGTGCAGGGGCACACGCCTGTAGTCCCAGCCTGGATTGTTTGAGCCCAGGAGTTCAAGGCTACAGTGAGCTATGATTGCACCACTACATTGCAGCCTGGGTGACAGAGTGAGCCCCAAACTCTAACCAGCCCCACCAAAAAAAAGTAAATCTCTTTTCTGCTGTTGTTTCTAGTATGTTTAAGTGTCACCATTAATTGGGAGCAGTTATAAAGGCTGGAATGGCCTGGAAGCCCTGTGAAGTATGATACACATTGTTCCTTTGGCATTTGAAGTTCATGAATGTCCATTTGAAAGTTTACACTTACGAAACAGAGCGATCTTATAAATAACTACAAATAAGTCACCATGTGTGAGCATAAGCACCTACTTATTCCTAGAAATCATTTGGTTGATGAGAGTAAAGAAGCAAAGACTTCCACAGATTTACCCTCTGTCTTCTCTATTTTCTCTTGAAGTGCTTTTTAATTTCTTCCCTTGCAAGATCAAGAAACTCTTAAAGTCTGGAGGGGAGGAGAGAGGCTGAAAACAAGTGGGTTGAAGGGTACAAACATTACATGGAAGGAATACATTTAATGTCAGAGAGCAGAGTAGGCTGACTACAGTTAAGAAAAATGTTTCATACTTGGGTGATGAACACCCTAAATACTCTGACTTGATCACTACACATTATATACAGGTAACACAATTTCACATGTACCTCATTAACTTGTATACATTTTTTTTTAAGTCTAAGGTCTCAGCCCAACCTGTCAGAGACATTTCTTAAGCCAAAATAAGTGACCATCAGTCTTGCCATTTGTAATTATAAAAGAAGTGTCTCCACTTCCAAGACTTCTGCTTTCATGAGGAGCACAGTGGCCAAGAATTGACCATGACCCAATGGAATTGTTATGCTTTGGAATATTTGGAAAGGCGAATTTTATCTAAAAAGGGTGGTCATGAAAACTATGCTGCATTATTTTCTTTCCCATATTTATTGTTAAAATAATTGCTATTTTGTTAATGTTAAAATATAACAGAAAAAGATTTGCTGCATATATTTGTTATAAAACATCTTTCCCTCTCTTCCCCATCTGTCTTCACTCCCCGTACAGAGCTGATGTCCTAGTTATTAATTTCTCACAATCCTGCAATAATGACACACACAGTCATACCTTCAAGCCAACCAGTGGGCCTTGTTTCCTTGATTTGAAATGACCTTCTTAACCTAAAGAAAATCCTCCTCCAAATGTTCAGACTCTCCTGTAACTCACGAACAGAATTAGATGCTCTGAGCTGTCTGCTCTCACAGAAGTTTACACACACTTCCATGTCTGCACTTAACCTTCCAAACTGACCTGGCTGCTTAAAAGTCTTGCTTTCCCTCGATGAAGAGCTAAAAAACCTATTCATCTCAGCATTCCTATTTTTAAAATTTGTGTCATTTTTATAGCTTATGTCAACCTAAATAACAAACAGAGGGAAACTGGCTAAAGCAAAATGACTTTTGCCTGGGAATGGGCATTGCAATGGGAATACCTGTGCCACGATAAACTGTGTGTATTCAGGGAGATAAAGGAAGATTTTTTTTTAAATTTTTTATTGCATTTTAGGTTTTGGGGTACATGTGCAGAAGATAAAGGAAGATTTTTAAAGAAAAAATGAGGATTGTATAATTGTTTTGCGATAATTATCCTTGGCCACACAGATCAATAACAAGGTGGTACTAGTCCGAGGCTAGATAGGCAGTTTTGGGGCAAGTGTCCACGGAAGATTTTTTTTTTTTTTCCTTTAATGTAAAGTTGCAATGGCCTTTGTGCAATGAGAGATTATGGTTTTGGTAGAGTCTTGCATTAGTTTTTTGCTATTTTTGCTTTTGCTTTCTTTTTCGTTTTGAGAAAAGGTCTCACTCTGTCATCCAGGCTGGAGTGCAGTGGTGTGATCACAGCTCATTGCAGCCTCAGTCTCCCAGGTTCAAGTAATCAAACAATCCTCCCACCTCAGCTTCCCAGGGAGCTGGGACTACATGTGAGACCTCACACCTGGCTAATTTTTAAATTTTTTTTGTAGAGACAAGGTTTCACTATGTTGCCCAGACTGGTCTCAAACTCCTGGGTTCAAGTGATCCTCCCTCTTCGTATTGGGATTGCAGGCATGAGCCACTGCGCCTGAACTCAATAGTTCTTGTTATCAGGCATTCATGCATGAGATCCCTTCCTTCATGACCTTCTCCAGCTCTGTTTGTCAGAGATTTTAACACAGCTGACTCCACTTTGATTCTGACAACTTTCACAAGTGCCATGTGATGTTGTGATGTACATATACAATGTGGCGTGATTAAATAAAGCCAATTATTATATCTGTGATCTCACTTGACTTTTTTTATGTTTATACATTTAAGCTTTACTTTCTTAGTTATTTTGAAATATATGTTATTACTGACAATAGCCACCTGTTATGCCATAGACCTCAAAACTTATTCATTCTGGCTAACTGAAACTTTGTACCTCTGGACCAGTAACTCCCCATTCCCTCACTCAGGTAACCATCACTCCACACTCATTCTATAGCTTCTACATCCAGATTTCATATGCAAATGACATCATCAGCATTCTTAATTACTATCCTAGTGCCTCCCCTATGTTACCTTCCATAACACAGCTAGTGGTAAATCATTCTCTAGTGGCAGTAATTCAGCAATAATTAGGGGAACCCATCACTCTATCACACTGTGGGGTCTGCAGCTTTGCGGCTCCCGAGGGAAACTGTACTCTTCATTCTATAAAAACACATGCACCACATAACATCATTTCAGTCAACAATGAACCACATCTATGAGGGTGGACCCACAAAACTATAATGGAGCCAAAAAATTTTATGACCTAGCATTTACTATACTATTCTTTTTTATCATTATGACTACACTCCTTCTACTTACTCAAAACAAAAAAATAAACTATAAGCCTCAGGCAGGTCCTTCAGGAAGAAGGCACTGTTACCATAGGAAATGACAGCTTCATTTGTGGTAAGTGCCTTATAGGTGTACCATTTTTTAAAGCCTTTTACACTGTATTTTTACTATACCTTTTCTATGTTTAGATACATAAATACTAACTGCTGTGTTACAGTTGCCTACAGTATTCAGTACAGTAACATGCTGTTGTACAGGTTTGTGGCCCAGACGCAGCAGCCCATCATCCCATCTAGCCTAGGCTCTGCCATCTAGGTTTCTATAAATGCACCCTATAATGTTTGCACGATGATGAAATTGCCTAACGACACATTTCTCAGAATGTATGCCCAACCTTAAGTGATGCATGACTGTATTGCAATCTGTCTGCCACATCTCACAAGCCAAATCATTCCCGCATGCCCAGACTACCCCTGTCCCTAGGCCACCTCACCTAGAGGTTCCGCACTAAGTATGTCACTCGTGCTTACAGAATACACATTCTAGCTTCCACACCGTTGCCTTTGGGATTCACTTGGGAGACGTGAATGGAAAACACATATTGTGGAGTAATTCTGTCCACGTGGGTCTTCCCCCACATGACAAAAACCATACTCCAAGCATTTTCTTTTGGAACAGATTATTGGTGAACAGTGAAAATAATTTAAGGTACAGAAGCAAGATACTATTGCATACATACTAGTTCATTCCAGACTATAAGCAGCTTGAGAGGAAAAAAAAAAAAGCCTGTATTTTCTCTAATCCCACAGAGGGTAACATGTCCTGAAGAGCTGCAGAGTAGTTAAGAACACAGGCTTTGGTGAAAGACAGACATGGTTCGAATCTCAATGCTTCCATTAACTAGCTATGATGCCTGAAGAAAGTTACATAACAGCTCTAGGACTCATTAAAAAAAATGGGGTGAATAGTGATAAAAGTATGTGGGCTTGTTGCAAGGAATAAATGAAATATTTGTTAAATGTGGAGAAATCGGAAGGTTTTTACACTGTTGATGGGAGTGTAAATTAGTTCAACCATTGTGGAAGACAGTCTGGTGATTCCTGAAGGACCTAGAACCAGAAATAACATTTGACCCAGCAATCCCATTACTGGGTATATTTCCAAAGGATTATAAATTATTCTACTATAAAGACACATGCACATGTATGTTTATTGCAGCACTATTTACAATAGCAAAGACTTGGAACCAACTGAATTGCTCATCAATGACAGACTGGATAAAGAAAATGTGGCACATATATACCATGGAATACTATGCAGCCATAAAAAAGGATGAGTTCATGTCCTTTGCACGGACATGGATGAAGCTGGAAACCATCATTCTCAGCAAACTAACACAGGAACAGAAAACTGAACACGCATGTTCTCACTCATAAGTGGGAGTTGAATAATAAGAACATATGGACACAGGGAGGGGAACATCACACACTGGGGCCTGTTGGGGAGTGTAAGGGCAAAGGGAGGGAGAGCATTAGGAGAAATACCTAATGCATGCTGGGCTTAAAACCTAGAGGACAGGTTGATAGGTGCAGCAAATCACTGTGACATGTATACCTTGATAACAAACCTGCATATTCTGTACCTGTATCCCAGAACTTGAAGTAAAATTTAAAAATAAATAAAAATAAATATTTGTTAAATACTTAGTACAGTACCTGACATAGATCAGACAAGTGACAATAGCAGTTACCAATTCATACATCCTCTAGGTTTTAACTGCATTGGACCTATGCTTCTCTCACAGGGCTCGAAGGAGATGTTGCACTCCTTCTCAGCTGTCTAGCGACTCTATGGTCTGCCGTTCTGACTCTTAGCACTACTGCCTTGACAACTGGGAGGGCCAAGGGGAATGTCAGTGAAAGTTGCCATTTTCAAGATGGAGGCAAAGTATAGTAAGTCACTCATGGCTTGACAGTTTCCAGTGCATTACATTTATATGTGTCTTTCTTGCATCAGTGTTAACTACTGGGCAAGAAGGTATGAATAAAGGAAAAAAATATTGGAAGGAAGGAAAAAGCCATTCTGGAGCTGGCAGAAAGGGAGTATGGGAGGTAATTTTAGATTCTGTGTTGTTTTCTCGAATCAAAATAGTACAGAAGTTAGATATTGGTGGAGTTTACTTGGAACACAAAGGAAAAGGAAGGGCCAATGTAAACACTTATTTAAGAGAATAATAGGTAAGTATATTTTAATTAAACTCTAACATGAACATTTACTCTATCTCTTTCAAAAACAGAGCTAGGAATATATGGTCTTTCCCTAAGTCAAAACTGGAAACTGTTACCAGGCAATTTAAGAAACCAGAGCTGCCACCCCGGTGGAATAAAGCTCAGGAATGTCCACAGGAGTCTTTCTAAAACACACATACACCACCACCCCCATTTAAACAGCAGCAATTATTGAAAGAGGACTCAAGCTGGGTTCCTTTCCCCTCCTTCATCCCCACGGGGGAAAGCGAGGCCTCCTTGGCGTGCACCAACGTCATCCCTTTACTGCACATTCTTTAATCCGGATTCCTCAAGACGATCTGAGAAGCTGCAGACACACAAGGGTGGCCTGTGATATTCTTTGTTATCAGGAGCCTGCAAGCTTCCTTTCATCTTATTAAAATTATACCCTTTCTGCTAAGGTTTTTAAAAAAGCAAGAAATTGTAATTGTATCCCACTCAACCTCATCTGAAAGAGGGAAAAGTGGCCCATCAGATCATCTCAAGTTACAATATGATTCATGTGGTATTTCTATTTCCCACCAGCCCGGGCATTCCAAGGGTTGTGCTCAATCCCTGGGTGGTGGGAACCCCCCTTAAGGGTTTATAACCCTAACATAATTAAGCACCATGTGACAGACACTGTGCTAATGGCTTTACATGCATTCTTTTACTTATGTCTCCCAACACCCCCAGGCATTATATTATTTGGGGTTTTTGTACATTTTTTACGTTTTGACACTTGGCAAGGCAAAGAAATCTGACAACAGTTAAACAAAAGCTAGCAACTTCCAGAGTGGGAATCTGTCTCCAGGCGGCATGACATCACAGCCCACATGATTAACCTCTATTCTAGCATGAATTTCAAAGCTCCAGCCTGCTGTGCTAGGGACTGAATGTCTGTGAACCTCCAAAATTCCTATGTTGAAGTCTTCTCTTCAATATGATGGTTTTAGGAGGTGGGCTAGGTCATGAGGGTGGTACCCTCATGAATGGGATCAGTGCCCTTTCAAAGAGGGGGAGACACGAGATTCTCTTTCTCTCGGTCATGTGAAGACAGTAAGGAAGTCATCTCCAAATCAGTGCTGTGCATTTATGTCAGTTCACAACATGTATGCCATCCCATCATACAGCCATCCATGCTCACCTATCCACATCATCTGTAAAATCTCTGAAGGCAAAGACCATGTCTTACTCACCCTTGAATGTCCACTGCAGTTGTCTTCACATAGTAGGCTCAATGGTTGTTCAGCTGATTAATAATCTCTCTGCAAGCAGAAACTGTATGCTTAGACAGAAATCTTCACCCAAGGCCATCTACAACTTCTGCTGAAGAATTCAGAAGTGGATTTCTCTCTAATCTTGCCAAATTATAGGAAAAATTTCTTGAGCTACTGAGACTTTCACAGCAACCCACAGGTCACACTTCAGCATCACAAGGCTGTCTATTCCCTTTTGCGCTCCTGCTTAGGGGCTCTCCATAAGGCAGAGGTTTGCCAAGTCTTGCCACCATGCATTGAGTTTTCATGACAGTATATGACTACGACTCTCGGCCTTCAGTCCCAACCTGTCTATGTAAGCAATATCAGAGAGCCTCCATACTCTGGCAGCTGGCAAATCTCTCTCGAAGATCAATTTCCATCTATGTTGAAGTTGTGAGAACTCTACTCTTTCCTAAATCTGTGGGGTTGAGATGGATGGACCGTCTCTGATCTAGCCACTCCTCCTAGGCACCAGCACAAGCATTTCACTGGGTCCAAGTGTCTTAGGCTCTACGCCAACTATCAGACCTGTGTTGTGTTGGGGATATAGAAACCCTCCTTCTCTTCCAATCCTTTTTGGATCAGAGCCCTCCAACACTAAACATGTCATTCCTCTCCTCCTCCTCCTCCACACAACCTGAGGGCCTATCGGTTAGAGTTTGACAGTGGAAGAGTCCCAAGCCATAAAAAGGTCGATTTAGCTTCCACAGGGTTGAGAAAGATCCTGCCGTAGAAACAGAAAAGACTTCTACCTCTTTCTGGGAAGTTGATACCTTTCCTTCTCCCACTACTGCCCAGCTCTCCAGCCCCACTGCAGCCCTGGAGAGGGTCCTCCTGCTACCACAGCAGAAGGCAGGACACAAGTAAAGGCCCCAGCAGCTCACACCTCCAATTTCTGAGGAGATTGCCTTCCACGAGTCCTATTGTTCTTTTTCCTTTTTTGCACTTCTTCAGAAGCACGTTTTTCGCCTATTTGTTGGAATGGCAGGAGTGAGGTCAAGGGGGAAAAAATCAACTAAGAGAGAAGAAAGGAAGTCAGTTCTAAATGAAACACCAAGCTAACTCAAGATTGTAGATGTGAACATATTTAATACCACTGAATTGTGCACTTAAAAATGGTTAGAATGGTAATTTGGGGGCTTTTGTTTTTTGAGACGTGGTCTCATTCGGTATCTCAGACTAAAGTGTGGCAGCGCATAGCTCACTGTAGACTTGAACTCCTGAAATCAAGAGAGCCTCCTGCCTCAGCCTCCTGAGTAGCTGGGGCATGTGCCACCACACCTGGCTAAACTTTTTTATTTTTTGAAGAGGCAGGGTCTTGCTATATTGCCCAGGCTGGTCTCAAACTCCTGACCTCAAGCAATCCACTAGCCTCAGCCTCCCAAAGTGCTGGAATTACGGGTGTGAGCCAAAGTGCCTGTCAATTTTGAGTTTTGTATATTTTATCACAATTTAAAAAAAAAGATTCTAGAAGCACCAGCTGCAGTTGAGAGGAGAGGGGATAATTGTCAGAAATTGTTTCAAGTATATGTGCCAGATCTTCTAAAGTATAAATCAACTTGTGAATATATTTAATCTGCTAAAATACTTTTATATTAAATGAAATTGGCTTGTTATGAGCCAAAGGCATCTTTTCTTCCATTATTTTTGTTGTCACCAAAACAACACCCTGTAAGCCCAGACTCCAAATCTGGCAGCTACCACAAAAATAATAAGTTCTAGGATAAGGTCCCTGACGGTATTATTTCACCAGACCCAGTTTTTAGAAGACAGGTTTTGGTCTCTTCATGCACACATTATCTGAGATTATACTTAGGTTTGCAGAGTTGTAGGAAAATTACAGACTGATGTCTCTAGTTTCAGATAAAAACATGGCACAAGCAAAACACTCTCAATAATCAAAAAGCATTCCTCTCCTTACACATCTATTTTGTGTAGATATCAACTTATATTCCAAGAACTATAAATTGTGCCTGTAACTGAAAACACATACATTTTCTCTGTTTAGCTTAATATTCTGGTGGGATCCGCAGGTACTGTGGTACTGTTGGCAATTTCTATACTTCTTTAAACATAAGCATCAATCAGTGTACACACTGTAAGCATTTTGAAAATACCATACATTAGGAGACAAGAACTGCTTGAGGAATCACAAATATTTATTCTAAAGCGGGTCTTAAATTCAGCTTTCTTCTGACTTGGGCTGTCTGCTGAAATCTGCCCTGCACTCAACATTCTAAGCCCATTCAATTAGAAGGCAGCTCTCCATAATTCCAGGTAGCAGTCCCCCTCATTTTCAAATGCAGAAAAATTCACACAGAAAACCCGGAGAACTGTTAAGCACTTGAAATTCTATGGCTGATTATATGAGTCTACGATGGACCTAATGCAGGTTTGGAATGTGTTCCTGATAATGACATGCTATGGTGAGCTGCCACCTAGAAACTGTGTGACACCAAGGGAGCCCCTGGACTTAGGAACACACTTCCATCTTCATTCGCAAAATCACCCATATGCTTTGGGTTTTCTTTAAATTAAAAACAGCACATTCTTTATTTTGCATACTTTAATTTCAGAACAAAATGAACAGACAAAAAACCCACAATATATAATATCCAATCCTGCTGTCAGAGAAGGGAGGGAATGGGGCTTAAGGCCATTGTTTCCTGCCTTAGACACAAGGACAGGAGAGGAAAAAACAGTGGACATCAGCAGAGGGAGCCAGGTAGCACAAGGCACTCAAGGCTGCAGTGGGAACCATGGGGACACCATGCAAGGGCCCAGGGTAGAAACTCCTAATCTTCTTCTATGTGGGACACATACTCATTGCCCTCAAAGCTGGGGAGTCTCATCAAAAACCGCAGCCCTGGGTTCCTCTGCTGCCACTTCATCCTCGATAGACCTAACTTGATCCTGCAGTAGATGCATTTGGAGTGAGCTTAAGGATCCTCAAGGAAGAAGCCAGAAGAGACCCTCACAGTTTCCAACAGCAGCACCATCAGGTCCTTGACTGCCTTGCTGTCTCTGTCCTCAACCTTCTGCTGCTGCATCTCGACAATGGGGTGGTTGGGGTTTATCTCCAGGTGCTTTTTGGCCAACATGTAGCCCACTGTAGAATTGTCCTGAGTGCCTGGGCTTTCATGATCTCTTCCATATTGGCTGTCCAGTCGTAAGTGCTGGTCACAATGCAGCAGGGTGAAGACACAAGCCTATTGGAGATTGTCACCTTCCCAGCCTTTTTATCTAAGAATTTTTTCAGGGATTTTTGTTATGAGCTTACAGAGGTTCTCAAACTGCCTTGCTCTCTTCCAAGAGAAGGATCCAGTGAAAGGAAGGGATCCAGTTTCAATTTTCTGCATATGGCTAGCCAGTTCTCCCAGCACCATTTATTAAATAGGGAATTCTTGCCCCATTGTTTGTTTTTGCCAGGTTTGTCAAAGGTGTGTGGCCTTATTTCTGGGTTCTCTCTGGTGTTCAATTAGTCTATGTGCCTGTTTTTCTACCACTGCCATGTTGCTTTGGTTGCTGTAGCCTTGTATTATAGTTTGAAGTTAGGTAGCATGATGCCTCCATCTTTGTTCTTTTTGCTTAGGATTGTCCTGGCTGTACAAGCTCTTTTTTGGTTCCATACAAATTTTAAAATAGTTTTTTTCTGTACTATTTCTGTACTATACTGTGAAGAATGTCAGTATAGTTATTTCTATACTATACTATGAAGAATGTCAATGATAGTTTAATGGGAATAGCATTGAATCTATAAATTGCTTTGGGCAGTATGGCCATTTTCATGATACTGATTCTTCCTATCCATAAGCATGGAAAGTTTTTCCATCTGCTGTGTCCTCTCTGATTTTACTGAGCAGTGGTTTGTAGCTCTCCTTGAAGAGGTCCTTAACTTCCCTTGTTAGCTGTATTCCTAGGTATATTATTCTCTTTGTGGGAATTGTGAATGGAAGTTCATTCATGATTTGGCTTTCTGCTTGTCTGTTGTTGGTGTATAGGAATGCTTGTGATTTCTGCACAGTAATTTTGTATCCTGAGACTTTGCTGAAGTTGCTTACCAGCTTAAGAAGCTTTTGGGCTGAGTCGATGGAGTTTTCTAGATATAGGAGCATGTCCTTTCCAAAACAAAGACAATTAGACTTCCTCTCTTCCTATTTGAATACCCTTTATTTCTTTCTCTTGCCTGAATGCCCTGGCCAGAACTTCCAATACTATGAATAAGAGTGGTAAGAGAGGGCATCCTTGTTTTGTGCCAGTTTTCAAGGGGAATTCTTCCAGCTTTTGCCCATTCAGTATGATATTGGAGGAGGGTTTGTCTTGCTATTTTGAGGTATGTTCCTTCAATACTTAGCTTATTGAGAGTTTTTAATATAAACGATGTTGAATTTTATCAAAGGTCTTTTCTGCATATATTGAGATAATCATGGGGTTTTTGTCTTTGTATTTATTTATGTGATGAATTATGTTTATTGATTTGGGTATGTTGAACCAGCCTTGCATCCTGTGGATAAAGTCAACTTGATCATGCTGGATGAGCTTTTTGATATGCTGCTGGATTCAGTTTGCCAGTATTTTATTGAGAATTTTTGCATCAATGTTCATCAGGGATATTGGCCTGAAGTTTCCTTTTCTTGCTGTATCTCTGCCAGGTTTTGGTATCAGGATGATGCTGGCTTCATAAAATGAGTTGTGGAGGAGTCCATCCTTTTCAATTGTTTAGAATAGTTTCAGGAGAAATGGTATCAGCCCCTCTTTGTACTTCTGGTAGAATTCAGCTGTAAACCATCTGAACCTAAGCTTTTTTTCAGTTGGTAGGCTATTTATTACTGTCTCAATTTCAGAACTCGTTATTGATCTATTCAGGGATTCAACCTCTTCCTGGTTCAGTCTTAGGAGGGCATATGTGTCCAGGAATTTATCCATTTCTTCTAGATTTTCCAGTTTGGTTACATAGAGGTGTTTATGGTATATTTTGATGGTTATATTTCTCTGGGGTCAGTGATGATATCCTTCTTATCATTTCTGATTGTGTGTATTTTAATCTTTTCTGTTTTTCTTCTTTATTAGTCTCATTAGCAGTCTATCTATCTTACTGATGTTTTAAAAAAAAAACAGCTCCTTGATTTTTGAAGAGTTTTCATACCTCCATTTCCTTCAGGTTCTCTTTGAGCTCTGTTATTTCTTGTCTTCTGCTAGCTCTGGGGTTTGTTTGCTCTTGGTTCTTTAGTTCTTTCATTCTTTTTGTTGTGATGTTAGGGCATCAATCTGAGATCTTTTCAGCTTTTTGATCCAGGCATTTAGTGCTACAAAATTCCTTTTAGCACTGCTGTAGCTGTGTTCCAGAGATTTTGGTATGTTGTCTCTTTGTTAGGAAAAGTCTTTTTAAAATTTGACTCAATTTTCTCAAATGCTGCTGCTGTTTTATCAACTAAGTTTATATAACATTCTAAAATTTTAATTGTGATTTCAACAATGTTCACAGAATCTTTGACAGGTGTAGATTCTATCTCAAGAAACCACTTTGTTTATCTATAAAAATCAACTCCTCATCCATTCAAGTTTTGTCATGAAATTGCTGCAATTTGGTCCCATCTTCAGGTTTCATTATTCTCATTCTCTTGCTATTTTCACCACATCTACAGTTACTTCTACCACTGAAGTCTTGAACTCCTCAAAGTTACCCTTGAGGCTGAAAATCAACTTCTTCCAAATTTCTGTTAATGTTGATAGTATGACCTCCTCTCATGAATCACGAATGTTCTTAACAGTATCTAGAATGGTGACTTCCTAGGAGCTTTCCAATGTACTTTGCCCAGATCCAACAGAGGAATCACAATCTACAGCAACCAAAGCCTCACTAAATATATTTTTTATTTTATTTTTTAAAGATGGGGTTTCACCATGATGGCCAGGCCGATCTTGAACTCCTGACCTCAGGTGATCCACCCACCTCAGCCTCTAAATATATTTTTTAAACAAGAAGACTTACAAGTCAAAATTATTCCTTCATTCATAAGCTGCAGAATGGATGTTGTGTTAGCGGCATGAAAACAATGCTCGTTTCCCCATACATCTCCATCAGAACTCGTGGGTAACTAGGTGCATGATCAAAGAGCAGTAATATTTTGCAATAAATCTTTTTTTTTCCTGAGGAGTAGGTCTCAATAATGAGCTTAAAATATTCACTAAACCATGCTGTGAAACATGTGCTGTCATCCAGAATTAGTTGTTTTATTTCTAGAACACAGGCAGAGCAAATTTAGTATAATTCTTAAGGACTGTAGGTTTTTCAGAATGGGAAATGAACAATGGCTTCAAGTTAAAGTCACCAATATATTAGTGCCTAAAAAGAGAATCAATCTGTGTGTTAAAGCTTTAAAGCCAGGCATATTAGGCTGTTCTTGTGTTGCTATATAAAAAAAAATACCAAATCCACAGAATATACATTCTTCTCAGCACCACATAAAAAAAAAAAAATATATATATATATATATATATACCTGAGGTGGTCAGGCACAGTGGCTCACACCTGTAATCCTAGCATTTTGGGAAGCCAAACGGGCAGATCACTTGAGGTCAGGAGTTCAAGACCAGCTTGACCAACATGGTGAAACCCAATCTCTACTAAAAATACAAAAATTAGCCAAGTGTGGTGGTGCACATCTGTAATTCCAGCTACTTGGGAGGCTGAGGCAGGAGAATCGCTTGAACCTGGGAGGTGGAGGCTGTAGTGAGCCAAGATTGTGCCACTGCACTCCAGCCTGGGTGACAGAGCAAGACTCTATCTCAAAAAAAAAAACCAAAAAACAAAAAACCCGAGGCTGGGTAATTTATAAAGAAAGGAGGCTTAATTGGTTCACGGTTCTGCAGGCTTTATAGGAAGCACGGTGCTGGCATCTGATTAGCTTCTGAGGAGGAAACTTACAATTACGGTGAACGGCAAAGCAGGAACAAGAGAAGGCAAAGAAGGTGCCATACACTTCTAAACAACCAGATCTCGTGAGAACTCCCTCACTATCACAGTGACAGTACCAAGGGTATGGCGCTAAGCCATTCATCAGAAATACACCCCTATGATCCAATCACCTTCCACCAGGCCCCACCTCCAACGTTGGGGATTACATTTCAACATGAGATTTGGGTGGGAGCAAATATCCAAACTGTTTCACCAGGCATCAACTTCTTTTTTCTAGCTATGAAAGTCCTAGGTGGTATCCTCTCACAACATACGGCTGTTTCGCCTACACTGAAAATTTATTGTTTAGTGTAGCCACCTTCATCCACGATCGTAGCTAGATCTTTTGGATAACCTGCTGACATTTCTTCATCATCACTTGCTGCTTCACCTTGCACTTTTATGTTACAGAGATTTTTTTCTATCCTTAAATGTTCATGAACCAACAACCTCTGCAAGCTTCACACTTTTCTTCTGCAGTTTCCTTACCTCTCTCAGCCCTCATAGAATTGAAGAGAGTTGGGCCTTGCTCTGGGTTAGGCTTTTGCTTCAGAGAATGTTGCAGCTGGTTTGATCTATCCAGACTGCTAAAATTTTCTCTATATTAGCAATAAGACAGTTTCACTTTCTTACTGTTTGTGTGTTCACTGGAATAGCACTTTTAATTTCCTTCAAGAACTTTTCCTTTGCATTCACAGCTTGGCTATTTGGTGCAAGACACCTAGCTTTCTACTTACCTCAAGTTCCGACATGCCTTCCTCACTAAGCTTAATCATTTCCAGCTTTTGATGTAAAGTGATAGATGTGATTCATCCTTTCAGCTGAACACTTAGAAGCTATTGTAGGGTTATTAATTGGCCTAATTTCAATATTGCTGTGTCTCAGGAAATAGGAAGTTTGAGGAGAGGGAGAGAGATGAGAAATGACTGGTTAATGAAGCAGTCAGAACACACACAACTATCAATTAAGTTCATCCTCTTATGCGGGTGCAGTTCGTGATGCCCAAAACAATTACAATAGTAACATCACAGGTCACATCACCGTAACAGAAATAGTGCAAGAATCACCAAAATGTGACACAGAGACATGAAGTGAGCACGTGCTATTGGAAAAATGGTGCAAATAGACTTGCCCAATGCAGGGTTACCACAAACCTTCAATTTGTAAAAAGTGCAATATCTGTGAAGTGCAAAAAAGCAGAGTGCCATAAAATGAGGTGTGCCTGTAAATATTGCTGAGTGAATGAGTCTGACTGGGGCAAGCAGAGACACGCCCATGAGCCAGGACTGCAGAAGAGCACTTTTTGCACGGAAAGGACATCAAAAAGGAAATATTCAAAGAGAACTGCATCACAAAGGAGGAACTTGAATTTGGGAGTCAGACAAGTCCAGGCTCAAATCCTGGTTCTGCAATTTACCAGCTTTGGAAACTTGGGTAAGTTTCTGACTTGCCATTTCTTTGCCTATAAAATGGGGGGAAAATTCCTTCACCTTACCGGTCACTTGTGAGGATTAGAAATAATGCATGTAAAGATTAGTTTTAGATTTCTAGAGCCACCAAAACCCATAAACACAAACTGGGTGGCTTAAAACAACAGGAATTTATTCTCTTGCAGCTCCAGAGGCCCAGAAGTGTGAGATCAAGGGGGCACGCTCCCTCCGAAGGCCACAGGAGAGAATCACTCCCCTCTATCAGCTTCTGGTGGCTCAGGAGATCCCTGACTTGTACTTGCATCGCTTCCTTCTTTGCTCCTATCTCCACCTGGTCTTCTCCTCTTCTCCTGGGTCCCTTTATCTGTCTCTTATAAGGACACTATACTTGTCTTTGGATTTAGGGTCCACCCGGATGATCCAGGCTGATCTCATTTTGAGATCCTTAATTTAATGACATTTGCAAAGACCCATTTTCTAAATAAGCTCATATTCATGGGTTCCAAGGGTTAGGATATAAACATATCTTTTGGAGGGCCACCATTCAAAGCCACAATAGTACAGGTTTGAGTATCTCTCATATTCAACCTGTGGAAGTCAGTTGGGACCAGAAGTGTCTTGAATTCTGAATTTTTTCAGATTTTGGAATACCTGCATTACCCTAGGGATATCATGCAGCATTTTCTTGACATTTTCAACAATATCTATACCAAAAAAAACAGTGAACAATGCATGTAAACCTTAGCCCCACATCGGGCATTGTGGGGAACATGCTGGTGGTGTGTCCAGCCTACACATCTGCCATTTTACTACTTTTTGTGACTGTGCTTGCATGGGGGACTTTGAGTCTGCACAGATATATTGCAGCTAAAGCGGATTGGGTCTTTTTTCCTTGGGGACACCTAATACACTGTGTCATGCACCTGTATGTTGACTGTGATCCATCACATGAGGTCAGGTCTGGGATTTTCCACTTGTGGCATTACGTCAGTGCTCAAAACGTTTTGGATTCCGCAGCATTTTTAATTTTCCGATTAAGGTTATTCAACACGCACCTAATATGTACCTGACATAGAGTAGCCACACAATAGATGAGCCACTGCTCAATAATAGCCCATGAGAGTAATAATTATCACTACTATTTTTTGTGTGGAAAGACAAGGCTTTTCTCTCTCACACCCATCCCCCACCCCTTTTTTGGCTCCTGCCTTCACCCTTGCTTGGAAGGGAGCTTCACTTGAATAACACATCAAAGCAGTGCGTAGGAGTGGCCTCATTTGCCAGGAAAGAAATGTGTTTGTCTTTTAGGTGTTCCACTGTTTTTCACAGTAAAAGACCAGAATTACCACTATGGAGGAGGACCATTTATAAGCTACTACCTTCCCATCTCCTCAGGAAAAATAATCTCTAGAACCTTGATCTCCCTCTGCCAAGGCGGGGGAGCAGGAGGCTACAGAGGTTAAAAACAAAGAGGGAGGACACCAGGAAGACAGGATTCCTGGATGCCCAGTTCACTGCAACTGTATGAGAAAGGTCAAAAGCATCTTCCACTACCATTTGGGCTCCATGAGTGTTGATTACCGGATGCCCACGAGACTTTTTTACGGTGATGGGCAGTGACACGTGTCCTTTCTACAGAAAGATGTTGCTCTCCCCATCCAGCCCAACTCCTTACTGTTAAGGTTCCCTGCTCTCCCCACCCCCTCTCCCTGCATTTCACAGGTTGCTCAGGCTGAAGGGCATATCCAAGTTCACTAGTTCAAGTGCCCCTGGAAAGACGATCTGGTCCTCCATCTGATCTCTGTGTTAATGACCTCAGCTAGAACCAAACAAAAACAACAGACTTGGTTGGACTGGAGGCAACATCAAATCGCCTCAGGGTTCTGTGTGGGTTTCATTGAGTTTTTGCTTCCTTGGATGTCATATTCTCCTCCATGCCTCTTTTCCCCTCAGTCCCTCCCACCTTCCTACATTTAGCCACACCTACTGCTCAAAATTGCCCTCAATTTTGCGTTCAATCCTCACATCAGGAACCCACCCCAGACTCAGCCGCTCCCAGACTCTACTTCAGCCTCAGTCTCAGTCCATAGAAAAGCCTGGAAGGCAGGGCAGAGCAGCAACTCAGCCACAATCCCTGTATTGCTTTTACCTTTTGATCTCTGCTGTTATTCTCCTTCTCCTCACCCAGATCCACTCTCTGTTCACCCTGCTCTGTACTCCAGCAAGCTTACTCCTGTGGAATGCAGCACCCATGCTCCATTATCAATGAACTGTGTGTGAACTGGGATTGGCCATGGAAGCCACAGGCAGGAGGTGGAAAGAGTCAGGAACTTCCCTGCGCCCCATGCGGCACCATCTCTGGCAGGCAGAGCTTCCTTCACAGTGCCTATTTCCACTGGCTCTCCCTTTGGCCTTTTAACCCTAAGGGTAGCAACAGCTTTTCACTGTGTTAATTTCTGGGTTCATCACAATCTTATTTGTTTCCTTAGCCTTGCCCATAGAAAGTTTCTTCATTTGAGCCATTTCCAAACAGGAGCCCTACCAATACAGGTCAAGCCATCTTCTTCCTCTACTCCTGGGTGCTTATCTTCATTCCTACCTAATACTGTACTTCGGTTTCTCTGGGGAGAGGTGTAATGAATACTGTACTGTGCCACTCAGATCGCCCCCTGAGAGCTACAGTGCTTGTTCCTTAGTCGCTGAGAGTGTTCACAGGAGAGGCCCTCCTGAGAAATTTCCCTCATCAGAAGAGATCCACCTTGCCCATGTTTGCATCCCATGATCCATGATCCCATGATCTTGAGGCTGATCAGTGCAGGGAGGGGTGGAGTTTATAAAGGTGAAATCTCCTTGTTTCAGAGCAGGAAAACCCTGAAGGTCTTTTCCAGTTCCTCAGATCCATGTGGGATTGGTGGAAGCCTTCCAATCCCGCATGGATTGTGCCTGCCCTCCCTCCTGGGAACTTCTACTGAAGGCACGCCCAGTAAAATTCCTGCACATGTATCTCCAACTTGGAGTCTCCGCCCCGGGAACATGTTCTTAGACAATGAGTTCCTGACTAAAGACCAGGTAGTGGTCTCTCAACTACATGCTGCTAGTCTTTGAAGACAGGGCCTGCCAGACTAGACTCAATTTCCTTCTTTTATCTGTTCCTAAGTTTGCCACTTAGCTGTCCAGGTCTCCTGTCTGTTCCCTACCCTTTGGAAATTCCATCCTGTCTTCCTCACCATGCTCCAAGAATTCAGCATCTCTGATCTGAACCATCTCATCACCAACTGGCGTCCTTTCTTGCAAAATAATAAAGATTCTTCTCCGTTCACACAAGACGCTGGGGACAGTGCTAGGTACTAGGGACATAGAAATGAATAAGAAGTAGTTTCTGCCTTGGAGGGGCTCGAATCCCACATGTGCCACTTTACCAACTGTAGACTTTGTTAAGGAGAATGAGAAGAAGTGGCTTGAAAAGTAAAAGGAGAAAGAGAATAATCCTCTGGAAGCCTCCTCAAAGAAGCGAGATCCACTGTGTCAAAAGGGTCTTGACAGGCCAAATAAGGACTGAGAATTGTCACTGGCTTTGGCCTCATGGAGGTTACCAGAAACCTTGACAAGAGCTGTTTCAGTTCAGTAGTGACGTTAACTGCCTATTGGAGTGGGTTCAAGAGAGCCGGGAGGTTGAAGAAGGAAGACTGAGTACAGGGCGCTCTGGAGTTTGGCTATACAGGGAAACAAAGAGACGAAATCGCAGGAGACAAGAGGCATGCTCGTTCATTTAAGACAGATTTTTGTAGTAAGTTTTTATGCTGGTGGAAATGACCAAATTAAGAGGAAAACCTGTGATCGTTTGGGGATACAGTTGCTGCAGCGAGAGATCGAGATGTATTTGCTGCACAAGTGTAGAGGTTGCCCTTGGGAACATGGACAGTGCATGTTCGAGAACAGAAGCAGGTAGGTTGACACATTAGCATTCTGAGTGCTGAAAGTTCTCTTCTGACTGCTTCTATTTAATATTTTCTTTGTGAAATAAAGAGATGGGTCATAAGCTTAGAATAAGAGGCTGAGGGAAGGCACTGGCGACTTGAAGGCAAAAGAAGTGCATAATAGTCACCCATGGGAACGGAGGAAGGATGAGTTGACTAGGAATTGTAAAGTTGGGTTGCTGGGAAGTTTCAACAAGATAATAATAGATGAAAAGCATTTAGTGCAATGCCCTGTACATAATTTGCATGCAAAAAACATTAGTTATGATTAAAGCAACCTGGTGATGATCGTGCCGCCTGTAAACAGAGTGTTGTGAGAACAGAGAAGAAGCATCCATTCTAGGAAGAATTAGGAAACTATCCCTAGAGGCAGTGAACTAAGAGCTGGTCTTGAAGAGGGGGAGGAAGAAGATTACAACAATTACTTAAAGAACACTATGTGCTAAACATACTACTGCCACTGAAAATGAGCTAGCCAGCGGCCTGTTTTTGTAAATAATGTGTTATCGGAACAAAGTCATGCCCATTAATCTACAGATTGTCTATGACTGTTTTCATGCTACAATGTCAGAGTTAAATAGCTGCAATAGAGACTGTACGGTCAGCAAAGCCTAAAATATTTACCCTCTAGCTTTTTACCGAAAACAAGTTTGCCAATCCCTGGACAAAGAATTAAAGAGTGATTGTAGACCTAAGAAAATAAATTGGACTCACAATATCATTACAGAATTAATAAATTATAAACAGCAAGGAAGAAGAGCCACAGCTAGAGACTGAACTGCTGACTTAGGAGAAATGCTGAGATCATCAACAGTGAATGCATCTGTGGCAGAAAAAGTTCCGATTCAAGGAAACGGAAAGAAAATAGAAAATACTGACAGATTCTTATTCTCCAATTCTCTCAATATTTAGAACAGGAGATGATCCCAAATGAGGATATTAGGTGTCCCTGAAGTAGAGAACTCAAAAATGTGGAACAGAAAGGGTAAGTATTCAAAGATTTCATAAAAGAAAAATTTCCAAAAATGCAGAAAGAATTGACCCTACATCCTTGAAAGAACACACCACAGTCCAGGACATTTTGAACTGGTACAACCTACAAAGAATCATAGTCTAATCCAGTTTCAAGAATTGAGAAAATCTTCCGGAATCCAGGCAGAAACAGCAAATAATCTACAAGGGATAAAACATGGTGAGGAATCAGATTTCTCCATGGCAACAGTTAATACCAGAAGACAACAGAAAGCATCCATAAAGCTCTGATGGGAAGAAAAATGGTTATTTCGATCTTTGAATATTTTTTCATAATCTATCAATCTTAGAACAGTAGTTCTCAGATCTAGCTGCATATTGGGATCCCTGAAGAGCTTTTAAAAATTACCCCAGTTCAAGAGACCACCCCAAACCAATTAGATCAGAATCTCTGGGGGTAGAACCTGGACAATGGTAATTCACCAAATGTTCATCAGGTGATTCTGAGTGCAGATGATTCTCAAGCAGGTCTATGGAAAGTGTAGTCTGTGGACAGGCAGCGTCAGCATCATCTGGGAGCTTGAGAGAAATGCAAGTTCTCAGATCCCCTCCAGACCTACGAGAGTCTGGATTTTAACAAACTCTCCAGGAGATCTGGATGCATGCTTCAGTTTGAAAAGCCTTGCAGAGGAATCTTTAAGGAAAGAAGATCTAGATCTAAGTTTAGAGATAAATCTAAAAATTGATCTAACTATGAATTTATAATATATAATTTTAAAAGCAATAATATTTGAATTTAAGCAGTGTCACATTTTCACTGAAGTTTTTCTTATAGCAGAGTAAAAATTAAGTTGAATAACTTTAAATATAGCATGCATAGAATCATCTAATTTTAAATGACACCTGATGTTATTTATGAGTGGTGAGAGTTGAGGTGATTTTTAGACTTCTTTTTTAAACTATTCCACATTGCTGAAATTCTTAAAATATGTATTATTTTTCAAAATTACTAAAGTGATTTTTCTCATTTAAAAAAACCCTCTATCTGTTTATTTGACAAGGATGATCAGGATCTGTGTATCAATTCACACCAACCAAATTCACAGAGACTGTGAATAAGAATATCAACTCATTAATTAACATATTCAGTCCCAGATCTAAAACATGTCATGCAGAGAAGGCGTCTGATTTTTATGGACATATGTACTCAAGAGTCCAAATTACACTAGATGGCTGTTTGTTAAGCAGAGAATTACAGAAAAGGCAGTGAGTTGTCTTAGGAAATGTCTTTGAAACTATCACTACTAATGATTTTTCCTTCACCAAAGTAATTATTCTTCGTAAAGAACCGTTTTCTCCATCTAAGATCAGGAGTCCATCTTCCCATCCTAAATATTTATCATAAGGTGCGGTTTCCCAAGGTTATGATTGATATTGCTTACACTGGAGGAATTTCTAAACCACAAATGCAGAAGAGTCATTTCTGACAAGATTGTGTACCATCCCAAGGATGAGTTTAACATCCATGGCAGCTGAAATATCAGAATCTGGCATCTCATCCTTATCTCTAAATCTTGGGTTTATCTTACTTGGGGGTGATTTGAGCTTTCTGTTAATAAAATGTACACTGGTTTCTCTTTAAAACTTCATGAGGAATGAAAAGAGTAAATGTGAGGTAAGGAAGTAGAGCCTTATGGCTAAAAAAGCAAACAAAGATATAATGAAAAACATAAATTCAATCTCAAGGCTAAAATGTTAATTATTGTCAGCACATCCTGTTTATTAAAAAGAAACATTCCATAAACATTCTACTCTTTTCTTGAACTGGCTTAAGTTAACCCTTTCCTAGGGAAGATTGGAGCACGGAGCAGACATAATTATTCATGTACATGATTCCTGCTTTCCATTCTGCCAGTGTAAATACTCCTTGATATGTTCGTGTCAAAACTCAACTCACTTTTGAGATTTTTTTTTTAGACAGTCTCTCTTTGTAGCCCAGGATGGATTGCAGTGGCACAATCTCAGCTCACTGCAACCTCCACCTCCCAGGCTCAAGTGATTCTCATGCCTCAGCCTCCTGAGTAGCTGGGTTTACAGGTATATGCCATTACACTGGGCTAATTTTTATGTATTTTTAGTAGGGACAGGGTTTCTCCATGCTGATCAGGCTGGTGTCAAACTCCTGGCCTCAAAATGCTGGGATCACAGGCTTGAGCCACCACTAGCACCACCACCAGTCCCCACAAGGGATATTTTTGTCTGTGGAAGTGAAGCCAACCCAGTGGTCCCATGGATAGTTTTTGTTTTTTTATTTTTGGGTTTTCTTTTTTTGAGTAAACAGAAATAATTCCTTCTAATTTTAAAACATTTGTTTTATCTGAATTCCTTCCTCAGGAAAAGACCTTCAGGCATCTCTAAACAGAAAGTATCAAAGAACTGAAACTCATCAGATCACCACATCCAGACAGTGAATCTGGACCCTCATTCATCATAATTGCTTCCTTGCTCCTCCCTAATTCCTAGTTTCTGTTTTCTTACACATTATTACATTTCTTCCCTGCTATGTACACCTCTAGTTTTAGTAGGTCAGGGAGATGAATTTGACACTCAACTCCTTGGCTGTAGCACCCTATAAAAGACTTCTTCCTTCATGATAATTCTTGTCTCAGTGATCGGCTTTCTGTGTGGCGAATAGCAGGATCTAGATCAAACCCCTGGTGTTTCAGTAACAGAAGTGCTATCTTGTCCTAAATTGCAAGTAATTAAACTGTTATTACATGTATCAGCTAAGTTTAAGGTCTTAAAAATTATTATTCCATGGAGTTTATTATATGAGCTTTGAATTCTAGTAAGTTAAAATCTTAGTTCTCCCACTTTCTGGCTAGAGACCAACTATAAAACAGAGACTCCAAAGTTACCTCATTTATGAAGCAGAAATATCACCTACTTATTTTTGGGGGTTTTCATAAGAATACATAGTAGGAGTTCAATAAATAAAATCCATCTGATAATCAAAAGTGTTTAGGAGTACTCATCCAAAAAATAGTTCACCAAATTGTGTTTGAAAATTTTCTCCCGCTTTCCATTTCTCAAATCACTGAGCACACTTGGAAGAGGTAATCAGAAGATAGAACGGTAAACTAAATCATTCTTAACCAAAATTCAGATGTAAGCAAAAACACAGCCACTTAAGTGTATTCAATTATTCCCCTAGTAGCTAATGTATCATAATGTATACAGACACATACATATCAATAGCATTTTGTATAAATATAAAGCATACAAGGACATAGAATATGCTATTCTATATCTGTGCTGGCTGCTGCTGCTTCTCCCTCTCCTTCCTCCTCTTCTTCCCTCTCCTCCTCCTTTCTTCCTCTTCTGTTTTCTGTGTCTTCTGTCTTCTTCCTATTTCCTCTCATTCCCTATGAATTTGGACTCCTTCTGCCTCTATATTTTTATCAGGGAAAACTCAGACTTTGCTGTGCAAATGTTTCTCGAGAGATCTAACTCTAGTCAGTGTCTTTTTCCATAACTACGGAGCTGCTTTTCAAATACCTGCTTGGGATCTCTATGTGGACATCTTGATGGCACGTTAAACTGACTTTGTCTAAAGTCGCATGTATGTTCTTATTCCCCACAAATTAGCATCTCCTTCTGAGATTCTTATCTCTAAGATGGGAAACCTGAGCTAGGTTTGATTCTTCCTTTCTTTATATTCTATAGCTAAACAATTGATCTTAAGTCCTCTGCCTTGATATCCTAATTATCTGGTCCCTCCTTTCCATTCCTGCTTCCCAATGATTTCCCAATCTTCAGTGTCCCCCGTCATGTAGCCTACAAATTGTACTTAGATGAACCTTCATCCTTAATCACAGAAGCAATAATTTACTTGCATTCTCAAAATCTCCCACTAGAATACATTAAATATAAACTCATGCTTGGCATCTGAGGCTCTCTACCACAGATTATCAAGTTATCTTTTGGGACCTATTGCCTTCTATTCCTTTGTTCCTGAGGTTGTGTTGAATGGCCCCACAAAGCCAGATCTAGCTTGCACATATAATTTTCTTTGGCAAATACAATGGCTTTATACGTTTTGAAATAGTTGCTTATTTCAAACTAGTTGCTAACATTTATACATTGGAAGGTTTCCACATAGAAATCTAGATTCTGGTTTCTTATGAAAAGGTGGGATGTCTGGCAACTTTGAACCTGCATGGCACAAAGGGCTGAAGCTAGGCCGCCAGACTTTCTGAAAGGGAGAAACAGGCCCCAGTTCACTACAGCCTTCACCTGACTGGTGTCACTCAAATTGGTGCTGGCTTGGTACCTGCAGGCACATGGATTTATGACACTTACTTTATACAATCTAGGGCTCCAGCCAAGTGCAACATTCCCAAATGCATAGCGTCTTTACTTCTGTTTCCCCCTCTTTCTAAAAATGCCCTCTCTTTCCTTCTTTCCTGTCTTTACAGCCCATTTCCAACACCCTATCTTTCTCGAAGCTTTCTGTGAGCATCCTGCTGGATGGGACTGCCTGTTTGTAAACCTCTATAACACTCTGTGGCTCTCTTACGGCCCAGAGCCCACCCTCCTTGACATCATAGTCATATCCTTGCTTTCTCCCTGTTCCTCAGGAAGGGATAGAGATGTACACTTTTCCCCACTGCTCAGGCTTTTTTGAGAAGGGGTTTTCCTCTTGACCTAGACTTTCCTCCTCCTCACCACAAAGACAAAGAGCGTTTGTCCCCACTGCCCTTACCCCTCAGGGACTTGACTGTCTACACAGTGAAGAGGCCCTGTCCTGTTTGGCAATAAAGGCATCGATGTGCAGGTGAGACTGAGGGTGTCCACGCTACCTGTGTGTGTCCATCTGTCCGATTCTGAAGGCGAGTAATGGGAAGCCCCTTACTGAGACACATTTAAGACAGGGCTTCCCATCCTGGGTTTATCAGCAAACCAAGCTAAATTTTCATCGTCCTCTGCTTGAATACTTAACCTAGCCACTGTTTCCCCTTTCTGACCTCAATAGTAAGACTTCACTTTTTCTTAAATCTTTCTCCTCAGCTAGCCAAGGTCATTGCACAAAATAGATACTCAAGGGTATCAAATTGAATCAAAACAATCAATATATATAAAATTCATGGAATAAAATTTCACTTATGCTTATTTTCCCATAAACCATAATTTATAGTCCTTCAACATAAATAAGAAAAATAATATAATTTCCCTGTAATGTTAACAAAATACAAGTGACTCACCTATAACATAAAATATTTCCTATTTACATTTTCCTTTTTATGAAAATCATTATGCATCATATCACATATAAAAAGAAAATATATGTTGCCAAAATCTGCCCAGAAAAAAGAAAATATAAAGCTTAAAAGTCACTGAAGAAAGCATCACACGATATGACCTTTGTCAGCAGTCTCGGAGCTCTTGTTTCCAGACTTTTTTTGATTTTCTGGTTGTTTCCTGACAAATGGTATCATATTCCAATATGGCCACTTTGGAAAATCTCTCTAAGTATTGAGCTGATGCTCCAGTGAGAGGATCACTGAAGCCAGAACCTGGAGGAGGAGGTGGGGAGTCAGCTATTAAAATGAATTAAGCACACATGAATCATATTCTATTAAATATAATGTGACTTAAATATTTCTTCCACAAATGACTATTACATACTACTAGTTCTTATACTAACCCCCAAAAAGCATGGCACTGGCATAAAAACAGACACATAGACCAATGGAACAGAATAAACTACCCAGAAACAAATCTATACAACTATAGTGAATTCATTTTCAACAAAGGTGCCAGGAATATACATTGGGGAAAAGATAGTCTACAAATAAATGGTGCTGGGAAAACTGGATATTATGGATATTATAAAACTGGGTATTATGCAGAAAAATGGAACCAGACCCCATCTCTCACCATATAAAAAAAGTCAAATCAAAATGGATTCAAGACTTAAATCTAAGACCTCAAACTATTAATACTAAAAGAAAACATTGGAGAAACTCTGCAGGACACTGGAGTAGTCAAAGATTTCCTGAGTAATACCCCAGAAGCACAGGCAATCAAAGCAAAAATGGACAAATGGGATCTCATCAAGTTATTAATGAAAAGCTTCTGGCAGGGCGTGGTGGCTCACACCTATAATCCCGGCACTTTGGGAGGTCGAGGCGGGTGGATCACAAGGTCAAGAGATCGAGACCATCCTGACCAACATGGTGAAACCCCATCTCTACTAAAAACACAAAAAATTAGCCGGGCGTGCCGGTGCATGCCTGTGGTCCCAGCTACTCGGGAGGCTGAGGCAGGAGAATTGCTTGATACCGGAAAATGGAAGTTGCAGTCAGCGGGGATTGCACCACTGCAATCCAGCCTGGCGATAGAGTGAGACTCGTCTCAAAAAAAAAAAAAAAAGCAATTTAAAATAAAAATAAAATAAAAAAGCTTCTGTACAGCAAAGGAAATAATCAACAAAAAGAAGAGATAACCTACAAAATGGAGAAAATATTTGCAAACTACCCATCTGACAGGGAATTAACAACCAGAATATATAAGGAGCTTAAACAACTCTATGGGAAAAATCTAATAATTCCATTTTAAAGTGGGCAAAAGAGCCAGGCGCGGTGGCTTACACCTATAATGCCTGCACTTTGGGAGGCTGAGGTGTACAGATCCCTTGAACTCAGGAGTTTGAGACCAGCCAGGGCAATACAGCAAGACCCTCTCTCATTTAAACTTTTATGTTAATAAAAATTAATTAATTAATTAATTAAATGTAAATTAGTACAACCACTGTGAAGAACAGTGTGGAGGTTTCTCAGAAAACCAAAAGTGGAGCTACCACATGGTCCAGCAATCCCATTGCTAGGTATATGCCCAAAAGAAAGGAAATCAGTAAATCAAAGAGGTATCTGCATTCCCATGCTTACTGCAGTACTGTTCGTAAGAGCCAAAATTTGGAAGCAACCGAAGTGTCTATCAACAGACAAATGGATAAAGAAAACGGGTTACATATACACAATGGAGTACTATTCAGTCATAAAAAAGAAAGAGATCCTGTCATTTGCAACATTATGGATGGAACTGGAGATGACTATGTTAGGTTAAATTAGTGAGGCACAGAAAGACAAATTTCACAGATTCTCACTTATTTGTGGGTGCTAAAAATTAGAACAATTGAACTCAGGGAGATAGAAAATGGAAGGACTGGAACGATCCAAGATGGCCGATCGCTAACATCCCGGGATTGCAGCACTCAGGGAAGGTGCGGAGAACTAGAGGACGCCACACTTTCAGACAAAGTCTGGTCGCTCATGGAGCAGAAGATCCCCCAGTGGTGGAAACACAGGAGTCACCAGCGCAACTCTTGTGGTCAGCGCAGCGGTTCCGCAGGCACCTCAACGCGGAAGCGCTCAGCACAGAGTAAACGGGACCCGGTTCCCCTTCTGACCGAGGTTTGGAGCCCCGGGAAGGCAGAGTCGCCTACTACGGAAACAAGAAGGAAGCCCGACAGGAGAATCCTGGGCTGAAAAGCACCATCAGTTTTAACGCCGCTGCTCTGGCCCTGGGAACTAACAACCTGGACATCCACTCAAGAGACCTAATCTGAAAGTTGGTAATTTCAAAGACGACAGGAGGATAAATTTACAATGATGGGAAGAAACCAGCGTAAAAAAGCTGAGAATACTCAACGTCAGAACGCCTCTCCCTCTAAAGATGATCACAGTTCCACATCAACAATGGAACAAGGCTTGATGGAGAATGAGCGCCTCCTGATGACAGAACCACTCTTCAAGGAATGGATAATAACAAACTTCGGTGAGTTAAAAGAACATGTTGTAGCCCAACGTAAAGAAACTAGGAACTTTGAAAAAAGGTTTGATGAAATCCTATTGAGAATAGACAACTTAGAGAGGAGTAGGAGTGAATTAATGGAACTGAAGAATACAATACAGGAACTCCGAGAAGTATGCACAGGTTTAAACACTCGAATTGTTCAAGCAGAAGAAGGGATATCAGAGGTCAAAGTCCAACTTAATGAAATAAAACGTGAAGAAAAGATTAGAGAAAAAAGGATAAAAAGGAATGAGCAAAGTCTCCAAGAAATGTGGGACTATGTGAAAAGACCAAATTTACGTTTGATAGGTGTACCTGAATGCGACGGAGAGAATGAATCCAAGCTGGAAAATACCCTTCAGGATATTATTCAGGAAAATTTTCCTAAACTAGCAAAGCAGGTCAACATTCAACCCCAGGTAATACAGAGAACACCACAAAGATATTCCTCAAGAAGAGCAACCCCAAGGCACATAATCATTAGATTCACCAGGGTTGAAACGAAGGAGAAAATACTAAGGGCAGCCAGAGAGAAAGGTCAGATTACCCACAAAGGCAAGCCTATCAGACTTACAGCCGATCTCTTGGCAGAAACTCTACAGGCCAGAAGAGAGTGGGGGCCAATATTCAACATCCTCAAAGAACAGAACCTTCAGCCCAGAATTTCATATCCAGCCAAACTAAGCTTCACAACTGAAGGAAAAATAAAATCTTTTATGAACAAGCAAGAACTCAGAGATTTTATTACCACCAGGCCTGCTTTTCAAGAGCTTCTGAAAGAAGCATTACACACAGAAAGAAACAACCAGTATTAGCCTTTCTAAAAATACACCAAAAAGTAAAGAGCACCAACATAAAGAAGAATTTACACCAACAAATGGATAAAACAGCCAGTCAACATCAAATGGCAGTAACCCTAAATTTAAATTGACTAAATTCCCAATCAAAAGACACAGCCAAAACCCAACGGCATGTTACATCCAGACCTGTTTCACATGCAAGGATACACAAAGACTCAAAACAAAGGGATGGAGAAAGATTTACCAACCAAATGGAGAGCAAAAATAAATAATAAATAAATAAAAAGCAGGAGTTGCAATTCTCGTATCGGATAAAATAGATTTTAAAGCAACAAAGATATAGTGGTAAAAGGATCAATGCAACAACAAGAGCTAACGATCCTAACACCCAGATAGGAGACTTAGATTCAATGAGACAGAAAATTAATAAGGATATCAAGGACTCGAACTCAGATCCAGAACAAGTAAACTTAATAAATATTTATAGAGCTCTCCACTTCAAATACACAAAATATACATTCTTGTCAATACCACATCACACCTACCCATTAGTTTAAATGAAACATTGATTGGCCATTATTAATACCCAATTTTTTTTCAAAATAAAGCAATATTTCCATTTACTCTCCCTCTTTCTCTTCCTCTTTCTTCCTCTCCTTTACTTATTTTTTTTTTCTTTCCTTCTCTCAAAAAAAAAAAAAAGAAATCAACTTGTAAACCTCTAGATCCAGGTCGGCAATGTCTCTTTCGTTGCTTGATTTCCTTTCTTCCCTTCCCTCCCTCCCTCCCTCCCTCCCCGCTTCCTCCATTCCTTCCTTCCTTCATCCCTTCCTTCCTCCCTACCGTCCTTCTTCCCTTCCTTCCTGCCTTCCTATAAAAAAAAAAAAAAAAGAAAGAAAATGGAAGGATTGTTACCAGAGGCTGGGAAGGATAGTGGGGGCTGGGGGGGAGTGGGGATGGTTAATAGGTACAAAAAATTCAAAGAATGAATAAGAACTAGTATTTGATAGCACAACAGGGCAATGATAGTCAATAATAATTTACTTGTAGGTTTAAAATAACTTAAAGAGTATAATTGGATTGTTTGTAACACAAGGATAAATGCCTGAGAGGATGGATACTCCATTTACCCAGGTGTGATTATTACATATTGTATGCTTATATCAAAATATCTCATATACCCTATAAATATATATACTTACTATGTACCCAGAAAAATTTTTTAAAACTACTAATTTTTGATATAACATATGTTTTGAATTAAAAATGCCATGTTTACTTTTTTTTTTTTTTTTTTGAGATGAAGGATGGAATCTTGTTCTATCACCTAGGCTGGAGCGCAGTGGTGGGATCTCAGCTCACTGCAACCTCCACTTCCCAGGTTCAAGTGATCCTCATGCCTTAGTCTCCTGAGTAGCTGGGACTGCAGGCATGTGCCATCATGCACAGCTAGTTTTTGTATATTTAGTAGAGACAGGGTTTCACCATGTTGTCCAGGCAGATCTTGAACTCCTGGCCTCAACTGATCTGCCCACCTCAGCCTCCCAAAGTACTGGGATTACAGGCATGAGCCACCATACTCAGTTTCAATGCTTACTTTCTAAAATGACTATGTGCCTCAAAAAAAATTCATCTAAAAACTTTTAATGCTTGTATTTAATTATATAAAATTATGTTGGTGCAAAAGTAATTGCAGTTCTAAAAATCACAAATACTTTTACACCAACCTAATCTGATTCTGTACAATACTTTTTAAAACATGTGATGACTGAGATTTATTTCAAAGTAAAGGCACAATCTCCATAAATAATTAACTCATTTCATATTTTACATGCCTATCAAGTTATTTTCTTCAAATAAAAACATTTCTCATAAATACTGAGAAGTAAAATAAAATGTTTACTTAGCTGAAATAGCAATAATCAAGCTTCTATCATAGGGTGGTAGTAATAACAACAGATAGCATTTGTTGAATGATCTTTGTCAAGTACTTTAAATCTATTTTACCCATACAACAACGCTATGAAGTAGTAATCCGTACTATCTCAAGTTACACGTTTATGGACTTCTGTTCTTAGCAGTACAATGGACTTGACACTTTAAAAGACCCTCTGGCAGCAAAATACCTAGATTCCAGGCATTAAGCAAACCTGAAAAAACTTCAAAGAATCATATGGACAAATGCAATTAAGTTGGAAGTTGTTAATAAGAGAAATTTAAAATTCTGATATATTTAGAAATTTATACATGTGTTAGTCCATTTTTACGCTGCTGAGAAGGACATACCTGAGACTGGGTAACTTATAAACAAAAAAAGGTTTAATGTACTTACAGTTCCACGTGGCTGAGGAGGCCTCACAGTCACGGCAGAAGGCAAAAGTCACTTCTTACATGGTGGCAGAAAAGAGAGAATGAGGACCAAACAAAGGGGGTTTCCCTTTATAAAACCATCAGATCTCATGAGACTTATTCACTATTGTGAGAACAGTATAGGGGAAGTGCCCCCATGATTCAATTATCTCCCACTGAATCCATCCCACAACATATAGGAGTTACGGAAACTATAATTCAAGATGAGGATTTGGGTGGGGACACAGCCAAACCATATCAACACACTTTCTAAATTATCAGTCAATAAAGAAATCGTAATAACATAAAAAATATTTGTTGCTGAATAATAAATATCACGAAAATTGTTTAATGGAACAAAAGTTGTATAGAGAGAGGTTTACACCCTAAAATGTCCATGTTAGAAAAGAAATTGAGAATTTAAAAGACAGGTATTAGATATACATTAGGAAAAGAGTAAACTCAAAGAACATGGAGGAAAAAAGATAATATAGAAAAGAGGAGAAATCAATGAGGTAGAAAACAAAGTTACATAAAAGATTTTATAAAAAGACAAAAGTTCTTCACTTAAAAAAACTAATAAAACAGGAAAATGTCTAGTGACATTACTGAAGAAAATAAAAGAAGGCACAAATATATAATATTGAGAAAAAGAGGAACAGAATTACAGATAAAGCAAAGACTAAACATTTTGCTATTAAGTTTTTAAAACTTAGGCAAAATGCAAAAGTTTCTGGAAAATATAACTTACCAAAACTGATTGAAAAATTTGAATACCTTAAGAGTCTTAAATTTAAAATGATTGAATCAATATTAAAAGATTATCCCAAAGAAGACAAATAACCCAAATGAATTTTACAAATGAATTTTCTCAAACTTTCAAGAGAAAGATCATTCCAATTTTAGGTCATATTCTTCAGAGAATAGAAAGAGAAGAAATAGTCCCCAATTCATTCCACAAGGCCATTATAATGTTGACACTGAATCCAGACAAGGACAGAACAAAAAGAAAATTCATGGCAATCTCACTCTACTTACCAACATAGGTAAAAAATCCCAAATGAAATATTGGCAAATTAAATATGTCAGAACATAAAAAATAATAAATCATTTCTCAATTGGGTGATCTCAGGAATGCAAGGGTGACTGAATGCTACAAAAATCTGTACATGTTATTCTTCACACTAAAATATTAAATTAAAAAAATATGATCACCTCAATCAGTTCAGGAAAATTATTTAGTAAAATTCAACTTTCACTTAAAAGAAAAAAGAACTTTAGCAAATAAAGGGAACTTCTTTAACTTCATTAAGCATATCTGTTCAAAATCTAAAGCAAGCATGATTCTTAGGGAGCAAACATTAAAGGGATCTACTTTAAAATTAGAAACAAGTCAAAGATGCCTACTATTCACTTCTACTCAGTATTGTATTTGTGGTTCTAGCTAGCTTAGTAAAATAAGAAAAAGAAAGGCATAGAATTTGGAAAGGAGGAAACAAAACTGACATTATTTCTAGATGATTATGATAATCTACATAGATGATCTACAATAATCTATTAATTATAAGAAATAATGTGACTTTGGCAAGGTAGATGGCTATTAAGACCAAATGACAAAACAACATTTCAAAATACCCGTAATAGAAAGTTAGAAATTTTAATTTAAAAAGAATTGTGGCAAACTATTAATCAATCTCTTAAAACTTTTTTCCTCTTCTTCCATAACAGAATTTTAACTGGGCACATGGCCAGCGAGGTATAGATTACATTTCTCAGCTTACTTTAAAAATAATTATAGCCTTGTTATTAAAGATACTAACAGAAATAAATTTCTATTGTTTATAAGGAACCCAGTTTACAGAATTTTGTTATAGCAGCACAAACAGACTAAGACACTTGTATTATTTATAGTTCTGCTTCTGTTGTTTGTTTCTCCTCTTGTTTTTTGTTATTCTTCTATGCCTAGTAAGTTTTGACCGGATGCTAGACACTGTGTATGAAAACCTATAAGGCTCTGGTTCATCTTATAGTTTTCCAGAGAGAATTTTATTTTCTTCTGTCAGGAAGATCAATTTAATCCAGTCCAGACTGGGTTTTAGGTTTTTTTAAAGCTAGTCTATTAAGCCAGTCATTGTGGCACATGCCTGTAACTCCAGCACTGTGGGAGGTCAATGTGGGCAGATGACTTGAGGTCAGGAGTCTGAGACCAGCCTGGCCAATGTGGTAAAACCCCATCTACCCTGGCCAACGTAGTGAAACCCCATGTCTACTAAAAATATAAAAATTAGCCAGGCAAGGTAGTGCATGCCTGTAGTCCCAGCTACCCAGGAGGCTAAGGCAGGAGAATTGCTTGAACCTGGGAGGCAGAGGATACAATGAGCCAAGATCTGCACTCCAGCCTGGGCAACAGAGTGGGACTGCACCTCAAAGAAAAAGAAAGAAATCCAATCTATCCTTGTTGGTATGCCTTTATTTATAGTGTACAGTCCTATGGGAGTTTCAACTGAAAGCCTAGAGCGTGTACTAACAGCTCTCCATCTTGGCAGGCCTTAAACTCCTACCTCTGTCTCCACAGCAAATGCTGTTACTGAAATCTCTATGCTCAGTTCTTAAGCATCCTAGAAGCTGTTTTCTGCTTGATTTTTGAAAAATATTGGCCCAGTACACAACTATTTGGGAATAGACAAATACTTGGAGAGGAAATTGCTCACAGAATTTGGGGTTCACTTCTCTTTGGTTATTCCTCCATATGTTGGCCTCTCAAGTTCTGTCTACTGGTAAAGGTAGTCTTTTATTTTTTCATTTTTATTTTTCCCTTTCAATTCATTTAATTTCAACAATCTGTCAAAAACAGCCAATAAACAAATACTGAATTACATTCTGTTGGGTTTTTTAAAGGCTCTAGACTGTAAAAAACATCTTGTGTGTCTTCCACCCTGACCACCCTGCTACTTTTCCATATACCACAAGCCACTCATAGACACAAAGCCAGGGGGAAAGCAGACATGGTCTACTTGGAGCCAGTAGACAGGAGGGCGATGAGTCCTGATGAAGCACTTGTGGACAAAATGTAGTTCACTGTAGGGCTGAAGTTCTTCAATATGAAGAAGGAAGCAACAATGACCAAGACCAGGAACAGAGTGTTGTTACAGAAGATGGAAAATGTTGTAGCTTCATAATCAGCAACTTCATTCTTCTTCCACAGGATTCTTTCACCTTTCTCCTTCCGAAACATCTTTCTATTATCAGCTTCAGAAAGTTTTTGAGTCACTTCTTTGGAAACAGCATCCTCCCTCTTCTGTGCTACTTTGTGCTTGAGAACAAATTTCACATTCTTGTATGCAAAGGCTACCAAATATATGCTTACTAGGGTCATCACACTATACAAAACAGCAGACTGAATAAGATCCACATGCCATATTCTCCAGTATACCAGATGGGGATGGCAGACACGATGAACGCGTTCCGCGGAGGACTTGGCCAAGAGGTTGTGGCTGAAATCCTGCAGGAGCAGGTCCTCCTCTGACTGCTGTTTGGAACTGCCTTTGGGAGCCATGGCGGAGTGAGAGACTACAATAGGAAAGATAGTCTTTTAAAAGCTATTTCATCATAGCCAGAGGAAGTTCTCAGGTCGTTTTTTTTAAGGTACGACTATTGAAATAGATGACAGTTGCCACAGTAATCCTTTAAAAACTCTGATCACATTAAAATTATTCTTTTTTAAAATCAATCAATGGCTCTTCATTACAATCAGAGGTAAATTAAAAGTCCTTTCAGGCCAGGCACGGTGGCTCACACCTGTAATCCGAGCATTGTGGGAGGCCAAGGCGGGAGGATCATGAGATAAGGTGTTTGAGACCAGCCTGACCAACATGGTGAAACCCTGTCTCTACCAAAAGCACAAAAATTAGCCCAGTGTGGTGGCGCACACCTGTGATCCTAGCTACTTAAGAGGTTGAGACAGAAGAATCGTTTGAACCCAGGAGGCTGAGGTTGCAGTGAGCCAAGATCGCGCCACCGCACTTCCAGCCAGGGTGACAGAGTGAGACTCCATCTCAAAAACAAAACAAAACAAAACAAAACAGTCCTCTCTATGGCCCTATACAATCAGATGCTCCATTATGTTTCTTACCTCATCTTCCATTACTTAGACACACTGTAGTCTTGATATCCTTGCAACAGGTCAGGCACCATCCTGCCCTGAGAGCCTTTGCTGATCCCAAGTGAATAACTTAACTCCTTCACTTCTTTCAAGTCTTTGTTCAAAGATTACTCTCTGTTAAACCTTCCCTAATCTCTCTATTTAAAATTGTAAATCACTCTATTCTGATATCCCTTACCCTGCTCTATTTTGTTGTTTCTACTGCACTTCCCTTCTGGCATACTATACAATAGACTCATTTGTTATATTTAATGTCTATTGGTTATATTCTTCCATTAGAATGTAAACTCCACCAGGGCAGAGATCTTTGTTTCATTCAGAGATATTCCTTGAGCTCAGGCACCTAAAGCAATGTCTGCCACAAAACAGACAATCAATTCATACTTGTTGAATGAAAATGAATACACAATGCATGAGCTGCCTTCTTTTTTTTTTTTTTTTTGAGACCGGGTCTCCCTCTGTCATCCAGGCTGGAGTGCGGTGGCACAATATAAGATCATTGCAACCTCTGCCTCCCAAGCTCAAGCAATTCTCCCACCTCAGCCTCTCAAGTAGACAGGAGTACAAGTGTGAGCCACCACAGGATAATTTTTGTATTTTGTAGAGATCGGATTTTGCCCTGTTGCCCAGGCTGGTCTTGAACTCCTGGGCTCAAGCAATCTGCCCGCCTTGGCCTCCCAAAGCACTGGAATTATAGGCATGAGCTACCATGTCTGGTCCATGAACTCCCTTATTGTATGACTCTGAAGGAAAATAACTTTTAATAAATATTTACTGAAAATTCAATCTGTTGCAAAAACTAGTGTAGGCACTATAGGGATATGAAGGTGAATAAGATACAGAAGCCATAATGATGGCCTATTGGAAAAGAGGCTGGCAAATGCTCATTTTGGCCAAGATTCAAAGGAATGTCTTTTGTTCATTTTTTTTGAGATGGGGTCTCACTCTGTCATCCAGGCTGGAGTGCAGTGGTGCAATCTCAGCTCACTGCAACCTCCACCTCCCAGGTTCAAAGAGTTCTCCTGCCTCAGCCTCCTGAGTAGCTGAGATTGCAGGCACATGCCCCCACGCCCAGCTAATTTTTTGTATTTTTATTAGAGAAGGGATTTCACCTTATTGGCCAGGCTGGTCTTGAACTCCTGACCTCATGATCCACCCACCTTGGCCTCCCAAAGTCCTAGGATTGCAGGCGTAAGCCATCATGCCTGCCCAGCAATGTCTTCTGTTCTAATTAACATTTATATTTTTATTTTACACTGTCTGTTGATTACAGAGGCTTTTTTAGTATATGGAAATTCAGATAAAGAAAATATTCAAGAAAAAGTTCATGAACATTTAACCTTATAAACTTCTATAGAATGAGCTTGCAGAGTTACTAACAAGTCAATTCTGACAGCTGCCAGTAATGTCAAGAGAAGAGTTACTTAGTCATTTTGGTTTTTGTTGTTTGTTTGGAGGTGTTCAGTTAACTCCATTATTCCATAAGCCAAAGTCATGGAAGTATGAGTGTGTTAGAGGAAGACAAGTATGATTACGATAAAAATTTTAAATAAGGTTTTAAAAATATTTAACTTTATTTTTCACTTTTATTTCAAATTCAGGAATACATATGTAGGTTTCTTATATAGGTAAACTTGTGTCATGGGGATTTTTATACAGATTATTTCATCACCCAAATACTGAACCTAGCACCCATTAGTTATTTTTCCTGATCCTCTCCCACCTCCGATTTTCCACATTCAGGTAGGCCCCAGTGTCTGTTGTTTCTCTCTGTGTGTCCGTGTGTTCTCATCACTTAGCTACCACTTATAAGTGAGAACATGCGGTATTTGGTTTTCTATTCCTGCATTAGTTTGCTAAGCATAATGGCCTCCGGCTCCATCCATGTTCCTGCAAAGGACATAATCTTGTTCTTTTTCATGGCTGCATAGTATTCCATGGTGTATATGTACCACATTTTCCTTGTCCAGTCTACTACTGATGGGCATTTAGGTTGATTCTATGTCTTCGCTATTGTGAATAGTGCTGCAGTGAACAAAAGTATGCATGTGTCTTTATGACAAAAGGATTTATATTCCTTTGCGTATAGACCCAGTAATGGCATTGCTGGATCAAATGGTATTTCTGTTTTTAGGTCTTTGAGGAATCACCACACCATTTTCTGCAATGGTTAAACTAATTTACATTTTTATCAATAGTGTATAAGTGTTCCTTTTTCTCCATAACCTCTCCAGCATCTATTATATTTTGACTTTTTAGCCATTCTGATTCAGCAAGATGGTATCTCATTGAGGTTTTGATTTGCATTTCTCTAATGATCAGTGATATTGCGCTTTTTTTCATATGCTTGTTGGCCACATGTATGTCTTCTTTTGAAAAGTGTCTGTTCATATTCTTTGCCCATGTTTTAATAAGGTTGTCTTTTTCTTGTAAATTATTTAAATTCCTTATAGATGCTGGATACTAGACCTTTGTCAGATGCATAGTTTGCAAAACTTTTCTTCCATTCTGTAGGTTGTCTGTTTACTCTGTTGATAGTTTCTTTTGCCGTGAAGAAGCACTTTAGTTTAATTAGATCCCATTTGTCAATTTTTGCTTTCGTTGGAATTGCTTTTGGCATCTTTGTCATGAAATCTTTGCCTGTTTCTATGTCTAGAATGATATTGCCTATATTGTCTTCCAAGGTTTTTATGGTTTGGGGTTTTACATTTTAAAATAACTTGAGTTTATTTTTGTATATAATGTAAGGAAGAGGTCCAGTTTTGATCTTCTGCATATGGCTAGCCAATTAGCCCAGCATCATTTATTGAATAGGGAGACCTTTCCCCATTGCTTGTTTTTGCCAGTTTTGCTAAAACTCAGATGGTTGTAGATGTGTGGCCTTATTTCTGATCTCTTTATTGTATTCCATTGGTCTATGTGTCTGTTTTTGTACCAGTACCATGCTGTTTTGGTTACCATAGACCTGCAGCATGGTTTGAAGTCAGGTAGTGTGATACTTCCAGCTTTGTTCTTTTTAGTTAGGATTGCCTTGGTTATTTTTGGCTCTTTTCTGGTTCCATATGAATTTTAAAATAGTTTTTTCTAGTTCTATGAAGAAAGTCCTTGGTAGTTTAACAGGAATTACATTGCTTTGAGTAGAATAGTTATTTTAACTATATTGAGTCTTCCTCTTCATGAACATGGAATGTTTTTCCACTCGTTTGTGTCATCTCCAATTATTTTTTGAGCAGTATTTTGTGGTTCTTCTTGTAGAGATCTTTGTAGTTCTCCTTGTAGAGATCAGGTTAGCTGTATTCCTAGGTATATTATTCTTGTTGTGCCAACTGTGAATGGGACTGTGTTTCTGATTTGGTTCTTGGCTTCACTGTTGTTGGTGTATAAGAATGTTATCAATTTTTGCACATTGATTTTGTATCCTGAAATTTTGCTGAAGTTGTTAATCAGCTTAAGAAGCTTTTGGGCCAAGACTATGGGGTTTTCTGGATATAAGTTCCTGTCACCTACAAGCAGGGATAGTTTCACTTCCTCTCTTCCTATTTGAATAAACTTTATTTCTTTCTCTTGCCTGATTGCTCTGGTCAGAACTTCCAATACTATGTTGAATATGAGTGGTGAGTGTCTTGTGCTGGTTTTCAAGGGGAATGCTTCCAACTTGGCTGTTCAGTATGATGTTGGCTGTGGATTTGTTATAGATGGCTCTTATTATTTTGAGGTATGTTCCTTCAATATGTAGTTTATTGAGAGTTTTTAACATGAAGGGGTGTTGAAGTTTATCAAAAGCCTTTTCTGCATCTGTTGAGATAATCATGTGGTTTTTGTCTTTAGTTCTGTTTATGTGATGAGTCACCTTATTGACTCAGGTATGTTGAACCAACCTTACACTGCAGGGATAAAGCCTACTTGATCGTAGTGGATTAGCTTTTTGGTGTGCTGCTGGATTCAGTTTGTCAGTATTTTGTTGAGGATTTTTACATCAATGTTCACCAGAGATAATGGCCTGAAGTTTTCTTCTTTTTGTTGTGTCTCTGCATGTTTTCATATCAGAATGATGCTGGTCTCATAGAATGAGTTATGGAGGAATCCTCCTCCTCAAATTTTTAGATAGTTTCAGGAGGAATGGTACCAGCTCTTCTTTGCACATCTGGTAGAATTCAGCTGTGAATCTGTCTGGTCCTGGGATTTTTGAATGTTAGGCTATTTGTTACTGATTCAATAAAAATCTTAAGCATTTAAGGAAATAGTTGTTGCACATAAGGAAAGGATGAATCATTTGACAGACTGAAGGACAAATGGCAAATAAAATATATCTTAGTGCCATAAACCCTTTTAATCACCATGAACTTAGGAGTAACTTGACTTAAGAGTAGTTTTTTGGGAACAAAACTGTTGGTACATAGATAAGTTTCTGTACTGAAGGTCATAAGCACACAGGATTCACAAAAATAACAATTAGAAGATAAAGCTAGAAAGGCAAGCTGAGGGAAGATGGTAAGGGGTTCAATGCCAAGCTAAAGAGTTCATACTTAGTCTGTGGGTAATGAGGGAGTCATTGTTTTTGAAGAAGAGCATAATGTGATTAGAAGTCAAAGTTTTAGGCATTTTTTGTGGCATTGAAGGATTTGAAAGATCAGACATTCAAAACAAGAAGACCAGTTTGCAGGCTACTAAATGGCCCGAGTGAGATATGATGAGGGCCCACCCTAGGGTCCTGAGATTATAAAAGCCATGTTTATAATGAACCCAGAATCCTCTTAGTTTATAAAATAAACAAAGCTTGAAAGAAGTAGTAACAAAACAAAGACAATTAAACCAATGAAAAAAGATAAGGTACATGACACCCAAGACAGGTGGTAGGAAAAAGGACGAGTCAGCTTACCTTTTGATTTCTCCTGAAGTGGTGCCACACTGCCTGTCTCTTTGGTCTTCTTTAACCTAAACATTAAATATTATCATAAAATCACAAATATAAATTCAGGGTACAGTGAAACTCAGTTGTTGAATGCCATCACATGGAAATTAAATAAATGTTTAATAAAGGAAAATATTTCCATTATAAAATTCCATCAGAAGCAGATATGAGCCAACGTAACACCTTACTTTTTACCAGTGGCTGAGTGGTATGTCTAACTTTTCCCACAGATCTTTATCACACCTTTCACTATAGTCGTGACTCAAGCAATGCTAAGAGAGAGGGAATTGAGATAAACAGACCATTTGCATATGTTGAATACCAACTACCACTGATTTGTGCACTTTTTACCTATCAATCACTTCAATCTAAATTTTGCCATAACTTTTGTTCCTACTGAATACATCTAGATAATAAGTAGATTATTAGGGGAAATATATCATGATTGAATCTGCTGTGGGTGAGAAAACCCATTATAGAAATCCCAAATTTCTTGTAACAATATTTTTTTTGAGACAAGGTCTTACTGTCTCCCAGGCTAGCTTGATGCAATCACATAGCTCACTGTAACTTTGAACTCCTAGGCTCAAGCAACTTTCCTGCGTCAGCTTCTCCAGTAGCTGGGATGATAGGTACATGCCACGACACAAGGCGAATTAAAAAAAAATGTTTGTAGAGATGGGGTCTCACTATGCCCAGGCTAGTCTCAAACTGCTGGCCTCAAGCGATGTTTCTGCCTCAGCCTCCCAAAGTGCTGGGTTTCCAAGCATGAGCCACCACGTCCAGCCTCATGAAACTATTTTACACTTTAAAAGTCAGCAGCAACTTCGCAGTACTCCACCTCTAGGATACTATTATCATTTATATTACTAAAGCGTGCTCTGAGATTCACTAAAAAACTTTGCTAACCAATAAGAAAATTTGAAAAAAAATTACACTTTTAATCAAATATTCACACAAGGAGGGAAAAAAAGAGAGTAAGGAGTAGTGCATAAAACAAACAAAAATGACTACTTCCCCACTTTGCCAAAACTGCTCCTTCACAGGGCGCTGTGCAACGTGCAGAGGAAAACAACAGACTTGCAGGCACTCTGACATGTTCTCACTACAACGGCTAAAATGAAGACACTTGAGTTAAAGGCAGGGAAAGAACTAACATTTATGTTTGCCAAGCACTTTATATACATTATGTCATTTGGCCATTACTATTCCCCTTTATATATGAAGAACACTTGTCATAACATGAATAAAATATATTCAATTATCCTTCATTGACTTAAGTAAATTCACATTCAAATCAATGTAAAATGTGTAGAAATAATTTCGCAGTCAAATCACAAACGAAAAACAGAAACAAACGAACAAAAACCTGAAATATGTGGAAGCAATACGAAGCAAAATAAAGACCCCAAACTAACATCCAGAAAGGACTAATTCACGGTGTTTTCCAGGCTTCCAGTGTCTTTAAGATGATCATGTGTATGGAAGGAAGGGTAACAAGACCAGTCCATACTGATACAAAGTCCATTGGCACAGGCAGCCCTACACACTCCTACCACCTCCCCAAAGGGCACTGTTACCCTTGATGAAAATGACATAGGTTGGGAGCAGTGGCTCACACCTGTAATCCCAGCACTTTGGGAGGCCGAGGCAGGTGGATCACAAGGGCAGGAGATCCAGACCATCCCGGACAACATGGTGAAACTCCGTCTCTACAAAAACACAAAAAATTAGCCAGGCATGATGGTGGGACCCTGAGATCCCAGTTACTTGGGAGGCTAAGGAAGGAGAATTGCTTGAACCCAGGAAGCAGAGGTTGCAGTGAGCCGAGATCATGCCACTGCACGCCAGTCTAGCAACAGAGGAAGATGTCATCTCAAAAAAAAAACAAAAGAGACTGGGCACGGTGTCTCATGTCTGTAATCCCAGCACCTTGGGATGCCCAGGTGGGTGGATCACGAGGTCAAGAGATAGAGACCATCCTGGCCAACATGGTGAAACCCCATATCTACTAAAAATACAAAAATTAGCTGGGCATGGTGGGACGCTCCTGTAGTCCCAGCTACTCAGGAGGCTGAGGCAGGAGAATTGTTTGAACTCGGGAGGTGGAGATTGCAGTGAGCTGAGATCACGCTGCTGCACTCTAGCCTGGCGACACAGCAAGACTCCGTCAAAAAGAAAAGAAAAGAAAGAAAGGGGAGGGGAGGGGTAGGGGAGGGGAGGGGATGGGAGGGGAGGGGATGGGAGGGGAGGGAAGGGGAGGGGATGGGAGGGGAGGGGAGGGGAGGGGAGGGGAGGGGAGGGGAGGGGGAAAGAAAGAGAGAAAGAAAAGAAAGAGAGAAAATGACAAGCTGAGAGTCAGGGGCACAAGTGTCTTGGTTCCAATGTAACTGACTGTCCTTAGTAGCTTTATAGTCATGTTTCAAACAGTCCCTCTTCTTTCTGCATCCCCGCCATTGATGTAAGTTACCATTAGTAGCAACTCTCTCTCTCTCTCTTCCATTTCTGATTCTGCCTTATTTTCTTCTAATCTTACTTTAGAAAGAACAATTTTGCATTTTATATTTCTATAACTTGAAAATCTGTCTTCAGATAATATTAAAAATGATGAGAAAAGTTATATGTACGATATTGTTTATCGTGTTATTTACAAAACCAAAAAAATCAAAGCATCTAAGTAAACTGTGATGAAGTAACTGTGGATACTCAGTGAAATATAATGTGGTTGATAAGACTGTGATTAAGTAACTGTGGATACTCAGTGAAATATAATGTGGTTGGTAAGACTGTTTAAAGAAAATATAGTGGCATGACAAAGTGTGTATATTAAGATTTTTAAAAGGCAGGATAAAAATTTTAAGTACACTAAAATCATGACAATGAAATCCATGAAAAAGAATTTTTCTTTCTTTTGATAGAAGGGAATATTCAACAATAAAAATGGATATGTTAGGATGGGTAGATTATCAAATAATTATTTTCCTTTTTTCTGCAAAGTTCTTATTCTTATTTTCATAATTTAAATAAAAATTATTAACTTGTCATTTTAATATTACCCAAATTTATTTCAAGAGTACTTAAAAAGAACAATAATATTAGCTGGAAAACTCAAGAAACATCTTTTGAAATGTTAATCTTATGTTCTAGGTATGACTGGATGACTTTAAAGTTCATTATAATAGGAAGATAATATAAAAATGTAAATCCTCCCCTAAAGAGAGTTGCAACTCTGAATACTATAAGTACTTCACTTTTTTTTTCTTTTTTCTTTTTTTTTTTTTTTTTTTTTTTGAGACGGAGTTTCGCTCTTGTTACCCAGGCTGGAGTGCAATGGCGCAATCTCGGCTCACCGCAACCTCCGCCCCCTGGGTTCAGGCAATTCTCCTGCCTCAGCCTCCTGAGTAGCTGGGATTACAGGCACGCACCACCGTGCCCAGCTAATTTTTTGTAATTTTTAGTAGAGACGGGGTTTCGCCATGTTGACCAGGATGGTCTCGATCTGTTGACCTCGTGATCCACCCGCCTCGGCCTCCCAAAGTGCTGGGATTACAGGCTTGAGCCACCGCGCCCGGCCCTTTTTTTCTTTTTTAATAAAGACTGTTTCTCCATGTTTGTCAGGCTAGTCTTGAACTCCCGACCGCAGGTGATCCGCCTGCCTCGGCCTCTCAAAGTGCTGGGATGACAGGCGTGAGCCACCATGCCCAGCCAAGTGCTTCACTTTTTTTAAATGCTACCGGAATGAATAACTACTAGACATTTCTAGACACTCAACAAGTATCAGAGGAACAAATAAACCAAAGCAAAAGCTGTATAGAATGTGAGACTATCTTACTGACTTAGAGATCCCTTTGGAGAGTTTTCTTTTCTTTTCTTTTTAAAATAGAGATGGGCTTTTGGGCTGGGCATAGTGGCTCACGCCTGTAATCCAAGCACTTTGGAGGCCAAGGTGGGCAGATCACCTGAGGTCGGGAGTTCAAGACCAGCCTGACCAACATGGTGAAACCCCATCTTAAAAAAAAAGAGATGGGGTTTCACTGTGTTAGCCAGAATGATCTCGATCTCCTGACCTCATGATCCATCCGCCTCGGCCTCCCAAAGTCCTGGGATTATAGGCATGAGCCACCGCACCCGGCTGAGTTTTCTTTTAATAGCATGTCAGTCAGTCTGATTTTTAGCAGGAAAAGTATTTATAATAATGTTTTCAAATGCCAGTATTCAAAGTCAGGGAGACTTCTGGCAGAAAAATCTGTTTCTGATAGTCGATGCAGGATGTCAAATAGGCCAACATTTCATTCAGAATCTTCCTTCACACTACTTCAGTCAGACTAGAAATGAAGCACAAGGTTCTATATGCAGGGAATAGAAACTTATTAATTTGCAGAGAGTTAATTTTTAGCATTAGAAAAAAAATGCCCTTAAATCTTTTCTGGTAATGTCACTAAAAAACAGAGAAAAGTGCCAACTTGTCAAACTGAATAAAATGGCTTAGATTTTAAAAATTAAATTATTCAAGAAAAACAAATCAACAACAGGCAAAAATGAATTCAATTCACTGGCCAGAAAAACCTCACATTCAGCAGTATTACTAAAAATACAAAATGAGACTTTAACAGCGGTGACCTACCTGACTGCAGACACCTTGGCATCAGCACGTGGCAGTCTTTTCGGAACCTCTAGTGAAATTGAACTCACCACACTTTTTGGGGAACTTTGCAGTCCTGGTAAATATGGCATTTTGATACATTCTTTGAGGTCTCCTAGACCAAATGCTGTGGCATATTCTGGTTGAAAATATATAATAATCATCTTGATTAAATGTATACTTCTTGTTTTACTATATACTAAAATACATAATGAAATACACAAAATAGTAACCATTAAGTTAAAAAAAAAAGTAACTGTAATTTATCTAGCGTCTTTCCCAGGAGAATGGCTTTCATTCTGCATCTTGACTATAAGGATTGCAGGAAGGAGTAGATTAAGGGGTTGATTAAGAGTGGAATAAGATAGAACCCAATCTTCAGACAAAAAAAACAAACAACAAAATAACAAAACAAAACAAAAACAAGAGAAAAAAGAAACAAGAGTGGAATAAGGAAAAGGAACAGCTTCACAGATCTTCCACAGTCATCACTATCCTCTGCCTTCATTATTTTACTTAGAATTCCCGCCATATTAGATACCTTCACACTGAAACAAAAGGCACTTTGAAGAGTATTGTATTATCTAGCACTCTGAGTCTTTCCACTTTCCCGCTTTTATGTAAATAAGAGGTGTAAACACATGATCATCTGAGCTAGCAATAGGACGTCAAAGAATTCCACTTGAGGCACTGATTTTAATTTTCCGTATGCGAAATTCCACACCAAATCTGTAAACCGTAACACTGAAGCATCAAGGCTGGTTCTTCTACTAACCTCACATATCCATCGCACAGAGAGATGGTCAAATTATTTTTTTTAATTTTAAAAGCATTAAATGGAAAAGAAAAAAGAGATTAAGAGGTTAAAGGTGTGGGTGTTCTTTGAACTAAACAGAGATTTTTTTTTAAAGGATTCTCTGCCAGGTGCAGTGGCTCACGCCTGTAATCCCACTACTTTGGGAGGCCAAGGTGGGCAGATCATAAGGTCAAGAGTTTGAGACCATCCTGACCAACATGGTGAACCCTGGTCTTTACTAAAAATACAAAAATTAGCTGGGCGTGGTGGTGCATGCCTGAAATCTCAACTACTCAGAAGGCTGAGGCAGGAGAACAGCTTGAACCCAGGAGGTGGAGGTTGCAGTGAACTGAGATCACACACCATTGCACTCCAGCCTGGGCAACAGAGTGAGACTCCACCACACACACACACACACACACACACACACACACACACACACAAATTCTACAAAGCAAGTGTAGCACAGCAATAACAATGGTATTTAATGGGACTAAAGTCATTATATTGAATGTTCAAAATGTTATTTTGTAACTTTTGATTTTTCCTCTTTTGGGAAAAATAGCTTCTCTTGGTCAAAAAGTATATAGACTCTTTTTTCAACAATTAGATTTGGGGATAGGAGGGTGGATAAACTGTTGTCTGAGTACCTTTAATGGGAACCTTGTGAGAAAGTTGAAGAAAATATATAGCAACACATTCAAAACCAGAGGGATAAATCATTGAATAGTTTGAATTTTACTACTTTCAAGAATTATTTTTCCATTAATAAAGTTGGAAGCAGAATTCAGAATAAACAAATATAATTAACTTGAAAGTAAGGGGCATAGCTATTAATATACTCATCTATATGTCAAAAGTTCTCAAACTAGTCTTCATTGAGCAACTATGGGATTTAAGACACTTTCCACATAAATCACAAAAATAAAATTTTGGTAAGTTTTTTTTTTTTTTGAGACAAGGTCTCGCTTTGTTGCTCAGACTAAGTACGGTGGAGTGATCATGGCTCACTGCAGCCTCAACCTCCCTAGGCTCAGGTGACCCTTCTACCCTCAGCCTCCCAAGTAGCTGGGACCACAGGCACACATCACCACGCTCAGCTAATTTTTGTGTTTTTTTTAGAGATGGGGTATCACCATGTTGCCCAAGCTGATCACTAACTCCTAGGCTTAAGAGGTCCACCTGCCTTGACTTCCCAAAGTGCTGAAATTACAGGCTGAGCTACTGCACCTGGCCTTGCTTAGAATTATTAATACAGGGCAAGGCATGGTGGCTCAAAGCTTGTAATCCCACCACTTTGGGAGGCCGAGGTGAGTGGATTACCTCAGGTCAGGAGTTCGAGACCAGCCTGCCCAACATGGTGAAACTCCATTTCTACTAAAAATAAAAAATTAGTTGGGCATGGCAGCAGATACCTGTAATCCCAGCTACTTGGGAGGCTGAGGTAGGAGAATCGCTTGGACCCGGGAGGTGGAAGTTGCAGTGAACTGAGACTGTGCCATTGCATTCCAGTCTGGGGCGAAAAGAGTGAAACTCTATCTCAAAAAAAAAGAAAAAAGAATTATTAATACATAAAAGCACTGTTAAAGATTTGGATGTCTTAAAATATAAAAATCACCTTGAGTTATTTAAAAGAAAACACTATTTATAAAATGGATTGTGATTCAACAGATATAGTACTGCGTTGGATATTGAGAAATGCAGTTATTTAAGACAAATTTGAGTTTTTTTTAAAAAGAAATGTTGTTCTTTAACATTTGTTTCCATCATGAGTCACAGAATTACATTAATTAAATTAATTTTAGTTTGCTTCCATTTTTCTTTTTCAACAACTTAAGATGTAATTCTTATATAAATATCACAGAAAATGTCTCTTCCCTAATGAAAAAAAATACATGTAAATTAAAGGCACTATTTCTATGTTTTCTTAAGGAAAATAATAATAATAAAGTTACCTTTCCTAATCTTTTGTGTTTCTAAACCTGCTTTCCTCCAACTACTGTCAAAAATAAAACAGCTGCCAAAGGAACTTCGGGTGGCTTTAGAAGTTGCACATTTGATTTCAGGAGACAGCATGGACATTGTTTCTTCTTTCAACAGTGCTGATGAGAGGGAGAGGCTGCTGCAAAGACGGGACACAAAATACAAAGAAAACAAGGCATGTCCAAGGCAAGGCAAACAGATGTGTCAGAATATTTCTCTTTCAAACTTTGAATATTTTAATGAATTCTTTCAAATTCCAGGTTACAGACATTGGGTAATATTTTTAAAAAGTAAAGTCCAGTAGCAAGTTATCACCTACAAGACGACGAAATACTTGGGTTCTCTCAAAAGCATTATTATTATAAAATGCATTTGTGCCTGAAAATAAGACAAATTCTATGCTTCATGAAAAATAAACATGTTCTCTAAATAATCATCACTTTTATTCTAAACATGGACACAGAAGGAAAATCATGTACCCTGCTTACTTAATATATTAAACATATATTCAATTCAGTCATATACATTAAGTATCTATTACATGCAAGGCATGACCACATCCAGAGTGTACAATGATGAGCAACTCTCGGGAGTCCCATGGGTATGGTGAGAAGTGACATCACTATGACAGTTACCATCTATGAAATGCTATTTTTCCAGGATCCTTGCTGGGCATTTTGCATCCATTTTTTCCAGTGATCACAACAAAGAATTATAGATCACCAGATTCTGCTATGCTCATTCATTCATACAAAATAAATTATTTACTGAGTGCTGATTTTATTCCAAGAACTACACAAAGCCTTAGAGAAACATGCTAAGCAAAATGGTTCCTGCCTTTGAGGAGCTTAGAATCTAGTAAAAGAAATGCAGATCAGAAAATGGATAATACAGTTTTAGTAAGTGCTATGATGGGGGGGGGGCAAAAATTAAGGGTGCCGTGGGAGCACACAGGAGGGAATCCCACCACAGTCTTGGGCATTAGGGAACCATTTCTGGAAGAAGCTGACAAAGCAAGAATGTGGGATAGCAGAAGGAGGAAGAGATGGCTCCTAGCAGAGGAAGAGCATTGTGATGGTTAATATCGTCAACTTGACTGGATTGAAGGTTGCAAAGTATTTTTCCTGGGTGTGTTTTTGAGGGTGTTGCCAAAGGAGATAAACATTTAAGTCAGTGGATTGGGAGAGGCAGACCCACCCTTAATCTGGGTGGGCACCATCCAACAAGCTGCCAGCATGGCTAGAATAAAGCAGACAGAACGTGGAAGAACTTGAGTTTTCTGGCTTTCATCTTTCTCCCGTGCTGGACGCTTCCTGCCCTCGAACATCAGACTCCTAATTCTTCAGTTTTTGGCCTCTTGAACTTAACACTCAGTGATCCCTCAGGGGCTCTTGATACTGTCAGTTTCCCTACTTTTGAGGTTTTGGGACTTGGACTGGCTTCCTTGCTCCTCAGCTGGCAGACAGCCTATTGTGAGACTTCACCTTGCCACTGTGAGTCGATACTCCTTAATAAACTCCTCTTCACATATACATCTATCCGATTAGTTCTGTCCCTCTAGAAAACCCTGACTCACACAAGCACGTAAAAAGCATGGCTTTCTCAGGTGAGGGACAACATGAATGTAGTTTGGCACAGCTGCAGCGTGTGTGCTGCACACCAGCAGGGAGAGAAGGGGAAAAGCAAGAATGTGGCCGAGAACGTGGAGAGACAGGGCAAAAGATGAGGGCAAAAGGGAGAAGAGAAAGAGGGAAAAAGAGGAAGAGGGAGGGGGGAGGGAAGAGAGGAAGGGGAGACACGGAGTAGTCTCAGAAATGGGGTAGTAGATGGAGCTGAGCTGTCTCCAGGAAGCTGCTCCTGAGGGGTTGCTGCATCAGATCCTGGAAAGTTATTTATTTACAACATGAGAAATCAGCTAAAAATAAACGAGGGAAAGTCTTCAGATTCTGTGATGAGATCTTGACAAGCTTTTTTCTTTCTTTTTTTTTTTTTTTGAGACAGAGTTTCGCTCTTGTTACCCAGGCTAGAGTGCAACGGCACGATCTCGGCTCACCGCAACCTCCGCCTCCTGGGTTCAGGCAATTCTCCTGCCTCAGCCTCCTGAGTAGCTGGGATTACAGGCACGTGCCACCGTGCCCAGCTAATTTTTTGTATTTTTAGTAGAGACGGGGTTTCACCATGTTGACCAGGATGGTCTCGATCTCTTGACCTCGTGATCCACCCACCTCGGCCTCCCAAAATGCTGGGATTACAGGCGTGAGCCACCGCGCCCGGCCCTTTCTTTTTCTTTTTATGAGACGAAGCTTCACTGTTGTTGCTCAGGCTGGAGTACAATGGCACGATCTTAGCTCACAGCAACCTCCACCTCCCGGGTTCAAGGGATTCTCCTGCCTCAGCCTCCCGAGTAGCTGGGATTACAGGCATGGGCCACCATGCCCTGCTAATTTTTGTATTTTTAGTAGAGACGGGGTTTCTCCATGTAGGTCAGACTGGTCTCAAACGCCCAGCCTCAGGTGATCCGCCCGCCTCGGCCTCCCAGAGTGCTGGGATAACAGGCGTGAACCACGGTGCCTGGCCCTTGGACGTGCTTTTACACTGCTTGAAATGGCAGTGTTGGGAGTTAAAAGTCAGGTTGGAGACCAGGGAGTGATAAGCTGCAGAGCCTGGGTAAAGAGTATTAGGAAATGTAGTCAGGGACAGCAAAGGGAAGGGAAGAATCCAGCTTGGCATTGGTTCCAAAGGCCCATTGGGCAGCTCCAACCTGACCTACCAGATCCTCTGGGCCCAGCCCATGCTTCCTTCCTTGAAGCAAGGCTTGCTCTCTAATGCCGCCACCGCCCTCTCTGTTCTTGGGGTTGATCTTCCTTCCAAGCAACAAAGAAAGAAGAGTGGCTCCTTCTTTCTTTGATGTTCTTGAAGACAAGTTCTTTTGGTTTCAAAGGATTTGTTGCTAAAGACTTGAGAAAACAAGACAATCATAAAGGCAACAACCATAATGAAAATGGCAACAAAACTCAACTAAAATATGGAGTAAATTATAATTTCCAGCCTCAAAGAACTCAGAATCACGATCCAGATGCTATTCTAAGAGCTTCTTTCTTGTTTTATTTGTAAAGGTGAATATGACCAGACCACTTTCTTTCAGTTTTAAGTCAGTCTCCTCCCCCTCTTTGAAGCCCTCCTTCTCGGATGGAAGAGGCCATCAGGGATTTACAATAAATGTCTCACACCCTCCAGTGGACATTTGCATTTCCGAACATTCCAGGCCAAGGTTGCGCCATAGAACAGCCCTTCTAGGGCATTTTATTCTATCAGGCAAGAGAAAGCTTTCTTAAAACTGGCTTTTTAGTAAACGTTTACATGATAAATACATGATGATTCATTATACTATTATTATCTCCATGCTTTTGTGTACCTTTGAAATTTTCTAAAATAAAAGGTTTTTTTTTAAGCCACAGCTGGCTGGGCATAATGGCTCACACATGTAATCCTGGCACTTTGAGAGGCTGAGGCAGGAGGATCACTTGAGGCCAGGAGGTTAAGACCAACCTGGCCAACATAGTGAGACCCCCTAATCTACAAAAAAATTGTAAAACAATCAAGCATAGGGGCACACGTCTATAGTCCCAGCTACTGAGGAGGATGAGGCAGGAGGACTGATTGAACCTGGAGTTCTCGGCTGCAGTGAGCCGTGATCATGCCACTGCATTCTAGTTTGGGCAATAGAGTAAGATCCTAAAAAAAAAAAAAATGAAAAATCAAAATAAAAGAGCCACATCTGCAAGAATATATAACTTAAGGAATGTGCTGAAATTATCAAAAACCAAATGTCTTTGATCTGATGTTTCCTGTAAATATTGTCTCTACCTAATTCTAGTGGGAAGAGAAAAATTAAGGATACTTTACAGAACTAATAAAAGCACTATTTAAAACACACATGCACAATACACATGCAAGTAGGAAGAGATAATAAAAAGAACAAAGTACTTAGGTTCTAGGGGAAGCGATTAAAAACTCACTGAAAAAATGCTTTCTAGAATTAGCGCAAAGAGAATTAGTGTTGAGATAAACTAATTGTTTAACAGCTGTGAGAAAATTACTATTTGTTAAGGCACCCACAAATATGGGTGTATTTAAACATTTTAAAAATATTTCAGCCACGCATGGTGGCTCACACCTATAATCCCAACACTTTGGGAGGCCAAGGTGGGTGGATCAGCTGAGGCCAGGAGTTCAAGACCAGGCTGGTCAACATGGCTAAACCTCATCTGTGCTAAAAATACAAAACAATTAGCCATGTGTGGTGGCACACACCTGTAATCCCAGCTACTCAGAGGCTGAGGTGTGAGAATCCCTTGAACCTGGGAGGTAGAGGCTGCAGTGAGCCGAGATCACGTGACTGCACTCCAACCTGGGTGACAGAGAAAGTCTCCATCTCAAAAATAAATAAATAAATAAATAAAATATTTCAAATATTTTTAAATAAAGATTTTCTTTTATCAGCTAGCTTAGAACTCAAAGGAAATGTTAAATATTGGCTTACATATTTATTATTCATATACTCATTTGTTCATTCACTTAGCAAAATGTATTGAACATCTGTCATGACAGGCATGGAAGATGTAATACTGAACCCACGGAGATAAGGTCTCTGCTCTCCTGAAGCTTTGTTGTGGGGAGTCAGACAATAGGTAAGTAAATGAATGAACTGTATTTATTTCAGATAAAGTACAATAAAAGTAGAGTTCTATATTGATGATAGTTAAGTTCAATAAAGTCACTGTGAACACTGAATTAGCAGACACTGAACCATTGTTCATAGGGGAATTACAAGGCTAGGCTCCTATGAGCCTCTGGACCCAACATTTTCATCAACCAATCCATACATCACTTTGCTCTATGTTTGCTTCTGTTTAAAGACAGACTTTATTGTCTTTGACTTTGGAGTTACAAATACATTTTAGCAAGCAGATGAGTCTGTAAAGGCAGAACCTGTGAATAATGAGGGTTGACTTGGCAATGTGCTGAGGGGCAGAAGTGCTGAGAGTGACTAAGGAAGGCCTCATTTAGAAGGTGATCTTTTTTTTGAGATGGAGTTTCACTCTTGTGTCCCAGGCTGAAGTGCAGTGTTGTGGTCTCGGCTCACTACAACCTCCATCTACCAGTTCATGTGACTCTCCTACCTCAGTCTCCCAAGTAGCTGGGATTATAGGCCCCCACCACCATGCCTGGCTAATTTTTGTATTTTTAGTAGAGACAGTGTTTCACCATGTTGGCCAGGCTGGTCTCAAACTCCTGACCTCAAGTGATCCATCTGCCTCAGCCTCCCAAAGTGCTAGAATTACAGACGTGAGCTACCACATGTGGCAACGAGGTAATCTTGAACTGAGAGCTCAATGGACCAGAGTAGCCACAAATATCTGGGGGTATATAAAAGTGAAAAGCACTCTTTGCAAAGAGAACAGTGAGTGCAAAGGCTACAAAACCAGAAGAGGTTTGCATGTTCTATAGGCAGACAAGCTCTGTGTATCACAGCTGTGGTGTCCAATATGGTAGCTTCTAGTCATAGGTGGCTACTGAGCTCTTAAAATGTGCTAGTCAGAATTGTGATGTGCTGTAAGTGTAAAATACACATTAGATTTCAAATACTCCTTGTGGGGAAAAATAAAGGATCTAAAATATCTCATTAATAATTTAATATACTGGCCAGGCTTGGTGGCTCACGCCTGTAACCTCAGCACTTTGGGAGGTTGAGGTGGGCAGATCACGAGGTCAGGAGATTAAGATCATTCTAGCTGACACTGTGAAACCCCATCTCTACTAAAAATACAAAAAATTAGCCAGGCATGGTGGCACGTGCCTGTAGTCTCAGCTACTCAGGAAGCTGAGGCAGGAGAGTAACTTGAACCCAGGAGGCAGAGGTTGTGGTGAGCCAAGATAGCACCACTATACTCCAGCCTGGGCGATAGAGGGAGACTCCATCTCAATAATAATAATAATAATGTATATGCTGTATTTATTTTATGTTGAAATGATACCAGTTTGGATATGTTGGATTAAATAAGGTTATTTACATTAATTTCACCTTTTTAATGTGGCTTTCAGAAATTTTTAAATTATAGGTGAAGCTAGCAAAGGGGAGAGGAGAGTAAGACAAGGTTGGAAAGATAGCAGATATCAGGTATTTTAGGCCTTTATAAGTCATACCAGAGTTTGGATTTTATTCTAAATGCATCAAAAATCCATCAGAAGGTTTTGAATAGGAAGAAACATCTTAGAGTTGGGTTAAAAGCAAATCTCAGGCTTAAAGGCACATAAAGGACACTGTGGGACACAAAGAAGGGAGTTGTTAATTCTCAGGAAAGGCTTTCAGGAGATGACTCCCTAAGGTAAGTCCACATTGAGGGAGTGAGTCAGACCTCTTTATAGAGTAGAGGTATCAAAAGAACTGCCTCTGTTCAAGGAATGCAGTTAAATATGTCTAGCGTGGTAATCTCTTCCATGCCATCCTTCAAAGAATCCTAATTCTGTATTTTCAGGCGTCTCTTCTGAGCAATCAGCGTATAAAGAGAACGGCTTGTTAGAGAGCTTTACCTGGATATCTCAAGGGCATCTCAAATTCCAAATGCCCCAAACTAGCCACGTTTTCCAACCGAAGCATGTTTCCTTCTGTATTCCCTAACAGTACCTGACATCATCATGCTCCAGTTACACAAAGTAGAAACCTGGATGCCAACACGGACACATCTCTTTCCTCCTACATCTAGTCATTCAGTAAGAGCTGTTTGTTTTCTCTCTTACATATCTCTTAATCTATCTACTTCTCTCTATCTCCACCCTACTCCAAGCTATTGTCATTTCATGCCTGGGTTATTGCATTAGGATTTAACTGGTCTCCTCATAGCCAATCACATTCCCACAGTCTAAAATTTGAATTTCGAAATCCTAATGAAGGTATCCTAACTTTTTAAAAAATGATTCTTACCTTTTCTTGTATCTCCATTCATCTGGAGAACAGAAAAGAAATTGATAAAGAGGGAGACAGAAGAGTGAAAACCTTCAGCCACCTCTTGCTCTTTTAGGATGTGGAGCTGGCAGGGACAGCCTTCTGTACCTTTCAGTGAGTAATGGACCTGCTTATGGTCCCTCACAGGATTCTGAGATGGAGCAATCTATGAAGCCCTTCTATCTTGGGCTAGATTGCTCAAAGTTTCTATCCACTCATCATGACATAGGAAATGATGGCTGGAATATGAATGGCTTGCACATGAATATTTTCCCCCATATAAAAACCTCACCAGACCCCACAGGGCCGGTGCCACGGTATCAGAGAGCCAGCCTACTTCTATCTTACCGCTCTACCTCCCTGAACATGCAGGATCTACCTTACAGTTCGAGGTGGCTTTTTGGTAAATGAATGTTTGTATGATGCTGATGAGACCCAAGCTTTTCAATGTAAGAGAAAAACATAAAGATTTAAGATCAGTAAGATTAGGCGAAAAACTCCCAAGGTCTTCAACATGAATTGGAAGTATCATTATACTGGCTTTTATTTAAAGTAACCATGAAAAAAATGTATCCTAGTATTGTCCACTCAATAGCAGGGGCTCAGAAACAATCACCAAACCAGGAGCATTAAATACTCCTAATAACCAGGCTGTGATCTCATTCCTGAAAAAAAACCTACGGCCCCTGAAAGAAGTAGCTGATGCCAAGTCTGTAGTAGGAAATATACAAAATGAGCCTGTAATATCTTGCCTTTCCAGAAGTCTAGGAATCTATCAAAGACAACTGCAATCATGGCAGTTACCAATTCAATGAGGTACCAACTGCCCAAAGATATGACTATAAATATTATTAAGAATATTAAAATGGATTAAAAATATGTTAAGCATGTGGAATACATGAATGTCCCCCCTTACCCCTGGGGAATGCAGCCCAAGACCTCCAGTGTATGCCTGAAACTGTGGATAGTACTGAACCCTACATATGCTATGTTTTTTCCTACATATTCAACCTATGATAACAATTAATTTATAAATTAGGCACAGTAAGAGATTAACCACAATAACTAATAACAAAATAGAACAATTATAACAATATACTATAATAAAAGTTATGTGAGTGTGCTCTCTCTTTCTCTCAAACATCTTATTGTATGTTGTATTTTCTGACCTCAGTTGACGATGGGCACCTGAAAGCACAGAAAGTGAAACAGAGGATGAGGGGGAACTGCTGCAGAGCCCTTAAAAACAAAACAGCAACGGAAACAAAACAAAGCTGCACTTGTCTTTGGAGGATGCTAAAGAATCACCTTAATTTGAAACCCAACACATATCAGAAAATAATCAAGCATCTATTCAAATAAATGATGATAGGGAAGTTTCTCACTAATAAATGAAGGAATTTGAGTATTATAAAATATCACCATCTTGCAAACCCTAATTAATAAATGGAGCTTGGCAATTATGAGGGTTAACTTTTTGTTTCAGCTTGGTTAGGCTATATAGTACCCAGTTATCTAATTAAACACTAATCTAGGTGTTGCTGGGTCAGTATTTTGTAGATGTGGTTACCATCCACAGTCAGATGACTTTATGTAAAGGAGGTTTTCCTCAATAATCTGAGTGGGCTTTATCTAATTAGTTCAAACTCCCTAGAGAAAAACCGATGTTTCCTTGAGGAAGGAAATTCTACCTCAAGACCACAGTACTAACTCCTGCTGGAGATGTGTCTCCTGACAGAACACCACCATCTATATAGTATTCTTGCCAGAAGAAAAACCAAATCCCACTCTGATGAAACCTTCAGATCTGACTCCTGATTTAGAGGAATAAAGAGACAAAACAACATATTAAATGGCATCATGGGGGTGCGATTAGCAAAATCAGACTGCAATTTTGATGTGAGACAAATAAATTACAATTAACCAGTCAATCAATCGGTAGGGGGGAAGGGATAATCTGTAGATTTAAAGAGATTTAAGAAATATAGCAAACAATTGCAATGTATGAACTTTGTATGAGAACACATGGACACAGGGAGGGGAACATCACACACTGGGGTCTGTTGGGGGGAAATAGGGGAGGGACAGCGTTGAGGGGGTAGGGAGTTGGGGAGAGACAGCATGAGGAGAAATGCCAGATATAGGTGAAGGGGAGGAAGGCAGCAAATCATGCTGCCATGTATGTACCTATGCAAAAATCTTGCATGTTCTTCACATGTACCCCAAAACCTAAAATGCAATTTAAAAAAAAGATATTCTATGAGACAGGGAAATCTGAGCACTGACGATATTTGATAACATTAAACACTTATGATTAATGTTTTTAAGATGTCATAATGGTTTGTGTCTTCAAAGGAACGCTCATCTTTTGAGATACATATGGAAATATTTATGGATAAAATGATACAATGTTTGTGATTTGCTTCTATATAATGGGCATGGGAGGGAAAGGGTAGTGGTGAGAGTATGGGTAAAACCAGATCAGCCATGAGTTGCTAATTGTTGCAACTGAGTGACTGGTATATTAGGCCTTATTATATAACTGTTTCTACTTTGGGATGTTCTGAGCATATTCCACAACTGAAAAACGAAACAAAACAGTTTGAGCTGTTTTTACAGGAAGAAGGAAGGAAAGAGACATTTTCCTTCCTGTTAAGGTCACGTCCCAGAAGTCATACAGGGTTCTGATTACATCCTGTTGGTTAGAACGTAGCCATGTGGTCACACCAAGCTGCAAAACAATGTGGAAAATGTAGACTTTACTGTGGGGACCAAGTACCCAGCAAAAAACTCAGGAATCTTTTTACTAAAAAACAGGAAGGAACAAGTACTGTGAGAAAACTTTAGCAATCCCTGCTACACTGGCTAGGGCAAAATTTCTATTTAAAAATTAGTCGACATATGTCATTCTCCCCCTTTATGTCTCATAATATAATACAGAGAATACTTAATAACAGTCTTGTGGAATTTGAGGAAAAGTGATTACGAGTGTGACAGATATTTTGTTGTTACACCACAATCTCCCTAAAAAAACTGACAATAAGTTTTTTCTCTCCTAAAATGCAGACATGAGAAACTCTCAGTTAACCACCAGTGTCATAAATCACATTGAAACAATAGTCTTTGCTCTAATACAGAATTTTTCCAAAGCTAATGCAATAGAAAAATTTGAACATTCATTACATTCTGATCTGCACTGGGTGAAAAGCAGTGGCAGACGCACAATGTTCTTTTCCATTAGCAGAGCCACCAACCCTTACAGGTACTCTGGGCTACCTCAGGATAAATTCTTCCACCCTGCAAACCTTCAAATCACTTAATATATGCAGGTAGATTAAGTAATCTATTCAGCATTCCTGCAGCCTGTGCACTAAGATGCTACTGTCTGCCTCCTCCAATAATGCAACACAAACCCCAACTCCTTAGGGGCTCCCATGACATAATAACTCAATATAATAAGTGAAATAGAGTAAGCTTCAAAAAGCTTTAGCTTTCACTGTTATTCTAAAAATCAACACTACTCAGCACTTGACACATACTGTTTTAAAAGCAGAATTCTTTTTTTTTTTTTTTTTTTTTTAAGACGGGGTTTCACCATGTTGGTCAGGCTGGTCTTGAACTCCTGACCTCAGGTGATCCACTCACCTTGGCCTCCAAAGTGCTTGGATTACAAGTGTGAGCCACCACGCCCAGCCTAAAAGCAGAATTCTTAAAAAAAAAAAAATTCTAAAAATGCGTTAAAAGGTGACTTTTAACATGGAGATCTGATTATATTTATCTATATTTTTGGAGGTATTAAGAAGGTAAGGGGTACCTGTTTACAGAGATTAAATTCACTGAAGCAACACTAGTATGTTAATGGAAAGTTGTTCCCGTTAATATAAGAACTTTCATTAAAAACTTATAGTATCAAGAAAATCCTTTGGGAGGCCGAGACGGGTGGATCACGACGTTAAGAGATCGAGACCATTCTGGTCAACATGGTGAAACCCCGTCTCTACTAAAAATACAAAAAATTAGCTGGGCATGGTGGCGCGTGCCTGTAATCCCAGCTACTCGGGAGGTTGAGGCAGGAGAATTGCCTGAACCCAGGAGGCAGAGGTTGCGGTGAGCCGAGATCGCGCCATTGCACTCCAGCCTGGGTAACAAGAGCGAAACTCCGTCTCAAAAAAAAAAAAAAAAAAAGAAAATCTTTAATTACTTAGTGAAAGAGAATAGAATCGTTGAGTGAAATGAAAAACAACTAAGTTTTTTTTTCAAATCTTCACTTTTAAAACAACCTCAGTCATTGTAATAAATATTGATTCTGTGCAAGATTTCTAGAATTAGAATTGCCCATGCACCCCCATACCAACACCAAAAATTTAAAAATGAGCAAGGAGATAAGTGAAAATCATCGAAAATTTAGTAGAGTAATAACCAGTTTTTCCAAAAGCAGATCTACCTATCTGTATAAAAAGAATATCTAAATGCCATCTGCTTTGAGATCCTTACTTGAAAACTAACAGAATGGTTCAACAGAAATCACTGATTGAGTCCTGTAAGAGATTTAATCCCCTAATTTTTGAGTTAAACAAACTGAAATTTGGGGAGGTTAAATTTGCATCAAATGTTATACAACAGAAAGCAAAACAAAATAAAAACTATTACTTTTATCAAATTCTCTTTTATGAAGGAGGGGAGATGGCTGAAGGAACACAACTAAAGAAGAAATATTAAAATGAAGCTCTAACAAAATTAACAAAGTAGTCCAGACGTGGTGGTATACCCCTGTCATCCCAGCACTTTGGGTGCCCAGGAGTTCAAGGCCAGCCTGGGAAACATAGGGAGACCTGGTCTCTAATTTGTAAATAAATAAATAAATATTAACAAAATAAGCAGCATTCAGAAAATTAGAAAAAACACTTTCAAAGTGCTTATCTGAACAAAAGTATTTCCCACTTCCAAAATCTGAAAGCAATTAATTTGCTTATTTGTATCTAAATGCACAACTTACAGGAAAAGTTACATTTATACTTTCCCTAAGTAAAGTTCTGTGAAATAAAACTTCACAGCCTGTGGATCAAGAAATGAAGAGATAAATGAATATAGATGCAATGGTGAGTGATAATACACATCTCCATCCATACCACCTCAAAGCCATTTCCAATCCCCCATTCCTGCCACCCCTTCCCAGATAAAGCAGCCACTTATTTTCATGTCAGCCTGTCTATGCCTCAGTCTCCTAACCTGGGGAACTAGCACACTCTGCCTTACAGAGTTATTGTGAAGTTTAAAGGTAACTTAAGGAAAGCACCTGCTGTGGCTTGAGTATGGTTTGCTGTCCTCCCCAAATCTTACATTGATTTTTACCCCAGTGTGGTGGCGTTGGGAGGTGGGAACTAGTGGGAACTGTTTGGGTCATGGGAGTGGATCTCTTATGAATGGCTGGGTGCCTCTTCTCCTGGCAGTGAGTGAGCTCTCACTCTCATAAGATTGGATTGCTTTTGGGGAAATGGATTACGTCTCAGGAGAGGGAGTTGTGATAAAGCCAGGATGTTTCTTGGGTTAGAAACAACCTTGGGTTCCTTCTTTGCATGTGCCCATTTCCCGTAGGCTTTCTCTGCCATGTTTTGATACAACCCAAAAGCCCTTGCCAGAAGCCAACCAGATGCCAGAGCCATGCTTCTTGTACAGTCTGCAGAAACACGAATGAAATAAACTATGTTCCTTTATAAATTACCCAGCCTCAGGTATTCTTTTATAGCAACACTAAACATACTGAGACAGCACATAACTGAATGCCTAGCGTATTAGCCCATTTTCATGCTGCTGATAAAGACATAACTTAGACTGCGCAATTTACAAAAGTAAGAGGATTATGAGCTTACAATTCCACGTGGTTGGGGAGGCCTCACAATCATGGTGGAAAGAGAAAGGCACATCTCATATGGTGGCAGCAAGAGAAAGAATGAGAGCCAAGTGAAATGGCTTTCCCCTTATCAAACCATTAGATCTGGTGAGACTTATTCACAAACAGGAGAACAGTATGAGGGAACCACCCTTATGATTCAATTATCTCCCACCGGGTCCCTCCTACAACACATGGGAATTATGGGAGAAAAATTCAAGGTGAGATTTTGAAGGGGACACAGAGCCAAACTGTATAACCTAGTATACTGCTTTAATTCTCAAGCAAGAATCTTTATTTCAGACCACAGTAAGGGATCCTTCTTGTGCACAGAAACAAATGATAGCTGCAATTATTATCATAATCACTATTATTATTACAGGCCAAGAATCGACTAATGCTGGGGAAGGAGACGTATTAGTTGATTCAATGCCTCTTCCTCTTTCCTTTCACGATGAAACTACAAACTTAGAACTCTACCTTTTTTCCACTTTTGTCACTGGCAATTGAATTAATTCCTAATGAGAGAAGTATATCTTTCTTGCAGAATGAGAAACATTTTCTAAGTTCCTTTTTTCTTTCTCCTCTCTCCTTTGACCAATTAACTCAGGAAAATTGTCCATTTCTATGTCCATTTGTGAAAGAACCTAATCAGGGTTTAATATGCTTATTATTATAAGCATAATAAAATTAAAACATTTAACATTCCTTGAGTACTGACCATATCAAGTACTATGATGTGTACATTATATTAGCCTACTTAGTTCTTGTAAAATGTTAATATTGAGGCTACATTGGAGGATGACACTATTATTGTTATCATCTCCATCTTACATTGAGAAACCTGGTGGTTAGATAATAAAATCCCATAGCTACTAATTGTTTGAGATGAAATCTAACTCAGGCCATCTTCTCAACTGCAAAGATGATGCTCTTAATCTCTCTTCTATAATGCCAAGGAAAAAGACAAGTAAAAACAGACAAATTAAGAGACTCAAAAGTTTTTAGAATTTTGTTCAAAATTTCGGATGGCAGCGGCAGCCCATCTGGAGTGGTCGCTGCCATGATGCCAGCTGCAGTGGAGGAGGTACAGCCAGGGCTGCATGCACCATGGAGCCGGTGGGAGCCAGGAACAGGAGGAAACCATGCCCCTTTCTGAGTTGGTGGAGCAGAAGCCCTGCCCCTGGGCACAGCTGCACCCTCTCAGCCATGGCTGCAGACCTGGGCCTCCCTGCACTCTCAGGGCCCAAGAAGCCACTTGCCCCTTCTGGCTTCAAAGTGCTTATTTTACCTGCTTGGCCTCTCCGCTCCCAGTGCCCTCTCTGATTCTGGAGCAAAGTTGTGGCCGAGCCCGGGTGCTGTCACGACCTGGCTGGGTGTGAACTCGCTTGGCACAGTGCTAACATGCCAGCCCCCTGCCACCTTGGCCGTCTCCAGACTTTGGTCACTGATGACCACAATAGGGAGGCAGAGGTGGGGCTGAGGGCAGCTCAGTTTGGCCCTGCAGGAACCCCTCTGCATGAATAGCCTAGGCACCATGGGCACCATGGACGGCAGATTGAAGGCGGCAGGAGTCAGTCAGGCTCCTAGGTGGAAAGGGGCAGTCCCCAGTGAAGCCCCACCTTCAAGCCAGGAATGGCCTGAAGCCTGGGGACTGGGCTGTCAGTTCCAGGTGAAGTCCAAGCTCAGGTTGAGAACTTTTTCCAGGCCCTCCCATGGCCACCCATGGACCAGTCAGCATGCATTTCCACCCCTCTGAAGCCCATAAAAAAAACCCGGGCTCAGCCAGACTCTGGCAGACAAGAGGACAACCTGCCTGCAGAGTGAAGCTATTCATGGTGGGTCTCCTCTCTGCTGAGTACTGTACACTCCTCCGGATGACCTGCCTGCCAATAGGAGTTACTCACTCCAGGTCCCCTTTCCTGGACAGACGTTGGAACAAGCTGCCTACAGATAGGAGCTACCCACTCTGGGTCTCCTCTGCACTGAGGGCTGCACAGATGTTGGGTGACCTGCGTGTGGGAGGAAGCTACCTATTGTGCGTCTCCTGTCAGCTGAGAGATGGACACTCCTTGTGATGACTTGCCAGCAGAAAGGAGCTACCCACTTTGGGTCTTCTGAGAACTGTGCTGCCGCTCAGTGAAGCTCCTCTCTGCCTTGTTTATACTCCAGTTGTGTGCCTGCACACAGGACAAGAACTTGGGACCCGCCGAATGGCTGGACTAAACGAACTGTAACACAGACAGAGCTGGAACAGCTCCCCCTCACCCCACCCCACTTGCCACGTTGCAGGCAACGAGAAGGAAAGAAGAGCTGTGACCCTTTGGGGATCCCAGAGCTAGGGGCTCCCCGAGCCAAGGCTGTGATACCCTATTTGGGGGTCTGCAGTTCCTGGTGTCTCCAAGCTTCTGGGTACCAGCACATTCCCCTCGTCCAGACGCAGGTGCCGCAGCAGAAGCTGCATGCAATACATCTGGTGCACAGCCTTGCACGGAGCCAGCACCTGAAGCTGCCTGCCACACTGCAGCAACCAGTGTGCCAGTGCTGGAACCCCCACGGTCATCCGCCCACACACCCCTGGTAGCTCCACATCTGGCTCTCACTTGGCAGGTGTGGAATCTGGGCTGATAGCATGAGCCTAGTGTAGCCTGCCCGGCCAAGTGGGCAGAATGAGCCCAGCAGGCGCCAGCAATACTGTGGGAGAAGACACCGCCAGCCACAGAGGTTTCTGGCTGACAACGCAAAATCCTAAGGATCCTATGACATTTTCACTACTGAAGGTTTCTTGCTGCAGGGGAAGGCCCACAGGTAAAGAAATGAGCAACATAGGAGCTAAAAGGACTTTTAACTACACTGATTCTAGTTGATGTTAGGTGGTCTAAAACTTTAGTAAAATCAACTAATAACTATATATTAAAAATGTCCAATAGTTCCACATTAGGAGTGTGGGGATTTATTTGGTATGCAGACTTTAACATATTATATTTCTAAATCTTGATAAGCAGAATATATGAAATTTCAGGAGCTAGGAAGAAATTTTCAATTTTGTTGGTGGTGCTAGTTTTTTTTTCTGAAAGATACTTAAACTTCAAAATTTAAATGGGAGATTGATACATAAGATGGTCTTCTTAATTTCCAACTATTTATCTTGCTTAACCTTGGTAACTATGTGGAACGTATTCTAATTATTTTATTTCTTAGTTAAGTGTATTTTATGACTCTTAAAACTACTAAATAGAACTAAGAAATACCATTAAAAGGTTAAAATGTTATATTTTGAAATGATATACCATCGAATTACACTTTTCTGAAATGTTAATCTAATTTTTTTACCATCTTGAGATAACTGTTAACTGTTTTCTCTTTTGTATTATATTGTTTGTCAAAAGAACTTTCTTTGGGTGGGGGAAGAGAGGTGCTTACCTGACACTATTTTATTATTTAGAATACAACAGACCATATTTTATCTTTTTTAGGTTATCTTTTCTTATGTTCAAAAAAATACGGAAGTACAGAGAAAACTGTAACATGTTTCCCTACCACCCAGGATTAGCAAAATTTAAGAATTTGCACATTTGCTTCCTATGTTTTTAATGGAAAGACAGCAAATATTTTCCATTCCCCTATTATGCTCCTTTTTCAGAGGCAACCACTCTCATAAATTTGGTGTGAATCTTTGAAGTCTGCTTTTATACTTTAACTGCATGTTGGTATAGGAGAAAAGATACTGAGTTGTTCTGATCTTTTATTAGTTTTACATAAATAAATTACACACATCTGCAACTTTTTTTCACTCGAGATTGAGTCATATGAGATAGAGATTGAGTGTACATATAGATTTAGTTTGTTCATTTTAGCTGCTGTCCATATTGTATCGATTATATGAATATATAAGTATCCATTTTCCTACAGGTGGTCATGTGAATTGTTTTGACTTTTCTAATATTACAAACAATATGACAGCTAATATCTTTGTATATGACTCCTAATACACATGTGTGTTTCTGCAGGGCAATACACCTAAAATTGGATTCACTGGGTAGTAAGATGTACAGATATTTAACTTTACTATTAATAGATTATTCTCCATGTACTAATCTTAATTTATACTGAATAAGTGGTTATCTCTACCTTTATTCCTAAAATTTTTGTTTACTCACATTCTTAGGTACACTTGTAATAATTAATTTTTTTTAAGACAGTCTTGCAATAATCCAGGCTGGAATGCAGTGGCTTGATCTCAGCTCATTGCAACCTCTGGTTTCCAGGTTCAAGCAATTCTCTTGCCTCAGCCTCCTGAGTAGCTGGAATTACAGGTGTGCCCCACCACACCTGGCTTAATCTTTGCATGTTTAGTACAAACAGTTTTTCCCATGTTGGCTAGCCTAGTCTTGAACTCCTGAGCTCAAGTGATCAACCCACCTCAGCCTCCCAAAGTGCTAGAATTACAGGCATGAGCCATCTCACCCTGCCAATTAAGCTATTTTAATTTTTGCTACTCTTTGGATGTTAAATGGTACCTCATTAATTTTTATTTCCCTAAAAGTGTGTATTTGCTACTTAGGTTTCCTCTTCTGTCAACTGCCTATTTCTATGCTTTGCCCATTTTTGTACAGAGTTTTTATTCATATTTGTAGTGCTTTATATTTTGTAATAATTCCTTATGTTATGTATGTTGCAAATATCTCTCCCATTATTTTTAACCTGTTCATGTCTTTTAGTTTATCAGAAACTTAAAATTTTGACATAGTCAAATTCATCTATTTCTTTTTCTATAACATCATATTGAAGAAATCCTCTTTCCTACTCTAAGACAAAAAGATAAAGCTAAGATCCCCAGATATTTGAGTCTGATTTTGATAGTTTCTCTGATCTTATTAACTACCCCTGACCCAATATCATATTGCCTTTATTTCTAAAAATTACGTATGCATTTATGTTTGCATATAAGCTTATTTTTGTTTGGTTTTTGTTGCTCTCTTGTTTCATGAAGCTTCCTGAGAAAGGGTTTATAGTAAGTAAAATGTTTTGAGAAACTGTGTGTCTGAAAATTTTCTACATTTCACCCCCATACTTATTGATAACTTGGGATGGGAACGGAATCTCAGATTATAAATTATTTTTCCAAAAATGTTGAAAGGACTATTCCATAGTCTACATGTTTTGATTCTCATTGTTGAGAAGCCCAATACTGTTCTGATTCCAACTTCCAGATTTTGTTGATACTGACTCTTCTTTTATTCTCTAAGTCCATTAAGAAAAATTTAAACCCTTTCCTATCATTTCAATAGAATTTTAGAAGGAAGTTAATGAGTGTGTTCAGTGACTATCTGTAGCCATAGTCGTTTTAGTGATCTATAACTCCCCTACTTTCTATGCTGAGAGTCTCAACCCAAGCATCTTAGGTAGGACAATTCTTTTTACTATTCTTCCCCCCTCCGCCCACCTTATTTATTCTCACTGTAGCTACCCTGTTAACTAAAAGGACAATTCTTTGTTGTACCAAACTGTCCTAAGTATTACAGAACACTTACCCAATCCTTCCGTCCTTCAAAAGGTCCTATTCTTGTCTTATGGTTTCTATTTCTTCACCTCCTTGAATATTAAAAATTAACATTTTTTTTCTATGCCATTCTATTATTTCAGTTTTGGAGCACAAATCTCCTGTTTGTAACATCTGCCAAGTCTGCTTCCTTGTAGTTAATTTCCTTACATAATCTGCAATCTTTGACTGTGAACTCATCTATAGAGAGACTAATATCTACAGAAGTTAAGGATTCCTTGAATTATGGGAACTTTGCTATATAGAGAGGCTTTCCATTGATCTTTGCCTGGCCTTGGATTTCAGAGGTACCAGACCAGTTAAAATGTCAATTTCTTGGACTGTGGTCCTGACCATGTAGTAACATGAATCAGACCCCAGACTTGAGCTAGTACAGACCATTAATCTCTAATCTCTAGCAGATGACTCTTTTCTTACTATAACTCAAGTGGATGGCAAGCTTCCTACTAGCCTCCTCAAGTCAATGAGGAAGTGTTTTCCTAGTTATCATCTTAGGGTCAAAGAGTACTTGTGGTAGATTGTATTTTTCAAAGATAGGTGCAGTAATGCATATCCAGTCCCACATGCTCTTCCTTCACTGTGATGTTCCTCCTTTCCTCCATCAAGAGGTGAGATCTGTATTTCTTTCCTTGAAACCAACTTCTTCATCCAAACAAAAAACAGTAGAAACCACACTATTTGATTTCCAAAGCTAGTTCATAAAGTGATATGACTTCCACTTGGCTCTCAGGACACTCACCTTTGAAATCCAGCCACCATTTTGTAAGGAAGCCAGGTGGCATGGAGAGGCCACATGTAAAGGTTCCAGCTGACATCTATAGCTAAGGTCTCAGTCAAGAGCCAGCATCAACCACCAGACATGTGAGTGAATAAACCTTCAGGAGATTCTAGTCCTGAGCCTTCAGATCTTCCAGCTGAGGCTCCAGACATCCTGAAGCAGAGCCAAGCTGTCCCTGCTGTGCACTGTCCGAATTCTTGACCCACAGAATCCATGAGCACAATCAATGGTTGTTTTACACCACTAAGTTTTGGAGAAATTTGTTATGAAGTCATAGTAACTGGAAAAGTACTTCTTTGTAACTCCCCGTTTTCAGCAGATGGCTCAACGGTGGCTTTCTCTGTGAACATTCCTTCACTTCAGGCACCTGGGGATTTCCTTGTTTTTGTTCCTAGTTTAGCCACATTTCCATAAATTATATTTTACTCAGCATTGGAAATAGATTGAAGCAGAATGGGGACCTTTACATGCCAGCTCAGTCTGTCACATTGCCCAGAAGTTCCCAGAATAACTTTTTAAATAATGACATAAAGAACTGAAGAATTTATTTTTATTTTTATTTTTTTTGAAATGGAGTCTTGCTCTGTCACCCAGGCTGAAGTGCAGTGGCATGATCTCAGTTCACTGCAACCTCCACCTCTCAGGCTCAGGCGATTCTCCTGCCTCAGCCTCCCAGGTAGCTGAGATTACAGGCACATGCCACCAGGCCCCGGGTAAATTTTTTTGTATTTTTAGTAGAAATGGGGTTTCACCACGTTGGCAAAGCTGGTCTCGAACTCCTGACCTCGGGTGATTCACCTGCCTCAGCCTCCCAAAGTGCTGGGATCATAGGCGTGAGCCACTGCATCTGGCCAGGAATTTATTTTATGTATATAACTCCTGAAATAAAAAAAGAAATGAAAAATAATCCTATCAAGAATGCATTTACTAAAGACCAGGTAACTTGTTGCAGAGAAAATAGTCAATAAAAACATTCATTCTCTCTAGTACTCAAATAATACAATGAGCTACTACTTTCACCAATCAGAATGGCAGGGATTTTTCTTTACTATTAATAGAGTAAGACAGAGTGCAAGAAAATAGGCACTCTCATTAGGCTTCAGTGGGAACATATATTGGTGTAATATTTCTAGAGAAAAATCTAGTAAAATATATATGTCCTTATAATTGTACATACGTTTGACCCAGAAATTCTACTTCTGGGAATTTATCCCAAAGAAATGGTCACTGGCCAGGTGCAGTGGCTCACGCCTGTCATCCCAGCACTTTAGAAGGCAGAGGCAGAAGGATTCTTGAGCTCAGAAGTTTGAGACCAGCCTGGGCAACATAGTGAGACCCTGTCTCCACAAAAAAGAGGAAAAAAATCATCGATACATGAATATCAATTCCTGTATTTCTTATAGTAGAAAAGAGAATGAAAATAACTCAAATGTCAAACAGCAGATGGAAAATCATCTTATTTTTAAGATTGCTTGAACCAAAATAATTATCTAGTGAACATAAAGATGAGTTACAGAGTCAGTGAGAAAGATATTTATTTATTCACAACGCCATCCATTGTGCTAGGAGTTATAATACAAAAATGATTAAAGATAAAGCATATAGTCTATCGGAGGGCATGAGGAGAAGTAATTAGTTTATTATGACAAAGCTATGTTCAAATTCTATGGCATGACAGAACTTTTGCTGACCTTACCAGACTGGAGAAGTAGGAGGGGTTTTCTTCACTTTTTGAGCAACTGATGTTTAAGCTAAGTCCCAGAGGCTTTTCACAAGTAGAAATTAACTGTGGAGGAGAAGGTTGGATGTCCACTAAAATCCTGCCTCCTCCTCCAGAGAATAGAGTTGTTCTAGAAAGTGGCTGCCTCCCTGTGATTGGAATGTGAGTGAATGTAATGTGTAACACTGCAAGAAGCTTCTAAGAAGTTAAGCAAGCATGCTTTCTCCACACTTTCTCTTGCCCTTCTGCCGACTGGATTTAGAGTGAAGTGCTGGTGAATAGCAGAACCAGGGTCCTTCTACCAAGGGAAAGCAAGCCACCTGCTGACCAGGGACACCTACCTTGAAATTGTTATATGAGCAAAAAATAAACTTTTCTATGTTAAATCACAAAAATGTTGGGATCTGTTTGTCACTACAGCTAGCACTAGGCTAATACATGTGACTTTTTATTCTCAAATAATATAGTAACTCACTTATATTCATCAAGCATGCACAATACACAAATCAATGTGTCACATGCACAAAAACCAAAAACAACTAAAGAGAGATTTTGCCTGCACAGAATTTCCAGTCCAGAAGAAAAAACAGTAGTCACTCATACAACTATAATACAAAACAGTGTGTATAAATTAAAGCCTTGGGAAACATATAAAATATTAGAGGAGTTAAAAGGAGGAAGATATTACTTTCAGGTGGAGATTCAAAAAAGACTTTAAAGAAATTAGAAAATGGCATTTAAATAGGACTTAGACAGGCAGAAAGTTAGGTAGAGGCATTCCAGGAAAAGACACTGACGGGAAAGATGTCATGGAGAATGGAATGTAAGTACTCTGGATTGCTGAAGGGAAGGGCTCAGAATAAAGGCGGTGTGAGAAATAATGAAATGATAAATTGGATGAGATTACAGACAAATCTGAATGCTGGACAAAGTGGTCTGTATTTTCTTGAGTAATGTGGAACCAAAGAACAGAGATATAGTATATATCCTGAACAGAGGTAGGGCTTCTATTCATAGCTATGCTTTAGAAAAAGCAATATGGCAGAAACTGGAGCACAAAAGAGAAATTACAAGGCAATCATAATAGTCTAGAGTACTTAGAGTGTTCACAGTTAGAATGCAAGACTGATTATTGAATTTGGGAAATTTGGCAGAGAAAAGGTGTCAAAGCTGACTGAGGCTGGGAACTGAGGTAACTGAGAAAATTATAGAACCATGAATTAAATTCGAAGAGGACATGCTATGTTCTCACCCTTAAGTGGGTGTTGAACAATGAAAACACATGGTCACAGGGAGGGGAACATCATACACTGGGGCCTGTCTGGGGGTGGAGGGCTAGGGAAGGGATAGCAGGTGTTGGGGGAATAGGGGAGGGATAGCATTAGGAGAAATACCTAATGTAGATGACAGGGTGATGGATGCAGCAAACCACCATGGCATGTGTATATACCTAGTACCCCACAACGTAAAGTACAATAAAAAAAACAAAGAGGATGTGCTAGTCTGGAGGTGGAGGGCAACAAGTTCTGTTTTAGAAAAAAGTGAGAGCCAGCCAAGATGGCTGCCCCCGCAGTGAAGGTTTCCCGAGGTTGGTCGGGCCTGGCGCCGATCATGCGGCAGGCTGTCTTGCAGCATCCAGGGCTAACTCAGGTGAGGTGGAGCCGCTATAGTGCTGAATTCAAGGATCCCCTGATTGACAAGGAACATTATCGCAAGCCTGTGGAGAACCTAACTGAGGAGGAAAAGTATGATCGGGAGCTCAAGAAGACTCAGCTCATCAAAGCTGCTCCAGCAGCGAAAACAAGTTCTGTGTTTGAAGACCCAGTCGTCAGTAAATTCACCAACATGATGATGAAAGGAGGAAACAAAATACTGGCCAGATCCCTCATGACTCAGACTCTGGAAGCTGTGAAAAGGAAGCAGTTTGAGAAGTACCATGCCGCTTCTGCAGAGGAACAGGCAACCATTGAACGGAACCCCTACATCATCTTCCATCAAGCACTGAGAAACTGTGAACCTATGATTGGGCTGGTACCGATCCTCAGAGGAGGCCGTGTATATCAGGTCCCTACATCCCTACCCGACCGACGTCGCCACTTCCTGGTCATGAAGTGGATGATCACTGAGTGCCGGGAGAACAAGCATCGGCGGATGCTGATGCCGGAGAAACTGTCACACGAGCTGCTGGAGGCTTTTCATAACCAGGGCCCCGTGATCAAGAGGAAGCATGACATGCACAAGATGGCTGAGGCCAACCATGCCCTGGCCCACTACCACTGGTGGTAGAGGCTCCAGGAGCCCAGGGGCTCTGCCGCAAGCAACAGTGTGAGCCACTGCATACTGTAAAATATCTGTGATTAAAGATGTAGCTGCTTTGTAAGGGTGGGCAAGCCTCAGAAGAAAGATGGAGCAGCACGTTTACTGTCCAGGAATCCTTTCTTTGAGGCTAGAACTTGCACTCTCTGCCCCCATTGCCTTGTAAAGATCCCTCACTGACTTGGGGATTTCCTGCAGGAAACTCAGGTCCCCAGTCTTCTCTTCCCTCAGCTTGAGGTGGACTTTTGGATATAAAAGGAAGCAGTTTTAGTATCAGAAAAGATTTATTGGAAAATTCTCACGCTGACCTGGTATAGCATGTGGTGAAGTGCCAGCATTCATTGAAACTCGCTGGAGGAAATAGGCTTGTTTCCCGAGTTGTCCTTGTACAAAATGTATAAAAAGTAGTTTCTGGTGTGAAAAAAAAAAAAAAGAAAAAGAAAAAAGTGAGTATAAGACATCCAATGGAGATATATAATCTGGATCTGTGCAATAGGAAGTGAGGTGCACAGGTTTGGTTTGAAGATGAAAATGTTAAGAGTTATTATCTATTTACATGTGAGAAATAAGGCCAGAGACTGTAATAAAATTTGCAAAGGAGATTTAAGAGAAAGAAGAAAGCCAGAGATTTTCTTAATATATATGCAATGCAGGAAGAAGAAGAGAAGGCAAGAAGGAATCGAGGGGCAGACAGTTCAGGGGAACCAATGTCATAAAAAGCACTGGACCATGTTTAATTCTACAAGTTACTGGAGAAGGGGATATTAATAACATTACTCTAACAATAAATACACAATACAATTTAATTCTCAAGCCACCCAAGGAAACACAGATTCCGGTCAATGACTGAGCAGGGATTCAAACCCTGCAAAACCCAGGCATTGAAGTAAAATGAACTTGGATTCTAATCTTAACTTTGCCCCTCAAGAGCTGTAGAACCACAGGGTCATGATGAAAATAATTCTGTCTCTGACTCTCATAGGTCTGTGAGGATTACATTTTAAAATGCATGTGAAGTGTTCAGTACAGTATCTGACATGTTATAAACACTAAGTGGAAGCTAGTCTCTTCTTTTAAAGAATAATAAATACAGATTTTTCTCAATACAGTCTGTTGATGAAAAGACAAATCATTCAAGGTTCTTAATGGCAAGATTCTATCAAAATTTTTAAATGTGCATACATTGGACTTAGCACTTCTGCTTCAAGGAATTTATTCCATAGAACTGTTCTCATGTGAAAGAATGTCTACTGTTGCATTGTTTGTAATAGGGAAAATCTGGAACTAATCTCAATGAGGAATAGTCACATAAACTAACACATCTGTACTATGAAATACTCAGTATAGACCTAAGTAAACTGACATGAATGGCATTATCCATCATATCTTAAATGAGAAAAGAAATTTCTCAAAATAATTTATATGATTCCACCATGACCACAAAACAAAGGAAAAATGGAAGGATGAACCCCAAATTAATTCCAACAAGGATTAAAAAGTAAAAAAAGGAAGAAGATTCAAGATGGCACTGTAGGAGCAGCTCAGCATTGCAGCTCCCAGTGAAAGCACAGAGGGTGAGTGGACACTGCATTTCCAGACAACTCTTTATTGTCCACAGACCAGGCAGAGAAGCCCCACGGGTCACCAGCGCGGCTGTTTCGGCCAGTGCTGCAGCGCAGCGGCTCTCCGTACAAAATACACTGGTCTGGTTGCCCTGTTAAACTGGCAATTGGAGATTTGGGAAGGCAGATTAGCCCATTCATCTGATTAAATGGGTCTGAAACATAGAGTCAGGCCAGGAGATTCCTGGGCAGCGACGTTGTTTCAGCCGGCGCAGTGGGTCGCCGCACGGGAAAACACACAGATCCCGGCACGCTTTCAGCAGGCGACTGGAACACCTGGGAGAGAGTCAACCATTCAACTTTAAAAAAAAGGGCTCTGGAGAATGATCCAAGATGGCTGATCGCTAACATCTCGGGATTGCAGCTCCCAGTGAAAGCGCAGAGAATGAGAGGATGCAACACTTTCAGACAAATTTTGGTCATTCACGGAGCAGAAGATTCCCAGTGGAGGAGCTGCACGGGTTGCCAGCGCGACTCTTGTGGCCGGCGCAGCGGTTTCGCTGGCACCTCAGCATGGCAGCTCTCGATGCAGAGTAAATGGGACTGGTTCCCCTTCTGACCGAGGTTTGGAGGAGCCACATGGGTCGCCAGCACAACTCTTGTAGCCAGCGCAGCGGCTGTGCCGGCACCTCAGTGCAGCAGCTCTTGGTGCAGAGTAAACGGGACTGGTTCCCCTTCTGACCAAGGTTTGGAGCTCCAGGAAGGCAGAGTCACCTATTACGGACTCAAGAAGGAAGCCAGACTGGAGACTCCCGGACAGAAAAGCACCACCAGTCTTAACACTGCTGTTTTGGCTGGCGCAGTGGGTTGCTCATATTTTGGCCCTGGGAATTAACAACTTGGACATCCACTCAGACCTAATTTGAAAGTTGGTAATTACAAAGACGACAGGTGGATAAATTTACAATGATGGGAAGAAACCAGCGTAAAAAGGCTGAGAATACTCAAAATCAGAACGCCTCTCCCTCTAAAGAGGATCACAGTTCCTCATCAACAAGGGAACAAGGCTTAGAGAACGAGAGCATCCCATTAACAGAATCAGGCTTCAGAAGATGAATAATAAGAAACTTCTGTGAGTTAAAAGAACATGTTGTAGCCCAATGTAAAGAAACTAAGAACTTTGAAAAATGGTTTGATGAAATCCTAATGAGAATAGACAACTTAGAGAGGAATATAAGTGAATTAATGGAACTGAAGAATACAATACAAGAACTTCAAAAAGTATGCACAGGTTTAAAGACTCAAATTGTTCAAGCAGAAGAAAGGATATCAGAGGTCGAACTCCAACTTAATGAAATAAAACGAGAAGACAAGATTAGAGATAAAAGGATAAAAAGGAATGAGCAAAGTCTCCAAGAAACGTGGGACTATGTGAAAAGACCAAATTTACGTTTGATAGTTGTACCTGAATGCGATGGAGAGAATGAATCCAAGCTGGAAAATATTCTTCAGGATATTACTCAGGAAAATTTTCCTAAACTAGCAAAGCAGGTCAATATTCAACCCCAGGTAATACAGAGAACACCACAAAGATATTCCTCAAGAAGAGCAACCCCAAGGCACATAATCGTTAGATTCACCAGGGTTGAAACAAAGGAGAAAATACTAAGGGTAGCCAGAGAGAAAGGTCAGGTTACCCACAAAGGGAAGCCTATCAGACTTACAGCAGATCTCTCAGCAGAAACGCTGCAAGCCAGAAGAGAGTGGGGGCCGATATTCAACATCCTTAAAGAACAGAACTTTCAGCCCAGAATATCATATCCAGCCAAACTAAGCTTCACAACTGAAGGAAAAATAAAATCTTTTATGAACAAGCAAGTACTCAGAGATTTTATTACCAGCAGGCCTGCTTTACAAGAACTTCTGAAAGCAGCATTACACATAGAAAGAAACAACCAGTATTAGCCTTTCTAAAAATATACCAAAAAGTAAAAAGCATCAACATAAAGAAGAATTTACATCAACGAATGGATAAAACAGCCAGTTAACATAAAATGGCAGTAATCCTAAATTTAAATCAACTAAATCCCCCAATTAAAAATACAGCCAAAACCCAACGGCATGTTACATCCAGACCCATTTCACATGCAAAGATACACAAAGACTCAAAACAAAGGGATGGAGAAAGATTTACCAACCAAATGGAGAGCAAAATAAATAAATAAATAAAAAGCAGGAGTTGCTATTCTCGTATCTGATAAAATAGACTTTAAAGCAACAAAGATATAGTGGTAAAAGGATCAATGCAACAACAAGAGCTAATGGTCTTAACACCCAGATACATAGAGACTTAGACTCAATGAGACAGAAAATTAATAAGGATATCAAGAACTCGAACGCAGATCTGGAAAAAGTAAACTTAATAAATATTTATAGAGCTCTCCACTTTAAATACACAAAATATACATTCTTATCAATACCATATCACACCTACTCATAGGTTTAAATGAAACATTGATTGGCCATTATTAATACCCATTTTTTTTAGAATAAAGCAACATTTCCATTCTCTCTTTTTTTCCTCTTTCTTCCTCTCCTTCACTCCTTTTATTTCTTTCCTTCTCTCAAAAAAAAGAAAAAAAGAAATCAACTTGTAGACCTCTAGATCCAGGTCGGCAGTGTCTCTCTCATTGCCTGATTTCCTTCCTTCCCTTCTCTCCCTCCCTCCCTTCCTTCCTCCCTTCCTCCTTTCCTCTCTTCCTGACTTCCTCCCTTCCTCCCTTCCAAAAAATAAAAAATTAAAATTAAAAAAAAGGGAGGGAGGGAAAACTGTTACCAAAAAAAAAAGGCTCTGAGGCAGGGAGCCAGGTGATCAGGCTTGGCGGGTCCCATGCCCACAAAAACAAACAAACAAAAAAAAACAACAATTGGAAACACTCAGGGTTGAGAGTTTCACGGCAAGCACAGCTGAACCCAGGACAGTCCAGCTCTGTGGGGGAGGGGCGTCCGCCATTACCGAGGCACTCCACCCCTACAGAGGTAGTCTGCCATTGCTGACACAGCCTGCTGTTGCCAAGGCAACCCACCATAACAGAGGTCCGCCATCACCAAGCCTCCATTGCCGAGGCAGTTCTAACCACACCCATATAAACAGGACTGCAGGGAAATACACACGGCAGCAGGGTGGAGCCCACGGCAGCAGCGTGGACGCCACAGCAGATCAGCAAAGCCTCTGCAGGCAGACAGTGACTAGGCTGCCTCCTTGCTGGGCAGGACAGCCCTGAAAAAAAAAAAAGGCAGCAGCACAACAGATGCTCATAAATAAAGCCCTAACTCCCTGGGACAGAGCACCTGGGGGAAAAAAAGGGGGCTTTATCAGTTCGGCTGCAGCAGACTTAAACGTACCTGCCTAGCAACTCTGAATGAACAACGGAGCTCACAGCTCAGCACTTGAGCTCCTATAAAGAACCACCTCAAGCAGCTCCCTGACCCCCATATATCCAAAGAGTCAACTCACAAAGGACTGATCAGACTGACATTTGGCTGGCATCATTCTGGGACAAAGATAGCAGAAGAAGAAACTGGTAGCAACCCTTACTGTTCAGCAGCTGCTGCAGGTGATCCCCAGGCAAGCAGGGCCTGGAGTGGACCTCAGCAGTCCTACAGCAGAGGGGCCAGACTGTTAGAAGGAAAACTAAGAAACAGAAATAACTTCATCATCAACAATCTGGACGTCCACTCAGAGACCCAATCTGAAAATCAGCAACAACACAGACGACAGGTGGATAAATCCACAAAGATGGGAAGAAACCAGCGCAAAAAGGAGGAAAACACCCGAAACCAGAACAACTCGCCTTCTACAAGGGATCACAACTCCTCACCAGCAAGGGAACAAAGCTGGATGGAGAATGAGTGTGATGAAATGACAGAATCAGACTTCAGAAGGTGGGTAATGAGAAACTTCCGTGAGCTAAAAGGACATGTTCTAACCCAATGCAAAGAAACTAAGAACCTTGAAAAAAGATTTGAGGAAATGATAACAAGAATGGACAACTTAGAGAGGAATATGAGTGAATTGAAGGAGCTGAAAAACACAACATGAGAACTTGGCGAAGCATGCACAAGTTTCAATAGCCGAACTGACCAAGCAGAAGAAAGGATCAGAGGTCAAAGATCAACTCAATGAAATAAAATGAGAAGGCAAGATTAGAGAAAAAAGGGCAAAAAGGAACGAACAAAGTCTCCAAGAAATGTGGGACTATGTGAAGAGACCTAATGTACATTTGATAGGTGTACCCGAATGTGAAGAAGAGAATGAATCCAAGCTGGATAATACTCTTCAGGATACTATCCAGGAAAACTTCCCAACCTAGCAAGGCAGGCCAATATTCAAGTCCAGGAAATACAGAGACCACCACAAAGATATTCCTCAAGAAGAGCAACCCCAAGGCACATAATCATCAGATTCACCAGGGTTGAAATGAAGGAGAAAATGCTAAGGGCAGCCAGAGAGAAGGGTCAGGTCACCCACAAAGGGAAGCCCATCAGACTCACAGCAGATCCCTCGGCAGAAACCCTACAAGCCAGAAGAGAGTGGCAGCCAATATTCAACTTTCTTAAAGAAAAGAACATTCAACCCAGAATTTCATATCCAGCCAAACTAAGCTTCAATAAAATACTTGCAAGCCGATTGCAACAGCACATCAAAAAGCTTATCCACCATGATCAAGTAGGATTCATCCTGAGGATGCAAAGCTGGTTCAACATATGCAAGTCTATAAATGTAATTCACCACATAAACAGAACCAAAAACAAAAACCACATGATTATCTCAATTGACGCAGAGAAGGCCTTTGACAAAATTCAACAGCCCTTTATGCTATAAACCCTCAATAAATTCGGTATTGATGAAACGTATCTTAAAATAATAAAAGCTATTTACAACAAACCAACAGCCAATATCGTACTGAATTGGCAACAACGGGAAGGATTCCCTTTGAAATCTGGCAGTAGACAAGGATGCCCTCTCTCACCACTCCTATTCAGTATAGTACTGGAAGTTCTAGCCAGAGCAATCAGGCAAGAAAAAGAAATAAAGGGTATTCAAATAGGAAAGGAGGAAACCAAATAGTCTCTATTTGCAGACAACATGATAGTATATCTAGAAGACCCCATCGTCTCAGCCCAAAAACTCCTGAAACTGATAAGCAACTTCAGCAAAGTCTCAGGATACAAAATCAATGTGCAAAAATCAAAGCATTCCTATACACCAATAACAGACTTAAAGAAAGCCAAATCAAGAATAAACTGCCATTCACAATTGCTACAAAGAGAATAAAATACCTAGGAATAAAACTACCAAGGAACGTAAAGGACCTCTTCAAGGAGAACTACAAACCACTGCTCAACGAAATAAGAGAGGACACAAACAGATGGAGAAACAGTCCATGTTCATGGTTAGGAAGAATCAATATCGTGAAAATGGCCCTACTGCCCAAAGTAATTTACAGATTCAATGATATCCCCATCAAGCTACCAATGACCTTCTTCACAGAACTGGACAAAACCACCTTAAACTTCATATGGAACCAAAAGAGAACCCGCATAGTCAAGTCAATTCTAAGCAAAAAGAACACAGCAGGAGGCATCACACTACCAGACTTCAAACTATACTACAAGGCTACAGTAATCAAAACAGCATGGTACTGGTATCAAAACAGAGATATAGACCAATGAAACAGAACAGAGGCATAACAACATATCTACAACCATACAATCTTTGATAAACCTGACAAAAACAAGCAATGGGGAAAGGATTCCCTGTTTAATAAATGGTGTTGGAAAAGCTGGCTAGCCATGTGCAGAAAGCAGAAACTGGACCCCTTCCTGACACCTTACATTAAAATTAACTCCAGATGGATTAAAGACTTAAACATAAGACCCAACACCATAAAAACCCTAGAAGAAAATCTAGGCAACACCATTCAGGACATAGGAGTAGGCAAGGACTTCATGACCAAAACACCAAAAGCATTGGCAACAAAAGCCAAAATAGACAAATGGGACCTAATCAAACTCCACAGCTTCTGCACAGCAAAAGAAACAGTCATTAGAGTGAATCGGCAACCAAGAGAATGGGAAAAAATTTTTGCAGTTCCCATCTGACAAAGGGATGATATCCAGAATTTACAAAGAACTAAAACAGATTTACAGGAAAAAAAACAAACAAGCCCATTCAAAAACGGGCCAAGGATTTGAACAAACACTTTACAAAAGAAGACATACAAGAGGCCAACAAACATGAAAAAATGCTCATCACTGGTCATTAGAGAAATGCAAATCAAAACTACATTGATATACCATCTCACGCCAGTTAGAATGGCGATCATCAAAACATCTGGAGAGAGCAGATGCTAGAGAGGATGTGGAGAAATAGGAACACTTTTACACTGCTGGTGGGAGTGTAAATTAGTCCAACCATTGTGGAAGACAGTGTGGCGATTCCTCAAGGACCTAGAAATAGAAATTCCATTTGACCCAGCAATCCCATTACTGGGTATACATCCAAAGGACTATAAATGGTTCTACTATAAGGACACATGCACACGAATGTTCACTGCAGCACTGTTTACAATAGCAAAGACCTGGAACCAACCCAAATGCCCATCGATGATAGACTGGACTGGGAAAATGTGGCACATATACACCATGGAATCTTATGCAGCAATCAAAAACATTGAGTTCATGTCCTTTGTAGGGACATGGATGAACCTGGAGAACATCATTCTCAGCAAACTGACACAAGAACAGAAAATGAAATACCACACACATGGACACAGGGAGGGGAGCACTATACACTGGGGTCTATTGGGGGGAATAGGGGAGGGGCAATGCAGGGGGAGTTGGGGAGAGATACATGGGGAGAAATGCCAGATATAGGTGAAGGGGAGGAAGGCAGCAACTCACACTGCCACGTGTGTACCTATGCAACTATCTTGCATGTTCTTCACATGTACCCCAAAACCTAAAATGCAATTAAAAAAAATAAGTAAAAAAGGTGCAGACATCCCCTAACGCCATATATTTCTGTAGTTTCAATAAGTACTAATACATTATAATTTGAAAAATGTAAGCAAGAACTTAAAAAAGGAAATGTAAGAGTATTTCTGAAGAAACTCCATTGTAACAAGAGATTTTAACTCATTAACAATGTACAAAAGAAGTCAATAAAGAAGAACAAGGATTCGTGTGCTTCAGGGATTATCATACCCTCAAAGTTCTCACAAAATTGTTTGCATTTGTCTGGGGACAGGCTCCAGTTTTTATGATGTCTATGACCCCAAAAAGGTTATATGGGAAAATGAGCAGTCTGATAGAAAAGACTGTATGTGTTACAGAAATAATTTCTAGTATTTTTAACTCCTGGTGAAAAAAGTAACACACACACACACAAATGATAGATAAATCAGAAATGGTTCAAAGTATAACTGGCAACAGAAACAGGATTTTAACAATCTAACTGGGTTGATTTCCCATGTCCCACTGCATGGCTGAGTACAAGTGTGGAAGAAGGGAGAAACAGGGGTAGGCAAGGGAAGAAAGTAAACACATTCCCCCAACTCCGTTTTAAGGCTGGGAGGGTCAATCTGTAAGGGCGTGTCCACTTAAGGGATAGATGTAAGTACTTACTACTTCCTCAGGTCCTCATGCCCAGGCCTTTCCACCAGCTCCCATTATAAAGTGCATCTAGAGCATCCTCGGAGTGACCCATGTCCCTCTCTGAGCCTCAGTGTCCCCTTCATGGGAAGGAGTCATACTAGATAACCTCCGGATCTGACCTCCCATCCCACCCTGACCTGGCAAGTCCCCTGGCCTCCAACTCCTTAGCCAGGGCTTGTCCTGGGATGGGCCAGCCACCCGCACTCACTGTCCTGGCAGCTGCACCAAGGGGAGGGACTTCTTCGCGATCCTGGCCTTTGGGACCCAGGTCGGAAGCTCCGGCAGCTGGGGCAGCTGGGGCAGCGGGCAGTGTGGGAGCCGGCGGCAGCCCTGGGCACACCCGAGCCCCTGGCCCAGCCGGGCCTCGTTGGTGGGCTGGCCACGGCGGCAGCGCAGGACCAGCGGGGCAGGCAGGGCAAGTGGCCGCGAGCTCCCACACTCACCGCTCCTGGGGTGAGCATGACCCGCAGCCAGGAGCCCAGTGACGTTCGGCCCGGCCTGGGCAGCGTCTCCCTAGGCTGCGGCCCTGCCTGCCCGATGCGCACCAGTTAGTTGCTAGGGATCCCAGTTCCAGAGCAAGGGGCCCAGTGTTAGGGTTCCAGGCCATGACGGTGCTTGGACAGCTAGGATATCAGAGGCCACCGGGACTCTTCAACCAGTACTAGAGTGCCTCCGCCTTCAGGTCACTGCTGCTGGGGATGAGAGACAAGGTTGGGGAGAGAGCTGAATCAAAGCTGGGTGAACAATCATCAGTGGGGGCCCAATGGCAAACAGCACCAGGCAGCATGTATAGGGTGCAGAGGGCAGTTGGACAAGCTTGGTATCATTCAATTATCTGGTTATTTGCACAACAGCTTGTATCAAAGACTTGTTTTTCACATTCAAAATAACCAGGCTTTCCAGAGTACTGATGAGCTGTACCTTTCAAATATTAGCCAGTTAATGCCTGACTGCCCTAATTTTTGGTAAATGACAAGGACGAGTTCCCTCACCAATCTGCCCAAATTCCATGTTCTGACTCCTCTGTTTTGGTTACTCTGTCAAAGGTTAGGCATGTGTGCCCTCTCTGGCTTAGACACCTAGCACCTGTCTTGCACAGTGGGATCTTAGTATCTGTACTCTTGCCAGATTAAGATAGATACAACCTCTGCCTTTATGACTTGATTCCCCACTAGAGCTGCAAGTTTATCCTTGGTAATACGGTTTCAGATCCCACAAACACTCCTGAAACTGCTCTCAACACGATTTTCTCCGTTCTTATTAAGCTCTACACTAACCTTTCCTAGCTCCTTCGGTTATTTTTTTAACACTCAAATTAGGCCTTAAATCATTAACAGTGGCCCCACTACTTAGTTGTGTGATCCTGGGTAAGGGAAAGTTAACCCACCTAATGGGGGACTAGGCTGCATATTAAAGATCACATGGAGTACTTAATTAGTGGAGAAATACTAACCTAGGGTTATGTGGATTAAGTGACACATTGGCACTCAGCAAGTGATCAAGTGTTTATTAAACGGTCTCCTCTTTAGTTTTGCTATCACACCTCTACCTGACACTTCCCAAACTCCATGCCATTTCTCAAACTGTTCCATCAGGTGACCAAATTCTACCTCCTTTGTGAAACTTTCCAATCTTTACAGCATGAAACATCTCCTGTACTTTATTACAAATTATTCCTACAAAACGCAATTTGAGCCCTCCAAAGTAAATTATACAGATCTATATCCACAAATCCACTCTACCCCATTCCTCCTTTCACCATTCCCCATCACCAAATACTCAAGGACTACAATATGCCAGTTATTGAAGTCTCAAGATTTTAAATGGCTATTTTCCTGATGAGGTTAGAGTCCCTCTAAAAAGTGAAGTGCCTACAATGCACCAGGCATTGTTCTAAGTGCTAGAATACAGAAACCTGACTCAAATCTTACATTGGATAATGGCTAGAGAGAAGCAAATCAAGTTTCAGATACTTAGAATGGCCCTCCCAACTTCCATGCCCTAATTACAGGAACCTGTAAATATGTTACTTTATGTAGCTAGAATACAGAAACCTGACTCAAATCTTACATTGGATAATGGCTAGAGAGAAGCAAATCAAGTTTCAGATACTTAGAATGGCCCTCCCAACTTCCATGCCCTAATTACAGGAACCTGTAAATATGTTACTTTATGTAGCAACAAAACGGACTTTCTAGATGTGTGCTTAAATTAAGGATTTTGAGATGGGGAGAGTATCCTGAATTATTCAAGTAGCCCAACGTAACTACAAAGCTTTTTATATTAAGAGGGAGGCAGGAAGATCAAAGATGATGGAAGCAGAGATGCCACAAACCACGAAATGCAAGGGTCTCCTAGAACTGAAAAAGGCAAAGTTTTCTCTAGAGTCCTCAAAAGAAACACAGGGCTGCTGACCCCTTAATTTGGCTGTGAAACCTGCTTTAGATTTCTGACCTCCAGAAAAGTTAAAACAATAAATTAAGTCACTTAAGTTTATGGTGATGTTACAGCAGCAAAAGAAAATTCATACATTCACTTAACACTTGAGTGCCTACTACATATCAGCAAATGGGCAGAAATAAAAAGGCCTGGCCTTAAAGTCTGTTACCTGGCAGAAGGGATGCACATGTATGAGGGGAATGTTTTGGCTCTTTGACACCAAATCTGTAAGGAAAAACAGTGGTAGCAGAAAGCTGTCAATCTTCCCATGGAGGTGGGCCACAAAGACATCAGACACCCCAAGAGGCTCTATCATATCCTAAACACCCCCAGAGCACTCATTTTACTATGTTGCCTGTCTTCCCATTAGACTGACACCTGAAAGCAGAGGGTATTTTCTGTAATTCACTGTTCTGTGCCCATACTAAGTGCTAAAGCTATACTGCACAGCAGCATTCAACACTTTTGAGCTAGGCACTGCTCTAAGCATTTTACATGGCCTGTATGTAACATTTAATCTTCATTAAAATCATATGAAATTAGGCACAATTATCTCCATTTTGCTGATATGGAAACTGAGACAGAGATTTATTGGTCCAGGCTAACAAGTAAGTGGAGACTGGATATGAACCCAAGCAGTCTGGCTTTGAAGCGAGCACTCTTAATCCAGCCACCACAAATGAACTTCACAGAAATTACCAGGTTAACACTGGCTAAAGGCCAGTGAGTCTAAGACAACTTCATAAAAACTGAGCTCCCAGGGGACAATCCACTAGAGAAAGCCAGACCTTGGATAAACCGGAAATAAACATATATGAGGTGAAATCTTGGAGAACCTACTGTGTGCCCAGACCCCGAAGGTTGGTTAGGCCTTGAAAGCAATGACATTTAGAAGAGGTAAGTTTCCCAATCAGGTGATAACCTGCATTTGAATAGATTCTACCAGCTCACAAACATTTTCATGCCTATTACTGTTCCTCAAAATCCTCTCATAAAAGCAGATTGGTTATCCCACTTTACTCCCTAGGAAACTGATAGCTAAAGTCGTTACCCGACAGCAATGCTTTAAATTTTTTCTATTCGTAGCATCAAGCTGCGTTGGTCCCTCAAATCCCCTGCTTCAGAGTTCTTTATGGGAATCGCGGTTCTCTGCAACCCCTCCCACATTTCCCCATCCACTCTGGCCATAGGCCACACTTAAGAGAGTGATTTAAATGAAAAAGGGGGTTGAATCCTCCAGGACTCAAAGCAGACAAGGTGTGCATACAGGATAGTCAATGCTTTGCCCATTTTATTTCAGGTATTCCTAAATCTAATCACCCCCGGACCAGAGGAAAGAGCTTTCCTACTTTGGGTGGTAATTCATCAATGCAGGTTCATTGACTGAAACAAATGTACCACTGTAGTGGTAGGGAGTCAACAGTGGAGGTTGTACCTGTTGACTCCTGTACCTGTATACGGGAATTCTACTTTCCGCTCACTTTTACTATGAAATAAAAACTGCTCTAAAATATAAAGGCCATTAGTCTTTTTTAAAAAAGCTTTGCCTAAGTATCACTTTGTATATAAAGTGCTACTTATTCCCTTCCCAATGAAGACTTTCTACATTTCATGCACCCACCCACCTGCACCCAGGTTAAGTATGCAATATGCCATGTGTGCAACTTCATTCTAATGAAATTTCATTAGTCTTAATTCTGACCCTGAAGAGGCCACTGATGGCCCTCATTATTCCTCTAAAACCTGGAAGCCAAACAGGTTCTATCTAACATCTGGGGTACAACCGCCCTTCAGGACACTGGATGTGCAAACACTGGGAACTGTACTCTTTACCAACACAGTAAAACAAAACTGAATTTTAAAACTTAAAAAAAAAAATTCGCTGGGGGCAGTGGGCCATGCCTTAATCCTGACTATTCATGGAGCTGACGCAGCAGGATTGCTTGAAACCATGAATTCAGTACCATGCTGGGAAACAGGCTGGTGTGGGACCTCATCTCTATAAACAAAAAAAACAACTCTTTGGTTCTACCCGGAGATTACCCTAAGACAAAAAATACCTGGCAAAACATTGATACTCATATATATGTAAAAGGATTTTTATAAACTATAAACTTGATTTCTCTCCAAAGTTCACTGATCCTAAACAAACTTACTAATCCAGAGAATTAGTTCCCAAAACCAGGAATAAAGAACTCAAAGAAATTCTATTTGTCTAGCAACTTGTGAATATTAAAAAGCAATAAATGATTGTGGTGCAGTAGTAGCAAAATAATCACCAAAGGACAGCTTTCACAATGCATCAGACCCTTGACACAAGTGAGGACCACAAACATTTTTACTTTCATTGTATGTACTTCATGTTACACTCTACATTGTTCACTAGTCTGAGATGATACATGACATACAGAGGAATGTTATTTATAAAATACCCAAAACCTTTCAAGTTTTTGCTCAATAATTTCACCATGTGCTCAGAAATAATTTACATCCCTAGGCACAAATTTCATTTCTTCCTTCACAATAACCATAATATGAAACAATTATTAGTATCTAAGTATTGCAAAAGATGCAAAAGAACACAAAAATGGAATGCAAGAGGAAAACAACCCATTTACATGGTAGTTTATAAACAAGCTAAGGCCTGAGAAAATGAATTTTAGAACTAAACTCAATTTTTTCCATAAACCAGTTATATTATCTTACCTACAAATCATGTATAAATACTTGTGAAACAGGCTTAGAATAAACCCATTTTGAATCACTCAGCACAGTTCAAAGACAAAAAGCTAAGATCTTTTGTAGAGAAAAGCCTTTTTTAAAATTTTTAATTTTTTTGCAGGGCTACCCCATAGGCTGTACGCCCTGAGTAGCTGAGAAAAGCCTTTTAAAAACCCAAGAGATGTCCTTCACACAATCTAAACTCTGATTTTGCATGTAATGGGCTATTGATTTGGCTCAATTTTATCACACACAGGACTTGCCACCATAGTGAAGGGAAGACAAAGGCTAACAACAAAAGAAATCACAAATACAACAACAATACATTTCAATTGAGAGCAGATACTGTTTATTAACTGACCAGCTTAGAAAAATAATCATGGAAGACACCTGAAAGGAAAAACAAAACCATTAAAAATCACTAAAATCACTTTAGGCAGCTAACAATTAACATAAACCAGACAGTTACAATTTCTGAAATCACCCAATTTCCATTTTTAAGACTCCCAAAACTGGGCTTTCCTTTCCTCCAGAAATGTCCTCAAAAGCAGTAAACAGACCAACTGTAATTGCTAAGATAGTTGATCCCTGCCCCCCCAACAAAAGCATTGATTAAAATTCAATCAACCCCCCATCAGTATTTAATGGAGAAAGTATTCAAGATTGCCACCACTTTTACTCTAGAGTTACTCAATCTTTCTTGGGATGTAGTCTCTCACCTTAGTTCATTCTTCTAATAAGCCTGTTGATCTGATCCTCCCTGTTGCCTGCATCTCCACCTTCTACAAAATGGGTGGTCTTTTTCTTCATTCCGCCCCGTGGGGAAGATAATTTAAAGGGCCACAGGAAGTTATTTGCTTCTTTGAAGCGTTTTCCAACAGTATAGATCTCATGAATCAGATCCTCCATGCAGATGATGCCATATTTTCCTAAATATTTTAAGGTTATTGAAGTTGCAAAAAGTTTCGAAATTATTATTAGACATTAGGGAACAGGACAAGACCAAATGTAGGCTGTGAGATAAAAACGTACCATGAGTTAACAAGGTAAATCTATGGCTTTATAGAGATTAAGGTTCAAGCTAATGAAACCATGCCTTATGTTTTCTTTAAGCTTAATCAAGAATCACAGGGAGTATGTGAAGATTCACAATAGTGAGAAATGTATGGCCACAAGAGGACAGGAAGTTATTGCATGGTCTAATATCAAACTTTCCAACAAACAGAACCTACCAAGAGATCGAGCAATCAGAGCGTTATCTGTCAAAGCAATTCGCTTCTTTTTGATCTTGCCATAACCACGTTTGTAGATTAGTTCATTTACTGACTTCAGATTTGGGTACCTGAAATGAAAAGGGAAACATAAATAAGGTTACCACTGTTAAAACATCTAAAATTCAGGATGTTATGTAGCCAATTTAGACTTACCCCCATGCAATATATGGCTCTACAATCCTCAGCATGTTAATTGAAGCCTTGTTGAGCTTCACAAAGGTTCCATTGAAGATTTGACGAAGGCGAAGAAGCTGCAACACCTTTCGGACCTTTGGGCTCACACCATTGATACTGTGGTGAAAAGGGACGAAAAAATACATTTGACTTTCATTGAAAAAAAAAAAAAAAAAAAATTTTTTTTTTTTTGAGACGAAGTCTTACTCTGTTGTCCAAGCTGGAGTGCAGTGGCCTTATCTTGGCTCACTGCAACCTCCACCTCCTGGGTTCAAGCCATTCTGCCTCAGCCTCCCGAGAAGCTGGGACTACAGGCAAGTGCTACCATGCCTGGCTAATTTTTTTATTTAGTAGAGACAGGGTTTCACTACGTTGGCCAGACTGGTCTTGACTCCTGACCTCGTGATCTACCCACCTCGGCCTCCCAAAAGTGCTGGGATCATTATAGCCATGAGCCACCGCACCCGGCCTCGAAATTTTTATTAATACTAACCATTATAGTTTTGAACATCAAGTCCTACCTAAACAGATAGGAATCCTCTCACTGAACTTCTGTATTCCACTAAAAGACTAAGAGAAGGGAGAGGAGCTTGGGGAACATGGCTTGCAACTAAACCATTTGATCACCACCTTCCTTGCTCTAGCTTCCCCCAAAATAGTTATACTTCAGTGTTTCAGAATCGGGGCTCTCAGAAATAACATGAAGTTTTTTTGTTTTGTTTTTTACCAGTGCTAACTCTCCCTTTCAAACCCAAATGAAGTAAAACTGAACTTACCCTCTGATCCTGATGACAAATGCCAGTTTGGGTTCTGCAGGTACATAGAAGTTGCCAGCTTTCCTTGCCATCCTCGCCATTCGAATTTCAGTTCTGTACATCTGCCTATATTCCTTGTGATAATGCTTCGCTTTTTCATAGATAAGCTTCCGCCTTGCCTTTCGAAGCTGAAAACCAATCACCAGTTATTCATGATTTTTAGTTCCCAAGCACAATAGCAATGCTAGTTATTAAAAACTAAAACACTTTTCCTTTAAATCTTTTCTTGCCATAGTATGCAATTACTAAAACCCACTACCTTTATTTAAGATTGTCACATTAGGGAGCTAAGCAATTACTCGGTACATGAGGAAACCTTGCCAAGAACATTCACCTCATTCTTAATCCCAACAAGGCATCTCCTTACATCCTAGTGCTTCAAAGAGTTTACTTACCATCTTTTGGGCAAACTTCTTTCTCAAGCGCTTGATCTTCAGCTCTGCGAAATTCCTTCGCTTTTTCTTAAGGGTTTCCGGCACAGCAGGAACCTTCTTCTTCTTCTCTCTAACGTTAACCAACGACAAATATTATCAACAGCTCAAAAAGTTCACAGCGCTGTATTACACCCGAACTGTGTACTGTCTGTTGTCAACAGAAATCCTTCACTGGCTTTAGCCACTCCTAACTTTACTTGCTCTAGCTTGCTACAGTGTACGATGCGCATTTTAACTTCATGTCAATAACCTTTAACACCAACCACATTGCCTAAAATGCAATCCCAAGTAAGATAACAGCAATACGCTTTTACCCATTCCAGCCAACAGGTCCGGCCTGCGACGACTAATTAAAAAAAAAAAAAAAAAACACCAACAGCCTCATAACAAAACGTACCAGCTGAAAGTCTGCGGCAAGGCACTGACCCCCACACTTAAGGCTTAAAAAAAAAAACCACCGCCACCTTGGTTCAAGTCTCGGGATCCACATGTTGAAAGCAAAGGCCTGTAGGCATGGAGGCCCAGGCCAACCACCAGCCAAGTACAAACCCAATTCAGAAGTTCTGCGCCTCCCCGAAATGCCCTCTACCGAGGACTGGGCTGTCAGCCAACCGACGGATTCCACACACACTGCACCCCGACATCTTGTTCCCGGAATCTCCAAAACCTCCGTCCTAAGGCCGCCTGCATCCCAACCCTAGCCTCAGGTCCCCACTGGTGTCACAAAACGTCACAAACAAACACGGAGGTGGGCAAAGGTGCCACCTACAACCAGAAAGAGAAAAACTGACACAAAAAGAATCCGGCTCTGAAGATGGAGAAGGATTCTCGAAAGAACAAGAAGGAACTTACTCTACACCCTCCATGGTTCCAGCCGGAAAAAGAGGAAGTCGGCGCATGCGCACTGTCCACTTAAAGACTGAGAAAGAAGCCCCGCGACTCACAGGTGTCTTAGGAAACGCCGGAAAAGAATCCAGAACTAAAAAGCCGCCTAGCAGACGCCAAATTAAGAACGCCCTGATTTAGCCTCTTCCAACCAACTTTCGGGTAAAACTTGTTTGAAGAAAATATATGCATTTGATTACACTTTTTAATCAACTCAAGAGCAAAGAGTGCTGACACCTTGGCGACTCGGGGTCCTAATCCCCAGGCTGCGCTGACAGAATAAGGCTCGGGTTTCTCCTCTTAATGTTCCCAAGACGAGCTTCACGAGGGCGAACTACAGATCCCAGCATACACCATTCCTCGCCCTCCCGGCCGGACGGCAACGCCAGACCGGGACCGCAGGCAAGCACCGCGGCAGCGGTTCCAGCCAGGAAAATGAGAGCCTTTTGGGCCATGTTCCAAACGGCTAGCTGCAATTCGAAGTCACTTTTGGCCGCCCTCCCGTTCCTTGCCGCGGTAGTCGCAGACTACACCCCCTTCGCCGCGCCGCGAGGTCCTTGTCGCTCCAGCCCTTAGGGCTGTCTTCGCGGCGCCTGATCGCAGGCGGGGCAGTCCGGAGTGCCCTGGTTAACGAAAAGTGGCGATCCAGGGACCAGCGGGGACCGCACGGCTGGAGGAGGATGGCCGGGGCTCTGCTGACCGCCGAGATGGGCAGGCGGAGGCCGGGACACCTCACGGGAGGGGGCGTGAGCTGCGAAGGGAGGTGCGAGGAGGGCTGAGGTTGTGGCCACGGTCGTGTGAGAAGGGCTACCCCGCTCCGCTCCGCGAACCGCTGGCGGGCGGGGGGCTGGGCCGGGGGCGGGGTGCGCCCGGGGGCGGGGAGGCCGGGCGGAGGGAGGGCCGATGCCGAGGCTGCCGCGGGCTCTTCCCGGTCGTGGGTTATATAGCGCGGAGCGTGGAGCCAGCTCAGAGCCGGCCCGGAGCGCTCCGACTTGCAAGCGGCTCTGCGCTGCGGAGCGGGTTGCCCGAGTGACAGCCGCTGGGAGTGCAGGGGGACGCGAGCCCTCGGGGGCAGCTGCAGGGCGTTGGGCAGCGCTCGCTTGCGCCGATCGAGTCTTCCCTTCCCGGCGCTCCGCCGCCCCGCACCCCCACTCTCCCACCCTCTCGCAACTTGGGTCGAGTTGACAACTCCCGCGGCGGCCCGCTGGCCCGTGCCACCTCCGCTGCGCACCCCTCCCCCGGGGTGAGAGGGAGCCGGCGCGCGGGCTCCGGGGACTGTCGGGCGGCAGCGGCTTGGCCATGAGGGCAGCGCGCGTAGCTTGACTCGCGGCTGTCACTGCCACTGCAGCGGAGCCGGCCGGCCGAGCGCTGCGGGACGGTCGGGCGGCTGCCGGCAGGAGGCGCCGAGCCGGGTGACTGCCGCGGCGGGCACAGTCCGGGGCCACCGCGCCGAACCCGGGCAGGAGTGGCCCCGCGCAGACAGGGAGCGGCGCCGCGCACTCCAGCCCGGCGGGCACCTCGGAGGCGGGGCGGGGCGCAACCTTCTAATCCCGGCCTCTGTGACAAGCGCCCAGGGGCCGGGAGCCCGACTGCGGGGCTCGGGGTGGGCGCAGACTCAGGCACTGGGCTCGTGCGGGGCCCCAGGCGTCGCGATGAACATCGTGGTGGAGTTCTTCGTGGTCACTTTCAAAGTGCTCTGGGCGTTCGTGCTGGCAGCAGCGCGCTGGCTGGTGCGGCCCAAGGAGAAGAGCGTGGCGGGCCAGGTGTGTCTCATCACCGGCGCCGGCAGCGGCCTGGGCCGCCTCTTCGCTCTGGAGTTCGCCCGGCGCCGGGCGCTGTTGGTGCTCTGGGACATCAACACGCAGAGCAACGAGGAGACGGCGGGCATGGTGCGCCACATCTACCGCGACCTGGAGGCGGCCGACGCCGCCGCGCTGCAAGGTAACCCGGACCCGCGCGGGAGCATTGTTGGGTCAAGCCTCTCCCCACCCCGCGCCCTACTACGGCAGGCCCCAATCCCCGCTATCGAGGAAAGGAAACACCCCACCGGTCTTCTGGGAGATGGGTGGAATTTGCCCCTTGATAAAGGAACGCTATCTCCTCTGTATTAGCAGGGGGAAGGTGCCCAGTCCTCCCGGAGGTCAGGTCTCTTAGTGGACCATTGGGGGATTTCCTAAGCCCTTTGACGGTAGGGAAGGCGGAAGGAACTTGGTACCCCAGGGTTGGATCCCAGAGAAACGTCTCGCTCCGACTTAACAAGGGGCGCGATGGGAAACTAAAGTGTCTCTGGGAAGTTCTGACTCGACTGAAGAAACGTCTGTTACTGTGGACTGAACTCCTTAGACGAGGGCAGTATTGATGGTTTCATTATAACTTTGGCCCGAGGAACAACAGAATTACATTGTTTCGCCAGCGATAAGTGCTTTAGTTACACTCCCTGAGCGGGATGGAAAAACGCCTTGCTTCCTAAGAGAAAGCGCTTGGAGGATTTAGGGTTCGTTGTAAATTTCTTTCATGTTTTTGGTCACCCCAGGAAATCTGCATTTCTGTATACTTGTTAACTAACCTGAGCTCGAGTTTTTTTTTTTTTAAGCCAAAGCAAAGCCCATAACCAATCATAAGTATTGGTATGGGAAATTTGATAATGGCTTTTGCTTTTTAACAGAATTTTTCATTTTTAGGGAAAACATTTACCTGTACAGAGAAAATTGACTTGGGCACGACTTCTCCCCTGTATTGATAATTTATCACCAAACTTATTGATACCAGCGTTTTTAATTTAAGGGTGAAAATGTTCCATTTTCACTGGTGATATGGAGGGGTAACAAATACAGATTTTTGTGCTCCCTGCCAAAACCTAAAAGATACCGATTTTGGTTTTTAAATTGTCAAATTCTTATGTGGTAAAATTGTATATTTACCTATAACTTGATTTGTGAGAATACTTCTCAGAGGACTTGGCTACTCCAGTGAGAACAAACCAGTGATGCCTACTTCTTCATTAGAAATTGTGGATTCATTTCTTGGCTTTGGATGCTTTCAGATTACTAATTGCAGTTTTGATTTGTGAACCTTAAAGTGAGTTTCCATTTTGAGGGTTCTCATAATAAAGAATAAGAGCTGTTTCTGGCCACTGTTTCCCCCAAAAAGAGGAGTATGTAGTGTGTGTGTTCTCTGAACTCTGGGCTGAGATCAGTTCTTTGCAGGTGTCTTTAGCTCCAGGAAGCTGATCCCATGTGGTCTACTTGTATTGGGGTTGTCACAATTACATGACTTTCCCCTCAGCAGTTATCCAGTAAATTGCTGTAATTCCCAGAGATTTCATGAGAGGAAAGCAGCTGTAAGCTCAGTCGTTGGCAAGCCTTGCGGCATTAGAAATTTGAAGCTCACTGTAGTATTTTTGTTTTGTGTGATCTTTGTCCTACTGATCACCATGTGACTCACTTTCTGCACTCCCTTCTCTTTTCCATTTTTTTCTCCTCATCTGGACTTCTGAGGACAGCTGGGAATGGTGAGGAAGAGATTCTGCCCCACTGTAACTTGCAGGTTTTTACCTACACCTGTGATGTGGGGAAGAGGGAGAATGTCTACCTGACAGCTGAAAGAGTGCGCAAGGAGGTTGGCGAAGTGTCGGTCCTGGTCAATAATGCTGGTGTGGTCTCTGGGCATCACCTTCTGGAATGTCCTGATGAGCTAATTGAGAGAACCATGATGGTCAATTGCCATGCACACTTCTGGGTAAATATAAACATTCTTGTTTTCTTTGCTGGGCCCTTCTCAGTGAGAAAGTTGGGAAGGAGAGAGACTTCAATGTCAGCCTGAAAGCCACCTGTACTCTTTCACTACCAGATCTCCTTAGCTCTTCCCTGTGGTGAATTGCAGTGTATGCTGGTTACTATTTAGTTGTTTGTCCCCCACCCCCATCCCCAAACTCAGTAGATTTGAGAGGGCAGAGGATTGAACATTTTGAACTAGTTTGAAAGATTGCCATAAAAATAACAAGAGGGAGCGTAAAACCCTGGGTTTGTTTATTTTACTTTCTGTTGAGTTTATAAAACATTGGTTGTTCTTATGAATTCCTGAAGTCAGGATTTAGGCTTCCAAATTACTGCTCAGCCACATTTTAGAAAGTGCCAGAGATTCTGAAGTCAGCATTTGTGGTCTGTTGGGAGTGGCCAGGCCACCCTGGCAGTCACATCGCATCCCCTGACCATCTATCCACAGGGTCCAGGACATCTTCCTGTTGGAGGACACCTCAGGACTCTCTTAGGTTAGACGGTGTCTTGCAAATATCAACCTGATAGGACTCTAGAGAGGGAAGTAGGGTGATGAAACCTGGTAAGCTGGAGATTTAAACAATGTCCACTTCTAACCACTAAACAACGTCAACATCTACAGAGGGGAACAGGGCCTTCTGCTGCTTTAGGGGCAAAAGTAACCCTGGTTTTTCAGCTCAACTTGTCTTCAGTAAAGGTAGGTGTGACTCTCCCCTATAACCCTGTACACTGCTTACCCACTTTATGCTCTTTTTCCTCGCAGTATTTTCCCTTTACTTTTGTAGACAGGTAAGATTCAATAAAGAAGGAGTAAAGAAATAGGGTTCTACTTTTTTTTTTTCCATAGGCGGATTAGCCTTCTAATAGAACACAGCAAAGAACCGTTTCTCCTAAATAGGTCACATTAAACCTCATTAATTTTTTAGCAACTGCTTAAAAACTTAATCTGGCTTTAGAAGTACTTATTCAAATGTCGTTCCTCAAACATCAAACCTTTTCTCTGCTCTTGGAGGAAGCTTATTTTAATGTTTTATTTCTAAACATAAACTTTATTGTATTTTATTATTTATTTATTTATTTATTTATTTATTTTTGAGATGAAATTTGGCTCTTGTTGCCCAGGCTGAGGTACAATGGCACGATCTCAGCTCACTGCAACCTCTACCTCCTGGGTTCAAGCAGTTCTCTTGTCTCAGCCTCTCGAGTATCTGGGACTGCAGGCATGTGCCACCATGCCTGGCTAATTTTGTATTTTTAGTAGAGACAGGGTTTCACCATGTCAGGCTGGTCTGGAACTCTTGACCTCAGGTGATCTGACCGCCTCAGCTTCCCAAAGTGCTGGGATTACAGGCATGAGCCATTGCACTCGGCCAACATGAACTTTATTTAATTCATTTCCAAACCTCTAGGAATGAATATACAAATGACCTGACCTAACTTATCTATGTTTTAAACAAGCCAGGAACTGAATTAAAGACCTTCGTGTTGCTGGGTCCCCAGGAACAGGCAGCAGGTGTCAAAGGGGTGGGTTAGATGAGTAAAAGGCAGTTCAACCAAATAAACTTGGCATAGAGTTTATCAATTCCATGTGTGTTTATGATTAATCCTGAGTAAAATAACTACCATTTGAAATGAAATACATACATAAGTGGGAGGCAGAGTGTCATTTTCATATTTGAAGAATGGTAAGGATGAAGCTGCCGTAAAAACTGCGGTTGATTTAAGTCAGCCTTAAACGGTTACAGCACTGTTGGTAGGTTCATTATGAACCACAGACACTGACTGGGATTGCTTTCTCCAGTAACCTTTGACTAAGATCATGCAGGATTACCTAACTCTAAACTTTTACCTACAGCCAGTATTCTGAAGTTTAGCTATCTTGTCTACTTTCTCTGCATGATTGTTTTGCTGAATTGTAAAATTTCAAATGTAATCAAGTTTTTTAAGAAACCCCATACAATCTGCTGTTAAATACTTAAAACAAGAAAGCAGATCCAGGAAGACACTGGATAAAATAAGTGCTAACTTACTGTCTTTTTAATATTAGGCTACTTTTTAACATAAGGAGGAAATCAAATCAAATCTCTAAATAGAAAAATTATTCTGGACCTGAATCTGTATACCAAGAAGCACCTTCCTAGAGTCATCACTGTGCTTTGAGATGTTGCTCAACCACACAATTTAGGGAGTTCTTGGAAGCCTTGATGGTAATGACGTCACTTTGTATTAAAATATGGGAGTCTCCTGAATTCTCCAGCTGTTTTTCCTCTAAGCATCTAAACTTAAGAATTTATTTTCAGTATTGAGTCAGAAAATTCATTTTAGAGTTGGAATTTCTGACTTCTTGCTGAAATTTGCAAATCTTTTGAGAAGTTCTGATTCAGCAACCAAAATTTAAAAGAAAACGCAGTATAATTTTTTTTTTTTTTGGGATGGAGTCTTGCTCTGTAGCCCAGGCTGGAGTGCAGTGGCGTGACCTTGGCTCACTGCGACCTTGGCCTCCTGGGTTCAAGCAATTCTCCTGCCTCAGCCTCCCGGGTAGCTGGGACTACAGGCACACACCACCACGCCCAGCTAATTTTTTTTTGCATTTTTAGTAGAGACGGGGTTTCAGCATGTTGACCATGATAGTCTCAATCTCTTGACCTCCCAAAGTGCTGGGATTACAGGCTTGAGCCACCACGCCCAGCCAACACAGTATAATTTTTACAGTGAATTTTTTAACGAGTTAAGGAATGTTGTAAGAGCCACCTGAATTCAGCTTCCCTTCCAGTAGTCCTCTTAGGCAAAATGTTGGTGGCAACTTTTCAAAGATGTGTTGATATTGGCATATGCTATTTTCTTTCCAGAAAAAATAATATGAGTGTCTTTTTACTGTATCTGGGTGTGGAAAAGAAGTTACCCCATGCATTTTTAAAAGTCCATCAGCTGAGCAAAGAACTGTTCAGTCATTTGAACAGATCATCCTGAGCCAGATGTTTAAGTAACAGTTAATATCTGTTTTCATAAATAACAAATAGTATGTTCATCCTGACTCAGAGCAAAAGTGAGTGAAATAGAAAACCATGTGGACTTTCACTGAAAAGCTGTGGGCACTCCCAAACCAGTCTGCATACTATTCCCCCTACCTGAAACACCCTCCTCCATTCCACGTGTCTTTTAAGGCTTAGCTGAAGTTCTCAATATAACCTTTCCTCCCTGCTGCAGCACTTCTGGCCTTTTTGGATACTAGAGTTTGTAAGAATCCAGAGACCTTTTTGTTTTCCAGTGAAGCAGGGGTTAAATGACTTGTCTAAGGTTTTTCTTTTCTTTCCATTAATCTGTCACAGGATTTGTTGTCATTCTCCCAAAGTACATGGCAAGCTGTCTGAAGGCAGTTTGTTGTATACATCTTTCGTTTTCCTCTGCCTGGAACAAAACTCTGTTCTTAAGTCACTCAATAAATGTTTGATAATAATAGGCTTAAATGTTTAGAAGATAACCTATTCAGATAATACTCACATGGGTGTATATTCTGAGGTTTTAAAGGTAAGCATTATGGTCTGGGCGTGGTGGCTCATGCCTGTAATCCCACAACTTTGGGAGGCCAAGGCAGGTGGATGACTTGATGTCAAGAATTTGAGACCAGCCTGGCCAACATGGAGAAACCCTATCTCTACTAAAAATACAAAAAAAATAGCCGGGTATGATACTGTGAGCCTGTAATACCAGCTACTCAGGAGGCTGAGGCAGAGGTTGCAGTGAGCAGACATCGCACCACTGCACTCCAGCCTAGGTGACAGAGTGAGACTGCATCTCAAAAAAAAAAAAAGGAAAAAGGTGAGCAATATGTTGGACTAAAGCTGTGTAAGACCATTATTGCAAAACAGGGTTGGCTTATATTTTCTTTTGCTTTCCTGCATAACTTTTCATTCTCCCTGTCCCACAGGTGTTCTCATTTTTACTGTAGTGTATTAGAACTCTGCTCATTGGTGTGAGGCTAGTGACTCTGAGAAGGGTGGTGTTGGTATGCCAATTTGAATCAAGCTCACATTGAATGTGTAACAGCCATTTATATTTACCAGTGATCAACCCTCAAAAAGAGAACCCCCATAGCAATTCTTTCCTTTCTTCTTAGCCACGTACCATTTCTGTACCCTTTGGAAGCCTTTCCTCAGCGTGGCATAATTCTATACAGCCTTCCAGTCTGTTGTGACACTTCATCTTCCAATGTTGTTCCATCACCAGTAGCTCTCCTAGGAAGCTTCTCCTGGTCAACAGTCAAGAAGTGATAGATTTGGGGTAGGTTCTAGTCAGCACAATCTACTGTGAAACACTCAGTACAAGACCATGGAAAATGAATGCACTATCATGCACTTTCACACTAGCATAGAAATTACTCATGTGGGCTTTCCGTATCTGGGTGAGATGTAAAAACTTGAAAGATACCTCTCGGGCGGGGCATAGTGACTCAATCCTGTAATCCCAACACTTTGGGAGGCCTAGGAGGGTGGATCACTTTTACCCAGGAGTTCAAGACCGACCTCGGCAACATAACTAAACCCTGTCTCTACCAAAATACAAAAATTAGCTGGATGTGGTAGCAGCATGTGCCTGTAGTCCCTGCTCCTGAGGAGGCTGAGGTGGGAGGATGGCTTGGACCCAAGCGATGCAGATTGCAGTGAGATCACAACACTGTACTCCGGCTTGGGTGACAAGAGCCAGACCCTATCTCAAAAGGAAAAGAAAAATACTTCTCTGTATTCTACTTTGAAATATGGAGCGCTGGTCTCCATGCAAACCCATGCTTCCCTCAAAATATTAACATTGCTTTACTTGTTATTTTTTAAGAGGAGTAGAATCTAAGCTCGCTATTTCTAAAAGCCAAAGTTTATGTGTAGATCCTTTTTTGACCAAAGAGCTGCATTTGGCCTTTAAACGTGAGCAGCAAATTGATTCCTGCTTAACCAAAAGGGGGAAGCAAAAGCATTTACCTCCAGGCCTTTTATGTTCTGAAGAATTTTTGCATGGTAAAGGACTAAATCTGTCAAATAGCTAGTAGGTAATTTACTTCTATTGATATGGTAGTCAGACAAGATAATTGGTAGTTAATTAATAGACCACTTAACTTAAAAGGTTTCACAGTTTTAAAATACTAATTACTGAATTAAGCATTTATCTATATCCAAATGTCTAAAGTCTATTTAGTTAAAATCTATCCAGGAAAAGTAAAAGCCCACCAGCTAGATCTGAGTAATGTAGCACTTAAAGACATTAGTGCTATGGTTGTACCTAATATCTCATGAATGGTCCCTAATCATTAATGTTTAGGTTCGTATGTGATTTACTGGTTTTTAATCGCACATACTGCATTATTCTGTTCTCTGGTTAGAGAAACCTAGTTTGTTCAAGGCTTCTTAGATTTAGAATTTGAAAAATCATTTCTAAAGTATTCATAAAAATATTTGGCCAGTATTTCTTCCTCCTGACCATAATAACTGTAAGACAATAAAGAGTATTGATTCCCTATCTTAAGCTGGCCACTAAACACTTGGAATTCACAGCCCATTTTTAAAAGTCTCCACTAGGACTGGTTTCTGTTATTAAATATATGTCATAAGTATTAAAATGTTTGAACTTTAGAAGTACTTTCAATGTCTTAAACAGAGTTTTAATTTGACATGGGGTAAGCACACTTTATCTTATTCTTGTAGTCACAGTTGAAAACTGAGTAAAACATCTCTTTTGTGATAGCAGCGGCTTGATACCTGGGACTGTGTACCTATATGCAAAATAGGATCACATGCTCATTGAACTCTGAGTTTCTGTATTTGATATCTTACATGCTGGGCCCAAATCTACTGCTACTAGAAATCAAAATCTATGACATGATAAAATATCACTTAACGCAGCTGTTTTGAATAGGGGACCAGATGCTGTATCAGATAAAAAGTTCCCCAACATCTTCGATGTGTTCTAATCTATGTCTGTTTATCTCAGTTGTTTAAAAAATACTGCTTAATAACCAATGTTGTAATTTCTAACCTGAATGAAAAAAAAATAGCAATGCTCCCCTCATTGCCAAATCCTGTGTGTAGCTTTGTCTTTCTATAGAATGTGACCCTCTTGACCGTCTCCTTGAAACTCAAGTGCTTTAGCTTCCATGATAAGCCCACTTTGTCCTGCTTCTCTGTCTGCCTTCAGAATCCTTTAAGCCTCCCCACCTCTGAATTGTAATGACTGTTTAGTATTGTATGCTCAGACCTCTTTTCACTCGGAACCTCCAGGTAGCTAGGTAATCTATTTCAGTGACTTCAACTGTGATTTCTAGGATAGTTCTCAAGTTCATACAACTACCTTGACTGCTCCACACACACTCTTAAAGCAGCATGTCACAAAACTGAACAAACTCCTCTTTCTTTGCTCCTTTTTATGGTCACCAGGCTTAGAAACATCAGCATTATGTTCACCTGCTCAGCCTGCACACATTCATGGGTCCCCAAATCCCAACTATTCTCTTGCCCCACTGTGTTCCAATATATCCCTCCTTTCCTTTCCTATTTCCTCCTGTGGGCCTCCATCACCTCTTGCCTGGACTCTTAAAAGTGCCTGTGATCCTCTTTTTCTGTGTTCATTTTTTGCTTTCCAACCTAGGGTCATCTAAGCAGCCTTGAGTTTATCTGCCTGCTTCAAACCCTTGTTTGACCATATTGTTCACAGCGTGAAGTCCAGGCTCATTAGCATGGCATCCCGGGCCTTACAAAGCTGATTTCCACCTGCTTTTCCAGGTCAGAACCTATTTTATCCCCTCATCTACTGTAAACTTCAGACGGGCTGGACTCTTCACTGTTCCTGGGGAGAGCCTTGCACATTACACTTTACACACGAGCCTCTGCTTGGCTGTTCTGCTATTTGAGTCTTGTTTTACTTGAAGACAGCAGAAGTTGAATAGTTCAGAAAAAATCTATCACTACTCCTGAGAAAGAAAAGCACATATTCAAAATATTTTCATGTTCACTTAATAATATCTTTATATATTAAGGTGGCAGTCCCTGTAAAATAGCCATGAAATTCTTGGCTCAGGGAATGGCCCTTTCTTGTTTGATCATGTAGTGAGTTGTGCCATTTATCTCAATTCCTGGAAGGAAGCAAAGTCGGTATTTGTTCTTTTCTGCCTCATTATCTCTACATCCCAGGCTTTATCCATTATCTGCCCAAATAGAAATTAATCTATAGGATATGTCAAAGTGGAAGCATTGTGTAGCCCATGCTAATGCTAATACTAACTGAATAGCTTTCTCAAAAAGACTGAATGCAGAGTGCCCCGGCTGAGTCTTTAGCCATTCATTGCGGTATTGGGTCATTATGAACCCTATAGTTAATACTTAACTGCTCACACTCTGCTTATTCTCTTCTCTTACATTTGTTCTTACTCTGATCTTGCTTCAGATTTTCAAGATCTTTGGCAAATTCTAGTGAATCGGATTTAGTAACTTGAATATATCTAAGCCATGACAATCAGAAAATTTAATAGCCTCACTTGAGAGTTAGAAGAATTTTAAGTACGAAACTCCTTTACATTTAAGTTTTTTCTTGAGTTGAGAAATATTAATAGCAAATTTATCTAAAATTTCTGCTTTCAGAAACTAAAATTAACCTGTTTCAATTATGATAAGTAGTCTATTTGCATGTGTCTAACCCAGAGATTTACCTACGTGGATAAATGTACAGATGACATGGTATGTTTGTTTGCTTGTTTTTGTATGCTCAGTAATAAGTAGAAGACGTGACTATGGTGCAGCTACAGTCACTGGACCTGGGAAAGTCCGAAATACCCAGGATGTTTTTGGACCCCCAAACTTGTACTATGCTGAAGTTCCACTAGGGGGTGTACTGGCAGGGTGGATTTGTATCTTATTTCCTGCACATAGAACCAGTGTTTTCTGGAGAGAAAGGGCCTTTTGTAACTAATCTTTGGAGTATGACAAAATCTAATAGTCCTTAAGAAATAGAGAACTATTTCCTGCCTCAGCTGAATGGGTTAAGTCCAATGTTTTGAGCCTGTAACTCCAGAGATCAGATTAAAATGTGTTAATCTTTCTTATCAGAAGCTAGTATGGTAGTTAGCTATTCAGAGAACTAACATGTCTAGATTCTATCACTGACCTAGAAGCTCTTTAGGACATATAGACATAATTGGAAAATAACTCAGAATTCTGATTCTTTCTAAAGCATACAGCTGGTCCCCATAATAGGTGGCCTTTGGAAACTTTCCTGTATCATGAATTATCATTCTGGGAAGATACCATGGTTCAGAACCTAGGCTGGCAGAGCATAGCCTAGGGATTCAGTCACATTTGCCTTGACATTACCTGGCTGGCCAGTTTCAGCCAACTGCATCCCTGGGTTTACACAGGTCTATGCCATCTCACACTGAAGGGGATTCGAAGGCACGGACACCTTTTCATCTGGTCTGAAGGAATGCTAACGTTTTTTTATTTTAAGAGCTTCCCCAGTGTATTTCATTCTTGAATTTTTTTCTTCTTCTTTACTTTATTTGTCAATTCTCTTAAAATTCAAGTTCACATCTGTCAAGGACCATTTTCCTAAATGCTCTGAAACTAGAATGAAGTGAGCCACGGGAGAAAAAATGAATATCCTCTTATAATCATCATAAAACTTTCAGCACTGCAGCAAATGCTGCTAGAATATTTAACAAGTAAGGGCAATTACTGCCGCAACCTTGAGTGCTGTCAAATTAGCCCCTTACAATGACAAGCCACTTACAATGAATTCACATTTGGAAACAAAACATTACTTGGTCTGTGAAACTTTCAAAGATCACACAAAGATGTGTGAAAAGTAGCAGTGGTGTTAACATTGTGTTTTTTGGTTTTGAGAAAAACCACAAGTGTTTCTTATATGCTGCTTGCATAACATGTGACTTTCTTGCCTTTCCTTCAAATTGCTTAGTACTGGAATTTTTGAATATTAACATGGTTCTGCCTCTTAGTGTTATCCTGAACAATAGGGCTCAAAATAACGTAAGTGTAACTTATGTAAACACATGGGTATTTTGAGGACCAGTGAAACTTAAAATTCAAAGCCTGAATTTTCCCACCTGCAAGTTGTAATTAACATACCGCCCCCTACTGATTTCTTAAGGGTTTTTTATATGGGCTAGTTCTACAGTCTCTTGGGAAAGAGAAGTATAAGGTATAACAAATTATTCTTTTTTCTTTTTTTATAACAAATTATTTTTTAATGATTTTGTATTGTATTATTTTTATTACGTTTGCTGGACTTTTCAAGTGTTACAATTTTTATTTATAATGGTCATTTTCTGCCTGTAGTTAAGCAGAGCTAAATAAGAAGGATTAGAAAAGACGTGGTGTTGAAGAGTTTTGATGTTTTCCAGCATCATCTAGGACTTGGGATGAAAGGAACTAAGCGACTGAAGCAACTGCTTAGCAATGTTTTTTGAGACTTCTTTTCTTAGGTCAAATACCATGTTTTGACCGGAAGTGTGGTCTGGCTGTGTGTGGAGGGCAGGGAGGACTGGGAGCCATACATAGTAAGAACCAGGATTTGCAGGAACTTGAAGAAACAACCTAACCAAAAATTGATAGCACTTATAACAAAAATAATTTCTAAATATATGCTTGATGAGCCTTATGTGCATTTACTGAGGTTTTATATAGCACTTACATTTACAAAGCCTTTTCATAAACATTTCTCTTGTTTGAGCCTCACAGCAACTCTGAATTAAGGAACAACCCCAGAGGGGTAAAGGGATGTCCCTAAGGTTACTGCCAGGGAAAGAAGCAGCCAGGACCCAGACCTTCAGCCTAGGCTTTCAGGTTAGAGCTTGTACAAATACTTAGCTGTGGGCTACCAGTTCAAAGCTCCTGGTACAGTAAGTAGATTTTCTTATGAGTCACTTATGGGTTTTACCCCGTGGTATAATGTAAGAATTAATCTTCAAATGTTGATTTTTTTTATTAGCCTGGTTAGTTTAGCAATAACTTATTAACCCTAGCTTAATATTCCCAGAAAGCTTGCTCTGTAGATTAGACAAACATGTAAAATTCAAGCCTGAAGAACCAATACCACACTAGTATTGTATTACCAAAGCCCAACTTGTATGTTTCTGGTCCTTCTCTGTAGTTTCCCATAGCTTGTATTGGAGGGAGTTCTTTCCTTGAGAATAGTGTAGTGCATTCTTGGTCACAGGCTTCCTTCCTTCTCTTTCTAGTTCGCCTATCAGCATTGACAAACTGTATACAGAAAAGTCACGAATGGAAAGGGCTCTTCCACAAGGACTGGCTGAACAAAGTTCTATGAATAATTGGTACCAAAATATCAGTTAAGCATGGTTTTAGTTTAGTTCATTTTGTTAGCTTATCTCCCAACAAAATGTAAAACCTTTATTCTGTTATATAATAATCTTATGGGATCAGAATTCCAGATAGCTTCATAAGCTTTGCTTTTTAAATGTTAATCATGGATTTTCAGAATTGTGCAGTTTGGGCCGCTGATAAAGTGTCCAAACTTATGGTCCAAGCTTGTGATTTATAAAGGGGTAATTTTTCCCAAAATGGGGTTTTCTCACAGGCTTACCAGGGTATAACAAAAGCCTCTGTGGTTCACTTGTCCAAGGTAAAGTTGGAAAGTCAATGAAGGAAGTGCCAAGGCTGATGGGGTCTACAGTCCCTGTCTTGAAAGCTTAAGCCTTCAAAACCTCTGTGGAGTGGGGGGAAGGATTTGAAGTCTTTTCAGGTTTCTTCTTTGCGAACCTTTGTTCTAATGGAATTGGGTGGCTTGCTAGTGTTAAAAATGGATACAAGGCAAATAGACATAGTCCATAAAGTCCCGTGGTCATCCATACAAAGCACTAGGTGCTCTTGATGTTGATTTGAATTAGCCTTTACCTGATAAATGCTAGCGGGAGGGGGCACTGGGAACAAAAAGAGGATAAATTATTCTGCCTGTTTCGCTGAACTCTTAGGAGAGTTGATCTGAAGCCACATGAGGTTGGGAGTAGATAGATTGCTAGGCTCACTCTAGAACCTTGTTCTCTGCTCGGAGTCCCGAGTAGCCGCAGCAGCACCACCTAACTACTGAATCCAAGTCTGCATTTGATTCAGAGCCCAGGTGATTCCTATGTGTGTGTGCATCAAACTCTGAAGTGGAACTACTTTCCCACTTTTTCAATATTCCATCTCTCCCCAACCTACACAACTTTTTTTCTTTCCTGAGCTAACCAGCCCTTTAGGAATCTTGTACCTAGGAAGATGTCAGATGGTGCACTCTGGGGACCACTCTGATCTAGGTTTATTTTTTTAAATTTTGATTCAGGTCCAGTGTCTGAAAGGAAAAGTCCAGGTGCCCTTTAGCTCATGCTTCCTGGTAGTTGCTGACCACAGCAACTTAGGTGGAGTTTTCACAGCCCTAAGCACCACAGCAGAAAGTCAGGTCCAGCCAGTGAAGAACTGTGTGACATTGCTAGATAATGGAAGGAATGGTGTCTCACTTACATTTGTTGTGCTTAAAAGGGAGTTTTCTTTTTTCAGTTCTCATAATTTAGTAGTAATATTTTAGGTAGTTTAACCAGAGTTGTGATTGGTAAGTGATTGGTGCGATCTTTTATTACATTTCAGTATTGTTCCTCTGTGAGGTAGCTAGAATATATGAGACTTGTGGGATCAGTATTATGGTCCATTAAAGGTACTTCTTTATTTCATGGTGGATTGGTGATTTAAATATAGAAACTAAAAGTGTTGATGTTTTGTGCCCATATTTAAGTTACTGGCTTTTATTTTTTTCCAATTTCCAGCTCAGAATCTACCCCAAACCTAGGAAAATGTCATTACAATATAAGAATGAAAACTTAAGGGAAAATCATCACTGCATTATATGGGACTGACTTTGCTAATGTGCATGTTCTTTCTAGTGAGTGGATCTCCTGTGGGTGATTTTGCTCCCAGGGGACATTGGTAACATCTGGAGACATTTTTCTTGTCAGACTATTGGAGCAGCTACTGGCATCTAGTGGAAAGAGGTCAGGGATGCTGCTTACGCATCCTTCCATGCATAGGGCAACCTATGGCTTAAAATTACCCAGCCCCAAATGTCATGGTGCAGAGATTGAGAAATGCTGTTCTAGAACACTGGTTCCCAAACTCAGCTACAAATGGGAGCCTCCTGAGGGACGTTGCCTCCTGATGCCTGAGTCTCCCCATTGGAGATTCAGGTATAATTCGTCTGGGATGTGTCCTGAACGCCAGGAGAAAAAGCTCCCCAGGTGATTCTAATGTAGCAAACCACTGATTTACAGGAATGTTGTTGTCTGCAATCTTTAAAATCCTTTAAAGGAGTTTCACAAAGGTTTATTTTTGTTTTCAACAATGCCTATCCCAATATAGGTACCTCACAGACCCTCATATATATTGAGTGAATTCTAAGTTGTAACAGTGCATGTTTAAAAACAGAATAAGTTTTCAGGTGTAATCTCTTGAATATACTTACCCTTCATTTAGGTAAACATTTTAATTTTTTTAAAGACTTCACAGTAAGCAAAGCAGGGAAGAATTTGAACTATTTACACTTAGGAATTACGGGGGTTGATGATCATGGGGACATTGAGAGCTGTGCTGTTGGAACAGGATCTAAGAAGTCTGCCACTGCAGATGGCCTGAGCAGTGGCTAGGCTCATATGCATGTGTTTATGTGTCATGGAAGTAGTTACTGGTCACTAGAGCAGAACCGAAGCCTCTGCCCTTTGGAATATCTGTCTTTATTACAATTTCTGAGATGCAATTTGAGTCCGGGGCAAAGCAAAGGGATTTTTGACAGCCTGTTGTTTGGCAAGCTATTTGGCTGCAATTCTGTGGGTTATTTTCATTATTCCATGAAGAGTTATTAAATAGGGGGAGGGGCCTAAGCCTGAGGCAGATCATTGAACACTTGTTTGATTATCTAGGGCCCGGCAGGGGAAAGATAGGGAAAAACAGCATTTCAGAAACAGTGTTCAGCATTCATTGTTTAACACATTGAGCCTCCATGGACTCAAGTGAAACACAGAAAAGGATGATTGTTTCACACAAATAATTTGTAATTTTTTTAGTAGATAAGAGGCATACATTCAAGTTACACTATGTTAAAAAGCACAGCCGTGGCATCATAGAAATACTTAATGAGATATTTTTGCTGATCACTCAATGCTGGCCACTGCACTAATGGAGTTGATCCCTTATTGAGTCATTTATGAGAGTCTCAGGCAAATACCTCAGCATGACCTCAGTATTTTGGGTGTCTGGTAGGAATTGGAAAATTATTGTTGACTGTAAATCGTAATATATTTGAGATGAAAAAACTTTGGAGATCTCCTCTTTTGTCTCACAAATGAGTTCAGTCAAGATTCAGAGAGTTCAAGTAGAAAAGGAAGGTTAGGTAATTGGCAGTCTGGACCAAATGGGTTTCTGGATTCCAAAGGCCAGTGTATTTTCCAGACAAGTGGAGTTTTTAAGTCACCTTATTTCTGGTATTTCTGCATAGTGAGCTCTAAAATGTAGGGAAATGTTGATATCTGAGTTGCTGCTTTGAGGTAAATTCATCCTGTCCTTTAACTGGGGGAAGACAAGTTAATGAAGCGTTTATTTTTGCTGAATAACTAATGGTGTCATCATTGAGGTGTTCATTTGAAAAGTCTGGCTCTTTTATTAGCTTCTTGGTTGCAGGGCAACTGTAGGAGTATTCTTGTGCATGTGTGCTAAGTACTAACTGCTGATGCTGTTCAAATGTTACACTAATCCCTGTGGCCTCACAATAATAAATGTTTTTAAAAGGATAGATTTAACATTGGCACAAATTTGACTATTATGACATGTTCTTTAGTCTCTCTGTTATCTAAAGAGTGAATGTTTTGTCTCAATCTGATAGAAATTAAGATGAACATTTTGTTAAGTCTGAGAGAGTAGTTCCAGGCTTAAGTATCTTGGGGCTCTATTGCACAATTGGTCAGGAGACCTTTCTGTCTCTACAAACAGACCCAAGTAGGAAAAAGAGGCTATTATGCAACACACATGCATGTTAGAATTTCTGTTGTCAGCTGCAACTAGAATATTTAAAGTTGGTATTGCTAGCAAATACAGATTCAGGTTTTACTTCCTAATTAAAGATATGATTTTATAATAAAGATTTTTTTTTTTCAAATAATACTTTCGATGGTCAAAGTACAATGTGCAAAGTCTGGTCAGCATACTTAATAAGTAGATACTTTTAGAGGTACTTTAGCCATATTTTCCTTACTCAGATGAGCTGGTTGTATGTACCATTTTACATTTTTTGAACATATTAATGATTTATCCTATTACCTTTAACACAGTTCACTATGTTTATTTTATTTTATTTTATTTTATTTTTAAAGATGGGGTTTCACCATGTTGGTCAGACTGGTCTTGAACTCCCGATCTCAGGTGATCTGCCTGCCTCGGCCTCCCAGAGTACTAGGATTACAGGCGTGAGCCACCGCGCCCGGCCAAGTTCACTATGTTTTAAGCGCCTTCAGGCCTTTTAGGATTTATGGTCCTCTTTGGAAGTGAATGTCTACTCTTTCTTGAATGTTAGGATAAACACTTAAAAGCGATTCTTTTAAAAGATGCCTTTTTTTAAATTGATCACAGGACAATAAATTGTGAGGCTACAGGGATTAGTGTATCGTTTGAGCAACATCAGCAGTTAGTACTAAACACACATGCACAAGAATACTCCTACAGTTGCCCTGTAAAAGTTTGTGCTTTTGAATCATTTTCCAGGAACAGTGACTGAGTTCTCAGAGAAGAGCACCACCAGATGTCATTTTAGCCTTGTAAATAACGGAGAGTGTTCCTTTGTGATTCTGATAAAGATAAGTTAACTCTGGCAGCCACACAGGCAGAAGGGGTGGAACAGCAGAGGAGAGTTGTCCAACCATGTGAAGGGTGCCATGAGCATTTCCGGACAGACATTCTTTGTTTACTGGAGTCTTGGTGGTGTTCTTTTTCACTCAAAGTTTATATCATGCTATTATTTGGGGATTCTGAAAATCCTTAAGCATACATGAGAAAACTGTACCGTGCTGGTGGCGTTGATCCTTTTCCCAGCGTTAGATGATTTATGGTCCTCTTTGGAGATGAATGTCTACTCTCCTTCTTACATTGCAAATAAGAGTTAAACACTTAAAAATGATTCTTTTAAAAGATGCCTTTTCTTGAATTGATCACAGGACAGTCATGTATGCGCACAGAAATAATGAGGCCTTCTCCTACTGTGAGAAATTAACTTTGTTTTCCTCTTAGTGCTCAGGAACCTAGAATAGCTTACAAATATGGAAAACACATTCTGTTTCACCTACACCTTTAAAATGTCGTCAATCTCAGAATTTCAAAAGTCAGACCTTGCCGGATACCACATTTCTTCACATTGACTTTTGTTTCACTTTAGGCTAATTTGTCCTGACACTGCAGCTGCAGGCTCTGGGCTGCACAGTCTGTCATTAAGAGTACCAAGAATGGTCTGGAGAGTCGGAGCTGTTGGAAGTTAATTTGGCGTAAACTTTACTTTAAAAGATTTCTCGAGCTATGACATGTCATGTCTATGTGCAGTTACTTACATGTCTATTTAAGAAGTTCTTGCTTATATTACAAATGTGACCTTTACAGTTATCTTTCAAAGGGCCCAGTGCTTTGAAGAGGAACCCTGAGGAGCTAAGGAGATATTAGACTTGTTAAGCATGTTTCATAGGAATGTCAGTGTCCATTTGAATGTCCTTCCTTTTCTTCTTTTTCTCTTTTTAATCATACAGAAATCCTGTCAGCTGGTAGCAGATTATGGTATTGGAATCTTGTGATCAAAGTAATCATAGTAATCAGTTCTAGCTCCACTTTTAATAACCAAAGTCAGTTATTGAAAGTTTTCTCTTTTGCAAATAAGAAAATCCCTAGGCCCTTCCAACTCAAAATTCTATAAACTTCCTGGTTCACATATTGGTTACTGACTTTGAGACCCCCTAGATCAAGAGTCAACCATATTTTCTTGATGAAGAGCTTGATGTCCTCTTCTGTATTTAGACAGTCAAGAGGACACAGGAATAGAGTACAATTCTCTGACTTACGTTTAGCATCTAGGAAATCTTGCCAACCAGCATGGGCACCAGCTTGCTCTGGAGACTGATCATATGTACTGCCTTTAGCGACCCCTTTGCTAGGTGATAACTCCTGAGCTACACAGACCATCCTTATAGTTGATGTAACACAGCAGTCCTGTTGGTCAGCAAACTATCCGTGCTGCTCTCTGAGATCTGCCCATGCCTCACAGGCACGAATTTATACCTAAGCCATTTGGGTGTGCGTTTCAGATTTGCCCTTTATGTTCTTCTGACGACTCTTTGAGACAAAGTTAAAGATTATGAACCTTTGCTTGAACTGACTGGTGTCATGGCAACTAGCACTTCACCTTTTGCTGGTCTCTACCTCATACATGCTACAATATTTGTGCACATTAATAATTCATTGCAAAGTGCCAGATTTCTTTGTGCTGTCAAGCAGTGTCAAGGACAGAATATGCTGTGCTATCTCAAATGTCATCTACCAGACTGTTGAGGGCAAGAGTAATTAGAAAAGAAAACTAGTCAGGTTACTTGGGAAAATTCCTGAAAATGTGATGCTTTCTAGTCACCCAACTATAGCATTTTTCTTGCAAAGTATGGAATAGAATTCATGTTGATCAAAGTTTGTTTAATAATGTGCCCCAGACATAAGGCAGGAGTTTGGAGTAATTGCTTGCCTCTATTCAGGCAGCAAAGGAAATGATTAACAGCCTTCGTGCTCAGTCACATGTACTGGGCTCCAGCAGGAACCTGAGCAGAGGCTTAAAAGAAACCCAAGTGGTCCTCATGTGGGTGCTCCCACCCCAAGCCTCTGCCTTTGCCCGACGCAGAGCAGAGCTGAATAAACGTTTGACACCAGCTTTAGAAACAAGCCCTCTGGGATCTCTGATTAGCTGCGCTGGATAGCTTTCTTAGTCTCTCAGTTCCCTCCACAGCTCTTTGGTGGTTGTTGTGTTGTGAGTTGTTCTTACAGTAATTGCAGTGTTGCCTGTAATTGGCGAGCCTTTCAAATAAAGAACATGGGTCTGTCTGAAAATATAGAAAATGCAAAGATACATTAGATTTAATTTATACAGAAGGCCAAATGTGTCCTTGATTAGGCAAAGAAATCACATGTTTTAAGCTGAATATTGACCCACCTGTGCTTACAAAACAAAACAAATAATCTCCCTCTCAAAAGAAAGCTTCATATTACAACCAGCTAACCTGTGTCATACTTTAGTGTTTAAAGTTGGAACATAGTTCCCCAAATCTTTATAGCCCACAATTGGAAAAGATTTTATTCACATAGCCATACCTGGATTGTTTGGTTTCTCTTTCTCCCTTCCTCTCCCTACCTGCCTCCTCTCTCTCTGTCTCTCCTCATCGCCTTTTTTTGTTTCCTTTTCCTTTAAAGCAGTAACTTAACTCCTCTTCAAACAACTTGGGGGTGGGGGGAGGGTCCCACGGGGGGGTCCCACAGCGGGAAGTGTTTCCCCAAATCACATTTTTTGGAATATGCAGCCAAGGTACCCTTCTTATGGACAAACTGGAACTATTTTATGTAAGTTAATACCACCAATTCATTTCAGGGCAAAAAGGGGAGGAGACATTAATCAGTTTCAGAACCTTGCAACAAATTGCACTTAAAGAACAGTTAGGAACTTGTTAATCTTCTGTCACCTACCTTGATATGGTGCTGGGGATCTGGTAGTCATTTAACACCTGCAGGCAAGACCAGAGCACATGAATACAGGGAAGTCATGAGAGCCAACCTGCTGTGGTGTCTGAGTTTCTAGTCAGAGCCAGCCACTGGCTCGAGTTAAAGTGGACACGTGAGCGAGTGATTCAGATTTGTCAGGTAACCATTGGCAGGTTCTAATAGGAATTTGATATTTTTTGTTTGTTTGTTTGTTTGTTTTGGTTTTCCCATGAGACATCCAGTAGGGAATTTGATATTGGATGTAATTCTTAGGATTTAATATTTGAGTCCTTATACTTTAACTTTTAAACAGAAAGATAACTAAGACCCTTTAGGTTAAATTTATCACTGTCTTCCAAGACTAGGCAAATTTTCGCTACTTAAAAATGCTCTCTGGTTAATGTCAAGAATATGTTTTGTTGTTTGTTTTTTAGCAACCTGAATTCAAATATACTCCAAGAAAGAATATGTTTTATACTTTTTAGCTAATCTGGGAACAATTAATTATAACTAGATATTTTTAAAAAGACATAGAGGCTTGATTACTTAAGGATATGTTTTCTAGTTTTTTTTTTTTGAGCCAGAGTCTTGTTCTGTCACCTAGGCTAGAGTGCAGTAACATAATCATGGCTTACTGCAGCCTCAACTTCCCGGGCTCAAGCAATCTGTCCACCCCAGGCTCCCAAATAGCTGATACTACAGGCACACACCACCATGCTCAGCTCATTTTTTTGTATCTTTTGTAGAGGCAGGTTTCACCATGTTTCCTAGACAGGTCCTGGACTCAAGTGATCCTCCCACCTTAGCCTCCCCCAAAGCTTGGGGATCACAAGTGTAAGCCACTGTGCACAGCTATTTTCTAGTTTAGATTGGAACATATAAACTCCATTGTGATGTTACTTTATTTCAATTCTGTGATATAATACCCACACATAACTTACAGAGCCTAAAGTTGAACCCATAATAACCTGAAGTACCAGTTTTTTACTTTTTTGGTAACAGATCAAAATAATAATTACTGTCATAATTACTCTTTCTGTTTTTACTGCTACAAAGAAATACAGTCAAGCCGAAACATGTGTCTCTCTTCCTCAGCAGTGTACTAGGGCAATGCAGTAATGAGCAGCGCGTTCATTTGCTGTATTAGTCTGTTTTCCTACTGCCATACAGAAATACGTGAGACTAGGTAGTTTATAAAGAAAAGAGGTTTAATTGGCTCAGAGTTCTGGGGCTGTACAGGAACATAGAGGTTTCTGCTCCATTTCTGGGGAAGCTTCAGGGAGCTTTCAATCACCGTGGAAGGGAGAGGGGGTGCAGCAGCTCATGAAGCAGAAGGAAGTGAGGGGATGGGGCCTGCGCACATTTAAACAACCCGATCTCGCAAGAACTCACTCATTATCACTAGAACAGTACCAGGACATGTTGCTGAACCATACATGAAAGATCACTCCTGTGATCCGGTCACCTCCCACCAGGCCATACCTCCAACATTGCGGATTACAGTTGAGATGAGATATCCAAACTGTATCACTAGCTCTCCTCCACAGTGCCTGTCTCAGTGTAGCAAAGTAATTCTCCGTTAGTACTTGGAAGACTGATCTGGGTCTTCCAACTTAGTCTAGGACAGTCAGACAAATAAGTATAAGACAATCAAAAAATACCATAAAACATATAATCATGTGTCAAGGTGAATGGCAGTAACCACTGACTAAACATCTTAGAGTAATATAGACAAAGTGAGGCTGCCCTAGCATAATATTAGATAAAGGCTTAACACCCTAACTACCTTCAATAAAGAATTATTAGGAGACTCCAGCAACATGAAGCACTTTGAAAAGTATGACAGACTATATAAATACATGGTGAATATTACTCTTTGATTTACATAGGAAGGGTTTGGGGTAGATTATCAGAAGAGTTCATACGTCAAAAGACACAGGTGAGAAAAAGCATTTCATGGGTACTGGTGAGGAAACTCAGACAGTGTGAGTTGAGGTGGGGTGCTACATTGTGTCTGGGAAAGACCTTGGGATACTTCACGAAAGATTCTTGTGGCACCTGTATGAATAATTGATGGGAGCACAGAAAAATGTCAGAATCAATGGAATTTGTGTTTTTGATCTTTACATACAAAAATTATAACAAATTAGATAGGGGCAAGGGCAGTAGCTCATGCCTGTAATCCCAGCACTTTAGGAGGCCGAAATGGGAGGATCACTTCAACCTAGAAGTTCAAGACTGTCCTGGGCAACATAGTGAGACCCCCTTCTCTAAAAGCAATTAAAAATTAGCTACACATGGTGACACACACAGGTAGTCCTGGCTACTCGGGAGGCTGAGTCAGAAGGATCACTTGAGCCCAGGTGTTAGAGGCTGTAGTGAGCTATAATTATGCCATTGTACTCCAACCTGGGCAACACTGCAAAACCCTGTCTCTCCACCCTCTCCCCCCGCCAAAAGAAACTACAAACCCAAATTAGATTCATGCAAAAACTCAGTGACATCCTTAGCCAGCAAATCCTAAGAGACGGGAATGCAGGTCTTCTTTAAGTCTGCTCTGTAGTGTTTAGTTGTGTGGGTTTTTTTAACTTCATAAATCATGGGAAGTTGTGCTGGCAGTAGGAGATAATTCAGCAGTAGACAGATTGCTCTTTGCTGCTTTCTTTTAAGAAGCAGGTTATAAAACTGTTGGGAGCCTGGTAGGGTAGTTAATAGATCATCATAAGCAATTTAAATGAATTTTTTTTGATACAGCCTTGTATTTTGTAGGCAAGCAAGCTAGAGAGGAAAGAGTTTAGTGAATAAGAAATCAGTGCCACCTCTGATTTTGTGCTACACTCTCTGCCTCCCTGTGTGGCCAGTCACCTGCATCTGTGGCAGAGTCCCTGCAGTGAAACCCATATTGGAGTGTGACTGTTCAGAATGACACACGTTCTTGTCAGTGCACAGTTAGTATTATGATATGTTTTTCACAAAAATAGTTCTATAATTTACCCTGTTTTTTACATCCTAAAATACTTTGTCTCCTGCTAGTACACTTTGGTAATAAGCCTTGGGACTCTAGAGCACGCTGCTGGAGTATCTCTTCATTGATGGGTCTATTACTAAGTAGACGTCACCATAAGGCACACATTAATACAAGGCACCTGTTTGTAGCAGGCTGTGGTCCTTCACAAACCATGAGATAGCTGCACTGAAGTGTCAATGAGAAGAAACAAATCTCTGGCCTGGGAGTACTTTAAATTAGCAGATAACTGTACTTGAAAGGTGATTAAGAACCTTCTGCCAATAGCTCTCTTCATCTCTAGACACTGTCCCCAAAAGCTCTTATGTTACAGTCTTGTTGGTCACAACTTATAATAGGCCTGCCATGCCAATGATACCCTGCTAAGTTAGCCAGACACTTAAAAGATCTTATTTTTGATAAATGTAAAATATCTTTAAAGGAATTGGAAAACGTGACATCATGTGGCTAAAAATTTGTTTTGTGATCCGGGATTGTGTTAGGTGAAATTCATGATATCAGTTCTAAAACTTGACTCTTACTTTGTTTCAGACCACTAAGGCTTTTCTTCCTACGATGCTGGAGATTAATCATGGTCATATTGTGACAGTTGCAAGTTCCTTGGGATTGTTCAGTACTGCCGGAGTTGAGGTTTGTCAGATACGTGGCATTGCTTTCATTCAATCTGTTTATCCTGTGATAAGTACATCAGAACCTCCAGGAGAGCACCTGCTGCCCCTCCATTCATGAAAGCTGCATGAAGGTGCTCTGCGTGTGTGCCGCATGTAGGATGTTCCAGAGGAACCCAGGGCCAGCCACTAGAATGGAATTCTAAGCCAGTTGTGGTGGTGCACACCTGTAGTCCTAGCTACTTGGGAGGCTGAGGAGGGAGAATCGCCTGAGCCCAGGTGTTCAAGACTGCAGTGAGCTATGATGGCACCACTGCATTCCAGCCTGGGAGACAGAGCAAGACCCTATCTCTAAAACAAAACAAAAAAAGGGAATGGACTTCTACATCATCTGCAATAAAATCTCTAACACTAGTTTGACAAAGGAGCAGCAACAAGAGAAGTAGATGGGCCAGCCCTCAGTGTGCCAGTTTTCATTAGCAGCTTCACTTGACGGTGGCGGAAGGCACAGGGCCAAGAATGGAACCATGGAAGGCTGCAGGGAACAGAAGAATGAGGCCAGAGGTTCAGATTCGGTTGTGGTCACCTTGCCAAAATTGAGCTATCTTGTATTAATTAGCCTATCAGATGAGGTGGTCAGGTATCCTGCATTTTAAGTTTGTAGAATTATAGAATTGGGTTTCATCAAACCTTGTTCTTCACCATATTCAAATTATAAAGCATGTTTATGTATATTGGTCTATCCTGTTTGTCCTATGCATGCCTGTAAAACTGAAACATCTCTCCATGCAAATATGCAAAAGAATACATTATTTAAATAGCAGCTATATCAAGGGATTCATTTCTAAAGTTGGGCCATGGACAAAGAAATTTTTTTCTATATTGTGTGCCCTTAAGTTCAGTTCTAGTTTGATTACAAGGCATGGTTATCATTTTCATTTTAACTTCACCATAAAAAGAAAGTCAAATCATAACAATTTATAGCCTAAGCTAGATTTGCCTTTGTTCTTCTTGCATTAATTTAAACAAACTGGTTTTTCTTTCTTCTTTACTGAACAGGAGACCATTTGTAAATTTTCCAGACACTTCAAAGTCAACCTCTCTCCATTTTAACTTCAGGTCATTAGCTTTCATAGAATACTTAACGTACCCAAAGTAATATGATACTTAGTTGATGTGGCAAAAAGTATTCATCTGTTTCTGCTGTTGCTTTGAAAATATTATTTCTGCACTGAACCACATCAGGTATCTGTCTTTTTTTTTTTTTTTTTTTTTTTTTTTTTCAAGATAGAGTCTCACTCTCACCTAGGCTAGAGTGCAGTGGTGTAATCTCGGCTTACTGCCACCCCAGCCTCCCAGGTTCAAGCGATTCTCCTGCCTCAGCCTTTTGTGTAGCTGGGACTGCAGGCATGTGCCCACCACGCCCGGCTAATTTTTGTATTTTTAGTAGAGGCGGGGTTTCACCATTTTGGCCAGGCTGGTCTCGAACTCCTGACCTCAAGTGATCCAGCCGCCTCAGCCTTCCAAAGTGCTGGGATTACAGGCATCAGCCACTGTGCCCAGCCATGTATCTGTCTTTTAAAAAGATTTTCTTGTCTTTGTGTAGTCACCTGTAACCCTATGTATTATACATTTAACCATAGTAATAGGACCAGGGAAGCTTCAGTTTGGTTGGTATTAGGGGCATATACTTAGTATTTCTGCTTTGTCCCCTCTCTAACTCAGGATTACTGTGCCAGTAAATTTGGAGTTGTGGGTTTTCATGAATCCCTGAGCCATGAACTAAAGGCTGCTGAAAAGGATGGAATTAAAACAACCTTGGTTTGCCCTTATCTTGTAGACACTGGCATGTTCAGAGGCTGCCGAATCAGGTCAGTGACAACCTACATTATTACTAATAAAAAGAATAATATTTGAGAATATGTGGAATTGGACTTTCAAACATAGCCTTACTATCATTTGACAATCTGTGGCTTTCATTGGTCAAGATTTGTAAAGTTTGTAAAATTGGTGTATAAGATTGGCAAGGAAGAGACTGGTGCCACACTGATATCAATTTGCAGAAATTAATCTAGAAGCATCAGATAGGGAATGGCTTCTCTGTAAGGAGAAAACATAAGTACATAGTCTTTTCCTTAGAAGCTCTTCTTTTGGGGTTATTTTGTTTATTTAACATTGGTATTGGTAAATAAGGATTCCAGAAGAAAATTTCTTCACGTGACTTGGGTCTAGATATGAAACAATGTCACTGTCACAGAGTAACGTGCCTTTCTTCTGAAAAGACCATTGAATTACACTCCAGATTTGGAAACCTCCTTTTTGCAGCAAGCATATATAACTAGATTCCCTCTGGCAGAATGAGAAGAACCATTTCAATATACTGAAAAATGAAATAAAATACCCACACAGAGAGAAAGGAGGCATGTGGGAATATAAATGTCAAGTTACACCTGACTTGAGCTCAGCAGAATAAACAAAACCGTGAATCATTAAGAGGATACTTGTGAAGACATGCTTACTTTGAAATCTTTGCTTGGGTGAATTTGAAAGGCAAAGGAAGAAAACCAAACCAGTTCCCTGTTGGTTGGAGGCCATTCTTAACACATACTAAACTGAACAAGCAGCAATATAGGTGGAAGGTGATTTGAATCCCTCCAATGTCAGGCTGACTCCAAGACTGAAGTGGGAAATGGACTCTAGCTCTGCCTCTTATCCCACACATGTGTGTTTGTGTGCACATGTGTGTGTTGGTGGTTCGGTTTGGTTTGTTTTCCTCGTATGTATTTGGGAAGCAGTTGCTGAGGGTCTTGCAGAGCTCTGTTTCCTCCAGCATAGTGTAGCAGCAGATGCAGGGATCCAAAGCTATGGTGGCAAAATGAAGAATGAAAGGAATAAATTACACACCATCATTTCAACATGTAACCCAGTGAATTAAACTGAAGATAGGACATCTGTCTATATGCCCTTCATTTCATTTCTACATGCCCCTAGAGGATATACCTTAGCTTTCCCTCTTCCGGCATCCTGGAAAGTGGATAGCTGGCCTTCCTTTCACTCTGAAAGCTTACACCCTCATTTTGACTACACCTAATACTAAAAGTTTGGCATCTGGCTTGGGGTTAGTGTTTGCTCTGCCAAGCACCCTCCCCTCTTTCTGTTGAAAGCAAAACATAGGAAAATAATTTTAAGTACATTTTAAGGCATCTTAAAAACCTGACTTTCTCATCTTATGGAAAGCAGATCGATTTCGCTTTTTTTTTTTCCCAACTTGTTTTCCAGACTGTGCCAATAAAATGTGTTCATAGTAGGAAAATTTGGAAAATACAGAAAAGCACTATGAAGAAAACAAAATGTACCCAAAATCCCATCACTCAGATAACATCACTGTTAATGTTTTGATATGTATTTCCAGTCTTTTCTATTGTGTTAATTCTTCACTTTGTTTTTGAATAAATAACTTTCAGGAAAGAAATTGAGCCTTTTCTGCCACCTCTGAAACCCGATTACTGTGTGAAGCAGGCCATGAAGGCCATCCTCACCGACCAGCCCATGATCTGCACCCCCCGCCTCATGTACATCGTGACCTTCATGAAGAGGTAACTGGGAGGGGTTCCCTCACTGACCGGGTCTCTCCACGCCTGCCCGATGTCTTAATTAACTTGGGATTTCAAGTTTGCTAACAGCTGTGACTTTCCTTTTTCAGCATCCTCCCATTTGAAGCAGTTGTGTGCATGTATCGGTTTCTAGGAGCGGACAAGTGTATGTACCCCTTTATTGCTCAAAGAAAGCAAGCCACAAACAATAATGAAGCAAAAAACGGGATCTAAGAATCTTTTTGTATGGAATAAATTTACTTCTATCAGAAGATGATCAAGACGTTTCGGTCCAATGCACATCAGCATTACTGACATTTTATGGATTCTAAACTTGTGTTGTTTCTTTTTTAAATCAACTTTTTTAAAAAATAAAAGTGTAAATTAACCGATTAGAGTACTTGGAAAATGTGATCCGTACAAGTGAGCTTAGGTTGTTGCCAACAGGGTCCTTTTAGGCAGAACCCCAAAACCAGTCAAATCTTTAGAGAAGCTCTGTGTGACATCTTCAGGTTACCGTTATTTTTTTAATCAGCAGGAAGTCTAGAAATGATAACTAGACCGTATGTTTCATGAGTGTGATTTTTCAGAATTCCCATAGAGTTTATTCATTCTTGTCATTAAACTCTAACCAGTGGACATTTTGCAATTTCAAGGACTGATAGTGCTGTATTTTCTCATGTTTTCTAAGTTTCCATTTTGCAAGGCCTAGGTGGCTTTTTAATGGTGTTTGTATGTTCAGCTCTTTTGAAAAGGAATTTTGAAATCTCTATCAATTGAAGTAAATGATGTCCGAGTATTACAGTAAAAGTGACCAAGTTTCTTTCTTAAAGTCACAATGACTAAAGTATTAGCTGAATTTATTTTGTTTTGAAATGGAGTCTTGCTCTGTCACCTAGGCTGACTCCAGCCTAGGTGAGATCTCCAGTAGTGACATCTCAGCTTCACTACAACCTCCGCCTCATGGGTTCAGGCAATTCTCCTGCCTCAACCTCCCTAGTAGCTGGGACTACAGGCGCATGCCACCACGCCCAGCTAATTGTTGTATTTTTAGGAGAGACGGGGTTTCAGCATGTTGGCCAGGATGGTCTCCATCTCTTGACCTCGTGATCTACCCACCTCGGCCTCCCTAAGTGTTTGAGATTACAGGTGTGAGCCACTGTGCCCAGCCTTTAGTTTTTAATTTTATCTCTGAAATACTTTATTAAGTGTCTGGAGACCTAATTATCCAAAAAGATCATGTTTTCTACCTATGAATTTTGCTGCATACAGAAAGTGCCCTTTCCTCAGGAAGTTGCTGTGTTTCATTTCTTTGGATGGACTCTTAGCTAGAATACATAGCAGCTCTGCAAATAAACAGTTTTTAAAAATGGGAACTTCTACATTAAAAAGTCCCCATTTTTGTGCCAACTATGATTAGTGAGAGGGAGAAATCTTATTCTGTGGCATATGTATGGAAGGGTGTAAAGATTCTTTTGAAAGGTTTATTCACATTGTAGAACAGCAAATGACATTTTTACAGTATTTTTTTGTAAAGCAAACTATTTTGTGCCTTGAATTTGGTATGTGTGTATTAGTGAAACATTGTAAAAGTGAACTTCTACCTCTGTATCTAAATGTATACCATCCACTTGTAAATTACTATAAACTATTACGTGATTGCTTTTTTTTAGAATGTCTTGTTTAAATAGTGGCCAATGTTTAAGGCTATTAAAATAAGCCAACTTGTACTAATTGGGGAGTTTTATAAATGACTGATTAAATTTGAAGAATTAACTTACCTGCGACTGTGTGATTCTTAGTTGTCAGCAGGGTTGTCAGGAAAATTGTGTTCTCTTTAAAGGTCATATTCCGCCTTAGGTAAAGAAAAACGTTGGAATGGAATCGTTTTGGGAAACAGATGTTAACAACCTAGGGTGCCTGCACTCAAATAGCCAATGTTACCACCCCTAGATTACATACTTGATTAAGGGCTTGTTTGTACCAAAAGTGGGGAAACAACCCCATGACCTGTGTTCTAGTTTGGCTGCACCATAGATGGAATCTGCAGAGTCTACAGATAGGAAAGGTCCTGGTGTGTGCTAATGTTCCCAGTGCAGGGCTTGAGGAAGGGCTCTGTTGTAGGTTTCCACTTCTCTTTATAAAAAATAACCAAGCCTTGTGGCCCATACAACAATGGAGGCACTTGTTGCCTCGTAATTGTCAATCATGGACCTAAACAAGTACTCTGAGGTAGTCTCAACAATGGCAGGTGGGGACAGCTATACTCAAAGGTTATCCAGGTCTGCCTCCCAGCCAGCCTGGAGCACACCAGACCCTCCTAGAGAAATCTGCTGGAATTTAACAACCCACTTACCCGCCTAAAACTGAGGAAAAGTCTTCTTCACATCGAATTTTATTCTTATGTGTTGTAACTTAAACCTATTTCTATTTTTGTTTGTTATTGCCCTTATAAGGGTGTCCATCTCCAAGTTCAATAAACCTAATTCATTTAACTTTTTTGTAGAAGTCTTTTATTCCCATGTCCCAGCCCAGTTCAGTCAATTCTGTGGCTCTTGAATGTTGTCCAAATTCTGCCTCCCATCTTTAGCTGTGGAGTTTGGAAAGGGATACAGTTAATGCAGGTGTAACACTATGGAATTCCTACAAGTTGCATTGCTTCCTCCCAGCATCACATTCTTATGAATGCTGCATTGCTGATGGTATGTGGTGGTGTCTCTAAACGTGAAATTTCTAGGCAAGTCTGCCTGTTTGTGTTGATCACTATGTCATTGCCAAGGCTGCTTCTCTGGCTGGTTATTTACACCTACCCCCAGCCCTTAACATGAATGCTGACTTTGAATATGTTCTCTTTTTTGTCATCTGGCCCATTCATGTGAATGTTCAGGGCCGCTGGATTCAAGGCTGACCCCCTAAGGGGCACCACCTCTGTCTGAGCACCAACCCCAGCTCATACTGGCACTCTCCCTTTCTCTAACCTTTCAACCGATTTAGTGATAATTTTATTGAGTGGGACCCAGGAATCAAAAGTTTCGAAGCCAGCAAAGATAAATTCCAACTATTGTTTTCCCCCTTGATCTACCAGATCTGCTGCTCTGTCACAAAAGATTAGATTAGCCTGACAGGATTGAGCTGCATAATGCCAGGCTGGGAGGGAGGGTGGGAGGGAGGGCGGGAGGGAGTGTGTGTGTGTGTGTGTGTGTGTGTGTGTGTGTGTGTGTGTTAGGTATCCTGTTACCTTGGAAGGCTATAGCTTTAAAATTTTCTCAAGTTAAAGTCATTTCAAAAGAAAATATTTTCTTTTCCAACTGGCAGAAATAATTCTAAATTGCCATTGACCTGAATGTTGGAAATTTGCTTTTGCCTCCAACAAAATACAAAATAAATAAGGGTTGGAGAACAGGGGCATTCTTTCTATGCCAAATTTATTGCCAGTCCCTGAATTAGAAGAGTAGGGAAAGCAAGGATGTGATGGCTCCGAAGTGGTGAGATGTTGGCCCTGGGCACATGTAGTTGACTTTTGCACACCACGCATCTGCTAGGCCGAAGCGCCCATCCCAGAGACTCAAGGAGCCGGCAGGGAACTCACAAGTACACATATGTGTATCTTTATGTGCACATGCCACAAATGAAGCCTCAGAGTGTGATGACATCTCATCTCAGTAAGGGAGGGAAAGGTGGCCTGGAAGGTTGGAGATGCAATGGGTGGAGCTGGGAATGGGAATTTGGGGATTCCAGGGAAGAGATTCTCAGGAAAGGCCCAGATATCAAAAAAGGTAGATTATACTAATTGTGACTGAAGGATAGAACATGGGAAGAGAATGATGTGTGTTCCCTAAGAAGATCCCCTCTTGAGAATAGCCTTTTCATTTCAGGCTGAGAAATGGGCCCTTCATTTGATACAGAAGAGAGAAGCCCTAGAAAGTTTTTTAGCAGGAAAGTAACAGGAGCAGAGTTGTGAGTTAATAGGATCAATTAAGCCACTGTGAAAAATGTCAAGGCACAAGAAGCAGGGACCAGTGAGGAGGGAAGCTATTACTGTAGTCCACGGGGAGATGGTAAGAATGGGCCCACAAGACAGGGGAGCAGGGAATGGAGGGAGAAACCCAGGCTGAGCAAACCCACAGGAAGGTGAACTTGCATGCCCAGGTGTCTGAAGATAGCTTATCACTCAAGATGAGCCAAGTGGGTTTAAGTGGGAAGATGAGAATTCACCAAGAGTAAATCTGATTTTAAAGTATTGCATTTGAGATGCCAGGTGACAATCGCTGGTGGGCAGGCAGATATTAACTCTAGTCCTCAGGAAACAGGTTGGTGCTGGGATCCTGAAGTCATGCGCATACAGGCTGTGAAGTGGGAGGGTGAAGCACAGAATGAGCGGAGATCCAAGGACCCTGCTTGGGGAATGTGGGGGAGCAGCAACAGAAGGTATAAAAGGTGACAGAGGAAAGTTAAGGGAACTTCCTCCTCCCAAGGAGAAACCAGACTAGAAACAATTATCTCCTCTGCTGGGACCTAATCCCCAGGCTGAGTCACACTTGAGAAACCTCAGTCTGGCCCAAGAAAAAGAGTCTGTGTGGCCAGCCCTGGGGCAGAGGCCCAAAAGGTGAAGGGCAGTGTTAACAGATAGCACATGGAGGCTGAGACTGTGCACTCGGGTTTCTAGTAACTGAATCCATTGTTAAAGGACCAAAGGAAAATTTCTTCCTAAGTGAAACCTGGAAACTGTTGTTCTTTGGCAATTTTCTTTGCTTGGCCTTGGAAGCATGACTCGCCTAAATACTCAGGCAATGTTTCATCAGAACCCTGGGGAAAAACAAAATGCACTTAAAGTATCACCAAATGGATACATGTTAGTGCAAATGAACCATTTTATGTGCTGAAAAGATGAGACAGAACCAGCTTTTATCAGGGTGCTCAAAAAGATGGGCTCCTATCTGGTCCTTGAAGCCCTAAACTCACGGCGGGCCAAGAACTTCTCAGGCTGGTCCTGACATGCAGTGACTCCCAGCTTTCCCAGGAAATGTCACAGCAGAGCAGTGTAGAACCACAGTCTCTGCTGTTTATTATGACTCTTTCTGGGGATTGCAGTTCCTACATTACAATAGCTATACCAACACACTTACGCATTTCACAACTCATCTATTCTTTGGGGGAAGCATTGACAACACACAGCCACACAGGCCAGAGAATCCTGCTCACTGAATAATTATTTCTCATTTAACTTGCTCTGTTGCTGTATAAGCACTTATACAATGTCTTCCAGGAGCTCCTCACAGTCTTTTGAGCTGTGACTGTTGAAACCTTTCTTACCACTAGCAAAACACAAGAGAATTGATTAGCTAGAAAAACAAAGCATCTTTAGCCCAGATTCTAAGTTTGAGGTTTTCCTGTCAAGGTGACCAAAACCGTGCTGCAGGGAGAAATGTGTGTGTATAGCAGCCATGACAAATGCCCCTCTCCTTGCCCATACCTCATGGGTGGTCCACCTGGATGCCACTCAGCAGGCATACCCTCCCCCTAGGGAGAAGCCCAAGCCCAGCTCCTCCACTCCAGCCCTCTGCTAGCAGGTGGCCATCTCCCAGCCAGCCCAGCTTATCTAGGACCTGAGTGCTCCAGGAGGCTAATGAGCTGATGAGAGTCCAGCCTGGACGCAGGCATACTTAACATGTGTTGACAGCAGAGTATCCGGCAGCCACACAGTTCCTGCCTAAGGGCTCAGTGTTGTGGATTGGATCATGTCCCCTCAAAAGATATGTTGACATCCTAACCCCTAGTGTCTGCAAATGTGTCCTTATTTGGAAATAGGGTTTTTGCAAGATGTAATCAAGATGAGATATTTTGGCCAGGCTCAGTGGCTCCTGCCTGTATTCCCAGCACTTTGGGAGGCTTGAGTCCAGGAGTTCGAGACCAGCCTGGATGACATAGTGAGACCCCATGTCTACAACAAATGAGAAAATCAGCTGGGTGTGGTGGTGCACACCTGTGTCCAGAGAATTGCTTAAGCCCAGGAGTTTGAGGCTGCAGTGAGCCGTGATCTTGCCACTGCACTCCAGCCTTGGGGGCAGAGGGAGACTGTCTCAACAACCAAAAAGATGAGGTCATTTTGGATTACAATGAGCCCTAAATCCCATCACTGGTGTTCTCATACAAAGAGACACAGAAACACACAGAGAGAAGATGCCGTATAGCAATAGGCAGAGATCGGACTGACGGGGATGCAAACCATGTACTGCCAAGGAATTGTATCAAGGACCAGCAGCTAGAAAAGAGGAATGGAGCAGCCTTTTCCTCCATGCCTCCAAAAAGGAACCAACCCTGCTGACACCTTGATTTCAGAGGCATAGCCTCTAGAACTGTGAGAGCACACATTTCTGTTATTTTAAGCATCACCCAGTTTGTGATCCTTTGGTACAGCAGCCCTTGCAAACGAAGTCGCTCAGAGTCTATTATCAGACAGCCTGAGTGCAAGTCCAGCTCTGCCTCTCCCTAGCTATGGATCCCAGGCCTTTGTCTTAACCTTCATAAATCTCAGTCTCCTCACACATACACTGGGAATAACAGCACTACCTACATCAAGAGTATCGTGAAGAATGTGAGAGGACGCAGGTAAAGCACGCAGGACTATGCCTACCACACCTTGGAGGGGTGCAATAGATTGCATTAGGTTGAATCATATGAAATTGCTGTTATTGAACTCTTTTTTTTTTTTTTGAGACGATGTCTTGCTCTTACACAAGGCTGGAGTGCAGTGGCGCAATTTCAGCTCACAGCAACCTCCGTTTTCCGGTTCAAGTGATTCTCCTGCCTCAGCCTCCCAAGTAGCTGGGACTGCAAGCACACACCACCATGCCTGGCTAATTTTTATGTTTTTCAGTAGAGACAGGGTTTCACCATGTTGGCCTAGAGAGAGGCCTTTGGGAGGCCGAGGCGGGTGGATCACAAGGTCAAGAGATTGCTGCTGGGATTACAGGCGTGAGCCACCATGCCAGGTCTATTGACCTCTTTTGACCTACAAAAAAGGCACTTTTATATCGTTCAACATAACAGTGATGATGGAGGATGGGGAGTGATAGTACCTAGATTAGAGTCCCTATTTATAGTACTGTTTTCTGTTTCCAACAATTCTCACTTCCTGACACCAAGAGGATGTCCTACAGTTCAGTCCATTTCTGACACTCCCCAGAGTTAGTGCAGGCCCCACAGGTTAAGGTCTCGATCCCACAAGACAGCCTCCACTTCAGATACCAGCCAGCGAATAGTAAATGGGGTCCCCAGGCTACCCATGCTTCTGCCCAGAGGGCTATAAATTCAAGGGTTCCCAAGATCCCTGCTCAGGTTTGATAATTCACTAGAATGATCCAGAACTGAGGAAAACACTATGCAGTCATTGATCACGGTTTATTAGAAAGGGCTGCACAGGTACAGCCAGATGGAAGAGGTGCACAGAGCGAGCCGTGTGGGAAAGGCTCATCCCATGCCCTCCTCAGGAGCCGCCCTCCCAACAGCTCCATATTCTCACCAACCCAAAAGCTCTCCAAACCTCCTCGTTCAAGAGTTTTTACTGAAGTTGTATTATGTGGACATGATTGACAAACTGTTGGTCACTGATGAATCCCTTCAGTCTCCACCTTCTTCTCTCCCCAGAAGTGAGGGGGTTTGAAACTTCCACTCCTCCCTTGAAAGTCTCTTAAGAGCACACTCTGTCCCCCTCATTAGCATAGACTCAGGTAGGGCGGAAAGAGGCTGGTTATGAATAGCAAAAGGAATTTCACTCTGGAAATTCCCAGGGCTTTAGGAGCTCTGTGCCAGAAACCAGGGACAAAGACCAAATGTAGGCTTCATTCTACTGCAAGTACCTAGTGTGTTGCGATGAGTTATCGATGCAACTGAAGACAAGTGTCCTGTTCTATTTATCTCCGTCCTCTTAGTTCCAAGCCCTCACACACAGTAGATGCTCAGTTAACGTTGACCTTCATGGCCCTTTGTGCTTTTCAAATACTTGGTGGTCTGTGAAACAGGAATACCGCTGAAAGGGGCTTTCTCAAGTCCGTGCACTAAAGAATGTTTTTCTTTCCTGCTCTGTTGCTCCACAACGAGCTATGAGGACAAAGGAATTTACTACTTACGTGCTCTTTGAGCCTGTGCTCTGATCAATCTCACCTGCATGCAAGCGGCTAGAAAAGTTTGTAAGGCAACTGCACAGATGCTGCTTCTACCAAAACCAAATAGAGAGAGTCCTCCAAGCCCTCAGAATATCTGGCCAGTCTTGGAAAGTTCAGAGAGTCAAACAAGCTAGCCAGGTTCTGAATAGGGCAAGCATTGAGGCAGATGCAAGCAGAGAGAACTTCCATCTGACCCCTATAAACACCATTTTCTTCTGGCTTGCAGTGACAATGGAAAGTTTATCCTTTCCGGAAGAAAAAAAATAAGAATGAATAGTAGTTTCTATTGTCCAGAAGCCGCCTTTATTTTCTACCCTTTTCTCTGACTTTGGCGATGGCTTGGCATTGTCAGATTTCCTTGGACTCACTGCAGTATGCTGAGGGGGTCTCTGAAACATCCCCAGAAGCAGACCTGAGATGCTTTTCTCACAACCACTCTGGAGCCCAATCCACTGCCCTGAGCCCTCCTGAAGCAGAGGCCCTTGAGGCCTGAGAGCTGGGAAGTGCAGAACCTGGCCAGGGAGTGAAGAAATGAATACGGCTGTCACGGAAGGAAGTAGATGGAGCAAAAGCTGCAGCCCTGGGGGAGAGTCCCTAACCACAGTTCCTCCAGCTGCTCTGACTTCCTGCTCCACCACCGCCTGGAGTCTGTCCCTGAAGACCTTCCCACAGCCAGCTGAAAGCCCAGGAACCATTACTCCTTACCTGCTACAGAGGCCATAGGGAACTGAGCACATTCTGGAGAAGAGGGATCCGCCAGATTTCCCTCTCTGGGACTGGGCTTTGGGTAATGAGTTTCATTTGCACCTCAAGGTTTTAGCTCGGTGAGCCACAGAATAAGAAATTTGTGCAATTTGGGTGCTTCTGGCTTATTCTCATGAGGAAATGTCAGTTTGAAATGATTTATCTTAGAAGGGAAGAAGTATTTTATGTATGAGAAAAAGAATTCAAGTAACTTCGGAGATCAATTAAATGTCAGCTTAAAAGGAAAGGGAGAGGTTCTGGTGGACGAGAGAGAAAAATGCACAAAATCGCAGGGTTCACCAGGCCAGTTTGCTTTGCTCTCCCTGGCAGTGGAGGCTTGCAGATTTCTTTATCAGCCTTGGGGTTTCTAGTGTTTTCTCATTGTATCAGGCCCCTAGAATTAGATCAATTTGCAATCAAAACTGTTGACACACTGGAAATTTTGGGAAGCAGAAAGTTGTACGAGACACAGAGAAGAAAAGGGCCTGTATTTCCAACTTCAGGTGAAACCTATTTAGGGAAGACACTGCACTCTAAGAAGAGCTATTTAAAAGACTAGAACCGCTGTGTACTCTTGGCGGGAATGCAAGATGGTGCCTCTGCTGTACAAAACTGATGGCAGTTCCTCAAAAAATTAAAAATCAGAAGTGCCATAGGATGTAGCAGTTCCACTTCTGTGTATATATCCAAGGGATTGCAAGTGGAGTCTTGAAGAGAGCATTCATACACCCATGTTTATAGCAACACTATTCACAGTAACTAAAAGGTGGAATCACCACATAGATCCATTAGTGCATGAACGGCTAAACAAGATGTGTCATATACTTACTGTGGAATTTTATTCATCCCTAAAAAGGAAGGAAACAGGCCCAGCGCAGTGGCTCATGCCTGTAATCTTGGCACTTTGGGAGGCTGAGGCAGGCACACCATGAGGTCAGGAGTTCAAGACCAGCCTGACCAATATAGTGAAACCCCATCTCTACTAAAAATATAAAATTAGTTGGGTGTGGTGGCACATGCCTGTAATCCCAGCTACTCAGGAGGCTGAGGCAGGAGAATCACTTGAACCCAGGAGGCGGAGGTTGCAATGAGCCAAGATTGTGCCATTGCACTCCAGCCTGGGCAACAAGAGCTAAACTCCGTCTCAAAAAAAAAATATATATATACAAAAATTAGCTGGCTATGGTGTTGTGTGCCTGTAGACCCAGCTACTCAGGACCCTGAGGCAGAAGAATCACTTGAACCCGGGAGGCGGAGGTTGCAGTGAGCCAAGATTGCACCACTGCACTCCAGCCTGGGCAATAGAGCAAGACTTTGTCTCAAAAACAAACAAACAAACAAAGAAGGAAATTCCTACACATACCACAACAAGGATGACCCTTGAGGAGATGACGCTACCTAAAATAAACCAGTCATAAAAGGGTACGTGAGATTCTACTTACCTGAAGTATTCAGAGTAGTCAAAATCAATAGACACAGAAAGTAGAATGGTGGTTGCCAAGAACTAGTGGGAAAGGGGAATGAGGAGTTATTGCTTAATGGGTACAAAATTTCAGCTTTGCAAGATGAAAAAATTCTGGAGCTTGATTGCACAACAGTGTAAATATACTTAACTCTGCTGAACTATACACTTCAAAATGATCCAGATGATATGTTTTATATTATGTATATTTTACCAGTTTTTCTTTTTTAAAAAAAAGACTAGAATGACCTGGCCTTTGGAGTCACTATTGAGAAGACAGCTTTCCATCTGTAAGTAGCTGCAGCAGATGGTCTCTCAACTCTATGTCACTCTTGCCTATGGCAAGAGCAGATAAATCACAGAACAAACACTATTAGCTGATGCCACACGCTGGGGACTGAAAACCCAAAGGGGGTCAGGACACAGAAGTCCTCTGTTCTCACAACACCAAAGGCCAAAATATTTAGGTGAAATAATTTCTCTATGAACAGTACAAAGACTTTTGCCACGTGTACATTCTAAGCTACCTAGCAATGTCTTCCCTGGCTTCCATGGCTTCTCCAGCTCCCCTGACCATTCCCAGGCTGCACCTGTTACAGGAAGTTAGAGGGGCATGAGCAGAACAGGAGAGGGCCCTCCCCCACCCACTAGGAATGCCGGGTGACAGTTCGGGAACTATTGCTTTGCGTCTCTAAAAGTGATAAACTGGCAATCGGGGCCATTTTATCACATCAGGAAATGGGAGAGGCCATTTCCTGATAGTCCACACCTATTGCACTTACATGTTAATTGAATGCAGCTGCCAGGGAGAAGCAACTTCCTGGGCATGTGCATGAAGAGACAAAATGGCAGAGTATGACCTTACAGGGCACTCCACTGGAAAAGGGAAGAAAGCTTCAGACGGGCATGCGTAGAACTTCCTAAACACACTGCACATGCACACTTTCCAAGGGTAAGGAGGACACTGCGCATGTGGGCAGCCTACACTAAGGGAAGAAGCATGGGAAAGGGGTCAGCCTATAAAGTCGTAGGATAAAGGTTAAATATCGCACTTGACCTCTGTGCCCCGCTTGGGTCTCTTCCAAGTGTACTTTCCTTTCTCTCTTGTTCTAAATAAACTTCCACTCCTGCTCTAAAACTTGCCTCAGTTTCTTTTTCTGCCTTATGCCCCTCAGTCAAATTCTTTCTTCTGAGGAGGTGAGAATTGAGGTTGCTGCGGACCTGTCCAGATTCACTGCTGGTAACTCAGATACCTTCCATTGGTAACACACCCAGACATAATGTCAAGCATGTACAAGAGGCCATAAATCACCACCTCCCAAGCGTGTCACTGGAGCATTAGTCTCATGAGATGCTACCAGAAAAGCACTCCATAGGCTGTACAGTGGCTCATGCCTGTAATTCCAGCACTTTGGGAGGCCCAGGCGGGTGGATCACCTGAGGTCAGAAGTTTGAGACCAGCCTGGTCAATAAGGTGAAACCCCGTCTTTACTAAAAATACAAAAACCAGTTGAGCGTGGTAGGCGTGTTCCTGTAATCCCAGCTGCTTGGGAGGCTGAGGTAGGAGAATCACTTGAACCCAGGAGGCGGAGGTCGCAGAAAGAAGGAAATTCCTACACGTACCACAACATTTTTTGCACCATTGCATTCCAGCCTGGGTGGCAGAGTGAGACTCTGCCTCCAAAAAAAAAAGGACAAGCATTCACTTCATGGCCAAAGACTGTTCCCAGTTGCACCATGAACACCCCTCAGTGCTGAAGGGCACTCGTATGGTGGCTAAAGTAACTGCATCTTGGATGCTGATCTGCCATGTTGACTTCTAATTAACCCCAGTTCCAGGAATGCCTCTAAGGTTCCTATTGTATCTACTGTTCCTTGTGTAAGAGCATGTACTTACTGTAAACCCTGCCCTTAGGTAAAAACAACCTTAACCATAAACCCTGCCCTTAGGTACATTCACATAGCATTCTTGTTTTTCCCTGAGGTGTTAGCTTCAACTTCTTTCTCTATGGTATATAGGTTTTTGAGTTTGAGAGGTAATGCCGCATAAATCCACCATCTTGTCACAGACATGGCTTCTGTTTCTAAGTTCCTATTAAATATTTCTTTCTGAGAAACTGGATTATATCAGCCTCTTTCTTGGGCCTCTCAGCATCCTCAGACTTTAGGGTAGGGTGCATAGACCTGTCCACTGGAACAACTCTGCGCTGACAACCCTGGGAATGCAGCTTTTATACTTCCTGGTGTGTTAATCCTAACTGGACTAGGTGGTCTTTTGGAGTCAGGGTGGAATCTTACTTTCCTTCCTCCCCTTGGAGTGCTTGTCACCCAGTAGGTATTCAGGGCACATGAGCTATTATTGTCCTTGCTCTGTTGCCCAAGCTGGAGTACAGTGGTACCATCTTGGCTCACTGCAACCTCCACCTCCTGGATTTAAGCAATCCTCCCGCCTCAGCTTCCAAGTAGCTAGGATTACAAGCATGCACCATCGTGCCTGGCTGATTTTTGTATTTTTAGTAGAGATGGGGTTTCACCATGTTGGCCAGGCTGGTCTTGAACACCTGACCTCAGCTGATCTGCGCATCTCAGCCTCCCAAAGTACTGTGATTGCAGAAGGGAACCTCTATGCCCAGCTCCTAATACCACTTCCCTTGTGGGGGAAAAATGGCCCTGATTGGGGTGGGAGGAAGAGAGCCATAAAGTCGGTAAGTATAAACAGATGCTGCTGCTCACTGTTTTAGAGTTTCATAAAAGTCTTTGAGTATTCATGTGAAATATAGAGATTATAATATTTAGAACTCTGGCTTTTAGAGAAGGGTGGAAGTCATCCTGCATCTAGAAGCAGAATGTCTAGATTTGCAGTGCTCATTTCAGGAAAGTAACTCCAGGCTAGTATTAGAATACCAACAAAGCACACTGGTTGGAGACAAAGACTTTTCCAGGCAGTGGCAAGACTTTGAGGACAAAGATAGCCAACTCTAGGCAAGTGAACCTCACCTTTAGCACTGGAGTTGGTTAGGGACAAATGAGGGAATGAGCCTTTGCTGGTGAAGGCAGTGCAGAGTCGATAAAGCAAGGTTGGTACGCAAGGAAATATGACAGCAATAGCATGTGGATCCTCTTTCATGTATAACCAACCACTGCGCGTCTATGGAATAACAAAACTAATATTCTTTCTTGGTATGGTTGCTGAAATTATTAGTTCTTTCCCAAACCTGTTTCACATCCCCCACCTCTTTAAAACAGCTCAGCAAGAGGCCACAGACTAGAAAACCACAGTAAAGGATCAATAAACAAATGTTCACCTGCATTAGAAATTAGAGTAATCAGGGGGATGTGATTTAAAACCACAGAATAGGCTGGGTGCAGGGGCTCATGCCTGTAATCCCAAAAGTTTGGAAGGCCAAGGCAAGAGGAGGATCACGTGAAGCCAGGAGTTCAAGACCAGCCTGGGCAATATGGTGAGACATTGTTTCTACAAAGAAAAAAATTGTTTTAAGAAAAAAATAAATGAAAAAAATTAAAAAATGAAACACAAAGAGATACCATTTTATGCCTATCAGATTGCAGCAGTGAACCCCAGCAGTACAAATAGTCGTCCAGACTCTAGAGCAACAGGAACTCTCATAACTGCTGGAGGGAGCACATAACCTCTGACACCCAACAACACTGAAGACGGCACATGCTGAATCATCCAACAGCCCACCCTAGACAGAAAGCCTAGAGAAATCCTCATACCTGGGGATGTGATCAAGAATGTCATTGAAGCATGTTTGCATAAATAAATTGGAAACAACCTTAATGTCTATTAGAAGGAGAATGAATATATTGTGATGTGCTCATTCAATTAATTGTTACATCGCAATGAAAAAAGGATTGAACTATTGTTATATGCACCAACATAGGTACACCTCAAAAGGTACTGTTGTTGTTGTTTTAAAAACCTGTTACTGGATACAAAAAGTAAACTGCAAAAGGACACATTATACAACGTCATGTATTTACAGTTTAAAAGATGCAAATGGCCAGGTACATTGGCTCACACCTGTAATCCCAACATTTTGGGAGGCCGAGGCAGATGGATCACCTGAGGTCAGGAGTTCAAGACCAGCCTGTCCAATATGGTGAAATTTCATCTCTACTAAAGATACAAAAATGAGTCAGGCATGGTGTCACATGCCTGTAATTCCAGCTACTTGGGAGGCTAAAGCACAAGTATTGCTTGAACCCAGAAGAGAGGTTGCAATGAGTTGAGATCACACTACTGCACTCCAGCCTGTGCGACAGAGCAAGGCTGTCTCAAAAAAAAAAAAAAAGATGCAAAACTATTTTATGTTGATTTATGAATGCATATATTAAATAAGGGTGGGAAAGCATACCCCAAATGCTAAGCACCAAATTTCAGGTGGTGCTTATCTCCTTAGAGGAAAAAGAATAAGATCAGATGAGAGATAAGTATGCCGGGGCTTTTACTATATGATGCTTTGTGTTTCCTTTTTCAAGTAGATACAGCTCAAGCAAATATGGCAAAACGTTAAGCTCGAACACATTGGGTGATGGACAGCTGGGTGTTCTTTATATTATCCTTTATTCTCTCTTGCATGCTTGAACTACTTCATAGTTTTCTAAAAGTAAAAAGGTAAAAAGAAGGGAAAAGGAAGGGAGAGAGGAGGAACAGAGAGAGGAAGAAAGAGAAGAGAAAGGAAAGAAGAGAAAGAAAGAAAGAAAGGAAAAAGGAAGGAAGGAAGAAGGGAGGGAGGGAAGAAAGAAAGAGAAAGAAATGAAGGAAGGAAAGAAAGAGAGAAATGAATCTCTTCCTGGTGTTTGCCTTCTATACCCTGAGAACGTGACTCCTTAGAGAAAAGGGATGCATAGACAAAGTTCTTGGGTTCGGGAGGTTTAAGGAAGATAAAGTGATCCCACTTATCCCTCACACCATGAAAATATGCAAATACACACAGGGCTAGCAGAGGAGGAGAAGAAAGTCAGAGAGGAGTCATGAAAAAAAATATGGATTTCGTGGTTTCTAAATAAAGAGCCCCGGCCCCTGCCCCTGCCCTTGCCCCGTGCAGAGCCGTGGGGAAGTGGCAAGACCCAAGACAATTTTTTGGAGTTTGAGCATAGAAGAGACCCATATCCCTCTCCCAGGGACATTGTTTGGGCTACCTGCTGCCTTAGAGGGCACAGAGGTGGGAAACAGCTCCTGGGCCCCAAGTCAGTTCTCCAGCATGATTTGTGTTCTGAGTGTGGAGCTAAACAAAAGCCATTAGAGGAGTGCAGAATCCAACTGGGTGTCATTAAATAGCTGAGAGCTGTAGTCCCACTAGACAGGAAGGATATACGGGGATGGGATACACCTGGGGGGAATTCTGAACCGAATCAGGCAATAAATAAAGTGAAGCAGCCTAAGTGTAAGGAGTCAGAAACTCAAACCGGATGGGAGACTTAAGCAATGGAATCACGTGAACCCTGGAGATTCCACCCCCCTCGGCAGGCGAGGAGTTCCTGTTACGGTCGTTCAACTTGCTTGTGCGTGTCATGAGGAAAACTGGATCTTGTGTCCACAGCAAAATCTGCTGTATCGCCTCAGTCCACTGAGATGGAAACTGCAACTTGCTTAGGGTTCAAGTTGTTTAATGTTTCCTCCATGAGTATCTGTTGACCTCGGGAAGGGTTCACATTGAGTATTCATACTTTTCTATTAGGTTTTGCAATGATTTGTTTATATTGGGCGTTTTGAAAATTTGTAATGTTTAAGAGGAGTCGGCATTAAATAATCCAATATATTAGCCTCATGATTCCAATTTCAAAAGTGTTATTGAGTAATTGTTTAGATTTGTGATTTTACTAGGTTTGTAAACAATATTGGAATGTTCATGAGAACTTGAGATGCACTGTATTTTAAAGTTTCATTTATTATACTTATTAGAATTGTTTAAGTGTTTGGGAATGTTCTGATTGTTAGGGATTTCAAGTGTGTATAAATGAATTCAAATATACTAAATTTATAAGTCCAGTTTAAAATAAATAAGGGGATTTAATTAACTAAGATATAAAAAGCCCCGTTAAAAGTGATTGTTAAAATTTACTAGATTTATAAATAAAATAATGGGAGTTGTCAGTTGACATTAAGAACGTATAGAAAATGAGAGTTCTTTTCAATGTGCTTAATACATTGGACATAATTTTTGAAAAATGACTACAAATAGAATCTCTCCTTTCACACACAAAACTCCCCTCAAGGAGATTTAAACGATCAACTCACAGTGCCTTCAGCACCTTACAGGAGTGGCACAGGGGCTGCCCGGGGGAATGCAGGGGAGAAAGAAAGACACCTGGGGGACAAGTTGACATCAAGGTCAGGTGCTCCTCTCCTTAATCCCTGCTGCACACAGGCACAGAAACTCCCTGGAATGTTTCCCCACCATTTTATGAATATTTTCAAATACACAAAATCTTGAAAACGTAGTACAATGAACATCCATTTTTGCACCACCAAGATTCAACAGTGGTAAACTTTTTGTCACAGTGGCTTTATTTACTTATGACTAGATTGATTGATCTGTCTATCTATCTATCTGTGGAACTATTTCAAAATCACTGGCAGATATTATTATTATTTTTTTTTTTTTTGAGACTGAATCTCGCTCTGTCGTCCAGACTGGAGTGCAGTGGTGTGATCTAGGCTCACTGCATCCTCCATCTCCCAGGTTCAAGTGATTCTCCTGCTTCAGCCTCCTAAGTAGCTGGGACTGCAGGCATGCAACACCATGCCTAGCTAATTTTCGTATTTTTAGTAGAGATGGGGTTTCACCATGTTGGCCAGGCTGGTCTTGAACTCCTGACCTCAGGTTCTATCATGACACTTTATCTCAAAGTGCTTCAGTGTAATCTCCTCAGAGTAAGGATGTTTTCTTTTACAATCGTAATGTTACATCACACCTGACAATGTTAAAATTTCCTAATGTCATCTAAATCCCAGTTCCTATTCTGATAGGTCTAAATGATGGGTTTCTTCTTCTTTTGAGTCTGGTTTATTTAATTCATGTTATGTTTTTGAGATACATTAATGTCATATAGTATATTCTGTTTTATGCCTGTATAATATTTCATTATATTATATACATGTTTATAGATCCATTCAACTGGTTCTCTATATCATTGTTGTTTCTAGTTTTTGCCTACTCAAATGATTTATTCTAACAACATTCCAAGAAAATAATTATGCATCACATGTATCTTTGTATTGTTTTAACCTAAAACAATTATTTACCTTTATAATTATTTTTCTGAAACTAACGTGTGTGCAGTGGGTTGTCATGAAGAATGTCCTAAATGCTGAATTTGTCAGCTTTCTCTTCATAGCATTGTTTTAACATGTTTCTCTATTTCTGGTTTGCTTGTAAACTAACAAAAGACTTGTTTAGGTTCAGGTGAAATATTTTTGGCAAGAATACTTCATAAGTGACAGTGTGTGCTGAATATTCAATCACATCAGGAGACGCCTAATGACAGGTCGTCTCACTACAGCTCAGTTAAACCGACGATGCACTTGATAAGCGCCTGGAATACAGAAAACACAAAATTAATATTATCTATCATTATTATTTATTATTATTATTGAGACAGAGTCTCACTCTGTCACCAGGCGCCAGTCTGGAGTGTAGTGGTGCAATCTCGGCTCACTGCAATCTCCACCTCCTGGGTTCAAGCAATTCTCCTGCCTCAGCCTCCCAAGTAGGTGGGACCACAGGCGTGTGCCACCATGTCCAGCTAATTTTTGTATTTTTGTAGTAGAGATGGGGTTTCACCATGTTGGTCAGGATGGTCTTGATCTCTTGACCTCGTGATCCACCCACCTCGGCCTCCCAAAGTGCTGGGATTACAGGCGTGAGCCACCTTGCTCAGCCAATATTATCTATTATTAACCTCACTCCACAGATTAGAAAACTGAGACTCCCACACTTTCAGCTAACTTTCTTCAGGTAACCTGGTTTTCAAGTGACAGAGCTGGGACTCAAACCCAGGCCTACTGATCATGATCCAAAATTTCAGCTTCTTAGAGTTAATGGATACCTTACAAGTCATTCATTCACTTATTAGTTCATCTAGCAAATATTTAATGAAAGCCTACTATGAAATAGATAGTTAAGCACCATCCAGGCACCAAGGGTGCAGCGGTGACAAGGCAAGTCCCCAGGGAACTATGCTGTAGTAGAGGGAGAGGGGCAGCAAACACAAGAAATGAGACAATTATAGAAGATGTTGCATGACTTGGAGGGAAATACAGCAGGGTCAGGGGGTGGGATGGGTGTCAATGAGAAGGTAACTTCAAAGTAAAGGCTTGCAGGAGGTGAGAATGTGAGCTAGGGAGAAACCTGGGGGAGAGTGCTCGAAGCAAAGGAAACCACCCGTGCAAAGGCATGCAAAGGAAACCTCCTGTCCTGCAGCAGGAGCATAGCAGCCATATTTGAAGAACTTTGAGGCGTAGCCCCTTTAGCTCCCAACCCTGAGCTTATCCAACAGAAGAATCCCCTCACAGCTGATCACAAATATGAAGACATAGGGACCTATTCCTTTGCTTCTTTAGAGTCCATGGAGGGGTCCCCACTCACATACTCATAGGGCTGTTTGTGTCTCCCTCTTGCCAACCTGTCCAAAGGATCCTCCCAAGGCCCAATCCCATGGTGTAGGATTCTTGTACCTCTACAAAGAGAAGATGAGGGAAGAACAGCATATCACAGGAGGACAAAGGAAACGTGCACAGATTCCGACGCTGCAAGCGTTTGTATTGGAGCTTTGAGGCCCATGCCATGTATAGGAGCTGTAGCACCACCTCTTCCCTTGCCCTCTCTGAGGCTTTCAGGCTTCCCTAAAGCTCCCACCCCAGGTGATGTCATCAATTTGCCCTAACTCACCCTGCAGCCTCCTATTGGTAATTCTTTTTGTTGTTGTTGTTGAGACAGTCTTATTCTGTCACCTAGGCTGGAGTGCAGTGGAGCACTCTCAGCTCACTGTGATGCCTCCACCTCACGGATTCAAGTGATTCTCATGCCTCAGCCTCCCAAGTAGCTGAAGCTACAGGTGAACGCCACTATGCTTGGCTAATTTTTGTATTTTTAGTAGAGATAGCATTTTACCATGATGGTCAGGCTAGTCTCAAACTCCCAGCCTCAAGTGATCTACCTACCTCGACCTCCTAAAATGCTGGGCCACTGTAATTTTTTTTTTTTTTTTTTAGATGGATTCTTGCTCTATCGTTCAGGCTGGAATGCAGTGGTGCAATCTTGGCTCATTGCAACCTCTGCCTCCTGGGTTCAACCAATTCTCCTCCCTCAGCCTCCTGAGTAGCTGGGATTACAAGCGTGAGCTACCACGTCCAGCTAATTTTTGTATTTTTAGTAGAGATGGGATTTCACCATGTTGGCCAGGATGATCTTGATCTCTTGATCTCATGATCCAACAACCTTGGCCTCCAAAAGTGCTGGAATCACAGGCATGAGCCACAATGCCCGGCCAAGCCACCATAATTGAGAGACAACATGAGGAGTACAGTGACTAGCAGGCTGAGTGATCCACCAGTTTAAATTGGTAAGTAGGTAGAGGTGAATCCTCATAGAGGAACTTGGATTTGAAGCTGTGGGAAACTTGAGTTTCCAGTCACCACAGACCTACACCCCTAATTTGCCACACTGGAGCCTGGTAGATTCTGCAGCACATGCTGGGAGGCAGCTCTGGAACTCCTCAGAGTAGGGAGCCCATGTGTGTCTTGAGCCTGCCCTGGAAGTGCTGGAATCTTCCTGCATTGGGCCTAGGGGTTTTAGGCTAAATTTCTACATGTATCTGTGGAGCATGGACTAGACTTTCTTGGGTCAGTCATTGGAAGAGTCAGATGAAAGGCCAGTGCGCTCATTAGACCCCATGTTACAAACGAGCACAAAGCTACAAATAGGCAGGCGGGATATGGACCAGACCCTTTGCTTTCACAGCCTGCCTAGCTCCTGGAGCTGGCTGAAAGGGATCCCTGAGTGGTTAACCTACTCTGCTGTGAGTGTGAAGGGCACCCAGACACTCTTTTAGACCAGACTTGGTGACATAGCCATGGGCAACTCCCCCTGTCCTCCGTCCCCGACTCCATTCGGTACCTTGCATCCTCTCCTCAGCAAGAATGCGCTCCACCATCTCAAACAGCTGTTGCTCATTGTAGTCAGGAAAAAAAGGCTACAAAAGGGATAGTTGAAGTAGAAGTTCAAAGTGATTTTCTTCTCTTTCTACAATGTAAGAGCTTTTCTGCCTAAAGTTTTTTTTTTTTTTTTTTTTTTTCCCCCGCAACTTTTAAGTTCAGGGGTACATGGGTAGGATGTGCGGCTTTGTTACATAGGTAAATGTGTGCCATGACGATTAGCTGCACAGATCTTCTCACCAGCCAGGTATTAAGCCCAGCATCCACTCTTCTTCCTGATCCTCTCCCTCCTCCCACCTTCTAACCCATGCCTAAGATTTTTGAGGCCTAAAATAAGGGTGAGCTGAAGAAATCACAGATGCATGCAGAGGAAGCCATCCTTAGGAGATTTCTCTAGAAGCATTTCCTGGGATGTTTGGATTAGATTGGCCAAGCTGCATGCTGAAGGCACTGGGGTAGGATTCAGAAATAAGGCAGGGAGGCCTGTGCTGGAGAAAGAAGCAGATTTTCCCTTCTGTCCTGCAGTGCCCAGAAGCTGTGGTCTGGGGGGTTACACTGGCCTTTCAAGTTCGACTTCTCCCGTTCTGTGTTCCAAGCCCATGTCTGATGATCAGAGGTGCACAGATTTTTAAAGGGTTTTATCAAAGTCTTGCTTGGACACAAGATGAGCTATTAAACGAGACCATACTCTTTTTGCTTTGAAGATTGGTACAGACAAATAGCAGATAAGAGGGTTCTTATGTAGTTCAAATGGAAGACGGTCCATAAAGAACTCCGAGGAGGCTTTCGGGCAGAAGAACAAACATGAACTTGATAGCCCGTGTCCACCCGAAGCTGAAATACGAAATGCTGAGGATAATGACAGGCGACCCTGACTGAGTGTTGGCTTTTAGATATTAACTCATCTAATCTTCACGACAACCCTGCGAGGCAGTTACTATTATTAAACTCAGTTACAGACATGAAACCGAGGCAGAGACATTGACTCATGTAGCCCAAGGTCGTAGCTAGATAAGGTAGGGCCGGGACTGGGATACCAGTCATCTGGTTTCAGTCTTTCCCCTCAGCTACTCCCATGCCTCATGTGCTATCCCTCTGAGCCAGGTACCGCTGTCCCTGTAGCACAGACGGGGGTTGTCTCCAATTCCTGGGCCCATGTGGAGGTAAAATAAGACCCAGGAAGCCAATCCCATGCCCTGGTATGAAGGGAAAACGAAGGGGGAAACAGAATTCTCCAAATGCATTTCCCTGTATTGTACAACCTCAGACAAGGCCATCAAACCAAGTCCTGCCCCCGGCTCAACAGCACACAGTGTATGAAAAGGTGCTCTACATCATTAGTCATCAGAGAAATGCAAATCAAAACCACAGTGAGCTATGTCTTCACACCCACAAGGGTGGATAGAATCAAAACACCAGAAAACAACAAGTGTTGGTCAGGATGTGGAGAAATTGGAACCCTCATACGTTGCTGGTGGAAATGTAAAATGGGGCAGCCATACTGAAAAACAGCCTGCTAGTGCCTCAGAAAGTTAAATATAGAGTCACCATATGACTCAGCAATTCCTCTCCTAGAGATAGACCCAAAAGAACTGAAAGCAGGTATTCCAGCAAAACCTTGTATGCACATGTTCATAGCAGCATTTCTGTGACGGTCCCAAAGTGGAAACAACCCAACTGTTCCATCAAAGGATGAACAGATAAACAAGATACGGTATATACCTACCACGGAAAATGACTAAGTCCTGAAAAGAAAAAGTACCAGTGCATGCTACCATGCAGACAAACCTTGAAAACACTGTGCTCAGTGCAAAACACCAGATGCAAACAGTCACATGTTTGTATGATTCTATTTATAGGAAATATCCGGAATAGGTAACTCTATAGAGTCAGAAAATAGATCAGTGGTTTCCGGGGACTGGGATAGAGAGACTGGAGAGTGACTATTAACAGGCAGTTAATGGGTGTGGGGTTTCCTTTCGGAGTGATGAAGGGTTTGGAACTAGGTAGAAGTGGGGTTGCCCAATATTGTAAATGTGCTCAATGCCACTGAACTGTACACTTGAAAGAGGCTCATTTTATGTTATGATTGTCCCTGATAAATAAATTTAAAAATTTATTTATTTGTTGGTTTATTTGAGTCAGAGTCTCACTTTGTGACTCAGGCTGGGGATGCAGTGGCACAATCAGAGCTCACGGCAAACTTGACCTCCCCAGCTCAAGTGATCCTCCTGCCTCAGCCTCCAAAGTAGCTATAATAGAACCACAGGCACGCACCACCACACCTGGCTAATTTTTTAAAAATTTTTTTGTAGAGACAGGTCTCACTATGTTGCTGAGGCTAGTCTCAAACTCCTGGGTTCAAGCAATCCTCCTGTCTTAGCCTCCCAAAGTGCTGTGATAATAGTTGTGAGCCACCATGCCCAGCCTGTTTTTTAATTTTTATGAAAAAAATTTTTTGTTATAAAATTAAAAAAAAATAGAGGCAGGTTCTTGCTACATTGACCAGGTTGGTCTTGAACTCTTGGCCTCAAGCAATCTTCCACCTTGGCCTCCCAATTTGCATGAGCTACCACGCCTGGTCTCTTTTTTTTGTTTGTTTGTTTGAGACAGAGTCTTATTCTGTCACCCAAGCTAGAGTGCAGGGGCATGATCTCAGCTCACTGCAGCCTCAGTCTCCCAGGTTCAAGCGATTCTCCTGCCTCAGCCTCCTAAGTAGCTGGGACTACAGGTGCACAGCCCCATACCCTGCTGAATTTTTATATTCTTAGCAGAGACCGTGTTAGTCAGGTTGGTCTCGAACTCTTGACCTTGTGAATTCATGCACCTCAGCCTCCCAAAGTGCTGGGATTACAGGCATGAGCCCCGACACCTGGCCCTCTTTTTTTTTTTTTTTTTTTTTTTTTTTTTTTTTTTTTAAGCAAAAAACAAAACAGAAGTGGCAGAGGGGAATAGAAATGTTATTTTGTTGTCCGTTCTTTTGAAAACCTGAGCACTTCTACTGTGTGCACCCCAGTATACCCCACAAGTGCCGTCAGCTGACTCTGACATGTGCAGTTTCCTCTGCCTGAGCCCTGATGCACGGACTTCACCAAGATTCACCCACTGACTCTTGCAACACCACAAAGGCCAGGCTGGGAGGCTGTGCTGTGGACTGTGCGGATAGAAAAGGGCAGAGCCGGGGCTTGAACCTAGGCACCGTGATGCTCTCACCCATGACTCTGCTTTGCCATGGTGATATGATAATATTAAGAGTCTCAAAAGCCACCTTTTAGTGGGGACCGACTGTATGTCAGGTGTGTGCTAAGTAGTTTGTTTATTCACACAGTCACTTCATAAATATTATTGAGACCTCATATATGCCAGTTGCTTTTTCAGACACTGGGTCACATCAGTGAAGGAGACAGAACGGTTTTCTGTGCTTGGGAAGCTTACACTCCAGAAGAAGAAATGTTACACGAATAGTTGTGAATACCATGTCTTGTGCATGGAAGGGCTAAACCAGAATGCAAGGTAAGTGGATAGGGAAGGGCTAGGAGGGCAGGAGGAAGCTAGTTTAGAAAGGAGATCTCGGAGGCCACTCTGAGGAGATGACATTGAACAGAGACCTGAATGATGTGAGGGAGAAAGATTTGCAAAGACCTGGGCAGGAATAGCTCCAAGGCATCAGCCCCGAGGTGACAATAAGCTTGCAGGAATAGCAGAGTCCTGGGGAGGCTGGGAGGAGGACATGGGGTAGCCAGGGGCAGGCGGGTGGCCATCTAAGGTCAGAATTACAAACAGAGTCAGAGTACGGGAAGATTCACAGGCTACTATGAGAAATTTGAAGTTGTTCTAGGAAGAAACCATCTACTATCTTTTTTTTTTTTTTTTTGAGACGAAGTTTCACTCTTGTTACCCAGACTGGAGTGCAATGGCACGATCTCAGCTCACCACAACCTCCACCTCCCGAGTTCAACTGATTCTCCTGCCTCAGCCTCCCAAGTAGCTAGGATTATAGGCATGTACCACCACACCTGGCTAATTCTGTATTATTAGTAGAGATGGGGTTTCTCCATGTTGGTCAGGCTGGTCTCGAACTCCTGACCTCAGGTTATCAGCCCACCTTGGCCTCCCAAAGTGCTGGGATTACAGGTGTGAGCCACTGTGCCCGGCCTGCCATCTACTATCTTGATTAACACTCCCCAACAACCCGATGAGGCATGTGCTGTTATTACCCCTGTTTGTTATCCTCTGAATCTGAAGCTCAGAGTGGTTAGGTAACAAATTCAAGATTCCACAGCTAGTTAAGTTTGGAGCTGGGACTTGCTCCTGGGCCTGCAACCTCAGAGCCCACAGCCTCAAACACCGAAACTGCTACAGATCCCGTACCAAAGCCATCTCAGACGGGCTGCACCAGTTCCAGCTCCCCGCAGTATTAACCCACGCTGCCTACACCCTGCATGGGAAGCGGAGCCTTGAGAAACCGGGAGATGCCCAGAGGAAAAGCAGGATAGTGATACTAGCTCTGGGCACACATGAGCTCAGCTTAATCCTCATGACAACCTGTGAGCTGGTATGATTAACAGACCCGTTTTATCAATGAGGAAAACCGAGACGCAGTCTTAAAGTTGCCGGAAGTCCTAAGGGAGTCAGGTGGCAGACTGGAATTGAACTCAGACAGCCTGCCACCAGACCTAAGGTTTTTATCCTCAGGACCCCAGGACCTTTATTATGGATCCCTGACCCTCCCACCACCCTGCTTCTCTTCCTGCACCCTTCTTCTCAAGGCAGGCTGAACCCTGAGAGCTTTCTTTCCACCCTGCCCCTGCCATTGCCTGTTGCCAAATCCTGCCAGGCTGCCTGAAACCACTCCATTACCTCTTCTGGACACCCAGTGCCCCATTCACTCCTTCATTCTTTCACTCACAAACTAGGAATGCCAAGATGATCAGATGTGGCTCCACCGTCAAAGAGCTTACTATCCAGTGGACAGAAAGAGATGAGTAGACAATTAATAGGCAGTGAATAAGTTCATTACACCTGAAAGTGGTGGTGGCAGAGGATAGTCATCTAGAAAACCTGAGGAAGTTGGGAAGGCTTCCTGGAGGAGGTGATACCTGAACTGAGACCTGCAGGACAGAAGAGACAATAGACACTAGTCAGAGACAATAGGTGCTTCCACCTCATTCACAGCCCTCTGCAGTCCTGATCCCCAAAGAATCCTGTACCCTGCACACTCTCTGCCCTCCAACTTTTGTTCAAGCAGTAATTGGATGAGCACGAAACAAATGCTTTTATTTTGCCAGACCTGGGTTCGAACCTCCATTGTGACTCTCTAGCAGTCTTGGGCTAGTTGTCCAGCCTCTCTAAGCCTTCCTCTCCTCAGCTGTGGAAGAATGAGAATACCAACTACCATCCATGCATAGCTCTGTTGGCAGAATTAGCAACATCAATTAACCTGGCACTTGACAGTTATTTAATCAGCATTTGCTCTTAATGTTACACTGTGCTGCCTGAAATACTTTTTCCCCTCAAATCCCTATTTTATTTTATTTTATTTTATTTTATTGTTATTGAGATGGAGTCTCACTCTGTTGCCCAGGCTGGAGTGCTGTGGTGTGATCTCGGCTCACTGCAAACTCTGCCCCGCTAGTTCAAGCAATTCCCTGCCTCAGCCTCCCAAGTAGCTGGGATTACAGGAGCCCCCCACCATGTCCAGCTGATTTTTGTATTTTTAGTAGAGACAGAGTTTCACCACCTTGGCCAGGCTGGTCTTGAACCTCTGACCCCGTGATCCATCCGTCTCGGCCTCTCAAAGTGCTAGGATTACAGGCGTGGGCCACTGCGCCTGGCCAAATCTCTTATTATTATTATTATTATTATTATTATTATTATTATTTTGAGACGGAGTTTCGCTCTTGTTACCCAGGCTGGAGTGCAATGGCGCGATCTCGGCTCACCGAAACCTCCGCCTCCTGGGTTCAGGCAATTCTCCTGCCTCAGCCTCCCGAGTAGCTGGGATTACAGGCGTGCGCCACCATGCCCAGCTAATTTTTCCTATTTTTAGTAGAGAGGGGGTTTCACCATGCTGACCAGGATGGTCTCAATCTCTGGACCTCGTGATCCACCCGCCTCGGCCTCCCAAAGTGCTGGGATCACAGGCGTGAGCCACCGCGCCCGGCCTATTATTATTATTATTATTATTTTAAAGAAATAATCTCAGATCCAAGAGTTGAAATTCCTATCTCCTCCTCCATTCCCATCTCACTTCTATTAGAGCACACCTCAGAGCACTGGTGACAAGGGGCATGTCTGAATCTCCTACTAGATGCTCAGCTACTGAGAACAGTTGTGTTTTATTCTCTTTTTTTTTTTTTCTTTTTTCTGAGATGAGGTCTCACTCTGTCACCCACGCTGGTGTGCAGTGGCACGATGATTTTGGCTCACTGTAACCTCTGTCTACTGGGCTTAAGTGATTCTCCCGCCTTAGCCTCCTGAGTAGCTAGGACTACAGTACGCGCCGCCACCATATGCAGCTAATTATTTTTGTATTTTTTGTAGAGATGAGGTTTCGCCATGTCACCTAGGCTGGTCTTGAACTCCTGGGCTCAAATTATCTGCCTCAACCTCCCAAAGCACTGGGATTCTAGGCGTGAGCCACCACACCCACTCGTGTTTTATTCACTTTTAACCTCCTCTGTATTCAGCCTAGTCCCTGGCTCATTGAGGTTCTCAGCCAGTGTTTATAAGGTTGAAATATAAATCAAATCTTACCCTGAGGAGTGTCTGAGACAATTGGGGGTGTGGAGGGGAGGCTCATCCATGGGCCCCATGGCAGGAACAGGCCAGGGTCCCAGGACGGGGCTGAGTAGGTGCAACGGAGGGAGAATGACACAGATCATGTTCAGAAAGTGACAAAAAACAGAAAAGAGAAAGTGGAAATCAATAAAACCAACGTGTTTCAAATAGTCTGACCTCATAAATTTGAGTCATTTTGTTTTACGTTTAAAAATATCATCCACAAATAGGCAATACCCATAAAAAGAAATTTAGGGACCTTAAACATATAAAAAAACTTAATAGAAGTCAAAAATGACACTTAGAAAAAGATACAAGATCTCAGAGTACTAAAGACAAAAAATGCATGTGCCCCATTGGTGATACTCCTGTCCATCTCTGGCAAGATGTAAATTATAGCCAGGCACGGTGGCTCACGCCTGTAATCCCAGCCCTTTGGGAGGCTGAGGTGGGCGGATCACCTAAGGTCAGGAGTTCGAGACCAGCCTGACCAACTTGGAGAAACTCCATCTCTACTAAAAATACAAAATTAGTCGAGTGTGGTGGCACATGCCTGTAATCCCAGCTACTTGGGAGGCTGAGGCAGGAGAATTGCTTGAACCCAGGAGGCAGAGGTTGCAGTGAGCCAAGATTGTGCCATTGCACTCCAGCCTGGGCAACAAGAGCAAAACTTCATCTCAAAAAAAAAAAAAAAAAAAAAAGACGTAAATTATAGCTGGGCCCAGTGGCCTACACCTATAGTTCCAGCTATTTGGGAGGCTGAAATGGGAGAATCACTTGAGCCCAGGAGTTCGAGACCAGCCTGGACATATAGAGAGACTCCATCTCTTTCTAAAATAGTGAATTAGAAAAAAGTATAAATTGATCCAGTATTGAAATGTGCATATACTTCAATATGATAATCTTCCAGGAAATTCTCTTAAGGAAATTATCAAGTCCTGGCACTATAATCCTCACATGTTGGGAGGATCACTTGAAGCCAGGAGTTCAAGACCAGCCTGAGCAACATAGGATGACCTTGTCTCTACAAAAAAATTAAAATAATTAGCCATATGTGGTGGCATGCACCTGTACTTCCAGCTACCCTGGAAGTGAGGCAGAAGAATCACTTGAGCCCAAAAGTTCAAGCCTGCAGTGAGTTACGTAATCATAACTTATACCACTGCACTCCATCCTAGGCAACAGAGTGAGATCCTGTCTTAAAAAAGAAAAAAGAAAATTGTCAAACAAATGTATGCTGGTATATACAAGATCTTATTACAGCACTATCTATAATAATAATAATAAATCATAAACAACTAAACCCCTAATGAAAGGATGCTGTTAAATAAATTAGGGTACACCCGTCTAATAGAATATTATGAAGACATAAAAGATATTTTTGTTATTGAAAGATGTTTATGATATAGTAAAAGTGAAAAAAAAATAGGTTACAAAATTATCATATAATCCCATTCTTGTATTTGTATGTTGTTATAGGCTGAAGGCTTGCTTACCTTCAAAATTTATATGTTGAAATCCTAACTCCCAATGTGATGATATGAGGATGTGGGGCCTTGGAAGGTGATTAGGTCACATGGCTGGAGCCCTCATGAATTGGATTAGTGCCCTTACAAAAGTCACCCCAGAGACATCTTTTGCCTTTTCTGCCATGTGAGGTCACATGCATGGAAACAGGACCCTCACCAGTGAATTTGTTGACAACTTGATCTTGGGCTTTCCAGCTTTCAGAACTGTGAGAAGTAAATTTGTTTATAAGCCATAGTATTTTTTGTTATAGCAGCCAAAATGGACTAAGACGCATGTATATTAATAAATACATAGAGAATTTTCAGCAATCTGGAGGAATGTCTGTTACATATGGTGGTTATGTATGCATAACTTTTCCTCTGTAAAATAAAATAAATTTTATATTCCATGTAAACTATCCATGAGCTGGCAGTCAGGTGAATGAGTTAGCTGCCTCCTCCATGCAGTGAATATCTGTCCACCTTGGCCATGACCTTAGATTCCAGTTACATGGCCCCCATCAGAGCATGAGTCTAAAGCCACTGGCAGAGAAACTCTTTCCAGACCAGAGCAGGTCAGACAGGGCGGGTGACCTTTTTTTTCTCTCTTGCCTTCAAGAGCAGAAGAGGAAGAAACTGCTCTTCACATGGGCAGGTGTGAGGATGAAGGTGGTGACTGTCCCCGGTAGCTCTGCTCTGGAATTAGGATACTCAGGTGAGAGCTGGGACAGCCTGAAGTTATACTCCACAAAGCAGTGGTAGATGGGCAGTGGGAAGGAGGAATGTAAGACCCTTTCCCCCAAGGGGTCACCAAGTCAAGACCTATTGTCATGCCTCCTCACTCAGGCATATCCCTGAGTAAATGGGTCCCAAAGCAGCTGGTTCCAGGCACCAGCATGTATGTGAAGTAAACCCTTGGACTTGAGGATGCCCCAGGCTGCAGGAAAGCAAAAGCCTCTCTGGATGAATGGGAAGCAAACAGGAGGGAGTTACAGCAAAAGTCAGGAGGAAGGTCCCTAGAGGTAGGTCCTACTTGAACTGAGAGCCCCCTAGAACTTTTTCTGTTATTTACTGACACTTCCAGCTGGGTGCTATTGTCATTTCATGTCTCTTCAGATGTTTCATGTTTTACCTTTCTTATTATTAGGCTGACCATGACCCGAGGAAAGGCTAGTTTCACAGATCTCATCCCACCTCTTCAGTACCAAGCATGGTGCCTTGTGCAGCGAGATCATTCCTTTGATACGTCGTTAGTGCTGGCTTACTGTATGCCAGGCACCATGATAAGCATTGGAGAGTCTGTAGTGACCAAGACGGACAGGCCTCCTAACTCACCATATGCACATTCTAGAAGATAAAAGTCCACCTGCCATTCGACTCAATGAGCCCTGTCCAGAGAGAGCCTGAGATGGGAGAAGTGAATCTTCTGTTTCCTCCCAGGCATCTCCCCATGCTAAGTGAGATTCTGCTGTTAATGTATTTTCTCATAAAGCATCACGCTTAAATAAAAGCGAACTGTTTCCTCTGGTGTTTGACCACAGGAAACAGCGATGTGTTCCAATTTGGAGGGAAAAATAGTTCTATCATACTTACTGAATGATGGTATGTAGTTTTTCAACATAGCACCTCCCTAGGGAGTTTTCAAGGGTTATGTTGATTACATGTGATTTCCACATCTTACTTATTTATTCTTTTGAGACAGGGTCTCGCTCTGTTGCCCAGGCTGCAGTGCAGTGGCACTATCATGGCTCACTGCAGCCTCGACCTCCTAGGCTCAAGCAATCCTCCTGCCTCAGCCTCTCGAGCAGCTGGAACTTTTCAGGCATGCACCACCATACTTAGCTGATTTTGAAATAACTTTCAAATGATTTTTTAATAGATACAGGGTCTTGCTATGTTGCTCAGGCTAATCTTGAACTCCTGGGCTCAAGCAATCCTCCCACCTCAGCCTGCCAAGTGTTGGAATTACAGATGTGAGCCACTGCCTAGGCCTGTGTGGACTTTAGAACCTAATCTCTAATAAAATTGGACTCCTCTGTCTGTTATACCGTCCACTAACTATCCACTAATTCAATCTATGGCATTCACTAACTCAGTACCATGTGTTACATAGTCCCTACTATGTGTCAGTAACTATTCTACACACTGAAACTAGAGAGACGACTCCAAAGAAGTACCACTCTCAAAGATGGAACAGTATCTTCAATATCTAATATTTGTATAATCTTTTACATCTATAGAGTATTCTGTAATGCTGATCCAGTTTTATCTGTCCAGCATCTCTCATTTTCTGGGATTGCACCCCTGTCTTAGCTTGAGCTGCTATAAAAATACCATAGACTGTGTGGCTTAAACAACAGACGTTTATTTCCCAATTCTGGAGGCTGGGAGATCTAAGATGAAGATACCGGCAGATTTGGTTCTTGGAAGAGCCTCTTTCTGGCTTGTGGATGACTTTTCACTGTGTTCTCTTATGTCCTTCCATTTGTGTATGTGAGGAAATCTCTCTTCTTAAAAAGGCGCAAATCCCATTTTGAGGATACCAGCCAAGATCTCATCAAACCCTAATTATCACCCAAAGGCACCCAGCACATTGGGATTTAGGGCTTCAATGTACCAAACTTAGGGGCCTACAAACATTCAGCCTATAGCAACCTCCTAGCACTCATACGTTTAGGAAACACTCTTTCCCACACTCCAATCCTGTGTTTTCAATGGGAGCCATCACGGTTTCTAAGCTGTTGCTCCCCGGTCATATTTAATTGACTGAAGTGAGGCCACAAGACTCGAGTTGAGTCAATCACGGTACTTTGCCCACTGTCCAAATAGACTAGTTATTGGGAGAGGACTCAGCCCCAATCTAGCTAGTCATAGTTCTTTCCAGGATTTGTCCACCGGAAACTACAGAAGGAGACACAGTCTCTTCAGTGCTGAAGCTCTGTAAACAGTAGCTGGCCATGTTTCCAGGGAGGAATATGGTACCAGTGCTCAGAGGGGAGCAGGAATGGGAAGGATGGAGACAGAGCCCCCCCACAGCAGCTGTTCCTGCCACCCTGAGGGCTGCCATGCCCCAGCCTCTTCCAGGGCAACAGGAGATCACCCATAAATTCTTCCTTTTGACCGAGCTGGTTCAAGATGGTTTTCTGGTTCCGGGGCAGTGGCTCACACCTGTAATCCCAGCAATTTGAGAGGTCGAGGCAGGCAGAGCACTTGAGGTCATGAGTTCAAGACCAGCCTGGCCAACATGGTAAAACCCCATCTCTACTAAAAATACAAAAATTAGCTAGGCATGGTGGCGCGCACCAGTGGTCCCAGCGACTAAGGAGGCTGATGCACAAGTATCACTTGAACCTGGAAGGCAGAGGTTGCGGTGAGCCAAGATGGCACCACTGCAATCCAGCCTGGGGGATAGAGCGAGACTCCGTCTCAAAAAAAAAAAAAAATGATTTTCTGTGTGTCAGTTACAACCAAAGTGCCTGCGATACTCTTTTTTAGACATCTTTTCATTTTTCTCCTTCCCTTGAGGAAGGAGCTCAGAGAGGTTAAGAGAGCCGCCCAATATCCCACTGCTCCGGGAGAGAGCAGCAAGAATTCAAATGCTGCTTCACATCCTGGTTCACACCCTCAAAAGAGGTTTCCACCCCTGGATGCCAGCCTCTTTCACAGGTGTTTTTTGCACTCTCTGTGGTGTCTTTTTCACAGCCCAAAGCTGCACACGTCATGTCCATGTTCCAGTCCTGCAGTGACTCACTGTCACATCACAGTGCAGGCAGAGCTCCCCTAAGAGCTCATTGGCTCTGTGTTATCTGACTCCTGCCTACCTCGCGTAGCCCCCTCCTCCCTCCAGCTCATGTGTGCTCTGCATCCAACCCCCTGCGTGAGTCACATGCTGCTCCCTTAGCCAGAGCCTTTGTTTGCCTGCCTTGGAGGTCTGGCACATGCCCCGGTCCCCACCCACCCAGGAAGCCTCCATTGCCACCTACCACCCAGGCGGAGCCCCGGCCTCCTCCTTCCTCTGTGTCTTCCTGGGATTGACCTCCAACCCAGCAGCTGTCTCATTGTTTTCAAATTCCCAACCTCTGCCTTCCAGAATAGAGGTGTGTGGGGACAGAGACAGGAACTTCATCTATCTCTAGCCCCCTGCACAGTGCCCGCTATGGAGTGGCACTCAGTTTGTTGCTGAGGGGACAAACAAGGGCACCAGAAATATGAAGGTCGATGTAAATTTCCAAATACCAGTATTCGTATTTCTTTAATAATCAGCATCGTTTGAGGGTCCACTGATGTGATGCTTTGAAGCCAGTGAGAGCTGAACAGGCAAATCTGAAATACCTTTTCAGAGATTCATCTGCACTCTATGTACCCAATTAATGCTGAGCCATTAGTCCTTTCCGAGGCTGCCAGGATCTATTGAGCCATTTAACTTATCCTCCTGCACTTCAGGATCAGTCCCAAGGGCATTTTTCCAGGCCTGGGCAGCCAAAGCATAAATGACTTAAGTGGTGAGCTTTCTCTCATACCCCCTGGGACCCCAGCCCTCTGAAGCAGAGCTTTAATGACGCTAAAGCACCGTGAAACGAGCAGGCGCCTAAAGCCCCACTAGAGTCAGCCTCAACCATGAAGGAAATCCTGGTCTGGAGCCCATGCTCAGGGCGGGCCTTCTGAATAACTGCACGGGAAAGCACCCGCTGTGGGGTGATTGGAATGGTCCCAGGAGGGTCCCCAGGCCTAAGGATGCCCCTCGGGAAACACAATAGTGCCTGAAAATCCCCTCAATTTATCACTTAATAAGTATTTCCTGAGCACCTACTAGGTGCCAGGCACTTGGGGATTCTGACAGGAATCCTTATAGGTTTATTACTCCGAGCTGAGGCTTTATGCTGAGCTCAAAAGCAAACATCTCTTGGAGGGTAACCCACTGAGCATTATCAGTCATCAAATACCATCCTTCCTGGGGGACAGCTAAGGAAGGTGCCAGCTGTATGGGAGGCTCTTAGGACTCATACAGACAAGTTGCTGGGGAAAAAGAAGAGGAGTGAATCCTGTGGAATACAGGTTAACTGCCTGTATTATGAGTGGCTGCCATGGGTCAGGTCAAAGGCAGCTTCCATTTCCCCATCCCTGCAGCCCCATAAAATTGCAGAGAAACAAGCAGAGTGGGCATGTCAAATACACCCTGTTTATCGGTGTTTGTGTGCATGTATATATATATATATATGTATTCCACAGCCTGGTCTCTCTCTCTCTCTCTCTCTCTCTCTCTCTCTCTCTCTCTCTCTCTCTCTGTGATGGAGTCTCACTCTGTCACTCAGGCTGGAATACAGAACCATGATCTCAACTCACTGCAACCTCCGTCCCCTGAGTTCCAGTGATTCTTCTGCTTCAGCCTCCTGAGTAGCTGGGACTACAGGTGTATACCACCATGCCCAGCTAATTTTTGTACTTTTTTTTTCTTTTGAGATGGAATCTCACTCTGTCGCCCAGGCTGGAATGCAGTGGCACAGTCTCGGCTGACTGCAACCTCCGCCTCCCAGGTTCAAGTGATTCTCCTCCCTCAGCCTCCCAAGTAGCTGGGATTACAGGCACCTGCCACTGTGCCCAGATAATTTTGTATTTTTAGTAGAGATGGGGTTTCACCATCTTGGTCAGGCTGGTCTTGAACTCTTGACCTCATGATCCACCCACCTTGGCCTCCCAAAGTGCTGGGATTAGAGGCATGAGCCACCATGCCTGGCCCCAGTCCCATTTTTAATTCTCTTAAGAAATGCTTTAGATCTGCATGTGGAGTGTACAGACCTAAGCTTCTGGGGTTTGGCATGTAGTTTAGCCTCTATGGGCAAAACCTATTTAGCCGGGACCAACTCTAAGTTGCACCTATAATAATAACACAACAGCTAGTGCGCTCATTGATCAAGTACCCACTAGGTGCCAGGCACAGTAGTAGATGCTCTGTGGGATTGGTGTTTCGTGATCATGTTAAGGGCATGTACTTTTTTTGGGGGGGGACAGTCTTGTTCTTGTTACTCAGGCTGGAGTGCAATGGCATGATCTCAGCTCACTGCAACCTCCACCTCCCAGGTTCAAGCAATTCTCCTGCCCCAGCCTCCCAAGTCGCTAAGATTACATGCCACCATGCCCTGCTAATTTTTGTATTTTTAGTAGAGATGGGGTTTTACCATGTTGGCCAGGCTCAGCCTTCCACAGTGCTGGGATCACAGGTGCGAGCCACTGCGCCCGGTCAGGCATGTACTTTTAAGAACCCAAGGCTTTGAGGGGATATTTGCTCAAGATCACACAATTAGTCAACAGATGAGGTAAGAGTAAACACAGTCCCCGCTTGTGCAACTCCATGACTATTATGCTGCGGAAATCATGGACGGGATAAAGTTCACCTTTAGTCCCTTGTCTGTGCCCTGAAGGTGTAACATGAGGGATCCCATCCGCTACGGTTTGAATGTTTGTGCTCACTCCAAAATTCATGCTGTAACTTTTTTTTTTTAATTAAAAAATATTTAATTCTTTTTTCAAAGATGGGGTTTCACCATATTGGTCAGGTTGGTCTTGAACTCCTGACCTCAGGTGATCTGCCCACCTCGGCCTCCAAAAGTGTTGGGATTACAGGTGTGAGCCTCCGTGCCCAGCCATGCTGTAACTTAATCCCCAGTTCAATCATATCAGAAGGTAGGGCCTGCAGGTGATGGGGTGGAGGGCTCTGCTCTCGTGAATGGTGTTAATGCCTTATAAGGAGGCTTCACACTCCTTCTGCCCCTCTTTGGTTTTTCACCTTCTTCCATGTAAGGACAGAGTGAACAAGGTGCCATCTTGGAAACAAAGAGCAGCCTTCATCAGACACCAAACCTTCTGGCACCTAGATCTTGAACTATCCAGCCTCTAGAACCATGAGAAATCAATGTTTATGTTTATAAATTACCCAATGTGTGGTATTTTGTTAAAACAGCATAATGGGACTAAGATACCATCAGAACTTGAGACTAGAAAAATGGTTTTGCCTTCCTAGAGCTAATGCTTAACATAGAATAAAAATGAAGAGTTACTGTAATGAGTACCTCAAGGGTAACTTGATTAAAGGTCTAGAGGGAGGAGAAGGGTTCAGTAGTCAGTCAGGTTCTCCCACAACAGATACAATTAAGAACAAACTACTATCATTTCAAAATGTGATTCATGTAAAAAATTTAAATATTTTATGTTCTTCAAAATCAGGACTACATTTTTAGCCCCACCCTCTTACTACCAAAAAGAAAGTCACATGCCATCGCTAGGGCAGTTTTCTCCCTGGTGGGGAAAGATGTGCTGGGAATTATTGCAGCCCGATGATCCCAGCTGCTGCTACCTTCTAGGTTCTTCTCCTACCCAGTGTTGGTTCTCCACAGCATGCTGTTCATGGATATCTGATCCCTGGCAGTTACAGCTTGTAGGAAATTAGCAAACTAAAAGTGGAATTATTCATCCTTTCTTGTGAATTTTGGCCCTAGCTACCTCCAGGTACACCATGAACAGGCCAGGCCCTGGGACCCAGTGCCCACCCATGAGGCCCATCCAGGCACTGGGCTGGCCTGACCCAGCAGACCTGCAAGTGTATCTCAGGCCTTTAGATGGTCCTGGGCCCTGCCAGCCCTCTCCCTCCTCCAGAATCCTGTGTCTTTGAACTGGCCCTGGTTGGCCTGCACGCCTCATGGGAAACAGGTGCGACCTGCTACTGCAGGGCAGAGTGGAGCACTAGCCTTTTCAGGCTTCCTCCCTAGTCCCTTTGGACTCCACCGTTTTGTTTTATTTGTATTTTTTTTTTTTTTTTTTTGGTTGGTTGGTTGTTTTTTGTGAGGTGGAGTTTTGCTCTTGTTGCCTAGACTGGAGTGTAATGGCGCAATCTCGGCTCACTGCAATTCTCCTGCCTCAGCCTCCCAAGTAGCTGGGTTCAAGCAATTCTCCTGCCTCAGCCTCCCAAGTAGTTGGGAATACAGGCATGTGCCACCATACCTGGCTAATTTTGTATTTTCAGTAGAGACGGGGTTTCTCCATGTTGGTCAGACTGATCTTGAACTCCCAACCTCAGGTGATTGGCCCACCTCAGCCTCCCAAAGTGCTGGCATTACAGGTGTGACCCACCTTGCCCGGCCTGGACTCCACCTTCTAAGGGCTCGTGACTCTTCACCCGACAAACCAATCATGCTTTTACCTTTTCCAGGTGTTAAAAATGGCTTTGAGGCATCAAAATTCATTATAACTTATTATATAAAAATACACTTTTATTACTAAATATAGCATTATATAGTATATAGATATATATTATATATTTATAATTAAATTTTAGAACTTTGCAGTGTGTAAAGTTCTAAACCACCCCTCTTCCCTATTTGTTGTAATACCATTTATTTGTTTAGAAGTAAATAGTTTATCTGGTGGAATTGCCCCACATTCTGGACTTATTTCCTTTTGGTGTTAACTAGTTTCATTACCACCAGTATTTTCTATAAACTGTGACGTTATATTTGGAGCAGTGCTGTTCAGCGGAAATATAATTTGAACCACAAAGTAGAAAGAAAAGCATAATGAACTCCCGTAGCCTCAACACCTTGTTTCAATAGTAATGAACATCTTGTTGGCCTGGTTTTCCCCATCCACCACACCTTCTTACTCTGAACCTTCTAAAGCAAATCCCAGAGGACACGATTCCACCCACAAACACTTGGCTACGCGCTCCTAAGAGATAAGCACATCTTTAAAAACAGCCGTAATACTGTTACTAGCTCTAACAAAATAAACAATAGGCCTTTAATATGATCTAACTCCCAGTCTCAACGTTCAAATTTCCCAGATTGCTTCAAAAGTGTCTTTTTATAACTAGTTGTTCAGGAAGCAAACAAGATTCATATTCTGCATTTGGTGGTTATATTTATTTTAATCTGAAACCGCCCCCTTCCCTATTTGTTGTAATACCATTTATTTGTTGTAGGAAGTAAATAGTTTATCTGCTGGAATTGCCCCACATTCTGGACTTATTTCCTTTGGGTGTTAACTAGTTCCATTACCACCAGTATTTTCTATAAACTGTGACGTTATATTTAGAGCAGTGCTGTTCAACGGAAATATAATTTGAACCACATATTTAATTTTAAACATTCTGCTTTAAAAGTTAAAAGAAATAGGTGAAATTACTTTAATAACTTATTTAATGTGAACTAGCCAAAATATTACCATTTCAAAGTGTGATTAATATAAAAAATTATAGATAAGATATTTTATATTCTCTTTCTTTTATATTCTTCAAAATCAGGTATGTATTTTGCACTTAAAGCATATCTCAGTTCAGAATAGCCACATCTCAAGTGTTCAAGGGCCACCTGTGGCTACCAGATTGGATAGGGCAGATCTAGCAGCTTGAATAGATTCCATTTTAAAGGTTTTATGAGCAACAAATATTTCATGGGTGTTGCTGTGTAGTTTTAAAGTTCTCTGTCAGCCAGCCATGGTGGCTCACGCCTGTTAACCCAGCACTTTGGGAGTCTGAGGCAGGCAAATCACCTGAGATCAGGAGTTCGAGACCAGCCTGGCCAACAAGGTGAAACACTGTCTTTACTAAAAATACAAAAAATTAGCTGAACATGGTGGTGGGTGCCTGTAGTCCCAGCTACTCAGAAGGCGCAGGCAGGAGAACCACTTGAACCTGGGAGATGGAGGTGGCAGTGAGCTGAGATTGCACTGCCACTGCACCCCAGCCTGGGCAACAGAGTGATACTCTCTCTAAATAAGTAAAGAATATAAATGAACAGGTAGGTAAGCACCAGAAGCAGGATTTGAACCTCGGCCATCTCTGTTAAATACTGTGAATAGTGCTTGCTTGCTTGTTTGTGTGAGACAGAGTCTCACTCTGTTGCCCAGGCTGGGTGCAGTGGCACAATCTCGGCTCACTGAAGCTTCTGCATCCTGGGTGCAGGAAATTCTCCTGCCTCAGCCTCCCAAGTAGCTGAGATTACAGATGCCCACCACCACACCATCAATATCAACTGATGATCATTTCTAAATCCATTGTTTCACTAGGGACTGCAAACTCATGATTTTCTCATTCTGTCATTCTTTCTACATTTATTAGGGGAAATTCTTACATAAAAATGATGTCTACCTTGTTGGCTCTTTGGGTACTCTGAAATATAATTCACAGAGGAAAGGTGGGATAGATGCTTGTCCTCTCTGTCAATTTTTAGAGAAATGAGTTGATACCCAAACATCCTCTAGTGGTGATCAATGAGGGGTCTCTTTTGATCATCATGAACTCATGGATTTCTACATTTACTACCTTTCCATATATCGCAGTCATTATTCTTCCGTGATGTTAAAAATGAACCATCTTTAGCCAGCAGGACTCTCCAGCTGGCTTCTGGACCAGTTTTTTAGAGCTCTCCTGCTTTCTGGCAAAATCACATGTGTAAAGCTCATCTTGGACACATCCTAACCCAGCAGGAATCAACTATTTCTCCAAAGAAGTCATGTTTATTTTACTGTTCCGGGCAACTCTAAATGATACAAAAGGAGTTAAAGAAAGGGAATTAGAAACACCAAGATGGTCGGTAGGACAAAGATGTCACCTTTTTGGAAGGAAGACAGCAAGGTTGAAGAGGCTCTTTCACGGCCCTACCTGCTCTGCTCATCCCTTTCTCTAAATCTCTGCTCTTCTCTCCCTTTACTCTTAGGACTAGAACTCTTGCCATTAAGGGCAGGTGAAAGTTCAGCCAACTTGGAACCCTGAGGCCCCACCTTACCTCCCTTTGTGAAGAGCCCAGAGCCTTTGTCCAAAGCTGCATCACTCCCCACCCAGCCCTTCCTGAGCCAACTCCCCGAAGTCTCCAGAAGAACACAGTCGGCATCATCCTGATGACATCAGGGAAACTCCTCATTTCAAGCAGTTTCTCCTTCAGCTGCAAAAATGTGCAGCGGTAGACAGGGTGTGGGTTCTTGAAGTCTCCGCAGGAAGCAGAGTTGTTTTCTCAGCAGCCCTCTGAGCGCATCTTCTAAGGGTGGCCAACTGTGTGGGAGCTGCAGGAGCTCAGCCGGGTGCAAGCCCTCCCATTCCCCACCCCGTCCACCACCACCACGCCTGGATCCCACAGGGAGGGCAGGACCCCACACCACGTGGTGACTGTTAAGGAAAATAGAGCCAGGTGGGAGGGATGCCTGATACCTCCTGGTATTCCTGAGTGTTCTCTGTCTCCCCCACTCCCACTCACGATGAATCTCACTACATTTAAACTTAAATCATCATAAGAGAGTCCCCAAATGCCCACCATCCTCCACTGCTATGATCATGAATCTAGAATGAACATTTTATATCAATGCCACAGTCCCCTGGGACCATCAGCCAGAAATGTTATCGCAACTCCCTCGCTTTGGCCCCTGTTCCCAGAAGGCAAAGAAAGAAGGGACCCAGCTTCCTAGCACCCGGATGTCTACTAATCCTGGCACACAGCTCGAAGCTCAGTTACATTAAAGGTGGGCCTAATGTCACTAAGATGTGTACCTGGACCTATGGGTTTTCCATCAAGCACCTCTGTCTTTTGAAAAGTAGGTAATTTCTCTACCTCTCCTAATTCCCATTTTCTGAATCTGTGGCACATTAAATGCATATAAAAGCAAATACAGATGAAGGTATCTCCATGTCTGAAAGGTAGTCGACATGCATGGCTGGGTGCTTCCCTGTGTGTGTTGTGTGGTCCTTTCAGCAGTCCTGTGGATAGACATTGTTAGCCCCACGGTACAGTTGAAGTTGAGAATCCCTAGAGGTTAAGTTACTGCCACAGGTCACATGGATGGCAAGTGACAGAGGCAAGACCCAGCCTTGGGTCAGGTATGAACATCGGGAAGACTTGGATCTATCTCCACGTGTGTGATTGTCACACCCAGACCTGCACTGAAGCTTACGCTGGCTGCCATGGGCTGTGAATACCTTTCCTCAGTCAGGCACTTTGTGTCTATTATCTCATTTAATCTTCGTTCCATTTTATAAAGTGGCTTCTAACATGCCCCCTCTACAAACGAGGCACCTTGTCTAATGTCACTAAGATGTGTACCTGGACCTATGGGGTTTCCATCAAGCACCTCTGTCTTTTGAAAAGTAGGTAATTTCTCTACCTCTCCTAATTCCCATTTTCTGAATCTGTGGCACATTAAATGCATATAAAAGCAAATACAGATGAAGGTATCTCCATGTCTGAAAGGTAGTCGACATGTGTTAGCCCCTGGAATCACCCTGCTAGAAGGCTAGAATCTGGGATCCAACATAGTCCAGCATTTAGCAGAGTGTGCTGCTACTCCAGGCTCCAGAGCATTCTAGGTGCCATGGAACATTTTACATTTTGATATGGGCATTAGAAAAAAAAACAACTAGCGCACTAAGGCCATCATTTCAAATATTGATTGGGATAAAAATATGTTAACAAAAAGTCATTGAAAATAATAAGGACTTTTCTGTCACTCAGGCTGGAGTGCAGTGGTGTGATCTTGGCTCACTGCAACCTCCGCCTCCTGGATTCAAGAGATTCTCCTGCCTCAGCTTCCCAAATAACTGGGATTACAGGCGCCCACCACTACACCCAGCTAATTTTTTATATTTTTTGTAGAGGGTGTTCCCCATGTTGGCCAGGCTGGTCTCGAACTCCTGACCTCATGATTTGCCCACCTTGGCCTCCCAAAGTGCTGGGATTACAGACGTGAGCCCAGCCCAATAAGAAGCTTCTTGTGAGTGATTGACAGATTTGACAAAAATGCAAACTGTCGATGACAAGCCTGAGAAATTCATGTACTCCAAAGCGTAATGAGGGAACAGTCCTCCTGACATCTTTACATGCCAGGTAGTGTCCTGGCCTTTTAGAGAAATAGGGATAGCAGTTGTAAAGCCGCACTGGGTCCCCCAGCTAGAATCGTCCATTGCTGGCTTTTGTCACTTACTAAATAATGGGGTCATGGTTTCCTTTTCTCTGGCACATTAAAAAGGGCGTCTTTTCCACTTCACGTAGGCATCTGATGAGATTTACCAAAACCCTACCTTTAACGCTGGGAGAGTTTATGGGAAAGAGTAATCCGCCCCAAGAATAAACAGTAAATGGAATGACGATTTTCTAGGAAGTGCTGTGTCTGGCTGCGGCAGAAGCAGCAATGAGCTAAGGGAGGTTTTTTGGCAGCCCTGGAGGGCTATTGAGAACTGCGAGCTGTGATGAAGAAAGCATTCATCCGTTTCTATCTCTGTGGGAGTGCCTCCTGTGAGGCATCGGGGTGTCTGCCTTATCTGGGGATTTCCTGTGGCATTACAGAAAATGATGCAGGTTTGCCTCCGTTCCCCAGTACAGGAGGTGAGAGGCTGGCCTGGCTGGGGTGAGATTCTCACTCATGGTCATTCTCACTGAGGTTGGCTCAGAAATCTGGGTGAAATGATTCACCCGCTGCCTTGGCATGGCTTGGAGGGCAGCTTAAAGCTGAGTTTCCAAAGTGAAGCCCCTTTGCCCAGGAAAACTCATTTCTGTTCTCTCTCTTCCTGAGGACAGGCTGTGGTCAGCAAGCTCAGTGGTTCATGGAATGTACACAAGAAACTGGTACTCAAAGCTGGTCGTGGCAGTAGTTGCAGCAGCAAAAGACTGGAAACAGTCAGTCTGTAATTCAGGAGTTGGCAACTGGCTTATGTGACGTGATGAAATATAATGCAGCTATTTTCAAAAGATGCCAGTACACCTCTGTCATTGACAGTGCCGGGTCCAATATATTTCGATGGAAAAGGTGAAGCAGGGAATGATCTGTAGAGTGTGATTCTATCACCTTGTACAGTACACCTTGCCTCTGGAAGGGGTGCAGGACTGCTTGATGAACTTAGGGTGGGTGGGGTGAGAGATGGATCCTTTCTTGATTTACTGTCCTATAAGGGGCAGGGGGACCCTTCCCTGAATAGGAGAGGACCGGTGGGTAGCTAAGCTTACTCCCAGGGCCCTCGGGGAAACCTGCTCCTTTTGCCGTTTTCCAGGACTGGGGAGAATCCAGCCTTGGTCTTCACCAGCAGGCCTCACCCATTGTCTATGAGGTGGCAAGGTTCACTGTGCCTAGAGGGCCAGACGCCACAGGGTGCTGCTGAAGAGGATGGTGCCCATTCTATCTCCATCTCTCCCTGGGAGCAGGGCTGCTTCCGCTGCCCTCTTGGGTGTTGGTATCCTCCATCCTGCGCTTGAGCTCCCCAGGGCCCACTGCAGCTCCCCCAACTGTGTCCTTCAGTCCCATCAAGTCTCAACCTTCAGAATCCTGCTCTCCGCGAAGGAACCAGTGCACGAGCTCCATGTGTCTCTGTCAGGCAACACATTTGCATTTTAACTGGAATTTTCTGGGGGAAAACTCCTTACCAGGAACAAGCTCCATCCAGGTCAGGTGTGGTAATAAACAGTGAGCCCCCCCAACGAGAGCACCTGCAGGGGTGGAGGCCACGGGGGACTTCAGACAAAAGGGCATGCAGATGCAAAAAAGGTTTGGGGGGAAGCGAGTCTCCTCCATGTGGTCAAAACAGACCCAGCAGGCACCACCTCGGCACTTGTGGGAAGGTATGCTCCTGGGAACCAGAAAGCTTGGACTTAGGGAGGGAAGAATTGGGTTGGATTCCAATCTTGTCTCCTCCCTCTACCCACTAGAGGACCCTAGGCAAATCAGTCAAGGAACTGTCAACTCCTCATGAGTAAAACAGTGATAAAAACAGTGCCTTCATGTCAACTTAACTTGAAATTGGAAAAAAAGAAAAAAATAAAAGTTAAAAAAAATAGTGATGGGCACAGTGGCTCACGATTGTAATCCCAGCACTTTGGGAGGCCAAGATGGGTGGATCACCTGAGGTCAGGAGTTTGAGACCAGCCTGGCCAACATGGTGAAACCCCGTCTCTACTAAAAATATGAAAATTAGCTGGGTGTGGTGGTGGGCACCTGTAATCCCAGCTACTCGGGAGGCTGAGGCAGGAGAATCAGTTGAACCCGGGAGGTGGAGGTTACAGTGAGCTGAGATCACGCCACTGTACTCCAGCCTTGGTGACAGAGACTCTGTCTAAATAAATAAACAGTGCCGTCATGCTAACCTATGGGATTCTTATACTAACTAAGACATGCTGGAATTTACTTTCCACATTGCACTGGCTCTGATGAATGTGATTCAAATGTCTACTCTCTCCTCCCTGAGGTGGCAGTGTGGCCTGATAGCTGGTGCCCCTCCTGCCTTAGGGGGCCCGTGACACTGCAGGGAGCACAGTGGTCAAATGCACAGACTCAGAGGCCAGGCAGGTGTGGTCCACCTCTGAGACTTTAATCTCTCAGGACCCCAGCTTTCTCATTTTAAACTGGAGATAATAATATGACCGTCTACACAGACTGCAGGGAGGATTAAACACTTGTAAAAGCAGGTGAGCAGTGTGGACTCGGATTGGCCCTGTGTGGGCTCCTGGAGGGACCACTGAGGCGGAGTGAAGCAGCCGGTCTCTACGGTGACCAAGCTGTGGGAGGCTGCCCCAAGCACCCCAGTATCGGAGAATCCTGCTCCATTTCCTAGCAGGAGTGAGCCAGGCAGAAGCAATGCGTGACTGGTGGTTCCTATCACACTGATTCTCTAAAGTTACAATGAATTAGTCACAGATAAAAATGGTCAGATTCCAGGATTCGATGCTTCCCTTTCTTTTTCAAAGCAAGGATGAGGGCTGAATGATAAAACAAGCAGTAGGGTATTTAAAAGAAGCAAGGCTAGAAACTTTCACAACCATTTTTCAGGATAAATAAAAATCAGTAGAATAAAACTATTCTAAAATGAATTACATTTATGAAGCTATTGAATTCTGAGAAACTGTCTCCTGCCTATCTGGTGGGGGCCAGAGGATAGCCCACGAATACCGGGGCTTCCAGTGTCACTCAAACAGCCCTGACTATGTCACATATAATTACGTTGGTCCTGGATATAGAAGGGGAATACAGAGAGGAAGGAAATTGGCCTCAGCAGTGAGGGGGATGCCACATGCTGGGGACAGGGGCAGCAGTATATCCTTTGGGACTTTGGAGGAGGCCCTGAGTTGTGAGGCCAGGAATGAGGAGGGAAAGATTCAAGGAGTGTGTGGACTATGAGTCAGACAGAATGATGAGAAATGAGGCTTCCTCCTAGGGAAAGATCTTTGGTACCAAAAAAAGGTCCATTGTAAGCTTCGTTAGATTTAGGAGATGGGCTAGAAAAGCACGAGAAAAGGAGAATTGTAGCTTAGAAAGCAATTCATATGGCAAAGAATTCATGGGTAAGGTCTCTTGGCCAAAGTGGAATCAGAAGCTCTCAGTGCAACATCTTCCAGGGAAGCTGGGGACCTGAGGCTTTAGATCACTATGCCCATCCGACACACAATCAGACAAAGGGTATGTTTGGACCAGGACCCAGTTTACTTTCCAAAATGAATTTGTTGGGGCTGGGTGCGGTGCCTCACACCTATCATCCCAGCACTTTGGGAGGCTAAGGCAGGCAGATCACCTGAGGTCAGGAGCTTGAGACCAGCCTGGCCAACATGGAGAAACCCTGTCTCTACTAAAAGTACAAAAATTAGCTGGGCATGGTGGTGGATGCCTGTAATCCCAGCTACTCAGGAGGCTGAGGCAGGAGAATCACCTGAACCTGGGAGGTGGCAGTGAACCAAGATCACGCCAATGCACTGTAGCCTGGGTGACAAGAGCAAGACTCTGTCTCAAAAAAAAATGTGTCAGATGTTCTGACCCCATAATATGTCCTCTACACTGAAAGACAGTTCACAAGAACTGTCAACCGAACTTCAACAGAAGTACTTTGTGGGAGTGTTTCCCTGATCAACAGGAGAACATTATATATAGACTTGAGACACAGACTGGGTTTGAGCTTTGCTTTGCTGTTTTTCTTTTCTTTCTTTCTTTTTTTTTTTTTTTCCTAGTAAAAAACTAAGCAAGAGCTGGGTGTGGTGGCTCATGCCTGTAATCCCAGCACTTTGGGAGGCTGAGGTGGGCAGATCACAAGGTCAGGAGTTTGAGACCAGCCTGGTCAACATAATTAAACCCCATCTATACTAAAAACACAAAAATTTAGCAAGGCATGGTGCTGCGCACCTGTAATCCCAGCTACTCAGGAGGCTATGGCAGGAGAATCACTTGAATCCAGGAGGTGGAGGTTGCAGTGAGCCGAGATAGCACCACTGTACTTCAGCCAGACAGAGTGAAACTCCGTCTCAAAAAAAAAAAAAAACTAAGCAAGGGGGTACATTTATAACCCCCAAAGGGAAATTCTATGCAACAGCAAATGTAGGGACATTTGCAGTGGTAGGTCTGGCTGGGATGCCGGGGGACGGAGCTGTTTCCCACACAGGTACCAGTGGCTCCTGTTCAAGACAGATCTGAAGTTCAATCAGCAGCCACTGTCACTGATGGGCTCAAAAGCTCAAAAGGACCAATTTGGAGGGCAATGCTCCCAGTCAGTCATTCACCACGAAGCCTTGGGGTGAGTGGACCCCAAAAGATACATCCTGCCCAGAACCTGTGAATGTGACCACCTTAGTCTGTTTTCTGCCATTCATGACAGAATACCTGAAACTGGATAATTCATGAAGAAAAGGAATTTTATTTCTTACAGTTATGGAGGCTGAGTCCAAGGTTGAAGGGCTGGGTCTGGTGAAGGCCTTCTTGCTGGGGGGTACTCTGCAGTGTCCCCAGGTGGCACAGGCCATCACATAGCAAGGGGGCTGAATGTGTTAATGTGCTAGCTCAGGTCTCTCTTCTTCCTCTTATAAAGCCACCAGTTCCCCTCCCACAGTAACCCACTAATCCATGAGCCTATTAATTCACTAATCTATGAATGGAACGAATCCATTCATGAGGACAGAGCCTTCACAATCCAACCACCTCTTAAAGGCCCCATCTCTCAATACTGCCACACTGGGGATTAAGCTTCAACATCAGTTTTGGAGGGGGCATTCAAACCATAGCAGTGACATTACTGAAAAGCATATTTTATAGATGTAATTAAACTATGTGTGAGATCATCTTGGATTAGAGTGGGTCTTAAATCCAATGACAAGTGTTGTCTTAAGAGAGGAGAAGGTGATACGAAGGCGTAAGTAGAGATTGGAGGGATGTGTCTACAAGTCAAGGTATTGCCATGAGCCACCAGAAGCTGGAAGAAGCAAGGACGGATTCTCCTTAGATCCTTCAAGCAAGGGCCACGCTGATTCGGATGCCTGGCCTACAGAACTGTGAGAACAGAGATTGCTGTTATTGTAAACCATCTAGTTTGTGGCAATTTGTTACTGGCAGCCTCAGGAAGCCAGTATGACCCCCTAGATTTTTCTTCAAACAGCATTCAACAGAAGATGTTAATTTGAAAGGGGTTCATTGGTTTTTAAAGGAAGTTCCCCCCTCCCCATTTAAATTTGCCAAGGGTCAGAGAGTTTAGGCCAAGGAGAGAACAGAGGCCTTGGAGAGAGAACAGGAAAACAATGGCTCTGGAATTAGAGCTTCAAGAATGACTCTGAGCTATGCAGTTGGAGGGGTCACTTCACCTCCTGCTCATCCGTCAGCTGGGAATATTATGAAGAAGAGCAAATTAGATAAATTTCAGGAATGCACAATGTCAACATAACAAGTTGGCTGGGTCCCCACCATCACTCTTGCCCTGGGGGGGCCCTGCTGGAAAGACCCCCTTGCTAAAGCTATGGATCAATGGCTATAGAGTTAGTGTGAGCTCTGCAGGCAGACAGCCCAGGATTTGTGTCTTACAGCTTCGTGACCTTGGCAAGTTCCTTCCTTGAGCCTCAGCTCTTCATCTATATGGTTGACACCTAAACTAGGTAAATTCATAGAGGCAGAAAGTAAAATAGGGGTTACCGGGGAGTGGGGAGGGAAGGATGGGGAGTTATTGGCGTTAGTGTTTAATGGGTATGGGTTTCTGTTGGGATGATGAAAAAGTTCTGTAAACCAATAGTGGTGATGGTTGCCTGAGACAGCAAATGTACATAATGAGACTAAAGTGTGCACTTGAGATGGTTAAAATAGTCATTTTTATGTTATTATAATTTTAAAAAGCAAGTTAGTGGTGTTTTCCATCCCAGGGCACTGTGGCAGTAGATGACCAGGTAGCCAGTATGGTGGACAAGCCTGGCCAATGGGCTGGCTGTACTGGCTCAACATTTGCATAAATGGAACCTTAATGATATAACCCCAAGAAGAGACTAATGTGGGATTTCAGGATCATAGAAATTTCAGGGCCCATGAATCATAGGGATTTCAGGGCCCAGGAAAGAAAAACCTGCTGAATAACTTTGAGTAGAGGAGAGGGGTAAGGGTTGAGAAACTCTTCCTGTGCCCTTCTAAGTCCAGCAGTGGCCAGGCACAGTGCCTCACACCTGTAATCCCAGCATTTTGGGAGGCCAAGGTGGGAGGATCATTTGAAGCTAGGAGTTTGAGTCTAGCCTGGGCAGCAAAGGAGATCCTGTCTCTATAAAATAAATAAATAAATAAAAATTTTTTAAAAAAGAAGAAAGTCCAGCAGGTAGGTGGAGACTTTTCCTTTTCCTTTGCAAAACCAGCCAAGAACCTTGGGCTACTCTTGGATCCCTTTGCTCTTTATCCTCCCATTCAACTAAATGTTCCATTTTTGGCTCAATTCCAAGTTTATGTTCGTTTGTCTGGCCTGGAGCCTGCTGTCTTCCAAGGAAGTGCAGTCTTGCACTATCCGCTCTCTCTCTCTCTCTCTCTGAGGAAGACAGATGGATCAGCAAATCGTGGGCTGGAGACAGGAACTCGGGCCCCACCTCCGGCCTGTCAATTCCAAGCCTCTCAAAGTCTTTGTTGTACATCGCTGCCATGGCGACTGCTGGGGACAACACCTGGCTAGCAGAAGCCTGCCAAAGCCCACTGCAGCAACGGCAAGGGACGAAGAGGGTATTTCCGGGACAGTTAGTGAGCAATTAGAGACCGGGGCTAGAGCCGAGCCAGCCTGAGCAGTCGGGAAGTTTTTGACCCAGAATTTAAACCACAAAGGCTGAAAATATAATTTTAAAAAATCAATATAATTGCTTTTGTAAGTGCTAAACACTGCAGGACTCTTCGTAAGTTACTTTCTGATTCTTTATTCCGGGGCATGGTGACCAATAAGCATGCTGGCCTCCATTCCTGGCCCTTCGTGGGGTTTATAATTACAGCAGATCCACAGAGAGCTTGCAAACACCCTGGCCCGGTCAGGCGGAGACCAGCTGTTTGCACACAGACCTCGAAGTGAGCAGGGCTTGCAGACAGTGAAACATGTTCTCATATTAACGTCTTTCTCACAAGCACTGCCCCCTACGCTGCTGACACAGTCAGAGGAGTCAAAAGTGGCTTCCCCGTGTGTTTCTCCATTGCACTCCCCGTTATTTAAAAAAACAAGGAGTTTTAAATTTCACGTTCTGTGATCTAACTTCCCATTTCCCACTCACAAACAAATGACATCTGGCCACTCTCAACAATAAACTTGGAAAGATGAGACATTTCCTGTTAGTTCTCCATGTAACCCCTGCTTAAACTTTCAAATTCCTGAAAGAATTGCCTGAAAAATAAATGGATCATTAAAAAGTGAAGAAAAGGGAGAAGGGGAGGGCTGGGGACCTGCCAGGAGAGCCTCTGACAGTCAATGCTGATAAGTTTTTAGCAATATTCTGGCGTTTATTTTTAAAAACATGTTTTAACACTGGGAGATGAAAACAGATTTGTTATTCTGTACAACACTTTGTGGAAATCGCAATTGGAAAAACCTTCCAGGCTGCTAGATCCAACATCACAGCTAATTGCTCAATTCCTTGAAGTGGTGGTAGAAAATATTATTTTAAAGTCCTCATCTGTTTTTTAGCACTCTGCTTATCTAGCCACCTAATTCCTAAGAAATAGCATATGGTCTCACAACTTCAACAGTTACACAACCCCCCTATCTTTCAAAGCTACGTTTCCAAGACTGGATTTTCTTCCTCATCTTCAGCTGCCAGCTGGACATTTCTTCCTGGAGGTCCTGCCCTTATCTCCCATTCAGCATGACTAAGGCTGGTTACTCTGCACCAGCCTCCCAAACCCAGCTCCCCTCTCCGCACTTCCTCTTTCTGTCAATGATAACAGCTTTCTCTAAGATCAGGCTCAACCTATGGTGATATCGTGGAGGCCTTGGATCTTCCCCTCTCAGCCCATATACACAGCGATCCATCCTATCACATTACATGTGACCTTTCTTTCCGTTCCTACAGCCACCAACCTTGACAAGTCCAGTGATTTCCCAACAGGTGTCCCTCTTCTGCTTTCTGTCCCCATCCATCCAGGCAGCACCCGACAGCTAATCCATCTCATAGAACATTCTAATGCACCATTTTCCTGCTCAAAATCTTTCAATGCTTTTGTTTTTGAGTCTTGCTCTTATTTTCAGGCAGGAATGCAATGGCTCAATCTCAGCTCACTGCAACCTCTGCCTCCCAGGTTCAAGCAATTCTCCTGCCTCAGCTTCTCCAGTAGCTGGAATTTACAAGCATGCAACACCACACCTGGCTAATTTTGTATTTTTAGGCTAGATGGGGTTTCTCCATGTTGGTCAGGCTGGTCTTGAACTCCCGACCTCAGGTGATCCGCACTCCTCAGCCTCCCAAAGTGCTGGGATTACAAGCGTAAGCCCACCGCGCCTGGCCTTTCAACGCATTCTTAACATAAGGCTTACACACAAGGTGGGCTTCATGGGTGTAGGACCTGGCCAGTCGCACAGGGCCCCATGCTTGGAAGGGCCCTGCACTTGGTTCGATCTTGAAATCCTTAATCATTTTTGAACAAGGGGCCTCATGTTTTCATTTTTCACTCAACCCTGTGAATTAAGTAATGGGTCCTGCTTACATGCTGAGTCCAGAACCCTTAGCTTGGCATTCAGAACTGTCACAGTTTGGCTGGCCCCACTCTGTAGTCTAATGAGTACATCTGGATTCAGCCCTCCAGTTCAGCCATTCATACTGATAATTTACTGTAACTGAGACATGCTCATTCCTGCTTCCAGCTCTTTATTCATCCAGTCATCTCTCCCACCATGCCGTCCCTACTTTCTCTCTCTCTCTCTCTTCCTCCCTCTCTCTCTCTCTCTCTCTCTCTCTCTCTCTCTCTCTCTCTCTCACACATTTCTATTCTACTTGACCAAGGCTGTAGGAGCCCACCTCTTGAATCAGCATGACCTGGATGTGTGACATGGAGTCAAAGGAAATCACTTTGGAACTTTAAGGTTTAACGACTGTACCATTTGGATTTCAGACTTGCATGGGGCCTGCAGCCTCTTTGTTTGGGCCAATTATTCCCATTGGGAATATGTGTATTTACCCCATGCCTGTACCCCCATTGTATCTAAGAATAACTAACTTGCTTTTGATTTTACAGGCTCATAAGCAGGAGGGACTTGCCTTGTCTCAGATGAGACTGTGGACTTGGACTTTTGGGTTAATGCTGGAATGAGTTAAAACCTTGGAGGACTGTTAGAAGGGCATAACTATGTTTTGAAATGTGAGGACATGAGATTTTGGAGTGGCCAGGGGAAGAATGATGTGGTTTGGCTGTGTCCTCACCCAGTTCTCATCTTGAAGTATAGTTCCCATTATCCCCACGTATTTTGGGAGGGACGCAGGGATAGGTAATTGAATCATGGAGGCAGTTACATCCTTGCTGTTCTCCTGATAGTGAGTTCTCGTGAGAACTGATGGCTTTATAAAGGGCTTTTCCCCCACTTTGCTCTGCATTTCTCCTCACTGCTGCCATGTAAGGACGTGTTTGCTTCCCCTTCCACCCTAATTGTAGGTTTTCTGAGGCCTACCTTGCCATGCTGAACTGTAAATCAATTAAATCTCTTTCCTTTATAAATTACCCAGTAGCAGGCATGTCTTTATTAGCAGCGTGAGAGCAGACAATCACACTACTCATATTTGAAGATCCTCCTCTCCCATCTTCTCTCCCTATACTATTTTCCCCCGCAATGGCGGTCAGCCTCATTTGCCTTTTATGCTTATTTTTCTGTTACCTTCTTCCTTTATTTCATAAGTCTTATTCTCCCAACCAGTAAATATTTGGGTACAAGGAGCATGTTTTGTCATTGCCATCCCAGATAAACAGTGCCTTACAGCATGCATGGTTGATAGTCGATTGCAGTGAGGGTATTAGGTAGTTTCCACTTTACATATGAGTAACAGGCACGACATGGATTAAAATTTGCTCAGGCAAATCATAAAAAACTGGAAATGGTCATTGAGCAGCTCTCTATATTATTTTCATAAATATGTACTAAATGCCTGCTTCATGCCAGGCTCTGTCCCATGCTCAGCAATAGGGAGGCAGCTGCAGAGTGGCCAATCTCACTGGATCTGCAATGAAATGCCAGGGTCACAACTCCAGCCTCATCGGCTAGGAGCAGTATGGTCTTGAACAAGCAACTTAAATTCTATGTGTCAAATTTTTCCATCTGAAAAATGGGGATAATAATACTGAAAGCACAGACAAGGAAAGAAAACACTGATAAATAGGATTTCATCAAAATTAAAAACTGTGCATCGAAAGACACTGTCGAGTGAAAGGACAACCTACAAAATGGGAGAAAATATTTTCAGATATTTTCCTATAACTCAACAACAAAACCACAAACAACCAACTCAAAATAAAATGGACAAAGAGGCCAGGTGCAGTGGCTCGCACCTATAATCCCAGCATTTTGGGAGGCAGAGGCAGAAGAATTGCTTGAGACCAGGAGTTCAAGACCAGCCTGGGCAACATAGCAAGATGCTGTTTCTAAAACTAAAAACAAAGACTTAGGTGTGGTGGCATGTGCCTATAGTCCTAGCTACTTGGGAGGCTCTGTGAAGCAGAACGAATCTCTTAAATCTAGGAGTTCAAGGCTTTAGTGAGTTATGATTGCACCACTGCACTCTAACCTGGGTGAATAAACAGGAAAATATGCTCAACATCACTAGTCGTTAAGGAAATGAAAATCAAAACCACAATGAGATAACACGTCTCATCCATTAGGATGGCTTTCATCAAAATGGTGGAAAACAATAGCAAAGACATGGAATCAAACTTGATGCCCATCAGTGGTGGACTGGATAAAGAAACTGTGGTACAGAAACATCACGAAATACTACACAGCCAGAGGAAAGAAAAAACGATGTTGTTTGCAGCAACATGGATGCAGCTGGAGGCCATTGTTCTAAGTGAATTAACACAGGAACAGAAAACCTAATACCCCATGTCCTCATTTACAAGTGGGAGCTAAACACTGAATACACAGGGATGTAAAGATGGGAACAACAGACACCGGGGACTAATAGCGAGGGGAGGAAGGGAGAGAAGTGAGGGTTGAAAAACTACCTTTTGGATATTATGCTTGCTACCTGGGTGACAGAATCATTAGTATCCCAAACCTTAGTGTCACACAGTATACCCAGGTAACAAACCTGCACATGTACTCCCAAAACTAAAATAAAAGTTGAAAAAAATGGCGGGAAATAACAGATATTGGCAAGGATGTGGAGAAAGCAGAGCCCTTGTGCTTTGCTGATGGAAATGTAAAATGTTGTCCCCATGTGGAAAACAGCATAACAAGTCCTTAAAAAGTTAAACATAGAATTGCCATATGATCCAACAACCCCACTTCTGGATATATACCCAAAATAACCCAAAGCAAGGACTCAAACTCTCTGAATACTTGTACTAGTAGCAGTATTAATTCACAATAGCCAAAAGGTGAAAGCAATCCAAATGCCCCTCAATGAATGAATTGGATAAATAAAATGTGTATCTATGCATACATAATATATATGCACACATACATATATATGAATATTACTCAGTCTAAAAAAAGGAATTAAATTATTTTTCCCTCCTCTACTCTGGAGGAAGAAAAAGTAATGAAGTTCTGATACATGCTAGAACCTTCATGCTAAGTGAAATAAACCAGTCACAAAAGGACAAGTATGATTCCACTTATGTGAGGTACCTAGAGCAGGCAAATTCATAGAGACAGAAAGTAGAATGGTGGTTGCCAGTATCTAGGGGGAGGACAAATGCACAGTTATTGGTTAATAAATATGAAGTTCTCGTGTGAGATGGTAACAAGACTGGAAATGGTTAGCGATTATGGTCGCACAACACTCTCAATGTATGTAATGCACTGAATAAAAATGGTTACAGTGGTACATTTTATGTGATGTATATTTTAACACAATTTAAAAAGCCTAGGTAATAATAGTCTACCTCACAGGCTGTTTTAAAGATTTAATAAATATTTGTAAAGGGCTTAGAAGAATGCCTGGCACATACCAAGTTTGGTTAAATAAGTAGGTGCAAGGGTAAGACCAATCAATGTAATTCTAGGTATTATTTCCCCAAACTGAGGCATGCTGCTGCCAAAACCCTACGATCATAAGATATTGCCTTTTTTTTTCCCCTCCAGTCCATGTAAGTCCCACTTTTCTCTGCACTTCTGATGAGGTTTGGCTGTGTCCCCACCCAGATCTCATCTCAAATTGTAGCTCCCATAATTCCCATGTGTCATGGGAGGGACCCAGTGGGAGGTAATTGAATCACAGGGGTGGGTCTTTCCTTTGCTGTTCTCTTGATAGTGAATCAGTCTCATGAGAGCTGATGGTTTTATAAAGGGGTGTTCCCCTGCACATGCTCTTTTGCTTGCTGCCATGTAAGACATGACTTTGCTCCTCATACACCTTCCGCCATGATTGTGAGGCCACCCCAGCCATGTGGAACTGTGAGTCCATTAAACCTCTTTCCTTTATAAATTACCCAGTCTCAGGTATGTCTTTATTGTCAGTGTGAGAACGGACAAATACAACTTCTGCAGTAGTCAAGTCTGTAGCACCTCTGTCATCTTCTACTTGTTTCAGCATGTTAGTCCTGTCCACTCAGGCTGGCTGCAGGTTTTTGAGGATAGAGACAAAGCCATGCATCTCTGTACAGAGCTTGGCAGTGCTGGGTCCATTGTCACCAATAAAGAAACAAGTGTCATGTAGTAGATCCTCTGAATTCAGTTCTGTATTTGTGGGTTATCAGAATAAGGTAAAAAGGGATGAAAGGAAAGGTGAGCATCTGTCATACAGTCTTCCCATGGCTCATTTGTTCATTCATTAGTAGTGAGCGTGATTATTTTCCTATATACCCTGTTATGAAATAAAATAAATTAATTTTCTTGTAGCTGATCTGAATTTCTAGCAAGGCTCCCTGTGTAGTAGGAGAAATTTACTTGCAGTCAATCTAGAGTTTTCCTTCCATCTCCCCAGGCTGGATCTAAGAGCTGGAGAGCCTTCCATTGCACTACAGCTGGGGAGGGGAGCTGGAGCTGGAGGCCCAGTCCCAGGTGTGATCTAACCTCTATGAAGGACTTGCTGAAACATTCCGGGCTTCTATGGCTGGTCACAGCTGTGCCCACCCACTTTGCCAGCCTAGAAGCCTCCAAGTGACTGTCAGGTCCTTGTGCACTGAGGATACCACGGCCAGCCTGAGGGATGTTCTGCAGTTGGGCCCACAGAGCAGGCTGTCTGCTATTTATGACACCCTTGGGCTCACAGGGAAAGCCTACAGCTCCTAGGTGAGGCCCGCACAGCCATGTCTGCTCTGGGGCCTCGGTTCCACCTCCTCCTGGGTTTAACCAGAGGCTGGGGCTCAGCTCTCATCTCTCTCAGGTTTCTCAGACATACCTGGGATGTGGCTTATGGTAATGATGTGGGAGAGAGGTCAGGGGGCTCATCCATGCTCTCCTGGCCTCTCACTTCTCTGCAGGACATCTAGATCTGATTCAAGCAATACTTGTCCTAATCAATGGTTTCTGCCCTGAGTTTCCTCAGAAGCTCTACCTTTCCAGTCACTCATTTCCCAAGGCAATCAGCTCCATTCTGTGGCTGCCTAAGTGAGGTGCAGCAAGGGTTATGAGGTAGAAGAAACTGTTGGGAAGAGCAAATGTTAATATTTTTAAATTATGAAATGTCTCATTCATTTAGCAAATATTAATGGAGCACACCTTCTACATGATGGGCACAGTGCTAGTGCAGGACAGACCGCAGAAAGAAAACTGGGGACATCACTGCCCTGTGGAGCCAACAGCACAGTGCAGAGCTTCCAGTCCAGAGGCAAAAAGCTATGGATCCCTCCTGCACAGAAGAAACTCTTAGCTAGCGCTTCAGAAAACTGCAATCTCAAAGGATTTAAAAAGGATTTCTTAGACACATTCTATTTTTTTTTTTTGACAGAGTCCTGCTCTGTCACCCAGGCTGATGTACAGTATGTTCTGGGCTCAGTGCAGCCTCTGTTTCCTGGGTTCAAGGGATTCTTATGCCTCAGACTCCTGAGTAGTTGAAATTACAGGCATGTACCACCATACCCGGCTAATCTTTTTTTTTTTTTTTTTTTTAGTATAGATAGGCTTTTGCCATGTTGGCCAGGCTGGTCTGGAACTCCTGACCTCAAGTGATCCACCTGCCTTGGATTCCCAAAGTGCTGGGATTACAGACATGAGCCACCATGCCCAGCCTGCCATTCAATTTTTATTATAAGTAAGAACTAAAAGAAAAGACAGCCCCTAGAAGAAAGAAAGCATTGCATGGGTCACATTTGTGCACTTACAAAATGTACACACACAAATATGTGGTGAATAAAATACTCACCAGACAGAGAATAAAATGTCTCTGAGCAGTGGCATTCCACTTCCTTCAACTCTCCTCCATTAGGATGAAGCTGCTTGGAACTGGGGAAATGTGTGTGGGTGCTGCTGCTTCCCTGATCCCCTTTTTGGAAATAAAGGGATGGAGGATGGGGTCCTCTCACTGGCCGGTGTGTTTCAGTTCCCAAGGCCTCCAGCACTGGGAGCAGTCAGAGAGGCCATGGGCATCAACTCAGGGGAAGAGAAAGTTGAACTACAATGAATAAAGGAAGCCAAGCCCTGCAGTGCCCGGGGGCCAGCCTCAGGGTATCAGGCCAGCGTGGTCCCCAAGAAAAACACTGCCCAGAAAGATCCTCATGGAGGGGCAGGGGACAAAGAATGAAGGAGGCCAGCTACATTCTGAGACAAGCGGAAAAGAGATTGTGAAACTCCCTGATGGCCCAATACAGAAAAGAGGGGTTTGCTTCTCTAATGCCACAGAAATGCATACAGAAAATACTATGTTTTTACTCTGATTTATTGATGATTGCAAAGGAAAGGCATGTTGATTTCTGGCTCTCTGGTGATATGCTTTTGTTGACGGAATTTTTTTTTTAAGACAGTACAGTTGACCCTTGAACAACATGGGTTTGAACTGCACAATCCACTGAAATACTCAGGTTTTCTGCCACCTCTGCCACTCCTGAGAAGGCAGAGCCCACCCTTCCTCCTCCTCAGCTTTCTCAGCGTAAGGAGGATGAGGATGGAGACCTTTATAATGATCCACTTCCACTTAAGAAATAGCAAATATATATTTTTCCTCCTAATGACTTCCTTAATACCATTTTTCTCCAGCTTATCTTATTGTAAGAATACAATATATAATACATGTGACACACAACATTTGTACTAATCGGCTGATTACATATGGGGAAGGCTTCTGGTCAACAGTAGGTGCTAAGTAGTTAAGTTATGGGGGAGTACAAAGTTATACACATATTTTCGACTGTGCTTTTGGGAGGCCTGGGCGGGCGGTTGACCTGAGGTTAGGAGTTTGAGATAGCCCGACCAACGTGGCGAAACCCCGTCTCTACTAAAACTACAAAAATTAGCTGTGTGCAGTGCCACACGCCTATAGTCCCAGCTACTCAGGAAGTTGAGGCAAGAGAATTGCTTGAACCTGGGAGGCAGAGGTTGCACTGAGTGGAGCTTATGCCACTGCACTTCAGCCTGGGCGACAGAGGGAGGCTCCATCTTAAAAAGAAAAAAAGAAAGAAAAGAGAATGAAATGTGTAAAATATTTATTTAAGGAAGCCTGCATTTTTCTCAAGCAGTTCTTGGCAGCTTCTGTGAGAATCATGCCAGAAGAACACGGCACCATTTGTCAGTGTTGGCTGCGTGGCCCTGGGCATTGCTCGATAGTGGAGATGAAGATGGGTAAGGCAGAGCCTGGGTCCTCGAGGAACGTACAGCCAACAGGAAGAGGAAGACACTCGGTGAGGAAGAAAAGAAGCCTATGAGGAAGGAGTAAGAGGTGCCCAGGTTCCTGGAATAGTGTGCATCCTTCCACCTACTCACGCTCTCCAATGGCTCCCATCTTGTTTTGAGTAAAAGCCAAAGCCCATCAATGGCCTCCAAGACCCTGCTCCATCTGCCTGGCTCCTGTCCTCTCAGGCCTCATCTATTGCTCTCTCACTGCTCTCTTTTTCCCCTTCTTTCCTCCAGCAAGCCCACCACACTGGCCTTCATTGCCCCTGTGAGACTCTCCTCCCATCCCAACATCCTCCATTATTCCTTCCTGCATCACATATCCCCCCACAGCATATGGGGACCCTCAGGGGCCCACGGACCCCACTTTGAGAACCACTGAATTAGAATTTGCTGGGAGGTTTATTAAAATCCAGCTCTTCTGCCTGACCCTGAGAGATGCTGTTTTAGTAGCTCTGGAGAGGAACCTGGAACTCTGTATTTTAACAAGCAGCTCAGGGCTAGGCACAGTGGTTCTACTTGTAATCCTGCCACTTAGGGAGGCTGAGGCAGATCACTTGAAGCCAGGAGTTCAAGACCAGCCGAGGCAACACAGTGAGATTCCTTCTCTACCAAAAATTAGCTGGGTGTGGTAGTGTGTGCCTGTAGTCCTAGTAACTTGGGAGGCTGAGATGGGAGGATCAGTTTTAGGCCAGGAGTTCAAGACTGCAGTGAGCCATGATCACACCTCTGCACTTTTATTTTGAAACAGAGGGAGATCCTGTCTCAAAATAAAAAAGAAATAAATACATGAAGCAGCTGAAGTGATTCTAATGACTCATAATATGATCCAAGACCACTTTTTGCAACAATAATGAGAAGCCATTGAAAGGTTTTAAAATTGGGAGTGACAAATTAGATCAGGCCTACAGGGAGCCCTGAGGGTCTTAACTCTAAAGAAAGATCCTAGGAGTCTAAATCAGATGCCAGAAAACTACACCCTGGCAGGTGAAATCCTGCCCGCCACCTGATTTTGTAAATAAAGTTTTATTGGAACACACAACCACATCCATTGTTTTATATATTGTAATTGTCTATGGCTGCTTCTGTACTAAAATCACAGGGTTGCATCCAGTAGTACCCCCTTATCTAAGGGAGATATGTTCCAAGACCCCCAGTGGATGCCTGAAATCCAGGCTAGATATACACTATGCTTTTTCCTATATGTACATACGTCTGATAAAGTTTAACTTATAAATCAGGCATAGTAAGAGAAGGACAACAACAGTATACTGTGATAAAATATTTTATCATACTATACTCACTTATTTTTGGATTGAGGCCAGGTAACCACAGAAAGCAAAACCATGGAGAAGCCGGGAGCTACTATAGTTACAACAGAGTGTAAGGTTGGCAAAGCAGGAAATAATTACCTGACACTTCCCAGAGAGAGTCTGCTGACTTCTAGTCTAACCCAACGGCTGGAAGGCAGGGAGAAAAAATGATCAGTATTTAGAGCCAAGAATAGAGGAGTGGCTGGGATGCGGTGGGGGTGGGGAAGGGAGCTGAGCCCTGAGGATGGGTCCTGGCTTTCTAGCTCAGCCGGCAGGGGGAAGGTGACAGCAGCAGATGAGGTACATGTTTTTGCAGGAAGAAGCCCAGAGTTGAGTGAGGATGGTAAGTATGTTTGGGGACACATATTCCATATATTCTCCAGGCTTAATGTACAGCTTCATTGAGGTTTTCTGTACTTTATCCCTATTGCCTTGGTATTCGCTTTCAGAAATAACACTAATAGCTATAGCAGAGGAACCCTAGGCACTAAGAGAAAATGTGTTATCTCATTCATCCTCATCACCCTAATGAAGAGGTACAATCATTTTCATTTTACAGACCAGAAACATGAGGCTTATTGGTTAAATAACTTCTTCAAGGACAGATCTGTCAGACTCTAGAGTTCTAAACATCACCTTCTGTAAACTTGAAGATCCGCGTGCTTTTTGTGGTTTACAGAAACACTTTTTAAAAGGCCACTGCTGAGTACAGGTAATGGAGGATCCTGTTGTGGGTATGTTTCTGTCCAGTTTGCCTGCACTCTTTGCTTCGTTTCTAAGTCAGTTTCTGATCCATAACAAAACATTACACTTAATCCCATCTACGGTAACTGAATATTTTTATTACTAGTTGTTGTGGAGCCTCGCCAAGGCTTTTGATAAGCTAAATAAAATAAGCTCCATCCAATGGTAATTTTTCCCCCTCATTGATACCATCACAGCTGGAGGAGGGGATGAGCCTCGGAGCAACGGAAACTTCTGCAGTCAAGGTCTAATCCTCGCTGCCTCCCACAGCAGCATGGGAGCGAGCACTTTAGAAAGGAAATGAAATGCCCCCCAAGCTGGTGATGGTCCCACTGAGTTTCAGCACAAACTCTACTTTCATCTCATTAAAGCCTGAGTTTATTTCGCAGCCAAGAGGAAGAAAAAAGAAATATTGCTCAGATGCTGCATTTCTTTTCCGTCTTAGCTAAATAGCACTGCAAACCTGCTACCAAGCAGTGAAAAAATGAAGAGAACTGGGTTTATTTGCCAGGTTACTTCAAGAAAGGCCATAGAAAAAAATCTCTTGATAACTTGGGATTACTTTCCTACAAAAGCTCAAGATTGAAAAGAAAGGAGGGGCTGGGCACTGTGGCTCATTCCTATAATCCCAGCACTTTGGGAGGCTGAAGCGGGCAGATCATGAGGTCAAGAGATCGAGATCCTGACCAACATGGTGAAACCCCATCTCTACTAAAAGTAGAAAAAATTAGCCGGGCGTGGTAGCACACACCTGTAGTCCCAGCTACTACTTGGGAGACTGAGGCAGGAGAATTGCTTGAACCTGGGAGATGAGGGTTGCAGTGAGCCGAGCCACTGCACTCCAGCCTGGGCAATAGAGCAAGACTCCACCTCAAAAAAATAAATAAATAAAAAAGAGAAGGTAGTAACGAGAAAAGCAGTAAATAATATTTTTTAAATAACACAGTAAATGATAGTTCTAGAAGACATCCACTTCCAAATTTGTTACAGTTAAGAGCCTGCCCCAGTCGCTGACTCCTCCCTTAACTCTTCCCTTCCAGGCTTCTCACTGCAAATAAAACGAAATTTGAACTCCATCCTGTGGCCTATGATCACCTAATGATCTGGCCCTGGTCTCCACATTGGCTTCTGTGGGATCCTCAAGGCCACATCCTCTCCACCTCAAGCTTCTGACTCTCAGACCTCTGTCTAGAACACGCTCTCCTGCTCTTCATTCTTGGGGTCTTGGCTCCAGCAGGACTCCTGGAGAGGCTGCCCGGAAGTGCTCAGTCTCTCAGCAGCCTCGGGTTTCTTTCCTTGTAGCATTTAGGACAATCAGCAATATCTTGTTTATGTGTTGGTTTAACTGTCTCTTTTGTCTGCTCCACCAGAATGCAAATTTCCTCAAGTTAGAAACTGTGTTTGCTTTTCTTCTGATAGATCTTGACTAGAATAATGTTGGGCACATAGTAGGCATTCAAAAACTATTAGCTGAAATTCCACATCTTTGCCCTTACATTTTATTTTGTCTCATTTTTGTAATTCTTTGAAAAATCTGTGATATTTCCCAAATTAATGTGTAAGTTTAAAATAGTTTTAATAAAAATCTCAACATAGTTTTTCATAGCCCTTGAGAAACCAATTGTAAAATTCACAAAGAAGAGTAAATGTTTAAGAATAACCAAGATAACTGTCTCAAAGGGAAGTGGAGTAAACATGTACTGCATGAGAGATCAAGATACATTACAAAGCTAAGGTAATTGAAACAGCATGGGAGTGGCACAGGAACAAATAAAAAACATAGATCAGGAGTATAGACATAGGACTTCGGTGCATGGTAGAGTTGATGTTTCACATCAGTGGGGAAAGAGCATTATTCAATAAATGGATCTGGGACAATTGACTAGCTGTGTGAAGGAAACAAAAATCACCATTTTACACCACACACCCACACACCCACACACACATACACACTTCACACACTTTGGATGGCTTACCACCTAAGTGTAAAAAATAAAACATTAATATTATTATTAGGAGAAAAACATTATTAGAAAATGTAGAAATTCTTATTATGATCTTGGTAATACTAGGGAAGTAATATTAGGGAAGGCTTACTAATCTAAGGCCCCAGAAATAGAAACTATAGAGGAAAAAAATGATTTTTGACTACATCAAAATTAAGTCTTCTCTCCAACAAAAGGCATCATAAACAATGTTAAAATTTTAGCAACATGACCTGGCTTGGTGGCTCATGCCTGTAATCCTACCACTTTAGGAGGCTGAGGCAGGCAATCACTTGAGCCCAGGAGTTCGATATCAGCCTAGGCCACATGAGAAACCTCATCTCTACAAAAAATACAAAAATTAGCTGGGCATGGTGATGTGTGCTTGTAGTCCCAGCTACTTGGGAAGCTGAGTTGGGAGGATCAATTGAGCCTGGAAGGCAGAGGTTGCAGTGAACCAAGATCATGCCACAACACTCCAGCCTTGGCGACAGAGCAAGACTCTGTCTCAAAAAAAAATTGGCAACATGGTGAGAAATTTTTTTTTTATATTTTATGTAACAAAGGACTATGAAAAAATTTAGGATATAAATTAATAAGAAAGAGACCATCAATTAAAAGTGGTCAAAAAAATATACACAGTTTTAAAATGGAAATATAAATGACCAGTAGACATATAAGTTACTCAGTCTCCTTAGCAAACAGGGAAAGGCAAATAAAACAATGAGATGCTAGTTCACACCTATGGGCCTGGCAACATTTAAGTCTGATATTATCTAGTGCTGGTAAAGATAGGAGCAAAGAGAAATCTTCAACTGAAATGTTTCAATTGTAGGTTAGCATACTCTGCCCTTTGGGGGCAGTAATTTAACAGTATGTGTTATAACCAGAGTTCCCACTCTACCACCCAGCAATTACAGTTCTAGGCATCTTCTCTAAAGAGACCTGAGCACATGGAGGCACATGCAAGACTGTCAGTGCAGCATTGCTTGTTAATGTGAGAATTTTAAATGTATATCATGGGGGAAATGCCTACATAAGACAATACACAGTACATTAAGAGAAATGAATTCGATCTATAGGGATTAATGCAGATAACCCTCAAAACATATTGCTAGGTGATAAAAACAACCTTCAAATTATATATACAAAGTATGGTCATCAGTTATACAAAGATACCCACATGAAACAATACTATGCATTTTCTGGGGTGCATATAAGTGTATGCAAAGCGGTGAAAGTGGTCTGGCTGTATACCCACCAGTTCATGACCACGGTTTCTCCTGGAGAGAGGAGAAATGTAAGATTGTGTGGCAAGGTGCTTGAAGGAGACATTTGCTATGTGCAGTGCTCTATGTTTTTAGAAAGATATATTCATCTATCTCTTGTGTAATTGAAATGGTTAGTAAAAAAAATTTGCATTTAAGAAAATAAACTAGTCTTCAATGAGTTGGATACAGAAATTGAGAGTAACACATTAGAAAATTGTATAGCGATTTGACATTGCCTCAGTCTCATGCCTTCAGTCTCATGATCAGTGGGCTCGTCTCAAGAGTGTAGGCCAGCCGTTAAGCTCAGCAAGAGGTTTTCCCAAGCTGGGGACACAAGAGAAAGGTCAAGAGATTCCAAGTCAGAGCAGGATTCAATGCATTGTTTATATGAAGATGGAGCAGGCTCCTGAGAAGGAATGTGAATGGCTTTAGTGGCTGAGGGAAGGTCCTGGCTGATGGCCAGCAAAGAAACAGAAACTCCAGTCCTGCAACCGCAAGGAGCTGAACTCTGCCAACGGCCTGAAAGAGCCTGAAAGCAATTCCCTCCCTGAGCCTTGAGATAAGCCCAGCTGACATCTTGATTTCAGTTTTGTAATACTCAGTGGAGCCCAGCTGGCCTTCTGATTTATGGAACAGTGTGCTAATAAATGGGTGTTATTTGGAAAAAACAAACAACGACAATAAAAACTAGAGTAAAACACCATAATCAAGAATATGTTTTCCTGGGACCAGTCTGTCCCAAGTATTAGGAAGTTGGTACCCACATAGCCCTTCCTTCTGCTCTGTTTTCTTTTGTTTAAGCCTGTGGTTCTTAACTGGTATTGGGAAGGGGAGTGCTCCCTTCCCAGGGGATGGTTATTGTTTTTAGGAAAAAAAATTTGTAGGCATTTGAGATCATCACAATGACTGGTGGAGGTCTTTCCTACCACTTACTATGAGCATTGAAGAGGCTAAACCCTAAACATCTTATACAGTAGGCACTATGCTGCCCCATGAATGGTCTTGCCAGTTGAGAAACATTGGCTTGAGGTGAACCAAACTGAAACTTACAAATATTAAAAGGTCTGGGATTTTCTTTTTTGTTTTTAATCCACAAATGTAAAATTGGTATGAACAGGCTGCTCTTCTGTGCAGCTGGAGGCTTATCATCATCTAACAAGACTCCATAGTCGCTGAGCGAAGCTTACACATCACTTGAAATCAACAGGAAGGAGGGAGGATTAGTGCCATTGGTGGCCAAATTACAGTCCTATTTACTTGCAGGTTGGTGTGAATTTACGAGGTAGGCCACGGGCAGGGCGTGAAACAATGAGCTGCTGCTTGTGGTGTAATAGATTTGCTGCTGAATACGGGTTACTGGGAATGGAAACTGGAGTCTGGAGAAGGCACCACAACATCCTGGGGTGCAGGGCAGCATGTTGGCAGCCTAAACTCAGCCCCACAATAACTCAGCCCCCATGGGCAGTCGGGCCAGAGAGATTTATAGACCCCAAGGAACGCATGCAACCAAGGCTGCTCAAAGGAGGCAATACATTGTGAGATTCTGACTGTCAAATAGCATGTTGGGGTTTCTTCAGTGGTCCCAAGACTTAGAGATTACATCTTTAACACATCAATAACTTAGCCTCTGGTTAGCAAGGCTCACTGGGGCATGACTAATCAGTGGATGAAAGTGTCTTTGTGGGGATTAACTTTAATGAAAAGAAAAAGGATAGTTATTTGGGGAGTTTGAAATCTTCCATAAATCAAAGGGAACACTGACAAAGCAGGTTCATAAGGTAAGAATGAAGCCATTGTGGGGAAAATTAAAGAACAGCTACTTTTTATATAAATCACAGATCAGGGCTACATTGGTTGAGGATTCCATGGGAACAGGACTGTTTGACTTCTTCAGGTGTAAAGGGGGTGATACTTGGGGAAGCTCCACTCTGCTTAAGGAAAAGCAGATGTCCTGTGTCCTTATTAACACCTTCCCATTGGCTTCCAGAGCATCTGAAAACTGGCTGATTAAATCTTTGAGGGAGTATGTCCACTTATTCCAAATGCAGCTTTCAAAATATATCCTGAACCTATCCCTTACCAAAGGGCCCTATCATCCAAAGTCTATTCAGGACACCATGGGAATGACTCCATGAAGCCCATGGATTGTATAAGAAAGATGATTCTCTGTCTCCCTGAGAGCCGTAAGAATGAACCAGAGATGGTCTCCCCTGTAATCCAGTGATCAAGTTTACTCCACCAGTAATGGCTGACATCATGCCCCTCTGTGGATGCCCTGAGAGGAACACATCACCAATGTCCTGTTCCTGCCAAAACTGTGTAACCTAAATCTAATCACAAGGAAACTACCAGATAAACCAGGTTCAGGTAAATTCTACTAAACAACAGGTCTGTTCTCTTTTTTAAAATGCCAATTTCATAAAAGACAAAGAAAGTCTGAGGAACAATTCCAGGTTAAAGAGATAGGATGACTAAAATGTAAGGTGTCAACCTGGATTGGATTCTTGTCAAGGACAAAAAAGTATTTCCATAAAACAGCACTGAGACAATTGCTGAAATGTGCAGATGGCCCACGCTTTAGATGATGGTGCTCTATCAATGTGAAATTCCTGAGCTTCATAATTGTATAGTGGTTATGTAACAGACTATCCTTGTTTCTAAGGGATACACATGGAAATATTTTGGGGTTAAATTTCATGGTATCTGCAACTGACTTTCAAAAGGTTCAGAAAATGACTTTCATGTATGCAGAGAAGATGAGAGAGAGATGCAGCAAAACATTAACTGACAATCGGTGACTCTGGAAGAAAGGTACCCAGAAGTTCATTATACTACTTTTGCAAATTTTGTGTAGGTTTGAAATGTGTTCAAGACAAAAAGTAAAAAACGGAGCCAGATATGTTGAGGAACAGTAAATGCAGTGTAAATGCATAGAATCTTAAAACAGCAAAAATGCAGTAAATGCACAGAATCTTAAAACAGCAACCTTTCTAGCTGAGTTCTGGTTGTTGCAGTCAGAAACAGTCTACCAGGGAATGTGTGTAGCATGAAAGAAATGGTTCAAAAATTTCCATTAAGAATGCTTTTGGGCTCAGCATGGTGGTTCACACCTGTAATCCCCAGCACTTTGGGAGGCCAAGGTAGGTGGATCACCTGAGGCCAGGAGTTTGAGACCAGCCTGGCCAACATGGCCAAACCCTGCCTCTTCTGAAAATACAAAACTTAGTTGGGTGTGGTGGCGGGAACCTGTAATCTCAGCTACTCCGGAGACTGAAGCAGGAGAATCGATTGAATCCAGGAGCCAGGGTTGCAGATGAGATGAGATGAGATCACACCACTGCACTCCAGCCTGGGTGACAGAGTGAGACTCTGTCTCAAAAAAAAAGAAAAAATGCTTTTGACTTCAAGTTTCTTACAACCCAGCTTGAGCAAATAGGAGTCTAGCCATTCTCGAGCTGGGGAGGAAGCTTCCAGACTCCTCTCTTTTCACTGTGCCATTTTTAGTGAATTGGCCTTTTGCCCGTAGATGCAAAGTGCTTATAGCACTCCAGGCATCAGTTCTCTCCAGGAGGGAGGAAGATAGAAGAAGAAAGATGGAGCAACACCTGTTCAGAAAAGCAAAAACTGTCCCATAAACCTCTGTGATGCAGTTTTGGTAAATGTGCTCAAAATACATCTGTTCTCTGGTTACCCCTTCCCTTGACATGAAGTTATGGATGGTCACGTTTCAAAGAAAGATAACTAGAAGCCCAGGGCCTGGGATCAGTTCTGAGGTTCTGTTTTTCACTCTGTAGGTGTCACTCAGCTTTTCTGGGCCCCAATTTTCTCATTGCAAAATGAGAGAGCTTTCCTTTCCAGCAATAGCGATCTATGACTGAATAATCTTTGCGATTGTTGAAGGGCGCTTTTGTCTGAAGTTCACAAAACTCTGACTTAAACTGGCTTCGACAATTAGAAAATTTGCTATCTCACAAAAGAGGAAGGCCAGGTAGGCCTGGACTCAGGGTGTTTGATTTAACTGCTTAAAAGCAGCAAACATCAGCCTGCCCGGTTCTTTCTGCGTCTTGGCTTCATCCTTACACAGCTGATGCGGCTATTTTTGGTGGTGGATCCAAGATAAGACAGTGTGCATAGGAAGAAAAACAGTGTCTTTTCTTTCGCTCTCTTAGAGGAGATGGGTGATTTCCTCAGAAGCCTCCTAGCAGATCCTCTCATGGCTTGGTTTGTGTGTGGGTCCTGAACCATCATTGGCAAAGAGGACAAAATTATATACGGTAAAAGGTTTGGAATGGACAAATAGGTACAAACTCTGTGTCCTCCCGTGGCAGAAGAGAGTGAACCTACTCCCACACAGCCTTTGGCAAGGGCTTTCCCTCATCACATCATGACCTCCTAAAGGCTCCACTTAATGCTTTCACATTGGCCATTGAGTTTCAACATACAAATTTTGGGGAGCACCTTCAGACCATATTACCCCCCCACAAATTCATATGTTGAAATTCTAATCCCCCAAGGACAGAGTATTAGGAGGTGGGGCCTTGTGGGGTGATTAAGTCATGGGGGTGGAGCCCTCAGGATTGGTTCGTTATAAAAGAGACCCCATGGGCCAGGTGCAGTGGTTCATGCCTGTAATCCCAGCACTTCAGGAGGCCGAGGTGGGTGGATTGCTTGAGATCAGGAGTTTGAGACCAGTCTGACCAGCATGGTGAAGCCCCATCTCTACTAAAAATACAAAAATCAGCTGGGCATAGTGGCACGTGCCTGTAATCCCAGCTACTCAGGAGGCTGAGGCAGGAGAATTGCTTGAACCCAGGAGGCGGAGGTTGTAGTGAGCAGAGATGGCGCCATTGCACTCCAGCCTGGAGACAGAGCAAGACTGTCTCAAAACAAAAAAAAAAAAAAAAGAGAGAGAGAGATCCCAGAGAGATCCCTTGCCCCTTCCACCATGTGAGAATCTTGCCAGGAGCCGGCAGTCTGCAAGCCAGGAGACAGCGCTCACCAGAACCCAAGGGTGTTGGCGCCTTGACCTCGAACATCCAGCCTCCAAACTCTGAGAAATACATTTCTGTTGTTTACAAGCCACCCAGTTTGTGGTGCTTTGTTATAGCAGTCCAAACAGCCTAAGACGCGGTCTGTGTAGCCACAGGGGTGATTACGGTTTGTTTTCGTTTCTGTAATCTTTAGCTATATGATCTTAGTCCTACACATTCTTTCTTCTTACACGTATGATAAGAGCTACAAATCTGCCTCAGAACATTGACATTGAGTCCCTGCAGTGTCCCATCTCTAAGAGTCTCCCTTTTATATCTATGGGTTTTCCTATTCTAATCATTCTCTGCCTACCTCAAGAAACAAGCATCCTCTAGGAAAATTTGGGGCTCTTCTCCCTTAAAAATGACTTTCCTCAGAGAACCACAGCTGGTCTTCCCTGGACACCATGAAACACACTGTCCAAACCTTCTTCACTCCCGCCAACAATGACCGTCTCCCCAGCTATGAGATGCTGAAGGAGGAGCATGAGGTGATGCTGGGGGCACCCCATAACCCGGCTCCCCTACATCCACCATGATCCACATCCGCAGCAAGACCTACGTGCCGCACCATGTCTTCTGGCCCCTGTTCAACACCCTCTTCATGAACTCCTGCTGCCTGGGCTTCATAGCGTTCACCTACTCCGTGAAGTCTAGGGACAGGAAGATGGTTGGTGACCTGACTGGGGCCCAGGCTGATGCCTCCACCACCAAGTGCCTGAACATCTGGGCCCTGATTTTGGATGTCATCATGGCCATTCTGCTGATCATCATCCCAATACTGATTTTGCAAGTCTATCAATAGATCGAGAGGAATCATCCAGGCCAGGGGCTCTGCCTGTGACCTGTTTCCCACATAACCTTCCATTCCTTTCCTGCCCTGGAGCCAAGTCCTGTATCAGCCCTTTATCCTCATGCACTTTTCTACAATGGCGTTTAATAAAGTGCATATGTTCCTGGTGGGAAAAAAATGACTTTCTTCGTAGCCTAATCAATATCCTTTCTCTACTTAGTTTTGATACTCTCTCAAGAGTACTTAATGACTTGGGGTGAGTCTCAGTTTTCCATTTCTTATATGGAGCTCAGAATGTCAACTTTATCGACTTGTAAGGATCAAATGTGACAGTGCTTTGTAAACTCTTAAATTATATATTGATATCAGTTATTACTAAAAGGAGGTTACATTATCAGTTGTAGTGGTAGGAACCTTCAAAGAAGGGTTTAGCTTTGAGAGGATTCAAGTCTAATAGACAAAGGCCTGCACTGATGTTATGCATAAGTGAAGTAGTTTATACTCTAGGGACTGGGGAAAATGATGAGGCAAAGAAGTAGCCCCAACAGCCTCCTAAGGGCCTATATTCCACCATTTACTTTCATTGTTTAGCCTAAGTCTTTGGTTACTCTTCAAATACAAAAACTCAGTTTCAGGGTTTTTGGGGGACAATCATTTTTGGCATGTGTGCTAGGAGCTATGGATGCTAGGAGCTGGGACCAGAGGAGTAGACAGATGGTAATAATATCTTGCCCTGAGTGTAGATGCAACCATGTGATCAGATTCCGGAGTTTTGGGCCTGAAGCTATGTGGGGAAGCTGAACCTTGGATTTCAGTGCTGAGCCGAGACTCTTCAGGTACAATGATGCCTGGTCTTGCACCAGGAACCCAGGCTTTGCTGGTGGTACTGGTGCCAGAAGCAGCTTGGGTCAAAATGACAATGTCAGTACTGTTTCGGTCCCCTCAGCCTCCGCATTCTGATCCTTCTCTTCATGAAGAAAAAATCCTTTCTTGAAGAAATGTTGCTCAGTATAGGTCTGCAGGTGTCCCAGAGAATAAAAACAATGAACTCACAATCAAAAATCAGTAAACACATGAGAAGATAAACCACTTTCAGTGAGAGTAAACAGAAACAATATACAAGAGATTTTGGATCACAGGGATTAAAAATATTGGAACTGTGAAATATGCATAAAATGTGTTTTAAAATAAAGACTGCAATCACAAAGATAAGTAAGTAACAATTGATATCAGGACAAGGCAGATTTTGAAATAAATATATCACTTATAAAAATTAAAAATATAAAATTTTAAATGTAAAGCCGAATGGAAGGGTTAAATATTAGACTAGACACATCCAAAGAGAGAATTTGTGAAATGAATGCTATGTTGGAAGAAATTACACAGAATACAAGGCAAAGAAAGATTGTCAGACTGGATTAAAAATGCAGGAATAGGTTGGGCACAGCAGCTTATGCCTGTGATCCCAGTACTTGGGAAGGCTGAGGCAGGAGGATCACTTGAGCCCAGGAGTTTAAGACCAGTTGCACGCAACATAGTGGGACCCCATTTCTACAAAAAAATAAAATAAAAATTAACCAGGCTAATTAATGTTCCCCAGGCTGGTCTTGAACGCTTGGGCTCAATGATCCTCCTGCCTCAGCTTTCCCAAGTGCTGGAATCACAGGCATGAGACACTTTGCCTGGTGCATTGTGACTTTTATATTATAAATATTTTACCACAATTTTCAAAAAGTGAAAAAAAAATTCACTAGTAAGGCAACAACTTGATTTTCAAATAGTCAGAGTTTTTAACTAGACATTCACCAGAGAGATATGTAAGTGACCAGTGAGTACAGGAAAAGATGCTGCCTTTAGTTAGCCATTATGGATATGCAAATCAAAACCGCAATGAGATACTAGTACACAGCCACTGTGATGTCTGTAATTTTAAAAATCAACACTACCAAGTGTCGGTGAGTATGTGGAAAAACTGGAATTTTCATATATTGCTGATGGGAATATAGAATTACACAGCCACTTTAAAAAACAGTTTGACAATTTTTAAAAATTAAAACATATACTTAACTATATATCCCAGCAATTTTACTATAAGTACCTACACAAGAAAAAGTTGTCCACGCAGACTTGCATAAGCAGCATCATTCATCATAACCAAAAACTAGAAACAACCCAAATGTTCATCAATAGGTGAATGGATAATGTCGATGTAGCCACACAGTGGAATAAGAGCAATAAAAACAGACACACTACCGATGCACAAAACAACATGGATGGACCTTAAAACGCTAGATTCGATTTTTTTAAAGCCAGATACAAAAGTCTGTATAATGCATTTGTATGAAATTTCTAGAAAAGGCATATTCATGGAGATCAGTGGTTGCCTGGGGTTGGGAGTGAGAGTACATATTGGCTAAAGCAGGTAACCAGGGAACTTTTAGGGGTAGTGGAAATGTGTGGTTTCACAGCTGCATATATTTACATGTATCAAACTGTACACTTGTGATGGGTGAAATTTATGGTATGTAAATTACATTAAAAAGCTGTTAAAAAATGAAATAGATTGAAGAGGTATAATAACCAAATACAAATGATCTTTGATTAAATCCTGGATCCAAAACCAAAACTTATTCAAGGAAATTTGGGGACATTTATGGAAATATGAATTTGGGCTCTAAATTAGATGGAATGGTCATTTTTATAGGTATGATAATAGTAGGTTATGTAAGAGAAAGTCTGGCTTAAAAAATGTCTGCTGAAGTTCTTAGGGATGCAGTCTTATGATTCTACAACTTATTTTTTTTTCCTTTTTTTTTTTGAAATGGAGTCTTGCTCTGTTGCCCAGGCTGGAGTGCTATGGCACACTCTCGGCTCACTGCAACCTCTGCCTCCCTGGTTTGAGCAATTCTCCTGCCTCAGTCTCCTGAGTAGCTGGGACTACAGGTGCATGCCACCATGCCTGGCTAATTTTTGTATTTTTAGTAGAGACGGGGTTTCACCATATTGGCCAGGCTGGTCTCGAACTCCTGACCTCATGATTCACCCACTTTAACCACCCAAAGTGCTGGGATTACAGGCGTGGGCCACCACGCCTGGCCCTACAACTTATTTTGAAATGACTCAGAAAAAAAAAGAGAAGAGATAAAACAAATGCAGCAAAATTTGATGTGAAAACAGATGAAGGGCAAATAGATGTTCATTGTATTAATATTCAAGTTTTCTTTAGATTTAAAATTTTTCCAAATAAAATTTGAGAAAAGAACAAGAAACCCATGCGTATTCAAAATAATGAAACTACGATACCAAAGAAAAGTAGGAGGTATTAACAGTAGACGGGGTGGGGGGAGAAAGATTAATTACAAAGGAATAACATTTAGAATAACAGCAGATAAGAGTAACAATTTTTTAAATTAATTAATTAATGTTTTTAAGAGACAGGGTCTCACTCTGTCACCCAGGCTGGAGTGCAGTGGTGTGATCCCTGCAGTCTCCACCTCCTGGGTTCAAGGCATCCTCCCACCTCAGGCTCCTGAGCAGCTGGGACCACAGGTGCACACCACTACACCTGGCTAATATACATACACACACACACACACACACACACACACACATACATATGTGTATAAATATACACATATTTATATATATATATTTTATATATATATTTTATAGAGATGGGGTTTCACCACATTGCCCAGGCTGGTCTAGAACTCCTTGGCTCAAGCAATCCACGCAACTTGGCCTCCTAAAGTGCTGTGATCACAGGCATGAGCTGCACCCAGCCTTGATATTTTTTAAGGTTTGAGAGAAAATAACTTAAAATCTATATTTGAGCACCCAGCAAAACTATCTTTCCCAAGAGAGTGAACTGACTGCACAGGATGTCTAATAAGAAACATCTAAATCTAAAAGACTGTGTTCCAGCAAGAAGGAAGGTTTACCCATAAGGAGTTTGAGATGGAATGCTGGGAAAGAAAAACATACGTGTAAAAAAATCATAGCAAAAATTGTCATGCCGTGTCACATTTGCATGGTTAATAAAAGGACAGATTAAGACCCTGGACCATAAATATATTGGAAAGGGATGTTTGAAGGGAAAATATTCTGAGATTGTTGCATTCGTTTGGGAGGGTAAAATATAGTTTAACTTTAGACTTTGTTAAGACAGATGGGCATTGTAATATTCCAGGAGAAACTACTAATACAGCAAAAGAAAATATAAATTCCAAACTAGTAGAAAGAAAAGTGGGGGGGGGGAGAAAAAGAACCAAAATACCTAATCAAACCAAAAAAATATCAAGTTCAATAAAACAGAACAAAGAAGCATAGAAACCCCGGGAATTACAGACATTTAAAAAGCAAGATGGAGAAACTAATTCAAATGTACTGCCAACCAAAGTAACTGGAAATGAAGTACATTCATCGGTTACAAAAATACACATTGTCAGATTGAATTAAAAATAATTCAACTGTATGTTGTTCACAAGAGATGCACCTAAAATAAAAGAACATGGAAAATTTCAAAGGAAATGAATGGAAAAACATGTGAGGTAGATGCTAACCAAAGGAAAGCTGGCATAGCAATATTAATATCAGGAAAAAATAGTATCAGGACAAAACCATTTTAAAGTGTATATGAGGATGGGTACCGTGGCTCACGCCTGTAATCTCAGCACTTTGGGAGGGTAAGGTAGGCGGATCACCTGAGGTCAGGAGTTCAAGACCAGTCTGGCCAACATGGTAAAATGCCATCTCTACTAAAAATACAAAAATTAGGCGGACATGGTGGCAGGTGCCTGTAGTCCCAGCTACTCAGGAGGGTGAGGCAGGAGAATCGCTGGCTGGGAGATGGAGGTTGCAGTGAGCTGAGATCGCACCACTGCACTCTAGCCTGGGAGACAGAGCAAGACTCTGTCTCAAAAAAAAAGTGAATATGACAATAATGACTCAGTTCAACAAGAAGATAGCAATTCTAAACATATAACTAGAGTCTCAAAATACATAAAGCAAAAAGTGATAGAACTATATGAAATTTATAAGCTCATCTTGAGAGTGGCAGATATCAACGCATTTCTTAAGTATTGATAGACCAAGCAGACTGTATATGTTTATGTGTATATATGAAAAAAATATGTAAAAAATAGGAACAACTCAAATAACAATACTCTAACTGACATATATAGGGCACTATGCCAATTAAGGAATATGGAGTCCTTTGAAGAATATAAAATATTCACACAAATGGATCACCTAATGCAAGTCTCAATGAATGTCAAAGATTTCTGTTTATTTTTCCTTATTGCAGTTAGTTAGAAATCAATAACAAAAATATAAATAATTAAGAGAAAGATACTTAGATCTAAACAAATTAGTAAAAATAATATATGGCAGATATTGTGGGATGTAGTCAAAGCTTTACTAAGAGTGATATTTAGCCCCACCTTTTTTTTTTTTTTGAGGTGGAGTCTTGCTCTGTTGTCAGGCTGGAGTGCAGTGGTGTGACTCCAGTTCACTGCAACATCCACCTCCTGGGTTCAAGTGATTCTCCTGCTTCAGCCTCCCAAGTAGCTGGGATTACAGGCACATGCCACCACACCCAGCTAATTTTTGTATTTTTAGTAGAGACAGGGTTTCACCATGTTGACCAGATGGTCTTGATCTCTTTACCTTGTGATCCTCCCACCTCGGCCTCCCAAAGTGCTGGATTTACAGGCGTGAGCCACTGTGCCCAGACTAGCCCTTAAATATTTGTATTAGCAAAGCAGAGTCAGCCAGACATGGTGGCTTATGCCTGTAATCCCAGGACTTTGGGAGGTTAAGGAGGAAGGATTGCTTGAGCCCAGGAGTTGCAGGCTAGCCTGGGCAACATAGCATGACCCCCATAACAAACAAACAAATAAAAAACCTTAGCCAATAACAAAAGAAATCAGTGCTGCATGTGGAAACTTGAAAAGAAAAGCAGAAAAGCTGGAAGTGTCTAATTTAAGAAGTGAGAAGAACAAAATAAATCCAAATGAAATAAGATGATAAGGGTAAAAATAAATACGAGGCAAACATACAGTAGCAAAGATCAAGAAGCCAAAGTGTCTGCTCTGTTCTGAATGTTTGCCCATCCCTCCACAGCCTGCATGCGGATGTTGATACACACTACATATATGTACATACCATCAGAATATATATACACACACTACATACATGTATATATCATGTATATATATATACATACAACAGTTTTTTTATTCACTCACTGATATAGATATGGTATGTACATATATGTAGTGTGTGTGTGTGTGTGTGTGTGTGTGTGTGTGTTGGACAGTTTTTTTATCCACTCATTGATTGATGGGCTTTTGGGTTGGTTCCATATTTTTGCAATTGCAAATAGTGCTGCTATAAAGACGTGTGTGCAAGTATCTTTTTCGTATGATTTATTTTCCTTTGGGTAGATACCCAGTAGTGGGATTGCTGGATCAAATGCAAAGCAGTGATACACCCCCATATTTAGGATAATGATGGCTTCTGTGGAGGAGACCTGGGGCTCCTGGATGGAGAAAACATCAGGTGTATGCCTTATTGGCAATGTCCTAGTTCTTTGGGTGATTGGGCCACATATTTTCATTATATAAGGAATCTGTATAAACACATAATGTGTGTGTGTGTGTGTGTGTGTGTGTGTGTGTGTGTGTGTGTGTTAAGGTGATTTTTTTCAAATTAAAAAAAAATTCTGTGGCCGGGCACGGTGGCTCCTGCCTGTAATCCCAGTACTTTGGGAGGCCGAGGTGGGTGGATCACTTGAGGTCAAGAGTTCAAGACCAGCTGGTCTACACAGTGAAACCCGGTCTCTACTAAAAATGCAAAAAATTAGCTGGACGTGGTGGCTGGCGCCTGAAATCCCTGCTACTTGGGAGGGTGAGGCAGGAGATTCTCTTGAATCTGGGAGGCAGAAGTTACCACTGCACTCTAGTCTGGGTGACATGAACAAAATTCTGTCTCAAAAAAAAAAAAAGAATTCCACAATGTTTTGATATGGGACTGCCCTTTCTCTGTGCAGCTGCACTGCATTTCTTAGAAATCACAGGGTTAAGTGCCCAGGATCCTGACTCTACAATTATTCTGTGGGTTTGAAACAGAGCGTGTTTTACCAGGCCAAGAGCCCACCCTCTGGCACCCCTCCTGATTCCTTCTCACTATTCATCTCAATCAGTCTGTATTCAGTGGCCTTATAATGTTCCAGAATTTTCCATGAAGATAATTTCCAGAAGAATGAGCAGTGTGGTTTGGACAGCAAACTCACTGGCTCACTCCCTGCCTCTACAGGACTAGCAGGGAATGATCTGGCCATTCTCACCACCTACATGACCTGCCCAGGCCTTAGAGCTCACCAGCCTCATCTCCCAATGTCTTGGTAAAAAGGGGGAAGCCGCAAGCCACACTCTGCCTCCTATAGCTGAATTCAGTCCTCACCACTTTCTAGCCTTGGGCACTACACAGCAGGCTCCCCTGGGCTCTCCACACAACCACCAGTGCATGGAGAAGGGGTGGTACTCAATGGAGTCCTGGCCCAGACCTGTGACCTAGGCTGACCTTACTCCAGAGCAGGACCCTAGTCCCACACCTAAATCCGGCCCTCCACTACTTTTGTAAATAAAGTTTTACTGGCACACAATCACACTCATGTATGCATTGCCTGTGGCTGCATTCTTGCTGTAATGGCATAGTTGAGGAGTTTTGAGAGACCCTGTGGCCCACAGAGCTATTTACTATCTGGCCCTTTTACCAAACCGGTTTGCTTACCTCTACACCATTCTGCAGTGCTGAGGACTCTGTTTACCCCTTAATGGGGAGCTCCCTGTATCAGACCTGGTAGTTGACAAACACGAGAGGCCCCATGGGGGATGAGGGTAGTTGTGAGTGACTTTCCTCACCTTAGCCTTCAGAAGACTTGGGTTTGGGTCCCTTATCTGCCACTGATTGGTGAATCACTGAATTTCTCTCCACTTCATCTACCCATCTGGTAGATGGAAAAGACAATCCCTGTGGCAATACCAGTCACTCTGCCTTTCCCAGTGAGGATCAGATGAAATACTATCTGTCTGAGCTTCTCAAACTGAGAAGCACAGAGTCAAGAGCAGCAGCTCTCCAACCTCAGCAGGCATCAGAATCACCTGGAGGGCTTGTTACACCTTAGCTGAGGGCTCCGCCCCCTGAATTATGGATTCAGTAGGTCTGGATAGGGCTGGAGAGAATTGCGCTTCCCTGAGAATCTCTGCCCTAGTGAGTGGTGCTTTACCATGGCTGCACATTAGAGTTACAAGAGAGCTTTTAAAATCCACAAAAAAGTAAAATACCTAGGAATACAGATAACCAGGGAGGTGAAAGATCTCTATAAGGAAAACTAACAAAACACTGCTCAAAGAAAGCAGAGATAACACAAACAAATGGAAAAATAGTCCATGCTCATAAATAGGAAGAATCAATATTGTGAAAATGGCCATTACCACCCAAAACAATTTATATATTCAATGCTATTCCTGTTAACCCACCAATGACATTCTTCACAAAACTAGAAAAAACTATTTTAAAATTTATATGGAACCAAAAATGAGCCTGAATAGCCAAGGCAATCCTAGGTAAAAAGAACAAGGCTGGAGGCATTGTGTTACCGAAATTCAAACTATGCTACAGGGCTACAGTAACCAAAACAGCATGGCACCAGTACAAAAACAGACACATAGACCAATGGAACAGAATAGAGAAACCAGGAATAAGGCCACACACCTGTAACTATACAATCTTTGACAAACCTGACAAAAACAAACAATGTGGAATGGACTACCTATCCAATAAATGGTGCTGGGATAACTGGCTAGTGTTAGAGACAGAATGCTTGTTCCTAGGTACCACAGGCATTTAGAAACTTAGTATTTAGACAAAAAGTTTTCTCAACAAGTCCATTTTATTTTCTGCAGAAAGGGTACTGCTCATCAGCAGTCTTGCCACAAGAGTGCAATGAACAAAGGAAAGGCAGGCATATTTATTCCTTATGCATTGGGTTCTTACTGCTGTGTCCAATCTCTGTTGGTTGGAGCCAGACCTTACAATTTAAAACTGAACCCAGTTGGCTAATAACTTAAAACTTTTCTAAATAGGTAAAGGCAACAGAGAACAAAGGAATAGAGGAAGTTGCTTGTGAAAGCACTTAGAAAAGTAATAACATTCCTAAATAAGGAAGGGGCATAGGCTGCAAGCTGGGACATGCCTGTGAGCATGTCCAGCACAAGTATCTTGGTTAAAGTACAAGGACATAGAATATACTTATTCCTTTATTTCTGACAGTTACATAGGATAGGGCTTAACAAAGAGTTGTTAGCAAGAAGCAAAAGGCTTTGAAGAAAAGTAGTCTTTAAAAGAGACTATTATTTCTAACATTTATTATTATTCTTCTTTAACAAGAAGGAAAACTTTGAAGAGGAACTTTTTATTTTCTCCAACTAGCCATACGCAGAAGACTGAAACTGAACCCCTTCCTTATACCATATACAAAAATCAACTCACGATGGATTAAAGACTTAAATGTAAAACCCAAAACTATAAAAACCCTGGAAGACAAGCTAGGTAATACCATTCAGGACATAGAAACAGGCAATGATTTCACAACGAAGATGCCAAAAGCAATTGACACAAAAGCAAAAATTGACAAATGAGATTTCATTAAACTAAAGAGCTTCTGCATAGTAAAATAAACTATCAACAGAGTAAACAGACAACTTACAGAATGGGAGAAAATATTTGCAAACTATGCATCTGGTAAAGGTCTAATCCAGCATCTATAAGAAAGTTACAAGGAAAGAAAACCAGGCCAGGCATGGTGACTTATGTCTGTAATCCTAGCACTTTGGGAGGCCAAGGTGGGCGGATCACAAGGTCAGGAGATTGAGACCATTCTGGCTAATACGGTGAAAACTGGTCTCTACTAAAAATATAAAAAATTAGCCAGTCATGGTGGCATGTGCCTGTAGTCCCAGCTACTAGGGAGACTGAGGCAGGAGAATTGCTTGAACCCGGGAGGCAGAGGTTGCAGTGAACCAAGATTGCACCACTGCACTTCTCTCAAAAAAAAAAAAAAAAAAAAAAAAAAAGAGAGAGCGAGAGAAAGAAAAGCAAACAACCTATTAAAAAGTGGGCAAAGGGGTCAGGTATGGTGGCTCATACCTGTAATCCCAGCACTTTGGGAGGCCAAGGCAGGCAGGTCACTTGACCTCAGGAATTCAAGATCAGCCTGGTCAACATGGTGAAATCCCATCTCTACTAAAAAAAAAAAATATTAGACAGGCATGGTGGTGGTGGGCACCTGTAGTCTCAGCTACTCAGAGGGCTGAGGCACAAGAATTGCTTGAACCCTGGAAACAGAGATTGCAGTGAGCTGAGATAACACCACCTGTACTTCAGCCTGAGCAACAGAGTGAGACTCCGTCTCAAAAAAAAGAGAAAGAAGTTGGCAAAGGACATAAACAGATATTTTCCAAAAGAAGACATACATGCAGCCAACAATCATATGAAAAAAATCTCAACATCACTGATCATTAGAGAAATGCAAATCAAAACCACAATGAGATACCATCTCACGCCAGTCAGAAAGGTTACTAGTAAAAAGTCAAAAAATAACAGAAGCCAATGAGGCTGTAGAGAAACAGGAATGCTTTTACACTGTTGGTGGGAGTGTAAATTACTTCAACTATTGTGGAGAATGGTGCGGTGATTCCTCAAAGACCTAAAAACAGAAACACCATTTGACCTAGCAATCCCACTACTGGGTATATACCCAAAGGAATATAAATCATTTTGTCATAGAGACACATGCATGTGTATGTTCATTGCAGCTAATTATCCACTATAATTCCATAGCAAAGATATGGAATCAACCTAGATGCCTATCAGTGGTAGACTGGATAAAGAAAATTTGTTATATATACACCATGGAATACCATGCAGCCATAAAAAAGAACAAGATCACATCCTTTACAAGAACGTGAATGGAGCTGGAAGCCATTATCCTTAGCAAACTAACACAGCAACAGAAAACCAAATACATGCTCTCACTTTAAGTGGGGGCTAAATAATAAGAACACGTAGATGGAAACAACTCACACTGTGGCCTATCAGGAGGTGGAAGGAGGGAGAGGATCAGGAAAATTAACTAAAGGCATTAGGCTTAATACCTGGGTGACAAAATAATCTGGACAACAAACCCCCATGCTGCAGGATTATCTATGTAACAAACCCGCACGTGTACCCTTTAAGTTGAAATAAAACTCAAAAAATCCAGACACCGAGGTCACCATTCAGGACAATTATATCATAACCTCTGGAGAGGGACCCAGGAATTAGCATTTTCTGAAGCACTTTGGGTGATTTCAGTACACAGCCAACATTAAAAACCATTGACAGAGAGTATTAACCAGTGACACGGGGAGGAATATCTGGGTCTTTTTCTTGTTTATTTATTGATGCTATGAGATTTATACTTTTAAAAAATCAGATTGAATACAGATACATTTATGAAATAAAATGCAAAATATGCATGAATTTTCAGGCATTTTCTGTTTGCAATAAACTGCTTAGGTTACATCCTGCTACCAAAAAGTATCTTGCATTTTGAAAGAAGCTGAGGTCAAGCTGCCTTATCCTGAGCAATCTTTGTCCAAATCCCTACACAGATGTGTATCCAATGCAGCCACTGACAGCATCCCTAGGGCTACTTTCTCTTGCATCCACTAAATCAACTTCCTCCAAAGTGCACTTGCATCTATTTCTCTTCTCCACCATCCAAGCCACCGTCCCCTCACCTGTATCCTGCAATGGGCTGTTAATGAGACTTCTGGCTGCTCTTCCCTACATTGCCTACCAACAAGAGCAGTTTTACAAAACGTAGAGCCGGCATGTCTCTCCCTTGCCCCAAAACTGTCAGTGCCTTATCCTTTACCCAGAATAAAATCTAAACTCCTCATCTGGTTTATAGCTCCCACCCACTGCCCACCTCCACACTTGTTTCTTGATTCACTCTCACTGAAATGACACAGGGTTTCACTCAGCTCCTCAAGAACCCAAGTTCAGCCCCACCCAAGGCCTTTCCTCCACCCCAGCACTCTTCCCCAAATCTCTGCATCCTTCAGGACTCAGCTGGAAAATGCTGGCCCACGAGCACTTCCCACCACCTTAACTAAGGGAGGCAGGCACTCCCCACCTACATTACACTCCATCGCATGGCCTCTTTCACCTTGTCTCTTTCCTTATAACAATGATCATAGCTTGTAATCATTTTCTTTTCTTTTTCTTTCTTTCTTTTTTAGATTGTCTACCCCTCCAGAATCAAAGTTCCTTTAGAAAAGGAACTGAATCAGGGCTGGGCACGGTGGCTCATGCCTGTAATCTCAGCACTTTGGGAGCCCAAGGCAGGTGGATCGAGACCACCCTGGCTGACAGGATGAAACCCTGTCCCTACTAAAATACAAAAAATTAGCCGGGCATGTTGGTGCACAGCTATAGTCCCAGCTACTCAGGAGGCTGAGGCAGGAGAATCGCTTGAACCTGGGAGGTGGAGATTTCACCCAGTGAGCCGAGATTGCACCGGCACTCCAGCCTGGTGACAGAACAAGACTCCGTCTCAAAAAGTAAAACAAATAAAATAAAATATAAAAGAAAAGGAACCGAGTCTCTTTGTTCTCCATCCTGCCCCTAAAACCAAACACTGGTCAGTCAATATTTACTGCATTAAGGTTACTGTTTTTATCGACCACCCTTGACTTCTCCCTCTTGTCACAAAAGTGACATGACATGCAAGGGTGCAGCACCCATGTCCGTGGTGGGGAGGTGGGAGTGGGTGAGGCTCAGGCTCCAAGGGGGCCACTGCCCTCATTCCTGACAACTGTGGCCAGGTAAGCTCATGGTTGCCGGATCCAGATTTTTATGTGATTTTAAAATCTTGGCAACTAAACTAAAATTTAACAAAAACCCACTGGGAGGCCAAACAAAACACACAACACATCTGTGGGCTGTATTCAGCCCGAGGGCGGCAACTTCTGCTGAAATCCAGATGGACCGAATTTCTCCTCTAATCTACCAGTTCAGTCACCCTATCAAAGGAGGAATGAGGTTAGATGTGGGTCGGTTATCAATGTTTCCTAAAAAAGAATAGTCCTTTGAACCATGAAGTTGCCTATGAACTTCAGGGGCTGTAGGCTTGGTGATGAGGCAAGCTTGGCCAGCCTGTCATTCAATCAACATTCCTTCATCCCTGGTATGTGCCCAGGACCAGGCAGCCCTTTGAGTAATGGCTGATCAAAGCCTCAAGCTGTGCTGCTTCCAGCCAGGCTCCAGTGCACCCCTTCCCCACTGTGGCCCCACCGAAGACCAAACTTTACTCCTGACCTGACCCTTCTCCCCAGCAGCAAAACTCGTATCTCCCACCTCACATATCCCCTTCCTGGCCCCTTAGAAACCTGCTTGCCCTCAAGGACACCACCTCCTACCCCACATCCTTGTCAGAGGAGATGTTCATCCTTCCAGCTTCCCCTTCTCCCACAGTGGCAGCCCTTAAGGTACGTGCCATAGTTTGGGGTAGGGGGTGGCCAGCACAGTGGCTTTGTTTTGTTTGCTTCGTTTTACTATGATTCCTCCATCACCTATCTAACTTTCCATCCCTCTCTCCATCCATCAATAAGTGTTTCTTCCTGATGCATTTCAAAGCAAATTGCAGACAGTACCCTTCACCATGCACATCACTAATATTCAATATTTGTTAGTGTTTTTTTCTTTTGAGATAAAATTTGCCTTCGATGAAATGCACAAACCTTAAGCGGATAGTTGCTAAGGTCTGACAAAGGCATACCCCTGGGAAACCAAACTCTTGTTGATATACAGAAATTACCATCATCTCAGGGAGTTCCTGAATGCCCCTTTCCCACTCACTGTCCCCACCCCGTCCCCCAAGAAGCAAGCACTGTTTTATTTTTCACCATACTAAGTTTGGATGATTCCAAAACTTCATATAAATGAAATCTTGCAGCATACACTATCTCGTGCAAGGCTTCACACAGGGTAATGCACTTGAAACTCACCCGTGGTATTTTGTATATCTGTAAGTTGTTCCTTTTTATTGACGACTATTCCATTCTATGTTTCTCTGTTTTCCTTTCTATGGGCATGTGGGCTGTTTCTAGTTTTTGGCTCTTGTGAACAAAGCTATTCTGAGCATTCGTGTGCAGGCATTTTGGTGTTCATTTCTCGTGGGTAAATACTTAGGCGTGGAATTACTGGGTCACACAGTCAGTAGATGCATGTGTCACCTGCCTGTGATGGGGATTTCTGTTTGATCAAATGATATTGGCAATCACTACTCAGTTTCTTCTGTGGGCCAGACTTGGTTGGATATCTCCAGCAAACGAAAGACCAAGAACTTGCCCTCAAGGTGCTTGTAGTCTAGTGAGCAGGACTAATGAGCACATGGCCACTTAAATGACAACACCTGGGACACGGGGCTCTCCATCTGCTAAAGAGAGAATGAATGAGGATGCCCAGCTGAGCCTCATGTTCTGAGCAGGGAGAGGTCCCAGCTTCCAGGAGGACTTCTTGCAGGAAGCAGTACTTAAGCTGCACCTGGAAAGGGAGGCTGAGAACTGGGCAGGGGGAGGAGAGTCATGCTAGGCGTGGAAGGAAGGAAAACCTGGGGGCAGGAAAGGCCCAGGTGTGTCCCAAAGACAATTGGCCTGGCCTAGAAGGGCCTGGGGAGTACAGTAGCCTAAAATCAGGCTACAGGATGTTCAGGGCACAGATCTTTGAATGTCAGGGTACGTTTTATGTTTTGTTTTGTTTTTTGAGATAGAGTCCCTGTCTGCCACCCAGGCTGAAGTTCAATGGTGTAATCTCCGTTCACTGCAACTCCCTACTCCCAGATTCAAGCGATTCTCTTGCTCAGCCTCTCGAATTGCTGGGATTACAGGTGACCACCACAATGTCCGGCTAATTTTTTGTATTTTTTTTTTTAGTAGAGATGGGATTTCTCCGTGTTGGCCAGGCTAGCCTCGAACTCCTGACCTCAGGTGATTCACTTGTCTTGGCCTCCCAAAGTGAGTTTCAGTTTTTGAAAGACTCTTCTTCTTCCCCTTGTAGGACACAGTAAACTGAGTTATCAGTCCTTTTAGCCCTCAAAACATCCAGACACAGCTATGAAATGTTTACGTTTCTTAGAATTTCCAGTTGCAGAAAAATGATTCTGTCATTCCAACACTGCTCCAGTGACATCTTGGTTTTACTTCTTAGTTTTTCAGTTAAGTGGTTAAGCTTCACAAGAACTGCATAGAGCTGGGAGTCTCTTTTCCCAGGATTAAACGGTTCCTACAATTGCTTCTTAATCACCCCCAATTTGGGGCTTCATGCCCTGCTCTCTGCTCTGTGCTGCCTACAGAACTGAAGGCTGGAAAAGCAGGATTTTGGCCACAGTACTTAAGTGAGAACATCTCTGATGCTCATGTTCCATCCTCAGCAACCTGGGCCACAGAACAACATGCTCCAAATGACCGGCATTGTCTTGAGGCTTCCACGTGACAAGAACGAGATTGTGCTTCAGGGTTTTTGCATTCTTTTCCGGTAGGACAAATCGTCTCTGGGCAAGAACAAATGTCTCCACTTCTTAAAGTCTGTGTATCTTTTCCAGACTTAGCAAAGAAACTACCAGCGATGAAGCCTAGCTGGGTCTCTGACTCAGAATCCTATAAAGAGACTTAGATGGCCTCAGGCAGGAGAAAAATCTGTTGACCAGCTCTTGCAGAACTTACAACACACTTGGGTTGGCAAGGCTCCAAAGTGACCTTCTGATGTGATTTGCCAGGTTGTAGAAAGTGGGCCGCCTTGGGGAGGTGCTCCCCCGAAGAAGAAATGGAGGACCACCGTGTAAATATCCAAGGTACCTGCAGGCCTTCACACCACCATTTATTCTATTTAGAAGACAAACCTTGCCGAAATAACTCAGATAGGTTCCCTGTGTACAAACCTCAGCTTTCATCCTGCTGGAGAGTGCGGGGAATAATTGCCTAATTATTTATAAATTTCCTGAGGTGGCCAGACAGCCCACAGCTAGAGGGCAGCTTGCATGGAGTTGTAGAACCTTTATGATTTCCTCTCCTCTGCCCCTATCAAGTAGACTGTCCCAGTTTGCTTGGAGTTTGTGGTTTCCGCACTGAAGTCCCATATCCCAGGGCACCCTTCAGTCTTGGGCAGACTGGAACAGTTTGGTCACCCTGTAAACAGTAGCAATCCTAAAAAGCACTTTCTCTAAATAAAACTTGGGCTTTCTAGAGTGTTGGTTAAAAGAATTCTCAGAGGTATGGGCTGACAGCTACTGCCCCAAATCCACAGCCATCTTGTCGCCTACCAGCGGTGGCTGAGTGGGGCACAGCCATGACCCTCTTCTAGCCAGACTGTCAATAACTTGGGCCCTGGGCCCTGGAGGATGTGCCGGTGAGTCAGGGGGAAGAGTCAGGACCATGGTTTCGGCTGCAAAGATTGTTTCTGGATAAGTTTCCAGTCTTTGAATGAGGCAATAGATCTTACATGTTTTATTTGTAGATTTCAGAGGAAGCAAATGATCTACACCCAGTAAACCTGACTGTGACCTGCAGTTAGCAGGTCAGGTCATTGCAGGCCTTTGGAGGCCTTTGTTCTGTGCTGGATTGGGAGAATCTGTCCCCTCTCCCACCTAGAAGAAAGATTACACAGCTTTGGAGGGTGATTTGTTGCACCCTGCAGAGTGAAAAGGAGACAATTCAGCTATGTAGGTTTTATTTCTGGAAGGTCATTCTCTTTTATGCCTATTCCTCTCCATTAGACTTGAGGGATCTGAGATTTTTGCCGCCAAGGAGGCCGCTTTTGTCCTCCACATATGTGAGTGTTGCTCCTCAGGCAGCAATCGCAGAAGCCAGTGCAGATCAGAGCTCTGAATGATCCCTCCCCTAAGCCGCATTCGAGATATTGTAGAAGTTTGGGAAATCCCATCGTTCCACAGGTATTGGGCCAAATAGTCTGAAGCAGATGTCGGTCTAAACACAGATAAAGAGTTCTAGGAGCTGCCTCCTATCCTCTATCCCACCCCCCACCACACACACTTGATACTGTGACAATGCACCTTTAACAACATTACCAATTGACCTCGAGGAGGCAAAGCTGAGCTCAGCGCCCACGGCTCTCAGACAATTGTGGGCATCTGTCCTCTCCCGCTCATGCCAGCCAAGACACACAATGTGTTCTACATTACGGACTAGACAGGGGGTCTGAAATACAAGGAAATAATTCAATCTTGTAGGCTGGGGTGAAATTGTGAATCAAAAGAACAATTTATGAGATCATGCAAACCTGGATGTGAAATTAATGCCACACGGGATAAGCCACTGCAGACCACCTTGTTTGATTTTATTTTTTCTTAGGAATAGGGTCTTCATCCTGCTATCATTTATGCTCCAGACACTAGAAAAACAACCTAACCCTCTTGCTAGAAATTCCTGTAAGTCTGATGTGTGAAGAGTTATGACAGTAGTGTGAGCTTGAGACAAATTTTGTCCATTATAAATGAATTCACTGTAGTGGAAGAGACTAAGCATGTTTATTAACAATTATCACGACCCAGCAAGAAAAGTGGAACTTTGGCCAGGGTAGTTGAACCAGAACTTTTCAAGTCATTTGTTTCAAGCTCAAAGCCCTGGTCCTCAGGACCCCACTCTCCTGGTGAACTGGCGTTTTCTCTGGGCTCCCATGAGACAAAAAGGAAGCCACTTCAGCCTTTTGCCATTCCTTCCTAACCTGCCACACAGGGTCCAGGAGCCAAAACCAGTCCTGGTCCCACCCTGGAGGAGCTCAGGACTGAGGTTCTGAGGGGTTCGGAGCAGGCCACAGGGCTGAGCATGGTTCACAGGGCTCCGGTAGCTGCAGAGACTCGAATCCATGGTGCTGAATAAAGCCACAACCCCATAGTTACTGGGATCAAGTGTCTTATTATGTCACTAAAATTGGCCATCAATGCCAGAAAGAATGGGAACCCAGCCATCTGGGCCCACCTACTCTTGGCATGGGGCCCTGTCCTATGGAGACTGACTGAAACACAAAATCACTGCTGCCTTCGGCCGTCCAGGTAAAAGTGGCCCCACCCCAAGCAGCTCCGCTAACCCATTTGTAGCAGGCCCTCTCTTCTCCAGGTGGCTTTTCCCAGTCCCTCTGGGCCTCCACCCCACACCTGCGCCATTCACTGCACTGGATGCCCCTACAACAAGAAGACAGAGAGGCCAAAGGAACACCGGCTCCCTTGAGCTACTGAAAGAGATTGTGGGCAGGATTGTATGCCGCACAGATGGATGCTAATGGGTAAAATTTGCTTTTGTCCGTTTAGTCCAACAATTGGGTAGCAGCTCTATGGAAAATAAAAATGAAAATGGTTCTGGTTATCTACAAACCATCCCCACACTTAGTGACCCAAACCAGCAACTCTTGCATCGTTTCTCAAAAGGCCAGGTGCTGACTGGGCTCTCTTGAGGGCATTTCTGCCCCGTGTGATGTTGGCTGGGGCTGAGGTCATGTGAGGCTTTCTTAGACTGGCACATCCCGGGTGACCGCTCATTTGACTGGCAGTGGGTCCCAGCAGTGAGTCTGGAGCTGAGCGGAGGCTGCTGACCACAGTGCCTACGTGTGGCCTCTCGTGTGCCTTAGACTTCTCATGGTGACTGGGTTCCAAGAGTGAGAGTCAGAAAAGGGAGCGCCCCAAAGAGGAAGGAGGCAGGAGGCTGGACTCAGAAGGCTGGTCCTGAGATGGGCACAATGCCACTTCCACTGGGTCCTACTGATTTAGCAAGTCCAGGGCCACCCCAGCTTTAAGGGGAGGGAAATAAACTCCACTTCTTAGTGAAGAGAGTGACAATTTACAGCCACCTTTAATCCCGCGCCATAACCTAAAGTACAGCCTTTCCAGAGAAGACAATGTATGCTAGCCCGTGCCCACACGAGCCTATTCTTTCAACCTACGCAATTCTTGCCAAGGGTCCCGAAGCCAGGCTGACTTCCCATGGACTTTAAAACCAGTATTCCCAGCTTAAGCAAATGGCAAAACCCAGTATCTACAAAAGATATAAAAACTAGCTGGGCATGGTGGTGTATACCTGTAGTCCCAGCTACTTGGGAGGCTGGAGAGGAAGGGTCACCAGAGCCTGGAAAGTCTAGGCTGCAGTGATGCAGTGAGCTATGATCACCGCACTGCACTCCAGCCTGGGCAATAGAGTGAGACCCTGTCTCAAAATAAAATAAAATAAAACCAATACTCCGCTCATAGCTCTTCCCTTGAAGTGGATACACTGTCCTCAGAAGGTGAATCAAAACAGGCGGAGCTCAGACCAGAGCCACCAGAGCAAAGGACAGCTCATTGTCAAGGTGGGAAGGAGCCTCCCCCTTGGGGCACCTGTGTTGGGCAGCACCCATGGGCTGGGCAGCAGCAGTTGCCATCTCCAGGGTCAGCCACCACACTCCCCAGTCACAGGCCACTGGGGAGGCACTGATCTGACGGAGAGTCACTTGTTTTCAAGTTCCTGTGAGCACTGACTCCTACTACAGCATGGACAGCCCAAACAGGTGCCAGCACTGGGTGGCGAGTGGGCAGAGATCGCTGACAGCAGCATCGTTTCTTCCCTCAATATTTGGATGCACACTGCCATGTTGTCCTCTAGAAAAGCCACACCAATTGCTAATCCTTATATCTAGTGTACTGGTTTAGCTAAAACCTGGACAACAGTGGGCTTAGGACTTAGCTGGAGGAGCTGTCTAGCATCCCAAAGGAAAGTCAGGCTCCCTTCCTTGTGTCCTCCTCCTCCTGTCAAAGTCACCCATGACCTGCTGGTGCCAGTCCTGACAGGCACCCTTCCATCTTTGCTCGCTCACTCACCTCCTCATTGCTGTGATCAGTGCTCCTGTCCACCCCATTCCCCATGGCTGGCCTTTCTCATTGCTCCGATTCCTTCTCAGTTTCCTTCATGAGCTCCTCTCTTCTGCCTACCCTTTGAACATTACATAGATATGTCCCAAGGCTTTGCCCCAGGCTTTTTGCTCTTCTCTTATTCTAAGGGGGGAACGCTGTAATTATGTCACTCATTACCACCCAGGGGCTTACTGCTCACAGATACCCATTCTTCAACTTAGATGTCCCTTTCCACGTTGCTTTTTGTTTGGGTTTTTGTTTGTTTGTTTGAGACAAGGTCTCGCTCTGTCACCCAGGCTGAAGTGCAGTGGCGCCATCACAACTCACTGCAGTCTCAACCTCCCAGGCTCAAGCAATTCTTCTGCCTTCCAGCTGGAACTACAGGTGTGTGCCACCACCCCTAGCTCATTTTTGTATTTTTTTGTAGGGATGGGGTTTCACTCTACTCAAGCAATTCTCCTGCCTCAAGCAATGCTCCTGCCTCTCAGCTGGAATTACAGGTGTGTGCCACCACACCTAGCTAATTTTTGTATTTTTTTTTTGGTAGAGATGGAGTTTCACCATGTTGCCCAGGGTAGTCGTGAACCCCTGGCCTCAAGCCATCCTCTCACCTTGGCTTCCTAAAGTGCTGGGATTACGGGTGTGAGCCATAGTGCCTCTCTCAATGGTCGATTCTACATCCTTAGTTACCAGTGACGATCTTTCTTGGAATGTCTCACAGGCATGTCAGACTCAACAAGTCCAGACTTGAACTCCTTGCCAGCGTGCTTTCCCTTGGATTTCCTGTCTCCATGACTGGCATTGCCACTGGGCCAGGTCCCCACGCCAGGGCACTGGAGCCAGCCTGGGGGACCTTCCCATCTATCTACACCCCCATATCCATTTAGTGATGAGAGCCTGTTGAGCCTGCCTTCTTTGTGCTTCCAACTCTTCCTGTCCTCCCTCTCTGCTACCATTGCCCTCATTCAGACCTTTATTACCTTAAACCCTTTGAAAGCACCCACTATGCAGTGCTCTCTGGGTCTCTAATCTTTTCTCAGTGCACCAAGACACAATGTAGAAGGATGATGCAATGGCACCATTTGTGACCAGATCAAGTCACAGACAGTGTGTTTCCCATACTGGCCGGGAGCGATGGGCTATTTACAGTTCCTTCTCTTTACCTCTAAAAAACATGCCAACAGACACCAAACCCTGCGTGGGCCTGATATTTCAGAACCACCTCACCAGCCGTGGTTTCTCTGACTCTGGGGCTGTGTGTGTGCCTTCCTGGGTCATTGATAGGCTTCTTCTCCCAGCTTCCCCTGGCTCCCTGGGGAGCCTAGGTCAGGAGGCACAGCAGGAGGTGTGTGGGAAATGTGTCATCACTTTTTCAGGAATATTCTCGGACCCATGCATCACACTCACAGGCCCAGGACGCATTTGCTTTGTGGAGAAGGCATCTCAAAGATGATCCTAGGGTCTGGGTGGCTCACAGGACTCTCCTGCAGTTGCTCCCTATTCTGGGTCTGAAATCATTCAGTTTGGGGTAATACTTGCTTGCATGCATGTTTTTTGGTTTTGGGGTGGGTTTGAGATGGAGTTTTGCTCTTTTCACCCAGGCTGGAGTGCAGTGGTGCAATCTCTGCTCACTGCAAGCTCTGCTTCCCGGGTTCAAGTGATTCTCCTGCCTCAGACCCTCAAGTAGCTGGGATTACAGATGGCTGCCACCGTGCCCAGCTAATTTTTGTATTTTTAGTAAAGACGGGGTTTCACCATGTTGGTCAGGCTGGTCTCAAACTCCTGACCTCAGGTGATCCACCCACCTCAGCCTCCCAAAGTGCTGGGATTACAGGCATGAGTGACCACGCCTGGCCATTACTTGTATGCTTGTTTTATGATTGTCTTTAAGAAACCAAAATTTCATGAAGCAAAGCAGCTGTGCCTTGTTCATCTCTGCCCCTTTCTCTTCTTAGCACCTGGTTCTAGTTTCTGGCACACGGTCATTGATCAATAATTATTGACTAATTCATTGATTGGGTTTTGGTCAATCATAACTTACGTTTATTGAGTACTTACCTGTGACACATACAGTTCAAAACACTAGATATATTAACTCATAAAATTAACTTATTGAGTCCATGTAACAACACCGGTATCCTCATTTTAGAGCTGAGAGTGAGACTTGGAGCAGTGCAGGTAACTTACTAAACACACAGAGTGAGTTAGAGGGAAGGCCACGAGTTGAACCTAGGCAACTGGATTCTGGAATCCAACTCTTAACCATAGCCAGCACTGCTTTTGTGGTACAAGGTGAATGAGGATTATGCATCAGTAGCTGGAGAGGTTGGTGGTGGTGAAAGTGGTGTCGTAGGGGGGATGTTGGCTCATAAAACCTCAATTATCACAGTGATTTACCCCAGAAAAAGGAAACCTGTGAACTGGATTCCTATAGCTTTGGTTGTATTAGGTTGGCCAACCCAGGTCACAAATTAGAAAAAGCAGGAGTCTGGGTAGACATTCTAATATTATTTTTTAGACAGGGTCTCATTTTGTCGTCGAAACTGGAGTGCAGTGGCATGATCTCAGGTCACTGCAACCTCCACCTCCTGGGCTCAAGTGGCCCTCCCACCTTAGCATCTGAGTAGCTGGGCCTACACGTGTGCACCACCATGCCTGGCTAATTTTTGCAATTTTTAAGAGATGGGGTTTCCAAGGCTCCATGTGTCCAAGGCTGGTCTTGAACTCCAGGGCTCAAGCAATCAACCCCACCTTGGCCTCCCAAAGTACTAGGATTATAGACATGAGTCACAGTTCCCGGCCAGGACACTCCTTTCTATATTAAAGCCTGGGTGATTGGCCCAAGTGTCCCCGTGAGGCTTATGAGAAGCAGAGAAGCTGAAATAATTCCTTTTGAAGTGCATCGATTTCTACCTTCTTACATTTTCTCTCCATTTTTCATTCCTATTTCATCTCCCCGTTGAACTGGAAGCTTTTGAGGGTAGAGACCTTACTTCAGGCTTCATTTTCCTCACAGTGATTAACTCAAGGATGGAGACTCAATCCATATTTGCTGACTCACTGATAGACTAGAATTTGGTTAAGTTTGGAAATTGGAAGGCAAGATATGGTTCACCAGACATTTTCAGGCTAGTCATCTCTTCTCTTCCTAAGACAGAGGGAGTAGCTGCAGCGGAGCTGAAGGCACACACAGCTGCTGTGCATTATGTTGTGATGACTGTGAAAGCAACTCTGGTTCCATACCAAAAAAAAAAAATGTAAAGGTGCTGACTTTTTCTGATGTCAGACATAACCCATTGGCTAGATTCTCCTTGGACTTAACATCCAGACCCGGTCTTTGCCACAGATGGAAGTTTATTAATTACCCTGAGCTGGTGAAGCAGGATCTAGTTCCTTCCCCTGCACTCAGAGAATTAAGAAGGACTAGTGGCCAAACACTACTCTGGAAAATTACTACCGACGTAGGAGATTTTGTGCCAGGCTCAAAAGGAAATGGAAGATTTTGACTGCTCATTCCTGAGCTAAGGAGAAGGCATTTAAAGACTTACCTGTACGGAACACTTAGTCTGCTCCCATCACAGACGCTTTCTCCAGACCTTCCTGTTTCCTCGTTCTTCTCCAGTGCATCTTTTTTTTTTTTTTTGAGATGGAGTTTCACTCTTATTTCCCAGGCTGGAGTGCAATAGTGCAATCTCAGCTCACTGCAACCTCCACCTCCCCGGTTCAAGCAAATCTCCTGCCTTGGCCTCTGGAGTAGCTGGGATTACAGGCATGTGCCACCACACCCAGCTAATTTTCTATTTTTGGTAGAGATGAGGTTTCACCATGTTGGTCAGGCTGGACTTGAACTCCTGACCTCAGGTGATCCACCCATCTTGGCTTCCGAAAGTTCTGGGATTACAGGCATGAGCCACTACGCTCAGCTCCAGTGCATCTTGGCTTCCTCATCCATTTCCGTTTTCAATTCAAATTTCTGATTCTTTCTATCATCTGCCTTCTCCCATCACCTCAAATAACCAAGTCTCCCTTCTTCTTTGAAAACTTACAAGCAAAATTCGAAAGAGAATTAGATCAAGTTTGCCTCTATCTTTCCCAACCTCAGTTGTAAGAATCAGAAAGTTCCTTCCAGTTAAAATCCACTCAGGCTAACAAAGCAGGGAAGTGGCCTTTGGTCTTTGGGTCTATACACAACACGGAGGATGAACAACCAGTCCACTGTCTACGTTTCTCATTATCCCTGTGTGCCTGAGGAAATGAGGCTTTTTAAAAATATACTAATTTAAGATCTGTGGAAAAATCTCAGTTTTTATTCTAGGTAATTTTATGACTCACTCAGGATAGTTCTGTTTTATCAGACCCTTGAAACTAAAGACTGAAAGGATTAAACAAAATACTACAGACTTCGCAAACCTGAGAGCAATCTATGACATTTAGGAGAAATAACTCCTTTAAGCTTCACCATTAATGTTGAAAATAAGAATTTGCACACAGTTATAATGAGCTTTGTCCTCTGAAAACTGTGGGAAGTAGTTGAGGCAGATATTTATTGGGTTGTCTCCCAAAACAGTGATGATCTCTTCTCTGATGATTACTCCACCGTGCCGAATAAGGGTAGGCTTGGGGCAGCCATATTTGTGCAACGTGGACTGGAGTGAATGGCTGGTTCAAGACGGGTCAGTCAGTGGCTCCTTCCTAAGACAATAGGAATGAAATCAAAAGAGACATTCGGTGTTTCTGCAGGTGGCTGCAAACGGGTTCTATTGGTAACCATGTTCTCTGATGTGTGTACTTGAGAAGCAGAGGTAGCTTACAGAAAGACAGAAAGAGGAAGAGAGGGAGAGGGAGACAAAAAGCCTGCAGAACTAAGAGAGAACTTCCAGGTTTCCCCACAGCCTTCCACTTCCTGGCCCCAGTTTCTTTCTACATTTCTGCCCGTAGGTTCTGTAAATCATCCCTCTGGCTTTATAATACATTTCCCCTTGCTGGTTTGAACCGGTTTTTATAACTTGAAATCAAAAGAATCCTAATTGATATGAGTGATATTTTTCTTCCAGGTATTTGATTAAAAATTCATATGTATTAGAGACAAAATTTAAATATAAGCATACCACTATCGAGGTACTAACAGAACAGCCAACGGGAAGATTGGTCTAGAGCTGCAGTGCTTTTAGGGGGTCATCATTTAATAACCATGGAAACTGAGGCCCAGGAAGGCCACATCCCTTTCCAAGGTCACATCTATGTCCAAACCGGGCCCCTAGACTTGACTCCTAGACCATTACTCTTTCGCTAATACTTCTTCACTTTGATTGAAGTATTGTATTTACATTCACAACTTGGGCACTTTTAAAAATACTCCATACATTATCTCTAGTTTTTGCTTGAAAATCTGAAACTGGAAGATGCTAAATGACATCAGCAAGGCTACACACTAATGGAACTAGAACTAGAAGCTTTCACCCAGGCAGGAGGCTCCGCCCAAGAAGCCAGATTTCTCTGTCCACGAATTCAGGTCAACGTTGTTGCAGTTAGATGGGCAAATCTATCAGGCAGAGTTTTGGGGGCCATTCATCTATTCAACAAACATTTATTGAGTACTTACTGAATTAAGGTGGGCATTGTTCCTGGTTCAGGAGATATGGTGAGGAATAAATTAGGATGATTGGTCTACTGAGTGTTGGTGAGCTTAAAGAGCTTTAAACCTAATATTTATGTATGTGGGGAGGGGGAGTCTATGGATGTTTGGGCTTTGAGTGGCAGCAAGAGTTTACCACTAGAGTGTAAGTTCCATGAAAGCAGAACTGGCTTATTTGACAGTGTCACCAGAATAAATACCATGGTGGCCAAAGCATGGTAGGGTGAGTGAGGGAATGAATGTGACTGACGCAAAGAGTCAGGGAGGTAAGCAACGACTACAACACGGTGACTCTGAGTACAGAAAGTTCAACTGTCCAGGCTCATCTCCTTAGCTGTCTTTCCCAGTTGCTAGAGCGTGGCTTCTTTAGAGTGAAGTTGTTTTGTTAGTGTATTTATTTTCTGAATTTCCAGCATACATAACAGTGAACTGGGGATATAGTCAAGGAAGCTCTTGCTCCTGTTAAGAGGTTGGGACATAAGAGGAACGCTTCCCCAACGTGGTAACTTTTAAACAAGTCTTGACAAGGTGAGAGAGAACTTGGGTAGTGTCTGCCAGAAAAAGACAGTTGGGTTTGATCAGGTCTAAGGCAGTCTCTGTTTTGACCCAGTTATTACTAAGTCCCTCCTCACAAAGACATGCACATGTGATTGTGGAAACAGTGGAATGTATCCGGGATTAGAATGAAATCTACCAGCCGATAGAAAGAATATAAATACAGAAGTGGGAACATGGGGGAAGCATGGTTCCATAGGTCCAAAGTCCGCTGAAGTGAGGGTTTTTTTGACTTGCCATGTTCTTGATTAAGAAATGTCACAGTTCCCCTTGGATTGCAAATACAATATCTGACCAACAGTAACACCATTGATTGCCATGGGTGCCTGCCTCTGTGTCATGTAAAAAAAAACAGTGAGATTTAACATTCATTTCTTCATTGAGTGTTGAATGATAAATCATCCATTCGTTCATTTATTCAATGTATGATTTCTACATTTATCTGGTGCGTATATTATGGTGGGTCAGGCTGTGAGCAGCTTAAAGATAAATTCACACAGGATTTCAGCTTGTCAGCTCTGTGTACAAAAGTGTTAGGTCCTCTATCATTCTTGGCCATAGTGGCAGGAGGTGGCCTTTGGAAATTAAAAGTACAAAACAAACTTTAGGCGGTTGCAGTGATAACCCACCTGCAGCAGGATTTAGATACCAGCCAGCTGGTCTGGACCACGTTTTCAAAGTCACTAGGAGTCCTGAAAACCTCTGTATAATAAGGTAGATTTTTCATTAAGTTATTTTTATTTTATGGTGCAGGAAATTGGTTGAAGCTGTCAAAAAGAATCACTATTAAGGATGCTTTCTGGAGAGAAGAATGCTAGGACAGCTTATCAGAGGGGTCACCCCAGGAAAGGGGAGGGATGCCTGTCACAGCCTGATGGGTGGTGTCTCCCCGTTGATCTCTGGCAAGTTGTCCTGGAAAGGATGGTCTGAGTTCCAAAGTGCAATATTATATTTCCAGTTAAAATGTAAAAATAAACCTTTTTCATAAAACACATTGGCCTCGGCATTGGAAAGCAGCTACAAAGCCCAGTGCTTTGATTGAGGAAAGCTGAAAGCAGACACTGTAATTGATAAAGGAGATAAGTCAATCTGTGTCCTTTAGAGAATAATGAGTTCCATTTTTCATCAAAAAGATCTTCTTGTGCCGAAGAAACATACTTTCAATAAATCTACTTAATGGTTTCCCCTCTAATGATATATAACATTGCTCTTCGGAACCGAGTGTTGCAGCGAGTCCCTGCCAACAACTGCAGGCCACCCATCATCTGCATTGGTAATTCAACCCAAAGAAAACCCAGGCAGTTCCCAGGAAGTGCTGCTGTGCAGGGGAAAATACCCAAAGGCCTTGCTGGGCTCTGTGAGCAGGTAGAGAGAGGATGGAATTTTGTATAAATAAGCTATCATTAAGCTGGAGCTCTTATGCAAATTTCTATTCCCTCACCGCCCTCGACCACTGCTGTATTCACGGATATATCAGTTCTAAGGAAGACTGTGTCAGACAGTTCAAGAGTTAAATCCTTCAGACACTTGGGTTGTGAGAACTGATTAGCTGTGTTTGTTCCTGGAGCTCACTGCTCTCCTACAGACCTGACAGTCTTGGTGTAGTTCGACGTGGACTGCAGGAGGGAGCCTATGTTTATTGCGTTGGGTATACTGAAGATCCCCTTCAACGATCCTGCCCGAAGCAGCCCCTTGCCCCATTGGAAGGTCTAAACCTCAGGTGACGCAGGCCTAGCAGAAGAAAGGGCTCCTGCCCTTCAAAGGGAATGATTTAGGGCCATCTGCACCCTGGTGTCAGGCAGCAGGACTGAGTTTCTATCCAGTTTATCTGTGTGAGCCCCACCTTTATAAATGTGCTGCTTTTTTTGCAAGGACCCAGCTTTATGTAACATAACCTATTTCCTCCAAGGGCACCCAGCCCTCCCAATACTGGCGGACTTCCCCACGTGGGAATCATTAAAAACATCCCTAGAGTTATTTCCTTATGTTGCTGTTTGTTTATTCTCCAGTCGCATGTGAGTCAGCCAGATCATGATTTGTGGCAGTTTTGCTTGTGAAATCTTACATAATTATATTTCTATTGTCATGTTGGGTCGAGCAGTTAGACCATATAGTGTTTTCTCATTGCACAACGTTTGCAAATCAATAAGGAGAAAGCCTGAACAATGTGATGACGTTGGCCAGGAACCTGGCCCGAGTCACCCAGAGGCGGCTCTGCAGTTTCGCAGGTACAGCCTATCTGTCCTCTAATTCCACTGTTGGGCAGGGTGACTAGGCTGGGTGGTGGCCTTTTGGATGGGTTTCACGGAGGTGATATTTAAAAGATGAGAGTGAGAGAACGAAAGAACAACAACAGCGCTTCACACAGAAACCAACCACATTTTTACTGCATTTGCTCCACGCTGGATTCCAACATGCTGGCCCGGAGCGTGGCTGGCTGGAAGCAACTCCAACAGATTTTCCCTTCCCCGCCATGTACATTATTTATTTTTTATCCTACTCACTGTCCCTAGTCCAGAGGCAGTTACGAAAAACACTCTTGATGCAAACCGTGAGTGGCTACAACACACGGATGGAGGTGGGCGCGATTCCCACAACTGGGAGTGGATCTGGGAAAATGATATATAGGGGCAAGACGCCCCCTTACTTGCTAAGTGTATACGGAGCTCAAAACCCACAACTGCTTTGTTTTGTTTTCAGTTCCTGGAGTATGATAAAACTACTTGCTCCTAACATTAGTTTGTATTTTTCATCAAATATCAGACCTGATTTAAAACATGTTTGTTTGCATACATCTTTTCGTAGTGCACCTTATAGTTATTCATACTGATATAGGATGAAGATAATTAATATCTGCCTAAAAAGAGGAACGATGTGACTCTGTATGAAGACAACAACCATCACATTCCACAGCACATCATTGGTTAGTTTTCAAATTGTCAAGCATTATTTAAAATGAGAGAGAATATAACTGAACACAAGCACCACGACAAAACAATCATAACAACAGAACCGAACCCAACTTCTCTATTATTAATCATGTTAAAATTTTAGCTCTGTTTCTAACACTTTTCTTTACTTGTTATTTTAAGCTCCAGTAGCAGGATCAGATTTCTGCTGCCTCTGGGCAAATGAGTTATGATCTGATCTTGAGTTCCAAGGGAAATGCTCAAAGTTTTATTTTTCCCCAGTTGAATAAACAGTACCATGTATATTATCTCTTGTGTTAGAATAGTGTTGTCTTCACATAAGACTCAAATAATGGTATTAGTCATTCATTTCCCTGAACACAGACACCCTCATGCGTGCTGACAGGTTTATAAGGATGCGGTGGCAGCCGCGGGTTCTGGGAGCTGCTAGACGGCCGAGTTTGATTTCTTGCAGTCCTGAGCGATGGAGCCCGGGGCTGCCTGGTTATTGTCCGCTTTCTCTCTCAGATGCTTGGCTTGTCTGAAAGATTAATACATTAACAAGAGCTGAAGGTCTGGGGTTGCACATCTTCAGACATGTTTATTAGCAGATGGCACAGAGGATTCAAAGGTCACCACAAAAGTGACATTTTAAAGTGAAACAACAATATTTATGTTCAGATAGTCTACTGATGAGATCATGTGGAAATGTTTTTGATTAAATTAGCTTATAAATGGTTGCCAATCTATAGAGAACTTAACATGCCACGTCTGTTTACCAAATGTTTTCTTCTCACGCTCTCACCTTCTAAATATTAGTGACCAAATGCTGTTTTATCTTATTTAAAAAATGTTTTTTGGTATGCTCATTTTAACTGTAGGATCAGCGTATCTGGTTTTTACTCCCCGAGTTGACTATTTTTATTTTCTCTTAAATCTAAGGATGTTGTCTCTTGCATGTGTTCTGAGATCCCACTTGCTATTGTTGCTGCTTTGAAAGAGTTTGAATTCTACTATGTAAATAAAACCGATTTCCTTTTTTTTAGTATAAATTGGGTCTCTGGAGAGACCCCAAATTCAGTCTCTTTGATGAAACCTTCTGTTCACATCTCATTAAAACAAAGCTATGAGCTAAATTTCAGAAATAATTATGATAGCTGCATTTTTGCCTTTGTAGCCCTTGGAAGCCACGCTTTGGTGGCAATGTGTGCTGGTGTTTCATAGACAACAACGTGAAAAAACAAACGCAGCTAAGGAGGGGGCGCCTCCTCTCAACTTCCTTTTCTTTTCTCTCGGCTTTGCCCATAACTTAGCAGGCGGAGTGTGAGTGAAAACTTTTACCTCGGAAAATGGCTTAACCAGACAATGCTCTACAGTACGAAGTGAAAACCAGTCACTTCGTACTGTAGAGTTTTGCAAGTCTCTACAGTCAAGACAACACACAAGTATTTCCAACAAAGGCAACGAAATGCAAAAACAATGATCGATTAGTAGGTTAAAACTTTCACAGACACATTACCCGAGATGTATATGGCCTTATATATTGTTTTGCATTTTGGTAATTGTGTAAGATGTAGATACTATTGTCTTGACTTTTTAAAAACATGATTATCTTTGTCTTATCTTTTGTACAGTTACAGAATTACAAATGAAAGGATACTGACAGGGGATTTACTCACTTTTCAAGAGGACCTTTGTCGATATTCATTGTTCCATCGATTGGATCCAATCCTTGTTCAGAAAATTGTTTCAAGGCACTTAAGGCTGCCTAAAAATGAAAAAAGAAAACAAAACATGGAGAGCCATTCACTGACTTTAATATAATGAACAATTAACTGTGAAAGAAAGCTGAGATAGAAAGACTCTCGTTTCCATAAGTCTAAAGAAATGCTTTTTTTGCATTGTTTAGCGAAAGTGCATCAGAAAGGCTGCATTACCAGGCAGCATTGTATATACATAGCCGGAACTAGAAGGGCTTTATTTCAGTCTTCTGCCTTATCCCTTCTCCACAATTTTGCAAACTTGTGATGTTTTTTCTGCTTCAATGGTGACATTGCATAATTTCTTACGTTACTGAAACTACAAATTCTTTTCCCTCAGACGTAACATCCAAATTTTCCACCTTGAGTATTCTTTCCAAACTGAGCATAAGGTATTGTTCAAATTTATAGACATTTAGCCCCAGTCAAGCTACAGAATGTCAGCAGAGGAATGGAGAGCAGGTCCTCGTGCAGTTTGAGGGGATGGATGGTACCATGGGATCCTGAAAGGATGAGGACAGAGAGAAAGTTCGGGCTGGTCATGCCCTGGGGAGACAGGCCTGCTGGGCAGAGCCTTCCAAGGTGTTGATAGGCTCGGAGTGCGTGGGAAGCCGCAGGGTGTGAACAGGCTGGTGGAGCCTCTCTGGATAGCTGGGAGGCACCAAAAATGCCATGCTGATAAGATCTACATAACATGTTGACACTCTTGTGCACGTTCCAAACTGTTATTTCTTTGAGGAAGAATTTGGGTTTTCCTCCCCTCCCCCAAGCCTGACACTGCTGAGCGAGATTGGAAGGCTCTGTTGAGTCTGAGATGGGCGTGAGCAGGCATGGCTGTTTTCACATTGGGGCATCCTGCTGGGTCACACTTGGGGCATCTGTGTCTTGTCAGCTGCCTTTGAAAACGAGCTAGTTCTTGGCAGTTTCCCAAACTTTTATCTGCCAAGAGCTCCTTTTGGGTAGCTAAGTGCCTGATTTCCTTTACATTTTTTTATTCAGAATATATTTTGGAGGTGTAATTTTTTTAGTTGATAGACTTGTGAGGTTACAGAAAACTTGGGTAGGTAGTACACAGAGTTCCCATATTCTTCCCTCCCCTACATACAGTTTCCCCAGTCATTACCATCTTGCACTGGTATAGTACATTTGTTATAGCTGATGAACGAATATTGACAGCTTCTCATTAACTGAAGTCCATGGTTTACAATAGGACTCACTCTGTGTGGTATTATAGTCTATGGGTTGCCTAATGGCATGTGTCCACCATTAGAGTAGAATACAAAATCATTCCACAGCCCTACACATCCTCTGTGGCCCACCTGTTCACCTTCCCCCACACCCTGCCAACCCCTGGCAATCACTGATCTTTTTCACCATCGCCACAGTTTTGCCATATAGTAGCTGGGATCATATAATATGCCACCTTTTCAGATTGGCCTTTTCACTTAGCAATGTGCATTTGAAGCTCTGCTAAGTCTTTTACTTTTTTTTTTTTTCTGAGACAGAGTTTCACTCTGTTGCCCAGGCTGGAGTGCAATGGCATGATCTGGGCTCACTGAAACCTCTACCTCCTGGGTTCAAGCGATTCTCCTGCCTCAGCCTCCCAAGTAGCTGGGATTACAGGTGTGCACCACCATGCCCGGCTAATTTTTATATTTTTAGTAGAGATGGGGTTTCACCATGTTGGCCAGGCTGGTCTCGAACTCCTGACCCTAGGTGATCCACCCGCCTCGGCCTCCCAAAGTGCTGGGATTACAGGTGTGAGCCACTGCACCCAGCCCCTCTATGTCTTTTTGTGAACGACATGCCTTTTCATAAATGAGCTTCATAGCTCCTTTCTCTTTATTGTGGAATAATGTCCTATCCCATGGATGTACCACAATTTGTCCATTCACTTATTGAAGGGCATCTTGATTCTTTCCAGTTTTTGACAACTATGAATAAAGCTGCTATCAGCATCCATCTGTGGGATTTAATGTGTAATATTCATAATACTTTTTCTTTCTTCTCTCTTTTCTATTTTTTTTTTTAATCACAACTCCTATAACCAAACAAAAGTCAGCATGTGTCCTTTATTTTCCTTTAGATTACTCCTTCCTTTTGAATCTTTAAACTGGGCTTCCTAGTTCAGAGGTGCTAATGTGAATGCCCACGCAGGTCTGCAGCCCTGGCCTGAGCATTTCCAAGCAGGAAGATGCAGTGCTCACGTCTTGGTAATCATCATAATCTCTGTGGACCAGTAGCGCTGCAGGGAGAAGGTCGGTGATGCCACCCCAAAGCTCCTGATCCTCACCCATGTTCATGCTGGGCAACAGCTGAGTAGGTTATGATGGGAAGTGGGCACTGACTTCAGTGGGGTAGGAGCCGTGTGGCCACCTCCCTGGGTACTATTTTAGGTTGAATTGGGCTCTTCTACATTCATATGTTGAAGTCCTAACCCCCAGTATCTCAGAATGTGGCCTTATTTAAAAAGAGGGTTGGTACAGATGTAATTAGTTAAGACGAGGTCATACTGGAGTAGAGTAGGTCCCTGATCTAATATAACTGGTATCCTTCTAAAAAGAGGAAATTGGAATACAGACACACACAGGAAGAACACCATGTGAGGATGATGGCAGGGACTGGAGAGATGCCACAGCAGCCAAGGAAGGCCAAAGATTGCTAGCAAAGTACCCAAAGGAGAGGGGCCTGGAACAGATTCTCCCTCACAGCCCTCAGAAGGAACCAGCCCTGCAGCACCTTGATCTTGAACTTCTAGCCTCCAGAACTGTGAGACAATACATTTCTGTCGATGAAGCCGCTTGGTTTGTAGTACTTTGCTCCAGCAGCTCCAGCAAATGGTAGAGGGTCCTCATAGTTTCTCTCTAAGGATAGCAAAATCTCAGTCTCTCTCTCTCTCATGTTTCCCTGTATTATTTTTTATTTTTTGTTATAAAAAATGGTTTTGTTTTTTTTTTCGAGATGGAGTTTCGCTCTTGTTACCCAGGCTGGAGTGCAATGGCGTGATCTCGGCTCACCGAAACCTCAGCCTCTTGGGTTCAGGCAATTCTTCTGCCTCAGCCTCCTGAGTTTCTGGGAATACAGGCACGCGCCACCATGCCCAGCTAATTTTTTGTATTTGTAGTAGAGACGAGGTTTCACCATGTTGACTAGGATGGTCTCGATCTCTTGACCTCGTGATCCACCCACCTCGGCCTCCCAAAGTGCTGGGATTATAGGCGTGAGCCACCGCGCCCGGCCTAAAAATGGTTTTTTTGTCATAGAAAAGTGAGAATATATAGACAAGCAAAAAGAATGTAAAAATATCCACAATCCTGCTCACCATTCACAACTTGTGGTATGTCTTTCCATACCACTTGCTTTTTTTTTTTTGACAGAGTCTCACTCTGTCACCCAGGCTGGAGTGCAGTGGTGTGATCTCAACTCACTGCAACCTCTGCCTCTTGGATTCAAGCAACTGGATCAGGGACATAGCCTACCTCCTCCTCCCAAGTAACTGGGATTACAGATGTGAGCCCCACACCTGGCTAATTGTGTACTTTTAGTAGAGACAGGGTTTCACCATGTTGGCCAGGCTGGTCTTGAACTCCTGGCCTCAAGCGATCCACCCACCTCAGCCTCCCAAAGTGCTGGGATTGCAGGTGTGAGCCTCTGCCCCTAGCCTCCATATCACTTTCTATCCCCTCCCCACGTCTACAAACTTTAGTCTGGATCACATCTTCACACCATAGGTAATCTGCTCTTTTTTTTCATTGATAATACTTGTACACATTCATGGGGTAGGTAATGATGTTGCAATACACATAATGCACAGTGATCAGATCAGGGCAATTAGCACATCCATCATCTCAAACATTTATCACCTCTTTTTGTGGGGTTCATATAATGTCCTCCTTCCAGCTGTTTGGAACTACATATTATTGTTAACTATAGGAATTCTACAGTGGTATAGAGCACTAGAACTTATTCCTCATATCTAGCTATAATTTTATATCCTTTAATAAATTTCTCCCTATCCCTCTCTTCCCCCTGCCCTTCCTAGCCTCTAATATCCTCCATTCTACTTTTTACTCCTACAAAATCAACTTTTTTAGCTCCACACATGAGCAAGAACAAGTGGCATTTAACTCTGTGTGCCCAGCTCATTTCACCTAATGTTGCCCAGCTCCATCCACATGGCCAGGAATGACAGGATTTCATTCCTTTTTACAGCTGAATAATATTCAGTGACCGCACAGTATCCTGTCGACTTTATATGCCCTTGTAGGTTTAGCCAGTCCTACTGTTGGACATTCAGGCCAGTTCAAATTTTTAAGCTGTGACCAACACTGCACCAAACTTTCTATTAGTTGAATCTTTATGCATAATCCCAATATTTTCCTTATGATAAATTCCTAAAAATTGCATTTCTGAGCCAAAGATGAAGCCCATTTTTAAAGATTCCCACCCCCCCCCCCTTTTTTTTTGAAACAGAGTTTTGCTCTCATTGCCCAGGCTGGAGTGCAGTGGTGCAATCTTGGCTCACGGCAACCTCCACCTTCTGGGCTCAAGTGATTCTCCTGCCTCAGCCTCCGAGTAGCTGGGATTAAAGGCATGTGCTATCATCCACGGGCAATTTTGTATTTTAAGTAGAGACGAGGTTTCTCCATGTTGGTCAGACTGGTCTTGAACTTCCGACCTCAGGTGATCCACCTGCTTCAGCCTCCCAAAGTGCTGCTATAACAGGCGTGAGCCACCATGCCCGGCCTTAAACATCTTAATATGAGCTCTCCATCTACCCTTGGAGAGGCTATGCCAGCAGCAGCAGTGGGAGGAGGGTGTTATTCTGGGTGCTGCTGGAATTACCTCTCAGAACCATTTTGTGGCTCAGAGAAGCAAACCTGTTTTGTCATTTTTTTGGTCCCACCTTATTTTAATGTATTCATCCTGGTTGTTGACCTTCTTCACTAGACCTGGCTTTGTCTAAAGTTTTTCTGTTTTCAAAAATTAAACTCACTCTCAAAAGACTGATGTTTGGACAGTTCTCCCCACCCTCCCTGCAAGAAAAGAATTCACAGAGGAATTTGACTCTCATGGAACTTTGATTCAGTGACTCTGAGGTCCTTTCAAGTCCTGAAGTGCTGAGGCAGCTATGCTGAGAGCAGTCCCAGGTGTGCACGTGCCCACGGGCTGGGCCCATCAACCGGGCCGCTGTTCCACTTCACACATGTGCCTGGGATGCAAAAGGCCAGCCTTGCTTACTTGTAGGCTCCAAGGACCAATCCATGCCAGACCTTTTTCCAGATATTCCCAATTCACAAAGTGGGCTCCTGAACTTGGAGTTATTTGTGTATTCAACAATTTGAACAAATGACCAGCTATTTTGTTCTGATCCATTAATATGTGAATTATTGGCATAAATGCTGTTATTTATCAATTTCTTCCTAAATGGACAATTACATTTTTAATTCTATTATTTTTTGTAATACACTGATAACTTACTTAACATTTTCTGTGATGAAAACATTTGAAATATATTCTCAGAGCAATATTGAAATGTACAGTATCTATTCTTAGATCTATTCACCACATTGTGCAGATTTCCAAAAAAATCAGACTTATCCTTTTTATCTAACTGAGATTTTGTACCTTTGACTATCGTCTTCCCATTCCACCTGCACCCAGCCTCTGTGCCTACACTACTCTCTGCTTCTGCCAGTTCGATTGTTTTCTATCCCACATATAAGTGAGAACATGCGGTATTTTTCTGTTTGGCTTATTTCACTTAGCATAATGTTCTATTCATGTTGTTGCAAATGACAGAATTTCCTCCTTTTTAAAAGGTGAATAGTATTCCATTGTGTATATATACCACATTTTCTTTATCCATTCATCCGTTAATGGACATTTAGGTTGATTCCACGTCTTTGCTGTTGTGAATACTGTTGTAATAAATGCGGGTGTGCAAATAGTTCTTGACATCCAGATTTCAAACTTTTCAGGTAAATACTCGGACGTGAGAGTGTTGGATCCCAAATGCACTATCACAGAGGGCTACCAAGAGCCAGGAAATGGAACTTTGCAATGTGATATCGCTGAATAGGGTTCCTAAGGACTCTAGGGCTTCTCAGTCCTGTTTTATTCCTAGCAAGAACAAGACAACAACTAAAAATGATTTTTTAAATATTTTTAAAAATCGTTTCTAGGCTACTTGTAGCCTGTTTTCACTAGGTGCACTGGGAATACTTGGTTCTTAGTGTGGCCTAAACACCAGAACCAAAGGATCTACTTCACCCAGACCAGGACCCATGGCACCTGCTCTCTCCCATCGGAAGACAGCTGCATATATGAGACAAAGACCAGGTCTCAGGGAGCAGCTTCAGTGTTTTAGCTCTTGCAAAATCTCCTGGATGACTTTATCAACATGCCAGGCAGGTCCCCCATGTGCTGTCAAAATGATTGTCATCACTCCAAGAATGTCCTATAGTCTGGAATGGTGGCGTGCTTTCTCACTTGACACCATGAACGGATTTTCAAAATTCTTGTGTGGCTGCTCTCCTCCACAGGTATGCTTAAAGGCTTCCAAAGGACAGTCCATTATCTACCTGATCAGATAACTCAACCCACATCTCACTGATAACCCTGCATACAATAGCTTATAATCATGAGAGGGATTTCTTTCTAATTGATAAGAGGCAGTGGTGACCGATTTATCTTAACCTGTGTAAACAGTAATAGCTACCATTTGATGAGCATCACTCCGTCCTTGTCATAGGACCAACCCTTTACCTGCCATGACCTGAGGTGTTATCACAGCCTTGTGAGATAGTTCCTACCCATTAGGAAACAGAGGCTCAGAGAATTCAGTAACCTACTTAAGGTCACTGTGGTGGAGCAGAGATTTGAAACCAACATATATTCTTGGTCAGATCTCTCTCTCTCTCTCTCTCTCTCTCTCTCTCTCTCTCTCTCTCTCTCTCTTTTTTTTTTTTTTTTTTTTTGAGACAGGGTCTCACTCTATTGCTCAGGCTGGAGTGCAGTGGTGTGATCACAGCTCGCTGCAGTCTAGACCTCCCAAGCTCAAGCGATTCTCCTACCTCAGCCTCTCAAGTAGCTGGGACTATAGGCAGGCACCACCATATTTGGCTAAATTTTTTTGATTTCTAGTAGAGACAAAGTCCTGCTACGCCATCCAGGCTGGTCTCAAACTCCCAAGCTCAAGCAACCCTCCCACCTTGGCTTCCCAAAGAGCTGGGATCACAGGCATGGATCATGTCTCTTATTTCCTCCAAATTTAAAACTGCTCACATTCAGCATACCCTGTTTCAGCAGAGCTTCTTTTAATATTAATATTTCAAAATTACTCTTATTACCTCTTCCATACCCATTCTGTTAATTGTTTCTCATCAATAATTACTTGAGGTAAGCTCAGAAAGTTATCTCCACTTTCTAGAAAGGGATTGTTTTGTGGGGAGCACACGGTTTCCCGTTGGCAGTCCGCTCCCAGCCCTGGGTTGGCTTCCGAGGCTTCGCTCAGCACCTCTGTAACACTTGCAATTTTGGCTAAAACTGAATGACTAGAGTAATTATTTTGTCACTTGGGTTTTATTACCCAATGGCCACAAACAAGACTACTGGATTCTTCCTTTCTTCAAATTCTGAGGGTCTTGTTCCCTCTACTTGTCTCTCTTCTCCATTTTTCTGAACAGACTTTCATTTCTTACCTTCCTGTGGCTTCTGGCAGGAGGGAGAAGCCTCAGGGTTTTGCTGGGTGCGTGACATGTAGGACGTGGCAGCGAGAAGAGGTACTGGGATTGCAAAGGTGAAGCGAACAAAAATCAAGGGTGAGGGTTTAACTGTGATGTACAGAGAGCGACAAGCTCAATACCTTCAGGAAAACAGTGGGCAGAGCTGCCCGTGTACCCCTCTCGCAGGTACGGGCAAAACCCTTCAGAGCGACTGCCTCTGCTGCTCGTCATGAGCTCAAGGAATTAGGGCTCTCCTCTCACACTTCGTCACCCCCTACTTTCCCAGAAACGACACTTTACAGATTAAGGAATGGCATGGAAAGAGATGAGTTTGCTTCTCTTTCTATAGGAAAACGTCCACAATAGGATCACGTCAGTACCTGTAAGAGCCAGGCTACCTTTAGCAAGACCCAGGTATATACTGAAGTCGGCAAGCAGAACGAGCTTTTGCTACCAGATCGATGATTTCAAAGAACATATAATGCAGTGGCTTTGTGAACAATCACTAAAATTTAACAGTCCACAAAAATGTTTTACTACACATCTCCAAACCTGTCCAGAAGATGGTAAAATCAACAATAGCCTCAGGTTTAAACTAGAGGCCAGTTGCTTTAAAATTCAAAAAATGATAAACATGCTGTATAATGTTAAAAGACACTCTGGAGTGAGGGAAAAAATCAAATAACCTTCATTTTGGAAACCTACTTGAAGCCTAATTAAGAAGCAAGCTCTAAACTTTATATTTACTGAGAGAGTAAATTGATAACAAGGTGTTCAAATCCTACGGTCTGCAGCTCATTTTCAACATGGACAATTTGCTATGTAATAAATGTAAAGTAATCTTGGGGAGTTGTGGGCAGGAGGCAAATCTGGGTTCCTTAATGAGGAACATCCTGAATGATGCTTAAATCCAAGCCGTGTAACTTCCCACATGCTGAGGATTAGAGAATTGCAAAGATACACTAACATAAGTATCCAGAACTCCCCATAAGTCTTTGGCCATAAACAAACAGACAACTAAATGATTTCATTTCCAAGCTCAGAAGACATTTTCCTGGCAGATCAAACCAACACATTTAGCATCTACTTGCATGTTACCGCAGCCTAACTGGAATCCTAAACTTAGCTTTATGACAGTATGTTCTAGGATTTTGAAAAAAGAAAGAAAAGGTACATCTAAAGCAATAAATGTAGCTTCATTTGGAAGGAAAAAATTAAACAAGTTTTTTAGAGAAGTGCATGACATTTCCTTTCCTTATTTCTGTCTTTTCAGGTAAACACATATTCATTTGCATGTGATTGTGTGCGTGTGTGTGTCTGTGTCCCTTAGAGAAAAGCATGTGTATAGATACACAGAAATATTTTTGTCCCCCGAAGATTTTACAACTGTTTTGTGAGTAAAGCCCCACAGATCCTAGAACAGATGTCACTACCGTTTCATGTATCGCTTGCTTTGCATGTAGTTATAGCAATGCCAGAAACATGATGCCAATAAGATACTTTTCATGCCTATTTGTTGGCCTTCCTTTGTGCACACACGCACGTGCACATAGAATGCCCATAGAATGGAGGTGAGTCCAGTCATTTTTGTAATTTCTTACTTTCACCTTGTCAATTAGCAATCTGCAAATAGTGTTGAAACCAGCCCTGCTTCCTTCTTCAGAATTAAACAGTTTGTAACCACAGTGTAGCAGCATTTGGCCATTCTCTGAGAGATAACAGCAGGCTTCATGAGCAAAATGTGGGTATTAACCTATCCCCTGACATGTAGTTCTCTGTGGGTCTGTGAGCATTGATGCCCAGCGCATCTTTTCATTTTTTCTTTTTTCATTTCAGACTTCCCCGACCAACGTCACATTCTGGTTCCCAGAAACAGACAAATAGTTCCCATTAAAGTAGATGGTAACCAAACGTGTCTAAATGTGGCTTTCATTTTTTAAGTGTTCAAAGTTTTGGTTTGTTTTGCCCTCTCTGCCCGAAGAGCTTGTTTATGTTGAGCTCTTCCTGGGAGCTGATCTAGCTGCTAGATTCACCCCAGAATGCACACAGTGGTCATATATGCAGTTCATTAAATCTGTCTCCTTTCACAAGGAAATGAGAGGTTTCAAACGTAAATGTCTTCATGTGCAGGTGAGTATTCTCCTAATTTCTCATCCCAACAATCTCTGATACTGATTCTATATTAAATCATCAAAATAACTCAAAAACCAGGAGGTTCTTCAATAAGCTTGAAAGTCTATTGCCCAAAGTATATGAATATTAATGTTTCTAAGTCATCCTTTTCTCTCTTTGAAAGGTTGGTAATTAAATACCATGTACCATGTCTCTTTTTATATAAAATAAGAGAAACCAAAAACAGACGTGTATGTTTCTAAACTTACCACATTACGACAGGCTCTTCAGTCTATTACATTTCAGATGAATCAATGATATGACCATTTTTTTTTAATAAAAAAGGATTATATTGAACTTTACCCCATTTGTTTCCCTGTTTTCTAATAATTTTATCATAGCCTGCACTTTTTATTCATGCTTCCACAATCCTCTCAATTCAGATAATTTCCATAAAATTGGTACTTTCTACTTGTCTATTTCTAAAACTTACTCTCGGAACAAAGGAGCATCTGCCTGCTAAGGTGATGGTTACTCATGAAAAAAATAGAGTAGGTGGTTGGAAAGACATGCAGATTCTAGACAGTTGCCTCAGACAAAGAACAGGTGTTTTAGCTCTAGAATTTGGGGAATTCACTAAAATTGAGCACTTAAATCAGACTTAGCCACTGCCTTTATTTCTGTGGTCAGGCTCTTAGAAGGGGAATGGCGTAGCTGCTAGCCTTGACAAGCAGAGTGGAACTGACCGCAGGAGTAACTGCACGGAATGTGTTCTGTGCTTAGAACAACGTTCAGTGCAGCATCCTTGCTACTAGGTCTTCCTCTAACCAGGCGCTTCCTGTTTTCTGAATATTATTCCTTTTCAAATTCTGCTTTTTTGTCCTTTACTTAATTTCTTTTTTTTTTTTTTAGACAGGGTCTGGCTCTGTCTCCCAGGCTGGAAGTGTAGTGGCACGATGTTGGCTCACTGCAACCTACACCTCCCAGGTTCAAGCGATTCTTGTGCCTCGGCCTCCCAAGTAGCTGGGATTACAGGCCGGCATCACCATGCCTGGGTAATTTTTGTGTTTCTAGTAGAGATGTGGTTTCTCCATGTTGGCCATGCTGGTCTCTAACTCCTGGGCTCAAGCAATCCATCTGCCTCAGCCTCCCAAAGTGCTGGGATTACAGGTGTGAGCCACTGTGCCTGGCCTATTTAATTATTTTTTATTCAACACAAAGTTCCCTTTGTCATGGGGCTTACTGAAACAGAGCTATGGGTACATCCGTCTGCTGCGAGGTACGTGTCCACACAGCAGGCTCATCTGTGTGGTGGGCAGCATTGCAGGCTCACTCCTTGTGGTGGGCAGCATTGCAGCCCCCCAGATGCCTACATCCTAATCCTCGGAAGCTGTGAACACATTACCTCCCATTGCAAAATGGACTCTGCACATGAGATGAAGGTATGAACGCTGAGGTAGGAAGGTTAGCCTGGGTTCTCCAGGAGTCCGCTTCAAATGACACAAGTCCTTTAAATCGGAGAACATTTCCTGGCTCTGGTCAGAAAGAAGGATGTGGCTAGGGACAAAGGGTCCAAGAAAGGCAATGTTGCTGGTTTTGAAGATGGAGGAAGGCGGATTCCAGCTTTGAGAGGTCACTCACATTCCTTGTGTTGAGTTAAGAAATGTGAGTGGCCTCTAGAAGCTGAAAAAGGGAAGGACGCGGATTCTCCCCTAGAGCCTCCAAAAATGCACTGCTGACGCCTGATTTTAGCCCAGTGAGAACCTTGTCTGACATCTGGCCTACAGAACTCCAAGATCATACAATTGTGTTGTTTTAAGTCACTAGGTCTGTGGCAATTTGTTAAGGCAGCAAGAGAAAACGAACAGACTGTTGCTGTCACCTGAACAAGGAAGGGAGAATGCTTGGCATGTGGAGTCGGTTAGACCTGGATCAAAACTCCACCTCCACTGCAGACCAGCTGTGTGTCCTTACGCAAGTCATTTTATCTCTCTGACCGTCTTTTTCATCATTTGTAAGTTGAAGACTACATGAATACAACAGATTATTTCAGAGGTGAATGCCTTGACCCTAGTGGTGTTTAATGAATGAAGGTTTTCGTTACACATCTTTCTCTCTTTTGCTCTCTTGAGTCCAACATCCAGTCATGAAATTCTTTACACGCCCTTTCTCACTCCATGTTAAGTTCAATTTCCTTTGTATTTTTCTTCATTCCTTCAGCCTGTTGCTCTCTCACTGGTCTTCCTAGGATAAAATTATCATTAAGCCAGTCTTTCAATCAAAAGCCATTAGTAACTCCCAGCCCTACAATCACATTCCATATCTTTGGCCCAGTGTTCAAGGACCCCATTGGCTGGCCCCATTCAATCCCACAGCCTCACCGAGTGCCAGTCCATTTCCCAGAGTGTGACGCCCCCAACCCAGGAGACCAGTCCCCAGCCAGTCTCCACCCAGCCAGCTAGTGTGGAGATGCCCCATGGACCTTCTGCCCTGCTGAGGTTGGTGTGCCCACTGTCTCCACACCTTTGCCCCTGCAGTCTTTTCTGCTTCTCCAGGTGGATGCCCCTAATTCCCAGCCTGTCTCTCTTTGGATTCTTAACAGTGCTTGCCATTTGCCTCTCTAAACTGTGAATTGCCTTTGATGTGTTTACATCTTAACTCCCAGGTAGCTGGTCAACCCTTGGCTGGCGGGGTCACTTCCCCCTTTGAAATCTCCACAGGGTATCTACAGAACATCCTCAAAAAAATATTCCTCAGCTGATGACCATTCACTTCTATCTGAAGTTCCCCCAGGCAGACAGGTGCTTGCAGATGGGGGTCTTATTCTGTTCTCTCCGTTCTCAGAGTCAGCATCTTGCCCTGGTTGGCTTTCCTCTCGGCAGGGTGTGCTCCACATGTCTCTCCACCTCTAACACACCCCTCCACCCCACCTCTGGTCTCTGTGGCCAAAATGCAGTCCCAGGAAGCAGGACTGGGTTGTATCTATCTGTCCAAGAAAAATGTAGGAGCCAAATAATTTACCTCCAAAGAATATGGATAATAGTTACTGTTTGTTTGAGATGTTAGTCATTTGAGCTGTCAATCATCCGTCATCTTTGAGGTCTGAAACACGTTCTTTGCTCTCTCCAGACCAGTCTGGGGTCTGCAAAGGAGAGGCCTGGGAAACTTTATCTGGGAAAACTCCACCATTGGGGTTTTGCCCAAGACCTTGGTGGTGGCATCTCCTGAACCAGAGGGACCCGAGGGGAGCACCTCTCGCCTGAGAAGAGCCTGGCTTTGCAGGGCAATTATGGCAGAGTTCTGCCTCCACCCCTCACCCCTCACTGCTTGGAAGGTCCCTTTGAGATTTCTTGGTCCTCTTATATTCAACTCCAACAAAAATGTGAAGCATTCCTGCTGAACATGGGCACAGACAGCTCTACTTAGGAATTTCATTTTGGTTTGAGTAATTGATAAAACCTTACATTATGGTTATTTCATCATTTTTGCTGCACTTAACGTACTCCTAGAGTGCATGTGGGAATGTTGGGGAGAGGGGGTGATGGTCAAACAAGATAACCTTTCAATTTCTGTTTAATTCTGAATATTGGTTTTATTGAAATAGAGGTCCTGGCATAAAAGACAGTAAAGGCAGGTGACTCACTGGTCCTCTCAGTGGGTGACGGATGCAGCAAGCCTGATGTTTTTCTTGGGACATCTGGTGGCCATCCTAGTGGTAGGAAGACAGCAAAGATGGAGCCAGAACAGACCGCTCCATTCCAAATGTGTCTCCTTAACCTCTTACATCTGATTTTACACGTTTATTCCTATTTTTCTACTTTTAAAAATAAAAGTTCTAAATATTTGCAAAAGTACAAAGGACAATAATACACTGAAGCTCCCTCATCCATCATCCACATGAATTATCAATATTTTGCCAATTTGTGTGTGTGAGTGTGAGACAGGGTTTCACTCTTGTCACCCAGGCTGGAGTGAAATGACACTCTCTCAGCTGACTGCAACCTCTGCCTCCCAGGTTCAAGCAATTCTCCTGCCTCAGCTGGGATTACAGGCACGCGCCACCACGCCCGGCTAATTTTTTGTGTTTTCAGTAGAGATGGGGTTTCACCATGTTGGCCAGGCTGTTCTCAAACTCCTGACCTCAGGTGATCCACCTGCCTTGGCCTCCCAAAGTGCTGGGATTACAGGCGTGAGCCACCATGCCTGACCTATGTTGCCAATCTTGTTTCAGGTGTCTCACTCCATATTTTTCCTGTAATATTCCAAATCAAATATCAGATAAAGATACATGCCATTAACACACCTGATAATATCAACTCTAAATCCTTTGTATCATCTAAATACCCACGTGAACATTTCCCTAATAGTCTCAACAATGTCCTTTAAAGTCAGTTTTTGAAACTACATCCTGACAGTTCACACACTGTGTTTGATTGATCCTTTAAGATCTAGGAGTCCTGTGGTGGGCAGGATAATGGCCCCCAAAGATGCCCATGTCCTAATCCATGTTACCTGTGATACGTTACTTTACCTGGCAAGGGGACTTAGGGTAAGAAGCTGGAGGACAAGTAGCCGGGACTACCCAGGTGGGCCCAATCTAATCATACACATGCTTAAAATTAAAGAACCTTTCCCAGCTGAAGGCAGAGATGAGGACGTGCTGATGGGAGAAGGATTTGAGGGACGTGTCATTACTGGCTCTGAACATGGAGGAAGACGCCATGAACCCAGGAATGCAGCAGCCGTTAGAAGCTAGAAAGGCAAGAGAACGGCTTCTCCCCTAGAGCCTCCAGAAAGGAACTCACCCCTGTGGACACCTCAATAGCTGCAGCGAGTCCATGGGATTTCTGACCTGTAGAACTGCAAGATCACACGTTGGTGTTGGTTTTAAACCACGACATTTGTGGCAATTCGTTACCACAGCCATGGAAAATGAATATACAGCTTTTAAAGAGGGACTGAAAGTCACACTGAGGTGTAAGGTTGGTGTTGGGTCCAGGGAAAGGGGAGAGTCTGGCTGAGATGCCTGGGGAGGGGAGGCTGGGCCTGAGAAGAGAGGCCGAGGTGCCAGGGGGTCCTTGGTTGCCTCTGCCCATTCCCCATGGGCCAGTCAGGCAAGAAGAGAAGAGCTCACCCCACTCCTGCAGAAGGAGGATCAGGCCACCTGCCCGCTACACCCTTCAGCAGCCTCCCCTGCACTTGGAAGGTAATCACACCTCTTCCCAGGGCCCACGCACCATGCCCCCTTCACTGCTCTGCTCTGTGCTGGGCTCTTTTCTGTTCCTCTCCTGGGACAAGCTCCTTTCCACCTCAGGGATTCCCACTGGCTGGTCCCTCCAGCCATCCCTTCTCCACCAGCTACTCATCAGCTCTAGGTCTTAGCTCAAGGGAGGTCTCCCCCAACCACTCTGTCTAGAGTGTTGGCCCCCAAAAAATCACAGCACTGTGCTTATGGCACTTGTCTCAGTCTGTCATTATTTCCTTGAGGGAGGGGCCTGGCCTCTCTGACTCACCACTGGGTGTGGCCACACATTCAACAAATACTCATGGAGAACCAGGCACCACGCTAGGCGCTAACAGACTGTCACCACCTTTTTATGGCATGCATCGCAGCAGGGAGACAAGCAGGACAGCAATGGCAGTGGAACCAAACGGCTGTGAGGAAAGGACATATAGCAATGGCACCAAGAGGTGTCCCAGAGAGGCAGCATTTGGGGTGAGCCACAGGGAGCTGGGGTGCAAAGTCACTCAGATTGGCCGCAGCCTCGAGGGTGAGTGGGAATTGAGGGCACCGTGAGTGTCCCAGGCAGTTTCAAAGTGCTGATGTAGAAAAGAGCAGTGCCTTATTCTGGGGAAGGCTGGGCCACATCCAAGGGATGGAAGCTGCAGGTAAATGGATTCAGGCTCAAAACAGGAAGGAGCCTGGCATCCGGCAAGGGCATGCTAGATGCTAAGACTGGGTGATACCCACTGCCTTGGGCCAAATGGCAGGTGGCTGTGCAGGCCTCTCATCTTTCAGGCTCCCTGATTCTCAGAGTTAGGCCTGCTCACAGGGACAAGGCCACACAGGTAAACAGCACCAGCAAATTTGCAACGTGAGAAGGGCTGTTGGAGACTTGGTGTTTAGAACTACCTAATGTGCGGTGAGCGTAGTTTGCTGGTGGAAGCTGTCTTCGCACTGTTAGGAGGACCCATTTGTACCTGAACTTTGCCACTAGTCGTGTAAGAAAGCCTCTATACCTGGTTCCTCAACGTCTCCGTTTAGAAGACTGCATCAGCAAAATCATCCTACCATGGGGATTAACTGACGGACTTCTGGGGGATTCTCCATGGACAGTACTGTGACGGACTTCTGGGGTGTCTGGACTTCCTGCAGGGTTCTCCATGGACAGTACTGTGACTGACTCTTGGTGCGGGGAGAATCCCTAAATGTAGCATCTGTTGACACACCCACCCTGGCTGTGGTGCAGTTGGGAAGATGCGTGCACAGCTGGTGCCGTGAGCTGGCAGGAGCTGCGCCAGCACCCCTATTGCATGCAAAAGTCAAGCACTATCTTCAGTTCCCTGAATCCTGTGTAGAGGCAGGACAGCAAGCTGATTAAGAGGCTGAGATTTGGCTGGGAGTGGTGGCTCATGCTGTAATACCAGCACAGGGAGGCTGAGGCGGGTGAATCATTTGTGGTCAGGTGTTTGAGACCAGCCTGGCCTGCATTGTGAAACTCCATCTATACTGAAAAATAAAAAAATTTGCCTCGTATGGTGGCGGACACCTGTAATCCCAGCTACTCAAGAGCGTGAGGCAGGAGAATCGCTTGAACCCACCAGGTGGAGGCTGCAGTGACAGGGGTGGGAAAGAGGCTGAGATTTTAAGATGAACAAACTTGGGCTCAGTAGCAGCTATGCCTCTTACCAGTCATATGACCTTGAGCAAGTACAAATCCTCATTAATAAACAGGAAAGCGTCTTCTGCTGATAAAACATTCACCCTGTTCTAAGGACTTGTCATCTCCTAACTCACTTCATCTTCACAGTAACTACAAGTTGGTTCGACTCTCATTTGCAGTTAAAGACAAAGAGACCGAGACATAGAGGAAGTCATTTGTGCAAGCCCCTATGGCTTGCTCCTGATAGATCTGGAATGTGGACTCAGGCTGCCTGTCTGGAGCTGAATTCTGAACTACCTGTATCATCCCACCTCAGTCCAGGAAGAGGATGTGTCACCTGAGTGCTCAAGATACAGCGCAGGTCCTGGAACCTCTTAACAGCGAAGGTCAGGGTGCAGGACCTGAGAGGGTGTTAATCAGCTGCTTCCATTTTTTCTTAATATTGAAAGACTAGATTTTGCTTGACTTCTGGGACTCACTGCCATCCTGCTTTTCCTCCTACTTCGGCTCTCAGCCTCCTGTGTAGCTGGCTTTTCCTTCTTGATTTTTCAAGCCCATCCTTGAATCTCTCATCTATCAATATTCTCTCCCTAGATGATTTCACTGAGAACAATGGCTTAAATCTCTTATAAATACGGATGGCCCCAAATTCCTATCTTTAGCCTGGCCTCCTGCCCTAGAGTTCACATATCCAACTGCCTAGTGGATTTCTCCACTTAGATGTCTAATAAGCATTTCAAAATTGCCTGAAATGAAACTTGATTACCAACCCCAAACCACTTTTCCCCGAGGAAATGGTGTACTCGTTCCACCAGTGGCTCAGGCAAAAACCCTAGCAATCAGCCTCACTTGCTTCCATTCTCTTTTATTTCCCACATCAAACCCATTAGCAAGTTCTGTTGGTCCTTTTTTGAAATGCACTCAGAGTCTGCTCACCACCAGCTCTATGGCTCTAGCCCAAGCCACTGTCATATCTCTTGGAGGCCCAAGCTGTACCTTCCCAACTCGCAACCCTGTGTCCATCCCTACTCACCCAAAGCTAACCCTTTGCATATATCCAGTGATGTTTTTAAAATGTAAATAAGAACCGGTGGCTAGCCTATTCAAATCCTCCAAGAGCTTTTCATTCCTCTTACAACAAAAGCCAGACTCCTGACTACAGCCCCAAAGCCTTATATGATCCTACTCCAGGATCATCACCTGCGATGTGCTCCCAGCCCACAGATCATCAGCTACGATGTGCTCCCAGCCCCAGGATCTCCAGCGCATCAGCCTGTTGGCTCTTATTAGAACTCCCTGAGTTCACTCCGGTCTCAAGGATTTTCCTGTGATTTTTCCATGTGAGCAAGTCAGTTCACATGACTTGCTCCCTCACTGTATGCAGGTCTCTTCTCCAGTGTCCCCTCCTTGCGACCCCTGGATCTAAAGGTGTCAAACCACCCCACTCATACCCTTATATTCTCATAGGTCTTCATGCTGCCTCACTTTTAGCAAAGTTTCTTAAAATTTTATTGCTTCCTAATATTCTATTATATATTTAACCATGTACTTGTTTAGTATCTGTGTCTCCCATTAGCAAGTAAGTTCTGTCAGGCGTGGTGGCTCACACCTGTAATCCCAGCACTTTTGTGGGCGGATCACCTGAGGTCAGGAGTTCAAGACCAGCATGATCAACATGACGAAACCCTGTCTCTACTAAAAATACAAAAATTAGCCGGGCATGGTGGTGTGTGCCTGTAATCCCAGCTACTCAGGAGGCTGAGGCAGGAGAATTGCTTGAACCCCGGAAGGCAAAGGCTGCAGTGAGCCAAGATCATATCACTGCACTCCATCCTGGGCAACAGAGCAAAAGTTTGTCTCAAAAAAAAAAAAAAAAAACAAAGAAAAAGAAAATAAGTTCTATGAGGGCAGAAATTTTCTGCTTTCTTCATTGCTGAGCGTTAGCTTAGATCCTCCATACTTATTGGCTGAATGATTGAAAGAACAAACGAGTGGTTAAAAACAGTACCCATGTGCAAGAATATCTAGCCACCTCAAAGCCCCCTCTTACATACAGTTTCATTAATTTTCAGAAGTTTGGAAATTAGGGAGCAGATTATGTCCCCTGTTTACAAACCCAGAACGAATCATTCGCTTGATGTTTAAAGACAAATCGGTCTGGGGTAAGGAGCTGCTGCACTTTGGTCGGCCTTTCAAATGAAGTAAGGTAAGTGTTTATGTCTCTAAAATGTTTTAAATTTATGTCAATTATATTGTCACAACTTTGGAAGAAACTTTATTGGGACTTTAATATTTTTTTCTAGTAAGTATTTTTTTTTAAACTAACACAAATGCAAAGTCACTCTCAAGTTCAAGAAGTAAATTATATCTTCTTTTAGCTACAACTGAAAGGAAAGCACATCACTAGTAATACCACACTCGATTTGGCAATTTTTAGAAACCCCATTAAAAGTAGTGTTTAAAGTCTATACTTAAACATTTCAAAGAAGAAGCTAGTATCCTGATTTCTGCAAAACATCTTCATTAAGACAATGTAATCATACAAAGAGATTTACTCTGTGTTTGAATAATACGGTCACAAGTGGTCCCCCTTACCTACCTCCACCCCCAAATGAGAAGAAATTTAGTATACTCATGGGGATATGAGTTAGGCCTGCCAAATACTTTTGGAAAAAATTCTCCTAAATTGTTTCTAGAAACTGCTAGTACTGTAAGAGGGTTGACACATTCTAATATATCCTAACACAGTTTTTTTTCTAATTGCTTGGCTGCAAATGAACATGTAAGGTTAAAAGCATAAGAATTTATTTCATGATCAGTGATGGAATCCTAATCCATCTTAAGCTGCATGCATGACAACTGGCATTTCCTAATGTGTATTACGAAACAGAGAATTTTTTTAAATTTTTGCCTAAGGGTACATTCCCTTTCAAAAGCAGAATATTTTCTTTTGCTTTCTCAAGATATCATGCTAAACTTCATTCTTGATGGTTCATCTATTAAGGAGGCAAAACAGAAGGGAGAATCCATGATAGATTCATAAATTTAGGGCAAAAATTCCAATACTCAATTTCAAATCAAAACCTTAACTTGGGCAAGGGATGTTATATCAACTAACAGCATTCTTTAGAAATGCCTGACATTCAATTGGATAGAATCATATATTGAAATAGATTGTAGGCATATTATGAATATTTTTCCTCTAGCATCTGGTAGCATCAAAGCCCAGGAGCGAAAAAAAAGAGTGACTGTGTCAGAATTAAAAAGCTGCCTCTTTAGATAAATATGTGGAAAGGATATGAATTAAGTTATCAAAAGGATAGAAGAATTTGCTGAAAGTAGGAGGGGGAGGCCATTTCTAAAAGCAATAAGCTATTTGGAATTTGGCAGCATGCAATTTAGTGCTTTGTATAGCTAGTATTATTAGGGTAAAATGACATTTCAAATGAGGAAAATGAATGAATGAATACACGCATAGAAAGCAACAAGGCAATAACCTGATTTGTAAATGTAAGTAGTACTCATAGTATTTGAGATGTAATGTGGGATGAGCCCCAAGGGAAATCAGGCACCTTCTCTATGAAGAAGCCTTTTTGGATTTGAAAAAAGTATCAGCTGGGCTCAGTGGATCATGCCTGTATATACAATGTTTTGGGAGGCCAGGATGGGAGGACTGCTTGAGGCCAGGAGTTTGAGACCACGTTGGGCAACACAGTAAGACTGCCTTTAAAAACTAACAATTAGCTGGGTGTGGTGACATGTGCCTGTAGTCCTACCTATTGGGAGGCAAAGGTGGGAGGATTGTTTGAGCCCAGCAGTTTGAGGCTGCAGTGAGCTGAGATTGCTCCACTGTACTCCAGCCTGAGTGACAGAGTGACACTTGTCTCTTAAAAAAAAAAAGTAGTGACTTGTGATTTCTGTGCCCTGGATACTAGTGAAAGTAAACTAACTGCTAAACAAACACTCAAGAATCTCAATGTTTATGAAAAGCCCAAGTGGGTATTCCTGGGCAGTGGATCCTGGTCAGTCAGCGACCCAGACTCCTTCCATCTTGTGACTCTGCTCTCCTCCAGGCTAGCATTATGGTCCTTTCCTTTCAGCCAATAGAAGAGAAAATAAAATGGAAGGTAGTGCATATTTGGATATTTTGAATGAAGAGTGAAAGCCTTCATATTCCATTGACCAGAACCCAGTGACACAACCATACCTAACTCCATGAGAGGCTGAGTAGTGTAGCTGTGAGCTGACAAATCTGAGGGAGCAGGTGTGAATAGTTTCTACTGCAAGTGGTACCATGGCATTGTACTCACTTCTGAGGAATTTCTGTTCTATCCCTCCATGGTAAATTGTAAGTTCCTAGAACAGGACAGAGTTAGGTCTTATTTGTCTTGGTATCTATAACACTAACACTGGTATGGAGTTGAGGCTCCATCTGTAGTCAGTGGATGTGGCTGCCTGGCTCACAAAGCCCAGCAGGGTGACCTGGAGATGTTAAGACTGGTGTTCTGTGTTTTTTTTTTTGAGACGGAGTTTCGCTGTTGTTACCCAGACTGGAGTGCAATGGCGCGATCTCGGCTCGGCGCGATCTCGGCTCACCGCAACCTCCGCCTTCTGGGTTCAAGCAATTCTCCTGCCTCAGTCTCCCAAGTAGCTGGGACTACAGGCATGTGCCACCATGCCCAGCCAATTTTTGTATTTTTAGTAGAGACGGGGTTTCACCTTGTTGACCAGGATGGTCTCAATCTCTTGACCTCGTGATCCACCCGCCTCGGCCTCCCAAAGTGCTGGGATTATAGGCGTGAGCCACTGCGCCCGGCCAGGTGTTCTGTGTTTTAATATTGCCAAGAAATACTTGCATTTTCCTCCCCTCCTCAAGATAGCCTCCCTGTGAAGACACTTCCAGAGGACACAGGGACCACATGCTAACAGTGGGCTAGGGGCACATCCTTTGTTAACTCTCACAGTGTCTTCAAGCTAGGAGAAGCCTTCAGAGGAAGGCATCCTCACACCCTTCATTTCTAGAAAGAGCTCCTAGAGGGGAGGCTATGTTCCTGGAAGACAAAGAATAGGGTGGAGGGTTTCCAGTGAAACCCAACCTCAAGAATACAAAGAGAGCCAAACTCGAACCAGACGTCCTTATCAGCCAAGAGAGAAGTCAGAAGTTCCAGGTGAGTGAGCAGGACTATAGAACTTTAGACAAATCCAGAATCTTATTCTGTCTCCATTTTGTTTCACTTAAGACAGGAACAGCCCCTGTGTGAGTATTCAGGGACAACAGAGGAAGGGGTTACTGCAGGGCTGCACTCCACTTTGCAGTAAGGCTGGGGGAAGATGAATCCTAAGGAAGAGATGGCGGCAGCAGTCCCTTATTCATTTTTTTATACAAAAGTACAAAACAAAAACCAAAATCACAAAACACAAAACAAAACGCCTAAAACTACAAAACAAAAAAGCACAAAATTACAAAACAAAAAACACAATTTTAAGCTTTATTTTATTATTATATTATTCTGTTTTTTATTATTTTTTTCTGAGAAGGAGTCTCACTCTGTCACCCAGGCTAGAGTGCAGTGGTGCAATCCTGGTTAACTGCAACCTCTGCCTCCTGAGTTCAAGCAATTATTCTGCCTCAGCCTCCTGAGTAGCTGGGATTACAGGTGTGTGCCACCACACCCAGCTAATTTTTTTTGTATTTTTAGTAGAGACAGGGTTTCACCATATTGGCCAGGCTGGTCTTGAACTCCTGACCTTGCAATCTGCCTGCCTCAGCCTCCCAAAGTGCTGGTGTAAGCCAATGCACCTGGTGTTTTATTTTTTAAAACACAATTACCATCAAAGAAAAACAGATAAATTGGACCCTATCAAATTATAACTTATGCTCTGTGAAAGACTCTATAAGAGGGGGAAAATGACAAGATACAGCATGGAGGAAATATTCGCAGACTACATTTCTTGACAGAGGACCAGTGTCTGGACTATATAATGAACTCTCAAAACTCAACAGTGAAAACAAAGAATCCAGTAAGAGAATGGGCAAAGGGCATGAAGAGACATTTTACCAAAGAGGAATTATGGATGGCAAATAAACATGAAAAGATGCTCACCATCACTAGCTATTAAGGCCATGTTATACACCATTAAAACAGCTGACATAAAAAGTTGTGACACCACTCTGTGCTAGAGAAGATTTGGGGAACTGTATCCTCATCCACTTCTGATGGGAATGTAAACTGGTTCAGCAACTCTGGAAAAATAGCATGGCAGTTTCAAAAAAACTAAACATATACTTACCATACAGCCTAGCTATCATTTACCCCAAAGAAATGAAAATTTATATGCATACCAAAACCTGTACACAAAACTAGAAACAACCAAAGTATCCCCAAACAAGTGATGGGTTACAAATGGAGGTGTATGCATCCTGTAGAATACTACTCAGTCATAAAAGAGCAGAAACTATTGATACAACTTGGCTGGACAGGAAGCTGAGTGAACAAAAGTCCATCTCAAAGAGTCACACTATTACAATTCCATTTATCTAACATTCTTAAATGATAAAAGCATAGATATGGAGAAGAGATTCATGATTGCCAGGGCTGGGGATGGTGGGGAAGCAGGGGTGAGGGGAGACTAGAAGGGAACGACAGCACAAGGGGGAACCTCCTGGTGACAAAAGAGTTCTATATCGGGAGAGAGATCCAAGATGGCTGATTAGCAGCAGCTCAGGATTGTTGCTCTCAGTGAAAGCACGGAGAGTGAGTGGACGCCACACTTCCAGACAAATTTTTGTTGCCCACAGACCAGGAGATTCCCAGCAGAGGAGCCCCAAGGGTCGCTAAAGCAACTCTTTTGGCTGGCGCAGCTATTTTGCTGGCGCCCCAGTGTGGTAGTTCTCAGTGCAGAGTATATGGGACTGGGTGCCCTTTTAGTTGGCATTTGGAGCTCCGGGAAGGCAGAGTCGCCCATTCAGCTGATTGAAAAGGGGACTGAAGCGGGGAGCCAGACCAGGAGATTCCCAGGCAGAAAAGCACCATGAATCTCAATGCTGCTGTTTCAGCCAGCGCAGCGAGTTGCCGCAGGGGAAATTACAGATTCTGGCACCTTTTCAGAGGGCGACTGGAACACCTGGGAGAGAGTCAACTGTTCAACTAAAAGAAAAAGAAGAGGCTCTGAAACAGGGAGCCAGGTGATCAAGCTCAGCTGGTCCCACCCCCACACACACAAAAAAAGCAATTGGAAGCGCTGAGGATTGAGAGTTTCACAGCAAGCACAGCTGAACCCGGGAAGGTCCAGCTCTGTGAGGGAGGGATGTCCACCGAAGGAAAACTAAGAAACAGAAAAAACTTCATCACCAACAAGCTGGACGTCTACTCAGAGACCCAATCTGAAAGTCAGCAATTACAAAGATGACAGGTGGATAAATCCACAAAGATGGGAAGAAACCAGCACCAAAAGGCTGAAAACACCCAAAATCAGAATCTCTCTCCTCCTACAGGGGATCGCAGCTCCTCATCAGCAATGGAACAAGACCTGATGGAGAATGAGTGTGATGAATTGACAGAATCAGGCTTCAGAAGGTGGATAATAAGAAACTTCTGTGAGCTAAAAGAACATGTTCTAACCCAATGCAAAGAAACTAAGAACCTTGAAAAAAGGTTTGACAAAATGCTGAAGAGAATAGACAATTTAGAGAGGAATATAAGTGAATTAATGGAGCTGAAAAACATAATACAAGAACTTCACGAAGTATGCACAAGTTTTAACAGTCGAATTGATCAAGCAGAATAAAGGATATCAGAGGTCAAAGACCAACTTGATGAAATAAAACGAGAAGACAAGGTTAGAGAAAAAAGGGTAAAAAGGAATGAGCAAAGTCTCCAAGAAATATGGGACTATGTGAAAAGACCTAATCTACATTTGATAGGTGTACCTGAATGTGACAAAGAGAATGAATCCAAGCTGGAAAATATTCTTCAGGATATTATCCAGGAAAACTTTCCCAACCTAGCAAGGCAGGACAATACTCAACTCCAGGTAATACAGAGAACACCACAAAGATATTCCTCAAGAAGAGCAACCCCAAGGCACATAATCATTAGATTCACAAGGGTTAAAATGAAGGAGAAAATACTAAGGGCAGCCAGAGAGAAAGGTCAGGTTACCCACAAAGGGAAGCCTATCAGACTCACAGCAGATATCTCAGCAGAAACCTTACAAGCCAGAAGAGAGTAGGGGGCCAATATTCAACATCCTTAAAGAAAAGAACTTTCAACCCAGAATTTCATATCCAGCCAAACTAAGCTTCATAAGTGAAGGAAAAATAAAATTTTTGTGAACGAGCCAGTACTCAGAGATTTCATCACCACCAGGCCTGCTTTACAAGAGCTTCTGAAAGAAGCATTACATATAGAAAGGAACAATCAGTATCAGCTATTCTTAAAACATACCAAAAGGTAAAAAACATCACCATAATGAAGAATCTACATCAAACTAATGGGCAAAACAGCCAGCCAGCATTAAATGGCAGTATTAAGCTCACATATATCAATATCAATACTAAATTTAAATGGACTAAATGCCCCAATCAAATACAGACAGGCGAATTGAATAAAAAGTCAAAACGCAATCGGTATGCTGCATCCAGACCCATCTCACATACAAGGATACACAAAGACTCAAAACAAATGGATGGAGGAAGATTTACCAACCAAATGGAGAGCAAAAAAAAAGAAAAAAGAAAAAAAAAAGCAGGAGTTGCAATTCTCGTCTCTGATAAAATACACTTTAAAGCAACAAAGACCAAAAGAGACAAAGAAGGACATTACATAATGGTAAAAGGATCAATGCAACAAGAAGAGCTAACGATCCTAAATATATATGCACCCAATACAGGAGCACCCAGATACATAAGGCAAGTTCTTAATGACTTACAAAGAGACTTAGACTCCCACACAATAATAGTGGGAGACTTTAACACTCCACTGTCAATATTAGACAGATCAACAAGACAGAAAATTAACAAGGATATCCAGGACTGGAACCCAGACCTGGAACAAGTAAACTTAAACAAACATTTACCGAACTCTCCATCCCAAATCCACAAAACATACACTTTTCTCAGTATCACATCACACCTATTCTAAAAGTGACCACAAAATTGGAAGTAAATCATTCCTCAGCAACTGCATAGCATTTCACAGGTTTAAATGAAATATTGGTTGGCTGCTTGTTTGTTATTTTCCTCCCTTATTCCTTCCTGTCTCCATTGTTAAGCACATTTATTGGCATGAAAGAGGTTTTTAATACGCATTTTTAAAATGCATTCTAGCCTGGGCAATAGAGCAAGATTCCCGATCTCTGTCCCTCTTTCTCTCTCTCCCTTTTATTCTTTTTTTTCTTGCTTTCTATTTTTTTCTTTCTTCTTTTCTCTCTTTTTCTTCCTTTCTTTCTTAAAAAAAAAAAGAGTTCTGGGCGGGCACAGTGGCTCACACCTATAATCCCAGCACTTTGGGAGGCCGAGGCGGGTGGATCATGAGGTCAAGAGATCAAGACCATCCTGGTCAACATGGTGAAACCCCGTCTCTACTAAAAATACAAAAATTAGCTGGGCATGGCGGCGCATGCCTATAATCCCAGCTACTCGGGAGGCTGAGGCAGGAGAATTGCTTGAACTCAGGAGGCAGAGGTTGCAGTGAGCCAAGATTGCACCATTGCACTCCAGCCTGGGTTACAAGAGCAAAACTCTGTCTCAAAAAAAAAAAAGAGTTCTGTATCTCGATCACTGCAGTGGTTGCACAAATCTTACACATGTGATAAAATGGATCAGAACTGCAACAAATGTGTTCTACTAATATGAATATCCAGGTTTAGACACTGTCCTGCAGGTCTGTGAGATGTAACCACTGGAAGAGACTGTGTGCAGAGTACATGAGACCTCTCTGTACTATTTCTACTATGTTCTGTGAATGTCTATATCTAAATGCAAGGTAAAACAACAGCAAAACTAGAACTGTGCCTTTGGAAAATATTCTTCAGGATATTATGTAAAATACTAGTAGTATTTTACATTTTAAAATTAAATTAAATTAAAATTTTTTCTTTCTTTTTTTTTTTAAGACAGGGTCTCACTGTGTTGCCCAGGCCAGTCTTGAACCCCTGGCCTCAAGTGATCCTCCTGACCTGGCTTCCCAAAGTGCTGGGATTACAGGTGTGAGCCGTTATGCCTATTTTTAATTTTAAAGTGAATAATTCTCATTGTAAAATGTTTAAGACTATTTCAATGTTAAAGGAAATTCCCCCTATTGTCTCACCCTTCAATCAACTCCAGTCTCATGTCACAGAGAAACTACTATGAACAGTAGGGTGTGCATTTTTCCAGGTATCTTATTTGTTATATTCTTATATACACATATATGGACTTTGTTTTTTTTTTCCTCAAATGGAATCACTGTGCTAATTCCTCTGCAACTTGTTTTTTTTTTTTTTAATGTAAGAATAATACATCTTGAACATCTTTTCATGATACCATAAACAGCTCTCATTCTTTTTAATAGCTGCATGGCATTGCATTGTATGGCTGTACCATGATTTATTTAATCAGTCCCATGATAATAAACATTTAGATTGTGTCCAGTTCTTACCAAAAGTGCTGCAATGGATATTCCTCTACAAACATTTTGTGCATATACTATATCTATAAGACAAATATATGCTTTTGATAGATACTGTCAAATTGCTTTCTTAAAAATTTCTAACAAGTTGTGGGTAAAAGCAGCTTTAAAGAGAACACGAGGGCAGCTGCATCCCCAGGACCTGGAAGGGAAGGGACCCGAAGTCGCCTCGCTGACCACGAGGTGACCCCTGGAAGAACCAGGGCGCCTCCCACCTGCACTGGTGGGGAGGCCAGGCTGATGGGAAGTAAGCAGTCGTGTTCCTTTTCCTCCTGCCTCTGGGCAGCTAGGGGACACTTCATCTTTATCAGGAAATGAAGTGAGATGCTCTAACATGAGAGGATCTACCTTCCCACCCTCTGGGAACCGACAGCAGCATTGGCCTTCCCTCTCAACTCACACTGGGACATCCCCATGAGTGCATACACTGGCTAGGGCATCCAACGATGGGTTTTTAGCCAACATCATCCAATTTCACTTCCTCGTTTCTAACCACCGACCCATTCTGGAAACAATTCTAGTTTGACTTTACACTGGACTAGCCTGGGTGCAAAGTGACTGGACCCTCCCAAGGAGGACCCTGGGCAAAATCCTAAAAAGGGCCTGCCATGCACTGTAAGAGTGTTAAACTAGAGAAAGCAAATGTTGGCATAATCATATTGGCTTACAGGAATTCATGGGTCCAGGTTCATTTTGGGAAAGGATAGGATATTGTGACATTTGCTAAAAGGAGACACAAGTCTTAATAGGGTTGAGGGACACTGATCTGGTCCTGAGCTTCTAGTTGCTCAGAAACTGGGGTCTCAGAGAGGCCATGGGACTGTCCACGTCACAGGGCTGAGAGATGCCCCACCTGGCCTTGAACCCTGGTTATCTGTTTCCCGAGTCTGCGTTGGTGGACAGAGCAAGGGCAATCCGGCTGGAGGGATGGCTCGGGGTTTGTGTTCACCCAGCCCTTTCGGGACGCTGCGTACGTGCACTGTGGGAACGCAGGCGGAAAGCTGGGGACTTCCGCGAGCGCTCGGGGCCAGTGCGGAGCACGGGAATGTTCCCACCACCACGTGCGCGGACAGCGGGTGCTCTGAGGAGGGACGTGCAGCCTGGCCGGGGCTGTAAAGACTTCCTGGACAAGGGCAGCCCGCCTTTTCCTCAAGGATGAGCTGGAGTCGGCCCCGGGCGCAAGAGCGAAGTGATGGGACAGTGCCTAGCGGGGTGAGGGCCTGGGCCAGCAGCAGCTGCCTTGGTGCAGGGACCGCGCAGCTCCGTGTCCCCGCGGTGGGAAGGCGACGGGCAGGGGCCAGGCGAGTTAGGCCGCAAGCATTTGCTGGGGCCGCCACAGCATCATCCCACAGACGGCCACTGAATCAACAGCAGCCGAATCTCTCCGGGTTCTGGAGGCCGAAGTCCAAGAGCAAGCGGCAGGATCGTCCCTCTTTGGCCTGCAGGGGGCGGTCTTCGGGCTGCGTCCTCCCAACGCCTCCCTTCCAAGCAGCACACCTGCTGCTCTGTGTCCTGACCCCCTCTTCTGAGGACACCAGTCAAGTTGGACTGGGGCCCACTCTTATGATCTTATCTCCACTTTACCTCTTTCAAAGATATTATCTACAAATACAGCCACATTCTGAGGTACTGGGGGTTAGGGCTTCAACTGATGAATTACAGAGGTGAGGGCACAATCCAGCCCATAACAAGGCTTTTGTGTCATTTAGAGGGGCACAGACTCTCCCAAGCACCAACTGGAACCAGGACAGCAGCGAGCTCAGATTTGTTTTTGGAAGGCCTGTCTGCCCTGTGGCTGGGGCGGGGCAGTGGGATCCCTGCAAGAGGCCTGCAGGACAGACTAAGCTCCCCCTTGACTAAGCTCCTACATCAGCCTACTCCTCCTTGTTACAACCACTTTTGCTGGTTGGCTCTCTGGACTCCTGAGGCCTTGGAGGGCTTAGTGTAGGGGTGAGGCGGGGAGAGGCCTTTCCCAGGGGGCTCCCTTACTACTCCTGCCTCTCAGGAGGAGCTCTGCAGGGTCCCTGTCTGGGGACCTTCAGAAGGGAGGAGCACCTTCCCTGCAGGGATACAGGGAGGGCCAGATACCTTCCAAGGTATCAGTCCTGGACAAAGGTGACAGGATACGCCAGGCTCGAGGAGGCAAAGGATCAGTGGACAAACAAATGGCCTTCAAACCAACCCAGGCGGGTCACTTTGGGTGCGTGGATTTGGGAGCTCTATGACATTTTAAAACACATAGTAATAAGTAACAAACTTACTTTTTTAGGCACAGTATTAGAAATATTGGAAGCATATTAGAAGTAAAGTTATTCAACCAACTGGAGATCTTTTTAGCCAATATCTTAAAGACATTTATGACTATAGTGAAAACTTCTTTTCAAAATACTGTGACAGCTGTATGGCGACATAACTTAGGGAAATTGCATGTATTTTTATATTATGTCGTTTAGAAATATTCTTCTGTGGAAGATGTCCATAAGTTTCACCCTATTGCCAAGAGTCCATTCAAAAAAAGTTAAGAATCCCTGTTTAACCAAAGCTATGGATGAAATGAGATGGCATTCAAGGAGAGGAAACTAAAGACTCATTTTACCCTCTAGTAATAAGATATTTGGGGGCTAGGACGGGGAAAGAAAGGCAAAGTATCAGTATTCTTCTGATGACAAGTGTTCCTTGATTTTCATCATCCTTCTGAAGCCAAGTCACACGTCTGAAACCTTTATGATGCTGATCATCTCAAGGATCCCTCCACCTTCAATCTTGGATGTGTTTATTTGAAACCTAACAATGTGTGCCAAACCTGGAGAAGGCTAGGGAGTGAGGGATTTTGCTGAAGTCACACAAGTGTGTGTGCTGTCTCTGCTCCAAGCTGACTAGATGCTTCTATTGTTATGGATGGAGACATCTCAGGGTGTGGTTGCCCTAAAGGGGACAGTGAGGCAAGAAGGTGACGGCATTTGTAGTTACCAGCCACCCTCCTGCTCTTTTAGGATGTTTGTGTATACACACCCTAATGCCAGCACAGGAGGATGTGAGACCAGGCCCAGGAAGAGTCTATCTTCACAAATACCGAAGGACCCAGTTATCTGTGTGCTGACCCACATGCTGCCAGACAAAGCCTGTTGTTGGCAGGCGTCATGCCACATCTCTCTCCCAAAGCAACCCTGTAAACGTAATCCTTGGACAGGGCCTTCTCATTTCCAGCAGCTCTTTCATAATTTTGTGCTTTCTACTTCTTGAGATGTTGTCTTGGCTCATCCCACTTGAAACTACGGCCGTCAGCTTCTTTAATAGGGGTCTATAAAGAACTGCCCTAAAATATGCTTTTCCAGTGCACTTAATGTCTTTCCAATTACATCCAGATGTGAATAGCTGAAGGAACAGTTCTCAGGACTGGACAAGATGACATAAATCTTGCAGCTGACAGAGATCCCACTGAGCTCAGTTGGGGAAACTCACAGAGAACTTGTTTGGGGCCAGAAAAGCGGCTGGGTATAAAGACAGATGTGTACACTTGGATTCAAAAAAATATGTTAAGAGAGAAAGCGTTCCTCTAACACAGTGCCTCCAAGTACGGCTGAGGCATGAGCAGGCTGGGCTGCATCCCCCAAACTAGATCAAAGGAGGTGACTGAAAAGGCTTTGGAGAGAGCAGACCAACTCAGCGATGCTTCCTGGTCTCCTTAATTGCTCTTCTCAGGGTGAGGAAGGTGGGCACTCCTGACAGACCTTGCTGGAGGAGAGCAAGAGCTGTTTGTGCAGCTGAGGGCTTGGCTTTTATTTTTTTAATGATCAGGTTTTGTACACTTTCCAGAATGTTCCTTTTAAAAATAGTATATTCTTCCTTCTCTTCTCCAGATGCTAGGAAGTCCAGGTTCAACCCAAACCGTGTCTATTTCAAAGGGACAAAAAAATCAAGAGCCGGAGTTAAAGGAGTTTGGTGGCATGCCGTCCAAGGACTGAAGGCTTTGGTTTTCTTTTACTCTCCCAAGTAATTTTGTTTTTGAAGGTTGGAAAACAAATTCCATGGAAGGATCAGCTGCTGCAGGATGCAGCATGGAGCAGGGCAGGGCTGAGCCAGGACCAGGGCAGACCCAGTCCCTCAGACAGGTGCTGCCCAGGATGGACAGCTCCTGACACATCCAGGGGCTCACTTTCTAGTGTTTCAGGTTCCCAGAGGAGAAATTGAAGGTTTTCTTTTTTCTCTCAAGAGGCTCCCTCCAATTATCCACTGCCTCTTTTCCAACCCCTCTCTCTCCCCATCATGACACCCAGCTGTGTGACAGAGGACACAGGGACTTTTCTGGACACTTGCTCTGAGGCAGTTCACAGGGGCCATTTACAGTGCCTGGTCAGGGCCATTCTTGCAAACCTCTCTGGGGCCCAGCCCACCCAGTGCCAGAGGAGCCCTGTCCTCCTTCACTGAGACCTTTTGCTTTTTCCTGCCATGCATCCCACAGAAAGCCTGATGATGGTGCATTTCGTTGACAATTTTATGACCCTGGCCATTTTCCCCGAAACAGTATCTTTAAAATGGCTCCTCGTGTTCAGGTGGGTGAGAGCAGAGCTGTGCTCCTCCCTCTCCTTCTTGTCGCCGAAGGTCTCTGCCTGGAACAATCACACTGAAGCAGCAGAAAGTGAGCTCTGGATCACAGAACTGCACACATCACTTTGACCATTCCATCCCGAGATAAAAGCCAAAACATATTTTTTAAATTTATGCTTTACATCTTTTAATTGGGCATTGCTTTTCTCAGCGAATTCTAAGTATTGTAAAGATGTCTTCAAAGATAGACAACCTCGACTCTAAAGAAATTAATGCAAATTACAGTGTATCTCGGTGACATACTAATTTATAGCACCGTAAAGGTACAGTTCAAAGCTCCAACGAGCCAGAAGGAAGTCGGTGGATTGATGGTTTGCAGTAAGAAAGGTTTAGAAACAATAAAATGTAACTAGGATTTTTAGTTTGGAAATGAACTAGGGGTCTATTTGTTCCACGTTACTGAGTTTTTAATTTAGATCTGCTGTTAAAACCTAATGCGTTTTGTATTTGTGGCTAGTAAATGACTCTGACTCGATGTCTTCAAGGAAACGTTGAAAAAGAGCAGGCATAATTCTCAAAGATAAGACTTGCAGCTGCAGGTTTCCTATCAAAAAATATAATCTCTAGATCTCACCTCTCAAATGTGGTTACAAAGCAGAAAAGTAAAAAGAAAGAAAGAAAAAAAGAAAGAAAAGAAATGCCTGTGATTTTTTTAAAAAGAGATTGGCAATTATTGCCCTAGAGGCAAAATTCACTTGTAACAGCATCTAAAATATTACGCTGTATTTTCATGAACCATTGCTGGCGATTATGAATCCCAAAATCTGAATTTGAGTAAGAATGTAAAAGCTATCATTTGACGTTACAAACAATAACTACATAAGCATATCTTCCCATTTCTTTGCTCAGTATTCGTGTCATTTACACTCTATATGGACACCTAATGTGCAAATATATTCGGCAAACACACTCTAGATTCTAAGAGCTGTCTGGGAAAAATCAAAGGGCGCTTTGCTACCTACCAAATCCAAACTGGTGAAAACTGGCACAAGTGCTTGGGTGCTTTGAGGCCTGAGTAGCTAAACCAGTTTGAAAATAAATACCATTTTTTTAACTCAGAAAGAGAAAAAAACTGTCTTAAGAGGCAATTAATTTCTTAGGATAGGTAGATTTTTGTTTTCAGTTTTATACCAACAAAAAATATAAACTCTAGTTTGATAACACGAATAACATCTTTTTTAAAAAAGATATAGATCAGGCATTTTTCTTTATTGTTTTAAGAAGGCAAGGCTGGGCGCGGTGGCTCATGCCTGTAATCCCAGCACTTTGGGAGGCCAAGGCAGCAGGCGGATCATGAGATCAGGCGTTCAAGACTAGCCTGGCCAACATGGTGAAACCCTGTCTTTATTAAAAATACAAAAATTAGCTGAGTGTGGTGGTGGGCGCCTGTAATCCCAGCTACTTGGGAGGCTGAGAATCGTTTCAGCCCGGGAGGCAGAGGTTGCAGTGATCACACCACTTCACTCCAGCCTGGGCGACAGAGCAAGACACCATCTGGGAAGGGGCGGGGAAGAAGACAAATGGCAAATGTCCTAGGTGTGGGTTAGTGTACCCTCTCCCGGGGACGACACCAGTTCTCTGAACTGACGACTTGCTCCAGCAACCACTCCACTCCAGAGGGCTGAGCTTCAGGCTGTCACTCGGAAGCATGCCTGCATAGCCAGAAAACAAGTGTGCACTTTTACTAAACATTGTGTTCCTTTTACTCAAGACCACCCAATTCTAAATACATTTTTTCCAAAAACTCAGAATATAAGACTATTTAAAAAATAGTTATTCTTAATGAATGTTATCTATTCATAGAGGTTACTAAAATTATTTCTCAATAGAGCAAGCTGTGAAAAAGGAATTCTGTTCCCCAATCTGGCAGTCACAAATTCTGCACTATACGCTGTTAGTTTTTTAAATGCCACACATTCACATCATTGTGTTTTACGACACATGCCAAAACATTAAACGGTAACTGTGATACGACACTGACCGGACAAATTTAACATTCATGGAACCCTGAATAATGACATCTCTTCCTGGATTATCTGAATTCATTTGCGGCTATAACCTAATCTTTACGATGTTAAGAGAACCTGCCCTCAATTCACAGTTACTTTTGCTGCTTGATAATATTACCATAAAATTGGATGTGGAAGACTTCTTTTTGTGATCTGTGTATTTGTATGGAGGGAGGCTTTCTCAATCCCTGAATCAGAGATGGCAACACACAAGGGCAGTGAAGATTAGGACTCACAGAATGGGGTCCTGGGTCACTCTGTCCCAACAGGACATGCCAATCATTTATCCATCCATTCTCTTCTTCGACACAGAAATAGCAATAACAGACCATGATGATAGCTTCCATTTGGATGGCATTTTCCATTTTCTTATTTTTAAAGAGAGACGAATAACAGTATTAGGCAAGGAAGAGACTATTGAGGGTATTCTTTCAAAGGCGATTCAGTATGACTTCAGCCTACTGAGCTGCAGAGGTTACAGACGTATGGTCTGTAGTTGTATGTTAACACACGGAGATTGTAGCTTTAAATAACTTCATAGTAAAGCCACAGTGGGCCTGTGGCCCCCACAGTACAGTGGTGCCCAGTGAGAGCTGCAGCCTGTGCAGGTCTGGGAGGTGGTGGCTGTGGAGCAGTTGAGTGGACCCACTATTAGGAGAGAGAGGTGGTTGAGGCAGGACCTTGGAGTCCAAGCCAGCTCACGGTTAATGATAGGATTCAGCTTCAAGTGGAGACGGAAACATTTAGCCAGTTCATCCTACGCAGTGTTTGCGGCATGATCCTAGAATTCTACCATGTGCAAGCCTACCAAAAATATGCCTTGCTGCGGGCAGCAGAGCCATCTGGATCCCATCTCCTCAGACAACGGTGCAGGTCACAGAGCCTACTGTCTGCTCTGCTTGGGCTGGCTCTGAGTCTCACAGCTATCTGATGGTAGGGAAGTTTACACTTGCAAAGGCTCAGGAAGGAGAGGTTGTGACGTTGATTTGGGGAACTTAGCAACTTGGTCTGTGGTCAAACTACTACTCTCTCAGGGTCTGTGTGGCCAGGGCTGAGGGCTCGAGAGCCAGCAGTATAAGTTGGGAGTCAAAGGCCATCATGTTTGGGAGGCTCACTGTTGCTGCAACAGACACTGAGAGAAGACCTCTTTTGACCTAGAGAGACTGTGGGAACTGTCCCCACTGGGCTCAGCTCAGGGCAGGTCAGAGCAGCCCAAACCAGGAGTGTGAGGTATGTTCATAATCCTCAGAGACAGGCCCGGGGGTGCTCTGTGCCTCTGCTGAGATTATTCCCTATCCCTAAAAGGCCTTTCCCTCTTATCTTCACCGAAAAAACCACCATCATTTCCTCCCCTTAAATGCTCCCCAAATTCCCTGAGTGTCTGTCCTTTGCACTTCCAGAATGCTTTGCCCATGTGTCTGTTATAGTTTTTTTTAAATCACACTGATAACATGTGAGACTACAATGTGTCTCTGTATGCCACCTGGCCATGGTCAAGGGGAGTCAGGTACATATCTCTCTAGCCCCAGCACAGAACCTAAAACACAGTTGATGTTCAATATATAGGAGATGGATGGATGGATGGATGGATGGATGGATGAGAAGCTGAGGCTTAGTGTCTGAGCGTGTCATCCAAATCAAAGTTCACTGGCTGTTTTCAGAGTTTAAGAAGACAGATTAAATGTCTAGGTCCATATCAGAAAGGGATCCGTGTACTGGCATAAATGAATGAGATGGGACATGCTCTTCAGTGGGCAGACTCAGGCTTAGCAGAGAGACCAATACCCTTAAAACTGTCAGATCTGTGAACTGTATGTGTTTCTAGCTTATTGTCATGGAGCACTGTTCAGTTAAAAACCAAAAGTCAAACAGGGCATAAATAAATGGGCCACATGAGGGAAATCTAAAATATACAGTGTGGTCTATTTAAAACAGGTCCCAGTTGGCGATATAGAAGACTTTAAATAGGGCCTCTTTAAAATAGGTGAACCTGAATTAATCCAGTGTAAGAAATGGAACCTCTCATCTTGCATTACATGGAGAAAGAATAACTGAAATCTGCCCAGAGTTATCAATCATTCATTCAGTCAGGTATCTTTTGAATACCTCCTAAGTGTACAGTGTAGTCCTGCTTCAAGGAGGATATAAAGAAATTGGAAATGTGGTCATGGAGGAAGAAGAGTTTGTTGGGTGGGAGGGAGAGGGAGCAGGTGCTTCTCATGGCAGGAAGGGAGGGGGCAGAACAGTCCTAGTGTGGAGGCAGGAATGGGCATGGGGCCTAAATTCGGAGGTCTTGGGGAGTTTCTATTGCATTCCATCTTACCAGATAACTATTTTCTTCCTATTGTTCCTGTGTGGGTTACGGGGGCTGATAACGTTCTCTATGTTTAGGAGCCATTGATATTTTCTCTATGACAAATTTTTCAAGTATGGAAAAATGTACGTGCAAACACATTTGGGCATCTATTTAAAAATGGAAATATAGGGGCTGCTGGATTCAAATTCCAGGGGTTGTACAGAACATTTTATTAGTAGTGAATCACACACAGTATACTGAGTAACATTTACCAAATGAAACCAAGGTCTTTTAATGTTCCCAAATCTCTAATTCTCTGATACAATAAATATATTGCTACTCGAACATTCTTTTAGCCTGGACATCTTTCTTTAACTTGCATTGGGAACTCTCTGGAGTTTTCCTCCAGTCATATTATATCCATGAATTAAGATTTTTTTTTCATTGCGATCTCGGCTCACCGCAACCTCCGTCTCCTGGGTTCAAGCGATTCTCCTGTCTCAGCCTCCCAAGTAGCTGGGACTACAGGCGTGCACCACCATGCCCAGCTAATTTTTGTATTTTATAAATCCTCTCTGGCCTTTTCTAGCTCATCCAGGGCACTGAAAGGGATAGAAATGATGACTCTACAGTCGGATATCTGTTTTCCAATGGAAAAAGGTAAGAAAAATAAATACACAGAAAGAAATCTCAACAACCAAAAACCACTTCCCTTCAGATGCTACTATAAATGACAATCAACCATCCAATACGCTGTAGGTTGGTGCCCAAGCCCATGCCCTTGGAGGCTGCAGACCCTGCAGGGACCCGATTCGGGTAAGGGGCAACAAGGCTGCCCCCAGGGGCTGTGTGACCTCCACGATCTTACATGTGTAGTTGAATCTTCATCTCGAATGAAACACTTAGGCTTAGGCACCCTCTCATATTTCCATTGGTGATGTTGTCAAAAAGGAATTTCCTTTTATACTGTCAAGCCTAAGAGATTTGGTACAAAAAAGCTATGCTGCCAAAAAAAAAAAAAAAAAATGGGGGAGGAAAAGAACATCTTCTCCCACGTCCCTATGACGCCAAGTTTTTGTCAGAATTTATTTAAATCTGGATTTTAAATACCATTCTTAGTTTTTTCTTTGGTATGATATTTGTATTTGTCTGACTTCCCCCTACTGAAGTTTCCCCATTTTAGCTGTTTTGATTCATATAATTTCCATTAGGATAGGCATGATATGTAAAGTACTTAACAGGTAGGGAGTGCACAGGCACCATCCCAGCAGAATGAATTGCCACGCTGGGCTGGGGCGGAGCCTGAGATACTCCCTTGTTGCACTGGGTGTGACCCCTTGAGTAGCTGGGTCTTTGGGAGGCAAAGGAAGTCTCAGTAGAGGGACCTAGGCATGGGGTTGGTGAAGGGCACTGTGGTCTTAAGGACATAGCTACTACTTACCACTAGCAGATATTGGCAACATGGAAGTATTTCGATATTTTAACAACCTGCATGGGCACACTAAGGCACACTCACTTCAACCTGCTGAATATCACCCCCATTAAGATCTACCCTGAATTTTCATTACTAAACTTGACTTTTAAATTTCCTTCCCAGGAACCTCACAGGAAGAACTATTTCATTAAAATTATCAGCTTTACTTCCATAAAATAAAATTGGTCCTAGGATTGACTTGGAATTTTGGTTTTCGCCATTACAGTTTTCCTCATCAGACGATTCAGCTTCACGATAATGGATATGAATCTCATGGTTTCCACTTTGATCCCTGTTGAGTATTATTCTAAGAAATTCAGCAATAGTACTCTTTTTTTTTTTTGAGACGGAGTTTCTCTCTTGTTACCCAGACTGGAGTGCAATGGCGCGATCTCGGCTCACTGCAACCTCCGCCTACTGGGTTCAAGCGATTCTCCTGCCTCAGCCTCCCAAGTAGCTGGGACTACAGGCTCGCACCACCATGCCCAGCTAATTTTTGTATTTTTAGTAGAGATAGGGTTTCACCTTGTTGACCAGGATGGTCTCGATCTCTTGACCTCGTGATCCACCCGCCTTGGCCTCCCAAGCAACAGTACTCTTATTCCTTCTTTCATTTAATGTACAAGCAGCTTTTTACTTTATCAGTTCTTTGAGCTTAATCCCATTTAGTAAGTTTACAGAAACAAGAAAGAAAGAGAAAAAAGCAGTTTCAGTAACAGTTGCCAGACATTCCTCTCCCAATACTTGTCAAGCAAGCCTCAAGGAGAACGCTAAAAAACTGAGAACAAAAAGAATCTCCCCCGAAGTACCTACAGTGTAGAAGCTTCTTTAAAAAAAAATTCACTAACTTGAATATTATCTCTAACTGCAAACACATTGGCTTATTCTGAGCCCATTTAACAAAGATATGAGAAAGTTACTTCTTGTTACATGAATTTGATTCTTGCCATGTATATTCTCAAGAGGGGAAACCAGCATTTTATCCAGATATATTTGGAACCGAAAAGGTGTAAACCAAGCTCTGAATACAGAAAGAACAGGAAGAAGTTGGTGCTGGTCAGTGGGTGGATGGCACTGGAGAAGGGCGGTGACACTTGACATTAATTATACATCGCCCCATCCGATCCTAGTCAGGGTATTTGCCAAGAAGTTCTTACATTCCTGTGGCCGGGGAACAGGGCCACACTAGAGTTTCGTGGAAAACAACAGTGCATTATAAAACATTTAAATCACTCCAACTACCTACAATGACTAAAGAATTTGACATTTCCATTCAATGAAAATTATTTCACTGAATGGTAGCCTACTTTCATGAAAGTAATCACACTTTCACCTTAAAGGTTTTTTTCAAAAAGAACTTTACTATATTCATTTTTCTTTAACAACTAACGGCTGGTGTTTTAGCGTTAACTTGCCAAGGTTTTTACATTACTAAGGTGGATGCAGAGACATAATGTGAAAAAGAATGATAACATTTAAAGGATGCCCTTACTTTGAGAGTGTATAGTCACAGAAGAGGAGCCAAGAAGCCAAGCTCCTTTTCTAACATGAAGAATAAATTCCTTGTGAATACAGATAATATGAACTATTTCAGATAGGCTTTATTATTAGATGTGCACCCAAAAAAAGCCATACTTTTCCAGTCTATATAAATAGCCTTCGAGAATACATTTTCCATATAGAAATCAGAAACCCCTAAATACATTCTGAGAGCCATCTTGAATGTCCAAACTTTTTAAAAGGGGAACTTCAGTTGGGAAGCATTCTGGTTTCTGGAGCTGCGCTTTTACCCTTCATCCTGGCAGGAAGTGGAGCCTCCTATGTGAAGTTGCCTCTCATTAAGATGATCCCCTCCACAAAGACCTCAATCAACAGCCCTACCATGTGCAGAGCTCCCAATGAAATAAAAACCCAACCTCAAGCTCACGCAGCTCCGCTTCCACATATCGCCACATCCCACACATGCTGCTGTCATCACGCCCACGCTGTTGTCACAACACCCAGCGGGCTGTTACTAAGGGCCCTGGTATGCTACTGAATATATGCATTCAATAGGAATTTCCAAAACATATTTCAGGAATACTTGTCCTTAGTTCCACATCTTCATCTGCTCAATGCGGCCACTGTCTCTGGAAGGAGCAACTCCTATCGGGCACAGCTCTTTTGACTCTTGGGGCCTCCTGCGTCCCCAGCCCCAGCCGTGAATACACAATGGAGATCAGAGGAATGCTGCAGGAGGAATCTAGGGCAGTGCTTAATTGGATCATTCCCCTTCTATTAGACCATTCATACAGGTCAGCACATCTCACTTCACCCTCTCCCTCTACTCAGCAGCGGCTGCCAACCCAAGCTCAGATGCAATTCATTTTGTATCTGTATCTTCTTAAGGTTCCCAAGGTCTTAGCTTGAGGTATCTGACAAGTTATGTGTCTGGCAAACATTCCTTCCAGCCCTTTCGATGCTACAGAGTAGCTGTGGTCTTTATATTCAATCAAACAAAAACTAGAAGAAAATGGGGGAGGGAGGGCAATATTGTTGTTTTGATTTAAGTGGTTTGGCCAAGGTCATCTGTTCCATGCTAGAAGATAGACAGCGCAGATGACTAAATCAGTATTTGGGGGCTCTTAATTCTTGTTAAACATGTATGGTGAATTACTATGGGGGAGGAAAGAGGTTTTGAACAAGTTTATACACATTTGATGACACCTAGCTTAAAAACTCCTTTTCACTTTTCCTGGAAATTGATGTGAGTGACCCAACAGAGGTAAAGGATGGCTAAATAATCACTACCTTGGGCTTTTTGGAGGAAAATGCTTAAGTGGGAGGGATGCCTTGTTCTCTGCTAAGGCTCTGAGTACTCTTAGATCCATGGTCTTCTAGACCCAAGCTGTCTTGTGTATTCTCTAGTTGCTTTGCAGGTCTCCATTGGTGACAATAGAGGCATCATCAGTTGCTGCTGGAATGACAGCCATAATTACTACCAGACAATGTACACAGCTTTATTTTTATATTTTTCAAACCAAAGTCACAAGGAGCTCTAAGATTGTTTTAACATTATCTTACGATATGTTGGTCACATCCTACAGATATCTCATGCTTCTGAGAGCTATTCATTCCAACAGTTTAGCCATTGACACAAGAACCAGCTTAACACTGGGAACCTGACCTGTAGCTCTGAGCTTCTGTTTCTGCCTGCTCCTCTCCTCTCCCCACAACTACTTTCCTTCTTTCAGTAGAGTTCAACAGCATTCACTGGGTGCCAGGTTCTTTGGTATGTACTGGGTACTGGGTGATGATACAGGCTGTAGAGTCAGACCAACCTGGCCTGAGACCTGGCTGGGAGACTTAGGGGAAGTTACTTTACCTCTTTAAGTCTCAGTTTCGTCAATGAGCATCCTCAAATGAGACAATGCACACGAAGTATTTAGCGGAGTGCTTGGCCCACAGGAGATGTGCAGGACATAGTAGCTGTCACTATTACACAGATCTACATGACAGATCACAAACAGCTCATGAGCTAGTGGGAAGGAAAACACGACAGGCCATCTGAATTATTTCCTAGTAAGGGCTAGTTTCAAAGCAGTGATAATTATCCCAGCCTTAGTAAGTGGGTAGGTGGAAGATGGTACTCAGAGGAGTAATACAGGAAACAACACCTGAGCTATATTTTATTGGATACGTTGTGGAAGCCATCCCCTGTGGTTTGAAAGAGACAATCACAAACCTTGTAGAGTCATAAGTAACATGGCAAACATGAGGTGACTTTGGAAGCTCCATATCCTTTCTTCTATGTATTAAATGCATCCACGTGCTAAGGAGATACCACTGGCATCATGTCATGCTGATGGCAGCAAAGAGGTCAACAGATAGCATAAGCACAAGCACAGCAGCAAGTAGGAGGAGTATGGAGACTGTGTAGGAGGGGGAGAATGAGGTGGGGAGAGGCAGAAGCTGGTCAGGAACGCAACCGCGGGCTTTCACCAATCTGTGGAATGTAGGGGAACTCAAACTCAGAGCCTGCAGGGATGGAACCGAACAGTCCCCAAGAACTCTGCACTTGGGACTCTGCCCAGCCGTGTGGCCACACCCAGGGCCCCAGCTTTCTGGTTCCCAGCAGCTCTGCCCAGGCTCTTCCCCTTTGTCAATCCAATCTTCCTTCTTCTTTGTCTGCTTCGATTACCTAAGCCAGGTCTAGCACATCACCCCCTCTCTATCTTTTCTCTTATTAGCTCCCATATAGAATGACTTTTTGTTCATATCTATCAGTAAACAAAACATTTTACCTTATATTATATTATATGATATTATATTATAATTTATTTATTGAGATCGAGTTTCGTTCTTGTTGCCGAGGATGGACTGCAGTGGCATGATCTCGGCTCCACCTCCCAGGTTCTGTAGTTCTCCTGTCTCACCCTCCTGAGTAGCTGTGATTACAAGTGCAAGCCACCATGCCTGTCCTATTTTATTTTTTTGACAGGGTCTTGCTCTGTCGCTTAGGCTGGATTTTAGTGGTATGATCATGGCTCACTGCAACCTCCACCTCCTGGGCTCAAGCAATTCTCCCTCCTCAGTTCCCCGAGTAGCTGGGACCGCAGACATCCACCACTATACCCAGCTTATTTTTGCATTTTTTAAATAGAGACAGGGTCTCGCCATGTTGCCCAGGATGGTCTTGAATTCCTGGACTCAAGTGATCACCCTGCCAGGCTTCCCAAGGTGCTGGGATTACAGGTGTGAGCCACTGTACCTGGCAAATAAAACATTTTAAACCTAAAAAATATGTAAAAGATTTTCCCTAGTCCTGCTGCATCTATGCACTTCAACCCTTGTCTATATTGGGACATGTGAAAATATGTGTCTTTAGTCAAATTTAATGTCTTTATGATTCCTTGTATTAAAAAAATAGACAACTTCTTTGAGTGCCTTTAGTGTATACACACAAAGACTATGGGATTCCAGCGGGCGTAGCTAACGATGCTGAAGAAACCTTTGAACATGTTTTTGCAGAATAATGACCTTGAAGGCAGTCATATGCAGAGGCAATATGACTTCTTCCTTCCAGGATGCCTGCCTGTCTGCCTGCCTCCCCACTGGCACTTGCTGAGGCACAGTGGAGAAGCAGAATCTGGTAGAGCTGGTTTTGACCCCTGGCTGTGTGATTGTGGACAAGTTATTTAGTAGTTATGATGCTTACTAGAGAGTGACAAGATGAATACTCTCCAGTTTGATCTGACTTTGTACCTTCAACGCAATATGCTGGTCTTTGGAAATGAAAATGGCCACAGACCTTGTGTATGGCAAGGTGTGTGTGCTGGACTTTCGCTGGCCTATTTTTACTTTCTTTTGACCTGCCTCAAACTGGTAAAATACAAATTAAAAACAGCATTTATAACAATGTTGTCCAGAAAAATTGTATTCCCTGTATCTACTTCATTTCCTATGTACCAGTTCTGAAGAGTAAATATGGTTTCTGTATGAATTGCTGAGTACTTTTTCATAAAGGATACTGCTTCATAAGAAAGACTACAGAAAAATAAATCACCATAGTTATTACGGAAGCCGATGTTACTAATGTTCACAGTTCAGGTGGCTAAGTCTAAGTGCTCAACGCCTTAGTCTGATGCTCTTCCCATGACTTTGCTATAGGTCTACGAATTGATGTGCAATCTAACATTTGGACCCTTACTTTTATGAAAAGCATGTTTGGAAAAAGAAATCAAGGTATCTACTCCATTTGAGAAGGAGGCTTTCAAACAGGTAGTTTTCTCTGGTTCTGGTTTATCCCATATCTGGAATGAGTAAGTTTCATTTTTGTAAAATGATTTCTGCTCTGTGAGCAACCACAAGGAATAGTCATGAGCTGTGGGATGTATGACGAGATAAGGACAGGACCTTATGTCTCCTGGAACTGACTTGGAGGGATCTTTCATTTTCATGTCTCACACAGATTTGCTCACCTGTGTGTGCTGAGAAGGAAGTGGGGTTGGTGGCTACAAAAGACTTCCAAATGGTGTGAATACATCATGATTCTTCTCACTGAAGGCCAGATTTGTTAGGAAACATTTTTAGCATACCTATTTTTTCTTTTTAGTAAAGAATTTGGATTTTGAGACAACAGTTTACAATTGGCCTGACAGTCTAGCAATTTTTAGCTTTTGAATGAACTTTTCCAGGATATTGCCTGAAGTAAAGGACCCTGTTTTTTTGTTGGTTTGTTTTGGATTTGTCTTTTTGCACACAAGCTCCTAAGAAACAGGCTGGCAGATAGATCAAGCAGAACCCGATTTTGAGAGGCTATCCAATCTTCTAAGCTCAAGTCAAGCTAAAAAATTGGTTCTCAGAAGTCTCCATTTTCCCTCAGAATCGTCTCTGAATGAGGTCCTTACGGCTGCTTACTGTTCTTTTAGATGGTGACACCTATTCTCTATTCTCCTTCACTTTGAATATCATTTTTCAAGCTTTCTGAGAAGCGCTGTTACACTTCTATGAAGAGACTCCAACTGCCAATCTTGAAATATTCTTTGAAATCAGTAACACCAGGTGCTCTGTTCAAGAAGCAAAGGAGGCAGCTCCATATATTATACAATGCAACATTTGTTCGCAGGCAGCACTGGATTTAAATACACACACAGATGCACATGTGCACACATACACAGGTACACACACACACACATACACACACTGCAGCCTTAATAGCTCAGTGTTTCTCTTGAAATGCAAGGAAACTTTCAAAAATAAAGCATAAAAATAAAAGGAAACAGAAGAATCAAAGGAAAGATTTTAAAAGGAATCCAAATTGAATATGTCTTGTAATAACATGCTTAACAGAAAGGAAGCTGGGAGGTTAGATGAAGTTATATCACCAACCTGCAAATAAAAAGATCTCTTTCAGAATGATTAAAGATCTACTCTTTGTAAGCAATTTTAGAGACATGGATTTGTTTTGTGAAATTGTATTAAGAAGATACAGCTAAAATGAGGTCCTTGCCCAATGGAGGATGCCACTATTTTCTCAGCATAATTTATGTACGAAACCAAAAAACATGTAAGAATAAACAGCAAACTGATGCCCTCTATTCCTGCTGAGCAAATACTTACCTTTGAGTTTTTAGAGAGCCTTGCTCATCAAAGAGCGGAAAAATGCAAAGGAGAGAAGTCAGGTGGAAGAGAAATAAGGCAAATAAGCCCACCTCAGCCCATACTGACAGCTGAGCTGGCCCCTCAGCTTCCAGGCCATGGAGGCAGTGAGGCTGAACAGCGCTGGGGCAACCTCTTCAGTGCTCAAGAGTCATTTCCATTTCTTTTGGATGCCTATTTTGTGTTTTCCAGCACATGCAATAATATCGTAGTATTTAATGGCACATTTTTTTACCACAGTTCCTTTACAATATCCTAAAATATAGCCCATCGTCCTTGATTTCTATATTTAATAGGAATGTTTTTGACTAGAAAATGTTATACTCATTTTTTCTTTGTTAGTAGAGGTATTAGAATGCCTCATGTATTATTTTATTTCTTAATTATGTCTTCAAACTAATTATCTCTTTTTAACTAGGCATGGGTGGCTGCATATACTTTTTTGTTTGGGATGATTAACTTCCCACTTTGCTTTTATAGGACAGTGTTTTTAACCTTTTCCTGCTCCTAACCTTCCCCAGGTGTGGCCATTTTCAGTTTGTTGTTACTGACACTGAATACCAATAATTCTATGCCTCCATCCCTGGCTTGCTTGGGTGGAATCCTTGTAACTATACATGGTTACTCCCGTGTGCATGTGCATTGCTTGATTAGACCATATGGGACTTGGTGTCTCCTTCCCTTGTCTTTCATTCTATTGCTGCCTCTTCCTCACCCCTGTTTTCATTTATTACTTATTTCGAGATGGAGTCTTGTTCTGTTGCCCAGGCTGGAGTGCAGTTGTGTGATCTCGGCTCACTGCAACTTCCCTCTCCTAGGTTCAAATGATTCTCCTGTCTCAGCCTCCCAAGCCGCTGGGATTACAGGTGCACACCACCAAACCTGGCTAATTTTTGTATTTTAGTAGAAATGGAGTTTTGCCATGTTGGTTCACCCCTGTTTTCAAAGGCAGCGTATGCTGGTGCAGAGTCATGCCCAGAGGCTCTCATCTTAAACTTGACTAATTCATCAAACACGAGCAATGCATTCTTGCACTTTAGGACAGCACACCTGTAGACCTCACAAATATGAATGGCGATCCATACATTATATTCCTTTAAGCCAAAATACCATGGTTCAATCTCAGAACTGGTTTTCTGGGTTTTAGACTCACAGAGTTACCCACTCATCTTTATTATTTCCAGGTTCTGTTTATCTTAATATGGCTAGAAAATGTGTTCATCCTTCTTTTCACTGGAGTTCTGTGTCTTTAAAAAAAATAATCCCTGGTCTTTGTAATAAAATTCCTCTAGAGGAGAGGTGAAAGGGCTTGAGCAACGCCTTTCTCCCCTCTGGCTTAGTAGAGAGGATGAAGGTTTCTAGGCAGGATGAAAGAAATAATCCAGGAAGGAAGCCAGGAAGAAAAAGGGGGTGGAGGGAAACTTAAGCCAGTGTCAAGAGGTTGGCGAATGGAAGAATGTGACACAGAAGAGGGGGAAAGGAGAAGCCACTCTGATAAATCTCACCATCCTTTCTTAAAGGCCTGTTTCAAAGGCCTCTCTTCCCGTGGAGTCGCCCCGGCCTTTCCCGCTGTCTCACTCTCCCACCTCATCTGAGGCTCCACTGAAATCCCAGAACGTTTTACCTGCGTCTCCCTTACAGCCTTCACCAACTTCTCTTTTGTGCTGTGGATATTTATGTAACTTCCTGTAAGCCCTGACTCGCCATTTAATAAACCATTATTGAGCACCTCTCTGGGTGTTGGGCACTTTCCTAGATGCCAGGGATACACGGGTGGTTGTGGCACTGCCCCAGCTCTCAGGAGCCTCCCAGTCTTGGCCTGGCTCTGGACTACACCACCAGGCTCACTATGGCCTGTCAGGGAAGTCTCCCTGCCTGTAATGGCCTTCCTCTCCTTTTCTCTTGTCTTTCAAGGTCTTAGACATAAACTCTTCAGGAAGATTTTTCTGAACGGTTGAGCTCCTATAGAAGATGCACATGTCTCTTTCAGGACTTATGGGAACATAAGTCGACCTCTTCCATTTACAAGTCTATCTCTGCCAATGGACCCAGAGCAGAAGTCTCACTTTCTAATCTTTGATTCTCCAACTTCAAGAGCTATGCCTCTTCCATGGTAGATAGCCACTCAATATTAGTTGAATGAATAATTGATTAGTTCTTCTCACACTGTCCCTCTGAGGTGGGGTGGGAAAGATATCACTTGTCCCGTTTTACAGGTAGGACAACAAAGGGACAGAGAGCATCAATAACGTGTGTCCTAATTTAAATGATGGTTGGGCTGGACAAGAAGTGTGTCTGCTCTATCCTCCAGGCTAAACAGATCTATTAGAAAACGGTATACCTGTTTCCCCTGTGTCATTTTAGAAAGTGTGTCTAGATGGAGACTGAGTAGAAGGACAGAGAAAAAGGACAGGGGGCAGATGTGGTAGGAGGCCTATTTGGCAAAAGAGAGAAGTCACTGAATCACAGTCACTTCTTGTCATTTCTAAAGAAGACAGACTGGGGGTTAGTGCTGCTGCATGGATTCTATCCACGGTCAAGTGAGAAAGGAAAAGAATGTGGGCTGAGAAAAACAAGGGTGAAAAGCAGATTAACAAGTGGCTGCTACTGGATAAGAACTCATAAAAAAATATCCAGACAGAGGGCACCTGGGGAGAATCAGATTAAACCTTGAATTAAAGCGAGGCTGTTTGACAAACAACACGGTGACCCAGGAAATATGGGAAACTGCTGAGCAGATTTATGAGTGAGTTTCTAATTGAGGTGGCTTGTAAATGTGCAGATATATTTTTGTTTTCTGTAAGGGTAAACGAAAGGCAGGCAGCACAGGCAGATGGAGGAGCCTGACTGATCCATTTGAAGCAAGAAGCCCTGGATTAAGGTCTCTCAAAATGTACAGGCACTGTGACTTTGGGCAAGTGACTCAGCTTCTCTGAACCTTAGTTTCTTTTTAAACAGCGGGTAAAGGCGATGCTTTTGCAGGGATGTGGTGAGATCAACTCTTCTTTTCACTGGTAAATTTGGATTTGTTTTTCAAATGACTGCATTCAGGGTTGGATTAGGTTGCTGGCCAGCTTTCCCAGAGGCTTCTAGGCAGATGTGTCTTCATGTCTCCCTGGGAAGCCGTCAGTTGTGTAGCTATCCCTCACTGCAAGAGAGTTTGGGTTTTCCTTTGGTTTGGTTTCTATAAAGGGAAGAATTCAAGGCAGAAGAAAATCAGGAAAAGCTTTGGATTAGTCAACATAGGCTACAGTACCCAATTCGGGGTAGCAACAGCACAGAAGGAAGGGATTAGGAGACTAGTAAAGCAAAGGCATAGGCCAGGGAAGGTGCATCTAATTAAAGAGTGAATTAAAAGTAGTAGAGGCCAGGCACACAGCAGCTCACACTTGTAATACCAACACTTTGGGAGGCCTAGATTGGAGGATCGCTTGAGGCCAGGAATTTGAGACCAGCCTGGGCAACACAGTGAGATTCCATCTCTACAAAAAGAAATTTTTTTAAATGAGCTGGGTGTAGTGGTGTGTGCCTGTAGTCCCAGCTACGCTGGAGACTGAAGTGGGAGGATTACTTGAGTCCAGAAGTTTGAGGCTGAAACAAGCTGTGATTGCACCACTGCACTCCAGCCTGGGTAGCAGAGTGAGATCCTTCCTTTAAAAAAAATTTTTTTTTTTAATAATAGAGATAGTGGCACTAAGAATCCACTAAGAAATTACTGAAGCAGTGCCACCACTAGTTTCTAGGAATAATAACACACAGGCACGTTTCTGCAAAACTGAGGAGAGATTGAGTTACTTTTTCTAGGGTCTCCCTTTCTCAGCATCTGATGTTACCATTTGCTTTTTACGTCTTCTCTTTAACCTCTGCTCCACTCCCCAAATCCTAATGGTTTTTAGTTCCTCTAAATCAGTACTCCCTAATGCCATTTTATAGTGAATTCTGTTTTCCAAGGTTTTTTAAATCTTTCTTTCCCCCAATAACTCAACTGTCTTATATTTAATTTTCTCAGATTCTCTTTCTTTTTTCTTTTTTTTTGAGACAGAGTCTCACTCTGTTGTTGGAGTGCCATGGCACATCAGGGCTCACTGCAGCCTTGACCGCCCAGGTAGCCAGGACTACGGACACACACTAATACGCCCAGGTTATTTATTTATTTATTTACTTATTTTTGGTAGAGACAGTTGTTTCACTATTTTGCTCAGGCTGGTCTTAAACTTCAGGACTCAAGCAGTCTGCCTACCCAGGCCTCCCAAAGTACTGGGATTATAGGCGTGAACTACTGTGCTCAGCCTCAGATTCTAATTCTTGATTCCCGCTTCTGTGATTAAAAAAAAGGGGGGGGTGGGGCTGGGCGCAGTGGCTCCCGCCTATAATTGCAGCACTTTGGGAAGCCAAGGCGGGTAGATCACCTGAGATCAGGAGTTTGAGACCAGCCTGGCCAACAGGGTGAAACCCCGTCTCTACTAAAAATACACAAATTAGCCAGGCATGATGGCAGTTGCCTGTAGTCCCAGCGACTCAGGAGACTGAGGCAGGAGAATCGCTTGCGCCCGGGAGGTGGAGATTGCAATGAGTCCAGATCGTGCCACTGCACTCCAGCCTGGGCAACAAGGACGAGACTCCATCTCAAAAAAGAATAAAAAGATGTAGGTAGGTTAACACTCTCTTATAATACTTGCATTTTAATAGCAGCCATTAATCCCTGAATGCAAAGTACAACAGATAATATCAGTATGTTTGGGAGCCTTGTAGGATAGAACCAGTGGAAGAGGGACTTTCAGATCATCTGAAATGTGTCAGATGTTACATACCTACACTGTTTGAGCTAAATGCTAGCCCTGTTAACAAAGCCCAGGAGTGGAGGAGCAGGAAGGGAATGCAGAATGGATTTGCCTTTCATCAGTGTGTGGTGTGATAGGACAGGGCGGTAGTGTACTAGAATTGGGTGGAGAGGGACAAATCTGTCAAAACATGAGAAGAAAAACTGATGCGCTAAGAAGAGATGACATTACATTTAAAATAAAGCTTCAGGAAAAGCTATACAGTTGGGTAACACCCAATCAAAATAGTGCTGCTAATGGACTAATGATGAGCATGGAGACATAACTGTGAATTATACACGGAACTGAGGGACGGGGATAGGTGTAGGGGGAACAGGACTGGGGGAAGATATTTTAAGGGTAAATGAAAAGTTGGTCCCACTTAAACCAGGCCAAAGTTACAGAAAATGCCTTTGCTTCATTTATTCTTCAGTAAAATATATTATTTTTTCTCCTATGTGTTTAACTCTAAGTGTGCACTATTAGAAAACCATCAATAAAAAATATGGATAAATGAGGGAATAATTACTTAAAATATAAAATAATTACCAGCTTTACAAAAGAATTTTCTTCAAGGCTTAAGTGCCATTTAAAATAATGTTCAACATACCAAAGAAGTTTTTTGTATGCAGTACAAACTTTAAAGAATTCTATTTCATAAAGTAAGGCTAGCTCATAAAAGAGAGAGAGAAAAGTTTCAGTGAATTTGGTTCAGCATTAAAAAAAAACAACCCAAAAAACATAGACTGCTAACGGATGAAGGAGATAAAGAAATGCAGCCCTCCTTCAGCTGCACCAAGGAGTCATTTTATAGGCTGTGCCAGTAAGCTCCTGTTTCACCAAGAAGAATTCATTAAGTGAGAGCAAGTCAGTGAAAATGAGCTTTATTAAAAAAAAAAAAAAAAAAAGAACTGATGTAATTAAAGGTATTGGTGAAAACTAGCTCAGTTATGAAGGGGAAATGACTCAGCAGCAAAGAAATGAAACCATATACCATAGACTCTTCTCCCAGTTTTAAGTTATTTGGGGAAAAAATATACTCCACACAATAGCCAAGGTGCATGCCAGCATGAAGGAGGAAGAAGTGCTTATATAAAACCTCATTCTTCACATACTAGTGAATTATAGTATTAATGTGCTGGCAGGCCAAGCAGTCAATGAGGACAGTAAGAAAGGCTGAGACGCAGGCTGACCCGGCTTCAGATGGGCAGCGCTGACCTTCATCGGTGCTGTTCTGCATGGTACAGTCTAAACGAGAATATGTGGCCTCCGGAATACTTAAAGGAAGCTGTATCCTGGGGAGAATATGCCTAAGACACTTTGAGCACTCCAATAATATCTCTGTGGAAAAAATGTGTAGGTAAGTTGAATGATAAAATATCCACAGCAGAGTGGCTGTGCAAATACGATTTTTGGAAAAAGAATCATCCTGGCTGGGTGCAGTGGCTCACGCCTATAATCCCAGCACTTTGGGAGGCCGAGGTGGGTGGATCACAAGGTCAAGAGATCAAGACCATCCTGGTCAACAAGGTGAAACCCCGTCTCTACTAAAAATACAAAAATTAGCTGGGCATGGTGGCGTGCGCCTGTAGTCCCAGCTACTGGGGAGGCTGAGGCAGGAGAATTGCTTGAACCCATAAGGCAGAGGTTGCAGTGAGCCGAGATCCTGCCATTGCACTCCAGTCTGAGTAACAACAGCGAAACTCCATCTCAAAAAAAAGAATCGTCCTATCCAATTTTATGTGGTCTTAGTCACAAGGCCTGAATATGGGACAAAAATCCACATGCCTGAAGTTTAAGCAGTGTGCACACTGGGCGTTTTTGCAGACCTCAGATATATGGATATGGGATGGAGCCAGATTGCTGTGTGAGGACTGGCACCTTCTCCCTCGGGAAGCCTTCAGCTCAGTGTTGTCTTGTGATCTGAGCACTGGCCTGGGAGGCAGAGAAACAGCCAGAGGCTTGGATTTGCCAGTGAGGCCACTTGATAAGCCACTGCCTAGTCTAACACCTCCTTATATAGCACCATCACAAGGATTAAGTGCTCACTAGCTAAAAAATAAAATTAAAAGGTGGATCTGAAGGTGCTTTGAGTATTAGAACACAGACCCTCCCCACCCTCGTGCCAAGGATGTCAGGCAGAAAGCGGCGAAGTAAAGAGGAAGATCATGAGAAGAAAGGAGATGGAAGAAGGTTGGAAATTTCCAGCTACAACATAATAAATAACTCATAGTAAAATAAGTTCCAAGTGGGCAGTGCTTTGCAAATGAGAATACCACGTTCTCATACACTCTGTGATTCACATAACCTTTTAGAGAGTTGCTAAGACGAGTGAATAAAATATTGTCTGCAAGAGTGGTTTACGAGCTACAAATCCTTTAATAATTTACTGTGGGATGTGGTCTAAATGGTTAAAAAAAAAATGCACAAAACCTGGGAAGCTTGCAGAGGAATATCTGAAAATGGTTATTCCTTTATCAAGTCCCTAGAGTCTGCAGGCATTTTCCTCTTGAAATGTCTGCCAACATGCATTGGAACTCAATATTCTGGGGTAATAAAAGGAATATTTCACTTATAAAACGTAAATCAAAGTTGAGTGATCAAGTTTAGGGGATGGGTTACTTCATGATCTAATTACTGTGGACTTACTGTGATATGTAAGGAAAGAGCACTAGAAAAAGTCTCCGGTGCATCTGAAACTTTATCTTACCTAGAGAATGAAAAGACCATCAACACTTTCTACCCACAATCTGCGGCTCTATTAACAAACAAAAAGCGAAACCAAAGCTCACCACTTTCTATCTCTGAGCAGTATTCATGGTCGGGTGTCTCATAGCTTTGTTCTGCCACTCCTCAGGTAAATGAGGTGTGTTCTGTTCATCCTAATGGGTGAGTCTTTTAGGGGGAGAAGGAAAAAAAGTAGGCTGGTTTGAATGTAAGTTAATCCTACCTTTTGATATTTATACAGCTAATTTCTATTTAATCTTCCAACAAACAAGTAGTCTAGATGCCAAAGCAGCAGAAAAGGCAACATTTAAAAAATGGGCCAGTCTCCTCAATAGAACTGGGTACACATATTCACCAAAAGATAAAAGTAACAGTGTACCTCACAATATTATTCAACATAGCTAAAATTTAGAAAGGATACATAAATTATGAGATAGCCACATAACTGAATATTAAACAGGCATGAGAAGAATAACCTGTGACTATAAACAGATATAATATCAAGTGAAAGAAACAGAAAACAGATTCAATATTGAGTCACCGAAAAGTATTTACAGTAAGATTTCACTTATGCAAAGTACAAAAACAAGGACCACTAAATTATGTTGTTGGAAGACAGAAGAGAAAAGAGTGGTGACCTTTGGGGAGGGGGTGCGACTAGAAGGCGATGATGGGGTGGGGGCTTCTGGTAGACTAGCGTGTATCCTGAGCAAGATACTGATTACACAGGTGTGTTCGGTTTATGAAAATACATTAAATGTACATTGATGTACACTTTTCTGCAGTATATTGTATTTCAGTGAGAAGTTTTCTGTTTTTTTTTTTTTAATGGAGCAGCCTCTAAGTTGGCAGGATTCAGTTAGACTTCCTTTGACTAGTGCTCTGAGGCCATCTGTTCTCAAACCCCCTTGTTCCCACAGATCAGGATGCAGGTGAGGCACAGAAGCTTGATTTGCTTCGAGGCTTTACAGCTGAGACCTGGAACATATGAATGAGTATTTTATTCTTACTGTAAATCATGAAGCCAGTAAATAGATCTATAAATTCAGTGGATGCTATTTTAGCGATGTGGATTTTGTTCCATTTTTGAGATGTCTTAAAAACCTTAGAGATGTCACATCTCCTGTCCAAAAGAAATCTATAAAAATGGTCTATTAAATTTATTTAAGTCAACGAAGGATTTTCTTACGGATACGTGAGCAGGGTCTCATTTCATACTAATTTAGAAGGTCCCTTTGGAAACAATCATGCTATGACTTTAACTCCCTCATTTCATGGATCAGGAATCTGATACCCAAAGAGGTTAAATGATATGCATATGACCGTGCAAATACTCAAAAGCAGAATAGGGACTCGAATTCAGGTTCCCTGACTTAAACCAATTCACTTTTCATTCTAGCTTCTGGCTTCCACGTTATTGTTGATTCACAGAATTACGAACAACTAAAAAGAGATGATATGAAAGTAAGTGACATGTAATGATACTAAATGTTTACTTCATTGTGATATTCATATTTTCTAAAGAGCAGAGCCAATAAATTTATGTGGCCCTGAGTGATTACTGATTTTTAGAAATTAGCTAACAGCAGTTTAGAAATTGATATGTTAACAGTATCCTGAAAAAAACCGAATACTCTTATATTGGAAATTATTGTTACCAATGGGAGCTATAAGGACACCTTTATTTTCTTATTCAAGAACATACCTTGTCAGAGGAGCATGAATTACCTCGGACCAGCTAGAATAGAATTTATCAGGCCCTTCTACACACATCTGAGGACATTTATCTGAGATGAATCTGGTGTTATTACAGAAGTTCTTGCTGTCTACAAGATCATCGGGATTTCCAGAAACATTTGGATTATTTTTATCTTATGATGCTCTTTCAAGGACTATTTACCTGCTGTGGGTCATTTCTATTTGTAAATGGTAATAGTCACCTGAAATCAAAACTGTATTTACCCATGCCCATTCTGTTTCCCAGAACCTAGATGGCTCTAACTCACTCACTATAGAACAAAAGAAATTCATTATTTTTCAACTGACTTACTTTCTGTATTATGGGTAATGTACTATGACTTTGTATTATGACCCTTATCAGATTAAAAATATATGTTTCCTTGATCATGGCTGTAGAACATTTATGGTCTGGTTCATACACTTCCAATAATAGGAAATGCAAGATTAAACTAGGCTTTAAAAACAACCACTGATGAAAATAAATTAGCAACATAAAATATCGAGGCAGACATTAGTATCTTACCGCATTCTCACCCTCAGGCCCTCAGATCACTGGGTGTAGACTGTACTTTCCTCTCAAATCTGAGGAAGTGGTTACATCTCTCATGGCCCTTGTACCCACAGATGACCACTGGCCAAAGGCCCAGTGGACACATGGAGACAACAGCTCACGAGAGCAGCCAGACTAAGAAGTGACTTGTAAGTACCATGGAAATGCCAGCATAGTGAGAGTCTTACATGTATACCATTCCAGTTCCAAACAACTGCAGGGGCATAATGTGAAGTTAATTCATTCAACAAGTATTACTGAGCACCTCATCTGGCAACTGGAGCGCAAATGAGATAATCCACCTGAAGGGTTTGGCATAGTGGCTGGTATATGATAAACGCTTTGTATAAATAACTACAGGATAACACTTCCCGTGACATTGAAGAACTGGAAGAATTAACCAGGTACGTGGGGGTAAAGTGGAAGAGAGTCGTCAAAGGCCAAAAAGAGCAGTGCCACTTAGGGACACTAAGAGGCTCAGGACAACGGGGCCATCAGGGGAAAGGGAAGAGTTGGGGCTACAGAGATGATGAGCAGGTGGCAACATATGGAAACCCCATCATTCTTGTTACAGAGGTTGGTTTTGATCTTGTAGACAGTGAGAATTATAAAAAGCAATGCTTTCCACACTGTAGGATCTCATCTATTAGTTAGCTCTGAAATAACTTCCATGGGGTCCAACTAGCACTACTTTTTCAACAAAAGAGATCAAAATAGAATATGATAGGAAAGGATGGAAAACATAAAACTTGTTTATATATATACTGATGTGAGTATTGAGTCATGATGTTAAATTTATTTTTTATTGTGAGTCACAGTCCAAAAAGTTTGAAGGTCATTTCTTTGAAAGCATTTAAGCAGAGGAATGATCTGAACAGGCTTGTGCTTGAGAGAATCAATTTGGCTGCTGTGCAGAAAGGACTGGAGGGTGGCAGGCCTGACTACAGGAAGAATAGTTGCCGCAATCAGGCTAACGATGAGAATGCTAACTGAGGGTAGGGCCAATAAAGATGGATAGAAGGTCTACAGAGGAATACCAGGAGGGATACACTGAGGAGGACAAGATTTAGGTGAGGAAGGTGTCAAAAATGCAACCTGGACTGTCTAGGTTTCTGCGTTAGACAATTGGGTGGGCCTTGCCCTTCTTTGTGGCAAGCAAGGAATGCCATAGCAAAAACAGTTTTAGGGACAGAAGATTATTAGATTGGGACATGTTGAGATAAAAAGTTGAAAACATAGAGAATAAGTATAATTCGGATAATTTTATAGAAAAAAAATCATTATATTCCTCTACAAACCAATCATGATCAAGTGTTTATTGTCTGTTGCACTAAAGTGTGGTACTAATGTTAGAAATATATATATGGCCGGGCGCGGTGGCTCACACCTGTAATCCCAGCACTTTGGGAGGCCGAGGCGGGTGAATCATGAGGTCAGGAGTTCGAGACCAGCCTGGCCAATATGGTGAAATCCTATCTCTACTAAAAATACAAAAAATAGCTGGGTGTGGTGGCGGGTGTCTGTATTCCTGCTACTCGGGAGGCTGAGGCAGAAGAATCGCTTGAACTCAGGAGGCAGAGGTTGCAGTGAACCGAGATTGTGCCACTGCTCTCCAGCCTGGGTGACACAGCGAAACTATGTCTTATTAATATATACATATATATATTAATATATCTATATATAGTTATATGTAGAGAGACTATATAGGTGTATAGAGACTAATATATATAATACATATATAGAGAGAGACTATATTTATATATATATATTTAGTAAGAAAATGTAGTAAGTATAGAAGGGATTTGCTAGTGCCCACAATTTGGGGACAAGTTTTTAAAAAGACACTTTCTAAAGCAAATGAAAAGAAGAATTATTAACCATTAAGGGTTGTAAAGATTAAAGACAAAGTATATGAGCACTTATAGAGCACTCATTTATTATACAGGAGTATAATGAATTTTTTTTCTATAAAATTATCCAAATACAGGGGTGTCCAATCTTTTGGCTTCCCTGAGCCACACTGGAAGAATGGTCTTGGGCCACACATAAAACACACTAACACTAATGATAGCTGATGAGCTAACAAAAAAAAAAAAATGAAAAAATACCTCAAACTGTTTTAAGAAAGTTAACAAATTTGTTTTGGGCTGCATTCAAAGCTGTCCTGGGCTCCATGTGGCCCATAGGCAGCAGGCTGGACAAGTCTGATCTAGCGTAATACCTGACACATAGCAGACGCTCTAAAAACAGGGTTTTGCTTCCCTCCACTTTTCTATACCTTGTCACTAGGTCTCAAGATGCAGCAATGCGAACTATTTACATGAGTATATTTCAAGTCACTTGACAGCTAGAGTTAGCAAATGATGCTCTGATTCACAAAACGGTTCATGTTCTTTGTTTTACAAGGGCTGCCAAGAAGTTAATGGGCAAATTCATAAAGCATCACTAGTAAATGTAGAGAAACTCATCATATGCATTTTGTTTATTTCACCTATCCTACTTTTAAGCCCTTTTCTCAATTCCTTCACCCCCAAAATCATTAAGAATTGTAAAAAATCACTTTAAATCTCTTTCTGAAATAAGCCAAAGCCTATAGGCAGGTAGGTAGATGGATAAATACACTAGATAGGCAGAGGGATGGCTGAAACTGATGGATGGCTCTATTTTCAATTATTAATCAAAGATCTGTGAGTTTGGGTAGCTGAATTGGTTCCCTGAACCTTGTTTCTTTCTGTTATTAAAATAATGTATTACACATCAAATGTAGAGAGAAGAGTGTAATGAACCCCTATGAACCCATGCCCAAGTCAACAATTATCAATTCATGTCCAATTTTGTTTCATCTATGCCTTCACCCACTCCTCCAACCCCTGGATTAATTTAAAGCAAATTCTAACAACTACATCATTTCATTGGCAAAATGTTTTAGTATTAATCTCCAAAGAATAAGGACTCATAACTACATTATTGTGATATCTTTAAAAAGTTAATAATTTCTTAATACCATAAAGCATCAGTGTTCACATTTCCCTGAATGTTTCTTCATTTTTTATTTTCTTATTATTTTTTTTGAGACGGAGTTTCGCTCTTGTTACCCAGGCTGGAGTGCAATGGCACGATCTCGGCTTACCGCAACCTCCACCTTCTGGGTTCAAGCAATTCTCCTGCCTCAGCCTCCCGAGTAGCTGGGATTACAGGCACACACCACCATGCCCAGCTAATTTTTGTATTTTTACAAAATTTTTACAACGGGGTTTCACCTCGTTGACCAGGATAGTCTCGATCTCTTGACCCTGTGATCCACCCACCTCGGCCTCCCAAAGTGCTGGGATTATAGGCGTGAGCCACCGCACCCGGCCTCTTAATTTGTTAAAATAATTTGTTTGAATTTTAGATACTGATTATTTCTGAGTCAACTTATAAAACCATTTCTCTGAAAGTTAAATTGAGGACCAGAATAAAACCTTCCCAAGGAATCTTCTCTTCATGGCATGAGGCTCGGATTCCTCTAGCTGTTCATTCAACTTCCTTCTCTCTTCCTGCTTTGACTAAAGCATGCATACACACACACACACACACACACAAACACGCACACTCACACAATGGGAGAAGCTTTAAAAGTTGTGCTACGTTAGATTGTATGAAAATGAATGTTTGACATAAAAATAAAAATAGTGATACAGCAGGAAAAAATGAATAAATAAGCACTTAAGAAAACTAGTCTTAAGAATTATCAAACTTTTAATTAATGACAACTGTCAAAACTTTGAGCAGAATATCTTCCAACAAAGATATACTTAAATACAATGTGTGTGTGTGTGTGTGTGTGTGTGTGTGCAGATCTAAAAAGGACACTTTACTGCACATTTTGAAATAAAATATCCTACTCCAAAGTTTCTGAAGTTTCATATCCATTATATCCCTCAAAACATCTTCAGGAACATAGACATATTAAAATAAACTGCTTAAGGAAAAAAAAAAGAAAAAGCATCCTATACTGGCAGGTGCATCTTTCCTTCTACTGCTCCCGTCTTCCTACTGGTTTCCCTGTCTCCAATCTTTCCCTCCTCTGTGTCATCTAACACATAGATGCTAGCAAAGTTTGTTTTCTAAAACACAGAACCAAAATGTCATGTCTTACTTAAAAGTCTTCCATTGTTCACCACTGTCTGCATAATAGAGTTCAAATTTCTAACACTGGCAACCAAAGACTGATAAAATCTATCCCCATCCAATTCTCCAGTCTTCTATCCCACTGCTCTTTCCACCCCGATATCCTCAACACCCTGGCTATGCTGAAATAGTCCCATTCCCTGAACATGTCTTCCTTATGTCTCCTATGGTGCTGTTCATGTTGTTCTCTCTGCCTGAAGTACAGTATTTCTTATTTACCCAATGTATAATAAATGCGAGCTTGCAATGAAGAGATAAAGGTATAAGACATGAGCTTTGCTCTCAAGAAGCTTACGACCTCATGACAGACAGAGATAACTTTCAAGAAAGGTGTGATAAGTACAGACATATTAAGGTTTGGTGATGATATGAAGAGGGATTTTGCTGTGGACATGAGACTATTAGCAGTTGGAAATACAATGTGCAGAAAACACATGGAGAAAGGAGAGTCCAAAGGATGAATTAAAATCCCCCAAAAGTAGACATGTTGAAGTAATATGTAGCCATAGGATGGTTACATCTAAGAGATAAATGAAAACCATTTCATTATCTACGAGATGAATGAAAATCACAGGTAAGGCCTATGAGAGATTGTAATTGCAAACTCAAATATAATCAGTTTGCTTCTTTTCAGAAGCCTTTGCTATCAAATAAACACGAAATCTGTGGGAACCAAACTAGAAGTGTAGGATGGTAAAGGAGTGTAGGAGGCTGAGCAATCTGACTTAGGCGTGAAGAAAATGAAGCAGTTACTTCCAACAAAGAATGAAGCATGTTAAAGTCCACACTCACAGAAGGAAGAAGTTCAACGTGATGCTAACAAATCAAGGCAGCCTAAACTTACCAGTGTGCCATCCTTGCTGCCACATTCGCTCTGGCATCATTTAAATAATGCAAATACTTTAAAACTCTTTTCATAAAAAGTATAATACATACAAAAGAACGTATATATGCTGTGTTATTTCAAACTCACGTATACCACACACAAGTATTCGTGTACCCACCTACCAGGTTAAGAAACAGAACATTATCAGTACCTTGGGAGCCCTCAGAATCCTCCTGCCCAATTGCCTTTCACTCTCTCCCTCTGAGTGGAAACCACTGTCTTGCCTTTTGTATTCATCATTCCTTTACTTTTCTTTATAACGTCACCACACACATTTTACCACCTAGAAAACACTTGGGGTTTTAATTTTGGAATCCTGCATAGCCAGCGCAAAGCCAGAGTCTAAGAAAAGCGCAACACTGCCATTATATATCAATGGAGCGCTGGGGGAAGAGAGACACTCAGGTTCTCTGAGAAGTCAAATTGCACCTGGGGATTCTGACGCATGCCAGAGTTTCAGAGTCACTGCCTAGAGTCCCTTCTAGTTTCTGATTCTAGAATAAGTATTTGGATCAAAATAAGCCAAAAATAAAACAAAACAAAACTTTCTCTGAGGAGAACCAAAGAATTCTCTAGCTAGAACGAGATTTCCACAACCCTGCATTTATAGAATGTTGCTCCAACCAAACAAAGACTGAGTTGTATGTTAGTTACATACTAGTAACAACTATGCAAAGAACTAAAACGTTTTAAATAGAATTGTATTTCAAAAATATGGGGAAATATTTCCTGCTTTGACTTTTTAGCCGTGATTTTTAAAGGGAGGAAATACTGCTTGTGGTAACATAATAATGAATTTTTGCTACATGTGACCAGTGAGTTTTGGGGATGAATCAGAGCTCAGTATGACTCAAAAATCCCCTCCTCTTAAAACAACTCTACAGGGCAGCACTTGTGTCCTCCTTTAGGTCTAGTACAGTAGGTGGGCCATTTTCTGAGTCAAGTTTCCCTACCGTGCAGTTAGTCTGTGTATAGTCTTTTGAGTGCTATCCCACAGAGGTGGGGTTCTTTTTCCTTTTATTTGAATTTACTTTTATACCTGGAGAGACTCTTTTGCTGGCTGCTGGCTTATACCGTTTGAGCGCCTCCCAGGTGTGGGGCCACACTTGGCACTTCACACCTATTATCTCATCTAATCCCAATTATAACCCTGCTGGGTAGGTGTTGAAAGCCTCATTTCAGACAGGTAGAGCAACTGGCCTGTGGTCACATTGCCAGGAGTCTCTTGGTGAGCTGGCAGATAAACTCCGTGACTCCAGCTCTTGGAGAATTCCCACCTGGGCCACCACAGCTACTGGCTACAACTTCAAAAAAGTAGAGAATAAAGAAAACAAAAAGATTTATGGTCTAAAAAAAAACCTGCCTTTTTTTAGTTGAAAAATTTAATAGACACTTGAACATATTAACAAGTTGGTTTATTTTTAGGTATCTCTAGGTATGAAAGGAATCCAAAGGAAGGAGAAGAAATCCTTTGCCTTGGCACTTTGCAAATTGACTACATGCAAACACACACTCTCAACACGAGCACTCTACGCCACAGAAGCTCTTTTAGGAGACAGTGACAGAAGTGATCTCAGTATTCTGCCCTGCATGTAACATAGGCCACTTATTTGTGTTAAAATGTATTTAAGTTTTATTTTTAACAGACGTCTTTTATTTGGGTTACCAGCTATGTATACGATTAGGAAATTTATTTTCACAGTCAGAGAAATTAAGAATTACTAATTGTGACACAGATATTTTATCATGTAGAAATAACAGGGGGATTATGTTTACAGTTTGTTAATTGATTGAAAACCACTCAAAAGTAAGATTTCACAACTTCATTTGCACGATCATGTTGAGAAATTAGGACCAACTACTGTGTACTTACACCAAGGCTCAGGCGTTAAAGTATGAATGCTATCTAGCTAACTGGGATGACTTAATTGGTGGTTTTCTCTACAAAGAATGGTAAACAGAGCTCTGATATCTCTTATAATTTCCTTGTATCAAAACCAAAAATAATATTTAATATTTGCTTTGCACCTTACACAAGAAATTTTTTTAAAGCCCCATATACAGAGTAATCAGTGGTCAGCAAAGAGTATGCAGGCCTCTAACAGACTCTGCAGGATGGATTTGTTGAAGCTTTTCCTCTGGTCTCTAATACCATAAAAATGGAGTTACAGAAAGAGTGCTTTCAACATGCTGATAAAAGATTAAAAAGAATCACTTGGCCTGAAGGAATTTTAACAACATAACATTAAGGAGAAAAGAAGCTGTAAAATAAAACCAAAAAGCATGTCCACAAGAACACGAAAAAATCAGGGGGAAAAAAAAACCTCACAAATTGCCCAGGCAATCATGAGCAATCATTGACTTGGTTTGTTATAATTTTAAATTAACTTCCCTTAAAATATGTGATTTATATGTGACCATTTACATAGCTCTTATCTATGATTTCAAAGGTGATCAGTTCAAAGCTTAATGAATTTTCTTGATATTGAATTTGTAAACCTTTGAAATCTTATATTTCAGTAATGTACTGTTACCTTAATATTTAAGCAAAGCTGCATGATCTAGAGAAAATTCAATCTCTTCTGATGATTAAATTTCAGTAATTGAACATAAAAACATTTGGAACAAGAAGGACTGTATAAATGAACTGTCAGCATATATTACAACATTACAATGTTGCTTAGGTAAGAAAATGCTCCTTGAAGAAGTTGGCACAATGAGAAGCCAATAGGAAAAACAGAGGAAGTCAGCTATCACTGAAATAATGAGCAGGAATTCCATTAAGGCTCCAGGCCAGGTATGCGAAGGAGGTGTGATTGATATGCAGGACTGAGAGATTAACTGTGTGGGACTTGCTGAAGCCATGCCTACATGCATCTAACATAGTGCTATATTTGGTATCAGACTTTGACTGAAGCGGTGTTTACAGAGTCACTGCTCTTGCTAGTTCTTTTCTTTTAAATGCTAAGGATTTTGTTTCAGCCACAGTGTCAGGAAGGGAGAATTTTCACGAGGCAAAGAAAAACCGCAGTCACATCCAGTGTTAGTCTCACATTAAGATGCAATTAGTGTTCTCTTTTAGTGTCACCAACAATTTAAAAAGCTACATTTCACACCAACACAGAGATGACAATGACCATGAGGTCATCAAGTCCCTGTGTTCCTCTCAGTAGGTCCCTTTGGATACTGCTAATAAATGATAAAGTTTTAAAAGCCAACATAATGATATGATATAAAACCAATTTCAAACATTTGATATTTATAAGTATGGCAGTATGGAGGAAGACATTGGATTGGGATCTAGTTCAAGTTAACGTAACATCCTTGAAATGTTAAAAGACAAAGGTTACTTCTGAATATATTATTTCTATTGCAAATGACTACATCATGGAATAGAGGTCAGCTTGGTAGATTTGGAAATCCTGAATCTTTAAAACATTCTTTCTGGAATAGAAATGAAGCCCTGGAAATCTTGCAGAGTAGACTTGGCTAATGAGGCTTTCTATTACACGACTTGCAATATACTGAGGGTTAAATAATGTTCTACCAGATTCACCTATTACTTACAATAAAATATGTAAAAAAAATATGACAAAAAATCTTAGTTTGTAAGGCAGGTATCAGTCTCGCTTACCAACACCCAAGTTATACAAAAGGATCCCATTTTCCTGTTTATGGCTCCTGCTTTTCACTAGAAGAAATGAACAGTCTGTGATTCCCAGTTCTGCTGCTAGCTCACTGTAAGACCCTGATCAATCAATCACTCAGCACTCCATGGCAATCACACTCAGACACAGGCACACTGGAGGTTAGTTCAAATTACCTACAAAGGTTTCTCTAATAAAATAAGGATTGACAACTGGGGTCCTGACAGAAGAGAAGTCACTTTAAAGTATTTACCTTTTCCATACTTTATTAATTAGTTGGTAATTTCACATCATAATTATACTTGATCCTTCTTCTTAAACCAAATTCAGGTAGATACATTCTAATTTCACAGGCAAAAAACCCAGAACAGCCCCTGTTGTTTGGATTCTATGATGCATTCCTCAACCCTAGCAACTGGTATTACAGGTACTGTTTAAAATGTTGCTTTGTTATCCTGAGAACTACATCCTTACTCTTTTTTTTTTTTTTTTTTTAAAGAGACAGAATCTTGCTCTATCACCCAGGCTGGAGAGCAGTGGCACAATTAGAGCTCACTACAGCCTTGAACTTTTGGGATCGAGCAATCCTCTCACCTCAGCTTCCAGAGTAACTAAATTATTTGTTCCAAAATTATTATCTATATAACACGTAAGCATTGATTCTTTCTAGGACAGGCACAATTCTGTGAATGTAAAAGACGATGTTCTGCCCCCAAGGAGTTTACAATCCAATTACCAAGTGGCCTTGTGAGAAAAGTGCAAAGTGCAAATAGGGCCAGGGAAGGGAGTGATCTGAACCAGCCAGAGAACTAAAATACATGCTTTGGATAAAGGTGGCCACTGCAATGAGATTTCAAGAACCAATACAATGGCAAGCTCGGTAGCTCAGACCTGTAATCCCAGAACGTTGGGAGGTCCACTCCAACCTGGACAACAGAATGGAACCCTATCTCAAAAAAATAAGAACAAACAAACAAAATATAGGCAAAAATAGGGAGAAAGGAATCCAAAATGAGGATAGGCAGAGGAAATAAACAGAAAAATTAGGTAATTTGGCCAAAGCAAAGGACTGTTTGTGGGGCCAGTAGAGGAAGAGGCTGACAGGAAGTTCAGGGAATACCCTTCAGGGTCTTGGCTTCTTCTCTTAAGGAGTCTAGACAGAGGGAAAAACATAGAGGCCAGGCCTCTTTCTATAAGCAACTAACCTTAACTATGCCAATTAGGTACGTAATACAACACTCTTCCTTTTATCGATTGTGTGAACTCAATGAACACAAGAGTCATGTTTTTCCACTACTGAATCCCAGGTTGAATAAATAAGTAAACGAACAAATAACTACATCAATTCATTAAAGGTAAATATGAAAACTTTAATTTTGCTACTAGTTTATCTCTTATTGAAAATAAGTTCTTGTGTAATTTATTTCAAATAAATGAGCACTTGAATAATCCAGCAGAGTTTCTTCCCTCCACATTACTTCCTTCCCAGGTTACTCAAAATGTCGTATAACTAGAGAAATATTCACAAATTTTATATGCAAGAGATGATGTCACAAACTTGTACTTGAGACTGGTTTTGCATGTTATCAACTAGTTATTAGTATAAAGAGAAAAATGGCGACTTTATCAAACATGACAGCTAATTTTAAAAAATCATTTCTCTTTTTCCTGAAAAATATCCATTACTTATATAAATATTTGAGACAGAGTTTTGCTCCTGTTGCCCAGACGGGAGTGCAATGGTGCAATCTTGGCTCAACGCAACCTTCACATCCCGGGTTCAAGTGATTCTCCTGCCTCACCCTCCTGAGTAGCTGGGATTACAGGCATTTACCAGCATGCCTGGCATTTTGTTTTTTTAGTAGAGATGGGGTTTTTCCATGTAGGTCAGGCTGGTCTCTAACTCCCGACCTTAGGTGACCTGCCTGCCTCGGCCTTCCAAAATGCTGGGATTGCAGGTGCGAGCCACTGCACCATATTTTTTCTTTTCTTTTCTTTTTTGAGACAGGGTCTTGCTCTGGTACCCAGACTGGAATGCAGTGGCATGATTATGGCTCACTGCAACCTTTGCCTTCTGGGCTCAAGTGATCCTCTCACCTCAGCCTACCAAGCAGCTGGGAATATAGGCTTGTGCCACCACATCTGGCTGATTTTTTTTTTTGGTAGACATAGTGTCTTGCTATATTGCCCAGGCTGGTCTTGAACTCCTGGGCTCAAGTGATCCACCTCCCTCAGTCTCCCAAGGCACTGGCCACTGTGCCCCACCTGATATGTTTTTAACAGGGTTATTTTAAGCTGGAAACACAAGCAAATATTTTTATAATGGCAACAGGAAACTATATCTATTATTTCAAAATTTCGCTTTCTCACTGGCCATTGAACTCTTGGAATGGTAAACACAGTAAGCTCTTGTGACATCATCCAAGCACAGAAGCATTTTCATGAAATCATGGCCTAAGAACACTCTTGTCCACAAGGCTGCCAGTGCTATCTGTGGGCCAGTTAGGAAAATGATGAAAGAACTTATTTTGAAAGGATTCTCCAGAATTTCCTCTAGGAAGGACTCTGGGACTCGGTGCCTGTAATTAACTCTGGTGGGTAGTAGAAGTGGAGGTTGGCAAATGTGTCTTGACTGGTATGGAAGAGAGGGAACCTGGTCTTTCTCTCCCACTGAAAACCTCTAATAGCCATTGGAAATTAATAAGAAAGTGAAGAGGTGACTTGTGAATTTTCTGTAATAATAGAGGAGGCGCCCAAATATAGCAATGATTAGGATGAAGAATTTGCTTCTTTCTCCTTTTTCACATAAACACACAGAAGTGCTCTTCCATTTGATAAAGAGGGTGACAGATCTTCTGGTTTGTTTGTTTAATGTCCAAGTCTTGCCTGATCCTGCTGCACTCCGCAATTTGAAAAGGAACACTTTTCTTATACATAGTCCACATAAGGCATCTTGGCACATCTCAAGAGCTTTGCACATATCTGTACAAGGCCATATTGTGGCATTATTATCAATATTGAACAATGGTTCTAAGAATCCCAGGACAAATTAGCTTAATACAGATTAACCACTGGTACAAAAGAAGACCAAAATTTGGTATCCAAAAAAGGAGAGGTTAAACTCCACTTAAAAACCAAAAAATAAATTCTCAGGGGTCCAAAGTGGCTCCCGCCGGAGCTCATGGCGCTCGCGAAGGCGAGGTCATCAGTTCAAGGCTAACCTGAGCAACCTGATTAGCTCAAACTGATTGGCAAAAAAAAAAAAAAAAAAATTCTCATTAGCTACAAACTATAATACAAAAATTAGTAAATCACAACCTATGTTAGCTGATTGAAATAAAATATTCGAAAGAGTCAGTAATTCTGAACAGTCTTACATAAATGCTTTTGGAAAGAAATCTGTTTACCATGAACAAAAAACATTTTATGTGGCTCAACTATTTAAGCCAGGCCAATTAGTTTGTTTCATGGCATACACTTAGCACTCAATAAATGTTAGGGAATATATGTGTGAATAAATTAAAAAATTTACCATAAATACTTTTTGTCTCTTGAAAACACAAAGGGGTAATATGATTGCACTCTTTTACATAGTATGAATTTTTAAATAACCTTAACTCGTAAACATAATTTCAAATTCCAAATAAAATGATAGGACTAAAATCAGAAAACAATATATCATTTTCTGAATTTTTACAGTGCTTTTGACACTATGTTTATATTCCAGTTGTGAATGTTCCAATACAAAAGTGGGTTCTAGTTTTCTATTTAGAATACCGAATTCACCATAAAATAGCTTTTGATCAGACAGATCCCAGCATTTATGTCTTGCTGGTTCAAGGAAATAAAGCTGTAATAAATCGCTCCAAAGCAAAGGCAAAATGACCACCCAATTAAGCTATAACTTTAAAAATCACCTTGAGGTTACACTGGGAAGAAATATGAGGAAAAGGGCAATTAAAGATCAGTCTTTTAAATCTGAGGTCTCCTCATTGACAATGAAAGATTCAGTTACTTAAACTGTTTTTCACTGTTTCATTATGAGTTGCTTTTAACAATATTTCATCCCTCAACAGGGGAAATCAGGAATCCTTGGAAAAAAAAAAAAAGCCATACCAGGCTATCAAAATCTTTGCTAAGGAAAATAAACTAATCAAGATTGATCTCCTGGGTCTCTCAGAAGTTCACCAATTCCAAATGTTCTCATAAGTTTCAAAAGAGAAGAAAACAATAAAGCTTCTATATAATACAGTGTTTAATAACTCATTGCGGGGCAGAGGAATTAATGACAGTGGCATTGTGTAAAATACATTGAGCTCTAAATTCAAATAAGTACTCATTTATTTCTTTTCTGAATAATCTAACTTTCTCTTTCCCAGATACTAAAAAGTCTGAGTCAATTTTTTTTTTCTATCAATTCTTAAGGAATTTTCTAGAATAGCTGTAAAGAAGATTGCATGTACTGCTGTTAGCAATAATTTCAGCGGAAGGAATTGGTTTTTCTCAAATTTATTACTTTTTAAAAACCAACAATGTAACTAAAGAAAAAATGTCTACAAAGCAAACAAAATAGTGACTTCCTTTATGTTTAAGCACAATGATCCCTTATTTCCTTTTCAAGAGGCCTTCAATATTAGTTACTGAGAGGGCAAATGACAATGATAAAAAATATTAATTGCATTGCTGAAAAGAGATTATAAGGCAATAAGCTTATTTTCCCTCATTTAAAAATGCTCTTCAGGCTTCTTTTAAATTCCATTTAAAAAAAAAAAACGTAGTTTGCTATAAATGACACACAAATGAGATGGATAAATAGTTAAGTACAACCGATGGAGGTCTTAATCTAATGTACCGTTGTCTGTCAGCTAATCTCTCCTGGTTTAACAATCTGAGTTTAACTACTTCATGATGAATGAGACAGGGTGCAAATGACCTGAGTGTTTCAGCCCATAAAGCAGGCTTAGGGAAATAAAACCTGCAAATTTGATCACCAGACTTAGACTGACCACCATTGGCAATACAGTTAGGGCTTTAAAGGAATTGTCTATGTGCAATATTAAGTAATGAAATTCCAAATCATTTGTACTTGAAGTACCATTTGCTGTAAAGCATCTTACTGCTACATGCAAGATTTGCCGTTACATAACCGAAATTTGGATAGCTCTGAATTCAAAGTTGGTGAGCTAATTGTCAGAGGACCTACTGAGGCTGAGAGTTTTATAGACTCAGTTCTGCAGAAAGTTTCTTAGGAGCATTAACATGTACTCACATTAAGCAAGAAAGACTCCAGTTGTTAACAGCAGTAGGTCTATTGTTCAGGAAGTAATACTTTTCATGAGATTCATTATGAAAGAGAGGGGGGAAATCCTTTTTGGCATTCTGCATATAAAATCTTCTCAGAAAGACATCTGCAGTTTTAAAAAATTCCACCTACTTTTACTACTACAACCTTTGTTAATTTTCTACAGTTCTCTGCTCCAGTAACTTAAAAGTCATTTCCTTAAGAAAACAGATGACAGACAACTTGAGTGACTGATTATATTGTGCCATCACTTTGTTTTTCTCAGAGGCCTTGGTTTAAGAGGATGGATGTTAGTGTAAATGACAGCAAGGGGAGCTTCGCATAAGATTTCACTTCTGTTCAAAGACAAGCTAATGTAACCTCACTGCGGTGCCATCAACTTGACAAATGGACGCCGCGCAACCCTCTGCCTCCCACAGAAACCTGAGAGCCTGATTTACACAATATTCTCCATGTAGATGGAAAAAGACTTCATGCTGCTAGGCTGTATAATGGGTTGATCTGATAATTCTTTTCATGTAATGAAATTTGATAATATGAAGGTGAAAGGCATCTCAAACAACGAAGCAAGCTAATGAACTTATAAAACTACACTTAAGTCTTTTAAAACCCAAATAAACATTAAAAGGGATTTAGCTCAATCCATGTTGAGACAACGTAGCAGTTCTCATGTTTAGCTCTGCAATCAAAGATACATGGCCTTTACTTAGAAGGAATAAAAGATTCCAGCTCTAAGGAGTATAGCTGTATTCAAACAATTCAATATAATCTGTAGAAGTTGCTGTGCCTTATCTTTACCATCAGATTTTGCTGGTCCTCAGTTCTTTACCACAAGAATTCTACATTACTTTATCCTGTTAATTCCTCTGGAAGCTCAACATTTTCCTTCTAAAGTAGGAAATTTCTTAAAGCATTGATAAATAGTGCCATGCAAAATTAACAAATAGTTCATCTGGAGATTTAAATGTACCCTAAACTGGTACAAAAATGACACAAAAATTAGAGCTTCATAAGAAACATACACTTCTGCTTTAAAGTCGTTAAGTTCTTACATATTTAAAGTATGAATGTTTAAAGGATTCTGAAAAGAAATTCATGGTATAGTATATTTTACAGGCAAGGCTGATTTCAAATCCTCTGCAGTAAAACTGGCTGTTAGTATTAATGCCTGGAAATAAACACCATGAATGTAAACTACAATCAGAAGCAGTTTTAACACATGTAAATGTTGAATGAGGTAGAATTTTAGTCTTATATTTACTTTGCTGTTGTCACAAATAAAAAAAGCACTTATGAAAACATTTCATGCTGAAGTGAATGGATTTCAACAGCTGCTGATTTGGTGACATGGAGAACCCCAGAGGAGACATCCTGCTGAATTAACGTTTTGGAAATGTTAAAAAGAAACTTCAAACAGACCTTGTTTAGCAGGCGGTCAAAGCTTTTGCTCTGTGGGGATCATGTGAAGGCTAGCAGAGCAGTCACTCAGCCATGAATCAGACTTGTCAATAGTTGCCTATTTTCTCAACAGGTGACTTAAACAGGCAGGCATACAGTCTATTTCCCCTAACATTTCTGTGTGTACTTGTGCACAAAAAATTGTCCCAGACTTTACTCTGGGATTATTTAGGAAGGCACAGCATGTAGGGATGGGGAAATAGTTGTTCAAGGCATTTAGATGCATTTTTAAAATGTGTACTTTTGCTTTTTTTTTAACTAAAAAAATTAGCTAAGTTACATATAAAATCTTATTTTCAAACAAACTTTTATCCTAAGTTAGAAATTTGGAACAGATTCAATAAAAGAATTATTTAGGACAGTAAAGAATCTAGAAGATAACAAAGATCAAACCCATGATTTCACAGATGGGGAAACTAAGGCCTACAGAGCTTTAAGTGATTTGCCAAATATTTACTTGTTGATATGTTCGAACTAGAACTTCCATTTTCTGACTCCTCAGTTCAAAATTAGTTCACTATACTTATCCTTAAGAAGTAGCCTTCTTTGAGCAATGTAAAAAATACTCAAGGGAAGAAACCATTAAACTGAGTAAAATCTCATGGTTCAGTGTTTTTCTGATTGGGCATGTTTTGATTATTTTCCTTTAAGCTGGCCACAGAGAAAGAGAGTTAATGGAAAATTCCTTCTCCACACCACCAAGATGTAGAGGTGGGGGCTGGGGTGAGAAGAGGCCCAGTACCAAGATGTGTTTTCTACTTTCAACATTTAGGAGTTTAGTGGAAATATAGAGTACAAAAACAATAAAGCATTTCTTTGTTACTGACTCAGATCAGCATTGTAAACTATGCCATACAAGCTGCTATTATGTCAGAAAATTACCAGGTATCCATTAAATGAGCTCAGACTGTTTTCTATTGTTCAATAATTTTTTTAGTTGTTTTGGAAAGCCTAAGTACAGAGTTCAGTGAAAGTTCTCAGAGGTGACTCCACAATCACAGCAGTCCTCATTACCTTAGTCAACCTCTCCTACTGCCTCCATCAATGCACGGTCATTACCAGCCAACGCTAAAATGGAATCCGAGGCTTGGTAAATCACCTCCAATTGACAAGATGCTTCCTAGATAAGTACCCTCTTGAAAATACTTTCTACATGATTCAGAGTTAAAAAGTAGGAAGAAAAGTAAATGCCAATCCCATCAACATACACACATGCATAAATACACAAACCTCTTAGGGTCCAAGTTTACTAATTCTTGTTATTAAAATTCATCTTTTGGAAGTTTAATTCTTCATATGCTAAGCAGGTACTCTAATGCAAACGTTGATGGGAAAGTAAAAGACAGACTGGATTTACACATCAAAATGAAAAATGCATTCATCCTTTGACCCAACATTCCTACATATAGAATGCTGAGGAGATAATTCAACAAGTGAGGAAAGATATATTTGCAAAGATTATCATGGCAGTATTTTTTATCGTAAGACAAAGCTGGAAATTAAACTGGTGGTAAGATAAAGGTATATATACATACTGGATACATGCAGCTGTTAAAAATCACAATTCACTTAATATAAAGCTACTTAATATAAAGCAAAGGGATCAATGCAACAGAATAGAGAGCCCAAAAACAGACCTACACTTATTTGGTCATTTGATTTTTTTTAAAATGCCAAGAAAATCTATTTATGTCAGAATAACTGAATATTCATGTGGAAAAAATAGATTTCAACTTCTTCCTAACATCACATACAAAATTTAACTTGGGGTCTGCCTTAGACCTGAATGTAAAAGCTGAAACTATAACGCTTTTAGATGAAAAGAAAGGAGAAAATCTTCAGAAATCGAGAACAGGAAAAAGTTTCTTAAAGATAATCATAAAATAAAAAATATAAATTGAACTACATCAAAATTTAAAAATTCTGCTCATGAAAACACATTGATAAGAAAATGAATAAGAAAGCCACAGACTAAGAGAAAACATTTGCAAAACATATAAAGAACTCCTGTAACTTAATAATGAAAAGACCTAATTTAAAATGGACATAAATTTGAATAGAGTTTTCACAAAGAAAGATAACTAATAAACACAGGAAAAAGTACTCAATGTTATGTCATTAGGGAGTAACAATTTAAAACCCTAATGAGATACCATTACACACCCACCAGAATGGCTAAAATTAAAAGGTCAATACCAAATGTTGGCAAGGATATGTAGCAACTGAAAGTTTCATACATCGCTGGTGGGAGTGTCAAATGGTCTCTTATATAAAACACACAGCTACCCTATGACCCAGCAATTCCACCTCTAGGGATTGATGTAAGAGAAAAAACCATATCCGCAAAAGACTTATGCAAGAATGCTCACAGCAAACTGGAAACAGCTCAGGTGTCTATCAAAAAGAAAATGAATAAATAAACTGTATTTATGCAATGAAATACTATTTAGCACAGAAAGAAACAAATCATGGATACACACAACAGGACCGAATCTCAAAAACACTTTACTGAGTAAAAGGAGGATTACAGCTCATTTATATAAAGGTTGGAACAACGGTTGCCTTTGAGGGTCGTGTGGGCTGAGATTTGCTGAAAAGGGACATGAAAGAACTTCTTATTGTGATGACAATGTTTTATATCTTGATAGGAGTCTGCGCTGCACAAGCATATGATCAGAACTTGTCAACTGCTACACTTAAGATCTGTATACTTTGTTCTTTATCCCAAAAGATAAAAGGAACCATAAGCAAATACTGAACTCACACCCATGCTAAAGAACTTGCGGTGGAGGGAGTATACAGATATCTATTTACTTCTTTGAAATCCAATTCAAAAACGAGAGGGTTAAAAGAGACCCACTAAAATAAAGAGATGAGATGAAGAAATATAGCAAAATATTAGTTATACAATTTAGGGGGTAGGTGTGTGGGTATTCACTACAAAATTCTCTTTGTCTCTCTTACTCTCTCAGTGTGTGTGTGTATGCATGATGGCAGGTGATTTACAAAGAGCATGTTTAATTTCTCAAAATACCATTTTTCCAAACTGACATTTTAACCTCTATTAATAGACACTTGTTTATTTTTGTACTCAATGAAGTTTAACTTCTTCTAAAACATAGAATGACTGAATAATTTTCAAGTTCATCTATGGCAAATGTCAAAAGAAGACATAAAATAAAACTGGTTCTGCTTGATCAGTTGATTTGAGTATCAAAGTTTTCCACATTTTTAGACAATATGAAAGTACAGCAGTGTTTGTGCCACCTTCTATTAAAAGTCTACAGCATGGCTCAGAACAAAGACTCTTTTAAAAATAATCTATAACAACAGTAAATTGTATGCCACTTGCATTGTAATTAGAAATCCCAAAACTTTCATGAAATATGATCTTAAATTTTAAGGGAAGTTTTGTTAATAAATAACGTTTTAAATTTTGTAGATGACTGATTTGCACGTATGCAGAAGGAAAAGCAAAGTCCTTCCATTTGCATTGAGCCATTAAAATGGAGATGAACCATAAGATGCTGCAAAGCCCAGAAGGTCATGTGTAACTAAGCACATATTATCAGGATTTTTCTATCATATATTCATTTTAAAAGCTTAAACTGTATTCCCATTTATAAATCAATGGATTCTACGGATAAAGAGGGGAGTTTTGATTCTTGTTTGTTTTATTCTTATTTGTTGGGTATGATAGTTTTCATTTTTTTTTTTTTTTGAGACGGAGTTTCGCTCTTGTTACCCAGGCTGGAGTGCAATGGCACAATCTCGGCTCACCGCAACCTCCACCTCCTGGGTTCAGGCAATTGTCCTGCCTCAGCCTCCTGAGTAGCTGGGATTACAGGCACGCGCCACCATGCCCAGCTAATTTTTTTTGTATTTTTAGTAGAGACGAGGTTTCACTATGTTGACCAGGATGGTCTCGATCTCTTGACCTCGTGATCCACCGGCCTCGGCCTCCCAAAGTGCTGGGATTACAGGCTTGAGCCACCGCGCCCGGCCGATAGTTTTCATTTTTAATGGAAACAATAAATCTACTTTGTACCACATTCTAAGATGGTTGGGTGTAAATCCTTAGATCATGCAAGGAAATTGATATATTCAAATTAGTAGTGAGTTGGCCTGTCCAGGTATTTTAAGTACCATGTACATTTCTATATATAAAATTTGGTGACATATAAGGGAATATGCTTATGCTAGTCAGTAATTTATACATATTGAGTATCTATAATAAGTTAATATTATACTGTATAGTAGACCTCAGAAGGATTTCTTCATTTTGCAGGCTGTTAAATTATGCTTTTCCCTCTCAGGTATACAAATCCTTAGCATCAGATAGCAAATAAAGTAGAAGTATTCTGCCACTTAATTGGATTGAGGATTTTTTAATGGTTAATAAGAAATAGTCAAAATGTTAAAGGAAGTTTATCTTAAACATTTACATTTTTCTTCTAACAAGTTATTTTTAAAAACACATCAGTTACTTTGCCAAATGATTTAATTCCTTATTACGTTCAAATAAAATGTCAATAAAAATTTAGACTTTTTATTGCTTAATTTGCCCACATTTGAATATATTAAATATTAAATATTGCCCTTACTTAAATCATAAAGGAATAATTCATAAAGCCAAATATATACATATAATGTATAGTCAACACTATTTATGGATTTATCTAATGAAAAATGTGACTATAAAACAATGATTAAAATATCTAAAAATTATGCATATAAATGAGTATTGTTTTATGAACATTCATCTAGGGAAGTGACAACTGGTTCATATAGTTGTAGAATTCCATTTTGGAACCCTCTCTTTCATGACTATCTACCTCAAGTTTGTAGTCTGTCTTTTGTCTCACCCAACACACATATGTACACACAAGAAGCTGCTCTCTTTTATGAACACATTTTCAGACACAGCATTACTTAGCAGACACCTGCATATAATTTGTAGCTATTTCAAAAAATCAAAGTCACCTCAAATATATACAAATTTCCTATCAAAAGAATGTTTAGAAAATTCCAAAGATGTTTCTGAAAGTGGAAACCTAAATGTATCACTAAAATATGCATACACAGCCTCCCAAGATGCAAAGATGACCACTTTGGAGGAGCTGAAGCTTACTTAGATGCATATGTTCTGGAATGTATATGTGTCTGTGTGTTGTAACTGCCATATTTGAAGGAAGTGTGCTAGAAATGAAAGAACTGTATCAGGTATCACAAAGCCTGGGTTTGGGTATCAGCTCTGCCATTTATAGGTTGTACATGTTTAGATTAATCCCTTTACTTCTTTGGGCTTTAATTTCCTCATCTTTGAAATGAAAGTGTTGATCTAGGCCAGCACAGTCCAACAGAAATATAATGCAGGTTACATATATAATTTTTATAGCCACATCTAAAAAGTAAAAAGAAACAGATGAAATTAATTTTAATAATATTATTTATTTAAGCAACACAGTATATTACCATTTCAACATTTAATTAATAAAAAATTATTAATGAGATCATTTACATTCTTTTGTTTTTGATGCTGCCTTTCAAATCCAGTGTGCATTTTATTCTTAGAGCACACATCCCAATTTGGATGAGCCAAATTTCAAATGCCCAATAACCACATGTGGCTAACAGTTAACATACTGGACAGCACAGACCTAGACAGTTGCTAATAGTCCTTTCAGTTTTAAATTTTTAATACTTTATTATCAAAATTGATATATTAATAAAATTAGCATAAAATTCAGCACAAGTATATGAAAATCATAGATCAAACGCTTCCATGGAACATCTACGTTCATCAGGAAAGGTTCATTAATTCTTATCTGGCAGTTTAAAATTCTGGATGATTTTTTTTCTAACATTGAACAATCATTAAGAAGCAAAGAACTGGCAATTATCTTCTGAACTCAACCTCACAGAAAGTGGATTACTTCATCTATTAAATTGGCTTAAGTCTATTAAATAATTGCCAAGTCCCCATTTCATATTCTGTGATGCAGATTTGGCTTTAATCTGAAGCTTTAGATCTTCATGTAATCATAAGGATCGTAAGACTGGTTTTAAAATGAATAAACATCCAAAATCACGGCTACAGCAATAAACCTTATTTAATTTCTGCTTTGTTTCATGTAGTCAAATTATTAAGATTATTAAAGGGCTTTATTTTAGTGAACCATATTTGTATAAGCAAATCAATATTCAATAAAAAATATCATTATAATTCTTGGCAACTCATTATTGGGAAAGGCCATGTTCATTAAAACAGGTGATACAAAAGCTGATACTCAGGTCGTAATTGAGAAAAACATATAAACTATTAGCTATGGCCGGGTGCAGTGGCTCATGCCTGTAATCCCAGCACTTTGGGAGGCCAAGGTGGGCAAATCACCTGAGGTCAGGAGTTCAAGACCAGCCTGACTAACATGGAGAAACCTCCTCTCTACTAAAAAAAAAAAATATACAAAAAATTAGCCAGGCATGGTGGCACATGCCCATAATCCCAGCTACTTGGGAGGCTGAGGCAGGAGAATCACTTGAACCCAGGAGGCAGAGGTTGTGGTGAGCTGAGATTGCACCATTGCACTCCAGACTGGGCAATAAAAGCGAAACTCTGTCTCAAAAAAACAAAACAAAACAAAACAGCTATTAGCTAGGAAGTATCACTCAGTAATAAAGACTGAAGTAGAACCTACTTTCATCACAGGACAACTTTTCAAGTTATCAGTTACGCTTGCAATAGAAACACTGCAAGTGATTTATCTCCAGGTACAATCATACATAATTTCAACTAGCTTATTGTTTTTTATACCAAACTTTACAGAAATTATGTAAATGTTCTCCCTAATGTTACTATAATCTTTTGAACCTTATCTTTCCCCCTCAAACTTTTAACAGACTAGTAATAACACACTGGAGTGTTTCTGTATCACTATAATTACCATAACAGAATTGCTTGAAGAGAAGTGAATAAAACATCTCACATGCTTTGTCAAAATACAAAAGGTGTTTCTGAAATTCTCTATATTTTAACAAATACACAATGAAAGCTGGTAATGATAAAACATATTTATAGGTGGCAACAATTATATACCGCTCTCTTAATATCTAGCACAGGACACACTGTTTTTGCAAATTTGCCAATAAGATAAAAATCGCATCAGCTGAAGTTCACTTTCTACATGATTTATATTATTTAATGAACATTTAGCAGAGCCAGCCTGCCACATAAGATTACCTTATTTCTGGGGGGAGGAAAATAAACATTGCTATGCTGTAGTCCCCTATAATTCCTCCAGACAATTATCTATTACATGTCAGAGACCAGTGAAGCAAGTAATAAAGGCAAAGGCAAGGGAACTCTGAAGGTAGTATGGCCCATGCCTAGCACATTGCCTGGCATTTAGGAGACAGTCAGTGTTCGTTGAACATATGGCCATAGAGCATATGTACACAGTACAGTCTATATGTGTGTGGACACTGTGGCCTGAATCGGTAAATAAATACACTATACATTTAGTAGGTATGCATGTTTACTTTTTTTGCTAGAAAATTTTGTGAGTCAAAAACTTTATCCTGATTCTGAAGAAGTCCAAATCTAGCTCTCCCTTGGGGTGACATCAAAACTCAAGTCTCTTTACTGCTTTCATCGTTATGTACTTCATTTGTTCATCAAGTATTTGTGTAACTGGCACTATGATAGGTATGGAGCTGACATAAAAAGAAAATCATAAAGACAAACACATAGACTAATAATTACAGTTCTTATTTTGTAAACAAGGGAATTGCTATTTGGGGAGATTAAGAAACGTGCCCAAGGCAACCCAGCTGGTGAGTATATGAACCAAGTGTCAAAGCTGTACCCATATGCTTTTCAGCTATTCCATGAGACATAAATATTGAACTATTAAGGGAATGTGAGGGTTAATTTTATGTGTCAACTTGGCTGTGCTGTGGTGCCCAGCTGCTTGGGCCTACACTAGTCTAGATGAAGATATTTTGCAGATGTGACGAACATATATAATCAGCTGATCAAATAAAGCAGATTACCCTCCATAATGTGAGTGGACCTTATCCAATCAGCTGAAGACCTTAAGAGCAAAAACTGAGGATTCCCAGAGAAGATGGAAGTCTGCCTTAAGACTTTAACACAGAAATCATGCTTGAATTCCATCCTCCTGGCATACCTTCAACTCAAGACTGCAGTATTAACTCTGCCTGTTTCCACCCCACTTACCTGCAGTATAGATTCTGGACTTGCCAGCCCCCACAATCATGTGCAACAATTACTTAAAATCAATCAGTCTCATCCCCACCTACTCTGGCAATACATACATATCCTGTGAGTTGTTACTCTGGAGAACCCTAACTGATACATGGTGTCATGGCTAAACATCAACGTTGAGAGGGCATCAAAATGTGGCCAGTAGTGCACTGCTTGGAAGTGGATAGAACCCAAGTGGACCCAAGATACCAAGGGTAAAGCCCTGGGCACAACAGCATTTAAGGGGCCAGTAGAAGACAAAGAGCCAAAAGGAAGAGATAAGTCAGTCATGGCAAAAGGCAGCTCCACAAAAGAGGGAGGCAATCCTGCAGAAAGGGCAGGTAGGAGGAAGTCTGAGTACAGGCAATCAGTAGGGCAAGGGTGACTGCAGCCAGGGCAGTTGCAACGGTGTCTAGGATGGTAACCATCCTGTATTCACTATATTGTCTAAGAGTGAAGAAGAGGTGAGAAAGTAGAGAAACGTTGGCAATTGAGGAAAGGAAAAAAATAATAGCTCAAAAAAGACAGAATGGTGGAGGTGGAAGACTGTGTTGGAATTAGGAAGACATTTGTAAGTTTAGGGAGAGCTTTCACTGGAGAAGAATATAAAGGTAAAGGGCAACTACTGAGAAAACAAGTCCCAGAAGTAAGATATCCTTGTATATGGGTTCTAGACCACAGGGGTATGGAATAACTAATCAGAAGTGAAATACCTCTGTCGAAGACAAGCAGCGATATGGATTGGTGCTCTCATGGATTGAGCTGACGCTGGGGGGCCATGCCTTTATTTTATTTATCTTATACTTTCTCAGAAAATTAAGAGATGAGGTCATCACTGAGGGTTCTTATTAAATAACATATATGTGTCCAGTACCATATGGGGTTCAAAAAAGCGTAAGACCCATTCTTTGCCAGTCTATCTGTCAAGCTATTTTTTAGTCATGTATATATTTAGTCATTAAGCAAGAAAAAAGTTCAAACTATTCCTATACAGTGGTCTCTCAGAAGCAATGGAATATTGGTTCCAGAAACGCCCATGGATACCAAAATCCACAGATGTTCAAGTCCTTCATATAAAAGGGCATAGTATTTGCATATAATCTATGCACATCTTCCATATACTTTAATTTATCTCTGGATTACTTATAATACCTAATACAATGCCTACACATCACTTCATTGGTATGGATTCAACATACTACTTGACACATGGTAAATTCAAGTTTTGCTTTTTGAAACTTTGTGAATTATTTTCCAATTATTTTTGATCACTGGTTATTTGAATCCACAGATGTTGAGGGCTCACTGTAGTTAAATTATCCCTAGTATTAAGTTACACAGTATTTTGTGGGAAACCTTTAACAAAATATGCTCATTTCTGCCAGTGATTAGTAAAAAAGATATTGTTGGCCCTGTTTTTCATCATTGGTACACTTGTTAAAAAAAAAGTTGAAATGTGATTTCTGCTAGTTATATTTTCAATTTTAAAAATAACCATATGATCTTAGTGGCAATAAGAAGAGACCAGTGTTATATTCCATGATAAAACTGCGCAGTATATTTTGAACTTTTAAATGTTTAGAAGACTAAAGTAAGACTAATGATATGATCAATGTCTTCTGTTTTATTATTTTCTTACCTCTGAATATTAAAGGGATTACCCAAATAATAAGTAATACTTTTTCATCAAAATACAAAGGAATTTGCATAATTTTCTCACATTCTGCTAAACAAGGAGTTGAGTGGTTAGAGGCTAAAATCTTTAAGTTCTCCACTGATGCATTAACTAAACCAAAAAGACAACTTTACTCATTTCAAAATGTTGTATTATAAAAGCAGTCTTCGAAGGCAAAGACAAAAGATTCTACTATGCTTCGATTTTAAAACATAAATAACCAATTTAATGCATCACTAATGATGTACAATAGATGTCTTCTGTAGTACCAATTCAAATAAGAGACTGATGTAATCTGCCAGATACTTCAAAGTAACTAATTTGGTAATAAGAAAATACTTCTTTTGTGCAAACTTTGCTACTTAAAAAAAAAAACTGCAGAAACCCTCCCAGTTGAATATTTACTAAATAAAAGTACTGAACCCTCATTAAAATGTGATTTAATAAGAAAAAGAGAATGACGTACTTTAGGCCTTCAAAATTTATCTTGAGTAACATTAGGCTTTTAAATGGAAATACATCTCTATACAAAGAAAACAGATATTAATGGCAAATTATGATCTATTTTAGAATTGTATATTTATATTCGACATCTTAAAATTTTAAATATCTATTACATTTGTTGGTATTATGTTATACACCCTATATACACACACTCCAGATGCCTTATCTGTGAAAGTATACTAGTACATTTCACTTCTCTATAAATCTTCCCCAGTATGTGTAAGTAAAACATTTCCCAGACTCTAAACCTCTAAAGGTAAAAGCTTAGGTCAGAGCTTCCTGAGCATATTCTACGATGATATTAACATGTTTTTCTGGGGAAAGAATCTTGGACTTCTCTTTGCCTTTGTTCTCCCTTACCCATCACAGAATTCATAATTTTGGCCTTAATGAAAAAAAAATATAAAATTCGACAAGTATTTCCAAAAGCAAGTTTAATAAAATTATTATTTATTGGCCAAGACATGTGTCAACTGCTCTTTTGGCTCACAAATTCAACCAAAATATAAATGTAAATTAAGATGTTTTCAATTATTTATTGCTTCTTCTCCAGGAGCAGCTAATCCTGAGAAAGTACCTATTTGGAGAGGTGAACGAAAGCAGGTTTCCATTTCTGTTAGCCACTTGGGGGTAGAGTATGTGTGCAGAAGTAGGACACAGGAGATGCTTCTTAGGGCTCCTTCTGCTGGTATTCAAAAAACCCAGAATCCAAATTACCTAATTTGTGGAAAGCATTTTCTTAACATTTGATTTTTTAATGGCTAATAATTGGGCAGAACTAACACCCATGAAGTTACAGTAAGATTTTCCTTTATTACATAATATTGTAGGATATATGTTCCCAATTAAATAAAAATTACTGATTTGGACCATTTATAATAAATGTTACCAACAGAACATTATTATGATACCTATTCCACAGAATTGCAGAAGCACCAGAAAAGACATTCCTCAAATGAATTTGCTAACTTAACTCTTGCTTCACCTAATTGTTGTACACGTCCTATACCAGTACATTAGCCATAATGCTTGCAAATTTTCTTAACTTCCCTTGACCCACTGGATAGAATTCAAATTCGTCATCCTGGTGTCTAAGATGCTTCACTGTCTGACCTGTACCTCATGTTCTAACCCTTGTTTCCACTCATATCCAGAGATCAACACTATACCTCAACGAAAAGGTCTGTCAAATAAATGACCTTGTGTCTCCCCACTCAGTGTCTGGGCCCATGTTAGCTCTAACTAGTAAAAGGCCCAAATGCCTTTTATTAAATGACTATTTTCTCTATTTCCTAGAGGGAGCCCTGGTTCATCCTTCAAAGGTCATCTTCAGCATAAAATTTTCTTAGTGCAAATCATTCCTGCCCCATCTCTAAAATTACTTGAGCATGTTGCTTATATATCTTACCGGCCAGCTACATATTGTTGTTTACATTACAGATTTTCTTCTAATTATAATTTAACTTTGGAGGACAGCATCCATTTTTTATACATGCTTAAAATCCACATGGGCACATATTGTCACACTGGCTTACATGAGGCAGATATTCAACAAAGGTTTATTGAATACCTAACTTTTATGTTACCATAATTTTTTAGTTTGGATTTATTCTTATTTGAGCTATCACTGTAGAAGCCAGTGGAAAAAACTGTTATTGCAATCTCCTTTCAAAAGCAAACAATAGGAATGATTAATCTCTTAAGTTATAAATTTGATTGGAGGTAAGAATAGAGATCAGTCTCATTCATAAAAGGAGACAGCAGAAGCCCATAACAAGACTGACGTTGGGAGCTAAGTAAAGGTCTGAATGATAGGTTCCTTCACAGCTGTGGAAAAGACACGCCGCATAGCACAGTGTACATGGGGGATATCATTTGGCATAAAACATAAATGAATACATAGTACACCGAAGTGCTTTATAATGAAGTTTTGCTGAATATATATTTTTTACTACCCTATTGAAGTGGTCAAATTTTAAAACCTCCAAATCAATGAGGCTTAAAGTAATAGCAAGGCTCATTTCCTGGGATGATACATGATTCTCTGTTGGGAGTTCTATCATCTACATAAATTGAGAAGCCTGGAATGGAAGAATTAATAAAATAGGATTTCTTTTCATGGAACTGACCTAAACAGTGAATTACAATTTGCAAATTACTTATCTAAAATAAGAACAAAACACTCGACTGCCTTGATTCTTGTTTAAAAACCAACAGTACTTTTTTTTTTTTTGGCACATAGGGATACTAAATAAATGTTTGTTGATTTTGTTGAATCAATAAATAATGACTAGCTGCTTTTTAAAATTAGAATATTAATTGCTTCTTGAACTTTTGGTTTAGACCAAGTGTAAAATTAGAATATTAAATAATTAAACAAGTGATGCAATGTTAATATCTGAGCAGGTACTTCAGGGAAGAAAGTGAAAATTTGTCTCTTGGCTGAGATTGAGACATGTCCCCGTACATTTTATACTGTTTTCTGGCTTTGTAGGACACCACCTCCAGGGCAACTCGATTTCTCTTTGACAGTCCCAGCGGCCTGACCAACCTTAGAGAGGGAGTCACTTTCTATTAGAATAAAAGCAATAGTCTGCTGCCATTCTAAAATATCTGGAGACAAAAAGACAAAGTAAAAGACATATAAAAAGAAAGAAGAGGGATGTCGCTATTGATGTCAACATTAACATGAAAGCAGACCATTATTTGGTGACCTTAATAAATGTCTCGGGCCGGGCGCAGTGGCTCACGCCTGTAATCCCAGCACTTTGGGAGGCCGAGGTGGGTGGATCACGAGGTCAAGAGATCAAGACCATCCTGGTCAACATGGTAAAACCCTGTCTCTACTAAAAATACAAAAAAATTAGCTGGGCACGGTGGCATGTGCCTGTAATCCCAGCTACTCAGGAGGCTGAGGCAGGAGAATTGCCTGAACCCAGGAGGCAGAGGTTGCGGTGATCCGAGATCGCGCCATTGCACTCCAGCCTGGGTAACAAGAGCAAAACTCCGTCTCAAAAAAAAATAAAAATAAAAATAGAATAAATGTCTCAGGTCATTTTTCCACATACCCTAAGACCCATATAATCAGAAGGACCTCCAAAAACGTTTCAGATTCATGAAAGCCCGGAAGGGGAAGCAACCTAAACTTCTAACAGCTTCCTACCAGCTACTACCAGATACAACAGCTTCCTTACAATAAAACTGATAATTTGGCACCGGGTTCTTCAACACTTGGCATTTCCCAAGTACTCCTGAGACAAAATTATTAACGACCACAGTCGTTTTTTCTTTAGTGTTTCATGTGAAAGAAATACTGTCACAAAATCTTCACATTGCTATCAAAAATCAACCCGAGTTATGGACTCACTTTTCCTTCCTTCATTTTACAGACTTTAAGGACTGCATAGACCATATATTTCAAATACATAGAGGGTTTGAATTTTTCAAAATGACAGTTTTGGGGATGCAACACAGGAAGCAGTGACAACTGCTCCCACAGGGTTAGGAGCCCAGCTGTTCGGTGTCTCTCTGGCAGCTTACTTTTGCCACCTAGTGGGTGAGGCAGTTTCAGAGTCGGGTGTATGTTTCGTATAAATAAGGTTGTCTTTTAAGATCTAATGACCAGCTTATTCAAAAAAACAAAAAAGACACTTGTTTTTCCTAGTGAGGGTTTTATATAGACTTTTTAAAATAACCTTAAATAATTTCTTCAAGTTGGTCTATTCTATGACTCTTGGTTTTCTTTCAAGCAGTTAGTATTCACTACACTGATTAACTTAGAGAATTCAAGGTAAAAACAAAACCTCTTTATACACAGCTCTAATTTGTAACTCCTAAAAAAAAAGGCCTTTTTCTGGTTTCTAGTTATTTTCTATCCCTTGGCTTTGTAGTATCTACAAGATTTATCTTTTGGCTCACTGTTCTTTTTACTCAGGTGGGGACCAAATCTGTATCTTAATCCCTGATTTCTCACTGTGGCGCTAATTTTCAGTCTTCAGCTGTCTACCGAATCATCTCTGGAAGACATTTAATACGGCAAAAAACTAAGTCATCATCTTCCAAAAGAATCAAAGAATGGCCTTTCCTTTTGAGCCAGTGTGGCAGGCTTAATCAGAGCTAGAGTGCAGCCCAGGGCTAAAAATGGCAGAAGAGATTTTTTTAAGCAAGTAAAAATTAATATAACAGTTACACAAAAGGAACAATCAGAAGTCAGGATCAGTTTACTGGGTGGGGTGGGAGGAAACACAATAATGAAGAGAGGTGGAGCAATAATAATGAACAAGAATTGAGGTCGGGAACATGGGAAATTTAAGGCAGGTCTACAAAGTTCAAGTTTAAAAAAAATGGAAATAAGAGGTAAGAGAGGTTGGAGATAGTACCACAGCTCAAGTCCTTAGGCTTGTAAATGTCAAGAGGACCCCAGAGACATGGAAGGTTTGGGCCTAAAAATGCATAGTGACGTTTTTCCACTCTTTCTTCAAAATATACAAGCCCCTAGTTTCCATGGAGAGTCTGCTAAATTTCTTGAAGTTTCTGACCCAAATAAATTATTGCTCATGAAAATTTCCATGATCATGAATGACCTTACAATAGAATTTTAGAAAGCTACTTCTTAACAGCTTTATTAATAACATGAATATACCGTACTATAACGTTCTTCTGATATGGTTTGGGTATTTGTCCACTCCAAATCTCACGTTGGAATGTAATCCCCAGCGTTGAAAACAGGGCCTGGCAGGAGGTAACTGGATCATGGGAGCAGATACCTCATGAATGGTGTAGCACCATCCTCTTGGTGATTAGGTGAGTTCTCAGTTCATATAAGATCTGGTTGTTTAAAAGTATCTGGCATCACCTCCCTCTCCCTGTCGCTCCCATGTCCGCCATGTGACATGCCTGCTCCCACTTAGCCTTTCAGCAGAATTGTAACGTTTCTAAGGCCTCACCAGAAGCCAAGCAGATATTGGTGCCATCTTTGCTGTACAGCCTACAGAACTATAAGCCAATGAAACTGCTTTTCTTTTATTTTGAGATGGAGTGTCGCTTTTGTTACCCAGGTTGGAGTGCAATGGCGCGATCTCGGCTCACCGCAACCTCTGCCTCCTGGGTTCAGGCAATTCTCCTGCCTCAGCCTCCTGAGTAGCTGGGATTACAGGCACGCGCCACCATGCCCAGCTAATTTTTGTATTTTTAGTAGAGACGGGGTTTCATCATGTTGACCAGGATGGTCTCGATCTCTTGACCTTGTGATCCACCCGCCTCGGCCTCCCACAGTGCTGGGATTACAGGCTTGAGCCATTGAGCCCAGCCGAAACTGCTTATCTGTAGAAATTACCCAGCCTCAGGTATTTCTTTGTAGCAACGCAAGAATGGGCTAACACGTTCCATTGTGAGTAGTTTTAATAAATTTAGAAAGCTGTGCAAATGTCACCATAATCTAGCCTGAGAACATTTCCATCACCACAGAAGTTCCCCTATGCATGTCTGCAGTGAGCCCTTGCTCCTATTCCTCGTCCAAGGCAGCCACTGATCTGCTTTCTGTTTTGGAAGATACAGGCTTACCTCAGAGACATTACAGATGAGGTTCCAGACCACCGAAATACAGTGAAATTGTATTGCAAAAGCAAATCACACAATTGTTTTTGTTTCCCAGTGCATATGAAAGTTATGTTTACCTATAAGTGTGCAAGAGCATTATGTCTAATAAAAGTACACACTTTCATTTTAAAAACAGTTTATTGGTAAAAAGTGCTGACAATCATCTGAGTCTTCAGAGTTGTAATCTTTTTGCTGGTGAAGGGTCTTGCCTCAGTGTGGATGGCTGCTGACTGATCAGGGTGGTGGTTGCTGAAGATTGGGGTGGCTGCGGTGGGTTCTTAAAATAAGACAACCATAAAATTTGCTGCATGGACTGACTCTTCCTTTCACAAAGATTTCTCTGAAGTATGCAGTGCTGCTTGATAATATTTTACCCACACTAGAAATGCCTTAAAAAATTGGAGTCTATCCTCTCAAACCCTGCTGTTGTTTTATAAACTAGGTTTGTGTACTATTCTAAATCCTTTTTGTCATTTCAACACTTTCACAGTGTCTTCACCAGTAGTTTCTGTATGAAGAACTTTCATATGCACTGGGAAAGTAGTTTCTGTATGAACAAACTACTCGCTTTGCCTATCCATAAGAAGTTCAAGTTTGATCACGAGATTGCAGCAATTCAGCACTATCTTCAGGTTCCATGTTTAATCCTACTTCTTTTACTATTTCTACCACATCAGTAGTTACTTCCCTCACTGAAGCCTTGAACCCCTCAAAGTCATCCATGAGGGTTGGAATCAACTTCTTCCAAATCCCTGTTAACGTTGATATGCTGACCTCCTCTCATGAATCACAAATGTATCTCAATGGCATACAGAATGGAGCATCCTTTCCAGAAGGCTTCCAGTTTACTTTGTGTAGATCCATCAGAGGAATCACTAGCTATGGAAGTCATTGCCTTACAAAATGTGTTTCTTAAACACTAAGACTTGAAAGTCAAAATTCCTCCTTTACCCATGTGCTGCAAATGAATGCTGTGTTAGCAGGCATGAAAACCACAGTCATCACCCCGCACATCTCCACCATGGCTCTTGCATGACCAGGTACACTGTCCATGAGCAAACATCTTTTGAAAAAAGCCCTTTTTTTCTGAGCATATGGTCTCAACAGTGGGCATAAAATACCCAGCAAACCATGCTGTAAACAGATGAGCTGTAATTCAGGCTTTGCTGTTCCATTTCTAGAGCACAGGCAGAGCAGAGTTAGCCTTAAAGGCCCTAGGATTTTCAGGATGGGGAATGAGCACTGGCTTCAACTTAAAGTCACCAGATGCATTCTCCCCTAATGAGAAAGTCAACCTGTCCTTTGAAGCTTTGAATTCAAGTACTGACTTCTCCTTTCTAGCTATGAAAATCCCAGATGGCACCTTCTTCCACTAGAAGGATGTTCTGCCTCCACTGAAAACTCGTTTAGCATGACGACCTTCTTCAACGAGCTGAGCTGGATCTTCTGGTTAACTTGCCGCAGCTTCTGCATCAGCATTTGCTGCTTCACCTTGCTCTTCTATGTTATGGAGATGGCTTCTTTTCTCAAACCTCAGGAACCAGCGTCTGCTAGCATCTATCTTTTCTTCTGCAGCTTTCTCACCTCCCTCAGTCTTCATGGAATTGAACAGAGTTAGGGCCTTGCTCTGGATTAGGCTTTGGCTTAAGAGAATGCTGTGGCCGGTTTGACATTCTGTCCAGACCACTTGAACTTTCTCCGTATCAGCCATAAGGCTGTTTTGCTTCCTTATCATTTGTGTATAAACCGAGTAGCACTTTTAATTTCCTTCAAGAGCTTTTCTTCTGCATCCACAACTTGGCTATTTGGTGCAAGAGGCCTAGCTTTTGGCCTCTCTCTACTTTTCACATGCCTTCCTCACTAGGCTTAATCATTTCTAGCTTCTGATTTCAAGCAAGCAACATGAAATTCTCAGTTGAACACTTAGAGAATGTTGTAGGGTTATTAATTGGCCTCATTTCAATATTGTTATGTCTCAGGGAATAGGGAGGCCTGAGATGAGGGAGAAAGATGGGGGAATGGGTGGTCAGTGGAGTAGGGAGAACATACAAAACATTTATGAGGTTCACAATCTTATATGGGCATGATTTGTGGCACCCTAAAACAATTACAGTAGTAACATCAAAGATCACTGATCACAGATTACCATAACATATAATAATCATAAAAAAGTTTGAAATATTTCAAGAATTACCAAAATGTGGCACAAAGAGTGAAGTGAACACACGTGGTTGGAAAAATGGTGCTGACAGACTTGCTCGACACAGGGTTTTCACAAACCTTCAACTGGTAAACAATACACTGCCTGCAAAGCACAATAAGGCAAAGCACGACAAAACAAGCTATGTCTGTAATTTACCTTTTCTGGAAATTCCATATATATGTAATCATACAATGTCATCTCGTCTGTTTTTAATGTAGCATGTTAAGGTCATCCTTGTTGTAATATTGATGTAGCTCAAAATAATGCAGCAGTTCCTTCTCATTGCCGAATAATATTCCATTACATGGATATATGACATTTTGGTTACCCATTAATCAGTTGGTGGACATTCGAATTGTTTCCAGTTTTTGACTACTATACATAATGCTGCTACTATTATTTATATACAAGTCTTCATGTAAACATATGTTAATTTTTCTTAGGTAAATACCTTGAGTGAAATTGCTGGATCATGAGGTAAATTTATGTTTAACTTTTTAAGAAACTGCTAAACTGTTTTCCAAAATGGCTGTACATTCCTACCAGCAATTTGTAAGTTTCCTATATAAAGTTTCTCCACATCATCACCAACATATGTTATAGTCTTTTTGAGTACAGCCACTCAGTGGGTGTGAAATGGTGTGTTACTGTGATTTTAATTTGCATTTCCCTGATGGCTAATGACATTCAGCATCTTCTCAGGTGCTTATTAGCCAACTCTATATTTTCTTTGGTGAACTGTGTATTCATATCATTTATTCATTTCAATTGGGTTGTCTTCTAATTATTTAGTTATAGGAGCTCTTTATATAAACTAGATACAATTCATTAATCAAAAATATAATTTGTAAATATTTTCCTCTAATCAGTGGCTTTTTAAAATTTTTAAATATTTTATTTTAAAATAAAATTTTAAAAGCAAGAGGGAGAGAAAACATTAGTGGCTGCCAGGGGTGGGGAAGAGAATAATTGTGAAGGGGTGGAGGGTATATTTTGGGTGATGCAACACTTTTGCGTATTGATTAGTTATATAACTGCAGTTTTTAAAATTCACACATTAGATATTAAAAAGGGTGACTACTGGATGTAAATAATAACTTTCTTTCTTTAAGAGAAAGATACTGAAAAGACAGGAGCCAAATATTTTCCTTACATAAAAAAAATATAGAGTTTATGGTTTTCTTTGGTAGACAGTAGAAACAATTACTGGGGAATTAAAGAACAGTAGGATGAGAGATATCTTCAATATCCAAAAGGTAAAAAAGAAAAATTAAGAACAATTTGCTTATGCAGAAGTAATCTCTTTTTTGTATTTCATCTGATAATTTGACTTGTAATTTTTCTCTTGGAAGAAAACTGTTAGAAATGCTTGTTTTTTAATTTCACAAAATTCTCAGGTAGTAAGCAAGCATTAGAACAATAGAGGGCTCTACAACTAGTTCCATATAGCTTTTTAGTGTAGAAATATGCATAAATCTTTAATAGGAAAGTATATTTGCTTACAGAAAAAAAAATTTGTATAAATAGTACAATTCAAATGTAACACACTACCTATAAACTATGTATTTAGCTAAATAAGTTGTTTACAATAATTTCAAAATATACATATGCGGATGTAGTAGTCTGTTCTTATGTGGCTAAAAAAGACATAGCTGAGACTGGGTAATTTATAAAGGTTTAATTGGCTCACAGTTTAGCATGACCAGGGAGGTCGCAGGAAACTTACAGTCATGGCAGAAGGGGAAGCAAACACATCCTTCTTCACAGAGCAGTAGCAAGAAGAATGAGTGCCCAGTGAAGGGGAAAGCCCCTTATAAATCCATTCATAAAATGGATTTCTCAGGAGAGAAATCCTGAGAACTCACTCACATCATGAGAACAGCATGGGGGAACCTGCCCCCATGATTCAATTATCTCCACCTGGTCCCTCCCATGACATGTGGGGATTATAGGAACTACAATTAAAGCTGAGATTTTGGTGGGGACACAGCCAAACCATATCAATGGATTTGCACAACTGATATTTAGAAGCTCTTCAAATCTATTTGTAAATTTAAAAGTTAAGCAGAATCATCTCTGTCGTGCAGTTTGGAGCTGCAGCAGATCAACTGCCAGTGCCTGCCTATGCGGGCAACATTCTTGGTGACCACCAAGTGCAGTGTGGGCTCATCAAAGAGAGGCTGCTCTCTGGGTTCTTCCTCTTTGGCTACTTGTGTCAGCGCATTAGATGCTCTATCTTATCCATGAAGGGACACAACCTACTGGACATGAAAACGTAAGGAGACTAAACATGCAGTGTTGTGCTTGCTTCTAAGCAATGGAGCTAATCTAGAAAGGTCCACACCAGACTGATAAAGCATTTTGCTTTTGGTTTAGTATTCGCCTTCATCAACATCACTTTTACCATCATACTCCTTCCCCACCCCCATCTTCTTCTTTCCTCTTTAAGAACTTTCAGGTATTTACTAGTGAAAATCTTCTTTGGCAATAATAAACCTTCAAGAAACTGAAAATTTTCTGATTCCTCAGCTGTATTTGCTAACTCACTGTTAGTGCTTTCTTCCTTCCACTGTCATGTCTGTAGGAATAGGTGGCTAGAGACTTAAAGAGTTTCGTGGCCTTGGCCGGGAGCACCAGCACTTCCAGGTTGATGCTTAACACCATGGGGGAGCTCTTCATAATGACTGGATGTGGGACAGGGACAACAAGAGGAGCCTGCTCCCTGTGCTTGTCTTTGCCCACAACCTCATCTCCCACTTTTCTGCCCCTCCCATGTGCGTGGCAGCTGGTGCACCATGAGGTGGCTCTCAATTTTCATTTTCTTAATGGTGTCGTCAATGCACAAAAGTTTTAAATTTTGGTAAAGTCTAATTTACCAATTTCTTCTTTTATGGATCATGCTTCCGTATCTAAAAACTGTTCACCTAATCCAAGATCATGAACATTTCTCCTATGGTTCTTTGAGAAGTTTTACAGTTTTAGGTTTTACTATCTATTATCTGTTTTGAGTTAATTTTTGCATATGGTATGAGGTAAGGCTCCAAATTCATCTTCTTCATATGAATATTTTACTTTCCCAGTACCCTTTGTTGAAATCATTCTTCTTTCCTGATTAAATTTCCTTGAAACTTTTGTTCAAAATTGAAGGCCAGGTGGGGTGGCTCACACTTGTAATCCCAGCACGTTAGGAGGCTGAGATGGGTGGATTATGAGGCTAATAAGCCTATTTGAGAACAAGCCTGACCAACATGGTAAAACCCCATCTCTACTAAAAATACAAAAATTAGCTGGGCATGGTGGTGCACACCTATACTCCCAGCTACTCAGGAGGCAGAGGCAGGAGAATCACTTGAAACCCACGAGGCAGAAGTTGCAGTGAGTAGAAATCACACCATTATACACCAGCCTGGGTGACAGAGCAAGACTCCCTCTCAAAAAAAAATATTTTTAAAAAAGATAAAAAATAAATATAAAATTTCATTTCTGGACTCTCAATTCTGTTTCATTGATCTATATGTCTATTTTACGCCACTGAGTACTGTAAAATTTAAAATTGAGTAGTGTAAATGTTTCAATTTTGTTCTTCCTTTTCGAAACTGTTTTAGCTATTCTGGTCTCTTTGTATTTCCATATACGTTTTAGGATCAGCTTGTCAATATACTGCTGGGATTCTGAGTGGGATTGTATTAAATCTATAGATCAATTTAAGAAAAAAGTGCCAACTTAACACTAAGGATTCTTCTAATCCATGAACATTGAACACCTCTCATTTGTTTTAGATCTTTCTTTTAGCAATGTTTTCTATGTACAAGTCTTGCACCTCTGTGTTTTAAACTGATTCCTAAGTATTTTATTCTTTTTGATGCTATTGTGAATGAAATGGTCTTAATTTCATTTTTGAATTTTTTTCCCAGTATATACAATTACAACAAATTTTTGTATATTAATCTATAAATTGTATTCTGTTTGTAACTGAACTTATTACTTCTAAGAGGGAGTGTGTGTGTTTGTGTGTGTATGTCTGTGGAGGTGGTTATTTTTCAGGATTTTCTACATACAGAATCACATCATCTGGAAATAAAGAAAATTTTGCTTCTCCCTTTCAAAGCTACATGCTGATCTATCTTGAAGTCTATGGGTTCTTTCTTCTGCCATCTCAAATCTGTTATTGAGTTACTCTAGGGAATTTCTCGTTTCAGTTATTGTATTTCCATTTGATTTTTAAAATAATTTCTCTTGAGTTTACTTGTCGAGCCATTGTTGTTATACTTTCCTTCAATCCTTTAAGCATGGTTTTCTTTAATTCCTTGAACATATTTTAGCTGCTTTGAAGTATCTTTCTGCACAGCACATCTGAGCCCACTCAGAAACACTCAGTTTCTACTCACTGCTTTCCCCCCTAAGTATTGGTCACCCTTTCCTTTCTTCAAATATCTTGTAATTTTTTTAAGCTTCAATTTTTGGTACAATATTGTACTAACTCTGGATTTTGACATTCTTCCCTCAGGATTTTGTTCTTGCTGTGGTTTTCTTTATTGGTCCACAAACTTGCCTAAACTAAATCTGTGGAATTCAGCTCCTTCATAGTGCATGGCTGCTTGTCTCTCTACTTAATTTTTTAAAACATATTTTCATTTTTAAATCTGATTTCTTGGGGGTCACTCCCACGTCTGCAGAGCTTAGTGGTCAGCCAATAATTAGTCGGTAGTCATGCTCAAATACCCTAAGCTAGTAAAGGTTTTACCCTCTGCCCTTGGGTCTATGGTTGGGTTGGGAGAGCCCATTAAAAACTCAGGCAGTTTTCCAAGTCTGCCCTGGCATTTACTTTCTGCCAGGCCTTTTTGCATCTCCTCTGCATATGTGCAGATTTCACAGTCATCCAGGGTGTATAGTTAGCTTGAGCCCTCTCTGTTATCTCCTGCTTGTGTTTTAAGCATTTTGGTGAGTTTATATCAAGGCTCCCTATCACTGCACCATTTTCCTGACTCTCCCTGATAAATTTCTGGCTAGTCTGCTGATACCCTGTTGGCCCCAACTAAGAATGTCACCTCAGGCGCACTGAGTTGCTAGCTAGTCTTTCTTGTCTGTTATCGAGATGGCTACTGTTACTCATAATGTTGGTGGGCACAGGGCTTTTCACATTCCATTTCATATTAAGGAGGCCCACTCCATCCGTGAAACTGAGGTTTTTATGGCCTTCTTTACCCTTGTGGAACTACTGTGCTGAGTTGGCAGGTGGAGGATGGAAGAATCCCCAGGCAGAAACACCACAAAATCTTGATCAGCTTACTTGGAGCACTATAGATTTTCTATGATTAAATGATTCTCAATTTGTTGAGTGTCTTTTATCAATTTTCAGAGTCCTTAAGTTGCTGTTTTTGACAATTTTGTCTAGTTCTATTGTTGCTTTTTGGAAAGGGAATTAGTCCAGCTTTCACTCTGTTCTTTTGGTAGTCTACCTTTAGAACTATTTTTAAGAGCTTTTTTTCACTCTTTCATACTCGGCTGCTAATCAAGGCCTGCTGATTCTTCCTCTGCAATGGCTCTCTGGAAGAGACGCTGCTTTTCTTGTCATTTTCAGAGTCACACCCATCAAGGTGATCAGTATCCATTCCGAAATTCCTGTGATAGAAGCCTTCCTCCTCATCAGTCAGTCCTGCATCTGGCTGTTAGATTGATCTTATAGACACCTGCATAATCACAGCCCTTGTTCCTGAATAAAGAATCACTTTGTTGCTAAGAACATAAATTTCATACTGCTCAGCCTACCTTTCAAGAATGTATTCAACTGCCTTGATCTCATGTACAATCATTTATGTCTGGAGCTCCCACCAAGTTGAGTTTTTCTATCCCCACATATTCTTTGTCAACTTCCACTTTTCTACCTTTTCTCATGCTGTTCCCCCTATGTGTCCTTATGATTTGCCTTTCAATTTTTGGTCCATCAACTCCTCAAAGAAGCTTAATCAGATTACTTCTTAAGTTCTTGATCATTCCTATACTCCACAGCTCTTCAATATTCATATGCAGATTTTTAAAACATTTCTGGCACAAAATCATATTGGTTTGCAATTGGTCCTCAATTGCTTTCTGTACATGTTTTATTTTTTCTCCAATTTTTTTTTCCTTTTAAGACTTTATTTTTTAGAATAATTTTAGGTTCATGCAAAATTGAGCACAAGTTACAGAGAATTCTCATATAACTCTTGTCTCTAACTTTTAATTGTTAAATACAATTAAATATTTAGGACTTCTTTATTTACAAAATAGAAAATACTTCTTAGCATCTAGTACAGTGGTGGACATGTAGGTGGTGCTTAAAACATGACTGTTGAGTGAATAAACTAAAATGTTTCTTTATCTTCCATGAAAATTCTCAAAAATCTTTGAAAATGAACACTGTTGGATTTTTTTTCTTGAATAACTCTTACATATACCTCTGAAAGTAGTAGTATTAAAACTATTTAACAGCATAGCATGAAAACAGACAATAAAATTGGACAAGAAAAATTCCTGAAAACGGCTGGGCCAAAATTAGTTCCTAGACCATGGGAAGTCCGAGAGGTCCTGGACACGAGGCCACGATGGCAGGGGGTGAAGAATGAGGCAGCAGCTATTTGCCAAGTGGTATAAAAGTATTTAAACAACTGGCACAACAATATCAGTGGACAGATTGAATGTCAGTCCTGCCAGCAAGTAGATTGGTACTTTCTGGATTTCATAATGGCTATAGAATAGCTGTAAAGTGGAATTCTGTCAACCTTCAGCAGTTTTGGATTTGGAGAGAAATATGAGAGTAAGTCCCTGAAATGTAAAGTGCAGACAAGAATAGTCATAAGCCAGTGTCCAGGATCAGCTAAGATCACAGTTAACAGCACAAGATCACAGAGTACAAAAGTACCTGTAGGCCAAGACAAACCAACAGTGAAGACCCAAGGGAAGTAACCGGAAGTCTGATTAAGTAGGTGGAACAAGCCAAACAGTAAGGAAATTCTAGGTGAGGATCCCAGCAAACGGTTGTCTAGGAAGCAGAAATGTATCAATAAGGAGACTCTGATCTCAAGGCAACCTTCTCCCTGAGCTGAAAAAATTTCTTTTTTTTTTTTCTTCTTTTTTTTGGAGACAGGGTCTCACTCTGTCGCCCAGGGTGGAGTGCAGTGGTGCGATCACGGGACTCACTGCAATCTCCACCTTCCAGGCTCAAGCAATCTTCCCACCTCAGCCTTCTGGGTAGCTGAGACTACAGGTACACACCACCACATTCACTTTTTAAAAATTCTTATTTGTAGAGACCAGGCTTCACAACGTTGACCAGCCTGGTCTCAAACTCTTGGGCTCAAGCAGTATGCCTGCTTTGGCCTCTCAAAACGCTGGGATTACAGGTGTGAGCAACTGTGCCTGGCCTGAAGAACTTCTTATATTTCTTGTTTCTTATGGCAGGAACCTATGTGAAGGCATGACCTCTCTGCAGGTGAGGTTAGATGAGCCAAGGAGGAAGCCAATCAGCATATCAGTCTTTTAGAGTAAGACATTTAAATGTGGGTCTTGATAGGGTAGTGACTCTTTTTTGTGTTTTTATTTTTGGAAATAGGGTCTCACTCTGTCATCCAGGTTGGAGTGCAGTAATGTGATCACAACTCATTGAAGCCTCGAACTCCCAGGCTCAAGCAATTCTCCTACCTCAGCCTCCGGAGTAGCTGGGACTACCGGCACACACCAGCACACCTGACTAATTTTTTGGTATTTTCTGTAGAGATAGGGTTTTGCCATGTTGCCCGGGTTAGTTGTGAATTACTGGGCTCAAGCAATCTGCCCGCCTTGGCCTCCCAAAGTACTGGGATTACAGGCCACCAGCCACTATGCCTGATTCTAGAGCAGTGATGCTTCTTACCCAACAGTAGAGACCCTGACCGAGGTTTGCTGTTAGCAACCTGCTTCATCTATGTTATCACTGTTTCATCTATGAAGGGTAACAGAAGACATTTTTTATCACTACCTTGCCCTTAAAATTTAAATTCACATTCACATATGTTAAATACTTGGGGGTTTAAAAGTGCCTTCAAATTTCTTCCATCAGAGGATACAAAAGAGAAGCCAATTAACTAAAGAGTATTAAAAAATATGCAATCTGAAAAGGCATTCAGTGCCAACTTAGAAACAAAGAGAGCAGGCCAAATAACTATTAGCAATGAAATAATAGTATCGAAAATTTTGAAAAATAACCAGTAACTGGTTTGTCTAAAGAGGAATTTTGGACATGGGGAGAGGCATGACTCAATTGAAGGTGTATTGCTAAGGGAGAGAAGGTTACCGCTTTTCAGTTTTAAATAGTGTAATAAATCATACACAACACCATAATTTAAGTTTATGAGGAAGGTAATACTCTTTAGGTTGTAAAAGTGACCTCCAGTGGGCAATAATGCTCTCAATTCCGTGGCCTAGGGAACTATATTCCATTGATCGTCACTTTAAAAAAGTCTATATAGGCAACAGTTTTCCACTGTAACTTTCACATCTATTTAGCCAATTCTACACATATGGTATTTATTGGTTTAATAATGTATCTGGTTTGATTCATTAGTATTGAACTGTTAACAGAAAGGTTTTTAGAATATTTCCCCAGTGATCTTCAAATCAACATCAAACACAGAGACATTCAGAATAGTAGGACTAATAAATTCCTACCTAAATATTTTTAATTTAGAGGGGACACTGAGAATTAGAATACTGAATTTAAAAGGAAGAAAATGGCCAGGCATGATGGCTCATGCCTGTAATCCCATCACTTTGGGAACCTGAGGTGGAAGGTTCAATTGAGCCCAGGAGTTCAAGCCCCAGCATGGGTAACGAAAAAAAGAAATTAGCTTACTAGGCGCACTGGTGTGTGCCTGTAGTCCCTGCAACTCAGGAGGCTAAAGTGAGAGAATCGCTTATGCTCAGGAGTTTGAGGTTACAGTGAGCTATCATTGTGCCACTGCACTCCACCCTGGGCAACAGAGTGAGTTCTTGTCTCAAAGAATAAACAAATAAAAATGAAGGAACTACCAATAAAGAGCATATATGCAGGTCCGAAACTGAACAAAACTTACTAGAAAATCTAGAAAACACTTTGGGTTCTATTTATATTTTGTCTTCTAAGAGATCATGAACATAAAATTATCTTCAGAGATAACCTGTTATGAAACACCAAGCTACAGATAAACTGAGGTACAGATTAAATAACCACATTTTAAGTCTTTTTTAGTGTGGTAAGTCAGGGTTTTTTAATCCTAAAATTTCACACTTTTTGCTGATTAAAATAGTTGTTATTCATCATTTCAGGAAAAAAAAGTGTAAGAAGGAAAGCAGTAAGTTCGTGGGTTTTGACTCTAGTCCAAAATTATTTTATAGCTCAAATTAATAAGTCACTTATGTGCAAAATATCACTGGATATATGCAACCTCTCAGAAATGTGGTCATGCTGTTCTAAGCATAAATGAAATTATAAGTCAGTTATAAAATACACAATATTCAATCTTCCCACTACCTTCCCCTATAACTTACTGTTGGTTCTGGAAACTGCTTATACATCTGAAATGAAAAAAGTGAAAGATCACTGTGGAAATAACAGAATATTCTTTATTACTTAAAAAAAAATTCAGCTCAGAAGTGTTTCTAAATGGAATTTCAGCAAGGAGAGAAAAGTAACCTTTGCCATAGGCAAACCTTCTTTTAGTGCTCTGATAAATACTAATGAAGAGTCTTATTTATTATTCCTTCAGAAAATAAAACTGGTTTCCACTGCAGAGTAAATAAATTCAAAACTCACAGTCACAACTAATTGTGCTATAAAATGGGCAGTATTTCCAGAAAACTGGCTTCTTTCCAAAAGAGAAAGGATTCCGAATAACTATGTTTAAGGAAATATTTGACACAAAATTCAGAAAGTGAATGCTTAAGACTTCTTCCTTCTAATCCCTGAATTGAACTGGCAAACTTTTCCTGTAAAAAGACAGTAAATTAGGATTTGCAGGCAATAAGGTCTTTGTCATAACTACTCTCTGTCATCATAGTGTGAAAGTGGCCACAGGCAATATCAAATCAATGGTTGTGACTGTGTCCCAGTAAAGCTGTATTATGGGCACTAAAATTCAAATTCGATATAATTTTCACATGTTATGAAATACCATTTTTCTTGTGATATTTTTCAACCATTTCAAAATGTAAAACCCATTCTTAGTTCAGGTGGTGGACTGAATCTGACTCACAGGCCATGGTTTACTGACTCTTATTTTTGTCCAGAGTCTATTTATTTTTAGTCTATTATTTAGGTAGAATAATATCTATCCAGTGGTGAGACGCTCCTGTTGACTTTTCCTGTTGTAATTTTTTTTGAAGATATGATTAAATTCCTTAACTATAAGATATAATTTGTGTAAAATGAAAATTGTATATAATAAAGTTAAATGTCAGCAGGAGACATTTTAGTTCTAAAATCAAGGGACAAGTTTCAGAGGGAGGACACATTTTGAAATATATATTTTTTTAAAAAGTCAACAAATATGAAAGCACTTTCCCAAAACAAACATTAAAGTTGATGTTCCTTTTTAATATATCTATCTTAGCACTCTAATTCAAGTAAACAAAAATCAACTTATATTTTGAAGTTTGGCAGCTTGAGGACCTCCTGGAAGTTGCCAGCGACAGTGATTATACCCAATCTTTCCACACCCCACAGCACTTGGCACTGCTGATGTACAGAGCAAGCAAAGCCGCTAAAGTTCAAAACCTGCACTGAATCTATCTCAAACAAAGAATGCCAGGACTCACTGCAGTGGCCCCTAGAATGATGACGTGGGACCTGTTATTATGCAGTGCCAGTAAAGTATGTCTTTTATATTAGTAAAAAACCTCATTGTCTTGGTAAATTCTTGCTGAAACCTATGATGTTGTGTCTCTTTAGATTCTGAGGAATGCAGTCACGAATGACACTATTTGGTGAACAGTGACTTGTATACTCCATTGCTAGAATAAGGAGGAAGCCCCCGGTATTTGAAGAAAGTAACTTAGGACACCATGAAAAATGTACTCATATGCAAAACAGGTTAGAACAGTAAAAGAAGTTATAAACAGATAAAAGAACTAATGGAGATATAGGATGGACTCCTAAGGGCACTTACATATATTTAGAGTATGTGACTACACTGAGATCAAGCCCTGGGATTCTTTCACAAAAAAATGTCCTTATAGGGCCACCACTAGAGAAAGCTTACTAAGTCAAACATTCTGTTTCTCTCACTAATTTTACCAAGTGAATTCTACCAATCTAATTTTCTTAGAAATTAATTTAATCCCATCCTATAAACATATATCGAGTGCCTCTTAAGTGCAAGAGCATAAACACTGAGAATACTGAAGTGAATAAGACTCCACCCTGGGCCTCAAGGAGGTTACTGCCAGTGGGATAGACCAGCATGAAAAAACATCATGTGAAACAGTTTGACAAGTGTAACAATGGGATGAAGTACAGGTAGAGCACAAAGGAAGCAGAGTTGGTTTTTTTTTTTGAGAAAGAGTTTGGTTCTTGTTGCCCAGGGTGGAGTGCAATGGCACGATCTCGGCTCACTGCAACCTCCGCCTCCTGGGTTCAAGCAATTCTCCTGCCTCAGCCTCCTGAGTAGCTGGGACTACAGGTGCGTGCCACCATGCCCAGCTAATTTTTGTATTTTTAGTAGAGATGGGGTTTCACCATGTTGACCAGGATGGTCTCGATCTCTTGACCTTGTGATCCACCCTCCTCGGCCTCCCAAAGTGCTGGGATTATAGGCGTGAGCCACCGTGCCCGGCCGGAAGCAGAGTTTTAACGCTCTCTTGGTTTGGGGAAGGCCTACTGACTGGAGTGGCATCTTGGTTGAATCTCACAGAACAGTTAAAATTCCCCTATGAGCAAGGAGAGAATGGGCCAGGCAGAGGGAACAGCGCATGCAAAGGTACAGATATCAGAGCATGAAATGCGGTAACTCAGGACCACTAGAGCATAAAGCATGGGTGTAAGTACAGGGTGAATGGTAAAAGATGAGATTGGAGACACAGGCAAAGAACCAAATCAAAATCTCCTGAGATTTCATCCTGTAGACTTGTGCATCCAACACCCATGTGGCTACTGAGCTCCTGAAATGTAATAGTTTCAAATCAGATATTCTAGAAGTGTAAAATACGTACCAGATTTCGAGTATGAAAGAATAGTATCTCAGTAATCTTAAAAGTTGATGATACGCTGAAATGATACTTTAGATATATTGGGTTACATAAAATATTATCACAATTAATTTTAACTGTTTCTTCTGACTTTATAAAATGTGGCTACTAGAAAATGTAAAATTACATATGTGACACTTTATCTCTGATGTAGTAGTCCCTGTGGCCGATTCCTCAACAACTACTTTACCCCAAGCATTTAAACCAGAAGTGGTTACTTCTCTTGCAGGCAACTGGTGTAGAGATGGGCACATGACCAACCCAACCCAGGCTTATAAATTACGAGGGAAAGATAGCTGGAGGGGTTCCTGGTACAGATGTCTTTCCCCAGAACACAAGAAGATCAGCTCTCTCCTTCTGGATGTGGTTATACTGTGCATGACCCAGAGAACTCCTGTGGCCATCTTTCTGAGTCAGAGGATGAAGTGGAGGATGGCAGAGCTAAGAAATGGGAATAACCTGAGTCCTTGTTGACATCATTGAGCTGTTTTATCAACCAACCCTAGAGCTCACCCTTCCTGTGAACTCCCTGTTACATGAGATACCAAAGTTCCTTATTATTTAAGCCAATATAAGTCAGGTTTTCTGACTTATACTTGTAGTCAAAAGCATCCTGGCTGATATACTCCGTTAGACTATAATTACCTTAAGGGCAAGGAGCACAGATCCTGTTACTTAAGACCATCTAGTATTGCAAAAGTTCTGTACATAGTCTACAATCAATATATTATTGTTGTGATAATATGTATTGGGGTAATATGTGGGAAAGCTTTCCCTCTCTTAATTCTAAGATACCATTAGCTGTGAGACATTACAGCCTACTCACGCAAAGAGACTTTTAATTAATCAGAGAATAACCTATAAGCAGAACTTAATAAAAAAGAGAATACCTATTAGATTTGTAAATTGTTATACTTCATGCATATCCTTTCATTAAGAGGCCTGACTTGAATTCTAGTCAAAGCATGCACATTGGAAACAATTCAGCATAATTTTACTAATTGAACATAAACTCTTAAAGGTGGTTTAGGAGATATATAACCTCTAGAGTTTATACCTCATTATCCTGAGAATTAAGCAAAATAATATATGGAGAGCCTAGCACAATATCTAGCATATGGTAAACATACTACATATAGATTTGATTCTTATTTTCCCTCGTAGAATTGCTTCCCAACTTATAATGATTCGACTTATGATTTTTTGACTTTAAATGGTAATACACATTCAGTAGGAACTGTATTTCCAGTTTTGAATTTTCCTGGGCTAGTTGTACGCATCTCATACTCTCTTGAGATGCTGGTGGCAGCAGCAAACTGCAGCTTCCAGTCAGTCACTTGATCATGAGAAAAAACAGCTAATGAGGTAGGCTAGGCTAAGCTATGACATTCAGTAGGTTAGGTGCCTTAAATGCATTTTCTACTTAATTATATCTTAAACTTAGATGGGCTGAAGAGCATTTGCAATGTATGAACTATGCAGTCATTTACTCTATGTGGTAATCTTGCTTTTGTTGACTAGAAATCAGATTATGTCAAATACTAATAAACATATGTTAAACTTCATTGGCTAGTTAATGCTTGGTTAGGTGGTTGATTTACTAATTCATTCTTCCATTTATACGAAGCAATTAAGTTCAAGATTAACCTCAACACAATAAGGTAGGCAGCAAAAAAAACGACAAACTAGAAATTGGAAGCTATAGTGTTTTTACTAAGCTACACCTAACTAGCCATTCTGTGAGATTTGCTGATATTGACAATACAATCAGAATGAAGATGAATAAAAAGAAAACAAAGATAGAGAAGGATGTTTATGACTTTGAGACTGTAAGTAGAAGGTGATTAATGCATTTAAAGGAGATAGACAGGAAAAGAACTCAGTAACATCTAAAAGTGATACAGAAAATGTGTCATGACAGAATCAAGAATAATACTTGCTGAGTTACACCAAGCTAGATTACAACACCCTCCTGCACTATTACTAAGAATGTGGCTCTTAATAACACACACTAACCAATACAACCAATTTCCAAATAGGATATGCTGAAAAATATTGAGCAAAACTCTCACTAGCTCAATCTTAAAAAATAAATGATTGACAAGCTCTAAATTTCCTAAGACAATTGGCTCAGCAAGGACTAAGAGTGTAAATCAGTGACCTTTGCATGTGCCAGTGTCTAAAGGAGTATTCCCACACACACAGTTGCTCACAGTTAGCTCATGTTTGCTGAAGAAATCTGTATCTGAAAATTTAAGCTAAGTTTTTGTTCTGGACAATTAAACTAATTTGAATGTGAATTTCTAATACCGCATTTGTTGTGATGAATAAGGTAAACACGCACAGAGCATTCTCTCCAAGACACCACAGGGACCTCCAGGTAAACCCAGCCTGAATGACTGCCGACTGTCTAGATGAGAGTTCAGGATTCCAGAATGGGAAACTCTGGCCTACAGACCTCTTCCCTAAAGCCAGACAGAAAAGGGCTTAGACTACTTTTTGGAGACTAATAATTACTTTAAGAAGTCTGAAGCATGCCTTAACCAATCACCGGCATTTGGAGAAGCTCTAAACCAGGCTACAGGTTAAATTTAGTGCATTCCAAGGCAGAGCCAACATACCAAAAGAGCACAGGAGAGGCAAGAGGATAGCATCCTTCACATTTCCTTGGAGTCAGGACTGCGTGAGTAGATGATAAAGCAATGCATCTGGTTTTTTGTTGTTTTTTTTTTTGTTTGTTTGTTTGTTTTTGAGACGGAGTTTCGCTCTTGTTACCCAGGCTGGAGTGCAATGGCAGGATCTCGGCTCACTGCAACCTCCGCCTCCTGGGTTCAAGCAATTCTCCCGCCTCAGCCTCCCTAGTAGCTGGGACTGCAGGTGTGCACCACCATATCCAGCTAATTTTTGTATTTTTAGTAGAGACGGAGTTTCACCATGTTGACCAGGATGGTCTCGATCTCTTGACCTCGTGATCCACCAGCCTTGGCCTCCCAAAGTGCTGGGATTATAGGCGTGAGCCACCGCGCCCGGCTTGTTTTTTTTTTTTTTTAACATTAGGTTTAATCAAGTATTATCTACATACAGTAAAATTTACCCTTTTTAGAGTATAGTTCTATGAGTCTGACAAATGCATAGTCATGTTTCTACCACCACAATCAAGATATAACACATTTCCATCACCTCCCCAAATTCCCTCATCATACTTTGTAGCTAATCCCTCGCCATGCCCTAGTCCTCATAACCACTCATCTGTTTTCTATCCCTATAGTTTTGATTTTTCCAGAATGTCATATACATGGAATCTATAGTACATAGCCTTTTGAGTGATTTCTTTCACATTCCATTGTGTAACTGACAACAAGGCCAGTGAGACTGGGACACAACTGATGAACAGGAAGTGGTAGGAACTGAAGTTGAAGTGGAGGGGGCCAAATCAGATAGGAGTTAGTGTGTCATAGCGAAATTTTTTTGCATTTTATAGGTGTGATGGGAAGCCACTGGAAGGTTTTGTGTAGTTGAGTAATGTAATCTGATTAATTTTTCACACCTGTAATCCTAACACTTTGGGAGGCTAGGTAGGAGGATTCCCTGAGCCCAGGAGGCTGAGGCTACAGTGAGTTGTGATTGTGACACTGCACTCCAATCTGTGTGACAGGGCAAGACCATATGTGAAAGAGATCACAGTAGAACAAAAGTAGAAAAACAGAGGCTAGTTTAGTGACTGCTACAGTCATCTGGATTAATAATGATAGTGACTTAAACTAGAATGGTAAAATTGGAGGTGGTGAGAAGTGGTCAGGTCAGAGACATTATTTAGAGGATGAGATACTGGGACAGGGTGTAGCATATGAGGGGTCTAGGGGTTCAAGGAAAGCTCCAAGGATGGTCTGAGCAACAAAGTAATGGTAGTGACATTCACCGGGACAGAGGAAGGAGCAGGAGGCATGGGAGGGGGAGGCAGAGAACAGAGTTCCAGAAATTTGGACGTCATCAGCATATAGATGGTACCGAATCCTTCCCCTCATCATTTTGCATATCTGTATCAACTTCTGATAGAGAAATTTCACTTAAGTCTGTTCTGTTACCCTTTAATACAGTAAGTGAATGCACCAGATGATATATTTAATCTCCACTAAGTTCTTAGAGTTAAATTGTTTTTTAAATAAGAAAATAAGCTGTAAGGCTTAAGTCTAGAGAGTTCTTCCATTTCTTACCTTCGTTTTCTATGCAAGTAAGAACAACCTGAGTTTCATAAGAAGGATCACTTCCAAATTTCACATATTTTTTTTCCTCAGAATACTGTTTGTTCAACTCCATTGGCTCAAATGGATTACGAATAGAAACTTTAAAAAATTAGGCTGGGCGCAGTGGCTCACGCCTATAATCCCAGCACTTTGGGAGGCCGAGGTGGGTGCATCACAAGGTCAAGAGATCAAGACCATCCTGGTCAACATGGTGAAACCCTCTCTCTATTAAAAATACAAAAATTAGCTGGGCATGGTATAGTCCCAGGTACTTGGGAGGCTGAGGCAGGAGAACTGCTTGAACCCAGGAGGCGGAGGTTGCAGCGAGCTGAGATCACGCTGTTGCACTCCAGCCTGGGTAACAAGAGCGAAACTCCGTCTCAAAAAAAGAAAAAAGAAGATTACATTTTTCCTTGCTTTAAAATGTTTCCCTGTTTAGTATCATTTACAAATTAATGGGTGAAAAAGGCATTTAGTGGTCCAAGTTTGCCATCTTATGAGATCAAGTTGATGTTGATATGGTGAAGGGGTACCTTTTGCTTAAATAGACCCTTGGGTTGGGGAGAGGGTAACATAATGTAGAAAAGCCAGAGGGTGTGAAGTGGAGGTTTACTTTGTGTCTCCTTTCCCCATGGAGCCTAATTATCCAAGTACAAGAGAGGAGCGTGATCACACCACCCACTTTGCACCTTTTAGGCCACTACAATAGTGTTTGATGTACAGGATTATTCCTGCCTGTCATTTATTCCAGCCATTTATTCATCTACCAATTCATCACCAACACATTTCCTGGAAGTTTCTTTTTTATCTTAAAATTTCATGCAAATTTATAATCTATAACATAGTTGTATTTGCTTTAATACAAGAAGTCTTTATTATTGAGTGCAACTGACAGTTAGATATAGTATGAGACCACTATGTACAGGTGTGCAAGTGTACACTGCACACCTCAATGGGGTACATTCACACTGCAGTTATTGTGGATTTGTTTATGACAAAACTTTTCTGTCACACAGCAATAAAATGCCTTGAGGAAGAGGCACTTTTTTTCTAATTTGTAAAGGTGTCATATGGGTGAAAAGTAGCCCTGAACTTTGACCTTGTGTACCTTGGTACACAAACTAAGCATAAGCCTGAACCAGCCTCATTATCTTATGTATGAAGAAGCCAAGTCCCCAAGAGGTGAAGAAACAAGGTCCCACAGCTAGTTCAAGGCAAAGCTGCATTTGATCTCAGTCTCCACTGGCACTCCAGTGCTCTTTTATAGCAACATGCCACCTCTGTGGGGGTTGCTCTTTTCAGATGTGTGGGTTACTGATAGGCTCTTTCATTTCTTTGCTCAGCCTTAGAAGAGACCTTTGCAAGACAGGTATCCTATGCTGCTTTTGATATTTGCCTCTAACATAAGTGAATACATAGATAGATATAAAATTAGCTACACTGTACTTGCCTAGTATTCAAAGAGGTGAAGTTGCTAGACTGTAAGCTCCATGAGAGAAAGAACCATGTCTGACAGTCTCCTCATGTATCCTTAGCACCTAGCATAGGGTCAATTTACAGTTTATACAAGGAAACGTAATACTTTTCTATAAGCTAATTTAGGCCATGCCCCTCAGGTTCCTACTGCACTCTCTTCTACAGCTAGAGCATACGTCAATGTAAAAACCTGAGAAGCACTGGAGTGGTCTCTAAGTGGCTTTCCATATTAATATGCTACATTTGTTTATTTTTGGTTGGGCTCATTCAACCTGGAGCAAGAAGATCAGTTATAGAATCATAACATAGCACTGGAATGGATCTTGTAAGTCATCTAACCCAACTCCTTCCTTTAACATAACCAGGAAACACAGTTGCGAGGAAGTAACAGAATCTATCCAGGTAGCTGCAGCAAACCTATGCTATGGTTCATTCCTAAAACTCAGATTTGCTGACCACCAATTACTTGATCTTCCCTAAATATCACAATACTTCCCCACCAACCAACGAATAATGATTGGAAACAGTGTCAGAGACATCATGAACTAGAAAGGTGTGTCCTTAAGAATGTTTTCCAAGGTCTTGTTTGAGTTGGACGATGATAAATCATGAGTTTGAAAAGATAGACCACTTATTCTTTCCAAGCAAGAGGCACTACTGAGATAGAAGAAAAAAAGATTAGTTAGGTAAGACTATTAGAAATCCTCAAATGTACTGAAAAATGGATATAAAACTAGATTATAGTTGTTCCGTACGTGAATGGTTAATTTAGAAAGCATAATTGGTTAGTCATACAGCAAACTATGTATGTCTATTTACTCTGACTCCAAGCCAGAAATTCTATAATCTAGAACATTAGTCTAAAGTGATGATTATTTTAATGAAAAATACATATTCTCTTGTAAACAGGATGTATCTCAAGCTACTATCTAAACAATAAAAGGAATTTGTTTACTAAGAAACAATACACTTCTCAGATTTTTAGCTTTATTTCAGAAATAAAATTTTAAAAACAACACAGGAACTTCATTTCAATAATATTCCAAGTTATGGGACGAAGTTGATGGTTCTGAAAGTTTACACAGCCGCAAACTCTATATATACAGTTTCATACAGAACTGTATGTAACAGTCACGTGCTGCATGATGATGTTTTTGGTCTACAACAGACCGCAAATATCATGGTGCTCCCAGAAGATTACAATACCATATTCTTACTGTACTTTTCTATGTTTAAATATACAGATACCGTTGCATTATAATTGTCTACAGTATTCAGCACAGTAACATGCTGTACAGGTTTGTAGCCTGGGAGCAGGTGGCTCTACCATATAGCCTAGGTGTGTGGTTGGCTCTAGCATCCAGGTTTGTGTAAGTACATTCTGTGGTGCTCGCACAACAAAATCACCTGATGATGCACTTCTCAGAATACATCCTTGTCATTAAGTGACACATCACAAAACTCTTTTCAACAGAACCAAATGAGTATATTACAGTGGGACTCCAGTGTTATCTATATTGTTTTGTTGGCCCCTCCTCTCATATATAACTATTAAAGATAAAAATAACCTGTGGGACAACTATTTCTTTTTTATAAAATAATTCTATATTTAAAAGAATAAAGAACTGTGAACAAGAAGCCTAAAATAATTTAAATCTCCTATGATATCAATTTCCCAACACAAACCATTTTGATTTTTCAAGTCTAGCAGATAGTGCCAGCGAATAATGTATTAGGGAAAGCAAAGCTGCATGTGTGCACATAGCTTCCATTTTGATGGCCTTCCATTTCCGAGCTGGGCCATAACACAGCAAAATGGCAGTGGCATATTATACCTGATCATGGCTGGCTTCAATGGAGCTTCCAATAGCATGGAAAGTCATCTGCACAGGGGCTAATGTCAGACAGGTCACACACTCTTTGCCACTTTGTCTATCACAGTAGTGAACCTATAACAGAACACACGCAATCCACTGAACACCATTTTCAGAGGGGACAAGATGCAACAGATCCTTTTTCAAAGGGTCTAGATTTCAGGAAAATTCAAATAACTTACACAGAACACACTTTAAATATTTAAAACCTTATTAAAACTCTCCAACATCTGGGACTTGAATTGAATCTATTAATCCATCTAAAGTCTTTTTGAGGTTTTAAGGGAGTTTAGAAAAAGCTATACAAAGTGCTTTACGTTATAGCTAGTAGAAAAATTCACAACTAAATGCTACACCTATCTTTCAAGTCCAGATTTTTATAATGCACGATCCATAAAGGGCTCAAGCATAAGCTTAAGTCAGAGTTCATTTGATTCTAATGTAACTTTGTCAACCTGAATTTTCTCTGCTCTTTGACTCCATGTATATGTACATGACTGTCATATAATTGGTGGTGACACTCTTCTATTTCTCCAGTATAGTCCCTATAAAATCACTGTTGAATATGTATCACTATATCATGTTCTGTTTGAAATTTTGACAAACTGAATTAAATTGAAATGATTTGCAATATGCAGACTAGAATAAATGGTCACAATATTATCTTTCATTTAGTTAATTACAACTAACCATTATTAAAACCACATGTAAGACACTTCACATTAGAGGCAGGCTACATGGGGAAGGGGGAAGAGTGTGAGTCCATCTTCCCATTAAGAAAATTTCCATCTTTCCATTGATCTAGTGTCAAAAAAAATCCAGGTTTTTAAAATTGTAAGCTAATAAAGTAAAAAGAGCATCATTTTTGTTATACAAAATTAATGAAAATATGCCTATAGAATAAAAAGGGGTTCCTACTCATTATATTAAACTGGTTTTACTAGCTATAACTTGCTCAATTTGTTAAATGTGTATAGATTTGGGATAAAGGCTTAAGTGAAAGTCTTGAATTTGTGAGGAAGAAACTTAAAACACATACCTGAGTTAGTTCCTTATCTTGAGTTTTATTCTAATTGCTGCATAATGTCCATATATTTTTATTGCAGGATATGGCCTTCATTTATTTTATCATGTACAATACGGATCTGACTGAAAATTACAACAATATGAGTCCTAGTCTAATGGTTTAATAATTCAAGTTTTTTAAACCACCAGGGTTGTTAAGAATGGCCATCATTTTCCCTGGAGGTAAGGAAACTTCCTCCTGGGAATCTATAAAAGTAGTTTAGCGCTCAAATCGAGTCAATATAAAAGCCTTATTCCCAAAGTACTATAAAGATTTTGTTATAAAAAATAGTTTTACCAAGTTAACCTTGGGGAAAAAGATTTGACGACAGTTCTAATTCATCGTACTATACTTCCTGAGCATATTAAAAGCTCAGCCAATGTACATGAGTTCAAGAATGTGGAAGTGTTGTTTACTATGCAGCAACTAGGTATGAAGGGGAAAAATGAAACATCACATAACAGGTTTATATAGAAGCCAATAAATGCTGACACTATAATAACGACAGTTCACAACCATTTATGGTATGGTTAAACTATTAAGTCTGATATAGGGCTATTATAAAACATTTTTTAAAATTTAATAAAATATAATTACCCTTTCGATACCAACTGAGAGTCTGTATGAAAGATATGACAATCCTCTAAATATACAGTGACACTAAACACACTTATATGTCAGCTGACTTACTGCAGCTCTATTCTTTCTCCTAGAGAAATGAAAATTAGAAAGGACAAAAATAGGACAATTCTAGTCAAAAAAATTAACTTTAAACTTTGTTTCCATTGGTGACTCAGATACCACTCTTGACAGAGATAACTTTTCTCCTAACTGTATACAATTCACTGTGAAGCCTGCAAGTACCTAATAAAATACTGTGTCCTGTAGACATTCAGCATTAATGTGTTTACATGGATAACTCATATATGAAAGATCAATGTAAAGGTGCAAGCTAGCACACAGCTCCAAAGATGTCACAGCTCCCAGTGATGTGACAGAGACCGCTAGTTGCCCTCCAAGATTCTTCCACAGTAATTCTTAGCCAGGTACTTAGATGTTCAGAATAAAGACCATATTTTCCAGACTCCCTTGCTGGCCATATAACTAAGTAGACTGGAAATGAAAGAATTATGAAGCAGCTTCCTGGAAACTTTTAAAAGAGATTTTAGGTGCATGCCTTTTGCTCTTCTTTACCCATTTTACCAACCTGCTGTTTGGAATATAGATATTATCAACCTGACCATGAGGACAAGGACCAAAACCCACATGAGAGTAGTGAATTGGAAGGAACCTGGGTCCATGAGGACTTCATGGAACAGAACCATCATGCCAGCTGTAGCCTGCAAGCTTATGGATCTTTAAGTGACCAAAAAATAATCTCTGTATTAAGTCAATGGGCTTTTTATCACTCACAAAAGAACATAATCTCAGTGAGATTTTTTTCCTATTGGCCCAGAACTGACAACAAGACCCATGGCCAAAACCAAAAGAAGCTGCCAACATTTAGGGCTAGGCCTTCCCCGAAACCCCCTTGTAAAACTCAGTACAATTGATCTAATCACAAAGCACACAGAGGAACAAAGAATGGGGAGGAGGTGCATCAGGAGGGAATCATCTGGAATGTCAGCCTGATGAGAAATACAGTATTTCCAGTGAGTGGGTAGCTCTAAGAGAATAGCTAACAGCGAGTGGAAATACCTGCATGAAGGGGAGGCTGACATTTCACTCCTTGGTGGGAGGCTTGCAGAGAACCGAAACTGTAGGCCCCTTTTGAAAAGAAATTTTGACCGAGTTTGCTGTATGTCCCTGGCAGTTTAGAAGCATTTGAAAATATAGAAACTAGGCTTGGAGATAGATGAGAGCTTACTGGAGGAGTCCCAGGTAGGTAGTATACCAGAAAAACAAAAAGATAAAGGAAGATATGATCACTTCCTATCTCCATGGCCCTTGAACGGCACGAGAGAATCCCAGCAGCAGCGAAGGGGCTACTCAGGCCAGCCAAAGTAACACTCACCAACAGAGGAGGTCAGAACACAGACCACTGGGAAAGCCCGAAGGAAAGATGGCTGTCCCTCAGGGCCAGAGGGGGCCACTGACTCAAGAGACATGGACGTAGTGTACCTGGAAAGGCACAGTGGAGGCCACCAGGAGTGAATGAAACCAGGATGAGTAGCAGCTTCCTCTACCCTGGTCACCCTGTAAGCCTCGAGAGCAGGAAGGCCATGAAATAGAGGTCTAGTGTGCAGGAAGGTGTCTCAGAGTCAGGTTAAGCTCCCACCCCACCAACCACAAATGAGAGATGCTGGAGTGAGAGGAGGAGTGAAAGTGATCAATGTATACTCTCCCTGCTCTAAGTCTCTTGAGCTAAAATGAATGGCTTGCAATGGAGGATGTTAACTTGGGGTTTACACAAAGCTAGCCAGAAAACTATGGGATTTGCCAAAGATATTACAAAGGAACATGAATTGGAGCTATGACAGGCCACAGAGGAAGGTGCTAACTGGAGAAATACAAAATCATTCTGTGTTATATCCCCACTGCATTGAGACTGCTCAGTAACCCAGATAAAAATATGTGGGAAAAAACATGAAACTATTGCTTGAGAACCCAAGTTCAAATTAAACGTACTAATATGCCGATAAAAGACCTTAAGAAAAAGTCACATTTTACATCGTTAACCAATGACTCATAAAAACAAGTTACATATGGCTTTACTCAGGCATACATTTTTTTTCTTGGAAATAAAAATATCAGTGTTCATGAAATTGTGAATTTAAAAAAATATGTGAATAACATTTTGAAATCCACCCTTCTAAGTCTAAAAATGCTTATGATTCAAAGCATTTGCAGGAACCAGGAATCTTATAACACTATACTAAAATAATTAGGGCAATAAAATTCCATTCATTGTGTCTGTAACACACAAATCTTCAGAACTGACTGGGTAAACTCTTTCTGCTAGAACAAAGCAGTGTGTTTCTACAAATGTGGCCCTAAAAATTTTGATACACAATGTCACAGGACCTTGATTTTGATGAAAGAAGGATGAATAAAGGTAATTATAGAAAGTTACAAAAGAGTCATCACCCTATGTTTTGTACACCAACAACAAAATCCTAAGGCCCCCCCCCTCCCCGCCCTGACTCAAAGAGGAACCTCAGAGAAATATAAAAAACTGAATTCCCAGCCATGATAGAAACAGGGGTTGGATATGTGCAGTCATTTTAGGCACAACTAACCAACATTAAATGGAGATCATGAGACTGATGAAACATATTCTTTGTGGCAGTAAGATACTAAGTTCCAAACTGACTATTTGCTATCACACAAGAGATAGCAAACCCTGAAGGAAATCAAAATATTTCACCTCTCTATATATTTATCTGACATACTTTAAAATGGCCCTGCAAAGCAGTTTCTTGTGGGGGAAATGCATCTGTAGAGAATCTCCATTAATGTGGCCAAGCACCTGCTTTTTAGGCCTTTCCTGGATCTAAGAGATTAAATGAGAGTCTGGGCTGAGGATGGCGGCTCACACCTGTAATCCCAGTGCTTTCAGAGGCCAATGGGAGAGGTTCCCTTGTGAGACCAACCTGGGTAACACAGGGAGACCATATTTCTACAAAAAAAAACCCTTTTTTTAATTAGCTGGGTGTAGTGTGCCCAGGAGTTTGAGGCTGCAGTGAGCCATAACTGCACCACTGCACTCCAGCTTGGGTGACAGAGTAAGCCCCTGTCTCAAAAGTATAAAAAATTTAAAAAATGAGAGTCTAACAACTTTAAGGTCTGAAAAGAGACATTTACCATCTATTCACTCTGAAGGCTGTTACCTATGAGGCTTCATCTATGTAACAAGAACCCTGGCCTCCACAACCATTCCCTTTATATAAGCATTTATTTCTAAACTGAATTCAAATCTTTAGACAAAGCTTAACTCTTTCAACCAACTGCCAATCAGAAAATCTTTGAATCTATCTATGACCTGTAAGTCACCCACCTCCTCCGCTCCCCACCCAGCCCCTCCAACAGCTTCAACACATTCTGCCTCCTTAGGTTGAACCGATATACACCTTCTAAGTATCGATTTGATTTTACCTATAATTCCTGTCTCCCTAAAATGTAACTCCAGTGCCTAGGGCGCACTTTCTCAGGACCTCTTGAGATCACTCACTGGCTCAGAATAAACTTCTTTAAAAATACTTCAGAGTTTGGTTTTTCTATCTACAATTTAAGATTTATTTTTTATGAATTATATCATTTTGCTGCCTTTGGTATTCTAACATGTGAGCAACCAATCTTAATTTTTATAATGTCATAGAGCTTCTTCTGGATTTATAAACTACTATAAATTGGCATTTTGTTTGTTTCTCATGTCTTTACAAAAACTATTCCACTGAAAGGTGAGTTATAAATTTCAAAAAATAAATAATATGACTTTCTTTGAAATTTGCAAATCTATAATTTTCAAGATAAGTTTCCTAGTTTGATTTGTTGTTGTTGTTGTTGTTTTGAGACAGAGTTTTGCTGTTGTTACCCAGGCTGGAGTGCAATGGCGCAGTCTCGGCTCACCGCAACCTCCGCCTCCTGGGTTCAAGCAATTCTCCTGCCCCAGCCTCCCGAGTAGCTGGGACTACAGGTGTGCGCCACCATGCCCAGCTAATTTTTGTATTTTTAGTAGAGATGGGTTTTCACCTTGTTGACCAGGATGGTCTCGATCTCTTGACCTCGTGATCCACCCGCCTCGGCCTCCCAACGTGCTGGGATTACAGGCGTGAGCCACCGTGCCGGCTCTAGTTTGATTTGTAATCTCATAAACCTAGAAGAGATACTATACTTGAGATGCTATACTAAGTTTCCTAGTTTGATATGTACTCTTCTAAACCCAGATGAGATACTATACTTGTGCATTTTGATATTGACTTTGCCAGTCTAAAGACTTCCTTTTTCCCTGGAGAGAAAATTAGGAAGTATTCATAGAATCACTTCAAAAATTCATAGAATTTGAGAAATAGACCAGGCACTGTGGTTCACACCTGTAATCCCACCACTTTGGGAAGCCAAGGCGGGAGAATTGCTTGAAGCCAGGAGTTTGCAACCAGCCTGGGTAACATACAGAGATGAGACCCTGTTTTTATTTAAATGAATGAATGCATGAATGTCTTAAAATAGATTACATAAAAAGCTAGGTGTGTGTTTTTTTTCATGCTGGTTTAAAAATATGAGAGACCATTCAAATAAAAATTTAAATTTCCTACCCCCACCTCTGAAAAGAAGTTAAATCTAACTATTTCCTGCAGGGCTAAAAGTCCTTGATGTTGCAGGACTACTAAGTATTTTACTAATCTCAGCAGGGACCTGGGCTAACTGCTTGTCTGTCAGATGTTTTTCATGGCTACCCTCTAAGGAACAGAAGAAATGAGGAGGGTATGAAAAAGACCTATGTTTAAAGAAAGTTGCTTATTAGATCATTAAGGAACTATAATAAAGGCCTGTATAGTCATATGTGACATACAGCATAATCACTGTGTTAAAAAAACATATATTTGATTAGTACACTTCAGATTCATTAGCCATGGAGTTGACTTCACAGCAGTAGGTAGCAATTCCACTGTAGCTACTGCACAGAAGCCCTGCACAGAAGAGTGCAGGTAGCAAGGAGCTGAAAAGTGACAGTTTAACACTAAATCTTAGGAGATTCAAAACATGCTCGATTCTTGCAGCATCTGTACCCCAGTTGTACAAAAGACCTAAATCTTTATTAACACAAAATAGCATATTCTTGGCAAGACACAGAGGAGCTTTCTTTCATAAATATTGACCTAAATAAGTAGATTAAGTTGGCTTTAAAACTTTCTTAACTACCAGTTTTTTGGATCACTTGATGACATGCAAATTATTGTATTTATTTGAGTTAACTACAATCAACAGTACAAATCTACATTATGTTAGCTCTATTTGTAACTAATGAATTAACGTATAATAAGTAAACAAAATTAGTTTATCCAGGGAAAGTATATAGAACTGTAGCTGGGTCATGATTAACATTAATAATAAATATCAGATAATCTTATTATTATAACACATCCATTCATAATGTAATAAAATAAATGACAAGATATATAATTATTGAGAATAATATTAATGAGAATATCTGTTACTGTCTCTTCAGTTTTTTTCCAATCCTTTTTATAACTAACACCATATCCACACCTTTGTAATAAAAATGTGAACATATATTTAACATGCTCAGTCACGTACCAGTGTTTTAGTTGATACGTAACATGTTTCACTCTAAATGCAATATGCTTGTCACATTAATGCCTCTAAAGGGACAAGGATAAATAAATGAATGAAATCATTTTACACACATTGAGACACAACTTGGAATTATCTTTTCTCTCTTTCAAAATTCCTGTTTTAGATAAGTTTTGAAAATTACATGCTTATATTTGATAATCAAAATCTGGCAGTGATGTATGAAGATTTATTTTTTTGTATAAGCCAGGGATAAAAATTGTCTAACAAATGCAACAGATGTGTTGTCGGCATTGTTTAGTGGTATAATAACATTCTTACTCTAAGTGACAAGCATGTACATGGCAAAAATCCTAAATATTTGCTCTTTGCTTTTTAGTTTCTGTTAACTATGCCAGTGAAGGTCTAGGGAGACAGCCTATTAGCACATAAATTATACTTACACACACATACACAAACAATTATTTTAGTTTTACATTTCCATCAAAAGAAAATGCTAAGTAATTTTTTTTTTAATAAGACAAGGTTTCACCATATTGGTCAGTCTGGTCTTGAACTTCTGACCTCATGATCAGCCTGCCTTGGCCTCCCAAAGTGCTGGGATTACAGGCATGAGCCACCACACCCGGCCAATACTAAGTGATTTTAACAGTCAGCTTCATGCATACCAGAAAAGGAACTTCCCTCTTTTATATATGTAAATGAATGTATATGGGTATGTCAAAATATGAGTGCATACTGCAAAAGAAGCCACATTAAAAGGGCTTTGTAAAGAACTAACCTTTTAATAAGAAAAAATCTTTTCAACATTAAAGGAAAATTACGGCTATATAGGCAGTCAGTACACCATCAAACTAATATAAATTCTTCTCTCAATGGGGCAAACTCTACTATTTCTAATGTATTAGAACTCTACTGCATTGAATATTACTTCAAAAAATAGGTATCAAAGCCAAGACCTTACAAATTTTACTATATACTGGCTTAATTAATAATAGCTTTTTTTTTTTTTGCAAAAATATTTTAACATGGAATCACAGATTTTTTTTTTCTACTCAGGAATAATAGATTTTTCAAACTGTGTAATATATATTTGAATTTAAAATACAGTTACATTTATAATGACAGACCATTTATGATTTTCACATCCAAACAAGATGAGATAGATTTAGTTTTCCCTATTTTTCCTGTTTAACTACAATTAAAAGCTCTGGACGTTATACATAAAATAAGCATAAGAGGAATCAGAAATGTGGAGAGAAGGAGGAAGGCTAACTAGGGTCTTTGGGACCATGGGAATAATACAGTGGTGAATTCCTGCATTTTCTTTTTGCTTCACATACCCTGAGCTAGGTACTAGAAAAGCCAGCAACTTAAAAATGCCAATGGGTATAGAGGGGAAAAAAAACCCTAAGAAAGTCTGCTCTTTCTAACCAAAAAACCAGAAAAATAATAATATAACAAGATAGAAATCTTTTAGACAGTAACCGCCTTACTCCAGGCAAACACCATGGAAAAAAATGGCAGATTCAAACCTCCATCCCCAATAGCAAAGGTCAGTTTGGAGGCCTACACTTTCAACCTTGCCAGATTGTAATGAGGTGACCCAATTTCCTTGCTAAAGTTGTGACAGAGATGGCCAAATGGACAATCAGGACTTTCATCCCTGTTGGATCCCTGGACAGTCACCTCTACCTGGGAATGATGGGGCATCCTACTCCTCCGTGTCAGGACAGGCACAGTGGAAGGTCAGGACTTTCACCACCGCCTAGCTAGAGCAATATCTCTCCCTCCTAAAATGTCAACAGAGGCTACCTGGAAAATGTGAACTTCCAGTAGCAAGGCAGTACCCCCATTCCCTAATTGGTACAATGTCAGAGGAGGCTTATTGAAACAGAAGTTTTAAGAACACAGTACTCAAAATGTCCACAATTCAGCAGAAAATCACCCTTATACCAAGAACCAGAATAATCCCAACTCAAATGAGAAAAGGCCATCATCAGATGCCAACAAGATTTCACAGATGACAGGCTTATCTGACAAGTATTTAAAGTAACCATTATAAAAATGTTTAAATAAGCAATTATACACACACTCTTGAAACAGATTTAGAAAAACAGTCTCACCAAAGAAATACAAGGTAACTCAGTAGACGGGCTTAATAGCAAAATGGAGAAAACATAGCAAAGTACCAGTGAACTTGAAGATAGAAAAATATAAACTCCAAAAAACAGACTGAGAAAAAAAACAGAGCTTCCAGGGTCTGTGAGATCATAACAAACAATATCATACTTGTGTTATCAGAGTCCCAGAAGGAGAAGAGATAATGAGTGGGACTGAAAAAAAAGGGGTTAAAATTTACCCAGTTTTGGCCGGGCGCGGTGGCTCAAGCCTGTAATCCCAGCACTTTGGGAGGCCGAGGCGGGTGGATCACGAGGTCAACAGATCGAGACCATCCTGGTCTACATGGTGAAACCCCGTCTCTACTAAAAATACGAAAAATTAGCTGGGCATGGTGGCGCATGCCTGTAATCCCAGCTACTCAGGAGGCTGAGACAGGAGAATTGCCTGAACCCAGGAGGCGGAGGTTGCGGTGAGCCGACATTGCGCCATTGCACTCCAGCCTGGGTAACAAGAGCGAAACACCGTCTCAAAAAAAAAAAAAAAAAAAAAAAAAAAAAAAAAATTTACCCAGTTTTGGTAAAATATAAACCTACACCTTTAAGAGGCTGGGGAAGCCCCAACAGGATAAAAACAAACAAATTGACACACAATCAAACTTCTGAAAATTAAAAGCTAAGAGAAATCTTGAAAGAAGTGAGAGAAACAACTCCTGACCTACAGAAGTAAAAGAATGACAGTAGTTTCTCAACAGAAACCACAAATGCCAGAAGGAACTGGCATAATGTTTTTCAAATGTTGAAAAACTGTCACCCCAGATTTTAATATCCAGAAAAAATATCCTTGATATAGGAAGAAAAACCCAAAACATTCTCAAATACAAAGAAACAGAGTTTGTCAGGAGCATACCTATCCTGAAACAATGGCTAAAATTAAGTTACTGAAAAAAAAGAAAATGATAAAAGCAGGAAGAACAAACACAGAAAAGAGTATGAGTATTGGTAAATACAACAGGTTTTCCTTCTCTTTTTGAAGTTTCTAAATTATATTTGACATTTGAAGCAAACACTATAGCACTGTCTAATGTGGTTCTAAAAGCATGTAGAGGCAATATGTTACAGAGTCACATAAAGAGGGCTGAGCACAGGATATCACTTCCATGATAGTCTTACCAAAAATGGACAAACTCAATCTAATCATTTGAAAACATCAGGAGAACTCAAATTCAAGAACATTTTACAAAATAAGCGATCAATTTTCTTCAAAAGGGTTAAGATTATGAAAGACTGAAGAACTGATACTCGATTGGAAGAGACTTAAGAGACATGATGACTAAATGCAATGTGGATCTTAGACTGGATTCTGGACCAGAAAAAGACATTAGTGGAAAAACTGATGAAATTTTAATAATATCTGTACATTAGATAAGAGTTATTATATCATTCTAAATTTCCTGGTACCGAAAATTTTACTGTGGTAATATAACTAGTTACAATAAAGTCAGCACTATTTTTTTTACTTTTTTAAAGTTTAAAATCCCTTTTTAAGGGCCATTTACAATATGAAATAAAATAATCAGTGCTATGAATTAAGGAGATTTGCAGGTAGCCAAGAGCCTGTTAAGAATAGATAATAAACAAGTTTTTCTGTGCATGCCAGAATTTTATATTACAAGAGTCTTAAAACAATGAGAAAAGGGAATTTGTGGGGACTAAATTTTCTCTTAATTAGAAAAACAAAGTCAATGAGGCAATGTGGTACTGTCTAACTCTCATATGGAAAAGAAAAAGTTTCTAGTACAAAGGCCTGTAAACCTGTAATACCAAAAGCTTCAAGAAAAAGGGTAGTAAAAGCTTTCTCCTTAAGTCAAAGTTTTAGAGAAAAAGAGATAATAACATAGGCCTATGCATGAGAATCATAGTAATGGGGACCAAGAAACTCGAACCAAGAAACATCTACACATGCTACTTGATTTGCAAAAGAAATTAAGTTGGTGCTTAAGCTACATATTCAAACTGGTAGCAAATACTACCACCTACAACGGATTCTTTTTTTAGATAGTCCTATTTTTACTCTAGGAAAGCTTTTCTAGCACTACCTCAACCTTCTTCCCTATCATTCACTTTACTGCAAAAAGTATATACTAGATCAGGCATGGTGGCTCACACCTGTAATCCCAGCACTTTGGGAGGCCAAGGTGGGTGGATCACGAGGTCAAGAGATCAAGACCATCCTGGCCAACATAGTGAAAGCCCATCTCTACTGAAAATACAAACAGTAGCTGGACGTGGGGGTGCGCACCTGTAGTCCCAGCTACTTGGAAGGCTGAGGCAGGAGAATCGCTTGTACCTGGGAGGCAGAGATTGCAGTGAGCTGAGATTGCACCGCTGCACTCCAGCCTGGGGGAGAGCGCGAAACTCTGTCTCAGGAAAAAAAAAAAAAGTTTGCACTAAAGTTACCCTAATGGGGAACAATAACCACATAAATATCAACTCTATTAAATTTTTCCATGCAGCATTTGACACCAGTTTTGATAGAGTCAGGACAGACTACTGTCCCAAAAGCTAATAGAAAAGAAAGTCCAAGAAGAAAGTTTGGATTTGAGTCCCGCCAGATTAAGTGCCTCCAAAAATAAAACTCAAAACTATTCAGAGGACTGTAAACAGAATCCAGTCTCTATAATGTATCATTCACAAATGTCAGGATGCAATCCAACATTACTTAACCTAGAATAAAGAGAAAAAGGTGACTTATACTCAAAAGAAAAGGCAATCAAGACACCAAACTCAATACATCCGCTGTTGAAATTAGGGGGGAAAGTGGTTTTTAATGCACCTATGCCAACTATATTTAAGGATGTAAAGGCAAATATATCTGCAATGGATGAATGGATAGAGAATCTCAACAGAGAAACAGAAACTAATGAAAAGGACCATATAGAAATTCTAGAAATGAAGAATATAATTATGCAAAGTAAAACAAAATACTGGATTAAGGAGACAGAAGTCACTGAACTTATAGGTCAATAGAAATTGCATATTCTGGGCCAGGTGTGGTGGTGGTTTGTGCCTGTAATCCCAGCACTTTGGGAGGCCAAGGCAGGTGGATCTCTTGAGGTGAGGAGCTCAAGACCAGCCTGACCAATATGGTGAAACCCCATCTCTACTAAAAATACAAAAATTTGCCAGGAATTGTGGTGGGTGCCTGTAGTTCCAGCTACTCGGGAGGCTGAGGCAGAAGAATCACTTGAACCCAGCAGGCAGAGTTTGCAGTGAGCCAAGAAGGCACCACTGCACTCCACGCTGGGTGACAGAGTGACTTTGTCAAAAAAAAAGAAAAAGAAAGAAATTGTACAATCTGAAATTAAGAGAAAAAACATAATATAAATAATGTCTCAAGGAATCTGTGGGACAATATCTAAAATGCATGTAAATGAAAACCCAGAAAGAAAAAGAGAAAAAAGGAGACAAAAATTATTTGAAAAAAATGGCCAAAAATTTTCCCTAATTTATTAAAACAATAAATATACAGATTAAAGAAAGGAAGAGACACATTGAGTTGAACAGTGTACCCTAAAAGATAGGTCCAAGTGCTTAGCCCTAGTACCTTTGAATGTGACCTTATTTGAAAATAAAGTATTTGCAGATGTAATTACAGATCTGGGAATAAGATCATTCTGAATTTAGAGTAGACTCTAAATCTAATAACAAGTCCCCTTATATGAGACAGCAGAGAAGAATACACACACACACACAGAGGAGAAGGCCATGTGAAGATGGAATCAGAAACTGGAATGATTAATCCACAAGCCAAGGAAAACCAAGATTTGCTGTGGTAGTCACAAAAAGCCAGAAAAGAGGCACAGAAAAAGACTCTTCCTCAGAGCCTCTAGAAGAAACCAACCCTTGCTGATGCTTTGATTTCAGACTTCTGGCCTCCACAACTGTGAAAGAATAAATTCATTTTGTTCAATCCAATGTGTTTTTATATAATCAATTATATAATGAATATCTTACATTTAGAGATTTTCCCATATTTTACATTGTTTTCTTTTAACAGATGTCAAGGTTGCCAGTTAGTAATTAATCAATTCAATGAATATTTGAAAATTGGTAGAGTTCCAGCTCTGACAACAGAAGAATGAATTCACTGGACAAAATATTTTGCAGATATCAAAGTACAGACAAAATAAAAGAAAAAATATTTGAAGACACTAGAATGTCACCAAAATCAGGCAGATAACCACAGCAGATATTTTCCTTGAAAGATCAAAACTTATGCAGTAAGACTTACGAGTTTATGAGTTTTTTTTCAATCTTGTGATTCCTATAGTTCTACTGGTGGAAAACTGCAGTCTTACCCACTGAGGGAGGCAGAGGAAAGAGTTTAGGGTTGGCAAATGAGCTAGACATTTTGGGAAGAAATCCTAGGAGAAAGATGCAGAAGTGGCACAACATTAAATCTGAATCTTTTACCCAAATTCCAGCTGACTGATAAACTTCACATGCACATGGGAGATTTTGGAATGCTCAAGGTAAAAGTAGACAGAAACCAGTGAGAACTGGTTGATATTTGAAAGTCTGCTACTTTTTTAATACAGTGCAGACCTGGTCTGAATGTAGTTCAAATGATTGAACACCAAGGCTTTACAGGTCTGGAGTATTAATGGGTGTGTGGCTGGCAGATCAGCTAGAAATTTAGGGGAGAAAATGCTAGAGAGTACAAAAGGCAAAGAAAGTGGACCCCAAAAATATAAGCATTTAACAGCCCAAATAATTGGCTTTCGCTATTTGATGCAAGCACAGGGAGACCATAACATAAAAAGCTGCAGTTATAAGGTAGAAATACTGAGTAGAGTATAGCAGCTAAGGGATCCCACCATGGGGAAGATAAAGCCTGCAGTTTTAGCTCAAGCGACTTAACCAAAAACCAAAACCAAAATAAAAATATTAATCTGAGGAAGAAATGATGATCCAGAGTTGCAACATGTTATCCACAATGTCCATTTTCATTTAACAGAAACTAAAGACATGCAAAAATCAGGTAAGGGGCAAATCACACTCATGAATAAGGCAGTCAACATAAATTGACTCCTACCAGGCTCAGCTGCTGGGTTTAGTTGACAAGAAACTTCAAAGCAGGTATGATATAGATGTTCAGAGAATTACAGGAAAACATAATCTCAATAACTGTACTGATATGAAATCTCAACAGAAAAAAGGAACTATAAAAAACAACCAAATGGAAATGTCAGATGTGAAAAATACAACAAAATGAAAAATTTATTATAGGGGCTCAAGAGCAAACTGGAGAGGATAGAGGGAACAATCTGGAAGAATCTGTAAACGTGAAGGTAGAACAATAGAAATTACATAACCCAAAAGACTAAAGAAAAATAAATGGAGCCTCTGAGACCTGTGGGAGAGTAACAGAGGTTTAACATATGTGCAACTGGAGTTCTGAAAGGAAAGGAGGAAAAAACTAGAAAACATTTTTGGAAAAAATAGTGGTCCAAAACATTCCAAAAGTGGTTAAAAAAACAACAGCATAGCATTATTTTACAGTTCTAAGAAGCTAAATGATCCCAAACTAGATTAAAAACACTCCTACATGTAGTATAGTCAAATTGATGAAAAACAAAGATAAACAGAGTATCTTAATGCTTTAAGTATTAAGAGGAGAGATTTCTTACACAAGCCTAGACAAAACATAACACATGACGTATATGGTGCTGTAACAACTGGCTACCCTATGAGAAAAAAACAAATTGCAACCCTTACTCCATACCATACATTAAAAATTAACTTTAAGTGGGTCTTAGCATTAAACATAAAAGCTAAAACCATTAAATGTCCATAAGAAAATTTAAGATAAAATGTTTGTGATCTTAGGGTAGTAGAAGATTCCTCAGAGGAGACCAAAAAGGCATAAACCTTAGAGGAGAAAATTAAAAATTTTACTATATTGAAATTGAAAAAGCTCTGTTTTTCAAAGGATCACATTAAGATAACAAAAGACAAGTCAGAGGAAGGGAGATAATATTTGTAATGCAAATGATTATGACCAGAATTTAAAGAACTCTTATAAATCAATAATTATGGGAGAAAATACCAATTAAAAACTGGGCAAAAGATGTAGACACTTGGCAAAGATATACAAATGACCAATAAGCACATGAAATGAAGCCCAGAGCATTTGTCATCAGTGAAATACAAATTAAAATATCAATGAGAAAACCATTATACTCACAAAAGAATAAGACTGACCATACTAACGTGTACAACCCTCATACGTTGCTGGTAGGAATGTAATGTATGTAATTCATTTTTAAAGAATTGAAAGTTTCTTATAAAATTGTATGTACACTTACCATATGATCCAGCAATTCCACTCCAAGGTATTTTCCCAAGAGAAATGGAAACAAATTTCTGCACAAAATCTTGTAAATGAATGTTCATAAACAGCTTTATTCATAATAGCCCCCAAAGTAAAAACAAACCAAATGTCCATGAACAGGTAAACTGAAACAATGTGTGGTATATATGCATACAATAAACTAATTCCTAGCAATAAAAACTACGGATACATGAAACATGCATGAATTTCAAAATATACCAAGTGAAAGATGCCAGATACAAAACTGTGAATACTATATGATTCCACCTATATGAAATCCGTGAAAAGGCAAAACTAATTTTTAGTGCCAGAAAGGATTGTGTGGTTGTCTGGAGGTGAGGAAAATCAGTGGCAAAGAGTCAGAGGAAAATTTTTTTGTAATAGAAAGAGTCCCATCTTGATTATGGTGGTAGTATAGATTTTGGTTAACTGTATACATTTTTCAAAACTCATCAAACTATACAATTAATAATGGGTGGGTTTTATTACATGTAAATTATACATCAATAAGTTGATTAAAACACATGTAGTTATCTCTGGCACAACTGACGACACTAAGTCATGGTTTAAATTTTGCATAAATAATCATAATTAACCTCATAATTAACTAATTTTCAAGCAATTGTTACTTTAGGAGCTTAACACCACTTAAAGTGATTGTATGTGTTCAGATGTGTTCAAGGTGCCCTTGCACCTATTTCCAACCCTCCCCTCTTCCACACTACCATTCTGATGTTAGCTGATTGAGAGCGGAAACCCTGGCTATCATATTCATGCTATATACTCAGTGCCAAGTTGTGTACCTGGTCCCTAGCAGGTGCTCATTACATACTGGTTGAATTCATGAATAAATGAATCCCTTACATGTTAATATGCATCCAGAATATCTTGCAGGCCTTTGTCCACTCTCCCTGGGCAATATTATCTGTTTTTGTGGCTTCAGTTACATATATACACTGATGACTCTCAAATCTGTATGTTCTATGTTCATTTACTGATCACTAGACCCATTTCAATTGCCTACTGGACAACTCCATGTGAATGTCCCACAAGCAACTCAAATTCCAGTTTAAAACGGAACTCATTAACTTCCTCTAAGCTTATTCATCTCATCCATACTAAAAACAAAACTTTGCCTAAAACATCTCACACTCATACTATCTCACTTACCCCCTCAAATGGTCTCTACTTACTTTTCAACACACGTAAATCTAGCTTCCACCCTAACCATTAGGCTAGTGAAAGCATCCTCGCTGAAGCCAGCACAAGAGATCATTTAATTTCCTCAACTGAAGCTTAGAAGACTATACTCTAGATAACACTCCTCCATGCCCAATAGCTCTGTCTTAACGCAATCTCTACTTTTTCTTCCCTGGGTTCATGTAAACCAGTCTAATTGGTCTTTCTATTATCAAGTCTGTCTCTTTCTTGTCTAGTTCATCTTTTACACTGCTGTCAGAATTATTTTTCTGTTAACCAGTCGTATCACTTCTCTTTTTAGAGATAAATCAGTGGTCTGTGTTTAATGGCTAAAAAAATTCTAACTCAATAACACACACATTTTTTCAGCCTCTTCACTAGCCACTTTCACTCTATTTTCTAAAACATTATGCCCTTTTGTCTTCAGTACTCTGATGCTATAATTCCTTTTCTTCTTATACACCTAAAAATTTGAAGTATTCTTTAAAACATATCTCAAATATTCCCTCTGCTATGAACTCTTCCCTAATTCCTTCAGTCAGAACTGTTAATTTCCATTCACAATTCTTGACATCACTAAACCCCATTTCCGAGTTAACACTTATACCAGGTTACACTTACTATGTCATTTATTATATGGGGTAGACATTGCATACAGTATTTCTTGCACCATGCTACAAACATTTAATTATTTTTTATCTGACCATTGTGTAACGTTTGAGCACTGATCCCTGAAGATAGAATTAATTTTTGGTAGTGGTTAATCTTCTTCTGCATATTGGTTTTATTAGCTTGTCAGTCCCCAACTTGACCATAACTCCCCGTGTTCAATATTTAGCATGCTACCCAGCATTTGTAGGCCCTTAATGAGTACCGCCTAGTGTGAGTAAATAAATGTTCCATGTCCTATGCTTCAGCTGAATCAATTCCAAAGTTCAATGGGACGGCATTCTATGGCCAGATTAACTTCATATCCATCTAATTCTTCATAGACATGCTGAAATTACGGAAACCGGTTGACAATGTACTACCTACCACCTATCTTTCCCTTAAGAGTTTTTCAAACTAAACCTAGTACTATTTTCCAGCAATGGTTCAAATGTTCCATTTTAGGACTTGATTCTGGACTGTGAGACAGAGTCTTGCTCTGCCTGTTGCCCAGGTTATATTACGGGTGTGAGCGACCTCTTCCAGCCTGTACTTTTCTTATGCTAAAAAAAAAAAAATAGTAAAGACTGTTTTTTAAATTGCAAGTTTTTCAAATATCTGTTTTCTTTGACAGTTAAATCTGCTTTTTGATGTGACTATGTTAAGATGGCAGAACTTTCTAGAACCTAAAATCCATCAGGGTTTAAAATTGAGTAAAAATAAGTAAACTACATTACTAATATGATGTTTTAGGTATGTAGTCTCAAATATGTATTCACATATAAAATTTTATCTTAGAATAAAATCTAAAGTTCCTTCCAACTCAAAGGAGTCAGAATTTTTTTTTTAAAGGTATTTATTTATTCATTTATTGAGGCAGGGTCTTCCTCTGTTGCCCAGGCTGGAGTGCAGTGGGGTCTTGGCTCACTGCATCTCCACTTCCCTGGTTCAAGCAACTCTCCTGCGTCAACCTCCCAGTATCTGGGATTACAGGCACCTGTCCCCATGCCTGGATGATTTTTTTTTTTTTTTTTTTTTTTGGTAGAGACACCATGTTGGCCAGGTTGGTCTCAAACTCCTGACCTCAAGTGATCTGCCTGCCTCAGCCTCTTAAAGCACTGGGATTATAGGCATGAACCACCACACCCACCCAAGGAGTCAGAATTCTTAAATGGCTTACTCAGTTGTATATATAGTTGGGGGCAGAAATAAATTTATTAATAAAATCTATGACAGAAACAAACCAATATCCAGAAGACTATGGGTCACCATCACACATTAGTCCTAATTACAGGGACTGGTCTTCAAACATTATATGATAGTTTTTTTCAAAATAAAATAAGATTTGTGAGCAAAAATGTACCAGGTATTCTGAAATAATGTATGTAATCTTCACTATCTTATATATGAGTCCATCAGTAAAGGTCAGTTTCCTCCCTAGTTTAACCATGTATCTCCTAAAGGCATGCCCCTGTTATGTTAGAGCAATTTTTTTGAGTGTGCAAAAAATCTTTTACATGCAGTATTCCACATGCTTGTTCTTTCTTAAGAGTTGCCTTGAGTTCTCGAGAAGAAAACAATACACATGAAATTTCTGCCACTGTCATTTGTCGGGGGGAAAAAAATCTCCTTAGTTACAGCCGGATGCTGGAGAAAGGGAAATGCTGGAGTCACTTCAACATGACTTGGAATGAGTGTAGGCATGCAGCTGCCAGACACCTGATGAGTACTATAATTAATTTTATGTCCTTAAATAAAAAAAATCACATCATCACCATTGCCAATCCTATCTAGCAAAAGGAAATATAATCCATCTTTAGATGAGAAATAATTTTTTTCCTTCAAATACTTGATTTTCAAATAATTCAAAGTAGTAAAATTTTCATGTTGAGTTGAAATCTCTTCTGATACAAACAGAAAAGATTATCAGATAGTTCTACTTGAAAGGATGCAAAATGACAATCTTTTTCTGCATCATGATGGCTCACTTCAGATTTACGTTAAAGTTTCTGGGGTTGGAACAGCTCTTACTGTGTTTATATATTACTTATACTTTGAAGTATCTTGTGTTCCTTACTATGTATGTAGGCACTGGTGCATAAAAGCTCAAAATGAGTATCTTTATTAGTGCCTCACAGCAACATAGGGTGGGTGGTTAGTCCCAAATAGTCTCTGCAATAATAATGGACTGCTTTACTCAAGGCCTGCTTGATTCTTACCTGAATTACTGTTACTCATTGCAGTTTTTATATGCACCAGGATTTCTTTCTACAAACACATTTTTTTAAATGGAGTTTAAAATTTCAGCAAAATGAGTTGATCTAAAATTCCACTTTTTTTTTTTTTTTTTTAAGATGGAATCTCAATCTGCCACCAGGCTAGAGTGCAGTGGCACTATCTCGGCTCACTGCAATGTTCGCCTACCAGGCTCAAGTGATTCTCCTGTCTCAGCCTCCTGAGTGGCTGGGACTACAGGCACATGACACCACGCCCAGCTAGTTTTTGTATTTTTAGTAGAGACAGGGTTTCACCATGTTGGCCAGGATGGTCTTGATCTCTTGACCTGGTGATCCGCCTGCCTCAGCCTTCCAAAGTGCTGGGATTACAGGCGTGAGCCACCATGCCCGGCCCACTTCCCCTGGTTTTTATGGAAGTACAGGTATGTGTTATGTTTGAATACCTCATGGAGTTTGGCCAACGTATCAAAGTCTAAAGACACCAGACACACAGGTCAATTTGTATGAACTGGGGCTGCCCACTGGAAGAACAAACCTGAGTGTTAAGGTCACTAAAGGAAGAGCAAGCCTTCAGGAGAGTTCTAACACAGGGTCTTTCCAGGGTCGTTGGAAGGTAGTAGAGGTCAAATTCAAGAGAGCTTTTAAAGAATTTTTAAGATTTTAATGGCAAATCAGAGCAGCATCTGCTGACCAAACCCACAAATATGTTTTGCTCATTGTAGTCTAAGTAATTTCTTATGGTTTTATACCATTTGCTTAATAGCCTAAATAAACATTTGAGCTCAGAGGCAACATGGTAAGTTATGTTTCAATTACAAATTAAAAATGGGGGGAAAACACACAATTGGCCTTCCATATCCATGGGTTATGCATCCAAATATCAAAAATATTTAAAAAGAATAAAAAATACCAAAAAAGCAATATAGTATAACATCATTTACATAGCATTTACATTGTATTATCATAAGGCATCTAGACATGATTAAAAGTGTAAGGGAGGATATATGTAAGTTATATGTAAATACTATAACATTTAATATAAGGAACTTGAGCGTCCATGAACTTTGGTATCCTTGGGGGTCCTACAATCAATCCTTCTGGTAGATACCAAGGGACAACTATATTCCTAAGTGTGGGTAGGTATGTACATGGATGATTTCTTTCTCCATATTCTCCTAAGAGAAATCTACAAAGTTGAACTTGTATTGATCTCCTATCAAAAATAAATACCTTATTCTTTAAAAAAAAAAAAAAAAAGCTGCTGCAAATAGCCATGTTGATGGTAACTATATGTATTGGAAAACATGAGCTATAGGAGAGATATGAATAAACAGAAAGGAGAAAGGTTGATTCTCAGATTCTCAGGGAGACCAGCCGCTCCTACCCCACTCCCACCAGCCCCAATTCAATGTAATCTAAACTAAAGTCATATTGTTAAAACATAAATACTTAAAGACGTCTGTGGCTACAAAAGAAGCCTGCTATCATCATATTAAACTCAACAAAAGGAGGCACATCAGTTGAAATGTATTAAGCATGAATTATATTTGAAAAGGAAGATTTTAATTTAAGTAGACATTCTCATCTTGCTGGAAATGGCATGATTATAATACAATAATGAAATGCCCCTCCATAAAACACTCCTTGATTTTGTTAAATAAACTAATCATAGTTTAAGTAAAACACCGACTAAGTGCTTCTTTATATTATTTGTGTGAGAAAAAAACTAGTGTGTTATACTCTGAAGGTTTCACAAACAACACTGTTTCAGTGGATGACGCTCATAGGAGAGTCACAGAACAGCAAAATGAGATGAAATCCATCTAGAAGGGATGATTTACTAAATAATCCACTTTCATTTCCAACCTAGTTTTTAACGACTAATTTAAACAAAGAAACCACTTGTATTTAGTTATAAAGAGATTTCTAATATAATTAGCATATAAAAGCATATTAAAGAGGTGAAAACTTAGAATAATGTAAAGTACAACATGAAACAAATTCTTTCACTTCAGTTCAAATGCACAGCATTTCAAGAGTGTCTTTTGAATAATAATTTACTTTAAAAAAACTGAATGATTTTGAAACATTTTGGCATTATAATAAAAGAGTACACAACAAGGAACCCTGAAACACTATGGTAGGACTACAAGTTTGAATGAGTTTTTATAAAATGTGTAGAAGTTATAGAAGTATATGATTAGGCTGAATAACAAAGTCTGAAGTTCACAGAACTACTGAATAAAACATTTAAAAGAAGGTAAATAAAATGTATTAATACTTGATAAAACTTGAAAGAAATAAACATTCATTTCTGACAGAGATCTAAAAGGTTCGATTCTAAAATATGATAAAAACTTTAGGTGAGACCAAACAAGAATAAAAGAACTGCTGAGAATGTGCAAGTGTTCAGTCACATTCTGCTCTGTTAAGTCAATTTTATTAATAACTTTAATTGTATATACGTTTTACGTATTTTGTAGATTTAAAAGAAAGGATTTGAGCTTGGATACCTACAGTCAGTTGAGCAAAGTAGCTTTTTGTAATTTATAAATTCAAATTAAAGACTGGGTGATGAAACAAAATTAAAGGTTAAAACAACTTTGTTTTCAATACACTCACATATTTTTACTTTGTAATACAATATAGCTGTCACATACAATGGCTCTAGTAGGCTTAAATCAAATTGCAACGGGCAAAGGAAAGCCAAGGAAGGGTTTACAAAATATTCAATAACCAATAATATCTGTTCAGTGTGCAATAAAATAAAAAAGTTCTAACCTAGAAACACAGAAAAAGAATTTATTGTTTTTAAGTTCCAGAAATAAAAGTAACAGAATATACTGCATATAATCTGTAACAAGCTGGTCCTATAATTTCTAAACTACAGTCCAATTAAAATGTTTAGGTAATAGAAACAATCTACATGTTTTCCTACCAGGTAAATATGCCTGAAAGAGTTACCTATAAAGAAATAGGCTTTAAAACTCTTAACCACAAAGAATCTTTTGCTGTGACATTATGAAGATGGGCTATACATGTGGCTGGACTAAGCCATTTCCCAGAGATTCTGCTCACTGCTTAGCTGCAGGTGGTGGTCCATCAGTGACATAGTATTTCACATGAATACCAGCTCATTCAACCGAAAAAGCACAGTAATATTTTAAAACCATCTGTTTATATTCATTAGTATGTAAAAACCACAATACACAGATTAGGAAATGTGTAATGTGTCCATAATAAGAGTATATTATGTCAGCATAAGCTTTTTAAAAAGGCCTAAGCAATGCAATAATGAGGGAAGCAGACTCTGTGTGTTGACTACAGTGAAGATACGTTAAAATTATAATTATTGTCATTGCCAAGAACTAACAAATAAAAACAAATTTAAAAAATTAAGAAGTTCTGGTAGCACAATTACATCTATGATAACAACAGCTCCAAGCAAAAGACCAATTCAGAGCTTGAATGAAATTTGTGTTTTGTTTCTATGAGAATACAGTGTTACTCTCAGGTATTTCTACATGACTAGATTCATAAATAAGCAGTGAATTTCTTTTCATCACAATTTATTTCTAATTCATCCTATGCAGATTATAGATAGAACTAAAAATTACTTATGTTTTTTTCCAGTACTTTATATAAATCGAGATCTTTTTTTAAACAGTGATTTATTGTGTTTCTTAAGGTAAAACAACAAAAACAAACTCTAAAATTATAACTTTAAATTAAGTGGTTAAAATTTCAGATGACAGAGCCAATAATTCGTAACAGCTTCTTTAAGTTCATATTAATAGTCCAATTAAAAACACTAACAACTACCTGGCAATAGTTTGAAAGAATCAGAAGGGTTCAGTGAAGGGGGGAGGAAAATCCAAACATGCGAAATACCCCCAAACACACGATCTTTTTTTTTTTCATTTTATAATCTAAACTTGTAAAATTTTCATAAATACATGATCATTCTACACAATACAGATCTTGTAGAGCATTTCTAAAGGATATTACAGTTTTTGGTCTTAAGGAATAAAGACTAAGATGGAAAAAAAGATGAAAACAGTGAAATCTGAGGAAGCAATACACTCTCTACACACAAGCAAACTGTAGTTCATCCAGTCAAGTTAGCGGTTACAGTTCAGTACATGATTTTCAAGGCAACTAAGAAATCAGGACACAGATATTTCCCCTTCCTAGAGTTAACAATTCTTTTAAAAGCTCTGATGTATCTATAACGGAGTGTTGATTTTTGTGGGGTTTTTTCCAAAAGGAAACAAAGAATAAACAGGGAAAAAAGTTTCCATCCCTAAATTCACATACACAACAAGTTAAGTTAAACTATATGGTAGTTTTAGACTACCCAGTGAAACAGAATTGCTGGTACCATCTGAAGCAGGTGCTACCCTCCCTAGTCAGTTCAAAACATGATCCAGTAAAACAAATACACATTGTTATGCCTCAAACAACTATAAAGCATTTCATTATTCTTCAAATACCATGTTTAATTAACTCCTAAGGTAACTTTTAGAATGTTGTATCTTAATGGTGTACCTGAATCAATACTAGCAACAGAATTCAAAATTCAAAACCGCTAAAAAGTAAAATCATCATTAAAAAAAGAAAAACTCAATCCTTACGTAAAAAGAGAACTGAGTGTGAAATACTAACACCAAATGTCTGAAGGCAGAATTTTTGTTTGTGGAAGACAGAGTGAAGAGATAGATGCACCTAATCAAGACCAAATGGAAGACAGTGAAGAGTATGAAAAATGTTTGTAAAAGAAAAAGAAGGAAAATGGAGAAAAGTCAGCTAAAGAATTACTAGATAGAACAAAAATAAGATAAAATGAAGCATGTGCATATGGCTCTTTTTTCATGTCCATTGTGTTCCTAAATAACTTAAAATGTAAGTGGCATGTAGGCCACACTAGCAGGCAAGAATGAGCCTTGTGATGGATAGAGATGAAGGATCTGAGGCTAATGAATTGTTTTGTTTTTGTTTTTGCTTTTAATTCATACCTGAAAGCCTTGAATCCTTGCTAAATATTCCAGTTGTTTTGAAGGTTGTACTGGAGAACAAGGGGGAGTAGGAGAACTTCCTTTTAAACCTATGGCTTCAGCTGTAGAAGATGTTCCATTCATAAGGAGTTCCCTGGCAATTGTAGCTGAACTATTTGATGTGGGAGATATACTGAAGAAAGAGCTTGAAGGTTGGTTCATATCTTTGGGTGACAGATAGCCTAGAGTAGTGCCAGAGATTACTTTGTGGCGGCTGGCTTCCATCTCTTGATAAACATCAGGAGACAAATGAAGAATTCCTTTTGGAGCTATAAATAAAATGAAGGAATACTGTTATTACACTTAAATAATTAAGATAGAAACATGTTATAGCATTATTAACTCAATGGCTTTACTTGGTATAGTAACAAAGAAATGAGAAACACTGCCAATCAGGTATCTTTGTCATACTGTAGAGGCATTTGCAGCTTCTATTCAAAGGTGAATAATGTTGTTTCAACTTTCCTAAAATTACAAGTTTAAAAAAATCCAAAAAAGTGGTTTTATTGGGACTTGTGTGTAGCAGGGAAGATATAAAGGGACAAGGGAAACTGATGTGTGGAATTACAATGGGGGAGAAAACTAGGAATCTGCAGTGTCATCACTCTGCATTTTAATATTTGATATCTCATAAAAGAGGCATGAAACCCCAAGATATACAGCTACTGAGGCACACCAGGTAAAATGAAAGCTGAATCCATCCAAATTTATTTGGAGCTATAAATGCAGGTATTCAACAGCCTAGTGGTCCTCTCACCTCCACAAGGATGTCCCACAGACAACTCTAACTCATGAACACCTAAAAAAACAACAGGGTATCATCTCTAAACTAGCACTCTCCCTAACTTGCTTTGCTCATACCACCGTGAGGCTACTCATGACCTAACCTAGACTCCTGGCAACCATCTCTGATTTACTAATAATCAAGTAGTTATCATGTTGCTCAAACATCTCAAGAATCTGACCATTCTAGGGATTATCTAGTGCATTAATTCAAGCCACGCCATGGACAGATTCTGAAATCAATAGGAGTGAGCCTGGGGCTCAGAGCTTTGAGACAAGCAAGACTGAAGCCAAGTCTTTAGGCAACTCCCAGATAAGTTGGGTCACTGGATACATGGTGCACCTCTTTGCATCTCCAGGAAAAAGCTGAATGATGGAGCTTTTCAACTATTAGCTTTGTGCTGGGCTGAGGAGGGGATAGTTATGGTGACCACCACCACCACCCACCTCTGTATTCATTGGCCCCAGGTTGCTAAAATATGCCATGTCCTATCAGCACTCTGAGACTGGCCAGACAGAAGCCAGTCCTCTGGGTAGCCCCAGAAAAGCTAAGGCATTGAATGTATGGTACACATCTTTCCCCTTCCAGGCAGAAAGAAGCTAGGAGCTGGGGGTAGGGGGCAGTTGTACTGATTGTATGGCACTGCACTATAGATAGGGATTATGGCATGAGAGTATGCCAATTAAGATCTGGCTAGCTTCATGCTCACCTGGCACACAGGAGCCTCTTAACTGATTTCTGACGAAGAAAATTTGCCTATAAATATATACTTAAATTGCTGTGCTCCAGGGCTTCCTATTCTACCATCTTGCCAAGGCTAGACCATTCTCTTACTTAAAGGTCTTTCACTGGTTTCTCAATTATGCTATAGGACCCAAAATCCTTAGGACGACGTAGGAAGCCTTTAATAATCTGGCTCCTACTTATCTCTCTATCCTCATCTACTAAATATTTCACAAAGATCCCATGCTCCAGTCATACAGATACATCCAATACTCCAGGCTATTTGATTCCAACACATCTTTATTTCTATTGTTCAGTTACACACATGCACATACTCTCTTAGTTAAGCTCCAACTGCTTTTGTGCTAGTTAAGCTCCAGGTATTGTGCCAACCAATACTGTCCCTGTATCAAGTCATGCTCAGTCTGTCAGGAGAGGAACGAAAACGAATAATACAATGTGATAGGGGTCTCACTAAGGATGGGTATACAGAGCAGTGGGAATGGGAAAGGAGAAGTGCTAAAAGCTCAGCAAAGGCTTGCTGGAGATGACAATGACAGTAAATTTCAAAGGATGAGGAGAACATAGTCAAGGAAGAAGAGGACTGATGGTGGATGGCCAGCAGGAGCAAGGGCAGGGACCTAGAGAATTTGTGTTCTAGGAAACCTCAGGGCATGCCTTACCACAAGAGCATACAGAGAGTAGGGACTGCAAAAGGTGCAGGCAGGCAGGGGCCAAGGTCCAGGGAACTTTACTCTGATGCCATTCAAGTATAAAAGAGTTTTGTAAGTTTTTTTTTTTTTTTTTAAACTTTAAATAGCTTAAAATAATACAGACAGCCCTCTGCATGCTTGAATCCTACATCCCTGGATTCAACCAACTATAAATAGAAAATATTTCTAAAGAGAAACAACAATAACAACAAAACAACATAAGGGAACCCCACACAATAAAAAATAACAATACAACAATAAAAAACAATACAAACTTAAAAACCAATACAGTATAATAACTACTTACATAGCATTTACATTGTATTTGATGTTATGTAATCCAGAGAGGATTTAAAATGTACTGGAATATGTGTATAGGTAATATGCAAACATGATGCCATTTTCTATCAGGGACTTGAGCATCTGTGGATTTTGGTATCTATAAGGAGTCCTGGAACCAATTCCTCACAGATACCAAGGGATGACTGTCTATCAACCCTATTTTATGCATTTTCTTTATTCCTTTTATGTCAGCTTTCGAATTCTCTATATTAACATGTGTTAGCTTTTTATAATCAGGAAGAAATTTCAATAAATTTTTTTACAAGAAAACATTATGTACTGCAAAAACTTAAGATAAATATCATCATCCAGAGGACACTACTTTCAACATTTTGCTTTAAAGATATATTTTTAATCCTGTTTTATCTATGTACTTTTTAGTTGTTGTGTACTGAAAAAACAAATTAAAAACATAGGAACACCATATGATCCTGTCATTGTTTACAAAACAATATACTTCTACTACTAATATTAAACGCATAACATTTCATTATATGTATGAACTGTTTCTTTAAACAATTCCATAATATCGGACATCTAATTTATTGCCAGTTTTTTGCAATTATAATCACAGTGATGAACATTCTTGTAATTCAATCCTTATTCACATAACAATTTATTTCCTCAAGTTAGAAGTGGAATTGCTGGTTGAAAGGATATTTAGGGTTTTTGAAACTAATAAATTGCCCTCCCAATATCAGACTCCCACAGAGATATATGAAAGTACCTTGTTTCCTATTTTGGTATTGGATATTACTACTAAAAAATCTTTGCCAGTGATCAACAGTAAAGAAAGCAGGTCAGTGGTTGCCTGGAGAGTGGAGCTGGTGGGAGGGATAGATTGCAAAAGGGTATGAAAAATCTTTTGGGAAGATGAAAATGTCAAGACTGATTAAACTGTACGCATGATGTGCAGTGTATTATGCTTCAATTATACCTTAATAAAGTTGTAAAAAAAAATTTGCCAATTTGATGAAGTGTCATATTACTGATTTTTGTTTTTTTACTATCTGCATAAACATTATGTATATTTTAATTTAACAAATAAATGTTATGACTCTAACTTCTATACTCAAAAAAAATCAAGAAACTTAACAGCATTACTTCAATATTGTTATTATACAGCACTAATGGGTTTGCCAATAGCAATATTATATAGCAACAAAAATGCTCTCTCCACACTCAAAAGAGGCATTACCTCACAGCATAAGAACGTGGAGTTCAGGCTCTCTTATTCTACAGTAAAGCCTGAGTCCACTTTTCTTCACAAATAAAGAAGATTCATTTCACAGAGTTTAACTAACAGAACTGTCAAAGAAATAGTATAAAGACATAGATTTATATGGTCAAGAACTGAATGACTTTTAACTTGAACATCAGTAACAGTGTTTGGATGGGTCATAATTCACTTAGGATCTTCCTGTTGCAAATTAAGTTGCTTCTCAATAGTATAAAGCTCTAAAAGGAGAATCATGAGTAATTTAGGGTATGCATATTTAAGGACCTTAAATTTATTTTGCCAATTAGGCTTCTCCCAAAAAACTATCCCAATTTATACTTCTATTAGTAGGATGTGACTGTTCTCCCACACTTCTCCCACAACAGGTTTCAGTTACTCTAAATAACCATTGCCACTCTACAGTAATTCGTTGTTAATTTATTTTTGTTTGGTTACTGCTCAGGATAAACTTTTTCTCATGTAAATACTTTAGGTCTGTGCCTTCTGTGACCTCAGTTTTGCTCATGGACTTCAACCACTACACTTTCCTTGCTCAGGCTTATGACATCCGTTATATTCATTAACCCTTTATCTGAAGAGGTCCTGAACCCATTCTGCCATCATCTATCTTTTGTCCCTGATTTTGCCTTTGATGCTCCCATTTCATATAGTCTATAACCACGGTACACTACAATGCAGTTACAACATGGGCACTATTCTAGTACTTTACTTCTCATTTAATTCCTGTAACAATCATATGAAATGGGCATTATTTTTCTATATTAGAGATTTAAAAAACTGAAGGCTGGAGAAGTTATGAAACTCTCCCAAGGTCGTATGGATAATAAACAGCAATGCTAGAATTTGACTCCAGGGAGTCTGTCCCTAGAGTCTAGATGCTTAACCATTACATTAAACAGCCTCCTAAAAGAACAGGTAGGAAACTAAATGCCATCATCCCCGCAGTTCTAAACCCCTAAGGCTTAATCCAGTAGGTAAACTCAATGCCTGGAATTTGCCCAGATTGGCTCCAAGGATGACCCATGTCATGATTGTCCCTAGATGTTCCAGAAATGAGCTCACGAAAATCTCACTGATGTATGTGAAGTTCATACATAATTTTAAAGGTCTAAAGTTGCCAGGGACTGTGATATCTTATAAGAAATGCCAGACTATTGTGCCCACTTGACATGTTTTTGCTCAGTAGGTCTGTGCTTCTTTCAGATGGGTATATGAATCCACTAGCACACAAATCTTCCATCTTCATGGAGCTCCAGTTCTTACTGAGGAGCTGTAGAGGAAGTTATGAATTAGAGATCTCTTAAAAGGTTTTATAAGTGAACCTTGCCTTTCAATGATCACTGATGTCATGACTCTTTCAGAGATGCTGAAGAACATAGCAAATGGTATCAGAGGTATTAAAACACGGCACACAAATGCAGCAAGAATTATAATCTACCACAATGATCCAAATGGTTAATGTCACTCCACTGGAACTCCCAGTTTCTCTGGAGGTCCTTGGAATGAGCATAGCTATTTCACAATAAAATAATTTCTTTTCATTTTCCACGGCAAAGCTGTGAAAAAATCTTTATATTTCCATTGCCAGATTGAATTATGCCTCAAAAATGGTAGACTATAAATCTGTTTATAACTTTCCAAATATCCGATAATACTCAGGCCCACTTTGCCACAGTGAGTTTTTCACAATAAAAAATTCTAATTAGCCGGGCGCGGTGGCTCACACCTATAATCCCAGCACTTTGGGAGGCGGAGACAGGTGGATCACGAGGTCAAGAGATCGAGACCATCCTGGTCAACATGGTGAAACCCCGTCTCTACTAAAAATACAAAAAGTAGCTGGGCATGGTGGCACATGCCTGTAATCCCAGCTACTCAGGAGGCTGAGGCAGGAGAATTGCTTGAACCCAGGAGATGGAGGTTGCGGTGAGCCGAGATCATGCCATTGCACTCCAGCCTGGGAAACAAGAGCGAAAGTCTGTCTCAAAAAAAAAAAAATTCTAATTAAAAATTCTTAAGAACTAGAAACAAGGGGCTTCTGGTTCAAAACAGGAAATGTGAGAAAAGTATGAACAACAGCATGATTATCTGTCTTACAGTGATTTTTAAAAATCATTGGTACGAGAACTGGTAGGCTTCAAATAAGGTCTGTAGTCTAGTTCATTGTGTTGTGGCAATTTCTTGGTTTTGAAAATGTACTATAGTTATATAAGACAACACTACTGGAAGAAGCTGAGTTATGGGTCCATGCAATCTCTCTGTACCATTCTTACAACTTCCTGTGAGTCTGTCATTATTACACTTAAAATAAATTTTTAAACACTGACACAAAAGCACCACTTTATGCTGCTCTGGGCCTCTCCCTCAATATAGAGACCCTGGAACAGGGCGGTACTGGGGACACCAAAGTGGCAAGGACTGGCGGCAGAACCAGTCCTAGATATAGCCCTGAGGATAAGCAGGGCTGGCAATGGCAATGCCTGCTCCTTAACAGCTTTGCTCACGGTATTTGCAATGCACAGGCCCTGGCTCCCCAGGCTCTGGGTGCTTGACTTTTAGCTGCATGAAAGCAAGAGAGATCCTGATGGCAGTGTGGGCCTCATAGCTGGGACCCTGTTCTTTCCTAGGGTGGCCTGAGGCCACATATTAGGTAAGAGTACATGTGACCCAAGGGAACCTACTGGACCACCATGACCACCATAGTCATATCCCTGAAGGTCAGGGACAGACGGAATGCATCCTTGGCGTGATCTTTAGGTACTAGACTGATGTGAGCTACAGAAATCCCCCTTGCTGCTGCCCTGTTGTTGGGATCCAGTGGAACAGGGAGTATTTGTATGTGACTCCACCTCTTCTTTTTCACACAGCTCACTGCCAATCTGGTCTTCCAGCTGACGCCCTCAGACCCTTAGTTCTGCCTAATTTTTAAGCCAAATAAACATTACTTGTGAAACCAAAAATCAACAATGCAAAATTTAAAATAAACTTTTGTGAAAAACTAAAAAGAGAAAATGTTAGCTAAGAGCAAAACAATGAAAAAAATTAAAAAGGTAAAGAATTTGTTAGAGGTTTCTTCTTAAGATCAGTTTTAGAATCACTTGGAAGATAGTTAGAAAAAGACATTAAAAAAAGTCATTATTGAACAGATGAACAAAATGATGTGTTTTAATGTGCTCACAAAGCATAACTCTAACAGTGGTGAAAATTAACCTTGCTCTTACCCTTAGAGTTGAACGGAAGCACTGATTTAGTTAACTTGTGCATTTTATTGGTCCTTTTTTTTTTTTTTTGCCATGTTTAACATAATGATGTATATGAAGGGTTCTTAATTTGGTGAACATTCATGAATAAAATTACTGACAAAGAACTTTTCAGGAAGATATTTGTCTTTTGGTGAACGCAGTGCCAATAGGAAAATGCACTTAGTCCAGTCTTGCCCCCAAAAAGGCAGAATCTCACTCCATGACACAGCATCCAGCACACCTCCAAGAGGAAGAAGGAGGAATCCAAAACAGTAAATGACACATATTCCTAAAACCCTAAAAACAAACAGCAATAACAATGATAAAGGTTTTTTCAAAAATGTTTTAAAGATCAATTTATGATGAACCGGGAAATGCCTCTGGAAAGCTGGTGTACCTCCATCAAAGAAAAGTGCTAGTCAGAGTTTTCAAATCCATGGCTGTTATTTTTTCTTTTAAAACAGGAAAATCAAAAGTATATAATAATAAAGAATATAAACCTGGGTATCATGAATAAATTAATCATTTATCTTTTTTTTTAACCTTACACAAATGCAGTAACTTACACTTTTGTCAGAAATGCTCTTTAACAAGAAGATTCTGGAGCCCAAAATGAGCCATGTAAATCAAAGAACAGTCTGGCACATGGATTTTTAATAGTAATCCAAGGGTCCCTAAATAGTCTGAAATAGGCTGACTTCACAACAAAATAGGGCAGTGCACATTGTCTGTGACTCAGTGTAGTGCAGGGAAGTGATTGGGGAGTTCAGGAATTCCCCAGAAGTGCATTCACCACTCATCTTAGTAATAAGGAAGATTTCGCTTAGTTGGCTTATTTAGAAGCCTTTTTCCAAGGCTCAGTTTTTCAATAAAGACACAACTGTGACTATTTCTACAAAGTAAGACAAAATAGTTGCAGTGAAAATGATGTTTGAGAGTAGCCTGTGAGAATAATAAGTCCTCTTCAATTTTTAGTTTAAGTGGGGTTAAAATGTTGCTCGTAAAACAAAGATCATTCTCCTTGGTTATGTTTCTTCACAGAAAATCTCCATTAGTTATGATTTCCCCTAAGACAGAAAAACACCAAAAAATGGATTATATAAGGCTGACATATGACACAAATGACCTGATCTCTCAGCAGGAAGAAACACGTACTGAAATGTCCACCACAGCAGCTTCCAAACACTGCACCACAGTACTTCTCTGCCAGGATTCCTATCGCTTCCTAGTCAATACCTGCAGAGCTCACAATACAATAACAATAATAATTCTAGCTAAAACTCATAAAGTCCTTACTGGGTTGTTCCAAATATTTTGCATATATTAGTTTAGTAATCCTCACAATGACCCCCAAGAAGTAGAGATTATGAATTTCCGGATTTTACACTTGAAGGCCCTGAGACACAGGTGATGTGACTGGCTTAAAGCCACAGCCAGTAAGTGGCAGCTGTTGGGGCCAATATCCAGGCATCTGGCTATAGTCAGCACATATAACTACCTTTCAGTAGTAAAACAAACAACAGACCAAGAACTACTGTTCTTTATATCTACACATTTAAGAAGCTCTGGCATCTGGATTCTTGAAATATTCTAACACCATGATACAGACAAGAAACTGTCAAGATAATTGATCTTCATTTCTTCATTTCAAACCTATTTTCTAGGCTCAATGAACCTCAGTCTCCCTCTCACAGTAAGAGAAAATATGAAGGCCAGTACAGTGGCTTATCCCTATAATCCTAACACGTTGGGAGGCCAAGGCAGGAGGATCACTTGAGGTCATGAATTCAAAACCAGCCTGGGCTATAAAGTAAGATGCTGTCTCCACAGAAAATTAAAACTTTAGCTGGGCATGGTGGCATGTGCCTATAGTCCCAGCTACTCAGGAGGCTGAGGAAGGAGGATCCTTTCAGCAGAGGAGTCCAAGGCTGCAGTGAGCTACAATGTCATCTCTGTAGTCCAGCCTGGACACACTGTCTCTTTAAAAAAGATAGACAGACAGACATTCTTACTGTGAAACCACCACGAGAAAAATGTAAAAATAATGTACTTGGCCGGGCGTGGTGGCTCACGCCTGTAATCCCTGCACTTTGGGAGGCCGAGGCAGGTGGATCACAAGGTCAAGAGATCGAGACCATCCTGGTCAACATGGTGAAACCAGGTCTCTACTAAAAATACAAAAAATTAGCTGGGCATGGTGGTGTGTGCCTGTAATCCCAGCTACTCAGGAGGCTGAGGCAGGAGAATTGCCTGAACCCAGGAGGCGGAGGTTGCGGTGAGCCGAGATCGCACCATTGCACTCCAGCCTGGGTACCAAGAGCAAAACTCCGTCTCAAAATAAATAAATAAATAAAATAATGTACTTGACCATTTTCATAATTTTGTTTGTGGGGACAAAGTAACTTCAAATATTAGGTTCACATAAAAGAAAGACTTAAGCACAGCCTTAGAATGAAAAAACTTAACCCACAAAACACTTTCTTACAATTCTCCTTATATGATCTAATTATGATTTAACAATTTACTACAAATTATACATTATACAGAAACTTAAAGAAAATTCCACAATATTATGAACAAAAACAACTAACTGGAACTGTGTAAGTATTAAGAACTGGGCTGGGTGCAGTGGCTCACACCTATAATCAGTACTTTGGAAAGCTATGGCAGAAGGGCTGCTTTAGCTCAGAAGTTTCAGACCAGCCTGGCCAACACAGCAAGACCTCCACCTCAAAATTATATTTTTTAAAATAAAAAAATTAAATAGTAAGTACTTACTCAATTTTTAAATTTCTTTGTAAAAATTCACTTTTTAGAACCAGGAAACAAGCAGCATGGCAAAAAAAAATTTACATAAAACACACCTTATTCCAGCCAAATACACACACAAAAACCCTTTTCTCCCACTTTAATCTATGTGCCAAAGGCAGAGAGGGGACTTCACCTTTGTGAAACTGTAACAAGGCTCCCTAACTTCCCTGATATGGTAGTGTCAGAAAAAACTGAGTAGGCAGCTGGGACTTTCATCCTAGCCCTGTGGTGTCAGTGAAGACCATGTAGGGACACCAAACTTCTACCCCTACCTAGCAATAATAGGATGCCCCTTCCCTACCTGGAGTGGTGTCAGGAGAAAAATAAAGGAGAATCAGAACTAGTGCAAACAAGGTCACCTCACTACTAGTGGAGACCATGTGGAGACCAGAATTCCTACGTGATCCAGGGCTGGCAGTCGGGGAGACGGTATGGCTATAACACAGCAGCATGAGGATGACAGAACTGTTCTGTATCATATTTATATTAATACCTTAGTTTTGATATTATACTATAATTCTGTAAGATGTTACCAGAGATAAACAAGGCAAAGGGTCCACAGGATCTCCTTGTATTAATTCTTAAAACTGCATGTGCATCTAAAATTTTCTCAAAATAAAAAGTTTAATTAATTATTTTTAAATTTATTGTACAGACAGGATCTTGCTATGTTGCCCAGGCTGGTCTTAAGCTCCTGGGCTCCCACTTCAGCCTCCCAAAGCACTGGGATTATAGGCATGAGCTACCATGCCTGGCCATCAAAATAAAAAGTTTAATAAAAAAGAAGTCTTGTGTGACACCAGCAAGACGGTAGAACAAGAAGTCTCAGCCCTTATTCCCTCACTCATACACTGATTTAACTATGATATATAGACCAAAATACCTTTCTGAGAATTCCAGAATCCAGTTAGGAAGCTGTAGTACCCCAGATGAGCACAAAGCCAAGAACGGCAACACTGAAACATGTAAGAACAATTTCATTTTACCCACGCCAGCCCCCTAAGTCAGAATAGCTTAGTGCTGGGAGAGAACATTCCAGATCACAACTTCTCCCTTGGAGTAAAGATGAATGGAATGTGCACACAACATTTCAGGCTTTCAGAGGGCTTCCCAAGGGACTGATTTTTGTCTTGCTTCGCTTGGAGTGCCAACAGAACCAGCATATTTTGGATACCTGGAATAGTTAGTTTTCCTAGCACCATTTGTTGAAAACGTAGTATACATACAGGATGGAAGACCATGCAGCCATAAAAAAGAATGAGATCATGTCCTTTGCAGGGACATGGACGGAGCTGGAGGCCATTATCCTTGGCAAACTGACACAGGAACAGAAAATGAAATCCTGCATATTCTCACTTATAACTTGGAGCTAAATGATGAGAACACATGAACACATGAGGGGAACACCACACACTGGGGACTACTGAAGGGCAGATGGTAGAAGGAGGGAGAGGATCAGGAAAAATAACTAATGGGTACTAGGCTTCATACCTGGCTGATGAAATAATCTGTATAACAAACCCCCATGACACAAGTTTACCTATATGACAAACCTGCATTTGTACCCCTGAAATTAAAATACAAAAGTTAAAAAATATATATATACTCAGTGGGTCCTCAAAAAATGTTGTTTTGTTCAACATCATTTTGTTATAATATTGAAGAGAAAAAAAAAATCAAATCCCACCTGGGTCCACGGTCTATGTGGAGTTAGCATGTCCTGCCCATATCTGCATAGGTTTTCTCCAGGTCCTTCAGTTTCAGCCCACATTTCAAATATATAAATATTAGGTTCACTGGCAGCTCTAAGTTGTCCCAGTATGAGTGTCCCAGTGTGAGTGTCATGTTGTGTGTGTGTACACCCACACACATGTGACCTGAAATGGAATGGCATCCTGTCCAGAGTTGGTTCTTGCCTTTGCTCCCTAAGCTGCTAGGATAGGTTCTGACCAACCCCAATCCTGAAATGGAGTAAGTGGATTAGAAAATGACTGACTGAATGAATATAAGTTAATGTAAAATTAAAATCTGTAAAATACATAATAATCATATAATATGGTTTGGCTCTGTATCTGCACACAAATCTCATGTGGAATTGGAATCCTCAGTGTTAGAGGAGGGGTCTGGTGGGGGGTGACTGAATCATGGGGGCAGACATCCCCCTTATTGTTCTTCTAAAAGAGTTTTCACAAGATCTGCCTGTTTGCAAGTGTATAGCACCTCCCCTGCTCTCTTTCTCGCTCTCTCTCTCTCTCCTCCTGGCCATGTGAAAATGTGCTTGCTTCCCCTTCACCAGCCACCATGATTGTAAGCTTCCTGAAGACTCCCCAGAAGCAAAATCCTGAACAGCCTGAAGAACCATAAGCCAATCAAACCTATTTTCTTTATAAATTGCCATCTCAGGTATGTCTTTATGGCAGTGCGAGAACAGACTAATACATTACACAAATGCACAACAATAAACAATGCAGTATGAAAGAGTTCAGTGAACCCACCATATTTGTTATTGTTTTTGAATTGTGTGGTGGTAGGAAGTGCTCCTTACAATTTTCACTTTGCAAACATTCTTTGATTTAACCCACCACCACTATGACTGCCATCACTCACCACACATTGAGTAAACAATTATCTTGTTTTTTTTAATCTTTCTTACTATTGTATGTATAAGCTTATATTTATTTCAATATTTAATATTACAATTTGGGTCTTTATTGAGAAGTCTGGTGATGCTTCTGTAAACACAAATATGTTGTAAGAACTTAACTCTTGTTTGTATCAATCAGCCTATGGTAAAATTGATTTTGTTATGTCATTTCACTTAAAGCAGTGGTTAAGAACTTAGTGTAATTAATTTTTTTAAATGGTAAAGCAGAAAAAAGTATAATGCTCTGTATTAACACAAAATGAAATAAAGTAAAAACAACAATAGTACACTGGTAAATGCACCAGACTGGAGCCCGGCTATCTGGGTTTGAGTTGAGGAAGCAGATACTCTCTTTATCATGCTTTCTTCATCTGTAAAACGAATTAGTCTTAAGGAACTTGAAAATTTCTTTCAGGTCTAATAATCTATGAATCATCTTAACACAAACCAGAAAGCTTGGAATAAAAGAATACACTTGAATAACATCACCCAAAAAGACAGATTTGAGTGTTTTTAAAATTTGACTACTACTAAAGTTTTTTAAATCTTAAGAAAAATCAAGTAATATAGATGGCAGTATCACTGATGTAATAATAGTTAAAACAAACATTTCACATGGTTTCTCAGCCATTTAGTGTTTTTACATGATCCACCCAAATATGAATCTGGTATCTGAAATAATAATTTGAACATTTTCCATGTAATAAAACATTCTAAACATTTTATAAAAAAAGATTCCAGTATACGATACATAAAACATTCTTTCAAAAAATGCATACTTCAGTGGAATTTCCTTTCTTTTTTTTTTTGAGATGGAGTTTCACTCTTGTTTCCCAGGCTGAAGTGCAATGGCGCCATCTCGGCTCACCACAACCTCTGCCTCCTGGGTTCAGGCAATTCTCCTGTCTCAGCCTCCTGAGTAGCTGGGATTACAGGCACGCGCCACCATGCCCAGCTAATTTTTTGTATTTTTAGTAGAGACGGGGTTTCACCATGTTGATCAGGATGGTCTCAGTCTCTTGACCTTGTGATCCACCCGCCTCAGCCTCCCCAAGTGCTGGGATTACAGGCTTGAGCCACAGGTGGAATTTCTTAAAAACACTGTTCTCTTTTTTTCCCTTTTCAGCAAGTGATATATATAGAAATAAAGGTTTTGCCTAGTGGCAACTGCGGAGACCCTAGAGTCAGAAGACATGAGTTCAAGTCTTCACTATCTTTAACTAATGAGTGTCTTTAGATCTGTTATAAAATCAGCTGAGCCTCATGTTTCCTGTTTGTAAAATGTGAGGCTGGACATTCTCCAACCTTATCACACTTAGGACTCCTTATGTTGTTTTTCTTCTATGCAAACCATGCTTAAAGGATCTGTCTTTCTGACAGACTGCATTTATTAAGTAATAAAAAATCATCTTTCAAAGACTGCCAACCTGAGATTCAGAACATCTTGAGGTCTGAATGCAAATAAAATCCTAACCCAAAGCAAAGCAATCTACTAAGAATGATTGTATTATTTCCATTAGTTGCTGAAATACTAATTATGACAACCATTATTATTATTATATTGAGTCCAGCAATACCACACTGAGAATCTCAGGTCTAGATGATAATTCTAAATTCCTAGAATTCTAATTGTTATATGTTATAAACTACTTAAAAGATCATTAACACAGTGGGGAAAAAAGTGAAAACATTAATTCTTTCATTTGTTCAAATACTGAGCACCAACAATGCCAGACTACGCTATATGAGTAAGAAAACTGATGATTTTTTTTTCCAAATAACACTTGCCTCATTTTTGGGGGGTTTTCCTCTTTTTTTTTTTTTTGAGATGAAGTCTTACTCACTCCGTCACCCAGGCTGGAATGCAATGGCACAATCTCTGCTCACTGCAACTTCCATCTCCCAGTTTCAAGCAATTCTCCTGCCTCAGCCTCCTGAGTAGCTGCGATTATAGCTGTGTGTCACACCATGCCTGGCAAATTTTTATATTTTTAGTAGAGACGGTTTTTTACCATGTTAGCCAGCCTGGTCTCAAACTCCTGACCACAACTCATCTGCCCAAGTGCTGGGATTACAGGGCATCCCTCCTTTTCTTATTTGCTAGGGGGTGCGGGAGGAGGGTTGGGTGAGTGGGTGAGAGGGATGGTGGTGTTTATCTTATAAATGGACTTGTCTTTCAAGAAGCAATTTCATCTTTAAAAAGTACTCAAATCACCAATAATACCAAAAAGGGTACAATATAGTCAACAAATACTTTCTAAGGAAATAAAAAAATTAATGATTAATTAACATGATACAAAGAAGTTTTAGGGAGACTATCCACACTGCCTTCCTGAACCTTAATAGCTTTCAACCATACAGTCAGTTCCCTGTTGCTTCTTTTAATGCTTCATAATTGATGCTTCGACTACTGTCACACCTTTTATTTATGCTGCCAAGGAGATTTTTTGTCTTTTCAATTACTTGTACTCCATGTAGTATGTGCAAGAAGATTACAGACTGAGCAATTCTTTATTCACATCTGTTTAAACACACATTGCTTTAAACTGACTCATGTTAAAACATAAGAAAGACTCAATGATTCAGCCGGGTGCAGTGGTTCATACCTATAATCTTAATACTTTGGGAAGCCAAGGCAGAATGGCTTGAGGCCAGGAGTTTGAAACAAGCCTGGGCAACTCCACAAGACCTTGTCTCTAGCAGAGGGAGGAAAAAAAAAAAGGTGGGTGTGTTGGCATGTGCCTGTAGAACTAGTTACTAGAAAGGCTGAGGCAGGAGGATTCCTTGAGCCCAGGAGTTCGAGTTTGCGGTGAGCTATGATCATGCCACTGCACAACTGACAGAGCTCCGTAACAGAGAAGAGACCCCTCTCTCTCACACACACACACACACACACACACACACACACACACACACAAAGACAATGATTAAAACTGGCACATGAATAGTTAGATGAACAGAGGAGAATAGAAAGTCTGGAATAAAGGCAAATTCATACAGAATTTTAGTATACGGTAATAGTGAAGTCTCAATGCAGTGGGGAGTAAAGCTGGGTCCATACTTTCAGTATAAATCACAGATGGATCAAGACTTCAAGATTTCAAAAAATGAAACTACAAAAATTCCAGAAGATAACTTAAAAGAAATATTTTTAATTTCAGAATCGAGACAGTATTATTAATCATACCCAAATTACAAATGCTAGAAAAGCGGTGGCTCACGCCTGTAATCCCAGCACTTTGGGAGGCCAAGGCGGGTGGATCACGAGGTCAAGAGATCAAGACCATCCTGGTCAACATGGTGAAATCCCGTCTCTACTAAAAATACAAAAAATTAGCTGGGCATGGTGGCGCGTGCCTGTAATCCCAGCTACGCAGGAGAATTGCCTGAACCCAGAAGGCAGAGGTTACAGGTTGCCGAGATCACGCCACTGCACTCCAGCCTGGGTAACAAGAACGAAACTCTGTCTCAAAAGAAAAGACTGTTTCAACATGTCACTCAAATATATTAAAAAGAAACACCAAACTTTAAAAGAAAATTCCATCATAAACAAAGAAAACAGAAAAGTATTTTCATGTCATAAAGGCACACAGATGCACATACCTAGTCCTACTAAGTTAAAAAAAAAAAGAAAAAGAAAAAAAAAGACTAATGAGTTTAATTTCCAAATGGACAATAGATATGGTTATGCCATTCACAGAAAACGTATAAAAATGGCTCATAGATATACCAAATATATACTTAGTCTCATTCTTAATAGGAGAAATGCAAAATAAAACTATACTGAAGACCATATTTCAACTATCAGATTGGCAAAGATTCACAACTTTGATAGCACACTGTGTTACCAAAGCTGTAGGGAAATAGGAAATCTCATACATTGATGGTAGAGACGTAAATTGGTGTCTATTAAGAGTATTCTGGCAACATCTATCAAAATTGAAAGTAAACATACTCTGTAATGCAGTAAATCCATTTGTAGGGATTTATCCAACAAATATGCTACTACATATGTAAAATTACTTATGTATGACACTTTTACATGGCAAGATTACTTATAATAGGAAAATACTATAAAGAATCTAAATATCCATCAGTGAAAAACTGATTACATAATAAGAAAGCCCTATACATATCAATAGAAAAGGATCTTCAGAAAATAGTAAGTTTAAAAAAAAAGGTAGAACACAGCATGTCTGAAAGGCTAGGGGATAGAATAATATATATTTGAATTTGTTGGTGTATATATATGTATGTGTGTGTATATGTATATAATTTATATATGTATATAAATTGGGCAGTGGGTTCACGGGTATTTATTATCTTGCTTCGTAACATATAAATGTTAAATATGTAATGTATCAAATATTGCCTATTTTTCTTTATAAATAACAGCAGTTAATGTTTCTTCACAAATTGTAATACACTTTCAGATTTTATAAAACTCCATCTTTCTAGACAAAATTAGGAACATTATTTTCTCCTTATGCTTATTGTACAGTTTCTTTGGTAACCCAGAAAAGCAATTAAATAGTTCTTAATGCTTCAACTTTCCATTTCTCCAAGATATTTATCTGTTTATCATTATAGTCTGCTCCTAGTTTTGGAAATACTAATTTTAAATACCTTTTAATCCCACAGACCTCTTAGAATACACAGCTCACATTAGAAATATCCAGCATACATTTCAGAAATTGAAATTTCATTCAGACTTTAGAAAACTATGTTTCCTCTTCTTTACCTTCAGAAAAGATTCCTGAAGACTTCAGTACACAGATCATTCTGCTTCTCTAGCTGTTTAAATATAATACTTATGTTTAAATTCAGCCAGATTATGCATTTCAGGCCAAAGTTTGCATATCTGTCAGTGTTTTAAATATTCTTGATTTTTTCCTGATTATAAAACCAGTATATGTTCATTACGAAAAACGAATCTATTTTTCCATACGTTTTAGTTAAGCTCTAGAAAGAAACGGGCCTAAGTTCTGTATACTTAGGGCTGATTCCCTTCAGAATGGCAATAAGTCAGAGTCCTGACAGCAGCATATGACGGCATGTTTCCCCAACAATTGGAAGTACCACTTTTAAATCCCTGACAATTTGCATGGATCAGAAATTTCATAACATTTATTTTTAATCTGCACTTTCCTGATTGCTGAACATTTTTTCATAATTTCTTGTCTGCTCTTTTTAACTGCCTTAAGATCTTTGGCTATTGAGGTGTTTTCCTTTTTTTTTTAAAAAAAAACTGACTTTTATGTGTTCTTTGCATATGTTCAATCTGTTGCTATGCTGCAATTTATGCTGCTCGTCATTTGCCTTATTTTCTTATGCTGCTCCCTGAACTTGTTTTTAGCGTTTATGTATATAAATCTATCTTTTTTACTGTATGGTTTTAATCCTTTGCTCTTATGCTTAAAAACACCATCATACTGCAATAAATAAGTGTATCCTAAAAATGCTCATATTTCCATTTTTTAAAAAAACATATCTGATATCTTTTTACATGTAAAAATGAGTCAAGTAAGTTTTTAAAATCATTACTATTTAAATTCATTAAATCTTTCCTGAGAATATTTCAGAAAAACATTTATCTGTGCTAATCTGATTAAAAACTTACTTTCTAATTTCAGATTCTTTTTCCTTTAAATCAATGGATGTTTAAAGACAGACTCAACTGGTATGACTAAAACAGAGGCAAGCTTAACACTACCTCTAACCTTCCTTCCTAGATTCAGTAGGCAAGAAAGGAGAATTTTTGTCAAAGTAAAATTTCAAAGCTTTTTTTACAGCTTGTCACCACTCAGGTAAGTCTAATATACAGTCATCATGTAAAGGAAGGATAATGTCATTCTAAAATATTTGGATCTTTCCTCCTGTATTCAGGGGAGGAGGAGCAATTCCACCGGCAGCCTCATATGGACAGCAATGAGAAGGTGTATGTTCCCATTGCTCCCAATTGCTGCAGATAGCCCTTTGTTTACAGGATCTTTGATTGAAAGTAACCCAGGTATTCAGGGACTGGGTTGCCCAGCACAAGTAACTCACCAATCCTTCTAAATAAGATCACTACAAGCTTGCTACATTCTTACATTTCTAACACAATACTTATGTCTAAAACAATATTAAGTTGGATCACTCAGCTTTGTATTTAAATCCAATTGGCTCCAACTGTGTTAATGGTCTCACTACAAAGTGGTTTCTGCTATGGGAATCCCAAAAAGAATTTGTTCAGGGAACTCTCTCAAAACACTATTAAAGAAAGTACATATTACTCTATTATCTCAAAAGTACAACACTTACACAACAACTATCTCTCCACCACCCCCAACAAAACTAGGGAAAAAAAAACACTAGAAGTTCTAAATATAGTACACAGTATTTGGGAAACCAGCAGGCAATCTACCCAATGTCATATCACTAGGATAATGTAGCCTCCTGGTTTCAGGATGGGCAGTGTTTAATAATACATGTATATGAAACAAAAGTGACAAAAATCTTGGTAAGTCAACTAAGATCCTAAAGAGATCAACAAAAATGCTACTGCATCCACAAGTATTTTTGTCTTTGGTCATCTCTAATGAACCTAGAAGTGCCAGCATATTTCACAGAGGCTAAATAAAACTTTTTAAAGGTTAACAGAAAAATATTTATGTGAAAAATGCCTCCAAATAATCTTTTAGTGGGTGGATTCGGCACATACCAGTGAATACCTTTGAGCTTAGTCCAATCTTGAATTAAGCTACAGTTCACCTTTAAGAAACAATGAACCTACTTTTAAGTAAAAGCCTGTATTAATAAGAAACATGGAATGTGAATACAAAAAGAGATATTATCAGCTGAACTGTATCTAAATATTTTACAAAGTTTTCCAAGAGCCATCAGTAGATCTTTAAAACTCATGATCTTTAAAAAAAAAAAAAAAAAGGGTTAGTCATTCATCTGTAAAAATCTAGGTTTTTATGTGTACACCAAGCATAAAATCGAATTGTCCCACGCTAAACTTAACATAAACCTCACATTACAAAGTTACGTGTTCTTATACGTCAATATAACTATGACAGTGATTCAAAGGGTAAAAACACACTTAGAATAGTCTACCTTCTGCTGCATTTCAGTACAATGAAGAAAGCCTGAGCAGCACCCAAAAATTAGGTCCATATTTTAAATCTGCAGGCAATCAAGCAAGGAAAATAAATTGAGGAACCAGGCTATGTAATCACAATCACTTGAAAATCATTTAAACTATTTTCTAGTTGTAATTGTTAGCAGTTTCCTATGACTGTAGTCTTTTAAAAAATATCTTCCACTTCGAAAATTAAATGCACATGTATATTAATGTTTTTTATCTATTTAGTTAGGTGCTAGCTATGCCAGATTAAAATTCCTCTTTTTCCCCTTTCCAATTCTGCATTCCCTTCTTTTCATTTTTGCACATTATGGTTCCAAGTTAATTACGTATTATTTATCCAAATAATGAGTGGCTAAAAATTTAATCTTTAAAACTACAATTTTTAAGCAATGTAGAGTTTGACAACAACAAAAAACATAGTGAAGAAAGCCATTTCATGATGACAGTGTTTTTTCACAAAGTAGTATGTTACCTTTTTAGATTTTATTCAAGGATAATCATTTTATAAATGTTACAAAATTAAAGATCCTCAACATTATAAATTAGCATGCATAACACTTAACAGAGAAAAGTGAATAGTAAGAGGTAGAATGAGTTGTTCAAGGTCAGACAGCATGTCAGTGAGAGAGCCAGCACGGCAATCTCAAATTCCCGTCTTCCCTCACATGTGCCATCCCACAAGATCCCTGCCCTAACTTTTGCCTGCAAAATGCTACCTCCAGTATTCTTCACAGGACAGAAATCACTTAGAATACAATTTCAAACTTAAGAAACTGATTAGGTAGTAAATAAGTTAACCTAAATATCACCATGATATATGAATTTAAATTAATTTTCAGCTAATTGGCTCATCACCTGAATGATCAATTCCTAAGCATAGACCAACTTCTTCCTAATGTTGTATTTAAGTGACATTGAGCTGGCTCAAAGGGACTCAGGCTTCACTTGTGAGAACCAACCCCTGGAAACTGAAACAGCTACTTTTCAGGGTTGGGCTGCCCTTATCCTCTATGGTAACCTGAGGAAGAGACAATCCAGTGTTCATTCAAAGAACTCTTAGAGCAGCTTCCTCGCCTCCTTACAGCTGGAAAGGGATAACAGAACATTCTTACTTCAAAGGTTTAATCTGAACCATTGTAGACCAGGAATTCCTAAAGCATTAACTGTCTGGTTAAGTTTTAAGCTGGCTTCAAATAGTTTTCTTCTAACTTTATGTCCCAAGGGAACCCGTTATGTATTTTTGCACATTTCTGATCACTTAAACTCATTGGCTTCTTTATGATATTCTTCTCATATCTGCACAAGACAGAAGTATCCCCCACTTTTCATTCCATGAGATATATACCTTAGCAAGTTAAGAAAACAAACACATAAAGCTAGGGGCGAAAACATCACTGTTTAATGATAGAGCTTGCAGGTTATCTATAAAGTGATTTCAAGTTAAAATTGTCAAGTTAATAACTATTTGATTTCTATATTAAAATACATAATATTTATATTCTTTCAAAAATATGTTTAGTGCCAAAATGTAACTATTCAATAATAAGCTATATATTCTTGGACCACCATGTGTAGGCACAAAACATCTGATAGACAAAAGTATAAGAATGGAATTTCTGGCAAGCCTACATAGAATAATATCATTTTTATAAAAGAAAAGAAGGAGGAGGTATGGAAGGAAATCGACATTCATTACGTGCTTACTAAGTAACAGGTACTATGCTAAGTACTTTACATAAAACTGCAATAAATTTGATATTTATTATGTTCCCTCACCAAGTCATTATAAACTAATATATTCAAACATCAAAGGAACTGAACACATACTCTAGGAATCCTGAACTGATTCCATTTTTTCCTTGGGCTATGTGCTAAGCCCATCATACTCATCACCTCTATTTATATAAGGCCAAGGGCTCAGAGGCACATTAATTTAAATTATTCCCAGAAAGCAAACCCAAAATACCATTACCTCACTGAAATATTCTTTTCAAGAGGCTAGTTTTGATGATCCAATAATTCAATTCTTATGAGCATATTTTAATAAGAATTTGTTACTAATTTCATTATACATCAAGAGATGAGCCACTAATATTAAAGAATAAAACCATGGATTATGATAATTTACAAATTTAAGCTTTTTCAGTGTCCAGAGGTTGTAAGGAAGACAGACAGGGTTGGTAACTTCAGTGAAATACATGCTTTTTAGGAAGTGAGGGAGGGTATTAAGAAAAAGTGTCTGAACGTTTAAGTGTATGTTGATAAGTCTATTAGTGCTTTAGATCAAAATATCTTGATCACATACATTTGAAAAAAATCAGTAAACTGATACTGATTTTTAAGTGTTTGACAATACTGTTAGTGGAACAAAACTGTGAGCAATTTTATTCTTACATTTCTGACATTTCACTTAGCAACTTTAATAAAATATTAAAATTCTAGTGACTCAGCAAAATGCAAAAATGCTTATAGCAATGTTAAGTGAAAACAGAATAAAATTTTATGTATATCATAATTACATAAAAACCTGTGTGCATATAAAAAAACTGGAACTCTGAAAGATGATCTGACAGCATAATCAGTTTATAAGTAATTACTTCTATATATTTCTTACTAGGATTTTTTTTTTTTTTGAGACAGAGTCTTGCTCTGTCACCCAGGCTAGAGTGCAGTGGCACAATCTCAACTCACTGCAACCTCCCCCTCCCAGGTTCAAGCTAGCTGTCTCGGCCTTCCAAACAGCTGGGACTACAGGTGTGCACCACCACGTTCAGCAAGGTTTTGTATTTTTAGTAGAGACAAGGTTTCACCATATTGGCCATGCTGGTCTTGAACACCTGAGCTCATGATCCGCCCACCTCAGCCTCCCACAGTGCTGGGATTACAACAACTTTAAAAAAACATATGATCGCTACATGTATTAAATGGCACTTTGTCTGCAATGGCTTAACTATGTTAAGTGTTATGTTGATAAGTATATCTGTGCTTTAGTTTTCCAGCTATTCTGTGAGTTCCAAGAAAGCAAACACCAGGACTCCTTTGTACCCTCCACAATACTTAACACAGCCTGTCAGACCCAGATAGACCCAACTGAGTCACTGATGAACACCAAGCGCAGAAAACATAAAAATGAGAACTTACTATTATTTGTTGGTTCAGGAAACCCAGCCTTCGGACCACTCCATCCTTTGTTTTCCCCTGTCTGAAAGATTAAATCAATTGTTCAAATCCAGAGAAACAGGCTTACTCAAAAAGGAAAAAAAAAAAAAAGGGTAACTAATCAATTCAGCAAAGGCAAAGTCCTCTCACATGGTTATTCTGCATATTCTCTCCATCTCTGACCCTGGGACAATGGCTACAAAAGAAACTAACATGAAGAGTATCGTTTATTCCTTTTCTGCACCTGAATCTATTTCTTATATCTTTCTGCTTTTATCTGAGCATGTACATTTATAATTTAAGGCACAAATAAACAAATATTCAATATATGTATTATATAGAATACAAGTTCTAGCTGATTAAAAAGCAATTTTTTTTTTGAGACAGAGTCTCACTCTGTTGCCCAGGCTGGAGTGCAGTGGTGATATCTTGGCTCACTGCAACCTTCACCTCCTGGGTTCAAGCAATTCTCCTGCCTCAGTCTCCCAAGTAGCTGGAACTACAGGTGCATGCCACCATGCCTGGCTAATTTTTTTGTATTTTCTTTCTTTTTTTTTTTTTTTTTTTTTTAGTAGAGACAGTTTCACCGTGTTACCCAGGATGGTTTCGATCTCCTGACTTTGTGATCTGCCCACCTAAGCCTCCCAAAGTGCTGGGATTATGGGCCTGATCCACCACGCCCAGCCCCATGGTCATATTTTTCTTTTTTAAAGTTGTTCTTATTGAATTGTTTCCTTTACATTATACATCTTAGGGTGGCAGGGAAAGATACAGTGGCAGACAGCAGAAGCAAAAACCAAAATAAAGAATCCTGAAAAGTAAAATGACAGTATGTTAGAAACGACCAGCAGCTTCTTATGGACCAGGGAGTATCTCTTTCTCTAATTAGCTCTTTTATCTCTTTAAAACACAAATTCCTGTCTTCATCCACATTTACCATCTTGAGAGACTGCTGCTATAACCTTTGACTGCAAAATGCTAGCACAGGCATCCGTCACAAAACAGAAATTATTATGTAATAAAATAGACTGATAGAGGTAATAGCTAATAGCTAACACTCAAGATTTAAAAGTGTGGTTACTAATGTGCTAAGTGTTTTGCATGGATATGGATTCTCTCATTTTCATGCTCACAAAAATTTGGTAAGATAAGCGATATTAACATTCAATTTTACAGACAAGCAAACTCGGGTTACAGAGGTTCTGTAATTACTCTAAGGTCATACAGATAACATGTAGAGGTGCCAAAATGTCAAACTACAACTTCCAGCTAGAGGAGAGTAACCATGCTACCTTTGTACTATTGTTATTAGGAGAAAAAGAGGAAGCTGAAGAAAGGAATAAACAGAAAAGTTACAGATGAAGTAAAACTGTGCCATCTAAGAATGAAAAGAAAAACAGTGAGATGAACAACAGAGTTTGGAACTGTTAAGAAGAATGCTCTAGGTACAGCTGGGATGGAAAGGACTACTGCAAAAACAAATGAGAGAAAACAGAAGTAGATAGTTCCAAGGGATGAAAGAAATTTAAAAGATTTTGAAAAGCAGCTAAAATCATTATTCACAGGAAAACCTGGTGAACAGAAAGAAACAAAATATGTTCAATTTTTCTCTTATATTCCTACCTTATTTTTAATTGCATTCATACCTCCAAGACAGAGCCTGTACTTACCAAAGTGCTGACGGTTGTTTAGGTTCTTAGAGAAGTATGTATGTTTCGGGAATCGTGGGGCAGTTCTACAAGTAGCCACAGGATTCTAGTCTATCTAAACAAGTTTTTCATTTTTAATGAGTGGAATTAGTAAAATCTGTTTTATAGGACTAAACCAATTTCTTCTATCTTTACCTTGTTTTTGTTACCTTAATAATATACAATTTATCCAGTTGGTAACATATGATTTTCATCTGAGAGCTATGCCTAACTTCAAAATTTCTTTCTTTTAAAGATCACTGTTTGAAGAGGAAGAGGAAGAGGTCAGGAGAGACAAGGTCAAAGTAATTACTAATGAGAACTTCTCTCTTGGAAAGCAGAAACCCAGCAGACACAAAGCACAGCTCAGTCCTTATTTTCTGTATTTCTTCTATTGTACCCCTGAGATACACACAAGAAATATGAAAGGAGATGATAAGGTTTGGCTCTGTGTCCCCACCCAAATCTCACCTTGAATTGTAATAATCCCCACATGTCAAGGGGAAGACCAGGTAGTGATAACTAAATCAGGGGGCCGGTTCTCCCATGTTGTTCTATTGATGGTGAATGAGTCTGACAAGATCTGATGGTTTTATAAGGGGGCTTCCTCTTTTACTCTGCACTCATTTCTCTCTCCTGCTGCCCTGTCAAGAGGTGCTTTTTTGGCACAATTGTAAGTTTCCTGAGGCCTCCCCATCCAGCCCTGCAGAACTGTGAGTCAATTAAACCTCTTTCCTTTATAAATTACCCAATCTCGGGTAGTTCTTTACAGCAAACAAACTAATATATGAGACAACAGTAGGAGGTAAGTCAATCAAAGTCTGGAATTTGAAAAGCAGATGAACAAGTTGTGGCTAGCTTAACAGATGTGAATAACTGAAACCTAACCTGCAAAGGAAGAAGCTAACAAAGAGCTTACAAACAGTAAAGTGATGTGTCACCCACAACCCTAGAAAGCCTCCAGAATTAGGAGTACACCTGGTACGTTTAAAGATAAATCCTGGAAGGGGCTGAAACAGAAAGATTGGAAGTCTTCTCAAGGTCTTATGAAATCTTCATATCACCTCTTTGACCCCAAGCAGCCAGGTGCTTACCCCTTCCTAATAGGAGTTTCCTGCTGGGAGAAGCTAAAACAGGGAGACTGTGGACACCAGGCACAGTTGAGGGTGAAATCCCTGTGTCACCCTGCAAATAAGGAGATGGAGTTTCAAGGTTCCATACTGAAAAATAAGATTCCCAGCCTCTTTTCTCATTTGCCCCTCAGAAGACACATCCAGGCTTCTAACCCACAAAGAACAGGAAGATAATGCGGAGAACAGAAGAAAAAGAAATGCAAAAAATAAAAATACTCAGGCACATAAGAGAAATACTATACCCATTAAGCAAGAATAAGAAGACATAAAAAGGAATATGAGGAACAACTCTGGGAAATAAAAAATGCAATAGCTGAAATGAAAATTTCAAAGAGGGACTGGAAAACAAACTTGAGGAAATCTCCCTACAAAACAGACCAACAACAAAAACAGAAATAGGTGGAAAAAAGAAAAATCACAAGACCATTCATAAGATTAACAGGCATCCCAGAAATAAATAACAGCAAAAATAAAAGGAAAGAAATTATTAAAGAAATGATATAAGAAATTTCTCAGTTCTAAAGTATATGCATTTCTAGATTATAACTTAAATGTCCAGCACAATTTATCAAATAAACATAAAATACACACATCTCAGAACCCCTGGGAAAATAAAGTCAGAAAAGCATTGAGAGGGAGGAGAAGGGTAAAGGTTTCATATACGGGCTAAAGAATCAAGTGTTGAAATTTTAACAGCAATGCTGGGAGGTACAAGACAAGGGTGCAATGCCTTCCAAACTGTGAAAATGTACTTCCAACTCAGAATTATATCTTAGAAAAAAACTATCAAGTGTGTGGGAAATATAAAAAAAATGAGACCACAAGATCCCAAAAAAAGTTTACTTCCCATGTATCCTTCATGAGGAAGCCCCTAAAGTACGTACTCCGTCAAAACAAGAAAGTAACCAAGAACAAGAGAAACCATCCAGAAAACAGGTAACTCAACAAAGGACAAGAGGCCAAGGAAATTTTCAGGATAATGGTGAAGAGAAGAACCTAAACAGTAGCTCTGCAGCAGGCCTATCAATCAATCTGCAATACAAGAGGAGGATAAAGAGCTCTAAGGGTGGAGTAGGGTGGAGGTTGGGAAAGGAATGGAAAAAAAAAACAACTGCATGATGTGCTTAAGTGGTAAAGGCTTTGGGGATAAATTAGAGAGATGCGGAAAAGTGTATGTACCAGAGTTAAATCCTCATTTTCCAGAGCAGAAAGTATATTTAATTTTCTTACTTTTATATTACGTCTCATAATATTTAAACATGGGAAATCAAGAGATAGCCCAAATTACCCACGTTGATAAATAAAAACATAAATAGTTAAAACAGGTGGTAAAGTAGTTGCCTCTGGCAAGGGGGAAGCAGAAATGGCCAGTGGCAGGAAAGGAGAACAGGATATTTTGCTGTTTTAAATTATAAACTTTGAGTTTTTAAACTATTAATCTTGTATAAATTCTGCCTTTTTATATATGTATTACTTTGAGTATGAGTACTACTTTGATGAATGACCAAATACAAAAAAAGAGTAGTCATGTCTGACTTGCAATGAACTCCAAGATATAAGAAAAACTCTAAGATAGCCTAATGAAAAAAACTCAAGATGCAAGCGTGGCATATAAAAAAAGAGGTGAAGAGAGTATTCCACTTTTCCTTAGAATGTAGAAACATAACAGTGACAAAGAGGCAACCTGAAAAGAAAATCATAACTTTTCTTGAACCCTTCAGAGACTGAGATTACAAGACAAACAAGCAAAATGAATTCTGGAGAGTAACAAATCCTCTGGGAGAGACAGAACTCACAAAACTGTTACAGCTTTGGCAGGGCAGGGATGACTGCCATAAATATAAGTAAGAAGAAAGTAGATGAAATGTTAATAAATTCCTAAAGCCTGAGTATGAGCTAGCATGATAGTTTAGAAAAACTAGGAGCTCCAGACAGGAGTGCTTTTCCATAGTCCTGCCCTGGATTCTCTGGAGGACAACTAGGAGTATAGCTGCAGACAAAAGACAGCCCAATTTGGTGCAGGCATGCAGCTGGTTAGTAGCTGCACTGAGGGACAAGCTCAGAACCTTGCCACTTCTCTAGGGTCTTCTCCAATACAAAACAAAAGGTTTAAGCCACTGGAGGAAGGGTAGAAACAAATCCTATCTGCCTTTGGGGCAAAGGCAGGAAATTCTCTTGTCCTAAGAGCTCAGTAAAGCCTCACTGCTTCAGAAGAAGGATTAAAAGCTCAAAAGCTATATGCTCCTGGGGAAAAAAGATAGAAAACCTACTTTAAGAGTAAGATACTACACCAGTATAAATCAGAAGTCTTCAAATGCTGGGAAATGTACAGGAAACCCTCTCATGCCCGAACTGCCCACAGATCCAAGACAAAGTTTGGTTACCACAGAGAAGAGACCAAAAGCTGAGAAAGATCTACTTCTGAGACCCAGACCCACAGAGTCTGCCAGAAAATGAAGCTGGACAAAAAAAGTCAAGAACTATGACACCCATCACAATCCCAAGATTAAATAGTAAACAACAGCAGTCCACTACAGCATGAAGAGAGATAACCCCCATGCCATAACACAGCAAAGAAGAGACCTCTAACCTGACAGTGCAACAAAGAAGCTATGAAAAACCCCTCTCAAAACCTTACCCTACACAAAGCGCAGGTAACAGTATATCACTGCTGAAGGAATTTGTAGTTAATAGTGATTATGGCAACAACAAAACCCAAAATGAATTCAGTTACTAACTAAACTGATGCAACCTTCCATCCAAAAAATCTGATAGAGAGAGACATATGCTGATTTCTCAACAAATACTATTTGACTTAGCCTCTACTATTTTTCTGTCACAAGGTCCAACACTTGTTCAACAATTATGAGATACCCAAAACTGCAAGAAGAAACAAACTACTGCCAAAACTAAGCAAGTCAACAAAACACGGCCTTGGGATGACCCTGGTGCCAGAACTTACAGAAAGTTATTTTACAACACCTATGACTGATAGGTTGAAAGACCTACTGGAAAAAGCAGACAACATACATGAACATATGGGGAATTTCAGCACAAAAATAGAAACTACAAATACAAAAGGAAATACTAAAGGAAAAATATTAGTGATCAAAACATTTATGTCTTTATTAATAGTGCATTAATTCAGACTGTACACAGCTGAAGAAATATCATTGAACTTGTAGACAAATCAATAGAAATTATTCAAACTGTTTAAAAAAGAAAAAAGAGTGGAGAAAAAAGAAACTGAAAATCCTAGAACTATAAGACAATACCAATGATCTAATGAATGTATAAATGGAACTCCAAGGAGAAGAGGGAGAAAACAAAAAATAAAATATATTTTAAAAGTTAATAGCTAAGAACTTGTCAACATAACTGAAAGCCATCAAATCACAAATCCAAAATGTGCAGAGAACCCTATTCAAAATAAGGAGGATCGAAGGATGACGATGTGAAGGATGAGGAAGGAAGAGAAATAGGAGGAAGAAGAGGAAGAGGAGGAGGATAAAGAAGAGGAGGGCTGGGCATGGTAGGTCAAGACTGTAATCCCAGCACTTTTGGAGGCAGAGGTGGGCAGATCACAAGGTCAGGAGATTGAGACCATCCTAGCTAACATGGTAAAACCCCAATTCTACTAAAAATACAAAAAATTAGCCAGGTGTGGTGGTATGTGCCAGTAGTCCCAGCTACTCAGGAGGCGGAGGCAGGACAACTGCTTGAACCCAGGAGGCGGAGGTTGCAGTGAGCCCAGATCGCACCACTGTACTCTGCCTGGGTGACAGAGCAAGACTCTGTCTTAAAAAAGAGAGAGAGAGAAGGAAAAGGAGAAGGGAGGGAAGAAGGAGGAGGAAGAGGGAGAAGGAAGGAGGAGGAGGAACAGGGAAGAAGAGAGAATAGGGAAGGAGGAAGAGGAGATGGAAAAAAGAGGAGAAGGAAGTAGGAAGAGAAGGAAGGAAGAGGAAGAGGTGGAGAAGAAGAAAAGGAGAAGGAAAAGGAGAAGGAAGAAAAATAGGAAGAAGGGTGGGGAAAGAATGCAGGGGAAGAGAAGAAAGGAAGAAACAAAAGAATCAAACTTAGATACATCACAGCCAAATTGTTGGGAAACAAAGAAAAAAATATTTTGCTTTGGGAGGCTGAGGCGGGTCAAGATATTGAGACCATCCTGGTCAACATGGTGAAACCCCGTCTCTACTAAAGATACAAAAAATCAGCTGGGCATGGTGGCGTGTGCCTGTAATCCCAGCTACTCAGGAGGCTGAGGCAGGAGAATTGCCTGAACCCAGGAGGCGGAGGTTGCGGTGAGCCGAGATCGCACCCTTGCACTCCAGCCTGGGTAACAAGAGCGAAACTCCGTCTCAAGAAAAAAAAAAAAAAATATTTTGAAGGCTGAGAGAGGTGAAAAAAATACATCAACAAGGAAAAGCAAGTAAGAATTACAACAGACTTTACACTGAAAATTATGCCTATCAGAAGACAATGGAGCAAGATCTTTAAAGTACTAAAAGAAACAAGAAACCCAGAAACCTATATCCAGAAAAAAATAACTTCCAAAAATGAAGGTAATTCATTGGAGGCTTAGAAAAGAAAAAGAGGCCAGCCACAGTGTCTCATGCCTGTAATCCCAGCACTTTGGGAGTCCAAGACAGGTGAATCACAAGGTCAGGAGTTTGAGACCAGCCTGGCCAACATGATGAAACCCTGTCTCTACTAAAAATACAAAAAATTAGCTGGGCATAGTGGTGGGTGCCTGTAATCCTAGCTACTTGGGAGGCTGAGGCAGGAGAATTGCCTGAACGCAGGAGGCGGAGGTTACAGTGAGCCAAGATTGTGCCACTGCACTCCAGCCTGGGAGACAGAGTGAGACTCCGTCTCAGAAAGAAAGAAAAGAAAAGTAAAATTTTCTGCTACAGTAGTCACTAAGGAGCAGCAGCCATAGTTCTGCATTATCCCATGGCATGGGTATCAACCAGGGCCCAGCGTGAACAAGAATGTGAGCAAGCTGAGGCAGGGCTGCCACCCTGGATACCTCACAAAAGCACACAAAGTGTGTGTAAGACATCATCTGGGAGGTGTGTGGCTTACCCCAGAGAAGTGGCATACTATGAAGCTGCTCAACGTCTCCAAGGACAAGCAGGCCCTCAAGTTCTTTTAGAAAAGGATGAAAACACACATCTGTACCAAGAGGAAGAAAGAGGAGATGAAGCGGTATCCTGACTGCCATGAGGAAAGCAGCTGCCAAGAAGGTCTGAACCCCCACCCCACTTTATGCATAACAAAACCTATAAAGAAAAAAAAAATGAAGGTGAAATAAAAACTTGTTTGGCAAACAGAAGCTGAGAGAATGCACATCCTACAAATCTGCTAAAATAAGTAATATTAAAGGAAGACCTTCAAGCAATGGAGGGGCATGATACCAGAAAGAAATTTGAATCTACACAAATAAATGAAGAATATTGAGAATAATAAAAATGAGAGTAAAGATAAAATATATTTTCCCCAATTTTAATCACTTAAAAAGACAACTGACTATATAAAGCAAAATTAGTAACAACGAATTGTAGGGTTTAAAAAATATAGAAAAGTAAAATGTATAACCACAACAGGAGGTCAGAGAAAGTTAGAGAGATAACATATGTGACCACATTAGACGTCAAAGAGAAAAAAAAGTAAACAGAGTAAGTGAAAAAAAAAGGCAATTAACACAATGATGAGCCTCAATAACTTCAGTAAGTGCAAATGGTCTAATCACCCTAACTAAAGGGCAAAGTTTGTCAAATTAAATTTTAAAGAGGAAGACCCAATTATATGCTTTCTAAAAGAAGCCAATTTAAAGATAGGCTAAAAGTAAAACACAGGAAAAAAAAATATTCCATGCAAACACCAGTCAAAATAAAACTGGAGTAGCTATATTAATATCAAACAAAGCAGATTTCAGAACAAGGAGTAAAGAGAAATATGCAATAATAAGGTGGTGAAGTCATCAAAAAGACACATCACCACTAACTGTATATGTATATAACAACAAAACTTCAAAATGCATAAAACAAAAACTAATAAAACTGAAAGAGGTAGACAAATCCAAATTTATAGTTGGAGACAATTGACTTTAACACTTGGGCTGTGCCCACGTAGACAGAAAATCGTAACAGATATAGAGCCTGAAAGAAGAAATCAAGAGGGAAATTAGAACATATTTTAAATTGAATGAAAGTAAAAATCCATATAGCATGTGTCCCAGATGTAAAAAATAAGAGAAGAAAAACTCATCTTGTCAAAATTTGTAGAACAGAGCTAAATCAGTGCTTAAAGAAAAATTCACAGCATTAAATGCTTGTATTAGAAAAAAGAAAGCTCAGATGTATACCCTAAGCTTCAAAATTACAAAAGAACAAAAAATTAAAAACAAAAACAAGTGAAAGATAAAATGGATAAAACAGCAGAAATCAAAAAACTGAAAATAGAGAAAAATCAACATAACTAAAACCTAATTGTTTGAAAAGACTCAAAATTCTATAAAACCCCTAGCAAAACTGAACAGAAGAAAGAGAAAAGAAATAAATGATCAATATCAGAAACGAAAGTGAGTATTATTACAGATTCTGCCACTACTAGAAGAGTAAGGGAATGTTATTTACAGATTCTGCCACCATTAAAAGAAAAAGGGAATGTTAGAAACAATTTTATACTAGTAAATTCAGCAACTTAGATAAATAAACCAATTATTTTAAAGACTCAAACTACCAAAGTTCAATTCAAGCAGAAGCAGGTAACCTAAGTAATCCTACTTATTTTTAAAGTCTAAGTTTGTAGTTAAAAAAGTCTTTCCAAAGAGAAAATTCTAAGCCCAAAAGCCTTCACTGATAACTTCTACCAAATAATTAAGAAATATTGACCAGGTGTGGTAGCTCACGCCTTGGGAGACCAAGGCAGGTGGATCATTTGAGGTCAGGAGAGCAAGACCAACCTGGCTAATATGGTGAAACTCTAGCTTTACTAAAAATACAAAAAATCAGCCAGGCATGGTTGTGCACACCTGTAATCCCAGCTACTCGGGAGGCTGAGGTGGGAGAACTGCTTGAACCCAGGAGGCGGAGGTTGCAATGAGCCGAGATCACGCCATTGCACTCCAGCCTGAGTGACAGAATTAGACTCTTTCTCAAAAGAAAACAAACAAAAAAATTCTGTTTTGCTGGTCTTAAAAACTGCTTTTGCCACACTCAACAAGTCTTCTTATTGATAAACCAATATATTCAGTCCTTCTCTTATTTGATCTCTCTGCAGCATCTGACTACCTCCTAGTACTTAGTCATTCTCTATTCCTTTTTTGCAGGTAGTCTTTCCTCCTCTCTTTTTTCCTATACCTTTCATGCATCTTTTCTGCTACTCAAATCTCACCTATTATATTTCTAAAATATCTCCGGAGTCTTTCCCTTCCTCCTCTCTGCCTTCACTGTCACAGTTCAGACCCTCAATATCTCTTACCTAAACAACTCCCCTTGCCTCCTGACTGGCCTTCCTGCCTTTGGTTTTGCTCTGCTCAAATCCATGCTCCACAGTACTTAACAGAACTATCTTTTGAAGAATGCCAACCAGATCAATTCACATTCATGCTCAAATCTTAAATGAGTGATTCTTCAAACTTTCTACTTTGCATGGTAACCGTGACCTCATTTTTTCCTAACTTTCCAGGTTCATCCTCATGCTCTCTAGGCGCTGGGATACTATATTTTGTTATATGGTTAATTCCACACTCCCTCCTGCACTTAAAGATCAGCTCCTTGAGTGCAGAGACCAAGTTTTGGTTATCTTATTATCTTCAGTCATTTTAAGTGTCTGGCATTTAGTGAGTTTGATGATTAATTTTATATGTCAATTTGTCTGGGTCACAGTGCCCAGATACTTGGTCAAACATTATTCTGGGAGTTTCTGCAAGAGTGTTTTGGAGTGAGATTTACATTTAAAGTGGTGAACTCTGACTAAAGCAGATCACCCTCCACAAGGTGGGTAGTCCTCATCTCAGCTGAAGTCCTAAACAGAACAAGATGCTGACCTTCCTGAGCAAGTGGGAATTCTCCAGTAGACTGTTTTTTGGAATGAAATGCCCAACTTTTTCCTGAGTCTCTATCCTGTCAGCTTCCCTCATCAGATTTTACACTAGCCAAGCCACCACAATCACATGGGCCAATTCCTTAATGTATATTCACAGTCACACAGATACAGATACACATACACATACATACACATACACACATACACACGCAAACACACACACGTTGATGGTTCTGTTTTGGAGAACCCCCACTTATACAGTGGGTATGCAAAAAATGTTTTTCAAATTAATGAAATTAACTAATGCTGGTTTTTGTTCTGTTTGCTTTCACTTAATTTACAAATAAAAGTGTCTGTGAGGAGATTTATTTTGACATGTTTTTATAGATAACTCACCAGTTTTAAGTCAATATAAATGTGCTAAGTTAAAACAACATATATACAATATAAGGACTACAGAAACTGGAACACATGTTAGGTTTCATGTTACAAATACTTTTAAAAGAAGAAAAAGTGTTGACCAGCCAGGTTACAAAAACAGAACCACACAGACAAAGGTCTTAAAATCATTCAAAAGAATTGCCTAGAAAACAAAAAAGTACATCTAAGTGTTTTTACAAGATAATTTTGTTTCTAACTCTAAAATTCTAAAATGTGTTCCAGTAGAAACTAAAAATATCTCTGAAATGGAATTCTTACATGAGAAAATGGCCTGGTCTAAAGCATATTACTTTTGATAAAAGTAATTAGTAAGTCTGTTTTGTGAATGTTCATATAAATAAAGTGTTTGATAGAAATAATGTCTACACATCCACAAATAACAAAATGATACTTAATATAAAATGAAAATAAGCCAGTTTCTACCAAGTTAACTGCCAAGTTCTGAATTCAGGGTTCTCTGCTTCCCTTGTAACAGATGTAGGTGTTAATGATGTCATTAACTGCTGCAGAAAAAATAGGGGACCATGAGCATAGGTCTTGGCAAAAAATAAACACCCCATGAGTTCACCTTTAAATTTAAAGTAAATAGAAAAATTAGTTTATAGAGTGTCTGTCCAATATAGTTCCTGCCCTAAAGGGATGTCAAAATTTTTATTTCCAGTGTTTTCAGCTGTATTCCCCAAAAAAAGGCTAATAACCTGTGTTCTTAAAAGGCACAAATTAAGACTGTGTCTGTATGGCAAAAACAACAAGTCAACAAGTTAAAAATGTTAAACTGGTATTATATAAAATATGTACAGCCATAAAACAAACTTTCTGTATTTTCTAATCATAAGATTATAAATCCTCATTAATATCTCATCTTACTCTGTAACTAGATGTTATTTTGTGCTTGGATCATCTATCTTTCGTTGCCTTAGAAAAGTTAAAACTGACATCTAGTTTAATATCAATTAAGATCAAAATTTATTAATCACTTTGATATTATGACAGATAGAATACATACATGTAAACGTAACTCTTACCTTATCAAGTTGATCCTGAAGATTAGTGGATGCTTTATAACCAAGCTGTAATAGCATTGCTTCTGCAGCATTTTTTTTGGCTATCTTTTTATTAGGTCCTGTTCCTGTAGCAACTTCATTGCCTACCTTCACCTGACAAGATTAAAGAAATAAATTAATGGTAATTGTTTTGGTAAACAGGAACTCCTTACATCATAAAGCAATTCTACTCTCCAGCATTTGAAAATATAAAGCTCAGACTAAAAAATGGCAACTAAGATAACATTTATATAATGTTATATATGTACATAGAGAAAAATATGAAAAAAATTGTCCTTAAAATATTGATGGAGGATTTATCTCAGGATGGTAGAATTTTATAGGATTTTTATTTCCATTTACATTTATGTTATTTGATTTTTAAACACTGAATTTATATTCATATAAGCAGAAAAATAAAATTTACATTTAACAGAGTTCATGTTGATTATGACTCCATTTTAGCATTCTTACATTTCAATTAATAAACTGAAAGGCTGAAGTTCATATTGGTGCTATTTAAAATACTGTTCACATGGCAACATTATATAAACATTCAAGTTTACAAAGATTTGTATTAAATAGTTCCTGAAGAGACTCAATAGACAAGTGTTGCTACAACAACAAAAAGAAAAAGATTCATGACAAAGTTGGGTTTACTGCAGGAATGCAAGGTTGGCTTAATATTTGAAATTCATAATGAAAACTATTTGCAAATTAGGAAAAGAAGAAAACTTTCTTAATATGATAAAGGTCATTTTACAAAAACCTACAGCAAACCTCAGGAAACATTATACTTAATGAATGAAACTGAAATTAGAAACAAAACAAGGATGTTTGCTATTATTTCTACTGTTTAACAGTTTACGAAAATCCTAGACAGAGAAAGAAGGCAAGAAAAAGTTAAAAAGAATCAGAAGGGAAAAGAACTCATTATTTATAGATATGATTTCATATATAAGGAATCTAAGAAACTCCACAGATGAATTATAAGGATTCGATTGTAACAAGCTCAGTATGAAAAAGAGAACTGCATTTCTACGTTCTATCAACATTCAAGTAGAAGATGAAAAATATTAAAGGATACCATTTATCTTAAATGAAAATCAAATACCTAGGTGCAAACCTACATAGAAAACAAAGCCTTGTTGAGAAACTTTAAGAAAAACCTAATAAATTGAGTGGTATGCCATGCTCACAGATTGAAGACAATACTAATGTAATGATACCAGTTTTCTTCAAATTGACCTAAACTCAATTAATTAAACTCAATGAAAATTCTATACATCTTTTTACAAGACTTGAACAAGATGATTCCAAAATTTACATCGAAATGTGAAGTGCTAAGAATAACCAAGATCCTTTTGAGGAAGAAAAGGTGGGGGGCACTTGTCTGATATTTATACTTATTATAAAGTCAATATAAAGAAAAATTTAAATTTGACTGCATTAAAAATTACTCCTGTTCTTCTAAAAGTACTATTTAAAAAGGAAAGTCACAATGCAAGGCAAGGTATTTAAAATGCCATATAACAGCAAAGGACTTGCATCCAGAATATATTGGAGGTTCCCATATATCGGTTTTTAAAAAAGCGACCAGAAAAATGAGCAAGAAAAGTGAATGGGCAATCCATATCTGAAAAGTTGAATTGTTTTACCAGATGTCATTTTGTTTAAAAAAAAATTAGAAAGTTTCAATAACAGCTTCATGCCACTTTACTAAACTTCACAATGACAACAAAATTCAGATTTCAGCTATACAGAGTGATACACCTAGCCATACTTTTCTGTCTCTTGTGTAAAGTCCTAACATTGGCTGTTTCATCTGTCCCAGAACACACAGATTCTCATTTGGTATCCACACTTGGGAACTGTTTCTCATTTATTCTCACATCCTTATTTAGAGTTTTGTTTGTGTTATTATTTCCATTACTACTTTTAAGCTTCAGTGAATCACCCAATTTTAAGGAACTGGTAGAATATACAACAAAATGGTAACAAAACACAAACTTAAACATAAACTATGTGCAAATGACATGAAAAAGGAACTCCACTCTCTTTTAACAGTTTCAGTAAAGACAAACCAAATGACAGTTCATATAGCACATGAAACACTGAAAATTTAGTCATTACAGAATTTCTGTAACAGCTATCACAAGTTGTATAGTTCAAACCTGTGAAATATTTTTGAAATATTTCATTGCCTTTTCTTCTAAAACTGGAAATTACCACATTGTGACAAATCAGAATTAGTCTTTGAACCTCACTTTGAGAAGGACAAATCTAGTAGAGTCAGACAAGGTCCTTAGAGCTAGACGAATGCATACCACCTGCCATATCAGTGTCTGCCTCAACACGGAAGGCCCTATGGATAATCTACTCAAATCCCTGACTAGAGCTACCTCTGCTACCTGTTATTTTTTCCAATGCTTGGTTCATTTCCCCAGCTTCATCAGTCTCTATATGTTGTTGCTGGAATCCTTGTTAGTGAAAAGATTAGGTCAGTTATGTCAGAAGCTTCCTCTACTGCTCTGAAGGTCAAAAGGCATGCCAAAGTAAATAGAAGCCAAAGATCTCTGAGCAGTAAATAACTGTAAAACCATTTTAAATCTGTTTTTACATGCTTTCATATCTTACTCACTCTCAATTTTTCTGCTACTTCACCCCTAAATCTTAATTATCTAGCAAGGCCTGATGCCCTCCGGCTCCAGGCTCCTGCTCTTGGACTTATCAGCTGTAATGCTGTTCCCATCCCTGTAATCACCTTGTCTCTCTGTCTGCTAGATTTCCATCTGGCTTATTCTGATACCTTCAGGACTTACTTTTTCTAAAACAAGTGCTTTCCAGATTCATTTTCCCATTTACTCAGCCCTCGCCTCATGCAAATTTTAATGATCGCATGGTTCAGTAGTTTGAAGGAGTTATCCCAAAGTAAATTGTTAATATAATAAGACCACATTGCCAAAGGACTTTCATTCCCTGCTAATAAATACAATGGTCACTCAAAATGTCACTTTATTATAAAAGTTAAGTAAGTATATAAATTTCACAAGTCATCTTCCTTGAAAGGTCACAAATTTTATAACTATTGTAAATAAGGCCTCTATATTTAAATGTTAATTTCTGTCTATAAAGAAGTTTAATTATTTTACTATGCGGTAAATTTAAGACTGCCAAATGTTTATCTTTAAACAGCTCATTTACATAAATCAAATCCTCAAAAACCTAAGACACTGAAAAGTTCTGAAATAGGATTTACCAAAAATTTAATTTTTATTTATATCTTAACAACCTGGGGATCTTAATCACAGGCTGAAAAGTATCATATAACACAGTGTGCTGATAAGGAATTTGTTTAGTTATCATTATTTTCTGCTGGAAAGATTAAAAATACTCCTCACCAAAAAAATGAAAATCTTTAAGAAATCTGCTTTGGAATAAAATACCCAAATAATGTCATGAGAGATTTTCTTTTGTTTATCTAGCAATCAACACAAGTAACTGCATCCATTTTATAATATACAGACTTTTTCTTTGGTAACAGATAAAAATGAACATCTCATCTCTAGATACTTTGCTTCTACATTCAATTATAACAAATGATAACATTGCCTAAGTAGTTTATACAAAAGCCTTTAACTTTGATAAAATTGCTGCAATACTGTAATGAATCCACTGGGGCTTCCAGAAGGGGAAAAAACAATATGAATTCAGTGCGAAAACATTTAAAAGCACAGCCAAATGTCCCCATTTGACTAGAATGTTTATGAATACCCATAAAATGGAAGCTAGCCTAAGATACGCTAAATTCCTCTTTCAAAAGGGGTACTCAATATACTCTGTAGAAAAGGATTTGTTTAATAAAGCCAAAGCCAGTTTATATTCCCAATATATGTCTAAAATTTAGGTGATTTTTTTTCTTCAAGTTTTGTCATTCAAAGTATATGTTCCAGAATTCTTCAAAGCTAAGAATGTTAAGGAGAAAAATAGTGAACTTATTTTACCAGCAAAAATAATAAAACAATCATGTGCTGGATCCTAATAACATCTTGACAATAATGTGTTTACTAACCAGAGAATTCCCCTCATTTTGGATATCTGGGTTCCCAGGAGTGGCTTATCTATGACTACATTATAAGTTTACATCTTCAAAAAAGCCATACAGGCAGGCAGGCAGGCAGGAAATATCTATCAAATGTTTATTAAGGTCCTACTATTTACAAACTACTGTCTTGAGTACTGTAAGATAAAGAAACACTGAAATTATAAATTGGGAGGGAAGTCATAACTTAGCTATACATTGAAAGTTAATCAATACTGTATTTGAGTGCCAAAATGTCTACCACATGGTCAGCACTTAATATCTGTTGATTTTATCTAAATTACATAAAATGTGAGATCCTTGGATTTGACTAACAAGTTTCTTTGACTAACCAATTATTTAAAAAACAGTTTGAGACTAGACACGGTGGCTCACACCTGTAATCCTAACACTTTGAGAGGTTGAAGCAGAAGGATCACTTGAAGCCAGGAGTTCAAGACTAGCCTGGGTTACATAGTAACACCCTGTCTCTATAAACAGCAGCAATAAAACAAAATTTAATTAGTTGGTCATGGTGGTGTATGCCTTATAGTCCTAAGCTATTCAGGAGGCTAAAAAGGGAGGATTTCTTGAGCCCAGGAAATCAAGGTTGCAGTGAGCCATGATCATGCCACTATACTCCAGCCTGGCTGAAAAGACCCTGTTGCCACACCAACAAATAAAATAAAACAAAAAATTAAAAAACAGTTTGGGGAAAATAATAATTTAAATACAGACTGGGTATTAGATGATTCTAATGAATCAAGTCTAATGTAAGAAAAGCTCTCATATTTCTTAGAAATATACACTGAATATGTAAGGCTGAAATGGCATGTGGTTAGAAATTATCTTCTAAATACTTCAGAAAAAGAAGAAAGAAAGGAAGAATGTGAGGGAGGAGAGAAAAATTCATAGCTGAATCAAGTTTGGCAAAAATCTTAATAACTGTTGGTTTGGGTGATAGGCATATTAATGGTCCATTACTATTCTCTCCCCACCTATGGATATGTTTGAAATTATAATAAAAAGTAAAAGAAAAATTTCTTAAGACTAGGGTTTGAGCTGGCAAGTGAAGATGAATAGGTAGGAGTTGAAAAGGAGAGCATTGTAGACATTCTACCTCATTCCCAGCCCATCTGTCAATACACTAGCAGCCGTTCCTCAATTTTCTTGGCCACACAATGCAGCAGTCAGATCTCAGCAATTCTGAATGCCTCAGCCCCCACTATGGTTAGCTAGCCAGCTTGCTGTCTTTTTCTAACTTTCCTGACAGCCCACAAGCTCAGGCTTTTGGTCATGATCCATCTACTACATCCATCCTTCTAAATTTTGTTTCTAATTCCATGTGTCTCCAATTCCCAGTAGTTAATAGACTCTGGCTACAAAATGTAACACAAAAAGTTAAGAGATAGGCATTATATGATAAACTCCATGGTAAATAACCTGTGTGAACTCACAGTCCCTTGGAAAACTCACGTTATCTATTTATTGTAACATGTCCTTGGCACTCAAATGTTTCCACCAAGTCAGTAGGTGAGCCTGGACTGAAGGAATGCTTTAACTGGAAACACAGTTTTACTTTCTGCTATTAAGTCCTAGTCTGCCCATATGTCATTTCCATCCTGGGATTTCTAAATCTTTTCAATAGTTTTAAAAGGTTAGAAATACCTGCATCACAAATTCTCGACGTCGAGGCATTCCTCTTTCAGAAAGCAAAACATAATCTGGCTCCTTTTCCTTTTTGGCCTGTTGAATTTGTGCCAGGCGGCTAATAGGGTTCATCCCTTGGCCATATTCTGGTCCAGCCTAAAAATTAATTTAAGACAATGTTTTAAAATATGCTTGTGAAACTTGTTATTCAATCCTTAAAGAAATGGTGCTCCTCCTCTCCACCACCATACCCAAAACTGTGACTAGAAAAGACAAATGAGTCATTTATGAGTATTTATAAAGGAAAAATCATAAAATAGACCTGTTACCAAGATGTCTGTGGGATTTGGGGCTCAGAGGTATCAATGGCAAGCTGGGTCAACTATGCTTTTAAAATTGGGCAAATGCTTCAGTATACCAGAGGTGCTTCACAATTTCTGTTCATCAAGAAACATCAAAAAGAACGTAAGGGGCCGGGTGCGGTGGTTCACCCATGTAATCGCAACACTTTGGGAGGCCGAGGAGGGCGGATCACGAGGTCAGGAGATCAAGACCATCCTGGCCAACAGGGTGAAACCCCATCTCTACTAAAATATAAAAAGTTAGCTGGGCATTGTGGCGCACACCTGTAGTCTCAGCTACTCGGGAGGCTGAGGCAGGGGAATCACTTTAACCCGGGATGCAGAGGTTGCAGCGAGCAGAGATTGTGCCACTGCACTCCAGTCTGGTGACAGAGAAAGACTCTGTTTCCCCCGCAACCCCACAAAAAAAAAGACCAACCATGAACTGGGAGTAGATATTTGCAACACTTCATTTTTATTTTATCTTATTTTATTATTTGAGACAGAGTTTCACCATTTTATTTTATTTATTTACTTTTACTTTTATTTTTATTATTTTTTGAGACTGAGTTTTGCTCTGTCACCCAGGCTGGAGTGCAGCGGTGCAATTTCAGCTCACCACAACCTCTGCTTCCCAGATTCAAGCAGTTCTCGTGCCTCAGCCTCCCAAGTAGAGGGGACTATAGGCGGACACCACCATGCCTGGCTGATTTTTATATTTTTAGTAGAGAAGAGGTTTCATCATGTTACCCGGCTGATCTTGAATTCCTGACCTCACGTGATCCATCTGCCTTGGCCTCCCAAAGTTCTGGGATTAAAGGCATAAGCCACAGCACCCACTGAAACAAATATAATTTTAAAAAGATATATCTAGTATCCAAAATATTTTTTAAAACTCCTAAAAAGCATTAAGAAAAAGAGAATATAAAAGGGAAATGGCAAAAGAGATAAACATATGCTTCACATAAGGAAAAATTAGCATATAAAATAATTAACCTCTACAACACAGAAAATACATATTAAAAACCTTAGTGAGTTACTATTTCACATCCAACAATTTAGCAAAATTTAAGAAGTCTAACAGCTCCAACTGGGAGTTACAGAAACTTTTATAGAATACTGGCAGTACTATAAATGGGAAAACAAGCTAGCAATATCCAGTGAAGCCTGAGGTGGTACATCCTACCCCCAGCAGCCTATTCCTAGGCACATATATTCCCTAGAAAAGTAACTCATGTGCACAAGCTCATATGTATAGGAATATCCACAGACGCATTATTTGAAATAGAAAAAAGATCTAGAATATTCATCAATAAAAGAAAAAATTACAGCATGTTCATCAATGGAATGGTATACAGCAGTGAAAATGAATTGATTATTGCTGCACGCATCAAGATGAATTTCAGAAAGATAATGGTGAGTAAAACAGGCAAGCACACAATATATATAGTATGATACATTTTATGTAAAGCCTGCTAAAACTACAAAATACTGCTGAAATTAAGATCTAAACAGTCAATACATCATGTTCATGGATCAGAAGACTCAACAATAAGATATCAATTCTCCTCAGAATCCCAGTAGGCTTTTTTCTTTTTTTTGTTCTGAGACAGAGTCTCACTGTATTGCATGATCTCAGCTCTGGAGTGCAGTTCCCAGCAAAAACAGAGGGTGAGTGATCACTGCATTTCTAAATGAATTTTTACTGAAAACAGACCAGGAGATTCCCGGGCGGAAAAGTGACACGAGTCTCCAACGCAGCTGTTTTAGCCGGTGCAGCAGGTCTCCTAACAAAAACTCACACAAATCCAGGAGCCATTTCAACTGACAACTGGAACGCCTGGGAGACAGAGTCGCTTGTTCAACGGAAAAAACGGGGCTGAAACAGGGAGCCAGGTGATCTGGCTCAGCTGGTCCCACACTCACAAAGACCAGCAATCTGAAACACTCTGGACTGAGTTTCACAGCAAGCACAGCTGGAGCCAGGACATCCAGCTCTGTGGGAGGAAGCATGTCTGCCATTACTGAGGCAGTCCACCACTACCAAGGCAGTCCGCCATCACTAAGGTAGTCCAACATTACTGAGGAAGTCTGCCAATACCAAGGCAATTCACCATTACTGATGCAGTCCGCCATTACCAAGGCAATCCACCCTTACAGAGACAGTCCGCCATTACTGACACAGACTGCCATTACCAAGGCAGTTCTAACTATACCCCTATAAACAAAACTGCAGGGAAGTTCACACAGCAGCTGGGCAGAGCCCATGGCAGCTCAGCAATGCCTCTGCTGCCAGACTGTGACTAGGCTACCTCCTTGCTGGGCAGGGCATCTCTGAAAAAAGGCAGCAGACTGACAGGAACTTATAAATAAAGCCCCACCTTCTCGGGGCAGAGCTCCTGGGAAAAAAAGGCAGTTATGAGTTCCACTGAAGCACACATAAATGTACCTGCCTAGGAGCTCTGAACAGAACAACAAGAGCTCACAACTCAGCACTTGATCTCGTATAAGGGACAGACTATCTCCTCAAGCAGCTCCCCAACCCCCATATAAACAAACAGACTCCTCATAAAGGATAACTCAGGCTGACATCTGGCGGTATCTTTCTAGGACAAAGATAACAGAAGAAGAAACTGGCAGCAATCCTTACTGTTCTGTAGCCGCTGCAGGTGCTCCCCAGGCAAGCAGGGTCTGGAGTGGACCTCCAGCAGTACTACAGCAGAGGTGCCTGTTAGAAAGAAAAACTAAAAAACAGAAAGAAATAACTTCATCAGCAACGAAAAGGATGTCAACTCAGAGACCCCATCTGAAAGTCACCAACCACAAAGACCACGTAGATAAATCCACAAAGATGAGAAGAAACCAGCGCAAAAGGATGAAAATATCCAAAACCAGAATGCCTCTCCTCCTCCAAGGGATCACAACTCCTCACCAGCAAGGGAACAAGGCTGGATGGAGAATGAGTCTGATCAATTAACAGAAACAGGCTTCAGAAGGTGGGTCTGAGCTAAAATATCATGTTCTAACCCAATGCAAAGAAACTAAGAGCACTGAAAAAAGTCTGACAAAATGCTAACAAGAATAAACAGCTCAGACAGGAATATAAATGAATTGATGGAGCTAAAAAACACGAGAACTTTGCAAAGCATACACAAGTTTCAATAGCCAAATCAACCAAGCAGAATAAAGGATATCAGAGATTGAAGATCAACTCGATGAAATAAAATGAGAAGGCAAGATTAGAGAAAAAAAGAGTAAAAAGAAATGAACAAAGCCTCCAAGAAATATGGGATTATCTGAAAAGATCTAATCTACATTTGATAGGTGTGCCTGAATGTGACGGAAAGAATGAATCCACGCTGGAAAACATTCTTCAGGATATTATCCAGGAGAACTTCCCCAACCTAGCAAGGCAGGCCAACATTCAAATCCAGGAAATACAGAGAATACCACACCACAAAGATGTTCCTCAAAAAGAGCAACCCCATGGGCACATAATCATCAGATTCACCAGGGTTGAAATGAAGGAGAAAATACTAAGGGTAGAAAGGTTGGGTTACCCACAAAGGGAAGCCCATCAGACTTAAAACAGATCTCTCAGCAGAAACCCTACAAGCCAGAAGAAAGTGGGGGCCGATATTTAACATCCTTAAAGAAAAGAACTTTCAACCTAGAATTTCATATCCACCCAAACTGAGCTTCATAAGCCAAGGAGAAATAAAATCCTTTACAAACAAGCAATTGCTCAGAGATTTCAGCACCACCAGGCCTGCTTTACAAGAGCTCCTGAAAGAAGCACTAAACATAGAAAGGAACAACCAATACCAGCCACTCCAAAAACGTACCAAATGTTAAAGAACACTGACACAATGAAGAAACTGCGTCAACTAATGGGCAAAACAACTAGCTACCATCAAAATGGCAGGATCAAATTCACACATAACAATATTAACCTTAAATTTAAATGGGCTAAACGTCCCAATCAAAAGACACAGAATGGCAAACTGGACAAAAAGTCAAAACCCATGGTGTGCTATATCTAGGAAACCCATCTCACATGCAAGGAAACACAAAGGCTCAACATAAAGGGATGCAGGAAGAGTTACCAAGCAAATGAAGAGCAAAAAAAGCAGGAGTTGCAATCCTAGTCTCTGATAAAATAGACTTTAAACCACAAAGATCAAAAGAGACAAAGAAGAGCATTACATAATGGTAAAAGGATAAATGCAACAAGAAGAGTTAACGATCCTAAATAGATATGTACCCAATACAGGAGCACCCAGATAAATAAAACAAGTTTTTAATGACCTACGAAGAGACTTAGACTCCCACACAATAATAGTGGGAGACTTTAACACTCCACTGTCAATATTAGACACATCAATGAGACAGAAAATTAACAAGGATATCCAGGACTTGAACTCAGACCTGGACCAAGAGAACCTAATAGACATTTACAAAACTCTCCACCCCAAATCCACAGAATATACATTCTTCTCAGCACCACATCCCACCTACTCAAAAATTGACCACATAATTGGAAGTAAATCACTCCTCAGCAAATGCAAAAGAACGGGAATCATAACAAACAGTCTCTCAGACCACAGTGCAATCAACTTGGAATTGAGAATTCAGAAAATAACTCAGAACCACACAACTTCATGGAAACTAATAACTGACTCTTGGATGTTGACTGGATAAACAATGAAATGAAGGCAGAAATAAAGATGTTCCTCGAAACCAATGAGAATGAAGATACAACATACCAGAATCTCTGGGACACATTTAAAGCAGTGTCTCGAGGAAAATATATAGCAATAAGTGCCCACATGAGAAGCAAGGAAAGATCTAAAATCGACACCCTGTCGTCAAAATTGAAAGAGCTAGAGGAGCAAGATCAAAAAAACTCAAAAGCTAGCAGAAGACAAGAAGTAACTAAGATCAGGGCAGAACTGAAGGATATAGAGACACAAAAAACCCTTCAAAAAAAATCAATAAATCCAGGAGCTGGTTTTTTGAAAAGATCAACAAAACAGACAGACCACTAGCCAGATTAATAAAAAAGAAAAGAGTGAAGAATCAAATAGATACAATAAAAAATGATAAAGGGGATATCACCACAGATTCCACAGAAATACAAACCAACATCAGAGATTACTACAAACAACTCTATGCATGTAAATCAGTAAACCTGGAAGCAATGGATAAATTCCTGGACTTACACCCTCCCAAGCGTAAACCAAGAAGTCGAAATGCTGAATAGACTAATAACAAGGGCTGAAGTTGAGACAGCCATTAATAGCTTACCAACCAAAAAAAAGCCCAGGTCCAGACTGATTCACAGCCAAATTCTACCAGACATACAAAGAGGAGCTGGTACCACTCCTTCTGAAACTATTCCAAACAATCCAAAAAGAGGGAATCCTCTCCAAATCATTTTATGAGACCAACATCATCCTGATACCAAAACCCGGCAGAGACTCAACAAGAAGAGAAAACTTCAACCCAATATCCATGATGAATATAGATGTAAAAATCTTCAATAAAATACTGGCAAACTGATCGCAACAGCATATCAAAAACCTTATCCACCACGATCAAGTAGGCTTCATCCCAGGGATGCAAAGCTGGTTCAACATACGCAAGTCTATAAATGTCATTCACCACATAAACAGAACCAAAGACAAAAACCACATGATTATCTCAATAGATATAGAGAAGGCCTTCGACAAAATTCAACAGCCCTTCATGCCAAAAACTCTCAACAAACTAGGTATCGATGGAATGTATCTCAAAATAATAAAAGCTATTTATAACAAACAAACAGCCAATATCATACTGAATAGGCAAAAACTGGAAGCATTCCCTCTGAAATCTGGTACTAGACAAGAATGCCCTCTCTCACCACTCCTACTCAATATAGTATCGGAAGTTCTAGCCAAAGCAATCAGGCAAGAAAAGAAATAAAGGGTATTCAATTAGGAAAGGAGGAAGTCAAATTGTCTCTATTTGCAGACGACATGATTGTATATTTAGAAGACCCTATCATCTCAGTCCAAAATCTCCTTAAACTGATAAGCAACTTCAGCAAAGTCTCAGGATACAAAATCAATGTGCAAAAATCACAAGCATTCCTATACACCAATAACAGACTTAAAGAGAGCCAAATCAAGAATGAACTGCCATTCACAATTGCTACAAAGAGAATAAAATACCTAGGAATACAAATAACAAAGGATGTAAAGGACCTCTTCAAGGAGAACTACAAACCACTGCTCAACAAAATAAGAGAGGACACAAACAGATGGAGAAACATTCCATGATCATGGTTAGGAAGAATCAATATCGTGAAAATGGCCATACTGCCCAAAGTAATTTATAGATTCAACAACTATCCCTATCAAGCTACCAATGACCTTCTTCACAAAACTGGAAAAAACCACCTTAAACTTCATATGGAACCAAAAGAGAGACCGCATCGCCAAGTCAATTTTAAGCAAAAAGAACAAAGCTGGAGGCATCACATTACCTGACTTCAAACTATACTACAAAGCTACAGTAATCAAAACAGCATGGTACTGGTACTAAAACAGAGATATAGACCAATGGAACAGAACAGAGGCCTCGGAGGCAATGCCACACATGTACAATCATCTGATCTTTGACAAACCTGACAAAAGCAAGCAATGGGGAAAGGATTCCCTGTTTAATAAACGGTGTTGGGAAAACTGGCTAGCCATGTGCAGAAAGCAGAAATTGGCCCCCTTCCTGATACCTTACACTAAAATTACCTCCCGATAGATTAAAGACTTATACATAAGACCTAACACATAAAAACCTTAGAAGAAAACCTAGGCAAAACCATTCAGGACACAGGCATAGGCAAGGACTTCATGACTAAAACACCAAAAGCATTGGCAACAAAAGCCAAAATAGACAAATGGGACCCAATTAAACTCCAGAGCTTCTGTAAGGCAAAAGAAACAATCATTAGAGTGAACTAGCAACCAACTGAATAGGAAAAAAATTTTGCAATCTACCCATCTGACAAAGGACTTACATCCAAAATCTACAAAGAACTAAAACAGATTTACAAGAAAAAAAAAAACAAACCCATTCAAAAGTGGGCAAAATATATGAACAGACACTTTACAAAAGACAACATATATGAGGCCAACAAACATAGGGAAAAATGCTGATCATCACTGGTCATTAGAGAAATGCAAATCAAAACTACGCTGAGATACCACCTCACGTCAGTTAGAATGGCAATCATTAAAAAATCTGGAGACAACAGATGCTGGAGAAGATGAGAAATAGGAACACTTTCACACTGTTGGTAGGAGTGTAAATTAGTTCAACCATTGTGGAAGACAGTGTGGACATTCCTCAAGGACCTAGAAATAGGAATTCCATTTGACCCAGCAATGCCATTACTGGGTATATATCCAAAGGATTATAAATTGTTCTATTATAAAGACACATGCACACATATGTTCACTACGGCACTGTTTACAATAGCAAAGACTTGGAACCAACCCAAATGCCCATTGGTGATAGACTGGACAGGGAAAATGTGGCACATATACACCATGGAATATATGCAGTCATAAAAAAATGCGTTCGTGTCCTTTGTAGGGACATGGATGAATCTGGAAACCATCATTCTCAGCAAACTGACACAAGAACAGAAAAACATGCATGTTCTCACTCATAGGCAGGTGTTGAACAATGAGAACACATGGACACAGCGAAGGGAGCATCACACACTGCGGGTCTGTCAGGGGGAACTAGGGGAGGGACAGTGGTGGGTGGGAAGTTGGGGAGGGATAACATGGGGAGAAATGCCAGATATAGGTGATGGGGATGGAAGCGGCAAACCACATTGCCATGTATGTACCTATGCAACAATCCTGCATGTTCTTTACGTGTACCCCAGAACCTAAAAGGCAATAAAAAATATATATATATAAAATAATAAAAATAAATAAATAATAAACACTTCATTTGGCCTCATGTGACACTAACCACATAAAAAATTCTCAATATCATCAGCCACAGAGGAAATGTAAATTAAAACCAAAATGAGATATCAATACCCATGTAGGTGAATATCTGAAATTGTAAAAACTGACTACACTGTGTTAGCAAGGATGTAAAACAACTGGAGTTCTCATACTCTGCTGATGAGAATGTAAAAGAGCACAGATGCTACAACTTCAAAAAACTAAAGTTGACTATATACCTACTAAATGACCAAGCCATACCACTTCGAAGGACTTACCCATAGAAATGAAAGCATATGCTATTAAGATATATATACAAATGTTCATCGCTGTTTTATGAGTTTCTAATTTTTAACAACTAAAAATTAGAAACACCCCAAATATCCACTGACAGGTGAACGAATAATCAAGTGGTGGTATACCAATACAATGAATTATTACCTGCAAAACAAAGAACCACCAATTCACACATGCAACAATAAGGATGAATCTCAAAATAATTATGCTGGGGTAAAGAAGCCAACAAAAATAAGAGTGTTATCTTGGCAAATGAAGGTAGACGATTACAAAGGGGCATAAGGAAACTACTGGGAGCAACAGATGGGTTCATTATCTTGATTGTGGTCACGATTTTACACATGTAAACAAATATGAAAACACATCAAACAGTGCACTTTAAACATTCCAAGTCACTCTATGTCAATTAGACCTCAATAAAGTTGTTTAAAGGAACTAAAAAAATGCCACTTTTTAAGAAAAATAACATTTCTCAATAAGGTTTGAAGCTCTCTGTATGCTCCCCTTCCATCACATCCTCATGCAACCTTCCCTAGGCAACCACTATCATTAGTTTTGCATGATCATTTCCTACCTTACAGTTTTACTATGTTATTTTAATCCTAGCACTTTGGGAGGCCAAGGCGAGTGGATCAACTAAGGTCAGGAGTTCGAGACCAGCCTGGCCAACATGATGAAATCCTGTCTCTACTAAAAATACAAAATTAGCCCGGCATGGTGGTGGGTGCCTAGTTACTCAGGAAGCTGAGGCATGAGAATTGCTTGAACCCAGGAGGCAGAAGCTGCCGTGAGCCAAGATTGCGCCATGGTACTCCAGGCTGGGCAACAAGCAAAACTCCATCTCCAAAAAAAAAAAAAGAAGTAGTAGTTAAAAATGATCTCCAGCAGTTTCTGCAGCTAGATGTTAGTGCCAGTCACTGAGATAAAGAATGCTGCAGAAGAAAGAGGTTTAGAAGAGAACATGATGAATTTGGGCTAAAATTTGATGCACCTGTGAAACAGTAAGTGGAGATGTGTAATAGGCAGCATAGAACATAGAGTATTTGGGAATCATCTACATAAAGATGGAATTGAACACCTAGAAGTAGAAGAACAGCTTAGGGAAAGAGTAAGAGGAAAAAGACTTGAGAACTTCACTGTTGCAATGGTTAAATGAAGGGAAAAGAAAGAGCAAAAGGAAACTTTTAGCTTTTGATAAAATGCTGGTTTCAATTTCTACTTGTATCCTGAAAAATAAAAATTAAATAAATTATAAAGGGAATGAAGAAGGACTGATGAGAAAAGACAAATCCACTTAATTTATAAGTCTAAGATTGAGATGCCAATGAAAAGGTAAAGAGAGGAGCTCTGAGTCCAGCACTAGAAGTAGTATGCCCAGTTCATGAAGATGTTTCCAGTGGCATACTGTCTTTATTTCTGTTTAATTTGACTCTAAGAATGTCTTTGAGTTCCAAGAAAATTATTGTTGATATAGATTCCACAGACAAAGAAGCAGATACACAAATCCATTTAGATAGTGATGGAATTCTGCATACATCAAGAATGGTTTGGGGCTGGGCGCAGTGGCTCTCACCTGTAATTCGAGCATGAGGTAGGCAGATCACTTCAGCCCAGGAGTTTGAGACTGCCTGCAAAATATGGCAAAACCCTGTCTCTACAAAAAATACAAAAAATTAGTTGGGCATGGTGGTATTGTGCCTGTAGTTCCAGAGCTGGGAGGGTCACCTAAGACCAGAAAATCAAGGCTGCAGTGAGCCGAGACAGTACCACTGCACTCTAGCCTGGGCAACAGGAGTCAGACCCTGTCTCAAAAACAAACAAACAAACAAAAAAACAATTTTGGGAGGCCAAGGCAGGCAGATCATTTGAGGTCAGAAGTTCAAGACCAGCCTGGGCAACATAGTAAAACCCCATCTCTGCCAAAAAATACTAAAATTAGCTGGGTGTGGTGGCACATGACTAGTCCCAGCTACTCTGGAGATGACATGGGGGAATCGTTTGAACCAGGACGCAGAGGTTGTAGTCAGCAGAGATCATGATGCCACTGCACTCCAGCCTGGGACACAGAGTGAGACCCTGTCTCAAAAAAAAAAGTGGGGGTGGGGGGACTTGGTTTCTTGCTCTGACTGAAATGAACTACCAGCACCCTTGACAATTAAGTTATTCCTTGGACAGCAAATCTTCTATCATTCTATATACCAATAAGGACAGTCTTGTAAAAACTGTGTCCAGAACATTTGATCTCCAAGATTGGAAAGCTCTGTTTGAAGTCTCGTCTTATAGAGAATTACACTTAAAAAACAGAATGTAAACACAAAGATATTATCAGGGCAGTTGTACATGTTAACAGGATAACCCTATACAGTGAATCTTAAAATCCAGAAGTCCACAATTAACCAGTGTCAAATGGGCACTGGAGTCAGACATGACAACTGGATTTGAAAGCTGACTCTGCTACAGGATCTTGGATAGTTTTCTTAAATATAAAGGACTTCATCTGTAAAGCAGAAATGAATGCTACATTACAGAGTGATTAAGAGAATCAACTGAGACAAAGTGATTGTTTTATTTACTTTAAATAAAACCAAGGCAAACCATCATAGATATTTTTCTCTGCTTCCACTGAGTATAAGGAACTATACACCCTTGATGCATACGCCATATAAGGAAGTGAGGACAATGCTGAAAGTCAGGAGACTACTCCAAGCTGATCCATTTACTGGCACATTATAAGTGTGAACATACTTAAAATTATCTAGATCCCAACTCATTATACACATGTTGTTCTCTCAATCTTACATTTCAGAGGGTATCTACAGGATTTAACAAAAGACAGACATGGCAAAAGTAACTCCAAATGTGGTGTATGTGAGGGAAAATGCAGAAGGCTAACCTAGTCAGGGAGTAGGAGAGGACCTAAAAAGGTCAAATTTACGCTGTGATCTAAAGGATGCATAGGACGGAAATTCTGGGATAATATTGCTTATATACTGGAAGCAGTAGCAAATAATTAAGAATTCAAAATGTTTCTCCTCTCTCCTGCCTCTAGGGAATAACATTTAAATTATCATCTTGCTTTTAATAGCTACAGTTAAAACAAGAGTTAGATTTATATGCTACTATAGAAATGTACAGATCTTTTCTAGCCTAATAGTTGTTGTTATTATTATTATTATTATTATTAATTATTTTGAGACAGAATCTCACTGTCTCCCAGGCTGGAGTGCAGTGGCAGTGATCTCGGCTCACTTCAACCTCCGCTTCCTAGGTTCAAGTGATTCTTGTGCCTCAGCTTCCTGAGCGGTTGCTAAGATTATAGGCACGTGCCACCAGAGCCACCTAATTTTTGAACTTTTAGGAAAGATGAAGTTTCGTCATGTTGGCCACACTGGTCTCAAACTTCGGGCCTCAAATGATCCACTTGCCTAAGCCTCCCAAATTGCTGGGATTACAGGTGTGAGCCACCACATCCAGCCTGCTTTATTATTCTTAATTTATCAAGACTTAGTTTAATAGATTAGATGGAAGTTATTGTGACCAGTTTAGGGCCACCATTCCAACATAAAATGCTGTTCTTCCATTATAGAAAGGCCAAAGATTTTATATATTAATAGATTTAAGAAAACAGTTTACACAGTATTAGATACAAAATACCAATAGCTAATATGTATTACTTATTACAGTAGTTGCATTATCACTAATAACAATGAATACTTAATAATTACTAATGCATTTTGTGTATTGTTTTAGTTAATACTTACACTTATTGTATTAACTGTATAGTTAATACAATCCCATGTAGCAAGGTCAATTATTATTCCCACTTTATAAATGAATAAATATTTTTAAAAGTTAGGTAACTTGCTCAGGGATTAATACTCAAAACTGACTCCAAAGGTCATTCTCTTAATAGCTATATTCTACTCCCTGACTGTATAAGAAGAGCATCTGAAATGAAAGCACCAGTCCTCTTGGGAACCACTATTACTCATAATAAGTGAGTCTATTTGCATTTATTTTTAGTCTACCTTACATATAATATATAATGCCAGTTCAGGGAACGCATTACCTACTATATCTTCTAAGTGAAGTAATGTCAGTATTCATTACAAACAAGTATTTAAGTAGTTATTTTTATATGTACACATGTAGGTGTTTTTAAATACAACAAAGGTACAAAGGTATAAAACTGTAAAAACACCTCAATTGTGCCACTGTGCAATCAAAATAAAAGAAATCATTGAGACTAAATTTATTTCTTATCTGTAATCCTTTGTTTGTACAGTCTAATCAGAAGTCTGCTAAATCAGTGAGGATGAGCCAGCAACTGAAATGCTGGCAATTTAAGGCTTTCTCTAGAAACACAGAACTCTAACTCCACACATGTCATACGTGTCAAGCATTCATGGACACTGTCCTATTTTAAATGCTGATTCATCTCATTCCTCTGATATTTATCTTTTTTCTCTTATTAATGTGAATAAACTCTGATCCAATAAAAGAAAGAGTCATAATATCTTAAAAAGCTGTATTCTCCATATTCTTCTTTGGCAAGGTATACACATCTGAACGAATGACAACAAAATAACACCATCTACTTCATATGGTTGCTATGTGGATAAAATATGACTAAAGCAAAGTGTTGGGACAAAGTCTGGCAGATGGAGTGCTTTACGATTTCCAGTTGCTGTAGCTAGTCTCATTATATTATTCATATGTTTTTTTTTGTATCCTGTTTAAATTTCATGATATCCTAAGAAGTTACTATGTAACAGCCTTGCGTGCAGAAAGAACACTGGATTAGAGATCAGAGCAGTTCAGGTGGTTTGATAACGATTGCTGAATTAAAAATGAGCAAACCCGGCCGGGCGCGGTGGTTCAAGCCTGTAATCCCAGCACTTTGGGAGGCCGAGGTGGGTGGATCACGAGGTCAAGAGATCAAGACCATCCTGGTCAACATGGTGAAACCCAGTCTCTACTAAAAATACAAAAAATGAGCTGGGCATGGTGGCACATGCCTGTAATCCCAGCTACTCAGGAGGCTGACGCAGGAGAATTGCCTGAACCCAGGAGGTGGAGGTTGCGGTGAGCGGAGGTTGCGGTGAGCAGAGATCACGCCATTGCACTCCAGCCTGGGTAACAAGAGCAAAACTCTGCCTCAAAAAAAAAAAAAAAATGAGCAAACCCTTTGAACATGTTTTACAAAATCTTTTTTGTAAAATGAGGGCTAACATCATTTACCTTACATGGTCATGAAGATTAAGGTGACATAAATGGAAAACCACTTTTTAAACAACAAAAAAAACACTATAAATATCTAAGGTATTATAATTATTTGATGAACAAATGCAGGTAAAACAGGTGTCTAAAAAGCAAAACAGAATTGTCATTAATTTAGAGTCACATGTCCTGCCCTGATTTCAGGACTATATATAATCCCTAAGTTCAGGGACCTGCCTTATAGAAAAACGCTTATCTTTAGCTACTATAATATTTATTTAGTAAAACTGACTGATGTTCACAAATATAAACTTACCTTTACTATTGTTTTAGGGCGTTTTTTAAAAAATAGTTTTGGCTTTTCCACCACAGGAAGAGGTGGGAGTTTCTTAAGCTCCTGTAAGACGGTAGTTGCAGCGCGCTTCTTGGAGAGTTTTTTGCTATTTCCTTCTCCTTCTGCAGAGAACTCTCCTACTGACACTCGAGTAACAAAGCTTTTCATATGTGGTGGTCCACTTTCTTTAATAACCTAATAAATATGAGTAAAATATTAAATAATGTATAGGCACTTCAGATGTATTCTCATAGAATGATTTAATATTCATACCAAAATCAAAATTGGTATTATCCCAAAATTATAGTATTTCTTTAAGAAAGCTATTATGAAGGTATTATACTGGGACTATTTATTTATGACACAATGCTAAATGCAGTTGAGACAGAAGAAATCCAAATAAACACATTTGATTCATAGTCAAAATGATTTTTTATTACTTTAAAACTGACAATTCTGATTATAGTTTTTCCATGTCTTAGGAAGCACAAATTTAAGAATATCAAACATATCATTAGATACGGTGTTAGACTGGCCATCTAGAATGAGAGTTTGTATACAATTACAGACATACCTAACTTTCTCCTATGTATGAGTAAGTTACTGGAGAAACTTGTAGTTCTATAAACCATAAGGCACCATGCCTGTGGAAGCCTCTCAAAAACAGCTGATGGATGAAAAACAAGCTGTTTTTGATAGAGATGGCAAAGGCTGTTTTACAGAAAGGGATATTTATTCTTGTGACATGATTTTAAAAAGATAAGTAGGTATGCCAAAAATACCTAGCTCCTAGAGTAATGAGTTACAGATCTGTCAGCTATGAATGTAATGTTCCTAAACCTTGTTTAATCTGCTCTCACTTTTTAAACTATGCCAGCTTTTGGAGGAAATATGCCTTCCAAAACCTGAAGACTCAAAACTTTTAGTGTCCTTCAAAATTCTGACTTATACAAGATACCCTATTAAAGTAGTTTACTATTTAACATTACACTGAAATTTTGTCTTCTAATATTGGATTCCAATTAGGAAAAGGAATGAAAGTACTACCAAATCTCAATAATGCAACATTATTAGGGAGAAGGAATTTATCATAAGCATACTTTCCAAGTAATTTAGGTTTACTAGTAACTTGAATAAATTTAATTTAATCCTATTTAAAAGACCAAATCCTGGCCTGGCACGGTGGTTCATGCCTGTAATCCTAGCACTTTGGGAGGCCAAAGTGGGAGGATCATAAGGTCAGGAGATCGAGACCATCCTAGCTAACATGGTAGAACCCCGTCTCTACCAAAAATACAAAAAAAAAATCAGCGGGGCATGGTGGCACATGCCTGTACTCCCAGCTACTCAGGAGGCTGAGGCAGGAGAATCGCTTGAACCTAGGGGGCACAGGTTGCAATGAGTCAAGATTGCACCACTGCACTCCAGCCTGGGCGACAGAGCAAGACTCCATCTCAAAACAAAAAACAAAATCTACAGGGTACCACAAATTATCTTTTACCCAGAAAATAACTTTTATAATTAAAATTGAAATATCATGTGTACAAAGGCTTAATACAGAAAAGAAAGAAAAATCAGAAGAAATCTGTGATATCATCATGATTCCTATTTTCACCACAGCCTAGATCATTTCATAATACTGAGTTTGAACATATAGAAGCACATTAACTCTTACAGGATACTAGTATACCAGTTAATTTGATTTGTTTAAAATAAACAGAGCAGGGGGAAAAAATGGGAAGATCTCTACCAAGTACATACCTCAAAACTGACAGGCATATTTCGCTTCAGAGCAATTTCAAACACCAAGCTGATCTCAGACTTATTTGCATCTTTGTCATCGTCCATATCCTTTCCTGATTCACCATTCTAAATCACAAAAAAACAGGATAACACTGAATCTTGCCGTTATAACAACTTTAGGTTTATTCTACAGTCAAGATGGCCTATTTAAAATACAAGAAGAAACAACAAACTATAGGCTGTATCTGCGACATTCTCCTGTAACCACAGTACTCAAGGGCTTTGCTGCCAGGCTTTCTGTTATTCGGTTTTGTTTTTAGTTTGTTTTCCTTGAAGGAAAAGCGTTTAATGCAAACTTTGGAAATCTTTTACAACCATACACTTATTTGAGTTTAGCCTACATCCCTAGACCTGGCTCTCTTGTTTTAGAGTTCTCTACCCCCCAATCCCCAACACCCAAGAATTCCTCCACTGGTGTTCTAACGTGATCTATGAGGATGAAGTTACAAAAAGAGTACAGGATGCAAAGCAAGAGCATCCTAGTTGGAACTCTACGTCTGGCACAGGTATCGGTTTACTTTATTCACTTAACACATACTTCTGGAGGGCCTCATGCATGCTGAACCTACTATAACTATTAGAGACAGTATTCCTGCTGTCAAGAGGTGTATGATCTAGTGGGAAAACAGGTAAAGAAATAGGAGCTCTCATGAAAGAGTACAAGCAGAAACATACCTATCATAATCTATCCATTAAGATAAATGTCAAAGGAGAAATAATCAATCGGTTTGGAGAAAGGAAAACTGTAGAGGCTGAATTGTAGAGTCTGAAATAACTAAGTGGAAAAGTCCAGTAAGAAGCTCACTGTACTATGTATAGGACATGCCTGAACTAGAGATACTGTTTTGGAGTCAATCGAGAAAGTAGCTGAAGCCATGAGAATGACTGAGATTACTCAAGAATAGCCTCAATATCCTCATTTGTAAAACAAAGGAGGACTGAAAAATCCATAAAATCTCCTCCACTTTAATCCTTGATTCTAGATTCACACAATGTAATCCATATGCAATAGACACAGTATAAAATGTAAGGCAAATCAATGTTATTTCTCATCATCATATACATCCCCAAATCCCCAGCTGCCTGGGAAGTGAATGCAAGGGAGGAACCAAAGGTAAAGTCATCTTGCAGGAACACGAGTCAGTTATAGAAGACCATCTGAGACGCAAATCTTAGCAGGTCTTCACTCTAATATTCTTCCCTATCAGAACAGATTATTTATTTTAATTATAAAATGCACGGATTTGTCTTCCCAATAATCTCACTGGGAAAGTTTAAAGAAGAGACTGTCACATGCAGCAGCGCCACACCTGAGGCGACTTTTCTGGAATAGGTTCATTCTGTAGTGCTTGGAGAGCTTTCATTGCAGCATTGTGTCTAGCAGCTTGTCGAGTCTTTCCTTCCCCAAAAAATTCATTATTTCCTACAGTGAGCTGAACGTAAAAGATCTTAGGCATTGGGCAATGATACCTAAAATAAGAAAATAAAAACATTAAAGTTAGTTAAATAAAACCATTCTATAATGATTCACAAAATCTATTTTGTTTAAAATGATACCAATTATATAATGTACTATACTCTTAATAAAATTTTAACCTCAAAAATATACATTTTGGATAAAATGTGAGTCGATACATCTACAGATAATAGCTTATCCTGATCTCCATGAAAAACATATATAGAATACAACATTAAACATAAAACAATACAGTAAAAATTATTTAATCATATCATCACAGCAGACTTCCTGGTGAGAAGTTTTCAGTTAGATTTTGACAGAAGTAAGCGAATGGTCTGGTGAAGCTACAACAGAGTCTGGGACAGGCAAGACTGTTCAGGTGACAACATGTAGATTACTGGGCTTTTTTGCAGAAGACAATTATGATTAGAAATACAGGGGCAGAGAAATGGACTGAGTACAATGCAAAGTAATAAGGAGAGTAGATTCAGCATAAGGATAAGGAGTTTAGGCCAATTCTTAAGCAGGGAGTGCTGTATTCATACATTTTACAGTGACTGAGGTAATGATGCATGACTAAAAAGCTGCAATAATGCAGATATGAAGAAATAGCAAAGGTGGTAAGAAGAAAGAAAAACCCAGAAGAAATGAAGGAGAAAAAATTAAGAAGATATGTAATAAAATCCATTAATTCAACAATTATTTATGGAGTGTCTTCTGTATGAGAGGGGACTATGGCAATGAACAAAAACACATTAGAGTAGGAAAGATAAACAATAAGATAAATATGTAGAATTATCTAGTATATTAGAGATAGATGTATGAAAAAGTAAACAGGGAAGGGTTCAAAGGTGTCAGGGAGGTAGGTTTTAGATAGGGTGGACAAGAGAGGTTCCCTTGAGAAAATATCAATTGTGTAAAGACCTGAAGTTAAGTGAGGGAACAAACAAGCCATGAGGGATCTGGGACAGTATTTGCGAAGCAAAGAGAATACCAGTAGCAAGGGCAGCAAGGCAGGAGTGTGCCATGCACGTTCAAGTAACTCGGAGGAGGCCTGTCTGGCAAAAGTTTAGAAAATGAGGAAATAAAAAACTAGGAGATGAAAACTGGTAACCAGATTTCCATAAGGCCTTCCCTACAGATGGCTGTAAGTAAGCATCTTTAACCCTGAGTGAAATGACGAGCCACTGTAAGATTTTGCACAGAGAAGTAACATAATCTGACTTACCTTTGAGAATAACCATCTACTATTCTGAAGATACACTCTAGGGGAACAATGCTGGAGGCAAGGATTATCTACTAGGCTACTGAGATAATCCAAGGGAAAGGTGACTGTGGCCTGAACTAGAGTGTAGCAATGAAAATAACGAGAAGTGATGGTTTCTAGACGAATTTTGAAAGTACAGATGATGGGTTTACCCAAAGACTGGCTATGGAATATGAGAGGGAAGTCAGGGTGACGTCAGGGATTTGGAACTAAGTAACTGGAAAATGGAGTACCCATCTATTGAGACAGTGAGACTGCAAAAGAAATGGGTTTGCTGGGGGTGGATTTCAGCGGCTCTGTTTTGGAGATGTTCAATTATTAGGCCTATCAGCTATCCAAGTGTAGATGTTAACTGGACAACTGAATTTATTAGTCTGGACTTCAGGAAAGAGGTCCAAGATAGAGAAAAAAGTTGGGAATCACCAATATAGGTGGTATTTAAAGGCATAAAACAATGAGAACTGCATGGGAGGGTGTGATAGGAGAAAAGCCAAGCAAGCACAACATCCTTCCTGAAAGCCAAACAGGAAAAAAGTCTGTCGAGGAGAAGGGAGGGATTAATTGTATCTAATGCTACTAACAGGTCAAGTAAAATGAGAACTGAGAAATATGACCACTGAATTGAGCAACTTAGCAAAATAAACAGAATCGATTTTGATGAAATGGTGGATTTACAATTGTAATGCTGAAAAATCACTGGAGCGATTTTTAACTCCAGTGCTAAAAAATGTTTGTTTCCAAGCAAAAAGAAGTGCAGCTGAGGTCCTACTATATTTTAGATAATTACTGGACATCCAAGTAGTGACACTCTATATTCAACCTGAGATAAACTGGAAAGAGCCCATCATGTAGGAATTCACTAGGCAGATGGGACTAATCAATGAAGGTTTACTGAAGGTGAGTAACTAGAAACATTGATTGGTACTGAAGATGCAGATTTGCAAGGCAATAATTGAAACCATGCAAGTGGATAAGCACCTGGAAAGGGTAAGTGTAAAGGAATCAAAAAGGAGCCTAAGGGTAAGAACTGATTAATGCCTATGATCAAAGTGCTAGGGAAACAATAGACAGCAGTGAAGGAGATGAAAAGGGGTCAAAGTTAGAAGAAAAATTACAACACAATGTCAGGGACAGGAGTAATTAACAGAGTCAAGAGAAGGGGAGGAATTCAGAGCATGAAAAAAAGAAACAGTCAATGTTTAAAACACTTAAATTTTCTTTAACTATAGTTTTCTATTAAATTAAGATAAAGCATTTTAAATGTTTTCATTATATGTCATATGTTCTTTAATTAGCAAATATAAAAAGTTAAATTAAAAATCATGGTATTTTAACATGCAAAGACTAAATAGCATTAAAAAATCACAATCTTTTTTGTTTTTTTTGGTTACGATAACTAAATAGTGTACTGAAGTGCACAATTTCCTATCATCTATTTTATTTTAATCCCTTTAATGCAGAAATTTATTTTAATCCCCTTAATGCAGAAACCTGACAGACTATATGAGCAATGCTGCTCATCTTTACTTTGTGTTTCACTAAATTCAATTTTCCCACCTCCACAGAACTTTTGTTCATTTGTAACTTTTGTTTATAAACTTATGTTTATTTTTAACTGGTTCTATTTTAAAACTTTAAAACAGACAACTTGAAATCAGAAATTTACTCCTGAACTGAGATCTTATATGGCAAACTTTCACCACAGAGCAAATGTTTACAATTAATTATAAACTTCTGAAAATAGAAGGTCCACAACTGAAATGCTAACAGACCTTTAACTGCAGTAGAGGGAGTGGGCGCCACTATAATCACTAAGGCCTGCTGACAATTACAAAACTCATTTTGGTTTGCCACAGAGACAAACAAAATTTCTGTTCATTACAACTTTACTGGAATATGATGTCATAACACATAACCATACTGAAACAATCTGCTGATTTTCTGGCCAAAATATTAATTGCACACCAAAGAGCCCTTGGGGCCTCTCCCTTTTTGGTCATCAAATATGGCTCGATGTATGTGTATGTGCATGTACATGGATATATATGTATATATAAATTGTATTGTATAAGTGTCAGAGGAAAAATTAAGTATGCTGCATTTTTAACATAAAAAGTAAAAATTCTAGCACTAACAACAGGAAATCCCAAGACTGGATGCCTGATCTATTTCATTCTGTTTCACTTCATCCTCTTACTTAACAATGATTCTTAATAATATACCCCACATGGTTTGAATATCTTATATATCACATCTCCTCATACTATCATGACAATTAAGATTAGCCAGAGCACTCTCATTAATGGCATCCAGATTGAATTACAGGGAAGATGATGCAGAATGGTTCTTGTGTGTTAGGTCTGGTCTCAAAATACTTATTTCTTTTGGTAAAGAAACATCCAAAATTTATTAACTATACAGATTGATATGTTCTACTTAATGGAGTTCCTTCTATTTTTACTTATTTCAAATATTAGGCTCACTTTTGGTAAGGTACTTGATAGAGTTTGGCTGTGTCCCCATTCAAAATCTCATCTTGAATTGTAATCCGAATTGTAATCCCCATGTGTTATGGGAGGGACATGGTTGGAGGAAAGTGAATGGTTTCCCCCATGGTGTTCTCATGATGGTGACTGAGTTTTATAAGCGTCTGGCATTTCCCCTACTGGCACTCATTTCCTCTCCTGCTGCCCTGTGATGAGGTGTCTTCCACCATGACTGTAAGTTTTCTGAGGCCTCCCTAGCCATGTAGAACTGTGAGTCAAACTAAACCTCTTTTCTTTATAAATCACCCAGTCTCAGGTATTTCTTCATAGCAACATGAGAACAGACTAATACAGTACTTATAAGTGCTGCACGTATTTTACAAATTAGTATATTTACCTAATCAGACAGAGCTATTCTTAAATGATTTTTCTCAAGTAGAATTTTGTGGTCAATGTTTAGATCCTCATAATGACTACTGATAAAAGACGAACCACAAAAACTCACTCACCCAGGTTATTTAAGTTTCAGGGTCAAATGATTGAATTTCCTCCGGATCCCAAAAAAGTCTTGAGATTTGGCCTACCCCCAGCCTCCAAAGTGTAATCCTACTTTCATCAGAATTATCTTCCATGCTTGTTAAAAATGCAGATTCCTGTGATCCAACCCTGATCTGCTGCATCAAGGGTTTCTAGGGATGGAACCATAGTTTTAAGCTGCCCTGCTGACTCTCTGCACAATAAAGGACCAGAATTATCACCACATCCCACAATGTGGCCTATGTGACTTGGCAATTGCTTCAAATGCCATTCAAGAAAGAGACCACCCATATTCCTCACTGCACAATGGTTAGGTCTTTCATATCTCTCTTTCATTTAATCCTCCTGCACCCTGGTGAGACAGGAGATGTTCCCAAGGTCCCCTCAAGAATGTCCCCAAAGAGTTGCTGCGAGTCAAATTTAAGTCTGCCTAACTGCAGAATTCAGAAAACTCCTTATGGACTTTCCTTAAAATCTGCTTTATCTTCTTCCATTTTTGTTCATTAAATTGTCTATCTTCTTGGCAGGCCAGAGAACCTAATGCAAGGGATCTAAACTAAGACCCACTAATAGACTTCAGAGATGTTTTATTGAATGAATGGCTGCTGAAACACCATGACAAAACACTGTGTTTCTGCAGCATGTCAGATCAAAAAGAGACACAAGTGCATGATATAAAATCAAAGTGAAACATCAGAATGATGAACATTATGTGCAACACTACTTAACAGCCTAAATTTGAGAAAGGCTGCTTACAAGGCCTTTTTATCCCCATGCTTCCTTCTCTTCTATCTGCTGGAAGTCTTGCAAAAAAAAAAATAAAATTGTAAATCAAATAAAATAAAATCTTCCTTTTCTTTAGATCTCAAACAAACCTTGAGATGCAGCCTATCTTCAAGATACCACAAGTCAATATAACAGTAAAGAAAGAATGTATATTGATTCCTTTCATTTAATACTTGCCATTCTGTTAGTTTTGTTTTTTGAGTAAAGGAAAGATCTTACATTCACTTATATCTGACTGTTAGTTGTAATAACTTTTTATACCACATATCCTTGCCATCCTCCCTAAAGTTACTTCATTTAAGGCCCTCTTTATGGACTCATTTCCTATTATCTTTCTAAACAACTAAAATCTGTATGTCCTCCCTACCATTCTGTGACTGCTTTATACTCCAACATCTCCACTTTCCTAAGTATCATTTTTACAAGGTGAGAAAGACATATTCCAAATAACATTAGGATTTTTACAAATTGAAAAATAATTACCTCATTCTATTTGATAGCATTATTCATAAATCTCAACCCAGCTTAAACATTCATATCTCCCTTACATACTTACGTCTTAAAATATACGAAAATGCTATCTTCTAATCTAATAAGGAGAGGCTTTGGATTTCTGTGTTTATTTCTAACATTGACTGGAAACAGAAATGTCACTTAACCTTTCTATCTCAGTTTACTTATCTACAAAATATTTGTAGAATTTATGTTTAAAGAACCCTAAAGGCCAAAACTAAGAATTCAAATGACATGTTGATTATTTTGACTCTTTGTACACGTTTGGAACTGCTAACCATTCTTTTTCCTGCTGCAGAAAAATAACAGGTTTTTATCATAAAGCTATAAAATAGTCCTTGGCACATTTTCAAGTTTGTATGTATATAAAATGTCTAGATAGGAGAGAGTTCTTTCTTTATTCATATCTATAAATTTTGAAAAATATATCTTTTATGAGATCTGTTAATTCTTGAGGAATTTCAAATATTAGGACTGATTAGAAAAGATTCACAGGTCAGCTGAAAATATGCTTTAAGAGGTGTATGGATATTCTATTTTATTTGTAGAATTACTGTAAGTATGTTTTAAATGCCTAGAGGAAAATATAGTAAGATATGCACTAAAAGCTAGGATAGGATGTTTTGAAATGATAGAATTATAAATGATGTTCTTCCTTCCATAATTTCAAGTTTTAAAAAATAATATGGTAAACTAGAATAAAAATGGAAAAAAAACATTTAATTGAAGGAAGTCCACACAAAGGTAAATCTGTGTTCAAAATTAAATTTGATGAATTAGTGAAATGACTTATGGAATACAGAACACAAACCAAGAGAATAAGTAACTTGTACTGAATCACTGACAGTAGTGCCATAATCAGGACTATGCAAAGCACACAGTATGTTAGCAAAGAGCCCCATTATTGTAAACACACAATCACCACCCTCAGTCCCATACTTGGAACCAACATAAACCTATTCTTGCCCCTTCTCTAAATGGAAATATAGATAAATTATTATCACATCACCATTATCATAATTAGGGCAAAAACATACAAAGCACTTACTATGTGCCAGGCACTATTCCAAGCATTTAGATACTAATCTGACTCAATCTTCACAAGCCAACTTCATTTTACAGATGAGGAAATTGAAGAATAGAGACATTCAGTAACCTTCCCAAGGCCACCCGACTTGAGCCCGCATTTGAGCCCAGGCAGTTTCACTCCAGAGCCCATGCTCGTAACTGCTGCACTATGCTGCCTCTGAATGAACTGGATAGATGTGCACTATAAACTGCAGAAGTATTACTATAAACTCTGCAGAAGTCATGCTGGACTTGGAATATCAAAGCAACTTAAGTTTCACTAGATGTATGAGATCTGGCAGATTCTGAAGATCTCTAGATCCCTGTATGCCAAAAGTCAAGTGCAGGATATCAGTTGCCAAAGGGAATGCTGGGACACTCTTTAAGTCTAGAGGACCAAGTTGAATGCAAAGTCCTAGTTCCTCTCTGCTCATTCTTTGTCTCCTCTTAACCCACCCATCTGGAGCCCAGGCTTAAATGTTCCCATTAGGGGAATGCAAATCAAAACCACAGTAAGACACCACTTCACACACCCACTAGGATGGTTATGGTTTAAAAACAAAAGTCATAGAGACATGCAGATTGGAACTCTGATACATTCTGGTGGGAATGTAAAATGGTACAGTTGCTACAGAAAATAGTTTACCAGTTCATCAAAAAATGAACACAGAATTACCACTTGACCCAGCAATTTCACTTCTAGATATATACCTAAGAGAAATGAAAACTGGAGTTCAAACAAAAACTTACATGTAAATGTTTATAGCAGCATTATTTCTAACAGTCAAAAAGTAGAAATAACCCACGGATCCTGATGAACAGATAAACAAAATGTGGTATGTTCCTACAATGGAGTGTTATACAGTCATACAAAGGAATGAAGTATAATTACATGCTACAACATGAATAAACTTACATTATGCTAAGTGAAAGAAGCTAGACACAAAAGGGTACATACTCTATGATTCCATTTAGACAAAATATCCAGAATAGGCAAACCCACAGAGACAGAAAGTAGATCAGTGGTTGCCAGGAGCTAGGAAGACGGAGTTTGGGGAGTAACTGTTAATAGGTATGGGGTTTCTTTTGGGAATGATAGAAATGTTTTGGATTAGACCATGGTGATGGCTGTACAACACTGTGAATGTACTAAATGCACAATGAATTGTATACTTTAAAATAATCTTGTGTTATGTGAATTTTATTTCAAAAATCATTTTTTAAAAAAATGTTGATACTCCCTAGGGTTCTATTTTGTTTCTCACTGACAAGACAGCTTCTGTCGGTGATCTCAACTACTCCCATTCACATTCTTGACGGACTCTCACAAACTAGCCCACCAAATTTTGTAAATGGAGGTGTAAAACACTCCCTTTTACACTCTAGGAAGTTACTGACCTGGTCTTCTTCCTACTCTTGTGTAATTGCCAGGGTGTATGTGAATTACATTAATTCAACTAATATTTATTAAGGGCCTACTTCATGCTGGGATGGAGTTTTGGTTTCTAGAGATGGAGGACTGCACTCAGGAAACCATCAATCAAGTAAGTACATACACACACATAGACATATCAACAAATGAGATGGGCTAGAAGAAAAATGAAGCACAGTACAGAAAGAGAGTAACAGGGGCTCCTTTAGACAGTGACATTTGAACACATATTTTGAATAAAGTGAGAATTCTAGGCATGGAAATGCCAGAAAGAAAAAGTGTTCTAAGCAAATAGGACAGTAAGTGCAAAGGCCCTGCAGAAGTAACCTGTTGGTTGGTCAATTTTTGAGAAAGAGCAAGTGTTCCTTGTACCTGACAAGCCCTGAATCAAGGAATGATTAGTAGGAAACGAGGTCTGAGAAGTCACCAGGCAGCAAATTAGGACTTGATTCCACATGATGGAAACCACTGGAAAGTTTTAAGCAGAAAAGTGGCACAATCGGACATGATTTGAAAAAGATCTTGTTGCTATTTACCCAAAGAGAGGCAAGAAGAGAGCAGCTGGCAGGCCACTACATAGTACAGGCAAAGTCATCTCTAAAAGCAGGAGTCTGAATTGCCCAAGAAAATATAGTAGGATTGCAGGCAGTGCTACAATTTCACGTAAGGATTAAGCGGTCATTATTTCAAGGTGGACCAGTTAGTGCAGATGTTTTTCTGTAGCTTCCTAGGAGCAAGTACAGCAGAGTCAGAGGAGCTGGAATTAACCAGTTACAGTTTTGCCAAACATTGCTCCTCATTCCAACTGGGAGGTAGTAGAACACACAGGATTAAGTGGCCACAGGACTGGTGAGAAATGGGTAATCAACTCCAGTGAAAAGCAGACACGCTGAATCTGGCAGGTAAGGAAAGGGTGCACCCACCCTGGAAGTTCTGCTCAATGTCTTCAGGTGCTAGAGGACACCACCCTATTATTTCCTGCCCTCCCTCTAGATGCAGGTGGTCAGACAGTATATGGCAGAAGCAGTAAGGTGCGCCTCCCTGTGGTGGCTGATAAGCACAGCAGTGCTGGAAGTGTTCCGACTTTGTAACTCTGTAGAAGGGTCCCGGGCAGGGTAACCGGGGGCCTCTTTTTCCAGTGTGCTGCCACTGTGTTCCCTTGGGTGCTGCAGAGGGCCTGTCTGAGAAATAAATGGCTAGCACCATGGAAACCAGCAGAATTGTGGAATGACGCTGCAGCAATGTGGCAGGGCAGGGGCGATGCTGAGGGGGCCGTTCCTTGGAGCACCATTTCTCAAGTGGAATCCCAAACAGACAACACCAGAGTCCTCTTAACCCATTAAGAGGACTAGAAACACTTGCTAAAAAGTAGATTCAGGGCTGACTGAAGTGATTCAGGATGGAGTCCAGGAATGTGCACATTATCTAACAGCCTACGTGGTTTTTACACATGCTACAGATTGAGAATGGCCTCCTTACAAGGACCTTCTTCCCTGTTTGTGAATATGAAGGCTTCTGATTCCTGAATATCAACTTTGTACTCATCTGCCTTACAGAGTGCTCTTCCTATCTTTAATGGTATTTTAGTTAATTCTCTCACAGTTTCATAAGAAAAAAACTATGATTTTTCCTATTATTTCCAGTATTTGTTTTTCCTATTTCTTTCCTCAATTTACTAATTTTGTTAGTCCAAACTTACAAAATACTAAATAGCAGCTGATAAAGGATATTCTTATTTCTTACTTAAATGAGAACAAAGCTAGGATATACCCATTAAACCCTGCAACAAAAAAAAAAAAAAGAAGAAAGAAAAAAAAACACTGACAGTGTAGACAGAGGAAAGTATTTTTAGGTTTAGAAAAAGATCTACTGGATTTAAGTTCCAGCTACTAGATCTATAAAGACTTTGGGCAAGAAGCCTTACATTCTATAGGAGCCATCAGTAATAAGAACAATTTTGTCTGTATCAACTTTAAATTTTATTCAAGTGGCAAACCAGTTGAAAATTATTACACTTTTCATGAAATACAGCATACTTGTGTACTGAGGGACAATTTTCAAATAGATATATACGTACACACATATACTTTGCAATTCAAAAACCAACATTTTTTTAAAATAGAAGTTTTGTCTGTGTTTTGGTTTTTTGTTTGTTTGTTTGCTTTTGAAACAGGGTCTTATTCTATCGCCCAGACTGAAGTACAGTGCATGATCACTGTTACACTACAGTCTCAACCCGCTGGGCTCAAGCAATCCTCCTACCTCAGTCTCTCAAGTAGCTGGGACCACAGGCGTGTGCCATCATGCCTGGTTAATTTTTTCTTTTCTTTTTTGAGAGACAGGGTCTCCCTATGTTGCCTAGGCTGGCCTTGAATTTCTGGGCTCAAGTGATCCTCCCAACTCAGGCTCCCAAAGTGCTGAGATTACAGGCATGAACCACTTTGCCCAGCCACTTTTAACTTTTCGATACATATTTATATTAAATACTGCATTCCAGTAATCTAATAGCAGAATCTTAAGTACTAAAAAACTTATGGAAAATATGGCTTATTATTTCTTTGAGTTCTAAGAATATTCCTAATATTTAATTCCAGCACCAGATATCATCTTTGGTTAAGAGTTCTCTGAGAATGCACTTTGAAAACAACTGGTGTGAAAATCTCACAAGTCCTTCCCAGCAACAAAAGGATTCATGAAATGAGCTCTAGAAAATACTTATACTGTCTCTCCATTAAGTCCACAAGCATATGTTTTTGAGAAGTGTTCAAAGTATAAAAAAGCAAGAAAGTACAAAAGATGCAAACATACTGGATTTTTTAAAAGGGGGTTTACACTCTTTTTAGATAAATTAATTTTATAATGTCTGTAATAAAAGATTCAAATGGATGATTACATCTGCACTAAAATCTTCCAAGAAGTTTAGAAACTGTTTGCTTTATTACAATGTCCAGCCTAGGCATCTACTCCAGTGCTTTTGCTGATCAGAATTAACTATCAACTTTGGATGTTTGCCCACTTCATATACTCCCAAAAGTAACATGGAGACATTACATCAGTGGTACTGCAGAAAGATTAATGTGCTTTGTTTGGAGATGCAAAGTAATTATACTTGCTGCATACTTCTAGTACTCTGTCTCTTTCACTCAAATCTAAATGAATTTCGTCATACATTTGCATACAGTTTAATGATAACAATAATGTGTAGTTAATAGACGCTCACTGGAACATAAAAAATTTACTTGGCATTTTCCCAGCTAATTGTTTTTACAGCTTGACTTCACTTTATACATTAGGTGCATTCATAAAAAGGTTTACATAAAGCAAATATTTTCATACTAAATCCCATTTTCCCACTGTTGCCCAATATTAAATCTTGAGTTATATTTCTATAGGAAAATGCCGGCTCCAACACATCATAAAAATTATAATTAAAAATCTAAACATGTATGCCAAGGAATAGGTATATTTAATACATTATTTTATAAAACACTTTATCCTCTCACCTGCAGTAAGAATTAATCTGAAAGATAATCATTGTGTTTCATAGTCTCACGATCATTAGAAGGACATATACGTTTAAAAAAACAACTGCAGGGTTTTAAAGTGGCTTCATAGAAACTAAAAGTAGAAATATAATTTATTCTGGAATTGCCGCATGGTGATGTCCTCTCAGATTTTAGGCAATGCAAGTAGTCTCAGATTATTGACAATAATCATTTAAGGGTCTTAGAAATTTCTTCGGCTGAAAGTAATACATTTTGGGGGTTCATTACAATCCATATCAGATGACTTACTGAAATTATACAGATTATTTGGAGCCAATACCATTCTGACTCGAAGGCCACTTTTCTCTTCTGAGGCAGGGTCTCCCTCTGTCACCCAGGCTAGAGTGTAGTGCTGCAATCATGCCTCACTGCAGCCTTAACTTCCAAGGCTCAAGCAATCCTCCCACCTCAGCCTCCCAAGTAACAGGGACCAGAGGCGTGCACCACCACACCTGGCTAATTTTTTTTATTTTTATGTTTTATAGAGATGATTTTCAGAGAAACGGGAAAAAGAACTTTGCTCAACTACCGGATCTTTTCATACTATTTAATATTAAAAGTGTAAAAAAGGCAACATTTGCTTAAATAGTACAGTACTTGGAACTTTTAGAAAAAACTCTTCCACTTTTAACTTAAAGTACCTTGGATTAACACTAAATAATTTACAATTTTCAGTTATTTTAAATTATTTTTAAAATTTTTCCCGCACAAATCCTCTGGGAAATGCAGTAGGTGGATTTCAATTATCTACGCTCTCCTTTTCCTGCATTGCTGCAGATACACAAGGTATGCTTTTACATCAGTTCATCAGCATGAACTGTGGCTCTTATTCCAGGAAGCACATCAGCTGACAACTATCCAATCCTCTTTATCTTTGCCATGTACCCTGAAGTAAAACACAGCAATGAATAAGGGAGACGATATTGGTAAAGAGACGACACTGATAGCCAGTCTTACTACCACACATAGGAAGAGGCTGAAGTAATACTTAGAGCTTTGAACAGCTAACAGTTCTGGCCTCGTATTATGATGGTTTATTCCTATTCACAATACGAATACGTATATTTTAGTCACACTAAATACAAAGTGTGACAAAGATATTCTTGGCCACACTTTGGACAAAATAGTTTTTGAAGATTTTCTGAAATAAGTCAGTCTTCATGATATCCTACTATTGCCAAAGAGTGGATGTTTACATGAGTTAGTATAATGTAGCAGAAAAAGCACGCGTTTTCAAGACATATTACTCATGGGCTAGAGAGCCAGCTCAGTCCCTTACTGGCTGTGTTACCTTAAGTAAGATACATGCTGTGTTAGAACATAGTAAGCCCAGGAAATCATAGTTGGTTGGCCTCTTCCCTTCTTGGTAACTAAACCAACAGCCTCCTTTTGATATTTACAATGTTTCTATGAAGCTTCAGCATCTCTCAAGCTTTTGGTTATTCCCTGTAAAGTATACCCTTAGCCACCAGCTCCTGGGGGAGGTCCATGAAATATCTGCGGTTATGCTGGCAGAATCTCTAGACTTTCATTTTATATGCTCTGTGGCATCCCTAGTTTCCCATTAGTACTTGTACCATACCAGGGAAAACACCACTTCATGATTGTCTAAGAGATCTGACATTTGGTTCACTGGTCACTCAAGGGTACCAATCTAGGCCAGGCACAGTGGCTCACACCTATAATCCCAGCACTTTAGGAGGCCAAGACAGGAGGATCACCTAAAACCAGGAGTTTGAGACCAACCTGGCCAAAACAGCAAGACTCTGTCTCTACAAAAATATGAACAATTATCTGGGCATAATGGTACACCCTTGTAGTCCCAGCTACTCAGGAGTGGAGGCAAGAGCACTGCTTGAGCCCAGGAACTCAAGGGTCCAGTGAGCTCAGCTTCAACTGTACCCTTGCAATTGGGTAACACTACACTCCAGCCTAGGCAACAAAGTAAGCTGTCATCTCTTAAAAAAAAAAAAAAAAAAAAAAAAAGAGGAAAAAAAAGAATGCCAATGTACTTCAAATACCAAGCAGTGTGCAGAAGATAAGCTCATAAATTCAGATATTATAAAAACCAATAGAAACCAACTAAATAAATCTCTGGAATAATTTACTATAAAATAATGAATAACATTGCTACAATTTTTTAAATTTCTCTTTGTCTTATGTCTTAAAGGCCATTTATTTACATGTTTGGGGTTCTGTTCTATACTGACTGCTCTGTGACCCATCAGTCAATTACAATACAGGAGTCTAGTAACTCATTTATCTTTAAAGAAGTGCATCTTGACCAGAGAACATGAGAATGTCAACAAATCATAAGGAAATAGATAAAGCAAACTGGTCAAGGTCCTTGTAACTCAAGCCAAGAAAAAGCCTGGGAAATTAATGAATAATAAGCTCCCAGGAAACTCAAACTGAGAAAAGCAGTAAGCCATGATGAGACTAATACCTGAGATGATTAAATATATAGTCCAATCATTACTGCCTATGATCCTAAATCTTACCCAGCTGCAAAAGAGAACAGCCAAAGAGCTGAGGTGCTCATTTTGATCTCAATGAGACAGAGGAGGGATAAGGTGGAAGAAAGGAGCGGGAAGAGAGGGAGGGAAAGAGAGAGAGCACACAAGCATGTACAAGAGAACAAGGGCAAAAAATACCTGCTGATAGTAGGTATGATATTAAGAATATTTTATTATATTGTATTAAAAATATAGACTATTTAAAATCCACAAAGACTGATTTGGATTTATAAAAGGTGAGAATATAAGATCGTTTTATTTTCACTTTAAAATGAATATGTAAACAACTAGTAAGTTCGGTACATTTAAAAAAAAAATGTCTTGCTACCTTTACTGATTTGGAGAAAGCCTGCCACATATTTTTACAAAGACAGGATGTCAAGCAAACCAGTAAGTCATTCAAATCCAGTGTATATAAGGTTCCTTAAGTATTTGAGGACACAACATGGAGAGTTCTGAAAATCTGAGACCCACATGGGAGTAAAGAAAGAATGTTAACTGAAGCAAATTTGCTTATTGTTCTCCTGAAAAACTCACTCAAGTAAACAAAAAAAGGTTTGCAAATAAGACCAAATAATCCTATTTACAGAAGATGACACTTCTTATGAGACAAACAGAAACCTGCAACACAATCTGATCTTAAAGACTCTGAGAACTCCAAAGCAGGAGAGTAATCAAGACTGACAAGAACATGACCATGGTAATCTCTCAGGAAGCTAAAATCACCCCAGTTATGCATAAGAAATTCTGGCCAGAAACTGAATACTTCAGAGCTGGTGAACTCATGATAAAATCAAACAGATGAAGAGCTAAACTTATAATCTTAGTTGTCACTTGACTCTTATTTTATCAAAATGTAATTCTAATATAATCAAAATAAGTATATCCTGTTACTTCCCAAATTTAGAAAGTCCAGACTCCCTTACAAATGCTTGAGAACCCTCTATTAGACCTCATAATTCCTCAACAAAGAAAAAAGTTTAGAGTACATGATATGCATGCTATTCCAGTAGTGTTCTAGGAAGGCTACAAAAGGGACTGATTTCTGTTTGTACACAGGGAAAAAGGGAGTCGTATTCACTGCAGCCCTAGTGTATGGTATCTAGCATTGTACTTAGCACTTAAAAGGAGTTCACTAAATATTTGTTAAATGAAGGAGAGGTTATAGCTGACAATTACTGAGTGGTTTACTATATGCTGGCACTGAGCATACAGTAACTCATCTAATCCTCACAATAGTCTGATAAGGTAAATACATATTGTTATTATTTCCATTTTATAGTTGAGGAAACTGAAAGAGAAGATAAGTTGCTTGCCCTAGGTGGGGCCAGGCTTGAAATGAAGGCAGAGTGGCTCCACAGCCCCTTAACCACAATATTACATTACTATATTCCTCTCAACATAAAAGTGAGTGATTACAAGAGAGACAGGACCAGCAAGGGCCAGGTTTTCAGCTATGTGGGAGTAAAGCAATCAGGACTAGGAGGAGAAGGATAAGTTCAAAGTGAAAGTGAAGAAAGAGACCCAAGCATCTAAGATCACCTCCCTCTTCTTAACTTCCACACTGCATTTCAATAGAAGAAAAGGCTGGCCAACTGGCACCTCCTTAATCACCTTCCTTTAGATAGCAGGTATAGTATGGGGGAATCTTTCCAGAAGGCACTGTTTTTACTTAAACAAGATCAAACCCCCTCCTACTCCATCCACCAGGACCCTTTCACCATGTAATTTCTAAAACTGTAAACCCAAGACCCTTTCACGTGTAATTTCTAAAGCTGTAAACCCAAGACCCTTTCATGTGTAATATCTAGAGTTGTAAGGCTATATAAAGGCAGAGCTTCTCTTTGTTAGACAAGCTTGGCTGTTAGACAACTATGTCGCCTTGCTCCCAGCCGAAATAAATCACCTCTTCCTTCCTAGTTTGGTGTTCGATTCTCCCGCTTCAAAAGGATGCATGTGAGATCCTGATGGGGAAATGCTGGGAGTGAATGTACTTTGTGACTATAGGTTCCAAGGACCTCTTAACATTAGGTGTGATCTAACCTTAGGATGGGCTAGATCACTGCTTTCATCTTTGCCTATACACTGAAAGTACATGAGGAGCTTTAAAAAATACTGAGGACTCTGCACGAATTGGGTAAATTTATTTAAAAAATGCTGAGGACAAGTCAGTAAGAAAAAGACCATTGAGGCCAGGCGCAGTGGCTCATGCCTGTAATCCCAGCACTTTGGGAGGCTGAGGTGGCTGATCACCCGAGGTCAGGAGTTCAAGACCACTCTGGACAACATGGTAAAACCCCGTCTCTACTAAAAATACAAAAATTAGCTGGGCATGGTGGTGGGTACCTGCAATCCTAGCTACTCGGGAGCCTAAGGCAGGAGAATTGCTTAAACCCAAGAGGCAGAGGTTGCAGTGAGCTGAAGTCATGCCGCTGCACTCCAGCCTGGGTGACAGAGCGAGACTCCATCTCAAAAAAAAAAAAAGAAAGAAAGAAAAAGACCACTGAATCAACAGAAAAAATAGCACAGGTTGTAAACTTAAGACCACAGAAAAGGAAATAAAAATGACTTTAAGATGATGTTCAACCTCATTCATAATTAAAGAAATGCAAATTAAAATGCCAAAGGGATACCATTCTTCACCTAATTATATTGGTGAAAAAAATCCAAAACACTCAAAACAGCCTCATCTCTAGTCTAGATTATTGTAATAACCTCCCAACTGCTCTGTTAATCAGCAAAATGTTTCTTTCAAAAATGAAAGTCAGATCACATCACTATGTTGCTCAAAACCTATACTGGTTTTGCATTTCATTCACAGCAGTAGCGAGTCCTCACAATGGCCTACAAGGCCTTACATAAATCTGGTTGCCAGTCATATCTCCGGCTTCTTATACCCCTCATCACTTCACTTACTCCTCCTCTAGCTACACTGTCCTCCTTCCTGCTCCTCAAACTTAGCAGACAAGTCTCCACCTTAGAGCCTTTACAATGGCTGAACTCATTCTTCTCCCCAGACATCTTCAAGGCTCACGCTCTCACCTTCTTAAAGTCTTTGCTGAAATCTCACCTCTCAATAAGACCTCTCAATTTCAAATAGTAATTCCCATCCCTTTACTCAAATAGGGCTCTACTCTTCCTATATAGCACTTTTCACTTTCCAATCTATTATACAATGTACTCGTATTTATTTTTCATTGTCTAGCTCCCCCAACTAGAACGTAAATTTCATGAGGGCAGAAATGTCTATTGATGTACTCCAAGTACCCATAAGAATGTCTCACTATGTGTATGCATAAAGTTATATTCTGCAATATCGATACAGCTAAATGTCCATGAATGTAGGACTAAGAGGTTAAATAAATTACGGAGAAATCACACAGTGGGATACTAAACAGTTCTTAAATTTAAAAAGCAGTATTGCCTATTTCCAGTATTGCCAAGCCAACTCTTACTGAACTGATTCTCCTTCAGGAAACCTTAAACTCTGAACAAATTGTGAAAAGCAATCATCTACAGGTACCAAAAAAGTAAATAAAACAGGTGGCTACTGGAGGAGAGTTAATATCTCGAAAAAGGGAACAGCATAGGATGCATTTCTCTCCCCCTTTTTTTAAAATTTTAATAGCTTGAATTTGAAGGCGAGCCCCAGTCTGTTCCATGTGAGATAGCTAAAATGCCACTAGACAACAGTCTTACTGATTTGAAGACCTAGAGATAAGGGCTCATGTTCCACAGCCTCGGGAATATGAAGGAGGAAATCTTAGAAATAAAAAATCTGGAGAGAGAGGGAGCTTCATATTCTATGTATAAAACTGTCTCAATCTCTGTCTGACCCCTGAACTACACACACACACACACACACACACACACACACACACCTGGAACAGATTCAAAGAAACTTAGCTAACAGATTAGAATTTGAGGTACCTGCCATCTAGTGCAGAAAAAAAGAGACGCCAGCCAACTAACTGCCTGCTTAAAAAATTTTGGGGGCAGGCATAGTGGCTCACGCCTGTAATCCCAACATTTTGGGAGGCCAAGGCAGAAGGATTGTTTGAACCCAGGAATTAGAGACCAGCCTGGGCAACAAGGCAAAACCCTATCTCTACAAAGATAAAAAAAAATTGGCCAGCAGGTGCCATGGCTCATGCCTATCCCAGCACTTTGGGAGACCGGGGCGGGTGGATCACGAGGTCAAGAGATCGAGACCATCCTGGTCAAAAAGGTGAAACACCGTCTCTACTAAAAATACAAAAAATTAGCTGGGCGTGGTGGTGCACTCCTGTAGTCCCAGCTACTCAGGAGGCTGAAACAGGAGAATTGCTTGAACCCTGGAGGTGGAGGTTGCGGTGAGCTGAGATCGTGCCATTGCACTCCAGCCTGGGTAACAAGAGCGAAACTCTGTCTCAAAAAAAAAAAAAAGATACAAAAAATTAGCTGGGCATGATAGCACGTGCCTACAGTCCCAGCTACTCAGGAGGCTGAGGTGAAAGGATCACCTGAACCTGGGAGGCAAAGGTTGCAGTGAGCCAAGATTGCACCACCGCACTCCAGCCTGGGTGACAGAGTGAGGGCCTGTCTAAAACACACACACACACACACACACACTCTCTCTCTCTCTCTCTCTCTCTCTCTCTCTCTTCAGAGGAACATAATAGAATCTAGGTCCTACAGCATATAATTTACAATGTCCAGAATATAATCCAAAATTATTCAACACATGAAACAAGAAAAAATGATCCATTCTCAAGAGAAAAAAACTGTCAACAGAAAACTACCTTGAAATGATGTAGATGTTAGAATTAGCAGCAAAGAGCCAGGTACAGTGGTCACGCCTGTAACCCCAACACTTTGGTAGGCTGCAGTGCGTGGATCACCTGAGGCTATGAGTTCCCTGACCAACATGGCAAAATCCCATTCTCTACCAAAAATATAAAACTTAGCCAAGTGTGGTAGCACACAGCTGTAATCCCAGCTACTCAGGAGGCTGAGGCACGAGAATCGCTTGAACCCAAGAGGCAGAGGTTACAGTGAGCCAAGATTGTGTCACTGCACTCCCCTGGGTGCAGGGGAGACTCTGCATTAAAAAAAAAAAAAAAAACAGCAGCAAGGTTATACTGTGTTCAAAGAGATCAAAGAAAATATGCTTTCAATGAATAAATGTATGGAGAATTTCAGGAGAGAGAAGTAACTATAAAAAGTAGCCAAACAAATTCTAGATATAATACAAAAATTTAAAATTCACTAGACAGACATAATAGCCAAAAGCAGATGACTAAGGAGTCAAGATTAATCAACAGAAATTATACTGTTTAGAGAAATTAGAGAGAATAAAAGAAGTAGAAAAAAAATGAACTGAACCTTAGGGACCTGTTAGGCAATATTAAAAAGTCTAACAGAAGGAAGGGAGGAAAAGCAGGGAGCAGAAAAATATTAAAATACATAAGACCCAAAAACTTTCCTTTGGTAAAAGGCATACTTACATATTCAAGAAGCTCAATGAACTAGATTAACATAAAGAAAACTACACAAGACATGTTATGGTTTAACTGCTAAAAACTAAAAAGACATACTATATTTGGGGACAATTCAAATGATGGCTGACTTCTCAAGAGAAAAATATGAGGCCAAGACATCTTTAAAGTTTTTAAAATGCTGAAAGAAAAAAAACCTGTCAACTCAGAATTCTACATTCAATGAATATATCCTTCAAAACTGAAGGCAAAATAAAGACATTCTCAGTAAATGAAAATTCAGAAACATCATTGCAAAAAGACCCACAATACAAGAAATACTAAAAGATGTTCAAGCTGAAGAGAAGTAAAGCCAGACAGAAACCTGAATCTTCAGGAAAAAAGAGAGAGAGAAATGATAGATATGTGGGCAAACAAATTCAAGATATTTTTCTCTTAATTTCTTTAAGATATATAGACTAAAGTAAATAATCATAACATTGTGGAAGTTATGATCTACACAGATGTAACACAAATGACAACTATAGTAAAAAGGATGGTCAGGGAGTTAAATATGCCTGTATGGTTTCAGGGTTTCTAAAATTTTCATAGACAAGTTAGAAAAATAATGCCACTTCTTATACATTGACATGGAATGCTGTTTAAGGTATTTTTCAAGGAAAAAAAAATTCAGAATACTATTACAGAATGATACTTTCTTAAAGTAAATACATATACATATTCAGAGAATATCCTAAAAGGATAATACATGAAACTGGCAGAGGGAAGGGGAAAAACTGGGTAACTGGAATGCAGGGGTGGTCTATTTACATTAAAACTTGAATTTTTAAAATTTCATACTGTATAGAATACAAAAAATTAAATACCCACAAAAATAAAAAAGTAAAGGCTCTGAGAAGTTCTATAATAAGAAAATATTTAGATTTTCCTTGATCCAGCATTTTACAAACCTATATGACTGTAGGAAACTGACTCCTCTCCCTTTTTCAAGTAATAGCTATTTCTATCCCAATACCAGTGACTGGTATTGCTTACATCATATTAAAAAAACACTCTTTAAAATCAATTTTTTACTAGTTGTATCAACTAAATCTATTAAGAATATGACTCAGGTCATTTGAAATACTCTTTTTTAAAAAAAGAGTCCATCAGAGTAACTTTAAATATAATTGGAATTTCACTGGCAGTCTAATAAAATTCCATCCACTAAAGTTCTAGACTTAATATTTTCCAAGACATTCAAGAATTCAGTCACTGTTCTGTGCTTACTTATTTTTAAAAACTCATTAGGTACCCCTGTTATTACGGTCCAAGCTGAATGATATCAACTATTTCTGAAAACATGAAAAATTGCTTGTTGAACCTACAAATGGTTCTATCAGATGCCACAATTTATTTTAGTTGCTAAAGATTAATATAAAATTAATATGAAATATAGCCATTATTTTGATTCAAAAAGAAAAACAAACACACAAATTCTTATTTAAGTTCAAAAGATATTATTTAGATTGTATTACCTTGGTTTTAACAATTTAACAGTTTAATAGTGAAATTTTTTCCTGTGATACACTAATTTCACCAGTTCCTTTGAGTTTTTAAATCCACTTGACAATTTTCTCTAACAGTGTATTTTATTCAATTCATCTAACAAAGGAAAAAGAGCACACAATTTGTGAATACCCAGACATTCCTTAATTATAGAGATTGTATATAATTGTTTCTATGCCCTGTGAAGAGAGGACATGATCCTAGTTTCATGTGTGCTAACAAGGAGAATTACTAAAAGATCAGGTAGAGGACTGAGATGCTAAAATGAAAGACATGGAAGCCTAGCAACACATTCTGGCCTAGCTAACCCTTCCTAAGAAAAAAAAGAAGGCACTAATAGTAAGGTGTTAATAAGCCATACATGGTATCCTCATACTCGACAACCTTCTCAGATTACTCAGGATGAAAATAATCTTCTGTATTACAACTAAAACTAGAAATTACATTGAAAAGGACGTGGTAAGTACCTTAGAGGCCCCTGAATATTTAAAACTACTTTTTAAAAAAAATTTCATGTTTTAGATGTTTGAGCAAGACGTCAATAATTCCATTACCCTTGCTCTGATTTGATAATATTTTTACCTCTCCAAAACCATAAAATTTGCAAAAGAAAAAATTAAACTGCAAAATTATTCAATATTTGGAAACAAAAATGTAACAAACCTTCTTTAAGAACCAATAAGAGAGATATTAAATAGAACATAAATCGATACTTACAGTTTTACAAACTGGTAACAACATTCGAATCAAAGAGGTGAACTATTCTAAGAATATTTATTCCCATTGTGTTAAGAGCAAACTAAATTATGACTTCCTTGGGCCAACTAAATCCAGTAAGAGTAACATTCTGTTGCTAGTATGATCATTTGAAATAATTATTTTTAAAAAGAACTTAGCCTACCAAAGTCAACTTTTTCCCCATCAATCAAGTATATAGGAAAATATAAAATTATTCAAATTTTCTCTTTATTTTACAAAGATACTTCTCAAACCCAAGTGTTTCCTATAACAATAATGACATCATATACTGTTTACTAATCAATAGGAAAAAAGAAGAAAATCAAATGAAATTAGAATATAATATACAACTTTTACCAGAAAAAAAAAAAAGAATAAAATCAACAGGGACAAATAAATGGAAATTATTAGAAGATACCGACTTAAAGAACTAGTTATATATAAAACATAGCTCTCTCTATTTCATATACCAAACTTATAAAATAATACCTAACTCTATTATTCATTAATATAGACCAGGGGTCAACAAACGTTCTGAAAAGAGCCAAATAGTAAATATTTTAGGCTTTGCAGGCCATAAGGTTTCTGTCACACCTTCTCAATACTGCTGTTGTATTGAGAAAGCAGTCGTAGACAATACATTAACAAATGAGTGTGATGGTGCTCCAGTAAAATTTTGTTGTTATGGACACCGAGATCTGACTTTCATATAACTTCTACACAACACAAAACAATCTACTCATTTTTTTTCAATGATTTTTAAATATACAACCTTAGATCATGGGACACACAAAAACAGAAAGCTGTGGGCTCTAGACTGCCAACCCCTGCCTCATCTAGATACATATGAAAAGTAGTTACTAGAAATGCTTTCCAAACATTCTTTTTAATAACTGAATATCAATAATGCATTTTTATTATGCCATTATTTTTACCATATGTAAGTTCTAAAACAGTATAATCTGCCAAAATAATGACTGAATCAAAGCTAAGAAAGCTAAAATGAAGTATTAATATTTTAAAGCCACAAAAAAGAGGCAATAAAAAAAAAACAGAAAAGTCTTGTTTCATTACACATTCCTAGGTCATAAATTTCACATAGACTTAAACTAACTATACAATACTTGCCCACTGAGTGACACAAAGTTATTATATTATGCCAAATTTAGAATTTCATCATTCCAAATGTAATGTAATATTAAAATGTGGCCAAAAAAATCCTGGAGCCTGAGTGACATGATGAAACCTGGTCTCTACAAAAAAAACACAAAAATTAGCCGGGCACAGTGGCACTTGGACCACCTGGTGTCTATTAATGAGGCTGAAGAGGGAGGACAGCTTGAGCACAGGAGGTGGAGGTTGTAGTGAGCCAAGACGGTTGCCACTGCACTCCAGCCTGGGCAACAGAGCGAGGCCACTATCCCCCTACCCCCGCGAAAAAAAAGAATACTGGTAGTTTCATAGTTAACACTGTTTCATATGGTAATACTGAAATGTCTTAGAAACTCAAAGTCATGAAAACTGTATTTTAATTATAGCTTACCTTTAACTAGTTGTTAAGATCTTGAGCAAACCATGTCAGCCAGCATTTCCTAAAGTTTGCCCTATATCCACAGATCATTTATTAATGTCACAGATCAATGGTCAACTGAGTCTGAGAAATACTACACATTGTATACATTTCTAGAAGATTTATAAGTACCTAAGTATATCATAAATTCTGAAAAGTTCTGCAGTAAAGAAAACCATTGGTTTAATCTAGTATTGTCCAAATTTAACTACTTTTTGTGTGCCATACTTATTAACATCAAAAAAAAACCCTAAAATTTCTTAAAACCCACTATAGAAAATTTTCTAATCTCTAGTCAAAATCAGATAAATATCCGTTTGGGTTCTAAATTTTAGACTTCTGTGAGACTAATTCTAAATAGTAATTTTGTGAAAGCTGTTCAAATATTTAGCTTGGTTTACAAACCTGGAACCTCTGGATCAAATGTACTCCTTTATACTCCAATACTATGACCTTCCTCTTCTAGAGCACTTATCTTTAAGAAGAAATCATTTATCTACCCTTCTAGACTTACTCTTTAAGTGGGAGATAGAACCATCCTAGTTTCTTCAACACCTAGGAGTGCCTGGATCACTCACTAAATGTGTGTGTGTTTTTTTTTTTTTTTTTTTTTTGAGACGGAGTTTCGCTCTTGTTACCCAGGCTGGAGTGCAATGGCGCAATCTCGGCTCACTGCAACCTCCGCCCCCTGGGTTCAGGCAATTCTCCTGCCTCAGCCTCCTGAGTAGCTGGGATTAGAGGCACGCGCCACCGTGCCCAGCTAATTTTTTGTAATTTTTAGTAGAGACGGGGTTTCACCATGTTGACCAGGATGGTCTCGATCTGTTGACCTCGTGATCCACCCGCCTCGGCCTCCCAAAGTGCTGGGATTACAGGCTTGAGCCACCGCGCCCGGCCACTAAATGTGTTTTTATTTTGGTTTTGTTTCCAATTCATTGCAATAATCTCCCACCCGATCGACCCATAACCACTCCTGCCTTTCTCCTACTGCTCCTCTACGCAAATGTGGTTAGGTCTCTTCCATTTAAAAACTTTCATCTTCCACTCTTCTGAAAATGAAGACCAAATTTCATAAAACAGCACTGCAGGATTCAGTCTCTGCATACCCTCTCCTGCTTTACCTGTTTTATTACTACTTCTCTTTATTTTATCTGCTTTAGCGATACAAAGCTAATAGAGATGAAACAAAATGGCATAGAGAAAAAAGCAGGGCAGGGGCCTGGGCACTGTTAGGGTAGGATAGAGTGGAGTGGATTGGAGTGAAATGAAAGGCCAGACTGAAAAGGTTACTTTAGACCTTGGCAAATGAGAGGGAACAGAAAATAAATACCTCTAAAATGGGAGTATACCTGACTTGTTTGGAAAATGCAGTCGGTGTGACTGAAGTGAATTTGGAACAGTGGGGAGCAGTAGGTGGATTAGAGAAGTAACAGCGGTCTGGAAGAGTAGGGCTTTGCAGGGTGATATAAATGCAATCGATGCCCATAGTTACTTCTCTCATCTAGATCTCTCCTGAGTCCAGTCTCCTACATGAAACACATATTCAACATCTCCTCTTGGATGCTGTACAGACATGTCTATCCCCAAAGTCTTAACTGCACACCAAATCTGTTTCTTCTCCATACTTTCCCATCTCAGTAAATTGCAGTAACCTCTACCCACTGGCAAATGCCAGAATCCCAAAAGGCTCTCCCACTAAATTTAGAATAGACATGAAATTCTAGTTAAACATCCTCCACACTCAGTAACTATTGCCTTTAATTAATATAGCAAACATGTTAAAGACTCTAATCTCATAAATACAGTACTCCATTAAGTATTACCACCCACTCACATATTACACACATACTGAAAGGAAATCACTTGCATCTGAGTACCAAATCAAGGAGTTCACATTCCTATGGGGCAGAGGCTAGGTGAAGTGGGACACTGAACCTGCGTATCCTCTGAAATGCCTGATGTTCATCTAATACAGAATGGTACATGTACCCAGAGGGTTAGCCCAAAGAGTGTAATAGTTTCAAGCTAAGAGGTAGTCATCATAAAGGAAGAGGTCCTTATGGCCTCTGACAGTATCAATTTAAAAATAGGAGGTCCAGTGAGCCCCATCAAGCAAGATCAACATCCCATATACCTGTACTTGTATATTCTAAAAAGAGATAGGAACACAGACTAGGAACTACTGTTGTGTTTGAAAATGTCCCCATGTTTGTCTTCTGTGCTACTGTGTTATTTCAAGGTGACTAGAAACAAACTCCACAACAAAAATGACAATAAATTATGGTGTATTACTACAGCAGAATACCATGCAAGTTTATTAGTTGTCCACTTAGTTACATGAAAACTCATAATACATTCTGAAGTGAAAGCAAAGTATATGATTTGCATAAATAGATACACTCATATAAAATGCTACAGCTGCACCTCTAGTAAGCCAAAGGTTTGTGTGGGTTTGTCTTAGAAAGCAGGAAAGTGAGGAACTAAGAAGGCAAAACAAAAAACTAGACATGGATTTTGAAGAGTATGTTTTACCAAACTCACTTGACAAATTTAAAAGAAGTGAAATTATACATAGTATATTCACTGACCAAGATAGAATCAGACTAAACATCAATAACAAAGATAACAGGGAAAATCTCCAAACACTTGGAAACCACACTTCTAAAATAATCCTGGGGTTAACGAATTATCAAGGGAAATTTTTTAACTAGATGAAAATAAAATACAATATATCAAAATTTGTGAGATGGTGAAGAGAGAAAAATTCATAACACTAAATACATACATCAGAATTAGCCAGGTGTGCACCTGTAGCACTAGCCACTCTGTAAGCTGAGGCAAGAAGATCACTTGAGCCCAGGAGTTTGGGGCTGCAGTGATCTATGATTATGCCACTGCACTCCAGCCTGGGCAACAGAGTAAGATCCTGTTTCTTTTAAAAAAATTTTTTTAAGTTATAAAGAATGGTCTGAGAAAAAAAGAAAGAAAAAAGGAAACGTCTCAAATAAATATGTAAGCTCGCACCTCAAGAACAAAGAACAAGAAGGGAAAGTAAATCTAAAGAAAGCCGAAGGTAGTAAATCTAAGAACAGAAATCAATAAACAGAAAAAAACTACAGATAAAAGCAATTAAACAAAATCTTGGTTCTTTGAAAAGAATAATAAAACTGACAAACTTCCAGCAACACTGACAAAAAAAGAAGAAGACACAAATCATCAATATCAGAAAAGAATCAGCGATATTACTAGAGACCTTGTAGACATCAAAAGAATAAGGGAATACTAAAAACAATTCTACACACAGAAATTTTACAACTTAAGACAAAATGAGCCAAATCCTCAAAAAACACAAGCTATCACAACTTACCCAACATGAAGATGACTTGAAAAGCCCTTTAAGTATTCAATAAATTGAATTCATAAATTTAAAACTCATATAAAATAAATCTCTAGACATTGGTGCTTTCAGAGAAGAATTCTGCCAAACTTTTAAAGATGTAATGTCAACTTTGCACAATCTCTTCCAGAAAACAGAAGAGGAGAGAATGCTTCCCAACTTTTTTTATGAATTCAATAGTATCCTGACACAAAAAATCAAAAAAAGAATGCCAAAGGGGGCTTAGGGAAGAACTATAGACAACTATCCTTCATGACTATAGAGACAAAATGCCTTAATAGCGTATTAGCAAGTAGAATTTAGCAACATACATGAAGAATCTTAGACCATGACCAAGTATTGTCTATTGTAGGCATACAAGGCTGGTTCAATATTTAAAATTCAATCAATGTAATCTATCACATTAAAAGATCGAAAAAGAGAAATCATATGATCAGTTAACTGATGCAATAAAACATTCAACACAATTCAACACCCATTCATGATAAAAATTCTCAGAAAACTAGGAAGAACATGTCCAATTGGATTTAAAATATTTATTAAAAATCTACACCTAAAATTACACTTGATGGTGAAAGACTGAATGTTTTGCACCCAAGATCAAGAATGAAGCAAAGATGTTCACTCCCCACTACTCTTACACAACACAGTACTTGAAGATCTAGCCAGTGCAATAAGGTAAGAAATGAAACATGTATTAGTCTGTTCTCACATTGCTATAAAGAAATACCTGAGACGGTTCTGCAGGATGTACAGGAAGCATTGAGGCTTCTGCTTCTGGGAGGCTTCAGGAAATGTACAATCATGGCGGAAGGCAAAGGGGAAGTAGGCACCTCTTACATGGCCAGAGCAGGAGGAAGAGAGAAAGGGAGGTGCCATACTTTTAAACAACCAGATCTCATGATAACTCATTCACTCACTATCATGAGAATAGCACGAAGTGGATGCTAAACCATGAACGAGAAACCACTCTCATGATCCAATCACCTCCCACCACACCCAACCTCCAGCATTGGTACAACTGAACATGAGACTTGGGTGGGGAGACAGATCCAAACCATACCAAAATAGAAAGGCAAGCAGATCAGAAACAAAGAAATGAAAATGTCCCTATTTAAAGATGGCATAGTTGTCTATGTAGAAAGAAATATATTTTTTAAATTACGTAGAACTAATACAGCAAGTTCATAGGACACAAGATCAAAATACAAACATTGAAATGTATGTCTATAAATACAAGGAAAGTGACAGTAAAACAACAAGATAAGATTTATTCTAAAATTTACATAGAAAGGCAAAGTAGAAAAACTCAAACAATTCTGAAAAAGAAGAACAAAGTATAAGAAACCACTCTATATTAACACTTACTATGTAACTTCAGTAATCAGCACTGTGAGGAGTTGGCAAAGAGACACAGAGTTCAACAGAACATAATGGAGAACCCAGAAACAGACCCACACTAGTGTGGCCAACTGTCTTCATACAAAGGTAAAAAAGCATTTCAATGGAGGAAGGATAGTTATCTAACAAATGGTGCCAGAATAAGTGGATAACCATAGGCAAAAAAAACCCTTTGACCCAAACATGACACCTAATAAAAAGAAGCTACCTCAAAATGCAAATTTAAATGTAAACCATAAAACTTTTAAAAGAAAACCTTGGGGGATCTAGGATTTGGTGAGGCAATTTAGACATGACACCCAAAGCACACGCAAAGAAACTGATAAACTGGACTTCATCAAAATAAGAAACTTTTGCTCTGTGAAAAACCATGTTAAGAGGATAAAAAGACAAACCATGAACAGGGAGAAAAGGTTTGCAAACCACACATCTAACACAGGATTCATACCCAAAATATATATGAAACTCTCAAAACTCAACAGTCAACAAACCAATTTTATAGAAAATGTGCAAAAGACAGAGACATTTCACCAAAGACACACAGCCAGAAAAACACACATACACACATGAAAAGATGTTCAAAATCCATAGCCATTATGGAAATGTCAATTAAAACCATAATGATAATCACTACACACCTATCGGAATGACTAAAATAAAAATAGTGACAACCACAAATGCTGGGGAGGATGGGAAGAAACTGAATCTCTCACACATTCCTAATTGTGATGCGAGACAGTTCAGCAACTCTGGAAAATAGTGTAGTAGTTTCCTAGAACACTAAACACAAATTTACTACAAAACCCAGGTATCATACTCTTACGTATTTATCCCAGAGAAATAAACATTTATGTCCATACAAAATCCATATGTAAATATTCATAGCAGCTTTATTTGTATACCTAAAAAGCAAAGAAAAACAAAACATCCCTCAAGAGGTGAAGGGTTCAACAAACTGTGGTCCACAGAACACTACTCAGAAACATAGACTACCACTAAAAAAAGTCACATACTATGTGATTCCATTTATGTAATATTCTTGAAATGACAAAAGTATAGAGATGGAGAACAGATTCATGGTAGGGAAGGAGGGGTAAAGGAAAGACTAGTAAGGGACAACATGAGGAAGAGCTCTGTAGAGACAGAATAATTCTGTATCTTTTTTTTTTTTTTTTTTTTTTTTTGAGATAGTCTCACTCTGTTGCCCAGGCTGGAGTGCAGTGGTGTGATCATAGCTCACTGTAGCCTCAAATTTCTGGCCTGAAGCAATCCTCCTATCTCAGCCTCCCAAACAGCCAGGACAACATACATGTACCACCATGCCTGGCTAATTTATTTTTATTTTTGTAGAGATGGGGTCTCACTCTTATTGCCCAGGCTGGTCTCAAACTCCTGGCCTCAAGCAATCTGTCCCACCTGAGCCTCCCAAAGAACTGAGACTATAGGCATGAGCCACCAAGCCCGGCCAAGTTTTGCATCTTGATTGCTACAGTGGTTGCATGAATCTACATGTGATAAAATGAAACAGAACTACAACACACACATTTACCAATGTTAGTACACTGGTTTGAAATACTGTCCTACAAGTCTGTAAAAGGTAACCAATGGAGGAGACTAAGTGTAGAGTACATGGGCTTCTGTGTGCCATTTTTACAACTTTCAGTAAATCTCTAATTACTTCTAAATAAAAAGTTTTTTTTAAAAAAGAAATGAGGGGCCGGGCGCGGTGGCTCAAGCCTGTAATCCCAGCACTTTGGGAGACCGAGGCGGGTGGATCACGAGGTCAACAGATCGAGACCATCCTGGTCAACATGGTGAAACCCCGTCTCTACTAAAGATACAAAAAATTAGCTGGGCATGGTGGCGCGTGCCTGTAGTCCCAGCTACTCGGGAGGCTGAGGCAGGAGAATTGCCTGAACCCAGGAGGCGGAGATTGCGGTGAGCCGAGATGGCGCCATTGCACTCCAGCCTGGGTAACAGGAGCGAAACTCCGTCTCAAAAAAAAAAAAAAAAAAAAAAAAAAGAAATGAGACAGAAAGAATAACTAAATCAGTGGTAATTAGCAGTATCGACATTCTGAAGTTTCCAAACATGTATCTTAAAACTTTACATCCCACATATACTATCATTCCTATTATTTTCTTGAATTTTATTTCATGGTGATTTTTATTCTAGAAAAAAACGTTTTGAAGTGAGGCTTCAACTGTCTTACTTTACAGTATCCAAAATATCCAATAACAAAATTATTTTATAAATGGGTTTTAGAGTTTTGCAGAAACAGATTTATGATCCAATTCTATAACTTACCACATATATGAAACTAAGCAAATTAAGCTTGAGTCTCTGTTTTTTCATAAAATGGGGATAAAATATATACACCTTGGAGAATTACCATGTCTGTGTATACAGAAACTGGCAGTGTTCTACACACAGTAGACTACATAACTTTTACTGTTATCATCTTATCTCCCTGAGGGGAACAGACATTCCTATGGGCAGCAGCAATTTCATGTATTTCCCTTGAATCACCTTACTGCTGTCAGCATGGTGATAAGTATACAAAAAATACCCAACATGCAATTTTCTTTGAACTTTTAACCTCTGTCATTAAAATTACCATTTTTCTTTACTGTAAATGGTTATACCCTGACTTTCTAAAAAGGGTTAGGTTTGGAGTTTTTCAGGGGTGTTTTGTTTTTCAAATGAGTTTTCTTGTTTTGTTTTTTAGAGATAGGATCTCTGTCTGTCACACAGGCTGACAGTAGTACCATCACAGCTCCATGTACCTTCAAACTTGTCGGCTCAGGTGATCCTCCTGCCTCAGCTTCCCTAGTAGATGGGACTACAGGCCTGCACCACCAGGCCCAACTTACTTTTTAATATTTTGTAGAGATAAAGTCTTGCTGTGTTGTCCAAACTGGTCTCAAACTCCTGCCTCAAGCAATCCTCCCACCTTGGCCTCCCAAAGTGCTGGGCCACTAGGCCAGCCTTGAATAAGAGTTTTTTGATGAAACAGTTTCTAAAGGCAGCAAGCCAAGAAAGAGCAGTTCATTGGTGTAATAGTTCAGATCTGGACACAAAACATAGACTGAGATTTCCAAACATTCTACGCATCCCATATTCTTGTTTCTAACTCAGCCAGTGTAAAATATTTTTGAATAGCCAATGAGTGGCATTTTCCAACGTCTCATCATTTCATACAGATAATTATTCTTGCTTACCATTTAAGTAAAGAATCCTATTGTATTTAAATTGACTAACACTGCTCACCATTACCCCTTTCCCAACAGAGCTCCAGGTTGCTGACTCTGATCTTTTAGAATTTTCTAGAAATTATTTTTTATTTATTATACTTTAAGTTCTGGGGTACATTGTGCAGATTATGCATGTTTGTTACACAGGTATAAATATGCCAAAGTAGTTTGCTGCATCCATTGCCCACATCATCTATATTAGTTATTTCTCCTAATGTTATCCCCCCGCAATCCTCCCACCCCCTGCTTTACCTCCCCAACCCTCCACCCCTCAGGCCCCAGTGTGTGATGTTCCCCTCCCTGTCTGTGTGTTCTCATCGCTCAACATCCACTTATGAGTGAGAACATGCGGTGTTTGGTTTTCTGTTGTGTAAGTTTGCTGAGAGTGATGGTTTCCAGTTTCATCCATGTCCCTGCAAAGGACATGAATTCATCCTTTTTTATGGCTACACAGTATTCCATGGTGTATGTGTGCCACATTTTCCTTATCCAGTCTATCACTGATGGGTGTTTGGTTTGGTTCCAAGTCTTTGGTATTGTGAACATTATATTTTTCCATCACAATAGAAAATATTAAAAAGATATTAAATGCCAGCTCCCACTATGTAATTTGGCATCTTCTTTAAAGAATTTATTCTACTAATTCTTCTCCTAGTTCTAAACTCCTAAAAAGAACTATAAAGTAGCTATCAAATAGGATAAATAAACTCAACTTTAATACTGCTTACTAAGTTTCTTTCTCTTACTCATAAATGTCATATTAAAATGTACTGTTAGGGACAGTGCAGTTTGTATAGTATCATCAAGGTATGACAACAGAAGTTCCAAACAAAACACTAAGGTTTTAGACATCTTTGAGAGTACACTACTCAAAGATGCTCTTCTATACCTTTTAACTTTTTATAAAAATTAAAATATATACATCTTCTATGTAACATAAATGTATATGTATATGTATATATATATATGGTGCAAAGATAGTACAAAGTTCCCATATACCCTTCATCTAGCTTTCCCTCATGTTAGCAACAACTAACAAAAACACAGTAACACTGGTCAAAACTGGAAATTCAACACTGGTACAATAGTTTGAAGTAAATCTCAGATTTTTTCAGAGATTCTATCCTTTTTGAGTAACTGGTAACACTGGACTTCCAGGTATGTTGGGGATAACTGAATATCCAGATGTCTTGGGGGAATTTCTATTATTCCTAATTTAACATCGTTCCAGCTGTTCTATGATGAACTTTGATTCTCTATTAGAGCATGGAGTCATGGTAACATTGAATCTTATGTTGAATGGAATCTTGGAAGTCTTTTAGATAAATATTTTTTAAAGTATAAATTATGACCCATTAACAGGTCATGAAATAAATTTAATAAACCACAACTACAATTTTTAATAAAACAAAATAGAAAATATTAGAGTATAATACAGATGTTAAGCATACTACTGCTTCATAAATCTTTTGTTTTAGTGAAATATGTATAAATGTGGATGTGTGTGGATGTATCTATATTTCTATGTACTGAGTCATACTATTTTTAAAAATTCCTTAGCAAAGGTCAGAGTCAAAAATGTTTCAAAAGTCACTCATTCACATCAAACCAAAGAGAGTTCTCTTTAATACTGCTGACAGACGATAACCCCATCTCTAACTAAACACTATTAAAGGTAGAATATTTGCTACTTATATATCAGACAGTGATACATACGTATTAGAAAATTTTCAATGTGGAACTAACATTTCTCTGTTGACTTTTGATCTACAATTCACAAAAAAGGCGAGTTTTTTCCTTCTAAAGAAAAATATTGTGCAATCTTATTTCTTTTTTCTTCCTTTTTTTCTTCAAATTAGTGAACAGACATTGTTACACCTAGAAATCAAAAGTTCCAAAAAGAAAGTTTCCTTTTCAGTTCCCAAGAAGAGACTCTGAAAACAAAGGGCAATAATAGAAGAACAGAAAAAAATATCGTAAAAAATATTGTAAGGACATAAGGACTCTAAATCAAAGAATAAAAGCAATGCCAAGCAAAAAGGTCAAGTCAATAAAGGAACATCTTTGTAGAAATTATATAAATAAAATTATCAAACTCAGGCAGATGATTTCATAGAAGTATGCATTACTTACTAGCAAATCTTCTCATTTTGGAATGTTTTACTTTTTAATTTTTTTAAAACACATAAAGAGGAAGAAAAACTTCACATTCAAATGGAAGAAGAAACCATGCACAAATGAATCCTTTCTGCTTCCTTTAACATACAAGGAAGTGATTTCATGAAATTTATTAAAACTTATTTCTGTCCAATCTCAAGCAAAGTACTTCATCTCGTTAAATATATATGTGTGTAACACACAAACACACACACATATATACACACACAGATATTCACCAAACCTATCCACTATCCACAGTATTCCACTATCTGGCCACTTCATTCTACTCAGGAGGCAGATTCTTAGCAAAATGTATGAAAGAAAAAATAAATTCTTAAGTAAAAATATTCAACAACTAGATAAAACTCAATGTACTCCATGCTTAAGGGGACATTTTAGGGCCTAATTAAAGCCCTGCTACTCTTACTATGCCCCAAATTCAAACTCTATTATCAGTTTTCAAGATAATAGCAATTTAAAAGCATTAAAGAAAGGAGAAAGCACTGCTATGCAAAGGTGCACCGACAAATAGGAAGACAACCTGACTGACAAGAAGGATTTGGAAAGTAACTAAAAGCAGACTTGGGTACTCTAGAAACAGATGTCTAGGATTATCTGGTATAAGGACAAACCATGTATATATCTCATGAGGCTTATGATAATACTTACGGTTTATAAGTCTGACAATGAATTAAGAGAAAGGATTCTTTAAGATAAGAATTGTGGCATTTTCTACTTAAGGATATAAAAATATATATACTCTATAACTTTTAGAAAATTTTCTATCCAAAATTACTGAATTAAATAAAGTTTTAGTTTCCAAAAAAAAGTGAATCCACAGCAATGTGAGGAAGCTGGCTGTCCAGAACAACTGCCCCTGAGGAGTGTGGTTAACTGTAATTCTTACCTTCTTCTTTATTTCTTTCAGGAGTTCTAAGACTATTTAAACCATCTCATCTTTGATGTGAATAGAGGGTAATGTGTTTCTGGGTTGTGGGGAGCAGTATTTAAATGACTTGGAATTACCTGGGAAAGTTTAAAAAAAAAAACAATGGAGTTCAATCTCCCCAGCCAGAAATTCTGATTTAATTAATCAAGATAAAGCCTGGGCATCAGAATTTTTAAAGCTGCCCAGGAAAGCCAGATGTTCAGCTAGGGTTGGGAACCACTTAGGTAAATAGTTTTCCTCATGACACCTTTCGGAATCATTAAGAGAGATACTGTACATAGCATTTCCAAAATTTGTCTTCAAATCCCTTTTAACATGGAACATCTTATAACACTGATTTAGGTAACTCTTCATCTGAAAATCAAGGCAAATATTAAGTTCAGAATCAAGTTGTATAACTTTTCAAACTTAGTAAAAGTTCTAATGTGGTTAGGAAGAGAAACGGGGAGGGAAAAAAGAAAAGGAGGACTGACTTTTATCTTGCTACGACATTTTTTATATTACAAAAATTCCAAATAAAATATTTTAATTTCAACTTAAAACTTCCTAGTTTATTTTAATCATGCTTATATTAAGCCTGGCACTCAAAGCATTTATATGCTGTGAAAGCTAACTCCAAAGATAAAATCGTGCTGCCCTCTAATGGTTCAAGATAAATATTTTTATCTATAATACCAGTAAGGTGACAAACACAATCTTATTATTTTATAAATGAGAGAATTACATTATACACAAGAAAAGAAAAATAAGATTTCAATTTTTGGTATAACGGAGCTCAAAAAATTAACTATGACTGCTATGTTCAAGTTCAAGACCCTTTTAATTGTCCAGGCATGCTTGCTGACCCCTGTAAACTCCCAACACTTTGGGAGGCCAAGGCAGGAGGACTGTTTGAGCCCAGGAGTTTGAGACCAGCCTGAGCAACATAGTGAGACCCCATCTCTACAAAAAATTAAAAATTAGCCAGACATCATGGTGTCCCAACTACTGGAGAGGTTGAGGTGGGAGATCACTTGAGCCCAGGAGGTTATGGCTGCACTGAGCCATGATCGTACCACTGTATTTTATCTAGCCTAAGCGACAACAAGACTGTCTCAAAAACAAAAACAAAAAATTATCAAGCCATTTCTTAAACTACTATATTTGCCTATCCATGCGTAAATCAGGACAAAAATGTATACCTCCTCTGCATTCCATAGTAACCATCTCTAATTTAGTTTCTTTTTCAAATAAATCTATGGCAACAGTGTTCAAGCTTGAATAATCATACTCCACAAAGGAATTTAGAAAATTACACATATGCTTGCATATTTCTTAAAAGTACGTAAAATTTTTTTAAAGGTAAAGTTCTAATTCACATTTTAGTACTTGCAAAGGATGTACTTTCTAATTTACTATAAATATTTACATTTTAAAATAAAATTATGTCACTCTTTTAAGTGTATCCAAAGAAACAAATATCATAGCAAGCTGACATCCACCCTTATCTAATAGAAAAAATACACAAATTCTGTTAAATACATCAGAAATTTTATACCAGTTGTTCTTGTTTAACCTGCATTTTACTGTACTCTCTCCAAATAATTTTATCTTAATTTGATATTTTATAACTAAAAGTTTTTTTTCTCATTCTGCCATAATTCTATCCATCAAAAACAGGCATATTAATTAAAATTATAGAAGTTTGTATTTCCATGTAAGTTAAAAAATATTTTGTGCAATGAGCCATTATTGCTATTAGCAGATAATAAAATAAATATTACAAATTTTAATACAGAATTTTTAAACAAAAAGTAAAATACTGGCCGGGCGTCGTGGCTCATGCCTGTAATCCCAGCACTTCGGGAGGCCAAGGCAGGTGGATCATGAGGTCTGCAGATCGAGACCATCCTGGTCAACATGGTAAAACCCTGTCTCTACTAAAAATACAAAAAAAGTTAGCTGGGCGTAGTGGTGCATGCCTGTAGTCCCAGCTACTTGGGATGCTGAGGCAGGAAAATCGCTTGAACCCAGGAAGTAGAGGTTGCAGTGAGCCACGATCACACCACTGCATTCCAGTCTGGAGACAGAGCAAGACTCCATCACACACATACACAAAAAATTAATGGCTATGAATCTCACTAAGATTTATAGACCTTTTTTTTCTTTATACTGATGTATATAAGAAAGAATATATCTTACTGCCAAAATGGTAGGTTCTCAATTCTACTCTTACTTCACTTATTTCAAGTATAATCACTAAGAAATGTAATTCACATTAAGAAGTAAATCACTCTGAGTTTTGTTATAACAAGGTCGCTCAATTTTTTCTATGCCAAAATTCACATTGTGATCTACTACCAGAAATCATTTTTAATGTTGTGGCAATTGATGTTAGGTCCTCTTACAATTTGTTGAAAGCAAATAACTAGAATACATGACTTACAATAGGATGCATTACACATTTGCTACAATTACTCAGTTTTTCCATTTCTGGGAAGTATTCCAAAACAGTATTACTAGGACTTGTCAAATGATTTTTAATTATACCTACTACTGTTTCCCTTAGCAGTTTAATTTGATATACTCGGAAAGGTAGAAAAACATCAAAATATTGTTAATTTCAGTATCCTACTGCCAAAATAGTATCTGTTTTATAAAATGCTTTTGTCTTATTATATGTTTCAAATATACTTTCACCCAAACCATACAGCAGCAAACAGCTTATTCAATTTATGGTAAACAGCCACTATCGACCAAAGGCCAAATCAGGCTATCAAAAAAAAAACCTGCCTTTATTTTGCAACTCAAATACATTTCAGGCTTAAACAAAAAAGATTTTAAATTTGTCTCCTCAAACAAGGCCCAAATATACACTATATACAAGAGACACCAAAAACAGAGAAAGGCTAAAAAGAAAAAGTGACACTAGATTAATGAAAACAGAAAGCAGTGATTGTTATGCTGATATCAGACAAAGCAGAATTCAAGCCAAAAGGTATTAATGGCTAACACTAGGTATTAATGCTAAAATCTACAATTCTTAAGTGAAATACAACAGTTATGAATACCTATGTACCAAATAATGCAGCAACCACCTGAAGCCAAAAACTACAGGAGATGCAAGGAGATCTAAACAGAAGCGCACAAATACTAAGACATTTTAACACATCACTCTCAGTACAAGACAGATCAAGCAGATGAAAAAACAGATATACAACACTGAAGCAACAAAATCTTACGGAAGATCTTGTGTTGTCTATGTGTATACATGTGATCCTCCATTGGATCTCAAAGAAAGCATGAGTAAGTCAGTCCCACAAGGTAGAGATATTACAGTCTCAAATCGAAATACAACAAACTAGATATTAATAACAAAATTTTAAAAAGCAAAAGGCCTTTCTACTTGAAAATGTTTTATTAAGCAATTTATACATGAAAGGGAAAATACAAACTAGACTGAAAGATGATAATGAAAATACTACATAACAGAAACTATAGTACAAATGTAAAACAATGGTCAAAGGAGAATTCATAACCTTCAACAGTTTTATCACTAAAAGTATTCAAATAAATGAATTAAATTCAACACAAATTTTAGAAGGTATATATTATTGCTAATTCTATATTAGACTTTTTTGCTCATTTTGTTTTTTCTTCTATATTCATATTCATATTAGACTGTAATTTTCTTTTCTGTACTGTCTTTACCAGGCTTAGGTATCAATGACAACTTTATTTGCTAAAAAGAATTCAGACACCAGGTGCGGTGGTTCACGCCTATAATCCCCACACTTTGGGAGGCCAACACAGGCAGATCACCTGAGGTCAAGAGTTCAAGACCAGTCAGGCCAAAATGGTAAAACCTCATCTATACTAAAAATACAAACATTAGCTGGGTGTGGTGGCACACACCTGTAATCCCAGCTACTCAGGAGGCTGAGGCACAAGAATTGCTTTAACCGAGAAGGCAGAAGTTGCAGTAAGCTGAGATAGTATCCCGGCACTCCAGCCTGGGCAACAGAGACTTTATCTAAAAAAAAGAATTCAGAAATTCCTCTTCCATCTCTTACCTTTTTCTATTCTGTATAACATTTAGCCTATCTGGTCTTTGATATTTTGGCAGATAGAATTCCCCCGTGAAACCATGTGGGCCTGGTGCTTTTGAGTTTGTTTCTTCTAACTTTCTCTATTTTTTTTCCAATGGATACCACCGCTTTTAAGCTTTCTGTCTCAATTTTGGGTAACAGTATTTTCTATGAAATTATCTCTATCACCTAGGTTTTCAAATATATTTGTATAGAGGACTGCAAAGAAATCTCTTATACTGTGTTAAAAATGTTCACTGTTCCAAATATCATCTCATTTTGCTTATTTGTGCTTTCTTTTTTTTTCCCTTTGCTTGATTGATATTCAGTGGTTTCTCTATTTCCTTAATTTTAAAAATCAGGATTTTGACTATCAATTACATCTACTGTTTTCTATTCTCTTCATTTCTCCTTTAATCTTCATTATTTCATTTTCTGTACTTTCTTTTGGCTTATTTTTAAACTACCTTTTACAATGTTGAATCATCCTATGTAACAGCAAAAAAAAATGTCTTTTCAGAAGTACGCTAAAGCATTCTTCGTAAATTTTCGCACATTTCTTGATAAGTTTATTCCACAGTTTATCTTCTTTGTTGTTGTTAAAAACGGTGTTTTCTCTATAACTGTATGCCCTACCTGTTAATTGCTTGTATATTTAAGGTTACTGATTCTAAACGTTAATTTTTAACATGCTACCTTACTGAATTATTTTATTATTTAAATTATTTTCTACATTTTATTCCTCTAAATATATCTCTTTTCTCCAATTGCATCAGCTAATACTTGTAAAGCAATGCTGAGCCCTGTTTCTTTGGGGGCTGCTAAAAAAAAAAGAAAGAAAAACAAAGCAATGCTGAATATTTATGGAGGTAGTATGCCTTATTCCTGTTGCTGGCGTTACATAAACTAAATAACCCTCTACTGTACTTTCAAAGCATCTGTGGTAACTACCACTACAACATTTCTCATTCTGAGTTATCATCTATCATCCCCTACTAGGATATGAGCTCACTCAAAAGCACAGGAAGCATCTTGCTGATCTTTGTGTCCACCACCAACTCACTTGTAAAGAACTATTGATTGATTCATTCAATATGCCAGTGTGAATCTATGAATAAGCGTCAATGAATCAAAGAAAAAAAAATGTGTCCCCAAAGAAAAATCCAGAACTGAGAGTGTTACAATTGGTAGGACCATTTCACATCCATTAGGATGGTCATTAAAAAAAAAAAAAATGAGAAGAAGAAGAAAAGAAAACTAGTGTTGGTGAGGATGTGAAGAAACTGGATCCCTTATACATTCCCAAATTGGGAGGATCTAGATTTTATTTTATAAAGCAGAAATGGCCTATAAGATGTAAAAATTGTTTCATTATAGCATGTCATCCACACTCCTTAAAACTAAGGGTTGCACTAAATCTCACATTCTGTATTCTTGCTATAAAAGTCACATCTTACTCATGGTGCCCTGGACTAAGTATTAATAACCTCCTTTCACTTCTACCTCCAGCTGTCTCTCTGCTGCTTCTGCATCTGATTATTTATCCTACTCCTATCTTTAAGCCTTCTTCTCCTAAAACATGCCCAACCACTTACGGCGTCCTGCTTCCTTTCGCTAATTAGACTTGCTTCTATTAAATAATTTGAAACTAATGCTGCAGAGGGGGCAACTGTCTCAACCCCTGATGGCATCTGGAACATTCCTCTCCTCTCCACTCCTGCTACTGTTAGAGCTGCAGAAGACTCACTCTTATTCATCAAGGGGTACTGAGGGAAAAGTGTTCCTTTGAAGCCAAAGTTAAAACTATTTACAAGGCACACTAGTCACACTCAGTAACATGGGGTAACAAGAAATATCTTGGGGAGCTGGGGGCGGTGGCTCATGCCTGTAATCCCAGCACTTTGGGAGGCCAAGGTGGGTGAATCACCCGAGGTCAAGAGTTCAAGACCAGCCTGACCAACGCAGTGAAACCCTGTCTCTACTAAAAAATACAAAAATTAGCTGGGCATGGTGGCGCATGCCTGTAGTACCAGCTACTTGGGAGGGTGAGGCATGAGAATAGCTTGAACCCAGGTGGAGGAGGTTGCAGTGAGCCAAGATCATGCCACTGCACTCCAGTCTGGGCGACAGAGCAAGACTCCCGTCTCGATTAAAAAATATCCAGCACTTTGGGAGGCCAAGGAGGGTGGATCATGAGGTCAAGAGATCGAGACCATTCTGGTCAACATTGTGAAACCCCACCTCTACTAAAAATACAAAAAAATTAGCTGGGCATGGTGGTGCGTACCTGTAATCCCAGCTACCCAAGAAGCTGAGGCAGGAGAATTGCCTGAACCCAGGAGGTGGAGGTTGCGGTGAGCCAAGATCACGCCATTGCACTCCAGCCTGGGTAACAAGAGCAAAACTCCATCTCAAAAAAAAAAAAAAAAAAAATATATATATATATATATATGTCTTGGGAACTTCACTATCATTTATCACAATGTTTCAATAAGAAAATACATTCTAAGTTTCTAGTAATCAACATAAAAACAAACTTTGGAACATGGCCTATTTTGATGATCACCCAAAATCTTACCCAGAATTTATTAGACACAATATTACATTTCCAAGAAATTCTTTTATTGAAGAAACTTCTATAAACATGTAACATAAACTCTCATTAATAGTCACAGCACTTATTTTAAAAACCATACTTAAATGTGTTTCTAAATCCAATGGACATTAAAAACTTCACAAAACCCTCATTGAAAATCAATATTTGAAGAAAATACAGAGAGTGATTAAGTAGAAACAGCTGGTGGATAACCTTGTTTTTTGATTCCTAAGGGAAACCTCCAAAGCAAAGCAGGAAAAAAAATGCTTCAAAAGTTTTTCAAAATTTTTAGAGCAATGAATAGCAACCTATATAAATAAATCTTTTAGAATTCTGAATACTGAAAGACTACGTATTTATGTCAGATGACATATTAAAAAGAGCTTCATAACTTAAACTGTCATTTTGTCCAGATTTTTTTTAAAACACAAGTAAATAAGCATTGCTAAGCAAAATTTTACTCAACTGAACAAAAAATAAAGATACTGGTGAGAGACCGTTGCTTCAAAGACCAAGTAAACCAAGTATAGTATTTGTTTTTCAGAGCTTGAGCAACAGAGTAATAAAACCAGCCTCAAATCAAAGAATAGAGAATGCTATTTATTTCTCCCATTCTAGACAAAAGTTGTTAAATATTTTAATCACTTTAGGAATAGAAGATAGACCCCTTGTTGTAAAGAAAATTGTAAATTCAGTATAAATCAGATTTAAGTCACGGCTACATTTTCCTAAAGAATCACAACAAACTTGAGGGGATACAAACATATAGTAATTACCTTTTTGTGGCTATTTTGCTTATATCCACCTTTGTAGAGAATAATGCTTAAATTTTTAACATGAAGAACTCAAAAAGGACTTCAACTGCATTAAAAATAAGGTATCCAAATGAAAATCAGACTAAAGTCAACCCAAAATTAGAGACACTTTTAAATTTAAGAACTGCCTCTGTTTACTTCTGCTTTTGTTTTTGTTTATGGGGGATAAGAAAAATGTCAAACTTCTGTGACATGAAAAATAATTGTATTTAACAAACACACAGAATATTTGAAACAGTCTCTAACCCAAAATTAAGTGGTAATCCTTGGGCCTGCCTGGCTGCCTCTAAAAGCAGAACAAAGGAGCATCGAGTCCTGAATTTCTGTAATGGTAAATATATCACCAAGTTATTAGTACTTGAATACTAACTCTGTGGCAAGAAAACAAACTAGATATTCTTTGGGAATGAATGTGAGAAAGCTGACAGACTAAAGGTAAAATGAATGACTATTAAGCTAGACAAGGAAGAAGAGGTATGTGTATAAAATGCTGCACATAATTATACGAAGGTCACAGATTTTCCAAAGCTCATGTTTAAATCCTAACTTAATAACTCCTGATATGCACAGTTTTCTAAGGGAGAAATGATTCTCTGGTTACAGTGGCAGTATTATTCCAGGGTCAACTAAATTTTAACACAGGCCAAAAACTATCCGTGTGTAATACAGAATCAGCCATTCCTCCTATAAAGCGTATACCCAGAAATAATAACAGAATCACAGCCTGATTTCACTAATTTTTTTAAATTAAGCAGAAGTAAATTCTTTAAAATCTCCCACAGTTGTACTGGATGTATAGCATCCAGTACAAATACACTGATATTTAAATTCCTTTAAACGAACTCAAAATACTATGGTAAAGTAAGGTAAAGGGCCATGAATGGTCACTGAATACTTTATTAAAACCTAAAAACAACACTGTAAGAAAGAGTTACTCATTCTTCTAACTTACAGGTGAGTTAACTGAGAATTAGAAGTCGAATAACTTGTTCGAATCCACATAGCTATGATTCCAAACTCCAGAGTTTGTAATTGTAACTAAACAAGCTAAACTATAATAAAAGCTAACAATTATAATAACAATTAGTGCACAAAAGCAGAAGCTAAGCAACTGAACCAGCCTATCACTCTGTTCTCAAACACCCTATAAGGTAAATGTTATTCTAGCCTCCAGAAAAACATTTACAATGCTTTGGCCAAATGCCTGCAGAGGCAAAAATCTGGCACTCAGAAATATTTTTAGTCTTAAATAAAATGATTACAAAATGTATTTTTAAAATCCATGTTATTGAGGTCAAATTTACATTTAAAGAAGTGTGACTATTTTATGCTCATAGTTTGATGAATTTTGACACATACTCATATTAACAATCACCAAAATCAAAATATAGAACATTTCTATCAGCCCCAAAAGTTTCCTTGTATTGGATATTCTCACCCCCAAATCTAGGCAATCAAATAACCTCTTTCTGTCACTACGTACTACTTTTACCAATTCTAGAATTCCACAAAAATAGAATCTTATAGTGTCTACACTTTCTTTTGCTCAGCATATTGTTTCTGAGATTCATGTATATTGTTGAATGAATATCAAGTTTTGCTGTTGAATAGCATTCAAGTCATGGTTATGTTACAGTGTAACCATTTACTTGGTGGTAGATATTTGGGTTGTTTCCAATTTGGGGCTACTATGAAGAAAAATGCTACATTCATGTATGTACAAGTCTTTGAATAGCCATCTATTTTTGTTTATCTTAGGTAAATACCACATGGAATTGCTGGATGGTAAGGTAAGTACTACATGCTTAACTTCATAAGAACATGACAAACTCTGACAAGGTGCCTGTACCTGTTGTCAGTCTTTTTAAACTTTAGCTATGGCTTTAATTTGCATTTCCCTGATGACTAATCACTTTGAGCATCTTTTCATGTGTTTATTAGCCATTCTTATCTCTTCTTTATTGAGTGTCGATTCAAAAATTTTGCCCATTTTTGTCTTATTAATAAGTTGTAGGTATTCCTTTATATATTCTGGAGTAAGGTCCTCTTTCAAATATTTGTATTTCAAATGTTTCCTTCTAATATACCTCTTGTTTTCATTTTGTAAAAAGTGCCTTTCAGGTACAGAAGTTTAAAGTTTGACGACATGTAATTTCTCAATTTTTTCATGATCCATGTTTAAATTTTGATGACATGTAATTCCTCAATTTTTTCAATCCATGTTTTTTATGTTCTAAGAAATCTTTGTCTATCTCCAAAGCAGAAAAGTATTCTGAAAATTGTACTTTAACTTTTACATATAGGTCTATGACCCATTTCTGATTTATATTTGTCTGTGGTGTGAAGTCAAAGTTCAGATTCTTTTTTTTCTGTCTGAAAGGCCAATTATTTTATCATTATTTGTTGGAAAGAGTATCCTTTCCCCATTAGCATCTTCACTGGAATTAATTTTAAAGAATTAAATTGACCATATGTGGATTGATCTTTCTTGCCTCCTCAATATTCCAGAGATCAGCAAACTTCTGTAAAGAGCAAGATATAAAATATTTTGGGCTTTGAGGACATATATCTATCACATCTATTCAACTTTGCTGTTGTAACACAAAAGCAACTATGTACAATACATAAACAAGTGACTATGGCTGTGTTTCAACGAAACTTTAATGACACGTACCAAAATTTCAATTTCAACTAAATGTCATGTGTTATAGAATATCATTTTACTTTTGATGTTTTTCCAACTATTTACAAATGTAAAAAGCATTACTTAGCTGGCAAGCCATACAAAAACAAGCAAGTCAGATGTGACCCATGGGCTATAGTTTGCCAACCACTGTTTTATTCTGTTCCGCTGATTCATATATCTCTCCCTATGTCAATATTCTGCTATCTTGAGTATTGTAGCCTTATAGCAAATCTTAAAGTCAAGTAGTGTGGGCTAGCCAATTTTGTTATTTCTTTTCAAAATTGTTTTGGCATCTTCGAATGTCAGCACTACCTTATTAATTTTACCAAAAAAAAAAAAACTATGATTTTGATTATGATTGCATTTCATCTTCACATGAACTTTGGGAGAATTGAAATCTTAAATAATAGAGTCTTCTTTAATTTGAGCGATATTTTATAGCCTTCAGTATACTGGTTGAGCACCTATTTAGAATTAAATAGCATAAAAACATCATTTTCGAAGATAAATTGAAGAAGCTCTTTATCAGATTAAGAAAGTTCTCTTCCACTCCTAGTTTGTTGAGTCTGTATCATTAATGAGCACTGAGTTCTGTAAAATGCTTTTTCTGCATCTAATGAGACGCTCATATGGTTGTTCTCCTTTATTTTATTATCTGATTAATTACTTTGATTATTGAATACTAAACCCATCTTGCTTTCCTAGAATAAACTTCATTTAATCATAACATTATTTAAATTTTGCTGAATTTAATTTGCTATATTTTGATAAGAATTTGTATATCTGGCCGGGAATGGTGGCTCACGCCTATAATCCCAGTACTGTTAAGAATTTGTATATCTGGCCAGGCATGATGGCTCACGCCTATAATTCCAGTACTTTGGGAGGACGAGGCAGGTAGATCACTTGAGATCTAGAGATTGAAACCAGCCTGCCCAACATGGTAAAACCCTGTCTCTATTAAAAATACAAAAAAATTAGCCAGCCGTGGTGGCACACGGCTGTAGTCTCAGCTACTCAGGAGGTTGAGGCACGAGAATCACTTAAACTCGGAAGGTAAAGGTTGCAGTGAACCAAGATCACACCATTATACTCCAGCCTGGGAAACAGAGCAAGATTCTGTCTCAAAAAATAATAATAATACTTTTTATATCTGTGATCATGGGGGATACTGACCTTAAGTTCACTCTTCCTCATCCTTGCTTTGGTAACCTGTTCAAATTTTCTTCTCTGGTTTATAAGAGTTTTTAAAAGACAATTTATTTTTAACACATCTTTGTTATAGGTTTAGGTTAATTTCTCCCAGATAAAAAACATCCTAATTTAACAATACGATTCTATGTAAAAAAATATTTTAAAATTTATCTTGCTATCTTTCAGTTCTATGTCTATTCTATAAAGATATCCACATGAAGTAGTATCATTTTAAGAGTTCTGACACACATTCTACGTGTAAAGCATATGATAATAGAGAAAAGAATACACTCCCCAAACCAAGGGATGTAGTATACAAAAGGCAAAGTTATATATAACTATTGAAACAAATAGGGCTTTTTACCACTTTATGCTTATTTCATTTATCCAAGAGAATTTAATATTGTATACTTGGATGACTTCTTCCTGTTAGGTTGAACATATGAAATTGACATATTTGTAGGTCAAAGAAACGTCAAATATTGGCAGTTTCATATGGTTTAACCTTTAATTTAATGGCCTTGGAACAGTAACCAAAGTGAGCTCACCCAATCGGTAGGTTGTTTGATCAGTATACAAGCACCATCTGGTGGCAGAAACTGAAACTGCAGGTTTGTAACTTCATATCATGCTGGTACAAATACAGTCATCCCTAGGTTATCTGTGGGGAAATGGCTCCAGGACCTTCATCCTACCGATTACAGATACCAAAATCCATGCTTCTCAAGTCCCTGATATAAAATAGTGTGGTAGTATTTGTGTATTATCTATGTACATCCTCCCATATACTTTAAATCACCTCTAGATTACTTATAATATCTAATACAATGTAAATGCTATGAAAACAGTAGTTAAATTGTATTGTTTAGGAAATAGTGACAAGAAAAAAAAAGTCTGTACATGTTCAATACAGATGCAACCACCCTTTTTTTCCTGAAAAAAATTTTTTTTTGAGACAGAGTCTCACTCTGTCGCCCAGGCTGGAGTACAATGGCGTGATCTTGGCTCACTGCAACCTTCAGCCTCCAGGGTTCAAGCGATTCTCCTGCCTAACCCTACCAAGTAGCTGGGATCATAGGCGTCCACCACTATGCCCGGGTAATTTTGTTTTCTTTTGAGTAGAGACAGTGTTTCACCATGTTGGCCAGGCTGGTCTCAAACTCCTGACCTCAGATGATCCGCCAGCCTTGGCCTCCCAAAGTGCTTGGATTACAGGCATGAGCCACCAAACCCAGCCTTCCTGAATATTTTTAATCCACAATTGGCTGGATCCATGAATGCTGAACCCATGGATACAGAACCCAGGGATACAATGGGCCAACTGAATATTCAACATCAATTGTTCTACTTTCCAGTATGCTTTTTAAGAGGGCATTACAAATGAGTAAAGAATCTTGTATTCAAAGTGTGAACAACCTCAGAATAAATAGCACACCAACATCACAATACCTCGCAACAATTTATCAGCCTATATAACGTAAACTGAAATATAACATACAAGCTTTCTTCTTAAGTCAGAATCTTGGCTATTATTAATTTTATTGATAACATAATGAAATAAAGTCAATTTGGATGCTTAAAAAAAATTCTTTTGCCCTATCAAATTTCCACTGATAGCCATCATTATCCGTAAAATTATTTCTGAGTCTCACAAATTTATTCCACAGGGGTACAAGGAGAAACCAAGAAGCCTTAAGTATGTGTCTAACTCTGGCCATAGAAACAAGTAACTTTTAGGCAAAATAGTCCAAATTATTTTCTTCTTGTTTAACTTGCTATAACTCAACACATGTTAAAAGAAAACAACTTGACCAACCTAGCTATAAGAGATTAGACCAAGAATTGGATATATTAGCAAAAGGTAACCTTGACACAAAATATACTAAACACATCTAATGAGGCCATAAAATTGTTTCAAACTGAGTCCTAACAAATAAACATAAACAAATCCTTTGGGGAAGGAAGGCTACATCTTTGATGAACAAAGAGCTGATGGGTCAAACTTGAGATGAATCCTAAATAATGTCATTTTTTTAAGATAAATTACACAAACCTATTCTGAAAGCTCTAGATGCTCTACTACCTCTTGCCATGTATACTTCCAACAAGTCTTCAAAATAAAAGATAATCCTTGCTACCCTTCATTGTGGCCATAAAGAGTGATAAAATGACTCCCAAATACTTCACAGGCAATTTAAATGCAACACAGTGCAAATTAAACTCTTCATCTTTCCAAAAACCTGCTCCAGCTACTCTTGCAGTGAACAGTATTATTAGCCATCCAAACATCTGAAGTTATCCTTAATATCCCAAGTGCAATCAAGTCTACCTTCTAAATCTATGGACACTGTCCCCTCCTCTCTATCTTCACTATTCCAGACCTGCATCACATTATGCCTGAATTACATCTTCATAATTCTTTCTCCTTTGAAGTTTCAACCTGTCCAATCTACTTTCCACATACCGCCAAAATAGTATTTCTAAAACATATATCCAACTATTTTATCCCTCAGCTTAAAATCCTTCAGTGGTTCCCAATCACCTTCAGGATAAAATCCAAACCTTGTGGCGGGGGCACTTCGGGACATTCAAATCAGGGCCCTGCCTAGACTTCAGTCTTCTCATTCCAGACTTACTAAACTGCTTGTAAGTCCATGAATGAACTCAACTTCTCAGGATTCCTAGCCTTTGTTCCCAAAATCTAAATTACTTTTCCTTGCCCTCCTCACCTGGCTAAATCCTAGTTAACCTTAAAGTTCATTCCTCCTGAAAGGCTTCTTTGGTGCCCCAATCTGGGTGGAGTGCTTGTACTTCCTTCCTAATGTTTCCATAGCACCACTGGGGCACATCTATATCATTCAGTCTTTCTTTTGTTTTCCTCTTCTACTAAACTTAGTCTATTAGCCTGTCTGTCTTTCCTCAAAGTCTCTACTCAACACAACATGTAGCAATGACTAGGCATGCAACAAATGTCTGCTGAATGAAGATCACTTCACAAAAGTCCTTCATTTGCTATTACTATCTCTATTTTGCAAATGAGGAAACTAATGGTGGTCCAGAGCCTTGTCTAAGATCACACAGGTAAAGGCATCACAACTAGGAACTGAACCAAATGTTCTGACTGTAATGGAAATAATTCTCTCTCAGAGTCTTTGCTTTTGAGGAACCACTCTATAAAATAATTGTGCCCTGCAGAGTAGTTTGCATTGGGCTAACCTGTTTCTACAGGCTGGGCATATAACCCAGGCCTTGGCTAAAGTGAAGTATCCTCCTACCCTCAACCCAGTTTGAATGATTAATTCCAGGATGGACAGTTTACTCCAAGTGTTTGTGGAGAATTTTCTAAGGACTATCAGGAAAAAAAAAATTGCACCTTCTTCATTATAAGTACAGGATATACAGTATATGAAGTACAGCAAACGGGAATCAGCTTATTTGAAAACAAAGTAGAGAAAAAAAGAAACAAGAGCTAGAAAGAGAGAAATAGAAAATGAGGAAGAATAACACTAAAGCCCTACATCCAACCATGCCTGACCATCTCCCCAAGACATATCCCAGGTTACATAGGTCAAAAATTCCCATTTTCACATCCTAGTTTGAGTTGTGGCCCTTTGGAAATCTGCACCAGCAGACCAAGAGGCCATATGGTCTGCTGGTCTGCCATTCTAGCCATTTGCCAAGCAATAATACTTTTTTCATCAGTGAATATACAAAACTGAAAAACTGTCTAATTTCAGCCATTCTATTTCTCTAGATAATGTACATAATTTTTATAAGAAAAATGGGAAAACAAAAGCATAAATTGTTCTACAAGCTTTACTCTGTACTTTGTCTAATGAATTTTTATATGCTTTCTGCTTTATAATGTATCTGTTAGTGAAAAGTGCCTCTAATGAGAAAGAAAAATACGTGACTGAATGTAATTATTGTCAAACATCTTGGGCATAACAAAAGGAGATAGGTACTTCAGAATCCAAGTCATTTCTACAGAGTTTGCTCATGCATAAATGCTTTTTTTCTCTATTCATCATTAAAAAACAAGAAAAGGATCAGTTCTTCTTAGGCCTTTGAATGAGTTCAAGTGGAAAAACCTCATCAGTAAAGAAGAGGAGGAACAGCATAGGTAATACCTAATTTTGCTTAATATTACTTTAAGTAGAAAATAAAAGGACCTTTTCAAAACTCCTTCCCTGCCTTAAGAAGCTAATGATTAATCTGGGTTCTGACAAGGAGAAGAGTGTCTCCTTGCATCTTTGATTCCAGAGTCCCTATAATCCATTCAAGTGTTGTCATCTATAAATTAAGGTCATATGCAAAATCATGACTGTAACAGTCTACTGAGTAATGGTTAGGTCTGTGCTTTTGTGAACAGAAAGAGCTTTTCAGTTGAAACACGGCATGGCAGCTTACTAGTACCTTCCTATATTCTTTTTATTCTTTTTGGTGATCTGCAGAAAATCATAAAGACACTCCAAAAAACTGAAGGGGAAGTCCAAATTATCTATTCATGGGAATGGCCTAAGGCACACCCTTTATTTATGACTCTGGGGAAGTCATAAATAAAATTCTTGTACCCCTCAAGACAACCATAAGAATTAGATCTTGGAACTAGAAACTGCCAATAAAGAAAAAATGCAAACATTCTTAACAGAAAATTAAGAAAAAAAAAAAAAGAAAATCAAAACCACATGACCCCTGCGTAATTTCACATACTGTCTTTTCTCTCCCTGGGCTCTGATCAAGCTACACTGGCCTCCTGAGGCCATGCCAGGCACACTCCTGCTGCAGGGGTTTTGTACTTGCTATTTCTTGAAACTGGAACACTCACTCTCTCTCAACACTCACATGCTTTTTCTCTCTCTTCCTTTGAGGGCTTTATCAAAAGTAACCTTCTCAGTGACTAATCACTTCTTATTGACTGACTACCTCCCCTACAAGAATATGAGCTCCATAAGGACAGGGATTAGTGTCTGACTTTTCATTGCTTTACCATCAGACTTTTTAAAAGTAATAAAGTTAGAAGTAGTAAAATTAGTCTATTTCCATTTAAAAGTAATAAATTCACTTGTCAGAACTGTAGCAAAATTTCAATAAAGGACTGTAGATATCAAAATACAACAACTGTTAAGATATCATACTCTCATAAATCTATTCATTATAGTACATTAACAATAAAATAAGTATACAATAGACTAGCTGTTCCTTACTTAGGTGACCAAAAGTATTTACTGTGCTGAAGTGGGCAACTAGCTTTATTTATTTATATTGAGGAACCTCACACTAAAGATAAAGGCAATGGGTATATTATATAGAAAAAGATAAAGTAAAACAACTACAAGAGAAATGTGTTGTCCCTTGTGACTTCTATGCAGTGTGAACACCAAGCTGAGGTCTGGGAAGCCTGCCACTGGATGCGTCACAATTAGAAGCAGAGATGCTACAGGAGAGAACGAAATATACCAAGGAAGCCAAGAAAAGCTGAGGGTTTAGGCTAGTTAGCAAGGGGAAGATGGTAGATACACTCTGGAAGCATTACCCAGGGGGAAAAAGTGGACTAGAAGCTGTCAACTGCAAGTTTCCACACCTGGTGGACAAGGAACATGACCACAAAGAAGAGAGGAACTAAAGGACAACACAAGATGCTTATACAGAGGCAAGGTGTATAGGTGCCTCTCCCTTTCTAGCATTCAGCAAGTTCCCCCCAGGCATAGCTGAGAAGAAAAGGGAATGGCAGAAGTCTAAGAGTATGCAAATTCTCCTTGGAGAATCTAAACAATAATAAACAATAATATTTAAAGAAACTATTTACAATTGAATAGGACTGAGTTTTAAATGGGTAAGATTAAACGGTAATTTTTCCCCTATCAAGCAAGAAGTCAAAAAGTATCAGATTATGTATGTACTAAATATTCTCTCTACACATCTAAGTTATATTATCAGTAAATATACAAAACCATAACAAAAATATCAGCAAATATCTGATCAAATCTAGGAAATAATTTCTTAGGCATAAAACCAATGAGAGAAATAAAAAGAAAAATCAATAGATTAGACCACATAAAATTTTAAAACTATAGGATATTAAAAACAAATACACACTTAAAAGCCAAATTTTTTAAAGTAGGAAAATTACAACAAACAAAACATACTGAAAGTTAACTAACAACCTCAACATATAAACATTTGAAAACTGGTGAAGCAATGGAATAAAAATTAGCAAATTATAATAGAAAAATCAAAAAAGATAAAAAACTAACAAACATCTAAAAAGAAAAACTGTCCAGCCTCACTAGTAGTCAATAAACTGAATTTTTAAAAATACTACTTTATGGCCAGGTGAAGTGCAATCCTAACACTTTGGGAGACCAAGACAGGTGGATTACTTGAGGTTGAGAGTTTGAGATCAGCCTTTCTAACATGGTGAAACCCTATTTCTACTAAAAATACAAAAATTAACCAGAAATTGCTTGAACCTGGGAGGCAGAGGTTGCAGTGAACTGAGATCGTGCCACTGTACTCCAGCCTGGATGACAGAGTAAGTTAAAAAAAAAAAACAAAAAAAAACTACTTTTTAACTATCAAAGACAAAAACTTTTTAAATTCAATGTTGTCAGAGTAAAATAAGGATTCTCATACACTGTAAGAAATTAGTACAAACTTCAGTGTAATTGGGCAATACTTTATTATTTTTAAAGAATATTCCCCTTATAGTAATAGAAGGAAGGAAATAAGTGATATAAACAAAATATTTACGTAATGATTATTTACTGCAGCAATCTTAACAAAAAGGGGGCACCAACAACCTAGATGATTAAAAAATAGGCACATATTTATTTATATACCTTATAAAGCCATATGAAGCATTATGCAGCCATCAAAAACATTTCATGCCAGGCACAGGGTCTCACGCCTGTGATCCCAGCACTTTGGGAAGCCGAGGTGGGCAGATCACTTGAGGTCAGAAGTTCAAGACCAGCCTGGCCAACATGGTGAAACCCCATCTCTACCAAAATACAAAAATTAACCGGGCATGGTGGCATATGCCTATAATCCCAGCTACTGGGGGGTGACGCACAAGAAATGCTTGAACCCAGAAGGCAGAGGTTGCAGTGAGCCAAGATCACACCACTGCATTCCAGCCTCGGTGACAGAGTGAGACTCTGTCTCAAAAAAAAAAAGAAAAAAGGAAAAAATTTCTTAAAATTAAGGATATGACAAATAGCCATAAGTGAAGAGAGAGTACTATATTGCATATAGAAGATACACAAATTACGATATATCCATACAAAGAACACTAACCAGCAATAGAAAAGGGCAAAACCCAGATATAAGCAACATGGATGATTCCCCAAACAAGAAAATCATTATACAAAGTGAAAGAAGCCACACATTAATGCTATATGAGTTTAGTTTTAAAAAGTTCAACCACAGGCAAAAACTAGTCTATGGTAAAAAAAAAAAAAATAGTGATTATTTCTGGGAGGAGGGTGTGTCAAGCACAGAGAGGTCTGAAGAAACTCAGGTGATGTGAACATTTATATTTTGATCTGAGTGGCAATCACAGGAGGATATATATATATCTGTAAAAAGTCATCAAATAAAGTATAAATACATATACACATAAAATAAAGTCATCAAGAGGTACACTTAAGATTTCTACATTTTACTGTATGTCTATCATATTTTATTTATCATGCTTTATATTTTGTTTATCATGTTTATTTTGTAGTACTTTATCTCATAAACTACTAAAAATTTGCATATAAAGGACAACTTCAACTTGGTTAAATATATTTAAATGCAAAGAAAAAAGAATGTAAAGTACATGAATATATAAAAAGTGGCAAAATTTAGCCTTATTTCTATTTTCTTTTTTCCTTTCTGCATTTTCCACATACCTACAATGAGTTTTATGAACAGAAAAAATAAACACTAAACTTTATTTTGAAACTTCTGCCATGTTTCTAAAAGAAACTTCTGTTATACTTGTAACTATCACAAAGTGAAACCCCATCTCTACTGTTACTGTGCAGAAAGACAGTAAATGCTTCCTCCCTCCAATAAATTCCCTGTAAATTACAAACATTCACATTCATTCATGTATTTGGGCAGATCAAAAAAAAACTGAGCTCTGCTTGGTAAATGAATGAGAAAGTCAACTGGAAAGTCAACACTACCAACTGTGAAATGACTTTAAGACTTGGTCTTCTCTGCAACAAACACAGGGCCCTCACGACACAATAAAAACTAATTCCTTCAAATCTTTTAGGTTTGTGGGGTAGAGAAAAAAAAACAGTTCCTGAAAACTGGTTTTTTTTTAAGTTATTACTTTAAATATTCCTTGTGAACCTGCTTTATCTAAATTCCATGCAAAATGCCAAGCATCAATTGGATTTACAACAAAAATACTCTTTTGGGTTTGAGAAACTTTTACAACATGCATAAAATATTAAGAAAAAAAAAACAAAAAAGACATACAAACCTCTGATTGTACATGCCCCGAAAGTTGTAATTAGCTCTATAATTTGGGAATGGCTTTGGATCTAATGGCCTGTAGATGGCAGGCTCTCCCCTTTTCATAGCAAGCCCATTCAGTTCCACAGTTGGAGTTATACTGCCTGTTTAAAAAAAAAAAAATATTAAAGGCACACAAATGAAATATCTTCACAATAAATCATGCAAGCTATATTTATGCTACATTTAACTACTATGGAAGAAGGTAAGAATGATGGACCACTTGTCAGAGTTTCTAAGAAACTCCATGAACAAAGGCAAAAACAAAGAAAACAGTTTCTAATAAAATTTTCTTGGAATTTTGCAATGTTTTCTGTACATTAAAATTTGTGTGTGAAATCATTACTATTAAAACATAGTAAACAGAAGATCCTTAGACTGCTTAGCGTGAATATTATTTTTTAAAGTACTGAACTTTACCATTACTTACCCCAGAAAGCCTGCATGTATTTAATCATTAAAAACATCATCTGTGAATGTTTTTATTTATACTTTGGTAATTAAATAACTAAGCATTGACAATAAAGTCATCAGTGGTTCTTGGACTTAACTACCTAAAAAGGTTTTTTGAATTTTCTTCTATAACCACCAAGACAGAGTAAATATAAGCAGTATTTCCTGAAACTAAAATGTCACCTATTCCTCACAAATATTAAACATATGTACAAGCAGCATTATTGATAAAAACAAAAGACTGGAAACAACCTAAACAACATCAGTGCAGCACCAGTTACATAAATGTCCATACCATAAATCACTGAACAGCCATAAAAGGAGGAAGAATACTACACACCTTGCTTTTTTTTAAACTTAACAATATACCTTGGAGGTTATACCTTAGCAATGTAGGGTATAATGTTAAATGAAAAAAAAGGCAAATTATCAAATACTGTGTGCTTTAACATTATCTTTTGTCTAAGAAAGGAGAAAATAAAATATAAATACATATTTGCTTACTTTTTTTGGCATGTGTTCCTACATATTTGCTTACTTTAAAAAAAAAACCCAAAACTAAAAGAGATAAAAAGTTACTTTTAGCTTGGCAAAGCCACTGTAGCCATACTGCCTCTCTAGATTCCTCCTCTCTAGGCAGGGCGTCTCTGAAAGAAAGGCAGCAGCCCCAGTCAGGGGCTTTTAGATAAAACTCCCATCTCCCTGGGGTAGAGCACCTGGAAAAAGGGGCAGCTGTAGGCACAGCTTCAGAGACTTAAACGTTCCTGCCTGCCAACTCTGAAGAGAGCAGCAGATCTCGCAGCATAGCACTTGAGCTCTGCTAAGGGACAGACTGCCACCTCAAGTGGGTCCCTGACCCCTGTACCTCCTGACTGAGAGACACCTCCCAGGAGGAGTCGACAGACACCTCATATAGGAGAGCTCTGGCTGGTATCTAGCATATGCCCCTCTGGGACAAAGCTTCCAAAGGAAGGAACAGGCTGGAATCTTTGCTGTTTTGCAGCCTCCACTGGTGATACCCCAGCAAACAGGGTCTGGAGTGGACCTCCAGAAAACTCCAGCAGACCTGCAGCAGAGGGGTCTGACTGTTAGAAGGAAAACTAACAAACAGAAAGGAATAGCATCAACATCAACAAAAAGGGCATCCGCACAGAAACCCCATCCGAAGGTCAACAACATCAAAGACCAAAGGTAGATAAATCCATGAAGATGAGGGAAAAAAAACACACAAAAAGGCTGAAAATTCCAAAAACCAGAATGTCTCCTCCAAAGGATCACAACTCACCAGCAAGGGAACAAAACTGGACAGAGAATGAATTTGACAAACTGACAGAAGTATGCTTCAGAAGGTGAGTAATAACAAACTCCTCCAAACTAAAGGAACATGTTCTAACCCAATGCAAGGAAGCTAAGATCCTTGAAAAAAAGATTAGAGGAATTGCTAACTAGAATAACCAGTTTAGAGAAGAACATAAATGACCTGATGGAGCTGAAAAACGTAGCACAAGAACTTCCTGAAGCATACACAAGTATCAATAGCTGAATCGATCAAGGAGAAAAAAGGATATCAGAGATTGAAGATCAACTTAATGAAATAAAGCAAGAAGACAAGATTAGAGAAAAAAGAAGGCAAAGGAATGAACAAAATCTCCAAGAAATATGGGATTATGTGAAAAGACCAAATCTACATTTGATTGGTGTACTTGAAAGTGATGGGCAGAATGGAACCACGTTGGAAAACACTCTTCAGGATATTATCCAGGAGAACTTCCCCAACCTAGCAAGACAGGCCAACACTCAAATTCAGGAAATACAGAGAACATCACAAAGATACTCGTCAAGAAAAGCAACCCTAAGACACATCATCATGAGATTCACCAAAGTTGAAATGAAGGAAAAAATGGTAAGGAAAGCTAGAGAGAAAGGCTGGGTTACCCACAAAGGGAAGCCCATCAGACTAACAGTGGATCTCTCTGCAGAAACCCTAAAAACCAGAAAAGAGTAGAGGCCAATATTCAAGATTCTTAAAGAATATTCAAGCCAGGATTTCATATCCAGCCAAACTAAGCTTCTAAGGAGAAATAAAATCATTTACAGACAAGCAAATGCTGAGCGGGTCTGTCACCACCAGGCCTGCCTTACAAGAGCTCCTGAAGAAAGCACTGAATATGGAAAGGAAAAACCAGTACCAGCCACTGCAAAAACATACCAAATTGCAAAGACCATTGATGCTATAAAGAAATTGCATCATATTTGCCTGCATCAACTAACAGGCAAAATAACCAGCTAGCATCATACTGACAGGATTAAATTCACATATAACAATATTAACTTTAAATGTAAACCGGCTAAATGCCCCAAATAAAAGACACAGAGTGGCAAATTGGATAAAAGAGTCAAGACCCATTGGTGTACTGTATTCAAGAGACCCATTTCACGTACAAAGACACACATCAGCTCAAAATAAAGGGATGGAGGAAGATTTACCAAACAAATAGAGAGCAAAGAAAAAGCAGGGGTTATAATCCTAGTCTCTGATAAAACAGACTTTAAACCAACAAAGATCAAAAGAGACAAAGAAGGGCATTACCTAATGGTAAAGGCATCAATGACACAAGAAGAGCTAACTATCCTAAACATATATACACCCAATACAGGAAATCCCAGATTCATAAAGCAAGTCCTTAGAGACTTACAAAGAGGCTTAGACTCCCACAAAATAATAGTGGGAGATGAAGTCTGTCAATATTAGCCAGATCAACAAGACAGAAAGTTAACAAAGATATTCAGGACTTGAACTCAGCTCTGGAACAAGTGGGCCTAATAGACATTTATAGAACTCTTCAGCCCAAACCAACAGAATATACATTCTTCTCAGCACCACATCAACTTATTCTAAAATTGACTACATAATTGGAAGCAAAACACTCCTCAGCAAAAAAATGCAAAAGAACAGAAATCATAACAATCTCTAAGATCACAGTGCAATCAAATTAGAACTCAGGATACTCACTCAAAACTGCACAACTACATGGAGACTGAACAACCTGCTCCTGAATGACTACTGGGAAAATAATGAAATTAAAGCAGAAATAAATAAGTTCTTTGAAACCAATGAGAACAAAGACAAAAACGTACCAATCTCTGTGACATAGCTAAAGCTGCGTTTCAGAGGGAAATTTATAGCACTAAGTGCCCACAGGAGAAAGTGGGAAAGAGCTAAAATCGACACCTTAACATCACAAGTAAAAGAACTAGAGAAGCAAGAGCAAACAAATTCAAAAGCTAGCAGAAGACAAGAAGTAACTAAGATCAGAGCAGAACTGAAGGAGAGAGAGACATGAAAAACCCTTCAAAAAAAAAAAATCAATGAATCCAGGAGCAGATTTTTTGAAAAGATTAACAAAATAGATAGACCACTAGCCAGACTAATAAAGAAGAAAACAGAAAAGATTCAAATAGACACACAAAAAATGATAAAGGGGCTATCACCACTGATCCCACAGAAATACAAACTACCATCAGAAAATACTATAAATACCTCTATGCAAATAAACTAGAAAAATCAAGAAGAAATGGATAAATTCCTGGACATACATCCTCCCAAGACTAAATTAGGAAGAAGTCGAATCCCTGAAAAGACCAATAACAAGTTCTGAAATTGAGGCAGTAATTAATAGCCTACCAACCAAAAAAAGCCCAGGATCAGACAGATTCACAGCCGAATTCTACCAGAGGTTAAAAAGAGGAGCTGGTACCATTCCTTCTGAAACTATTATGAACTATAGAAAAAGAGGGACTCCTCCCTAACTCATTTTATGAGTCCAGCAACAACCTGATACGAAAACCTGGCAGAGACACAACTAAAAAGAAAATTTCGAGCCAATATCCCTGATGAACATCGGTGCAAAAATCCTCAATAAAATACTGACAAAACGAATCCAGCAGCACATCAAAAAGCTTATCCACCAAGATCAAGCTGGCTTCTTCCCTGGGATGCAAAGCTGGTTCAAAATATACAAATCAATAAATGTAATCCACCACATAAACAGAACGAATGATAAAAACCACGATTGTCTCAATAAATGCAGAAACTGCCTTCAATAAAATTCAACACTCCTTCATGCTAAAAACTCTCAATAAACTAAGTATTGACGGAACATATCTCAAAATAGTAAGAGCTATTTATGACAAACCCACAGCCAATATCATACTAAATAGGCAAAAGCTGGAAGCATTCCCTTTGAAAACCAGCACAAGACAAGGATGCCCTCTGTCACCATTCCTATTCAACGAAGTACTGGAAGTTCTAGCCAGGGCCATCAGGCAAGAGAAGGAAAGAAAGGGTCCTCAGATAGGAAGAGAGGAAGTCAGCTTATCTCTGTTTGTAGATGACATGATTGTATATTTAGAAAACCCCATGGTCTCAGCCCCAAATCTCCTTAACCTGATAAGCAACCTCAGCAAAGTCTCAGGATGCAAAATCAGTATGCGAAAATCACAAGCACTCCTTTACACCAATAACAGACAAACAGAGAGCCAAATCATGAGTGAACTCAAATTTGCAATTGCTACAAAGAGAATAAAACACCTAGAAACACAACTTACAAGGGATGTGAAGGACCTCTTCAAGGACAACTACAAACCACTGCTCAAGGAAATAAAAGAGGACATAAACAAATGGAAAAACATTCCATGCTCATGAACAGGAAGAATCAATATCGTGAAAATGGCCATATTGCCCCAAGTAATTTATAGATTCAATGCTATTCCCATCAAGCGACCACTGACTTTCCTCACAGAATTAGAAAAAAACACTTTAAATTTCACATGTAACCAAAAAAGTGCCCATATAGCAAAGACAATGCTAAGCAAAAAGAACACAGCTGGAGGCATAATGCAACCTGACTTCAAACTATACTACAAGGTTACAGTAACCAAAACAGCATGGTACTGGTACCAAAACAGATATATAGACCAATGGAACAGAACAGAGGCCTCAGAAATAATGCCACACATCTACAACCATCTGATCTTTGACAAACCTGACAAAAACAAGCAATGGGGAAAGGATTCTCTATTTAATAAATGACGTTAGGAAAACTGGCTAGCCATATGCAGAAAAGTGAAACTGGACCCCTTCCTTACGCCTTATACAAAAATTAACTCAAGATGAATTAAAGACTTACACCTAAGACCTAAAACCATAAAACCCTAGAAGAAAACTTAAGCAATGCCATGCAGGACACAGGCATGGGCAAAGACTTCATGATTAAAACACCAAGAGGAATGGCAACAAAAGCCAATATTCACAAATGAGATATAATTAAACTAAGGAGCTTCTGCACAACAAAAGAAACTATCATCAGAGTGGACAGGCAACCTACAGAATGGGGGGAAATTTCTGCAATCTATCCATCTGACAAAGGGCTAATTTCCAGAATGTACAAAGAACTTAAACAAATTTACAAGAAAAAAAAAATCAAAAAGTGGGTAAAGGATATAAACGGAAACTTCTCAAAAGAAGATATTTATGCAGTCAATAAACATGAAAAAAGGCTCATCATCACTGGTCATTAGAGAAATGCAAATCAAAACCACAATGAGATACCATCTCATACCAGTTAGAACAGCAATCATTAAAAAGTCAGGAAACAACAGACGCTGGAGAGGATGTGGAGAAATAGGAATGCTTTCACACTGTTGGTGAGAGTGTAAATTAGTTCAACCACTGTGGAAAACAGTGTGGCAATTCCTCAAGGATATAGAACCAGTAATACCATTTGACCCAGCAATCCCATTACTGGGTATATACCCAAAAGATTATAAATCATTCTACTATAAAGACACATGCACACATATGTTTATTGTAGCACAGTTCACAATAGCAAAGACTTGGAACCAACTCAAATGCCCATCAATGATAGGCAGGATAAAGAAAATGTGGCACATATACACCATGGAATACTATGCAGCCATAAAAAAGGATGAGTTCACGTCCTTTACAGGAACATAAATGAAATTGGAAACCACCATTCTCAGTAAACTAAAACAGGAGCAGTAAACCAAACACCACATGTTCTCACTCATAAGTAGGAGTTGAACAATGAGAACACATGGACACAGGGAAGGGCACATCAGATAGCGGGACCTGTCAGAGGGTAGAGGGCTATGGGAGGGATAGCATTAGAAATACTGAATGTAGATGACAGGTTGATGGGTGCAGCAAACCACCATGATACATGTATACCTATTTAAGAAAACTGCACATTCTGCACAGGTATCCCAAAACTTAAAGTACAATTTAAAAAAAACATTACTTATAGGAAGAAGGCACAAACAGGAGGAATAGAAGCTATATGTCTCTGAATGTACACTGTTTTATAGATTTTACTTTGAAAACATGAATATTTTTATATAATTATAGAAATCAAAATTTCATCCAAAAGGGGTAGGGGAGCAATCCCTAAAATCGAAAGAAAACTGGAACTAAATCTATTTATGGTGACTTAAGCACAGAGAGAAGTTTTTCAAAAGACTTTAAACACTGTAAAATAGCCATAAGATCCTAAAGAGAAAAAAAAATCTTAAACTGTTTTCAGTAATCACATTGTTAGTAACAAGTAATATGCTTTTAACTTAATTCAAACAAAATTAAATCAAAATGAAGACAAAGAAATCTCTAAAAAGAAAACAAGAGCCGGGTGCGGTGGCTCACGCCTGTAATCCCAGCACTTTGGGAGGCCGAGGCGGGTGGATCACAAGGTCAAGAGATCGAGACCATCCTGGTCAACATGGTGAAACCCCGTCTCTACTAAAAATACAAAAAATTGGCTGGGCATGGTGGCGCATGCCCGTAATCCCAGCTACTCAGGAGGCTGAGGCAGGAGAATTGCCTGAGTCTAGGAGGCGGAGATTGCGGTGAGCCGAGATCGCGCCATTGCACTCCAGCCTGGGTAACAAGGGCGAAACTCCGTCTCAAAAAAAAAAAACAGAAAACAAAGCAATTAAAACTGAACAGTAAATAAAATTGGTGGCCTTAATCATACAAAGGGTAATTATTTCAAATAACTTTAAAATACAGTCAAATAACCACATATCCTAAAGACATTTTTAAAACCCTGAAAACAAATCATAAACTGTTTCCAGTAATCATGGTGTTAATAATACTGGTGTCCCTCTGTCTCAGTGCAATTGCTATTATAAAATTATTATATAGAGAGACATAAAATAGATTAAAGAAGTAATTAACCGGCCGGGCGCGATGGTTCATGCCTATAATCCCAGCACTTTGGGAGGCCGAGGCGGGTGGATCACGAGGTCAAGAGATCGAGACCATCCTGGTCAACAAGGTGAAACCCCATCTCTACTAAAAATACAAAAATTAGCTGGGCATGGTGGTGCGCGCCTGTAATCCCAGCTGCTCGGGAGACTGAGGCAAGAGAATTGCTTGAACCCAGAAGGCGGAGGTTGCGGTGAGCCGATATCGTGCCATTGCACTCCAGGCTGGGTAACAACAGCGAAACTCCATCTCAATAAATAAATAAATAAATAAAAATTAAAAAGAAATAATTAACATTAGAAAGATTTTTAGTATATAAAGAGACACAAATATAAAATCACATACAGTACATAAAACCCTGTAGTCTTAAATCTGAACTGAAAACATCAAAACGAATTCATGATGTATTTTCTCCTAAGAAAAAAAAAAAACGCATGGTATTTCCTAGCTTAAGTATCCACTTAAGAGGCCTAAAAGCCATAAGCAGTCCTTTAAGCAAAGAGGATCACCAGCATACAGAGTCTGGTTTATAATTATCATTTCCCAACTTCAGAAAAACAACAATTCTTGAAGAAATGGTTGCTTCCAAAGCATGAGACTGGTAAATAAAAGGAAATAACTAAGTACTTACCTTGACTTTACAGAACAAATCATACTCAAAGAAAACAGATAATGAAGGAAAAGTTCTTCATTAGCTAGAAGGATTCCAGTCAATAAATGCAGAAAAGATGACCCTCCCATCTAGCAACTATTGATAAAATAATGGATCTTCTTGGCAATGGGCATTGACAGGCTTCTACGATCATTAGGTCAACTGGAGAACTTTATGGGAAACATGATAATGGACGAACCAGCTAGGATAACTGGACCTACTGATCTATCTAAAAGAATCACAAAATAAAAGATAACAAGAAATTAAAAAGCCTTCTGATGTAGTACAACATGAAGTAGACAAAACTACCTATAAAACAATTACCAAAAACTTCAAACCTGAATCTGTGTAGCCTCTAGGTTATCAGTTTACAAGAAATACAAAACCAAGAACACAGAAATTCTATAGGACTAATGAGCTGGTTTCTTAAACAAATAATTATGTAGAAAAATAAAGATGAAAAAGGGATTCTATACCTTAAAAATTAAACTAAACAGACATTATCAACCAAATGCAATAAATGATCCTCATTTTAATCTTTATTCAAATAAACCAATTATAAAAAGAGTGAGGCCGACGTGGTGGCTCATGCCTGTAATCTCAGCACTTTGGGAGGCTGGGTTGGAGGAAAGGGGGCAAGGAGATCACCTAAGACTAAGGGTTTGAGTTTATGGTACTTTCATAGAAAACATTTACAGAGTAACTTCAAACTATGAGATGCCTCCAAGTAATGTTAAGTATTATTATTTTGAGTATGTGAGAGTTGGATCCAGGTTTCAGAAGGATAATCATCACATAGGGTTTCTTGTGTATCTTGATCACAACACAGCACTCTAGCCTGAGTGATGGAGCAAGACCTGTCTCTAAAAACATAAAATAATTTCTTAAAAAATTTTAATGAGGCAGTAAGACAAATCTGCACTCTGGACATTTTTAATATTAAGGAGTTATTGTTTTGTTTGCTTGATAGTGATATTGGGATTTGTTTTTTAAGAGTTATCTTAAAATTCAGTATGAATCTTTAAAGACACATTTACGGATGAAATCATACATCTGAGATTTGCTTCAAAGTAATCTAGGGAGAGACAGATGAGAAACAAGATTGGCTGGCTGCCATGAGCTGGTAATTGTTGAAGCTGGTGAGGGATACTAGGGACATTCACTATCTTATTCTCTTGTGTAAAATTTGAAAAATTCCACAATTAAAAAAACACACAATGTAAAATTATGTCACGCTATTTTAAGTACCAGAAGTTTAGTTAAAACATATGTATATATGTTCTAACTAATCATGAAGATGAATATAAAGCTTTTATAGAAAGTGAAATTCACTGTAAATCCTCTGATATTTTATTTGAATCATGCCTTTGTACCATACATTTAAGATCCCATTCATTACATATAAAAATGGGTCCACTTATCGCAGCAGAGAAATTGGGGCTGGCATAAAGTACCAGCCAAGGGGAGGCAGAGCCTGACACAAATGTAAAATTGGCATCCAGGTTATAAGCAACTCAACAAGAGTCAATACACTGCCCATTTCATTTCTAAAGAATTAATGTGAAAACACTGAAGAGCATAATAACAGGAATAAAATCAAAGTTAAGAAGAAGGAAAAGGGAAAAATAAAGCGAGAAGGAGGAGGACAGAGAAGGAGGAAGAAAGAAGAACAGCAAAGAAAAGTTAACCTAATGAATATTAAGTTCAATTAGTCCAAATCCCTGATTTAATATATTCACTTAACAGCAAAAGAAAGTCAAGCATAAAGAGGTTCTCTCTTCTTCCTTTCTTTCTTTTTCTTTCTTTCTTACAGAATTTTACTGAAGGGTAAGTAAAATTCACAAACCTTAAGCATGTAGTTCAGTGAATTATTACATATGTAAACACTTATGACTGCCATCATATCAAGATATGAACATTTCCATCACCCAGAAAGTGCCTTCAGCCTCTTTCCAAGTCAATATCCACCTCCCCAGGTTACCCATTCTGACTTCAGGCATTATAGATTCGTTTGCTGCTTCTTCATATCTAAACATGTCCCACTGTCTATCTTGCTTCTTTCATTCAACATAATTTTGTTTGCATATATTAGTACTTTAAACTTCTTAAAATCACTACATAGTACTCTACTGAATGAAATACCATAATTTGCATTTTGCTGTTGATGGCACATTTGGTTTGTTTCTAATTTGGGGCTATTATGTAAAAAGCTACCTTCAACACTATTTAATAGGCCTTTTAGTTTTAGATAAGGAAAAAAATTAACAACAACAACAAGAAAAATGCTGAGTCACAGAGCAGGTTTATGTTTAACTTTATTAGAAACTGCCTAACAGTTTTCCAAAGGTATTTTTTAAACACCATACCTGTCTATGCCTTTAGTTTAAATTTTAAATTTCATAAAGACTTCTGTTTAATAATTAACGTGTTAATCTGTTGTCCAAGATTTATGTCATTTTGAATTCTACTTTGCAATCATCATATAGTCACAAATAGCGTAAGATTCAAATAGGGAAAAAAAGGAAAACAAAAAATTTGAAAGATTTCATCATTTAAGGAAGGCAATAAATAAGTAATATGATTGAAAATCACCAATGAGGTGATTTGAATATACTGTTGAGATGTACTGTCTGCCACTCATATCATAAATTGTATTTTAAAATAGGTGAAAGTGTTGTATTCATATCATTTAAATAAATAAATAACCTCATATAAATTCCTCATTTGAAAGTAAGACTACAGTCTTAGAAATGTTACAAACTGGTCTTTGTGAAGGAAAGTAGAAGAGAAGCAGAAAAGCAAAACCCATGCTAAAATATTTCCAACTCCTAGAGCAAAGTATCTCCATCTCTTTCATACAGAACTAGACTGACACCCCCACATGTGCATACAGTAATGCTTTCACAGAAAACATTTATAGAGTAACTTCAAAATATGAGATGCCTCCAAGTGATGCTCCAAGTGATGTTAAGTATTATTATTTTGAGTGTGTGAGAGTTGGATCCAGGCTTCATAAAGATAATCATCACATAGGGTTTCTTGTGTATTATAAGGCTATAATGTTATTTTATTTTGGGTTTTTTTGTTGTTGTTTGTTTATTTTTTTGAGACAAGGTCCAGGCTGTTCTTGATCTCCTGGGCTCAAGTAATCCTCCTGCCTCAGCCTCCCAAAGTGCTAGGACTACAGGGGTAAGCCACTGCTACCAGACAAGGCTATTGTGTTGACACTATAAACACACCATCAATATTTTGTGGTTCTTAGATATATTAAAAGAAATTTCTATATTTCCAATAATAAATATAAAAAGGCTAATTAGGAGTACACATATACATAAGAATTTTGAATTCCTATATGTGGTGTGTAAAAAAAAATGCTACAACTAGTTTTCAAAAAACAACATGTTACTAACACTTAGAATAGCTCTATAGAAAAAAAAAAAATCCCTGGAAAACAGCAGTCACTGAATAAATATTTGTTGAATAAATAAATTGATTAACTGAGAAACCAGATTTCCATGGAGAAATGGCTGGCTCCAGGGCTGGGGCAAGGAAAATACAAGATAACCTAGGAACACTTTATTGTGCCAAAAAGTAAGAATGTCCAGAGCATGACGGAGAAATATCAAAAGGGCAAAGGAGTCAATTGGAGAGTCCGTACCACTAGCCAAACCTGGAATATTTAAGCAACAAAACAGATAATGATAGTCACAGATTATAAACCTTTAAGTAGAATAGGAATCCAAGAGTCTACAGTGAGATAAATAAGCAAACAAAAAGATGAGGGAAAAGCAAAAGTGCTACCCTTGGGTACAATGCCAATTAATAAATCTGAAAAAGATAGTGGAATTTTAAAAATCACCCTTCGGCAAACGTCAGAGTCACAACTGATTCAGACAAGAATCATTAACAGATGCTAAATCTGGAAGGTTAAAGAAAGCTTGGTATGGAGCAGAGTATTTATATATACAGATATACACATACACACATAGTCTCCTCAGAAAACTTATCACTTATTATTCAATAACAAAACATACAGCTTAATTGACTTTATAGCAAAGAAGCCTGGCATACTCCTCATCACATGACAAAAGTCGTCAGTGATGGGAAAAGTTAATCTCAGGTATCTCCTGATACAAAGCACCAAGGTAAGTCCAAATCATTTTTGTGGTATTCATGCTAAAATGCATAAATCATGAGCAAACACCAGAAAAACTCAATTGAGGGGCATTCTACAAACTCTGTGATCTCATATTCTTCATAAATGTTAAGGTAAGAAAGACTGAGGAACTGTTACAGATTGAAGTAGAATGGAGAGAAATGTACATGTAACACATGGTCTTGATTAGATCCTGGAGCTGTAAAGGTTTGGGATGATTAGTGAAATCTGAAATGGAGTCTGGATTAAATGGTAATATGGATTAAAGTTAACTTCCTGATAGAAGAGTGTCCATGTCCTTAAGAAATACACACTGAAATATTAAGGGGTAATGGGACACCATGTCTACAACTTATTCCCAGATGATTCAAAAATGCTATCAATAGGGAATCAAGGTGAAGGATAAATCAGTAGTCTATGTAGTATTTCTACAAATTTTATATAAATCTGAAATTACTTCCATAGTTTAAAAACAAAAATAAAAGGGAGAAAGCAAAACAATCCTGTAACATATTCCCAATTACTGACAGATCAACCATGCTGTAAATGAACTTAACTCCTCATTAGGATATAACTTCTTTTTAAGACCCATCTACATACAGTGGAGTCAACACTGCATCTTACCTCCACAGACCCATTATTTCTCAATATGAGTTACAGTCACCAGGTTTACAACAAAGGTGCCACCACACTGCAGAGGGGAATAGACTATCTTTTCAATAAATGCTGCTGGATTAAATGAATGTCCATATATTTTTTAAAGAAAGAAAAATATTGAACTCTACTTCACATACATAAAACTCAATTGCTGACAGATTGTAAATCTAAATAGGAAAGATACAATAATAATGCTTCCAAAAACAATATGAAGTTATCTTCATAAACTTGTAGGAGACACAGATGTCTTAAATGGTATACCAAAAAAGCATTAACCATAAAGGAAAAGGCTAATAATTTAGCCTCCATTAAACAAGAATAGAGTTGGGTTTTACCATGTTGGCCAGGCTTGTCTCAAAAAAGCGATCCACCCACCTTGGCCTCCCAAAGTGCTGGGATTACAGGTGTGAGCCACTGCACCTGGCCTCATTAAAAAAGAATTTCTATTCACCAAAACGTACCCTTAGGAGTATAGAAAGATATTTGCAATATACATATCTGACAAATGATATGAATCCAGAATATGTAAGAACCCTGTAAGCCAATGAAAGGTAGAAAAAATTTTAAAACAGACAATGCAGATTTTCAAGTGGGAAAAACATTCCAAATACTACCTTACAACAGAGGCTAGCCTAAGGCCAACCAGCATATGAAAAGATGCTCACCTGAATTAGTTATCAGAGAAATACAAATTAAAACTACAATGAATTACTTTTTTTTTTGGTGAGAAGGTATCTTGCTCTGTCGCCCAGCCTGGAGTGCACTGGCACCATCTCAGCTCACTGCAACCTCTGCCTCCTGGGTTTAAGTGATTCTCCTGCCTCAGTCTCCCGAGTACCTGGGATTACAGGCATGCACCACCACGCCCAGCTAATTTATGTATTTTTAGTAGAGACAGGGTTTCACTACGTTGGTCAGGCTGGTCTTGAACTACCTCGTGATATGCCCTCCTCAGGCTACCAAAGTGCTGGGATTACAGGCATGAGCCACCACGTCCCACCTTAATTACTATTATACCTCTCAGAATAATAGCTAACACTTTGAAAGTTGAAGATATCAAATGTTGATGAGGATGTGGAGAGTTCTCATACTGCTGTTGGGAAGATAAACGGACATTCTTTGACATTATATATGAACAACAAATACATTCATAACTATGACCCAACAGTTCCAATCCTAGATATATTCCCAAGAGAAACGTATGCATATAAGAATACTGTTCATAGCAGTATTATGTCTAATAGCTCAAAACTGGAAACAATTCAAATATGTATAATAGCATAATGAGTACAATGTAAATTATAGTATACTCATGCAATAGAATACTACATAGCAATAAAATATTATACCATTAAATGCAACATAGGTGACTGTCACAATGAAATACTACACCATTAAATGCAACATAGATGACTCTCACAAGATAGATGACTCTCACAATATTGAGAAAAATGAGCTATCACAAGAGTCTACTGTCTGACACCAATGAGAAGGCCCAACTAAGCTGGGAGAAATCAGAATAGTGGTTTCCTTCAGAGTTGTTTAACCAATTGAAGTGGGCATCAGGGAAGCTGCCATGATATTGGTAAAGCATGTGGTAAAGTGTTCACTGCATAAAAATTCATCAAGCTCTTTAACTGTAATATGCCTTTGTCTGCATAAAATATTATACCTTATTTTAAAAGTTTGCCCCAAATAACCTATTCATTCTCTCAGCTCACTACAACACTCAACCATGGAAATTCTTATCTCCACTGGGGCCTTTCAGACACTCCCTGTTTCCTTCCTCTGACTCTTGCTGGTTTACTTCCTGCTATAATCCTCTAAACATGGACTTGACCCAGAGATCAGCATACAATTAACTGCTCTTGCTTTACATTATATGCCTTAGACAGCTTGTTTTGTTCCATTCCAAACGTCACTCTCAACAGTCCTGCAGAGTGGGAGGCACAGAGTACTCAATGCACATGAGTTTCTTTCTTTCTTCATCCGTAAACTATGGCAATGGTTTCCTTGCTTTTACATGTCAAACTGAGCTTCCTAAAATACTCCTTTAATGCATCATGCACTGCTCATAAATATTAATTCCTCTCAACTACATATAAAACTTAATCTTTTGCAATGCTGTCATTCGAGTCTGTCCCAATGTAGACTAACTACATTTCCAGTCTTATCTCCTACTAGTCATTTACCTGCTCTAATTAAAAACCATCTATAAATTTTTTTTAGCAAATCCATTGTCCAGATCCCTACTTGAAAGCCTTTCCTCACAGTATTCCCTCCATCTAGAATATTCTTCCCTCTCCTCTATACTTGCCTACTTTCATTCCAAGCCTGTATCTTACTTCAACTACTTCAGCCCATGTTTATCATTACCTGCAATACTGATGGCTGTTATTGTCTACTTAGCATTTAATCTTCACCATCAAGTTACGTGTTCATATACAAGACTTTAAGACCCTCACTGAAAAGGACAATGTTTTATACCTCTTAGATACGTAAAAAGCGAGTGTAAAATAAATCGTGGTGGTGGTAGTACTAATGATCAACCAGTATTCTGAAGAGGCTTTTAAAAATTAAATCTTTTAGGAACTTAGGAATTTTTTTTCTACTTCATAAATACTGCAATCAGTTGAAAAGAAGCACAGAGCCTTGTAATCGGAAAGCCATGGATTCTGCAAAGAGTAGTCCTTGAAAGAGCAGAGTATATCAACTGAGCAAGGACCACATGAGAATGAAACAAGTCTCTATGTGATCTGATTATGAATAGAAGCAAGTAGAAAATGATTAAATAGATTTTAGAGTTATTGTTGACAGGCACAAAACCTTTTTTTTAACCTCCATAAGAAAAATACCTAAGGTGAAATTAATACTGACTGGAAGGTAACCACTTGAATTAATCAGTTAACAAATAAGTAAATGAATACATGGCTGGTACTCAAATTATAGTAATTCCAATAACCTAATGTTATCAATTAATATACTATGTCCAAAATACAGGTTTGCCTTTCCCAATAGATAACTGGACATATAGATTTACGGAGGTCACCTGGAGAAAATGGTGGGTATCAGGCAGGACTAACTTGCAGCTCCCACTTGGACAGACAAAACAGCATGTGGAGACTCACAATGTGAACTTTGCTCCAAGAACCACCACAAGAACATAACAGGAAAACCTAAAGAATTCACAGACCCTTTGAAAGAAGCGACTTGCTGCTGCAAACCCTGTGAGACAGCCAAAACACTGTGAGTGCCCAAAGTGTGAGAGGGGGAATGTCTGCCTCCAAACATACATCCTCACTGGAGAACCTGAAAATCCAGATCACGGGAGAAGAATTTAACCTTACCTAGAGCGAAAACAAATTTAGAGAACTGAGCAAAACATAAAAGCAGAAGAAGCAGGCCAGTCATAGTGGCTCACACCTGTAATCCCAACACTTTGGGAGACTAAGGCAAGTGGACTGCTTGAGCCCAGCAGTTTGAGACAAGTCTGGCCAATATGGTGAAACCCCAGCTCAACTTAAAATACAAAAAAAAAAAAATAGCTGGGCATGGTTGTGCACACCTGTAATCCCAGCTACTTAGGAGACTCGGGCAGGAGAATCACTTGAGCCCGGGAGGCAGAGGCTGCAGTGAGCCAAGATCATGCCACTGTACTCCAACCTGGGCAACAGAGTGAAACCCCATTTAAAAAAAAAAAAAAAGCTGGGCATAGTGGCTCATGCCTGTAATCCCAGCACTTTGGGAGGCTGAGGCGGGCAGATCACCCAAGGTCCAAAGTTCAAGACCAGCCTGGGCAACATGGTGAAACCCCATCTCTACTAAAAATACAGAAACTTAGCTGGGTGTGGTGGCGGGCACCTATAATCCTAGGGAGGCTGAGGCAGGAGAATCGCTTGAACCCAGGAGGCAGAGGTTGCAGTGAGTGAAGATTGTGCCATTGCACTCCAGCCTGGGTAACAGAGTGAAAGTTCATCTCAAAAAAAAAAAAAAAAAGAAAAGTAGAAGAAGCAGTGGTAAGAGAGCCCTAAAGGCACTCCCAGTCCCCAGGGAAGCCATTTTTTTTACTTTTATCTCACAGGGGTCCTTCAGGAGGATAGCCAGTGGAATTGGAGAAGGGCCACACTGAGAAAAAGACTTCCAGCTGAACACTATAATAATTTTGACAGAATGTAAATTTTCCTGGGCAGAGGCAGAGAATAGGTGACTGATAGAAAGTACAGTTATAAGAACAGAAGCCATGGCAGGCAAGAAGAGGCAAGGCCTGAAAGCCCTGCTTACTTTCTCAACAGGAAAGCTTGTAGCCTGGGGTAAATGCTTTTTCTGCAGACACTCCCCAATACCAGCCTGAAGCCCAGTAGCTCCACTGGATAGCTAGACCTAGAAGAAAAATAACCATCGATATAGTTCCACTCTCAGGAAGCCCCATTCATAGGGGAAGGGGGAAACAAACCAGATCAAGAGATCACCTTGTGGTTTAAAAGAATCTGAACAGCAGCTCTTGAGTCCAAGATCTTTTCTCTGACACAGTATAAGAAGGAACTAGAAAAACAATTCTGGTAATATGACAAAACAAGGTTCTGTAACACCCTCAAAAATCACACTAGTTCACCAGCAATGGATCCAAACCAAGAAGAAATCTCGGCATTACCAGAAAAAGAATTCAGTAGGTTGATTATTAATAGCTCAAGGACACACTAGAGAAAGGTGAAAGGCAACTTAAAGAAATTTTTTAAATAACACAAGAAATGGATGAAAAAACTTCTAGAGAAATAGAATCATAAATAAAACAGTGGCTCAAGCCTGTAATCCCAGCACTTTGGGAGGCCAAGGTGGGTGGATCACGAGGTCAAGAGATCGAGACCATCCTGGTCAACATGGTGAAACAAGTCTCTACAAAAAATTAGCTGGGCATGGTGGTGCGTTCCTGTAATCCCAGCTACTCAGGAGGCTGAGGCAGGAGAATTGCCTGAACCCAGGAGGCGGAGGTTGCGGTGAGCCAAGATCGCGCCATTGCACTCCAGCCTGGGTAACAAGAGCGAAACTCCGTCTCAAAAAAAAAAAAAAAAAGAATCATAAATAAAAAAACAGTCACAGCTTCTGAAAATGAAAGACACACTTAGACACATGCAAAATATACTAAAAAGTTTCAACAACAGAACCAAACAAGTAGAAGAAAGAACTTCAGAGCTTTCGAAAGACAAGGCTTTCGAATTAACCCAATCCGGCAAAGACAAAGGAAAAATAATTTTAAAACATGAACAAAGCCTCCAAGAAATGTGGGATTATGTTAAATGACCAAACCTAACAATATCTGGTATTCCTGAGGAAGAAGAGAAATCTAAGTTTGGAAAACTTATGTGAAGAATAATCCAGGAAAACTTCCCTGGTCTTGCTAGAGATCTAGACATTCAAATACGAGAAAGTCAAGGAACACCCGGGAAATTCATCACGATAAAGGTCATCACCTAGGCACACAGTCAATCAGATTATCTAAAGTCAAGACAAAGAAAATAATCTTAAGAGATGTGAGGAAAAAGCACCAGGTAACCTATAAAGGAAAATCTATCCGATTAACAACAGACATCTCAGCATACAATCTATAAGCCAGAAGGGATTGATTGGGGTCCTATCTTTAGCCTCTTTAAATAATTATCAGTCAAGAATTTGATATCCAATGAAACTAAGCTTCATTAATGAAGGGAAGATAAAAGTATTTTTCAAACAAACGCTGAGAGAATCTGCCAATACCAAGCCAGCACTGCAAGAACTGCTAAAGGAGTTATAAAATCTTGAAACAAAGCCTCAGAATAGAACCTACTTAAAGCATAAATCTCGCAGGGCCTATAAAACAATAATACAATGAGAAAAAAACAAAAAAGAAAAAAAAGTTATTCAGGCAACAACTAGCATGATTAATAAAATAGTACCTCACATCTCAATACTAACACTGAATGTAAATGGCCTAAATGCTCCACTTTAAAGATATAGAATGGCAGAATGGGTAACAATTCACCAAGTATCTGCTTTTTTCAAGAGACTCACCTAACACATAAGGACTCACATAAACTGAAGGTAAAAGGGTGAAAAAAGATATTTCGTGCAGATACCAAAAGCTAGCAGGAATAGCTATTTTTACATCAGACAAAACAGACTTTAAAGCAACAACAGTTAAAAACGACAAAGAAGAACATTACATAATGCTAAAAGGACTAGTCCGACAGGAAAATACCACCTAACATATAATATGCACCTAACACTAGAGCTCCCAATTTATAAAACAATTACTTCTCGTCTTTAATAAATGAGATAGAGAGAAACATAATAGTGGGAGACTTCAATACTCCACTGACAGCACTAGACAGGTCATCAAGACAGAAAGTTAACAAATAAACAATGGACTTAAACTATACCATACAACAAATGGGTGTAACAGATATATACAGAACATTCTACCCAACAACTGCAGAATATACATTCTATTCATCACCACATGGAACATACTCCAAGATAGACCAAGCCACAAAACAAGTCATAATAAATTTAAGAAAATCAAAATTACATCAAGTACTCTCTCAGACCACAGTGGAATAAAACTGGAAATCAACTCCAAAAGGAACATTTGAAATCAGGAAAATACACGGAAATTAAATAACCTGCTCCTGAATGATTGTTGGGTCAACGACAAAATCAAGATGGAAATTTAAAAATTTGAACTGAACCATAATAATGACACAACCTATCATAACCTCTGGGTGCTAAGAGGAAAGTTTACAGCATTGAATGCCTGCATGAAAAACTCTAAAAGAGCACAAATAAGACAATCTAAGGTCACACCTCAAGAACTAGAGAAACGAGAACAAACTAAACCCAGCAGAAGAAAAGAAATAACAAAGATGAGAGCAGAACTCAATGAAATTGAAACCAAAAAAATACAAAATATAAATGAAACAAAAAGCTGTTCTTTGAAAAGGTAAACAAAATTGATAGAACATTACCAAGATTAACCAAAAAAAGAAGAGAAAAGATCCAAATAAGCTCAATTAGAAACAAAACAGGAGATATAAGAACTGATATCACAAAAATAAAAAATATTCAAGACTACTATGAACATCTTTACATATACAAACTAGAAAGCCTAGAGGAGACAGATAAATTCCTGAAAATATACAACCCTTCTAGATTAAACCAGTAAGAAACAGAAACTCTGAACTGACCACAGCCAGACTGAAATGGTAATTTTAAAACTGCCAACAACAACAACAACAAAAAGTCCAGGACCAGAGGGATTCACAGCTGAATTCTATCAGACATTCAAAAAAGAAATGGTACTAATCCTATTGGCACCATTCTAAAAGACAGAGAAAGTGGGAATCCTCCCTAAATCATTCAATGAAGTCATTATCACTCTGATACCAAAAACAGGGAAGGACATAACAAAAAAAGAAAGCCACAGACCAATACAATATCCCTGATGAACATAGATGCAAAAATCCCCAACAAAATATTAGCTAACTGAATCCAACAGCACATTAAAAAGATAATTGACCATGACCAAGTGGATTTCATACCAGGGATGCAGGGACAGTTTAATATCCACAAGTCAATAAATGTGATACACCACATAAACAGAATTAAAAGCAAAAATCACATGATCATCTCAACAGACAAAGAAAACGCATCTGACAAAATCCAGCATCCCTATGTGATTAAAATCCTCAGCAAAATCGGCATAGAAGGGACATACCTTAAGGTAATAAAAGCATCTATAACAAACCCACAGCCAACATTATAATGAACAGGAAACAAGTTGAAAGCATTCTCCCTGAGAAGCAGAACAAGACAAGGATGCCCACTTTCACCACAGCTATTCACCATAGTGCTGGAAGTCCTAGTTGGAGCAATTGACAAGAGAAAGAAATAAAGGGCACCCAAATCAATATTAAGAGGAAGTCAAACTGTTGCTATTTACTGATGATATGATCGTATACCTAAAAAACCCTAAAGACTCATCCAAAAAGCTCCTAGATCTCATCAATGAATTCAGTAAAGTTTCAGAATACAAATTAAATGTACACAAATCAGTAGCTCTGCTACAAACCTGCAGCGACCAAGCTGAGAATCAAATTAAGAATTCAACCCCTTTCACAATAGCTGGAAAAAAAAATACTTAGGAATATACCTAACCAAGAAGGTGAAAGAAGTCTACAACAAAACTTACAAAACACTCCTGAAAGAAATCACAGAGGATACAAACAAATGGAAACACATCCAAACTACGGGATAGGTAGAATCAATATTGTGGAAATACCATACTGCCAAACGCAATCTACAAATTCTTATCAAAACACAATCATCACTTTTCACAGAACTAGAAAAACAATCCTCAAATTTATATGGAACCAAAAAAGAGCCCACATAACCAAAGCAAGCAAACCCCACATAACTAAGCAAAATGTGCAAATCTGGAGTCATCACATTACCTGACTTCATACTATATTATAAGGCTACAGTCACTAAAACAGCATGGTACTGCTATAAAAATAGGCACATAGACCAATGGCATAGAATAGAGAACCCAGAAATAAAGCCCAATACTTAAAGCCAACCAATTTCTGTCAAAGCAAACAAAAAATATAAAGTGGAGAAAGGACATCCTATTCCACAAATGGTGCTGGGATAACTGGCAAGTCACATGGAGAAGAATGAAACTGGATCCTCATGTCTCACCTTATACAAAACCCAAATCAAGATTGATTAAAGACTTAACCCTAAGACCTGAAACATAAAAATTCTAGAAGATAACATTGGAAAAACTCTTCTAGACATTGAGTTAGGCAAAGACTTCATGACCAAGAACCCAAAAGCAAATGCAACAAAAACGAAGATAAACAGATGAGACTTAATTAAACTAAAAAGCTTCTGCACCTTAAAAGAAATAATCAACAGCGTAAACGAACAATCTTCACAAATTCTGTATCCGACAAAGGACTAATAGCCAAAATTTTCAAGGAACTCAAACAAATCAGCAAGAAAAAAATAATGCCATCAAAAAGTGAGTCAAGGACATGGATAAACAAACAATTCTCAAAAGAAGATATACAAACAGACAACAAGCATGTTCAACAACATAAATTATCCAAGGAAATGCAAATCAAAATCACAATGTAGTATCACCTGATATGGTTTAGCTATGTCCTCACCCAAGTCTCATCTTGAATTGTAATCCCGATAATCCCCATGTGTCAAGGGAGAGACCAGGCAGAGGTAATTGAACCATGGGGGCAGTTTCCCCCTTGCTGTTCTCATGATAGTGACTGAGTTCTCACAAGATCTGGTGGTTTTAGAAGTATTCGGCGAGTTCCTCCTTCAGTCATTCTCTCTCTTGCCACCTTGTGAAGAAGGTGCCTCTCTCTCCCTCAGCTTCCACCATGATTGCAAGTTTCCTGAAGCCTCCCTAGTCATATGGAACTGTGGGTCAATTAAATTTCTTTCCTTTATAAATTACCCAGTCTCAGGAAGTTCTTTATAGCAGTGTGAAAACAGACTAACACACAACCTTACTCCTGCAAAAATGGCCATAATTTAAAAAAAAAAATTGATGTTGGCGTAGATGTGGTGGAACATCTTTACGCTGCTGGTGGAAATGTCAACTAGTACAACCACTATGAAAAACAGTATGAAGATTCCTTAAAGAACTAAAAGTAGATCTACCATTTGATCCAGCAATCCCGCTACTGGGCATCTACCCAGAGAAAAAGAAGTCATTATATGAAAAAGACTCTTGTATACGCATGTTTGTAGCAGATTCACAATTGTGAAAACATGAAACCAGCCCAAATGCCCACCAATCAACAAGTGGATAAGGAAAATGTGGTATACATATATACCACAGAATACTACTCAGCCATAGAAAGGAATGATATAATGGCATTTGCAGCAATCTGGATGGAACTGGAGACCATTATTCTAAGTAAAGTAACTGAGGAATGGAAAACCAAATGTAGTATATTCTCACTTTATAAGTGAGAGGTAAGCTATAAGGACACAAGGCATTAAGAATAATACAATGGACTCTGGGGGCTCCAGGGGAAGGATGGGAGGGGGATGAGGGGTAAAAGACTATACACTGAGTACAGCATACACTGCTTGGGTGAAGGGTGCAACAAAATCTCAACAATCATCACTAAAGAATTTATCCAAGTAACCAAATATCACCTGTTCCCCAAAAACTATTGAAATAAAAAAAAAGATAACAACACATAATGTTGTTGGTATTGTAAGCAATTAGAACAACCCTTTAAAATTATTCTTAGGAGCTTAAAATTAAAACAGTCATTTCCTTAGCAGTATTTTACATGCAAGTGGTTTGGAGAATTTGTGGGTTTCTTTTATTTTTACGACAGAGTCTCACTCTGTCTTCCAGGCAGGAGTGCAGTAGCGTGATCTCGGCTCACTGCAACTTACACCTCCCAGTTCAAGCGATTCTCCTGCCTCAGCCTCCTGGTAGCTGGAACTACAAGTGCACGCCACCATGACCAGCTAACTTTTGTATTTATAGTAGAGATGGGGTTTCACCATGCTGGCCAGACAGTCTTGAAATTCTGACCTCATGATCCACCTGCCTTGGCCTCCCACTGCTAGCATTACAGATATTAGCCACCTCTCCCAGCCAAATCTGTAGGTTTCTTAATAAACAACATATAAATGTTCTAAATTGACTACCAAGGGCAAGGCACAGTGACTCATGCCTGTAATCCCAGCACTTTGGGAGGCCAAGGTGGGCAGACCACTTGAGATCAGGAGTTCAAGACCAGCCTGACCAACATGGTAAAACCCTGTCTCTACAAAAATAACAAAAATTAGTGGGCATAGTGCCATGTACTTGTAATCCCAGCTACTCGGAAGGCTAAGGCAGGAGAATTGCTTGAACTCAGAAGGTATAGGTTGCAGTGAGCCAAAATCATGCCATTTTACTCTAGCCTAGGCAAGAGAGTAAGAACTCTATCTCAAAAAGAATAGAATAAACTCATATCAACCACTTCTAACATTTTATACCAAGGAATATAACAAGATGCTTGGGCTAATTTTATAATTTTTTATTTAAATTAAGATGAATAAATAACTTTTTTACTATTAAAACCATATATTTAAAAAGAGAAATTAATCATTTTTTTCTTTTTTTGTAATCTTCTTTTTTTGTAATTTTTGTAATTCTTTTTTTGTAATTTAATTTGGTAGAAAAAAATTCTATCCCAGATTCAAGTGATTCTCCCGCCTCAGCCTCCTGAGTAGCTGGGATTACAGGCACCCGCCTAATTTTCTGTATTTTTAGTACAGACAGGGTTTCACCATGTTGGCCACGTTGGTCTCAAACTCTTGACCTCATGTGATTCACCCGCCTCGGCATCCCAAAGTGCTGGGATTACAGACACATGCCACTGAGCCTGGCTTCCTTCAGGTGTGTGTGTGTGTGTGTGTGTGTGTGTGTGTTCGTAGGCATGGTATATATGTACAATTAATACTTGCTCACTCTGTGACTGGCCTGCTATAAATGAAACATACAATGAGCAGAACACACAGCACACAATGTAACAGAAGGAAGCAAGTCAGTACCATACCTGGGTTATTGTTAACATTACTTTTGGGTGGCTTCTGAACTGGTTTGGGAAGCGTAGATTCAGTCAAAGCTTTATTAGCAACAGCCTGTTGAGCCTTCTTTATACTGCTGCCTTCGGATTCCCATGTCTGCTCACCAAGACTCAGCTGCACTGAGAACATCTTAGAAAAACATAAATAGATAAAGACAACATTAAGAATTTTCCAAGAAATAAAATGAGCTGTCTGAGAGAAAAATAAACACACCACAGAATGAGAATTTCAGAGCTAGACCTTACATACAGATTATTTGCAAGAAAATCTTACTCTACCTAATGAAGAAATTTTAAGAGAGTACCAAATTCTGTTCTATCCTATTCAAAAGCTTAGTAGCAGGTCTAGGTATACATTTTAGGTAGAATAAATCAAGAAGCAACCTTTCCTCTAAATGGAATCACAACGTTAATGTCATTGTGGTCCTCAGAAAAGTAGAATAAGTACAAAGAATAAGAGAAATTGTAAGGGAAGCCAAAAGACCAAGGGTCTATAGCACTTTTATAAGATCTAACTCCTTAAATGTTACATTTAGCACAATCTAGGCAATGAGTCAGGCAATTCTTTTAAATATTATACTACCAAAAACTCTGAATCTCCACAACAAACATTTAGCCAATCACTAAATTGTGTCCATTTTAACATCATGGATATTTCTCAAACCTTCTTCCTCTCTCTGCCAACAACACTGCACTGGATCCAGCCTTTCATCGTCTTTAGCTTGGACATAATATTCTTCCAGCTGATCGCTGCTAAACTATCTTTCTAAAATGCAAATAAATCCAATTTCATCACCCCAATCAACACCAGGTTAAAACCCTTCAACTGTTCCTGTTTTAGCATGGCACAAAGGCTCTACCTGTGCATCCTCATTTCACATACATCCATCCCCTCACATGTCTGACATTCCACTCACACTGTATTTCCACATAAGCCCCCAAAGTTATTATTCATCTTTAAAATGTAGAATCAAGTTACATGATATGGGCATAATTGGTTTTACTCCACAGACTGCTTATTATTTTCTAGGAATACAAAGTATTACCTCAAAATTACTTCTTAATTACAAAAAAGGATATTATCGCAGAAAGAAGATCAGATAGAAAATACCTTCACTAAGTTAGCATCACCAATAATCATACAAATTGATGTCATGTGCCCCTGAGATGATCCAATGAGAAGTACACATCAACAACCATGTAGTATTCTTGGCCAAAAATGTTTAATCTAATCATAAAGAAACAATCAGACAGATGTAGATTATGGAACATTCTATAAAATAAATGGCCTAGACTGCAAAAATATCAATGTCATAAAAGGAAGAAAAAAAAAGAAAGAATGCAGGGAGGTTGTCATAGATTAAAGGACACTAAAGAGACATGAAAAGACATGATCAATACAATGCATGATCCTTGATTATATCTGAAATGGGAAGGGAAAAAAGCTATAAAGGACATTTAGAAGACAACTAGGGAAATGTGACTATGAACTGTATATTAAGTAATAGGTTTAGCCAGGATTAAATTTCTTGTGTGATAACAGTATTGTGGTTATAAAGAAGAACATCTTTAGTCTTACAAGGTAGACATGTAAGTATTTAAGAATGAAGTGTCATGGTAGCTGAATTTTACTTTCAAACTGTTAAAGGAAAAAGTGTATGTTAATATAGCAAGAAATAAAGCAATGTTGCAAATAAATGATCAGTGAATCTAAAACATACATGAGTGTCTCTTACACTACTCTTTCCATTTTTTTCTGTAGATTTTCAATTATTGAAAAGAGAACTGAAATTTGTCATCTGAAATTCACAACATAAACATACCTGTTTAAAGTGATTAATTTTTCTTTTATTCTAATTCAGTTTAAAATATATACCTAAAATGTACCTTTAATACTCTATCTGGTTTCAAAACAATTTTTCAATGACTAGCTAGCTCTTTGTCTTCCTTCAAATTTTGGTATTTAACAAAGAACTTTGTCACAAAATAAGAAAGTTTAAAGGTTTCACATGATATATATTATATAATCTTACATACAGCCCATATGCTTGAAAACAGAAATACCCACATGAATGATCCTGAGATTCCTGACCGCATCAGGAAAGCACATTAAATTTACTCTGCATGTCTTCAGACCTGACCTCTCCTAAACAACAATCATATAAATCTAATTTTCTACCTGGTATTTCCACAAACTCAAGAAGTATAAGGTCAAACAAAACATCGCCTCCTCCACTCTACCCACTCCAAATCAGTTCATACTCCAAAATGTTTCATCCATTATCTCCCAACAGTTCAGGGTCAAACCTCATTAGTTGCATTTATCCTTGCCTATCCTGGCCTTCCTAAGGCTTATTTAACATCTTGTAACTCTTCCTTGTAATTTCTATTGTCACCTCCGTAGTCTAAGGCCCCTATAAAGTCAGACTCAGAATACTTCATTTAGCTCCTGTCTCTAATCTTTCCTGCCTCCTAATATCCAGATGTCACCATTTTCCCAATCTCATGAGCCAGACACCTTTGAGTGGTCCCCCGTTCTCTGCTCCTTCCAATTATAAACTATTGATGCAACTTAAATGTTTTTCAGACCTAGCCTCCTCTCCTTATACTAAAATTACTAAGATATATATATATGCACCAACGTCTTAGTGAAGAATATCAGTACCTCGCCCCTAAACTACCACAGTACCATCTGTGGCATATAAGAAATATGTATTTGGTCTCTGGCCCTGGTTCCTAACACAGAGCTTCCAAAACTTTGTAATTTCCCGAGGGACAGCAGAGCTAGGAGCATTTCTGTTCTAATATTTGGTCTTTGATTCCAATTTCTAACACAGAGCTCTTAAATTCCTTGGAATTTCCTGGGTGACAGGAACAGCTTTTTATTCTAATAAGCCAACTCTTGGCAGGCCCCTGGACAGAGAGGTAGTCTGAGGGCTGGTCATCAGAAAAACTAAGCCATGATTAGAAACTTCATTTTTCAGCCCCACCCCATCCCTATCCACCATGGGTAAAAGAGGCGCTGGAGACTGAGTTAATAATCAATCATGCCTACATGATGGAGCCTCCATAAATATCCCTAAAAGATAAAGTTCAAAAAGCTTGCAGGCTGGTTAACACATTGAGGTACTTCAGGGTGGTACACCCAGGCAGGGCTTGGATCACCATTTCCCTTCTCACACACCTCATCCTATGTACCTCTTTATCTAGCTGTTCACCTGTATACTTTAGAATATCCTTTATAAGAAACTGGTGAACATAAGTATATATTCCTCTGTGTCTTGCGATCTGTTATAACAAATTATAAAACCTGAGAAGAGGGTGCTGGAAAACCCAGGTTTATAGCCAGTTGGTCACAAGTTTAGAAGACCCAGACTTGTGACTGTCAAGTGAAGTGAGAGCAGTGTTGTGAGACTGAGCCCTTAACCTGTGGGGTCTGCACTAACCATGGGTAGTTACTGTCAGAATCAAGTTAAATAGTGGTATATCTAGTCAGTATAAGGGTACAATTAGAGAATTCATTGGTATGGGAAAAAAAAACCCACATTTAGTGTCAGAAGTGAAGTGTTACAACCAGGTGTGGTGGCTTATGCCTGGAATCCAGGCACTTTGGGAGGCCAAGGTGCGAGGATCACTTGAGCTCAGGAGTTCGAGACCAGCCTGGGCAACAGAGAAAAGACCTCAGCACTACTAAAAGTTTAAAAAATTATCCAGGCATGGTGGTGCACACCTGTAATCCCAGCTACTCAGGAGGCTGAAGCAGGGGGATCCCTTGATCCCAGGAGATCAAGACTGCAGTGACCTATGACTGCACAACTGCACTCCAGCCTGGCCAACACAGCAAGACCCTGTCTGGAAAACAAATTTTTTTAATTAAAAAAAATTTTTTTAAGTGAAGTGTTGAAGAGTATAGAAAAAAACTTCTTTTTACTATCTTAAAGCAATTCCCTTAATATCAGACTTTCCCATTCAAACTACCATTCTTACCACCATAAACATGAACATTCTGTAAAATATAAGTATTTCCAAGGCAATCCTATGCTTTTCTAATACCTCTCTAAAGACTCCTACTACAGTAAAAAGTTTAGTAGTTTTAAGACGGAATCTTGAAGACACACTGTTTATGAGTTTAAGTCATGGTTTGACCACTTACTACGTACAACACTGGGAAGTTAATTATTCTTTCTAACTCTGTTTCTTACCTCTTGAGTGAAACGGTGCTAATAAGAACACATGGTTAGTTGTGAAATTAGAATGAAATGGTGTAAATGCCCCCATTTGAAAGTCAGAGATTGTCAAACTAAATAAAAATGCAAAATCAAACTACATGCTATCTACAAAAACTGCACTTCAAATATAAAAGCCCACATAGTTTTAAAGTAATAGGACAAAAACCATATACTGACATAAATCAAAGAAAAATTAGAATGGCTATATTAATATCAGACTAAGTGGATTCCAGAGTAAAGACTATTTACCAGCGGTAACAAAGGTCATTTCATATGAATAAAGAGGGCAACAAGAAGACACTGATATCCTAAACATTTAGGCACCTAATAACACAGCTTACATAAATGAAGCAAAAACTGACAAAAGTTAACTAGAAAACTGACAATTAGAGTCAGACTCAATGCTCCTTCTCAAAAACCAATATAACAAGTAAGCCAAAAAATCACCAAGAATATAGTAGAGTCGAACAACACTATCAGCCAACACAATCTGATCAACACTGTTAGAACACTCCTACCGAGAGGAGTAGAATATACACCTGTGTTCAACTGTTCACAGAGTATTTTCCAAGACAGACCATATTCTGGGCCAAAAAATAAGTCTCAATAAATACAAATAATTCGGACAACACACAAAGTATGTTCACTGAGTAAAATTACAGAGGATAGAGCAAGATGGTGGAACAGAAGCCACAATAGAAGAAAACATCAGGTAAATTGTAAGGTTTTTGACTCTAATCCCTGGCTTTCAGATGGCATCTCTGGACACCCCTGGAGACTGAGGAAAAACCTGCCATCCTGAAGGGAAGCGCCTTGGGCAAGGCCAGTGCTATGCTGGCTTCAGATCTGACCCAGAGCAATCCCAGGGATGAAGACCACAGAGGTGCTGGCATCACCACACCCCAAATTCCATGTGTCTTAGCACTCCACTTGTTTGGGAGAAAGTAGGGAAAAAGAACAACAATGTCTGCCTAGTAATCCCGAGAATTCTTCCAGATCTTATCCAAGGCTGCCAAGGCAGTACCTCTAACAAGTCTCCAAGAATCACATCATTGTTGGGCTTGGGGCCCAAGTCCCTTCAAATAGCTGGAAAGCCTTCCTAAGAAGGACAGGCATAAACAAGCTCAGACTCTGAAGACTACGATAAATACCTAACTGTTTAAACCCCAGACACCAACAAATATCTACAAGAATCAACACCATTGAAAAAAACATGATCTATCCAAATAAAGCAAAAGGGATCAATCCTGGAAAAACAGAGATATATGACCTTTCAGGCAGATAATTCAAAAAAATTCAAGGCAACACAGAAAGGGAATTCAGAATTTCTTATCAAAGAGATCAAAATTAAAAAGAATCAAGCTGATATTCCAGAGTTTAAAAATGCAACTGATAGCCAGGGCACAGTGGCTCACACATATAATCCCAGCACTTTGGGAGGTTGAGGTGGGTGGATCACCTGAAGTTAGGAGTTCGAGACAAGCCTAAACAACATGGAGACACTCTGTCTCTACTAAAAATACAAAATTAGCAGGGCGTAGTGGCACATGCCTGTAATCCCAGCTACTCAGAAGGCTGAGGCAGGAGAATCACTTGAATCTGGGAGGTGGAGGTTGTGGTGAACTGAGATCACACCATTGCACTCCAGACTGGGCAACAAGAGCAAAACTCTGTCTCAAAAAAAAAGAATAAATAATAATGCAGCTGACATGATACGGAATACACCAGTCTCTTAACAACAGAACTGATCTAGAAGAAAGAATTAGTGAGCTTGAAAACAGGCTATTTGAAGTTACAGAGTTAGAAAAGACAAAAGAAAAAGAAATTAAAAAGCAATGAAGCACACCAAAAACATCTAGAAAAGGGCCTCAAAAGGGCAAATCTAAGACTTACTGGCCTTAATGAGAAGGCAGAAAAAGAGATAACAGTAGAATGTTTATTCAAAGGGATAATACCAGAGAAATTCCCTAACCAGAAAGATATCAATATTCAAATACAAGAAGGTTATAGAACACCAAGCAGATTTAACCCTATGAAGACTACCTAAAAGCATTTAAGAATCAAATTCCCAAGGTCAAAAATAAAAAAATCCTAAAAACAGCCAGAAAAAAGAAATAAATAACATACAATGGAGCTCCAATACAACTGGCAGCAGACTTTTTTTTTTTTTTTAAAGAAAGAAAGAGCAAGAGAAAAGGGGGAGAGAGAACAGAAGTCTTGCTCTATTGCCCAGGCTGGAATGCAATCTAGAAATAGGTATTAAAAACCTCTTTTATGCTGATGATTGTGCTTAACAGCGGAGACAGGAAGGAATAAGGAAAAAAATAACGAAGAGCCAACCAATATTTCATTTAAATCTGTGAAATGCTGTGCAAGTGCTGAAGAGTGATTTGCTTCCATTTATGTGGTCACTTTCAAAATAGGTGTAATGTGATACTGAAAAAAAAAGTATGTTCTGTGGACCTGGGGTGAAGAATTCTATAAATATTCACTGAGTTTACTTGTTCCAGGTCTCAGTTCGAATCATAAACGTCTCTGTTAATTTTCTATCTCGTTGATCCATCGAACATTAACAATGTGGTGTCAAAGTCTCCCACTATTAGTGTGGGAGTCCAAGTCTCTTTATAAGTCACTGAAAACTTGTCTTATATATCTGGGTGCCCCTATATTGGGTACATATACATTTATGATCATTGACTCCTATTGTTGCATTGATCTTTTGATCATTATGTAATGTCCTTCTTTGTTTCTTTTAGTCTTGGTTACTACTGTAGTCTATTTTGTCAGAGACGAAAGTTACAACTCCTGTTGTTGTTTTTTTTGTTGTTTGCTTGTTTTGTTTTTCTTTCCTCTCCATTTGATTGTTGAGCCTTCCTCGAACCTTTTGTTTTGGGTCTTTGTGTGTCCTTGCTTATGAGATGGATCTGGATACAGAGTGCCTATGTGTTTTGACTTTTTATTCAATTTGCGTGTCTGTGTCTTTGATTGGGGCATTTAATCCATTTAAATTCAGGATTAATATTGATATTTGTGAGTTTAATACTGTCATTTACTGCTGGCTGTCTATTTTGCCCATTAGTTGATATAAATACTTCATTATGGAGATACTCTTTATCTTCTGGTAAGTTTTTGGGATGACATACTGGTTGTTCCTTTCTGTGTGTAGTACTTCTTTCAGAAGCTCCTGCAAAGCAGGCATGGTGGTGATGAAATCTCTGAGTGCTTGCTTGTTCGTGAAAAATTTTATTTTTCCTTCATTTATAAAACTTAGTGTGGCTGGATATGAGATTCTGGGCTGAAAATTCTTTTCCTTGAGGATATTGAATATTAACATCCACTCTCTTCTAGCTTGTAGAGTTTCTGCTGAGAGATCTGCTGTAAGTCTGATAGGCTTCCCTTTATGGGTAACCTGACCTTTCTCTTTAGCTGCGCTTAGAATTTTCTCCTTTATTTCAACCCTGGTGAATCTAACAATTATGTGTCTTGGGGTTGCTCTACCTGAGGAATATCTTTGTGGTGTTCTCTGTATTACCTGGAGATGAGTATTGTCCCACCTTACTAGGTTAGGAAAGTTTTCCTGAATAATATCCTGAAGAATATTTTCCAGCTTGGATTCATTCTCTTCATGACATTCAGGTACACCTATCAAATGTAAATTAGGTCTTTTCACATAGTCCCATATTTCTTGGAGACTTTGCTCATTCCTTTTTACTTTTTCTTCTCCAATCTTGTCTTCTCAGTTCATTTCATTAAGTTGGTCTTCGACCTCTGATATCCTTCCTTCTGCTTGATCAAGTGTTAAAACCTCTGCATACTTCTCGGAGTTCTCGTATGGTATTCTTCAGTTCCATTAATTCACTTATATTCCTCTCTAAATTGTGTATTCTCATTAGGATTTCGTGAAATCTTTTTTCAAAGTTTTTAGTTTCTTTACATTGGGCTAGAACATGTTCTTTTAACTCACAGAAGTTTCTTATTATCCATCTTCTGAAGCCTGATTCTGTTAATGGAATGCACTTGTTCTCCATCAGGCCTTGTTCCCCTGTTGATGAGGAACTGTGATCCTCTGTTGAGGGAGAGGCATTCTGATTTTGAGTATTCTCAGCCTTTTCACACTGGTTTCTTCTCATCGTTGTAAATTTATCCACCTGTCGTCTTTGTAATTACCAACTTTCAAATTAGGTCTCTTAGTGGACGTCCAACTTGTTAATTCCCAGGGCCGAAATCTGAGCAACCCACTGCGCCGGCTAAAACAGTAGTGTCAAGATTCTTGGTGCTTTTCTGTCTGGGAGTCTCCCATCTGGCTTCCCTCCTGAATCCCTTCTTCAATCAGCTCCAAACGTCGGCCAAAAGGGGAACCAGTCCCGTTTACTCTGCACCAAGAACCACTGCGCCGGGGCACCGGCAAAACCACAGCGCCGGCTGCAAGAGTCGCACTGGCAACTCTGCTGGGAATCTCCTGTCCTTGAGCAACAAAAATTCATCTGAAAGTGTGGCATCCTCTTGTTCTCTGAGCTTTCACTGGGAGCTACAAGCCTAAGCTGCTAGTGGTTGGCCATCTTGGATCTCTCTGGCAGCAGACTTTTGTATTTTTGTTTGTTTTGTTTTGAGACAGAGTCTTGCTCTGTCAGCTTGGCTGGGGTGCAGTGGCACAATCTCAGCTCACTGCAACCTCCACCCCCCAGGTTCAAGCAATTATTCTGCCTCAGCCTCCAAGTAGCTGGGATTACAGGCATGCGCCACCATACCCAGCTAATTGGCAGCAGACTTTTCAGTAGAAACCTTACAGGCAAGGAGAGTGTGACAAGATGTATTTTAAGTGCTGAAGGAAGAAAACTTTCACCTAGAATCGTATATCTGGTGAAAATATCCTTTAAGTATGAAGGAGACCTTCCCAGACCAAAAGCTGAGGGGTTTCATCAACACCAGACTTGTTCTACAAGAAATGCTAAAGGGAGTTCTTCAATCTGAAAGAAAAGGATATTAATGAAAGAAGAAATCATCTGATGGTATAAAACTCACTGGTAATAGTAAGCATACAGGAAAAATACAGAAGAATATAACACAGTACCTTTGGTGTATAAACTACTCTTAACTAAAGTAGAAAGACTAAATAATGAACCAATCAAAAATAATAGCTACAACAACTTTTCAAGAAATAATGTAATAAGACATAAAGAGAAACAACAATAAGTTTAAAAGCTGAGTGGGGGATAAAGTTAAAGTGTAGAGTTTTTATTAGTTCTTTTTGCATGTTTGTTTCTGCAATTGTGTTAAGCTGTTACCAGTTTAAAATAATGGGTTATAAGATAGTATTTGCGCTGGCACAGTGTGTCACACCTGTAATCCCAGTACTTTGAAAGGCCAAGGCAGGTGGATTGCTTGAGGTCAGGAGTTTGAGACCAGCCTTGCCATCATGGTGAAACCCCGTATCTACTAAAAATACAGAAATTAGCCAGGCATGGTGGTGTACATGTAATCGCAGCTACTCAGGAGGCTGAAGTACAAGAATCACTTGAACCTAGGAGGCAGAGATTGCAGTGAGCCAAAATCACACAGGTGCACTCCAGCCTGGGAGACAGACCAATACTCTGTCTCAAAAACTAAAAAATAAAATAAAAAATTTAATTTAAAAACGATATTATCTGCAAACCTCATAACCTCAAATCAAAAAACATACAACAGATTCACAAAAAATTAAAAGAAAGAAATTAAAGCATACCACCACAGAAAATCACCTTCACTACAAGGAAGACAGGAAGAAAGAAGGAAGAAAAGACTAAAACCACCAGAAAACAAGTAACAAAATGGCAGAAAAAAGTTCCTACTTAGTAATACTAACATTGAATGTAAATGAACTAAACTCCCTAGTCAAAAGACACAGAGTGGCTGAATGGAGTAAAAAGCAAGATCCAATAATCTGTTGCCTACAAGAAATACACCCCACCTATGAAGATACACACGGATGGAAAAAGAGAGGGATGAAAAAACATATTACATGGCAACGGAAACCAAAAAGGAGCAGATATAGCTATACTCACATCAGAAAAAGTAGTACAGATTTCAAGGCAAAAACTACAAGGAAAGACCAAAAAAAAGGTCATTATATAATGACCATTATATAAGGGGTCAATTCAGTAAGAGAATATAACAATTGTGTATAAAATACATACGCAACCAACACTGGAGCACCCAGACACTTAAAGCAAATATTATTAGAGCTAAAGAGAAATATAGACCCCAATACAGTAACAACTGGAGACTTCAATACCCCACTTTCAGCATTGCACTGATCTCCCAGAAAGCCAATAAACAAAGAAACATCAGAGTTATTCTGCACTATAGACAAAATGGATCTGATAGATATTCACACATTTCATCCAACAGCTGCAGAATACACATTTTTCTCCTCAGCACATGGGTCATTCTCAAGGATAGACCACAGGTTAGGTCACAAAACAAGTCTTAAAACATTTTATAAAAGAAAACTGAAATAACATCAAGCATCTTCACTGACCACAATGGAATAAAACTACAAATCAATAATAGGAATTTTGGAAACTAAACACATGATAATTAAACAATATGCTCCTGAATGACCAGTTCAATGAAGAAATTAAGAAGGGAACTGAAAAATTCCTTGAAACAAACGATAAACCAAAGCATATGGATATAGCAAAAGCAGTACTCAGAGGAAAGCTGATAGCTACAAGTACCTACATCAACAAAGTGAAAAAATTTCAAATAATCTAACAATGCACCTTAAAGAACTAGAAAAACAAGAAAAAATCTTCTTTTCCTCCAAGATTTTCAAAGGAAAATTCTAGACAAATACAACCTACTAAGATTGAACCATGAAGAAACCCAAAACCTGAGCAGACCAGTAACAAGTGAGAAGATCAAAGCAGCAATGAAAAGTTTCCCAGTAAAGAAAAGGCTGAGACCCAATGGCTTCACTGCTGAATTCTACCAAATATTTAAAGTGGAACTAATACCAATCCTACTCAAACTATTCTGAAAAATAGAGGAGGAGAGAATGCTTCCAACTTATTCTATGGGGCCAGTATTACCCTGATACCAAAAACTAGATAAACATATATCAAAAAAAAAAAAAGAAGAGAAAAAGGAAAGAAACATACAGACCAATATCTCTAATGAATATTGATGCAAAAATCCTCAACAAAATACTAGCAAATGCCATTCAACAATACATTTAAAAGATCGTTCATCACGACCAACTGGGATTTATCACAGGGATGCAAGGAAGGTTCAACACACACAAATCAATGTGATACATCATATCAACAGAATGATGGACAAAAAACATACAACAATTTCAATTGATGCCAAAAAAGCATCTGAGAAAGTTCAACATCACTTTGCGATAAAAAAAACCCTCAAATAACTGGGTATAAAAGGAACATGCCTCAACATAAAAAAAAAAAAAAGCCATTATGACAGACCCACAACTAGTATCATAATAAATGGGGGAAAACTGAAAGCCTTTCCTCTTAGATCTGTAACAGAATAAAGATGCCCATTTTCACCACTGTTATTCAACACAATACTGGAAGTACCAGCTAGAGCAATCAAGAGAAAGAAATAGAGGGTATACAAATTGGAAAAGAAGTCAAATTATCATTGTTTCCAGATGATAATATCTTACATTTTTAAAAAGCAAAAGACTCCAACAAAAAACTATTAGAACAGATAAACAAATTTAGTAAAGCTGCAGAATACAAAATAAACATACTAAATCAGTAGCATTTCTATATGCCAATAATGAACAATCTGATAAAGAAATCAATAAAGTAATTCCATTTATAATAGCCTTCAATAAAAATGCCGAGGAATTAACTCAACCAAGGAGCTCTCTACAATGAAAATTATAAAACACTGATGAAAGAAACTGAAGAGGACATGATAAACTAAATTGGAAAAAGCAGACTCAATGCAATCCCTATCAAAATATCAATGATATTCTTCACAGAAATAGAAAAAACAATCCTAAAATTGATATGGTATCAAAAAAGACCCAGAATATCCAAAGCTATCCCAAGCAAAAAGAACATAACTGGAGGGACCACATTAACTGACTTCAAATTACACTACAGAGCTATCATAACCAAAACAGCATGGTACTGGCATAAAAACAGACACAGACCAATGGAACAGAACAGAGAATCCAGAAACAAATCCATACACCTACAGTGAACTCATTTTCAACAATGGTGTCAAGAACATACACTGGGGAAAAGACTGTCTCTTCAATAAATGGTACTGGGAAACTGGATATCCATATGCAGAAAAATGAATCTAGACTCCTGTCTCTTGCCATATACAAAAAAAAAAATTAAATCAAAATGGATTAAAGATTTAAACAGCAAACAGGATATAAAAAGGTGCTCACTAATGATCACTGATCATTAGAGAAATGCAAATGCAAATCAAAACTATACTGAGATATCATCTTGGTCAAGTTAAAATGGCTTTTATCCTAAAGTCCAGCAATAATCAACATATCCACTGGCAAGGATGTGGAAAAAAGGGAACCCACATATGTTGTTGGTAGGAATGTAAATTGGTACAATCACTATGGAGAACAGCTTGGAGGTTCCTCAAAAAATTAAAACTAGAACTACCATAAAATTTAGCAATCCCACTGCTATGTATATTCCCAAAAGAAAAGAAATCAGTATATTATGGAGATATCTGCATTCCCATATTTGCTAGAAGTGCTTACAATAGCTAAGATTTAGAATCAACATAAGTGCTTACAATAGCTAAGATTTAGAATCAACATATTATAAATGGAATTACTTTGATTTCTTTATCAGATTGTTCATTATTGGCATATAGAAATGCTACTGATTTAGTATGTTTATTTTGTATTCTGCAGCTTTACTAAATTTGTTTATCTGTTCTAATAGTTTTTTGTTGGAGTCTTTTGCTTTTTAAAAATGTAAGATATTATCATCTGGAAACAATGATAATTTGACTTCTTTTCCAATTTGTATACCCTCTATTTCTTTCTCTTGATTGCTCTAGCTGGTACTTCCAGTATTGTGTTGAATAACAGTGGTGAAAATGGGCATCTTTATTCTGTTACAGATCTAAGAGGAAAGGCTTTCAGTTTTCCCCCATTTATTATGATACTAGTTGTGGGTCTGTCATAATGGCTTGCTTTTTTTTTTTTTTATGTTGAGGCATGTTCCTTTTATACCCAGTTATTTGAGGGTTTTTTATCGCAAAGTGATGTTGAACTTTATCAGATGCTTTTTTGGCATCAATTGAAATGATTGTATGTTTTTTGTCCATCATTCTGTTGATATGATGTATCATATTGATTTGTTTGTATGTGTTGAACCTTCCTTGCATCCCTGTGATAAATACCAGTTGGTCGTGATGAACGATCTTTTAAATGTATTGTTGAATGGCATTTGCTAGTATTTTGTTGAGGATTTTTGAATCAATAATAAACAGACGAATGGACACAGAGTGATATTTATACACAATGGAGTACTATTCAGCCATAAAAAAGAATGAGAGCCTGTCATCTGTAACAACATGGATAGAATTAGAGGTCACTATGAAAGTGAAATAAGCCAGGCACAGAAAGACAAACATCACATGTTCTCACTTATTTGTGGGGTCTAAAAATCAAAACAATTGAATTAACAGAGACAGAGAATAGAAAGATGGTTACCAGAGACTGGCAAAGATAACAGGGAGGTTGAGGGGATGAGAGGATGGTTAATGGGTACCAAAAAAAATAGAATGAATAAGACTTAGTATTTGACAATACAAAGAGGGATGATTACAACAAGGAAGGAGAAAATTTTGTAGGAAAATGGAAATGTTTGTTCTTTTTTTCACAGAGACATTTTAGTACATGCAATGTACCAAATGCATTGTATGCATTGCATGTACCAATCTCATGTACCTCATAAATGTATATACCTACCATGTACCCACAAAAGTTAAAAATAAATTTTTCAATTAAAAAAGAGACATAGAACATTATTGATAAAACGGTCAATTCGTCGAGAAGATAAAACAAACTATAAACAGATGCACCAAACAACAGAGTAAAGAAGTTTCAGAACTGAACAATAAGAAAACAAACAACCCAATAAAAAATAATGGTGGCTGGGCTCGGTGGCTCATGCCTGTAATCCCAGCACTTTGGGAGGCCAAGGCGGGTGGATCACAGGGTCAGGAAATCGAGACCATCCTGGCCAATATGGTGCAACTCCATCTCTACTAAAAATACAAAAATTAGCTGGGCGTGGTGGCATGCACCTGTAGTCCCAGCTATTCAGGAGGCTGAGGCAGGAGAATCACTTGAGTTCAGGAGGCGGAGGTTGCAGTGAGAGGAGATCATACCACTGCACTCCAGCCTGATGACAGAGCAAGACTCAGTCTCAAAAAAAGAAAAAAATTAAATGTGCATCTGCTCTATGTTCCTGGCACTCTTAAGTTATTACCAAAGAAACAGAAAATTAAATAGAGAAAGAGAAAAGGTAATATATGTCTAATATGGTTTGGGTCTGACCCAAATTTCAGGTTCAACCACTAATCCCCAATGTTAAAGGCGGGGCCTGGTGATTGGATCATAGGGGTGGATTTTTGATGAATGATTTAGCACCATCCCTTGGTACTGTCCTCACCATAGAGAGTTCTCATGAGATCTGGTAATTTAAAAGTGTGTGGGATCCCCCCTTATCCCCACCTTGCTCCTGCTTTTACCATACGACATACCTTTTCCTTTCACCATGACTGGAAGCATCCTGAGATTCCCCAAAAGCAGATACTGCTATGCTTCCTGTAGAGCCTGCAGAACCAAGAGCTACCTAAACCTCTTTTCTTATAAATTAGCCAGTCTCAGTTACTTATAGAAATGCAAGAATGGACTAATACAATGTCATATGAAGACTTGTATACAGATGTTCCAATTAGCTTTATTATAACAGCAAAAAGCTAAAAACAATAAAAATATCCATCAATAGATGAATGTCCAAAAAAAAAGAGTGTGCTATATCCAAATAACGAACTACTCCTCAATAATAAAAAGGAAGAAATACTGACACACATAAAACATGAGCAAACTCAAAATAACAATACTAAGTGAAAATAGTCTGGTAGGAGTACATACCACTATATGATTACATTTATATACAGTTTTAGAAACTGCAAACTAATTTATAGTCACAGAAAACTGATCAGTAGCTATGTGGGGTCCCAAGTGCAAAGAGAGAGATTACAACAAAGAACAAGAAAATTCTGTGGGACCCTGGAAATGTTTGTTCTTTTTTTTCACATAGATATAAAGCAGAAACAGTACTTTTGGCATGGGTTAAATTATGAAAGAAATCAGTCTGCATTACTTTAAAAAAGATTCTCCCATTGTTTTAGTATATTCTCATGACTCTTGGCTACATTTCCCTTCTACCATCCTCACTCTTATCCTATACTTCCACTGCAAATGTACACAGAAAGCAAATGATGATTTCATTATGCCTGAAAATGATGTATTCAAGATGCACCTCCTACAGCTCAATATCTCTGCTCTAGCCCAATACTCATCAAATTGATGAAATCCCCTCATATAACAATCCCTACATACAATCAACCAAAGTTAAGATGTCCATTTTATAGGACAAATGACTCTATTTCTCCAGCAAATCAATGTCATAGGAAAAGAGGGGATGAGGATAAAGGGAGTGTTAGTATTAATAAATAAAAAAGACCAAAGAGACATGGCAAACAAATGTAACACATGATCCTTGTTTGGACCCTACTTGAACAAACCAAATGTAAAAAGACATCTCTAAGTCTAATAAAGAAAAGATGGATACAGACCATGTATTACATAATATTTGGGCTTATTAATCTAATCACAATGACAGCAAAGTGAGCAATTTTTTTAAAGGTCCTTATTAGTTACGAATGCACACCAAAGCACTTATGAGTGAACAGTTCTTTAAAAAACTTTAGTTGAAAAAACTGGGTATCTTGGCAAAATATTGACAATCTTGAAGTTCAACTTTGGTGTCTATTTCAAATTTTTCATAATAAACTAAAAGTAAGATCTGAAGAAGATGTTGCTGGTTTTCATAATGAATGTTATGAGTCAAAGCTCCTAAGAGCATAATATGCACCTTATTTGTTTTCAGTGCAGGAACAGTGCCCGTCACATAGTAAATACTCAACAGATGTTTTACTAAGGGGTTGTTTTAGTCCTATATATGACTAATAAACAATAATATAATTATTTGGGCACCTCCATCATCAACATAATGCTAAAGAACTTACAAACTGTCGCTCCATTATACCACTTTATGAGGTATTATATCACTCCATTTACAGATAAGAAAACTGAGACTTTAAATTAGTTGCTCAAGCTGGGCAATGAAAGGCAAAGATCAAGCTGGGCAACTCGACCAAAGTTATTTTTTTAGACTACTTGGCTTAAGGGCCAGTGGATGACACTGCCTCCTTCAGTGATAACTATTCCAAAGTAAGCCATCTCTAAGTACCAGCACTAGTGCAGTTTACTTGACACTTAATCATGCCTACCAACAAATTATCAGAATAGGAAAATAATGGAAAGGAAGAAAATATCATTTTATGTTATTCATGGCTCTCTTCCTCATATTCTAATTAAAACAGTCTTCTTTTGAGATTTGAGCAAACCAAAACAATAATCTGTAGAAAAAATAACTTCAGGTACCTAAGAAATAAAGCAATAGTACAAAAATTCACATTATTATAAGGTATACTAACTTGTTTCAGAGTTCAATTAAAAACTGAGCAGAAAAATAAAAGAAGGCAAGGCAAAGATTAAAATAAATAATTTTTACTTAATAGTCACATATTAAAAGTTGTTCAGAATATGTGATACTAAGTGAGGGAAACAGGAAAGCATGTAAACATGTAGGTCACTACCTGTCAACATGATGTATGAGAAGACAATTCCATGCCACTCTGAAGACATTAACTTCTGTTCCATGTTTCCCAACTCTGGCTGTACTTTTGAGTCATTTCAGAGCTTTAAAAAATTCCTGATGTGTGAGCTACACCCAAGACCATTAAAGTAAGAGGATGAGACAGAGGCATAACTATGTTTTAAACCTCCCAAAATTATTCCAATTAACAGCCAAAGTTGAGAACCACTTCCCACATATCTAAGCATACATGTAGTATGTGTGTGAACTATCATCTAACTAATGTACCAGGAAAAAAAAATTTTTTTTTTTTTTTGAGACAGATTCTCACTCTGTAGCCCAAACTGAAGTCCAGTAGTACGATCTTGGCTCACTGCAACCTCTACCTCCCAGGTACAAGCCATTCTCCTGCCTCAACCTCCCGAGTAACTGGGATTATAGGCATGCACCACCATGCCCCAGCTAATTTTTGTATTTTTTAGGAGAGACAGGGTTTCGCCACATTGGCCAGGCTGTTCTCAAATGCCTGACCTCAAGTGATCCTCCCACCTTGGCCTCCCAAAGTGTTGGGATTACAGACATGAGTCACCATGCCCAGCCCCAAGAAAATTAATGAGTTGAAACTAGGTTTAAATTTTTCTTACCAGAGATAATCATTAATTTCATTAAAATACATTTTATGTCTCACCTAAAAGCCACAGTTAACTGTTGCTGTATGTACAAAAGGATCTCCAAATCTCCTTAAAACCCAAGGGAATCCTGGCACTATCTAGAAATAAGAAGAGACCCACTATGGTCTACTCTCATCACAACAAACCTGTTTAGCCTTTAAAACCCCAGCAGTGAGAAAAGGAGATACAAAGTCAGTTCATAAACTCTTCCAAAAATTACAATGGATTCCTAAAGAATCTTAAGGAAATCCAAATCCTCCTAAGAGTCCTCCAGAAACTTCCCAAGTAGATTGGCCTTCCTTTACCACATATGGAGGATGGGGATGGTGTCAATAACTATTAAGAGTATTCCAGCTCTTCACTCTTGGGAGGAGGCAGAAGCAGCAAAACGAGAAATGGCCTTGAAGAGGTGAAACGGGTTGGGATCCAGGATACAATGGAGGACCTGAGCAAGACAGCTGAGGGTACCTACATAAAAGGCACACAACATTTAAGCAGATTAAAGAGTTATGTGAGGATTGAGGAAAGTGAGGAATAGTAAAAAGGTGGCAGAATCGGCCTGGCACGGTGGCTCACACCTGCAATCCCAGAACTCTGGGTCAGGAGATCAAGACCATCCTGGCTAACATGGTGAAGCCCCATCTCTACTAAAAATGCAAAAGTTAGCCAGGTGTGGTGGCGTGTGCCTGTAGTCTCAGCTACTTGGGAGGCAAAGGCAGTAGAATGCCCTGAACCCGGGAGGCAGAGATTGTAGTAAGCAGAGGTTGCACCACTGCACTCCAGCCTGGGCAACTGAGCAAGACTCTGTCTTAAACGGTGGCAGAATCAATGGATCAGCAGGATCAAAGGACTATGGAAGTCAAATTACTAGAGGGACTGAACTAGAACGGAGGGAAGTGTCACAGAAAGATGAAAGCTTGAAATTAACACTATGTAGTCACTGGTAATGATAAGGTCAAGAACGTGATTATAGGCATGAGTGGCTGAAGGAGGGTACAGAACAAGATCACTAGAGAAGCTAAAGGAACTTTAAATTCAACATGTTGGAACAATCATCTATTTAGGTGTTGAAATCACCAAAAATTAAAATGAGGAATGCTGAAGAGAGTGAAAGTGAGCCGTAAGAAATGTGATGGAATCACCCAGATGTAAGTGACCATCATGAGGGATTGCAGGGAGTTAAGTCTGATAACATGAAACTCAAACCTGGGAGATTGTCTCAATGCTTCATTGCCTATAATTGGCAATGAGGAACAAAGAGTATATTCCAAAGGGACCAAGAAATGTAGAAGAATAAAATACACACCCATAAATAAGCTCAGTCTAGCACTAAACCAATGACCAACATATATTACTGTACTACAACACAGAAACAGCGACCACAGACAACTACGGGTCCCGCTGGAGGCCCAGTAGAGGGATCAGAGGCTTCACAAACATTTGGAAGATTAACATGGAGCTGAGTGCTTAAAAATGAAGAAGGGCAAAAGGAACTTCAAGGCAGAAAGACCCTACAACTTAGGCAAAGGCAGAGAGATATGAAAAGAACATGAAGCATTCTGAGAAATGCAAATAACTCAACATGATTAATTAAGGGCAGAATGAGTCAGAAACAGAGTCAGGACATATACCTGGAATGACAGACCAAGGCTACGACTATTTTAGCAAGAACAAAAAATATGAACAAATTAAATTGTTGCTCCTAAATCCTTCATAAAAACCAATAATAGAAAACAACATTGACAAATTGTAGTTTCCTCTTATTTTCCTTAGTTTGAGGGAGATGCTAGAATGCAAATAACCCAACAGCCAGTTGCTTCATGAAGATTAATCAACCCTTAGAGAACAAATGCTGCCACATTATATGTTCATTATGATACTATCCAATATCCAAGATATAAATGTGCCACAGAAAATTATGCACAATTAAGATATTTTTAGCAACTGAACAGAGCTCAAACATAAATGCATTAGCTGTAGATTTGTAACATGTAAATATGCAAAATAAATATATGTAGTTATATATAAATAAAAATTGCTTTATATTTTAAAAAACAATATAAGTGAATGCATACATAATAACAACAGTGGTATAGACAACTTTTATAAATGATTAATGTTAGAATTAAGTATCACATTGGAAAAGATGGTAACTGTTGGTATATTTACTCTGCCTCCATTTCTACTTCGGCAGCTGTGATTTAGTGGAAAGCACACCATTCTTGGGAGCCAAAGAAAACATATTCAAGTACTGGCACTGGCACTTATGAACTATTAACCAAGTCGTTTAACTTTCCTGTGCCTGAGTTTACTTTACAAAATGCAAATCAAAAATCCATATCTCATGTGGTTTTATTAAGGTTTATATGAAGTACTATATCTAAAAGAGCTTTGTAAACCATGATGAGCTACAAAATAGTTTAGTTACATACTTTGAAATATTATTAATTTAGAACTAAAAGCCTTCAAGCCATCCGCCAAACCCCCACTCCCCAAAATAAAGCACAATTAAAATCTGAGATGATAAATCTGTTAGTTTGATAAGTATGTCTCACCACCTCTCTTCATAACCTTACCTTTGAATGAGCAGGCCCTCTTTCATTCAGAAGTTTATACTGGGGTTGGACTCTATTGAAACGGGCTAACTCATTTACCAGACACATTGCAGTTTTCTCTTTTGGGTTTGCCATTTTATCTTGGAGAGAAGCTGTAAATAAAAAGGCTATAAAGTTTTTGTGAAGAATGACTTTACAAAATGGAAGAAAAACTAGTTTTGACTTTGTTAGACTGAAGGCAGACTGTATATTTGGATTGTTTTCATGAATTTTGTATTTTAAAAATTCAAATTACCTAATGTCTTCCATTACATGCAATAGAAATATGTATCACATTTTAAACAATAAATTAAGGTAAAATTTCTCCTAAGTACCTAAGTTGTTCTATGTATATAACAGCATGCTTAAAGATTTTAAAGTAAAATTATAGTAATTTTTATTTCTTATAAACTTCTCGTTCCTCTCAAAAAATTTACTAGAAACACATACGTTTCCTGGTTCTTACTACTATGAAACTAAATTTTGTCTAGCTTCTCGATCCTTTCATCTCAATTTTTTTCCTTCTCATCATGAGGTAGCATGTCAGAAAAAGCTCTAGACTTGGGATTCAGGTCCTAAATTAAGTAGTAGGTCTTCCAACAATACTTTTTCGGTAACTCTAAGAAAATTAACTTCCCTTTCTTTCTGTTTTTTTAAAATACATTTTTAAAGTTGTAAAAAGAGTAATTTAACAAGTACCCATGTATCTAACACCCAATGCTTATTAACCATGTTCCATGTTTAACTCTTATTTTAAAAAAAAAAAAAAAAAAGAAGATGGTATTCCTTTCCTGTTAAGTTCCTTATATCTTTTATGGAGTACTGATGTATGTGGTTCTATATTCACACAAATGGTATTATAGCATTATAATAAACATTCTCACCATTTACTTTCTTCACTCTTCATTATGTTCTCAAGACTTTTACTTATTAGATCTAGCACATTAATTTTAACTACCATAGAACTTCTATTACAATATTACACCAGTTTTTTAATTGACTCCTCTACTGAGACACTGGGTTGTTTCCAATTCTTCACTCTTAAAAGAGCATGCTGCCAAATAGCTCTCAAAGTGATTGTACCAAATTACCATCCCCTGGCAGTTAGTTTCTCCTGAAGCTTGAAAACATAAAATATAATCAAGTATTTTAAATTTTGATAATTTGATGTTTGACAAATAGTATCTCATTATTGCTCTTTAGATATTTTTCTCCACTCCTATTTTTTTGTTTGTTTGGGGTTTTTGTTCAGAGACAGAGTCTCACCATGTTGCCCAGACTGGACTCAAACCCTGGGCTCAAGCTATTCTCTCTCCTCAGCCTCCCAAGTAGCTGGAACTACAGGCTTCTTTTTGTTGTTGTTGTTCATTATACGTATTAACCTTTCCTTTCATGGTTTGTGCTTTTTACATTTTGTTTAGGAAGTCCTCTCTAACCGTCAAGGTCTTAATGGTTTTACTTAAACTCACTAAGCCTTCTATTCTTTCTATAAAATGAGTGAAATAAATCTATCCTGCTTAAGACCCAAAGTTGTTGTGAGATTAAGAGTTGTAAATGTATTTCCTAAACTATGTCACAAATACAAGGTAATATTAAAGCTTCAAAATATTTTTCTAATACCACATTATTTTATCCTGTATTTTTCCTCATTTATAGACACATTTAACTACTTTTAATTTTTCGTTCACTTCCCATTAATGCCAAAAAATATTTTAAAATCTAAGCATAAAACACACAAGTGAATTACTTCCTGCTCATTTAAACTATAGTCACAATAAATACAGTTCAATTGTAGTCACAATGAGAACACTTAAAATAAATGAAAATGGCTGGCTTTAGGAACTTCATATACAAACTTCCTATGACAAAGTTTAATACTGAAAATAATACTCTTTTACATTTCTAATACTCTTAAGAGGCCCAATAATTTGTACAATTGCTTGACTGTGATCATTATGATTAAGAAATTATTTTATAAGAAAACTACATAAGTACCTGGTAAGACATAAGTAAAAAGAAAGAGAATCTAAGTAACCAATTGTAGGGCCAAGACAGCTGACAGTAGATTCTACAATTAAGCATTGTAAGTGGCTTGCAAACTAAAAACAAAAAAAACTAGTTATTATTACTTTTGGGAAGAGTACAAAAAAGAAAGAAGTCAAGACAGTTTTGAGGAAACCTGTATTTTACCTATTCCATTGTATATAATGCAAATTTTATAAAATGTCCTATTCAATTTGGAAAGTCAGTCATTATAAGAAAATACAAAGTAACCTGAAACTACAATCAGTTTTGGCTTTTGCATGCCATCACATGAATTCAAGTGTAACAGACAGCACAGACAATTTAATATCAAAAAGCAAAAGCAGAAAATTTTGTTTAAAATAAGAAAAGATTAAAATCTGATAAAAATCAGCCAAGTCTGCATAACACAATAATAGCATTTATACTACCACTGTGTAATTTTCATAATTCAGTAATGCTGCATATTCATCTGCTGCAATGCAAAAAATATTAGAAGCATGCAGTGTGAAAATTTTATACTATAAAAATTGTTAATAGCATAGGTTCTAAACATATTAAAAGCAATTTAAATGGTTCATTTATAGCTCTGTGAACCCTTGTTTGGTATGAAAATCTAATCTAAATCCTTTAAAGGAAAATATTAACAAATAACATGGTATAAAACTTATATTCCATTAATTCTGACTCCCTGTTTCATAAACGTTAACATGAATCCAATAAACAATTTAATGGGTGACTAAAGTTTGGCTGTGAGAAGTGTCCAAGATCCCACTTTGAAAAAGCTTCATAATTAAAATCAAAATGTTTAAAGTTGATAAATTAAGAAATAATTAGTCATAGTTGTAATATTTTATTTTAAAAAGGGATTAAAACAAATAGTTGTTCCTTTATTTAATCAGAACTCTTAATAGCATTCCTACTTGACAGAGAGCTCAGTGATACAGAAATAATTTATAAATTATACCAAAATTTGGTTAGAGCACCTACAAAAACAAAGTGGTCTATAAAATCTGAGACATATAAACGATTTATATAAATCTTTTTTAGAGAAGTCAACAGTGCAAAAAAGTGACAAATGCACATTATTTTACATACGTATACATCTGCAAATACCTGTAGATGTTACCACTGAAGGTATTTTTTAGGCTTCAAGTCAGTTTGGTGGTTGGAATGGTAGAGATCTACTTAGAAGTAAATAAAATTAATTAAATGGATTCACAGTTCAGACTCTGCCATTTCGAAAGAGCAACTGCCACATGATGGTTAAGAGTCTGTTTTGGCTATCTCTGTCACTTACTAGTATCTATGTGACCTTGAGAAAGTACTTAAATCTCACTTTCCCACAGAGTAAAACAGATAATAGTTGTTCTTATCTAACTGGATAATGGTATGGACTGAATGAGATGACAGCAAACACTGTTAACAATGATTAAAAATTCATTATTATTCTGGTTTAAACAATTGTTTAAGACAATTATACTATCATCAAATATTAAAACAGTGACATAGAAAGTCATGAAAAGAGAGTTTGCAAAACTAAGTAAAAACATTCTTAGTTAAAACATTCTGTTAGGATAAATTGATTTTATTCATACAAATATACTTCTTGGCTGGATCTAGTGGCTCACACCTATAATCCCAATACTTTGGGAGGCAGAGGCAGGAGGATCACTTAAGGCCAGGGTTTGAGAACAGCCTGGACAACATAGTGAGACCTCATCTCTACAAAAAAATTAAAATATCAGCCATATGTCATAGCACAAGCCTGTAATCCTTGATACTCAGAAGACTGAGGCAGAAGGATTGCTTGAGCCCAGAAGTTCCAGACTGCAGTCCAGCCTGGGTGAGAGAGTAAGATCTTTTCACAAAACAAAACAAAACACAAACATGCTTCTGTAGTAGTCTGTGAAAATCATGTATTTGTTATTATTTTTTCCACTGACCTACAAACCTGTAAGTTTGTTTCCACTGAAAAATTCTCAAATATGATATAAATTATATTAAAGGATTCTTTTGTGTGTGCTAGGAAATATTCTACATTTATTGACATGAAACTTGATTAGATATAATTTACAACTTTGATAAGAAACATTAGTAAAATACATATTTATAATAGCAGTATTTGCATATCCAACAAAAACATAAATATACTCTATTTATAGATTCACTCTATTTTTATGTCTTTACAAACTGTCCTGGACTCTGTGGAACTTGAATCTTCATTTTGCCTGTTCATTTATATGTGTAGGAATCAGTAAAGAAACATAGAAACTGTTCAAGTCACTGAACAAGCTACAAAATAATGTAGCTCAGAGTTTTCAGTGAACAGGCAAAACGATCCAACCCCAAAAGAGCTCACAGTCTCACAGAAGAAACAGACAGACAATAGACAAACACAGTATAAGTACTATAAGGCTGTTACAGGAATTCCATAGGCAAAGGGGGTATGGAAAGGCAAGTTTTAAGAGATAATGATTAGAAAAGGAAAGTAGAAATTCACTTAGGTAAGAAGGGAAGATGAGAGAAAGACAGTACAAGCTTTTCAAGGAGTGTAGACACAGAAGCACATGAAACAGTTAACTTTCTGGCAAATGCAAGCAGACCACTGGCAGAATATAGAATGCATGAGAAAAAATAGCAGGAAAAAACTACCTGACCAGAATTTACTAGAACATCAGTAGTTTCCTAAACCAGAACTTTAAAGTAGCAAACATTTTTTAAAGTAGCTATATTCCAGCCAGAACTGCTGCTAGGAAGGTCACAGACTACCTCACTTCACAAGGTAAATCATTCCAAAGAACCTTTTTTATCCCTGGTGGCAGAAATGACTTGAATACAGTTTCTATGTCTCTTTACTGGTTCCTCTTTCTCTATTCTCTGCTCTTGGAGGGAACTCATCCTAATTCCCAAGTAAAATAAGGAACACATGGACACAGGGAGGGGAGCATCACACACTGGGGTCTGTCGGGGGGAAATAGGGGAGGGACAGTGAGGAGTGGGGAGTAGGGGAGAGATAGCATGGGGAGAAATGCCAGATACAGGTGATGGGGAGGAAGGCAGCAAATCACAGTGCCATGTGTGTATGTATGCAACAATCTTGCATGTTCTTCACATGTACCCCAAAACCTAAAACGCAATTTAAAAAAAAAAAAGTCAAAAGAGCAAAGGACGCTTTCAGGGGCTCTTGCCTTCTAGGAGCAATGTGACTGTCCACAGCTATTAACTAAAACAAACCTTCTATTTTCAAATTAGACCCTAACCTAAGGCTGTCCAAGCAAAATTATCAATGAGCTACCCAGGCGTCAAACTGCTCCATTTTAGCAATCTATCCCCTTAGGAAAAAAATTTAAGTTCCTCTCTCACATAAACACAAAGATAAATGTCAGAAATATTAAAATGCAAAATACGGAAACTTGGCTAAATATCTGTCATATTCCTGTAATACAGAAGGCCTTCCTAGACATGAAAAGGAATCAAGAAGCTATAAAGGCAAAATCTGACAGTTAAAAACATAAAAATATAAAACTTCCATAAAGCAAAACATATCACATATGATACTAAAAAAAGAGTCTACATGCTGGGGAAGTAATACATGCAATATGTGAAGACAGGCTGGGCACAGTGGCTCATGTCTGAAATCCAAGCACTTTGGAAGGCCAAGGCGGGCAGATCACCTGAGATCAGGAGTTCAAGACCAGCCTGGCCAACGCAGTAAAACCCTGTCTCTACAAAAATGCAAAAATTAGCCACGCATGATGGAGGGTGCCAGTAATCCCAGCTACTTGGGAGACTGAGGCAAGAGAATGGCTTGAACTAGGGAGGCAGAAGTTGCAGTGAGCCAAGATCACACCATTGCAACATAGGCTCTGCAAGAGAGCAAGACTCCATCTCAAAAAAAAAAAAAAAAAAACATGTGAAGACAAACTGTTAACATTCATAAGATAAAAAGATAAATCAATTTTTTAAAAGCCAATAGAAAAAAGGGCAAATGTACATACAATTAATTCACATAATTTGTTGAGTAAACATACCTGTTCAAAAGAATGATAAAGAAATAAAAATTTGGCCGGGCACAGTGGCTCATGCCTGTAATGCCAGATCTTTGGGAGGCCGAGGCAGGTAGATCCCTTGAGGTCAGGAGTTGGAGACCAATCTGGCCAACATGATGAAACCCTGTCTCTACTAAAAATACAAAAATTAGCCAGGCATGGTGGCGAGTGCCTATAGTTTCAGCTATTCGGGAGGCCGAGGCAAGAGAATCACTTGAACCTGGGAGGCGGAAGTTGCAGTGAACTGAGATAATGCCACTACACTCCAGCCTAACAGCAGTGAGACTGTCTTAAAAAGAAAGAAAAATTCAAATTCCAATGATATATAATTTTTCCCTATTAAATCTGATACAATTTTTTTAAAATAATCATTTAAGGATAAGCAAGTATGTGGGGAAAATGGGTGCAAATTCTTTTGGTGCAAATACAAATTGGTACAAAATTTTTTATGGCAACGCTAATTAAAGTTTCAATTGTACCTGTCTTTAAACAGTAATTGCTAATCTGGGTATTCATACTACAGGAAGACTTGCATGGGATGTTTGCAATGATAATCTGGAAAACAAGAATATAATAGCAAGAACTATAAACAAGCTAAATATTAGTATTTATCAGAAATTGATTAAATAAACTACATGAATTATACAGCTCTGAAAAGCGAAAGAGGTACAGTGCTTATAAACCAAGATGGGAAAACACTGCAAACTGGTGAATGACAAAAGTTACAGCAGCTTACTGTCTGATCATATATTTACCTTCTTTAAATCAAACATGCATATATTAAAGGAGAAGTAAAAAGGGTTCTCACTTTTTGAATTACTGTTTTACTTGTATAGAATGAATATGTAAAACTTATATATCTTAAAAATTATTTCACAAAGCCATATCAAAATTAGGGAATGGTTTATAGCATAAAGTATTAAACACTAATTGCTATTGTTCTTTCTAGTCTTTATTTTAATTTACATTCCCCTAATGACTACTGTTAAGTATCTTTTTTTCATTTGCTTATATGTCATCCGTGTATCTCCTGTGGTGAAGCATCTATCTGAATATTTTACCTCATTTAATTGTTTTTTTCTTACTGCTGAATTTGAAGAGTTCTTTATACAACCTATATACAAGTTACCAATTAGACATATTATTGGTAAAGATTTTCTCTGAGGCCAGGCACAATGGCTCATGCCTAAATCCCAGCACTTCGGGAGGCCAAGGTGGGCAGATCACCTGAGGTCAGGAGTTCGAGACCAGCTTAGGCAATATGGCAAAACCCTGTCTCTACTAAAAATACAAAAATTAGCTGGATGTGGTAGTACGAACCTGTGGTCCCACCTACTCAGGAGGCTGAGGCACGAGAATAGCTTGAGCCCAGGAGGTGGGCGTTGCAGTGAGCTGAGATCATGCCACTGCACTCCAGCCTAGGCAACAGAGTGAGACTCTTGTCTCAAAAAAAATAAAGTAGTAGGAAAAAGAGGAATTGCTACCAGCATTGGAGCAAATGGAGAGTTATCTTGGAAAATAATAAAGGAGAATTCCTACCAAAAAAAAAAAAAATCTCTCCCAAACTGTGGCTTCTCTCTTTATTCGCTTACCAGAGTCTTTTGAAGAACGGATTTTAATTTTAATAAAATCTAATTTGTCAATTTTTATAGTTTGTATTTTTGATGCTGTATCTAAGAAATTATTACCTGAGGTCTAAAAAATTTTTCTCCTATTTTCTCCCACAAACATTATAGTTTTAGGTTTTACATTTAAGTCAAGAAGCCATTTTGAGTTAATTTTTGTATGCAGTGCAAGGTATTAATTCATTTTTTATATATCAATATCCCATTACTTCCAGTTGTGGAAAAGGCTATGTTTCTCCCACTACATTGCCTTTATGCCCTTGTCAAAATTACTAGTTATCTACTATGAGTTTATTTCTGGACTACCTATTCTGTTTTCACTGATCTATTTACTTTCTTTTTTGAGATGGAGTCTCGCTCAGTCACTCAGGCTGAGTGCAGTGGTGCAATCTCACCTCACTACAACCTCTGCCTCCTGAGTTCAAGCAATTCTCCTGCCTATTTACCTATTTTAATGCCAAACTATTTTTACTATAGCTTTATAATTCTTGAAATTTGGTAGTGTTGGCTCCCACACTGTTCTTTTTCACAGATGTTTTAAGTTCTTTTAAATTCCATATGAATTTTGTCCATTTCTACAAAAAAGCCTGCAAAGATTGAAATAGATATCTTAAATCCATAATTTGGTAAAAATCAACATTTTAACAAAGTTGAGTCTTCTAACCCATTAACAGGATTTACAGTCATTTCTCATTATTGAGATAACAATATGTCAATGGCTATTACGTGAGTTAGCAATTACTGAACCATTGCTTCCAGGGAAACTGAAGGATTGGGTTCTTGCAAGATTTTGGTCACATTTTTGTCAACGGATTGTATACCATGTTTTATGTGTTTCTGTTTAAAGACCTCTTGTTTAATATGTGCTACTAATATATGTTATTGATTCATTAGTACTGAACTCATGTCCAACAGCACTGTTTAACTCCTGCCTGAATAAACTTACCTAATACACATATTTTCTCCATAAGGCATATTAGAGCCTCTTTGTACTTACAAACACTATATGGCACTTAAACATTATACTTGGGGGTCCACTTTAAACATCAAAATAACCAACAAAAAGTGAAACACGTAAAAAATGTAGCACTCAGTAAACCAAGAAAGGGCTATTGCTTACAGTATGAAAGCCAAAATAAGAAAGCAGAGCACCGTCTTGTTTGATCCAGCTGGGAATGTGTGCACTGGGTGACTCAAAATGTTTTGCTCCTGCATGTGTCCAAGAACGACCACAAAAGCACTGCAAGTATTGGTTTGGGGGTTACAAAAAAAAAAAATTAGTGAGTAAGCCAATTCCCAAGTAAAGAATCCACAGATAGTGAGAATCAACTGCATCTTCTTTAGGTATTCTTCAATTTCTTGCAGCAGTATTTTGGAGTTTTAATTTTCTTTTACATATTTTATTAGACTTATCCCTGAGTAGTTCATATTTTTGATGCTTTTGAAAATACTACTCTTTCATTTTCATTTCTGATTATTCTCTGCTAATGTATAGAAACACAATTGGTTTTTGCATACCACTCTTCTACCCCACAATTTTGCTATACTAACGCATTCGTTCTAGTAGGATTCCTCAGATTTTCTACATAGAAAAAATCAGGTCATCTGTGAATAGGATAGTTTTATTCATTTATTCCAATCTGAATACCATGTATTTCCTTCTCTTGCCTGATGGCATGGGCTAGAGCCTTCAAAGCTACATCAAATTGAACTGGTAAAAGTGGACATCCCGTCTTCTTCTTTTAAAAAAAAAAAATGCCTAGCTGGGCACAGTGGCATGTGCCCATAATACCAGCTACTCAGGAGGCTGAGGCAGAAGAATCACTTGAGCCTGGGAGGCAGATGCTACAGTGAGCTGAGATATTGCCATTGCACTCCAGACTGGGTGACAGAGCGATACTCCATCTCAAAAAAAAAAAAAAAGTGTCCAGTTTTTCACCAGTAAGTACAAAGTCAGTTAATAGGGTTTTTCATAGAAGCGTATTAGCAGACTGAGAAAGTTCACTTCCACTCCTAGTTTGCTGAGAGTCTTTCTAATACTGAATATTGAATTTTGTCAGATGATTTTTCTGCATCTATTGAGATAATCATGTGATTTTTGCTTTTTGGTTTGTTAATATGGTGAATTACACCACTGATTTTTTTGAACATTAAACCAACCCTACATTCCGGGATAAACCCCACATGGTTATGACATCTTATCCTTTTTTTTTTTTTTTTTTAAGAAAGAGAGAGAGAAATAGCTAACTCTCACACTGAGTGAGAGAATCCAGAAAGATGGAATCCAGGGGAGAAAAGCAGCTTCTACATTGAGTGGAAGGGAACAGAGAGAGATGTATGGAGTTTAGGAGGGGAAGACAGGCTTCCACCAGAGAGTGTGGAAGGACACTCCAGAGGGAAAATCTAGGAGAGAGAAAGACGGCATCCATGCAGGGAGTGTCTGTGGAAGGGGACCCAAACATGGAGTCCTGACATCTTATCCTTATAATAAACTGTTGAATTAGATTTGCTGAAACTTTGTTTAGATTTTTGCAATTATATTTATGAAATATATTGGTTTGTAATTTCCTTAAAATGTATTTGTCTGATGCTGGTATCCCAGTAATGCTAGCATCATGAGTCTTGTAAAAAATTCCTTCCACTTCAGTATCTTTTAAAACATATAGAACTGATACTATTTTTTCCTTTTTTTTTTTTCTTTTTTTGAGACAGTTTCACTTTTGTTGCCCAGGCTGGAGTCCAAGGGCATGATCTTGGCTCACTGCAACCTTCACCTCCCCAGTTTAAGGGATTCTCCTGCCTCAGCCTCCCAAGTAGCTGGTACTACAGGTATGCACCACACCTGGCTTACTTTTTTGTATTTTTAGTAGAGATGGGGTTTTACCATGTTGGCCAGGCTGGTCTTGAACCCCTGACCTCATAATCCACTCACTTCGGCTTCCCAAAGTGCTGGGATTACAGGCATGAGTCACTGCACCCAGCCCTATTTTTCCTTAACTGGTATAATTCACCACTGAAACTATCTGGACCTAGAGTTTTCTTTGTAAGTAGACTTACTACAATTTTTATTCCTTTAACACATAAAAAGCTATTCAGGACCAGCCATGATAGCTCTTGTCTATAATCCTACCACTTGAGGAAGCCAAGGCAAGAGGACCACTTGAATCTAGGAGTTCAAGACCAGTCTGTGCAACATGGTGAGACCTCATCTCTATAAAAAATTTTTAAAAAAGACAAAATTAGCCAGGCATGGTAGCATGTACCAGAAGTCCCAGCTAGAAGGCTGAAATGGGAAGATCACTTGAGGTCAAGGCCACACTCAGTGAGCTATCACTGGACCACTGCACTCCAGTCTGGGTGACAGAGTGAGACTCTGACTCAAAAAAAAAAAAAAAGCTATTCATATTATCCAATTTCTCCTACTTCCCTTGGCATTAATTTGCTCTTCTTTTGCTAGTTTCTTAAGATGGAAGCTGAAGTCATTTGAGTTATCTGAGTTCATTCTCCTTTCAAAATATATACATTTGGTGCTACAAATTTATCCCTAAATACTGTTTTAGTAATATCTTCTAATGTTGTATTGCTGTTGTCATTTAGTTTAAAATATTTTCTAATTTACCTTCTTTTTAAACCACAGATTACTTGAATTTTTTAATTTCCAAATATTTAAGATTTCTCAAGAATCTTTCTGTTAATGATACCTAATTCCATTGTAATCAGATATCATTTTTTAACGACTTGAATCCTTTCAAATTATTTAAGACTTGTTTCATGGCCAGGCACAGTGGCTCATGCCTATAATCCTAGGAGTTTGGGAGGCAGAGGCAGGAGGATCACCTGAACTCAGGAGTTTTAGACCAGCCTGGGCAACACAGTAAGATCCCAACACCACAAAAAAAAAAAAAAGGAACATTAGCTGGGTGTAGTGGCACACATCTGTAGTTCTAGCTACTCGGGAAGGTGAAATGGGAGGACTATTTGAGCCCAGGAGGTCAAGGCTATAGTGACCTATCGTGGTACTACTTCACTACAGCATGGACAACAAAGCAAAGCCCATCTCCACAAAAAAATAAAATAAAATAAAAAATGTGCTTTATGGCCCAAAATATGGTTTATCTTTGTATATGTTTTGTATTGTTTACAAACTTGTAAACAAATGTGCATTCTGCTCTTTTTAGGTAGCGTGTTCTGTAAATGCAATCAGGTCAAGTTGGTCAACAGTTACTCAAGTCTACTATATTGCTGACGATTTTTCTGTCCACTTCTATCAGTTATTGAGAGGGGTTACTGAAATCTCCAATTATGACAGGATTTCTCAATTTCTCCTTGCACTTCTATTAGCTTTTGTTTCATGTGTTTTGAAGCTCTGTTATTAGCTGCATAAACATGTAACATCATTATGTCCTCTTAACTGACTTCTTTACCATTATAAATGAAATGACCTTCATTATCCCTGGTAATATTCCTTGTCCTGAAATTTCCTTTATATTATTATAGCTACTCCAAGTTGCTTTTGACCAGGTTATCATATCTTTTCCCATTCTTTTACCTATTTGTTTATAAAGTATTTCTTGTAGACAAGCATATAGTTGGATCTTGCTTTTATAACCGATCTGACAAATTCAGCCTTTAAATTGGGATGTATAGACTATTTACATTTAGTGTGATTATTCATATGGTCACCTTTGATTCTATATCTTGCTATTAATTTTATATTTGTCCCATTCAGTCTCTGTTCCTTTTCTCTTCTTTTATGGCTTCTGTTGAATTATTTTGTATGATTTTCATTGGCATATTAGTGGTAACTCTCCGTTTTGCTATTTTAGGGGCTAGAGTTTACAGAACACGTTTTTAATTTATCACAGTCTACCTTCCAGTGATATTTTCACCTCACACAGAGCAAAAGAATCTTGTAACAGTATACTTTCATTTCTCCCTCCCCACCTTTTAGCTATTGTTATCATGCATTTTACTTTTATGTAAGTTGTAAACCCCAAAACAGCTTGTTAATATTTTTGCTTTAAGCAGTCAATTATCTTTTAAGGAGATTTAACTAATAAGAAAAAAAAATCTTATGCATTTACCCAAGTAGTTACCATTTCTAGTGTTCTTTCTTTCATGTAAGTCCATATTTGCCTCTGGTATCATTTTCCTGCTGAAGGATTACTTTAAAATTTTCTTCTAGAGGGGAAATGTTAGCAATAAATTATTTCTGCTTCTGTGTTGTAAACATCTTTAACTCATCTCTGTTTTAGAAACATATTTTTTCAGATACAGAATTATAGATTGACATTTTTCATCTTTCAGTACTTTGAAGATGCTTCCCCAGTTTTTTATTTATACTGTTTTTGATAAATCTATTAAGATAATCATCTTTTTCTTTTTTCCATACACAAAATGACCATATCTCTTTCTCTGACTGCTTTTGAGATCTTCTCTCTATCATTTGCTTTCAATAATTTGAAATGTACAGTAAGTCCTCACTTAACATCACCAATAGGTTCTTGGAAGCTGCAACTTCAAATGAAACAAAGTAGAAAAGAACCAATTTTACCATGGTCCAATCAATATAAACAAGAGTTAAGTTCCTACAGTATATTTCTAGTTACAAAAACATCACCAAACTTCTAAATACATATGAAAACACTTTTAATATTAAGCAATGAAATAAATGTGAGCTACACACACACTAAAAAAATATTAATGAAAACAAGTAAGATAATTATTTACCTAATTTTTCTAGCCTACCCTAGCAGCTCAGGGCACAAGGCAGAAACCACCCTTAGACAGGATGCTGTTCCATACCAGAGAGTGTGCATGCGCATACACTGACTCACTCACTCACTCATACTGGAACAATCTAGTGAAGCCAATTAACCTAATGCACACATCTCCCTAATGTGGGAGTCCCAGAGAAAACCCATGCAGACATGGGAAGAACATGCAAACACCACACCAACAGCAGCCCCAGCAAGGAATCAATTTTTTTCTCTCATCAACATTATAAAATGATGTTGAAAGAAACATTATTTGAGGACCTCCTATAACTTGGTGTAGTTTTCTTTGTGTTTCTTATACTTCAAATTCATTCAACTTCTTTATCTGTAGGTTTATGGCTTAAGTCTAAAACTTTTTGGCCATTTTTTTTATTTTTAATTCTTCTCCTCTTTGTTATCAATGTAAACATTATTTCTTAAAACACACTCTTCTGTATATTACTTCCTTTGGGAACTACAGTTACTCATCTCTTTGGCTGCTTGCGTGTCCCACAAGCTCACTGACTTCTTTTTCTTTTTTCTCTGTGCTTCATTCTGGATGGTTTCTATGCTCTGCCTTCAAGTTCATTAGTAATATTTTCTGCAATGTCTAATTTACCATTAATCGCATCCAGTACATTTTTCATCTCAGTTGTAGTTTTCATCATTGTAAGTTTGGGTCCTTTTGTCTCTTCTACATCTCTAACTTCTTGAATATGTGAAATATGGTTATAACATTTTAATGCTCTCTGCTAATTCTAACATCTTTGTCATTTCTGTGTCAATTTTGATTGACAATTCTCCTAATTACAGGTCATATTTCATGCTAATCTGAATGACATACCTTATGAATTTTACCTTGCTAAATAGTTTGGCCCTTTCAAGTCTTGTTTTTATAATTTACTAGCCTGCTCCAGAGCAGCAGCATCTTCTCAACTCAGGGAGTCTGCCAGGCTCCACAACTCAAGTTTCCACTTTCTATGTCACATGGTAGAAAATCTCTCAGTGCAGGAGGCCTGGGGCAATTGCAGGACTCGCCTTGTTTGTTTCTGCTCTCAAGAATCACTGACCTTCACCATCTAATATCCAATGTCTTAATCACTGTAGTTTTTACATATTTTGTTTTTTTGGAGAAGATGGGTACGATTGTTTCAAGAGGACAGTAAACATGATCCCTGTTACACCACATGGACCAGATGCAAAAGTTCCCATTTGTCCTCATATATTTAATCTATCTGTGTCTATTTAAAATGAGTTTCTTGTAAACATCATAAATATATGATCCCTAACTTACAATGGTGCATCTTATGATTTTTCAACTTTACCACACTGACAGTGATATGCACTCAGTAGAAACCATACTGAAGTACCTATATAACCTTTCTGTTTTTCATTTTCAGTATTGCATTCAATAAATTATGAGATATTTAACACTTTATTACAAAATAGGCTGTATGTTAGATGATTTTGCCCAACTGTAGGGTAACGTAAGTGTTTTGAACACATTTAAGGTAGGCTAGGCTAAGCTATGACGTTCAGCAGGTTGTGTGTGTGGGGGGGGTATATATATATACATATGTATGTATGTATGTATGTATGTATGTATGTATTGTATATGTGTGTGTGTGTGTGTGTGTATATATACATATACATATATATATATATATATATATATATATATATATATTTTTTTTTTTTTTTTTTAGACAAGGTCCCACTGTTGCCCAGACTAGAATGCAATGAAGAACTCACTGCAGCCTCGACCTCCTGGGCTCAATCAACTCTCCCACCTTAGCTACCCAAGTAGCTAGAACTACAGATGCACACCAACACATCCAGCTAATTTTTATATTTTTTGTAGAAATGGGTTTTCACCATGCTGTCTGGGCTGCTCTTGAACTCCTAGGTTCAAATGATGTGCTAGCCTTGGCTTCCCAAAGTGCTGGGATTACAGGCATGAGCCATCAAGGAGCATCTGTACTTGAGTCTTGCTTTTTTATACAATCTGACAATCTTTTCTTTTTAAATTGAGTGTTTAAGTCATTTATATTTATTATAACTATCAATATTACTAGATTTACCTCTACTGTTTTGCTCTGTTTTTGTCCTGTTATTTGCTCATTTTTTTCAGCTTTGTCTATCTTCTTTTGGACTATTTTTTAGTATCCATTTTATATCCTACATGGGCTTACTATTTTTATTTTGTTGTATAGGAATTGTTCTAAAACATATACACAGCCTACCTTCAAATGTCATACCACTTCATATATGATATAAGCACCTAAAAATTCTATACTTCTCCTTACCCCTTTTTTTTTTTTTTTTTTTTGAGACGGAGTTTCGCTCTTGTTACCCAGGCTGGAGTGCAATGGCGCAATCTCGGCTCACCGCAACCTCCGCCCCCTGGGTTCAGGCAATTCTCCTGCCTCAGCCTCCTGAGTAGCTGGGATTACAGGCACGCGCCACTGTGCCCAGCTAATTTTTTGTAATTTTTAGTAGAGACGGGGTTTCACCATGTTGACCAGGATGGTCTCAATCTGTTGACCTCGTGATCCACCCGCCTCGGCCTCCCAAAGTGCTGGGATTACAGGCTTGAGTTACCCCTTTCTTTATGCTACTGACATCAATTAATTTCTCTGTATAAGCCCTCAAGGCATTGTTAGTATTTGTGTTTTAATCAATTATCTTTTTAAGAAGTTAAAAATGGGCCAGGGATGGTGGCTCACGCCTGTAACCCCAACACTTTGGGAGGTAGAGGTGGGTGGATTTCTTGAGGTCAGGAGTTCAAGACCAGCCTGGCCAACACAGTGAAACCCCATCTCAACTAAAAATACAAAAATTAGCCAGGCATAGTGGCTCACACCTGTAATCCCAACACTTTGAGAGACCAACCTGAGCAACAGGGCAAAAACCCTTCTCAACAAAATATACAAAAATTAGCCAGGTATAGTGGTGCATGTCTGTAGTCTCAGCTACTTGAGAGGCTGAGGTGGAAGGACTGCTTCAGCCTGGGAGGTCGAGGCTGCAGTTAGCCATGATAGTGCCATTGGACCCCAGCCTGGGTGACAAAGCAAGACCCTGTCTCAACAACGACAGCAACAACAAAATTTTATTTCAATACCACCAATTTGAAGCTATTTGATTATAATGTGCCTTGGTTAGGGTTTTTTAAAAATATTTTTCTCCTTCAGGTTGACTTCTTACCATCATCTATAGGTTTATAGTTTTCACTAAACAGAGAACAGAGGTTTAAAGTCATTATTTCTTAACGGCATTCACAGCAACCTAGATGGAACTAGGAACTGAAGTTAACTCTGGAATGGAAAAACCAAACATCATATGTTCCCACTCATAACTGGGAGCTAAGCTTATGAGGATGTAATGGCATAAGAATGATACAGTGGACTTTGAGGTATAAAAAACTACACATTGGGTACAGTGTACACTGCTTGGGTGATGGATGCACCAAAGTCTCAGAAATCACCACTAAAGAACTTATTCATGTAACCAAACACCACTTGTTTCCCAAAAACCTGTTGAAATAATAAATTCTAAAATGTCATTATTTATTATAATATGTTGTTGCCCCTCCCTTCTTCTAGGATTCTAATTACATGTGTCTTAGAGCACTCGATATTTCCCACAGCTCATTGATGCTCTGTTTTTTTCTTTAATCTTTCTACCCTGTGCTTCATCTTGGATAGTCATTATTATGTATTCAAGCCCACTGATGTGTGTCTTATCTGCTATTCATCCCATCCAACACATATATTTTATTTCAGCATTGCTTCTTCATCTATTTTTATATCTTCTATGTATTTCACATCATCGTCCTGTTTTCCACTCGCTTTTTGAACACTTAGAACATATGAGTAGCAACTCTTTCTATATCTTTGTCTGCTAAATTAATCACCTTTGTCATTTCTGGGTCTTATTATTCAGAAAATTTCTAAATCCTGGCTATGGGTCCATTTTCATTCTTCTAAGCATTTTAATAATTTATGAGATAAAATTAACATAATATCTAATTAATCCATTTAAAGTGAACATTCATCTGGGTGCGGTGGCTCACGCCTGTAATCCCAGCACTTTGGGAGGCCAAGGTGGGTGGATCACTTGAGGTCAGGAGTTCAAGACCAGCCTGGCCAACATGGTGAAACCCTGTCTCTACTAAAAATACAAAAATTAGCTGGGCGTGGAGGCAGGTGCCTGTAATCCTAGCTACTGGAAAGGCTGAGACAGGAGAATCACTTGAACCCGGGAGATAAAGGTTGCAGTGAGCTGAAATTGTGCCACTGCACTCCAGACTGGGTGACAGAGGGAGACTCCAAAGAAACAAATAAAATAAAGTGAACATTCCACTGGCATTTAGTACATTGAGTGTTGTACAACCACCACCTATACCTAGTTCTAAAACACTGTTATCACCCCAAAAGAATATTCAATATCCATTAAGTAGTTGCTTCTTGTTTACCCTTAACCCCAAGCCCTGGCAATCACCAATCTGCATTCTGTCCCTATCGTGCATATTTCACATAAATGGAATCATACAATATGTGACCATTTGTGTGTTACTTCTTTCACTTAATATGTTGCTGTTGTTTTTTTTTGAGACAGAATTTTGCTCTTGTTGCCCAGGCTATAGTGCAATGTTGAGATCTCAGCTCACTGCAACCTCTGCCTCCCAAGTTCAAGCAATTCTCCTTCCTTGGCCTCCCAAGTAGCTGAGATTACAAGCATGTGCTACCATGCCCAGCTAATTTTTTTTTTTTATTTAGCAGACGGGGTTTCACCATGTTGGTCAGACCAGTCTCAAACTCCTGACCTCAGGTGATCCACCCACCTCGGCCTCCCAAAGTGCTGGGATTACAAGCCTGCACCACCGCACCTGGCCTCAATATGTTTTCTAGGTTCATCTGCATCATAGCATGTATCAGTACTTAATTTCTTTATTGCTAGACATTATTTTATGGAATGTGGACTACTATAATTTGTTTCCTCATTCATCCACTGATGGACACTTGGGCTGTTTCCAACGTTTAGCTATTGTAAATACTGCTGCTATGAACATTGTGGTCATGTATTTATTTGAGTACCTGCTTTCAGTTCTTCAGCATACAAACCTAGGAGTAGAATTGCTGGGTTATATGGTAAGTTTATGCTTTCCTTTGAGGAACTGTCAAACTCTTTTCCACAAAGGCTGAACCATTTAACATACCCACCAGCAACATACAAGGGTTCCAGTTTCTCCATATCATCCTCAACACTTATTACTGCCCATCTTTTGATTCTGGCCATCCTAATAGGTGTGAAGTGGTATCTAATTGCCGTTTTCGTTTGCATATCCCTGATCACTAATGATGCTGAGCATTAATGATGTGTATATCTTCTTAGAGTAATTGTCTCTTCCAAGTCCTCTGCCCATTTTTTAGTTGAGTTGTTTTTTTTGTTGTTAAGTTTTCATTCTTATATTTTGGCCCTTGGTCCATTATGAGTTAATTTTTATACATGGCATGACGTAGGGGACCAACTTTATTGTTTTGCATGTGGATCTCCAGTGGTCCCCAAACCATTTGTTGAAGAGATTCTTCTTTCCCCATTGAATCATCTTAGCATGTTTGTTAAAAATCAATTGCCGGGCAGGCGTAGTGGCTCACGCCTGTAATCCCAACACTTGGGAGGCTGAGGCAGGTGGATCACAGACGGGGTCAAGGAATCAAGACCATTCTGGCCAACACGGTGAAACCTCATCTCTATTAAAAATGTCAAAATTAGCTGGGTGTGGTGGCACGTGCCTGTAGTTCCAGTAGTCAGAAGGCTGAGGCAGGAGAATCGTTTAAATCTAGGACTTGGAGGTTGTAGTGAGCCAAGATCGTGCCACCGCACTACGGCCTGGGTGACAGAGTGAGACTCTGTCTCAAAAAAAAAAAACTGCTTACAGATTTACTAATCCTGGACTCTTAATTTTATTCTATCAGTCTATACATCTATCCTTACCACACTGTTTTGATTATTGTAGGTTTGAGGTAAGCTTCATAATTGGGAAATATGAGTCCTCTGGCTTTATTCTTCTTTTTCAAGACTGTTTTGGCTATTTGGGTCTGCTGCAATTCCATGTGAATAAAAGGATCAATTTCCAATTTTTGCAAAAAAGGCCAATGTAATTTTAATAGAGATTGTATTCAATCTAGAGACTGCTTTAAACAGTATTGCCATCCTAACAGCAATATAAAGTCTCCCAATCCATGAATACAAAATGTCTTTTCACTTATTAAGGTCTTCTTTATTTCAGCATGTTTTGTAGTTTTCAGTGCACAAGTCTTTCATAAATGAGTCATCTCCTTTAGGCTTTTGATGTTATTATAAATAAAATATTTTAAAATTTCTTTTTGGATCATTCATTGCTGTTATACAGAAACACAAATTTTTTTGTGTGTTATCTCGTACCTACAACTTTGCTCAAGTTATTTATTAGATTTAGCAGAGGTTTTTCTGGATTCTCTGGGATTTTCTATATATAGGACCATGTCATCTGCAAATAGAGACAGTTTTATTTCTTCCTTACTAATCTGTATGTGCTTTTCTTGTCACACTAGTCTGGCTGTAACTTGCATGACAATTTGAATAACTGTGGTGAGAATGGGTATCCATGCCTTGTTCCTGATCACAAGGGCAAAGATTGCAGTCTTTTACTATTGAGTTGGATGTTAGCCACGGTTTTTTTTTCATAAATGCTGAATGTTGAGGTAATGTTTAAAAAAAGTTCCCTACTGTTCCTATCAGGAACAGCTGTTGGATTTTGTCAACTGCCTTCTGTATCAATTGAAACAATCACATGGTGGTTTCCCCCCTTCATTCTATTACATCACCCTTGCATTCCTGGGAATAAGTCCCACTTGGTCACGGTGCGTATTCCTTTAAATATGCCGTTGGATTCAGTTTGCTAGTATTTTGTTGAAGATTTTTGCATCTGTATTAATAAGGAATATCAGTCTGTAATCTTCTTCTTATGTCTTTGTTTGGCTTTGGTATCAGGGTAATTAATACTGGCCTCAAAGAGTGAGTTAGGAAGTATTCTTATCTTCTTCTCTCCAATTTTTTGGAAGAGTATGAGAGGGATTGGCAGAAATTCTTCTTTAAATATTTGGTAGAATACACCAGAGAAGCCATATGGTACTGGACTTTGGACTGGGAGTTTTTGTTTTTGTTTTGAGACAAGGTCTCACTCTATTGCCCTGGTTGGAGTGCAATGTTATGATCTCGGATCACTGCAGTCTCAACCTCCCAGGCTCAAGTAATCTTTGTTTGGGAGTTTTTTCTTTTCTTTTCTTTTTTTTTTTTTTAACTAATTCAATCTGTTCACTTGTAAGTCTCTTATATTTTCTATTTCTTCCTGAGTCAATTTTAGTATTGTGTACTTCTAAGAATGTATCCATTTCATGTAGGTTATCTAATCTGTGGCATAAAATTCTCATCGTATTCTCTTTAATCCTTTTTGTTTCTTTAAGGTCAGTAGTAATGTCCCCACACTCAAATCTAGTTTTAGTTATACTTATCTGTGCTTTTTCTTTGTCAGTCTAGCAAAAGGTCTGTCAATTTCATTGATCTTTTCTAAGAATCAAACTTTTGGTTTCACTAATTCTCTCCATTATTTCCCTAATCTCTATTTCATTTATCTCCACTCTAATCTTTATTTACTTATTTTTCCTGCTAGCTTTGCATTTTCTAGTTTCTTTAAAATGGAAACTAAGCTTATTTATTTGAGATCTTTATTGCTCTTTATCGTAGATGTTTATTGCTAATAATTTCCCTCTCAGGACTGTTTTCACTGCATCATTTAAGTCACACATATTGTTTCAATTTTAATTTATCTCTAAGTATTCTCTAATTCCCCCTGTGATTTCTTCTTTGACCTGTCAGTTATAGAAGAATGTACTGTTTAATTTCCACATAGTTGTAAATTTTCCAGTATTCCTTCTGTTAATGATTACTAATTTCATTCCACTGTGACTGGAGAAGATACATAGCATGATTTCAATCTTTTTAAATTTACTGAAAACTTGTTTTGTGGCCTAACATAGCCTGGAGAGTGTTTCATGTACACTTTAAAAGAATATACATTAGGCCAGGCTTGGTGGTTCAAGCCTGTAATCCTAGCACTTTAGGAGGCTGAGGCGGGCGGATCACTTGAGGTCAGGAGTTCAAAACTGGCCTGGCCAACATGGCGAAACCCCGTCTCTAAAAAAAAATTAAAAATAAATTTAAAAAAATATATACATATATATATATATATATTTTGCCCAGGCGCAGTGGTTCACACCTATAATCCCAGCACTTGGGAGGCCAACGCAGTCAGATCACAAGGTCAGTAGTTCAAGACCAGCCTGGCCAACATGGTGAAACCCCATCTCTACTAAAAATACAAAAATTAGCTGGGTGTGGTGACACATGCCTGTAATCCCAGCTACTCAAGAGGCTGAGGCAAGAGAATTGCTTGAAACTGGGAGGCAGAGGTTGCAGTGAGCCAAGATCAAGCCATTACACTTCAGCCTGGGTGACAGAGTGAGACTCCATCTCCAGGAAAAAAAAAGACAAAAAAAAAATACATATTTTGCTGTTGCTGAATGTTCTACGGATGTCTGTTAGATCTAGTTGATTTATGCTGTTGTTCAAGTCCTCCATTTCTTTACTGATATCTTTATCTAGGTGTTTTATCCATTGCTAACACTGAAGCAAGCACTGTAATTTTTGACTGAATGACAAAAACTAAATTTTACATTGTTGGGTTCTGAATTTTGTTGTATTCCTCTAAATAGTGTTCTGGTGCAGTTAAATTACTTGGAATCACTTCCAGCCTTCTGAGGACTCTTCTCAATGCCCCACATATTCTACAACATATTTTACTCTGCATAGTAGAAACACGACTATTTGAAGCCTTACGTGAACTCTGGAAATAGTTTTTCTTAGTGCTTTCCAGGTATTTTTTTCCTCTGGCCTCAGATAGAGCCTGTCAAGCATCTACAAAATCAGAACTCAGCAAAAGACTCCAGGAGAACCCTCTGGAGATTTCCAAAATGCATTCTCATTTGTTCATGCTCTCTTGCTTTTTAGTGTGTGTTTCCCCAACCCCAACCCCAACCCCTTTAACTCTTTTTTCTCTGGTACTCTGCCCAGCAATTCTAATCACCTTGATCTTCCCAAATTTTTATCTTTGTCTTTTTATCTCAATAGGACTGCTGGGCTGTTTTGGTACCTCCACACTTTGCATTGCAGCCAATAAACTGCCTCTAGGCTCTGCTGTAAGCTAGTGCAATTGAAGGGCTTTCCCTCACTTGTTCCTATTCTCTCAGTGATCAGAGTCTGGTGCTGCCTGTCATCAATGTCTAAAAGCTGCTGTTTATATAGTTTATAAATTCTCAAGTTATTTAAGGAGGAAGAGTAGTTTTTTGCTACATAACAATTACCTCCAATTTAGTGGCTTTAAAAAAACAGGCATTGGCCAGGCGCGGTGACTCACGCCTGTAATCTCAGCACTTTGGAAGGTTGAGTCAGGAGGATCACCTGGGGTTGAAACCAGCTTGGCCAACAGAGTGAAACACCATCTCTACTAAAAATACAAAAATTAGCCAGGTATGGTGACACACGTCTGTCTGTAGTCACAGCTACTCAGGAGGCTGAGGCAGGGGAATTGCTTAAACCCAGGAGACAGAGGTTGCAGTGAGCTAAAACTGTGCCACTGCACTCTAGCCTGGGCGACAAAGCACAACGCCATCTCAAAAAAACTAAAAAAATTTTAAAAACAAACAAAACAAGCATTTCTTTTTACACACAGTTTTTGAGGGTTAGCAGTCAGGGAATACCTTAGATGGGTAGTTCTGGCTCAGGATCTCTCATGAGGTTGAAATCAAGATGAGAGTAAGACTGGAAGCTTGATTAAAGCTAGGAGATCTGCTTCCAAGAAGGCTCACTTGCATGCTGTTGGCTAAAGGACTCAGTTCCTTGTTGGCTGTTGGCAGGAGGCCTCAGTTTCTCACCACATGGGCCTCTCCATCAGGCCGTTCACAACATGGCAGCTAACTATTCTCAGAGTGAGTAATCTAAGGCTGGGGGTAGTGAGGGGAAGGAGACAAAGCCACATTTGTTTCATAAATAACCTATCCTAAGAAATGATCCATCACTTCTGCTATGTTCTATCAGTGACATAGATAAACCTCAATATAATGAGTACGGGGATTACACTACGGCGTAAATATCAGGAGGCAGGGATCATTGGGGGCCATCTTGGAAGCTGGGTACACATAAAATAAATCCAGTTCCCGTTACACTAGCACAGGGGAAAGTAGAAGTCTTTCTTATACATTTTAACCCCCTTATGCTTACTATTTTTCTCATCCCCTAACTGTAGACTATATCCTATGGCTATAAGAGAGATGAGCAGATTACAATCTCCACACCCAGTCTTGGAAAGAAAAGTAACTATTACTAAGTAGCATCAACTTTTAAGAGAAAAGAATAGCGTTCCTGGTGCCTGTAGCAAGAAGCAGGAGGACCCTAAAGCCGACTTGGGCTTGAAAAAGTGGTTCATTCACCCAAATACTTTACTCAATGACCTACCTAAATGTCTGCCATCTGCCCTCCTTTCCCACCAATATCCAGAGTCAGGCAGCAATAGCCAACAGCAATTTTTTTTTTGACACAGAGTCTTGCTCTGTCACCCAGGATGGAATGCAGTGGTGCGATCTTGGCTCACTGCAACCTCTGCCTCCCAGGTTCAAGCTATTCTCCTGCTTCAGCCTCCCAAGTAGCTAAGATTACAGGCATGTGCCACCACCCCTGGCTTCCACGGTGTTAGCCAGAATGATCTCCTGACCTCGTGATCCACCTGCCTCAGCCTCCCAAAGTACTGGGATGATTACAAGCATGAGCCACCACGCCCAGCCCAATAGCAGTGTTAATGGTCAAATTAACAGCAGTAGTACCAGGACCAATGCTAAGCATTTTGCCTTTGTTACCTCAATTACTCCTCACAACAAACCTCTAAGATTGTGGTCACTATTCCTTCAACTTTGTTTCTTGGTAATTATAGTCTGGTCTTAAACTATCCAATGTAATAAAACCTTTTTTTTTTTAATGACTCCTTCTTGCCCTACAGGGTTCTCCTACTCTGACACAGAAAAATTCTGTCTTGTCCTGCCTGTCATCCCTTCCACTTCAGTTAGGCCTTAAAACTTCCTCTTAACTTCCATGTTCCCAACATCTACTACCAAACCTCACTAAAAGGAACCACCAGACTACTTTGATCCCTGTAATTCCCAGGGATCAAATTCCCAGTTGCTAGGCTCTCCCAATACTACAACTGCCTAATATAGACTTTTCCAGTTCCTTAGGGCACACTGACCTGTCAAGTCTGCCTCACCAGCTAATCTCCAAAACTTGGCCCTATTTCAGCTACTCATTTAAAAATATTATTTCACCACATGGATCTTTGTAATTTATATTTGCTATAGCTTACTGTTAAAATGAGTTCCTTTTACCGGGGGACTTACAATTAATGACCAGGGAGAAAGGCCCAAAATAGACCATACTTGTACTTATTAAAGTACCCCAGAAACTAGTATACTCCTATTAGTTATCTGTTAAATAATGAATAAAAAATATAAAGTAATGATTATACATACTAAAATATAAGTAATAATTATAAATACAGAAAATTCTCAGGGGGCATAATCCAAAGAATGTTATTTACAAATAAAAAGAAATAGATGACAGTAGACATATATAAGCAATTCACAAAAGGCAAAACACAAAGAACAAAAAATATTTAAATATTACATAAACACAAAGTAAAATACCACCTTGTGTCAGACAGACTGGCAAAGACTGAAATTCTGTCAAGGAAGTGAGGAAATAACTAGACATACTTCCAGCAAATATAGTTTTGTCTTTTTGGAATCTATACACCAAATATTTTAAAAATCCACATACATCTTTAACCAGTATTTCCATTTCTAATAATTAATTATAAGAAAATAATTAGATGAAGAGATGTTTATTTTAAAAATTCACTATGGCACTAACTACAATAAAAATCTGTCCAACAATAAGGGCTTGGTTAAATAAATTTTAGTACATCCAAACTAATAATTATTATTAAAGCACTTCAAAATAGTACATATTGTATGATCCTCGTTTTTAAGAAATAGCATATTCACACAAAAACATATCTGCATAGAAAAAAAAATCTAGAAGTATACACCCCAAAACGTTACCGGTAACATTTTGTTACCGGTAACATCTCTGTAAAAGAAGTGGAATTTTTTGTGTTTTTTTTTTTCTTAACTATCACACCTAACTTTCTATAGTAAGCACAGGTTGCACATGGATAATAACAACACACATTGTTAAAAGGCAAAACAACAACTAAGATCACAATTTAAAGGCAGAACAGTGCCACTATTAGAACAGGGAACATCCATGTTCCATGATAATACTAAAGTCAGGCAAAGTTAGTATCAGATAGCTTAGTATTCGATAGTCTAGTTTTTAATTAGTTTTAGTAATACATACGGAAGAATCTTTTATGATTAAAAAAGCACATAATTCAGGTACTTCAACAAAACAAAAGACTTCCCAAATAAAAATGTAGTACTAATCCTGGAGACAATGTTGAAAAATCACATAGTAAAAATCTCAACTGTTTCAAGTTGAGTATCAACTTAAACCCCCTTTGCATGCCTAGGGTCTCATTCTGTTACCCAGGCTGGAGTGCCACAGTGGCACTATCACAGTTCACTGCAGCCTCAACCTCCCTAGGCTCAAGTGATCCTCCCACCTCAGCCTTCCAAGTAGCTGAGACTACAGGTATGTGTCACCATATCTAATTTTTTTTCTTTCTTTTTTTTTTTTTGTAGAGATAGGGTCCTACTATGTTGCCCAAGTTGGTCTCAAAATCTTGGGTTCAAGCAATCTTCCTGCCTCAGCCTCCCAAAGTGTTGGGATTACAGGCATGAGCCACCACATCTGGCTCTTTTATACATTTACCTTGAAAACCCTCACTGTTATGAGAAAGTGGCTGCCAAGAAAGTAAGATTTAAAAATCACTCATGAGTTTAAGAATTCAGCTCTGTGTTTAGCTGAAGAGAAACCTATTATCTCTGACTTGAACAGTTCAGGCGATGACAAGTGAGAGTCAGTAACTCGAGGGGGCCTCTTAAGTTATTCTAGGACTACACATCTACTACAGGTTGAACATCTCAAATCCAAACAAAAATCTGAAATCCAAAATCTTCAAGATTTCAAAGTTCTTGAGTACCAACACAATGCTCAAAGGAAACGCTCATTGGAGCATTTTGGATATGGGATTTTTGGATTAGGGATACTCAGCCAGTAGGCAAAATTTCAAAAAAAAAAAAAAAATCTGATGAAATCCAAAACACTTCTGGTCCCAAGCATTTTGGATAAGTTATACTAAACCTGTACAAGCTAAGAATGTATATCCCCAGGCACTGGGTACAATTTCTAGCCAATATCCAGGGAATTGCTTATGGCCATGTAGAACGTTACCTAGGAACTGTCTGCAAATGCCTGTTTCAACATGACCTGCAACACAGCCAGTTAGTAAATCCTCATTAGGATTAATCCGTAAACTATAATTTTTCAACGAAGTTGGCTGGCATAAAATGTCTGTGGCAGAATATGAAAAATTATTTAACTGTAACCAAATAATTAATGGCAGGTATCCGTGGAAAGTTATTTAATGGCAACTTCACACCTATAAGAGTTTACAGATCAAGTCTTTTTTTTTTTTTTTTTTTTTTTTTGAGACGAAGTTTCGCTGTTGTTACCCAGGCTGGAGTGCAATGGCACGATCTCGGCTCACTGCAACCTCCACCTCCTGGGGGCTCAGGCAATTCTCCTGCCTCAGCCTCCTGAGTAGCTGAGATTACAGGCACGCGCCACCATGCCCAGCTAATTTTTGTATTTTTAGTAGAGACAGGGTTTCACCATGTTGACCGGGATGGTCTCGATCTCTTGACCTCGTGATCCACCCGCCTCGTCCTCCCAAAGTGCTGGGATTACAGGCTTGAGCCACTGCGCCCAGCCAGATCAAGTCTCACAATGCTTCCACTGGGATTTGATAGCAGCTGTGAGGAAACAGGAAGCACTAAGCAGAGGACAGCTCTATGATTTCTTTAATTAGTAACATTTTTGATGAAAGCAATTTTGTTGCATAAGGAAAGTTTCCAGTAGAGGAGAAAACTAAGTAACAACTTTACATGAGGGAGAGTTAGTTGAATTTGTGTAACACAAGCAGCATACAATACCAAAACTGACAACATAATTTCGTAGTCACCGTTGAAAATAATTATCTCCTTGCTTTAGTGACAACTCTAGCACCATTCATACGCTCATACACCCAACAAATAAATATATGAAAACTATTTACATTGTTTATTCTAGGACCTGGGGATGTAAGTATAAACAAGCATAGTCACTGTCTTCATGAAACATACTGTCTAGCAAGGGAGACAGATGTTAAAACAAATAATTACATATTTGACTATAACTGTAAATGTCATGATGTTATTAAACAAAAGGGCAGGGTGCTATGAGAGCATATAGTAGGACTGCAGGCAAGTAAGCCAAACACAGGGGAGGGGAAGAGAGGCCCAGGCAGAGGAAATCTGTGCAAATCCCTGCAGCTGGAACAACCTTACCCAACCTAGGAAATGAAACAGTAGTATAACTGAAGCACTGAGATTATTTCTTGGGCACACATCAAGTCTAAGATGTATAAAGACATCCAAGAGATCGAGATAGCAAATGCTGCATGAGTCTGGAACTCAGAAATATAAACTTAGAAGCCATTAGCTTAGAAATAGCATGGGATGCACAGGAACTGGAGATTTCTTAGGCAAGGTGAGGACTGAATATTGGAGGGCAGGGGGTAAAAATTACTTTCTTTTTCTTTTTTTGAAACAGAGTCTTACTCTGTCACCCAGGCTGGAGTACAGTGGTGCAATCTCAGCTCATTTCAACCTCCACCTCCTGGGTTCAAGCAATTCTCCTACCTTAGCCTCCCAAGTAGCTGGGATTACAGGCGTGCACCACCACGACCGGCTGATTTTTTTGTATTTTTAGTAGAAACAGGGTTTCACCATGTTGGCCAGGCTGGTCTTGAACTCCTGACCTCAGGTGATCCACCCGCCTCGGTCGCCCAAAATGCTGGGAATACAGGCATGAGCCACCACGCCCAGCCAAGATCACTTTCTTAATCACAGGAAAAAAAAATTTAATTACTTCTCTCCGGATTTGCATATCAAAAGAAATAAAGTATTTCGTCTGCTTCCTTATTTTTTTTGGTTTTTTGTTCTTTTTTTAGGGGGGAGAGGATCTCACTATATGCCCAGTCTGGCTCAAACTCCTGGGCTCAAGAGATCCTCCCACCTCACCTCCCAAAGTGCTGGGACTATAGGTGTGAGCCACCCAGCCTAGCCAAAAGTATTTTCTAACACTATAGTTACAATACAGTGTTTTATTTAATGGTAAAATTAAATGTATAAAGTTCTTGGAGAAACACCAAGAACTAGGAAAAACACTTCTTTCAGTGAGCCTAAGGTATTACGTGCTGTAGTTTAATGGTAAAATTAAATGTATAAAGTTCTTGGAGAAACACCAAGAACTAGGAAAAACACTTCTTTCAGTGAGCCTAAGGTATTACGTGCTGTAGTTTATCAGAGCACTTCCTTCTAGCATTTTTCAGTGACCTGGAAAATGAACCTTTTTTTTTTTTAACATAGATACAAGTACATCACAAGATTTGTCACTAAAAATGCTTTGAGTCCGCAGAACTGCCACCTACTGAAGCTATATCATGATCATAAGCATTCTGAACACATCAACAAGTCTTAAAGGGATGTGACATCAAGAACAGACAAACCTTCTGCCTTGCACACCCAGAAGTTATCAACTTTCAGAAAATCATTCTAATCCTTAAACAACCTGCCCTACACAGCTTCCAATGATGATTATATAGTACATAACTGCTTTAAAAAGTGATGAGTCACGTTACAGTTACAGAAAAGAAAAGCTGAGTTAAAATGTTCCACAATTTATGGCCAAAGCACCATGTAAGCATGAAAAATGCCTTAACACAAACTCACCTGATTTATTTGAAGCATGTTAAGACAATATTGACCAAACTGCTGTATCCCTCACGGCTCCAAAAACTGGAAAACGAAAATGAAGAAATAAAGTTCATCTTAGTTGAAAATCTCAATGACTGGTATTTTAAACACATGCCCTTGATCAAAATCAAGTATAAAATGTAATTTATCCAGATCTGCATAGAACTTTCTATGATGATAAAAATGTTCTATACTTGCACTATCCAGTCTGGTAGTCATTAGCCACATGTGGCTACTGAGCACTTGAAATGTGGCTAGAGCAATCAAGAAAATACATGTTTCTCTTTTATGTTAACTTAAGCACATGTCACTAGTGGCCACCATACTGGACAGTACAGATCTGAACAAAGCCCCTTCTGCTTCTAGACTTCTAAGATAATCCCAACAAAAGTGAAGCTGTTAAAAAACAAATCTGAAAGTTAATATTTAACGTCTACAGCCTTTTTGCAGCCATGTTTTAAACAGCTTTGTTCTCATCTTCTATATGATAAATTAATCCTAAGAAGATGCAACCCCACAAGTATTCTCTTAGATGGTATGGAAACAAGCATATAGTACAATCATCTTGCTGAATATTTTTTTTCTCTGTCATTTTGTCTGTTGTCATTGGTATAAAAATAGTATGCATATTAAAATTTCAGGTCAGGCATGGTAGCTCACACCTGTAATCCCAGCACTTTGGGAGGCTAAGGTGGGTGGATTATTTAAGGTCAGGAATTTGAGACCAGTCTGGACAACATAGTGAAAACCCTGCCTCTACTAAAAATACAAAAATTAGCCAGGCATGGGTGGTGCCCACCTGCAATCCCAGGTACTCGGGAGGCTGAGGCAAGAGAATCACTTGAACCCGGAGGTGGAGGGTGCAGTGAGCCAAGATCCAACCACTGCACTCCAGCCTGGGCTACAGAGACTCCCTCTCAAAAATATTTTCACATAAAATTTTCTGAAAAATTCACCAACATGACTATTGTTACATTTGGGTTTACTTCCTTCTGGGCCTGAACCCTTTTCCTTGGTTGTATTTCTTTTACATGGTAAATCTCTTTTACATGTAATTTAAAAACAGATACCAATGACAGGAAGGAAAGTCCAAATTATAAACAAATAAATCATGGGATCTTGTAACGAAAAAACGTTTATATAAAACATAAATTATGTACAGACCTCTCTCAAAAAAATTATCTACAAAGCAACAACACAGTTGTAATACACAGCAAAAGGGCTACATCTAATCACTTGTGTAGAAACTTTTATGCTGTAAAATTTCAATACTGAACTTTCTCTTAGAAGCAAATGTTTTGTTAACTACACACACACACATACACAAACACACAATTTGGCTACCATTTTTTCAAGATGACAAACTGGAGTCAATTCAAAATGGCTTTCAAAATTTTAATATTTTTCTTACAATAGTGTCCTCAGTATCTGCAACAATTTTTATTTCTTTTCTAATTACTTTCACATTTCCTATAAGAATGGGATGCTGTATAAAGAGCACAAGGCCTGGGTATTATTTCTTTTCTAATTACTTTCACATTTTCTATAAGAATGGGATGCTGTATAAAGAGCACAAGGCCTGGGTATTGGTGAATTTCACTTTTAGTCAAAGTTCTTCAGGAGATTACCTTCTGAGCCTTGGTCAAATTACTCTGAGTCTCTTTTGAGTTCTTCTTTTTCTGTCTTCTTTTTTTTTCTTCAATCTTTAAAAAGTAAGCTAAAGTCCTTGTGGTAGGCAGCCTCTAACAAATAGAATACAGCAGAAATAATGAGATACCACTTCCAAGATTAGGTTATAAAAATTCTTGGGTATCACCTTGTCTCACTCATTTGCTCAGAGGGAAGCAGACGCTAAATTGTGGTGCCCTTTGGAGAGGCCCACATGGCAAAGAACTGAGAAAAGCCTCTGGGCCAATAGCCATCAAAAATTGATTTCTTCAGTCCAAGAGCCCCAAGAAACTGAACCCTACAAGAGCCACATGAATGAGTTTGGAAACAGCTCTTCCACCAGTAAAGCCTCCAGATGCAACTGCAGCCTCAACTGACAGCTTGACTACCACCTCTTTTATAAGCCACAGGCACCCAGCTAACCTGTATCCCGATTTCTAGCTCACAGTAACTGTAAGATAATGTCCTTAAATGCTGGTGCAATGTGCTATGCAACAATAAATAAGACAATTCTATCCAACTCTATCATTCAATACTCCTATGGTGCTTTAGATATTAATTGACATTTGGATAGTCAAAAAAAAAAATCCCTGTTCAACATAAGTAATGAGTAACATTAGAACTTCAAAGTGGCAAATCATAAAATTTAAAACAGTTACATTTTCAATTCAAAAAATGAGGTTTTAAAAAGTGTAGCATTCGTCATATGGTGTTAAAATGCACGTTTTCAATAGGAATGGAGTATCTCATTAAAAACACTAGCTATAACTAAAAATACAAGCACAACTGATCATCTTTTTTTTAACTGAAAACAGTTCATTTAAAAGGTAAAGTGTGAATAACCACTAAAAGCATCTCAGTGATTTAGTGTCCCTTGCTTTCTAGAATTTAACATTATTGGTTGAGTACAGTGGCTCACACTTGTAATCTCAGCATTCTGGGAGGCAAATCACAAGGTCAGGAGTTCACGATCAGCCTGGCCAACATGGTGAAACCCTGTCTCTACTAAAAATACAAATGATATCTGCGTGTGGCAACGCATGCCTGTAATTCCAGCTCCTCAGAAGGCTGAGTTTGGAGAATCATTTGAACCTGAGAGGCCAAGGTTGTAGTAAGCCGAGATGGTGCCACTGCACTCCAGCCTGAGTGTCGGAGCAAGACTCTGTTTCAAAAAAAAAAACAGCATTTATCATTATTAATTAGGCACTCACCAACTTTGAAAAACTCCATTTTGTCTTTATTAGTATAAGCTTTTAAAGTTCTAAGTGCTTATCTACACACCTGTATGTATTTATTCAGTATTCGAGGCTGCTAACACTGGTGGCTGATTCCAAGAAGCACAGCAAGATATTGAGGTACCTTTTTGAAAGTTCTAATCTTCTTTTTATTTTTTGAGACGGAGTCTCGCCCTATTACCCAGGCTGGGGTGCACCGGCTCAGTCTCAGCTCACTGCAACCTCCACCTCCCAGGCTCAAGCGATTCTCCTTCCTCAGCCTCCTAAGTAGCTGGAGATATAGGCACACACCACCAGGCCCAGCCAATTTTTGTATTTTTAGTAGAGATGGGGTTTCACCATGTTGGCCAGGCTGGTCTCAAACTCCTGACCTCAGGAGTTTTGAGATCCACCTGCCTGGGCCTCCCAAAGTGCCAGGATTACAGGCATGATCCAACAGGCCCGGCCTGAAAGTTCTAATCTTCTGATATATAGAAGATATTCCATGAGGAAACAAAAACGAAAATTTCATGAACATAAAATTGACCATACGCTTTAAATATTCTGTAAGGCTTTCCTTTACAATATAAAGAGCTGTATAAATTAAAACGCATGAAACTAATATGTCTATCACAGCACTCCATAACTGGCTAACATTCTGAAAATTATACTTTTTTAATCAAACCAGTTATATTAAATTTATATCAATTTAAAAATTGTAATTTGTAATTATACCATGGGCAATTCAGAATGCCCACAGTGGTATATCTGAAAGACTCTGATTCTACTTTAAAGACATGCCCAGTCTACTGTCATATATTTTAAACAATTTGATAAAATATCAAGACATATCAAAAAAATGCAGAGCAGTTTTATAATACCTATGGTTAAAATCCATCTCCTTGGCCAGGCATGGTGGCTCACACCTGTAATCCCAGCACTTTGGGAGGCAAAGGTGGGTGGATCACCTGAGGTCAGGAGTTCGAGGCCAGCCTGGCCAACATGGTGAAACCCTGTTTCTACTAAAAATGCAAAAATTAGCTGGGTGTGGTGGCAGGCACCTGTAGTCCCAGCTACTCTGGAGGCTGAGGCAGGAGAATCACTTCAACTGAGGAGGCAGAGGTTGCAGTGAGCCGAGATTGCACCACTGCACTCCAGCACAGGTGACAGGGCGAGACTGTCTCAAAAAATCAAAAAATAATAAAAATAGGCCGGGCACGGTGGCTCACGCCTATAATCCCAGCACTTTGGGAGGCCGAGGCGCATGGATCACGAGGTCAAGAGATTGAGACCATCTTGGTCAACAAGGTGAAACCCTGTCTCTACTAAAAATACAAAAATTAGCTGGGCATGGTGATGCGTGTCTGTAGTCCCAGCTACTTGGGAGGCTGAGGCAGGAGAATTGCTTGAACCCAGAAGGCGGAGGTTGTGGTGAGACGAGATCGCACCATTGCACTCCAGCCTGGGTAACAACAGCGAAACTCCATCTCAAAAAAAAATAATAATAATAAAAAGCCACTTCCTCTATGAAAAAAGTTTCCAGCTACAGTTGATTCCAATTATAACCAAGTACTTTCAGAGAAATGTATCCATGTGTCCCAAAAATGCCCTCCAGTGATCTGGTCAGGCATATTAGGACAGGCAATACCAGATTCCAAACTACTAAATGAAAAGAGGCAGGGCAGTTTATGGGGAGAGGGCACTACAAACTGGGGAAGATGTGATACTCATGAAGAATTAATAAATCCAACCTGTAACTGCAATGCACTGCTGATATAAGTCGTACTTTACGAATTACATTTTGCCCATCTGAGAATTTAAAAGCTACACAAAAAAATGTATATAATCCCCAGTAATTAAACTGCTTTATAAAATTGCATTGTTATTAAACTAGTATTTATAATTTTTTATATCAGCACCCATCCTACAGTTGATAGGCAATTCTAACTTAAATGCCTTATTTGAAAACATGAAAAGCAAAACAAAATTTACTATCCCTATTCTTAGACTACAAACTGCTACAAAACTATCAATTCAATGCTTCTTACTCTAAAAAGGTCATGGGGTCCCTTAAAGAGCTTTTTAAAGTGTTTTTCATTTTGATTTTTTAAAGTAGGTACCCAAACACTGCTTTTATGTAAGAAAACGTAAGTCTTACTCCACAAACTATTCTAGTGGAAATAAATGCCACAGGCCAGGGGCAAAAAAAAAGGAAACTAACATCAGATACCAATTTTATATGTGAGGTGCCACATTTTGCCATTTTTACATTAACTCATTTAATCCTCATCATCTTGAGATGTAGGCATTATCTCCATTTTTCTAGAGGTTTGGTTATTTGCCTACAGTCACACTGCTAGGATTAAAACCCAGTTCACTCTGGCTCAAAGTCCTATTTTCTTCACTACATACCAAATTATAAAAGACTTGCCTTTTTTAAATTTTTTAAGCATCAGCGTGGTGAAAAATAAAAGATTTGCCTTCTTATTAAGTCAAGGGCTTTACCTCTAGGACAACATAACAGCAAAGCTCCTATATAGAACTAGGGGAGGATTATTTAAAATTAAACGATGCACACATAAAAATTATAATCATTATGATTCTAGACACTCATCTAATATTTTGTGTCCCTATAAGGGACACAAATATATCTAAGTGTGAATAATCACACTGTGCATGTCTCAAACTATGCAATAGAGAATTCAACTTTGCAGTATCTAGAGTTTTCCCTCTATTATGATCTGCACACATAAATGATCAGATACCCAGCACTGAACGTGTCTAAAAAAAAAGGAGATAACAGGAGTAAAGAGAAGGGTAGGCACAAAGGAAAAAAAACAAAAACCATTTGGAAGACTATCTCTTCTAGAACCTAAACAGTAATCCTCGATTTCTGGATTATCTGTATATTTAAAAGCTTGATGACTATCTCAGATTTTTTTATATTCATATTCTTTGTTGAAAAGCAAACCAAGTCACCCTTCCTAGCACTTCATTCCAGACAAGCCAAGTAAGCTAAAATGTAAAATTCACACGATTTTCCAAGCTGAAGTATTTAGGAGTTAAGGACCACAATGTATGTAACTTAAATGGTCCAGGGGAAAAATATTTTGTGTCTGATAGAGAGCAAATAATAAATGCAGAAAACATTAACAGGTGAATCTGAATAAAGGTTACCAAAATGTTTGTATTATTCTTGTAATTTTTCTGTAAAGTTGAAATTATTTCCAAATAAATTAAAATTTTTAAATTACACAGCATTCTATTTGAAATTAACAATACATACTTGGATCATACAGCAACATTCTTACAAATACAAAACACTGGTTTTTATGGAAAAAAATATGCAGTAATTTGTGAGCAAGTATGTACCATATCCTACCAACTAATCATCACTTAGGAATAAATTTCAGACTACCCTACCATATAATAAAATGTGGCAATGGTGACTTGACTTGAAACCATAGCAGGAAAAACACACAAACACACCAGATAGTTTGGCATAACTGCTTCACAAATTTAATACAGGCCTGCTGCAAAATGCAGCAATCTACAATTAAAGTGATATGTGATATCTCTGGTTCGCAGTAAAATACAAATTGAACAATGAAAATCTTGCCATATTACAAAACAGAAATGGAGAGTAAGTCTTGGTTTTGGTAGTTTTATTAAATAACATTTTTCCACCGCAGCTCAGTTCACAACTGTATACTTGAACCACCTAGAGAAAGCAAGGACGGGGAAAAAATATCCTGGCTTAATACTGAAATATTTTCTCCTCCAACGTTACTATCATCCTGCCTGCCCATCACAATTTTGATTTCAAGTATTCACTATGCTGGTCTAAAACAGAGGATGCATCAGAAACCAAGTAATGCTCAGCAAAAGTTCACTAAAATTATAAAATCAAACATAAAATAATAAACGTTTTTCAGTTAACAGTAAAGTATCTTTAAAGGATCATCTCCATCCTTTCTTCAGGATCCACCCACTTTAAAATCCTTTGGTAAGTTCCCAGGTCTATCCGAATTGAATGGTCCCTCTCTATCTACTTAAACAGTTCTTAACCCTTTGGAGTGGGGATGGGGGTAGGGGGACATCACAGACAATATGGACCCTTACCAAAGAAAATTATTCACAAATGCAAAATTCTACACATACATCCAAGGACTTTCAGAACCCCACGGCCATTATGCCCATCCCCTCCAGAATCCCAGCGTGGCGTGCTCCTCAATCGCCTCTGCGGAGCACCCCCCGCCTCCGGGCCACAGCCCCCGGGTTGCCCCCGGAGAGATCGGAGTTCCTGCTCTCACACAGTGGATTCCGTAACAGAGCTTTGTCTCCTCGCCCAACTCCCTTCACCCTGGCAAGGTCACTACCGCCAACTACCCCTTTAAGCCGAGCCATCATGGTATGAGTTCGTAGGAGCCACAGCAGAACTTGCCCGTCATAGGATATATTTTGTCCCCTCGGCCCCACCTACCTTCCCCATTTCGGCAAGTTACGTCTTTACCACTCACCCATTCTACAGAAATAGCCGCCGCCACCCCCCGGAGCGCCCCGGCCCCGTCGCTCCGCCTCCAGCACCCTCAGGCCCATTCCCCGCAGACCCTCCCCGGGTCGCCCTCCTCAGTCCTCCCCCAGGTGCTCCCCCTCCCTCACGGCCACACTGCGGCTGCACTCGCCGTCCCCTCTTCCGGCCGTAACCACCCTGGCCTCCGAGACCCCCAGCCTCCAGCGCCCACAGCCGCGCTCCTGCCTCCCCCACCTCTGCACCCCGACTTGGCCCGGCCTCCTCGCCTTCTTCCCGGCTCCTCCCTCAGGACACCTGTGTCGTCCCACCCCCTCCACCACACACGCCCCCCCACACCCCAATTGCTTCGCCTCCCGGCCCTCCCTCCCTCCCCCGCCGGTCTCCCCTCCCGCCGCCGCCCGGAGAGAGCCGGAGGAGGGAGGGAAGGCGCGGGGGAGGGGAGGCCGCGAAGGGGGCCGCTGTTCTCCGGGTTCACCGCGCCGCGGACCTGCAAGGCTCCCCAGCGCCCTCTGCCTCCTCCGCCGTAGGGGCGGAAGTCGGGGTCTCCCGGGCGCCCCAGATGAGGGGTATTTACCTTCTTGCCGGGGACACTTTGCCGACGGCTCCAACATTGGCAAACACTACAGTGAACTGACCCCGCTCGGCCGCCGCCGGCTTCCACCCCTCGGGCTCCCCGCCCCCCGCCTCCGCCCGCCTCCCCGGCGCTCGCGCCGCGCGCCCCCGCCTGCGCAGCCGCTCCCGCGCCCCAGCACGCCTGGCCGGCGCGCGCGCCCAGCGCCAGCTCTACCTCCACTCCGCCTCCCGCCAGCCCGCGACTCAGCGCGGCCATTGTTCGCGACGCCGCTCCCGCCCCCTGTCGGCTGCCGGGCCCCCGCAGCTGCAGGCTCTGCGGGGCCAGCGGCGGGGAGCTGGACCCCAGGGCGAGGGCCGTTCCCGGGGGCCTTGGGCACGCGGGCGGGCGAGTGCGCGAGGAGCGCGCCCCGTCCGCAGTCTCCTCGTCCCCGGCGCGGCTCCCCACCCCCTCGTCTGCCAAGGGTGGGCCTGGGGCAGCCCCTTCCACACCTGCACTCCGCAACTTCCTTCCCCGCCCGACTGACCGTCTGCTCTTTCTGATCTGCACCCTGTGCTCGGATTCCCCGCTCGTACCTTTCCCAGGCTCTCTGGCTGCCCCTCTCTGCCGTGCAGGGGACGCGCGACCATCCCGCGTCTGCTCCGGCCGCCGCTGTGCGACGCACGATTTAGCGGATCCTGCACCTTTCCAGACGGGGGAGGGGGCGGGGAGGAGTTTGTTTCACCGTCTCGCCCAGCAAACACCAGGGATCCGTAATCACCTGCTCGCCAAGACCGGCGGCGTAGCCAGACCTCCTCCTCCACCGAAAGAATGAGTCACATGAAAAAGAAATCCTTGGAGCCAAAAATGAGGACCATTGAAAACAATGCCCTAGATCCTAGATTTATGCAGCAAGAGTGCCAGAAAACACAAATTACCTCTTGATTCGTCCTGATTTTGATTTGGATTACTTTTGTCTGAATAACTTCAACCCAGTTAAGCTCGATGAAACTGAACACTTCGTTTATTAAACGGCACCAAAAATAATCTGACAATAAAAGAAATTTCGAAACCGAATTATTAGTGTGTTTTCGCAAACTTATCCATTTGCAACGTTATTTCTAGGGTTTCTTCCCAGTGTCGTTTATCTGACTGAGAAATGTCTCCCAGGCCGGTAATTTCAGTCATCATCTAAAACCAATCTCCTGTCTGCAACTGGAAAGGTAGGGTGTGTTCTGGTTAAGGGCCCGGGCGCCAGAGTCAAATACTAAGGCTGGTTATCCGCTTGCTAACTGGAGAGGAGACCGCAGAAATGTTACTTACCCTGTGCATCAGGAGGAGACTACATGTGATATTTTCTATTTAAATGTGACAATGCATATGAAGCCCTTTAAGTAGGGCCTGGCATGTAGTACCTCTCCCAGCACAATGTTAGCTACAGCTATATTTTTCCTCCCAGAACTCTTTGCGCGTTTTCACCTCTGCCAGTTCCCTCAGATTTAACATGTTGCATCCTCCCTAAATCTGTAGCGCTCCTTCTAGGGGCTCAACACCTAGTCAGCATTCTAATATAGTCAGTAGAATGCCTCACCTAACCAGAGGAAACTATGTTCTGAGGAACGTGTCATTAAGCGATTGTCATTTTGTGCACATCATAGTGTGTTCTTACACAAACCTAGGTAGTCTAGCCCACTATTCACCTTTGCTATATGATATATAGCTATTGCTCCTAGGCTACAAACCTGTACGGTGCATTACTGTACTAATACTGTAGGCAATTGCAACACAATGGTATTTGTACCTAAACATATCTAAACATAGAAAACATACAGTAAAAGAACTATATCTTTGTTTGTTTGTTTTTGAGAGGAAGTCTTGCTCTGTCGCCCAGACTGGAGCACAATCTGAGCTCACTGCAACCTCTGATTCTCCTGTCTCTGGTAGCTGGGATTACAGGAGCATGCCACCACACCCAGCTAATTTATGTATTTTTAGTACGGACAGGGTTTCACCATGTTGGCCAGGCTAGTCTCAAACTCCTGACCTAAAGTGATCCTCCCGCCTCAACCTCCCAAGGTGCTGAGATTACAGGCATGAGTCACCTGCAGTATTGTTGTATATGCAGTCCACGCATCCATTATTGACTGGAAGAAGTTGACCAAAAATTGTTGAATGTTTTGAATGAGTATCCTCCCTTCCCACCAGCCATACCAAAGGTCAAGCCACCTATCTCTGTGCCTTTCCATTGGCTATTATCTCTCGCTGCAGGCTACCCTCTACCCTCCTCTCACCTGGTGAACAAATTATCTCTCCCAGCATTCAAAAATCACCTTCTTGGCTGGGTGAAATGGCTCACGCCTGTAATCCCAGCACTTTGGGAGGCCAAGGCGGGCAGATCACGAGGTCAGTAGTTCGAGACCAGCCTGGCTAACATGGTGAAACCTCATCTCTACCAAAAATACAAAAATTAGCCAGGTGTGGTGATGGGCACATGCAATCTCAGCTATTTGGAAGGCTAAGGCAGGAGAATCAGTTGAACCTGGGAGGCAGAGGTTGCAGTGAGCTGAGATCATGTCACTGCACTCCAGCCTTGGTGACAGAGCAAGACTCCATCTTGAGAAAAGAAAAGAAAAAAAATCACCTCCTTGAGAGGCATTCTCTAACACTCCTCTAAGCAGGCCAGTGCTCTTCTATTGTTCCTCTCTTCTCTGATATTGTAGGTATGTTAGAATTGTGTTTTCTAGCCTGTCTATATCTGCCAAACATTGCATTGTTGAAAGGCAGGCTCTATGTCTCATACATATCTGTAGTCCCAGCATCCAGCAACAAGTAGGTGAATTGTAAATGCCTTTAGTGTAAATGGATGAGTTTATGCTTTTGGAAATCACTCTGAAGTGGTCAGAAATTTCATTCTCTTGGATTCAATCATTAAAGTTAATTGAAAACTTTATCTCCTATAACTGTTTCTCATAACTGATTTTCAGTCATTGGGAAACCCCAAATAGAATGAATTTTCCTACGTCACAATTATCTGAAAGGAAATTGTTTTTTAACTTAAATCAGCACGTTCAGTTGCTCAAGGTATATAGCATCCGTACATGAAATCACTTGAGTGACATGGAAATCCACACATCACTCTACAATCATTTTAGAATTTACTTTTAAAAAATTTTGTATAGGAGTTGAAAATAATGAATATTTAAAGAGCAGTGGGCCAGCTGGACGCAGTGGCTCACATCTATAATCCCAGCACTTTGGGAGGCCAAGGTGGGCGTGTCACCTGAAGTCAGGAGTGTAAGACTAGCCTGGGCAAAATGGTGAAAACCCCATCTCTACTAAAATCAGAAAAACTAGCTGGGCGTGGTGGTGCACACCTATAGTGCCAGCTACTCAGGAGTCTGAGGTGGGAGGATCACTTGAGCCTGGGAAGTGGAGGTGGCAGTGAGCTGAGATCACATTCCAGCCTGGGCAACAGAGCAATACCCTGTATTAAAAAAATAAAGAAAGAAAGAACAGTGGGCCAATTAATAGGCAGCTGATTAAAAGCAACTGAGGCCAGGCACAGTGGCTCATGCCTGTAATCCCACACTTTGGAAAGCTGAAGCAGGAGGATCTCTTGAAGCCAGGCATAGTGGTGTTCTTTTGCTGAGAATGGTGGTTTCTAGGTTCATCCATGTCCCTGCAAAGGACATAAACTCATCCTTTTTATAGCTGCATAGTATTCCACAGTATATATATATATATATTTTCTTTATCCAGTCTATCAATGGGCATTTGCGTTGGTTCCAAATCTTTGCTATTGTGAACAGTGCTGCAATAAACATACGTGTGCATGTGTCTTTATAGTAGAATGATTTATAATCCTTTGGGTATATACCCAGTAGTGGGATTGCTGGGTCAAATGGCATTTCTAGTTCTAGATCCTTGAGGAATCACAGATGCTGAAGAGGATGTGGAGAAATAGGACACTTTCACACTGTTGGGGGGAGTGTAAATTAGACCTGACTAATTTTTGTATTTTTAATAGAGACAATTTGTTTTTACATGTTGCCGAGACTGGTCTTGAACTCCTGGCCTCAAGTGATCCGGCCCCCTCAACCTCCCAAAGTGCTGGGATTACAGGAACGAGCCACCACATGGCCCTGAATTTATTTTTGTCATTTATGTGTTTCTTCTATTATATCTTAAGCTCCTTGAAGGCAACAACAATGACTTTCTCATCTTCATTTCTCTGGGATTTAGCACAGTGCTCACTAAATGCTTGTTGAATGAAGGGATTAGCGAATTTGACCAACATTTACTGAATACCTACTATGTGCCAAGTACTATTCTTGGTCTAGGGATTTACAGCTATGAAAAAAATCTGCAAAATCTTTGTCCTCGTGGAACTTACAGGGGAATGAATGAATAACGAATGCATAAAATAAGCACTTCGAAATACTGTATTTTACCTTTATTAGAATACCATTCTGAGGCTGGGTGTGGTGGCTCACGCCTGTAATTCCAGCACTTCAGGAGGCCAAAGCAGGCAGACCATGAAGTCAAGAGATCAAGACCATCCTGACCAATATGGTGAAACCCCATCTCTACCAAAAATACAAAAAAAAAAACTTAGGTGGGCATGGTGGTGCACACCTGTAGTCCCAGCTACTCAGGAGGCTGAGGCAGGAGAATCACTTGAACTTGTGAGGTGGAGGTTACAATGAGCAGAGATTGTGCCACTACACTCCAGCCTGGGGGACAGAGCGAGACTTGTCTCAAAAAAAAAAGAAAAAAGAATACCATTCTGAAAATGCCCAGTGTAGTTATGTGTTCACTAATAAAATGTTTGCTTGAAACTCAACTTGTTTTTATAACAATGTCAAAATAATTATTAGGGTATTAGCCACCTAAAGCACTGCTGAAAAAAAAACAGTAGAAATAAGTTATGTTACAAAGTAGGCTGGGTGCCAGGGCTTATGCCTGTAACCCCAGCACTTGAGAGGCAGAGGCAGGAGGATCGTTTGAGGCCAGGAGTTCAAGACCAGCCTGGGCAACAGGGCCAAATCCTGTCTCTACAAAAAAATAAAAAATTAGCCAAGTGTGGTGGTGCATTTCTATAGTCCCAGCTACTTGGGAGGCTGATATGGGAGGACCACTTGAGCCCTAGAGGACAAGGACACACTGAGCCATGATCACGCCACTGCACTCCAGCCTAGGCAACAGAGAAACCCTGTCTCAAAATAAAAAAAGTAATCAATTAAATATAAGAAACAAGCAGGTATATGAAAAAATGCTTAACATTACTAATCATCTGGAAAATGCAAATCAAAACCCCAATGAGCTATCATCTTACCTCAGTTAGAATGACTGCTATCAAAAAGACAAAGATAAACGATGGCCAAGATGCAGAGGAAAGGAAACTTGTGCACTGAGAGTGGGAATATAAATTAGGACAGCCATTATGGAAAACTGTATGGAAGTTTCTCAAAGAACTAAAAATAGAATTGCCACACAATCCAGCAGCCCCACTATCCAAAGAAAAGAAAATCAGTATACCGAAGATATATCTGCACCCCCATGTTCACTGAAGCACTATTCACAATAGCCAAGATATGGAATCAACCTAAGTGTTCATCAGTGGTTGATGAACAAATAAATAGACAAATAAATGGGTATAATGGAATATTAGCCTTACAAAAAGAGATACTACCCTTTAAGACACAATATATGAATCTGGAGGATATCATGCTAAGTGAAATAAGCCAGACACAGAAAGACAAATATCACATGTTCTCATATGTGGGGGCTAAAAAGGCTAATCTCGGGCCAGGTGCGGTGTCTCACACCTGTAATCCCAGCACTTTGGGAGGCCCAGGCAGGTGGATCACGAGGTCAAGAGATCAAGACCATCCTGGTCAACATAGTGAAACCCCATATCTACTAAAAATACAAAAAAAAAATTTAGCTGGGCATAGTGGCACATGCCTGTAATCCCAGCTACTCAGGAGGCTGAGGCAGGAGAATTGCTTGAACCCAGAAGGCGGAGGTTGCGGTGAGCCGAGATCGCACCATTGCACTCCAGCCTGGATAACAAGAGCAAAACTCCATCTCAAAAAAAAACCGCTAATCTCATGAAGACAGAGAGTAGAATGATGGTTACCAGAGGCTGGGAAGGGTGGGTGGGGGAAATGAAGAAGGATTGGTTAATGGGTACAAACATGCAGTTAGATAGAAAGAATAAGTTCTAGTGTTCAATAGCACAGTAGGGTCGCTATAGTTAAAAATAATTTATTATATATTTTAAAATAGCTAGCAGAGAACATCTGAAATGTTCTCAACACAAAGAAATTATAAATATTCCTGCCTTATAAGAGCTACTGAAGGAAGTACTAAACAAGGGGGAAAAAAAAGAAATTATAAATGTCTGAAGTAATGAATGATATCCCAGTTACCGTGATTGATCACTACACATTGTATGCATGCATTGGAATATCACATGTACCCCATATATATATACAGATATCATGTATCAATTAAAAACAACTCTCAACTAATAGAAAAAAGAATAAGGAAACAAAAATATACTTAATGAAGTATAGAAAGATTTTTTTTAAGTCTTTTCTTTTTTTCCCTGAGACAAGGTCTTGCTCTGTTGCCCAAGCTGGAGTGCGGTGGCACAATCATGGCTCACTGCAATCTTGACCTCCTTGGCTCAAGTGATCCTCCCTCCTTAACCTCCCAATTAAATAGGACTACAGGCACATGCCACCACACCTGGCTAATTTTTTTTATTTTTAGTAGAAACGAGGTCTCACTGCGTTGCCCAGGCTAGTTTTGAAATCCTAAGCTTGAGGCCAGGAGTTCAAAACCAGGGCTTAGTGGAAAGTGTGAATATCCCCAAGGGGAAAAAAAAAAAAGAGACAAGATGATAGATATAAAGGAAAAAGAAAAGTCATTACAAGCATAATCGGGTCCTATTATTCACTTACTTATTTTTTTGAGATAGGGTCTTTCTCTGTTACTAAGGCTGGAGTGCAGTGGCATGATCACGACTCACTGCAGCCTTCAACTTTTGGGCTTAAGAGATCCTCTCACCTCAGCCTGAGCAGCTGGAACTACAGGCATGTACCACCATGCTCAGCAAATTTTTATTATTCTTTAATTTTATTTTATTCTTTTGAGACAGAGTCTCGCTCTGTCACTTAGGCTGGAGTGCAGTAGTGCCATCACAGCTCACAGCAGTCTTGACATCCCAAGCTCAAGTAATCCTCCCACCTCAGCTTCCTGAATAGCTGGGACTACAGGTACAGGCCACCATGCCCAGCTAATTAAAAACAATTTATTTTGTTGTTGTAGATACAGGGTCTCATTCTGTTGACCAGGCTGGTTTTGAACTCCTGGCCTCAAGTGATCCTCCTGCCTTGGCCTCCCACAGTGCTGGGATTACAGATATGAGCCACCACACCTGGCCCAAATTATTCTTATTTTTAAAAAATTACTGAACACCATGTGACATAAGACTTAAAAGAGGACAAGTCCACCTGCGTCGACCTCCCAAAGTGCTGGAATTCCATGTGTGAACCACAGTGCCTGTCCTCTTTTAATTTGTTAAAAATAAAAATAATAGGGATTTCAAGACACCACCAGAAATTTGGTCTTCAACCAGTCTTTCTAGTATTCTGACTCTAATTTTTTCCCTTAAATTTGTATGGCATTATTTAAGTCTTGATTTCATTCTTAGTTAAAATACAAGATAAGATAGCTTTACAGTCTGCCCTTTCAACTCAATCTGTGGCTTATCATCTGTAAGTTGAAGGTTTTTTAATAGAATATACAAATTCTACAAACCCTGGCTTGTCAGGCAGCCCATCTGAAGAGTTGTCAGCTGCCACGTCAATGAGTCAGCGCTTTCATGACTAAGCCATCCTGGGACCCCATGGAGACCTTTAGTCCAGAGGAGAGTGAGGACTGGTACAAGCCAATATAGGGTCCCATCCTCTCTGTGCGTCCAGTGGTCACCAACAAGATAAAAGTGAACCAACTGCAGCTACAGGGGATGGCCCCCAAAAATTGCTCCCACCTGAAAGACGGCAGCGCACACAATGCAGGATTACACTGCTTGGGATTAGTGGAGATGGGAAATAGGTTCAGACACAAGGGGAGCATTGATAACTGGGTGGCTGCTCCATCTGTGAGGTGTGGGGGTGGAGGGTATTATACTCCCCAGACTCAGGACTAGTAAAAAGGCATCCAGAAAGCCCATCAGAAGAATATGTTACATTTTTCTGCAGTGCCAAGCCCTCATAGAAATAGTCTTCTGTTCCATGAGTTATTTTTCTTTTGGCTTGAGTTCTTCATCTTTTGAATACAGTATTCCATTTACTTATTTATTTACTTATTTAGCTATAATAACCAAATATAAGAAAGCTATTAAGTTGTACCTATAGCTTAGAAAAACAAGATACTAAATATTCTTCTATTGAATAAGGATCACAGTATAGCCTGCAGGTAGAACATTAACCATAAAAACTTGGTTGAAAAGCATAACATGAAGAGGTGTATATATACTAGTTATAATTTACACAATTAGAATAGAACACAAATGCTGACTTGGAAAACATGGATAGTATGTAGCAACTATCCACGTATTTCATGAAAGTACTTGGACTTTAAAATGAAGAAAAATAAAAATAGGGTTTAAGCGTAATCTAGTGGTGGCATATTACTAAATCACAACTTTCACTGTCGGCTGACTGTCCTGTTATCTATATATAATGCATATTAAAAGTTCCTGGACGAATCTGACATACATGTTCTTATGCTTTATGAAACTCTCAGGAAATCCATGCTTGTTCTAAATATGATGAACTTAAGATAGGACGCTTGGATTGCCTTCCTCATGAAAGAGCCTTCCAAAAGCAGGTTTCACACACAGCAAATTGGCTCTCCATATGGTAGAGACAGCGCCATTAAAACCCGAGACAAAGGGACTAATCGTTGAAGCATTCAGAGTCTGGAATATTCTGCTTAGCTCTGCAGGTAAAGAAAAAGCCTAACATGGAAGCTGCATCAAAATGAGCTTTCATTTCAGCTGTCACTAACAAGATGGCCAAAGTTTAGCAGGAAGTTAGTATGCTTGGACTTCCAGAGTAAATGCATTTGTTTAACTGAGCCCCAGGTAGAAGTCCAAGTTGGTCGTAAATAGAGCCTGTCACACTTGCGTTAATCACCCTGTGCTGTGTTAAAGGCCCACATTTTATACTGTGGGGAATCTAGAGTCTGGTGCCATCTTTAAAGATGGCTATACATACCACTATCATTTTTTCATACTTCAAGTTCTGGGATACATGGGCAGAACGTGCAGGTTTTGTCACATAGGTATATATATGCTATGGTGGCTTCACCCATCAACCTGTCATCTACATTAGGTATTCACCCTAATGCTTTTCCTCCCCTTGCCCCTACCCTCTGACAGGCCCCAGTATGTGATGTTGCCCTCCCTGTGCCCATGTTTTCATTGTTCAACTCCCACTTAGGAGTGAGAACATGCGGTATTTGGCTTTCTCTTCCTGTGTTAGTTCCTGTGTTAGCTTGCTGAGAATGGTTTCCAGCTTCATCCACATCCCTGCAAAGAAATGAAAACATCCCTTTTATGGTTGCATAGTATTCCATGGTATACATGTGCCACATTTTCTTTATCCAGTCTATCATTGATGGGCTTTTGGGTTGGTTCCAAGTCTTTGCTATTGTGAATAGTGCTGCAATAAACATACATGTGCGTGTGTCTTCATAGCAGAATTTATAATCCTTTGGGTATATACCCAGTAATGGGATGGCTGGGTCAAATGGAAATACCAATAACTTTCTTGACTGCTTCCAGTGACTAGAAGAGCTGTTAAGGGATAGGACTACTTGAACTTACTTCTTGTAAATAGGCACTTACACGTGCTTTTCTTCTTTCTTCCTTTAGAACCACTTTCTAGCCTGTTAATGCTCTGTATAGAAGGGCATCTAATGAGCTGTTGATGTCTCTAAGTATTGTGTTGATATCCTTGATGTGCCATGTTAGAAAACTGCAGCTCAAGCCACCAAACTACAAATGCTCTTCTGCTAGAGTTGGAATGGTGGAAATGTATCCTGCTTCTAAGGAGTTTGAGGCTTTCAGGACAGGAAGGCTGGCTATAGGAGGGGCTTGCTATTGGAGGATAAGCTTGAGTTCTCAAGGGCAATACCACTTAGATCTGTTGTAGGAAAATAAAGCCCTAGAAACTTGGTTTTTAGTGACAAGTAGATGCAGAGATAAACAACTCTAAATCCCAGATAGTTATCAAATTTAGCTGGGCTCCACATGATGGGGAGAACAGATTTACATTTCCTCTATTCCCCACCTCTCTCCACCTTGGAGATTAAAAGAAATAACATTCCCTCCAGACTTGCTTGGGTGCTCTCGAGTGGTCAGTTAGCATTACAAGGTAGAAAGCTGCTGCAGTCACCCAGCTTCATGGCTCAATGGATGTGACCAAGTCCTTGCCTGGTAGCTCCAGGCTTCCAATACTCTGTAATCAGTACTCAGACTCTGCAAGGACCCAGTAGCACCCCAGGGACTGCTTTTCTGTTGTAGATGGTATAATCTTACTCAGAACCTTATGTGCTTCCAAGTCTATTGGGGCTTAGCAAAGACCAAAAAAAAAAAAAGCTTATCTGCCCTTGATACCTCTGATTTGTTAATATGGCCTGAGTTTTGTAATACAGCATAGATCTTACTACTTTATTTCTTTGGGCCCCACTTGAAACTGACAATTTCAAGGACCCAAGAAATCCATTAAGGCAACACTCCTGAGGTTGGTACATTCAACTTTGCACTCATTAAAATGGAATAAAAAAGCCAAGAACAGTGTATGCCGTCTCCCAAATCAACATGCTCTTTTAGTGGTAAACAATTACACCTTTAAATGTATGCTTTTTACCTAACAAAAGATTTCTTCTCCCCTAAAGGAGAAAGAGCATAATCTTCTTCACCCTCATAAGTTTGTGACTGGGACAAACGTGTGTAACAAGACAGATTAATAAGAGAAGTTTAACACGTGCAATGTACAGCACATGGAACAAACGTCAGTTAAAAAGTGACTCAAGTGGTGGCTTAGAGTCCTGGCTGATGAAAATCTTCCATGAACAGTAAATTTTAGAAGTGGCAAGACAATGAGAAGTAGTGCCAGGCTGCCAAAGGCAGGAAAACTGGGAAGGAGTAAAGTCTGTTTTCAAATCTTGCTGGCATAGTGTGAGCTGATGTCTGCAGTAAACGGAGACTATCATCCTATCTTCAAGTGGACATAGGGGAAACGGTGGAAAGACCTTCTGACTGTATAAATCTCTGCCTGCCACCTTGTCCTAAAAGCAGGACAAAGTTCCCCGTATCTTAATTGCCTTTAACTCAAACAATTTGTCAAAGGCACGTTTTGACTTTATTTACCCAAATGTAAAATAAAAAACAACATGGAGTAAGCTGGCTCTACATCTAAACCTTTAATCTGGAGTTGATACACACATTGTACATAGTGAGAGGCAGAATCCGTACTCAAGGTTTCACCCCGTATGAATAGTGGCCTGCCTTACTCATTTGAGCATTCCTGTCCTCACCTTCCCTCCCACCCTTGCCCTGCTGTGCTAGGGCAACTATTCCAAACTTGATGTTCGAGTCTACCCTGGGTTCTTCATTCTGTCTTCTGAGTCTCGATTACTAAGCAAGTCTTGATCAGGTAGCACATGCCTCTAACTCATTGTTCAGAGCATTAGCTGACTTTGTCCCTGCAATTTTCCTCATAAACTTTAGAGCCAACTCGTTAATTTCTATGAAAAAGCACTTGTAGTTCGGGATCATGCTAAATCTATAAGATTGAGTGTCTGCTTGTGGTGTTGGGGGTTAAGGATCAGGGAGGTTTTAGTTTTGGTAGTTCTCAGCCTTTCTATCTCTTCATATACATCTTTTCTTTAGAGAAGTTTTGGCTTACAGCAAAGCTGAGCAGAAAGTAGAACCCCCCCCGACCTTTGCCTTTCTATCAAATATCTCTTGCCTCTTTGCTCTTCCTTCTTGGGCTCCAGTAATGTTAAATCATGAGATACCATGGTACATACTGTTCTATACCTCATAAATTCTGGTTTGTAGCATTTCTTTTAATTCTATTTTTCTTTTAGGTTTGTATTTTTATTGATCTTCAGGTTTACTGATGAGCTTCTCAGCTATGTCCAGTGTTGAGACACCTGAAGACTTCTTTTGATATCACCTCTTCTAGCTCTTCCACTTTTCCAACTTAGTTTTCATTTCTCTGAATTCCCTATCGATGCATGTTGTCCACTGTCTGTGGTAATTTTTTAATTTCAAAGTCCCTGCCTGATTCCAGCATCTGAGGGATCCCTGAGTTGATCTATCTCTTTACAATAAGCTTTCTGTTAACTTTTGTGCACCAGCTATTATGAACAAAATAGAATGAAATACTTGCAAGTGGGCTACCATATGTATAGAGGTGTGGGGTGGTGAGTCAATCTAGTCAGATGCTGAATTGGCTTGTGGCTTTTTGATGATGCTGGTACTTTAATTGCTTCCAGTTTTTCCCATGGGTCTGCCTTTTGTGCCTATGGTGCCAGAGGATTGTTTCCCTTTTCGTTCCCTCCATCTCAACTGGTCCTCTATGCCTGTGCGAGAAGGTTTCTCCATGCTCTGGCCCACTGTAGCAGTAGACAGCTGTGCTAGTTACAGTGCTCGGCTCATGGTTGCGGGCAGAGGGCTCCTCTTTTCTCCTTGCCCAGCCTTGCTCTCGTGCTGTTACTGTGTCTGGGCCTCTGAGGTGGCATTTCCTGAACAATTCTGCCCACCATCTTCATGCCAGCTGTACTCGATGTAGCCTTGACATTAAAGAATATCTTGCCCCTGTCCCCAGCAGTAGCAGCACACCTGTCGGTAGAGGAATAAAGAAGGGGGAAGACTGGAGTTTTCCTGCTCTTTTCCCCTGCAGAAGCTGAGGATTTTGCCTTCAGAGGCAATAGAGGAGAGAACATACTTTGCTCCTTACAAGAGCAAAAAAGCCCACTTGCAAGTATTTCCCTCCCTTCTCCAGAAGCTCTCTGGGTCTTTTGCAGACCTTGGTGGAAAGAGTTTTCCATGCATCTTCTCTTGCTGTTTCTAAGAATCCAGGGAATGGAGAAGTCTGTGCCTTGCCTCCAGCAGCCAGTGCTATCCTGCAAGGCACTCTGGTCTCTGTCGGTTGTCTTCATGCACAGCCAGTGGGGACTGTTGGCAAAGAGCTTGAGTGTGAACTTGGGTTTTGAGCCCCCAATGATTCCAAAATTTAGCCACAGTCTACCTTTAATAATTCTATCACTTCTTCCCTGACTACTACTTAGCTACCTCTGTGGCTGCCTCTCTTCCTCCTGTGCCATGCTGTGTTTGTCTTCCCAGAGGGGCTTAGCACTCCTTAGAACTTAATTCACTTGGTTGCCTTTCAACCTCAGCTCTGAGGACTCAAAAGATAGAACCATGTAGATTATCTGGCCCTTAGGGGGAGAATGTTCTCTTTCTACATATCTTCTATTGCTTCTAAACGGACGCAATACCTCACACTAAAACTTTCTTTGACTATGAGTTTCTTTTTGATCTATGGATTACTTTGTAATGGGACTCTCAGTTCCCAAATATAGGATGACTTTTTAATTGTATTTCTAGCCTATTTGCATTTACTCAGAACTCGCTTTGTGTGACTTGCCTCCTGAGGTTTTATTTGTATCTGACCTTTTTTTGGCAAAAGCTCCACATTGACTTGAATGGAACATGGTGTGCATTTACTGCGTGTAGTTTGCTATTTGTCCAAGTTTATTCTTTATGGTCTTCCAATCTTCAATATCTATCTTAGGAAGGTATATTAGTGTCCAAGTATACTGAAGAATTTTTTACCTTAAACTTCACATTTTGGTTTCTATATCATGATCAAGATAATACATGTCTCCAAACTAAACACTGTCACTTGGAGGGGATCATCCCTAATTTCTTGCCTCTATATTTCATCTAACATGTTAATACAGCTATACTAGCTTTTTGTTTTTTCAACTTGTCATGTTTTAGACATCTTAGATGACTAGATGTTCTGAAGCCTGACAGTATCTTAACTAAAGCATTTAGCCCTTTGAAGTTATTACTGATCCTTGGATTTAAGACTTACTAATTCCACGTGGTCTGCCTTTTCTTCCCCTGCTTGCCTCCTTTGATTACATTTTTGTCCCATTCTCTTCTGTTAATGGGTTTGAATATTCCAGGAGCAAATAAAGAAAACACGAGTGGTATCAAAACCTTAGTGCTCTATCTAAATCTAACATTTAAAGTTTATCTCTTAAGGTTCTGTCAAGATTATGTCTAGCCTGTGGGAGTCTCTGCAAGTAGACGAGATTTTGGAATCTGATTATTGACTCACCAGCTATCTATGGCAGCAAGACCACAATGGCAGATGTCAAGTGGAGTAATAACTTCCAGCATAGTGTAGTGATCATTCTTGAATTTTGGTACATATCAGAATCACCTGAGGAACTCGGAACACATAGAAGTCAGAGACTGTTGCTTCATCTAGCCTGGGCCTCTGCTTAATTGGCATACCAGGTGACTGCTGGAAGTTTGAGAAGTTCTGTATTAAAGCATCGTGATAAGAGATTTCTCCCCTGTGGAGAATGAGGATGACAGATGGAAGAGGACGTACAATTTCTCTAGCATTTGGGAGAGAAGCAGTAGAATCAGGACTGAGAAGTTGGTTAACTGCCAGACTATCACTAAAGACAACATGGAAGCCCAGACCAGCTACTTAAAAGCTATGATACCATTTAAAGGAGTTCTCATCTCCTACAGCCAAAGTGCAGCTGGTGCTGAAAGTCAAGCCTAGTGTATGACTAGAAAAACAGAGGCACAAGGAATATCAAGTTCTCGTACCTGGCAAGTCTTCTCAAGTCAGGATCTGACGAGAAAGGAGTAGAATGATACATCTTGGGAGACACACTCTAGATCCTTGAGTCCCCCAGAATTCACTGTTCATCTCCCCTTAAAAAACTTCCGCTGCTTGCCGGAACATGGTGCAGGGACAGCGCAAGTTCCAGGCGCACAAGCCAGCAAAGAGCAAGACTGCAGCGGCGGCCTCTGAAAAGCATCGGGGCCCAAAGAAAGGCAGTCATGTTATCGCTCCCAAGAAGGTGCGTGTCGTGCAGCAGCAGAAGCTCAAGAAGAACCTAGAAGTCGGGATCCGGAAGAAGATCGAACGTGACGTGATGATGAAAGCCAGCAGCAGCCTGCCCAAGAAGCCGGCACTGCCAAAGGCCCCAGCCAAGAAGAACAGGGCAGCTGCCGCCACCTCCTCCAACAAGGCGCCTTCCTGAGGACACTGGCCCAGCTCAGGCCAACACCCCACCCCCCACCTCTGTGATGGGATGTTGCAGTGATCCCACAAGCTGCAGTCTCAGGAAGAGGACCCTGTCCCCCAGCTCTGGGCCTTACCTAGAACTTCAGTGGGGGCCTGGCCCATGGGCAGGTGATCAGCAGATCTTAGCGTACTGAGAACTGTCCCCATGCCCCTTCCCAGGTCCTGCCTCCACAGGTTTAACCCAGAGTAATAAACCTGGCTTTGTCAAAACAAAACAAAAAAAATACAGAGGCCTCACCTGAGACACATGCATTAACCTCTTGAACTATGCCCCTGTCTTTCTGGCTACCAGGACAGTTGTGGGAAGTCACAGCCTGACCCAACTGGGTCAATCTTCCTGCTATAGGAGGAGAAGGGATTACTCACCAACAGATCTATGGGATCTGGCTATCTCCTAGGAAGGGAGACCTAGGAATGAGTCTTGAGGATGCTGGAAGAGGGAAGTCAGAATATAAGGCCTAGACAACAGAATATTTTTCCATAGGGACTCTCATGGGACTAACGAATGGTCTAGAGAGGATACGTGGAATCACTCCTAAAATGCTGCCAGCATGGGAAATCTTGGGGAGAAGGTTTTGAGGAAAATAATGGCCTATAGCAGCAGTTCTGAAGACCTATTTACATAATCAAATTCTGAAAGATTCAAAAACCTCATCCCAAAGCATCACACAACCTCTTGTAAAGAAACCAGTCTCTGGAGGTAGGGTACAAGCATCCATTTTAGAATTCCCTAGGTGACTCTAGTGTACAGCCATGTTAGAGAACCACTGATAACAAATGAAGAAGAGATGCCAGCTCTGCCTTGGTGTATTTTTTAAAAATTGGTCTGTAGGCCATAGTTGATAAGGATAGGGAGAGAGAAAGGGGCTCAAATGTAAACCTGATAAAATAAATAAAGTTCCAGAAAAGCCTCAATAATCTCAGGGAGGCCCCGGGGTTCACTTTATTCCATAAGAGTACTAGTGAAGTCACCAGCCTCACTAAAGCTAGTGGTGGCTTTATTATGTAGGCCCAGGTTGGTAAGGAAGGTTCCCATATAAATCCACAAAGCCAGAATGACCATTAGAAGTCCTAATTCACAGGGCTACTGGGCCACTGAAAATAGTGTAAAAAAAAAAATTGGGGGGTAGTGGTTAGCCCAAAAGGTGTTGCATGAGTTACCTAACCAGAAGAGACTAGTGAAGACTTGTCAATTGGCCCGATGGAAAGCCAGTATTTCTTGACCAATGGTCAAACCTGAGCCAGTACTGGCTAAGTCTGCTTGAGAAAGGACCCGCAATACCATATCACGTAACATCATAGTGATTTCCCCATGTCCTTCAAAGGAATTTATGGTCATTTGAGGAACTATACCCCTAGGGAAAAGTAAATACTCGGGTCTTTCAGAAGCTGCTAGATGCTGGGTTGGATATGTTACTGATATGAAGGGCCCAGATCCCCTCATGATGTTCCTTTTAGAGTGTGTGGGGTCAAAGTTCTCTCCCAAGCAGGTCTTGCAGTTCATCCTGTGAGTCTCTACATCTACTTTATGGTCATTCCATTGGCTGAATGCCTGGATGGGTGGGCTCACTTAGATGTTAGGTCAGGAGTAAATGAGATCTTTGCTAAGAGTAGAATAAGGATTCCTAAGGCAGGAAATACTAAGGAGAAACCCATGAAATTATCTTGCTGAAGACAGGAAACCAAGGTGGCTGCTCTATCTGGGTAGAATGGTAGAGAGAGTTTTCAAAGTCGTAAAGGATGCAGAAGCTCCCTGTCAGTTATACCCCCTTTAGTAATATCCCTTTCAGTGTACCTGTATGGCACCTGCAAAAATCAGATGGACTCGTGGTGGTGAATGATGAAGGACAATAATAGGCAACAAAGGATCACAGAAACTGCCTCGTCACTGTGTAGGTCAGAGGCTGCCAGTCTGGTAGACCTGAAGATGGCCTCCTGTCCACAGCTGATGCATCAGCTTTGCCTTGGATAAATGGCTGCCTTGAAATTCCTGTGTATTTTGAATAGCCATCATTTGCTATGACCAGAATGTAGAATACAAATATTGTTCTCGCCAAGGGTACAAAACAGGAGTGGCTGTCCTTGGCATCTATTTAAGAGAACCACTCAAGGAATTTGTGCTTTTCTTCAGTCAGTTCTGGTTCCTGGCTGAGAGGTTCCTCCCAGGGGTCTCAAGTCCCACTTAATACTGGCAGGTCATTTTGGATAAACAAAGAAAATGACTATAAATGACTGAGGTAAAGCTTTTGCTATAGAATGTGTCTAGGCAGTGGCTTGTCTGGGATTCACTAGGTGTGTCCTGGTGTTCTCACATTTGGCCCCCCAAAAAAAGTTATAGCCAGTCTGGTGCTTTTAATTGGGGTCTCAGACTTCTTGAAGTAATGTCTGGGTTTCCCCTCCAGGCAAACCAAGCTAGACCATACGAATGAGGGCTGAGGTGACAAATGTGGAATGGATGGTGGAGGAGGTGGGGACACAGTATTGGTGATCTTTTCTACAATGGGTTCTCCTAAAGGTGCCAGTGTAGTTTGGCATGTGAGGTTGAAGGATCCACACCTGTGAAAGGAACAGAGCAAAAGCAGATTAAGCAGATGAAGAAGGGAACACTGAAGCAGGTCAAAGCCTGAACCAACACAATAAAGGGAGGTGTAGTGTGCGTGTTGTCCATCAGGGTCCTCATACTTGGCCAGAGGGACCAGGCCCACATTTTTCCCCCTCACTGGGTTACAGGATGTAGGTTGCCTCAGGAAGAACACCTAGAACAAGGAGACTCTAACAAATGCAGACCCTGAAGGAGATGGTGACCTTGTAGATTTCACTCCCAGACTGGCTGGCAAGCAGAAGCATTGGCTTTGGTTCTGAGTGTGACATGGCTGAGCAGCGGGGAGCTAAAGCTACAGGAAGTGGGAGGGCACATAGACCATGGGCAGCAGCCTTGGTGACATTATTATACTCGCCCATGGCTCACCTTCCAGCTTGCTGTCCCATGGCCACCAAGATGATCCAGCTCTTGCTATCCATTCTTCTACTTAGTTTTGATGTCTCCAAGCAGATCTTGTCAGCGATTGTTCCCTGTTGAGGATGAGTTCAGTTACCCAGACCTGAAGGAGAAACAATGCTTGGTTCTTTCTCCAGGTTATCCCACTCTTAGAGAACGACAGTCTCCTATTGCTGTCTCACCACCTGGTAGTGATGGTCCCATTCCTACCTAAGCATGGATTTACCCCATGGTCCAGTATTATCAGAATCCTTGGGCATGATTATATGAAGCCATCCTGATCAAAGGGGATGGAAAGACTGGGACGTGGCCTGGATGGTTTGACTAGATGAACTGGGGAGAGAATAACTTTGTTTTCCAGGATGACCCTCTGCTTGCTCCTTCCCCCAAAACAAAAAGCACAAGTAAAGAGGGGCACCATCCATCAGAGAGATGCAAATCAAAACCACATTGAGATACCATCTCACGCCAGTTAGAATGGCGATCATTAAAAAATCTGGAGACAACAGATGCTGGAGAGGATGTGGAGAAAAAGGAACACTTTTACACTGTTGGTGGGAGTGTAAATTAATTCAACCATTGTGGAAGACAGTGTGGCGATTCCTCAAGGCCTTAGAAATAGAAATTCCATTTGACCCAGCAATCCCATTACTGGGTATATATCCAAAAGACTATAAATCATTCTACTATAAGGACACATGTACACGAATGTTCATTGCAGCACTGTTTACAATAGCAAAGACCTGGAATCAACCCAAATGCCCATTGATAATAGACTGGATTGGAAAAATGTGGCACATATACACCATGGAATATTATGCAGCAATCAGAAATGATGAGTTCGTGTCGTTTGTAGGGACATGGATGAATCTGGAAAACATCATCCTCAGCAAACTGACACAAGAACAGAAAATGAAACACCGTATATTCTCACTCATAGGTGGGTGATGAAAAATGAGAACACATGGACACAGAAAGGGGAGTACTAAACACTGGGGTCTATTGGGGGGAAAAGGGGAGGGCCAGTGGGAGGGGGAGGTGGGGAGGGATAGCCTGGGGAGAAATGCCAAATGTGGGTGAAGGGGAGAAGAAAAGCAAAGCACACTGCCATGTGTGTACCTACGCAACTGTCTTGCATGCTCTGCTCATGTACCCCAAAACCTATAATCCAATAAAAAATTAAAAAAAAAAAAAAAGAGGGGCACCATCCTCACTGAAGCTGGTATCTGTCTCCATATACCAGGATAGATAAGGGAGGTTGTTACAGAACTGGGCTCTCTGGTATCCACGGGAATGAGAGAATGCAGAAATAGCAAAGGTCACAGCACTCAACCATCAGAGAACATGGACTTCATTACCATGAGTCGCAAAACCAGGAACAGCAGAAGCCCTTATTCACAGGGCTGTGGATCACCACAGTGTATCTAGTGGAAAGAAATGGGTGACTGATGAAGGTATTTGCTTGACTTACATAACCAGAGGTGAAGAGTCGGTTAGTAGAAGACTGACGCCAACTGCCCCAATAGAAAGTCACCATCCTTTGCTCAATACTCACTTCAATACTGGCTAATTCTTAAAGGATGCTACAATACCACAGCAAACACATGTAGTACTCATGTATATCCTTCCCTGAAGGTATCTATGGTCACTTATGAGGAAGTAGACCATGAGGAAAGGAGAACTATAAGCTCTTTCCGGAGTTGGTGGATGCAGGGTTGGACTAACCAACATGAAAGGATTAAGACTTTCCTCATAGAGTAATGGTGTATGGCCCAATTAAAGTCCTCACCCAAGCTAGTCTTAGTCCAGTGAGTCTCTGCATCTGCTCTGAACACTGCACTGGTCTCTGAATGCCTGAAATGGATAGACCTACTTAGTAAAGCCCTTTGGCTTCCTGTTCGGAAGATGAACGGTTATAATGGTGGCAAAGACAATAAAACTGCTCTAGGGTCAAGGTTAGTAAATCAGAAGTAATATCACAACTGGGTTGAATGATAGAGATTAATGTTCCTTAATAGTCTCAAAGGATGCAGAAATAGTGGTCCAATCAATCATATCCCTGTTCAGTTTACCTATACAGTCCCTGCAAAAGTAAGATGGGCTTGTTGTAGACAATGGAATAGAGCAATGAACAATAAATGATTAGATTACTATGGTATACTGGAGAGCTCAGAGGCGGCTGGCATGACAACCTCTTGCCCAAAGTTGATGCATTAGCTCTAGTGCCTTTGATATCAGCTGTCTTGAAAAATGCATATATAACTTGAACCAATATGCATTAATTGCTGTGAATAATAGGTACAATAAAAGGGTGTTCTATGATTAAGGTGCTGTAAACAGGAGGGGCTACTCTGAAACATGTGCTTCACCTTGCCACAGCTTTATGCTCTAGACTAGACAGTGTTACTGGAAAGGGACAAACTTTCCTACCATGGGAGACAAGCTCTACACCAAACTCAGCTATGTGTGCCACAAGTCATTTTGGACCAACAGGTAAAAAGATAGATCATGAGAGCAAGGGCAGTTGCTCCAAATGCAGCCAGGCATGACTTTTGTGGGATTCACTGGACATCCCTTGTTGATCCTATGACTAGCAACAACCAGGAGTGTCAGTAACCATGGCCTGATAACCACTTTGTAACCAGGGACTCAGACCCTTAAAAGATGAATGCATCAATGACCCCTCTGTGCAAGTACCCTAGACCACACAAACAAGGGTTTCGGGTGAATGACTTCTAATAGAGGTGGTAGATAAAGAATGTAATAACAGCACTGACTTGTTGCAGGTTTTGGGCCTCCTAAAGCAGGTACCTATCTAGTTTGGGGTATAAGACATGTATACAATCCTGAGATTGGGTAGATGGGCAAAGTCAAACACTGGAGCTAAGCCAGAGAGCCTCAACCAACCAGAAATGGGGAAGCCATAATATGACTGTTAATCAGTGTCCCATGCTGGGTTGAAAGGACCCGGGCTTGTTTTTCCCCTACACTCAGTCACAGATACAGGCAGCCTCAGGAACATCACCTAGAACAAGGATATTCTAACAGAGCTGGTGACCCTGTACATCCCAGGCTAGGTGAAAGGTGGAAATAGCTATGTGAGCCAGGTCAGGTTGCCAGGATGGGTGTATGGAGCAGGGTTGCAGAAGTTAAAGGTACCTGGAAAGCCTAAGAAGGATCCCAGTAGTGGCCTTGGCCGTGTCCTTACACTTACTTGCCTGATTTGCTGTTGGCTCATGTGACCTCTCCCCTGGGACAACAGGATTGCCAGGTTGTTGCTGAGCTTTTTTTAATGATCTGAGGTCACCTACTGCCTCTCCTTTGTAGTTGGTATTTTTGCCCATTCTTTAGTTGACCCCATTCCATTGGTATGGCCTGAGGTTTCCTATTGCTGTCTTCTCACCTGTTAGCGGTGGTCCTCTTCTTGCTACCACATCTGTTCATATTGTTTGCCCAGAGTTAGAATTCCTGAGCCCATCTGCATTGGGTCTTCCTAATCTGTGAGGGTGGGAAAGGCTGGTAGGTGGCTTGGGTAGTTTGCATAAGTAGGGATTCTAGGGTACATGCTTCTGCCAAGAATACTCAGAGTTGAGGAGTAAATATCAACCCAGGCACCCCTGAGGCCTGGGAAGGCTAAGTACTGAAAGAACTACAAGCATAGTGAACCCTGTATAAAAACCTTACAACAGGCTCACTGGAATCTTCCTGTACCACAAATCAGTGATGGTTCTAGAGAATGATCATTAGTCTTCTGACCTCAGAGACATTCTGGTGCTATGTATCTAAAGTTCACAGCATAGTAGTTCTGGATTCAGATAGAGTCTAGACTCACCTGCCTTGAGTGGTGGCTCTGGCGGTTCTAACACTATTTTGGACCTTTCCTGCAGTCTTGGGAGAAAAGCTGCTACCTCAGTACCACAGAACAAAGGATCTGCAGGGCTTGCACGGGGAGTCTCCAGTTTGCTTACGGCATCGCCCAGTGACACTCCACCCTGTGGATGTGTGGCCTTTGAAGACCCTCTAAATGCATGCCAAATGTGCAGGGGAGTTTATCTTCTCCAGGGAAGACTTTCCAATGGGAGAGAGGAGCTAGTGGATGACCTTATTTGACTCATTGAGAAGGATTATTGGAGAAGACTTGGCCTCCATAAAGACTTAGGAGCAGACTGAGCAATTAGCTTGCTGGGTAGCAATGGCTCACACAGAACACTTTCTCTTACTGACTGTTCCTCTACTGCTGCCTCTTGTTTTTCTTTGGATTTGTCACTATCCTCAAATGTCAGCAAACATGTTTTTGCCTAAGGATCTATATTCTAGGACACCTGGCCTGAAATTTATTAACTGTACTTGCCAAAATTTAGATGTTGAATCTAATCAAGAACCTGAAGCTTAACTTAGGAGATAAACAACATGGTGGAGTAGGAAAATGGTGGCTAGGCAGCAGGACTAACTTGCGGCTCCCACTCAGACAGCAGCAAGTGGAGACTTGCATTTTGAACTTACATACCAAGAACGATTGCAGGAGTATACCAGACAAGCTGAACATACCAGACAAGTCTGAAAGCAGCTTGCCACTGCAGGCTCTGAGACAGCCAAAACACTGGGAGCCAAGTGAGGCAGGGGAACGTCCGCAGCTGAGCACACATCCTCACTGAGGAACCTGAAGATCTAGATCATGGGAGGAGAATTTAACCTTACCAGGAGCTGAGACGAATATAGAAACCTGAACAAAACATGGGGGTAGAGGAAGTGGCAGGAAGAGGCCTGTGGGTGCACGCTATCCCCAGGGAAGTCATTGGACTTTGTCTCACAGGGGTCCTTGGGGGAGGGCTGCCAGTGGAATTGGGGAAGAACCACAGAGGAAGAACTTTCAGCTGAAATTTGTAACAATTTCTACTGAAGGTGAGATCTCCTGGACAGAATTCGGGGGAGGCAGGTGAGCAGGGAATACGGATGCAAGAACAGAAGCGGTGGCAGGCCGGGAGGCATGAAACATTGAAAGCCCTCCTTGCTTTGTCAGCTTGGAAACTCCTAGTCTAGGGCGAGTTTTCAGCCCTGCTCATGGCTGCCTGGAAATAAACTCAGTGCTGTTGTCAGTGGGCATGGTGGGAGTGAGGCTGGTATTTCTGGCTATGTGGGAGCTGGGTAAGCCTGTCACTGCTGGCTTTCCCCTACTTCCCTGGCAACCTGCAGAGACAGCCATAATTCCCCTAGGAACATAACTTCTTTGATCTTAGAACCACACCCGCTCCAATCTTCCACAGCAGCACCAATAGCAGCAAGCCCCATAATTGTATACCTAGAAAACCCAAACATGTATCTAAAAAGCTCCTGAAACTAATGAATTAACCGAAGTTTGAGGATACAAAACAAACATACATAAATCAGTAGCACTGCTATACACCAACAACCAAGCTAAGAAATCAAGATGTCAATCCCTTAATAGCTGCTAAAATAAAAAACTTAGGAATTTATCTAAAAAGGTGTGAAAGATCGCTACAAAGCAACTACAAAGCACTGCTTAAGGAAATCATAGATAACACAAATGGAAACACATTCCATGCTCAGATGGCTAGAGTCAATATTGTGAAAATGACTATATTGCAAAAGCAATCTACAAATTGATTGCAATTTCTATCAAAATACCATCATTCTTCATAGAACTAGAAAAACAATCCTGAATTAAAGAAACTAAAAAAGCTTGCATAGCCAAAGCAGGAATAAGCAAAATGAACAAATCTGGAGACATCACATTAATCGATTTTTAAAGTAGACTATAAGGCTATAGTCACCAAAACAGAGTGATATTGGTATAAAGTCACGCAGACCAATAGAACAGAATAAAGACCCCATAAACCCAAATATTTATGGTCAACTGATCATAGACAAAACAAAGTGGGGAAAGGATACCCTATTCATAAATGGTGCTGGGAAAATAGGCAAGCCCCATGTAAAAGATGAAGCTGGATCCTCATCTCTCACCTTATACAAAAATCAACTCAACATCAAGTACTTAAATCTAAGATCTAAAACCACAAGAATTCTAGAAAACATCAGAAAAAAAAAACCCCAGACACTGGCTTAGGCAAAGACTTCATGACCAAGAACGGAAAAGCAAATGCAACAAAAATAAATAGGTGGGACTTAAACTGAAAAGCTTCTGCACAGCTAAAGAAATAATCAGCAGAGTAAATGAGACTACCCAGAGAGTGGGAGAAAATCTTAGCAATCTATATATCTGGCAAAGGACTAATACCCAGAATCTACAAGAAAGTCCAACCGGGAAGAAAAAAGAATCCCATCAAAAAGTGGGCAAAGGACATGCATAGGAAATTATCAAAAGATGAGATACAAATGGCCAAAAAAACAAGAAAAATGCTCAACATCACTAATTATCAGGGAAATGCAAATCGAAACTACAATGTGACACCACCTTTACTCCTACATTAATGGCCATTAAAAAGGCAGGGTGCAGTGTTTCACACCTGTAATCCCAACTCTTTAGGAGGCTGAGGTGAGTGGATCACCTGAGATCAGGTGTTTGAGACCAGCCCGGTCAAAATCGTGAAATTCTATTTCTACCAAAAATTCAAAAATCAGTTGGGTGGGATGGCAGTTGCCTGCAGTCTCACAAAAATTGGCCTGGATGTGATGAAAAGGGAACACTTCTACACTGCTGGTGGGAATGGAAACTAGTACATCCACTGTGGAAAACAGTGTGGAAGTTCCTTAAGCTAAAAGATCTATCATTTGATTCAGAAATCCCACTAAGTATCTACCCAGAGGAAAAGTCATCAATCGTTTGATCCAGAAATCCCACTACTAGGTATCTACCAGAGGAAAATCATCATACAAAAACTTGCACATGCAAGAACCACAGTATTATTGGGCTTGGGGTGCACCCTAATTCAGATATGGCTGCAGTAACCAAAAAATTAGATCACTATACCCATGTCCCTTCAAATACCTGGAATGCCTTCCCAAGGGATGGGGATATACAAGCCCAGACTGTAGAGACTACAATAAATACCTAACTCTTCAATGCCCAGATACCAATGAACATCCCCAAACATCAAAACCATCCAAGAAAACATGACCCCACTAAACAAACGAAGATTGTTTTAGAGAAACTTCAGACAGAATTCAAAATAGCTATTTTGAGAAAACCCAAAGAAATACAAGATATAAGGAACTCAGAATCCTATCAGATAAATTTAACAAACAAGTAGACATAAAGAATCAGATATTCTAGAGTTGAAAAATGGAATTGACATACTAAAAAATGTGTGGGTTTCTTAACAGCAGAAGGGATCAAGCAGAAGAAAGGATTAGTGAGCTTGAAGATGGGTTATTTGAAAATACAATCAGAGGAGATAAAAAGAAAGAATGAAGTATGCTCAAGGGCATACTTCATTCTATTTGCCCATAGACTCAAGGGCAAATCTAAGAGATACTGGCTTTAAAGAGGAGGTAGAGAAAGAGATGGGGGTAGAAAGTTTATTCAAAGGGATAAGAGAACTTTGTAAACCTAGAGAAAGATGCAGTATTCAGGTACAAGAAGGTTGTAGAACACCAAGCAGATTTAACCCAAAGAATATTACCTCAAGGCATTTAATAATCGTACTCTTAAAGGTCATGGAAAGAATAAGAATCTTAAGGGCAGCAAGAATAAAAGAAACATACAATGGAGCTCCATCCAATACATCTGGCAGCAGACTTTGCATAGAAACATTACATGCCAGAAAAGAATGCCATGACAAAGTGCTGAAGAAAAAAAACTTACCCTAAAGTATTATATCTGGTTGACAATCTCCTTTAAACATGAAGGAGAAACACTTTTGCAGACAAAAGCTCAGGGAATTTTATTTATTTATTTATTTATTTTTGAGACGGAGTTTCACTCTTGTTACCCAGGCTGGAGTGCAATGGTGTGATCTCGGCTCACCGCAACCTCCGCCTCCTGGGTTCAGGCAATTCTCCTGCCTCAGCCTCCCGAGTAGCTGGGATTACAGGCACGCGCCACCATGCCCAGCTATTTTTTTTTTTTGTATTTTTAGTAGAGACGGGGTTTCACCATGTTGACCAGGATGGCCTCAATCTCTGGACCTCGTGATCCAACCGCCTCGGCCTTCCAAAGTGCTGGGATTACAGGCTTGAGCCACCGCGCCCGGCCAGCTCAGAGAATTTATTAACAGAGGACTTGTTCTACAAGAAATGCTAAAGGGAGTTCTTCAATCTGAAATAAAAGAACAATAAGCAGGAAGAAACATCTGAAGGTACAAAACTCAGTGGTAATAAGTACACAGAAACACAACATTGCAACACTAATTGTGGTGTGTAAACTAATGTTTTAAGTAGAAAGATGAAAAGATGAACAGATCAAATAACTGCAACTTTTCAAGCAGATAGTACAATAAAAAATAGAAACAAAAAACAAGGAGACAAAGGTTTTAGTAGTTTTCATTGTTTTATGCAGTCGGTGTTGTCATCAGTTTAATAGGTTATATTGTAAGCCTCATAGTGTTAGTCTCAAATCCGAAAACAGATACATAAAAAGCAGAAGAAAAAAATTAAAACATACCATGAAAGAAAATCAGGTAGAAAACAGGAAGGAAGACTCCAAAATCAAACAAAACTGGTGTAAGTCCTTATCAATAACATCGAATGTAAATGGACTAAACTCTCCAATCAAAGGACAGAGTGAGGTTAATTACAAACCCAAGACCTGGCTGGGCACAGCGGCTCATGCCTGTAATTCTGGCACTTTGGAAGGCCAAGGAGGGTGGATCACTTGAAGTAACGAGTTCGAGACCAGCATGGCCAACATGGTGAAACTCCATCTCTACTAAAAATAGAAAAATTAGCTGGGCATGGTGGCAGGTGCCTGTAATCCTAGCTAGTGGGGAGGCTGAGGCAGGAGAATCACTTGAACCTGGAAGGTAGAGGTTGCAATGAGCCCGATATCTCACCATTGCACCCCAGCCTGGGTGACAGAGTGAGACTGTCTCAAAACACACCTATACATGACTCAATGATCCATTGTCAACAAGAAACACTCTTCACCTATAAAGACACACACAGACTGAAAGTGATGGGACATGGAAACCAAAAAAACAGGAGTAGCTACACTTGGATTAGACAAAATAGATTTCAAGACAAGAACTAAAGAGATGAAGGTCATTATATAATAAAGGGGTCAATTCAGTCAGAGGACATAAAAACTGTAAAGGTATATGCACCCACCACTGGAGCACCTAGATATATGGTAAATGTTACTCAACCTGAAGAGAGAGACTGCAATACCATAATAGCAGGAGACTTCACCCCACTTGCAGTAATGGGCAGATAATCCAGACAAAAAACCAACAACCATCAGACTTCAACTGCACTATGGACCAAATGGACCTAGTAGATATTTGCAGAACATTTTGTCTAATGGCTACAGAATACATTCTTGACAGCAGATGGATCCTTCTCAGGAAAGACCATATGTTAAGCCACAAAAGTCTTAAAACATTTTTTTAGAAAAATAATGTATTTTCTCTAACCACAATGGAATAAAAGTAGAAATTAATAAAGAAATTTGAGAAAGTATACAAATACATAGAAGTTAAATACACTTCTGAATGACCAGTGAATGGTTATTTGGTGAAATTTGCCACCAAATTCTTTTCCAGACATATCTGATGATCTCTCTCCTGGCCAAATGTATGTCCTTGCCCCTTTTGCTTAGTTGGAGCCATAGGTCTAACTTTGGCCAATACGTTCGGAGTGGAAGTGACATGTCTCTTCCATGCCAGGGCACAGAAATGTTGATTCCAGATTCTTCAGAGCTTTTTTCCCTCTGGCAGCTACTGTCAACCTTTGAGATAGTGACTGTTCTGTCAGCCCTAAGTCCTTGATTGAGTATAATACATGCTCTTTCCTGTTGAATGCAAAGGACATACAGCATATGTGAGAAATAAGTCATTGTAGATTTAACTGCTGAGATTTTGAGGATTGGTTTTCATTGCAGAATACCATAACCTATTCTGACTGAAACATACACAACAGGAGACACGGACAAGGCTGTTTTATAGTACCAATGTTCACAATGGCTTTGGAAACAACCCAAAAACCTGTCCCCTGGAGGAGGATGACTAAACTGTGGTGTATTTACTCAGTAGGTTATTCAACAGTGAAAGTAAAATAACTAGTGACATGTATCAATACATACGAGCTTTAGCAATGTAAATAAAGTGACAGTAAATCCAAAGGATAATTTATAAATATAACACATATTTTCATATATGTAACAAGATGCCCTTTGAGAAAACTAAAAATCAAATACTTGCTAAGAATACACATAGACATTATAAAATCATAGAAAAAAAGCAGAAAAGTGACAACCACAGGATTCAGAAGTAGTTACCTGAAGTAGGAAGAGCCATGGAGTAGGATGAAAATGGCATTGTTATATGTAGACTATTATCAAGATCTCGATTTCTGAGGAGTAGCAGGGGAATAAGTATATTATAAGTACAATATTATTAAGAATAGCTAAATGGCAGTTTATTCATGATTAAACACTTTAGGAACTAGAATCATAGCTAATTCATAAACTAAATCTACATACCTGAGATTGTTACACATAAAGAAATGGTCCCATTGTTTCTATCTTCACAGAAAGAGGAACATATATGTGGTTGGGTTCTCAGTCACCCAGGGTTCAGTTAAATACAGATGTGCACCTTTTACCAGCATTAAGTTCTGAGAGTAGGATGACCTGTGACCAAAAGTATCTTTTTGGTAGGATCCAAATCAGCCAGACTGAACATTCATATTTTTCTTCTATAAGGTTCTTAGTTATATAAATGCTTAAAGGCTGAGCAGGAGGTAGTTTCTGCATGAAACAAAAAAATGAATGATGCAGCGATTACCTGTTGACCATTCTTGTTTGTGCCTATAACTCTGCCAGGCATTGCTCCAAAGAAAGACTGGGGCTAGGATAGTACATGAGAGCTCTGAAGGCAGAAAAATCTGTTTGTTGGGACGTGCAGGCAAACAAAATATATGTTATGGAAAGTAAAGGAAAGTCCCTAATCCAGACTGCTAATGGGAGGAGAGGTGACCCCACCGCCACTATCGCCACAACTGATGCTTAAGGTACAAATAAGATCTATCCAGGTAAAAGGGTTGGAATCATAGAGATTATGGAAGATAAAATAAAAAGACGGGTATCTCAGGCTGAAAGCAGTATGCATAAAAACTCAAGTGGGGCCAGGCGCGGTGGCTCAAGCCTGTAATCCCAGCACTTTGGGAGGCCGAGGCGGGTGGATCACGAGGTCAACAGATCGAGACCATCCTGGTCAACATGGTGAAACCCCATCTCTACTAAAAATTACAAAAAAAAATTAGCTGGGCACAGTGGCGCGTGCCTGTAATCCCAGCTACTCAGGAGGCTGAGGCAGGAGAACTGCCTGAACCCAGAGGGTGGAGGTTGCGGTGAGCCGAGATCGTGCCATTGCACTCCAGCCTGGGTAACAAGAGCGAAACTCCGTCTCAAAAAAAAAAAAAAAAAAAAAAAAAAAAAACTCAAGTGAAGCTGGTTTTGGTCAACTCTAAAGTTTAGTCTGGCTGTACAGAAAACAAAGGGGAGAATGACGAGGAAATGTGAAGAACAAACAGATCATGCAGCACCTTGCAGGAGTTGGATTTTAGCCTGAGGACAGTAAATCAGACTGGGTGTTAATCAGAGGTGTGATGTCAGATTTGCATTTCGGAAAAGTGTCTCTGGGCTGCTGTGTGCAGGGAGATGATTTACAGGGTGGATGAGAGTTCCCACAGGAAACAGCACACTCATGGGGGTCAATCAAAGAAAGTTTAAGAAAGAGCTACTTACGGAAGTGTAGGCAAATCAAGGCACCATGAAGGGGACAGTACAGCACCCAGGAAGTAGCGAGAGCAGAGCCTTCACCACACACCAAGCCAAGAGGGTCAAGGTAGCATAGCTGTGTACCAGGGCTTGGTGGGAGCTGGAGCCAGGAAAGTGGCCACCTAGCAAGTTGTGGCTCCAGAGGAATGCCACTTGCAAAAACCGTGCCTGGAAGGAAGAGGGAGGGATACCCTGACTGCCATGTCCTTCTAACCCTTGACTTTTCTGCCTATGCCTCCCACTGGCCTAATCCTACCAGAAGACTGATGGCACAGGAGTCCAGGTGATGCAATCCGTAAAGGTCAGCCTCCTGGATACAGAAGGATGTAGAGGAGAAAACATGCACAGGAGGCTTGTTACGGACTGAATGTTTGCATCCTCCACTTCCCAGTTTGTTGAAGCCCTAACCCCCAGTGTATGGTATATGGAGGTGACCAGATTTAGATAAGGTCATGAGGGTAGAGTTCGCAATGGAATTAATAACCTTACAAAGAGCAAGAGAGATGAGTCTCTTCCTCCCATGTGAGGAAAAACAACTGTGTCTGTAAATTAGGAAAAGGGCCCTCACCAGGAACAAAATTTGCTAGCACCTTGACTTTGGACTGCCCAGCCTCCAGAACTGAGATATGTCCATTGTTTAAGCTACCCAGCCTATATTATTTTGTTATGCCATCCAACGTTGATGAAGACAAAGGTCTGGTGTTAATTCCAGCATTAGGTGGGCTTGAACTAGGGACATGGCATAGCAGATAAATGGTAAGATTTGAATGAGATTTAGTGAGTCCATCCAACTAGAGAACTTGTGTCCAAGTGATGATGGGCACAGAAGCACTACAGACATGGTCCACAGAAGGGACTTCCTTTCCCCCTCCATGTGGGAACAGGAGGGCTCAGGAATAACTACCACCCTTCAGCAACCTTACTTCTCCCTAGGAGAGAAATGGTTAATGCAGTAGGTCAGAATCTGACATTCACAGTGCCATGCTTCCCTAGTGGATAGAGAGATGTGTCGGTGCTCTTACACAGCAGGGCTTTTCCTTACTTCTTCACATCCAGCATCCACATCTTATCATGGCCTTGACCATGGGTAGAATTAGTCAGCTGAGTCAGGGCCCATCCTATCCTCTGGCCATATATCTCACCCAGTGATCCTGGGCATGTGCTTCTGCTCTAAAGGCCAGATCTCCCCTTTAAGGGCATAAGGTTAGACTTGCAGGGTTGTAGGAGGGGAGGATGTTTGGAAATCTGATCATGGTTTAGACCCAAGTTACATTTTTCAGGTCACCACCATCAATAAAGCTCATAGCTTGATCTCAACTGAGATATTCCTGTTGTTTACTTTCAATTAGTTGTGAGATAAGAGGAAATACCTCTGAAGACACCAGCATATGTTCCAGGTTTTTCAACCAGCAAATGTTCACCAATGTCCCGCACAACACTTAAGACTTCTAAATGGTAGTCGGGAAGCTGCCTTTATATCCAAAAAGGAGAGCTATGTTACTGGGGGCTTGCCACTCTTTTCACAAAGTATACTGAAGGGAAATGGTTGTGCTCCAAACCAGAGGGGTGTGTGGTTACCAAATTACATATGACTAGAATCATAAAAACAGCTGAGTGTTAAATACATATTTGTGTCTGTAATCACTTGGATAGGGAAAGTTTACCTTACACCTGTTTACTGCAATAGAAAGGTTCTAATACAGAACTGTATGGGGTATGGAACAGCATGGGCCCGGAGGAAGATCAAATAATGCAGACCAGAATGGAGAAAGAAGTCCAATAAGGGCTGCAGCACTTGAAAATACAAAGTTCGTGCCATGCATATGTAGCTTGAAATAATGTTTGTAAACTGAGCTTAATCGCCTACTAGCCACTTTAATTTTATCCATGCCTACTTATTCCAAAACTGATTGAGTATGCATATTATAAATTATTTGCAATTTGTAACAATCATTCTCTTTATAAAGTCTAAAGGTCAGGAACCCCTTTGAGTATTATTGACAAAGATGTTTAGTGCAGATATCTGAGCACCAGACCTTCTCTGTAATGAAAGATGTGTATTTCTAATCCAAGAGCATCACATTTAAATAAGCAGAAATAGCTGAGATACAAACATTGGTGATTAGTTACAAGAAGCTGGCAATCCCAATGTCTTTGTCTTAGCATCTTTTTGTGAAGGAACTCAGACTAGGGTCTGAGTGCGCACAGTTTATTTTGGATGTGATCCCAGGAAACTGGAGTGAGACAAAGGCAGCAGCTGACAAAGGCTAACTTACTCACCATTGTAGCTTCTGGAGCTTAGTCCTGTTGAGGGATTCTAGGAGCTACAGCAGGAAAGAAGCCTCAGATTTATCCCACCCAAGAAACAAGGGAGCCAACGCCAACTCCCATTAGTCACTAATTAATGGCTCCTACTGTACATGTTAATTAACTGTTGGACGATAGGGGAAGTCCTCAGGCTGAGAAGCAGGTGCTGGTGAATGGAAGTCAGGCCAGCATGCCCTGACATGGAAGGAGCTGAAGGAGCCCAGGGGAGGGCAACAGCAGTGTCTGCTACACTCAACCACAGACCTTTGGCCTCCTCTACCATTATTTAGAGGGCCTGGATGGAATGAGTGCCTCGATGACACAGAAGGGCACTGGGTGATAATACTGGACCAGACCAGGAGGGCATAACCCACTGAGTATCCTGATAGGAGTCAAGGACACTGTGCTAGAGACTTCACAGCAGGATGTTACTAAGCACCTTACTTATGTTCAAATGTAAGAACCTAGGATTATGAAGAAACAATAAACTAGGGCCCTAGATAATCTGGTCTAAGTCTGGTTTCCTGTGGTCATGTCTAAACAGTTCAGACCTAAGGGTCTGTTTTACAGGGGATTTCATGTGTTTGGAAGGATTCTTTCTATCTAAGCCTGTTGGCTTAATAGTAGTGTCCTGAGTTCTCAAGCAAACCTCAATCCATAATATTGGCAAGGAAGGGCCTCTTAGCTCCTTATGCGCTTCACCCTCTCCCAATTTCCCAATGCTGGACTCCAATCTAGATAAGCTCTGCCTTATGGTGCAAGTAAGTGAAACCAGCCTTAAACAAATGCCCAAAGATAGGCATCCAAACACTGCTTCTCAAGTGTAGTTCTGAGACCCCTGTCCCAAGAGTTGGAGGAACTTGTTTAAAAGGTAGATCTGCGGCCAGGCGCGGTGGCTCAAGCCTGTAATCCCAGCACTTTGGGAGGCCGAGGTGGGTGGATCACGAGGTCAAGAGATCGAGACCATCCTGGTCAACATGGTGAAACCCCGTCTCTACTAAAAATACAAAAAATTTAGCTGGGCGTGGTGGCACGTGCCTATAATCCCAGCTACTCAGGAGGCTGAGGCAGGAGAATTGCCTGAACCCAGGGGGCGGAGGTTGCGGTGAGCTTAGTCAGGTACTGACTAAGTAGAGGTGATGTCCTTTCACTTGCGTGTTCAGAGTTGATAAAATGTGAATATGCTGCCATCATGTGGTTGATTAGGGAAATTGAACTAAGCATTTTAAGTTTGCATTTACTTTCTCAAAATCCACCAAATGACCCAAACCTTATATGTACCAAGGGACACTTTACTCTTAGAAAAAAATATTTTACCATCTTTAATCCAAACCGATGGTCTAAACTGGTTACATAGTTCAATGGCATAAAGTGAGATGTCAGTGGGCCCCAAAAATAGTTTCATTGAGGAAGAAATGTAGACTAAAAAGTAAAAGTATCTCCTTAATTTGTGTTTTTAAAGAAATCATTCTTCTCATTGGAGAGTAGTAATGTTAGCTTCTACTGATAAACAAGCATCAGTAATTATCACAAAACATTAAAAAAAATAATAACTATCATAAAAATGACTTAAAAGTTAAAGGTAGGAATTCACTACAAAGCTCATTTCCTATGGTACTTAATACTGCCTTTGATAATAAAATCATGGTTACCATGGTGATATGGTTTGGGTCTGTGTCCCCATCCAACTCTCATGTTGAAATGTAATCCCCAGGGCCAGGTATGGTGGCTCACAGCTGTAATCTCAGCACTTTGGAAAGTAAAGGCAGGTGTATCACAAGAGGTCAGGAGTTCCATACCAGTCTGGGCAATATAGGGAAATAAAACCGTATCTCAAAAAAAAAAAAAAAAAAAATAGCCAGGTGTGGTCACAAACCCCTGTCATCTCAGCTACTCTGGGGGCTGAGGTGGGAGGTTTTCTTAAAGCTCCAGGAGGTGAGGAGACTCTGTGTCTGCTTCCCCTCACCTTCCACCATGGTTGTAAGTTTCCTGAGGCCTTCCCAGAAGTGGAAGCCACTATGCTTCCCATACAGCCTGCAGAATTATACACATTACCCAGCCTCAGGTATTTCTTTAGACCAATGCAAGAATGGACAAATAACACACATGGGGATGCTGGCCAGGTGGAGGAGGCTGCTAGCCTGGCTGATTCAAGCATGGCGAGGCCAGCTGGCACATTGCTTAGGGATATCAAGTGTCTGCTTAATTGGCAGCAACGTGCAAATGGCTAATTCATTTTCTCTCTCTCTCTCTCTCTCTCTCTCTCTCGGGGTGTGTGTGTGTGTGTGTGTGTGTGCGTGTGTGTGATCCCAAATAACTGGTATAGTTGGTTTTTCTGACTTGGCCAACCCTATAATAAAAAATAAATTCTCAGCTTTGCAATACGAATCTATAACAGTCATTAAATAGTCAACCAGTCTACAAGAGTAGTGGTGAGAACATAAGGAGAAGGGAAATGAGAAAGAAAAGCAAAACATAAAGGTAGGAAGAAGCTACTTAGGAAGAGCTGAAAATCTGTTATTCTGAAAGTGACCAGAAGGTAGCAGCAGAGCTGTGGCTAAGACGGCTCGCTCTTTCTAATAGGAGGAACTGAAGCAGGCGCACAACCGATTCTCTTCATGATACAAAGTCAGTAGCACAATCTAAGTACCCATATCCTAAGGAGAAATCTGCTTTCACCCTGACGATGACTGGTTTTAAGCATAATTTACAGAATTTACACATTAGCTCTGCTTTAAAGGAGTGAGGGTGGTATGGGGTGAAAACAGGGAGAAAGAAGCCCAGCATAAGAGAAGATGGGACTATGTCCCCCCCAGGAGAGGCCGTCCTGGAGAACAGGTTCCTATTGTAAGTGGTTACATGAAACCATTCCAGGCGGCTCCGTGCATAGGGAAGCGCGACTTGAAAGCCATCTCTCATACAATCTGGGATGGAGGGACTGAGCCACTCAGTGCTGGCGCGCATGTCACTGATGTGCACACAAGCAGCTTGTATTAGGCCTGCTCCTGGCCAGAATGAGCAGCTCCTGATAAGGTGGTGCGGATTACGGAGGTGAAAAGCAGGTGGCAAGCAGGTGCTGAGGCAGATATCAGAACCGAGGTCCTCAGTCAGAGTGAGGAAGACAACGTTTTGAACTTGGGCTGCACAATAGGATCCTATGGGGTGTTTTAAAAGAAACACACCCATGATCAACCAAATCAAAATCTCCAGGAGCAGGGCCAAGACATCTATAGTTTAAAATCACCAGAAGATACCAAAGTGCAGGCAAAGTTAAAAACTGAGGGCTTGGAGTGGACGTCTAAGACAAGGAAGGGGAGAGAGAGCTGGGGCGAGGGAGGAGGCGGCAGCAATGCAGGAAGGAACTTTCAGGTGGGTCAGTGGTGTTCAAAGGAGGTACACATTTTTAAACATATCTGACCATTCATTTATTCACTGCTTGGTACAATTACATGATGCCCAATATTGGATTAAGCATTGAGTCCGTGCAAGCAAATACGACTTGGACATGAGCTCTTGGAAATGTACCAACCTTGTAAATATGTGGTCAAGTCAGGGGCAGCCTGGCTTCCCTCGCTGGCCAGATTTCAAATTTTACAAAGTTTGTATTACCTGATTTTATAAAGGAAATTGAAGTCATTCGTGAAATCTTGAGATCAGAGAATAAAAGGTATAAGAAACTTTGTATTGATCTACAAGAGAAACATGAAGCATCAGAGCTTCAAACGAAACAGCAATCTACAAGTTACCAAAATCAACTTCAACAAAAAGAGGTAAAAAGCCACCACGGTGAAGCCAGACATACTGTGCTCCAGGACCAGATGCTGAAACTGCAGTCAGCTGCTGAGTCAGTACCTTCAGGAGCTGGCGGTGTACCAGCAACCACTGCATCTTCTTTCGCTTATGGGATTAGTCATCATCCTTCAGCTTTCCATGATGACGACATGGACTTTAATGATATAATTTTGTCCTGACAAGAAATAAACCAACTCCCAAATGAAGTTTCAAGACTTGAGTCTGGAGTTGTCTATTGGAGGGATATTGGTCACACTTCAACAGCATGAGGAACACATAGCACTGCTCAAAGAGAAATAAACAAACTACAAAATATTAAGGAACTGAAACAGAACCAAAGTCAGGAAATAGATGACCATCAACATGAAATGTCAGTACTGCAGAATGTGCACCACCAGAAATTGACAGAAATAAGTCAACAGCATCAAGAAGAATTAGGCGACTATGAAGAACGAATTGAAGAACTCACAAATCTGTTACAACAAGGTGGCCTTGGAGTTACAGAAACCAATCACTCCAAAATCTATGAGATGCAAAAGCCTGTTCAATTTCTACAAACAGAAAAAGTGGAGTCTCCCAAAAAAATTGAAGAACTTGAGGATAAAATAAAAGATATAAATAAAAAATTATCTTCCGCACAAAATGATAGAGATATTTTGAGGAAAGAACAAGAACAGCTAAATGTGGAAAAGAGACAAATATTAGAAGAATGTGAAAACTTGAAATTCGAGTGTAGTGAATCGCAGCCCTATGGTATGAAGCAAAGTGATACTGTGACAGAAAAGGGAAGAATTATTGCACAGAGTGCATCAGTGGAAGAAGTGTTCAGACTACAAGCACTGTCTGATGCCAACAATGAAATAATGAGATAGAGTAGTTTAAACCAGGATAAGAGTCTTGTTGAAGACAATCTGAAACTTAAAATGCATATTGAAGACCTAGAAAAAGATAAATCATTACTGAGTCAAGAAAAAGAAGAACTTCAGATGTCACTTTTAAAATCAAACAATGAATATGAACTACTTAAAAGTGCAGCTACAAGAGACATAAGTTTGGATTCAGAATTATATAGTTTAAGACTTAATTGGGAAGCAAAGGAACAAGAACTCAATCAGAGTATTAGTGAAAAGAAAATCCTGACAGCTAAGATAGGAAAATTGGACAGACAGAATCAAGATGCTAAAATGCACATGCTTCTGATAAAAGATCATCTATCAAAACAACAAAATGAAGGAGATGACATCATCAGTAAACTGAAACAAGATCTAAATGATGAAAAAAAGGAAGTCCATCAACTTGAAGGTGATAAAATGGACATTACTAAAGAGTTAGATGTACAAAAAGAAACACTGCTTCAACGTGAAGTGGCCCTAGATGATTTACATTTAACCAAGCAGAAACTTGAGGACAAAATAGAAGATTCAGTACATCAGCTAAATAAATCGCAAAAATATAATGTAAGCATCCAGAAGGAGAATGTGGAACTTAAAGAGCATATTAGACAAAATGATGAGGAGCTTTCTAGACTCAGGGATGAGTTAACTCACTCTTTAAATCAAGACTCTAGTAGTGATTTTAAGGACAACTTAATTAAAGAAAAAGAAGCCGAAGTTAGAAACTTGAAGCAAAGTCTTTCAGAATTACAGCAGCTCAAAGTTGCTTTTGATGTCAAAATGGAAAATGAAAAGTTAGTTTCAGCATGTGAAGATGTGAGGCATCAGCTGGAAGAATATATTGCTAATAGAAATCAGCTTTCTCTTGAAAAAAAACACCATTGTGGAGACTCTAAAAATGGAAAAAGGAGAGACAGAAGCAGAATTGTGTCAGGCTAAGAAGAAGCTATTGTGTGTACCTATGCAACTATCTTGCATGTTCTGCACATGTACCCCAAAACCTAAAATGCAATTAAAAAAAAAAAGAAGAAGCTATTGGAAGAAGCAAACAAGCATGAGAAAACCGTTGGAGAATTGCCAAATGCATGTCACTTGATTACCTCTGCCTTGCAGCTGGAACATGAGCATTTAATTAAACTCAGTCAAAAGAAAGACATTGAAATAGCAGAACTCAAAAAGAATATTGGACAAATGGATACTGATCATAAAGAAATTAAGGACATGTTGTCATCTAGTCTAGAAGAGCAGAAGCAAATGACACAACTTTGAAACAAGAAAGAAATTTTTATTGAAAACTTTCAAGAAAAAAGTTCAAAGTTGCAGGAGGAATTGGGTAAATACTCTCAGGCCTTAAGAAAACATGAAATTTTAAGACAGACCATATGGGAAAGGGACAGAAGTCTTGGATCCATGAAAGAAGAAAATAATCATCTCCAAGAAAAACTAGAATGGCTTGGGGAACAGCAGAGTCGAACTGTACCTGTGGCTGATCCAAAAACCCTTGATAGTGTTACTGAACTAGAATCTGAGTTATCTCAACTGAACGTGATCAAGGATCATCTTGAAGAGGAAACAGAACACTATCCAATGATAACTGAAGGTCAAAACCAGAGTAAGATGCAACTACTTCAGTCTTTACAAGAGCAGAAGGACATGGATGAGTTGAGACACCAGCACACGCAAAGGAACGCCACGTGCACCCAGCTCTGTTTAGAGAACAGTGAGGAAGTTAAGTGTTTGCAAAAAACAATTGAACCAATCAAAACCCAGCTTTATGAAGAAAAGCAGAAGATTCAAACAGGTAACTCTGATGTTTTTCAAGAAACCAAAGTTCAGAGCCTTAATATAAAAAACGGAAGTGAGCATGATTTATCTAAAGCTGAAACGGAAGGATTAGTGAAAGGAATCAGAGCGAGAACTGGAGACTAAACTTATAAATGAAAAGAATGTAGCTTTAACTGAACTGATCGATCACTTGTCCAGAGATGAAGTTGCTAAACTAAATCAGATCATTCAGCAGAAAGATTTGGAGATACAAGCTCTTCAGGCTAGAACGCCTTCAACTTCCTATAATCAAGTTATTGTTCACCTTCAACAGCAAGTGCAGGCCTATGAGAAACAGAACAGCTATTCACTGTTCTGAATAAGAAGACTACGGAAAATACCCATCTAAAAAGAAAGTATCACAAAATGATGGATACAGTTGCTGCCAAAGAAGCAGCTCTCATCAAACTGCAAGATGAAAATCAAAAATTGTCCACTAGATTTGAAAGTAGTGGCCAGAATTTATCACGTATCATTCGAGAGAAAGACATCGAAACAGATGTACTAAGTCAAAAATGTCAGACCTTATTGGCAGTTTTACAAACATCCAGCACTGGTAATGAGGTTGGAGGTGTTAATCGTAATCAATTTGTGGAGCTCTTACAGGAACGTGACGAGTTAAAACAGCGAGTAAAGAGAATGGAAGAGTGGAAACAGCAGGTGATGACCACAGTACAAAATATGCAACATGAGTCCGCCCAGCTTCAGGAAGAACTTCACCAACTTCAGGCACAAGTTTTGGTTGACAGTGATAATAACTGTAAATTACAAGTGGACTATACTGGCCTGATCCAAAGTTATGAGCAGAACGAAACCAGACTCAAAAATTTGAGGCAGGAATTAGCACAAGTTCAGCACAGCACTGGGAGTATTTGCAATACCAAGGATCTTCTTTCAGGAAAACATGGTATTATTTCACCCCAGCTGTCTTCAGCATCATTGCTGACTCCCCAGTCAGCAGAGTCTCTTAGAGCAAGTAAGTCTGATGTATTGAATGAATCTTCTGAATTGCTACAGCAAGAGCTAGAAGAGTTCAGAAAATCACTACAGGAAAAAGATGCAACAATTAGAACGCTCCAGGCAAATAATCAGAAATTGTCTGATTCAATTGATGCCACCTCAGAGCTAGAAAGAAAAGAACACGAAAAAACTGATTCAGAAATTAAGCAGCTAAAGGAGAAACAAGATGTTTTGCACAAGTTACTTAAGGGAAAAGACACCTTAATCAAAGTCAAAAATGATCAATTACTTTCTTCCAATGAAAATTTCACTAACAAAGTAAATGAAAACAAACTTTTGAGACAGGAAGTAACAACCCTGAAGGAGAGAATATTAATTCTAGAGATGGACACTGGCAAAGTAAAAGGAGAAAAGGAAAACATATAGTAGAAACATCCAGAGAAAAGGAAACAGAATATCAACCATTGCAAGAGACTAACATGAAGTTTTCTATGATGCTGCGAGAAAAAGAGTTTGATGCCATTCAATGAAGGAGAAGGCTCTTGCTTTTGAAGAGCTATTGAAAGAAAAAGAACAGGACAAGACTGGGGAGTTAAATCAGCTTGTAAATGCAGTTAAATCAATGCAGGAGAAGATAGTTGTGTTTCAACAGGAGAGAGACCAAGTCATGTCGTCCCTGAAACAAAAGCAAATGGAAAACACTGCCCTACAGAATGAGGTTCAACGTTTACATGACAACAAATTTCAGTCAAACCAGGAGCTAGAGAGATTGCGTAATCATCTTCTAGAATCAGAAGATTCTTATACCCATGAGGCTTTGGCCGCAGAAGATAGAGAGGCTAAACTAACAAAGAAAGTCACAGTATTGGAGGAAAAGCTAGTTTTATCCTCTAATGCAATGGAAAATGCAAGCCATCAAGCCAGTGTGCAGGTAGCATCATTGCAAGAACAACTGAATGTAGTCTCCAAGCAAAGGGATGAAAGTGTGCTGCAGCTTTCTGCCCCTCAGGAACAAGTAAAGCAGTATGCTGTGTCACTGGCCATCCTGCAGATGGTACTACAGCGTTTCCAACAAGACGAACAAGCTATGTATTATTCTGCTGAGCTAGAAAAGCAAAAACATCTTAGAACTGAATGGAAGAAAAAGGAGGAACATCTGCAAAGAACAGTGTTATCATTACAGGAACATTTGGATGAAGCAAATGCTGCATTGGATTCAGCATCAAGACGTACAGAACAAATTGAAGAACTTAGAAAACAAAACGAGGTCCGACCAGAAATGCCGGATGATGTACAAGAGAAATTGATGCACTTGGTAGACACCTCAGAAGGAAAAGTGGACAAAGTCCTAATGAGAAACCTGTTCACTGGTCCTTTCCAGGCACCGAAACATCAGCGTCATGAAGTGTTACGGTTGATGGGGAACATTCTGGGTGTGAGAAGGGAGGAGATGGAGCAGTTGTTTCGTGACAGTCATGGAGGTGTTACCAGGTGGATGACTGGGTGGCTCGGAGGAGGATCAGAAAGTGTTCCCAGTACACCTTTGAAATCAAATCAGCAATCTGTGCCTCATAGTTCTTTTTCAGAACTTTTCGTTAAATTAGTAGAAACAGAATCTCATTCATCTGTTCTACCACCAAAGCTTTCTGTTCATGATATGAAACCACTAGATTCACCGGGAAGGAGAACACTAGATACAAATGCACCAGAAGAGTTTTGTTTGTTTGTTTGTTTGTTTGTTTGTTTTAAATGAAGAAGTGGCTTCTCTGCATAGTGTGAAAAGTGGATCTGAAGCATATATTAATCATCTTTAGAGGACTTTGTGTGAACAGGCCAACAAGATTGTCCCTGAAGGTTATAGGTGCCCTGACACAAAGTATGTATTTGGTCCTGTGCAATGTTATGTGTGTAGATTCTGTTTTTGTAGCTGTTTTAAATAGAGATGGGGTCTCAACTATGTTGCCAGGCTGGTGTCAAACTCTGAGGCTCAAGTGATCCTCCCTCCTCAGCCTCACAAAGTGCTTGGAATATAGGCATGAGCCACTGCGCCCAGCCCTGTATGTAGATTCATGTGATTACCACCATAGTCAAGATACAAAACACTTCCATCACAAGCATCCATCCCCCCCACCCCTCAGTTGCCCTCTCATAATCATAGCCACCTCTCTCCCTGTCCCTTTCCTGAATCCCCAACAACCACTAACTTTTCTCCATCTCAGTCATTTTGTTATTTGGGAGTGTTATATAAATGCAATCAGTATGTCACCTCTTGAGACTGGCTTTTTTTCCACTCAGTAACTCCCTTGAGACCCATCCAAGTTTTGGGGTGTGTCACTTGTTTTTTTCTTTCTGTTGTTGAGTGTATAGTCCAGATATATCACTCAGTTTTAACAGCTAAGATATCTATTTAACATATCAACTTGTTCTGCCACTCTCGCTCCGGGATCCCCGCGCCAGAGACGCAACCATGCTCCCACCACCCACACCCACCGCGCTCTCGCTCGCCTCTCCTCCGGGAGCCAGTCCGCACCACCGCCGCCACCCAGCCCATCGCCATCCTCCGCAGCCATATACACCAGGTCTGTGTCCTCGTCCTCCTACCGCAGGATGTTCGGCAGCCCAGGCACCGCGAGCCAGCCGAGCTCTAGCCAGAGCTATGTGACCACTTCCACCCACACCCACAGCCTGGGCAGCTCGCTGCGCCCCAGCACCAGCCACAGCCTCTATGCCTCATCCCCGGCGGCGTGTATGCCATGCGCTCCTTGGCAGTGCGCCTGCGGAGCAGCGTGCCCGGGGTGCGACTGCTGCAGGACTCGATGGACTTCTCGCTGGCCGACGCCATCAACACCGAGTTCAAGAACACCCGCACCAACGAGAAGGTGGAGCTGCAGGAGCTGAACGACCGCTTCGCAAACTACATCGACAAGGTGCGCTTCCTGGAGCAGCAGAATAAGATCCTGCTGGCCGAGCTCGAGCAGCTCAAGGGCCAGAGCAAGTCGCGCCTGGGGGACCTCTACGAGGAGGAGATGCGGAAGCTGCGCCGGCAGGTGGACCAGCTCACCAAGGACAAAGCCCGCGTCTAGGTGGAACGCGACAACCTGGCCGAGGACATCATGCACCTCCGGGAGAAATTGCAGGAGGAGATGCTTCAGAGAAAGGAAGCCGAGAGCACCCTGCAATCTTTCAGACAGGATGTTAACAATACGTCTCCGGCACGTCTTGACCTTGAACGCAAAGTGGAATCCTTGCAAGAAGAGATTGCTTTTTTGAAGAAAATACACGAAGAGGAAATCCAGGAGCTGCAGGCTCAGATTCAGGAACAGCATGTCCAGATCGATGTGAACGTTTCCAAGCCGGACCTCACGGCTGCCCTGCGTGACGTATGTCAGCAGTATGAAAGTGTGGCTGCCAAGAACCTGCAGGAGGCAGAAGAATGGTACAAGTCTAAGTTTGTTGACCTCTCCGAGGCTGCCAACCCAATGATGCCCTACGCCAGGCAAAGCAGGAGTCCAATGAGTACCGGAGACAGGTGCAGTCCCTCACCTGTGAAGTGGATGCTCTTGAAGGAACCAACGAGTCCCTGAACACCAGATGCGTGAAATGGAAGAGAACTTTGCTGTTGAAGCTGCTAACTACCAAGACACTACTGGCCGCCTGCAGCATGAGATTCAGAACATGAAGGAGGAAATGGCTCGTCACCTTCATGAATACCAAGACCTGCTCAATGTTAAGATGGCCCTTGACATTGAGATTGCCACCTACAGGAAGCTGCTGGAAGGCGAGGAGAGCAGAATTTCTCTGCCTCTTCCAAACTTTTCCTCCCTGAACCTGAGGGAAACTAATCTGGATTCACTCCCTCTGGTTGACACACACTCAAAAAGGACACTTCTGATTAAGATGGTTGAAACTAGAGATGGACAGGTTATCAACGAAACTTCTCAGCATCATGATGACCTTGAATAAAAATTGCCCACACTCAGTGGAGCAATATATTACCAGCAAAAATAACAAAAAAATCCATATCTTAAAGAAACAGCTTTCAAGTGCCTTTCTGCAGTTTTTCAGGAGCGCAAGATAGATTTGGAATAGAAATAGGCTCTAGTTCTTAACAACCGACCCTCCTAAAAGATTTAGAAAAAAGTTTACAACATAATCTAGTTTACAGAAAAATCTTGTGCTAGGATACTTTTTAAAAAGTATTTTGAATATCATTAAAACTGCTTTTTTTCCTAGCAAGTATTTGACCAACTTGTTTCTGCTTCAATAAATCTTTGGGGGGAAAATATAAATAAAGATATCAACTTAAAACTAAATGTTTCTTTACACAAATTCGTACAACTTTCATGTAAGTGTTAAGCCATACAGCTGCATCTACATAACTATAATTAGCAATATCACTGAACATGCCACTTCCTGATATATGAGGTACAGCAATCCAGCCTGAGATTGGGTAGTTTATAAAAGAAAGAGGTTTAATTGACACAGTTCCACATGGCTGGGAGGACTCAGGAAACTTACAATCATGACAAAGGCAAAGAGGAAGCAAGGCACCTTCTTCATAAAGTGGCAGGATGGAGAATGAATGCAGGAGGAACTACTAGACACTTAGAAAACCATCAGATCTTATTAGATCTCACTCAATATCATGAGAATAGCATGCAGGAAGCTGCCCTCATGATCTAATTACCTCTACCTGGTTTCTCCCTTGACACTTGAGGATTATTGGGATTATGGGAATTATAATTCAAGATGAGATTTGGTTGGGGACAAAAAGCCTAACCATCTCTCTCTCTCTCTCTCTCTCTCTCACACACACACACACACTCTCTCTCTCTCTCTCACACACACACTCACACACACACTCTCTCACACACACTCTCTCTCTTTCTCTCACAGAGGAAGTGTACACTCTAGAAAGTATATGAAATGATCAAAGACTAAGGAAGACCATTGCATTTTAATGGAAGAGGGACCATATAAAGAGCCAGAACTAATGGGTGCTAATTCTAACCATGCCTGGGCTCCCCTCATCTTCATGAGTATTCTTCCTGTGTTATTGGCAGGTTAATTTCCCGTCTAGAATAAAATGATAAATTTGCCCTGAGTATCAGTCTAGGTTTGACTCTAACCCCACACTGCCTTCCCATCTGATTTCACATATGTCCATGGATGCAATTACTACCTAAACACCTAAACACAGAATGCTCAGCAACTGAAACCTCACCCTTAATCTTCCAGCCCCTACATCCAGCTGCCTACTTGACATCTCCACCTGCATTGCTTTGCCTCACATTCAGCATATTCAAAAGCAAACTTCACTGCTTCCACATTTCACTCTCTACTTTCATATCCCTACAGGAAAAAAAGTGGAAGAATCCTGGTCCCTTTCTAAAGTTGCTCCTTGCGGCAATGCCAGCACCATTCATTAGCCTGTGCAAACCAGCCACCCAAGAGTCACCCCTGACCTGTCACTTCTGCCTCTTTCTCCCCTCAGTCTGGTTCATCTGACTTCCTGGATGGCCTGTGCAAGTCACCATTTTCTCTTGCTTGAACTCCTCGAATTAATTACCTCACTCTTGGTCATTTCACATCTACCCTTGATCCTCTCCAGTCAACCTATGGAAAAGATACTAAATTAAGACAAGATGTATTAAAATAACATTTCAGAAATTTCTCCAGGTGAAACTTTGTTGATTGGTTGAGTTATATTGGATAATGTGCAGTGCAGTTAATTTAGATAATTAACAATGAATCTAGTATGAAATACCATCTTCCATGATGGGCATTTCTCATGAAATTTATAGAACAATTCAGCTAAGCCCCCTTCTAAACAATTTCCTACCCTAATTTACTCCTCTTCTGTTTTATTTGCACATGCTTTTGTCTGATAAAATGTACAACTTCATTTCACAGCTCTTTATTCACATGTCTGTTTCTCTCAGCAGATTGTGGGTTCCTTGAGGGTGGAGCTCTGCTTTATGTATATTTGTGCCAGTGGTGGTTGAATTTTGGCACATGCTCAAGAAAAAACTCCTGAACTGAATTCAATTGGAGTAACTATTATTTTTTGATCCCACAGAGTCTATTCTAGTTTTTATTTCCCACCCAAGAAATTACACAAGAAATACCAGATGCTGATACATCGTTGGAAATTGAAATATTAACGCAGAAATACCAGTATGTATTTTTCATCTATCTGAACTTGAGAAATTTAAAACTCATAAATAATAATGCACAGTATAAGGTTACATTTTATATTGGTGTTTATTTTATATTTTAAGTCATGCTTTATTGATGGCTGTAGCTAGTATATTGAGAGTCATTGAGGCATTTTTTAGAATCAGCAACTTATCTGTCACTATCACCAATCAGTTTGCCTTCCAATAATAAGTGAATAAAAATTAAAACGCTGATTTCCTTCCTCTTGGAGGCAATATCATAAATTGTATTATTCATCTGAATTCATAAAGTAAAGCTCTGAAAGCTTTTGAAGATCCCTGGAATAACTATGTGGTAGGCGGTGTTTCAACATGAGGATTTTACGGTTAGTTTACCTGAGTTCAAACCCCTATTCAACTATATACTTAGTAACCGTGACCCGGCACAAGCTGATTAACCATTCTCTGTAATAGTTTCTTTTCTGTAAACTGGGAACAAAAATAAAGTAGCCATGAACTAACAGTGTAACTTTGGGAAAAATGATTTAAACTTAAAAAAAAAATGTGTTTCTTGGGAGGATTGTAACTACAACGAGGTTAAAACGTATGCCTTCCCACATTCAGAAGGGCTAAAAGAAGAACTGAAAGTGAATTCATGAAATGTGTATATCCTCTTAGGCTGAAGGATCTCACTTTCCTCCTGAAAAAACAGCATGATCTCATTAAACTGATCATTCAGAAGATGGAGATCATCTCTGAGACAGAGGACGAAGATAAACATTGTTCTTTTCAAGACAGGTTTGAGAAAGCAGACGAGATGGAACAAAGGAATATCAAATGGAATCATTTGTTTTTTGAGAGTAGTCAAGGCAAAAACACACCACTTTGAGCATTATCTTCCCAGACCTTCGATGAGGCTTCCAATGTGGTGGGGTGGAAGGGGGCGGTACATGACTTGCCGGTTCTAATTTTCCATTTAAAAAGAACGAAAAAGAAGCAGAAATCCAATTCATTTCACTACATATGAAATCATGGTTCCTGCATGCTATACAAAAGTAAAGCATCTTTTATCCTGTATTCATATTTGCTGCCAATCACTATGTATTAGAGATATCTTTGCAGATACCTTCAAGTTTGACTTTGATGAGAGATAATCTCATTATTTGAATGGATAGAAAATGAGTTTAATAGGACACGCATGTTTATTGCTCTGGAGTAATAAATGTAACTATTAAGCTAAGAATGCTAATTAAAGTACTGTATTCCTGCTCGCTAATTGCCTGATACGTGATGCCTTAGAAAATAGTCACAAATATTAGTAATGCCTTAGATGACAGTCTTTAGTTGAGTTCTACCAGGCGGAAGCTTCTTTGTGCTGGAAGAAACTGTGGGTGGCACACTGTGTACTCTTCTGTCACTACAGTGAAGAACAGCCCCATGCTTCTTCCTGTCCCCAACACACCTGATGTCACTTTGAGCCATAGAATTGAAGTACAAATTAATAGACCTTAATGAGATGCATGAATTTTACTATAGATAATTTACGTTGTTTCTGTGTTTTTGTTTCCCAATGAGCATAATACATGTAAAAGCTATATAGTATTCCTGTCATAGCAAAATTGCATTTTGCCTTGAGATTTGAAAAAAAAAAACACTTTTGCCGCATATTCCCTTCATTCTTTTGATGTCTAGTATAAAACATGAATTAATCACATATGTCATCATTGATCTTTTCAAGGTCCTTCTCTTGTTTTGTCTAATTTTTCTCCTTTATCCTGATTCCTAAGTTTATGCCCTCACTACCCGCAGGAGACAACCACCATAATATATGTGTCTTTGGCTGTGTATGTGTCTTTATGTTATGCTCAACAGTGTTATTCTGAGTGTGTTTTTATTTACACAGATATTATTCTGCTAAGGTTCTTATTTCAGTTTTTTAAAACTTTTTTTTTTTTTTGAGACGGAATTTCACTCTTGTTACCCAGGCTGGAGTGCAATGGCGCGATCTCGGCTCACCACAAGCTTCGCCTCCTGGGTTCAGCCAATTCTCCTGTCTCAGCCTCCTGAGTAGCTGGGATTACAGGCACGTGCCACCATGCCCAGCTAATTTTTTGTATTTTTAGTAGAGATGGGGTTTCACCATGTTGAGCAGGATGGTCTCGATCTCTTGACCTCGTGATCCACCTGCCTCGGCCTCCCAAAGTGCTGGGATTACAGGCTTGAGCCACTGCGCCCAGCCTCAAAACTTTTTAATTATGTCATACTTCTCACTTATTTCTTGTATTTTTACTCATTTCTGTTTCTTACTTTCACTGGACAAGATGTTTACAAGATACAACTGTGTTACCTTATTCCATCTAGTACAGGGTCATTGATGTGGCTTACTGCTTCATTGTGTGCACCCACCACAGTGGACTTTTCTAGAGATGAACATCTTGGTTATCTCCACCTTCCTGCACACATTCTCAAACATACTGACGTTCATACAAACCAGCAGAGTGCTGAGGGACAGTATGCACTATTACAAAACCAGACATTTTTATATTCATTGTCCAACAGAGCACATGGCCTAGAAGCAATGTTGTATAGGCCTTAATATTTGATACAAATAATACCTTTGTTCTTTATATTTCTTTTCTTTTTTTTTTTTTTTTTGAGACGGAGTTTCGCTCTTGTTACCCAGGCTGGAGTGCAACGGCGCGATCTCGGCTTACCACAACCTCCGCCTCCTGGGTTCAGGCAATTCCCCTCCTCAGCCTCCTGAGTAGCTGGGATTACTCAGGAGCACGTGCCACCATGCCCAGCTAATTTTTTGTATTTTTAGTAGAGATGGGGTTTCACCATGTTGACCAGGATGGTCTCGATCTCTTGACCTCGTGATCCACCCGCCTTGGCCTCCCAAAGTGCTGGGATTACAGGCTTGAGCCACCGCGCCCGGCCTATATTTCTTAAAACAGAAAGGCTGGAAAATCACAATACGCGATCAATGGCCAAAGATCTCCTGATCATAAAGACAAATGGTCTTTTCAGTCCTCACTGTCCTCAAACTTTGGGTAGCACTGCACAGTATAGACCTCAGTCCAACATTCACCAAGTGCTAAGAATGTGAGAAACACGGTACCTACCATGCCTGTTGTGGGAAATATTTAAATAAACATATTGTCTTACAACAACCTCACTCTCAAGAAGCTTACAATTTCATGGGTCTTCATTCATTTTCTGCAGTTCTTTTGTCCTTTACTCCCAAATATGGAACTGCTTTTCCACTGTTTCCATGATTGCTTCTTCTCTCTTTCCCCACTGGCTTCTCTTTCCTGCCGACTAACTCCGTGTGTCCCTCCCTGAGGTCTGTGTCGGCTCTGTTTCCTCTCTTTCCTCTCTTCTGCTGCTTCTCCTAAAGTCCAGTTCATCATTTCTACAGTTCTTCAAATTAAATACATATAAATCTGAATTCGGTGGTGAGAGAAACAAACCAGCTCCTCCAGATTTCCTATTTTCCATCAGTGGTACCAGGATTCTCTCAGGCTCCTAGACTCTAAAGGAGTCAACACACTAAGTTGATTTAATCTTCCTAAAGCAGAGCTCTAAGCCTTCCCACCCATGCTGAAAGCTTAAAGGTTTTCTTTTCTTCATAAGTAACCTAATCTTAACCTGCCTTCTCAATCTAAATTAGCCTTATCTTCCAGTATTCTTCAGTTCATCCAAATTAGAAGACCACTGTTTCATGAAGACACTATGATTTTATCTCCCCACTTCCAACTCAACTCTCTTCCAGGAAGAATGTCCTTGCTCTAGTTCTTAAAGCTCAGTTTAAACGGCATCTCCACCTTGAAGTCTTTTCCTAATGCTCCCCACTCATTATGCTTCCTGCCTCCTCAGAACCCACACAGACTGCACCTGTCCTCTGGTACTGAAGCCTATTATGGTGACTGTGACTTGCCAGGCCCTTCCCCAACTAGAGGGTAAACGCCCTGAGCTTTATGGCTTATCATCACCCGTAGTCTCAAGGGATGCAGAGAATTACATCTTACTTTTTTTTTTTTTTTCCATCCTGTGGAGCTTCTAGCACTGTGCCTTACACGTAACAGATGCTCAACAAATACATATACACAAATAAGATAAATCAGTGAAAATAATAAATGTCATAGGCTGGAGAGAGACTGCAAGAAAACTGGCTAGTCTGCCTCAAAAAAAGTAGTTTAGTATCTGATGATACTGTGTCCTAGAGAAGTTGAATGACTTGCCGCTAAGTGGTGGAAGAAGCATTAAACACCACTTTTCTCCCTTTTTCTTCCCACTGCTTCAATCTGGGCTACTGTTTTAATGATTGTTAACTGCGGTTAGCATGGGCAGTTGAAAGGTTTGTGTTTTGCAAGAAGACAACTTTCGCCTTCACACTGACTCTACTTCCTATTATTGGTTGAGCAACTCTGGGAATGTTTCTTCCTCTCTCAAATGGTGATGATAGAATACATTCTTTATGGTGTTGGTAGAATTGGACAATCACAGAGTATCCAGAGTATACGCCTACAGAGTATCCAGCTCAGTAAACCACACTGCAATGGGTTTATGAAAACCAATTTACCTAAGACAAAGGGGCTTCGAAACACTACAATTTTCATATTATATCAATTACCCATATAATTTTATTGTAAGATTTCTTTCCCATTCCTTTTTCCAAGCAGTTAAGAACCAGAATCTTGTTAGTTTTAGTGAGGTGATGGGAGAATAGAGAAGACAGGAAGTTGTGGGCTACCCCTTGTCATTCCCAGCTCCAGACCTCCCACAAAAGTAGTTCAGCATTTTCACGGGTTCCAAGAAGTAAAAGGAGACAAGATTCTGAGCCGCAAACCGTCAACAAGGAAATCGCTGGGGAAAGTAGCGCCCTCTAGTGGTGTGATTGATACTGAACTGGAACCAGAAGATCTCATTGACTGAGACCTCGTGTGCAGGAAGATCTCTCATCTCTGGAAAACCTGCAGTGATGTTACCTGTGATGCTGCTCCTCTTTCTTCTGAGACTTACTGGGCATCTGCAAGTCCAAAGTCACGTGATGGCACTTATTTAAAGGTTTCAATGTGAATTGCCACAGAACAATATATAGATACACAAGTCAGGTGTATAAAGTAGTACAGTAAATAGATACACAAGTCAGGTGTATAAAGTAGTACAGTAAATAGATACACAAGTCAGGTGTATAAAGTAGTACAGTAGTCCTCCCTTATCCCCAGTTTCGTTTTCTGAAGCTTCAGTTATTCACGGTCAACCACGAGCAGAAAATAGGTGAGTACAGTTCACTAATATATTTTAAGAGAGAGCAAGAGACAACAGCCACATAAATTTTATTACAACATAGTTATATAATTGCTCTATTTTATTATCAGTTGTCTTCTCTTTTGCCAAATTTATAAATTAAACAATTATAAATATGCATGTTTAGTACAAAAACATAGTATATATGGGGTTCAGTACTATTTATGGTTTCAGGCATCCACTGGGGGTCTTGGAATGTATCCCCAACAACGAAGGTGAGGACTACTATACTTTTATGTGAATCACAAGTAATTAGCAGTTTACATGAGACATAATCTCCTTTCCAGAACCAAGCCTGAAAATATATAAGTATTGAGGGAGAAAACTCTCAGAAGATAAAGTTATCAGAGGTAATAGGTGGTTTTAAAAATTGATAGAGAAGAGGATGAAGAGAACGGATTATGGCTCATGAGAAATGTCCGGGTGTGAGTCAGTACCAGCAAAACGTGAAAGGAAAACTCCACCTGCAATTCTAAACTTGTAACAATCTAATTCTGAAGCAATGACAAACTCAGGTATCTGTTAGAATCCTCCCTTTTCTTTGCCAACCACGTGTACAGTAAGGGGAAGACAATACAGCTCTGGCCAACTAGAGACCCCATTTGCATAATAAAGTATGAGAGTGGGGTGGCCAGCTTCTTCACGTGCTACGTAAACTTCACACCTGGTCCAACCAATCTTTCAGACCTCTGTAAATTAGACACCACCTCCTCAAGCCAGTCTACAAAATCCGGTGCACTTTGCTATGGGCTGAAAGTCTCCCTCAGGTGACCCTCTCTCTCTACAGGAGAGAGAGCTGCTCTCCTTTCCCTTTCTTTTGCCTGTTAAACCTCCACTCCTAGACTCACTTCTTGTGTGTCTGCGTACTCAGTTTCCTTGGCGTGAGACAATGAACCTCAGGTGTTTACCCCAGACTCCGACATCACTTCAGTATCACTGATCAAAAAAACAACCAACACTCACTAAGCAGTTATCATAACCTTCAAAGGAGAAGCTTTCAGGCAGCACAAAAAATATGCTTTCAGCTGAACCTTGCATGTAAATGTTCTGAGAGTCTGTTCTAGACAGTGGTTTCAATTCTGCACCAATAATGCTTGTGACCCACAGAATGCCCAGCTGGATTTAGCTTGTCTACACTCAACTTCTTTAAAAAGCTAGAAAAAGGCATACTCCCCGTTCTTCTGGTGCCATATGTGTATATTTTGGCTATTTCAGGATATAGGGTAATGGGAAAAAGCGCCCTCTGTTTCATTTTTCATCCCCATTTGACATGTATGACAATTGTACCAGATAATACCAGAGCAACACAACACAGGGCAGAAACAAGAGAAAAGAGTATTTCCTAAGGTCTTCTTGGGCACTACATAGTTGTTTTATGATATTTTAAATTTTATTCTTAGCTGATGATGCCCAAAGCCAAACTTTGTCACCAGAAACACCTATAAATACTTACTAATACTTGCCTTTCATACTATTTATTGCTCTACTAATTTCTTAAGGAATATGTATGAAAGGTTTCACTTTAATCTGCATTGGGCAGGAAAGACTGAATTCTCAGAAAGTTTCTGCCTTTCTCTCTCAATGCAAGAGAGGTTGTGCTAAACCTCACAGCTTTGCTTATGGCAGATTCTGCTCAGATATCTGATGTATGATTATCGTAAAAGTGAACCAAAAATGGCTTGATTCTGTGCAAATGCTTTCGTTTTCATGATGCAAGGATTTTTTTTTTTTTTGGTAGGAAGGGAGGAAGGAAGGAAGGCAGGAAGGGAGGAAAGGAGGAAGGGAGGGAGGGAGGGAGGGAGAGTAGGGAAGGAAGGAAATCAGGCAGTGAGAGAGAGACATTGCCGACCTGGATCTAGAGGTCTACAAGTTGATTTCTTTTTTTTTTTTTTTTTTTTTTTAGAGAAGGAAAGAAAAAAAAAGGAGTGAAGGAGAGGAAGAAAGAGAAAGAAAAAGAGGGAAAGAGAACGGAAATGTTGCTTTATTCTAAAAAAAATGGGTATTAATAATGGCCAATCAATATTTCATTTAAACCTATGAGTAGGTGTGATATGGTATTGACAAGAATGTATATTTTGTGTATTTAAAGTGGAGAGTTCTATAAATATTTAATAAGTTTACTTGTTCCAGATCTGAGTTCGAGTCCTGGATATCCTTATTAATTTTCTGTCTCATTGAGTCTAAGTCTCTATGTATCTGGGTGTTAGGATCATTAGCTCTAATTGTTGCATTGATCCTTTTACCACTATATCTTTGTTGCTTTAAAATCTATTTTATCAGATACGAGAATTGAAACTCCTGCTTTTTATTGGTTTATTTATTTTTGCTCTCCATTTGGTCGGTAAATCTTTCTCCATCCCTTTGAGTCTTTGTGTTTCCTTGCATGTGAAATGGGTCTGGTTGTAACATACCATTGGGTTTTGGCTGTAGCTTTTGATTGGGGGATTTAGTCAATTTAAATTTTGGATTACTGCCATTTGATGTTAACTGGCTATTTTATCCATTTATTGATGTAAATTCTTCTTTATGTTGATGCTCTTTACTTTTTGGTATATTTTTAGAAAGGCTAATACTGGTTGTTTCTTTCTATGTGTAATGCTTCTTTCAGAAGCTCTTGTAAAGCAGGCCTGGTAGTAATAAAATCTCTGAGTACTTGCTTGTTCATAAAAGATTTTATTTTTCCTTCAGTTGTGAAGCTTAGTTTGGCTGGATATGAAATTCTGGGCTGAAAGTTCTGTTCTTTGAGGATGTTGAATATTGGCCCCCACTCTCTTCTGGCTCGTAGAGTTTCTGCTGAGATCTGCTGTAAGTCTGATAGGCTTCCCTTTGCGGGTAACCTGACCTTTATCTCTGGCTGCCCTTAGTATTTTCTCCTTCGTTTCAACCCTGGTGAATCTAACGATTATGTGCCTTGGGGTTGCTCTTCTTGAGGAATATCTTTGTGGTGTTCTCTGTATTACCTGTGGCTGAATATTGTCCTGCTTTGCTAGTTTAGGAAAATTTTCCTGAATAATGTCCTGAAGAGTATTTTCCAGCTTGGATTCATTCTCTCCGTCGTATTCAGGTACACCTATCAAATGTAAATTTGGTCTTTTCACATAGTCCCACATTTCTTGGAGACTTTGCTTATTCCTTTTTATCCTTTTTTCTCTAATCTTGTCTTCTCGTTTTATTTCATTAAGTTGGACTTCCACCTCTGATATCCTTTCTTCTGCTTGAACAATTCAAATGTTTAAACCTGTGCATACTTCTCGGAGTTCCTGCATTGTATTCTTCAGTTCCATTAATTCACTTATATTCCTCTCTAAGTTGTCTATTCTCATTAGGATTTCGTCAAACCTTTTTCCAAAGTTCTTAGTTTCTTTACATTGGGCTACAACAGGTTCTTTTAACTCACAGAAGTTTCTTATTATCCATCTTCTGAAGCCTGATTCTGTTAATGGGATGCGCTCGTTCTCCATCAAGCCTTGTTCCCTTGTTGATGAGGAACTGTGATCCTCTTTAGAGGGAGAGGCATTCTGATTTTGAGTATTCTCAGCCTTTTTACACTGGTTTCTTCCCATCATTGTAAATTTATCCACCTGTCATCTTTGTAATTACCAACTTTCAAATTAGGTCTCTGAGTGGACGTCCAAGTTGTTAATTCCCAGGGCCAAAATATGAGCAACCCACTGCGCCGGCCAAAACAGCGATGTTAAGACTGATGGTGCTTTTCTGCCCGGGAATCTCCAGTCTGGCTTACTTCTTGAGTCCGTAATAGGCGACTCTGCCTTCCTGGAGCTCCCAACGTTGGTCGGAAGGGGAACCAGTCCTGTTTACTCTGCACCAAGAGCTGCCGCACCGAGGTGCCAGTAAAACTGCTGCGCTGGCCACAAGAGTTGCGCTGGCGACCCATGCGGCTCCTCCACTGGGAATCTTCTGCTCCGTGAGTGACAAAAATTTGTCTGAAAGTGTGGTGTCCTCTCGTTCTCTGAGCTTTCACTGGGAGCTGCAATCCCGAGATGTTAGCGATCAGCCATCTTGGATCATTCTCGATGCAAGGATTTTTATGCGGCTTCTCTTAGAGACCCTCTTGCTTATGACTTCTCAGTTGAAGTTGTCACAAGCCTGTAGCTGACTCATCGTATTGTCTCACATTGGAACTACTGCCTAGTATTTCCAGTAGTTATTCATAGGACTCTAGAGGATAGTGTGTGGTCACTTTCTATTTTCAGTAACAGAAAGCAGCTAGTGGTAGGAAGGTACTAGGTTCTGCAGCTTTTAAGTGATTCATTTGTTCTTGCATTCTGTTTATGTTTACTCTTTTCCTTTCCCAAGACTGTGAGCTTCTTAAAATTGGGACAGTGCCTCTTAGAAGTGCAAGGCCAGCCCCTCTCATAATTAGTTTAGATGATCTTTCTTTCTAAAATGCTGCATTTAAGAGAAATCACTGCTTTCTATTTCAGATGCTTGCCTTTGGCCTTGTCCTGTTACCTGCACTCTTTATAAATTACAGGGATTGTGGTTGCTTTACTATATGGAGTGAAATGTTGTGTCTTTGCCCGTAATAAAACAGAAGGAAAGCCAAGCCTTCCCTAAGACTTTGTGGCTTCAACTGTTGGGCAGTGAAACATTTCACTTTGCCTCAAAGTTCAGACCCTGCCTCATTTGGACACATAGTTACAGTGATTTATCAAGTTCTTTATTCTGCCTCATCTGTGGCTTGGCGCATTATATTCACATCAAGCAATCTAAACGAATATTTGAGCTGCTGTTTACACCAGCTGCTGTTAGCTCAAGCCTCAAGAGTACGTTAATTTTGTTGGGTCTGCCCAGATCCAAACATGACTCTCACAACCTGGGTACTTTAAAACATAAAGTGCCTTGTCTTTGCTATAGAAGACTGCCCAGTAATCTGCTGAATTAATGCTTTCTATAAAGACCTTAGAGTCATCTTAACAAAGGACCCCCACTCTTGGAGATCGTTGAAGCTTACATAACCTCAGTAGGACCACAGAAATCGAGCGGGGTATCAGCAGTGGTTTCTGATTCTGACTCTCACACTGAGAGTAGGTAGGAGTAAAATTCTATTGTGCTAACTCTCAGTAACTGTAGTGACCTGGGGCTAATCCATAAGCTACTTCCCCAAATCAGAAGATGGCAGCCACATTCTTTTTTTTTTTTTTTGAGACAGAGTCTTGCTCCGTTACCCAGGTTGGAGTGCAATTGCGTGATCTTGGCTCACTGCAATCTCTACCTCCCAGGTTCAAATGATTCTCCTGCCTCAGCCTTCTGAGTAGCTGGGATTACAGGCACATGCCACCATGCCTGGCTAATTTTTGCATTTTTAGCAGAAACAGGGTTTCGCCATGTTGGCCAGGCTGGTCTTGAACTCCTGACCTCAGGTGATCTACCTGCCTCAGCCTCCCAAAATGCTAGGATTACAGGTGTGAGCCACCATGCCCAGCACCTTCCTGTTTTGGGAGTACAGGTCCTCAATTCTTTTTTTGAAATGCTTGAGACCAGGTGAGTTTCAGATTTCAGAAGTTTTCCAATTTTAGAAAGGCATTATGGAGCATACACCATATATTATATAATGCTGCTAGGAGGCCTGAGCTATCCCTCCAGATCAAACACCCTAATATTTCTGCAGAGAAATACATAATCACTCACATTTGAGGGCAAACACAAAGATAATCAATAGCCTTCTTTCATCTCAGGCCAGGTTTTTGCTGCCAAATGAGTTCAAATCAGATAAGGCCAGGTCTTGCTGCCAAACAAGTTACCAAACACATTTTCCAATTTTGAGAGACTGGATTTCGGAATTGGAGGCAAGAGGCTGTGGACCTGTTGGAAAATAGGCTTCCCCTATTGTTCCCATCTAGGGAACCTAAGACATCCTCAATGCCCTTTCTAGTGGTGGCATGTGCCAGGCACTCATCCAGTTTGTTAAGTGAATGACTAAAGCCATGGACAAACTCCTACGAGAAACAAAATCCCTTCTTCCACCTCCCTGCTCATACACAGTGCCACCTGGGAGATGGCCCTGCTCCCAAAGTGCAGCTCAGGTTACTGATGGCTCCTGCGACTTAACACTAGGTAGGTGCTGTCATCATGACACTGTTTCAGAAAGTCATACATGGACCCAGCCAGCACTCTTCCAGCCATCCTGAATGCATCACTGGACTGGAAGTGAGAGTATCAAACTCTCCTATCAACCAGCAGGGAAGGATGCCAAATGACCATCTTGGAGTTAATTTATCTCAGAGTTAAGAAGCCAAAGGAAAAAGATACCAAAAGGAAAGAGATACAGCGGCAGAGAGGGTAGAGGGAAAGGAGGGGGAGGGTGGAAGAATGCAGCAGATGGAAGAGGAATAATGTCCAGAAAATGCTGCTGAATACACATGAGCAGAACTCAGGTTAACTGTCTTGAAAGTAATGAACAAAAGCCCCCACCAGCAGAAATGTGAATCATGGATATAATGAGTTTGACAACTCCCCACCTTCTACCCAGATAGCCACTCATGCGGAGACCAGATGGGGAAGTCTAGGAGAAAAGGAGGCTGCTGGCTTCCTGAGACAGATCTGTGGATAAACCCATGTATGGGACGAAGACTCTTCCCCTTGGCATCTGATCTGCTCTGGCCCCAAAGTTCTCGAGCTGCATTCCTACTACTTTTGGACTGGGCCACTTCAGCCTCTGGGACTTTCTGATTGTTTTTCACCCAGATGTCCTCATCCCTCCTTCTCTCACCCACTTCAGCTCTTTACTCAATGGTCAACTTCTCCATAAGGCCCTCCCTGACCACATCCTAACATCGCCACCTTCCCCCACCAGCATGCTGCACCTTCCCCCTCTGCTAGATTTTTCTCCATAACGCTGAGCACCACTGATATTTTAATCAGTGCACTGTCTGCCTTCCCACCACTGAAAGGTAAACGTCCGGAAGGCAAAGATTGCCATCTGTTTTGTTCACTGCTGTCTCCCCTGCTCCCAGAATAGTGCCTGGCACTAAGTAGGCTTGCAGTAAGTACTTTTTGGAATGAATGAAATGACTCACACGTACTCAGAGGCATGGAACACAGAAGTTAGAAGGAACTTTAGTGTTTTACCGGTGAGGAGCCAGAGATGAGACCTGCCCCAGGAAATGCTTCTAGTTAGCACCAGAGTTGGAAACATGTTAAGTAAAGCAAGGCTTTCCATTCATTCAGTCACCCTCCTCACATGCAGAAGCGGACACAGACCATTTGGCACAACCTCAACCGATTCTAATAGAAGATGAGATGATGGGGTTCAGTTTAGGTTCTCCTGAGCCCTCCCCTGCTAACCAGCTGACTTAGTTCTCAGTCTTGGTGACTGCCTCTGGCTCCCCTGGGACAGGCTGCCTCCACTGGAAAAGGCTGCCACACAGAACCCAAGAGGAAGAAATGCTAGAAGCCAAGAGGAGGAAAGGGAGGAGGAGTGGGAAGAGGAAGAGTGAGGGGAGCACAAGAGTGTTGAGGAGGAAAAGGCTGGCAACCTGGGGAATCAGCCTGCAGCTTCTATGCACAAGTGACCCACACTCGCTCCCTGCAGGTGCTAGTCAAACCAAAGCAGCTACCTTTCCACCTGAACTTTCAAGACACCTACACCAAGATTAAAAGGCAGCTCCGGGAGACCGAGCTCTTTCTAAGAACCTTCTTGGCTGTCAAACATCCAGGTTCAGGCATGAGGACAAGGTTTCAGAGCTGCTGGCAGGCCACTGAGCTGGCTGGACAGCACCAGCCGGGACTGAGGGAGCCACATAAGGGAAGCCAGCGCACCCTGCCAGCCTTTGCCTCTGGCATGACTTGCCGGGAGATGGCCCATCAGAAGTGCAGAGAGACAAGTGGATTCCAAGATGGGTTGGAGGAGAAAATGAGCAGCGCAGTGGGAAAGGGAGAATTTCAGAGGAAGAAGGAGGGATCTAAGAATCGGGGAGACAGAGGGGACCCAGCACAGAAAAGAAGTGGCGGGGGGGGCGGGGGAATAAAAATAAATGCACCTTACGTTCCAGCGTCCCTTCGGATCAAAAGGTGCGGGGCTTCCCACAGCAAAGCAACAGTAGAGGCTGCAGAAACAGAGCAGAGGAAGGGAGATTCTCATCCTGCACCGCCACACCCACTCCCCTGAAACAAAAGTTTTACAAAACAAAAACCACCTCTCTGTGTTTCCAGCAGTCCCGGCAGGTAAGATCAGAAGAGGGCAGCCTTCTCTCGGCCCCTGACCTAGGAGCTGGAGGCGGAGACGGTGGAAGATGAAAACTTGGCAGCACGAAGCCGCGAGTGGTGGCAGGGAGCCAGTATGAACAGCTTCCACCAGAACCAGATCTGCCCTCGCCCCGGAACCACTTAGAGAGAAGGGCTCGCTGCTGTCACACTCCTATAGAGGTAGTTTTTAAAGTATAGGAGCCATGTGACCCATCGCCAGATGGTGATTTGCATAATTTATTCCCGTCTCTGGACTCCGATTAGTCACATCTTCGCTGACGCCAGAATCGAAACTGGAGAAAGCTTGAATGAAAGAGCTGTGCACTCACCGCTTGGACGCTGCGCGCTCCGCCTCGCTTCCTCCCGGGCCAGCTCCGCAGGCAGCTGCGACTCCAGCAACCCTAGCTTTCCTCTCACTCCCCTCCCCGGGCCCCCCAGCTCCTCCTCTCGCCCCTGCCACTCTAAGTGGCTAGGCGGACATTTCCCCGAAACCCTGCGCCCGCTGGAAAACCGATCCCTGGAGAGGAAGGAGCAAAGCCACACTGTCTCTGGGAGTGGTCTGTCCGCGCTCCAGGCCGGGAGTCCCTCAGGGGAGCCACCTGGTAATCCCTTGGTCCTTCTCTTCTCCGTCCCCTCCCGCCCATCGAGGGCTGCAACAGATGCAGACCATGCGGCTGCACAAGAACCCGGCAGAGCCTAGGGGCTGTGGGCTGTGGCCGCTCTGGAGGATCGCACAGTCCCTGTTCGGGGTTCTCGCTCCGCCAGTAGCTGCAAAACTCGAGCTTCTCTCCTCCGCAAGAAGTGAATGACAACGTATCTCCGGCTTAGGGTTGTGGGGAAAACTGAGTTCACAAAGCAAAGCACTTAGTGCGGCGAGGGGCTTGTGGCAGGCGCTGTCCTCCGGTGGGGTGGAGGGCTAGAGGAACACCAGGCGGCCTTCTTAAAGGGATCAGTAAGCCGAGATTTGGGGGCTAAGACCCGCGGCCAGTGGTAACTCCTTGGTGATGAAATCAAGCACCTCCTTTCTCTCTTTTCTCCATCATTTCCCCCCGGCTCTCCTTCCCTTTATTGATCCCGGTCCTGGGGCAGAAAGCAGCCAGCGAAGCAGAACTTGGCCCAGAGTCTGCATCTGACGCTGGGAGCTGGGACTGAGCCCGGAACACTGGAGGGGCGGCTGCGCCAACAGCCACGGCGGAGGCTCAGCTGGTGCTAGAGACTGAGAGGTTGCGCCCCCTCATCCAGCTTTGCTCCAGCCCGGAGGAGCCAGCTCTTCAAGGAGACACCCTTGACCGCGAGTAACCCTGCAGTCGCCTGGAACAGGTCCTGCCCCTGCCTGGGGAAGCATCAGCCCCGTAGCAGCCCTGCACCCCTTCCTCCCTAGCGTAGGGGCTCCAACTGGAGAGACCTGTGTGGGGAAACAGAGCCACGGCCAGCAGAGCCTGTTCCAAGACCACTCCTCCTTACGTTTGTTACTCCAGCTGCCAGTAGACCAGCTTTGTCCCTCGCGTGTGCTCTCATTCAACAAGATGCAGTCTGGCTTTAGTTTTTGAGTACAGAACTCAGTGGTCTGTATGGGATGGTAAATGTCACCCCAGATGTGTTGTGTTCTCTCTCTCCCCGCTGCCGCCCCGCATTGGCAAATTAAACAGATATGGGTCTGATGTTATCTCCATTTTACAGTTGGGGAAACTGAGTCATGGGGGCAGGCTGCAGATTTGAAGAAAGTCTCAGGACAACCAGGTCTTGCTCCTCTACTCTGGGTTTGATTTTGCCAATTGACCTTTAAATATGAGCCTTTGGCAACTCGGTCTCCATCTCTTTAGTGGGTGAGCCGGGGGTAAGCTGTAGTCAAAAACCTTCTTTCCTAGCCTGGCAACATAGAGAGACCCTGGTCTCTACCAAAAAAAGTTAAAAGAATTAGCCAGGCAAGGTGGTACACCTGTAGTGCAAACTATTAATACTTGGGAGGCTGCAGTGGAAGGAGTCCTCCAGTCCAGAACTTCAGGAGTTCAGGGCTGCAATGTACCATGATCACACCACTGCACTCCAGCCTGGACAGCAGAACAAAAAAGAAACCTCCTTCCCTGTTCTGAGTTGCTCACAGCCATGGTCTCTAGAACATTAACTGGATAATGTAGAGGGTGTGTCTTTAGAAGCTTTGGCATAGGTGAGATAACCCCATGGAAGCTAAGGTATTTTGCAGGGTATTTTTGCAAGGTGGTCCTGCAAAGTTGGTTACTCTGCTTAGAAAAAAAGAAAACCTGTGTTTTACAGGTTCAACAAAATCAACATCCATTTTTTAATAGGCAAGTCTATGAAACCATTTAGGTTTTCTTGTTTGTTTGTTTGTTTGGTTGGTTTTTGAGACAGAGTTTCGCTCTTGTTACCCAGGTTGGAGTGTAATGGCGAGATCTCGGCTCACCGCAACCTCCGCTTCCTGGGTTCAGGCAATTCTCCTGCCTCAGCCTCCTGAGTAGCTAGGATTACAGGCACGCGCCACCGTGCCCAGCTAATTTTTTGTATTTTTAGTAGAGACGGGGTTTCACCATGTTGACCAGGATGGTCTCGATCTCTTGACCTCGTGATCCACCCGCTTCGGCCTCCCTCACACCTGGGATTACAGGGTGAGCCACCGCGCCCGTCCTATTAATGAAGTTTTTATCTTAAGCATATATTCCAAAAACTGATTTACATTCAAAATACTGTGTACTTGTGCTGCTTGCTGAAGCCGGCGCTGCTCTGTGGGGCCCTGGCCGTGCCCGGCCGGCACCGTGTGTGTGTCCTAGGATGACTGGCGCTGTGCGCACTCCATGCACGAGTTTTCCGCCAAGGACATTGACGGGCACATGGTTAACCTGGACGAGTACTGGGGCTTCGTGTGCATCGTCACCAACGTGGCCTCCCAGTGAGGCAAAACCGAAGTGAACTACACTCGGCTTGTCGACCTGCACGCCCGATATGCTGAGTGTGGTTTGTGGATCCTGGCCTTCCCCTGCATCCAGTTTGGGAAGCAGGAGCCAGGGGGTAATGAAGAGATCAAAGAGTTTGCCGCTGGCTAAAATTCAATTCGACTTGTTCAGCAAGATCTGGAACGGGGATGACGCCCACCCGCTGTAGAAGTGGATGAAGATCCAGCCCAAGGGCAAGGGCATCCTGGGAAATGCCATCAAGTGGAACTTCACCAGGTTCCTCATCGACAAGAATAGCTGTGTGGTGAAGCTAGGATTACAGGCATGCGCCACCAAGCTCAGCTAATTTTTGTATTTTTAGTAGAGACGGGGTTTCACCATGTTGACCAGGATGGTCTCGATCTCTTGACCTCGTGATCCACCTGCTTCAGCCTCCCTCACACCTGGGATTACAGGGTGAGCCACCGCGCCCGGCCTATTAATGAAGTTTTTATCTTAAGCATATATTCCAAAAACTGATTTACATTCAAAATACTGTGTACTTGTGCTGCTTGCTGAAGCCGGCGCTGCTCTGTGGGGCCCTGGCTGTGCCCGGCCGGCACCGTGTGCGTGTCCTAGGATGACTCAGCCTCCTGAGTAGCTGGGATTACAGGCCCGTGCCACCATGCCCAGCCAATTTTTTGTATTTTTAGTAAAGATGAGGTTTCACCATGTTGACCAGGATGGTCTCGATCTCTTGACCTTGTGACCCACCTGCCTTGGCCTCCCAAAATGCTGGGATTACAGGCTTGAGCCACCGCGCCCGGCTGAAACCATTGTTTTATTGCTAGATGGCTAGAGAGCCCTCCTGTGTCTCCATATTAAAATATTATGCAAGAACTTTCAAAGGACATCACTGAACTCTAATTGTAGCGTTAGAATATATGACATCAACTGTTCTGCTTCATATTTCCCAGAAGAACAAGGAGATCTGAAGAGCCTCCTGTGTGAAGGATTTCTAGCTGAGGGGTCTTGGTGGAAACTTCTGCTGTGCTGCAGTCAAAAATTCAAGGTCTCAGGCAATACACAGAAAGGTTTCCAGTCATTCTTATTTGGCAGCCCAGTATCTAAAGACCCTTCCTATGTTAAAGGAATAAATCTGCTTCAACACAGGAATTTGACGGGGTCCTGATTCAGTCCATAGCATCACATATATAATTTTATGTTTTCTAGTAGCCATATTATAAAGATAAAAAGAAACACATGAAATTAAAACTAAGTGACTGGGTGCACTGTCTCACGCCTGTAATCCTGGCACTTTTGGAGGCCAATGAGGGAGGATGGCTTGAAGCCAGGAGTTTGAGACCAGCCTGGACAACATAAGAACACCTCATCTCTACCCAAATAAATAAGTTAAAATGGTTTTTAAAAGAAATAATTATTAATAATGGATTTTACTTAACCCAACATATTCAAAATATTATTTCAATATAAAAAATTGCCCATATAAAAATTTTTTGAGATATTTTACATTCTTGTTTTGAAATCCAGTGTGTATTTTACACTTACAGAACTTGTCATTTCAGATTAGTCATATTCAAGTGCTCAATAGACACATGTATCTGGTTGCTACCATATTGGACAGCATCAATCTGCAGTGTTAAAACTAAAACAAGCCTTAGAGATCATTTAGTACAACATCTCACTTTACAGATAATGATCCCAAGACCCAGCCAGATTCACTGACTTGCTCAAGGTCACACAGTTGGTAAGAAGGCAGAGATGGAATACAAATTTGGGTTACTAATTCCATTCTTTTTTTTTTTTTTTGAGACAGTGTCTCATTCTGTCACCCAGACTAGAGTGCAGTGACACAATCATGGCTCACGGTAGCCTCAGATTCTGGGGCTCAAGTGATTTTCCCACTTCAGCCTCCCAAGTTGCTAGACTACAAGTGCAGGCCGCCATGCCTATTTATCTTCTTTTATGTTTCTGTAGAGACAGGGTCTCACTATGTTACCCAGGCTGGTCTCAAACTCCTGGGCTCAAGCGATCCTCCTGACTGAGCCTCTCAAAGCACTAGGAGTACAAGTGTAAGCCGTGGCACTCCGCCTCTGATTCCAACATCAGTGCTTTTCCCATGGCCTCTCCCCATTCAAAGACAGAAGAGATGATGAAGGACTGAGAGGGCCAGACTTACTGGAAGACCTGAAATAAAGACATACCATTGCCTCAAAAAAGGAATGCAAACATGACCCCTTCAAACACTTACTCAACATCTACCACATTCCTGCCTTGTGCTAGATACTGTAGGAAATGCAAAACAAACAAACAAACAAAAAGACATATAACTGAACGCAAAGCTTACTCACACTCTGAATTCCAAGTGCAGAGAAGAGGAAAAGTCTAAATGAAGCAAATGGATAGAACAGACCATTGGATGAAAGAAAGACTTGGGGAGATCTTAAAGGATGAAAAACCCTGACTTTATGGCTCTTGGCTAGCACTTGGGTCCTCCTGAGTTATTTGCTGCCTGCAAAGTTTAGAAAGGGAGTGCCAGGCTTCCAGCAACGGAGCAGCTTCTCTATGTTTACCTGGTCTTCGTTCTCGGTAACATGTAGCCTGGATATTGCCTCAGCAAGTTAAGAGGCCTGAAACCTCCAACTACTGAAGAGTTTTACAGGGGGTTTTCTGGGTTTTTTTGCGGCAGCATCTCGTTCTGTCTCCCAGGCTGGAGTGCAGTGGCTTGATCATATAGCTCACTGCAGCCTTGAACTTCTGAGCTCAAGCAGTCCTCCTGCCTCAGCTTCCCAAGTAGCTGGACCCATAGGTGCATGCTGCCATGCCCAGCTTTTTATTTTGATTTTTTTTATAGAGACAGAGTCTCACTATGTTGTCCAGGCTGGTATTGAACTCCTGGCCTCAAGCCATCCTCCTGCCTCAGCCTTCCCAGTAACTAAGACTACAAGCGTGAGCCACCGTGCCCGACTCTTGCTTAAGTTTATTAACAGCAAGACTTCCTCTAAGTGTAGTCAACTAGAGCAGCATTTCCCAGTGTGTGGCCTAGGACATTGATAGGTGTTACATGGAATAAAAACGGGAACACTGAGTTAAACAAACAAGAATGGGCCTTTTCACTGCACGACTTCTCAGGACTTTTAATGTTTTATGCTATCAGTGGCTAAGCTTCATGATCAAGATCCTAACATGCCTACACCGCCTTCCATGGATGGGCCAGGTGAATGGTGGCACCTCACCTCACCCTTGTCTAATATACCCTTGTCCCTCTGCCTTCCTGCCACACTGGCCTTGCTGCCAGCTCCTCTAGATCCATGTCATCAAGTGCCACATTCATAGGCCATTTGTGGCTACTGAGCACTTGAGACATGGCTAGTTTACGTTGAGATGTGCTGTAGGCATAAAATACCCACCAGATTTTAAAGACTTAAGACCAAAAAAGAATGTAAATTCTCACATTAATAATTTTTATGTTGAATGCATACTGAAATATCAATATTTTAGACAGACTGAGTTAGGTAAAATATATTACTAAAATTATTTTCACCTGCTTCTTTTTACTTTTTATACTGTTGCTGGAGAAACTATAATTACATATGTGGATCACAGTATATTTTTATTGGGCACCCTAAAGCCTCGAGATCTGTCCATTGGCCTAGTTAATGCTAACCCTGCAAGCTCCAGACATCTGTTTGCGTCCTTTCCTCAAAGACACGTTCCCTGACCCCTTACCTAGGTTTTCTATAAGCACGTTCCTTTCTTTTGTAGAATGTACCTTGGTTTTTAATTATACTTTTTTTTTTTTGAGACAGAGTTTCGCTCGTTACCCAGGCTGGAGTGCGCTCGTTACCCAGGCTGGAGTGCAATGGCGCCATCTCGGCTCACCGCAACCTCCGCCTCCTGGGTTCAAGCAATTCTCCTGCCTCAGCCTCCCGAGTAGCTGGGACTACAGACGCGCCACCATGCCCAGCTAATTTTTGTATTTTTAGTAGAGACGGGGTTTCACCACGTTGACCAGGATGGTCTTGATCTCCTGACCTTGCGATCCACCCGCCTCGGCCTCCCAAAGTGCTGGGATTATAGGCGTGAGCCACCGCGCTTGGCCAATTATACATTATTTGTTTGGCTGTTTGATTAATGTCCCTCTCCCCATTAGGGTAAAAGATGCATAAAAGCAGCAATTGGGTTTGCTTTCCTTTATTACCATTCTCCCAGAGCCCAGAATAAAGCCTGGCACATAGACAGAAAGAGCTTATTACATGACTGTATAGTGTGTTGTGAATCTCCAAGAAAAGGACAGAGTTTTCAGCTTCTACTAAATTGATCTGACCACAGAACCCTTGCCCCACAGTTTAGTGAGTGTTAACGCAAACTAAACATGGCCTGAGAAGTACCCCTACTTCCTTTTTTTTTTTTTAAGACGGAGTTTCTGCTGGAGTGCAATGGCACGATCTCAACTCACCGCAACCTCCGCCTCCTGGGTTCAAGCAATTCTCCTGCCTCAGCCTCCTGAGTAGCTGGGATTACAGGCGCGCGCCACCGTGCCCAGCTAATTTTTTGTATTTTTAGTAGAGACGGGGTTTCACCATGTTGACCAGGATGGTCCCGATCTCTTGACCTCGTGATCCACCCACCTCGGCCTCCCAAAGTGCTGGGATTACAGGCATGAGCCACTGTGCCTGGCCAAAAAGTACCGCTACTTCTATATTTGAGTCCTTGTAGACAATCCATAACCTAACTTAATAGGTAGACGAGATTGAAAGCTCAACTTAGGAGTATGTGCCTGTAACAATAGCTGAGTTTTGGCCTGTCCCAGCAGACACACTTCAACTGCTCATAGACTGCTGAGTATTCTGCGTTCAAATAAGGCAAACGCCAACCTGTAACTAATTCAGTTGTTTCTGTACCTCTCTTCCAATTTATCTACATCACTCTCCTTTTTGCCTGTAAATTTGTTCTGACCACGAGGCATCCCTAGAGCCTCTCTGAATCTGTTGTGATTCTGAGGGCTGCCTGATTTGTGAATCATGCATTGCTCAATTAAATACCTTTAAATTTAATTCAGGTGAAGTTTTTCTTTTAATATGAGGGGTCAGAATTTTTCAGGAACACGGTCTGGGAAGCATTGGGTAAAAAACTACAGAAGGTGATTGAGCCTAAATTGAAATCTCCACTTGCTGTATGACCTCGGGTCTCCTGAATTGATGAAGGTAGCTGCTGATAGATGTATTTTGGTTTCTTTCTTTCTGGTTTTTGTCTATTTGACAGGTTTCACTCTGCCATGCTTTTTTTTTTTTCCTTTGTAGAGACATGGTTTTACCATGTTGCTTAGACTGGTCTCGAACTCCTAGGCTCAAGGGATTTGCTCACCTCCACCTCCCAAAGTGCTGGAATTACAGGTGTGAGCCACCATGCCTTGCCTAGTTTGTTTACTTTTTATGTTTCCCCTCCTTTGCAAATCATGAGCTCCAATTTCTTGAAGTCTTCCCATCAGAAGACATCTAGGGGAAGCTGAATAATTTTTTTTCGTGCAACTTCATGCATGCTGTTCATGCATCATTGTGTGTTTTTCTCCTGCATTTGTACAGGCAAGGAGCCGGTGAAAAATTAGGTATAATGAGCGTTTGGGGGAGTTCAAACGGATTTACTTGAGAAACCAGCCAGGCCTTGCCCATTTCTTTTGGGAGAGGTTGTGCATGGTAATTGGCCACATTATGAGAGGCTCAGGGAATTGTTATAAAGCTCGATTCAGGCCGGGCGCGGTGGCTCACACCTGTAATCCCAGCACTTTGGGAGGCCGAGGTGGGTGGATCACGAGGTCAAGAGATCAGGACCATCCTGGTCAACATGGTGAAACCCCGTCTCTACCAAAAAATACAAAAATTAGCTGGGCGTGGTGGCGCGTGCCTGTAATCCCAGCTACTCGGGAGGCTGAGGCAGGAGAATTGCTTGAACCCAGGAGGCGGAGGTTGCGGTGAGCCGAGATGGCGCCATTGCACTCCAGCCTGGGTAACAAGATCGAAACTCCATCTCAAAAAAAAAAAAAAAAAAGCTCGATTCACCCCACCATCTTCACTCCTATAGAAAACAAACAAAAAATATCCACAGTGGTTCAGCTCAGGGTGTTATTTTATTCACTCATTCATTCATTGAGATGGAGTCTCACTCTGTTGCCCACACTGGAGTACAGTGGCACAATCTCGGCTCACTGCAACCTCCACCTTCTGGGTTCAAGCAATTCTACCTCAGCCTGCCAAGTAGCTGAGATTACAGGTGTGCACCATCATACCTGGCTAATTTTTGTATTTTCAGTAGAGACAAGGTTTCTGCATGTTGACCAGGCTAGTCTTGAAATCCTGACCTCAGGTGATCCTCCCACCTCAGCCTCCCCAAATGCTGGGATTACAGGCATGAGCCACCTCGCCCAGCCCAGAGTGTTATTTTAATTTACCAGATTGATAATCTTCTCCTACTTGTCTTATACACAAAAGCTAAATGACCACTGATGAGATCAGCCAAGAACTTCATGATTCTGAGCAAGCCTAGAAATCAGCAGCTCCTGTTAATGGCTGATGTGATATCTTGGTTCTTGTATTCTTGGCTTAAAATAATTTAAACAGGAGACACACAGCAAAGGAGGTATAGCATAGAGTAATCTATTGCAAAAGAAAATATTTTGAAAGTTAGGTGCGGAATAGACAGTTGATATGGTTTGACTCTGTGTCCTCACCCAAATCTCACCTTGAATTATAATCCCCATAATCCCCACATACCAAGGGCAGGACCAGGTGGAGGCAATTAAATCATGGTGGCAATTTCCCCCATGCTGTTCTCATGATAGTGAGTTCTCACAAGATCTGATGGTTTTATGAGTGTCTGGCACTTCCTTTGCTGGCTTTCAGTCTTTCTCCTGCCATCCTGTGAAGAGGTGTCTTCCACCATGATTTTAAGTTTTCTGAGGCCTCCCCAGCCATGCAGAACTGTGAGTCAATTAAACATCTTCTTTTTTTAATAAATTACCAAGTCTCAAGTATTTCTTCATAGCAGCCTAAGAATAGACTAAAACAACAGTACACCCTGAGGGAGTTCAAGGCAGGCTGTGTGTAAGGATGAAACAGCAAAGACTGGCACTAGGGGACTCCCTTTTTGGGAGTCTTACATGATTATTCATAAGAAGGCAGGAAGACGTGTTGCTAGTAAGAATGTTCTGGGGGGATCCTCTGGGTGCACATGTGCAGTAGCCATACATGTTTATTCATATGTTGCATGTCTCATTAGCATCTTAATTCTCCACGCAGAATTTGTGTCTTTTACTATTACAATGAGCAAATCATCAGTCTGAGGACAGATAAAATCAAAATGCATCTGCTCTTTAGAGGGGAAGGTCCCTACTGAAGATAGCTTTGCTTGAATGAGCTCAGTTACAATGCAAATGCTGAGGCTTATTGTGTTGACTATACAGTCATCATGGTTGCTGCCTCCCAAGAACATGGTCGCTTCCTTGACTACCTATCCTGCCTCACTCCTGGGGACCGGACTGTAGCTAACACTGTACTGATGAAACACAGCTGACAAACCATGCAACCTTCCTGCTGACATGCTTCTCTCTAACATTTCCACAGACTGGAAGAGAGCAGGGCAAATGGCAAACTGGAGGCCTAGATCACCGAGTTAAGTTCAATGCCCAGATGCGCTGGGCATCTCCAAAGTTCTGCTGGGGAAAATATAGAACAAAACAAAAAATATCATAAAAAATGATCTATTTTCTAGCAAAATATGTGATAAAGAACTGAGACTAGAAGATACAGAGTATCTAAATGGACCAGTAAACACACGAAAAAAATTAATAAAAATGACTATCCTATCCAGCCTCCCACACCAAAATGTCAAGAGCATGTAGTTCCTCGGGTAAATTTCTTTAAACCACCAAACTCTTGGTTAAACCCAATTTTTCACCTCTTCTGGTACCTACACCATCACAGCAGAACAAACTAGAAAAAAAAAAAAACACTGCTAAATTCAATTAATGACCACTAACCTCAACAGGTCTTTTAATTCTGCCTAGCCACAAAATTCTATTTCCCTGGACCATGTACCCCACCCCATCTACTCCTTCTAGACCACCTTCTTAACATCTTCTTTCTCCTTCAACCTCCATCATCTCTCCCATCCTAACCCTCAGTTGATCTGACTTCATATTGTACTAGAAAAATAAAAACCAGAAGAGACCATCTGTGAGCCCCCCCTCTATCACACCCATCCACCTATTTGTATCTGTACCATGTCCTCAGCCTCCCTTCCTGTTCAGACTGTCTGTGCTTCTATCTAAACTCACACCCCCTCCATTTACATATCAGATTTCCATCCCGTCTCTCTTACACAAGGACACCACTCCAACTATTTTTTGCACTCTGATTTTTTCCCATTTGCATACAAGTCAATTATAATTTCTCCCTCTTTAAAAAATGCAATTAACTCCACTTCCTTCTCTAGACTTACCCTACTCTCTGCCTGCCTTTACAGTAAAATTCCTTTAAAGAGTCCTCTGTGCTCCCTGGTTCCAATTCTTCTTTATTACCTCCTATTAGGCTCCAGCCAGCTTTGCCCCCTGCCCCAATAGCTCTCATCAGGGTCCTCCATGGCCTCCACAGAGCCACAGCTCTCTGCTCTCACCCCCGCACCCTGCTCATTGACCACTCCCTCCTCCCTGAAGCCCCTTCTGGTTTCCCTCCTCTCTCACTGCTCCCTCATCTCAGTCTCCTCTGTTCACTGATTCCTTGTTGCTGGAGAAAAAAAAAGAAAAGTGATATTTAATTTTTTTCCCTCAGTGTGTGTGTGTGTGTGTGTGTGTGTGTGTTGGGGGGGGTTTCCTTGATAACACATTAGGATAAACTGAAATTTGTTTTTCAATTATGATCGTTTAGACTCTGCCCATATTCTCCAGTTAGAATATTTGGCCAAAAAAATAGTGTTTATGAATTCATTATCAATCTCTGGATAAATGTCATTCTCTGGCTGCTGTTCTGTTAATGAGCTAGCCATCTGACTTCCTTTTAATTTTAATGGGAATTGAGTAATCCAGTATCTATTGGATAGTACAGTGGAAATTCAACCCCACTATTGGTAAAACCAAAAACCACACTTTTTATAAACACTTAAGTTAAAAATTATTATTTAAAGGTTTATATAAGGACATAGTAAAACTAATAGGCAAAAGATTTTCTAGCTGTTTTAAGCTATTTTATAGCTTCAATGTATTTACAGATATCTTGAATATAGAAAAATAGTAATAAAGTTAATTCTAAGTTCCAGGTTCTTGGCACTATTTATCTTTTAGATTTCTAATTATATCTAAATCCAATCTAAGAATACAATTTATTAGGTTGCAGAACTAGGTTAAGATTCATTTAGTCTGCCCTATTTGACAGTGTATAATGACCTTGAATGAGGTCATAAAATCGTCTATTTTTTTATTTGGCACTGAGCCATTTATGGTAGTGAAAAACCTTAGTGTAACAAAAAGCCCAACCATTTGATATTGTGTGATGTCGAAGGTGAATTCAAATGTGGTTAAGAACAGAATTGGCCCGGCGCGGTGGCTCAGGCCTATAATCCAAGCACTTTGGAGGCCAAGGTGGGCGGATCACCTGAGGTTGGGAGTTCAAGACCAGCCTGACCAATATGGTGAAACCGTCTTAAAAAAAAAAAGAACAGAATTACACTTTTAGCAGAACTCTGGATAAAATTGTGCTTATACGATGTTGAGCTCTGTCATAAGAGAGGGAATGAGGGGGATCGTTGTGGACCTCTTAAGATGCTTAACCAATTTGTGGCTTTAGTAATATAATGCTAGCAAAACAGAGACTGCTACCAAAGATAATTATGTTAGCTTTAACCCCTAAAACAAAACATAACATTATTTGAATTAGATGATTGCTGTTGACTTAATAGGAATTAATGTCTGGTTTTGCTATTGCAATGCTTCCAAATTTATCTTCCAATATTATATTTATTGGCTCATATGAATATTTTGATGCTTTATACTACTTTATTTCCCATATCCGTTTTGTAACCCTAGTCATGCTTTGCCTGTCTGTAGTGTTTTTCCTTTTTGGCTGAATATCCTTCCACCTGACCATCTTCAGAAACTTGCGACTTGTACATATTCACTTAATTCTGCAAATAGTCGATCATTTTAAATTTAATCTGACTCTCCATAGTGTTAACTGTCCCATTCAACTTGATTTATGTAAATTTAATGAGCATGCTATCTTGTAAAATCCACAGCCATGAATGAAAATATTGAGTCTAATGTGTGTATTTCAGTTGAGAAAAGTACACAGTAATTTTTTTTTTTTTTTTTTTTTGCCAATCTGTCTTGTTTATTCCCACAAGGCAGCCAGGGGTGGGGGCGCCAAGCCAAGCCCAGCGGACCACAGGACCTTCCTCCTGTGGGGTGCATGCCCGGTTTTCAGGTCTGCTCTACCATCAGCTGGTTTGCAGGCAGGCCGTCATGGGTGCCGGTGGAAGGCTCCAAGGGCAAGGGCAGGGGCTTGGACAGGGCCACACACTTGTGGAGCTAGAAATAGCAGGGCAGGTCCTTCTCTATCACTTGGGGTTCCTCCATGGGTCCGTACCGCTTCACCACACAGCTATTCTTGTCGATGAGGAACCTGGTGAAGTTCCACTTGATGGCATTTCCCAGGATGCCCTTGCCCTTGGGCTGGATCTTCATCCACTTCTACAGCGGGTGGGCGTCATCCCCGTTCCAGATCTTGCTGAACAAGTCGAATTGAATTTTAGCCAGCGGCAAACTCTTTGATCTCTTCATTACCCCCTGGCTCCTGCTTCCCAAACTGGATGCAGGGGAAGGCCAGGATCCACAAACCACACTCAGCATATCGGGCGTGCAGGTCGACAAGCCGAGTGTAGTTCACTTCGGTTTTGCCTCACTGGGAGGCCACGTTGGTGACGATGCACACGAAGCCCCAGTACTCGTCCAGGTTAACCATGTGCCCGTCAATGTCCTTGGCGGAAAACTCGTGCATGGAGTGCGCACAGCGCCAGTCATCCTAGGACACACACACGGTGCCGGCCGGGCACGGCCAGGGCCCCACAGAGCAGCGCCGGCTTCAGCAAGCAGCACAAGTACACAGTATTTTGAATGTAAATCAGTTTTTGGAATATATGCTTAAGATAAAAACTTCATTAATAGGACGGGCGCGGTGGCTCACCCTGTAATCCCAGGTGTGAGGGAGGCCGAAGCGGGTGGATCACGAGGTCAAGAGATCGAGACCATCCTGGTCAACATGGTGAAACCCCGTCTCTACTAAAAATACAAAAAATTAGCTGGGCACGGTGGCGCGTGCCTGTAATCCCAGCTACTCAGGAGGCTGAGGCAGGAGAATTGCCTGAACCCAGGAGGCGGAGGTTGCGGTGAGCCGAGATTGCACCATTGCACTCCAGCCTGGGTAACAAGAGTGAAACTCCGTCTCAAAAAAAAAAAAAAAAAAAAAGTTAGGAGATCGAGACCATCCTGGCTAACACGGTAAAACCCTGTCTCTACTAAAAATACAAAAAATTAGCTGGGTGTGGTGGCACCCTTCTGTAGTCCTAGCTACTTGGGAGGCTAAGGCAGGAGAATCACTTGAATCCAGGAACTGGAGGTTGCAAGTGAGCCAAGATTACGCCACTGCACTCCAGCCTGGGTGGCAGAGCGAGACTCCATCTCAAAAAAAATAATAATAATTCTTAGAGTATTTTTTAAAATCTATGAAAATCACAAAACGACAAAGGAAAGGCTGACTCCCGACCTTTCTGGGGCTACTCTTCTAATTTTTTGCTGCTGTTGCCATGTATTCATACCCACTGGGTACTAAAAAGATTGGCATCCCCTTAGATCTTCTCGTTAGCTCTTTCTTATAATCCCACTTCATTCCTTCATTCACTTATATTTAAACAGGGTAATGTGTACACATACATACTTCAAAAAATTTGAAAATGTATATATAAAAACTTGTGGCAAAATCCCATTTATTCTTATTCAATTCCCTCCACACCCACTTTTAACTAGATATACTAATATATAAGGCTTTTATATATCATTTCAGAATTTATCTTTGAAAGCACACAGGTATATTGTTATTCTACTCTTCTCTCACGACACAAAAAGTGGTATACTATATACATGATACCATAATTCCTTGTTCCTTTTTAAAAACAATATATCTCAGTTTTTCTACATGAGTACATAGGTCTTCCTTACTCTTTTTTTTCTTTTTTGAGACAGCGTCTTGCTCTGTCACCAGGCTGGAGGACAGTGGCGTGATCTCAGCTCACTGCAACCTCTGCCTCCTGGGGTCAAGCAATTCTGCCTCAGCCTCCCAAGTAGTGGGACTACAGGCGCACGCCACCATGCCCAGCTGATTTTTGTATTTTTTAGTACAGACGGGGTTTCACCATGTTGGCCAGGATGGTCTCGATCTCGTGACCTCGTGATCTGCCCCCTCAGCCTCCCAAAGTGCTGGGATTATAGGTGTGAGCCACTGCGCCCAGCCTCCTCTTTACAACTACACAGTATTCCATCATTTGGATGTACCACTGTTTACCTAACCAGTTTCCTGTTGGCGAACACTGAAGTCATCCCTATCATATTAGTACAAACAATAATGCCAAACATAACCAACTACACACACCAAGTTCATTTCGGAATGTGCCTGTGATGAAGCCTCTATTTAAATTAAAAGGTCACAAGGCAAAAAAGTTAGCCCTCTTTATAGTTTTCATTATGTACAGCAGTATGTAGCCAAAGACTCCCTTGAGCAAAGCAAATGTACTCTTTGGAGATTTATTTCATATGCTAAGTGCTTCATAAATACATGAATAAATAAATAATTGAACTATCAAAGAAGCTAAAGAAACATTCCACATTGCCGGTGGAAGGTGTTACTATGAAACAGACCCTAGCAGTCACTTACACATACAGTTGATCCTCGTTATTTGTGGATCCCATATTGGCACATTTGCTTACTTACTAAAATGTCTTTGTAATCCCCAATACTTGGTGAGCTTTCAAGGTGACTCATGACTATACACACAGTAGTGAAAAATCTGCCACTCCTTGCACATTTCCCAAGCTAAGGTCAAATAAGATGATCTGCGTTCTTCTGAATCTCATAGAAAGATGACCAGAGGGCAGAGACGAGGGCAGTGCAAGGTAGTGCAAGAAGCTCTGGTTCTGGAGTCAACTGGGCGAGCTCTGAATCTTGACTCTGGTACCTGTTAGTGGAGTGGCCTTGAGAAAAATCACTTAACACTTCTATACTTCCTTTATTCTTTTGTAAATGAAAAAAATTTAATCTACCAGGATGAGTTGTTCTTAGGAATTCAGATTATAACCTATGTGAGATAGGTACATATGTACATACTTTCCCTGGGAACAAGGGTTTAGTATTTGATTAACTCAGTGTTCTAGGCAACTTTATAGAATTACTGAAAATAATGAGAATTGACTCTCAATATTTATAAAGAAATAACAGAGATGTAGACAAAACAATTATTTCAATGAGGTAGAGGCAGGCTTCAAGAAGATTTTGAAGAAACAGAACTTTACTGGGCACATAAGGTGTGGAAAAGGCTTGCAAGGGGAGAGAATGGCAATATAATTTTGAGATGGAGGGGAAAAAAAAATCAGGCAGGTTCAGGAAATGGACTTTGGGAAGTCTAGGGCAGAAGATGAAGCCAGAACACAGTGCCATAGTGCTTCTCTGCACCCTGTACACACCCTGTACTGCAGAATCTCACTCTCTGCATTAAATTTTTGGTTTCTAGTTCTCCCTTCCATTTAACTGTTAGCTCCTAAAGGTTAAGGTCTCTAAGAAGCAATCATAGAGTCCTCTAAATTTGCAAATATGTTATTATTAAACAGAAATACACCCCAAAAGACTATACAAAAATAACTTTGGTTTTCAACTACAGTCACAGCAATTTACAACTGGTATAGATTTGGAACTCGTCCAGAATTTTTCTCTGATGTGACTGCTGTAACTCTGTCATAAACTCTTTTCATTGTTTTAGACACACAAACATTTGTTGGGAGTTTTAAAATCTTGCTCTAATTTTTAGTGTAATTGATTGATTGGTTGATTGACTGACATGGGGTCTCATTATGTTACCCAGGCTGGCCTTGAACTCCTAGGTTCAAGTAATCCTCCTGCCTCAGCCTCCCAAGTGGCTGGGATTACAGGCGCACATCGCCACGCAGAGCTCTAGAGTGATTTTTTTCACAAGGCTTAGTAATCATGGGCCATTAGACAATGCTGCCATGTCAGAGTAAAGATGTCTTTTAATTCACTCTAATAGACTTCTCTATATGCAAGATACGACTTTCCCATAGCAAAATACAAGGAAACATACTGATATATATATACTTGTTACAAACAGGATAAAGAAAGCAATAGAATTTGTTCCACAAAAGCTTGCTATGTCCTGATCAAAACACAGTAATTATGATGTTAAACTCACAGCTTACATTTCTCCACTGAGAACTAGAAAAACAATCCCAGTTTTTGTAAGGTCACAAAACCAAGCCCTGTGAGAATTTACAAGATTTTGTAAACTTGTGCATTTTCCCCACCCCCATACACAAGTAGCCAACGGAGTCTCCTCCAAGTACCCCAATCTCCTACAACCTCCAAAATAAAACTCACTGTCCAATACTAAATTTACTTTTTCAAATGTCTGAAATTTTAATAAAAAGTAGGAGCAGTGCATTGGCTTTTCCCCATAAAATTCTTGGTATAATTTTACTTGGGCACAACATCGTTACATGATCTAAAAACATATGGATAGAACCAACATTACTAGAAACCAAACAAATATGCTACAAAGATGCAAAGAGAATATGGAATGTTGTTTTTAAACAGATTCAGTACTATTACCCATTCATAGGTTGGGTGTGATCAAATCACATTGTGTTGTACAGCTAAGCATGCCATCTATTTTATGACAAAGTGGGGTAACATATTTATTGAAAAACTGTTTGGTACACAGAGGCATGCTAAAAGCTGTAAGATCCTTGATCCTTGCCCTCAAAAAACTTCCAAGGTTATCGACAACTCCCAAAACAAAAAATGAGTGATGTTCTCTCAAATATAGATACTCAAATGTGAAATGGAGGTGAAGATGGGGAAGACCTGAGGCTCAGAGATTGTATTTGGGCCTATAGAGTGGAATTTCTTTGATATAATTCTATGCATTTAAAAATCAGTTAAATTGTCATCAGATCAGACAGAATTTTATAGAAGATGTTGTTGGTGAGAAATACATTTTTGATGTAACACTGACCCATACGAATGTTTTTAATATTATCTGTTGAACATTTCAGTTCACAATGTTTCCCCTGTTAATAGTCTGTATCTTTTTGGAGCTGATCTGGAGAAGTCATGGACCACCTGCTAATTACTATATGATGTTATTATGGGAGGACAACTGATTGGCTTGGGGTTGAGGGAGAGGGTTGAAACTTAAAGACCTCAAGGCAGGTCTAGACATCTTGCCACTGACTTTTGGCAAGTCTGTCAATTCTACCTTTGGAAGTGGCTTTACATGCCTTATGGAAGGCCGGGCACGATGGCTAATGCCTATAATCCCAGAGCTAGGGGAGGCTAAGGCGGTCAGATCACTTGAAGTCAGGAGCTTGACACCAACCTGGCCAACATGATACAACTCCATCTCTACTAAAAAAGATACAAAAAATTAGCTGGGTGTGGTGGCACACACTATAGTCCCAACTACTCAGGAGGCTGAGGGAAGAGAATTGCCTGAACCAGAGAAGCGAAGGTTGCAGTAAGCTGAGATCATGCCACTGCACTCCAGCCTGGGCAACAGAGTAAGACTCCATCTCAAAAAATAAAGAAGTAAAATAGTGGATGTTACTGTAAAATAATAGTGACATCACAGAACACACTTGGGGCATTGTTTCTATAAGTATGGGGTTAATAGTTACTAGGTTAAAAATGTAATATAAGTAATAGAGGTAACAATAAATAAATAAATTTGGAAACACTTGTTAAATTAAACAGGACTTCTCAGAACAAGGAATTTACATGGCCATGACTTTTGTTTTCAAAGAGCATTCACAAGACTGTTATTTGTAGAACACTAGTTTGGGAACTGTTGATGTTGCAATTAGGGTAATTACAATGTGGACTATTCAAGGTAGAGGTTGTCACCATATATGGGAAATTGTTCTTAGTCTTCAGTCTTTCTATATATCAGAATTACCTATAGCAAATTAACAAGCAGAAATACCAAAACTGGGCCTTGACTCAGGCCTAACAAATCAGAATATCTAAAAAGTGTGGGTGTGGAAAAGCTTCCAGGTAAACCTGGAACTGAAAACCACTCAATCAGAATAGACCTTCTCACCATGTGCTAAATGCATTCTTCTTAAGCCTATTTGAGTATGCTTCTGCTTTGTTTTCTTGGATCTGGTCCAGGGACTAGATTGTTGCTATAATTAAGTTCAATTGTATCATTCTTCCCAGAGTATCTGTATCCCAATTTTCAAATTCCATTTCATTAGTGGGGCAAATTTCTACATCAGAATACGACAAGTTTTGAACATTAATGAAAAACACATTGTATTATATTTATATTGTCTCTCTATTCCGGCAGCCCTGAGTTTAATTTAGAAAATGCCTCTATTTATAATCTACCTTTGTTTTGATATATTTTACTATTAGGGATCACAGAAATGATTCTCCTGTTTTCTTGACTTGTCAACTACTACGTTTTTGAAAACTTCTTGTTAACTTCTAATTCCAGGTAAGTTCCGTTTTCTGTTTGCTTAACAAGCTCACTGACATTATTCTATTTGCAAGCACTGTTCTCCCATCAAATGGAAGGTAACAAATGGAACGTATGTGCGTTGTGGTCAATATAGGAAAGCTTAGCAAAATGATTACTTTTTTTTTATTCCTTTAAGGTCCATGCGGCTTCTTTGGAAATAAATGAAATGCAAGTACAGGGGAAAAAATCACTCTAATTAGAGATTTACCTGGAACCTTCAAAAGAAATGTTATATGCAGGTCCTACCTTTCCTCACCCAGCCAGAAGCTGAACTATTCCCCTGCCTCCCTGACCCCCTCCCCCGTTTTCCTTAATCCACCACCAAATAACGGAGAAAATCTGATGGGTTTATTTACTTAGTAAAATAAAACCTTGTAATACAAGGAGACAGAAAAATAATTTCAGTGCAGTGTATAACATGGTATCTAAAAATATGTTCTACATGACTTTAACAGGCTCTATACAATTATTTCTTGTCTGGTCATTTATAAAATGTTTCAAGCCTAGTTTTTCTTAAAATCTCACTGTTAGAGACAAAAACTCAAAATATGTGCACTGTGAATAAGATGTCAACACAATTTAAAGACCACTAAAGTTTATGAATGATATTTTAAGAAAGATTTAATTTTTTTAAAATTGACAGCTCAATACTCAGGTATAAACGGAAATGACAACTATTCTTACTGAATAGACACCTATATAAGATTGTCACAAGCATTAAGTATATAGTCTGAAGATGTTTCAGAAATGGCAGATTATGATCCTGATTGCATTTACCCAGTTACAACAACAACAACTCCATTTATAAAGAGTTCCCTTTAATTCAACCCGTAACCTAAGACCATTAATTTCAAGTAAGTAAAGTTAGTCATTCATTAATCTACTAAAAAAAAAAAATCTTGATTCTGATTCCAAGATACCTAGGACAAGGGCACAGGATACAAAGATTTCTGATTGAAGCATAGTATTAAAGATTCATTAAAATATTTTGTATGCAGCACAAGTTAAGTTTTTTTCACTACGGTGACAGTACTTTTTAACAAACTAAACCAAAAACAGAAAAATAACAGGTTATATATCAATACATTATATAAAACTTCTTAAATGGCAATAAATACATTGAATTAAACTTAGCATTTTTCTTATGTATCTGTACAATAGGACTGTTGGGCTCTTGCTAGATTATAATGACTCTGAAAGTAATTACACAGTTTAAATCAAAACTAATTAGGTAAAAATTATCACAATAAATTTATGAACAGATCGCCCCTGTAGCTAAAGGTACACAGGACAGGACAGCCACAGTGGCTCACACCTATAATCCCAGCACTTTGAGAGGCGGATCACCTGAGGTCAGAAGTTTGAGACCAGCCTAGCCAGAATGGTTAAACCTCGTCTCTATAAAAATACAAAAATTAGCTGGACGTGGTGGCGCATAGCTGTAGTCCCAGCTACTCAGGAGGCTGAGGCAAGAGAATGGCATGAACTCAGGAGGCATAGGCTGCAGTGAGCTGAGATCACACCACTGCATGCCAGCCTAAGTGGTGCAATCTCAGTGACAGAGACAACGTCTCAAAAAAAAAAAAAAAATACACAGGACACTGAATATTTCCATTTCAAAAGCAACTGTAATAACCTCATTTCTCAATTTCATTATTCTCTACAATTTTATAAGAATAACATAAATAAACTGTATCCCAATAAACATCAATAAGCCTCACAGTTCATTATTATATGTCTTCCTACTACTGGACAAGTACAAAGCTTTCAGGTTCTAGAGTCCATCTCCACGTTGATGAATCAAGTTAAAAAACACTGTCTGGATGTTAATAAAACTCAAACTCTTCCTCATCATGTCTATTAAAAAAAACCCTATAAAATATTACTTTCAGATAAGAAAATATTAAGCTTCCATGACTACACATACAAATGACATTTTAAGTTACAAATCTAAAGAATGCCCATTGGAGTGCAGAGAGAAGCAGAGCGCCCTGAGCTCCCCCTGGGCCGGAGGGTGAGCCTGTCTGAAGGACAGGCCGTGCCCTCTGCCCTTCAGACACTGGACGCCTCCACTGTGGCTGCCCACTGGCCTGGCCAGGCTCAAGACTTGAAGCCGTGGCGAACCTCTTTACCCTACCCCACTTCGGTGACTGTTGACAGCAGCGGCTTCTCCCAGCCCGTACCCCAGCCTGGACCCCACTGGCCACTGGGTCTCCCAGCCCAAGTGTGCCAGGCCTCGACAAAGCCCCAGCTGAGCTGCCCGGATGCAACACCGTTGGGTGGCGGCAAGAATGGTGGACCAGGAAACATGGTGGCCGCTCTAATGCTGCGCAGCAGAGGCCGTTAGGTTACAGAGGGCCAGGGAAGGCAGCCTAAGGACGCAGGCAGGTTCGGCGGCCTCTTTAGGCCACGGAGTCATGCAGATCTGGGTCCCCAGTGACCACTCTGTCCCCATTGGGTGAGACATACTTAGTCCTGACAACGGATAAAGGCCTTGACAAGCCTGGGAGATGAGTGAAGTTCCGAACAAAGACGGGTGGAACGGGCCGGGTGGAAAGGTTAGCGGCCATCGAGCGTTAGTCTTCATTCTACCAGACCTTGCTGTCGGAAGAGAGAAATGGTAGAATAACAGGCCACGTTTGGCCCATTGGAAATGCCCACCACCCTCTGGGAAGATTTACTGGCCGTTTATGGAAAGCCTGTGTATATAATATGAAAAAGCTGCTCTCAACTCCACCCCAACCTTTTAATAGAAAACATGTCACATCTAGCCATTCTAGATGTAGAGGCTGCTGACGTATGATAAAGTACAGTTAGAAAACCACACATCTTGTAAATTCTCACTTGTTTAAAAGGAATGATAGAACACACATGTCTTCTGGAGATGAGTTTTGGAAATGTTGTTAGATGGCCTCTGGAAGCAATACGTCCACGTTTGTTTAGTGGGTTAGATGACATGGAGCTGGAAGACCTGAGAAGGAGGAGAAGAAGGTTCTATGCTAGACTGGTCATATTTAGAAGACATTTTCATATTTTAGCCATTGTTTTGTGTGCATTTTATTCTTCACTACTGTACATATAGTTGACAATGCTAAACTTTTTTGAAACGTCTGTTTTTACATGTTCCGAAGTGCCTGATGTTAAAATCAAAGGTAGTAAAATCACGTTTTGTAATTATCTTTTTGTTACAATTTGTAGGAAATGTTTTTTGGGGGGAATGGCCAAATCACCTGTTGAGTAATACTCACTGTGTGTGCAGTGGTTCAGGGGAGCAGAAAGGAGGGGGAGGTACAGACAGTTCTATGCCACCCTGCTTACAGCAAGGCAAGATGAAATACTATCTCTGTGCATTTTGTTTTACTTACCTGTGCATATAGTGTACATAAAGGACAAACGAGTCCTAACTTTAACAACATCTAGTCTTTCTAGATGTTAACGAGGTTGCCAGTATACGACAGAAGTAGAGTTAGTAACCTAATGTTTTGTACATTTTGTTTTATGAGTCTAGGAAAGATTGTCTTCTGAAAATTTGAGCATTCTTGCCCACTGCCTTGATGGATATGGGAAGGGTTCTACGCCAAAATGTTCACATTTAGAAGACTCTTTCAAATTATAACTGTTGTTACATGTTTGCAGTTTATTCAAGACTGCTGTGTACCTAGGGACAAATTAACTCCTTACTTGAAACATCTAGTTTATCTAGGTGCTTAGAAGTGCCCGATGTATGTTAAACGGACTTGTTAATTAGTTGGCAGCAGGGGGCAGAAGGAACTATAAAGGAAGAGATGTATGCAGATGTGTCCATATTTACATTTTGATGATAGCCATTAATGTATGCATCTCTTGTGGCTATACTATAGGAATATATTAAATAATTCAATGGAAATATACCTTGCTAATATTTTAATGTATAAATCTGCTAATGAGCTCTCTTAGAAGCGTTATACTTAGTGTATTCTATTGCTGTATGCTTCATTTTAAATTGAGCATTAAAGGAATGCAGTATTTAAATCGGAACTCTGCCAATGCTTTTATCTAGAGGCATGTTGCTATTTTCGTCTTCTATGAAATTTTTATCCCAAGAAAGACAGAATTACATTTTTTTAACAGACTGAGTTAGTGTAGTGTATTTTTGGTCATCAAAATGCTCATATAGTTTTGGGATTTTGAATTGGTAAATATTCATGATGTGTGAAAAATCATGATACATACTATACAATCTCAGTCCCACAAAATTGGATATTCTGCCTACAGACACACAGGACCTAGAATAATGTGTCAAACTATAAACTGCTTGTGATTGTGACTTTGTTCTTTGCTTCTTGTGTTTTTCAGTTTCCTCTAATGTACTTAACTTTTTAAAAGTAAAAGTTATTTTAAAAACATGTATTAAGCCCTCGTTGCTTGTAGAATAAAGTTAGTATACTCCACAAAAAAAAAGGAATGCCTGTAATTGGCACTATGCCATTTACTAAAGAAGTCCTTTTTTAGTAAAAATATACAATCTTTTTAAGAAGCCAAATCTAGGATTACTTTTGTGACCCTAAATACAGCCAATCTATATCTTAACTTCCAATTAATATACCATCAGCATTCTCCGTAGTGGTGCACATCTATCTACTAAAAGATGTCACAGAATTTTTTTTTTTTTTTTTGCGTAGTAAATTCAGACATCACAACACTCAAAAATGTCTATATCCTAAGTAAAATTCTGCCTACTTGTCCCCTAACCACCCAGTTTCCTCCTATTCATCCCCCTTCCTCCACAAGTTAGCCACTATTATTAATTTCGTGTATGTTCTTCTTTTTTTTTTTTGAGACGGAGTTTCACTCTTGTTACCCAGGCTGGAGTACAATGGCGAGATCTCGGCTCACCGCAACCACCGCCTCCTGGGTTCAGGCAATTCTGCCTCAGCCTCCTGGTATGTTCTTTAAACCACAGTGGACAGCCCACTGTTATGAGCCACTGTCCCTGGCTTTCCCTCGCAGACAGTTGCATGCTACAGACACTGTTCCAAAATCCTATTTTCTTTGATATTAAAGCTTCATCACTTGTTTGAGACGAAGTCTCACTCTGTTGCTTAGGCTGGAATACAGTGGTGTGATCTCAGCTGAATGCAACCTCCCACTCCTGCCTCAGCCTCCCTAGTAGTTGGGATTCCAGGCACATGCCACCACATCCAGCTAATATCTGTGCGTTTAGTAGAGACATGTTTTCACAATGTTAGTCAGGCTGGTCTCGAACTCCTGACCTCAAGTGATCCACCCACCTCGGCCTCCTAAAGTGCTGGAATTGCAGGCATGAGCCACTGTGCCCAGCTACATCACTTGCTTTTGGTTAATGTACACTGGCATATCTTTATCAGTCTCTCTCCTTTATAAAAACTTACAATCTTTTGGCATCTTCGTATTTTAAATATGATGGACTAAAATGGCTGGATTTTGTTTTATTAATTCAATCAGTTTAATTTCAGTCCATTTACATTTGTTGTGATTGATTTATGTGCACTGCTTCTATGACCTTTAGAGTTTCTATCACCTTAAGAACTTCTATTTCTCTCACTTTGTGTTTTTATTTCTTTGTTTTTGAGATGGTGCTTTTCTCGTCACCCAAGCTGGAGTGCATGGTGCAATCACAGCTCATTACAAACTCCATCTTCCAGGTTCAAGCAATTCTCATGCCTCAGCCTCCCAAGTAGCTGAAATTACAGGTGCCCACCACCATGCCCAGCTAATCTTTGTAATTTTTTTTTTTTTTTTTGAGACAGTCTCGCTCTGTTGCCCAGGCTGAAGTGCAGTGCCACGATTTTGGTTCACTGCAACCTCCACCTCCCGGATTCAAGCAATTCTCCTCCCTCAGCCTCCTGAGTAGCTGGGAATACAGGTGCATGCCACCACACACGGCTAATTTTTGTATTTTTAGTAGAGACAGGGTTTCACCACGTTGGCCAGGCTGATCTCAAACTCCTAACCTCAAGTGATCCGCCCACCTCTGCCTCCCAAAGTGCTGAGATTACAGGCATGAGCCACCATGCTGCCTGACCTTTGTATTTTCAACAGAGATGGGGTTTCACCACGTGGGCCAGGCTGGTCTCGAAATCCTGGCCTCAAGTGATCCACCTGCCTCAGCCTCCCAAAGTGTTAGTATTACAGGTGTGAGCCACCACACCCAGCCTCTCTCTCACTTTCTAATATAATATTTCCTTCTGGTTCCACTAAGACATATTTTACACCTCATTCTGATATCTCTCTCCACCACCCCACCTATTTCTGCCCTATCATCCATCCTCATGTGTCTCTGTGTAACATTGTGTCTTACGTTTTTGGAGACAATTGTCTAATCAATTAATTCCCTCTTCTGATGTCTAATCTACCTACTGAGTTTCTTATTTCAAAAATTACATTTTGTATTTATTTTATTTTATATTAAGACAGAGTCTCACTATCACCCAGGCTGGAGTACAGTGGCACAAACATGCCTCAGTGCAGCCTCAGCCTCCTGGGCTCAAGTGATCCTCCCACCTCAGCCTCCTGAGTAGCTACAACCATAGGCACATGCCCCATACCCAGCTAATTTTTTTGGGAGGAAGGGAGCTCTAATTTTTTGTAGAAATGAGTTCTCACCATGTTCACCAAGCTGGTCTTGAACTCCTAGGTTCAAGCCATCCTCCAGCCTCAGCCTCCCCAAGTGCTGAGATTATAGGTGTGAACCACCATACCCAGCTATATACTTTTATTTCTGCAAGTTCTATTTCATCCATTTTCTTTTCAGGTCTTCTCATCATTCCTGATGGTCCTACTGCTTGCTCAATTTTATGATTCCTTCTTTCTTATATTAGGTGTAACTATTTTCTCACATTTCTAATAGCTGAACTCGGTGTTCTGTATCTGATTTCTGATACCTGAACTCTGTGTTCTGTATCTAAAACCTATAGTCTTTGGGAAACATATCTATTATTGATTATTTCTGACAATTCTCAAAGATGTTGGGTGGACTACTTGAATGCTATGATTTGACTGAACTCATAGTTGCCTACTTTTAATCTCTGGGAATCCTACAGGCTTAAGTTACAGATGCTTTCCTAGAAAGACTGTCTGTGTCTGCTTCTGATGAGACCTGTGGATACAACTACATCTGCGGGGGCTGTACTGGGAGATTTCTTGCTCTCAGGCCCCTCTGCTCCCTTCCCCAAGACTGCCAGAGTCCTACCTGCTCATGGGGCCACTTCAGCCTCTCCTATGGGGTCCTGGTCTTGGGCTTGAAGCCTCTCTGGGGGGTCTCCACAGTGCTTAGCCTCAGGAGGGAGGTTCAGTGAGTTGGGCCTCGTCTCATGCCTGCTGGGGCCTTGCTGGGCGAGCAGGCCTCTGCAGAGTCCCCAGGCCGTGGCTCAGGCCCATGCTCAGGCTCATCTTGATCTCAGCCACAATCTGGTTGATGTCCTCCTCCTGGTCCTCCAGGTCCCCATCTCCACACCTCAGGTGGTAGAGGGAGGCACTCACTGGTGTTCCCCTTGGTCTCCGTGAGGTTGCAGTCCTGGTAGCCTACTTTGCTGGGACAGAAGTGGCCATCTTCTTCCTGGTCACGGGCCTCCAGGACTGAGGGCTTAACCTCCAGGATGGGCAGGTGGCCGTCTGGGTAGTTCTGGTTTCCCTCAGCCCCGTGACTGTGAGGGTGCAGGCCTGCCAAGTCCACCCACTCCTCCACTGCCTCCTGGCACTCGTCGGTGTCCATAGGGTGTGCGCCATGGGCCAGGTACTCCTATCCATTGCAGTCCATGCCCTCCAGGTAGCTGTCATCCTCGGGGCAGTAGCAGATATAGGTGATGCCCTCCTCCTCCTCAGGCAGGCCCTTGTTGTAGTACTCCTCTTAGGATGTGTTGTTCACATAGCTGGAGCTGGAGTCCCCATTGGGGCTGTGGTTGTGGAACTCCTGCTCCTTGGGCATGGTGATCTCTGTCCACAGGGCAGCCAGCTCCAGGCCCTTAGGCACCTAGCTCCCCTAGGGCAGCTCCACATCCTCGTTTCTGGCCGTGGGAGATGGCCCAGCTTCACCCTGTGGTCCAACATGCCGCTCCCCATGCTCCCACACTTCTGATGGGCCATGGCAGGCACTCACACAGCCATCATCACCCAGGGGCAGCCACTGTAGGAGGAACATTGGGAAGGACAGAGTCAAAACCTCACAAAGCCTGGTCACGCATGGGGTCACTCACCCCCATGGCACCCACCACAACATTCTCCCACAGCAACGTGAAAAATGACAGCTGAAGGTTTTCATTGCAGCAATCTTAAAAAGCTGGAAATGACCTAAGTACCAGTAAATAAAAGAACAGTTAAAAAATTATGGCAGAGTTTGTATGCTCTAAGAGTCAATGGCGTTTTTAAAGAGAGTGGGCAACACACGTTACAGTGAGGGATCTTAAAGGCCTGTTTTGGAGGGAAAACAGCAAGTAAGCTACAGTCAGCGTACGTCTGTAGATCCCAGTTCCAGCTCCGTCAAGATGTCTAGAGAATACACACATACTCACCAGCCCATACATGGACCCAAACACATGCAGAAAGGGGGAGCCCCCCAAAGGCTTATCAGCCATGTCCTCTGCGGAAGCAAGGGGAAAGAGGTGGGAGCAGAGGGGCCAGGCACATTTTACTTTATTAAAGACGTATGTACTGGTTGAGTTTTTTACCAAAATGCATTGATTATTCACCAGCATTATAATCAAACCCACTCACACACCTTTGGGGGTCTCTTTTCTAGCTGGGGAGATGTCAGAATTAAGAAAAGCATCCCGTGGGAAAGGGCAGACACCAAGGGAAGGAAGCGGGACTTCCTGATCAGCTGCTGCTCTGAGCATCAGGAAGGTGGCAAACAGGCCAGTTTCCTCCAGAAAAGCGGCCACTGAGCAGACGGGCCAGCCTCCTACGTGAATAGGACATGAGCACGCCACAGAGCACAGCCAGAGACACCCGAAACACAGGAGGTGGTGCTGACCGAAGGGAAGGCGGGACCAGGGGATGCGCCAGCCAGGACAGCTGGGGGCATACGGACGAGCAGTATTAATTTGGGAAAAACGAAATCAATTTCATTTGAGTAGTTTGAATGCAAAATGAGTAGTTTGCATGCAAATGTGTGGCAGAGTTGTGTGCTGTGTGAGTGAGATACAGTGTGTCTGGTGTAGTGGGTAGGTAATGTGTGCTGTGTATGTGTATATGGTGGTATCCTGGAGGGTGCAGTGAGTGTGTGGAGTCTACTATCTATGGTGTGTGGTATATGGTGTGTGTGATGTGAATGTGGAGTGTGATGTAGCGTGGAAGGGTTGAGCGTGTATGCATGTTTTATGTACATGGTATAGTGTTTGTGATGTGTGTGTGGTATCTGTGTAGTGTGAATAAGTTGTCTGTGTGAAATGTAGCATGTTGTATGGGTGATGTAACATGTATGTGGAGTGTGGTGTGGTGTGTATGTGGCATTTATGAAGTGTGTAGCAGGGGCATGTATGGGGTGTGTGGTGTATATGAAATGTGTATGATGTGGGTATGTATGGTATTGTGTGATGAGTGTGGTATGTGTGTTGTATGTATATTAGGTGTGTATGGTGTGTATGGGGTATACATATGTATGGTATGTGTGAAGAGTGCATGGTGTGTATGAAGTATGTGTGTGGTATTTGTGAGGTGGACATAATATGTGTGTGGTATATATGGGGTGTGTGTGGTGTGTGTGAGGTGGGTATGTGTGTGATGTCTGGTTTATATGGGTTAAGTTCGTAGTATGTGTGAGGTGGGCATGGTATATATGTGTTGGGTGTCAGGTGGTTATGATATGTATGTGGTGTGTAGGGGGTACGTGTGTGGTGTGTGCAGTGTATACGGGTTGAATGTGGGGTGTATGAGGTGGGCATGGTGTATATGTGGTGTGTGGTGTGTGAGGTGGGTATGATATGTGTGGGGGGTATGATGTGTGTGGTGTATATGAGTTAAGTGTATGGTGTGTGTGAGGTAGGCATGGTATATATGTGGTGTGTGAGGTGGGTATGTGTGGTGTGTTAGGTGGGTATGATGTATGTGTGGTGTCTATGGGTTAAGTGTCTGGTGTGTGTGACGTAGGCATGGTATATATGTGGTGTGAGGTATGTATGTGTGTTGTGTGTGGCATGTATGGGGTATGTGTGTTAGGTGGAAATGATTTCTGTGTGGTGTATATGGGTTAAATGTGTGCGGTGTGTGAGGTGGGCATGGTTTATATGTGGTGTGTGGTGTGTGAGGTGTGATATGTGTGTTGTGAATAGGGTATGTGTGTGGTATGGGTGAGGTGGGCATGATATGTGCCTGGTGTGTTTGAGGTGGGTATGGTATGTGTGTAGCATGTGTGGTGTATATGGATTCAATGTGTGGGGTGTGTGAGGTTGGCATGATGTATATGTAGTGTGTGAGGTGGGTATGATATGTGTTGTGTATGGGGTATGGATGTGATGTGTGAGGTGGGTATGGTGTATGTGTGGTATGCGGTGTATATGGACTAAGTGTGTATGGTGTGAGGTGGGCGTGGTATATATGTAGTGTGTGGTGTGTGAGGTGGGTAGATGTGTTTGTTGTGTGTGGTGTGTATGGGGTATGTGTGTGGTGTGTGTGAGGTGGGCATGGTATGTGTGGGGTGCGTGTACATATGCACACACGTGCATACCTGTGCACCACAGATGACAGGCAGGCCGGCAGCCCAGGGCACGCAGCAGTGACCAGCTCAGCCAAGGCAGGGCTTGGGGCAGGAGTGGCCAGGCCCCTGGCAGCTCAGGATCCTGGATGCACTAAGAGCCTAGGAGGAGGAGAGAACAAGCTGTGTCACCATCTCCACCCAAGTTCATCACTAACATAAACTTTTATCTGCACTGAAACTATTCCATTTCTGATTAGAACCAGAAACACTCCAGATGGGCTCAGCACAGCAAAGGGGGGACTGTCCTACAAGGCCACGGTGTAGTATAGGGATGGGTGAACGAATCATGGAAGCAGCTACCTTTTGTTTTTACAAATATGAAACATTTCTGAATGGCTTAAGCAACACATATTTAATGTAAAAGCTCAACTGAGATGAAGAAAGAAAATGAATACATGCTCAGCTCCAGAGACATGCAGATGAGATTGGGGGACAGAGGGAAGTGCATTAATTCCTTCCATGACCCCTGAACAGCAGCAGTGGGTCTGAGCATCTTATCTCTACCAAGCAGGCCAGCAGGCAAGCCAGCTGCCACCTTGTCCTGTGCAAACCACAGGCACCATTCCCAAAAGCAGACAAACGACTATCTCATTTGTTGAGGGATAGCAAAATGGTCCAGTGGTGGTAGCCATGGTTGCTTCCCAACAAGACCTAACTGCTGTCATCTTTCCCTGGGACCCAGCCTCCCTGAATAGAGTAGAAAGGCAGCCAGCAGAACCCAAACTGTTCTGCCCACAGGCTCCTCCCTACAGACCACACCTCAGTGCAGCACAGTTTCCAAATCCAAGATGCAGAATCCATGAACAGAAAGCCTTCTGCTCCAGAAGACACTTACAGGAAGTCAACATTAAAAACACAACTTATAATGGCTTTTTTTCTAATATAACCAGTATTTCTTACTGCAACTACCAGAAGATGTCTACCATTTATGACCATAAATACTGTTTCCCATAAAGTATTCATAAAATATAAATCATTCAGTGACCCATGTTTCTGGAAAACAATGAGGCTGTATGAAATTGAGGTATTGCCCCAAAAATCAAGTTGATGGGCCCTGAATTTCTAAACATTTGAATTTTTAAATAACTTCATATCAGGCCATTTAATAAAAACTATGTCAAACACACTACTAGAACTGATATGAAAATAAAATTTCAGCCGGGCGCAGTGGCTCAAGCCTGTAATCCCAGCACTTTGGGAGGCCGAGGTGGGTGGATCACGAGGTCAAGAGATCGAGACCATCCTGGACAACATGGTGAAACTCTGTCTCTACTAAAAATACAAAAAATTAGCTGAGCACGGTGGCCTGTGCCTGTAATCCCAGCTACTCAGGAGGCTGAGGCAGAAGAATTGCCTGAACCCAGGAGGCGGAGGTTGCGGTGAGCTGAGATCGCGCCATTGCACTCCAGCCTGGGTAACGAGCGAAACTCCGTCTCAAAAAAAAAAAAAAAAAAAAAGAGAGAGAGAGAATAAAATTTCAAACTGTATGGCAGGCAGATCATCTGAGATCAGGAGTTCGAGAGCAGCCCGGCTAACATGCTAAAACCCCATTTCTAGTAAAAATAAAAAAATAAAAATTAGCGGGGTGTGGTGGCACACGCCTTTAATCCCAGCTATTCAGGAAGCTGAGGCAGGAGAATCGCTTGAACCTAGGAGGCAGAGGTTGCAGTGAGCTGAGATCACATCATTGCACTCCAGCTTGGGCAACAACAGCGAAACTCTGTCTCAAAAAAAAAAGAGAAAAATCGCTTCATTGCTTTTTAGAATTTCCAAAGATGATGTTAAACCCAGAAACAGTTCTAATGTCTAGGAAAGCAACTACTGTGGTATAAAAGGACGACAGTTTAAAAGAGATCGGCAGGAGGTCTCTTTCCCAACTAACCCAGGCAGTGTGAGTGGAGGCTTTCAGCACAGCCCAGGGTTCCTGGGATTGAAAATTCCATCAACCCCTCCATGGGTGGGAAATGCTGAGATCTTCATTCCTATGACACACAACCTTGAAAGTTGCTGAAAAATGCTAGCCCCATCTGACTGGGGCAGCATTTTAATTTATTGCACACCATTAAGGTTGGTTTTGTTTGTGTGTTTTTTGTTTTGTTTTGTTTTGTTTTTAGACAGTCTTGTTCTGTCCCCCAGCCTGGAGAGCAGTGGGGCGATCTCTGCCTCCTAGGTTCAATCAATTCTTCTGCCACAGCCTCCCAAGTAGCTGGGATTACAGGTCCATGCCACCATGCCCAGCTGATTTTTTTTTTTTTTTTTTTTTTAGGTAAAGATGGGGTTTCACCATGTTGGCCAGGCTGGTCTTGAATTCCTGACCTCAAGTGATCCACCTGCCTTGGCCTCCCAAAGTGCTGGGATTACAGGCATGAGCCACCACACCCAGCCACTATTAGATTTTGGCAGGAATCCTTGTGCTAGATGCCATTATCCCAACAATCATTGAGCACTTCTCATTTCCTGCCCCTGGCGCTGCTGGATACTTTAGGGAGAGCTGCTGTCCCTGCCCGCCCGAGGACAGAAACCTCCAACTCTGCCTTGCCAGGAAAACTGACCAGTGTGTCTGATAGATGGTGAGTCCTTTGCTGTACATGGCCCTCAAAAAAGTGAGACAATTCTTTCACTTACACCAAAGTAAGCGCATGCTGAAAGAGCTTATAATGAAACATCACATTCCCCAATCTGGACTTACCAACTCCACTGGCCAACCTTGTCATTATTTCTAATTTTAATTCTACTGGTGGCTATTTTCTACCTCTCTAAATATTTTTTAAACTCTCTTTCTGGGTATCAACCTCAGATAATATTTATTGGCATCCCATTATGACAGGTGCGCTTGGCAGGCCACAAACTCCCAGGCTCTGGTGCAAGTGACCAGATATCACACCAGCTACTGCAGTCACAGTCACGCAGAGGGGCTTTCCATTCTTAGCGGACTTGGGGTAAAAGAGATCCTTCCAAGAGCTCTCACCTAACTCTGGGAACACAGAAGTATCCATTAGAAGGCTGGGGGTCACAAAGCCTTCAGGATGGACAGAGGGCCTTTTTTTCACTTTATAAAGCCCCGGATAGGCTGGCACTAATATGCCATGTCACTGACGCACTTTGAGGGCAGGAACTGGCTCCTGCTCCAGTTTGCATCCTCTGCACCCAGCACTGGCCGATCTGCTCCATGCAGGATGAGCAGGTAGCTTCAGGCTGTCCATCCAACCCGCACAAAGAGTGGAGACGCAGGGAGCATGAGCGGCCAAGATAAAGTCTTCACAGGCTTCTTTGATTGTTTCTACTATGAGATATTCTCGATGTCTGAGGGATGAACAGCAAACAAAACGTCCTCTATCCATACAATGGGGACAATAATCAGCCCTAAGAAGGAAGGAAATTCTGATGCATGCTACAACACAAATGGGGCTTGAAGACATCATGCAAAGTGAAAGAAAGCCAGTTGCAAAAAGACAAATGACTATGATTCCACTAAGATGTGGCACCTAGAGTCGTCAAACTCACAGAGACAGAAAGTAGAGGCTGGGTGCGGTGGCTCATGCCTGTATCCAGCACTTTGGGAGGCCGAGGCAGTTAGATCGCCTGAGGTCAGGAGTTCGAGACTAGCCTGACCAACATAGTGAAACCCCATCTCTACTAAATATACAAAAAATTAGCCCGGCATGGTGGCAGGACCCTGTAATCTACCAGCTACTCGGGAGGCTGAGGCAGGAGAAACACTTGAACCCGGGAGCCAGAGGTTGCGGTGAGCTGAGATCACGCCACTGCACTGCAGCCTGGGCAACAAGAGCAAGACTTCATCTCAGAAAAACATAAAAAGAAGACAGTAGAATGGTGGCTGCCAGGGGCTGGAGGGAGATGGAAGGAAGAGCTTTACTTCCTTCCAGCGCCCACTCCACCTCTCCTGCTCACACACACTCATCCCACGGGACTCAGCCTGCAGCTTCTCCCAGCGCAGGAGTCCAGGAGCCAGACAGTGAGGAGGGGCACAGACCTCTCTTCCTAACAAATGAGAGGGAAGACTCCGTGCCCCATCACTAGTGCCATCACCCAGTCCCAGCCCCAGCCCAGCCATGGAGCCCACTCCAAGGGTCCCCCTGCCAGTGCTGCTAGCACCCACCGACGGAGGGCTGCCGGCACACAGCCGCAAGCTCCAGCTTTAACCACTCACGCCCTGGACACTGCCCAGAGCCCCGGCAGGTTCCATGTCCATGTCACCCCAGCCCTCCTGCCTAGGAGATGCTAAGTTCAGGAGACCCTCTCTAGCCCAGGCTGCAGGGGAAGCAGCCCCCAAGGTCACCTAGGAGTGAGTGCAGAGGGAAGGGCATCCTGGACGCTTCGGACTGGGAAACACAGATTCTGTCTCCTACGTCGTGGCCACATCTGAGGAGAAACCCCTGCCTCACCTCACTGGACAGACCCTGACCTGGAGGCCTGAGAAAAAGCCACCTGCAGGCTCCCGGCACCTACCAAGCTGCACCTTAGGAAAACCTGTCCCGTTTCAACCTGCAAAGCTCTCAAGTCCTAATTTCTAAAATTTGCCCTTTCTCAAAAAGGTCGGAAAACAGTAAACAACAACAACAACAACAAAACGAACAAAAATAACAACAACAAAAAAAGAGGCACAGAAGGTTGACGAGGCCAAAGACAGTTCAGCCCCACCAAAAAAAAGTTCCAGACGCCTGGTGCTGAGTTTGGGGTGCTTGACCCTCCACATGCCCATTTAGGAGCTGACTGCGCTCAACCACAGATTTACGTCTGGTGCCTGCCAGGTCTTATCCAAATAGATCTGAAAAAATAAGCCTTCCTCCTTCCAGTGAATACTAAGGTAACACTGGCAGGCCCCTCTAAGGCTCTGCTCTCCACTGTGGTCCCGCAGGGCAGGCCCCTCGCAGGTGTCCTCACCCTCATCCTCCCTCTGCATCGGGCCAGGAAAAAAAGTTCGCCCAGGCCTGGGCACATCGAGGCCCGCTGCCCGGCCCGTAAAGCCCTGCTTGGGGACCGGGGGCCTCAATATTCTCCTTCACCATCTGCGGCCAAACCTCCCACCAGCAGCCTTGCCAGGCAATGCCTGCCATGGGGAAGGGGCCCGGCCGCGGGACAGGTCCGCGCCGCGCCCCCAACCCGGAGCCTGCAGCCCAGAGGCGACGGGGTGTTTGAGAAGTTTTTCTCTCTGGGCTTTATTATAAAGGAAAAGGGAAGAGGATGAAGATCCGGGCTCGGGTTCCCTGAGGGCAGCGAACCCATAGGCGACCCCAACCCAGTTGCCGCCCGGCACCCGGGACTTCATGCATGCGCCAAGAGGGGCCACGGAACGCACCCGCGGCCCGGCCAGTCCAGCGGGACCCGAGCGGGCGCCCGGGCACCCTCAGACAGCGCCTCTTGCCGGCGCCCGGTGGCCCTTTGCTGCGGTGCCCCCTGCCCGGGATTCGAGAGCCGCCGTCCGGTCCCCGCTGCACCCGCCTGCCTGTCGTGGTAGGGGGAAGGGGCCGCCCGAGAGGAGTAGGGTCGCGGGGCTGCACCCCAAGATCCCAGCAACGGCCGCCTCCAGCCCCGCAGGTCCGCCACCCCGCCGAGTCCAGAGGACAACGCTCGGAACGCTCTAGCCGCAGGTTCCACACCACCCCCGCCTCGTCTGGGTACGCAACCGTCTACACCGTGGGTAGAGCCAGCGAGTCAGGCAGCCCAGGTCCCCCAGCTTACCTGGCCAGGGCGCAGGCTGTTCCAGGACGCTGCCTGAGACTCCCGCCGCCGCTCCCTCAGCCCGTGAAGTCCAACTCCTGACGAGCCCGCGCGTAGCCGCACACCTCAACTACTGACGGCCGGCAACTGCTAACGAGCCCCCAACGTAAAGGGCGGCGCGCGCGTCCCCGAAGCGGCCTACGGCAAGCCCGCAGGGCCGCCTCTGACGGGCGCACGCGCACTCACCTGCGGCCCCTGGACCCGCCGCCCCCGCCCGGCCACTTCCCCTCACCAGAGGGGCTGGTTCGCCTCTTGAATCACTGGAGCGGGAAAAGCTTCCCGGGGACCGTGAGCGGTGGGAAGAGGGGAAAGATAAAGCTGCGACCTTGCAGGGCGTGCGGGAGGCCCTGAGCCCCATGGCCCTGGGACAGTTGGCAGAGCGGGTGGGTGCACCCGGGACCCGGTTCTCGAGCTGGTCTCCGGAACTGGGGCTGGAGCCCCAACTTTGGAAGGCGCGGCGCCCCGAACACCCGCCTGTAATCCAGCACTTCTGGAGGGCAATCCCAGAACTGTGGGGAAGCCATTAAATGGGTTAAAAAATTAACGAAGAGGCCAGGCGCGATAGCTCACGCCTGTAATCCCAGCACTTTGGGAGGCCGAGGCGGGCGGATCACAAGGTCAAGAAATCAAGACCATCCTGGCCAACACAGTGAAACCCTGTCTCCGTTAAAATACAAAAATTAGCTGGACGTGGTGGCACGCGCCTGTAGTCCCAGCTACTCGGGAGGCTGAGGCAGGAGAACTGCTTGAACCTGGGAGGCAGAGGTGGACAGTGAGCCGGGATTGCGCCACTGTACTCCAGCCTGGTGCCTGGAGACAGAGCAAGACTCTGTCTCAAAAAAAAATTAAAGAGGTAGGGCCGGCCACGGTGGCTCACGCCTGACGTGGTGGCAGGTGCCTGTATTCCCAGCTACTCAGGAAGCTGAGGCAGGAGAATTGCTTGAACCAGGAGGCAGAGGTTGCAGTCAGCCGAGATCGCGCCATTGCACTCCAGCCTGGGTAACAAGAGCGAAACTCTGTCTCAAAAAAAAAGATGAATGAGGCCGGGCGTGGTGGCTCCCGCCTGTAATCCCAGCACTTTAGGAGGCCTAGGCGGGCAGATCACCAGGTTGGGAGATGGAGAACATCCTGGCTAACATGGTGAAACCCCGTCTCTACTAAAAACACAAAAAATTAGCTGGGTGTGGTGGTGTGCACCTGCAGTCCCAGCTACTAGGCGGAAGGCTGAGGTGGGAGAGAATCGCTGGAACCTGGGAGGCCGAGGTTGCAATGAGCTGAGATTGTGCCACTGCACTCCAGCTTGGCGACAGAACAAGACTCTGTCTCAAAAAAAAAAAAAATGAATATTAGAACAACTTTGAAATTTGAGATTAAATGAACAAACTGATTCAGCAAACACGGCTTACCAAAATGAATAGTCATATAGATGTAATTGAATCTGTAACTAAAAGCCTTATAAAGAAAACTACAGTCTCACATGGCTTAATAAGTGAATTCTTTCCAAATGCTTAAGGAAGAAATGGTACACATCTTCTGTCAGAAATAGGAGAAGAAACATTTTCCAAATTGTTTCAACAGCATAGCCTTAATATTTCTTATTGAAACCTAACAGGACATCACCAGAAAGGAAACTTACACTCCACTTCCTCTTGTGAACATAAGTACAAAATTACCAAATAAACTATGAGCAAACCCATTTCAACCACATCTAAAATGGTGTTCATCATACATCACAACCAAGTTGATTTACCAGAAATGCAACGTTAATTAACATTCAAAAGCCAATCACTGTAAGTTACCATATCAACATAAAAAGGTAAGAAAAAATGCTTAATCAAGAAAGAAAGAAAGCAATTGATAAAATTCAGTACCTATTCATAAATTTGAAAACTGAGCTAACAGAGAGGAGGCAACACGCCCCGTTAAACACTCCTGCAGCTGAGAAGAGTGACACAACTTATTTGCAGCCGAAAGATAAAAATTGAAGTATAATCTTAAAACTTTTGAGAAATCTCTGTTTTTCAGCTAAAAAGAGACAGACTTGCCTTTGAACCTTCCCTCTTTCCCTCCCAGGAATGCAATCCAAGGCCTGGAAAAACAGCAGCCACATTGTAACCACAAAAACAAAAGCTACAAGGTTAAGGAAGTATCAGGAAACTGACAAGAGCCTTGGACTGCCTTCCTCTGAACATTTTTTTGTTTTGGTTTCCAATTGTCACTATATGAGGGTGATTATAAACATTACCACCATGTAAATGTGTGAGTCTCTCTGGAGCCCACACTGGGAAGTGGAAGGGCTGGGCATTGAACAAGAGTATATTTGACTTCAAGATACAACATTAATTTCTCTCCAAACTGGCAGCATCAGTTTGCATCCCCAGCAGCAGCTGATGAGTGCTCCTGCTGCTCCACATCCTCACTGGTACTTGCTATTACAGGGCTTCCAAAATAAAATGAACTGCCAGGCACAGTGGCTCACACTTGTAATCCCAGCACTTTGGGAGGCCAAGACAAGAGGGCTCCTTGAGTCAATGAGTTTGAGGCCAGCCTAGGCAACATATTGAGACCCCTATTTCCACAAAAAATTCATAAATTAGCCAGGTGTGGTGGCATAGCTGTGGTCCTAGCTACTTAGGAGGCTGTGGTGGGAGGATCACTTGAGCCCAGGAGGCTGACGCTGCACTGAGCAGTGATTGTGCCACTGTATTCCAGCGTGGGCAACAGAGTGAGACCATGTCTCAGAATAATAAAACAATATGTTCTTATGCGGCAGAAGGAACAGATTCACCATTACCCACAAGCCCTTTTATAAGGCACTAATCACATCCATGAGGACCCACCCTTATGACTTCATCACTGCTTAAAGGCCCTAAAGGCTCCACCTCTTAATACTAACTTCCTCTCCTTTTTTGTTTTGAGACAAAGTCTCCCTCTATAACCAGGCTGGAGTGCAGTGTCGTGATCCCAACTCACTGCGACTTCCGTTTTCTGGTTTCAAGCAATTCTCCTGCCACAGTCCCTCAAGAAGCTAGGACTACAGACACGCACCACCACACCTGGGGAATTTTTTGTATTTTTAGTAGTGACGGGTTTTCACCATGTTGGCCAGGATGGTCTCCATCTCTTGACCTCGTGATCCACCTGCTGTGGCCTCCCAAAGTCCTGGGATTATAAGCATGAGCCACTGTGTCCAGCCTCTCCTTGTCATTTCTGTGTCCAGTTCCCTCATTCCTATTCATGCTAAACCTCTTACTATGTTTGCAGATGAGATCATTCAAGTTTCCTTTTCTTTCTTTCTTTTTTTTTTTTTTTTTTTGAGATGAACTCTTGCTCTGCTTCCCAGGCTGCTGTACAGTGGTACAACCTCCGCCTACTGGGTTCAAATGATTCTCAAGCCTCAGCCTCCCAAGTACCTTGGATTACAGGCATGTGCCATCATGGCCAGCTAATTTTTGTGTTTTTAATGGAGACAAAGTTTCACCATGTTGGCCAGGCTAGTTTCAAACTCGTGACCTCAGGTGATCCTCCCACCTTGGCCTACCAAAGTGCTGGGATCACAGGCAGGAACCACCGTGCCTGACCAAGTTTTTTTCCTATGAATTGTATGTTCATATTGTTTGCCCACTTTTCTTTTGGTTGACTGACTTTTAAAAATATTAGTTTATAAGAATTCCTTAAATATTCTACATATATATCCTTTGTTGATTATATGAACTGCAAATACCTGCTCCTGATCTATGGTTTCTCTTTAAACTTTGTTTGTGGTATGATTATTTGAATAGAAGTCTAAATACTTTAGTGAAATCAAATCTATCACCTTTTTTTTGAGCTTATGCTTTTAATATTTTTTTCTTTTGAGACAGAGTCTCACTTTGCTACCCAGGCAGGAGTGCAGTCGCTCAATTGTAGCTCACTGCAGCCTCAAATTCCTGGCCTCCAGTGATCCTCCCTCCTTAGCCTCCTGAGTAGCCAGGACTACAGGCACGCAGTGGACCAACCAGCCAATTTTGTGTGTGTGTGTGTGTGTGTGTGTGTGTGTGTGTGTGTGTGTGTGGAGAGAGAGAGACAGAGAGAGAGAGAGTCTTATTATGTTACCCTGGCTGGTCTGGAAGTCCTGGGCTCAAGCAATCTTCCTGCTTCAGCCTCCCAAAGTTCTGAGATTACAGGCATGAACCACCACGCCCAGCCACTTTCAGTACTTTATTTAAGAAATTACTTTCTATGTATTATGGACTGAATGTCTGTGCCCCTTCAAAATGTATATGTTGAAATCCTAGCCTCCAATATAATGGTGTTAGGAGGTGAAGCCCTTGAGAGGTAATTAGGTCAGGTGGGTGGAGCTCTCATGATGGATCAGCACCTCTGTAAGAAGAGATGCAGAGTCAGGTCCCTTGCTCTCAGATCCCTCTGCTCCCTTCTCTGGGACAGCCGAGTCCTACCTCCTCGTGGGGCCACTTCAGCCTCTCCTCTGGGGTCCTGGTCCTGGGCTTGAAGCCTTTCTGGGGGTCTCTGTGGTACTTGGTCTCAAGGAGGGAGGTTCAGTGACTTGGGCCTTGTCTCGTGCCTGCTGAGGCTGCAGCTGGCCTTGATGGGTGGGCAGGCCTCTGCGGAGTCCCTAGCTCCCGGCTCAGGCCCATGCTTGGGGCTGGCCTCACTGGCACTGGTGATGCTGGTCATTCTCAGGCTCCTCTTGACTTTAGCCAGGATCCGGCAATAACCTCAAATATCTGTTATTTCATGAAAGCAATTAAAATAAATTGTGGCAAAATTTATCAAAATCCAGCGTTTCAGAGCTTTGGAAATTAAAGGTTTGCAACACTTCAAGGAGCGTTTATTTAAGAAAAGTAACTGTTAAGAAATGCCAGTAAGAAGAGCAAACTTTGTAACATTTCAGTGTGTCCTAATTCTACCTATCTCCATCAGTGTTACAGTAGCCTTGAAAACCAAGTGCCACACAATGATGTTATCTATTCAAACAAAATACAAACAAAGCTCAAGCCTGTAATCCCAGCACTTTGGGAGGCCAAGGCGGGTGGATCACGAGGTCAAGAGATCGAGACCATCCTGGTCAACATGGTGAAATCCCGTCTCTACTAAAAATACAAAAAATTAGCTAGGCATGGTGGTGCGTGCCTGTAATCCCAGCTACTCAGGAGGCTGAGGCAGGAGAATTGCCTGAACCCAGGAGGCGGAGGTTGCAGTGAGCCGAGATCCGCCATTGCACTCCAGCCTGGGTAACAAGAGTGAAACTCTGTCTCAAAAAAAGAAAAAACCACAAACAAAAACAACAAATCACTGGAGGGTCAGAATGTGATCAGAACCACCTCAAAGCCCATCTCCAGAGGACTGTCACTACTTGCTCTGTGTGGATGCCCGCTTAAAACCTCCATTCTCAGAATCTGTCTTCATTGATCTGACTCAGAGCTTTCTCTGGGTAAACAACCCTTCCACTGAGGGCTTCTGTCCAAAAAAAAATAAAATAATAAGGTCAGAAGATAATCACTTCCTATTGCCACTTCCTGAGGTAGTGATGCCAGCTGGGCAGACAAGTGGCTGACCAAAAACTTAGAATGAAAAACTGGGGAATAAGCTTTCTCTTGAGGCTTTTATAAAGCTCCGATATAATCTTGGGAGTTTAGCGGGTCGGTTGCCTTTTTGTGCAAGGCTACAGGCACTTACAGGATTGTTGTGCTGTTTTATCTCAAGAAGATCTGAGAAGGCCCCATGCTTTCACTTCTGATGGCTTAGAAGCTCTAGGTAAGAAAGAATTGAAGGTAAAGTTGTAAACAACCTGTCAGATAATCCGAGCATTGAAGGTGTGTCCAACACACACACACAAGCACATACATAGACACAGATTCCTTCAACGAAGGATGGGAGATTTACCGAATCAAGGTATTTAAGGAAATGTACATCCATTCATTATGTGGTGACTCAACTAATCAGGCAGAGACTTCAGTGGCTGGATACACAAAGACACAAAGATTTTATAGATCTCATTGAGGGAAGTCCCTGAATAAACATTAGTAATAACCATTAGTAAAAACAAATTTTGAGAATGAAATCTGATTTCCATATTATGCCCGTCACTTCATAGTATGTAACATTTCCAATGTCCAACAAAAAGTTACAAGACATGCAGAGAAACAAAAAATTATGGTCTATCCACAGAGAAATTTGCAGTCAATAGAAACTGTCCCTGAGAAAGCCTGGAATCAGACTTAATAAACAAAGACTTCAAATCAGCTACACCTTTCCATAAAACTAAAATAAAAATCCATGCCTAAATAACCAAACAGAACTATAAGCAGGACATCTCAATAAGAGAGAATACCAATTAATCTATAAACATTATTTTAAGAACATATATTTTGAATATAGTAAGTATAATCACCAGGATAAAATATTTACTAAAACAGCTTAGCAGATTTGAAGTGGCAGAAGAAAGAATCAAGCAACTTTAAGATAAGACAATTGAAATTATTCAGTCTATGGAAAAGAAAGATAAAACTTCAATAAGAATGAAAAAAATAGACATAAAATCAACAAGCCTGGAACTTAAAAAGAAAATCAAGGAAATTTTTTTTTTTTTTTTTTTTTTGAGACGGAGTTTTGCTCTTGTTACCCAGGCTGGAGTGCAATGGCGTGATCTCGGCTCACCGCAACCTCCGCCTCCTGGGATCAGGCAATTCTCCTGCCTTAGCCTCCTGAGTAGCTGGGAAAATTTTTTGAAAAAAAATATGAAAATCAATCAGACCTAACATACATCTACAGAATGCTCCACTCAACAACACAAGAATATACAATCCCCTCAAGTGTATATAAATGTGAATAAACCACAAGTTAGGCCACAAGACAAGTCTCAATAAATTTTAAAGTATTTACATTATACGTAATATGTTCTCCCACCACAAGGGAATAAAATTAGAGAAGTGATGGATGTGTTAATGAGCATGACTTGTGCAATCATTTCACAATGTACATGAATATCAAAACATCACATTGTACATCTTAAATATCTACTTTTTTTTTTTTTTTTTTTTTGAGACCCGTTCTCATCATGTTGCCCAGGCTGGTCTTGATTCCTGAACTCAAGTGATCCATCTGCCTTGGCCTCCCAAAGTGCTGGGATCACAGGCATGAGCCACCATGCCCAACCCAAATACATATATCTTTTATTTGTCAATTGTACCTTAATAATACTGGGGGCAACAGCCAACAGAAGAAAAAGAAAATTTAAATAAGCCAGTTTTTATTACATAAATCAAAACTATTACTTTAAAACCCCCACCCCAAAACTTCCAGATCTAGTTGGCTAAAGAAATATCCCTGATATTTGACAAAGTTCTCTGGAAAATAAAAAAGAGGAAAGACTTCCCAACTTTTTGATACCCAAACAAGACAATATCAGTACCAAAAAGAAAATTATAAACTAATTGCTTTTATGTATACATCAAAATTTCTGAATCAATTAGCAAAATAGAACTGACAGTAAAGAAATAATGTATTATGGTCAAGTGTCATCGAGTCTAGGCATGCAAAATTGTTGTAACATTCAGAAATCAGTTGATAAAATTTACCACATAAATGGTACATTGCAAAATGGCAAAACAATCACATAATCATCTTAAGTGTAGAAAAAACATTTCCCAAAGTTCAATAACCATATAAAATAAAAAAGTTTATCAAACTATAATTAAAATGTGGCCAGGCGTGGTGGCTCACGCCTGTAATCCAAGCACTTTGGAGGCTAAGGCGGATGGATCACCTGAAGTCAGGAGTTCAAGACCAGCCTGATGAATGTGGTGAAACCCCATCTTAAAGAAAAAAAAAGAAGAACAAACTATAACTAAAAGGCAATTTAATTAATTTGATTTTCAAATGTACAAAAATCATGCAGCAAACATCCTACTTAGTGTTAAATTATTGAAAGTTTTTCTGCGAGATCAGGAATGATACATAGATGCCTAATACTATGGTTTCTATTCAACATTGCAATAAATGTCTTAGAAAGTACAGGAAGATATGAAAAACAAGTGAAAGGACTGAGTTAGAAATGAAATAAAACTGTCCCTGAACCCAGATGACACAATTGGATATCTAACAAAGATACTGAAAAAATTATCAGAGCCACTGGAGACAAGTGAAATATGCTAAATACAATTGCATTTCTATACACCAGTGGCAACCAAGTGGAAAATACATTTTTGGTGATACTATTTGCAATAGCAATAAAACCTATTATGTATCTAGGGGAAAAGATCTAGCAATTTATATGTGAAACCTCTACATGGAAAACTACAAGTGCTAATAAAAGAAGTCTGAAATAGGTGAAGGGATATACAATGTTCATTGACTAAAAGTCTCAATGTTGTAAAGATGTTAGGTTCTCCCCAGTCAATCTATACATTCTACATGATCACAATCAATCCCAGCTAGATTTTTGGAGCAGATAGTGAGAAACTGTTTTCAGGATTTTCATAAGAATGAAAAAGAATCAAAAGAGCCATGCCAATTCTTCTTGCATAACATCACTATCAGAGGGTTTATAATATCTGCTATCATAATCTGTTATAAAACTGTAATGATTACAGTGTGGTTGCGGTACATGATTAGACAACTACCCAATGGAAAAAATGGAGTCCAGAAACAGATTTACACATACAACTTCACCCAGTTATTAACAAAGAGGACACTACATTTCACCGGAAAGGAATGGCCTTATCAATACGTGTTGCTGAGTCATCTGGATAATCATACTGAAAAAATGTAGCTTAATCTCACATTGTACTTGAAAACGTTGTGAAGGTAGATCTCAGTTACAGTCTTGGATTAGGCAAAGACTGCTTAAATAGAACACAAAAAGAAATTGTTTAAAGGGAAAAAAGGACATATAAATTACATCAAAATTAAGAATTTCAGCTTATGATATATAGATCCCATTAAGAGAGTGAACATAAAATCTACAGATTGGAAGAAATTATTTATAATATATCATTTCTGACATTATTGATATCTAGAATATAAAGAGAAATACTATATTACAAATAAAAAAAGAGACAATTCAATTTAAAAATATTCAAACAAATTGAACTGAGTTCAAAACTACATTGGTCGATATACACAGAAAAAATGGTGCTATGCTCCATTCGTTGTCGATGTGCTGTATATTAAAACCACAGTACATATTCACCAGAATGGCTGTAACGAAAAGCCAAAAAAAAAAAAAAGTGAAATGCTGACAGGGATTTAGAGCAACTGGGACTCTCATATACTGTTAGTGGGAAAATAAATTTGCACAATCATTTTGGAAAATTATTTGGGATAATGATCTAAAATGAACAAATGAAATGTAGAATCCAGCAATTTTATCTTTAGTTGTATAGCCAACATAAATGTATGCCTACATTCAATAAAATATGAGTATGCTCATAAGCAGCACTATTTATAATTGTCCAAAACTTGAAACTACGCAAATGTCCGTTAACAACTGAATAAATGGGTAAATACATTGTGATATATTTACAAAATAAACTGCTATACACAGCTATAAGAATTAAGAAACTATAATTGCTTATTTACAATAATGACTCTCACAAACTTTATATTACTCAAAGGAAGCCAAATAAAAAAAGTATACTCTATACAATACAAATTTATTTTAAGGGTAGTTACTGGGCTGCTCTTAATTTTTATAGAGCTATACATTTATGACAATATAGTCTTCTGCATGTTTATTACATATCAATTACAAACTTTAGTAAACAGGTAAAGTAACTCTAAGGAAATCTCAATGGTCATCACTAATTTAAGTTGGTGGCACTTTATGTTTTTTGTTTTGTTTTGTTTTTTGAAATGGAGTCTAACACTGCCACCTGAGCTGCAAAGTCAGCGCCCCAGGTTCAAGCAATTATCCTGCCTCATGCTCCCCAGTAACTGGGACTACAGGCACGTGCCACCATGCCCAGGTAATTTTTGTATTTTTAGTAGAGACGGGGTTTCACCTTGTTGACCAGCGTGGTCTCGATCTTTTGACCTCGTGATCCGCCCGCCTCGGCCTCCCAAAGTGCTGGGATTATAGGTGTGAGCCACCGCGCCCGGCCGCATTTTTTCTTATAACTAGCTCATCGCAGAAAGCAGTAGGGACATAGTGAAGTGTGGGCTCCACCTCGTGGTAACCTAGGTAAATACAAGCATGGGTTCTGTCTCTTCCGGAAGGTCCTAACAGCACCTCTGTAAGAGACAAGAAGTTTCGTTCCGTCCTGGAGACATGAGTGTCTGTATCCATCAACCACTTCATCTTTGGGGAGGAGGGGAGAGAGAGAGAGAGAGGGAGGGGGAGAGGGGAGAGGGGAGAGGGGAGAGGGGAGAGGGGAGAGGGGAGAGGGGAGAGGGGAGAGGAGGGGAGGGGGGGGAGAGGGCGGAGGGGGGGAGAGGGGGGAGAGGGGGGAGAGGGGGGAGAGGGGAGAGAGAGAGAGAGAGAGAGAGAGAGGAGAGGGAGAGAGAGAGAGAGAGAAAGAGAGAGAGGGGAGAGAGAGAGAGAGAGAGAGAGAGAGAGAGAGAGAGAGAGAGAGAGAATGAGAGAGGAGTCTCTTCAGTGGACTATTTTTTTCTCTTGACTTTTAGAAGCACGTGTTTTGTGCTTGGAACAGATCTAACTATTCTCATTATTTTTAGTATGCTTGCTATGCAGAAAATTCTTAAATCCAAATATTAACCTTCCCCGTGGACAGCTGTCTCAGGCATAAGTCTCCTTTTGCATTTACCACTTCAATGTCAAACTCCACACTCCAAAGTCAAATATCATCTTCAACACAAACCTGCTTTCTCAGCTTCAATATCCTCCTACTTAAGCACGTAGGTGGCATGCACACAGGGCACTGCTTTCTTTTCTTTTTCCTTCCAATAGGCCCCATCTTACTCCAGAACTTGTCTCTTTTATGACAATAGTATATTAATTGAGTTTCTTTGTCCTTATAACATGTCCCATCTACAATCCCACCCACTAAACAGTTATTTTTTTCTAAAATACTCATCAACATACTCTTCCTAACTTTTGATGATTATTTAGCCCCTTTTCAATACTTTCTCTGCGTCAGACACTGTGCTCATCGTTTTAGATTGATTGACTCTAAGCTTCACAATTCAGCAAAGAAGAACATGCTTAATTTTAAGGGAAAATATGAGTTCAGAAAAGTAGTGCCAGCTGGACATCCACAAGAGAAATGCATCACAGAGTCAAGGTAAAGGCCCAGGGTGAGCATATTAACAATCTTGGTTTCTGTTTGACAGCACCAGGGTAACTTCTCCTCCACGAGGCAAATTCACACTTTGTTAACTCTGCATCCAAGGAGTTCCAGGACACAGCTCCCACCTTCCTTACAAGCCTGAACTTGCACCATTTCAGTGGAAACCATTTGCTTCTCTCTCTAATCTATTCACTGTTTCTTGAACTACCACATGCACTCCCATCTGTTCCTTTTCACATGTTGTGCTTTACCTGGAATCACACTAACGATATATCACGTATGTTGTCTTAGACTCATGCCAGGACCTCAGTGGTGGAGAAGAGAGGACATTTAGACTAAAAAGGCTGAGGAATACAGACCAAGGTGAGGTAGAATGGATTAAAATTGGGTTCTGATTTGCATGCCAACTGACCCAGGTTTTCAGGAGGATTCTAGTTCAATGTCCACACACAGGGAGGTACCCCTTGTTGTCTAGGACAAGGTAAAAGGCAGGCATCTTCAAACAATCATATCATGGCTCCTGATGGCCTGGCTGGCTCAGTGTAGGATCCAAGGTTTTAGAAGGCAAAGCCACAGCCCTAGGGAGCCATAAATGTCTACACAGGCTGAAGAGCCCTGAGGTGTGCAAGACTGAGTGGGTAAGTTGACACGGATTTTGGAATCTGAGGTGAGGGTGGTGGGAAGGAGAAAGGAGGCCACTTGTTACAATAAGTGGAGTGTGCACCCTCCACTCCATTTCTTCCCAGGATCCAGGAACCTGGCAGAGGAAAAGTAGAATTCTAAACCCCATCCCTGGCTGACCTGACCCTGCATATGTATATATTAGCCACTGTTATTTGGTTCACTGAGTCACCTAGTGCCTGTGAATGAGAAGATCTAGGTAAAGCAGCATCTAATACCATCTTTCCCTCCAGTCCATGTCTCTTATTAATCTTTCGAACCCAAATGAACACAAAATACCACCGTGGTATGCTTTCTAACATGACATCTCAGAGACTTTTCTGCCAGCTTTACATAGCTAACACGTCATCAGTGTAGACTGGGTTTTTAGTACTTATACATGGCACCCACTGCAGACATTTATATTTCAACTTACATTGTACATTAACTTTATTTATCTCTATGACTTGAGATTCAAAACATAAGTATGACGCTAGCCATGCCTTAGAGATCTCACAGACCGATGTGGAGGTCAGACTCAAAAATCCATAATAATAAAATAAGGTGGTGTGAGCTATGGCAGATCAGTGCCCAGGCTGTCATCGGAGACCAAAGAAAATATTTTTTTTTGTAGTGGGGTGGAAATTGTTTCTTCAGAAAAAATTTCCAAATGTTCAAGAATAGAATTAACCAGTCAAAGAGAATCCTCACATTTACTTTCCAGAAGGTTTACAGAAAATGTTAACATTTGTTACCATGGTAGATGCTTCTAGCATTTGACTTTCCTCTCCTTTTGGGGTACACAGATGATCAAAAATTCCAGCCCCTTTGCACTTTGCCAGGGACACATAACTAGTTCTAACCAGCGGACAGTGATCTGAAGGATCACTTCCAGGCTGAGGCAGTGAAAGCCCTCGCTTAACGTTTAGTCTCTTTACTTCTCTTTTAGGATATATATGGAGATGGGAGATTATGAAGTCACAAAGCAAAGAAGGCTGCTTAGATGAGTGACCATGTGGAAGACAAAAGACTTGAAGATGACCTTGAGCTACACTAATATTGCATGAGCAAGAATCATTCCTGTGTTAATCGACTGAGATTTATTGCTGAGTGCTACCATGGCATAAATTTGCTCAGTCCTGACTAATCCGGGTATTATCCTCAGTAATGTGCAGTTCTCTTAGCTTATCTCTTTGTAATTCATACTCATGTGGTACAGAATAAAGAACACATCCGTACGTTGTTATCAAAGGAGCATCTAAGGAGCAAAACCAGTGTGTTCACTCTGGCCTCCTTCTGAATGAATGGCCAGCAGGAAGGTGACACATGATGATTAGCAGGAGCAATGATCGTTCTTGAAGAGGGAGACCTTAATAAGCAAAGGGAAGGCAGGTGCACAGTTGTTTTTATGCAGTAAATCCAAAAGGCAGTGGCAGATAAAGGAGGAGCTCAGAGATGAGGGATCAGAGGAAAGATGCCACCTCTGATATCTGAAAGGGAGCATCAATGCCATGTCATTGCAGTTCATTTCCTTAGAATTTCTGCCCAATATTTCCCATCAAATTATATGGAAATGGGCAGGTGCAGTGGCACATGCCTGCAGTCTCAGCTACTCAGGAGACTGAGGCAGGAGGATCATTTAAGGTTAGGAATTAGAGAGTGTAGTGAGCTATGACCACACCTCTGAATAGCCACTGCTGTCCAGACTGGGCAACATAGTGAGACTCTGTCTTTAAAAGAAAAAAATAGTAATTCTCTGAAAATGATAAAAACAAAAATACTGTCAGCAGGTGAATCAACACAAACCAAGTATATTAGCATGCCTATAATCTTACCCATCTCCCCAGTTTACCAACCATTTAAACGGCAGAAATTCTTTCTTCAAGTAAAACATTACACAGAACCAACATTCTGTGTTTGTACAAACAAAAGTGGAGCTGCTCTGGTTGAAGTAGAGGAAGGAGAGCCAGACCTCTGCTTGCTCCACTTCCTGTTGCCCTCACTCCTCAAATGATCTCTCCAAGCTCTAGAAGAGTCAGTATCACTGCAAACCATGGCACACTTTATCAAACACTCTGGCCGGGCGTGGTGGTTCATGCCTATAATCCAAGCCCTTTGGAGGCCAAGGCAGGCGGATCACCTGAGGTCGGGAGTTCAAGACCAGCCTGACCAACATGGTGAAACCCCATCTTAAAAATAAATAAATAAAAATATCAAACACTCACCATGTATCTTTCCACCTTTACCATATGCCGTATGTGCTACTAAAGGATTGTCATTCCACATTGAAGTTCCTGTAACCTGTTTTTTTTTTATACAAAAGTTTATTCTTAAATGTACAACAGCTCCAAGACAACACTTAATTCCAGCTATAGGTGGCAAAAGATGCTATGGCAGGGAATACAGATGTTTAAATATGGATGAAATAAAGGGTCACCATCTCCTCAGGGACAAGAAACAACTTACTTTTTGCCAGATTTCTTAATTCCACCTGTGGCCAGGGGTCCCTTCCCCACGGCCTTTGCTTTTAGCTCTTCGAGTTTCTTCTGCTCTTCTTTTTGTTTCTGCTTGAAAGCCTTATCTTCCTCGTCCATTTCCTTGCCCTGCTTCTCAGGCTGTTTCAGGGGCTTCTTCTTGCCACCTTCCCGCCCTGTAACCTGTTTTTCAGAATTCCTGGGTTTATTTCTTATGTGCTTATGAAAAGGCACAGTTTTGTTGTTGGGCAGCCTTTGTGATAGATCAAAGACTGACGTGATGCTATGTGATTTCCAGGGCTAGGTGTACACCTTCCTTGTTGCCTTGAGAAGCTTGCTCTTGGAACCTAACCACCACGCTATCAGGAGGTCCTGGCCACAGGGAGGGGCCTTATATAGGAGTTTTGGCTGCCAATGCCATGTTCTGCCAACAGCCAATATCAACTTTACATCTGGGGTAAGGAAGCTTCAAGATGAATCCAGCTACAGCCAGCATCCAACGGCAAACACACCTTGAACAAGAACTGCCCAATCAACTTTTCAGAACTGCGAGACATAATACTAAAATGATAGATATTGTTTGGATGAGACTTTTATGCAGCAGTAACTTCCAGACATTAAAAACATTTACTGAGAATCTGCAATGAGCAAGGCAGTTTTAGGTATCAGAGATTCAGCAGTGAACAAAGAAAATCTCACAAAGGTAACATTCCAGTACAGCAGATAAACAAACCGCCACTTATTCTCTTCCATCGCTCTTAGTCTTCTGTTTGTTCTTTAACGTATGGTTAGAAGTTTACATCTGGACTAGATGTAGATTTTGGAATCCTCCTAGAGTTTCTTAGTTGTAAGTTCTCTTGGCTAGAAGAGGTAATTACAAAGAATCTGTTTTTTTTTAAAAAATAGCACTTTATTCAAATATGATTGACGTAAAAATTGTACATATTTAATATACACAACTCTGAGTTTGAAGTACACAGGTATGAAGCTATCACAACTATGTATCTAACCCCTCTCAAAGTTTTCTCCCAGCTCTTTTGTTATTACTTGTAGGTGTAATTACAGTGCATGTGTGTGACAACACTTAACACAAGATCTACAATTTTTTACCAATTTTTAAGTATACAATATAGTATTGATAACTATAGACCTTGTGCTGTACAGTAGATCTACAGAACTTATTTGTCTTGCATAACTCATACTGCATACCCCTTGACCATTGCCTCCCCGTGTCTTCTCCCCATAGGTCCTAGCAAACAGCATTCTACTCTTGGCTTTGGTGAGTTTGGCTTTTTTAAAGTTTTATTGTTTTTAATTAACATAATACTATTTATCTGGCACAGTGTAATGTTTTTGATACATACATTGTGTAATAATCAAATCTAGCACACCTATCACCTCCAATACTTCTTATTTTTCTGAAGATGGGCAAGTGCAGTAGAAAGCACATTCAGAATCCTCTCACTTGGCTATTTTGAGGTATACGATGCATTATTGTTGAGTACAGTCATCCTACTGTGCAATAGAATTGTAGAGCTAGTTCCTCCTATCTCACTTTAACTCTATATTCATTGACCAATCTCTCCCTATCCATCTACCCACTACCCTCCCAGCCTCCGATAACCATTATTCTATTGTCTACTTCTGTGAAATCAACTCTTTTAGATTCCACACACGAGTGAGATTAGTGGCATTTGCCCCTCTGTTATTAGCTTATTTCACTTGACAGAATGTACTCTAGGTTAATCCGTGTTGTCACAAATGACAAGAGTTTCTTCTTTTTATGATGGGATAGTATTCCACTGTGTACTTTAAATCCATTAGTTCATTGATAGACACTTAAGTTGATTCCATGTCTTGGCTACTGTGAACAGTGCTGCAATAAACATAGGAGAGTAGCTATGTCTTCATCACACAGATTTTATTTCCTTTGAATATATACATGGTAGTGAGAATAGTGTTAACTTATTTTTAGATTCCACATATAAGTGAGATCCTAAAATGCCTTTCTGTGCTGGGCTTATTTCACTTAGCATATGTCCTTTGGGTTCATTCATGTTGTTACAAATCACCAAATTTCCTTTTTTAAAGGCTGAATACTATCACACTGTATGAATACACCACGATTTCTTTTTCCATTTGTTCACGGGTGGACATTTCGGTTGTTTCCCTATCTTGGCTGTTGTGAATAATGTGCAATGGACAGGGCAGTACAGATCTCTATGAGGTGCTGGTTTCCTTTCTTTAGAAACATACCCCAAAATGGGATGCTGGATCATATGGTAGTTCTATTTTTAATTTTTTTTTTAAGAAATCTCCATACTATTTTCCATAATGGTTGTACCAGTTTACACTATGAACTTTATTAAGGAATACCACATGATGTTATGAGAGAAATACATTAAAGTGATTATTACAGAGAAACAGATTAACAGATCCATTATCTCAGAGAGTTACTCCTTTTTCTCCCTGTAGCAAGCACAGTTATAATCTACAAATTTAACAAAAGTTCTGATTATTATACAGGAACATTTACTATAATCTCCACCTTCAAAACTCAATCTTTGCACTTGTTCATTGTCTGTATCGGCTGCTTTGCATTCTTTGACCTAATCTCTCAATTTCCTCCTCTATCCCTCTCCCAATAATCATTGTTTTACTCTGTCTCTGTATATTTCAACTGTTTAAATTTTTAGATTCCACATATAAATGAGGTCATGAAATGTTTTTCTTTCTGTGTCTGACTTATTTTGCGTAGAACAGTATCACCCAGATCATCCATGTTGTGGCAAATGGCAGAATCTCTCCCATTTTTAAGGCTGAATATATTCAATCCTGTGTGTGTGTGTGTGTGTGTGTGTGTGTGTGTGTGTGTGTATTTGTGCCGGTTTTTTATCCATTAGTCAATTGACAGCCACCCAGGTTGTTGACACAGCGTGGATATTGTGAATAATGCCGCATTGAACATGGGAGTGAAGACATCTTTATGAGGTGGTGATTTCAGTACCATTGGGTATATGCCCAGAAGAGGAACTGCTGGATCATATTGTAATCATATTTTTAATTTATTTAGGTACCTGTATACTGTTTTCCATGACAGCTGTATCAATCTACATTCCCATCAATAATGTATAGTTTATCTCTGGAAGAAAATCTGTTATAATAACATAAGGAATTCATTAGATTAAATAGAAAAAAATACAAGAAGTATAAGATACTGCATTTTTGGCCAGGCACGGTGGCTCACGCCTGTAATTCCAACACTTTGGGAGGCCGAGGTGGGTGGATCACGAGGTCAAGAGATTGAGACCATCCTGGCCATGGTGAAACCCCGTCTCTACTAAAAATACAAAAATTAGCCGGGTTTGGTGGCACACGCCTGTGGTCCCAGCTACTCGGGAGGCTGAGGCAGAAGAATTGCTTGAACCCAGGCAGAGGCTGCAGTGAGCCAAGATTGCGCCACTGCACTCCAGCCTGGTGACAGAGTAAGACTCCTTCTCAAAAAAAAAAAAAAAAAAGATACTGCATTTTGTAAAGATTAAATGTATTTGACTATATTTTGTTAAATCAACTGTGTCAGAAATTATTGCTCCAAATCATACGGAAGGAAATGTGACTTGGTTAGCAATACAGATCTATCTTAACAAGATATTTAAAAATGTAGGCATGGAAAAGAGAAAAGTGGTTGTTTGGCTTTTATATTCTTTTCACTGAAATAGTAGCAGTGGGGTGGAACTGGACAGTGATGGGATACCATGGGGAAACTTGCTCATAAGCCATTAAGAATTCCACTCTATCACTTTCTGCTCCTTTATCATTTCATTGGTCTCTGAAACCCACTTTTCCTTCCCTGTCTTACCTCCATTATGTAAGAGAAGGCCTGGCTGGGGAAAGCCAAAGCTGGTGATTTTCAGAACTTCACTGACGTGAAGTGAAATCATGTCCATTGGAACAGAACAGAGGCCTCGGAAGTAATGTCACTCATCTACAACCATCTGATCACTGATAAATCTGACTAAAACAAGCAATGGGAAAAGGATTCCCTACTTAATAAATGGCACTGGGAAAACTTGCTAGCCATGTGCAGAACGCTAAAACTAAATCCCTTCCTTACGCCTTATACAAAAAATTAACTCCAGATTGATTAAAGATTTAAACATAAGACCTAACACTATAAAAACCCTAGAAGAAAACCTAGGCAATACCATTCAGGACATAAGCATAGGCAATGACTTTATAACTAAAACACCAAAAGCAATTGCAACCAAAGCCGAAATAGACAAATGGCATCTAATTAAACTTAAGAGCTTCTGCACACCAAAAGAAACCATCATTAGGGTGAACCAGCAACCAACAGAATGGGAAAAAGTATTTGCAGTCTACCCATCTGACAAAGGACTAATATCTAGAATCTACAAAGAATCTAAACAAATTTACAAGAAAAAAAAACAACCCCATCAAAAAGGAGGTGAAAGATATGAGTAGACGCTTTTCAAAAGAGGACATTTATGCGGCCAACAAACATGAAAAATGCTCATCATCACTGGTCATTAGAGAAATGGAAATCAAAACCACATTGAGATCTCATGTCAGTTAGAATGGCAATCATTAAAAAATCTGGAGATAACAGATGGTGGAGAGGATGTAGAGAAATAGAAAACTTTTACACTGCTGGTGGGGGTGTAAATTAGTTCAACTGTTGTGGAAGACAGTGTAGCGATTCCTCAAGGACCTAGAACTAGAAATACCATTTGACCCAGCAATCATATTACTGGTATATACCCAAAGGAGTATAAATTGGTGTGTTATAAAGACACATGCACACGTATGTTTATTGCAGCACTGTTTACAATAGCAAAGACCTAAATGCTCATCAATGATAGACTGGATAAAGAAAATGTGGCACATATACACCATGGAATACTATGCAGTCATAAAAAAATGAGTTCATGTCCTTTGCAGGGACATGTATGAAGCTGGAAACCATCATTCTCAGCAAACTGACACAAGGATAGGAAACCAAACACTGCATATTCTCACTCATAAGTGGGTGGTGAACAATGAGAATACATGGACACAGGGAGGGGAACATCACACTCCAGGGTCTGTTGAGGTGGTTAGGGGAGGGTTAGCAGGGGATGGGGAGATTGGGGAGGGATAACATTAGGAGAAATACCTAATGTAGATGACGGGGAGGGGATGGATGTAGCAAACCACCATGGCATGTGTAAACCTATGTAAAAATCCTGCATAATCAGCACATGTACCCCAGAACTTAAACTATATATATAAAAAAGATATGGGGCCTTTTTGAAAATGACTAAGTTACAAGAGCTCTGCCCTCATGAATGTGATTGCCATTATAAAAGAAGCTCCAGAGAAAAATATCACCAGCTCACTCTATCAACTTGGTTAAAGATAAGCATAAGATAATTTTGGCATTTATACCCTTAAAATTAATATACTCAAAATCATGTTTTACTAGATATGTTTACATTAGGAATATTTTGTCTCAAAATACAATTGAGTAAATCTAAATGACTTTTCTGAGAGTAATGTATTAGAAGCCTATTTTTATCCAAAACTGTGTGAGTACTATAATTTTAAGAGAGAAAAGCCTTAGAATGTCAATATATTAGCTTTCTTTTCCTATGCTAAGCTTCAGTTTGATTATTTCTGAATTTGAAAAGGTACATTTAAATTTTTCTTTTTGGATATCATTATAACCATCTCAAAATATAATTAATTCCCATAGACTTAGAGAAAAAAGTTGGCAGGCCTCTATTTTTCATAAACATAAATATTCTGTTTGCTTACCAACAGAGGAATATAACGCAAGAAACACAGATGCTGAATTAAGGAGATGGAATGATACAGGAAATGAGATAACTGCCAATCAGAAAAGGAAACAACAAATGCCAGATGTAGTTCAATAAAACAGCCACTCAGGAGTGTTCGTATGAGGCTACTCTGTTCTTCTGAACAATCAACTTCCACAAAAAACATGTTCTGTTGGCATGTGTTGTTCTCAGTCATCTCTTGATCAATTTGTGCTTGGATTTTTAAGTGACTTGAATGTGCTTTTAAGTTGTTCTGTGTTTGACTCTTAAATACATTCACATATTGAACAATTAGAATTCCTGGTGATAACATACTTTTAGTTGATCTGTGATTTTGTTGTTGTTTCTTTCTTTTTTTAAAAAAAAAAGATGGGGTTTCACCATGATGGCCAGGCTGGTCTTGAACTCCTGACCTCAGGTGATCCACCCACCTCGGCCTCCCAAAGTGCTAGGATTACAGGCATGAGCCACCATGCCCAGCTGATCTGTGTATTAACTTACTTAACATATGTAGTTAAAATATATATCAGACATTAATTTGGTGAGCTTTGAAATGGTAAAAGGAGTTTTACCATCACACAAATTCATGGCCCATTTGCACACAAAAATTGTCAAATATGTGATATTAAACAGAAAAAAAATATGTATTTGTTGACCTAAGCATACTGAGAGTATTGCACATGTGAAGGAAGTTGATATAGTTTGGCTCTGTGTCCCTACCCAAATCTTACCATGTAGCTCCCATAATTCCCATGTGGTGTGGGAGGGACCAGTGGGAGATAACTGAATCATGGGGGTGTGTCTTTCCCATGCTGTTTTTGTGATAGTGTCAGGAGATCTGATGGTTTTTAAAAATGGGAGTTTCCCTACACAAACTGTCTTTGCCTGTTGCCATCCATGTAAGATGTGACTTGCTCCTCCTTGCATTCTACCCTGATTGTGAGGTCTCCTCAGCTACATGGAACTGTAAATCCATGAAACTTCTTTCTTTTGTTAAAAAAAGAAAGAGAAACTTTAATATATAAATTCACAAACAGTATAGACAAACATGTTTGAAAAAGATACAGCATGCTAATCTTAAAAGAATGCTAGAGTGGCTCTGTTAATAAAAGAGCAGATTTCAGAGCAAAGAATATTACTATAGATAAAAGAAAGAAAATGATACAATTATCTCAATCGATGCAGAAAGGCATTTGGCAAAATTTAACATCAATTCCTGCAAACAGTATTAGAAAACACCTTCCTGAATCTAATCAAGGACATATACAAATAAAAGTGGCAGTTAACAGCAGCTGACATTATTCCTAATAGTTGAAGAATGAATGCATTTCTTTCCCCTATGGTTAAAAAAAAATGGATGCCTCTGTTCTATGCAGTAGTACTGGGGTTTCTAGCCAGTGCAATAAGAAAAGCAGAAGAAATAAAACACATGGAAAATGGCAGGAAAAAGTAAAACTGTCTTTATTTGAAGATTATGTCATTGTTTACATAGAAAATCCCAAGGAATTTACAAACATGCTGCCTGGCTGAATGTTAAAGGCGAGCCTGACACATATTCAGACGCCCTTGGCAAAAACTGGGAGACTCTGCTTCCCACTGTTTAAGAAAATCTCTCCAATAGTTTGCTGACCACTAAGTGAACTGATCCAGAACTTCATTACAACAAAAAATACAGACTTTATAGATTTAGCTCAGAAATATTACTCAAACAATGCTAAATAATCACAATAACAAAACCTGGGGCAAGGGGCAAATCTGATTTCCAGAGCTGCCACATAATTTAAGGTGTCCAGTTTTCATCAAATACATATGATGAATCATGCAAAGAAATAAGAATATATGGCCCCAAGGGGGAAAAGCAGTCAGTAGAGAACTGTTCTTGAGGAAATTGGACTGATTAGACAAAGTCTAAGTCAGCTATTCTAAATGAGTTACGTCAAAGAGTTAAAATAAACCATGTCAGGAGAACTATAGGAAAGTATGAGGGCAGTGTCTCACAAAATAGTAAATACTGGATCAGGAATAATAATTAATCAGTACTAGGCTTAATACCTGGGTGATGAAATAATCTGTACAACAACCCCCCCATGAAACAAGTTTACCTATGTGGCAAACCTGTACATGTACCCCCGAACTTAAAGTTTAAAGAAACAGAATGTTTTCTTAAAAAAGAACCAAATAGAAAATATGGAGTGAACAACCACAGTAACTGAAATGAAAAATTCACTAGATGGGCTAAACAGCAGAGTTGAACAGTCAGAAAAAGAATTAGGAAACTTCAAGTTAGATCAATTGAGATTATATAATTAGAGTAACAGAAATAAAAAGGTAATGGTTAAAAACTTCCAAAATTTGATTTTTTTAGAAATATCAAAAGCTCAACAAATTTCAGAGAGGATAAACTCAAAGATACCTCATGATAAAAAATTTGATAGACCTAACATCATACAAAGTATGTTCTCCAATCACAATGAAATAAAATTTAAAAAAAAATGACAGAAGAAAAGCAGAGAAATTCACAGATATGTAGAAATTAAACAACACACAACTCAAAGGACAGTAGGTCAAACAAGAAATAATAAAGGAAATTAGAAAATGTCTAGAGATGAAGAAAAAGAAAACAACAAAACTTACGAGATGCATCTGTAAGTGCATAGCATGAAATAGTGCTTAGCATGAAATACACAGCTGTAAGCACCTATATGAGGAATAAATTACCAAAATTTGACTACAAGGAAGTAAAAAAGTCCTTACACCTTATACAAACATTAACTCCAGATGGATTAAAGATTTAAACCTGACCGGGCACAGTGGATCATGCCTATAATCCCAGCACTTTGGGAGGCCGAGGCGGGTGGATCAGGAGGTCAAGAGATTGAGACCATCCTGGTCAGCATGGTGAAACCCCGTCTCTACTAAAAATACAAAAATTAGCTGGGCATGGTGGTGTGCACCTGTAGTCCCAGCTACTCGGGAGGCTGAGACAGGAGAATTGCTTGAACCCAGGAGGCGGAGGTTGTGGTGAGCCAAGATCGCACCATTGCATTCCAGTCTGGGTAACAAGTGCATAGGCATGGGCAAGGACTTCATGACTAAAACACCAAAAGCAATGGCAACAAAAGCCAAAATAGACAAATAGGATTCGTAGGGAATCCATGAGCCCCACACAGTGGGGGCCAGAATGTAGGAACCCATGAGCCCCATGTTAGGCACCAGAATGTAGACAGCCTGCCCTATATCACCCATGGGTATCCCGAGTTTGGTGGTGACAAAGGAATGAGAAAAAGACAGATTAAGAGAGACAGTGGGACCAGGGTGCCATCCCCAAGCTCTGATCATCCACTCTATTTATTGGGGTTACAATTACTTTGATCTACAGGGTAGAGGTGAAGCGATGGTAGGAGAGGGTGATGGTGGGGTGAATCAGTGAGCCAGAACTGGTGTATCATTCTAAAGACAGATAACAGTGGCAGTTTGAGAGTTTCACAAAACAAGAACATGTGGTTATCTTTAACTTATTACCTATGTGCAGCTGATGGAACTCGGGCCTTACAAGGAACCTACAAGTCTGGCTACGTCATAGTGCTACAAAGGGGTTTTATGTCCTTGAGCACAATGTTTATGGTAACAGAGCCTACGTCACCCTGTACCAGAACATGAGGCATAGAGAGGCCTTCCTCCCCAGAGGCCTTCTGTGGCCTTCTGCAGTTGGTTGCCCCCTATTTACATGTTACTCATAACCAATTTATGTAGGCACTCTGTAAGCCCTTTCTCCTTTGCTGCTTTTCCCAACAGGATCCAATTAAGTTTAAGAGCTTCTGCATAGCAAAAGAAACAATCATTAGAGTGAACTGGCAACCAAGAGAATGAGAAAAAAATATTTGCAATCCACGCATCTGACAAAGAGCTAATATCCAGAATCTACAAAGAATCTAAACAAATATACAAGAAAAAAAAAAAACCTCATCATATCCTTTGCCCAAAGGATATGAACACATTTCAAAAGAAGACATTTATGCAGCCAACAAACATATGAAAAAAAGCTAATCATCACTGATAATTAGAGAAATGCAAATCAAAACCACATTGAGATACTATCTCATGCCAGTTAGAATGGTGATCATTAAAAAAATCAGGAGACAACAGATGTTGGAGAGGATGTGGAGAAATAGGAACGCTTTTACACTGTTGGTGGAAGAGTAAATTAATTCAACCATTGCAAAAGACAGTGTGGCGATTCCTCAAGAACCTAAAACTAGAAATACCATTTGACCCAGCAATCCCATTACTGGGTATATACCAAAAGGATTATAAGTCCTTCTATTATAAAGACACATGCACATGTATGTTTATTGCAGCACTGTTTACAATAGCAAAGACTTGGAACCAATCCAAATGCCCATCAAGGATAGACTGGATAAAGAAAATGTAACACATATACACCATGGAATACTATGTAGCCATTTAAAAAAAGTTCATGTCCTTTGCAGGGACATGGATGATGCTGAAAGCCATCATTCTCAGCAAACTGACTCAAGAGCAGAAAACCAAACACTGCATGTTCTCACTCATAAGTGGGTGTTGAACAATGAGAACAGATGGAAACAGGGAGGGGAACATCACACACCAGGGCCTGTCAAGGGGTGGGGGATAGGGGAGTAATTAGCAGGGGGTGGGGGATTGGGGAGGGATAACATTAGGAGAAATACCTAATGTAGGTAGTGGGGAGACGGATGCAGCAAACCATCATGGCATGTGTTTACCTATATAACAAACCTGTACATTCTACACATGTACTGCCTGGTGTATTAGTTCATTTTCACACTGCTATGAAGAACTACCTGAGACTGGGTAATTTATAAAGAAAAGAGGTTTAATTGACTCACAGTTCCACATGGCCTGGGGAGGCCATGGGAAACTTAAGCAAAGAGGAAGCAAGGGACGTCTTACATGGTGGCAAGAGAGAAAGAGAATGATGAGAAAAGTGCTACACTTTTAAACTATCAGATCTCATGAGAACTCACTCACGATCATAAGAACAGCATGGGGGAAATCTGCTGCCATGATCTAATCCCCTTTCACCAGGTCCCTCCCCTGACACATGGGAAGAGGGTCCCCTGGCCCAAGGCAGGTCCAGAAATGCTAAGAGCCTAGGCCTAGACTCAGGGACCCCCAAGGGCCTGCCTTTTGCTCTGCCGCCTTGTGGCCAGGCTGGCACCTAAGGTGCAAGATGAAGTTCCCTTTAATTTTCCCTCTGCTTTTCTCAAACATCAGGGGTCTTTTGCCATAGCCATCACAGCTGCAAATATGCTGGGTTACCCCTGAAGCCAGCATGTCTAGAGCCCAAGGCCCATAGTTTACTACCTAGGTATCACTACTGGTTATTCCGGACCCTAGGGCTCTTAGGAGATAAATCCTGCCAGGATGGGGCCTTTCCTTCAAGGCAGCAGGTTCCCTTTTGGCCCAGGGTGTGTCTAGGAATATAGTCTTGGAGTTAGGGCCTGGATTGGGAGCCTCACAACTCTACCCAATGCTGTATCCTACTGTGTAAAATTCTGCCCCATGATACTTGTTAGAACTAACAGATAAATTAAACAAGGTAGCAAGATTTAAAAAACTACCACATAAAAATCAATTGCCAGGATGGATATAGTAGGTGATGCCCTCTTCCTCGGGCAGGCCTTTGTCACAGTCCTCCTCCTCAGAGGTGTTATTCATGTAGTTGGAGCTAGAGTCCCCATCAGGGCTGTGGTAGTGGCACTCCTGCTCCTCGGGCATGGGGATCTCTGGCCACAGGGCAGCCAGCTCCTGGCCCTCGGGCACACAGCCTTCCTAGGGCAGCTCCACGTCCTCGCTCCTGGCCACGGGAGACAGGGACTGGCCTCACCCTGTGGTCCAACATGCTGCTCCCCATGGTCTCACACTTCTGGTGGGCCATGGCAGGCACTCACGCAGCCATCATCACCCAGAGGCAGCCACTGTGGGAGAAACATTGGGAAGGACAGAGTCAAAACCTCACAAAGTCTGGTCACACGTGGGGTCACTCACCCCCATGGCGCCTCCCATCACATTCTCCCACAGTAATGTGAAAAATGACAGCTGAAGATTTTCACTGCAGCATTCTTTTAAAAAGCTGGAAACGACCCAAGTACCCATAAATGAAAGAATGGTTAAATAAATGATGGCAGAGTTTGCATGCTGTAAGAGTCGAATAAGTATGGACTAAGTAAGGAAAGGTATGGGTGCCCCTCCAATTGGTTAGGGACTCTTACCAACAGCCTCCTAATTTTCCAGCAATTCCCAATATGCCACTGTAATCAAGGCTTCAGCCTACATCAGTGTAGACTACAGCCTTGAGAAATAAGGGAAGGCTTCCACATCTGTGTAGATGAAAGCCTTGTGAATCTACTTTTTTCAGCTAGCATAAGTCAGTAACAGCTAAATTTACTGAGCTATGTCATTTATGCAATGTTATATTATAGGTGATAATTTAGTACTACGTCCCAATCACTGTTCTACATGTTTTCTATGTATTAACTCATTTAACCTTCCTAATAATCCTGGGAGGTACTATTATAATCATAATAATCCCCATTTTATTTATAAGGAAACAAACCTAGAGAGATTATGTAATTTGCACAAGGTCACACAAGGATGGATGGTTAGTAAGCCACAGAGTGAGGATACAAATCCAGAATCTGCAGGTTTAAGCATTATACTATACCACCTTCCAGGTTCTTAAAGTTTATTCATACCTGTGTCAGGTAGGACTTGAACTCACAAATTGAGAATAAGGGAGAAGAGGGCTAGTTCTTGTCCTGAAATCTTTTCCCTCTATAATTCTGGTAATCTTTGCTCTTCCTGATCTTATAGGCCAGCTTTATGTAGTTGAAGCCATTTCCAAAGCCCAAGAAATGTCAGAGTTTTCTCTAATGTCATCACAGGACTCAATTCTGAGGCTACAGATAAAATATTGAAGAAGGCTGAATTTCATTTCTTTGCAGCCATCTCCTCTCATCCATTCATTCATCCATTCAGGAAACACATGTTACATTTGTACCACATTCTTGGCAGAGTTGAAGTCATTCTACCACTTTTCCAGAACTCAAAATATAGTGATACAGCTCAAAATGATAGCAAAAAATGCACAGAATAAAGCGTTGGAGGTAGAAGTGATGCTATAATAGAGCAAAGCAGCTTTGCGCAGTGGCAGTATCATAGCCAATGAGGTTTAGCCGAGGCGCGATTATTGCTAATTGAAAACTTTTCTCAATACCCCACCATGGCGACTTGAAATATAGTCGGCGTTGGCAATTTTTGGCAGTCTCTATGGAGACTGAATCATAAAAAAAAGGGGGGGGGGCTTGCTTCTGCAGCACATATACTAAAATTGAAATAGAGCAAAGCAAAGAGCAGTTTATTAATTAGGGTGTCAGATTCACTAGAGAGAAGACCAGACCTGGGCCATCTCCATTCCCAAATCACCTGCACCTCAAAAACTGATAAACACTTGATGAGCCAGGTAGAACCAAACTGGGAAATTAGAGAAGACTCCCACAAAGATTTAGCATCTCAGCTGAGTCTCAAATAATCACCAGAATTTTAATTTGTGGACATGAGAGAAAGGACAATCCAGGTTGAAGAAACAGGAAGTTAGGAAAATGAAAGAAACTTTGCAAGAAACAGTGAATTGACTGTTATTTTGATTAGGAAACGATGACTACAGAATCAATTTGCAAATTACTACCTACGGCATTTAACCTTTGCTCTTCCTTGGAGCATGTCTGATACTACGGTGGGTGTAAATCAAGTTCTCTTGCCACAGCCCATGATACACAAAAAGCCACCTTCTTCCCAAAAGTATTCCCACAGTTTTCCAGCTGCCCAGGCCTGCTAGTAAGGTCCTAAAACTTTCTCATTCCACACCCCAGTTCCCTCCTTTAACAGGCCTCTGCCTACACTATCGCCCTACTCATCTGGAGGTTCACTTTAGGGTCACAAACCGATCCAGCAGAACAGGCTGATAAAGGATACCCCACATACATCTGTGGCTCACTGGTTGAGGAGGTGGCAGGGCGTCAGGGTGTACTGCGAAAATCAATACTAGCCAGCTGCCTCTTAAACTGTTGCGCTTCCCTTTCCAGGAAAAACTGCTTATTTGTGGGAGCTGCTGGAGAAGCTCAAATCTAAAGGAGCAACTAATAGAATATTAGGATAAACGTAACAGAAGCGATTTCTTGGAAAGAAACGTTTGAATACCAACTGTTTAGTATTATGCCAACTTCCCCAAAGAGCAAATCCTAGAGGTGCTTATTAAAACCGCAGACTCGTAGGCCCTCCCCAAAGACCTTCTGAATCACCATTTCCAGGGTAGAGCCCTGAAACTCAACAAATTTTAGGCATTTCAGGTGATTCTTAACAAGGAAGCAGCGCGAACCCACAGGACAATGATATATTTTTTCAGCAAAGAAGCTCACGCTCGTTTTCTGATCACAGCAGCCGCTGGCGGTGGGAAGCTACCTTTCCGGCCTGTGCTGTGTACAGCCGGACAACAAACCTCCACTTCTTCTTGCCGCTATTGGTCACGTGGACCAGGAAATGCTTGGAGGGGCTGGGAACGAGCTGTTGATTGAGAGTGAGAGAGCCAATGAGAAACCAGAGGAGTAGCGGCTCACCCAGAGTGCTCTGGGGCTGGGGGGGGCGGGAACTTCGCCGTCTATAAAATGGCGAAGGGTAGCCAAGCTACCTGCAGTTGGTAGGATCTGTGACTGGGCGAGGTTGTGAGCTTGCATGGGTTGTGGTGAAAAAGTAGGGGAAAGCTGGGAAGTGTTGGTATAAAGCTTTTTTCTTTCATTCTAAAGAAGAAGGCTGTGGGAAGGAAAAGCGGGAAAGTGTTGGCATAAAGACTTAAGAGGAAGACTTGTAGGAAAGGAGATTGGGGGGCAGAGTGGGACGGTGGTCTCTGAAAGCCGACCTCCTTGAATTTTCTTGGGTGGGTTTCTTCTCCTTGTGTAGTAAACCACAGTGTGTGAAGCAGCCTCTCTTCGCTGGCCTTCTTCATGTGACTTGCAGCGTCCTAACGCGCAAGCTGGCTTACTCTAAAGGCAGGAGTCCTTATCAGGGTCTGCTAGAATCCTGCTCCCCAACCCCCTGCTTTTTCTGCTTGCCCCTTTATGGGGGAAGCCCTCCTCACGGGCATTACATGATGGGGGAAAACGCCTAAAACTTTAACGGTAGCTAAAAATGAAGACTGGGAAAGCTATTCTTTCTCCTATAAGTGAACCTCATTTGGGAGTGGGTTGCTTAGGAACTAGGTGTGCCCCTGTGTGTTCTTGGAGTGGGGAGGCTAGCTCTACTAAAGTCCTTACATCTGTAAGCTTTCCTAGGCAATAGAGTTTCTAACCTGAAATTTCTTTTTTAAAACTAGGAAGATTTTGCCACTGATCTCAAAACAGTTATGTCAACTAAAATACCATCTTTATTCTAAATAGAAATCATGTTTCCCCTTAATTTTCAGTTCACCGCTTAAATTACTTATTACATATTGTTTACTTCAAGCCCAAAGTCAAGTAAATTTCCATGACTTAAGTCAAATTTCCAGAAGTACTGTTATTTTTGCTCCTGTTCAGTTTTATGTACTGACATTCAATTATTCTTACGTACTACAGAAGGCAATGTTTTCCAACTACATTCATAGCTAGGAATTATCACTAAAGATCTTTAACATTACTTTTTAGGAAAAAAATAAGCTCAAGCAAAATTAGAATGTATTCTAGTCTAAACCATAAGAAATTACCTTGAGTTGTCAATTCTGGATTGTTGAGCTGGAAATCAGGGTCAACTGCGCCTACCAAGATGACCTTCTTTGCAGCCTGCTTCTGGACACAGGAATCCAAGTACTAAGACAGTAGCAATAATTTAAAGTTCAATGGGACTCTAGCAGCGTTTCCTGGCAAGAATGGAATCCCTTGGATGGGACCATTGTTCCAGGACCCATATATTCTTCCTGTTAGAGACAATACCCAGTAAACAGGTCTGTGAGTCAAGATGCATACAGCGGCCGGGCGCGGTGGCTCACGTCTATAATCCCAGCACTCTGGGAAGCCAAGGCAGGTGGATCACGAGGTCAAGAGATCAAGACCATCCTGGTCAACGAGGTGAAACCCCATCTCTACTAAAAACACAAAAATTAGCTGGGCATGGTGGCGCGCGCCTGTAGTCCCAGCTACTCGGGAGGCTGAGACAGGAGAATTGCTTGAACCCAGAAGGCGGAGGTTGCGGTGAGCCGAGATCGTGCCATTGCATTCCAGTCTGGGTAACAACAGTGAAACTCCGTCTCAAAAAAAAAAAAAAAGATGCATACAGCATCTTGGAAGATGGCACCCATCTTTGCAGAGTGTTGCCTCTGAACCGGTAAGTCAGCTGTTTCTCCAGGAAGCAGTCCTGATGTTCTTTCAGGCTGATTACTTCTGGGTGGTGCATGTGTGATAGGGCCAGGTGACTCCTGGAGCTTTGTTGTGATGTCACCTCCTGGTCAGATGCTGTGTTGTGTGGGATCCATGCCTGTGAATCAGGCACTCCATGAGATCCCAGACAGTAATGCTGGCTGATAGACTTTGCAGGCAGAAAAGGTAAACCAACACCCAGAGAGTGTTATTCCAGCACGACCAAATTGCTTGCCCTTTGTGCTCCTTTGCTAGGGTTGTTGTAATCAAGTACCACAAACTGGATGGCTTAAACAGTAGATATTTATTTTCTCGCAGTTCTGGAAGCTAGAAGTTCAAGATCAAGGTGTGGGCAGGGTTGGTTTCCTGTGAGGACAGAGAGGGTAGGGTCTGTCCCAGGCCCTTCTTTGGTTTATAGATGACCATCTTCACATTCTTCCTGTATCTCACATCTTTGTCTCTTTGTGTGTGTCTCTGTGTCCCAATTTTCCTTGTTTATAAGAACACCAGTCTGGACGCATTGGCCCATGCCTGTAGTCCCAGCACTTGCAGAGCCTGAGGTAGGTGGATCACTGGAGCCCAGGAGTTCAAGAGACATGGCAAAACCCCATCTTTACAAAAATTAACCAGGCATGATGGTGCGCACCTGTAAACATGGCAAAACCCCATCTTTACAAAAATTAACCAGGCATGGTGGGGCGCACCTGTAGTCCTAGCTACTCAGGAGGCTGAGGTAGGAAGATTGCTTGAGCCCAGGAGCTGAAGGCTGCAGTGACCCGAGATTGTGCCGCTATACTCCAGCCTGGGCAACAGAGTGAGACCCTGTCCCCACTGACAAAAAAGAAAGAAAAACAGTGCCATTGCATTAGGGCCTGTTCTAATGACTTCATAATGACTTGATCAACTCTGTAAAGACCTTGTCTCCAAATAAGATCACATTCTGAGGTTCTAGGTGTTAGACTTCAACACATGAAATTAAGGGGCATAACCAAGGACCATGGACTAATGGAGAAGGCATCTGACTTTGAATTTGAAGGACACACAGTTCAACCCACAACACCCTTCTAGGACAAAAGGATCCCAATGTAGTTAACATGACATCAGCAGAAATGTTGGGTGCTGAGTGTATATACATATTTTAATTATATATATATATACTAAGTATATATACTATTCATATATATGAATTTATATATAATCATTTTTTATACATATATATAATTTTTTTGAAACAGAGTCTCAACTCTGTCCCCCAGGCTGGAGTGCAGTGGCACCATCTCGGCTCACTGCAACCTCTGCCTCCCAGGTTCAAGCAATTCTCCTGCCTCAGCCTCCCGAGTAGCTAGGATTACAGGTGTCCACCACTACACCCAGCTAATTTTTTGTATTTTTAGTAGAGATGAGATTTCACTATGTTGGCCAGGCTGGTCTGGAAATCCTGACCTTGTGATTCGCCTGCCTTGGCCTCCCAAAGTGCTTGGATTGCTGGTGTGAGCAACCACTCCTGGCCTAATTATATATTTTTATATAAAATTTATAATATATAAAAAATATATATAATACTTACAAGAAATACTCTGCGTTGTAGTCTGGTTACTTGGAAAGAGTATAATCCTCTTGAGACTTGCTTTTTAAGGTTTTTGAGATAATTCATTAAGGATTAATTTTTCCTCAATACTAGACAATACTTTCTGAATATTCCACCTTATGCCACCTGAATTGCACGATTTTGCACTCTGGCTGGAGGGAACACAAGCTCTTCCCAGCTTGTGTGATCTCTGCCTATCGCTCATTTTGGATGATTCCTTCCCCTGCTTCATGACCTCCCGCACATGCTGAAGCTGCACTGGCTGCTCTCTGAGATCCTTGGGGACCTCTCTCTACAAAGCCCTGTCCTCTTTAGTACTCCGAACTGAGGACTCCAGTTACCCTGGGCCTCTCTGGACTTCCGACTTTGCTTCCCCAGGTCAGGAGGATGGCTGGGCTCCATCTGCTTCCCTTCACTCCAGCAGCTGAGAGCACCATCCAGGCAGGGAGCAGGGGTAGGTATAGGGCTCACTCCATCTGTTTTCCTTCTTTCAGAGACTGATGCCCTTTTTTGCCTGCTAGCCAATGTTCTGAAAACTGTTGTTTCAGCTGGGTGTGGTTGCTCACACCTGTAATCCCAGCACTTTGGGAGGCCAAGGCAGGAGGATCACCTAAGGTCAGAAATTCAAGACCAGCCTGGCCAAGAAAATAAAATCCTGTCTCTACTAAAAATACAAAAATTAGCTGGGTGTGGTAGCAGGTGCCTGTAGTCCCAGCTACTTGGGAGGCTGAGGCAGGAGAATCTCTTGAACCCAGGAGGCGGAAGTTGCAGTGAGCCGAGATTGAACCATTGCACTCCATTCAGCCTTGGTGTCAGAGCAAGACTCCACCTCAAAAAAAAAAAAAAAAAAACAAACCACTGAAAAGATGTAGAACAAATGCTTAGATGTGCTATTAATCAAGAGGGATAATGTATATTTTGCATGATAGAATAAGAAAACAAAACACTATTGGATACAGGATCAGAAAAAAAAACAAAATCAACAAACAGAAAGTCTCAATAGGAGGGTAAAGCCAAATGAGAGGAAATCTTCTTTTTATCTAGACAAGATCTCACTATGTTGCCAGGCAGGAGTGCAGTAGCTATTCACAGGCTCCATCATAGCACACCGTGACCTCAAATGCCTGGCCCCAAGCCATCCCGTAGCTTTAACCTCCTGAATAGCTGGAACTACAGACATGGGCCTCCAACCCTGGTGTAAGATGACATCTTATAGGAAGAAGTAACATACTTTACTTTGGACCAAAACAAATAAACGAAACAAAACTACGTACACAGATATAACCAACACAAAAGACGTGGCTTTTACCAATCAAAATCATGAGTCAAGTGGCTGCCAAAAAAAGTGATTTCAAGCCTGGGCAACACAGTGAGACCCTTGCCTCTACAAATAAATTTAAAAATTAGTCTGGGCATGGTGGCTCATGCCTGTAATTTTCAGCACTTTGGGAGGCCGAGGTGGGCAGATCACGAGGTTAAGAGATCAAGACCATCCTGGTCAACATGGTGAAACCATATCTTTACTAGAAATACAAAAATTAGCTGGATGTGGTGGTATATGCCTGTAGTCCCAGCTACATGGGAGGCTGAGGCAGGAGAATCACTTGAAATCGGGAGGCAGAGGTTGCAGTGAGCCAAGATGGTGCCATTGCACTCCAGCCTGGGCGACAGAGTGAGACTCTGTCTCAAAAAAACAAAAACAAAAACAAAAGAATTAACCAGGAAGTTCAGGCATGGTGGCTCATGCCTGTAATCCCAGGACTTTGGGAAGCCGAGGTGGGTGGATCACCTGATTTCAGGAGTTGGAAACCAGCCTGGCCAACATGACAAAACCTCATCTCTACTAAAAATACAAAAATCAGCAGCTGGGTGTGGTGGCATGTGCCTGTCATCCCAGCTACTTGGGTGGCTGAGGCAGGAGAATTGCTTAAACCCGGGAGGAGAAGGTTGCAGTGAGCCAAGATGGCACCACTGCACTCCAGCCTGGGTGACAAGCGTGAAACTCCATCTCAAAAAAATAGCAGTGTTTTTCAAGTTTGTTTTACACAGCAAACTTTCTTCTAATGCAAACTTCTATAGAACATCAATGTGAAATATAGTCACGTGTGTCCCTGAGGTAACTGCAAGAAACTCCTAGCGCTCTGAGAAACAGCTTGAAAATCCTTGGCCTAAACCACAGAGCAAGTTCTATTCTCTTGTATCTTGAGATGAAATATTTTTATTTAGACAAGATCTCACTATGTTGCCAGGCAGGAGTGCGGTAGCTATTCACAGGCCACTATTTGAAGTGGTAATGTCAGTTCTGGTTACTACACTTTAAAGCATCTTTGAAAATCTTGGTCCTACAAAAGAATGATGCAAGGATTTGAAAATGTATCATATTAAAAATCAGTGAGGGAGATGTTTTCCTATGTTATGAAATACGTTCTTGAAATACATACTCAAAAAACCTGAACATATCTGGAAAAGAGACCAGGACTTATTCCGTGTCTCCAGAAGGCAAAATTAGAAAAAAGACATAGTGTGTGTTAGTTTGTTAGGGCTGCCATAACAAAGTAGTTCAAACTGGATGGCTTAAAAGAAATCAGAAATTTATTGTCTCACAGCTCTGGAGGCTGGAAGTCCATGATCAAGGTGTCAGCAGAACCATGTTCTCTTCCACAGCTCCAGGGAAGAACCTTGCCCTGCCCCTTCCAGCCTCTGATGTCCCCAGCAATCCCTGGCATTCGCTGGCTTGTCAATATATCACACATGACTACATGGGCTTCTCCCCTTTTGTGTCTGTGTGTCTGCATCTCTTCTTCAATTCTTAGGACACCAGTTATATTGGATTAAGGGCACACTCTACTTTGGTATGACCTCACCTCAACTAGTGACATCTGCAATGACTCTATTTCCAAATAGGGTCACAATTTGAGGTACCGGTAGTTAGGCCTGTAACACATCTTATTGGAGGACACAATTCAGTCTGTAATAGATAGTATGAAGGCAATCTGAAATATATAGTTTCTGAATATCACAGAAACGTGTCTTCAAAATGTGCTGTCAGGTGTCAGTGTGTGTGTGTGTGTGTGTGTGTATGTGTGTGTGTGAGAGAGAGAGAGACAGAGAGACAGAGAGATAGAGACATGGTCTCATTCTATCTCCAGGTTGGAGTGCAGTGGAACAATGCAACCTCCATCTCCCAGGCTGAAGCAATCTTTGTACCTTAGCTTCCCACATAGCTGGGACTACAGATGCACACCACCACACTCAGCTAATTTTTTTTTTTTTTTTGTAATTTTGTAGAGATGAAGTTTTGCCATGTTGCCCAGGCTGGTCTTGAACTCCTGGACTCAAGCAATCCACCTTCCTTGACCTTCCAAAGTATTGGGATTACAGGTGTGAGCCACCACACCTGGCCTGCAAGAAATAACTTTCTAATAATCAGATTTATTCAAAAGTGCAATGATTTCTGAGTTAGGTTAATCCCCATAAATGAAGGTGATCAGGGTGATTACTTCAAAGACATTCAGAAATAATTTATTCATTGATTAGGCTTTTGGACTAGAAAGTATTAAATTCCTGGCTGGTCACAATGGCTCACGCCTCTAATCCTAGCACTTTGGGAGGCTGAGGCAGTCGGATCCCTTGAGGTCAGGAGTTCAAGACCAGCCTTACCAACATGGTGAAACGCTGTCTCTACTAAAAGAAAAAGAATTAGATTCTGTCACTAACTAAGGTTGCATTTTCTAGAATTCTATATAAGTAAAGCCATATAGGATATATGCTTTTTTGCCTGGCTATATTCATTCAGTATAACCAAGATATATCAGGATACATCAACTTCATTACATGTATCAATAGTTTCTTCCTGTTTTATTGCTGAGTATTATTCCATTGTATGGAGATTTTGCTTATCTGTTCACCTATTGATGGACATTCAGGATGTTTCTAGTTTGGGCAGATTACATAAAACATAAATGTTTGATATAAACATTAGTGTACAAAGACTTTTGTGGACATATGCTTGTTTTTTTCTCTTGGGCAAATGGCTAGGTGTGAAATGGCTCATTTGTATACTAGGTATGTGCATAACTTTTAAAGAAACTGCCAAATTATTTTCCAAAGTGGTTGTACAATTCTAAATTCCCACCCGCAGCATAGGAGAGTTTCCATTGCTCCACGTCCTTGCCGAAACTTGGTATGGTCAATGCAGTGAGTGTGTAGTGGTATCTCATTGTTTTTATTTGTATTTTGCTAATGACTAAGAGTGTTGAGCAGCATTCCAGATGTTTGTTTGCCATTCCTGTGTTTTCTTTGGTTAAGTATCAGTTCAAGTAAAAAAAAAATTACCCATTACTTCATTGGGTTTTGTCATTGAATTTTAAGGGGTTTTCTTAAGTATAAATATATCATTTATCAGATATATCAATATAATTTGCAAATATATTCTGTCTTGTTTTTATAGTTTGTCTTTTGAAGAACCTGTTTTAAATTTTGATGAGTCCAACTCATTCTTTTAAAATTTGTGTCATAGTTAAGAAATCTTTGCCAAATCCAAGACATCAGATTTTCTTTCTTTCTTTCTTTTTTTTTTTTACTGTTTTGGTCACAATTTAGTAAAACTGGTCTACGATTCAGTTTGGGCTAATTTTGTACACAGTGTTAGGTAAAAATTTTTTTTAATATAGCTTTCCAAATGTTATTATTTATTTATTTTTTTTGAGACGGAGTTTTACTGTTGTTACCCAGACTGCAACCTCCGCCTTCTGGGTTCAAGCAATTCTCCTACCTCAGCCTCCCGAGTAGCTGGGACTACAGGCGTGCACCACCATGCCCAGCTAATTTTTGTATTTTTAGTAGAGATGGGTTTTCACCATGTTGACCAGGATGGTCTCGATCTCTTGACCTCGTGATCCACCCGCCTTGGCCTCCCAAAGTGCTAGGATTATAGGCGTGAGCCACTGCGCCCGGCCACTTTCCAAATGTTCTAATGCCTTTTGTTGTATGAACTATTGCTTCATAGAGAAGTGACTTGACATCTTTTTTTGAAAATCAGTTGGCAGGTATTTCTGGACTCTATTCTGTTCCATTATATCTATCTTTTTTTTGAGACAGTCTTGCTCTGTCGCCCAGGCTAGAGTGCAGTGGCACAATCTTGGCTCACTGCAACCTCCACTTCTTTGGTTCAAGCAATTTCCCTGCCTCAGCCTCCCAAGTAGCTGGGATTACAGGTACCCGCCACCACATCTGGCTAATTTCTTTGCATTTTTAATAGACACAGGGTTTCGCCATGTTGGCTAGACTGGTCTCGAACTCCTGATCTCAGGTGATCCGCCCACCTTGGCCTCCCAAAGTATTGGGACTACAGGCATGAGCCACCACGCCTGGTCATAAAATGGGTTTTTACAACTCAAATTCAACACTTCCACCACACTGTTCTTTCTCATACCCGAGCCATCGCAGTGTGTGCTTTATCTCAGATGCTCTCATCTTCACTGTCCCACCTTTACCTGACAAATACTCATCCTGCATTTCATCATGTCCCTTTAATTCTCTCTTGGATTCCCTGTGTTGATTGTTCCTGCCTTGATGGTCACCCAGCACTTCGTGATTACCCCAGGACACCAAGTGTCAAACTGTATTTCAATTACCTGTCTGCCTTTCCTGCCTGATCACAGTTCATTGAGACTCAGTAGGCATTCAATATTATTCAAGTGAGTATAAAGACAAACAAGATAGGTTCTCATTGAGAAGATCCCGTTATGCTAGGCAGATCAGCAAACCATGTCAGATCATGTCAAACTCCTCTAATGCTTTCTAGGTCTGTTTACATTGTTTCTGCTGGTTGCTTATCATGGTATTTTATTTCCTAGAATGTGATTAACTTTATGTCCTAGGAAGAAACTATCTTCCTCCAGAGAGGAAGATTTTCATTTGCTTCTGCATGTCACCTCCTGAGGACACTGCCAGTTAGGAACCACACCTTAATCCAAGTACAAGGCTTGACATTCCCTGAACCACCCTCAAGTGGATGCAAGTCTGAATCATGGCTGGTTTACTTAGCTGATCTTTACTATGAAGTAGACCTACTGGGTCTAGCTTTAAATTATTTCTTGGCTGGGTGGGATGGCGCACACCTGTAACCCCAGCACTTTGGGAGGCTGAGGTGATCATGAGGTCAAGAGATCAAGACTGTTCTTGCTAATACTGTGAAACCCCATCTCTACTTAAAAAAAAAAAAATCAGCTGGGCATGGTGGTACGCACCTGTAGTCGCAGCTACTCAGGAGGCTGAGGCAGGAAAACAGCTTGAACCTGGGAGGTGGAGGTTGCAGTGAGCTATCGCTCCACTGCACTCCAGCCTGGTGAGTGTGGGATGCTGGGGTAGTAGTTCAGGCTTCTTGTTTTAGGCATATCCTGGGCAAGTATCCTTGTGACACTACTGCCCATACAGTGGGTCAGTTTCATTACTATTTCTTCCCAATTGATAAATGCTCCGAGGACAAAAGCAACTCTTCGTTGCTGGGCTCATCTCTCCGCTAGTGGAAAGTGAAGGACCAAATTACTTAAATCTTACCCTGCTTCACAAGGACCTACATCATTCCAAATATCCTGCTCACCCTGAACCAGCCACGCAGTTCTTTGTGCTGATTTTCATGCAAGCTCCTCTCCTGTCCTAGCTTTTTGTACTTGGGAACTCTTAAACCCATCTACAAAGTTTACAATTTTCACACCATGACAGAGTATTTTTATGAAATGGAGTCTTGCTCTGTCACCCAGGCTGGAGTGCAGTGTGTGGTCTCAGCTCACTGCAACCTCTGCTTCCTGGGTTCATGTGATTCTAGTGCCTCAGCCTCCTGAATAGCTGGGATTACAGGTGCGCGCCACCACGCCTGGCCAATTTTTTGTATATTTAGTAGAGATGGGGTTTCTCCATGTTGGACAGGCTAGTCTCAACCTTCTGGCCTCAAGTGATCCGCCTGCCTCGGCCTCCCTAAGTGCTGGGATTACAGGTGTTAGCCACCAAGCCTGGTCCATGACAATATTCAAAGAAAATAAATCCACAGTGTGCACGTGCAGATTGGTTACACAGATGTATTGCATAAATGCTGAAGGTTTGGGCTGTATTGAACCACTCTCTCAAATAGTGAACACAATACCCAGTAGGTGGTTTTTCAAACCCTGGCACCCATCCCCCACTCCCTTTTGAAGTTCCCTGTGTCTATCTTTATGTATGACTACTTTTCGCAGACCTTTCTGTGATACTCAGAAACTATCTGCACCTCTTAAGGCTTGTCACATTTCATATGATATGCTTTTCTATTTATTACCTCCCATATTACATAGGCCCTTTGAAGATACATAACCTCATCTCCCACCCTTCTTGGCATAGGAAAGGTACACAATAATTATGTTTAATGTTGGTTTTTAATGTCTATGACTGTCAGGTTTACCTTTATGATTTTATGGTTGAGATGCATTTAGTTTAAAACAATTTGTGACAAGCAATTTGCCTTGGAAATAAAGATACAAGAAACACCTATAAAAAAGAAGCCAAAACCAATGAAGAATGATTAATGATTTATTTAAAAGTAACTTTCTCAAACTCTCTGGGATAGAAAGAGCAGGGTATTCTGCTGTAACATTTTACTCAGATGGTGGTTTCAGACTTGTTTCAAAATTGCTAGCACCTAAGTTTCTTTGAGAAAGCTAGGATAAAATACAAGTATAATCAAGTTAATTCAATACACAATTAAATGCCTATATGCTACAGGTACTGTATGCTAGGTACTGTGTGCTATGTGCTAGGGCCACAAACACAATTTCAACACTGTCCCTACTGTTAAAAAGTTCAGGATAGATGACTGGCAGGGGGTGGGGAGAGAAGAAAGGACAAAGATGACCACCTTTCAGCTACCTCTGAACTAGACATTTCATGTAGAAACACAGATCATGAACATTCTAGGAACAGGGAAGAACATTAGCAAAGGACAATGGAGGCTTACACTGCTACTGCTTATGAAACAAGGTTTGTGAGGCTGAAGAGCAGCCCAGGGACACCCAGGCTGGGCAGTGAAAGACCCTAACAGTAAGGAGACTGGAGAGAGGGTAGAAACCTCAGAGATGTTTTCAAGTTACACTCAGCAGGACTTGAAAAATGCAAGAGGAAGAGGACTTCTCATCAGTGTCACTGCTTGGTTAACTAGGTTGGATAGGTATGTCATAAAATTATAGCAGGATAAAAGAAACATTTTCATTGGGTTATGGAGACATAAAATTTTAATGTTGAATTGGCTATCTGCAAGATACAGCCATCTATATCAGGTACTTGCCTGATGAAACATATTCACCCACATGAAGTCCTTGAAGGCCAGGTACAGACATGAAAAGATACTTCCTTAGTTGATAAACCCTTTTTATTAAAATATTTCCATAATCCACTTAACTGTAAAGGGTATAGGGATTCCCACTTACATATTTCACGTTATCCAGGCAAACATTAAAAATAAACTAAAAAAATGGTTGAAAGGGGCCCCAAACAGGAGAGAGAACCACTGTGGCTTTGAGCTTTACTATCCAAGTACACAGAACTCTTAGCTGTCACTTGACCCTTCAATTCAGCTTATGTTTAATCTCGTTATATATTATGTTAGTGTGAAAATGAGTAAGAAATACAGGAAGGACATCAACAGAATCACTTATCCAGAGTAGCTAAAACTAGTGGAGAAGTCAAATCTTACCATGGGAGGTAGAAATTACTTTAAGGATGATAATAAAGGAAAAGGGCACTATCAAAGTACAGAGGAAGACGGATCATATATTTATCTAACCATCTACTAACATAGTTGTGTAGGACGGCAGGAACAGCTTGAGACACGATTGTTTTTATGGCAGAATGCCTGCCTCAATGACTAAGGTGCTCCTGAGGCAGGTAGATCCCCTGGAGAAAGGAAAACTTATAATTACCAGCAGAGCATATTTAATTGTCGGGAATAACAGATACTGAGATAGCCCCTTCTTGCGATTATTTCCTTTCTCTTCTTGCAGCTTCAAGAGTCACTCATTTAAGTCAATTAGTTGATCTGTTTGTATACTCCAGAAAGCATCCAGAAATTCTTTACAGTATGTCCATAATTAATTGTACAATTTGAAGTTCAGCAACATCAGACTCACGATAACTCTAAGCAAGTGCCTAGGTCTCCATTTCCATCTTCTCTGAAAACACTGTCTTTAATTGCGACTTATTAAAACACAAAGAAACACTAACCTATTTAACACATCATCATATTACACAAAGATGATGTGTTAAATAGGTGGTTTAAGTGACTTTCTTCATTCTGTTGCACTCATTTTGGAAATGGACATGCTCCTGTTTCCATAATCCTTTAAAATACAGTCTTTTGCAAAGAGAAACTACTGTACAAATAAAGTTTTACATCATAAACTAAAAAGAGGTCTGGTATCTATCCAATTTAGTATTCAAGTCTACAGAAAAAATTCAATGACAACTGCTTTATTATTTAAAGTTATGAAATTCCATAAAGCACACAAAGTAATCTGCATTCAACAGTCTGATACATGTATTTAAAAATATATAACAGATTTATCTGTTTTAACATTTATATTCTATTTAAAAAGTAGTGACTTTACATATTTTGCAACTTGAATTTATAAAATACATAAATCCACCTTATTCGAATCCTCAACCATGAGCTTTCATTCCTATTAACAAAATGCATAATCTGTAGTTCTGAATGATGAAACGAAAATGGTACCAACTAAAATGAACAAATTCATTTTGACCTGAACATGCATTTAGTTTTTGGCTACTAATCAACTCGATAATCCATTCAAATAATTATCTTACCTTGAGCCTGACCATCAGTTTGCCTTTACATAAGCCATCTGTGGTTAACTATGAAGAGATGCATTTTCATGGTATCTGACAAAATTTACCAAGTTCCTTATGGGAGATTTCAGGCTTCAAAAGAGGCAGGATAATTCAATCTTTCCACATACCAGAAAATCTGATAAGTGATGTCATTGTGAAATCATGCTTTTGCCTTTGAGAAAACTTAGAATTGTTGTAGGACCAATCTTTACTCAAAACCCAGAGAGTATTATGTGCCAAGAAACAGAACAAGAACTGGATCTCTCCTTTTCCCAGTCACTCATTCACCTTATAAAACCGGAGTTCTTGAGGTATGATAAGATAGATCAGCTCCTATTCAGCATTCCTTCCACATATGCAAAATACCCTGATATTTTAACAAACTTTTTTTCATTAAAAAAATAGTCATTTAATCATTCTGAAGACTCATCACAAAATACAAGTCACAATATTAACATGTGAAAATTAAAATTACAATTAACATCTCACCAGGATAATCAAACCCTAACTTCAACTTTCAGGACAAAGAGCTGTTTCAAGTACTTCTAGATTTTATGTGCCTCTAATGATAATAATGCAATAAACCTATCTTTAAATTAGCAAACAGACCAGACATGGTGGCTTGTACCTGTAATCCAAGCACTTTGGGAGGCTGAGGCAGGAGGAATGCTTGAGCCCGGGAATTCAAGATCAGCCTGGGCAACATGGTCAGATCTCGTGTCTTAAAAAAATGTATATATGTATGTCTCCAGGCATGCTGGCATACACCTGTAGACTCAGCTACTCAGGAGAGGCTGAGGCAGAAGGAGTGCTTCAGCCAAGAAGGTCAAGGGTGCAATGACTGTGCCACTGCACTCCAGCCTGGGCAAGACCCTGTCACATAAACAAAAACAACCCATACACAATTCATGTTGAGAAAGCAAGTCTCCCACAAATTATTTTAAAAAATAATTCCAGGCTGGGCACAGTGGCTCATGCCACTTGAGGTCAGGAGTTTGACACCAGCCTAGCTGACACTGTGAAGTGTCGTCTCTACTAAAAACACAAAAATTGGGTAGGGCACAGTGGCTCACACCTATAATCTCAGCACTTTGGGAGGTTGACGTGGGTGGATCACGAGGTCAGGAGTTCGAGACCAGCCTGGCCAACACGGTGAAACCCCGTCTCTACTAAAAATACAAAAAATTAGCCGGCATGGTGGTGTGCACCTGTAGTCCCAACTACTTGGGAAGCTGAAGCAAGATAATCACTTGAATCCAGCAGGCAAAGGCTGCAGAGTAAGCTGAGATCATGGCACTGCACTCCAGCCCAAGTCTGAGACTCTGTCTCAAAACAAAACAAAACCAAACCAAGTATTAGGTGTGGTGGCGCAAGCCTGTAATCCCAGCTACTTCGGGAGGCTGAGGCAGGAGAATCGCTTAGACCCAGGAGGTGGAGGTTAAAATGAGCCAAGATCATGCCACTGCTCCAACCTGAACAACAGAGCAAGACTCCATCTCAAAAAAACATAAAAAATAATAATAATTCCACATCTCAAAATGACTTAGAAATTTAAAGGGAAAAATAATTTGCAAGGGCAATAATTAGGCTTTGGGAGTCTTCATCCAAAAATAAAAATTTCTTTAATATTGTAATGAAGAACTAATTACAGCAAACAGCTCATTTACCAAGTAATTATTCAACAAATTTAGCCATCCATCTACTGATGAACTGAAATCAGTATCAGAAATTCCATGTGTTTTATTTGTACAAAGAAGAGCTTTTTTCCCCCACACCCCGAGACAGTTTCACTCTTGTTGCCCAGGCTGGAGTGTGGCGGGATCTCAGCTCACCATAAACTCCACCTCCTGGGTTCAAGCGATTCTCCTGCCTCAGCCTCCCAAGTAGCTGGGATTACAGACATGCACCACCATGCCCGGCTAATTTTGTATTTTTAGCAGAGATAGGGTTTCACCAAGTTGGTCAGGCTGGTCTCGAACTCCTGACATCAGGTGATCTGCCTACCTTGGCCTCCCAAAAGTGCTGGGATTACAGGCGTGAGCCACCACACCCCACTGGAGAGAGAGCCTTTTCAAATTTTTTAAAAATTTATGGCATAATTTTAATATCGTCTTTCTCTAGATTCCCTAACCTCAAAAAAAAAAAAAATTAGAAGTGAGAAAAGAAAACTGCTGAAGACTAATACATTGGACCTCTGTGGGAAGACAGAAAAATAGGAAGAAAAGAAGGGATTTTAAAAAATTTAAAAAGGACTAGGAAGAGGACTGTGGCCAGTTGGTGCAGATTAAAAGATACCTAATTCACAGACCTCAATCATGCACAGGCAGTAAGGGCATTACTATAACATAGAACAGTACAGTCGCCAATTCTGATAATGAATCCTCAGAAAAGAATAATATTGGTTAAGCATCAGTTCTTTTTGAAAAGCAATTTACATACACAGTTACACGTAATTGGACATTTTAAGCATTCAGCTAAGATATGTACAAAAAAATTAATGAAAGTGAGATCAAGAAATATAAGCAGCAGCAACCATAAAGGCATAGAAGAACTAGTGACACTGAATTCTTTATTTAAAAAAATTTTTGAACACACAGTACCTCCTCTTCTCTTCTGTTTTTAGGAAGAAGTTATAACAAGTTTAAAATATCTCAATTCTCAAAAACAATAGGCTTTTTAAAAATAAGACTTAATTACTAGAAACAGTATGTAGTCACATAACCATTTTCATATCACTACTCATTTCCATTATTTACCAATTCATCTTTGATGCAATTTGAAAACAATTAAGCAGTTACTAGACACCTGTTTTAGAATCTGAAGAAAGGATTATCCACCACAGGAATCTAATGATATATATATTTGCATACATTTAAAATTTCATAAGGGAAAAATTAATAAACTATTCTAGTTACTTTATACCAAATATTGATATTTCTAGTCAAAACAACAAGGATTCAGATCTTTCTCCAGGTGAACTGTTGACTATATAAAAGCTATTTCCAGCACTTTCTTCCGGGGATTAAAAATGCTTTATTTCCCTGCTGGCTAAAATGATAAATTACATATCACAAGTAAGTCTTTCAAAAATGAGTATTAATTCCTTAAGAGAGCAACCATAAAATGTATTTAAAAAAAAATTATCTTAAAAGCTGAAAACAGTCCTTCTGCTTAAAATCTATGGCATTAATCCCTACTTGACCAAAAAAAGAAAAAAAAAAAGGGAAGGGCACCATGTTCATGATCTAAGCATGCATAAATAAGGAAGTGAATGTTATCACCGTCTTAATAGAATTTGGCAAACCAGAAAATGGACTAAAAATAAATAAATAAAAAAGAAAGAGTGTATATTATCTTCTAGGTATGAAAGTCTAATTCTGTAGGCCTATGTAGCAAATAGTGCCCACCAAGGGAATGCAGGGAGAAGGCAAGTAGCATATTCCTATACACATTCTCTTGATATTCTGGTTGTCGTTCAACAATACATTACAGAGAAATATTCTTTTTACTATTACAAATTGTTCATTTATTGCCCTCTGTAGAGCAATGACTCAGATAAATGCCTTATGACTTTCCATAATGTAACTTACATATAAATTAAATCTAAGTGCAAGGAGTTTTCAATGATTCCTAAATTCAAGAGAGTGCTGTTAATCTGACTATGAATTTTGAATGTTTGTATTCCTATATTTTAGAATATTTCATCTTATTTTCTTCTCTTTAAACTGTAAGATGACTGAAATTATCTCATTTTCCTCTACTTTCCTGTTTCATTTTAGTTTACGGTATTTATATGTAGAGAGAGAGGTATGTTAAAATATTGTTATAAAAACTCAATTGAGGCTATATATGACCTATTACTCTATAGTATAGCATTGTTAATCTTTGACCCAGTATATTAATTCCTTTGGTGAATAAATGTCACCAGTCATTTCTTTATAAAAGCATTTTAGTAAGAGGACTAGCAATATGGAGAAGAATTTCTCCCTCACTCCCAGAAAAAGATCAAGTCAAACAGTAGTGTAGAGCAGTTATGTAAAATATGAAAATACATAATTTACCACTGCAATTTTCATATTAAAAGCAGTTTAAAACTATGAGGAATTCAAAGACTTTCTATCTTGGTTAAACCGGCCAACCAATAAAACTGACAGAGATCACTGTGAGAATTTACATATATATATACACACATATATATATATAGAATCTCTAGTCAAGACAGAACAAAACTGTATAATTTTTTAAAAGTGGTCATTGTTAACTAGCAGTATATAAACAGTGTTCACAATTTGGTGGCTGGCCACGGCTTTAATTTTTTTTCAAGTTATTTCTATAGCAGACATATTTTTGAAGTCTACCCACACCCCTGAGTTCAGTAATTATACTTTTAGAGTGTAAAATTATATGCCCTTAATTAACAACATGTACAAAGCTACAAAATGTCATCTATACAGATTAAAAACAATTTTAAAATATTATTTACCAATTATTGATTGAATGGTTTTACTGGGTTACATATTTCAAACCTTTCAGCCAACTGGCTTTTAGTTTTAAGCCCAAATTGATTCATATATTCACTGCAGGATATTTCAAAAAGAGTGCAACAATAAGGCATTAGTAAAAATAACATTGCAGTAGAAACAGATTTTGCATATGTGAAAAGGTAATTTATAAAATACATTAATCACTTTTTTTTAAAAAGAACTTAGTTGTAGTATCATTAACTCACATGGTACTGAGAATTGGACCTTTCAACAATTTTTTTTTTTCTATAGAAAATTTTATCTTGCTGTAAGCAAAGTCTTTTCAACAACAACAAAACAAAACCCTCCAGGAAAAACTATATGGCTGTGAGACAAATAAGCAACATACCATTTGATAGTGATTTTTGCCTAAATTTTAAAATAAAAATGTCCACACTCTTTAGTTAAAACATTAAGCCTCTGTCAAAAATGTATTTCTTATTTTAGGGTACAGGATTAAAGGACAAGATGATACTTACAAGTAAAGAAAATTTACAAGAAAAAACTTAACAAATGTTTTTCAATAAAAGTATTATAACATTCAAACTTGACTTATAACAAAAGAAACAAGATTGCAAACAAAAATGTTTACGGGTTTTCCAAACATAAATAAATGAAATAGTGTTTAGGCAGTAGGGCTCATGCTGATGGCTAGCAGGAAGTTAACAGACTATAGTCTACTTGAAAAAAATCTTTAATGTACAAATAAGCCCAAATTATGGACTGCAGCAATTTAATCATCACTGCCATTTTTCTTGCTTCCAAAATAAAGCCTTGATTAAACCATTCATACCCTATATTACTCATACCTTTACTTCAGAGATTGAGGAACTATATACAACAAATGAATTTATTTTCACCATAGGGATAACATACTGTACCTCTCTGCCAATGTTACTTGAAAATCTTCCATGTCAAAACAAATTGACAGCAGATATAAACAATTAAATAAATACGCAATGATCTTTCATTACAGTCCTCTAAAGACGCATGTTAATTCATGCTGTTAATCTTAGGATCACAGTGCATAGAATCCAAATATAAACAGTTGGGGTAACTTTTAAAGTAATGTTGGATCCCTCACTTTATTTATATTCCCACTATAACTGATAAGTTCATTTCATAGGCCCTATCATGCATTAATCATTGAGTGGCAGGAGTTAATGAAACCTTTTCCTGTTACAACGTCCATTGCCGGCAATGAACGTACCAAAACTGCCAAGGAAGTCATTGTTATTGCACAATACATGAGGACCTGGAGCTTTTCCAAAAGCTTAAAAAAATAAAAATAAAAAATGGAATTATATTTGACGTTTCCTGACACCTGCATTAATACTGTATGACTAATAAAAGCATGTCAGTTGCTTGGACTGAACCAGCGATCAACATGCGCCCAGAATGCACACGAGTAAAAATGCAGTAAAAGGAAGAAGTCTTCATTGCCTATAGGTCACTTCCAGTCAAAGGTTAAAGTTCAAAGACTGAATGATCAAAGTGCTCATTTTCTCAGTAGGACTATCTTCTGCTAGGAGGATGGTAACAGTGGCATCAACAAGTATCATCTTTAAGAAAAGGAGAAAAAAGATAATTAAAAAGTCAAGTATGTTTAAGTAAATTCTACAAGTTTGTTTAATGTAGAAATAACTTCAATTAGCAAGAAGTACATAGTTTAAATGTCTGATTTGCCTCCCCAAAACCTGTGAATATAACATGCAATATGCTTTCAATTATACAGTGACAAACAAATTAGTTCTTTCAGGGAAATAGTAGTTCACACAAACCTTAAAAAGATAGGTTATTAATACATTCTATTTAAAATTATAAACTGATATGTTACCACATATTCAGGATGTATCAATCTTAAGAGAATTGTTTTATGAGCAATAAGTTAACACTGCAATAAGATAGGAAGTAAACTCCTAACCAACAGTGCCATGCTACTGAACACAGAATAATATATGATATGTCTTTTTTTTTTTTTTTGAGACGGAGTTTTGCTCTTGTTACCCAGGCTGGAGTGCAATGGCACAATCTCAGCTCACTGCAACCTCCACCTCCTGGGTTCAGGCAATTCTCCTGCCTCAGCCTCCCGAGTAGCTGGGACTACAGGCGTGCGCCACCACGCCCAGCTAATTTTTTGTATTTTTAGTAGAGACGGGGTTTCACCATGTTGACCAGGATGGTCTCGATCTCTTGACCTCGTGATCCACCCGCCTTGGCCTCCCAAAGTGCTGGGATTACAGGCTTGAGCCACTGCGCCCGGCTACATGATATGTCTTTAGACATGAAGTAACCATTTCTTCAATGAGATACAATCTCCAAATCAATAAATTGTTGAGATTAATTTCCCTTTAGAAAATAAGCTTTCAGGCTGGGCATGGTGGCTTACCTCTGTAATCTCAGCATTTTGGGAGGCAGAAGTGGTGGATTACTTGAGGTCAGGATTTTGAGACCAGCCTGGCCAAAATGGTAAAACCCTCGCTCTACTAAAACTATAAAAATTAGCCAGGCATGGTGGCACAAACTGGTAGTCCCAGCTACTCAGAAGGCTGAGGCAAGGGAATACCTTGAACTCAGGAGGCAGAGGTTGCAGTGAAAGAAAATAAGCTTTCAGCAAGTATAGATACATATGCAAATAGGGTCATTAAAAAAACTCATAAAATTATTTAACAATAACTTCTGATAGCCTCAGCACATACTTATGTAACATAGACAACTTTAGGATTATTTATTTTACAAAACATATCTGAAGGATTTATTCTGAGGATGAGTTATTCTTCAGAAGAAAGCAACATAAACTAGGCTGGGCGCGGTAGCTCACACCTGTAGTCCCAGCACTTTGGGAGGCGGGCGGATCATGAGGTCAGGAGATAGAGACCATCCTGGCTAACACAGCTAACTCATCTCTACTAAAAATACAAAAACTTAGCCGGGTGTGGGGCTCACACCTACAGTTCCAGAGGCTGAGGCAGGAGAATTGCTTGAACCTGGGAGGCAAAGGTTGCAATGAGTCAAGTGCATGCCATTGCACTCCGGACTGGGCAACAAGAGTAAAACGCCATCCCCAAGAAAAAAAAACAAAAAGAAAGAAAAAAAAGAAATGAAACTGGTGGCCAAGAGTTGTGAAAGTAGTCAAGAAAAAAAATTCTGAAAATCCTAGCCAAAATATTTTACAAATTGTCTGATATGGTTTGGATAACTCCCCCTTCAAATCTCATGTTGAAATGTGTGATACCCCATGTTGGAGAAGGGCCTACTGGAAAGGTGTTTGGGTCACTGGGGCAGATCCCTCAGGAACGGTTTGGTGCCCTCCTTGCAGTCATGAGTTCACATGAGATCTGGTTGTTAAAGAGTCTGGGACCTCCTTCCTCTGTGTCTTGCTCCCTTCTCTTGCCATGTGACTTGCCTGCTCCCCCTTCACCTTCAGCCATTAGTAAAAGCGTCCTGAGGCCTCACCAGAAGCAGATGCTGGCACTATGCTTCTATACAGTCTGCCTAACTGTGAGCCAAATAAACTTTTCTTCTAAGTTAGTCTTAGGTATTTTAGAGCAACACAAAACAGATTAATACACTATCTCATGTTAGAATTGATATACTGCTAATTAAAAAATCAGTAAAATCTGACTTCTAAGCTCAGCAAACTCTAGAATATTCCATGATCCAGTAATTTCAAGGGGGAAACAGACTGGAGTTTAAAAATAATCATCCCTAATTCATTTGAGGCTTTTAAATAAGTAAGAATACTATCTTTAAGAAAGCAAGTAGATAGTTTACATTCTTCCTCTAGGTTCACTCAAAATTTTCTTGGCAATGCACAATGGCTCACGCCTACAATTCCAGCATTTTTGGAGGCGGAGGTAGATGGACTACTTGAGCCCAGGAGCTCAAGATCAGCCGAGGCAATATGGCAAAATCTTGCCTCTACAAAAAATACAAAAATTAGCCTGGTATGGTAGTGTGTGCCTGTAGTCTCAGCTACTTGGGAGGCTGAGGCAGGAGGATCACTTGAGTTTCAGTGGTTGAGGCTGCAGAGAGCTGTGATCCCTAGGCAACACTGTCTCAAAAAAAAGTGATGTTCCGGCCTGGCATGGTGGCTCATGCCTATAATCCCAGCACTTTGGAAGGCCGAGGCAGGTGGATCATAAGGTCAGGAGTTAAAGATGAGCCTGGCCAAGAAAGTGAAACCGCGTCTCTACTAAAAATACAAAAATTAGCCAGGCACAGTGGTACATGCCTGTAATCTCAGCTACTCAGGACGGTGAGGTAGGGAATTGCTTGAACCTGGGAGGTGGAGGTTGCAGTGGGCCAAGATCATGCCACTGCACACCAGCCTGGGCAACAAGAATGAAAATTTCATCTCAAAAGAAAAGAAAAGAAAAGAAAAAAAAAAGAATAGTATATTTAACCTCTTGGCTACAGTATCTGTGACAAGATAATGGCTTAAAGAAAAATCTAATATTAATCATTTATATCTTTCCTGGAACTACAGAAGCCTCTACTAAAATTACAGTTTCAAACATAACATGAACTATCATATTCAAAGTGGTAACACCCACCATAGCTAACTTCACTGGGCTTCTGGGAAATGTAAATGAGAGAGAACTGTATCAGAAGGAGGTCATTTAGTTTTCTCCTGAGAATAAAAACTATCAAACAGTTTCCAACTATCATGGAAACCCATCTCCTTGGATATCCCCAGGGACAAAGGACTAGGAAAAAAAAAAAGGAACACAGTAATATAGGTCAGTAGATATGAAGTAGATGCTACCCCCAAGAAAGAAAAGAGATTTATAGTTTTGCTCTCAACAATTTAGGGCATTAACATTTTCCTTTAATGAACCAATTCAAGAAATATTTCAAAGTAGACAGACAACAGACTTATTAACCAGCAGCAAACAGAAGGCACAAACAGAGTATAAGTCTAGAGTCAGGAATTTAGTAAATGGTTTTGTAACTCTAAAAGATAGTACAGATAAAGTTCACAACACAGGTAAATCTATGGACAGCAACTATATAGCAAGAAAAAAAGGAGTTTGATACTGCTAGTCTGAGAAAATTTTATGCTCCTGCCCTCTTGCAATCTTTGTATTTCTATAGAAATGTTCCAGCTGAACAGAATCAGAATGTAGTCCATGGTTTTTAAAAAATGATATTCCTCTACATCTCCCCCAAATTACGGAGTCATTTTGTTGGACACACTCTCTAAACATTATGCCAATTCATTTCCTATAAGCCTAGGTCTCTGAAGCCAGTCTTCAACAGCAGCCTTAAGTTACACATCCCTAATCTAGTATCTGACACTTTTTAAGCGTTAACATGACACCTAAACTGGAAAATTCCAGGCCTGACCTCGTGTGACAGGTCACAGTTAAAATGTTGTTTCATGCAAAAAATTACTTAAAATGCTGTATAGGTCCGGTGCAGTGGCTCATGTCTGCAATCCCAGCACTTTGGGAGGCTGAGGTGGGCAGATTGATTGAGTCCAGGAATTTGAGACCAATCTGGGCAACATGGTGAAATCCCATCTATATCCCTCCGAAAAGATAAAAAGATTAGCTGGAAATGGTGGTATATTGTCTGTAGTCCCAGTTACGAGACAATGAGGTGGGAGGATCACCTGAGCCCAGGAGGTTGAGGCGGCAGTGACTATGATCGCACCACTGCACTCCAGCCTGAGTGACAGACTGCGATTCTGTCTCAAAAAATAAATGAAGTTTTGTGTAAAATTACCCTCAGATCATGTCTTTAAGGTATATGGAAACATACATAAATTTCATGTTTAGATTTGGCTCCCATCCCCAAGATAGCCCATTATGCACATGCAAATATTCAAACAAAATAAAACAAAACAAACTGAAATCCAAAACACTTCTGGTTCTAACCACTTCAAATATTCAACCTATAGTTTAAAACCAACCATTCAATTTTCTAAAACTTTAAAAAGAAGAGTTCCAGCCACAGATCTGTTCTCCTCTCTGTGGGAAGCAAATCAGTTATGAATTTAAGTTGTATATGCCCGAGACTGACCTCAGAAAACAAATAGATCAATATAAATAATGGATTTTAGTTACTACCTCATTGAAATTATTTTTATGGTCTCACAAAGAGACATACTTTCTAACTTCCTCAAAAACAATGATTGTGTCTGTGTTATGATATAGAACTTTGAGGTCTCATTCATTTATTTGTGCATGGAACTGTATGCAGATCTGTTTTCTAAGGAAAATTCTAGCCCTGAATCATAAGAAAACTCTTCAGTCCATCTACATGCTGAGGTGAGCTGTCTACTTCGAATACCTATTTTGGTTAGGCTTCTTTATTTCTTGAACCCTATTCTACCTGCTCAATTGATTATTCAAAGCCTAAGAATCCCCTCCACTCCCCTACAGCCTTAACTGGTAATGAATATATTTGCATTTCAAAGCAGGTGTGACTTCAATTCATTAATGAATAGAAATGATAAAAGAATTCTGGAAAACAAGTTGATAGTCAACTTCAAGTAACAAAGAAATGTGCAGTCACTATCAAGACAACTTTTTATTTAATGTATCCAAAGACCTCTAAACACAATTGGGGTGATTTTTACACTGTAACAAATCACTGTGTGCTAAGTAAGAACCTCAAAAATAAATAAATAAATATAAGGTATGATGCATATAAAGACAGTAACAGTGGGGTAAACAGTGACTGGCCTAATTCTTAAGGGATTCTAACTAATAATCTAGAAAACCATAAATTTAAGCTGAGAAAGGTCGTCTCTTCCAAGAACTTTAGCCCTGGTATCTGGTAGCTCAGCTTTAGCATGTCAGTAGAGTCCTCCTCTTACAAAACCAGGAAATGAAGTGAATTTCAGATTTGTTGTTTTTCATTAGCTGTGCTTCCATCCTGCATCCAGCATCCAGGAAGTCCCCTTTGGAGTATATATATAGTCACTAATCTAAGCCAAAACCTCTCTTGCCTCTTGCTTAGATCTGACAAACACTGACTCACCTTGACGGAAGTATGTTGGGAAACACCACACAGAAGACTGTGGACCTTGAGACCTGAGGCATACCATTCCACTAAGTTTCTAGAAATTGAAATGCTAAGTGTTTCAGTGAGTTTATCCAATTCTTAGTAAGCCTTTGTTCAGTCTCTGATCTTTCTGCCTGGAAGGTCACATAAGGAAACTGGCCTGTTCTGTAATCCTTTGAAAATTAGGTGATGCTAAGAAACATCAAGAGTCCGTATTTCTTGGTAACTTGGTGTTATACTGGAACTAAAGCAGGTAAACAGACAAAGGTATGCTGACTTGTGGAAAGTTCTAAAAAACAAAATTAATGTGTTAGGCTTTTTATAAGAGTATGATTATCTTTGATAAGATTATCCAAATTTATCTATAATGCCAGGAAAAGCTATTACTCACATTGCCTGTGACTGCTATTCTGATATATAAAAAGAAGACAATATGTGCTACACAGCTGAAATGCATTAGCTTTTTAAAAGTAAAGGAAAAGTTCAAAGAAGATTCTCTGCAGCCATCCTAGTGGGATGATAGAAAAACTGCTTTACCATCTCGATGTATAACAAATATTACCATTCTTTGACTGCCTACAAAAGTCACTTTCAAAACAAAGTTCTCCCTTAAAGGGAGAATGGTGGAGGAGAATGACTCAAACATTCAGTGTTCAGGGAAGAGGAGAAAACATATGTTAAGAGATAAGACCCATAATCCTAGCACTTTGGGAGGCCGAGGTGGGAAGATCACGAAGTCAAGAGTTTGAGACCATCCTGGCCAACATGGTGAAACACCATCTCTACTAAAAATACAAAAAAAAATAGCTGGGCGTGTGCCTGTGGTCCCAACTACCTGGGAGGCTGGGGCAGGAGAACTGCTTGAACCCGGGAGGCGGAGGTTGCAGTGAGCCAAGATTGCGCCACTGCATTCCAGCCTGGCAACAGAGCCAGACTGTCTCTCAAAAAAAAAAAAAAAAAAAAAAAGGAGTTAAGAATGGTCATTCCAAGTCAATGAACCAAAGATTTTTAAAGAGAATTATCTTTAAATGAAAAAAAAAAATGTACCCAGGATTGGGGGACTGGACTAGAACAGTCATAATTTAGGTGAATAAGAATCCAGTGCCTTTTTAAAAACAGCTTCTTTGCACTGGTGGGGAGAGGTGAATGAAGAAGGTAACTTTAGTGAGTTTATAGGAAAAACAAATTACTGTATGAACTTCAGACTATTTTATATTATGTAAAAGGTTAATTTGGTTTGAAAGCCTTTGTTTTGTTTTTGGTACTTCTCAGCTTACTTGAAAATTATGTCTCCAAACTACTAAAAAGAATTTTCTACTTCTGTCATGAAAGTGTGGATTTCTCAGTAACGTAAAAACTGTTAACTCTGAAAAATAACTTCTATTATAAATTGTAATTTAAAGAACTAATCCTTGTATTTCTGGTTTTATCTTTCCCCATTTCTTTTTCTTTTTTTTTTTTTTTAGAGAAGGAAAGAAAAAAAAATAAAGTAAGTAAAGGAGAGGAAGAAAGAGGGAGAGTAAATGGAAATATTGCTTTATTTTGAAAAAAATTGGGTATTAATAATGGCCAATCAATGTTTCATTTAAACTAATGGGTGGGTGTGATGTGGTATTGACAAGAATGTATATTTTGTGTATTTGAAGTGGAGAGCTCTATAAATATTTATTAAGTTTACTTGTTCTGGATCTGAGTTCGAGTCCTTGATATCCTTATTAATTTTCTGTCTCATTGAATCTAAGTCTCCTATCTGGGTGTTAGGATCGTTAGCTCTTGTTGCATTGATCCTTTTACCACTATATCTTTGTTGCTTTAAAATCTATTTTATCCGATACAAGAATTGCAGCTCCTGCTTTTTATTTATTTATTATTTATTTCTGCTCTCCATTTGATTGGTAAATCTTTCTCCATCCCTTTGTTTTGAGTCTTTGTGTATCCTTGCATGTGAAACAGGTCTGGATGTAACATGCCGTTGGGTTTTGGCTGTGTCTTTTGATTGGGAATTCAGTCAATTGAAATTTAGGGTTACTGCCATTTGATGTTGACTGGCTGTTTTATCCATTCGTTGGTGTAAATTCTTCTTTATGTTGGTGCTCTTTACTTTTTGGTGTATTTTTAGAAAGGCTAATATTGGTTGTTTCTTTCTGTGTGTAATGCTTCTTTCAGAAGCTCTTGTAAAGCAGGCCTGGTGGTGGTAAAATCTCTGAGTTCTTGCTTGTTCATAAAAGATTTTATTTTTCCTTCAGTTGTGAAGCTTAGTTTGGCTGGATATGAAATTCTGGGCTGAAGGTTCTGTTCTTTGAGGATGTTGAATATTGGCCCCCACTCTCTTCTGGCCTGTAGAGTTTCTGCTGAGATCTGCTGTAAGTCTGATAGGCTTGCCTTTGTGGGTAATCTGACCTTTCTCTCTGGCTGCCCTTAGTATCCTCTCCTTCGTTTCAACCCTGGTGAATCTAACGATTATGTGCCTTGGGGTTGCTCTTCTTGAGGAATATCTTTGTGGTGTTCTCTGTATTACCTGGGGTTGAATGTTGACCTGCTTTGCTAGTTTAGGAAAATTTTCCTGAATAATATCCTGAAGGGTATTTTCCAGCTTGGACTCATTCCCTCCGTCGCATTCAGGTACACCTAACAAATGTAAATTTGGTCTTTTCACATAGTCCCACATTTCTTGGAGACTTTGCTCATTCCTTTTTATCCTTTTTTCTCTAATCTTTTCTTCATGTTTTATTTCATTAAGTTGGACTTTGACCTCTGATATCCCTTCTTCTGCTTGAACAATTCGAGTGTTTAAACCTGTGCATACTTCTCGGAGTTCCTGTATTGTATTCTTCAGTTCCATTAATTCACTCATACTCCTCTCTAAGTTGTCTATTCTCAATAGGATTTCATCAAACCTTTTTTCAAAGTTCCTAGTTTCTTTACGTTGGGCTACAACATGTTCTTTTAACTCACCGAAGTTTGTTATTATCCATTCCTTGAAGAGTGGTTCTGTCATCAGGAGGCGCTCGTTCTCCATCAAGCCTTGTTCCATTGTTGATGTGGAACTGTGATCATCTTTAGAGGGAGAGGCGTTCTGACTTTGAGTATTCTTAGCTTTTTTACGCTGGTTTCTTCCCATCATTGTAAATTTATCCTCCTGTCGTCTTTGAAATTACCAACTTTCAGATTAGGTCTCTTGAGTGGACGTACAGGTTGTTAGTTCCCAGGGCCAGAGCAGCGGCGTTAAAACTGATGGTGCTTTTCTGCCCAGGATTCTCCTGTCGGGCTTCCTTCTTGTTTCCGTAGTAGGCGACTCTGCCTTCCTGGGGCTCCAAACCTCGGTCAGAAGGGGAACCGATCCCGTTTACTCTGCGCCGAGCACTGCCGCGTGGAGGTGCCGGTGGAACCGCTGCCCCGACCACGAGAGTCACGCTGGCGACTCGTGTGTTTCCACCACTGGGGGATCTTCTGCTCCGTGAGCGACCAGACTTTGTCTGAAAGTGTGGTGTCCTCTAGTTCTCCGCGCCTTCCCTGAGAGTTGCAATCCCGGGATGTTAGCGATCGGCCATGTTGGACCGTTCTCCTCTTTCCCCATTTCTTAGTCAAAAGCAGTATGAAGAAACTGTGAAGATTTTTTTTTTGAGACAGAGTCTCAAGCTTTCGCCTAGGCTGGAGTGAAGTGGCATGATCTTGGCTCAGCTCACTACAACCTCTGCTGCCCAGTGGGTTCAAGCAATTCTCCTACCTTGGCCCCCGGAATAGCTGAGATTATAGGTGCCTGCCACCAAGCCCAGCTTATTTCTGTATTTTTAGTAGAGATAGGGTTTTGCCATGTTGGCCAGGCTGATTTCAAACTCCTTACCTCAGGTGATCTGCCTGCCTCGGCCTCCCAAAGCACTAGGATTACAGGCATGAGCCACTGTGTCTGGCCACAACTCAAAAGTATTCTTAGATAAAAGACTTCTTATAAATCCTTTCCATATAAGCCAGCATTAGAGGGACTAGAAAACCAATTATCTTTTGGAACTTTCTCTACTAAGTAGTAGTAAATAAAGGAAAAATAGGAATATCCCCTAACAATGTGGTGAGAAAGTAGGAGAGAGGGGTATATTTTTAAAAATATATACATCATAAAAATAAAACAATGTCTTCTCAAGTTGCATGAAAAATCTCAAGGTGGTTTAAAAACACTTGTGGAAAAGAATTTTTCTATTACTAGTAAGACTGAATCTGAATCAGAATTACTAGTCTTAACTTTGACACTAAAAAATAATTATGTTTGGCTGGCCAGGCGCAGTGGCTCCCACCTGTAACCCCAGTACTTTGGGAGGCCGAGGCGGGCAGATCACCAGAGGTTGGGAGATCGAGACCAGCCTAACCAACATGGAGAAACGCCATCTCTACTAAATACAAAAAATTAGCTGGGCGTGGTGGCGCATGCCTGTAATCCCAGCTACTTGGGAGGCTGAGGCAGGATAATCGCTTGAACCCAGGAGGCGGAGGCTGCGGTGAGTAGAGATCGCACCATTGCACTCCAGCTGGGGCAACAAGAATGAAACTCCATCTCAGAAAAAAAATAAAAAGTATGTTTGTCAAGATTCCTAATTGGCTAATCTTAATTTTTGATGAATGTGGTAACTTACTACAGTAGGATAAAGGGGTCTCTGACACTCAGGATTTTGTTTGTTTGTTTGTTTTCTAAAGCTTTTTTGTGGAGGCATGGAGTGAAGAGGCTTAGTGTTTGGTCCTAAAACGCAAGAGAAGGTAAAAAGAATGAGAAGCCAGCAATGTAAACTGAAGTAAAAGGCCATTTAATTAAAGTTGGGTTTTATTAACAATTTGAAGGGAACTTCAGTGTCCAGTAAGAAGCCTGTTTATTAATGAGTCTACTTGGAAACTTTGTCAAAATAATAGTTCTCACATGACTAGCTACATCAGAATTATCTGGGGTATCTTAAAAATGAAAGCAAAACCAGCATTCCAGGCACCTTAACAAAGTTTATTAGGTTCCTCAAAGGAGGGAGTACTTAACAAGACTTTGGTGAAAGAGCTCCTAAGAAGAGAGTTGTGTGTGTGGCAGAATTAATTCCAGGCAAACAGCACATGTAGAGGTAACAGATGGCAGACTAAGAAACTGAGTATATAATAAAGTGCTACACTGAATATTTCACAAATAAAACTTTTCTTTTAGGACAGATTCTCTGAAGTTTAATAACTGAAACAAAAGGTTTGCTCTTGAACTTTAAGCTTGCTAAATATTGCTAAACTGCTTCCTTGAAGGTTATATGAACTTGCTACATATCAGCAGTAAGTATGAAAACACTATTATTCTGCTCTTTACTTTCCTTCAGTATAGCACTTGTTTTATAAAACTCTGCAGATTCAGAAAATGAGTTTCAAAATCTTAAATTGGTAATTATTTTACTAAGCTGCACTTTTTTGCCTATGTTGTCATTTATCCATAAGTAACTTTCATAAAGTCTTTATTTTTAATAAGCTATAAACACTTCATAATTTTTTTCAAACTTTATGATAGTGGTTTAAAGTTATAAAAGTTGTAAATTTTCATATAACTGAAGATTTAATTTCTTTGTGATTCCTTTTATATTCAAAAATTCTTCCTTCCTCCAGAGAGCTGATACTCAACATTGAAAAAAACATTTTTTTGTTGTATTTTAAAAATACTTAGGCCAGGTGCAGTGGTTCACACCTGTAATCACAGTGCTTTGAGAGGCCAAGGTGAATGGATTGCCCTGAGGTCAGAAGTTCAAGACCAGCCTGGCCAACATGGCAAAACCCCTGTCTCTACTAAAAATACAAAAATTCCGGGTATGGTGGTGTGCCTGTAATCTCAGCTACTAGGGAGGCTGAGTCAGGAGAACTGCTTGAACCCAGGAGGTGGAGGATGCGGTGAATCAAGACTGCACCACTGCACTCCAACCTGGGCAACAGAGTGAGACTCCATCTCAAAAAATAAATAAAAAATAAATACAAATACTGAATCTACAGGAAATATTTTATGCAGTGAAAATATTACTTTTCCCAAAGGATTACCACTTTTCCAAGATGATTACTTACTAAATAATCCTTCCCCTTCTCACTTATTTGTAACGCCTTATTTATCATATATTCAAATGTTATATACTACAGGGTCTAAATAAGAGGAATTGTATTTCAGTGATCTATTCTTCCATTAATATGTTTTAGTATCCTGTCTGATAGATTAATTCTCCTCCATTACTTTTATGTTTCAAAATTGAAACTCTGCTCTTCTTGTCTACTATTTCTCCCCAACCTTTTCAAACATCTATCTCCCTCCCCACCCTGCAATCATTCACTGGATTTTTAATGAACTCCATTGAACCTGTAAAATATACGTATTTTTATATGACAGCTCTTAAAGTTTTGTCATCTTCTTCTAAGTCATATGTGTTTCTCACTGATAGTACCCTAATTTTTCACATTCCTGTCTCTCAGGAACAGCATTTTTCTTTGTGTTTTCTAATTTGTAACTTCTGGCATAGTTCTATTGCACTGACTCTGGTTAGCTACACCAGTTCAACACCTGAGTAACTCTTAAGTTTTTAATTTACTCAACTTAGGTGAGGATACAGAAGGTTTCACATTGGATAGAAGAAGATAAGTGGGGAAGGTCATAGTTGAATTCGTTTTTGCTAGTTATAATTTCTTAACAGGTTAACATTAAGGAAAAAAAAAAACCTGCTTCAAAAAGTACACTGAAGAACATACACTTTTTGTTTTTAATTTCAAATACCTCTTCGGGGAAGCACTAAGGTTAGTTTAGAAATGCCAGCAGCTCTGAATTATAAAGCTATCATTAGCATCCCAACAAGTACAATAGAAACTTAAAATTACTGAGAGTACTTTATTAATAAAACTACAATCAGCAGAACCTCACATTTTGTTAGAGATAATGATTAGAACTCCCCTCCCTATATCAGATCTTCTAATTAATTTTTATATAGGCCTCTTATTTATATTAGCCACATCAAGCCTAACAGTCTACTCTATTCTATGATCAGGATGAGCATCTAAATCAAAATATGAACTAACTGGTACTTTACGAATTAGAGCCCAGACAACTGGAATACAGAGCTTTCTTTAATTTAAGGAGGTACCTCTAACTTACTGTTATTCTCCCTCTCCCCAGCCATGAATAGTACCAGAACTAAATGAATACACAAGGCATCAAAACTTCTATTTCAAACAACAGGTTTCACAGTAACTAGTTCACCCAGGCTGGAGTAGAGTGGCACAATCTCGGCTCGCTGCAACCTTTGCCTCCAGGGCTCAAGAGATTCTCATACCTCAGTCTCCGGAATAGCTGGAATTACAGGTGCATGGCACCATATCCAGCTAATTTTTGTATTGTTAGTAGACGGAGTTTTACCATCTTGACTAGGCTAGTCTTGAACTCCTAACCTCAAGTGATCTGCTTGCCTCAGTCTCCCAAAGTGGTGGGATTAGAGATGTAAGCCACCATGCCTGGGCTCCCAGTAACTAGTTCTAATTTGATCTAAAGATTACTAAACACTTATTTGTTGTAATAAATGGTAGAGTCTCAGAATATCAAAGTAATTTTACATTTTACTTTTATGATGGTTATGATTCTGTTTGCCCCATTAAAATTCTAGTGTAATTCATCCATTAAATATATCAGAATATTTTAAATAATTTTTTTCATATTACGTAAATGTAACACCAATTATATCTTCCCTTCTTTTCCCCAAGTCTTAGCAAACATAATCTTCAAATCAAAATGCTAAAAAGTTATTACAAATTCAAACTGCTTACCATGATACCACCATTTTGTTTTCTTTGGATTCTTGTTACATGTTCGCACATAAAAAGAATTATCTGGTGGTCGTCTCTGAAACAAAAAAGAATTTGTTAGACAAAGTCAAAAAACAGTAAAACTAAGAGGGAGGCAGTTTTAATAAAAGCTTAAGCAAAATTAACCTAAAATGCATGAAACAATATAAACATGGAAAGCATATGTAAAAGAATAAAAACTAAAAATGTATTCCAGGAAATGTAGATGCTTAACAACTAAATTAAAAAAAAAAAAAATAAGGGTGTTTGTGTGTCACCTGTGTTAGGTTCCAATGTTATCAGGAGAGAATGACTATTACACCAGAAGGGGAAACATTAAGTTGCAAAGAATTTTGGTCTGATGTATCTTGTTAGTTCCCTGGAAATAATTTAATAAATACCTTTGTGAGCTCATTAAAAGTCAGGTGAGGTGGCTCAGTCTGTAATCCTAGCACTTTAGTACGTCAAGGTGGGAGGATCACTTGAGCCCAGGAGTTCAAGACCAGCCTGGGCAACATAGTGAGACCTCATCTCTATTAAAAAACAAAACTGGGCAGCTACAGTGGCTAACGCCTGTAATCCCAGTACTTTGGGAGGCTGAGGTAGGTGAATCACCTGAGGTCAGGAGTTAGAGACCAGCCTGGCCAACATGGTGAAACCCAGTCTCCACTAAAAATACAAAAAACATAGCTGGGCATGGTGGCGGGCACCTGTAATCCCGCTACCTGGGAGGCTGAGGCAGAATTGCTTGAACCCAGGAGGCAGAAGTTGGAGTGAGCCCAGATCATGCCACTGTACTCCAGCCTATGTGACAGAGTGAGACTCTGTCTCATAAATAAACAAACAAAACAAAAAACCAGAAAAAGCCTACTAGATTTGTCTAGAGAAGTCAAGCAATGTACAAACCTCCACAAAGAACTATTTTTTTTTTTTTTTTTGAGACGGAGTTTCGCTCTTGTTACCCAAGCTGGAGTGCAATGGCACGATCTCGGCTCACCGCAACCTCCGCCTCCTGGGTTCAGGCACTTCTCCTACTTCAGCCTCCTGTGTAGCTGAAATTACAGGCATGTGCCCACCTAATTTTTTTTTTTTTGTATTTTTAGTAGAGACGGGGTTTCACCATGTTGACCAGGATGGTCTCAATCTCTTGACCTTGTGATCCACCCGCCTCGGCCTCCCAAAGTGCTGGCTTGAGCCACCGCGCCCGGCCAAAGAACTATTTTTTTACTATAATAGAATAACATCAAAGATAGACCAGAAGATTCAGTTTCTAAACAATACTCGAGAAAAAAAGGGAAAAAATATATATTGGCATTTCTACTATAATTGGCCTCTCTGCTGTACTTTACGCCCTGACTAGAACAATATGAGAAATATATGGCAGTTCTGCAAGGGAGCTACATCAGATAAAGTGATGCCAACAACACTGAAGATATATTATGGAAGAGATTTTTCCTGAAATCTATTGGATACTAACCAGACAAAATAAAATGTCACTCTCTACATAGAATTAGAAATGTCAAATTTGTATCAGAGCTATATTAAAGTTTATAGATATGACAGCTATCCTTATCCTTTAGTGTCCTTTATGCCTACTTTCAGAATCATCCTGATAACTTTTTTTCCTATCCTTAAATATTTTATAGTGTATACATAGAATTTATTTCAGACATAAATCTGCTTAGCTAAACTAATGAAAATAAAGATTAGGGGAATCATTTCCTCTGAGGCTAATGAAAATAAATGTGTTTGGTATGATATCATTTAAGGAAAGTCTAACCAGAAAGCAATGGTGAGTAGGACTCTGTGATAGCAGGACGGAAAACAGCAAGTCAATTTGACACTTCTAAAATTCATATATATACATAACTTTCATCCTAGTTGAACCTCATAATGCCCTGTGTGTTAATATTAATTTAACAACAATAAAAAAATGTTACAGCACAAGACATGAAAGTATCCCAAGTTAATCTGGGGATACAATTAGAGAAAATTCCTAAAAAATTAATATTATGAAATTAGATACTTCAAGGAAGGGATGATTCTACAAAGTCAAATCTATGTTCATACGGAATTGGTACTACTACAGCAAATAATTTCACAAATTCATTTTATGTATATATTGATTAGAACCCAAGAATCATCAGAAAAGTCTTCAAAAAATATTTAGAAAAAAATACCCATTCTCATTTGCTTAAATCACCAATCTCCCTCTTAAGTGATCAGGGAGATATTGTTCTTAGAAAAGAAACTAAACAAAAGAAAGCTTATGAAATTGTTTTAGGAATGGGATACAAACTGCAAAGTGTGAACGATGTAAGTGTATTATAAAGGCATGTGAGTAAAGTGGCATTTACTGAAAGGCCCATGATCAAAATATCAGAAATTATCTTTAATCCACTGTAATCTAATGACATACTGAATTTAAATACCTTCAGCTCATGGAACCACTCCTGACTGTGTAAAAGGAAACTGGAATAAAAGAATTATGACTAGAGTCTCAAACACCTAAAGTAAAATATTTTAATAGTAATAGAATTAACTATCAAAGTAAAGCCCATAGAACCATGTCTACTACAGAATAAACTTTACCCATTTTAACAGTAAAACATGTAAGTGGGTATTTAAAATACTGTTTTGTTTTGTTTGAGGCAGAGTCTTGCTCTATTGCCACAGGCTGAAGTGCAGTGGTGCGATCTCAGCTTACTGCAACCCTGACCTCCTGGGTTTAAGCAATTCTCGTGCATCAGCCACCCAAGTAGCTGGGTCTACAGGCATGCACCACCACACCCAGCTAATTTTTCTATTCTTAGTTGATGGCGTTTAGCCATTTTGCCTAGGCTGGTCTCGAACTCCTGGCCTCAAGTGATCCACTGCACCTTGCCTAAAAGACTTTTTAAGGTTTCTTTGGAGCTGGATCCTCTCAATGCCAAAGAAAATTTCCTTTTCATCTTTGTAACTTATCACTTAGCACAGTAAAAGTAGCACATACTAGTAAATTTTTTGAATTTTATCATATTTGATGGAAATCCTGACTTCCAGATCATCTTGTTAAACATATTATACAATGGTAACAGTAAAAATACAGTTTATTAGTGCTTTAAATGGAATGATTAGTCTTATATTAAGTATGCAAGAAACACTATTAGCAGACAATTAGAATGTAAGGGGAACCGTGAAGGTTAAATGATGATGAAGAAAACATACAGAATATAGTCATTCTCTAGTTTTTAATAATAATACATTTAAATGTAAACAAAATCTAATAATCATGAGGCACATGCAAGACTATATACAGATATCGCTGATGTTCACCTCTTCATAACTTTCTTATTAAATCCTGTTGTTACCATCTTACCTTTCTATAGACTTAAAGCATAACAGGAACATAGAAGGCCTTATACCCACAAACTGCTTTGCCCTACACATAAAAGTTTAACACTTGTATGTGCTGGGGTGGGTGAGAGGAGAAAATATAAAAGCAATAAGCAACAAATGAGTAAAAACAAAACAAAAGCAATTTAACCCATTATTTCATATGCTGTGGCTTAGAGTGCTTCCGGTTCTAAATAACCTATCATTTTAAAATGAACTATTATCTTAAACGTTCTCCAAATACTAATTTAATAAAAATGGCAATCAGTTCAATTTGGAGAACAGAGAAGAAAACTGCAAAACACAAATAGCTCCCTAACTACGAGGGCAAATTTGTTTTTCCTTTAAACAGAATGCAAAAGGAAACCCTCATGGGGATTTAAGAGGGATTTTAAAATGTAGAAATACATGAATATTATGCTATACTAACCCTCAAGCAGGAATAAGAGGATCAGAAATGCACAGAGGATTCAGACACCTTTAAAGGGTATAAGGGTATCCTAAATTTATGTATGTATTTTAAATTTACTGTATTATTTTTGAGATGGAGTCTCACTCTGTCACCCAGGCTGGAGTGCAGTAGCACGATCTTGGCTCACTGAAACCTCTGCCTCCTGGGTTCAAGCGATTCTCCTACCACAAGTCTCTCACACAGCTGGGATTAGAAATGCACACCATCACATCCAGCTAATTTTTGTATTTTTAGTAGAGACGGGTTTCACCATGTTGGCCAGGCTGGCCTCTAACTCCTGACCTCAGGTGATCTGCCTGCTTCGGCCTCCCAGCAAAGTGCTGGGATTACAGGCATGAGCCACGGAAGCCAGCCTACATTTTAAATTTAGTAAGTGATTTTTTCTTTCTGTTTCTCACCCCCCCCACCGCCACTTCCATTAGACAGACACAGAATCTGTGGATTAATAAAGGAGAACAGGAAGAAACATCCTGAAAATTCTACTGGTAAATTGGTCTTCCTCCTTCAACCTAATTATTAGGATAGGAAAGCTCTGGTTCCTGAAAAATTCCCTGAAACATGCTGGTAGGGTGGGAGCTGGCGGAGGGGAGAAGGAAGCTATGATGCATATTTCTGAGGCTTTCCACTGTGAAATCCACAAAAAGAATTTCTTGTACACTTTTACCCTGTGCATGCTTTTGGGAATAAAATCAGATTATTTAAGAACATGTGCACACATTTCCTGTTTAAAAAAATATGAAACAGTAAGTCTGGCTTCTACCCCATTCAACATTTAAAACTTCTATTTGGAATGAAAGGTATCAAAATAATTTTCCAATTTATTATTAAACGTGAAATTCCCTATAGTTTTAAAATAAAAAAGTATAAGTCCTTTCTCCAAATAAAAATAATTACATATTAAAATTGTTTATCTACCTAAAGTGAGAGAAGAGATATTTTCTGGAATAATTCTGAAAAGTCCTACCTTTTCTTTGCAGCTGGAAAGCATGCTAATAATGCTAAGACAAACTGATTGGACTGAGAGCGCTGGGGACCAGTCTTCTGTTAGAATGGATAAACAGATATGACCATTGCTATAAACATGAGGATGAACAGGAATATTTTCACCAGTAAACATGACCTAAGAGAGAATAAAATTCCATTAAAACTCAAATATTCTCTATAACCAAAAACTAGTCTCCACATATAACAAGTATTGACTGTACAAAAACAAAATAAAAACAAACCAAAATCAGTGCCAGGAACATGATAAACAACTGCTTATTTGTTTACTCTCATTAACTCAGTAAGTACTGGTTTCACTGAATGAATAACCATGTAGTAGGGAAAAAAAATCCAAATTATTTTTTATTTTGGTTATTTTTGATAAATTCTCCTTAAAAATTCTAAACTACTACATATTTTTTCACTGTAAGAATGATATTTTCAAATTCTATTCATTGCTCTCTGCATATAAAAATCAAGTATGTTAAAATTCCAAACGAAAATATTCAATTTTGGGAAAATATGAATGACAGGTGGTAGGAACACTCCTACTACTATTACCTGTAACAATGTTAGCGCTAATATGCATGTACAAAGGGAAATGATTGCTATATATTCCACCTCCTCTAAACTCACACATCCATTATGACAGGCACAAGTTACTAGCTGTTAATCAGTATATAACTATGTGCCTAGACAAAAAATACAAAAGCTGACCAAATCTCCCAACTACTTGCTGTTCTACTCTCCTTTTGCTTTCACTCAATTCTTGTACACTGTTTGTCCTTTCTCTACCTTGCCTCAGCAATGTTTTGAATGGTAATACATCCATTATTTTCTTCCTTTGCCCTAATAATTCAATAAATATCCTATAATATTTTTTCTTAAACTTGTTTACCTACACAAATAGGCAGGAGAATAAATTCATATATCCTGAGGAATCTGTAAGCATAGTCCAAAGTTGTTCGAAGAAAGCAGATGTCTTATGTTTATACTGTGAACTATATATCTTCTGCAGGTTAGCAGTAATTCCTAACTCCTGATCTCGCCATTAAAAAAAAAAAAAAAAAACATAGCTGAGGATCTGGCTAAAAATACAAATTTGAGGCTGGGTGCGATGGCTCATGCCTGTAATCCCAACACTTTGGGAGGCTAAGGGGGGTGGTGAATCACCTGAGGTCAGGAGTTCGAGACCAGTCTGGCCAACATGGTGAAACCCTGCCCTCTAATAAAAATACAAAAATTAGCTAGGTGTGGTGGCAGGCACCCGTAATCTCAGCTACTAGGGAGGCTGAGGCAAGAGAATTTCTGGAACCCAGGAGGTAGAGGGTGAGCTGAGATCATGCCACTGAACTCCAGCTTGGGCAACAATAATGAGACAAATTCAAGTGTCCTACTTTCACAGATTCTGATTTAGTAGATATGATATTTTTATAAAGCTCATCAGATATAAACCAACAATTCCTAAATCAGATTTACAGCATCTCTCTCAGCCCTGCAACCTGCCTCATAACCAACTACAGCAGAGTATTAGTAAGGAGAAATCTTACCTTAAATTATAGCAGAAACTGACAAAAGATATACGAGTATTGCTTTAGACATACCCTTTTCTCTTTAAAGAGCAGAAAAAAGAACCAGTCAGGTAAGTATAAATAGAGTAAAGTATGCTGTAGTTTAATATGGAATATGTTATAGGAAATTACCATAAGCTAAGGTTTTATAGATATTCTAAGTATCTAGCTATGAATCTGATTTTGTCACAATTTTACAAAGACTTACATGTTAACAAAACAGTCTTTCATATGAGTAGGAGTCTTCTAATTCAAATATATTAACTAACATTGGGACACAGTTCCTTGGCTGAGGCTAAATAAGAGAGCAAAAGGCATTTTTTCCCCCAAAGGAATGATTTTCCATACTTGCACATTTTTTTTTTTTTAATTTAAATTATGGACATCAACCCTCTATTCCCACTTAAAAAAAAAAAAAAAGTTAAAAAGCAAAAGTAAAGTCTCAAAATAATAGAAATCAAGTCGCTCATCCTACCTAATTACACAAGGCCCCTGAAAGGACTTTGACTTTGTAATGGCTATGCTCTAAGCATGCCATTTATCCCAATTATATTCTCTCAGTGCTAGTGCCCTCTTCATTACTTTTTGCTAAAAAAAAGTATCGCTTTGTAAAAGAAAACATGCTTAAATGGTTTTATAGTTCTACACTTTCAGTCTGTCCACAATATTTAATAAAATTTTATTTTTAATAAATATGAGCTATTGTTTTTACATCATATGCATCTAATATTACCATGTGTTACAGATGTGGAAAATGGGAGTTTACAAATCTTACAGACTGTGTATCTGCATTGGGATATTCATTTTGCCATAAAAAGCCATTTGACCAGTAGGATATTTTCATTAAAACACAAGCAATACCCAGGAGTTCATTATCTGGCCACAATTGTTTTTTAAAAGAGATTTTTTTCCCCAGTAAGGTCTGTCTCAAGAAGTCAAGAACAATAGTGATCTGAAAGTACAAAAAAAAAAAAAACCAAACAAAAAAAACTGCCAAATTATCTTCTTTGGCAAAACTGAATCACCAACCTTTTAAGAAAAAAGTAACGCTAAGGTTACCACATGTTTCCACCAGCCAATTCAGAGCACAAAGAAGCAGTATTTATCCTAAAGAGAAATGATTATAAACTAAATCACTTGGCCTGAGAGCCAGAGGTAGGCATGAACCAAAAACAACTCAGGAGAAAGGAGAAAGAAGAGTGATGAGCAGCAGTAGAAAACACCTACAGCAGAAGCAGTAGACACTCTAAGCAAAAAAGAGAGCCAGAAACAAGAGGACAGAAACAACTCTGAAGTAAAACGGGACTAAGATAAAAATAATTCAGATCAGATCTCAATAACCTTTAAATAAAACAGCAGGGGCTTTTTAACATTCTGCATGCAGGGCAAATTCATGAAACTTTTAGCAACTTGAAAATTTTAGCAACCAAAACAAGGGAAATTAATTATTTGCATATATTATAATAGGTAACCCCGAGGGCCTAACTGGCCAGATACAGAATTTTAGAAGTTTATCTAAACATGTAAAGGGTGAATTTACATGCCACAGGTGAATTTCTGGAAGGAAAAAAAAAAAAGGAAAAATTTTTTCAATAGTTCATTCATATAAAAGGCAAATAAGCACAGATTCCACAAATAGTATTTTTTCTTTTCGAGACAGAGTTTCACCCTTGCTGCCCAGGCTACAGTACAATGGCACGATCTTGGCTCACTACAACCTTGTCCTCCCCCGTTCAAACAATTCTGCCTTAGCCTCCCAAGTAGCTGAGATTACAGGTATGCACCACCACACCCAGCTAATTTATTACAATGACTTAACAAAAATCAGTAATTGAAAGTAGACTTGTAATTGTACACTTCTATATGTTTATACACTTTACCAGAAACCTCTGCATTATTGCTAAGAACAAAATAAAGGATGGATATTAGGTAACTTTCTAATATGAAATTCAAGAATTTCCAAACATCAAACCCAGTACTGAGATCTTACCACAAAATACTGTTCAGACTACTGGTGCAGAAGTAGTTCAAAAGTCAATCACCTAACATGGTGTCAAGCTAGGTCAAAACACAGTATAAGCTGGGCGTGGTGGCTCATGCCTATAATCCAAGCACTTTGGAGGCCAAGGTGGGCAGATCACCTGAGGTCGGGAGTTCAAGACCAGCCTAACATGGTGAAACCCAATTTAAAAAAAAAAAAAAAAAAGGAAAACACAGTATATACAAATGAGCAGTACGAAACAATATAATTATAAAAGCCAATCTACAATATGGATACCAACGTTTTTCCAGGGACAGTATGAGGAAAATGTGTTCTCTGATTACAATTATAAGCAAATGATAGTACTTAATGTTTAACTACATAAACTGACCATACAAGCAATGAGTTTATTGTTGTAATGGAAACTAAATCAGATATTTAATTATGTATAACATATGATATGGGTAGTCTACCATAAATGGCAGGTATTTGACAAAAATGATTGAAGATTGGAATTTTAGCATAGCTTTCAATCCAATTTTCTCTTTTTAGTCCTCTCATATATATCAGCAAGCATCCATAAGTGTTCCCTGATACTCTGTAATGACCATTACCATGCAACTATAGATGTACTGCAAAGACAAAATTATTGGGCACAATGAAACTAAACTTGGATTGCCTTGGATGGTAATCATTCTCTTATACTCTGTGTTCTCTCAGCCTACCAGTCTAATCCTCTGTCTTCCTTCTCCTTGACCCCCAAGTCTTCAGTGAATAGGGTTCACTGTTCACCTTCTTTCTGGGGGCCAAAGATGCTTGACAATTTAAGGCAATAAAAATTGTTACTCAGAGACTTTGGAAAGCTTGAACATCACCTCATGAAAGAGGATGGAAAATCAGACCAGGAAAAAAAGACAAGATGAGGACATCATGAAAATAGTTCTCGATCTCTTCAATAAATGAATTTTGAGCAACAGAAAAGGGTCTGTGGTAAGGGGGCATAAACAGGAGAGGGTTAAAGCTTTATAATCAAGACAATTGTACTTCCAGCACCACTCTTAGTATCAAAAGGGCTTCAAATAAAAGAGACACTGTTCCCTTCCCTCTAAAATAAGTATTTACCCTACTTCTAAAATACTGAAAATTTTCTCACCAAATAGTTAAAAATCTCAAAAACAATAACCCTGTGTAACTGGGAGGTTTAAAGGTAGGATAAATCAGCTGCTGTGACTCACGCCTGTAATCCCAGCACTTTGGGAGGCTGAGGCAGGTGGATCACTTGAGGTCAGGAGTTCCAGACAAGCCTGGCCAACATGGTAAAACATCATCTCTCCTAAAAATACAAAAATTAAATGAGTGTTGTGGTGCATGCCTATAACCCCAGCTGCTCAGGTGGCTGAGGCAGGAGAATCATTTGAACCCAGGAGGTGGAGGTTCCAGTGAGCAGAGATCATGCTACTGCACTCCAGCCTGAGTGACACAGTGAGACCTTGTCTCAATAAAAAATAAGTAAAGGTGACATAGATGTATTTCAGATTTGTTCAACTCAAATAGAATGTTTTAACAGAAAAAAAGGGTATAACTATTGGACATGTAAAGTAATAGAAGAATGTTATCTTGGATGTAGACACAAAAAATAGTAGTGTCAAGATACTAAGCTTGTGGACTTCAGTTGTTTTTTTTTTTTTTTTTTTTTTGGTTTGGTTTGGTTTTTGAGATGGAGTCTCACTCTATTGCCCAGGCTGGAATGCAGTGGTGTGATCTTGGCTCACTGCAACCTCCACCTCCTAGGTTTAAGCAATTCTCCTGCCTCAGCCTCTGAGTAGCTGGGACTACAGGTGCATACCACCACGCCTAGCTAATTTTTGCATTTTTAGTAGGGGTTTCCCTGTGTTGGCCAGGCTAGTCTCAAACTCCTGACCTCAAGTTATCTGCCCTCCTTGGCCTCCCAAAGTGCTGGGATTACACCCATGAGCCATCATACTCAGCTGTGCACTTCAGAGTTTTGATGGAGATGGGCCATTCCTCCTAATACCAATGAGAGAAACGTCAAGCTTCTTTCACACTGCAAGACCCTTTTTGATGAGCCGCAAAATATCATTCCACTCTCTTCTCCTGCTGTAATCCCCACATGTATCGACACATGAAACTACAACAGCTAATATGCTCACAAATCTGAAGAGGCCAAGTCCTTTCACACCTTGCCCTGTATTTTTCACATAAACTCTTTGTCCTTTAAGGCCCAGTTCAACCTTGGTTGTTTTCCCTTTTGCTCCCAAAGCATACAATTCAAACATCAGTTAACTGTCTATACATCTGTATACACCAAAAATCATGGAGTCTTCCTTGACTCTTCTCCCTCAGTTATACTCCAAATTAATCCATAAGCAAATCCTGTTGATTCAACCATTAAAACAGATCCAAAATATGACCACCTTCCAAAAAGTCCACTTCTACCCTTCTGGTGCAAGTCACCATCATCTCTCACCTGCGTTACTGTAATGTTCCATCTCATCTCCTTGCACCTTTAATGCCCTGAACAGTTTTTATGCCACACACAACAGCCAGACTGTTCTTTTTAACTTTAAATAGGATTACATTGTTCCTCTGATCGAAATCTTCCAAAGGCTTCCTCATCTCACTAAGAGTAACAAGTCAAAATTCTTCCAATGGGCTGTAAATGTCCTATGCAATCTGTGATGACCCCTCCAGTCAAAATGATCTCTCTGACCGATACAGTTTAGATGTCTGTCATGTCCAAATCTCATGTTGAAATGTAACCCCCAATGTTGGAGGTGTGGGAGGTGTTTGTGGCACTGGGATGGATGCTCTTATGAATGACTTGGTGATGTCCTCAACAGTGAATGATTTCTCTTGAGATCTGGTTGTTTAAAAGTATGTGGCACCTTGCCACTGACTCTTGCTCTCACACTCACCATGGGAGACACCTGCTCCTTCTATATCTTCTGCCATGACGGTAAGTTTCCTGAGGCCATCACCAGAAGATGGCAACACTATGCTTTTGTACAGCCTGCACAACTATATAAATCTCTTTTCTTTATAAACTACCCAGTCTCGGGTATTTCTTTATAGCAGTGCAAAAATGGCCTAATACACTGACCTAGGCCTTACATTGCCCTTCCTGTTTATACACTACTCCAGGGACCCATCCTGAATGTTCCAGATTTCGAGCCTTTGTATTTTGTCTTCACTTGTTCTCTCAACTCTTTCAAATGGCTTACTCCTGCACATCTTTCAGATCTCTCCTCCAGTGTCACCTTCTCACTGAAGTCTTTCCAACAACTATCCAATATTTCAATACCCTCATCCCCCGCACCATCTTCCACACTATATGTATTTAACTCATTGCTTACTGTCTCTTCCCACAAGAATGCAAACTCCACATAAGCAGGATTTTTGTTGTTTTTTCAGTTTTGGTTATCACGGAATCACCGGCACCCAGCACAGCGTCTGTCTCATGATACGTGCTCAAGAAATACAGAATAAGTATTTACCTATCCAAATACTAAACAGATTATAGACTGTTTAAAGGCAGGCCCAATGCCTTTTAAATCTCTGTATTCTCTCCCCTCTCTGAGGAAGAAACAGTATTTGATGTCAAATAAATGCCCAATACATGTTGAATTAACCAACGATTTCGCTGTATCCTAAGAAAACAGAATATATACATTGATATTTTCTGTATGGCTGACAGTAAATGTACATTAGTGGCAAGCAGTGATGAAAAGATGCCTCATCTCTGTTTCCATATTAACTGACAAATTATTTCTTATTATTCTTTCTTTTAAGGCAAATGACTGAGCCAAACATTTTAGAAAAGTGACTTTTTCATTGTAAGGCAGGACACAATATGAGATATTAATACAACTGGGAAGAGGAAAAACACAACAAACCATAATGGTGTGTAACAGTCTTATAGATCTCATTTACAGGTACAAAAGCAGTATTTTCACAACGAGATTAATCTATTCTAGAAATACTTCCCAAATTCTACTCTTGTAACTAGTGATAAACTCAGTATTGCTCATGTCATTGAAAGGTGAAAGACTTCCTTTTCTTTCTTTTTTAGAGATGGGGTCGCCCTACACTGCCCAGGCTGGTCTCAAACGCCTGGGCTTAAGTGATCCAGCTGCCTCATCCTCTCAAAGTGCCTGGACTACAGGCATGAGCTACCCACACCTAGCCAGAAAGATGAAAGACTAATTTATCTAACAAATGCTAATGCTACAGAGTTTCATCAAATAAAATTGTGGGAGAATTTTTTTTTTTTTGAGACGGAGTTTCGCTCTTGTTACCCAGGCTGGAGTGCAATGGCGCGTTCTCGGCTCACCGCAACCTCCACCTCCTGGGTTCAGGCAATTCTCCTGCCTCAGCCTCCTGAGTGGCTGGGATTACAGGCATGCATCACCATGCCCAGCCATTTTTTTGTATTTTTAGTAGAGACGGGGTTTCACCATGTTGACCAGGATGGTCTCGATCTCTTGACCTCGTGATCCACCCTCCTCGGCCTCCCAAAGTGCTGGGATTATAGGTGTGAGCCACCGCGCCCAGCCCTGTGGGGGAATTTTACTGCCCTGGAAGACTGATTCCAGTTGCTTTCCCAGGGCAGTGGATCTCTGGAAAATTTCAGTTATTGGAAAAATCTTGATGTCTATAAGCACATCAAGCATTGATGTTTGACCCATTATAATTATGTTAAAACCATATAGATTATGTATAAATACATTTTTAAAAATTTTAAAGTATTGCTGGCCTCAGAGTAGTTTTGTTATTTTCCTAATCAATGGATATTAGAATATATAGCCTCTATGCCATGAGAGGGACTAACAGAATTAACTGATACTAAAAAAGGAATCCTCACTGGGCCTGCCTATGATCCCAGTACTGTGACAGGCCAAGGCAGGTGGATCACTTGAGGACAGGAGTTCGAGACCAGCCCAGTCAACATGGAGAAACCTTTTCTCTACCAAAAATACAAAAAAATTAGCCGGGCATGGTAGTACATGCCTATAGATGCAGCTACTCAGAGAGGCTGAGGTGGAGGGAGGATGGCTTGAGCCCAGGAGGCAGAGGTTGTGGTGAGCTGAGATCATGCCACTTCACTCTAACCTGGGCAACAGTGAGACTTTGTCTCAAAAAAATAAATACACAAATAAATAAAAACAAAAAAAACCAGCTAGGCATGGTGGCACATGGCTGTAGCCCCTGCTACTCTGGAGGCTGAGGTGGAAGACCACTTGAACCCAGAAGCTGGAGGCTGCAGTGAGCTATGATTATACCACAGCATAGGTAGGTTACTTTTTTTGATCTGCCCCATCAAAAAAAGTGAATTTAAAAAGGAATCCTCATATTTCAAAAAGGGTGAAAATAATTGGCCTAGAGCTTTCAAAGGTATCATTTATTCCACATATAATCTTTGACTTTGAGAAAAAATAACTACATAGATAAGTAGGCATTTTTTCCACAATGGTACTTGCATCTAATTGGCAGTATGGTAAAGGAGGAAAGAAAAGACTTGGGTTTGGGTCTTGACTGTTCTATTAACTAGCTATTAAAACATGAACAAGCTTCAATTTCTTCACATATAAAATGAGGATGAGTTTACCTCCCCTGACCACATCATTAAAAGATATTAGAAGACAAAATCAGAATGGAAGTTAAATTATAAAGTATTATAAAAATATTGCCATACAGAATGCATGGAGGTACAAAAAAAGTTAAGTTTGGATGTGACTACACAGGGGCTTGAATGCCAGGCTAAAAACTTGATTCCATAGGAAATAAAAACCATTAGGAGGTTTTACTGTCAACGGGTGGGGAATTCTGGGGAATGTGGGGTGAGACAGTGCTGTGGAAGTGAAGTGGGGGTGGGGGGTGTAGTGTGGTATATAACCAATAAGATAACTGTGCCTTCAAAGAAATCTAAGGGCACCATGAAAGGATTCAAAGGAATCCAAAGACCTAAAGGCTACTGTAACTGTTCAATTAAAAGATAAAAACCTGGATTAGGCAGGCACGATGACTCACATATGTAATCCCAGCACTTTGGGAGGCCAAGGAGGTAGGCTTATCGCTTGCACCTGGAAGTTCGAATTAGTCTGGGCAACATGGCAAAACCCCATCTCTACAAAAATTAGCTGGGTATGGTGGTGGCATGCACCTGTAGTCCCAGCTGCTTGGGAGGCTGAGATGGGAGGATCACTTGAGCCCAGGAGGCAAAAGCTGCAGTGAGCCGAGATCGAGATCACACCTCTGTACTCCAACCTGGTGACAAACTGTCTCAAAACAAAACAAACAAAAAAACCGACTACAGCACTGACAGTAAGAAAGGAGTGCGCTGCCTTTCAAATGCAGGAGGGAGGAGTATAGAAAAAGAGAAAAATTTAATACAAAACAGACAGGTGGACAGTAACCCAGAATAAAGAAAAAAAAATTTTTTATTATTGGAAAGATCAAGTTTAGTTGTGTTAAATTAGAGATGTCTGGAGGTACTCAAGTATTTCAACAGGATATGAAATTAAGTCTTAAAAAAAGAGGTGTTCCCAGAACTGTAGTTCTGGGAGTTAGCTGCTTAAGGCGACTGAAGGTGAAGGAAGAGTGAGAAGAGTAACGGAGAGCTGAATAAAGAACCTGGATAATACCAATGTCAAAAGAGCGGGCAGAAATAAAATCAGGGAAGGAGAATAAAATGAATTTGAGGTAGAATGATGGAGAAATTATTACAAATGCTTGTAACTTACATAAATATTAAAAAAGAAATTCAACATTTTTAGATTTGATTTAGAATTAAATATTAAGGAAAGAGTTTAGAGAACACATTTTTGACTTGGTTTCATGCTTTACAAAAATCTGTAAGCTCCAAGAGTAAGCCTTCCCACACTCCCTAGTCAAAAGCTTCTGAGTTGGTGTGACATAGTCTTCCTTCCCATACCATCAATGAACTTAGTTGAAGGGAGACAAATAGGCTGAAGATGAAAAGGGATTGAGATTCCGTGTCTTCACACATTATAGAAATGATCCTGACCAGCCAGAATGCAATAAGAGAAAGTGATGACAATCTTCTGGAGAGATGTTTGTTTCGACTTTTTATTATAGTCTATAGATGCTTATTATAGACATCTAGAGATAACAATAGCACATACCCTTTCACTTAAAACAATTATCTCTTTACTTATAGCACAATACAATAACTGACTTCTATCTCTTCTCTTACATGACTAAGAAAAGACAAAGCTGTGTTTGGTATATTGTTTAAAGTGGCAATGAAATACCATTTTCCTCTAAATAGTATACTTCAGCATCCAACAAGCTAAATTTTCAGTATCTGGGAAATATTTCAGTTATTTGGTTCTATTTTCCAGAATAGCTCATTAGCTAGCAATACCAGAAGGAGCTGTCATTACACTTACCACTTTAGCCAACAGATATCAAAAGCCTCAAAGTTTAAAAATGAAGTGCTTTGTTATAATAATTCTCTGAAGAATAAGTAATTATAGTAACTCAGTCACCTATCTTACAAAGCCAGAAATCTGCAAGTCATCCTAAAGTCTTCCTTTCTCTAACCTCTGATTAATCATTTACCATATTTAAATAGCTCTCAAAAACATTCCTCTACCACCATTATCCCTTGTCTAAGTATTAAGCTATTAACTAAACTGACTGGGCATAAAAATTATCATAATCAGACTTTGGGTCGATGTTTAGATATTTAACATCTGGTGATGTACTCTGCCCTTCCAGTACTAAGAGGCTGCAAAGACAGCAAGTCAATGCAAAATCAAAGTACTACTTCCAAAGAAAACTTTTCTCTTCACCATGTGATTGATTCTATTATCTGACCAACAGGAAGTGCCTCCAGTTATTCCAAAATGCCAACTTGTCCCATATCCTAGAGCAGTTGTCCCCAATATTGTTGGCACAAGGGACCAGTCTGGTGGAAGACAATTTTTCCATGGATGGAGTGGGGTGTTGGATGATGGTTTTGGATTAAACTGTTCCATCTCAGATCAGGCATTAGATTTTCATAAGGAGCACACTACCTAGATCCCTCACTTCTGTAGTTCACAGTAACGCCTGTACTCCTATGAGAATTTAACACCACTGTTGATCTGACAGGAGGCAAAGCTCAGGCAGTAATGCTGCTCACTTCCTGCCGTGTGGCCCGACTCCTAACAGGCCGTGGACCAGAACCAGTCTGAAGCATGGAGGTTGGGGGGACCCCCGGCCTAGAGGCCTGGTTAGATTTCTATTCCCTTTTCTGCTAGCATTTATGGATAAGAAACAAACAGAATAATTTTAGAAGCACAAATGCAGTAAAGCCCTAATCCCAATGAAGTGTAATGTTCATAATATCTTGCTTATATTACAAATAAGATATTGAAACAGCAAATCCGTCTACATACATATAATTGATTTATATGTTTTTACTTAGTCAGACATCACTGGCATTTAGCTATCTAAAAAAAAAAATTTTAAAGCAAGGCAATTACCTGAGGAGAGTCAAAAGGATATCGACTACTAAATTTAAATAGAAGTTGAAACTTTTCCCCTTCATATAAGGTACCTGGTGCACCTTCCATGTCTACAATCCACCTAGAATAGAGGAAAGGCAAATTAAAAACTTAAGATAATAGAGACTGGGGTAAGGAGGAGAAAAGAGAACACCAACTACTTCCTATATACTAAGCACTGGGACAAGAGTTGTTTATCCATAACAGCACATGCTAGCCTCACAATAACTCTGAGTGTTAATACTCATGACATATCCCTTTCTCTGACACTCAGGGGTTAAATAACCAGATCAAGGTGAGACAGCCAGCAAGACAGAGCCAGGTCTAAAAAAACAAAATAAAAACTCAAACTTAGGTGTGCCAACACCAAAGCCTGTGGTCTTCCTACTTGATTTATACTACCTCATTTTTCCAAAATATCATTTCTACAATGCTAATATTATGTATTTTATATATAATATCAAACTAATCAACTGCTTTTCTGATTATTACTGGTGGAAGCCATGGAGAAGTACGTATAGACAATGACTACAAAGAACTGTAGCTGTCAGACTTATTTTTCTCGTCAGCATTCTACAGAAGATTAACAAGGAAAGGGGAACTAAACTGACATCAGTCCACTTACTCTGAGAGTTAAGCAAAGCTTTGTAGTGCCTTTCCTTTATCTCATACTATGTTTCAATTGTTTAATAAAGCCCAGAATAGATTTCTATGGCATCTATGCAAGCCTACTTTATTTTCACATGTAACAATCATATATATAAATGTGTTTTTATTTTTAGTCTATATACTATTTCTTGCTATTTTAAGATGGGGGAAGAATAAGGGAAAATGACAAGCAAAGATAACGGGGCAGCAGCCAAGCACAGTGGCTCAAGTCTGTAATTCCAGGACTTTGGGAGGCTGAGGTGGATGGATCATGAGGTCAGGAGATCGAGACCATCCTGGCTAACATGAAACCCCATCTCTACTAAAAAAAAAACACAAAAATTAGCTGGGCATGGTAGTGTGCACCTGTATTCCCAGCTACTGAGGAGGCTGAGACAGGACAATCACTTGAACCCGGGAGGCGGGAGCCAAGATTATACCACTACACTCCAGCCTGGGCAACAGAGCAAGACTCCGTTTCAAAAAATAAAAAAAAAAAGGTAACAGGGCAGCATTCGAAGCAAAAGTGAACTGAAGTCATTAACAATGAGTTCCTATTTATAGCTCTGTCACTTACAATTATTGTACACCTAGCCAATTCTCTTGAACTTTTCAGGTATTAAAACTTTCTTGTATTTTAAAACACAAGAAAACAAAATGAAGACAGAAAACACAGTGCTGGGATTCTAGTCATCACCATGTATACCATGAACTTAGGAATATGTAAAATGATAAATACGCCTATTCTCTAAAAGAAATCAGCTACAGTATACAGACTCTTAAGAGCATAGCTATTCATTTTTAGAATGCATGCTGAGTACCATACATGGTAATGAAAGATATGACCACAGACCCGAGAGACAATATTTTATAGTGAAATTAGACAGTTATAACTTAAGTTATACTGAAGTGGCAATTATAGTTAATCTTAACTAGTTGTGTAAGGCCTCTCCAATTTTAACTACCTCAATAATAAAACAGAATATAATTACGTCATAGTGTTGCTGGATAAATAACCCTACATATGTAAAAACCCTAGCACATTCCTGACTCTGAGCCAATGCATGGTAAATTAAATACACGACAAAAGCTGCATACAGAACAAAAAACTATATCTCTCTCTCTCTTTTTTTTTTTTTTTTTTTTTGAGACAGAGTCTCACTCTATTGCCCAGTATGGAGTGCAATGGTGTGATCTGGACTCACTGCAACCTCTGCCTCCTGGGCTCAAGCAATACTCCTTCTTCAGCCTCCCAAGTAGCTGAGATTACAGGCGTGCACTACCACGCCCACCTAATTTTTCTATTTTTAGTAGAGACAGGATTTTGCCAGGTTCCTTAGGCTAGTCTCCAACTCCTGACCTCTTGATCTGCCTGCCTCGGCCTCCCAAAGTGCTGGGATTACAGGCATGAGCCACCATGCCAGGCCCAAAGAAACTCCCCCTTTATATATTAGGTCCTTCATAGTCTTTTAAATTCCTTTTTGATTTTTCCACCCACATCCACTAGGCAGAGTGATATTCCCAAGAAAAATGGTGGTCTTTCATTCTGTTTAAATGGTAATTTTAGGACACTCAACGTAAATTTACATATGACCTATACTAACAAGCACAGCTTTTAAATAAGAGCTAAGCAAGTATCTCATCAATCCTTGTAGTATCTGTATGACAGGTCAAAGACAGCATAACTTCCAAGAGTTTCAGGTACTTTATAATAACTTTTTTTTGAGACAGGGTCTTATTCTGTCACCTAGGCTGGAGTTCTGCGGCACAATCAGGGCTCACTGCAGCCCTGACCTCCTGGGCTCAAGTGACTCCCACTTCAGACTCCTGAGTAGCTGGGAACACAGGCGCACACCACCATGCCCAGTTAACTTCTTAAATTTTTCTTTTTTTTAAGTAGAGATGGGGTCTCCCTATGTTGCCCAGGATGGTCTGGAACTCCTGGGCTCAAGGGATCCTCCTGCCCTGCCTCAGTCTCCCAAAGCATTGAGATTACAGGCATGATCCACCATACCAGGCCTAATAACTTTTTATTAGTTAATAAAGTAAGATATGTTTAGTGTAGAAACTTCAGAAAGGTATAAATAAAAATCACCCAGTGACAACCACTTTGAAAGTTTTTGGGGGTACACTTCATTCTAGTCATTCTGTTTCCTAGCCTCTATGAATGGCAGTCCAGTAGCTGTATTTTGTGCACACTTAAATTACATAAATTTAAACCATCAGGGTTTATGATTCCAATCATGAGCATATGCCCCAGATTAAGAATGTGACGAGACTACATAGGTTGTTCTCTCAATCAGTCTCAGTTCTTTAACACCTGTGAGTACCTAGTGCTCTGTAATTCTAATGTTTAAGCATTAGAATTTTTTATTTCTTCATACATCATGGTTCCTAATCGAAGATACAACCGTCTATTCCACTGTGGAGGAAAAACTGGCTCTGGTGGATTTATTAAAAGAGAATACATACCAATAAGGTCTTACTTAGGGATTTTTCAAAGATAATTATAACTATACAAAATTTTTACCTTACATGCTGACTACAGACTATAACTCAAGTGATGCCATTTTTCACTGCACTGCCTTGACAAATCTTTTCCATATTATTGGTATTTACACCATTGCCAAATTATCCCTAGAATTAGTAATGTTGAAATGAATCTAGTTAGTTCTAAGTCTTTTTCTGTATCTGTTCCTTTTTTAGGATGGTGTGTAGTAGGTCAAATAGGATAGTATTCACATTGTTTAAGGTCTCGATACATGCTACCAAATTGTCTTCCAGAAAGTTAAAAAAATTTTTTTTTTCTTTGAGTTCAAAGTAGGTGTATAGGTCTATAAGGCACATAAGGTATTTTGATACAAGCAAACAATGCATAATAATCCTATCAGTGTAAATGGGACATCCCATCACCTCAAGCAGTTATCCTTTCTGTTACAATCCAATTATACTTTCAGTTATTTGAAAATGAACAATAAATTACTGACTATAGTTACCCTTTTGTGCCATCAAATACTAGAGATCTTATTCATTCTATTTTTTGTACCCATCAGAAGCTTCTTAATGTGCTTTCAACATCCTCTTTATGCATCTTCCACACCCATATCCACATTTCATATACTCTTAACAATCTGGTTCTTTATAAGACTATCTTTATATCCTAGAAGATGGCACAAAGGTAAAACGTATACAGTTCATTTACAGTAAATCATTAAATCATTTTAAAAGAAAAATTCTTACCTGACCGATATCTCTAAATGATAGGATTTACTCTACAACAAAGGTATTGTTGCTTTGGCTGCTATAATTTGTGGCACTACCTGGTAATCCATTAAAATGTTTCTATTTGTAAAAATTTAAAACATTCCTTCAACTTTTTATAAATTGTGTTGTATGGTTTCCCCATCCTCTCAAAAAAGTAAAGGATGAAAGAGGAAGTAATTTCATTATTATCAGTTTCCTTGAGAGCTATAGAGACAGCTAATACAGAGACTTGGGATACTCTGAGGTAGGCTAATAAAAGGAGTGAGGAAAAAGATTAAAATGGGACATAATCTGCATCAGGAAGAAAAAAGTGTCAGTTTCATTTGAATAATAATATGCAACACAGCTGGGTGCAGTGGCTCATGCCTATAATCTCAGCACTTTGGAAGGCTGAGGCAGGAGATCACCTGAGGTCAAGAGTTCGAGACCAGCCTGAACAACATGGAGAAACCCAGTCTCTACTAAAAATACAAAAATTAGCCAGGTGTGGTGGCACATGCCTGTAATCCCAGCTACTCGGGAGGGAGGCTGAGGCAGGAGAATCACTAAAACCCAGGAGGCAGGGGTTGCACTGAGCCAAGATGGCGCCATGGCATTCCAGCCTGGGCAACAAGAGCAAAATTGTCTCAATAATAATAATAATAATATGCAACAAATGCCACTCTAAACGTATGCTCCATTTTTGGTTGTTTTAGAATAAGAGTTTCATATTTTCTATGTATTATATAAACAAAAAAATCAGTTTAAAACTCAACAGTTTTTTTTTTTGTTTTGAGATGGAGTCTCACTCTGTCACCAGGCACCAGGCTGGAGTGCAGTGGTGAGAACTTGGCTCACTGCACCCTCCACCTCCTGGGTTCAAGCAATTCTCCTGCCTCAGCCTCCCAACTAGCTGGGACTACAGGCGCGTGCCAACATGCCCAGTTAATTTTTGTATTTTTAGTAGAGATGGGGTTTCACCATGTTGGCCAGTATGGTCTTGATCTCTTGACCTCGTGATCTGCCCGCCTCACCCTCCCAAAGTGCTGGGGTTACAGGCATGAGCCACTGTGCCAGGCCAAACTCAACAATATTTTTAAATGATTGTTACAGAACTAAAGATATGTATTACCTTTTTTTCAAAAGAGTCTATACATCTATTCATAATATTCTTGAATGTTTTTAAAGCTTTGACTCCTATCTTAGGTATAAATACCAATGTCAAAAGTACCCAGAACTGTTTCCTCTGCAAGTTATATGACTTTTGGTCACTTATACTCCCTGGACCTAGAGTACACTAAATATTTGAATTCGCTCATTGTCCTATAAGTTGGTTTATAGTCAATTTTTACCTTATTGGCTACTTTTCTTTTTAGAGTTTTTTCTTAGTGAAGGATAAATTATTTTAGATTTCTCCACAATTTCAGAACATTTACAAAATTATTACAAAATTACTAACAAAATTATTAAATAAAAAAGATAAGGAGACTGAGGCGGGCGGATCACCTGAGGTCGGGAGTTCAAGACCAACCTGACCAACAAGGTGAAATCCTGTCTTAAAAAAAAAAAAAAGACGATAAGGACTGATTATACTGATTGTTGAGATCTTAAGATGATACCATTAATAACATTTCAGACTCAGATGTTCATTTTTCAGAGAGGCAACCCCCTCTACTTTTCTTGATGTATCTGGGAAGGGCTTTCTGCTTCACTCCCAAGTAAGGACCTGAATTAGAATACTTCTGTGTCCCCTCCTATCCCTCACTTTCTTTTTCATTCTCATGGCATAGATTTTTATATATTCAATGACACTGCTAAGAGTCACACTTTCTCTTAGTTGCCCTTCTGTAAAGGATGCAATTAATGTTTTTAGGGCATGGGATATCTCTTGACTATTACTTTCTTCATATCCCTAAATCGATACATATTTTTAATTTGATAAACATCCTCACACCAAACGGTTCTTTAATATTATAGATGAGAATCACTTCATAAACAAAGTCAGACAAAAACACTGAAATGCTACTCAGTTAAACAAAACTTTTTACAAATTTACCAAAGAGGTAGGGCGTGGTGGCTCCCAACACTTTGGGAGGGTGAGGTGGGCGGACCACAAGGTCAAGAGATGGAGATCATCCTGGCCAACATTATGAAACCCTGTCTCTACTAAAAATACAAAATATTAGTTGGGCATGGTGGCACGTGCCTGTAGACCCAGCTACCCGGGAGGCTGAAGCAGGAGGATCTCTTGAACCCAGGAGGCAGAGGTTGCAGTAAGCCAAGACAGGGCCACTGCACTCCTGCCTGGCAATAGAGCAAGATTCTGCCTCAAAAAAAAAAAAAAAGAAAAGAAAAGAAAAAGAAATTTTAAAAATTTACCAAAGATAGTTAAAAAAAGCTTTACAAATTATGCAATAATGTGTATAATATGATACTGATTATATATATAAATGCATAGAATAAGAGCTGTTTACTGTATTTACCTCGGTGAAAGAGAGTAAAATGAAATGTGAAAATAATTTTGTAATTTTAAAAAGTAGGTGAACATTCATACATTATCGATAACAAAGAGCAGTTTAAAAACTAAATACTTACTGTGTAATTGAATTCTGAACACTCTTTTCATTTAAAGTCATCCCAGGTGGTGGGTCATTTTGCAAAGCCAACAGTTCTTTCTGTAGTCGTTTCTAGAAAAGAAAATGAATAGTAATTTGTCCCTTTTTTTTATTTTGAGACTGTGTTACCCAGCTTGGAATGTAGTAGTGTGATCACAGCTCACCACATCCTCAAACTCCTGGGCTCAAGGAATCCTCCCACCTCAGTCTCCCAAGTAGCTTGAGACTATAGGTATACACCACAATGCCCAGCTAATTTTTTTTTGGTAGAGACAGGGGTTTCACTTTGTTGCTTGGGTTGGTACTGAACTCCTTAAGCGATTTTCCCAACCTCAGCTTCCCTAAGTGCTGAGGTTACAGGTGTGAGCTACCACACTTGACCTGTTTTAAAAACATCCTTCCAGTTATCCTTGATAATATCCTTCTTCAATCTGAAATTATTGATTAAATTTCCTCCAAACGTCCATATCTTTCCCCTTTACTAGTCCCTTATATATTCTGTATACCTATTGCTCAAAATTTGAATAGCCTGTCCTATAATTCACAATCTATTGTCAAACTATTTCAACACTGGAGCTTCCAGGCAGCTGAACATGAGGAGCTTCCTGGAGGGTGGCACACCTGGAAAGGACATGAAAGCTCCACATTTCTTCCCTCATGCATCTCTTCATCTGTATGCATTATAATATTCATTACTAAAAACCAGTAAATACATCCATGACAGTAATAGCAGTTCAGGCAGCAGCCAGCAGAGCCTCAAGAGCACAGCCAAATGGGTAGCTTTCCTGGAGAATCTGCTGGAAGACTTAGAAGGCATGAAAAGATTTAGGGAATTTAAAAATAAAAATATAAATGAAGAAAATATTTTGTTTTGGTTAGCATACGAAAATTTTTTTAATGCATGATAAGCAGATGCAGGAAAAGGCAAAGGAGGTCTACATGACCTTTCTGTCCAGTAAAAAAGTCAGTCTTCGCTCAATTAAAGGATCTTGGAAGAACCACATCCTCTGATGTTCCAGGAACTCCAGACTGGATCTTCAATCTCATGAGGTACAACAGCTACAATTTCTTCTTAAAGTTTGACTAGATTTCTGTTGTTTATTTTTTAAGAGACAGGCCTCACTCTGTCACTCAGGCTGGCATGCAGTGGCATGATCGCAGCTCACTGCAGCCTAGAACTTCTGGGCTCCAGCCATCTTTCTGCCTCAGTCTCCCGAGCAGCTAGGACTACAGGTGTGCAATACCATGCTTGGCTAATTAAAAACAATTTTTTTGTAGAGACAGGGTCTCACTATGTTGCACAGGCTGGTCTTGAACTCCTGGCCTCAAGTGATCCTTCCACCCTGGCCTCTCAAAGTTCTCGGATTACAGGTGTGAGCCACTGTGCTGGCCCTGATTTGCTTTTAAAATACAAGCAAACTGCAAAAGAGGAGAAAGTTCCGCCTGATGCTTAAACTACAAGTAGAAAAGCTTCTAGAATTTTTAACACGAGTTCCCAAAGACTGGCAGATTTATGAAGGAAACAAGTAGGCTGCATGTGGTGGCTCATGAAGATAATCTCAGCATTTCAGGAGGGAGAGGCGGAAAAACTGCTTGAACCCAAGAGTCTGAGACCAGCTTTGGCAACATAGTGAGACCCTGTCTCTATTTAAAAAAAAAAAAAAATTAGCCAGGCATAAGGGCATGCACCTGTACTCCCAGCTGCTTCAGAGGATAATGCAAAAGGATCTTTTGAGCCCAGGAAGCCAAGGCTGCAGTGAACTGTAGTTGTACCACTGCACTACAGCCTAAGTTAGAGAATGAGATTCTGTCTCAAAAATAAGAAAAATAATAATAATAAAAAGCAAAAAACCTTACAATTGCCTTGTTATGTACAAAAACTGAAAGGAACAAAACTCTTCAATGGGATTTGTGTATTAACTGCTTGACCAGTTAAGCTTTGCACAATGGCTAATCCTACATTTAAAAAAATCGCTTTGAAGTTTCAGTTCACAAAACAATTTCCTCCACAATGGAAAAAATATTTCAACACTGATGCTAAAGTAGTTTAAAAAAAAATTTTCAACAATAAAGCAGTTATGAAGAATAGCCAGTTATCAAGACTTCATAGCTACTATACTGAGGTTATAGGTTGAGTAACCCTTATCTGAACTGCTTGTGGCCAGAATTGTTTCAGATTTACTGGATGAGCATCTCAAATGTGAAAACCCAAAATCTGAAATACTCCAGTGAACATTCCCTTTGAGTGTCATGTTGCTACTCAAAATGTTTCAGATTTCAGAGCATTTCACATTTCAGATTGGGGATGCTCAACCTGTGTAAGATCTTAACAGCTTGGGTTAAAAGTGCTTACAAGGGCTGGGCATGGTGGCTCAGGACTGTAATCCCAGCACTTGGGGAGGCTGAGGCTGGCGGATCAGGAGGTCGAGAGATGGAGACTATCCTGACCAACATGGTGAAACCCCATCTCCACTAAAAAATACAAAAATTAGCTGGGCATGGTGGTGCAAGCTTGTAGTCCTAGCTACTGGGGAGGCTGAAGCGGAAGAATCATTTGAACCGGGAGCCAGAGGTTGCAGTGAGCAGAGATTGTACCACTGCACTCCAGCTTGGCGTCAGAGCGAGATTTTGTCTCAAAAAAAAAAAAAAAGTGCTTAGAAGTTTTAGCAGTGCTTCGTTTGCTGCTTTCTAATTATAAAAGCCACAGTTCTCCATAATGCTTAAAGAGCCATTTCACAGACAAGCTTTCCAGAGAAGTTCTAAAAGTAACCCTTTACGCAAAAAGCCTTTTGAAAATGTTAGACTTTGTGAGGAGAATCAAATCAGAAGAAAAAAAGAAAAGAAAATATTAATAAAATGTTAAAAGATTCTATATATATAATTAAAAAAATTTTAAGTAATTTAAATCTATAATCCATTTGTTTTCTTAAATAGGATCACCTGCACATGGTTTAATATTTCAAGGTTATTGTTATGAATACCATTTATAGAACATCATAATACAACATATTATGATCTGAGATATGTTGAGGTTTTCTTCCTGCATACTAGGTAACCTAAAATGGCTATGTATTTTGCATACTTATTTGTACAGCTTTTTATTGTATGCCTCTTCCCTTGTTATCATCAGTGGCCATTCTTTTTCAGTGTAGAACAAGGCAAAAACAAAACAAAACAAACAAAAAACACAGTAGTCCCTAATTTATGAATTATAAAACAACCAAATAAACAATGTTATTAAAATTGCATGCAAGATTATAAAGATCTTACTATGTCTTTTCTTTTTTTTTCAGAGATAGGGTCTCACTAAGTTGCCCAGGCTGGAGAGCACAGGCACAATACCACTAGTGATTGGCATGGGAGTTTTGACCTGCTCCGTTTCCGAACTGGGTGATTCACTACTCCTGAGGCAACCTGGTGGTCCCTCACTCCAGGGAGGTCACCATAATGATGCCGAACTCAGTGTGGACACCCAATCAGCATAGCACATTACAGCCCAGAATTCCTGAGTTCAAGTGATCCTTCTGCTGCAGCTTCCCAAGTAGCTGGTACTACCACCACTGCACCCAGCTTAAGTCTTTTCTTAAAGTGAAGAAGACAAGTATGGATACTTGTTCATTACTTACGAGTTCTCTGCTTAAAAAGTGGTTCCTTCAGGCTGGGCGCAGTGGCTCATGCCTGTAATACCAGCACTTTGGGAGGCCAAGACAGGCAGATCACCGGTGGTCGGGAGTTCGAGACCAGACTGACCAACATGGATAAACTCCGTCTCTACTAAAAATGCAAAAATTAGCTGGGCACGGTAACGCATACCTGTAGTCCCAGCTACTTGGGAGGCTGAGGCAGAAGAACTGCTTGAACCCAGGAGGCAGAGGTTGCTGTGAGCCGAGATCATGCCATTGTATTCCAGCCTGGGCAACATGAGTGAAACTCCATCTCAAAAAAAACGTGGTTTCTTCTTTTTTTGAACAGTGAAATACTACTATCAGTATGGTAATGTATCTAGGTCTTTTCAATTTATGACACTTTAAATAAGCTTAGCCATCCAACACCACTACAGATAAAAAACTCTGTTGTGAATCGCTGTAATAGTCTTTAAATTTGCTTAATTTGTTTTGAATAAAGACAGACAAATTTATGGCAAATTTCTATGTTAGAATAAGGTTTTCATTATTTTCTACTGATATTAACAAATGAGGGTTCTGTGATCAAGCATATTTTTTTAAAAACTGGGTCAAATAAGAATTGGCCTCTTCAACAGAACTTTTCAAATACTAACTTGTACAGTGATTGTCCAAAGGGAGAAAGATGACATAAAGAGGTTTCTAAAAATAGCTGGGCACAGTGATGCATACCTGTAGTCCCAGCTACTCAAGGGACTGAGGCAGGAGAATTGCTTGAGCATCAAAGTTGAAGTCCAGCCTGGGCAATATAGCAAGAACTTGCCTCTAATAAAATTAAACAAGGCCAGGCATGGTGGCTCAAGCCTGTAATTCCAGCACTCTGGGAGACTGCACTGCAACCTAGGCTACAGAGTGAAACTCCATCTCAATAAAATAAACAAAAAACACAACAACAACAACAACAACAAAGGAGGTTTCCAAAGATAACAGAAGAATCAATCTGCATAGCTACCAAGCAAAACACAAGAAAACAAAAGCAAACTAAAAAAGTGCTTTATTGGTATCATTATCCCTGATCTCCTGAACATAATGGTGAAGTCTCCCCACCCTTAGACTTCTTACATAGCCACAAAGAAATGGGTCTGCGGTAGCCAACCAGGAGAATTCCCAATGAACTGTAAAGGTCCTAGCAGTCACACCCTTGTGTACTTCCCTCCCAATGAAATACAACAGAAATAGTATGTCACTCCCAAGATTAGATTATTTTTAAAACTATGGTTTCAGTCTTGGTAATTATCACTTGCTCTGAAGGAATCAAGCTATCATGCTAAGAGCCTAATTTAGAGGCCTTCCACAGTGAGGAACTGAAACCTCCTACCAAGAACCATGTGAGTCATTTGTAAGCAGATCCTTCAAGTCAAGCTTTCAAGATGACTACTGCCCTGGCCAGTATCTTACCTGCAAACTCAAGAGGGACACTAAGCCAGAACCAACCAGCTATGCCTCTCTGATTCCTGACCCTTGAAACTGTGAGATAACATTTGTTGCTTTAAATCGCTAAGTTTAAGGGTTTGTTATGCACTGCAAAACACTTACCTATCACTATAGATAATACAGGACCACTGCTCCATCCTCCCCTCCATCCCAGAAAAGACTGTCATCTGCTTCCTCATCAATATAACTAAGTCACAATCTAAGACATTCACTGGATCATGTTTTTTTACTGAGGGGGTGGAGTTACATTAAAAAAAAGACAATTCATGCCAGCCCCCAGCCATCTTAGCTACTAGGCAATAAACTGCCTTGCATATTTACATCCTTTGCAATAGAGAGAGATCAGCCAGCATTTGGGGAGTTAAATGAGTACATACATTCATAAAAAAAAACACAAAAAACGTTTTTTAAAAAGATACAAAGAGTGGAAGGTCAAAGTGTAGGATCTATTTTGCAGGTTCATAAAAACAGAGAATTCACCCTTAGGTGTATCCTTCCGAGAAAAATAGTGCATTAGACAGGGAAGGAAAAATCCTTAAGTCATGATTCTAAGAAACTAGTTCTAAGTTTCCCGAATGTGGACATAGAAGAGCTGAAGAAAAGTATTTAAAAAGTCGTGGCCGGGCACAGTGGCTCACGCCTGTAATCCCAGCACTTTGGGACGCCGAGGCGGGTGGATCACGAGGTCAAGATATCCAGACCATCCTGATCAACGTGGTGAAACCCCGTCTCTACTAAAGATACAAAAAATTAGCTGGGCATGGTGGAGCGTGCCTGTAATCCCAGCTACTCAGGAGGCTGAGGCAGGAGAATTGCTTGAACCCAGGAGGCGGAGGTTGCAGTAAGCCGAGATCGCGCCATTGCACTCCAGCCTGGGTAACTAAGAGCGAAACTCCGTCTCAAAAAAAATAAAAAGTCGCAATGTAAAGACAAATGAAAACTCACATTTTGTGTGTAAATATGAAGAACTAGTTCTTTTATTTATAAAAGGTCTTCTATATGACCTTTTAAAAGTCATATAATCCAGAAAGCTGTAAGCACATGAGGCTGCATTCACCATACAAATGAAGACAAAATGTTAACAAATTTGATAAGAAACAGTAGTATTTAGGACAAAACACTAGCTAAAGCAATGACACACCACTGGCTTATAAAACTATCGTGGCAATACTGGCCTGCTTTCCTAGGCGGTAGGGAAAATGGCAACTACAGACTGAGATAACTACAAAATGGAAAATAACTGCAGAACTAAAGCAACAGAAACACCCAGAAACCATGGGCGGAAAAAGGGAAGAGGACATGAAAAATTAGTGTTCAAGTAGTTCATAGCCAAATGTTACCCTTGCCTGTCCCTCAATTGGTGAGGTAAAGGAAAATTAATCCCAAATATATTACAAATATACCACCATCCTCTAAATCTAAGACACACAATCAATTGTAAGATGTATCATTATTTTATGTAACATCAGGAAAGAAAAACTGCTGCCAATTAAAAAATGACACACTATCAATAATACATATCCTAGTTTGAAAGGTGTTAAAATATGGAAAAAATGCATTTAAAAAAATCAAGTCGGTAAGGTGGAATGGCTCATGCCTGTAATCCCGGCACTTTGGGAGGCCAAGACAGGAGGATCACTTGAGGTCAGGAGTTCGAGATCAGCCTGGCCAACACAGTGAAACCCTGTCTGTACCAAAAATATAAAAATTAGTCAGGCGTGGTGGCACGTACCTGTAATCCCAGCTACTCAGGAGTCTGAGACAGGAGAATCACTTGAACCCAGGAGACGGAGGTTGCAATGAGCCAAGATCGTGCCACTGCAATCCAGCTTGGGCAACAGAGTGAGACTCCTGTCTTTAAGAAAAAAAAAAAAAAGGCTGGGGATGGTGGCTCACACCTGTAATCCCAGCACTTTGGGAGGCCGAAGCAGGCAGATCACCTGAGGTCATAAGTTCAAGACCAGCCTGACCAACATGGAGAAACCCTGTATCTGCTAAAAATAGAAAATTAGCTGGGCATGATGGCACATGCCTGTAATCCCAGCTACTCAGAAGTCTGAGGAAGGTGAATCGCTTGAACCCAGGAGGCGGAGGTTGCAGTGAGCTGAGATTGCGCCACTGCATTCCAGCCTGGGCAACAAGAGTGAAACTCCGTCTCAAAAAAAAACAAAAACTGAAGTGGTATTAAAGAGTTTAATTTCCCTAAGTCTACAGTACCAGAACTACTTGAAAAATAAAACTTTATCAATTGTGTTTCTGAGTAAATTTTTTTTTTTTTTTTTTTTTTTGACAGAGTCTCACTCTGTCACCAAAGCTGGAGTGCAGGATCTCGGCTCACCGCAACTTCCGCCTCCTGGGTTCAAGCAATTCTCCTGCCTCAGCCTCCTGAATAGATGGGATTACAGGCGCATGCCAACACATCTGGCTAATTTTTGTATTTTTAGTAGAGACAGGGTTTCACCATATTCATCACACTGGTCTCGAACTCCTGACCTTGTGATCTACACACCTCGGCCTCCCAAAGTGCTGGGATTTTACAGGCATGAGCCATTGTGCCCGGCCAAGTAAATTTTTTTAAATGATTTAAAAGTATATACTTTGTAAAGATGGGTTTTAGCCATGTTGCCCTGGCTGGTCTCAAGTGCTCCTCCCACCTCAGCCTCCCAAAGTGCTAGGATGATGAGCCTGAGCCACTTCGTCCAGGCCCTGAGTAAATTTAATAACTAAAATGATTCTTATCTCTGTATTTAACACCTATCCTAAAACACCCGCCTTCAGCAAATCTTTAAAATATGCACTTTATTCCCAGAATTTGCAAATGAGTACACAGACATAAAGGCGTAAATTTATTTGCAAACGAATCTCAGCCCAGAGACTGTTCCCTTTTTCTTATTCTTCCATCCAAAAAAGCCAGCCAGGTCCAGAATTTACGTTCTTTCTAATTCTTACATGTTTTGAAGCATCTCAAATCTGAAGTAAACCTGAAAACTCTAGCCCTTATCTTGTGTTGGCTCAAGTCTGCAAAGCACCCAGGAATTTGAGCTCTTCAAAGATACCCAAATAGGTTTACAAATTCAGTAAGAGGATTCTGACACATCTAAATACCACAGAGATCAATGATTACACGCTATCAGAATTGGCTGCTGTCTGGTTCTAGTCCAGACAGCAGCCAGCTCCCTTTCTCTCCTTCCTCACCATAAAAATAAATCAATGATATGAAACCACACTTATTTCCTTTTTTTGTTCCTGGTAAGAAAACCATCTACAAATTCCGTAATTAAATATTGTCAATGACAATGTACTGGGACATACCACAAAATGGAATGCCAAATCCATATGTCATAATACCATGGTTAAAAATCTCTACTCTAGATCACTACAACAGCCTGGGTATGTGACCCTCAACTTAAGAGTGACACCAGCCGAGACATCATAGCTCACACCTGTAATCCCAGCACTTTAGGAGGCCAAGGCAGGAGGATTACTTGAGCCCAAGAATTCGAGACCAGCCTGCACAACATAGCAAGACCCCGTATCTAAGCAAAAAAAAAAAGAGAGATGATACTGGTTCAGTTCCTAAAACTATTTTCTACTTGAATGCATGTGAAGAATTACTCCTAATATTTACTCTCCCCTATGACTGGGACTTACTACAGGGGTTGAGGAGAAAATTTATATGATATCAAAAAGATGCCCAGCCTGTAACTGACTGCTTTCTGGAACTAATCAGACTGACTGTGGGCCACCACTTCATTTACATGAATTGAGCACCAAGTGGCCAATGGGAAATCTCTAGTGGGTATTTGGACCTAAGAATATTTTGTGGCAAGGCCAGGAGGCGGTAATCCCAGCACTTTGGGAAGCCGAGGTGGGCAGATCACGAGGTCAAGAGATCGAGACCATCCTGGCCAACATGATGAAACCCCATCTCTACTAATAAAATACAAAAATTAGCTAGGCACGGTGGCGTGCGCCTGTAGTCCCAGCTACTTGGGAGACTGAGGCAGGAGAATTGCTTGAATCCGGGAGGCAAAGATTGCAGTGAGCCGAGATTGCACCACTGTACTCCAGCCTGGCGCCTGGCAACAGAACAAGACTTTGTCTCTAAAAAAAAAAAAAAAAAAAAAAATTTGTGTCTGGGCCCCTTGAGTGGCTGCTCCGATTGCTCCAACCCTGTGGGATATAATTCATTTTCAGTAAAGCTCTGCTTTTGTTGTTTCATTCTTTCCTTGCTTTGTTTGTGCATTTTGTCCAATTCTTTCTTCAAAACGCCAAGAACCTGGACACCCTTCACTGGTAACAAATGTCTATACTTACATATTAGTTTAAGTTTGATATTTCAGAGAGCTGAGATGATAGGTAAATCAGTACTGAAAAAGCACTAATACTTAGTTCTTCAGTAGGGAACATTACTGTTTAGAATGAATAGTACATTAAATGAAATGTTCCTGTTTTTTTTTGTATCATGAAAGACATTTTTTAAAATGCTCCTAGTTGAAAAAAAAAAAAAATAAGTATTTTGGCCAGGCACAGTGGCTCATGCCTGTAATCCCAGCACTTTGGGAGGCCAAGGTGGGTGGATCACTGAGGTCAGGAGTTTGAGACTAGCCTCACCAACATGGTAAAATCCTATCTCTACTAAAAATAAATAAATAAATACAAAAAAAGTAGCCAGACGTGGTGGTATACACCTGTAATCTCAGCTACTTGGGAGGCTGAGGCAGGAGAATCACTTGAACCCAGGAGGCAGAGGCTGCAGTGAGCAAAGACTGTGCCACTGCATTCCAGCCTGGGTGACAGAGCAAGACTCCATCTCAAAAAACAAAAACAAGTAACAACAATGTTTTAAATAACATCCTAAAAAGCTCATTCATTTGTTTTTTGTGATTTTTAGTTTTTTTCTGAGACAGAGTCTTGCTCTTTCACCAAGGCTGGATGAAGTACAGTGGTGCAATCTCAGCTCACTGCAGCCTCCACTTCCCAGGCTCAAGCAGTTCTCATGCCTCAGTCTCCCGAGTAGCTGGGACTCCAGGCATGCGTCACCATGCCTGGCTAAATTTTGTATTTGCAGTAGAGACAGGGTTTCACCATGTTGGCCAGGTTCAACCATGCTGGTCTCAAACTCTCGACCTCAAGTGATCCACCTACCTTGGCCTCCCAAAGCCATGGGATTACAGGCGTGAGCCACAGTGCCTGGCCAAAAGCTCATTCATTTTTAAATTAGTTTGGCTTCTAAACTAATTCATTTCTGAAATATCCCACATTAACAGGTGTTAAAAGTAAAGCACAAAAAATTTAAATTATACTCTTATGCTTATGAATCAAAACCGGAAAAACAGAATATATCCCTTTTAGATCTAATAATGGCGAAATATCAACCAAGAAACTGTTAAAATTCCTTACTTTGCAAAATTTACTTTCTGGGGAGGGAAGAGATAACAACATAACTAGTAAGTATGCAGTTGTTCTTCTGTATCCTCAGGGGCTTGATTCCAGCAGCTGCCTCCTTCTACATACCAAAATCCACATATCCCAGGGGCTGAACCTGCATACAGATAAAAATCAATTCTCTGTATACTCAGCTTTAAAATGCTGGGAATTGGGGGAAAAATTTTTGCATAGAAATGGACCCATGGAGTTCAAACTTGTTGTTTCAAGGCTCCACTGTACTAGATGATATATTAAAATGTGAAAAAAATAAAGTAAATTAGGGGGATGGGGGAGGTATACCGATCTCACATTTTGTTAAGTTTTACCTCAAATTGACACTTTGAGAAACTATCCTAAAGGGTAGAAATCCTCATTCAGGGAAGGGCAAAATACAAACATGAGAAGGAAAAACACTAAAAATGTGGGAATATATGATATGTTAATACAATTATATATAAAATGACCAATAATGTTTTCTCCAGTTTCATCTAACAACCAAGTAAAGATGGAAGGTTGGCCGGGCGCGGTGGCTCAAGCCTGTAATCCCAGCACTTTGGGAGGCCCAGGTGGGTGGATCACGAGGTCAAGAGATCGAGACCATCCTGGTCAACATGGTGAAACCCCGTCTCTACTAAAAATACAAAAAATTAGCTGGGCATGGTGGCGCATGCCTGTAGTCCCAGCTACTCAGGAGGCTGAGGCAGGAGAATTGCCTGAATCCAGGAGGCAGAGGTTGCGATGAGCCGAGATCGCGCCATTGTACTCCAGCCTGGGTAACGAGCGAAACTCTGTCTCAAAAAAAAAAAAATAAATAAGATGGAAGGTTAAAAACAGGAGAGCCTGATGGAAAAAAAATATGAATACCACACACATTAGTATTAATAGCATTACACTAAGAAGTAGCTATTATTTTTTCCCTAACAACATTAAGAAACAATTCTAACAGTGTCCACTTCTCCTTTCAGAGGGAAATGTGAGGCAATGAGTTAGGTTTTTTTTGTTTTGTTTTTAAACACAACTAAACTCATGCAAAGTAAGGAAACATTTTCCCTCCTACTGAATTCTGATTACACTTCTAACAGTTACTTATTGAAACTGTTTTCCATTTCAGGAAAGAGAAGACAAGGAAGATTTTCAATCTTAGTATAAGCTAAATTTTTCAGAAGTCTGACAGAAATGCACAAAGTGTCAGGACTTAATGACTTCTCTTAAGAACTGACAGCCCAAAAAAGAAAATAAACATTCAATAATTTCCAAATGCTTTCAGAGTACAGTGGTGTCCAAAAGAAGAGTGGAGAGAGGAGAAAAACCAGAACTGTGGTATGCAGAAAGCCAAGGAAGAATATGTTTCAAGGACTAATGAGACTTTCATTCCTAGCACAGTGGCAGAGTATATACCCTGGATAATTACAGAGAAAACAAAGACAAAGTGAATGCAGGAACTCTGATATATAAGGATTAGGACTGGATTTTGCCATGGAGATTTCAAACAAACCCAATAGCAAATCCAAAGTGAAGACGCTAACAGAAGAGCTACCTGAAACTATGATCCCTCAATGGAAAGGTGAACAAGAAAATGGGCAAAGAGACAACAATGAAATTTGCCTACTTTAATCTTAGCAATGGGTGAAGGAATAAAAAAATTCTCCCCTGAAATTTCATAACCTCAACCCACATGAATTCACAATCTGAATTCCTGCTACCTGAGAACATTAAGAAAGGATTTAATCAAAAGTAGACCAGGAAGTGGTAGCCTCAAGGCAACTGGTAGAAACAAATACAAATATAAATCCTGGAGAAATGCAAGTTCTATCCTTTGAGGCAACAATTCTTCACTTCTCAGAATCTTAGGAAAATACATATAAAATAGCTTCACTTTAAACAAAATCTAGAAATACGTATCTATCAATGTAAGGTCTTTTAGGCTGAATGATGGCGCCACGGACACTATGATAACCTCTCTGACCTGCATGGACATTCCAGATGAGTTCCTGGAAAATCTGAAGTAACTGGAAGACCATGAAAAGGGGAAGAAATTATCAACCCCCTGCTGAGCCTAATTAACTTTTTGAGACATTCTCTATTGTTCAATTGGACTTGGTAACTGACCTTGGTCAACCTCATGACTCCAGACCCTACGACCCCCTCCCAATTTGCAAAAATTGCCCAAACCTATAAAACCAATTCCTATCCCACTGCCCTCCACTGACTCTCTTTCTGGACTCAGCTTGCCCATACCCAGGTGAATAAATAGCCACGTTGCTTACACAAAGCCTGTTTGGGAGGTCTCTTCATTCAGAGTGCACATTTTAACAATCAATAGGTAAATTATACAAATTATGGCATATCAAACTAAGACTATGCAACCATTAAGATTGATGTGGACCTGAGTACTGACAAAAAAATTAAAAACTCTAAAACATACTGATATGAAGAAAAAGTAAGCTTTAAAAATACATGTAATTTATGTTAAAATAAAAGAGGTATAACTACACAAACCTATAAATGCACATAAAGGACCAGAAAAAAGCACACTCAATTATTTGATAGTTGGAAATGGCAGTGGAGAAAGAGGACATACTGTATGCACTACACATCTTTATATTATTTGGCTCTTTTACAAAAATGTAGAAGTATATTTTTTGTATAATTGAAAAATAACTCAATGGATGATGAAAACACATTCACATAAAAACATACACATTCATAGAAGCATTATTCATAGTAGCCAAAATCCAACCCAAATGACCATTAATTGAGGAATGAACAAAATGTTACAACCAAACAATGAAATATAATTTCGCCTTCAAAAAGAATGAAGTACTGACGCATTTTACAACACAAATGAACCTCAAAAACATTATGCTGTTTTTGAATGAAGCCAGTCACAAAATACCACATACTGTATGATACCACTGATATGAAATGTCCATAACAGGCAAATCTATAGAGACGGAAGGTAGACTGGTGGTTGCCAGGGGCTGGAAAAATGAGAATGGGGTGATGGAGAGTGACTACTCATGGACACAACGGTTTCTTTTTGTGATGTTCTAAAGTTAGATTATGGGTATGGTTGCACAACAGAATAAATACACTGAAATTATTGAGTGCAGAAAATAGGACTATTTTATGGCATGTAAATTACATCTAAATAAAAATTTTTTGACCAGGCACAGTGGCTTGTGCCTGTAATCCAAGCACTTTGGGAGGCCAAGGCAAGAAGATCACTTGCAGCCAGGTGTGTAATACCAGCTGGGCAACATAGTGAGATCACATCTCTACCAAAAAATAAAAAATTAGCCGGGCTTGATGGTGTTATCCATCTGTAGTCCAAGCTACTCCAGAAACCGAGGCAGGAAGATTTCTTGAGCCCAGGAGTTCAGGTTATAGTGAGCTATGATCTAGCCACTGAGTGACAGAAAGAGCCTGTCTCTTTAAAAGAAAAAAGGAAAACCTCAATGGGTAGAATAAATAAATTAAACACAGGTGAAGAAAGAATTACTACTTAGGAAGATGGTCTGAAGACATTATCCAGGATATAACTCAGAGAAATAGATAATGAAAACATAAAAGGTAGAGAGATCCCCCCCACCAAAAAAACTTAGGGAACAGAAAGCAATGTTTCCTATAAATGTTTCTTAAATAATAATGCCTGAGAATCTCCCAGAATTGTTTAAGAAAGCAGCCTTCAGGTCAATGAAACCCAATTAATTCTAAGCAGCATAAAAAGAAGAAACTCAAACTTAAACATCACTGTGAAAGCATAAAACACCAATTAAAAAGAGCTAATTCTAATGCCATACATAAAAGAAGGACTACCAACAAAGTTATAGAAATTAGAAGGCAGGCCCAGTGCAGTGGCTCATGCCTGTAAGCACTTTGGGAGGCTGAGGTGGGTGGATCATGAAGGCAAGAGTAGGAGACCAGCCTGACCAACATGGTGAAACCCTGTCTCTACTAAAAATACAAAAATTAGCTGGGCATCATGGCGAGCACCTGTAATCCCAGCTACTCAGGAGGCTGAGGCAGGAGAATCACTCGAACCCGGGAGGCAGAGGTTGCAGTGAGCCAAGATCATGCCACTGCACTCCAGCCTGGGCTACAGAGCAAGAATCTGTCTCAAAAAATAAAATAAAATAAAATACTGCTGGGCATGGTAGCTCACGTCTGTAATCCCAGCATTTGCGGAGGCCAAAGCGGGCAGATCATCTAAGGTTAGGAGTTCAAGACCAGCCTGACCAACATGGAGAAATCCCGTCTCTACCAAAAATACAAAAAAAAATTAGCCATGAGTAGTGACTGGCACCTGTAATTCCAGCTACTTGGGAGGTTGAGGCAGGAGAATCGCTTGAACCCAGGAGGCAGAGGTTGCAGTGAGCCGAGATTGTACCATTGCACTCTAGCCTGGGTGACAGAGTCAGACTCTGTCTCAAAAATAATAATAAAATAAAATATAAAATTAAAAAATGGCTAAATTGTATATTCATACATGACAATAATTAGCTGAGCGTGGTGGCATACACCTGTAATCTCAGCTACTTGGGAGGCTAAGGCAGGAGAATTGCTTGAACCTGGGAGGCGGAGGTTGCAGTGAGCTGAGATCACACTATTGCACTCCAGTCTGAGCAACAAGAGTGAAGTTCCGTCTCAAAAAAGAAAAAAAATGGGGGAGATGGCACATATTCTCAGGACCTCCTAAGGGCTGTGTCATGGAAAAATAAAAACAAACCTCATTTTAAAAGAGTATGTTATATGAATTATTTCTCAATAAAGTTGTCAACAAAAGCAAACGTTTATTAAACAAAAAAATAAAAGATAAAGCAAATATAAAAAATGTTAATTGTTGAATCTACACAAAAGTTACAGAGGAGTTACACTGTTTCTTTCTACTTTACCGCATGCTTGAGATTTTTCATTAAAAAAGTTTCCAATAAAAAATAACAGTAAAGAGAGGGAGGACTCAAGATGGCGTGGTGAGAACAACCCAGTATTGAAGCTCTCGGTGAATACGCGGAGAGGGTGAGTCAAGGCCGCATTTCGAGACGGATCTTTGTTGCCCACAGAACGGGGAAATTCCCAAGTATAAAAGAGACGTGGGACGCCAGGCAGAGGTTTTGGCTGGCACTGTAGCGCAGCGGCGCTACACAGCGCTCCGCACAAAGAGCACTGGTCCAGGTGCCCTGTTAAACCGGCAATCTGAGAGTTGAGAGAGCTGAACTTGAGACTGAACGGGACTTGGACAGTGAGCCAGCCCAGGAGATTCAAGTAAAGCAGCGTTTGGGATAGCGCAGTGCGACAAACAAAACGGCGATTCCAAACGCTCCGGGCGCGGGCACAGCTGAACCCAGGATGATGCAGCTCCGTGGGGGAGGGGCGTCCGCCATTACCCAGGCAATCAGCCCCTACTGAGGTACACGCCCATTGCTGGCAGCAGCCTGCCGTTGCCGAGGCAATCTGCTACAACAGAGAGACTCCGCCGCAGGGCGTAGCCTGTGGCAGCAGGGCGGAGACCGCAGCAGAAGGGCAGAGCCTGCAGCAATAGGGCGAACCTCACACCAGCAGGGCGGAGCCTCAACAGGCAAATAGTGACTAGACTGCCTCCTAGCTGGGCAGGACAGCACAACGGACACTCACAAAGAAAGCCCCAACCCCCGCCCCCCGAGACAGAGCATCTGAGAAAAAAAGCTTTTTTTTTAATGAGTTCTGTTGCAGCAGAATTAAACGTAGCAGCCTAACAGCCCTGAATGAACAACAGAGCTCATAGCTCAGCACTTGAGCTCCTATAAAGTACAGACTGTCTCCTCAAGCAGCTCCCTGACCCCTCTAAATACAAGACTGACATTTGGCAGGCATCATCCTGGGACAAAGATAACAAAAAAAGAAACTGGTAGCATCCCTCACTGTTCCACAGCTGCTATATGTGCACCCCAGATGAGCAGGGCCTGGAGTGGACCTCAGCAGTTGTACAGTGGAGGGGCTAGACTGGTAGAAGGAAAACCAGTTGATGATGATATTTCACCATCAACAATCTGGGGGTCCACTCAGAGACCCAACCGAAAAGTCAGCAACTACACAGACGACAGGTGGATAAATCCACAAAGATGGGAAGAAACCAGCGCAAAAAGGAGGAAAACACCCAAAACCAGAACACCTCGCCTCCTAGAAAGGACCAAAACTCCTCACCAGCAAGGGAACAAAGCTGGACGGAGAATGACTGTGACGAAATGACAGAATTAGACTTCAGAAGATGGATAATGAGAAACTTTTGTGAGCTAAAACAACATGTTTTAAATCAATGCAAAGAAACTAAGAACCTTGAAAAAAGATTCAAGGAAATGATAACAAGAATGGATAACTTAGAGAGGAATATGAATGAATTAAAGGAGATGAAAAACACAATACGAGAACTTCGCGAAGCATGCACAAGTTTCAACAGCCGAATTGACCAAGCAGAAGAAAGAATATCAGAAGTCGAAGATCAACTCAATGAAATAAAACGAGAAACCAAGATCAGAGAAAAAAGCGCAAAAAGGAATGAACAAAGTCTCCAAGAAATGTGGGACTATGTGAAGAGGCCTAACCTACGTTTGATAGGTGTACCAGAATGTGACGAAGAGAATGAATCCAAGCTGGAAAATACTCTTCAGGACATTATCCAGGAATATTTCCCCCACCTAGCAAGACAGGCCAACACTCAAATGCAGGAAATACAGAGAACACCACAAAGATATTCCGCAAGAAGAGCAACCCCAAGGCACATAATCGTCAGATTCAACAAGGTTGAAATTAAGAAGAAAATACTAAGGGCAGCCAGAGAGAAAGGTCGGGTCACCCACAAAGGGAAGCCCATCAGACTCACAGCAGATCTCTCGGCAGAAACTCTACAAGCCAGAAGAGAGTGGGGGCCAATATTCAACATCCTTAAAGAAAAGAACTTTCAACCCAGAATTTCATATCCAGCCAAACTGAGCTTCAGAAGTGAAGGAAAAATAAAATCCTTTGCGAACAAGCAAGTACTCAGAGATTTTGTCACCACCAGGCCTGCTTTACAAGAGCTCCTGAAAGAGGCACTACACATAGAAAAGAACAACCAACCAGTACCAGCCATTCCAAAATCACACTAAATGCTAAAGAGCATCAACATAATCAAGAATCTACAACAACTAACAGGCAAAACAGCCAGCTAGCATCAAAATGGCAGGATCAAATTCACACATAACAATATTAACCCTAAATGTAAATGGACTAAATGCACCAATCAAAAGACACAGACTGGCAAATTGGATAAAAATCCAAAACCCAACAGTGTGCTGTATCCAGGAAACCCATCTCACATGTAAGGATACACAAAGGCTCAAAATAAAGGGATGGAAGAAGATTTACCAAGCAAATGGAGAGCAAAAAAAAGCAGGAGTTGCAATTCTCATCTCTGATAAAATAAACTTTAAAGCAACACAAATCAAAAGAGACAAAGAAGGCCATTACATACTGGTAAAAGGATCAATACAACAAGAAGAGCTAACGACTGTAAACATATATGGACCCAATACAGGAGCACCCAGATACATAAGGCAAGTTCTTAACGACTTAAAAAGAGACTTAGACTCCCACAAAATAATAGTGGGACACTTTAACACTCCACCGTCAATATTAGACAGATCAACCAGACAGAAAATCAACAAGGATATCCAGGGCTTGAACTCAGACCTGGAGCAAGCGAACCCGATAGACATTTACAGAACTCTCCACCCCAAATCCACAGAATATACATTCTTCTCAGCACCACATCACACCTACTCTAAAATTGACCACACAATTGGAAGTAAAGCACTCCTCAGCAAATGCAAAACAACTGAAATCAAAACAGTCTCTCAGACCATAGTGCAATCAAGTTAGAACTCAGAATTCAGAAACCAACCCAGAACCACACAGCTTCATGGAAACTGAACAACTGGCTCTTGAATGTTGACTGGATAAACAATGAGATGAAGGCAGAAATAAAGAAACCAATGAGAATGAAGACACAACATACCAGAATCTCTGGGACACATTTAAAGCAGTCTCTAGAGGAAAGTATATAGCAATAAATGCCCATAAGAGGAGAATGGAGAGATCCAAAATTGACACCCTATCGTCAAAATTGAAAGAGCTAGAGGAGCAAGATAAAAAAAACTCAAAACCCAGCAGAAGACAAGAAATAACTAAGATCAGAGCTGAACAGAAGGAAAATGAGACAAGAAAAACCCTTCACAAAATCAATAAATCCAAGAGCTGGTTTTTTGAAAAGATCAACAAAATAGACCATTAGCCAGACTGATTAAAAAGAAAAGAGAGAACAACCAAATAGATGCAATAAAAAATAATAAAGGGGAAATCACCACAGATTCCACAGAAATTCAAACCATCATCAGAGAATATTACAAACAACTCTATGCACATAAACTAGTAAACCTGGAAGAAATGGATAAATTCCTGGACTCCTGCATCCTCCCAAGCCTAAACCAGGAGGAAGCTGAAACTATGAGTAGACCAATAACAAGGTCAGAAGTCGAGGCAGCAATTAAGAGCCTACCACACAAAAAAAGCCCAGGTCCATATAGGTTCACAGCCGAATTCTACCAGACACACAAAGGGGAGCTGGTACCATTCCTTCTGAAACTATTCCAAATAATCCAAAAAGAGGGAATCCTTCCCAAATCATTTTATGAGACCAATATCATCCTGATACCAAAACCCGGCAGAGACCCAACAAGAAAAGAAAACGTCAGGCCAATATCCATGATGAACATAGATGCAAAAATCTTCAATAAAAAATTAGCAAGCCGATTGCAACAGCAAATCAAAAAACTTATCCATCATGATCAAGTAGGATTCATCCCGGGGATGCAAGGCTGGTTCGACATACACAAGTCTATAAACGTAATTCACCACATAAACAGAACCAAAAACAAAAACCACATGATTATCTCAATTGACGCAGAGAGGGCATTCGACAAAATTCAACAGCCCTTTATGCTAAAAACCCTCAATAAACTCGATATCGATGGAACGTATCTCAAAGTAATAAAAGCTATTTACGACAAACCAACAGCCAATATCATACTGAATGGGCAAAAACTGGAAGCATTCCCTTTGAAATCCAGCACTAGACAAGGATGCCCTCTTTCACCACTCCTATTCAATATAGTACTGGAAGTTCTAGCCAGAGCAATCAGGCAAGAAAAAGAAATAAAGGGTATTCAAATAGGAAAGGAGAAAGCCAAATTGTCTCTATTTGCAGACGACATGATAGTATACCTAGAAGACCCCGTCGCCTCAGCCCAAAAACTCCTGAAACTGATAAGCAACTTCAGCAAAGTCTCAGGATATAAAATCAATGTGCAAAAATCACAAGCATTCCTCTACACCAATAACAGACTTAAAGAATGCCAAATCAAGAACGAACTGCCATTCACAATTGCTACAAAAAGAATAAAATACCTAGGAATAAAACTCACAAGGGACGTAAGGGACCTCTTCAAGGAAAACTACAAACCACTGCTCAACGAAATAAGAGAGGACACAAACAGATGGAGAAACATTCCATGTTCATGGTTAGGAAGAATTAATATCGTAAAAATGGCTATACTGCCCAAAGTAATTTACAGAATCAATGCTATCCCCATCAAGCTACCATTGACTTTCTTCACAGAACTGGAAAAAACCACCATGAACTTCATATGGAACCAAAAGAGAGCCCGCATAGCCAAGTCAATTCTAAGCAAAAAGAACACAGAGGGGGGCATCACACACCCGGATTTCAAACTATACTACAAGGCTACAGTAATCAAAACAGCATGGTACTGGTACCAAAACAGAGATATCGACCAATGGAACAAAACAGAGGCATCGGAGGCAACACAACATATCTACAACTGTACAATCTTTGATAAACCTGACAAAAACAAGCAATGGGGAAAGGATTCCCTGTTTAACAAATGGTGTTGGGAAAACTGGCTAGCCATGTGCAGAAAGCAGAAACTGGACCCCTTCCTGACACCTTACACTAAAATTAACTACAGATGGATTAAAGACTTAAACATAAGACCTGGTACCATAAAAACCTTAGAATGAAATCTAGGCAAAACCATCCAGGACATAGGAGTAGGCAAGGACTTCATGAACAAAACACCAAAAGCATTGGCAACAAAAGCCAAAATAGACAAATGGGACCTAATCAAACTCCACAGCTTCTGCACGGCAAAAGAAACAGTCACTAGAGTGGATCGGCAACCAACAGAATGGGAAAAAAATTTTTCAGTTTACCCATCTGACAAAGGGCTGATATCCAGAATTTACAAAGAACTCAAAGAGATTTACAGGAAAAAAACAAACAAGCCCATTCAAAAATGGGCAAAGGATATGAACAGACACTTTACAAAAGAAGACATATATGAGGCCAACAATCATATGAAAAAATGCTCATTGTCACTGGTCATCAGAGAGATGCAAATCAAAACCACATTGAGATACCATCTCACGCCAGTTAGAACGGCGATCATTAAAAAATCTGGAGACAACAGATGCTGGAGAGGATGTGGAGAAAAAGGAACACTCTTACACTGTTGGTGGGAGTGTAAATTAGTTCAACCATTGTGGAAGACAGTGTGGCTAATCCTCGAGGCCTTAGAAATAGAAATTCCATTTGACCCAGCAATCCCATTACTGGGTATATATCCAAAGGACTATAAATCATTCATTCTACTATAAGGACACAGGCACACGAATGTTCATTGCAGCACTGTTTACAATAGCAAAGACCTGGAATCAAACAAAATGCCCACTGATGATAGACTGTATTGGGAAAATGTGGCACATATACACCATGGAATATTATGCAGCAATCAGAAATGATGACTTTGTGTCGTTTGTAGGGACACGGATGAATCTGGAGAACATCCTTCTCAGCAAACTGACACAAGAACAGAAAATGAAATACTGCATATTCTCACTCATAGGCGGGTGATGAAAAACAAGAACACATGGACCCAGGGAGGGGAGTACTAAACACTGGGGTCTATTGGGGGGAAAAGGGGAGGGCCAGCGGGGGAGGGGGGGAGCTGGGGAGGGATAGCCTGGGGAGAAATACCAAATGTGGGTGAAGGGGAGAAAGGAAGCAAAACACACTGCCATGTGTGTACCTATGCAACTGTCTTGCGTGTTTTGCACATGTACCCCAAAACCTAAAATGCAATAAAAAAAAAAAAATTTTTAACATTCCACCAAAATATTTTCAAAAATAGTCAGAACTAGTGTCCATCAATATACCATGTGCTATAGTTACCTTTGCATCCACATAGTATCTATCTTCTTGATGAAGGCATACATATTTAGTTGTACAAATCGCTAATAAAATATAGTTGGAACAATAGTGGGAGGAAACCTCTATGAGTCTTGGAGTAGCTGAGTTTCCTTATCAATTGACCTGAGGACAAGAATAATTTAAAGCACTATTAACTTTCTAATGAAACCATACAGAGACTTCTTTTGTGATATGAAGAATCCCTTCCATATGTAAAAGTTTATTCCTTAATTAAAATATGCAATTTGTGTAAACTTCCATTAACTGAAGCACATTCATATATTATAGATATGACCTTATCTTTGTAATAGCTATCAAATAAATAAGTAAATGCTTCTCTGTAATAAGTTTAATTTTATCTATAAAAAAATAAATGCAAAAAACAGCTAAGGTAACATCTAAAACAAAATTGTTGTAGGCCAGGTGCGGTGGCTCCTGCCTGTAATCCCAGTACTTTGGGAGGCCAAGGCAGGTGGATCACTTAAGGTCAGGAGTTTGAGACCAGTCTGGCCAACAAGGTGAAACTACATCTGTACTAAAAATATAAAAATTAGCTAGGCGTGGTGGCAGGCACCTGTAATCCCAGCTACTTGGGAGGCTGAGACAGCAGAATCGCTTGAACCTGGAAGATGGAGCTTGAATTGAGCCAAGACCATACCATTGCACTCCAGCCTGGACATCAAGAGCGTATCTCCGTCTAAAAAATAAATAAAATTGTGCGTAACTTCCAAACTAGTAGAGGTAGGAAAAACAAAATGAGAAAACAGAAAAAGAAATCAATCCAAAATAAGGAAAGACACAGACATAGGAAGAAATGCAACACAAATGAAAAGCACTTAAAAGGAAAGAAATAAATTACATTATATCAATTACTCATTAAAAATTGGACTACGTTCTTTTAGTAAACGGTAAAGAATATTAGATTGGATGATTAAAAAGTATAGTTGAGATTTTTAAAAGATATTACTAAAATATTACCTTTCTTTGACTAAAAGAAAGGTTCAGAGTCAAAGATAGAAAAAGATACTAGGCCAAACTTTAAGAAACAAAGCTGGAATAGTTATACTAGTATCAAGTGAAACAAACTTTAAAGCCAAAAATAATAAAAGAGACAGAGAATAACTATACAATGATATATTTACCATGACCATAAAACAAACTTGTATACACTAATAACAACCTCAAAATACATAAGCAAAGGAAAATTTACAAATCTGTCTTCACAGAAGATTTAACACCTCTCCAAGTAATGAACAGCTCAAGCAGACCAAAAAATAAACAAAAGGATAACCAAATTGAAAAATGGTCAAAATATAAGAATAAGCATTTAACAGAGGAGCCACAAATGGTCCCAAAACACATACAATTACACTCAATTATTCTTACTAGCTAAGGAAATATAAAGCAGAACCATAAGGAGTATCTTTTACCAAAATAAGTCAAGTGTTAGGGAGAATGTGGTATCCCTGGAACTCACGTACTACCAGTAACAGCGTAAACCGACGTAATTACTTTCAAACAGTGTGGTGTTACCTAGGAAAATGGAACAGACATGCCATAACCTAGCACTTGCACTTGTAGGTCAATACTTAAGAGAAAACCATGAAAATGTGTTACAATATTTAAAGCAGCACTGTTAATAACATGTTAGGAGTAAAACTGATCAAGCGTGATAGTTTATACTACGAAATACTACTTACTCAGCCTTAAAAATGTACTGCTATGGCCGGGCACGGTGGCTCATGCCTGTAATCCCAGAACTTTGGGAGGCTGAGGCAGGTAGATCACAAGGTCAAGAGATGGAGATCATCCTGGCCAACATGGTGAAACCCCATCTCCACTAAAAATACAAAAATTAGCTGGGTGTGGTGGCACGCATGCACCTGTAGTCCCAGCTACTCAGGAGGCTGAGACCGAAGAATTGCTTGAACCCGGGAGGCAGAGGTTGCAGTGAACCAAGATCACACCACTGCATACCAGCCTGGGCAACAGAGCGAGACTCCGTCTCAAAAAAAAAAAAAAAGTACTGCTACATCCCTGAAGATGGATTAATCTTGAAATTACAAAAGTCAGAAAAGAATTACTAACAGTATGGTTCCATTTACCTAAAGTTTAAAAACAAAATGTATTGTTTAAAATAAAACTATAAGGAAGAATAAAAGACAACAAACATAAAATCCAAGACAGTAATTTACTGTGGGAAGGAAGCAGTGAGGTACAATCTGCAGGACATTAAAAAAAAAAATGCTTTAGTGTCTTCTCAAAAAAAAAAAAAAAAAAAAAAAAGGCAACTTTTATTCCTTAAGCAAGGTGAATATTTTATAAAGATTCTTTAAAATATTCACCTATGGCTCCCTCACTCCCTCCCTCCCATAAAAAAATATTCACCTATGATTTTCATTTTTATATTTTAACTTTTGTTGAAACAGGGTCTCACTCTGTTGCCCAGGCTGGAGTACAGTGGCGCAATCTGGGCTTAATGAAACCTCCACTTCCTGGGCTCAGGTGATCCTCCCACCTGAGCCTCCCAAGTATCTGGGAACACAGGCACGCACCACCACACCCTGCTAATTTTTGTAGAGATGGAGTTTTGCCATGTTGCCCAGGCTGGTCTTAAACTTTTGGGCTCAAATGATCCTCCCACCTCAGCCTCCCAAAGCACTGAAATTATTGTAGGTGTCAGTCACCAAGCCCAGCCACCTATGATTTTTTAAATCTTTTGTAAGCATGTTTCATTATCTTTTTTTTTTTTTTTGGACACTCTTAAATTTGATTGTGAAGGGAAATAAATCAACAGGGTGGTAACAGAACTGAGGCAGAGTCAGCTGTATGCTAGGAGAAACTTCTGCATCTGTAAATACTGAAGAGAAGGATAAAGGTGAGAGGAAGGTAGTGATAAATGACATGTAAAATATCTGAGAAAAAAAGAGATTAGCTAGATGCTAAGTACAGAATTAGAGACTTTACAAGAGAATGTGTTTTCAATGGGTGTTATGTCTATACAGGAAAATATATACATTTTTAAAAATTAAAATCACCCCTTGATCTCACCATCTAGTGATTTCCTTGGGGCAGTGATTTTTCTTTCCACAAATCTGTATTTTCTAATATCCAACAATAAATATGTGTAAAACATTTTTAAAATAAAAATATGATCATTCTGACAACAGTGTGGCAGAAGTACTGGAGAAATTAAGACTGAAGACAGAGAAGACAGACTGAAAACTACTAGAAGAAAATTAGAGTTGAGACATTTCTAGTGAACAACTAGAGGAATAAAAGTTCGTTAGGATGCAGAATGAACTAGATTTGGTGATAACTGGATGTAGAAAGTGAGAAAGAAAGAGAAGAAATGAGGGTGACCCATGAGTATTAGTATGGATAGATGGCAGTGTTCTTAACTATAAAAGAAATACAGAAAGAACCTAGTTAGGCATGGTGGCTTCTTGGCCTGTAATCCCAAGTACTCGAGAGGCTGAGGCAAGAGTTGAAGACCAGTCTGGGCAACATAGTAAGAGCTGGTTTCCTTAAAAGGAAAAAAAAAAAAAAAAAAGGGAAAGAAAGGGGCAAGGAGGAAGGGGAAGATAAAAAGGAAGGGGGAAGGAAAGAGGGGCGGGGAGAAAAAGAAGGGAGAGGTAGGGGAGAGGAAAGACGAGCAATACAGGTAGCTGGTGTTTACAAAGGGTTGGAGGCAACTGAGATTAAGATTAGTTTCAGACCTGACCAGTTCAGGTTTCCTGTGAACTTTCAGACTGATAGAATAAAACAATGGAACCAGCCAGAGCTGAACAATGACTGTTCCCTTTAAATGGAGCTGCCGTCTTTAGGGTGGGCATGCTCTCTACCATGAATCCAATTTATGTAAATATACCTTAAACCTATTTGGCTCCAAGAAGCAAAGAGTTTACAACCCTAGAATCAAATTTTAGTTTCTCAAGCTAGCTCAGAAGTTATGTCTAGTATTAAGAAAATGAACACTCCAAATGAAATATTTGTTTTCTGAAAATCCTGATTTAGAATGAAATAAAATACTTCTGTATCTTTCTCTCACTGATCCCTGTAATTCATGCCATAGATGAAAAGCAGTAAGCAACACTAAGTCTGACAGAGTTAACGTCTCATTTAAGCCAACCATTTTCATTTTACTTTAGAAGAATAAATTTTTTTTCTTGTAAAAATACAAGTCAAATTTTTTACTTTCCAGATTTGGGCAAGCTAGGCTACCTTCAAAGATTTTGATATATATATATATAAAGAAGTTACATAAATATCATAAAGCATGTTATGTGGTAAAAAATGTAGATTATAGTCAGGTCTGGCACACAGAAAGTATTAAATATGCTGAATAAAATGACTGATAATACTACCTTCAAAAGGGTGGAAGTTTGGTTTGACCAACAAATTGAACTACAAATCTCATAAAAGAACTATGTAAACTACGTGTTAGTATACTAGGGTATGTCATGTATTTCTCCAAAATGTAAGCAAAATGCAAACTTAAGACTGTAAGTTAGGTGCTGTAAGGGATAATCCATGGTCTGTAGGTTTATGTTTCTGAAAAATTTGTATGCTGAAATCTAATTCCCAATGTACTAGAATTAAAAAGTGGAGTCTTTGGGAAGTGACTAGGTCATGAGGGTGCAAAATTGGCAAATGAGATTAGTGCCTATAAGACAGAGAGCTAATTTGCCTTGCTGCCACGTGAGGACAGTTAGAAGGTGCCATCCTGGACTACTTAATCTGCTGGCACCCTGGATCTTGGAGTTCCCAGCCTCCAGAATAGTGAGGATTAAATTTCTGTTGTTCATAATTACTCAATCTAAGGTATTGAAGTATAGCAGCCTGATGAGAGAGAGATAAAATAGTCGGTTAGAGATTGCTTATTTATTTATTTACTTGGCAAAGTCTTAGTTGCCCAGGATGGAATACAGTGGCACAATGATACCTCCCGGCAATGCTCCCACCTCAGCCTCCTGAATAGCTGGGCTACAGGTGTGTGCCAGGCCCAGCTAGTATATTTTTTATGGAGACAGAGTCTTGCTATACTGCCCAGGTTTGGTCTTTAACTCCTGGCCTCAAGCCATCCTCCTGCCTTGGCCTTGAAAAGTGCTGGGATTACAGGTGTGAATTATTGCTCCTGGCCCAGCAAGATATATTTAATTGGAAACCCAATCTCTGATTTGTAGAAGTGTTTAACATATGCAACTTTGGATAAGTAACAATGTGTACCTTAGTATCTTCATAATTAAATACCTCAGATTACTATTGAAAGTATACAACAAGATGGGCTGGCAGATATAACTATTTTCCCAAGTAGCTAGGACTATAGGCGTGCATCACCCAGCTGGTTAATTTTTGTATTTTTAGTAGAGACAAGGTCTTCTCATGCTGAGATTACAAGCATGAGTGACTGTGCCCAGCCACATTTACACATTTCTAAGCACTATTTACACAGAAGATTTCCATCAGCAAGAATAAAATCTTTTATTTATTTATTTATTTATTTTTTCAGACAGGGTCTCACTCTATTGTCCAGGCTGGAGTGCAGTGGTATGATCTCAGCTCACTACAGCCTCTGCCTCCCAGATTCAAGCCATTCTTGTGCCTCAGCCTCCCAAGTAGCTGGGAATGCTGGCACATGCCACCATTCCTGGCTAATTTTTGTATTTTTAGTAGACAGGGGTTTTGCCATGTTGGCCAGGCTGGTCTTAAACTCCTGGCCTCAAGTGATCGGCCCACCTCAGCCTCCCAAAGTGCTGGGATTACAGACGTGAGCAAGGGTGCCCAGCCTAAAATCTTAAAATGAACTACTAACTTTATGGTTCCAGGGTAGTTACTTCAACAAGGCCCAAAAATACACTTATAGATAGTTTGAATAACTTTTACATTCAAGGAAGAGAGTGATTTGTTTCCTTCTTTAGCATGCTCAGGAATACTATACTGCGATTTTAGGGATTTTATCAATACTTTCTCCTGACATGGTAGGTGGAAACTTGTATAATGCCAGTGAGTCATTAACAAGTAAGAAAAAAAAGATCACACTGAACGCTTACAGGAAGATTTTCTAAGTTGAAAAACACAGCAAAACTGTTTAAACCCTGGCACTTAAGATAGATAGCAAACTAAAGTAGCTCATACACAGAGAACTGTAGAAAATAAAAACATGAACGTTTTCACTAGAATAGTTTTCATGTGTTCTAAAATATAATAATGTATTACAAAAGACTGCAAGTATGTTAGACTAATATTTTGATAAAGAGCAAGTTCAATCATCTAAGTCTTCTTAAAAACAACCTCTGCTTCAAAGTTTACACAACTTTGGGCCTCAGTTGCCAAAACTGGCCATAGAATGATTCTGAGATTCTCAGAATACTTTTAAGTGGCTGGGCACGGAGGCTCACGTCTGTAATCTCAGCACTTTGGGAGGCTAAGGCAGGCAGATCACCTAAGGTCAGGAGTTCAAGACCAGCGTGACCAACATGGCAAAACCCCATCTCTACCAAAAATACAAAAATGAGGCTGGGCGTGCTATCTCACACCTGTAATCCCAGCACTTTAGGAAGCTGATATGGGTGGATCACTTGAGGTCAGGAGTTTAAGACCAACCTGGCCAACAAAGTGAAACCCCATCTCTACTAAAACTATAAAAATTAGCCGGCTGTGGTGATTCACGCCTATAGTCCCAGCTACTTGGGAGTTTGAGGCAGGAGAATCGCTTGAACCTGAGAGGCAGGAGTTGCAGTGAGCAGAGATCCCACCATTGCACTCCAGCCTGGGTGACAAAGCAAGACTCCATCTCAAGTATATATTAGTCGGGAGTGGTGGTGCATGCCTATAATCCCAGCTTACTTACTTGGGAGGCTGAAGGAAGAGAATCGCTTGAACCTACTAGGAAGCAGTGGTTGCAGTGAGCCAAGATTGTATCACTGCACACTCCAGCCTAGGCAACAGAGTGAGACTCTCTTACAAAAAAAAAAAACAAACCATAAAATGTATTTATAACAAGTTTCACTGTTAGAATAATTTAAGAAATATGAAGGGCCGGGCACGGTGGCTCAAGCCTGTAATCCCAGCACTTTGGGAGGCCAAGGCGGGTGGATCACAAGGTCAAGAGATTGAGACCATCCTGGTCAACATGGTGAAACCCCGTCTCTACTAAAAATACAAAAAAAAAAATTAGGTGGTCATGGTGGCGTGTGCCTGTAATCCCAACTACTTGGGAGGCTGAGGCAGGAGAATTGCCTGAACCCAGGAGGCAGAGGTTGCGGTGAGCCGAGATCGCGCCATTGCACTCCAGCCTGGGTAACAAGAGTGAAACTCCGTCTCAAAAAAAAAAAAGAAAAGAAATATGAAAAGTATAAATACTGATTTATAAAATCAATTGTGGTATTCTATGTTGCCAATTCAAGAAATTATCAGTTTAACTTTCAATCATTTTTAATTATTAAAACTACAACAGCTGATTCTGTAAAACTTCAGTATATTAACTGTTGCCAGTTCATGAAGACTTAATTTAAAAATGTAATATATCTTTAAAAGAAAAATCTGACATCAGTCATAAACAGATACAAAAAAAAAAAAAAAGGAGCAGATAGCACCTTTTAACACTATTTTCACTATTTAGGATCATGGGTAATCCCTTCCAAGCTGTCACCATTAGCTTTCTTAACTCTCTGTTACTTGAATCATTTTCATCACAAACTTCTGAAAACAGGCTTACAAGGACTGAACCAACCTTCTCTGTCACTGGAAGGGTGGCTTTTTTGGTTGTTGTTTTCTTTTTGGTGAGTCTTCTAAACTGAGCAATTTCTTCAAATACAGTTGACCCTCAACAACACAGGTTTGAACTGCACAGGTCCATTTATACATGATCTTCTTCTGCCTTTATCACTCCTGAGACAGCAAGACCAAATCCTCCTCTTCCTCCTTCTCAGTCTACTCAATGTGAAGATAACAAGGATAAAGATTTTTCTGATTAGCTGGGAAATGTGGCTCATTCCTGTAATCCCAGCACTTTGGGAAGCTGAGCCGGGGTGGGGAATCACATGAAGCCCAGAAATGGAGACCAGCCTGGCCAACATGGCAAAACCTCATATCTCCTAAAAATACAAAAATTAGCCGGGCATGGTGGCAGTGCCTGTAATCCCAGCTACTCAGGAGGCTGAAGCAAAAGAATCACTTAAACCCAGGAGGCAGACTGTGGTAAGCTGAGATCCAGTCACTGCACTTCAGCCTGGATGACAGAACACTTAATGAATAGTAAATATATTTTCTCTCATGATTTTCTTAATGACATTTTTTCTCTAGCTTACTTTATTGTATGGATACAGCATTAATACACATCACACAAACTATGTGTTAACTGACTATCTTACAGGTTAGGTCTCCAGTTAACAGTAAGTTACTAGTAAAGTTTTTGAGAAATAAAGTTATATATGGGTTTTTGACTACACAGGTGGTTGGTGTCCTGTTGTTCAAGGATTAACCGCAAATCAGAAGAATCTGAAGTAAAACTCTGTCATCGTGCAAAAGCTGTAACTATGTTTCAGAAACCCAATCTGTATTTCATAGACATTAATAGATGTTCTGTCCTCTGCAATATCTAAAAGAACCAAACACAAACTCCCTATGCCAAAATATTCCCATCTCCTCTAAGCATAAACAGATCTACTCCCAGACACGCCTTAAAAATTAAATATTTAGAAAGGGAATACAATCTCAAAAATGAGGAAAAGTATCCAAAGACACAACATATTTGAGTTTGGAAAGAAGGCAATCATATAATCTCATTATCAATGAAGCAAGACCTAAAACTACTTGCTGTCAGTAAGGGTTACATATAGGAAGCATAAGAAAAAACGTACCACCATGAGGGTGGGGGGTACGGAAGAAAAGATACTCTCTCATTGAAGCATTATCTGCAAAGTCAAAGAATTACCAACCAAATATTAACTGAGCTGAAAGAGACATATATCATTAACAGGAAGCTTACCCTGATTTTAAAATGCTGTATAAATTTTCCTATTCAGCCCAATTCTTTACTTTCTCTAACTGGGCCAAGGCAGAAGCAAAAGATAGACAGCAATGGAATCCGAGATAAGGCAAGAAGGGAATATATCCAACTATGTTTTCCTGTGTTTTCTAACCTATTTTGAAAACAGTACTATCTACCCGAATCTTTGTTCTATTAACCCAGGAAACATTTGAGTGATTATTTCCAGTAAGCACTGCTCTCCTTGAGTTAAAAATGTAATAAAGACAGTGTCTTTATAATATCTAAAAGGCAGAAGTGAAAAACCCTATGAAAGAGGTAAAACATGATATGGAGGTACACTAGGTACTAAAAAGTATGTGTATCTGTGAGGATGAGGCTAAGGTTGGTGGACTTATGATGTCAAATTAGAGTTATAAAGAACTAAAGTGGATTTTGAGTAAAATTTGAATTCAGGAAGAAAGTTCAGAAAGTGGAGGGGCTGACTAAATTACCTGCTAGATAAGTTTTAGAAACAAAAAACTTAGGAACAATAAAAAAACAAGACGGGGAGCTATCAAAACTGCCCAGAATTCAAAATGGAAATTCAGGCTAGACGCGGTGGCTCATGCCTGTAATCCCAGCACCTTAGGAGGCTAAGGCAGGAAGATCGATTGAGGCAGAATTTGAGACCAACCTGGGCAACGTTACAAAAAATCTATTTAATTATTTATGAGATGGAGTCTTGCTCTGTCACCCAGGATGGAGTGCAGTGGCGCAATCTTGGCTCACTGCAACCTCTACCACCCAGGTTCAAGCGATTGTCCTGCCTCAGACTCCCAAGTAGCTGGGACCACAGGCATGCACCACCACACCCCGCTAATTTTGTATTCTTAGTAGAGACAGGGTCTCTCCATGTTGATCAGGATGGTCTCAAACACCTGACCTCATGATCCACCCACCTCGGCCTCCCAAAGTGCTTGGGATTACAGGTGTGAGCCACCGTGCCCGGCCTACAAAAAATTTTAGAAATTAGCCCAGCATGGTGGCATTTACCTGTAGTCCTAGCTACTTGGAAGACTGAGGCAGAAGGATCCCTTGAGCCTAGAAGTTCAAGGTTATAGTAAGGTACAGTTGTACCACTGGACTACATCCTGGGCAACAGAGGGAGGGCCTATTTCTAAAAAAAAATACAAATAAAATGGAAATTCAACATAAAAATCACTAATAATAGTTGCTAAATATTCCTAGTAAATAAAGGATGATGACAGAATCTCCATATATGCAGTAATATCCATTTCAACCTAAGAACAAGAGAGATAGAGGCCCAGGGGCCTGAGTCATAAACAACTTGATTCTCAAGAATTTTAGTGGACTGGTAAGTTCTGCATAGGTCATACGTACAATGAGAGATGCAAGGACTAGCAATAATAATGACCCCAATGAAAGGTTTGAAAGACTAAAAACAAGAATAACATTCCACGTACCTAGAAAGGACTATTCTTTTTTAAATATAGGGCCCTGATATGGTTTGATAAAGGCCCCTAAGACTATTTTTCCTACTCATTTTTGTAGAGATGGGGTCCTGCTTATCACTATGCTGGTCTTAACTCCTGACCCCAAGCAATCCTCCAACCTTGGCCTCCCAAACTGCTGGGATCCCAGGCCTGACCAGCCTAGATTATGTTTTAAATGAGATTTTTATGCATACTCAACTCCAAAGATTCATGATGTAATCAAATATTTTTAAAATTTGTTTAGGTGGACTCTGTTGGCATAAAAGAACACTCAGCTCATAACTGAGCCTACGGAACTACCCAATGGCCACATCTTAACGTACTTAGTTCACTAAAACTGCTCCACAAAGGACTCTCATGACAGATATTTTGTTTTTTGTAGAAAATAGCCAAAACATTTTACTGAAGTTGGTAAGATACTCAACTGCTCAGATATGTACAGGAAATGGGTGGTCTTTGACAGAACTAAACAAGTACAGATATTTCCAATTTCAAATCTGATTTTTTTTTGGCGGGGTGGAGGGGAGAGGGTGGGGCGGAGCTCAAATTTGATTCTTAAAGGTCTTTCCAGAGGATTAAACTTTGCAAGGAGATGTATTACGGCATCCAATTTACATGACTGGCACACCTAAATTCCTGCATTGTAGTGAAGACAAGTCTACAACTTCGGTTGAACATTAGAATTACTACTTAAAGGTCAGGCATGGTGGCTCATGCCGGTAATCCTAACCCTTTGAGAGGCCAAGACAGGCAGATCTTGCAAGGTCAGGATTCAAGAACAGCCTGCCCAACATGGTGAATCCCCATCTCTATTAAACGTACAAAAAATAGCCAGGTATCATGGTGTGTGCCTATAATGCCAGCTACTTGGGAGGCTCAGGCAGGAGAATAGCTTGAACCTAAGAGATGCAAGTTGCAGTGAATCAAGATCACGCCAAGGCACTCCAGCCTGGGCAACAGAAGAGAAACCATTTTAAAGAAAAGAATTCCCTGAACAGATAAGAAAAATTCCAGTACTCAGGATGCACTCCAGAGCAATTAAATCATTAACATAGGGATAGCATGTTTTTAAAGTTTCTTAGGTGATTTCGATGTGATATCAAAGTTGAAAACCACTGGTCTGAACTGCATGGTTAACTCAAAAAAAAAACAAAAACAGAAAAAACAGGGAAGGTGTGTATTGGTCTATAGTAGAAAATGAAAAACAATCAAACAAGAAACCTGGATGTAGCAACATTATATTTTACTAGATTTTTGGGTTTTTTTTTTTTTTTTTTGGAGACAGAGTCTCTCTCTATTGCCCAGACTGGAGTGCACTGGCATGATCTCCGCTCACTGCAACCTCCATCTTCCGGGTTCAAGTGATTCTCCAGCCTTAGCCTCCTGAATAGCTGGGAGCACAGGCATGCACCACCATGCTCAGCCCAGCTAATTTTTGTATTTTTAGTAGAGATGGGGTTTCACCATGTTGGCCAGTATGGTCTCCATGTCTTGACATCGTGATCCATCTGCCTCAGCCTCCCAAAGTGCTGGGATTACAGGATTGAGCCACCGCGCCCAGCCACATTTTAGTAGTTTCAACTGGACTTTAATACTTTCAAATCAAAAGTGTATTGAAACTTAAATCAAAATATAGTTGGACATGGTGGCTCACACCTATAATCCCCACTTTTTGGGAGGCTGAGGCAGGTAGATAACTTGAGGTCAGGAGTTCAAGACCAGCCTGGCCAACCTGGCAAAACCCCTTCTCTACAAAAAACACAAAAAATTAGCCAGGTGTGGTGGTGCATGCCTATCATCCCAGCTACTCCGGAGGCTGAGCCAGGAGACTCACTTGAACCCAGGAGATGGAGGTTGCAGTGAGCCAGATCACATCACTGTACTCCAGCCCAGACACAGTGAGACTCCATCTTAAAAAAAAAAAAAAAAAAAAAAAATTAGCCAGGCATGGTGGTGCATGCCTGTAAATCCAGCTACTTAGAAGGCTAAGGCACAAGAATCACCTGAACCCAGGAGGTTGCAGAGAGAGAAGACCATACCACTGTACCTCTGCCACTGTGACAGAACAAGATTGTCTCTAAAAAAAATTTTTTTTAATTAAAATACAGTCAATTATCATTATTCATAGTAGTTAAGTTCTCCACAAAGTTGTGGCAAACACTAAATTAGTAAATATGGAATCTACTGCTATAGGAAATACAGGTTAGATTCCTGCCAGCCTCTGATCACATTATTTTCTTCAGCCAATCAAAAGTAACTTGTTTGTTCTGTGTTTGTCTAAAGACTTTTTGTGTGTGTGTATGTGACAGGGTCTCACTCTATGGCCCAGGCTGGAGTGCAATGCCTTGATCTTGGCTTACTGCACCCAACCTCCACTTCCCAGGTTCAAACAATTCTCTTGCCTCAGCCTCCTGAGTAGCTGGGATTACAGGTGCATGCCACCAAATCCAACAATTTTTTTTGGCGGGGGAGGTATTTTTAATAGAGACAAGGATTCGTTATGTTGGCCAGGCTGGTCTCAAACTCCTAAATCCACCCACCTCAGCTTCCCAAAGTGCTGAGATTACAGACATGAGCCACCATGCCTGGCCTCTTATTTGCTAAATATTGTTGATTATCAAACTCACAGCCAACAGCACTATAATGCATGCCTGAACGAATTTTCTGCAAAAGCTACATACAGCACGGCCTTCATGTATACATAGGTACACTAGACAGCACATCAGTTAAACAGTGAAATTACCAACAAAAAGCACAAAAGCTAAACACTGTGGTACAAAATAGACCTAAAAAATAATCCAGTATTAGCCAAGCATAGTCTTGTTTGACCTCAGCTGGAAGTGGGTGCATAGAACGACAAAGTCACTGCTCCTTAAGTGTGCAAATGGCAAAAAAAAAAAAAAAAAAGCAAGCAAGCCCTGCAAGTATCAATTTTAGGGTTACAAGTAAGTTTCACAAAGAAGTGAATTCACAAATACAGAATTCATGAATAATGAAGCTGGACTACAGAAACAAATAAATCAAGGTAACTTAAATGAATTGTTATAAAGAAATGAATTCTATGCCTGTAATCCCAGCATTTTGGGAGGCTGAGGTGGGAAGACTGCTTGAGCTTTGGAATTCTAGATCAGCCTAGGCAACATAACGAAACCTCATCTTTACCAAAAATACAAAAATTAGCCAGGCATAGTGGCGTGCACTTGTAGTTTTAGTTACTCAGCAGGCTGAGGTGGGAGAATCACTTGAGTCCACGAAGTCAAAGCTGCAGTGTGCCGTGACTACACCCTACTCCAGCCTAGGTAAGAAACCCTATCTCAAAAGAAGCAAAAAATATGCCCAACAAGATAACTTTCTCCACTAAAATCCTTAAATTGGTTTTCCTAAGAATATACCAAGTTTTCTTTTACCAAATCTCTTTAAAACCTATTACCTGATTTCCTTAATGTATGTTCATTTCATGTAGTACAAAAGACTACTTTTATTTTAAAAAATTTTTTTAAATTTTATTTTATGAACTATCTCTAATCATAAAATGCAGCAATATTTAAAGAAAAGGCAAGGTGGTTAGACTAGATGACATCTGAGATGCCCACTGCCTCAAAGATTTTGTAAGTCTAAAAACTGAAGTTGATACACCTCTTTTAATTATAATAAAGGCTTATATGGCCAGGCGTGGTGGCTCACGCCTGTAATCCCAGCACTTTGGGAGGCCCAGGGGGGTGGATCACGAGGTCAAGAGATCAAGACCATTCTGGTCAACATGGTGAAACCCCGTCTCTACTAAAAATACAAAAAATTAGCTGGGCATGGTGGCGCGTGCCTGTAATCCCAGTTACTCAGGAGGCTGAGGCAGGAGAACTGCCTGAACCCAGGAGGTGGAGGTTGCGGTGAGCCGAGATTGCGCCATTGCACTCCAGCCTGGGTAACAAGAGCGAAACTCCGTCTCAAAAAAAAAAAAAAAAGGCTTATATGTGAAATAAAAATATTCTCAGCAATATTCTACACTACAATCACATTTTTTAGTAGGACTGCAATGTAAATTCTTATCTGAAAAACAGCTCTTCACTAACCCAGAGAAGTAACTTGAATCCAACTTGATACTATCAAACCTAATGGGCTCTCAGCTTGGTCCTATATAAATTCAAATAGAAAACAAGCTACCATATTAATATTATGAAACTATATAATCCCTACATTATATGCAAAAATGAATTCAAAATGAATCAAAGACCCAAATATAAAAACAAAAATCATATTTTCAGAAGAAAACTTGGATGCAAATCTCCAAGACCCCCTGGACTAGACAATGATTTCTTAGATATGACACCAAATACACAAACAACAAAGAAAAACTTCATAAATTTTGCCAAAATTAACAATTTTTGTGCTTCAAATGTCACTATCAAGAAAATGAAAACACAGCCCACAGAAAAACAGGAAATTTTTGCAAATCACATGTCTAATAAAGGACATTTAAGTCTAAACATATAAAGGATTCTTACAATTCAACAATAAAATGACAGGTTTTTTGAACTGGTGTGGCCGCTCAGACCTGTAATCCCAGCACTTTGAGAGGCTAAGGTGGGTGGATCACTTGAGGCCAGGAGTTCGAGACCAGCCTGTCCAACATGGCAAAATCCCGTCTCTACTAAAAATATAAAAATTAGCTGGGCATGGTGGCACATGCCTGTAATACCAGCTACTGGGGAGGCTGAGGGAGGATAACTGGTTGAATCTGGGAGGTAGAGGTTACAGTGAGCGAAGATCATGCCACAGCACTCCAGTGTGGGCAACAGAGTGATAACTCCATTTCAAAAAAAAAAAAAATTTAATGGCAAAAAATTTGAATACAGATTTCTCCACAGAAATAAACGCTTAATGCATCATTAGTCATTAGTGAAATGCAAACCAAAACCACAATGAGATACCACTTCCCACTAGGATGCTATCATCAAAAAAACCACCATAACAAACACTGGCCAAACACAGAAATTGGACTTCTTGCACACTACTCACAGGAGTGCATAATGCTGCAGTTGCTGTGAAAAAAATCTGGCAATTCCTTAGTGCGGTACTGTGATTTACAACCAGAAGGATATATTTAGTCCTCATGTAGCTCCTAAAACCCTTGGAATCTTGGAAGTTATAAATATCTTTTTATATGTTAATGCCATGACTGGTGGCTGGCGGCTCTTGAAGAGCCTCAGGTGACTGGTAGCCAAAGGAACCAACCACGTGATTAGAGGGTGGAAACTTCCAGCTCCACCCTAACATTCTTTGGGGAAGAAGGGAGGAGACTTAAAAGTTGAATCAGGCCGGGAGCGGTGGCTCACGCCTGTAATCCTAGCACTTTGGGAGGCCGAAGCGGGTGGATCACGAGGTCAAGAGATCGAGACCATCCTGGTCACCAAGGTAAAACCCCCGTCTGTACTAAAAATACAAAAATTAGCTGGGCATGGTGGTGCGCGCCTGTAGTCCCAGCTACTCAGGAGGCTGAGGCGGGAGAATTGCTTGAACCCGGGAGGTGGAGGTTGCGGTGAGCCAAGATCACGCCATTGCACTCCAGCCTGGGTAACAACAGCGAAACTCCGTCTCAAACAAACAAAAAAGCTGAATCAATCACCAATAGCCAATGATTTAATCAATCACACCTAAGTAATGAAGCCTCCATAAAAACCCAAAAGGCGAGTCTGAACAGCTTTTGAACTAGTGAATAAGAATGTATCCACATACTCCATGGGAACAAAAGCTCCTGAGTTCAGGGCCCCTACAAACCTCACATATGCAAAGTTTCATCTGGATGTTCAATTGTGTCCTTTAAAATACTGTGTGTAGTAAGTCAACAATTGTGAGTATACTGTCTTCCCTGGTTTCTGTGAGCTGATCTAGCAAATTACTGAACCCAAGAAGGGGGTTATGGAAACCTCCAATTCGTAGCCAAGTCAGACACAAGTTGTGGGTTATCTGGGAACCTACAACTTCTGATTGGTGCCTGAAGTGGGAGCCAGTCCTATGGGACTGAGCCCTTAACTCTGGTTAATGCCAGAACTGAATTGCAGAACACCCAGCTGGTGTTGAAAAATTGCTTGCTGTGAACCCCCCCCCCCGCCACATCTGGTGTCAGAAAAGGAGAATCAAGTGTTGTGGATGAGTGCAGAAGAAAATCATTGTTTATTCACCATAAACTTAGAATGTTAAAACATAGTTACCACATGACCCTTTCATTCAACATTTACTGAGGTCCTCCTACGTGCAAGGTATATAAAACAAATTAAAACATAAGCCTACATAAAATGTGTACATACATGTTCACAGCATTATTCATACTAAAAAGTAGAAACAATCCAAACTCAACCAATTGATGAATGAAAACAGGAAACCCAAATATCTGATATTTAAATAACTGATGAATGGATAAACTGTAGTATAACTAAAAATAGGCCATTACTTGGCCACAAAAAGGAATGAAGTATTCATACAAGCTACAACATGGATGAACCTCAGAAACACTATGAACGGGGCACGGTGGCTCAGGTCAATAACTGCTTGGGAAGCCCAGGCAGGACTGCTGAGACTGGGAGTTTCAAGATCAGCCTCGGCAACATAGCTAAACTGTCTCTATAAAAATTTTTTTTAAATTAGCCAGGAGCTGGGCATGGTGGCTCACACCTGTAATCCCAACGCTTTGGGAGGCCATGGTGGAGGAAGGAGGATCACTTAAGGCCAGGTACTCAAGACCAGCCTGGGAAACATAGTGGAACCCCATCTTTACAAATAATTAATTTGAAAATATATTTTGGCCAGGCGTGGTGGCTTATGCCTGTAATCTCAGCACTTGGGGAAGCGAAGGTAGTCAGATCACCTGAGATCAGGAGTTCAAGACCAGCCTGGTCAAGATGGTGAAACCACATCTCTACTAAAAATACAAAATTAGCCAGGCATGGTGGCTCACGCCTGTAATCCCAACACTTTGGGAGGCTGAGGCAGGCAGATCACCTGAGGTCAGGCAAGACCCGCTTGGCCAACATGGTAAAACCCCATCTCACAAAAATACAAAAATAAACTAGGCATGGTAGCTCAAGCCTGTAATCTCAGCACTTTGGGAGGCCGAGGCAGGCAGACTGCTTGAGGTCAGGAGTTACAGATCAGCCCGGCCAACATGACGAAACCCCATCTCTACTAAAAAAAAAAAAAAAAAAAAAAAAAAAAGGCCAGGTGTGGTAGCTCATGCCTGTAGTCCCAGCTACATGGGAGGCTAAGGCAGGAGAATCACTTGAACTCAGAAGGTGGAAGTTGCAGTAAGCCAAGATGACACTACTGCACTCCAGTCTGGGTGACAGAGCAAGACTCCGTCAAAAAAAAAATCACAAAAATTACACGAATGTTCATTGCAGCACTGTTTACAATAGCAAAGACCTGGAATCAACCCAAATGCCCACAGATAATAGACTGGATTGGAAAAATGTGGCACATATACACCATGGAATATTATGCAGCAATCAGAAATGATGAGTTTGTGTCGTTTGTAGGGACATGGATGAATCTGGAGAACATCATCCTCGGCAAACTGACACAAGAACAGAAAATCAAACACCGCATATTCTCACTCATAGGCGGGTGATGAAAAATGAGAACACATGGACACAGAAAGGGGAGTACTAAACACTGGGGTCTATTGGGGGGAAAAGGGGAGGGCCAGTGGGAGGGGGAGGTAGGGAGGGATAGCCTGGGGAGAAATGCCAAATGTGGGTGAAGGGGAGAAGCAAAGCAAAGCACACTGCCATGTGCGTACCTACGCAACTGTCTTGCATGCTCTGCTCATGTACCCCAAAACCTAAAATCCAATAAAAAATTAAAAAAAAAACTAGAACCACACTGTCCATCAAATTGCAACCAGTTTACATTATAAATAAATGTATATTATATAAATAAAATTGTGCTATATAAATTAAAACAAAAAAATCACAAAAATTAACCAGGTATGGTAGTACACGCCTTTAGTAGCAGCTACTAGGGAGGGTGAGGCAAGAGGATCATTTGAAACCAGGAGGCGGAGATTGCAGTGAGCCTATGGCACCACTGCATTCCAGCCTGGGCGACAAAATGAGAACGTCTCAGACAAACGGCTGAGTTAAAGAAGCCAGCCACAAAATGTCTTATATGATATGATTCCACTCTCACAAAATACCCAATATAGACCAATCCAGAGACAAAAAATAGATGAGTGGTTTCCAGACAATGGGGAATGGGGGAAATAGGGAGTGACTGCTAATGGATAAGGAGTTTCGGGGGTGACGAAAATGTTCTGGAAACAGCGATGATGGTTCTGAATACATTGAAAACCATTGAATTGTACACTTTAAAAGGGTAAGTTTTATGATATGTGGATTATATTTCAATTAGAAGAAAACACTGTGCCTTAAAAGGTTGTTAAAATGGATTTTAAAAGCTCAAAGTTTTATTTGACTAATTCTCAAATTTTGAAGAGAATTGGCAAAAAACACACACTTACTGGAAACCATACTTCCACCCTCCTTCCTGTGGTCTGAAAATACAAAGAGAGACCTCATGTAACACATGTTCATAAAGGAAATCTATTTTTCCACTGATAGATAGTGCAGGGACTAGAAATCGGGGAGGGGGGAACAAAAACATCTAGTAGTTATTTTAAAATGGGAATGTATATTAAAAAAAAGACAAAAGCATCTAGTAGAGTTAGTTTAAAATGGGAAGCGTACAGTATTAAAAGATAACTCACAAACAACTCCAAAGATCCATGAAATGAAATAACCTATTTTTACCTTATATGATTGTTTTTATCAACCCTATTTTACGTTTGGGGGGGGAGGTGGAAGGTTATACAACTATTAAGCAACAAAACCAGAATTCAAACCCAAGGTTATTTGATTCCAAAAGCTGTGCTCCTTACTCATTTATTCAACATTGACCAAAGCCCTCCTACATGCCAGGCACAAGTTACATCCAAGAAAATAGTAAATAAGCTAATTAATAAATAATAGCAAAAGGTATGAAGAATTTATCAAGGTAAAGGAAATTATTAGTGCTGGGGTGGAGAGCTATTTTATATTGGGTTGTCAGGAAGGCCTCTCTTAAAGACATTTGAACAAAGCTCTGAGTGTAAAAAAAAAGGAAGTCATCCAGATGTGTGAGAAGAGCATTCCAAGCAGAGAAAATAACAAGGCAGGAGTAGCAAGGAGGCCAATAAAGCTTCAGAGACATGAGGAGGTTAAAGCTTCTTAGGCCATAACATGAATTTTGGATTATATTCTTTTTTTTTTTTGAGATGGAGTTTCGCTCGTTACCCAGGCTGGAGTGCAATGGCGCGATCTCGGCTCACCGCAACCTCCGCCTCCTGGGTTCAGGCAATTCTCCTGCCTCAGCCTCCTGAGTAGCTGGAATTACAGGCACGTGCCACCATGCCCAGCTAATTTTTTGTATTTTTTTAGTAGAGACGGGGTTTCACCATGTTGACCAGAATGGTCTCGATCTCTTGACCTCGTGATCCACCCGCCTCGGCCTCCCAAAGTGCTGGGATTACAGGCTTGAGCCACCGCGCCCGGCCAGAATTTTGGATTATATTCTAAGGAAGAGAGGAAAGCCACAGGATTGTGAGTGAAATGACATGACTTTTGTTTTGAAAAAAATCAATTGGGAATCTAAAGGGATAAGTAAAGGGATGCGGGCAGAAGCAGGAAAACCAGTATGATACTACTAATATAATCTAGGCAAGGAAAGAGGATGTCATCTGCATTTATACCAGGAAGTAATTCAGAAAAACAGTTGAATTTTGGATATATTTTGAAAGCAGAATAGATAGAAATTTGCTAATGGTTTGACTGTAGGGTGGAACGAACCCAAGGTTTCTGGCTGAGCAAATGGAATAAAGTTGCCCATATACCAACATGGGGAATATTACAGAAAACTAGTTTGGGGAAGAGAAACAAAAAACCTAGTTTTATATGTTTACCTATCTGCTAATCCGTTTTTGTCTTACCCACTACACTCCATACTGATTTTTGTGCAATATGGCTTTTTAAATAGTAGTGAAGGCCAGTACTTTTTAAAAAGTAGTGCAGTGGCTCACGCCTGTAATCCCAGCACTTGGGGAGGCTGAGGCAGGTGGATCACAAGGTCAGGAGTTCTGAAATCAGTCTGACCAATACAGTGAAACCCTATCTCTACTAAAAATACAAAAATCTGCCGGGCATGGTGGCACACACCTGTAGTCCCAGCTACTCGGGAGGCTGAGGCAGGAGAATTGCTTGAATCCAGGAGGTGGAGGTTGCAGTGAGCCAAGATTGCACCACTGCACTCCAGCCTGGGCAACACAGCAAGACTCCACCTCAAACAAACAAAAAAAGGTAATGAAACAGGACTTGAATCTGGGTCTTCTGATTACAGAGCCTGTGTTCTTTATCTCTAATGAAGTTTTACAAAAGCAATTAAATGAAATTAGAGTCTTAGAATAGAACAACTCAAAAGCATGCACTGTTTCTTTGTGATATAAGAACTACATTAATAAATAAAGGCTTTCAAACAAGGACATTTTAAAAATACCTGACAGGCTGGTTGCAGTGGCTCATGTCTGTAATCCCAGCACTTTGGGAGTCTGAGGCGGGCGGATCACTTCAGGTCAGGAGTTCCAGACCTGGCCAGCATGTGAAACCCCATCTTTACTAAAAATTAAAAAATTAGCAAGGCATGGTGGCACATGCCTGCAGTCCCAGCTACCTAGGAGGCTGAGGTAGGAGAATGGCTTGAACCTGGGAGGCAGAGATTGTGGTCAGCTGAGATTGCACCATTGCACTCAAGCCTGGATGACAGAGCAAGACTCCATCATCTCAAGAAAAAACCATGATCGGGCTGGGCGCAGTGGCTCATGCCTGTAATCCCAGCACTTTGGGAGGCCGAGGCAGGCGGATCACGAGGTCAAGAGATCGAGACCATCCTGGGTAACAAGAGTGAAGCTCCGTCTCAAAAAAGAAAAGAAAGAAAAGAAAAAAACATGATCAAGTATTTTACAGATACTATGCATAATGAAGCAGACAGCAATGATATAGAGATGGAATAAAATTCACATAACAAATGCTCAATTTAGGTAAATACTAAGGAGAACTATATTTTTGGAGAGAATAAATGGAACATCGTTCCACTCTAATTTGTATTTATATATATACTTTTTGAGACAAAGACTCACTCTGTCGTCCATGCTGGAGTACAGTGGCATGATCCTGGCTCACTGCAGCCTCAATCTCCCCAAGCTCAGGTGATCCTCCTACCTCAATGCCCCAAGTAGTTGGGCCCACAGGCACATGTGGCCACGCCCAGCTAATTTTAATTTTTTTGTAGAGACGGGAGTTTCACCATGTTGGCCAGGCTGGGATCATCCCACCTTAAAAACTCTTCTTGATAATGAAGATTATCTTTGAAGGCCAGGCATGGTGGCCAGCCTTCAAAGAAAATCTGACATTATTTTCTGCTTTAGATTTCCTGCTTCATGAAAGCAGGAAAAACACTTTCCCTCTATCCCTTAAATGTGCAGGAAGTGACTATAGTAAATATTTGTCCATTACTTAACACTTCAAAAGGCATTCCTAAATAGCAAATTTCACATTAGTTTAATTCTACTTTAGGTCAGTCTATTAAGCAATTCTGTAACAATAAGGTTCAGTACCTATAAAGGAAGAATGAAAAATTTATATTTATAATATAACAAAAAAGTGGCTCATTTTATTGCTGCATGCATTTGCCATAACTTTAATGTCCTTCATAGTATTTTCATATTCTTTATAAAAGAGGAAGTCAACTAACCTAATTTCATTCTTATAAAGACATAGCAGTAACTTCTGATAAGTACTTATTTGGAAAGTGACTTACTCAAAAACTACATAGTAACTCAGTAGTGAAGCTAGGATTAGAAACTAAGCTCTGAAATCTGTTGATGCTGTGAAGGTTAAGGAATGAACACAGCTTACCTCACAGAGAAATCATTGGTGTAATTATGTAACTTTTCAGTCAAGAATCAAGCATTTACTAAACTATCTTATAACTTCTAGAGCTAAGAAAATTAGAATATTCCTTAGAGTTTATAAGGTTATGTATCAAATTTTAAAAAGATCTTCCTCGTATGTATACTTGTGTACTGAGTAAAATTATAATGGTAAATTTTTACTGTTCAAAGATAATCTTTATTTAAATTTTATTTTAATTAATTAATTAATTTAGAGATGGAGTCTCACTTTGTTGCCCAGTCCGGAGAGCAGTGAAGTCATCTTGGCTCACTGCAGCCTCTGCCTCCTGGGATCAAGGGATACTCCTGCCTCAGGCTCCCAAAATAGTTGGGATTACAGAAGTGCTCTACCACGCCTGGCTAATTTTTTTTGTATTTTTAGTAGAAATGAGGTTTCAACACGTTGGCCAGGCTGTTCAGGAGATTCACTCACCTTGGTCTCCCAAAGTGCTAGGATTACAGGCTTGAGCCACCACATCTGGCCCATTTTCTAACTTTTTATTATGTTGTAACCCTTTCATAATGACATCAACAAACAGATGAGGTATCTGTCAAGGCAACATGACTACTATAAGAGTGATGTCAGTAAGAGTCCATATTCCATCTCTCTCAGTCACTATAGCCAATTACTTGAGTAAAGAGCTGTGGGCCTGGCACAAAGGCTCATCCTGTAATAATCACAGCAGTTTAGGAGGCCTAGGTGGGCAAATGGGCAAACAGGGCAACAAAACCCCATCTCTACAAAAAAAACAAAAATTAGCCAGGCATGGTGGCATGTCTGTAGTTCCAGCTGCCTGGGAGTCTGAAGAGGGAGGATCACCTGAGCCGAGGAGGACAAGGGTGCAATGAGCCAAGGCTGTGTCATTGCACTGCAGCTTAGGTGACAGAGTGAGACCCTATCTCAGAGAGAAAAATTTTAAAAGGCTGTGAATAATCCAAAATAATGCATTATTTCTAAGTCTGAAAATAAGCAGACATTCATACTTTATCTCCTGTCATTAAATCTCAACCTCCTCTGTCCATCCAGCCAAACTGACAGTTAATAGTCTAAGACCCAGCTAGGTAAGAGAGGAAGTAAATGCAGAAAATTCACAAGAGTACTTCAACTGACCCTTTCTCTCAATTATTTAACTGTTTTTAGAGTTGACAAATACCAAAGACCATGCACTGACTTTCTAAGATCTTAAGACACAATGTAACAGGAAGCTGTAACTAAAATTTAAAAATCTAGAATGTCAAATTAGAAAAGTATATAGAGTATAGGTTAAAATTTCTAATTTAGGAGAAGTCTGAATGAAGCAGTTAAATTCTAAAATCATAAATTATATCCAGGAGGCCAAGTATTTAATAATATTAAATAAGCCATAAGAAGGAAAAAAATATTATAAAATTTAAAAGAGGCATTGAACAAAAAAAACACGATTTTAGGATTCAGCTGAGAACAGAATACCTCAATACTGCTACACTTTCAAAAATGTTTAGAATCGGCCAGGCACAGTGGCTCAGGCCTGTAATCCCAGCACTTTGGGAGGCCAAGGTGCATGGATCACAAGGTCAGGAGTTCAAAACCAGTCTGGCCAACAGGGTGAAACCCAAAAACTACAAAAAATTAGCCACGTGTGGTGACCTGTAATCCCAGCTGTTCAGGAGGCTGAGGCAGGGAACTGCGTGAACCCAGGAGGCGGAGGTTGTAGTGAGCTGAGATCCTGCAATTGCACTCCAGCCTGGGTGACAGCAAGACTCCATCTCAAAATAAAAAACAAGTTTAAAATCACATAAAAATTCACTTCAATAAAATAATGCTTTTGCAGTTTGGGGATAGAAAGTTTCGACCAAATAATCACATTCCCTAAAATGCTAAAACTAAAAATTTGCTACAAGAAACTTTCCATGTAATATTTTAAGATTTTCAGAATTACCAAAACTAAATGTGTATCTGTTTAACTACTGTCAATTTTAGGTATCACCACAAATATAACACTCTCTTAAAGAATGGTTTCTCACCAGGCACAGTGGCTCATGTCTGCAATCCCAGCACTTTGGGAAGCCAAGGCAGGCAGATCACGAGGTCAGGAGATCAAGACCATCCTGGCCAACATAGTGAAACCTCGTCTCTACTAAAAATACAAAAAATTAGAGGTGAGACAGTGTGCACCCTTAGTCCCAGCTACCCCGGAGGCTGGGGCAGGAGAATTGCTTGAACCCGGGAGGCAGAGGCTGCAGTCAGCCGAGACTGCGCCACTGCACTCAAGCCTGGGCAACAGAACGAGACTCTGTCTCAAAAAAAAAAAAAATAAAGAATGGTTTCTTGAAGCTGGGCACATTGGCTCATGCCTATAATCCCAGAATTCTGGAAGGCCAAGGCAGGTGACTGCTTGAGCCCAGGAGTTCAAGATCATCCTGGGCAACACAGTGAAACCTGTCTCTACAAAATACAAAAGCTTATAGTCCCAATTACTCAGGAGGCTAAGACAGAAGGATCACCTGAGCCCAGGGAGCTTGAGACTATAGCAAATCAAGAGCGTACCACTGTACTCCAGCCTTGGTGACACGAGACCCCCGTCTCCAAAAAAAGAAAAGGTTTCTTAAAACGTAATTTAACTACTGTCTTACTTGGTGATACATGAATTTTTCTTAGAAACAACAGTAAGGGGGAAAAAAAAGAAATGAATAAAGAATGTCTCAAAGGGATTACCTAAGTCTGAAAATGACTTACTCGAATTGTATATGGCAGAACTCTAGCAATATTAGGGAGTAGAGCTTCCCCAGCATTTATAAGTGTGCCAGAATACTGATCTCCCATTCCAGGTTATTTCATGAGGAGCTGCCTGCCAGGTGCTTCTAGCCTCCCAACCTCATCTACCTTGGTGTACTATTCAAAATTTATTTTCTATGTAGACACAACCTAAAGATGGTTGAGAGGCACTGACAGAATACATTAAAGCAGTTACCAGCTCAACTTTAAAATACGTACTCTCCAATAAGAAATTCAAAGTCTACCCTTACTTGTTTTACTCCATTGATCCTAAAGACTATTTAACTTTTATCAAGTAATGAAATTCCAAGTTACGTTTGTATAATATAGCATTAAGAAAAATACAGTTCCTCTCACAGTTTAAGTAACTTCAGCAGCAGCAACATCCTGGTGCGGGTAAGATAAAGAAATCCACTAAAAGCTTTTTGTGTAAGGACATGGTCACTCCATGTCACAGCTTATTTTCTCCTAATTAAAATCCCCAAAATGCCAATTTCCTAACCTTCTTCCATGTTTTTTCTCCACTGCGCTATTACCGTCTAATATAACAACACAATAGGCCGGGCGCAGTGGCATATGCCTGTAATCCTAGCACTTTGGGAGGCCGAGGTGGGAGGATCACCTGAGCTCAGGAGTCTGAGACCAGCCCGGCCAATGTGGCAAAATGAAGTTTCTACTACAAACACAAAAAAAATTAGCTGGGCATGGCAGCCGGTACCTGTAATCCCACCTACTCAGGAGGCTGAGAATCCTGGGAGCAGAGGTTGTAGTAGCTGAAATCATGCTGCTGTACTCCAGCATCAGCGAGATGCCCTCTCAAAACAAAAACACAATTAACTTAAATATTTTGTTCTTATCTGTCTCTTCTTACCAGACTATTTATTATTAAATCCACGAAGGCAGAAATCTTGTGTGCTTTTGTTCATTGCTATAACTGTGGCACCTAGGTAAGTGTCTGACACATAGAGGGCACCCAAAAGATAACTGCTGAGAGAATAAACAAATTTGGTAATTTGATTGAAGGTTTATGTATAATCTAATTGTCTTAAAAGAGCCAAACTTTGCCATTAAGATAGGATATAAACTTCGTACAACAAAGATACAGAATCACTACACAAAAAGTAGGGTTGTCTTTTAAAAAGCTTGACTTATATATATTAAAATTTCTTAAAGATACTACTGGCCGGGCTCAGTGGCTCATGCCCGTAATCCCAGCACCTTGGGAGGCCGAGGTGGGCAGATCACGAGGTCAGGGGATCAAGACTATCCTGGCTCACACAGCGAAACCCCGTCTCTAGTAAAAATACAAAAACTCAGCAAGGTGTGGTGGTGCACACCTGTAGTCTCAGCTACTTGGGAGACTGAGGCGGAGGTTGCAGTGAGCAGAGATTGCACCACTGCACTCCAGCCTGGGCTACAGAGCAAGAAAAAAAAAAGACACTACCAGAAAATCTACACTAGACATTTTAAAATACAAATAAAAAGGAAAGATTTTTTATTTTAATAAAAACAGGAAGCATCTGTTTTCCATTCCTCTAACCAGAAAACATAGACTAGAGAGTGATAAGATTTAGACAGAATACGTGACGGGAAAAACTTTAAAAAGTGATAAAACAGCCGGGGGACAGTGGCTCACACCTGTAATCCCAGCACTTTGGGAGAGCGAGGCGGGCGATCACGAGGTTAGGAGATGGAGACCATCCTGGCCAACATGGTGAAACCCCATCACTACTAAAAATACAAAAACATTTGCCAGGTATGGTGGCGTGTGCCTGTAGTCCCAGCTACTCAAGAGGCTGAGGCAGGGGAATCGCTTGAACCCGGGCTGCGGAGAACGCCGTTGAGCCGAGATCGTGCCACTGCACTACAGCCTGGGTTAGAGAGGATGAGTCCGTCTTAAAAATAAATAAATAAATAAAGGCCAGGCGCGGTGGCTCACGCCTGTATTCCCAGCACTTTAAGAGGCCAAGGCAGGCGGATCAGGAGGTCAAGAGATAGAGACCATCCTGGCCAACATGGTGAAACCCCGTCTCTACTAAAAAAATACAAAAATTAGCTGGGCGTGGTGGCGTGCTCCTGTAGTCCCAGCTACTCGGGAGGCTGAGGCTTGCTTAAAACCGGGAGGCAGACGTTGCAGTGAGCCGAGACCGTGCCACTGCACTCCACCCTGGCGCCTGGCGACAGAGCAAGACTCTGTCTCAAAAGCAAAAACCAAAGTGATAAGACAGTCTAAGGTAGTAACACTTAGGGCACAGGAAAACGCACTATTGCACTATCAATCAAGTATTTGTTTCCATTGCTTAGGACACTATGTAAAGTTCAAGATTACCAACTTCTCTCATAAACAAATCTGTCTTTACCAGACACTCAATCTAACCAGATAACACACTAAGTTCTCTTGTCAAATATTATCATAAGTATTGTGGATTTTAATGTTAATCTTTAGCCTCAAATTACGTTTTAATCTTAATACCGATAATCTTAAGCTCATAAAAAATGTTTTCATCTTAACACATAAAATCTTTAAGTGGTCCTGTAGCCTATTGCGTCTACTGTTCAACTAGGATTCCACAGTTCCTTTTTCAGCCTCAAATGACGAAACTTCTCTAACGTCTCTGGGGAAACTAGTGTAAAGTATAACGTTTCCTGAAATTGTTCTTGTTTTTTCCCTGCACCATTCGTGACATCTCTTCAACTAGAAATGTTATATAAAACTTTTATGTTCTGCAGGCAAGTCCAGAGGGAGAAGCAAAGGTAAAAAGAATACTGTAAGGAAAACAGGTTGAAAGGGGAATAACATAAAAGCACAGGAGTAAATGTGAAGCAAAGAAATATTTATACAAAAGAGGAAGAAGATGCAAAAAAGGGAAGAAAAACACTTTCAGCAGAGAAAAGAAAAAAAAAAGGAGGGGGAACAGAGACTTGCTTCTTCCAGAAACAAAAGCAAAAAACACTTCTAAGAAAACGTGGTCTCTCTTTACCCAAGGGGATGTTAATAAAATGCTAAAAGGTATTCAGCTGACACTCCTATTTAGAGGTCTACTTTCTCTTCCTATGTCCTTTGATACTGCTCGTCTTCATCAATGAATTAAATGCAGGGTATACATAACACAGTCAATATCTACAAAACTACAATTGTGGTTGCCATCTTTGCCTGCAAAAATAATTAAAACAACTCCCTGGTTTCGGGGAAAAGGGGTAAATTAAGTTGGAAAACCAGAAAACCCCACTTGCTAAGTGGGGTAGAAATGACACAGGTTAACAAACGCCTCCTACCCATTTAGATTCTACTGAAGGTCTGGGTAGTTAAGGGCAACAACAAGTAGCTTTACCTCGACCGCAAGGGTGGGGCATTGTAGGGGAAAACAAAATAGAGGGCGAACTATCCCGAGAGGTTTAAGGGGGCTGAGGACTCGGCTCTCGGGAGACTGTCCATCAGGCGGTGGACTCGGGCAGCTTCGAGAGGAAGGAGACAGTGGACTGCTGGAGGAATGTCAGTGAGAATGCCGGTGCAGATGGAAAGAGAAGGTACCCACGAGCACAGAATTAAGAGTCAAGGGAAGAAGAGAGGCCCGGCGTGGGAGGCCGGAGCAGAGGCCGCTGAGCGCCGTCTGCAGCTAGCCGCCCTCTCCCGAGACGCCTTCTCGGCTCCACCACACTCAGCCCCTCGCCGCCCCTGCCCGGGCTACAACCGCGGGCGCAGCTGTTTCCGTCGGGCCAGGGACAGCGGGAGAAAGGCAACCGTGGGGCTGGCGGGGAGCAGACTGGCAGCGGGTGTGTGTGTGTGTGTGTGTGTGTGTGTGCGCGCGCGCGCGCGGAGCGGATTTTGAGACCGGAACGCCAGACTTCGCCCTTTCTCCCCCAAGCCTCCTTTATCACCCAACTTCCCAGTCGGCTGGTGTCCCCTTCGACCGACGGATACCGCACCACCCCCCACCCCACCACCCGACGCCTCTCGCCGCTTCTCACCCCTCCCCCGACGCCCTGAGCGGAGAGAAAACAGACTACCCTGACCGATCCCGAACCCGCCCGGGTGTCCCCGAATCGCGGACACCGCCCCCGCCCGAACGCTGGCACCCTCTTGGCGGCTCCCTGGCCCGCCCAGATGCAGCAAACTCCTCTCACCTGCATTGACGCCATGATGGAACCATCCCCCCACAGCCGGCGAGGCCAGAGACGCAGGGGGCGGAGCTGCCGTGCTCGCGTCACGCCGCGGGGGCTCAACATCCCCGGCGCGGGGGCGGGATCTGTAAAGGGAAGGGGATAGCGCGAGGGGATTGGCTGGCACGCTAGGCGAACGGGAGGAGGGACCGTGGGGCGGTGCGAGGGGACGGTAAATGGCGCTGTGAGTACCTTCGGTCACAGTTGGACTCGCAGGTCCCGAGTCTGGCTCCTGATTACTCTTTATCGAGGACACACGGCTCCAGTTTTGACTCGGCTACGGTTGTTTTCTTCGTCTGTACCGCGAAATCCTTATGACGTCCGGATCTGCGCAGCTTTTTTCTGTTCGTTTTGTTTTTCCAAGCACAGCTGTGCGGTACAGATTTTTCCCTTGGGATGTGCCTTCCCTACTACCAAGCCCACTCTCAGAGCCTTGGGGCCCCATAAAACTTCCCGCGCAGCTACTTTCTGGTCTTTGGAGACTTGGAAGGTTTCTTGGGGGATTTTTTTTTGAGACGAAGTCTCGCTCTGACGGCTTCTAGTATTCTTAATTTGGAGAAGAGAGACATAGGTTTCCTTGTACAACGGGATGAGGATGTAAGAGCAGAACAACACTGATATTTTAAAGGCGAGGATATTTAGATTTGTGGAGCTGAAACTTGCCTGAAAAGGGAGAGAAAATTTGGAAGTTTCTAAGCTGTGTGCAGTTTCTGCCCCTTACTCCAACTATTGTTGATACATGTGAAGTTTTAAACTTCACATGTATCAACAATAGTTACCGTTGTTGGGGCAGTCTAAATTTGATTAGCGAGTTGACCCCAGGCATTAATTTTTTTTAAATGTTATAATATACACTTATACCATTATGTCCAGACTTCTCTTAAGCCTATTTCGTGGTGGTTTTATGGTCATTTAGGGATTAACTTGGGTAGGGAAAGCTGAGCATACATAATTTATTTTAGGAATGCACCAGTTCTGCCAACATTTATCAGAAGTCACGTTTGAAGAAAGCTATTCTGGAACTGAAGATGTCATTGGTTTATGAGAGGAAAATGGAAGCCAAAAGCCTGCACCTCATGCTCTATCTTTAAAACTTAACGTGGCAGACACAATGAGTAGAAGGCTTTTATGTTACCAGAATGAAGGCTTAAAATCTGTCATTTTATTGACTCGGCTTTCGTTTTAGAAATTTCTTTAAGCTATAAATGCAATGAAGAATATCACTCACACTCTTAAAATAGATTACGTTCTTTGGAACTTCTCTAATCTGAAATGTGCTTAAAAAGAAAAATATATTTAAAATACGTCAGTTAGTTTATGGTATAATATTAAACACACTATCCATCACTAGGGAAGTTATGGTGGTACACCCTCCCCTCTCTCAGACGTCTACCCTATTGCCAGAAGAGCAGATTTTCCCTGTTGTGCAAAGTGTGTCCTTGAGGGATGTTTGGATGCTCTTGGTAAACCGGAATCAACCAGAAGCATATCCGGTGTTAGCCCATTGTGTCATCAACATTACAACAGTGAGGAAATCCACATATCCCAATGAAAGAGGAAAGCTTATAGAAGAGGTTTCCAGTATATTTCCTTTGAGATATCTTTATTCCTGTGACCTCAGAAGATCAGGTTTTACCGTCCAAGGTTCACTTTGCCCAAAAACTTGATTGTTCCTGTGGAAAAAGTGGCATCGGATGACCCTACAAACAAAGCATTATGACATCGTCAGAGCCTGCTTTGTAAGGAAAAAAGTTACAAGAATTCTGACACTCATCACAGTGGAGCCAATATCTGATCCCTTGGGTTACATATATGTGAAAAGTATCTTCACGGGAGGGAAAAGTCAATGCCAGTCTTATCCTTTCTAGGTAATATGAAATAGCACATAATAACGTGTCTTCTTCCTTCTTAATATTTAATAAAAAAATCCTGACATAGGAGCCAAAACAGTGACTTACAGATGGTGTGTGGGGGGTATATAATTATCTCCAGTGAGCATGTAATATTAATATCTAAGACATGATTGTGCACTGTTTGAAGACTAGGCGCATATGTCTACAGAGCAAGGTTTACTATCATTACTATCAGAGAGGCAAAAGTTAAAATGTCTGACAGGATATGCCACTGCACTCCAGTCTAGGTGACAGAGCAAGACCCTGTCCTGTCTTTTGAAAAAAAAATTCTGACGATACCACAAGTGAGAGAGGAAGTAGAGCTCTCATAAACTCTATAGGAGTAAAACTAATATAGTCACTTTGGAAAATAATTAAGCAATAATGAAGTTAAAGTTTCCCATATCCTTACTGGATATTCTTAATAGCAACATATATAATTTGTTGTGTGTGTGTATATATATATATATATACATAGAGAGAGAGAGAGAGAGAGAGAGAGAGAGAGAGTCACTCTATCACCCAGGCTAGAGTGCAGTGGTGAGATCTTGGCTTATTGCAGCTGCAGCCTGCTAGGCTCACGTGATTCTCCTGCCTCAGCCTCCTTAGTAGCTGGGACTACAGACATGTGTCACCACGCCTGGCTAATTTTATGTATTTTTAGTAGAGACCAGGTTTCATCATGTTGCCCACACTGGTCTCCAACTCAAGTGATCCACCTGCCTCAGCCTCCCAAAGTGCTGGGATTACAGTAGTGAGCCACTATCCCTTAAGTGGCTTGGCCACCTGGAGAAAATTACAGAATAGATATTAGAGAATATTAAGGAATTGTTATTATTGTTAGATTTAATAATGATGTTCACTTTTTCATTTACACAGCAGTTAGAAATGACCATCGGATGACGAGGAGATTTTTTTCTCATCTCACAAACTACCCACATCTCCACTTCCCTGGAAGAAAAAAAATCCGGACATACACGAGCTGTGTATATGCCTGAGATCTTCCCTTCCAAGGTAAAGAGAGAGTTTGAGACAGAGAGGTCTAAACTAGCATCTGGACTTTCTGCCAGCAAAGAAAAGGAAATATGGGAAACCAAATAGTCTAGTAACATTAAAGGATCCACAAAGGGACTACTAGGTAAATGCAACAATGGTAATGTGATTTATTAAACTGGAAAGTCAGAAACAGTCCTGTGAACATTTGTTTGTTGAAACTTGAAAAGGCAGAGTTGGCAAGTACTTGCTTGAGTCTACGCCTCCGCAGAGTAGTTTGTTCTTAGTCTCCTAGGTGCTGATCTCAGCAGAGAAATGAAAGCAGTTCAGCCACCAACAGTTTGTTTGTTGGATTTTGGAAAAAGCACCAAACTAAGAATCCAAGGCTTGCATTCTTATCTTATCTCTGTCATTAGCAAGCTTGGGTGAGGCTTCTAATCTTTCTGGGCTTCTTTCCTCATTAATAAAATGAGCAAGTCAGACTGCATAATCTTTACAGTTTCTTCCAGATTTCAAATTCCATGAATCTATTAAAGACAATCAAAATTTTACATGATTTGTCTAAAATACCATGTTAAAAAGTCAAAGATAAAATGCAATGGGAATGACATACCATTTTGAGTTCAAAAATCAATTTTGTAAATATATTAAGGAATGAACTTGGCTTCATTGCCGTTTATGTAGAAATACTGGGAAGTAGAGGGGGCTTTGGTTAACAATTTTAAAATGCTAATGTAATCCACTTGAAATATAGATGGGATTTCATAAAGTAGCAAAAATTCTATATTCATAAATCAGAGTGATAACAAAAGCATATCTACAAAGCAAAAGTGTATTTTTAAAAATAATTTTAAATCCCAGTCATTTCATTTACATCTTCTAATAAAGGACAAGGAAGTGAACAAAATAACAATGGTTTGTATGTGTAACTTATTTTGAGTGTGACTTATTCTACATGTCAAAAATAGTTGATTTATATACATATATAGTTTGCAAAGAAAATTGTGAATCAGGCAAACTTTTACTTTATTCCCTTGTCTTTGCCTTTCTCTAGCAAGAGTTCTTTACCCATGTCTACAGCCTTGACATTCCCTGCTTATTTCTCCCCTAGACCTCTTACCAAACATGGTCATAGCAAGCTATTACTTGAAAAGACTGTTTCCTTATTTACTTTTTTGCCATGGATCTCTTTAAAAATCAAATGAAAGCCATGGATCCACTCCACAGAAGAATATACATACCCATGAAAATTTGTGTTTCAGGAAGTTACCTGACCCTTAGAAGTTCATCCACCAGGGCCAGGCATGGTGGCTCATGCCTGTAATCCAAGCATTTGGGGATGCTGAGGCAGGAGGATCACTTGTGCCCAGGAGTTTCAGACCAGCCTGGACAGCATAGCGAGACCCCATCTCTACAAAAAAATAAGCCACGCATGGTGGCACATGCCTACTACTTGGGAGGCTGAGCTGAGAGGATCACTTGAGCCAAGGATGTCAAGGCTGCAGTTAACTGTGATCATGCTACTGCACTCCAGCCTAGGTGAGAATGAGGCCCTGTCCCCCGACTCCCCCCGCCAACAAAAAAAGTTTATCCATTAGATTAGCAGCAGAGGTGGATGAACCTTAAGATAAGGCTAGGCATGGTGGCTCACACCTGTAATCCCAGCACTTTGGAAGGCCAAGGAGGGTAGATCACCTGAGGTCAAGAGTTCGAGACCAGCCTGGCCCACATGGTGAAACCTGTCTCTACTAAAAATACAAAAATTAGCCAGGCATGGTTGTACGTGCCTGTAATCCCAGCTACTTGGTGGCTGAGGCAGGAGAATTGCTTGAACCCAGGAGGCAGAGGTTACAGTGAGCCGAGATTGCGCCACTGCACTTCAGCCTGGGCAACAGGGGGACTCTGCCTCAAAAAAAAAAAAAAAAAAAAAAATCACCTTTCCCTTGTGTAGAAGCTGGATTTTAGGCCAGGCGTGGTGGGTCACACCTGTCATCCTAGCACTTTGGGAGGCTGAGGCAGATGGATCACTTGAGGTCAGGAGTTCAAGACCAGCCTGGGCAACACAGTGAAACCCGATTTCTACTAAAAATACAAAAAATTAGCTAGGCATGGTGAGAATACTTGTAATCCCAGCTTCTTGGGAGGCTGAGGCAGCGGAATCACTTAAACCCAAAAAGCAGAGGTTGCAGTGAGCCAGGATGGTGCCATTGCATTCCAGCCTGGGAGACAGAGTGAGATTCCATCTCAAAAAAAAAAAAAAAAGCTGGACTATGGAAAAAAAATAACACTTTTCATGAAGAGATGAAGATAGATATCAGCTCAATCTCTTGCCCTTCTAAAATATGTCTCTTCTTTTTTGAGATATAATTTCATAACTCTTGTTCTCTTGTTCAGTTGTTTGTTTTCTGGTTTTCCCGAAAATCAAGATGCTGTGTGAAAAGCGGTGGACTGGGAACCAGAAGAGTTGAGTGCTCATCTTAATCCCTCCCAGAAGTGATACTAAACTCGTTTAACAACAAGTGTGGCACAAGTACCAACCATTTAGAACAACAGAGACTGCTTATTATCAGTGTGGGGTCCTGAAAAGTCTCTGCTGAGAGGGCTGGGTATCCTTAGATCATGGGGAATTCCAGGTTGTGGGGTGGTTGAGATGCTATGAACCAGAGGTTCTTTGGGGGTCTGAGGGCAATAGCTATTTATTTACCACTGCAGATCTATTTCAATGTTTTCTTTTTGGTGTGATGGAAATATTCTAAAAGTAGACTGTAGTGATGGTTACCCAGACATGTAAACATATTAAAATAATTGAACACTTACAGTGGGTGAAGTTTATGGTAGGTAAATTATACCTTGATAAAGCTGTTTGAAAAAAGAGAGGGGAGGCATTGTAATATTTTATTATTATTATTATTGGGATGGAGTTTTCACTCTTGTCCAGGCTGGAGTGCAATGGTATAAGCTTGGCTCACTGTAACCTCTGCCTCCCGGGTTCAAGCCTCCTGCCTCAGCCTCTCAAGTAGCTGGGATTATAGGCATGTGCCACCACGCCCGGCTACTTTTGTGTTTTTAATAGAGACAAGGTTTCTCCATGTTGGTCAGGTTGGTCTTGAACTCCTGACCTCGTGATCCACCTGCCTCAGCCTCCCAAAGTCCTAGGATTATAGGCGTGAGCCACCGCGCCCGGCCCATTGTAATATTTTAACTCTGGTATAATTATGAATCCTGGATGACCTTAAGCCTGGCTCTCCCATCAGTGATGAGACCTATGGCTGGTTAGGCATCTCCCTGAGTTTGAATTTTTTCATCTGTAAAATGGGTGGTCATGATTTCTTTGAAATTTTCCAGATAAATTCTTTTCCTTGTCAAAAAGTTTCATAATGTGTTATCGTAATTTCTATTGCCCCACTTTCAACCTACTCTTAAGTTCTTCACTACTCAAATACATTTTTGGTCCTTTCTTTGCTCCTTAGAGACCATGGCAGCCCTAGTGATTTTGTCCCTTCCAGACAGTTCTTCCTTATCCTGCCTAGCTTTCCCATCTCCATTTTGTGCCCCTCGTTTGCCTGATCTGTTTCACATGTATCAGAAAAGGCAAAGGCTTGATTTCTCATTAAGATTCCTGTTAGCTCCACGATCTGGAGTTGGTCATTTAAACTTCTTTAAACTTTAGCTTCTTTATTTTTAAAGTGAGAACAAAATTTCCAACACATGGTTTGTGACAGGGTCTAAATAAGATCATGGATGTGAAGGACCTTTGTAAATTGCATAGCACTGCTAGATAATGCTTTGAGATGCGATACCTAGTTTTCCTTCCTCATTACTCAATGCTGTCTGTCCAGTAAGCAGGTGTAATGTTGACTGAAGATAAGGAATAAGGTATCTGACAGTGACTGAGAAATACCTCTGCCAATATTCTCAAGTTTCCTATTGCTTATGAACATAGAAGAGCCTGGGCAGACACTGTGCTATGGTCTGAATATTTATGTGCCCTTTAAATTCACATGTTGAACTCTTAATTAACCTCTGAGGTAATAGAATTAGGTTATATCATAAAATGCAGCCTTCAAGAATGGGATTAGTGCCCTTATAAAAAAGACCTCATGGCTGGGTGCTGTGGCTCACGCCTGTAATCCCAGCACTTGGGAGACCAAGGCAGGTGGATCATCTGAGGTCAGGAGTTCAAGACCAGCCTGACCAACACTGTGAAACCCTGTCTCTACCAAAAGCACAAAAATTTTCCAGGCATGTTGAGGCATCCCTGTGATCCCAGCTACTTGGGAGGCTGAGGCAGGAGAATTGCTTCAACCCAATAGGCAGAGGTTGCAGTGAGCTGAAATCATGCCACTGCACTCACTCCAGCCTAGGCAACAAGAGTGAAACTTCATCTCAAAAACAAAACAAAAACAAAAAAAAAACCTCATAAAGCATAAAGACCCTCACAATTCCCACTATGTGAGGCACAGCAAAAAGGTGGCTGTCCATGAACCAGTAAGTGGACCCTCATTAGACACTGAATCTTCCAGTGTCTTGATCTTAGATTTTCCAGTCTCTAGAACTGCGAAATAAGTTTCTGTTGTTTATAAGCTGCCTAGTGATGGCATTTTGTTATAATATCAAATGGACAAAGGCACTTTAAACAGAGCTTACTATAGACAAAATTTCAAGGTTGGAGCCAGAGCATTTAGGCAAGAGAAAGAAATAAAGCATGGCTGGTGCAGTGGCTCACACCTGTAATCCCAGCACTTTGGGAGGCTGAGGGCAGATCGCATGAGGTCAGGAGATCGAGACCATTCTGGCTAACACGGTGAAACCTTGTCTTTACTCAAAACACAAAAAATTAGCTGATGTGGAACCCTATCTCTACTAAAGATAAAAAAAATTAGCTGGGCATGGTGGCACACACCTGTAGTCCTAGCTACTTGGGAGGCTGAAGCAGGAGAATTGCTTGAATCCAAGAGGCAGAGATTGCAGTGAGCAGAGACTGCACCACTGCACTCCAACATGGGTGACAAGACTCGAAACTCCATCTCAAAAAAAAAAAGCAGGCCAGGCGTGGTGGCTCACACCTGTAATCCAAGCACTTTGGAAGCCAAGGCGGGCAGATCACCTGAGGTCAGGAGTTCCAGACCAGCCTGACCAACATGGTGAAACCCCATCTTACTTAACAACAACAATAACAAAAGCAAGAAAAGGCATCCAAATTGGAAAAGAGTTAGTCAAATTGTCCCTGTTTGCAGATGACATAATCTTATATATCAAAATAACCTAGACTCTTCCAAAAACTCTTAGAATTGGAAAATTAAAGTTACAGGACACAAAGTTAATGTACAAAAATCAGTAGTTTTTCTATACATGAACAATGAACTAGCTGAAAAGGAATTCAAGAAGTACCATTTATAGTAGCTATAAAAAATTAAAATAAAATACCTAGGAATAAATTTAACCAATAAGTGAGAGGCCTCTATAAGGAAAACTACAAAACACAAATAGAAGAAACTGAAGATAACACAAACAAATTGAGAGACATCCCATGCTCATGGATCAGAAGAATTAATATTTAAAAAAAATTTTTTTTGAGACAGTTTCGCTCATTACCCAGACTGGAGTGCAATGGCAGGATCTTGACTCAACGCAACCTCCGCCTCCTGAGTTCAAGCAATTCTCCTGCCTCAGCCTCCTGAGTAGCTGGGACTACAGGCACGCACCACCATGCCCAGCTAATTTTTGTATTTTTAGTAGAGACGGGGTTTCACCTTGTTGACCAGGATGGTCTCGATCTCTTGACCTCATAATCCACCCGCCTGGTCTCCCAAAGTGTTGGGATTATAGGCGTGAGCCACTGCACCCGGACATGAAGAATTAATATTATTAAAATGACCATACTACTCAAAGCAATCTTCAGAGTCAATCCAATCCCTATCTAAATCCCAATGGCATTCTTCACAAAAATAGGGGGCAAGAAACTCTAAAATGTATATGGAACCACAAAAGACCCCAAATACCATGGGAATCTTGAGCAAAAAGAGCAAAGCTGGAAGTATCCATGCTACCAGACCTCAAAAATATTACAAAGTTGTAGTAACAAAAACAGCATGCTACTAGCATAAAAACAGACACACAGACCAATGGAACAGAATAGAGAACCCAGAAATTAATCCACATATCTACAACCAACTTATTCTTGACAAAGGTGCCAAGAATACTCAAGAAGGAAAAGCCAGTCTCTTCAGGAAATGATGCTGGGGAAACTGGATATCCATATGCAAAAAAAAAAGAAACTAGGCTGGGCACAGTGGATCACACCTGTAATCCCAGCACTTTGAAAGGCTGAGGCAGGAGGATCAGTTGAACCCAAGAGTTTGAGACCAGGCTGGGCAACACAGCAAGACCCTGTCGCTACAAAAATAAAAAAATCAGCCAGGCATGGTGACACACATCTGTGGTCCCAGTTACTTGGGAGGCTGAGGTGGGAGGATCGCTTGGGCCCAGGAATTTGAGGCTGCAGTGAGCCATGACTATGCCACTGCACTCCAGCCTGGGCAACAGAGTGAGACCCTATCTCAAAAAGAAAAAAAAAATAGATTATAAAATTAGACCCCCATCTTTCACCCTATATAAAAATTAACTCAAAATGGATCAAAGGCCAAAATGTAATATTCAGAATCTTGAAACTACTAGCAGACATAGTGGAACTGCTTCAGAGCATTGGTCTGGGAAGAGGTTTTATGAATAAGACCTCAAAAGCACAGGTAACAAAAGTAAAAATAAATGGGATTATATCAAACTACAAAGCTTCTGCACAGCAAGGAAAGCAATCAACAGAGTTAAAAGACAACCTACAGAATAGGAGAAAATATCTGCAAACTAATCATCTGACAGGGTTTAATATCTAGAATATACAAGAAGCAAACTTTTTAACTCAATTTAATTTTATTTTTTGAGACAGGGTCTTATTCTGTCATCCAGGCTGGAGTGCAGTGGCATGATCACAGCTCACCATCTCAACCTCCCAGAATCAAGCAATCCTCCTACCTCAATCTCTTGAGTAGCTGAGACTGTAGGTGCACACAGCTGCACCTGGGTAATTTTTTATTTCTTTTGTAGAGACAAGTCTCACTATGTTGCCCAGGCTGATCTTCAACTTCTTGATACAAGCAATCCTCCTGCCTCAGCCTCTCAAAGTGCTGGGATTATAGGTGTGAGTTACTATGCCCAGCTGAAATGGAAACATCTCAACAGCAAAAAAACTCCAAACAATCTGATTTTTAAAATTAGCAAACCGGGCATGGTGGCTCACTCCTGTAATCCCAGCACTTTGGGAGGCTAAAGTGGGTGGATTGCCTGAGCTCAGGAGTTTGAGACCAGCCTGGGCAACACAGTCAAACCTTGTCTTTACTAAACCCCCCCAAAAATTAGCAAGGCGTGGTGGTATGTGCCGGTAGTCCCAGCTACTTGGGAGGCTGAGGAAGGAGAATTGCTTGAACCTGGGAGGCGGAGGTTGCAGTAAGATCACATCACTGCACTCCAGCCTGGTTTGACAGAGTGAGACTTTGTCTTAAAAAAAAAGAGCAAATGATCTGAACAAATATTTCACAAAAGAGGAAATGGCCAACATATACAAAAAAATGGTCAGCATCATTAATCATAAGGGAAATGCAAATCAAAACCACAACGAAATATCAACTCACCAGTTACAATGGCCGTCAAAGACAAAAAGTAACAAACACTGGTAAAAACGCAGAGAAAGGGGAACTTTTATATACACTGGGAATACAAACTAATACAACCACTATGGAGAACAGGATGGAAGTCCCTCAGAAAAACAAAAATAGAACTAACACATGATCTAGCAATCCCTCTACTGGGAATTTATCCAAAAGAAAGGAAGTAATTATAGCAAAGAGACATCTAGAACCCCGAGTTTATTGCAGCACTATTCACCACAGCCCAAATAGAGAATCAACCTTGGTGTCCAACAACAGATGATTGAATAAAGAAAGTATGGGGGCCGGGTGCTGTGGCTCAGGCCTGTCATCCCAGCACCTTGGGAGGCCAAGGCAGGTGAATCACAAGGTCAGGAGTTCGAGACCAACCTGACCAACATGGTGAAACCCCGTCTCTACTAAAAATACCAAAATTAGCCAGGTGTGCTGGCGCTACTAATCCCAGCTACTCGGGAGGTGGAGGCAGATGAATTGATTAAACCTGGGAGGCAGAGGTTGCAGTGAGCTAAGCATCTTGCCACTGCACTCCAGGCTGGGCAACAGAGCGAGACTTCGTCTCAAAAAAAAAAAAAAAAAAAAATGAGGCCAGGTGTGGTTCACCCCTGTAATCCCAGCACTTTGGGAGGCCAAGGTGGGTGAATCACCTAAGGTCAAGAGTTTGAGACCAGCCTGACAAACATGGAGAGAGAAACCCCATCTCTATTAAAAATACAAAATTAACCGGGTGTAGTGGCGGCTGCCTGTAATCCCAGCTACTCTGGAGGCTGAGGCAGGAGAATCACTTGAACCTGGGTGGCGGAGGTTGCAGTGAGCTGAAATCACACCATTGCACTCCAGCCTGGGCAACAAGAGTGAAACTCCATCTCAAAAAAGAAAAGAAAGAAGAAAAGAAAATATGGTACATATACACCACAGAATACTATTAAGCCATAAAAAAGAATGAAATCCTGTCATTCATAGCAGCATAGATAGAACTGAAAGACATTGGCTGGGCGTGGTGGCTCACTTCTATAATCCCAGCCTTTGGGAGGCCGAGGCAGGTGGATCACTAAGTCAGGAGTTCAAGACCAGCCTGGCCAACATAGTGAAACGCTGTTTCCACTAAAAATACAAAAAAATTAGCCAAGTGTGGTGGTGCATGCCTGTAATCCCAGCTACTTGGGAGGTGGAGGCAGGAGAATCGCTTGAACCTGGTAGGTGGACGTTGCAGTGAACCGAGACTGCGCCATTGCACTGCCTGAGTGACAGAGTGAGACTCTGTCTCAATAAAAAATAAATAAATAAAAATAACTGGAAAACATTATTTTAAGTGAAATAAGCCAGGAACAGAATGTTAAACAGTGCATGTTCTCACTCATATATGGAAGCTAAAAAAATCAATCTCAGAAGTAGGAAGTAAAACAGAGGCTACTGGAGACTAGGAAGGGTAGGAGGAAAGGAGGGAGAGATCTGTTAAAAGACACAAAATTATAGCTAGATAGGAGGAATACATTCGAGTGTTCTATAGCACTGTAGGATGACTACATCGTGTTGTTACAGTGGGTAGTCAGACATGAGCAGGGCAGGAAAGGGTGCCCCATCTCCATCAGGAATGTCAGGCAACCATCAGGTGATTGTCAGGCAGTTGTTAAACTTCTAATGATTGATTGCAGCCAGTGCCAGGGAAAGGCAGCAGTCTCCCAATAGATAGAAACACCTGAAACTGGTCATCAGTAGCTTCGTAATAAGATCTCAGGAGTTGGACAAGTAGGCGCAAGCATTCGCACTAAGAGGCAAAATGGAACTGTTTAACTAGTATATGACCTTCTTCTAGGAACACTTGACTGGTAAGGCAAAATGCCTCAAGGAAGCCTGAGCACAATTCACACTGTGCATGTGGCTCCTCCCAAATGCTGGCAGGTGAGGGATCTGTGGGGATCGCTCCCGTGTGAGGCCCCTAGGAAATGGGCCTCGCCATATGGTGAGCTTGAGCCCAGACACAGATCCCCGGTTGGGGGAGTTGAGCTGAGGGAAAGCAAGAACCGAGAGAGGGACTATGCTATTCAAAATAATTAACAGACATTACTTTATGGATATGAGGACTTGGGAGGCATTGTGTCCACTTTCGGCTCCTTATGGTTTATTGCTTGATTGTGTTCATTTTGGACCTGTTACCTTCATTGTAAAATATTAACTTAAGTATTTACACTTGGTAACTTACTTACATAACTTACTGGGCGTAACTGTAACTTGCTTACAATTGTTAAGTACTTACTGGGCGTAACTTACTTACCGTAACTTACTGGGAGTAACTGACTTATTGGGCGTAACTTAGTGGGCGTAATTTGCTTACTGTAACTTAAGTATGTTGATCTGGCGTAAACAACATTAACTTCAGAAAAGTATATAATGGAACATATTGCAAAAATAAAATTGCTGCTTGGACATAGCCTAAGCCAGCCGTCCAGACTCCACTTTTCTTTTTTCTTTCACTTCTGTGCACTCTCTCCCTCAGGTTGAACGAGACATCTACATTGGTGGTCTTGAGGACTCCCGCAGGTCGGTAGCCCCCCGGCAGACGTGCCGGACCCCAACAGGCAGGCTACTGTACACGTGGACTGCTCACCCCAAGAGAAGAATGAGGAGAAAGGATGCAATCCCCCAGAGTATGTCTATGTAAAAAACCCTTAGTTAAAGGTCAAACCATTCACTTGAATCTTCAAATGGCCTGCTTGGTCTCCTTTCAAGTGTACTTTAGTTCCTTTTGTTCCTACTCTAAAACCTTTAAATAAGCTGAAACTTGCCTCACAAAAATAAAAAATTTAAAAAAATAATAAAAAGAAGGAAGAGTCAGGCATGGTAGCTCACAATTCTAATCCAGCACTTTGGGAGGCTGAGGTGGGTGGATCACTTGAGATCAGGAGTTTGAACCAGCCTGGCCAACATGGTGAAACCCCGTCTCTACTAAAAAGACAAAAAATAGCCAGGCATGGTGGTGGGTGTCTGTAATCCCAGCTACTCGGGAGGCTGAGGCATGAGAATCACTTGAACCCAGGAGGTGGAGGCTACAGTGAGCCAAGATCACACCACTGCACTCCAGACTAAGCAACAGAGTGAGACTGTCTCAAAAAATAAAATGAAATAAAAATAAAATAAAATAAAATTTGTCTCAGACTCTTACTCTGCCTTATGCCCCTGAATTGATTTCTTTGTTCTGAGAAGGCAAGAACTGAGGTTGCTGCAAACCCTTATGGATTCTCCACTGCTAGCAGTATTAGATAGCTAGGAGGAGGATATTAAATGTTCTCAACACAAAAAGAGGATAAATGTTTGAGATAATGGATATGCTAATTACTGTGATCTCATCTCCATCCAGTGTATGTATTAAAACATCACTATGTAATCCATTTATATGTACAATTATTATTTGTCACTTTAAAAATACAATAAAACAAACAGGCCAGGTGTGTTGGCTCATGCCTGTAATCTCAACACTTTTGGAAATCAAGGTGAGAGGATCATTTGAGCTCCGGACTTTGAGACCAGCCTAGGCAACATGGCAAAACCTTGTCTCTACTAAAAATATGAAAATTAGCCGTGTGTGGTGGCGTGCACCTGTAGTCCCAGCTACCAAAAAGGCTGAGATGGGAGGATTGCTTCAGCCCAGGAGGCGGAGGTTCAGTGAGCCAAGATTGTGCCACCCTACTCCAGCCCGGGTGACAGAGAGAGACCCTGTCTCAAAAATAAATAAAGAATACAATAAAACAAAACAAAAAATTTTAAGGTTGGGATGTCACCTCTCCTCACCCCAGTGTAAAAAGGTGTCCTCATGATTGTTCTACCTTCCCTAATATGGCATCTTTCCAGACCCACCTTTATTAATGAAAATGATAAAAGCAAATTTGGATTGAATATTTATATATGCCACATAAGCACTGTGAGAGACACTTTGTGTATAGGGACAAAAAAAAAAGTGCTTCCCTGTATCCTCTTAGATTCAGATTCTTTGGCTGGTCTACAAATTAAATTGACATAAGGCAGATTAACAGAAAGAAAACCATTTTACTATTTATTTATTTATTGAGACGGAGTTTCACTCTTGTCACCCAGGCTGGAGTGCAATGGCGCAATCTGGGCTCACTGCATCCTCCACTTCCCAGGTTCAAGAGATTCTCCTGCCTCAGCCTTCTGAGTAACTGGGAGTACATGCATCCAACACCACAGTCAGCTAATTTTTGTATTTTTAGTAGAGACGGGGCTTCACTATATTGACCAGGCTGGTCTTGAACTCCTGACCTCAGGTGATCTGCTCACCTCGATCTCCCAAAGTGCTGGGAGTACAGGCGTGAGCCACCGCGCCTGGACAGTGGCCATTTTAATGACACACCTGCACACAGGAGTCCCACAGAAATGAGACTTAAAGAAGTGGCCAGATGATTGAGGCTTAATTCTAATGCTGAGCTACAGAAAGGGTTTGGGATTTCTGGGGGGTGGTGGGGAGAGTGGAGACAAATTATGGGAGGGTGAGAGGAGGAAACGTGTTAAAAGTCTCTCACGTGATAAAAGTTGTTTGATGAGTAACTCTCTTCCTAGTACAGATGCCTTTATAAATAAAAATTTACTTTATAAATGTATTTCCTTTACCAAATGGTAACATTTCAGAGCTTCTGTATCTGTAGTTCTCCAAAATAATCAATATGCTAAAAACCAAAGCAAGAAAAAAAACACAGTCTCTTTTAGGGTGGCATATTCTGGCCTCCTACAGTCATATTTCAGAGTGGCAGGTCCTGAACCCTATCAGTTGAATTATTTTATCTTTATCTTATTTATTTATTTTGAGATGGAGTCTCGCCCTGTCACCCAGGCTGGAGTGCAGTGGTGTGATCTCTGCTCACTGCAACCTCTACCTCTCCCTCCTGGGTTCAAGCAATTTTCTTGCCTCAACCTCCCGAGTAGGTGGGACTACAGGGTACACTACCACACTCAGCTAAGTTTTTGTAGTTTTGGTAGAGACAGGGTTTCTCCATGTTGCCCAGGCTGGTCTTGAACTTCCTGAGCTCAAGTAATACACCCACCTAGGCCTCCAGAGTGCTGGGATTACAGGCCTGAGCCACCATTCCAGACGATTATATATATATTTTGGGATGGAATCTGGCTCTGTCACCCAGGCTGTAGTGCAGTGGCATGATCGCGGCTCACTGAAACCTCCATCTCCCAGGTTCAAGCGATTCTCCTGCCTCAGCCTCCCAAGTAGCTGGGAATAGGCAGCTGCCACCACACCCAGCTAATTTTTGTATTTTTAGGAGAGATGGGGTTTCACTATGTTGACCAGGCTGGTCTTGAACTACTGACCTCATGATCCACCTGCCTTGGCCTCCCAAAGTGCTGAGATTACAAGCGTGAGCCACTGCACCCAGCCTATTTTAAGTTTAAAACAGGACTATGAGGTACATAAAATGATTTTCTTTTTACAAATAAGCAGACAGGCTTAGAGAGGGAAATAATTTGCCAAAGTCACCCAGTTTATGAATAGAAAACTTCAAATTCTACCTTGGGAGTTCTGTTTTTTTTTGTTTTTGTTTTTGTTTTTTTTAATGTTGCTTTTTGTTTGTAATGATGTCAACACAAAGGAACTTCCTTGGGAATTCTAACTCTAGAACTCTAAAAATTGAATTCTCCATGGCCAGGTGAGGTGGCTCACGCCTATAATCCCAGCACTTTGGGAGGCCGAGGAGGGTGGATCACGAGGTCAAGAGATCGAGACCATCCTGGTCAACATGGTGAAACCCCGTCTCTACTATAAATACAAAAATTAGCTGGGCATAGTGGTGCACGCCTGTAATCCCAGCTACTTGGGAGGCTGAGGCAGGAGAATTGCTTGAACCCAGAAGGCTGAGGTTGCGGTGAGCCGAGATCCTGCCATTGCACTCCAGTCTGGGTAACAAGAGCAAAACTCCGTCTCAAAAAAAAAAAAAAAAAAAAATTGAATTCTCCAACCAGTACACATACTATCTTCCAGAACCCTTCCTTTTAATGACCCATATCAAAGGATTTTTTAAAAAAAGTACTGATCAATTTTATTCATTTTCAACTATGAAACTTACATTTCAGGTAAGGTGGGTTTTACATTTTACCAAGAATATCTATGCCCCCAAATATATCAAAGTGGTGAATTTTCAGTTCAACAAAATTTAAAAAAATGTGACAATTTTGTCCAACGAGCCTGTATTGCATGCCAGACACCAGAGAAACAGAGATGAATAAGATATAGTCCCTGCCCTCACATTGCTTATGCTCAGGAAGACAGATCTAAGAAAGGATTTAACAGAATATGGAAAAAGTTACTTACTAAGCTACGATGGAAGCAAATGGTAGGAGCATTAGACCCCACTTGGGAGCTAAGGACATCTGCCTGGAAGAGCCGACATCTGAGCAGAGGTGCAAGGGGTAGAGGAAAGGAATTGAGAGAGGAAGTATAAGTAGGTGATTGGTGTTTACAAGGGATGACGAACAGATTGATGTTGCCTAACAGAAATTGTAAAGACAGGGTGAAGATGAGACCAAAGAGGCAAGGAAGGCCACGTCAGGCACAAGAAGAGAAAATCAAACACCGTATGTTCTCACTCACAGGTGGGTGTTGAATGACGAGAACACATAGACATAGGGAGGGAAGCATCACACACTGGGGTCTGTTGGGGCGGGTAGGGAAGGGACAGTGGGGGGTGGGTAGGTTGGGGAGGGACAACATGGGGAGAAATGACAGATATAGGTGACGAGGGGGGATGGAGGCAGCAAACCACATTGCCATGTATGTACCTACGCAACCATCCTGCATAATCTGCACATGAACCCCAGAACCTAAAATACAATTTTAAAAAAAGACCACATCATAGAAGGATTTATTTATTTATTTAGTGCATGACTTGATCTTAGAGACCATTTGATACATTTGAGGTATTTCCAAATGGAAAGTGGTAAACCAGGCTGGGTGCAATGTCTGATGCCTGTAATCCCAGCACTTTGGGAGGCCGAGGTGAGTGGATCACCTGAGGTCAGAAGTTTGAGACCAGCCTGGCAAACATGGTGAAACCCCGTCTCTACTAAAAATTCAAAAATTAGCTGGGCGTGGTGATACGTGCCTGTAATCCCAGGTACTCGGCAGGCTGAGGCAGGAGAATCTCTTGAACATAGGAGGCAGAGGTTGCAGTGAGCCAAGATTGTGCCACTGCACTCCAGCCTGGGCATCAGAGAGGAGACTCCATCTCAACAAACAAACAACAACAAAAATGGTAAACCAGAATTGTGTTATAGAAGGATTGTTCTCGTGGCTGAACAGATTTGATCAGGTAAAGTCAGAAAAGAAAAATCAAGAAAGGAAGCTATTGCCAGGGAGTGAGAAAGTGAGGATGGACTAGGATATGTGTAGAAGGGAAGGGAAGGGCTCTAGTGATGGGAAGGAGAGAGGACAGACCTGAGAGATCTGTTGTTTGCAGGGATGAGGAGGAGCAGAGTTGAGTGATAGACTTCTGGTTTGAAAGAGGAGTTAGTAGAGATGGAGGCAATGAAAGTAGAAGAAGAAGAAAAAATAATTCCCTTTTGGGCATGTTTGAGGTTTTCAAGTTTTCTGTAGGCCAACTATTTCAGTCAGGTCTTTTTTTTTTTTGAGATGGAGTTTTGCTCTTGTTACCCACCCAGGCTGGACTGCAATGGCGTGATCTCAGCTCACCGCAATCTCCGCCTCCTGGGTTCAGGCAATTCTCCTGCCTCAGCCTCCTGAGTAGCTGGGATTACAGGCACATGCCACCATGCCCAGCTAATTTTTTTGTATTTTTAGTAGAGACGGGGTTTCACCATGTTGACCAGGATGGTCTCAATCTCTTGACCTCGTGATCCACCCGCCTTGGCCTCCCAAAGTGCTGGGATTATAGGCTTGAGCCACTGCGCCTGGCCTCAGTCAGGTCTTTTCAAGTGTAAGTTGTAAAATCTATCTCAAATGAACTCTAAGTGAGGAGGGGAGAATAAATTTTTTAAGAAATCTTGGGAGCGGAAGCTTAGCTGAAGTAGAGGGCCACTTTTTCTGTCTGTCTCTGTGGTGAAGAAAGTAACCCACAATCTCCAGGCTCATATCCATCCTACCAGCTCAGCAACCCCAGGGATAGTTCTACAAAGATCTGATTGGTTTTAATAAGCTCCATCTCTCAACCAATCATAGTGATGAAGAAAGTGAGTTACTTACTTTGATTGCTTAGATTGACTGACTCTTACAACGTTGTCAGGGATAAGGCCGGACGTGGTGGCTCAGGCCTGTAATCCCAGCACTTTGCGAGGCCAAGGTGGGCAGATCACCAGGTCAAGAGATCGAGACCATCCTGGCCAACATGGTGAAACCCTGTCTCTATTAAAAGTACAAGAAATTAGCTGGGTCTGGTAGTGTGTGCCTGTTGTCCCAGCTACTTGGGAGGCTGAGGCAGGAGAATTACTTGAAACCGGAAAACAGAAGTTGCAGTGAGTCGGGATCGTGCCACTGCACTCCAGCCTGGTGATAGAGTGAGACTCCGTCTCAAAAAAATAAAAAAGAAAGAAAAAGAAAACAACGTTGTCGGGGTAGAAGGATGTCAGCCCCACTCAGGCCACGTGTAATGAGACATCCCATGAGAAAGAAGCTTTTTATTTTATTTTATTTATTATTTTTTTAAGATGGGGTTTCACCATGTTGGCCAGGCTGGTCTTGAACTCCTGACCTCCGGTGATTCAGCCACCTTGGCCTCCCAAAGTGCTAGGATTACAGGCGTGAGCCACTGCACCCGGCTGAGGAAGAAGCTTTTTTTTTTTTTTTTTGAGGCGGAGTTTCACTCTTGTTACCCAGGCTGGAGTGCAATGACACGATCTCGGCTCACCACAACCTCTGCCTCCTGGGTTCAGGCAATTCTCCTGCCTCAGCCTCCTGAGTAGCTGGGGTTACAGGCACACGCCACCATGCCCAGCTAATTTTTTGTATTTTTAGTAGAGACGGGGTTTCACCATGTTGACCAGGATGGTCTCTATCTCTTGACCTCATGATCCACCCGCCTCGGCCTCCCAAAGTGCTGGGATTACAGGCGTGAGCCACCGTGCCCGGCTGGAAGAAGCTTTTTAAACTAAAATGGGAGAAGATGAGATGCCAGAGAAACAAAAAACTACAGATGTCTACTACTACAAGGAAAATATTCAGCAGACAATTCTACATCACAGGTTTCTTCACCTTAAGCTGAGAGAAGGCGGGGGGAAAAATAGAGAAGTTTGTCTTCCAAGTTTTCATCTTAGGCCTTAAAGAATAACAAAGTCTTACTCTAAAATCTCTATCCATTTTTAGCCCCTATATTCTAGCCCAGCTAGCTGCTTTGACGTATTATTTTTTATTTTTATTTTTTTTTGAGACAGAGTCTTGCTGTGTCGCCAGGCTAGAGTGCAGTGGCACGATCTCAGCTCACTGCAACCTCTGCTCCCAGGTTCAAGCAATTCTCCTGCCTCAGCCTCCCAAGTAGGTGGGACTATAGGTGAGCGCCACCACGCCCAGCTAGTTTCTGTATTTTTTAGTACAGACGGGGTTTCACCATCGTCTCAATCTCTTGACCTTGTGATCTGCCCACCTCAGACTCCCACTTCCCAATGTGCTGGGAATACAGGTGTGAGCCACCGCATCTGGCCTGCTTTGACTTATTCAGGCATACCCAGACAGACCTGGGCAAGTCCCAGCCCATAGTTCATGCCATCCCTTATTTGGAGCCACTTCCTTGACCATCTCATGAGCAACTTCCTCTTTTCTTTGTTCTCTCTCCCTTTGCCTATTTAGGAAAGTTTTAAGTCTTTAGTCAATTGGGTAAAGTATAGAATGGGAGGTCCTGCTCCAGGCAATGGAGACCAGACCTAGCATAGGGTGGACACATCAGGTTATAAATAATCCTGTCTCCTTTGTTCAGTGCACTGTCTTGGCAAGACTGCTGGTGAGGCCAGGTGTGGTGTCTCACACCTGTAATTCCAGCACTTTGGGAGGCCTAGGCAGGCAGATCACAAGGTCAGGAGTTTGAGACCATCCTGACCAACATGGTGAAACCCTGTCTCTACTAAAAATACAAAAATTAGCTGGGCATGGTGGTGGGTGCCTGTAGTCCCAGATACCTGGGAGGCTGAGGCAGGAGAATCCCTTGAACCCAGGAGGCAAATGTTGTAGTGAGCAGAGATCATGCCACTGCACTCCAGCCTGGGCGATAGAGCAAGACTCAGCCTCAAAAAAAAAAAAAAAAAGACTGCTGGCAAGCAGTGCCCTTTCTGCAGAAAGTAAAAGAAAGCCTTGCTGAGAAACCTTTTGTCTGAATGCTGATTCTTCTCTTCAACATTGGAAGATAAGCACTATTCCCAACAATTTGGTGGCCCATATGGGGAGGCATTCCCCTCTGGGGTGGTCTCCAGCCCTCTCTCATAGGGAGGCATGCCCCTGCTGCCTTGTCGCAGCGGCCCTAAGGGTAGAGAGCCGGGATCCACCCAGTGCAAGGAATAAATCCGGATTCTCAGCAAGGTGGGGAAAGAGACTTGCAGTACTAGCAGCCAGGCAACCTCGTGCACAAGGCATGCCTTACCTTGGAAACGACACAAGAGGGTGACAGAGAACTTCTTCAGAGGTCAAATTCTGGAGGATTGAATGTGTATATGTGCAAATGTGCAAAGGACCTTCAGAAGGGAAAAGGGAGGAACAGGTCAACTTCCCAGGGCTGGAAAGGCAAGACATCCCTAGCTTGAAGGGTTGGGCCTTTTGCTGGTTTCAGGAGATTAAACCCGACCGGTATATAATATGGGTAATGCTTCTAGTACAACAAAGACAGGAAGTAAAGCTGACTTCGGTGATCAGATTTCTCCTGACAATTCTTTAGGGCTTATGCTAACATATTCAAAAGATAATGAAAGGACTAAGCATAAGAAAAACAACAAATGATAAAATATTGCTGTTTTATTTAGACCAAAGAACCAATCCTCAAGCCTGCAGTTGTCCGGCCAAAATTTAGGTCGGATGGATTAGGTCTGTCAACTTCTGATAGTCTATGTCAATAATAAGAGCCTGGTCTTGACGGAGTTTCGCTCTTGTTACCCAGGCTGGAGTGCAATGGCGCGGCTCACCACAACCTCCGCCTTCTGGGTTCAGGCAATTCTCCTGCCTCAGCCTCCTGAGTAGCTGGGATTACAGGCAAGCGCCACCGTGCCCAGCTAATTTTTGTATTTTTAGTAGAGATAGGGGTTTCACCATGTTGACCAGGATGGTCTCGATCTTTTGACCTCGTGATACACCCACCTCGTCCTCCCAAAGTGCTGGGATTACAGGCGTGAGCCACCGCGCCCGGCAAGAGCCTGGTCTTAAAAGAGGAGATAGATTATGCTTTCTGTTGATGGCGCGGGCTGTCCTCGTTTACATGTTAGGGAGGGAAGGAAACAACAAGGGAGTAAAACTAAGTTAGGAGAGGCCTTGCCTAACAAGGGTAAAGTATTTTTTTTTTTTTTTTTTTTTTTTTTTTTTTTTTTTGAGACGGAGTTTCGCTCTTGTTACCCAGGCTGGAGTGCAATGGCGCGATCTCGGCTCACTGCAACCTCCGCCTCCTGAGTTCAGGCAATTCTCGTGCCTCAGCCTCCTGAGTAGCCGGGATTACAGGCACACGCCACCATGCCCAGCTAATTTTTTGTATTTTAGTAGAGACGGGGTTTCACCATGTTGACCAGGTTGGTCTCGATCTCTCGACCTCGTGATCCACCCGCCTCGGCCTCCCGAAGTGCTGGGATTACAGGCTTGAGCCACCGCGCCCGGCCAAGGGTAAAGTTTTTATCCATGGGCAACCCTCAAATAAGTGGGACCCCCCCCAGCTCTTCTTCCCTGTGCCCACCGCTGCCCACAGATCCGCCACTCCCAGTTCCACCAGCTCCGGCATCCGCACCCGCCCTTCTTCCTCCCACGCCTCCTGTTTCAGCCCACTGCTGCACCACCTCAGCGGGAGATGCAACAATGTAAAAGAGCTATACCAACTTTTCTTTTTTCCCTCCTCTAAAGAATTAGCTTCAGCTTCAAAGCTTTTTCCACTAAAGGAAGTGCCTCAAGGAGGGGGCATGATTGGCTTCATGAATGCTCCTTTGACTGCTTCCGAGGTCCGAAGTCTGAAAAGAGAACTTAAGCCATTACTACTAGATGACTCTGATACAGAGTAGCAAAACAGAATCAGTTCTTAAGGCCCCAGTTATATACTTGGACAGTGTTAATGTCCATTTTAAGTATTCTTTTTTTCAAGGGAGGAAGGAACATGATCCGTAGGGCTGCTATGGCGGCCTGGGAGCCTGATCATCCTCCAGGCCAAGATGTCCTAGCAGCAGATACATAGTTTCTAGCTCAAGACCCACAGTGGGACAATAATCTTGCAGCCCATCAAAAATAACAGGAGAGAATTGAAAGAAATTATTGTTAAAGGAATTCAAGAGTCAGCTCCTCCACCTCAAAATCTCTTTAAAGCTTTTGATATACAAAGCCCTCTAGGACAAAGGATGTTAAAGCTGCATTTGTTACAAATAACTGGCCAGATATTGCAAAGAAGTTACAAAAACTAGACAATTAGAAAAGCCAGTCAATAGAAGCTCTTCTAGGTAAAGCCCATTAAGAATATGTATCGAGAGATAAAGAAGGAACAAAGAGACAAAGAGGCCTTAGGTTAGAGGCCAAAGTGTTCAAGTAGTTTACACGGAAATGCCCTCAGTTGGTGGTCTAAAGTATTTATTAGTAATAGTAGGTCATTTCACACACTAGGTAGAAGTTATTCCTTTCTCAAAGGCAACTGCCAGTAATGTAGTAAAGGCATTAGTTGAACATATTATACCTAGATTTAGACTAACAAAAAATATTGATTCAGATAATAGGACTCATTTCACTGCATATATTACTAAGAAGCTGGCCCAAGTGTGAGACACAAAATAGGACTTTCATATTCCCAGGCCCCCCTCCTCTTATAGAAGAGTAGAAAGAATCAACCAAACTCTTAAAAAAACCCAAACAAAAACCAAAAAAACCTATTTAACTAAATTAATTTTTTTTTTGTATAGTTATACCATGTTCAGAAAACTAAACGAATTTTAGAAACACAGTTACCATTGACCAAATGTCTTCCCATGGTGTTACTCAAGATTAGGACTGCTCCCCAGAAGGATGTTGGCCTATCCCCATACAAAATGTTATATGGATTACCTTACCTACATTCCTCAGCTGATGTTCCCATGTTTGAAACCAGGGATTAATTTTTTAGAAACTATATATTTGGTCTCTTTTCCACCTTCTCTTCTCTTACAACTAAAGGTCTTTTAGCACAGGTGCCACCATAGTTTCCAGTGCACCAGCATCAGCCTGGGAATCACGTTTTCATTAAAGGATAGAAAAGAAAGAAGCTCAGGCCAGCCGAGGAAGGACCCTACCTCGTGTTACTAACCACCAAGACTGCTGTTCCTACAGCAGGAGAAAGGGTGGACCCATCATACTGGAGTCAAGAAAGCATCATCATCACCAGAATCATAGGCTATTATTCCAAGGTCAAGCCCTACCCACTTGAAATTAAAGAAAGTTTAATTTTCATATACCTTTTTTTTTTTGAGACGGAGTTTCGCTATTACCCAGGCTGGAGTGCAATGGCGCGATCTCGGCTCACCGCAACCTCCGCCTCCTGGGTTCAGGCAATTCTCCTGCCTCAGCCTCCTGAGTAGCTGGGATTACAGGCACGCGCCACTGTGCCCAGCTAATTTTTTTTTGTATTTTTAGTAGAGACGGGGTTTCACCATGTTGACCAGGATGGTTTCGATCTCTTGACCTCGTGATCCACCCACCTTGGCCTCCCAAAGTTCTGGGATTACAGGCTTGAGCCACCACGCCCGGCCTCATATACCTTTTATATTCCTTCTCTTCCTTTTCTTATTTTGTTATTAGCACCTTTGTTATTACTGTAACTAAGTCTGACTCACCTCAGACCATTGTCTTTGATGCTTGTTCTGTCATACCTTGTGTAGGTGTAAAAGATCAACAATAGCTAACCTTTTCAAATAACTATTTATGCCTCGGCCTTCTAATTGATACAGCTACTCCTAGTTCCCATAGTTGTGATCACTTGCAACCAAGAGGCCAATTTTCTGTTCCTACAACCTGGCAACCCTGTAGCAGTTAAGACTATATATACTATGTTCTTTTTTTTTGACAGAGTCTCTCACTCTGTCACCCAAGCTGGAGTGCAGTGGTGCAATTTAGGCTCACCGCAACCTCCACCTCCCGGGTTCAAATGATTCTCCTGCCTCAGCCTTCTGAGTAGCTGAGATTTCAGGTGCCCGCCACCACACCCAGCCAATTTTTGTGTTTTTAGTAGAGATGGGTTTTCACCATGTTGGTCAGGCTGGTCTCTAACTCCTGACCTTGTGATCTGCCTGCCTCAGCAACCCAAACTGCTGGGATTACAGGTGTTAGCCACTGCGCCTGGCCAAGACTATGTTCTTTAGACCACTCAGGACCAAGGTTAGACTTCCACAGGTGAGGTTTCTGCTGATTTAAAGCCTCTCCTCTATTTCACTAAAGGAACTGCCCTTTCCAACTGTCAGTCTTATCTGTGCAACCCTCTCCTCTCTATCACCACTTCCACCTTAACTGACTCTAGGCCTGCCCTTAGTTGCTTCTATAGTATAAGGATTTATGTAAATGGAAAGGACCCCTTAGGCATTTTTGAGATACACATTGTTCCCCCTTCTCCAATTTCAGTAGTCTCAGTCTTAGGCCAGACACTGGTTTTCCTGCATCTAATGATATAACTAAGGTGTCTATTGTAAAAGTAGATCTAAGGCAGACCTTAGCCATTGAAACAGGATACTGAGATGCAAATGCCTGGCTGGAATGGATTAAATATTCAGTCCGAACCTTGAATAAGAGCAGCTGATACACTTGTGCGCACAGTAGGCCAGAGGCCCAGGTTGTCCCCTTTCCACTTGGATAGTCCCTTTGTCGACCAGGTCTGGACAGTATGGTAGCTCTTTTCAGAATCCCACAGCCTAGCTCATGCAGAGTTCTCTCTCTGCTGTTTACTGAAGTTTGACACCCTGCAGGTCAGCCCCTGAAGGCAATCCAGCTTCCACCTCTAAATGCCAAGTTTACTTCATGCCTTTTATGGCAAGGGGAGAATTTGACATTCCTCAGAAGTGTAAAAGGATGCAAAGAACTCAAGCCCTTCCAAGACCTTACCCATCAGTCTGCCCTCAACCATCCCCCGAGCAGATGTATGGTGGTACTGCGGAAGACCTTTACTGGACACTCTGCTGGATAATTGGAGCAGTACTTGTGCTCTAATCCAATTGGCTATCCCTTTCACCCTGGCATTTCATGAGTCTGAGAAGGTAAAAACAAAACACTGGAAACCAAGAGACACTCCTTACGAGTCCCTTGATCCGTAAGTTCATATAGATGCCACTGGAGTCCCACGAGGAGTGCCAGATAAACTTAAAGCATGAAATCAAATAGCTGCAGGGTTTGAATCTACCTGGTTCTGGTGGGTAACCATTAATAAAAATGTAGACTAGATAAATTATACTTATTATCATCAACAACACTTTGAGAATTATACTAAGGATGCTATGGATGCTTTTTTTTTATGGCATTTTAGGTTTTGGGGGTACATGTGCAGAACAAGCAAGAAAGTTGCATAGGTACACACATGGCAGTGTGTTTTGCTTCCTTTCTCCCCTTCACCCACATTTGGCATTTCTCCCCAGGCTATCCCTCCCCACCTCCCCCTCCCTCTGGCCCTCCCCTTTCCCTCCCAATAGACCCCAGTGTTCAGTACTCCCCTCCCTGTGTTTATGTATTCTCATTTTTCATCACCCGCCTATGAGTGAGAATATGCGGTGTTTCATTTTCTGTTCTTGTGTCAGTTTGCTGAGAATGATGTTCTCCAGATTCATCCATGTCCCTACAAACGACACAAACTCATCATTTCTGATTGCTGCATAATATTCCATAGTGTATATGTGCCACATTTTCCCAATCCAGTCTATCATTGATGGGCATTTTGGTTGATTCCAGGTCTTCGCTATTGTAAACAGTGCTGCAATGAACATTCGTGTGCCTGTGTCCTTATAGTAGAACAATTTATAATCCTTTGGATATATACCCAGTAATGGGATTGCTGGGTCAAATGGAATTCCTATTTCTAAGGCCTTGAGGAATCGCCACACTGTCTTCCACAATGGTTGGACTAATTTACACTCCCACCAACAGTGTAAAAGTGTTTCTTTTTCTCCACATCCTCTCCAGCATCTGTTGTCTCCAGATTTTTTAATGATCGCCATTCTAACTGGCGTGAGATGGTATCTCAATGTGGTTTTGATTTGCATCTCTCTGATGACCAGTGACGATGAGCATTTTTTCATATGATTGTTGGCCTCATATATGTCTTCTTTCGTAAAGTGTCTGTTCATATCCTTTGCCCAATTTTGAATGGGCGTGTTTGTTTTTTTCCTGTAAATCTGTTTGAGTTCTTTGTAAATTCTGGATATCAGCCCTTTGTCAGATGGGTAAACTGAAAAATTTTTTTCCCATTCTGTTGGTTGCCGATTCACTCTAGTGACTGTTTCTTTTGCCGTGCAGAAGCTGTGGAGTTTGATTAGGTCCCATTTGTTTATTTTGGCCTTTGTTGCCAATGCTTTTGGTGTTTTGTTCATGAAGTCCTTGCCTACTCCTATGTCTTGGATGGTTTTGCTTAGATTTTCCTCTAGGGTTTTTATGGTGCCAGGTCTTATGTTTAAGTCTTTAATCCATCTGTAGTTAATTTTGGTGTAAGGTGTCAGGAAGGGGTCCAGTTTCTGCTTTCTGCACATGGCTAGCCAGTTTTCCCAGCACCATTTGTTGAACAAGGAATCCTTTCTCCATTGCTTGTTTTTTTCAGCTTTATCAAAGATTGTATGGTTGTATATATGTTGTGTTGCCTCCGATGCCTCTGTTCTGTTCCATTGGTCGATATCTCTGTTTTGGTACCAGTACCATGCTGTTTTGATTACTGTAGCCTTGTAGTATAGTTTGAAGTCCGGTAATGGGATGCCCCTGATGTGTTCTTTTTGCTTAGAATTGACTTGGCTATGCGGGCTCTCTTTTGGTTCCATATGAAGTTCATGGTGGTTTTTTCCAGTTCTGTGAAGAAAGTCAATGATAGCTTGATGGGTATAGCATTGATTCTGTAAATTACTTTGGGCAGTATAGCCATTTTTATGATATTAATTCTTCCTAACCATGAACATGGAATGTTTCTCCATCTGTTTGTGTCCTCTCTTATTTCGTTGAGCAGTGGTTTGTAGTTTTCCTTGAAGAGGTCCCTTACGTTCCTTGTGAGTTGTATTCCAAGGTATTTTATTCTTTTTGTAGCAATTGTGAATGGCAGTTTGTTCTTGATTTGGCATTCTTTAAGTCTGTTATTGGTGTAGAGGAAGGCTTGTGATTTTTGCACATTGATTTTATATCCTGAGACTTTGCTGAAGTTGTTTATCAGTTTCAGTAGTTTTTGGGCTGAGGCGACGGGGTCTTCTAGGTATACTATCATGTCGTCTGCAAATAGAGACAATTTGGCTTTCTCCTTTCCTATTTGAATACCCTTTATTTCTTTTTCTTGCCTGATTGCTCTGGCTAGAACATCCAGTACTATATTGAATAGGAGTGGTGAAAGAGGGCATCCTTGTCTAGTGCCGGATTTCAAAGGGAGTGCTTCCAGTTTTTGCCCATTCAGTATGATATTGGCTGTTGGTTTGTCATAAATAGCTTTTATTACTTTGAGATATGTTCCATCGCTACCGAGTTTATTGAGGGTTTTTAGCATAAAGTGCTGTTGAATTTTGTCAAATGCCTTCTCTGCATCAATTGAGATAATCATGTGGTTTTTGTTTTTGGTTCTGTTTATGTGGTGAATTACGTTGATAGACTTGCGTATGTTGAACCAGCCTTGCATCCCCGGGATGAATCCTACTTGATCATGATGGATAAGTTTTTTGATTTGCTGTTGCAATCGGCTTGCCAATATTTTATTGAAGATTTTTGCATCTATGTTCATCATGGATATTGGCCTGAAGTTTTCTTTTCTTATTGGGTCTCTGCCGGATTTTGGTATCAGGATGATATTGGTCTCATAGAATGATTTGGGAAGGATTCCTTCTTGTTGGATTATTTGAAATAGTTTCAGAAGGAATGGTACCAGCTCCTCTTTGTGTGTCTGGTAGAATTTGGCTGTGAACCCGTCTGGACCTGGGCTTTTTTTGTGTGGTAGGCTCTTAATTGCTGCCTCGACTTCTGCCCTTGTTATTGGTCTATTCATAGTTTCAGCTTCCTCCTGGTTTAGGCTTGGGAGGACACGGGAGTCCAGGAATTTATCCATTTCTTCCAGGTTTACTAGTTTATGTGCATAGAGTTGTTTGTAATATTCTCTGATGATGGTTTGAATTTCTGTGGAATCTGTGGTGATTTCCCTTTTATCATTTTTTATTGCATCTATTTGGTTGTTCTCTCTTTTATTTTTAATCAATCTGGCTAGTGGTTTGTCTATTTTGTTGATCTTTTCAAAAAACCAGCTCTTGGATTTATTGAGTTTTTGGAGGGGTTTTTTTTGTGTCTCAATCTCCTTCAGTTCAGCTCTGATCTTAGTTATTTCTTGTCTTCTGCTGGGTTTTGAGTTTTTTTGATCTTGCTCCTCTAGCTCTTTCAATTTTGACGATAGGGTGTCAATTTTGGATCTCTCCATTCTTCTCATATGGGCACTTACTGCTATATACTTTCCTCTAGAGACTGCTTTAAATGTGTCCCAGAGACTCTGGCATGTTGTGTCTTCATTCTCATTGGTTTTGAAGAACTTCTTTATTTCTGCCTTCATTTCGTTGTTTATCCAATCAACATTCAAGAGCCAGTTGTTACAGTTTCCATGAAGCTGTGCGGTTCTGGGTTGGTTTCTGAATTCTGAGTTCTAACTTGATTGCACTATGGTCTGAGAGGCTGTTTGTTATGATTTCAGTTGTTTTGCATTTGCTGAGCAGTGCTTTACTTCCAATTATGTGGTCAATTTTAGAGTAGGTGTGATGTGGTGCTGAGAAGAATTTATATTCTGTGGATTTGGGGTGGAGAGTTCTGTAAATGTCTATCAGGTTTGCTTGCTCCAGGTCTGAGTTCAAGCCCTGGATATCCTTGTTGATTTTCTGTCTGGTTGATCTGTCTAATATTGACGGTGGAGTGTTAAAGTGTCCCACTATTATTTTGTGGGAGTCTAAGTCTCTTTTTAAGTCGTTAAGAACTTGCCTTATGTATCTGGGTGCTCCTGTATTGGGTCCATATATGTTTAGGATCGTTAGCTCTTCTTGTTGTATCGATCCTTTTACCATTATGTAATGGCCTTCTTTGTCTCTTTTGATCTTTGTTGCTTTAAAGTCTATTTTATCAGAGATGAGAATTGCAACCCCTGCTTTTTTTTGCTCTCCATTTGCTTGGTAAATCTTCTTCCATCCCTTTATTTTGAGCCTTTGTGTATCCTTACATGTGAGATGAGTTTCCTGGATACAGCACACTGATGGGTTTTGGACTTTTATCCAATTTGCCAGTCTGTGTCTTTTGATTGGTGCATTTAGCCCATTTACATTTAGGGTTAATATTGTTATGTGTGAATTTGATCCTGCCATTTTGATGCTAGCTGGCTGTTTTGCCCGTTAGTTGTTGTAGATTCTTCATTATGTTGATGCTCTTTAGCACTTAGTGTGATTTTGGAATGGCTGGTACTGGTTGGTTGTTCCTTTCTATGTTTAGTGCCTCTTTCAGGAGCTCTTGTAAAGCAGGCCTGGTGGTGACAAAATCTCTGAGTACTTGCTTGTTCGCAAAGGATTTTATTTTTCCTTCACTTCTGAAGCTCAGTTTGACTGGATATGAAATTCTGGGTTGAAAGTTCTTTTCTTTAAGGATGTTGAATATTGGCCCCCACTCTCTTCTGGCTTGTAGAGTTTCTGCCGAGAGATCTGCTGTGAGTCTGATGGGCTTCCCTTTGTGGGTGACCCAACCTTTCTCTCTGGCTGCCCTTAGTATTTTCTTCTTAATTTCAACCTTGTTGAATCTGACGATTATGTGCCTTGGGGTTGCTCTTCTTGCGGAATATCTTTGTGGTGTTCTCTGTATTTCCTGCAATTGAATGTTGGTCTGTCTTGCTAGGTTGGGGAAATTTTCCTGGATAATGTCCTGTAGAGTATTTTCCAGCTTGGATTCATTCTCTTCGTCACATTCTGGTACACCTAGCAAACGTAGATTAGGTCTCTTCACATAGTCCCACATTTCTTGGAGACTTTGTTCATTCCTTTTTGCACTTTTTCTCTGATCTTGGTTTCTCGTTTTATTTCATTGAGTTGATCTTCGACTTCTGATATTCTTTCTTCTGCTTGGTCAATTCGGCTGTTGAAACTTGTGCATGCTTCTCGAAGTTCTCGTATTGTGTTTTTCAGCTTCTTTAATTCATTCATATTCCTCTTTAGGTTATCCATTCTTGTTATCATTTCCTCGAATCTTTTTTCATATCTTTTTTCAAGGTTCTTAGTTTCTTTGCATTGATTTAAAACATGTTCTTTTAGCTCACAAAAGTTTCTCATTATCCACCTTCTGAAGTCTAATTCCATTATTTTGTCACAGTCATTCTCCATCCAGCTTTGTTCCCTTGCTGGTGAGGAGTTTTGGTCCTTTCTAGTAGGTGAGGTGTTCTGGTTTCGGATGTTTTCCTTTTTTTTGTGCTAATTTCTTCCCATCTTTGTGGATTTATCCACCTGTTGTCTGTGTAGTTGCTGACTTTTCGATTGGGTCTCTGAGTGGACACCCAGATTGTTGATGATGAAGTATTTCTGTTACTTGGTTTTCCTTCTACCAGTCTAGTCCCTTCACTGTATGACTGCTGAGGTTCACTCCTGGCCCTGCTTGTTTGGGGTGCACCTATAGCAGCTGCAGAACAGTTAGGGATGCTACCAGTTCCTTTTTCTGCTATCTTTGTCCCAGGATGATGCCTGCCAAATGTCAGTCTTTTGGATATAGAGGGGTCAGGGAGCTGCTTGAGGAGACAATCTGTACTTTATAGGAGCTCAAGTGCTGAGCTGTGAGCTCTGTTGTTCATTCAGGGCTGTTAGGCTGCTATGTTTAATTCTGCTGCAACATAACTCATAAAAAAACCTTTTTTTCTCAGATGCTCTGTCTGGGGGGGTTGGGCTTTCCTTGTAAGTGTCCACCATGCTGTCCTGCCCAGCTAGGAGGCAGTTTAGTCAGTATTTGCCTGCCAAGGCTCCGCCCTGTTGGTGTGAGGTTCGCCCTGTTGCTGCAGGCTCTGCCCTTCTACTGTGGTTTCCGCCCTGCTGCCACAAGCTACACCCTGCGGCAGAGTCTCTCTGTTGTAGCGAGTTGCCTCGGCAATGGCAGGCTGCATCAGCAATGGGCGTGTACCTCAGTAGGGGTGGTTTGCCTCGGTAATGGTGGACGCCCCTCCCCCATGGAGCTGCGGCCTCAGGGAACCTCTCCACGGGGAGCGTTTGGAATCGCCATTTTGTTTGTCCCACTATGCTACTCCAAACACTGTGAGCCTGGAATCTCCTGGGCTGGCTCACTGTCCAAGTCCTATTCAGTCTCAAGTTCAGCCCTCCCAAGTTTCAGGTTGCCAGCCCAACAGGGCACCCGGACGAGCGCGCTTTGTGCGTAGTGCTGTGTAGCACCGCCACAGCGTGGGCCGCCGGCTGCACCAGCCAAAACCTCTGCCTGGCGTCCCGCGTCTCCTCTATACCTAGGAATTTCCCTGTTCCGTGGGCAACAAAGATCCATCTGGAAATGCGGCCCTGACTCACCTTCTCTGCGCATTGACCACGAGCTTCAATCCTGGGTTGTTCTCACAGCACCATCTTGAGTCCTCTCCCATCTGTATATTTTTTTAACAGATTATCTCCAGAGCTATTTTGCATTTAACATTGGGGTACATAGAGAATATTTATATATTTTTTTTAACTATGTAAAATTAAAATTTTGGTATTTTACATGAGAGAGAATATTGAGATGGTGTATATACACCAAAAGAAAGTAGAAAAGGGAATTGTATATTTTCTCTAACAGAGTATCTTCAGAGCAATTTTGTTTTTAACATTGGGGTACAAAGAGAATATTTATATTTTTTTCTAAGCGTGTAAAGTTAGAATTTCGGTATTTTACATGAGACAGAATATTGAGATGGTGTATATACTCCAAAAGAGAGTAGAAAAGGGCATTGTATATTTTTTCTAACAGAGTATCTTCAGAGCAATTTTGTTTCTAACACTGGGGTACAAAGAGAATATTTATATTTTTTTCTAATCGCGTAAAGTTAGAATTTAGGTATTTTACATGAGAGAGAATATTGAGATGGTGTATATACTCCAAAAGAGAGTAGAAAAGGCCATTGTATATTTTTTCTAACAGATTATCTTCAGAGCAATTTTGTTTTTAACATTGGGGTACATAGAGAATATTTATATTTTTTTCTAACCACGTAAATTTAGAATTTCAGTATTTTACATGTGAGAGAATATTGAGATGGTGTTTATACTCCAAAAGAGAGTAGAAAAAAGCATTGTGTTTTTTTTCAAACAGAGTATCTTCAGAGTAATTTTGTTTTTAACATTGCGGTAAAAAAAATACTTACATTTTCTCTAACCATGTAATAATAAAATTTCCAAATTTTACAAAAGAGAGAATATGGAGATGGTGTATATACTTTAAAACAGAGTAGAAAATGGCATTGTATATTTTTTCTAACAGAGTATCTTCAGAGCAATTTTGTTTTTAACATTGGGGTACAAAGTAAATATTTATATATTTTTTTACTGCTTAAATTAGCATTTAGGTATTTTACAAGAGAGAGAATATTGAGACCGTGTATATACTCTAAAACAGTGTAGAAGGGGGCATTTTATATTTTTTCTAACAGAGCATCTTCAGAGCAATTTTGTTTTTAACATTGGAGTACAAAGAGTATACTTATATTTTTTTAACCGTGTGAAAATAGAATTTAGGTATTTTACGAGAGAGAATATTGAGACGATGTATATACTTTAAAACAGTGTAGAAAAGGGCATTGTATGTTTTTTCTAACAGAGAATCTTCAGAGTAATTTTGTTTTTAACATTGGGGTAAAAAGGGAATACTTACATTTTCTCTAACCACGTACTATTACAATTTCTGTATTTTACAAGAGAGAGAATTTTGAGACAGTGTATATACTTTATAACTGAGTAGAAAAGGGCATTTTATATTTTTTCTAACAGAGTGTCTTCAGAGTAATTTTTTTTCTATCATCGGAGTACAAAGAGAGTATTTATATTTTTTTCTCACCGCGTAAAGTTAGAATTTTTCTATTTTACATGAGAGAATAGTGAGATGGTGTATATACTTTAAAACAAAGTAGAGAAGGGCATCGTATATTTTTTCTAACAAAGTATCTTCAGAGTAGTTTTGTTTTTAACATTAGGGGACAAAGAGAATATTTATATTTTCTATAACCACGTAAAAATAGAATTTCGGTATTTTACAAAAGAGAGAATATTGAGACGGTGTATATACTTTACAACGGAATATAAAAGGGAATTGTATATTGTTTCTTACAGAGTATCTTCAGAGTAATTTTGTTTTTAACATTTGGGTATATAGAAAATATTTATACTTTTTGTAACCACATAAAAATAGAATTTCGGTATTTTACAAGAGAGAGATTATATAGACGATTTATATACTTTAATTTCTCTAACAGAGTATCTTCATAGTAATTTGGTTTTTAACCCCGGGGTACAAAGAGGCTATTTATATTTTCTATAACCACGTAAAAATAGAATTTTGGTATTTTACAAGTGAGAGAATATTGAGACTGTGCATATACTTTAAAACAGAGTAGGAAACGGCATTGTATATTTTTTAACTCAGTATCTACAGAGTAAATTTATTTTTAACATTTAGCTTAAAATAGAATATTTATATTTTCTGTAACAGTGTAAAATTAAAATTTTGGTATTTTACAAGAGACAGAATATTGAGACAATTTATATACTTCTATACAGAGTAGAAAAGGACATTGTATATTTTTTTAAGAGAGTATTTTCAGAGTAATTTTGTTTTTAACATTGGTGTACAAAGAGTATATTTATATTTTCTGTAACTGCATAAAAATAAAATTTCGGTATTTTACAATAGAGAGAATATTGGGACGGTGTACGTATCTTAAAAAGAAATAGAATAAGGCATTGTATATTTTTTTCTAACAGAGTATCTTCAGAGTAATTTTGTTTTTAACATTTGGGTTAAAATAGAGTATTTATGTTTTCTGTAACCGCATCAAAATAGAATTTCGGTATTTTACAAGAGAGAAAATTGAGACGGTGTATATACTTTAAAACAGAGTAGAAAAGGGCATTGTATATTTTTTCTAACAGAGTATCTTCAGCGTAATTTTGTTTTTAACATTTGGGTACAAAGAGAATATTTATGTATTCTGTAACCGTGTAAAAAAAATTTCGGTATTTTACAAGAGAGAGAATATTGAGACGGTGTATAAACTTTAAAACAGAGTAGAAAAGGGCATTGTATATTTTTTCTCTCAGAGTATCTTCAAAGTAATTTTGTGTTTAACATTTGTGTTAAAATAGAGTATGTATATATTCTGTAACCGCATAAAATGAGAATTTCCGTATTTTACAAGATAGAGAATATTGAGACTGTGTATATACTTTAAAACATAGTAGAAAATTGCATTGTATATTTTTTCTATCAGAGTATCTTCAGAGTAATTTTTTTTAACATTTGGGTTAAATTAGAGTATTTATATTTTCTGTAACTGCGTAAAAATAGAATTTTGGTATTTTACAAGACAGCGAATATTGAGACGGTGTATATACTTTAAAATAGAGTAGAAAAGGGCCTTGTATATTATTTCTAACAGAGAATCTTCAGAGTAATTTACATTGTGTGTGGGGAGCAAATTTCTCAAATCCCTGTGAACATATTCTCCCTCTCCCCTGTTTTTCTCTTTGCTCACTACTGAATCATTTTCAGGTTTCTTGATTTCTTATCTTTTTCTGATGAGCATTTTAGCTTCTGTCCACTTCTACTTTCAGAATTCTCCAGCTACCAAGACCCACCTCCTCAGAGAGTTGCTGGAGATTTTAGTAACAAAAATTTTCCCTGTCACATTTAGGAGACATGGTTTCTTATCTTTATTCTATCAAGCTGGGTGAAATCACACAAAACACTTTATATCTTAGAACCAGTTTCCTCTCTGTAGAGTGTAGCTAACCTCTATTCCGTGGTCACAAGGATCATCAAAATAAAAAATAATCATAGTTAATATGTGTGGCTTACTAACCATGTTCTAGAAACCATGTCAAGTGCTTTCTGCAGCTGGTTCCACTTCTATTATACTATTGGAACTATCGTCAACCCCACTTCATAGACTACTAAATTGAGTGTCTGAGCTGCTAAGCCACTTGTCCAACGATATACAGCCAGTAAGTAACAGAATGAGGATCAGCATTTGAGATAGAAATATTCTACACAAAATGTACTGTTACAGTGAAACTAGAGTGGTATCATCCCAGATAAGCGTTCATGCCTCTTCGCTTATCGAATTGGCCGAATACATTAAATGCTTTCAGGAGATTGGGAGACATTGTTTAAATTTTCCCCAAAACCCAGAAGAACTCAAAAGTACTCATTGTCTTGGCCTTATTGGTATTTGACTATGAATACAATAGATCCCACAGAAGCAAGTCTAGTAAAGTGGCCTTGGAAAAAGGCTAGGATTTAGGAGCAGGTTTAGGCAACTCAAGCCTTCTCGGCTTCCATTTTCTCATCTGTACTTTCATAATTCTGATTTTTACAAGCACCTTTGTTGAAAGTAAAGGTTCAGTGAAACAGCACAGATGAAGTCCTTCATATTCGGTCTGGCAGGTAGTAGTTGCTCAACACGTCTTGTCTATTAATGACAACCACAATGATAATAGTGGACTAATAATGAATTGATAAAATATGATTATGTAAGTTCAAATGAGTTTTGATCTCGCCCCTCTCCTCTGTTTCAGAGGCTGTATGGTTTTTATGTTCTACATTGTATGGCTTAACGTTGGCAGGTGGGGGATTTTGATAGACACATGATAAAATCAGAAGCCCCAAGACTTGTATTTTCATCACAGAAATGTATTACTTCCTTGAGTTGTGACCTGGAGAAAGTTACTTTGTCTAAGTTAACCTTACTTGTAAAAATAATCATAAACATACCTGCCCTTTCTCGTCATCTCAGCCTCTCCACAGTCAGTGTGAGGTACCATTGGTATAGTGTATATGAAGGGGTTTGCAAGCTCTGGAGTGCTGTATGTATGCTATTTTGCCTCTTCATTTGTGAGTGGTGTTTTCCCATTCTCCTTAAATGACCCAACACTATGCTCTTGGTAAAATAAATGCATTTGTGCATGAACATTTGGCAAGTAATAAGAGCTGCATTTGCAAGATTTTTTTCCCTTGAACAGCCAAGTGAGCCACTATGAGCTGCACTGTAGCAGTGACATTTACAATAATTTGTTCAGAAGAGCAATTGCCAACTTGCCTATTTGACTAGTATGGAGTACTATACGTTGTTTAGGGTGATGAGATCAGTAAACCAGCAATTTGGTAGAGCCATCAGAGAAGAGGATGAAAAGAAATGAATATCTGAGATCCTGATTTTCCAATCAGATCAAGAAAAAGAAGCCTATAAGAATAGGTCCCATTTATTTGGGGGAGAAACATACACCACTTTGTATGGAGGCTTCATTTTCTAGAAATATTTTCTAATGCTTTCAAAAACGTTGTGATATATGTAGGACTATTCCCATTTTACAGATGAGAAAACTGAGGCTATGAGGTTTAAGTCACTAGTCTGCTCCTTCTTACATTCTGGTTTTTAGAAAATGGTGCCACCACCTATCCAGTCACACAAGCCAAAGTCCTCTGAGTGAGCTCTGGTTTATCCCTTTCTCTCTCACTTCTCATATCCAACTTACCATTCAGGCCTGCTGATTTTAGTTCTTAAATATCCCTTAGCTTCTGTTTTTTCTTTCCATTGAAATTCTCATTGCAGCCCTTCTGTGGATTACCTCCTGGCTTTCCACCTGTGTGTCTGTGTCCATGTTGTCTCCAGTCTGTCCTCCACATAAGTCAGACCATGCCCCATACCTCCCAGTCCTCCTTAGAATGAGGACAAACCTCCTCACCATGGCCACAGTCTTCTTTCCATTTCTCTGTCCTCACGGCGTGCCCCTCCTCTCTGCTCTGCACTGCAAAGACTCAGCATCTTGTACTGGCCAAGATCCAGGTCCCCCTGCACCACATATTTGCCAGGAATGCCAGATTGTCCTTACTTTGCCCACTTACTGCCCACTCATGCTTCTGATCTCAGTCCCTCCCTAGGGGAAATTTTTCCTGACCTTTGTAACTAAAGCAAAGCCTTCTCCTGGGTGCTCTCATTGTTCCAGAGACCTGCCTGCACAGCACTTGTACCAGTTAAACCTTTACATTAACTAGAGTGACAGATATGTTAGTGTCCACTGCTGCCTCGCAGGAATAAAGCCAGAAAAGGTAAGGCCCTATCTGTGTGCATTTCTACAGTCTAGTGTGCTTAGTGAGATATTGTTTAATAAGAATGAGTTGGACATGACAGCATGGCTAGAAAGTGATGGATTGAGGATTTAAACATACTTCTTTCTGGTTCTAGAGAGTTGGCTGCTAACACTATTCACTTTTGGGCAGTGTCATTTTAGGACTGATAAGGGTACTTTTTGCTAAGATCAAATATATTTTGGGTCCATCAGATGAAGTTTGATAAAAGTGGTTTATTAAGAACCCACTGATAAGCAGAGCTGCCTGACCAAGATTTCCAGATTTTGCATCAAAGAGAAAAGTAATGAAAGTGGGCTGATGGGAGGGGAAGGAGGGCTGAAAAGTGAAGCAGGAACAGCTATTTCTATAGTGCCCTTGACCCTGCCTTTCTCTGTTCTTCACTCTGGCTGAAATTGACCACCCTGAGTGCGTTCAGATAATGATAAATTATCTCTGTCACACGTGTGTGTGTGTGTGTGTGTGTGTGTGTGTGTGTGTGTGTGTTTGGCTATGTACAAAAGAGGCAGCTTCTGTGAATAAATGAAGCCTTGTAATTAAGGAATTTGTTGCAAACGGCAAGATGCATTGGTGCTTGGTCCTTAGTACTCCTTCCTGAGACCACATTTCCTTGAACTGGCTTGTATTTGCCACTGACACTACTAGCAGCAGGATGGAGGGGAGGAAGGGAGACACCAGGTGTTGCAATGCTTAGCGCCTGCTTTCAGCTCTGCTACAAACTAAAACACTGACTGACTTTGGTTAACCCCTAACCTCTTTGAGCCTCAGTGTTTTCATCTGAAAAAATCAATGATGGGTTGAATGTCTTCAGAATATGACATTCAGTTATCTCTGTCTCCATTGTGGAAGCACTGGGAGCTATTGTTCTACTGTCTCTGGTGGCCGTTATGACTTCTGCATTATCAAGGGGCCCTCTCTAACCTAAATAACCCCTCAAAGAAATTAAGTTTGTAATCATTTCTGCCTGGTAAGTGAAATGACTAGAGAAAAGAGCTAGTTGTCAATAGCCCTGTGGATGGCAAATTAATGGGATCTGTGCAAACAGTTGCTTATAGAGCCATAATTTGCCTTTCGTTTTTCTTTGCAACTCAGAAAAAAGTGAATAATTTTCAAAGAGCCTCTCATTGAACATGTTTTAAAAAAACATGTCATTGGCAAAAGGGGCACTTGGTTGCTTGATTGCCATATATCCCTGAGTATGTGGAACAGTTATTTTTAGCTGGGGGTAATTAGCTGAGAAGAAAGTTGCAGAATCTTGGAGGCAGAAAAGTCTTTGTATGTCTTATGTTGGCATGGAGAAAGCAAAGCGAAAGGGCAGAGTATAAAAGGTGGTTAAATAACTAGATAAGGGGTCAGCTGCATTTCTTCTGGCTACTCAGAGGTGAGGCCCTAAAGCAATGGAGACAACATTGTAGGTGGGAATGTGTTTGCGGGGTCTAATTAGTTTACCCAAGAAAAGCGAAAAAGAGAAAGGGCTAAAAATACGTAGATTGTAAAATTCATGGCTTCATTTGCTCTTCTTTGCCTTTGAAACCTTTTTAAAACCTTACAGTAGAACAATTTATAATCCTTGAAGCCTTTTTGCTACCACTCTTGTCAGCTTGTCTAAGGCCACCGTAACTTATCAGCTACTGGGGAAAGTTGTTTAAACTCTCTAAGCCTCCTTTTTTCCCACTGGCTCACTTAGGGGCACTAATTCCTGATTTTTCTGTTTCCCCTCACTGGAAGAAATTCAGGTCACCAGCCCACTTAAAATCATTGTGTTCTCCTTTTGCAGTAACCTCTGCTCATATAATTTCTTTATGGCATATTATATACTATTTAACTTAATATCCTGATTAGTGGAGCTAGCAAACACTCAGTATCACTATAAACTGCAGTATCATAACTGACTTTCTTTAAAAATCATCTAATGTTTCTTTAAAATCACTGGTGCTTTTGTAAAGTAGTTCATATTTAGGAATATGAACATTTTATAATGCTGGAAAATTATTTGAATTCCTTTTCATTTAAAACCTATAGCTTTCTATTTAATCTAGCTTTCACAAATATTTTATTTTCCCACTATAGAAAAATTGAGTTTAGAGATAAATGTAAAGTCACTCATAGCTCCATCCAAAAGTCAACAACTCTTAATATCATTATTTTTGTTCTTGTTCTCAGTATTTTTGCTGAATCTATGTTTCGTAGAGTTTCATCATATGTCAGAAAAAACTGCATATATATGAGTTTTAAAATAATACATTTTTATTGTCATAAATGAAATACACATTTAATATGGTATGATTAGGACATATAGAGAGATATAACAAAGAAAATTAAAGTCATTTAAAATCTTACCAAATCTAATAACCATAAACCTTTCAATGTATTTTCTCAGAATACTTTTTCCTATGCCTTTTATATTTTCTTTATTATCAAGTACTTCAAGCGTATAGAAAAGACAGAAAATAATATAAGCAGCAATGGAAAATTTTAAAATATGGGTATTTTTCTGCATGTGTTTCAGATTGTTTAGTTTTTGTTGTCCTTTGCCCTCCCCATGTGTCCCTTTATTTTCCTGGCAAAACAAAGCATTACAGATATAGTTGCAGCTTCCTATACTCAATTTTATTTTTCTAAAACTTATTGGTATTGAAATGTCTACCTCTGGTCTACTTACTTTCCCTGCCGAATAATACTTTATCATATGGAAATACCACGATGTACAATTACATGCATAGTGCCATATGCATTTGTTTACAGGTTTCTTGGGAAGAAGCTCTCTTACTGTGTTCCCAGAAGAGGGATTGGTAAATTGTAGGGGAGGCTTGTCTTCATTTTTACTATGAATTTCCAATTGTTTAAAGTAGTTGTAACAATTTGTATTCCCACAGGAAATGTGGGGAAACTTGTTTTGTGTTTGGCTTCACTTGATATTCCTAGGTTTTACTTTTTGTTTGTCAATCTTATGAATGTAAAATGGTATGTTTTAATTTATATTGTGCACAGACTTTATTATTCGGGACACATGTAACCTTTCTCATGCACAACTGTCATGGATTTGTTTTCAATTTAACTCATTTATTAAGCACGGAAAATTGTGAGGTTTCTCAAAGATGGCAATGAGAACTGCTGATGGATTTGCTGCATTAGATCCACCCTCTCCAGCTCTGGCCCTCTAGTGTCAGTATTTCTGCCTTCCAGTTATAGTGCTTACTCTTTTCAGGTTCTGGGAACGTTCTGGCTGTAGAAATCAGTTGCAGTAATTGGAAGGACTTTTATTAAAGTGACTTACTTGTCTTCTTACCTAGTAATTATGCAGACTGTAAAATATATTTATCAAAAAATTCAAGTTATATACAAAACCAGGCACTACCAAAGCATATACAAAGTTCATGATCCCTTTTATTTTTCTCTTCTTCCTCTTCCAATATATAACCACTTGTAGAGAGCCCCTACTATTTCCTTGGTATTTATGTTTATGCCCAAATGCAATAAATATTCTCTAACATATCTTCTTGGATCCATGAGAAGAAGGTGAATGTAATTTTTTAAAATGAATATTATATATCTACATCAGCACAGTATTGCATTATACGGAAATAAGAGAAAGAATCTAACTCTTCCATGGACGTTTAGGTTGCTTGTAGTTTTCTATTATTTTAAACAATGTTGTGGAAAACATTATTGTAAATGTCTTTGGACATCGATGTGAAAATTGTCTTAGGAGATATTTGTAGAAATGCTATTTACATGCTATTTTTTGCCTACTTTGTTAATTTTTCTTTAGAACATTTTAAAGAACTTTAGGAATTGGTGACTTCTAAGTAGGTGTAAAACACAGTACCGGGCCAGGCACAGTGGCTCACGCCTGTAATCCCAGCACTTTGGGAGGCCGAGGCAGGTGGATCACGAGGTCAAGAAATCGAGACCATCCTGGTCAACATGGTGAAACCCCATCTCTACTAAAGATACAAAAAATTAGCTGGGCAAGGTGGTGCATTCCTGTAGTCCCAGCTACTTGGGAGGCTGAGGCACGAGAATTGCCTGAACCCAGAAGGCGGAGCTTGCAGTGAGCCGAGATCATGCCATTGCACTTCAGCCTGGGTGGCATGAGTGAAACTGCGTCTCAAAAAAAAAAAAAAACAACACACAGTACCTGGATTCTCTGAGCTTTATGTTCAGTTTGAAGCGGGGGAAATGACAGTGACTACCTGTTAGGGTGATTTTGAGGATTAAATGAGATACTGTGTACAAAGTTTATAGCATGGGTTTTGGATCACAGCAGATACTAGAAAGTTCAGGTTTGCCTCCTCTTAGTCGGTCCCGAACCCCAATATACTTTTGGATATTTTTTCAGCACAGATTTTAGAGTTTGATAGAAATAGAATCATATTGTAATCACTCCATATGTAAGGTTTGTTTTAGTCAAGAAACTGTTTTTGATATTCAGCCATGTTGTTGCACATGAATGTGCAACAACATGGCTGAATTTCCTTTTTTCTCCTCCTATCTCAGCTCTTAGAAAAGGAATACTGCAAAAAAAAAAATGAAACAATATTTCCACTTGTATTAGGTTTTGGTCTACAGTTGACATTGTTCTCAAGTATCTCTAACAGATTCCCATGGAGAGAAAAATTTATTTTCTGTCCACAACATAACAGGAATTATAACAGAGGCAGAAGGCCTTCTAGCCCTGTGTGAAAATCATCATGTTGACTATATTTCTCAAAAGTTAAACACAGGTGTAGGGGCAGCTGTCAGTCTTTGTTTCCTCACTATCAATCCCACCACTTTTATTTTTTCATTTGGGGAAAAATAATAATGACTGTAATAACAATGAAAAAATAATAAAAGGACAGTAAAAAGGTTGAATGCACTGGCTGTGGCAGGGAGCAATCAGAAATGGTTTGTTTTTTCCCTTTACTTCATCAAAGTTGCTACGTGGACTCATTTTTACCCACCTGTTGGGTAGAATCTTTGATAGTTTATATTTCACTGAGCAATTTAAGCTATTAAGAAATTCTGTCTAGTTTAACACAGGAGCCGAAAACCGAGCACCACACTTTCTCACTCATAATTGGGAGTCGAACAGTGAGAACACATGGACACAGGGAGGGAACAACACACATTGGGGCCAGTTGGGGGGTCGGGGGAGGGTGAGACGGGGAGACCATTAGGACAAATAGCTAGTGCATGTGAAGCTTAAAACCTAGATGAAGGGTTGATAGGTGCAGCAAAGCACCATGGTACACATATACCTATGTAATAAACCTACACATTCTGCACCTGTATCCTGTAATTTAAAAAAAAATCCTGTTTAGTTTAATCTCCAAACTCAAAAATCTCATTCAGCTGAAAACTTTACCCTTTTTTACATATTTTAACACATAAAATAATCAACAATGAAAACAGGTAGAGGTTTAGCATCTCTGATCCATAAACCCCAAAATCCAAAATATTCCAAGATCTGAAATTCATCCACATCCATGGCTGAGATAGCAACATGTGTGCTTTCTGATGGTTCAATGTATACAAACTTTGATTCGTGCACAAAATTGCTAAAAATATGTAAAATTTCATTTGCGTTATGTGTATGAGGTGTACATAAACATAGGTGAATTTTGTGTTTAGACTCCAGTTATATCTTTAAGAGATCTCTTTATGTATATGTAAATATTTTAAAATATAAAAAAAATTTAACATCCAAAACACTTCTAGTTTCAAGAAATTCAGATAAGGAATATTCAACCACTACATCTAATAAGTCATGGATACTTTAAAATGAAATTTTAAAAGTATTTAAAGAGTCCAAAAAACATCAGGAGAAAAGGGACAGGACAAAAAGTGGGGAAGGGGATGCAAACAAAAACAAACAAAATAATAAAACAAATCATTAAATTGTAAGCTTGAATCCAATTACATCATTCAACCACTAATAAATCTATATTTAATAACGTTAAATGTTAATGAATCATACCACATACTCCAATTAAAGTGCAGAGATTGCCAGAATTGATTTAAAAAACCCACAAGACCCAGTGCTGTATATGAAATACACACTTTGAATAGAAAAACAAAGACAAATATACGTAGGTCTAAATAAGTACATTTGATTTTTTTTAAGACAGTGTCAACGATAACAAGAATGGATAACTTAGAGAAGAATATGAATGAATTAAAGGAGCTGAAAAACACAATACGAGAACTTCACGAAGCATGCACAAGTTTCAATAGCCGAATCGACCAAGCAGAAGAAAGAATATCTGAAGTCGAAGACCAACTCAATGAAATTAAACGAGAAACCAAGATTAGAGAAAAAAGCACAAAAAGGAATGAACAAAGTCTCCAAGAAATGTGGGACTATGTGAAAAGACCTAACCTACGTTTGATAGGTGTACCAGAAGGGGACGAAGAGAATGAATCCAAGCTGGAAAATACTCTTCAGGACATCATCCAGGAAAACTTCCCCCACCTAGCAAGACAGGCCAACACTCAAATGCAGGAAATACAGAGAACACCACAAAGATATTCCGCAAGAAGAGCAACCCCAAGGCACATAATCGTTAGATTCAATGGGGTTGAAATAAAGGAGAGAATACTAAGGGCAGCAAGAGAGAAAGGTCGGGTCACCCACAAAGGGAAGCCCATCAGACTCACAGCAGATCTCTCGGCAGAAACACTACAAGCCAGAAGAGAGTTGGGGCCAATATTCAACATTCTCAAAGAAAAGAACTTTCAACCCAGAATTTCATATCCAGCCAAACTGAGCTTCATAAGTGAAGGAAAAATAAAATCCTTTGCGAACAAGCAAGTGCTCAGAGATTTTGTCACCACCAGGCCTGCTTTACAAGAACTCCTAAAAGAGGCACTACACATAGAAAGGATCAACCAGTACCAGCCATTCCAAAATCACACTGAATGCTAAAGAACATCAACATAATGAAGAATCTAGAACAACTAACAGGCAAAACAGCCACTTAGCATCAAAATGGCAGTATCAAATTCACACATAACAATATTAACCCTAAATGTAAATGGACTAAATGCACCAGTCAAAAGACACAGACTGGCAAATTGGATAAAAATCCAAAACCCATCAGTGTGCTGTATACAGGAAACCCATTTCACATGCAAGGATACACAAAGGCTCAAAATAAAGGAATGGAGGAAGATTTACCAAGCAAATGGAAAGCAAAAAAAAGCAGGAGTTGCAATTATTATCTCTGATAAAATAGACTTTAAAGCGACAAAGATCAAAAGAGACAAAGAAGGCCATTACATAATGGTAAAAGGATCGATACAACAAGAAGAGCTAACGATCCTAAACGTATATGGACCCAATGCAGGAGCACCCAGATACATAAGGCAAGTTCTTAATGACTTACAAAAGGACTTAGACTCCCACACAATAATAGTGGGAGACTTTAACACTCCACTGTCAATACTAGACAGATCAACCAGACAGAAAATCAACAAGGATATCCAGGGCTTGAACTCAGACCTGGAGCAAGCAAACCTGATAGACATTTACAGAACTCTCCACCCCAAATCCACAGAATACACATTCTTCTCAGCACCACATCACACCTACTCTAAAATTGACCACATAATTGGAAGTAAAGCACTGCTCAACAAATGCAAAACAACTGAAATCATAACAAACAGCCTCTCAGACCATAGTGCAATCAAGTTAGAACTCAGAATTCAGAAACCAACCCAGAACCGCACAGCTTCATGGAAACTGAACAACTGGCTCTTGAATGTTGACTGGGTAAACAATGAAATGAAGGCAGAAATAAAGAAGATCTTCGAAACCAATGAGAATGAAGACACAACGTGCCAGAACCTCTGGGATACATTTAAAGCAGTCTCTAGAGGAAAGTATATAGCAATAAGTGCCCATACGAGGAGAATGGAGAGATCCAAAATTGACACCCTATCGTCAAAATTAAAAGAGCGAGAGGACCAAGATCAAAAAAACTCAAAACCCAGCAGAAGACAAGAAATAACTAAGATCAGAGCTGAGCTGAAGGAGATTGAGACACGAAAAACCCTTCAAAAAATCAATAAATCCAAGAGCTGGTTTTTTGAAAAGATAAACAAAATAGACAGACCACTAGCCAGATTGATTAAAAATAAAAGAGAGAACAACCAAATAGATGCAATAAAAAATGATAAAGGGGAAATCACCACAGATTCCACAGAAATTCAGACCATCATCAGAGAATATTACAAACAACTCTATGCGCATAAACTAGTAAACCTGGAAGAAATGGATAAATTCCTGGACTCCTGCGTCCTCCCAAGCCTAAACCAGGAGGGAGCTGAAACTATGAATAGACCAATAACAAGGTCTGAAGTTGAGGCAGCAATTAAGAGCCTACCACACAAAAAAAGCCCAGGTCCAGACGGGTTCACAGCCGAATTCTACCAGACACACAAGGAGGAGCTGGTACCATTCCTTCTAAAACTATTTCAAACAATCCAAAAAGAGGGAATCCTTCCCAAATCATTTTATGAGACCAACATCATTCTGATACCAAAACCCGGCAGAGACCCAACGAGAAAAGAAAACTTCAGGCCAATATCCATGATGAACATAGATGCAAAAATCTTCAATAAAATATTGGCAAGCCGATTGCAACAGCAAATAAAAAAACTTATTCATCATGATCAAGTAGGATTCATCCCGGGGATGCAAGGCTGGTTCAACATACGCAAGTCTATCAACGTAATTCACCACATAAACAGAACCTAAAACAAAAACCACATGATTATCTCAATTGACGCAGAGAAGGCATTTGACAAAATTCAACAGCCCTTTATGCTAAAAACCCTCAATAAACTCGGTATCGATGGAACGTATCTCAAAGTAATAAAAGCTATTTATGACAAACCAACAGCCAATATCATACTGAATGGGCAAAAACTGGAAGCATTCCCTTTGAAATCTGGCACTAGACAAGGATGCCCTCTCTCACCACTCCTATTCAATATAGTAGTGGAAGTTCTAGCCAGAGCAATCAGGCAAGAAAAAGAAATAAAGGGTATTCAAATAGGAAAGGTGGAAGCCAAATTGTCTCTATTTGCAGACGACATCATAGTATACCTAGAAGACCCCATTGCCTCAGCCCAAAAACTCCTGAAACTGATAAGCAACTTCAGCAAAGTCTCAGGATATAAAATCAATGTGCAAAAATCACAAGCATTCATCTACACCAATAACAGACTTAAAGAAAGCCAAATCAAGAACGAACTGCCATTCGCAATTGCTACAAAAAGAATAAAATACCTTGGAATACAACTCACAAGGAACGTAAGAGATCTCTTCAAGGAGAACTACAAACCACTGCTCAATGAAATCAGAGAGGACACAAACAGATGGAGAAACATTCCATGTTCATGGTTAGGAAGAATTAATATCGTGAAAATGGCTATACTGCCCAAAGTAATTTACAGAATCAACGCTATCCCCATCAAGCTACCATTGACTTTCTTCACAGAACTGGAAAAAACCACCATGAACTTCATATGGAACCAAAAGAGAGCCCGCATAGCCAAGTCAATTCTAAGCAAAAAGAACACAGCGGGGGGCATCACACTACCGGATTTCAAACTATACTACAAGGTTACAGTAATCAAAACAGCATGGTACTGGTACCAAAACAGAGATATAGATCAATGGAACAAAACAGAGGCACTGGAGGCAACACAACATACATACAACTATACAATCTTTGATAAACCTGACAAAAACAAGCAATGGGGAAAGGATTTCCTGTTTAACAAATGGTGTTGGGAAAACTGGCTAGCCATGTGGAAAAAGCAGAAACTGGACCCCTTCCTGACACCATACACTAAAATTAACTCCAGGTGGATTAAAGACTTAAACATAAGACCTGGCACCATAAAAACCCTAGAAGGAAATCTAGGCAAAACTATCCAGGACATAGGAGTAGGCAAGGACTTCATGAACAAAACACCAAAAGCATTGGCAACAAAAGCCAAAATAGACAAATGGGACCTAATCAAACTCCAGAGCTTCTGCACAGCAAAAGAAACAGTCACTAGAGTGGATCGGCAACCAACAGAATGGGAAAAAATTTTCGCAGTCTACCCCTCTGACAAAGGGCTGATATCCAGAATTTACAAAGAACTCAAACAGATTTACAGGAAAAAAACAAGCCCATTTAAAAGTGGGCAAAGGATATGAACAGATACTTTACGAAAGAAGACATATATGAGGCCAACAATCATATGAAAAAATGCTCATCGTCACTGGTCATCAGAGAGATGCAAATCAAAACCACACTGAGATACCATCTCACGCCAGTTAGAATGGCGATCATTAAAAAATCTGGAGACAACAGATGCTGGAGAGGATGTGGAGAAAAAGGAACACTTTTACACTGTTGGTGGGAGTGTAAATTAGTTCAACCATTGTGGAAGACAGTGTGGCTAATCCTCGAGGCCTTAGAAATAGAAATTCCATTTGACCCAGCAATCCCATTACTGGGTATATATCCAAAAGACTATAAATCATTCTACTATAAGGACACATGTACACAAATGTTCATTGCAGCACTGTTTACAATAGCAAAGACCTGGAATCAACCCAAATGCCCATTGATAATAGACTGGATTGGAAAAATGTGGCACATATACACCATGGAATATTATGCAGCAATCAGAAATGATGAGTTTGTGTCGTTTGTAGGGACATGGATGAATCTGGAGAACATCATCCTCAGCAAACTGACACAAGAACAGAAAATGAAACACCGCATATTCTCACTCATAGGTGGGTGATGAAAAATGAGAACACATGGACACAGAAAGGGGAGTACTAAACACTGGGGTCTATTGGGGGGAAAAGGGAGGGCCAGAGGGAGGGGGAGGTGGGGAGGGATAGCCTGGGGAGAAATGCCAAATGTGGGTGAAGGGGAGAAGAAAAGCAAAGCACACTGCCATGTGTGTACCTACGCAACTGTCTTGCATGCTCTGCTCATGTACCCCAAAACCTAAAATCCAATAAAAAAAAAAAAAAAAAAAAAGACAGTGTCCTACTCTTTCTCTTAGGCTGGAGTACAGTGGTGCAATCTCTGCTCACTGTAAACTCCGCCTCCTGGGTTCAAACAATTCTCCTGCCTCAGCCTTTCGAGTAGCCAGGAATACAGAAACCTGCCACCACTCCTAGCTAATTGTGGGGGTATTTTTAAATAAAGCTGGGGTTTCACTGCATTGGATAGGCTTGTCCTAAACTCCTGACCTCAAGTGATCTACCTGCCTCAGCCTCCCAAAGTGCTGGAATTGCAGGTGTGAGTCACTGTACCTGACCCTAAATGAGTACATTTAAAATGATATACTTTGCAAACAGTCAGTAATGGAAGTGTGAAGAAGCTATATTAATACCAAATAAAATATGCTTAAGTCAAGACAGTATTTCCAAAGATAAAGAGGGATATTTCATGATTACAGAAGAGTCATTTCATCAAAAAAATGGATTAAAAATAATTTGTGCGTCAATTTGCACAAAACAAAATTGAACTAAAGGAATAAACAAACAATCCACAATTTTTATTGGTGATTTTAATACCCATCTCCCAAGCAACTGATAGAAACTAGACAAAATCTTAGTCAAGATGCAGATGACCTGAACAACACTCTCCACCATCTTAAACAAACCTATGGAAGACGACACCCAATAACCACAGAATACTGTATGTTTCAAGTACATGTAGTGTTCACTAGGATAGGTCACATGCTAGGTCGTAAAACAAGACTGACTAGATTAAATCAAATTGAATTCATGCAGTGTATGTTACCTGACCACAATAGAATTAAAACAGAAATTAACAATAAGAGAACTAGGAAAGCTTTAAGTACTTTGAGATTAAATATAATCCACAAGCCCAAGAAGAAATCAAAAGGTAGAATATAAAATATTTTATTCTAAGGGATAATCAAAATACAGCATGTCAACACTTATGAATTACAGCTATGGGAGTTCCCAGAGGGAAGTATAGCTGTACATGCTTATACTGCAATAGAAGAAAAAGAGAAAGGTCTAAAATCAATGACGTAAATGTTCACCTAAAGAAGATTGAAAACACACACACACACACACACACACACACACACACACACACACAGCAAAGAAAACTCCAACGAAGTAGTAAGAAGGAAACAATAAAGGTAAAAGTGCAGAGATAAACCAAATTGAAGATAGACAAAATAATATAGAAAACTAACAAAGCAAAGAAGCTGGTTGTTTTAAAATATCAACACTAATAAACCTTAAGCTACTCTGATCATGAAAAAAAAGAGAGGAAACACAAATGGTCAGTATCAATATCAGAAGTGAAAGCGAAGTGAAACTATCACTACAGATCCTGCAGACGTGAAAAGGATAATAAGAGACTATCATAAACAACGTCATGGTGACAAATTCTGCAACTTAGATGAAATGAACAAATTATCTGAAAAATACAACAAAAACTAACGCAAATTTTGCAGAAAATGTGTCTGGGAAAATTAAAAGATACATTAAACAAAAGAATATGCAAGCCACAGCCTGACAGAAAATGGTCATAAATCTATTTTCAGAAAAGAGCCTGGTTTCCAGAATATATAATGCAGTTTTATAACCTGAAAATAAGGCTGGGCACAGTGGCTCACACCTGTAGTGCCAGTACTTTGGGAGGCCGAGGAGGATGAGTGGCTTAAGGCCAGGAGTTTGAGACTAGTCTGGGCAACATGGTGAGACCCTGACACCTAGTATAAATACAAAAAATTAGCCTTGTATGTTGGATAATATCAATACAAAAAGTTAGCCTGGTATCAGCTAATTGGGAGACTAAGGTGGGAGGATTGCTTGAGCCCAGGCAGCAGAGGCTGTAGTGAGCCAAGATTGCACCATTGCATTCCAGCCTGGATGACAGAACAACTAAAAAAAAAAAAGATAAAAATTACTGTTTAGAAGGGGAAAAAATTTGAGGAGCCACTTTGCAAAGATAATATACAAGTGGGACAAAATGGTTAAAATCAAGGAAATGCAGATTAAAACCACAGTGAGATACTAATACACACCCCACAAAATAACTAGGTTGGGAAAGACTAAACACCAAATGTTGGCAAGAATACAGCACAACTATAACTATTGCTAATGGGACTATAAAACAGTACAACTACTTTGTCAAATTTCTGGAATTTCCTTATAGAATGAATATACATCTCATCTATAATAAATTTCCGAGTTAGAAATTTACCCCAATTAGTGAAAATACATGTTAATAAAAATGCTTATAGAAGACCACAATGGCTTTACTCATAATAATCAAAAGTTGAAAATATTTCTGGTGACCACAAATAGAGGATCAGGTAGCGAACTACGTTATTTCATAGCATGAAATACTACTCAGCAATAAAAATGAAAAAGATACTGATATGTGTAACCTGAATGATAAATATAAAAATTATTTTGTGGACTGAAGGGAGCCTTATATATAGGGTTATCACAACATGATTCAATTTATGTGGAATTTCTAAAGTTGGCAAACTTAGTCTACAATGGAAAAAATCCAAGGGTACAGAGCTGGAGACTGAGACAGGTCATGAGGAAACTTTCTGGGATTGTATTAGTCCGTTTTCCCACTGCTGATAAAGACATACCTGATACTGGGTACTTCATTCAAAAAAGGTTTAAGGGACTCACAGTTGCACCTGGCTGGGGAGGCCTCATAATCACGGCAGAAAGTCAAAGGGACATCTTACATGGTGGCAGACAAGAGAGAAATGAGAAACAAGCAAAAGGGCTTTCCTCTTATAGAACCATCAGCTCTTGTGAGACTTACTCACTATCACAAGAACATGGTGGGATATTCACTATCACAAGAACATCGTATGGGGGAAACTGTCACCATGATTTAATTCTCTCCCACCAGGTCCCGCCCACAACACGTGGGAATTCTGGGAGCTACAATTCAAGAAGAGATTTGGGTGAGGACACAACCAAACCATATCAGGGATTATAGTAATGTTCTTTATTTGATAGAGTTTTGGGTTACACATATGTATACTTTTGTCAAAATTCAGTAAATACATACTTAAAATTTTTGCATTTCATCACTTGTAAACTTTACACCAAAAGGAAAAAAAGGTAACAAATTCTAATTAATGCACGTTGAGTTACTGATGTCTGCAATTTACTTTAAAATGCCTAAAAACTGTAATGGATTACTGGATGGATAGAAAGATGGATCTATGGATAGACATGAAATAAAACAAGACTCCAAGCTGGTGAAGATACAGTTAAAGTGTTCACTGTAAAGTTTTCTCAACTCTGTTGTACATTCATAAATGTTCATAATAAAATATCAATGAAAACAATTTTCATCCCTCCTCCTCTGTGACAGCCTCAGCCTGAGAAACCCACAGTGGGAAGGGAAAGGAGGGCAGTGTGTTTGGTTATGACCATCCACCCTCACTCCTTAGCAGTGGTTTCTGGCTCTTGTAGGGTTGGCTAGGGGCAGAGAGAAAGGAGAGACTGAGGAACAGATAGGGCCTTATTGAATAGTTCAGCTGTATTATGGTGTCACATTTTAGGAGCAGGCATGCAGTTTTTGGCCCTTTCTCATGGGTTCCAGAGAAATTCTCCTGGTAGGGATCTCTGACAGCAGTTCACTACCTCAGGTAATACAGTTTCTAGGAAGCCACTAAGAGCCCTCCTACCACCTGCCTCTGGCGGTCCTGGGCAGCCTCTTCCTTATCCCTGGCAGGAAGCTTTTCAGGGCAGCGTCCTCCTTAAAATCAATGGTTTTCTCTATTATGGAATTCCTATTTGGCCCATATAAAACATGCAAACACCTTTGTTTGGCTTAACTTGAAGTACGGGCCACTTCCAGCTCCAGTCTTTTTCGCTTCTATCTGCCCCATTATTTCAACTTGGCCACAGCCTTTTGCCTTTGGATTTTATTCAGATGGGATAGCAGTTCCCGAGTTCTCCAGCCTTCAGGGACGTGAGCTAATCAGTTTGAATGGTTAATTAGAAGTTCCTGTTCAGGCAGCTCGTTAGCTTTAAAATGAAGCAGCAGCATTTTCCCATCCATGAGAATTGGGTGAGGAGGGAGTTCATACAGCACATAACCCTTTCAAAAGTCTTCAGTGTAATTAAAAAAAAAAAAAAAAGCCCAGTGTGGTGGCTCACATCTGTAATCCCAGTACTTTGGGCAGCTCAGGTAGGCAGATCATAAGGTCAGGCTTTGGAGACTCCCCTGGCAAACATGGGGAAACCCTGTCTCTACTAAAAATTCAAAAATTAGCTGAGTGTAGTTGTGGGCCCCTGTAATTCCAGCTACTCAGGAGGCTTAGGCAGGAAAATCACTTCAACCTGAGAGGCAGAAGTTGTAGTGAGCCGAGATCATGCCACTGCACTCCAGCCTCGGGGACAGAGCAAGACTCTGTCTTAAAAAAGAGAATTTTTAGTCCTGTCCTATAAAGGTAAGAGGTAGATAATAACCTATTCTGGCAAAACTGGTTCTTGCCCACACCCTTTGCAAAGTCTAGAACCTGTTTGTAAATGAAAGGATTCTTGACAACTACTGTTTGGCGCTTGATCTTTGACTCCAATGCCAAACTTGGAGAAGACAGCATGTTTCCACTGTTCTGAAAACAGTAGCTAATCTGTGCTTCCCTTTGCTGTCTCGAGTATAGTAAAACATTTATGAGGTACAGAGGCTTGCAGAAAAGTATTTTAGAAGTGGAGTCAGAACTCTACTGTGGAAAGGGGGCTGAGAGAATCATGAATCCTATTCCTTCTCTTCCCAGAGAAGACTCAGATTTGTGATGTGGTTTCTCTGGGTAAACATGAGTAAGTAACAGAAGATATCAGTAAAACTCTGGTTCACTGCTTAGAAATTAGTGTTTTATGACCTCCCCTCTGCCAGGGAAATAAGCATGAAGACAGCGCTTTTACTCCCACTATTTTTAAAACTCCGATGAGCAGGTGTTCTATTGCTCCACGTGGTGGGCTTTTGAACTGAGAGGAACTGAGCACGGAGAAGCCAGAGTAGCACTGCTTCCACCCCGGGCCACCTGAAACTCATCATGCTGCTTTCTTTGGAGCAGCTGCCCATTTAAAAGAAGACTTAAGGGGTTTCATTTGGCTCTGTGATTCTGCTGGAAGGAGGCCTGAGTAAGGTTGAGCTCAGGTTGCAGAGGAAAGGGGCCATTTGTCCTACAACCTGAACAAAACAGAACTATGATGAAGCAGCATTGTTTATCTGAGGTAATACCCAAGGTACGTTGCCTCATGTCAAGAAAATCAAGGACGTGAATACACATGGAGTGAGGTTAAGAATGGAGGTTTTACAGGCAAAAGCAGAAAAGAGAACATCTCTCTCTCCTGCAGAGAGAGAGGGGCTTCTGAGTGTGTTTTCTGGTTTTCTGGTGAACTGCACAAGGTTTTATAGACTTGTTGAGGAGGTGGTGTTTGATTTACATAGGGTCCAAATATGGGTTGGACCAGGTGAGAGCTTTACATAGCTCGTGAAGAAGCTGGCTACCCACCCTAATCTTCTTATGCATATAGGTTTTCTACTTGGCCAGTGCATGTTGTCTGTCCCTTACTGCACTTGTGGTTGATAAAGAAAAAGGAAGATAAAGCTGTCAGGTTGAGCATGCCTGGCACCCAGGTAGCCTTCTATTGTTACAGCTGCTGGCATTCGCCTGTGCAAGCTTCCAGCTTGCTTGTCTATGTCTGCAGCTCGATTTTACAGGCAGCTCTTTGTTAGAAATGGTTTTGGGGCTGCTTTTTATTCAAAGGGAAACCTTACCAAAGACTTCCTTACCCTCAATCTCTGACTAAATAATTTCTTTAGAACTCCTGTATCAGTGGGACTTCTGGATTACAGTTGAAGTAGTTTTGGCTGATCATCAACTCTGCCTCCACTTAATAGTGAATGCTTTTATTTTCTATGTTTCAAGGAGGGTCTCTTTGCTTCTTGCCCTTCTTCAGAATAGCAGTGTGGAAATTGCATTTAGAACACCTGTTGGGCACAGTGGCTCACACCTGTAATCCTAGAAATTTAGGAGGCTAATATGGGAAAATTGCTTCATGCCAGAAATTTGAGAGCATTCTGGGCAACATAGCAGTACCCCATCTCTCAAAAAAAAAATTACTGGGTGTTGGGGTGCACACCTGCTGTTCTGTTGGCCCAGCTGCTGTCAGGAGGCCATGGCAGAAAGGTCACTTGAGCTCAGGAGTTTCGGGCTGCAGTGAGCTATGGACATACCACTGTACTCCAGCCTGGGTGACTCCATCTCTTAAAAAAAACAACAAAAACCAACAGAAGCCCACTTCCTATCTGGAATGGGAACTGGTAGAGCCTTATGACAGTGAGTGACTCAGAGGCAGAGCAAACGTTTGGCCACAGCTTTAATGGTGCAATTTGAACCTTGTGTTTGTCCTACTGACCAAGGCTGTGGCTGTCTTAGGGTCCTCCATATGGTCTGGCCTTGGAGGAGAAGAAACTGTTCTTTGTTCAACACTTTCTGTGTGTGGAGCCCAAGATAAGAACTTTATGTTTGTTTCACAGATGAGAGGGTGCTAAATAGCTTGCTTAGAATCACACAAGTCAGAGGTAGGAGGGCCACATTCTTTAACCAGTTTGTGAGTAGATGTCTTCCCAAGAACGTACAGCTGATGGCATAATGCTGACCTTAAGCCTAGGTTAATCAAATTGATGTTTAATGAAAAGCAATAGATTTTCTCCTGTAGCCCAAGAGCCACTTGACTACAGCTAATCAGTGAGAGAAATACCTCTATCAAAGAAATAGGTGATCAGAATTCATGGGCAGCAATGGGACATAGGAATGTGGAAATGAGAGGTGTGGGCTCCAGGGATGCTGGAGAAAACTTCTCCTCCAGTATTCCCTAACTCTCGAATGCTGCTGTCTTTTAAATACAAATACAAACCCACTCTGTTGTTTTGCACTGCCCCGTGCCCTGAATCTCTTGTTTGTGGACTGTATCCTCCAGTAACTTATTCAAGCAAGGATACACTGAAGCACATTGTTCTGAAATATGACTTTATTCCTTCTTACACTTACATGACTGGTTGGGCATAGAATTTTTGATTGAAAATAATTTCCCATTCAAGTTTTGAAGATACTACTCCATTATTTCCCAGCTTCTGGTAGTGCTGTTAAGAAGCCTAAAATCATTCTGATTTTTGATTCTTTGTAAATACTGTTTTTTACAAAACTTTTCTGAAAACTTAGGGGAGCTGTTTTTCTTTGTCATATATTGCAGATTTTCAAGACAATGTTCCTTGGTGTGAGTTTGTGTTCATGTGTTTAAACCTAGGAGGTTATCTTATTAAACTTGAGAAGTTGCCTTTTTTTTTTTTTTAACTTTTATTTAAGTTCAAAGGTTCAAGCACAGGTTTGTTACTTAGGTAAAGTCTGTCATGAGGTTTGTTGTACAGATCATTTCATTACTCTGGTATTAAGCCTAGTCCCATTTAGTTGTTTTTCCTGATCTTCTTCCTTCTCTCATTCTCCACTCTCTGAAAGGCTCTAGTGTGTGTTGTTCTTCCGCCTGTCAGATGTCCCTGTGTTCTCATCATTTAGCTCCCACTTGCAAGTGAAAATATCTGGTATTTGGATTTTGTGTTCCTGCATTAGTTTGCTAAGAATAATAGTCTCCAGCTCCATCTATGTCCCTGAAAAGAACATGATCGCATTCTTTTGTGGCTGCCCAGTGTTTTTTGGTGTATATGTAGCACATTTTCTTTATCCAGTCTACCATTGATGGGCATTTAGCTTGATTCCATATTTTTGCTATTGTTAACAGTGCTGTCATGGACATATGCGTGCACATGTCTCTATAACAGAAGGATTTATATTCCTTTGGGTACATACCTAGTAACCCATTACAAGGTTTGCTGAATCAAATGGTATTTTGCTCTTTAGGTCTTTGAGGAATCATAACACTTTTTCACAATGGCAGAACTAATTTGCATTCCTGAATACAGTGTGTAAGTGTTGTTTTTCTCTCTAACCTTGCTAGTATGTGTTTTTTTTTTACTTTAATAATTGCCATTGTGACTGGTGTGAGATGGTATCTCATTATAATTTTCATTTGCATTTCTCTAATAATCAGTGATGTTGAGCTTTTTTAATATGATTGCTTGTTGCATATATGTCTTGCTTTGAAAAGTGTCTGTTTATGTTCTTTGCCCACCTTTTTATGGGTTGTTTGTTTTCCTCTTGTAAATTTAATTTCCTTACTGATGTTTGATATTAGATTTTTGTGGAATGCATAGTTTACAAACATTTTCTCACATTCTGTAGGTTGTCAGTTTTCTCTGTTGATAGTTTATTTTGCTGTGTGAAAGTTTCTCATTTTAATTTGACCCCAGTTTTCAATTTTGCTTTTGTTACCTTTTCTTTTGGCATGTTCATGATGAAATCTTTGCCTGTGCTTATGTCCTGAATGGCATTGCCTCGTGTCTTGCAGAGCTTTTATAGTTTTTGGTTTTACATATCAGTGTTTAATCTATCTTGAGCAAATTTTTGTATGTAATGTAAAGAAGGGATCTAGTTTCAGTCTTTTGCATATGGCTATCCAGTTATCCTGGCATCATTTATTGAATAGGGAGAATCTTTTCCCCCTTGCTTGTTTTTGTTAAGTTTGCCAAAGATCAGATAGTTGTAGAAGCTTGGTTTTGTTTCTGGATTCTCTATTCTGTTCCATTAGTCTATGTGTTTGTTTTTGTACCAGTACTATGCCGTTGTTTCCTGTAGCCCTTTAATGTAGTTTGAAGTCTGGTAGCATGTCGCTTCCAGTTTTGCTCTTTTTGCTTAGGATTGCCTTGGCTGTTTTTGGTTCCACATAAATTTTTCAAAAGCTGGTTTTCTGAAAAAATAAATAATTAAATAAATAAAACTCAACCTCCTTCTTAACATTTTTCAAGAACCCAAATGAAATCATGACTGCTCTTGGAGATGGCACTCTGTATGTTTCAATTTACTACCCAGTAACTGGTCTATTAAAATCATACTGTTTAAAAAATAATAAACTTGAAGCTAGACCAATGAAGAAGAAAGAGAGGAGATTCAAATAACCCCCATCAAAAAGAATAAGGGCAATATTACCACTGACCCCACACAAATACAAACCACCCTCAGAGAATATTATGTACAACTGTAGGCACTTTTTTTTCTTTAATTTTGAGATGGAGTTTTGTGTTTGTTGCTCAGGCTGGAGGACAATGGTGAGACCTCGGCTTAGTGCAACCTCTGCCTCCTGAGTTCAAGCGATTCTCCTGCCTCAGCTTCCTGAGTAGCTGGGATTACATGCATGTGCTACTATGTCTGGTTAATTTTGTATTTTTAGTACACATGGGGTTTCTCCATGTTGATCCAGCTGGTCTTGAACTCCCAATCTCAGGTGATTAACCCACCTTGACCCCCCAAAGTTCTGGGATTGCAGATGTGAGCCACTGAACCTGAAAAAATTGAGAAATCTAGAAGAAACTGATAAGTTCCTGGTCACAACCACCCTCCCTGAGATGCAAGTTTGGTTTAACATATGCAAATCGATAAATGTCATCGTCACATAAACAGAACTAAAGAAAAAAATTACCCACATGATTATCTCAATGGATGCAAAAACAGCTTTTGATAAAATTCAACTTTCATGTGTGTTAAAAACTCTCAATAAACCAGGTATCGAAGGAACATACCTCAAAATAATAAGAGCCACATGTGACAAACCCACAGCCACCATCATACTGAATGGACAAAAGCTGAAAGCATTCCCCTTAAAAATTGGCACAAGACAAAGATGCCCTCTCTCTCCACTCCCATTCAGCATAGCTTTGAGGGTGTTCTTTGCTCTTGGATTTCTAATTCTTTTAATTGTGATGTTGGGTAGTTCACTTGAGATCTCAATTTTTTTTTTTGAGATGGAGTGTTGTTCTCTCAACCAGGCTGGAGTGCAGTGGTGTGATATGGGCTCACTGCAAAATTTATCTCCTGGGTTCAAGCGGTTCTCCTGCCTCAGCCTCCTGAGTACCTGGGATTAGAAGTATGTGCCACAACACCAGCTAATTTTTGTATTTTTAGTAGAATGGGGTTTCACCATGTTGGTCAGGCTGGTCTCAAACTCCTGACCTTGTAATCTGCCCGCCTTGGCCTCCAAAAGTGCTGGGATTACAAGAGTGAGTCACCGCAGCTGTCCCAAGTTCTCACTTCTTGATGTGAGCATTTAGTACTATAAATTTCTCTCAACACTACTTGACTAGCTGCATCCCAGAAACTCTGGTAAGTTGTATCTTTGTTCTCATTACTTTCAAAGAACTTCTTAAACTTCTTGATTTCTGCCTTAATGTCATTATTTACCCAGAAGTCATTCAGGAGCAAGTTACTCAGTTTCCATGTAAGTGTATGGTTTTGAATGAATTTCTTAGTCCTGATTTCAAATTTGATTGCATTCGCTTTGTGACCTAAGGTATCTTCTATACTTATGAATGATCTACGTGTTGAGTTGAAAAATGTGTATTCTGCAGTCATTGGATGAAATGTTCCTTGAATATTAGTTCCATTTGGTCTGTAGTAAAGATTAAATTTAATGTTGATTGGTTGGTTTTCTGTCTGGAAGATCTGTCCAGTGCTGAAAGTTGGGTGTTGTAGTCTCCAGCAATTACTGTGTTAGGGTTTATCTCTCTCTTATATGCTGCGTGTGTCTGTTCTTTTTTCTCTCTCTCTGTCTGTCTCTATTTCTATCTTTGGAATTCTGATAATTTTAGTGTTGAACCTGTTTAAATTTTCTTCCGGATTTCAACTTTTTTCTTACCGCTATTTCTGGAAGACATAAGGGTCATCTACTCATCTTTGTTGTCTTATTATTCTAACAAGAATTTTTCACAAGTTCTGCTGTCATATTTTCAATTTCTAAGCGTTTACTTTTTCTTTAAATTTGGTTCTTTTTTTATGAAAATGTTAACACTTTTATCTCTTCGAGAACATTCATATGGGTTTCAGAAGGTCTTATCTCCTAGCACAGTCCTTTTCATTCAGGCTGCATTTATGTGTCTTCTTGCTCTGGTCTCTGCCATTCATGTTAGAAGCTTTGGTCAAATGCCTGGTGACCCTTAGCCGTCTGTGTCTGTTAGAAAAAAATGGAGCACTGGAAAGCTAAAAGCTGATGGAAGTTCTGTGATTGTAACATTTTGTGGGCGGTGGTCTTGCTGTGTCAGACCTTTTCTTCTTGAGCAAGAGAGATTCTCTCTAAAGAAAAATCATCTTAACTTCCGACCAAGTATCTGCCACACTCATTGGAACGAAGTGGTAGGAAAACCTGGAGGATCTCAGTGTTCAGTGTGTACATTTAAGCACTTGTGTCTAGAGAGCTCCTGCCTAGAGACACCAAATTTTACCCTATAGAGAGGAAACCTCCACCCTGCCACCACCGTTGGATGCAGTCACCCAGTCTAGGGAGAGGATCTGGGATCTACCTACTGCTGAAACATAAATTCCCTAGGTAAACTATGCTGCCAACTCTTGAACTCTTTGGGATCCTGGTTGCCTTCCTGCCACTGGCTTGGGATTTAGCATCCCTGGGTCTACTGTCAGGTGCCACTGACAGCTTCTGCTTGCCAGTTTTCTATATGCTGAAGGGATTGTCTTTATTTTCTTCTTATCTTTGTTGGTTTATTTATTTTTAATCATCCCGTGTTAATGTGGTTTAATGATGGAGTGAAGGCATATGCAGGTATTCAACCAAACATCTTAGTTGAAGTCTGTGTATTTCTCTTATAGTAAAATCTTAATCATTCTATGTTTCAGTTAATCACATTTTATATATGCATTCTGATTTGGGGATGATGTGAGGGAAGAGAGAGAGAAAGAAAGAGAGACTCAGACGGACAGAGACAGGGTGAGAGAAAGAGGCTACTGTGACAAATTTGTGGGTCTGTGTATTTGGAAGTCAATAGGAATTTAGCCCTGTTTTCTGTCTAAAAAGCAGGAGTGTCCAGACAGTGGATCTTGAACTAGGCTAAGAATCTTTGAGGCAATGGTGCAGATCCAGTTGTGTTCAATTTTTAGTCCTTAGGCTGAAAGGGAAAATAACGTAAAACACATTTTAAAAAATTTCTGGCTGGGCGTGGTGGCTCAAGCCTGTAATCCCAGCACTTTGGGAGGCCGAGGTGGGTGGATCACAAGAGCAAGAAATCGAGACCATCCTGGTCAACATTGTGAAACCCTGTCTCTGCTAAAAATACAAAAAATTAGCTGTGCATGGTGGTGCGTGCCTGTAATCCCAGCTACTCAGGAGGCTGAGGAAGGAGAATTGCCTGAACCCAAAAGGCGGAGGCTGCGGTGAGCAGAGATTGTGCCATTTAACTCCAGCTTGGGCAACAAGAGTGAAACTTCATTTCTAAAAAAAAAAAAAAAAAAAAAAAAAAAAAAAAAAAAAAAATTCTGAAAGTGGTGTTTTCTGATTTGCCCTTAGATAATTAGATATAGAAGGTAGCCATACATTTTTGGCTAACTCAGCATTTGTTGCTCCATTCAGTGAATTCATCTTTATATTCATGTTCTTCTTCTCCAGCTTAATATCCAAAATTTAAAAGTGAGGAATGCAGAATAGTTGAACTAAAAGAAACAGATCAACCACAACCTGCCTCTTCCTCTCACCCGAAGAAAACCATTGTTAACATTTTGCTATATTCTCTTTATGTACTTTTTTCAGGTACTTTTATTCAAATATATTTTTGATCATAAAATTGTCTTAGACAATAAGTTGTCAGAGAAGAACACCCACTCTTTTTACACTCCAGGCTTCCAGCTTGAAGGTGACTGACTTGGGAATCCTGTATGTTAACAAGATATGATGTTGATATGGTATCTTTTATTTGACTGTTCTGAGGTGTTCTCTTTTTAGCATACTCTCCTTCATCCCCTTCTTCCCTGCAATACACACACATACACATTCACACATACACTCTCTCTTTCTTTCTCTCTCACATGCACATTCTCATTCACAAATACAAGCATGCCCATACACATGTGCACACACACACAGACACATGCATGAACACACTCAAACTCATATGAACCAACATGCACACACACTCTCCTTTATCTCCTTCCTCCCTGCTACACACACATACTCTAACACTCATATGCACAGACACACATGCACATGTGCACACACACATATGTACAACATGCAATGTGTCAGAAGGCCATGTAGAAAACGATTGTTACTCTCCAAAAGGAAGGACACCCACACTTTTGCAATGGAAAAAAACAGCTCTGTTTTTTTAAAAAATGAATTTTCTATTAGGCCTAGAAAGAAACTTAAAAAGTGTTTCTTCTTTTATCTAATCGGAACTTGTGTATGTGCACACACCTGTGTGATAGAAAGAGCCAGGGAGAGAGGGAGGGAGAGGAGGTGAAGGCAAGAAGAGAGAGAACGATTAAAAAGCAGGTGCACTGTGGCAAGCTCGTCTGGACTAAGCAAAAAGCATGCAGTTGTGGTGATGAGATAGGAGCTCAGAATGCTTCCTGGTACCAAGGCTGTCATAAGTGGCTTTTGGGGTCTGAAAAAGTGACAGCAGAATTCACCATTCCTTTGACAACCACTCAGAAAATAGAATGTGAAGAAGCAGGAGGAAGGGAAGGTGTAGGGCCAGCCATGAGAATGCACCCCGCTGCTCCACGGATGCCTAGAAATGCTGGTCACTTATAGAGCACAGGTGAGGGGAAGTCTGGACTGGTGGCAGTAGTGCTGCCAAGCCATGTAGCCTGCTCTCTCAAGGGTGAATGTTCTTGCATAAGTAGTGGGGAAGATTATTCCCTAGTTTATATAGGCCCCATTTGTCCTAGACACAGATTTTAATGTTCTCAGGTGATCGCTTGCTTGATTGTCAGTGTAAAAGATCAGCAATCCTTTTTTTTTCTGGAAAGGTCTAGGTAGTAAATATTTTAGGCTTGGCAACCCATATGGTCTCTGTCACAGCTACTCATCTCTGTGGCTGTGGTGTGAAAGCAGCCATAGAAATGGGTAATAAAGGAGTGGGGCTGAGTTCCAAAGTACTTTTATGAGAACTAAAAATTGCATTTTATATAATTGTTGATATGTCCCAAAATATTGTTACTTTTTTGAATTCTTTCACATTCATGGCTCATGAGCTGTATGATAAGAGACACAGGCAGGAATTGGTGGATGGGCCATGGTTGCCCAAACCCTGTGTCCAAATCATGGCATTGTACGAGCAGAAGGGATCTCTGACCCTCTCTTTTATTCTCTTTCCTTCTCTTCAGTTTCTCATTGTGCTGATTTGGAAACCAGAAATCGAAAACTCTGGGAAGTGAACTCTTTCTGACTTAACCTGTTAGTGGCAGTGTTAGGATAAAATTTCAGGTCTCAAGGAGCACTTCTTAGAGCCCAGATCAGACTGAATGCTGCTTTTGTGATTGTAGAAGGCATACCATCCTCTGGTACACTAGCTCCTTAGGGTCACCCTGAATCTGAAACTTAGTTCTTCATAAAGTCTTTTGTTCTATGATTCCTCAGTGCATCATTTGCTAGTTTGCGCCAGTTATTCTGTTTAACAAAACTGAGATATAAACATAAGCAAAGTTCCTACCCTTTAGGAACTCACTTCTTCAGGGCCTGGTTTTGATAATCCAGACAAAGCTACTCAAATGTAGTTTTATCCTTAAAAGAAAAATCGGCTGCACTTATGTAAGTTACAGTAATAATTAGAATTTAGGAAAAATCCATTCTTAAAACAAGAAGGGAAAGAGAATAAAAAATAAACATCCAAGTCACCCTCTGACTGTGTGTTGGTTTTAAAACAAGACTATTATTTTAAGTGAACACAAGGAAAATTTTGCTACCAAGCGAGTACAATTTCTAACAGGTGATACATCGACTCCTCTGATTCCAGACATTTCCAAAAGTGCCCTTACTACCTAGATTACTTCCTTCTGTAAAGCTCTACTGATTAAGACTTTATCTTTTGTGGTTGGATTTTTGCTTTTGGAATTACAACCTGCTTTTCAAGTCACATTTTGTAAATTAGTTGAGGTATCTTGCTGAGTGATAAAGTCTGAGTCAAAAACTTACTGAAAAGTGCCTCGTGAACTCGTGAGTCATCATGGCAAAGATCCCAATTGTTGGACTGAGGCAAAGAGGTAGAAAGAAGAACACAGACTTTAAGGTCTGACAGATGTAAGTATAGGTCCCACCTCTACCACTTATTTGATGTGTGATGTTAAATGAGATAGTATACCTCTTTGAGCCTCAGTTTTCCTCTCTGTAAAAAGAAGATGTTAAACCTTTCCTTGTACTATTGTTGTAGGGATTAGAGATGATATAAATAAAAATGTTTCCAGCATGCTCGGTATTCAATGTACCTTGGGTAGACTTATTTGGCCAGTTCACTGCAAAGGGTAATATACACGAGTAAGATTTTTCTTTTCTTCAAAATAGACTTTTTGGGATTAAACTCTAAAACAGTGTTAAATAAATGAATCAAGATATTTTTCATTTCTGTTGTTGAAGTATGTGCCTTCTTACGTTTGGTAATGTTAGAATTTTCCACAGAAGTCGACACTTTCCTTCTTAATCATACTGAAAATACCATGTTTCAACACTAGTTACTATTTTCTTTTCAAAAAGTGTCATTTGTCTAGCTTCCCTTGAAAGATCAGCTAAATGTCACATTATCCCTGCTTCTGCTAATCTTTCAAAATGCTCACCACCATAGTCATAACATGTTCTTCATGCTCAAGTTTATTTAAAAAATGTTCTAAAGACAGTGTTGCTGAATTTTTATTTGTTTAATAAAAATTAGGCTTTTAAATATAAAAATATAGATTTATTATAAAGCCTCTAGAAAGCAAAGAAAAATAGATTTGAAAAATATTTTGTTTAATCACATAAAGCTAGGCAGAGTTAAATTACTGTTTCCATTTTGGTACATTTTATTTTAATCTTTTCACTATTTTAATGTCCTTCTTTATATCCATAATGGTGATAAAATGATGTATATATGAACATGTATATATTATATAAATATATAAAATACATAAATATATCTTTTAAAAATGGTATCTGTAGGCCAAGTGTGGTGGCTCAAGCCTGTAATCCCAGCACTTTGGTCAAGAGATTGAGACCATCCTGGTCAACATGGTGAAACCCCATCTCTACTAAAAATACAAAAAATTAGCTGGGCATGGTGGCGCGTGCCTGTAATCCCAGCTACTCAGGAGGCTGAGGCAGGAGAATTGCCTGAACCCAGGAGGCGGAGGTTGCGGTGAGCTGAGATTGCGCCATTGCACTCCAGCCTGGGATACAAGAGCAAAACTCCATCTCAAAAAATAAAAAAATAAAAAATGAAAATGGTATCTGTTTATTTATTATATATAAATATATATCTAATGACTATATATCTACATATCTACTTATATATCTATATATCTCCATTATAGAAGTTGGAAAATACTGAAAACTGTAGAGGAGTTCGGAGAAACAATCTATAATCTCATTATACAGAAATAATTTTCTTCCCTTTTGCTTCTCCACATTTTGGCTTAGATCAAATTTAGAAATGATTTTCTTAACGTTTTTGGTTTTGTGTTTTTAGAGTATCAAGATGTTGCTGCATATTCTGATTTTTATATATAGTTGACACAGGAACACCCACAAAAATAATTGTTCTAGAAAAGAATTTGTTAACAAATATTTTCTTCCAGGAAATGGTGTATTAGCCTTTTCCAGTGAAGAGATCGCCACTGATGACACAGGTTATTCAATATGGGTTTTAAAAGAAACATTTCTAAACATCAAAGTAGACATTGGGTTTATATCAACAGCTCAATCTTTTTTTAAATACGCTTTATTTTTAGAGCAGTTTAAAGTTAATAGTGAGGCATAGTGGAAAGTACAGAGAGTTCCTACATTCCCACCTCCCCAAATGCACAGCCTCCTCCACTATCAGCCTTCCTCACTAGAGAGGTACATTTGTTACAATGGATGAACCAACATTGACTTATCACTGTCACCCATAGTTTATAATTTACATTAGGGACCATTCTTGCTGTTGTATATTCAGTGAGTTTTGACAAAGGTGTAATGGCATGTGTCTACCATTATAGTAACACACAGAGTAGTTTCATTGTTCTAAACATCCTCTATGCTCTGCCCATTCATCCTTCCTCACTTTTCAATGCCCAGCAATCACTGAACGTTTTGATGTCTCTTTAGTTTTGCCTTTTCCAGAATGTCATATAGTTGGATTCATATAGTAAGTGGTCATTTGAGATTGGTTTCTTTCACTTAGTAGTATGTATTTGAGTTTCCTTTATGTCTTTTAATGGCTTCATAGCTCACGTGCTTTTTTTTCTGCAACAAAAGCCACATTCAAAGCTTATTGCTTTTATTGCTGAATAATATTCCACTGTGTAGATGTACAGGTTTGTTTATCCAGGCACTTACGAGTCTATAATAACCAGTGTGGAGCCTGGGGAAGCCATAAATGGCCTGGTTGTGGCGAAGGCCTGGAGCCTATGTTGATAGGAGCCATGGAGGTTGGAGGCATTGGATCTTAGAGCCTTAGGGGCCAGCCAGGAGCTTGGGTTCACAGGGTCTGTCCCATAGCCTGTGGCTATAGGAACCTGCCTGGTGTTGAGTTCACTGAATTGTGCCTGGCATTGGAGTTGATGTTGAAGTCAGGTGTTACATTTACTCTCCTCTCTGCACATACATAGTATCTCTTTCCATGCTGCACCACCCAGGTTTAGGGGCGGGGTAATGCAGATAATAGAAAACTCTCTTTTATACTCTATTTTATGCAGTTTTTCTTACTTTTCTACTCCACAAACGTGCTATAACCTCTCACCTGGATTCCTTGTCTCTTTTGAAGACACTTTGATGCATGAATGGCTGTTCAAATTGATGTTTCTGTGAAGGAATAAGTGCTGAAAAGTTCTGTTTTGCCATTTTGTCCGTGCCATTCTTCTCTGTTAACTGAAAAAAATATTTTTACTGAATAACATATTGTTAAAAATTGTCAGACCCTTGGCTTAGCTCTGGAAGTTTCTCATTTAGAGCAAGTTCCTTTCATAGTTCTCTATAGAAATACTATAGTTGTAAAATGTTGGTAGAGATGTGTGTAGAATTAAGGACTGATTACACATAAATGTTTAGTGGACAGTAAACGTTTGTGTGTAGTCTGTTCTTACACACAAAAAGGTCTATTGATTTAGAAAAGGGAAAATTATCAAGGTTATTCAGACAAAATAAAATGAGTTGAGAAAATTGAAGGGAATGTTTATACTTGAATGAGACCTCATGGAGAAAGACAAAATAAGGAAGACATGGGAGAATATTTGCATTCTCGGAACCACAAAAGTGAGGAAAGCCAAGAGCACAGCTGGAGTTGCACCAGATCAAGTAGACATTCCATCAGAGCCTGAACTGCGAAGGCACCATTCCTAGTCACCTTGATAACAGCCCCATTTTCTGTTAATAATACTCTATGAGAAAAATCTTGCAAAAATAGTCAGAAAAGGCAGAGTCACATGCGGTTCAGTGTGTTCCACCTTGGCAGACGGTCTTAGGAGGAGTTTTGGAAGGATCGTGCTGCAGGCAATGGATGAGATAATGATGAGAAATTTTCCAGCTCTGTATAAAAGGGCAAGCGAAATATATGCTTGTGAATTTTTGGCTGTTTTTTAATGCTGTATTTTCTGATCAATTTTATCCCAGTTAATGTGAAGATAAACTCTGATTGTAATGGTTATCTCTCGTGGGGTGTCTATTATTTTGTCAGAAATTGTATCAGGAACTTTATATAAATCACTAAATTACACATTTCCCAGCTGCATATGAATTAGGTATTACTATGATCATTTTACAGATGAAGAAGATGAGACTCAGAGCAATATATAAGTTGCCCAAGGTCAGAGAGCAAGTAAGTACCAGAAATAAAAGCCAGATAAATCTAATTCCCATATCCTTGCTCTTTCAATGATGTTTCAGAGTTGATTACAAAAAGAACCATTCTGTGTGCTCAGGACAATTTACTACCTACTAAATTTAAATATAGGGCAGTCTTATAACTATATAGTTATAAGACTTATAACTATATAACTATAACTATAGGGTAGAGTATGCAGTTAAAATAAAAATTGAGAAGAAAAAATTAATATAGTACATAACCAATGATCAGAATATTCTCTCAGTATTTTAGAAATTTATGTAAGAATAAACTAGATACTGATAAAAAATTCACATTCTTTATGCACAAATCTTGTAAGTAGCTACTGTTAAAGAAAGGATATTATTTACCTAGAAAAAAGTGGGGTTGTCAACCACTATATAACCATTCGTGGGGTGAATGTCTTTTTTATTTTAGGCCTCTGGCTGATGGATCCAAGAGGTAGATACATGATGTCAAAATATTCTCTTTTATAGGTAATTACAATTTACAATGGAAGATACAGAGGCCACAAGGTAGTAGAGTTGAGATATATTAACAGAAAACCTTGTTAGAAAAAAGAACCACCTCTCACTATCATGTTCAATGGCAAAGATTAATAGAAGGTACAGCAAAATGGACACACATGCGTGTATACCCACATTTATATTGGAAGTAATTTTTTTCTTATATACTAAAAATCATATCCCAGAATATACTCATAATGTGTACACTTATTGGGATATTACAATCAACGTACAAAATATGTACCATATGTACATTGACTGTGATGTACATATGTGTACACAATACAGATGTACAAAAAATGTACATAATCTGTACAATATGTACATTCATATGTACATAATGTGTACACAATAGGTATGTACATAATGTGTGCAATATGTAAATATATTGTAATATCACAGTGATCTCATAATCACAACAGTATATATAATCACAATACACATATAATACATAATATCAATATAAATGTACATATTGCACACATATACATTTACATTTATTGTGATATTACGATATGTACACATGTACATCATGCACACGTGCAGATGTGCAGTATATACACGTGTACATAAGTGCACAGTGTGTACATATGTACACTACACATATGTTTATATAATGTAGATATGTACCTTCTGTACACGAGTAAACAGTATGTACAATATGTACACATATATACTAGGTACACATATGGGTGTATACCCACTTTGGTAACCGGAGAGATTTCTATCTAATATACTAAATATAAAATCCCAGAATGTAGTCATAGTGTGTACATTTATTGTCATATTGAGATAATGTATTAAATAGGCAAAATCTGTACATGTACTCTGCTGTACATATGTGTACACAATGCACATGTACAAAAAATGTACATAATCTGTAAAATATGTATCTATATATTTCTATAATATGTACACAATGCATAGGTACATAATGTGTGCACTATGCACATTCCTTAAAATATCAGTGATAAAATATATATAATCACAGTAAGATATATAATCACACTAATACATATATATCGTGTAATATCACCAAAAAGTACATATTGTACACATTAGGTATGTATTAGGTACATATGTATAGTGCACATATTATGAAAATATATATGTATCACAACACCGTATGTACACGTATACAAATATGTGCCTACTATTTAAACAATGTACACATGCAGAAATAGGTGCACACTACATACCTATGCACAGCAGGCTATTACTACAGTTCCGCTTATAGCAGCCTCAAGGCCCACCCTGGCTGCTTAAGGACCCTCTGGCTAGGGGGCTGTACTCACAGCCCCTGCCAGAGGGCCCATAACAGCTACCAGGCCCACGCTGGCTGCTTAGGGACCCCCTGCCTAGGGCGCTGTGCCCACAGCTGCTGGGGCCCGACTATTTTGAAAATGTGGTGTAATATAATACTGCTAACCATATCACACAGAAATGATAATGTTATTGTGGTTCTTTACATATTAGGCAATAGTTCTAGTTACACATTTGGCATATTGACAAAAATGTCATCCTCACCCTATTGACATTAGAATTGAAAGCATAGGAGGGTTTCACCCCTTGCAATGTTAAATTCAATATAATTGTTTTCTTGTTTGCATTAGTGACCATATCAGAGCACGGTGTACACCTCTTGCAGTATTCAGAGTATTTCTCTATGGGCAGCAACATTTTTCTCTCCTTATCTGGATATTAGAAAGAATATCACAGGACCGGCTTACAGCGCCAGTCACATCGTGAGCAATGTCATCTGTAATCCCCTAGTTATGAAGAACAATGTAACGGGGGGCTTGTGTGCTTTTAAAGATATTTGGAGTAATATCCTTCTAGTTTCTGGATATTAGAAACAATACTACAGTGGTGGTGTACACTTCCTGTGATATTAAGAGTATATTCATCATTTGTCCCTGGGATATTAGGAACTACATCACAGAAGCGTTGCACTTTGCCTGTAATATTGGAACAATCACAGAGTGTACACCTTTCACAGTGAGAGAAATACCTACTTAGGATATGATGGATAATATCACAAAATGGACACATATGGGTATATACCCACTGTGATACTGGAAGTCATTTTTATCTAATATACTAAAAGTCATAACAAAAAAAAACTCATAATGTGTACACTTATTGGGATATTACACTCAATGTACAGAATATGTAACATATGTACATTGACTGTGATGCACATACATGTACACAATACAGATGTACAGTAAATGTACATACTGTATAATTTGTACTAATATATGTACAAAATGTGCACACAATAGGTATGTACATAATGTGTACAATATGTACATTTATTGTAATATCACAATGTTATATAATCACAACTGCATATAAAATCACAATACACATGTAATATGTAATATCAATATAAATGTACATATTGCAAACATTATGTACATTTACGTTTATTGTGATATATGTAAACATGTACAACATGTACCCATTATGTACAGATGCACAATATATGCAAGTGTACATATGTGGGTACAGTATGTACATATGTACACTACACATGTGTACATATAATGTAGATATGTACCTTCTGTACCCGAGTACATTATATGCACAATATGTACACATATAAACTACACACCTGGGTGTACAACCACTTTGGTAACCGGAGAAATTTCTATCTAATATACAAAATATAATAATTCAGAATGTAGTAATAGTGTGTACATTTATTGGCATATTGCAATAAATGTATAAAATAGGTACAATCTGTACATTTACCCTGCTGTACATATGTGTACACAATGCACATGTACAAAAAATGTACATACTCTGTAAAATATGTACCTACGTATTTCTATAATGTGTAAACAATGTATAGGTACATAATGTGTACACTATGCACATTCCTTAAAATATCAGTGATAAAATATATATAATCAAAATTACGCATATAATCACAGTAATATATATATATCATGTAATATCACAAAAAAGTACATATTGTGCACATTAGGTACGCATTAGGTCCATATGTATTGTGCATATATTATGTACATATATATTTATCATGATAACACGATGTGTACACTTATACAAATATGTGTTCATTATTAAAACTATGTACCTTTGCAGAACAGGCTATTACCACAGCCCCCCTCGTAGCAGCCCCATGGCCCACCCTGGCTGCTTAAAGACCCCCTGGCTAGGGGGCTGTACCCACATTCCCCGCCAGAGGGCCCGTAACATCCCAGGCTGACGCTGGCTGCTTAGGGACCCCCTGGCTAGGGTGCTGTGCCCGGCTATTTTCAAAATGTGGTGTAATATGATGCTGGCAACCATATCATATGAAAATGATGTTATTCTGTTTTTTTATATACTAGGCAATAGTACTAGTTACACCTCTGCCATATTGACAAAAATGTCATCCTCACACCCCTGGGCATTAGAATTGAAATCATAAGGGGGTTTCACCCCTTGCAATGTTTAATTAAATATAATTGTTTTCTTATTTACATTAGTGACCATATCAGAGCACAGTGAACTCCTCTTGCCGTATTCAGAGTATTTGCCTATGGGCAGCAACATTATCCTCTCGTTCTCTGGATATTAGGAACAATATCACAGGACCGACGGACAGCCCCAGTCATATAGTGAGTAATTTCATCTGTAATCCCCTAGTTATTAGAAAAAATATCACGGGGGTCTTGTGCGCTTTATCAGATACTTCGAGTAATATCTTTTCCGTTTTTGGATATTAGACACGATACTACAGTGGTGGTGTACACTTCCTGGGATATTCAGGGTATAATCATCCTTTGTCCCCAGGATATTAGGTAGTACATTAAAGAAGCCTTGTACTTTGCCTGTGATATTGGAACAATCACAGAGTGAACACTTGCTTTCAAAATGAGAGTAATACCTACTTAAAATATGATAAATAATATCAAAAAATGGACACACATGGGTGTATACCCACTTTGATATAGGAAGTAATTTTTATCTAATATACTAAAAATCATATATCACAATATACTCATAATGTGTACAGTTATTGAGATGTTACAATCAATGTGCAGAATACGTGCCATATGTACATAGAGTGTTATGTACTTATGTGTACACAATACAGATGTACCAAAAATGTACATAATCTGTACAATATGTGCAATTACATGTACATAATGTGTACACAATAGGTATGTATGTAATGTGTGCAATATGTACATTTATTGTAATATTACAATGATATCACAACAGCATATAAAATCACAATACACAAGTAATACATAATATAAATGTACATATTGCACACATCATGTACATTTACATTTATTGTGGTATCACAGTGTGTACACATTTACATCATGTACCCATTATGTACACATGTACAAAATATGCACATGTACATATGTGTGCACACTATGTACATTTGTACACTATGTACACATAAATACATATGTTGACATGTACATTCTGTACATGAGTACTTAATATGCACAATATGTACATGTATAAACTATGTACACACCTGGGCTTACACCCACTTTGGTCAATGGAGTAATTTCTAATATGGCATAAATTATATTTTAGAATGTACTCATAATGTGTACATTTATTGGCATATCAGAAGAAATGTATAAAATAGGTACAGTCTGTACATTTACTCTGCTGTGCATAGGTGTACACAATACACATGTAGAAAAAATGTACATAATCAGTAAGATATGTACCTATATATTTCTATAATGTGTACACAATGCATAGGTATATAATTGTACACTATGCACATTCCTTAAAATATTAGTGATAAAATATATTTAATCACAATAAGATATATAATCACAGTAATATATATTGTCTAATATTACAAATAAGTACATATTTTACACATTAGGTATGTATTAGGTACATATGTATTTTGCACATATTATGTACATATAAATTTATCGTGATAACACCATATGTATGCATGTACATATATATGCCCGATATTTAAACTATTTACACATGTAGAAATAGGTGCAAACTATGTACCTATGCACAGCACGCTATTACCAAAGCCCCCTTTGTAGCAGCCCCCAGGCCCAGCCTGGCTGCTTAAAGACCCCCTGGCAATTGGGCTGTGCCCACAAACACTGCTCGAACGCCTGTAGCAGCCCCCATGCCCACCCTGGCTGCTTAGGGATCCCCTGACTAGGTGTCTGTGCCCACAGCCCATGTCAGAGTGCCCGTAGCAGCCCCCAGGCCAACCATGGCTGCTCAGGGACCCCTGGCTAGGTCGGTGTGCTCACAGACCCCACCAAAAAGCCCAGAGCAGCCCCCAGGCCCACCCTGGCTGCTTAGGCGTCCCCTCGCTTGTGGGCTCTGCCCACAGCTGCTGAGGCCCAGCTATTTTGCAAATCTGGTGTAATATGATACTGGCAACCATATCATATAAAAATGATAATCTTATTCTGGTTTTTTGTGTATTAGGCAATAGCTTCAGTTACACCTCTGCCATATTGACAAAAATGTCATCCTCACCCCCATTGACATTAGAATTAAAATCATAGGGGAGTTTCTTTCTTGCAATGTTTAATTCAATATAATTGTTTTCTTGTTTACATTAGTGGCCATATCAAAGCATGGTGTACACCTCTTGTTGTATTCAGAGTATTTCCCTATGGGCAGCAACGTTTTCCTCTCCTTCTCTGGATATTAGGAACAATATCCCAGGACCGGAGTACAGCCCCAGTCACGTCGTGGGTAATGTCATCTGTAATCCTCTAGTTATTAGGAACAATATCACGGGGGGCTTGTGTGCTTTCTGAGATATTTGGAGTAATATCCTTTCCGTTTTTGAACATTAGAAACAATACTACAGTGGTGGTGTACACTTCTTGCGATATTCAGGGTATGGTCATCTTTTGTCCTCAGGATGTTATTAACTACATCACAGACGAGTTTTAGTTTGCCTTGATATTGGAGCAATCGGAGAGTGTAAACCTGCTTTCACAATGAGAGAAATACCTACTCAGGATATGGTGGATAACATCACGAAATGGACACACATAAGTGTATACCCATTTGATATTGAAAGTAATTTTTATCTAATATACTAAAAATCATATCCCAGAATATACTTATAATGTGTACTCTCACTGAAATATTACAAACAATGCACAGAATATGTACCATATGTACGTTGACTGTGATGTACATGTGTACACCATACAGATGTACAATAAATATACTTAATCTGTACAATATGTACATTTATGTGTACATAATATGTACACAATAGGTATGTACATAATGTGTACAATATGGACATTTGTAATATCACCATGATATCAGGACAGCATATACAATCACAATACACACGTAATACATTATATAAATGTACGTATTTCACACATTATGTACATTTACATTTATCGTGGTATGCCGATGTGTTTACATGTACAGCATGGACCCATTATGTACGGATGTACAATAAATGCACGTGTAGATATATGTACATAGTATGTACATATGTACGCTATGTACACATACATACATAAAATGTAGATATTTACCTTCTGTACATAAGTACATAATATGCACAGTATGTACATGTACAAACTATGTACACACATAAGTTTACACCCACTTCGGTAACCAGAGTAATTTCTATCTTATATTCTAAATGTAATATCACAGAGTGTACTCATAATGTGTACATTTATTGGCATATCACAATAAATGTATAAAATAGGTACAATCTGTACATTTACTCTGCAGTACATATGTGTACCCAATACACAAGTAGATAAAATGTACATAATCTGTAAAATAGGTTTCTTTATATTTCTATAATGTGTACACAATGCATAGGTACATAATGTGTACAATATGTACATTTGTAATGTCACAATGATATATCACAACAGCATATATAATCACAATAAATGTAATACATAATATAAACATACATATTGTAAACATGTATATTTACATTTATTGTGATATGTGTACACATGTACATCATGTACCCATTATGTACAGATGTACAATATATGCACGTGTACATGTGTGCACAGTATGTACATTCTGTACATGAGTACATAATATGCACAATATGTACACATACAAAATATGTACACACTTGGGTGTATACCCACTTTGATAACCAAAGAAATTTCTAATATGCTAAAAATAATATCCCAGATTGTACTCATAATGTGTACATTTATTGGCATATTGCAATAAATGTATAAAATAGGTATAGTTTGTACACTTACTCTGCTGTACATATGTGTACACAATGCACATGTACAAAAAATGTACATAATCTGCAAAATACTTACGTTTATATTTCTATAATGTGTACACAATGCATAGGTAAATAATGTGTGCACTATGCACATTCCTTAAAATATCAGTAATAAAATATATATAATGACAATAAGATATATAATCACAGTAATATATACATATTGTGTACTATCACAGAAGCGTACATATTGCACACATTACATATGCATTAGATACATATGTATTGTGCACATATTATGTACATATATATCTATCATGATAACACCATATGGACACGTGTACAAATATGTGCCCACTATATAAACTATGTACACATGTAGAAATAGGTGCAAACTAAGTACCTATGCACAGCACGCTATTACCACAGCCCCCCTTGTAGCAGCCCCCAGGACCACCATGGCTGCTTAAAGACACCCTGGCTATGGGGTTGTGAACACAGCCCCCGCCAGAGGGCCCATGACAGCTCCCAGGCCCACCCTGGCTGCTTACGGAACCCCTGGCTAGAAAGCTGTGCCCACCACCTACCAGAGGTCCGATAGAAGCCCCCAGGCCAACCCTGACGTCTGAGGGACCCCTTGGGTAGGGGACTTTGTCCAAGGCCCTGCCAGAGAGCACCTAGCAACCCCCAGGCCCATCCTGCTGCTTACAGACACCCTGACAAGGTGACTCTGCCTAGAACCACACCCAGAGGGCCCGTAGTTGACCCCAGGCCCACCATGGCTGCTTAGGGACACTTTGGCTAAGAGGCTATACACACAGCCCCAGCCAGAGTGCCCATAACAGCCCACTGGCCCACCATGGCTGCCTCGGGACAACCTGATTAGGGCTCTGTGACCACAGCCCCCACCAATGAGCCAATAGAAGGCCCCAGGCACACCCTGGTTGCTTAGGAAACCTCTGGCTTGGCGGCTATGCACACAGCTGCTGGGGCCCAGCTATTTTGAAAATGTGGTGTAATATGATACTGGCGACCATATCATACAGAAATGATAATGTTTTTCTGTTTTTTTATATATTAGACAATAACTCGAGTTACACCTCTGCCATATTCAAAAGAATGTCATCCTCACCCCCCTTGACATTAGAATTGAAAGCATAGAGGTATTTCACCCCTTGCAATGTTTAATTCAATACAATTGTTTTGTTTAGATTAGTGACCCTATCAGAGCATGGTATACACCTCTTGCCATATTGAGAGTATTTCCCTATGGGCAGCAACATTTTCCTCTCCTCCTCTGGATATTAGGAACAATATCCCAGGACCGGCATACAGCCCCAGTCACATCATGAGTAATGTCATCTGTAATCCGCTAGTTATCAGGAACGATATCACGGGGGGCTTGTGCGCTCTGTGAGATATTTAGAGTAATATCCTTTAAGTTTTTGAATATTAGAAACAATACTACAGTGGTGGTGTACACTTCCTGCGATATTCAGGGTATGGTCATCCTTTGTCCCTCGGATATGATTAACTACATCACAGAAGCGTTCTACTTTGCCTGTGATATTGGAACAATCACAGAGTGTACACTTGCTTTCACAATGAGAGTAATACCTACTCAGGATATGATGGATAATATCACGAAATGGACACACATGTGTGTGTATATCCACTTTAATATTAAAAGTAATTTTTATCTAATATACTAAAAATTATATTCCAGAATATAATCATGATGTGTACACTTATTGGGATATTACAAACTATGCACAGAATATGTACCATATGTACATTGACTGTGATGGACATATGTGTACACAATACAGATGTACAATAAATGGACATAATCTGTACAATATGAACAACTATATGTACACAATGTGTACACAATAGATATGTACACAATGTGTACAATTATATGTACACAATGTGTACACAATAGGTATGTACATAATGTGTACAATTATATGTACACGATGTGTACACAATAGGTATGTACATAATGTGTACAATATGTACATTTATTATAATACCAAAATGATATTATATAATCACAGCATATAAAGTCACAATGAACATGTAATGCATATCAAAATAAATGTACAAATTGCAAACATTATTTACATTTACATTTATTGTAATATTACGATATGTACCTATGAACATCATGTACACATGTTCACCTGTACATCATGTACCCAGTACGTACACATGTACATTATGTACCCATTGTTTACACATATATATCATGTACCCATGATGTACAGATGTACAATATATGCACGGGTGCATATGTGTGCACAGTATGCACATGTGTATACTACATACACATATGTACATATAATGTACATATGTACATTCTGTACACGAGTAATATGCTCACGTAAAATATGTACACACGTATAAAATATGTACACAAATGGGTGTTCACCCACTTTGGTAACCAGAGTTATTTGTAATATGCTAAAAATAATATCCCAGATATTATTCATAATGTGTACGTTTATTGGCATATCACAATAAATGTATTAAATACATACAGTCTGTACATTTACTCTGCTGTACATAAGTGTACACAATGCACATGTACAAAACATGTACATAATCTGTAAAATATGTACCTATATGTTTCTATAATGTGTACACAATGCATAGGTACATAATGTGTGCACGATGTACATTCCTTAAAATATCAGTTATAAAATATATATAATCACAATAAGATATATAATCACAGTAACATATACATATAATGTAGTATCACAAAACAGTTCATATTGCACACATTAGGTATGCATTAGGTACGTATGTATTGTGCACATATTATGTACATATATATTCATTGTGATAACAGCATATGTACACATGTACAAATATGTGCCCACTATATAAACTATGTACACATATAGAAATAGGTGCAAACTATGTACCTATGCATAGCATGCTATTACCACAGCCCACCTCGTAGCAGCCCCCAGGCCCACCCTGGCTGCTTAAAGACACCCTATCATAGGGGCTGTGACAGCTCCCAGGCCCACCCTGACTTCTTAAGAATCCCCTGGCTAAAAAGCTGTGCCCATAACCATATCAGAGGTCCCGTAGCAGCCCCCAGGTCCACTCTGGCATCTTAGGGACACCCTGGCTAGGGGACTATGTCCAAGACCCTGCCAGAGGGCACGTAGCAACCCCCAGGCCCACCCTGCTGCTTATGGACACCCTGACTAGGTGACTGTGCCCACAGTTCCCCCCAGAAAGCCCGTAGTCAACCCCAGGCACACCATGGCTTCTTAGAGACACCCTGGCTATGTGGCTGTACCCACAGTCCCCGCCACAGTGCTTGCAGCAGCTCGATGGCCCACCATGGCTGCTTAGGGACTCCCTGGCTAGGGCACTGTGCCCACAGCCCCCACCGTCAGGCCCGTAGCAGGCCCCAGGACACCCAGGTTCTTAGGGACCCCATCGCTTGGCAGCTATTGCCACAGCTGTTGGGGCCCAGCTATTTTGAAAATGTGGTGTAATATGATACTGGCGACCATATCATATGGAAATGACAATGTCATTCTGTTTTTCTATATATTAGGCAACAGCTCTAGTTACACCTCTGCCATATTGAAAAAAATGTCATCCTCACATCCCTTGACATTAGAATTGAAAGCATAAGGGGGTTTCACCCCTTGCAATGTTTAATTCAATATAATTGTTTTCTTGTTTACATTAGTGACCATATCAGAGCATGGTGTACACCTCTTGCCATATTCAGAGTATTTCCCTATGGGCAGCAACATTTTCCTCTCCTCCTCTGGATATTAGGAACAATATCCCAGGACCGGGGTACAGCCCCAGTCACATAGTGAGTAATGTCATCTGTAATCCCCTAGTTATTAGCAACAATATCACGGAGGGCTTGGTGCTTTCTGAGATATTTGGAGTAATATGTTTAAGTTTTTGAATATTAGAAACAATACTACAGTGGTGGTGTACACTTCCTGCGATATTCAGGGTATGGTTATCTTTTGTCCCCAGGATATGATTAACTACAACAGAGAAGCGTTTTACTTTGCCTGTGATATTGGAACACAGAGTGTACACTTGCTATCACAATGAGAGTAATACCTACTTAGGATACAATGGATAATATCACGAAATGGACACACATGTGTGTATACCCACTTTGATCTTGGAAGTAATTATTATCTAATATACTAAAAATCATATCCCAGAATATGCTCATGATGTGTACACTTATAGGGATATTACAAGCAATGCACAGAATATGTACCACATGTACATTGACTGTGATGGACATATGTGTACACAATACAGATGTACAATAAATGTACATAATCTGTGCAATATGTACAATTATATATACAATGTGTACACAATAGGTATGTACAAAATGTGTACAATATGTACATTTATTGTAATACCACAATGATATAATCACAACAGCATATAAAATCACAATACACGTGTAATATATAATATCAATTTAAATGCAAAGATTGCAAAAATTATGTGCATTTACTTTTATGGTAATATTACGATATGTACACAACATCATGTACACATCATGTTCACATGTACATCATGTACCCAGTATGTACACATGTACATCATGTACCCAATATGTACACATGTACATCATGTACCCATGATGTACAGATGTACAATATATGCACAGGTTCATATGTGTGCACAGTATGTATATTCTGTACATGAGTATATAATATACACAATATGTACATGTATAAAATATGTACACACATGGGTGTACACCCACTTTGGTAACCAGAGGAATTTCTAATATGCTAAAACTAATATCCGAGATTGTACTCATAAAGTGTGCATTCAATGGCATATTGCAATAGATGTATAAAATACAGTCTGTACATTTACTCTGCTGTACATATGTGTACACAATGCACATGTACATAATCTGTAAAATATGTTCCTATATTTTTCTATAATGTGTGTACAATGCATAGGTACATAATGTGTGCACTATGCACATTCCTTAAAATATCAGTGATAAAATATATATAATCACAATAAGATATATAATCACAGTAATACATACATATTGTGTACTATCACAAAAGAGTACATAATGCACACATTTGGTATACATTAGGTACATATGTATTGTGCACATATTATACACATATATATTTTTCATGATAACACTATATGTATATGTATACAAATAAGTGCCCACTATTTAAAATATGTACACATGCAGATATGGGTGCAAACTATGTACCTAAGCACAGCATGCTATTATGACAGCCCCCCTTGTAGTATCCCCCACGCACACCCTGGCTGCTGAAAGACACCCTGGCTAGGGGGCTCTGCCCGCAGCCCCTGCCAGAGAGCTTGTAACAGCTCCCAGGCCCACCCTGGCTGCTTACAGACTCCCTGGCTAGAAAGCTGTGCCCACAGCCATGCAAGAGGTCCCGAAGCAGCCCGCAGGTTCACCCTGGCGTCTTAGGGACCCCCTGGCTAAGGGGCTTTGTCCAAGGCCCTGCCAGAGGTCATGTAGCAGCCCCCAGGCCCACTCTATTGCTTAGGGACACCCTGACTCGGTGACTGTGCCCAGACCCCCCCAGAGGGCCCGTAGTAGACCCCAGGCCCACCATGGTTGCTTAGGGACACCCTGGCTATGTATTTGTACACACAGCCCCCACCAGAGCACCCACAGTGGCCCAAAGGCCCACCATGGTTGCTTAGGGACCCCCTGGCTAGGGAGCTGTGCACACAAACCCCACCAACGAGCTTGTAGCAGGCCCCAGGCACACCCTGGTGGCTTAGGGACACACTAGCTTGGCAGCTATACCCACATTTGCTGGGGTCCAGCTATTTTGAAAATGTGGTGTAATATGACACTGGCGACCATATCATATGGGAGTGAAAATGTTATTCTGTTTTCTTATATATTAGGCAATAGCTCTAGTTACACCTCTGCCATATTGACAAAAATGTCATTCTCACCACCCTTGACATTAGAATTGGAAGCATAGGGGGGTTTCACCTTTTGCAATGCCTATTTCAGTATAATTGTTTTTTTATTATTTTGAAAGAATTAGCGGGACAGAATTTTTTTTTAAAGAAAAAAAGGAGTTAAGGAGAGAAAGAAAGAGGAAGAAAAAGAGGGAGAGAGAACAGAAATATTGCTTTATTCTAAAAATGGGTATTAATAATGGCCGATCAATATTTTGTGTATTTAAGGTGGAGAATGTATATTTTGTGTATTTAAAATGGAGAGCTCTATAAATATTTATTGAGTTTACTTGTTCCGGATCTGAGTTTAAGTCCTGGATATCCTTATTAATTTTCTGTCTTGTTGACTCTAAATCTCTTTATGAGTCTTATGTATCTGGGTGTTAAAATCGTTAGCTCTTATTGTTGCATTGATCGTTTTACTACTATATCTTTGTTGCTTTGAAATCTATTTTACCAAATGCAAGAATTGCAACTCCTGCTTTTATTTATTCCTTTATTTTGCTCTCCATTTGGTTGGTAAATGTTTCTCCATCCCTTTGTTTTAAGTCTTTGTATATCTTTGGATGTAAAATGGGTCTGTATGTACCATATCATTAGGTTTTTGCTCTATCTTTTGTTTGGGGGATTAGTCGACTTAAATTTAGGGTTACTGCCATTTGATGTAATTGTTTTCTTGTTTACATTAGTGACCATATCAGAGCATGGTGTACACCTCTTGCCGTATTCAGAGTATTTCCCTATGGGCAGCAACATTTTCCTCTTCTTCTCTGGATATTAGGAACAATATCCCAGGACCGGCGTACAGCCCCAGTCACATCATGAGTAATGTCATCTGTAATCCCCTAGTTATCAGGAACAATATCACAGGGGGCTTGTTCGTTCTGTGAAATATTTGGAGTAATACCCTTTAAGTTTTTGAAAATTAGGAACAATACTACAGTGGTGATGTACACTTGCTGCGATATTCAGGGTATGGTCATCCTTTGTCCCCAGGATATGATTAACTACATCACAGAAGCGTTTTACTTTGCCTGTGATATTGAAACAATCACAGAGTGTACATTTGCTTTCACAATGAAAGTAATACCTACTCAGGATATGATGGATAATAGCAGGAAATGGACACAGGTGTGTATACCTACTTTGATATTAGAAGTAATTTTTAACTAATATACTAAAAATCATATTCCAGAATACACTCATGATGTGTACACTTATTGGGATATTACAAACAATGCATAGAATATGTACCACATGTACATTGACTGTGATGGACATATGTGTTCACAATACAAATGTATAATGTACATAATCTGTACATTATGAACAATTATATGTACAGAATGTGTACACAATACATATCTACATGTGTACAATATGTACATTTATTGTAATCCCACAATGATATGATATAATCACAACAGCTTATAAAATCACAATACACAGGTAATACATAATATAAATGTACATATTGCATACATGTACATTTACATTAACTGTGATATTACAATATGTGCACATGTACATGTACCCATTATGCGTGAATGTTCAATGAATGCACGTGTATTTATGTGTGTGCAGTATGTACATATGTACATTATGTGCACATATGTACATATAATGTAGATACGTACCTTCTGTAAATGAGTACATAATATGCACAGTATGTACATGCATAAACTATGTACACACATGCGTGTACACCCACTTTGATAACCGAAGTAATTTCTATCTAATGTGCTAACAGTAATATCCCAGAATGTACTCATAATGCATACATTTATTGGCATATCAAAATAAATGTATAAAATAAGTACAGTCTGTATTTTACTCTGCTCTACATATGTGTACTCAATATACAAGTAGAAAAAATGTACATAATCTGTAAAATATGTTCCTTTATATTTCTATAATGTGTACACAATGCATAGATACATAATGTGTACAATATGTACATTTATTGTAATATCACAATGATATCAATCACAACAGCATATATAATCACAATAAACATGTAATACATGATATCAATATAAACGTACATATTGCAAACAATATGTACATTTACATTTATTGTGATATGATGTGTACACGTGTATCCTGCACCCATTATATACAGATATACAATATATGCATGTGTACATATAATGTAGACATGTACATTCTATATACGAGTACATAATATGCACAATATGTACACATATAAACTATGTACACAACTGGATGTACACCCACTTTGGTCATCAGAGTAATTTCTAATATGCTAAAGATTATATCACAGAATGTACTCATAATGTGTACATTTATTGGCGTATCACAAGAAATGTATAAAATTGGTACAGTCTGTACATTTACTCTGCTTTACATATGCGTACACAATACAGATGTACAATAAATGTACATAATCTGTACATTATGAACATTATAAGTACATAATGTGTACACAATAGTTATGTACATAATGTGTACAATATGTCCGTTTATTGTAATATCATAATGATATATAATCACAAGAGTATATAAAATCACAATACACATGTAATACTATCAATATAAATGTACAGATTGCAAAAATTATATTTACATTTATGGTAATATATGTACACAAGAACATGTCATGTTCACATGTACAGTATGTACACATGTACATCATGTATCCATTATGTACACATGTAAAATATTTGCACGTGTACATATGTGTGCACATTATGTACATTCTGTACACGAGTATATAATATGCAGAGTATGTACACATATAAAATACACACATGGGTGTACACCCACTTTGGTAACTGGAGGAATTTCTAATATGCTAAAAATAATATCCAAGATTGTACTCATAATGTGTACATTTATTGGCATATTACAATAAATGTATAAAATGGGTACAGTCTGTACATTTACTTGGCTGTACATATGTGTACACAATGCACATGTACAAAAAATGTAAATAATCTGTAAAATATGTACCCATATATTTCTATAATGTGTACTCAATGCATAGGTACATAATGTGTGCACTATGCACATTCTTTATCAGTGATAAAATATATATAATCACAATAAGATATATAATCACAGTAATATATACAAATCGTGTAGTATCACAAAAGAGTACATATTGCAAACATTAGGTATGCATTAGGTACATATGTATTGTGCACATATTATGTACATATATATTTATCATAACACCATATGTAAACATGTACAAATATGTAACTATCTAAACAATGTACACATGTAGAAATTGGTATAAACTATGTACCTATGCACAGCACGCTATTACCACAGTCCCCCTCACAGGAACCCCCTGGCGAACCCTGGCTACTTTAAGACACCCTGACTTAGGGGGCTGTGCCCACAGCCACCGCCAGAGGGCTTGTAACAGCTCCCAGACCCACCGTGGCGGCTTATGAAACCACTGGCTAGAAAGCTTTGACCACAGTTATACCAGAGGTTCCGTAGTAGCCCTTACGCCCATCCTGGAGTCTCAGAAAACCCCTGGCAATGGGGCTTCTTCCAAGGCCCTGCAAGAGAAAACGTAGCAATTCCCGGGGCCACCATGCTGCTTAGGGACACCCTGACTAGGTGACTGTGCCCAGAGCCACCCCAAGAGTGCCTGTTGTAGACCCCAGGCTCACCATGGCTGCTTAGGGACACCATGGCTATGTGACTGTACCCACAGCCTCCACCAGAGTGCCGGTAGCAAACCGAAGGCCAACCACGGTTATTTAGGGACCCCCTAGGTAGGGCGCTGTGACCACAGCCCCCACCAACGGGCCCATAGCAGGCCCCAGGCACACCCTAATTGCTTAGGGAACTCCTCACTTGGTGGCTAAGCCCACAGCTGCTGGGGCCCAGCTATTTTGAAAATGTGGTGTAATATAATACCGGCGACCATAACATATAAAAATGATAATGTTATTCTGTTTTATAATATATTAGGCAATAGCAAAAGTTACACCTCTGCCATATTGACAAGAATGTCATCCTCACCTTCCTTGACATTAGAATTGAAAGCATAGGGGGATTTAACCCCCCTGCAATGTTTAATTTAATATAATTGTTTTCTTGTTTATATTAGTGACCTTGTCAGAGCATGGTGTACACCTCTTGCCATATTCAGAGTATTTCCCTATGGGCAGCAACATTTTCCTCTCCGTCTCTGGATATTAGAAACAATATCCAAAGACCGGTGTACAGCCCCAGTCACACGGTGACTAATGTCATCTGTAATCCCCTAGTTATTAGAAACAATATCACAGGGGGCTTGTGGGCTCTCTGCGATATTTGAAGTAATATCCTTTAAGTTTTTGAATATTAGAAACAATACTACAGTGGTGGTGCACACTTCCTGCGATATTCAGGGCATGGTCATCCTTTGTCCCCAGCATATTATTAACTACATCACAGAAGGGTTTTACTTTGCCTGTGATATTGGAACCATCACAGAGTGTACACTTACTTTCACCATGAGAGTAATAGCTACTTAGAATATGATGGATAATATCACGAAATGAACACACATGTGTGTATACATACTTTGATATTGGAAGTAATTTTTATCTAATATACTAAAAATTATATCTCAGAATATACTCATGATGTGTACACTTATTGGTATATTAAAATAAATTAACAGAATATGTACCACATGTAAATTGACTGATGAGCATATGTGTACACAATACAGATGTACAATAAATGTACATAATCTGTGCAATATGGACAATTATATGTATACAATGTGTACACAAGAGATATGTAGAAAATGTGTACAATATGTACATTTATTCTAAAACCACAATATCATATAATCACAACAGCTTATACAATCACAATGCACAGGTAATACATAATATAAATGTACATATTGCACATATTATGTGCATTTGCATTTATTGTAATATTACGATATGTACACAGGTACATCATGTACCAATTAGGTACGAATGTGCAATATATGCACGTGTAGATATGTGGGCACAGTATGTACATATGTACACTATACACACGTACATATAATGTAGATATGTACCTTCTGTACACAAGTACATAATATGCACAGTATGTACAGGTGTAAACTATGTACACACATGCGTGTACACCAACTTTGGTAACTGAAGTAATTTCTATTTAATGTGCTAAAAGTAATATAACAGAATGTACTCATAATGTGTACATTTATTGACATATCACAATAAATGTATAAAATAGGTACAGTCTGTACTTTTACTCTGCTGTACATATGTATACCCAATAAACAAGAAGAACGAACGTACAAAATCTGTCAGATATGTTCCTCTCTATTTCTATAATCTATACACAATGCATAGGAACCTAATGTATACATTACGTACATTTATTGTAATATCACAATGATATTATATCAACAGCATATGCAATCAAATAAAAATGTAATACATAATATCAATATAAACATACATATTGCAAACATTATGTACATTTACACTTATTGTGATATGACGATGTGTACACATGTACATCATGCATGCATTATGTAGAGATGTACAATATGTGCACATGTACATATGTGTGCACACTATGTACATATAATGTAGACGTGTACATTCTGTACATGAGTACATAATATGCACAATATGTACAAGTATGAAATATGTACACACATGGATGTACACCCCCTTTGGTCACTGGAGTAATTTCTAATATGCTAAAAATTAAATCCCAGAATGTACTCATAATGTGTAAATTTATTGGCATATCGCAAAAAATGTTTAAAATAGGTGCAGAAAATACATTTACTCTGCTGTATGTATTTGTACACAATACAGATCAACAAGAGTACATAATCTGTACAAAATGTACATTTATGTGTACATAATGTATACTAAATAGGTATGTACATATTGTGTACAATATGTTCATTTATTGTAATATCACATTGACATCGTATAATGACAAATAAAATCAAAAAACACATATATAATATGAATATAAATGTACAGATTGTAAGCATTATGTACATTTCTATTCATTGTAAGATTTCGATATGTACACATAAATATCATGTATACCTGTTCACATGTACATCATGTACCCAGTACGTACACAAATGAATCAGGTACCCATTATGTACACATGTACATTGTGTACCCATGATGTACAGATGTACAATATATACACATGTACAAATGTATGCACAGTATGTACATTTTGTACACGAGTATATAATATGCACAATTTGTACATGTATAAAATATGAACACACATGGGTGTACACCCACTTTGGTCACCAGAGGAATTTCTAATTTGCTAAAATTAATATCCCAGATTGTCTCATGTGTACATTTATTGGCATATTGCAATAAATGTATAAAATAGGTACAGTCTGTACATTTACTCTGCTGTACATATGTGTACACAACGCACATTTACCAAAATGTACATAATCTGTAAAATATGAACCTATATATTTCTAAAATATGTACATCATGCATAGGTACATAATTTGTGCACTATGAACATTTCTTGAAATATCAGTGATAAAATATATATAATCACAGTAAGATATATAATCACAGTATTATATATATATCATGTAGTATCACAAAAGAGTACATATTGCACACATTAGGTATGCATTACATACGTATGTGTTTTGCCCATATTATGTACATACAGATTTATCATGTTAACATTATAAGTACACGTGTACAAATATGTGCTCACTATTTAAACTATGTACACATGAAGATATATGTGCAAACTCTGTACCTATGCACAGCATGCTATTACCACAGCCCACATCGTAGCATCCCCCACACCCCCTCTGTCTGCTTAAAGACACCCTGGCTATGTGGCTGTAACCAGAGCCCCCACCAGAGAGCCCGTATCAGCTCCCAGGCCCACCCTGGCTACTTACGGATGCCCTGGCTAGAAAGCTGTGCCCACAGCCCCACCAGAGGTCCTGGAGCAGCCCCCTGGCCCACCCTGGCACCTTAGGGACACCCTGGCTTAAAGGCTGTGTCCAACTCCCTGCCAGAGAGCACGTAGCAGGTGCCAGGCCAACCCTGCTGCTTAGGGACACACTAACTAGGTGACTGTGCCCAGAGCCCCCACCAGAGGGCCGGAAATAGACCCCAGGTGCACCATGGCTGCTTAGGAACACCCTGGCTATGTGGATGTACTTACAGCCTTCTCCAGATTGCCTGTAGCAACTCAGTGGCACAGAATGGCTGCTAAGGGACACCCTGGATACAGCACTGTGCCCACAGCCCCCACCAACAAGCCCGTAGCAGGCCCCAGACACACCCTGGTTGCTTAGGTAACCACTCACTTGGCGACTAAGCCCACAGCTGCTGGGGCCCATCTATTTTGAAAATGTGGTGTAATATGATACTGGCGACCATATTATATGAAAATGATAACGTTATTCTGTTTTTTAATATATTAGGCAATGGTACAAGTTACACCTCTGCCATATTGAAAAGAATGTCATCCTCACCTTCCTTGACATTAGAATTGAAAGCATAGGGGGATTTCACCCCCTGCAATGTTTAATTTAATATAATTGTTTTCTTGTTTATATTACTGTCCCTGCCAGAGCATGGTGTACACCTCTTGTTGTATTCAGAGTATTTTTCTATGGGCAGCAACATTTTCCTCTCCTTCTTTAAATATTAGGAACAATATCCAAGGACCAGCATACAGCCCCAGTCACATGGTGAGTAATGTTATCTGTAATCCCCTAGTTATTAGGACAAATATCACGGGGGGCTTTGGGGCTCTCTGCGATATTTGGAGTAATATCCTTTAAGTTTTTGAATATTAGAAACAATATTACAGTGGTGGTGCCCACTTCCTGCAATATTCAGGGCATGGTCATCCTTTGTCCCCAAGATATTATTAACAACATCACAAAAGCGTTTAACTTTGCCTGTGATATTGGAACCATCACAGAGTGTACACTTGCTTTCACAATGAGAGTAATACCTACTTAGCATATGATGGATATTATCACAAAATGAACACACATGTGTGTATACCCACTTTGATATTGGAAGTAATTTTTATCTAATACACTAAAAATCATATCTCAGAATATACTCATGATGTGTACACTTATTGGTATATTACAAGCAATTAACAGAATATATACCACATGTAAATTGACTGTGATGGGCATATGTGTACACAATACAGATGTACAATAAAGTTACATAATCTATACAATATGGACAATTATATGTATACAAAGTGTACACGATATGTTCAAAATGTGTACAATATGTAAATTTATTCTAACACCACAATGATATCATATAATCACAACAGCTTATACAATCACAATGCACAGGTAATACATAATATAAATGTACATATTGTACACACTGTACATTTACATTTATTGTGATATTACGATATGTACACAGGTACATCATGTACCAATTAGGTAGGAATGTGCAATATATGCAGGTGTAGATATGTGTGCACAGAATGTACATATGTACACTCTATACACATACGTACATATAATGTAGATATGTACCTTCTGTACATGAGTACATAATATGCAGTGTATGCACATGTATAAACTATGTACACACATGCGTGTACACCAACTTTGGTAACTGAAGTAATTTCTATTTAATGTGCTAAAAGTAATATCCGAGAATGTACTCATAATGTGTACATTTATTGACACATCACAATAAATGAATAAAGTAGGTACAGTCTGTACTTTTACTCTTCTGTACACATGTGTACCCAATATACAACTAGAACAAATGTACAAAATCTGTTAAATATGTTCCTTTCTATTTCTATAATGTGTACACAATGCATAGGAACATAATGTGTAAATTACGTACATTTATTGTAATATCACAATGATATTATATCAACAGCATATGTAATCAAATAAACATGTAATACATATCAATATAAACATACATATTGCAAACATGTACATTTACACTTATTGTGATATGTGTACACATGTACATCATGCATGCATTATGTACAGATGTACAATATATGCACATGTACATATGTGTGCACAGTATGTACATATGTAGACATGTACATTCTGTACATGAGTACATAATATGCACAATATGTACACGTATAAAATATGTACACACATGGGTGTACATCCACTTTGGTCACTGGAGTAATTTCTATCTAATATGCTAAAAATTATATGCCAGAATGGACTCATAATGTGTAAATTTATTGTCATATCGCAAAAAATGTTTAAAATAGGTACAGTCTATACATTTACTCTGCTGTACATATTTGTACACAATACAGATCAACAATGAGAGTACATAATCTGTACAAAATGTACATTTATGTGTACATAATGTGTACAAAATAGTTATGTACATATTGTGTACAATATGTTCATTTATTGTAATATCACATTGACATCGTATAATGACAACATATAAAATCACAAAACATATGCAATATATAATATGAATATAAATGTACAGACTGTAAGCATTATGTACATTTCTATTTATTGTAAGATTTCTATATGTACACATAAATATGTACCATGTTCACATGTAAATCATGTACCCAGTACATACACAAATAAATCTGGTACCCATTATGTACACATGTGCATCGTGTACCCATGATGTACAGATGTACAATATATGCACATGTTCTAAGGTGTGCACAGTATGTACATTCTGTACATGAGTATATAATATGCACAATATGTACATGTATGAAATATCACACATGGTTGTACATCCACTTTGGTAACCAGAGTAATTTCTAATATGCTAAAATTAATATACAAGATTGTCTCATGTGTACATTTATCAACATATTGCAATAAATGTATAAAACAGGTACAGTTTGTACATTTACTCTGCTGTACATATGTGTACAAAATGCACATGTACCAAAATGTACATAATCTATAAAATATGTACCTATATATTTCTAAAATGTGTACACCATGCATAGGTACATAATGTGTGCACTATGAACATTCCATGAAATATCAGTGATAAAATATATATAATCACAGTAAGATATATAATCACAGTAATATATACATATTGTGTAGTATCACAAAAGAGTATATATTGCACACATTAGGTATGCATTAGGTACGTATGTGTTTTGCACATATTGTGTACATAGAGCTTTATCATGTTAACATTATAAGTACACGTGTACAAATATGTGCTCACTATTTATGTACACATGAAGATATATGTGCAAACTCTGGACCTATGCACAGCATGCTATTACCACAGCCCACATCGTAGCCTCCCCTACACCCCCTCTGGCTACTTAAAGACACCCTGGTTATGAGGCTGTACCCACAGCCCCCACCAGAGAGTCCATAACAACTCCCAGGCCCACCCTGGCTATTTATGGATGCCCTGGCTAGAAAGCTGTGCCCACGGCCCCACCAGAGGTCCTGTAACAGCCCCCTGGCCCACCCTGGCACCTTAGGGACACCCTGGCTTAAGGGCTTTGTCCAAAGTTCTGCCAGAGAGCACGTAGCAACCCCAGGCCAACCCTGCAGCTTAGGGACATACTAACAAGGTGACTGTGCCCAGAGACCCTACCAGAGGGCCCGAAGTAGACCCCAGGTGCACCATGGCTGCTTAGGAACACACTGGGTATGTGGCTGTACTTACAGCCTCGGCCAGAGTGCCCGTAGCAGCCCAGTGGCCCAGAATGGCTGCTTAGGGACACCCTGGTTAGAGCACTGTGCCCACAGCCCCCACCAACGAGCCCGTAGCTGGCCCCAGGCACACCCTGGTTGCTTTGGGACCCCATCACTTGGTGGCTATGCCCACAGCTGCTGGGGCCCAGCTATTTTGCAAATGTGGTTTCATATGATACTGGCGATCATATTATACAGAAATGATAATGTCATTCTGTTTTACTGTCTATTAGGCAGTAGCTATAGTTACACCTCTGCTATATTGACAAAAATGTCATCCTCACATCTCTTGACATTAGAATTGAAAGTATAGGGGTGTTTCACCTTTTCAATGTTTAATTCGATATAATTGTATTCTTGTTTACATTAGTGACACTATCAGAGCATGGTGTACACCTCTTGCCATATTCAGAGTACTTCCCTATAAGCAGCAACAGTTTCCTCTCCTCCTCTGGATTTTAGAAACAATATCCCAAAACCGGCGTACAACCCCAGTCACATCGTGAGTAATGTCATGCAGAATCCCCTAGTTAATAGGAAAAATATCACGGGGAGCTTTTGCACCCTCTGAGATATTTGGAGTAATATCTTTTAAGTTTTTGAATATTAGAAACGATACTACAGTGGTGGTGTATACTGCCTTCGATATTCAGGGTATGGTAATCCTTTGTCCCTCGGACATGATTACACCACAGAAGTGTTTTACTTTGCCTGTGATATTGGAACAATCGCAGAGAGTACACTTGCTATCACAATGAGAGTAATACCTACTTAGGATATGATGGATAATATCACGAAATGGACACACATATGTGTATACCCATTTTGATATTGGAAGAAATTTTTATCTAATACACTAAAAATCATATCTCAGAATATACTCATGATGTGTACACTTATTGGTATATTACAAGCAATTAACAGAATATGTACCACATGTAAATTGACTGTGATGGGCATATGTGTACCCAATACAGATGTACAATAAAGTTACATAATCTATACAATATGGCCAATTATACATATACAAGTGTACACAATAGATATGTACAATATTTGTACAATATGTACATTTATTCTAACACCACAACGATATCATATAATCACAACAGCATATAAAATCACAATGCACAGGTAATACATAATATAAATGTACATGAGATGGTGTATATACTCCAAAAAAAAGGTAGAAAAAAGCATTGTATACTTTTTCAAACATAGTATCTCCAGAGCAATTTTGTTTTTAACATTGGGGTACATAGATAATATTTATATTTTTTTCTAACCGCGTAAAGTTAGAATTTCAGTATTTTACATGAGAGAGAATATTGAGATGGTGTATATACTCCAAAAGACAGTAGAAAAGGGCATTGTATATTTTTTCTAACAGATTATCTTCAGAGCAATTTTGCTTTTAACATTGGGGTACATAGATAATATTTATATATTTTGTAACCGCGTAAATTTAGAATTTAGGTATTTTACATGAGAGGATATTGAGATGGTGTAAGTGCCTTTAAGTGTTTAGGAATCTAAACTCTTAGAGCTTGGGGAAAGTGATGAGTTCAATTTCAGGCATATGAAGTTTTAAGGGTCTTGGGCCATTGACTTGGTGACGTATCCAGCATTGGTTTGATCACATAGTGAGGAATCCAAGACATAGATTTACATTTAGGAACTATTTAGGTAGAGGTTGATGCTGACATAATAAAGTGAGGATAGAAAGTGTCAATTTTCCTTGCTCTAACTTGGCTATGGTGAGACATGGATAAGCTGGATGCTACAGAAGGACTTAGCGAATCAGCCTTTATTTTTTTTGAGATGGGATCTCACTGTGTTGAACCCTGGACTGCATGGTGCAATTACTACAGGCTCAACCTCCTGGGCTTAAGTGAGCCTCTTACCTTGCAAGTAGCTGGGACTAGAGGTGCACACCACCATGCCCAGCTAATTTTTTAGTTTTTTTTTTTTTTTTTTTGTAGAGATGGGGTCTCACTACATAGTTGTGCAATCACTTGAGCCAAATGTTCTCAAACTTCTAGGCTCAAGTGATCCTCCTACTTTGGCCTCCCAAAGTGTTGGGATTACAGGCCTGAGCCACCCCGCCCAGCCACAGCAGCCATTTATTTATGAACTATTAATTTGGGATAGACCTGAACATTTAAAAATATTGTTGGGAGAGAACAACTAACAAGAAAGAGGTTGAGGGCAGAGAAGAGAGATGGGGGAAATTAATGGAGTAAACCTCCTGAGAAAGTAAGTGATGGGACCCAAGTCATACATTTTCCATGAAAGTGAGAGAAGATGAGTAAGGTGCTAATATGTGTGTAGGTGTGAGGATGATGTAAAAGGTTGAGGGAGTCTTTCTCTAAAATAGGCTAGGTCATTGCTAAGAGAAATAAAGGTGGTGTTGGAGTTTGGAGCTTCAGAACAGCTAGGTTCAAAACAGGTGTAGGAGGAATAGAAGATGGAGCTGTTTGCAGACCATGAACTCTCTGACACAACTCCTTGCACGGAGTAGGTGTTCAGTAAAATGAAATGAATTAATGAGTAGTGTATTAGACCATTTTCATACTGCAATGAAGAAATACCTGAGATGGTATTTTATAAAGAAAGAGGGGTTTAATGGAATCACAGTTTTACATGACTGGGGAGGCCTCACAATCATGTTGGAAGATGAAGAAGGAGCAAAGGCACGTCTTACATGGTGGCAGGCAAGAAAGTGTGTGCAGGGGAACTGCCCTTTATAAAACCATCACATCTTATGAGACTTAGTCACTGTCATGAGAACAGCAAGGGGGAAAACAGCCCCCATGATTCAATTACCTTCCACCGTGTCCTTCCCATGACACATGGGTATTATGGGAGCTACAGTTCAAGATGAAATTTGGGTGGAGACACAACCAAACCATATCAAGTAGAGACATGTGGAAGGATTCATGGGTAGCACTAAGATGTTATTGAAGGTTGGAGACTACCCTTCTGCAGAGGCCAGTTTCTGAGATGTTGAGTTAGGTGGTGTCATGGGCAGGAAGATACTTGGTCATTACTTGTTATCCAGTTCAGCTGCAGAGAGATGGCAGGACAATTTCTCCTGGAAAACAGGTAGGGCCAAAGCAGCAATCAGCTTGGATGAGGAAGGAGTAGTACAGCTTGAGAGCTCTGCTTTGACCATTATAGACACCAAGAGTTTGAAGCTTGGCCACATTTGAATTCTAATCATATCATAAGAGTGAACAAGAATTGTTTCAATCATGATGTAATCTGAGAATAAATTCACCAACATGACCTCATTGTAAATGGGGTCAGTTTTTATTTTTAACATGTTTATGAAATTGAGGTTCAGGCTTCCAACAGAATGAGATAAAGGGACAGAGGTCAATAAAGAGGGTGAGAAAATAGCTCAAAATAAGCCACAGGGCATTCCATTTTAAAAGAAATGTGTTTGTGGCTAGCCAGAAAATGGTCATTTAAAATGTAAATAGGGAAGAGTCATAGGAGAAAGGTTTAAGTAAATTTTCATTACTTGTCAGTATTTTTAATTTGGCTACATCTTACATGAAGAGGCCGAGGGAGAAAAAACAGCTTTTGAGGGATCTGAAGATTTTGATCTTGGAGAGTAATTGGTTTTTGTTTCAGCTTACCAAGTCAGCAGGCAGGTTAAAAAGAAAAAAATATATCACCAACAGCAGCAAAGCTTTAGCCTTTCAAGCGGTGGGTCTTGGTTTCCGTAAGTGCAGTGTATGCAAAAACTCTTCCAACCTTCTGCCTCTAAACTGAACAGCACTGTACAATTTAAATGTACACAACCCCCCACCCACGTGTATTTGGCTGATGTCCAGGGATACCATGGCTCATGGTCCTGACATACAGTGAAGGGCACAGCATGATAGGACATCCCAAGAGAGCTATGTATAGAACACTAGTGCATGTCATCTTCCTTAACTATCCTCTAATTGGTCTTGATGTTTTTGAACTCTGCCATTTATTTCAACATTAAATTATAGGCTTTTAAAATCAGACCATTGAGTCTAGTGGTCCAGTGGTTTCCTATTACTCACCTGCCGCTGCTTGGGAAAGTCATCTGAGGAAATGTAATGGGATCACTGGGGAAACCTCTTTTCAAGGCGAATTATTCAGGCACACCCTATATTGCATTGCTATTTTTAACTTACTAACATTAGCTTTTTTCTTCCTAAGGTAACTTTGGTCCCCTCAATTGCCCTGACTGTCAGAAACGCAAATTGCAATTTATTTATTTTTTCCCTATTTCCTGAGAAACTGTAACCATTATGTCCAACCCCATTTTCTCTTTTTTATTTTTTGCTTTTCTTGCAGAGCTGGGATTAAATATGATCGCTGTGAGATGACATTGCAAGAGCAGGCTGAATACATTTTTAAGTGGCCCAACCTTTGGAGGTGAATGCTGTTGGGAGGGGCGGCTTCTACTCCAGGAGGGCAACAACAGCCTCCTGACTCATTTTCCTGCCTGGCCCCTCTCCAGTCTTTTCTCAGTCCAGCAGGCAGGATGGTTCTGCTAAGACCCCAATGAATCATGTAAGTTCTTTACCCCAAAGCCTCCATGGCTTCCATCTCAGTACAGTAACTTGCAGGCACCACCTGATCTGTCCTCCCCTACCTCTGACCTCGTCTCCTACCATGCCCTTCCCTCTTACCACTTCTGCTCAGGAATTCATTATGTTCCTTAAACACACCGCAAATGTTTCTACCCTCAATATGGTCCTTGCTGATTCTGTAAAAGTGAAACAGCCAAACTGACGGAACAACACCTTTTATTTATTTTTATTTTTGAGACAGTCTCCCTTTTTTGCCCAGGCTGGAGTGCAGTGGCATGATCTCAGCTCACTGCAGCCTCATCTCCCAGGTTCAAGCGATTCTCCTGCCTCAGCCTCCCAAGTAGCTGGGATTACAGGTGTCTATCACCACACTTAGCTAATTATTGTCGCTTTAGTAGAGATGGGGTTTCACCATGTTGCCAGGCTGGTCTCAAACTCCTGACCTCCAGTGATCTGCCTGCTTCATCCTCCCAAAGTGCTGGGGGATTGCAGGTGTGAGCCACCGTGCCTGGTGACGAACCACAGTTTAGTTTAAGGAGCCTTTACCCATTCCTGCATATATACTAGGATAATTTTAGAGCACTTAGATAATATGCAAAAACAGTAATTGTGTAGCTTTAAAAACTAATTCTGGGATGAAAGGGGAAGTATGGAAACGATTATGTTTTGTTAAAGATTTATAGGAGCATTGTGACCTGAACAAGGGCAAGCAAGTTCTCAGACACACACTGGTCCCCAGATGTCTGTGGCTGTGGATCAGCCCTGCGGCCATTGATCCCAGCCTCTCTCTCTTCTCCCTTCCCTTAACATAAAAAGAGCCCAAAATTCGTACTGACTTAAGTTGGTACCTTAGGGTGCTAATCTACCATCTTCTCAGTTTGCTATTATTTAGGAAACCTTAAGTCATTTGAGGGAAGAGCTAGGTTTTCCAAACTCTCCCACAACTTAGTTCTGGTTGTACAGTAGGCACTTAAAAATACACAAAATAATGATGTAAATTCATTTTTAAAATGTAAAAGAAAGCTGTAAGTTATAGGAACCCTATGGCGAATTATCTTACTAAGTGGTAATTATTTTGTTTGGATTTTGGTCCAGGCCTAGGTGGTCTACACCAGTGGTTTTTAAACTTGGGTGTGGGGCAGAGTCACTTCAGAAACTTGGTAAATAGACGGAGGCCAAGGCCCTTTCCTACTTGAATGAGCCCTGGGGCCTGTGTTGTTTATTAGTGCTCCAGGTGGTTCTAATACAGGGACACATACATTAGGCTGTCTTAAAATGTGTTCACCTGTAGGCAATTCTGTGCAAGTCCCAGAGATGAAGAGATCTATAGGCATGAGAACTGGGAAAGAGCCCCATGGCTGTGAGGAAGGAAGGGATTTCCTGGGACTCTTAGTGAGGTTTTTTTTTTTTTTTTTTTTTTTTCCTTCCCATTTCTCTGGCTTATATGCAGGAACTCCATCATATAACTGCTTTCTCACTTTTTCTTCATTCTCCTTGTCCTCCCCTACCCCAGGTGTTCTGTTACCCTTTCCACAAATGGAAACGCAAATGGCCATAACCACCCTAAAAGAGAAGCAGAGAGGAGTAAAATGGGTTTTTAAAGTATGCCTCCATTTTTGATCATTTGAAAAATAGGCCATTCATAGTCCTTCTTACATAATTAAGAACTCCATTAGTACCATTAGCACATTATAAGCAGTGACTTGGAACAAAGGAGTATCATAATCCTTCCTCAAATAAAGGAAATAACTTTAGCCACTCCGAAAGATGCCTTTGATCGAATAAAATCAACTTGGTTTTATTCTTCGCAGAGTGATTTTTTTATATTGGGAGGCACTTTGTTGATTCATTCAATATTTATTAAGCATGTTCCATATTCCAAGCAACAATAAAGGAAACAAATTATTTCATTTATTAAGTTCTATTATTAGCAGTCTATTAGCAATCTTGCCTTTGGGTACTTGGTTCCTGTTGGCTCGGGTCCATGGTATATGTGTTAATTATTTTCTCTTTTAACAACTCCCTGTTTTTGTAGTAGGAAGTAAAAAAAAAAAGAATTCCAGGAGGTTACACCCTTTGAAGGACTTGCAGATTCCCCTCCTAGGGGCTGCTGGGCTCTTTGGTAAGCCCCATTCTTGGTCTCAAAGGTCTGCAAAAAATAAAGCCAAGTTGATCCTATTCAAGCAAAGGCATCTTTCGGGGCTGTTAAAGTTATTTCCTTTATTTGAGGAAGGATTATGATTTCTCCAGGGCAGCTGCTGCTGTTCTGTGCCTTTGTGGGAGTTACTGTATAGGTAAATCATACTTTTTTTTTTTGAGACAGAGTCTTGCTATGTTACCCAGGCTGGAGTGCAGTGGCTTGATAACGGTTCACTGCAGCCTCAATATCCTGGGCTCAAGTAATTCTTGCACCTCAGCCTCTCGAATAGCTGGGACCACAGGAGTGTACCACCACACCTGGCTAATTTTTAAATTTTTTATAGAAATGGAGTTTTGTCATGTTGCCCAGGATGGTCTCAAACTCCTGGCCTCCAGCAATCCACTGATCTTGGCCTCCCAAAGTGCTGAAATTATAGGCGTGGATAAACAATACTTTTTTGCACCAACTTACTCATAACCTTTTTCAGGGGCGGGGGACAGAGTTTCACTCTTGTTGCCCAAGCTGGAGTGCAGTGGCGCGATCTTGGCTCACTGCAACCACTGCCTCCCGGGTTCAAGTGATTCTCCTGCCTCAGCCTCCTGAGTAGCTGGGATTACAGGCGCCTGCCATCATGCCCAGCTAATTTTTGTGTTTTTTGTTCAGTAGAGACAGGGTTTCTCCATGTTGGTCAGGCTGGTCTCGAACTCCCAACCTCAGGTGATCCACTTGCCTCAGCCTCTCAAAGTACTGGGATTACAGGCATGAGCCACTGCTCCCAGCCTACTCATAATTTTTTTAGAGACTGATGAGTTTCAGTTGTGGTTTGCATTCCCTTCTTAGACATGATCAACACACATTTTCTGATTCAACACTCATTCATTCATTGTAGTACAGTGGTTAAGCATGTGGGTTTTAGTGTGCCAAGTAAAACATTTAGAACGTTAAAAATATATTGCTCTCGGCTGGGCATGGTGGCTCACGCCTGAAATTTCAGCACTTTGGGCGGCTAAGTTGGGTGGATTGCTTGAGCTCAGAAGTTTGAGACCAGCCTCGGCAAAAAAGGGAGACCCCTGTCTCTACAAGCCTGGCCTGGTGGCATGAACCTCTAGTCCCAGCTACTTGGGAAGCTGAGGCAGGAAGATCACTTGACCCGAGAAGGTTGGGCTGCAGTGAGCTATGATTGTGCCACTGCACTCCAATCTGGACCACAGAGTGAGAAGCTGTGTCTAACAAACAACAAAACAAAACAAGACAAAACAAAACGAAGCAAAACAAAAGATTGTTCCAGCAGCTGGTTAGCCTGGGAAGCCCACAGAAGTGTGGGTGGAGCTTATGAATACATTAGGAGAGCTATAGGGATTGGTGAGGGTTTCGGGTTGAATTCTGTCCCCCAAGAGATACCTTGAAGTCTTTTTGCCTTTCTTTCATTTCATTCCATTTGTTTTTTCTTTTTCCTTTTACAAACTCTTGTGTCAAGGGCTGACTTTCAACAGATCTCAGCAGGGAATTGCTCTGCTACATACGAAATCCCCACCCAGAAGCAGGTGGGCTACCAATGGTTTAGCACCAGCTTCCCCATGAACCTGCGTTGCGTTAGGGTCAAGGGGGCGGCTACCTTTCCAGCCGCATCCGGTTTCCCAGGTCGCGGGGCTCTTTGCCCCACACCTTGGTCCCCGGCCATGTGAGGACAGAATAACAGCCATCTGAGGTCAGAGGCAGACATTCTGCTGCCACCAGCCAAGAAAGGCCAGGAAGTTGCCAAAAACTGGAAGTGGAAGAGGCTGGGAAGGGTTTTCTGCGAGAGGCTTGGGAGGAAGCATGGTCCTGCTGACGCCTTGGATGAGAGCTGGGAAAGAGCCTGGTAGCTGTAGCCACAGACTTCTAGCCCCTAGAACTGAGGTAGAATAAATTTCTGTTGTTCTAAGCCACCTAGTTTGTGGTACTTTGTTATGGCAGCCACAAAAAACTAGGGGATTTAGTTCTTCAGAACCTGAGATATAAAGGTAGCTTTCCTTGAAAGGGTTATTATTTATGCTTATTTCAAAGTTTGTATTAAAAACATTTGCAGTCTGGGCACAGTGGCTCAAGCCTGTAATTCTAGCACTTTGGGAGGCTGAGGCAGGCAGATTACTTGAGTGCAGGAGTTCAAGACCAGGCGAGGTAATGTGGCGAAATCCCGCCTCTGAAAATTACAAAAATTCACAGGGTGTGGTGGCGGGCACCTGTAGTCCCAGGTACTTGGGAGGTTTAGGTAGGACGATCACCTGAGCCCGGGAGGTTGAGGCTGCAGTGAGCTGTGATTGTGCCACTGCACTCCAGCCTTGGTGGCAGAGTGGGACCCTGTGTCAAAAACAATTTTGCAGAATAGGGAAAACACTAAGATTTACAAAGTGCAGTGGACAGTAGACGTGGTTCAATTCTGGAAGGGTCTGGTCAAAAGGAAGACCTATGAGACCACGTGATAAAAGAACACTGGGTAACATTCACTGAAGGCTGAAGCGAATATTGAGGTGATGGTCTACACTACCCCAAGTGATTTATATGGAAGAATTTAACCCTTTTAAACAATCCTCAGTTATGTATTATTATTATCTTCTTGTTACAGATGAAGAAATGAGGTATGGAGAGGTTAAGCAACTTGCCCAAGGTTACTGCTAGTGAGTAACAGGATGGGGATTTAAAGCCAGGCGGTTTGGCTCCAGAGCTTCTGCTCCAACTGTGCCAGGGCTGGAGTCCTTCAGTGTGGGGAGAGGAGCAGAACATCTCCTGCAGCATCCTCCCCTTCCACTACCCTCGTACCTGCAGCTGCTCTTTCCACAGCCACGGCCCTCAAACACTCGGCAAACATTCCCTGGTGCCATCTCTTCTTTTCCTTTTTTGCTCTGTCCCCTAGGCTAGAATGCAGTGACACAATCTCAGCTCACTGCAACCTCTGCCTCCTGGGTTCAAGCAATTCTGCCTCAGCTTTTTGAGTTGTTGGGATTACAGACATGTGCCACTGCACCCAGCTAATTTTTGTATTTTTAGTATAGACAGGGGTTTCACCATCTTGGCCAGGCTGGTCTCGAACTCATGACCTTGTGATCCACCTGCCTTTGCCTCCCAAAGTGCTGGGATTACAGGCATGAACCACTGCTCCCGTTCTGTTCTACTGATTTTTAAAAAATTGAGATAAAATTCACAAAACCTAAAATTAACCATTTTAAAGAGAAAAATTCAATAGCATCTAATACATGTTTAATATTGTTCAACCATCACCCCTATCTAGTTCTAAAATGTTTTATTCTCCCCAAATAAAACCCCACACACATTAAGCAGTTACTCCTCGATTTCCCCTTCCCGAGCTCCTGGCAACCACCAATTTGCTGTCCGTTGCTCTCTTTCAGTGAGCGCTGCATCCACCATGAGGAGGAGATTGGTTAGCAGATTTCTTGTTGCTGTCTGGTGAGGACTCCTCATAGACAGCCATCTGCTGCATGCCCTAGCATGAGGACCTCTGCATCTGTGTCCCAGATTCTCCTTCTTTTGGCATATGCAACCAGTGGCTACTCAATTTCCATTCGCCTTGTTTCCCTTGCTTGTTATAGCTCCAATTTGGTTCAGGGTGGTGTTGGGCTTATCAGCCATTCAAGGTCATGTGGATAGTCTGGCCAATGACCTGTGAATGACAGGTTTATATCTTCCACTGCATGAAGTTCCAGGAAAGCTACTGTTTTCCTAGGAAAATTGGGCAGACTCAGCTGGAGTGAGCCCTTTGCCTTCTCCTGTTTCCTCCTTCCTGCCTGAAATGCAGACATGATGCATGAAGATGCCCCAGCCATCTTGTGGTCACTTGCAAAGATGACAGAGTGAGGGTTGGGAGTCCCACTTTGTCATCTTTTCAAGTGACCACAAGATGGATGGGGCATCTTCATGCATCATCTTCACACTAGCAGAAGCCTGTTCCATGAGCAGCCTCATTAGGGCTGGCTTACTTGGTACTCGGTGTCCTGGTTACAGGAGAGAAATAAACCCCTTATTTTATCCACTATTTTTGCTTCTGAAACATGTAACTGAGCACAATTAAGAAGGCCCCATGACTCTTTTTTTTTTTTTTTAATACAGAGTCTCACTCTTGTCACCCAGGCTAGAGTGTAATGGCACGATCTTGGCTCACTGCAACCTCCACCTCCCAGCAAGCAATTCTCCTGCCTCTGCCTCCCAGGTAGCCAGGATTACAGGTGCCCGCCACTATACCTGGCTAATTTTTGTATTTTTTTTTCTTTTTTTGTTTTAGTAGAGACAGGGTTAGGCTTTCACCCCATTGGCCAGGCTGGTCTCAAATTCTAGATCTCAGGTGATCTGCCCGCCTTGGCCTCCCAAAGTTCTGAGATTATAGGTGTGAGCCATCGTGCCCAGCCCCATGACTCTTACTCTGTGTAGACAACCCCCATTGGAATATCTGTCTTGTACTTATGAGTCCAGCCCACAGGATTTTGGGGGCCTAGCCTCTGGAGACCTGAAGAGGTGGTAGAGAATGAAAGGCAAAACATTATAAACTTGAGTGAAGCCAAATGTAACATTTTTACCATCTCCTTAGAGTCAGGACCTTGGTGGAATATGCTCCTTCCATTACAGAAGAAGGCGTTCACTTTAAAAAGTAAAATCCTGGCCAGGCGCGGTGGCTCATACCTGTAATCCCAGCATTTTGGGAGGCCGAGGCGGGTGGATCAATTGAGGTCAGGAGTTCAAGACCAGTCTGGCCAAGATGGTGAAACTCCGTCTCACTAAAAATACAAAAAATTAGCTGGGCGTGATGGCAGGCACCTGTAATCCCAGTTACTCAGGAGGCTGAGGCAGAGAACTGCTTGAACTCAGGAGGTGGAGGTTGCAGTGCGCCAAGATCATGCTACTGCACTCCAGCCTGGGTGACAGAGCAAGACTCCGTCTAAAAAAAAAAAGTTAAATCCTCTACTCTGGTCCAATCCTCTCTCTGAGTTTGAGGGGTACGGAGTGACTTGCCCATGGTCCCACAGGGCTAGCATGATGGGAGAGCAGGTCTCTTCCCACCCACGCCCCCCCCCTTACTTTCTCCATCATCACAGTGGTTCAAGTGTTGAGCTCCTTCATATTTTGTTTTCTGCTAAGATGATTAGCTAAGTGTCTGGCATGTCAAATTAGTGAAATCTGAGGGCTTTTGAATGAGAATAAACAAGGCTTAAACAAATCAAATAATTGACAAGAAATCCAGATGGCAATTAAGAGGATGAATCCTGGTGTTCCTAAATGACAAATAGGTCTCTTAATCTCAATTATTAATTATGAAATTAAATGTAACAGTCTTATAGGTTCTCATATTGTCTTGATTTATTAATCACCAGTGTACTTAAGGGACGTGGCAGACATAAATTAAGCATATGTGAATTGCTATATTCATAAGCAGATGCAAGAATAGAAAAGGCACTGTTAGAGTATGGGTACTGGGTTGTAGGTGATAGAGCTCTCCCAGCAAGGGCAGTGTTGATCCCATGTGACTCTGCTTCTAAGAAAGGCTGTTCTGTTCTGGAAGTCTAGAGTGGAAGACAGGGTGCTTTTCCATGAAGCACAGTTTGTGGAGAATTGATTGGGAAGACAACCAGGAAAGCTTTGAGACTGGCCCATGGTAGGTCTTCAACATGTGAACGCTGTGTCGGGAATTCGCAGGAGTTCCATTGGATTTTGTACAGCACCCTCTGGTGGCCAATTTTTTCAAGCATGTTTTTCCCAAGAAAAATTGAAGAAAACCCTTCCGAATGAAGCAATTTTGGAACCACAGTATGTGCCATTTTTGAGGTGATTTCATACCTCTTTTAGGAAAGCATTTTCCTGCTTCATATATTTTATGTTCAACAACATTTTCCCGAGTCTTAACCTCGATTCCTTTCAACGCTGTTAACTTCTCCACTTCTTGGTTTTTCTACAGTTGAAAAAGGTATCATGCTTCTCCTGGCATCTGAAATGCACATTTTCCAATCCTGCCTTTAAAGAATTTGAAGGAAGGAAGAACCAAGTAGAAGGACAAAGACAACTTCTCCTAACTTCATTCAGTGTAAAATGGATACTTGCTACCATTCCCATGGTCGAGACATATTTCCTAGGTTAATTTATTTTTAAAATTTAAAAAAATGTATGTGAAAAGCTCTTGGAAAATTTTGAAGTCCTGCACACATAAAAGCATTATCCTTATCGCTGTCATCTGTCTCTCACAAACAGGAAATAGTCACTGAGCTCAGTTCTAAAGGCAGGGGGTCTTCAAGCAGAAGATTGAAAAATCATTCTTTTATTCCCTCATTGAACATTTATTAAGTGCCTACAGTTAGCAAACACAAATTTCCTAAGGAGTTACAGTCTGTTTATTGGAGGAGAGAAACATAAACTAATATAACAATGGATGGATGCTTTTATAAGATGTAATTCCCTTTACATTAACAACAGTACAAGACAACTTTAAGCAATATCATTTGGGAAGACATATCATCCAAAGACATATACTACTTGCTAACAGTTACATATGTGTGTCATGTAATGGAAAGTCAACTCACATAGTTAATCATGGAATAATTGAATGGTTTAGATGATACCTTAAAAGCTGTCTTCCATCCCACTGTTTTCTGAAATAACAACAAAAAGACGCATTAAAAAAAAAGAAGAAGAAGAAGAAAGAAGAAAGAGAGGGTTGCAGTGCAATCACAGTGTCTGGAACACAGGAGAGACTCAAAAATATTTGAAAAATGAACAAATACTTTAATAGGACAAGGAAAGGGATTTTCCTATTTTCCTGGTGAGTTTTGTTCACAATGTTCTTTTTGGAACTCAATGAGAGGATCTCACATTCTAGCTATGAACATGTTAACATCTATAGACCCTTCTGTGGCTCTGTGGGGAAAACTGTGAAGAGTTTATAAACAGAATGCTGTGGAAGACTAGATCTCCATCTTCCCTATAGCTAGGGGTGGTCAATGAGTCGCAAATGACAATTTTAGATATTCTTAAAGAGAATTGACTCAGATAAAAGGTAGATTCTTTTTTGCTTCCTTTTCTCTGTTTATCTGGAATACAGATGTAATTACTGGAGCTCCAGCAGCTATACTGGGTCATGAGACACACTGGAGGAAGGAAAGCTCCTGTTAAGAATGATGGGGAGCAGAAAGATAAAAGGAATCTGGGTCCCTGGTGATCATGAAGCCACCAATCTCAACCTTAGACTGTCCACCTCTTGACCTCTTTCATGTAGGAGACACGAAACCTTTATTTTGTTTAAGCCTAGAATGGAGTTTTCCATTATGCACAGCTGAGCCAAATGCTAACTTATACCCTGCCATTTTTATCATTCTTCTCAGGGGCTCAACTGTCAGGAATTTCCTTTCTTTTACCTTCTCTCATAGCTTTCCTTGCCACCAGCCCTCCACCTATCCTTGAGTCCAGGGGTCGACAAACTTTTTCTTTAAGGGCCACACAGGAACTATTTTAGGCTTTGGGAGCGATATGATCTCTAGGGCGTACTCAGAGGAAACCCAACTTGCTATTGTAGTGCAAAAGCAGCCACAGACAATACGTAAACAAATGTGTGTGGCTATGTTTCAGCAACACCTTCTTTTTTTTTTTTTTTTTTTTGAGACAGAGTTTTTGCTCTTGTTACCCAGGCTGGAGTGCAATGGCGCGATCTTGGCTCACTGCAACCTCCGCCTCCTGGGTTCAGGCAATTCTCCTGCCTCAGCCTCCTGAGTAGCTGGGATTACAGGCACGCACCACCATGCCCAGCTAATTTTTTGTATGTTTAGTAGAGACGGGGTTTCACCATGTTGACCAGGATGGTCTCGATCTCTTGACCTCATGATCCACCAGCCTCGACCTCCCAAAGTGCTGGGATTACAGGCGTGAGCCACCGTGCCTGGCCCAGCAACACCTTCTTTATAAGAACATGCAGCTGGCCCGTTTGCTGACCTCTGCTTTCTTTTTTTCTTTTTGAGATAGTGTCACTCTGTCGTCCAGGCTGGAGTGTGATAGTGTGATCTCCACTCACTGCAACGTTCGCCTCTCGGGTTCAAGTGATTCTCCTGTTTCAGCCTCCCAAGTAGGGATTACAGGCATAAGCCACCATACCTGGCTAATTTTTTTGTGTTTTTAGCAAAGATGGGGTTTCGCCATGTTGGCCTGGCCAGGCCAGTCTTGAACTCCTGGACTCAAGTGATCCACCTGCCTTGGCCTTCCAAAGTGCTGGGATTACAGGCGTAGCCACTGTTCCCTGCCCTGACCTCTGCTTTCAGCCACAAACTTGAAAAATAGCTTTTGCTCATACAGTGATTGGAGACAACCTGTTGCCCAACAATGTCCCCGTTGTTGGAACATGATTTTTCCCAGGCAGGCCATGTCTTATTAGTGTGAATATTTCCATTACTCAGTACAGCACTTGGCATATGATACAGGTTCAGTATATATTTTCAAACAAATAAATTGAAGTGAAGAATTGAGTCAAGGAGACAAGACCTTTGAAAGCCAAAAGACTGAAGTTGGTGGTAATGAGACATCAAGATCTGGATTGAACTAAAATCCTTTGAAGTGAAAACCTCTTGAGTGGTTGTGAAACTTGAACTTAACAAAAATATCTCTTCTTATTTTTTTGAGCAGATTGATCCATGGCTCCCACCCCTTCCTCTCCCTCCACCGCCGACTTAGCGGAGACCTAGACCCAAGGATAGAGGAACTGTTCTTCATCATCTGAGCCTGCTGGGGTGAATGGGCATGAAGAAAGTTGGAGAACAGAACAGGCAAACCAGGTGAGCTGAAGTGGGTCCCTGCTTGCTGGAACTGGAGAGAAAGGTCATTTCCAGCCGGAGGGCTACTTCCACTGCCTGGGGCTACAGAGGGGGACTGGGCCACATCTGTGACCAAGTTTTGCTTCTTTCCTTTCTGGAAGATGGATGTAAATAGTGACTGGTTTCTCTGGACAGAGAGAGGCTACTGTACTGTTCAAGGGACAAAATCCACATGACCTACATGCAAACTCACACTCCCATCTTTCCCTATTTATCTCGTAAGCTCACAGTTTGCTGGGCATGGTACGAGATGCAAATGAGGAATAATGAATACTTATAGTGTGAAGGTGTTTGCTCCAGTTTTGCTCAATTCCCTGAGAATTTACATATTCTGGTCCACATTCCGTTATCCAAAACCCTTAGGGCCATATGTGTTTTGGAATTCAGAGTATTTTGGGTTTCAGAAAGGCAAAATAGTACACATGTTATATATTATGTAACACCCCCAGTGCAGTCTGAACAAGCACCCCTTGACCAAACACATTACTATTTGGGCAGAAAAATATGAGTATTCACACTCAGCAGGACCAGTGAAGACTGCCAGTAGTGTCATTCACGTCAGGTAAGGTTTTGCCACCAAATAAATTTTGATGCCAAATATATTCAAGGAAAAAGAGGTTTTCAGAATTTTTTGTATTTCAGAAATGTGGATAAGGGATTCTGGGCCTGTATTCAGTCCCTTCCTTCCTTCCTTCCTTCCTTCCTTCCTTCCTTCCTTCCATCTCTCTTTCTCTTTCTTTCTTTTTTTTTTTGAAGACAGAGTCTTGTTCTGTCACCCAGGCTGGAGTGCAGTGGCCCTCATAGCTCACCGTAACCTTGACCATCCGGGCTCAAGTGATCCTCCTACCTCAGCCTCCCAAAGTGTTGGGATTACAGGTGTGAGCCACTGCACCTGGTCAATATTGTTTTTCTTAAAGTGCTATCTCCCAATGATTCATTATTAATTTTCCTACAGAAGCACATCTTTATACTGCATCATGCTCTGCATAGTAATCTCATTTTCAGACTTGAAACTTTTTCATGGAGTCATCAGCACACTGTCTTACACTGCCATGTATATATATATATTTATTTATTTACAGTTGATGAAACCAAGGCCAGGAGGCTTGGAGGGGTGGTGTGGTACAGGGAAACACAGGGTCTTTATATATATATATATATATGCAGGGAAATTTTTTTTTAATTTTTTTTTTGAAAAAAAGAAAAAAGAAAGAAAGAAAAAAAGAATGAAGGAGAGGAAGAAAGAGGAAGAGGAAGAGGGAGAGAGAACGGGAGTGTTGCTTTATTGCCCTGGCTAGAATGCAGTCTAAAAATGGGTATTGAGAACCTCTATTATGCCAATAATTGTGCTTAATAATGGAGACAGGAAAAAATGAGAGAAGAAAATAACAAACAAGTAGCTAACCAATATTTCATTTAAACCTGTGAGTAGGTGTGATGTGGTACCGATAAGAGTGTATATTCTGTGTATTTCAAGTGGAGAGTTCTATAAATGTTTATTAAGTTTATTTGTTCCAGATCTGGGTTCAAGTCCTGGATATCCTTATTAATTTTCTGTCTTGTTGATCTATCTAATATTGATGTTGAAGTCTGCCACTCTTATTGTGTAGGAGTCTAAGTCTCCTTATAAGTGTTATGTATCTGGGTGTTCCTGTATTGGGTGTGTATATATTTAGGATCATTAGCTCTTCTTGTTGCATTGATCCTTTTACCATTATGTAATGATGTAATGACCTTCTTTGCCTCTTTTGATCTTTGTTGCTTTAAAATCTATTTTATCAGAGGCGAGAATTGCAACTCCTGCTTTTTATTTATTTATTTTTGCTCTCCATTTGGTTGGTAAATCTTTCTCCATCCCTTCATTTTGAGTCTTTATGTATCCTTGCATGTGAGATGGGTCTGGATGTGGCATATCGATGGGTTTTGGCTTTGTCTTTTGATTGGGGGATTTATTCGATTTAAATTTAGGATTATTGCCATTTGATGTTAGCTGGCTGTTTTGCCCATTAGTTGATGTAAATTCTTCTTTATGTTGATGCTCTTTACTTTTTGGTATATTTTTGGAAAGGCTAATACTGGTTGTTCCTGTCTATGTGTAATGCTTCTTTCAGAAGCTCTTGTAAAGCAGGCCTGGTGGTGATGAAATCTCTGAGTACTTGCTTGTTCACAAAAGATTTTATTTTTTCTTCTCTTGTGAAGCTTAGTTTGGCTGGTTATGAAATTTTGGGTTGAAAGTTCTTTTCTTTAAGGATGTCGAATATTGGCCCCCACTCTCTTCTGGCTTGTAGGGTTTCTACTGAGAGATCTGCTGTGAGTCTGATAGGCTTCCCTTTATGGGTAACCTGACCTTTCTCTCTGGCTTCCCTTAGTATTTTCTCCTTCATTTCAACCCTGGTAAATCTAATGATTATGTGCCTTGGGGTTGCTCTTCTTGAGGAATATCTTTATGGTGTTCTCTGTATTACCTGGAGTTGAATATTGTTCTGCTTTGGTAGGTTGGGAAAGTTTTCCTGAATAATATCCTGAAGAGTATTTTCCAGCTTGGATTCCTTCTCTTCATCGCATTCAGGTACACCTATTAAATGTGGATTAGGTCTTTTCACATAGTCCCATATTTCTTGGAGACTTTGCTGATTCCTTTTTTCTCTATTCTTGTCTTCTCATTTTATTTCATTAAGTTGATCTTCAACCTTTGATATCCTTTCTTCTGCTTGATCAATTCAGCTGTTAAAACTTGTGCATCCTTCACGAAGTTTGGTCTCGAACTCCTGATCTCAAATGATCCACCTGCCTCAGCCTCCCAAAGTGCTGAGATTACAGGCGCAAGCCACTGTACCTGTTCAGGGTCTTTAACTTCTAGTTCTTTTTCCTTGTCATTGCTGCTTGTTTGCACACAGTGAAAGTGATGGTTTGTATATATGCCCAGGGGTTAAAAGGAAGAGAAGCTGGGTGTCAGGCAGTGGTTCTCAGCAGGGGACCATCCCCCCTACCCAACTTTCCCCATCCTCTCCCCAGGTAGGAAGGAGGGCAAGTTGGCAACATCTAGAGATATTTTTGGTTGTCACAACTGGGGACAGGGTGCCATGACATGTAGTGGGTAGAGGCCAGGGATGCGGCCAAACATCCTCTAATGCACAGGACAGCCCCCACTGTCCTCTCTGTAATAACCAAGGATGAGCCTGTCCTGAAAGTCAGTAGTGTTGAGGTTGAGAATGTAGCCTAATTCAGAAGAAAACCCACTCAAAGGTCTTGAGTTAGGAGACACAGCTGATTTCTTTCTGCATTAGTGACTGTTTATGTGGCTTTAGGCAAACCCTCCAGCCAACCCCAGGCACAGTGTGGGTACTGCACCCAGACCCTGCACCCTACCCCCTAAAAACCAAACCACATCTGCCTTCTGCCAACTGAAACCACGTGCCTCTGACTCAGATGGTGGTCTGGAGTCGCAGTCAAGGATGGGCTGTGCTACTGGCCTCTGAGGCAGAGTGAACAAAGGGCTTTCCTCTCTGCTGTGGGAGTATGCTTATAGAAACGGAAAACCTGGTCAAAGTAATGAAACGAATGCCTTTAAGATCAGAATGGTGATTTTACCTTTTTTGTCTCTTGATCACTTTGTCTTGCAACGCGGGAAAGGCAGTGTTGTCTTTGGTAACTTTTGAATCCCCAGCAGAGGGCAGACATTGCTCACCTAAAGGAAAAATCGAAGTTCTACTGTGCTTTCAAGTAGCGGCTAAAATGCCTGTATCTGCAGGAACCAACTGATTGATGAACTAGCTCTCATGGCTGTTTCCTTCCTCTGTGTCGTAATGGGCATGATGATGGTTGTCTCACTTAGTAAACATTCTGTGTCTGGAAAGATTCGATTTGTCCTTTTTTTTTTTAGGCAACAATTTTGTGGTGATTTGAAAAATCTTTCTTGAAGAATTGAAAAAAATTTTCCAATGAAAAATAATGTAAGCTCATTAGAAAAAATTGAAAAATAAATAAAAGCACAATTGTTCTTACCCACTCAAAAAGGACCATTGTTATTTTTTTTGTGCTTTTTTTCCTTCCAATCTCTTTTCTATTAAAACTTATAAAATGTGAAATTCAAATTTCTTGAAATTTTCTCAAAAAAATAAAAAAATTTCTAATTAAAATAATGCAAGCTTATTAGAAAAAAATTGAAAAATAAATAAAAGCACAATTTTTCTTAACCACTCAAAGAGGACCATTGTTAATTTTCTTTTGGTGGTTTTTTTCCCCCTCCCAATCTCTTTTCTATTAAAACTTCTGAAATGTGTTTGTAGCAATGACGCATAAGGGGCCCTTGACGCATTGAGAAGTTTATAAATACACTGGTTTCTCGTCTCTATGCTTTTGCTCCCAGCTCGACTGGGAACTCTTTTTTCAAATCTCTGAACTCCTAGATATCCTTCAAGGTCAAACTCCAATGTCTTGCTTGATTCTTCTCAGCAGAAATTGATCTATTTTCTCTGTATTTTTGTGCCACAGTATCTATTACTCTCTTATGGTAACTACCACTTTCTGCCTTTTATTATGAGTTTTGAATCTTCCAACTAAGTAATTTTTTTTTCTTGAGATGAGGTCTTGCTGTGTTGCTCAGGCTGGAGTGGCTATTCACAGGTTCCTTTATAGTGTACTGCCGCTTTGAACTCCTGGGCTCAAGTGATCTTCCTGCCTCCACCTCCCACGCAGCTGTAACTAAAGGTGCCACTGCACCCAGCCCTAATTCTGAATTTTGAATGTGGGGCTCCCACTTCATATTTCTATCTTCCAAAGCAGAAACATTGGGTTATCTCATAGTAAATACTCATAAGTGTTTGTGAAAAGGAAGGAAAGAAAGGAGGAAGAAAGGAAGGAAAAGAGGAAGTAGAGATGAAAAGGAGGAAATAAAGGAAGAAAATTATTTCATTCTAACCTGTGATAAGCTTTCAAAGAAGATGGGAAGGGATTATTCTAGTTTCACAGAGAAGGCCCAGAGAGTCCAAGTGGCTACCTCCTGTTTTAATGCCATTTGGTGGAATTTTCTCAGATTAGAAGGCTAAGAATTTGGGCATTGCTGTGAGTTGAACTGTTGCCTTCAAAATGATAAATTGAAGTCCTAAGCTCTGTACCTGTCAATGTGGCCTTATTTGGAAACAGGTCCTTTGCAGATGTAATCCAGTTAGGAGGAGGTCATACAGGATTAGAAAGGGCCCTAAACCCAATGTCTGATATCTTTATAAGAAGAGGGAGATTTGGACAGAAAGACACATACAGGGCCAGGTGTGGTGGCCCATGCCTGTAATCCCAGCACTTGGGGAGACCGAGGTGGGCAAATCACTAGAGCTCGAGTTTGAGACCAGTGTGGGGCAACATGGTGAAACCCTGTCTCTACAAAAAAATACAAAAATTAGCAGGATGTGATGGTGCACCTATAGTTTCAGCTACTCTGTGGGGCTGAGGCAGGAGGATCTCTTGAGCCCAGGAGGTCAAGACTGCAGTGAGCTGTGATTGTGCCACTTGCACTCCAGTCTGGGTGACAGGGTAAGACCCTGTTCCAAAAGAAAAGGAAAAAAAAAGAAAAAGAAGACACACATAGGGGGAGAATGGCCATGTGAAGGCAGATGCAGAAATTGAAGTGATGCAGTTACAAGCCAGGAAATGCCAAAGATTGCTGAGGGAACCTGGAATGGAAGAAGCTGGAAAAGGCAAGGAAGGTTTTCTTCCTGGAGCCTTCAGAGAGAGGATGGCCCTGCTGACACCTTGATTTCATACTTCTAAGCTTTGGAACTGTAAGAGAATAGATTTATGCTGGTTTAAGCCACCCAGTTTGGGGTAATTTGTTACAGCAGCCCAAGGAGGTTAATGTATCATGTTAAAAACTTTTAGTGACAACAGGCCCACCTGGGGAATGCAGAGAAGTCCTGTGTATATTGGAAGGAAGTCAATATTCCAAGGAGATAAAGAGAGTTCTTGGTAAGCGTCAGACAGAAGAGTTTGATGGGTTCAAAGACAGGTTTCTGTTGTTTCTTTGCCAAAATTTTAGTACAGGCAAAACCTTCTTTTCCCCTAATTTGAATTTTAAAGTATTAAGCCTTACTAGAGGTCTTTGAAAAATGTTGCAGAAGTTTAACCATCTGATTTCTCCTCTCACCAACCAGCCATCTCTAAATGCACATAACAGCAGTCAGCATCTTGCTTGCTTCTAAATAGTTTCTGTCGTATCATGATATATTGCAACAGATGATGTGAAGAGCTGAAAAGTCATAGCCACCAAGATCAAGCTCTTAGGATGAAAAATAAGGTTTTAATGCACTGCAGCCATTCATTTATTCATTACCATCCTAAGGGTCTTACAGGATTCTAAGGATTAAATTACTACTGGGAAGATATTGTCAAAAGTAGGGGAATGGAATTTCCCCTCTGAAATAAGACCAAACGCTTCCCCTCATCCCTATGACTCAGGTAACTTAGATAATATGGTCGCAAGATAGAGACATCGATTCTTAGGATACAACAACTTGTCAGGGGTGTAGGTGAGACTGCTTGATAAATGTCATCATCACTCCCCCCGGTAGGAAAAATAAGCAAAGGACACCAAGATGCCTTTTATTAGTTTCCTGTGGTAACCTCTACATGCCTCCAGCTTTGCATGAACAAAGGTGAAGATGATGGCGACAGAGATAAGACTGCAGAGAAACAATAGCAAACACTATTCCAGACAGGATTTTAGTCTTGGCACCTAGTGGTGTCAAGCACATAGTATCCACTCAATGAAGATTTGCTGAATGAATAGAATAAATGAATACATAAATTAGTGGAATTGGATCCTTCACTGCAGTGTCCTTTATTGCTTTTTAATTGAGTTTGTTTCCATAATTTCCTTGCAGGATGTCTAGAAGTGAAGGATGCTCAATGGATACTGAGAATATATGGCCAAAGTCATTAGTTTAGGGTAGTAGCGAGTTTTGATTTTGCCGTATTACCTCCTGTCATATCAGTGTCACTGGCTCCTGAGCATATTAATAGGCTAGTATTTGATCCTAGACAAAGATTTCAGAGGTACTATGACTGTCATTGTCTTTATTTATTTCAGATGGAGTCTCGCTCTGTCACCCAGGCTGGAGTGCAGTGGCACAATCTCAGCTCACTACAACCTCCACCTCCTGGCTTCAAGCAATTCTTTGCCTCAGCCTCCCAAGTAGCTGGAATTACAGGTGTGTGCCATCATGCCCCGCTGATTTTTGTATTTTTAGTAGAGACCAGGTTTCATCATGTTGGCCAGGCTGGTCTTGAACTCCTGCCCTCGATTGATCCACTTGCCTCGGCCTCCCAAAGTGCTGGGATTACAGGTGTGAACCACTGTGCATGGGCTCACTGTTTTTAAAATCAAAGGCAACTATGTGGCCTACAGCAATGACTGTGACATTTCTACTTTCAATTTCTGGTAAGTCCCTAGATCCAATTCCCATTTAGCTAAAAATAATATTGTTGTAAGTATTTCCTGACCACAGGATTTAATACCAATTGATTCATTCAACATATATTTTTTTGGCACCTACTATGTGCCAGACACTTTTAAAGCACTGAAGATTTTTCACTGAACAAAATGCCACTATGGAACTCTAAATTCCAGTGGGAAAGGAGCAATAATAAGCAGATAAAAATCTAAAACAATGTCAGATATTGGAAAATGCTATGAAGGTGAGAGAGAGAGACATCAAGAAAGGCTACTGTGGTGTGGGTGAGAGAACCCTTCATGGTTATGGGGGAGGTGGGGAGAGATGTATTTCAGGGACAACATCAAGAGGTCTGTTTAGCTATGTGAAATTGAGATGTCTGTTAAACTACTGAATATTAGTTTCTCCTGATACTAGATTTATATCTATGTGCATATGCCTCTCTCTCTCTCTCTCTCTCTCTCTCTCTCTCTCTCTCTCTCTCTCCGTGTGTGTGTGTGTGTGTGTGTGTGTAAAATAATGTGAAGAAATGTGAATGAGTTGAAAGCATTCTGGACAAGAAGCAGGGAGCCAGAAAGTTAGGACCCAATCATAGCAAAAAAAAAAAAAAAAAAAAGAAGAAAGAAAAAGTAAAAGACCTTGACCAAATAGCTTAATCTTACTAGGTCTTCTTTTATCTTTAAAAGAAGAAGATCCATCAAGATTACCTCTTCTTACTATTTTCAAATCCTGTGATTCTGGGTTTGTGACTTCTAACCTATAACCCTAGACCCATAGAATAGCTACCAAGTAATATAGCTACCCTAAGAAAGTTATCAATAACCTAAGCTCTTTATGAAGGCAAAGTTGTTTGGGAAGAAGACATCATTCTTTCTATGACCCATTCATCCCCCATCAGCAATAGATAGAGCATGATAGACCCATGACGAAAGGACTTTTTCATTGCTGTCTGGGTAGTTGTTACATGATGGGTGTGCTGTGGTTGTTCTGTACTCAAGGTATTATACTATAGACATGTTATGAGGGAAGCTGCCTCTATTGCATGAGAGGAAGAGTTTAATCTAAAAGGAGAAATTATACATTTAGGTGAGCAATGCAATCCCACCTCCAGTGAGATATTTACCGTATGGCCACCCACTATATCTGTGAAATCCAGTGGGCTTGTCTCAGTTTTCACATTGCTTGACTGCTTTATGTCAGGTGGCATTGCTGCTGAAACTCACAGAACTGTCCACCATAACCTCTCGATCCAGACAACAACACCCATTTTCTGATTACTTCCCTGAGACTTGCTGCCCTGAGTCATTTACTGACTTTTCTTCTTTCCCCCATTCCTTAGAAATATAAGACTCTCTTCATAAGGATCCATTCCTGGTGTTTTGTTTTCTTTCTTCTGTCTTTTTTCTATACGCTCCTTGGGCCTTATCATTTATGCCTTTGCACCTCCCACTCTTAGATAATTTTCATTCCTAAGTTATCAGCTCTCTCTTAGGAGCTCCTTATTTAACAATTAAGCATCTCTGTTGGCGTGTCTTCGAGGCTCCTCCCCATGGCAGGTCCAAAATTGAACTAATGATTTGTTTTCTCACTTCCCGAACTGGTCCACTGCTGCCCCTTTCTGTATCTTGCTTAGTCTCACCATTGAATAATTTAAGCTAGAAGTCTCAGAGACAGCTTCTTTATTTCCATCTTGTTCATTGTGGTAGTCAGGCTTCAAGCTGGCCCTTCATGATCCTCACCTCCTACATTCACCTCTTTTTAGGGGCCCCTCCTATAGTGCATCGTGTTTGGTCAGTGTGATCAGAGAGTATACAAGCAGTCATGGTGTGTGACTTCTAAGGCTAGGCCATAAGAGAAATTGCCACTGTACCATATTCTCTTTTGGGTCACTCTCTCTGGGGAAAGCCAGCTGCCACATCTTGAGGACATTTAATCAGCCTCATGGAAAGGTCCGTATGATAAGGAATGGAAGCCTTTTACTAATAGTTAGCATCAACTTCGCAGCTATAGGAGTGAACCATTTTGGAAGTGGATCCTCCAGCCCTAGTCAAACCTTCAGATGACTGTAGCCCTGGCCAACACCTTGACTGCAACCTCATGAGAAATCCTGAGCCAGGACCACCAGCTAAGCTGTTCTTGAACTTCCTGACCCACAGAAACTAAGATAATACACATTTATTGTTGTTTTACGCTGGTAAGTTTTGGGGTAATTTGTTGCATAGGAATAATGATGACAAAAACAACTATAAAGCACATTGTGATAGTCACTATATTCTTTGATATTGCAATGTAATATTGTTGCTATTGCAATGTAAATATTTCTTAAGTATAACTCATTTCTTTACCTCCTCTCTTCTTGCTCTCATTTTAGGCCTTTATTATCTCTTTCCTGGACTATTGCAGTATCTCTGTATTGGTTTTGTGCCTGTAATTAACTTCCTCTCCTACTTCTAATTCATCCTCCACGTTGTCATCAACTATCCTTTAAAAATATAAATCTGAGGGCCGGGCGCGGTGCTGACGCCTGTAATCCCAGCACTTTGGGAGGCCGAGGTGGGTGGACACGAGGTCTAGAGATCGAGACCATCCTGGTCAACAAGGTGAAACCCCGTCTCTACTAAAAATACAAAAAATTAGCTAGGCACGGTGGCGCGTGCCTGTAATCCCAGGCACTCAGGGGGCTGAGGCAGGAGAATTGCCTGAACCCAGGAGGTGGAAGTTGCAGTGATCCGAGATCGCGCCATTGCACTCCAGCCTGGATAACAAGAGCGAAACTCCATCTCAAAAAAAAAAAAAAAATATATATATATATATATAAATCTGATCATGCTGCTCTCCTGCTCTATCAGTCAAGATAGCCTGGAGTTTTTATGCAGTAATAAGAAAGCCCCTGCAAATCAAAGTGGCTAAGACAGCAAAGTCTTAACTCTTACTCCTGCTACAAGTCCACTGTCATTCAGCAGGAAGGCTCTGCTCATTGCAGTGCAGGGCAGGTGAGCCCTAACACTGGAGCTTAGCCCAGGACAGTTTTTTGCTTTGTTTAGGAAAGAATTCAAGAGCAAGCTGGGGGTAGATGAAACAGCTTTATTGAGGAGATGGTGTTACAGCATGGTCACTGCTCCTGCAGAGCAGGGCTATCTCACAGGCAATGTGCTGCAAGTAGCAGCTCAGGAAGTTCTGCAGTCATCTTTATACCCACTTTTAATTACATGCAAATTAAACAGAGGGTTATTCAGAAATTTCTAGGAAAAGGGCGATAACTTCCTGCTAGTTGCCATGAAAAGAGTGGTTAACTTCTGGTGTTGCCATGGCATTTGTAAACTGTTATGGTGCTGGTGGGCACGTCTTATGGGGAGGTGCTTTCAGTGCCACTTCCCTGTTTCAGTCAGTCTTCATTCTGGTCTGGAGTTTAGTCCTGCCTCCTACCTCAATTGCAATCACTCAGGAATCCAGGTGGACAGAAGAGCCACTATCTTAAGATTGTTGGTCACTGGCCAGACAAAAAAAAGAATGTGGCATCACTTCTCTCTCTCTCTTTTTTTTTGATAAAGAGTTTTGCTCTTGTTGCCCAGGCTGGAGTGCAATGGCACCGTCTCGGCTCATGACAACCTCTGCCTCACTGGTTCAAGCAAATCTCTTGTCTCAGCCTCCTGAGTAGTGGGGATTGCAGGTGTGCACCACCACACCTGGCTGATTTTGTATTTTTAGTAGAGATGGGATTTTACCATGTTGGACAGGCTGGTCTTGAACTCCTGACCTCAGATGATCCACCCATCTTGGCCTCCCAAAGTGCTGGGATCACAGGTGTGATCCACTGTGCCTGTCCAGAATGTGGCATCATTTCTATTCACATTTCATTGTCCCAAATAAGTCACACGATTACTTCTGGCTTCCTGTGGGCAGAGAAATTCTGTCCTATCATGTATCTGCTTAGAACTTTGGGGTGGATACACCTTGACTTTAGGCTAAGTCCAAATCCCTGTGCAGAGCATTGCAAGGTCCTTTGTGATTTGGACTCAGTCTGCTTTTTCAATATCATCTCCTGCTACTGTCCACTTTTCTTTTCTATTCTTTTTTTTTTTGAGACAGAGTTTTGCTCTTGTTACCCAGGCTGGAGTGCAATGGCACGATCTCGGCTCACCACAACCTCCGCCTCCTGGGTTCAGGCAATTCTCCTGCCTCAGCCTCCCAAGTAGCTGGGGTTATAGGCACGCGCCACCATGTCCAGCTAATTTTTTGTATCTTTAGTAGAGACGGGGTTTCACCATTTTGACCAGGATGGTCTCGATCTCTTGACCTTGTGATCAACCCGCCTCGGCCTCCCTTTTCATGCAGTGCTGTGCTCCAGTTACACTGCATTACTCTGCATTCTAGACTGTCCTATGTATTTTCTTTCCTCTATCTTTGCACATGTTAAATTTGCCCAGCAGAAACCTACTGATCTTGTAAGGTCTTATTATCCCTTTCTTTATGAAGCTATCCTGGAACTCCCTAAACAGTCCCTCCTTCCTCTTTGACCCCATTCCTCTTTGCAAATACCTCCCTTATAGTATAGCTTTCATCACATCATACGGTAGGAACTGTTTATTTTTCATATCTGTCTGTTCTTAAGTCTAGAGCTCCTTTAGGATAGAAACAATGTCTTGCATTTGTGTGGCTTCTGCCAAGCACAGAGCCTGGCACATAACAGTTTAGGAAATATTTGTTGAATGAATGTGTAAATATCCTCCCCTACAATCCCTGAAGATTAGGCATAAATGCTCTGCTCTCTGATCTATGGATTTTAAGGGACTTTTACCATTATATTTCTTTCCCATTATGTCATTTTGTCCCCACTTTCTAATAAAATACTGACTCTCTGACTTAAAAATCCAAGAACTTCATTAGTCATGCCTCATGAATTTCTTTTCCCTGCTGGGTAACCCTAACTAGCTCTGATGGAACTCTCACTTGTGTTTCTCAACTAATTTTAATGACATTTAATGCCAATATTACCGTGCTGTCCGGACTACATATTTGGCACTGGGGACCTGAAGACAGATGATAGTTTCTTTATTCAGTGAGTCTTGTACCAAAATATTTTATTTCACCCACATCTTTGGGTATGCCAGGGACATTCTGAAGTGCCATCCTAGAAGTTCTTTTTTCTTTCTTTTTTTTTTTTTTTTTTTGAGATGGAGTCTTGCTCTGTCGCCCAGGCTGGAGTGCAGTGGTGCGATCTTGGCTCACTGCAACCTCTGCCTCCCAAGTTCAAGAGATAATCTTGCCTCAGCCTCCTGAGTAGCTGGGATTACAGGTGCCCGCCACCATGCCCAGATAAATTTTGCATTTTTCGGTAGAGACTGGAATTTCACCATGTTGGCCAGGCTGGTCTTGAACACCTGACCTCAGGTTCAAGGTGATAGGTCCACCTCAGCCTATCAAAGTGCTGGGATTACAGGTGTGAGCCACTGCACCCAGCCTGGAAGTTATTAGTCACATTTTAAAAAAATATATAGGATACGTATAAAGCCTTTAATGGGAAGACAGTGCCTTCCTATCTAATACCTGTTAAAAACCAGACTGTTACTTGAGAATATTAGCTACTTAAACTGATTGGCACTTAATAACACAAATTAAGTGGAATTTTAGGGTGGGAATCTGGGAGATGGGACGGTACATTTTCTAAGTCAGAGTGAATTAGGAGTGTTTTTAACCTGGGCAGTTAAGTGGCTAGTCGGGGGGAGCTGGGCACCTTGAAGTAGGTGGAGCTCCAGCTGGGGAAAGCTGGGCTTCTGAAATGGAAAAGACACTGAGAAGGTATGTAGAGTCTAGAGCTGCACTGTTCAATATGGAAACCTCTGGCCACATGTGGCTGTCAAATACTTAAAATATGTCCAGTCCAAATTGAGATGTTCAAGAGTGTAAAATATACAGCAGATTTGGAAGACTCAATCCAAAAAAATTTAAAATCTCACAACAGTTTTTCATATTGATTACACATTGATATGATAATATTTTGGATATATTTTGTTAGATAAAATATATTATTAAATAGTAATGTAATTAGTTTCTTTGTACTTTTGAATGTGGCTATAAAAAATATAAAATCATACACATGGCTCACACTTAGGGTTTGCATTGCATTTATGCAGATAGCACTGGTCTAGAAGCGAAGTATTGCCCATTCTGTTGTTTGTTGCCTCCATCTTCTATGTGAGGCTCTTGGTTACAGAAAGGAATTCTCTCTAGCAATTTCCAATTTAGTAGTAAAGAAAGCCATATAAATGATTACACTACAGTGTTGTTATGGGATCTGTGAGGTGTCAGTTTTCTTCCTGGAAACCTCTGTAGCTGGTGGTGCCTTTGCCTGAGTTCTTTTCCTGTGTCCAGAAGAATGAATATGCAGATAAGTGAAGGGTGAAGAAGATGAAGAGGAGCTTTATTGAGCATTAGAACAGCTCAGAGGAAACCCACAGTGGATAGCTCCTCTCTGTAGGCAGGTCATCCCATTAAGTGTTCAGCTCTCAGCAGGGAGGGTTGCTTCTCTCTGCAGCTGGTCCACCTGTTGTATCTCTGTCCTCTGCCCTCTACCCTGCTCTGGCTGAGCCTGGGGTTTTTATGGACTTCAGAGGGAGGAAGTACCTGCCAGTTGGTCCAGGGGCAGCCATGGGGGGTCCAGAGGAGGCACTCCCCTTGGCAGGACTGGCAGCCTGGCCCCCAGCCTTCAGGCCTTCCCTGGCCTGAAGATGGGGCCTTACTGGGGATCCAGCACTTCTGCCAAGGACTCGGCCTCCCATTGCCATTCAAGGCCCTGGGGTTGGCCCCAACCCTACTCTGAGATCAGAGATCGGAGCGGGCACTGAGAGAGGGGAGGCTAGGCAGGAGCAGACAGCCCTGAACCATCAGGGACTGGGGGGAGGGGCCTCCAGGCCCCCCAGGATGCAGGCTGCAGACAGGCTCAAGTTCTGGGCCTGGGAGGGCAGGCCATAGCTGTAGCCAGCGAGCTCCTGCCTCACCAACTTGGAAAGGGTGGGGTTGCTATTTGTCCTTGGCTCCTTCCTGCTCCATGGAGCTAGAGGCCCAGGTCTGCAGCCATGGATCCTGTAGCTGCAGCTGCATTCAGGAGGGCAGATTTTGCCTGCTCCTGGCCCTCTCTATGAGCACAGGCTTGGATCCACAGCTTCAGTTTGGGTGGCTGTAGAACTGCCCAGAATGGGTGGAAATCCCACCTGTTCCATGGAGTGTGCAGCCCCGGTTATACCTTCCTCCTGCAGTCAGTGTGATGGCAGCAGCCACTGCCATCAGTGTGATAAGTATTTTCTTCGGCCATACAATGGGAGCTCTTTAGGGGAACACTTGACTCTGAATAAAATGAGCTGGTGAGACTGGCGGTGAATTGCAATTCTGCCTACAGCCATCTGTAGGAGGTGGCTGAGTCCAGGAGGCAATGCCAAATCAAATAGGTCTCTATCCATTTGCCTTAATTATTCATTAGAAGGCAGACTTTACATATGTTCCAAGGGAACAATGACCATTTCAGTTGTGTCAGGAGTGGGAGGAGAGAGGAAAGGGAACTTAAATATTTGGGACTTTACAGTGTTCAAAACATTTGCTTGGTGCTTCACATATACCAGCTTTTTTAGTCACTTCACAGACCTTTGAATTATGTATTGTCTCTAATTACACGTAAGGTACCTGAGAATCAGAGACAATCAGAAACCTGCACATCTCTCTTTAGTCAACTATCTTCAAGTAGGCACTGGATAATTAGGTGAAGCTTGCTCAGTGCCAATCTTCTGCCATATTGAAAGAGTAACTTGAAAAATCATCTTGTTGATCATGATGCAATAATGCCATCTTATACACAAAAGACATCTCATAGCTTTTAATATCCATGATCAGTGAATATTTACAGTAATTTTTGCCCAATTTTCTTATTTTTACAATTCTAACATTTGGTTAAGTGTTAATGATGGCTACATGTACTAATCGTTGGATCCCAGTTGGTTCTATCATGTCTGCTATCCATCTTTCCAATGCAAGTTTACTTCTGTTTCTGTCACTAGGGTTTTTCCATTGTAGTGTATGTTTCCAGTGACAGAATTCTCTTATTAATGGGAGAGAAGAACTCTCAAAGGTCTTTACTTGGTGTACTTTTCCTTTTCACTTTTAGCTCCTATTTTCCTTTTGTCTTTATCAATGATATTATTACTCCCTTTTCGATTTTCCCTTTAAATATCTTATTACTACCAATAATGAATATTGTCTAGGACTATCAGAGTAAACCATCACTGTAGCTACTGCAAATTAGTGAAAATGATTTTCAGATTAGTACAAAATTAGTTGAGTGGAATCAGTTGCAAGAAATAAGTCTAGGACATTTACTCACTACCTTCAACACCCAAAAATCATCCTTCAGAAGAGTGTCTAGGAGGAAAATTTTTGGATAAAAGCCCTGACCAGAGTTTATGATCTGGTATCTGGTTCTTTCTGCCTCTGTTCTGCCATCCTCAGTGTTGGCTACATATGGCTAGCAGCAACATGTCTGCAACAATTTCAGGCAGGGTTAACATCTATAAAGACAACCCATCTGGTCTTCCAGTGGCTTCTTGTTAAGAATGAGAGAAGCTCCACCCTCTTGCATCTGATTGGCTGTCCCTGGGCTATATCCCTGTGCCTGAGCCAATCACTCCACAGGAGTAGTATCACCCTTAGAAGGATTGCCTTTAGCTGGGTTGAATCATCTTCCCTTGAAGCACTTGGGTGTGTGGCACCTGAACAAAACTGTGGCTCTGTTAGAAAGGAAGAAAGAGGAATGGGATTTGATAGGCAACCAACAATGGCCCCAATGCAAAGCCAGCACAATTCAGTGTGGTGCAAATGATGGGGAAATATTTTGGTGGACCGTGGTGACACAAAGAAACACAAGTGGAAGTTCCTTGGTTATCAGGGTAGGCAAAGAAGCTATAGTAAGTAGAAGACCTTCACATACACATTAAAATATTATAGCCAAAAATACTGTTATATATAGGACTGCTATGTTGTTCTGCTGAACACCTCATGCTTCCACAGGGGAAAACAGATGTTTAGAGTGAAGAGTTAGAAAAGAAGAGAGAAAAAATGAATCCAAGTGCTGCTGCATAACAGTCAGGTGTTTTATCAGCTTAGCTGCTTGAGTCCCTGGAGAGAAGGTGAGATGCTCTGAGTCAGATGTTTATACATTAGGGGTAGATCAAAAATAAATTAGCCCTTTGCTATATCAAGCAGCCCATGGTGGTGTTTAGTCACATCAGATTGCTTATTTATTCACTTTAACAGTAGGAATGAACAAGATGAGTGTGATAGATAGGACCGGATCCAGATCACACTCTCCCTTGGGGATAGTAAGAAGTTCTGCACATTTCTGATTATTTCCAGCAATGGATGAGAGTCAGAGCACAACCAATCTAAACTGGCAGTCAAAAGGGTTTCTTTTCAGCAGCTATTACTTGTACATGAACACAAGTGTTATCTGCTATTTTCTTACTGAAAAATCTCTTCCAAATTAGACATCTCTGATTTCCTCCTTTCAGCCCTCCTGATGTTCTTTGGGTTTCTGTTTCACTCAGTCGGAGTAGCCTCTGTAACTTTGCAGATGCTGTTCCTTCTTAGAGTGCCATTTCCTGCCTTGTTCACTGCCAGTTATGTGAATTTATGTGAGGCTTTGGAAATTCTCCTTCATAATAATTTCCTGACATTGAGGTGACTGAAGTGTCCCTTTGTTTTCGAAGTTTATCCAGCTGGAAAAGAAGCTGTTTACCAGAAGGGTGACAAACCATTCCAGTTTGCCAGGACTGGGCTGGGGAGGATAAGTATCCAGGGATGTGGATTTTCAATGCTAAAACCACAACAATTCTGGAAAATCAGGAAGAGTTGGTAATTCTAGAACACCAGCCACTTAAGAATAAGGAGGAAGGAGAGCCAGAGGGGGTTGAGGAGCAAGAGGTAATGGGTGAAGAAAAGAGTAAAATAGTGGCAAGGCTCTATCTCACATTCCAGGCTTTGAAAAGCAAGCCGTGAGGACAGTGTGGAGATGAAGACAATTAGCAATCTTTTCTCTTAAAATACATTTGTTACAAGCATCACAGTTTTTTTTTTTTTTTTTTTTTTAAATTTTTTATTGGATTATAGGTTTTGGGGTACATGAGCAGAGCATGCAAGACAGTTGCGTAGGTACACACATGGCAGTGTGCTTTGCTTTTCTTCTCCCCTTCACCCACATTTGGCATTTCTCCCCAGGCTATCCCTCCCCACCTCCCCCTCCCACTGGCCCTCCCCTTTTCCCCCCAATAGACCCCAGTGTTTAGTACTCCCCTTTCTGTGTCCATGTGTTCTCATTTTTCATCACCCACCTATGAGTGAGAATATGTGGTGTTTATTTTCTGTTCTTGTGTCAGTTTGCTGAGAATGATGTTCTCCAGATTCATCCATGTCGCTACAAACGACACGAATTCATCATTTCTGATTGCTGCATAATATTCCATGGTGAATATGTGCCACATTTTCCCAATCCAGTCTATCATCAATGGGCATTTTGGTTGATTCCAGGTCTTTGCTATTGTAAACAGTGCTGCAATGAACATTCGTGTACATGTGTCCTTATAGTAGAACGATTTATAGTCTTTTGGATATATACCCAGTAATGGGATTGCTGGGTCAAATGGAATTTCTATTTCTAAGGCCTTGAGGAATCGCCACACTGTCTTCCACAATGGCTGAACTAATTTACACTCCCACCAACAGTGTAAAAGTGTTCCTTTCTCTCCACATCCTCTCCAGCATCTGTTGTCTCCAGATTTTTTAATGATCGCCATTCTAACTGGCGTGAGATGGTATCTCAATGTGGTTTTGATTTGCATCTCTCTGATGACCAGTGACGATGAGCATTTTTTCATATGATTGTTGGCCTCATATATGTCTTCTTTCGTAAAGTATCTGTTCATATCCTTTGCCCACTTTTGAATGGGCTTGTTTGTTTTTTTCCTGTAAATCTGCTTGAGTGGTTTGTAAATTCTGGATATCAGCCCTTTGTCAGATGGGTAGACTGCGAAAATTTTTTCCCATTCTGTTGGTTGCCGATCCACTCTAGTGACTGTTTCTTTTGCCGTGCAGAAGCTGTGGAGTTTGATTAGGTCCCATTTGTCTATTTTGGCTTTTGTTGCCAATGCTCTTGGTGTTTTGTTCATGAAGTCCTTGCCTACTCCTATGTCCTGGATAGTTTTGCCTAGATTTCCTTCTAGGGTTTTTATGGTGCCAGGTCTTATGTTTAAGTCTTTAATCCATCTGGAGTTAATTTTAGTGTAAGGTGTCAGGAAGGGGTCCAGTTTCTGCTTTCTGCACATGGCTAGCCAGTTTTCCCAACACCATTTGTTAAACATGGAATCCTTGCCCCATTGCTTGTTTTTGTCAGGTTTATCAAAGATTGTATAGTTGTATGTATGTTGTGTTGCCTCCGGTGCCTCTGTTTTGTTCCATTGGTCTATATCTCTGTTTTGGTACCAGTACCATGCTGTTTTGATTACTGTAGCCTTGTAGTATAGTTTGAAATCTGGTAGTGTGATGCCCCCCGCTGTGTTCTTTTTGCTTAGAATTGACTTGGCTATGCGGGCTCTCTTTTGATTCCATATGAAGTTCATGGTGGTTTTTTCCAGTTCTGTGAAGAAAGTCAATGGTAGCTTGATGGGGATAGTGTTGATTCTGTAAATTACTTTGGGCAGTATAGCCATTTTCACGATATTAATTCTTCCTAACCATGAACATGGAATGTTTCTCCATCTGTTTGTGTCCTCTCTGATTTCGTTGAGCAGTGGTTTGTAGTTCTCCTTGAAGAGGTCCCTTACGTTCCTTGTGAGTTGTATTCCAAGGTATTTTATTCTTTTTGTAGCAATTGCGAATGGCAGTTCGCTCTTGATTTGGCTTTCTTTAAGTCTGTTATTGGTGTTGATGAATGCTTGTGATTTTTGCACATTGATTTTATATCCTGAGACTTTGCTGAAGTTGCTTATCAGTTTCAGGAGTTTTTGGGCTGAGGCGATGGGGTCTTCTAGGTATACTATCATGTCGTCTGCAAATAGAGACAATTTGGCTTCCACCTTTCCTATTTGAATACCCTTTATTTCTTTTTCTTGCCTGATTGCTCTGGCTAGAACTTCCAGTACTATATTGAATAGGAGTGGTGAGAGAGGGCATCCTTGTCTAGTACCAGATTTCAAAGGGAATGCTTCCAGTTTTTTCCCATTCAGTATGATATTGGCTGTTGGTTTGTCATAAATAGCTTTTATTACTTTGAGATACGTTCCATCGATACCGAGTTTATTGAGGGTTTTTAGCATAAAGGGCTGTTGAATTTTGTCAAATGCCTTCTCTGCGTCAATTGAGATAATCATGTGGTTTTTGTTTTTGGTTCTGTTTATGTGATGAATTACGTTGATAGACTTGCGTATGTTGAACCAGCCTTGCATCCCCGGGATGAATCCTACTTGATCATGATGGATAAGTTTTTTGATTTGCTGTTGCAATCGGCTTGCCAATATTTTATTGAAGATTTTTGCATCTATGTTCATCATGGATATTGGCCTGAAGTTTTCTTTTCTCGTTGTGTCTCTGCCGGGTTTTGGTATCAGGATGATGTTGGTCTCATAAAATGATTTGGGAAGGATTCCCTCTTTTTGGATTGTTTGAAATAGTTTTAGAAGGAATGGTACCAGCTCCTCCTTGTGTGTCTGGTAGAATTCGGCTGTGAACCCATCTGGACCTGGGCTTTTTTTGTGAGGTAGGCTCTTAATTGCTGCCTCAACTTCAGACCTTGTTATTGGTCTATTCATAGTTTCAGCTTCCTCCTGGTTTAGGCTTGGGAGGCCACAGGAGTCCAGGAATTTATCCATTTCTTCCAGGTTTACTAGTTTATGTGCATAGAGTTGTTTGTAATATTCTCTGATGATGGTTTGAATTTCTGTGGAATCTGTGGTGATTTCCCCTTTATCATTTTTTGTTGCATCTATTTGGTTGTTCTCTCTTTTCTTTTTAATCAATCTGGCTAGTGGTCTGTCTATTTTGTTGATCTTTTCAAAAAACCAGCTCTTGGATTTATTGATTTTTTGAAGGGTTTTTCGTGTCTCAATCTCCTTCAGCTCAGCTCTGATCTTAGTAATTTCTTGTCTTCTGCTGGGTTTTGAGTTTTTTTGATCTTGCTCCTCTAGCTCTTTCAATTTTGACGATAGGGTGTCAATTTTGGATCTCTCCATTCTCCTCATATGGGCACTTATTGCTATATACTTTCCTCTAGAGACTGCTTTAAATGTGTCCCAGAGGTTCTGGCACGTTGTGTCTTCATTCTCATTGGTTTCGAAGAACTTCTTTATTTCTGCCTTCATTTCGTTGTTTACCCAGTCAACATTCAAGAGCCAGTTGTTCAGTTTCCATGAAGCTGTGCGGTTCTGGGTCGGTTTCTGAATTCTGAGTTCTAACTTGATTGCACTATGGTCTGAGAGGCTGTTTGTTATGATTTCAGTTGTTTTGCATTTGTTGAGCAGTGCTTTACTTCCAATTATGTGGTCAATTTTAGAGTAGGTGTGATGTGGTGCTGAGAAGAATGTGTATTCTGTGGATTTGGGGTGGAGAGTTCTGTAAATGTCCACCAGGTTTGCTTGCTCCAGGTCTGAGTTCAAGCCCTGGGTATCCTTGTTGATTTTCTGTCTGGTTGATCTGTCTAGTATTGACAGTGGAGTGTTAAAGTCTCCCACTATTATTGTGTGGGAGTCTAAGTCCTTTTGTAAGTCATTAAGAACTTGCCTTATGTATCTGGGTGCTCCTGTGTTGGGTCCATATATGTTTAGGATCGTTAGCTCTTCTTGTTGTATCGATCCGTTTACCATTATGTAATGGCCTTCTTTGTCTCTTTTGATCTTTGTTGCTTTAAAGTCTATTTTATCAGAGATGAGAATTGCAACTCCTGCTTTTTTTTGCTTTCCATTAGCTTGGTAAATCTTCCTCCATCCCTTTATTTTGAGCCTTTGTGTATCCTTGCATGTGAGATGGGTTTCTTGGATACAGCACACTGATGGGTTTTGGATTTTTATCCAATTTGCCAGTCTGTGTCTTTTGATTGGTGCATTTAGTCCATTTACATTTAGGGTTAATATTGTTATGTGTGAATTTGATACTGCCATTTTGATTCTAAGTGGCTGTTTTGCCTGTTAGTTGTTGTAGATTCTTCATTATGTTGAAGCTCTTTAGCAATTAGTGTGATTTTGGAATGGCTGGTACTGATTGATCTTTTCTATGTGTAGTGCCTCTTTTAGGAGCTCTTGTAAAGCAGGCCTGGTGGTGACAAAATCTCTGAGTACTTGCTTGTTCGCAAAGGATTTTATTCTTCCTTCACTTCTGAAGCTCAGTTTGGCTGGATATGAAATTCTGGGTTGAAAGTTCTTTTCTTTAAGAATGTTGAATATTGGCCCCCACTCTCTTCTGGCTTGTAGTGTTTCTGCCGAGAGATCTGCTGTAAGTCTGATGGGCTTCCCTTTGTGGGTGACCCGACCTTTCTCTCTGGCTGCCCTTAGTATTCTCTCCTTTATTTCAACCCTGTTGAATCTGACGATTATGTGCCTTGGGGTTGCTCTTCTTGCGGAATATCTTTGTGGTGTTCTCTGTATTTCCTGCAATTGAGTGTTGGCTTGTCTTGCTAGGTGGGGGAAATTTTCCTGGATGATGTCCTGAAGAGTATTTTCCAGCTGGGATTCATTCTCTTCGTCCCCTTCTGGTACACCTATCAAACGTAGGTTAGGTCTTTTCACATAGTCCCACATTTCTTGGAGACTTTGTTCATTCCTTTTTGTGCTTTTTTCTCTGATCTTGGTTTCTCGTTTTATTTCATTGAGTTGGTCTTCGACTTCAGATATTCTTTCTTCTGCTTGGTCAATTCGGCTATTGAAACTTGCGTTTGCTTCGCGAAGTTCTCGTATTGTGTTTTTCAGCTCCTTTAATTCATTCATATTCCTCTCTAAGGTATCCATTCTTGTTATCATTTCCTCGAATCTTTTTTCAAATCTTTTTTCAAGGTTCTTAGTTTCTTTGCATTGATTTAATACATGATCTTTTAGCTCACAAAAGTTTCTCATTATCCATCTTCTGAAGTCTAATTCCGTCATTTCGTCACAGTCATTCTCCGTCCAGCTTTGTTCCCTTGCTGGTGAGGAGTCTTGGTCCTTTCTAGGAGGCGATGTGTTCTGGTTTCGGGTGTTTTCCTCCTTTTTGCGCTGGTTTCTTCCCATCTTTGTGGATTTGTCCGCTGGTCGTCTGCGTAGTTGCTGACTTTTCGTTTGGGTCTCTGAGTGGACACCCAGAATGTTGATGATGAAGTATTTCTGTTGCTTGGTTTTCCTTCTACCAGTCTAGCCCCTTCGCTGTACGACTGTTGAGGTCCGCTCCAGACCCTGCTTGTCTGGGGTGCACCTCTAGTAGCCGTGGCACAGCGAGGGATGCTACCAGTTTCTTTTTCTGCTCTCTTTGTCCCAGGATGATGCCTGCCTAATGACAGTCTTTTGGATATAGAGGGGTCAGGGAGCTGCTTGAGGAGACAGTTTGTACTTTATAGGGGTTTAATTGCTGAGCTGTGCACTCTGTTGTTCATTCAGGGCTGTTAGGCTGCTATGTTTGATTCTGCTGCAACACAGCTCATTAAACAACCCTTTTTTTTTTCTCAAATGCTCTGTGTTGAGGGGTTTGGGCTTTATTTTTGGATGTCCGATCAGGTGTCCTGCCCAGCTCAAAGGCAGACTAGCCGCTGTTTGGCTGCCGAGGCTCCGCCCAGCTGTTGTGTGATTCGCGCTGTTCCTGCCGGCTCTGCTGTGGTCTCCGCCACGCCCTGCGGCGGAGTCTCTTCGTTGTAGCGTGTTGCCTCAGCAAGGCAGGCTGCGTCAGCAGTGGGCGTGTATCTCAGTAGGGACGGGTTGCCTCGGCAACGGCTGGCTGCATCAGCAGTGGGCGTGTATCTCAGTTGGGGCGGGTTGCCTCGGCAACGGCTGGCTGCCTCAGCAGTGGGCGTGTATATCAGTTGGGGCAGGTTGCCTCTGTAGTGGTGGACGCCCCTCCCCCACAGAGCGTCTCGGACCGTCTGCCCGGGATAGTTTGAAATCGCGGTTTTGTTCGTCCCACTGGGTATCCCAAACGATCTGTCCCTGCAATCCCCTGGGCTGGGCTACTGTGCAAGTCTCGTTCAGTCTCAAGTCCAGCCCTCTCAAGTCTCAGGTTGCCGGTTCAACAAGGCACCCGGACAAGCGCGCCCTGTGGGGATTGCTGGGTAGGGCCGCCACCGCCGCCCCGGCTGCCGGCTTCGCCAGGCAGTAGGTCTGCCTGGCGTCCCGTGTCTTTTTATACTTGGGAGTTTCCCCGTTCTGTGGGCAACAAAGATCAGTCTGGAAATGCAGCACTGACTCACCGTTTGCGAATTCAACGCGGGCTCCAATCCTGGGTTGTTCTCACAGCGCCATCTTGAGTCCCCTCCCCAGAATGACTCACAGTTTTGTTTTTTTTTAGATGGAGTTTCACTCTTCTTGTCCAGGCTGGTGTGTAATGGCGTGATCTCAGCTCACTGCAACCTCCAACTCCCAGGTTCAAGCGATTCTCCTGCCTCAGCTGGCCAAATAGCTGGGATTACAGATGCCCACCACCATGCCTGGCTGATTTTTGTATTTTTAATAGAGATGGGTTTCATCATGTTGGCCAAGCTGGTCTTGAGCTTCTGACCTTAGGTGATCCACCCGCCTCAGCCTCCCAAAGTGCTGGGATTATAGTTGTGAGCCACCACGCCTGGCTTACTTTTTTTTTTCTTTTAAAGAGATGGGATGTCTCCCTGTCACCCAGGCTAGAGTGCAATGGTATGATCCTAGCTCACTGCAGCCTCCCACCTCAGTCTCTTGAGTAGCTGGTACTACAGGTATGTGCCACCACATCTGGCTATTTTTTAAATGTTTTCTAGAGACAGGGTTCCCTATTTGCTCAAGTTTGTCTCAAAACTCCTAGCTCAAGCTTGTCTCAAAACTCCTGTCTTGGCCTCCCACAGTGCTGGGATTACAGGTGTGAGCCACTGTGTCACTCTAAAATGGAAGTATTACTCTTAAATGGAGGCAGTGACTATTGAATTGTCGTGATCATTGAGTCAAGAATTTGTGAGGCACTTATTGAGAGCATCCTCTTAAAAACTGTCACTTATTTCCATTCAATCCTCCATTCATGTATTAATTCAACAGATTTTCACTGAGTGCCTATGGTGCTAGGCTCCATGCTGGAGCCATCAGCCTGGTGAGGCCCTGCGGAGCCAACTCTCAGCCCCTTGCTGCATATCTTCTTCTTCATAGCTGTTGGGTTTACTGTGCAGGGAGATCTTAGTAGACATCCAGAGCAGTCTTGGGAGTCAAATGCTCAGCAGAACCTTGGCAAGCTTGAGTATAGCTTGCTACCCCAAGTACTCTGAGATATCCAGGAATGAAAGCCACTTCAGTTCATCCTCAGCTTAGATGCAACTGTGAGATGGAAAAGCATCATTCTTTGGCTTAACTCCACAGCTTCTTTCTCATCAGTTGCCTCTGTCCACCCCCAAGGAACTCCTTGTAGCTCCCTGAACTTGCCTGCTTCTCTTTGGCTTCTAAGCCTTTCCGTAGGCTGTTTACTCTGTTTGTACCTTCCCCACGCAACACCTGTCCCCACCCATATGAACGTGGCTTATGTAGGCCTGCCCCTGAAGTTTCATGTTCACCATTGCTTCCTCCTGTAAGCCTCCACAAGGCCTCTCCTCTGAACTCTCATAGCACACTGTACCTGCTCCTCTGTAGCCTTCTATCACAGGATTGAAATTCATTTAGTTACTTGTCTTTGTTACTAGATTGTAAGCATCCAGGACTGTGCCCTCCTCGCCACCGAGCAGGTGCCTAATAAATATGTGTTGAATAATTGAAGGTGAGAATAAAATAACATTCTACTAAACATATAGTAAACTCATATTCCATGTTTTTTTTTTAGCTGACACATATGTCTCATTCAAGAAGATATTCAAAATATTTATTCCTCCTGAACTAGATCATCAATCAAAATGGACCCTGAGCCAGTGTTGCTAGATTAGGGAGCTAGGGCTCCTTCTGTGCCAGATGTTAACTCTTTACCAGTTGCTGGATCATGGGGAGGTAGGGGGTCTAGGGAGGGGCCTGATGTTAGGGGTCAGGGATGCTGGAAACAGTTATTGGTGCTGTAAACAGACAGTACCAATTGGTAAATATTTCAATATTTTAACAAGAACCATGGTCATCCAAGTATATTTGGGCCAAATTTTAGCCCTGGTCAGGTCCACTTTCTCAATAAAATGAATGCTGTGGAGTTTATAGGAGGACGAGAGAGGCTGCATTTTAAATAGCCTCACTTTTCCCCAGTGAAATGATCTGTGTAATCTTATCAGATATGTTTATTCATGGGGAAGTCTCTTTATGCAGGTTTCATAGCAGAGCAGAGAAACATTGATTTTGTCTAAAATTCTGCTGAATGCCAGGCTGATGGGACTGATTGGGGCCCATGCTGGACCTCTGTCCCCATCGTGGCATTGACTTAGTCCTCATGCAGAATGGGTGGGGAAGCTCTGGTGGAAACAGTGGCAGCCATGTTGGGTTGGGGGCTGAATGCCCCCCCGGAGCTTTCTAAAGGATGCTGACCCTTAAATCACAGAGTTTTAAAACAAACGACCAACCTCTGAACTGACTTTTTTTCAAATCCTGAAAATGCCAAAGTGTGAAATCTTAAGAAATGAAATCCCTTAGATATGTTTGAAACCTTTTTATGTTTCCAAACACTTTAAAATTTGGCTTCATTTACTGTAGCCATAGGGAGACAGCTGGTATAGATCTGTGGGTCTGTTTTGCTCAAGCACTGAATATAGAAAAGTGTTTAACTACAACCTGTATGCTAATAAGTGCAAATTTCAGTAACTCTGCCATGTTCCCCAGTGAAACTCTGATCTAAAAGAATTATACAAAGCTGTACTTTCTCTCTAAGCATAAGGGATTTCCCATGGAAAAAGAGTTCAGAAAGTGCAGATTTGTGTTATAAAGGCTGTTTTCTACCCATTTTAATATATGCTTTGAAAATGCAAGGGTATTAGAAGAAGAAGAAAATGTAAGATCCAAGTTACATATTGAAAGATCCTGGGGAATGACTTGTAAAGTATAATAGGATGTAAGATAAGAGATTGCAGCAGCACCAAGAGAATGCTATTCTCGATTAAGAGCTCAAATCAAATGGCCAGGACACCTGAAATGACTCAGTGAAAATAGAATCCCCAGAAGAATCTTTTAAAATAAGATGATACAGAAGGGCAAAAGCATATCCCAGAAATTGCTAAAGTCATACACTAAAGAAAGGTCACAAAGAATAAAAGGGAATGGAATGTCAAAAAAAAAAGGAGGAGAATAGAAAGGGGTATCTCATTAAAACATGGCATGAAAATTGTACTATTGTGCTTTTTCTTATACAAATAAAATAATCTCATGGGCAGGCCAAGATTTATGCTCAAAGATGTACACCACATTGTTATTTATCATAACTGAAACATGGAAACAATCTTTTTATGATTATTATTATACTTTAAGTTCTGGGGTACATGTGCAGAATGTGCAGGTTTGTTACATAGGTATACATGTGCCATGGTGGTTTGCTGGACCCATCAACCCATCATCTACATTAGGTATTTCTCCTAACGCAATCCCTCCCCTTGTCCCCCACTCCCTGACAGGCCCCAGTGTATGATGTTCCCCTCCCTGTGCCCATATGTTCTCATTGTCCAACTCCCACTTATCAGTGAGAACATGCAGTGTTTGCTTTTCTATTCCTGTGTTAGTTTGCTGAGAATGATGATTTTCAGCTTCATCCATGTCCCTGGAAAGAACTCATTCTCTTTTATGGCTGAATAGTATTCCATGGTGTATGTGTGCCACATTTTCTTTATCCAGTCTAGCATTCATGGGCATTTGGGTTGATTCCAAGTCTTTGCTATAGTGAACAGTGCTGCAATAAACATACATGTGCATATGTCTTTGTAGTAGAATCATTTATAATCCTTTGGGTATATACCAGTAATGGGATTGCTGGGTCAAATGGTATTTCTAATTCTAGATCCTTGAGAAATCACCACACTGTCTTCCATAATGATTGAACTAATTTACACTCCCACCAACAATGTAAAAGCGTAGCTATTTTTCTACATCTTCTCCAGCATCTGTTGTTTCCTAATTTTTTAATAATTGCCATTCTAACTGGCATGAGATGGAATCTCATTATAGTTTTGATTTGCATTTCTCTAATTACTAGTGATGATGAGCTTTTTTTCATGTGTTTGTTGGCCACATAACTGTCTTCTTTTGAGAAGTGTCTGTTCATATCCTTTGCCCACTGTTTGATGGGGTTGTTGTTTTTTTTCTTGTATATTTGTTTAAGTTCCTTGTAGATTCTGGATATTACTCCTTTGTCAGATGGATAGATTGCAAAATTTTTCTCCCATTCTATAGGTTGCCTGTTCACTCTAATAATAGTTTCTTTTGCTGTGCAGAAGCTCAAAAGTTCTATTAGATCCTTTTGTCAATTTTGGCTTTTGTTGCAATTGCTTTTGGCGTTTTAGTCATAAAGTCTTTGCCCATGCCTATGTCCTGAATGGTATTGTCTAGGTTTTTTTTTTCTAGGGTTTTTGTGGTTTAGGTCTTACATTTAAATATTTAATCCATCTTAAGTTAATTTTTGTTTAAGGTGTAAGGAAGAGGTCCAGTTTCAGTTTTCTGCATATGGGTAGCCAGTTTTCCCAACACCATTTATTACATAGGGATACCTCTCCCTATTGCTTGTTTTTGTCAGGCTTGTCAAAGCTCAGATGGTTGTAGATGTGTGGTGTTATTTCTGAGGCCTCTGTTTTGTTCTATTGGTCTATATATTTGTTTTGGTACCAGTATCCTGCTGTTTTGGTTACTGTAACCTTGTAGTATAGTTTGAAGTCAGGTAACATAATGCCTTCAGCTTTGTTCTCTTTGCTTAGGACAAAGCTGCAGGCTTTGTCTACAAAGTTTCTTTTTTTTGGTTCCATATGAAATTTCTAATTCTGTGAAGAAAGTCAATGATAGCTTGAAGGGGATAACATGGAATCTATAAATTACTTTGGGCAGTATGGCCATTTTCATGATGTTGATGCTTCCTATCCATGAGCATGGAATATTTTTCCATTTGTTTGTGTCCTTTCTTATTTCCTTGAGCAGTGATTTGTAGTTCTCCTTGAAGTGGTCCTGCATATCCTTGTAAGTTTTATTCCTAGGTATTTTATTCTCTTTGTAGTAATTGTGAATAGGAAGTTGCTTATGATTTGGTTCTTTCTTTGTCTATTATTGGTATATAGGAATGCTTGTAATTATTGCACATTGATTTTGTATCCAGAGACTTTGCTGAAGTTGCTTGTTAGCTTAAAAAGTTTTTGGGCTGAGACAATGGGGTTTTCTAAATATGCAATCATATAATCTGTAAACAGAGATAATTTGACTTCCCCTCTTCCTATTTGAATATGCTTTATTTCTTTCTCTTGCCTGCTTGTCCTGGCCAGAACTTCCAATACTATGTTGAATACAGGTGGTGAGAGAGGGCATCCTTGTCTTGTGCTGGTTTTTAAAGGGAATTCTTTCAGTTTTTGCCCATTCAGTACGATATTGGCTGTGGGTTTGTCATAAATAGCTCTTATTATTTTGAGATACATTCCATCAATTCCTAGTTTATTGAGTGTTTTTAGCATAAAGTGGTGTTGAATTTTGTTGAAGACCTTTTTGTCATCTACTGAGATAATCATGTGGTTTTTGTCATTGGTTCTGTTCATGTGATGGATTATGTTTATTGATTTGCATGTTGCATCCCAGCCTTGCATCCCAGGGATAAAGCCAACTTGATTATGGTGGTTAAGCTTTAATGTGCTTCTGGATTCATTTTGCCAGTATTTTATTGAGAATTTTCACATCCATGTTCCTCAAGGATATTGGCTTGAAATTTTCTTTTTTAGTTGTGTCTCTGCCAGGTTTGGGTATCAGGATGAGGCTGGCTTCATCAAATGAGTTAGTGAGGAGTCCCTCTTTTTCTATTGTCTGGAACAGTTTTAGAAGAAATGGTACCAGCTCTTCTTTGCACCTCTGGTAGAATTCAACTGTGAATCTGTCTGGTCCTGGGCTTTTTTTGGTTGGTAGGCTATTAATTACTGCCTCAATTTCAGAACTTGTTATTGGTCTATTCAGGGAGTCAAATTCTTCCTGGGTTAGTGTTGGGAAGGTACATGTGTCCAGAAATTTATCCATTTCTTCTAGATATTCTAGTTTATTTGTGTAGAGGTGTTTATAGTATTCTCTGATGGTAGTTTGTATTTTTGTGGGATCAGTGGTGATATATCCTTTATCATTTTTATTGTGTCTATTTGATTATTCTTTCTTTTCTTCTTTAGTAGTCTGGCTAGCAGACTTTTTTTTTTTTTGTTAATTTTTTTCAAAAAACCAGCTCCTGGAGTCATTGTTTTTTTTGAAGGGTCTTTCATGTCTCTGTCTCCTTCAGTTCTGCTCTGATCTCAGTTATTTCTTGTTTTCTGGTAGCTTTTGAATTTGTTTGCTCTTGTTTCTCTAGTTTTCTTACTTGTGATGTTAGGGTGTCGATTTTAGATCTTTTCTGCTTTCTCATGTGGGCATTTAGTGCTATAAAATTTCCCCTAAACACTGCTTTAGCTGTGTTCCAAAGATTCTGGTATGTTGTATCTTTGTTCTCATTGGTTTCAAATAACTCATTTATTTCTGGCTTAATTTTGTTATTTACTCAGTAGTCATTCAGGAGCAGGTTGTTCAGTTTCCATGTTGTTGTGCAGTTTTGGTGAGTTTCTTAATCCTGAGTTCTAATATGATTGCACTGTAGTCTGAGAGACTGTTATGATTTCCATTCTTTTGCATTTGCTGGGGAGTATTTTACTTCCAATTAGGTGGTCAATTTTAGATTAAGTGCTATGTGCTGAGAAGAATATATATTCTGTGGATTTGGGGTGGAGAGTTTTGTAGATGTCTATTAGGTCTGCTTGGTCCAGAGCTTAGTTCAAGTCCTGAATATCCGTATTCATTTTCTATCTCATTGATCTAACATCGACAGTGGGGTGTTAAAGTCTCCCACTGTTATTGTGTGGGAATCTAAGTCTCTTTGTAGGTCTCTAAGAACTTGCTTTATGATTCTGGTGCATATATATTTAGGACAGTTAGCTCTTCTTGTTGCATTGATCGCTTTACCATTATGTAATGCCCTTCTCTGTTGTTTTTGATCTTTCTTAGTTTAAAGTCTGTTTTTCTCCCCCTTCTCCTCTTTCCCCTCCCACCCCCCCTCCCTCAGGTAGGCCTTGTGTCTGCTGTTTCCTTCTTTGTGTTCATGAGTTCTTATAATTTAGCTTCCACTTATAAGTGAGAACATGCGGTATTTAGTTTTCCCTTCCTGTGTCAGTTTGCTAAGACTAATAGCCTCCCGCTCCATTCATGTGCCTGCAAAACACATGGTCTTGTTCTTTTTTTTAATGGCTGTACAGTATTCCATGGTGTATATGTACCACATTTTCATTATCCAATTCATCATTGATGGGCATTTAGGTTGATTTCATGTCTTTGCTATTGTGAATAGTGCTGCAGCAAACATTCCTGTGCATGTGTCTTTATGGTAGAATAATTTAGTTTCCTCTGGGCATATTCCTAGTAATGGGGTTGCTAGGTTGAATGGTAGTCCTGTTTTTAGCTCTTCAAGAAATCTCCACACTGCTTTCCACAATGGTTGAACTAACTGATGCTCACACCAACAGTGTGTAATTGCTCCGTTTTCTCCACAACCTTACCAGTATCTGTTATTCTTTTACTTTTAAAACAATAACCATTCTGACTGGTGTGAGATGGTCTCTCATTGTGGTTTTGATGTGCATTTCTCTAATGATCAGTGATACTGAGCTTTTTTTATATGCTTGTTAGTTGCATGTATGTCTTCTTTAGAAAAGGGTCTGTTTATGTCCTTTGCCCAGTTTTTAATGGGGTTGTTTGGTTTTGTTTGTAAATTTGGTTAATTTCCTTATAGATGCTGGATATTAGACCTTTGTCACATGCATAGTTTGCAAGTAGTTTCTCCCATTCTGTAGGTTGTCTGTTTACCCTGTTGATAGTTTCTTTTGCTCTGCAGAAGCTCTTAAGTTTAATTAGATCCCATTTGTAAATTTTTGCTTTCATTTGATCGCTTTTGGCATCTTTGTCATAAAATCTTTGCTCATTCCTATCTCCAGGATGGTATTGCCTAGGTTGTCTTCCAGGGTTTTTATAATTTTGGGTTTTACATTAAAAAATACAATTAAAATTTCACTTTAACCATCACAGAAAAAACTTCTGCAATGACATTTGGCAAAACCATGCTACTGACTCAAAAGGGCTGTGACTTGGGGTGCTGCTCTTGCTGCTTTTGCAGAGGATGGGAAAGCTAGACAAATTTTCTGCATGCTTTGGAGAGATTAGGAGACATCCTTCCTTTCTGACTGGTCTGTAAGCAGCTCCTCAATGTCTACTAAGAGCAATCTTGAGGCTTTATTTTGTGTACATACGATATATTGGGAGAGGCAAGCATGGCACATGCTGTTATCATCATTCTACTAACTAGAACATTTTATTAACCACTACTTTCGTAGTAAGATCTTGTGGTACTTTCTGAATCATCCAGATTGGCTCAGTACAGGTTTAGGATTAAGTGCTTTTTATTGTTATTCTATTCTTTGAAAATTAGTAATTCATGTACGGTCTGAATCACAACTTACTAACTAGAACTAGTTTCAAACGTTTGCTTTTCACCAGAGGAACAGCCCATTCTTCCAACTGAACCCTATGTGAAATTTACACATTCAAGGGAATGAATAAAAGCTGAGTGGCTTTGGTGCAGCAGGGATGGAGTGCCTCCATCTGCCCAGCTCAGTGCGACTTCCTCTCCTCCCTCCGGGACAGCTCCCAGAACCTTCGGGGAACCACAGAACTTACTTGTTTTCATGAGAATGAGCTCTGTTCTAAACAAACACAGAAAGAGACTCTATGACTTGTGGATGGTCTAACACGTTGTATATTGCTATGACTTGCAGGGAGGTGGATAAAGGGAAAAGAAAAGGGTGTCTCTCTTAGCTGGGAAAGATTTAGAAATCCCCAATCCCTTTCTCTCCACTAAACTTCATCATTTATGCTTTCGTTTGGACTATGAAATGTGAGAGTGAGATAACACTGCTTTAGGGAATGCAATATAAAACTGAATTTAACCTCAAATTTTAATATATTCTAGGGTCAACCAGACATTTGAGATATAAGAGAAAAGTGCTCTAACTATGCTAACTCAGAAGACTTTTGAATTTTAAGATTCATTTTGTATGACAAATTTCTTCACCCTCCCTCTTTTCCCAAATTACAATCAGATTTCTCAGTGTTCCTCCATAATCATTTACCAATGATGTGGCTTCAGTGTCCTGGTCCGACAGAGCTGAGTCCAAGTCTTTACCCCATCATTTAATAGCTGCATGTCAGGGAGTAAGGTATCTAAGCTCTATGAGCCTCAGTTTCTCTCTGCAAAGGGGGATAGAAAAGGCACTTAGTTCAAAGGGTGGGTGTGAGGATCAAATAATGCATTTAAATACCTATCATAGTGCCTGGTACATTGTAAATGTCCAAAAAACATTTATTATTATTGTGATTTTAGTTTGTAAGCTTCAAAACAGTAATTTTTTTTCTTTTCTTTTTTTCTTTTTTTTTTGAGACAGAGTCTCACTCTGTCACTCAGGCTGGAGTATAATGGTGGAACCTTGGCTCACTGCAATCTCCGCTGCCCAGGTTCAAGCAATTCTCCTGTTTCAGCCTCTTGAGTAGCTGGAATTACAGGTGCATGCCACCGCTCCCAGCTAATTTTTGTATTCAAAACAGTGATTTTTCTAAATAAACCAACCACCCATGGCTGCCCACAAGAATCACCAGGAGTACTTTAAAAATTGTGAATTACTGATAGCCTGGACCAACTGAATGAAATATTTTGGGCTGGGGCCCAGGAACTGGTAATTTAAAAAATTACCTCTAATGTACAGCTAGGTTGATAGCCACTGGGATGAAATATACAGCTGTGGGCAAGAATGCCCGAGAGGTGGTGTGGGGTCACCTATGGGGATGATCTGCTTCCCATCACTGAGCAACTGGAGGAGCACAGAGTGATGGTGACAGTGAGGAGTGAGGACAGAGAGGAACTGATTTCAGAGAGAGGCTTAGAGAGAAGGGAATCAATAATCAGATCTCTATATTCATCATCATTTTCTTCTTCTTCTTCTTCCTTCTTCCTTCTTCCTCCTTCCTCCTTCCTCCTCCTCCTCCTCCTCGTCCTCCTCCTCTTCCTCCTCCTCCTCCTCCTTCTTCTTTCTTTTTTTTTAAATTTTAGAGGCAGGGTCTCACTCTGTTGCCCAGGCTGGAGTATAGCTGTGTGATCATAGCTCACTGTAACTTCAAACCCCTGGGCTCAAGGGATCCTCCCACCTTGGCTTCCTAGAGTGCTAAAATTACAGACATGAGCCACTGCACCTGGACTCATGACCCTTTATCGTTTTCAAAGTGTTTTCCCATAATCAACTCATTCAATCCTCTCAATGACCCTGTGAGGTACATGGGCACCTGGTATGCCCAATTAAAGAAAGGGGCATTGAGTTGCAAACAAATCATTTACTCACAGCCAAATAGTACTTCATAGGCAGGATCACATTGAAGTCTACATCTGATTCCAGATGCTTTTCCAGGATACCATTAAGTCTCTTATTTAGCTCCTCTACCTGGTAGCTATCCCCTACTGGCTCCTAAACTAGTGAGGGGCAGTTCTAGAGAACTTTTCTGTTTACTATGCAAGGAGCCAGGAGTGGCTCTTTGTCTTTTTCACAAATGATATGAATAGGATAAGACAAGGTTTGAGTGGAAGTAAACAATATACTGTGACTGTGTCACATTAGCCAGTCTTGCTCTGAGAGCTCTAAACTACAAGCAAGCTGACAGAGTCAGGAGGAATTTGGTTTTGAATTTCATGTCAACAACAGGCCTTGCTGTTGCTGCTTTGGTGCCCAGGTTCACAGATGTCGAATAAAGTTTGTGAATGGGAGACAAATACATTACATGAAGGATTTTAAGCTACTTGTGTTGTATTCCAGGAAAAGCTGACCTGAGAATACATGATGTTCTCAGCATCCCATGTAACTTCTTAGAAGAACTGGTTCCAATGTAAACTATTCTGTATAACAACAAAATGCGTACACACATATGCACCCACCCCACTCTCCTGAGAGACAGTAGCCAAAAATGGGATCTAACTCTTAGGTACTCTGTGGTGCACTGTTTCTTTGGCACTCTAATGCTGTTCAGTTAGTCCAGCATAAACTTTCTAGTTTCCCTACCCTTTGGGATCTGTGGCAACTTTAAATGTTGGAAGCAGATTAAGGGTTTACAGGAATTGTCTAACCAGGCATTGCATCTTGATTTGTGGTCTTACAACTGGTTCTGGTGTTGATCTGAATTCAAAGAAGCAAATGACCACAGCATCAGGATGTGGGTTGGTCTTGAAAACAAGGGTGGATGCTAATTCAGATGCAGCCTTCTGGGAACTAAACTTGTTTTGTACCATGAAAGAGACCATCAAGGTGCTTTTCTTTGTTTTAGTTTTTAAAGAGGCTTGGTTTAGTAATTTATTCAGAGACTTCAAACCACATGCAAAATCCCCCAGGATCTGAAGGAGTGAAGGGCAAACTATTTCAAATCATGTTACAGTCATGGTTACTAAGAGATACAGTGTCCAGGAAACCTCTGTGTTCCATCTTTAGGGATTTACCCATGAGGATGTCAGAAACAGAGTCAGAGAAATGGTAGGCTCATGGTTTGCTTTCTGATTTTGATCAAGGTAACTGTCAAGATAGTTTTGCCTGGGCATGGTGGCTTACGTCTGTAATCCCAGCACTTTGGGAGGCTGAGGCAGTTGGATCACTTGAGGTTAGGAGTTCGAGATCAGCCTGGCCAACATGGTAAAACCCTATCTCTACGAAAAATGCAAAAATGAGCTGGGCACATTGGCGCATGCCTGTAATGCCAGCTACTCCAGAGGCCGAAGTATGAGAATTGCTTGAACCCGGAAGGCAGAGGTTGCAGTGAGCCAAGATCTGCCATTGCATTCCAGCCTGGGGGATAAGAACGAAACTCTGTCTCAAATAAAGTAAAATAAGACAGTTTTGATAAATTGTCATGGGGAAAGATAGGCACAACAGGATAAGCCGAGAAGAAGCAAGATCACAGATTACCAGGCACCCTTCCTTGTCTCTGTTCCTCAAATGTGCTGCGCTCCTTCCTACCACAGTGCCTTGCTAGGGTCTTCTCTCTGCCCCACCTGTCTTTTCTAGATTAGTTCCTAACCCTCTGCCATGGGTTGAATTGTGTCCCCGTAAAAAATATGTTGAAGTCCTACTCCCTAGTACCTCAGAATGTGACCTTGTGCAGAATGTGACTTAGGACTGGTGCAGATGTTATTAGTTAAGATGTGGCCATTCTGGAGTAGGGCGAGCCCTTAATCCAACATGACTGGGGTCCCTCTAAGAGGGCCGTGAAAGACTCACAGGTAGAACACTATCTGGCAGGAGTCACACGTTGGAGGGATATGCTGCAAGCCAAGGAAAGCATAGGATTGATGACCACCACTAGAAGCAAGGAAGAGGCAAGGGAGGATTCTGTCCAGAGTCTCAGGGGAAACATCGCTCTGATGACAACTTAATTTTGGACTTCTGGCCTCCAGAATGGTGAGAGGATAAACGCTGGTTTTCAGTCACCTAGTTTGTGATGGTTTGTTATAACGGCCCTTGGAAACTCAAGTACCACCCTTCTGCTCTGAGTTCAAATGCCATCTTTTGGAGATGCCGTGCAGATTTTCCCACAGCCTAGGGTATATCCTCCTGTTATATGATCATCTACCACCTCAACTTTTCCTTCATCATCCTTATGACATTTAGCACTTACTGCTGAGTTCCCTACTAGATTGGAAATGCTCTGAAATGAGAGACTATGTGACTAGGACTCATCACTACCTTCCCAGAAGCAAGGGTTATATCTGCCATCAGCATCCACTTTGTAAATATTTGTTCAATGAATCAATGAATAATGAGTAAATAATATTTTAAAACTTTATTTCTAGCATTTCACAATTATATGGGGGCTAACAATTTATGAACATAATTTTTCTCATTAAATCTCATTTTATTTGAAAGAAGGGATTGCTTTCTTGGAAGCTCAAAATTCAGTCTTTTCATACATAGTCATAATATTTTTCTTCAAAATAATGAAAAAATATTTAGGCTTTCTTTTATAGTAATAGTTTTCAAGATGGAAACAGTAAGAAAAAATATTGTTTAAATTGTTTGAAGTCTCCCTCTCCTCTCACCTCCCTAAATGCAATTTAGAATATATTTTGAATATCATTTTCTTGATGGAGTCATCACTTAAGTGAATAATAGGACTCTTAATTGAATATGAAATGAGTCAACAAGTTGTTGAAAGTATTTTCCTTACCTTTTCCGGGGTGCCTTCCGCCTTTCTTTGAAGCTGCTGGTATGGGTTGCGAAGTATCTTTTCAATGATTCCTGTTCCCTTTTGGCCAGGCATAATAGTTAATGGGACACTTATAAGATGGAAAATGTATAAAGTAATACATTTAAATAAGTGTTTTCTCTTCACCTCTGGGTATTTAATCCACAGTTGTTAGAAACATTGTTGTACATCTTATTTTGGAAGAATTTCTAAAGTTTGGGAGAAAAGTTTTATTACTATATTGTCATGCTTGGTTTTGGAGGAAACAAATAGATGTCTTCTTTATTCATCTGTGTGATCTCCATATGATTTCTGACCTTTTTGAAGATGAAAATTTATTCATGAGGGGGACAAGAGGGCTCAGCAATGCCAGCTTTAGTGCAGTAGGAAATGCTATGCATGTGGGTGAATTTCAGCCCCAATAATTGAGCTAGTCTTTAACTTACCTGAGTCTCGGTTTCTTCACTTGTAAAATGAAAATAATATTTCCTAATGTTGCTAAGAGGATGACTTTTGACAGTATGTCAGATGCTTATGAAAATGCTTTACCACACATTAAGTGCTCTGTGGCTGTGAATCAAATTTGAAGTAATTAGCTATAATTATACTGTTTGAATTTGGAACACATTACCACTTACGGAATACTTTGTATACATTCTATTATTTGAGATTTAAAATAACGAAGCAAACTGGGCTAGGCACTAATCTGTTCATGTGAACAAGATATAGTTCCTAGTATCAATGGTCTTAGTGGAAGAGACAGACACATAAACAGATAATTTCAATGCTAAGCGCAGTAATAAAGGCATACCTGAAGGAAAGTCAAAGCAGACATTCAGTGACTGTGTCATATACTCTATATTGTATAGTGACATTATACAATAACCATTTTATTATACTCATGGATTTTGGGGGGATATGTATCCATAAAATGGAACACCAGGTTCCATGATGTCTGTATCTCAGCTGGGCACACTGAAAGGCTGGGGTGACTCAACAGCTGAATACTGGAGGGCTAACTTATTCACATGTCTGGTGGTAATAATGGCTCAGCTGGGACCTCAGTTTGGGCCATTAGACAAAACTCCCACAGATGGCCTTTTCATGTGACGTACTAAATTTTCTCACTGCATGGTGGCTGAGGTTTTTTTCTTTTTCTTTTTCTTTTTTTTTTTTTGTCTGAGTGTTGAGTGAGAATCCGAAAAAGAACCAGGCAGAAGCTGCATAGCTTTAAAAAATCTAATCACACAGGTTGGAAATCATACACTGCCATTTTCATTTCTACCAGAATTTCAAGCCAGACTCTCTTCCCAGATTCAAGGGGAGGGGATGTAAACCCCACTTCTCATGTGAGGAGTCCCTAAGCCATATTGTAAGAAGATTGTGTGGGCTTAGAACATACAATCTGCCAGTCTACCCTTTGGCCACAATAATTCACATACCTCTCACATGCAAAATACACTCATCCCCTTCTCCCAGAGCCCCAAACGCATCTAAATGACATCAGCTTGAAATCCCAGATCTTATCATTTACATCAGTTCCAGTGTGATGAAGCTCTTTTCACATAGCTCCTCTGATGCAGTTTCTCTAAGGACCAGTGAAGTAAAGAGCCAAGTTATCTGCCTTTTCTCTTACCCGTCAAATATACAATTGTGGGATAGACACTGACTAACTGCAAGAGTGCTCCCATTTGGAAAGAGAAGAAATCGGAAACACACTGATTTCCCAGCTATTGTCACTGGTCCATACCAATTTTGAGACTGAGCTGGACATAGGTTGTCAGTTCCTTAATCAGGGCTCAGTGCTACTGCCTTGGAGTTTTCTCTTGGCCTTTGCTTCTATTCTCTGAGTTATCTTTCTTTTTCCATAAGAAGCTGCTAACAATTGCCACTGAGTAATTTTCTCAGCCAGTTTCTTTGCTTGTAGTACTGTGAGGATCAAAGAACTCCTATCTCTGTTCTGCTCTTTGTCTTTTAAAACCAAGGCTGATACAATTTTAAAAAATCTTTGCAGATTTCCTATGTATCTCTTTATAAACCCCTCCATTGCTTAAAACCCATGCCACAAAACTCTTGGCAGTAAGTCTTTTCTATCTTGGGCTGTGAGACTACTGTGGGACAATGCCCTTATAGTTGTTAGAAACCACATTGTTTAAAGGAGAGTGTCTGTGAAGTATGCCTTTCAAATCTTTGGAACTTTTGCTCATTGGAAAGATTCTGTAAGGTTTAAACAAAGGATCTTATTATCCCAGCTTGGATTTGACTTTTGGTCTGAAACCCTTTGTTAATTTAATAATTAAATTAAATTAACTGCCCGGGTTTTGTGGCTGGGTTCCAAGAATGAACTCCAAAGAGAATCAGGGAAAAATTATAACACCTTTTAAGGTATAGCTCTACAAATTATAACATCTTTCTGATATGGTCACAAACCTGCCCATATTTAAGGAGTGGAAATATAGACCTTCTCCTGATGGAAGAAGAATCAAAGTTATTGAAGAATTAGCCTGTGGATGAAAGATGCTATTGCAGCCATTTTGGAAAATATAATCTGCCATGATCAGAAAGTATCAGATCATAAAAAATGAATATCTGAAGATTCCAGAAAGGCTGTCAGAGGAAGAGAATCCCTCATCTGGTCTTAAAGGATGACGTTGGCAAGAGTAATTATTAGCATGTGTTTCAGTTAATGGCAAGGAAACAGTTATGAGTATAATCTCCTAAATTGTTAGGAGAATAACATGCTGAAGTGACTACTTTGGAATGAAAACACTCATTTATATATGCAAGTTATATTGTATTAGAAATGTTCACTTTATTTTATAGTCAAACCTCACACTAAGTAAGTGCTTAATGATGATTTGTAAATGGTAAAAACAGTCACTGATTCAAGAGAGATAATTCTGAAAAATTATTCCTGGTAACAGGAAACCTATAAATAGGAGAAACTGATAAATAATAATGAAGACAATTCAAGCAGTGACATCCAGTACAAAGAATTTCATGGTAGGGAGAAAGGGATCTTGGGATCGGTTACATTGAGATACAAAGGGATTCCAGGCAGCAAATCACACAGTAGCACAACATGGGGCTAAATGCAGCCAGGGCTACTGATTAACATCTAGTACAGAGGAATGACTGGTTTTCCCATTAGTAGCTCTGAGTCACTGTCCTGGTAGCACTATTCTGGATGAGGCCGTCTATGCAATACATTTTCCTCTTCAAATAATAGTCTGGTAGTGTATAGATGGACCCAGGATCTCTAAATCCCACCCTCCCCCACAAACTGCTGCTCTTTTTAATGGAGTTTTGTAGATGGAGGCACTAAACTCCTCAAAGCCTTGGCTCATTTTTCTGTCCCATCTTCTACCCTAGTTTGGTCCAGTATTTACTTATTTGTCTTTACATTCAATTATATAGCTAGCTCTATCATTCACATTGTTCAAAAAATCAGGAAGTATCAATAGATACACCATAAAATTCTCCCTCTCATCTTTGTCCTCATTTCACTTCCTCATAGGTAATCACTGTCCTTAGTTTCTTATGTATTGTTCTAGAGTTTCTTCATGCATAGACAAGCAAATACAAACAGGTTTAATTTTCTTCCTACCTATCCTTACTCCCTGCTTTTAAACCCTAGAGATAGTATGTTATACTAAATGTTCTTTATCTTGTTTTTGTTAATTTCCTACAGCTCTTATAAATTTTGTGTACATATGTACATATTACAGGCATGAGATAGGATTCTTAAATCTTATCTCATGGGAGATTATTTAGAGAGACTATAGATACTGTGATTAGGACCAACATGGGTTTGAAACTTACTTTTTCAATTTAAAAATCATGTAATATTGGGCAAGTGTCTTAATCTCTTAGAGCCAATTTCCTCTTTTGAAAGTAATGATAATAATACTGTGCAGGTTTGTAGTGAGATTATCAATAAAAGAGTATATATTAATGGCCTAGAGCATATTAGATACTCAATAAAAACTGCCCATCATTTTTATTTTATCACCTGAGTTTAAAATGACAGTTGTTACTTTTTAGTGCTTCTATAATCATCCTGATCTGGTTCTGGAGGGGCTTAAGGCTTCTCTCTTAAACAGGCTCTATCTCTGTTTTGTTAGGGAAATCAGGCTCTACAAGTCCTTCAAGGACTCACAATCTCTAATGAGCAACAGGGATGCTGCTGAAGGTACCAATAATGTAGCCGTTTCACGGTACTTAAAGAGAACAATGAAAAACACCAGGTCTTAGAAAGAAGCTTGTGTGATGGCTCAGATGCATTGGCTACAATGGTAGATTGCATTTTTAGCTCCAGCTCTTCACTATGTTGTGTATCCATGCCACTTGCCATGTGACTTTTTAGTCTCCCCCCTACAAAAGGGGGAAGGTGTACTTCCCTCTGTCCCTTGACTTGGGCTGGGTCATGTGATTTGCATTGGCCAATAGAAAGAGATGGAAGTAACAGTGTATCATTTTTGAGCCTAATTTTTAAGAGGTCTATGTGTTTCCATTTTCCTTTTTATATTCTGCCATTGCTAAGAGGAGAACACATCTAGGCCTCTGATGCAAGGAGGGGGACAAGAGGTACATAGTATAGACCCAACCCAGCTGAACCATCCCAGTCAGACCACCTAACTGAGCCCAGCCTAGATCAGCTGACTCCCAGCCAACCCACAGATACAAGAGTTAAATGCTTACTGTTAAACACTAAGATATAGTGGTTGTTAGACAGAAATAGCAAACCAATACAGCTATATTTCACCAAATGCTAGAAAACTGTTGACAAATACTAGAATATTTAGGAAAAGCCACAACTAGTTATTTATCATGGGAAGAGCAGGAGTCAGGACAAATAAGAAATGAGATGGTTAGATATGTTTACAATACAACCACACAGGGTTGAGGAGGGGTTATCCAAATCATCAAGTGTCTGAAACATTAATGTTCAGGGATGCAGTAAATAGTTTACTGGGCTCTGAGAGGAAACATCTAGGAAAAAAATGCATCAATGCTGAGGGCAACAAAAACTTCTTAAGTTGGCTCAAGAAAATGTCTTCATGAAAAGATCTGTCTCCTTCTTGCTCCTGAGGAAGCAACAAGGGCCCCTCGCTCCAGTACTTTTAAATTTGACTGAACAAGGGAATAGAAACGTACTGTGGAAATAACCTCAGGCCAGCTGGATGGCAGCTAGAATCAACAGGCCAGTAAAATTGAGCATCCAAATCTTATTAGACAGATGGGCATCCATTCTATCCCCAGTGATCTTCCTGGTGTCAAACTATATCAGCCTGTGAATTTTAGACAATTCAAAAGAGGATTGGAAATAATCTCCTGACCCAGAACATGCTCCTTTAAAATTATACATAGAGCACAAATGGACCTGACCGGGAGTCTAGTTTAATGCGCTTTGGGTCAGAAAGCAATTGGGGTAAAGTCGGGTTGGTCTTTTTAAAGATGGCTCACAGCCTGAGACTATGGTCAGATTATGGATGGCCATACCAGAGAGAGAGAGGCCTCACTGCTGTCATCACTAAATGCTCAGGAAGGCTGGTAAATACTGGTCTGGCTGAGAGCTGTTGCTTTTCATATAATAGCAAGACAACATTTCAGGGCAAAGTAACTCCAAAAGAAGTCCCCGTTCCCTGGCTAAATACAGGTTTTCAGTGCTCCAAACAGCCATTCCAATTTCTTCTTCAGGAAACACATTTTATTCTAAAAGGTCCATTTAGAAGTCTTTCTTGCAGTTTGGAGAGTTAAATAGTCGGTTGGTTATAGAGGAATGAATTTTATGAGAGCATTGCTGGGGTTCTCTTGGTGGGAAGGAATTCACAAAGGGACAGGGTAACACAATGTACCTTCTTGCTATTAGCAGAGAAGGAAATGTTCTGTTTTCAGTTTTAACGGGGGCTTGGGCTGTGTGAGTAGCTTTTCCTGGTATTAGTAATAATCTACCTCACTTTGTAATCCTTTAAAAATAATTTGAATTGGCTTTTACCAATTTCTTACAAATGAATTTCTTTCAGTTTCTGGAAATAGACACCTGCAAGGCTTGCCACAGCCTCTTTCCTAAGGTTGATTTAATCAGAACAGGTGATTTCTGCTTTCTGTGATCTTGTTCTGGCTCATAATGTCTTCACTTCCATGGGTTAATACAAACAAATAGAACTCTTAGAAAGTAGATAGAGCACTGTAATTCTTAGGGGTAAATATTTCAGTTACAGCATGAAAAGATCAGGTTCTAGGTCAATTGGTGATGATTCTGGAATGTAGATTTTACCTGTATGTGAAAACCTTTTCTATGTAGGTGATAGTACATGTAGAAAATACTTTAAACTTTCATTCACATTTTTGATAAACAGATGGAGACAATCTCTAAATTTTTTAAATGACTAATTCAAAGTCACACATTAGCTGGCAGAATTGGAAAGGTCTGGGATTAGGTAAAATATTTTTATCACAAAAGGGGTATGATTTCATGATAGAAATTGTAGAATCCGATAAGCAAAAGAAGAAAATTGAAATTGTCTATAATCTCCCTATCCAATGAGTGATAAAAAGCTCCAGAAATGTACATGGGGCAGGTCAGCCCTCCCTCCCTGCATCTTCATCTGCTGGCAGGAGAGCAGAGGGATTCCCAGAACCCTGAAAACTTGTCTTCTGCTGCCCTCCTCTGCAACATGGATGGCTTTAATACTACTGTCAACTTGAAACCATCAGCATGGGTCATCCTGGAGTCAGTTTACCTCCATCTTCCTCGCCATCCTTATTCCCCAGGACACTAGTGCCCATAAGGCTCTGTGCATCCCCTTTTCTGACCTACTGTCCCTGTCTCTCAAACTCAGAATTCTCAACTTTGTTATACTGTGTCCTCTGGAACCACAGTCAGCAGCTATCGACCTTATATCACCAGCCTCTTAGAAATTCCTCTTCACCTTCTTGCTCTAACAACTGAACCCTGGCCCCCCTCTGCCTTCCTTTGACACAATGGCTGGTTTCTCTCCTATATTCTTTCATAAAGCCTCAATATGGGTTTGGTGTCCTCTTTATTCTTTATTGCCGCTTTCAAATCATTCTCCTTGTCTTCTACCTGAAAACCCTAGTTTTGAACCTCAATCAGATTGTAGCACCTATGACTTTTTCTGTTGCAAATGTCTTTCAACCTCTACCATTCCCCACCTCTCATTCCTTGAGGGGTGGTGCCCTGTGTCATGCTTTCTATCAGAATAAAACCTCTCTTGATATGAATCTGGGAGGTTTTTAATATCCATATAGATAATGACTGTGCTAGCACCCTCGCTTCTCAGTTCTTTTACTTCCTCTCCTCCAAGAATCTTGTCCCCCACCATTTCTCAGCTTCCACTTCAAGGTCATACCCTAGACCTCACCGTCACTGATAACTATGCCGTTCCACGACGTCAGCTGGAAGCACACTACTCTGCAGCCTACTCCCTCTAGCCTTCTACTGATGAAACAGCACCACAGACAGGCACAATCTATCAAGCCCTCCCTCTTTTGCTTTACTTGGATTCCATGGTCCAAATTCTATTGCTCCCTCATGTATACTTGTAATTTCCTTTCTTTTTCGCCCTTTATTATATACTCTTGGCAAATTCCTGTTTAAATCCAACTGTGCTGATTCTGTGTCTGTTCAGTGAGTACAGCTGGAGACAAACTCTCATGGTCATGCTGACTGGAGCCCTTTTAAATTCATGGCCACTAACCTCAAGTGGGCCTTTATTGCTGCCTGGCAATCTCATTACATTCTCCTAGTCCATTTACACTCCCACCCCTCTGGCTAGCTATTTCACATCTTTTTCTCTCTTTTCAAGCCCCCTCCACAATCCTTACTATGAGATAGGCTTGCTGCCTATTTCCCTGAGAAAATAGAAGCCTTTTGATTCTGAAAGTTAGAATGATCTGAAGGTTTGAAAACATCCACATGTGACCATCACACCACATATACCAAACTAACTGCATCTGGGTCCTTATACTCAGCCTGCTGTCCTTTATGGATGAATTGTCTATGCTCCATTTATGGGCAGCACTTCCAGTTTTGCACACCTTCCCCTTCTCTCTCATCTACTCAAGAACATTACAAATTTTGCATGTATGTGTGTGTGACCTGTCCATATACAGTTTTGATTAAAAGATACATTGCAAAATTCATGTGAGGTCTAATGATTTACTGATGACAATTTAGGATAACAGATGGAAAGGAAGTTCTTATGTATTTAGTTATTTTATTTTAATGTTTTAAATTTTATTTTCTTATTGCATTTTGGGTTTTGGAGTACATGTGAAGAACATGCAAGATAGCTGCATAGGTACACACATGGCAGTGTGATTTGCTGCCTTCCTCCCCTTCACATATCTGACATTTCTCCCCATGCTATCCCTCCCCAACTCCCCACCCCCACTGTCTCTCCCCTATTGCCCCCAACAGACCCCACTGTGTAGTGTTCCCCTCCCTGTGTCCATGTGTTCTCATTGTTCATCACCCGCCTATGAGTGAGAACATGCGGTATTTCATTTTCTGTTCTTGTGTCAGTTTGCTGAGAATGATGTTCTCCAGCTTCATCTATGTCCTTAAAAAGGACACGAACTCATTGTTTTTGATTGCTGCATAATATTGCATGGTGTATATGTGCCACATTTTCCCTGTACAGTCTATCATCGATGGGCATTTGGGTTGATTCCAGGTCTTTGCTATTGTAAACAGTGCTGCAGTGAACAGTCGTGTGCATGTGTCCTTATAGTAGAACGATTTATAGTCCTTTGGATATATACCCAGTAATGGGATTCCTGGATCAAATGGAATTTCTATGCCTAGGTCCTTGAGGAATTGCCACACTGTCTTCCACAATGGTTGAACTAATTTACACTCCCACCAGCAGTGTAAAAGTGTTCCTTTTTCTCCACATCCTCTCCAGCATCTGTTGTCTCCAGATTTTTTAATGGTTGCCATTCTAACTGGTGTGAGATGGTATCTCAATGTAGTTTTGATTTGCATTTCTCTAATGACCAGTGATGATGAGCACTTTTTCATATGTTTGTTGGCCTCATGTATGTCTTCTTTTGCAAAGTGTCTGTTCATATCCTTTGCCCACTTTTGAATGTCCGTGGAAATGAAGATTCTTCATCGTGTGCAGGCAACAACTCTCTTTTCCTGTTCAGATCCAGGGACAATACCTTTGTGTTCTTTATTGCCCAATGTGATGTTTCCAACTAATTTCATATCTCCTATCACAAGAAAAGGTAGTGAGGCTATAATTATTTGCAGTGGCTCTTCAGAGCCTGTGTATATTAAAACAATATTGATCTTTTTGCCTCTGCACTTCTCTGATACCATTATTTAATGCTGGTTATCTTATCACTCACAGTGCTGCGTCATTTATTATGCTGCTTGTGAAATGCCAGGTTCCAATGATTCTCTCAAATAACCTTTAAGCTTCATTGCTCACTACCACAAATTGCAGTCTCACCCAGAGCATACAAGAAAATGTGAAAAATGCTTAATTTTCTGGTCATGTTAGATGAACCATTCAGAAGTTTATTGTATGAGTGTAGAAACAACACATTGCATAGTCTAGGCTGTAATCTCTGCATTCCTAGGATGTGATCTCTTTCAGCGTTGACCCTACTTCTAATTTGCACACATTGCCACCAAGAAGGAAGGATAAGAGAGGGGACCATGGAAGGAATGAGAAGAGGAAGTTCCATTCACAAGAGGAACACTCGCTGTCCTTTGAACATGATTTAAGATCAACTTGGGAGAGCACGACATCACCACATCAAGTGGACATAAGAAAGGACATCAGTTGGAAGGGTCCACTGGTATTGTAGAGCAACGGTCTTAAAGAGTTCTTAGAGGAGATAGGCATGCCTCCTCTGGAGTACTGCCTGACACATGGAGTGGAGCCTGTAGAGGGGGTGGGTGACTGCCTTGGGTGCTAGGAGCAGGTGCACGCAGGATAAAGGATTCTTGGCACCACCTTCTACTGTGAACCAGAGGTGGTATTGTAGTCAAAATACAGCTAAGTGAGAATTGTCACACAGGTGTGTGTGAACTGGTGGCAAGACTATTGGTCACTCCAGTCCCTGAATTCATCCAATGTCCTATGTGAATCACCAAAAATCAATAGGTCAGCACCATTCTAGTGGCACAATCTTGTACAATCCTTCAAAAGAAATACTGTTCTGGTGGTGAGTGGGAAGGATCCATTGACTAGGATGCCCTCCTGGAACTCAGATCCAGCCATGAAGCCTCAGAATTCCTCTATGCACATGGTCCAGGAACATCTTGGGGCAGCTGGTTGATTCCACATATGGGATAGAGTGTGGAGAGTGTCTTGGAGGGCAGAAACAGAGCCCAGAGTCTATGCCTGTAACTTTCTAGGCTTGGAACTTCCTACTCAGATGGTATTCCTGGCCCCAGCCAGTCCTAGGCATTGAAAAGAGACTGAGACAATTTCAAGGGAGGTACTTCTGGTGACTTCCAGGGTACTAGGATTATTCTTTTTTTTTTTTTTAATTTTTTATTGCATTTTAGGTTTTGGGGTACATGAGCAGAGCATGCAAGACAGTTGCGTAGGAACACACATGGCAGTGTGCTTTTCTTTCCTTCTCCCCTTCACCCACATTTGGCATTTCTCCCCAGGCTATCCCTCCCCACCTCCCCCTCCCACTGACCCTCCCCTTTTCCCCCCAATAGACCCCAGTGTTTAGTACTCCCCTTTCTGTGTCCATGTGTTCTCATTTTTCATCACCCGCCTATGAGTGAGAATATGCGGTGTTTCATTTTCTGTTCTTGTGTCAGTTTGCTGAGGATGACGTTCTCCAGATTCATCCATGTCCCTACAAACGACACAAACTCATCATTTCTGATTGCTGCATAATATTCCATGGTGTATATGTGCCACATTTTTCCAATCCAGTCTATTATCAATGGGCATTTTGTTTGATTCCAGGTCTTTGCTATTGTAAACAGTGCTGCAATGAACATTCGTGTACATGTGTCCTTATAGTAGAACGATTTATAGTCTTTTGGATATATACCCAGTAATGGGATTGCTGGGTCAAATGGAATTTCTATTTCTAAGGCCTTGAGGAATCGCCACACTGTCTTCCACAATTGTTGAACTAATTTACACTCCCACCAACAGTGTAAAAGTGTTCCTTTTTCTCCACATCCTCTCCAGCATCTGTTGTCTCCAGATTTTTTAATGATCGCCATTCTAACTGGCGTGAGATGGTATCTCAATGTGTTTTTGATTTGCATCTCTCTGATGACCAGTGACGATGAGCATTTTTTCATATGACTGTTGGCCTCACATATGTCTTCTTTCGTAAAGTGTCTGTTCGTATCCTTTGCCCACTTTTGAATGGGGTTGTTTGTTTTTTTCCTGGAAATCCGTTTGAGTTCTTCTTAAATTCTGGATATCAGCCCTTTGTCAGATGGGTAAACTGCAAAAATTTTTTCCCATTCTGTTGGTTGCCGATCCACTCTAGTGACTGTTTCTTTTGCCGTGCAGAAGCTGTGGAGTTTCATTAGGTCCCATTTGTCTATTTTGGCTTTTGTTGCCAATGCTTTTGGTGTTTTGTTCATGAAGTCCTTGCCTACTCCTATGTCCTGGATAGTTTTGCCTAGATTTCCTTCTATGGTGTTTATGGTGCCAGGTCTTATGTTTAAGTCTTTAATCCATCTGGAGTTAATTTTAGTGTAAGGAGTCAGGAAGGGGTCCAATTTCTGCTTTCTGCACATGGCTAGCCAGTTTTCCCAGCACCATTTGTTAAACAGGGAATCCTTTCCCCCTTGCTTGTTTTTGTCAGGTTTATCAAAGATTGTATAGTTGTAGATATGTTGTGTTGCCTCCGGTGCCTCTGTTCTGTTCCATTGGTCTATATCTCTGTTTTGGTACCAGTACCATGCTGTTTTGATTACTGTAACCTTGTAGTATAGTTTGAAATCCGGTAGTGTGATGCCCCCCGCTGTGTTCTTTTTGCTTAGAATTGACTTGGCTATGTGGGCTCTCTTTTGGTTCCATATGAAGTTCATGGTGGTTTTTTCCAGTTCTGTGAAGAAAGTCAATGGTAGCTTGATGGGGATAGCGTTGATTCTGTAAATTACTTTGAGCAGTATAGCCATTTTCACGATGTTAATTCTTCCTAACCATGAACATGGAATGTTTCTCCATCTGTTTGTGTCCTCTCTGATTTTGTTGAGCAGTGGTTTGTAGTTCTCCTTGAAGAGATCTCTTACGTTCCTTGTGAGTTGTATTCCAAGGTATTTTATTCTTTTTGTAGCAATTGTGAATGGCAGTTCGTTCTTGATTTGGCTTTCTTTAAGTTTGTTATTGGTGTAAACGAATGCTTGTGATTTTTGCACATTGATTTTATATCCTGAGACTTTGCTGAAGTTGCTTATCAGTTTCAGGAGTTTTTGGGCTGAGCTGATGGGGTCTTCTAGGTATACTATCATGTCATCTGCAAATAGAGATAATTTGGCTTTCTCCTTTCCTATTTGAATACCCCTTTATTTCTTTTTCTTGCCTGATTGCTCTGGCTAGAACTTCCGGAACTATATTGAAGAGGAGTGGTGAAAGAGGGCATCCTTGTCTAGTGCCAGATTTCAAAGGGAGTGCTTCCAGTTTTTGCCCATTCAGTATGATATTGGCTGTTGGTTTGTCATAAATAGCTTTTATTACTTTGAGATACGTTCCATCGATATCGAGTTTATTGAGGGTTTTTAGCATAAAGGGCTGTTGAATTTTGTCAAATGCCTTCTCTGCGTCAATTGAGATAATCATGTGGTTTTTGTTTTTGGTTCTGTTTATGTGATGAATTACGTTGATAGACTTGCGTATGTTGAACCAGCCTTGCATCCCCGGGATGAATCCTACTTGATCATGGTGAATAAGTTTTTTGATTTGCTGTTGCATTCGGCTTGCCAATATTTTATTGAAGATTTTTGCATCTATGTTCATCATGGATATTGGCCTGAAGTTTTCTTTTCTTGTTGGGTCTCTGCCGGGTTTTGGTATCAGAATGATGTTGGTCTCATAAAATGATTTGGGAAGTATTCCCTCTTTTTGGATTGTTTGAAATAATTTTAGAAGGAATGGTACCAGCTCCTCTTTGTGTGTCTGGTAGAATTCGGCTGTGAACCCGTCTGGACCTGGGCTTTTTTTGTGTGGTAGGCTCTTAATTGCTGCCTCGACTTCTGACCTTGTTATTGGTCTATTCATAGTTTCAGCTCCCTCCTGGTTTAGGCTTGGGAGGACACAGGAGTCCAGGAATTTATCCATTTCTTCCAGGTTTACTAGTTTATGTGCATAGAGTTGTTTGTAATATTCTCTGATGATGGTTTGAATTTCTGTGGAATCTGTGGTGATTTCCCCTTTATCATTTTTTATTGCATCTAGTTGGTTGTTCTCTCTTTTCTTTTGAATCAATCTGGCTAATGGTCTGTCTATTTTGTTGATCTTTTCAAAAAACCAGCTCTTGGATTTATTGATTTTTTGAAGGGTTTTTCATGTCTCAATCTCCTTCAGTTCAGCTCTGATCTTAGTTATTTCTTGTCTTCTGCTGGGTTTTGAGTTTTGTTGATCTTGCTCCTCTAGCTCTTTCAATTTTGACGATAAGGTGTCAATTTTGGATCTCTCCATTCTCCTCATATGGGCACTTATTGCTATATACTTTCCTCTAGAGACTGCTTTAAATGTATCCCAGAGGTTCTGGCATGTTGTGTCTTCGTTCTCATTGGTTTCGAAGAACTTCTTTATTTCTGACTTCATTTCATTGTTTACCCAGTCAACATTCAAGAGCCAGTTGTTCAGTTTCCATGAAGCTGTGCGGTTCTGGGTTGGTTTCTGTATTCTGAGTTCTAACTTGATTGCACTATGGTCTGAGAGGCTGTTTGTTATGATTTCAGTTGTTTTGCATTTGTTGAGCAGTGCTTTACTTACAATTATGTGGTCAGTTTTTGAGTAGGTGTGATGTGGTGCTGAGAAGAATGTATATTCTGTGGATTTGGGGTGGAGAGTTCTGTAAGTGTTTATCAGGTTTGCTTGCTCCAGGTCTGAGTTCAAGCCCTGGATATCCTTGTTGATTTTCTGTCTGGTTGATCTGTCTAATATTGACAGTGGAGTGTTAAAGTCTCCCACTATTATTGTGTGGGAGTCTAAGTCTCTTTGTAAGTCATTAAGAACTTGCCTTATGTATCTGGGTGCTCCTGCATTGGGTCCATATATGTTTAGGATCGTTAGCTCTTCTTGTTGTATCGATCCTTTTACCATTATGTAATGGCCTTCTTTGTCTCTTTTGATCTTTGTTGCTTTAAAGTCTATTTTATCAGAGATGAGAATTGCAACTCCTGCTTTTTTTTGCTCTCCATTTGCTTGGTAAATCTTCCTCCATCCTTTTATTTTGAGCCTTTGTGTATCCTTGCATGTGAGATGGGTTTTCTGGATACAGCACACTGATGGGTTTTGGACTTTCATCCAATTTGCCAGTCTGTGTCTTTTGATTGGTGCATTTAGTCCATTTACATTTAGGGTTAATATTGTTATGTGTGAATTTGATACTGCCATTTTGATGCTAAGTGGCTGTTTTGCCTGTTAGTTGTTGTAGATTCTTCATTATGTTGATGCTCTTTAGCATTTAGTGTGATTTTGGAATGGCTGGTACTGGTTGTTCCTTTCTGTGTGTAGTGCCTCTTTTAGGAGCTCTTATAAAGCAGGCCTGGTGGTGACAAAATCTCTGAGTACTTGCTTGTTCGCAAAGGATTTTATTTTTCCTTCACTTCTGAAGCTCAGTTTGGCTGGATATGAAATTCTGGGTTGAAAGTTTTTTTTCTTTAAGAATGTTGAATATTGGCCCCCACTCTCTTCTGGCTTGTAGAGTTTCTGCCGAGAGATCTGCTGTGAGTCTGATGGGCTTCCCTTTGTGGGTAACTCGACCTTTCTCTCTGGCTGCCCTTAGTATTTTCTCCTTTATTTCAACCTTGTTGAATCTGACGATTATGTGCCTTGGGGTTGCTCTTCTTGCAGAATATCTTTGTGGTGTTCTCGGTATTTCCTGCATTTGAGTGTTGGCCTGTCTTGCTAGGTGGGGGAAGTTTTCCTGGATGATGTCCTGAAGAATATTTTCCAGCTTGGATTCATTCTCTTCGTCCCCTTCTGGTACACCTATCAAACGTAGGTTAGCTCTTTTCACATAGTCCCACATTTCTTGGAGACTTTGTTCATTCCTTTTTGCGCTTTTTTTCTCTAATCTTGGTTTCTCATTTAATTTCATTGAGTTGGTCTTCAACTTCAGATATTCTTTCTTCTGCTTGGTCAATTCGGCTATTGAAACTTGTGCATGCTTCGTGAAGTTCTCGTATTGTGTTTTTCAGCTCCTTTAATTCATTCATATTCCTCTCTAAGTTATCCATTCTTGTTATCATTTCCTCATATCTTTTTTTAAGTTCCTTAGTTTCTTTGCATTGATTTAATACATGTTCTTTTAGCTCACAAAAGTTTCTCATTATCCACCTTCTGAAGTCTAATTCCGTCATTTCGTCACAGTCATTCTCTGTCCAGCTTTGTTCCCTTGCTGGTGAGGAGTTTTGGTCCTTTCTAGGAGGTGAGGTGTTCTGGTTTCGGGTGTTTTCCTCCTTTTTTCGCTGGTTTCTTCCCATCTTTGTGGGTTTATCCACTTGTCGTCTGCGTAGTTGCTGACTTTTCGATTGGGTCTCTGAGTGGACACCCAGATTGTTGATGATGAAGTATTTCTGTTACTTGGTTTTCCTTCTACCAGCCTAGCCCCTTCACTGTACGACTGCTGAGGTCCACTTCAGGCCCTGCTTGTCTGGGGTGCACCTCTAGCTGCTGTGGCACAGTGAGGGATGCTACCCGTTTCTTTTTCTGTTTTCTTTGTCCCAGGATGATGCCTGCCAAATGTCAGTCTTTTGGATATAGAGGGGTCAGGGAGCTGCTTGAGGAGACAGTCTGTTCTTTTTAGGAGCTCAATTTCTGAGCTGTGAGCTCTGTTGTTCATTCAGGGCTGTTAGGCTGCTATGTTTGATTTTGCTGCAACAGAGCTCATTAAAAAAACCTTTTTTTTCTCAAATGCCCTGTGTTGGGGGGTTTGGGCTTTATTTTTCGATGTCCGTTGAGGTGTCCTGCCCAGCTAGGAGGCAGACTAGCCACTCTTTGCCTGCCGAGTCTCCACCCTGCTGTTGTGTGATTCGCCCTGTTCCTGCAGGCTCTGCTGTGGTCTCCGCCATGCCCTGCAGCGGAGTCTCTTCGTTGTAGTGTGTTGTCTCGGCAACGGCAGGCTGCATCAGCAGTGGGCGTGTATCTCAGTAGGGACGGGTTGCCTCGGCAATGGGAGGCTGCGTCAGCAGTATCTCAGTAGGGACGGTTGCCTCGGTAGTGGTGGACGCCCCTCCCCCACAGAGCGTCTCAGACAGTCTGCTCGGGATAGTTTGAAATGGCGGTTTTTTTCGTCCGACTGGGTACCCCGAACGCTCTGTCCCTGCAATCCCCTGGGCTGGCCTATTGTCCAAGTCTCGTTCAGTCTCAAGTCCAGCCCTCTCAAGTCTCAGGTTGCCAGTTCAAGAGGGCACCCGGACAAGCGCGCCCTGTGGGGATTGCTGGGTAGGGCCGGCCGCCGCCGCCCCGGCTGCCGGCTTCGCCAGGCAGACTTACTGCCTGGTATCCCGTGTCTTTTTTATACTTGGGAGTTTTCTTGTTCTGTGGGCAACAAAGATCAGTCTGGAAATGCCGCTCCGACTCACCTCTTTGCGGATTTAATGAGAGCTCCAATCCTGGGTTTTTCTCACAGCGCCATCTTGAGTCCTCTCACTAGGATTATTCTTAAGTCACCTTTTCTAGATGGCATTAATGGCCATGTCTAGACTCAAGCACTGGAGGGGGGGCTTAGAAAAGGTTGAGAAAAGCACTCCAAAGCTCCAAAGCACTCCAACTCAACAGTCTCCTAGTTCCCCTTCTATCTTACTAATCACTTTTTCTTAGCCTTTGCTCACTCCAACTTACCTCTTTGGCTTCTAAATATTGGAGACTCTTAAAGCTTAGTCACCTTATAGGTAATTTTATCTAGGGCCATTACTTATGGCATCATTGTATGTTCACCATGTATGCTTACTGTCTCATTCCAGGGAACACCATTCACAAAAACTACAATACAGGCAAAACTGTATCCTGGGAAACCTGAGAAATTGAATGCAGTGGTTCAGATATAATCTTGCAGCTTTAAATATTTTTCATACCTCATGGCAACTGAATTCTCTGAACTTTAGACTCACATATATTCAACAGCCTTTCAACATCTCCACTTGGATGTTAAATCTAATGTCTAACGCCAAATTCTTCCAATCAGATTCTCCCCTCAATCTGTTCCTCTTCTAATCTCCTTGCCTCAGTCAATGGCCACTCTCATTCTAGTCAAGTCCAAGAATTTGTGATTTATCCTTTACTCTTTTCTTCTTACCCCGAATTCCACTTGTCAGCCAATCCTGTTGGTCCTTCATCAGGAAGAAATCAATCTGGTTGGTTTCTTCAAAATATACCTACAATCTATTTCTCACTACTCTTACAATTACCACAATGGTCTGACTATCATCTCTATCTTGTAGTATTGCAGTATTTTTCTAACTGGTATAAATGCATCTATCTTTTTGCTTCATTCAGTCTATTCTTAGCACAGCAGCCAGTATGAATAAGTTAAAATATGTCAGCTCACGCCACTCCTCTGCTCAGAACGTCCAGTGGCTTATGGTATCACGTGGCGTTAAATCCAAAGCTCTCAATATGGCTCCCAAGGCTCTACATGATCTGGCCTCTGATACCTCTCCCACCATTTCTCCCACTTCTGACCCTTTGTTCATGCCACTTCATCCATAATTTTTTGGTTGCTGGTCCTTGAACATGGCATGCCTGCTCCCAGCCCACAGCCTTAGCACTTGTTCTCTTTATCTGGCCTGCTCTTCTCTCAAGTGTCTTCTGACTTGCCTCCTCCAAATCTTGTATCACCAATCAGCTGCCATCTTGTCATTGAAGACTTCCCCGATCATCTTAATTGAAACAGCAAACATCTTCTCTCCAGCAACTGATACTCCCCAACCCCCTCTTTCTTGCTTATTTTAACTACAGCACTATTACCTTCAGATACACGATATGCAATCATATGCTTCATAATGACTGTTTGGTCAATGAGGGTGGTCCCAAAAGATTATAGTGGAGCTGAAAAATTTCAATCACCTAGTGGCATAAGATCATAGCACAACAGATTACTCATGTATTTGTGGTGATGCTGGTGATGCTACCACACTATTAGTCATATAAAAGTATAGCATATACAACTATGTATAGTACATAATACTTGATAATAACAACTTGGTTACTGGTTTATGCATTTACTATATTTTTATCATCATTTTAGGGTGTACTTCTTCTCCTTACTTAAAAAAGTTAACTGTAACAAAGATAAATAGATGGGACTTAATTAAACTAAAAGCTTCTGCACAGCAAAAGAAATAATCAGCAGAGTAAACAGATAACCCAAAGAGTGGGGGGAAATCTTTGCAATCTATACAACAAAGGACTAATATCCAGAATCTACAAGGAACTCAAACAAATCAGCAAGAACAAAACAAATAATCTCATCAAAAAGTGGGCCAAGGACATGAATAGACAATTCTCAAAAGAAGATATACAAATGGCCAACGAACATATGAAAAAATGTTCAACATCACTAATTATCAGGGAACTGCAAATCAAAACCACAATGTGATATCACTGCACTTCTGCAGGAATGGCTATAATAAAAAAATTAAAAAAAAATAGATGCTAGCATGGATGTGGTGAAAGGGGAACACTTTTACTCTGTTGGTGGGAATGTAAACTAGTACAACTACTATGAAAAACACTGTGGAGAGTCCTTAAAGAAATAAACCAAACAGTAAAACTAAAAGTAGACCTACTGTTTGATCCTGCAACCCCAATACTAGGTATCTACCCAGAAGAAAATAAGTCATTATACAAAAAAGATATTGCACACTCATGTTTATAGCAGCACAATTTGCAATTGCAAAAATATAGAACCAGCCCAAATGCCCATCAATCAACGAGTGAATAACGGAAATGTGATATATGTATTTATACACACATATGTATACACACATACACACACACACACCATGGAATACTACTTAGCCATAAAAAGGGATAAAATGATGGCATTTGCAGCAATCTGGATGGAATTGGAGACCATTATTCTAGGTGAAGTAATTCAGGAATGGAAAACCAAACATTGTATGTTCTCATTCATTAATGGGAGCTAAGCTATGAGGACACAAAGGCAGAAGAATGATACAATGGACTTTGGGGACTGGGGGGAAGGGTGGGGGTGGCAAGGACTAAAATACTACACATTGGGTACAGTGTACACTGCTTGGATGATGGGGACACCAAAATCTCAGAAATCACCACTAAAGAACGTATTAATGTAACCAAACACCATGTGTTCCCCAAAAACCTATTGAAATAAAAAAAAATTAAAAAGAGAGAGAGAAAAAAAGTTAGTTGTAAAACAGCCTCAGGCAGTCTTTCGGGAGGTGTTCCAGAAGGCATTGTTATCATAGGAGATGACAGGTCCATGTGTGTCATTACCTCTGAAGATCTTCCAGTGGGACAAGATGCGGAGGTGGAAGACAGTGTCATTGATGATCCTGATCCTTTGCAGCCCTGGGCTAATGTGTTTGTTTATGTCTTAGTTATTAACAAAAAAGTTTAAAAAAATAATAATTTTTAAAATAGAAAAAACTTATAGAATAAGGATATAAAGAAAAAAAATTCTATAGCTTATACAATGCATTTATGTTTTAAGCTAAGTGTTTTTCCAAAAGAATCAAAAAGTTGAAAAATTAAAGTTTATAGAATAAAAAAGTTACAGCAGCTAAAGTTAATTTATTATTGAAAAAAGAAAAATTTTTTTGAAGAAAGAAATTTAAAAAATATATTTAGTGTAGGCTTTGAGTACCGTGTTTATAAGGTCTACAGTGTTTATAAGGTGTTCAGTAATATCCTAAGGCTTTCATAGTCACTCACTGCTCACTCACTGACTCACCCAGAGCAACTTCCAGCCCCGGAGGCTCCATACATGGTAAGTGCCCTTTAGAGGTGCACCATTTAAAATCTTTTATGTCCTATTTTTACTATACCTTTTCTGTGTTTAGATATATAAATACCACTGTGTTGCAATTTCCTACAGTATTCAGGACAGTAACACGCTGTACAGGTTTGTAGCCTAGAAGCAATAGGCTATACCACATAACCTAGGTGTGCAGTAGGCTGTACCGTCTAGGTTTGTAAGTTCCCTCTGATGTTTGAGTAATGACAAAATTGCCTAACAACATATTTCTCAGAATATATCTCCATCATTAAGTGAATCATAATTGCATTTTCTTTGGTCTAAGCTGTGGACTAAGAACTTTACATGTGTTATCTCAGTTTATCTTAACAGGCCAATGAGGTAGGTATTGGAGGCAGGAATTAGTAGAAACAACTTGCTCAGAGTCACACAGCTGGAATGTGGCAGAGCTAGCCTTTAAATCCAGGTCTCATTCCAGAGCCCACATTCCATATTGATATGCTTTAATGCCTCTGCAGGATAATTTTCTAGAAATGGAATTGCTGCTTGATGCCATTTTTTTCATATATAATAGGAAGCAATAGGAGTGTTATGAACAGAGAACTGACATAGACATTAGTATTTATTATTAGGGTGAAAGATCACCTTAGTTACATAATTACAGAGCATTAAAGTGGGAGCAGGGATGGAAATTAGAAGGCAGGGTTTGGTCAGGAGGCTTGTATAGTCTTGATGCCCAATTCTTAAAAAGTCAGGGGCTTTTGAAGGGTTTGAGTCCTATATTGTTAGCTTAGGAGGAAATGCTGGTGCCAGTATACATTCTGTCATAGGACCACAGAAAGGAGAACACATAAAAACTGTTAGTATTATTTGTGATGTAAAAATGGTATACACACAACACAAATTCAAAGCATATCAGGATGTTTAAGGAAAAATGGGTCTTCTTTCTACCTTGCACCTTTCAATTCCACTATCATTAATAGTTACTTATGTCTTGCCATCAATTAGAGAATTTCTTAAGTAGGTTTGATAGAAATTGTGATGTGGAAGAGTCCATTGGAGGCTATTTAAAGAAAGTTAAAAAAGGTAAGATCTTTGAGATCGCTAAGGAGGTAAGCAAGCATCGTATTTGAAGAAAGAGCAAGCCACCCCCCAATTTGTCTTCTTCCCTTCAGGACCTCTTACTGCTCAAGGTGTCTACCTTGAGCCATGATTCCATTAGTTTTTCTCTTTTAAAATTAAATTATTATCACTATTCATTAGGGCAGGAATTTTATCTGTTTTGTCATTGTTTCCCTGATTGCTAGCATATAGTCAGCACTCAATAAATGTCTGGCCAAATACCTAAAATTATGCTAAGAACAGCATTGATTGCTCAGCCTCCAGATGCTCCTCTTTGAGGAAACTGAGAAGCTCAGGGAACTGTGAAGATATTGTGTTTATACTCAATGAAGCCAGGGAGGAAGGTCTCCCCTTGACCTTGCAGGTGCTGGAAGAGAGGAGGCTAGATCCTGGGAGGAAGAATAGGACAGGGGGAGGGTGGCCAACAGAGAACAGATTTGAGGAAACCATTCAACATGGGCCCCATAGGGCCCAAAAGGTAACTTAATGGGATAACACATACTGCGTGTTTCCTCATCCTCTGACCTCTATGTGTGTATATCATTGATTCCTGTTATTTTTGCAAAACTCTCAGATAACCAACTTTCATAGGCTTTCCCAAGAATCAATGGGTGTGGATATGCCATAACTTGTTTAATCATTTAGTAAAAATTTTGTTTCCAGGTTGGTGCTATTGTAAATAGACCATTATAAATATTTGCAACTAAGTTCTTGGGTAAACATAAGTTTTAATTTCTCTTGGGTAAATACCTAGGAGTGGGATCCTTAAGTCATATGGTATGTAATTTTTATCAGAAACTGCCAACTGTTTTCCAAAATCACTATCATTTTGTATTCCCACCAACAATGCATGAGAGATGCAGCTGCCTCACATTCTCAAACCAGCATTTGGTATTGTTAGATTTTTTTTATTTTATCTATTCTATTAGGTATGCAATAGTATCTCATTGTGGTTTAATGTTTATTTCCTTAATTATTGATCATGTTACACATCTTTTCATTGACTTCTTTTGACACGTCTTTAATGAGTATCTGTTCAAATATTTTGCTCACATTTTAAACTGAATTTCTCGTTTTAAAACCTGCTTTTTGGAACTAATTTTAGAGTTACAGAAGAATTACAAAAATAGTATAAAGAATTCCCATATACCTCTCACTGTAATTTAAATCTAATATTAATCTTACATAACCATACTGCAATTATCAAAACCAGAAAATTAACGTTGGTATAATAATATTAACTAACTGTGTCTCTTATTGCAATTTCCCTAGTTTTTTTCACTATGTCCTTTTTCTGTCCTTGGAGCTTTTTTTAAATTAAAAAAATTTTTTGTGGGGACATAGTAGGTATATATATGGGGTACAGAGATACTTTGATACAGGTATGCAGTGTGTAATACTTACATAATGGTAAATGGGGTATCCATCCTCTCAAACACTGTGTTACAAACAATTCAATTATACTCTTTCAGTTATTTTAAAATGTACAACTAAATTATTATTGACTATAGTCACCCTGTTGTGCTATCAAATACTAGGTCTTATTCATTCTTTCTAACTACTTTTTGTACCTGTTAACCATCTCCACTTCTCCCCCATACCCTCTACCCCCATACTATGCTTCCCAGCCTCTGGTAACTCTCCTTCTATTATCTATCTCTATGCATTCAATTGTTTCAGTTTTTACTTACCACAAATAAGTGAGAACATGCAAAGTTTGTCTTTCTGTGTCGGCTTATTTCAGTTAATATGATGACCTCCAGTTCCATTCATGTTGTTGCAAATGACAGGATCTCATTCTTTTTTATGGCTGTATAGTACTCCATTATGTATATATACCACATTTTCTTTATCCATTCATCTGTTGATAGACACTTAGTTTGCTTCCAAATCTTGACTATTGTGAACAGTGCTGCAACAAACATAGGAGGGCAGATATCTCTTCAATATCTTGATTTTCTTTCTTATGGGTATATAACCAGCAGTGGAATTGCTGGATCTTGTTGTAGCTCTATTTTTAGTATTTTGAGGAACCTCCAAACTGTTCTCATAGTAGTTGTACTAATTTACATTCCCACCAACAACATATGAGGGTTCTCTTTTTGCCACATCCTTGCCAGCATTTGTTATTGCCTGTCTTTTGGATAAAAGCCATTTTAACTGAGGTGAGATGATATCTCATTGTAGTTTTGATTTGTATTCCTCTTATGGCTAATGATGTTAAAACATTTTCAAATGTCTGCTATTTGTATGTCTTTTTTTTAGAAATGTCTATTCAAATCTTTTGCCTGTTTTCAAATTTGGTTATTTGACTTTTTCCTATAGAGTTGTTTGAGCTCCTTATATATTATGGTTATTAATCCCTTGTCAGATGGGTAATTTAAAATATTTCCTCCCATTTTGTGGGTTTTCTCTTTGCTGTTTCCTTTGCTGTACAGCATCTTTTTAACTTGATGTGTCCATTTTTGCTTTGGTTATCTCTGCTCGTGAGGTATCACTCAAGAAATCTGCCCTATCCAACGTACTGGAGAATTTCTTCAGTGTTTTTTATTTTCCTTTTTCCCCAATGTTTCCTCTTAATAGTTTTATATTTGAGGTCTTAGATTTAAGTCATTAATCCATTTTCCCCAACGTATGTTCTTGGCACCTTTGCCAAAAATGAGTTCACTATAGGTGTATGGATTTGTTCTGGGTTCTCCATTGGTGTATGTGTCTTTTTTTTCCCCAGCATCTAGTTCTGCCACTCAGGCTGAGTGCAGTTGTGTGATCTTATCTCACTGCGACTTCCACCCTCCTGGCTCAAGCCATCCTCCCACCTCAGCCTCCTGAGTAGCTAGGACTACACGTGTGTGCCACCATACCTGGCTAGTTTTTGTATTTTTTGTAGAGATAGGGTTTTATTGTGTTGTCCAGGCTGGTCTTGAACTCCTGAGCTCAAGCAATCAACTGCCTAGGCCTCCCAAAGTGCTAGAATTATAGGTTTGAGCCACCACCCCCAGGCCCTATATGTCTGCTTTTATGCCAGTACCATGCTGTTTTGGTTTCTATAGCTCTGTAGTATAATTTGAAGTCAGATACTGTGACTCCCCCAGTTTTGTTCTTTTTTTGCTCAGGATAGCTTTGGCTATTTTGGGTCTTTTGGGATTCCATATACATTTTAGGATTTTAAAAATTTTTGTGAGGAATGTCATTGGTTTATTGATAGAAATTGCATTGAATTTGTAGGTTTCTTTGGATAGTATGGACATTTTAATATTGATTATTTCAATCCATTAACATGGAATATCTTTACATTTTTTGATGTCCTCATCAGTTTCTCTCATCAGCATTTTATAGTTTTCATTATAGAGATCTTTCACTTCTTTGGTTAATTCCTAGGCATTTAATTTTATTTGTGGCTATGGCAAATGGAATTGCTATTCTGATTCTTTTTCAGATGTTCCTGGATCTTAGTTAGCATCCCACTTTGTATCTTGTTTTTTGTCATTTTTCTTTCATCTCCTGTAAACTATGACAATTCCTCAGTCTGTCCTTTTAGGACTTTTGACTTATTTTGAAGACTACTTGTCAGTTATTTTGTAGGATATTCTTCAGTTTGGTTGCCTGATGACTTATCACAATTAGAATAAGGTTCTATGTTTTTGTTAAGAATAAAACAAAAATGATATTGTATCCTCAGGGCATCATATTAAAGGGTTTTCATGTCAATAAGTCTTACTACTGGTAATATTAACCTTGATTACTTCTTTCAGGTGGTATCAGATGAGTCTTTCCACTGTAGAGTAATTGTTCCCTTTGTAGTTCATAAATAACTTGGGTAGATGTATTGAGAATATAAAAATACTTATTTCCCCTTCAAATTTTTCCAGTAATTTTAACATTCATGAATAGATCTTGTCTGCAAGAATTTTTACTGTGGTGTTTACCAGCTAGTGATTTCTATTTGTCTCTTCTCTTGTATATTACTTGGAATTGTTCTTTAGGGAAGAGGTGTCCTTTCTCCCCATTTATTTATGCATTTCATTGCTTATTTATATTAGTATAGACTCATGGACATTTAGCTTATTTTACTGATTAAAATACAACGCTATCATTATTTATTTTATTGCTTAACCTTTTCCATCTTTAGTTGTTAGGAGCTCTTTCAGGTTAGCTCTTGTGTTATCTGGCAAGTTCACAATCTTGTGTACTTTCATTTTTCTGCCACCGCAAGACATTCATCATGTATTTTTCCCACCCCAGCCCTAGAATCACCTGCCTCTCTGAGGAATTGGAGAAAAGTGAGTAGAAATAAAAATCTGGGCAATTAGTTATGCTCATTGCTACTGGAGTGCCATTGCTTTCAGGCCTATCTAGCATACAGAGCTAGAAAATATGTGTATGTATACCAACACTCCCACATTTATATTTCTGTACATATCTGTCTGTATAGATATTAATAAAAATGAGTTTATCCTAATACTTCTGATTCCAATTCATGACCAGAGGGTTAATTTTAGTTCTTTTTTTGTATGACCCAGGCTGTAGTGCAGTGGCACTATCAAGCGATCAAGGCTCACTGCAACCTTTGCCTCCCAGGTTCAAGCGATTCTCCTTGCTCAGCCTCCTGAGTAGCTGGAACTACAGGTGCCTGCCACCAAGCCTGGGTAATTTTGTATTTTTAGTAGAGATGAAGATTCACCATGTTGGCCAACTCCTGACCTCAGGTAATCCATCTGCCTAGGCCTCCCAAAGTGTTGGAATTATAAGAATGAACCACATGCCTGGCCCATTTTAGTCTTTCTTTATAAGTTTTTCTTTAATAGTGAGAAGTCTAGCTTTTTCTTAATCTACAATATATACTATTTAATTATTTGATTCTAGTACACTTGTAAATTGCTTCAGAATAGCTAACCCATATATTTGGGAGAAACACTTTAATAACTGTATTATAGCATTTGTGTGCTACTAATTTTTTCTTTAATCTTATATTTTATTTTATTTTATATTTAGTTATTTATTTTTTGAGATGGAGTCTTTCTCTGTCATCCAGGCTGGAGTGCAGTGGCACAATCTCGGCTCCCTGAAACCTCCGCCTCCCAGGTTCAAGCAATTCTGCTTCAGCCTCTAAAGTAACTGGGATTACAGGCACTCACCACCACATGTTCACTCAGGATACTATTTCCCAAAGTTATTTAGGCTAGTTGTTTTCTTATTCATCCTTTTCAGTGTGGTTATTTATTTGTAATACAGTGAGGTCCATTTTTACTTTTTGTATTCTGTTTTGGGTTTCTCAGTTTCCTTGTTAGTTTTAATTATTTGTTTATTTTGGGGGGATACATGAAGGATATGTAAAATTTTCTTCACCAGAGAAATCCCTAAGATTCAGGGCAAAAGTTTCTGTCTCTAGGGAGGCTCTCTATGAAAAGCCATCTCAGTTTAGTGTGGTAAGGACCACTGGACATTACAATGCATTTTTGTGATGATAGAATAGTAACTGGCCTCTTTGAAGAGAGATTAAAATGGCTCCCCAGAAACTCCAAATACTGCCCATCCACTCAATGGATCAGACAGCCTTACCCCTTAAATCTCCACCTGCTGTTACTGGATTGAGCAGAGTCTTTTAAGGTGATCTGTCCAATAGGCACTAGCTTTTGCATGCTGAAGAATGAGCAAGGAATGCATCAGAGATGTGTCCCACTTCTTTCCCCCATCTCATATCTCAATATGTTTTTTTCTCCCCATAAAAATAAATTTACTACAGTCTAATTTCTCTCTCTTTCTGGATTCTTCCTTTTGATTTATTCCTTTACAGACCTGTTCTTTGATTTCTTTTTTTTTTTTTTTGAGACGGAGTTTCGCTCTTGTTTACTCAGGCTGGAGTGCAATGGCGTGATCTCGGCTCACCACAACCTCCGCCTCCTGGGTTCAGGCAATTCTCCTGCCTCAGCCTCCTGAGTAGCTGGGATTACAGGCATGCGCCACCATGCCCAGCTAATTTTTTGTAATTTTTTTAGTAGAGACGGGGTTTCACCACGTTGACCAGGATGGTCTCGATCTCTTGACCTCGTGATCCACCCGCCTCGGCCTCCCAAAGTGCTGGGATTACAGGTGTGTGCCACCGCGCCCGGCTGATTTCTTTTCTTTTCCCTCCCATCGCTTTCTGAATGATCTTAGTCTTCTATCCACAAAGGGCTATGGGACTGACCTGATACCACACATCTGTGCTTGATCTTACCAGGCTTGCTCTGGATAAGAAGGGTCTTTCTAACAGGAATCATAATTCCCCCACCACAAACTGCAGAGGCTACAGCTCCTGATTCGACTTCTTTCTTGTGTTAAATCAGGTCAGACTTCTTTCTTGGGTTAAATCAGATATATGTGGATAAGTCACATCAGGGAGCCCTTAGAACCAGAAGAGATTCAGAGACCTCTGCTCCACAAGGTGGGCAGGCAGCATTTACTGACAGAAACTGGAAGGGAGGTATAGAAACATTTTGATTGGTTACAACTTGGCATTTGCCTAATTTGAACATGGTCTGATCAGTTGGCTGCTGTGATTGACTGAGGCTCAGCTGCTGTGATTGGATGAGATTCAATTTGTTTCAAAACTATGTTCCTAATTTAGGCTTTCAGTTAATTTACATCCCAAGATAAGTTACAGTTTGTTACTAGGGACTCAAAGTATGGAGGAATCCTCTGGCCAGATTTAGTTTAACAGTAAGTTCCCTAGACTTAGTTTTAGGCTAGACTAATAGAGGTAGGGCTAAGAGGGGTCAATAAAAGCTGGAGCTTATTGTAAAGATCAGAATAAGGAATTGCTTGTGCTATAGATCGATTGCAGAAATGTCCCCTTTTTCCATATACCAGAATTTTTGCGGTTTGGCCATGTAGCTCCTCCCATAAGAAATGAAGACTACTTCACTCCTTGAATCAAGCCTTATGATTTACTTTGGCCTGTACAGGATATGGCAAAAAATGACAGTATAGGAGTTCTGAGTTAGGCTTCATGAGTTCTTTCATGTTTCCACACCTTCTCTTGTAATTGTGCCTCTGCCATGTGACCAAGCCCAGGCATGCCTGCTGAATGATGAGAAACACATAACCTAGTTATACCTGTCACCCAAGTCAAGTCAGCCCTCTGCCACACATGGAGAGGAATATCTTAGACCAGACAGCTGACCTGACACTTATGGCTACAAATGCATATATAAATAAGTCCAGCTGAGATCAGCTAAGCCTGGCCTAGATAAGCAAAACTATCCAGCTGACCTATAGACTCATGAGCTATTGTAATGGTTCTTCAAACCACTAAGTTTGGATTGGTTTGTTACTCAGCAATAACTAGCTAATACAGCCTCAAAAGCACATCATATAAAGAATTGTTAAAGAACCCAATAATGAAGCGGGGCGCAGTGGCTCAAGCCTGTAATCCCAGCACTTTGGGAGGCTGAGGCGGGTGGATCACGAGGGTCAAGAGATTGAGACCATCCTGGTCAACATGGTGAAACCCCGTCTCTACTAAAAATACAAAAAATTAGCTGGGCGTGGTGGCGTGTACCTGTAATCCCAGCAACTCAGGAGGCTGAGGCAGGAGAATTGCCTGAACCCAGGAGGCGGAGGTTGTGGTGAGCCGAGATCACGCCATTGTACTCCAGCCTGGGTAACAAGAGCGACACTCTGTCTCAAAAAAAAAAAAAAGAACCCAATAATATTGTCCTTGTAGAAAAGAAGACTCAGGAAGCATGTGATAGCTCTGCATGTTGTGGGGTTTAGTGGTTCTAGAAAAGCCTAAAAGCCAGAGGACTGTGATGGCCAGAGGACAGAGCAAAGACAGTGTTTCCTTACAGAGTAGTCTGAACTTCTAGTTTGGAAAAGAAAATATGTGCATTTCCGGTCGATCCAATGTGAACCATGATCTGGAGTAATTTGACATAGATTCAATAGGGTAACCTGCAGGGGGTGTTAAGATCCTAAAAGAGGATCTGTGGGGTGGCCTTTCAGAAACAGGGGCCTAAAGGATAGTAATAAGTGGCTGGCTGGTGGGAGTATCAGATGTGTTAAGGGAATATTCTGAGAGATCACCAAGCAAGTCTCTGGTGAATCCACAAATATAGTGCAGCAAGATTCCCAAGAGCATCAAGGCCAAAACACTGCAATACTTCTCAAGTAAGACCTGTGCTTGCCCTTTACAGTCCTTCCTTCTGCTCCTCAACTCTGCAGGGGCAGAGTCTACCTAGTTATGAAAGATGAGGGGTGGAAAAAATATGTATATATATATTTACATAAATACATATTTCCTGTACCTTTTATTATAATTATTTTTAAACACTATTTTTTGGAGCAGTTTTAGGTTCCCAACAAAATTGAGTGGAAAGTATAGAGATGTCCCTTTTCCCCTTCCTTTATATATGCATAGCCTCCCCCATTCTCAATGTTCCCCACCAGAGTGGTGCACTTGTTACAATAGATGAGCATCCATTGACACATCATAATCACATGAAGTCTGTAGTTTACATTAGGGTTCACTCTTGATGTTGTATGTTCTGTTGACTTGGACAAATAACAATAACAAATATCCACCATTATAGTATTGTCTTAGTCAGTTTTCATGCTGCAGATAAAAACATACCCAAGACTGGGTAATTTATAAAGGAAAGAGGTTTAGTGGACTCAGTTCCACATGTCTGGGGAGGCCTCACAAATGGTGGAAGATGAAGGTGGAGCAAAGGGACGTCTTACATGGTGGTAGGTGAGAGAGAGGGAGAGCCAAGTGAAAAAGAAAATCTTTTATAATGCCATCAGATTTTGTGAGATTTACTCATTACCACGAGAACAGTATGAGGGAAACCACCCCCATGATTCAATTATCTCCCACCTGGTCCCTCCCACAATAAGTGAGAATTATGGGAGCTATAATTCAAGATGAGATTTGATGGGGGAGGGGAACACTGCCAAACCATATGAAGTATCATCCAGAATAGTTTTACTGCCCTGAAATCCTCTGAGCTCCTCCTTTTCATCCCTTCTTCCCTCAAACCTGGAAAACACCGATTTTTTCCCCCTAGGGACACAGTCTTGCTATGTCACCTAGGCTAGACTTCTATTCTTGGGTTCAAGCAATCTTCCTGCCTCAGCCTCCTGAGTAATCTTTTTCTCTGTCTCCACAGTTTTGCCTTTTCCAGGTGTCATATAGTTGGAATCATATAGTATGTAGCCTTTTCTGATTGGCTTCTTTCACTTAGTATCATGCATTTAAAGTTCCTCCATGTCTTTCATGATTTGACAGCTCATTTCTTTTTAATGCTGAATAATATTTCATTGTCTAGGTGGAATGGAGATTATTATTTATTTGTTCACTTACTGAAAGGTATCTTGGCTGCTTCCAAGTCTTAGCAATTATGAATAAAGATGTTTTACATGGACATAAGTTATCCATCCTTTGGACAGATACCAAAGACTGTGATTGCTGGATTGTATGATGAATATGTTTAGAACCTATCGAATGATCTTCTAAAGTGGCCATATCATTTTGCATTTCCACCAGCAAAGAGTGAGAGTTCCTGTTGCTCTACATCTTTGATAGCATTTACTGTTGTCAGTGTTCTGGATTTTGGCCATCTTAATAGGTGTGGAGCAGTATCTTGTTGTTGTTTTAATTTGCATTTCCCTGATGACATAGGATGTGGAGCATCTTTTCATATGCTTATTAGCCACCCGTATATCTTCTTTGGTAAGGTGTCTATTAAGGCCTTTGGTCCATTTTTAAATCATGTTGTTTGTTTTCTTGTTATAGAGTTTTAAGAGTTCTTTGTATATTTTGGAAAACTCTCCTTTCAGAGATACATATTTTGCAAATATTTCCTAGCCCCGTATTTTTTTTAACCAAGTAGAAAATGACTTTATTGCTTTTAGGGCTGTCATTATAGAGAGAATAAAAAGAAAACACACTTTACAAAGATAATATAAGAACCAGTGCTGAACTCAGACTAAAATTTTAATTTATGTACATATAATTTTTACCATGTATATTTTGTATTCAAAAAATGCAAACACCAAAATAAATTACAAAAAAGATTCTATTCAGAGTTTCTAGTTTTGAGTCAAAATTTCCTCTAGACTATTTGGGTGAGTATCAGAGCTATGGAATGGTCTGTGAATCAAATTAGGAAAGAAATGCAGAACACTAGGAGAAATATTTAGCACTGTTGAATTATACAAGTTGTTATTTTGAAGATATAACAACTTGATTAATCATTAATCTTTCCTTTTTCCTTTTTTACTCTAAGTATTGTATATTATACATTTAAATCTTTCTTTTCTAGGCCAGGTGCAGTGGCTCACACCTGTAATCCCAGCACTGTGGGAGGCCAAGGTGGGTGGATCACTTGAGACCAGGAATTCAAGACCAGCCTGGTCAACATGGCAAAACCCAGTCTCTACTAAAAATACAAAAATTAGCCAGGTGTGGTGGCACATTCCTGTAATCCCAGCTACTTGAGAGGCTGAGGCGTGTGAATCACTTGAACCCAGGAGGTGGATGTTGCAGTGAGCTGAGATTATACCACTGCATTCCAGCCTGGGAGACAGAGCAAGACTTTAGCAAAGTATTTCTTTGCTAAGTAGAATTTAGATGACATGCCGTATAGTTTATTTACTTATTTATTCTTCAACTTTTAGATTCAGGGGATACATGCGCAAGTTTGTCACCTGGGTATATTGCATAATACTGAGTTTTGGGACATGAATAATAGCATTACCTGGGCACTGAGAATAGTACCCAACAGTTAGTTTTTCAACTCTTGCCCCCACTTTTACCTTCCTCCTTCTAGTAGTCTATTGTTGCTATCTTTATGTCCATGAGCACCTGATGTCCAGCTCCCACTTACAAGTGAGAACATATAGTATTTGGTTTTCTCTTCCTATGTTAATTCTCTTAGGAAAATGGCCTCCAGCTGCATCCATGTTCTTGCAAAGGACATGACTTCATTCTTTTGTATGGATGTGTAGTATTCCATAGTGTATACATACCACATTTTCTTTATCCAGTCCATCATTAATGTGTACCTATGTTGATTCCGTGCCTTTTCTATTGTGACTGTTGCTGCAATTAACGTGTGAGTGCATGTGTCTTTTTGGTAGAACAATTTGTTTTCTTTTGGACATGTACTTAGAAATGGGATTGCTAGATTAAATAGTAATTCTGTTTTAAGTTCTTTTAGAAATCCCCAAACTGCTTTTCCACAGAGGCTGAACTAATTTACATTGTCACCAATGTATACAAGTATTCCCTTTTCTCTGCAGGCTTGCCAACATGTTGTTTTTTGACTTTTTAATAATGGCCATTCTGACTGGTGTGAGATGATATTGTGGTTTTGATTTGCATTTCTGTGATGATTAGTGATGATTAGCATTTCCCCCTATGTTTGTTGGTCCCTTGTATGTCTTCTTTTGAGAAGTGTCTTTTGCTCTTTTTTGAATGGGATTTTTTTTTTCTTGTTCAATTATTTAAGTTCCTTATAGATTCTGGATATTAGACCTTTGTTAGATATGTAGTTTGTAAAAATGTTTTCTCCTGTTCTGTAGGTTGTCTGTTTACTCTTTTGATAGTTTCTTTTGCTGTGCAGAAGCTCTTTAGTTTAATTAGGTCCCACTTGTCAGAATTTGTTTTTGTTGCAATGCTTTTCAGGACTTAGTAATAAATTCTTTCCCAAGGTCCATGTCCAGAATGGTGTTTCTAAGGTTTTCTTCTAGGATTTGTATAATTTGAGGTATTACATTTACACCTTTAATCCATCTGGAGTTATTTTTTTTGTATCTGTTGAAATGTAGGAGTCCAGTTTCATTCTTTTGCATATGCCTAGCCAGCTATCCTAACAATATTTATTTAATAGACAGTTCTTTCATCATTGATTATTTTTTGTCAATTTTGTTGAAGATTAGATGGCTGTAGGTGTGTGGCTTTATTTCTGGATTCTCTGTTTCATTTCATTGGTGTATGTGTCTGTCTTTGTACTAGTACCATGCTGCTTTGGTAACTGTCTCCTTATAGTACAGTCTGAAGTGAGCAATGTGATGCCTCTGACTTTGTTCTTTTTACTCAGGATCGCGTTGGCTATTTGGGCTCATTTTTAGTCCCATATGAATGTTAGAATAGGTTTATTTTTTACCCCACATCTGTGAAAAATGACATTGGCAGCTTGATAGGAATAGCATTAAATTTGTAGATTGCTTTGAGCAGAATGGCCATTTTAATGATGTTGATTCTTCCAATCCATGAACATAAATTTTTTTTCTATTTGTTTCTGTCATCTTAATTCCTTTTGGAATTAAGTTTTTTTTTATAGTTCTTGTAGAAATCTTTCACCTTAGTTAGATGTATTCCTAAGTATTTACTGTGTATGTGGCTATTCTAAATGAGATTGTGCTCTTGATTTGGCTCTCAGCTTGAACGTTATTGGTGTATAGAGATGCTACTGATTTTTGTAAATTGATTTTGTATCCTGAAACTTTTCTGAAGTCATTTATCAGCTCCAGAGTCTTTTGATGGAGTCTTCAGGGGTTTTTAGGTATAGAATCATTGTCTGCAAAGAGAGATAATTTGAGTTCTTCTTTTTCTGTTTGGATGTCTTTGATTTCTTTTCTTGCCTGATTGCTCTGGCTAGCACTTCAAGTGCTGTGTTGAATAGAAGTGGTGAAGAAAGTCAGCATCTTTGTCTTGTTCCAGTTCTCAAGGGAAATGCTTCTAGTTTTTGCCTGTTCAGTATGGTGTTACCTATGGATTTATCATAGATAGCTCTTATTACTTTGATGTCAAGTTTCTTGAGGGTTTTTATCATGAAGGGATGTTGGATTTTATTGGAAGATTTTCCACATTTATTGAGATAATCATATGGTTTTTGTCCCTAATTCTGTTTAGGTGATGAATCACATTTATCAATTTGCCTATCTTAAACCAACCTTGAATCCCAGAAAGGAAGTTTACTTAATCATGGTGAATTAACTTTTTGATGTGTTGTTGAATTCAGTTTACTAGTATTTTGTTTTTATCAAGGATATTGGCCCATAGTTTTCTTTTTCTCTTGTGTCTTTGCCAGGTTTTGGTATCAGGGTGATGCTGGCTTCATAGCATGAGTTGGGGAGGAGTCTCTCCTCCTTGATTTTTTGAAATGGTTTCAATAGGATTTGTACCAGCTCCTTGAAGATCTGGTAGAATTTGACTGTGAATCCATCTGGTTTGGGGATTTTGTTTGGTTGGTAGGTTTTTTATTATTGATTCAATTTCAAAATTTGATATTAGTCTGTTCAACGTTTCAACATCTTCCTGATTCAGTGTTGGAAGATTGTGTGTATCCAGACATTTATCCATGTCTCTGGATTTCCAGTTTGTGTGCATAGAGGTGTTCACAGTAGTCTCTGAGGATCTTTTCTATTTCTGTGGGATCAATTGTAGTGTCATCTTTGTTATTTCTGTTGTGCTTATTTGGATCTTTTCCTTTACTGTGCTAATCTAAATAGTGGTCTATTTATCTTGTTTATCATGTCAAATCGTCTTTTGGTTTCCTTGATTCTTTGTATAATTTTTTTGTCTCTATTTCATTCAGTTCTGCTTTGATTTTAATTATTTCTTTTCTTCTTCTGCTAACTTTGGGGTTAGTTTGTTCTTGTTTTTCTAGTTTTCTACATGTCATGTTAGATCATGAATTTGAGATTTTTCTAACTTTTTGAGGTAGATATTTAGCATTATAAACTTTCCTTTTTTTTTTCAGTTTTAACATTTTATTGGGTAAATGATTTCAAAGGTAATAACAATAGTGTCAAAACTACTACAATATCTTTCCACAGCCATACCTTACAGACCCACATAAACCTTCTCATATTTTTTTCTTTTTGTTCATATTTAATATTTTAAAGCCATACATGTATAAAATGCCCATTTCCAATAGTTTCTTCAAACTATTAAGCAATTAAATGTGGAAGGAAGGAGGGCCTACTTATACTGGAAGGGGTTTCAGGTAATCTGTGTTGTCTTACGGTAATCAAAAAACAGGTTGCTAAGAAAGAAGGAAAAGAAGAGCTACTCCAGGTAGCTTTTTGCTCATTACAAGTCTCACCATCGTATCACCAAGAACTCATTATTATGCTGGTGACCGATTCAAAGTAATTTTGGGGAACATATAAAACACTAAACTTTCCTCTTAACACTGCTTTTGCTGTATCCCAGAGATTTTGGCATTTTGTGCCTCTGTTTATTTATTTATATTTATTGCATATCAGGTTTTGGGGTACATGTGAAGAACATGCAAGATAGTTGCATAGGTACACACATGGCAGTGTGATTTGCTGCCTTTCTCCCCTTCACCTATATCTGGCATTACTCTCCATGCTATCTCTCCCAAACTCCCCACCCCTCGCTGTCCCTCCCCTATTTCCCCCAACAGACCCCAGTGTGTAGTGCTCCCCTCCCTGTGTCCATGTGTTCTCATTGTTCAACACCCACCTCTGAGTGAGAACATGAGGTATTTCATTTTCTGACTTGTGTCAGTTTGCTGAGAATGATGTTCTCCAGATTCATCCATGTCCCTACAAAGGACACAAACTCATCGTTTTTGATGGCTGCATAATATTCCATGGTGTATATGTGCCACATTTTCCCTGTACAGTCTATCATCGATGGGCATTTGGGTTGATTCCAGGTCTTTGCTATTGTAAACAGTCCTTGAGGAATCGCCACACTGTCTTCCACTATGGTTGAACTAATTTACACTCCCACAAGCAGTGTAAAAGTGTTCCTTTTTCTCCACATCCTCTCCAGCATCTGTTGTCTCCAGATTTTTTAATGATCGCCATTCTAATTGGCGTGAGATGATATCTCAATGTAGTTTTGATTTGCATTTCTCTAATGACCAGTGATGATCAGCATTTTTCATGTGTTTGTTGGCTTCATGTATGTCTTCTTTTGTAAAGTGTATGTTCATATCCTTTGCCCATTTTTGAATGGGCTTGTTTGTTTGTTTTTTCTTGTAAATCTGTTTTAGTTCTTTGTAGATTCTGGATATCAGCCCTTTGTCAGATGGGTAAACTGCAAAAATTCTTTCCCATTCTGTTGGTTGCCAATTCACTCTAATGACTGTTTCTTTTGCTGTGCAGAAGCTGTGGAGTTTGATGAGGTCCCATTTGTCTATTTTGGCTTTTGTTGCCAATGCTTTTGGTGTTTTGGTCATGAAGTCCTTGCCTACTCCTATGTCCTGAATGGTTTTGCCTAGATTTTCTTCTAGGGTTTTTATGGTGTTAGGTCTTGTGTATAAGTCTTTAATCCATCTGGAGTTAATTTTAGTATAAGGTGTCAGGAAGGGGTCCAGTTTCTGCTTTCTGCACATGGCTAGCCAGTTTTCCCAACATCATTTATTGAACAGGGAATCCTTTTCCCATTGCTTGTTTTTGTCAGGTTTATCAAATATTGTATGGTTGTAGATATGTTGTGTTGCCTCCAATGCCTCTGTTCTGTTCCATTGGTCTATATCTCTGTTTTGGTACCAGTAGCATGCTGTTTTGATTACTGTAGCCTTGTAGTATAGTTTGAAGTCTGGTAGTGTGATGCCTCCCACTGTGTTCTTTTTGCTTAGAATTGACTTGGATATGAGGGCTCTCTTTTGGTTTCACATGAAGTTTAAGGTTTTTTTTTTTTTTCAGTTCTGTGAAGAAGGTCACTGGTAGCTTGATGGGGATAGTGTTGAATCTGTAAATTACTTTGGGCAGTATGGCCATTTTCACGATATTGATTCTTTCTAACCATGAACATGAAATGTTTATCCATCTGTTTGTGTCCTCTCTTATTTTGTTGAGCAGTGGTTTGTAGTTCTCCTTGAAGAGGTCCCTTACGTTCCTTGTTAGTTGTATTCCTAGGTATTTTATTTTCTTCATAGCAAATGTGAATGGCAGTTCATTCTTGATTTTGCTCTCTTTCAGTCTATTATTGGTGTACAGGAATGCTTGTGATTTTTGCACATTGATTTTGTATTCTGAGACTGCTGAAGTTGCTTATCAGTTTCAGGAGATTTTGGGCTGAGACGATGGGGTCTTCTAGGTATACTATCATGTCATCTGCAAATAGAGATAATTTGGCTTCCTCCTTTCCTATTTGAATACCCTTTATTTCTTTTTCTTGCCTGATTGCTCTGGCTAGAACTTCCAGTACTATATTGAATAGGAGTGGTGAGAGAGGGCATCCTTGTCTAGTGCCGGATTTCAAAGGGAATGCTTCCAGTTTTTGCCCATTCAGTATGATATTGGCTGTTGGTTTGTCATAAATAGCTTTTATTATTTTGAGATACGTTCCATCAATACCGAGTTTATTGAGGGTTTTTAGCATAAAGCGCTGTTGAATTTTGTTAAAGGCCTTCTCTGTGTCAATTGAGATAATCAGGTGGTTTTTGTATTTGGTTCTGTTTATGTGGTGAATTACATTTATAGACTTGCATATGTTGAACCAGCCTTGCATCCCCGGGATGAATCCTACTTGATCATGATGGATAAGCTTTTTGATGTGCTGTGGCAATCGGCTTGCCAGTATATTATTGAAGATTTTTGCGTCTATGTTCATCATGGATATTGGCTTGAAGTTTTCTTTTTTTGTTGAGTCTCAGCCGGGTTTTGGTATCAGGATGATGTTGGTCTCATAAAATGATTTGGGAAGGATTCCCTCTTTTATAGAGTTCATAAATCAGGGCATCAGAACCTTTCTCCAAGGAGACCAGAAGACCAGCTCTGCCGCCACCTTGGCAGAGTCTGGAGAGCAGCCACTCCCTCCACCCCTCCATGCTCTGAAAAGACAGTCCTTAAAACTTGGGGGTGGGGTAGGGGCAGGGTGTCATTGCCCAGCTGGTGGCCAGAGCTAACTCTGGCTCCTCAGGCCACACAAGTTCACAGTCCTTCGCTCTTGGGCACCAGGTTCAGCCTCCAGGAAGGGGTTTGGTGAAGTCAAGTGGGCAGGGCGAAGTTGGGGCCCATCCATGCCATCCGGCTTCCAGCAGGAAAGGTTCCCAGGGTCCCAGGCCAAACGGGCACCAGCTCCTGCATTCAGGAGGTGCCAGGACGGCCGGGTCAGTGGCAGAATCTTCTTTCGTCATTGGAGATGACAAGTTCCGGAGCGAGCTCCACTGTCTGGATGGGGAGATGGGGCCCGTTGGGGGGTCCAGGGGCTGACTTGGCCAGGACCACCTGCAGGCTGAGGATGTAGTCGATGACGTGCTGTAGGATTTCCACCTGGCTAAGCTGAGTGCCCCTCGGGATGCCGGGTATCAGTTCCTGCAGGCGGGAGTAGCAGTGGTTCATGTCATCCAGCAGGCTCAGCGGCTCCTCGGCCACCGGACCCTTGCCTCGGTCGCGGGCGATGGCCAGACTGTCTACTCTTAGCGTTTTTATGTGAGAAGTTCACATTCCTTTGTATGTGATCTGTCTTTTTTCACTAGCTGCCTTTAAGATATATATATATATATTTTTAGCATTGACCTTGAACAGTCTGGTGACTCTATGTGTTGGCAATGTTTGTTTTGTACAGTATATTGCAGGTGTCCTCTGGATTTTTTATATCTGGATGTCTACCTCTCCAGCAAGATAAGGGAAGTTTTCTTGAATTATTCTCTCAAATATACTTTCCAGGTTGTTTGCCTTTTCTCTTTCTCTCTCAGGAATATCAATAGTTTGTATGTTTGGTTGCTTTATATAATTCAATATTTCTCAAAGGCATTACTCATTTTTTAAAATTGATTTTTATTTTTGTTAGACTGGGTTAGTTCAAAGGACTTGTCTTCAAGCTCTGAAAAATCTTTCTTCTGCACAGTCTGGTCTAGTGATAAAGCTTTTAATTGTATTTTGAAATTCCTTAAGTGAGTTTTTCAATTCCAGAAGCTCTGATTGATTTCTTTTTAAGATGTCTATCTCTTCTTCTTTTCCTGGGTTGCTCTAGAGGTTTCTTTGTGTTTATTTTTAATCTTGTCTTCAATTTCATTGAGTTTCCTTGCAATTGATGCTTTGAATTATTTATCTGTTATTTCTGAGTTTCCATTTTGATTAGAGACCATTGCTGGAGAGCTAGTGCAATCATTTGGTGGTGTCACTACGTTGAGATTTTTCAGAGTGCCAGAATTCTTGCACTGTGTCCCTCTCATTTCTGGAGATATGGGCACTTCTAACTTTTGTAATTATTTTTATGCAGGTAGGAATTTTTCCTTTCTTTTTTCCCTCCCAAATCTTTTTATTTAAAAAAATTTTTTCTTTTCCCTGTCCCTTTCCCTCTCCCTCCCTAGGAGATGTGACTTTAGAGAAGGCTGGGAAGTGTCTTTTAGTTCTTTCTATAGCCCTATGCATTTATTTTGTCAGATTTTATGTGGGCTTGTACAGTTCATCCAATAAGCCTGGCACTTTCAGGTAAGAGCCAGAAGAAGACAATGTGGCTGGGTATATACTTCATCTTTGCTACTGGCAGAAGCTCTCTGTTGCTTCATACTATGGGCTCATTTATAGAATGTATAGTTATTTGAGCTCCCTGCTCATCCTGGGGCAAAGGGAGACCCAAAGGGTGAGGCTGGACTAGACAGGTCCACGTGCAGGTCCCCTGATGGCACCAGTGCCAAGGGAGAATCCAGTGGGTAGCCATCAGATGCCCAGAGGTGTACCTAGGCATGGAGCTGAGAAAATTTTTTGTCTCTGAGTTCTCTACACAGAGATCAGGGTGGCTTAAGCTTTTAATCCAGGAGAGTCAGGGCTTCAGATGCTTGGAGATCTGCCTGGGTGTGAAATGGAGAGGGTCTTGCTGCACTATGATCTATGTCCAGGAAGAGTAGGGCAGCTTAGGTTGCTGGACCAGATGACTGGGTGCTCTGAATGCCTGATGATCTATCTGCCTGGGTATGAAGCAGAGAGGATCTCTCTGTAACAGGACTGCTAAACAGGAAGGGTAGGGTGTCTCAGGCTGCTAATCTAATGAGCAGTGCTCTGAATGCCTGGAGATCTGCCTAGGTGTGGAGCAGAGAAGGTCACCACCCACACCAAGATCTCTGCACAGGAGGACTCGGCGGACTCAGGCTGCTGGATGAAGCAAGAAGGTGCTCTGAATGCTGGGACATCTACCTGGGTCATACACCCAGATCTCTGCAAAGGAAGGGTTAGGTGGGCCAGGCTGCTGATCCAGATGAGCAGATTCTCTGAATGCCTGGAGATTTGCATGAGCATGGAGCAAAGAGAGCCCTATAGCAGCAAGATTTATGTCCAGAAGGTGTGGGAGGCTCAGGCTGCTGGTCCAGGAAAATGGGTGTTCCAAATGTCTGGATTTCTGCCTGGGGGTGGAGCAGTTAAGAGTCCCCACTGCACTAAAATCTCAGGGGAGCAGGGTGGGGCAACCAAGCTGGCCCTGACTGCAAGTCTCACTGCCCAGGAGAAACTGCAGTTGTAGCCTGTGTATCCCAGCACCTTCTGCTGAGGCCCCTGCTCCACTCCCCAGCAGGCACTCCAATCTTTGGACTGAGATTAAAACACCTATGCAGCCATGCTACTCGGTTGCCAAAGAATGGCTTACTTTGTATGTGCCCATGTTAGAAATGGTGTCCTGCTTCTAGTTCTGGATCTGGGAAAATGCCTGCAGCTTTTCCTGGTGTCTTTCCCTAACAGCGTCTCCAAGTCTTTCCCGAAATTAACTCCAGGGCTCAGGAGAAACAAAGTGCTCTCCCTTGGCCTGCGTTGCTCAGATCCCCAGTGGAAAGGTCAGTCACAGAGAGGGGCTCTCTGCCTCTCTCATGTACCAGGGCTTCATTAACTTTTACCAGCTGGACACCATCATGGGGGCTGTTTGCCAATGTTCTCATCTCTGGGGTGTCCTTCATGATTCCGGTGGATTCCCATTTTCTTTCTTGAATAAAGTTCACAGAGTTCATCTTTAGGTACTATCTTGCTATTTCCAAGTGGCTGAGGTATGCCGAAAGCCTCTAATCTGCCATCTTGGAAACTAGGTTACAATTTTTTTTTAATTAAAAAATTTTTTAAAGCATTTTATTTTCTTGAGACAGAGTCTTTCTCTGTCTTCACCCAGGCTGGAATGCAGTGGCAGAATCTAGGCTCACTGCAGCTTCCACCTCCTAGGCTCAAGCAATCCTCCTGCCTCAGCTCCCCAAGTAGCTGGGACCACAGGCATGTGCTACTACACCTGGCTAACTTTTTTAGTTTTTGTAGAGATGGGGTCCCACTATGTTGCCCAGGATGGTGGTGAACTCCTGGGCTCAAGTTATCCTCCCATGTCTGCCTCTCAAGTAGTTGAGATTACAGATTACAGGTGTGAGTCACTGCACCTAGCTGGAATGGTGCTTTTCTTTCTTTCTTTCTTTCTCTCTCTCTCTCTTTCTTTCCTTCCTTCCTTCCTTCCTTCCTTCCTTCCTTCCTTCCTTCCTTCCTTCCTTCCTTCCTTCCTTCCTTCTTTCCTTCCTTCCTTCCTCCTTTCTTTCCTTCCTTCCTTCTTTCTCTCTCTTTTTCTTTTTTTTTCTTTTTTTATTTTTTTCACAGATGAAACTGTGCTTAACTTTGTAGCATGTTTCAGTCACTTTAAATGTTTGGAGCTCATGCCTGAATGCATACAGGTGGTTGCATGTCTTTCAAAAATTCATTCTGATTATGAGATTCTTGAATCTGTGCCCTTTCCTCTGGTAATTCCTTGATGAAACCTGAGTTTACTTGTCACCAAGGCACTGAGGAGAAGTAGCAAAGTCTAGATTCCTCTTTTCCTTTGGGTAATAAATTATATTTCAGTGTTTGAAAATTCCCATTAAAAAAACATGAGGTTTATTGCAGTTCCAAATCACATCTTGGTATAATTTATAGTTTAATATCTAAGCTATTTCACTATTTTCTTCAAAAAAATAAAAAGGAGGAGGGTGGCAACAAAAGCTAGCAGATGGTGACAAGAAAACTAGCATGCGAGATCCCATTTTCAATGCCTCTATCATTCAGGAGAACTTTAAGAGGAGGAAGGACATCAATGCAATATAAAAGCAGAGAAATGGATTTGTTTCTGATTTAAAAAACACATTCCTGGGACAATGCATTATCTCTATGTGGCAGTTTTCCGCCTGAGGTGACACATTGAATCCGAAAAAGTTTATGCCAAAAAAAATATCTAATAACTCCAAGTCGCATACTAGCAGTGGGATTGTAACATATTGATGAAACATAATCATTGCAGGGAGTGAAAAGAACTTAAGCTTTGAATCTGACAGACCTGAGTTTGAATTTACTAGCTGTGATATCGTAAGAAAGTATTTTAAACACTTAAAGCTTCAGTTTTCTCATCTGTGAAAGGGAATTAAAATTTGTCATGTAGAGTTGTTGCAGGAGTTGAATTAGATGACATATAGACATTAACTAGTTGTGTACCTGGCACATAGTAAGTGCTCAATTAAAGATAATTTAAGAATTGTACCCAATAAGGTTCTGGGAATTTTGACATTTCTTTGACTTCATCATATGACTTCTGTCACAACATCAACTTTCAAGGCATATTTGATTAAAGAAAAATATAAACTGGCATTCCAGTGGTAAAGTTTCTGCATTTTAGTCTTAGATGATAGTCTAGGTATAATGTTGGATGTGACTGCTCCCTATTTCTTGGTTTGTCTACAACCATCAACTCATGGAGAATGTGGACCCAGAAGAAACATATATCATAAGCAAAGAGTAAGAGAGGGCAGGGAAGATTGGGGTGCAAATAATTCTTGGACTGTAACTTGTAAAATACTGTACCTGTGGAGGCTGCTTGATATAGAGGAAGGAGCATGGGCTTGGAGTTTGATGAGTGTGGGTTCAAATCCTGACCCCGACACATATAACCAGTTGTGCAAACTAGACAAATTTTATTCCTCTGAGCTGCAATAAAACATTAAGCATAAACATTAAATACGGGTTGTCATGGAGACTAAATGAAATACTCTGTATAAAGTTCGCGGTGTACTATCGTATGCTCACAGTAAATGGCACAGGAATTAGCAACTCTTGGAAACAACTTTGAATACTGTTGGGTCAGTAGATTTAGGCTATGATTAACTGACCTAAGGCAGAGAACAATGAAAAAGAATATAGAGGAGGGAGAATAAAATCAGATGGACAAGGAAAGGGAAAGAAATGGAAGGGAAAATGAGAATGATAAGGAAAAAAAGATGAAGAAATGATTAAGGAAAGCTTTCTAAAGGAGTGGAATAGAGAAAAAGAACTTGGAGATGATGTCAAAATGTAAACACTATGACTTATATGTACAAAAAAATTAGGTGAGCTCATATTGTTCTGAGCAACAATTTCAACTGATGCAGGAAAAAAGCCACCTTAAATTTGCCTAAGTCTCCTGCCTATAGGTGGAAGTAGATGGTCCCTGTCCAAGCCTTTGGGGAATTAGCACCACAGTGTGCAGTCTTCCTGCCTTGCTTCCACGCCAATTCCAGCTCTTTGAGTTATCACTTCTGCCGGCCCCCACTGGGCTTCTGAATCCCTTCACACTGCGTGCAGCCATGGGTAACCGGAAGTGGAACTGTTTGCTCAGGCCCTGCTATCCTTGCTGCCACCTACTCTACTGCTCCAGAGCTTGTTAATGATGGTGGCAGAGTGAGTGCAGAACTTCTCCCAGAGGCTTCATCTGGCGAACAGGATATTCTTTAATCCTTTCCAGCCCATTTTGTGCTGAGGTTCTGACTCCTTTCTCAGGAACTTTAGTAATGTGGTTATCTTAGTCTCATCTCTTGTGACTGGTCCTCAAGATTTTTGGTTTCAAGGCCCCTTTGTACTCTTAAAAATTATTGAAACCGCAAAGAATTTTTGCTTGAGTGGGTTATTTCTACTGATATTAACCTCATTAGAAATTAAAACAAAAATAGTTACTGATTTATTTAAAAATAAAAACAATCTTATTACTTATTAACATAAATAGCATCTTTTTTTTTGAGAGGGAGTTTCGCTCTTGTTACCCAGGCTGGAGTGCAATGGCGCGATCTCGGCTCACTGCAACCTCTGCCTCCCAGGATCAGGCAATTCTCCTGCCTCAGCCTCCTGAGTAGCTGGGATTACAGGCACGCACCACCATGCCCAGCTAATTTTTTGTATTTTTAGTAGAGATGGGGTTTTACCATGTTGACCAGGATGGTCTTGATCTCTTGACCTCGTGATCCACCAGCCTCGGCCTCCCAAAGTGCTGGGATTACAGGCGTGAGCCGCCGCGCCTGGCCCCATAAATAGCATCTTTAATGAACTATATTTTTTGAAACAAAACAGTCAGAAAAGTAGCATGATTTTACTTTTTTTTGGAAACGTCTTTTATGTGTGGCTTAATAGAAGACAGTGTCTGTTTCAGCATATATCTAATGAAAGATATATGCTTCAGCATTTAAACTGTTAATGATATCATATGTTATGTAGCCTCTGGAAAACTCCACTGCGCCTTCCTGAAATAGTGAGAGTATAAAAAGCAAATAATGTTTTCGTAGAATCATGAAAGTAGTTTTGGCCTTATGCAGCCTCTGAATGGATCTTGTGACCCACAGGAGAATCCAGACCACTTTTGAGAGCTGCTGCCCTAAAACTTTCTCCCTGCCCTACCAAAAGGATTTTCCACATTCCTGTCTGATGAAAACCACTCTTCATTCATTCCCCTCTTCTTCCCTACTAGCTTGCTCCCTTGCCTTCCCTGGTCTGTAGGGAAGGAAGTTGGAGATGAAGATTAATTGAAAGGAGAGGATGGCTGAAAGTGAAATGTTCTTAGGGCAGGGAATAGCAGAATGTTCCCCATTAATTGGTGGGTGGGGCATCCGAACCTTCTACTATGCCTAGTCTGCCTTCCAAATATTATGTTCTTTCAGCCACATTTGTCATGTCTCTTAAATTCATGAGTCCAGCTCACTTTCTTAATGGTCAATTCACTAGTTTGTCATTATCTTGCTTTGGGGAACCAAGGCAGAAAAGATCTATGCTTCCTTTTGCATAATGATAAACATGTATCACATACTATAAGTGTCTAATAACCAAGACCTATAAACTCAGTCCAGAGTGATGAAGCCATATGATTTTTTTTTCAGTGTCTTTCATACCAGTCCTCCTTCCCCACAACATCATCAATCAATCAAATTGCTCTTGTAGTTTGTTACGCTGCCATGGCAACATCTTCCTGCACAGTTAAAAATAAAAATTCTGTGCTCCTGCTGAAATTTAGAGAGAGCAAGAATCTAATTGCCTGGCAGTCCTCACCATGGGAAAACTGATACCTTGGCAAAGGCTATTCAGCCACTTTGGAGAGTCGAGATGAAAAGGAGCCACTGAGTTCTGTCTCTGTCTCTTGGGATAGTACCCATGAAAAAGTGAGGTTGTCTTTTGCAGAGCTGCATTGGTGTTTTTTGTTATGGACCAACTAGAGGCTTCCCAGTTCTTAGGCTCGGCATCTTGACAGACATCTCTGCAGTTTGGCAAATCTATGGGGAAGAAGGCAAAAAAAAAAAAAAAATCAAATGCAGAAGGCTGCTTGGGAGTTTTAATTGCTCTCGTGGATACTTTGGATTGCTTAGTAAGCAAAAGATGTCTTCAGAGATTTGAGTTCTCTCATAGACCCTGAGACAAGGATTCAAGGCAGGTAGTTTATTTAAGAGATACAGGGAACATCAGAGGTGGGAATGGAAAAGTAATATCGAGAAGAAAAGACGGCCAATAAGGGTGTATTATTAACTTAGCAACTATGGGTGACTCAGCACTGTGGGTGACTAGGGCTTAATTCTGCAGGAAATCCCTGAGAATTGGGGTGAAACACTTGCCTTTGAATTGTTCTATCCAAAGAGTGAGGGAGCTGAGGTATTTATACACTGACTCCCAAAAGTCTTTGGCTGAAGGCTATTCCCAAGGGTATTTCTTCCTAGCACTTTTGTTCTGCTCCTTGGTCAGGAGAAGCACTTCAGTTCTATAAAAAGCCTACAGGAACAGAGATGCAAGTATCTGCAGTGAGAGGGCTGTGGATAAAGAATAAGGGTGGGAGACTGATAGTGTCAACTACAGATGCTCAGATTGGGAGTTTTATTTTGGTAAGGTAAAGAAATTGTGTTGACACAAGCTTATAAGAACCTAGCAGCAATAATAGTGAGTGTGAAAATAATAAAAGTGTTTAAAAAAGAATTTTGTGGTTGTTTTAGTTAATTTGTATTTGTATTTATTTATTTTAAGATAGGTTCTCATTCTATTGCCCGGGCTGGAGTGCAATGGCATGATCACAGCTCACTGCACTCTCAATCTCCTGGGCTCAAGCGATCCTCCCACCTCAGTCTCCCTAGTAGTTGGGACTACAGGTGTGTGCCACCATGACAAGCTAATTTATATATATATAGTAGAGATGAGGTCTTGCCATGTTGTCCAGGCTGGTCTCAAACTCCTGGATTCAAGCGATCTTCCCGTCTTGGACTCCCAAATTCCTGGGATTACAGGTGTGAGACACTGTGCCCAACCAATTTGTATTTTTAAAATAGGAATTTTCATCCAAGATGCCAGATCTTTGAATGAATGTTTACATCTTCACTATCATAAAATGGCTTTTTCATCCTCCACTGAGCCCTTGGAACTCTAGTTCTTCAGATCCATGCACTTCATTCCAAAATAGCTTCATGTCACCATATTAGTGCAAACTACCTTCTGTATGTTTTGCTTTTGATTTTGTTTCTTTAAAACTTTTCTAAAGATGACTCCTGAGTTCAGTGTCTTTGAATAATGTGACTGGAGTAACTGACAGAAGATTACCCAGAAGGAGTGCTAGTAATAACTCACAATTATTGAGTGCCTACTGTATACGCTAGGCACTGGACTAACTGATCTCCATAAATCATTTTGTTTGAAATTCATAATCACTCACTGAGAAAGGTACTGTAACCATACCCATTTTATAGAGGAGGAAATGAAGACGCAGAAACTTGTTCAGGGTTCCACATCTATTCAGATTCAGATTCAGGACCCAGGACTGAAATCCAGGTTGTATGCTCCTATAAAATGTTTTTAGTCAACTTTATTATCTTTTTCATTCATTAGTACTTTTTTTCATTCATTAGTACTTTGAAATCAAATTGTTACTTGGGATTGACATTTTTCAATATTTAGATGAACCGTAACACACAATGTCCTGGATTATCCAGGGCTAACCCATCTATAGTTAACCAACCCTGGTCCTAGCCAGGAAGCAATGCTGCTTAAAATCAGATATTCAAGAGACATGTACTATCATTCTTTTTCCCTATAAAGGCAGACAACTGGTAATATTTGTCTCAGGTTAAAGTTGTTTCTTTGTACTTCATGGTAAAAATTCAGGGGCTTCAATTGATTTCAGTTTTTCCAGGCTCCTAAGAGGATGCTGCTGGAGAACAATTTTGCCTCTGGCTAAACAGATCCCCAAAAGATGGGTTTAGCCAATCTGTTGGGGAGGTGAAAGGCTCTTTCCATAGATAAAATAATATATTTTAATTTGTCTGCTTTGGGTGCAAAAAGAGTTATGTAGGAAAATTACTTTAGGTAATTCACCATTTACTTGAAGTGTACATATACACAGGAAGCTGGGAAAAGCTGAAGAACCAGACAGGAAAGGGCAGGACCCACGGAACTGAGAGAAGCAGAATGATCTCAATTCTGGGTTTGGAAATTGGTGTGGTTCAGCCACCTCTTCAAACCATCCTTGAATCCTTTTTGCTCAGATTTCTCATCTTTATCTCCATGTACTCCTCTGCCTCAAATCTTCTGTTTCTCATAGGTTTCTCTCTCTTTTTTTTTTTTTTTTTTTTTTTTTTTTAGCTTTGTTTTACACATGGAGCAACATGAATCCTGGCTTTCATCTATGTCATGACATTTCAACTGCTGTTTGGACAGTTAACTGTCCCAGTGTCAGTATTTTTTGTTTGCTTGTTTAAATGATGAAGGGAGCCAATCAGAATGGACAAGTTTATGTTTTCAAGCCAAGCCATGTGATGGGGCTCAAGAGATGCTACTTGCAAATATGGCAGCTTGTCATCTGTGGAAAAAAAGGCAGGGAGGTCACTCTCACCTTCTCCTTGCTCCTCTTCTGAAGCAGACCATAAAACCAGCTGACCTTCCCTTGAAGGAGGCCGTAAAACTTTCATTCCACAAGTGCCTGTCCTGCACCTTGAGGAAAGCAGCATCCTTATCTCCGAAGAACAGACACAGAGAATTATCTGAACAGCTTTGCTAAGTTCCCCCCAGTTTATTGCCATTAGATATATCCTGTTATCCTTAGATCTTACTTCTCCAAAACCGCCTCTTTCATCAAACATAAGTGTGCAAATACACATTTTCCATGTGGCACATATACACCATGGAATACCATGCAGCCAGAAACAAGGATGAATTCATATCCCTTGCAGAGACATGGATGAAGCTGTAAACCATCATTCTCAGCAAACTTACACAGGAATTAAAAACCAAACACCACATGGTCTCACTCATTAGTGGGAGTTAAACAATGAGAACACATAGACACAGAGAGGGAAACATCACACACCAGGGCCTGTTTGGGGGTGAGGGACTAGAGGAGGGATAGCATTAGGAGAAAGACCTAATGTAGATGACAAGTTGATGGGTGCAGCAAACCAGCATGGCACATATATACCTATGTAACAAACCTGCACCTTCTGCACATGTATCCCAGAACTTAAAGTATATTAAAAAAAAAAAAAAAAGAAAAGAGAAAACCCAAATACACATTTTCCTATTTCTTTGGGTCTTTCCTTTCTGAAGGTGCCAGAGTCATGTATAATGTATATTAGATAAATGTGTGTGCTTTTATCTTGTTAATCTGTCTTTTATGATAGGAGCCTCAGCCATGCACCTTGTGATGGATGAGTAAAAGTTACTAGTTTTTCTCCCCTACACATATCACAGGCCTAATTGGCATATGGCTTATTGGCCCTTAAGTTAGGTGACTGCCCCTAGTCCACTTAGCTTTGGCCAGGTACATGTGGTACAACCCCTTCAGAAATGATGTCTGCAAGGGGTCTGGGCAGGTATCATGATGGAGATCTTCTGTGCTGCTTTTTGATTATCTTAACCAAGTGGCATCTGACTCTTCACACGTCTGTTACCAAAAGCGTGCAGGTCTGATTTTAGGTATCAACCAGACAATAGACACACTCAAGGGAGCTCAGTCTTGAGTTGTCTGTTAAAGACACAGCCACAGTGTTTTATACTTGACTAAGGTTAACTAACAGCATTTCTAATCATCTAATCTTCTAGATTTTCCAGGCTATATCTCATCGAATTACAGCTCCAGAAAAATCACATACCTGGACTATATTAGTTTATTTCTCTGGAGAATAGCCTTCTGAAAATGATGATTTAATATTATACCCTTGAGGTTATATGAAATGTTCACATGAAAAAAAGTTTGCTTCTTTAAAATTGCTCTAAAAGTTACCTATTATTGTCTAGTGTTCTTTAGGTAAGGATTCATACAATAATTTTCTCTTAGATTTTAGTGCGAAGGAAAAAGCTTTGTTTCTATTTTAATAAGTGAGAATTACAATGTTCTCCAAATTTCCTGTTTGCCACTGAAAAATCTAAAACAAAATTTAGGACTGAATTATAATAACTGCCCTTAGCCTGGGTTTCTGATATAATAATCTTCCTCCTCTCAAGTACATGCTTTTAATATTTTATTTATTTATTTGCGAGACAGGGTCTTGCTGTGTTGTTCAGAATGGAGTGCAGTGGCACAAACATGGCTCACCACAGCCTCTACCTGCTGGACTCAAGCGATCCTCCTGCCTCAGTCTTCTGGGTAGCTGGGCGTATAGGCTGGCACCACTTTGCCTGGCCAATTTTTTTTATTTTTTGCTGCCCAGGCTGATCTTGAAATCCTGGGCTCAAGCAAGCTTCCTGCCTCAGCTTCCCAAAGTGTTGGGATTACAGGCTTGAGCCACCAAGCTGGGCTGATGTTTTATCCTTATTTTAATGATTGAGAAGCACATGTGTTTATTGTGTGAACCATATCAGGTACTTTTTTGAAATAGCTAGAATACAAGTAACAAATATGGTCTAATATAAAATATTGTCATTTCATATGGAAAATGCTAATGATTTTAGAAAAATATTTGGTGTTTTAGGGGGTCTCCAGGCCAGTTACTTTTTATATTTAACATATAGTAAATGAGATATTAGTTACTACTGTGCTTGTGCTACTAAGAAAATGTCTGCAGGGCCCTTGGCGCAATGTGATGATGATGTATATATGTTGTAGAAAATTTGAATTCAGTAGAGTTTGCACAAAGAGTTTTGTTGAAAGGGAAAGGACTGAGGTTGGTAGCCACTAGTGAAGAATTATTCATTTCAATAAATCAAAGAAAACCTGATAGTAACTGACTTTTTGTAATTGATGTTTTAGAATGCTAGAGGCTTTTGCTAGGTACTTTATTTTTGTTGTTCTGTAATTCTTATATTTGTTCTGGAACAGGTCTTTTTCTTCTCTTTTTCATCTTTATTGAGGTTCAATTGACAGATACAATGCTATATATTTAATGTGTACAACAACATTTTGATATATGTATACATTGTGAAATAATTGCTGCATCGAGCTAATTAACATTAATTACTTCACACAGTTACTATTTCTTTTTCTCTCTCGTTCTTTTGAAGTGGTGTCTTTTATTCTAGGTGCTTTAAGGGGCCAGTTAAAACTTTAGTGAATCAACTATTTTTCTACACAATATTAATAATGGTTTAACAGATTATTTTTTCTATCTAAAATAATCAGGCCAGCTGGTTGTTTTTCGGCATTGTTTGACATGGCTTCAGTAGTCAATTTTAAATAATTATATGGAAACATAAGCCTTCCAGACAGGAAGTCTCTTTTCTGGAAGACAGTAAGCCATGTGGTCTACCAGGGTTACAAACCCGTTTTCTACTGAATGTTTTTTGAGGTTTGCATTTAAAAAGTGAGATTTAGCTGTAGCACAAATAAAAGTGGTTGTTAGATTGACTTGCGTCTTTGTGGAGTGATATTTTCTGGGTCACTGGTATTTTCTGCTATTGGATTTAGTAGTATGTCATTGAATTTTTATTTTGAAAATTGCCAACTTAAAAATCTGCAGACATTTTAGCCCTGTCCAGACCTCCAGTGGGCTTGAATAGTTCTTAGTCAACCTCTGTTGTAGAGTGAATTTGCTATTTTTTTCTTTTTTCTTGAGGCTGGAGTGCAATGGTGCAATCTTAGTTCACTGCAACCTCCACCTCTTGGGTTCAAGTGATTCTCTCACCTCAGCCTCCGGAGTAGCTGGGATTACAGGCGTGTGCTATCACAGCTGGCTAATTTTTGTATTTTTAATAGAGACCACTTTCACCATGTTGGCCAGGCTGGTCTCGAACTCCTGACCTCAGGTGGTCCACCCGCCTCAGCCTCCCAAAGTGCTGGGATTATAGGCATGAGCCACTGCACCTGGCCAACTTCTGCTGCAGAATGAATTTGATTTGTTACCTTGGAACATTTTCCTACAGCCGTTTGTTCTTTGCTTTCACTTTGGAAGAGCTGTGCAGTTGCTTTTGGCACCTGAGTTTGTAACCTTTCCCGAATTTCTCCTTCAAAACCTCTTGTCACAGACCCAAATCCTAAAGGCACATGCTAACTCAGCCCAGATGCCAGGAAGCTCTGTCCCCAGCTGGGCCATCTGACCCTAATGAGTGAGCAGCCATATGTACAGTTAATTAAAACTGCAGTCAAAATAACAAAATGAGTTTTCAGGGTACACTTAGCAATGGCAAGATTTCATTTTATAAAACCTGAAAACCACTGTACAGCCACCAGGAAAAAGGAACAAGCTGCTTATGTTAATTCTATGTCCTTCAGAGTCTCAGTTTAATGGCTATACTGTGTATCTATGTCATACACTGAAGTCCACTGAAAGACATTACCAGAAAGATACAGTAACAAAGAAATCACAGTCTCTGTCCTCCATCAGCTCACAGTCTTATGGGGCACTGTAAAAATTAACATCTCTCCTTCAACGGCTGGCATTCATGATCTCTCTCTCTCTTCTGTTTCCTTTGACTCTCTGTAAGTAGACTTTGTCTCTTACCTTGGTGCTTCCATAGCCCTGCTCCTGCCTCCATATTCTTTATTTTTTTGTAGAAAGTGATTTATTAAAAGAAAGAGAGAAACAGGGGAAGGAGAGAGAGAGAGAAACAGGAGAAGGAGAGAGAGAGAAACAGGAGAAGGAGAGAGAGAGAAACAGGAGAAGGAGGGAGAGAGAAACAGGAGAAGGAGAAAGAAAGAAAGAAACAGCTAATTCTCACACTGAGTGAGAGAATCCAGAAAGATGGAATCCAGGAGAGAAAAGCAGCTTCCACACTGAGTGGAAGGGAATAGAGAGAGATGGAGTTTAGGAGGGGAAGACAGGCTTCCATGAGAGAGTGTGGAAGGGGACTCCAGAGGGAAAATCCAAGGGAGAGAAAGATGGCTTCCACAAAGGGAGTATTTGTGGAAGGGGACCCAAACATGGAGTCCAAAGGGGTGTGGAAGAAGGGGACTTTTAATCTGGGAGGAACCCTCACCTTCTCCAAGACCCCTGGTCAATGAAACGAGTTCCTCAGAACTTCCACTGGAGTGATTGACTCTTAGTTTCTTCCTGTGCCCGTGAAATTCAAACATAAACCGTTAAATCTCCCGGATGGAAAGAGATGGGAGGGGGGCATGGCCCTGAGAAATTCTTGCTCTTAAAACTACACCCCCTTGTGGACCCTGGAAAAAAAACACCATCTCTCATTCCCTCTCTCTGAACAGAAAAACCCAACTTCTGTTGGAACATGGGCGTGCGTCCTCTTTACTTCCTGCTGAAATGGGGCATAGAAGGGGCCCTGCGTTGAGGTTTCCTCCAGAGGGCAGCCTTTTAGGGGTGCAGGTTGATCTAGAGGTCCACGATAGACCTCAGGAGCCAAGGACATCCACGGTTCCTGTGGCAGGATTATTTGTGACCTTACGGTTTGGTTTACAGAATAGCAGCATTTTTCCTAGAAAGAGACAGGTTCCCTTCCCACTATGAAAAGGATACTCGTAGTTTGAGAGACAGCAAAGTTGAGAGTTATAGTCCTATTAATGCCAGTGCATAAATTAGACATGAGTGGTTACTTCCCTGAGGATCTCGTTGGAAAAGCCTATGTAGATCTTCTAATGGCTTGCAGGGATATGAAGGGTTGTCTCCTGGAACTTCAGGCTGGGGAGTGGAGGGTTTTGACTTTCCTCAGGAGGTATCCAAGGCTTCAGCCACTGTGATGAATCCGTGAGTTAATTTCCACTACCTTAACTGCCATTGGGGTAGACAGAATAACTGAAAATTGTTCTTCCCAGGATGGGCCTAGAGAGGGAGAATCTGAGGGAAGAGAATTAGCAAGCACCAAGTCTCCAGGGCAGGAGAGAAATACTGAGAAGGCCATGCAGTGTCCAGCCGGGCGTGGCTGAGGCCAGAACAATATCCTCAGGACTCGGGCTTCCTCTCCCCTAACCCATTTTCCACTGTAGGAAAATGCTCTTAAGGTTGTGAGACATGCCATTGACTATTTGGGGCCTGGAACCAGTTTAACTATGATCTTCTAGATGGAAAAGTTCTGCCGTAGAGAGAGCCAGTCCTAAGCAAGACAGATTATACGCCAAAGTCCCATGGCCTTCTTTTTCTGAATTTCCCCAAATGATTCCATCAATTCAGAACTAGCTCCACCAGGGTTTTGAACCAGCAACCTTGCAGTTGCAGGGCCTACACCTTAACTAGCTGTGCAAACAGGCCACTTTCATTGAGGGGAGGCAGAAAGCTTTCTTAAGACGTATTTTAAATGAGAATGCTACACCCTGAGGTGGCGTGGCCCGCCTAAAAGCTGGAAGGGACTGACAGCCAGCAGCCGCTTCCGCTGCTTCCTTTCCCTCAAAGCCTCATTGGCAGAGGAAAAAACCGCCTCAGTTTAAAAGCCGTGTTCGCCGCTGCTGCTGGGCCGCCGTGAGTTCCCTCACCCCCGTGGCTTTAGGGAGCCATGTTGACACCACCAGAACTACTTGCACGCCTGGGCCACTTCCGCAGCTACTGGCCACACAGGGACCCGTGGCTGGCAGGCAAACGCTCTGGGGAGCCTTTTTACCCTGCTGCCTGGGACTGGGGAATGCCGGAGAGGGCTGCCAGAGCCACGCCCCAGGCTGCCACACTCCCCGGTCCCCCACAAGCTGCAGTTGTACCCTGTCCCTTCCTGCTGTTTACTCCAGCCCATGGCTGCGCACTTGGTTCCACCCCTGGGGCTGGGCTGTTCCCAGTCTGCAGGGAGTGAAAGGCCTGGGGGGCAGTGCTAGCCTGCTCCGTTCCGCAGGCTCACTCAGGTTTTGGTCCCAGAGTTAGTATCTGAAGGTTAGAGAAGGAGAAGGAAAGCAGAGAGAGAGCCTGAAGGTAAAAACCTGTGTTTTCAATGCCCGTGGCTTAGCAACCTGCTCCAGTTCCCTGCAGCTCTGCCTGGCTGCGGCTGCTTCAGGTGTTCCTAAAGAGACAGGACAGAATGGGACCAGTTTTACTCACGATTTTGGGTAAATCTTCTCCAGCTGTACCGCTTTCCTAGCTGTACCCCTCTTTCTGGTGTACCCCTTTTTCTGGTGTACCCCTTTTTCTGGTGTACCCCCCTTTCTGGTGTACCCCTCTCCTGGCTGGCTCACCAAAACGTAATATTGGGGTACAGGGGTTCAGGGTGCCCTCAGCTCCCCTGAGAGGACGTTTCTCCAGGTTCTTGGTCTCCTGCCCCCTCAAGAATGAGAGAGGGGACCACAGCGCAGTGTGCAGTAAATGCTGGACTCAAAGGTGTTTGTAGAAAGTGATTTATTTAGAGAGAGAAAAAGGAGAAGGAGAGAGAAACAGTTAATTCTCACATTGAGTGAGAGAATCCAGAAAAATGGAATCCAGGAGAGGAAAGCAGCTTCCACACTGAGTGGAAGGGAATAGACAGAGATGGAGTTAAGGAGGGGAAGACAGGCTTCCATGAGAGAGTGTGGAAGGGGACTCCAGAGGGAAAATCCAGGAGAGAGAAAGATGGCTTCCACGAAAGGAGTGTTGGTGGAAGGGGACCCAGACATGGAGTCCCCCCTGCCTCCATATTCTGATGGCTACCTTCTCTCCCTTGCTTGACTATGTTTGTACTGTAGCCTGCTGGTATCAACTGGGGAGAGTTGATTGTTAAAAGTTCAGGAGTGATGCGAGTCATTTGCTAAACTGTGGGTAGCTTGAGATTGGCCATCGTGGTGTTTACACCATGGCATTTGGCAAATGCTCTAAACCAGGGCTGCAGTTTTTAAAAAATTATTGATTTTTAAAAAATTTTTAATTTTTAATTTTAAGTTCAGGGGTGCATATGCAGATTTGTTATATAAATTCGTGTCACAGGTGTTTGTTGTGCAGCTTATTTTGTCTCTAGGTGTTAAGCCTAGTCTTCATCAGTTATTTTTCCTGACTGTCTCCCTCCTGTGACCCTCCACCCTCAGGTATGCCTCAGTGTTTCTTGTTTGCCTATCTGAGTCCATGTGTTCTCATTACTTAGCTCCCACTTTTAAGTGAGAATATACAGTATTTGCTTTCTTGTTCCTGTGTTAGTTTGCTAAGAATAATGGCCTCCAGCTCCATCCATGTTACTGCAAAGGACATGATCTCATTCTTTTTATGTCTGCATAGTATTCCATGTTGTCTAAGTACCACATTTTCTTTTCTAGTCTACTGTTGATGGGCATTTAGGTTGATTCCATCTCTTTGCTATTTTGAATAGTGCTGCAGTGAACATATGCTTGCATGTGTCTTTAGGGTAGAACAATTTATTTTCCTTTGGGTGTATACCCAGTAATGGGATTGCTGGGTGGAATGGTAGTTCTGTTTTTAGTTCTTTGAGGAAACACCACACTTATTTCCACAATGGTTGAACTAATTTATACCCCCACCAGCAGTGTATAAGCATTCCTTTTTCTCTGCAATCTCACCAGCGTTTGTAATTTTTTGACTCCTTAGTAATAAACCATTCTGACTGGTATAAGATGGTATGTCATTGTGGTTTTTTGACTTGCATTTCTCTAATGATCAGTGATGTTGAGATTTTTTGGTGGGGAGGGGGACGGGGGAGGGAGGGAATTGGTTGGCCAGCACATGACTTTACTGAAGTCAGGTTAGGGCTTTCATTTTGGATCTCTGGAGCCTAATGGTGCCTGACATATGGTGGGTACTCAGTATGTATTTGATGAATGAATGAATGAATGAATGAATGAATGAAGAGACTATAACTAGGCTCTATAGGACACAAATGGAATAAAACCAACTGACCCACTTTTATGTATAATGAAACTGTCACAAAAATATAATTATTTAAGAGGCCTGTTGAAAGGTCCTCGTCTCCCACCAAAATAAGGTAGTGTGGCAAAACAGACCCTTGCTGTTTTGCACATAATATTCCTGTATTATGTCATTTAGAAAGTAAAGTGCACTTTCTGATTGGTTCTAGGCAGAAGTTTTCTGGGTAGAGCAGAAGGAGAAGCTGTTCAGAGGAGCAAGACAGTGGGAGGTAACACATTAGCAGATGACACAGTGAAAGGAGGATTAGTTTATCCAATTATTATTCTGCTTCAGATCCACCACTGTGCTGGAGCTGAGCAGAACCAGGAAGTGAGTGAGATTTATTCTGAATTATTTTTTATTTTCCTTTTTTTTTGGCCCCTTCTCTGTAACTTTATCTGTTCTCTCTCTCTCTTTCTCTTTCTTTCCTTCCTTCCTTCCTCTTCCTTTTCTTCCTCCCTTCCTCCTCCCTTCCTTTCTTCCTCCCTCTCTCCCTTCCTTCCTTTAACTTTCCTTTTTTTTTTTTGGCCCCTTCTCTGTAACCTTATATGTTCTTTCTTTTCCTTCCGTCCTTCCTTCTTTCCTTCCTTCCTTGCTTCTTTCCTTCCCTCCCTCCCTCCCTCCCTTCCTCCCTCCATCCCTTCTTTCCTTTCTTTCTTTCTCTCTCTCTCCAACTCTTGCCCTGTATCGCCCAGGCTGGAGAGCGGTGTCATGATCTCAGCTCACTACAACCTCCACCTCCTGGGTTCAAGCAATTCTCCTGCCTCAGACACACAAGTAGCTGGGACTACAGGTGTGCACCACCATGCCCAGCTAATTTTTGTATTTTTAGTACAGATGGGGTTTCACTGTGTTGGCCAGGCTGGTCTTGAACTCCTGACCTTGTGATCTACCTGCCTTACCCTCCCAAAGTGCTGGGATTACAGGCGTGAGCACAATGCCCAGCTGACCTTATCTATTCTTTCTAAATAAAATAATCCCTACGCTTTAGACTGAGTTTTCCCTTCCTACTTTTCTATCAAAACTGCCTTGTCTTTTGTTTCTTCCTCCATGAGCTCTCTATTCCTGATTACGACCTCATGTGTCATTCTAACCTGATGCTATTTTAATTCAACAGAGGATCTGTGAAAACAGTAAAGATTAAACCCAAAGCAGAAGAACTCCCAAGGATGGTATTTCAGGCACTGTGGGAGAGGGATGGGGAAAATTTTAGTATGGGAGCAGAGAACATTCTAGGTCATGTACTTTAAATCATATCATATAAGCAATCACCTTTCTTGCCTTCATGTATGGTAAATTCAACTCATTTTCAATCGAAGAGAGCAGGTACCTCCTGACTTAGGATTTGGCATGGAAAAATTTGATGGATGGGAAGAAGGCCAGGCCTAGGATAGGGAAGATGTTCCCTACCTTGGGTCCTGGACATTTGGAGGGTATTAGGAATATGGAGTGTGGGTATATGCTGGGGGTTGGAGGCTGAAGACTGGGGTGTGGTGGGAGGTGAGGCCTCTGAAAGGTATTGGTGGAGGGTGACAGAAGAGCAGAGGGAATCAGAGACAAAGGTGGCCTCGAGCTGGCTATGTGAGTTTGGCCTTTTGAAATACTTCTATTTTTTGTCATGGCTGCAAACTTGTAACAGGACAAGCTGCTTAGACCAAACTTGAAGTTCTGTGATGATGGCCTCGTTTCATCAAATTCACTTTCTTGGGATTATCTAGCCCTCACCCTGACCTCCAAGCCTTCATGGAGAAGCCAGCTCCACCTAAAAGGGAATCCCGAAGAAGGCTTCTTTACAGCCTGTTAAAAGGTTCTGGAAAAGAATTTTTGTTTATGCCAAAAAACAAAAGAGACAGACTCATTTTATTAAAATTCTTTCATTTACCTAAGTGCATGTCTTTGTTTCTCGGACAATCTGTGAGGAGCTGGCAGGTGGGAAGAAGCCAAATCCTCCAGAATATTTTGCAGTGTCGATAAGGTTTAAGTAAAGATTTTATCAAGGCTATTAAGGCTTCAGAAAATTGCATCTCTTCTCTTGGCTGCAGTTTTCTGTCTGGGGAAGAGCATGAGCTAAAGTGCAGATTGAGAAAGTGGCTTTACATTTTCCTCCACTGGGATTGCATTCTAGAAATGCAAGCAACATTTTTGGAAATCATATGAATAGGGAGATGGTGCCAAGCTGGGAGTGAGTTGCAGTGAGGTGCTCGTGCCAATGTATTGGTTTGTAACATACTGTACAAAGCTCAAATGGAAGCGACTGCCTCTTTAAAGGTGTCAGGCAGAAGTAATAATAAAACTGCACATACACTGACCTAGCACTTACTCTATGTTAGGTGCTCTGTGCTAAGTGCTTTCCATGGATTATCCGATTTAGTCTTTTCATACCTTGTGGGTAGTTACTCTTATAATCATCCCCATTTTACAGGTGAGAAAAATGAGGCACAGAGAAGTTGAATAGTTTGCTGTTAGGTAATAGTGGAGATAGGATTGCAAACTTAGGCAGTCTGAAGCCTTAGCCCATCTAACCATTACGCTGCACTGTCTCTTAGCAGTAGAAGGCAGGGCAAAAACTGCAGCAGCAACAGCAGCCATTTACTGAGCATCTACTATATGCCATGCTCTACGCTGTGTTTCTTACATGCGTTATTCGCCTATTTTCTTAACAACACAATGAGGTTGGTACCATTGTATTCCCATTTGACAGCAGAAGCAATTGAGGCATATGCCACATAATCAGTGGGATGGATCTGGGGGTGGAGGTGAAGCATCGGCTTGCCCTGAGCTGCTATAACTGACCACCAGAGTGAGTAAAAACACTAGCAAGAGACCCATGCAAGTTTTCATACAGGCTAACCCTGGGATCTCACATGACTGGTTATGAGCATGTCCAGACCATGCAAAAACATGTGATTTCTCTTAGCCACAGTGCCGCCCGGGGATAGCACTGAGGTTGGGACTTGCCTTCCACAGCAACTGATGCCCTCATTACATTTGGCAAGGTCCTGCCTATTGCTGCTCTGAGCACCTCACTGCCCAAAGCCCAGCCCTCCAAGGCTATGGAGTGGGAAGCCTTTTGGTTGTTGCTGTGGGTAAAGGTAGGTGGACAGACAGTATCATTGGTTGGTTGGTTTGTTGTAATGAAGAAATAGAAGAAGATAATTTCAGGTTTTTCGAGATCACTCAGTTTCTGCTGCCAATATAATTCATCTTTTTCGGGTAAGAAAAGAGGAGCAACAACCAATAGAATGTAGAAGTTGCTAAAAGTAAAGTTTCACGGCTACAAAGATCCTCATACCTTGGACCTATGTGGCCAGGTTCAGGCTCAGAAGTTTATGGAACATGTCTTTGGCTAGCAAGGAAGAATGGGAGCAGATTTTAATTTATCCCTTGTTGGACGTCTCTTGAACTTACATTGCTCCCCAAATTTGATGCTACGGATACTGAGCTGATGGTTCCTCCTTGCTTCCCCCCATTTTAAAAGTCCTATATAATAATTCTTGTGCTTTGGGATTGGCCACTTCACTGACTTATGAAATGAGTGAGGTCTGTGGCCCTGCTATCTGAAGGTTTACTATCAGTGTTGGAGTTATTTTCTTGGTCACAGAGATAGACTTGCAATGATCCATGCTTGTTTTATTGTCCTGAGCCCCTAGTGACTAGAAGGAAGTGTAATCCAAATTTCCTTAAGCCTCCTGTGCTTACATGCATGGGGGAGGTCACATTCCTCTGCTCATGCCTGCGGCTGTTTAACCAATGATCTCCAGCCCCATTCGGATCTCCAAATTATTGCTGGGAGTCTCCGGGACTGCCTCTGTTTCTGTTTGGATTCTTGTCAATGTCTGTGGTTTGAGAGCCGCACCTTGTTGCTGCCACTGTGTAGTCTCCTGATGCTTCTCAAACTGCAAATCCTAACAGTGGCCTTGGTGCCTGGCCCCTCTGCATTTTTTCCTGATCCTAAGCCAGCCATGCTGGATGGCTTTCCTCTGCACAGATCTCTGAGTCTCCCAGAGTCCTGTCTGTGTACAGCTCTTCCAGCTTTTGTCTGCACCCTTCTTCTCCAAAGGCCTCAGACATGAGCCCCATGGGGTTGGCTGGGGTCAGAATCAAATGTGGACTCTCTGTCAGCCCATCCATCATGCCCAGACAATGGCGAATTCCAGGAGTGGGTACAAATTAGTGGGATCCAAAGCTCTCACGTAATATCCAGATTGTTATTCTGACAAATCCAGCTCAAGGATTGGAGTGAAACTCATGTTTCCAATCAGGCCCAGAACACGCTGCTTGGGCCTTTTAAGCTCTATCCCGGCTACTCAGAGTGTTGTGCCTGACCAGCAGCAGTGTCACCAGGGAACTCATTAGCAATGCAGAGATTCAGGCTCCCCACCACCCCACCTACTGAATGCAGATCTGCGCTTTATCCAGATCCCTGGGTGATTTACACACACAGCAGAGCCTGAGAAGCACTGCTCGATGCCAGAGCTGACAGATCAGAGTGTACTTAGGAAATGATGCTGGGGAGATTTCTCAGATCTGGGGAGCCATGCAGCATGATGGGTTTCAAGTAAATCCAGAGATTTTTCTTTTTCCTGTCTTTACTTATCACTTTTATTTAGATTTGGATTTTATTTTGGGATTTTTGATTTTCATTTTAGTCCATAATGGATCTTGATATTGTTTATCAGCTTGCATTCCCCTTTTCCTTCATTCTTCTTGGGTTAAGAACTCTGATAATAGAAAGAAACTATAGAGCTGACATTCAAGGAAAATCCAGAAAATGAATTCCTTTTCATCTTTGGGCAGAGCAGCTCCAATGAATAGAGCACTGTAATAAAACCTTTTTATATGCCTGTCATAGAAAGACAAACCTTTTCCAAAGGAAATAGATTTGGGTATTTGCAAGATATGATAAACAGCCTGACAAAACCCCCGAATTTCCCTTTTAAATGTTCAGTAGAGGGAGGTTTTACCTTCCCTTGTCAGGTAAAAAAAGAATTCATTATGAAAGCCATTCCAGCCGAAACTCAGAAATGAAAACTAGACCGGATCAGAGTGGAAAGCAATGATTTAGAAATGTGTTAAAGGAGTAGTTTAATGAATAAAGTGTCAACTTTCTATAGGAGTAAAAATAAATCACGCATGGGCTTAACCAGTTTTGTCGCCTTGAATTAGCTGGGTGTAGCCAGCTCCGGCACTCTGTAAGGAAACATTAAAATCTAATTCTCCGTGAGATTTGTATAAGTGAGTTGTTGATAATGATGTTAATAATGGCATTGTGTTCACTTTCTGACTTCTCTATTCCAGCCTAATGCTAAAGGGAAAAAAGAAAATGAGGAGCATTTGAATTAAATAGCCCTTATTTTCAAAGTTTCTGCATTCAGCAGTTGGCTTTGAGCCCTAAAATCCATCCATCAAGAAATGACCTGAGGTCCTCATGCTGCAGAGTTGTCTAGACGCTTTGTATTGCTGTCCTGGCTCCTACTTTCCAGATATATTAGTTTTCCAGGGCTATCTTAACAAAGCACCACAAACTGGATGCCCTAAAGATAGAAGGTTATTCACTCAGTTTCTGGAGGCTGAAAGTTCAAGATCAAGGTGTCAGTAGGCTTGGTTCCTCCCAAGGGCTGTGAGAGAGACTCTGTGTCATGCCTCTCCCGTAGCTTCTGGTGGTTTTGTATTCTTTGGCTTGTAGATATATCATTCTGACCTCTGCCTTCATCTTCAAATGACATCCTCCCTGTGTCAAAGTTTCCCCTTTTCTTTTTTTCAGCTTGTGTTTTCTTTTTTATTTCATTGGTTTTAGGGGAACAGGTGGTATTTGGTTACATGTATAAGTTCTTTAGTAGTGATTTATGAGATTTTGGTGTATCCATCACCTGAGCAGTGTACACTGTACCCAGTGCGTTGTAGTCTTTTACCCCTCATCCCATCCCACCCTTACCCCTGAGTCCCCAGAGTCCATTATATCATTCTTATGCCTTTGCGCCTTCATAGTTTAGTTCCCACATGTGAGTGAGAACATATGATGGTTTTAAAAAGCAGAGTTTCCATTTACTAGCTGTCTTCTCTTGTCTGTTGCCATGTTTCACCTTGATTGTGAGGCCTCCCCAGCCACGCGGAACTGTAAGTCCAATAAACCTTTTTTTTTTTTTAAATTGCCCAGTCTCAGGTATGTCTTTATCGGCAGCATGAAAATGAACTAATAGATTAAGTCAGTGACGCTGAAACATTTCTGACTGTGACCCACAGGAGAAAATTAATTTTGCCTTATAATTTATTAGCGCATACAGAACTGATACATTTCATTAAGTAGTACTTACCCTTACACATGCAATACTCTCTGTTCCCTCCCCTCCCAGGCCTTCACTCTCCTTTCCTTCTGTTCCTCCCCTTTCATCCTTCCCATTCCATTCGGTTCTGTTCTCTTCACTTCTCTGGTCTTTTCCACTCCATCTTAAAAATGCTAATTCCTATTTCCTGGATTGATTTTATGATACACTGAGTTGTGAACTGTAATTGGAAAATGCTGTGGTAAAGACCACAAGGCATTGATCAAAATCCATTTGCTCCTTCTCTGGTCACAGGGAGATTACATTTCCTCGCCTTCTGTACATTGAGATGTAACCAGGTGCCTAAGTGCTGACTAGCAGAATGTGAGTGGAAGGAATATGTACAGCTGTCAGGCCTGGCCCATAAAAATCTCTCTGGTGAGTTCCTTTATGTTCCTTTCCTCTCATGGCTAACTGGACGGCAATTCCCAGAGAGGTCTTGGCAGCTGCTTTCTGAAGATGGCAGTGCCATTGTCAGCTTGGGTACTTGGACTGTTATAGACAAAAGAATAAACTTGTTCATTAGACCCCTAAATCTTTGTGGCTATCTCTAAGGACAACTTAGCTTATTTTCACTTATCCAATGACCAAGTAGAGGCTTGACTTTTTCTTTTTTTTAATTATACTTTAAGTTCTGGGATACAGATGCAGAACGTGCAGCTTTGTTACATGGGTATACACATGCCATGATGGTTTGCTGCACTCATCAATCCATCATCTACATTAGGTATTTCTCCTAATGCTCTCCCTCCCCTAGCCCAGAGGTTTTACTTTTGAGAGACACCAGATCTCTGCTTAACACTGTCCTTTGTAGCTGTGGGCCACATTTATGTATACAGTGCTGGCAGAAATATGTCTAAGAAGACAGGAGTTTATTCCAACACCTCATGAACACAAACGTCCTGAAACATGACCTCATCACCAAGTCTCCATTGAACTTTCAGTTACAAGCTGAATTTGTAACTTGTAAGATGGCCACATTCACACAATTACTGCTGCCTTTTTATGTATGATGTGAGACAGCACAAATAGAATGAAAGTACAAATTTGTAAGAATGAGAAGAGCAGAGCCTTAATGAGAAAAGATACATCAAATCTAAGTTATTGTGAGGAATCCAGTCGAATGCTCACATACATTCAGAGGCCTCCTGAGCAGACAGCGAGGAAGGCTAGTCATTAGGTGCCAACTCTCCTTATACACCAAGGACAGGGCAAAAAATCTTGGGCATGTCAAGCAAGGTTTCCATTTTCTTCTCCTTTTCCTTTTATTATTTATTCATTTTTGAGACAGAGTCTCACTCTGTCACCCAAGCTGGAGTGCAGTGGTACGATCTTGGCTCACTGCAACCTCTCCCTCCTGGTTTCAAGCAATTATCCTGCCTCAGCCTCCCTATCAGCTGGGCTTACAGGTGTGTGCCACCATGCCCAACTAATTTTGTATTTTCACAGAGACAGGATTTTACCATGTTGTCCAGGCTAGTCTTGAACTCCTTACCTCAAGTGATCTGCCTGCCTTGGCCTCCCAAAGTGCTGGGATTACAGGTGTGAGCCACTGCACTCAGCCTTCCTTTTCCTCTTTCATGTATCGAGTCCCCAGTGGTACCTTCTGGCATGTTGTTGCTTAATATCTGCTCTTCACCAAGTAAGGGAAATGAAATGATTGTATTTTAGGTTCTTTTCTTTTCTTTTTTCTTTCTGTTCATCTTATGGGAACATCAATGAACAGGATGACGGCTATGAGTAGCAGAACCAGAAAAGGAGAAAGCAGAGGACTGCATAATTTCTAATCTGAGTTCTTTTATGTACATAATTTAGAAATGACTAGAGACTTCTATAAAGTCCTTTCTTACGAGAAGCCAAGCTGATTTTAGGTAGTCATTTTTCCATAAGTATCTTCATCATTGAATAGAAGGAAGGATTGTAGAACTGGAAGGGGCCTTTTGATTTTCTCGTCCAATATTGTCATTTTACAGCAGGCCACTGAAGTCCAGAGATGGTGCGGGACTTCTCCAAGGTCACTAACATTAGTTTTTGCCAGAGTCTGCACTTAATTCTGCTTTCATTACGCTTGCATCTATTACTTTCAGTATACTGTATTTCCTCCCAGAAGTGAGTCCTGTTTTCTTCCTTCTCTCTTCCTCCTTCCCTCTATCCCTTCCTCCTCCCCCTCCTCTTCCTCTTCCTCCTTCTTCTCCCGTTCTTCCTCCTCCTCCTTTCTTCGTCCTTCTTTCTTCTTTCCAATGCTGCTGACAGCTGTATTCCTTGCAGAGCAAACTGCTTGCCTGGCGCCCCCCTCTGGACACTGGGATGATGACTCTATCAGTCTAGTGGGGCACATCCCAGCTAGGTCTATATTTATGTTAATACCTGGAGGGTATTACTATGCCATGCCACGCCATGTAAAGTAACAAACAGGACACGCTGGGAATGATGTAACTCCCACCATGGAACATTATGCAGATTACTCTAGGGGTTACCCAAGCTTGATAATTTACAACAATCATGAATACAATCCAGTGGTGTTGTGAGATTCATTTCCTCTTCCTAACCTCATGGTGAAACCCTTAGCAAACTATAGCCAAGAACTTATCTCAGTCCTGGTCTGATCTAGGCATCTTTTCTTACACCATCTTCATCCTCCTGACCATTTCCATGTGGCCAGTGCTGTTCTTGTCCCAAGCCACTTTGTAGGACTATTGGTTGGTTGTATCTGGCCCTTATTAGCATTTGTATGGAATTCTAAGTCCCTCTGCCACTGCTCCAAGTTCATTTTCAGCATGAGTCTATGTGACTGGTATTTAAAGGAGACCAAAGTTTCTCAACATGCTCTGCACAGACATCTGCATAGTTGTCAGAAGTGTCCTTTTCCCAAGGATCCAGGGCTTGCTCATCTCTGTTCTGAGCAGTTGCCCTGTGCGCTGCTACCTCTGGGTTCTGCCTGCATGTTTTCTGCTACACTGTGGCATTGTGACGGGCTTCCGCTTTGGCTTAATTCGGTAAAAAGAGTGACTTCTGTATTGCAGCCAAGCAGAAGATGGGCTGTATCTTGACTTTAAACACAGACCAGTATATTTCCCTGCCAATGGGGCTCTACCAGGCACTCTCCCTGGCTGCTAAAAATCTTGATGTTACTGCTTATCTTTCCATGTCTTTCCCCTCAACATGGAGTATGCAAGTGTATCAAAGGACCAACTACCCCCACAGCAATGCTCCTTATTTGGCAGGGAGAGGAATCGATCCTATATGGTCATATAATTTGATCTTGATTCATCAGGGTCCCTCAACTAAGTTGGGGAGATGAGCGTGCCTCCCAGTGTTTTGCTTTCGATTTGAGGCCAATGTCAGAAAAAGTGATTTGGCAGTCAGTGAGATTGTGCTTTTAAAAAACCACAAACCCAAACCCAAAACAAAACACTGGTGAAGTGGTGTGTCCAGAGTGGAAGTCTGGGCAGAGGGTGGCACTTGTATTTCCAGGTGAGCAATGGCACCAAATGGAGTGAGAGGACAAGTGATATCGGCTTTCCAGCTGCTGCGGTTCTCTCCTCTTCTATTTCTCTATTCCTAACCCTCACGTCCTTTCTCCTTTCTGATTTCTGCTTCCATTTAGCCCCTGTCATATACTCACCAGTTTATCAAGATAGTTAGCTGTCCACCAAAAATGTGTACTCTCCCTTCTGTGCTGTGGGAAGGTTACCAGGAGAAGGCAGCTCAGGCAGAGACTACCTTTTCTGTCCCTGCTTGCATATGTGTTCCCCATGATGGAATGTGAGCAGAGTAACGTCTCATCTCTGCGTCAGGGCTTTCAAAAGTGGGGTGCTTCTCTGCTGCTTCTCTCCTCTTCTACCAGCCCATTGTGAAAGACTCTGGGGCTCTGGCATGTTGGTTACAACCTTGGCAGTCATTGGAATTATCTGGGGATCCTTAAAAAAATCCTACTGCTCAGAGTCCACCCCTAGGATGCTAATTAATTGGGCTAAGGTGTAGTCCAAATAGCAGGAAAAATTCCTTGGTGATTCTAGGAGGCAGCTAAGTCAGAGGACTGTTGTTTTGCATGGGGTGGGGTGGGGAGTTGTATCCATAACATGGAAAGCATCATGGGGAAGAAAGCTGCACATAGACTGGGAGCACCCACATGAGAAAATTACTTAAATGAGAAACCTTTATTTTATTAAGGCTCTGGAAAGTTGGGATTTATTTGTTATAGCAGCTCAGTTACCTTGATTGTTATATCTTTTTAATGAGCACAGAGAGAATGCATCCTTAGCATGCTGAGATTCATCCCAACACCTGCCATCTGCTTTGTTCTGTCAGATTAAACCGTCCCACAGGTGGGCGACTAAGGTGCTGGTGGGATGTGGAGATGCCCCTCTGCTCTGGGATGCCCACACACCAGTCCTGCCACCGTGAGAACCTTGAATCAGGTAGCAGCTCCCCTGGTAGCAAAAAGCTTACACGTGGAGATAATCGTCGTTTTATTTTAAAGAGGGTGATTTCTTCAGGTTTGCATTTGTTCTGTGATTCTATTAGGCTTTGTAATTCTGTTTACTGATATCCAGTGCTCAGGATGACACTTTCTACTTGTGGGTTAGTGATATGATAACACATTTAATTTTTTCCAAGTTTTCTGATACCACTCAGTGGGAGAAGTAATTGTTGGTATTCGATTGCAGAATGTTTCTTGCCTAACTGTCTCGAAACTGCAGGGTATGTATTTGATTTCTTTGATTGATCTGTTTTGTGTATGTATTTTTCCAACCTCTTGAATAATTTAGGAGCAATCCTAAATTTTGTTTTGTGGCTAATTTGTTGTCTAGCAATTATACATCCTCCTGAAGCAGCATATTTCACCAAGTGCCTGAAAGCAGAAAAGAATTGCTTTATAGGAAAACATTGCTACATGAATTTGGGCACACTGTGTAGCCCATCAGGTTCCTGGAAACCTGGTGCTTCTCTGAAAGTAAAGTTGTATTTTGAAAGGCAGAGGTTGGTCCTACCTCTTGACATTAGCCTTGATGGGTTGGTAAGTTTTCTGTTTGCTCTAAGCTCTTTCCCTTGTGTTAGTTGAAAGCAATCATGAAAGGGAAAATGCCTGCAGGAGCTCCTGCACCAAGCTGGAAAACTTAGCCACAGGGAGGAAGAAGGAGCACGCTTGCTCACCTGTTTTTGTCCCCTTTGCTCGCACCTATGATCCAACTCTGTGGGAAGGGAAGTCAGTTCTGGAGTTGAAATGGCTGTGGCAGGGAGGTAAGCAGCAATAATACAGGTGCTCTGGAACCATTTCAGGACACAGAGAGAGCTGCCCAAGTAGGCAATAATCCACCCTCAAGCAGGGCAGGCAAAGGGTTTTATCTTTACCAAACTATACTTTTCTCCTGCTGCCTTAACGGACTCCACAGATAAGAGGCTGGGAGTTCACCTGCTAGATCTAAGAGCCATCATGTTTTTTTTGGCATTGGAGATGGCCCTCTTTGTCATGCTCCTTTCTTGGATATTTTCCAGGAGTAAAACTCCAGAAGAGGGACAAGGTGGGGAACAGGTCCCCCTTTTCTCTACCTCACAGGGGAACTTAGCAGTCCTCATTGAAGGATCTTAAGGCTTTGGGCAGGATGTGAATTCATATTTCCTCAATGACCTTTCAGCCAAAGACCACTGGGCACACACCTATGATTGAACAAGCTGAGTTTATTGCTGGTTGCAAGGAGGGAGACCATGCCATAGGGAACTGCAGGGAGCCTCAGCAGAAGGATGTTTCAAAGGACCTATTAGAAGATTTCAGCTTGTGTTCGGTGGTTTAGGGGTGGGTTCAAAAAATTGGGATTGCAGGTGTCCATCAATGGTGGGTTGGATAAAGAAAGTGTGGTACATATATACCACCGAATACTACACAGCTGTAAAAAGGAATGAAACTATGTTCTTTGCAGCAACATGCATGGAGCTGGAGGCCATCATCCTAAGCAAATTAACACAGAAAAAAAACCAAATACCACATGTTCTCACAAGCAGGAGCTAAACATTGTCCATGACGTATGGACGTAAAGATGGGAACAATGAACGCTGGGGATTTCAAATAGGAAGGGAGGAAAGGGTTGAAAAACTACCTGTCAGGTATTGTGTTCCTACTTGGAGCTGGGATCGTTAGAAGCCCAAACCTCTGCATCACACAACATACCCAAATAATAAACCTGCACATGTCTCCCCTGAATCTAAAATACAATTTTTTTAAAAGGAAATAAAAAAACTAGGGGTAGACGCATTCAAGACCTGGATGCTTTCAGGAAGCAGGGGGATTTTGTTGTTGGGTATCTTAGACAGTCCTCTATAAGGTAGGAACAAGGAATCAGGCCAGAGCTCTGATTGGTTAAGAAGTGGCTGTCTGGCCGGGCACGGTGGCTCATGCCTGTGATTGCAGCACTCTGGAAGGCTGAGCCAGGTGGATCATCTGAGGTCAGGAGTTTGAGCCCAGCCTGACCGACATGGAGAAACCCCTTCTCTACTAAAATTACAAAGCTTAGCTGGGCATGATGGCACACACCTGTAATCCCAGCTATTCAGGAGAGTTGCTTGAACCTGGAAGGTGGAGGTTGCAGTGAGCCGAGATTGTGCCACTGCACTCCAGCCTGGGTGACAGAGCGAGACTCCATCTCAAGGCCTGAAAAGTGAACTTAACAAAGGGGTGGGGGTGGGGGGGGAGAAAGACTGAAAAGAAAGAGCTGAAAAGGAAGGGAGGAAGAGAAGAAGGGGATTGAGAACCAGATGAAGGAGAGGAAAATTCAGGCCAAGATATCCCCGTATGTTACACTGTGGTTCAGTTATATTGAGTATGTCCCAAAATGAGTTTGCTACCAGCTGGAGCTTAGAAAACAATCATTTCATTCAACAGAAGTTTGGGTTGGAGTTGGATCATATTTGACAGACTTTAACCTGTAAAGAAAAGAAGGAAATGGAGTTCCGCAGTCTGATGGCCACTTGTGGCCTAGCGTTCTGGAAGCTGTTAGAATCTGTAGCTTGGCACCTTTGCCACTTTTCTTTCTGTTTGTATCCCATGATGCTCTTTTCAATCACAACTTGCATGATTCCTGTGCAGGTATGAAAAAATCTCACTGTCTTTGAGTTAGGATGAAAAACAGTGTTTTCCTGCCAAGTCTCTGAGAGAAGGCAGTGCCAACAGATGGTGGAGGAAGCTGCACAGAGAACCTTGGTTCACCCCACCATGATGTGAGCAGGAAATCACACACAAAGGCTCTTTCCCCTCTTGTGAATAACTTTTACAAATAGCCAGTGGGGACTGGGGGAGCGGGGATGGAGGCATGCATGAAGTTCCTTTCCTCTGAAGCCTTGGTTCTTTAAATTGGCAGCATAACCACTGTGTCCGTGCACACACAGGGGTTTTTGAAGGCATCAGTGAAAAGGATGCAGAAGGTAAACATGAAGCAGAGGACACGGTGGGTTGGCAGATGTGGGCTGGGTCCTGGAAGCCCACATGGACCAAAGTTGACTCCATCCTGAGTTCTCATTGTGGCTCTGTGTGTTCTGCTTCTCTGGGCATCTTGGGCAGTTGGTGTCTTTCTGGACACTTCTCAGTGCCTGGTTGTATGGGGTAGCAACAAGTATTCGTGAAACTCGGGCCAGGGTAAAGTAGGTAAGATACTCATGGTGTGAATTTTCCATTAAATTTCTTTTTAGAGATTGTTTTTCCTGAGAGAGAATTCGCGTCCTATTACACAGATGACTTTAAAAAGCCTCCACCAACTCTGGATCTTCTTTATGTGTGTGTTGTGTTTTGGGTTAAGAAAATCATTGTTAAAGTTATTCTTCCAGGGGCTGCGGGGGTTGGGGTTGGGGGAGGGGGTCAAGGTTAAGGAGGGGTCAGGGTTGGAGGAGGTCCTTTATCTAGGCACTAGATGTGTAGTTTGTCTAAATTTCTTTGTTTTCTTTGCTTTACATTTTTGGCTGGGTGAATATTCCTGGAGAGATGGATTCCCTTCCTATTCGTGTAGGAATCAGACATTTTCACAGAAGAGAGTTGCTTTGAGACCCCACATACCTTATGTCTACTTCCATGGAGACACCTCATGTGTATTGGAAACAACAGTGTGTATTGTATGAAGTGGCAACATTTTATCCAGCAATCCCAAACCTGATCATATTTTTTCATTCCTAATCCCTTAAATGTGCCCCAGAATCTCAGGAGAAAGCCCAGATCCCTGTAGGATTTGCCTCTTCCCTGGGAAGAATATAAAAGATGAGAGAATATAAACAACTGAGAGAATAGAAAAGATGCCGAACTCTGCCTTCCTCTTTAAAGAGGTCCCCAACCCTCTTTTATTAATCCTGTCCTCCGTCCTCTCTTTGATTTGGAAATATCATTGTTTTGTTCTGGGAAAATGACTCTGAAATCTCAGCCACTGATAGAAGGCTTGGTTACTGCAGCAGAAGGTGAATCAGAGATAAGTCTTTTTTTTTTTTTTCTGGGGTTGTCTGGTCTCCCGATCCTGACTTGAACCTCCTCGTTTCTCTGAGGGGCAGAAGCAGCTGACTTCTCTAGTAATTTACTTCATATTTTTCCTCCCTGCAGGCAGGACCCATGATCTTCTTGGTCAGCTTCACAGCTGGTTTGTGGCAATGCTTTTTGTATGTCTTTCCCCTTGGACATTCAAGCTTAGTGTCCTCAAAGAGAAAGAAAGTGGGGCCTGTACCCAGCAAGGTATACATGCAGTCCCCTGCTAATCCATGTTTTCATATTGTGAGCACTTCTCTGCTTGGATTACATTCTCTGCCTGGATTACATTCACTGCGGGTGAAATGAAATATCTGAACAGCTGCTGAAGCCTCCAGTGAGCTTGCCTCATGTCTCCCTACTAGCCCTACAAGTTGCCTCCATCCTCTCTCATGAAAATCCTGGACATCCCTCAGAATCAGCCCTTCTGGGCCTTGCTTTTCTGCTAATGCATGGGCTGTTGCCCTGTTCCACAAGGAAGCACCCGTGGAACATGTGGAGTTCAAACTGGGGAGAAGGGAGCCAGGCTGGTGGAATAGGGAGAAAGCAGCAAGAGAAAGGAGGTGAGCAAGAAGCCCACCTTTCTACACAGTTCCGGATACTCAGCTCTGCTGTGAAAGTAACTCACAATTTTCCCATGCCCAACCATCACCAGACACCTGCAAGTGAGCTCCCTGCAGCCCAATCTTGGCGTTGTCAGTGCTGCACAAAGCCTTCTTCAACAGACAGCGTAAACACCATCCTACAAACTCTCTAGCAAGCCTTTGTTTCTTCCAAGTCAGCTTTTGTTGCTGACTTGCCCATTGTCTCTCTGGCAACGTATTTTCCTACTTTCTCGAATAAATCTGTCTTCCTTTACCTGCAACTGTCTTGGTAAATTCTTTCACCCCCACACCACCACCACCAGCCACCATTCCCCCATGAAAGAACACATTTTTTAATTGAGCAGAAAGGACATGTGGCAAGGAAAAGAGACTTGCTCCGAGTGTTTGGGGGTTTATTTGGAAGACTCTCAGGAAATTATGAGAAACAGAAGATTGTCTTCATCAGTGGCACTGCCTGAACTCACAAAAACCAGGAATGATAGGAATGATATTTGGGAATGAGGCCACAGTTAAGTTTATACCATGGCTTATCTCATTCTGGGATCCCTCGACCAGTGTGTTCTCGCTCAGAGTCTTAGCTACTTCTGTCTGCTTTGTAACTGTGCTGACACTACGGACTCACTCCATTCTCTACCTCTAGGCTTGGCTTGTGGCTTCTGCTGACTGCTTTCTTCAAAGTGAGTTTTCCCACTTCTGTAGCCTCTGTGCCTGTTTTCCTCTCTGTATATTACATTCAGATTCCCTAAGAGAGGTACTCCATCTAGGCAGTCAGTGTGCAGGATAGAATGGCACCAATGAGCTGGGCTTTATTCTGTACCATAGGAGGTGGCCTAGGGCCACCTCCTATAGGGCACTGGCCCTACCATAAGGGAGCTGCCCTTAGGTCAGATGCGAATACCTGGTTCAGCCACCTGTGACCAAGGTAGCAGAGTTACCTGGTACGAAACATGTCAACCTGGGATAAGAAGCTTCAGAGAGGGGTCTGCTGGTGGGTTGGTATAGTAAAACTTTTCTCTTTCTTTCTTTTTTGTATTTTCTTTTTTGTTTTTTAGATGGAGTCTTGTGCTGTCACCCAGACTGGAGTGCAGTTGCGCAATCTCGGCTCACTGCAGTCTCTGCCTCCTGGGTTCAAGCAATTCTCCTGCCTCAGCCTCCTGAGTAGCTGGGACTACAGGTGCCTGCCACCATGCCTGGTAAATATTTTGTATTTTTGGTAGAGACGGGATTTCACCATGTTAGCCAGGATGCTCTCAACCTCCTGATCTTGTGATCCGCCTGCCTCAGTCTCCCAAAGTGCTGGGATTACAGGTATGATCCACCATGCTCAGCCTTAGTAAAGCTTTTCAGAAATTATAAGATAGCAAATAAGTGTGGCATTAGTAAAATGTGCTCTTAGTGCTCTAGATGAGGCCTGAAGAGGCTGAGATCATGATGGTCTGTGGTGGGCTTTACTCTGCTTACAGTCTCAGGGGCAACCTTATCTGAATGGCATAAGGTTCTTTGTGAGATCAGGCTCCTGCTTGGCATGTCAGCTTCACTTCCAGCCCCACAGATGCTATGTTCTAGCCACTGGGGCTCCTGGCAACCCCTGGATGATACCTCTGGATGATAGTGACATGTCCATGCAGGGGCACTAGGAAGAACTGCAATTGTTCTTTAATTTTGAGATGACACTTTTTTTTTCCCTGAAATCTTATCCTACTCCAGACACTTAATATCTCTTTTGTTCCCTGCAGCCCTCTGTACCTGCCTTTATTACAGCATCTAGAGCACTGGGCTATGATTATTGGGTTGACATATCCACCTTGTTCACTAGATGGCTAGAAAAGGGACTGATTGTGATTATTATTATTTCTTTTTTTAGACAGAGTCTCTCTCTGATGCCCAGGCTGGAGTGTAGTGGCGCGATCTCAGCTCACTGCAACCTCCGCCTCCCAGGTTCAAGTGATTCTCCTGCCTCAGCCTCCTAAGTAGCTTGGACTACAGGTGCCCACCACTACACCCAGGTAATTTTTGTATTTTTAGTAGTGATGGGGTTTCATGATCTTGGTCAGGCTGATCTCAAATTCCTGACCTAAAGTGATCCTCCTACCTTGGCCTCCCAGAGTGCTGGGATTAGAGGCGTGAGCCACTGTGCTTGGCTGTGATTTGCTCATCTCTGGATCCCAGCAGCGCGGCCAGTGCTTGGTACCTGCCACTACTGCTAGGACCAGCTCATGGTTTTAGTGCCATTAGTCTGCTCCTTGCACAATTCCAAAAGTGCTATATGTATTAACTATTTTAATCCTTCCAAGAACCTTCTAAATAGGAGCTGTAAATATCATCATTTTATGTTTTGGGAAGTTGAAGCACAGACAGGTTGAGAAACTTGCCCGAGGTCATGTGGTTAATAAGTGGTGGAGTCAGGATTCAAATCAGGCAAATTGTTTCAGAGTCTGTGCCTTGCCCACTGAGCAATACTGTCTCTTGACAGTAAACATTGTAGAGGAGGTAGTAGGCATTCAGTTAGTATTGGGGAAAGAAAGAAGCCAGTACTGGGGCTCTGAGGGAGAAGGAAAAGGCAGGGGCAAACATTCTAGGGGAGGGAAACGAGGCGTGCGAGAACATTCATGTGAGCCTTAGGAAGTGGAGCTGGGCTTGTCAGTTGGATCGCATCTTGGGGCAAGACAAGGGGCTGGGCTTTTGAGGAATGTAGTGACATGATTAAAAGGAAATTTAAAGAAGATTGATCTGGCTTCAGGGTACAAAATGGTTTAAAATGGGAAGAGAATGAACACAACTAGGAGGCCATCAACATTGTCTCCTGAGGCAATAGAGTGATGGGGTCATTTGCGTGGACCTGGGCTCAGACAAATGAGGAGTCTGCGTCTAGATTCTGTCACTTGTCATTGTGTAGCCTCTCTCAATCTCCACGCTTCTGTTCCTTCAACTAGAAAACAGAAATTATGACTTACCTCTTGCATTGTGGTAAGGATTAAAGGTATGTTTGCTAAGGGCTTAGCCCAGAACCCTGACCTTATTCTCCTTTTGTCTTGGGTCAAAATGATAAGGGTTCGTGCTTGTGTAGTAGCACTGGCAAGAAAATGGTTGGGAAATGAGACTCTATAGAACTTGCTGATTGATGGCTGCTGAAAAGTTGAGGCAACGAAGGGTCAGTGAATGGTTAGTGCAGGGGGTAAACTCTGAGGCCTGGGTTCTGGATTTGGTTTTGTCACCACTTTTGCCATATCATTCATCTACATTGCTGGATCTCAGTTCCTTCTCTAGGATGTGAAAACGGTAGACTGACAGTTGCTCATTTTCCTTTCCGCTTGGAATGCTATGACAACATGGCTAGAGGGGTTGGAGTCTGGACGTCGGGGAGAATAGAAAAGATGCCAAGCTCTGCCTTCTTCTTTAAAGAGGTCCCCAACCCCCTTTTATTAATCCTGTCCTTTGTCTTCTCTTTGATTTGGAAATATCATTGTTTTGTTCTGGGAAAATGACTCTGAAATCTCAGCAACCGATAGAAGGCTTGGTTATTTCAGCAGAAGATGAATCAGAGATAAGTTTTTTTTTTTCTTTCTGGAATCCCCTGGTCTACCCTGACTTGAGCCTCCTCGTTTCTCTGAGCGTGGAAGTAGCTGATTTCTCTGGTAATTTACCCTGTGTTTTCCTCCCTGCAGGCAGGACCCATAATCTTCTTGGTCACCTTCACAGCTGATTTGTGGTGATGTTTTTTGGGTGTCTTTCCCCTTGAACATTCAAGCTCAGCATTCTCAAAGAGAAAGTGGGGCCTGTACCCGGCAAGGTACATATGCAGTCTCCTGCTAATCACTGTTTTCATATCGTGAGCAATTCTCTGCCTGGATTACATTCACTGTGGGTGAAATTAAGTATCTGAGCGGTTGCTGAAGCCTCTAGTCAGCTTGTTTCCATGGCAGCCTTCAAAGGCCTTCTCCCGAAAAAAGTGATAGTTTATTTTCAATTAACAAAGGGCAAAGAGGTCTTTTCTGCAGTTTTGCATATGGGAATTTCAGATAAAATTTCCCAGCCCTACAGGTGCCATATAATCTCTCACTCACTTATCTTTACAGAGCTCTGAGGAGGATTGTTGATTTCTGTAACAGTGCAGCACCCCAGACACAGGATGTTGGTGATATGGACCAACAAAAGAGTGTTAGTTCTTAATAAAAAAGGGAAACATTACAAAATTGAGCTACTGGGCATTAATCAAGTACCTACTGAAAATTCCACCTGCTAGAGATGGCAAATTTTCATTCTTTCAGAGTTCTGGATTGGGTATCAAGGCTGGATGTCCACCTCATAGAAGAGTGAATTATAGCATTCTTTGAGCTGCTAACCAAAGGCAAAAGTCCAATCGACCACCAATATTAAACATTCCCAGAATCACAGCCTCTCTGAGGAATAGAAAGTCATTATTACCCAGGTATGCTCCATCAAAGAGCAGCTAACCATGTGGAAATTTACCATAATGCAATTGAAAGAATAGGAGACATTTTTTCCCTAGAGCCTCAGAAAATGAGGCTTATGATCTGAGGGGATTTGGCTTACTTTTCTGGTTATGGGTATTCATCCAATAATTAGCCTGGGAAGTTCCTCTTGTCTTTCCAGCTCTTCCATGTTTTAAAGTTGCCCCCCTCCTTTTTTTTGGTAGAGATGGGGTCTTGCTATGTTGTCCAGGCTGGTCTTGAACTCCTGGCCTGAAACGATCCTCCTTTCCTTGGCCTCTCAAAGTGCTGGGATTACAGGTGTAAGCCACCACACCTGGCCTTAAATTATTATTTCTACAGCTTTTCATTTTTCTTTGATTCCAGCTGCAAGATTGATCTGAGTAACCTAGCTGTTTTTTTCCAGGCACTGGAAGTCTAGAGTGATCTCTCAAAATGCAAGTCTCTGCAGGTCTTTTATTACCCACTGCTGTCATTCTCAAACAGGCTTGCTTGTTAAACTTTATTTACTTCCAGTTGGACCCTAGGTATCACTTTGAGAAACTTCTAGAAGAAAGCTTCTCAGCATGGAATACAAGGCCTCTTCCTACTCCCCCAGACCTCTTTTTCCTGTCCCCACACTGTGCTCCAACAATATAAATAAACTTAAAGGTACAGTAGTCCCCTTTATCCACAGGTTTGCTCTCCTCAACAGCGGTCCAAAAATATTAATTGGAAAATTCCAGAAATAAGCAATTCATAAGTTTTTAATTGCACACTGCTCTAAATAGCATGATGAAACCTCTCACTGTCCTTCCTGGGATGTGAATCCTCCCTTTGTCCAGCATGCCCATACTGTGGACGTGCTTTCTGACAGTCACTTAGCAGCCAGCTTGGTTATCAGATTGACTGTCCCAGTACCACAGTGTTTGTGTTCAAGTAACCCTTAGTTTACTTAATAATGGCTCCAAAGCACAAGAGTAGTGATGCTGGCAATATTGTTATAATTGTTCTATTTTATTATTAGTCATTGCTGTTAATCTGTTATTGTGCTTAAGTTATAAAGTAAACTTTATCATAGGCATGTATGCATGTATATATAGGAAGAAACACAGTATATATAGGGGTTGGTACTATCTGTGGTTTCAGGCATCTATTGGAAGTCTTGGGATATGCCCTCCAAGGTTAAGGAGGGATAACTATACCTGAATACAGTGCACTCTTTCACACCACTGTGCCTTTGCACATGCAATCCCTGCTGAATAGAATGCCCCTTTCTCTTTGCCTGTAAGGCAAATGCTTATTCATCTTTCAAAAGCCAGCTCAGAGGCTGCCTCCTTTGGGAAGTCCTTTGGATGCCCTCTCCCCACACCTTATAATTGATCCTCCCTTTGATTGTGGCAAACTTGGCACACAATTCTATGAATAGTTAACATACTGTTGCAACTTCCTTTTATACAAGATTTCAAGCTCTCTGAGGGCAGGGATTAGAAATATCTCATCTATATTTTATCCAGCCCTGAATTCAGTACCTAGCACATTGTTGATGCTCAATATAGTTTTGCTAGGTGATTGAATGAATGAAACACATAATTCAGTAATCCAGATACCCAGCCCCAGCAGAAAGAGCATTACCATGACTTCTGACACTTCGCAGAGTTAAGCCAAACTACAGGTTTAAAGGCCCAGCCCTCCGTGAGACTACTCTCACTTCAGATACTGGCTGCAAATCTGGAGATCTCTAGGGTACATTCACATCTGACAAGCTGGCTACAAATTTGGAAGTTTAAACCCCTCAGTGTTGGTAATTTGCTGGATGGACTCATAGCACTCAGGAAATGCCATAGTTATGACTACGGGTTTTATTACAGCAAAAAGGATACCAATGAAAACCAGCCTAGAGAAGATACACATAGGTGAGGTCTAAGGGAAGCTTCTGTGTCCTCTCCCTGTGGAGTCAGGAAGTATTTTTCTTTTACTACATTGTTGTGTGGCACAATATCACAATCAGGGAACTCACCTGAGCTTGGTGTTCTGAGTTTTTATTAAGCTTTCATTATGTAAACAGGATTGATTGAATCATTGGCTATATGATTGAACTCAAACTTCAGCCCTCCTTTCCTTCCTAAAGGCCGGGCTGATACAGTGTTGCTCAAAGCACCAAACCTTTGATTACATCGTTGTTCTTTCTGGTATGGCCAGTCCCCATCCTGAGTCATCTTGCTATTATAAACTATCTAGGGGGTCCACCATGAGTCACCTCATTAGCATAAGCAACTATCAGGGAACCCACAATGAATAACAGAGGCAAGCCTATCATTTGGGAAATTTTAAGGATTTAGACACTGCCTTCCAGGACCTGGAGGCAAAGGCCAAATTCTTTATTACATGAGATACGCTTTCAGCAATGATTTGGATTGAGTTGGTGCCCAGGCATGTAATCTGGTGGGTAGGGCCCACAGCAGGGGGTCCTTCCACAAATAGACACCTTACACAAGAGACACAGGTGAGTTGCATGTAACAGCTGACATTTAGAAATAGCTGCCCTTAGATTGTAGGCAGATATCATTCAGTGCTGGACACATAGTAGGTGATTAATATTAAGGAGTTATTAAATTGGTAAAGTGAGTATGAGTTGGATGTTGATGGATGTGTAAGCTGGGATGGATGAAAATAGGCGAGGAAGATAGGACATTCCCAGAACCAACTTGTCAAAGGCCAGAGCAAGGATACATGTGGCAAGTTCAGGAGCATGACTGTGGGTTCCTGCAGGACTAGAAGGAGAAGTTGGATGACTAGGAGCAGAACTCACAGATCCTTGAGTATTGGTATTAGTATATCAGTTTGGTCACTTTAATAGAAATGAAGGTAGAAGATTTAGTTCTAAGTCCTGTAAATGTCCAAGCTGGTAGGTGACCCAGTGAAGTAGTTGGTTCTGCTTCTCTCCTTCTCAGAGGTATCCAGGGTCCCACATGCCTTCATTATTTTATGCTTCTGTACCCCGATATATCTTCTGCATGGTTGAATCTGGTTCACTTCTACCCCATCTCTCTTCTGGTGCATGGAAAGAAAGAAAGAGGACATAGGCTGAACATGGTAGCTCATACCTGTAATCCCAGCAGTTTGGGAGGCTGAGGAGGGAGGATTGCTTGAGCCCAGGACTTTGAAACCAGTCTGGGAAACATATAGAGACCCCATGTCTACAAACATCTGTATACAAAATTAGCTGGGTGTGGTGGCTCATGCCTGTAGTCCCAGCCACTTGAGGTGGGAGGATCCCTTGAGTCCAGGAATTTGAGGCTGCAATGAACTATGGTCATTCTACTGCACTCCAGCCTGGGCAACAGAGTAAGACCATGTTCCTGTTTCAAAAAAAAAAAGGGACAAAGAAGGCAAGGAATTTTCTTTTAAGGAGATGATCTAGACACTGCCCACAGTATTTTTCCTCGCATCTCATTAACTACAAAGTAGTCATATGGAAGGTAGAAAATGTAGATTCTAGCTGAAAAGACTTGTGCCCAGTTAAAACTCAGATGTGTAGCGGGGAGGGTAAGAGTAGTATTTTAAAAAGTAAGGAGAGAGTGGATATTGGGGAAAAGTTAGCAGACCATGTCATTCCAGCCTAAAGTGTTTAGACTTCAAATCACAGGATATTGAGACCTGGAGAAAGTTTTGAGAAAAAATGGTCATGTTCCGTTCTAAATGCCTTCTAGAGCCACCTGAAGTGGTTTTTGAGATCGGTGCACATTGATTTATGATGACAGCAAGGTGAGATCAGAGAAGGACCAGCCTTACCACAGAGGGGGAGGCAACAGTCCAAAAACTTCTGCAAATATCTCTTCCACTGATGCTTGAATTTAATCTTTTTGGGGGGTATACATTTAAGGGGTACAAGTATAGTTTTGTTACATGCATATACTGTGTAGTGGTGAAGTTTGGGCTTTTAGTGTATCCATCACGTGAATAATGCACATTGTACCCATTAAGTAACTTCTCATCTCTGTCATCCTTCTGGGAAGGGTGTTGACAGTCAGTGTCTTTGAGCCTCTTCCTGAAGGGGGAACTGTGATGAGGATAACACATATTCCCCACTATTTTTTTCAGTGAATTAATAAAATTATACATATAATGTCTAATTATATAAATATATGAAAATATGTGCAGGCATTCATGTTTGTAAGAAAACATGTAACCTGCCTAAGAAATAGTTTGAAAAACAGGTTCACCACGTAAACACTTTCACTGTACAATCATGAGGTTAGAGAGCAAATTCATTGAAAGTTACAACAGAGATTCTTGAAAAGGCATATTGTAAGAGAAGGCAGGAGAGAAAAAAATAAAAGCTTTGATAATACACAGATTTAACCTTTCACTTGTAAAAATGCCACAAAGAATCATTTACTTTTAATACTATTAAGATTTGAATAGTATGTCAATTTTCCAAAGAAGTAAGGGAGTCACCATCAATCAAATACAAAAATAAATGTAAATTTCAACTGTAATATGATATTGTAAACAAGACACTAGTATTATGAAAGCAAGTAATATATATGGTTGTGTGTGTGGTTGACAAAGTCAGAGATATAACGGAAGTATTCTCTAAAGAATTGACCATTTATTTTCTTTTTCTTTTCTTTTCTTTCTTTTTTTTTTTTTTTTTCTTATAATAGGGTCTCACTCTGTCACCCAGGCTGGAGTGCAGTGGTGCAGTCATGGTTCATGCAGCCTCAATCTCCTGGGCTCAAGTGGTCCTCCACCTCAGCCTTCTGAGTAGCTGGGATCACAGGTGTGTGCTACCATGCCTAGCTAATATTTTTTTTTTTTTTTTTTTTTTTTGTAGCGACAGGGTCTTGCCATGTTGCCAAGGCTGGTCTTGAATTCCTGGGCTCAAGCAATCCACCCGCCTTGGCCTCCCAAAGTGCTGAGATTACAGGCATGGGCCACTGCACCCAGCCAACAGTTTACTTTAGATGTAAACTCTGATAACATTAAATAAGCAAGAGGAGAGAGGATAGTATGTTATGCAAAAGGAACTGTATGTACAAGTGCCCTGAGGCAGGATAGAATCTGGTGACTAAGAATAATTAAAAGTATAGTGTAAGTGAAATGGAGTGAGCACAAAATGATTATTGAAGGCTGGGCACGGTGGCTCACCCCTATAATCCCAGCATTTTGGAAGGCTGAGGCAGACAGATCACTTGAGCTCAGGATTTTGAGACCAGCCTGGCCAACATGGCAAAATCACCATCTCTATACAAAAATTAGCCAGGCATGGTGGCATGTGCTTGTAGTCCCAGCTACTTGGGAGGCTGAGGCAGGAGAATTGCTTGAACCCAGGAGGTGGAGGTTGCAGTGAGCTGAAATTGTGGTACTGCACTCCAGCCTGGGTTACAGAGCGAGACTCCATCTATAAAAATGAAATAAAAATAAAACAAAATAATCACTGAAAGGCAATAAAGTGCCTCTTAAGGGTGTCAGCCTTAGACCTAAGGATAGTGCGGATCCTTTGAAGTATTTTAAGCAGGTAAGTATTTCAAATATATTCATCTTGGTGAGTGCAGAGAAACATTGGAAGGGAGCAAAGGCAGACGAGGTTTCAGCAAGCATCATAATATACATTAACCGAGTGATGGGTACCCTAAAAATCCTGACTTGACCACTAAGCAGTCTATGCATGTAACAAAATTGCACGTGTACCATATATATTTGTACCAAAAATGAAAAATTTATTCTTATGAGTAGACCTGTAATACAAAATTATACCCAATTGTTACTATTGTATTTTAAAAACATGTCAATTAAAAGTTGTAGAAGTTTATACCCTTTCTTATGAGTACTACATAAATAATGGCCTTGATTTTAGCTTGCAAAGCCTGAAATATTTATGGCCTAGCCCCACTGTCAATGATTCCTTCTGTGTGGAGGATGCTTTCTAGAGGAACACTCTGCTCTCCCCCGCTCCCATGTGATGTGTCACTCTTCTCCAGATGAGGAGGTTAGACCCGATTGATGAAACCTGGAGAAGGAGCTTAGCATCTGCCTTTAGTAGAGATGGTATTTCTTTTGTCCTTCGTTAAGAGGAAAACCCCACAGGGTTGGTCCCTAAGGAGGAACCTGTCATTTTCCAGCTGCTATTGGTGAGTAACAAGAACTAAGCCATGGCCTCCGATGGAGCTTTGCATCAGTATTGAGGGCGCTATTGCTGCCGTCAGCCTCCAGGTTCCCATGTCTACCTCTGAACTGTTTCAGAACTCCAGTGGGGAATAGGGATGCTGTTTGTTAACCCCTCCAAAGCCAAGAGGGTGCACAAAGGTTGCTCCTGGCGGGCTATCAGAGCAGCTGTGCTCATCTCTCCTGCCACTGAGATGTAGAGAGTCTGACGTAAGAGGGGAGGATGTGGTTGGCTCATCAGCAAACACTTGAAAACTGATTTGAGTCCATAAACCAAGGCTCTCCCAGAGAAATCAAACTGATGGAAGAGAGCAGGAAGAAAAGGGAGAGCAGGAGAGAAGAGGGGCTCAGAAAGAGGGGAGCTAAATTAGTGAACCTGGGTAGGCTTAGTGTAATAGCTAAGGGTGTGGTAGTTTTTATATTCTTCTTTAACAATTTTTCCTTGCTTTCAGCTTTCAGGTTTATGTTTTCCCTCTTCCACGAGCCCAGACTTTTCCACAACATACTGGTCAGTTTCATAAACTTTCTTTAAAAGGGGTGATTGTGAGTGCAATTTTCCATTCTGCTTTCCAGCGCACTTAGCTCTTTTTAGGAGGCTTGACAGGCTGTGGCAGTGTCCAGCTGCAGGGAGTCCTGCATCTCTGATAGCGAGTGATGATTCACTTCCTGCTGCCTGACTTGAGAAGCTCCTGAATACACTCCTGGGTCAGGCCCCTGCAGTGCAGTCTTAATCTGCTGCTGACCCAGGATCCAACCCAGCTGTTAGGTGGAGATCCCACAGTTCCAATTCTGCAGCAGTGGAAGGCTTTCTGGGTAGCCGTCCAGCTCAGATGCTTTGAAGGAGGGATGAGAGGAAAGCTGTGAGTGAGAGGGCAGGAATGTGCAGGCAGGGCCAGCATCCCAGAGGGTTTTGTTTATGATACTGGGAACATCTCATAGGCCTTGGGGTAATGACTTCTCAAGATTCAGGAATGATTTAGCTTTCCATGCCCCACTCAAGTAAGACTGATTGTACTTTAATAGACATAATAAGAAAATTCTTAATCCTGGCTGCACATAATAGCAACTTCTGTTAGATGGCTAATAGGTTCCTTGAAAGTTAAACATTTAAAATAGAGCTCTTGATCTTACCCCTCTCTCACCAAACATGCCCTTTTCCAACCTTCCCTCTTGTTGCGTGACACCACTTGCCACATATGTAGCCTCAGTTCTCATCCTCTGGACGGCTGATATGGTTTGGATATCTTGTTCCTTCCAAATCTCATGTTGACATGTGACCTCCAATATGGAAGGTGGGCCTCCTGGGAGGGGTTTTGGTGATGAAAAATAGCCCTCATGAAGGTGTTGGTGCTGATAATAGTGAGTTCTCACTCTGAGTTCACTCCAGATCTGGTTGTTTGAAAGAGCCTACCTCCTCCCTTTCTCTCTTGCTCCCACTCTTGCTATATGATATACCTGCTCCCTCTTTTCGTTTTGCTATGATTACCAGGCTCCTGAGTCTCTCACCAGAAGCAGATGCCAGCATCACACTTTTTGTACAGCCTGCACAACAGTGAGTCAAATAAACTTCTTTTTTTTTTTTTTTTTTTTGAGATGGAGTTTTGCTTTTGTCACCCATGCTGGAGTGCAATGGTGCAATCTTGGCTCACTGCAACCTCCGCCTCCTGAGTTCAAGCGATTCTCCTGCTTCAGCCTCCCAAGTAGCTGGGATTACAGGTACCCACCACCATGCCTAGCTAATTTTTTTTGTATTTTTAGGAGAGATGGGGTTTCACCATGTTGGTCAGGCTGGTCTCGAACTCCTGACCTCAGTCGATCTGTCCACCTCGGCCTTCCAAATGCTGGGATTACGGGTGTGAGCTACCGCACCCGGCCAATAAACTTATTTTCTTAGTAAATTACCCAGTCCCAGGAATTCCTTTATAGCAACATACAATGGATTAACACAACATCCTATGTCCATGAGCTATCCATCATCAAGCCCTGTAATCCTCCTTTGAAAATCTACCCTAATTCTACCACTCCTCACCATCTCCATGGCTTCCACCTAGTCAAGTTTCCTCCATCCATCATCCGGACTATTGTGGAAACGTCTAACTCATCTTCCTGCTTCTGTCATTATAAGGGTAAATCATGTCGGACGTCTCTCCTATTGACTAGGCTCACTCTCAATGGCTTAAATTGCAATCAGAATAAAATCCAAACTTCTTATGAGAACTTGCAAGGCCCCAAATGCACACCCTTTCCTTACCCAACTCTCTGATAATTTTTTCTACTATTTCCCCACATCATGATCCTCCAGCCACAATGCTCTTTTCTCTGTTTCTTGAACCTCCAAACTCATTCCCACCTCAGATATAATGCCCCCTGTATTTGGAAGTCTCTTCCCCAGATCTTTGCTTACATAGCTCCTTCACATCTTCTGGAATCAGCAAAAATGTCATCTCCTTAGAGCAACCTTCCTTGATCAGCATACTTCACCATGCCTTGTTATTCTCCATCCCACTTACTGTGTTTTGTTGTTCTCATCACTCTATCTGAAACTGTGTTTATTTGTTTCTCTGTCTATTCTGTGTCTCCTTTTACTAGAATGAAAAGCAAAGATTTTGTCATTTTCATTACACGGTGTCTGGAACAGTGAGCCTGGATATAGTAGATGCTCATTAAATTTTTATGGAATGGCTGGACATGGTGGCTCACACCTGTAATCCCAGCATATTGGGAGACCAAGATGCAAGGACCACTGGAGGCCAGGAATGTGAGACCAACCTGGTCAACATAGTGAGACCCCCATCTCATTAAAAAAATTTATTGAATAGCTGAATGACTATTAGCTGTTGTCTAACAAACACCTGTTATGCACTGAACTAGGGGTGCATCTCTGCTATTGGCCAAGCATCAAGTGATCCAGACCCACCTGGTGATACCTCCAGCTACATGAGTTCCCTCTATAGACAAGATGTTTGAAATCACCATGAGGCCAGTGTCAGGTCAAAGGCAAAGGGCACTTAGAGAAAAGATTCTAATCTGTACAATCATAACACAGCTTCCCAAGCTGTTGATGACACCCCATTGTTGACAAAATAAAAGTAGACTTCTCTACCAGATTGCCATCACTCTTCGCAGACTGGCCACAGTCTCTTCTGCATCCACTCTCTCCTTGTCCCTGCACCCCATCTCTAGCCACATTGGACCTTCCTGAACGTACTGCCAACCTGCATCCACTTATGCCATTTCCCTGGCCTTAAGGATTCCTTCTCCATTTCTCTACCTCATGAAATCATACACTCATCCTTTTAGAGCTACCTCGAATGTCACCTTTATATAAAACTCCTTTGCTTATTTCCCTTTGTAGTCAAAATTAATCACATTTCTAAGCTATTACAACGTGTTGTTCTTCCTGCTGGTGTAACATGACAGGATATTACAATCCGTTAGAGCTCTTATTTTGCATCTATCTCCCATAGTGCCTAGCAGAGAACTTGGCATAGAGCATTATGTTAGTTTGCTAGGGCTGTGAGAACTATGTGGCTTAAACAACAGAAATTTTTGTCTTGCTGTTTCTGGAGGCTAGAAGGCTGAGATCAAGATATTGGCAGGGTTGGTTCCTCTGGAGGACCATTAGAGAGAATCTGTCCTGCACCCTTCTCCTGGCTTCTGGTGGTTTGCTGCAAACTTCGGTGTCCTTGGCTTGTGGAACTATCACCTCAGTTTCCACCTTTATCTGCACTTGGTGCTCTCCTTGTGTATATGTCTGTCTCTGTTCAAATGCTTCCTTTTTATAAGAACACCAGGCTGAGTGTGGTGGCTCATGCCTGTAATCCCAGCACTTTGGGAGGCTGAGGCAAGTGGATCACCTGAGGTCAGGAGATCAAGACCAACCTGGCCAACATGGCGAAACCCCATCTCTACTAAAGATACAAAAAAATTAGTCAAGCGTGGTGGTGGGTACCTGTAATCCCAGCTACTTGGAAGGCTGAGGCAGGAGAATCGCTTGAACCTGGGGGGCAGAGGTTGCAATTAGTTGAGATCATGCCATTTCATGGTAATCCAGCCTAGGCAACAAGAGCAAAACTCCATCTCAAAAAAAAAATAAAAAGAGAAAAGAAAAACAAATAAGGACGCCAGTCATGGATTAGGATCTGCTATAATGACCCCATTTTAACTTGATTACCTCAATAAAGACCCTATCTCCAAATAAGGGCACATTCTGAGGGTACTGGGAGGTTAACATACCAATGTATCTTTTGTTTGGGGGCACAGTTCGAATGATAACAAATATTTTCCCAAAAAGGACTTATTAAAGAGTCAGTATGAACTGGAGTCCTTTGGGGAAGAAAAGCATCCATCTGTCTTCTGTCTTCTTCTCTAGGTTGCATTTTCTGAGGGCAGGACCTATGTCTCTTGAAGAAAAGTGATACAGCATGTGGTTGCTCAGTAAATGGACAATTGACTATAAATACTTATTCGGTTACCACTTTTTGTCAAGAGAAACCTGACATCGCAGGGAAGCTCCAAAGGCTCTATAAGGATGGAATTCACATGGTGGTAAGTAAGTTCATGCAAACCTATCTCACATTTTGTGTTGCATTTTTCATCATAGTGACAGTAAGATAAATTATGTTTTGAATCCAATAAAATATCTACATAAGTCAGGTACTGGGGCCAGGCAAAGGTAATAATAGCTAATGTACATTCTCTCAGTTAACTCTCATGAGAGCCCGCTAAGGTAGTTATAGGTATGAGTCCCATTTTATTGGATAAAGAAGCAAGATAGAGCATTCCTCTACACCAATAACAGACTTAAAGAAAGCCAAATCAAGAACGAACTGCCATTCACAATTGCTACAAAAAGAATAAAATACCTAGGAATACAACACACAAGGAACATAAGGGACCTCTTCAAGGAAAACTACAAACCACTGCTCAACGAAATCAGAGAGGACACAAACAGATGGAGAAACATTCCATGTTCATGGTTAGGAAGAATTAATTGTGAAAATGGCTATAGTGCCCAAAGTAATTTACAGAATCAACGCTATCCCCATCAAGCTACCATTGACACTCTCCACAGAACTGGAAAAAAACACCATGAACTTCATATGGAACCAAAAGAGAGCCTGCATAGCCAAGTCAATTCTAAGCAAAAAGAACACAGCAAGGGGCATCACACTACCGGATTTCAAACTATACTACAAGGCTACAGTAATCAAAACAGCATGGTACTGGTACCAAAACAGAGATATAGACCAATGGAACAAAACAGAGGCATCGGAGGCAACACAACATATCTACAACCATACAATCTTTGATAAACCTGACAAAATCAAGCAATGGGGAAAGGATTCCCTGTTCAACAAATGGTGTTGGGAAAACTGACTAGCCATGTGCAGAAAGCAGAAACTGGACCCCTTCCTGACACCTTACACTAAAATTAACTCCAGATGGATTAAAGACTTAAACATAAGACCTGGCACCATAAAAACCCTAGAAGGAAATCTAGGCAAAACCATCCAGGACATAGGAGTAGGCAAGGACTTCATGACCAAAACATCAAAAGCATTGGCAACAAAAGCCAAAATAGACAAATGGGACCTAATCAAACTCCACAGCTTCTGCACGGCAAAAGAAACAGTCACTAGAGTGAATCGGCAACCAACAGAATGGGAAAAACTTTTTGCAGTCTACCCATCTGACAAAGGGCTGATATTCAGAATTTACAAAGAACTCAAACAGATTTACAGGAAAAAAACAAACAAGCCCATTCAAAATTGGGCAAAGTATATGAACAGACACTTTACGAAAGAAGACATATATGAGGCCAACAATCATATGAAAAAGTGCTCATCATCACTGGTCATCAGAGAGATGCAAATCAAAACCACATTGAGATACCATCTCACGCCAGTTAGAATGGCGATCATTAAAAAATCTGGAGACAACAGATGCTGGAGAGGATGTGAAGAAAAAGCAACACTTTTACACTGTTGGTGGGAGTGTAAATTAGTTCAACCATTGTGGAAGACAGTGTGGCGATTCCTCAAGGCCTTAGAAATAGAAATTCCATTTGACCCAGCAATCCCATTACTGGATATATATCCAAAGGACTATAAATCGTTCTACTATAAGGACACATGCACACGAATGTTCATTGCAGCACTGTTTACAATAGCAAAGACCTGGAATCAACCAAAATGCCCATTGATGATAGACTGGATTGGGAAAATGTGGCACATATTCACCATGGAATATTATGCAGCAATCAGAAATGATGAATTCGTGTCGTTTGTAGCGACGTGGATGAATCTGGAGAACATCATTCTCAGCAAACTGACACAAGAACAGAAAATAAACACCACATATTCTCACTCATAGGCGGGTGATGAAAAATGAGAACACATGGACACAGGGAGGGGAGTACTAAACACTGGGGTCTATTGGGGGGAAAAGGGGAGGGCCAGCGGGAGGGGGAGGTGGGGAGGGATAGCCTGGGGAGAAATGCCAAATGTGGGTGAAGGGGAGAAAGGAAGCAAAACACACTGCCATGTGTGTACCTATGCAACTGTCGTGCATGTTCTGCACATGTACCCCAAAACCTATAATGCAATAAAAATTTTTTTTTAAAAAAAGAAGCAAGATAGGTACAAGAGAGATAGAGATTGGGTGGCCCAAGGTCACAGAGATGGTATGTTATGGAGCCAGGATTTGGCTCACTTCTGATACAAAAGCCAATATTCTTAGTCCCCATTAAACTCTGCCTTTCTGCTTATATTATGACCTAGGTTTTGGGAACCTGGGCTCATAAGTTGGAATGGGCTTTGAAGGCCATCTCAATACCCTCTTCAATGCGGGAGACCCTACTCTAACCTCCAGGACCAATGGTGTGCCAGCAGTATATCTAGGCTTAAATTTCACTTTCCATAAAATGAAGAAGTTGGGCTTTGTATCCCCTACCAACTTAATAACTCCATGATCCTGCAAAAAAAAAAAAAACAAAAAAAAAAAACCCAGGAAATGCATTATACCAAAAGGTGTGGTTGCAAATTCTAATTATAAGAAAAAATCTTTCTTATAATGAATTACTATCTATCCTCCTGCAGCTTCTATCCTTTCTCCTTGTTTGGCCACTCTGAAGCAACAGAGAGAATAGTCCACTCTTTCCACATGATAGCTCTGTACACACAACAGCCTTTTTTCCTTTGACACCATCTCCAGGTACTTTCCCATGTTGGTTATCTTCCTCTGGGCACACTCCATGTTGTCAAGTAAATCTAGCTTAAAAAACGTGAACTAGAAGGTCTGAAAACATTGAGTAGCTTAGTGTCTGCTACATGTAAAATCTTTCTCTTGTTTGGTGCTGTTTCTTCTGCAGAGCATCATGGAGGGAAACAAAGCCAGCCAATTAAACTAGGGCTGTAGCGAGAGTGAGTCAACCGCAGGTGTTCTGGCATGCAGGAGCTCTGCCACTTTTCAGGTGGTTGCTAGAGCTCAGCCCACCAGGACTCTCAAACCCACTGCAATGGACTGAATCTATGTGTCCTGCCACCAAATTCTATGTTGGAATTCTAACCCCCATTGTGATGGTTTCAGAAGATGGGGCCTTTGGGAAGTAATTAGATCATGAGAGTGAAACACTCATAAATGGGATTAGCACCCTTATAAGGGCATCTTTTTATAAAAGAGATCATTTGCAACCTGGAAGGAATCCCTCACCAGAACCATGCTGGCACCCTGATCTCAGGCTTCCAGCCTCCAGAACCATGAGAAACAAATTTATGTCATTTATATGCTACCCAGTCTATGGTACTTTGTGATGGCGACTGGAACACACCAAGACACCCACCCACATCCTCATTCATTTCTAACATTGACTCAGGCTTGCTCATAGGTTCACCTCTAGCTCATCACTTATCTAGTTAAGTCCCAGTTACTATTATTTCTTTAGATGGTCTGGAGCAGTGGGAGGTGTTTGCCTTCCCACTGCCACCTCTCCTGGCCCGTCCCTGATACAGAGGTACCTCGCTTTCCACTGTAGGCCCCATCCTCTCTCACTCCTATCCACCCCGTTTACTGTTGCCAGAGTAATTCTTCTGCAGCACAGCCTCCTCTTGCAACTCCCTAATCACCTGCCACATTGGTTCTCTGCCCATTGGCCTATGGGACAGGGCCTCTGTCCAACAGAGCCACCTTCCTAGCGGACTCTCATCTCAGTCTCTGTCATGATGAGAATGACACCTTTTTCTTAGTTTATATCTAAAAAACCGGCACAGAAAATGTCTTAAAAAAAGTTTGTTATTAAATTGTTATGAACTCTTCCTTTTGTGAGCAAATACCCATCTGTTTCCTGACACTGAGGGAAGGACTTATTTGTGTTCTTCTCCAGAAGTCAAAAGAACTGAGTCTGGCTGGACCGCTCTGGTTTTGAACACAATTCCCTTGCTCATTAAAACATTTTGAGATGTTTGAGTTTGTAATTAAAGAAAACACCTCCTCCCAAATTAATCCCAAAGAAATTCATCCCATTTTAGCGACTCAGAGGAAGATATTACAGATCCTAACATATGACAAATACCAATTCCAGATGGTAAGAATGAAAGAATATTAAAAGTAAGAAAGCCTGTAATTAAGCGGACAAGTGGATGACATGATGGCTTTCGGTTTCTGGATGAATCCCAGATGGAGGATAAGGATCCGCTCCAGCTGTGTAGCAGGGCGAGGCATTCCCAGGAATGACACTTACAGTTTCCACTTATCTGCAAGTCCGATCTGTGAGAAAGATATTAGATTCACTTCTCTTTCCAATAGCAAATGTATTTTGAAATGACTTTGGTTGGGTCCAGTTCCTTATTTCCTCACTGAGAGTTTACTCCACAATGATATTCCATGACTGCAGGAGCATCGGAGATTAGGACTCCCAAAAGCATACTCCTGAATTACTTCCTGCCATTGCAAGCCATCCTCGAGGCCTGGGGCCTGGGTCTCCTTTTCTGGACCCAGGTCAGAGAGGAGTGAAGGCTCACAGCTGGGAACAGTGGACAGCAACTTAGTCTATGAGGCCATGGATTTCCTGGAAGTAAGAGTGTTGGCTTGTGCTTCTCAGAACTTCAGGCAGCACAGCACCCTCTCTTTTCCTTCTATGGGAGACACACATTCCCATCTCTTGCAAAAACTTTAGCAAGCTCTTGAGGGTAAGGGTGAAGCTTGGCATGGATGGATGAACGTAGAGGAACAGCTACAGGAAGCACCATCTCATCTGAATGGTATTTTGGGCTTGAACAAAGCATAATTTTTAAGACTTTTAATTACCAAAGCAAAGTCTTAAATACAGATGCTGAATAAGTGGGATCATAGCGTCATGCAAGGATTATTACAGCATGTGATTTCTGTGGAGTATTTGTAATTAATAGATTCATTTGATAAACATTTATTAAGACTCATATGTGCCAGGCATGTGGCTTAGTGCTGGAAATAAACCTAGAAAATGGGAAGAATTCAGTAATTGTTGAATGGCATGTGTACACACACACACACACACACACACACACACAACATTCCCATTCACATAATCTTCTTTCAACACCTGGAGACTGTTGGTTTGAAGTACCAGCTGTAGCTGCTTGCATTTGCTTTGGATACCTAATTTCCTCATTTACTTTTTACCCCTGATTTAATTTCATGTTGCCACTAAGTAAGAGAAGCTTAGATATTGGGAGAGCGATGGAAACAGACATATGTATTTGGTGTAAGACGTTTGTGTGCACATCTGAGCTGTTGATTTAATGAGATGACATCCAGGTCTGCAAATTGAGTGAGAAAGGGGAGAGAAGGGATTCACACACTGGCTGCATAATTACAGATTTGTTTAACTGTCAGTAGGAATCCATTTCATGGTTTTGTTTTTGTAATTAAAATTATTTCACCACTGGGTTAAAACCTTATATCTTAAGTGTCACCCAGAAGCATAGTTTTGTGATTGAGTTGTTCTGGAAAGCCTTTGAAACATAAGGTTTACTGAGGAAATAATAAAATACAGGCATAATAAATACAGGGTACAAAGTCAAGGTGGTTGATTAACGTGTAAAGATTATTGAAGTGTGCAGTGAAATATGGGGTAATCTAGTAGACATGGTTTATTGGTAAAAATTTTAAAACACAGGGTATTTTAAAATAAATAAAACCCAACTTTGATTAGTGTGTGCACTTTCAGTAACAGAATACATAATCTTGAAAAAATATTGGAGTCCCTTTTGAGGTACAATGGTTTAGCACCGATTTTTCATTTGAAATTAGTGTTTACTCTCAGCCAGAGAAAACTCCCAGATGTTTTTTTCATTAGACCATGTATTTAATTAGAAGCCATAATTATAGAGCACTTTGCAATGTGCAATGTGTTATTCCTCATAGGTGAACCTACACCAGCATTAATAACTATCATTCATTAAGGGTTTGTTTTGTACCTGGCCCTGTGGTAAGCACTTCACAAACTCATTTAATTCCCAAACCCTGTGGCTATTTTTATGTGCATTTTACAAATTAGAAGTCTGTTACCAAGTAAAGTTAATAAGCCCCTTGCCCACGGTTATGGAGAGGCAGAGCTGGAATCTCTGCCTCTTGGTCAGATCTGTCTGACTGCAAAGCCTATGCCCTTCATCACTGCACTGACCCTGGATGTATCTGAGTGGGGAGGTATTTGTATGGGGCTTCATCTGCTTAGCTTTGTCCTGCATATTAACAGTGTGTGTGGTTGGAAAGAACACCTGGTCACTTTGTCTTCTCTAGCAACCAGCACCTCAGTTTCATGCTCTGTAAAATGGGGATCTAATTCCTATTACTTACAGGGTTATTATGAGTCTTCAATGAGATAACTCATAAAGGTTAAAACTTGCAAGAAGTCATGTAAATATGAATATCAATTATGTTAATTTTACTATGTCAATATTTATCTGTCAGTCCTTCTGTGGATATAGTTACTCCTGTAGTGGAGGCAGAGTATCTAGCTGGCTTTTTAAAATTTAAACAACAGAAATGTGCTTAGGAGTAAAATCCTTTTGCTAATCCTCCACTTTCTCCCTGTAGATCAAATAGGAATACCCATATCTCCCTGCAGATGGAGAGTTTTGTTTAACTGAAAAATGACTTGGCTTCCGAAAAGCGTTCTTTCCTTCTCCATAAATATTTAAAAGCTCTATTGTCATTGGAAGAACTTCCTTTGCACATTCGCCACTGCATTCACTCCCATATTTTTCCTTTTCTTTTTTCCCTCCTAGTAACCCCAAAGCTTTAAAGAGAAACTTTGGGATTGTTTCTTTCCTAAAAGGGATATTTATTTTATTCCGAAATGTCAGATGACTCATGGCAGTTGGAAGAGGGCCATTTAGATAGTGGATGCTGAACTGCTGAATAAATCATAGTTGATATGCCCAGAGCAACTTCTCTTAGCATGTGCAGACCAAACACGAGCCTTCATTCAAAGAGATAGTTGCTCAGGCTTTCACGGTTCAGAAGCAGCAGATAAGGTATAAAGTACGTATACTCACAGCCAACCCACTACATGAAAGTACCATCTGGAGAAGTTCCTGAAAATTCATATCCACTTAGTAAATATTTGCTGAGGGTCAATCACACAGAAAGAACTATGTTAGGGATGAAAGGGGCACAAAGATGAGAGAGATGCAGAGTTTGTTTGCAAGATGTTTTTATATTATTGGGGAGGCAAAGACTGCAATACAGGTAAGCATAACATAAGTAGAATAACACACATGTCTAACAAAGATACAACATGTTGGATTAAGAAGGAAGGCTAGATCACATCCTTTTGGGGAAAAGAAAGAGACTTCATGAAGTTGGGACACTGGTAACAAACAGTGGTCCAGCTTGGCTAGAGTGTTGGGTGACTGTCAGGAAAGAATGGGAAATCGGATGAAAAGGTGAATCGTTCAGGTGACATTGCAGTAAGTCTTCAAAACTGAGTCTTCCACAAGGGAGACTCAGTGAGAAGCTCGTCCCTGGAATTGTCCCATTTTCACATCTACTGCAAGTCCTTATATAGCGTTATAATAAACCTACATCTTTTGTGGGGTACCTTGGGTGGATTTTGTGTACAAAATGAGCAAGACCAAAGCTAACCTCCTTCCCTTGTTAGTTTTTCCTCCATTTATTATATTTGCTTTTCCCCAGGGCTTGATATCAGAGCTGTGGGTGTGTGATAATTGGCTACAGCTATTGATGGCAAAGGGATTCCTTGCTCAGCCCATTTGAAATCTTTTAATCTGGATTGCACAATCCTGTAATGATTGGAATGGATCCGGACAGGGAGGAGGGTCCTTAAGTTATTGGTTCTCAAAGCTGGCTGCATATTAGAATCACTTAGGAAGATTTAAAAAATTTTGTCCTTTTGGCCCTGTTTCAGGATAACTGAATTAGCCCCCTTGAAGTTGGAACTAGACATTAGTTTTAATTAGGTTTTAATTTTTAGGAAATTCCTCTGGTGATTCCGATGTACAGTGAGAGTTAGGAACCACTGCTTAAATAATTTCTGTCAGGAAACACAAAAAATCCAGCTGTCAAGTAGCCTAACATTTCCCTTTTTGATATCTTTTTCTTGAAGTCAGGGTGAAACTCAAAGTGTGATTTCTCAGTGTAGGTTCCCATTCAAGCATTGTCTATATGTAACAGCCAGAAGCCTTGCTAGAGAGAAGGACAGATCACATATTTGCCCCACATAGGAACCAAGGCTGGCCAATATCAGGATTGTGATTTTTGACAAATTGACCACTGCTTTTTGTTCTAAGACATTGTCTTTAAGACAATGACTTCAGAATCCTCAGTGTAACCAGCACTTTCATCTCTCAACACATAATGTCGACATGGCATGTGGGATTGCTGAGCCCAGCTGTTATAGGAAAAGGGTCCTGATCCAGACAGTAGGAGAGGGTTCTTGGATCTTGCACAAGAAAGAATTCAGGGTGAGTCTGGAGTGCAAAACAAAAGCAAGTTTATTAAGAAGTAAAGTGGTAAAAGAACAGCTACTCCATAGACAGAGTACGGTGTTCCTAGAAGTAAGAGGAGGAACACATCCACCCTAGGTGCAATATTTGTACATATAGGATGAAAAAAAAAAGGGCTGGGCATGGTGGCTCATGTTTGTAATCGCAGCACCTTGGGAGGCAGAAGTGGGTGGATCACAAGGTCGGGAGTTTGAGACCGGCGTGGCCAAGATGGTGAAACCCCGTCTCTACTAAACACTATAAAAATTTGCCTGGTGCAGTGGTGCGTGCCTGTAATCCCAGCTACTCAGGAGAATCGCTTGAATCTGGGTGGCCGAGGTTGCAGTGAGCCAAGATCATGCCACTGCACTCTAGCCTGGGCGACAGTGAGACTCCATCTAAAAAAAAAATAAACAATGTGGGGAGACGTGCTCTGCTACAAGGGCTTGTGATAAAGGATTTATTTTCTAAATTACTGTATTTTTCAAGGATCAATGTTATTGTCTTTAAAGCAAAATTAGGAATGCCTTTGCCTGGTCTGGTTAGTAAACATTATCAATTTGTTCCTTTAACGGTAAACATCTAGAGGCTAAGAATACCTTTCTGGAACACAGCCCAGCAAGCCCCAGCCTCATTTTCCTAACCCTTCACTCAAGATGAAGTCACTTTGTTTCAAATGCCTCTGATACAGCTACTTGAAATAGATTTTTCTGCCAAAAAAACTTTTACTTAACATCCTTCAAGATAATGTCAGACTCTTTGCTTAGGGTTCTTCTGGTTCAAGTCCCTCAAAATAAGAAGTCTGGTTTCTAAGAGCTTGATGTTTTGCCTTGAATTATCTGGGTAATTCCTCCTCTAAGCTCTCCATTCTATATATAGACTTTTCCTTGGATTAAGAAATCCAGATTCAAAAATATGGAGCACTGTGTTTTGTGCCTATGCTGCTCTCCAGAGTTATAAATTGAAGGGAGAACCCTTCACAAATACCAGCTTATGGGAAGAATCTGGTTCAAAGTCACAGATGGTTTTGACTTCACAGTTGTCCTGTGGAAAATTACCTTGATAAACTAATGGTCTGAGATTATGATCAGGCAAGGTAGAGTAGCCTGAAAAGTACATTATTAAGCAAGCTAGAGTAAAAACTACACTTCCCAGTATTCCCTTAAAGCCAGGCCTGGCTATGTCACTAAGTACTGGCCAATGCGATATAAGCAGAAATGAAATGTAACATTTTGCCAACCTCAGAAGGAAGGAGTACCTTCTCTCTCTCCCCTTCCTGCTGGCAGGAATGAGGACTTCATGAAAAGTCATCTGGGGCCATGTGGTTGAGGGCAACTTTCATGTGAAAGAAAAATGTATTTCTATCTTGTTTATACCAGTGTTATTTTGGGGTGCTGTCACATACAACTGAGCTCATATTAGAACTCATACACCATCCCTCAGAGTCTTAAGTACCATTACAAAAATGTTCAGCAGGTACTTGTGTCGGGAAGGGAAGTTGGGAAGAAAACTTGACTTGCAACACTTCGTCACCAACATCCTGTTGAAAGGAGTCTGATTTGAGTTTATCAGATGGCCAAGCAGAAATGGATCACACAAAAACCAAATAGTCTAGAGGGGTCATGGAAGCATAGGTGTGCACTAGGCCTAGCTTCTGGCATGTTGGAAAACTCAGTCAAGTAGAAGAAACACAGCAGAAACAAATTCCATTCCTCTGAGAGGAACAAAGTGTTAGCCACACTCTAAAAGGAGACATCCCCGTGTTTCATGCACAGTTCACTGGGAATCATTTATTTAAAATAAGACATTATTTATGTCTATATGTTCAACCTGTCTCCCAGGACAAAACAAAGGTTGGATTTCTGAATTACGTGCATCAGTTGCTTTGCTAAAGTCATATATTCCAAGGAAAGAGCAAAATGTGAAAGGCGTTAAAATCTAGGGAACACTTTCGGCTGAGACAGTGAGCCCCATACCATTCCTTATCAAGTTTGGCTGCCATTTGTCTCTGTAGGAGCTCCCTAAGCAATGATCCTTCTGGATATCTGTGGAGATGAGGGGCTCAACTCTATATTTCATAAGGTTCACTTCATTTTTCCTCAGCCCCAGAGAAGGCAGTCTAGCATAGAGCATGTTTAGGAAAGAAAGTAATGAGCTGTCAGGAAGGGCAGATTAGAAGCAATTCACTGACTAGTCAGTCAGTATCTTAAGCCATGTTCTTGTCAAGTTGGTGAACTTTTCTACCTCTCTGTTCTTCCTAGGAATTCATGTATTACCCTCAGGGCATTGCATCCCATCAACTCACTTGGGTCATCTAATCTGTTCACACTGGCTCCAGTTTTCTTGGCACATAAGAACAGAAGACACACGTGATGTATGTACATATTTCTCTGCTGAGCCACTGTTCTTGCCTCAGTTCCAGTGCAGACTCAGACATTTCAAGAGCACAAGGTTTAACAAAACATATGGCACCAAGTTACATGAAATGTGGTGTTTAATTCCACCCAGAAGTGTTTTTGGTGATATAGTGTGGAGTTTTAAAATAATATTTTAGCACACAAAAAAGTAAATGTTCTTGGAAATGTCACATCTTTCCCAAGTGCTTTGGTTGATTTATCCTTAAGTGAACAGCCTTAATTATATTGCTGTTACTCATGAATAGCTGCAGTACAGGATGAGTGGGGATATTCAGTCTCAGAGCTTTCTGAGTGCTGACTTGATGAGACGACGCATAGACATGGGGAAAAACATGTCCCCCAAAGAGATGGGATGATGGATTTGCTGATTTATTTGGTGCTATAACCAATATTCAGGAAAGGATGTAGCACTTTTTAGGGAAAATAATTGCTGAGGTTGAAGTGTCATGTTCTTACAGGTCACTGAGTTTCCTTCAGCTCTGCCAGGATTCTCTAGGCATTCTGGTAGGTTCCTGATATCAGCTTCTCCCTGAAACTGTGAACCTCCATCCAGGATATATTGTTATGGTCCTTTCCACTGAATACCTTAAGGAAAGAGGGGGCTGCAGGTTCTGAGGGGGAAGAAATGAGAACTAGTTGGCTGTGACGGCAAGGAGGACAAGGTCTGGGGGCCAAAGGAAGAGTGAATCAAGAGAAAAAGCAACTTAACATATGGGTATGCAATAGGCTGGCGTAGGTGAGAACAATTTGTAGCTCAAAAGCTGGGTAAATCACCCGGAGGCGATTGTGGTTGCCAGCATCTACCAGGGAAGGGTCCTAATGGGCAGAGGCAAAAAGCTGAGCTTTGTCTCTCCAGCTAATTTAGTCTCCCTGGGACGGCCTGCTTAAAGTGGATAGGGAGAAGTGGTCCAAAAAGCTAACATTGATTGACAAAGCTAACAATGCCTCATTCAAGCCTTATAAATTGGTCTTTAATGTAGGTATTATTATCCGTGTTCTTCCAAGAGAAACTGGGAAGTTAAGTAACTTGACAGAAGTTAGTCAGAACTGATAAGACATGGATTCATTTCTTCATTCATTCATTTATACATTAATTCATCCTGTAGTTGGGGGTCTATATGTTTATAAGTTATTACTTGAATATACAGAGGAACATGTAGCTTCTTGTTTTCTATAACTCAGGCCCCCTCACTAATGTTTTGTGGCATAGCAGTGCAATTGATTGCAGGGATACTGAGACCTTGATACTCTCTGCATCATGGAACCTGGGCAGGGTTGGGAGTCCCTAGCCAGTTGTCTTGACTGTTTTCCTCCATGTTCTATACAGGTATTATCATTTTCCATCTGTGCTACCATGTGAAAAAGGTTGGGAAACTCTTCTGGAAACTGACCTTGCTCTTGGGACCCACCGACCCTGCTGGGCAAAGGGTACATCCACTTCCCAATTGATGAAATGATGACTTCTCCGTCTTTTCCTGTTTAAACTGCCTTTTTCAGGTTAGCTCATTGCCTTCCACAGAAATGCTTGAATTTTCAAAATTTCTTTCCTTCCCCCTTTTTCATTCCAGGTTGGCTCCCAGTGTATGGGCGTGCAGTTCTTTGGCTTGTATTTTCTGGATCCTTGCTGGCTTTGATGGAAGGGTCTTCACCTGCTTGATTGAACATACCAGCTTCTGTCCTTCTTGAATTCACTGCTGGTGTCACTGGTCCTTCCTGGCTTTGGGTCCCATGCAGGCATCAGCAGTTGCTGACCATGGACCTTGCTTTTATCTCCATTCTCAGGGTTCCTGATCTGGATGGTCTTGCCTTCCTCACAGCAGGCCTCCTTAGTCCTTCATTCCTCCATCCACCTCTGTGTCCTCCACCAGGGCACATGGGAACTTCTTGATTGTCTGCATATAGTGCACCAGTCATGAGAAACTGCCAGTGCCAGCTCAGGCTGTCTGTCTAGACTTTTCTCTGTATTGCCCAGTGGCCCACAGGTCCTCCTCCATAGAAAGTGTGACCCTCGGTGTCGCACATTGGAGGCCATCCCTTCTCTGATCCTCTGGCTGCACCCCTTCCTTCTAGTGAGGGTTCCATGGGGCCAAGAGGTTGTGCTCTTTTCTTAGACCACACTTTCGGCACCCAGCACTCTAAAGTTCCTGCGTTAATATCGCTGAGGCTGCATCCAGGACCTTGAATGCCATCTCCTAGGCCCAATGATGTATATATACCTGGGCCCAATGATGGCTGGGAAGCAACAGTTTGGAAAGTCTGTGGACATTTGCGTGGCCCCCATTTCGTTGCAGAATGGAGCCAGGAGTGGGAAGAAAACTGGAGTTAGGGCCAGGCATGGTGGCTCATGCCTGTAATCCTAGTACTTTGGGAGGCCAAGGCAGTGGGTCACTTGAGGCCAGGAATTTGAAATCATCCTGGCCAACATGATGAAACCCTGTCTCTACTAAAAATACTAAAATGAGCTGGGCCTGGTGGTGCATGCCTGTAATCCCAGCTACTCAGGAGACTGAGGCAGGAGAATCACTTGAACGCAGGGTGCAGAGATTGCAGTGAGCCGAGATTGCACCACGGCACTCCAGCCTGGGCAATGGAGTAAGATTCTGTCTCAAAGAAGAAAACAAAAACAAAAACAAAACTGGAGTTAGGTTCAGAAGGTCAGAGAAGGTGAACTCTTTTCCAGGCACCCCACCTGCTCCCCCTTCTACCAAGGTGCACATCTGCAATTGTGCCAAACAGTGTGATGCTGCACAGGATGTGGGGCTTCTGGAGAAGCTTGCTGCAGCCTCCACCCGACTGTGTCATGAAACCTGGCCACTGGTCCTGGTGCCCTCTAGTTTTTCCATGTGTGTCTGGATGCTTCTACTACAGTCAGCAAGGTCTTCTCCCTGCCCTGGGATTTTTACCTGGTGGTTTTGGGTGCAGTGATGATAGAGTGCTGGGAGTGGGGAAGTGGCTAAGATGTGTCTGACTTCTTGTTTCTCCTTGTTCTTTTTTACCCTCTGCATACTAAAAACCTCTCTAACAGAGCTAGAAATTCTTCTCAGAGTGATTTCTAGCTTCCTGTGGCTCAGAGTAAAACTCTCAGACTTTAAGAGTTCATTTTTGGTATCTAAAGGAAGTTGTGTGGAATCTTGCTTTCTTCAAAACCTGACATCTAGCAGTGCTGCTGTAGCAATTTCACAATGCAGCAATATCCAAGTATGTGATTAGCTCATTCCTTTTATTGAACAAGGTATAGATTTGTTTGGTTGCCTTCAAATTCATGTGTTAAATCACCAGTAAGCCTGGGAGCAGGAGCTTACACCTGTAATGCCAGCATTTTGGGAGGCCAAGGTGGTCAAATTGCTTGAGGTAAGGAGTTTGAGAACAGCCTAGACAATCTGGAGAAACCCAGTCTCTACAGAAAATACAAAAATTAGCTCAGCGTGATGGTGAGTACCTGCAGTCCCAGTTACTTGGGAGGCTGAGGTGGGAGGATCCTGGAAGATGGAGGCTGCGGTGAACTAAGATCAAGTCACTGTACTCCAGGCAGTGCATGCCTGTAATCAGGGTAACAGAACAAGACCCTGTCTCAAAAAAAAAAATCAGCTGTAGATACTCCTCATGTGCAATGGATCCACATGTGGATTTAGAATGATAGAAAACAATATCACAGGTCCTCCTCCATAGATAGTTTGAGAAGCATTGGTAAAGTGGGCCCATAGCTTAGAGTACAAAAGCTTATAAAAGACGCTGTTTTCTTTCTTTTTTTTTTTTTTTAATTTTTTATTGGATTATAGGTTTTGGGGTACATGAGCAGAGCATGCAAGACAGTTGCGTAGGTACACACATGGCAGTGTGCTTTGCTTTTCTTCTCCCCTTCACCCACATTTGGCATTTCTCCCCAGGCTATCCCTCCCCACCTCCCCCTCCCACTGGCCCTCCCCTTTTCCCCCCAATAGACCCCAGTGTTTAGTACTCCCCTTTCTGTGTCCATGTGTTCTCATTTTTCATCACCCACCTATGAGTGAGAATATGCGGTGTTTCATTTTCTGTTCTTGTGTCAGTTTGCTGAGGATGATGTTTTCCAGATTCATCCATGTCCCTACAAACGACACGAACTCATCATTTCTGATTGCTGCATAATATTCCATGGTGTATATGTGCCACATTTTTCCAATCCAGTCTATTATCAATGGGCATTTGGGTTGATTCCAGGTCTTTGCTATTGTAAACAGTGCTGCAATGAACATTCGTGTACATGTGTCCTTATAGTAGAACGATTTATAGTCTTTTGGATATATACCCAGTAATGGGATTGCTGGGTCAAATGGAATTTCTATTTCTAAGGCCTTGAGGAATCGCCACACCGTCTTCCACAATGGTTGAACTAATTTACACTCCCACTAACAGTGTAAAAGTGTTCCTTTTTCTCCACATCCTCTCCAGCATCTGTTGTCTCCAGATTTTTTAATGATCGCCATTCTAACTGGCGTGAGATGGTATCTCAATGTGGTTTTGATTTGCATCTCTCTGATGACCAGTGACGATGAGCATTTTTTCATATGATTGTTGGCCTCATATATGTCTTCTTTCGTAAAGTATCTGTTCATATCCTTTGCCCACTTTTGAATGGGCTTGTTTGTTTTTTTCCTGTAAATCTGCTTGAGTTGTTTGTAAATTCTGGATATCAGCCCTTTGTCAGATGGGTAGACTGCGAAAATTTTTTCCCATTCTGTTGGTTGCCGATCCACTCTAGTGACTGTTTCTTTTGCCGTGCAGAAGCTGTGGAGTTTGATTAGGTCCCATTTGTCTATTTTGGCTTTTGTTGCCAATGCTCTTGGTGTTTTGTTCATGAAGTCCTTGCCTACTCCTATGTCCTGGATAGTTTTGCCTAGATTTCCTTCTAGGGTTTTTATGGTGCCAGGTCTTATGTTTAAGTCTTTAATCCATCTGGAGTTAATTTTAGTGTAAGGTGTCAGGAAGGGGTCCAGTTTCTGCTTTCTGCACATGGCTAGCCAGTTTTCCCAACACCATTTGTTAAACATGGAATCCTTGCCCCATTGCTTGTTTTTGTCAGGTTTATCAAAGATTGTATAGTTGTATGTATGTTGTGTTGCCTCCGGTGCCTCTGTTTTGTTCCATTGGTCTATATCTCTGTTTTGGTACCAGTACCATGCTGTTTTGATTACTGTAGCCTTGTAGTATAGTTTGAAATCTGGTAGTGTGATGCCCCCCGCTGTGTTCTTTTTGCTTAGAATTGACTTGGCTATGCGGGCTCTCTTTTGATTCCATATGAAGTTCATGGTGGTTTTTTCCAGTTCTGTGAAGAAAGTCAATGGTAGCTTGATGGGGATAGTGTTGATTCTGTAAATTACTTTGGGCAGTATAGCCATTTTCACGATATTAATTCTTCCTAACCATGAACATGGAATGTTTCTCCATCTGTTTGTGTCCTCTCTGATTTCGTTGAGCAGTGGTTTGTAGTTCTCCTTGAAGAGGTCCCTTACGTTCCTTGTGAGTTGTATTCCAAGGTATTTTATTCTTTTTGTAGCAATTGCGAATGGCAGTTCGCTCTTGATTTGGCTTTCTTTAAGTCTGTTATTGGTGTTGATGAATGCTTGTGATTTTTGCACATTGATTTTATATCCTGAGACTTTGCTGAAGTTGCTTATCAGTTTCAGGAGTTTTTGGGCTGAGGCGATGGGGTCTTCTAGGTATACTATCATGTCGTCTGCAAATAGAGACAATTTGGCTTCCACCTTTCCTATTTGAATACCCTTTATTTCTATTTCTTGCCTGATTGCTCTGGCTAGAACTTCCAGTACTATATTGAATAGGAGTGGTGAGAGAGGGCATCCTTGTCTAGTACCAGATTTCAAAGGGAATGCTTCCAGTTTTTGCCCATTCAGTATGATATTGGCTGTTGGTTTGTCATAAATAGCTTTTATTACTTTGAGATACGTTCCATCGATACCGAGTTTATTGAGGGTTTTTAGCATAAAGGGCTGTTGAATTTTGTCAAATGCCTTCTCTGCGTCAATTGAGATAATTATGTGGTTTTTGTTTTTGGTTCTGTTTATGTGGTGAATTACGTTGATAGACTTGCGTATGTTGAACCAGCCTTGCATCCCTGGGATGAATCCTACTTGATCATGATGAATAAGTTTTTTGATTTGCTGTTGCAATCGGCTTGCCAATATTTTATTGAAGATTTTTGCATCTATGTTCATCATGGATATTGGCCTGAAGTTTTCTTTTCTCGTTTGGTCTCTGCCGGGTTTTGGTATCAGGATGATGTTGGTCTCATAAAATGATTTGGGAAGGATTCCCTCTTTTTGGATTGTTTGAAATAGTTTTAGAAGGAATGGTACCAGCTTCTCCTTGTGTGTCTGGTAGAATTCGGCTGTGAACCCATCTGGACCTGGGCTTTTTTTGTGAGGTAGGCTCTTAATTGCTGCCTCAACTTCAGACCTTGTTATTGGTCTATTCATAGTTTCAGCTTCCTCCTGGTTTAGGCTTGGGAGGACACAGGAGTCCAGGAATTTATCCATTTCTTCCAGGTTTACTAGTTTATGTGCATAGAGTTGTTTGTAATATTCTCTGATGATGGTTTGAATTTCTGTGGAATCTGTGGTGATTTCCCCTTTATCATTTTTTATTGCATCTATTTGGTTGTTCTCTCTTTTATTTTTAATCAATCTGGCTAGTGGTCTGTCTATTTTGTTGATCTTTTCAAAAAACCAGCTCTTGGATTTATTGATTTTTTGAAGGGTTTTTCGTGTCTCAATCTCCTTCAGCTCAGCTCTGATCTTAGTAATTTCTTGTCTTCTGCTGGGTTTTGAGTTTTTTTGATCTTGCTCCTCTAGCTCTTTCAATTTTGACGATAGGGTGTCAATTTTGGATCTCTCCATTCTCCTCATATGGGCACTTATTGCTATATACTTTCCTCTAGAGACTGCTTTAAATGTGTCCCAGAGGTTCTGGCACGTTGTGTCTTCGTTCTCATTGGTTTCGAAGAACTTCTTTATTTCTGCCTTCATTTCGTTGTTTACCCAGTCAACATTCAAGAGCCAGTTGTTCAGTTTCCATGAAGCTGTGCGGTTCTGGGTCGGTTTCTGAATTCTGAGTTCTAACTTGATTGCACTATGGTCTGAGAGGCTGTTTGTTATGATTTCAGTTGTTTTGCATTTGTTGAGCAGTGCTTTACTTCCAATTATGTGGTCAATTTTAGAGTAGGTGTGATGTGATGCTGATAAGAATGTATATTCTGTGGATTTGGGGTGGAGAGTTCTGTAAATGTCCACCAGGTTTGCTTGCTCCAGGTCTGAGTTCAAGCCCTGGGTATCCTTGTTGATTTTCTGTCTGGTTGATCTGTCTAGTATTGACAGTGGAGTGTTAAAGTCTCCCACTATTATTGTGTGGGAGTCTAAGTCCTTCTGTAAGTCATTAAGAACTTGCCTTATGTATCTGGGTGCTCCTGTGTTGGGTCCATATATGTTTAGGATCGTTAGCTCTTCTTGTTGTATCGATCCTTTTACCATTATGTAATGACCTTCTTTGTCTCTTTTGATCTTTGTTGCTTTAAAGTCTATTTTATCAGAGATGAGAATTGCAACTCCTGCTTTTTTTTGCTTTCCGTTTGCTTGGTAAATCTTCCTCCATCCCTTTATTTTGAGCCTTTGTGTATCCTTGCATGTGAGATGGGTTTCCTGGATACAGCACACTGATGGGTTTTGGATTTTTATCCAATTTGCCAGTCTGTGTCTTTTGATTGGTGCATTTAGTCCATTTACATTTAGGGTTAATATTGTTATGTGTGAATTTGATACTGCCATTTTGATTCTAAGTGGCTGTTTTGCCTGTTAGTTGTTGTAGATTCTTCATTATGTTGAAGCTCTTTAGCATTCAGTGTGATTTTGGAATGGCTGGTACTGATTGATCCTTTCTATGTGTAGTGCCTCTTTTAGGAGCTCTTGTAAAGCAGGCCTGGTGGTGACAAAATCTCTGAGTACTTGCTTGTTCGCAAAGGATTTTATTCTTCCTTCACTTCTGAAGCTCAGTTTGGCTGGATATGAAATTCTGGGTTGAAAGTTCTTTTCTTTAAGAATGTTGAATATTGGCCCCCACTCTCTTCTGGCTTGTAGTGTTTCTGCCGAGAGATCTGCTGTGAGTCTGATGGGCTTCCCTTTGTGGGTGACCCGACCTTTCTCTCTGGCTGCCCTTAGTATTCTCTCCTTTATTTCAACCCTGTTGAATCTGACGATTATGTGCCTTGGGGTTGTTCTTCTTGCGGAATATCTTTGTGGTGTTCTCTGTATTTCCTGCAGTTGAGTGTTGGCTTGTCTTGCTAGGTGGGGGAAATTTTCCTGGATGATGTCCTGAAGAGTATTTTCCAGCTGGGATTCATTCTCTTCGTCCCCTTCTGGTACACCTATCAAACGTAGGTTATCTCTTTTCACATAGTCCCACATTTCTTGGAGACTTTGTTCATTCCTTTTTGCCCTTTTTTCTCTGATCTTGGTTTCTCGTTTTATTTCATTGAGTTGGTCTTCGACTTCAGATATTCTTTCTTCTGCTTGGTCAATTCGGCTATTGAAACTTGCGTTTGCTTCGCGAAGTTCTCGTATTGTGTTTTTCAGCTCCTTTAATTCATTCATATTCCTCTCTAAGGTATCCATTCTTGTTATCATTTCCTCGAATCTTTTTTCAAATCTTTTTTCAAGGTTCTTAGTTTCTTTGCATTGATTTAATACATGATCTTTTAGCTCACAAAAGTTTCTCATTATCCATCTTCTGAAGTCTAATTCCGTCATTTCGTCACAGTCATTCTCTGTCCAGCTTTGTTCCCTTGCTGGTGAGGAGTTTTGGTCCTTTCTAGGAGGCGATGTGTTCTGGTTTCGGGTGTTTTCCTCCTTTTTGCGCTGGTTTCTTCCCATCTTTGTGGATTTGTCCGCTGGTCGTCTGCGTAGTTGCTGACTTTTCGTTTGGGTCTCTGAGTGGACACCCAGAATGTTGATGATGAAGTATTTCTGTTGCTTGGTTTTCCTTCTACCAGTCTAGCCCCTTCGCTGTACGACTGTTGAGGTCCGCTCCAGACCCTGCTTTTCTGGGGTGCACCTCTAGTAGCCGTGGCACAGCGAGGGATGCTACCAGTTTCTTTTTCTGCCCTCTTTGTCCCAGGATGATGCCTGCCTAATGACAGTCTTTTGGATATAGAGGCGTCAGGGAGCTGCTTGAGGAGACAGTTTGTACTTTATAGGGGTTTAATTGCTGAGCTGTGCACTCTGTTGTTCATTCAGGGCTGTTAGGCTGCTATGTTTGATTCTGCTGCAACACAGCTCATTAAACAACCCTTTTTTTTTTCTCAAATGCTCTGTGTTGAGGGGTTTGGGCTTTATTTTTGGATGTCCGATCAGGTGTCCTGCCCAGCTCAAAGGCAGACTAGCCACTGTTTGGCTGCCGAGGCTCCGCCCTGCTGTTGTGTGATTCGCGCTGTTCCTGCCGGCTCTGCTGTGGTCTCCGCCACGCCCTGCGGCGGAGTCTCTTCGTTGTAGCGTGTTGCCTGAGCAATGGCAGGCTGCGTCAGCAGTGGGTGTGTATCTCAGTAGGGACGGGTTGCCTCGGCAACGGCTGGCTGCCTCAGCAGTGGGCGTGTATCTCAGTTGGGGCGGGTTGCCTCGGAAACGGCTGGCTGCCTCAGCAGTGGGCGTGTATATCAGTTGGGGCAGGTTGCCTCCTTAGTGGTGGACGCCCCTCCCCCACAGAGCATCTCGGACCGTCTGCCCGGGATAGTTTGAAATCGCGGTTTTGTTCGTCCCACTGGGTATCCCAAACGATCTGTCCCTGCAATCCCCCGGGCTGGGCTACTGTGCAAGTCTCATTCAGTCTCAAGTTTAGCCCTCTCAAGTCTCAGGTTGCCGGTTCAACAAGGCACCCGGACAAGCGCGCCCTGTGGGGATTGCTGGGTAGGGCCGGCCGCCGCTGCCCCGGCTGCCGGCTTCACCAGGCAGACCTACTGCCTGGTGTCCCGTGTCTTTTTATACTTGGGAGTTTCCCCGTTCTGTGGGCAACAAAGATCAGTCTGGAAATGCAGCACTGACTCACCGTTTGCGAATTCAACGCGGGCTCCAATCCTGGGTTGTTCTCACAGCGCCATCTTGAGTCCCCCTGTTTTCTTTCTTTCTTTTTTTTTTTTTTGAGATAGAGTATGTAGTCTTGCCCCCATGCATAGGCTGGAGTGCAGTGGCAAAATTTTAGCTCACTGCAACATCCACCTCCTGGGTTCAAGGGAATTTCCTTCCTCAGCCTCCTGAGTAGCTGGGATTATAGGCGTGCACCACCACACTTGGCTAATTTTTGAATTTTTAGTAGAGATGGGTTTTTGCCATGTTGACCAGGCTGGTCTCCACCCCCTGACCTCAGGTGCCACCTGCCTTGGCTTCCCAAAGTGCTGGGATTACAGGCATGAGCCACTGCACCCAAACCAAAGACCGTCTTTTCTAGATGGTATCTAATACCTCCCTAAAGGGTAGGTACATTGTTGTCCCGAGGCCACTGAATTTATAGGATATGAAAATACTTGCATTACCAATTAATTCAACAACTATCACTGTGCACCAACTATATTCTAATTACTTCTGGTATTTAAACTCAGATATATGCTATTTCGAAGGCTATTCTTATTCCCCTAAGCTGTATCTCCTCTGTATGTTATGTTTCCTGCAGTTTCCACCATTCATCTCACAACTTTGGCTGTATAGGTATGTCCTTCTAATCTTCTGCTTTTTATTTCCCTTGACCAGTTTCTCCCTCTGATTGCCTTATCTGTTCTTGATCTAATTGCAGGGTCTTTATGGAGCAGGGGTCCTTGGGATGCTAGAGGGCACAAAACACCCACGAGTAGCTAAATCTCCTTCGTTGTTTCTAGGTTCTGTCATGGCACAGTCAGTATTGGACTTCAGCTTTCTTAAAGGATGGTCATTTTCCAAGCTATTCTAGTGACTCCCATATTCCAAGTCATTCTAATGATGATAATTCCTATGCCCAGACCACTGGCCTGAGCACCTGGCCCAAAAGCCACTCCAGGCTTGTCTAATCCTTTTGTATCCTTTAGGATCCTGTGCAGGTTTGTATACTCCAGGAAATATTCCTTGGTCCCTGAGCAATTTGGGTGTGGAGCCGCAGCCCTGTAGAGGTAAAAATCTGTAGCACCGTAGAATCCTGGGCATTCTGTGCTTGCCTGGAGCACAGTGAAGCAGTGGCTTTGGCTGGTTTCCATCCTAGCAGCATCACTCTTTCCTGGAAGCTGTCAGAAATGCAAATTCTCAGCACCAAGACCTGCTGAATCAGAAAGGGTGAAGTTGGAGCCCCACAATCTGTAACTTAACAAGACTTTCAGAGGATTCTGGTTTTCACGAATGTTTGAGAACCACTCTGCAGAGAAATAATTTTACATGTTAGACTATCAGCTCCCTAAAGTGAGGGATGATGAGCTTGATTTGTCTTTGTGCCTCCAGTATCCAGAAGAGTTCCTGTGTGTGTGCCAGGCCCATGACAGATAAAGCTGGTGGATCTGCTGCTTTATTGAGGATTTTATGAGCAGATTCCCATGAATGCCCTTATTTTTACTCCCAGTAACAACCCTTTCTCTGTCACCTGGAGAGTTTCTGAGAAAACAATAGCAGAATGAGAATAAAGGATCTCTTTATAATAAGTGGACCAGCTGAAGGCCAGCAGGAAGTTGGTAAAGTCTGGGTTAAATCATGCAGTTTTGGCGCAGAGCTTATATGTATCTTCTAGTGACCCCATTTCAGACCATGGATCACACTACCCTCTGCCTGTGGTGTGGAGGAAGGACATTTAGGAGGGAAAGAGGCTGCCAGTTGGTCTGTAAACAGGCCCTGGTTTAACCTGTCACCAGTCTAAATCTGCATGTAAGGATGCTGTAGAAAAGGAAGGTGGGGGGTGTTGCTCTTCTGGGGTCCTAGGCCATCTTTCCTACCCAGCCACATGGACTCAAAAAGAATGATAGGAGGCCGGGTTCAATGACTCATGCCTATAATGCCAGCACTTTGGGAGGCTGAGGTGGGCGGGTAACTTGAGGCCAGAAGTTTGAGACCAGCCTGGGCAACAGACTGAGACCCCATCTTTTTCTTTCCTTCCTTCCTTCCTTCCTTCCTTCCTTCCTTCCTTCCTTCCTTCCTTTTTTCCTTCTTTCCTTCCTTCTTACAATGATAGGAGCGGTGCTGATGAGAATAGGAGCTAACATTTATGGACGATTATGTGCCAGACATTGTTTTAAATGGAGCAGAAACAATGACCCAGGTGCCAGTTTTCCAGATGAGGAAACTGAGGCACAAGGAATATATTGTCAAGGTCATAAAACCTGTAAGTGGTAGAGCCAGAAGCAGGAGTCTAACTATGTTGCTCAGGCTGGTCTCAAACTCCTGGGTTTAAGAGTTTTTTTTTCTTTTTTTGGCCACCTTGGCCTCCCAAAGTCCTGGGATTACAGGCATGAGTCAAGTTAAGTCCCAGCTCAAAGCCTGATCTCATAACTACTTTGCTAAACTGCTTCTCCATAGAGAGAAGTACAGAAGGGCCCTAGGGGATGTTTAGGGGCAAGTAGGTGGGAGTGTGACAGGGACAGAGAAGGACAGGTGGGGACACACACAGTGAGAGAATGACTCCTGGGCTTTGTTGGGCCTCAGAGTCTTCTTGTCTACCCAGCCTCTTGGTCTCGAAGAGAGTGAGGCTGGCTGGTATGTCCTGCAGGGCCAGGTCCTCCTAGGCTCCGTGAACACATGAAGACCAGAAGTAGGACCTAACAGAGAGAGAGGAACAAGGGAGACCCAGGGTTCCTGCTTTTAAGGCGTTGAATGCCCCCTTCCCTCATCCAAATAATAAGCATGTCCCAATGAATGTCTTCTGGCTAAACTAATCAGGCTAGAAAATCCACCTTCCCTTTGGAGTGTGGTAAGGGGAGCTGGGAGGGAAGGAAGTGGGCAGAGTTGGGCATGGCTTAATGAGCCACGCTGCATGGCACAATGAGCCATGCTGCATGGCACTCTACCCTTTAATAAATCACAGACAGATGGGGAAAGGGAGGACAGGAGAGAAGGAAGACTCTTGGCATAAGGGGTATCTCAGCAGTGGAAGTGGGCTGGGGAATGAGGCCCATGTCTGAGTCAATTGGGAAGTAAATTGATCAGAAAAGATAGAAAAGGGGTTCTTTACCCAGTTTACATTTGGGCAGCCTCAGAACTTCCTTTAAAAAGGTAGATGAAATGTGGCACATATACACTGTGGAATACTATGCAGCCATAAAAAAGGATGAGTGCATGTCCTTTGCAGGGACATGGATGAAGCTGGAAACCATCATTCTCAGCAAATGAACACAAGAACAGAAAAACAAACACTGCATGTTCTCACTCATAAATGGGAGTTGAAAATGAGAATACATGGAAACAGGAAGGGGAACATTACACACCGGGGCCTGTCAGGGAGTTGGGGGCTAGGGGAGGGATGGCATTAGGAGAAATGCCTAATGTAGATGAAGGGTTGATGGGTGCAGCAAACCACCATGGCGCATGTATACCTATGTAACAAACCTGCATGTTCTGCACATGTATCTCAGAACTTAAAGTATAAGATAAAATTTTAAAAAGGGAGATGATAGTGAATTGGGTAGAGATGCTAAGTCAACAAACAAGAAAAGCAAGCCACTACCACTGTTTTCTTGCAAAGATTTTTCTGTATTGTGAAAACATTTTTTTTCCCTTTTCAATAAAACCACCAGCTTTGGTGTTTCTCTTTGCATTAAAGGTACATCATTTTTCTCAGTGATTAGATTGAAAAAGAATTAATTTACCTCTCTTACTGATCTGAAATGTGAGAGGTTATGGAAAACAGAATTGGCTTATGATATATATCTTTCCCCCTCTCCCCTGCCCAAGCACCTCAAAGATACTGAAATTGATAGAGATTCTTCTTCTTATGTTACAAATGAGGGAACAGACTCAAGGAGACTGAGCACCTGCCCATGGGTGATCAGTCAGCTGTCAGAGGCAGGATGAGGTCTCAATTCTCTTCTTGCTGTTCTGAACAGTATGCATGCTTTTGGGTATTGGTGCAGCGCAATCTTCGCCTGTGGTTTCGAGCCTAGTTCTAAATAGGCTCATTATAGAGATGCTTGTAATGGATTCACCTCACTTTTAGAGGGAAGAGTTAATTTCTTCTCCCAAGATACATATGATGGATTAAATTATTATCTCATCAGCTTAATTATTTTTTCACTTTGGAGTGCAGGGAACTAGTCACACAGGCTTTTGCTGAACACACACACACACACACACACACACACACACACACACACGCCCTGCAGTGGTGAGGACCTCGCACTGTCCCTGGAGGGGGCGTAATGGAGCCCTGCAGAAGTGGCATTTACAGGTTACCAATTTCCATTTGTAACTCTGGGATTCCACACTGTACACTCATAAAAACACCCCATAGATATGACAGCCATATTAATTCAGGGAGCCTGCATTTTCTTCATCCCTTTCTTCACAAACTGTATGAAGCACAGGAAAGCCCATCTTGGGTTTCAGTGACTGAATGGCCAACAGGACAAGGTAAACCAGATTAAATGGGATTTATTTGAAGGGAGAGAAAATGGAGGCAAGAACTCCATTCATTCATAGAAGTAAATGATGAAAATATCAGTAGCTGTCCTCAAGTTAGTTAGATGGGCAGGCCCAAGACTGGGAGCAGAGCTAGAGTTAGGGGGTGGCTGGATAGGAAGCTTCCCAGATGCCAATCTGTAAACTAGAACCTCCTAGAAATACAGTACAGACTAACTCAGGTTTCCATGTGATGCCTTCTATACTGGCCAAATGTAAATCAATTCTGCTCCCATGGATGTAGCCACTGCTCTACAGTAAAAATTAAAGATTTACCCTTGGCTGCCATCTTGGAGTATCTTTCAACATGCACGTACATATAAGTTCACATTGTCTGTTCCATTAACCCTGAGACCAGCTCTTGTTGACAGTTGTGAGAAACTGGTGTTTGCAACTTATTTTGAAACTTAATAATATAATGACATGTTACTCTTTAGTGGGTCTCAGTAATTTATTTTAGAGTGATTTATTATGTACATCTTTACATGGTTCAATTTTCTTACAAAACATTTTTTTCATTCTGAAAACCTTAGTAACGAATTTCATATACTGAAAATAGAAAAGAACACAATTTTATTAATATAAAATCAGTTTCTCTTTGCTTTTATGAAGAGTATTGATCTGAAGGGTCATCTGATTATTCACTGCTCAGGCCTCTCACAAGTCTAGGTAAGTATAGGTCTGCCTACCTTCCCAACTGAAGCTGTACAATTGAATGTGGAAACAAGGACAGATTTTACTGATGTTGCCAAGGAAGAAATGACAAAAACCAAACAGGTAAAGGCAATGAAAAGTGATGCTGCATTGGTTTGCATTCAGCTAAATCACATTTCCTGAGAGATGTGGCCATTTAGGGTAAATGAGGGAACTGGCACTTTGAGGACATAATGGCTCTCAGAATTTTAAAGGGGTCAGAATCAGGCCCAACAATGAGGTCTTTGGGGCATTTTTGGTTCTAACATAACTGTATGAATTCAGTTAGAGGTTATTCTGAGATTTTCACTAACAATAATGAGAGTCAATGCATTTTTGCTACATGAAAGAAATAATAAAATTAGGGAAAGAAAGTGGAAATAAAAAAAGTCATCCTTGCCAAATGTAGCTAGCACTGGGGTCTAACAGGAAATGTCCAGAAAAAGGAAAAGAGAAAGGTGAGCAAACAGTCAGAGGAGGGGGTGGAAGCACACAGAGAAATCCCCCGCCTCTCCCACACTAGTTCAGAGCTAACTTACAGAGCCACTGTGTTTTCCAGGTGATTCTCTACTTTGTTGCAGATTCATACACCCTCCTTGGAGAGAATCTAGATAAACACAAAGCCTAATGATTACCAATACATTGTTATTTCCTCATGTTGAACATGGGAATTATTATTTGTAGTGATTTTCTGCATTTTTCTCCTGCCCTTTACAGATCGTTAAATGTATTTTGAAATCAAGACAATTCTCGAAGGCCTTCATCAGCTGGGATTGTTTATGGAGCAAAAACTCAGCCCTCAATAAATATTTGCAACTTAATGATACATTTGTATAATGCCCCAGAATTTTTATATAAAACAGGCGTCAGTGCATGTATATTTCACTGCTCTGTTAAGCATCTATCTTTCCCTTTAAATTACTCCCCATCTTACATGGCACAAAGACACTGAAGTGGTCATTTATTTTAAATTAACTTTGTGCTGGGCTGGAAAACATGGAAAAAAATGATGGCAAAATTACTCCGACAAGGTCACCTTTGGGACTGTTCAATATAAAGTCATCTTTATAGGTCACTGTTTTTCATGCCCAACTGCTATGACTACATGAAAGGTAAATGTCTGGCACCAGGCAAAGAGGATGTTTGACCAGTGGGCTTTGTGGCCCAAAAAAAGTCCATTTCATTTTCTCTTTTTCGTTTTATTCACTGTTGGGACATGTGGAAAACAGATGCTCTGAACAGAGGAGACATTCAAAGGTCTCCCTGTTCCAGGGGCAAAATATAAACAAACGGGCTGGTCATCAGTTTACAGAATTTCCCGTTTATTGCTTTCATTGCAGCCACCTATTCTCCCTACAGGAATCCATTCTATTTCCCATGTGGGCCTCCTCTTGCACAGAGTTCTCACCCTTTAAGGGCTTCTGACCCTCCTGCATCCATACATGGCATCCCCTGGAGCTTAGTTCCCAGGTCCTCTAATTAAGCATCTTTGCCTCCTGCCAGGACAGTCCCAACGAAGTGCTGGTGATGCTTTTCTGGCTTTGATTCATGGTTTCTGGGTTTGTTCCTTGTTTATCAGTTTCACTTTCAGACTTTCCTACCTCCTGGTTCTCCTTAGTTCAGCCAAATAGCAGTGGGCATGAATAGCTGGTGGCATGGGATGAATTGCATATCTTTGTTTATGTAGCTCTCCTCCCAGCTTCAAGTGGATAGTGTTTTCTGAGGCTGTGGTGCTTGACTTTAGGACACAGCAGGGTTGCTGATGGAGTCTTTAAAACTCCTGATGCCCAGGCTGCCTTCAAGACCAACTACTCAGAATATCTAGGGTGGGACCTAAGCATGAGTGATATTCAAAGTTTCTCCATTAACTCTGGGGTGCAGCCAAAGTTAAGAACCACTGTCTTAAGAACTATTTGAGTGATTTTAAACCTTCCTTAGTATACACTGGTGGGAAGGTATTGACTGATTCTGCTTTTATTTCCCTGAAATAAATCAAACCTGGAAAATATGGGGTCTAGAGTTACCACCTAAGGTGTTTCTGATGCCTGGACATTGAGAATCTCTGCTCTCGAATAAACTTCTGCATTAGAAAGACTGCATACTTTTTGAATGAGAGATTCAACAGTTTTTTGTTACCTGATTAACAATTTAAAGCTATAGTTATATAGGGTATTGCTTAGAAATTGCTTCAGGAAGTACCATTTATTAAGTAATTTGCATATATGGAATTATATTGTTTATTATAATGTGATACTGAAACTGAAGGTAAGAGCTTTTCCCTATTCATTTACTTAGCTGTATATTCATTTATAATCCATACACCTCCCCACCAAAAACAAAATAAGGAAAGTAAAAATATTCCAGGAAATGGCATTTCAAGTTTTTTAGAAAGTTTACGTTAGGTAACTTCAAATGTACTCAGATGCAGCCATGTTGTTAACTATTTTTTTTTGTTATGATTGGATTCGATTTTTCAACATTCAGATAGCCAATTTCTGTATTATTACCTGTAAGAGGCTTGCCATAGATTAAATTACAATGGATTAAGATGGCAGATAGGAGGCAGGACTGGCTTGCAGCTCCCACTTGGATGGACAGCTAATGTGAAGACTCACATCATAGACTTTGCTTCAAGAACTACTGCAGGAACATACTGGGAAAGCTGAGATAATCCACAGACCCTTTGGAGGAACTGGATCCTCCACTGCAGGCCCCCTGAGATGCTGAAAAAAACTGTGAGTCCACTTGCTTTCTCAATATGGAGGTTCATGGTCAGGGGCAAGTTCTCAACCCTGTTCACCAGCTGTCTGGAAGTGGACTTGGTACTGTTGGGGGGGCATAGTGGGAGTGAGACCAGACTTTGGGTGAGCTCTATGGGAGTGAGGTGAGGCCCATTACTGCCAGCTTTCTCCCACTTCCCTGGTGACCTGTATGACTCAGCAGAAGCAGCCTTAATGCCCGTGGGAATGTAAATCCATTGGCCTGGCATCCACATCCCCATCCCCTACAGCAGCCTCAGCAAACCCCACCCAAGGAGAGGCTGAACTTAGACATGCTGATCCCTGCCCCCACCTGGTAGTTTTTCTCTACCTTCCCTGGTAGACCAAGACAAAGGTCATAATCTCGTGGGAGCTCTATGACTCTGCCCGCCACCTGAGAAACCTGAACACTTAGCCAGGTGTCCCTAGAGTAAGTTTGCCTCCTCCCTATAAGATGGCAGCTGATACGCTCTTGAAGGTGCCACCTTTTGGCTGGAGGCCAACAAACACAAAACTGGTGCACTAAACAAAACACAACCAAGGAATGAAAAACAATATGGGATATGAAATAAAAATTCTTTAGTGAAATAGCATAAATAAAATAGTCACAACTTCTGAAAATCAAGGACACACTTAGAGAAATGCAAAATGTACTGGAAAGTCTCAGCAATAGAATTAAACAAGCAGAAGAAAGAACTTCAGAGCTTGAAGACAAGGCTTTTTAATTAACCCAGTCCATCAGACACAAAGAAAAAAAGAATTAAAAAAAAATGAACAAAGGCTCCAAGAAGTCTGGGACTATGTTAAATGTTCAAACCTAAGAATAATTGGTGTTCTCAAGGAAGAAGAGAAATGTAAAAGTTTGGAAAACATTTGAGGGAATAATTGAGGAAAACTTACCCAGCCTTGCTAGAGATCTAGACATCTAAATACAAGAAGCTTAAAAAACACTTGGGAAATTTATCACAAAATGATTATCACCTAGGCTCATATTCATAAGATTATCTAAAGTCAAGATAAAGGAAAGAATCTTAAGAGCTGGTAGACAAAAGCATCAGGTAACCTATAAAGGAAAACCTATCAGATTAACTGCAGATTTCTCAGCAGAAACCCTATAAGCTAGATGGGATTGGGGTCATATTTTTAGCCTCCTTAAATAAAACAACTAGCAGCCAAGAATTTTGTATCCAGCAAAACCAAACTTCATAAATGAAAGGAAGATATAATCTTTTCCAGACAAACAAATGCTAAGAGAATTTGCCACTGCCAAGCCAGCACTATAAGAACTGCTAAAAGGAGCTCTAAATCCTGAAGAAAATCTTCAAAATATAACAAAATAGAACCTTCTTGAAGCATATATCTCATAGGACACCTATAACAGTAACACAATAAAAACAAAACAAACCCACAGGGTATTCAGGCAACAAATAGCATGATGAAAAGAATAGTACCTCACATCTCAAAGCTAACATTGAATTTAAATGACCTAAATCCTTCACTTAAAAGATACAGAATGTTAGAATAGATAAGAATCACTAGCTAAGTTTCTGCTGTCTTCATTAGACTCACCCACCACATAAGGACTCACATAAACTTAACAAAGGGATGGAAAAAGATATTTCAGGCAAATGGACACCAAAAGTGAGCAGAATTAGCTATTCTTATATCAGACAAAACAAACTTTAAAGCAACAGCAGTTAAAAAAGACAAAAGGGACGTTATATAATGACAAAAAGACTAGTCCAACAGAAAAATATCACAATTCTAGGTATATATGCATGTAATACTGGAGGTTCCAAATTTATAAAACAATTACTACTAGGCCTAATTAATAAGATAGGTGGCAACACAATGATAGTGGGGGACTTCAGTACTCCACAGACAGCACTAGACAGGCCATCAAGACAGAAAGTCAACAAAGGCAGCAAAGAAACAATGGACCTAAACTATACCCTACAACAAATGAGCTTAACCAGATATTTAGAGAACATTCTACTCAACAACTGCAGAATATACATTCTATTCATCAGCACATGGAACGTTTTCCAAGAAAGACCATATAATAGGGTACAAAACAAGTCTCAGTAAATTTAAGAAAATAAAAATTATATCAAGTACTCTTTCAGACCACAGTGGAATAAAATTGGATATCAACTTCAAAAAGAACCCTCAAAACCATGCAAATACATGAAAATTAAATAACCTGCTTGTAAATGGTCATTGGTTTAACAATGAAATCAAGATGGAAATTAAATTATTTGAACTAAATAATAATAGTGACACAACCTACCAAAACCTCTGGGATTCAGCAAAGGCAGTGCTAAGAGGAGAGTTCCTAGCATTAAACACCTACCTCAAAAAGTCTGAAAGAGCAGAAATAGACAATCTAGAGTCACACCCAATGGAACTGGAGAAATAAGAACAACACAAACCAGAAACCAGAAGAAAAGAAATAACAAGGATCAGAGCAGACTAAAATGAAATTGAAACAAATACAATACGAAAGATAAAAGAAACAAAAAATGGTTCTTTGAAAGATAAATAAAATTGGTAGATCATTAGTGAGATTAATCATAAAGAAAAGAGAAGATCCAAGTAAGCTCAATTAGAAACAAAACTGGAGATATTATAACTGATACTACAGAAATACAAAAGATTATTCAAGGCTACTATGAACACCTTTATATGCATAAACTCAAAAACCTAGAGGAGATGCATAAGTTTCCAGAACCCTTCTTGATCAAACCAAAAATATATAGAATCTCTGAACAGACCAGTAACAGTGAAACTAAAACGGTAATAAAAAAAATCACCAAAAAAAAAAAATTCAGGACCAGACAGATTTATAGCTGAATTCTATCAGATATTCAAAGAATTGGTACCAATTCTATTGACACTATTCCAAAAGATAGAGAAAAAGGAAAATCTCCCTAATCGTTCTATGCAGCCAATATCACCTTAATACCAAAACCAGGGAAGAACACAACAAAAAAAGAAATGTACAGTATCCCTGATGAACATAGATGCAAAGTTCTTCAACAAAATACTAGTGAACTAAATCCAAAAACATATCAAACAGATAATCCAACATGATCAGTGAGTTTCATGCCAGGGATGCAGGAATGGTTTAACATACATGAGTCAGTAAATCTGATATACCACATAAACAGAATTAAAAATAAAAATTGCATAATCATCTCAAGAGACACAGAAAAAGCATTTGACAAAATCCAGCATGATGAAAACCCTCAAATTAGCATAGAAGAGACATACCTTAGGGTAATAAAAGCCATCCATGACAAACATTACACTGAAAGGGGAAAAGTTGAAAGCATTCCCCTGATAACTGGAACAAGAAAAGGATTCCCACTTTCACCACGTCTATTCAACATAGTACTGAAAGTCCTAGCAGAGCAATCAGAAAAGAGAAGGAAATAAAGAGCATCCAAATCTGTAAAGAGGAAGTCAAATTGCTGCTGTTTGCTGATGATATGATTGTATACCTAGAAAACTCTAAAGACTCATCCAAAAACCTTGAACTGCTAAGTGAGTTCAGCAAAGTTTCAGGATACAAAATTAATGTACATAAATCAGTAGCTCTGCTATACACCAAGAGTGACCAAGCTGAGAATCAAATCAAGGACTCATCCCCTTTCACAATAGCTACAACCAACAACAACAACAACAACAACAACAAACTTAGGAACATGCCTAACCAAGGATGTGAAAACTACAAAACATTGCTGAAAGAAATCATAGATGATGCAAACAAATAGACACACATCCCATGCTCATGGATGGGTAGAATAAATATTGTGAAAATAACCATACTTTCAAAAGCAATCTAAAATTCAATACAATTTCTATCAAAATACCACCATCATTCTTCATAGGACTAGAAAAAAACAACCCTAAAATTCATATGGAACCAAAAAAGAGCACACACAGCCAAAGCAAGATTAAGCAAAAATAACAAATCTGGACACATCACATTATCTGACTTCAAACTATAGTATAAGGCTATAGTCACCAAAACAGAGTGGTACTGGTATAAAAACAGGCACATAGACCAATGGAACAGAATAGAGAACCCAGAAATAAACCTGAGTACTTACAGCCAACTGATCGTTGACATAGCAAACAAAAACATAAAGGAAAAGGACATCCTATTCAACAAATGGCACTGTGATAATTGGCAAGCCACATGTAGAAGAATGAAACCAGATCTGCATCTCTCACCTTATTAAAAAAAAAAAACCAACTCAAGATAGATCAAAAACTTAAATCTAAGACCTGAAGTCACAAAGATTCTAGAAGACATCAGAAAAATCCTTCTAGACATTGGCTTAGGCAAAGATTTCATGACCAAAAACCCAAAAGTAAATGCAACAAAAACAAAGATAAATAGATGGGACTTAATTAAACTGAAAACCTTCTGCACAGTAAAAGAGATAATCAGCAGAGTAAACAGACAACCCACAGAGTGGGAGAAAATCTTCACAATCTATGCATCTGACAAAGGACTAATATCCAGAATCTACAAAGAACCAAAAAAAAAAAAAAAATCAGCAAGAAAAAAACAATTCCCTCAAAAAGTGGGCAAAGGACATGGATAAATAATTCTGAAAAGAAGATATACAAACAGCCAACAAACATATGAAAAAATGTTCAACATCACTAGTTATCAGGGAAATGCAAATCAGAACCATCATATGATAGCACCTAACTCCTGCAAGAATGGCCATAATAAAAAAATTAAAAAAATAATAGATGTTGGTGTGGATGCAGCAAAAAGAGAACACCTTTACACTGTTGGTGAGAATGTAAACTAGTACAACCACCATGGAAAACAGTGTGCAGATTCCTTAAAGAACTAAAAGTAGACCTACCATTTGATCCAGCAATCCCATTTCTGGGTATCTACCCAGAGGAAAAGAAGTCATTATATGAAAAAGATACTTGCACACGCATGTTTATAGCAACACAATTTGCAATTGTAAAAATATAGAAACAGCCCAAATGCCCATCAATCAATGAGTGGATAAAGGAAATGTGGCATGTATATATACACAATGGATTACTACTCAGCCAAAAAAAGGAATGAAACAATGGCATTCTGAGCAACCTGGATGGGATTAGAAATCATTATTCTAAGTGAAGTAACTCAGGAAAAAACCAGATATCATGTCTTCTCACTTGTATGTGGGAGCTAAATTATGAGGACACAAAGGGATAAGTACAATACATTGGACCCTGGGGACCTGGGGAAAAGGGTTGGGGGTGGGGAGGGATAAAATACTATGAATTGGGTATAATGTATACTGCTAAGGTGATGGGCACGCCAAAATCTCACAAATACTTATCCACCAAAGAACTTATTCATGTAACCACACACCACCTGTTCCCCAAAACCTATTTAAATAAAAAAAGAACAAACATTTAATTATAGTGTTTGAGACCTAGATGTCCAGAATATAGAACACAATGTTTTGGCCAAGTGTCTGGAGAATCACATACTCGTTATCTCTATGTGGGTTAAATCATCACTCATCAGCATTATCACTGCAGAATGTGTGAACATCAGCAAGGAAATAGGAAAAAAATAGCTCTGAGTCACATAAAATATTATGTGAGTTAACCTGGGAACTTCATTATCTTTTCTCACTTCTCAGTACTAAAGGAAATCTCAGACTCAAAATTTGAGAGATAGATCCCAAGACTTACCTAGTCCTGGAATGGCAAAAAATTTCATTCCTTGTGCCAGTGTTGAGCTATTGGTAATAGTTGGGTGGGTTCTTATGTTTAGAAAGATAGTGAGACAATATCTATCTGGGCTCCAGAGATTGGGCACTGCTATCAATAGTGATATTCACAATGGGTGTGTGAGAGGAGGGCTGTGGCAGAAGATGGGTCAGTAGTTATTGAGCCTTATCTAGTAGCTTATAACAGTGGTTGTTAACACGGGTATATACTGCAATCATTTGGGGAAGCATAAAAACCCTCAATGTCAGGCCACATTCAGACCAACAAAATTAGACTATCTGGGTGTAGGACCAAGATGATTCCCACGTGTACCCAAAGGTAGGAATCCACAGAAAAGGAAACAAGGGCTTTGAGAGATAATGCAAATCACCCAGTGTTGTGTAGTTATAGGCAGAGAATATTTACCAGGTCTCATGATTTTCATCCACTGTTTTTCAGCCAGATTGTGTCCATTATGACTCTTTATGAAAACACATGAATAATGACTCATTATTGATGACTTGGTTCAATGATTTTTAGACCAGTGGTTCCTAGCCTAAGAGCAAGTATCAACTCTCTCAACTAAATGAATTATAAATATTCATATTTTAAAAATAACTGCTTGAAAATATATGTGGAGCTTGTTTTAATGAGTAAAATACAAATTTATTTAGAAGCATTGTTGTATTCAGAGTACTTTTTGACCCTTGTGTTGTCTCAGTGGATGATGCCTTCTCAATTGCTGTGACATTGGAGTTGGGCACCACTGATTGAGACCTCAGGGGTGCAGGAAGCAGTGCAGCTGCAAAGAGCCCAGACTTTCACCAGAACTAATTAAAAGGCTCAGTGATTCCCTGCAGATAAGCTTTGACACCGCTGTGGCTGTCCTGTCTGCTGTTGTTGATGTACATAGGAATGAGAAGGTTCTTTCAGGACACATGTGGCTCAATATAAACTGGCTGGTTGGATACTAGAAAATGTCACCATTGAGCCTGCTTCAGTAAGGATGCCAGTGTTACCTTATCCTGGAGGTATTTTGAGCTTCTTTCAGGTCAGCAGCAAGCCACCCAATAGAAAAGTGTGGCAAAGTTTGTGATAATGTGGGTTGCCAACATATTTCTTGCGTTTGTGTAAATGCTCATTTAGAAAACACATTGTGATTCTAACTTGAAAAGTGGTGTCAGTCGCTTTCCCTCTCTGTGCACCTGTTTTCTAATCACTAAAAAGGACAGAAGTCCTGTCATTTGCAACAACATGGATGGAACTGGAGGTTATGATGTTAAGTGAAATAAGCCAGGAACAGAAAGACAAACTTCTGTGTTCTCATGTATTTGTGGGAGGTAAAAATTAAAACAATTGAACTCATGGAGATAGAGGGTAGAATGATGATTACCAGAGGCTGAGAAGGGTAGTTGCGGGGGGGATGGTATGGAAGAGAGGATGGTTAATGGATTAAAAAAAATAGTTAGCGGTCAGAGCCAAGATGGCCAAATAGGAATAGCTCTGGAGTGCAGTTCCCACCTAGAACAACACAGAGGATGAGTGAACACTGCTTTTCCAAACAACTTATTACTGCCCACAGACCATGGGATTCCCAGGCTGAAAAGCACAATGAGTTTCCAGCATGGCTTTTTCAGCCAGCTCACCAGGTCTCCACACAAAAACTCACACAAATCTGGGCAGCTGTTTCAACTGGCACCTGGAACACCTGGGAGACAGAGCCACCCATTCAACTGAAAAATAGGGGGCTAAAACGGAGAGCCAGGTGATCTGGCTCAGCAGGTTCCACCCCCACACAAACCAGCAATCTGAAACACTCTGGACTGAGAGTTTCACAGCAAGCACAGCTGGACTCTGGACAGTCCAGCTCTGTCAGGGGAAGGGCATCTGCCATTACCAAGGCAGTCCGCCATTACTGAGGCAGTCTGCCGTTACTGAGGCAGTCTACCATTACCGAGGCAGTCTGCCATTACCGAGGCAATCCGCCATTACTGAGGCAGTCCACCATTACAGAGACAGTCCACCATTACTGAGTCAGACCACCATTACCAAGGCAGTTCTAACTATACCTCTATAAACAAAAGGAAGTTCACACAGCAGCTGGGCAGAGCCCATGGCAGCTCAGCAATGCCTCTGCTGGCAGACTGTGACTAGGCTACCTCCTTGCTGGACAGGGCAGCTCTGAACAAAGGCAGCAGCATGTCAGGAACTTATAAATAAAGCCCCATCTTCCCAGGATGAGCACCTGGGGAAAAAGGCAGTTATGAGTTCTGCTGCAGCAGACTTAAATGTACCTGCCCAGCAGCTCTGAACAGAACAATGGAGCTCACAGCTCAGCACATGAACTCCTATAAGGGACAGACTGTCTCCTCAAGAAGCTCCCTGACCCCCATATATCCAAAGAATCACCTCATAAAGGAGAATTCAGGCTGACATCTGGTGGGTATCCTTCTGGGACAAAGATAACAGAAGAAGAAATTGGCAGAAACCCTTGCTGTTCTGCAGCTGCCACAGGTGATCCCCAGGCAAGCAGGGTCTGGAGTGGACCTCCAGCAGTCCTACAGTAGAGGGGCCTGACTGTTAGAAGGAAAACTAAAGACCAGGAAGAAATAACTTCATCAACAACAAAAAGGATGTCCACTCAGAGACCCCATCTGAAAATCACCAACTACAAAGACCACAGGGAGATAAATCCACAAAGATGGGAAGAAACCAGTGCAAAAAGGATGAAAACAACCAAAACCAGAACACCTGTCCTCATCCAAGTGATCGCAACTCCTCACCAGCAAAGGAACAAAGATGGATCAAGGATGAGTCTGATGCATTGACAGAAACAGGCTTCAGAAGGTGGGTAATAACAAACTTCTCTGAGCTAAAAGAACATGTTTTAACCCAATGCAAAGAAACTAAGAACCTTGAAAAAAGGTTTGATGACATGCTAAGGAGAATAAACAGTTTAGAGAAGAATATAAATGATTTAATCGAGCTGAAAAACACAACATGAGAACTTCACGAAGCATGCACAAGTTTCAATAGCTGAATTGACCAAGCAGAAGAAAGGATATCAGAGATTGAGGATCAACTCAATGAAATCAAATGAGCAGGCAAGATTAGAGAAAAATGAGTGAAAAGAAATGAACAAAGCCTCCAAGAAGTATGGGATTATGTGAAAAGACCTTATCTGTGTTTGATAGATGTACCTGAATGTGATGGATAGAATGAATCCAAGCTGGAAAACACTCTTCAGGATATTATCTAGGAGAACTTCCCCAACCTAGAAAAGCAGGCCAATATTCAAGTCCAGGAGATACAGAGAACACCACAAAGATATTCCTCAAGAAGAGCAACCCCAAGAAACATAATCATCAGTTTCACTAGGGTTGAAATAAAGAAAAAAATGCTAAGGACAGCCAGAGAGAAAGGTCAGGTTATCCATAAAGGGAAGCGCATAAGACTCACAGCAGATCTCTCAGCAGAAACCCTACAAGCCAGAAGAGAGTGGGGGCCAATATTCAACATCCTTAAAGAAAAGAACTTTCAACCTAGAATTTCACATCAAGCCAAACTAAGCTTCATAAGTGAAGGAGAAATAAAATCCTTAATTAAGAAGCAATTGCTGAGAGATTTTATCACCACCAGGCCTGCCTCCTGAAAGAAGAACTAAACATGGAAAGGAACAACCAGTACCAGCCACTCCAAAGATGTACCAAACGGTAAAAAGCATCTACCCACACAATGAAGAAACTGTGTTAACTAATGGGCAAAGAATCCAGCTAGCATCAAAATGGCAGGATCAAATTCACACATAACAATATCAACCTTAAATGTAAATGGGCTAAATGCCCCAATCAAAAGACACAGATGGGCAAATTGGATAAAAAGTCAAAAACCATCAGTGTGCTGTATCCAGGAAACCATCTCACATGAAAGGATATACAAAGGCTCAAAATAAAGGGATGGAGGAAGATTTACCAAGCAAATGGAGAGCAAAAAAAAAAAAAAAAAAAAAAAAAGCAAGAGTTGCAATCCTAGTCTCTGATAAAATAGATTTTAAACCAACAAGGATCAAAAGAGACAAAGAAGTGCATTACATAATGGTAAAAGAATCAATGCAACAAGAAGAGCTAATGATCCTAAATATATATGCACCCAATACAGGAGCACCCAGATACATAAAGCAAGTTCTTAACAATGTACAAAGAGACTTAGACTCCCACACAATAATAGTGGGAGACTTTAGCACAGATCAATGAGACAGAAAATTAACAAGGATATCCAGGACTTGAACTCAGATCTGGAACAAGCAAACCTAATAGACATCTATAGAACTCTCCACACCATATGCACAGAATATACATTCTTCTCAGCACCACATCACATCTACTCTAAAATTGACCATATAATTGGAAGTAAATCACTCCTCAGCAAATGCAAAAGAATAGAAATTATAACAAACAGTCTCTCAGACCACAGTGCAATCAAATTAGAACTCAGCATTAAGAAACAAACTCAAAACCGCACAGCTTCATGGAAACTGAACAACTGGCTCTTGAATGTTGAGTGGATAAACAATGAAATGAAGGCAGAAATAGAGATGTTCTTCAAAACAATGAGAACGAAGACACAATGTACCAGATTTTCTGGGACACATTTAAAGCAGTGTCTAGAGGAAAATTTATAGCAATAAATGCCCACATGAGAAGCATGGAAAGATCTAAAATCGACACCGTATCATCAAAATTGAAGGAGCTAGAGGAGCAAGATAAAAAAAACTCAAAAGGTAGCAGAAGACAAGAAATAACTAAGATCAGAGCAGAACTGAAGGAGATAGAAACATAAAAAACCCTTCAAAAAGTCAATAAATCCAGGAGCTGTTTTTTTTTTTTTTTTTTTTTTTTTTTTTTAAATCAACAAAATAGACTGCTGGGCCAGATTGATGGAAAAGAGAGGGCCAGGCACGGTGGCTCATGCCTATAATCCCAGGATGTGGAGGCGGGTGCATCACAAGGTCAAGAGAGGGAGACCATACTGGTCAACATGATGAAACCCCATCTCTACTAAAAATACAAAAAAAATAGCTGGGCATGGTGGCACACGCCTGTAGTCCCAGCTACTCGGGAGGCTGAGGCAGGAGAATTGCTTGAACTCAGGAGGTGGAGGTTGCGGTGAGCCAAGATTGCACCATTGCACTCCAGCCTGGGTAACAAGCAAAACTCGTCTCAAAAAAAAAAAAAAAAAAGAAAGAAAAAAAAGAGAGAGAAGAATCAAATAGATGCAATAGAAACAATAAAGGGGATATCGCCACCGATTCCACAAAAATAGAAACTACCATCAGAGATTACTACAAAGAACTCTATGCACACAAACCAGTAAACCTGGAAGAAATGGATACATTCCTGGACATTTGCACCCTCCTAACCCTAAACCAGGAACAAGTCGAAAGCCTGAATAGACCAATAAAAAGGGCTGAAGTTGAGGCAGCAATTAATAGCCTACCAACGAAAAAAGGCCCAGGTCCAGATGGGTTCACAGCCGAATTCTACCATACAAAGAGAAGCTGGTACCACTCCTTCTGAAACTATTCCAAACAATCCAAAAAGAGGGAATCCTTCTCAAATTATTTTATGAGGCTAACATCATCCTGATACCAAAACCCAGCAGAAACTCAACAAAAAAAGAAAACTTTAGGCCAATATCCATGATGAACATAGATGTAAAAATCTTCAATAAAACACTGGCAAACTGATTGCAACAGCACATCAAAAAGCTTATCCATCACGATCAAGTAGGCTTCATCCTGGGGATGCAAGGCTGGTTCAACATATGCAAATCTCTAAATGTAATTCACCACATAAACAGAACCAAAGACAAAAACCACATGATTATCTCAATAGATGCAGAGAAGACTTTCAACAAAATTCAACAGTGCTTTATGCTAAAAACTCTCAATAAACTAGGTATTGATGGAATGTATCTCAAAACAATAAAAGCTATTTATGAGACACCCACAGCCAATATCATACTGAATGAGTAAAAACTGGAAATCTGGCACAGATTTCAGTCCCTTTGAAATCTGGCACTAGACAAAGATGCCCTCTCACCACTCTTATTCAGTATAGTATTGGAAGTTCTAGCCAGAGAAATCAGGCAAGAAAAAGAAATAAAGGGTATTCCATTAGGAAAAGAGGAAGTCAAATTGTCTCTATTTGCAGACCACATGATTATATATTTAGAAGACCCTATCATCTCAGCCCAAAATCTCCTGAAACTGATAAGCAACTTCAGCAAAGTCTCAGGATACAAAGTCAATGTGCAGAAATCACAAGCATTCCTATACACCAATAACGGACTTAAAGAGAGCCAAATCAAGAATGAACTGCCATTCACAATTGCTACAGAGAGAATAAAATACCTAGGAATACAACTAACAAAGAACATAAAGGACCTCTTCAAGGAGAACTACAAGCCACTGCTCAATGAAATAAGAGAGGACACAAACAGGTGGAAAAACAGTCCATGTTCTTGGTTAGGAAGAATTAATATTGTGAAACTGGCCATAATGCTCAAAGTAATTTATAGATTCAATGCTATCCCCATCAAGCTACCTATGACCTTCTTCACAGAACTGGAAAAAACACCTTAAACATCATATGGAACCAAAAGAGAGTCCGCATAGCCAAGTCAATTCTAAGCAAAAAGAACAAAGTGAGAGGCATCATGCTACCTGGCTTCAAACTATACTACAAGGCTACAGTAATCAAAACAGCATGGTACTGGTACCAAAACAGAGATATAGACCAATGGAACAGAACAGAGGCATTGGAGGCAACACAACACATCTATAACCATCTGATCTTTGACAAACCTAACAAAAACAAGCAATGGGGAAAGGATTCCATGTTTAATAAATAGTGTTGGGAAAACTGGCTGGCCATGTGCAGAAAGCAGAAACTGGACCCCTTCCTGACACCTTATACTAAAATTAACTCCAAATGGATTAAAGACTTAAACATAAGACCTAACACCATAAAAACCCTAGAAGAAAATCTAGGCAAAACCATTCAGGACATAGGCATGGACAAGGATTTCATGACTAAAACACCAGAAGCATTGGCAACAAAAGCCAAAATATACAAATGGGATCTAATTAAACTCTAGAGCTTCTGTACAGCAAAAGAAACAATCATTAGAGTGAACTGGCAACCAACAATGGGAAAAATTTTTTGCAGTCTATCCATCTGACAAAGGGCTGATATCCAGAATCTACAAAGAACTAAAACAGATTTACAAGAAAACAAACAAACCCATTCTAAAGTGGGCAAAGGACATGAACAGACAATTTTCAAAAGAAATTTATGAGGGCATTATAGATTATACCCAGTCTGTAGTATTCTGTTACAGAAGCACAAAATGGACTAAGACATGGGGATAGTAATATCAATCTCTGACTGATGCAAGGATTAAATGAGACTGTGAAGTACTTACTATAGTGTCTGGCACATGAAAAGTCTTGACCTGGTAGCTCTTATTATTAGTATCCTTCTTGAAACCTTTTAGAGACACTCTTTTAGAAAACCTATGTATTTCTTACAGACATGACAAAACTCAGTGCTTGCTATATAAAAGGTGCTCAAGGAAATGTTCTTGGATAAGTGACCTAACACTTAATGAATAAAATCTCTAAGCAGAGGCCTTATGCCCATGTGCACTTGGGAAGCAGGGGGCATGGGTGCTTGTAATGGATGCTGTTGTTCACTGCCCAGATCCCCCTTCCTCTCCCAGGGTTGAGGCACTCATTCCCCAGCTGCTGGGACTGTTGGCAACTCTCATCTGAATCATTCTCTGAGAATTGTCCTCAGAATAAGAGAGACGTTTCACTCAAGGTCATAGCTCCCTCTCCAGGTAAGCCTGCTTCCAATGACTTGTCAATACAGTGGGGCTACAAAGGCCAAGGCCCCTGAGTTGGCTCAAAAAATCTCTGAAGGGCCATTCAGCCTCAGAGCTTAGGTTCCATAGGTTCCACCAAGGCCTTTCTTATGCCTTTGGATTGTTTTCTATGCTGACTCCTACTTCTTTCACTCCCCCAAGGGTGTTGATCTTAAGAGGATTCCCCAATAATCTTTCTGTAGGCAAGTATTCACCTCTGAGGCTATTTCCCAGGGAAATACTGCAGCTCTCTCTCTGGTCCCATTCATGCATGCAGAAATGTGACCAGTAGTAGCAGTATCCTTGAGGGTAAGGTTAATCTGGGCTGGAGTAGTTCTGTCTGAAATCTCTGGCGTGTGTGTGTGTGTGTGTGTGTACATACATACACATATATTGTTAATTCTCTCCAAGATATGTTTATTCATTCATGCATGCATTTCATTCAGTGAGTTTCAAATGCTTACTGTGTGTCAAGAACTGTGCCAGCCTGTGCCCTCATGAAGCTCATGGGCTAGTTGGAAAGATAGACATTATTCAGTCAGTCACATACACCTATAAGATTTCAATGGTGACATGAATAAGAGAGACAGGAGAGACTGATCTGGGGTGGGAATGGAGCGATCCGAAGAACATGATGTTGCAGCTGAGAGCTGAGGGATCAGGAGGAGTTAACTGGGCCCGAGGGGAGGGAAGCACATTCCAGCAGAGGAACACTATGTTCAGCAGCCCTGTGGTGGAAGGAGGTGAGAATGAGGAACTGAGAGGAGGCGATGTGGCCAGAGTGAAGAAGTGAGAGAGGGCTGTGTGAGTGGGCCCTTACTCCCCTCTCCTGAGTTTTCTCTCGTATGGAGGTAACTTCATTATGGCATTCCTGGCCCCTTTCTACCCATCTCTCACTCACCTCCCTTGGGGTGTAGTAGGAATAATGACTGTAGTGGACAGAAGCAGCTCAATGCCTTCCTTTCTTCTCACGGAGGGAGCTTGAGATCCCTTTGGTCCTCCAGGGAGGGGCTCTGCCCATAGGAGGGTGGCCTGCCTTAGGTCAGCACTATCTTCTCCTGGGCAGCCTAATTCTGAGGTTCTGAGTGTGATATACATCAATGCACAGATTCAAGCTACATTCCTCCAACCTGCCTTTATCACTGACAAAAATGCTTACCCTTTTGTCCTATTTCTCTGTTGGTCATAACTTCAGTGGGAAAAAAGGGTGCTAATTATGGGGCCCTCAAGGACCCCAGGAGGTTGATATTGATACCATAAAGATGATCAAGGCTCAATCCATTCAGAGCTTTCAATCTGTCAGGGTTTAGATTTCATCCTATGAGCAATGGACATCTTTGAAGGGCTTTATAAGCAAGAGAAGGTTCTGATCAGCATTTCCCTTTGAGAAGATCATTCTGGATGCTCCATAGAGTTCCAAATGGGGGATTTTAAATCCTGATTGAACCTTTTCCTCTGTCCTCTGACTCCAAACAAATCTCAGATCTTGGCTTTAAGAAATCTCAGATCAAGCAGAGCTTCCACCAGGGGTCCCGGCTTAGAGATGGAGAGAGGAGAAGCAGCTCTTTATTCTCCAGCCTCTGCTCTGGCTGAAGTAAAAAGCCATGGTTCCCTCCACCCATCCAGTCTTCATTGTGTGCTAAGATTATCTTCAGCAGCACTGGGCTTACTTTGAACAGTGAGGAATTGCCTGATATTTTTACTTGTTGATGAGGAGAAGAGAAAAGGCAAAACTCAGTTTGATGTTAAGAGAAAATGCAGTCAGGGTGACATAAGATAGGTTGGCAGTGATTGTTTTCATTTTTAAATGGTGTCTATTGCTAGATTTACTGAAGAAACATTTGAAGAAGGTGGGGAGGGAAGCGGGAGAAGTCTGCAGCTGGACCATGAGCTTGCCTGGAAGAGGGAGCCAGAAATGGCCAATTATGATCAGGGTTTGAAGGACACAAACAGTGGACTGAGAAAAAACAGGGAGGACCTACCCCTAAAAAAGGGTCAGGGCAGCCTCTTTGAAGCAATGGTTTATAAGCAAAACTGGAGGATAAGAAGGCGTGAGCCATTGAGCAAGAGTGGTGATGAGTGGAAGAGGTGAAGGATGAGACTCTTAGCCCCAGGAAGGAGCTGGAGTGGTACAAGATGAGTTGGACCCAAAGGGGCAAATTATAACAAACTGATGTGGGAATACAGTGAAGCAACCATTGACGTAGCTATAGAAGTGAGAGGCTGATCTAGGACTTTGAAGGTGAGACAGCATTTGAACTGGTTCTTGAAGACTGAGTAAGAATTCTACATGTGGACAAAGGAAAGAAGCACACCCAAGAGGCAGGAATAGCTTGTTTAAGGACAGAGAGCTGTGAAAAGACATGACCTGGGATGGCCACATTCTACCTAAGAAAATGAAAAGATAATTAATACCATGGCCTCTGGCTCCAGTTGTATTCGCTCATTTCATGTTTTCACTCCCATGTGTTTGTCTACCAGGGAGGGGTGTCTGAGTGTTTTCACTTAAAATAAAGCTCAGGTAGTTTTAGTCACTGCTCCTGTTATGAAAAGCCCTTAGTGTTGGGCCAGGTTAGACAAAATGCAACCAGAACAGTCCCCAAATATTTACTTCCATAGCCTGTTTATTCTAGGTGGAATTAAAGAGGCATATTTACTAGTGCAGAGATGAGCTCAAGTTTGGATGTTGAGCCAAGTAGCAGAATGCTCAGAGGCTCACACTGGCTTAACCAGGCCAGGAAATCAGGACCTAGCCAGGAAAGAGAAATTGGGTGTAAGGAAACCTGAATAGATTAGATCAGAAGTAAAACGCTTTGGTGTCCATTAGTGTTTCTGGAAAGACCCTCAATTCCTCTTTCTCACCACTCAGCACTCCCAGGCCAGTCCCTAAAGAGGCAGCATCTAGGAATAATCACCCACTAGCGCTCATTTCCCACTGTGTCCTGTCTGCAGAATGACCCGTTCACCTGGAAGCTGTGAGTGACCCAGCGTCTCAGGCCAGCCCGTGTTGTTCCCTCTCTTGCTTCCTTTACGGACCCTTCTCTGACTGAAGCTTTGACTCTTCCAGCCTCCCAAACCTGTCCATTAAGCTTTCCGGGCTCCCGGACTGTCATCATCAAAATCCCCAATTGTTTTCTGAACATCTTCTTCATCACTTCACAGCCCACCCAAGTGGTGTTTCCTTCCTTTCTTTTCTCTCCTGCCCTCTTCACATCTTGAGCCTGGAGGCAGGTGAGACCTCCCTGATTCTCCCTGCTGTTTCCAGGCCTTTGTTGCACACACTCTAAAGAACTGCAGTGCATCCGAAGCACATGCCACAGGCTCGGCTACATCCCACACCTCCTTTTGTGTCACCTACCCCCTCCTCCTCATGTCCCTCATTTATTGAGAATTTTACCACCTGGATTTCAGTTTTTCCACAGCCACTTGCGTCATTATTTTCAGTATTCTGAATATCCACATAGATCATTCATCCAACACTTGGCCTCTCAGTTCCATGGATTTTATCCTTGGACCATGTCAGCCTTTTATTCCATGGCCATACCCTAGACTTTGTATTACCCATTCCCTCCCCACCTCGAAGTCTCCACTTCACTTCATGTGCTCTCTGATTATCCTCTGTTCTAGCCTGTTCCTTTTGGTATCCCAACTCCAGCAATTCTTTGGGAACTCTGAGACCGCCAATCCACTTCGTTCCTTTTCTCTGTCAATCTTCTTCCCTGTTATCTTGCTGACATTTCATCGACTGGCTTGCATACATTTTCTTGCATGCCACTCAGCTCCTTTGTTCATCTCACCTTCTTTGTACTTACTGGCAAAGCTTCAATCCTGGTTAAATCTAACTTGGACTATTCTCTCCCTCACCCAAGCAGCTCCCTATGGCTTGTGAAGAACACATACCCTTGTTAATTGGCTTTACTCTAAATTCCTGACCTTGGACTTGAAGTCGTCACTCAGCCCTTCCTGGCAGAGCTGCTTCACTCACCTTGTCAATCCATCCTCACCCTCCCAGACAGTGGTTTCACTCCTGTCTTCTCTTTCCTCAGACCACCAGTGCTGTCTCCGCTCTACTCATAACTTTGCTTCTTACATCACTCAGAAAGTGAAAGCAATTAAAAGAGAACTTTGGTAGACTTCAGCTTCAATATATACAATCCGTCCGGCATCTCTACTTCTGTTGCTTGTATGAGAAGTCCTTCTTCCTACCTAAGGCTGGCCTTCCACCTGCATGCTGGATCCTTCTGCTCTCGCCTACTCAAGCCCTTTATTCCTGCTCTTCTTGCTTCCTTTTGCATCACCTGACTCTCTCTACTGTGTCATTCCAGTGACATTTAAACACACTGCAGTACCACTTACCTTTTTGTTTCTTTTCCTTTTTTTTTTTTTTTTTGAGATGGAGTCTTGCACTGTCTCCAGGCTAGAGTTCAGTGGCGTGATCTCAGCTCACTGAAACCACCACCTCCCACATTCAAGCAATTCCCCTGCCTCAACCTCCCAAGTAGCTGGAACTACAGGTGCCCAACACCATGCCTGGCTAGGTTTTTGTATTTTAGTAGAGATGGGATTTCACCATGTTGGCCAGGATGGTCTTGGTCTCCTGACCTTGTGATCCACCCTCCTCGGCCTCATAAAATTCTGGGATTACAGACATAAGCCACGGCACTGGGCTGGTACCACTTATCTTTAACCTCACATCCTGCTCAGCCCCATTTTCCCCCTTTATCTCTAATATTATTCTAAACTATGGGACTTGTCTCTGGTAGCTGCTTCCATTTCCTTACTTTTCATTCTTTCCTTAATCAACTCCATCAGATTTGGGTCCTCACTACTCCACCTAAACTCCACGTTTGCAATGATCATCTATTGGAAAACTCCGAGTCCTTATCTCAACTATTGAGTAGCATCCCATCCATCTCCTTCTTTCTTGAGGCATCACTCACTTGGCTCATAGGATGCTACACTCCTATGGTTCCCATCCTGCCTGTTCTGTCCTGGTTTTACCTGCTGGATCCTTCTCTTCTAGACTATGCCTGTGTTCTGTCTTGAATTTCTCTTCTTTAGCTGTGCACAATGGCAGGGGCATAACACCAGGCAACTTTCTGGAAGTTGAAATAAGGTGTTTAGGGAAAGCAATATCAAGTTTTCACAGAGTCATCTTGTGGGCTAGTGGACAGGGCTGCAGCCTGTCAACTCTTTCCCTCCATCAGGCTGAACTTTCGGCATCCCCCTCTTAGCTGTTCTTTAGGGGAGCCTGGTATACACCTGCTTGGGCTGGTGCACCACTCTCTTGCTGCCTCCTCCTGACATCCAGGCATATGCTTGGCTTTCCTTCTTGCACACAACATCCTCGGACTCTGCTCAAATACGAGCATCATAGATAGAGTAATAGCCCCCATTTCTCTCCTACTTCGCTGTTTTTTAATAGCACTTATTTCTCCTTTGCATTATACTGTAAATATATTTTTGTACCTGTTTTTCTGCCTTCTCCACTAATCTTAAAGCTCCACGAGGGCAGAGACTTTGTCTTGTTCATCGTTCAATACCTGGAATCTGAAACAGTATTTGAGATTTAGCAGGTGCTCAATAAATAAATACTTGTTGAATGGGTGAATGAATGGGCAGCATGGTTATGCTTCTTCATACCACTGGGCTTATTTCCTAGTACTCCATACATAGTAGATACTCATCAAAGGGGGATCACAGTTACTCTAAACTCATGGGGCTGTTGTGAGGTTTGAATCAGGTAACTGATGTGCATGTGTTTGGTGAGCTACATACAAAAATCTTTACTTGCTCCTGTTGCTCAGAAATTAACTATTAGAGATAGAATTTGAATTCCATTCATTTATTTACCCTGCAATTAATTCTGAGCCCCTCATTTGTTCTGTGTTCAGTAGTCAGGGTTCTGGGGATATGGCAGTACATTAGTCTACTCTTGCAATGCTATAAAGTAATGCCTGAGACAAGGCAGTTTGTAAAGAAAAGAGGTTTAAGTGGCTCATGGTTCTGCAGGCTGTACAGGAAACATAGTGTCTTCTGCTTCTAGGAAGGCCTCAGGGAGCTTTCAATTATGGTAGAAGACAAAGGAGGAGTGAGGCATCTTCATACTGCCAGCACAGGAGGAAGAGAGAAAGTGGGGAGGTGCTACACACTTTAAACAACCAGATCTCATGAGAACTCACTCACTATCACGAGAACAGCGACTAGGGGAATGGCGTTAAACCATTCATGAGAAACTGCTCCCATGACTCAGTCACCTCTCATTAGGCCCCACCTCCAACATTGGGGATTAGATTGACATAAGATTTGGTTGGGGGCACAGATCCAAATCATATCAAGCAGTGAGCAAAAAAGCCCTTCCTTCCTGTAGTTCAAGAATTCTCAGAAGATCAGGTGTCTTTTTCTGTTGTTTCCCTGCTTTGCTCTAATTTCACTAGAGTGTGGTTGGAGTGGAAGAGGCAATTTTTAACACAGGAGAGGGGTGGTGTAGAGTGTGAGATGGAGTAGTGAGCCTGGGCTGTCACACCAGGGTGATGGCATTTTCAAATCCCAGCTGCCTCACTTAATGCCGAATCAATGGGAAAATTATCTTGTTTCTGTAAACCTCAGTTGTCTCTCCAATAAAATGCAGGAACTAACTGAATCTACCTAGTTGGGCTGTTGTGGGGGTAATTTATGCAAAACACTTGGCATAGTACCCAGGAGAGTTCAGTGCTCAGGAAGTGTTACTTGCAGAGCCATTTTGGGAGAGGCTGAGAAAGGAACAACTCCCACAAGAGGGAGAATTTCAGATCTCAGCGGAAGAAGGAAAGAGATCACTTAGAGTGGTCTTGGCTGTAGGCAGATTTTTTTTTCACAAGAGACTGACAATTACAAAAGGAAATTGCGGCAGGGGCTGGAGCAAGAAAGATGAGTCAGGGAGGCTTGATAATGCCAGAGAGGTGGTCTCAGGATTTATGTTTCAGGAGAGACTTTCTGAATCCTAAGAGTGAAGGAAGTTAGGATGGGCAGATAGGTTTAGGGCCTTAGAATGTAAAGGAGGAGAGGTCTGCTAGAGGGAAATGGGCCTAAGTTCTTTAGTGGACACTCTGAGTAGCTTTGGATAGGTGGACATGGAGCTGGCTGAGGAGAGTTGAAATATTGTGCTTAATAGAGTGAAACGAACTTGGAGTTTCTCGGGGGACTTGAGGAGATGGGTTGGGGGGTGGTGAGAGGAAGGGGTAGAAAAGGGAAGAGAGGAGCCAGCACATAACAGGAGGCTGAGGTCCCAAAGTGATCCAAGATGGCTGATATGACTTAAGAACAAGGACAATTGAATTGTAATTTTGGCTGGGCGTGGTGGCTCACATCTGTAATCCCAGCACTTTAGCAGGCTGAGGTGGAAGGATTGCTTGTGTTCAGGAGGTTCAAGCTGTAGGGAGCCATGATCACACTACTGTATTCTAGCCTGCGCAACAGAGCAATATTCTATCTCCAATAATAAATAAATAAAAATTAAAAAATAAATTGGCTTCAAGTTGATAGTGACATGTTATGGCCATGTAGACCCTCTGTTATGCAGACCCTGGGCCTGTTTGGATGGTGGCAACATTCTTGTTTTCATGAGTGGTTTAGGGTGAGGTTGAGAAGATTGATTCAGGCAATCTCATTTGGATGAGTTTTCATTAAACCCAGAATGAGTACATGTGCACCTGTACACACACACACACACACACACACACACACACATGCTACTTATAATTGTCCCTATTTTGTGTGATAAAGTAAACACATAAAGTTAAATATCAAATATGGTATTATTAATTCTTAAATGAAACATAGAAATAGTTCAAATCAATAAGAACTATATGATTTCAAATAAACAAAGATGATATGATGAGATAGTTGTGGTTGGCTGCTCATAATTTCATCCTTTCTAAGATACATGTGGACAAGGCTCCAAGCATATCTGGTGAATTTTTGATGACATTTTTTTCTTTGTTTTTAATGTCGTCATGGTTGAAGATTTAGTTCACCTAAATGGGCTTCTGTGAATGATAATAGCAATATACTTTTTCTATTTAATTATAGAAATTCTTATTCAATCTTAATCCAAAATGATGGATGTAAACATAAGTCTTGTGATCACTGTGATCATTCTTCAGTGTGAATGACTTAACTGCAATAATTTGTTCTGTTCTTTGGACAACATCAATTAAGCTCAATTATTGAATCAGGGTTTGGTAAGGAAAATGGATTTGTAATCTGAGCGTTTTTCTTTAATGTTCCAATTTCTCTTTTGGAAAGTTAAAGATGAAAAATTTGGTTCAGAAGGAAGTTGTAACAATATCTCTAATTCTATTTCAACTGGGTGATCTTCATTCAATTGTGTGTTCTCTTTGATATGTTGTAACAATACTGGGTACACTTAATAGATAGGGTGACTACTTCAGTTTTAGTAGGCAAATAAAATCTTTTGAAATCCCTATGTTGAGTATCTTGTTGATTTTCCTCTGTGGTTTCAAATTTTGCTCATTAAGAATGCTGCAAATATCAGCTGAATATGCCAATTTTATTAACAAACATTATTTTTGAAACAATTGCCAAATGATATTGCTTCTTAACTTTAAAAATGTGAATCTCATTCCCGAATTCATATACAAGGCTCAACACTTTCCATGTAGCAACCAATAAACTTTGGGATGATATAGTAAATGGATATGATTAACCCGGTCTCTCAATAAAATATTCCAAAAAGTTAGCTACTCAGTGAGATTTTTTTCAGAAAAATTAACAATCTAGAATGAAGTTTACTATTTGTCCATGACATTTGGCAGAATATCTTTAGATGCCCATATCAAGACATAGGAAACATTCCAAATGCACTGTTACTAGCAGCATTTAACTCCACCAAATTTTCCAGGTTTATTTACTCTCGGGTGCTTTTTGGTAGTGTTCTAGTTTAATTCATATTAATCAATAAAGCATTCTTCCCATTTTGTAACTGTATATAATTCAGTTATGTGAAATTAAATTTAAATTACATAGCAAATTCTCCATGAATTATCTAACCACATATATCTGACATCAAAATATTGCTTTTCTTAGAAAACTAGTGCCCTCAAGTCAGATCTTGAAATCTATACTAGCCTGTGCATTCTGTACAGTGATATCGTGTTTTCACTAAGAGGAAGAGATTTAATTTGATCTACTGTTTTATTATTTAAAATTACATGCAGACATTCATATTTGCCAAAATAATAATGTATTTTAGGAGCCGTGTGTTCAATTTTCTCTTTACCACCCAAGGTACAACTACATATTAGAATAAGCCTTTCTTATTAGCTACTGTAAAATGCCTAAAACTACAAACAGAAAACACCTGTAAACAGTATTATATGTAGCATCAGTCTCCAACCTTTTTGTCATCAGGGACCAGTTTCATGGAAGACAATTTTTCCATGGACAGGAGGCTGTGATCATAGGGAATGGTTTCAGGATGAAACTGTTCCACCTCAGATCATCAGGCATTACAGGCATTAGATTTTAGAAATTTCTTCTGCCAGACATAAGAAACAGCAACCTAGATCCCTCGCATGCACAGTTCACAATAGGGTTCGCACTCCTGTGAGAATCTAATGCCACTGCTGATCTAACAGGAGGCGGAGCTCAGGAGATAACCCTTGCCGGCCTGCTGTTCACCTAATGCTGTGTGGCCTGGTTCCTAATAGGCTGAGGACCAGTACCAATCCATGGCCTGGGGTTTGGAGACCCCTGAATAGCAGTCCCTTTCTGCAAGCTCATTTCTGTGGGCTTTGCATGTTTTTTTTGGTTGTTGTTTGCTTTTACAACTCCATAAACTAATTACCATTGTTATTTTTGTTTTATATTAATTGAGCCTCAGAGAGTAACTTGCCCAAGAGGGCAAGAGGAAGTTCTGGAATCCAAACCCAAGCAACTAACTTCAAAGTTTGGCACTTAACCAATATATTGAACTAGCTCTCAAATTAGAAATTGTGTCAGTATTTCATGTCTTCTTTTCCTTACTTGAAAAGTCTTGAAGAACTTAGTGAAAATATATACTTACCAAAGATGCATTGGTTTCTGTCATTTTCAAAGAGTTTTGCATATTAGATAAAATGCATTAGAAATAATCATGATCAAAGCTTACATTGCCTTTTTTTAAAAAAAATCTCAATTAAGTCCACATTTATTGATTAGAGTTAACGTTTTGCTCAATATCATTAGTGTTTAACTTCCATTTCTACCCCATGCCATGTCTAGTTTTCTTGTCTCTGGCAAAGAATCCCCAAGGTTATGGCCCCACCATGCTTGCACCCTCTCCCATACTGGTGCCGTTCGTTTTGTCTTCCAGGGAGGGCTGCTCATTTGCCCCTTCTCCCTTCATTTTCCTTCTAGTCTTTATTACATCATCAACTCTGTCTATGTTCTCCTCCAATCAGGGCTTTCTCTTTGAATTTCCAAAAGTCTAGTTTGGAGGTAAAAAAGTCTGACTATTACTGTTTCTTTTTCTCAGTGTCCCTGTGGCTCAAGGACTGTAGATGCCCATGACTGATTAGGGAAAGGGGTGCTCTCTAATTTTGTTGTGGCACAGACTGGAAGTTCTGCTACTCTCGGGGACTTCTGCTCTTGCACAGTTGGCAAGTAAGGGAAGAAAGGGAAAACCTCAAGATTAATACTTCAGGATCTTATTTCAATATACGTACTGTCTTTCGAGAGCTGACTTCAGAGGGCTGCAATGGAACAGGCCATTATCAGTCACACACCCTCTGAGTGATGGACCTTACTGGCCAGCTGCTATCTTAATCAAGGTTCTTCTAAGATCAGGTGTCAAAATTTCCCTGGGGAATATTTTTTAAATGATACAAAGGTATCTTCCTCTACTCAGAAGTAAAGGAGCTGCCCCCAGATAGGGCCCAGTCCAAATAATTGGAAGGTTTTTGTTGTGTGTTCTTTTTGTTCTGCAGACTGATTCCTTTGTTCTTGTGACTACTTGACAGAACACAGCTACCATAAAGCCCTCACACTGACATGCTATGGGGTCAGCCACTTGGAGTTGCCCACTTCTATCCATTCCCAAGCCCCAATTCCCAGGGCGAAGTATCCGAAATCTTTGTTTGGATCAGGCATCTGCCTCTGTTTGATCATCTGTGGCAGGGAAGGAATGTGGGGTGAGAGAGGGCTTGGACAACACAGAATGGTTTTAAAACCATGCCCCGGAGAGTTAAAAAGCCAACGACTCAATTCTTGGGTTTACAGGAGAGCAGATAAGAAAATAAACAACTTGCTGAAACTCTGAAACTCCCTTCACTTGTGAGGTTAAAAAATGGGCTAAATCAAGAAACAATAGAGGCTGGGGAGGCTGCAGAGAAATATAAACACTTTTACACTGTTGGTGGGAATGTAAATAAGTTCAACTATTGTGGAAGACAGTGTGGTGATTCCTGAAAGACCTAGAACCAGAAATACCATTTGACCCAGAAATCCTATTACTGGGTATATACCCAAAGGAATATAAATTATTCTATTATAAAGATACATGCATGTGTATGTTCATTATAGAACTATTCATAATAGTAAAGACATGAAATCAACCTAAATGCCCATCAATGATAGATTGATAAAGCAAATGTGGTACATATACACCATGAAATACTCTGCAGCCTTAAAAAGGAATGAGATCATATCCTTTTCAGGGACATAGATGGAGCTGGAAGCCATTACCCTCAGCAAATTAACAGAGGAACAGAAAACCAAACATTGTATGTTCTTACTTATAAGTGGGAACTGAACAATGAGAACACATGGACACGGGCGGGTGGTGGGGGGACCAACACACTGGGGCTTGTTGGGGGTGTGAGCTGGGGGGAGAGAGAACATCAGAAAAATAGCTGACACATGCTGGGCTTAAAATCTAGGTAATGGGTTGACAGCTGCAGTGAACCACCATGCCGCACGTTTACCTATGTAACCAACCTGCACATCCTACACTGAATGTAAAATTTAAAAAAATTGGCTTAAATTGGTTGGAACCAATATGGCTAACTGGAGTCTGCACAGAAGGAGCTTGCTGATGTCACAGTGTGAATTTCCACTGTGTGCTTCCTACTGGCTTCTCTCAAATTTATACATGGGGCCCATGAGGTAGCATGAGGAGATAACTGTGTATGGCTGAGGACTTCCCAGATCCCCTTTCCTTCCACCAATCACCTGCTAATTCCAGAATCCATTCCCTATGCCTTTCCTAATAAAATTACTGCTTTAAGACCAGCACAGGGAGATAGGTTTGAGCTGGACTCCTGTCTCCTTGGCAGTTGACTCACAATAAAAGGCTTTTCTTTTCTCAGAAACCTGATGTCTTAGTATAGGCGTCTAGCAGGAGCCCATTTATTTGGTAACAGTTACAGGCGGGCTGTCTCTGGGATTTGGGAGGTGTTGGGCAGAGCATCCTCAAAGATGGGAGAATCTTTGTGCATACAGCCTGCTATTGTCATCTTGCCAGCTACATTCTGCTGCTTGGAGCTGCCACGGCAACACTGCCATGTGGTGGTCTGGCTTGTGAAAGCCAGTGAAGGGCCATCTTCGTCCCTCCCACTTTTGCTAGTGCTGCTAGACTGCTGAGCAGAAGGCTGTCTCCTTGTTACTTCCAACCTCTTGTCCTAGCTCCACCCCTTAGGCCATCTAAAATAAATATAGTCCCTTTCACACTAACAAGCTCTCCCAGTATACTGAAAGGATATGAAGAAGTGTCTCCTTCAAGGGAGTATGGCCAATTCCTTTAACTTCCCTTGTGGGATGTAGTTCTGGCTTCTTTGCTGGCCTGAATGCTTCAGACTTGATCATCTTTATTTAAAGCATGACTTCCTGAGTTGAGAGATGCAGCAATACCCTATCTGTGGCCTGGTGTGGCACAGGGCACTGTGGAATGTAAGTCCTCATTCTAGAAACTGCAGTGCACGCAGTTTACAATGGCACCAGGTTGTCGAGTGGACCTGTGTACAGCTCAGAGGGTGCCAGAGCAGAATTTTAAATCTGATTGCATGGGTTCTAATCTTGGCTCCAGTATTTACTGATGAAGGATTGTGGGAAATCACTTTAAGAGCTTTTGGAGTCTCAGTTTCCTCCTCTGTAAAGGAAGAATACTAAAGACTCTATAAGGTTATATATTTATTTTAAGTGGGGATCAATTTATTCAAAGAAAGCACCTGACACTGGAATTATAATTATTAGTACTGTTTCGAGTGTCGTCTAAACCCTTTCATGTTCTCACATGACGTTTTGCCAGGCATCTGGATTTACCCATGTGGAGTCCAGGGTAGGACTTGTTCCTTGTTAAATTCTATCTTGTTGAAGTCTTTCTATTATCCTAACCCTATCCTACTAATTTTAGTCTCTGGCTCTTTGAGGCAGTCTATTCTGTCTTTCCAAAACTTTCACCCTGCTCAAAGTTCAGGGAATTTCAGCACCTATACTAAGGTAGCTTATGTTTTACCGTTTCCCCTCTGAGGGTTGGTGAGTGGAATGGAGAATGTGAATGGAGAGATACACAGCTCCACAAACTCACATGTGTAGAGTGGCAATGACAAACTCCAAGGTTGGAGTTGACAGTTGTGGGCTGAAGCCACTACTTCCTAGCTGTGCAATGTTGCACCAGCTAATGGATCTCTCTAAGCCTCAGTCTCCTCATCTACAGCAAGTGAATGCTAGGGAAATTTACCTTGGGGGTTGTGGTGAGGATGATGCGAGAAGACACATGTGTGGCACACACACAGCAAGCACTCTGTCAGGACAAACTGTTATATTTACATTGCTACTGTTGTTGCTGTTTTGGTGGCCCTGGATATGATCTAGCAGCCCCGACACTAAGAACCGTAGAGGTTTGGAAGAGGAACTCATTTCTGGAACAATGCTAAAGCAGTCCCAGGGAGAAAAGAGAAGGTGATGGAACAAGAGCTGGAGGATCTGATGGTTGGGGAGCCAGGTCACAGTAACAGCAGCAGACGCGGTCCAGCTTATACAAGTGATCCTTTGTTCAGCCCTCTGCTGGCTGGCATGTTCTCCTCAGACACTGAGGCTATTATGACACAGGTCTCCTGAGCAGCACACACCATCCCCAGCTGCCAGAGTGAGGCATATGGAGCCAAGCTCCTCAGCTATGCTCTGGCCAGCTCTCTGCTCATCTGTGGGTTGGGTGCTCAGTAGGGGAAGAAGGGTCAGAGAGCCAGGGTGTGGGGGATTATGGAGTGAATCTTGGTGTGGCAAGAAATAGAAAACAGGCACTTTTAAAATCTTGGTGTTGGGGGGGCCCCCAAAGTTAGTGGTCATAAAATGATGGTGGTGAACTGCAAAGGTAGTGGCAGGCTGTTCAGGCTCGTGAAAGGTATTTTTGCTCAATGGAAATGAAGTTTGTTGTAGCCTTCTATGCACATTAAAAATTAATCGAGATGATTGAGATCTTTGTATAATTAAAGTCGTTTATAGGGATCAAAGAGGCTTCAACTGGGAAGGACATAGAAAGAATTTTAGCATGTACTTTCTGGAGATCTTGGAGATACTTAAATGATGCTTGCTTTTTCTAGACTTAATAACAATGAAACTGAAGAAACATCGGGGAGGAACAAACTAGGTTTTTTCAATTATCCCAGAATGGCTGGACCCAGCCCTTCCCCTTGCTCTGATGTGGCTCGGCAGGAGAGGCACGTCCCCAAATCCCACTGTGCCCCTGCTTCAGGACCCGCTCATGTCCTCTGTCTAGGAAGCAGGAGCCTGACAGACCAACTGAGGCCTTGAGGGACAGATGAGAAACCCCATCCTAGGGCCATAGCACCAGAGGCCCTCTGTTTAAAAGGAAAAAAATTAAATGCAGGATCTGTTCCACTCCTGGGGTCCGGTACCACTTTGCAACTTCCCTGAGGTTTCACTTTGCTCTGTGGTGACATCTTTTCAGCCTGTTCCAGAAGCTGGGTTTCCTGTTGGCTGCTGGGTTCCTGGCACTGCCTCCTGCTCTTGGGTGGCCAGCCTGCACCTGGGGAGAGCTCTCTTCTTTCATCCCCTTCAAAGTCACTTGCTGGAGCCTGAAACAGTTCTCTTTCCCCTCATCTAGCATGTTTCATGAGCTCTGCCTTCCCCTTACTTTCCTTCATGTTTAATGGTGAGAATGCTTGAAGGTGAGACCCTTAGTGCCACTTCCAGAGACCACGATTGCAGTAAATTCCTAACTGGATGCCCGCTCTTTTTTCCTCCAATCCATTATTCACATCAAAATTATTTTCTTAGAGCACAGATCTTATCATGTCATGTCATGCACAAAAATCCACCATGTTTTCTCAATGCCTACAACATAACGTTATGTTCTTGAGCCCAGTGTTTGTCAGCTTCCTTCATCTAACTATATTCCCCTTTTCCCATTTTCTCTATCTCCCTGCCCCTCTTCCATTCTATTGTGTCCCAACTGTGCCATGCAACTCAGAGTTCTACAAACTCAGAATGTGTAGAATTATGCTTTGTGCTTTTGCTTCCACTATTCTCTCTGCTCGTTTCACCGTTACGATTGTACTCATCCTTCCAGTGACCTCAAACCTTGCTTTTGTGATGTCTGCTCAGATTCCCCCAAAGTAAAATTAATTGACCAATCTCTTTGCTCCCCCAGAGCTGTGAGTTTGCCTCTATTTGAGCATTTGTTTTTCTTCTGCTCTGCGTAGAGTTTATTGTTTGCTTCCCTCCACCTTTCCCACTGTAATGCCCTTTAAGGTTGGGCTTCGTCTTGTTCATCAAGTATCAATAAAAAGCAATGCTTTGCTTGCAATATAGCAGGTAATTAATACTCTCTGTTGAACTGAATGGAATCTAAGACAAACTGCTTCTTTTCAATACTGATAACTTTGGTTTTCTATATTTCGAAATCACACTATGGGTGCAGACTCTCCAAGTTAATACATAAATACATTTTCATTGTTAGAGTTTTGAAGTGGCCAAATTATTCATATTCATCTCTGATTCAATTGCTGAACTTACTGAGAAAAAGACACAGAAGTTAGACTGAAATCAAAATATGAAATTTATCTCTGACAAAACAGGATTAGAAAATCCTTTTTGGACCCAAGGCCGAAATAGGCAACATGCTTCTTCCCCATCTTGAGTTGAACTTGTCCATCCAGGCTGGAATGGAGCGGCTGGGCACTACTGGCAGGCTCGTGGCCCTGTGCCCTGTGCCCTGTGCAAGGTAGAGTCTATCTTGGTGCTTGTCACCTGGAGGAGGGAAGAACAAACATGTCCTGCAGATAGCTTGATCTAAACTTGACATCAAGAAAGAGCCCAGCATGAGCTACACATGTTTTTTTCTCATTTTCTTGTCTCAGGAATCAGATAAATTGCTTCCCCTCAAAGGCAATCATTATTTACTATTTAATGGGTCTTTCTAGGCGTTTTCTTTTATTTATTTATAGAACATAGGCACATATATGTAGTCAGTATTTTGCATACATTGAGTTATACTGTATTTTCTGCAACATGCTTTCCCCCTATGATTATATATCTTTTTTTTTTAGACGGAGTCTCACTCTGCTGCCCAGGCTAGAGTGTAGTGGTGCTTGTTTCCTTTTCAGCACATGCACATCTATCCAATTCTTTTAGTTATCACCTGCTATATGCAAGCAAGGCACTACTTTTGATAGATACTTGAAGAATAAGACAAAGTCCATCTTTAAAGAATGTTACAGTAGGGAAAAGGGAAATGCAGCAAACAACAAACTCTAATGCAAAGCAGAAGAAAAACAGAATCCATGGTGTGAATTTATCATATGGTATTATGATTTTTTCTTGGTATAAAATTTTGGAATGATGATTATTTTCTCTCATTTTGTTGATGATATCATTAAACTGACTTCTAGTTTTCATTGTGGTTGTTGGGATTTTAGCTGTTAGTCCAACTGATATGTAATTTACCTTTTTTGCTCTCTCTCACTTTTTTTTGTTGTTGTTGAGACAGAGTCTTGCTCTGTCGCCAGGCTGGAGTGCAGTAGTGCAATCTCAGCTCACTGCAACCTCTGCCTCCCGTGTTCAAGGGATTCTGCCTCAGCCTCCCAAGTAGCTGGGATTATAGGCACAGGCCATCATGCCCAGATAATTTTTATGTTTTTAGTAGAGATGGGGTTTCTCCATGTTGATTAGACTGGTGTTGAACTGTTGACCTCAAGTGATCCGCCCACCTCAGCTTCCCAAAGTGCTGGGATTACAGGCGTGAGCCACCTCACTGACCCTCTCTCTCTCTTTTTAATATAGTCTCTCTTTGAGTTCCACAGTCTGCCTTTATATTTATATACATAGATATAAATTTATTTTTATTCATTCTGCTTCAGAAACTGCATATCTTGAATCTATGAATTAGTGTCTTTCAGTACCATTGGGAAATTCTTAGCCATTATCTTTTAAAAACTTCTGATATATATTCTCTCTTCTCTTGAAATAACAATTAGATATATGTTAAATCTGTTCTCTAGCTTTAGTTTGTTCATATTTTCTATATGTTTTTTCTTTAATTCTTCATTCTGGATAATTTTGGGGGGAATCTATCTTCTAATTCATTAATTATCTCTTGTTGAATCCATTTTTCTGTTAAATCTATCTATTGAGCTTAAATGTTAATTATGATATTTTTCATGTTTAGAAATTTTGTGTCTGCACAGATTTTCTTGATATTTAATAGTTTCTTATTTATTACACATATTTTTCAAGTTTGTATTTTCTTGCTTTGGTATGGTAAGCATAGCTGTACTTTTTGACTGATAATTCCCGTATCTAAATTCCTCCGGGATCTGTTTTCGCTGTCTATTGTTTCAGCTGCTTCTCCTCTTGATGACAGGTTTTCTTGTGGCTCAGTGAATTTCTATTGAGAAAAGCTTAGATACCTTAATTTGAGTGCTTGCCTGTGTGCGTGTGTGTACATGTATAAATTCTTGAGGGAGAAACAAAGGTGGATTCTTCCAGTGAGTTTTGCCTTTGCAATGCATCTGAGGTAATGGTCAGTTTGGAACCTTTTAAAATTCAATACTTGTCAGGATTTCTTTTAAAAGTTATGCATTTTTAATTGACAACCAAAAATTGTATATGTTTGCCATGTATAACATGTTATTTTGAAATATGATACATGGAACAATGGTTGATAATTTTTTTTTTGAGATGCAGTCTCACTCTGTTGCCAGGCTGGAATTCAGTGGTGCGATCTCAGCTCATTGCAACCCACGCCTCCTGGGTTCAAGTGATTATCCTGCATCAGCCTCCCGAGTAGCTGGGACTACAGGTGTGCACCACCACACCCAGATACTTTTTGTATTTTTAGTAGAGTTGGGGTTTGACTATGTTGGCCAGGATGATCTCGATCTCTTGACCTTGTGATCCACCCACCTTGGCCTTCCAAAGTGCTGGGATTACAGGTGTGAGCCACTGCACCTGGCCTGGGTGATAAGTTTTAAAGGCCACCTCAGACTGTGAATCTTGGCAATAAATTAGTGTGAGGAACAGCTTGTGGGTATAACTTAGAGGTTCTTTTCCTCCTTTTGAGAATATAGCCCTTTGGGGCCTTAGCTTTATGGGATGAACATTTTCTATTAGTCTGCCCACTTTTGGCAGATCTTGGCATTCCTCAGACTGTCAGAATGAAATACAAGTGCTCTAGGTTTGGCAGATGCCCTCAGAGTGAGAGCCTGCTTCTGCGCTCTGCTTCCCAGCCTGGATTCCCACCTCCATTTATATCTTTCCTTAGTGTTACTTAGTTTTCAGTATTTTTTTTCTAGCATTTTAATTGTTATAGTAGAAGAGTTTGTTTAGAATCCTAGCCATCTATATTATCCTTCTACAAAAGATTCAACCATTTCCTTTCTACTGGAAATTTAGTTTGTCCCCTAATTTTTTACTATTACAAGTCATGCTGTGGTGAGTAAGTGTCTTTATGTGCACATATGAGCATGTCTGTCAGGTAGATACCTATAATTGGAGGTGCAGGGTGGAAGAGTATGTGTATTTTAATTTTGATACAAAGAGGTATTATGAATTTGTCACCCCAAAACAGTGTACCAGCATGCTTTTTTTTTATAACCTATCACCAGCACTACATTTTCTTTCTTTTTTTTTTTTTTTTGAGACGGAGTTTCACTCTCGTTACCCAGGCTGGAGTGCAATGGTGTGATCTCTGCTCACCGCAACCTCTGCCTCCTGGGTTCAAGCAATTCTCCTGCCTCAGCCTCCTGAGTAGCTGGGATTACAGGCACACACCACCATGCCCAGCTAATTTTTTGTATTTTCAGTACAGACAGGGTTTCACCATGTTGACCAGGATGGTCTCGATCTCTTGACCTCGTGATCCACCCGCTTCGGCCTCCCAAAGTGCTGGGATTACAGGCTTGAGCCACCACGCCCAGCCCCTACATTTTTTTTTTATTTAAAAAAAAATTAAATTTCAATGGTTTTGGGGTACAGGTTTTTTGTTATATGGTTTTCTAGTGGTGATTTCTGAGATTTTAGTGCACCTGTCACCCAAGCAGTATACTGTGTACCCAATATGTAGACTTATCGCTCACCCTCTTCCCCACCTTCTTCTCCCACCGAGTCCCCAAAGTCCATTATATCCCTTCGATGCCTTTGCATCCTCATAGCTTACCTTCCACTTTTAAGTGAGAACATACAACATTTGGTTTTCCATTCCTGAGTTAGTTGACTTAGAATAATGGCCTCCAGCTCCATCCAAGTTACTGCAAAATACATTATTTCATTCCTTTTCATGGCTGAGTAGTATTCCATGGTGTATGTATACCACATTTGCTTTATCCACTTATTGATTGATGGGCACTTAGGTTGGTTCCACTTCTTTGCAATCAGCACTACATTTTCAAACTTAAGAATTTATGCCAATGTAATGGATAAGAGTATATCTCATAGTTGTTTTAATTTGGCAGTTTCTGTTCCTTAGTGAGTTTTTATCATCTTTTAATATATTTATTGGCCATTTGTGTTTTTTTCTTCTGTGAACTGGTTATTTATAGCCCCTATACTATTTTTTTAAAGCACCAGATTGTTGCTACCTTACTAATTTGCACCATCTCTTTGCATAGTCTGGATATTAATTTTTGTCTTCATATTTGTTGCAATTTTTTTCTTTAAAATTTCACATTAACTTTTAACTTAAGAAAAATTCCCATAGTCCCATTTAGATCCTTTTATAACATCTTTTACCCCACAGCAATTCAAAAATTTTATGTACTTAATATTTCACTTTCTTACTTTATGGTTTTTGAGTTTTCTACTATTTTCTTTAATAATTTTATAGTTGTGTTTTTTATGTTTAACTCTTTACTTTATCTAGATTGAATTTCTATACATAGTGTGACATAAGGATAAATAGTTTTTTGCTGAAAAATTATGTATCATTTTTATTTCACTGAAGATATGAAAAAGCAACAGCCCTTTATTATATTAAATGTTCATGTGTGCATTAGACAGTATCTGGACCCTCTTTCTTTGATCTATTTGTCTATTCTTGTTCCAACGCCCTATTTTATATTATTTTATCTTGCTAGCATGTTTAGAAAGCTCTCAGAGTGGGGCCAGTTTCCGTGGCTCATGCCTGTAATCCCAGCACTTTGAGAGGCTGAGGTGGGTGGATCACCTGAGGTTGGTAGTTTGAGACCAGCCTGACCAACATGGAGAAACCCTGTCTCTGCTAAAAAACAAAAAATCAGCCGGGCATGGTGGTGCATGCCTGTAATCCCAGCTACTCAGGAGGCTGAGGCAGGAGAATTGTTTGAACTCAGGAGTTAGAGGTTGTGGTGAGCTGAGATCTTGTCATTGCACTCCAGCCTGGACAACAAGAGTGAAACTCCATTTCAAAGAAAAAAGAAAGCTCAGAGTATATCTCCCTTTACAAGTCTTTTTCAAAATTTACTTGGTCATTCTAATGTGTTCTTTATTCCAGATGAAATTTTAGAATCAGCTTGTAAAATAAGATAAAAATTCTTTCATAGTTTTGATTGTCATTACATTAATTTATATTTTCTTTAGAGGGATTTGGGGTTTCTATAACAATAAACATCTCAATTCAGGAATATACATATCTCTTTATTTAGTCTAAAAATATCCAATAACTTTCTAAATAACTTGCTCTATATTACTTTATGCATATTTCCTGTTACCCTTCTCTCTAGGTATTTTATACACTGCTTTAGTGGATGGAAATTTTATAAAATTTAAAATTAATTTCAGAAAAGGATTTTTTTGTTGATCATGTATCTAGCTCCTTCAATGAATCCATTATTAGTTTTCATTAAAATATTATCTTGATTGCTTTACGTTTTCCTATTTTTAAAAATTGGCTGGGAGTGGTGGCTCACACCTGTAATCCCAGTACTTTGAGAGGCTGAGGTGGGTGGATCACCTGAGGTCAGGCGTTTGAGACCAGCCTGACCAACATGGTGAAACCTATCTCTACTAAATATACAAAAATTAGCCGGGTGTAGTGGTACACACCTGCAATCTCGGCTACTCGGGAGTCTGAGGCAGGATAATTGCTTGAGCCTGGTCGAAAGACGTTGCAGTGAGTCAAGATTGTGTTACTGCACTCCAGCCTGGCGACAGAGTGAGACACCATCTCAAATAAAAAAATTATCAGCCATTGCTCCATGTATACATATTTCAAAATAACATGTCGTACCTGGTAAATATATACAATACAAATAGTGAATTTTTTTTTGTGGAAAAATTAAGATTTTTTTGATGTATATATACTTTTTATTGTACTTTAGGTTCTGGGGTACATTTGCAGATCATGCAGGATTGTTGCATAGGTACATACATGGCAATGTGGTTTGCTGCCTCCATCCAAAAGTTTTGAAGAATATTATAATTTTAACACCTGGTGACAACATATAGTAAGAGCTTATTAAAATTGCTAAGAACAATTATGCAGAAAACAGGAAAAAAGGCTTCCATCTTGGAAAAAATGAATCAGTAAATGATTACATAAAATCAGACAAGAAAAGATAAAATTAGAGTTAAATTGAAATATCACGTGAGTTTGTAATATTAAGGTAGCTTCCACTGTGTCACTAATGTAGCATAGGAAGGCTTTGATGGAACTATTCCTATAGCCAATAATAAAACAAAATCCTGGAATAAACAGATGCTAATTATGACCATTGTTTTTCAGCAGCTTGTCCAAGTGCTCTGTACTCTATTTTGCAATATCTGAGAAATGGAGAAAAAATATTTGCCAGGCCCTACTTGAGGCCTTTTGATTGGGACTCTTGACTGCTTGATCTTTTATTATGTGCCTTTGTATCAGAAGGAAGTTGTAATGGAATTTTGCCGTGGCTGGAGTTCATAATGGATTTCCTCCCAGGTGGTGGTTTTAAGTAAATTTAACCACAGGTCTATAATTGGCTTGCTGGAATTATAACTTGAAAGTTCCCTGCAGGGCTTGACATCAGGCTTCTGGTGTTCTCTGTATACTCTACCCTTAAGCACTATGCAAGCAACCCCAGCTCTGTATCCAGGGACTGTTTACATAATTGGCATTTTCAACATTTGGGCAAAGGGCTGAAATCGATATGGGCAATATCTAAATATTATTTAGGCATTGCATATGATAGTGAATTAAGGGTGGTGAAACCCTTTCATCAGCCTATCTTTTGGTGTCCTGAAATTCATTGTATTGTGATTCAAAGCATCAATAATCTATCCCAGAGATAGCAAAATTCTAACATCTGGTCAGCTGCAAAACATGCACCAATTTATTTAGATATAACTATAAGTGGTCCTGTTTTCTTTGCTTACAAGTGATGGTAGAATGAAATTTTTAATTTTACTCTAATCATATCTGTCAGAGGTGACTTGACTTTCTAGAATTGTATGAGGCTAATTAAAATACTGGCTCAGTTTACATCATAGACAATTCATTTAGAGAGGTTGTCTTCAAGCATATTTGAAAATACTTTATTTTTCGCTTCTATTAGTTTGGTCAAAAATGTGATTTTATATTTAAAATTGTTTTCTATTAGTCGATTCAATATATTTCTCCCTGGTGTTTAGGCATCCAATGAGAATTTTTATTAGAATATGCCTGAGCATAGGTCTTTTTTGTTTTTCCTGCTTCAGGTTTATTTGTACAAATAGCACAGGAGGACCCCAGCCCTACGCAGATGGCAGCCTTGGGGTAGCACCAGTACTTCTGTCCTCAGGCTGGCAGACAGAGATATCTACTCTAAAGCCTTTGTAGGGGCCTGGGCACCTTTGGGAGCTTGAGCTGGAACTGCAGCTGGAGCTGCAGCCTGGGCCTTGGTTTGATCCTTGGCTTTGGCCTTGGCCTTTGGCTGGCAGAGCCTGAGCCCCTTCCCAAGCTTGGGGTGGGCGATGTAGGCAAGTCAATTGAGCTTGCGACTGACACCCTTTGGTATCTTGGGCTTAACCTCCTTGGGCTTTACAAGGGCCTTGATGGCTTCAGCACATGCACTCATGGTCTTGGTGTTGTTGGCCTCCAACTTTTCTAGGCCCTTCTTATTGTGCTTCTTAGCAAAGCACATGTTCCTCAGGAACTTGGGGTCCACCCCCTTAAGAGATTTGTATCTTTGTGATCTGGTTTTCTTGATACCATTTCTGTGCCATTTTTGGGACTGGTTGTGTGTGGTGTGGTTCTTGGACTTGACTATGTCTACACCTAAGCTGTGGCTCTCAAAGCACCTAGACCTGGAAGAGTGGGTCTTTTTTTAATTAATAGTCTAGGGCATTTGGAAATTCCTTTCTAGAACTTTGAGATTTTTTTCTTACATTAAAATTACTTCCCAGTCCCACATTTAAAAAAAATCACTGGTGATATTAGGCCTCATAAAGTAATCCTCCATGTCTCTTACTTTTTTCTTCATTAAAAAGAAATCATTTTGCCCTAGTTATGGATTATTTCCTTTACTTCATTCTTCAGAATGCCAACTTGGTCTCTAGTTATATTATTCTATTCTATTCTCCTCAAGGAGAGTGATTCTCAGGAGTGATATTTTGACTGCAGCTGGGAGAATGAACTGGAGGATGTACCACTGGAGAGAAGGAGACCAGTAAGGAGCTTTTGCAGTAGCATGGGTGAGAGATGATGGTGACTTGTGCTACAAAAATTGAGGGAAGTAAAAGGATTAGAGGAAATTAGAAGTTGAAATAGACAGCATGTGGGGATTTGATTTAGCATCGAAGAAGAGGGAGAAGCCAGGCTGAGACTCCGGTTTAGACTTTGGCAGCTGGATAACTATGACACCATAGAGATCTCAGGAGTAAGAGCAGCTATTGGGGTAGATAATGTGTTCAAATTTGGATATGTTGAGTTTCAGGTGTCTCTGAGTCATATGGATGGAGAGATCTATCAGACAGCTGTATTTATCGATTTGGAAGTTAGCAAAGATATCTGACAGAGATATGGCTTATGAATTTAGTAGGATATAGATAGAGATTGAAGCACAAAGCTAATAATATTACTTAGAGAGAGTGAGTAGAATGGAAAATGATGTTTAAGGGACAGATAGTGGAAGAGAGGTCTACAAAGAGGCAGAGAGGGAGCAGATAGTATATTAGTTTTCTATAGTGGTCATAACAACAGCAAATTCAACGTTTAAAAATAATATCTATTTATTATCTCAGTTCTGAAGACCAGGAGTCTGGGTACAGCACGACTTAGCTGGTTTCTAGCTTGTTCTTAGCTTAGAGTTTCACTAGCCTGAAATCAAAGAGTTAGCAGAGCTGCAGTCCTTGCTGGAAGCCCTGGCGGGGAGCATCCATTTCCAGGTTCTCTTGGGTTATTGACAAAATTCCTTGCTGAATGGGAGATGTCCTCAGCTTCCAGAGGCTACTCATACTCCCTGGCTCATGGCTCCCTTTAAAGCTGGCAATGGCAGCATAAGTCCTTTTCACATTTCAAATCTCTCTTGCCATATCTCTCTGATTGACTCTTCTGCCTTCCTCTTCTGCTTTTAAGGGCAGATGTGGTTATATTGGTCCCACTTGGATAATCCAGGTCACTCTCCCTATTTAAAGGTCAGCTGATTAGTAACCAGAGCTCCATCTGTAAAGTCTCCTCACAGCAGAAAGTAGATTAGTGTTTGATTGAATAGTTGGGAGATGGGAATTTTGAGAAGACATATTTAGAATTCTGCTTATCACAGAGAGACAAAAGAATAACCAGAAGAATGTAGTGTTATGGAAACTAAAGGAGTAGTGTTTCAAAAAGGAGGGGTAGTCAACAACATCAAATCCTATACCAACGTCAAGAAAGATGAGACCTGTGAGTGGAGCATATACCAAATTATACCGGGTGTTTGGGGACTGGAAAGCAAGGAGCAGAGATGAGGGACACAGACAACTCTTCATAGGAGTTTGCCCTTAAATAGAAGGAATTAAGACAGCAGCTTGAGAGAGCAATTATATATTTTTTTAGATGTAAAAGACCTAAGATCTTTTAAACACTGATGGTGAAAAGGCATTGGAAAGAGAAAGAAAAGGCGGAAATTCAAGAGAGGAATAACTTAGAGAATAAGGAGTTCAAGGAGTGGGGACATGAGGGACCTCAGAGCATCGGCCAAGGGACTGGTTGTTGACAGGAGAAACATTATTCTCTTTGTGCAAGAAAGGAGGATAGAAGGAAAGTGCAATGATGTGAGTCTAGGGACAGGAAGGTGGAAATAATTCTCAAATAGCTTCTGTGTTCCCTCTCACAGAAAGGTGGTCTGCTGAGAGTATTTTCCGGTAGCTTGTTAAGTCCTGTTAGAGCAGTGTCAACGTCTGTCTTTTCACTCTAATTTCCTTATGCTTAGTGCAGTGTCTGATGCATGGTTGACACACAACCAATATTTGTTGAAAGAAACAATGAATCGATAAATAAATGCACAAGGCTGGGAGGGTGAAGAAGTCATAGGGTCTTTGGTAAGAGTGGAGAAGGTTTGACATAGCCACTGTCAAGAAAGCTAACTAGAAAAATGCAGAGTCTGTCTTAAGGGTCCAGGTGAGCAAGAGACCATGATTAGCTGGAGTACTGATGGATGTGTTTGATTTTCTTCACCATTGCTCAGAAGCTTAGGTAGAGATGAGGGATGCCAGAACTCCAGGTAGAGATGAGGAAGGCCAGATGTTTGCACTGATTTAGATGTGGGATTTTGCCAGGCAGGTGCAACAGGAGGACATATGGAGCAAGGGAGTTGAAGATAATTGGCAAAGGAGCAGCTGAACTAATGGGCTGTGGGATCTGGACCATGTGGGCAAGGAAGTGAAGACAGGAGGGACTGATCAATAGAAGGAATGAGTGGCTTGGGATTCTCAGTATGATAGACGAAGCCCAGAGGGAGTGAGAGTAGTAGGCACATGGAAAAGGTTGAGGATATAGCAAGGTGCTTTAAGTTGAGTAGCATTCCCAAGTGGCCTGGTGGAAGGTTTGGGACCAGTGGGAATTCAGGCCTAAAATCCAGGATAAAATCCAAGGAGGTACAGGGGAGAGAATGAGGTGAGGATAGCATCCATTAGAACTTATATTTAATAATAAAGGGAAGCCTGTGATTGTGGTGGGTTTAACAGGCTGGAAAGCTTCACAGTTATTTTTTGCAGGACTTTGGTGGATGATGGGGTGGTCATCTTAGAAATAATCATCCTCTATCTGAACTGATAGAATTTTTGGAGGTGGGGGATAGCCTGGTTTCCCTGGAATGTGGCAGCCAAGATATTGAGGGTGCTCAAGACTGGAGAGGTACTGAGTACTGTGCCTAAGTTCTCACTTGTCATTTGTGTCATTCACCTCTATCTCCTTCCACTAAAGCTCTTAACTAGGTGTATCGATTCCTGATGGCTGCTGTAAAAAATTTCCACAAATCAGAAATCTGAAATCAGTATCACTGGGCTGAAACCAAGGTGTCAGCAGGGCCACACTCCCTCCAAAGGGCCTAGAGGAGCATAGGTTCCTTGCTTCTTCCACCTCCTGGTGGCTGCCAGCATTCCTTGGCTTGTGGCCACATTCCTCCAGTCTTGGCTCCTGTGGTCACATTGCCATCTCTTCTGTGTCATATCTCCCCTGCCTCTCCCTCAACAGGATACATACCATGGCATTTATGCCCTATCCAGGTAACCCAGGAGAATCTTCTCATCTCAAGATCTTTGACTTGGTCAACATCTACAAAGAATTTACTACAATCATGTCACTTAGTTATGGGATACATTCTGAGAAGGCCCAGGACATTACTGTACACTACTGTATACATTATAAACACTATGCACTAGAGCTACATTAAGTTTATAAAAAAAAACGTTTCTTTCTTCAAGAATAAATTAACCTTAGGTTATTATAACTTTTTAACTTTATGAGCTTTTTAATTTTCTTAACTTTCTGACCCTTTTGTAATAATACTTAGCTCAAAACACAAACACACTCTACAGCTATACAAAATATTTTTTTTATATAATAAATTGTTTTCTATTTTTAATTTTTTTAAACATCCCCCCAAGTCCTCAGGCATGTTCCAGCATCTGGATGGCCACCTGGAACTCTGTAATCTTTCAGGAGATGTTGCCAGCACTCTGCTTATGATAGACAGTTTCCAAGGATAACCTGCGGCTTATTAAAAATGATCTTTTAGGAGATCATTCCACCTTTTCCAGTTTCTTTTCCATATTCATTGAGCACAGTGTTGGCAAGCCAATAGGTACAAAAGTTCTAGAGATGGAGACAGCACAGTGAATTGATATTTCTTTGCAATCATTCTTCCTATAGGGTTGAACTTCATATTTATATACATACTTTTTATATGTAGGTACTGGCCACTAGAGAATTGAGTGAAACTTATTTTCTTGTCCTCAATTACCTCACAGACCAATGAAGGAAAGAGATATTGAAGTCGCTATTTAAGCCAAGGCAAAATGACTAAAAGCTACAGTGAGGTGAAAGTAACAAGATGAGAAGAATAGATCCACTTGCATGGCAAAGCAGAAAGAATATGGGATTTACAATCAGACCAATCTGGGTTGGAACCATCCCTGCTGTTCGCTAACTAAGTGACATAAGGCAAGCCACCTCACCTTTCAAAGGCTTTGTTTTCTTACCTCTAATCTAGAGATGATAACATGTATTTGCAGAGCTAGTTGAAAATGTCATAAGAGAATATATGTCGAGTGCAGTTTCTATCATGGGAAGCTATGACCTAAAGGAAACCTTAGTGCACTGGGAAGAACATGGCCACTGGGATGTTATGAGTTCAAATTCTTCTCCTGTCAGTCACTAGGGGTATGGATTCATTGCACAATATCCAAGAGACTTTTCTTTTTCTTTTTTTAAAATGGGAACTACTCAGACTGCATCCTGTACCCTTTTACTCTCCCAGAGGAAGAGAAGAACGATTATTAATGGCAAATGGCAGCTGCAGAGAAGCAACACCGAATTCTGGCTTCATGCCCAGGAGAGAACGCAGCTCCTTCTCACATTTTCCAGACCTCTACACTTTCAGAGAAATTTCTCTTGTAAAAAACTATAGAAATGATTCCTGAGTGTATAGTCTTTCTAAGAGCCTTTTCTGATCTGTCAAATACTTAATAATACTTTGCAGGGATATTGGGAAGATTAGAAAAGATAATTTTGGTTAATATTATGGAAGAAAGTGATTCATTCTATTTGAGAAGTGATCTAGGTTAATTACAGGGTAGAGATGGAACTTGAACTGGGTCTTGAAAGTTGAAAATTTTGATAGCTGGAGAAAGAGGGAAAGGCATTTGGGGTGAAGGAACGACATGAACAAAAAAATGCAGAGTACATTGGTGTGCAGGAAATGGTGTGTATGCTGACATGGTGGTGAGTGGAGTATGGGTGGAGAGCACCAGCAGGAACAGCTGGGGAGATGGGCTGGGGCTGGATGATGAAAAGCTTGCTGGAAGTGCCAAGAGGTGGTTCTGAGAATGCACAGCATCTTACACAAAGACAGTATTCACCAAAGAGGGGTGTGCAAGATGATATAAAGAACTGTGGGAAGAAATTAGTAGAACTTCCAGAGAACTCTCTATTCATTTTATATTTCATTCCTCCCAATCTTTATTTTAATGTTTTATATTGCTTATAAAATACTGTACAGTAACTGATACTTACCATGTACTGTATATATGTACATATAAAGTACTTACTGATGGAGTACAGGATTAAAACTTCAGAGAACACACAGTCCTTTAAAGCACAGCAGCTCAGCCTGCCCCACACTCCCACTAAAAATGTAGTCATATGGTTCAGCTCTGTGTCCCCACCCAAGTCTCATCTTGAATTGTAATCCTCATTATCCCCATATGTTGAGGGAGGGACCTGGTGGGAGGTAACTGAATCATGGGGGTCATTTCCCCCATGCTGTGCTCATGATAGTGAGGGAGTTCTCATGAGATCTGATGGTTTTATAAGTGTTTGACAGTTCCTCCTTCACATATGCTCTCTCCTGCTGCCATGTAAGACATTCTTGCTTCTCCTTCTGCCATGACTGTAAGTTTCCTGAGGCCTCCCAGACATGCCAAACTATGAGTCAATTAAACCTCTTTCCTTTGTTTACGAATTACCCAGTCTCAGGTAGTAAGTATTTTTATGGCAATGTGAAAATGGACTAATACATGTAGGAAGATTCCTGGCTGGACCCAGGGATAATTATGTACTGTTTAGGTGGACAGATTGGTTCTATGGCTCTAGGATACCATGTCTGAACTCTGGCAGTTGCCTTTAAAGCAGGTGGGAAGAAAAAATTGTTTAAGATGCTGAGGTGGCGTCCCATTGGCCATATCTACAACATCTTCCAACATCTAACTTGTTCTAACTACCCTCTACAAGTCCATGTATGTTGTTACTGGTTTACCTTGGAGGCCCCTTCAGGATATGACACTACTTAGTGTTATATATTCAAAATATACTTTAATCCAGGTATTGATTGATGGATTGATTTTTACATGACTCTGCCTAGAGTTTAGTAACAGCTGACTAAAAATTTTTCCAGGTTGAAATAATTGTAGCCATGCTCTATGGAGTAACGTTTTGGGAGGGCATCACCCACATGACCCTGATGCCACCAGAATCCTCTTCGGAGGAGATCTGAGCCCTGCTAGTGTCTGGCTCTATGTAAAGCTGGGAATGGGGCACAAACATCAGATGTTCAGCCTCTAAGCGTTTCACCTTCTAAGGAAGGTGTCAACACCTGTACACTTTATGGAAGGACTTAGGCCTGCCTCTGACTGGTGCTGTGGAATCCTTGCACCCCAGATTGGTGTCAGGGAGTAAATCTCCAGGCTTGGTGTTAGAAAATGTGTTTTTGGAGCTCTGCTTCCTGGGATTCAGCCAAGCCATTGGAGAGCTGTACAATCTGGGGTTTGCCCTTCGAACCCAGGCTTTGATGTTTCACTACACTGAGAAGTGTTATAAATGGATCTGTGAAACTGCCTCACAGAATGGTTGCTGACTTTGCTGTAGGGATGCTGTTAAGTTCAGCAGTCTATGATTATGTTACACAGTAATGCTTTAAGAGGCTTAAGTGAGAAGTTTTCTGTAAGTCTCAATATCAAGATAGAGAGTTTTTTCCCCTGAGCACCTAGTTTGTTTTTGATTTTTTGAATATGGTAAAACATGTAAATGAATACATTTCTCTCCTTGAGAAATATAGAATCAAATTTGCTGCACTCTTCTACAAAGTGCACAGGACTCTATGGATATATACATAGTGTATTAAGTCTAACTTCATCTTATTTGTTTCCACCTTAATTTTCCTGTTTATCTGTTGACTTCATTGATTTGTCTTCTTGTGTACTGAACGTGTTTTCGTAAGCAACCTCAAATATTTCTAGAATTAAGGGAATTGAGAAGGGTAAGATGGTGGACTCCCATGTTAAGCTGGCCTGAGGTCAAATTCCTGTCCTACTACTTAATACTTGTGGGATCCTGGGTGACTTATCTGACCTTGTCAAATCTCAGCATCCTCATCGTTATCTATAAAATGGGGATAACAAGAGTACTGACATGTTTTTAAGGCTGTTGTGGGTAATAAATGGAAACCATTTAATATGGTGGCTAGCATACTGAGTCAGTGCTACATGATTATGACTATTATAAATATTAGAACTAATGAGGGAGTAAATAAATACATGAATAAATGTACTTATTTATTTATAGGTATGTTTAATAATATAAATATTTATATTGGAGGAGAAAAAACTCGGGTCCATCCTGCTGGAGCATTTTACTCCTCATAGACTGAAGCAGTGTGGAATATTAACTGCAAACCCTGATGATGGCTTCAAATCCTATAGAAGCTTACAAGCCCCTAAGCCTCTAAGAAGGATTCTTTTTTTATCTTTTAACTAGAAGGGAATGAAGAAAGGGTAATAAAATGTTAAAGTATATTACTGACTATATTGCTAACCTATATTACTTTTCACCACTAACTCCTAAAATTATTACAATCTCAAAAAACAATTCCAAACAATAAAGCTGCAGCTGGTGTGTGTGCTGTCATCAGTGCAGAGGAGGTGTTGCTAGCTACTGGCCACATACCTGCAAAACTTAAAAAGTGAAACAAAGAGAAAAAAGTAAACAGAACAGGCTGAACATGAGCAGAATGGGCTGATGATGCTGCAGTGAGTAAAAATCAGATGAATTTGAGAAAGGACAGTAATACCAAGGTAGTGTCTTTATTAGGTACTTTACAAAGATGAGCCTATTATTTCCCTGAGGAACTCTGAAATTGCATATGCTTCAGGCACCAGACTGAGAACTCATTTTGGACTGGACTCTTATGTTCTTTACTCATCTTCAACTCTATTCCAGCACCCAACATGGGCCTGGCACAAATGTTTGCTGACAAAACAAATGTATGAATGGGTTGCCTCGAGCTGTGGGGGGCCCCCAATAATAACTGGACAACCCCCCTGGAGTCATCAGGACTAAAGGAACCTCGGTGACCCATGGGTTGGTGGGTAAGTAAATGGAAGCCTTTAATCCCAGGAACATGGGAATGGAGATTGCTTTCATTCACTCATTCATTTAACAAACTTTTGCCAAGTCACTCCCATGGTCCTGATGTTATGCTGGCCACAGTGGATATCATTGACAAGGCAAAGTCAGGCTTGCTCCTTCTGGCGCTGATCGTACAATAAGAACACAGTGTCACAGGCACAACAAGGCATTCTAAGGGATGACAAAGGAAGGATATTAAATCTAGATGAGGAATAAGTTGGAGGTCTTGATCAGTTTAAGAATAAAAGGGGTTGGGAGACAGCAGGGACAGCCAGCAAATTAGAAAGAGGAGGGTGCATGGGAGACATTGGCCATGCCAGGTCAGTGTGTCTGGAGCAGAAGTGATGATGGGAGAATGATGAGAGCTAAGGCTGGCAGAGAAAGGAGGAGGCCAGCTGGGCAGGGCCTTCACACTAGGAATATCAGCCTTATGCTGGGAGCAAAGAGGAACCATGGAAGGTTTTAAGTAGGAGTTCCAAGATCAGATTCAAGTTTGGAAAACTCACTCTGGGTGCTGTGGAGAATGGATTTCAGAGTGGGGACCAGAGACAGAAAAATGACTAAGTAAGGAGGCTGCTGCATGAGCAGGCAGCAGAGGGTGGGTGTGAAAGGGATTTGGGAGTTCTCGGTGATTGGTTGTGACTGGCGAGAGAAGAAGAGTTGCCAGAGCTACCTGCAAAAGAATGAAAGTAAGATTGATGCTCTTTGAGTACTGGGTGAGACATTTTTCTACTTCTAACTCTGTAAGTCACCTTGTGATCCACAGGCAGGGAAGTGAGATCTGTGTTTAACCACAGGGAATAATCCCAAAGTTCTCAGATTTCCTCTTCTCTCCTCATTTCTAATCTTCCTGTCATGGTGGTTTCAGAGCTGCAGTCACACTGGAAAGTCATGGGAACCTGAGGTTTCCTCTGATGGGCTTTAGGACCTGACACTTCTGCCTACAGACAGATGGGGGTTAGGAGTTGCATGGGAGAGCTTTGTGGAAAACAGGTGGAAATCAATGGAAGATACAGTTGCAGCATTGAACTTCTTTGAATTTGGAGGCAGAAAACCTGCATCCAGCCTCTATCTGGTGTGAACTTGGGCATATCATTTAGATTCCAACACTAAAAAGTTATTTAACTTCAACGTTAAATATAATCACCTACAGAAGTCCATGGGTCATTTATGCTCCATAACTTTTAATTTTTTCCTTTATAAAATGAGAATTAAAGTATCTACCCAGGTATATCTTGAGTAAAACAAATCATACATGTAACAGTGCATTAGAAATGTAATATAATTAACTCTGCACATATTGGAAACCTGTGAGACTGTCATTTGGTGGACATGGCATGGCTAGTGTAAGTCAGACAGACATGGATTTGGGTTTTGAATATATTACAAATTAGCTGTCGGCAAGAGTGGCAGGATGGTATCCAGTGACTCCCACCTCCTGCTGTTTGCTCCCGGTATGACCCTCTCCTTCTGTGTGTATCTGGACTGGGCCTAGTGATTCTAATCAATAGACTATGGCAGAAATTATGGTCTGTCATTTTGGAGACCAGGTTGTAAAAGACCACACCTTGCTTGCATTCTCTCTTTGTGACTCTGATGTGATGAGCTGCCGTAAGGAGAGGCCCATGTGACAAGGGACAAGAAGGCCTCCAGCTAAGTGGTATGAAACTGAGCCCCCAGTCCAACAGCCCATGAGGAAATGAATCCTGCCAATTCCCATGTGAGTGAGCTTGAAAGTGGATCCTTCTGAGCCTGAGCCTTGACATGATTATGATTTCATCTGACATACCCTGATTGCAGCCTTTCAAGAGACCCTACCTATGCAGAGGACCCTGCTGGGTGATGGAGATTCCTGACTCACAGCAATCATGAGAAAATACATTTTTTTTTTGAGAGGGAGTCTCTCTCTCTCTATCAACGAGGCTGGAGTGCAGTGGTGTGATCTCGGCTCACTGCAGCCTCTGCCTTCCATGTTCAAGCCATTCTCCTACCTTGGGCTTCCAAGTAGCTGGGACTACAGTCACAAACCACCATGCCCAGCTAATTTTTTGTATTTTAAGTAGAGACGGGGCTTTACCGTGTAACCCAGGATAGTCTCAATTTCCTGACCTCGTGATCCACCTGCCTCGGCCTCCCAAATGCTGGGATTACAGGTGTGAGCCACCGTGCCTGGCCACATATTGTTGTCTTAAGCCACTAAGTTTTGGGGGAATTTTATTATGTAGCAATACATAACTAGCATCTCAAGCTACTCAATTTCTCTGAGTTCCAGTGTCCTCATCTATACAATGGAATCCAAATACTCATGTTGTAGGTGTTGTAGTGAGAACTCAATGAAAGAATGTATTTAAGCCAGATGTAGTGCTTGGTAGGCACTTAGTAAATGATTGTTATTACTATTATATAAAAGGCAGCAAAGCCCACGGAGAGTCAAAAGCTGTAGACATTGGGTACATTGAGTTTAGGCCAGTGACTTCTGTGGCTGCTCCATCATAGTATAACCACACTCGATTATTAATGCTTGTTTCATTATCTTCTCCGGGTAACTCTGAACTGGAGGAGGATGGGGGTGCCTACATTCTGCCACCATGGTATCTCCTGTGCCTGGCAACACTCAGTGGGGGCTTGTTAAATGAATGAATACATATTTGAATTAATAAGAGGGTCCTTGTCCCTTTGGGATGTCTGGTACTTAAAGCAGCTGGAACATGTCCCAGGCGAGAGCACAGGGGAGTGGAAGGATCACTCTGGGTGAGAGTGTCAGGGTCAAGTCGGATGTTCATTACACTCTCTTGGGCAGATATTGCGTCAGTTTTCTCATGTGTGAAATGGGTGCAAGAGTTGTCCTAATTGCCTAACAGGATTGCTGTGAGCATTAAGTAAGATCACAGACACAAAAGTACTTTGTAAATTGCAAACACAAAAGAAACATTAGCCATAAAGAATGTTAGTGGAAACTGGTCCTAAGATGGTCATTCTTCTCAAGTGCCCTGTTACTCAATCAGGCAGGTTTTGAATTTTATAAATTCTGATTTACAAAATGTGTCAGGATTATACACAAAATTCATGAACTAATTTCATAGAAAAAGAAATATTCTGACAAACTTTACTTATTATTATCTGAAGCATATGCTCTTTTCAATGGGTACAATGCTATGTGTTTCTTTTTATTCACCTTTGCAATTAGCATGGTTTGGGTTTGCAAATGGTAAACATCATTTTACAGATGAGCAAATAGGGGCAGTCTGGTTTTGCCTTTACAATGTGTTGTTGGTTCATTTAATTTTAGCTCTGAACATACATTTGTTTTGTGCCCATTGGCCAGTGGGTAAACATGCTGAGTGGCTAGAGGAAGCAAAGGCTCTGGAAAGGGGCCCACACTATGTCTTCAGGCTAGATTTATCCTGAGGAACAAGTTCCACCTCAAGTGAAACACACCAGCAGGCGAAACTGATTGGACAACCATTGTGGCCTCAGAGAAACACAAATGCAGCAAAGAAGGCTGAGCCAGTTTTCTCTGAGCAGGAAATTTCAAGGCCTCTTTCCATCACACCCCAACCTCCCTTTCCAAACACATCTTTCTCTGCACAATAGATGCCTTTCTCCAGCATTTTCCAAATTGGGTTCAGTGAGAGGGTCACCAGTTTGCCATAAATGAAGGCACCCTCTGCCATGAACATGAGTTTGGGAAACAAGGCATCCTTTATCTTCTTGGAAAATCATAATGCCCCATTAGACAACGAACTTTAACATGACTGAGGTCAAAATAAACATCATCTACTCAGAGCAAATTGCTTCCTTTGTTATTTCGTGTATCTCTTTCATAACAATGATAACCTTCTTTTCTGACTTTTAATTTTTTATTACTTTTATACTTCCTTGGTTACTCTAATGTCATGGAGAGTACAGAATAACTTTTCATCTTTGTATTTCTCCTGGGCCCAGTACAGTGCTATGAATGGAATAGGTACTCAATAAATGTTTTGGGGATAAACTGGTTGAACAATGAGCGTTGAACCATCAGAGTGTGCCACAAAAGCAGAACTTAGAAGATGAGGGAACGAGGAGGCAAAACAAGTCAGCTTTTTTTTTTTTTTTGACACAGTATTGCTTTGTCACCCAGGCTGGAGTGCAGTGGTGCGATCTCGGCTCATTGCAACCTCCGCCTCCCAGGTTCAAGTGATTCTCCCTAGTAGCTGGGATTACAGGTGCACACACAATGCCCAGCTAATTTTTGTGTTTTTAGTAGAGACAGGGTTTCACCATGTTGGACAGGCTGGTCTCGAACTGACCTCAGGTGATCCACCTGCCTCAGCCTCCTAAAGTGCTGGGATTACAGATGTGAGCCACTGTGCCCGGCCCCAAGTCAGCTTTTTTAATGGGTTGTAATCAAACAGTTACTGTGAAAACCATACTTTGCTCAACTGCTTCAGGCAGATCTGACTCTCTTTAGCCATTGCTCTGAACCATTTATTCTAACCATCATTCAGTATCATATAAACACAGTCTGTTTGTACTTCTCTGCCCAGGGACATTTCTTCATCCACAAACATCCTCTTCCATTTTTTTTTTTCCTGGAGACAGAGCTTGTTTACTGGGGAAAGCAATTTTGAAACTGCCCATCTTGATTTGGAGTTAATGGAACCAAATACACTGCCAATTTAAAATTACCAATAAGATGATCATTTCAAGATAACCTTGATAGCCTCTGGACAGATACCAACTTAGGCCATGCTTTAAACATCTGTGTCACCAGTCACCTCTCATGTGATGGATAGAAAGTAATTATTGGAAGCTTTGAATATACTCTCAGATTCTTCATGGCTCATCAGACCTTCCCTTGCTTTAAGGACAAATTCCAGTGGAAGAAAGAACTTAGACTGGCTAGAGTCAGAAGAATGCATGTTGCTATCACTTGCTAATTATCCTGTATACATTTCATCAATAAAGATTTTCTGTCTTCTAGTTAGCCCAGCTACATGTTTCTGGGGGTCTGAGTGTGAGGAAAAGAAGATAACTTTTCAGACAATAATTCTGATACCCACACGACAATTGCTGAAGGAAAGAGAGGCAGGACTGTTTGGGTTTTTTTCATGGTTAGCAAGATGAAATGCCAGAGTGAGCTCAGGCTAAAGGTCTGCATTCTGTAGTTCGAGCCCCAGTGAAAGTGGAAATAGTGGGGGAATTTTTCCCACTGTTTCCTAGGACAGGAGCAGCTCTGGGCCACATCTGATCTGTTTCATCATTCATGACTGAGTAAGGAAAAGAAGTCTCCAGGAGGAGCGACATGGTCTTGCACACATTTATCAAGGGCCATTCAAGGAACCCAGCTTAGGGAAGCAGAATTGGTCAAGAATACCTTCAGTAAAAGTGACACTGTTAAATTTCTAGTTATTGATAGGGATTTGCAAGGAATGCCAAAGACAGAAGAATCAGACTTTCTTTTTATTAATTCCAGTCTTTTTCGACCTCAGGGTGGAGGGGCAAGTGGAGCAGCAACATGGGGAGTGCTGGAGGCCAGGAGACTCAGAAATACTAAATGTTAGAGAAGAAGAGAGGGAAACTGTAGCTAAGGATAAAGGGAGGTTTCAGTGGGCCAAATAGATAAATGGGGCAGTGAATCCCTTAGGAAGCAAGTGAAATGCTGAATCATGTAATGCTGAAATTAAGGTTGGAGTTACTGAAAGGAGTCTAGGAGACAAGGCAGAAAATCATTAGCAGAAATTATCTACTGCTTTCAACATGAAGGATTATGCTGAGCTACACAAATCAAGAAAGCCAGAAAACCTAAGGTGTCTTGACAGGAGGCTTCTGTTCTAGCAGGCAGAGGTGGGCAGCAACTGGGATGGGCGTTGGCCTGTGATACCCTGGAGGCAATAGTATCACAGACCTTGGTGCAGTTGAGAGAGGGGAGGGTTCCTATGGACAAATGGAAAGAGAAGGCCAACGCAGACGGGGGCCTAGTAGCTGCTTGTGAAGAAAGTTAGCTGCTGAAGAGCTCAGCTTCTGGCTGAGAGAGCTGTTTGGTTTGGTTCTCCTGCAGAATCTTGTGGGTAGGGAGACGGCACACACTGTGCAGTCTAGGGGACAGGCTAACTGCCAGAGGGCACCATGAACTCAGGAGGTGGACAGGACATAACAACACTGTCTCAACTGGGTTGGAGCCTGAGGCTGCCTTGCTCCCTCCAGCGTATGCAACCCCAGATTTCTGGATGTAGCTTTTCCAGTGGGTGTCTAGGCAGTATACCCACCATTAAGAACTGTCTGATAAACCCTCTTTCTCTTCCAGGGGCTGGGAAGGAAGGGTGACAGGCTGTTTGGGATTCTGGCTGTGATCCTGGACATGGTTATGATTGTGTTATAGCGAACTCCAAATATGTCAGCATGTTCAGCTCTCCTATTCTTTAGTTCTCTATTTTAAAGCTTAACTTCCTTGTAATTCCTTCTCCACCAGTTCTAATCAGTAGTTCACATCTGCTCCTCCGGACCCCCAATCCTGACTCATCCCAGTCACCTGATCACCCCTGGCTACCTGTTCTGACATGCCACTAACTGTCCTTCCCACCAAAACACCCACGCTGCCACTCTAGCTTGGACTCTTGCTCTTTTTTTTTTTTTCAGATGGAGTTTTGCTCTTGTTACCCCGGCTGGAGTGCAATGGCACAATCTCGGCTCACCGCAACCTCCGTCTCCTGGGTTCTAGCAATTCTCCTGCCTCAGCCTCCCGAGTAGCTGGGACTACAGGTGGGCACCACCATGCCCAACTATTTTTTGTATTTTCAGTAGAGATGGGGTTTCACCATGTGACCAGGATGGCCTCGATCTCTTGACCTCGTGATCCACCCACACAGCCTCCCAACGTGCTGGGATTACAGGCATGAACCACTGCACCCGGCCTCTCCTGCTCTTTTTAAAATAGCCAATCAGGATTAGTCCAGCTTCTATGGTCTAACTGTAGCCAATAGGGGATGACACAGTAGTAGGGACGACCCCTGTCAGGCATAAGTACCCCTTCTCCTCTTGTCCAAGCATGCAGCTGCCATCATTGTTCCATCCCTACGCCACACCCTTCTATAGAAGTAAACTGCCTTGCTGAGAGGACTTATTTTCAAGTGCTATTCCTTTGCAGCATCGAAATTTTACTTATAACAGTTCAGATTAGGGCCAGTACTAAGGTAAAGTGAAGGAGGTACTTACAGTACTTACAGTAATGGAAGGAAGCAGTACTCTCAGGGTCACCTGAGTACAAAGTCAGTACCTCCTTCCATTCTGCAGCCTAGGCATGTCACAACTTACCCTACCGCTGGCCCAGTTAGGGTCAAGTATTCTTGCACTTCATTTCATAGTAACCAAGCCAGCCTGGAGCCTCTGTTTCTTTCTGATGTCCAGAGAACCTGTGGCCAAATCTGGAATGCATCAGGGCAGGAGAGCAGTGTTTTGTTCTCTGCAGCTCTCAGATTCCTAGGAAGCATGGATACCTTTAAAGGACTGTGGGTGCTTGCAGCCTACATAACTGTTCCTTCTTTGGGCAGAGAGAGGTGAGAAATAGACACAGCTTTCACCAGTGTAAAACAAAGGGAATACCAAAAGGACACCAATAAACTTTTCAAAATAACTTATCTGTTGTTTTCTGATTAGAAAAGCAAATAAATGTTTGTAATTGATAGAGTTAGAAAATAAAAATAACCTATAATTTCAACCTCCAAAGTTATGTTCATGCTGGCAGTTCATTTAGATTTTCATCTTTAATCACATGGTCCTGGAAATGACAGTAACAAAAATTAGGGTGATGCCCATACAATGAACATATATTGAATGCTAATTTCTCCATGACAGCAACTGTGCTAATTGCTTTACTTGTACTGTTCAACATGACCTAATTTATTTCTTTTCTTTTTTTGGGGGGGGTTCTTTCTTTTTTTATTGCATTTTAGGTTTTGGGGTACATGTGCAGAACGTGCAAGATAGTTGCATAGGTACACACACGGCAGTGTGTTTTGCTGCCTTCCTCCCCTTGAGCCACATTTGGCATTTATCCCCAGGCTATCCCCCCCATCTCCCCCCCCACTGTCCCTCCCCTGTTCCCATAGACCCCAGTGTGTAGTACCACCTTCCCTGTGTCCATGTGTACTCATTTTTCCTCACCCACCTATGAGTGAGGATATGTGGTATTTCATTTTCTGTTCATGTGTCAGTTTGCTGAGAATGATGTTCTCCAGATTCATCCATGTTCCTACAAACGACACGAACTCATCATTTTTGATTGTTGCATAATATTCCATGCTGTATATGTGCCACATTTTCCCAGTCCAGTCTATCATCGATGGGCATTTGGGTTGGTTCCAGGTCTTCGCTATTGTAAACAGTGCTGCAATGAACACTCGTGTGCATGTGTCCTTATAGTAGAACGATTTATAGTCCTTTGGATATATACCCAGTAATGGGATTGCTGGGTCAAATGGAATTTCTATTTCTAAGGCCTTGAGGAATCGCCACACTGTCTTCCACAATGGTTGAACTAATTTACACTCCCACCAACAGTGTAAAAGTGTTGCTTTTTCTTCACATCCTCTCCAGCATCTGTTGTCTCCAGATTTTTTAATGATCGCCATTCTAACTGGCGTGAGATGGTATCTCAGTGTGGTTTTGATTTGCATCTCTCTAATGACCAGTGATGATGAGCATTTTTTCATATGTTTGCTGGCCTCATGTATGTCTTCTTTTGTAAAGTGTCTGTTCATATCCTTTGCCCATTTTTGAATGGGCTTGTTTGTTTTTTTCCTGTAAATCTGTTTGAGTTCTTTGTAAATTCTGGATATCAACCCTTTGTCAGATGGGTAAACTGCAAAAATTTTTTCCCATTCTGTTGGTTGCTGATTCACTCTAGTGACTGTTTCTTTTGCCGTGCAGAAGCTGTGGAGTTTGATTAGGTCCCATTTGTCTATTTTGGCTTTTGTTGCCAATGCTTTTGGTGTTTTGGTCATGAAGTCCTTGCCTACTCCTATGTCCTGAGTGGTTTTGCCTAGATTTCCTTCTAGGATTTCTATGGTGTCAGGTCTTATGTTTAAATCTTTAATCCATCTGGAGTTAATTTTGGTGTAAGGTGTCAGTAAGGGGTCCAGATTCTGCTTTCTGCACATGGCTAGCTAGTTTTCCCAACACCATTTATTAAACAGGGAATCCTTTCCCCATTGCTTGTTTTTGTCAGGTTTATCAAAGATTGTATGGTTGTAGATATGTTGTGTTGCCTCTGATGCCTCTGTTCTGTTCCATTGGTCTATATCTCTGTTTTGGTACCAGTAGCATGCTGTTTTGATTACTGTAGCCTTGTAGTATAGTTTGAAGTCTGGTAGTGTGATTCCTCCAACTTTTTTCTTTTTGCTTAGAATTGACTTGGCTATGCGGGCTCTCTTTTGGTTCCATATGAAGTTCATGGTGTTTTTTTCCAGTTCTGTGAATGTCAATGGTAGATGGGGATAGCATTGATACTGTAAATTACTTTGGGCAGTATGGCCATTTTCACAATGTCGATTCTTCCTAACCATGAACATGGAATGTTTCTCCATCTGTTTGTGTCCTCTCTTATTTCGTTGAGCAGTGGTTTGTAGTTTTCCTTGAAGAGGTCCCTTACATTCCTTGTAAGTTGTATTCCTAGGTATTTTATCCTTTTTGTAGCAATTGTGAATGGAATTTTGTTCTTGATTTGGCTCTCTTCAAGTCTTTTATTGGTGTACAGGAATGCTTGTGATTTTTGCACATTTATTTTATATCCTGAGACTTTACTGAAGTTGCTTATCAGTTTCAGCAGTTTTTGGGCTGAGGCGATGGGGTCTTCTAGGTATACTATCATGTTGTCTGCAAATAGAGACAATTTGGCTTCCAGCTTTCCTATTTGAATACCCTTTATTTCTTCTTCTTGCCTGATTGCTCTGGCTAGAAATTCCAGTACTATACTGAATAGGAGTGGTGAAAGAGGGCATCCTTGTCTAGTGCCAGATTTCAAAGGGAATGCTTCTAGTTTTTTCCCATTCAGTGTGATATTGGCTGTTGGTTTGTCATAAATAGCTTTTATTACTCTGAGATACGTTCCATCAATACTGAGTTTGTTGAGGGTTTTTAGCATAAAGGGCTGTTGAATTTTGTCAAATGCCTTCTCTGCATCAATTGAGATAATTATGTGGTTTTTGTTTTTGGTTCTGTTTATGTGGTGAATTACATTTATAGACTTGTGTATGTTGAACCAGCCTTGCATCCCTGGGATGAATCCTACTTGATCATGAAGGATAAGTTTTTTGATGTGCTGTTGCAATCAGTTTGCCAGTATTTTACTGAAGATATTTGCATCTATGTTCATCATGGATATTGGCCTGAAGTTTTCCTTTCTTGTTGAGTCTATGCCGGGTTTTTGTAACAGGATAATGTTGGTCTCATAAAAGGATTTGGGAAGGATTCCCTCTTTTTGGATTATTTGGAATAGTTTCAGAAAAAATGGTACGAGCTCTTCTTTGTGTGTCTGGTAGAATTCGGCTGTGAATCCATCTGGACCTGGGCTTTTTTTGTGTGGTAGGCTCTTAATTGCTGCCTTGACTTCACACCTTGTTATTGGTCTATTCATAGTTTCGGCTTCCTCCTGGTTTACGCTTGGGAGGACACAGGTGTCCAGGAATTTATCCATTTCTTCCGGTTTACTAGTTTATGTGCATAGAGTTGTTTGTAGTATTCTCTGATGACGGTTTGAATTTCTGTGGAATCTGTGGTGATTTCCCCTTTATTATTTTTTATTGCATCTATTTGGTGGTTCTCTCTTTTCTTTTTTATGAGTCTGGCTAGTAATCTGTTTTGTTGATCTTTTCAAAAAACCGGCTGTTGGATTTATTGATTTTTTTGAAGGGTTTTTCGTGTCTCTATCTCCTTCAGTTCTGCTCTGATCTTAGTTATTTCTTGTCTTCTGCTAGGTTTTGAGTTTTTTTGATCTTGCTCCTCTAGCTCTTTCAATTTTGATGATAGGGTGTCAATTTTGGATCTCTCTGCTCTTCTCATGTGGGCACTTATTGCTATATATTTTCCTCTAGAGACTGCTTTAAACGTGTACCAGAGATTCTGGTATGTTGTGTCTTTGTTCTCGTTGGTTTTGAAGAACTTCTTTATTTCTGTCTTCATTTCATTGTTTATCCAATCAGCATTCAAGAGCCAGTTGTTCAGTTTCTATGAAGCGGTGCAGTTCTGAGTTGGTTTCTGAATTCTGAGTTCTAACTTGATTGTACTATGGTCTGAGAGACTGTTTGTTATGATTTCAGTCATTTTGCATTTGCTGAGGAGTGCTTTACTTCCAATTATGTGGTCAATTTTAGAGTAGGTGTGATGTGGTGCTGAGAAGAATATATATTCTGTTGATTTGGGGTGGAGAGTTCTGTAAATGTCTATCAGGTTTGCTTCTTCCAGGTCTGAGTTCAATCCCTGGATATCCTTGTTGATTTTCTGTCTGGTTGATCTGTCTAATATTGACAGTGGAGTGTTAAAGTCTCCCACTATTATTGTGTGGGAGTCTAAGTCTCTTTGTAAGTCATTAAGAACTTGCCTTATATATCTGGGTGCTCCTGTATTGGGTCCATATATATTTAGGATCATTAGCTCTTCTTGTTGTATCGATCCTTTTACCATTATGTAATGACCTTCTTTGTGTCTTTTGATCTTTGTTGCTTTAAAGTCTATTTTATCGGAGACAAGAATTGCAACTCCTGCTTTTTTTTGCTCTCCATTTGCTTGGTAAATCTTCCTCCATCCCTTTATTTTGAGCCTTTGTGTATTATTGCATGTGAGATGGGTTTCCTGGATATAGCACACTGATGGGTTTTGGTTTTTTATCCAATTTGCCAGTCTGTGTCTTTTGATTGGTGCATTTAGCCCATTTACATTTAGGGTTAATATTGTTTTGTGTGAATTTGATACTGCCATTTTGATGCTAGCTGGCTGTTTTGCTCATTAGTTGATGAAGATTCTTCATTTTGTTGATGCTCTTTAGCATTTGGTATGTTTTTGGAGTGGCTGGTACTGGTTGTTCCTTTCTATGTATAGTGCCTCTTTCAGGAGCTCTTGTAAAGCAGGCCTGGTGGCGACAAAATCTCTGGGTACTTGCTTGTTTGCAAAGGATTTTATTTTTCCTTCACTTATGAAGCTCAGTTTGGCTGGATATGTAATTCTGGGTTGAAAGTTCTTTTCGTTAAGGATGTTGAATATTGGCCCCACTCTCTTCTGGCTTGTAGAGTTTCTGCCAAGAGATCTTCTGTGAGTCTGATGGGCTTCCCTTTGTGGATGACCCGTCCTTTCTCTCTGGCTGCCCTTAGTATTTTCTCCTTCATTTCAACCCTGGTGAATCTGGTGATTATGTGCCTTGGGGTTGCTCTTCTTGTGGAATATCTTTGTGGTGTTCTCTGTATTTCCTGGACTTGAATATCAGCCTGCCTTGCTAGGTTGGGGAAATTTTTCCAGATAATATCCTCAAGAGTATTTTCCAGCTTGGATTCATTCTCTTTGTCACATTCTGGTACACCTATCAAATGTAGGTTAGGTCTCTTCACATTGTCCCACATTTCTTGGAGACTTTGTTCATTTCTTTTTGTGCTTTTTTCTCTAATCTTGGTTTCTTGTTTAATTTCATTGAGTTGATCTTCGACTTCTGATATCCTTTCTTCTGCTTGGTCGATTTGGCTGTTGAAACTTGTGCATGCTTCACGAAGTTCTCATGTTGTGTTTTTCAGCTCCTTCAATTCATTCATATTCCTCTCTAAGTTGTCCATTCTTGTTATCATTTCTTTAATTCTTTTTTCAAGGTTTTTAGTTTCTTTGCATTGATTTAGAACATGTTCTTTTAGCTCACGGAAGTTTCTTATTATTCACCTTCTGAAGTCTGATTCCGTCATTTTGTCACACTAATTCTCCTTCCAGCATTGTTCCCTTGTTGGTGAGGAGTTTTGGTCCTTTGTAGGAGGTGAGGTGTTCTGGTTTTGGGTGTTTTTCTCCTTTTTGTGCTGGTTTCTTCCCATCTTTGTGGATTTATCAACCTGTCGTCTGAGTAGTTGCTGACTTTTCGATTGGGTCTCTGAGTGGATGCCCAGATTGTTGATGATGAAGTATTTCTGTTGCTTAGTTTTCCTTCTAATAATCTAGCTCCTCTGCTGTACAACTGCTGAGGTCCACTCCAGGCCCTGCTTGTTTGGGGTACACCTGTAGCAGCTGCAGAACAGTGAGGGATGCTACCAGTTTTTTCTTCTGCTATCTTTGTCCCACAGTGATGTCTGCCAAATGTCAGTCTGATCAGTCCTTTTTGAGGTGATTCTTTGGATATACAGGGGTCAGGGAGCTGCTTGAGGAGACGGACTGTACTTTATAGGAGCTCAAGTGCTGAGCTGTGAGCTCCATTGTTCATTCAGGGCTGTTAGGCAGGTACGTTTATGTCTGCTGCAGCAGAACTTATAAATCCCCTTTTTCTTCCTCAGATGCTCTGTGTCGGGGAGTTAGAGCTTTCTTTATGAGTATCCGTTGCACTGTCCTGCCCAGCTAGGAGGCAGTCTAGTCCCTATTTGCCTGCCGAGGCTCCACCCTTCTACCGCAGGGTCCACCCTGTTGCCATGGGCTTTGCCCTGCTGCTGTGGGCTCTACCCTGCTGCTGTGCACTCTGCCCTACTGTCGTGGGCTTCACCCTGTTGCTGTGGGCTCTGGCCTGTTGCCCATGGTCTCCGCCCTACTGTCGTAGGCTCCTCCCTGTTGGCAGAGTCTCTCTGTTATGGTGGGTTGCCTCAGCAACGGCAGGCTGCATCAGCAATGGGAGTGTACCTCAGTAGACGTGGAAAACCTTGGTAGTGGTGGACGCCCCTCCCCCACCGAGGTGCACCGTCCTGGATTCAGCTGTGCCCACAGTGAAACTCTCAACCCCGAGCGTTTCGAATTGCCATTTTGTTTGTCCCTGTGGGGGTGGGAGCTGCCGAGCCTGATCACCTGGCTCCCTGCCTCAAAGCCTTTTCTCTCTCTCTTTTTTTTTTTCTTAAGTTGAGCAGTTGACTCTCTCCCAGGCATTTTAGTCACCTGCTGAAAGGGCACCGGGATGTGTGTGATTTCTTGTGCAGCGACCCACTGCACCAGCTCAAATGTCACTTCCCAGGAATCTCCTGGTCTGGCTCTCTGTCCAAGTCCGTGTAATCAGATGGATATACTAATCTGCCCTCCCAAATCTGAGACTGTCGGTTTAACAGGGCACCCAGACCAGCGTGTTTTGTGCGGGGTGCCGCTGCACTGTGGCGCCGGCCGAAACGGCGGCGCAAGCTGAGAGGGCTGCGCTGGCGTCCCGTGTCTCTCCTACTCCTGGGAATTTTCCTGTTCTGTGGGCAACAAAGATCCATCTGGAAATGTGGCTAGGACTCACCCTCTGCGCCTTCACTGCGAGCTGCAATCCTGAGTTGTTCCTACCGTGCCATCTTGGAAATCACCCGACCTAATTTATTTCTTAACATTACCATGAGGCCAGCAATATTATCCCTATTTTAAAGATTAAGATCTGGGGCTTAGAGACATAAAGTCACTTGCCAAGGTGAAACAACTGGTATGGGGTACAGTTGAGATTCAATCCTAGGTCTACCTGACCCTGCAGCTTGAGAGCAAGAAGATGGATTAGAAAGGGTTTCCCTTTCATTCTTTCCTAGCACCCCACTCCAATTCCTTCCCTGTCGTCACAAAGGAAGCACAGAATGAAAGCAAAACAGATCTCATTTTGAAGGTTTTTCCCACCCTCCTAGAAGTAATGAAATAGGAGTCCTCCAAACAAGAGGTGGAATGTTGGTCCCTTCTGCCTATCCCTCTCTGATTTAGTTTTGTCTCCTCCAAATCTCATGTTGAAATGTGATCCCCAGTTTTGGAGGTGGGGTCTGGTAGGAGGTGATTGGATCATGGGGCAGATCCTTCATGAATGGCTTAGGGCCATTCCCTTGGTGATGAGTGAGTTCCCACTCTGAGTTCATGTGAGCACTGGTGGTTTAAAAAGAGCCTGGATCCTCCCCCTCCCTCTCTTGCTCCTACTCTTGCCATGTGACACCACCTGTTCCCCCTTTACCTTCCACTATGATTATAAGATTCCTGAGGCTTCCCTGAAGCAGATACTGACATCATGCTTCTCATACAGCCTGGAGAACCCATGAGCCAAAAGAAACTTTTCTTTCTTATAAATTATCCAGTCTCAGGTATCTTTTTACAGCAATGCAAAAATGAACTAACACATACTCCCACTTCTGCAAATGTTTATTGAGCTTACATTATGTAAGTCACAGCTTTGGAAGAAAACACTTTCCTTTTTGCATTTGTACTGAGAGTTTCTAGATTGTCTCGAATCTTTCTGATGCTTGTGTGAAGTTTGGAGCAGCAGAAAAGGCAGGGGTGCTATGGAGAGGATGTGTCCCATTCAGATCCAATGCTTCTCCATATTAGATGAAAATTGAATCCAAGATGATATTAATACCCGAATGATATTAATACCTGATTAGAAAACACAGAAGAAAAGACTAGTGAACTTGAAGCCATAGCAATAGAGAATATCCAAATGAAACACACAGAGAAAAAAAGAATTAAAAAATGCAAAAAAATATTGCATCTGAGCTGTGGGACAGGTGGCTGAATGTGTGTGTAATTGCAGTTCCTGATGGGGACAAAGGGGAACAGAAAGATTATTTAAGAAATAATAACTGTAAAATTCCCAAATTTATTGAAAACTATAAACCCAAGGATCCAAGAATCTCAACAAACCTCAAGTACAAGAAGCATAAAGAAAAGATGGCAAAGGAAATTCTTATCAAACTGCTGAAAACTAGTGACAAAAAGAAAATTATAAAATCAGCCAGAGAAAAAGACATATTTTGTACAAAAATAAGAATGACAGCAGATGAGTTGTTAAAAGCAATACATGTAAATAGACAGTTGGGCAACATTTTAAAAATACTGTGCAGAAAAATCCTAGCCTTTCCACTTGGAATTCTATACCAATGAAAATTATTTTTAGATAATGATGGTGAAATAAAGATGTTTTTAGATATACAAAAGCTAAAAGAATTCATCACTATCATTGATCTTCCACTCTGTGCAAAGCACTGTACTGGGGTCCCAAGTAGATGTAAGTAATTTCTTGACCTCAAGAACCCTGTTGTCTAAATAGGGAGGGTAAGGAAGATGTGACTAAAACCCTCATGTCAGGAGTGGCTACCAATGAAGGCCAGCAGCACAGCTGGGTGGGCTAACTACCATGTGTCCAATAATCTTTTTTTTAAAGGACTAACCAAGGCAAGAATGAAAGATACTAACTGTGGGGGTTAGTATCTGGGATAAGTTTAAGGTTGTTTTCTCCTCTTGGGAAGTTTGGACAAATTGGCTTTCTCTTTTTCTCTTTCTTTCTCCTCATCAATGTCTTAAGACCAGGATATATACCCAGGAAAAGAAGTTCTGACCTGCTTTGGTGAGATTTGAGAACACTAATTGAGCGAAGTCTATAGGGGGTTAAGATTCTTATTTCTGCTCAATGTTTTAAAAAATGGAATTATGTTCCAACAGCCAAACATTGGAAGATTTTACATAAAACTGAATTTTTGGCATATCTTGAAATATCAGACGTAATAACACCGAGCCTGCAACCCTTTTCCTGGAAATGGGCTGGAACTGTACGGTAGCTGCCACCTTTTGAGCAGCATGGAGGCCCAGATTTGCTGCAATGTAATTGATTCAATTATATTATCCTCCTGGCACCCATGGGCATTTGAGTTGGTATCCTGTGCTATAAGGCCAGAGCATGTGGTGTGGCTCTGTTGAGATATTCTTTGTGAGGGTTGACAGATTTAGCAAAGAAACATACAGGATGCCCAGTTACATTTGAATATCAGATAAACAATGAGTAATTTTTTAAGCATAAGTATATTCTAGGCAATATTTGAGACATACTTATACTAACAAATTATTTATTAATGTGAAATTCAAATTTAGTTGTGTGTCCTATAATTTATCCAGTGAACTTATTCCTTAGAGCCACAATAGGGTCAGACTGCTCCCTTGGGAGAAGGCCTGATGTCTCTTCTCTTCCCTTTTGGAAATGCTATTCTCTACTTTGGCACCAAACTGAGGTTCCCCTGGGAAGACAGCCTAGGCTAGTTTGGTTCTTGATTTTGGAAGGAATTTGCTGTCTCCCTTTCTCTTTAGTTTATTTGCCTTGGTAACTGGCTGGTAACTGGCTTGATCAGCTTTTCCTTGAACTGCAATGATAACATGATAGTCTCAAATATGAGCTTTGGGAAAAATAGTCAAGGACCTACACTGGTTCAATACTATTAAGATCCACCTAGTGTAGGAAAAGACTCTGCCCTATGACCTCATTTGCTCATCTAAGTTTTTCACTCAGTTCTGGACTCAAATTTTCAGCCAAAAGTAAAGTGCTATTTAGCCTTATTTTGCTTTTTGTCATCTGGAGGCTTAGATTTCCCCTGGGGACCTTGAGTGGAGTGTTAAGAAATTATGCAAAACTTGGAAGTAAAGCAAAAGGATTATTGTATGACTTTTCAATGTCATCTAAGGCCATGTTACTGCAAATGTGGCTTGCTGACTAATCACGTCACCTGGAAACTTGGTAAAATGCAAATTCCCAGGCCCTGCCCAAGACCTACTGAATTCGAATTTCTGGGGGCAGGGTCTAGGAGTCTGTATTTTCAGTTTGGGAAGCATTGATTTGAGAAGCTTGACTAAGGGTCTTCTCACTATCCAGGGGAGTAAACCATAGTTTGTACATTGATTTGGGCTCAGTTGTTTATAAAATAGTAGAAAGATAGTGATTTTAATTTTCTGTCCTGTAGAGAAGACAACTGCAAATATTATGGCTTTACTGCTCTCTTGGACATTAACTAATTTTGTGTCTGACTTCTCAGTTTTACTTTGGAATCCTTTTCTCCCCCTGTGACTGCAGAAGTCTTATTTTCTCATCTTCTCTTTTGAACCAGCTTTGTCATCCTATTGCTTCTCTCATTAATAAGCTGAATAAAACTTTGACATGTGCTCACTTATCTATCTATATGAAAATTAGGTTTTTAATATTTTGAAAATTGTACCTTGACAGAAGGATAAGTGAGAGGAGACAGCATTCATCTCTCCTTTAGACTCCTGGCTAAATACTGTCGTAACACCCTCTGCCTCAATCAGCGTCTATTTTGTTACAAACAACCAAAGCCAACACAAATTAGCTCAAGGGTAAAGGGGTTTATTGGAGGCTTATGGGGAAGTCTGATAGGATTCATGTTCCAAATGTTTAGATGCTTCTGCTTTTCTTCAGACAGGAGCACTACTCTCTGGCTTCTCTTTGTAGACTGGTTTCCTTGCTTTCTTATTGGTATGAATGAGGCCTAAAATGGATATGAATGAGAAGAGAGACTCAATTTGTTTGGTGAACCCAGAAATCACTAGCTTTGGGTCACACACCACCTAGCTGGGGGTGGGGAAGATCATGTGATCAACTGCCCAGAAGTTAAGGATTAAAGCAGATATTCTAAAGGACCAGTAGGCAAGGGAGGCAAATTTATCTCTGATACTCTGTCCTTTAATAGAACTGTGTAAGAGATTAAGGACAGAAACATGATGAAAGTGGTGTTCCTCCCAGGGTTTCTTCCTTAGTCATGAGAATGGGCTTGGCACGACCAATTTGGCTTAACTTATTCTTGAAGCCTAACAAGTAGGAAAGCCTCCTGGCTTGTTGGAGTAGAGTGAAAGCTGAAGAAAAAGACTGACTTTTAATGAAGACTCTTTAAAATGAAGCCTAATAAAAGCCTCATTTAAGGGGCTAGACAAATAACTGATCTCTGAGAAAATAATGTCCTATAGGATTGCATTTTCAGCCAAAACATTTGTGATTCTAACATATGTGTGTAGTCTAACACCACATGTAACAAATAAATCTCTAGATTTCATTAGCTTAGCACAATTGAAGTTCATTTTCTACTCACAGAAATATAAAGTGGTATTCTTGGTCAGTGGATGTGATTCTTTTGTTTGCTTGAGTCTTTTGAAATTTCTGTCAATAATTCCTTTTTCATCTTTTGTTAAATTGATAGCGATTGTGTAATTTTGATATAAATGTTACCTTTAAAAATTTTTTATTTTGTCATTATTTGTTGCAGGCATTTGGAAATATAATTTATTTTTCTATATTGCCCTGTATGCGTTTATCTAGCAACCTTGCTAAGTCCACTTATTTATTTTAATAATTTATAGGTACATTTTTTTATATACAATGTGTGCATACAATCACATTCCTTACACCTTATACAAAAATTAACTTTATTATTTTTTTTTTTTTTGAGACAGTGTCTTGCTCTGTCACCCTGGCTGGAGTGCAGTAGCACAATCATCTTGGCTCGCTGCAACCTCTGCCTCCCCGATTGAAGGGTTTCTCCTGCCTCAGTCTCCTGAGTAGCTGGGACCACAGGCATGTACCACCAAACCCAGCTAATTTTTGTATTTTTAGTAGAATCCTCATGTTGGCCACATTTGTCTTGAACTCCTTACCTCAAGTGTTCTGCTCACCTTTGCTTCCCTAAATCCTGGGATTACAGGCATGAAGCGGCATGCCTGGCCTTCTTATACATTCTTATTTCCCCTTTTCCTCCTTTTAAAAATTTACCTATGGCCTAACCAAATTTACAAATTATTATTTTATTCTCCATTAGGTTGCTAGTCATAGCTGTTTTTTTACTGTTCTATAAAATTATTCAATAGACTATGACATATAACCTTGAATGATTAGAGCACATTATAAATTAGTACTTCTACCACTTCTCAAATAATGCAAGACTGTTAGTACTCCTCAATTATTTTATTGCTTTCTGAATTTGCTGTTTTTTCATGTATTTTTGTTGTATGTATATTTAAAATCAAAGCAACTTTATCATTATGTTTTACAGTCAGTTTTTATTTGCTGTATCAATAAAGTTATTCTTCCCATTTATCTTCATTCTTTCCTGTATTTCCGTGTTCCATCTAGGATTATTTTTCCCTAACTAACAATTTCAATCTCTCTCTTTTTCTGCCTGCAAATGTTTTATTTTGTTTTTATTTTATTTTGAAACAGAGTCTTACTCTCTAGGCTGGAGTCCACTGGTGTGATCTCAGCCCACTGCAACCTCCACCTCCTGAGTTCAAGAGATCCTCATACCTCAGGTTTCCTGATAGCAGGGATTGCAGGTGTGCCACCAGGCCCAGCTAATTTTTGTATTTTCAGTAAAGACAGGGTTTCACTGTGTTGGCCAGGCTGGTCTCGAACTCCTGACCTCAAGTGATCCAACCACCTCAGCCTCCCAAAGTGTTGGGATTATAGGCATGAGACACTGCATCTAGTCTATTTTGCTTTTATTCCTGAAGGACATTTTGACTAGATATTGGCACTTATTTTCATTTAACAACTTAAAGACACTATTGCTCCATAATTTCTATTAGGTAGTCAACTGCTAAGATTACCTTATTTTTGAAAGTAATGCTACTTTTATCCTAAGTGGCTTTAAGATATCCTTTTTGCATTTGTTTTTCATGGTTTTTCTATGATGTGGTTAGGTATGGCTTTCTTTATATTTATCCTACTTAAAATTTGTAGAATTTTAAAAATTTATGTTTTAATGTCTTTGATTTATTTTAGGTAGTTCTCAGCCACTGTTGCTTCAAATATTGCTTTTACCCTATTCTCTCTAACTTCTCCTTCTGAGAGATGAATTACAATATGTTAGACCTTCTGCCACATTCCATGTTTCTTATCCTTTGTTCAATATTTTCCCATTTTTTCCATTGCTGTTCTGCAGTTATATATGCAGACTTATCATTTTCTGTTGACCTATCATTCATTTACTAATCCTGCATTTTGCTGTATCTAGTCTCCTGTTAAATCCACTATTGGGATTTTATTTTTAGTAATTGCATTTTTTATTTCTATAATTCTCATTGCATAGTTTTATAGATACCACTTGTCTAGCAAAATTTTCATATTGTCATCTATTTTGTTGAAGATATCAAAGATGGTAATTTTAAAGTCTATATCTGATGATGAGTATCTGCAGCATTTGTGGATCTATTTATATTATTTAATTTTCCCCTTGTTTTTTAGTCATACAGTCCTTTCTCTTGGCATATTCATTAATTTTCTTTTTTTTTACAGGCTAGAATATCTCTATGAGATATTGTAAAGACTCTGGTTACTTTGTTTTTTTTAATCAGAGAGGGTTAACTTTTCATGTAGCAGTTGGAGAAGACACAAATGACTTTGATCCAGCAAATCATACCATTCCAACCTGGATTCTAGTCTTTTTAAAGGTTCATGTATTTCCAGTTTTTGTGTTCTAGATAGTAGCCCTTCAGGACTTTCACTGGAAAGTCTTCTGTGCTTGCTAGGACCCCTTCTCCTGGCAGGCCCTAACCTCTACTTTTGTTTTCTATCCTATGAGGATCCTAAGAGTTCTGCTTAGCTTTTTACCTTGTAGCTGTTTTGTTTATGGTGCAACTTGAGAATCAGCAAATTCCTCAATGAGAAAAGTCACACAGACAGAATATGTGGCCCCCTTACCTGTAGTTTCTTTTTCATAGTATCTTAGGATTTCAGGTACTGACTTATTTGTCACCTAAAACTTCAATTTTTACTTCTGTAATTCCATAAAACTGCAAAAAGCTCTGAGAAGTAACTTTTTGGTTGGCTTCTTGGCTCTACTTCATTTACAAATTGGCAGAGGAGATAGGCTTACAGGCCTTTCTCTCTTCCCTGGGGTCTTGGCCCAGCAACTTTTGGCTGCTTTAACTGATTACTAATATCTTTAAGCAGCTGTTTCTAATATTTTATTCAACATTTAGAATTGTTTTTAGTAGGAACGGTGGTCTGATAAAAGGTAATTCATTATAGTTGGAAGTGGAAGTCCTCTCTAACTCACTTTTAGAAGATTAAAATTTTCTGTTTACATAATTAAAGGTTCAAATAATTGATAAGGCAAAATTTTGATTTGTGCCTCTAGGCTTGCCAACTTCAACTGTGATAAAATAATATGTGCAGGAGGGTTTTCTTTTCTTTGTTTTATTGTGGGTGTAATATTGCAGAGTTTCATGCTACTTAGAAAGTAGCTGAGATGACTTTTCAAGGGACCATTTCCTAATTTGCTTTGGGAGACACCAGTGCCCTGTACAGTTTTAACAAGTATTCTATAGAAAAAGATTTTTATGGTTGACTTGCTTTGGGAAATAATAGTTATGTAGAATTCTTTACTTCACAATGTCTCCAATCCTTAGGTATATTGTATGGCTTCTAAGTCTCTAAGAGGGAGTCATGGTATGCAGAATTTCCTAAATTTATTTGATCAAATAACCTTTTGAGGAGTGACTCATGGGGAAACTATTATGCTACATACTCAAGTTTAGAAAACACAGTTTTATGAGGAAGAAAGACTAAGTTGAAAGTTAGATGATCTCTGACAATGGCTCTGATATTTATTAGCTGTGTAGTATGTTATATGACATTGCATCTCTGAAACAAAATAAAACAGAACTACTTAAAATAATAAGTATGATAATTGAATTAACATATGAATTGCTTTTAGCAATTTATTAGTTACCATTAAATAGAATTAGTCAACTGGAAGATAAAAGAAGAAATATTCAGAATGTAGAAACAGAAAAAGAGATGGAAAAGATAAAAGAGAGCTTAAGAGGTATGGTAGATAGTTAAAATGACTAGAAATACCCCGTCTCTACTAAAAATACAAAAATTAGCTGGGCATGGTGGCACGCACCTGTAGTCCCAGCTACTCAGGAGGCTGAGGTAGGAGAATTGCTTGAACTCAGGAGGCGGAGGTTGCAGTGAGCCAAGATCGCGCCATTGCACTCCAGCCTGGGTAACAAGAGCAAAACTCCGTCTCAAAAAAAAAAAAATGACTAGAAATAAATCAGTAGTTATAATCAAATATATCAGTAGTTATAATACATGAGAATGAACTAAACATTCCAGTGAAAAGGCAAATATGACCATATCAAATAGGATACAAAATATAGTTTATTCATTTACTGCTTAGGCAGAAGGAACAATGAGCAAATGCTAATGAAAAGAAAACTGGTTTTGCTTTATTAATATCAAAGTAAACCATATGTGAAAAATATTTCTAGTGGAGGAATATATTCGTTTTGAGATGGTTACATTCAATAGAAAGATATAATAATAAAGTTTATATGAACCTTAAAAATGCTGCCCCAAAATAGAAAAAGTAAAAATTTACAGAACTTCAATGAAAAATAGGCCAATCCACAATCACACTGAGAGTTTTTATAGATTAAAAAATTTTTTTGTATAGTTGGGGCTTTGTTAAGTGTCCCAGGTTGGTCTCAAACTCTTGGCCTCAAGCTATCCTCTGCCTCAGCTTCCCAAAGTTCTGGGATTATAGGTGTGAGCCACTGTGTCCAGCTGAGATTTTACCGTATCTCCTTCAGTAATAAGACAAGCAGACTAACAAAATAACCACTAAGAATAGATAAAATGTGCATAAATCAATTAACAATTTTCATATAATCATAAATAGATCAGTTCTGTAAATGGAATACTGCAATCAGTTTTAAGAAACCCATGCTTCAGAGGCACACAAGAAACATTTATGAAAATTGGCCTCATATGAGTCCATAAAGCAAGGCTCAACAAATTTATAATATTTTAATCATATAGGTCGCATTCTTTAATCATAGCATAAGCTAAAAATAAGAAAAATATGACAACATTTTTATTTAAAACTAGAAAACATAATTCTAAACATCCCAAGGCCAAAGGAGGAATAATGAGAATTACAGCCAATTTAGAATGAAATAGAATTGAAAATATTACTTATCAAAAGTTTTAGGTTTTCACTGAAGCTATATTTGGGGAACAACTTATAGTCTCAGGAACAGTCAGACAAGAATTATGGTAGAAAATTAATAAACTAGGTGTTCTTCTTAAGAAGTTAGAAAAAGAAGAGCAAAATAAACCCAAAGAAAGTAGAAGGAAGGAAATAACAAAGATAGCAGCAGAAAATGAACATGTAATAAAAATCAGCAAAGCCAAAGTGTTTTTAAAAGACTAATAAAATTAACACACTGAAAACTTAATGACAGAGAGAGGAGGTACGAATTAATATTATAAATGTAAAAATATGATTACAGATGGTGCAGTTATGATAGAAATAATTTAAAAATTTAGACGAAACTGACAGTTTCTAGGAAAATATAACTCAACAAACTGATTCAAGAAAAAATAGAAATGATGAATAATTTTATAATCAATAAAGATACTCAATGAGTAATATGTAATATTCCCACCAAAAATAATTAGGTCCAGACAATTTTACTGTTAAGTGCTGTTAAACATTCAATGAACAAATAATCTCAATTTTGTAAAACTTTTCCTAGAATATATGAGTCTAGCATACTCTTAATACCAAAACTTGACAAAGACAATACAAAAAATACAAATGACAGTTCAATGGCATTTATGAACATAGAGCCAATTATTCTACACAAAATATCAGCAAGCTGAATTGAGCAATGCATGAAAAGAATAATACCCTATGGATAACTTGGATTTATCCCAAAGATGTAAGATTAGTTTAACATCAGAAAGTCAATTAATAGGCTGGGCGAGGTGGCTCAAGCCTGTAATCCCAGCACTTTGGGAGGCCGAGACGGGTGGATCACGAGGTCAGAGATTGAGACCATCCTGGTCAACATGGTGAAACCCCGTCTCTATTAAAAATACAAAAAATTAGCTGGGCATGGCAGCGTGTGCCTGTAATCCCAGCTACTCGGGAGGCTGAGTCAGGAGAATTGCCTGAACCCAGGAGGCGGAGGTTGCGGTGAGCCGAGATCGCGCCATTGCACTCCAGCCTGGGTAACAAGAGTGAAACTCCATCTCGAAAAGAAAAAAAAGAAAGTCAATTAATAAATTAAAAGGGAAAACTATAAAGTCATCTCAGTAGTAACGTAAAAAAATTGCTAAAATTCATGTACTCACAATATAAACACTGAACAACTAGATATAGGAAGAAACTTTATTAACCTCAAAAATCAAGCTAAAGTACCCCAACAGCAAACATCTCCAGAAATGGAGAACTATTGGCTGAGTATGGTGGCTCAAGCCCATAATCCCAGCACTTTGGAAGGCCAAGGTGGGTGCATCACCTGAAATAAGGAGTTTGAGACCGGCCTGGTCAACATGGTGAAACCCCATCTCTACTAAAAATACAAAATATTAGCTGGGCATGGTGGCACACGCCTGTAATCCCAGCTACTCAGGAGGCCAAGACCAAAAATCACTGGAACTGGGATATGGAGTTGCATGTAGAGATCATGCCACTACACCCTAGTCTGGGTGACAAAGTGAGACTCTGTCTTAAAAAAAACAAAAAAGGAGAGCTATTGAAAATATTCTTTAATATCAGAATAAGACTAAAGTGTTTATAATCTCTACATCTGTTTCATGTTGTAGTAGTGATCCTGACCTGTTGAGTTAAGGAAGAAATAAGATTGAAAAGGAAGGATCCTAAGAGTCATTAGTAACAGAATATAAAATGGTGTACATAGGAAATCTAAAAGAATATAGAAACAAATTTTTAAGATTAATAAGAAAGTTTAGCAAAAAGCCTGGATAAACAACTAATAAAACAAGAATAACAGCAAAACAATACATTTTAATATACTAGCAATCATTTTAAAAATGAAAATATCAAAATAGCATTCAAAAATAAGAGGTACCTAATAAGACATTTAAAAAATACAAAAATTTGATGGAAAATATAACAAAAATACATTGAAAGAATTAAAAGACTTAAAAATGAACATGGATATGAATACACACCCATACATACTAGTTTGAGTGTGGGTGTCATACTGGCAATGACGGGTGATGAAATCCCTAACCATTGTCACTGCATACATTGAAGGGTTGCTGTTAGGTTCAAGTTGAGATTCAAGCCTATGCTGAGGTCTGAAGGGAGTGGATGGATGAATGGCAGATAGCTAAAAGAACACTCAGGGGAGCATCTGTAGCTGAAATACAGCTTTATTCAGCAGCTCTCTTATCAGCGGCTCTCTTAACATTGTCTGCTCTGTCTTGGCTGCTTGAGCTGGCCACTCCCACGCACAGCTGTGCGGCCAGCTCTCCCTCACCTTCAGGGTCAGCAGCTTATTCTCTCTCTGGGCATGAGTACATCTGTACAGTGTCAGCAGGGCAATTACATACTTTACAGACAATAGTGGTTTAGAGGCAAACGATAAGCCTTCCCATGTTATGGCTACATGGCTGTGATAACAAGTGGAGTTATAGCCTGTGCTCTAAACTCGCTGAGTCACTCTGGATGTTTACCTGGGCCTATCCTTGACCAAAGCACAGCTATGTTTTTTTTTTCATAGTTGCAAATGACTCTGAAGACTGGTAGGAAAGACCACTGGGTTCCTGACTTTCTGCCAATGAGAGACTTGCACAACGGCAAGGTTCTGTGGCTTTTGAGGGGATAACTGAAGAAGTTAAGCACTTAATGTGTATTGTGTTTCGGCCTCTGAGCTATTCAAATTCCACGGCTTTACATAACATTAGGTAGCATCCAGGCTTTATAACAGGCTGTAGTTATAAAGTGGATCTCTTGAAGCTTGGTCTTGGACAAACAGGAAATGATTTTTCAAGAGACACTTTATGATGAAAGGAGACATCTCAGCTTTATGGCTTGCTGAAACAAGGCTGAATTACATGTGGCAAGCTTCAAACCTTGAGGGTTTAGTCTTTATCTTCGATTACTGTCAGACGAGGCTTCATCAAGCTCTAGGTGCTTTGCTTTAGGGCATCCCTTGGAAAGAAATCACGCTGCTGGAATAAAAAGGAGGCTTGCACAAGTACCAATTTAGTGAGATGCAGCCATTATCAGGTTAAACACAAGCCTGGTTAGGTAGGCGTGAAAGTCCTCTTGTGCCCTTGTGTCCTCTTCCTATGAGGAAGTTATCACCGTGTTATTATTACCCATTGAAAATCATCAGGAAAAAAGCCAGGAGCCCAAGGCCCATTCAGACTAATCATCTCAGTGTATTTAATCACACAACTGTCAGCCTTTGTGTAATCACAGCCAGCGCAGGCGGTAAATGCATTTCAGAAATGTTACTGTCAGGTCCTGCCTTTTCCCAGCCTCTGTGACTCACTTCCTCCCACCGCTGTGATGATTTGACCCCCACCAGCAGGGTCAGCCCCACAATAGTTTCTAGGAAAGTAATTGCAAATATGCCTGTGACACTTCCTGCTTTCCTCCTCAAGGTAGGCATCATTAATGGATCACCATTTTCATTTCTGGCGCCCAGATAAATGCAACCTTAGAATCCCCCTCAACTCAGTGCTCCATGCAGCTATATCCCACAGCCTAGGATCAGCATGCAGGAGGGAACCTAGTTGGCGTTTTTTGCTCTTGGGTGAGTTAGTTGTAGGAAGACCATAAAGAGAGCCAGCCTAGGACTATAGCTCCCACATAAAGTCACCCATGCTTCCCAAAAGGTATGGTGTTTACATTCTGATGAAACATATTCTAATGGAAAAGACAGATTATAAACAAACAAATAAATCAGGTAGTTATAAATGCTAAGAAGAAAATTAAATCAGGGCAAGGTATGCACACATGGCAAAACTAATTAAATTCACGGTTTTGAATATCTGCATTTTACTGTATTCCGATTATATATCAATAAAACTGAGGGGGGGATAAATTTAAAAATAAAAATGTTGGTGGATGCTGCAAGAGAAGCATTTTAGACAGAATGGCCAAGGAATTCCTTTCTCAAGTAGCAGCAATACAAGAGCAGAGCCTGTATGAAGTGTAGGAGTGGAACAGGCAACTACCTGGGAAAAAGCATCTCAGATTGCTGAAGAATGATAGGAAATCATTCGATTAATATTCCTCTCAATTTTCAGACGAGCTTTAACAAGGCTATGTAACTTATCTAAGTTATTGTATGAGTTAAGGTAATACTAGCTACAGTAACAGTAACCCCCTAAATGTCAGTTTCAACACAATAGAAATGCATTTATTGCTCACCTGAAATCCAGAGCAGGTGTTTCTGAGTGGCCAGGGCTTTCCTCCAAGTAGTGATTATTCAGAGGTCAAGCCCCATCTATCTTAGGTTTTACCTCACCAAGGTCAACCCAATGGTGCAGCAGAATGGAGAATTGAGTGGAGGAACAGTCCTGATTGCGTCCACTTACCATGCATTGGCTAAAATGCAGTCACATTTAGTTAGTGGCCACAACTAATAGCAAGGGATGTGTGCTCAGGAAGAAGAGCAATCATGTGAAATCTGCCAGCAGGCTCCTCCATAATTACACAGTAGCTGGACCAGGATTCACACCCAGGTCTGTCTGCCTCTGGAGTCAACTCTATCACTGCCCTCTTCTGTCTCTCTGAGGGGAGCTTCTTTTGCACTCATCTGATGCCTGCCTCCTGCCCCAGCAGCTCAGCCTGGTCTCTGTGTCTGCTGACAGACTTTGCTTAGCCCTGCTGCCTGCCTGTGTGTTTCTGAATATTGTCTGTTCCTAGACTCCCTTTCCCTTTATTTTGCTCATGCATCAGCATGCTGGCTTCCCTGTTGTCTGGGCTTAGTCTTTCACATGCAGAGAGTCTGCCTGCTGCAATGAACTTGCAGCCAGAGCTCATCCCTCTGCCTCAGCATCAGCTCCACCTCCTTGGGCAGGCTTCTCCCAACCTTGTTTGGCTTTGTAGCAACTAAGGGGGATTTACTCTCATTGCTAAATGCAGGCACTATATTTGGAAAATCAATGTCCAATTGGACCATTGCGGTTAAAGGAAAGGTAGTTTAGGTACTTTTTGTAGGATAAAGGCAGACATCCCTAACTTTTAAATTAGTTGAAAATCATCAGCACCCCTGTATGTGGAAACTCAGATCCAGAGTGTATGAGTGAACGGAGTCGGAGAATACACCATTGCACATATCTAGGATCACCAAGGGCCTGGGGTATGGAAGGGATGGTTTGGGGTACCCCATGCCATGCTCAGAAAGTAGCTAAGGTACAAGTCCTGCTGATGGCAGGCTATAGGGCTCATCTTTGCACATAAAAGAGAAAATACAGTCATACCTAACACATTTAAATAGGGCATAAACGTTTCAATGAATTTTTCACTAAATTCACATTTTATACCATTTTGTAGTATGGTTTTATCCTCATAACTTAGCACAGTAAATAGTTTTCTTTCTTTCTTTCTTTCCTTCCTTCCTTTCTTCATTCCTTCCTTCCTTCCTTTCTTTCTCTCTCCCTTTCTTTCTTTCTCTCTCCTTCCTTCCTTCCTTCCTTCCTTCCTTCCTTCCTTCCTTCCTTCCTTCCTTCCTTCCTTCCCTCCCTCCCTCCCTCCCTCCCTCCCTTCCTTCCTTCCCCTCTCTCTCTTTCTTTATTTCGGAAGGAGTTTCACTCTTGTTGTCCAAGCTGGAGTGCAATGGCATGATCTCAACTCACCTCAACCTCCACCTACTGGGTTCAAGCGATTCTCCTGCCTCAGCCTCCTGAGTAGCTGGGATCACAGGCATGCACCATCTCACCTGGCTAATTTCTGTATTTTTAGTAGGGACAGGGTTTCTCCATATTGGCAAGGCTGGTCTTGAACGCCTCACCTCAGATGATCTGCCTGCCTTGGCCTCCCAAAGTCCTGGGATTACAGGCGTGAGCCACTGCACCCAGCCAATAGTAGTTTCTTAATACATATTTGTAAAATAAAGAATGACTGATGGATGCCTGTATGAATGAAAAGGTAGGATAGAACATAAACTTCCTCATTCTTAACATGTGTGAATAAATGTATCAATAAACAACAAATATAAAAGATTGAGGATTTGTGAAGTTAATTTGTTATCACAATTTAATAAACCTTTTCATGGAGTCAATCTGATGCATGCATTGATGTGCCTATGAGAATAGAAAATTAATATAGTATATGTGTTAAGCAATTCACCTACATGACATTTCTGGAGGTAGGGCAGGGGAAGACCCACTACACTCCATGAGGGCTTCTTTGCCTTATAAGGCCTGGGGATTCTGACTCTTCATGCTCTGGCGTCTGTGAAAATATTCACAATTAATACAAATGATATCATAAAGATAAATTTATGCTAGCAATTTCTTTCATCCTCCAAGTCACATTTGATTTTACTTTAAAATAGCAAACATGGGGTGTGGGATTACACCTCTAATCCCAGCATTTTGGGAGGCTGAGGTAGGAGGATTGCTTGAGGCTAGGAGTTCAAGACTGACCAGCCTGAGCAACGTAGCAAGACTTCACTCTACAAAAAAATTAAAAAATTAGCCAAGCATGAGTGGGCATACCTGTACTCCCAGCTACTTATGAGGCTGAGGTGGGAGGATTACTTGAGCCCAGGAAGTCGAGTTTGCAGTGAGCTTTGATCACACCACTGCACTCCAGTGTGGGTGGCAGAGCAAGATTCTGTCTCCACAAAAACAAAACAAACAAAAAATAGAGTACCAAACGTAAGTTGAGTGAACCTATAAATGTCTAAATATTAAGCAGGTTAATATTTATACTTTGTTAGATTTAAAAAGGAATTCAAAATCAATCAGCACTGCACTTAAACTCCAAATATAGAAAGAGCCAGGAAATCGAAGTAGGGAAGAATTTACAGCAAAACAAAACACCACCTCTGCCATCTTGCCTTGTATAATAAGCTAAATGACATCAAAGCGGCAGAGATAAGACTGCCAAAGTTAAAGCAAGCATTGTAGATATGCTTGGTAATGGGATAAATTTGAAGAGCAATATGTCAACCAAATAAGAGATTCCATGGAATGATTGTGTTCGTTTCTTCGCAGGGGATTCTGGGTCTTTTAGAGATACGCCAGAAAGGAATAGATCTAAGAAAGGAAAAGAGAAGAGGGAAAAAGAAAATGAAGATAAGGAAAAGACAAGAAAAGAAAGAGAAAAAAAGGCAGGGAAAAATAAAAACACAAGAAAATCCAAGAGAAAACAGAAGCCCTGGCTCTACCCATGGCTCACATGTGGATACAGATGCACACACACACACACACACGCACACTCACATACCCTCTCCACACACACTCCTGTGTCTGAGGCACTAGATCAATTTCTGCCCTCATTCTCCCTCCCTGACATTTTTCTTTTCTCTGGCTGATCCCTGGGATGATTTTAGCTTTATTACAGTGTAAAGACTACAAAAAAAGAGGCCAAGGTGTTGAAAACAAAGCTCTCCTCCATGGCAATACTCAGGTGACCCTGTGCGTTTCATCTCCTCAAGGTGTTCTGTCATAGGTCATCCCTCAACCTGAGGCTGTGGCAATATTAGTGAGGCCTATTGTCCCCACATGACAGTTGAAGAAACAAGGCCCTCCATACCTCCGTGGATGGGAATTTAGTCTGAGCATTCTTTTTGTTCATCCTCTCCTCCTTATCATGCTGCTTCTTGCCTTAGGTCAGGCTCTGATGGCCTCTTCCATGGGCTACAGCCGTGCCTTGAACCAATGGACTGGCTGATTATGAGCTATGGGTATTTTCCCCTGCTCCTTGCCCCAGTTCCAACAGCTTTCAAGTGTATCTGAAAGGGTGGTAGAAGAGGTTAAAGAAGACAGCCTGTGTGACCCTGCCTAGTCCCATGAGGGTGTCAGAGAGAGAGACCATTTTGCTCTCCTTTTCTGTCTCATCTACCTTTCACACTGATTCCACAGCAATCTTTTTGAAATGCAAACCCAGTCAAGTTATTTTCCTTTTGGTACCCATCCCCCTTATTAAAGGCCAGACTTCTTATCATGATTTATAAGCTCTTCATCACCTCAGTCCCCCTAGTTTTCTGGCCTAATCTGCCATGTCAAATGCTTCCAACCACACAAAATAACACAAAATCTCCTCAAATGCATCATTCCCATTAACCCAAGCCTTTCCATGAATTATTATTTGCATCTGGAATTTTCTGCCCTCCGTTGTCTATTTGGTGAACATCCAGTCATTCTTAAAGACTGTTCAGATAGGCCACGTTTCGCAGAGCCCCTCAAACCCTCATGCTCATGGGCTGTGTCCTTAGTGGGCCTGTCTCACGGGTGTGCACATGCCTCCAGTTTAGCAGCCACCACACTGCATTGCATTGCTAGTTTCTGTATCTCTCTCCCAGGCTGGGAGCTGTCTAAGAGTGGCTGCCTGATGATACTCTTCTCAGTGTCCCCAGCACACACTTGGTGCTAACTGATGCTTGTTGAATGACAAGTTTGAGCTGCTTAGGATCATACAGATGACCAGTGCATAGTGAAGACAGCATTGTTTCCTTTCTGTTATGAGAAGAATTGTGTCACTCAAAAAAGACATGTTGAAGCCCTAACTCCAGTATCTCAGAAATTCACCTTATTTGAAAATAGGGTTTTTGTAGATATAATTAGTTAAGATGAGGCCATACTGGATTAGAGTGGGCCCTCAATCCAATATTACTGGTGTCCTTATGGGAAGAGGAGAAGGGACACAGACTCACGAAGAAAGGACCATGTAATGATGCAGGCAGAGATTGCAGACAAGGAATTGCATCTATTAGACAATTCCAGGGATTGTTAGGAACCACCAGAACATGGAAGAGGCAAGGAAACATTCTTCCCTAGAGCCCTTGGAGAGAACATGGCTCTGCCAACACCGTGATTTCAGACTTCTAACCTCCAGAGCTATAAGGCAATTGTCTTAAGCCAGTTAGTTCGTGGTTCTTTGTAATGGCAGCCCTACAGAAGGAATACATGTTCCAGCAGTCCATATGCTCAATCCTTGTCCTTCACATTTAAATATGATACTGCTGATTATCTTCCTTTCTTTGCGCAGGAGTCATAGAAAGGCCATTACAAGGCTGGGTGTGGTGGCTCCCATCTGTAATCCCAACACTTTGGGAGGCCAGGGCGGGAAGATCATGAGGTCAGGAGTTTGAGAGCAGCCTTACCAACATGGGTGAAACCCCTTCTCTACTAAAAATACAAAAAATAGCTGGGCATGGTGGCCTGCACCTGTAATCCCAGCTACTCAGGAGGCTGAGGCAGGAGACTCACTTGAACTTGGGAGGCGGAGCTAAGAGTGAGCAGAGATCGAATATCTGCACTCCAGCCTAAGTGACAGAGAGAGACTCTGTCTCAAAAACAGAAAAAGAAAAGAAAGGCCATTACATAGGAGCAGAATGACCACAAACCTCATGAAGCAAAAGCTTCAAGGCCTCTCACTTAGGAGGCCCATTCCAAGGACACAGGCGGGTTTCCAGCTTTATGTCCACAAGATGGTACAATTTTGCAAAAGTTGCAAAGTGGTATTTTAACCGTGATCAATTAAGAACATTGTCTTTCTCTTTGGTCAAGTGACTATCATGACCATGAGCTTTCTGGGATCCTGATAAGGGAATGTGAAGCTGGAGAGACATTTAGTTTTCTTAGTGGGATATTGTTACATGGTTTGCAGTTACCTGCATGTATAGTTCAGTTACTGCTAGCTCTCCTGGTACAGATGACTTTCTGAAATCCTTCTCCCACTCTCTGTGCTGACTCACTGGTGACACAACAGTGCAGGGCTGGAGACCACACCATAGTATGACCATGGTGTGCTTGTGTCCTTCAGTGCCCAGCCCCAAAATAGTAGGGGAGAGACAAGGTTTGAAGTGTATTTGCACTAGCCTGTGAAAATTTCTTTTAATCACCAGATGTGTCAAATTATGATTAGAAAATTAGGTACTCATCAACTCTTAGTCAAAATGAAGTTCTTTTCTGTTAGAAATGTACTTTAGGCCAGGCACTGTGGCTCACATCTATAATCCCAGAACTTTGAGAGGCTGAGGTGGGAGGATTGCTTGAGACCAGGGGTTTTAGACCAGCCTGGGCAACATAGAAAGACCCCATTAAAAAAAATATATATATATATATATATAAGTTTTTAAGTTAGCCAACTAAGGGTGGTGCATGCCTGCAGTCCCAGCTTGTCGGGAGGCCAAGGTGGGAGGATCACTTAAGCCCAGAAATTTGAGTCTGCAGTGAGCTATGATCGAACCACTACACTACAGTTCTGAACGATTAATAACACAAAACAACTTTTTTTTTTTGCTAGAAGACTGAACTGTCTGTTTTCCCTCTAGAAAAGGTTACACAGTTGTTTTGATATGGAGAGTGAAAATCAGAGTATGAAGCCAAGCACTGGAAGAAGGAAGCATTGTAGAGGCATATCAGCAGTAAGTCAATAGAAATATTATATTTCTGGATTTTGTGATACTTAATAGTCAACTTTGTTATATTTCAAATTTGTTATGCTTTCTTCTCACAGTCTAAATAAAAACTCACTTTTCTACCTTGTTTAATTTATTTATTTAGAGACAGGGTCTTGCTCTGCCACCCAGGCTAGAGTGCAGTGGCATGATCTCAGCACACGGCAACTTCTGCCTCCCAGGTTCACGTGATTCTCCCACCTCAGCCTCCCAGGTAGATAGAACTACAGGTATGTGCCGCCATGCCCAGCTAATTTTTGTATTTTTAGTAGAGAAAGTGTTTCACCATGTTAGCCATGCCAGTCTTGAATTCCTGACTTGAAGTAATCCGCCTGCCTCAGCTTCTCAGAGTGCTGGGATTACAGATCTGAGCCACTGTGCCCAGCCTGCATCCTTTTTCTTAAAGAAGCCCCTCTCCCTTAGTTATAGGCCTCATATAACTGGGATCCGACCATGCTCATACATAGTCAAGATTGACATGATTTGTTCATCAAGTTGTATTGAAAGTCAGCAGCAGGCTGTGGTAGGGACTTTATGTATAAAGTGGGAAGAGCCCTGGGTAGGAGTCAGGGGCCCAGGGGTCCAGTCTTCACTCCCCCAGAGAGGGCCACATAAGATTGGGCATGTCCCTTTCCCACTTTAAAACTTGGTTTCTTCTTCAGGTTATAAGAGGGATTTGGATTAAATGTGTGCTAAAGCTCATCTGCACTCAGCAATTTTATGAATGTACATTTCAGAGTCAGCTCAAGCCTTATTATTTACAAATAATATAATTATCCAGCTGCTTCTGTCCTAGAGGTTTACGACTCAGTGAGCCAAGATTGGCCTTTGGTTTATAGCAATGGGCAATGCTTGCTGGCAGTTCTGTTCTTTTGTTTCATAGATTGGTTTTCATCTTGAGCCAAGTGAGTCCCATTTCCTGATTGCTGAGTTGTAGCTGTGCTTCTGTGCCAGCAGGGCTCACCACGCTTGATAGCCAGGCTGCCATCTCCATCTCCATTGATCCTCTGACAAGTCCTGCTTGGGAAAGCTGCATCAAGAGGTATTCCTGTCTGGCTGTCTGGGGCACAATTCCATGACTTTGTTTTCATGGACCTTAATTTCTAATAGAACATTCTATCTGATGTTTCTCCTGTGCTGAGGGGATCCTTGAGGACCCTGGCTGTGATTTCTGCCATGGGATAGTCTTCATTGTCACACGGGATATTGCCATGACAGTACTCTGCAGTGCTTTGGTTTGTTAAGAAACCATCTTCTGTAGAAATGTCAAAAACAAATTTTTCATCAACCAGCTATTTTATCTTATAATAGAAAATTAGCAGAGCGTGCTTCAGTTGGCACTTCTATTTTTATTTTCAGGACTAAGTTAATCATCGACTGTCTTATTTTTTATTCATTATTGATTCAATTTACATTTCTCTTTTTCCAACAAGGATTTGCATTGGATTTCTGAATTAAATAGGGAATTCTGGCCACATCAAAATGGCAGTCTTTGAAACTGGCAAGACCATAAATTGTATTTGTGTTTGATTTTGGTTTCCAAAGATAACTTAAGAAAGTGGCAACAGTCCTTCATAAGGTCAGTTATGTAAGCAGATAATTAGTTTGAGGACAGAATGCCAACATTGATAAAAGCTGCTGGTTTGGTTATTTTGAAAGGTGTTTTAGCTGAGGCACATACCTTTTAAATGAGAACGCTTGTCTGCTTATGCCTGTTTTTGCAGATTTCACACAAGTCAGTCAAATGATCCATTCACTAATTCCCTCAATAAATATTTGTTAAGGCACTGACTGGATGAGAAGCTTGTGACCACTTTGCAGAGCTCATGCAGTTCTACGAACTGAGAGTTAGTATGAGGAAAATGGAAGTTACAGGTCAACTTGACCCGGGAAAAGAAACCCTGACTTTAAATTTCTACCCTAAAGATGGGAGGATGGTAGATGATGTTGATTCAGGCTGGCTTGGCAGAGCACTGATGGACCAAGGAAGAAAAAAAGATGGCTCAACAACCCCTGGGTGGCCATTTGTGGGAACAGGAAACATTGACTCTATTTAAAAAAGAACATGGTCCTTTGGCTGCTGCAGTTGGTAGCAGATCACGGGGCTGAACCACAAAACAGTAAGACAGTAAAAATTGCATGGAGCAAATAGAACAAACTGGCCATATATCAACTGGATCAAATTATTAGCATTAATGCACTACAATTCTAGACTATGTGGAAAGTGTCCTGGACATTTTACTAATTAATGAGTTCAAGGACACAGTGATCCGATCAATGCTTTTAATTGATTTATTTTTATTGAGCACCTGCTATGCACTAGGCCTTAGCTAGGTCTTAAGTCTTAGGTCTTCCGAGAAATTGTGATAAATAAAACAGACCCCCAACTTTGAGGAGGTTAGTGTAATGAAGCAGATAAGTAAATCAACAACTAAACTATACTTTGGAAAGCACAATAACAGAATACTTGAGAAGCATCTAACTCACTCTGGTGAGGGAGCCATGAGCCAGGGACACTTGGTGAAGAAGCCATAGCCAAAACTATTGGTAGCCTCTCCCAATCACGGTCTCCATCTCTGTCTTTGCCAACAGAACACTAATTTTATTCTCTCTGAGGCAGAGTGTATTCAAAGAAGATACCTTTCTTTCCCCAGTCACAGATAAGACACAACAACTCTTCTCCTTTTGCCAGTGATCTGAATATGGTAAACTGGAGACCCAGATCTTAAGGGAACCCAGACACAAAGTCTGCTAGGAAAGATTTTTCTCTCTGATAAAAAGAGAGGTGTCTTAGGGGAATTCCTCACTTCTTTTGTGGCTTTGAGTATGGCTTTGTGTGGATCTGATGTTTAGAGTCAAGACATGTATTTTGAGTCCATATGGGGGAAACCAAGACAAAGAAAAGGCAGCCCAGAGTTCAGACATCCTTTGGCTGCTAAATTAACCAGCTGTGAAACTGCCACTGCAGATGTCTTACTGGGAGACAATAAACCTCTTTATTATACTATTAAATATCCAGTTGGATATTTTGTTAGTTGAGCTGAAAACATCCAAATTTGTACAGAAGTCTCCCTGAAGGAAGTTCTGAGCTGAGGCTGGAGGAGTATTTAAGACTTAGCCACACAAAGATATGGATAAAGGACCTTCCTGGAAGACAGGTACAAAGGCACTGAGCTTGGAGAGAGGAGCACCTTTGGAAACCACAAGTACTTCAGCGTGGTTATAGCAAGAGGTGGGGCTTGAGAGAAATGCAGGACCTTGTGTGCTTAGAAGAAGCTTAGAGTTTATCCTAAAATAATCTGGGCTCGTTGAAGTCTTCTCTTGGATTTGCACTTTGTAGAGATGACTCTAGTGGCCATAGAGAGGACAGATCACGGCATCTGAGATGAGAACAGAGAGCATACGTAGGATAATCCCAACATGAAAAGACAAGGGTAGTGATGAAGGGGATGCAGAGGACACAGGTTTGGGAGATGTTCAGGAGGCAGAATACACAGGACTTGAAGTCTGATTGAATATCACGGGGAACACGTAGAGAGGTGGAAGAGCCAACTCTAGGATTTCTGGTTGGGTATCTAGGGGGATAGAAGTTCTCTCACTGAGACAGAAAATTAACAGGGAAGGGCAGGTTGAGGTGGTTCTAAGTGGGAGAAATTGCTGGTAAGCATGTGATGGGTCAGGAGAGATGGAGATGATAAATGTAACTTGAACATATTGTTTAGGAATCCTGAGGAAAAAAATCGAGGGTTTCCAGGAAGAGCTGGATATGTGGGATTGAAACCAAGTGCGGCAAAGGGACCTCATCAGGATAGAGGAAGGGTCCAGAGATGCTGTTGAATTTCTGTGATTGGATGCATACGGCGGAGACTGAGATGATAAGCCTGCCTCTGAAAATACCCAAACTTTAGAGGCAAAAGGGAGGAGAAAGTAAAAAAGAAGTGTCTCAGAGGAGGTTCTGATTGAGTAGAAAGAAGGGAGGACATATAGGTTGGCAGGCATGGATGAACAGGGAAAGAGATAAGCATGGTGGTGGTGTGAGGTAAGGCATATAGGTAAAGGGAAGATCATGTACCTCATAAACGAAGTGGCTTGAGGATGTGTGGATGCATTCAGGTCTAGAATGTCTGCACAGCATGATAAATAAATCAGTGACTGATTATAACCAGAACCTGGTACTCAAACTTAACTATGGCAGTTGAAGATAGGCAGAGTAGAATGCTTTTTTTCTCCTGCCTGGAGGGATCTCAGTCTCAGGGCACAGGGACCAAGGTCCCAATAAATAAGAGATCCACAGTTAGGCTTTGGCTCTATTTTCTCTGTTCTTTGCAATTAATTACTGTGGTCATTACAGTCTCATCTTTCTCCACTCTAAATCCTGCATTTTGTGTTTGATGCTGATCTATGTGATTACACTCTTCTCTTAATATTGACCTGGTTTTATGGCAGGAGATATACTTTCAAATGATAAAGCTTGTTTTCTTTGAGATAAAAAGGGTTGGAAAAGAAATTGACTACAGTATTTGCAGAAGGAGAAAGGAAATAAACATTTTGGAATAAACATGGACATTTTAAACCTTAAACAGTGATCTATTAGGAACATTTATATCCAAAAGGCAGCCCTGTAGACAGCCATGAGCAGAAAATGTTTGGATTGCAAATACTAAATGCTTCAGGGAAAACATTCCTCTTTTAAAATAATCCAATTCAAAGGAAAGAGAATTGAAACTAAATCCCATCCTTAATTTGTGCTAAAAACCATAAGGTCAAAGTATACAATTTATGAACGAAATTATCCTTGGCTTCTTGAACTTCCTCAATGAAAGGAGGAAAGAGAAGAAATAACCATTCTCTTAGAACATCTTTCCTCTCTGAGTGGGGCTCTTGTTTAATTGGTTTTGCTCTGAGCAGAAATGGGAAGAAAATGTAGGGTGAACCCATCAAGGCACAGCTCCCAGACACCTGTCTCTTCAGATGGATGAGACTGAATAGAAGACATTTTAACTTTTGTTTTATTTCTCTAACCTGGCTCATGCCACTTACCTTTCTTCTGTATCTGCACCAGAGAAAGATACCCTGTAATTATCATCAGTGACTAAAAACCCCGAAAAACCCAAAATCTGCAACTGCTTGACAATGCAGTGGGCTGGAAGCACGTAGACACATGTGGTATGAAGTGAAGGGCTTTGTGAAACTTTCTTTATGACCCACAATATAAATAGTTTTCCTAAGTATCCCATGGTGCCTAGAATTCCTATTTGATTCATTCCTATAGGGGAAGATATGTCAATGTTTCGGATTCCTCTAATTGAATGGGAACACCTTGCCAGCTTATTACCTGCTGTATGGCGGGGCTGTCCTATCTTCCTTGGTATGCCCCACTGGCAGCAAGTACAATCCATAAATCATGGAAGGTGTTCAAAAGTACAAGTGGAGAGACAAAAGAAAGCATCGTCAACCATTACCATCATGGTATGATGGTTCATTTATTAAATAATTCTTCAACTAAGGACACCACTCTTATGCTCATACAGAAGAAGGAAAGTTAGGTTGGTTTGGGTGCTTCAGCAGACCAGGAGTAGGGGATGATGGAGTGAGATTGCTGGGGCCTGGGGCACGAGACTCATAATAGAAATATAATGTGAACCGGCTGGGCATGGTGGCTCACACTTGTAATTCGAGCCCTTTGGAAGGCTGAGGTGGGTGGATCACTTGAGGTCATGAGTTCGAGACCAGCTAGGCCAACATGGCGAAACTCTGTCTCTACTAAAAACACAAAAATTAGCTGGGCGTGGTAGCACACACCTGTCATCCCAGCTACTCAGGAGACTGAGGCAGGAGCATTATTTGGACCCAGGAAGTGGAGGTTGCAGTGAGCAAAGATGATGCCACTGCACTCCAGCCTGGGTGACAGAGTAAAACTATGTCTCAACAGAAAAAAGGAAACAAGAAGAAAAGAAGGAAGGAAGAAGGAAAAGAAGGAAGGAAGGAAAGAAAGAGAGAAATAAAAATAAAGGAAGGAAGGAAGGAAAGAAGGGAAGGAAGGAAGGAAGGAAGGAAGGAAGGAAGGAAGGACAAGACATGACAAGACAGAAACAGCATAGATAATTTTAAATTTTCTAATTTTATGTTGGTGCAAAAATTGTTGCAGATTTTGGCATTACTTTCAATGACAAAAACTGCAAATATTTTTGCACCAACTTAATAAAAGAGAGAAAATGGTAAAAGAAATAAAATTAATTGTAGTATGTTATATTTAACCCCCCAAATTATCATTTCAACATCTAATCACTACAAAAGCTATTAGGGAGTTATTTTATTTCTTTTCATACCAAGTCCTCAAAATCCAGCGTGTATTTTAATCTTACAGCACATTTGAATTTTGAAGAGCTGCATTTCAAGAATTTAATGCTGTGTGTGGCTATAATAGTGGACAGCATGGATCTAGAAGGCTAATTGTCAGAGAGGGAAGGAAGGAGGGAGGCAGTTGGGGAGATGGGAGTCAGGGGCACAAGAAGGAGCTGTTGGAGGACAGCTGGGTGAGCAAAGGCATTGAGGATGTGATTTGTAAGTTTGCTGGGACATCTCTAGATCCATTCTTAGGCATGTTTGGCTCAGGCTGGACCAGTAGGAGTCTCAGGGCCTGGGTGTAGGTACAGTTCTTTTCAATGGAAGATTCATGTTTCCTTTGGTGCCTTTGAAGTGAATTAATTCAACACAAAGTCTCTTATTTTAATAAGTTCAACTAATTAATGGGATACCCGAAATTATCCATTATTTTCTTCTAGAACAAATTACCACCTTCTAGAGGACCATAAGCAAATTATGATCTTCTAGAGCAGCGGTCCTCAACCTTTTCGGCACCAGGGACTGGTTTCATGGAAGACAATTTTTCCACAGATGGTGGTGGTGGGGGATGGTTTCAAGATGAAACTGTTTGCCTTAGATCAGGCATTAGATTATCATAAAGAGTACACACCCTAGATCCCTCACATGCACAGTTCACAACAGAATTTGCCCGCCTGTCACAATCTAATGCCACCACTGATCTGGCAGGAGGCGGAGCTCAGGCAGTAATGCTTGCTCAATCACCATGCCACTCACCTGCTGCTGTGCAGCCAGGTTACTAACAGGCCATAGACCAGTATCATGGGGGTTGGGAACCCTGTTCTAGAGCACCTATATCTGGCCAAACTATATCCCCATAAGTCTGTATTTAATGCCATGGAGGCCATACTAGAGGCAATAAGAAAGAGGAATTTTCAATTTCATCTTTATTAAAATGCCAGCCAGTCTATCTAAGGTACATGTCCTAGTCTATAATCTGTTAATTTAAACTCAGCTGGGAGACATCTTCCATAAAGAGGTTACCTATGGCACTAGATAACCATATTGGAGGTAGGTGTGGAAGCCACACCTGGAAACCATTTTCTCATTAGGAACTGAATGTCGATATGTTCCTGCTTTCTTGCCAAGTTTAGAAATTCGCAATAGTGGCAGCCGTAGTCACCAAGCCTAATTCAGGGTCCTATTTCTCTTCCATAAAGCAAAACAAAAGCCTTAAAATATTTTATTTTTAGTCAGGGTCTTGCTCTGTAGCCCAGGCTGGAGTCCAGTGGTACAATCACAGCTCATTACAGCCTCTTCCGAGGCTCAAGCGATTCTCTCACCTCAGCCTCCCAGTTAGCTGGGACTACAGGCATGCACCATCATTCTCAGCTAACTTTTTTTTTCCTCATAGAGACAGGGTCTTGCTATGTTGCCCATGCTGGTCTCAAACTCATATACTCAAGTGATCCTCCTGCCTTGGCCTCCCAAAGTGCTGGGATTACAGGCTTGAGCCACCACCATTCCCTGGCCATAACTTTGAAATTTTGAGATTGTGAGATTGTGTTTGTCTTTCTATTATACCCCTCTAGATTTGCCTCTGGGGTTCTTCATGCTGAAAGCTAAGGAGTCAAAGATTTCTGGATCTTTCCAGCATTTATTGTTCAAACACAAGTTTTCCACCTTCACTTCTACATGTGGGATGCTCCAGTCTAGGAGGTATAGTCTCATCCAGCCAATATGTAACCTGAGGCCTGCAAATATTTTCTTCCTGCTTTGCTTCCTTTCGGAAGGTCTCATCTTTATTGGGGCTTTCTTTGTCCAAATTCCACGGATTTCTTGGTACCTTCCTTTAGATCAGAGGCAATACTTCACCTTTATTTACAATAATGGTTCAACTCTAAAATTATGCAGTAATCCTTTTGAGTATTTTAGTTGGATCTTTCCCTCTTCAATGTCTAAAATTTCTGTGACCACCTGGCAGAGCAGAGCAGTCTCTCGTATGTGATTTCTGCAATTGCTCTCATGATGAACTCTCTTCCTATAGCTGCAAGAGCATGCCTCTCAATGGGCTCTGGAACTGGGATACCTTGAGGGTTAGGGCAGAGGAGGAGTTGTTGCAGCTGGCTGTGTTAGATTTGTGGCTCTTCTTAATCTTCTCTTTATGAGTGGTTAGAGCTGGGTGTGCCTCCTTATCCCCTCTATACCCATATATGTTGTCTTTAAAAGCCGAATCTTTCTCCAAAGGAAATTTTTTATCTTCCCCAGGCTTACTCAGCCCATCTGCTTTTATTTGTCTTTCATTTTCTCTCTACCCTTGTTTAGATAGTGAGACAGAAGCATATTTGGACAATCATTCCAGTTCCTCCCTGAATTTCTGAACAAATCTGCTTCCAGAAACACTCCTTCAGGCTCAGACTGCCTAAATTGCCCTGTTAGATTTTGAGTTTGTAATAGTTTCACGGAGCTTTTTTGAGGGTATATTTTTGGTCCGTTTTTCTTTATTTAAATGCCAAGAGTTGGAATATTCTCTGTAAATTGATGGCTCCTATTCCTATTGATGCATTCATTGGTGAAATCTATCACCCTTTTGGAGTATCACCAAGTTAGGGACCCTGGAATGTAAAGTGAGGACCAGAATGTATGTAACTAGCAGGTTCAGAATGAACTGGAGACTGAAGTTGTAGGTGATTTGAGTCTGTGGATCTGTCACCTATGTCCACATTTCCCCGCCTTGTCTCCCAACACAGTTCTAAACAACCTAGGGAGAACTGAATGTTGAGTAGCTGATTTAGCACTATCTACGAACGACTGGCATGGAATGAATGTTGGTGCTCTGCAGCCAGAAATAACGCAACCGTCTTTGTAGTTTTTAAAGGCCTTGCCTCTAGAAATGTCTAAGAAACATAACATAAGCAGAAAGCAATTGTTTCATACCCTAGTGTCCCAAAAGCTTATATACTATAGCTCTGCCAATTTTAGGATTACTTAAGTCCAAAAGTTTCTGTTTTCCCTAAAATCAAATTCTTGCTGCAGCCATGCCTGCTCCTGCAAGGTCACATCAAGGACAGCCTCAAAAGACATCACAATCATTGTTTATTGTGGTAGGTAGAATAAGATTCTGGCCCCCAAATTCCTGCCCCTTATTATACATGAGCTGTCTAATCCTCACCCTTGAAGTGTGGGAGGGACCTGTGAATATGATGTCATGTCACATCTGTTCAATTCTTGATCAGTTGACTTTGAATTAACCAAAAAGGAGATTGTCCTGGGTGGGCTTGACTTAATCAAGTGACAGCCTTAAAAACAAGAGTCTTCTGCTGGTCTGGGAAAAGCAAACAGTCCTGCTATGAACTGCCTATAAAGAGGGGCAGGCTCTAGGAGCTCAGGCTTCAGCCCTACACCCACAAGGAATTGAATATTTCCACCAACCATGCGAGCATGGAAGAGAATGTATGCCCCTTGAGACCACAGCCCTGGCCAATGCTTTGATTGTGACTCTGTGAGGCCTTGAACAAAGGACCAAGTAAAGCTAGGCCAGGACTTCTGAACCACAGGAACGGTGAGATAATAAATGTTTGTTGTTTTAAGCCTCTAAGTTTGTGTTATTTTTTTATGCAGCAATAGAAAGCAAATACACTTACATGAGGCGGTCCCCTAGCTACAGTAAAGGCTGCAGTTAACTTCCAAATTAAAAAACTTGCATGTTCTCTTTTTACTTGAACACTTACAAAGCTGCTATGGTCTGAATATTTGTGTCTTCTCCAAACTCATTGGTTGAAATCTTAACCCCAAGGTGACAGTATTAGAAGGTCATGAGGGCAGAGCCATCATGAATGGGGTTAGCACCCTTGTAAAATAGGCCCCAGAAAGCTCCCTCATCCTTTATGATGTAAAGACACAGCAAGAAGATGGCTATCTATGAACAATACACTGAACTCTCACCAGACACTGAATCTGCCAGCACCTTGATCTAGGACTTCCCATCTCTAGAAATGTGAGAAATAAATTTCTGTTGTTTATAAACCACTCAGTTTATGGTATGTTATTATAGCAGCCTGAATGGACTAAGTCAAAAGCCCAAATCTTCTAGCCTTGAATCAAGACTTCTCGGCTTCAGTTACTTACATGGATTATTTTCTCCCCAGCAATTCTTATCAACCAAAGTAGCCATCCTCATCAATATAGCAGGGAGAACCCTGGGGCCAGACTGCCTGGAGTTGAGTCACAGTTCTCACAGTTCCAGGCTACAAGCCTCAGACAAGTTTAAAATTCTTTCCCTGCTAAAGTTTCCTCATCTGGAAAAGGGCATGATAATAACAGGGCGTTTCTCAGAGAATTGTGAGGACACCAAGTGAATTACTACATGGAGAAGACTTAGAAAATAGGAACATAGTAAATCATGTTAACGGTTATGATTTCTTGTGTTTTTTTAATTCAGACAACAATATGTTGGGGTTTTAAAGGTTCAATAAAGAGCATCCTCTTTCACCTTCCAAATTTGGGATCCTTTGAGAAGTAAGACACAGGAAACAAAGAGACAGAGATCACATATCAGCTTTATCACTGATAACGTTCCCTGGAAAAGTGGCTCAGATGTTTTGCCACTGTGGGTCTCCTGACACTTTCCTGAGAATTAAACTTCTGCACCCTGTCTCAGGCACAGCTGGACAGACACAGGCCTCCCCTAGAGGGGCAGACCGCCTCCTGTAAGGCTGGAAGCAAGCAGAGTGGACCCTCCCTGGGGAAAGGAAGATCAGAATCAGAGATCCCAGGAAGCACCAAGCCTAGAATGTCTAATCTCTCCTTGCACACTCAGCAAATAGAAATAGATCTTCTCTTTATGGAGGGGAAAAGGTATCAGGAGGTTGCTTAGCTGCAGTTCCTCCACCAGGAACACAAGTTGAGGGCAATAGTTCTCTAACTTGATCAGCTGGAGGGCTTGTTAAATCACAGAATGTTATTGTTACAATAGCAAAGACCTGGAACCAACCCAAATGCCCACTGTTGATAGACTGGACAAGGAAAATGTGGCACATATACACCATGGAATACTATGCAGCCATCAAAAACGATGAATTTGTGTTCTTTGTAGGGACATGGATGAATCTGGAAACCATCATTCTCAGCCAACTGACACAAGAACAGAAAATCGAACACCATATGTTCTCTCATAGACAGATGTTGAACAATGAGAACATGTGGACACAGGGAGGGGAGCATCACACACTGGGGTCTGTCGTGGGGAATAGGGGAGGGACAGCGGGGGGTAGGGAGATTGGGGAGGATAAAGGGGAGAAATGACAGATACAGGTGACGGGGGATGGAGGCAGCAAAGCACATTGCCATGTATGTACCTATGCAACAATCCTGTATGTTTTACGCATGTACCCTAGAACCTAAAGTGCAATTAAAAAAACACACACACAGAACACTAGGCCCATCCCAGAATTCCTGATCCAACAGGGCTGAAGTTCAGGCTGAGAATTTGCATGTCTCCCAAGTCTCCGGGTAATGCTAGTGTTGCTGGTGCAGGACCTCACTTTGAGAACCTCTTATCTGAGAAAATGAGGGACCCTGCGGTAGATTGGTCACTCTTTGCTTGAACAAGCAAACCGTTTATGATTTGAGTGACTTAGAGAAGTGTGAGTGACAGAGAAAAGGCAATGCAGCCCCAGTGAATTTGTTTCCACATCAGACCAGGGAGAGGAAGAAGAGTTGACTGAGAAAAGGACTTTCTGCATTTGGACGCTCTGTCCTCTACAAGGGACATTAGGTTAACCTGTCAGTGCTACCAGAAAACCACAGTGCCAGATTTTTTTTTTTTTTTCCTAATTGATCCATTGTTTCATTCAACTGAAAAATTCATCTGAAATTGCTGAATTGTTTGGCAAAACCTAAACTAAGGTAGGTAAACTTAGGATTGTTTTTCTCTACCCTCAAGCAAAAACCAAGTATTTAGAAATCTTGGGGGCACGTTTTCAGTAATTTAATTTCTCTTCATTTTTTGACTATCATCAGTCAACCTCAGCACTGTCAGAAAGCAATTATTAAACATGTTGACTATACTGAACACTATACTAGGAGTTGTGCAGGGCAAGATATGGGCAACTGTCCTAAATTAGAACTTGGACTATCAGAGCTTGTATTGTTGGATGGTTTGGCTCCTTGGAATGCAAGCGCACGTCATGGACCAGCAGCATTGATTAGAAGTGCAGAATTCCAGGCTCCACCCCAAGCCTACTGCAAATGGGGACTTGCATTTTTGCTGATTAGATGCATGTTCATGTTCCATCAGCACTGAGATAGATGAGCCCTCCCTCCCTATTCTTTATACACTCCCAGAATGATCTTCGAGTATCAAAGTCTAAATGCTCTTTGCTTAAAATTCTTCAGTGATATCTATAATCTGAGGAATTAAATTTAAATTTCATAGATTTAGGAAAGGAAGGAGTAGAAAATAAAGACAATTCCAATAGAGAAGTTGCAAGCAGATAGGAAAATTGGAAGGGTTAGCTGCTAGGTTGTTTTATGGGCTAAATGGTGTTTTTTTGGCCTTTCATGATTCAGAGAGGCATCAGAGAAGCCCAGCTCAGCCTAACTCTTCACCCTGAAAACCAATGATTTTACAAGGAGATTGAAAGAGAAAAACTTTATGTGCCTATGATGCTGCCCTTTTTCATAATGGTGGGTTTGTACAGCTTAGGTCTGCATGGGGCAGAAAAATGCAACCAAAAGTGATGAGAAAATCTAAATAAAGCAACAAAAGGAAAATTCTGTCTGTTCCTATGTGTTGTACCCATGCAATGGAAGGTGGAGTATGTGCTGAATCTGAAGGAATTAAGAGGGAGGGAAGCCACCAAGTGGCTCACTGTTTAAGACTAGCTACCAGTTATTGAGGGCTCACTGTGTCACCCACAGTGCTAAGAGCTTTATGCTATTACTTCATTTACTTTCCACAACAGCCATTGAGGTAGGTGTTAACAGAGAAGAAGGTTTAGCAACTGGCCAATGTTATACAGCTAATACAAGGCAGAACCAAGAATAAGATCCAGATTTGATTCTACAGTCAGTGCTGTCAGCCAGTATGCTGATATCTTCCCATCGGAAGGTGGGTCACTGTCCATCTCTGCCTTTTCATTTAAACCCATGTTCCCTGGACATGAATCTCAGAAAGTTATTGCCTGCCTGTTCCCACTATGCTTCCAGATTGCATTTCCTTGCAAATGATGAAGTGGAAATGGCACCAATGAAAAGAATGAATGGATGGATGGGAAATTCTAGATGGAGGTGGGAAATGCTGAAATGATGGGCTGTGCCCATAAATCAGCAGATGCACCACAGTTTTTGGTAAGAGCTAAAACTTACCCTGGCCAAACTGTGTGTCTTGGCTTCGCTGAGCTGTAGTGGAAGCCAAACCATCTACTACTGAATCAGTGACCCAGCAAGAAGGGCTGCAATAATGAAATCAAGCAAAACAAAAATTAAACCCTGTGCTGCAGTGGAAGGAGAGATGTCACATGCTTGTTCTAAATATTTCAGAGGTTACTGTTGCCTGAGAATGGATTTCCAATGACTGGAAAGGCAGAAGGATAATTGCCTTAATGTGTCCCCTGTAAAGTCTGTTTGTCCTTTTGTCAAGGAGTAAATGAAGCCAGGGTGGAAGGAATCATTACTGGACAGCATTACATCTACTATTTAAGCTAAATTAAGTAAAGTGGAAAAGGAAAGTCCAAAGTCATAAATGATGATAATTTAAGCCAGAAAGAAAAATCGAAGGCAGGTTATTGCAAACAATTTTCTATTATTACTGATGCAGATGGGCATGGGGATCTGTTGAAATGAATATTTTTAGAGCAAATTTAACTATGCAAATTTGAAACCCTGTAATATAAAAATAATAATAAAGCCTCTCTTTAGGTACAAAACTTGAAATAATGTGAAATCCCCTGTATCTGTCATGGTTCCAGCAGGAAATAGATGGCACACTTTAATTGGACAAAATGACTATTTATAAAGGTATGAGGATGTAGGGAAACTACAAGGGATAGTGCTTGTACTCCCTTCAGTCCTAAAAGGACAAGGGGAACGAATCTTTTTTTTTTTTTTTTTTTTTTTTGAGATGGAGTCTAGCTCTGTCGCCCAGGCTAGAGCACAGTGGCACAATCTCAGTTCACTGCAACCTCTGCCTCCTGGGTTCAAGTGATTCTCCTGCCTCAGTCTCCTGAATAGCTGGGATTACAGGCATGCCCAGCTAATTTTTGTATTTTTAGTAGAGACAAGGTTTCACTGGGTTGGCCAGGCTGGTCTCGAACTCCTGACCTCATGATCTGCTCGCTGTGGCCTCTCAAAGTTTGGGATTACAAACGTGAGCCACCATGCCTGGCTGGGAATGAGTCATTAACAAACCCCTGGGAGAGCTGTGAAGAGGGCCACCTGACAGAAGCTGGGTACTTTGGGCAAAAATGCAACTGACCCACAGTGGCTTGGCAGAGAGGGAGCCCTGGGCATAAATACCCTGACCTCTATCCTCCATTTCTTGTAAATGCCATCCTTTGGTGAAACCTGCCTGGAAGCCAGAGGGCTAGAGAACCTGTTGATGGTAGTCCATGTAGATGGACTTCCTGGGAATACAGAGCAGAGTAGAGAAGGATCTGAAGGAACAAACAGAAAAAATGCAGCTTAACCCTGAACTAGCCAAAAAACGAGCCCCAAATCATATAATTTCAAACAGACAGACACGATATATTATAAATGATGTTTATGCTATGGCGACATGGCCATGCCATTGTAGCTGGTAAACAGCACTTAAACTATCTCACCTTGGTCAGAATTGCTCTTGAATTGTGTGGACTTTTGAATAAGGAGATATTTTTAGGAAACATTACATTGAATCATTGTGTTTTACCCCCCCAATTATTTCACAAAATATCACTTTGGTTTGGAGTCACCTGCAGCAGATTTTAAGCTGCAATTTAACAACCAGGCTGCAGAAAGAATTTGGCTCATCTCTCTTTATGTAGTTTCTGTGCTCTTGAAATGCCACAAAATTAAGATTTTCTAAAGATAGTTCTACTTTTACTTTGAGGATGGAATATTTGTAGAGCTATATAGTCTTCTTTTGCCCTCAAATTCACTGGTGCTCCAGAAAATTGACTTGAACAGAATTAACAGCTGCATTTCAGTGTTACAATGGTTGCAGAAACTCTGGTGGCTAGATTGTAAGCTCCTTGAAAGCAAGAGCTCTATCTCATTCAACAATGTATCCATCAGCTTCCAGCATAATGCTAGGCTCTTGGAAGACTCTGAATATTTCTCGAACAAACAAAGCTTTCAAAATTATGCACAGATCTAAAACTGAATCATACCAAGTTCTAATCATATTCCCTAGTTATATTTTATTAAAAGATTTCAGAATAACAATGCATAAGATATTGGGAAGATTGACTGGTTTCTCCCCTGCACTAGAATGTGGAGAACCTACAAACTAAGAATTAGTATTTGAGACAAGAGTTATGGTTTAATCATTTGGAGGGTCTTCTAATGTATAATCATGGCCAATTGGAAACATTTGTAACCAAGCCCCAAAGAAAGCCATTATTCTGTCAGATTCCCTGCACATGTAGAAAACCGGGAATCAGGAATCTCAATCAAACCAGGTGTAAAGTTGCAATGGTGGTAGGTCCATTTTGTTTAGTCATCTGCTTTTGTTTAAACAATGACAAGCCTACATTTTACCACCATCAAAGTTCAGCCCCAAGTCAGTTGGAGCCTCTCTTAGGATCCAGCCTATATTACCTGTCGCAAAACAGAAATTCAGTGAAAAGGGGCTGGAAGAAATGTGAAAAGCCTTGCCCTGTGCGTCTGTGTTTTGCTCAGAAAGCCTGCATTCTGGCTTCTCTTAATGTTGGCTTAATTTGGAATATTTTTTATGCCAGGAGATTAAATCAGGCCATCCATTAGGAAGGTAATCCATATACTTGAATTCCATTAAAAGGGAAAGAAAAGGATATTTTTCTTTCTTCTTTTTGTCCTAATTTCCCCTTTACTTAGACTTCTGTCCTCTGCGTGATGTCACTGTAGCGTTCAGTAGCTGGCTGAGGGCATGGGTGTGAGCAGTTCCCTCTGCAGCCATTCCTGATTCATCTGGATGAATCATCCATTTGGTCTCTGGCTGAGAGGAAGTGGTATCACTGCACATCCCCCTCCTCCCAGGCCTCCTCTTTAATACTTTGTATATTCACAGCAGGCATGTTAAGCAGAGGCTGCCCAGGAGCCTGAGAACTCACTAAGCCTCCCAAGTGTGGGGTGATCCTGGGCAGGGAGCCCTGGGGTTCTCATTCGTGCAGGGCTGAACTCCTTCGCCCTGCTCACCACGAAGCCACTTACAGATTCAAATAGCTCTGAGGGAACCACCCCTTCTAGCTACATCCAGGGCAATCAGACATCCAAGATTCCAATGCTCGGTCCTGCTCAGCCTTTCTGCATTGAGGTCAATTATTATAAATTGTCATTTTTGTAGGAATGCTCTTAATTCAGCTGTTATATAAACCATGGGTCTGTTTCTTAGCAATTTTAATTCAGACCTTCTAGACAACAGTAATTCCCAGTTTGATTTTTCCCCCCTTTCTTCTCTCTTTTTCTACTACATCATCCTCCCCCCTTATTCCTAACTTAACTGTTTCCAGATGTGTATCCTTCGGCCCTGTTTCCACCCCAGCTTCTTCTACAATATGCAGTTGGACCCCTTCCACATCCTAGATATGTTATTTGTTTATGCTGAGGCATCTGGGCCTCAACACAGTCCTGTCACTGCAAAATGGCAAACTTGTGAAAAATCCAACTGGTAGCCAGCTAGCAGGCTGCCCCACCCTGGCAAGCAGAAGAGGCTTTTCAAAGGTCCATAAGAGGAGGCCAAGAGAACAGAAGTGACAGGACAGTGGGCACCCAGGTGAAGCCAGGAGGTCACATTCTCCTATGCTGTGACTCTTATGGGTACAGATCAGCCTAGTAACTCTGGAAGATGAGGGTTCAGTTGCTATCAAAGCCGGGTGGTGCTGCTGCAGAATCCAAATAAATAACCCATCCTGCCTCCACAAGTTATCCAGGGAAAGCATACCCTCATTTAGGAGGCTGTGGGCACCAGCAATGGGAACCCAGGAGCTGAGGGATATCGGGCTGGGAGCACTGGACTGAGAGCCCCAAGTCTTGGTTGTGGCTTCAATGTTCTACCTGTTCTCTTCCTGACTTTAGACTAGCCTCTTAATCTGGGCTCCCATTTCCTTTTTCATAAGATAAGAACACTGGATTAAACTGTCACATTTCATGCTTTTGTTTTTAAACATTCAAACAAAGTCTTAAGTGGAAGGTCTTTTTTTTGAGACGAAGTTTCGCTCTTGTTACCCAGGCTGGAGTGCCTTGGCATGATCTCGGCTCACTGCAACCTCTGCCTCCTGGGTTCAGGCAATTCTCCTGCCTCAGCCTCCTGAGTAGCTGGGATTACAGGCATGCACCACCATGCCCAGCTAATTTTTTGTATTTTTAGTAGAGACGGTGTTTCACCATGTTGACCAGGATGGTCTTGATCTCTTAACCTTGTGATCCACCCGCCTCGGCCTCCCAAAGTGCTAGGATTATAGGCGTGAGCCACCGTGCCCAGCCAAGTGGAATATTTTTATATTTGTGCACTCAATACTTTTGTGACAGAAAGAAGTAATAATATAATAACAGTGTTTTTAAGCAGCCTTGCTGGTGGCCATTTCAGCTCACACCTCCATCCCAAGGAATTCAAAAGGAGGTAGGGGTATCAGAGGCATGACCTCTTCCATGCAACCTTCTGCACCCCAGGAGTTATGGAGCTCACCCACATAGCTCTTCTCAGAGTCACAGAGAACAAACCTCCCCTTTTGACCCTCTCTTTTCCTTGTTCCTCCCCTGAAACTGGCCCTTGAGCCTCCTTCACCCCCAGATGAACATGTAGTGTCCAACATGGAGCATGAGCAAGAATACACCTTTGTTTGTTGTAAGCTTCATTATATTCCAGTTTTTTCTTATTGGTTAGGAGCCCTAGCTCAATTCAAACAGACCTAGGTTTGAATTTCAGCTGTATAACCTCAGACAAATGACTTACCTTCTCTAAGCCTCAGTTTTCCCATTCACAACACAGGGATGAGGATGGCACTTACCTCACTGGATTATTGAAGTGACTCAATATGAAAATGCAGATAAGTTGCCTAGCACAGTAGCTGCTACTTACAAACACCTAACAAATTCTAGCCATTTTTAATATGAAATAGATATAGGACACAGGAATGAAAAGGTTTGGGTGTGTATGAGAGGGAGATGAACAATGATGAAACATGACAATTGGTCATTCATTTTCTTCTGACACATCTCTTTTAGAAATAAAATGGCTGGGCACGATGACTCATGTCTGTAATCCCAGCACTTCGGGAGGCCGAGGTGGACAGATCACCTGAAGTCGGGAGTTCAAGACTAGCCTGACCAACATGGAGAAACTCCATCTCTACTAAAAATACAAAATTAGTCGGGCATGGTGGGGCATGCCTGTAATCCCAATTACTCAGAAGGCTGAGGCAGGGGAATTGCTTGAACCCAGGAGGCGGAGGTTACAGTGAGCCGAGATTGTGCCATTGCACTCTAGCCTGGGAAACAAGAGTGAAACTCTGTCTCAAAAAAAAAAACAACCAAAAACCATAAAAATAAAAATAAGAGAAATAAAACTCAATAGTTTTTGGCCTTGTGTTAGGCAGCATAATGGCCTGCAAACATGTCCAAATCCGAATCCCCAGAAACCTGTCAATGTGCTACCTTATATAGAGAAAGGAACTTACAGATGTGAGTTAAAGTTCTTGAGATGGAGAGATGATACTGGGTTACCTGAGTGGGCCCAGTGTTATCACGATGTCCTTATTAGTGAAAACGGGAGACAGGTAGTTCTGAGTGAGACAGGAGTTGTGAAGATGGAACCAGAAGTAGAAGTAGGAGTGATATAACTGCTGGCTGGAAGAGCCAAAGAAGGTGGACAGCCTCTAGAAGACAGAGAAGCCAAGGGAACAAATTCTCCTCTAGAGCCTCCATCAGGAACACAGAGCTGCCGACACCTTGATTGTAGTACAGTGTGACCATTTTGGACTTCTTACCTACAGAACTGTAAAATAGTAAGTTTATATTGTTTTAAGCCATAAATTTGTAGTGTTTTGTTAAACCAGCAATAGGAAACAAATTCAGGTCCCAATTCCCTTTTCTCTTATTTCAGCATTTCTGCTTCTTGTCAGCAGGTAGCTTCATTTTCCTGACTTCAAAATCATAAAAACATGGGTTAGATTTCTTCAGATTCTCATGTATACGGACTCATGAATTAGCACCCTGCCTGTGGCCACTCTTTCCTGCCAACCCCCTCCTTCATCCCACATGGTCCCACCTATCCCATTCAGCAAACATCATCTCAAAAAATCAACAAATTTTCTATCTTAATTTTAAAATGGCATTTTACTTGGTTAATTGTGTGTAATTTTGGGGGTAGTTTGTCATGCATGATATTTTCCAATTACTATTAAATAGTAAAATTGCGGCCAGAAGGCCAGACTGAATTATGCCTGCAGGATTCTTTTTTTAATTTTTTTAAATTTCTAACTTTTAAGTTCAGGGGTCCATGTGCCAGATGTGCAGGTTTGTTACATAGGTAATCTTTGTGTGTCATGGTAGTTTGCTGCACAGATCAACACATTACCTAGGTATTGAGCCCAGCATCCATGAGCTATTCTTCCACCTGCAGAATTCTTAACATGACTTTTGCCAGGATTCTCTGGAATTCTCTTCATTATCAAGAGAATATCATATAAACTCTCTTGATGATACATGAATTTATTTACTATAGTAATATGCAGGGCCTATGGTAGTATTATTTTTTTGCAACATTCTTAGTTGCTGAAAACTTGTTTGATTACAAACTGGGAGAATTGATTGTTGTCATTGGCTATGTTTGTTTTACTTTTTAATTGGTATGAGTGATGGAAGGCAAGAGACAGGAGGAATATTTGTCATCTCCTTCCCAGAGGCACTTCTGTTATATTTCAGTTCTCCAGTTCTCCTCTGTGTGGCAGGTAGGGTGCCCAGGTACTTTGGGAGTTGCTGTCATGTTTGTAAATCTTCTGCCGGAGCCTGCTTGGTTTTCAGTATCATTTCCAGGATGATCCCTGCCGGCTACAGTGGGGTCCCTCCACTATAGCTGAGTCCCTCCACTACTCTTGCAAAGAAACACTGGGGCTTGAAGTTAACAGAACATGTCACGGAGAGAAGCATAAATCCCCTGGCCTCTTGAAATACAGATCCTATGTTTAACCACAGAATGGTAAATACTCTTTCGGTTCTGAACAAAATAACCATTCCATGTTCAAACTGTGACTTGTTTTGCATGTTTTCTCCTACTGAAATAGCATATGGCATGGTAGGAGTACCCTTGGTAAGTCTAGGTTCCAGAAATAGATCTTTAATCTTTCCTTATACCTCACCTTGTGTTCCTAGGTCTTTTTGCTCCCTCAGTCATTTCAGGGCTCATAGCTGTGAGGCTTCCCCCATCTCAGAGCTCTTCATCTCTCTGAGATTTGGTCCTAGAGAAGGGAGTCTAGTTGCTTGCTAGAACCAGCATCTTTCTCTTAGAGTGTCTGTAAAATGTTGGTACACTCAGTGTACTCAGTATTCTATTAGGCTTTTACTATCATATTTCAAACCAGATTCTGTGGTGGGAGCTCTTACAAACTTATTAACACATAATTCCTTTTTATACCATATTTTGCCTAAATATGGTTGGACCCATTTTAGCTAGCTAGCATATGAATTAGTATTGATTCATGCCCAAGACCAAATGGAGCTTGGCTTTTTCTGAGGAAGATAAAGAGTTAGGTTTTTCTTGTCTTAGTTATGAAAAATGCCAGCTTGAACACCTGTCTGGCATTCTAATTATCTTAATCTGTGAAGCCCAAGGGCCATCTGGCCCACCTGATCAATTCTGTAGGTATTGATTAAGATGGGGAGGAAGCCGGACACGATGGCTCACACCTGTAATCCCAGTACGTTGGGAGGCAAAGGCGGGTGGATCATGAGGTCAAGAGATGAGACCATCCTGGCCAACATGCTGAAACCCTGTCTCTACTAAAAATACAAAAAAGTTAGCTGGGCATGGTGGTGCACACTTGTAGTCCCAGCTACTCTGGAGGCTGAGGCAGGAGAATCACTTGAACCCGGGAGGCAGAGGTTGCAGTGAGCCAAGATCGTACGACTGCACTCCAGCATCTCATCTTCTGCCTTTGCTGGCCTCTACTGAAGTGTAGCTGGCTCTGCCTAATCTTTGGGATCTGTCTCTACTCTTGTTGTGTCTGTTGATGCGTCACATCCCCATGGTATCTGATGACCAAGCCCTTCACTATGCAACTTTTGTGCCTACCTTGCAACACTCAGTTGGACTCCATCTGTTCTTAGCCAACTTCTGGGCCTCTCTTAGAAAGCTTGAGGAACATACGGCTGCTCTTCCACTTCGTTCTAGGGCTGCAAGAGATTGCGAGTGGGGTGCATAGAGGGTGAGACAGGCCATTTCAGAACTTTCTTTGTTACCCTATACATACTTTTATACTGGCTTGGCTGCCCTTTGATGGTGTGGAGCCCTCTGAGAAAAGCCCTTTCTTGTCTGAGTTCCAATTGTCAAATTGGGAACAGATTCTCCCTATTCTCATACCTTTGTCTTATCCAGAGAAGGTGGTCTTTACCAATGCTCCAAGGGTTTTGACCCCTGGAGAAGTCACTATGTGGTCACTGTGAGAAGCATTTCTCAAGACCCTACATCAACTATTCACTCTCTGAATCTTTTCCAAGTTCCTTGCCTCCAGACCAGAAAAGGTTCTTATCTCCTCTTTGTGTAGCGGAGAAATGGCTTGTACATCATCATGTTTTTCCTCATCTATGGATAATATTATAAACTCTATGCTGTTATTGCTTCAGGATTTATCTTTGGAGAGCTAAATACACACACACACACACACACACTGAGAGTAGAGGCAGTGTGTGTGTGCACGTGTGCACACATTTAGCTCTTCAAATATATATATTTCTCTTTCCATGCTATTGTGTCTTTCCCTCTCAAGTGCCAATTTTGAAATTCAAAGTGAAGAATTTGACTTGCTGAAATTCTGCTTGCTGAGTTCTTTGTTTTTTCCCCTTTTCTAGAACAAAAGCCTTAGCCTAAGATCTTTAACAGTTAAGATGTTGCAGGATAAAAAGGAAATGCCAAGAAGAAAGAATACATCTGGCAATATTTTAAAATAGTTTATAGCTACCTATAGGATATGAACTGAAATAACTTAGGTGGTCTACCATAAAATTTTGCTCTTTGGGGAGGAACTGGGAAGAGCCAGGCAAATTTCTCAAGATGTTAACTTCAAATAGTCTTGAAATTTATCGTAACAGGCAGGTTTTTCTCTCTCTCCCCCTTGACTATGAAAATATTTCTTAGGACACTGCCTTCTTTTCCATGCCCTTTAGTAACCTGGGAGGGTTGACTGGCAAAATTCCACACAGTAAGCAATACTCACTGCCATCTAATAGACTTAAATTATCTCCCTGGGGAACAACAGAAACGTCCTGTGGCTAAAAATGTCAAGTCTGGGATCCTAAAGCTCTACAAGAGAAATGATGGAGAATGTGGTTCCCTTGGCTGGGGAACAGGTTGGATGACTAATGTCTTTTTACCAGCTTGTTAATTTCTATGATTCAAAGAAAACAGATATCAAAAAGAATGGAGAAAGGACAATATTCAGAGAACAAAAGTGAAGACTTTTTATTCTAATATTTGAATTATATACAAACACATACATATACATATACATACATATACACATCATACACATAAACATTTAAAAAATGTTTTTTATGAATTGCTAATAATAAATAAATTGCTGACAAAGAAATACTACATTAGAAATAATCAATTAAATGCTTATATTACCATGAACTTAAGCCTGCCGACATTGGCAGAAGGTCACAATACCCCCGGATCTCTGAGTTCATGATAGTAAACTTGCATTTCTTTCATAGTATTCACAGGATGCTTATGATAAATGCAGTGCAAGTAGAGATGCTTCGTTCTCATCATGGGTTGTTGAAACTAAATTCATGTTGAGTACTGCTATGCCAGGTATATTGTACACCCCATAAATAACTTGTAACAAATTGATGTATGTATTATGTGTATATGTATGTATCTGCATATGTGTGTATATATATTTTTAATATAAATAATTTTTGAAGATTAAAAGGTATTTTTACCCACTAGAGAGAGTTTTAATCTCTCAAGCCAGAATTTTACATCATGGAGTATTAATTAAGAGCATGCTGCTAGAGTCAGATCGCTTGCGCAAAAACCATTTATTAGCTGTGTGACCTTGGGCAAGTTACTGAACCATTTTGTGTGGCAGTAAACTCCTCTCCAAGACAAGAATAATTGCACCTGCCCCATGGGGTGATTGAGGAGATTAAATGAGTTAAGATATAGCACTATATAAAATATAAAATAAATGTAAACTTTCATTATAATTACTGGTATGTGCAAGGCCCCATGCTAGATGCTCTGAGAGATTAAAGTAAAAAGAGACGCAGTTTCCACATTTATATAGTTTACTATCCAATTAGGAACACAAGCTACAGTTCCACATAAAGTCAAATATTATTACCCAAGAAGAAAACACAGTCCAGTTCAGCAGCACAGACCAAACTCTTAAATACAAAAGCCATTGGGAACTGGGTGACTTAGAGCAGAAAGGTATTTTTATAAAAGGTGTCAGTCTCACCCTTCATCTGATGCTTATCTCTTTGACATGATGAAAAAAGGCTGAATCGCAATGGGCCAGCCCTATGTTAATCCTGCAGTGGTTTAGCCATTGGTGACTGCTACATGACACAAATGCTGACGCTGGATTAAGACTCCTGACAACAGAGATGGGTTGATTTGTGAGTGTTCTAAGAAGTGGGCCAACCCATCAATATCTGAAGTCTATAGAGGGTTGGCAAATGCGTCAGCTGATTTTTTTAAAAATTTTTTTCTGAGATTTACAGGGAGTTTCAGGCTGTGATTATCCAGCTTAAGAGGTAATTCTGTAAAAGAACTGGTACAAAACAGTGTGTGTCCCACTGCCAAATGAATACTATAGTTAACAAGTGCTCTGTGAGATCAAGGACAAGGCTGCTTATTACGCTCTAGGGCGATCACAGAAGGCCTTGCGAAGAAGTGATTATGAAAGGGACTTCAACAAGAATTTAAGATAATCCTTGTACTAATTAATCCCTTTTAAGTCAAATATTAATTCTCTCAACTTAATTTTTAAATTTGTCACTCTGGATTTTTACTTATAGACTGTCCCTAAATGGTGCTCTATAATCAAAGATAATTTTTTGGCTAAATTATGAGTTTAGTGGGGTTCCATGAGTTGATCTGAGAATACAGCATCCATAGTATGGCTTCTGTGGGAAAAGGGGAGCTATTCTGAACTTCAGACAATCATTTACAAACCCATTTGTGAAAACTCTGCTTTGACTGGTTCTTTCTTTCAACAAGTATTTATTAAGCACTCTTGGTATGTCAGACACTTGTTGCAGGCACTGAGGTTACATAATGAACAAAACAAAAATCTCTTCCCTCATGGAGCTGACATTCTAGAGAAGAGATAGTTAATAAGTATAATAAATAATTGGTATAGTGTGTTGGAATAAACAAAAGGTAGAATAGGGTAAAAGGGATGGGGTGGGTGGCCATTTTAAATAGGATGGTCTTTGGGTGACATTCAAGCCAAATGTGAAGGCAGCTGGCCAAGGCCACCGACCACATCGGGGAAAAGCATTTAAGGCAAAAGGAAGAGCCCGTGAGTGCAAAGGCCATGAGGCATGAGTTTACCTAGTGAGTTGAAGAACAGCAGGAAAGCCAGTGTAGCTGCAGATGGGAGAGAAGAGGGAGAAGAAGATGAGGTCAGAGCAGTAACTCATACAGTGGCAGGAAGGGGACTTGCCTGATCATACTGGGCCTCTTGCAGGCTATTCTAGAGCTTTTGAGAAAATCAGACATCACTTGTATTAGGCTGGCCTAAAATAGGTCCATCTGTATAAAAATAATTCCTTTTTAAATTGTCTCCTTAAACTTAAGGGTGTATAAAAATCACCCAAGATCTTGTTAAAATTCAAATTCTAATTTAGTAGGTTTGGGGAAAGTTCTGAGATTCTGCATCTTTATCAAGCTTTCAGGTGATATCAGGCTGTTGGTCCACAGGCACACTTTGAGTAACGAACTCCCAGGGGCTTTTGGGCTTCTCTTCACTAGCTGGTTACAAGGGCCTTTTTGTTCCCTTTGAACCTGAAAAGACCACCTCAAAAGGTTTTTCTTTATATTTTTACATTAGCCACGGGTCCCTCAGTATTCATGGTTCTATTACCTCGCTAGAAAGAGCATGGTCCAAGGCTGCCTCTGGGACGATGAGGCAGGCTGTCCGGCTGTTTCCATGCACAGTGTAAGAAGTTTCTAGGGCTTCTGCATTGCCATGTGGAGGCTCTGCTTCTGAACTTCAATCTGCTCCCTGAATAATAATTTCACCTCTGACCACATTCTTGTCTTACTCCAATTTCAAGAGTTCTAATACAGGTCTTCACTTCTACTCCTATTCCTTGAGTGATAGTCCAGCTCTGTAAACTGAGGCAGCTGGGGGACTCGGGTGATGTTCCCAGGCAGAAGAGGTGGTCAGATGGCAGACAGAAGCCTGTTTGTTAAGGAGCAAGGCCGACTTCTAAAGAGCCAGCCGGGTAATTTACAGTGGAACAAGTCTGGAAGGGCTTGCCATTTCCAAATATAAGGCATAGGATATGGAGTCCCATGCATGGGCTTCAGTTTGAATTGTGCTTCCATCCCTTTCTGTGTAACCTAGGGAATGTGCTCGGGTGTCCTGAGCTGCATTTTTCTTATCTGGAAAATGGAAATGATACAAATACCTCCTTCGTCAACTGAGACAATGCATTTAAACCACCTAGTAAAGTGCCTGGCACAAATGATACAAAATACTAGTTGCCATTGTTTTTATAATTTCTACTACCATCCACTACGTACCAAATGGCTTTGAAGCCCGGCATTATAGCATCCACCGTTACGTTCTCTGGAGTTACCAGAGCAAATCTCTCAGGAAAGGGGTTCAAAGAGAGACACACAGGCCCGAGCACTTTCTTCATGACAGCTGTCACAAGAGATAACTGGAGAAGCTGAAGATGTTTAGTTTAGAAAGCAGGTTATGGGGGACAGGTGGTGATGGCTCTTAGGGCTGCCTTGTTCACCAAGACCCTGAAGGCACGATGAGACCGCAGGGAAGAGATGAAAGTGCAGCACCCCTCCCCTCCCCCCGGACGCATCCCCTGGGCGCATGTCAGAAATACGTGCTAAGAGCGAAAGCGAGTCCGCGCGAGAGTTGGGGGTGGGAGTGCCTGCGGGGGTCGTCTCGTGCGCAGCCGCGGTGGCGGCGCCAATCACGGAGCGCATCCCGTCCTCGCGCGACGGTGCAGTCGTACGGTCGTGACGTCTGCGCTTGCCGTGTAGAGACCCGCTCTTTCCCTACAGCGAGCTCGCGTCAGGAGCCGCAGGGTCACAGCGTGGTTTTGAAGCCGCATCCGCCGCCACCATGAGCGGCCGAAGTCGGGGTCGAAAATCCTCCCGCGCCAAAAGCCGGGGCAAAGGCCGCGCCAGAGCCCGAGTCCGCCCTACTCCTGACGACGCCCCGCGCGACCCGGACCCTTCACAGTACCAGAGTCTCGGGGAGGACATCCGAGCGGTACAGGTGCAGGCTGGCGCGGGGTGGGGTGGCCTGGAAACCGCTGCGTCCGCGCAGCTCCTCCGGCCTGGGGAGGAGGCCGCCTGCCGGCTCCCCCTGGACTGTGGCCTCGCACTGCGGGCCCGAGCTGCGGGGGACCGCGGGCAGGCCGCGGCCTGTCCCGGCCCCGGGAAGGCCGTATCTTTCTCAGAGCGCCTGGTCTCAGACACTGTCTTCGTGGGAACAGCGGGACCCGTGGGAAGGCCGAAAAATGCCCCCCGCGGTGGAAACCGGCGTGGCCCTGCCGGGAAGAAGCCTCCAGAAACGTGTAGCACCGCGGGGAGGGGGCCTCAGGTGGTAGCTGGTAGGAAGCAGAAGAAAGGGGCGGCAGGGGAGAATACCTCCGTCCCGGCCGGTGAGGAAAAGAAGGAAGAGAGAGATGCAGGGTCGGGGCCCCCAGCGACGGAAGGCAGCATGGATACGCTGGAGAACGTGCAGCTGAAGCTGGAGAACATGAACGCGCAGGCGGACAGGGCCTACCTTCGGCTCTCGAGGAAGTTTGGGCAGTTGCGACTGCAGCACTTGGAGCGCAGGAACCACCTCATCCAAAATATCCCAGGCTTCTGGGGGAAAGCATTTCAGAACCACCCCCAGCTAGCATCCTTTCTGAACAGCCAAGAAAAAGAGGTACTGAGCTACCTAAGCAGCCTGGAAGTGGAGGAGCTTGGCCTTGCCAGATTGGGCTACAAAATCAAGTTCTACTTCGATCGCAACCCATATTTCCAAAACAAGGTGCTCATCAAGGAATATGGGTGTGGTCCTTCTGGCCAGGTAGTCTCTCGTTCTACTCCAATCCAGTGGCTCCCAGGGCATGATCTCCAGTCCGTAAGCCAGGGAAACCCAGAAAACAACCGTAGCTTCTTTGGGTGGTTTTCAAACCACAGCTCCATTGAGTCTGACAAGATTGTGGAGATAATCAATGAGGAACTGTGGCCCAATCCCCTGCAGTTCTACCTTTTGAGTGAAGGGCCTCGTGTAGAGAAAGGAAAGGAAAAAGAAGGCAGACAAGGTCCGGGAAAGCAGCCGGTGGCAACTCCTCAGCCTGGGGTGAGCCAGTCCAACTGATCCTGCACAAGTCTCCCTGCTGCCTCCTGCCGGACTGTTCCTGGTTGACTACGTGTTTGGCTCTCTGCCTTCTCTTCATGTTGGCCTCTGTGTACTCTAGGCCCTTTGGACTTTAGTTACAAGAATATGGCATTTATGATCATGTTCTTTTGCCTCCTCATAGCCTATTGCTTTTCCATGTTAGTGTCACATGTTATGTGATCGCACCTGGACTGTTTAAATGATAAGCACACATGCTTTAGATCTGTGCTGCCTTTTATCTACATTGCCTGGACCTTGTTCTTGGCTCTGGCCTTCCCTACTTGTCTTTAACACGGACACTCATGAGTCATCCTCCAAGACGACCAGTGCATCCTCAAGCTCTGCTCCTTCGGGCCAGTGACTTGCGGGGCTTTGTGTTCATGCTGGCTATGCATGTCATCTATGCAGGTGTTTCCATTGCCACTGCAGAATGAAGTCAGTGCACATGGTATTGGTCATCAGCCAGAACTTACTGTTCTGTGGGTCTGGGGTCGCCAGCTAAGATGTCACCTACTTTATCTCTGGCTTTGGCCTGTGGTCCTTGATACCCATCCTGCTTGATGTTCTGCAGAATGGCATTTGACTGCTGGGCATGCATGAGGTTAAGGGCAAGAAACAGTATGCCATGTGTTCTATACCATCATGTGTCTCTTCCTGTTTCTGGGGCCTTCTGCTGGTGAACTTTCATCAAGATCTGTGCCATGCCCTGTCACTATCAAGTCATTAAGTTTTGTCTGGGTTGCTATCAGCCTCAGTTGGTTTCCTGGTCAACAAGAACCTCAAGAACTGCCTGTGGACCAAGGCTCCCTGCCAGTGCATGAGACACACACCTACCCTCCCCATCCTTCCAGGAACTCTACTGGCTGCCAGACTGTTGGGCAGGCTGATATGTGTGGACCTGTGTTCACTGTCATGCTGTGGCTCCAGGTGAGGGTGAGGACTGGGCCTATATGGAATCCAGCCAGATATCTTTGTCAGTTTCCCTTATTTCCTTCTAAGACAGGAGCAGAGTGCCATAGTAGGGGTTCTGGAGAGGTTATTTCTGATCTGTGGGCTTCTGCTTGCTTGACTTCAGTTCACTCATACTTCTTATTTGGCTTGCCTGCCTTCCTCCATTTCTCATTTCTTTCCTCTCTTCTCTCCCTTTCCTGGTAGCCTCCTTTCCTCCCCTTCTGCCTTCACCCTTCCTTCCTTCCTTATTCCTTTTTATTTTGTTTAAATAAAATAGAAAAAAACTGAAAAACCATGCTTTTCTACATACAGCTAGGGAGATAGCTGAGAACTTGGCACTGTGCACACATATTAGGCTGAAAGAGAGTTGAGGAAACCAGAAGTCCAAGTGGATCTGCTGGCAGACCATGAACCTGTCTCCTGGGCTCACTCTGCAGTTCTGAAGTTGAAAATCCTTTTCATGCCTAGCATCTGCTCGAGTTAGAAACCCCAAGGCGGCCATGTCATAAACTAGTGTTTACTCGTTTCCACTTTGTTTTAATTCTCCCTAAGACCCAAGTGCCTCCTGCTGTTTCCTCCTCTGTGATAGCCTCTGGCCATCTGGACCTCAGCGTCCAGCTTTCCCGCTTTCAGCAGTCCTTTGCTCTCTTTGCTTCTACCTCAAGTAGCTCCAGGAGTAGGCTTTTGTCTTCAATATGGAGCATCGTAAGCTTCTCCTGGGGGATGGGGATGGGCAGAATCTGTTTTTGATGTCCAGGTTATTTCCAGTGGATGTAAAAGCAGAGCTGGGCCCTTCCCTCTTTTATCCCTGAGGGTGGGGCAGAAGGACTGTATCTACACCTGTTCTTCCTACCTTCCCTTTTGTTAGGGAGGCCTCATTCTAAGTTCCTCAAGCCAGTCCTTGACTTAAAGTTGTAGCAGGGGTGTGCTAGATGGGGGATTCGGAGCAAAACTGTCTGGTAGGCATGAGCCTGGTACAGAGCAGGCCTGGAAAATCAGACAGAAATGGCTTGAGATGCAGCAGGGGAGCATGCCTGTCTCTCAGTGATCTCCCTAGCTTAGAAAAGGAGAATTGAAGGGGTTGTGAATATGGACAAATAGGAAGCCTAGTTGAGAGTGTTCCCAAAGTTCTGTCCAGTCTCATCATTAGTAGATTTTATAAGCCACAGAGACAAACCAGAAGCAGAATAGTTATACTTTGGATGCTTTCTTTTTTTGTTCTAGGTGTGGCTTTGTACATGTAGAAGAGTAATGCTATATGCTGCACATTTTGCCTTTAAAGTCTTACCAGTTTCCCCATTTTAGTCTAATGAAAAAATAGAGCTGTGCAAGTCTGCTTTTTGTTATTATTATTATTTTGCTCTTTATTATGGACATTTTCAGACATGCACAGAAGTGGAGAGGAATTGGACCCCATGTGCCCATCACCTAGCTGCATCACTTACCAATTACGGTCAACCTGGTTTCATTTGTATCTTCCTCTTTCAACCTGTGTTGTTTATTGAAAATCCAAGCCACTATGCCAGTGCAACTGTGACTACTTGGGGAGATTGGTAGTCTTTTGGTGGTGATAGTGATGGGGTGCACTATCATAATCACATCAGGTCTGCTTTTTGCTTTTATTGTTAACGAAAAATTCTGGAGATGGACCTTAGACATGTGTTTTAATAATTAACAAGGAGCCTCAAAAAGAAATGAGAGGGATTCTTCCTTTCCCTTGTATCCACAAAACAAGAGAGAGCCTGTAAAACTTTTTCAAAAATTCTGATATGATAAGGTACTTGAGACCCTTCACGAGAATGTCAGTCTTTTTTTTCTGTGTAACATGAAGACTTGCCGTTAGAATTGTTATCAGCTTGTAATGGTCTCATAAGTCTGGTTTTCGAAGAATAATTTGGAAATTGTTGCTGTGTTCTGTGAAAATAACCTCCCCAGAATAATCAGTAACTGGTTGTTGTACTCAGTAATTTGACACCCTGTTAATAATGCAGTTATTTCTGTGTTCCTAAACAGCATAAATAGTTGTAAGTTTGCATGCATGATGGAAAAATAAAAACCTGTATCTCTGTTATATTTGTGATTTTCAAAAAAAGAATTGGAAGATTGTTAAACAGAGTCTGGGCAGTTGAGAGGATATATGCATTGGCCTAGATAAGTGATTCCCAAGCCTCAGACCCTTGCGTGACTAGATACACAAAAAATACATAAAATTTTAATTTCTAGGCCTTTTTCCCAAATATTGAGATTATATGATTCTGAGAGGAAGTCAGGTAGCTTGGTTTTTAACATGCTTTCTAGTTGATTCAGAAGCACTGAAGTCCCATTAGAATAATCTAGATTCTAGTGGGAATACAGTGCTTCTCAAATTTTATAGTGCATCTGAATTGTGTGGGGAATCCTGTTAAAATGTGCATTCTAATTTGGTAGTCTGGGAAGGAACCTGAGATTCTGCATTTCTAATGAGCTTCCAGATGATGACAGTGCTGGTGGTTTGTGAACTGCACTTTGAGTGGAAAGCGGGGTGACCTTGAAGGCCCTTTTAAACTTGCGTAATGATGTTCAACCTTTGTTGCACACTGGAATTGTCTGGGAAGCTTACAGAAACACTATCAGAGCTCCACACAAAGACCAACTACATCAGAATGAGGTAAGGGGAAGTCCTGGGTATAGATATTTTTAAAACTTCCCAGGTGATTCTTGCATTTAGCCAGAGTTGAGAACTACATCCTCTGATGCTGTTCACTTCAGATCCATACGAAGGATCGTTTCCCATTAATCAGGAGAAGCAGTGGCAGACCATTGAGTGTCACACTAAGTTGCCCAGCAGAAAATGGGCAATATTAGAGGTGGGCGGTTATTGACAAAATAAAATTGGTTTATATGATGAAGGGTTTTAATAAATAGGCAATGTTCAGGGCATAGTAGGTGCTCCAGTGTTGAATGAATGAATTTTAAAGCACTGTTTATATTCTGGGCATTTGAATTTGATAATTTGTGAAGTGGGCCACATTTGTTTCATAAGGAAATCTGTATCAGTTTATTGGGGCTGCCATAACAAAGTACCACAGACTGAGTAGCTTAAACAACAGGAATTTATTTTCTCAGTTCTGGAGGCTAGAAATTCAAGATCAAGGTATCAGCAGGGTTGGTTTCTTCTGAGGACCTGACTTGGCTTATAGATAGCTTCCTTCTCTGTGTGTCTTCACGTGGTCTCGGGTGTGTGTATATCCTTATCTCTTATAAAGATACTAGTCATCTTGAATTGGGGCCTGCTTTAATGAACTCATTTAACTTTAATTTTCCTTTAAAGACCCTGTTTGTAAATTCAGCTACATTATGAGGGTTTGGGGATTACGACTTTAACATACAGATTTGGTGTGAGGGCAGGGGCAATATAACCCCTGACAGCATCTTAACTTGTATTCTTATGACACATACGTGCCTCACATGTTATGGTAGTTAATTGTTTTGAAGCATATCATATGCCAGGCACTATTGCAGGTGTTATACAATTAATATATTGAGTCCTTAGGACAAATTATAATTATATCTAATGAGGGGATGGGTTGAGGAAATGGGGTAAAAAAGGTTGAGTAAATTATCAGGATCGTGCTGGTAATGAATGAGCCAGGCTTTAAACTCAGGCAGTCTGGTTCAAGAATGCACACACATATAGCTCTTGACTCAAGTGGAAATTATCTTCAGTTTATCAACAGTATCTTTATGTAGAATGTCTTAATTTTGCATGTTAAACAAAATTTAAACCCCTGGAGTTGTTCTGATATGTGGAATGCAGAAAGATGGAGAGTGAACCTTCAGGGTTCACTCAGAGTCTGCTTGGATTATGACTTGGGAGGGGCTCTCTGCCCAGTTCAATTAAGTTTATGCACCTGCTTCCCTGTGGGTGCGGGGCCTCTGTTGTCTGGGCCCTCTTTCAAACATGTCTCTTCAGTTCCTTGAGCAACCCATTCAATCTGGGATTTACTGATTCTCCATCGGCTCATTCATTCATTGCCTCTTATATGAACCAGTCTCTAGTGTAGACATTGGAGATAGAGCTATGAACAAATACAACTTTGAATTGTTCTTCCTTCACCTGCAGCCCCCTACCCTGCCCACCAACCCACCCGCCATAGATTTCAGTCTCTTCTCTGCTTTCGCCTGGGATTGACAATCTCATTTTTCTAGTTTCTTGCATGGGGCTGGTGAATGCTTTAGATCCATATGGGTTGAAGAGGGGGCTAAAGGAAGCCTCCCTCACACTTGGCCTTTAGGTCAGACTTCACAAGGCACTCAGGTCTTCCATAACCTGGAGAGGGAGAGCCTCTTGGGTCATTCTGACTCATCTTAAGAGTCCTTGGCTCCCCTTTTAGCTTTGACTTTTATTATAAAAAATGCTCTTCTGATTTCTTAACTGTTACCTTCTGAGCTTTTTTGGAAGTGTGGTAGGTTAGTGCTAGGCTATAGGTGGGGGAGGAGAGAAAAATACAATGGTCCTGCCACCCTGAGCTTACCAAAGATCTCTACCAACTTTGGAGTATTTCTTCTTGCACTTCGAGTTTCTTCATTCTAGTGTACTATAGTGATTTGCAAAAGAGGAAAAGACACACTGCCCTAGGGAGGCGTGTTGGAGCCACCTAGAGAAGGAACTTTGGCCAATTCACTTGCCCCTCTGAAGATTCAGAAAAGTCCTCAGCCATGGGGAGCCACTGTTACTGATGGGCAGGGTCATATTCCTTAGGTGTTGGGGCAATAAAAAAGTAAAGCATAGGCTTCCAGTCCATGGTTTCTGTCTTTATTTGCCCTTAGTGTCTTCACTTCTCCTTTTGGAATCTTCACTATATTTCACTGTTCGGGGTCACACCTCACTACTGCTCATTCACTTTCACCTGAAACTCTGGCCTTGGGCCCTCCTGTCAGATGTCCAGCTACTGACCATCCAGGGCTCGAGCCTTGAATTTCTCCTCTCCCTCTGTCCTGTGAACCTGGTCCTCAGCTGAGGCTTGACATACTCACTTGAACCTGGGAGGGGGAGGTTGCAGCAAGCTGGGATTGTGCCACTGCACTCCACCCTGGGTGACAGAGCAAATATAAGACAAAGTAGCTACCATCTGTGTGACAGTTCATGGTTTACAAAGCACATTACATTATCTTGATTATAACAACTATCCCATCAGAAGGCTCAAAGAGGTTACATAACCAAAATCACAAAAGTAGTAGAGCCAGGACTCAAACTTGGGGATTCTGATTCCAATGGTAAGCATGTGGCCCAGGGCAGATGTCTGGCGCTACCAATCTAGACACCTTTTTTTCCACAGAACCTGTATTTAACTTTCTGCACAGCAGATTAGCCAGTTGTGGCCAATCAACCTGAGTTGGCATATGAATGTGAAACATTTTTACCATCCCAAACTACAGCATGTATGTGAACATAACTAGGAGCCGGACCGACTTTACTCAGTGGGGTGTGAGGCTTCCTTCAACTGCATTGTTCAAAGGTTAGGATTGGCTCTAGTTACAGTATGCTTGTAGATGAGGGCTGAGTACAGTTTTTGGCCAAATGTATCAACAATTGCATATAAATGAATTGGAGAAGGGGAAATTTTGCTTTTATAAGAAGAAGTCTGGTAATGGGAGGTTGTCAGGTTGTAGGCCTCAGCAGCTCAATGATATTAGGGATCTGAGTCTGCCATCTTGTCTTTACTTCCCTTGGCTTTACCCTCACGATTTCCCAACTCCAGGCATCACAGCCTTACCCTACTGCACTTAGAGGCAGGAAGAAAGGAGGAGGGGGCCTTCTTACATGTCTCTGTTTTTATCAGGAAAGACCTTTTTCAGTAGTCTCTGGTGTATTTCAGGAGACCTATGTCAGGTCTTTTGGGGCAGAAATGGGTCACATTTCCTATAATCTACCTCAAGGAAATCTTGCATTTTCTAGTATCTCTCATGGGGTTAGGGTTCTGCCATCTAGAAATAAGGAAATTTCAGGGGCTAGAGCTAACAGGCTGTCTTCAATCACCTGTAGTTTTATCGTTTCTGAGATAATTTTGCAGACATTGAACACCAGATAACACCATGCACCTGCCTTTTCCCCCAGGTCTCCCAGTTACCTTGTCTAACATGAAGGCTTTACCCTGTGCTCAGTGGTTTGTGTCTCATCTCCTCTATTACATGGTAAATGCTTTTCTGACCAGGCAGTGCCTTTTTGGTTTGTGTGTCTCCCACAGCACTACCTCAGGGTTCACTCAACATTTGATGTGGGTGATCAATAAATGCTAGTTGAGTAAATGCAATACATCAGTGAGCTTTCTAAAATGCAAATTTGATCATGTCAACTACTGGTTAAAACCTTCAGCAGAATCCTAAAGGAGCTCATAACAGGCCCTCCATTATGTGGCCTTACCTTTTGTTTCTTCCACGCTTCTTATCACAAAAACTTACAAATATTCAGAAAAGTACAATGACCACCTATATGCCTACAATTTAAGTTCAGTGATTGTGAACTTTCTGTCATATTTAGTTTGACTGTTTTTTGTGTGTATATATGTTTATTCTGCTGAACCATTTGAATTAGTTGCGTGATGCTTCACCCCTAAATATTCAGCGTGGATCTCATTAAAAATAAGGATACTAGCCAGGCATGGTGGCAGATGCCTGCAATCCTATTCTCTTGGGAGTCTGACACAGGAGAATCGCTTGAACCTGGGAGGTGGAGGTTGCAGGGAGCTGAGATCATGCCATTGTGCTCCAGCCTGGATGACACAGAGAGACTCTGTCTCAAAAAAAAAGAAAAAAAATAGGTTACCACATAATGACAAGAGCACTGTAAGACTGGAAATTGATTCCCAAATACCATCTAGTATCCAGTCCATATTTAGATTTCTCTATTGTTCCCAAGCTTATCTTACCCTATTAGTTTTACAATCAGGATTGAATAATATTCAGGCATTCCATTTGACTGCTGTATCTCTTTAGTCTTTTTAAAATCAAGATAACCCCCCACCTTTAAAAATTTTCCCACTCATGACATTGACGTTGTTTTGGCTGGTATTCTGGTATAAGAAAGGTCTTTCATCATCTGGCAGGGAACTATATTTTCTCCTAAAAAGGCAGTGTAAAGACTTAATTCTGTCCCTTTAATCACCTATTTTCAGCATCAGAAGTCGGTATAATAATAACCTCCAGTGGTCTCAAGTAAGGGGATGATTTCTTTACTGTCACTACAAGCGTTAAATTTTTGTTTATTTAATATTTACAGTCAATTACAGTTAACTGTTCAGTTGACCTATATTTTGGCCATAACTGACCTTTACCAAACTCCTCTCATCCTTGTATCTAACTATCTCCCCTTGCCATCCTGCACTGCGCTCCAGCCGGTACGAACCATATCTGGTTCTCTGAACAGTCATATTTACACAAGCCATTTGCTCAGCAAGAAAGCCCTTTCAGATACAGCTCAGATATACTTGTTCTGTGCTGTTATTTTTAATGTTTCAAGGCTGAATTAATCCTTCCCTTTTTTTATTTCCACAATGTTTTGTGCACACTTCAATCTGTAGTAACAATGTAATGATTTGTACTTACCTGTTTACCTGCCCGCTCCCACCAGAGACTATGTGATCCTTGGATCACAGAAGAATAACAACAAACAGTATGTGTTAATCATTTTTGTATTCCCACAGCTTAGTGGCCTACACATAGTAGGTGCTCATTAAGCAATGAATGAATAAGCAAATGAATGGTCCTTAGAAATTGATGAAGGCATCAGTGACAAACTACAGAGAGGTTAGAAGAGCCCAGGAGTAGAGACTGGGAATAACTTCAAGTGAAGGAGAAGCATGAACCTAATAGAAATGGATTAAAAGAGATGGGAGAGGGAAGCTATTACCTGCACAAAGCCTTGGGCATAAAACACAGTGGCACCAAATCACTGTCACATTGGAAATCAGGTAGGGAAATGAAAGAGAGCAGGAAAGCAAATGAAAAATATTGGAAATCTACCATGTACACTGCTTTAGTAATGTTCTGCAGCACATGAGTCTGTGATTGAAAACAAGAAAAAGCAAAGCCAACGTGATTCTGGACAGCAACTTGCCCAGGGATGTTTCTCTCTCTATATACACAGATGTGTATCTATAATCTGCGATCTCCTAAGAGGTCCCTTGAATTTAAATGACTCCAGAAAATTGAGGTAGAACAAAAACAATCTCTAAAAGTGGTTTCACTGAAAATCAAGCTGGACAGGAGGTTAAACCTGCAGAGTGGAACAGAGTGAGTAAATCCAGGGGAAAATTACTTTGAGCAAATAGACTGAATTCCAAGACTAAGTGGAAAATATGGTCATTAAAGCCCAGTGCTGCTTTTCCAAGTGCTGCAGCACTAGATGATTTGTGAGACAATTCCGGGCACTTAGAGGGGGACAAGGGTGCAAGATGAGGCATTTGGAAACCGGGCACCTTCTGGAGGTGGTTATGATTATAGGGCAGATTGTCCCTAAGGAAGCAAGGTTGTGGGGCCCCAGCATATCATCAGGAGATTTCTTCATCTGCTTTGAAAACCTGTCTTGCTACTAGTGCAACCTGTGGCTTGAGGACCATTTATTATCCTTTTAGCGTTTATGTGAGGGACATTGAGTCCCTGCAAGCTTACATGCCATTCTCTCAGCAAGAGATCTTATCTGACTTTCAGTAAAATGCTACTCCCACTCCTGCTGCTCACTTTGTACTCCTCCTTACAGCTCCTTATTCTTTTCCTTGATAGGATTTACGATTCATGATTATGATTTTGTCTCTGAGTTTGTTTCTTCCCTTAGACTGTAAGCTCTTAAAGATCTTTGCTGCTGGATCTCAAATGCTCACACATAGGAGGTCTCTGACAAATATTTTGGACTACTGCAAGTGTTGATCCTATGAGCCATGGCCAATTAAGATGGTGGGTGGGCCATGCCTTGGGGTTGTCCTTTGGCAGGAGGAGATGATCCCTTCCTAATATACAGGGGGACTGGGAGAGTCCATTTTATGGAGTGGGTACCACATGCCAAGCACAGTGCTAAGCACATTATGCACATTATCGCAACAATTCTATTATCATCCTCATTTTCCAGATGAGATAAAAGATCTCAAAAAGGGTTAGGTGACTACTTGCCCAAGGTTACCTAAGTGGTAATTTCTGGAGCTAAGGCTAGAGGCTCTTAGCCGTTATTCTGCACTGCCTCTCTGGTAGGGGTTTGCAGAATGAGTCTGTGAGTTAGGCTGACATTGTGCTCATGCCTTCAGGAAGGAGGAAGGACAGTGTGTGACTGTAGATAGGTTCCCAGCTCTCTAAGAGGTGGCAATCACTGTGCCTAATCACCAGGGAGGGAAAGTGTGTGTGTGTGTGTGTGTGTGTGTGTATGCGTGCATGCACATATGTGTTTGGGGCCATACCTAGGTCTGTGTCCAGGAAGGCCATGAGAGTGGCCAGCAAGCCAGCTTTGACTGCCTGCTGCTTGTCCTCAGGCCCACACCACCCTAAGGCTGCCAGGGCATGATGCACACCCACTCAGGGATCACTACCCACCGAGGAATTGGGTCCACATTTTAAAGGCTCCCAGCTGTGGGCAGTTTGTGGGAAACAGAGTCCCTGCTGGTCCAAAACAGCCCAGAAGGTGGGGGCCTTTCTGAATAGAGGCATTAAGCAGATGGTTTGATGAGGCTGAGTCACAGCTAGCATCAGGCTCAACAAAAGGCAAGAACAGCTCCTAAATGAGGGATTTGTTTGTGTACAGGTCACGTTGGCAGGCCTGCTGATTAGAAGCTGTTCTTTGAGCTCCAACCTCCCACATGGACAGCAATCCCTATCATTTGTCTTGTCTTGGAATATGAAAGATGTTGAAAAATCAAATCAAGGTTTCTTGATATTACCATGGGAATGTGCTTTCCCCTTCGCAAAAAATTAACTGACCTTCTACTCCACACAGGGATTATGTGCAAAGTAAAAAAGTTAGGAGTTAACATTTATTGAGCACCTACTACATGCCTAAGTGACTTATATATATCGTTGTTATTTTTATTTTATTTTTTTATCATAGTAAGCTTATGAAGTCTTCCTTATTACCTACATTTTATAGTTAATTACACTGAAGCTTTGAAAATTAAGAAACTTGCCTAGGGTTACTCAGCCAGAATTCTGTCTGACTGCAGTCTGTTTGGCTCCCAAACCTCTGCTCTCTCAATTATAGCATACCCTCCCTCCTAGAAGAGGGGAGACATAATTACTCCTGTTTTTAACAAGGGTGATATGAATCAGTTAGAATGTTTTCAGTTGCAAGTAACAGAAACTGACTTAGGCCCAGGAATAAGGACAGGTACTATTTTTGTGATAAGGAATCTGGAGATAAGTGATCCAATGCTTAGTTTTAGCTGCTCCCAGATTCTTTCCTTCCTTCCAGTCCCTTTCCCTCCAAAATTTTTGGATTTGGCAAAGACTTTTTGTCTTCAAACTTGTCTCATGGCCCTGAGATGACTGCTTCTGTTCCAGGCATTGTATCCTCAAATACAGTGTTCAAAACAGGAAAGTTGGGAAAAGGAGCAAATGAGGACTTCTCCCCTACAACCCTCTCTCTTTTACTGAGGAGGAAAGTACTTCCTGAAGCCTCCCAATGGTCTTTGCTTTATATCTTTTTGGCCAGAAATGAGTCTTCGCCCTTAGACAAATGGCTGGCAAAGGGGGCTGTTACTGCCATGACTGGCTTGGGCTGACCAGGACTATTTCCCTGGGAACTGCAAGGAAGAAGGAACATTGCCTTTGGATATGCACCCGCCACACAATCCTAAGGCCAGGGGCTCAGGAGGCTCCATGACCACCATTGCTAGAACACCTGCAGAAGGGAAGATAGTCAACATCTATTCATCAATTCCGACAGCTTGCTTGTTTAGTACCTTCTGTGATCTCAGGCATGAGTTAGGTACCATAGGGTCGAAGGCCCTGTAGAATACAGGCTTGCACTTACTGTTTCATCTAAATGGGAAGAGTAGATAGATAGATGATACAGATACAGACATGTGTGTGTGCGTATAGATATGTGAACAGTTCAGTGAAAACATGAAACAGAAACTTAACAAAAGCCAGCATGTGACCGAATGGTCATAGGGCCCTACAGCAGATTCTTCTTGGAAAATTTTGTGAGTTTCTCTGTCCTACTCATGAGTCAATAGAAGCACTTTAAATTCTTGTTAATCAATGGGATTAATTTTGTATTTTCTATTACTATTATTTCTTTCAAATAAAATGCATATATTAATATTTCTCAATGATTCAGAGGCTTTTGTGCCAAGAAAATTATTTTTAGGTGTTAAATCAATGTTGCTGGCCTCCTAGAAAAAGTATTCAGTGCTTTGGCAAGAGATGTGAGCCCCAGCTATGAATTTAAGTATCAGCCCTGGTAGCTTTACCATGTATGGTTGACTTTTTTGCTGGGTTCCCTATGGATCTAAGCAGTATGGAAATCAAGTGGTGGCACCTTGCATTCAAGTTAAGCATGAACATTTATTTCAACAGTTACGTTTGAGGCATCTGAATAATGCAAAATGCTACAGCAGCTGCCAAAACTTTAGTTTGGCCTCTGACTAAAGACAGTCTTCTCAATCTGGACCAGTTTCTAGCATAATCCTGTGAGCAGATGAAACACAAGCACATACTTTCCTGATAATTTTGTGTTGATTCTATAACAATTTGGCTAGGAGTAGTTGTCATCATTTGAAACCAGCAATCCCCTCAAATAGTGATTGCTCTAGACCTCCAGATGGAGAACCTCCCCATAGCCCAGTAGCTTTGCTAAAATCACCATTTGGGAGGCCATTCTTTTTGTTGTTGGACTTTTGTTATATTGTCCTCCCAGAAAAGCTGATCTTATTTATCTCAGCTTCTTCTGAGTTGAGGGTTGGGGGGAAACAGGGAGAGTCATTCCCAACATGGTATGCCCCATGCATTTCTCAGCTCTCTTTTCATGGGATTGTTCTAATTCGAGTTGGGTGTAAGGGGTTTGCTGCCTCACCCCACCTTGTTTGGTATTTTAAATGCTCTTTGGCCCTAGTTGCGCTTCGACATGGTGACCCAATCCAGCTTAAAAAGAGACAGTTTGCCAGTCATCCATGGGTAGTTCTCATTCCCTGAGTGTTCCAGTAGCCCCTGGGTCAACATGCAATTGTGGGAAAATGATATGGATCTCTTAGCTAAAGGCAAATGGTAAAATGCAGATTGCAGAACATGCCTACCTTGTAGCTGGCTTTAAGTCTGTGTTTGAAAGCCCTGGCCTTCACAACCAAACTGAAACTCCAGCTGGAATCAAGAAAGTGCAATGGATATGGACGGTGGTACAAGGGACCCTGGCTGGAGTCACAGGCTTTGGGTACCTGATGGCAACACCACATATTCCAGAATGGTTGTCTGCTAAATGTTTACTAGAGTTGGGACTGGAGCACAGAGTGAAGGGAACGGAATATAATAGAAGTTTGTAGAGTTTGACAGCTCAGACTTGGAGTTAGGAATATCTGTGTTTATATCAAAACCCCGAGAGCTACTAGCTAGCGTGTGGAAACTGGAAGGTTACTTAGCTTCTGTAAGTGTTTTTTTTTTTAATCTGTAAAAGAGGAATAAAAGTTTGGAGTTAGATGGAAGTTATAAAAAAACAAGACTCAAATTATGTATAGAACTGAGAAGTCCAGGGGCAATCTGGGTTTCAGACAGGACTTAATCTAGGGGCAGGTACTTTCCTCCTTGTGGCAAGATGGTGTCTCAGTGCTCTAGGCCTGCAACTCTTACCCTTTCAGTAACTGTAATGAAGCATAAAAGTATTTCTTCCTTACCAGTACAAAAAAAAAAGTCCTGAGATTAACTCTTGGCTTATTAGGTCATTATGAACACTTGAATCAATTGCTAAGAACTGGGTCACTGCCCAAGCCCTGGGGCCAGGAAAGGGGGCAGCTCCACCCGAGTTACAAGAACAGACAAAAGGAAAGGGATGATTTTTTTCCAAATGAAAATAAATCATAGTGCTAGTACCAGAGGAAGCGGGATGGATGCTGGGCAGGCCAAAACAATAGATGCCTGCTGAAGAAGCACTCCATTCCCAGGTCATCCTTGTTAATAAGGAAGTGGGAGGGACAAGAACCAAAGACATTTATTTATAAGGATCCGGACCAGGGTCAGGCATCAAGCATGAGCAACTCTCTACCCTGCCTTTCTACACAGTATCACAGTCTTTATATGGTAGAAATTTGGTTGCAGCTTCTATGTGACATACGTGTGCTTTAAACTCTCAAAGCCTCAAACTGTGCTTAATTACTATGATTATTTTCTTAAGGTTTTGGTATTTTTCCTCTGTATATCCGATGTGCCTCTTGGCTACAGATAATCCAGACAGTGGTTGCTGTCTGTGTGCATGTGAGGCTAGAGTCCAAAATGTGAGGCTAACGGCCACTACCGACAGATGAAGCGGCTTCCTCAGGGGCAGAGGCACAGGGTCAGGTGACACAGGCTGGCACCTCGAGAATCGGGGATGGGCTTTTCCTAGGAGCCACAGGGTTCATACTTTAGGGAGGCTTGGGAGCTGTTCAATCTCTGCACAATGGCTCTGTTCCTCTGGGGATAACCCAGCACAGGATACACCTCATGAACGAGGGTGGCAGTGGGATACACAGGTGCAGGGGCATCTTCTAACCCTGGACGGTGCCACTTAAGGGATGGATGTAAGACTGATTGTATAGGTGACATCCCTGAGGCTCAGAGAGATGGCAGGGTTCACTTCTGGACAGAGCAGCACAGCACTAGAATGAACATATAACACTGGGGAAAAGATTGTTAGTGAGAAATGCTCCACACAAACTCATTTCAAGAAGGAGTCAGAGAGATGGACTGTGCTTGGTGGTGGTGGTTCGGTGTGCTTCCCTCTCGGCTAGGCTGGGCTGTGGTGACAGGAGACGGGTACGGGGAAATTAAGAGAATTTTAGATGCATTGCTCAAAATGTAGGGGATTGGAGTGTCCAGACTTTGATGTGGGGTTAAGAGAAAAGGAGAGCCCTCATGGTGGGGCATAAATGGGCTCATTAGGTTGGAAGGGGTGGCTGTCCAAATAATTCCACCCACAAGTCCAAGCAGAGAGCCTGGGCCCAAGCAGAAAAGACAATTTCCTTCTTTAGCAATCAAAGGAATCCAGAGGATGTGCCCAGCCTTGGGCCAGAGAGAGAAGGAGAAAGAGGGAAAGCTTTGCTCTGAGGATGAGGTTTAGAGTGGAAGGAAACAAAAGACCACCCAGAAAAGGGGGCCTTTTCCTGTCCCAAGGTGGAGACCCAGGGGATGGTGCACAGTTATCTCAACCCTTTGAGTGCCTGTTATTCTCATCTGTAGTCAGGCCTAGCTGTGTATTTGAGCCAGCTGTTGCGGGGATGGAGTGATGAAGTGATGCTCAGAGAAAATGTGGGGCCAGCAGGGGCAGCCCAGCACTCAGGACTGAGGCCTTCAACAGGGAAGTCTTCTCTTCCTCCTCTTCCTGGGGTGGTGGCAGCTGGGAGTTAGCTGGAGAACCAACAGGTAGCATTATAGGAAGCTCCTGTAGGCCCCTTCAGCTGGTTGAGGGGCTCAGCTGGCCCCATGGCTAGGGATAGGTTGGTGTCCTATTTCCTGCCGGCCACTGTGAGGTCCTCCCAGCCCCCTACCCCAACCACATACACACCTGTAAACGGTGGAGCATTCCAGTCTCCAGCCCTACCTAGAGGAGCGATTTGTTCTCTGATTTCCATAGCACAGAAAAGAAAAGAAAAAGAAAAAATATCCAGAACAAAAAGTAAAACCACTTTAAACAACTAGGAGTTTTGTTTGGTTATCTGGAGAAGGGTATGTGCTGAGGGAGTGGGAAATGAAGGGTTCTTCATCCCTGGAGAATCGAAGTGAAGGAAAAGTCAGTTTGAAAGTGGCTCCCAAGATGACACAGAGGTCTCAACCCAGAATAAACTCCAAAAGCTATATTTTCAGTACAGAAAAGGAGGGTTTCCTAATGGAAACTTTGGCAGCACTCGTGCTTCAGCTCTGGCTTGGGGCAGTGTTGTGCTGCTGTTTATTTGAGACAAGGTGGTGGGGAGGGGTCCGTCTTGCAGTGTGTAGTCTTGGCAGTGCCCGGGCTCTCCCTCTGTTCTGTTTGGGAGCCTGGCCCATTGTGGATCCCTTGCTTCTGGCTCCAGTGCCAAAGGGTTCCTGCTGCCGTGCATCCCAGGTACCCACCATATGCTCCCTTTGTCTGTAAGAGAAGGTGCTGCTCTTTGCACCTGCCTCTTTTCCAGGGGGATTTTCTGCCTCCTGCTTGCACAGTAGGCATGTGGCCATGGGTGGGGAGGGCAAGGGGCTGACTGGAAGTGGAGGTGAAGGGTGAAGCCACAGGAGGTGCCATGGCACTTGTCTGCTCGGCCCCCTTGCCTCCGTACCCCCATGATGGTCTCCTGAAGCCTGGAGGCTCCACTTTCTGGGCTATGCTTGGACCTGGTAGGAAAACCATGGTTGGCTGTGTGAGAATGGCAGAGTATGGTGGGCCTGGGGCAGAGTGGTGGTGGTGGCAGAGGAAGGAACAGGGTGGTGTTGGGGTAGCCATAGGGACACTGGCTTTGCAACAAGACAGATGTGGGTTTGAATTTTGGCCCCAGCACTGACTGCTGATGACTTTGGGTACATAGCTTGACCTTTCTGAGGGCCAGTTTCTTGATCTTTAATACAGCCATAATCATACCTAGCCCAGATAAAGGCTCAGGACCTCCTGTGCTCCACAAAATATTGTGTGATTTTGAAAGCAATGCCTAGGCCATAGTTTAGGGAAGCCCAAATCCTTCTTCAGAAATAGGGCTTATGCTCATGTGGAGTCCTCTGTCCCAGCTGCCGATGGGAGCTGTAGCCTGTTTTGCCACCATCAGCCCACACTCAACACTCAGCTCCTGCCTCAGTTTCCACAAAACCCACTCACAGCAAGCACTTTGCAAGGTTGATATGCCTTATGGACAATCTGGGGATACTGAATAAACAGCACATTGTCTCATTCACAGTTCCTTCTCCTCTTTCTTTACTCCTATCCTCTTAGATTCTCAGAGTGCCCAATTCTTCCTCTATGCACAGGGTAATTCCACTCTCCCCATGTTCTGCTCCCAATATTGCAAACCCAAACTTCTGGAATTGCTTAACAGATTTCACCAGATCTAAATGTCTCTAAAAACAGTGGAATAGAAAATAACAAATCTACCACTGATAGTGCCTATTTCATAGCATTTTTATGAGTATTAAATAACGTGAAGTAATACTATCACCACAGTGACTAGCACATAGTGATTAATAGTTATAACCATTTGAACAAACCAGGGGTGAGTGTATCTGAGAATCCAAGAAGGATATTGACACATTGGTGGATCAAAGAACAGATATTGGGGTCAACATATTTTGCTGTAATCTCACCAGCATTTCTACATCTTTTTTTTTTTTTTTTTTTTGAGACCGAGTTTCGCTGTTTTTACCCAGACTGGAGTGCCGTGGCGCGATCTCGGCTCACCGCCACCTCCGCCTTCTGGGTTCAAGCAATTCTCCTGCCTCAGCCTCCCAAGTAGCTGGGACTACAGGCGCGCACCACCATGCCCAGCTAATTTTTGTATTTTTAGTAGAGACGGGGTTTCACCATGTTGACCAGGATGGTCTCAATCTCTTGACCTCGTGATCCACCCACCTCGGCCTCCCAAAGTGCTGGGATTATAGGCGTGAGCCACCGTGCCCAGCCGCATTTCTACATCTTGTTGATGCTTTGTGAAGTGGGCAATACAGGGAGACAAAGTGACTGGCCCAGATTCACTAAGGGGAAATGGCAAGTGTTTATTATGGATCAACATGTGTGAACTATAGTGGGAGGGGGTAGAATGGGGCAGAGGGAGAAGTTGATCAGCAAACTCTATTGGGACCTCTGGAGCATACACAGCCACAGAGGTGTCCATTTATGGGTCTTTGTACCCCTGCCACTGTCATCTGTTGCACTTGGGCTGCCTGGAAAGGAAAGAAAGAAATGTCCTTGGGCAAAGCGGCTCTCTATGGCAAGCACACTCTGAAGGAGCTGGAGGCAAGTCCTGCATCTCCAGTCCCACTACATTCTTCATCTGCAAAATGGGTACCGACTTGCAGGACTAAAGTAAGGTAGTAGGTGTGCCTGCCTTCCATAAACGCTGGTTAGCTTTAAGGGCACTGTGGGCACTCTGTCTAGCAGGCAGCCCTGGCTGTGGGAGCCCCTCCTAATAGAGCTGCCAGAAGCCCTTTCTGATAGGACTAACTCCCCAGGAATGTCAGGGTGGTGACTCTGGAACACTTAGAGTTGGTCACTTTGAAGATGATCATCATGTTGCATTGCCACTGCCCTTCATTCAGCTCCTTCACATTAAATTGATCAGAACAAGGGGTCTCTGATCAAAAACATTGAACTTAAATACAGGGGTCCTCCAGAAAAAAAGAAATGCTGAAAGAAGCTGCATTTCCTTTTTTTCTAAGGACTCTGAATACATTTGAGACTAGTATCTTACTCTTCTAAAGCCAAGCAGCCCAAGCTTTCTATTCCGTGTTAGTCAGGATTAGTTAGTAAGAGTCATTTCAGACCAAGTCAAGTCGGGGGAGATGATTAGAATGATGCTTGTAGAGATTATCACAATAATGGCCCCCAGTGAATTATACTTCCTGAGAACAAGCCCTAGTGTAGTCATCTCCTACACTGACTCTGGGCCTAGCCATGTGGCCTGTTTTGGTTAATGTGACATCAGCTAATGTAACACAAGCAGAGGCTTGGTAAGTGCTTGCTCACAGGGATTTGCTTGAAGCTCTGACTGACTGGCCTCCTTGATGATGAGAGACCAGGTGAAAGAGAGGCTCTGCCCTTCCAGCCAACCCTCCTGCTGCATGTAGCCTAGGTGAAGCCCGCAGAGACTCCCAGCTGTCCTACAGAGTCACGAGAAATAATAAATTGCTGTTATGATGGTTTTTTAAATTGAGGTGAAATACACTATAACAGAAAATTCACTATTTTAGGGTATGTAATTCATGGCATGCAGTATCTTTATAATGTTGAGCAACCACCACCTCTTTCTAGTTCTAAAACATTTTCACCACTCCAGAAGCAAACCCTGTACCTGTTAAGCAGTCACTTCTCATTTCCCACCCCCTCTAGCTCCTGGCAACCACCCATCTGCTTCCTATCTCTATGGAGACACTTTTGTGACTGGCTTCCTTCACTTAGCATAATGTCTTCCATGTTCATCCATGTTGTAGCACATATCACTACTTTATTTCTTTTTGCACTCAAATACATGTATACCAGTGTTCATAGAAGCACTATTCACTATAGCCAAAAGGTGAAAACAGTCTAAATGTCCATTAACTGATCAATGCATAAGCAAAATGTGGTGTGCCCATACAGTTAAATATTACTGAGCGATAAATTGCTGTTATTTTAGACCATCAAGTTTTGAGCTGGTTTGTTAACTGTAGTAATAGATAACAGAATGTTTAAGGTGGTTGGATAATAAGAACTATTACATCTTACACTGTTTTTCCATGCAATGTACTATGTGAAGCACTTTGCGTGAATTCTGCTTTAATCCTCACAATTACCCTGTGGTTTAGGTACTAATATTGACCCCAGTTCATAAATGGGAAAACTGAGAAATTTGATATTTGCCCAGTGTAACCCAGACAGTTCAATTCCACAGCTCCTGCCTTATTCATTCATTGTATTATAGTCTAGCCATAAATGAGAGGCCTACACTGGAAGACCTAACTAAGGACATGAGTTTGTGGCTTTGCTGTGAAAGGGACACCATTCTCAGTTTTTTTATATGGTTCATAATGAATATCACTGGTAGAAATGATCAACAGAAATTAAAGCCATTAGTGGTTAAAATCTAATCTCATCTGTGCAGTCTGACTTGGGAACATTGAACTTTGTAGAACAATGTCTATGTTCTTATATATAGTAAATTTTCTTATTATGTATGAGAAATCTTACAATCTCCTATATATAGTAAGTTTTCAAGGGCAAAAGTTACAACCAGAATATTTGATATAAACAGACCAATTGAGAAATGGGTCAAGCTTTATATAAAATTGGCATAGGAAAAAATTAATCCCAATCAAATAACTTCTGTTAAATAAAATATGAATTAAAAACATTAAAGAGGATTTAACTAGGCTATTTTAAGAAGGTTGATCAAGGAGTCAAATGGACTTAACGGCATTTTCTCCAGAAAATTCTTTCTACAAAAACCTATCCATGATGACATAATTTTGGTTTTAATGGTATTATTCTTAGGAGTCAAAATATTCTTAGGAGAGAACATCTTTCAGAGTCAGACATCTTTTATCTTGTGTAAAGATTCTTTGGAAGGTAAAAGTGCTATCAGAAGGTGAGTATAGTGTCACTCTGGGATGCCAAGACAGATTTGTAAGATCCAGACTCTGGAAAATAAGTGCACTGGCATTTAGAGTCAGACCGCGAGATGCTAAGCTTGACTTATGATGCAAGGTGAGGAGGTGAAGGCTGGTGAGGAGGGGGTCAGGAATTCACCCCAATGAAGGAGAGAGTCAGGTTCTGGTGTCCATTTTGAGACACATGTTCTACATCAGGGAGGAAAATGGCACATGGAGAAGACATATCTTGTGGCCTAATGGTTAGGAAGCTTGATTGAAACTCCAAAAGAGGGAGCCTTATTCCTTAAGAGAACAAAGAGCTCACTGGGTGTGTGGTCATCTCAGGTAACCACGTTACCCAATGCAGCAGAAGTAGGAACCCAGTAGCAATACCTAGCTAGTAGCAAGGATATGGGAGCAAGAAGTCCTTGGAATTGCTATGAAGGGAATTTGCAATTGGCTGAGGTAGGATTGGGAGTAGAGGGAGAAGAACAGGGTTGTTTATCCGTAGGTCAACATATCAGAGGCCTATAGATTTTTCAGGTATTGTAAAAATATTTATTAACTATTAATACATAAAGAAAATTTCAAAGCAAAAATAATTAAATGAATAATTAGGTGTTTTCAAAATGTAACATTAGGCCATTCATCTAATAATGGATTATGTATAGGCCTCATATAGTTATAGGTAAATATGAAAGGTTTGGATCATAACAATAAAATAATTTATTCTTAACAAACTCAAAATTGAACATCCTTTCAAAAATTTATAGCAAAACAATGTAGAATAATATATAATATAGATAACTATGTATAGAACTCTGTAACTCTGTCTCTCCATCTACCTATATGAGTCTCTAGATGAAGGCTATGGGTATATTTAAATATGGTTGACTTGATATAGGAGTGATTTAGGGCCTACGGGGTGTTCGTGTGACACAAAGTAGATGTGGGGCACATGATATGAATGTGAGGTAAGGGGTAGTTTGCTTGTTAACAGAACTGGATATAGTCCAGAGCCTTATTAATTAGTCCCAGAGCTTGTTGAGGCTGGTATGGCCTAGGAAACAAGAAGTGTATACGGTATAAGAATTAGAGCAGAAAAAATTCTAAGGAGTACACAGAGGAAAAATAGATATAGGCTTTAAAATTATGAATGTAGATTGAAGCTCCATGATATGCTAGGTGCCAAATTAGGTTTTAAAAAAATCCCCAATCCACACCCTGAGACCTTTGTGTGAATAGAGGGTGTTAGGGGCCCTTTTGTCCCTAGGGTCCCACCACTCAGGGACTGGGATTGGTCACTGAGCCTTCTATTTCCCAGACAAAATACAGTACCTGGTTCACAGTAGGCACTTAGTACACAAATTCAATGTAATTGGAACATCACATGCAATTGGAACATCTATGGTGGACAGGCCACATCCCTTGTAATCATGGAAGCATGGAAAACAGGGCAGAATTATAGGGATAGTCTATCCAACATTGCATTCAATGGGATCCAATTCAAGATGGAATGGATGCAGATTCATCACAGGGAGAAAGAAAGAGATATTCTCTAGAGAGAGAAAATCCTTAAGCTGAGCCCATTATCACCTCTTCGTGCTGCATGGGACCAGAGCCTTGGAAATGATACTGCTCCTCTTGTTCCTAGAGAAGCTAGCTAGGCCTGGGCAGCTGGCTGTGGACTGAGCAGGCAGATTGAAATGCAGGGAGCACTAATTTGTTAGGAATCCCTGAAGCTCCTTCTGTCACTGGCCATTACTCATGTCTTAGGAGCTTGCTTTACGTGGGCCTTCTTTCATTCAATGAACACATCCATAAACCTAATGCCTTTGCTTTTTAAGGGGAAAGCATGTAAGTCAAGGGCTATATCAAGTAGATCCTCACACTGAGCATTGCACCCTGCCCCCTGTTCATCTTGTTTCATGCCAGTGGGTTGGCTCCTGGAGACCACAATTAACTGGTGCACCATCACTTTGGAGAGAAATCGAAAGTTCTGGTTTCCAGCCTCAATGCCAATTCCTCTGAAACGGGGACCTCTCCCCTTGATGCTTTAGAAGCCAAATGGATAATGGAAACACTTCCCTAAAAGTGTTGAAAGAGGGATCCTTCACAAACACCACTCTTCTCAAATTCAAGGAGAACTTAGATGAAATTCATGTCTCCATTATTTTATTATAGAAAATCTTGCAGTCACTTGCAGGACATTGTTGGAAATCTGCACAAAAGGTCTACATCCCCCTTATTTTTGCACCAGGTGACTGTTCCTGTCCATTCTAACTTTGCCCACCTTTTTGCCTCTGCTCCCCATGCATTTAGAATCCTAGAATATCAGACCTGAGAAGAATGTAGAAATTGCCTTATCTAACCCTTTGTTTTTTTCCCCTTGAGGCCCAAAAGGATAAACAAAATAGCCAATAGTAATTCAAGTTGGCATCAATCATGGCAGTGGCTAAGATTGGTCCATAGAGAGCAGAACCATTTCCACCAGGGTTCTGGATTTGTGTTCCTTGTTTTTCAAGCAAAGAAACTGGACCAAAGACTCTTTAGTGACACACCCAGCTGAACCCCAGGATCTTATCTGAAGATGAGTGGAAATCAGCTACATCGCAACCTCAGGGATACAGATTGAATAGAACCAAGCTTCATGGATACACAAGCGTTGCTTTGTGAACCAAGCATGATGCTGAAAGGTGTATATATATATAAAATACTTTGTTAACAACTATATCTTTTGAGCATGAAGACAGTTGGCAAGTATAAGGAAATTAAAGGAATCTTTTGGTGAAGCAAGTTAGCATTTATTAACCTTGCTTTTATCATAAGTCCAGATTTTTACAAACCATGAGAATGTGTTTATTTGAATATCTTATGAAATTAAAGGAATCTTTTGGTGAAGCAAGTTAGCATTTATTAACCTTGCTTTTATCATAAGTCCAGATTTTCACAAACCATGAGAATGTGTTTATTTGAATATCTTATGAAACCCCTTGGATCTGGTAACCTCTCCATGTCTTTATTTTCTCATCTATAATATATTGATATTCCTCAGCATCCCATGATAGGGTGAGTATGAGGTTACAACGTGCTAGGCTATAAAGGTGGTATTGGTTCCATTGCCTCTCACTGATATTATCGGCAGTTTCCATTTTTTTCGTGGCCTTTTGCTGATGCTAGTTGGAAAGCTCCTTTCCTGAAACATTGAATATAGATGAGAAGTGGGTATGAGAGGGTCTCAAAAGTTCTCCGCATGGTGGAAAAACTGTTCACAGTTAGAAGAAGCCCAAATGGAGGGTGTGATGTTCCAATTCCATTGAATTTGTATACCAAGTGCCTACTGTGAACCAGGTGCTGTACTTTGTCTGGGACATAAAGGGCTCTGTGACCAGTCCTTGTCCTTGAGTAGTGGGGTCCTAGTGACAGTGGGTCCCCTGAGCAAGACAGGGCCCCTGTCAGAGCCCTGCTTGGAGACAGCAAAGTGACTCTCCCATCTTGAGACTCTGTTTGTTCCATCAAGAGCCATTTTAAATCAATGTACTTTTATTGTATTGAGGTGGTTCCAGCAGAATCAGTCAGATGTATCCTGAAGAGTAGGGAAGGTAAGAGACATGTGGGAGAAAGACGTAGAAATAGTTACTTGAAGCTGGAATTCTGTGATGTTCAAGTCAAGAGGCTTCTTTGCAAGAGTTCTGGTCAAGCTTTCACTCTGTAAAGTAAGGTCTCCCCAGCTTTCTGCCAGCACTTTTTCTGAAGGTGAGCTCAGGCCTTCATATCCTTCCCTTTGGCTCCCACAATGCCAGTAACCATGACAGGTGGCACCTGGCCATGGCAACAGTCTAATTTTCTAGAAAAGCCATTCTGAAAATCTTACCATGCTTAAAGGAGCACTGACAAATAAGCAGCCTTCAGGATGCCACTTCCTAAAATCCATCTCTAGCGAGGCATAGCTAACAAAATGTGTATGGCGATTATTTATTCCGCCAGAGTCCCAGGGTGATGGAATCAGTTGCATGTGAAATTTGCTTTGACAAACCATGCTGGGTTATGTAAGCCTTCTGCTGTGCTCCAGACTGGGAGATTCCACTGTCGACTGAAGCTTCTCATCAACTCTTCCTGCAAATGGCAGGAAATAGATTGAAGTCCTTGTCAGGCTTTCAGTTCATGCACTGTTTCCTGGGACTGCAGTCAGAAAAGCCACTGAATAATGGGACATTTAAAGGACTTCAAGATACAGGGCAAAATGCTATTGCTTCCCAGGTGAGAAGCCAGGTGCTGCTCCTATGAGGAATGTATGGGGAGGCATGGATTGTGCTAGTGGTAGGGATTCCAGGGTCTCAGAGAACACTGTCAGATCAGGGCTTTGTTGCTCAGTGTGTGTCCCAGTTTCTTCAATTTCAAAAGGTAAGAAATCATACCTGCCCTGGAAATTCTGAAACCCTAGACCACTCATAGTTTATTATTGTTGCTCTCTGTTGATGTTTACAAAGCAACATGTTGGAACTTCATGGGTGTGATTTTGTAGCATGGAGATGCATCAACATGTTCCCAGAACAGAGGACCTGGGGCAAGTGGGTAATTTACTTTGATTCAAGATAGTAAAATTTTTTAAAGAGATCATAAATGTCACATGATCTGTGTCTGTTAGGATTGGGTCCAGCTGCTAGAATAGAAACCATAAATAACAGTGGTTTAAGTGATATAAAGGTTTGTTTTCTCTCAAATAAAATAAATCTTAAATTCAGGGCTCAACCACAGGTCTCTAGCTTCCATGGCCCGTGATGGCTTTTGGTGCACCAGCCATCACATCTGTCTTCTAAGCAGAAGGGTGGAGACGAACAAAAAGAATGCCTCCTGATGAAATCCGTCTTATTTAAATGAGCCCCACCAGATAACTTTCCTTTCCTTTTTGGCCATCCGTAACTGCAAGAGAGGCTTATATATGTATTATTTGAGCTGGGCACACTGCTGTTCAGAATATGTTGGGCTGGCCACAGGCAGGCTCTGCCGTATCATCTTTAGGGGCAGCCTCTGAAGCTTATATGGAAGGAATGTTGCTTTAGAACATAGATATAACTGATTTGAATCCTGACTCTATTGCTTTTTAGTTGCGTGACAATGGGCAATTTATTTTGATTTCCTGGACGAGTTTCTTTAGCTATAAAAATAATAATTCCATCTTATGGAGCTGTTATAAGGATTAGATGTGACAGCTCTTGTAAAGTGCTCAGCACAGTGCCTGACATTTGAACAGTAAGTGTTCAGTAAATGTTAGTGCCCCTTCTTTGCCGCCCATTGGAGTGTACTATTTACTCATGTGGAGGCTTCGACTTCTGGCTCCTTGGCTGCAGCCCATAGTACAGATTCCCTGATGCAGAGGGCCTAGAAGTATGACAACCATATTGTTAACAATTCCAGCAGCAATAAGAGCTGGCATGGCTCACGTGCTGTGCCTCCTCCGCACCAGGCGCTGTGCTGGGTGGTTTACCATTATGTCATTTAACTGGTGCTGTGGCAGACACCTTTCCTGCTCTGCCCAGATCCTTGAGCCTCTTTACCATGATAACCCTCCTAATGGCTCACACCTGTGATTCTGCCTGAGCGCTTCTGGGGCCTCTTTGCCCACTGTACAGAGAGCCAGAATACCTGGGCCAACCTAGCCCTCAGCCAATAAGTGACCAGGCAAGAGTTTGGAAACTCAGCTCGCTTGCATGGGTCAGGACAAACTCTGAGAAATAACATCCTCCAGAGTGCTGGTGGCATCAGGCTGGGAAGCTGTATCATGCTTTGTTTCACTTGGTTCCTGCCCACTTCCCCAATTTCCTTAGTGGGAGCATGTCGTAAATAAATCCCATGCATTTGAATCCTTCTCTCAGGATCTGTTCTGAGGAATCTGACCTAGTTCACACCCCAAGCTCCATGAGGTAGACCTATAACGAACCCTTTCCCATTTTACAGAAGAGAAAACAAGCTTAGACAGTTTGGGTAACTTACCTGAGGCTGCACAACAGTTAAGGTGGCAGAATTATGATTTGAACCCAGGTCCCCCTAGCAGCACCCTGCAATCTTATCTTCCAGCTGTGTATTTTCTCTGAATGGTGGCCCAGGACCTGGAGGGACAGAGTACAAAGGATTTTGGCATGTTGAATTCCTTAAGCAACCTGCTGGTAAGGTGGGCCCTATTGTGTCTAAGGACACTGACAATAGCATCTATGCTCTCTGCAAAGGTTCTGTCAAGGGCGTCCTGAAACTTCAGCTCGTTTTATTAAGGTTTGATCCCCCTCAGTGTTGGGAAGGGAGCAATGGAACCGTTGGAGAGGATGGGGATGTGTGTTGTGCCTGGCAAGTCAGAGTGGCCCAGTCCAGCCTGTGGTTGGTGGGGTACAGAGGCCATGACAGTCCAGTCTCTGCCCTGCCCCTCTCCCAGAACACCCTGCACTGGCCTGGCATGCCAACGTCAGATCTGCCTAGAAAATTGGGCTCACTTCTCACTGTTTGGTTTCCAAGCCATGTTGGCTTTCTCTCGGAAAGAGCAGCTCTTGGACTTACCATTTCCAAAAGGCTGGGAGTTCATTCCTTTCCCTCTCTTGGCTTGAGGAGACTGTCAACACCATTTCCATTGAAGGGTACCGGGAAATAATAAAAGCAGCAGTAATAATTAAATAACTACAAAAGTTCCTCATCATCTGAGACTGAGTTCACATATCAGAAGAAATAAAAGTCACTTGAAAGTGACTCCACTTAAAACGTTGACCAGAAGGATTGTGGTAAATAGTAAAAACAACAACAAAACCCAAAAGCAAAACACAAACAAAAAAGCACAACAAATGTCTTGTTGTGATTTTGCCTAGAAAAAAAGCTAAAAACTATAAAACAAGCTTATTTTATGTTGAACAGAATTTAAGTTGTAATATCAACTATCAGCTAATTCTTAATGTATAAAATAAACTTTATATGTGAAAATTTTCCAACAAAATTATGATTGCCTCTACCAGATTCTTCACATTTAACTTTTGTAGCACAATCCCCCAAAAGGATAATTTTTATAAAATTCAACTAATTTTGAATTTTTATCATTTTCTGCAAGAGCTTCTTTTAAGTTTATGGTATGAAAATCATTTTTTTGAAGCATCACTAACCTTACCTTTTTCTTTAATTCTTTGGGAATTGGCTACCTCTGTTGCAGACTTCCTGGTCAGTGGCTTAGCTGCCTAAATTAAGAAGCCTCCAACATGTAATCCCAGCACTTTGGGAGGCCGAGGCGGGTGGATCACGAGGTCAACAGATCGAGACCATCTTGGTCAACATGGTGAAACCCCGTCTCTACTAAAATTACAAAAAATTAGCTGGGCACGGTAGTGCGTGCCTGTAATCCCAGCTGCTCGGGAGGCTGAGGCAGGAGAATTGCCTGAACCCAGGAGGCGGAGGTTGCGGTGAGCCGAGATCGTGCCATTGCACTCCAGCCTGGGTAACAAGAGCGAAACTCCGTCTCAAAAAAAAAAAAAGAAGCCTCCAACATCACTTTCACTGACCTCATGAAATCTCTCATTTATTGCCAGATTTGCAATTCCGTTTTGCCATATATTTGCACAGCATTTCCAAATAAGGTCAGATATTGTGGGTACCAGACCATCAGGAAGGGACAGATCTGTGCTTCTGGCAAGAAGGAGTGCTTCTTGTAAGGAGGTTTGGAGTAGGGACCAATTTTATAGGTACTGTGAATATTTTTGTGATATGAAACCTTTCACCATGTTGTATCATACCATGTTTCAGGCACTTGCATAATTAATATTGTAGTGACAGGGCCCTCTTTTTATATTTGTGCAGTGTTTGTAAGTCTACAAAGCACTTTGACATTTCGTTTGATTCTTAGCACTGCCTATTGAGGAACCACCATTTTCTGGATGACTTTTCTGAGAGCCAGAAAAGTTAAGTGACTTGCCCAAGGTCCCAGAGCTGCTTGAGATGCAGAGCCAGGGTTGGAACTCAGGTGTGTCAGTTGTCTGTCCTGCCTCTTTCTCTGACTCCAAGAGGAGCCCTGAAATATGCTTAAGACATGCCCCAGACCTTTAAAAGAAAGAATTAGATATTTCTAAAAGATACACCAAAGTGCTCACGGTGGAAAAAAGTCAGTACATCTTAGCATACCTTGAATTAATTTTAAGGTTTACTCCTATATTTTAAATTATGTTTTGTGCAGGTTATATTTTTTTATTCAAACTTTCTCTAAAAGTCCCCACCTGGCCCTGTTCACCCAGGCACTCAGAAGAGCAACTGCAGACCCTGAGTGGAGGCTTGGGATGGGCAGGAACCTGGATTCTGTCTTGGTCCCTTCCTCTTAGCCAGAAGGCCTATATAAGGCAGAATCTGGCACTTGGCACTCTTCAGATCTAGCTCCGTATGTACGTTAAAAAGCCCCCTTAACAAAGCTAATTTCTTAACTTCACCAGAATCAAAATTAGCTGCTCTGCTTGTAGAAGAGTCTGCCCTGGGCAGAAAACTCCCTCTCTGGTCCAGAAGTGCTATTTGGCTTACCTTGGCAACATCATTTAATTAAGGTCAGCAACCCTCTTAATTACGCACTATTCCTTAAGCAACAAGGTATTGCTTCATTCATCAGAATTTTATCTCCTAGTTATACTAATAAGAGTCCCTTTGGCCTACTCCACTGAAACCATCAACAAGAATAAATCTGAACATTTGCTATTACTGCAGTGCCATCCATTCGTTAGGCCTTGTTTTATTAGTCTCCTGCAGTTTGGAGCTGCCAGAAAGTGGGCAGTCAGCTTCCATCGAAGATTGGAATGTTACTGCCAGCTAGGCAGTCTCAGTGGCTGGGCCTGCTCTGAGGCAGACCAGGGAGGGAGGAGGAAGGCCCTTGGGAGGGTCCTGGGGGAGGGCAGGGAGGAAGGTGTTGCTCTTCATCCAATCACTTCTGGCAGGTGAAGCATTCTCTCTCCCATTTCTTTCCAAGGATGTGACCAGAGAGACCAAGGACTCCTAAGAATCACCCGGTTTATTCCTGTTTCTCTAACACGCTGGCTCCCACGTGCTGGCCTTGGACCCAGGGAGGACTGAAGGGTTACTGCAGTAGGCCTAGGAAGCCACAGGCACATCCAGCACCACAGGTTTTCAAATGTTTCCAGATGCCTCTGGGATGAATAAAATAAAAAACCAAGAGCTATTGATTCACGGCTGTTGTATCAACGGCCTTGTGTGAGACTTCTCTTCAGCTTTCAGAGACTTCTTTTCTGTGAGAATCAAGCTCCTTCCCCCAGTAGAAACTGGCCCCTGGTTCCTGGCCCATGTTTATGTCACATGAGACCCTCCTGCCCGGTCTCAGGGAATTGGATCCAGGGCAGATGCCTTGCCTAAGCTGAGCCAACTAGAGCCTCCCTTTTAGAAACTGGAAATTGGGATTCAAAGATAGCTTTTGGGTGCAGGTTAGCGGCCAGTGGCAATATGTAGCTGGGAACTGTGGGGTGGCACCACCTCCTCGTCACCCCAGTTTCAGCATGGGAAGCAGGGATGCAGGGGGAAAAGAGTGCTGCAAGAACCTGAAATAGAAACTGAGACAACATGCAGTCGGACCCTGACTGCTGTCCAGCTCTGGCTTCGTACCTCCCAGAACTGCCTCTGTAACCTAGAAGTCTTTCCAGTACATTAAAAATTGATCACAGTAGCTCATGCTGGTTTCCATAATTTCAACAAAGTAAACTTTGACAAAAGTCACTTCTTGATATTATATATTTTCTCAATAATGGATATTGAAATAAAATAGTTATTGTGGGAGATCTTAATTTTTATACACAATAAGGGTGTCAATGCTTAATAAAAATGTTTTGGAAGGTTGAGAGTCCCTGCTTTGCCTAAAAATCCTCCAGAGAAGGAAATGTATCAGTTACAGAAGATAATTCATGCAAAACACTCAGCTCAGCATCCTTCACAGATTAAGTACTCAATAAGGATTAGCAATTATTTTCTTCACCACACAGACTCATGACCAGTACTCACAATGCCCAAGTCCTAGAAGACCTTCCTAAAGTCTTTTTCAGACTGAACTGTTATGATTTGAGCATGCCCCTCCTCACCCCAAAGCTCTTTGCAGCCACAGTGCATCTGCCCTGCTTTTAGGAGTAGAAAGAGCATGCGTTGGAATTGGTTTTAGGTGGGATGTGGTCTCATAAGCATCACCTGGAGAATGTTTCGAATTAAAAAATTCCCAGGCCCTATCCAAGATCCATCGAATAGAAGCTCCAAGGAGGAACCTAAGAAGCTATACTTTAACAAATGCTCTGCCAGGTGCAGTGGCTCACGCGCATAAGCCCAGCACTTTGGGAGGCTGAGGTGGGCGGATCGCGAGGTCAGGAGATTGAGACCATCCTGGCTACCACAGTGAAAGCTACTTTCTACTAAAAACACAAAAATTAGCTGGGCGTGGTGGCACGTGCCTGCAGTCCCAGCTACTCGGGAGGCTGAAGCAGGAGAATCGCTTGAACCCGGGAGGCGAAGGTTGCGGTTCGCCGAGATTGCGCCGTTGCACTCCAGCCTGGGCAACAAGAGCTAAACGCCGTCTCAAAAAAAAAAAAAAAAAAAAGCTCCAAGTGATTCTCATCAGGTAAGTGTGGGAAACACTGATATATGAGGATTATAAAACCCATCTCTAAGTGGACAAGCCACAGGCCTGGGGTGATGTCTTAGATGCAAAACAAATCACACCATGCTTTTTAACCTTAGGTGCATTTTTGTTTGCACAGTTACCATCTTACCCATCCCCCTTGCAACAGTACCAAGATTTCAATTCCATTTTTGTCTTCTTTCCCACTAAGCCCAAGTGCTTCTGGAAAGCTGACCCCCTATTACCACGTTGGGGGTGAGTCCTGACTAATACAAACCAGTCAGGTATATTAAATTTCCTGGGTCAAATGTGGGTACATAACCCAAGCAAGTCTCATCAGGGGAAATTTTAGGACCTGTTGCTTAGAAGGTGTTTTAGTCCATTTGTGTTGTGATAACAGAATATTTGAGGCTGGGTAACTTATAAGGCAAAAAGGTTTATTTGGCTCATGATTCTGAAAGTTAAAGATTGGGCGTTTGATGAGGGCCTCAGGCTGCTTCTACTCATGGCAGAAGGTAAAGGAGAGCTGGCCTGTGCGGAGATCACATAATGAGAAAGGAAATAAGAGAATATGGGAGGTGCTGGGTCCTTTTTAAACAACCAGTTCTTGAGGAAGCTAATAGAGTAAGATCACTAGCTCTTGAGCGAGGCATTGGTCTATTCCTGAGGGATCCACCTCCTATTGGGGCCCACCTCTAACATTGTGGATCAAATTTCAACATGAGGCTTGGAAGGGACAAACATCCAAACTATAGCAGGAGGGTGTGGTATAAGCCTGTGAGGCATGGAACTGCAGCAGCTGTTTTGCCACCGTGAGGGAAATAGCTTCAGAATGACTCTGACACTATGGTAAGCAGAGCAGATAATAGAAAATAAACCAGGCCCTTACTGACATTATTAAGATGCCAAGGCTCAGCTTATGTCTGTACTTTTCATTTATGGGGATTAAAGAATTTCTTTTATGGTTTTAGTTACCGTGAGTTGGGTATTTACTTGCAACAAAGAGTGCTAATAGGTGTGCTTTACACATCTTAAAAAACCAGTAAGTTTATTGCATGTATTGATGCAAATTGATGAAGGCCTTAAATCCTTGGCTGATCCTCAAACAAGAGGGAATGGATTTGAATTTCAGCAAGAAGGATTTGGGTTAGGAAGAAAGAAAGCTTGTCTTCCCATAAAGACTTTTTGAGGTATTTAAAAGGCTCATCCAGGAAAGTTTTAAGAATTTCCCATTCTAGAGATTTTCAAAAAGAGAGGGTGAATTTTCTAGGATAATTTCAGTCTTGTCCTGCAGAGCAGGGGAGGGATAGAATAATTGTCCTCATGTAGGATCTCGTCTACTCCATGACTTTATAAAATTGTCCAAACTTTACTCGGGACCTGATTCCGGATTTCAGTTATGAAATTCTTGCTCTGCTAGAGTTTCTCAATGACATTTCACAAATATTCTCATGAGCAGACCCACCCTGATACCTTCTCCTGAGCTGCTGAGAAATGAAAGAGTTTGTTTTCTTCCTTATCCTTGACTAACCAGATGTGTCACTTGGCTACCCAGGAATATTTTTACTGCAAACGATGCTGTTTCCACTGACCCTAATTCCAAAGCCGTTACAGACAAAACCAGAAAAAACACCGTATTCTGGTTTGTTTGATTTTCTGATGTGGACTTAATGAGGCAGATATTATTCCAGGGCCTTAAATCTTTCCCACTAAAATGTCCCTCGGCACCTAAAGCCTGCTCCTTTATTCAGTGAACACAGCAAGGGTGCAGTGGAGATGACAGTCAAAAAAATGATTTCTTTTTTCTATACAGGGTGCCAAAAGGACAGGAGTACTCGCCTGTGTTGGTAGAATGGCAGTAAGGGGCTAGCTTTCAGTTTGTTCCTTCATTTGACATTTATGGTGCTAGGCATGGGGTAGCTGGAGTTGAATCAGACACTGTCCCTGCCATTGACAGACTCACAGTCTAGGAACAGAGTCACATCAGCAGCCACCTAGAAGATGAGAGGTGTGAGCAAAGCGATGGGGGAGTGAAGGGAAGGGGCCGAGAATCTGCCAGCAGGAGGCTTCTGAGAGGAGTCCAACCTGCTTGGCTCTCCGCAGATACATTCGCTGAAGAGAACTGAAAATAAATCTTGTCTTGGAGTTAGAGCTATGACCTCTTAGCCCCAGCTCTGTTTTTTTCATTTTTTTGTAAATCTCATACAAGCCACTAAATTTTCCTGAGCTTGTTTCCTCAGCAGGAATGCAGAGGTCATCCACCTACCTCATGGAGCATGTGAAAGGGGTTTGTGAACCATAATGCCTGTGAATCATTGCACATGCTTTCCCTCTGTGAGGCCAGAGGGGATCAGGAATCTCCTCCAAGAAGAGACTGTGGGCAGAGGGGGAAACCCCATGTGTGAGGGAGGGGAATGTCATGGAGGAGACAAGCAGATTCTTCAGGAATATGGGCCATTGCTGGTCTCTCTTTACAGCATGAAAGAGCAGAAAGCTCAGGCTATTCTAGATGATGGGGTCAACCATTTCTAACAGTGGGGGGCAAGAAAATAAAAATTCCAATTCTGCCTCTCTGGTCTATCAGAAAGGCTCAATTTTTCTGCTTGACTGTTTTATTTCGCCCTTTGAAAGCTCAGTAACATTGGACAGAACACGCTGCATCACCATGGAGACATGCACCTGCCAGGTGCTTGGCTGGGCAGGACAAGCAGGCATGTGGATGCCGACTCTGTATAGCCACTTCAGAGACACCAGGAAGGCCCCAGCGTGTTACTGTCTCCCAGGCCCTCAGGTCTTGCTTTTCACCGTCCCCCCTCCACTCTTAAAACCTATTCAACAGAGTATACATTTCCTAATTTGCTGTAAAGGGCTAAGATGCCATTCCCCCGGGGGGAGAAAGGAGTGAAGTTCACACAAAGCTACAATCAGTGCCTGTGATGTCTTTTGAGAAGAGGGTTGTTAGCTAAAAATGGGTGAAAAGAGGGCCCAGAAGTACTCAGTGTTCAGGAACCCAGAATTGCGAAAGAGACGGCAGCAGAAATGCTGCTGTCAAAACGCTGCTCCCTCCATTTTCTCTAGGATTGGTCCTATTAATGGTACCTGAAATTTGTGACTGCTACATGCTTTCTGTCAGAAGGCTGGAATGATAGGGCTAATATCTTGGTTTTTAAAACAAAGGAAAAAATGTAAATTTTGGAAAATGTGGAGTTTGTTGTTGATCTTCACCTAATCTGGAATAAGTTATTTGGTAGAGATTTTTGGGCCCATTTCAAAAGAAAATAATATTCATGAGTTACAAGCAAAGGCTCAGTTAGGAATTTATAGCTTGCAGCTTCCTTTCTTTCAGGCTATGGTATGCAAGGGAGGCAATGAATAAGCATTTGTAAAATAAATTAAGGCAGATTTGAGGTAGTCAGTAGTAATAAAAACGTATCCTAAAATGGAAACGTAGAGACAAGAAAAGAAAAGCTGTTGGATAAAAAGAAAAAAATAGATTTTAAAAAAGAAAAAAGTCAGAAATAAATATTTTAGTATCTGGAATGATCGAATGATCACAAATAAACACAAAATTTAACTCCAGGATTCCTAGAAACCAAAGCAAAAAAAGTAACTGTTAAACTGTCTTGATATTTAGCAAAAATAAAAACAAAAACAAATAAACATAGAATTGTGCCTGAATAGATATTAAAAATATTTTTTCTGGCATTAAATTCAGTGTGAAATTTATTGCATGAAAATTCTATTCTACAAGGAACAACAAACAACACAATATGTTTCAAAAGATATAGACAAATAGACCTTTTAATACTGATTCTCTATAAAAGCGAGCACTTCATATTGAATCATAACTCACTTAAGACGTTTTTGCAGGGAACTATTATAATACAGACTAGAAAAATTTCGTTAGCAACCCCAAAGGAAACAAGTAAATAAATAATGTGTCCTTTAGTGCAGATCTCTCAAATATCAGATCTACGGTTGGAGTTTTAGATCCTGTAACATTGACAGACACCAGAAATGTCCCGTTCTGTGGTTTTGATGAAGGAGAAAGCTAAATACTTGCGATAGCAGACATGCAGAGGCAAATTTAATATTATACTACAAAACCTTAGGACTTTGATAAAAATTATCACCCAGAGAAGCAACGTATTGTAGAAAAATAAGAGCCCAGGATACCCTTCGCGTAGACTGGGTTTCAAAATCGGACTCAATGATTACTATGTAACCACCTTGGCCAAGTTACTTCTCTCAGTCTCAGGATTCTATTTGCCAAAATGTGAATAATGTGCCTTTTAAGGTTAACTGAGAATTAGAAGACACAGTGTAGTAGGTACTATTAGCTTCAGCTGCAAGTGGCAGAAGAAAAAACAAGATAGCAATGACTTCAATAAGGTAGAAGTTTATTTTTCACTCCTCTTCTGGGCCAGGGACCAGACTCCTTCTAGCTTGTTGTTGTACCACGCATGGCTTCCATTCCCAAGATCACTTCCTGTCCAAAATGGCTGCTGGAGTTGCCAAATCACCTTCACATCCCAGCATGCAAGCAGGAAGAAGAAATGGAGAGGGAAAGTTAAGAACACTTTTATTTACATCCCTCTGGCCAGAATTTTGTCACAAGGTCTCACCTAGTCTCAGGGAAAGGTGAGAAATGTCATCTTTATTCAGGACAACCCAGTTAAATATGGGACACCCAATTAAGTCAGAATTTTAGATAAACAGTTTTTTTAGCATAAGTATGTCTCATGCACTATTTGGAAAATACACATTTTTTTTGTCATTGTTCATTTGGGATTCAAATTTAATTGGATGTCCCGTATTTTATCTGGCAACTCTTAACTAGGTAAGAATCAAGGTTCTTATTACTAATCGAGGGTGAAGGAGCATAGGGAGGAAGACTGAACATTGAAGGACAATCAGAAGTCTCTGCCACAAAGTGAGACCCCACAAAGTGAGTGGCAATAAATGTTGGTCCTCTCTTCCCTTTCCCTATGAGGCAAGACAAAACCAGAAGGTGGTTGCAGGGATAACTGCTGGTAGAGTCAACATCTGTTTTTGAAATAGAACCAACGTTTCTATTTCAATGGCTAGTTTAAGCATATGAAACATGCATTTGGTTAAGACCTCAGAGATTTCTGCTCTACTCATGAAAGAGACAACTGTGGCCTGAAAAGCAACATTAATAAAATCACTGCTTCTTTTTAATCACAAAAATGCTCAGTCTCATCTCTGCAGAAAGTCTATTTCTGAACACATCTATAAGCAAATGAACCCATCAACTAATCTGGTTGCAAGGAAACCATGTCGTGAAAAAAAAGGCTCGCGGGGTATGGTCGGGGGTGAAATGGTCTGACTATGTTCCCCCAAAATTCATATATTGAAACCCTAATCCCAATGTGATTATATTAGGAGGTGGAACCTTTGGGGGGTGATTAAGTCTTGAGGATGGAGCCCTCATGAATGAGACTGATGCCCTTATAAGAGTCGTCCAGGGAGCCAGCTTGCTGTCTCTCCTCAGCGTGAGAATACGGAAAGAAGACAGCCATCTGCAACCCAGAAGACAGCCCTCACCAGAGCCCAGCTTTGTTTGCACCCTGATCTATCTCAGACCTCCAGCCTCCAAAACTTTAAGAAATAAATTTCTGTTGTTGATGAGTTACCCAATCTACAGTACTTCGTTATGGCACCTGAACAGAATAAGACAGGATGTATTCAGTCTATTACTTACCCACTTGCCCCCCGCCACTGCAAATGTTTTCACTTTTGTATGGCTGATGTGGGATTGTTGTGATTGTTATTATCAGATGTTTTAATTTCTTCTCAAGGCCACTCTGAGTTCCTGACTCTAAAACCATGACATCAGTATAATGGAGGAAATCCCAAAATGCCGTGGAAGAGAAAGCATGAGTTCATTTTAGTTAAAGCGGAAGTAAGTTATTTGGGTTAAAGGTAAAATAAAGTGGGGCCAGGGCATAGTCTATTTTGTAGAATTTGGAATTAGAAGTTGCTTTATCAAAAAATTTTTCTTATGAGAAGTATAGTGTTATAGACTTTGGTGAAGGATTATTTGCCTGTGGTCTACATGGAGAATATCAGATCTGCCCCATACTCAAGTTTTCAGATTGGCAATGGCCTCTGAACTGGTCTTTCTGCTTCTACTCTCCCTCCGATTCCATTCTTTACAAAGCCGCAAAAGTGATCAGTGATCACCATGAGATGTATCTCAGTATAGGCCGGGCACAGTGGTTCATGCCTGTAATCCCAGCACTTTGAGAGGCCAAGGCAGGCTGATCACTTGAGGCCAGCAGTTTGAGACCAGGCTGGACAACATAGTGAGACCCCAACTCTATTAAAAATGTAAAATTAGCTCTCAGTGGTGTGTGCTTGTAGTCCCAGGTACAGGAGGATTGCATGAACCCAGGAGTTCAAGGTTACAGTGAGCTAGGAATGCACCATTGCACTCCAGCCTGGGTTACAGAGCAAAATGCTGCCTCTAAAAAGAACTAACACACACACACACACACACACACACACACACACACACACACACACACACACATCTACACATCTCAGTATAAACTCTGCCCGAGATCTCCAATGGCTTCTCATTGCTCGTAAGTACTAAGCCACTTACCAGACTAAAAAGGCCCCATCCGGTCTGATCTTCTCTTTATTCCTTGACCACGCTGCAGTGGGTTGAATGGTGGCCCCTAAAATATATGTCCACCTACAGTTCCCTGGAACCTGTGAATATTACTCTATATGGCAAAAATATGTGATTAAATTAAGAATCTTGACAAGAGGCAGTTATCCTGGATTATTTGGGAGGCTCTAAATGCAATCACCATCATTCTTATAAGACAGACACACAGAGGAGACGACACACAGAGAAGAGGAGGAGGCAATGTGACCAGAAAGGTAGAGATGGGAGAGATGTGGTCACAGCCAAATAACCCTGGAGCCACCAGAAGCTGGAAGAGGCAAGGAACAGATTCTCCCCTGGAGTTTTTGGAGGGAGGGCAGCCTTGCCACCTTGATTTCAGAGTTCTGGCTTCCAGATCTGTGAGAGAATACATTTCTGTTGTTTTAAGCTGCCCAGTTTGTGGTAATTTGTTACAGCAGCTGCAGGAAACTAATACACCTGCCATGACTGTTACAAGCCTGCTGGGTTCTTCTTGTCATTCAAGGCTCAGCTTAAATGCCACCTTCTCAGGTGTGCTCACTGGATTGCCCAGTGTTAAGTCAGCTCTCCCTGACTCTTCAGTCACTCTGGGTGTTTTCAGAAGGAGGGAGTGATCAGGTAATTACATGCAACTAACAGGGTACGAAGGCAGGAAGAGGGTAAATAACTTGTCCATTGCAGCACACTAAATGGAAGGGCCAGGGACCAAATCCGAGCTGCCTGACTCCAGAGCTCATGCCCATTCTCTCCAAGCTACACTGGCTTTCAGCAAGGTAGAGATACTGCCAAATGGTCATTTGAGCAGGACAGTGTGCATTCTTTGTCATAGTTATACAATCGCAGAGGCCCTTGCTGCATTTCATTCCTCCTCCCCTCTGCCCTAACATCCTCCTCCTTCCTTCTGTCATGCTTGTAGACAGAGGCAGAGGAAGCACAAGTGGAGAACAACCACTCACTTTCACCCACATCAGATAGCCATTCTGAAGGATGAAGAGAGCAAAAGGGGGCTGATGGCTTATTACACCACAAAAGCGATGGCCTGTGAGGTGCATAATTGGACGTAGATTTACACTTTGGTCTGCCACTTACCAGTGGTAATTAATTGAAGGTTATAAACATGTTTGATCTGGATGTTTTCTTCTTTGTTTCAGGCAGTTAATTGTTCATGAAGAAATTGCCTGAAGAGAGGTAATATCTTTTTTTTTTTTAGTTTTCAACCATGCTTTTAATGAAAAGATTATATGATAACAATTTTTCATCACTGTACATGAAGACTTCATGCTTCTGAATGGAGAGATTGATCATCCATGAATTGCTTTTCTGTGACACTGGACGGCTACGTAGCTGCAGCTCTGACCTGAATTTATACAAACTCTCGAGGGATGCACACTCTATGTAATGAGTGATAGTGGTGGTTACCAGTCGGAAGCGAGAGCCTGGTATCCTTCTCCCTTTCTGGGAAGGGCATAAAATAGGACAGTTCCAGTTAAAGGAAACAGGTACGACCCCCTCCCTTTCCACTCCCCTTGAAGTATCTGTGAGAATGAGCCAGTGCCCAGTTTAGGGCCTCCCCGGGGACAGGAGGAAGCTAGTGATGGGTGGGGTACAGAGAGGGGAGGCCCCTCAGTTCCTGGCCCCATGGCGCCCCATCAAGTGTAGTGAGAGAGCTCTGGGGATTAAGAGGCAATATTCTTGATCTAGGTTTTCTATGGATAGCTGTTTGACAGAGCCATTGTCTTGTCACTTTTAACTTTTATGTGTCCTAAAATTACTAAAAGTTAATGTATTTTACAACTATAAAGCTCAGAAGAATATCAGATTGAGTCTGTGTATTTCTAGGAGACGTGTATATTTTTGTAAGTTAAGAGACAAGATGGCCTTGGGAGCAGGATCAGCATCAATATTTAAAGGATTCAGTTACCAGATATGCAGAGCTAACCCATAACTTTTATACACTAGCATGAAAGGAGAGGACACAGACTTGCTTCCCATTAAGAGATGGATTCTTAAGGAGAGGCAAGTCTCTATGTCTTCTTCTTTCCTTAATTATTCTCTTTTTGAAGCTAAGCTGGTCATAGTGACTTACTTGACTAATAAACTATAGTGAAAATGATGTTCTGGAATTTCTGTGGTTAGGTCGTAAGAAGTGTTGTAGTTTCTGCCTAGGTCTCTTGGAACATTCACTCTCAGATTGGTCCCTCTTGGAACCAGGTGGCATGAGGTAAGAAAGCCATGCACATGGAGAGGCCATAAGGAGGTACTCCAGCTGAGCTTCCATCCCACAGCCATGTCAGCTGCCAACTATCTGAGTGTGCCATCATAGATACAGATCCCAGTCAAGCCTTCAGGTAAGTGCATCCCCAGCTAACATCTGACTGCAACTATAAGAGAAAGCCCAAATGAGAATCGTCTAGCTGAACCAAGTCAACCATACAACCATGATAAATAATAAATTCTAGTTTTAAACAACTATGTTTTGGGTGGCATTTTATGCAACTATGGATACTTAGAACAGAATTTGGGACCTGGAGTGCTGCCATAATGAAAACTTAATATGTGGGACATTGGCTTTGGGGACCAAGCAGCAGGAAGAAGCTGGGAGGTCCCTGAGGAAACTATTAATGAGAACTAGAGGGAAAATGAGGACATTGTTATTGGAAGCTGGAAAAAGGCATCCTTTGTTTTGTAACGATGGATAATTTGGTATACTGTTGCTTTTGGTAATGTGAAAAACAGAAAATATACCTAGGAAATGGCAGATTTAGCTAAGGAGACTTTCAGCAGAACACTAAACATGCCTAATGGTTTCTCTTAGGCAAGTATGCTAAAGTGTGAATATAGGGAAGTGAAACCCCCTCCTCCAAAATGAACTATTCCGTTTCAAGCAAAACTTAGATGGAATATTAGAAGCCAGACTTGCTGAGTTTAGAAATAAAGCTGCTTTTCATTCCAAGCCTCTCCAATTGGGAAAAAAAATTCTCAAAGTAAGACATGATATAAGGTAATGTTCTTCTCAAAGGTATGGCTCTAAGATGCTTGCTAGGATTTTAGAAACCTTTAAGGTGGCATGCTGTCAGAGAAGCCCAGGGCCCCTGGGGAGGTGAAAGTCTACTTCACAGACTTCGAAGGAATCTGAAGGGCATTATTGCATAGGAAGTAACTCTCAGCCCAAGGCAGAAAGTGGCATAACTTAACAAGATTTGTAGGTATACATTTTGACTAATGAAGTAAAATTTAAGAGAATTATACATGTGGAAACACCATCAGCTTGAACTAAATAGGACAGAGGCAGTTCAAACTGTAGAGAGCTTTCTATGGGTAGGAAGTGGGACAACAAGGCTACTGAGCTACAAACATGGCCATTTAAAAAATATATACTTTAGGTTCTGAGGTACATGTGCAGATCATGCAGAATTGTTGCATAGGTACATACATGGTAAGGTGGTTTGCTGCCTTCATCCCCCCCGTCACCTATATCTGGCATTTCTCCCCACGTTATCCCTCCCCACCCTCCGCTGTCTCTCTCCTAGACCCCCTCAACTGACCACAATGTGTGATGCTCCCCTCCCTGTGTCCACATGTTCTAATAGTTCAACACCTGCCTATGAGTGATACCATGTGGTGTTTGGTTTTCTGTTCTTGTGTGTTTGCTGTGAATGATGGTTTCCAGATTCATCCATGTTCCTGTGAAGGACACAAACTCATCATTTTTTATGGCTATGTAGTATTGCATGTTGTATATGTGCCACATTTTCTTTATCCAGTCTATCGTTGACGGACATTTGGATTGGTTCCAGGTCTTTGCTATTGTAAACAGTGCCGCAATGAACATATGTGTACATGTGTCTTTATAATAGAAAAATTTATAATTCTTTGGGTATATACCCAGTAATGGGATTGCTGGGTCAAATGGTATTTCTATTTCTAGGTCCTTGAGGAATCATCACACTGTCTTCCACAATGGTTGCACTCATTTGCACTCCCACCAACAGTGTAAAAATGTTTCTGTTTCTCCACATCCTCTCCAGCATCTCTTGTCTCCAGATTTTTTAATGATTGAAACATGACCATTTCTTATGGAAAAGGAACAATGATTCAGAGAGCAGAATCCAAATCCCAGTAGGAGTGGGGAGCCAAGAGCTGAAATCATTCCCAGGGAAGCATGACTGGGAACGCAATAGTCAAGGATCTGGCAACGTGCATCTGACTGGATTCTAGAATTGCTGTGGATCAGTGACTGTGATGTACCTTCGATTTCTCTCCCTTTTGAATGAAAGCTTTAGTGAAGTTGTCCTATCTCTGTATCACCACTGTATTTATATGTGTGGGACAGATAACTTGTCCCTTCATCTCACAGGTCTTCGAATTGAGAGGAGTTGTACTCAGGGAACTGTACCCCAAGGAGCTCATCTGCATCAGGATCTGACTTAAGTGATGAAATCTTGGACCTCAAACTTGAGTGGATGGCATTATGGGATGAGACTTTGGGGTCTTAGGAGGAGACATGTGTATTTACCATGTGGGAAGAATGTAAATAATATGCAACCAAAGAGCAGACTGTGAGAAATTAAAGATGACTACGAATTCTTTGACCCTCTTCCTATTAAGAGTTACTGTCTTATTTCCCTCCTATTGAATCGAAGCTGGCCTTGGGGAATTGCTTGACCAATAGAGTACACAGGATGTGAAGTTTGTGACTTGGGAGATTAGTGCATTAGAAGTCTTGCAGTTCCTGCCTGGATCTCTTGGAAAGTTTTCTCTTAGAATACTCCCACTATTCTGTGGATTCTAAATTCTGTGAGAAGCCCAAATCACACAGACTACATAGAGATGCTCAATCAGTAGCCCCAGAAGAACTCCCAGTCCTCGTTGACATTGACTGGTGGCCACATGAGTTGTCATCTTGGACATCCAGACCAGTAGACCCTCCAGATGACTGCAGCCCCAGCTCCCATCTGACTTCATCCGCATGAGGAACTCTAGGTGAAAACTTCCCACCTGAGCCAGTCAACCCACAGAACCATAAGAGAGATGATAAATTGCTTTAAGCCATTAAATTTTGATGATGCTTTGTTATGTAACAAGAGATAACCAGAGAAGTTCATATTGCAGAGGTCAACAGTCATGGTTTCAAATCTCAAGTTCATCATTTATCAACTGTGTAATTGTGGGCAAGTCACCTAAAATATCTGAACTTCGTTTTTCTCATCTATAAAATGGAATTCAAAACAGAATCCACCTACTGGGTTTGTTGTGGGAATTAAAAGAGAGAATGTATGAAAAGCGACAGTATGGTGACAGAGAGAGAGTCGGTAAATAGTTACTATGGTTAGTGAATCAGTGTGCGTCATCTGCTTTTGTTCAAAGGTGGATGAGATGCTTGGGGCCTTGTGGGAAGAATTACTTTAAGAGTCTGGTCATTTTACTAAGGACCTGAGAGCACAGTTAGGTCATTAGCATCTTTGTATTTCCTGTCCATTTTTCTATAGTAGACTATAGGGGATTTGATTCACAGGGGAAGCATTTTGAAAAAATCCTGGGCTCAAAAGAAATAGAAACACTTGGCCTTTTAAAATGGGGTTGTTATGCTTCTGTAGGTGGCACTTACCACCTTCACATGTGCTGAGCAGGCCTAGCTCATTAAGGTCCACTCCAGCCTGGGTAACAAGAGCGAAACTCCATCTCAAAAAAAAAAGAGACAGTTCCTCCCCTGTGATCATGAGGGGCTCTTGGACCAGCAGGGGAGACAGACAGGTAAACAAGAAGTATGGCCAGGGCAGGGGTAAGTATAACAGTAGAGGGCAACACAGGAGGGACCCCACCTCTGGCATCAAACCTGCTCCACCTTGGGATAAAATTCTAAACAGGGAAGCGAGTAGGGCATGAGCTGCATCTGGAAAAATGGACAGGCTTGGGATTGATTGAGGGAGCTGTAGGCAGAAGCCACAGACCAGAGGTACTGGGCAGGGCCACACTGGCCTCTAGGGGCCATAGACTGATGCGGTCTCAGGCAGCCCTGGAGTCTGGTGGGGCTGTTCCACAACTCCCACGGGGCCTGCAGAAAGCGAGTGTCTCTCACAGGCACAGATTAAAGCAAAGCATCTCAACTATGTCTTGGTTTTGGCTCCAAAGATGACTTCTGTGTGGGCGAATCTTCTTCATGTGTTCTTACTTTTTATTGTCCATGTTGTAAAACATTTTTTTTAAAAAGCTAAAATAAACTTTCAGAGTTCAAAATGGCAGACTGTGACTCGAGCCAATGTCCTTTTCCTTCCAATGTTGGTTTGTCTGCCAAGTGATCTCATACTTGGTGAGGTTCTGCCTCCTCAGCTCCCATCTTCTCTTTTCTCCACCCCCCAATTCCTGGCCACATGAGGTTCCCATCAGCATCATTATGGTCAAAGGACTAGGCCCTGGGGTAAAGTCTGCCTGACTCTCTTTGGGGCTTGGTTGAAGGAATTTACTTATATCCCTATTTAGAAGTTGAATTGTCTACATAGGATTGGGACCCAACATGACATTTTCTGTAAGTGACAGTACAGAGCTCTACTTCCTTACCCAACTGATTGTCCAGGACTAAGTTAGGAATTGCTTTCTCCCTGGGGTAATCGCATAACATGGGCCAGCCATGGTCAAGTACCATCTGAGTGTAATATTCATCAGCATCAGTTGGTGAGGGTCCTAGTTCTAGACAGAGCTCCTCAGGGCAGGAAGCAGACCTTCTTTGCCAATTTCCTGACACTAACCACCAGCTCTGTGACATCTGGAATGAGGTCAGTATTATCTGTTGAATTTAATCTGGATACCACCTAGGCAGGCAGCAGCCTTCCAGTTCACCTTATGAGAGAGGTAGTTTCTTCTACAACCAAATACTAATAATGATAATGGTAATAAAGCACTACTACTATTTATTGAGCCTTGATACTTTGTCAGGTACTAGGATAAGCACTTTATATCCTTTACCCAGTTTGAGAGTCAGAATCTGAGTGTATAGGTATCACCATTCTCATTTTACTGATGAAGAAATGAATCTCAGAGAGGGTAGGCAGCTTGCAGCAGCCTGGTTGTTGGGGCTTAGACCTGAACCTTGGACAGTCCATTAGGAAGACCTTGACTCTTATGCGTGATATTTTGTTGTGAATGACTGTGATAACACTGGTGGAAAGGCTTAACCCTGCAGAATTCCCCAGGTACCAGCCAGCCTGGGGACAAATTTATAATCAAGGTTCCTCTCAGGCATCGCCTTTGTCTAGGGCAGACATCTCTCTTTCTGTATGGAGGACTGAGAGAGAAGCAGGAATCAGGCAGTAGAAGGGTCCATTTTAGTGCCCAAGCAGCAAAGAGATAAATGCCATCCTAATTCCCACTTAAAGTAAGCATCCAAACCCTGGGGCTCAGATGGACAGAGGAAGAAGCTGAGGGATTCAGTAGCTCTGTTTATTTCAGTTTGTGTTTGACCTTGCATTACATTAGCCAAGCAACTCCCAGTGAATGCAGAAACCTTTCCTCTGCCTCAGGAACATTTCCATACAAACAGGAACACAGCACAGATGACAAAAATTAAGATGTACTCTCCAGCTTGCCTTGCTGTATTATTTAAAACAATTACTGTATGATTTTCCTTTCACATAGCCATGGAAACCCTGCTGAAAGGATTTCATACCATTTATTGTGTGAAGCTTAAGAAGAAATCTGTTTCCTCAGTGCTGGAAAACAAAGCAAGCCAATTTCTCCCCACTTCCTACAAGGTGTGATGGATGCAAATTGTGGACCAGTGACCTCACCCAGCAGGGACTGAGCTTTCTGGGAAAGCATTCTGGAGATAAGTGGACCTGTTTCTTTTAGAGGCAGTGAAAAACAAAGCCGGTGCCAGAGGAATGATAATTTCCTTTGATGTGCCCAGAGCTGCTTGACTGTTTCAGAAAGGGAAGCACAGCTCTGAATGGCAGTACTACAATGCCTTGCAGTAAACACAGTAGATGAGCCTCTCCACTCACAGGATCCTCTTATAGGTATCTTGGTGTCAGCAAGGGGATCCTAGGAAGGAGAGTCGCTTGACACCAGGCTCTGATGAGAGGGTGGACTCACATTGGAGCCTATTGGTACCAATGGCACAGCTCAACCCTATTTGCCTGCTAGAAACTCCTAAGGAGCTTCGGAAAACGTGAAAGCCAAATTCCCAGAACTGATTGATTATATTTTAAACAGCTCTCCAGATGATGATTATGTGCAGCTAGGGCTGAGATCCACTGCTCTGGGACTTGAACTTCTTTAGGCTGAACTCTTCATCTACTAACTTTCTGGTTCTCAGCAAGAGACCCAGCGAAGAAAGTGTTAGATCTGTGAAGGAAACTGAGGCTCAGAGAGGTTAAGGAATTTGCCCAAATAAACACAGCAAGTGTCAGAAGTAGGCTCCAAAACCTATATTCTTTCCATACTTCAGGCTACAGATGGCAGAAGTAATAAATAGATTTCACTCTCAGGAGAACAGACTATGCAAAAGGAAAGTTTATGAGAATTATTGAGTGATCTCTGTATATGGTTGTATCTACTCTGTAAGCACCCATGTGCTCATGCAAGAATATCTACCTCAAGGGCCGGGAGCAGTGGCTCACGCCTGTAATCCCAGCATTTTGTGAGGCTAAGGAAGGTGGATCATGAGGTCAGGAGTTCGAGACCAGCCTGACCAACATGGTAAAAACCCTTCTCTACTAAAAGTACAAAAATTAGCCGGATGTGGTAGTGTGCGCCTGTAACCCCAGCTACTCAGGAGGCTGAGGCAGGGGAATCACTTCAACCCAGGAGGTGGAGGTTACAGTGAACTGAGATCACACCACTGCACTCCAGCCTGGGCGACAAAGCAAGGCTTCATCTCAAAAACAAAACAAAATAAAACTAAGTATAGCTGCCTCAAAGTAGTGGGTATCTGAATAGTGCCTGGAATGGTGCCAGGTACACAACTCAACTGGTGCTTGACAAATGTAGTTGTTGGTTGTGCGGCTGGTAGTCTTTGGCATGGCGGGGGTGAGCTATTCCCATTATGTGATGTGGACATATTGTGCAAACCCTTTCATTGGTGGCATTAATTCATTCACAAAGACAGAGCCCTCATGGCCTAAATATCTCCCAGAAAGCCTCACCTCCCAGCACTGTTCCACTGGGGACTGGGTTTCAATATGAGTTTTGGAGGGGACAAAAACATTCAAACTATTGCATCCTTGAACTATTAATTATGAAACTTTGAATTACTTCCTCCAGAGTTACAGGAATTTTGGGGTAAATTACATGCTTGTGGCCACCTTGGGTTTTGAGCTCCCTCTTCCACTAAATTAATCAATTCAGGTATTGTCTCACCCAAATATGGTACCCAAGCAGCAAAGAGATAAATGCCATCCTAATTCCCACTTAAAGTAAGCAAACCAGCCCTGGGGCTCACATGGACAGAAGAGGAGGCTGAGGGATTCGGTAGGTCTGTTTATTTCAGTCTGCATTTGACCTTGCACTACATTTGCCAAATAACTCAGTTGCTAACTTTCCTCAAACAAACCTCTCCCACAGGCACTTTTTGTGTGTAGGAGATCGTACTGAAGGCTTGGAAAGATGAAGGGAATTATCCCATAGCATCAGAAACTGACTCAAACACAGTGTCATCCAATTCTGTTTCTAAAAGTTCCTTGGCCCCTTCGTATTGCTTGGTCCTCACCTCTTCTGCTCCCATTTTCCCTCCTGCCTTTTTCTTTCACCCCCAGGTTTCTGCCCATTTCTTTCCTTCTTTTATTTAAGGTTAGCTTTTATTTTAGATACAGGGGGGTACATGTTCAGGTTTGTCATATAGGTATAATGCACCCAAATAGGGAGCATAGTACTCAATAAGTAGTTTTTCAACCGCTGTCCCCCATCCCTTCCTCCCACCTCTGATAGTCTGCAGTGTCTATTGTTCCCTCGTTTATGTCCATGTGTGCTCAATGTTTAGCTCCCACTTAGATTTTTGGAAAGAAAGGGTGTATAGAGACTTCTTATACCTTGGATAAAAAATGGCATTTTGAAATGTAAGCAAGTGAGACTCCTAAGAATTAAATTTCATCAGAGATGAAGGTACACAAATATACAAAAGAAGAAGAAAAATTCAGTAGGCAGAGTGCCTCCTGCCAAACGTCACTCATTCAAGAGGAATGTGGAGTGATGTTGCTGCCCACAAACCTGCCAATAAGCCTGCCTGGAGAGGGCCTGGGCGGGTGTTCTCCACTGTTTGTTCCCCTTCCTGTGGGTCTGTGTGCACTCAGATGATGGGAATCAGATGATGGAAATCTTGAAATAGATAACTAGAGGTTGGGAGGAATCTAATTGGTTCGCACTGCCCAGGAGCAGGTCCATGATATGGTTTGCCTGTGTCCCCACCCAAATCTCATCTTGATTTATGGCTCCCATAATTCCCACATGTTGTGGGAGGGACCTGGTAGGAGATAATTGAATCATGAGGTTGGTTTTCCTCAGACTGTTCTCGTGGTAGTGGATAAGTCTCAGGAGATATGATGGTTTTACAAGGGGTTTTCCCTTTTGCTTGGCTGTCATTCTTTCTTAACTGCTGCCATGTAAGACATGGCTTTTGCCTTCTGCCATGATTGTGAGGCCTCCCCAGCCACAATGAACTGTGAGTTCATTAAACCTCTTTTTCTTTATAAACTATCCAGTCTCAGGTATGTCTTTATCAACAGCCTCAAAATGGACTAATACACTCCAGAAAGCCTTCCCACCCTTCCCTCCCTTCAGTATCTACATGAGACCCAGAGCAGCTTTGACTGAGATGGTGTCCTTGAGAATTGTCTTCTCATCCAGGTAGAGTTGATTAGTTTCCCCATTGTGCTGCCAAGGGACACCGTGCATACCTCCATCAGAACAGACTTGACCTTCTGCTTGCCAATTGTTTGCTGGCACGTTGGGTCTCTCTTTCCCCCTACCCCCTGCACTAGCTAGTGAGGTCCTTAATGGCAGGAAAAACATCTTTTCCAACATATAATACAATCTGTGGTGCAGAGAAGACATTTGATAAATGTTTGCTCTAAGAATCAATGATTGAATGAGGTCTCACCGAAAAAGAACACTGAGTTTGCTAGGATTATATATTTTAATATTATGCAAAACACAGAGCAGACATCACCTTCTGCTCCTAAATCCTTTGTGATTGATTAAGCAGCAAGTTATTACTGAAGCTAGCTACAGCTAACACCCAGGTGAGAGGGACAATGGCAACCACATACTTTGAGAGGTTTATTAATCAACTGTTTAATAACAATGCTGCATCACATTATTAGAATTATTCTGTCTTAGAGCTCAGGGTTCTACCTATAAAGTACCTTGTTTAATTAAAAAATATCCTAGCAAGGATAAAGGATAGAACATTTTATAATTACTTGCCAATAATTATCAGCTAACCCATTATAGGGCAAGATTAAAATTCAGATCTTCAGAACTTGAGAATCTGCTCTTATATACTTTTCCATGGAATAGTTCATTTCTGGAGAGAGACACTAAATACTTCTAGTGGACAGGGATGTGTCTTTTAGCAGCAGAAGACAGGATTCAGTTCCTAGTGATCCCTTGTCCTTCTTCCTCTGAGGTCCTCTGCACCTGGCCTGTGGTATGAGGACTTCTTAGCTTCGAGGTCAATGCTGGCACTGGGAATGGAGACAGATGATGGGAAGCTGCTGAGTTACTTGTCAAGCCTTAATGCTCATGCCTATTCAGTGACATTGTGTTGAGACAGCAACACATGGAAAGTCATACACATTTACTGAGAACCTTCTGTTGTAGGTGCTGAGAATTCTAGGTGAACAGGGAAATCATGACCCCTACCCTGATGGATTGTGGGGGAAGATAGACATTTAACAAATAAATGGTTATGAATGTGTAAATTTTTGTGAAGAAGTGTAGTGCAAGTCAAGGGCATAACAGGAGTGGTGGTGGAGGCTGAGAACGGAGCCACCATGTACTGTTGTGCAGACTGCAATCTGTGTGAATGGCACCTCTGGGAGATGTATATTACATAACAGGTCTGGTCAATATGGCAGTCCTGGCTGGGAGGGAGGAAATGACATGTAAATTGTGAAGGAGGAAGAGGATTGGCCAGGTTAAGGCATAGGCAAAGGCCCCGAAAGAACTAGTGTGACCAAGTAGAGAGGAGGCACTGAGGAGCGAGGAGGCGGTCAGGTAGGGTCTCATAAAGCAATGGCAAGGAGCTTGGATACTGTTTTTTTGTTGTTGTTGAGACAGAGTCTTGCTCTGTTACCCAGGCTGGAGTGTGGTGGCATGATCTCGGCTCACTGCAACCTCTGCCTCCCAGGTTCAAGCAATTCTTCTGTCTTAGCCTCCCAAGTTGCTGAGACTACAGGTACATGCCACCACACCTGGGTAATTTTTGTATTATTAGTAGAGACAGGGTTTCACCATGTTGGCCAAGCTGGTCTCCAACTCCTGACCTTGTGATCTACCCACCTTGGCCTGTACTAGGATTACAGGCGTAAGCCACCATGCCCGGTCCTCGGATACTATTATAATTGCAATGGGAGACAGAAGGATTTTAGATCTCGAAATGACATGATCTGATTTCTGTCATTTTGGCTGCCATAGGGATGGATTGGGGAGAGCGTGGTTAAGATTGGAGGTGTAGAGAGGGCCCAGGATGCTAGTGCCAGAGTCGGTTTGCGAAAGACTTGGTACACATTGGGTGCACAATAAAACTTGACTTCCTTTTCCTTCTCTCTCTTATCGTTGTGACATGCTTTGTACTTCCCAAAACACTTTCAATTTGTTATTTTATTTGATCTGCATTATAGCACTTTGAATTTATTATTTCATTTTATCTTCATAAAGCTGAAGGGGGTGAGAATTATCGTACCTTCACATCTGTGGTAACTTTGAAGGGAAAAAATGGCTTTCAGGAGATCCATCAGCCAGTAGCTCTGAGAACAGGAACTGGCTCTCAAATCAAATCAAGGAACTTGACCAATCCCTAATTCTACCATATTATGCAATGTTCATATGAAATCATCTAATTAGTTACTTTGGTAAGCACAAAGAAGTAATTTAAAATTTTCAGGAGTTATGATTTGCAAGCAGAAAAAGAAAGAAAAAGAAAAATATTGGTGAAGGAGCTGATATTTCCCTAGGAACATCTTGAATCCAAACTTCAGAATAATTGCGTGAAGAACACTGTATTTCACTGGAGTCACAATGACGCTCTTCTTTTCATCTCTATTTACCCCAGCGTGGCCCACTAAAAAGGATCCAGTGTGCTCCCTGTCTTAGAAGATATATTTTTGCTCATTAAACACCAAACAGAGGTTAAGACATTGACAAATCAACATTATTTATACTGAAGGAGGCAAACATTCCTTTCAAAGACTTTCATTTCCTCTGGAAACATGTGCTACCTGAGCCGTAGCCACCAAAATATGTATTTTCTTTTCCTTTTAAGGAAATGCCACCTCATTGCCAAACCTCAAACACAACACCCCGAATGGAAGGAGATATTTCTCAAGTAGAGCAGGGAGAAAACTCAGATTCAAAAGCAGCTCTGTTCTCTCCGACTAGGGACTCCATTTGAAACCATCTGTGGATAGTGTTTAATGTTCTGCAAATCTTCTACTGAAAGATTTTCATCACAATTGCATCATAATGTTTTTCCCCAAGATCGCTCCTTCTTTAGGAGCCAACAGCTGAAACCTTGAACAAATTGTTCCCAGACCTTCCTTATTTCCAATATCCTTGTGAAGAGAGAGGCAGGCATGAGGGAGGATTGGTCTTATCTTGCCTTTGTACTTGACACTGGGGAACAAGAGATAAGTCGCCGTAACCTCTCGTTTTGACTTTGAGGACTCTAATAAGCAATTGGTTCTCTTTACTTTTTTTTTTCTTTGCCAGAGATTTGTCAGAATTAGTTCATTTGGATTTGCTGTTTTGCTTGAATCTCTATGGAAATGACTAATGCAAAGCATTATAAGCATAGTCTCCATGAAAGCATGAACTTAGAGTTGGGCTATTACGGCCCAGTGGGAAATGGAGAATTGTAAACATGAAGAGGGAACTTTTTCAGTAAGCTGTGGGAGGGAGCGGCAGAGAGGAGGAGAAGTTACTAGAACCCAACACTGCAATGGCCCCAAGGTATGCTCAGAGGAAGCTCTGGGCTTGTGCATTTAGAAAAGACCCTTATGAGGATGCCAGGTTGCCACATATGCCTCCTTGGCTTGGCTTTGTTGTCACCACAGAGAAGCCCCAGCATGTTTCCCCTTGGCCCACGCCCAGAGGTGGAGGAAGGAAGCGGGTGAGTGCCAGAGTTCATGTATCCACATTTGCATCTCAGTTCCAGGGAGAAGGTGCAGTAGGGTGACCCAGCTGTGGCTGTCCTGCAGAAGCAGCAGCAGAGGGGGCACCTGGGCCATGCTCTGCTTTCTCCCTTCCCTGCAGCTTCTCCACCTGTGCACAAGCGTCCCGTCTGCACTTGCTTAAGCGTTTAGATGTTTAGGCCACTTCCCAACCCTGTAGGGGATCTTCCCAATCCCTAGATGTCTCCTCTTTTCAAAGTCCTCCTGGATTTCTGCCCCTGTCATTCCCACTTCTCCCCAACTACCCCACCACATTTTCCTCTTTCTGGCACTTGGTGATAGTTTAAGTATTTACTGCATCGGCTGAGGATTATCTGTGCACAAATTTGTATCCTTTAGGGTTCTTTGATTGCAGGCAACACAGAATGACTCTGGTTGGCCAGGAGAATGGCGTTAGGAGGAGGCAGATCAGGTGCTTGTAGAATCAGAGGGAATGTTGGAAAACAGGCTAGGAAACAAGCAAGAGGCAAGAAAGCCCTAGAGGATGAGGAAGCAAAGCCCCAGGAGTGGAATTCTAGCATGACTGCATGCCCAGGATGCCACCACAGGAATGTAGGGCTCTGACCATATCACCAGTCCTAGGGACACCCCACTCAAGATGCAGAAATGGGAAAGCCCCTGCTACTGAGCGTGGTCCCATGCCTGTCTCCTGTGACATTGGGGTACTGAGGGAGGCTTTAGGGAAAGATTTTGATTGCTCTATTTGGAGGGTAGGTGCCTGGGTTTACCATCCCACCATGACTAAAACCGGGAGGAAATTAGGGATCAGGCTGCCGTTAGAAAAGGTGAATGGAGGCTGACTGGGGCGTGGAGGGGAGAACAAAGCCACCACACCTTCTTCCTTCTCCTTCTGTCCTTCATGCAGAGTCCCCTGGAGGTCTGAGTTGAGGGGTGTGGGAGGTGCTCAGCTGGGCTTGCTGCTGCAGGTTTAACGCAGGGAAGGGAGGTGCCCCCAGAGAAGAGGCCAGGTACCTCTTCTCTTAGGAATTGTTAGCCATGAATGCTCAGAAATGGGCAGAATCTCCTGGGGAACCTGAGGACCCGAGAAGGAGTTCTTCCCAGATCCCCTGGGGTTGACTGGGAGCGAGCAAAAGGTGGGAGTAAGTGCACCTGGGAACTTGAGGAGACAAATCACACATGCATCACCTCTGCCTAGGAATCCCTTGCTGTGCTAATGGAGAGCGGTGGCTGTCTTTGTCTCCTGGCCTTGCCCCTACGCTCATGCTAGGACCCTAGACTGCATATATTTATTTCTGAAGCAAGTTTCAAAAATACAGCACCTCATAAAGATTGGTGGTTGAGTTATAAGTTTAACCAGGTTGAGAGTTACATTTGGTGAGACAAGCATTGGCTCTGTGATGCTGTGGAAGTCATGTCACTTCCCTGGGCTCCACTTTCTTCCTCTGTAATATAGTGGAGACTCAAAGCATTTTCGTTTTCAATAGTGCCCCATGCTCAAGGAGTGATCCGCTCAGCTAGCACACATCAGAGCCTCATTTATTTGGGGCTGCACTCAGAGTTGAGAGGCACAGCTGGTCTCCTAGGTGACTGCCATGCAACACTGCGGTAATCTATTTTCTCTGCCTGTTTTCCCCTGTAAAGAGCTCTGGCAAAAGAACCCAGAGGCTCTGTGGAGTGGGGAGAAGCCAGGGATTTTGATATACATGTGGTGACATTTAGGGCCATGTCAGCATCTCCAAACTGAGCGGGCAGGCTTACAGCTCACAAGAGGATGCCTTTGGCTCATGTTCTTCTTAAAAACAAAACAGAAATTCACTAGAAATCCAAAATATCCTTCAGCAGAAAAGGAGGGACACCTGGTAGAAGTCAGGTGCTGTGTGGAGGAAGAGTGATTATTATTGATACTCATCGTGGAGAGCTGCATATTAGCATATTCAAGACCCCTCCAGGTCCCGTAGGAAAGACAGAGGTTTAACTTTTATGACACAGCACTCCCCAAACTTATTTGCACATGAGATATTTTCCTTTTGTGGAATACTTATTAACTGCTGGTAGCTCTGCCTGATCTCTTTGCACATATTCTTTTGCATGGGGTGGGAACTTCCCATGTGAACTGACCCTGGGGCCTCTTCAGTCTCTCTCCATCGGGCTGAGGCATGTCAGTCAGCTTGTGAAGAAATGGCTCAATTAATAACATCATTCCGTATTCTTGAGAGCTCACCATGGATCAGGTATTGTGCTGGGCATAAAAAAGAAAGATTTGTAAAAGTAAGTGGTCTCTTTCCTCAAGGAGCTTATAGTCTAGTGGAAAAGAGACTCACGAAAATGACATGGACTAGACTTTAGTGTAGTAAGTGTTTGGGTGTAGGTGCTGGAGAGATCCCCCAGGGTCAGCTCACGAGATGACTTGGAGAGCCCAGTGGCTGCACTTGGCAGCAAGGATGGGTCAAGCTCAGTCAGGCATTGAGTCAGATCCCCAGAGCAAACTTCAGCTAGGTCCTGGGTGGGCAGACAGTTTGCAGACTGGATGATCTGGGAAAGAGGACTAAGGGAGACTTGGGTAGGGGATGGGAGGAAGGGTCTGGTTAGGCAAAGAGCCGAGGGTCTGAAGTCAAATGTGGGCAGCTAAGGAAGTGTCAGAAACTACAACTGGGGAAATGGTCCCTGTTTCCCAAGTATACCTTCCTAATCTACGGGGCTTGGCATGAATCCTCTGGGGACTTTGGGAATCCATGTCACGTCTCTGAGCCTCAGCTTTCTCATCTGATGATGGAGATGGCTCTAATATTCTGTAAGTATTTGGCCCTGTGTTCATTTCCTAGGGATGCCATAATAAATTGCTACAAACTTGGTGACTTAAAAAAAAACAGTAATAATTCTTTTCATCATTCTGGAAATCAAATTATCACAGGGCCACATTGCCTCTGAGACTCTAGAAAGAATCCTTCCTTGCCTTTCGTGGCTTTGGTGGTTGCCAGAAATCCTTTGAATTCTTTGACTTATAGCTACATCTTTCCAACGTCTGCTTCTCTCATCACACAGCCTCCTTCATTATGTGTCTTTAAACCTCACCTGTCCTTGAAAGGACACCAATCACTGGATTTGGGGCCACCCTAATCCAGCATGACCATAATTTGATTACATTTGCAAATACCTTATTTTCAACTGTGGTCACAGGGACAGGTACCAGGAGTTAGGATTTCAGTATATCTTTGAGGGGGATGCAATTCAACCTTCTATAGCCTTCCACAGACAGAAAGGACCAACTCACCCAAAGCATGTTGAATCGCTTTCCAGATTATGTCATAAGCAAAAAGAGTGATCAAGATTGGCCATGTGTGCAGGCAACATGCAAGTGGAAAAGCACAGCACTTGGCTCCTTATTAGTCTCCCTGCTGCTGGTCTCACACTCTCCTGTCTATTCTCTACTGTGTTCTAAGAAGGACTGTAATAAAATACAAATCAATTCATATCACCCCCTGTTCAAAATTCTTTGGCGGCCCCACCTGGCCTAAAGCATAAACATTCTACTCCATTACCAGCCCTTCATGGCCTGGTCCCTGCCCAATCCAGCCTGGGCTGGTGATTCGCTCCTCAACTTGTCAACTTGTCAGAGGACTGGGACGAGAAGTCAGGGGGCACAGTCATGTGGAAAGGGAAATCCCAGTCACCCTGTGGAGGACTGAGGGAATTAGGCTGTTGTGCTGCGGAGGCTGCTCCAGAATGGGACAAAAACTTTTCTGCATCAGACCGAAGGCAGTGAGAGTTCTGCCAAAACAACCCAAAAAAGAAAACAAGGAAAGTGACCATTGATGCCGAAGGAGTCACATGAGGCGAAGGCCTGTTGGTAGAGTGTATGTGAGACCCATATCATTACCTCCCAAGGCTGAAGACAATGAGGTGGATTGGAGTTGGATGAAAATTAAAATAGGACGACAACCTCAGCACGGGCATTCACATAAGGAGGTGGCTTATGCCTTTCTTCTCCCTGGCCAACATCAGAAGGTGAATCCCTGGAAGAGGCACCAGAGGGGAGGTAGTAAAAATGCAGACCCTAACCCACCCCTGCCCATGACCTGGGACGAGAGGAGCTGTAAGTCCAGTCAGGGCTAGATGGTCGGGGGAGAACCTTGAAGCAAACAGAAGCTTGAAGTTTTAAAATAGATGGCACAGAGTCCTCAGTGAGAAGACAAACACTCTCTAACAGTGAAAATGACAGATTATAACTGCTTGCAGGTCCTAAAAAAATAAAATTGTGTTAGGTTCATGCCTGTCAGCTTGAGACTCTTCCACAATCTTTGAGAAGAGAAACTAAGGCAAAAAGATGTTAAATAGCTATTCCATTTGGTTTTGAGGAAAAATAATTTGTACATGGTTCTTGATATATTACAAAGTGCTCTTTAGATCTTAGCTATTATTATTTTAAACAAGGAGAAAAATACATACAAAAACACTGGCATGAAAGAGCAGATACTCTACTTAACCTTCTATTGCTTCCACTTCAGCAGTTTTTAAGTTGCTTTACATCCCTGCTTCCCTGCTTGACCATGTGTACTGAGCCTTGTACAGAAATGAATGAGTGAATGAATAATGAATGAATGGAGTTAACACATTGAATTCCCTTTTTTCAAATTGCAGAACTTAAGAGAAGGCTTAGAGGGTTGCTTTAGCTAAAATTGTTGGGAGGCTGAATAAAGGTAGTGATAAACTCAGGATTTGGAATATTTCCTCTGATACCTGGGCTGTAATGAACTCAGGTTTCTGAGAGAATGAATGAAAATGGTCTGACACCTTGAACTCAAGTTTTGACCAGTGATGGGGGTGTGATAGGATGATGTCTGTCTGGTTTCCAAGGAGGCTTAGGCAGCCTGGATTAGATGATGACAGCAGGAATGCAAAACTCTCCATTTGCTTTCTGTGCTTCTCCTGTGGTCATTATGTCAAGTGGTTGCACATTAGATTCGGTCTTTAAGAGATCAATGTTATATGGAAGAAAGTGCTCCATGTGAACCAGTTCTGCTGCAATAATGAAGAAGAACCAGCAGGAGTCCAGCTTAGTAAGGCAAAATCCTCACTAAAAAGTCAGTACAGGCTCCATTTGCTGAAATTCAGCAAAGCATGGTGCCTACTTGGAATTTTAGAGTGACATTATCCTAATCCCAAAACAACAACTTATTCCCCAGAAATTATTCTTGGGAGAAAAACGCAATTCTTACTGCTAGAACCTGGGCTTCCCAGGCCTCACCAATATGAATGGGAAGGAATGTGGGTAGCTGTTCTGTCCCTAGCACTGTAGAATCTGGCGCATAGTAGCTGCTCAATAAATATGTGAAATTAGAATGAAGTTGGATTTGTAGTTCTAAGGGAGAACATAGCTGATTTTCATAGGGCAGAGCTCATGAGGCAGTCGTCTTAAATGGCTAATTGAGTGGCAGATGGAGATCATGAATGAGAGAGTTGAGAGGAGACAGTTCACTCTGCAGGAGATGTAGTCCACGGGCCTCGAGATCTGCATGGCTTTAGGAGATTTTAACAATCAGTCTTTTCTTAAGGTGAGGGCCTACATCTGGTGATCTCTCTGTCTATTCAAAAGTTAACATTTTATTTTTATTTCAAAAAGCTCCAAATATATTTATGTAGTGCCTCCATATACGAGGCTCTGTGGTAGGTACTGCACAGAGCATGGCTCCTCTGTTCGTTGAGCTTGCTTTCTAGCCCAGGAGATAGATACATAAACAAAAATGGGGCAACAAAGGATGCACAAAGAACTGTGGGTATTTTCCTCTTCAACATCCAGGGATAAGAGCCTTGGCCGCTCAGAACACTGACGGCATCCCTGCCGCAATGCTTTCCTCCCGCCCACTTCAACACTTTACTCCATGGCCATGCTGCTCTGCATGACACTGTACAAACCAACTGCATGAAAGTGGAAATCTTGTTTGCAAGTGTCTTTCTCCTGGCAGTCCTCAATAACACTTTGGCTCCATGGAGACTGCTGGCCCACAGATCTGGCCAAGAGCATTTAAAGCACTGACACTGACTGAAATCATCCAGGCAGTGACTATAGCATAGAGAAGAGTTTTGAGGGCTAAACCCTGGGACACTCTTAACAGTTAGAATTCAGGGAGATGAAGAGGAACCAGTAAAGGAGACCAAGAATAAGTAGCTCATGAAGGAAGGAAAACCCAGGAGTGGGACTTTCTGGGACTCACAATCTCGGGTTTTCCTTCTCAAGAAAGGGAAGAAAAAGAAAGTGCTTCAGAGGACACCATGATGAGCTGGGTCAAATGCTGTTGAAAGTGAAGCAGGATGAGGACCGACATTGACCTCGGATTTAGTGACTTGGGTGTCATTGGGAAACAGTTTCAGTGGGATGGTGGGAGAGAAATTATTACTGGAATGGGATTAGGAATGGGTGAGAAGAGAGGAATTGGCGATAGCTAGTAAAGACAACCCTTTTAAAGAATTTTACTTTAAAGAGGGAATACAGATATGGAGCAATGGAGAGGGATGTGGGGTAAATATTTTTTTATAGTGGGAGAAATATTGTATTATTTTGTTAATAGGAAATTTCCAGTAAAGTGTGAAATATGAATGATGCAGGAGAAAGTGAGGGGGCTAGTGGAGAATGTGGGAGCCAGTGGGATGACCAGCAGGGCGGGTGGCAGGAGCAGGAGAGTTAATCCCTGGTGGGGGTGAGTTCAGAGTGGTGGGGGAGGGAAGCCAGAGCGTCTGAATGTAGATGCACTGAGGTAGATGGGGTGAGGGGTGAAGGTGCAGGTTCTCTTGGATTGTTTCCATTTTCTCCATGGATTAGGAAGCTGTGAGTGAGGACAGGAAAGAGGTGTTTGAGGAGGAGAGTGTGAAGAATTAATCTATGAGATGAATGGTGTGAGTATATCGGGAATGACTTCAAACTCCGACTCTGGGAAGCTTCTAACAGCACATCAATGCCTGAGAAGGAAATAGGAAGATGGACTGGAGGAGGCAGTGAGAACGTGAAGAACTCTTTCCCCAACACCAGGTTGCGCTGCGACGGGCATGGGAGGGAAACTACCATCATGTGAGAGGCCCTCTGATATGGTTAAGATTTGTATTCCCGTCCAAATCTCATGTCGATTTGTAGTTCCCAGTGTTGCAGGATGGGCCTGGTGGAAGGTGACTGGATCATGGGGGTGGACTTCCCCTTTGCTGTTCTCATGATAGTGAGTGAGTTCTCATGAGATCCGGTTGTTTAAAAGTGTGTGGCATCTCCATTTTTGCTCTGTCTTCCTCCTGCTCCAGCCATGTAGGACATGCCAGCTTCCCTTTCACCTTCCACCGTGATTGTAAGTTTTCTGAGGCCTCCCCAGCCATGTTTCCTGTACAGCCTGTGGAACTGTAAGCCAATTAAACCTTTTTTTAAAAAATAAATACCCAGTCTCAGGTAGTTCTTTATAGCAGTGTGAGAACAGACTAATATGCCCTCAGAGGATGGGTGCCCTCGGGGACTGTGGCATTCAGTGAGAGCAATAGAAGAGGGTGGGACGAGGGCTTTGCTGGCCACACATGAAGACAGCAAGGTGAGCCTGGCTGGCTGCTCTTCACCCATTACCCAGCCCTGTGCTGCTCTCTATTTATTCATGTGCCTCCACTAACTAGAATGACAGCCCCTGCAGGGCAGGGACTGACTGAGGTGTGCTCACTGCTTTACTTCTAGTGTCCTGAGTAGTACCCGATATGTACTGTACCCGTGGTTCTCAAACTTTTTGTTTTAAAAACCCTTTTTACACTCTTAAAAATTGTTTTATTGGTGGACTATATCTATCAAAATTTCCATATTAGAAATTAAAGCATAAAGTCTAAAAGTACTCATTTAAAATATATAGATATTTATTATACCATTAAGTAAATAGTTCATTTAAAAAATATACCCATTACAGGTTAATGTAAACAACCAATTTTTATTAAAAAAGACTATATTTTTGAAAATCAAAAACATGTATTGAGAAGTGTGGCCTTGTTTTACATTTTTTGCAAATCTCTTTAACTGTTTGACTTAATAAAACGCTAGATATTCTTCTATCTGCTCCTGCCTTCAATACGTTCTTTTTTTTAATTGCATTTTAGGTTTTGGGGTACATGTGCAGAACATGCAAGACATTTACATAGGTACACACATGGCAGTGTGTTTTGCTGCCTTCCTCCCCTTCACCCACATTTGGCATTTCTCCCCAGGCTATCCCTCCCCAGCTCCCTCCCCCACTATCCCTCCCCTCTTCCCCCCAATAGACCCCAGTGTTTGGTACTCCCTTCCCTGTGTCCATGTGTTCTCATTTTTCATCACCTGCCTATGAGTGAGAATATGCGGTATTTCATTTTCTGTTCTTGTGTCGGTTTGCTGAGAATGAAGTTCTCCAGATTCATCCATGTCCCTACAAACAACACGAACTCATCAATTCTGATTGCTGCATAATATTCCATGGTGTATATGTGCCACATTTTCCCAATCCAGTCTATCATCGATGGGCATTTGGGTTGGTTCCAGGTCTTTGCTATTGTAAACAGTGCTGCAATGAACATTCGTGTGCATGTGTCCTTATACTAGAATGATTTATAATCCTTTGGATATATACCCAGTAATGGGATTGCTGGGTCAATTGGAATTTCTATTTCTAAGGCCTTGAGGAATCGCCACACTGTCTTCCACAATGGTTGGACTAGTTTATACTCCCACCAACAGTGTAAAAGTGTTCCTATTTCTCCACATCCTTTCCAGCATCTGTTGTCTCCAGATTTTTTAATGATCGCCATTCTAACTGGCGTGAGATGGTATCTCAATGTGGTTTTGATTTGCATCTCTCTAATGACCAGTGATGAGCATTTTTTCATATGTTTGTTGGCCTTATGTATGTCTTCTTTTGTAAAGTGTCTGTTCATATCCTTTGCCCATTTTTGAATGGGCTTGTTTGTTTTTTTCCCGTAAATCTGTTTGAGTTCTTTGTAAATTCTGGATATCAGCCCTTTGTAAGTTGGGTAGACTGCAAAAATTTTTTCCCATTCTGTTGGTTGCCGATTCACTCTAGTGACTGTTTCTTTTGCCATGCAGAAGCTGTGGAGTTCGATTAGGTCCCATTTGTCTATTTTGGCTTTTGTTGCCAATGCTTTTGGTGTTTTGGTCATGAAGTCCTTGCCTACTCCTATGTCCTGAATGGTTTTGCCTAGATTTTCTTCTAGGGTTTTTATGGTGCCAGGTCTTATGTATAAGTCTTTAATCCATCTGGAGTTAATTTTAGTGTAAGGTGTCAGGAAGGGGTCCAGTTTCTGCTTTCTGCACATGGCTAGCCAGTTTTCCCAACACCATTTATTAAACAGGGAATCCTTTCCCCCTTGCTTGTTTTTGTCAGGTTTATCAAAGATTGTATGGTTGTAGATATGTTGTGTTGCATCTGATGCCTCTGTTCTGTTCCATTGGTCTATATCTCTGTTTTGGTACCAGTACCATACTGTTTTGATTACTGTAGCCTTGTAGTATAGTTTGAAATCCGGTAGTGTGATGCCCCCCGCTGTGTTCTTTTTGCTTAGAATTGACTTGGCTATGCGGGCTCTCTTTTGATTCCATATGAAGTTCATGGTGGTTTTTTCCAGTTCTGTGAAAAAAGTCAATGGTAGCTTGATGGGGATAGTGTTGATTCTGTAAATTACTTTGGGCAGTATAGCCATTTTCACAATATTAATTCTTCCTAACCATGAATGTGGAATGTTTATCCATCTGTTTGTGTCCTCTCTTATTTCGTTGAGCAGTGGTTTGTAGTTTTCCTTGAAGAGGTCCCTTACATTCCTTGTGAGTTGTATTCCTAGGTATTTTATTCTTTTTGTAGCAATTGTGAATGGCAGTTTCTTCTTGATTTGGCTCTCTTTAAGTCTGTTATTGGTGTATAGGAATGCTTGTGATTTTTGCACATTGATTTTATATCCTGAGACTTTGCCGAAGTTGCTTATCAGTTTCAGGAGTTTTTGGGCTGAGGCGATGGGGTCTTCTAGGTATATTATCATGTCGTCTGCAAATACTGACAATTTGGCTTCCACCTTTCCTATTTGAATACCCTTTCTTTTTCTTGCCTGATTGCTATGGCTAGAACTTTCAGTACTATATTGAATAGGCGTGGTGAAAGAGGGCATCCTTGTCTAGTGCCGGATTTCAAAGGGGATGCTTCCAGTTTTTGCCCATTAAGTATGATATTGGCTGTTGGTTTGTCATAAATAGCTTTTATTACTTTGAGATACGTTCCACCGATACCGAGTTTATTGAGGGTTTTTAGCATAAAGGGCTGTTGTGTTTTGTCAAATGCCTTCTCTGCGTCAATTGAGATAATCATGTGGTTTTTGTTTTTGGTTCTGTTTATGTGGTGAATTATGTTGATAGACTTGAGCTTGTTGAACCAGCCTTGCATCCCCGGGATGAATCCTACTTGATCATGATGGATAAGTTTTTTGATGTGCTGTTGCAATCGGCTTGCGAATATTTTATTGAAGATTTTTGCATCTATGTTCATCAGGGATATTGGCCTGAAGTTTTCCTTTCTTGTTGGGTCTCTGCCAGGTTTTGGTAACAGGATGATGTTGGTCTCATAAAATGATTTGGGAAGGATTCCCTCTTTTTGGATTATTTGGAATAGTTTCCGAAGGAATGGTACCAGCTCCTCTTTGTGTGTCTGGTAGAATTCGGCTGTGAACCCATCTGGACCTGGACCTTTTTTTGTGTGGTAGGCTCTTAAATGCTGCCTCAACTTCAGACCTTGTTATTGGTCTATTCATAGTTTTGGCTTCCTTCTTGTTTAGGCTTGGGAGGACACAGGTGTCCAGGAATTTATCCATTTCTTCCAGGTTTACTAGTTTATGTGCATAGAGTTGTTTGTAATATTCTCTAATGATGGTTTGAATTTCTGTGGAATCTGTGGTGATTTCCTCTTTATCGTTTTTTTATTGCATCTATTTGGTTGTTCTCTCTTTTCTTTTTTATCAGTCTGGCTAGTGGTCTGTCTATTTTGTTGATCTTTTCAAAAAAGCAGCTCTTGGATTTATTGATTTTTTGAAGAGTTTTTTGTGTCTCTATCTCCTTCAGTTCTGCTCTGATCTTAGTTATTTATTGTCTTCTGCTGGGTTTTGAGTTTTTTTGATCTTGCTCCTCTAGCTCTTTCAAATTTGACGATAGGATATCAATTTTGTATTTCTCCACTCTTCTCATATGGGCACTTATTGCTATATACTTTCCTCTGGAGACTGCTTTAAATGTGTCCCAGAGATTCTGGTATGTTGTGTCTTCGTTCTTGTTTGTTTTGAAGAACTTCTTTATTTCTGCCTTCATTTCATTGTTTATCAAGTCAACATTCAAGAGCCAGTTGTTCAGTTTCCATGAAGCTGTGCAGTTCTGGGTTAGCTTCTGAATTCTGAGTTCTAGCTTGATTGCACTATGGTCTGAGAGACTGTTTCTTATGATTTCAGTTGCTGTGTGTTTGCTGAGGAGGGCTTTACTTTCAATTATGTGGTCAATTTTAGAGTAGCTGTGATGTGGTGCTGAGAAGAATGTATATTCTGTGGATTTGGGGTGGAGAGTTCTGTAAATGTCTATCAGGTTTGCTTCTTCCAGGTCTTAGTTCAAGCCCTGGATATTCTTGTTCATTTTCTGTCTGGTTGATCTGTCTAATATTGACAGTGGAGTGTTAAAGTCTCCCATTATTATTGTGTGGGAGTCTAAGTCTCTTTGTAAGTCATTAAGAACTTGCCTTATATATCTGGGTGCTCCTGTATTGGGTCCATATATATTTAGGATCGTTAGCTCTTCTTGTTGTATTGATCCTTTTACCATTATGTAATGACCTTCTTTGTCTCTTTTGATCTTTGTTGCTTTAAAATCTATTTTATCAGAGATGAGAATTGCAACTCCTGCTTTTTTTTTGCTCTCCATTTGCTTGGTAAATTTTCCTCCATCCCTTTATTTTGAGTCTTTGTGTATCCTTGCATGTGAGATGGGTTTCCTGGATACAGCACACTGATGGGTTTTGATTTTTTATCCAATTTGCCAGTCTGTGTCTTTTGATTGGTGCATTTAGCCCATTTACATTTAGGGTTAATATTGTTATGTGTGAATTTGATACTCCCATTTTGATGCTGGCTGGCTGTTTTGCTCATTAGTTGATGAAGATTCTTCATTTTGTTGATGCTCTTTAGCATTTAGTGTGTTTTTGGAATGGCTGGTACTGGTTGTTCCTTTCTATGTGTAGTGCCTCTTTCAGGAGCTCTTGTAAAGCAGGCCTGGTGGTGACAAAATCTCTGAGTACTTGCTTGTTTGCAAAGGATTTTATTTTTCCTTCACTTATGAAGCTCAGTTTGGCTGGATATGTAATTCTGGGTTGAAAGTTCTTTTCTTTAAGGATGTTGAATATTGGCCCCCACTCTCTTCTTGCTTGTAGAGTTTCTGCTGAGAGATCTGCTGTGAGTCTGATGGGCTTCCCTTTGTGGTTACCCAACCTTTCTCTCTGGCTGCCCTTAGTATTTTCTCCTTCATTTCAACCCTGGTGAATCTGACGATTATATGCCTTGGGGTTGCTCTTGTTACAGAGTACCTTTGTGGTGTTCTCTGTATTTCCTGGATTTGAGTGTTGGCCTGCCTTGCTAGGTTGGGGAAATTTTCCTGGATAATATACTGAAGAGTATTTTCCAGCTTGAATTCGTTCTCTTCATCCCCTTCTGGTACACCTATCAAACGTAGGTTAGGTCTCTTCACATAGTCCCACATTTCTTGGAGACTTTGTTCATTCCTTTTTTGCGTTTTTTTCTCTAATCTTGGTTTCTCGTTTTATTTCATTGAGTTATCTTCAACTTCTGATATTCTTTCTTCTGCTTGGTCAATTCGGCTGTTGAAACTTGTGCATGCTTCACGAAATTCTCATGTTATGTTTTTCAGCTCCTTCAATTCATTCATATTCCTAAGTTATTTATTCTTGGTATCATTTCCTCGAATCTTTTTTCAAATCTTTTTTCAAGGTTCTTAGTTTATTTGCATTGATTTAGAACATGTTCTTTTAGCTCACAGAAGTTTCTCATTATCCACCTTCTGAAGTCTGATTCTGTCATTTCGTCACAGTCATTCTCCGTCCAACTTTGTTCCCTTGCTGGTGAGGAATTTTGGTCCTTTGTAGGAGGCGAGGTGTTCTGGTTTCGGGTGTTTTCCTCCTTTTTCGCTGGTTTCTTCCCATCTTTGTGGATTTATTCACCTGTCGTCTGAGTAGTTGCTGACTTTTCGATTGGGTCTCTGAGTGGACACCCAGATTGTTGATGATGAGGTATTTCTGTTACTTGGTTTTCCTTCTACCAGTCTGGCCCCTCTGCTGGACGACTGCTGAGGTCCACTCCATGCCCTGCTTGTCTGGGGTACACCTGTAGCAGCTGCAGAACAGTGAGGGATGCTACCAGTTTCTTCTTCTGCTATCTTTGTCCCAGAATGATGCCCGCCTAATGTCAGTATGATCAGTTTTTTTTGAGGTGACTCTGGATATACAGGGGTCAGGGAGCTGCTTGAGGAAATGGTCTGTTCTTTATAGGAGCTCAAGTGCTGAGCTGTGAGCTCCGTTGTTCATTCAGGGCTGTTAGGCTGCTACATTTATGTCTGCTGCAGCAGAACTCTTAAAACCCCTTTTTTCCTCAGATGCTCTGTCTCGGGGAGTTGGGGCTTTCTTTATGAGTGTCCGTTGCAGTATCCTGCCCAGCTAGGAGGCAGTCTAGTCACTATTTGCCTGCCGAGGCTTCGCCCTGCTGATGTGGGGTCTGCCCTGTTGCTGCGGGCTCTGCCCTGCAGCGGCAGGCTTCGCCACGGGCTCCGCCCTGCAGCAGAGTCTTTCTGTTATGGTGGGTTGCCTCGGCAACGGCAGGCTGCATTAGCAATGGGAGTGTACCTCAGTAGAAGCGGATTGCCTCGGTAATGGCGGACGCCCCTCCCCCACCGAGCTGCACTGTCCTGGGTTCAGCTGTGCCCGCAGTGAAACTCTCCACCCGGAGTGTTTCGAATTGCCGTTTTTTTGTCCCTGTGGGGGTGAAACCCACCGAGCCTGCTCGCCTGGCTCCCTGCCTCCCTGCCTCAGAGCGCCTTTCTTTTTTTTTTTTTAATAAGTTGAACATATGGCTCTCTCCCAGGTGTTTCAGTCACCTGCTGTTAGGGCACTGGGATCTGTCTGATTTCGTGTGCAGTGAGCCACTGCGCTGGCTCAGACGCCACTTCCCAGGAATCTCCTGATCTGGCTCACTGTCCAAGTTCCGTTTAATCAGATGGCTATGCTAATCTGCCCTCCCAAATCTCAGATTGCTGGTTTAGCAGGGCACCCGGGCCAGTGTGTTTTGTGCGGATTGTTGCAGAGTGCCACTGTGCTGCGGCTCCGGCCGAAGAGGCCGCAACAGCCAAAACGGCTGCGCTTGCGTCCTGTGTCTTTCCTACACCTGGGAATTTCCCCATTCTGTGGGCAACAAAGATCCGTCTGGAAATGCAGCTTTGACTCACCCTCTGAGCGTTCACTAAGAGCTGCAATCCTGAGTTGTTCTTACTGTGCCATCTTGAATCCCCCCTTCCAATACGTTCTTTTATCTGTGGTTGTGCAGACTCTGGGAATCTCCACAGGACACTTGTGAAAGAATGAGAGTAAAAGAGACAATGTTTTAGGAGTATTAGAAAGTAGTTTTGACTTCTTGGATACTCCCAAGGGTCCCCATATCATAATTTGAGAATTGCTGTAAGACAGTCTTCAAACGTTTCCCTATTACCTGGCTGATAGACTGGCTGACTGAATGACTGACTGAAGGAAAGAAGGAAGGAAGGAAGGAAGGAAGGAAGGAAGGAAGGAAGGAAGGAAGGAAGCTCTCGTTGACGTATGTCATTAGCTCCCTAACTGGGTTTCTGGCTGCCACCCAGGTCTCCCCCTGTGATCACCTCCCACCTTGTTGCATGTTGGTGCAGACTGAGCTTTCCACTGCCCCGCTGTTACCTTTGGACAGGTGTAGCCTGGTAGCACAACATCCACGGTCTCCTGTTCTGTGGCCTGTCCGCCTCTTTGGCTTCTTCTTTTTATGCCTCCTGCCCAGCCCTGAGATAGGCTTCAGCAATATATAATTGCTTCTACCTTTTCTCATATCATTTCCATGCCTAGGATAACCTTTCTTGTGTCCTCTCTTCTCTGCTCCCCACAACACATTGTCTGGCAAACACGTACAGCACCTTCAAGATCCTATTGAAGGTCACCTTCCTGATGCCTTCCTTGCCTGCTTACCTATCACCAGAGCTACAGCTAGACAAAGAGATAGGTAGTCCAGACCTCTATAGAAAACACAAAGACCTTAAAATTCATGGCTACATGACTAGAATGGGTGACAACACCTCACATGCATTTTGCCTTCAGTCCTCACTGCAACCTGTGCTATGGCTGCTAAGTGACCAGGCTAGGATAGAACCCAGTCCCCTTTACATCATATCTCTGGAGCCAAACAGCTCTAAACCAAAACCCATGAAGCTTGTTTTAAATGCCCCAGCTATAGATGCTAGGCAAGTTATTTAATATTGCTAAGGCTTGATACCACCATCTGTAAAATGAGATGCTAATTGGATCTATCCTAAAGCGTTTGTAAATTTTCAACATATTAGTGCATGGCAATGGTTTAGTAAGCTTCTGATGTATAGTAGGCGCTCAATTAACCACTAGCTCTTGTTATTTATTGTCATACAACCATCAGTTCTTATATTCCTCATTCTAAGTGTAGACAGACATTTATGTCATTTTGTATTTGACTTTGAGATCATAAAAGGCATATCTACCTACGTATCCACAGCATTTACCGTAGTGCATGGCATCTACCTAGCAGGTGCTCAATAAATATCCCATGGGTGAAAGAATGAATGAAGGGCAAGATGAAGTTTAAATCAAGGAGGCTTAGTCCCTCTTGACTCAATCTATTTTGGCTAACTTGCATTTTTCATGTTGTCAGCTGGGCTACACATTCAAGTCAGCATTTTATGGAACTTCCCTTTTTCAGGGCAACCAGAGGATTTTTCTCAGACATTATCTCCTCAGAGGGAACCTGCAGGGAAATATAATTTGAAGAAAAATGTTTGGTGATGGCAGACACTGAAACATCCTCTGAGATGTGCCCTTTGAAAGCACACACACTTTCAGATGCAAAATCAAACCCATGGAACTGGGTAGCTTCCAGATGCAGACCCTTCTAGACCACATCTGTGTGTAGCCCCTCATCATGGACTCCCCTGCCAGCCCCCTCTGTAAGTGCCCAATAGGAAGAGAGGTGGGAGCATGGGGGCCTTCCTTTACCAGCCTCCTCCTATGTCTCTTGAATTGCATCTCACACTGAACCTCTCACACCTTCCCTGTAAAGAATTGTGGAGCACTGAGTTCTAGTCCTTCCACATACTCACTTAATGGCCTTGGACATACCATTGTTTGTTATTGCTCTTATATTTGTCCCTTTGAGGGGGAGGAGTGTCATTAAAAGTACATCCTCACCTGGGGAAGAAAATAGCCTCTAGTCTAGGATTCCACATCTCATGCCAGAAGGCTGCCAATCACAATGATTAAAGGAGCCTGTTTGAAGTTCAAACAAACCTAGACACAAATCCCAGTTCTGCTTCTTTCTGGCTGGGCAAGATTTCACATAATCTCTCCAAGCCTCCACTTCCTCATTGGCAAAATACAGATAATGCTATTTTCCTCATAGTGCAATCATGAGAGTTAAGTGAGCGAGGACAGGTAAAGCTCTTAGGATGTTCCCAAGTGTTTAATATGTGCTCCAGAAATGAAATTCTAGCTATTATTAGAATATAAGACTACAAGATAAATAGGGTACATTTTGGGAAATCAGTTTGAGTTGGGGAAGAGTTTTGAATTTTGATTATCTTAATAGAGCAAGAACATCATGCATTAAAAAAATAAAGTTAAAAATAAATCAAGAGCTTTCAGAGAAAATAAAATTGTGTTTTCAATGTCTGCTTTGCCCTTTCTGAACATGGCTTGAAGCCCACTCTCCTCTAGTGTCAGGGGGCTTTATGTCTGCACACTGAGCCCCAGTGCCACGGAGCTTTAACACAATCAGATTCCTCGACCCGTAATCTCAAGTTACCAGAGGAAGGCAGACATTTAGAAGGCTGTCCTCAAGGAAGGCTTAGGAAAAGGGAGTGGGCAGGGGCTTGTCCTCTCTGGAACTCCTAACCTGTACAGATGAGTCAGCAATTAATCTGCTGCCTCAGGCCAGACCACAGTTGATAGGGCAGAGGAGAATGTGGGCCGTTATAGACATTTATATATACTCTGAAGTCTGCTAGTGCTCTGATGTGTTTCTACCCCAGATTCCATGCTCTTACCATTTCCTCCACATATGAACTCACTTCAAGGCTCTGCCCTGGCTGTCGGAAGGGTGGACAGAACCCCTGAGAATGTGACCATGACCTCACCTGCCCCATGGCTTTTTGCTTGCATTTGTGGCAAGGCCTGTACATATGGTTTTTGATACATCTTTCAGGGTAATTAGGAACTAAAAGGCAAGTAAAATATGTGGGTGCTGGCTGGATAGCTGCTCCATCACACCCCTCTGCAGGGTCACGTCAGCAGCATATTGCTTTAATAGGTAGGGCACATGATGGCTCATGGTCTCTAGTTGCCTGGCTCATCATAGGTCTATTTAAGGTCAATCAGGACAAGGTCTGAACAAAGGATTAATACAAATCTGACAAATCAGGTTAGAAAACATATTTACTTTGTCAGATTTCTTGATTAGTAGCCTTTCTGGGTTCAGGCTGAATGATGACATTCAGCGTGCCTAGTTACTCATTTTGACAGCCAAAAAGATAAACATGTCAGTATGTGATTTGCCAGATACTTTCCCATGAATTTCAGTTAGAAGTTGCCAATGAGGTGCACACTTTGGAAAAGGGGTGTGTGTTGGATTCGAGGCAGTGGCTGTAAAGCAATTTGTTTCTGCCTGCTCTGCCCAGGTGCTTGCCTCTGATGGCCAGGTGACCATGTCTGTGCCCATTGGTGAACTCGGGATGAGGCACTGTGGTGTTAGAGGGTCACTGGCAAGGTCTTGGCCTGGTCAAAGGTGCTCTGTGGTTATTGGCACAAGGCACAGCTGACCTGCACCTTAAGCTTTGCTTTGGGTATGGCATTTATGCAGTCACAGGAGCACCAGGAGCCATAGCACAGGCAGGGGACTGGCACTGTCAGACTGCCTGAAGAGTGCCAGAATCTGGCCCTGGAGAGAACCTCATGCACCTCAGAAAAACCTAGAGGATAGCAAGGGGTTGGCAATATGGCAGATGGCGCCCCATGGCGGGTGGTTGCCTGTGATTCCTTGCCTTGTCTGCCATGTATTGGCTTATAAAGGGCCCCTGCATGAACCTACTCCATGTCTTTGGGGGCCACATTGGTAATAGAAGACACTTCTGGGCTAGTTTTTTCCTTTTGCTTTGTCTGCAGCCCCTGTTGACAAGTATCTAGGGACATGGGATGCTTCCACGTTCAAGACACAATGGACCTGTGTTTGGAGAATGTGCTTTCACAAAAGCGTCATGCCAGTTCTACAGGGGATTCCCCCTCCCCACCCTACAGCGTGTCCTGTTCTCTGATCCTTTCCCATGACTGTCCTGTCTCCCCAATGAGAGGGCAAACTCTCGGGCTCTGCTTTCCCTTTAGTAGCCCCAATACTTAGGTAGGCACTCAATACATTCTTGTTGGTTGACCAAGTGACTGAAGAAACTTCTCATCTTTCCCAGATAGAAGACAAGCTAGTTTCTGATTCCTTTAGTCATGTGATCAGGGCTGTCTGTGACAAATGTCCCCAGAACCTCCTGGGTTCACGACCCAAGAGTAGCCCAGACTTTCAGCTGAGGCAGAGATATATCCTGGGCAGCTTAGTCTAGTTCTCTTCCTCAGCCAACCTGACCCAACCTAGGTGTAGGGCACCGCTAAGCCTTGTGGTGCACCAGCAGTGGTCTGGAATGAGTCTGGTGTTGAGGAATGAGAACCAGGAGGCATGTCAACCAAGAACAGGTTTCCCTGTTTTCCCATTAGGACTGAAGCCCTGCCATGCATATCAAAAAACAGGGCCTGACTCACTAATTCACATCCCCTCACTGAGTGGGAGCTGGGGCAAATGGATCTTCTCTTGCTTGCTAGAGCATAACATGGTCACCTAACAGGAATGGACTAAGGGCCCAGAATTATAGCGTGCCACTTCTGAGTCTCACCCACCATTTGAATTCATGCCCTTTGTCCCCTTGTACGATTCAGATCTCCAGGGTCAGGGGCAAGTCATATCTTTGAACAGTATAATGGCTATCTGTTGAGTACTTACGAGGAGCCAAACAATGCCTATATCTACATCACATATAATCACATATAATCACACACACACACACACACACACACACACACACACACACGTATGTACACATCCTCTACAACAATCTTATGAAGAATATGAAGAAGGTTATTTTATTATACCCATTCATCCATCGATTTATAAAGTGCCTCCCCCATGCTGGCCCCTCTCCACAGATAAGGAAGCTGAAGCTCAGAGCAGGTACATAATGTGTGCAGGGTGAACAAGCTAGTTAATGGCAGAGCATGCTATGAACTGGGCAGTCTGACTCAGGCATCTGATGCTTAACCACTGTGCCTAGTCACCTTTTATGCTGAGCCTAACAATCAGCTCCAAAAGTCCTGAAGCGGTTATAACTCAAAGACCTTTGGCCAGGGTGCTCTGGTCTGCACCCACCGGAATTCCTGGGTGGGTATAGCTGGATTAGTCACAGAGTCTCAAGAACCACATGGAGGAGAGGAAAAATAGCACAGATAGCCCTTTGGCCTGGATTATTTTAGATACAGCTTGGAGGTCCCCTTCTCTAACCCACACTGGCTACATTTCAGAGCCATCACAATTCATTATTTGGAGTTAAGTTTTGATTGCACAAGTAGCCCTGGGTGAGGTGGGCAGCAGTCATCATCAGTCTTGGTTGTTTGGGTTGATGTGTTTCATTCATCAATGTTCTTTGTTTCGGATGGAAGCTAAGGCAGAAACACGAAGAGCAGGTGGATTGGGCAATGGAAATGGGAAGACAACAAAGGGTAACACAGGCGTTTGGGCAAGGGGGTCACCCAACAAAGGGTGGTACTCTATTGGTTTTGGGAGAGAAACACTGAATGCCAATCAGGAGACAACCGAATAAACTTCACTGCATTCTCAGTTTTACCAAAGACTAATAAGGATTCTGGGGATCTTTAGGGATAGGGGACATAAGATTCCTCTGGGTTATATTCAACTCTCCAAGTATGAATCCTCACTCATACTTCCTTGCTGGGCTGCTTTGTGCTAGTTACTTAACTTCTCTGAGCCTCAATTCTCATTTGCAGATGGAGATGGTCCTATCTCATTTGTAGATGAGATGATGGGGTGTGGTCCTGGATAGGCCCTCAGTGAACAGCAATTCTTATTCCACATGGTGGGAGAAGAGGGTGTGTATGCTACACCCTTCTGAAGTGACCCTGGGCTTGGCCGCTGCTTTTGAAGGACAAAAATGGTTACTTGTCATTTGATAGCCAAAAGGTACTCCCTGCAACTATGCCTAAACACTGCCTTATGTCAGTTAGGACACAGGGCTGACCTGCTAGGCCTTGGTAATGGATGTGTCAGTGAGTTTATTCCAACTTCCCATAGTGGCAGAGGTGGGAAGGGAGTTGGCAGGAGAAGGGTTAAATAAGCAAAAATGAGCAGTGTCCACCTACGTGTGTGTTGGCACTGGCATCAGTTTCCTTGGAGGTGGTTCCCTCTGCCCTAGAATGACCCTGTTGGGGTCAGATCAACTGATAATCAAAGCACTTTACCAAAACAAGATCAGCCCCCTTCAAAGAAAGCTCCATTTCCAGTGGAGCCAAGGTGCTGTGTATTTCACCTGTGCCTCTCTCAGTTTAGAAGGATGTCTTTGATAAGCTACAGGCAGCACCCGCAGTGACCCTTAATGACAGCCTGACTCAGCCAAATGCTTCTGGTCTCAGGTTATGGATGAATACCCACTGAGCTCTGGACACAGAGCTCTGAGGCTGTGCAGATTTCACATCACTCTTGAAAAATGAAGTGACAAAGTCCTTGTTTAATTCAGGCCCTTGCCCCTCCTCCATGTCATACAGTCTAGCCTCTAATTATGGCTTTTGGACAAACGCTTCCACAGTGATGGTTCCAGTGCTTTCTAATAACTTTCCATGATCTGTTCATCTTCTTAAGGAGGCTCAGTTGAGTCAGGCTCAGCTAACCAGCAGGATTTGGATAAGCCCTCTCTGCATTCTCAGACATGGCAGAGGAAATCTGTGCTCTTCATGAAGGTTGTTAATTGATGGTCATCCTCTTGGCTTCTTTCAACTTCTTTCATTATGTCTGTCCATATGAAAAGTATTATTTCTCTGTCTCTAACTGGAGAGAGGAGAATAGCTCTGGCTAATGTTTGAGTGTTTGTTCAAAGTCAGGTGCTGGTCTAAGTGCTTCTCATGAATGAACTCACTAATCCTCATCTCCCCAAAGGTAGCTGATATGATTATATTTGCTTTGCAGATGGAGAAATGAGACACAGAGCAGTTGAGTGACATGACTTGTAAATGGTGCCACCAGGTCCGAAAGCCAGGGGCTCAAACCCCATAACTCATGCTTTTACCCAGAGCACTGAGCTGCCAATCATTATTGCTTGGGATTTATGATAACCAAGTAATATAAAGCCCCTCCCTGCCAGGAGGAGGGCCAGAATTTCCACTTGGGCAAAGCTAGAGGCAACCATGGGGTAAAAGGGATGACTAAGAGGCTTGCCCTCATGCTACTTTTTCACAATTTATATAAAACTGAGAAATGTTCATGACCCACATGGCTATGATTTGAATGTGTTCCTCAAAGTTCATGTGCTGGAAACTTAACCCAACAGTGCAAAACTGTTGAGAGGTGGGATCTTTAAAAAGAAGGCAATTAGGTCATAAGAGTTCTGCCTCCATGAATGAATTAATGCTCTTGTTTTGTGAGAGAGGGTTCCTGATGAAAGGATGTGATTGGCCTCATTTTTGTGCATATGGGCACTTACTCTCTAGACTTCTCTAGCCTTTCTGCCTCTGCCCTGGGCTGACACAGCAAGAAGGCCCTCACCAAATGCAGCCCCTCTGTCTTGGACTTCCCAGCCTCCAGAACCATGACTCAAATCTTTTTATTTTCTTTAATATATTATCCAATCTCAGGCATTCTGTTATAGCTGCAGCAAACAGACTAAGATTCATGTCAATGAATGGGGATATGTGTCTGATGTATTAAAGCCCTTCCAATCCATGTTTTTATAATATGACCATTTTCCCTCTTAACGTGAATGAAAATGAAGCACAGGGTCAGGAGGCTTTGCGGGTAAGAGCGAAGTTAGTGTTAAGGGTCTAGAGGTCTCAGCATATTGGTGAGATACTGCTAAGGTGACACGGAAAGAAATCCTAGTTCACATCCTTGGCAGAGGAAGCCCATGTTGGGAAATGGTCTAGCAAGGATGAAGTCAGGCATGACCAGGTAGTAGGGAAGCTGCAGAGATGCTTGAGAGGACACACCCTGCATTGCTTTCCTCTTCTGGGAGTGGCTATGAGGGAAATACACACTCATATGGTAGGAATTTCCAGTGCTTTTGGCCTTGACCTCTGCTTTCCACGGGATATATTCATTAGGCAACCAACTGGGAGAAGGGTAGGGGTATGGATGTGGGTGAAGGATGTTACCTAGAAGTAAGAAACTGACCACTGAGTAAATTAATTCTCAGTCTTAACAGTTAGCCCTCCCTGTATATATTTCCACTCTATGAATATCTTTGTTAGTTAGCCTGCTCATTGCAAATGCATTGCAAGTTCACAGCAAAGAGAAATCCAAAATCTTGCCAAAGATGCATTGTTTTGTGACACTGATTAAAGTGAGTTGGAGAACTGCAGAAATCACATACCAAGTCATCACCAACAAACATTTTATGGTAGGGTTGGGACAGTTAACAATTAAAGAAAAGAAACTCAGCACCGTATGGAAAAGGTGGTTTAAAAGAGTTGAATATTAAAGGATACAAGGGGCCTTGGTCAAAACTGATGAAGACTTCAATGCAACGCTTTTGCAGATGTCCTCAGTATGACCACGCTGTGATTCTAATGAGAATGCCATGATGTCATCCTACCGTTTCAGTCATCCACCTCTGATGGCCAGATTCATGTGCTCATGCTCTTTCCTCTCATCACAGCCAAGGCTGCAGGATGGGAGGCAATTCCCTGTGGGCTTCTACACTCAGGACTCCCATTCTTCACTTCCCTCCTGGGCTTCTTGGTGCTGTAGACACCAGCACTGCTTCCCAAACAGACACAAGTAGCCCAGAAGTGCTGGGAGCAATAATGGCCCTAGGAACAACCCATAAGCAACGTGGGCAAGGAGCCGATGGAGAAGTAGTTCTTCAGTCAGACCCCAGGTGGATAACTCTGAGAGGCATTTTATGCCCTCCTCAGGAGTTACTGGTGAGGCTACACCCTCACCAGGAGTGATTATGATAACAATGCACCCTGCATTCCATTTCTTCCTCTCCTCCTTCTCCTTGGTTCCTCAGCCATGCTAGTTGGATCTCTCACTGAGTCAGCCAGCAGCACACAAGTTCTTGACTCAGGATTCACTTTGCAGGGAACTAAAGTCATTATATAGTTTCTCAAAAAGCTCATGTTTAATCCTCCTTTCATTCTGGGTTCCAAGAATTAGCTCAAAGTTTTAATGGTAATCTACATAGTGTTAAAGTAAGATAAAATAAAATTATTCATAATGTTTAGTTTAATTGTTAAAGACACAGCCCTAATCAAATCTTTTCTTGCTTATTTATCATAACACTTTTTAATATTTTAAGTGTATTTACTTTAAGTGATCTTTTCCCCTCTGATAATGGGAGCCGTATATATACACCCCCACCTGGAATTCTGTAACTCACTTTTTCACTTATGTTCTGTATCTTTTTCCATTTATCAAATATTCTTCTAAAGCATGCATTCCATTATATGACTGAGTCAACATTTATATAATCAATATACTATTGTGGTCTTTTGAAGTTGTTTCTATTTTCAACAATATCATAAACAAAGATGAAGTAAATACCGTCAAGGTATGAACCTTGGGCAAATTTTCAGTTCTGGTGCCTCAGTTTTCTTATCTGTCAGGTAGGGACAAGGATGGACCTACCTTATAGGGCTACTCTAAGGATTAAACACTTTATTTATTTTTATTTTACTTTAAATTCTGGGCTACATGTGCAGAATGTGCAGGTTTGTTACATAGTTATACAAGTGCCGTGGTGGTTGCACCTATCAACCCGTCATCTAGGTTTTAAGCCTTGCATGCATTTGTCCTACACATTAATACTTTTAAAGTGTTCAAAACAGTGCTTTGCCCCACTCAGCGGTCTATAAAGGTTTTCACTGATGATGATGGTGATGATGATGTCTCCTCTTTCAGTGAATGTCCATTGTCCACCCAGGTACTCAATCCAGTCAATTCCCAAAATTTGTGAATTATACTTCTTAATTTTGTTCACGTCCTCCACCCCTCTGACACTGCCCTGTTCAGGCTACCCTACCCTCTGCCTTTGTCCTATCTCCCAAGTGGTCTCCTTGCCTTGAAGTTTGACTGCTTCCAATTCATTCTCCACCCCATAGTCAAAGTGCTTTTTCTAAAGCAAAACTCTAAATAGCTCAACCAATTTATATCTCTAGTAGTATTGTATGAGAGTTCCTAGTTCCCAAACTTTGCTAATATTATCTATATTTATTTTTAAAACATTTTTGGAAAATGGTACCTTTTTATATTTTGTTTCTTTGCAAAGATTGAGCTTTAAAAAACACATTTGCCATTTTCTTCATTCCCTTTGTAGAATGCCTGTCCATGTCTTTTGCCCTAAAAGGCCTTAGTAAATGCTATCTATGTTGTGGGGCTTAAATTCGAAGTTGGGTGAAATTCGCCCTGGCCAGTCTTGGCTCTGGGCCTGGGACCCTGCAGATAAGCCCTTTTTATGAGTTCTTCTGAATGTCATGTGCCCATGTGTTTTAATTTGGCCCCGTCCATGAGGACTTGAGAACAGGACTCTTTGAAGCACATAATCATTGCCTCAAAGTGGCCCGTTCTTCATCCCTGGATGGCTTTCCATAATCCAGCTCCTTCCTGATGGCCATTTTTAGCTGAGACAACCATGACATTTTGAAGCCTGCTGCTTTTGGAGGCTAAATATAATTTCTCTGGGAAAGAGGCCAACTGTGATAGTTTATTTCCATTTGGCCTGTGTCTTGAGGCAAGACTGAATATGAAAAGAAATCTGGAGCCAGTGCAAAGAACAGCATGGCAGCACCAGGCACTAGCCACTACTGTCCATACATTGCCCTGGGTGGGGGTTTCCAGTGTCCAAGCACACCCCCATGTTGGAACCCCCAGAGGGTATAGATACCTTAGTCATAGCACGCTGCAGGACAGGTTCTTTCAGGCTGTAATGATAAGGCTGGCTAAGTGTGTGCCTACCCAAACCTGATGGGAAGATTTTGCCCAAACTCAATTTCTCCTAGTCCAGTGAATAACCATAGTCCACCCAATCCAATCAATTTGATTGATATTTCTTCAAAAATGAAATCATTCATAAAAAATGAGTGGCATATTTTAATGTTATAAAACCTCATCAAACATTAAAAAGTGAAGTGTATATTCAGATATTAACAATGGGCTTAATCTTTTTTTTTTTTTTGACCTCTGAAGTTTTTATTGGCCTGCTGCTCCCCAAAGGGTCCCCTGCTTCTGCTGGCTTAATGCCTCAGATCTCTGGTGTGGTTGGTTGCAGACACCAGTTTGCCATCAACGGTCCGGCGGGTGGTGGTCTTTTGGATGGTTTGCATGGATTGCTGCTGTCGAGGGCATCACTAAGATTGAAGTCCTCGGCATCTTCCAGCAGGTGGCGGGAGGTGGCGATCTCAGCCTCCAGCTTGACCTTGATATTCAGCAGGGCTTTGTACTCCTGGGCCTGGCGCCGTCCCTCTGCCTGGGTTTGTGTTGGCTCTGACTCCAGGTACAGCAGGATCCTGTTGAGCTGCTCCATCTGCAGGGTGTAGCGGGCTTCCACCTCCCTCAGGCTGTTCTCCAAGCTGGCCTTCGAATTTCTCATGGAGTCCAGTCAGTCTCCAAGGACTAGACTGTACGTCTAAGCTCCGTGAGCATCATCTCAGCGGCTCCGTCCTTAGAGGACTGCGTGGTGACCACTGTGATGCTCTCCTCAATCTGCTGAGACCAGTGCTTGTCCAGCTCCTCTCAGTTCTTCTGAGCCAGCTCATCATATTGGGCCTGGATGTCTGCCATGATCTTGGCAAGGTCCTGAGATTTGGGGGCATCTATCTCCATGGGCAACTCAGAGCTGGCAGTCTGGGCTTACAGGCCTTTTACTTCCTCTTCGTGGTTCTTCTTCGTGAAGAACAGCTCCTCATTGAGAGCCTCGATCTCTGTCTCCAGCTGCAGCCGAGCGACACTGGTGTCATCAGTGACCTTGCGGAGCCCAAGTATATCACTCTCCACAGACTGATGTATGGCCAGCTGTGTCTCACACTTGACTCTAAAGTCATCAGCAGCAAGATGGGCATCATCCCTGTGCAGAATGATGCGGGCACTATCGATGGCATTTGCGAAGATATGAGCCCTAATGCCCTCGATGGTCTTGATGTAATGGTTCCAGTCTCTGACCTGGGGTCCCTTCTTCTCCAGGTGCTCCCTGATTGTGCTCTCCACCTTCCAGTTCTCGGTCTGCAGGCTCCTCACTCTGTCCAGCTAGGAGGCTGGGTGGTGGTCGTTCAGGTTTTGCATGGTCTCCTTCTCGTTTTGGATGCCTCCTACTCCTGCCAGAACCCCCACTATTATCCCTGTGGCCAGGCCCCTGGGCACTTTGCAGCCCCAGAAGTTGGTGGAGTGGGACATGGAGATCTTAGAACCAGAGCCCCTGGTGCTTGCATAGATGTTGGCTGCGCTGCTGACCAGTTGATACTGTAGCTGGGCACCTGTACAGAGCCCAGGGACTGGTATTTGGTGGAGAAAGTGGAGGGAGTGGTGAAGCTCATGGTGTCCAGGGAGGAGAGTGAGAGGTTAGGATTCAGGCTTTGCTGATGACCTAATCTTCTTTTTTAAAATAAGTAGCATAAAATATATGTTAAGCACAAATACTACAAAAGTTGTCAAAAACCCTATAGAACAAATAACTAACTAAAGTGAATGGTTACAAGGATGATAATCTATGCATCCCATACAGGATAGTATTTCATACTTCTTGGGATAACACATCAAGCCTTCTATGATCCAATTCCTGACCTTTTCAGTTGTGATACTCCCTTTACTCTGAGTACTATACTTACCTCTACAGCCATACTGAACAGCTCCAGTTCCCCAAGTGCATCATACTTTTGCATATACTATTTTATATGTTCGCATAGACTAGCCTCTGTGCTTTTGCATATGCTATTTTCTCTGCATTGATTGCAACTGGAAAACTTCTACTCTTCTTTCTTTTTTTTTTTCTTTTTATTGCATTTTAAGTTTTGGGGTACATATGCAGGACATGCAAGATAGTTGCATAGGTACACACGTGGCAGTGTGATTTGCTGCCTTCCTCCCCTTCACCCACATCTGGCATTTCTCCCCCTGCTATCCCTCCCTAGCTCCCCCACTCCACTGTCCCTCCCGTATTCCCCCCAGTAGACCCCAGTGTGTAGTGCTCCCCTCCCTGTGTCCATGTGCTCTCACTGTTCCTCACCCGCCTATGAGTGAGAACATGCGGTATTTCACCTTCTGTTCTTGTGTCAGTTTGCTGAGAATGATGTTCTCCAGATTCATCCATGTCCCTACAAACGACACGAACTCATCGTTTTTGATTGCTGCATAATATTCCATGGTGTATATGTGCCACATTTTCCCAGTCCAGTCTATCATCGATGGGCATTTGGGTTGGTTCCAGGTCTTTGCTATTGTAAACAGTGCTGCAATGAACATTCGTGTGCATGTGTCCTTATACTAGAATGATTTATAGTCCTTTGGATATATACCCAGTAATGGGATTGCTGGGTCAAATGGAATTTCTATTTCTAGGTCCTTGAGGAATCACCACACTGTCTTCCACAATGGTTGAACTAATTTACACTCCCACCAACAGTGTAAAAGTGTTTCTATTTCTCCACATCCTCTCCAGCATCTGTTGTCTCCAGATTTTTTAATGATCGCCATTCTAACTGGCGTGAGATGGTATCTCAATGTGGTTTTGATTTGCATCTCTCTAATGACCAGTGATGAGCATTTTTTTCATATGTTTCTTGGCCTTATGTATGTCTTCTTTTGTAAAGTGTCTGTTCATATCCTTTGCCCATTTTTGAATGGGCTTGTTTTTTTCTTGCAAATCTGTTTTAGTTCTTTGTAAATTCTACTCTTCTTTCAAAACCCAGACTCAATCCCCTTTGACCCACCCAAATAGAATTAGTCACTCCTTTGCTCTGGTATGGTTTCCAGTTCACACCTTTGTTGTTTCAGCACTAAATTTTCCATGCTTGTGTCTCCTCTATCGAGTGTGAAAACACTGAGAGCAGAGACTGTCTTTAGATATCCATTCATTCATTTCCATTCAACAAATATTTGCTAAGTGCCTATTATGTGCTGCATGACTTGTGTTTGCATTCACTATATATACTCTGGGCTACGTAGACTGTCCTTAGCATGGAAGACTCTCCCTCTGCTGCATTGTTATTGAATCATCTGGCTTTCTCTCCCTACTCACAGGTGGTGTATTTCTTCATGCCATGTCTCGCTGCTTGGAAGAGATGTCTCCCCATTTTACCCCACCTCAGAACTCCTCATCACTTCCTGGCCTCCCAGCCTCACTCTGTGTCTGGAGATTCCAGATGCAATCAGGAGAACCACCCAAATAATCAACTTCTTCCCCTACAACTAACTTGATTTCCTAGTGAAGATGATGTCTTGTCACACCCAAAAGTGCCAAAGTGAGCTCACTTTCTGGCGCCATTATGGACAGAATCCTGGGAGTTCTGCTAGGTCAGCATAGTACCAAGAAATGGCAGATCATAGGAAGTGGGGACTGGCGATATCTCTTTCTAAATCAAAGAAAGAAGTCCACAAAGATGGTTTTGGTGACTCAAATTCTGATAGTGTTTGGAGAGGTTATTACAGGGGATGGGGAAAAGGGAGGGAATGGGAAGATAGAACAGAGAAATGCATGACTCAGTCTACCATCTACCACTGACAGGAGGATGGGAGGTGATTCTCTGCGATTTATGCTTTCATTCTTGATTTTTCCGGACTCTAGATCCCCTGGGCCTTCCTTCCATAGAGTCCTCTGCCCTCTGTCAGCCTGGAATGTTTCCCAGACACCCAAAACAGACTCGCCAACATAAACTGTTATCCCCAACCTGATCCGTGATTGCACCTCAAATTGGCCACTGGGCATAGATCAGCATCCTGTAACCATTTGTACTAATTAGTTAGTTATTTTACAGAGTTTTGGTATTTGTGTTTGACATATATTGTATTCTACTTCTTTTAAAAATAGATTAGGCCCATTGCTAATACTGGTCATATACTTCATCTTTTAATGTTTGATGAATTTTGTAACATTAATATAAATGAGCATACATATGCCACTCATATTTTACACTTAAAACTTAAAAAAAATATTGGTTGGAGCATTTCTGCCAAAAGACGGCTTTTAGTATTTTAAGACAGACTTATCAGGATGTCCTAGGGATGCAAAATTTAGCTTTTAGTTGCTACCTGAAAACAATCATTCTTTATAAAGCTCAATGTCTCCTTTCAGATCCTTTAAGGAATATCTGGAAGATCCCTCTGTCTCTTCCTGGGGCCCACCATTTGTTCTGGAACAGGCTAAGTTCCTGAGTTCTCAGGGGGCAGCACAGGAGTCTGCACCAAATGGACATCCAGGACACCCCTGCATCCTAGACGGTGTTTCTTATCCAATCCAAATGGACTGTATTCCCACAGGGAGATTGAGTCTTAGTGATGCTTTTCACAATAGTGGTGGCATCGCTGGGGGAAAAGTCACATCGTAGTCCAAACTGGAGGGTTGCTGAGCCACTACTTTCATGTTTAAGTTTCCAAATCCTGAGTGTGTGAGAAATTAATCACTGTACATCTCGGGAGATAGAGTGTGCACTGGTGGTCATGAAATGAAGCTTCATTGAAGCAAGTTATTGCACCTTTTGGGTGTGATCAACCAAGTGCATCTGAGATCCCACAGTGGTAGATTTGTACCCTACTCCATAGCCTTAATACAGTGAAACAGACAAGAGCTCAGACTTTATTTTAAAACGAACAGGCTTTTGCTTTCCGTTTCTTAGAAAATCAATCATATGTGAGGTAGCAGAGTATAATGAGTAGAACCAGGGGCTCTTGAAGTCAGAGGAATCCAATTTAAAACCTCAAATCCACATTTTTAAGGTGGGTGACCTTGGGCATAGTGTTGCTTTAACAGAATACTTGAGACTGGGTAGTTCATACACAAAAGATGTATTTGGCTTCTAATTTTGGTACCTGGAAGGTTCATGATTGGACAGCTGCATCTGCTGAGGGCCTCAGGCTGCTTCAACTCATGGTGAAAAGTGGAAGGGGAGCAGGTCTGTGCAGAGATTACATGGAGAGAGGGGAAGAAGAAGAAGTTAGATTCTTTTTAGCAACCTGCTCTCTCTGGAACCAATCCATTCACGAGAGCGAGGACTCACTCATCCCAGAAGAAGGGCTCTAATCTATTCATGAGGAATCTGCCCCATGATCCAAACATCTCCACTCGCCCCTACCTCCCACCTGCCACACTGAGGATCTAACTTCTATTCGAGTTTTGGAGGGAACAAACCAAAGCAGGCAATGGTGTTTAATTTCTCTCAGTCTCAGATTATTCAGCCATCAAATGGAGATAATCACACTGACCTCACAGAGCTCTTAAGAAGAATCAGGGAGACAATGGATGTAAGTGTTCAGCACAGCACCTGGTAGATAGAACTCAGTCAACAGGAGAAAGATAAGGAAATGAAAACCAGCCTGGTTTTTGAAAGGCTTGAGATATTGAAGAGAGATTTTTGTAGTCTAATTGAAGTCTCAAGATTTCTTCTCTTGCTTGGTGCCTGTACGGTTGCTGTCTATAAGTCAGTGGCTGGAGCACCTGCAGCAAGGCCGAAACTCCATCGCTGTCAGTGAGGCATCCACTAGAGCATGGCAGCCTACTGCATGCCAGCACTGTGCTCTAGGATTGCCCCAGCTCTTTCTGTGGAAACTTGCAGCCTGATGATAAATACCCCTTACTCAAGGTAACTTGGAGGCAGTTTTTTTTTTTTTTAAGAGCTAACACAGTTTGAATAAACCATCGATCTAGAATCTAGATCAGAAGCTGGATAAGTTTTCATATAAAGGGCCAGATAGAAAATATTTGAGGCTTTTGGCCCATATGTTCTCTGCTGCAACTATTTGATTCTTGTAGCACGAAGGGCAAAGAAAATATATAAATGAATAGGTGTGACCAAGTTCCAATAAAACTTTATTTATGGGCACAGAAATGTGAATTTCATATCATTTTCATGTGTCATAAAATATTATTATTCTTTTAATTTTTCTAAAAGGATATTTTAAAATGTAAAAAATGAGCCACACAAAAATAGGCAGTGGACTAGATTTAGTCCACAGGCCATATAGTTTGCTGACTCTGAGTGATGTTTTGTTAAAATGAAATTTATTTTTCACAGATCTAATGATTTGCTGAGAGCAGTGACAAAGCAGAGATATGTTGCCATTTTATTTCAGAGAAATTCTGACCTAAACCTGAAGGAAATTACTTTCTAACAAAATAAAACACATTTATTGAATCTTAGGAGATAAGGTTCACATCTTTTATATGTGGCTTAATCCCCACCTGGGGCATTACTACACAGGACAGTGAGACCTTTAGATTTTAACTTTTGTTAACTAAGCATGGTCTCAGGCTTTGCCATCTTTTGTTTGTTTTTAATCGGGAAGTTTAACATTAGAAGACATGGGGCAAAATAATCACAAAGCAACAACAAATGACAAATACATTTTGCCTTAATTGACTATACTGAGTCCACACTATTAACTACCTCAAATTTGAAGCAGATAAAAAGAAATACAGAAAAAAATAGGAAATACTGAATGCTCACCATATAGCTAGAATTGTTACCACCATTCTACAAACAAAGAACTGGTAATCATTTAAGTATTTTTTTCCAAAGCTCACACAGCTGGTAGATACACAAGCTGGAATTCAAACATAACACATATGACTTTTTTTTCAACTTTTATTTTAGATTCACGAGGTACATGTGCTGGTTTGTTACACAAGTGTATTGAGTGATGCTGAGGTTTGAAGTACGAATAATCTATCACTCTGGTACTGAGCATAATACCCAGCAGTTAGTTTTTCTGCCTTTCCCTTCTCCCTGCTCCTCCCTCAAGTAGTCCCCACTGCCTATTGTTGCCAACTTTCTGTCCATGATTACTCAGTGTTTAGCTCCCACTTATAAGTGAGAATATGCGGTATTTGGTTTTCTGTTCCGGTGTTAATTTGCTTAGGATAATGGCCTCCAGCTGCATCTGTGCTGCTGCAAAGGACATGATTTCATTCTTTTTTATGGCTGTGAAAAATAAAATGTTGATATCTATCACTCTACTTTAGCTTTCTGCCTGGTGAATGTGTGTGTTTATTTAGGGCCGACCGTGCCTGCTCTGTTTTAAGTTCTCTTTATATATTATCAGAACTTCAAGAAGAAATCAACCAATGCACCATCATAGTGAAATATTTCAACACACTTTTCTCCATAGTTGACCCATGAATTAGACATACTGTATCTCTTTTAACGTACTGGTAGATTTTATCATTCCTATTTTACAATTGGGGAAACTGAGGCTCAGAGTGCTGGTTAACTTGTTTAGGGGTCACATGCCAAAAATATGGTAGAACTGAGATGTAACATAGGATATCAGGAATTCAAAGCCCAGGAGCTTCGCATTGGCCTCCATGGCTTCCCCGCACCCCACCAACCTCCCAGCCATTTAGAAACCTAAGGGGTAGGCAGAAAGGAAAACCTGGAAAGGTGGGTGCAGAGTTGACACGGACCTCTCTCTCTTCCAAATCCCAATCAAGGGTTTCTCCAGAGAGTTGGGTTGTGTTAGGGATAACATTGAGGAAGTTTGATCCAATTACCAGCAACAGAAATAGTTATTTATATTAGGTTTTGTTTCTTAAATCACACCCAACAAGCATTACTATCAGTCAGGAATTAATGGCTACACACAGTGAGAGAAAACCAGAAGTGGAGCAATAATTACTGGGGTCATCGACCTCACCTTGGGGCAAAGCTAACTTAGGGGTCTTTTCACTGCTGGAAATGACAAGACGCAAGTCAATGGATGCTGAATCATCCTGGGTATAGTTTCAAGCCTGTCTGCATTCAAACAATGTCAACTAGATTGAGGGAATTCGGAGACCAGAAAGATAAATAATAATAGCTTTGGAAGGGGCTGATTCAGGAAGGCCAGTTTCTGATTTGACAGAGTTGCAATGGGGGCCAGTGATGACTGAAGATTCCTTAGAAGAGTCATTTCCCTGCATTTGGTTTGGGAGTACAAGAAGGAGGTCATGTGATGAGTTGAATTGTTTCAGAGGTCGTGAGCCAATCTCTTTTAAAAAGAGAGGAGAGATGGGTTAAAAACTGAGAAACAAGCAAAATAGCAAGAAAAACTAGAGGAGTACCATTAGCCAACCTTGGAATAGCTTCTAGGAGGAAACCTGTGTGTGTTCATTGTGGGAGAAGCTGAAGTAGGTTGTAAAAATGAGATATAACCAAACAGGAGGGAACAATCTTGGCTGACAACTAACAGCAGGGAAATGCTGGGCCCTACCTGCCTTCTCCCAGTATTACCGAAGTGAGCAAATTTCAGGGTATGAAGCCATAATAGTAGATAGGAAAGTTTGCTCCAAGGCTCATGCCCATGGGCGTCTGGGGAACACAGGCAGCTCCAGAGACAACAGGAGGATGTCCAGCTCACATTTCTTCCAGAAGCATACCCTGAGGCAAGAATTCAAGTGCAAATATGGTGGCCCCCTTATCTATGGGGGATACGTTCTTTGGTGGATGTGTGAAACCTGCAGAGTACAGAATCTTATGCATATGTATACTATGTTTTTTCTATACGTATATACCTATGATAAAGTTTAATTTATAAATTAGGCACAGTAAAAGATTAACAATAATTAATAATAAAATAGAACAAATAATAAAAATATACTGTAATAAAAGTTACATGAATGTGGTCTTTCTCTCTCTCAAAATATCTTATTGCACAGTGTTCACCCTTCTTATTATGATGTGAGATGACAAAATGCCTACATGATGAGATGAAGTGTGGTGAATGATGTAGGCTTTGTGATGTACGTGCAAAATTCCAGAAATAGACAATGCATAAGTTTTGCATAGGGCTTAGTTCTGAGTAGTGTGACAAAATCTTCCACTATCCCACCCAGGACATGAATAACCTCCCTGTGCATCTCCACACTGTGGCACTGCCCACCTTGAGTCACCTGCTAGTCCTCTGATAGGATTAGGCTTTGTGTCCCCCAAGTATCATATTGAATTGTAATTCCCATAATCCCCACATGTCAAGGGAGAGACCAGGTAGAGGTAATTGGATCATGGGAGCAGTTTCCCCATGCTGTTCTCCTCATAGTGAGTGAGTTCTCGTGAGATCTGATGGTTTTATAAGGGGGCTCTTACCCCTTCACTCAGTGCTTCTCCTTCCTGCTGCCTTATGAAGGTGTCTTGCTGCTTCTTTGCCTTCTGCCATGATTGTAAGTTTCCTGAGGCCTCCCCAGGCATGCTGAACGGTGAGTCAGTTAAACCTCTTTCCTTTATAAATTACCCAGTCACGGGCAGTTTTTTATAGTAATACACACCCTCTCAGTTATCAGATTGTCATGGTATTGCTTGTATCCAAGTCCTTCTTATTTTACTTCAGAATGGGCCCAAAGCACAAGAATAGTGATGTAATAGTTTTGGACTGGGTTGTTATGGGTAACTGAAATTTTGTGAGCAAAACTGTGGATACAAGGGTACCACCGTAGATTTCAGGAGGTGATTGCAAGAAACACTGGTAAGGAGTGGGGCAGTAAGAGTGAGATGGGAAGGCAGCCAAGTAAAGCACCTCATCAGGCAAGTTGTCATTGTGGACACTGAGGAACACTGGGAGCCAGCATAGAGCACAGGCCTTGGGGTCATCCTGTCTGAGGGCAGAGGGAGCTGTGTGGGCTCCAGTGGGCACAGTGAGTAGACGGGGGCTCTAGCAGTTAAAGCAAGGCTGTGGGCAAAGCATCATGGGTGTTGATTGGCAGGTGGAAGTTGGGCTACATTTACAGTGATGGTAAATGCAGAGGGGATAGAGTTGGGCATTGCCAGCATCTGTGCAGGGCACCTCTCAGAAGAATCACCAGGGAGGTAAAGATTGAAGAGTAATGGTTTGATATCTCCACACACTCCGGGCTAAACAAGCAGGGACTGTGGGAGAAAAGGAGACTAAAGCTGTAGACCAAGAGCAGAGCAGCTACAGAGAGAACAGGTTCAATGCAGGGCCAGTGACGTCAGAGTAAGGACCAGAGCAAGAGAGCTGAAGTCGAGAGTTTTCCTGCCTGCTGCCCCAATTCCCTGTGCAAAAGGAAAACCGGACTTGCCTGTCAGGCTCAATCACTTCGGTCTTCCATGTTTTCATACTGAGCAGCCTTCTAGCACAGATAAAGATAGATGGTTTTCTCCTCCTTGAGAGTGGAGCTGGACATGGGAGAAAAATTTGCTATCTCAAAAAAATTAAGCTGCTTTTATTGGCACAGAAAGTTCCACAGATTAGGGAAAAAAAGAATGTGTGTGTCCTCCTTTTAAGTGGTCTAGTAGTCAGACTGTTTTTCCGAAATGAATTCCTGGGCCAGTATAAACTTCTGCTGGGGCTGACTCTGCCATTCCTCCCCCTACCCAGTCCCCCCAGAAAAATGAGCCCAGCCAAGGTCTCTTCTGATACAAGCTAAGCTTCTGGAAGGCAGCCAAGGAGTCAGTCTCAGCCAGGGTTACAGGGTCTCTCTTCAGCAAACATGCCCCATTCATCCCTTGGGCCTTGAAGTGGGCTCTCTCAGGTGCTCATGGTACAATCTCTCTTCCTATCAGTGGGGCTTTGATTTTTGCTGTTACTCAGGGCATAATATAAGTGCCTCTAAACTCAGGTCATCAGCCCAGCCCAGGGAACCAAGTTGTAGGAACCTGAGTAATGGCCTCTGAAGCTGTTAGGCTTCCATGTTTGGTAATGTAGAAATGATTACTCCCTATAGTAGTTATCCAGGGAGGAAAGGGAGAGAGAGAGACAGAAAAGAGAGAGACGGAAAGAGAGATTAACTTAGATTAGTTCCAGGAATTGGAATTGGCTTCTGCAACTGAAAGAGGCTTGGTAAGTTCAAAATCTGCAGGACAGGCTGGAAACCCAAGGAAGAGTTGATGAAGCCACTCAAGTCTGAGGGCTAAGAATTCCCTGTTCCTCAAGAAAGGTCAGCCTTTTTCTCAAGGCTTTCGACTGTTTGGATGAGACCCACCATTTTATGGAGATAATATGCTTTATTCAAATCAATTGATTTAAACATTAACTTCATATTAAAAAAATTACCTTCATACAACATCCAGATGTGTTTGGCCAAACGTCTAGATGGCATGCTCCAGCTAAACTGATACCTAAAATTGACCATCACATTCCCCAGACTCTACTTTTTTTTGTTGAACAGATGAGAAAACCAAGGCTCAAAAAAATATAACAACCTGCTCAAAATCATGTAGCTAGTGTGTGATTTGACACATGAGCCATGCCTTAACCACCATGTTATACAGAGGTTGCAGATATAAACCCAGCTTTAGACTGAAATTGGCTGTACAGAAATATCCCAACTATCTGAGCAGATTGGAAGCTCATTTCTCCTTTATCACACCCTGTCTGGCCAACAGGCTGAGGTGGCCTGACCCTCTTGAATTCTGTTTCTTCCTACCTACTGCTCACTCTGAACCTTCTGAGTCCTCTCCGTAGGCCAGCTTTTGTCATTCATGCTTCTCTCTACCCTGGCTAAGCTTCCTTCAGCACATGCTTTTCATTCATTTTTATTTTTCTCAAGTTATGTCTGGCAATTCACAAAGCTTTGGGGTACCCATATTTAGTGAGAGAAAGCTCTTAGACCCCAGCAATGAGTCGAGCTAGGACACATTTAGTTGGGGATAGTGAAGGGGTTTCTCTTCTTTACCCCATCGCTCTCAGAGAAGTGAGAAGAGAATTCACATGTTACTGCTGGGAAGGCCAAGGGCTAGTCCTCAGCAGACCATGAAGGCAGGGCCATCTCTTAGACATCTTTGCACCCTATATCAGTCAGTGTCCAGTCAGGAAAACTGAAACACACCAGACATTTCGAGCAGAGAAAATTCTATTTGGGGAATTGAAAAATCTAGATGGCAAAAGGAGAAGGGTAAGGGAATCCACAAGTTAGTAACTGCAGAGAGTTGCTACTGCTCCTCAGCCCACGGAGAAAAAGGTAAAATGATGCACCCAGGGAGTTCAGTTCACCACAGAGGCCGCTGCCTTTACAGCCACATTGCTGCTGCTGCTGAGGCACCACAGTCTTCCTGCTGCGGGTCCTGCCTTGACCACCATGATGGACTGCTACCACTGCTGCTTTAGGACCTGGAGAACATGGCTTATCCTTGGACTTAGGAGTGCATTTTTAGGAAAATACCTGAAATTGATGCAGAGAGGGAGTAATGCTACAGGTGTAGCTACAGCTACAAAGCTCTGTGGGTATCCACACAGAAGTTGGTGCATGTGAACTTTCACTACACAGAAAGTTCTATGACCCAGTTGGTCCCCATGTGGTGTTCTCATTGCTCACTGTCCTCTGTCATAGCACTTGGCACATGACCACTTTTCATTTGTTATTGTTAGTTATTATTTCAGTCATCTTTGCATCTAGACTGCTAGGGCCATGAAGTAAGACCCATGCCCTCCCACCCCTTAGATTCTCTTGCATCCCTAAGCCTGGCATTCAGTGGCCACTCCATGCATTTATTTGACTGACATCCAGCTGGGACCTCAGGAAATACCATTTTCTCTTCTTACAGAGAATCAAAGGGCCTCATGGGAGTGCCCAGTTCTGATAAGAAAGCTATATTTGCCAGCTGTGTTTTCACTCAGCTATGGTTGCATCATTCAACTTTTAACAAAGAGAAGTTGGCAAGAATAGGAAGGCAAAATGCAGCAGAAATGAAATCCAGGAGGGCGCATACTCCCTTCGGGAGGTGTCTCTGAATCGGGTGTGGTGGTGACTGAAGCAGGCAGACCTGGAATGCAGCAGCAGCCAAGAGCCCATCCAGATGCTCTTGTCATCCGTTTGTCCCTGCAACAATTATTTACAGTTTGTTGCTATGATCCCACAAGCTCATCTTCACTCCCAAAGGAGAGAGAAGTAAACTAGATTGATCGGGGGCTTTCATCTGTATGATGTTTTGTCTGTGAGCCCTGTGGGAGCTGGCATGCTGAGAGTAGCTACTGTCTTCCCAGAGAGGGAGGGAGCCCCATGGTCTGGAGCGTAGACTCTCCCTAAGAAGCTTCTCTCTTTCTTTCCTGGCTGAAAGTGGATACATCAACTTCTATCCCAGAGGTGTTAGACTGTAAGACTGAGAGTTCATGAATGTCACTGTCAGAGCCAACCAATGACCACAGCTTGGTCACAACTACCTCATTTCAACAATGAGGTCACAACTACCTCATTTCCAGATGCATTTTAACCTTGTCCTTGGCAATTGCATTTAGCAAGCCTTGCACTTGTCCAGCAGGCTTTCACCCATTCACCATTTGTTTTAAAAATCAGGTATTCTTTTGTAAGAGGGGTATAAAATGCATTTTATGTTGCAAGCCCACTTTGGTCATTTATGGGCGTCTGCCTGGCCTGTGTTCAGGAGGATTCTGAAGTACAGAAATCACTTGCTTACAGGCACCAGAGGACTGTTAATACTCTTTTATATGCTAACAACCAAAAGGCCTATCAGGATCCATTTTAAGAGTCCCCTGGGACGAATTCTATTGCCTCTCTAGAATTCAGAAGTAGCTATGCTTATTCCTATCTTCCTTTTTTTTTCGTTAATAGCAATATTCCCTTCCCAACACACTGGCCTATCCCTACACATGATATTTTATGGTATTATCAGATGTTAGATCTGAATGATTCTTTAGACAGCATTTAGTCTAAGGGTCTTGTTTTGCAGAAGACAAGGCTGGAGGATACTGATTTTCCAAAGGGCAAATGGCTAGTTAGTGTAGGTTCCCTTTAATTTGCCTTCTTTCGGACCCCTTCCCCAAGGCAGAAAGTTTGTCATACCTTAGCTCTGGTAGGAAAGAACATGAAGTTGTGTACGACTGGATTAGCAATATATCCTGAGCCACAAGGATGGCACCTTTAAACTACACAGACTGACTCTCTCATTTGCTAGTTGAGTAACCATCATAAATGGCGTAACATTGCTAAGCCTCAGTTTCCTAACCAGTAAACTCGGGGTGAGGATCAAATGAGATAATGAATGTAAAGTACGTAGTGCTGGGCCTGGCTTAACAAATGTTGGCTATTGTTATCATCTGTAGAATGATCCAGCTGAACTCAATGAGCTGTTCTTGTTCTGAGAGCTGATGCTTTGGGACAATGATTGACAATGCATGGAATTGTTTCTGAATTGCCTGTGATGAGCTCCACATTTTCATCAGCACTGTTCTATCAAATGAGATGATACATGGAGAGTGAGTTCTTGGCCAACAATAAAGTATTAGCTATTGTTTATTTCAGATAACATATTTATCGTCATTATGATTACTTCTACTATAACTGTCAAGGTTTTTCTATAAATATGGCAATACTAATGATTCCAATGGCAACTGTCAAATCCATTAAGGACTCTGGATATTTTAATTTACCTAAGTACAAGGTACCAGGCTTTGTATTCTTACTTGTATCTTTAAACAGACTCTTCTAAACAAGGTGATTTTTTTAGGGTGAACTTTATATCTTGCTATAGTTTTCATTAGTATCATACTTATATTTGCGTTTACTGGTATATTATTTCTATGCTTTCATCCACAGTCATTTTCTAAAGATACAGTTTTAAAACACCCAATAAATAAATTATAAGAGAGAGCGAGAGAGAGAGAGTGTGTGTGTGTGTGTGTCTAGACTGATTCAGCACTGGCTTCGCAATAGTGAGCATTAGGTGGTGGTAAAGGGGAAATGGTGTCTTGTACCTTGGGATGATGTCTGGGCACAAGTTCTAAAATATGTCATTTATCTGCTGAACTGGTATCAGGATGGATTTCCATCCCACTCTTGTGTTTCAACCCACACCATCTGTACCAGGAAATGGGCTGCAAAGATGCCACTGACATGAATTCAGCTAATTTCTCATCATTAAGTATATGGAAGGTCCAGCAAGCACCCACAGCCTGAGTATCATCATGTTGGAGACTGGCTCCATTAACAAAACCCAACAGTGGGACTCAGAAACATTCCTGCAAGGCCCAGCGAATCTCAAGTGTTCTATTATGGCTCGAGTCTATAAATTCATTAGGGAAAACACACTGGGCTATTAGCTTTTCTTGAGTAGGAGACATAAAGACAAAGTGAAAAAGCAAACGCTGTGTGATTAGAGGACCAGGTCAGACCCTGCTGCATATGAGTCATCTGACTCCAGGACTGGATCCAGCCTTTGTCTCCTCGAGTGTCTGTTTTCTCATCAATGAACTGGATGAGGATTATACTTCCACAGCTGATTTATGGATTCTTGAAAGGATCAAATGAGGTAATAAATACAAAAAGATCTACAAATTCTCAAGTCATTTTCAAAAATAAGTTTCTTACAATAATCATAACAACCATAACCATGCCTAGTAAGCCCTGCCCTACATTAACGACCCCCAAGAACAGGAAGTTGGGAAAGGAGAGATATAGGAAACATGAAAAGACATCAACTCTGCTCTGAAAAAGCTGTCACCCAGCCTGGGCGTGTGATCCTGACATGGAAGTACCAGGAAGTCTGGCAGGTCTCAGTAAGTGATGAAGACCCCAGTCAGCATAGCTTCAGCAGAAAGGAATTTATTGCCTCTCAGCCCCGAGGAAATCACAGCTGGTTCCAGAAGTTTAGTGTCATCTGGCCCTGTCTTTCTCACTCAATCTCCTGGATCCATTTTCCTCTTTGTTGCCTTTTTCTCAGGCAAAAATCACCCCACCGTTTTTTTAAATCCATCCCAGAAATAAAAGAATGGCTCTCATTCCCAACAAGAGCCCTCAAACTGGATCTTCTTATGTCATACTGGTCATGTTTCCTGAACCCAACCACGGTGGCCAAGTGAATGTAATATGTGAATTCATTCATTTATTCAGTACGAAATTATCGACCATCTACCATATTGAATAATTTTCTAGAAACTGAAGATATAGCAGTGAACAAAACAGATAAACAAGTAAGTACATAAATAAATAAATGTTGGACACTGGTTCAAAGTCAGAGGTTTGGGGTGTGGGCCAGAACCTTGCACCTTTAGCAAGCTCTTCCCCAGTCAGATGCCTGCAATTAATCTGTGGTCCATGCTGCGGAGAAGCACCGTGTAAAGAACCCTCTCTGAGAGCCAGGGAGCAGCGTCCAGCTGAAAGTCTCCCTTTCTTCTGTCAGGGAAGTTTGCAGAAGTGAACACAGTGGGTAGACACCCCAGTGATAGCTTCAGGGTGGATGGGAAGGCAGTCTGCTTCCTTGAAGGGCAGGAGCAGGCACCTTAATTGTTCAAGACATCATTTCCTGCCCTTGAGCACCGCATTGCCTCCCAAGCTAAAACTCAGATATTTCCTGCAAATATGAAAATGAGGATTTGTTTCTTTTCTGTCCAACCAACTTCAATATTTGTAAAGACTCAATCTATGCGGAAACTAATCGTTGTGTTCTCTAAATGCAGGTTTGCATGTTTAGGGCTGAATATTAATTTACGATGAATGGTTATTATTCCACTAGCTGTCCCCCTTTTTTCTTCTATCCTTCCCTTCCAAATGGCCTATTGTAGCTCGTTTCCCTTCTGAACCCCAAAAGGCAAACCTTGTGGAAAGTGTTTCTGTGTGCGGAGGCCTAGAGGCTTGTTTCTTGGAGGAAGGGAGTGAGAGATGCTTTGAAATCTGGTTTTAGAAGCCTCTCAGTTTTCCCAGACTTACTTCTTAGGAAACCAAATCTGGGACTGAGCAGCACAGATAGGCTTCAGGAGCCTTTAATGTGCAAATGTCCTGAGGCTATTTCTGTCAGCTTCTTTGACCCCTTTCCTCCTCCTTCTGTTTGTTTCCCCAGGAAATCTTTGCCGTGTGACCTCCTTTTCCTTTGAACTTTCTTTCTTGCATTTCTGCCTTTGGTCACTAACTTTCTCTTTTCTGATGGTCAGAAACTGGGGCCTTGTTATGCTTCCTACCCAGAGGTGCTGTAGGGACGTTTACCCAGCAAATGAGAGATTGCTACAATTGGGTGTGGGGCTGGGAGGAAAAGATAATTGTAATGGAAGGCACAAGAGAAGGGCAGGGAAGGAAACGTGCAGGTAAGCAAACATGTCCAGAGTATTCTGTGTAAAGGAGGCAAGTGGAGTGATACCTTCTGGAGGATAGGGCAGGGCAGGGTTAGAACCACTTCTTTAGGATGTTCCTTCTGAATCATTCACAGATCACTCATTTCATTGGAAATATAAATTCAAAGTGGAGACTTAGAACAATGAGAAGGCAGATGGAAATGCCTCAGAGATCATCCTATCTGGACTCGTGGTACAGAAGAGGCAAAGTGAAGCCAGCAAGGGTGGGTGACTTGACCAAAGTCAGCCAGGACCTTTCAATGACAAAGCATAGCAAGTCGTAGACAGAAGCCAGGGTGCCCAAGAAAGCGAAGGTTCGTCCAAGATCACAGTTCTTAGTCTAAGTCATATCAAAAAGAAAAAATTGGTGTCCTTTAGTCATTTATGGAGGAAGAATGTTATAAGCTGAATTTTGACTTTTCTCACAAATTCTCTTTTGTGTGGCAAGACCAATGAGTACGCTGTTATTACAAGGGCAGTTCCACTTGTAGAAAAGAATATTTGAAAATAATATGGCAGCTCCTGACTGGTGAATTCTGGTTCTCTCATTTTCTCTTTTAAAATAGCATCCAAAATAGAATTTGAATCCTAACTTCATAAAAAGTAATAATAAAATAAAAAGAGGAAGTAGTAATTCAAATCATGTCATTTCTGCTTTCTACCCTCTAATCCAAAGTCTAGCAAGTCTTATGATGGCCTACCTGATCTGCCCTGCCCACTTCTGACTTCCTCTCACTATTCTGAGCTACTGGCTTTAAATTCTTTCTAAGATGAAGTTATGCATTTAAATTCATCAAGTCTGGGAGAAGGGGTTATCTGTTTCTATATGTAAGAAATTCTCTCCTTTTTTTGTTAATTGAATTGTCAGTATTAATTCCTGAACTGTGAGATGTGAATCCAAATGAAATAGTCTGGGGAAGGCAGGGAAAGAAATACAGTGAGGCATTCATTTAAAAAACCTTCATTTGACCTTATATACAAAGGTGAATGGGAGTAGAAGTTCCTGAAGCCAACTTCAGATGTGGCTTCCTTCGCTACAGAGGCCCAAAAGATCATGTATCAGGTTGGCTCCCTCATTTGCATGTGAAAAGGCACAGTTTGGAATTACTGCATTGTTTGCACAGCAAATTATAAGGAAATGTTTCTTCCTTCTACCATCACGACACTGTTGCAGCCATTTCCATATTAATTTTGTAGGTTGGAAAGATCTTGCTGTCATTAATTATATCTTGGCAAAACTGGATTCAGTGGAGATAGGTTGGCAATAAAACAGGATGAGGCAGAAAATCCTGCAGAGTATTTCACCCACAGAAAGAGCAGGGAAAGGACAAGTTTGGGATTACCTGTGCAGAGAATCCAGCTCCCTGCCGAATCTCCACATTCTCCACGTCTTACAGGTGATGTGTGGTTCCTAAAGGACTTCTGTCACTGTACCTGCCCACAGTGCAGTTAGAAAACCAGCTCTCTTGCTTTGTGCTGTATTTAGCCCAGCCAGGTTGGCAAAAGTTTGTAAGTGACCCCATTTTGCTCTCTCTCCCTTCAGAATTCCGTGTTAGCATAATTTTTGGTTGGCAAACTGCATTCTATAATGAAAATGTTTTCTTACATTTAACCTTAAGTTGGCTTGAGATGCTGAGCCTAAGCTCTGCACAAAAGCAGTTCAAGATACTTATGTATGTGAGTGTGCACATCACTCTTTTTTCTCTTTCTGTAAACCTGCTGCTGGAATCCATCATCCTGTCCCTTTTCATAACTTTCTCAGCAGGACAGATATTCTCTCCCAACTAGGGCTCTATCTGCCTTGCCAAATCCCATTCTGAAAATCAGCTTTCCAAACGGCAGCTTTAAGGGGACACGAACAAGGCTGAAAACTAGAGAGCAACCTAAAGGAACAGTTTGAGTTAGAAAGTTAAAGGGAATCTGAGAAGCCCTGTGGAGTGAGCTTATATTTCCTAAGGATCCTGCTGGCTTGTACCAGTTGAGGTGACCGGTCTCTCCAGATGGGATGTGTGACTTTGCACACTGGGCTGTAATTGCCCATGACAACTGCAGCCTAGTTACTGCACCAAGAAAAAGAGATTACCAACAGTAGCAGCACCCAGAAACTCACACTGCTGGAAGCAGATGTCCTATTAAAACTGTAATTGTCTCCATTAGAGAAATTCCTCCTCATGTTCTCATTCTTTGTTTCATATACCTTTTTCAGTAGTCTTTCTCTACCATTTCCCTGAAATATGCTGGTGTCTCTTTTTGTGGAAGAGAAGCAAAGTTTCTGTAACCTTGACTGACCTAACCTAACCTTGACTCCTTTTGCTGTTTGGGTGCATAAGAAGTATTTTTCTTATGAGTTTCTCATCATAGAGACCTTTGTCTTGGGCATTACATTTTGCATTCATTTACCCACCCACCCATCTATCTACCCACCCATCCGTTCATCCATCCATCCATCCATCTTCTAATATTCATGTATTTTCTGAACCCAATGAGAACAATGTTTATTTTTGCCTGTCTGGAGCTGTTTCCTCCTTCTTTGGCAACAACCCCATTTTCCTTTGGGTCAATGCTCTCTTTCATGTTTAATTCATGTGGTTCAAGTGGGATTGACCACAGCATCCAGCACCAAGAATGGACATATCACCCACACCAGGCTACTGCTCTACCCCAGTGACTAGATTGATTAGGGAAACCAAAGCCATTCCAGCTCCTTGGTTTGTGGTTAGAATTGGGGAAGAAAATGTCTCTCATATAGCTGGGATTGCCAAACTTTGGGAATGTCAGCTTCAAGGTGCCAATAGCCACGAGAGAAAAGTGAGACCAACAGAGAAGTAACAGAACTGAGAGATGGCAAGAGGGCAGTCAAATCCTAACTTCCTGATTGAGTTTCTGGATCCAACAATCTCAGTTTTGGCTCCAACAATTTCAGTTTTGGCTCTGGAAATTTTCAAGCTTGTGAAGTAAGTAAGTATTCCTTTTCAATTAAGTCATTTTGAGTTGAGTTTCTGTCACTCACAGTGAAAAGAGTTATGTCTACTCTATGCCAGGTATCCAAGACAAACCAATGAGAGAGCCCAAACAGCCTAGCAGAGTGGTTAAGAGTGTGAACTGTCATCAGCCTTTGAATTCTGGCTCCACCGGTGACAAAGCACACAAGCTCAAAGTTCCTTTGTGTCTCCATCTACTCATCTAGAAAATGGTGAAGATATAAATAATACCTACTTCTTAGGTTTTTGTGAAGATAAGCTAGTTCATCTAGAGTGGTTAGCATGGTGCCTGGTCTGTAGGGAACATTCACTAAATGTGACTTGCAGGCAAATCGTGGTCAGCAGTGCCCAGAAGCAACAAGACCACAACTATAATAATACTCTCACAAATCTGCTTTTTTATGTTTCTCCTCCTCTCTATGCCACTGTGGTAGGTTGTACAGACTCCTAATTAATAACCATAGTCACTGTAAGCATTGGTTTGGTTTGCCTCCATAGCATAGCTCAGGAAACGCAGACTAATATACCACCTCTCTTTACCTACCTAATAATGGGTGGGTAAAGCAAATGATGAAGGCTGGATATGTCTGGTGAGAAGTTAGCTCCAAGTACATGAAATGAGAGTCTGGAATGACAGCGTACAAATACACCATCAAGTAAGCTATCCCAGAAAGCCTCATTAAAAGGCAGATTAAAATTAGCAAATAACAAGGTTATTAAGTCAATTTAAAACACAAAGTGAGAAGCAAGAGGAGAAAGACGGGGTAAGTTAATGCAATTAGGATCAGACACAAGTAGAATGGAAGGACCCCACTGGGCAGAAAAGGTTAATTCAGTGGGTCTGGGGTGTTCAAATTTGTACATTCCAAAGAAAGGACTGGTCCTTGGACTAGTTATGGAGATAATTCCTGAGCCTTTGGAATATCCTTACTGATAAGAGTGCTACTGTTTGCCAGGATCCCTGGGCCATACCAGATAGTTTATGTTAAAAATGTGATTTAGGGGGCAGACTTGGGCCATATGCTATCAGTTTGACCTTGGGAGCTAGGGTTTGAGTAGCTGAGATAAGCTACATGGACACTCCATGCCTATGTGGCTAAACTCCAGTAAGAACCCCAGACACCAAGTTTAAGGCTTGGTTAAACTTCCCAGTTGGCAGTACTCTGCGTGTGGTATCACACATCATTTCTGGGAGAATTAAGTGTTGTCCATACAACTCCACTGGGAGAGGGCAACTGGAAGCTTGCACCTCATCTCTGTTGGACTCCACCGTTTGCATCTTTTTCCTTTGCCAAGTTTAATCTATAGCCTTTGTTATAATAAACTGTAACCATGAGTATAACTGCTTTTCTGATTTCTGTGAGTCCTTCCAGAAAATCATTGAACATGAGGGTGGTCTTGGGAATCCGTGATATAGATAGGGCCCACAGATGGATTATGCTGGGTTGATGTCACCTACCTGTTCTAGAGATATAAGGACAAGTATGCCTGGTGACAGCTGTAGCTTGTCAATTCGCCAGATAAGCCGCTATAAGTTCTATTTGTTTTGGGGGCAGAGGACCCATGGGACCAGAAGGATATAGCCAATAGGTTGCCAAATTAGGATATTATGTATATGAAATGCTCGTGTCTATTTGGTACCACCTGGTATTTAGCCTTATGTCTAAATGTCTATCTAGTACATTACAAATATTTAATACTCAACTGCATCATAAATATTAGCTATTTTTCGGTCCTTTCATCTCACTCTGTGTTTGACACACACGTTCTACTTGCTAACTGCTGATTTTATGCTTAACACATCCCATAAATTCTGCATATGAGAATCAAACATTTTGCTAACTAGCTACTTATGTATACTTTCCCATCTTAAGATTGTTTGCCTGTATTTTGTGAATGATGACCTTATTTATTTAATAGAACTGAATCTTCTCAAAAAAGCATGAACATTACAGGCCTGAGAGGTGAGTTGGGAGGAAGAGTCATGACTATATCACTGCTATGGTTTGAATGTTTGTGTCCCCTCCAAAATTCATATGTTGAAACTTAATCAGCAATGCGGCAGTGTTAAGAGGGGGCCTTTAGGAGGTGATCAAGTCATGAGGGTGGAGAACAAATGAATGAGATCAGGACCCTTATAAAAGACGAGTCACACAGTGTTCAGCCCTCTTGCCCTTCCATCTGCCATGTGAGGATACAGCAACAAGGCACCGCCTTCAAAGCAGCGGGCAGCCCTCACTGGATGCCAGTGCCAGGAAGCTCGGTTTTGAACTCCCTAGCCTCCAGAACTGCAAGTAATAAAGTGGTATTCTTTAGCAATTACCCGGTCTGTGGTATTTTGTGATGACAGCACAAATGGACTAAGATCATCATTAAGTGCTTAGTATTTCAAGTACTTCCATTCTGGAAGGTCATGGTGGTGAGGCCCAACATATACAAGTCCTGGTTCCTGATGTTACGGCAGCTGCCTCCCAAATTTTTAAGGTGCTATTCATTGTTTTTACTACATAATGATAATAACAGCAATTAGTTATATAGAGTTACTATATTCCAGGCATTGTCCTAAACACTTTCCATAAATCACGGTTTTACAGGAACCAAATAGGGCAGGGGCAAGTTTAATCTTATTTTTACAGAGACCATAAGATGCAGCTGGGTGCTCTAACTTGCCCAAGATCATCAACAGAAGTGATGTTATACCAGGGACCGAATTCAGGCAAGCTTGTTCCAGAAACCAGACTGTTAGCCACTGCATTCTGCTGACTTACAGAACAGTGTCAGCTCCTCATTTGCATACTGCCTTGGCTGAACTCAAGTGAAATGTCTTATAAACATTGCCAAATGTACAAATTTAAAAGCTAACAATGCTTAAGCTGAATGTTAAGAAACTAAAGAATGAAGATAGAAATGCATTAATTTTTATTAACCTGTGACAAGATCATCATTCAGTAAGATGTTATATAAATTCCTTGTCACAAGGACATGAAGAGCAGAAATTCAAAATGGTAGAATTTCATCCAGTGCCAGCATAGCAAAGCAGACATTCTTAAGATATAATTGAATTTTAAGGTGTTATAAGAAAAAATTACTTATTTATACAGATATTGAAAACATATAATAAAAATGAAACATCAACACAGCACTTCAGATTTACCCAATATTTGTCACAAGGTTTATCTCCATACTTATTCACTCCAAAGTGAGGAAGACAGACAACAACACAGAGCAGGATTCCTGGCTCTGACAAGTAGAGGGTGAGGGTGAGGGTTAGGGTGAGGTCAGGGGGTGTCACACTCAGTCATCCACGTGGAGAGACATTTTAACATTTCTTCCCTCACACTAAATACTTATGATGTTTGTTACAATGGTTCTAATGGCCATTACAAGTAACTGTTTGGGTTATTCTGTTGAGGAGGGGAGAAGAGAGGAAAAATGACCGAAGTCAAAGGACTGGAAGACAGACGCTAGCTCTGCTCTCATTGTGTAGCCTTTTGTGAGCCTGTGAGCCTTAGTCTCACCATCTGCAGAACTGATGAGCATACCCCTGTCCCATGGAATAATGAGCATTATGGGAATTGTGGAGCAAAGCAAAGTACTTTGCACAGTGTCAAGCATACAGTTAGTGCTAAATTAGTAACTGTGGAATCTGATGCTTATATATATATTTTGCCAAAATATCTCTTTTGTAGAAAATATTCTAAATTTTCCACATCCTGGATTTCTATTTGTCCTCAGAATGTTGGCGGAGGGTGGTGAATGGGTTGGAAATTGTATTGCTGGCTCAAAACACACTCTTCATGACGAAATACAAACTTTGTTCTCAAGGGATTCTAAAAGAAATCTCGTGTAGTTTCTTGGAAATCAAGAGTAGCTTTCGTGAGCATGTTTTAAGGCACAGCTGATTGCAGAATCACCTGGAATAGATGACATGGGGTGTAGGATGTTGTAAAATGTTGTCTACAGCTATTTGCCAATCCAGATAAATCAGGGAACAGCCCTGGACAAAGTCAGGGGTTTCATCAAGATCTTAATTTTTTAGAATAAGAGGTTTTGCTGAATCTCTACAGCCCATCTTGCTTCTTCCCCCTTTCCCCCCACCACTAGTTAGTGAATCTCCATGGGCAATGATCCCTGAAGCTAATGAACCCAAACACAACAGGATTCCTGGTCCCCAAATAAACCCAAACACTTCAAATGGTATTAGACACTCCCATTAAGCCCTTGCCCAGGAGAGGGCTGCTGCCACCCCACTCTGCCTCCTGATTAGTCCCTCACTGAGGATCACTGTAACTCCTCAGCTTAGGCCAGGGAGTTCTCCTGGTAATTAACCTTTCTTTAGAGCTAATGGTTCTTACTGCTAGGCCTCTAATGTAGGGCAGCCAGCAATTCACCCCAAGCGCTTCTTTCCATGTATGAAACCAAAGCATTTTAAAAAAAGTCTTTGTGCAGCACAGCAGCAGCCTAAAAGTTGCCTAGAAAGCTAATGGGAAAGGCTGTTATTATGCTGAGAATGGCCCCCTGGACCTGTATTTGATTTCCTTGTTCTTCCCTTTTGTTTACTTTAACCAAAACAACAAAACATTCAAGTTCATCTCCATTTATACGTGTTCGTGTTCTGTGATTGTGAACAAAGCCCTCTCATATCCCTAGGAATGTCTGACTGTGGGTTGCTGGAAGCTGGGATTTCAGAGAATTTCCAACCTGAGAGTGATGCTGTCCTTAGGAAGGCTTTGAAGATTGGAAACTATATTGCCCCCTCTGCATACAGGAACGCACTTACTGAGGCTAGGGAAGAAGGCTTGCACCTTCCTACAGAAAACCTGCCAACCAATATCTCCACCAGAACTCTAAATAAATAAAGACAAAAACAAATGCATAAATGGACAAACAGAAATTCCCAAGATCCTGAAACAAGAATGAAAATGATGTGGTATCTCCCCACTTTGTAAGAAAGGTGGGTTTGGTGATCATCATACCAAGAGAAGCTGACATTTCTTGTCAATCGAAGACATGCCAGACACTGTTCTAAACTTTTGAAAATTGTTTCTTTACAAAGTCCTAATGTCAGCCTTGTGAGGTAGCTGTCATTAGTCCTGTTTTATAGATGAAGACACTAATGCAAACACACATAAGACCAGAAAGTGGTGGCATGTGGCCATGGGCTGGCTCCCGGCCACGCTCTGAGCCAACTTTCGGTGTGAGGACGCCCTCCCTGGGTCCACCACAGGTAACTTGCCTTGTTGAATAAGGAAGCTGATGCTGTGTATTTCTATTGCACAGCATTAAACCTTCAGGAAATCTCTCCTTTTTAAGCCTACATCTCCAGGATCTCCCTATTTGAGTCTCTCCTCAACCCAGTCAGTTTCCATATACAAATCCTGCAGCCATGTCAAACCACAGAATGAATGGGAAACAGCACCATCCATTGACTTTGCTCTGGGCACTTGCAAGGTGTAGGATTCTGGGATGAAAATGCCAAGGTCCTTAGACTTGAGAATTTCTTAGTCTGATGGTGGAGATATACAAGTAAACACAATTTCATTACATACAACAAATGTTATTTTTTAAGGCACAAATAGCATTTAATTGATAGCAGGTATTATTCTTGACACTGTTCATAGATTTTTCTCATTAGACCCTCACACCAATCCTACAAGTAGTTGTGGTTAATAATACTTTGCAGGCAAGGAAGTTGGGGCATCAAGAGGTTATGTGACTCACCTGTAACTGGCAGATCCAGAGTTGTGAGTCCAGGGAGTCTGGTCCCAGAGACTGTACATTTAACCAAGGTTCCCTGTGGCCTCTGTTCTGATGAACACAGGCATGGAGAACCTTGGGAGCTTAGAGGATAAATACCCAGCCCAGCCTGGAGGCACCAGGCAGGGAGGAGCTTTTCAGACAAGAGGGCTCCCGAGCTGGGTGAAGTGGAGGGGAAACACTTGACCCTGTGATGCATTGCTGTGAGTAGGTGGGCAAGTTACATGAAAAGGGAGGCCTTTTCACCTCTGTAAACCCATAGACCACACTAGTCCATGACTGAAGAGGACATGGGTTGGATAAAGCAAAACGTGTGTTGCTGGCACATCATAGGGTCCACGCTGTGATCAGAACAAACAGGCTGAACATGCATACAACAACGTGGATAGATTTTATGAACATAACACTGGGTGACAAAAGGAAGACATGGAGCAGGACCTATAGCCCAATGTCATGTATGTAAATGAATAATGCATGCACACAAAACAATATATATTGACACATTATGTAAGAACACATAAAAAGAAAATGATTCCTATCAAACGAAGTAGGATGGCTGCCTTTGGGGTTGGGAGGATAATGGGAGTGAAGAATAGAAACAGGATGAAATAAAGCAAGAGATGCACTGGAATGACAGCTTTCTGTGAACTAAAGAGAATGATTAAGCCAACCTTAATCCCTGAGGGACTCAGGGAGGGAGAGAGGGAAGAGGACCCTTATGAGTGACTGTTAATCGCTCTTTGCTAGGACTTGCCCCCTACCCACTTCCACAGGGCTTAGCAGGAGCACCTAGTTGCTGACCACAGTGTGAAGCCATCTGCTTCTCATGGCTGATTGGTCAAGGAGTGGGCACCTAACTCAAGCTCAGCCAACCAGTTTCTTCCTGTTATAGAAAGCTTTACTACCTTCCATAGTTGGGGCACTGAGACTGAGGGTTAAGGGAAAACAGGAGCCAAACTGATTAAACTCCATCACTAGCCCCACGACCTTGAACACATTGCCTAGCCCCTAAGTAATTGAGGTTTCTTATCTATAAAATGGGAAAATATAATATCTGACTTAAAGGATTGTGTGAGGATTTGATGAGTGATGAAATGCAGGTATAGTGCATAGAACAGTGCTTGCCACACAACAGGGTCTCAGTAAACATCTGCCATGACTTTGCTGAGAGCTTGGGAACTGGGAGAATAAAGGGCTTCAACTGGAATCTGGAAAAGTGGTTAATCAGCATGACAAGGAGTAAGTCACTTTGATTGCCTTGGAGCAGTCTCATTATTTTATCCCCAGGGACCATAGAAATACCATCATTTTATATAATATTTGTGAGGTGAAGCAGGTTGAAAACCACTGCTGAGCAGGCAGCAGTCTCCAGTTCAGTTCCTGAAGCCTCAGTCTCACTATATCTGAGAACTTGAGTTCACATGAGACCTCAGAATCTCCTCTTTTTTATGGAGTTAGTTTAAATTTATGTTTGTCTCTTACCTATAGAATCCTGATTACGAGGGTCATAATGACAGAGAAAACCCTGAAGTATCAGCCTCTTAGCTCACCTCTGCATATGGTAATTTTCATGGTGTTAGGCAAACTGGATATCCACATGCAAAAGAATGAAGTTGGACTCTAACCTTATACACATACAAAAATTAACTCAAAATGGATCAAAGACCTAATGTAAAACTATAAAACTCTTAAAAGAAAACATATGGGAAAAGCTTCATGACATTAGATTTGTCATTGATTTCTTAGACATGACATCAAAGGCATGGCCAATAAAAGAAAAAAATAAATTTGACTACATCAAAATTACAAATTTCTGTGAATCAAAGGACACAATCAACAGAGCAAAAAGGCAACTTATGAAATGGGAGGATACATTTACAAACCATATCTCTGATAAGGAGTTAATACCCAGTATCTGTAAAGAACTCTTACAGCTCAAGAACAAAAAAGAAAACAACTTGATTAAAAAATGGGCAAAGGACTTGAATAGACATTTCTCCAAAGAAGACATGCAACCAATAAGTACACCTGAAAGATACTCAGCATCACAAATCATTAGGGAAATGTAAATCAAAACCACAATGAGATACCACTTCACACACCTCATACCCATTAGGATGGCAACTACAAAAAAAAAAAACCCCAAAAATAAACAAAAAACCCCAGAAAATAACAAATAACAAGTGTTGGCTACAATGTGTAGAAATTAGGAGTCTTGTGCACCATTGGTGTTATAAAAAACAATATGGAAGTTCCTCAAAAGCTTAGCAATAGAATTATCATGTGATCCAGAGCAGGGTCTCAAAAAAATTTGTACATCCATATACCAGCATTGCACCAGCATAATAACCAAGAGCTAAAAAGTGAAAGCAACCCAGGTGTCCATCAGTAGATGAATGGATAAGCACAATGTGGTGTATATAGACAACAGAATATTATTAAGCCTTAAAAAGAAGGAAACTCTGAGACATGGTTGAACCTTGAGGACATTATGCTAAGTGAAATAAGCCAGTTGGAAAAAAGACAAATACTTTATGATTCTACTTCCATGAAGTACTTAGAAGAGTCAAATTGGTAAATACAGAAGGTAGAATGGTAGTTGTCAGGAGGTAGGGGAAGTCAGGAATGAAGAGTTATGTTGAAAGAGTAGAATTTCCATTTTGCAAGACAAAAAGAGTTTTAGAGATGGATAGTGGTGATGGTTGCATAACAATGTGAATGTACTGCTGAACTGTACCATGAAAATGGTTGAGATAGTAAATTTTGTATTATATTAAATTTTGTGTCAGCTTTGTAATTGCAAAGATATAATCATTTGACCATATAAGTAAGGGTTTACACCTGGGTTCTTTGTTCTGTTTCATTGGTCTATATATTTATCTTTATATCAGTACTATATTGTTTTGATTACTATAGCTTTATAATAAAAAGCTTGCACAAATTTAACACAAATTTTTTAACACAATAATTTAAAAGTTAACTATTGATTAAAAGGAATTACTAACTATAATTAATATACATCAATTTTTAAAATAAAAATAAGTAAAGCAACTTTTTCTACTTGGATTTAAAAATGTTTGCTGAATATTAATAATTTTACAAAATAAAACTTTGCAATTCTAGAATGGAAATGTCCACCTAGTTGCCAGTGTATATTATGTATATTGCATTTCAGAAGTGTTATACCTAGATCAACACATCGAATTTATAAGTACAAATTATTTAACATTGCAAATATTAAACAATGCAAAATGCCACCATGTACAACTGTTGTGAATGCCATGTTAACTCATGAGTTCCCTAGGAACCACAGATTGGAGAATAACAAGAATCCAAAGAATAGATGCTCTTCACTTCTGGGAAACAATACTCCCTTATGTGAGAATCTACTGTTTTTGTGCCCTCTGTGAGGAAGGATTTGACAAGTTGATGAATTTGTCTTTTCTCCGTGAATACTTTTGTTCCTCAAATATTCTTGCTCCAAAGCAGGGTCTATCTTCACACCATTCAGACATGGTCTTCTCTCTAAGGCAGGACCTGAGAGCCACCTTTCTTTGGAGCCTAAACGGCATTAGCCTGGAGGTAAACACTTTGAGTCATGCAGAGTCACACTGTGCCAACTCTGAGTGTCAGATCCCCAGTGATAAAAGCACCCATGTATTCCTCAGTAAATTTACTGTTGGTGTGTTTTGGTGATACATGAGACCCTCTAAAGCATAGGTCCCAGGGCAGGGGTTCCTTCTTTCTGGTGCTGAAGCGTGGCACTGTTAAAACCCTATTTTCTATTTCTTATAATGAAAATGCACTGGTTAGATTGGATATATTCAAACATTAGAAGGCTCATTATTCAGGGAAGTATGCTTGAAGATGATATTTGGTTTTGAATTGTCTCAATATTAGTCAAATTTGGTCAGTTCTGTGTTCTTGGAAAAGTTACTTACAAGCTGTATACCCAGGACTTTTCATCTCTAAAATGGGGATTAAAATAGGACCTACCTCACTGCATCAGGTGAGGATTAACTGAGAAAATGCACATTAAGTTTTTAGCAGCATGACTGACCAGGGGTGGTTATTAGTGATAATGATGATGATGATTTGGATGGCAAGGCAGAGCCTCAGAGACAAGCTTAGCTTGGGGGGAAGATTCATGTTCCATTACAATCTCTGGGATAGACTGGCTGGTACTTAGAATTAAGAGAACTAATTAGACCAGGGTGTGACTTTATTGTCAAAACCTAAGTCACAGCTCAATGTTCTTTAAATTTGGAAAATAAAGCAAGATTTTCTGAGGTACCATCCAACTCATAGATAGTTGTGTGGCAGCTTGAGCAGGCCTAGAATGATCACCAATGATGTTAAGAAAGTCAAGCTCTCTGAAAAACTTGGATACTCCTAGGATATGCTGCAGACATAAGAATATTTGTCAATCAAGTTTCAAGGCTACAGGGAGGCTCTAATGCCCAGGGAAAAAGTCTTTGCGGGCAGTTAGACAGTTGAATCATGGATTGATAGCATGACTTGATTTGATGAGAGCTGAGTACATACATCTCATTTATGCATGGAACTTCATTAGCCATTGCCTTCCACCATCCTTTGGTAACTGTGGATCATCTAAGGGAGAGGATAAAAACCCCACGAAACTTCAAAGGTAATTTATTTCTTCTCCAAAAATGGTCTTGGGTATTCTGGTTTAACAGAGAATTGAGAAGTAAGCATGCATCATTAATTTCTATGCAGAAAACATTCTTCACTTCAAATAGCAATTAGTGATAACATTTCTATCTTGTGTTGTGATGAGATTTTTATGCTAATCATCACATAGCTGTAAATTAATCATTTGGGCACAGTTAGAGACGATGTATATTTCATGAGACAGATATAGATATCAAGATCCCTTTGATATTTACTCAAGGTAAATGAGAAGCATCTCAAATTATTATGAAAGGAGCATACTGAGCAAATAGGACTGCACGTGGCAATGTAATGTATGCAGTGTAGATGCATGAGAATTTTTAAGATGCTCTTGGTGTCATTACCGTAATTATTGTCAGGGTGGAACACTCTGGGGAACGTAAACTCCAAATTATCCACAGACACAGCAGAACCCTTAAAACCACATCTTAACAATGTCAAGGGCAAAATCAGCAATTGACCTCCTTTCCCTCTAGCTTCCTCCTTTTTTTTTTTTTTTTTTTTGGTGACAGATTTCACCCTTTTCACATTATACAATATTTAAATGGGTTTTCTTCTCAATTTGCACTTAAGTCTGCTCAGCTAAATGAATCAGAAAAGCAACTTGACCCTAAAGTCAAATTGGAAAGTGGCTGCATGCACAGGAAATAGGCCACCAAGAAAATGATACACCATTTCTCACCAGATAAACAATTCTTTTTATAATTTATAAAGAAAGAGTTCAGCTGACATGAGGCTAGCTATGTAGAAGAACTGGAGTTGTTACTCAAATCAGTCTCCCCGAAAGGTTGGAGGTTAGGATTTTTATGGACAGTTTGGAGGGCAGGAGACTAGGGAATGGGTGCAGCTGATTGGTTGAGGATGCCATAACAGGGGTGTTGGAAGACAGTCCTTGTGCAGTGAGGCTACCTCTGGGCAGAGCCACAGGACATCAGTCTGAAAAACACCTAAACAACAACAATAACAACAACAACAACAAAAACCAGTCCTAGATGCTACAATAGTGATGTTATCTATAGAAGCAACTGGGGAAGTTATAAATCTTGGGACCTCTGGGCACATGACTTCTGAGCAGTAAGGAATTATAGAAACTATGCCTACATTTTAGCAGAACTTGGGCCTCTCCCATAATCCTAATCTTGTGGCCTTTCATTAGTTTTACAAAGGCAGTTTCAGCCCTTGAACAGGGAGGGGATTAGTTACAGGGAGGGACTATTATCATTCTTGCTTTTAAGTTAAACTGTAAACTAAATTCCTCCCAAAGTTAGCTTGGCTTATATCCAGGAATGACCAAGGACAGCTTGGAGGTTAGAAGCAAAATGGACTCAACTAGGTCAGATTTTTCTTACTGTTATAGTTTTGCAAAGGCAAAATTCCTTAGAACACTAATTCCAGTAACTTCACTTCTTATACATATACTATTCCAGTGAAATATCTTCTTATCTTGTTTTATCTTGTTTTCTTTTCAGATATCATATTATTGTGGCTTTTATTTATTTCATGTTTGTTTAAAACAGTTACCACTTTCTTTGCTCTTAATTTCTGTCCAGGTGCCAGGCTTAGGTGGTCAGTCAGAACAATGAGCCAAACTGAAAGTAACAATCAAGGCTTAATCACTTACAGAGATAGTATAAACAAGAGGCAAAAATAAGCATTGGCTTCCTGATGTTTCATTTTGCCCCCAGGGAATGGCAGTAGGCAAGGGTCAGATGAATCAGCTCAGACAGGGAAAATCATCCCACTACCAAAGAGCCCTAAACAAAGGACTCCTGACATTTTTATGGTCCAGTGGACTGACAAGAGGGAGCAGGGGAAGGCTAGAACTAGGAAAGTACTAGGTTAGAGTGGAAGAAAGTGTGTTGGTCATAAGATAAGGAGGACTTGAATGGAGCTGTTTGGGTGAGGAATGGGTAGCTGCCCTAGGGGGCCTGAGTTCTTGACTGCAACTCCTTCTGGAAAACTGTAATCCACTGGCAGAGCACTAAGTCTTCTGTGGGGAAGTGTGTTAATCTATTTTCATGCTGCTGATAAAGACATATCTGAGACTGGGTAATGTATAAGGAAAAAGAGGTTTAATAACTCACAGTTCCACATAGCTGGGGAGGCCTCACAATCATGGCTGAAGGTAAAAGGCACATCTCACATGGTGGCAGACAAGCGAAGAGAGCTTGTGCAGAGAAGCTCTCCTTTATGAAACCATCAGATCTCATGAGATGTATTCACTATCACGAGAACAGCATGGGAAAGACCTGCCCCCATGATTCAGTTACTTCCCACTAGGTCCTTCCCATAACACATGGGAATTCAAGATGACATTTGGTGGGGACACAACCAAACCATATTAGGAGGGCAACTTTCTTCCAATAGGCCTGCCAGACAAAGCCTTTGTAATGCTTAAAGTCAGACCTGGAAAATCACACATAGATTTTGATTTTGGCCTGGAGCCTATCTCCTCACTTCTTGTATATTAGTGTCTACAATCATTTAATTTTCTCTGGAGGACACTTTTTCTAATTTCCTTTAGTGAAGACCTGCTGGTAGTAAATTCTTTCACTTTTTAATCTGACAAATATCCTTACTTTGTCCTTGTTTTCAAAAGATATTTTCCCTGAGCACAGAGTTGTTAGGTTGATAATTGTTGTCTCTCAGCATGTGGGAGATCTTATTCCACTGTCTTCTGGCTTACATTGTTGCTGTTATGAAGTTAGCTAAAAGTCCAATTGCTCCTTTTAAAATAGTCCATCTGTTCTCTGTTACTCCACAGAGCTTCTTTTGTGTCTTCTGGTCTGTAGTTTCTCCAAAATATGTCTTTGTATTTATTCTGTTTGGGATTCACTGGTTTCATGATTTTGTGTATCTCATTGTTTCTGGAAAATTTTGATTTATTATGTCTTCAGATAATTGTCCCATTTCTTCCCCAAAACTCTGATTAAACACATTAGACAATATAACTCTATCCTTAATATTTCTTAACCTTTCATTTATGTTTTCCATCGTCTTTCTGTGCTAAATTCTCATAAATTTCATCACTACAAACTTGTACTTTATGAATTCTCTTATAAAATTGATTAAATTTGTCCCCTAATTTTAAATTTTCACTTAGTATAATTTACATTCCCTAAAGTTCTATTTGGTTGTTTCTACAATAGCTTGGTTATTTTTTATAGTCCCATGCTCTCGATTCTACTTTTAAATTCTTCTTTGACTTCCTTGAAACAGTGGACATAGTTTAAATAATTGTTAACCCAGAAATCCCAATATCAGAGGACACTGTGGGTTAATTATTTATCTTTTTTTTGTTGTTGTTTGCTCTTGCTCAGAATGCTATGATTCCTCTTCTTCCTCTTTTGGTTGTGATTTAATATTTTTTGTAACTTTATAAGTGGTTATTTCCTCAGACCCTCTACTTAGCTTTTACTTAATCATGGTAACTTTCCTTGCAGACCTAAGAGTTATTTTTGTTCACCACGGTATTGAGGTATAACATTTTGGGTGTCTCATTTTTGTTGGAGTTCTATAGTATCATCTTTAATGTGGCAGAATCTGGGATTTGTCTACCATCTCCTGATCTCTGAATGGTAAATGGTAAACTCTGAATCTCTAAGTGGTAAACTTAAATTCCTTCAACTTTCTCAAAGAGAAAGCTTGTTCAGTGTTCTGTCTATCTCCAAATGAGCAACAAACTTATTTGAAAAATGCTCAATATCACTAATCATTAAGGAAATGTGAATTAAAATAATGAGATACCACCTTATTCCAGCCAGAATGGCCATTATTATTGAGACAGGGTCTTGCTGTCACCCAGGATGGAGTGCAGTGGCATGATTATAGGTCACTGCCACCTCAACCTCCTGGGCTCAAGAGATCCTCCCACCTCAGCTTCCCAAGTAGCTTGGACCACAGATGCATGCCACCATGCCTAGCTATTTTATTTTTTATGGTTATTTTTTGTACCAAAAAGGTCTCACAGTATTGTCTGGGCTGATCTTGAACTTCTGAACTGAAGCAATCCTGCCTTGCCTTCTGAGAGTTCTGGGATTACAGGCATGAGCCACCATGACTGGTCCCAGAATGGCTATTGTTATAAAGTAAAAAGTAATGTTGACTGGATGTGTTAAGAAAGGACTGCTGATATACTGCTGGTAGGAATGTAAATTAGTGTAACCTCTATGGAAACAGTACAGAGATTTCCCCCAAAACTGAAAGTATTTCTACCATTCTATCCAACAACCCCATTACTGGATATCTACCCAAAGGAAAAGAAGTCATTATATCAAAAGACACTGGGATGCATATGTTTCTTGCAGCACAATTCACAGTTGAATAGGTATAGAACCAACCTAACTGCCCATCAACTGATGAGTGGATGAAGAAAATGTGTTATATATACACCATGGAACACTGCTGAGTAAGCTATAAACAAGAATGAAATGCTTTTGCAGCAACTTGGATGGAGCTGGAGGCCATTATTCTAAGTTAATTAACTCAGGAATGGAAAAGCAAATACTTTATGTTCTCACTTATAAGTGGGAGCTAAGCTATGGGTATACAAAGGCATACAGAGTGGTATAATGGGCACTGGAGACAGAAGCAGGGAGGGTGAGAGGGAGGTGAGGGATAAAAAGCTACATATTGGATGCAATGTACATTAGTTGGGTGAAGGGAGCACCAAAATCTCAGACTTTACCACTATATGATTCATCCATGTAACCAACAACCATTTGTACCTCAAAAGCTATTGGAATTATGTATGTACATACATATGTATATTACATATATATAGTATACATATAAATGTGTGTGTGTGTTTGTGTGTGTGTGTGTGTGTGTGTGTATATATATATATATATATATATTTTTTTTTTTAAAGGCTGAGGGCAGTTGCTCATGCCTGTAATCCCAGCACTTTGGGAGGCTGAGGCAGGCTGATTGCTTGAATCCAGAAGTTCAAGACCAGCCTGGGCAGTGTGGCAAAATGCTATCTCACAAACAAACAAACAAACAAACAACAACAACAAAATATCCAGGCATGGTGGTGGACACCTCTGGTCCCAACTACTCAGGAGGGTGAGGTGGGAGGATCACCTGAGCCTGGGAGTTAGAGGTTGCAGTGAACCAAGATTGCACCATTGCACTACAGCCTGGACAACAGTGTTAGACCCTGTCTCAAAAAAAAAAAATCACACACATACACAGAGGTGTGTATGTGTGTCTATCAGTTTAAAAAACCTTTAAAAAGCAAAAAAATATTCTATGTATCTCTTGCACTATAGTCTTTCGATACTTAGTTTTTTGTCTAATATTTTTCACTTGTTAATCCATTTATTCATATATTTAATAAGGTGTTTCTCAAAAATTATCTAGCATTTTTGTCATCTCAGTGTAGGGGTCAGTCAGAGAACTAGTGTGATACTTCATCAGAAATGAAAGATCTTACACTTTCAATTGTTTTATTATCATTAATACAATTGATGCTTTGTCCTCTCTTTCTGAAAATCCAATTACACATGTACTAGACAACTTGATACTGTATAACAATTCTTGGATGGTCCACTCTGGCATTTTTTCTCCTTTACTCTTTCTTCTCTTTTTGGATAATTTCTATTGGCTTATATTCAAGCATACCAATGCTCTCTGCAGCCTTGTCCAATTAACTGAGTCTGACAAAAAAATTTTGCATATCTGACATTGCATTTTTCAACATTTGTATTTGACTTCATGTTATGGTTTCCAATTTGACTGAAATTCTTCTTCTGTTCATGTGTACAGTCCACTTTTCTTATTAGATGTTTAACATAATCATCATAGTTAGGTTAAACTCCCCTGATCATTCAAACTTCTAGGTCATCTCTTAGTCTGTTTCTCTTAATTGATTTATCTCTTGACAGTAAGTTTATTTTTTTCTTGTTCTTTTTTTGGTGTGTCTTGTAATTTTTTATTGAATATTAGATGTTGTGTGAGGAACAATAGTAGAAATTCGCTTCACTGAGGATGGGGATTACTGTTTTTGTTCTAGAGGACTCTGTAAATATTATTTAGCCTCTCTGAGCTCCAACCATGTCATCAGCAAATTATGAATACGTCCCAATTTCATGGTAATGTTGTGTAAAATATACAAAACATAAATGCAAAATAGCATTATTTATCTAGTCACAGACCCTAATACTTATCTTTAATAAGGCAATTAATTATACATTCTTGATTATTTCCCCAAATGATAATATCCTTTTTTCCTGTAAATTAAAAAATTTCAAAGCTCATTTTAAAATTCACATAATATAAAAATATGCAAATTGGAAAGCCAAATGCCTCTATATATTCAATTAAGATCATACTGAAATTGAGAAATTCTTCTATTCCTTCAATAATATAAATCATATTTTCATATTTAATGTTAATAAATGAACACATAAAAATCTGAGATCTTTAAAAAGTTTATTAAGTTTTTAGTTTTAAAGTGGAAATAACATTTTTAAGAGGTGATATAAAGAAATGCCCCCACTGTGATCCTTACCATATGTTGATTCTATGTGGTGGCAGGCAGGGGAGAATGATTCCTTCTTCTAAAATCAGAGAATTTGAAAAGTATCAGAAAGATAATAACAGAAAGCATGAAACAGAGTTGTGCTTTGGAGATGAGTTAGATGAAATTGTTATGTGAAGAGGTGTTTTCCAAAGTTGCAGACCCAGGATTCCTGGCCAGAAGCATGAAAATGTTTCCTTCTTGCTGTTTCTAGGACCTAGGCAGCATTTCTTCCATGTCTGCAACAACGTAAGAGACAACAGCCCAAACAGCAGCAGCAACATTCATCTGCTTTGGATCCATGACAGTCATGGTGTCTCCATAGGAGTGATGGAAGAAGAAATACTTGTATAAGTCATCAAGTAGACTGGCTCCTGGGAGAAAAAGAAGAATAATTCTTAGTGGAGTATTTTGACAGATACCATTGAATACACACTTCTCCCCCTTCACTTTTGCCTGCTCCTACTATATAGTCTGCAATGGCAAAATAAGTACTTTCCCAGCCTCTCCTGCAGCAAGAAAATGTGACACCATTTTGATGGCTCTCAAGTGAGTAACAGGCTATGGGAGAGTTCTAGAAAAGGCTTTAACTTTGATGACAAAGAGTTGGGAAAATACCCTGAATGCTACATTCAAGGCAGATAAGAACTTTGGAGCTACATGGGGCAATAAGCCCCTAAACTAAAAATGGCAGAGTGGCAAGTGGAGCCTGCATTTGGACAATTCTGGTAACCCTCTCAACAAGCTCTGCACTGCCTTCTTCTGGATTTCCTGTGATGTGGGAAAATACACTTTTACTTGTATAAGTAACTGAGACAAATGCCTCATATTTATAAAAAGACAGTAACTTCTTTGTATCTGCATGTTTGCAAGTTAAGTACCTTTTTTGAATCATCCATTTACTTCCTATAGTCATAACATCCCCAGCAACCTCCAAGGGCACCAGCAGGAGTCTCTGCCCCACTTCAAAACTTCCTTCTCATTCAAGTGCAAAGCTTTTTGCTGGTTTCAGTCATGGATCACAGACTCAGGGAAATTTCACTGTCTCTTATTTATCCTTGAAAACCTACTAGGCCCATCTTATGGATGCTAGTTGCAGTTCTTTAGCCTCTAGCTAGCTCAATTGATTGGTTGGCTTTTACTGCGAAATATACCACACACACATAAAATTGTAGAAAACATAAATGTATATTATAAAGGGTGACAATAAGTTTATACATGTTCATAATTCAATGCAAAAATATTACTAGTGTCTTGGAAACCTATTTATGACACCCCTGCCGGTTGCAGATCTTTTCCTCCCTCCAGAAGTACCCACTATCCTGTCTTGCTTGTTAATCACTCCTTGCTTTTCTATAGTCTTACCACTTCATACTTTACCATATATATGTATATGACTGTATATAACAATTATACATGTACAGATATACAGTTTAAGATTACCTACTTTTGAACCATATCCTACAGATAGATTCTTCAGCTTGTTTTTTCCACTCAAACATATATAAGATTTATCTATGCTGTTGTGGATAGTGGTAGTATTTTCATGTTTCATTGCAGTGCATTACCTCTTTGTATTTATTATCCATTTTTACCAACAATGGTCATTTAGGTTGTTTTCAGTTTTCTATTACATGCCGTTATCAACATTCTCGAGGCTTTGCATGTAGAAATGGCTTGCTGGGCTATAGAGTATGTGTGTGCTTAATTTTAACCACTCAATTCCAAAATGTTTTCCTTTTCAATTTACACTCAGATTGCTAGTATATAAGTCCTCTTGCTTCACATAGTCTACAGCACTCGACACTGTCAAACTAATTTTTGTAAATTTGGTGAGTGTGAAATATTAGCTCATTCTCAGTTTTAAAAGTGAGATTAACTGTGAGATTAAGTATGTTTTTACCTATGGACTTTTTGGTCATTTATGTGTGTTTCCTCTTTTGTGAAGTTCTTGCTCATGTATTTTGTCCATTTTTCAATGGATTTGTCTGTAAGAGTTCTTGGTATAATTTAGATACTACTCTTCTGTTAGTAGTTCCCCAGTTTGTGTAAGATTATAATTATTTATTTTCTGGTTATTTTGTAGAACTTTTAACAAAGCCATCAAAGTCTGATGCTTTCTTTATGATAACAATTTTAACTAATGATTCAATTTCTTTGATGGTTATTGGGCTATTCAGGTTTTGTATTTATTCTTGAATTAACTATGAAAACTCATCTCTTTACCCTGTTTTGTGTGTGTTTTGATGCATAAGTGTTCTTACTTTTAATGTAGTTGGATTTATGAATCTTTTCTTGTAAGATTTGTACTTTTTAATGTCTTAAGAAGTCCTTCCTTATCCTAATACTATAAAGATGTTCTCTGATATTCTATTCTAAATTTGTAAAAAGATTTCATTTTCATTTTTAAGTTATCCACCTATCTAGAATAGGAAATAATTGTTGCATAGGTGTGAAGTAGGATTCTATTTTCAGTTTTCCATTGTCCAGAACATTTATTGATTAGTAGTACATCCTTTTTCCCCACTGATCTGTGGTATTGATTTTGCCATATTAAATTTCCTTATATGTTTATTTTGGGGCTTTCTAATTGTTTTGGTGGTCTATTTGTCTATCTCTGCAACAATGCCACACTGTCTTAATTGCTATTGCTTTAGAATCCTTGCTATCTGTTAGGTCAAGTTCCCTCACTTTCTCTTCCTTCTTCCTCAGGAGTGTTTTTGATTATTTGGAACCATTTGCGCTTTCAGATGAATTTTAGAATTATTTTAAAATTCTCCAAAAGTATTTTTGGATTTTGATCAGAATTGTGCTAATATTCATTTTAAATTGTGGGAAAACCTAACATCTTTTTATTAGAATATTGTGTTCTTATCCATGAAAATGGTGTGCTGATACATGTTTCTATTTGTCTTCTGTAATGTCTTTAAAGTTTTATAACAGTTTTACATACCTTTTGTTAGTTTTCTTTGTTTGATGGCTTATTTTTTTGTTGCTATTATAAATTTACATTTTGAAAAACTTAGATTTTCTGTTTGTGGCTCTCCAGTTTTAGTATCAAGGATGTATCTGATTCATAACATGGTTTTCCTTCTTTTTTTTAAATTCTGGGATAGTTTGTGTAAGATTAGAATTATTTATTTTCTGGTTATTTTGTAGAACTTTTAACAAAGCCATCAAAGTCTGAGGCTTTCTTTATGATAACAATTTTAACTAATGATTCCATTTCTTTCATGGTTATTGGGCTATTCAGGTTTTGTATTTATTCTTGAATTAACTATGGAAATTACATTTGTCTAGGAATTTGTGAGTTTTGCCCAAATGCTCAAAATAATGGTACGAAGTTGTCAGTAATATCCTGTTTTTAATTTTAGTTGATGTCTGCAGCACCTATAGCAATGCCCTCTTTTTCATTCTTGATGTTGATTATCAGTGTCATCTCTTTTTTTAATCTTGCTTTCAGTTTCTCAGTTTTATTAGTGTTTTGAAGAAAAAGAAAAGATGATGACTTTCATTTTTTGGATACTTTCTATTATTTAGTAGTTATTCTTTCATTGATTTCTGCTCATAAGTTTATATTTTGCTTATATTATTTTACTCCACCTTTCTTTGGATTTATTCGCTTCTCTTAGCTAACTTTTGGAGTTAAAAACTCAGTTTATCACTTTGCAGATGTGCTTTGTCTCTAGAATAAGCAGTAAGGCTATAATCTTCCCTCAGTACTGCATTAGCTGTATCCCACCAGTTTCAATCAGTAGTTTCATGACCATTCAGTTTGAAATATTTATTAATTTCTAGTTTGACTTTTTTCCCTGACTCATGAGTTAGAATGTGTTTTTTAATTTTCAAAAGTATAAAGTTTTCTAAGTTATTTTTTTCATTATTGATTTCTAATTTAACTGTTAGAGAATGTTGGCTATGATACAGATTCTTTGAATTTTGTTGATGTTTGCTCTATGGCCTATAGTATATGATGCATTTTGTAAATGTTTCATGTGTATTTGAAGTGAATCTGCTTTCAGTGTTCTGTGTAAGTCCATTAGATCAAGCTTCTTAATTGTGTTCTTCAAACCTTTTAACTCCTTACTGATTTCTTGTCTATTTGACCCATCAATTTTGAGAGAGATGTGTGAAAATGTCCCCTTGTGATTTTGAATATCTTGAGGTTGTAGTTCCAGTAATTTCTTTTCTATATATTTCAAAGTTATGTTGTTAGGGGTATATAAATTTAAAATTATGTATCCCAGTAAATTGAAAATTCATTTACAGTAGCGCTTTCTTTTTGTTCCGGAAGTCTAGTTTTCCCTAATATTTAATATAGCCACACCTGCTTCTTTTTGAAGAGTATTACCATGCTATGTCCTTTCCCATCGTTTTACTTGCAGGCTTTCTCTATCTCAACACTTTTGGGAGTTTCTCTTATGAACAGTTTAGAACTGAATTTTAAAAATCTAGTCTAATAATCTTTAATTGTTAACTGGAGAGTATAATCCATTTATGCAGACTGTGATTATTGTTAAACTGGATTCATTTATACCATCTTAGTTTTTGCTCCTATTTTTTTATTGTATTTTCTAGGTTTCTTTTTTCCCTTTCTTTCTTACCCTCTTTTGGGTTGATTTTTTTCCCTCTCTCATTCCTTTTTCCCCCCAACTCTATTAGCTTGGAAGTTACATGCTTTATTTTAATTCTGTCAGTGGAGATCTTGGAAATTATAGCTTACACATTTATCTTAATAAGTCTAAAGTTAATCAATATCTTATAAAGTACACTAGTGGCTCCAAATTTTGTACTTGTCCTAGATGCACTCACTGTTCATTAAAACCCATGCTCTAGGCAAACAGGGATTGGCACACAAATGCCAGGCCCCAGGGGTTTCTTATTTCTATAGATTTTCATTATTTCTATTATTTCTCACCTCTGAGAAATTCCCTTACTTCGCCTCCTGCTAAGTCATGTATTATAAGAAGACAATTATTGTTATATCCAATAACTATTTTTCAGAAGGGGAGGGATGTTTCTATGTGTTTCTGGTAAGAACATAGTTAGGATTTCCCTCTTCTAATCCCCTACTTACTGTCTTGTGCATTGGAGACTGCCATGGTTTTTGAGTTTTCCATTTCCCCAGGATGCCATCTAGATTTTCTCTAAGCCCAATCTAAGTTCTTAAAACTTCGTACCAGAGTTTTCTCCTATCTACCCCTATAAACCCCTTGCTCTGGGGTGGAGTACTTATGCTGTCAACAGAAAGATAAGGGCACAGGTATTCCAGATGAAGAGAACATGTGAGCATTCCAGTTTGGTTGATATTGGGGGGTAACTTGGGCTAATTATTGGCAGATAAAGTTGGCAACCACCTGTGGAAGGTCCTAAATATAAGGCTGAAGACAGACTGAATGTAGTTCATAAATGTGGAGCCATCGTGGTAGGAGGATGAATAGGAAGGTGAGGTGACAAGAGCTGTGCCTTAGGGAGATGCTCCGAAAAACATGAAGGAGAAATTGTGTGAACAACCATGAAGGTGAGTATACAGCTGGAGAAGAGGTCTAGTCTGGGAGAGAGGTAAGAGGGACCAGAGCCAGATGATGACATCTTGACCTCCAGAAGGCACAAATAACCACACTTCCCAGTAGAAAAGCCAGATGTCCATTTTATAACCAGAAGATAGTTTATGCCATGAACTCACAGCACACCCAGGGGAGACAAATCTGTATTTTTACGCTGATAGTAGCTAGAAGCATTTTAACAGAAACTGTGACATTTTAGAATTAGTTGAAGCTGGTGGGGAATACATGCTCTCTGACCCTAGAGAGTATCAGGTGAATATCAAATTCATGTACAAGTTAAGGACAGAGTCAAAACCTTCAATGAACAGAAGTCACTGAGGGTGCATAGAGGATGATTTAGAATTGTGGATGTCAGGAAAAAGGAAGGGACATTTAATTCCAGCAGACAGATCATGGAACATCTGGGGCTGTTTCCTTACCAGTCAGAGCTTCTTAAAGACCCTGCATGGTGGTCTACAGAAAAAGGCTCCAAATTCCCTATTAAAAAAAATAGAGGCAAGAAAAATATTTGTTCATGCCCTCTTCAGGGCTCCAAAATTCTCAGACTGAAGGAATTTGGCTGCCTTCCTTTAGACTAGTGACTTAAAGAAGGCATTTCCTCAGATATTATCTAAGTTCCCATGAACATTTTACAAAACTAAAACAACTCCAAACAATCTTTCACGAGTGAGAATGCTGGTAACTGCAGGAGATACCAGGGTGGGCCTGTTGGATGGCTTGCAACTTTGTCTCTGCAGTTCCCAGGAGACATTTTATCAGTGACAGCTACTGATCTAAAAGATGGGCACTGAGGGAGATCCTGCACTTCCGTTTCTGAGAGCACCTGACATCGCAGGGGGAGTGGTGGCGGGGGATAGTGTTAACTATCCCTAGGGATAAATTGCACAGGATCTTCTGACAGGTATATGAGCTCTGAAGAGGGAGTCATAAAATGGTTTTATGAAATGGAAATCTGGTAGAAGGAGCCTGCTCTGAAGGCCAGTATTCTCCCATGGAAGCAAACTACAGCATTATTAGGGCAGTTTCAGTGTTAGAAAATTATTTCCAAGGGAGGTTTGGAGTTTAAGAATGTTAAGAGATATCCTTCAGCATGTCAACCAAGGATTAGATACACCTAGGCACAGAGGTAAAACTGAGTGAATATGGGGTTTAGAGGGAGGTAGGGCTGGGTTCAAATTCAAATTCTTCTGTTTATATACTGGGTGACTTTGAAAGAATGGTGTAAAGCCATTCAACTTTAGTTTCCTCAATCACGAAACAGGGCTAATGATATCCAACTTCCAATATGCTTGTGAGGATTTGTAGGTACTCAATTTTTTATTATAGTTGTTATATAGCCACAAAGATGAGCCAATCTATATCAACAGTATCACGATCAATTCATTACAACTTGGAGGATTGAAAATTCCAATTTAGTAAATTAAGGCTGTGATGACTACTTTTAAAGCTGGAACAGCTGCTCTGCGATTCTAGTCTATATTACTCTGGTTTGGATTGTTGAATTGAATTTGACTCTGGTTTGGATTATTTTCCCTCTTCCTCCTTCCCTTACCCCTTCTTCCTCTCCATGAATCTTTTTTTTTTTTTTTTTTTTTTGTAAACACTCATCTCACAGAAAATATCTTCCAGCTGTGCGACTAGGCGAAGACCATCCAACGAATATTATAAAAAATACCCAAGCTGCCCCATACTGTTCACAGCAGATCTCAGTCCTCACAGGGTGCTCTCGCTAATGACTGTGGCTTGTGCAGAATGTTGGAACAAGACTGAGTACCTGCTAATTCCTGAAGAGATGGGTGGGCACATACACAAAGATTCTCAACGTCCCCCTTATTGTAGGTTGACTCTCATTCATATGTAATCAGTGAGTTTTCATGTACACAAATTAAGCAATTTGTTTTATGAGAAGTTTTTGAAAGACGTTCGAAAGCACTGAAAGCTTAAATTCAAGTCTGTTATTTTAGTGCATACACTGGCTGCTGTGGTGCTGTATGAAGGGTGCATTCACAGGTGAGCAGCTGTGGGAGATCCATTTCTCCTTTATAAACACAGCTGGAACCGTCTGGGATATGCAATTTAATTGCCATGGACTGTATTATAGACATTCCCCTGATCATAATAATTATGAGGTTAGGGAAGAATGTTATGGTCTTAGAATATTCCCTGCAAGAAAACTTAGTCCCTCTAGAATCCTCAAAATACTAAAAATACATTTAAAACTTAATTATTTTCAGCAACATTATCAAATGAAAAAAAACCACACATTATTACCAAAACAATTAGAAAATCAATTCATGGGATTTGCAGACACTTAATCTCTCTTTTCAAGGGGGCAGTTTAATCCCTACTGTATTAAATCTTATTGAAAATTAGACTCAAAAGCGGTTTATTAACAGCTTCCTCACACATAGCTCCCTAGAAGAGAAAGCAACTCAACTCATAAGGGGGGAAAAAAGGAAAACAAAAGACAGGATAGGACCAGAAAGTAAAATAATAATAATAATGATAATATTAATAATAAATAAATCCTCAATAAAAAATCCATGAAAAGTATTACTTTTAGTTTTTAAACTCTTAAGCCACCCAAGATTCTCCAAGCTTCGGCCAGCGGGCTAAAAAGTTTTAGGTATGCCACTAAGCTCATATACCTTCTATCTCTTTGGAAATGTTGGCTTGGCTATGGGGATAATTTTGACCACATAGTTCAGGTCAACACCAACACCTCTAGTGGACTGGCAGGTCACAGAGTATCTGAACTGTGTGATAATGAGTCATCTTTCTGTAGGGTTGTAAAACTGTGTGGCAGCAGTAACTAAGACTAGTTAATCAGCACTGCATGAAGATGATACTATAGACTCCCATACAGAGGAATCTCAAGAATAATAGTGACTACTTCGTGAGTGCTTTCTCTGTACTGCGGGCTTTCGGGAGATTATTTCATTGATTTTGCCCCATGAGGGATGAATCTTCATGTGTCTTTAACAGATGGAAAATAAATCTCAGTAACTTGTCTAGTACCATACAATAGTAAGTGGTAGAAAGAGGATTCAAACACAGGTGTCTCTGATCTGAAATCCATGCTCTTTTCTATCTTCTTTCACTGCCCAATCTGAGGAAATCTGCCTTCTCCCCAGTAGGAAGCCATGTGCATGACTTGCTTGTTTGCAGTTCTAATCTCCCACCCCTATTCTACTTTATGACAAGGAGATGGAAACTTGGGTTGGAGGTATCCTGGACCATGAAATAAAGACTTGAATTACATTCATACAGTGGGCAGAAGATGAATGGCAGCCCTATTTGACACTGAGCCCATCACTTTGGCTGGGCCACACTGCGGGTGTGCCAGTACTCCTGGGACTTCCTGACCATTCAATCTAAAGCCTACCCCTCTATGTGGTCACTCATTATCTTCCTTACTTTGATGCTGTTTTTTTTTTTCTTTTTCATAGCACTATCTACCAGCTGAACCAACATTATCAGGGTTTTATTATTTGTAGTCTGTCTTTTCTGCTAGAATGTAAGTCCTTAAGAGCAGGGGCTTTTTCACCCCAATCCTGAATGCCTGGCACATAGTGGATGCTTAACAGATACTTGTTGAATCACTGAATGAGTAAATGAAAAAATTCTTAATATGTAATGGGACAAAAGTAGAAATAAAGTTGACTCCATTCTCCTTTTCTACAGTAATTTATGGTAAGTAAACCCCACTTTCCGTAGCTTCTACTCTCAGCTTCTGCACTGGAGAATGACAAGTCGGTACTCCTTACCAAAAACATGTAAACATAGGAGTATACGAGTTGAGATCCAAAAACTATTATATATTACTCAGTATGTTCTTATAACTTTCACCATTCTAATAAAAATTATTCATGACTTTAAAATAAAGCAAAAAGATAGGATAGCAGGAAGTACATTCTTTCAATGTCATTCAGGGGCCAGGTCCACCTAAAGATTATTTATTGGAATGTACTTATTTTAGCTCACTGCTTACTGTTGATTAAAGGTCCCAGATTTAGTGAAGTTACATGTTAACTTATCGATATCTAAAAGAGATGAAAATGAATTTTGTCCCACAGAACAGATATCTCAAAGGTTACAGTTTTTTGGCATCTAAGACATTAATCCATTTTTAACTTGCACAGCAATTTTATCCTAATTTATATTAGTTAGGTTGCATAGACTTGGTTTCTGAAATGCTCTTTAAATTGGTATAACATCTTAATGATATTCTCATTATTAACAAATTGAATAAATTTTTGACATGCATGAGATTCATGATTTTACTGCTTAGAAAGTTGTATTACTTTACCATCACCCACCTAATAAACTCTAAAAGAAAAATTATGTTCATATGCAAAAGTTAAGTGACTCACAAAGTCCCCATCCATGATTTTTTTTTTTTTTTTTTTTTTTTTTTTGAGACGGAGTTTCGCTCTTGTTACCCAGGCTGGAGTGCAATGGCGCGATCTCGGCTCACCGCAATCTCCGCCTCCTGGGTTCAGGCAATTCTCCTGCCTCAGCCTCCCGAGCAGCTGGGATTACAGGCACGCACCACCGTGCCCAGCTAATTATTTTTGTATTTTTAGTAGAGACGGGGTTTCACCATGTTGACCAAGATGGTCTCGATCTGTTGACCTCGTGATCCACCCGCCTCGGCCTCCCAAAGTGCTGGGATTACAGGCTTGAGCCACCGCGCCCATCCATGATTTTATACATGATTACTCTAATGATCAAGAGCACCGAACCCACTAATCACCAATATAAGGGCTGGCCTTCAGGTAGAAAGCATGCCTTCCCTCTTCATATAGTTCATGGTCTGTAGGTATGAGGAATATTGGGGGAAAATAAATATAAATTACATATATGTATTTACATATGCAAGAATATAAATATATGTAGTATGTATGGAGAGAGAAAGAACATATTTAGGTATATATGTGTGCATGTGTCTGTATGTGTATAAAATGTGGCACTTCTTCAATATCTACCAATACTCCTTATTACCCTCTATTTCTCCATTGACCCACCTCACACCTCCCACATGACTCTAGGTTCAGCATCTTTGCGTTTATAATTTTCTGTGTGTGCCTGTGTGTAAAAACATATATAGCTATAAAGAAACATCTACACATCCTTACCACTCTATTTTGAATTATACTCATGTTTATATATCAGTCTCAATTTATTGTTTTCACCTTTGTCTATACAGAATTTACTGCCACCTCTCCTTTCATGGTCTGATGTCAATAAAGTTCTTTCTTCACCTATCTGAGCCAGCATGACTCCTTGTAAATGCATGACTCCTTGTAAATGCTGGGGAATGATGCTCACTGAGAAAACATCATTAAAAATTGTTTCTGACACACTATGAGCACACTATGAGAACATTCAGTGCATGTGGGTTTTCAAACCTGAAAACACTCGTAAGATGATTTTCAGTGTAGAGTTTATAATAAAAGCTTTAAAATAATCATTATTTAATATAATCACATTCAAATGGACAGATTTTTGATAGCTGGCTATAAACACAAGGAGCATAGAAAGCCACAGTGTAGCAGAAGTCAAGTTTTAGCAGAGATGACATTTGAACGTAAGCATCTTCCCCACCTCTTCATGCCCACCTCCCCTTCCACTGGCAAGCAGAAACAACGAAATTAGGCAAGTAGGAAGTATTACATAAACATGCTGTTTTGACTAAATTCCCATCTGAAATCTGAATAGTTTAGCAGGGCTGTTTGGCAGGAGTACTGCAGGGATGCCCTGGTGACACAATGGAGCTGGAGTTCCAATTTTGTCAGCCATTGTTAATGCTTTTGGTATTGGAGGCCAACTGGAGGTCACAAGGGAGAATCCACACACCTCTGACCAGTGGTTTTCACTTCCACATGGCCAAGCTGATGAGTTTATAACACCCACATTTAATCATAGAGCACCTAAGCACATAGAGTCTAGGAGAAAAAGAAATCCTGGCTTTATAAAAAGTCTTGACTAATTCTTTACAACCTTTAAAAGGTTTAAAGATTACAGGCAAGAAAAAGGGGATATTTTACCTACTCAAAGAAACTTTGATGAAACTATATTAATAATCAAAAAGGTTGAGTTTCCTCAACCTTTTGATTCAACCTCAACATTCCCTTCAACCTTTGGGATTGAAGGGAATGTTTTGCTGTGAATAGGAAACTAACTGAATCTGAAACAAAACAAAAACAAAAACAAAACAAACAAACAAAACTGGAAGGGACAAGTGTTTCTCTCTAAGCAGGTCCACTTGTGGACTGCCATTATTGTTTGGAATTGGAATCAGTCTTGGGAACCTATAAAAGCCCCTCCAGTTATAGGATGCTGTTAATTTTCCCTATTCTTCCCCACAGGAAGGGCAGGCTAAAATTGTCCCTTTAAAGGACTCTAGTATAAATTCATAGTAATTAAACTATGCTGGGTTACAAAGAAAAATAAAATTATTTTAGAGAGGGTGTGCCCAACAGTTTTAGGGGTGATGTCGAAGTAGCAGCGGCCCTCCACAGAACGCCTCTGGGGGTCACTGTCCGAAGTAGAATTATAGCTAGAGGGACCAAGAGTCTGAACCAAAACGGGCTTTTTTCATTTCCAGATATCACAGTGTCAAGGTCACAAGGAACTCTACCATAGGTAATAGTAGGTAAACATATAAAAACGTTTTACTACTAAAAAATCCTATCTGAAAATGTGCATTAAATATGAGCTTAAATGCTAATGAATAATATGTATTGTGTTCAGAAAAATGAAGATGGTGTCATGTGAATTTCTTTAGAGGCAGCTCTGGCCAAGGAAGAAAACTGATCTGAGTGTGAGAGCCTTTGGATTCCTATTTTCCGTATTTGCTTATGTGTCAGACAGTATGGATTTATCTAAAATAAGTGTGTGTATGCATTTTTGTAAGGCAGTTCGTTACAAAAAAGATGACAACCTACATGGCTGATGCTACAAAATATTAGTGAGGGTTTCCCCAAATCAGGTTCTGAGGGAAGAACTACAAGGAAGACAGAAACAAGGCGAATTATCCTTGCTTCGAACCATAATCCTTAAAGATGATACAAAGTTAGAAGTTGACAACAGTGAAAAATTAGGTGACTGTTAGCTAAATATTCAAATACACTTTCATTTTATTTATGCAACTAGGCTTTTCTTTCTTGGTCACCTGGCAGTGTCCCATTTGGCAGCTCAACACAGCCTCTTTAACTCACTGCCTGGTGAAGGGATGCAATTTTTTTTTTTTTTTTGACACAAAACCTTGTAAAATATAACCTACTAAAAATCATTATGCAGTGAGGGAAAGAATGGGCAAAACATGAAAAGCTTTGTGAATTCCAAACAAAGGGAAACAAATGTGTAAGAAGCAGCCTGGGAAATGAATATGCTCGTAATGCATATTCATTTGGGTCATGGAATATCCATTAAATGCCAATGCTCATGAAAAAAATCCTGACCCAAAGAAGTCCATTTATAGGAAATCTACAAAGCTGGGAGGCAAATTTAGCATTTAAAGGTAGTTAATTCCCAATGCTATTTGTGGTTGACCCTCGTTAATGTAATTTTGTAGGACAATCCTGGTAATGAAGAAATGGCGATTATTCTTAGTAGTCACCCAAAATATAATTAAAGTCCATTTGATCTATTGCTTCTATGGTGAGATAAACTGTAATTTACACATTTTTGTAAAAAAAAAACACAGCTGATGATGATAAAGGAAGCTAATGCTACTTTGTGGGGTAACTTGCCATTAGCTGTTTCATCAAGTATACTCAAACTCCAGAATTATGGGGCAAGGTAAACGATGCTTGAGATTTGCTGCTGCAGATCCTGAAATAGTTTCCAGTGACAAGTTTATAAATAACACCAGAAGTCCTGCTGTTTCACCTCCTGATTAATTTTTCTTTAAAGCCTTTAGAATTCTTGACAAAAGGTGGAGAGGAAAGGGTGTTGTCCTTTACTAACTAATTAAACTGGTAAAGAGGCCTCATGATGGAGGACATGGAACATGAAGCATGAATTACTTCTTGTTTATTTAATAATTTCATGTAGCTGAGAAATAATCATCCAGCTGCTGTAAAGAGATTAAATGACTACTCAGAATGATCACAGTGACTTTGACAATGTATCAACCTTTCACTCATTTTTGCATACATAGCAGGGCAGCTTTGACTAGTATAGTGGGACTTGCATAGAAGGAGTTTGGAAAGGGCATCATATTCATTCAACTTATATCTACTGAGCTCCTATTAGGTGCTAAGTACCTTGGTAGGCTCTGGTGAAACAGCGGTGGGCATAATTTACCAGGTGCCTGCTCTCTTAGAACTTTCAGTCTAGGGGAGTACATATGTGGAAATGAGGCTGACTGGAATGTAAAAGAGCACAGCTAAAACTACTTGAGATTCTGCAGATAAAGCTTAACAAGAAAAAAGGCTCATTTTCCCTAAGTTCCTGATTGTAATGCAGTAGAGATTGTTTACAGGTATGTTAGTGGATGGCACAGGCTGTTTCACTGGGAGCATGGTACAGAGATTGGGAAATAGCATTCACACTTTTTGTGTCTGGAGTAAATGACATATGGTTTAACGATGAAACAAGCAACAGAATCATAACCATAATCATAGCCAGGATTTACTAAGTACTTTCTATGAGCCATGGCCTGTAATAAACACTTATAGGCATTATCTTATCAAATCCTCACAATGATTCTATAATTATTATTATCCTCATTTTACAGATGAGTAAACTTTGGCTTGAAGGTAATCATGATAATTATAAAGCAAAAGAGTCTGGTGAGAAGATGTGTAGGCTGTTTTACCTAGTGCTGAATTCATATTTGCTCACCTTAGGGAGAAGACCACAGGAGTGGGGAGTCCTGGCCCCAGAGTGGCGTGAGAGGGCAATTCTGTGAAGCTGGCACCCTCAGATAGCCCCTGCCCACACCAGCACCCATCTTTTCTTTCCAGGGAACTTCTCACATGAATCTGTGCTTTCTGAAATGCCTTCTATTAGATTTCATGTCTGACTTGTAAATTTCCAAAATGATATCCTTCCCTTGCGTCTGATTCAGCTCCACATGCCGATAGACATCTAACCCACTCTGCTGGTTTAGGGTTGAAACCCACTCTGTCTATGGTGGGTAGATTGTCAGAATGGTCAGTGTCCCTCCTAATTTTTAGACTTACTTCCCCCTGTGGAGAAATGCCTCCTCCCCTTGAAAGTTTTCTTTTCACGTAATCAGGGCTAGGAGAGAACTTCTAGTTCAACCATCATCTAATGTTTAAATCACTTTATAATATCCCCAGTATATGGCTGTGGAGGCTTTTCTCGAATACCTCTACTAATAGGAAAAGCAGTACTTTCCACAGGAGCCCATCCCAATTGCTCTCCAGACATGCATTCATTCAACTTAGAACTACATTCGCAAAATGACCTGAGGAGAAAGTTTTAAGCAAAGGACTATGACAGCTGTGCCAAGCCCCCACCCTTATGGAGGAGGCCCAAATCGGAGAGCTAGGACTTACACACCAGCAGCAAAACAAAACATGAGATCCAAAGTTAGAGCTCAGAAGACAGAAAGGCCAGTTCCTATTGTGATCCCAATCAGATCAAAACAACCCATGCCCCATTTCTTAATTCTCTGAGTGACTAAAGGAATTCACAGTGCTGTAAAACCTTGGGAAAGAGCTAGATAACAGTAAGTGCTCATATTGCTTCTGTTATGAAGAACAAAATAATTATCTGCTTTTTATACAAAATTTGCATAGAATAAAAAATGCCCATTCTAAATGTACGTGACAAGTTTTGATAAATGAACACATCTGTGTAACTACCATAGCAATAAGACGTAGAACATTTCCATCACCCCTAAAAGTTCCCTCAAGGCCCTTTTCAGTCAATTGCTTCCCACCTCGGTCTCAGGAAACCACTGGTTTGCTTCCTATCACTATTGATTAGGCTTGTCTTTTCTATACTTTTATATGAAAGTAATCATATAGTGTGATCTCTTGTGTCTGGCTTCTTTTACTCAGCATGATGATTTTGGAATTCATCCACATTGTTGCATAGTTTGTTTATTTTGGACATTTTAGTGAGTGCACTAAAATGTTAGTGCCCTAAAATGTTTAGTTAGCAATGTCATGTCTTGGTTTTAATTTGTATTTCTTTTTCTTTTCTATTCTTCTTTTTTTTTTCAGATAGAATCTTGCTCTGTCACCCAGGCTGGAGTGCCGTGGTGCAATCTCAGCTCACTGCAACCTAAACCTCCCAGGTTCAAGTGATTCCCATGCCACAGTCTCCCCAGTAGCTGGGACCACAGGAGTGTGCGTACATTTCTGTATACAAATATACAAAATTTTTGTATTTTTTTGGAGAGATGGGGTTTCACCATGTTGGCCAGGCTGGTCTCAGACTCCTGACCTCAAGTGATCTGCTGGTCTTGGTCTCCCAAAGTGCTGGGATTACAGGCATGAACCACTACACCCAGGCTTAATTTGTACTTCAGTGATGATGAATGATGTCAAGCACCTTTTCATATACTGATTGGGGACTGGTGTATTTTCTTTGTGAAGTGTTTGTTAAAATGTTTTGCTCATTTTTTCTTGTTTGTCTCCTTTAGAGTTGTAAGAATTACAAGTCCTTTGTCAGATATATGTATTATATTTTCTCCTCTGTGGCTTGCCTTCCATTTTCTTAATGATGTCTTCCAAAGAGTAGAAGTTATACTTTTGATGATGTTCAATTTACCAATTTATTTTAATGGTTAGTTCCTTTAGTAATCTAAGGAATCTTTGCCTAAGCTGATGTCAAAAGATTTTCTCACATATTTTCTTTTATAAATATCATAGTTTAATATTTTACATTTAGGTTTATGATCCATTTTGAGTTAATCTTTGTGCAGGGTATGAGGTAAGGGCTAAGGTTCATTTCTTCCCCTAAGGATATCTGTTTTAACACTATTTATTGTAAAGACTATCCTTTTCCTATTGAATAACCTTGTACTTTTGTAAAAATTAAGTGATTATATATGTAGAGACCTATTCTATTCCACTGATCTGTCTATTCTTTTGGCAATATGCCAATACCACAAGACTTTGATTATTGTAGATGAATGGAAAGTTTTTGAAATCAGAGTAAGTCCTCCAATTTCTTTTCTTTTACTGGTTATCCTAGGTCTATAGCATTTCCACAAAGATTTGAGAACCAGCTTGTTTTCTACAATAAAGTCTCCTGGAATTTTTATTGTAATTGCAGAGATACTGTGGATCCATTTGGGGAGAATTAACATCTTAACAATATCGTGTCTTTTTACCCATGAACACTGTATCTTTCATCATTTATTTAAGTTTCCTTAAAATTGCCTACATTTTACATATTTAAGAACATGAAATACTCAAGAATAATTTTATTTTTAAAAACATTGTTAGTTGTTAGTATATAGACATAAAATTTAATTTTATATATTGTGACCTTGCTAAGTTTACTTCTAGTAGCATATGTTCATAGTTGTCTTAGAATTTTTTATGTACTGTGAAAGCTATCAGAATAAAAATGAAGCCATAAATGTTAATGAAGATCCTAACAAATATAGCTAGGGAAGGTCATAAAGAGAGAGTTCTCATGCTTGTGTGCCTGATAACAAAAAAGACTGCAAAAACCACAACTTTGCACAAAGACTATCAAGACCTTGCATAAAACTTACTTCTGTAAGTACATCTGCCCAGCAGTTACCTGTCCAACCTCAGACTGGTGTCGCTCATTATTTTTTATTAATTTTTTTATTATAGGTTTAGTGGGTATAAGGGTAGAAGACATGTATATGTTGTGCAGTTGTGAAGTCTGGGCTTTTAGTGTACCCATTACACCCTTCTTATTGATCTTTGCAGTCAAGGATAAGTATTTCAAAACAATTATGTAATCTTCCTCATTTTTTCCTTGAAAAACCTTTGTCTTCCTTTACCTCCCTGCATACACACATAGTTTACAATGGCACAGAGTTGCTCAGGCTGGTCTCAAACTCCTGAACTCAAATGATTAAAAAAAAAAATGGCACAGATATTGGCATTGCAATGCTTTATTCCCAAATAAACATCTTCCTTTCTCTCTGTTTTAGTTATTTAGGTTGACCATACAAAATCCTGTTGTTTATTCATAATAATAATTTTACTACTTCCTTTGCAATCTATAATCTTTTATTTCTTTATCTCATCTCATTTTACTAGTTGGGACTTGCAATATGAGGTTTAAATAGAAGTGGTGAGAATGGGAATCCTTATCTTATTCCCCATTGTAGAAGGAAAGCATTCAATCTTTCATAATTAAGCTAAAGATTTGGCATCACTGCCTTTTAACAGGTTGAGGAAGCTGTCACTATTCCTAATTTTCCAGAAGTCATTATTATGAATAGGTGTTGAATTTTGTGCAATGCTTTTTATGCACCTCTTGAAATTAGCATACTCTTTCCTTTATTATGTTAATGTGGTAAATTATATTGAATGATTTCAAAATATTAAACCAACCTTAAATTCCTAAGATAAATGCCACTTGAACATAGTATATTATCCATTTTACATAGAGCTGAACTTAATTTACTGATATTTTGTTAAGAATTTTTGTGTCTACGTTCATGAAGAATATTGGTTTATAGTTTTCTTACAATATCTTTGCTTTTGATATCAGTGTCACACAGGCCTTATGAAATGAGTTGGGAACCATTTACCTCTTTTGCTGCTTTCTTAACATTTGTATAATCATGTTATTATTTATCCTTTAAATGTTTGACAAAATTAATTAGGGAACTACCTGGGCCTGGGGTTTTCTTGAGTAAAAGTTTTTACTTATGAATTCAAATCATTTAATTTATAGGGGTATTTAGGTTTTTTATTTCTTCTTGAATCTGTATTAATAATTTGTCTTTTATAGAATTCATGCATGTCACATAAGTTGTTGAATTTTTTGGTATATGTTTGTTCACCATAGTCCTTTAGTATCCTTTTAATGACGTTATGCGTAGTCAAGTGTCCTATTTCACACCTAATATTGCCAATTTGCATCTTCCCTTTTTTCTTGACCCGTTTGAAAGCTTATCAGTTTTATAGTTTTCTTTCATAAAATCAGTTTTAAAATTCATTAATCTTTCTCAATTATTTATTATTTTCTATTTCATTGATTTCTACTTTTTGCTGCTTAGAGTTAATATAATTCTTTTGTTGTTGTTAGCTTATTAATGTGGAAGAAAATCACTGATTTTAGAACTTTCTTCTTTTCTAACATAAGCATTTAAAACTATAAATTTCCATCTAAGCACTACTTTAGCTTCATCCCATACACTTGGATATATTGTGTTTTTATTATCAAAAAGGTTCAAATAACTTCTAACTTCTTGGTGATTTCTTCTTTGATCTATGGCTTATTTAGAAGTGTGCTACTTAATTTCAATTTCCATGTATTTGGGGATTTTCTTGATATCTTAACGCTTTTGACTTCTTATCTAATTCCATGGTAGTCAACAAACAGACCCCATATAATTTTAATCCTTAAAAATGTATTGAGCCGCTTTTATGACCCAGTGTATAGGCTATCATGGTGAATATCCCATGTGCACTTAAGAAGAATGTACACCCTGCTGTTGTTGAATGCATTATTCTGTAATATCAATTTGATCAAGTTGATTGATAGTATTGTTTGAATCTTCCATATCCAGACTGACTTTCTAGCTACTTGTTCTAACAAATGTGGAGAAATAAGTGTTGAAATTTCCAACCACAACTATAGATACGTGTTTTCTGTTAATTCTGTTGGGTTTTCTTTCAAGTATTTTTCAGAGCTCTGTAATTGAATGAATTTACTTTTAAGATCACTGTGTCATACCTGAAGGAGTCCCTAGAAACCCAATAGTGCCTCAACAGGCAGATAAGAATCCTCATCAAGCAGCTCCCTGAGATCACAGCCAGGTAAATCCATGAAGATGGGAAAAAACCAGTACAAAAAAGATGAAACCATCAAATACCAGAACACCTCTTCTCCTTCAAGGGATCACAACTCCTCAACAACATGAGAACACAATATGACCATGAAAGAGTGTGATGAATTGACAGAAACAGGCTTCAGAAGGTGGATAATAACAAACTTTTCTGAGCTAAAAGAACATGTTCTAACTCAATGCAAAGAAACCAAAAACCTCGAAAAAGTGTAGATGATATGCTAACTAGAATAACCAGCTTAGAGAAGAACATAAACGACTTGATGGAGTTGAAAAACACAGCACAAGAACTATGTGAAGCAAACACAAGTTTTAATAGCTGAATCAATCAATCAGAAGAAAGGATATCGGAGATTGCAGATCAACTCAATGAAATAAAAAAGAGAAGGAAAGACAAAGGAAAAAAAAGTGAAAAGAAATAAACAAAGCCTCCAAGAAATAGGGAATTATGTGAAAAGACCTAATCTACACGTGATCAGTGCACCTGAATATGACAGGGAGGATGAATCCAAGCTGGAAAGCATGCTCCAGGTAATTATTCAGGAGAACTTCCCAAGCATAGCAAGGCAGTCCAACATTCAAATCTAAGAAATAAAGAGAACTCCACAAAGATATTCCTCAAAAAGAGCAACCCCAAGGCACATAATTGTCAGATTCGCCAGGGTTGAAAAGAGCAGCCAGAGAGAAAAGTCAGGTCACCCACAGAGGGAAGCCAATCAGACTCACAGCAGATCTGTCATCAGAAACCCTACTAGCCAGAAGAGAGTGGGGGCCAATATTCAACATCCTTAAAGAAAAGAACTTTCAGACGACTCAAGATGGCACTGTGAAAACAACCCAGGATTGAGGCTCACGCTGGATGCGCAGAGAAGGTGAGTAAGGGACGCATTTCCAGACGGACCTTTGTTGCCCACAGAATGGGAAAATTCCCAGATATAAAACAAACGCGGGACGCCAGCCAGAGATCTTGACTGGTGTAGCCAGCAGCCGGTGTGGCTGCAGCCTGCGCCGGAGCGCAGAGGCACTCCACAGAGGTCCGCACAAAAGCGCACTGTTCTGGGTGCCCTGTTGAACTGGCAACCTGAGACCTGAGAGGGCTGAGCTTGAGACTGAACGGGACTTGAACAGTGAGCCAGCCCAGGACAAAGCGTTAGGGGTAGCGCAGTGTGACAAACAAAACGGGAATCCAAACGCTCACTGTTAGGAGGTTACTTTAAGGCGCAGCTCTGTGCGGGAGGGGCGTCCACATTACCGAGGCAATCAGCCCCTACTGAGGTACACACCCATTGCTGACGCAGCCTGCCATTGCCGAGGCAACCCGGTACAACAGAGAGACTCCGCCGCAGGGCGGAGCCTGCGGCTGCAGGGCGGAGCCCGCAGCAGAAGGGCAGAGCCTGCAGAAACAGGGTGAACCTCACACCAGCAGGGCGGAGCCTCGGCAGGACAAGACTGCCTCCTAGCTGGGCAAGACAACCCCGCAGACACTCAAAAATAAAGCCCCAACCCCTTCAGAAAGAGCAGCTGAGAAAAAAAGGGCTTTCTTTTGAGTTCTGTTGCAGCAGAATTAAACATAGCAGCCTAACAGCACTGAATGAACATCAGAGCTCACAGCTCAGCACTTGAGCTCCTATAAAGTACAGACTGTCTCCTCAAGCAGCTCCCTGACCCCTCTATATCCAAAAGACTGACATTTGGTAGGCATCATTCTGGGACAAAGATAGCAAAAAAAGAAACTGGTAGCATCCCTACTGTTCCGCAGCTGCTATAGGTGCACCCCAGACAAGCAAGGCGTGGAGTGGACCTCTGCAGTTGTAAAGTGAAGGGGCTAGACTGGTAGAAGGAACACCAAGTAACAGAAATACTTCATCATCAACAATCTGGGGGTCCACCCAGAGACCCAATCGAAAAGTCAGCAATTACACAGACGAGAGGTGGATAAATCCACAAAGATGGGAAGAAACCAATGCAAAAAGGAGGAAAACACCTCGCCTCGAGGCGAAACCAGAACACCTCGCCTCGTAGAAAAGACCAAAATTCCTCACCAGCAATGGAACAAAGCTGGTTGGAGAATGACTGTGACGAAATGACGGAATTAGACTTCAGAAGGTGGATAATGAGAAACTTCTGTGAGCTAAAAGAACATGCTTCAAACCAATGCAAAGAAACTAAGATTCTTGAAAAAAGATTCGAGGAAATGATAACAAGAATGGATAACTTAGAGAGGAATATGAATGAATTAAAGGAGATGAAAAACACAATACGAGAACTTCACGAAGCATGCACAGGTTTCAATAGCCGAATTGACTAAGCAGAAGAAAGAATTTCAGAAGTCGAAGATCAACTCAATGAAATAAAACAAGAAACCAAGATCAGAGAAAAAAGCGCAAAAAGGAATGAACAAAGTCTCCAAGAAATGTGGGACTATGTGAAGAGACCTAACCTACATTTGATAGGTGTACCAGAATGTGACGAGGAGAATGAATCCAAGTTGGAAAATACTCTTCAGGACATTATCCAGGAAAATTTCCCCCACCTAGCAAGACAGGCCAACACTCAATTGCAGGAAATACAGAGAACACCACAAAGATATCCCGCAAGAAGAGCAACCCCAAGGCACATAATCATCAGATTCAACAAGGTTGAAATAAAGGAGAAAATACTAAGGGCAGCCAGAGAGAAAGGTCGGGTCACCCACAAAGGGAAGCACATCAGACTCACAGCCGATCTCTCAGCAGAAACTCTGCAAGCCATAAGAGAGTGGGGGCCAATATTCAACATCCTTAAAGAAAAGAACTTTCAACCCAGAATTTCATATCCAGCCAAACTGAGCTTCAGAAGTGAAGGAAAAATAAAATCCTTTGTGAACAAGCAAGTACTCAGAGATTTTGTCACCACCAGGCCTGCTTTACAAGAGCTCCTGAAAGAGGCACTACACATAGAAAGGAACAACCAGTATCAGCCATTCCAAAATCACACTAATTGCTAAAGAGCATCAACATAATGAAGAATCTACAACAACTAACGGGCAAAACAGCCAGCTAGCATCAAAATGGCAGTATCAAATTCACACATAACAATACTAACCCTAAATGTAAATGGACTAAATGCACCAATCAAAAGACACAGACTGGCAAATTGGATAAAAATCCAAAACCCATCAGTGTGCTGTATCCAGGAAACCCATCTCACATGCAAGGATACACAAAGGCTCAAAATAAAGGGATGGAGGAAGATTTATGAAGCAAATGGAGAGCAAAAAAAAGCAGGAGTTGCAATTCTCGTCTCTGATAAAATAGACTTTAAAGCAACAAAGATCAAAAGAGACGAAGAAGGCCATTACATAATGGTAAAAGGATCGATAAAACAAGAAGAGCTAACGATCCTAAACATATATGGACCCAACACAGGAGCACCCAGATACATAAGGCAAGTTCTTAAAGACTTAAAAAGAGACTTAGACTCCCACACAATTATAGTGGGAGACTTTAACACCCCACTGTCAATATTAGACAGATCAAACAGACAGAAAATCAACAAGGATATCCAGGGCTTGAACTCAGACCTGGAGCAAGCAAACCTGATAGTCATCTACAGAACTCTCCACCCCAAATCCACAGAATATACATTCTTCTCAGCACCACATCACACCTACTCTAAAATTGACCACATAATTGGAAGTAAAGCACTACTCAGCAAATGCAAAACAACTGAAATCATAACAAACAGCCTCTCAAACCATAGTGCAATCAAGTTAGAACTCAGAATTCAGAAACCAACCCAGAACTGCACAGCTTCATGGAAACTGAACAACTGGCTCTTGAATGTTGACTGGATAAACAACGAAATGAAGGCAGAAATAAAGAAGTTCTTTGAAATCAATAAGAACGAAGACACAACATGCCAGAATCTCTGGGACACATTTAAAGCAGTCTCTAGAGGAAAGTATATAGCAATAAGTGCCCATATGAGAAGAATGGAGAGATCCACAATTGACACCCTATCGTCAAAATTGAAAGAGCTAGAGGAGCAAGATCAAAAAAACTCAAAACCCAGCAGAAGACAAGAAATAACTAAGATCAGAGCTGAACTGAAGGAGATTGAGACACGAAAAACCCTCCAAAAAATCAATAAATCCAAGAGCTGTTTTTTTTAAAAGATCAACAAAATAGACAGACCACTAGCTAGATTGATTACAAAGAAAAGAGAGAACAACCAAATAGATGCAATAAAAAATGGTAAAGGGGAAATCACCACAGATTCCACAGAAATTCAAACCATCATAAGAGAATATTACAAACAACTCTATGCACATAAGCTAGCAAACCTGGAAGGAATGGATAAATTCCTGGACTTCTGTGTCCTCCCAAACCTAAACCAGGAGGAAGCTGAAACTATGAATAGACCAATAACAAGGGCAGAAGTCGAGGCAGCAATTAAGAGCCTACCACACAAAAAAAGCCCAGGTCCAGACGGGTTCACTGCCGAATTCTACCAGACACACAAAGAGGAGCTGGTACCATTCCTTCTGAAATTATTCCAAATAATCCAAAAAGAAGGATCCTTCCAAAATCATTCTATGAGACCAATATCATCCTGATACCAAAACCCGGCAGAGACCCAACAAGAAAAGAAAACTTCAGGCCAATATCCATGATGAACATAGATGCAAAAATCTTCAATAAAATATTGGCAAGCCGATTGCAACAGCAAATCAAGAAACTTATCCATCATGATCAAGTAGGATTCATCCCGGGGATGCAAGGCTGGTTCAACACACGCAAGTCTATAAACGTAATTCACCACATAAACAGAACCAAAAACAAAAACCACATGATTATCTCAACTGACGCAGAGAAGGCATTTGACAAAATTCAACAGCCCTTTATGCTAAAAACCCTCAATAAACTCGGTATCGATGGAACGTATCTCAAAGTAATGAAAGCTATTTATGACAAACCAACAGCCAATATCATACTGAATGGGCAAAAACTGGAAGCATTCCCTTTGAAATCCGGCACTAGACAAGGATGCCCTCTTTCACCATGCCTATTCAATATAGTACTGGAAGTTCTAGCCAGAGCAATCAGGCAAGAAAAAGAAATAAAGGGTATTCAAATAGGAGAGGAGGAAGCTAAATTGTCTCTATTTGCAGACAACATGATAGTATACCTAGAAGACCCCATCGTCTCAGCCCAAAAACTCCTGAAACTGATAAGCACCTTCAGCAAAGTCTCAGGATATAAAATCAATGTGCAAAAATCACAAGCCTTCCTCTACACCAATAACAGACTTAAAGAAAGCCAAATCAAGAATGAACTGCCATTCACAATTGCTACAAAAAGAATAAAATACCTTGGAATACAACTCACAAGGAACATAAGGGACCTCTTCAAGGAAAACTACAAACCACTGCTCAACGAAGTCAGAGAGGACACAAACAGATGGAGAAACATTCCATGTTCATGGTTAGGAAGAATTAATATCAGGAAAATGGCTATACTGCCCAAAGTAATTTACAGAATCAATGCTATACCCATCAAGCTACCATTGACTTTCTTCACAGAACTGGAGAAAACCACCATGAACTTCATATGGAACCAAAAGAGAGCCCGCATAGCCAAGTCAATTCTAAGCAAAAAGAACACAGTGGGGGGCATCACACTACTGGATTTCAAACTATACTACAAGGCTACAGTAATCAAAACAGCATGGTACTGGTACCAAAACAGAGATATAGACCAATGGAACAGAACAGGTGCAACAGGGGCAACACAACATATCTAGAACCACACAATCCTTGATAAACCTGTCAAAAACAAGCAATGGGGAAAGGATTCCCTGTTCAACAAATGGTGTTGGGAAAACTGGCTAGCCATGTGCAGAAAGCAGAAACTGGACCCCTTCCTGACACCTTACACTAAAATTCATTCCAGATGGATTAAAGACTTAAACATAAGACCTGGCACAATAAAAACCCTAGAAGGAAATCTAGGCAAAACTATCCAGGACATAGGAGTAGGCAAGGACTTCATGAACAAAACACCAAAAGCATTGGCAACAAAAGCCAAAATAGACAAATGGGACCTAATCAAACTCCACAGCTTCTGCACGGCAAAAGAAACAGTCACTAGAGTGAATCAGCAACCAACAGAATGGGAAAAAATTTTTGCAGTTTACCCATATGACAAAGGACTGATATCCAGAATTTACAAAGAACTCAAACAGATTTACAGGAAAAAAACAAACAAGCCCATTCAAAAGTAGGCAAAGGATATGAACAGACACTTTACGAAAGAAGACATATATGAGGCCAACAATCATATGAAAAAATGCTCATCGTCACTGGTCATCAGAGAGATGCAAATCAAAACCACATTGAGATATCATCTCACTGGCGATCATTAAAAAATCTGGAGACAACAGATGCTGGAGAGGATGTGGAGAAAAAGGAACACTTTTACACTGTTGGTGGGAGTGTAAAGTAGTTCAACCACTGTGGAAGATAGTGTGGCAATTCCTCAAGGCCTTAGAAATAGAAATTCCATTTGACCCAGCAATCCCATTACTGGGTATATATCCAAAAGACTTTAAGTCATTCTTCTATAAGGACACATGTACACGAATGTTCATTGCAGCACTGTTTACAATAGCAAAGACTTGGAATCAACCAAAATGCCCATTGATAGACTGGATTGGAAAAATGTGGCACATATACACCATGGAATATTATGCAGCAATCAGAAATGATGAGTTTGTGTCATTTGTAGGGACATGGATGAATCTGGAGAACATCATCCTAAGCAAACTGACACAAGAACAGAAAACGAAACACCGCATATTCTCACTCATAGGTGGGTGATGAAAAATGAGAACGCATGGACACAGAGAGAAGAGTACTAAACACTGGGGTCTATTGGGGGGAAATGGGGAGGGCCAGTGGGAGGGGGAGGTGGGGAGGGATAGCCTGGGGAGAAATGCCAAATGTGGGTGAAGGGTAGAAAGGAAGCAAAACACACTGCCATGTGTGTACCTATGCAACTGCCTTGCATGTTCTGCACATGTACCCCCAAACCTAAAATGCAATAAAAAATAAATAAATAAATATAAAAAAAGAAAAGAACTTTCAACCCAGAATCTCATATCCAGCCTAACTAAGCTTCATAAGTGAAGGAGAAATAAAATCCCTTATGGACAAGCAATTATGAGAGATTTCATTACCACCAGACCTGCCCTACAAGAGCTCCTGAAAGAAATACTAAGCACAGAAAGGAACAAGTACTAGCCACGGCAAAAAGCACACCAAATGGCAAAGACCAAAAATTCAATGAAGAAAATTAGTCAACTAATGGGCAAGAAAACTAGCCAGTAACAAAATGGCAGGATCGAATTCACACATAATAATAGTAACATTGAATGTAAATGGCCTAAATGCCCCAATCAAAAGACATAGACTGGCAAACTGGATAAAAAGTCAAGACCCATTGGTGTGCTGTATTCAGGAAACCCATCTCACTTACAAAGACACACATAGACTCAAATAAAGGGATGGGAGAAGATTTACCAGCAAATGGAAAACAAAAAAAAGCAGGGGTTGCAATCCTAGTCTCTGATAAAATAGACTTCAAACCAACAAAGATCAAAAGAGACAAAGAAGGGCAATATGTAATGGTAAAAGGATCAATGCAACAAGAAGAGCTAACTATCCTAAATATATACATACCCAACACCAGAGCACCCAGATACATAAACTATGTTCTTAACGACCTAAAACGAGATTTAGACTCCCACACAATAATAGTGGGAGACTTCAACACTCCACTGTCAATATTAGACAGATCAATGAGACAGAAAATTAACAAGGACATCCAGGACTTGAATGCAGAGCTGGACCAAGCAGACCTAATGGACATATAGAGAATGCTCCACCCCAAATGCACAGAATATACATTTTTCTTAGCACCTCATCACACTTACTCTAAAATTTACCACATAATTGGAAGCAAATCACTCCTCAGCAAATGCAAAAGAATGGAAATAATAAAAAACAGTCTATCAGACGATGGCACAATCAGATTAGAACTCATGATTAAGAAACACACTCAAATCTGCATAACCACTTGGAAACTGAACAACTTGCTTCTGCGTGTTGACTGGATAAACAATGAAATGAAGGCAGAAATAAAGATGTTCTTTGAAACCAATCAGAATGAAGACACAACTTACCAGAATCTCTGGGAACCTTTAAAGCAGTCTTGAGAGGGAAATTTATAGCAATAAATGCCCACATGAGAAAAAAGGAAAGATCTAAAATTGATATCCTATCATCCAAATTGAAAGAGTTAGAGGAGCAAGATAAAAAAAAACTCAAAACCTAGCAGAAGACAAGAAATAACTAAGATCAGAGCTGAACTGAAGGAGATAGAGACACAAAAAACACTTCAAAAAATCAATAAATCCAGGAGCTGGTTTTTTGAAAAGATCAACAAAACAGACAGACTGCTAGCCAGACTAATAAAAAAGAAGAGAGAAGAATCAAATAGATGCAATAAAAAAGATAAAGGGGATATCACCATTGATCCCACAGAAATACAAACTACCATCAGAGATTACTATAAACAGCTCTATGCACATAAACCAGTAAACCAGGAAGAAATGAATAAATTCCTGGACACTTGTACTCTACCAAGACTAAGGAAGTTGAAATCCTGAATATATCAATAACAAGGGCTGAAATTGAGGCAGCAATCAATAGTCTACCAACCAAAAAGTCCAGGTCCAGATGGGTCCACAGCAGAATTCTACCAGAAATACAAAGAGGAGTTGATTCCATGCCTTCTGAAACTATATCAAACAATATAAAAAGAGAGAATCCTCCCTAACTCATTTTATGAGACCAACATCATCCTGATACGAAAACCAGAACCAGGCAGAGACTCAACTAAAAAAGAAAACTTCAGGCCAATATCCATGATGAACATCAACACAAAAATCTTCAATAAAATACTGGCAAACCAAATGCAACAGCACATCAAAAATCTTATTCATCATGATCAAGTAGGCTTCATCCTGGGGATGCAAGGCTGGTTCAACATATGCAAGTCCATAAATGTAATCCATCACATAAACGGAACCAAAAAGAAAAATCACATGATTATTTGAATAGACGCAGAGAAGGCCTTCAACAAAATTCAACAGCCCTTCATGCCAAAAACTCTCAATAAACTAGGTATCGATGGAATATATTATTAAATAATAAAAGCTATTTATGATGAACCTACAGCTAATATCATACTGAACGGGCAAAACCTGGAAGAATTCCCTTTGAAAACAGGCACTAGACAAGGATGCCCTCTCTCACCACTCCTATTCAATATAGTATTAGAAGTTCTAGACAGAGCAATCGGGTATGAAAAAGAAATAAAGCGTATTCAATTAGGAAAGGAGGAAGTCAAATTGTCTCTATTTGCAGATGACATGATTGTATACTTAGAAGACCCCATTCCATTGTCTCAGCCTAAAATCTTCTCAAACTGATAAGCAACTTCAGCAAAGTCTCAGGATACAAAATCAATGTGCAGGATTCACAAGCCTTCCTATACACCAACAACAGACAAACAGAGAGCCAAATCAAGAACGAACTTCCATTCACAATTGCTACAAAGAGAATAAAATACCTAGGAATACAACTAACAAAGGATGTAAAGGACCTCTTCAAGGAGAACTACAAACCACTTCTCAAGGAAATAAGGGAGGACACAAACAGATGGAAAAATATTCCATGCTCATGGTTAGGAAGAATCAGTATCATGAAAATGGCCATACTGTCCAAAGTAATTTATAGATTCAACACTATCCCCATCAAGCTACCAATGACCTTCCTCACAGAACTGGAAAAAATCACTTTAAACTTCATATGGAATCACAAGAGAGCCCACATAGCTAAGACAATCCTAAGCAAAAAGAACAAAGCCAGAGGCATCACACTGCCGACCTTCAAATTATGCTACCAGACTACAGTAATCATAACAGCATGGTACTGGTACCAAAAGAGAGACATAGACCAATGGAACAGAACAGAGGCCTCAGAAGCAATACCATACATCTACAACTATCTAATCTTTGACAAACCTGACAAAAACAAGCAATGGGGGAAAGGATTCCATGTTTAATAAATGGTGTTGGGAAAACTGGCTAGCAATGTGCAGAAAGCAGAAACTAGACCCCTTCTTGTCACCTTACACTAAGATTAACTCCAGGTGGATTAAAGATTTAAACATAAAACCTAACACCATAAAAACACTAGAAGAAAACATAGGAAAAACCATCCAGGACATAGGCATAGGCAAGGACTTCATGACTAAAACACCAAAAGCAATGGCAACAAAAGCCAAGATAGACAAATGGGATCTAATTAAAATTCAGAGCTTCTGTACAGCAAAGGAAACCATAATTAGTGTGAACTGGCAACCAACGGAATGGGAAAAAATGTTTGCAGTCTACCCATCTGACAAAGGGCTAATATCCAGAATCTACAAAGAACTAAAACAGATATAAAAGAAAAAACCAAACAAGCCCATTCAAAAGTGGGCAAAGGATATGAACAGACACTTTTCAAAAGAAGACATATATGAGGCCAACAAACATGAAAAAATGCTCATCGTCATTGGTCATTAGAGATGCAAATCAAAATCACATTGAGTACCATCTCACACCAGTTAGAATGGTGATTATTAAAAAATATGGAGACAACAGATGCTGGAAAGGATGTGGAGAAATAGGAATACTATTATTACACAGTTGGCTGGGGGGTAAATGAGTTCAACCATTGTGGAAGACAGCATGGCGATTTCTCAAGGATCTCGAAATAGAAATTCCATTTGACCCAGCAATCCCATTAAAAGAACTATAAATCATTCTACTATAAAGACACATGCTATGTTCATTGCAGCCCTGTTTACAATGGCGAAGACCTGGAACCAACACCCAAATGCCCATCAGTGATAGACTGGACGAAGAAAATGTGGCACATATACACCATGGAATACTACACAGCCATAAAAAATGATGAGTTCGTTTCCTTTGTTGGGACTTAGATGAATCTGGAAACCATCATTCTCAGCAAACTGACACAAGAACAGGAAACCAAACACCACATGTTCTCACTCATAAGCAGGTGTTGAACAATGAGAACATGTGGACTCAGGAAGAGGAGCATCACAAACTGGGGCAGTTGGGGGATGCTAGGGGATGGACAGCAAGGGGTGGGGAAGGATAAAATGGGGAGAAATGCCAGATATAGTCAAAGGGGAATAGAGGCAGCAAACCACCTGGTATGAATGCACCTATGCAACAACCCTGCATGACTTGCACATGTACCCCAGAACCTATAGTAAAATTTAAAAAAAAAGGAAAGAAAAATATATAAAATTTGGAATTTCATATTCATTTTTGTTTTAAAATGGATTTTTTGAAATAAAAAAATCACTCTTATTGATTAATAGATTATTTTACCATTATAAAATGTCCCTCTTCCTCTTTAATAATGTTCTCTATTTTGAAGCCAACTTTTACAGACAGTACAATTATGATAGTCTTTACATACACAAAATTTGCTTTATATCTTTTTCTATCCATTTATATATAACCTACCTATTTTTATGCTTAAAATGTGTTTGTTTTTGCAAATAGCATATAACTAAATCTTGCTCTTTTTTTAATCAGTTTGAGTTTCTGTCTTTTAATGGGGGGTGGTTAGTCTATTTATGCCTAATGTAATTACTGATAAATTGAGTTTATTATATTATTATTTTTTGTACTTTATTCTTTCACTGTTTTTTCTTCCTTTCATCTCATATGAGTTTTTTTTTTTTCAAATTCCATCTCATCTTCTCTATGGCTTATTAGATATACCATTTAAAAAAAATGGTTGCTCTACCACTTACAACATGCATTTTAACTTATCACAGTCTTCATTAGATATGTACTTCATATATTTAAAAATCTTACAATAGTATATTCCCTTTATTTTCTCTTATCTTTTTGTTATACATTTTACTTCCTAATATATCATTATTGCATCTTTATTATTTTTTATTTGAAGTCTTTTTACTTTTAAGATATTTTAAAAACAAAAATGCCTTTTATATTTACTCACATATTTATTTATTTCATTTTATTTTATTTTTTTGAGGCAGAGTCTCACTGTTGCCTAGGCTAGAATGCAGTGGTGTGATCACGGCTCACTGAAACCTCTGCCTCCTGAGTTCAAGTGATTCTCCTGCCTCAGACTCCCGAGAAGCTGGGATTATAGGCATGCACCACCATGCCTGGCTTATTTTTATATCTTTAATACAGGTGGAGTTTCACCATGTTGGTGAGGCTGTTCTCAAACTCCTGGCCTCAATGATCTGCCTGCCTCAGCCTCCCAAAGTACTGGGATTATAGGCATAAGTCGCCACACCCAGCTTACTCACATATTTATTAATTTACAATCTTTTCTCTTTTGTGCAGATCTGAGTTTCCATTATTTTATTTTGACTTGATAAACTCCCTTCAACATTCCTTATAGTTCATTCATCAAATTTTGTTTGTCTAAAAAATACTTATTTCATTCCCATTTTTGAGGAATATTTTGATATTGAATTATATAGAATATATAATTGCTTATAGAATTCTGGGTGGGCAGGTTTTTGTTTAAGCATTTTAAAGATGTCATCCATTGTCTCCTAAAGACATTGCATTTTCAGACAAAAACATCAGTGATTATTCTTATCTTTTTATTTTTATGTAATGTGTTTCAACTCTCTGGAGGCTTTTAAGGTTTTTTGTATTGCTGCTTTCTGCCTAGTTATTTGTAATGATTTTCTTGTTGTTTATTAATGCTTGGGTTTTATTGGGCTTCTTGGATATGTCAGTTTATAGTTGATATTACATTTAGAAAACTGTAGTCCTTAATTCCCCAGGTTTTTTTGGTCATTACTGTGACATTTTCTGGGACTCCATTTACATATATGTTAGACTGCTTAATGTTGTCCCATAGGTCACAGAGACTTTGTTTATTTTTATTTAAAAACGAGACTCTGTTCTTTTTTTTTACAAGAGTCTTTTTATCTTCAGCCTCATTTTATCTTCCATTTGAACTGCATTTATTACTATGCTTTTGAGTCCACATATCTTTTATTTGGCAGTATCTAATCTACTGTGGAACCCATTAGGTGAATTTAATTTTATTTCATATATTATATTTTTATAGTTATAGAATTACCTTTGATTCCTTTTATATAGTTTCCATTTCTCTTCTCATTATGTTTTTGATTTCTTTTAAATCCTTGAAAATATGTATAATAGTTGCTTATAGTCCTTGTCTACAATTTTATCATCACTATAATTTCTGGGTCTACTTCTCTTCAGTGGGTGTTCTAGTTCTGTGTCATATTTTCTTGCTTCTTCACATATATAGTAATTTTTGATTGAATGGTAGATATAATAAATTTTACATGTTGAGTGTCTAGATTTTCTTGTCTTCCTTTAAAAAGTGTTGACTATTGTTTTGGCAGCTCTAGATGTACTGGATCCTTTCAAGTCTTGTTTTTAAGTTTCACCAGAGTGAGTCTAAAATAATCTTGATTCCAGGGCTAGTTTAACCTTACTATTAAAGAGAGGGCCTTCTAGGGTCTCTGTTGAATGTACTATATACCCAACAAGTTCCTTCCATTTTGGCCGATTAGAACTGAAAATTTTCCCAGCGCTGTGGGCTCTGGGAGTTGTTCAACCTCTAGCTCCAGCATAGCTGCTCTTTGCTGAGTCTTGCGAATTTTTACCAAGTGCATGCTCAGTGTAGTATCTGTCTAAACACTGAAGGGGAACCTTATGCAGATATTTGGAGTTCTTTTTCTGTGTAACTCCTTTCTCCCTGGCTATCTATCATGCAAAACACAGCCGCCTCAGACTCTCTAAACTCTAATCTCTGTCTCTGCAATTTAATGAGACTGCTATGCCATGATGGGTTTCTCCACCCTGTTCCATGGCCCAAAATATGCCTCCAGACAGAAAACTGATAGTAGGGTCATCTTTTTTTTTCTTTATCTCAGGGATCATAGCCAGTCCTCACCTTCCTATTGTCCAATGTATGAAATTAGTTGTTTGATATATTTTGTCCAGTTTTCCTTTTTATAAATTCATTTTATGGTGAAGGACAAGTCCCAAACCAGTTTTCCTCTAATGGTCTGAGGCAGAAATTCTTATTAGTTACTTGAAGGTAGAACATATGTCATGTATTGCTCTTGCTCCTACATTTTAACACGTGACAGTTGCTTTAGTTGTCAACATGGTGCTGTGACTATTTAGTAGCAAAATTATAGAGCCAGTGTCACTGAGTGTGAATTGACTCAGAATATAGCAGCTTGTGACATGGGGTAGGATATTTTACTTCCCTGTGCCTTATTTCTTCATCTGTACTACAGAAATGAAAGTAATTGTACCTATCTTTTAGGTATGAGCGTCAATGAGTTAATGAGTTAGAATGCTATGGGGCACATAATAACACTCAATTTGGAAACTATTATCAATATTATTATTATACATCATCAAAAGGTCAGTTAGCTTATTTCCGTATGGTTGATCTTTTTATTAAAAATTTCACGCAGGTAATTAGAGCAAGTTAGTTAACAAAATCACATAATATTGTTTCATTGTTATTTTAAAGAATCTTGTACCCTATCTCTCCCTGTCACTCATAAATACCAAGGAGCATTAAGCTCCTAAATTGAGAACATAAGACTTAAAAAAAAGCCACATCATGAGATCTAAGAGGATTATAAGTGCACTCTATTATTCATCTTTCCATCTAGGTTAGAGTGAAAAAGCATAGGTGTACTGGATTTCTAACAATGAAATTTTATTGGAACTGCACTAGTGGCAATAGATAGTAAAGGAACACTCCAGTGAATAAGCTTGTAAAGTGAAGAATCATTTTATAGAGCAAATGATTGTCCACTAATTTATCTATGCCACAAATCTGGAGTTGGGTATAGGGTGTCTATAAATGGGCTGCATCTGGGCCGAGGTAACTTTCAGAGTCCACCTTTGGCCTCCTTACATGGCTGCTTTCAGCCACATGCAGAGCTGATCCTTTAGGGAGATCCTCCCTGGAGGTTTGAGGGGATTCTTGGGGGAAAAGGAGGTCCTAATATTTGTACATGTTAGACACAGGTTTGTTAATTACTTGTGTATGTGCTTAATTAGCCTGGATATCAGTCATGTGTCCAAGAATCAAATTCAAGTTTTAATGAAAACAAGTATCTTTGGTATTTGCTCTGTAAACCAGCTCATGTGCTACCATCACTACTGTTCTGTCCTGGGAGCTATTCCTCCTCCTGTGCCCAGAAGGCCCCTCTGTCTTGATCATGGACTAGAATGGACAGCTGCCTAGTGACCTCCACAGAGATGTTGGCATGATCTGAAGTTCGTGTCTTGTAAATGTTAATGACAGTATACAGAGGATAAAGGAATAAAGAAACAAAACTCACTGCTGACTGGATACTGTGATTAAATTGGATTCTGGTGCAGTATTTTAGCTTTTGATGTAGTATCACGATGCAGGGGTCTGTATGCTATCAGTGATCTAAGTTATCCCCTACTGATGTACATGAGGGAACTAATTTCAGAGAATAATAATAACACATCAGTCATCATTTCTGAGCCATCTAACAGCATCCACCTTATGAATAATACTTTGAATTTAAATCATCTTTTCTCCAGAAGAGATCAATGCTTTTGTTTTCTTATCTATCTTAACAACATTTCTGTGAGGAAATAAGGGGCTGGATTTGTATTCCCCTCTTTTTTATAGTGTGAGAAACAGAATCAGAAAGAGTAAATCATTAACCTGAGATCATGTAGTGACACAGAACCTGAAAGAATCCTGGATCTTGGACTATAATTTTTTTTTTTTTTGAGATGGAGTCTTGCTTTGTTACCCAGGCTGGAGTGCAGTGGCACCATCTCGGCTCACTGTAATCTTCGCCTCCTGGGTTCAAGCAATTCTCCTGCCTCAGGCTCCAAAGTGGCTGGGATTACAGGCACCTCACCAGGTCCAGCTAATTTCTGTATTTTTAGCAGAGTCAGGGTTTTGCCATGTTGGCCAGGCTGGTCTTGAACTTCTGACCTCAGGGGATCTGCCCTCCTTAGCCTCCCAAAGTGTTGGATTACAGGAGTGAGCCACCACACCTGGTCTTACATTTCAGGGTCAGAGACTAAATATTTTAGGTTTAGTTGGCCATACAGTCACTGTTGCAAGACAATCACTCAACTCTGCCATTGTTAATCATAGAGTATGCAAATGTAAATAAACAAGGATAGCTGGTCATGAGGACTGGAGATATTATACATGTATATATATTATGCATTATATGTGTTCATGTTTATATATTATGTGTGTATATATTATATATATATAGCCCATGTGTGCTATGTAAATATATAACATATATATACATGCATAATATTTTTCTTTGAAAAATAGGCAATGAATCAGATTTAGTCCAAGAGGAACAGTTAGCCAACCCTTGTACTAAATCATGACACATGCTAAATGCTACCTCAAGCTGTGAGGGCTATTACATGATGGCAGAATGTGACATTTGTATATGCCTCCTACATTATCACTTGATTTTCACAAGAACCCTATGTAAGTTATTAATGATTTTCCATTTTATATATGAGAAAACTAACAGGTTAATAACTCACTTGTCCTAAACAACATTGTTGTAATGAAGTATGAAAACTACAATATGAGTCTCCTGACTTTTAATATTTCTCCTCTGTTAGCTATTCCACAGGAAATTCCTACCTATGATTATATTTTCATAGAAGGAAATCCAACGACCTTGGGAGGCTGAATGACTTCTCTGGGGTTAGTGGCCTATTAGTGACTGAGCCAGGACTAGAATCACCATCTGGTGGCTGCTAGGCCGATCTTAGGTCCTTTCACATCATTGTGAACATTTTCCAGGAAAAAAAGGTCTAAGTATGGCGATCATTAAAAAATCTGTAGACGACAGATGCTGGAGAGGATGTGGAGAAATAGGAACACTTTTACACTGTTGGTGGGAGGGTAAATTAGTTCAACCATTGTGGAAGACAGTGTGGCAATTCCTCAAGGACCTAGAAATGAAAATTCCACTTGACCCAGCAATCCCAACCCTGAGGATATATCCTAAGGATTATAAATGGTTCTATTATAAAGACACATGCACACATATGTTCATTGCAGCACTGTTTACAATAGCAAAGATCTGGAATCAACCAAAATGCCCATGAATGACAGACTAGTCAAGGAAAATGTGGTACATATACACCACGGAATACTATGCAGCCATAAAAAAATGAGAAGTTAGTGTCCTTCATAGGGACATGGATGAATCTGGAAAACCATCATTCTCAGCAAACTGACACAAGTACAGAAAATCAAACACCACATGTTCCCACTCATAGGCAGGTGTTGAACAATGAGAACACATGGACACAGGGAGGGGAGCATCACACACTGAGGTCTGTTGGGGGGGGACTAGAGGAGGGACAGCAGGGGGTAGGGAGTTGGCGAGGGATAACATGGGGAGAAATGCCAGGTACAGGTGTTGGGGATGAAGGCAGCAAACCACATTGCCACGTATGTACCTATGCAACAATCATGCATGTTCTGCACATGTACCGCAGAATCTAAAGTGCAATAAAATATACATTAAAAAAGAAAAAAAAAGTTAAGAAAAAAAGGTCTAAGTAGATAAAATAATAGTATTCTACTGTAGTTCATTCTTTCAACTTCCTTACATTATACCATTTTATAAATAATCTCTTTGATATACCAAAAGGTATCTTGACACTGAATAAATGATTTTTGATTTACTTTATCTTTTTGAGTCCCTAATTTTCAAATTTCAATCTGGCTTGTAAAATTCTTATTGGCACACTGCATGACCTTTTATTTAATTTTATTCTTTAATGCAGTCTGAAGATAACATCTTCAACATAGAACTTAATTATCTCTTCCAATCCAGGAAATGTGTGAATCAGAAGGAAAACAAATTGGTAAAGGGGTCTCCTTGGCTTTAACTCGCACTTTAAAATGAGTGTATAGAAATCATCATGGGCTGGGAATGGTGGTTTATGCCTGTAATCCTAGCACTTTGGGAAGGTAGGTTTCATTGAATTTAAATCATCAAGACAGGATAATTTATTGAGGCTGGGAGTTGGAGACCAGCCTGGGCAACATGATGAGACCTCATCTCTACAAAAAAAAAAAAAAAAAAAAAAAGCCAGGCATGATGGTGTATGCCTGTAATCCAAGCTACTTGGGAGACTGAGGCAGGATTGCTTGAGCCTGGGAGGTGGAGGCTGCAATGAGCTATGGCTGCACCACTTGCCTCCAGCTGAGTGACAGAGCAAGATCCTGTCTCAAAAAAAGAATAATCTTAAAAAACAATAAAGAAATCATCATGATTTCTAGGGTCTCTTCTAGCTCTATTGGAACATGGTAGATGATAAAGTAACCAACTGTCTTGGTTTGCCTGAGATTGAGGGGTTTCCTAGAATACAGACCTTTTCAGTATTCAAACCAGAAAACTCCCAGGGAAACTGAGATGAGTTACTCACTCTAACTGCTGAATAAATGTTTGTTGAATGAGTTGAGAATTAACTCTGCACCCCCTCAACTGGAATAGGGACCTGAGAACTGGGGAGAACAGGAAGGCTGTCCAACTTCTTGGCAGCAGTTGAGCATAAAGAGAGCTTCATGATTTTACAGAAAACCAGACTCAACTGTATTATAATATCTTAAAGTATACATGAGAAGCCAGCCCAAAGACAAATATAAACCAGTCTCAATAATCATCGCGAGATTTTCCACTCATTGGTGAGAATCTTGTAATCCATCACTTAGCCTGAAACACATGTAAACAAAGGGCATTAAGTTCCAACCATAACAGGAGACACCTGAAAATGCTTAGCTGAAGGCGGTGCTCAACATGGAGATCTACCCACAAACTACTGCTTATCATCAATTCCTGGACTCAACAGAGCATTCAGTTGCCAGCAGAGGATCTACAGCAAGTACAAAGGCCATAGGCCAAAGGAAATCTGAGATTTCTCTTAGGCCTCCATTTTTTTCTTCTTTCTTTCTTTCTCTGATGACTCTGGTTTTGCAAATTTGGACTGTCTGAAAAGACCTGCTCTGGATTTAGGGAGACAGAGCTTCTCTTATTTTCATTAGAATCCAAATCTCTACATGTTTCTTTGCTGTAGATGGAGTTAATGTTCCTGCCAAAGGCTTTCATTTATATCACAGGTCAGCCACTCTTTCTGCTTTGCAGAAAGTTAAAAGAAAATACCAGAAGGATCCACACAGTCCTGCACTGGAACAATTGCTAACATACTAAACATCCTTAAGAACCACAAATGACTAAAAATTTGGGAAAAAGAAGCAATGTTAAGGGTTTTCAGACTTTCCTGTAGAAACAGTCACCACTGAAAGCCTTATTCTAATTTTCAGTTATAGCTGGTGTCTGTTTATTTAAGACCTTGGTTAGAAAAATTCAGTTTAATATGCCTCAGTGAATTCTGTTGCCATTACAGTCTGGTCAACCACAGTAATGAATCTGGCTGGCTCTTATTTCAGAGTCTGAATTAGCATATTCAGGGGACATTCTCCTTGAATGTCACACTGTCCTAAGGAATTCAGACATCTAACTTCATAAAGGATACACCTAGTCCCTCTTCACTACCTCCCAGGCCACCAATAACCTGTAATTCCTGAGACCTGGATGTCTCTGACTTTTTTCTCCATAATTCTTACTTTGGCCTTCACTTTTCCTATTTCCTTTTTTGAGTCCATTACTCAAGTCCATATCGTTTCTTTTTCTGTCTCTTTTCTTCCTGTCTGCATTTTCCGTGACCCCTTCTTCATTTTCAATTCATAGCCTGTCAGCCTCACCCATTTCGCTTTATTTTACTCTCTCCTTTTAAGTGTCCTTGTCTTTATTACCAAATTTTTCTTCATCTTTTGCAACTTATTCCTTGTTTTCCACTCGGATTTTTAAAAAAAAATTTTTAAAAACAATTATAACCATTTTTTTTCTTCTTAATAAGGTTGATTTTTAAAGTTGAAACTCCATTTCTTTAGTGTGAGAGGCACAGAGGTAAAGACATAAATTAACTAGAGCTGGCTGAGATGGGAAACAGAAAGCCAATTTGTAGCCTTGTGCCAGAATGGATATGAAGCAGGTGGTGAGGGTATGAACACATACCTACATCCAGCTTAGCACATGCTGTACCCATCAAATACATACAGCCATGCCCAAAGAAAGTCAATGTCTCCTCCACTGAATGCCAAATGAAGGTTAAGTCAAGTACTGATCAACTATTTCGAGAACAAATTTAAAAATGGCACAGACTTTTCACATTGCCATGAAGTCCTGTTTCAATAACATGAATATCTGAGTCGGCTGAGGATATTCGTACCCCGTGACTAAAGCCTATGTGTTGGCTGAAGTGCTCTGGGGCATTCTTCTGATCCCCAAACATTCTGTTAATTGAGCAACACAGGCCTACTAACTAGAGTAAAATTGCTTGAAGGTTGATAAGCCTTCAACAGCTTTCCCGAGTTTTCAACAGGCTCACACTCACCCCTTGCCAATGTAGCTTTTGATTACAAAACACAACAGTTGGGCAGGGCAGGCAACAATAATTATCTTGGTAATTAGATTCTATCATGCACTGTATACTGTGGACCTTGAGCTTTGTGCAACAGAAGAGGTACCCAGGGCATCTTTAGGGCACATGGTCTCTTCTAGGGAGCAGGATGCTAATAAGCTCTTCCTGAAACAATGAGAATTGCCTCTCCTTTCACACCTCCTTCCTCCCCTTTCTGGTTCAGCAAATTTCAGTTGTGTTGTAATAGAAAAGAAGGGAGAAAACTGGAAATGAGGATTGTGGATGGAAATTGTCCAGGAGGAAATTCAATTTCTGTCTTGTGCTCTGTACATTTCAAAATGGAAATGCTATATTCATTAAACTACCCATTAAGCAAACAATGCAGGGAAAAAAGATGGATTTTAGGAAACCAGGAGGGAGAAGAGGCCGGCCAGAGAGAGGAAACAAAATGAGGGCATTGTTTTTAAAGGAGACTACAAAATGTTTAACCAGAGAAAGGAAAATGCCTGCACAGATTTCACTGAAGAATGAAGGAGCGCATCATTTTCATACTGACAACTGGCAATAACACCTCTATTGCAGCCACACAAAACTCTGCTGGTGTCTGACAAGATAGTGGTGAGTCTAGGGAATGGTATGACTTCCATGCAGTGAGTTTAGTGCATTAGGATAAGGGGTGAAATTCTTGATATATACTTGATATGAAGAAATGTATCAGATCTCTGAGGGTAAACATAGTTAGCTGGTAGTCAAAACAGGGACACAGAGAATGGAATATATTAAAAAAAACACTGAACACCTACTGTGTGCCAGGCACTTCCAAATATTGTCTCAATCCTGAAAATATGCTGGTACGATGGTATCAGGCTTCATTTACAGGGGAACAAAAAAAAGTTCAAGATATGCAGATAGCTCAAGTTCATACAGCTGCTCAACAGTAGAGCTGAAATTTGTGGGCAAACCCCTTATAGCTTCCACCCTGTCATGCTGCCTTATGACAACACAATCCTGGTACCTTCTGGAAAAGAAATTGGCACTATGGATCACCAGCCACATGCCAACTACTCTTGTGTTCTTTGTCTCCTTTAATTTCAGCTGCACCAACACGCAGACAATTTGACAGACAAATATTACGGGGCTTCTTCAAAAGACAATTAAATCTCCACCACTGCAATTATACAAATCTGGTGTCTGGGGTTGGGAGTATTATGAAATCCCCAGCATTTGGCATCCCTCCTGCATAGAGAAATCTTATTTGAAATCCAGAGGGAAAGCTCTGGAAAGAAACAGGTAGGAACCCAAAAGAGATTTCTTGGCTGTACACATACTGCCTTCGTGATGGATGCTCTGCTGCCCATATTGCAGCCAAATGATACAAACACTGAGTGTTTCCACAGATGGAACTGGCCCAGCTCTTGAGGGCTGATCTGAGTTTCAGCAATTTAGAAATCAACAGCACATGAACACGTTTTTCTGTACCTTTAGCAGACTGGGTGAATATTCACCAGATAAGCTTTTTCCCCTTAATTTTTAGGTTTCAGTAGCCGATTAGAGCTGACATTTGTTGAGCTCTAACTGAGTTCAGTTGTTGTTGCCTGAGAGATGGGTGTAATTATCTCCATTTCCAGTAGAGAGATTAGGTCACTTGCCCTCAGCCCCCCTCAGCTGGGAATGGACCACAGAGGTTTGCTCCAGAACCTGCCCACTATGCTGCCTCCACCACATGGAACTGCATTCTCTAACCCTTTTGCAAACTGAAGATTCAGTCCACTATAATAGAATTTTGTTGTTATTAAGTGTTTAGGCCAGTAAATACTGTGCCTATATTCTAATTATTTGCTTTGTATCCTATAATTGCTTCTTATCAAACATTCACTCATTCATCCTATTTATTCTAAAACACATTAAAGTCTGTTTATGTTCCTCCTGTCTTAAAGAAATCCATTCTTTTACCCCACACCCCTTTCCAGCTACTGCTCTGTCTCCTCCCTTCAGAGCCAAGCCTCTTGAGGTTCCAGCCTGGGCAACAGTGCAAGACTTGTCTCAAAAACAAAAAAAGTGTCTTTCTGGGACACTAGACCTGCTAGATCATCTCCTTCCTTGAAAAACTCTTCCCTGTGCCCTGTCATGGTTGCCCCTCTCCTGGCTGTCCTCACTTGCTGGCTGCCTCTCAGTCTTCTCCATGGGCTTCTCTTTCCCTGCCTGCTCCTTAGTGTCCCTCCTCTTCTCCTGGGCCATCTAATCCACTCCCAGGGCAGCATGACTAGAAAACTTTTGATAATTTATTACCCCACTGGTCCATGCCTCTCCTGAGGCCCAGATACATAGCAAACTATCCCTGAAATGGCTTGCCTCTGCCCCCAAATCTTCAGCTTCTAGTCTTCCCAACTCCTATGGGTGTGCTACAATTATCCCAGAGGCCCAAGACTGAAACTTGAGCCCCATCCTTTACTCTTTCCCCTCCATGACATCGCTAGTGCCTCCATCTTCACCATTAGCACTGTTCCTGCCCTCGTGGAGGCCATCATCATCTCTTGTCTGTCTTTCTGCCTGTCCGGTATTGCCCTCCAATCCGTGCTGTCAGTGCTACTGCAGCACAGCCTTTGCAAACACAAAAGCAATGCCCTCATTCCCCTGTGTGAGCTTTTAAATGGCTCCCCTTTGCTATGAGAAGTCCCTACTCTTTCTCAAAACATACAGGAAAGGCCTGCGATGGGAATACCCTTGCTGCCCTTTTCAGCTTCGTCTTCACCACTCTCTCTCAGATTCTCCACTACTTGCGTATTGTGCCATGCTCTCAGGTGTTGAGTGCTCCCACCTATGTCCTCTGCGCCTATGCCACCCTCATATCTTCCGGCTGATTTCTGGGTAACTCTCACTAGCGTATGCATCAGTTCTTCTTTGCGGTCTTCCCAGATGTCCCGAACTTGGCCTCAGCGCTCCTCTCATGTGCCTCATAGTCCATGTACTTTGACTAAGATGGCAGTCAGGACACTCTTTTGTAGATGACCTGTTGAGTGTCTACATCTCCTAGTAAAATATAATCCCCAGAGGTAGACATTGTTTTCATCTTGGCTTGGTTGGACGTCTCTTCCCCAGTGTCTTAGCAAAAAAAAAAAAAAAAAAAAAAAAAAGTGTTAAATACTTTTAATGAATAAACATATTTTGTAGTAAATGGGAGGTGAGGAGAGAGTGGAGTACCATAGCTGGAAAGGAAAAATAAAGAAGCATGGGAGGGTGGTATTCCTCGGTTCTCCAGCTGCCATTTTCTAGGATTAAAGATGAAGATTTCCTGGAGTCCAGTGTGGACAACAGCAAGAGAACACTCTGCTTTTCAGGCTGTTCTTCAGGAAGATACCCCAGAGCATATAAAGAAACATATCAGGTGCTGGTTTGTTTTGACAGAGTGAGAGAGAACAAGAGAAAAGAAAACCTGGAGGGTTGTTAGACTCCTCTTGTATTTTTCAAGATATTTACCAAATTTAAGCTGAATGTTTCTTGTCTCCTTGGAAATGAGCATCCTGCACTGATGACACAAGGCAGGGCCATGTTACTCCGTGCCTTCCCACACACTCAGCAGACGGAATGCTCTAGCATGTGCTCTTGAATGCAACCCAAGCTCTTGACTGACTAGTAAGTGATGAAACATGGTCTGAAGCAATTGATTGCTTCAAGATGATGGTAGGAGGCAGTCAGTACTGACTAGAAGTGGAATGGTTCATTTTGAGTAAGGGACATCAACAGAGAGCCCCTGCATAGCAGCTGGCCCTCTGGGACATGGCCACAGATATCTGGGGTATACTTGTCATTTAGGGAGCTCTCTTCTGTCCTCAGATGTCTCTTTCTATTTAGAAGTCCTGGAAGCTATGACAGAGGCCATCATTTAATCCTGGGAAGGTTGTACTAATTCATGGGAGAGAATAGTTACTGTAGGATGATGCAGCTGGGAAGGCTTCATAGACATATTGGTATTTGTGCCAGGCCTTGAAGACAGCTTCTAGGAGGAAAAAAGGGAGGACATTTCCACTAAGAATTTTCCATACACTGTGGGAAAAGGTATGGAAGAGGATACAGACCAGGTACACACAGGGAATAATGATTAGACAAGTTTGGCTGGAGGGGTGGGCTCCTGTGACAGAATATTGGAAGTTAGGATGGACAAAAATACCCTGCAGTGTTCCACAGGTAAGATCAATGGCTCATTTACCCAGCTTCAAAAGGCTGCAAATAGCTGCTTTTTACGTTGGAAAAGAAATCCAATAATTTGTATCACTCGCCGCTATGAATCTGATAAAAAGCCTTTCCTGAAGACTGTAACAAATGGCTGCAGGAGCCCCGCACTCAAGCTGCAATACTGCAATACACTGCTGGGTGAGTCCGATCATATTGATTTGGTTGGGCCGCTTGGCTGTCTGTTCAGAACTCCTGGATCCCTGGCTCCTTCGCTGGGTTCCATATTATCTTATTCTTTACAGATTTAGAGCTTTAAGGAAGGCAGAGATGACGAAGACACAACTGAAGTCCCTCAGAAGCTCAAGTGGAGGGGAGATGAGATAAGATGCTCGAAGAACACAGGCAAAGCTGTCAAAGAAAATCAAGAAGGAGGAGGCAGAAGCAGGAGATGATGTGGGGCAACCAGACCCCATGCACACTGCTGGTGGGATGTGAAGATGAAAAGGGGTAAAACCACTGTGGAAAATAGTTTGACAGCTTCTTAGAAAGCTAAACATATAACTGTGACCCAGGTATCCCAAACCTAGATATTTTCCCAGGGAAGAAAGTGAAACATATAAAAGTCCACTAAAAACTCATACACTTGTACAAGCATGTAGATAGTATCTTTACTCATAAATGCCCAAAACTAAAAAAAAGCTAAATGTGCATTTAACAGGAAAATGGATAAACAAATTGTGATGTATTTGTATAATGGAATAGTACTGAGCAATCAAAAAGAATGAACTACTGATAAATGCAGCAGTGTGGGCAAATCTCAAAAACAGTCCTCAGTGCTAAATATGACACAGTACCTGTGTGTGAGTCCATTGCTATGAAGTTCAAGCACAGGAAAAACTACTCTCTGCTGATAGAAATCAGAATAGTGTTATCTCTTGGTGAAGTTGGTAGTTGACTGGAAAGGAGAATGGGGAAAATTTCTGGGGTGATGGAAATGTTATGTCTTGATTTGGGTGGTGGTTACATAATCATCCAAACTCATCAAGCTGGGTGCATTTTACCATACATCAATTGTATCTCAGTAAAAATAGAAACAAAATAAGAGTTAGGTGGAAAGACAGGATTCCTTTGTAGAAGTGCTGCCTCAAGAAGGATTCATGGAGAGTGACCCTTAAAGAGTTGTTGGGGGTAAACGCAAAGCAAGAGGAAGAAACGGAGATAAAAGATTGGGAGCTGGGGACATGTACTGGCCCCAGGAAGCATCATGTGGGGAATGGAGGGAAAGCCAGAAAGGAAGGCAGAGGTCATAAAAAAGTAAGGGTAAGGCAGTAGGAACCAAAAGCACTGACTACATTTCCATAAGATTCACCCAGAAAGAGAAGGGGGATAGAATAATAATGCAAAGAATCTGAAAAGCTTAGATAACTAAAAAAAAGTCATTTGTGTGTAGCATGTTTGTAAGCCAAAGGGGAATTAATGAGGATGAGCATTGAAAAGAAGAGATCATTCACAGATCAAGGTTCTGGTAGACCTTGATGGCTCACCCTTAGAAAGGAGGGAAATCTTCTAGGTCAGGAAGGAAGATGGAGGGCTGGGTGAAACTGTGAAGGGCGAGGGGAAGAAAAGAATGTGAGCCCCTGACAGACGTCTCCAATGTCTCAATATAGTGAGAAAAGACCTTCAATGAAAGTGACATGGAGGTAGAACTGGGGTCTGAAGAACATGTTAAGGGTTCAGAACATATCACTACAGAGAATGTGAAAGGGAGTTTGCTGAGATTAATGAAAAAATTCTGAGTTGTACGGCATAGACCAATAGTGGAGATCATTGCCAGGCTGTGAACTAGCAAATCATGGAGAATGAAAGTGTACTGTAGCTATTAAGAACATCATTGAAATGGATCATGAAACAGAAATGGGATGGAGCAGGGCCGGTGGAAGGAAGGGAAGGGTCAAGGGTCTGGAAGTCAGGAAGAAGGGGAGTAGGTTCAGGAGGTATAAGAAAGTTGGTAAGTATGAGGCAATGTGGACAACCAAGGTAATTTTAGTGCTTGAGATGTTTGAAGGAGAGCATCTCTGAAGGCTGATGAGTTACAAGCTATGCTGATAGATAAGCTGAACAGTGGTGACATTTGGTGTTGGAAGTTGGAGTCACTAAGGATCATGGCAGAATACGGGTAAAAAGGAAGAGCCAAAGGTTGAAGTCCTTGAGAAAATGTGAATGGACTATCCCCACTCAACAAGCTTCTCTTTCTCCTATGTTATTGGCTATAATTAACCACTTTAATTCTATGAAGCTGGAAATTCTTCAGAATATGTTTTAAAGTTGATCTCAATTCAGCCTCTATGAGTAATACAAAAGGGGCTTTTATTCACATTTTACAAACAAGGAGCTTTACTTGAGTGCCTCATCTCACCATCCCCTCCCCAGTGCCTTCCTTTCAATCAGGTAGGATTGGAAATCACTTGACTATTCTGAAAGCGATTGCGGTGGGTAAAGGGCACAGAATATCACAGCTTTCAGTATCTGAAAAGAAATTTTGTGTTTTGACATTTAAAAAATAAAATTTATGAGAAGAAAGAACTTGTATTCTTATTCATCTTTCTGGTTCTTTTATTGACTTTTAAAATTGAAATAATTCCATCAAGCCTTTAAAAATAAAAATTCTTATTTGGGAATCCCTAGACTCCTAAATCAAGGAATACGTTTGAAAGGCCAATGGGAGCTGCTTGTTATATGAGTTAGAAGAAAATGGCAGCACAGTTATTTCTACTACTTACTGGTTACGTGTCCCTTGACAAATGATTGTCTCTCTGTGCCTCAGTTTCCTCATGGAGAAACTGTGCAGGTGAAAGAGCTATACAATGTGGAGTATTAGTACTTAATATACTTAAAAACAGTGCATTAATGAGACTTACATAGAAATTAAATTAACAAAAACAATCACCTTTGACCTGAAACAGCACTGGAAAGGCATTCTTAAGAAATCTTCAGAAACACGTGCTAATTAATCAAAAGAGAACTTCCACATTGTCCCATCACCACATCCACTTGCTCACCTGCATCGGCACCCCCGTGCTCTGCCTTCTCACCTGCTTCTGTAGAGGAACTATTTGAGTGTATATCCAAAGCCAATTTCCACACTTGCACACTAGAGCCTCTTTCCTTTTGCCTACTCAGATAATGGCTTTGGCCATCCTTTTCTTTTCTTTTTTGAGACAGAGTTTCGCTCTTGTTACCCCGGCTGGAGTGCAATGGCGCAATCTCGGCTCACCGCAACCTCCGCCTCCTGGGTTCAGGCAATTCTCCTGCCTCAGCCTCCTGAGTAGCTGGGATTACAGGCATGCGCCACCATGCCCAGCTAATTTCTTGTATTTTTAGTAGAGACGGGGTTTCACCACATAGACCAGGATGGTCTCAATCTCTTGACCTCGTGATCCACCGGCCTCGGCCTCCCAAAGTGCTGGGATTACAGGCTTGAGCCACCGCGCCCGGCCCATCCTTTTCTTTTCACAACATCTATTTCCTACTCTGCTGAATTGCTCTCATGGGAAAACATGCTATTTCTTTTATTTTAAAAATCTTTTTCTTTGCCTCACTTCCCCACCAGCTGAGAGAGCTGTCCTTGGCTCTGTGCCTTAAAGGGCTGTGTTCTGGCCCTTCTCCAGCCATACATCTCTCTCTAGATGAGCATTTGCTAGGCCAAGGAGAAGTGCTTACTCAGAGCTGATGCTTCCTGCTGTCTAGATCATGGGTAGTCTGCACCTCAGAATTCTCTGCCCACATGGTCCTTAGCCCCTTTACATGGTGTTCATAGTCTTCTTCTCTGGGTCCATCTTCCTTAGGGTGGACTTGCTAATTTACATCCTCCTAGACCAAGAGATATTCAGGGGATCGTTGTTTGAAGAAGTGTGGACAGGGCTGAGACATGCAGGCCAGGGCATGCAGGCCCCTCACAAACATACCCTTCAGAGTATGGGATGGAGCTGGGGTTTGGAAGGGAAGGCATGTGGGCCACAGGCCCTTTCCCTGTGCCACCAAGTTATAGAACAGAACTCCAAAGTCCAAGAATTCTACATCAGAATCTGCTTTTCTATATTCCTATGAAGTTATATTTGTCAATATAATGCAAAGCACATATTTGTTTAATAGTTTATTAGCTTGATAAATAACTTTTACCTATTTACAAATATTGTATGTAGGCCTCCATTTGGCTTGGATCCCATAAATGTTAGGGGTGCTCTACCTATTTATCCTTTTTGAAAAAAATGATCCTTTATAGCAAAATTCTACTAAAGAATGGATTGGAGTCAGCAGCTCCTATTCCTCGCCTTTTGTTATTTCCTGTTCGGCTTTTGCTCTTCACCTTAATAAAATTGTTCTTGTCAAGGTGGCAAATAACTCATTTTATTAAATCCAATGATTGATTCTAAATCCTCATTTTACTTTATATGCCTGCAGCACTCTCTCTACCTCAATACACTTTTTCACTGGCTTCTAGAATTCCACACTCTTGTTTTCTTCTCTGGACTGGCTTCTCTTTCTCAGCTCTTTGCTGATTCTCTCTTTTGATGCCCAAGCTCTTGATGATGAATTACCGGGGCTCAGTCCTTGTACATCTTCTTTTCTCTATGCTCACTCACTTGTGGTCCATCTGGCCCAAGGCTCTACTGCTGATGATTCTCAAATGATTTTGGCTGCCTTCACCTCTTTCTTAGTATCATCCTCTCTACCTGATATCTCCACTTGGATGTCAAGCACTTGAAACGTGGCTAGTGCAACTGAATAATTAGATTTTAAATTTTACCTAATTTTCATTCATCTAAACTAAACACATTTTAAGTAGCCACATGTGGCTAGTGGCTCCCAAGAAGCAGCTCTAGATTCAGTGCTGCAAGAGCAGGGAACACTGTTTTCCTCACTGAGGTATCCTAAGCACCTGGCAGAGTGCCTGACACATAGTAGGTGCTCAATAAAAATGTGTTAATAAATGTGTGATCTAAGTCCAAGGCCAACTTTTCCAAGAACTTGCAGTCTATCACTTGCAGAGATAGGGTCAGAACCCAGGAACTCATCAATCAGGAAACACTTCTTTCCAAGTGTGTTAGGGAAAGATCCAGAAGGCTGGGCAGGGACTTTCTGACAGCATGCCTGTAGGTAAGAACAGTGCCTGGCCCTGGGTTTTCCTGATTTTACAAACACATTTATTCACACATATAAATTAAGGAAACAAATAATCCATCCTGCACAGAATCCAAGCCCTCCAATGTCTGCTGATATGCAACCCACTTGGTTATTCGTAGCCATCATCAGAATTCAGAGCAGATACTATCTACGTTCATGGTCTTACAGAGGAAAGTTATTAAAATTCGGTAAAGTATTGGGCCCTCCCAATAGAGAGGAAGACGAAGGCCCATTTCAGCATTCACAGGTGAAGAGGTTGAGGTCACAGAATATAATGTTTTATGCAACTGCATCCTAGAAACCAAGCAGAATTACCAAATAGCTGTAGAAATTTAACTGATTTTTGCAGAATGCAAGTACTGTGTAGGAAATTAAATGACTATTGGGTGAATGATATTTTTAAAAGCTGTTTTGGGAATGAATATAAAATCAGGCTTATGATAAAGAGTTTCAAACTGTTTCCTTCTAAAATCTTATTTTGAAGATCCATGTGACCAATGCTTTTAGATATATGAAGGTACTAAGAAGCTACCAGTGTTTTACTAAACTGCAATAATACTAAGGATTAAGCAATATTTTGCTTGTTCCTTAGGTTCCTTGTAAAAGGAGCAGATAAGTTATATCTGTAATTTATATCAAAATACTTTTGGCATTTACTTGTATACCAGTGCTTATGGCGGCCTTATTCACAATAACTAAAAGGTAGAAACAACTCAAATGTCCACTGATGAATAAAAAAACAGACAAAACATGGTATACACATACAGTGGAATATTATTTAGCTTTAAAAAGAAATGAAATTCTGACATATGTTACAACATGGATAAACCTTGAAAACATTCAAGGACAAATATTGTATGATTCCACTTACATGAGGTATCCAGAGTTGTCAAATGCAGAGACAGAAAGTAGAATAGTGGTCGTCAAGTTCTGGGTAGAATTTTATGTTACGCATTATTTTACTACAATCTAAAAAAATCCAAAATCTTCAGCATGTGCTATATGATATCATTACTTAGGTTAAGCTATAACCTGAGAGCTGTCTGCATGCTAATCAAGAAAGCACAATGCTGGGGTGGTCTTTTCAATTAGCTACCACAGGGTTTTGTTACCTGTATCTCAACCTACAAGCAATGCTTTGCTAATTAACATACTGACAGTCAAAAACGGGTTTTCTATTGATGAAATTGGTAGTTTGTTATGTAGACCAGTAAATGTTAGAAAAAGGCTCTCATTAGTGAAATTAAAAGTATTCATTATATGTGGATTGGCAGAAAAATTTTGGAAACACTCCCCACACTGGCTTCACAAGGGCACAAGAATCCAATTAGTCCTGTAGCCTTTACCCTCAGGGATGATGACCTAGGCTAAATCTCTAACTGGTCCTATGCCCAGCCAGGAATACTGAGGGATTCTAGATCCCTGATGCCAGCTAAAGAGTGATAAATTACTGACCCTGGAATCTTTGTGATGGCCTTCAGGGAATATTTTGTGTAAGGCGAGGATCCTAAAAAGACAGTTGAAACATGGTCAAGTTTATAAAACAGGTCATATAAATTGTGTGTGTGACTGTGTGTTTACTTGCTAAAAAATGTTTACCTGATGGATATTTTATTTGTGACAGTATTTGTGATTTCTGTTCATTATAACCTAGTAATGAAGTTGTCAGTTGAGTAGGCACCTCTCATCTCAAAACTTCATCAGGGGCTACTATGATTTACCAAAAAGAACCTAATAGTCAGTCACACATGATCAAATCAGCTGAGATCAGTTCACAACCATCAGTGTAGAAGCCAGAGGGAAATTGTAGTGCTAAAGGACATGAGAAACTAAGCCATGATGACTCAGATTATTAGTCCTAAGAATACACTTTGAGATGGTTTAGTTTACTCTCCCTCTCATTTTAGAGATAAAAATGACTGGGGCACAAAAATGTAGAGTGATCTTCCCATGTACAAATTTCATAAGCAGAAACCAAAGGGAAACCTTTGACATGATCATCATTTAGAAGCTACCAGTTATCGAGCGATTATCATGTGCCATGCATATTAGTAGGTGCTTTAGTATGAGATCACTAATTCTCACAAAATCCCTGCAAGCTGAGTACTATCATCCTTGAAGTTCAGAGAAGGCCTTTCTAGTACCCCATATGCAACCAATGTGACACTCAGCGTTCATCACTAGATGTAGGCCATCTTATGCAAACAGTCTCCCCAGGCTTTCTCAGCCTGCGTCAGCCTGAAAATACTGAAGATAATGCGAGGGATCAGTCCTCAGCCAGTGATGAAAGCTTCTTTTCCATAGGTGGGATACTTCTGATGTTCTCCCTGATCCCATAGGTCACCCAGTGGGAGTAACCTGCTTGATAATATACTGTTTATTAGCTTCTTTCCATTCTCTGACTCATTTCCTCCCTTTCTATCCATTTTTCCTTGGATCATCTCTCAGATTAAACTCCTGCCTCAAATCCTTGTCTCAAGGAATGCTTTTGAGGAATGCACCCAATGCAATCATGTAACGTTCCCAAGGTAACTCAGCCAGCCATCAGGTTGCGGAGTTGGAGCATGAACCCTGGTCTCTCTGAGTTTTAGGATTATGCTCTTCCATTCTGCTTTATCAAATTACATCTTTCTTCCTGAGCAAGTAGAGATAAGATAGGAATGGAAGGAAAGATGGGTGTTACAGAAATAACCCTAGAAGTTTTCTAAAGTGATTTGTTAGATTAGCATCTCAAACCCTCATGGCCTCAGAGTTCAGTCACCACTCTGTGTTATAGCACCAGGAAGCAGACTATCTCAATGATGTTGAAAAATTTGATTAGTCAATATGGTAAGCTGAATAATATTCCCCAAAGATGGCCAGCCACATCCTAATTCCTAGGGTCCTTGAGTGTTACTTTTCCTTATATGGCAAAAAGGAACTTTGCAGTTGTGCTTAAATTAAGGATTTTAAAATGGGTGATTACCCTGAGTTATCTGGGTGGGTCCAATGTAATCATAATGGTTACAAGAGGAACCTAGGAGGTAGTAAGGAGAAAAATAGAATGTAATGATGGAAGCAGAGATTGGAGTGATATACTTTGAAGGTAGAAGAAGGGGCCATGAGTCACTAGAAGGCAAGGAAATAGATTCTCCCCTCAAACACTCTATAAGGAATCATCTCTACTAACACCTTAACTTTAGCCCAGTGAATCAGACTTCTGACCTTTGACCTCTAGAACAGTAAAAGAGACACATTTTTGTTGTTGTTAAGTCATCAATTCTGTGGTTTTTTTCTTACAGTAGCAAAAGGAAACTAACATAGCCAACTAGGTATCACCAGTGATAGTACTAGACAACATTTTTTTCAGCCATGCAATGTCTGGGCAGAGTGCTGGCTGCTTTAGTGCACTGTAATTCCCTCTGTGACATTGTTTTTAATCTCTTCATTTTACAGATGAGGAATGTCAGTAATGTCATTTTACTGACATGTAGATAGGTTAAGAACTTGGCTGAAATCATATAGCTAATATCTGACTGAACTCAGGGCTCTTGGACCATGTTCCTAATCAAAACACTACAGTCTGAGTCCTTGAAACTGCAAATAAAAGAAGGTAAGTGAAAGGGCATTATTGCCAATGTTGCAAAGCAGCCGCCTTCAATCACCTGCTGAATAGTGAGAAACAACAACACATTCAATCACTCTGGTCCTCATTCTTTTTCCATCACAGAATGTCTTCCCTATTCCTCTCTCTACTTCTGGAAAAGGGCAGTTTAACACAAAGAGTAGTGATTGTTGGATAGGGATGACATAGTAATTAGGTACTTTGTAATTAGGTACTAAGAGCTTCTTTCAGAATTGAGCCCATAAGAAATTACCCAGCAGTTTTCTTTGAAATCAGAAGTGGCTTTGCAAACCCAGAAAGAAATACATCCTTTTTATATTTTTCAGTTTGAGTGCATTTGTATTTTCCAAACAAACAAAAAAACCTCAAGTAATTGCATTTGTTTAAAAAGAAGCGGTTGGGCACGGTGGCTTACCCCTATAATACCAGCACTTTGGGAGGCTGAGGCGGGTGGATCACGAGGTCAAGAGATCGAGACCATTCTGGTCAACAAGGTGAAACCCCGTCTCTACTAAAAATATAAAAAATTAGCTGGGCATGATGGCGCGTGCCTGTAGTCCCAGCTACTCGGGAGGCTGAGGAAGAATTGCTTGAACTCAAGAGGCGGAGGTTGCGGTGAGCCGAGATCTTGCCATTGCACTCCAGCCTGGGTAACAAGAGCGAAACTCCATCTCAAAAAATAAATAAATAAATAAAATAAGATAAAAAGAAGCAAGATTTGACTGGTTCTTACAGTTAGATCTTATCTCCTTATCTGTACCATATTGGATGCTCTTTCGGAGCGGCAGGCAGGCCTGTATCTTTTCTCTTTAGTACACAACATTAGGTGAGCTATCAGGAGAGAGGGGAGTGTGGAGAGACAAAAAGAGAGCCACCGATATAATGAATAAAAATGAAGAGCCAAATGAATGAAAAAAGAACATGTGGGAAGGGAGATTGTGACATTACTGTCATGTAAGTCCAGTATTTATGTATTATTAATTATATACACATATATTTGCAGCCATTAATGATGATAAGGGAGGCTCTTTGATACTTTTGTAGAGCCATCCTTTATTCTAGAATAGTAAGTAGGTTCCATTTTGCCTATGCCAAGTCTGATTTACTGATACTGGCTACTTACAGCCCTATATCTCAAAGAGACATAATGGCCAAATCAAAATTCAGTTGAATTCCTTTTCCTGGTCAAAAGGCAAAAAGAAAAAAAGAAAAAAAGACTCAATTGGAAAGAATGTGTAATTGATTAGTGATGCCTGCTTTAGACTCAGAGTTGCAGAGCTTTCTGTACTATGTATTTGCTGAATCTGTCTATACAATTTGATCAATTGTTAGCAGAACATACTACCCAATTTGTTTTAAGCCAACACACCATCATCTGCCAAATTATCATTACTGTATGAATATGCAGTTTCCACTTCTGCTTCAACAGTTATTTTAATGTAGAACCAGCAAATCTTACTTTATGTTTTAAGACATGCTCAGAAACAATGACTTTAGTTTGGGAATATATTTGAAAAGAGGTTTGAATCAATGTTTGTCAAGTTCTTTAAGGATGAGGAGTATTATATATGCCAAGAGTCATTAACAACAATAAAGCTTTCTCTAACATTTCCTGTCAATACAAATGTGGTTGAGTATTATTCTAATCAGGTTCCTTTGCTAACTTAGTGACTGAATGGAGCTTTACTTCCCACACAACAATTCTGTGAAATGACTCTATATAATTCATAATAATTTAAATTATCAGACAAATTTAACTGTAACATCATTTCTAATACTTACTTAGGAATCCTAAAACAATTTTTTCACTTGTACTATTTTGAAATTATCCAATAAATTATGAATCACCAGATTTCATCTTTTTACCTATTTCTTCCCAGGCATACATGCCGGGCCATTGTATGAGCTATTTTCCCACTAAGAAAATCACAGTCGAAAGGCCAACCAGAACACTGTTGTCCTAAATAATAACGATAATATCATTTTAAAAATAAATTTAAAAATTTTCATAATTTCTTCTTGAATTTTAAAATATATGTTCTATGTATTATTCTCAAATTTAGATATTAAATGAGACTACAAAGGGGTTATTAATTCAGCTATTGACTAAATGACAAAGCTAGGACACAAACCCAGATGTTATGTCTCCTTATCCGCATCCCTGACCTGCTTGAGTTCTGTTAATCCACTGTGTGATTCCTCTGACCAGCGCCAAGCCCACTTTCCCACTGCAACACACTCATTACCTCCTCTGTTACTTCTCTCATCACTCCTTGCCTGGTTTGCCCACTCCTCTCTCCTCCACCTATTGGACGTCTATAGTTCTTCATGGCTGTGCTCAAATCCACTGCCTTCATAAAGTCTTCACTTTCCTCAGTGAACTCATGCCATTCTTGCAGTTTTAATATGTGGTGATATATTGCTCTATGCTGTTTGATCTCTATTCACTCAACAAATAATTCTGGAAAACTGTATCCTATTCCAGGTACTACTCAAGGCACTAGAGATTCATGGAACTTATATGCTAGGTGGGGTTCCTACTTTTCGTGTTCACATCTAGATGTTAACCGCTTTGACAACAGTAGCTATGCTTCTGCTTTCTCTATGTCTAGGAAGAAACAATGTGATTTTCCTGTTGTACAGCTTATCATTAAATCAATAAAGTGGTTGCCTTGGTGGTATAGGTACATAGCTAGTAAATGTCAGGGGACCAGACAAGTAAACATACTTGAGAGAGCAGCTCACTCTATTTTCCCATAATTTTCTAACTCTAGAAAATCTATATTACTGTTGAGGAAGGTACGTTAGGAATTCTTGAAGAGGAAACTTATAAAGAAATTGTAAGGAAGAACTGCCTGGAGATTGGTTTCTTCTTCCAATGTGTATGCTAAAGCAAGATCCAAAAATATCCATTTCTCAGAGACAAGCCCAGAAAGTCCCAGTACACTTGGGAACTGCATTTTAAGAGGCTTTGAATGATGGTTCTCACTAATATATTTCCCCTTCTTTGATCTTTTATTCAGGGATAACTAGAGCTGCCTTTCTCTACCACATTTTAAGCATGGTGAGAATTTAGCACTAGGAGAAACCACTTATTCAGAAAAAAATGTATTTTAATAATTTTTACTATAAACCAAATGAACAAAGGTGGAGTTGAAACCACCAAAAGAAAATACCTGCCCCTTCTAAGTCTGATAGGATGTGATCAGTAAGGAAGTTCTGGGGTGGGGCACAGTGGCTCATGCCTATAATCCCAGTATTTTAGGAGGCTGAGGTAGGTGAATAACCTGAGGTCAGGAGTTTGAGACCACCCTGGCCAACATGGTGAAGCCCTGTTTCTACTAAAAATACAAAAATTAGCTGGGTTTGGTGGTGTGCACCTGTAGTCCCAGCTACTCAGGAGGCTGAGGCAGAGGAATAACTTGAATCTGGGAGGCAGAGGTTGCAGAGAGCTGAGATCATGCCACTGCACTCCAGCACTCCAGCACTCCAGCACTCCAGCACTCCAACCTGGGCAGTGGACAACAGAGTGAGACTTCATCTCAAAAAAAAAGAAAGAAAGAAAAGGAAAAGAAAAACAAGAACAAAAAAGAGAGAGAGAAGGGAGTTTTGGGACTTCTTCCAGAAAATTCATCTTGGAAAATTTGGCATCTTGAATGCTTTAAAAATGTGGTTTAAAAAATATGTGGTTGCTTTGTTAAATTAAACTTTTATGGTCAGTGTCTTCCACAAAATGGCTTTCTAAATTTAATTTTATACCTGTGTGTGTGTGTGTGTGTGTGACAGAGAGAACACACACACACATATAACCTCAGGTTATTATAGAATTCCATTCACATGTCTATTTTGGGGAATCATGGGATACCAATGGCTATTTCCAGGACCCGACTGAATAAATTCCCCTCACGAACATCAGTGAATCTGTGTCATGCCTGAGGACATAATCTAAAGAGGACCCTAGTAATAAGCAGCAATATGGCCCTGGGTTATGTTTTCTAGACTTATCCCTTAAAATTAATTCTAGGGATGTTCAAAGAAGGTTTTTGGTAGCACAGCGTATTCCTCTAACAACCAGCAGGGCTTCTGTTGAGAGTTGCTGTCTAGAGTTGGTGTGGAAAGGAGAGCACGGCCTCTCTCTGAAGAACCCAGGAGAAGCTTGGGAAGGGGAAAAGCACTGGAGAAAGCCTTTTGGAGTCGATGAAAGAACATGCCACAGTAGGAGAGGAACCCACTAAGTTCAGCATCTTGAGGGCAGGGACTGTCTTGTTCATCACTGACTTCCCAGAACCTACAACACTGCTTGGTTCATGGTAGGACTTCAATTAATGTTTTTGAACTGAAATAAATGAGAAGCAGCAGCAGAAGGCCATGATCCAGATAAAAGAGGGTAAAGTTGGGAAGACTGTATTATTTATGTATCCCTAACTCTCTCCATCAATCTACCATGAGGCCCTCTTGACATCTGAGGGTTGGGGGAGACCTTGAAACTTTGAAAATACTAGAAATATGTGGAATAATGAAAGGGATAAAGACCATGACAGAGACAATGCTGTATGTTCAACAAATAATTTTATTTTCCTCCTGGATACATAGGAAGGCAACATTTCCTGGCTCCCCTTACACTTAGGGTCACATAACTTGTTCTAGCCAATGGACGCTGGGCAGAAGTCATGTGTGGTACTTCCAGAAACCTCTCTTGTAAACTTCCATATTCTTTCCCTGTCTCTCTCTCTCTCTCACTCTGTTTGTCTGGTCAACCAGTTGCAGTGGTTCCAGTGGAGAACTTCAACCTTCTGAGACCTTAAGGCACAGCCAGGTCAGTAGACAGAAGTCTGGATACCTGAATATCTAGGTGGTGCACAATAATCCTCCCCAAGCCCTTCCCATAAACTGTTCCCCACTGTCCTATAATATGAGCAAGAACTAAATGTTTGTTCTGTTAAGCCACTGAGATGGGATTGCTTGTTGTAGCTGCCAGCATTACTTACACTACAGGGCCAGTGAATTTTGTGTTAGTTATAATCTAACTTTCTTATTCTTGACAGACAGTAGGACTAAAAAATGGGGGTTACAATCACATACATATTTGCATATGTACATACTGAATCACATATACTAAATCACAAATGTAATTTTTAAAGCATATTCCATATGTAAGACATACAAAAACTAGCAAGCCAGGCATTTCAAAATAATTTTTGTGTACTCATAAACAAAAATAAAAGAGCCTAAGGTTGATATATTTATCAAGTAGCAATGTCAGAGTTGGTCACTACCAACTTCAGGTTGTCTATGATCATTAGGAATTTGCCCTAAGAAAAGATATCCACAAAATAGTTCTCTACTTGACTAAAGAAAAAAAGGAGGAATAGACTCACTGAATAAAAGTATCTGCAACATTCTGAGAAGTTCATACAGTAGAAGGGTCAAGGTGAAGTTCACTGAGCTGCTTTCTAGACAGGAGCAGCACGACTCTATAGTTTTAGAAAAGGGCACTGGCAACCTTTTCAAGAATAGAACCATACTGCGTTCACATATGAAATCTCAGTATAGCTCAATCCTCTCCTGGGCTGTTAAGCTACCACTCAAAAGACTCAACATATTGTACACAGAAATGAGTATAGACAGAAGGCACCGACTTACATGGAAATAGACTGAATTCTGGGAGGGAAGCAAGGTTTGTTTAAAGTTTCCTGGGCCTCACTTTTGTGATTCCATAGATACCTGTATGGCAGCAACCAAGAGATTCTGAGTCATGAGGGACTATATTCTTTCCCCGTTTGTAGGGAGAAAGTCTCTATCAAGGCCTATTGCCTTCATCTTACTCCTTTTCCGTAAAGCAGAGTAATAAGAGGTTACTGTTCCATTCCTACAAGTACCCCTCCCCGTTTGTAGGGAGAAAGTCTCTATCAAGGCCTATTGCCTTCATCTTACTCCTTTTCCGTAAAGCAGAGTAATAAGAGGTTACTGTTCCATTCCTACAAGTACCCTTCAAATCCCATGCACTCTTCTATCGCTCTGCTATCTTCACACAGTAAGACTCAACACTTCAGACAGATATAAAATGCTGCCTCCTCCAAAATGACTTTCCCACATTTTCCTCAACAGTTTAAACTTTCTCTCTTTTCCATTTTGATAGCAGTTTTAAGTTTTAGCATTTATAATATTTGCCTAGTTATTTAGGCATGTTCATATCCTATTTCCTTTTCTAGGAGATAAAGTTCACAGAAGAGCTATGTTTTATTCAAAGACCTGATTCAATCCAACATAAAGTAGATATGTAACAAATATTTTGACTTGACTTTCCAGGTTCTCTTTCTCATAAATTAATAGGAATAAGGTTAGTATTAGGATGTAGATAATATTTTTTTTTCTATTTTTTGGTCTCTGGACTAGTACTCCATGTGTTCAAATCCTGGCTCCACCACTCATAACTTAGATGAATTGGTCAAGGTATTTACCTCTCTCAGTGTTAGTTTCTTAGCTCTTTAAATGAGATAAGTAATAATATTGTAAGGGAAAACATTTAGAAAGTGCCTAGGACATAGAATTCAATAAATGTAGTTATCATCATCATCATCATCATCCCCACCACCACTGTAATTTCATTGGAAATTTGTTGATTGTCTTTGTTATTTTAAACAGATATAAAAAACTCAAATGCTTTTAAGGTCTAGGAAGATAATGTAAGTGAGAAAAGTAAAATTCAGAATTGGTGGCAAGAAAAACAAGTAGCCAACTAGGATATAGTATGATTAAGGATATGTTATAAGTTTACTATGAAAACACAGAGGAGAAGTACCAAGCAGCCTTAGATACCAAAGGGAGACATGACAATAAAAGCAACAACAATAGTAATTGCTAACATTTCCTGAGTAATATGTGTTAAGAAGCTATCTGTGCTAAGCCTTAGAATATAAGTAGCAAAGGGAATAGCATATGAAATAAAGAATTGTGAACTAATTTAGTGTGTTTTTAAGAAACTTCAAGTAGGAAGCTATGGCCAGAGTTAATTTCACATGAAAAACTGGTGAGAGATCAGGCTGGAGAATTTGGCAAGTGTCGTCATGTAGGCCTTCATATACCAATATGCCATGCTCAAGAGTTGGCCTTGAAAGCAATGGGAAGCCAGATTTTGGGAAGATAACTGGGAGCAATGCAGTAATGAGGAATTTTGAGTGCCTTAACTAAGGCAGCAGTACGAGGAATAGAGGAGAGGCCACATTTAAAGGGTAGAACTGGAGGACCAGACTCAGAAAACAGCCCTAGATAAGAAGAGAAACATAAATCCTACAGGATCAGATATGAAGAATGAAAATGGATGGAGAGTGGGCTGCTTTGCTGAACAGGGGAGGACATGGGGGTAGTAGAATAATCTTAGTGGTGACAGGTGTGTGTAATTTTCTCAAGCAGCCCTGGGCTGTCTGGCATGGAAGGGGCAGAGAAGGTAGAGGAGTGAATTGATCCAAGATGTCCAGACCTCAGAGGGAAAAACTCATGCCATAAACTGTTTAGTGATTTCTCAGCCTGAAATTTCATTATGAGTTTGAACAATTTGCAAATCTGCAAATCATCTGAGATTTTCCCAAAGCTGTGTTGAATACTAATTTATCTAGATAGACAATGTAACCTGCAAGGGAATTGGAGCCTTTAAACTCAATTCTCTCTTGACACTTGAGAAATGAATAGAGAATTGTGTGTCCAATTCTTAGTCACTGGAGAGTCAAGCACAAAAGTGTTTTATAAGATTTGTCAGAAAAGAGTTTTGTTCTCCTCAGAACACTCATTCTGCAAAGAGAAAAAAAAAAAAGAAAAAATGAGCAAGGAGATTTTCACATCCTCCTGACAGGAGGAGGAACTTATTTGCCCTTACAAATAAAGGGCATTCCCTATCTTTATTTGTAAAGACTCACACCTTATGGAATTCCTGTAATAAATACTAATTCAGTGAATTTAGGATATCACAAAACAGATTCTAGTTTCTCTATTTGGCCCCAGTGATGCCAGAGACTTTAAATGTTGGCTATGACAAAACAGATTCAAAGTAGAAGGCAAATGAATAGCAGTAAATTGATTACTTTAAAGATTTCAAATTCTGATTGGTGGTTTCACCTCTCAGAATGCCTACTCTTTACAAAGAATACAGAAAGGAAAAGGGGCCACTGTCTTTCTTGTCTAGGTAATAAGCATCAACTGTGAGTCAATCTCCAGTGTTATCTATGCCACTTATGTGTCATGATGGGATCTTTCCCCACACCTCTTTTTTTTCTATCCAACTTTTATTTTTGGTTTAGAGGGTACATGTGCAGGTTTGTTATATGGGTAAATTGTGTGTCATTGGGGTTTGGTGTACAAATTATTTTTGTCACCCAGGTAATGAACTTATTTTCTTTATCCACTTTACCACTGAAGGGCATTTGGGTTGATTCCATGTATTTACTATTGTGAATAATGCTATGATGAACATATGTAAGCATGTGTCTTTATGGTAGAACAATTTATCTTCCTCTGCATATACACACAGCATTTGCTGGGTCAAATGGTGAATCCTGTTTTAAGTTTTTTAGAAATCTCCAAATTACTTTCCACAGTGGCTGAACTCATTTACATTCCCACCAGCAGCGTGTAAGTGTTCTCTTTTCTCTACAACTTCACCAGCATAGCCATTCTGACTGGTGTGAGATGGTATCTCATTGTGGTTTTGATTTGCCTTTCTCTGATCATTAATGTTGTTGAGCATTTTTTTGTATGCTTGTTGGCTGCTTGTCTGTCTTCATTTCAGAAGTGTCTGTTCATGACTTTTACCCACTTTTTAATGGGGTTGTTTTTTGCTTTTTTAATTGTTTAAGTTCATTATAGATTCTAGATATTAGATCTTCATCAGATGCACAGTTTGCAAATATTTTCTCCCATTCTGTAAGCTATCTGTTTACTCTGTTGGCAGTTTCTTTTGCTGTGCAGAAACTTTAATTAGGTCCTACTTGTCGATTTTTTGTTTTTGTTGCAATTGTTTTTGGAGTCTTCATCATTAAGTCTTGGCCAGGGCCAATGTCCAAAACAATATTTCCTAGGTTTAATTGTAAGATTTTTTAAAAATAGTTTTAGCTTTTACATTCATCTTTAATGAATCTTGAGTTGATTTTTATATATGGTGAGGGGAAGGAGCCCAGTTTCAATTTTCTGCATATGGCTAATCAGTTATCCCAGCAGCATTTATTGAATTGGGAGTCCTTTCCCCATTGTTTTGTGTTGTTGGCTTTGCCAAAGATCAGATGGTTGTAGGTGTGTGGCTTTGTTTCTGGACTCTCTAACCTATTCCATTGGCCTATGTGTCTGCTTTTGTATGGGTAACATGCTGTTTTGGTTACTGTAGCCTGTGGTACAGTTTTCCCACACCTCTTGTGAAAAGATCCTTTTCTACTGGGTAATTATGCAGAAGTTCCTAGCGGAAAAGAAATGTGCCACCTGAAATCCTGAATCCATTCTATGTTTATATGAAAATGATCATTTATAAGCTTTTACACCTTATGATTCTGAGGCTAACCACAGCTGACAACAGCTTTTTGACAGATTTCAAAGGTAGTGGGTGTTAAAGTTAAATGCTGCACATAGTTTCTACTCAAGTTTACATCCCATATATTTTCTCCTTAGCTATGAAGCAAGAAAAGCCTACTGTAACATTAGCTGCTCTTTACCATAATTTTAGCAGTCTATAATTTCAGAATTATGTATTTAACAGATGCAATGCATATGTACATATGCATATACATACATACATATAACTAAATGGCAGGAATCATGTGTTTTGTCAGTTATTGGTACCAGCATTCAGGATAACTGCAGTTTCCCTGGGGTGGTAAGAATGAGGTTCAGATGAGTACAACATGTTCATCCTTTCTCTCTCTCTCTTTCTCTCTCTCTCATCCATCCGCCCACCCACCCATCCATCCATCTTTGTATCTCTCACTTCAGTACACTTTGGTAACCATTTCATTCTCTTTGCTCTTCCTTGTAAGTTCCCTACTGGCCCACTGCTTTATGGGTGAAACCTTTCTTTAGTCTTCCTATTTTTCCTAAATCCCTAAATGTTCCCAATGTATAAGTTACTAAATGCTAGGAACATGAATTTTGCGATCAGATCAACTGATCATAAATGGACAATGGCAAAACTAAAGATTAATTTAAAAAACCGGCACCTAGAAAGAGAAACTAAAATATTCACCAAGAAAAATCACACTGCCCTAAAACTGATTTTATGCTACAAAGATATTTGATCTAAAAAAGAAGTAGCCTCTGACATCTGGGAACTGGCCTGACATTTATGAGCAGGCATCATTGCTGTTAAAGAAACCATGCCATCTGTTCTCCTCATGATCAAATAACGAATCTCATGGAACACCAGCATCAGACAAGGTCACTCTGTGACTGTGCGGAAGTAAGTCAAAACTAGCCAGTTCATAATTTGGGTTAAGCCCAGAAAAAGCAAAGTCACTGGCAAACCACAAGATATCAGAAATCCCCTTTTTATGAGAAATATAAGTGATGGTTGCATCTTTACCAATTAAAACTTTAGTCTCTTTCTGTTCTTCATTCCCTATAGACACAGTTTATTAAGATACGGAGTCATGGGATTGTACCCACTTCCTAACCAGCACCCAATCTAGAGCAAACTCCACTGTCTTTGACTGTCATCAAACCCGCCTCTACACAAAATCTCAATCCTCCTCCAAGTCCTTTCTAATACCCTTTTACTGAGCTGACTCATAGGTCCCCATGACAGGAGTTCTCCCTCACTGCAATGAATGATAAACCCAACTTGTTCAGCCATAGATGTGTTCCTGGCCTTAGACAAAGCAGAGGTTAAAGGGGTATGGACTCTTGCAGCATCCTGTTCTGATGTGAAGTTGCATCATAATGTTTGGAGAGGATGAGGTGGGTAAAACAGTGGGAGAAGTTTCTCTAGTGGGGGTGGTTAAGAAAGCTTCCTTGCAAAAATGCTAATTCCAAAGAACTGCTTGAGAGCTGTCCCTCACTCAGCTTCTCCTGCTCTTGAATGAGGTCTTACCCAAAGGCACCCACACACTGACTCATTATTGGGAAGAGTTTTGTGGCTTAACCTAATTTTTATCCCATACCATATTCTGGACTGGTTATTATTTTCAGCAAGTCAAATACGGTTGATCTCTTTGGTTCTGAGTGTGGGAAACGTGGGATTTCAAAGGACACCAGTTAGAGAGTAGTTTAGAAACATGACATGTAATCCAGTATCTTAATGTCCTTATGGAAATGAATTAGGACAGGATGAAGGTAAAGTAGAAAGTTATGGGCAAAGTCTCTGAGGAAGGAGTTTTACAAGCTATCATCTAAAACGGAGGGAAAATTATAAAACATAAAAAAATGCCAGGGTGCTTTGGCATTTCCAATTTCCAATTGGTGCTTTGTTCTGGAAAACTTTTACTTATGTAACTACACCATCATGTAGAAATTAGATTACTTTGAGAGTAGTGCCTCGACATTTGTCAGAGCATTGGAATTATGTGGGTAGGAGGCAAAGATGATTATCTCCACTCACACACTAGAAAACTGAGTCATATAAGTTGCACAATGCCAGAGCATCAGCATCAGGGCCCTGGAACTCACCCAGGTCTTCCTCCTCCAGAGAAATCTCAGAATCCATCAAACATCCGTTCATGTGAAGTAGCCTCAGGGTTATCCTTTTGGTTCTGCAACTGTTAACATTAGTATACCTGGGAAAACACTGCCTACATCACATAATTCCTAGGTGGTTACAATAGGTAGTTTCTGTGTAAACAGATAAACAAGAACTCAGAGACCATCTTGTTCTTCAAAGGATGGTTCCCAGATGCCCTTTATGTTAGCCAGCAGGGGAACATAGGAAAAATGAAGATTCTGAGTCTCACCCCACAATTACTACATTAGTATTTTGGGGGTACTGAGCTCAGGAGGCTTTGCGCTTGTAATAAGCTGTACAGGAGATTCTTAACCACATTGTTTGAATACTACTGGTCAGGGGTGTTTCCAAATGGCCACTCAAAATTAAAGAACGGATCAACACTCCCTACCCCATTCCAGGTTGGGTTCAGTACATATAAAGGGTAGTATTAAAAAGGAAAAAGTGACAAATGTTTAAATTATGAGTTACCAAAATTTTCAGAATGGGTCCTCTAGGTTTCTATTGACTATGAAATAAACACATCTCTAGAGTAATGTTTTTTTTTTAAGATCCTCTTAACAAAACTGCTGCTTTTAAGCGCATGGGGAGATTCCTGCACTAATAGCAAATGAAAAGGAACTAGCAGACTATTTTGATGTTAGCAAAATCTACAGCTGTAGCTCTGGTTTTAATTGAAGGGGAGACTATGGACTATCCCCTGGATCACTAGAATTGCTTCTAGGCCTGTGATTTTAGGAAAGATACAAACACATTGTCAGGTAAATAGAAGCGATCAAACTTTCTTAATGGCTGCCTAGACATTTTAGAAATGGCTGCCTAGACATTTTAGAAATGGTAAGTCTATAATTTTCTTAAAAAATAGAAGGGTCAAGTGTAAACGTTATTTCCAAGTATAGCTTGGGCTTCCTATTTTACAGCTAAGCTATAGGCATTCTATTTCTTTTCTTCCTGTACATGTAGTAGTTTTAATCGAGCTGTTCTTTTGAGCTACCTATGGTTAAAATCAATCAAGTTTGATAAAAAATAATGCTACGCCTCAGTCTCAGACCTTAAAGCAGCATTTCTAAAAGCCAGGCTATAGGTTCTAAATGCAAAAATCTCCCATAAACTAGTAAAGGCAACATAGAGAGTGAGGGTCCTGTGGTAACAGAGCTTCTAAGAAAAACATTAGCCTCAGCTACTATGGCATTTAAATCTCAATTAGTCTCATTTTCGCTGTTGAAACAGATACATTTTCATTCTTTGACAATTGTATAGCCTTTGAAAACTCATAGTGAAATCACCCATGCTGGTTTTTAAAAAGTCATTCTAGGTTATGTAGTCTATAATAAAGTAAGCAATTTGTGTAAAATTTCTTTTTAGAAAAGTCTCATTTGGGACTTGAATGTAGTATACAGAACCAAACAACATGAACTAAGCGAAGTCAACAAATCTTTTTCCAAATGGTCATCTTGAACACAGATGTTTAAAATGTGCTACAGATGTATAAATAAAGGCATACTGCTATTCACAAAATTAAAATTCCATTGATCAAAGACGAACATTTATATTTTTACCCACTACCGGCTTGGCAACTAGCTTGGTGAAAATTAACTATACTTTCATGAAATTTACGACACTGCTTTCATCTTTATCATTTCTACTTCACCATTAATATGTTCAGGGCAAACACAAAGGGTGAAATATTGCAAAGGAAGTCCTTTCTATTTTGACATCACACTATGACATAAAAAAGTGAAAAAGCCCATTCTCTTTCTTGTTTCTTTTTCTTTTTAACTTCTCTTTGGATATAATAACCGAAAGCCAAAATATCTTTTGATAAAAATGTATTTCCAATATTATCATATGATACTGGATACCTACACTTCTCTATCATCCAAACAAGATAACCAGAAATATTTCAATTTGATCAGGTACTCTAAATGTATCATTTCTTTTTAAACCAGATAACGGTAAATAGGCATTTTAAAACTAGGTACAGACTATGAATATAAAATATTCCATGTTAGCAATAACCTTTTGTGTTTTTTAGTGAGATCTTTTCAAATTAATCTTTCAACATTCACATTGCAAAACCCCAGTTCTTGTCAGTTCTCAAATCTAATGACAGCCTTTTGCATTTGTGATGTTGAGGATTAGAGAGAGGTAATGAATGTACAAACTTGGCTACCTTCAGTCCACAAAATTAATGCAACTGGATTCCCTGTGGAAAAGCTTTTTAAATTTAAAATGCTGGTTTGGATTTCTTCATTGACTATTCAAGATGTCATGCTAATTACTATCATAACAAAAAATTAAAATACAGGTAAGATTCCACCACTCTGGGGTGATGAGGACTTGCTGCAGAAGAACTGCTCATTAGGCAGAAGGGAAAGCCCTTGACCCCCCAGGCTGCTGGGAGAGGCTGCCTGCCTGAGCTGAGAGCCACAGGCTGTATTGATTCCCCTTCAGTTTTTTACAGTGCAAGGCCATTCCTTCTGTCCCACGTAATTTATAGCCATTATCATAGATATTAGATGTGGAAATATTTGGCCAGTCACCTAATTCCCCAGCCTTTTGCACAGAATGTTCCTGTTGAATATTTATGAGGCAGTTGTTAGCAGCACCTGCGGAAGCCAGCCTATTAGCCATCATGGTCATTTACCACCACCAGGGGTACAAACAACATCATAGGAGCCTTAAAGCATGAGCACAGGTGGAAAAATAAAGAAAGAAGGAGAGCCAGACACTTGACTAATTGTCAACTAATGAGGTTTCTTAAAAACTTCCATTGAAACTAGGTTCTTCTGTTTGGGGACCATTTGAAAGGACTCTAAAGGATATCTGGAGGTGGCTTTCTTTTCTTTTGTGTAGGAAAACCTCAAAATGGGCTCTTCCCATGGCAGAGATAGAGTGCACTTCAAAAGCCAATCTGAAGGACTCTTGATTTAGGTGCCATAAATTTAATTAATATCAGCAGAGAACATATTTAATTAACATAAGATGACATTCTTGGTATTCCTCTGGGACAATATGAGTTTTGAGATATTTTAAGCTAACTACAAGCAGAAACTAAAGGGAAGATCTAGTATTATTTGATATATGGGACAATTAAGACACAAATCCAGATACGTCAGCCCCCAAGTGATTTTCTGTGTGTGAGTCTGGGTGTGTAGCTTTGGTGAATCAGGCCACACTGACTGTAAAAATCTATAAGAGCTAATAAGCTGCCACTCTTTGCCGTTTTCAACATAATCCAGAGAATGTAATGACAACAGAGAAGAAAAATAGATTCTGCAGTCAAACAGAGCAGATTTCAGAACTGCCCTGCACCTCATACCATTTAGGTAACCCCCTCAGCTGGTTTTAGCCCCAATTTTTAATAGTAAAAGAGGAACAGCAGTATCCATTCAGGTGGATGTCAAGAAGAACAAATAAAATAATGAATATACTGTATTTGGCACCTTGTAGGTCTTCAATAAATATTAGCTTCCCTTTTCCCTCTGAGAATTCTATGGTTCATTTAAGTGTTCATTTCTAGAAGACATTATTTAAGCATGCAGCAAAAATTTTATTACAGGTAAATTTGTGTGGCTCTACATGCAATCAAATTTTCAAAATATTTCTAACTCATTGAACAATGGAGGAGGCTTTTTAAGTACCAAGCAATTAAAATTGCTCCCTTCACATATCCTTGAGTTTAATAGGAAACTGATGCAAAAATGTAATGCGGGAGAAGAGACACACTCAGGCATTTTGTTTTTCCCATTTGAAGGACATGGTAGCCTAGAATTTAACAGCTGCCTCTCCTCTGTAGAATCGTCAAAGCCTCCAATCATACTACTTTTCAATAAACAGTAAAGAATTTGTAGGTCACTTCCTTTGCATATAAAGGATAACTAAGCATTACGACACATTTGATATTTAAAGATTAAGAAACACCATTAACTACCATGGATGAAGCTACAATTGGCTTTAGCCTCAGTCTGAACTTTTTTTTCCACCTAATTCTTCTAACAGCCATTAAACAACTCTAGGTGGCTCCTATACTCGAATGTATTTAACTATTCATAGTATTAACAAGAGATGCTCACAATGTCCAAAACCAGTACCTCTCTTTTAAATGAAAAAAAAAAAATAATGTTACTATAGTCATGCACACCCAATATTAAATATTTGGATGAAAATAGAAAAAATGGTCCACATTCTGAATACTGTCAAATGTCTGAGGTGTTAAGATTAGCGAGATGAAGTATGAGGATAGATGACATGTAGATTCAGCTTCAGTTTCCTGGGTACTAGATACTTTCTGAAGAATATGGCTTGCTTATGGGTCAGGAAGAGATCCAAAAGAAAGAGGGCATAGCTCCAAAGAGGGTCCAGTGACATGCTTTTGTTGTTTTTTGTTTGTTTGTTTTTGAGACGGAGTTTCACTCTTGTTACCCAGGCTCGAGTGCAATGGCGCAATCTCGGCTCACCGCAACCTCCGCCTCCTGGGTTCAGGCAATTCTCCTACCTCAGCCTCCCGAGTAGCTGGGATTACAGGCACGCGCCACCATGCCCAGCTAATTTTTTGTATTTTTAGTAGAGACGGGGTTTCACTATGTTGACCAGGATGGTCTCGATCTCTTGACCTTGTGATCTACCTGCCTTGGCCTCCCAAAGCACTGGGATTACAGGCGTGAGCCACAGCGCCTGGCCTTGTTTTTGTTTTATAGCCAGGGTTTCACTTTATCACCCAGGCAGGAGTGCAGTGGCATAATCAGGGCTCACTATAGCCTCCACCTCCTGGGCTTAAGTGATCCTCCTCTCTCAGCCTCTCAAGTAGCCAGAACTACAAGAGATCACCACTGCACCACTGGCCAATTTTTAAATGTTATGTAGAAACAGGGCCTTTCTATGTTGCCCAGGCTGGTCTTGAGCTCCTAGGCTCAGGCATCTTCCCACATCAGCCTCTCAAATTGCTGGTATTACAGGTGTGGGCCACCACACCTTGCCCCAGTGACTTTTATTATAATAACTACATATATCATATAAGGAAGTCTGACCCCAATCTTGACTGAAGAACATGTAGATATAAAATCAGAACTAAATTGTGTTTAAAAACAGAAAAAAGTCCAGTAGAAGCCAAGAAATATGCTATTAACAAAAGAATAAATAAAAAATAAAAGCAGCAACTTACAAGAAAGATCTGTAGATGGGTAAGAGAAAGCCTCAGTTCCTGGTATGGTTCTTCTTTGGTGTACATACACACACACAAGACACACACACACACACACACACACACACACTGTACACACGTCATAATAAAGGAAAGCAAAAGGGAACGACTAGCTCCTTTACAAGGCACATAAACACATTCTCAGGCAAAATGAAACTCCTTAGTTCTAGGACAGTTAAAAAGCACATACTTTGTAAATGTCCCAGAGGGCCTGTGAACCAAGGCACCCGGAGACACATGCCATTCTATGAATGGCATTGTATGTGCCTCTATAATTGTCAACAGATGTGGCATGCCAAAAGACGGGAAATGCAGCTTCCACTGAACACATGCTTTCTAGTGACTGACAGAAGGGAAGCCTTAGAAAAATAAAGGTTTGATTAATGTGGCATTCTGCTTAACTGTGCTAAACTGTTTAGTTCTAATTTTCATAAATAGACTCAATAGTTGGGATATAGGACCTTTTTCTGATTCCCTCAAGAAAAGATGGAGGAGGGATAAGAAGAAAATGAAACAGAAGCAAAAGATCACGTTGCCATGGTATACACAAACTACATAAATCAGATATTTACATATTTATATTAGAAAAATTGAAATAAAACATTTCCAAGACTACACATTAAAAATTAAGAAAAAATGTTCCTTCACTTCCAAGATATTCTCATCAGTTTGTCCTCTATATTTTGGTATGTTGAAGGACCAATCTTGTGAACAACTTAAAATCCACATCTAACCTTTATTCATGTTTGTTTTATATACACAGTTTTGTGCTATTTTATCTCTTGCTAGACTGCTCCTTCATTTGAAATGTTCCTCTTTTACATGATAAGCAATTTTCACTTCAGGAAAAATGTGGGGTTTGGGTTATAGAATTTTAACACTAAGAGAGGCTTACATTTACTTTCTCATGGCAACGTGAGAAAAAGAAAATAAAAGAGGCTTACAGAGGCACTTGCCCCATTTCCAGGTAAGAGAAAATGTATACCCTATGTATAGTTTGGGATACATATCATCTTAACATCACTGTGAGGGATGAGGCTCCTTGACAGTGAAGTCCCAGTCAGTCCATAGCAGACAAGCTAGAACTTGATGTTGCCTGTGAGAGTCAGTCCAAGTGCTATTCTGTGCCTTTGGCCAGATGCTTTTACATACTCATTCATATAATCTTCCACCAACTCTTATCAACCTATAATCAATTTACTTTGGCTGAATAGGAACTATAAAGAGACCTCAAAATACCTAGAGGCATTCATTGAAATAGAAGAGCTAGCAATATTATTATTATTTGACATTTTTTCTTTCTGGCATCATTCTCTGCAGTGTAGCACCATGTTACAGTGAAATGAGTCAGGCTGCTTTCCTAAAAGAGGCCACTGAACCAGTATAGCAGCAGGGTGGTTACAGTGCCTGCTAGCAGTTCCATCACTCTTTCTTGTAACCACAAAGTGAGTATGCTAAAATCCCAATGGCTGGTGAGTACCAATAGTACTTGTGTCTCTTTTGCAATGTTTCTTAGGATAGTCAAGTATATGCCCAGTCATCCTCTCTACTGGGCCTAAATACATGAGAATGTGTTCATAGTAAAGCTTTTTCAATAATGCTTTAAATATAAAACTATTCACCTCCCCCTGGAAAACTGCTTATTTAATATCAACTGTACAGAGTGTAATTGACTTTCAAATACATCACCACTTATCAAATACATTCAATTCTCACAATAGTCCTTTGAAATATTATTGCCCTCGCTTTTTACAGATTAGGAAACTGAAGTTCCAATAAGTTAAGTAACTTGTCAAAAGCACACTACTATAAAGTGATGAATCTTGTTCCTCTTTCATGACACTTGCTGCCTCTCCACCACAAGTGTCAGATAAGTGGCTGGAACAATCCAAATGTTAAAGGATGTTTCTGGGTCTTTCGTGGTTGCTTTTCCTCATTGCTTTACTCTTGGATAACATACACATTAGAGTAGCTGTAGAGAGTGTTCCTATAAACAACACTTACATAAATAAATAACTCTGCCTAGTTTTCTCACTTGTATAGGTAAGGAAGTACTGTGGGTGGGAGTGGGAGGACAGAACACTGCAGGTATTCAATAATGCAGATTGCCGGGAACTTGGTATGGAGTGATTCAACTCCTTATTAGCCTGTCAGTCTGAGTGTCCCAAGTAAACTGGACCAGAGGGATGAGGCATACTTCTGTGATCCTGAATTCACCTTAAGGGGTGACTATTGTGCATTGGTCATGGAGAGTAGAGAGACCAGGTGTTTTAATTTCAGGAATTTATTGCTTCTGGGACCTTACTGCTGTCTTTCCTTGTCTGCCAATAGGTCCTAGAATGGCAAGGGTTTTATGTATTTTATTTATTTTGAATCAGGTCTCAACAGTGAAACAAAGCTGGTTATTACTATATTTATCTGCACAGCACTCCTTCTCCCCATTTTAATGACTACAGGTCTTGACCACAGGGATGGAGCCAGGTTGGGTCACTGTAACTTTTCTAACTGGGTCAGATAGGATGACTTTTTGCCTGTTCTGTGCTAAAGAGGCTGTAAAAATATGTCTTGAGCTGCCCGTGGTCATGGTTTAGCCCAAGGGGGAAGTTGGGCTGAGAGAATGAAGGTACCATGAAAAGAGAAGCTGGAATAAGCTCCAGAAAGAGAGAATATGTATCCTAACAGCATTCAAATGCCAACGTCTGAGGCCATATAAAACTCAACCCTTCCGTGGCTTGCTTAAATCCCCCAGTTTTGTTTCAGATCATTTGAGGTAGACCTCTGTAACTTAGTACTGAAGGAATCTAGACTAATACAGAAATCTTGCTTTAATAGCTAAAATAATAATAGTGGCTTATTAAGTGTTAACTTTGTGTCAAGCATTTCACTTTGACCATCTTATTTTTTCTTTTATATAATCTCATGAGGTAGGTTAGTATCATTATTTTAATTAGGAGGAAATTGAGGTCCGAAGGAGTGAAATAACTTTCCTAAGGTCACACAGCTAAAAAGTAGTAGAGCTAGATCTTGAATCTATTTCTACACAGCTCTTCAATCCATACACCTAATGTCCAAGTTACATTACATGTCAGTGGTTCTCAATTCTGGCTGCATATTAGAACACCGGGGGGACCTTCTGAAAACATGGGTGTTCAGGCATTATCTCTAGGGTTTCCAGGTTTGCACAAGTACAGTGGTGCTGTTCATACAGAATACAGTGGAGTTGTGCTCCAGGAAGTTGGAGGGCCAGGGAGATGAATAGGTTCTCGGTAAGCAGTGTTCCCTGCACTTGTGCAACTCTTGTGGCCTAGAAGCCAGACCAGTTAAATCTGAATCTCTGGGAGTGGGGCCCTAGCACTGAGACCGTTTTAAAAGCTCCCCAGGTGATTTTAAAGTATGTAAAGAGTGTGAAGCACAACTCTAACCTTAACAAATATCTTGGGTTTATATGGGCTTTGACTTGGTCTACAGTAGCACAAAATGAAAACTTTAAGCATATGAAGGGCAACTGAAGTTCACAAGGCAAGAGACTACAATTATCAGGGTATCTCATATAAACTCCTGTGTGAGTAGTAGTGAGTTTGGAATCACTGGCCCATCTAAATAAACAACAGCTTTATTGCTGTAGTGTACTTTGCAATATAGTGCCAAAGGTATTAAACAATATCTGTGTGTAACTTCATTAGAAAACATTTTTCAAATATGATATTTATAATAATCAATAAACTATTTCTGTAAAAAATGTAGATTTTATAAAGATGTATCTAGCAAATGTTTTTGTCTTTGGTTTCAACTTCCAAAAACAGAATTGTTCTGAGAACTGATGACATCTAAGCCATGTTTCTATATAAGATACTATTCTTATTTATGACAGCAAATTATTCAAGCTACTACAAAAAAATACATGTATGGAAGGAAGGAAGGAAGGAAGGAAGGAAGAGAGGGAGGGAGGGAGGGAGGAAGAGAGGGAAGGAGCAGGGGAGAGGGAGGGAATGAACTAAGAATACTGAGGACACACTTTATATCTAGTCCTATGATAGGCAAGAGATCACTCAGGTCTCCAGGTCTCAAAAGATTTCTCAGAGCTCAATCATATTTGATTTACAGATTATGAAGTGGGAAGAATTAAGACAGCAAATGTCATATTTTAAAAGTAAGTTTAGTTATCATGAATTATGCAATCTCACTTTCTTATAAAAAATGGAATAAGGGGGACACTTAATTCACTGTGTTAAAAATCCCCATGAGGGGGATATGTAAGAATGTCAAGTTAGGTGGTCACTTCTGAATTTTAACACTGAGCAAAGGGAAGAGTTTAAGCTAATGAAATTATCCAAACTAGGCAGTATTGTATAACATTTAGATGTAACTCATTTTTATAGTAAAAGTTCCACCCAATTTGAATTCAATTTTACCAAAATCTCTTTAATTGTGAAGTTTTTTCCTGTGATTTCTATAATCCCATAATTATTGATTAAATTGATAAGCATAATTTTTAGCAAAGCTCTTATAAGAAATAAGTGAAATGTCACATTGCTCTAAGACTTACTTGACTCCAAGGTTCAACGAGCAGATTAAGGATGTCTAATTAGAGTCAGACTTTATTCGCTCACATCTGAGAATTCAGAAAACCACTGCCAATTGCAGTGCAATGCTTTGTGGGGCTACTCCATCTCTCTCCAACTGCAAGCCTTCATTTGGCAAAACTTCCAGTAGCAAAACATCAAAGAAAATGCAGTTTTACCAGAAAATTCCTAGAAGACATGCAGTCAATCAGCAAGTCTTACGGATCTATGAAGGTGGGTCTTGTCTCGAGTCCCTTGAAGGGTGAGGATCTGGGTTAGCAGGAGACTACCCAGTGGCTAGGATTGTGCCCTATCATATATCACTCCTGCCCAAAACTTCCAAAGTTTCTAGCTGTCCCGAATCCTCAGAATGACCTTCAGATCCCAACTGAGGTTACATGCAACCCTTTTAATTTCCTATTTTAACCTAAACTTTGGTCCAACCGGACTGCCTATCATTTTAAGTATCCCTTACACTTTCCTACCTACAGAATGTTGCTCATATCCAGTTTCTGACATGGAATGCACTTCTTCTACATCCAATATATTTTATTATTTCCTGAAAATCAGGCGAAATGCCACCTCTTTGTGATGCCCTGGCAGTTTAATGCCTTTCTTTTGGTCTGAATTCCTATTGTACTTTGTTCTTCCTGAGTCTCAACTCTCCATCAACTCCTTAAGGACAGGACTGTACCTTCTACATGACTTTGGAGTAAAAGAGACTGTGTATGTTCATTCTAGCTTCTCTACTTAATATCTCTGTGACTTTGGGCAAAGGAAACTCCCTGAGTCCCAACTGCTTCATCTGAAAATTGGTTACATAATAACAATTTATACTTCAAAATGTTCTTATGAAATTACAATATAAATAAAGCACCCATCATAATTTTGACACATAGTAGACAACAAATATATGTTAAATTCTCTCCTTAAGCCTCTTTTCTAATTGCTTCATGGAATTTACTTGGATTTCTTAAATGAATGAGTGAATGAAATTGTGAAATTGAGTCAGATCTAAGAAGAAAGAACAGGCAATAGTATCTTGAGAATTGAACTATGACATTCCAAGGTAATTCATAAATCAATGTACAATGATTCCTACTCATAATCTCTTTCCCACATTATAAAGAAATTTTAGAAAATAAACATTTAAGCATTTTAGAAATCAATAGTGGAGGTTTTAAAACAAAAATAAGAAAAATGGCCAGGTGCAGTGGCTCCTGCCTATAATATCAGCACTTTGGGCGGCTGAGGTGGGAGGACTGCTTGAGCCCAGGAATTCAAGACCAGCCTGGGCAACATAGTGAGACTTCATCTCTAAAAATAAAATTAAAAAAAATTATCTGGGCATGATCTTACCAGCCTATAGTCCAAGCTACTTGGAAGGCTGAGGTAGAAAGATTGCTTGAGCGCAGGAGTTTGAGGTTGCAGTGAGCTATGACTGCAGTACTGCATTCCAGCCTGGGTGAGAACCCATCTTTTTAAAGCGAGAGAGAGGGAGAGAAATGGAAGAGTAATATGCATCATAGATTAACAGAAATTTGTACGTTTCTAGTAGAACATACATACTAAAAACAAAAAGAACTACAGGAAACTCTTTTCAATAATTATACTGTTGGTGATTGTGTTGCTATTGTTCTTCTGAGACTACTGTGTGTGTGTTGTGGGATAAAGCAAATGAATGATTATGTTGTTCCACAAAGAGCCAGGATTGTAGGCAGGGGAAAAAGAAGATGTAGATGTAACATCAGAGAGGTTAACTGGAATTTTACAGTCTTGAACTTAAATTGGAAATATCATATAGTTAGTAATATAATTTATCTTTAGAGAAAAAAATAAGTATTTCCTAGTTCTGTCTGCTGAAAAGACCTAGAAGCAATGAACAATCCAGTAGGAACACACACTTACTGCTCAGACTGTTGCCTCTAAATACTATAACCTAAAAAAATAAATTGGATTCTTTGAGGAGATAGCTGATTTCAGATCTAGGGTAGGACATGTAAAAGACGGCCTAAAACAGTCTGTCATACCAGAAAGCCAGGATGTTATCAACAACTATGAGGGTCATCTCAAAAGGACTCAGATCCACTTAAAGAGGTTTCAGCTGGCCAAAGGTGAAACAATTTGAGCATTAATAAAATAGCTACTACAATGGAATGAAACATAAAATATTTTTAATCCATAATTGAATAACAATACAAAAAATAATCAAATCAATCATTTCTGGAGGATACAAGTAAACAAACTGATCAGTTTTAAAATAGATCACTAAAAAAGAAAGAAAGAGGCATTTATCCTACCTTCTTATATAAAAATATCTCAGAGTAACTGAACAGTTGATCGGGGAAAGTTCTATTTGTGTAGATGTATTTAAATTAATAAAGAAGGAATGATATGATTAGAATATACCATTCTGAATATACTGAAATTTAATCTAGTTGGCCTTTGAACAACATGAGTTTAAACTGTGTGGATTCACTTTTACAAATTTTTTTCAATAAATTTTTGGAGATTTGTGACAATTTTAAAAAATTCTACAATGAACCACATAGTCTGGAAATATCAAAATAATTAAAAGAAAGGTATGTTCTGTCAGGGGGTGGGGGCCTAGGGGAGGGATAGCAGGGGGTGGGGGGATTGGGGAGGGATAGCAGGGGGTGGGGGGATTGGGGAGGGATAGCAGGGGGTGGGGGGATTGGGGAGGGACAGCATCAGGAGAAATGCCTAATGTAGATGACGGGAGGATAGATGCAGCAAACCACCATGGCACCTGTATACTTTTGTAAAAACCTGCACATAGAGCCCAGAACTTAAGGTATAATAAATACATTTAAAAAAAGAAAAACGTATGTTACGAATGCATAAATATATGTGATGCTAGTTTATTTTAGCATTTACTACCATAAAGTATATACAAATTTATTATAAAAAGTGAAAATTTGTCAAAACTATGCACGCAAACACAGATTGTACATGGCTTCCTTTGCAGCCGAGAGAAATGTAAACAAATATAAAAATGCAGTATTAAATCATAACTGCATAACATTATCAGTAGTACATGCTGTACTATTGTAGTAATTTCATAGCTACCTCCTGTTGTTATTGTGGTGAGCTCAAGTATTGCCAGTATCTAGCAAAATACTATAGATGCTAATCACCTCCATGTGAGCAGTTCATCTCCTCAGTAAACTGCATAGCACAGGAAAAAGTGATGTCTTGGATAGGGACTCAAGATGGCGCGGTGAGAACAACCCAGGATTGAAGCTCTCGGTGAATGCACGGAGAGGGTGAGTCAGGGCTGCATTTCCAGACGGATCTTTGTTGCCCACAGAATGGGGAAATTCCCAGGTATAAAAGAGACGCGGGACGCCAGGCAGAGGTTTTGGCTGGTGCAGCCGGCAGCCAGCGCTGTAGCGCAGTGGCACTCCACAGCGCTCCACACAAAGCACAATGGTCCAGGTGCCCTGTTGAACTGCCAATCTGAGACTTGAGAGGGCTGAACCTGAGACTGAACGGGACTTGGACAGTGAGCCAGGCCAGGAAATTCCAGGGAAACAGTGTTTGGGGTAGTGCAGTGGGACAAACAAAATGGTGATTCCAAATACTCTGGGTGGAGAGGTTCCCTGCGGGCACAGAAGAACCCAGGATGGTGCAGCTCCGTGGGGGAGGGGCGTCTGCCATTACTGAGGCAATCCGCCCCTACTGAGGTACAGGCCCATTGCTGACACAGCCTGCCATTGCCGAGGCAACCTGCTACAACAGAGAGACTCCGCCACAGGGCATAGCCTGTGGCAGCAGGGCGGAGACCGCAGCAGCAGGGAAGAGCCTGCAGCAACGGGACGAACCTCACACCAGCAGGGCGGAGCCTTGGCAGGCAAATAGTGACTAGACTGACTCCTAACTGGGCAGGAAAGCACAACGGACACTCACAAAGAAAGCCCCAACCCCTCCGAGACAGATCATCTGAGAAAAAAAGGGGTTTTTCATGAGTTCTGCTGCAGCAGAATTAAACATAGCAGCCTAACAGCCCTGAATGAACAACAGAACTCACAGCTCAGCACTTGAGCTCCTATAAAGTACAGACTGTCTCCTCAAGCAGCTCCCTGACCCCTCTATATCCAAAAGACTGACATTTGGCAGGCATCATTCTGGGACAAAGATAGCAGAAAAAGAAACTGGTAGCATCGCTCACTGTTCTGCAGCTGCTATAGGTACACCAGACAAGTAGAGCCTGGAGTGGACCACAGCAGTCGTACAGTGGAGGGGCTAGACTGGTAGAAGGAAAACCAAGTAACAGAAATACTTCATCATCAACAATCTGGGCATCCACTCAGAGACCCAATCAAAAAGTCAGCAACTACACAGACGACAGGTGGATAAATCCACAAAGATGGGTAGAAACCAGCGAAAAAAGGAGGAAAACACCCGAAACCAGAACATCTCGCCTCCTACAAAGGACCAAAATTCCTCACCAGCAAGGGAACAAAGCTGGACGGAGAATGACTGTGATGAAAGGACGGAATTAGACTTCAGAAGGTGGATAATGAGAAACCTTTGTAAGCTAAAAGAACATGTTTTAAGTCAATGAAAAGAAACTAAGAAACTTGAAAAAAGATTTGAAAAAAGATTCGAGGAAATGATAACAAGAATGGATAACTTAGAGAGGAATATGAATGAATTAAAGGAGCTGAAAAACACAATACGAGAACTTCACAAAGCATGCACAAGTTTCAATAGCCGAATTGACCAAGCAGAAGAAAGAATTTCAGAAGTCGAAGATCAACTCAATGAAATAAAACGAGAAACCAAGATCAGAGAAAAAAGCGCAAAAAGGAATGAACAAAGTCTCCAAGAAATGTGGGACTATGTGAAGAGACCTAACCTACATTTGATAGGTGTACCAGAATGTGACGAAGAGAATGAATCCAAGTTGGAAAATACTCTTCAGGACATTATCCAGGAAAATTTCCCCCACCTAGCAAGACAGGCCAACACTCAATTGCAGGAAATACAGAGAACACCACAAAGATATCCTGCAAGAAGAGCAACCCCAAGGCACATAATCGTCAGATTCAACAAGGTTGAAATAAAGGAGAAAATACTAAGGGCAGCCAGAGAGAAAGGTCGGGTCACCCACAAAGGGAAGCCCATCAGACTCACAGCAGATCTCTCGGCAGAAACACTACAAGCTAGAAGAGAGTGGGGGCCAATATTCAACATCCTTAAAGAAAAGAACTTTCCACCCGGAATTTCATATCCAGCCAAACTGAGCTTCATAAGTGAAGGAAAAATAAAACCCTTTGAGAACAAGCAAGTACTCAGAGATTTTGTCACCACCAGCCCTGCTTTACAAGAGCTCCTGAAAGAGGCACTACACATAGAAAGGAACAACCAGTACCAGCCATTCCAAAATCACACTAAATGCTAAAGAGCATCAACATAATGAAGAATCTACAACAACTAACAAGCAAAACAGCCAGTTAGCATTAAAATGGCAGTATCAAATTCACACATAACAATATTAACCCTAAATTTAAATGGACTAAATGCACCAATCAAAAGACACAGACTGGCAAATTGGATAAAAAGCCAAAACCCATCAGTGTGCTGTATCCAGGAAACCCATCTCAAATACAAGGATACACAAAGGCTCAAAATAAAGGGATGGAGGAAAATTTACCAAGAAAATGGAGAGCAAAAAAAAGCAGGAGTTGCAATTCTCATCTCGGATAAAATAGACTTTAAAGCAACAAAGATCAAAAGAAACAAAAAAGGCCACTAAATAATGGTAAAGGGATTGATACAACAAGAAGAGCTAACAATCCTAAACATATATGGACCCAATACAGGAGCACCCAGATACATAAGGCAAGTTCTTAATGACTTACAAAGAGACTTAGACTCCCACCCAATAATAATGGGAGACTTTAACACTCCACTGTCAATATTAGACAGATCAACCAGACAGAAAATCAACAAGAATATCCAGGGCTTGAACTCAGACCTGGAGCAAGCAAACCTGATAGACATTTACAGAACTCTCCACCCCAAATCCACAGAATATACATTCTTCTCAGCACCACATCACACCTACTCTAAAATTGACCACATAATTGGAAGTAAAGCACTCCTCAGCAAATGCAAAACAACTGAAATCATAACAGTCTCTCAGACCATAGTGCAATCAAGTTAGAACTCAGAATTCAGAAACCAACTCAGAACCGCACAGCTTCATGGAAACTGAACAACTGGCTCTTGAATGTTGACTGGATAAACAATGAAATGAAGGCAGAAATAAAGAAGTTGTTTGAAACCAATGAGAACGAAGACACAACATGCCAGAATCTCTGGGACACATTTAAAGCAGTCTCTAGAGGAAAATATATAGCAATAAATGCCCATATGAGGAGAATGGAAAGATCCAAAATTGACACCCTATCATCAAAATTGAAAGAGCTAGAGGAGCAAGAACAAAAAAACTCAAAACCCAGCAGAAGACAAGAAATAACTAAGATCAGAGCAGAACTGAAGGAGATAGAGACATGAAAAACCCTTCAGAAAATCAATAAATCCAAGAGCTGGTTTTTTGAAAAGATCAAAAAAATAGAGAGACCAATAGCCAGATTGATTAAAAAGAACAAAGAGAACAACCAAATAGATGCAATAAAAAATGGTAAAGAGGAAATCACCACAGATTCCACAGAAATTCAAACCATCATCAGAGAATATTACAAACAACTCTATGCACATAAACTAGTAAACCTGGAAGAAATGGATAAATTCCTGGACTCCTGTGTCCTCCCAAGCCTAAACCAGGAGGAAGCTGAAACTATGAATAGACCAATAACAAGGTCAGCAGTTGAGGCAGCAATTAAGAGCCTACCACACAAGAAAAGCCCAGGTCCAGATGGGTTCCCAGCCAATTCTACCAGACACACAAAGAGGAGCTGATACCATTCCTTTGAAACTATTCCGAATAATGCAAAAAGAGGGAATCCTTCCCAAATCATTTTATGAGACCAATATCATCCTGATACCAAAACCCGGCAGAGACCCAATGAGAAAAGAAAACATCAGGCCAATATCCATGATAAACACAGACCCAAAAATCTTCAATAAAATATTGGCAAGCCGATTGCAATAGCAAATCAAAAAACTTATCCATCATGATCAAGTAAGATTTATGCCAGGGATGCAAGGATGGTTCAACATATGCAAGTCTATAAATGTAATTCACCACATAAACAGAACCATAAACAAAAACCACATGATTATCTCAATTGACGCAGAGAAGGCATTTGACAAAATTCAACAGCCTTTTATGCTAAAAACCCTCAATAAACTCGATATCGATGGAACGTATCTCAAAGTAATAAAAGCTATGTACGACAAACCAACAGCCAATATCATACTGAATGGGCAAAAACTGGAAGCATTCCCTTTGAAATCCAGCACTAGACAAGGATGCCCTATTTCACCACTCCTATTCAATATAGTACTGGAAGTTCTAGCCAGAGCAATCAGGCAAGAAAAAGAAATAAAGGGTATTCAAATAGGAAAGGTGGAAACCAAATTGTTTCTATTTGCAGACGACATGATAGTATACCTAGAAGACCCCATCGCCTCAGCCCAAAAACTCCTGAAACTGATAAGCAACTTCAGCAAAGTCTCAGGATATAAAATCAATGTGCAAATATCACAAGCATTCCTCTACACCAATAACAGACTTAAAGAAATCCAAATCAAGAACAAACTGCCATTCACAGTTGCTACAAAAAGAATAAAATACCTTGGAATACAACTCACAAGGAATATAAGGGACCTCTTCAAGGAAAACTACAAACCACTGCTCAATGAAATAAGAGAGGACACAAACAGATGGAGAAACATTCTATGTTCATGGTTAGGAAGAATTAATATCGTGAAAATGGCTATACTGCCCAAAGTAATTTACAGAATCAACGCTATCCCCATCAAGCTACCATTGACACTCTCCACAGAACTGGAAAAAACCACCATGAACTTCATATGGAACCAAAAGAGAGCCCGCATAGCCAAGTCAATTCTAAGCAAAAAGAACACAGCGGGGGACATCACTCTACCGGATTTCAAACTATACTACAAGGCTACAGTAATCAAAACAGCATGGTACTGGTACCAAAACAGAGATATAGACCAGTGGAACAAAACAGAGGCAGTGGAGGCAACACAACATATCTACAACCATACAATCTTTGATAAACCTGACAAAAACAAGCAATGGGGAAAGGATTCCCTGTTTAACAAATGGTGTTGGGAAAACTGGCTAGCCATGTGCAGAAAGCAGAATCTGGACCCCTTCCTGACACCTTACACTAAAATTAACTCCCGATGGATTAAAGACTTAAACATAAGACCTGGCACAATAAAAACCCTAGAAGAAAATCTAGGCAAAACCATCCAGGACATAGGAGTAGGCAAGGACTTCATGACCAAAACACCAAAAGCATTGGCAACAAAAGCCAAAATAGACAAATGGGACCTAATCAAACTCCACAGCATCTGCATGGCAAAAGAAACAGTCAATAGAGTGAATCAGCAACCAACAGAATGGGAAAACATTTTTGCAGTTTATCCATCTGACAAAGGGCTGATATCCAGAATTTACAAAGAACTCAAACAGATTTATAGAAACAAAACAAGCCCATTCAAAAGTGGGCAAAGTATATGAACAGACACTTTAAGAAAGAAGACATATATGAGGCCAACAATCATATGAAAAGATGCTCATCGTCACTGGTCATCAGAGAGATGCAAATCAAAACCACACTGAGATACCATCTCACGCCAGTTAGAATGGCGATCATTAAAAAATCTGGAGACAACAGATGCTGGAGAGGATGTGGAGAAATAGAAACACTCTTACACTGTTGGTGGGAGTGTAAATTAGTTCAACCATTGTGGAAGACAGTGTGGCGATTCCTCAAGGCCTTAGAAATAGAAATTCCATTTGACCCAGCAATCCCATTACTGGGTATATATCCAAAGGACTATAAATCGTTCTACTATAAGGACACATGCACACGAATGTTCATTGCAGCACTGCTTACGATAGCAAAGACCTGGAATCAACCCAAATGCCCATAGATGATAGACTGGACTGGGAAAATGTGGCACATATACACCATGGAATATTATGCAGCAATCAGAAATGATGAGTTTGTGTCGTTTGTAGGGACATGGATGAATCTGGAGAACATCATTCTCAGCAAACTGACACAAGAACAGAAAATGAAATTTTCACATATTCTCACTCATAGGCAGGTGATGAAAAATGAGAACACATGGACACAGGGAGTGGAGTACTAAACACTGGGGTCTATTGTGGGGAATAGGGGAGGGCCAGTGGGAGGGGGAGCTGGGGAGGGATAGCCTGGGGAGAAGTGCCAAATTTGGGTGAAAGGGAGAAAGGAAGCAAAACACACTGCCATGTGTGTACCTATGCAACTGTCTTGCATGTTCTGCACATGTACCCCCAAACCTAAAATGCAATAAAAAATTTTTTTAAAAAGTGATGTCTTATGGCTCTCACATATTTTTCATCATGTTTAGTGCAATACTGTAAACCTTGACTAACACCATGGGCCTCATGTGCAACTAGTGATGTTGGAAGTGCTCCCAAGAAGCATAGAGAAGTCGTGACTTTACAAGAGAAAGTTGAATTGCTTGTTATGTACCACGAACTGAGGTGTGCCACCATGGTTGCCATTTCAGACAGTTCATCTTGTTAACAGATGGTATTGACAAATACAGTATAGTATTGTAAATGTATCTCTTCCTTATGCTTTTCTTAATAGTTTTCTCTATCTTCCTTTATTATAAGAATACAGTATATAATACATTTACAAAATATGTGTTAATTGACTATGTTATCATAAAGGCTTCTGATCAACAATAAACTGGTTTTTGGAGAGTCAAAAGTTATATGCAGATTTTTGTGTGCAGGGCTCAGTACCCCTAACTCCCTGGTTCAAGGGTCAATTTCAAATGTATCTAGGCTTCTCATGTCATAAAAGGGGAGATAATTACACATTATTCCTAATGAAACCGAGCAGCAACATCTAGAAAGCATTTTAGCCCACCCCCTCCCCGCCTAAAAAAATCAAACTTAAATCAGTGCAAGCCTCTAGATTTAACTCGATTCACGGGAAATACAAGGGATAGGGAACATGACAAATGATGCCATGGAAATGGAATCAGGTCAAATTACTTGGCGTCTGTAACACGTAAGTGGTAAGAAGAAAAAAGATGAAAGTAGAACCTATGGGTTATAAGAAACTTGGGATGTATCAGCCAATTGCATTGTTTGAACCTAATTGGAATCCTGGTTTACATTAGAAAACTATTTTTAAAGAAGTATATAGACAATTGGAAATATTTGAAAACTGGCCATATACTGGATATAATATTAAGAAATCACTGTAAAATATTTTAGGTAGAAGAATAGTATTGTAGTTATGTAAATAAAAATGGGTCCTTACCTTTAGAAATATAAATGAAAATATTTATACATGAAATGATGTGATTTTGGAGATCTGCTTCAAAATAAACCGAGTGTAGGAGAGTAGCTGGGGTGTAGACGAAATAGGACTGACCATGAGTGAAAAACTCCTTAAGCTAAATGGTGGGTGCATGAGGGTTCATTATATTATTTTACTTTTGCATATGTTTGAAAATGTTTGTAATAGCATTAAAAATCACACTTTAAATCACCTGATATATTAAAAGGAGTAAAAATAAATTCTACATTCCCCAATTAGTTAAAGCAGGGAGAGAAAAGTTTCACATGGCTGACAAGGAGAAACATATTTTGAAATCCTCCTTCCTTATATGTCACTTGCTTTCAAGTAATTTTAGACGTTTTTCTTAGAAATTTTAATGTAGCTTTATTTAGATTTCTATAATGAAATCTTTATTCTTATCTTGATGATTATTAAGCTAACCAAAATCAGTTTTCAATGATGAGCTCCAGAAGAGAAGGGACCATACCTCATTTTTGTATCCTCCTTAATTTATATATAATATAGCCATCCATTGATCCAAGTGTAACATGAGGAAAAATTAGAAAATATGTAAAGTGACACTGATGGAAAGTCTGCCTAAGAAGGGGAACTCAGAAGAGCTAATCTTGAGACCCTAAAAGGGGAAGCTAAAGAAAAGCTTTTCTAGGTTATGTTATTAGAAGGTATGGGAAATGGAACAGAAACTTAAGTTATAGGGTTTTATAAGTCATTAAGCGCATAAAATGGAGCAAAATCATGTCATTATATGATTTTCTAAAGTAATTGTTTTGAACACTTTGCTACTTCCTCAAGCTCCTGGGTTCCCTTTAAGTGTTCTCACTTTGAACCCTCTACTTGAGTGTGACTTGGATGCTCTAGGCACAAGCTTTAAGGATTTACATCCTAAAACACTGTTTTTATTATAGGTAACTTCGCATCAGCTGTGAGAGTTTGCACTTGACATTTATGACCCTTTTTCATCTGGCCCAGAGGTACTCAACTATTTTCATCACCCACTGCCCTGCAAGATGAATTAGGAAAGTGATGTCACTTTCCTGTTCTCTGTGCCCCACAGGGACACCTGCCTTGTTCGTATTATTCTCTCATTGGGAATGTCCTTTTTTACCCTCTTCTGTCCATTCTTATACTAGCTTTCTTTTTTTTTCAACACCGAGTTTCGCTCTTATTGCCCAGGCTGCAGTGCAATGGTGTAATCTTAGCTCACTGCAACCTCTGTCTCCGGGGTTCAAGAAATTCTCCTGCCTCAGCCTCCCAAGTAGTTGGAATTTCAGGTGACTGCCACCATGCCTGGCTAGCGGCTAATTTTTTCATATCTTTCAATGTCCAGCTCAGGCTTCTCTCTTCCAGGTCTTTCCTGTCTTCTGACCTGTGAGCTCCTGCAGTTATTCTGCACGTGTTATTTATCTTGGTACTACAACAAAAACTTCCTTTTATTGTTCCTTAGCTTATTTTCATCTTTAAATCAATACATCTAATCAGTAAATATTTACTGGATACATTTTATGTGCCAAGTAATAATGGGTGTTGTGGGTACATAAACAAGAAGAAAAGAGTCTCTTCATCCTCAATCCAGTTAAGGAGATAAAGTACAAAGTATATTAACTTTGAAGTTAAAGTGTGTGCTTTAAAAACAGTTCAAGGCAACAATAGAAGAGACTTCATAAAGCAATGTGTGACTAACTGCCCAATGGTATAAAAATTTGCTCTTCTCCTACTTGGTAATGATCCTAGAAGGCATGAGCCAGGTCTGCTTTGGGCAAGATCCCCAGTGGTTTCTGTTTGACATGAAGCAGATCTACTGCAAAGGAGAAGAGCAGAAGAAGCTTATAAGCTGTTCTGATGAACAATTCTCAGGAGTGCAATTCGATGAGGATGTCATACACAGCTGTCTAGCAAATAGCAGTCATTGAATAGCAAGAGCTCTGACTCACCTGAATTAAAGAGGTAAGAGGTAACCACCCACTATAATCCTCTGTATAGCCCTTATGAACATCTAATGTTTTTCTCTATTCTCGATCTATTTCTTTGTTGTAGTCTGTATCCTCCCAATGTCCCACCCGTCCTCACAATGTAAATGCCACACACAAGAGCAGAGACCTGGTGAGTCCTTTTTATCCTCTATCTTTAGTGTCTAAACACTGCTTGGTTTACAGTAGGCACTCAATGCATGCTTGATTGAATGAAACTGCCCTGGCTATTTAAATGAGGGCTTAAGGGCTACAGCCACAAATCAGAGAGGATCCTTTTCATGTTCCCAGTAGGGTGAAGTCTGCTTACCATGGAGCATCAAGCCCTTCAAACATCACTGCACAGAGTTTCGTCACCATAAGGGAGGCACCCTTTAATTAGGGACATCAGGGGACAAAAAATTGCTGGGCTGTACTATTCCATCTGGTGATTGGAAAATGCAGGAGTCCCGGGTCCAGAGGCTGAACCCTCAATTTACTTTACATCACCATTTCTACTTGTATCCTGACGTCTCCTTGCTTAGAATATTTTAGAGGAATGGCCTTTGGAATGTAGAAATGGAAAGTCTTAATTTAGTTCTGCTTTATGCCATATGAGGTGTTGGGCAGAAATAAGCAAGATGGAAAACATGAAATTCTGAGTAATCTGAGTATTTGGTATTTCAATGTGGAGTCTGAACTAGTATAGAAAAGATGAAGGAAATTAAAGTATGATTTTTAAAACAATAAAACATGTAGGGAAAGAGGACAGCTCAATGAGTGATGTTATTATTGAAGTAATCATAATTTACTGTTATGTCTTGCATTTGCAATTAATAAACCTCACTGGCATCATCTTACTCTTCCTACAACATGGATCCTGCTTATTGAGCATTGGAGTAATGGACATTTTGTTGAGGGCCAGGCACTTCTAGGCACTGAGAATTCTGAGGAATTAACAACTAACTGATGACAATTATAAGAACAAAGTATTAGGAGGGTGAACACAGGGCATTGTAGGAGCATATCCAGAGGACATTTACTCAGACTATAGAAGACTGTATAAGGCTTGAGAAGGAGAACAAGAAGCTGCATCATGAGTGAGTAGAAATTGACAGGTGATAAAGATAGAATAGGGCAGGTCCAGTGGCAAGGAAGTATGAGAGCAGCAGCGTATGCCAGGAACTTCAATTAGATTTGTATGACTGAGAGATGATGGAAAGGAGTGGAGGAGTCTTTAGGGTGTTCTAGGCATATCATCATATCATTAGCAAACAGTTTGACTTCCTCTTTACTGATTTGGATGCCCTTGATTTCTTTTTTTTTAAAAATTACTTAAAATTTTTTTCCATAGGTTATTGGGGAACAGGTGGTGTTTGGTTACATGAGTAAGTTGTTTAGTGGTGATTTTTGAGATTTTGGGCCTTGAATGCCATACTTGGTGAGCACTTTAATCATACACAACACTCAAGACAGCAGGGAGACCTGGAGAATTGGAAGCAAGGAGCAGAGATGATCAGATATTGCAGTTACTTTTAATTATTTACCCAATAGAAATCATCATCTTTTCCATGAAGAATCTCAACTTTTCTCACACGGCTTCTCAGGATGCTGTTTTTCACTGAATACTGGGCCCCACCCTATGCCTAGGAAGTAAAATTTGATTGGTATAAGCCAATCTAATTAATTCTACTTGATCACCACTGCATGATTTAGCCACAGACATATGTCACAATTTTGGCCAATAATATGGAGTTTAAGAAACTTGTTTTAGGGCTTCTAGAAAACATTTCCTCACTCTTCAAAAGGGACATCCATTACAGACATTCTCTCTTCCACTGCTGCACCATGTATGAGAATGTGCTGCTTAGAGCAACTGCAGCCATCCTAGGACACAAAGAGACGAGCCTGAAGACAAAAGTCCACATGCCAAGAATGGCAACATGGAAAGATGTAAAGAACCAAGGTCCCTGATGTGGTCAAACAGCCAAATTATGCACTCTGTACACTTGCTCCAAAGTTCTTTGTAAGTGAATTAGAAAACATCATCTCCTTACTGCCATTCTGAATGGGTCTTGTTTTATTTTGCAGCCAATAACATCCCAGTTGATACACTGATTTTCACTTTAGAAAGTTCACTCTGGAAGCAGTGAGCCAATTAGGTGAAAGAGGATTAAACATACAGGTTGGGATATTACTATGGCTGTAGGAATCAGTGAGTTTTGGTGAGACAAGGCCTGTAGGGTGGAGTGGATGGAATGGTTTAAGAAACAGGAGGGATTTGGAGTAAACAGGACTTGTAAACATTTGGCTTTACATACTGAATGCTTTTGGGGTTTCTCGATTCTGGTGTCTGCTAATGAGATAGGGGACAGAGAGGGAAGAGAACATATGTGGAGGCTTGGTAGAAATAATAACTCGTAGGTTACCATACCTATTTTGCAGATGAAATAACCAAGTCTCACTACTAGTCTGTGTTGTCTCTGAGGGTATGAATCTTATCTTTTTTTACTACCGATTCTTCAGTGCCATACAATAACTGATTAATAAGGATGCTTAATAACAAATGAATAAGGCTTAGAAAAATTGCATCATTTGCCCATATAGTTAGAAATTTTGAAGGCAGAATACACACTCAAGTCCTCTAACTCTTTCCAATATACTGTCTACCACAGGCCACCACACTAACAACAACAACAACAACAACAACAACAACAACAACACAACAAAAAAAGTTGCATTTCAGATTCTGAAGCAGAGGAGTAAGCTCTTATTGGCAGATGTAGAGTAAGAGTGGGGACGTTCTCTCAGGTCACAGTAAGAGGGTATTTAATTTTTTTTCATTAATGTACACTTTGTGAAAGAGTTTCTAAAGAAGAAATATATTCAAGAAGGATGCACTTAGGGACATCTAAGAACCATGGATTATATCTCATTGGTGACATACTCACAATGAAATAGACTCCTTTCATTCTAACCTGGAGCTCATAATGGGAGAATCAGGCAAAAACTTGAGATTTAAAGCCTCTCTACTATCTGGAGTGAATAGAGACTAGCTTAAATCCCTCTTAGGTCACTTTAAGCCATTTCTTGTATTGTCTTTCAAATTGTCAGGGAATAGCGGTTCACCATTTTATGTGTGAGAATCACTAAAGTACTGGAAGATATATCTTCTCTTAGTCTTTGTGCCTTAAAGAGAGATAATCCTTATTGCTCTAACCTTCCCAATTTATATCATTCTCCCAACATTTTTTATACTTTTTTGGCTCTTTTCTTAGTATCCTTTATTTTCTCCACATTCTTAAACTAAAGGATCCAACAGCTTGTCTAGAAAATAATTATTTCAATGTTTTTGTTTTTTCTAAATCAGACTTGTAAGACTTTAAAGGTTTCCCCAAATTAAATTGACAGCTATAGAATAGGGAAAGAAGTAGAAATTATTGACCTTAACCTTAAAGAACTAATTACTGACTATAGGCAGCAGGATGCACATACATTCCCAGGGCTCCAAGAATAACATCATGGTATGTAATTCACATGCCAGGTTGTGGGACAAAGACTTGAAGTGTGTTAGAAATTTGGAAAAGCAATAGAGCACTATGGACTCAGGAAGGATTCATGAACACTGATGAATACAGAATGAGCCTTAAAGAGCATGAAGATTTGTAGAGAAAGAATAGGAACATGGAAGGAGATGGAAATGGGAGAAGGCTGGCGTCTGAAGATCTAGAACAAAGAGTTTATGCGGAAAGTGCATCCAAGATACTTTTTTTTAAAAAAATATTTTTTCCCCCAAAGCCTTATATTTATGTTAATAGTTATTCTGTCCATTATAGATATCATCTAGATGGGTAAAAAATATCATCTTTTCTTTTCCAAAGATGGCCATATTGTAAATTGATCATTTTGTCTTCTATAATTGATGAAAACAATGTTGAATTTTAATTCTATCTGTGTGATAGATATTTAACTCTATCAGTATTTTGGTATATAGTATACACGGAACATTGGGCCTAGTCATCCTACAGTCACCTCAAATTATAGAAATTTAATAGGCTTACAACATGGTAGGGACTCAATACATGTTTATCGAATCAATGAAAGAAGAAGAAGAAAAGGATGGAGTTTAGAAATAATATTTACCATTAATTTTTCAGAAGTTAGGTGAGCAGTTATTTAAGTGACAATTAGGATTTAGAATCCTACCCTTAGCCTTAAGTTAGAATTTATCAGGCCTTCACAAATGCAGGGCACATGATTGACATGATTGATATATTTTTATTTTCCTTTTTAGACAAATTCAACTTAATCTTTTAGAAAAAAGATGAAGAACTGAATTACGGGTCTTCATCCTTTTCTTTCTTTCTTTTTCTTTTTTCTTTTTTTTTACAGATGGGGGTCTCACTGTGTTCCCCAGGCTGGTCTTAAACTCCTGGCCTCAAGCAATCCTCCCACCTTGCAGCCTCCCAAAGCTCTGGGATTATAGGGGAAAGCCACTGTGCACAGTGAAGTTCCTGAAATTTTCAATAGGTAACAAGAGTTATAAGCAGTATTATTGTTTCTTCCAGGAACAGCCCAAATTTGAAATATCAAAGGATAACTCAAAAGCAATAAAAGGAAGACAGCAGTAATTTGGTTCTGTCTTATAATACCCTGAAGGAAATAAAACAGAATTCCAGGAAGCATTTATTGTCATCTAAATGAGCTACTGACTTTAGGTAAACTTTTCTGATCTTTCAGAGGTAAAGAAGGAAGTAGAACAAAGAATGTGAGAAGAAATAAGTAGTTATTTACAATAACAAACTCCTTTCTCCCAGGGGTAAATCCTTGTGGAGCAGGAATGGACTGAAATCCTTTGCATAAGCAAGAGCTGAGTAAGATAAACATTTTAGACACTGCCAGAGATTTGGAGCCTTCTCAGCATTCCAGACTCCCCTGTGTTGTTGCATATTGTGAGAAAAGGGCCACCAGCCTTGAAGCCAAAGTGGCCTGTTCTCAGGGTGACTTCTGCCCTAAGGGCAGTATAGTCTTGGGCAAGTCATTTAACCCTTCCGAGTCTGTTTCTTCACCTGCAAAATAGGGATAATTGTACCTCCTTCACAGGATGGTTGTATAGATAAAACAGTGTCTGCAAAAAGCCTGAGTACTTCCTACATAGCAGGAGTTCAATACATTTTAACTTATTAAATATTTTATTTTATATTTGAGACAGAATTTTGCTCTTGTTGCCCAGGCTGGAGTGCAATGGCATGATCTTGGCTCACTGCAACCTCTGCTTCTTGGGTTCAACTGATTCTCCTGCCTCAGCCTCTCAGCTGGGATTACAGGTGTGCACCACAACACTCAGCTAATTCTGTATATTTGTAGCAGAGATGGGGTTTCACTATGTTGGTCAGGCTGGTCTCGAATTCCTAACCTCAAATGATCCACCCACCTTGGCCTCCCAAAGTGCTGGGATTACAGGCATGAGCCACTGTGCCCAGTTCTTATTAATTCTTATGCATCCATAATGGGCTCAGTCTCCCCACTCTACTCTATTAGGTAGAAATCAAACCCGACCTCACCTTACCATGGCAAAGACAGAAAACACTTCCTTATTTGAGGGGGAAAGAATCAAATTAACCTGATAAGTCCAAACAGGACCATTCTTATGCAACATGTACTTGTGGAAGAATAAAGCTAGAGCCAAGCCTCCATGATCAAACACATGGCAAGAAATACCTGGGAGAGGGAGGGACAAGTTTTGTTTCCAATTCTGTCTTAGGTTTCAGTTCCTCACCTCACCTTTTACCACCCCAGTCTACACACTCACTCACTCAGTCTACAGTCTTTTCCTCACAGCAACCACACAGAAGTTTATTCGGAGCTTCTCAAACTTTAAGAAGTTCCTGTTGAAAAATTTCAGTCTCACAAAACATCGAAAAATTCATACAAATGATTCTATATAACTGAAAAGGCAGACTTCCCTACATTTAGATCATGTTTATCAATGACACATATGTAGATAGTACTGGATCTGTCCAGAGAGGTACAGCATTGTGAATGGAAATGTTGCTTTAAGAAATTCCAAAGTATGGAATTTCCTAAAATATACACAGAACAAAGGGAAAGAATTTGGGTCTTTGTATTAGAATAAAGAAAAGCTCCTTTTATTTTTAGTTATGAAAAATTATTATAAAAGTTAAAACTTAAAATATGCCTTAAAAATCTACAGTATCCAAGAATAAACTTTTAAAAAAATCTTAAATCTATATAGTATATAACTATTGGTAAAATCTACTTTGCAGGCTGGAAAAAAAAAAAGCTAGAGTGGAGTAGGTCGAGAGACACTGTTTCAGTTCCTTGGAAATGTTTGTAGCCATAGAAATAGTTCTGAAAACAGCAATGTTAAAAGTGTTCGAAGATTGGGCTTCCTATTTGTATAGTGCAAATACAGAACAATTTTCAGATGGATCCTTTAACAATTTTTTGGATTATGAGTATAATCGTGTTGAGGGAACAACCTTGGATCACAACAACTTAATATCAGGAAACTTTTTCTATGGCCAGGCTTAGGCAACTTTGTGAAGTAGTAAAAATTTGTCTTTTTAAGATTGTTCCAGAGGCCAGGCATGGTGGCTCACACCTGTAATCCCAGCACTTCGAGAGGCCAAGGCAGGCAGATCACTTGAGCCCAGGAGTTCGAGACTAGCCTGGGCAACATGACGAAACCCTGTCTCTACAAAAAATACAAAAATTAGCCAGGGGTGGTGGTGCACACTCAAAATCCCAGCTATTCAGGTGGCTGAAACAGGAAGATTGCTTGAGTCCGGGAGGCAGAGGTTGCAGCGAGCTGTGATCGTGTCACTGCACTCCAGCCCAGGCAACACGGTGAAAGCTTGTCTCAAAAAAAAAAAAAAAAAAGACTACTCCAGCTTCTGTTCCTGTAAGTAACCTCCTCATATGAACTCCCATTTCATAATTTCATCCCTGTTCCCAGGGACTTAGGACTTCTCTTCAGGATATTCACATGGTAAATAATTGCTCAGGGTAAATTAGTTTATGCCCAACCTCTTGCACATGCATTAAGGCAAAACATGAGTAACAGGAAGTACCCCACCCTCAACAAATTCATCTCTAATGGTAAAATTTCAGATACCACAGTATTTAAACAGGGAATTATTTGGATCAGGGAAGTTTTTCTAAAAGGATATTTGTAGTAATACCTGCCTTCTACTCTAGTTCTCAAATTTTGGTTATGAGATCATTTGTGCTATAATCACCAAAGATACCTCCTAAAAAAAACCAAAATGAAACAACGGATTTTTAGGCCCAATTCCAGAATGACTAAATCAGAATCTCAGAGTGAGGAGCTTATAATTTAGCAGTAGAGGGATACAGCTGGGTAAACAAATACAAGGTGAGGACTATTATCCCAGTTTTGGAAATCATCAGATTATACCTTGTAGACAAAAGCTTAAGGTTTCCATGCACAACGTGGCCTACCTGTATCCACTGTGCTCGATTAGAATAGAAATTGTATTTTAAATTGTTGGCAATATACAATGAACACAACTTCATCTTTTGGTCTTACCAGGTACTCCAGCTTGGATCCAAAAGTTGATGTCTGTCCCTTCTCCATGGCTCAGGACCTGAGTGATATTGAGGGGCTGCAGCAGGCTCATGACCTCCTCCATGATGGCCCTGGCCTTTTCACTGCCAGTGAACTGCAGTCCAGTAGGTAAGAAGGTTCCCGCATCAGACTCCATGACCAAACTGTAGTTGGAAACATTTACCTAAACACAAAAGAAAATTGTTTGGTTTTTATCTGCTGCTTCTGTGCTTTCTCCTTGGGAACTATCAAACAACAATTACCAAATACTTTACCTCTTCATGGCTGTGCCAAAGCATGTTTCTGTGCCTGACTTAGGGTCTGGTCTACATATTATCTAACCATTCTGAGATGCACAATTACTCAGTCTAGGATTTGCTAAACTCAAGCGTTAGCCTGAAAGGACTCAAAAAATATAATGAAGGGAAATATAAAGCCCCATATTAAAGTTGTTCAATTATTTATACTAGCAATAGTATTCTTAATTTCCTTAAGTGTTCACTGTGTTTCAGTATACAATTCCTCCTATATGGCAGGGATTTCCAGATAGTTAGCCATGCTCAGACGAAAGAAGGTATGCTCTGTGAACTTATTTCTTTGCACCTCTTCCCTCTAAATAGATATTCTATCTTGTCTTAATTGTGAGTTCTGCTAAAGCTTAAAAGCCTCATGCTAACAGGTTTGTCTTGGGTTTCTGATTTTGTTGTTGTAGCATCTGTTGAATCCCCAGGGAGGGAGGTAATAGAACAAGGCATGAAACACTGCTCTCCCTCGTGTAAAACCACAGCACTCTAATTCCAGGCAACTCTGCCAGGCCACTAGTCTATAAACTCTTTCCAAATAAAGTCTGGTAAGAAAGCACACAGTGATTTCATGTAGCCAGTATTGTCACGGTACGAGCTTAGAATATAATAGGCTCTTGAGAGTTTGCACAGTTAAATTGCTACCAGGCCCTAAAACTTGCAACTTAAAGACCCTTCAAACTGGCCAGCTTATCTGTTTCCCAGGAGCCATCCACATCTTCAAGACTTACCAAATGCCACCTTGGTTGATTTATTCCCAAGCTATCCTTGGACAAACACTGCTACTCATTCCTCATTACTCACCTAGTAAAAAATCAATAGTAACATTTGTACATTGCGCCCAGAGAGCCTTCACATTTGCAATCTTCTTTAGTGTTCTTCGGCAACTCATAAAATAGACAAAGCAGCATTATTGACGTTGCTGTTTTATAGGAAAGGATCTGACAATCAGAGAGGTCAAGTGATTTGTTCAATGTCATGCAGGTGGCAAATGGTAGAGCTGGCTCTGAAACTCTCTGCTTTCCAAGACTCCACACTACCATCACTAGCAAAGCACTGGAGGGTAAGCAATACTTGTTCTGCATTTAGAGTGATTTTCCACTTACATAACAATTTGAGGATTACACCGTATTTCTTTTTTTTATAAAACAGATTCCATTTTACAATGATTGCCTAACCTTTTGATCTCAAAGTGTACTGTAGTTACAAAGGCAAGAGTAGGACAGGTTCTAAAGGAAGATGTAGCCAGTATTTACTGAATGCAGGGCCCTGGGACACCAACGCTCTTTGTTATTGTTAATGATGAGAAGATTAATGATGCAGAAGTCTGCTCATATTTCCACTCTCACTTCTAAGGGATTTGTCTTCATGGTGATTTTCAGTGAAAGACCCAAGGCATTTATAATAAAAAGTGCCACCTCAGCTTTCAGCTGTGGCCATTGCATTATGGTAACATCATTAGAGTTAATAATACGCAAAATATTTGCATCAATATATTACATTCAGGACTCGTTTAACTAGTACATTGATGCAAAGTCAATAGGTTGACAAGTAATTTGGAAGTCCTAAGCCTCTTCCCTTGTATACTCTGCCATCCCCAAAACCCTAAACTCTTTCCCTCTCCTGCAAAAAGGAGAAAAGAACATTCACAATATATCTTGCAAATGAAAACAGAATTGAGCAATCTTATTTGTGTGGGTTCCGATATTGCAGGCAGATCCCATTCTTCCAACAAGAAAATAAGGCAGAGTGCTCCTAATCATGTACTATGTAGGTTAAAATTGGAGCTACGTGGATAGGAAGAATCAGTATCATTAAAATTGCTATATTGCCCAAAGCAATTTACAGATTCAATGCTGTTCTTGTCAAAGTACCAATGACATTGTTCACAGAAGTAGAAAAAACTATTTTAAATTCATAATGAACTCAAAAGGAGCCCAAATAGCCAAGGCAATCCTAAGCAAAAAGCACAAAGAGGGAGGCACTACATTACCCAACTTCAAATTATACTACAGGGCTATAATAACCAAAACAGCATGGTACTGGTATAAAAATAGACACATAGATCAATGGAACAGAGTAGAGAGAGCCCAGAAATAAGACTGCACACCTACAAACATCTGATCTACAAAGCTGACAAATGCAATGGGGAAAGGGCTCTGCATTTAATAAAGGATGCTGGGATAACTGAGTAGCCATATGCAGAAGTTAAAACTAAACCCCTTCTTTACACCATATACAAAAATCAACTGAAGATTGATTAAAGACTTAAATGTGAAACCCCAAACTATAAAAACCCAGAAGACAACCTAGGCATACCATTCTGGTCATATAAACTAGCAAAGATTTCATGACAAAGATGCCAAAGGCAGTCGTAACAAAAGCAAAAATTGACAGGTGGAACCTGATTAAGAGTTTCTGTACAGCAAAAGAAACTATCAACAGAGTAAACAACCTACAGAATGAGAAAACAGTTTTGCAAAACTGCATCTGAAAAAGGTCTAAAATCCAGCATTTGTAAGGAACTTAAACAAATTTACAAGAGAAAAACAACCCCATTAAAATGTGGGCAAAGGACATGAACAGATGCTTCTCAAAAGAAGACATACACGTGGCCAACAAGCATATAAAAAAAAGCTCAGTATCACTGATCATTAGAGAAATGCAAATCAAGACCACAATGAGATACTATCACCTACCAGTTAGAATGGCTTTTATTAAAAACTAAAAAAAATATATGCTGGCAAGGTTGAGGAGAAAAGGGAACACTTATATAATGTTGATGGGAGTATAAATTAGTTCAACCATTGTGGAAAGGAGTATGGTGACTCCTGAAAGACCTAGAGACAGAATTACCATTCAACCCGGCAACCCCATTACTGAGTATATGCCAGTAAAAGGGAAATATAAATCATTCTATATCATAAAGACACACACATGTGTATGTTCACTGCAGCATGATTCATAATAGTAAAGACATGGAATCAACCTAAATGCCCATCAATGATAGACTGGATAAAGGAAATGTGGTACATATACACCATGAAATACTATTCAACCACAAAAATAATGAGATCATGTCCTTTGCAGGGACTTGGATGGAGCTGGAGGCCATTAGCAAACTAATACAGAAATAGAAAACTGAACACCACATGTTCTCACTTATAAACGGGAGTTAAATGGTGAGAACACACGGACAGATAGAGGGGAACAACACACACTGGAACCTACCAGAGGGTGGACGGTGGAAGGAGATAGAGGATCAGGAAATATAACTAATGGGTACTAGGCTTAATACCTGGGAGAGGAAATAATTTGCACAACAAACTCTCATGATGCAAGTTTCCCTATGTAACAAACCTGCACATGTACCCCTGACCTTAAAATAAGTTTTTAAAAAGTGGAGTCAGTTAGCAGTTTGGCTATTAGACAAACATTAATGTTTGTGGCCCAACATTAATGAGCAGCCTGGTGAGTTGGACAATGCCCTGGGCCCAGTCTGTTGTATTCCTGACTCAGCAAGTGATACACTGGGCTACTAAGGTGGGTGAATGGCCTCGTCCTCTGTCCCCAAGTCATGTTACCTTGGGCCCTGGGTTCTACATTTGTAGGGTGGGGCAAAAGCTTGAATAATGAGGCTGTCCATATGAAGCTTTAAGCACCTTTGAGGAAAAGGCCGTTATAGACCAAAGTGAAAGTGGTTACATGAATTGAAAACCAGAGCTTCTAATAATGTGTTCATTAAGTGCTTCCTGGTCTTGTTTAACTGCAAATGAACAGATGTCCTAGGGACAGGGGACTTCACAGTTTGTGAATGCCATTGTGCAATGTCACAGGACATTGACAAGAACACAGAGAATAGTGTAAATAAAGAAAGTTTCAAAGGTGCCCTAGGCAATATATGTAGCAGCCATTTTAGCAGAGAAATCAAGAGTGTGGGCTTCTGAATGATCCAGACTGGGTTTGACCCACATATCAACCAATCTTTAGCTGTAATGGGATGACAGTGGTACCCAGCTTATGGAATTGTCAAAAACAGTACATTGTAAAGCCTAGGGCATAAGTAGCACTTGGTAAACAGTAGCATAACGGTTGTTATGTTCTTGGCACTGGGCATCAACACTTCTCAGATTTTCAAGGATGGTCTCAATATAAACCCTTCTATTAGCTGATTACAATGATGGTAGGCAGCATTTCTGTGATGTTTCCTATGAGCTAGACACTATGTGTAACGTCTTACAGCTCTTCTGGTGAGTATGTACAATCATTATATGAGTACTCTGATATTTCTCATTTTACAGATTAAGTAACTGAGGTTTAGTCAGGTTGATCAACTTTCCCATGGTTACCTAGCTAGCTAAGTGGTGCAGCCAGAATTCCGACCTAGAGGAATTCCTTCTACCTCCTAAGCAGTTGAGAGCACTGCTTCTAACTCCTAAGCCGTGCTCTCAACCTCTCCACTGCTGGGTCTCCTGAAAGTCACTTCTGTCAGGCCATGAGTACTCACTTTTAATTCAGAAATACAAAGACTGTAGTTAAATATATATATTGAAAACTTGTTCATGATTGTAACACAAGGTATACTTGGACAGAAGTTACTGTTCCTGCTAACGAAGTAATTTAAGCCAAGGAAGAAATGAAAACAAAAACAAAAATCTCTTGCTCCACAATTTCTTTCCAATTAGGAATAAAAAGTCTAAAATAATAAAACATCTTTTCAAGGCAAATAAGACAGGATGTATAGATATCAGTAAACCAGCATTCTGGCATAGGTATAGAAATGTTTGATTTCTATTCATGCAGGAGTTTTTTAGTTGCTGCTTACATGACGGCAGCATTCTATTGTTTTCTATTTATATATAAACATCTCCATATGTTTTCAATAAAGAACTAAGAAAACAAACCACCCATCGTCCATGACACTGCTTTTTCTCTACATTTATGGAGTCATTATCTAATTGTTAGCACATGGTGAAGGAGTTGGGAAAATGTCTCTGCACAAAGAAACTGGAATGAATAGCTGGGTCACTAGGCTGTTAGAACTGCTGCTTCTCAGAAATATGTTGTCACAAACATCCTTATTCCTTAGTGTGCCATGTGTGGTGACACACTCAGTGTAGATTTGAAAAGCTGATTATAGCTAGTGACAGGGAGCAGAGTAATGCTTCTTTCACCCAACCTATTTTAGCATACGTAACAAGATATTCATCCTCTTGTTTATAGGGTGTAGGAAGAAACCAACTTCTAGAGGCTGAATGTTTTATTGCTGAGATAACCAGCACAGATTGAGCAAGCTGAGGCACATAGATGAGGAGGCTGACAGCTCATTGATAACTCAGATATGATCTGTAAACCCCCTACTTTGTTCTCTAAATAAAGAAAAGCAGCTCTTTATTGGGAGCCATAAAAACTGTCATTCATTACCATGTAATATACATAATGCAATGGAGAGGAATGCTCCAAGGTAACCTCATAGGGTCAGATCAACCTGCTCAGGGTTTAGGATTCATAATTTTGTCTTGTGCTACAATCACATGCTATAACACTCTCTTCCATTATTATTATTATTATTTTTAAGGGTCAGGCTACTCTGCCAAAGAACAATTTGGTAACTATTAGTATTCTTTAGGTGCAATGCAAGATTCAAAAGAAGGAAAGTGTTTAAAATACATAAGCATTGGCAACAAAAGCCAAAATAGACACATGGGACCTAATCAAACTCCATAGCTTCTGCACAGCAAAGGAAACAGTCGTTAGAGTGAATCAGCAACCAACAGAATGGGAAAAAATTTTTGCAGTTTACCCATCTGACAAAGGGCTGATATCCAGAATTTACAAAGAACTAAAACAGACTTACAAGAAAAAAAACAAACAAGCCCATTCAAAAGTGGGCAAAGAATATGAACAGACACTTTACAAAAGAAGACATACATGAGGCCAACAAACATATGAAAAAATGCTCATCATCACTGGTCATCAGAGAGATGCAAATCAAAACTACATTGAGATACCATCTCACGCCAGTTAGAATGGTGATCATTAAAAAATATGGAGACAACAGATGCTGGAGAGGATGTGGAGAAATAGGAACACTTTTACACTGTTGGTGGGAATGTAAATTAGTTCAACCATTGTGGAAGACAGTGTGGCGATTCCTCAAGGACATAGAAATAGAAATTCCATTTGACCCAGCAATCCCATTACTGGGTATATATCCAAAGGATTATAAATCATTCTATTATAAGGACACATGCACACGAATGTTCATTGCAGCACTGTTTACAATAGCAAAGACCTGGAATCAACCTAAATGCCCATCGATGATAGACTGGACTGGGAAAATGTGGCACATATACACCATGGAATATTATGCAGCAATAAAAAACGATGAGTTCGTATCCTTTATAGGGACATGGATGTACCTGGAGACCATTATTCTCAGCAAACTGAAACAAGAACAGAAAATGAAATACTGCATGTCCTCACTCATAGGTGGGTGTTGAACAATGAGAACACATGGACACAGGGAGGTGAGCACTACACACTGGGGTCTGTCAGGGGGAACAGAGGAGGGACAGCGGTGGGTGGAGAGTTGGGGAGAGATAGCATGGGGAGAAATGCCAGATATAGGTGATGGGGAGGAAGGCAGCAAATCACACTGCCATGTGTGTACCTATGCAACTACCTTGCATGTTCTTCACATGTACCCCAAAACCTAAAATGCAATAAAAAATAAAATAAAATACATATGCATGTTTTAAAATACTTCCTAATAAAAACACAAGGATGATGTTTGTGTTTTTTGCTTTTATACAATTCTAGGCCATTTTTCAGAAATATAGACCGAAGTTTAATAATATCTCTTCTCTCTCCAAATTTGGCTGCTTCTTTGTTTAAAAGTTTTTTATTTTCTCATAACCTAGAGAAAATAACCTATGAGAAAACCATGGAAAAATAAACATATTTTCTCGTGTTTCTAAACATGTCTTTGATTTTGACTTAAAGTGACATTGTAGTCCCAAGATCAAGTGAAAAGGAAAGAGACTCCCATTTGAATTAATCATATAGCCTCCTTGATTTATTCTTCAAAGAAGTAAATTCCACACTGACACAGGGCAATCAACTTTAATACCTCTCTCTTGCCCTGCAAATGTAAATATTTTACAGATAACAGTGCTGATGCTGTTTGATCAGGTGGTAGGCCCAAACAAGTTCTCAAAAGCAAATCATTTGACAGTGTGTGTGCTGAGTTGCTGCAATCCTGTTTTGCAGTTCTGCCAGTGACCCTGGAATTCCCAGATTCTGTGGATGAAGCTTGTGTTTTTACAGAGCTTCAACTCAAACAACTAACATGATTGGATAACAGGTAAAGAAGGTTCTCCTGCTGTGGAAAGTAAAAAGATAGCCTTTACTTTCTGGTCAGATCTACCCTGAAGTTCAGAGTGTTGCTTTGCATCCTTACTGTTAGTCTCCAGCACTCAGTTTTGAACAGCGTTGGGCACCCAAAAGAGAGCCAGGAAAGGTATGATGACATAAGTTATTTTATTTGAAAGCTCGACTGGCTGCAGCTTGGGAAAATGGGCAGTCTTGGGTAAGTTACATTAGTACCAAAATTGCAGATACTTAGCCACCATCATACCTGGAGACAGTAATAGAATGAAAAGGTACTGAAGATCCCTTTCCAGACCTATCAGTCTGTGTGTGTGCTCAGAGGTATTCTGTTGTGAGGCAAACCTATGTTTTCAGACAGTCCAATGTTTACAATATCATTTGAAGCACTACAGATCTTAGTGAATTCTCCTTTTGTGCTTGCTAATGTCTGTGAATAACCCTTAAACTTACCCAAAACACATGATCCCTGCATAAATGACACCATGATAACAACAGTGAGCCAGAAGGCTAAAAATATGGCATAAACATTAGCTAAAAAGAGTAATTTTATTTATACTACATAGCAAATCTGACTGCATTTGATATGCTTTTAGGACAAAAAGAATGCAATATCCACGGTATTTGGCAGATAGACTTTAGAAAAGGCTTACATACCAAATTAATCTCTATCTCAGCTTCTAATTTTATTCTTTCGTGTTGAAGCAATATAATGATAATAGAAGTAGTGAAACTCAAGAGCTCACAATAAAATGTTGATTCCTTTAATATACTATACATTGGTCAAGTGTTTCATGTGAGTGCTTTCATATTCATTTCAGTATGCAGTTGTAGACGAGAAATCTCCAACACAGCTGGCTTTATAAGAGCAGACTCCCCTGCCTTTGCATTTTCTATCCCTCTCAATCCCTTCTTCTAACTGGTTATCTGTCAGTCTTTCTTGTTATACCCACCACGCTACTATTCTTCTTCGGGTTCAAAAGGTAACAACTAAATTTCCTGCATGAAGAACCTTTCCTTCATTGATCCTCCTCCTTTAACACTGTGATATGCTAAATAAGCTAACACATGAAGAATAAAGATGTGTTTCTTGTTTTTTTAAATAAAAGAATTATTTTTAAAAATTTATGTGTATATTTAAAAATAATCAGTGATATACTTACATGGGTCAACACTTAAAAAGTACAAAAGGATATCTAACCAAAACAATAAACTCCCACCTTTATCCTCTAGGGACTCATTTCCCCTTCTCAGATATAACTTTCTAAACAGCTTATGTATTTTTTCAAGGATATTTTGCTCATATACAGAGAAATACACATACACACATACTACATACACACATATAAGTGAACATCTCAAAACATATCTAAAATCCATAGAATATGTGTGTATATACTGTATATACATGTACATACATATATTTCTTTTCTTTTTTGTTTTTTATTAATTTTAAGTTCTGGGGTACATGTGCAGATCGTGCAGGATGGTTACATAGATATACACATGACATGGTGGTTTGCTGCATCCATCTCCCCATCATCTACATTAGGTGTTTCTCATAATGTTATCCCTCCCCAATCTCCCTACCCCCTGCTATCCCTCCCCTAGCTCCCCCACCCCCCAGCAGGCCCTGGTGTGCGATGTTCCCCTCCCTGCGCCCATGTGTTCTCATTGTTCAGCACCCGCTTATGAATGAGAACATGCACTGTTTGGTTTTCTGGTCTTGTGTCAGTTTGCTGAGAATGATGGTTTCCAGATTCAATTATGTCCCTGCAAAGGACATGAACTCATCCTTTTTTATGGCTGCATTATATTCAATGGTGTATACGTGCCATATTTTCTTTATCCAGTAAATCACTGATGGGCATCTGAGTTGGTTCCAAGTCTTTGCTATTGTAAAAGCGCCGCAATGAACTTATGTGTGCATGTGTCTTTATAATAGAATGATTTATAATTCTTTGGATATATACCCAGTAATGGGATTGCTGGGTCAAATGGTATTTCTATTTCTAGATCCTTGAGGAATTGCCACACTGTTTTCTGCAATGGTTGAACTAATTTACACTCCAACCAACAGTGTAAAAGCATTCCTATTTCTCCATATCCTCTCCAGCATCTGTTGTCTCCAGATAGTTTAATGATCACCATTCTAAATGGCGTGAGTTGGTATCTCAATGTCGTTTTGATTTGCATTTCTCTAATGACCAGTGATGATGAGCATTTTTTCTGTTAGTTGGCTGCATAAATGTCTTCTTTCGAAAAGTGTCTGTTCATATCATTCACCCACTTTTTGATGGGGTTTTTTTCTTGTAAATTTGTTTTGGTTCTTCATAGATTCTGGATATAAGCCCTTTGTCAGATATGTAGCTTGCAAAAATTTTTTCCCATTCTGTTGGTTGCCGGTTCACTCTAATGATAGTTTCTTTTGCTGTACAGAAGCTCTTAAGTTTAATTAGATCCCATTTGTTTATTTTGGCTTTTGTTGCCAATGCTTTTGGTGTTTTAGTCATGAAATCCTTGCCTATACCTATATCCTGAATGGTATTGACTACGTTTTCTTCTAGGGTTTTTATGGTGGTTGGTCTTATGTTTAAATCTTTAATTCATCTGGAGTTAATTTTGTATAAAATGTAAAGAAGGCATCCAGTTTCAGCTTTCTGCATATGGCTAGCCAGTTTCCCAACATCATTTATTAAATATGAATCCTTTACCCATTGCTTATTTTTGTCAGGTTTATCAAAGATCAGGTGGTTGGACATTACTTTCAAGGCCTCTGTCTATTCCATTGGTCTATATTTCTGTTTTGATACCAGTACCATGCTGTTTTTATTACTGTAGACTGCAGTATAGCTTGAAGTCAGGTAGCATGATACCTCCAGCTTTTTTTTTTTTTCTTATGATTGTCTTGGTTATGTGGACTCTTTTTTGGTTCCATATGAAGTTTAAGATGGTTCTTTCCAGTTCTGTGAAGAAGGTCAATGGTAGCTTGATAGGGATAGCACTGAATCTATAAATTACTTTGGGCAGTATGGCCATTTTCACGATATTGATTCTTCCTAGCCATGAGCATGGAATGTGTTTTTCCAACTGTTTGTGTCCCCTCTTATTTCCTTGAGCAGTGGTTTGTAGTTCTCCTTGAAGAGGTCCATCATGTCCCTTGCTAGTTGTATTCCTAGGTATTTTGTTCTCTTTGTAGCAATTGTGAATGGAAGTTCACTCATAATTTGGCTCTCTGTTTGTCTGTTACTGGTGTATAGGAATAATTGTGATTTTTGGACACTGATTTTGTATCTGGAGACTTTGCTGAAGTTACTTATCAGCTTAAGGAGATTTTGGGCTGAGACAATGGGGTCTTCTAAATATACAATCATGTCATCTGCAAATAGAGACAGGTTGACTTCCTCTTTTCCTAATTGAATACTGTTATTTCTTTTTCTTGCCTCATTGCTCAGGCCAGAACTTCTAATACTACATTAAATAGGAGTAGTGAGTGAGGGCACCCTTGTCTTGTGCCAGTTTTCAAAGGGAATGCTTCCAGTTTTTGCCCATCCAGTATGATATTGGCTGTGGGTTTGTCATAAATAGCTCTTATTATTTTGAAATACATTTTACCAATACCTAGTTTATTGAGAGTTTTTAGCATAAAGGGCTGTTGAATTTTGTCCAAGGCCTTTTTTGTCTATTGAGATGATTATATGGTTTTTGTCTTTGGTTCTGTTTATGTGATAGATTACATGATACACTTGTATATGTTGAACCAGCCTTGCATCTGGGGGATGAAGCTGACTTGATTGTAATGGACAAGCTTTTTGATGTGCTGTTGGATTTCACTTGCCAGCATTTTATTGAAGATTTTCACATCAATGTTCATCATGGATATTGGCCTGATATTTTCTTTTTCAGTTGTGTTTCTGCTGGGTTTTGGTATCAGGATGATGTTGGTCTCATAAAATGAGTTAGGGAGGATTCCCTCTTTTTGTATTGTTTGGAATAGTTTCAGAAGCAATGATACCAGCTCCTCTTTATACCTCTGGTAGAATTCAGGTGTGAACCTGTTTGGTCCAGAACTTTTTGTGGTTGGTAGGCTATTAATTGCTGCCTCAATTTCAGACCTTGTTATTGGTCTACTCAGGGATTCAGCTTCTTCCTGGTTTATTCTTGGGAGGGTGTAAGTGTCCAGGAATTTATCCATTTCTTCTAGATTTACTGGTTTATGTGCATAGAGGTGTTTGTAGTAATCTCTGATGGTAGTTTGTATTTCTGTAAAATTGGTGATGATATCCCCATTATCATTTTTTATTGCATCTATCTGATTCTTCTCTCTTTTCTTTTTTATTAGTCTGGCCAGCAGTCTATTTTGTTGATCTTTTCAACAAACCAGCTTCTGGATTTATTGATTTTTTGAAGGTTTTTTTGTGTCTCTATCTCCTTCAGTTCTGCTCCGATCTTAGTTATTTCTTGTCTTCTGCTAGCTTTTGAATTTGTTTGATCTTGCTCCCCTAGTTCTTTTAATTGTGACATTAGGGTGTTGATTTTAGATCTTTCCTCATTTCTCATGTGGGCATTTAGTGTTATAAATTTCCCTCTAGACACTGCCTTAAATGTGTCCCAGAGATTCTGGTACATTGTGTCCTTGTTCTCATTGATTTCAAAAAATATCTTTATTTCTGCCTTTATTTCATTATTTATCCAGTAGTCATTCAGGAGCAGGTTGTTCAGTTTCCATGTAGTTGTGTGGTTCTGAAAGAGTTTCTTAGTCCTGAGTTCTAATTTGATTGCACTGTGGTCTGAAAGACTAGTTGGTATGATTTTTGTTCTTTTGCATTTGCTGAGGAGTTATTTACTTCCAATTATGTGGTCAATTTTAGAGTAAGTGCAATATGGTGCTGAGAAGAATGTATATTCTGTGAATTTGGGGTGAAGATTTCTGTAGATGTCTATTAGGTTCACTTGGTCCAGATCTGAGTTCAAGTCCTGGATATTTTTGCTAATTTTGTCTCATTGATCTGTCTTATAATGACAGTGGAGTCTTAAAGTCTCCCACTATTATTGTGTGGGAGTCTAAGTCTCTTTGTACATTGTTAAGAACTTGTTTTATGTAACTGGGTGCTCCTCTATTGGGTGCATATATATTTAGGATAGTTAGCTCTTCTTGTTTCATTGTTCCCTTTACCATTATGTAATGCCCTTCTTTGTCTCTTTTGATCTTTGTTGGTTTTAAGTCCATTTTATCAGAGACTAGGATTGAAACCCCTGCTTTTTTTTTTAATCTCCATTTGCTTGCTAAATTTTCCTCCATCCCTTTATTTTGAGCCTATGTGTGTCTTTGCACATGAGATGGGTCTCTTAAATACAGCACACTGATGGGTCTTGACTCTTTATCCTATTTGTCAGTCTGTGTCTTTTGACTGGGGCATTTAGCCCATTTACATTTAAGGTTAATATTGTTATATGTGAATTTGATCCTGCCATTTTGATACTAGCTGGTTGTTTTGCCCATTAGTTGATAAAGTTTCTTCATTGTGCCAATGGACAATGCGCATTTGGTATGTTTTTGCAGTGGCTGGCACTGGTTGTTCCTTTCCATCTTTAGTGCTTCCTTCAGTAGCTCTTGTAAGGCAGGCCTGGTGGTGATGAAATCTTTCAGCAATTATTTGTCCATAATGGATTTTATTTCTCCTTCACTTAAGAAGCTTAGTTTGGATGGATATGAAATTCTAGGTTGAAAGTTCTTTTCTTTAAGGATGTTGAATATTGGCCCCCACTCTCTTCTGGCCTGTAGGATTTCTGCCAAGAGATCCACTGTGAGTCTGATGGGCTACCTTTCTGGGTAATCTGACCTTTCTCTCTGGCTGCCTTTAGTGTGTTTCCTTCATTTCAACTCTGGTGAATTTGATGATTATGTGCCTTGGGGTTGCTGTTCCTGAGGAATATCTTTGTGGTGTTCTCTGTATTTCCTGAATTTGAATGTTGGCCTGCCTTGCTAGGTTGGGAAAGTTCTCCTGGATAATATCCTGAAGAGTTTTCTCCAACTTGGTTTCATTCCCCCTGTCACATTTAGGTACACCTATCAAATGTAGATTCCGTCTTTTCACATAATCCTATATTTCTTGGAGGCTTTGTTCATTTATTTTCACTCTTTTCTCTCTAATCTTGCCTTCTCATTTTATTTCATTGAGTTGATCTTCAGTCTCTGATATCCTTTCTTCTGCTTGATCGATTTGGCTACTGAAACTTGTGTATGCTTTGCAAAGTTCTCGTGCTGTGTTTTTCAGCTCCATCAAATCATTCATGTTCTTCTCTAAGCTGGTTATTCTAGTCAGCATTTAATCTAACTTTTTTTCAAGGTTCTTAGTTTCTCTGCATTAGATTAAAACATGCTCCTTTAGCTCAGAAAAGTTCGTTATTATCCACCTTCTGAAGTTTGCTTCTGTCAATTTGTCAAACTCATTCTCCATCTAGTTTTGTGTTCTTGTTGGTAAGGAGTTGTTATCCTTTGGAGGAGAAGAGGCGTTCTGGTTTTTGGTGATTTTAGCCTTTTTGCACTGGTTTCTTCCCATCTTCCTGGATTTATCTACTTTTGGTCTTTGAAGTTGGTGACTTTCGGATGGTGTCTCTGAGTCGACATCCTTTCTGTTGATGTTGAGGCTATTTCTGTTTTCTGCCGCAGGACTGCTGGAGGCCCACTCCAGACCCGTGGGGGCTGCAGAACAGCAAGGATTGCTGCCTATTCCTTCCTCTGGTAACTTTGTCCCAGAGGGGTACCTTCCAGATGTCAGCCAGAGCTCTCCTGTATGAGATGTCTCTTTGGATATATACGGGTCAGGGAGCTGCTTGAGGAGGGAGTCTGTCCCTTATCAGAGCTCAAGTGCTGTCCTAGAGCTCCATTGCTCCCTTCTGAGCTGCTGGGCAGGGAGGTTTAAGCCTGTTGCCACAGAACTCACAAACACTCCTTTTCCCAAGTGCTTTGTCCTGGGAAGGTGGGGCTTTACTTCTAAGTCGCTGATGGGCTGCTGTCTTTTTTCAGAGATGTCCTGACCAGCAAGGAGGGAGTCTAGTCACAGTGTGCCTACAGAGGCCTTACTGAGCTGCTGCAGTCTCTGCCCAGCTGCTGTGTAAACTTCTGTGTGATTTTGTTTACACAGGCAAGGTTAGAACTGCCTCAGTAATGGCGGACACCCCTCCCACTACTGAGCTTGACCATCTCAGGTTGAGCTCAAACTGCTGTGCTGGCTGCAAAAAGCCAGTGGGTCTCAGTTTAGTGGTCTTTGTGGTGGTGGGACCCATAAAGCCAGATTGCTTGGCTCCCTGCTTTCAGCCCCCTTTTTTCTCAGGGGAATGAGTGATTCTGTCTTGCAGGCGTTTGAGATGCTGGCTAAAATGGCCACCCAGTTTTGTGTTGGAAACCTGTGACACTGGTGTTTTTGACACCAGTGAAAATCTCCTGGTTTGCAGGATGTAAAAACCTTGGGAAAAGCACAGTATCTGAGCTGGAGTTCTGGAATGTCTGGAAAAGTCCTTGATAGCTTCCTTTGGGTAGAAGGGGGAGTTCTCCAGCATGTTGCACTTCCCGAGGTCAACACCCCACCCTGCCTTGGTTTGTCCTTCTTGGGCTAAACCCCTGTCCAATTAATCCCATTGAGATGAACCTGGTACCTTGGTTGGAAATGAGGAGATCACTCGCCTTCTGCATCTCTTTTGCTGGGAACTAGGCTCTGGAGAGGTTCCTATTTGGCTATCTTGGTGGAAGTCTCCTGTTTCTTGTTTTTGAGGATGTTGTTGTGCCAGCCAAAATAGTGCTTTCTTCTTGACCTCTAATGCCCTTCTCTTGGCTGGGAAGACTACAGCAGCTTCTTTAAGTCCCTTTCTAAGGTTATAACTGACAGCTAAGTTCATCTACCTATTATAAGTAGACAGGTTATTTTTTAAAATATAGTACTCACCATTTTCTTGTCCTGCAAAAATAGACTTTGCTATACTCTAGAACCCAAATATTTACTCAATCCTAGGGTGTATTAGGGTGTAGCATATTAAAACCCAATTTGTGAGTTTTTGTTTCTCTATAGCTTACAGAAAAGCACTTTCAGCATTTCTGGATCGTGACAATATTCCCACATGCTTTATTTGATTAAGTACTCTTTACGAATATTAGTAAAGATGCTAAACATAGCTATAGAAATAATTATGTTTTCTTAGGTGGGCCTTTCCTTCTTTTCAAAAAAATTAGCAGGTTTGAAACCTTATACAAAAGTATTAAAATATAAACTTCAGGGCTCTTGGTCTGCCCAAGTGACTTCATGCCCTACTTGTCCCCAAGCCTTCTATGACTAACATGCCATGCCCCTCTCTAATTTGTTGGCCTATTGCACTTTATTCAATTTGTTTTTTATTCCTGCCTTGCTCCTGCAAAAATTCAAGGCTTTCTACAAGAAAAGATCCTAATGCCATACTAAAAGAGCAGGTAAATGCACTAGAACTAAGAAAATGCCATGAATCACATATGTGTGGGTCTCTGCCATATGTTTAGATTAAATAACAAAGCTAAGCACATAGTAAATGCACACTAACTATTTAAGGCAAAGTCACAACTGGGGACATTTTGACATAGCCTCAATAGCAACTTGAGGACATAATTTAGCTCTAGTTTGTGGCTGCCAATGTAAGAGGGTGATTGATGTATTACTGAGCTCTCATTATCTAGGAAGAGAAAGCACACCACTGGCTCCTTGAAAAAGCAATATTTTTTTCTAGCATTCAATTCTAAGAGGAGTAATTATGTGGCTCTTTATATGAGGAACACTGGACAAAATAATGGACACAGTCTCCAATAATAGTTTTACAAATGATGCAGAAACATTTTTCCTAACACTGTTTCCTACATATTGATACTCAATTAAAGCAAAAAGCAAAATATTAAGTCATATTTCAGTAAATGTGTTTTTTTCAGGGAGCACAATGTATTTATTCAACAGTTATTTTGAGATAAACTGAAGGATATACTGAGATAAACTGAAGGGTGACTATACATTTTTGTTTATCCTAGGAAGTCCCAGTTTACATCCCTTGTCTTGGGGTTAATTAATACAGCCCCCTTTCCCTTGCAAGCTTTTTCTGGTTTTAATAATAAATCTATTTCCAACCTACCTACGATGGATTTTATATATATATACATATATATATATATATATGAAGATGACTAAGAAAGTGTTGGTTTCCTAAAGGAGGACAGAGTTTACCAGCAGAGGCAATAACTGGCTAATACATTAAATGAGATGAATTCTAAGAATATGTACAAAGAAGAGAAAGCAACTACTAAAAAATGTTAGCAAAAGCTTGATAAAAGAGATGATGTTAGGCCTCTTCTATGCTATACTCTAGAACCCAAATATTTACTCAATATTGGGAAACACCCTAGATTGAAAGTTTTCCCATGATAACAGGGACCTTGTTAGTTCATCAGCATATTTCTCAAAACCTAGCTAACAGGCATTTGAAAATACTTGAGGGGAGGACTCAAGATGGTGCGGTGAGAAAAACCCAGAACTGAAGCTCTCGGTGAATACGTGGAGAGAACGAGTCAGGGCCACATTTCCAGACGGATCTTTGTTGCCCACAGAACAGGAAAATTCCAGGTATAAAAGAGATGCGGGATGCCAGGCAGAGGTTTTGGCTGGCGATGTAGCGCAGTGGCGCTACACAGCACTCCGCACAAAGAGCACTGGTCTGGGTGCCCTGTTAAACCGGCAATCAGAGACTTGAGAAGGCTGAACTTGAGACTGAATGGGACATGGACAGTGAACCAGCCCAGGAGATTCCAGGGAAGCAGCATTTGGGGTAGCGCAGTGGGACAAACAAAACAGCAATTCCAAACACTCCGGGCATCCGGGTGCAGGCACAGCTGAACCCAGGACGGTGCAGCTCCGTGGGGGAGGGGCATCCACCATTACCGAGGCAATCTGCCCCTACTGTGGTAAACACCCATTGCTGATGCAGCCTGCCATTGCCGAGGCAACCCGCTACAACAGAGAGACTATGCCACAGGGCGTAGCCCATGGCCACAGGGCGGAGACCGCAGCAGAAGGGCATAGCCTGCAGCAACGGGGTGAACCTCACACCAGCAGGGTGGAGCCTCAGCAGGCAAATAGTGACTAGACTGCCTCCTAGCTGGGCAGGACAGCACAATGGACACTCACAAAGAAAGCCCCAACCCCCCCGAGACAGAGCATCTGAGAAAAAAGGTTTTTTTTTTTTTATGAGATCTGTTGCAGCAGAATTAAATGTAGCAGCCTAACAGCCCTGAATGAACAACAGAGCTCACAGCTCAGCAATTGAGCTCCTATAAAGTACAGACTGTCTCCTCAAGCAGCTCCCTGACCCCTCTATATCCAAAAGACTGACATTTGGCAGGCATCATTCTGGGACAAATATAGCAGAAAAAGAAACTGGTAGCATCCCTCACTGTTCCGCAGCTGCTATAGGTGCACCCCAGACAAGCAGGGCCTGGAGTGGACCTCAGCAGTTGTACAGTGGAGGGGCTAGACTGGTAGAAGGAAAACCAAGTAACAGAAATACTTCATCGTCAACAACCTGGGTGTCCACTCAGAGACCCAACCGAAAAGTCAGCAACTACACAGACGACAGGTGGATAAATCCACAAAGATGGGAAGAAACCAGCACAAAAAGAAGAAAAACACCCGAAAGCAGAACAGCTTGCCTCCTAGAAAGGACCAAAACTCCTCACCAGCAAGGGAACAAAGCTGGACAGAGAATGACTGTGACGAAATGACGGAATTAGACATCAGAAGGTGGATAATGAGAAACTTTTGTGAGCTAAAAGAACATGTTTTAAATCAATGCAAAGAAACTAAGAACCTTGGAAAAGGATTTGAGAAAATGATAACAAGAATAGATAACTTAGAGAGGAATATGAATGAATTAAAAAAGATGAAAAACACAATACGAGAACTTCACGAAGCAAGCACAAGTTTCAACAGCCGAATTGACCAAGCAGAAGGAAGAATATCAGAAGTCAAAGATCAACTCAATGAAATTAAACAAGAAACCAAGATCAGAGAAAAAATTGCAAAAAGGAATGAACAAAGTCTCCAAGAAATGTGGGACTATGTGAAGAGACCTAACCTACGTATGATAGTTATACCAGAATGTGACAAAGAGAGATGAATCCAAGCTGGAAAATACTCTTCAAGATGTTATCCAGAAAAATTTCCCCCACCTAGCAAGACAGGCCAACACTCAAATGCAGAAAATACAGAGAATACCACAAAGATATTCCACAAAAGAGCAACCCCAAGGCACATAATCGTCAGAATCAACAAGGTTGAAATGAAGGAGAAAATTCTAAGGGCAGCCAGAGAGAAAGGTCGGGTCACCCACAAAGGGAAGCCCATCAGACTCACAGCAGATCTCTCGGCAGAAACGCTACAAGCCAGAAGAGAGTGGGGGCCAATATTCAACATTCTTAAAGAAAAGAACTTTCCACCCAGAATTTCATATCCAGCCAAACTGAGCTTCATAAGTGAAGGAAAAATAAAATCCTTTGCGAACAAGCAAGTACTCAGAGATTTTGTCACCACCAGGCCTGCTTAACAAGAGCTGAAAGAGGCACTACACATAGAAAAAAACAACCAGTACCAGCCATTCCAAAATCACACTAAATGCTAAAGAGCATCAACATAATGAAGAATCTACAACAACTAACGGGCAAAACAGCCAACTAGCATCAAAATGGCAGTATCAAATTCACACATAACAATATTACCCCTAAATGTAAATGGGCTAAATGCACCAATCAAAAGACACAGACTGGCAAATTGGATAAAAAGCCAAAACCCATCTGTGTGCCGTATCCAGGAAACCCATCTCACATGCAAGGATACACAAAGGCTCAAAATAAAGGGGTGGAGGAAGATTTACCAAGCAAATGGAGAGTAAAAAAAAGCAGGAGTTGCAATTCTCATCTCGGATAAAATAGACTTTAAAGCAACAAAGATCAAAAGAGAAAAAGAAGGTCATTACATAATGGTAAAAGGATCGATACAACAAGAAGAGCTATCGATCCTAAACATATATGGACCTAATACAGGAGCACCCAGATACATAAGGCAAGTTCTTAATGACTTACAAAGAGACTTAGACTCCCACACAATAATAGTGGGAGACTTTAACACTCCGCTGTCAATATTAGACAGATCAACCAGACAGAAAATTAACAAGTATATCCAGGGCTTGAACTCAGACCTGGAGCAAGCAAACCTGATAGACATTTACAGAACTCTCTACCCCAAATCAACAGAATGTACATTCTTCTCAGCACCACATCACACCTACTCTAAAATTGACCACATAATTGGAAGTAAAGCACTCCTCAGCAAATGCAAAACAACTGAAATCATAACAAACAGCCTCTCAGACCGTAGTGCAATCAAGTTAGAACTTAGAATTCAGAAACCAACCCAGAACCATACAGCTTCATGGAAACTGAACAACTGGCTCTTGAATGTTGACTGGATAAACAACGAAATGAAGGCAGAAATAAAGAAGTTCTTCGAAACCAACAAGAACGAAGACACAACATGCCAGAATCTCTGGGACACATTTAAAACAGTCTCTAGAAAAAAATATATACCAATAATTGCCCACATGAGGAGAATGGAGAGATCCAAAATTGACACCCTATCATCAAAATTGAAAGAGCTAGAGGAGCAAGATCAAAAAAACTCAAAACCCAGCAGAAGACAAGAAATAACTAAGATCAGAGCTGAACTGAAGGAGATAAAGACACGAAAAACCCTTCAGAAAATCAATAAATCCAAGAGCTGGTTTTTTGAAGAGATCAACAAAATAGACCACTAGCCAGACTGATTAAAAAGAAAAGAGAGAACAATCAAATAGATGCAATAAAAAATGATAAAGGGGAAATCACCACACATTCCACAGAAATTCAAACCATCATCAGAGTATATTACAAACAACTCTATGCACATAAACTAGTAAACCTGGAAGAAATGGATAAATTCCTGGACTCCTGTGTCCTCCCAAGCCTAAACCAGGAGGAAGCGGAAACTATGAGTAGACCAATAACAAGGTCAGAAGTCGAGGCAGCAATTAAGAGCCTACTACACAAAAAAGCCCAGGTCCAGATGGGTTCACAGCCGAATTCTACCAGACACACGAAGAGGAGCTGGTACCATTTCTTCTGAAACTATTCCAAATAATCCAAAAATCGGGAATCCTTCCCAAATCATTTTATGAGACCAACATCATCCTAATACCGAAACCTGGCAGAGACTCAACAAGAAAAGAAAACTTCAGGCCAATATCCATGATGAACATAGATGCAAAAATCTTCAATAAAATACTGGCAAACTGATTGCAACGGCACATCAAAAAACTTATCCATCATGATCAAGTAGGATTCATCCTGGGGATGCAAGCCTGGTTCAACATACACAAGTCTATAAACATAATTCACCACATAAACAGAACCAAAAGCAAAAACCACATGATTATCTCAATTGATGCAGAGAAGGCATTTGACAAAATTCAACAGCCCTTTATGCTAAAAACCGTCAATAAACTCGAAATCGATGGAACGTATCTCAAAGTAATAAAAGCTATTTACAACAAACCAACAGCCAATATCATACTGAATGGACAAATACTGGAAGCATTCCCTTTGAAATCTGGCACTAGACAAGGATCCCCTCTCTCACCACTCCTATTCAATATAGTACTGGAAGTTCTAGCCAGAGCAATCAGGCAAGTAAAAGAAATAAAGGGTATTCAAATAGAAAAGGAGGAAGCCAAATTGTCTCTATTTGCAGACAACATGATAGTATACCTAGAAGACGCCATTGTCTCAGCCCAAAAACTCCTGAAACTGATAAGCAACTTCAGCAAAGTCTCAGGATATAAAATCAATGTGCAAAAATCACAAGCATTCCTCTACACCAATAACAGACTTAAAGAAATCCAAATCAAGAACGAACTGCCATTCACAATTGCCACAAAAAGAATAAAATACCTAGGAATACAACTCACAAGGAATGTAAGGGACCTCTTCAAGGAAAACTACAAACCACTGCTCAACGAAATAAGAGAGGACACAAACAGATGGAGAAACATTCCATGTTCATGGTTAGGAAGAATTAATATTGTGAAAATGGCTATACTGCCCAAAGTAATTTACAGAATCAATGCTATCCCCATCAAGCTACCATTGACTTTCTTCACAGAACTGGAAAAAACCCCCATGAACTTCATATGGAACCAAAAGAGAGCCCGCATAGCCAAGTCAATTCTCAGCAAAAAGAACACAGCGGGGGGCATCACACTACCGGATTTCAAACTATACTACAAGGCTGCAGTAATCAAAACAGCATGGTACTGGTACCAAAACAGAGATATAGACCAATGGAACAAAACAGAGGCAGTGGAGGCAACACAACATATCTACAACCATACAATCTTTGATAAACCTGACAAAAACAAGCAATGGGGAAAGGATTCCTTGTTTAACAAATGGTGTTGGGAAAACTGGCTAGCCATGTGCAGAAAGCAGAAACTGGACCCCTTCCTGACACCTTACACTAAAATTAACTCCAGATGGATTAAAGACTTATACATAAGACCTGGCACCATAAAAACCCTAGAAGGAAATCTAGGCAAAACCTTCCAGGACATAGGAGTAGGCAAGGACTTCATGACCAAAACACCAAAAGCATTGGCAACAAAATCCAAAATATACAAATGGGACCTAATGAAACTCCACAGCTTCTGTACGGCAAAAGAAACAGTCACTAGAGTGAATTGGCAACCAACAGAATGGGAAAAAATTTTTTCAGTTTACCCATCTGACAAAGGGCTGATATCCAGAATTTACAAAAAACTCAAACAGATTTACAAAAAAAAAAAACAAGCCCATTCAAAAATTGGCAAAGGATATGAACAGACACTTTATGAAAGAAGACATATATGAGGCCAACAATCATATGAAAAATTGCTCATCGTCACTGGTCATCAGAGAGATGCAAATCAAAACTACATGGAGATACCATCTCATGCCAGTTAGAATGGCGATCATTAAAAAATCTGGAGACAACAGATGCTGGAGAGGATGTGGAGAAATAGGAACACTCTTACACTGTTGGTGGGAGTGTAAATTAGTTCAACCATTGTGGAAGACAGTGTGGCGATTCCTCAAGGCCTTAGAAATAGAAATTCCATTTAACCCAGCAATTCCATTACTGGGTATATATCCAAAGGCCTATAAATCGTTCTACTATAAGGACACATGCACATGAATGTTCATTGCAGTACTGTTTACAATAGCAAAGACCTGGAATCAACCCAAATGCCCACTGATGATGGACTGGATTGGGAAAATGTGGCACATATACACCATGGAATATTATGCAGCAATCAGAAATGATGAGTTTGTGTCTTTTGTAGGGACATGGATGAATCTGGAGAACATCATTCTCAGCAAATTGACACAAGAACAGAAAATGAAATACCGCATATTCTCACTTATAGGCAGGTGATGAAAAACGAGAACACATGGACCCAGGGAGGGGAGTACTAAAATGGACAGATGGAGGGGAGTACTAAACACTGGGGTCTATTGGGGGGAAAAGGGGAGGGCCAGCGGTTGCGGGGGGGCTGGGGAGGGATAGCCTGGGGAGAAATGCCAAATGTGGGTGAAGGGGAGAAAGGAAGCAAAACACACTGCCATGTGTGTACCTATGCAACTGTCTTGTGTGTTCTGCACATGTACCCCAAAACCTAAAATGCAATAAAAAATTAAAAAAAAAGAAAATACTTGAAATATGAACAGATGACTTTATTCTAAGCACTCAACTGATGTCCAGAATGTAGCTTTCCAAGAGAGGATCAGACCTTAGATAATCTCCAAAAGGATAAATATAAGCATGTTCTGTAGAGTATCTTACTCTCAAACATTAGTTGTCACCCCTAGAATTTGTAGGCATTAGTAAAAAATTTAAAATGGAGCCCACTATTGAGGATCAGATTTCAATCTGTGATGGAGCTGCACTTGACATTCGTTTACTCCTGGAAATGCTTTCTTCCCTTGGCTTCTGGAACCTGAGACTCTCGGCTCTTTTCATGCCTTACTGGATACTCTGCTTATTTTTCTTGGCTGTTTTTCTCACCTTCCTGACCAATAGACATTGGGGTGATCAGAAACAGACTAAAGGCATCTTCTTTGCTCTATCACACTCACTCTATTGGATTCCTTATTTAGGCTTATGGTTTTAAATAAATCTGTACGGTTATGAGTTCCAAATTCATATATTCATGCATCTCCTGAATTCTAGACTCATATCCAACAGTTACTCAGTATCTCCACTTATATGTCTAATTTTATATTCATTTTCTATTGCTGCTATCACAAATTATCACAGTCACTGTCTTGTAACAAAACAATTGTGTGTGTGTGTGTGTGTGTGTGTGTGTTGAGACAGGGTCTCACTCTGTTGCCAAGGCTGGAGTGCAGTGGCATGATATCGGCTCACTGCAGCTTTGACCTCCCAGGCTCAAGCAATCCTCCCACCTCAGTCTCCTAAGTAGTTGGGACTACAGGTGTACCACTACACCCAGCTAATTTTTGTGTATGTTTTTGTAGAGACAAAATCTCACCTTGTCGCCCAGGCTGGTCTCAAAGTTTTGGGCTCAGGCAATCCACCCACTTTGGCCTCCTAAAGTGCTAGGATTATAGGCATGAGCCACTGAGCCTGGCCTAAAATTTTATTTTCTAACAGTTAGGGAGGTTGTAAGTCTGAAGTAAGTCTTACAGGTTTAAAATCAAGGTGCTGGTAAAGCTGGTTCTTTCTGGAACTCCTCTCTTGCTTGTACACCCAAAATGCAATCTATCAACAAATCTCATTGGCTCCGTTTTCAAAACAGACCTACTCTCCAACAACTTCCCATCACTTCCACTGTTCTCACTCAGTCCAAGTGACCATCAGCTTTCACGTGGGGTACTGCAGTAGTTTCCTGTGTCCCTGTTTCAGCCCTTGCCATCCTTCAGATTGTTTAAAAAATGGAAGACATGATCTTGGTCAGGGAGACTGTTGGTGAGGGCGAAAGTTGAATCATTATTTATTTAGCTTATGACTAAAGAAGCCTCAAGTTGTCTATAGAATAGGGAATTGAACCTCAAAAAGGCTGAACAAGTTAGCCAAAAAGTCTTTATCCAATTACATCAGCTGACTTATTGAAGGAAAGGTGGTGCATCCAATGGCTTTAGGAACTGGTAGCAACAACAGCCCTGGAGAAAGGAGAGAAGAGATTGAGACATCAGGAGAAGGAAAAAACAGCTTAGAGAGACTGATTACAGTGAGGGTCGTGATGATGTGATGAAGGAAGCTTGTGGAGAATCCAGATCCTGGGGACCAGGGTATCTTCAAGATGAAGAGACAGGGCCTCTAATGGCACTATATTCCCTGGAAAGCAAAACCAACAATCACAGCATTGAAAGTATAGAAGCTGAGCTTCCATTGGATAGGAGGCAGGGGTGCTGTGAGAGGGTAAGCACTATTTTCCATTCAGATGGAGCATTTATATGAAGAAAACTCCATGCCTATGTCTCTCTATAGACTTCTCCCCTGCACTCTACACTTAAAATATTTTGTTATCTTAATAACTTTAGGGGTACATTAATTTTTCATTACATGGATGAATCGTATAGCAGTGAAGCCTGGGATTTTAGTGCACTTTTAACCTGAATAGTATACATTGTACCCAACAGGTAGTTTTTTATCCTTCATTCACCTGCCACTCTCCCCCTTTCTGAGTCTCCAATGTCCATGATACCACTCCATATGTCTTTGCATATCCATGGCTTAGCTCTGACTTATAAGTGAGAACATGTGGTATTTGGTTTTCCATTCCTGCATTACCTCACTTAGAATAACAGCCTCCAGTTCCATCCAAGTTGCTGCAGAAGATACTATTTCATTCCTTTTTATGACTGAGTAGTATTCCATGGTATATACGTACCACATTTTCTTTATCCAGTCATCTACTGATGGGCATTTAGGTTGATTCCATAACTTTGCAATTGTAAACCATGATGTGATAAACATACATGTACAGGTGTCTTTTTGATATAATGACTTCTTTTCCTTTGGGCAGATACCTAGTAGTGGGATTGCTGGATAAAATGGTAGATATACTTTTATTTCTTTGAGAAATGTCCATACTGTTTTCCTAGAGGCTTTACTAATTTACATTCCTGCCAGCAGTGTATGAGTTCCCTTTTCTCTACATTCATAACAGCATCCATTACTTTTTTATTATTAAATAATGGCCATCCTCGCAGGGGTAAGGTGATATCTCATTGTGGTTTTTATTTGCATTTTCTTGATGATTAGTGATGTTGATAATATTTTCATATGTTTGTTGGCCATCTGTATATTTTCTTTTGAGAAATGTCACTTGATTCCTCTATTTCTCTCATATTGCATACACAATCCACAATCATTAAGGTTGTTTCCTTAAAACATTATCTGCAGCCTGACAACTTGCTATGCCTTCCACAGCTATCATCTTCTTCCAAACTACCATCATGTCTTTCCTAGACTAATATCTTTCTTCCGTTTTGGTTCCCCTTTAGTCTCTTGTCAACCCAGCAGCCAGAATGATTATTTTAGAAAGTTAATTCAGATCATGTTTCTCCTACGCTCTCTCCTTTCATGCTACATTTCAAGCACATTGGCTTCCTCCTTTTCCCCTCAATGTCAAGCATGGTCTCCAGCAGCACCTTTGCAACAACTCCTCACCTTCCCTCCAATACTCTCCTCCAGACACCCATGTAGCTCTCTTCTTTATCCTTTTCAGGTCTTAACCAAATGTTACCACCTCCATAAAGTCTGCCTTGTTCCCCTATATCAAAAATTAAAACAGCCCCATTCTCACATACTCTGTCTCTGGTCCCAATCTTATCTTTCTCCTCAGCAGTTATTTTCATCTAACATACTATTTTACTTATTTATCCAATTTATTATCAGTCTTGATTGACTAGAATGGAAGCAAGATGAGGGCAAACCCCAAAACACTGCCTGGCACATAGTAGGCTCTCAGTAAACATATGCTAAGTGAATGAATAAATATATGCGTGTGTGTGTGTTTAAAAACATATGTGTATATGTTTGCATATGTGAACCCATGCAAGGATGTAACTAGATGCCATTTTGGATGATAGTGATAGTGGTGAAGAAGATGATGATGATGATGATGATGATGATGATGTGGTTACTCATGTTCTTTATAAAATAACATCAGTTTTTCAGAACCTGTTTTTCTGTTTTGCTTTTTAAAAAAACTTTCTCAAGAAAGCCTAGGGGTCCACAATTAAGGTTATTAGCTGAATTTTTAGTGTGTATATTATCAAGCACTTAATAATATACAGATGTTTCAACATATATTATAAATGCTAACAACAAATACTTTCCAGAAGGATATATATAGAGAGAGTGATTTTTTAAGTGGCCATAAATTATCAAACTACAAGTGAAACTTCAAAGGTCCCTTCAATAATGGAAAAATAAGATACTCTTATTTTGGAGGTTAGGTGGCAAAAGTCTTCTCCTTCTCAGGTAAAAATAGGGCTGAATATATTCTCAGCAGACTCTATGTCATCATCATTTTGTTATCAAAGATGAGACTCTCCTATATGTCAGACTTGCCAAAGAGGGTGAACAACAGTAACTGAATTGACAACACAGAATTTTTAAAATGTTAAATATATAATATTTTAAAACTGTATCTTTGTTGTGCTAAAGTTAGTACATCATGAGACTTATAATGCATGTGTAATCATTAAGACTCAATTACAGTAACTAATAAACGTGTCCTGGGACTACTTAGATCTTTACCAATTGCTTCACATATTTTGTAATTTTTAAAGTATTCAGGCAAGATGAGGAAAATAATAAACAGATGAGTCAATTTAGCTTTGAGAAGAGTTAACATAATTTAATAGGTATAGTTTAGATAAAAAGAGGCTAAGGAATTATAGTAATTAGAAAAAAAATCCAAATAGGTAACTGTGTTGAACTAAGGAAGGTGAAGAAAAACAATTTCCTTCATCCGAAAGTGGTAATAAGTAGCAGCAATAATCATCTAAAGGTGGAAGAAGAAAATAGCTATGGTAGAAAACAGCAGCAAATATGTTGGGAATAATGATCATTCTGGGGAGCCATGTGAAGACCACTCACAGGATACTGAACACTAGAATTTTTCAAGGTGGGTTGAATAAAAACATTAGGCACTCAGACCTCTCTTCTAGTGTTTCTTTGGATATCTGTGTTTTTCATCAAGGGCATCATTGGTGTTTAAAGGATGTGCAAATGACTAGGGCAATCATGTTGAAAAGGTAGTCAGTCTCAGAGAGGGGTGGACACTACAGTTCCACGTCTATAGTGATTGCCACTGAGCAGCAAAAGAAGGTGATGTACAGATGCCAAAGACATTTGATGCACGTCTCAGCCATAAGGTAAACGTTATTAGGCAAGTTACTTAATTACTCTGAGCCTTAGTTTACTCATTTGTAAAATGAGTAACAGTTGTTTTGCAGGTTTATTCTAAGGCAGGAAGTCCTATTTGGGGGGGATTGACACACTTGTAGGAGATCTGTGAACTTGAATGAGGAAAAATTACACCTTTATTTTTACTAACTTCTAAGTAAAGTTTAGAATTTCTTTTAATTATGAATGTAAGCAACACACTTCAGTAGTATTAGCAGGACCTGTCACTTTGTTGCCAGTAGAAATCATAGATATTTTCATGTCACATTAGACTTGTTGCAGAAATCACAACGTATTCTTTATGTTCATCACTGCTTTGACATCATAGTGATAATTAAATAATCCTTCAAGATCCTGTTAAATTTATTCAAGAAACCACATATATAACTATATTGCAAATTTAGCTTAAAATTTTTGGTATTTTTTTTTTTTTGAGGCGGAGTTTCACTCCTGTTACCCAGGCTGGAGTGCAATGGCACGATCTCGGCTCACTGCAACCTCTGCCTCCCGGGTTCAGGCAATTCTCCTCCCTCAGCCTCCTGGGAGTAGCTAGGATTACAGGCTCGTGCCACCATGCCCAGCTAATTTTTTGTATTATTAGTAGAGACAGGGTTTCACCATGTTGACCAGGATGGTCTCGGTCTCCTGACCTCGTGATCCACCCGCCTCAGCCTCCCAAAGTGCTGGGATTACAGGCTTGAGCCACCGCGCCCCGCCCAGTAACTATATTTTAATAAAATTCATAGCCTTGTAATACTATGCATTTTATTTTATGCATTCGAAAATCTGGTTTCACCAGATTGCTAAAGTGGTCCATGGCACGGCAATGATCAAGAACCTCTGTTGGACAAATGGTAGCGTTGTTAGTAAGGTAATAACAGTGATGATGATAATCATTCACAATGTTATTATTATTATTATTTTTTAATTGCATTTTAGGTTTTGGGGTACATGTGCAGAACGTGCAAAATAGTTGCATAGGTACACACATGGCAGTGTGTTTTGCCGCCTTCCTGCCCTTCACCCACATTTGGCATTTCTCGCCAGGCTATCCCACCTCAGTTTCCCCCCTCACCGCTGTCCCTCCCAATTCCCCCCAACAGACCCCAATGTGTAGTACTCTCTTCCCTGTGTCCATGTGTTCTCACTGTTCCTCACCCGCCTATGAGTGAGAATATGCGGTATTTCATTTTCTGTTCTTGTGTCAGTTTGCTGAGAATGAGGTTCTCCAGATTCATCTATCTCCCTACAAAGGATGCGAACTCATCATTTTTGATTGCTGCACAGTATTCCATGGTGTATATGTGCCACATTTTCCCAGTCCAGTCTATCATCAATGGGCTTCTGGGTTGGTTCCAGGTCTTTGCTATTGTAAACAGTGCTGCAATGAACATTCGTGTGCATGTGTCCTTATAGTAGAATGATTTATAGGCCTTTGGATATATACCCAGTAATGGGATTGCTGGGTCAAATGGAATTTCTATTTCTAAGGCCTTGAGGAATCACCCCACTGTCTTCCACAATGGTTGAACTAATTTACACTCCCACCAGCAGTGTAAAAGTGTTCCTATTCCTCCACATCCTCTCCAGCATCTTTTGTCTCCAGATTTTTTAATGATCGCCATTCTAACTGGCGTGAGATGGTATCTCAATGTGGTTTTGATTTGCATCTCTCTAATGACCAGTGATGATGAGCATTTTTTCATATGTTTGTTGGCCTCATGTATGTCTTCTTTTGTAAAGTGTCTGTTCATATCCTTTGCCCATTTTTGAATGGGCTCGTTTGTTTTTTTCCTGTAAATCTGTTTGAGTTCTTTGTAAATTCTGGATATCAGCCCTTTGTCAGATGGGTAAACTGCAAAAATTTTTTCCCATTCTGTTGGTTGCCAATTCACTCCAGTGACTGTTTCTTTTGCCATGCAGAAGCTCTGGAGTTTGATTAGGTCCCATTTGTCTATTTTGGCTTTTGTTGCCAATGCTTTTGGTGTTTTGGTCATGAAGTTTTTGCCTACTCCTATGTCCTGAATGGTTTTGCCCAGATTTTCTTCTAGGGTTTTTATGGTGCCAGGTCTTATGTTTAAGTCTTTAATCCATCTGGAGTTAATTTTAGTGTAAGGTGTCAGGAAGGGGTCCAGTTTCTGCTTTCTGCACATGGCTAGCCAGTTTTCCCAACACCATTTGTTAAACAGGGAATCCTTTCCCCATTGCTTGTTTTTGTCAGGTTTATCAAAGATTGTATGGTTGTAGATATGTTGTGTTGCCTCCAATGCCTCTGTTCTGCTCCACTGGTCTATATCTCTGTTTTGGTACCAGTACCATGCTGTTTTGATTACTGTAGCCTTGTAGTATAGTTAGAGTCCAGAAGTGTGATGGCTCCTGCTGTGTTCTTTTTGCTGAGAATTGACTTGGCTATGCGGGCTCTCTTTTGGTTCCATATGAAGTTCATGGTGGTTTTTTCCAGTTCTGTGAAGAAAGTCAATGGTAGCTTGATGGGGATAGCATTGATTCTGTAAATTACTTTGGGCAGTATAGCCATTTTCACGATATTGATTCTTCCTAACCATGAACATGGAATGTTTCTCCATCTGTTTGTGTCCTCTCTTATTTCGTTGAGCAGTGGTTTGTAGTTTTCCTTCAAGAGGTCCCTTACATTCTTTGTCAGTTGTATTCCTAGGTATTTTATTGTTTTGTATCAATTGTGAATGGCAGTTCGTTCTTGATTTGGCTCCCTTTAAGTCTGTTATTGGTGTAGAGGAATGCTTGTAATTTTTGCACATTGATTTTATATCCTGAGACTTTGCTGAAGTTGCTTATCAGTTTTAGGAGTTTTTGGGCTGAGACGATGGGGTCTTCTAGATATACTATCATGTCCTCTGCAAATAGAGACAATTTGGCTTCCTCCTTTCCTATTTGAATACCCTTTATTTCTTTTTCTTGCCTAATTGCTCTGGCTAGAACTTCCAGTACTATATTGAATAGGAGTGGTGAGAGAGGGCATCCTTGTCTAGTGCTGGATTTCAAAGGGAATGCTTCCAGTTTTTGTCCATTCAGTATGATATTGGCTATTGGTTTGTTGTAAATAGCTTTTATTACTTCGGGATACATTCCATCAATACCGAGTTTATTGAGGGTTTTTAGCATAAAGGGCTGTTGAATTTTGTCAAATGCCTTCTCTGCATCAATTGAGATAATCATGTGGTTTTTGCTTTTGGTTCTGTTTATGTGGTGAATTATGTTTATAGACTTGTGTATGTTGAACCAGGCTTGCATCCCCAGGATGAATCCTACTTGATCATGATGGATAAGTTTTTTGATGTGCCGTTGCAATCGGTTTGCCAGTATTTTATTGAAGATTTTTGCATCTATGTTCATCATGGATATTGGCCTGAAGTTTTCTTTTCTTGTTGAGTCTCTGCCAGGTTTCGGTATTAGGATGATGTTGGTCTCATAAAATGATTTGGGAAGGATTCCCGATTTTTGGATTATTTGGAATAGTTTCAGAAGAAATGGTACCAGCTCCTCTTCGTGTGTCTGGTAGAATTCGGCTGTGAACCCATCTGGACCTGGGCTTTTTTGTGTGTGGTAGGCTCTTAATTGCTGCCTCGACTTCAGACCTTGTTATTGGTATACTCATAGTTTCAGCTTCCTCCTGGTTTACACTTGGGAGCACACAAATGTCCAGGAATTTATCCATTTCTTCCAGGTTTACTAGTTTATGTGCATAGAGTTGTTTGTAGTATTCTCTGATGATGGTTTGAATTTCTGTGGAATCTGTGGTGATTTCCCCTTTTATTGCATCTATTTGTTTGTTCTCTCTTCTCTTTTTTATCAGTCTGGCTAGTGGTCTGTCTATTTTGTTGATCATTTCAGAAAACCAGCTCTTGGATTTATTAATTTTTTTAAGGGTTTTTCGTGTCTCTATCTCCTTCAGTTCTGCTCTGATCTTAGTTATTTCTTGTCTTCTGCTGGGTTTTGAGTTTTTTTGATCTTGCTCCTCTAGCTCTTTCAATTTTGATGATAGGGTGTCAATTTTGAATCTCTCCACTTTTCTCATGTGGGCACTTATTGTTATATATTTTCCTCTAGAGACTGCTTAAAAGTGTCCCAGAGATTCTGGTATGTTGTGTCTTCACTCTCGTTGGTTTAGAAGAACTTCTTTATTTCTGCCTTCATTTCATTCTTTACCCAATCAACATTCAAGAGCCAGTTGTTCAGTTTCCATGACGCTGTGCAGTTCTGAGTTAGTTTCTGAATTCTGAGTTCTAACTTGATTGCACTATGGTCTGAGAGACTGTTTGTTATTATGTCAGTTGTTTTGCATTTGCTGAGGAGTGTTTTACTTCCTATTATGTGGTTAAGTTTAGCATAGGTGTGATGTGGTGGTGAGAAGAATGTATATTCTTTGGATCTGGGGTGGAGAGTTCTGTAAATGTCTATCAGGGTTGCTTGTTCCAGGTCTGAGTTCAAGCCCTGGATATCCTTGTTAACTTTCTGTCTGGGTGATCAGTCTAGTATTGACAGTGGAGTGTTAAAGTCTCCCACTATTATTGTGTGGGAGTCTAGGTCTCTTTATAAGTTGTTAAGAACTTGCCTGATATATTTGAGTGCTCCTGTATTGGGGCCATATATATTTAGGATCTTTAGCTCTTCTTGTTGTATCGATCCTTTTACCATTATGTAATGACCTTCTTTGTCTCTTTTGATATTTGTTGGTTTAATGTCTATTTTATCAGAGACGAGAATTGCAACTCCTGCTTTTTTTTTGCTCTCCATTTGCTTGGTAAATCTTCCTCCATCCCTTTATTTTGAGCCTTTGTGTATCCTTGCATGTGAGATGGGTTTCCTGGATATAGCACACTGATGGGTTTTGGATTTTTATCCATTTTGCCAGTCTGTGTCTTTTGATTGGTGCATTTAGCCCATTTTCATTAGGGTTAATATTGTTATGTGTGTATTTGATACTGCCATTTTGATGCTAGCTGGCTGTTTTGCCTGTTAGTTGATGCAGATTCTTCTTTTTGTTGATGCTCTTTAGCATTTGGTATGTTTTTAGAATGGCTGGTACTGGGTGTTCCTTTATATGTGTAGTGCCTCTTTCAGGAGCTCTTGTAAAGCAGGCCCGGTGGTGACAAAATCTCTGAATACTTGCTTGTTTGCAAAAGGTTTTATTTTTCCTTCACTTATGAAGCTCAGTTTGGCTGGATATGAAATTCTGGGTTGAAAGTTCTTTTCTTTAAGGATGTTGAATATTGGCCCCCATTCTCTTCTGGCTTGTAGCGTTTCTGCTGAGAGATCTGCTGTGAGTCTGATGGGCTTCCCTTTGTGGGTGACCCGACCTTTCTCTCTGGCTGCCCTTAGTATTTTCTCCTTCATTTCAACCCTGGTGAATCTGACGATTATGTGCCTTGGGTTGCTCTACTTGTGGAATATCTTTGTGGTGTTCTCTGAATTTCCTGGACTTTAATATTGGCCTATCTTGCTAGGTGGGGGAAAATTTCCTGGATAATATCCTGAAGAGTATTTTCCAGCTTGGATTCATTCTCTTCATCACATTTTGGTATACCTATCAAACGTTAGGTTAGGTCTCTTCACATAGTCCCACATTTCTTGGAGACTTTGCTCATTCCTTTTTGCACTTTTTTCTCTAATCTTGGTTTCTTGTTTAATTTCATTGAGTTGGTCTTCGACTTCTGATATTCTTTCTTCTGCTTGGTCAATTCGGCTGTTGAAACTTGTGCATGCTTTGCGAAGTTCCCGTGTTGTGTTTTTCAGCTCCTTCAATTCATTCGTATTCCTCTCTAAGTTGTCCATTCTTGGTATCATTTCCTCGAACATTTTTTCAAATCTTTTTTCAAGGTTCTTAGTTTCTTTGCATTGATTTAGAACATGTTCTTTTAGCTCACAGAAGTTTCTCATTATTCACCTTCTGAAGTGTGATTCCATCATTTCGTCACACTTACTCTCCGTCCAGCTTTGTTCCCTTGCTGGTGAGGAGTTTTGGTCCTCTGTAGGAGTCGAGGTGTTTTGGTTTCGGGCGTCTTCCTCCTTTTTGTGCTGGTTTCTTCTCATCATTTTGGATTTATACACCTGTCATCTGAGTAGTTGCTGGCTCTTCGATTGGGTCTCTGAGTGTATGCCCAGATTGTTGATGCTAAAGTATTTCTGTTACTTCGTTTTCCTTCTAACAGTCTAGCCCTTCTGCTGTACGACTGCTGAGGTCCACTCCAGTCCCTGCTGCAGTGGGCTCTGCCCTGCTGCTGTGGGCTTCGCCCTGCTGCTGTGTACTCTGCCCTGCCGTCCTGGGCTCTGCCCTGTTGCCTGTGGGCTCTGCCTTGCCGTTGTGGGATCCGCCTGTTGGCGGAGTCTCTCTGTTGTGGCGGGTTGCCTTGGCAACGGCAGGCTGTGTCAGCAATGGGTGTGTATCTCAGTAGGGTGGAATGCCTTGGTAGTGGCGGACGCCCCTCCCCCATGGAGCTGCACCATCCTGGATTCAGCTGTGCCTGCGGTGAAACTCTCAACCCCTAGAGTTTCCAATCACGGTTTTGTTTGTTCCTGTGGGGGTGGGACCTGCCGAGCCTGATCACCTGGCTCCCTGACTCAGAGTCCTTTCTCCCTCTTTTTTTTTTTAAGTTGAACAGTTGACTCTCTCCCAGGTGTTTTAGTCACCTGCTGGTAGGGCACCAGGATCTGTGTGATTTCCTGTGCAGGGGCCCACTGCACCAGCTCAAATGTTGCTTCCCGGGAATCTCCTTGTCTGGCTCACTGTCCAAGTCCCGTTTAATCAGATGGATATGCTAATCTGCCCTCCCAAATCTCAGATTGCTGGTTTAACAGGGCACTCAGATCAGCGCGTTTTGTGTGGGGTGCCGCTGCGCTGTGGCCCTGGCCGAAACGGCCCGCGCTAGCCGGGAGGGCTGTGCTGGCTTCCCCTGTCTCTCCTACACCTGGGAATTTCCCCATTCTGTGGGCAACAAAAATCCGTCTGGAAAGGCAGCTAGGACTCACCCTCTGTGCCTTCAATGAGAGCTGCAATCCTGAGTTGTTCCTACCGCGCCATCTTGGAAAACTCCCAAGCCAGTGTTATTATTATTAAACTCAATGGAATTAATTTGCCCTGGACATGTGGGTTGGAGTACTGGTTCTGTCACATAATAGCTAAATGACCCTGATTACCATTAATCTTACTGAACTTCATATCCTTATCAAAAAAGGAAGAAAATATTTAATAGGGCTGTTCTGAGGATTATACAAATTTAATATATTTATTCAAAAGGATATAATATACCAAGCTATTCTGTCCTCTTGAGGCATTGTTATTATCAACAAAAGTGACTAATAAGTATAATAACCATTATTTAAGTTGCTACGTATGCCAGGACACTTTTGAGAGTGAAAGAGGATATTAATGATTATGTCAGGACAATGGGTAGAAGCTGGACTCTCAAGCAAATCAGGAACAAAAAGGGTACCTAAGTACATTTTTTCTGATTTTTTTTGAAGTGGGGTCTTCCTATGTTGCTCAGGCTGATCACAGATCCTGGGCTCATGCAATCCCAAGTAGCTGGGACTACAGGTATGTGCTACCACGCCTGGCTTATTTTTCTTATTTTTTTGTATCTCCTATTTCTGCCACTATAAAATTCAATAGATAAAATACCATATTACCCAAATGTAAGAATCAGAGTCTTCTCCTTTTTTAACATTTTGGAAATTGGAATGTATCTTGTTATTGAGGAATTTCATAAGAAACTTGTCAAATTCTAGGCAAAGAAACAAACATATTCATTGTATTGTATTCATATATTCCTTGTCATTGTTTGTCCATATACAAACTTCGTCACACAGAAAGGGCCCTGGGTAATGCATTTTATACTTATTTACACTGGTATCAACACAGACAATTAAATTTTATATTAGAGTCCCTAATTATTGACTAAAATTCTTCATTATATTTTGATGTACACAAAAGATTGATTCTCATGTGTAAGGCAAAACAATGAAAAGCAATAGAAATTGCCAAATCTTCAGAATAGACTCTGGAATGTTCAAGGTTAACAAAGACTGGTGTAACCAGCCATGAATTAGGGAGGTCTCCCACTCAGGTACTGAGCAGTTTGCCCAAAGCTTCCTTAGAGTTTTAGGAAAAGCTATATGGCTTATAGAAATATTAAAATTAAAAATAAAGTATAAAAAACTTAGCCAAATTGAAAGTACAGAAGAAAGATGTATTCAGTATGCCTTGTAATAGGCTGTCAACCACAAGGGTGCATCTTTAGCACCTTTCAAAACAAGGAGCATAGGTGACACAAAGCAGCCTGGCACCCTAATGTCAATGCTTCACTGCTAATGACCAAAGGGTTCAAAGACATCTGAAGACTCTGGATTGAAGACACTTTAGACATAGATTGATTCTAAAAACAAATGTTTTGGGCATTGTATGATATTGCCAGTTTTAAACAAACTGTACATTTAATGTAGTTTCATTTTTCCTGAAAATCTGTATTAAATTTAATTATACTGCCAACAATTGACAATACTTAAATCAAAGAAATGGAGAACTGAATACCTTTAACCCATCTCAATATGTCACTATTGAGTTTCCACTCCCTGTCCTCAAGTTCTACTATTTTCTAGTCTAAATTTGAGAATACAATTATTTGACATTCTATTCTTGTAACTGGTGAGCTGTTAATGGTGGTTGTATTTTAAAAGTAAAAGTGAGTTTATTTCACTGTTATTCATAATCTGATTACTTTGAACTATGTTTAAGAAGAGAGGCACATTGGGCAGTATAGCCATTTCATGATATTGATTCTTCCTATCCATGAGCATGGAATGATTTTCCATTTGTTTGTGCCCTCTCTTAATTCCCTGAGCAGTAGTTTGCAGTTCTCCTTGAAGAGGTCCTTCACACCCCTTGTAAGTTGTATTCCTAAGTATTTTATTCTCTTTGTAGCAATTGTGAATGGGAGTTCACACATGATTTTGCTCTCTGTCTACTATCAGTGTATAGGAATGCTTGTGATTTTTGCACATTGATTTTGTATCCAGGGACTTTGCTAAAGTTGCTTATCAGCTTAAGCAGATTTTGGGTTGAGACAATGGCATTTTCTAAGTATACAATCATGTCATCTGCAAACAGAGACAATTTGACTCCATCTTTTCCTATATGAATACCCTTTATTTCTTTCTCTTGATTGCCCTGGCCAGGACTTCCAATACCATGGGCATCCTTGTCTTGTGCCAGTTTTCAAAGGGAAGACTTCCAGCTTTTGCTCATTCGGTGTGATACTTTCTTCACAGAATTAGAAAAAACTACTTTAAATTTCCTATGGAAACAAAATAGAGCCTGTACAGCCAAGACAATCCTAAGCAAAAAGAACAAAGCTGCAAGCATCACATTATCTGACTTCAAACTATACTACAAGGCTACAGTAATCAAAACAGCATGGTACTAGTACCAAAATAGAGATATAGACCAGTGGAACAAAACAGAGGCCTCAGAAATAATGCCACGCATCTACAACCATCTGTTCTTTGAAAAATTTGACAAAAACAAGCAATGGGGAAAGGATTCCCCATTTAATGAATGGTGTTGGGAAAACTGGCTAGCCATATGCAGAAAACTGAAACTGAACCCCTTCTTTACAACTTGTATAAAAATTAACTCCAGATGAATGACAGATTTAAACATAAGACCTAAAACCATAAAAACCTTAGAAGAAAACCTAGGCAATATCATTCAGGATATAGGCATGGGAAAAGACTTCATGACTAAAACATCAGAAGCAATGGTGACAAAAGCCAAAATTGACAAATGGGATCTAATTAAACTAAAGAGCTTCTGCACAGCAAGAAATTATCATCAGATTGAACAGGCAACCAACAGAATGGGAGAAAATTTTTACAATCTATTCATCTGACAAAGGGCTAATATCCAAAATCTACAAGGAACTTATAAAAATTTACAAGAAAAAGGCTGGGTGCAGTGGCTCATCCCTGTAATCCCAGCCTTTTGGGAGGCCAAGGTGGGCAGATCACCTGAGGTTGGGAGTTCAAGACCAGCCTGTCCAACATGGAGAAAAGCCATCTCTACTAATAATACAAAATTAGTTGGGTGTGGCGGTGCACACCTGTAATCTCAGCTACTCGGGAGGCTGAGGCAGGAGAATGCTTGAACCCAGGAGGCAGAGGTTGCAGTGAGCCAAGATTGCTCCATTGAACTCCAGCCTGGGCAGCAAGAACAAGACTCCAACTAAAAAAAAAAAAATTACAAGAAAAAAAAACGACCTCATGAAAAAGTGGAAGAAGGATATGAACAGACATTTCTCAAAAGAAGACATTTATGTGGCCAATAAACGTGTGAAAAAAAGCTAATCATCACAAGTCATTAAAGAAATACAAATCAAAACCACACTGAGATACCATCTCATGCCAGTTAGAATGGCAATCACTAAAAAGTCAGGAAACAACAGATGCTGAAAAGGATGTGGAGAAATAGGAATGCTTTTACACTGTTGGTGGGAGTGTAAATTAGCTCAACCATTGTGGAAGACAGTGTGGAAATTCCTCAAGGATCTAGAATTAGAACTACCATTTGACCCAGCAGTCCCATTATTGGGTACATACCCAAAGGATTATAAATCATTCTACTATAAAGACACATGCACATGTATGCTTACTGTGGTACTGTTCACGATAGCAAAGATTTGGAACCAACCCAAATGCCCATCAATGATAGACTGGATAAAGAAAATATGGCACATATACACCATAAAATACCTATGCAGCCATAAAAAAGAATGAGTTCATGTCCTTTGCAGGGACGTGGATGAATCTGGAAACCATCACTCTCAGCAAACTAACGCAGGAACAGAAAACCAAACACCACATATTCACACTCATAAGTTGGACAATGAGAACACATGGACATGGGGAGGGGAACATCACACACTGGAGCTTGTGGAGGGACAGCGTTAGGAGAAATATCTAATGTAGATGACAGGTTGATGGGTACAGCAAACCACCATGGCACATGTATATCTATGTAACAGACCTGAAGGTTCTGCACTTGTATCCCAGAACTTAAAGTATAATAAAAAAAGAAAGAAAGAAAGAAAGAGATACAAGCCAGACTGTCACAGCTGCTGGCAGATTTGCCCTTTGACATCCTTTGGGTCTCCTTGTCAGTAATAATTTAGTCATATAAATATGGCTCTCCTATTTTAATAGTAAAATATTTGCTAAAAGAAGGAAGTATATTATACGCATAAATTTAAAAGGCATTTTTCACCTAATCAGAGTAGTCATAAGAGAAAGGCACTTCATTCCACTTGAAAATTTCAATATTAAAGTCCACAATTGCTGGTTCTTATAAAGATGATACTAATTTATTACTTCATACATACCACTTCCATATAATGAAATAATTAGCCAAGAAATTATATTTGCATTCTCAACACTTTTGTACAATAGAAATGCCAGTATAATTAGGTATTAACTACAATTTCAGAAAATTGAAGGTAGCAGATTTGTGTACAAGTGAGTATTTTTTCTTCCCTTCATTTGCTCCATTCTTATCTTGGTGATTCAGAAAAAGATGTTTAAATAGAGCCTTTTAATGAGAGCAATCACAAAAGTGTGCCATATTGAGGTAATTGCCTACAAGATGAGAAAATAGAAATCTTTCTGCCAAATTCTTTGGAAACCAATGGGCTTCATGCCTTAGGCACCAATAATTTGTTAATTTTTTAAATATGTCTTTCATTCTCATTTTCCTTTCCACCTCTGTTATATTAGACTTTGGCAGGCTGAGCTCTCTAAGAGGGGCAGCTCCTGATCACAGCCACCTTTCACTTAAGAACAAACACCAATTCATTCTGGCAGGTGCAGTTTTCCAATACATTCCAGAAACAGTTTGGGGAAGAAAGTACTAACAAACTGAGTTATCATCTATGAAGAAAAGAACATGTTAAAGGTTACAAATAATTTTATCTTCTGAACAAGAATAAATTAGTCTACTTTTTAAAAAATAAAAACAAAAACAAACAAGTGTTAAATTATTAGTTTGCAAATAATGTTTAAATTTCTCTTTTGCAATTCAGAATTCATCCCATCTCCCAATTCATTTATCCTTCCTTAGTGTTTTCATGCAAGAACTACTAAGGAAGTGGGATTAAGAAACTTTAACTTTTGGAGACCTACAGCTACTTTCTTTTATAATTGCTCCTCCAATCTTCTAAATTGTATCTTTCAATTAAGAAATCACTAAGTGGACCTGACCAGGGATAGTCTCGTTGTCTGATAGTGTTAAAAAATACTAACACATGTACAATTTCTATCCTTGGAGATCCTTAAATACAGCACAGGTAGGGGTCCATTCTGGTGTATCCCTGTCCTTGGTATATTAGAAATGGTTATCCTGAGAAGAAGACTGGACTTGGTTTTTGGAGGGTCTTCATGTATAAAGCATCTAAGCTCTATACATGTGGGAAAGAGATGTAAACACACATTCATACATTATTTCAATCTCTCAAAGGTTAAGGTTCTATTCTCACTTTTATTTGAAGATGAAGGCAGCAGGAAATGTCCTAGGGTGATATTGAAGGTTGCCTCTGCTCTGGAGGCAGTACTTTGAATAGTGAAATGATTTTAACACTTATTATTATTTGAAAGAGTTTTTCATATCATTAAAAGATCTCTTTGGGCTTTTTAATTTTTCTGAATTGTTTAGCTAAAACTTTACCTTGAAAATGCCCCAAACTAAATTACACTGATGAATGAAGTGTTGTTGGTTATTTTTTAAAACTCATTTTAGCAGGATTTATAGAGTTAACTTCATGAAAAAATACAAATATTTATTTTTATACCAAGGACGTGTGAATATAAAACATTGAGAATTACTAGTGACAACTGACATCTGCATGGTTACACAATATCCTTTGGCCATTGTATAGAATTGATACCATGCTCCATGTGTCTTAAACTAAGCACCTTGAAGCAACTTCTCCTTTCATCTATTCATATGTTACTGATTATACTAAATATACTAGTGTGTATGTCCTTCAGTTCATGACAAATTAGTAGATATCTACGTTTAAGATGGTGACAGAGAAGTACATGGTCACAGAAGTCATGACTGAAGTCATAGTTGAGGCCCTGTACCTTATGAGCTGTGCTGTGCAACCTTGCATACATTCCTCACTTCTTTGAGCCTCTGTTTCTTCATGTATGAAATAGGAAAAACAGAACATGATCTGGCAACCACCAAGTGATGTCATCACTACCATCAATGACACGATGTCTATGAAAGCGTAATTTATAAATGATCACATAGATGCAAGAGATTAGAATGCCATCTTGCAAATGGTAAGAACTTGTTACATATTTGTTTGGGAAATGCAACCTTTCAAAATTCTTGATGGTTTCTTTTCTCTCTGTAAATCTATCAAAAAAAATCTCTAGTACTGAATTTTCAGATCTAATAAAAAGAACAAATTACTTTCCCTTACATGGAAAAAATGGGCAATTTTCATAAAGCACTTTTCTGTCTACTATTATGTTCCTTGCCCTTTAACCTTTCCTAATTCAAATGACAAAACAGTTTGATTTCCTCTCATTTGGCTCTGTGAGGTAAAATACAGCATTTTCCAGAACTTTGGAGGGGAAAAAAATCATCCTGCTATGGCTGTGAGGGTGGATGGATGCCATGCGTTCTCCCAGCCCTCAGTTACTACCTGGAGAGTTGCTTGAAACACATTTGCAAGTATGGCACTGCCTCTGATTTCACAGGGAAGGAAGTGCATCTGATTGGATGAGTTTTATTAAACAAAACTATAGGAATCTGTAAAAGCAAATTACACTCCTGTTGTAACTAGTAACAGAAATTCTGTTTAATCTTAAATAACTTATGTGATTAAACCACTTTAAACCTTTGTTGAAAGGCCTCGTTAAGCTCTCTAAATTTGAATTGTTGTTTATACATATTTTGCTGTGTGGGGTATAAAAGCTCTTTAGAAATGGATTTTGAGAAACTCTACTTTAAGAGAATCCTGAAACCAAAACAGTTTAGACAAACTGCTGGTTGCTAGGGGCAACCTCAGCTTCTAGAATGAATAAATACAAATGTAGGACAAGCATTTGATGAGACTACACAAGAGGGAGGTCTTCTGAAAAACAAAAATAAAATTCTGATCTTTTGCTTAGCAAGAAAAGAAAGTATGCCATTGTGTTTTTTACACACATAAGTAAGTCAGCAGGAAATAAAGATGTGCCCCAACTGATAAGGAAATCAGAAAGCGAGGCCAAGGCCAGCCTCTCAGGGCACATGTGGTAACTTTAAGACACCACAGGATTTGGGTGTTAATACACTTAGGAATGATCAGTAAGATTAGTACCAGAAAGAAAGACAAAAGCTCTCCGTTTGCACTCACAACTATGTCTAACAATTCTGGAGCTCAGTTCCCTGCCTCATCTTCAGTCCTTAAAGTAACATAGTTTGGGTACCGCCCATCCTGGCTTCTGGACACTGCTTCTCAAAGTACAAAGTGGATGCACCAGACAGGAGCCGCTTCCTGGCATTGGCCTTGAAAACAGCCCTGCCAGTATTTCTGCCCATGCTGTCTTAGAGAGACCATTCTCAATGTTTCTGTGTTAGTGTCATGGAAGCAAAGAAACCACAGTAACCAGAAGTAGAAGATGAACTTTCAGAAAGGCTACTGAATATCCAAATACCTAATGATCTTTGGGTCAGTTGGGAAGAGCCTCTCTACCCGAAAATAATTCGGGTTTAAAAAAGAAATAATGTAAGCAAACCAACGGACAAATCTAGTATGTGATTAAACAGTGAAATTGCCAAAATGTATTGGAATGTTCATTTCTCTAGAAGACCCATCTATATGTGTAAACATTTAAAATAGATATACTTTAAAATGTATTTTCAAGCACACATTTAGCTATCTTAGTAAAGGGTTCTGTTTTTGCTTTAAGAAATACTGGGGAAGTATGTTAACCTCTTCCTCCAATAAGGTAGTTATTCCTGTTGTGTGGCCCAGTGGGATATAACTGAGGCACTAGACCAATCTGGTGATGGCATGTTCTGTTGGCCAAATACCTACAGGGAAACATCTGCAACCTCGTAAATGCTAAGCCTACAAACAGTCCTAATGTTAGCCTACCAAGACGCAATTTCTAAACGTCAGAATTACACTGTGTGCTACAAATCTCTTTCACTAAAATCTGTGACCGTGACATAAGAAAAGGCTTCAGAAGAAAGCTTTCTAAACTTCTGCCTTGTAACAGATTAGAAAGCGTGTCAATAAAATATCTGACCTGCCTTTTTTGTTTTTTTGTAAATACTCAGTTTTGTTGGAACACAGCTATGCTCATTTGTCTAGTATTGCCTATGACTGCCTACAATGGCAGAGTTGAGTAGAGAAACCATGTGACCTGTAGTCCTAAAATCTTTACTATCTGGTTCTTTAAAAAAATAAAATAAAAATTGCCAATCCTGATTTAGAAAGCAAAAGGGCAGGAGACAACTTCAGGCAAATTAAAATAGTGCTAGTGATTGAAAAGTGATTTGCTGACTCTGTAACTTAGTAAGGCCCAAGTACATGTAATGAGATAATTTAGTTCCAAAGGCTCTGACAGTCCATGTGTGAGCCCAAGGCATGATGCCTCAGTTCAGATTCGTGCATCCTACTGTGCCAACTTGGTTTCCTCAGGAAGTTCATGCACTAGATACGCTATAGGTCCTTCTGGGACAGGTCATGACCTGGTTAGGAGCAGGGGTGCATTGAGGCAGAAACTATTTGTGCCAGAAGGCACTCTTCTGTAAGCTGGTAAAACAGACTGGATTCAAGCTGAAGCCCTTCTTCATGGTTTCAGGAGGGGAGAATAAATGCCAGTCAAATAATTGACAAGAAACTTTAGCATTTTGGTACAACATTCTTAGGAGTAACTTTAAAAGGCAATTGTTTTACTTGGGTTAGTAATGGTAGCAGATAACTTGGGATATTTTTCTTTAGAAGTACTGGGCTAAAACCAACACTCAAGCCAAACTACACTATGATCTGAAACCATAAGGCGTTTAATTAAAAAAAAAACTCAGAATGGTAGGCAAGGTCTTGCTCTCCTAGAAACATAAAAAATTTCCATTCTAGTTGTTATAGTCTTTTTACTTTAAACTATTTATTTTCTCTTATATAGAAAAACATAATAAAAGCCAGTTAAGAAGGATCCCTTCACACACACATATGTGTGTGTGTATATATATATATATTATATATATATATATAATATATATATATATTTAATTGTACTTTAGGTTCTGGGGTACATGTGAAGATCATGCAGGATTGTTGCATAGGTACATACATGGCAATGTGGTTTGCTGCCTCCTTCCCCTTGTCACTTATATCTGGCATTTCTCCCCATGTTATCCCTCCCCAACCTCCCTAACCCCAGCTGTTCCTCCCCTAGTCCCCCCCACAACAGACCCCAGTGTGTGATGCTCCCCCTCCCTGTGTCCATGTGTTCTCATTATTCAACACCCACCTATGAGTGAGAACATGTGGTGTTTGATTTTCTGTTCTTGTGTAAGTTTGCTGAGAATGATGGTTTCCGGATTCATCCATGTCCCTACAAAAGACATGAACTCATCATTTTTTATGGCTGCATAGTATTCCATGGTATATATGTGCCACATTTTCTTTGCCCAGTCTATCATTGATGGGTATTTGGGTTGGTTCCAGGTCTTTGCTATTGTAAACAGTCCCTCAATGAACATTTGTGTGCATGTGTCTTTATTAGAGAATGATTTATAATCCTTTGGATATATACCCAGTAATGGGATTGCTGGGTCAAATGGAATTTCTATTCTAGGTCCTTGAGGAATCGCCACACTGTCATCTACAATGGTTGAACTAATTTATACTCCCACCAACAGTGTAAAAGTGTTTCTATTTTTCCACATCCTCTCCAGCATCTGTTGCTTCCAGATTTTTTACTGATCACCATTCTAACTGGCATGAGATGGTATCTCAATGTGGTTTCGGTTTGCATTTCTCTAATGACCAATGATCCCTTCTAAAGAGCAACATAGGAAAGAGATGAATTGAAATCTACTCATGTTTATGTGCAAGGTGGTATATGATTCCTCCAGTATCAAAGGGCATATTTTGATAGCTCTGCCTGACTGACACACCTTGATATATAATTTTTATACATACATAAGATTCAGAAGCCCCATAGTCATAATGGAATTCTACACAGGAGAAAGCAAATTCAGACAGTCCTTTCCTTTTTTTTTTTTTTTTATGAGATGGAATTTTGCTCTTCTTGCCCAAGCTGGAGTGCAGTGATGCCATCTCAGCTCACTGCAATCTCCACCTCCCAGGTTCAAGTGATTCTCCTGCCTCAGCCTCCCGAATAGCTGGGATTACAAGCATGCGCCACCATGCCCAACTAATTTTGTATTTTGTAGTTTTAGTAGAGTTGAGGTTTCTTCATGTTGTCAGGCTGGTCTCGAACTCCCGACTTCAGGTGATCTGCCCCCTCGGCCTCCCAGGGTGCTGGGATTACAAGCGTGTACTCAGCAATCCTTTCCTTTTTGTTTTACATAAATAAAATCCACAAATTCTAGTAAGACCCTTAAAAGCTCCCAGGTGTGCAGTATAAATTATGTGAATATAGGAACTACAAGGGCTCCAGACCACGAACACACTGAGACAAATGAAATTAAACCAATTTTGTAATGTGCTTGACAGACTAATGCAATAGCTATGCACTGAAAGAAAAACACAGGATGCATAAAGGCCCAGCAATAATGATTGAGACAATGACCTCTGATTAGTATGTCTATACTGCTCAGAACATTAAAGATATAAGAAATGCTGTGCTGGAGACATAGTCCAGACACAATTATGCTGAATGAGTACATCAGCTCTGTTATTTTTTATAACCAGAGCTAAACACGAGTACAATACCCTTACTCTAGCCATGTCACTCTATCTAAATTAACATCATGTAGAGAAAATAGAGTTGGTAAAATAAAAATGCCAAAGAAACACATTTGCCAAGATAGCATGAAGAAGTCTCAAAACATTTCTAATATATTCTTTTATTTTAGAGTGAAACATGAAACCTAATGCAGGTTGGGAAGCTAGTAAGAATGTCCCTGCTAAAAGAAGCTAACATTTTTGTATATTTCTATACATAAAGAGGAATTTTTGTTCCTTACTAGAATGGGACAGGAAATTTGACAAAATATTCGATTTTGCTTTTTCTGTTTTAGATTGGCTAGAGTTCAGATAAATTCATGTATCATCTCATCCCTCATTTAATAAAGCCTATTTAAAATATTGCCCTTATTAATGACTACCAGAACATAACAGTGTTCATTATCCCTGTAATTCCATTGTCATAAGTTTGTGCAATAAATCAGGAAAAGGTTAAAATATTTTTCATGACCGAATAAGACATATCAATCTATTTTATTTGATTATTTTGTTTAATGAGGCTTTCTCAAGGCCAGATTATCTTACTCATTATAATTATGCCAGATCATATTTTTTCTTAAAATGGAAAAGATTTTAAAATGCCAGAAATCCAGTTGACCCTAGATGTTTTTTTTTCTCCTTTGTCCATTTCAGGACATGAGAAATAACATCCTGTCCTCCTTCCAAGAGAAGAGAAGAGAGCAACATTATTCCCATGAAAAGCAGATTAGGCATATAATATCTGGATGACACTCACTTTACTCACGGATTTGAAAATTCAATAAAATCATCTATAATATTTTCAAATTTCAAAGTCAAATTCCACTCCTATAAATAAACTCTTATTCAGTAGAGCACAATAATATGCTTTTCTATGTGGTAAGTTTCCTTTTAAGCTAATGCAAGCTGAATTTAACCAACAGAGTTCATATTTTTCAAAAAATATAATTTATCAATAAAGAAACACATAAAGGAATTTTATGTTATTCTTTGTTTTACGTTATTCTGGAATTTTACTCTCTCCCTAGAATAACTTCTTTTCTGGGCATAAGAGGAATCTTCCTCCTCATGCCCTTTGGGATCATCCTTCCCTTTTGGCTCCAGTTGAGTTTCAATAGCACCCAGAGTGTGTTCCTGGAGTCGGCAGTGGTTATGAGCCAGATGGCATTTCTACGTCCTGCTCTTTATTTCTCTAAATTGAAGGTGCTTCTTTAAAGCCTTGAAATAAGGCCCCTCCAACCATGAACAGTGCCACAAACCTCATGCAGGATAAAGAGGCCTTTGGTCTCCCTTAAATCATAAAGCAGAACAGCAGACTGAAGATAGTCTTCAGGCAAGAAACAGGGAGGGCAAAAGGATAGTGACCATTAAAAGTGGAGTCAGGACTTTTCTTGTAACTCTTCAAACTGTACTTTGAAAAATATAAAAACGTAACACCTCTGTAATCCCAGCACTTTGGGAGGCCGAGGCAGGTGGATCACAAGGTCAAGAGATCCAGACCATCTTGGTCAACATGGTGAAAACCTGTCTCTACTAAAAATACAAAAAATTAGCTGGGCATGGTGGTACATGCCTGTAATCCCAGCTACTCAGGAGACTGAGGCAGGAGAATTGCCTGAACTCAGGAGATGGAGGTTGCCGTGAGCCGAGATTGCACCATTGCACTCCAGCCTGGGTAACAAGAGTGAAACTCTGTCTCAAAAAAAAAAAAAAAAAAATGTAACACCTATAAGAATGGCTAAAAATAAAAAGACTGAGGATATTGCATACTGGGAAAGACGGGGAGCAACTAGGACTCTCACATGTTGCTGGTGGGAATGTAAAATGATACAACTTCCCACCTCTTTGGCAGTTTGTGGTAAGTTAAACATCGCCTATCATATGACCCAGCAATTATACTCCTGGAAAAGAAAATAAATGCATATGTCCACTGAGAGATTTGTACAAAAATGTTCACAGTAACTTTATTTATAATAACTAAAACTGGAAACAACCCAAACGTTCATCAACAGAATACTCATGCTTCATTCGTCCTGGAGAATAAAGAGACTACGGTATATTCACACAGTAGAAAACTACTCAGTAATAGAAAGGGATGGCAGGGCACGGTGGCTCACACCTGTAATCCCAGCATTTTGGGGGCTGAGGCGAGGGGATCATGAGGTCAAGAGATCTTGACCATCCTGACCAACATGGCAAAACCCTGTCTCTACTAAAAATACAAAAATTAGCTGGGTATGGTAGCACACACCTGCAGTCTCAACCTGGGAGGTGGTTTCAAGTGGGCCAAGATTGTGTCACTGTACTCCAGCCTGGCAACAGAGTGAGACTTTGTTTTGAAAAACAAACAAACAAACAAAAAAAATAGAAAGGGACAAACTACTGTTGATGCAACAACATGGATAAACTGTAAAACCATACTGTTTAGTGAATGACATCAGAGTCAGGATTATGCACTGTATAGTTCCATTTATATGAAGTTCAAGAACAGATATAACCAGTCTGAAGGTACAGAGCATAGTAGTTGTATTTGGAAGAGTCGGAGGTTGATTTGAAGGGGATATAAGGAAACTTACTAGGATAATAGGATTGCTCTATATCTTGATCTGGGGGATAATTACATAGGGGTATACATTTTCTAAATATATTTTGCTGTGTACTTAAGATCTGTACATTTACCAAATGCTAATTAAACTTCAATAAAATAGCAAGAAAAATGAGTAACTTCTAAAAGAAGCTTCTAAAGAAAGCACAAACAATATACTATTCATATAAGTAGTTCTCAAGCTTATGTGCTAATGAGAAGAAAGTCAAAGAGATGATGAAAAGGACTTTAAAACAAGGATAGGAAATCTTAAAACTTATCAAAACATGTGAATTTACATTTTTTTAAAGAAGATAAATCTTTCATGGGACTTTCTGCTATGAACTATTAGAGGCATGCTGGATGGATCTCAGGAATGATTTCTATTCTAGTAAATAGTAACATAGTGAAATATTCAATACTTCCTTCTTGAGTTATTTACTTAGTAACTGCTACTAAAATGCTTCTAGACCATTTTTGAGCCAAAGTTTGTTTCTTTGAAATGTTTTAGACATTATAATAAAGTTGCACATGAATTTCAAAATGCATACACAAGCTACAAATCGCCTTATATATTTCAAATTTAATAAATTATTAGTGAATTTAGTAAGTTCTAGCACTTATTATAATAATTGAGCTGATGTGTCATAAGAAAGCACAATTATGAAGTAAAAGTATCTATTCATCTAAATACAATTTTGAAAATTAGTTCAGCAATAAATTTTACCACATAATTTAAAATCACTATTTTATATTTTCTGCCTATATTAGAGTAAAGTGTAAACAAAGATATATTTACTGAGAAAAGGATAAGGAATAAGAATAAGGAATATTAATAATTCATTATTCCACAAACATTAATTAGCTTTTGTAGAATTTTTGTTGTCGAAAAGGTTTTCTGAGAGGGAAGAAATAATACATTCAGAAAAACAAAAAGAAGAAATATTAATCTACATATTGTTTCTCCATAGCTAGTGCCATGTAGGCTTAGCCAACTTTATTATTAAACTCTGCCAGATAAGACTGCAAAGAAAGGATTGTGCATGCAAGTTTCTATCATTACAATATTATCTTCCTGCAGGATACTTACATTGGATAATATTAGGCTCCAAACAAAATTAACAAAGGTATATTTTAGGTCATATAAAACTATAAAGAGATTATTGTATACAAATAGTGTGAAGATAAGACTTTTTTCATATAGACCAGGAGTAGGTAAACCTTTTCTGTAAAGATTCAGATAGTTAATATTTTAAGTTTTGTAGACCACATACATTCACTGTAGCATAATCAACTAAACATATTAAAAACTTCTTAGCTTGAAGTCTGTACATAAACAAGTGGCAGGCTGGATTTGGCCCATCAGCCATAATTTTCTGATTCCTGACATAGATCTCTAATAATCATAACTGTATCATAAAAATGCTAGCAGAGTCATTTTAAAAGTTCATATTTTTATTTCTATAATCCCTAAAATAGATCCCCCCCAATAAAAGTTCTGATCCTATTTGGTATCACCCACACCAATGCCAAAGGCAGACCTTGAGACTCCATTATCATCCATCTGAAGGGGAGCAGCTGTCCCTTCTCTCCCCTCTTGATCACTCGCTGAAATCCACTTTCTTTGCAAGGATTAGGTGTTGCCTCCTTCCTCATGACTGCCATGGCATGGTGATTTCTCCCTTTTCTAAATCCTTTCCATTTACTCTGTTCAGTTCCTACATCATTTGGCACTTTGTCAATGACAGCATACTCCATACACAAGCTACTTTTAGTACATTATTTAAAACTTCATTATATATGGTTTGTTAAACTAACTTTCTTATGTATGAGTTTAAAGCTATTTTTGAGGTAAAACGCAAGGTCCTTCTGGTCAAAGACTGTGACTCCTTTTTCTTTTCTTTTTGTGTGTTGCTAGACAAAGGCATCCTGGTAGTGGTGGTGGTGAGTGCTTTTAGGCAGCTCACAGAGCTGATCTCACTTTGAGCACCATGGGAGATGAAGACCTCAGGTCAGTTGGCCTCTTGTGCAGCTAAAGTGTTTGGAAAGCCAGAACAAAGTGAGAGGAAGATCCTAGAGTGGGTCAGCTTTCTGCCAAAGATAGAGAATGTATCTATAGAACGCTCCCAGCCTACAGTGCAGAGCTGCTGTTGGGAAGTGGCTGCTCAGCCAGTGCCTGTATGCCCTCACCTCTCACAAAGTTGGACTACATGACTAGCTCTTGCCAATGGAGTGTGAGTAGAAATGATATCAACCACTTCCAGAACTGTCCCATAAAAACCTCCTACTTCACCCCTGCCTGCCAGCTGGATGTCAATACTCAAAGGCATATTAAAAGCCATATTGCTAAAGGGTATGTCAGCTTGGATCCCTGAATACCCATAAAGCAGAGACCTACTGTAGATTGGATGTTAAGTGAGCGAGGAATATATTTCTGGGTTATATTAGGTCACTGAAATTTGACAGCTTATTTGTTTCAGCAGTTAGTATAACCTTATTTGGAATAGATGATCTCTCTGTTGTGACTGGAGTGAACTGGATATTGTTGGACTGTCTGCTGGCATTCAATAATGCCACAGAGAAGTCTAAAGACAATCTAATTTACCCCTGTGGTTTGTGGCTTACTTATTATATTAACTTTTAAGTTAAACTCAGCCACCTCTGAAATGATTATATTCTTGATAATGTCAATATCAATAAGCTAATCAGAAGAATCCAGAATAAGTCCTTCGAAATTGGCTGTATCATGTAAAACATGCACAATGTCTTTTTAAAGGTGAGATAAAGAGTTACCATAAAACACAAAGCCTGTGGTTTCCCTTTCTGGAATTTCTCCTTTCTCTCTCTGAAAATGCAATGCAGACTAGCCATACATACATACATTTGTATGAAGGCAGCCTGGATGCTGTGAAGATAAACCAGTTCTGTTTATGTGACTGCATGTCGTTTGAGTGTGTGTATTTGTGCCAACCTCAGAATTTTAGGCATTTCCAACTTCATCCATGTGCTTTAATAGGCTACAGTGAAACTCACGATATAGAGAAATAAACCTTCTTATTTCACATCCTAGAAATTTCAGTGGTGATAAAAATTTTTAGCCAGATCAATTATAATTAAAATCCAAATGTTTTCTTGGAGTATATTACAGAAAATAAAAGAGGTTGAGAACAGTTCTTTTAACTATTCTGTTTTTTTTTTTATAAAGTATAAGATGTATGAATTTTAAAACTTCTTAAAAAATAAGTTACTCTCTTGCCTTGAGGATAAAGTCTACACTTCTAAACATGATTCATATGTTCTTTTTGTTTAGGCTTTTGTTTACCTCTGTTCCACCCTCTTAGTGCTGTGCATCTTGCATTCTATGCACCAGTCACTCTGATTCCTTTCTATTTCTCCAGTGTGCTTTGCTCTGTCTTATCTCCTGCCTTTGCACACACAGGTCCCTCTGCCAAGGTACAGTATCCACCGCCTCCCTCTCTCTCCTTTCCTCAGCTTACTTCCATTTAGTCTTCAGGTCTCAGCTTAGAAGTAATTTCTTCCCCCAAAAGAAATTACAAGATGTTAAGTCTTCCTTAGAAAGACACTGACCACTAAATTTCTTTCTTTCTAAACTTCTTGACACCAGCTATCATTACACAAGTGTGAAGATTAAAACAGGAAAGTTGTTGTGGATAATCTTGATTAGAAATACAAGACCACATGGAAAAGGGGGAATGGGGAGATTAATATCAAGAGCAAATGTTGAGACAACAAAATATACAAGCTCAGAAACTCTAGGTCAAGTGAAACGTTAGTTCAAAGAGGAACTCCAAAATCTTTCTTAGAAAGACTTAACACCTTATAATTGAAGTTAATGGTCAGTGTCCTTTAGAATGCAGGCTTTGTGAGGTTAGGGTAGATCTTTTTTTGCTGCTAACGCTAATGTATAACATAGTCTAGGGAACAGAGTGCATGCTCAGAAAGCATTGATTGAATGTTGCTGAATCTAGAGCAACCCTTATATGATGTTGTTGTCTACCAGAACATATAGAAGATGATGTTACTGACCTACCAAACACAGGACATTTGTCTTGAATTATGTTATCCCCAGGATCACTTGAGGCCAAAAGAACTAAAGTGGTAACAGAGTAGGGCATAGGACATAAGTTGTCCTTTGTATAGTAAATAATTGTATTCAATGACCAAATTTATGACTTTGAACTCATTATACTCTAACAAACTGAAATAGAGTAATATACACTGACTTTGAAAGAAATAAAAAGGTCAAAAATAACATACACACAATTCACAAAAGAAACTTTTCTTTGATTTGGGTAATTTAAGCTTACACTATCTGTTTCTTCTAATCTGGACATTCAGAGGAAACCATCCAGCAGAGTGGTAGACCAGATGCTCCTCTCTGCCCAACCACCACTGCTTGGCAGCATACGCCCATTGATTTTGGAGTTTCTCTTTGAACTAACATTTGGCTTGATCTAGAATATTTCTGAGCTTGTATATTTTGCTGTCTTAAAGTTAGCTCTTGATATTAATGTCTCCATCCCCTCTCTTCCAAGTAGTCTTATATTTCTAATCATGACCATCCACAATAACTCTCTGCTTCAAGCTTCACACTTGTGTAATGATAGCTGGTGTCAAACCAAGCTGTCCTCCACATTCCCCGGTGAGAGGCCTGTGGCTGCTGCCTTTTCCACCACCATCATGGAAATGCTCTTGGCTGACTCAAGGCCTCAGAACCTAGCTTTCAAATGCCAAGGCTTCTGGGAGTACAGGGGGCTTTGAGGTATGGGGGTGGCCTCAGTGGGGAGAGGAAATGTTTGCCTATAACTATTTCTCTGACATCCATGAATACAGCAGAACTAGGAAGACTTTAAGAAAATGACAGCATGGCAGTTGGAATTTTTCTTTGGCCACAGATTGTGATGTAGAAAAAGAAAATCTAGAAAAGCTCTCAGCTCCTCACCACAGCAGCATCAGTTTACCAGTGCATTCTCACTCACAGAGCTAGAGGGAGAAGGCTCATACAAGGGTGTTTGCTAGTGCTAGTTGACCAGAAAGTATTATTGAAAGTCTTAAGTGGACAATGAGAGTGATTATTTACAAATGCTTAGCAATCCATGGCTGGGTTTTTACCTTGTGTAACTGATAATACTGGAAGGCACCAATTCCACCTTGTTCTTCTGCAGTCCAGAGCACCAGCCGCAGAGTCCTTTTTGGACGCAGCCCTGAGAAAATAATAAAATAAAAAAGCGATACTTTTTAATTGTTGATTTTGAATTTTATAGAAAAATGGTAGAGTCCCTTATCCATTTCTCTGAGGCAGGAGAAAATCAGAGGCACTCATCTCTCATTGGTGTGGTTGCCTGCTTCAGGTTATGGCTGACATAGCAAAGGAGCCACTTCAGGGCTGATCTCCAGGTCAGGTTAATGGAGAAAGGGGTTGTGACAAATGCAGTTTACAGGCCAGGAAGTGAGAGCCTCGCATCACATCTTTAACTGGATATCCTGCCCAGCAGAACCCAGTGGATGGCCAAGTTCAGTGAGACATTAGACCATATCTAGAAGATGCAGTTAGGAGGATCTCAAGCAGATCGTGGGGTCTTCTAATAATCTTAACTGAAATTAAGTCATTTGGGTCTACTTCTGGACAAGCCATGTAGGAGATTGCTTCTTAGTCTAAATATATAAGTAAGCTGGATACCCATGCTGTCCTCAGTAATGTAATAACTGAAAAGCAGATGGAACATTTATGCTTCCCCATGGTAAATTTCTTTTCCTACTTGGGAATAGAAGGTCAGTCCCTTAAGGTCAATGAAAATTAATTGAATGAAGATGATATTTATTGACCTTATTACTGCACAATCGACTTGGTGACAATTTTATTGACTTGTGATACACAAATTTGTATCCTGTACTTGTTAAAGTTTATGGCAGATGTAGTGGATCTAGAACCATTTTTGGCTACAATGTCTGCTCAGTGAAAATTATTCACAAGGAAGCTCTGTTTCTAAAGTTTGAAAAATGGCAAAAGAGTGTGCTAACAGGGCTACTTTGTGATCAAGAATTAATATCTGTTCTGATTCAGACTGATAATGTCATTTCTGAGAAATAACCAAGGCAGAAAAATGTGAAGCTGTTTTTAAATCGTATTAAGAGGATTCGTTATCCCACCTCCTCATGGGGGAGCCATAGGGAAGAGTTAAAACGGACTTTGCATGGCTCTGAGATGAACACCCACATATCTCAAGTATAACCATATGTGTGCTGCCACCCAGGTATGTGGCCCTTAAAGGAGCCAGGGGACAGCTGCAGCCTGGATAACAAATGCTGCTGGGACACAGAGCTCTCTCCTGCCTCTTTCAGGCACCAGGAGGCACTCTCCTTTCCTAAGCCCAGTGCTAAGGAGCTGAAAAGGAGAAACAACATTTTGTCACCACATTAAATATAGTTGTGAATTCACTTTACACTTCACTATGTTGACATAATTTAAAAAGCATAGATTTAGGATGCAGGCTGACCATAGTTGCAGTTAAAACATGGACAAGCAATTTCCACATTCAGTTCCTCAGCAATTCCATTGGCGTTACCATCTAAGTCCATATAGAATCCATCTTCTTATCTCGGCCACTACTGTAGTCCAAGCTACCACCTTCTGTTGTCTGGATTGTTGCAGTGGCTTCCTAATTGGGCTCGCTGCTGAAGCCCTCACCTCTCCTCAGGTGACGTTCCACACTGTAGCCAGAAGGACCTTTGTAAAACCTAAGCCAGATCATGTCATTTATCAGCTCAAACCTCCAATAACCAGAATAAGCCTCTGGAAGAGAGGGATTTCTGCTTTTTATTCATAGTAATGTAACTAATTCCTAGATTGATTGACACACATTAGATGCCCAATAAATGGTACTGGATGAATAAATAAATGCAAAGCTTAGTGTCTTGATTAGAATGAAATCCAAAGCTACTTCTCCAGTCTCATCTTCTAAAACTCTTCTGTTAGCTCATTCCCAGGAAAGGTATATTTGAAAAAGGCAGACAGAGCTGGTGAATCCTGCTATCATTAGGCAACAGCTGTGTAACTACTGGGAAATTTGTCTACCTGAACTTATGCCTCTTTATCTGAAAGGTGGAGATAATATTATGTGCCTATGCTACAACTCTTCCATAGGGTGGTGTTGAAAATTAAATGAAATGTGATGACACACGCAAGACAACCCCATGGGCTGGCATGTAATTGGTATTCAGCAAATGAACAATAAAACCACATAACACACTTTCACCTCACAGAGAAGAAGGAAGATCTAAATGCCCAGAGAGGAAATTCTTCCAAAGGCCTTTGAGTACCTGGAGAACAAGAAGTCTAGAGTGCCACTGCTTGCTCCAAGTCAAACCACCCTGCTCACATTCACAGCACAAACTTAATAAACTGTTGTCTGAGGTAGAAATCTAATCAGGATTGCTAAAGATAACAATCTGTGTTTTTTTTTCCCCAAAGAAATGTGCTTAAAGTCAATTTAAATGAAATGACTTGCTTGTAACATAGGAGAAATAAGAAAGGATAGAGTACTGCTATTGTTTATACACTGCAAACAAAAATTCTGAACATTGTTTAAATCCACAAGAAAAGGAGAAAAGAACACTTTCTTTTTACATATCTCTGCACCTACCAGTAAAATATTACCAAATTATTAAAATGATGAAATTCTTTAAATAAGAATAAACAGGCAGTGCAGGCTATAGAATAATCATTTTTTAAAAGTGAATGCTCTGAATATCCCTATAGATTTCGTGTGCCACTTGAAAGTTATTATCATACAGGGTTAGTTTCCTTCACATTCCAACTCAGCCACGTGGCCAGTGATGTATTAACACAATAAAGAAGTAACTGATTTGAAGTGAGGAATGCAAAGGCCTCAATACAACAACAGCATAGTTGGTACATAGCTGGCTCTAAAAGGACTAACAAGCCTACTCAGGCCCTTGAGAAGCTTAGCACCCACGAGCAGGGAACACTAGCACCTACTTCACAGAATGAAGGCCCTGGGAAGAGGTTAGGAAGCCAATGGGTTAGCAAATCTTGAGTCCAAAGTCTCTTTCTACTCTGACAATCTGATTGTCCCTGAACCTAAGGGAAATGCATGAGGCATCATTCAAGAACTAGACCTTAAATCTAGTGTGGAGTTCAGGTCCCCAGGCTACCAAAATCCATGATGGACAGTATGGGGTACAGAAAGACATTGGTTGTGGAGCTTTAATAAGCTGTATTTCTCTCCTGGCTCTGCCGCTTCTGGCTCTGTGAGATTAGATTAATTATAATACCTATCTCTTAATCTATATCATAAGGAAAATGGTAATTGCCTGATGGGATTGTTATGAAAATTAAATGAAACAAGGCGAATGTATATAAAACACATTCGCCTGGCACATAGTAGGTTTTCAAGAATTGTTTATTAGCTTCTCTCTCCATCGCTCTAGACCTGTCTTGTCTGTGCCAACAGTCACCAGGGAGAGCATGTGGGAGAACTAGGTGAGGCCATGGTCCTCAGGCCGCTTCCTTAGGAGCTACAGAAAACTTGTTTATACAGAATGCACGAACCCAGCCAAGGGAAAACGCAGATTACATCTAATCTGTAGGAAAACACATAGTTTCTTTCAGTACAAAAAGCTCCCTCATCCCAACATAGAGCATATCCAAATCTAAATAAATGGAAACAAGTTCTTTCCTTTTAAAGTAAGGGACAATCAGAATGTTTAGTTTTTGGATAAAGTCAAAAGGCTGAATACATCTGAAATCTGAAGACAGTTAATATAAGGACATCTATGTTCATAATTTTTATATGATAGAATCTGTGTTTCTTAAATTCAAACTAGTTTGAAAAGCCACAAGTCTTAAATATAAAAAAGAAAGCAACAACAATAGCAATAATAAAGCAGTAACAATAGTAGCAACAAAACAAAGTAATATGAGGTCAAATGTAGGGGATTAATTCTCTGGTAGATTTGGGGCAAGTGGAAGCTCTGCTGTAAGTCTGGCCCCTATTCTGGAGCTGGCTTGGTGGCACACAGCTCCAGTCCAAGGCAAGCACAAGAGAGAAAGTCCTAGAATTGGAAGAGGCGGGAGGACACTGCCAAGTCTTAGCTGGTAGGAGTCAGGTTTCATTGAGGTTTTGTTAGAGGAGAGGCAGTCAGTTCTCCTATAAATGTGTAGAAGCTGCCAGAGATGCCTTGACCTCCTGGAATCTACAGTATGACTTCCAGATAACGCAACAGTTAATAGCCATCACTGTTTTCCTCTAAAACAGCATAAACCACCAATAAAGTGTCAGAACTTGGTTTTGATTTATGAAATAGGAAATACCTACGTTTCATTTTCATTTCATTGAGGAGAGTAATAATACTAGGGGGAAGAGAGATGATGAAAAAAAACTCTTCAGACTTTTTTTTCATTATTCTTAAATTTAAAGAATTCTAAGAGAGAACTATCATTAAGCTGATAATTTGAAAAATCAGTTAACTGTCTTACACTTGCACCTAGAGAGGGGCAGAGCAAAGTAAACTTGACTCTCAGCAAAAAAAGATTAATCCAGCCTTGTAGACAGCTTTCCCAAATCATGAAATCTATAGAACACTGTTAACAATGTATATTGACCCCAATACCCATTCAGTTTCAACCCTCCAGAACTATAGTTAAGTATTGTCTTCATTCTGTGATCTAACTTTACAGAGAAAACACAACTTCCTTCTGCAGTAAATATGCTCATTTTCTACTAGTTCACAAATACACCTGTTGTCCCATTCTCTTTTAGCAACAGCTCAGAAGAGAGCGCCTACACTTAAAGAGATTTATATTCCTACAATAAACTTGACTAATATAAGTACAGTACCTGAGATATAAAAGTAAATAATGGCATGGTAGTGTGGGAACTGAATGACAAGAGGTAGTAAAGCCTCTGCATTAACCCATGGTTAAACCCATGGGTTTGGGGGTTGAGACCTCTTTCTACTTTGGGCAAATTACATAATTTGTCATATAATTTATGAGCACATTGCCACTGATAAAGTAGGGGCATGGACAAAGATTAATTATTTTATTGAATTAAACTGCCATTGCTTCTCTTTAAAGGCAGGAACAGATGATCACCTTGAAGACCTCTGTTCTTGGAAGAATCCATTGGTGTCTTTCTTAATTAAGTAAATAAAAAGCAATTAGATACTTTGGAGGAGCATTAGGGCAGGGCAACAAAACGGTTTTTAAACTTCATCTTGCAAACTGCTATCTTTTGAGCCATGCCAAGAAACGACTTGCACACTTGGCAGGAGGAGAATCAGTGTGGAAAAAGGAGCCCAGGGCCTTGGGGAGGAAAGCCCTAGTGTTCTCATCCTTCTTTCCTTGGATTGGAGGCTGGGAATGAGAGACCTAATGGGTCAGGGTGACACTAACTAAGGTCCCAGAGCAGGGAAGGTCCTGGAACCATGGTAATAAAGTGATTCTAATGAAGGGAGGAGTCTGGGCTGTCGACCTGGGCTCAACAAAATGGCCTCAGGTTCTAGGGGAAGGACTAATTTCAGACTAGCATGAGGCCAACTCCAGAAGTGCCTCCAGACCAGCCAGCCTGGCATAGTGTTTATGATTTAGGGAACAATGGCTGAGGATGGAAATGTAAACAAAGGGGAGTTGTAACCTCGTCACCCAAAATGGGTACCCTGTGAAATGGGTGTGCAAACGATGCCATATAGCAGATACCAGAGAGGGCAGCAGTCATAGACAGATCCAGGTATGGGGTTCTGCAGGAAGACTGACCCATTCGGCCTGAGTAAAGTCAGGATTCATGGACAACTCAGGGGCAGGGGGAGGGATCTTTAAAGGAGATAACAGACTTCCTGCTAATAAGCCCTGTGGAGGCTTGGTGATTAACTGTAAAGAAGATTAAAAGAGATGTGATAATATTTATAACCTGTGTTTGTGGAACAGGTCTTAGCAGCTATAATTTCCATAATTCAAAGACAAAAGTCCTATCTCATTAAAATTATTAGGATTATATTAGCCAAGAAAATCACTATTAATCATTGGTGAAGCAGAAACATTATGACTCCAAGTGCGTAAAGGCCATTTCCACTCTCGTCCTCTGCTTCTGCTTATTTTTTTTTTAATTTTTTATTTCTATAGATTATTGGGGAACAGGAGGTGTTTGGTTACATGAGTAAGTTCTTTGGTGGTGATCTGTGAGATTTTGGTGCACGCATCACCTGAGCAGTATACACTGCACCAAATCCGTGGGATTTTTACCCCTCACTCCTTCCCGCCTTTTCCCCCTAAGTTCCCTAAGTCCATTGTTTCCTTCTTATGTCTTTGTATCCTCATAGCTTAGCTCCCATTTAAGAGTGAGAACATACAATGTTTGTTTTTCCATTCCTAAATTACTTCACTTAGAATAATAGTCTTCAATCTAATCTAGGTCACTGTAAATGCCATTAATTCATTCCTTTTTGTGCCTGGAATATAGTATTCCATCATATATATATATATATATATATATATATATGATGGAATATATATATATATGGTTTAGGCAAGGATATATATATTTGGAGATATATATATATATAATAGTTTCTTTATCTACTTGTTGATTGATGGGCATTCAGGTTGGTTTCACATTTTGCAATTGCATATTGTGCTGCTATAAACGTGTGTGCAAGTATCTTTTTCATATAATGACTTCTTTTCCTCTGGGTAGAGAAACCCAGTAGTGGGATTGCTGGATCAAATGGTAGTTCTACTTTTAGTTCTTTAAGGAATCTCCACACTGTTTTCCATAGTGGTTGTATAAATTTACATTCCCACCAGCAGTGCAGAAGTGTCTCCTATTCACCACATCCCCACCAATATCTATTTTTTTTTATTATGGCTATTCTTGCAGGAGTAAGGTAGTACTGCACTGTGGTTTTGATTTGTATTTCCCTGATCATTCGTGATGTTGAGCATTTTTTTCATATGTTTACTGGCCATTTGTATATCTTCTTTTGAGAATTGTGTATTTGTGTCCTTAGCCCACTTTTTGATGGAACTGTTTATTTGCTTGCTGATTTGTTTGAATTGACTGTAGATTCTAGGTATTAGTTCTTTGTCAGATGTGTAGATTGTGAAGATTTTTCTCCCACTCTGCGGGTTGTCTGTTAACTCTGCTGACTGTTCTTTTTGCCATGCAAAAGCTCTTAAATTTAATTAAGTCCACTATTTATTTTTGTTTTTATTGCATTTTCTTTTGGGTTGTTGATCATGAAATCCTTGCCTAAGCCGATGTTAGAAGGGTTTTTCCAATGTTATCTTCTGGAATGTTATAGTTTCAGGTCTTAGATTTAAATCCTTGAACAATCTTGAGATGATTTTTGTATAAGGTGAGAGATGAGGATCCAGTTTCATTCTCCTACATGTGGCTTGCCAATTATCCCAGCACCATTTGTTGAATAGGGTTTCCTTTCCCAACTTTATGTTTTTGTTTGCTTTGTCAAAGATCAGTTGGCTGTTAAGTATTTGGTTTAATTTCTGGGTTCTCTATTCTGTTCCATTAGTCTATGTGCCTATTTTTTATGCCAGTACCAGGCTGTTTTGGTGACTATGGTCTTATAGTGTAGTTTGAAATCAGGTATTGTGACACCTCCAGATTTGTTCATCTTGCTTAGTCTTGCTTTAGCCATGTGGGCTCTTTTGTGGTTCTATATGAATTTTAGGACTTTTAAAAAAATTCTGTGAAGAATCATAGTGGTATTTTGATAGGAATTGCACTGAAGTTGTAGATTGCTTTTGGCAGTATGGTTATTTTCACAATATTGATTCTACCAATCCATGAGCATGGGATGTATTTCCATTTGTTTGTGTTGTCAATGATTTCTTTCAGCAGTGGTTTGTATCCTTGAAGTAGAGGGCTTTTACATCCTTGGTTAGGTCTATTCCTAAGCATTTTATTATTTTATTTTTTTGTAGCTATTTAAAAAGGAGTTGAGTTCTTGATTTAATTATCAGCTTGGTTGCTGTTGGTGTATAGAAGAGCTACTGATTTCTGTACATTAATTTTGTATTTGGAAACTTTTCTGAATTCTTTTATCAGTTCTAGGAGCTTTCTGTGGGAATTTTTAGGGTTTTCTAGGTAAACAATCATATCATCAGCAAACAGTGACAGTCTGACTTTCTCTTTACCAATTTGGATGCCCTTTATTTTTTTCCCTTGTCTGACTGCTCTGGCTAGGACTTCCAGTTCTATGTTGAAGAGGAGTGGTGACAGTGGGCATCCTTGTCTTGTTCCAGTTCTCAGAAGGAAGGATTTCAACTTTTCTCCATTCAGTATTACGTTGGATGTGGGTTTGTCATAGATGGCTTTTATTAAATTGAGGTATGTCCCTTTTGCTGAGAGTTTAATCATAAAGGGAAGCTGGATTTTGTCAAATGCTTTTTCTGTATCTATTGAGATTATCATGTAATATTTTTTTTTATTCTGTTTATGTGGTGTATCACATTTATTGACTTGCATAAATGAAACCATTCCTGTATCCCTGGTATGAAACCCAGTTGATCATGGTGGGTTATCTTTTTGATATGTTGTTGGATTTGGTTAGCTAGTATTTTGTTAAGGATTTTAGCATCCATGTTCACCAGGGATATTGCTCTGCAGTTATTTTATTTGTTTTTTGGTTATGCCTTTTCCTGGTTTTGCTATTAGGATGATACTAGCATCATAGAATGATTTAGGGACTGACTATTCCCTCTTTCTCTATCTTGTGGAATAGTGTCAATAGAATTGGTAATGACTCTTCTTTAAATGTCTGCTGGAATTCTGGGTGAATCCATCTGGTCCTGGACTTTTTTTTGTTGGTAATTTTTTTATTACCATTTCAATCTTGCTGCTTGCTATTGGTCTGTTCAGAATATCTAATTCTTTCTGATTTAAGCTAGGAAGATTGCATCTTTTCAGGATTTATCCTTTTCCTTCAGGTTTTCTAGTTTATGCACATAAAGGTGTTCATAGTAGACCTGAATGATCTTTTGTATTTCTGTGGTGTCAATTGTAATATCTCCCTTTACATTTCTTATTGAGCTTATTTCAATTTTCTCTCTTCTTTTCTTGGTTAATCTTGCTAATGGTCTATCAATTTTATTTATCTTTTCAAAAAACCAGCTTTTGTAATCATTTATCTTTTGTATTTTCTTGTTTCAATTTCATTTAGTTCTGCTCTGATCTTGGTTATTTCCTTTTATTCTGCTGGGTTTGGATTTGGTTTGTTCTTCTTTCTCTAGTTCCTTGAGATGTGACCCTAGATTGTCTGCCTGTGCTCTTTCAGACATTTTGATATAGGCACTTAATGTTATGAACTTTCCTCTTAGCACTGACCTAGTATCCCAGAGGTTTTGATAGGTTATGTCACCATTGTTATTCAGTTCAAATAATTTTTAAATTTTCATCTTAATTTCAATTTTGACCCAATGATCATTCAGGAGCAGCTTATTTAATTTCCATGCATTTGCCTTGTTTTGAAGGTTCCTTTTGAAGTTGATTTCCAGTTTTATTCCACTTTGGTTTAAGAGAGTACTTGATATAATTTCAACTTTCTTGATTTTATCAAGACTCATTTTGTGGCCTATCATATGGTCTATCTTGGAGAAAGTACCATGTGCAGTTGAATAGAATGTATATTCTGCAGTTGTTGGGTAGAATGTTCTGTAAATATCTGTTAAGGCCATTTGTTCCAGGGTATAGTTTAAATCCATTGTTTCTTCATTGACTTTCTGTCTTGATGACCTGTCTCAGTGGAGTACTGAAGTTCTCCAATATTACTGTGTTGCTGTCTATCTTATTTCTCAGGTCAATTAGTAATTGTTGAATAAATTTGGGAGCTCCAGTGTTAGGTGCATATATATTTAGGGTTGTGATATTTTCCTGTTGGACTAGGCCTTTTACCAGTATTTAATTACCCTCTGTCTTTTTTCACGGCTGTTGCTTTTAAGTTTGTTTGATATAAGAAGAGCTACTCCTGCTCACTTTTGGTGTTCATTTGCATGGGAATGTCTTTTTCTATCCTTCATCTTATGTTTTATGTGAGCCCTTCTGCATTAGATGTGTCTCTTGAAGGCAGCAGATAGTTGGTTGGCAAATTCTCATCCATTTTGCAGTTCTGTATCTCTTAAGTGAAGCATTTAGGCCATTTACATTCAACATTAGTATTGAGATGTGAAATACCATTCCATTAGTCATGCTATTTGTTGCCTGTATACCTTGGTTTTTGCTTTTTTTGTTGTTGTTGTTGTTTCTAAATTGCATTTTTTTTATACGTCCTGTGTGATTTATGCTTTAAAGAGGTTCTATTTTGTTGTGTTTCCAGGATTTGTTTCAAGATTTAGAGCTCCTTTTAGCATTACTTGTAGTGTTGGCTTGTAGTAATACTCAAGCATTACTTGTAGTAGTGGCAAATTCTCTCAGCATTTGTTTGTCTGAAAAAGACTGTCTTTCCTTCATTTATGAAGCTTAGTTTGGCTGGGTACAAAATTCTTGGCTGATAATTGTTTTGAGGAGGCTGAAGATAGGTCCCCAATTCCCTCTAGCTTATAGGATTTCTGCTGAGAAATCTGCTGTTAATCTGATAGGTTTTCTTTTACAGGTTACCTGATGCTTTTGCCTCATAGCTGTTAAGATTCTTTCCTTCATCTTAACTTTAGACAACCTGAGGACAATGTGCCTAGGTGGTGATCTTTTTGTGATGAATTTCCCAGGTCATCTTTGAGCTTCTTGTATTTGGATGACTAGTTCTCTAACAAAGCTGGGGAAATTTTCCTTTATTATTCCTCTAAATATATTCCAAACTTTTAGATTTTTCTTCTTCCTCAGCAATGCCAATTATTCCTAGGTTTGGTCATTTAACATAATCTCAAACTTCTTGGAGGGCTTATTCATATTTTCTTATTCTTTATTCTTTGTCTTTGTGGGATTTGGTTAATTCAAAAATCTTGTCTTCAAGTTCTGAAGTTGTTTATTCTGCTTGTTCAATTATATTGGTGAGACTTTCCAGAGCATTTTGCATTTCTATAAGTGTGTCCATTGTTTCCTGAAGTTTTGTTTTTTATTTATGCTATCTATTTCATTGAATATTTCTCCCTTCACTTCTTGTATCATTTTTGGATTACATTGGGCTTTTTCTCTGGTGCCTCCCTGATTAGCTTAATAATTAACCTTCTGAATCCTTTTTTAGGTAGATCATTGGTTTGGATTCATTGCTGGTGAGTTAGTGTGATTTTGGGGGGATGTTAGAGAACCCTATTTTGTCATGTACCAGAAATAGTTTTCTGGTTCCTCCTCATTTGGGTAGGCTCTGTCAGAGGGAAGGTCAAGGCTTAAGGCTGGTCTTCAGTTCCTTTTGTCCTGAGGTGTGCTTCCTTGGTGTAGTACCTGCTCCCTTTTCCTAGGGATGTGGCTTCCTGAGAGCTGAGCTGTAGTAATTATCTCTCTTCTGGATCTAGCCTCCCAGCAAGTCTACCAGGCACCAGGCTGGTACTAGGATCATATGCAGAGTCCTGTGATGTGAACTGTCTATGGGTCTTTCAGTCATGGATACCAGCACCTGCTCTGGTGGAGGCGGCAGAGAGGTGAAATGGAGTCTGTGAGGGCACCTTAGCTTTGACTGATTAGCGCACTATTTTTGTGCTGGTTGGCCTCCTGCTGGGAGATGGCACTTTCAAGAGAGCATCAGCTGTGGTAATATGGGGAGGAACAGGTGGTGGGTGAGGCCCTAGAACTGCCAAGATTATATGCCCTTTGTCTTGAGTCACCAAGATGTATAGAGAAGGACCAACAATTAGAAAGTCAGGCATGTCTGAGCTCAGACTTCCACGGCAGGTCTTGCTGTGGCTACTGTGGAGGATGGAGTTATATTCCTAGAAGGATTATGGCTGCCTCTGCTGTATAATGCAGGTTGTCAGGAAAGTAGGGGAAAGTCAGCAGTCACAGGCCTCATCCAGCTACCATACAACCCAATGGGCTGATCTCACTCTGACCATGCTCCTTACAACAGCACCAAGTCTGTTTCCAGGCAGTAGGTGATTAGGGACGAGAACTTACCCCAGGCTACTTGCCTCCCAGCTGCAAAAGTAGGTAGGGCTTTCCTTCTTCCCTTGCCTGTGGAGTCGGCACACCAGATTCATACCCTCCCCCAACTTCTGGCCAGGAGACTTTTTGATCAGTACAAATTGTTACACAGTTCGGCTGGAGGTTTCCTTCTCCCTGTGGCCTTTTCCCCGTGCCTCTGGCAGCCTTCCTCAAGGACCCTTGTGAAACACGGCAGAAATTACTTGCTGGGGACCCAGAGAGCCCACAGGGACTTTCACGATGCTTCCTCTACCCCTGTGTTTCTCTGTATTTTGCTTAGCTCTCTAAATTGACTCAGCTGCATGTAAGGTCAGAATCTTCTTCTGTAATCTAGAACTTCAGGTTCCCTCTTCAGTGGGATTGTATGTTCAGGGGCAGATGATTTCCCTTTCCCACTTCTACAGTTTGGGTACTCACAGTATTTGGGGTGTCTTTCAGGTCCTGCAAGAGTAATCTGCTTCCTTCAGAGGGACTATGGTACTCTTGGCTTTCCTAATGTATTCCTGCAGTGGTTCTTGAGTAAAAGTTGACAGCGCGAGTCTTCACATGCTGTTCTGTCTGTCTGAGTGGGAGCTGCAAAGTAGTCTTGCTTTCTATCTGCCATCATAATCTGCTTCTGCTTCTTATCCTAAGCTCTAGCTATACCATATTTCCTACTGGTCCCTGAACAGGCCATGTTATCTCAGAGTTTTGGCACTTTATATATGCACTTCTTCCTACCTAGAATACCTCTTCACCTTTTCCATCTAGGAAACTCCTATTCATTGAACAAAGCCTATCTCTATAATACTTTCTCTGGGAAGGCTCCCCTAACTCAAGGGCAGAGTTGGCTGCCCCTGTCTCAGTGTTGCTCTAGAACTTCATATATACCTCAATTTTCACTTTCAACCACCCTTAAATGTTGATCTTCCCATTAGGCCATTAATTTTCTGATATTCATTTCCCTTTTTCATAATCTGGCCGAGTACCTGACATTTAACAATTGCTGAATAAATGTTTATTTGGTTGACTGAATGAATATATTATAAATATATCCATTTATAAATGACTATATTTATAAATATAAATAAAAGGGACTACTATTTTTTCATTTAATCTAAAGCATGCATTGCCTACTCAGTTTAGAAAGTTGGCAAAAAACGCTATTTTTGTGAGACCAAAGCACAAGTAACACAGGTTAAAACACCCCAGTAGCCAAGATAATTAAATGTGCTTCAGCTTTGACATTTGCTTTAGTTGCCATTACATTACCTACTTTCATAGCACAGCTGTGTCTAGTCAAAATTTAATACATCAAGAGCTCTTGTCGATCAAGTCATTAAATAAATATCAAATGGTCACCGAAATTTTCCATCAGCTAACTGAATTAAATTATAGGTATTTAGATTTTAAATTCTAAGTGCTTTTCAATTATTTTACTTTTCAAATTATCTTGATAATTTTTCTGAATATAAACATAATATATAGCAACATATTCTTTTCAAAGTTTAAAATTGAGAGAAACAAAAATTAGAAACCAAAACAACTTATAAGAATATTGTTATACTTCTTTACAATTTTTGTGAACATACGTATGTATACAAATACGTACATACAAAAATTCTACATGTATGTAAACAACAGTTTTCTACTGTCCTTTCCACTTAAAATCATAGCACATATGGTCCTTACTATCATCAATTATCTTCCAAAAATGGTTCTTCATTTATTTTAGCTACTCCCTTATTATTGGGCATTTTAGGATTTTATTCTTGGAACACGTACTTAAAAATAGAAACGCAGAACTGATTCTCAACAGTATAAACATTCTTAAGGATCCTAACACATGCCAATAATACCCTAAAGAAAGGTTACCAATTTATATTCCTACTAGCAGTGTCTGAGAATATTTACTTTTGCTTAATGTAGAGCTTTTAAATATTATCTCCTTTTTATGTGTCATATTATAGCTATTTTTCTATTCTATATTTTGTTCAATTTCACATACATGCACACACAAGGTATAGTCTATTTTACCTTGATTGAGATAACTGTTAAGTTTATATACGATGCCTAACAAGAGTTAAAATATGTGAATTTGTTTTTTTAATTTCAATTGTCTGATAGTAGGGCTTTTTTATCAATATATTCCTAAGATAATGCTAGTATCATGTAGGAATCACAAGCCTGATGTAGTTGGCATTTTAAAACATGCGATTTCTTTTTCTCTACCATTATTTACAGTGTTTTTATGTGCAAGGAGAAATTGAAAAGCCTGGCTAATGATAGATTGGAACTCTGAATCACACTTTTGTTAAGAGTTCTACCTTACAAAAATGTCAACTAATGAGAAGTTAAACAACAGTACAATTTTAAAGAAAATGATGGTAAATCAAGTACAAGTACCAAAACCTCCTTTTACAAATTTACATTTACCAAAATCATTCTTTACATTTTATTTTTTGTGAAGATCAAGCTGTTTGAGGAAAATGACTGTTTGTACTTGAATTATGTATTATAAAAAATAATATATCTCCAACAAGCAACTGAAATGAGAATATTTCTGGGATCCCTTTTCAATACCAAACAGCAAATAGAAAGCATAAGTTATTTTGTTGCTGTTGTTGTTGTTTTTAAATAATGCAGGATTCATCATTAAGCTACTTCTGTTCACTCTTTTAAACGCTCCTTTTTATGATTATGGTGGAGAAGATTCTATCTACATCTTCAAATATTTTCCTTGTATATAAAATTAGTTATGAAGTTATCTATACTTGATTAAAGGACTAATCCTTTATCCTTTATTGTTTTTGACCAGTAATTAATCATAATTTTAAATTCTTGGTTCTGTTTAAATTTAGGTTTTCAGACCACAGTACATTTAGTAGTAATAAACCTTTTTTTTGGTGGGGAGGATGGAGTCTCCCTCTGTCACCCAGGTTGAAGTGCAGTGGTACAATCTCAGCTTACTGCAACCTCCAACTTCTGGGTTCAAGTGATTCTCATGCTTCCACCTCTGGAGTAGCTGGGATTACAGGCATTTGCCACCACGCCCAGCTAGTTTTATATTTTTAGTAGAGATGGAGTTTTACCATGTTGGTCAGGCTGGTTTCAAACTCCTGACCTCAAGTGATCTGCCTGCCTCGGCCTCCCAAAGTGCTGGGATTATGGATGTGAGCCATTGCACCTAGCTACGAATCCATTTTTGAAATCAGTTTTGAACAAAAATCTCACCTTCTTGAGCACTGCTCTATTCTCGGCCCCCAAAGTGATTGCTGAATAGTCTTGCTAGAGGAAAATCTCACCATGAAAATAATAAGATCATTTGAATGTCCCTGGAACTCTCCCCCTCCTTCGCATTCCTATCGTGGCTATCATAATTTAAGCCCTTTGAATTGTTGCAATTGCCAACTAACTGCTTCCTCCAATCCTCTCTGTAAAACTGCTGCCAGATTCATCTTCTTAGAATACTGCTTTGAACATGTCACTGGCTGCATGAAAACCTTTAATCACCCCTTATCATTGATAGCAGTCATCTGCCTCCAACTGCTTTAGAACATGCATCTCTATCAATAAAACAATTTTGAGTATGGATCACCACCTATGTATATTTACATATACATGACACATGTACAATATTGTAAATACAAGAAATTATTAGTAAAATTTCTTTCTTTCTCTATATAAAGAACATATCTTTTCCTGTCTACAAATGTATTTTCCTACACACTCCCTAACTCTGGAGGCCACTGGTCTATGGGATAGACCATCCTTTTTAGTATAGCATTCAAGGCCCTATGTATATAGATTCCAATCAGCCTCCCAGATTTACCTCCAACGACTCCTCTTCCAAAAGCCTCATTTCCACATAAATTGACCTCTTCACTATCTTTCCATTTCTGTGCTTTTTCTCACACCATTTATGCCATCTGGTTTGTCTTTTCTTTTTCTCTCAACCTAGGCGTATCTCAGCTATCTTTAAAGATCCAGCTCCAGTTCCTCCTGCTCCACTCTCTCCTTCCTCTGGACTTCAAAGCTGTTATTTTCTGTTGAAACCATTTGGCAGTTAATCATGATTAACGTAGTTTTCACATACAGACCTTGGTAAATCAATGAGCCCTATACATATTTGTTAATGTATGTATTACCACATGTAATATAATTTTAAGCTGCAACAGCAGAGATATAGATCAGATCTATAAAAAGAACTTTTGAACATAGGATATTTTTAAACATTAAATATTTTTTTTTCTTTTGTTTTTTTTGTTTTGAGACGGAGTCTCACTCTTTTGCCTGGGCTGGAGTGCAGTGGTGCAGTCTCGGCTCACTGCAACCTCTGCCTCCTGGGTTCAAGTGATTCTCCTGCCTCAGCCTCCCCAGTAGCTGGGATTACAGGTATCTGCCATGACATTTGCCTAAGGGAGAGTAAAGCCTGGAAATAAGGCTGGTTGGTCTTGGGTAGGTGGAAATAGGCTGGAATCCTTGAGTCCTGTTAGATCTGGGCTACTATAATTGGTGACTCTACAAATACTAAACCCTACCCACATTGACAAAGGATGGGCATTTCTTCAAGGAAAGTATTTGGCCTTTCAGGGGAAGGGCTATTTATCTCAAACATTTTCATTTCTCAATTATGGAAAGTGTGAGACACATTTACATCTTTGAGATAAAATAAAATTAAGGGCAAACTGGGGGGTGTTGACATAAAATTTCAATGCTTCACATTTTATGCACCTTACATTGCCAAGATAATGGATTATCTGACCTTATGGAGCTTTCGCTTTTTCGGTCATTTTGATATATCTTCTTAGTAAAAGCTGTTAAGATAAGGGAGAAATTTTATACAGACTCTTAAAAGTATTTCTAGGAGCTTGTAAAAATTTACTTAAAACCTCAGGGGAATATTGTCTAAAAAAGACTCCCCAGGTTTACCGGTTGCTCTCCTACGGTCAAGTGTACAGGGGTGTATTCAGTCTGTGAACACTCCACTTTTGAAATGAAACCAAATCCATGGAGAGTTATGTGCTATATGTGGGAAGGAATGCTATGCCTCCATTCTCAGCACTTTCCCAGGACCCCCTGTCCTCAAACCTTAAAACCAATCTATTATATTTTTTTCCCCTGTGTAGATACCATTTCAAGAATATGTCCCAAGATTTAAATTTTGACATTTAACACATTGAAACACATCATCACTGTCCCTCTTGGATGCACAGGCATGCATATAAGAATTCTATTTCATAAAAGAGGAAACTAAAATTTTGCAAGATAAGTAATAAACACACAAATCAATAAATACACATTTGGACTAACTGTGCAGAAATAAAAAAGATTAAATGCCACAATCATTGCTACTCTGAATATCAGACTTATCCATTCAACAGCTATTCCTGGTCCAGGAACCAAGGAATTTGGTGCTGAAGAAATCATGCTCTTTGAACTCATGAAACTTAAATCCAGAGGACAAAAAGGGTAAGAAGTTCCCACATTATTCTTATCATCATCATCATCATCATCATCACCATCACCAGTATCACTGTAATAGGTGTTTTGCATTCATGTGAAGAACCAATTTTTAAAAAATTATTATTTTTCTGGACAGAGAGTGAGGTTATGCCAGAGAAAGAGAGAGAGAGAGCGTGCACATGAGAGTGAGCACACGAGCTGGGTTCAAGAGAAGAACTGAGGGTTAGGGAAGAAAGCTACTAAAGGAAAGGATTGGAGGAGAGTAATGGCGTGGGGGAAGCATCTACAGCAATGCTCTTGTGATTTTAGAGATGGCCAACATTCAGGACAAGATTGAGGAGGGACCAAGATTGACTGGCCATTCTATACTGTGCCAGTCACTGTGCTAAGATGTTTTTAGACAACAGCTCATATAATTTTCAAAATATTACCTCATTTAATTCTGTAAAGCAAGTAATATTGCCTTCCTGTTTCACAAACAATAAAACTGAGAGGTAGAGAAATTAAGTCACTTGCCCAATATTATACAGCTAATAAGTGTCAGAGCTAGGATTCAAACCTAGGAATACTTAATGCCCAACTGATGCTCTTAACTGCTTTACACTGTTGCTCTTCCAAAAGATAAACTGCATGGAAAGATCTGACCAGTGCTGTGCCACCTCTATCTTCTTCTTTCTCATTTTGGGTGAAAATCTCAACTTAGAGAATATACTCTAACAATGTTACTGTATCTGTCCCTGTTACCCGGTGGTCCATGTTAGTACCTGCAAATTCCATCTAAAACTATATAATTTTAAAGAGATAAAGTGACAAGAATGTGACCTGTAGTTATTAGATTGCATATATATGTTTGGTCAGTGCAGTGAGAGCTGGGACCAACGCAAAGGACATTTTCTTGGCTGACAGAGATAAGCAATCAGTTCCTAAGACAGTCAGAAGTTAAACAACACTGGAACCTCCAGATTTATATCAACACAAATGTCAACATCTTAAACTGCTGGGTCTAAACATTATCACTATCTTTGAACAGTAGGAGACAGAAAAGAAGAATAAATTTAACTTCTGGATGAGCTGCTCAAGACTCTTGCATTTTAGGTCACCGAGCTCCAGAAAAAATAAAAAAACGAACCAGAATATTACACACCTAGAAGCCACTTAGACAAATTAACAAAATGCATTCTCTGCACAGAAAATTCACAGGACTTTTCAAAACTCAGGAAAATATTACTGTCAAGATGATTGTGAAAGATATGCTCCAAATATTAAACGTGAATATATTCATTTTTGTTGTCAAAAATAAGCCCTGCTGGTAGACAAATCTCACAATGATGTTTTAAGGGCCTTTGAGTTCTAAGAAGAAATGATTTTTTAAACATTAAGGTCTTACTGTTCTCTGTAGAGAGAGGGAGATTTTACCAGAGGGAGAGTCATAATTGAGTTAAGGAATAGATCTGGAGGGAGGGCAGAAAGGTGATCAAAGAGTGAATTGGTGGAGAGCCATTACATACTGTGAAAGTATTAACAGTTCCGCTGATGCTGTGTTTAGAGACAACTGGCCAGCTGGTGAGGCGGTGAGGCTCGGGGAGAGAAGGAGTCAGGATTTACTGGGTACTTAACACTATGCCAGACGCTGTGCTAAGTTCTTTCCAGACATTATCTCATTTAATTTTCACAATAATTCTATAATACCTGACAGTAGCATTATATCTTGATCCCCAAGTTACAGATAAGCAAACAAAAGTTAAAAGAATGTAAGCAGTGTGCACAATGTCACAGGGCTAGTCAGTGCTAGAAGCTGGATATGAGTCCAGATTTATTTTCTTTTACTCCAATGCCCATGCCTTTTCAACTATACTGCCCTGACTCAGACCCCCTTACATTGAGACCATTCTCTGACGTACAAAAGCAAAAATAACCTGGTACAAACACTGATGACATAGGTAGACCACAAAGGCTGGACTTCAGTAACAATCTGGAAGTAACTGAATTGCTTTCTTATATAAATTTCACTAAATTTTCCATATAAGGTTATCAGTGTTAAGTCACAAGGCATCATCACAGCAGGGGACAGGGTCTGTTCTCAAGTCTTCCTGCTGGTGTCTACTATGGCCCCACCTTCTAATCCCTCTTCAAGTTTTCCAGGCAATCTTCTCAAGGAAAACAAAGAATGAGATAAAGGCAGACTGGGAGGGGGAAAAAAAGAGGTAGTGCAAAGGTAGATACAAAGCACAACACAGCAAATCCAACAGTGTCAGCCTATTACTAGTAGAAATCACAGAAAATGTACAAATCACACTGTGAGCTGAGGCCATGTGGCATCACCATCCCCATTCTTCCATTGTACCCTATGCACAGCACTCAGATAAAATTGTCACTTTCTAATTTAGCACTCCTTACTCCCTCACTAGACTAACTGAATAAAAACTAATTGAGAATTAAGGCCAGGGGCGGTGGCTCACACCCGTAATCCCAGCACTTTGGGAGACCAAGATGGGCAGATCATGAGGTCAAGAGATCAAGATCATCCTGGCTAGCACGGTGAAACCCCGTCTCTACTAAAAATTTAAAAACAAAGATTAGCTGGGCCTGGTGGCACACACCTGTAGTCCCAGCTACTCAGGAGACTGAGGCAGGAGAATTGCTTGAACCCTGGAAGTGGAGGATGCAGTGAGCCGAGATAGCACCACTGCACTGTAGACTGGGTGACAGAGTAAGACTCTGTCTCAAAATAAATAAATAAATAAATAAACAATAAATAAATAAATAAATCTAATTGAGAATTAAGAAAATCCATTGAGAAAAATGACTTAAGATGTAGATAATATAGCTGAACTATAGATATGCTTAAGACCCATTTCAAATGATGAAAGCGAGATGGCAACCTGTGTGTCTTTTTAAAGTACATATAGAATAAAAAACATATTTTTTTGCATAAATGGATAATTCCTCAAGTAAAAACTGGTGACCATAAACAACGTGGTCACAAACTCAAGAAAAGATTTAGAAATCTTATTCTGTCCATTCCTGCACCTCCTGCCAACACTGCCTCATTTGGGGCAGCTGACAACAAACCAAACTCACTCTTTACGCCTTGCACCCACCTTCTACAATATGGATAAATTAGATGTGACATGCAGGAGATGAGGTGGAAAGTGTCTGGGACCAAGAAGAAAGAATGCTGGAACTGGTCAAGCATAGAATTAAAGAATACAGAGAGGAAAGTGTCAGTCTGGCCTGGCTCTCTGAGGCGTCAGCAGGTGCACTGTAATTGCTAGAGGCCAGCACAGAGCTAGTTCAGATGGAGAACAAGTGCTCAGAGCCTGACAGGCTGAAGACCAAGCAGCTGGCTGTGGAGAGGCTGCTGATGCAGAGTGTCTGGTTGGATTCTGCCACGTACGTAAAGAAGCGGATTTGCTCCTGACATTGCGCATTGGACAGGACGGGATCCAAAGCCAGGGGACACAGACAGAATGGCACATGGCCAAAACCTCAGCCAGCCAGGTCAGCAAGTGAAGAAACAGTCATGTGAGCAGCAGACACAAATACAAGCTAGACAGACTTCCATGGTGTCATGCTGACCTTGACGTGGATGGGAGAACATTAAAGAACAAAGATGTTTTTCTTTGTATAAAGATAGCTGGCATTTATGGAGTGCCTATCCTGTGCCAGGCAGTATGCTACACACTTTAAGTGTGTATTAGTTCCCTTACTTTTTCTCAACGGAACCTCAAAGTAAGACAAGGATCTAGATTTTAGTACTTTTCCTATTTTATGGATCAGGAAGCTGAGACTTCGATTAAGCAACTCATTTAAGGTCACATACATAATAACAGGCATAAACAGGACTTGAAGCCAGGTTCCCCCGCTAGCAAAGTTCACAGCTTAAGCCTCCATTCTACATGCAGGTCCCCTCAGTGTGCCCTGTAGACTGGGGATGACTTGCTTGGGGATTAGTCCTATGAGAACCTGGCATGGATAAAGGTAACACTTTATTGTAAGTACACAGGCTCCAATAAGGAAAATACACCCTAGGCCAGTCATGAAACTGAAAAATGAAGAACACAGTCCAAAAGAAGAGCTATTCTTTTGGCCCTGGGTTCACCCTGGCTACAAGTCAAAGGTACATTTATTCACATTTGTATACACAGACATCGTAAAATGTCCAGGCTTAAATTGACACATTACTACAGAGAATACTGAGCTGTCCATTCCACTTTCCCAGCTCTCCTTGCCTTGATTCACCACCATGTTGCTTAAATCTATTTCTGTGTACTGGGGGATTAATAGCATGAAGCATCAAATTGCTCTGAGCAAATAATTCTGTCTTTAAACTCTTCAAATGATAATTGACATTAAAGATATATATATTTTTAAATAAAGAGGTCAGGTCGTATCCTCAATGACTTTACAAGAGACCTTAACAAGAGAGGCTAGTTCAGTAAACCACCATCCCAGCACACTTATGTTCAAGGGCTCTGTATAGTAACAATGTGGATTTATTCATTTTTGAGTCTTGAACCTGGAATACTTTGAGTCAACTACTTAATTAATCTTAGCAGATGATTTTACTGTCCAGTATTAAAGAATTGTACCGCAGTGAGTTCATTTGTTTCCTAAAAGACTATGGCATTAAATGTTAAATAAATAAGACTTATCCTAGGGTTCCGCAGCCTGCTTCCTAACTTCATCCCCTCAAAGTTCCCAAATAAGAAAAACATCCCGTCCTTTATTATAAGCAATAACAACTTCTCCTCTCATCTAGAAATGCATACCATCGCCCAGAATAAAGTTTTATTTCAAGAATTAGATCACCATACACACTAAAGCATAACTGTGTTCCAGCCGCCTGTGTTTTTTGAGTGAAATCACAATCCACTTTGAAAATTTACACACATTTGTCATTTTAGAAATAGTTCTTTGCTTTGGCTTTTGAGTAAGTAAAGAATTTGTCTAAGGACAGTGTCACATAGCCCCGTGATTACCCCCATTTTGGTGTGCTAATCATTATCTTTCATCACCAGGCTACAGACACTGTCAGTTTTGAAAACAGCCACTTCATAGAAACCAAAATATGAGTCAGGAGACAAGCAAGTTCTCAATGGTATTTGCATGTTATTTTATTCCAGGCATTTCTGCAGGGTAGGCCTACTTTTATTGGCTCCTAGGGGCATCGTGGGAGGACACTAGAACTCAAAGATAAAGATCTAACTGAAAAGTACAGCTTCTGTTAAAACAGTTTGATGCCAAAAATTAAGTCACACAGAAAACTGTTGTGTAAAATTCCAAATTAAATAGAGGGATATGTGTCTCTTAATACATGCTCCTCTCATTCCAGAATGCTGTTAAAGATGTCGGTATATTTGAGACCTGTTTAGAGTTCTACAGGAGAAACTTCAAACAAACGAACTTTTGGAGAAGGCAAGACTAGGAACAGTAGTGTGCTTTTTAATGACTGAGGCTAAATATGCTTTCCTCTGGTTTTTCTTTTATGTTTCTTCATAAAGCATTTTTCATGCTTTCCTGCTATTTTGCAGTGCCTTTTTTCCCCTAATATACTTGGGTTGCCAAACTAAAAAAGAATCTCTGCCCTCATGTACTCCATTTAGTTGAAAGATGAGTTTCAACTCTTCCATGTAGGAGAATAAGCCAGCAACCTGCCACAAAAGTCAAGTAACAAAAGACCCCCTTCAGAGGCTGTCAATTTCCAGCCCCTGATGTTCTGTGACCAGATAAGATGGTTCCCAGTGCACCTGGGTCCTCCTGGGTTGCCAGCAAGTCTTGTTGGCATAACACATCAGAGAAGCAGCCACTGTATATACATTTTAATAAGTATTTTGTTTTTCTTACTTTTTCTTGTTTGTTCCTAGGGCTTCTAAGAAAAGGAAAGACAGTAATAACCAACTCATACAGGATAGAATCAGCTACACTTGACTGATTTGCAGCTCAGAGTAAGAAATCAAAGCTGGAATTTTTCATATAAGTCAAATATTTAGAAGGCTACAAATGTGATTTGCATAGGTTTTTATTTCCCTTGCACTGATTTGTATACTGAGCAATTGCCCTTGTCCTGTCTACTGACTATAAAAGGTGGAGCAGTATAACAGACCTGTATGAAAGTGTCTGCTGGATTCAAGCCCCTGACACCCTTTTTGGGGTCAGGTTTGTATAAATCTAAGAAATGGCAGGACATGGACACGGGAAGAGACATTTTGCCTTTAAAAAAAGGCAACTCAACTTTTAGATTAATTCACCACATCTCAATCACACTTCTATTCCTCTTAGGGAATGTCTTCTCAGTTTCAAAACTGTTTTCATCCCTTTATTGAAATTCTGAGAGCCTTATTCTACAAGTGCAAATAACCCCTCAAAAAATCCACAGGTCCAGGGACTTCATCTCAGCAGACTCGTCGACTGAAACTGTAATGCCTCTGTTAGTGGCACTGTCTGGCTTGCTTAAATTGCTTCCCTCATCGTACGTTTTTGGGAAAATGTTCAGGATTCTAAACTGCAGAGGATACTTGGGATGTTGGTGGTTACTGTCAGTGCATTTTATGGAGCATATAAAATAGGCAATGGTCTTTTTTATTTTAGGTTCCTATTATTCAGTGCAGCAGTGTATGCCTATATGAGAAAAAAATTCCTCTGGAGTGGGAAGATTAGCCCCCAACAACTACAAACTGATATTAGCACAACTATATGTACTCACGTTCACATAGTCAGATTTCAGTGCATTAAACTGATAACCTTTTCAATGAAGAGATGAAGTTCCTTTGTAATTAGTGTTTTGTATATGCTGTTAGCATGTTAGAGTACATCAAAAACCTGCATAGCATAGCTTACGATCTAAGCTGTGATACAACTTTTCTTTTCTTTTTCTTTTTTTTTTTTTGGAGATAGAGTCTCACTCTGTTACCCAGGCTGGAATGCAGTTGTGTGATCTTGGCTCACTGCAATCTCTCCCTCCCGCGTTCAAGCAATTCTCTGCCTCAGCCTCCCGAGCTGGGACTAGAGACATGTGCCACCATGCCCAGCTAGTTTTTGTATTTTTAGTAGAGATGCAAATGATAGAACTTTTCATGCCATTTTTCACACTCTTAAATGTTAGTGTAGGAGAAGTTGTTTTTGCTGGCTATTCAAAACCAATTTAATTTTATTTTTAATTTAATTTTTATTTTTTATAGAGACAGAATTTCCCTATGTTGCCCTGACTGGTCTATGACTCCTGGGCTTAAGAGATTATCCCGCCTCATCCCCCGAAAGTGCTGGGATTACATGAGCCACTGTGCCTGGCTTCAAAACAGATTTTAAATCAGTCCATATAAAATGATCATAAAAACTCAGTTGCTACAGAAAAATTTCATAAGGTTCCCAATCAAGCCACATTTATAGAAGCCCTTTCTTCAGCCCCATAAAAATTTATTTTAATTCAATTTTCTTTCAAAAAATACATTTTATTTTCCTCTTAAAATAGAATAAATCACATTCATCATGGAAAATTTGAAAATACAGAAAAGAAATAGTCAAAACCCCAATAACAAGAGATAATCTTCGTTAACATTTTGGTATTTTTGTTTAATCTTTTTAAAATCATACTTTTAAGTTTTTTATAGTTGATCCATTACACATGTATATTTTTCATTTACATGAAGGCTTAGATATTTTTCTGTGCTATTTCACAGCCTCTCTTAATTTCTATATGTATTCTCTGTAAAATACTCCAATTTACGGTGATGTGATCTTTAACTGTTTTTCAATTGTTGTACTTTTCATTTATTTCCGATATTTAATGTTACAAATAACGTTGTAATGACTAGCTTTGAACTAAAGCTTTTTCAGATATTTGAATTTTTTGAGAATAATTTATGAGAAGTAAAATTACCCAAAGGAAAATTGTATAGCTCTTGATGTATATAATATTGCCAAATTGCTTTCTAAATAGTTGGTACCAAATTATTTTCCCACAGTGTATGAAAATGCATTCTTTGTTGCTCTCTTACCAATATTCTGGTTTTTTAAAAATCACTAATTTAAAAGACTAAATATGTCATTTCAGTGTTTTGAGCTGAATTATATATGTTTGATTGCTACTGGGATTTACCATTTTAAAGTTTTTTTTATTTTTTACAAATTATGTATTTTGGACCTTTGCTTATTTATTTATTGTAGTCCCAGGGATTCTTTATTATTGATTTGTATGAATATTTTATACATTAAGGATATTTTTGGTTATAATTTCATTGGAATTCTTTCATGTACTTTAAGTAAAATTCTGTGACTTCTCTATCTAAACTCCTCAATCCTCAGTCTTCCTGCTAACATTTCAAAGGATGGTCTTAGATTTCAACATAATGTAAATGAATTAGGAAATTAAAGAAAAATATGTCAGGATAGTTAAATCCAAAATGTAATTCCTTTCTAAGGCTATATGTTCAATATTACAGTTCCTCAACACATACCAAAATGCCTTACTAAGTCTGATTAGTCTTTACTAATTAGTCTTTACTGATTAGTCTTTACCTGTCTTTATGGGTGCTTATATCCTAGATGTCAGTGATAATGATAGTCGACAAAATAACTTAATAATGGTACTTAGCAGAATGATGAGGTTCAAGTAGATACTCTAACCAACCTGCCTCAACCACGGCAAGCAATGATAATTATCCCTCCTTCCTTTGTATAGCATAGTGAGAAATGGTGTAATTTTAAAGGCCCCTTTAAAGCAGAGGATGCCAATATGCACCTATGCTCATCTTAGAACCTAATGGAACCCTTCAGTCATCAAATTCACTTGGCAAAGCATGCATATTACTCCAGATTGAGTCAGATAGCACCAGGTCACTGGAGCATAGGTAACCTCATAGTGGAAATCTGGTGATGAGTCTCCAAAGTACATCAGCTGATTACAGCTGAAGAATAAGTCAAGATTTTCAGGCTTCAAGAGAAATATATAAAGGCTTATAGTGTGTGGGGGGGTCCTAGGAAATGAAGTCTCTTTTTGTTTTCATTAAAAAAGATATGGTCATTAAGAGTTCAGGTTTAGAACTACAAACACACACTGAAGTACACAGACCAGTGACACTATAAAGAACCCACATAAACAAGTCTGCAAAATAATCAGTTAACTTCATGATGACAGGATCAAGTCCACATATATCAATACTAACCCTAACTGTAAAGAGGTTAAATGCCCCAATTAAAAGACACAGAGTGACAAGCTGGATAAAGAACCAAGACCCATTGGTATGCTGTCTTCAAGAGACTAATCTCACATGCAATGACACACATAGGCTCAAAATAAAGAAATGGAGGAAAATCTATCAAACAAATGGAAAACAGAAAAAAGCAGGGGTTGCAATTCTAGTTTCTGACAAAAGAAACTTTAAATCAGCAAATACCAAAAAAGACAAAGAAGAGTATTATATAATAGTAAAGGGTTTAGTATAATTAAAAAAAAAACCTAACTATCCTAAATATTTGCACCCAACACAGATTCATAAACTAAGTTCTTACTTAGAAAACTTGATGGAGACTTAGCCTCCCACACAATAATGGCTGGAGACTTTAACACCTTACTGACCATAATATACAGATCACCAAGACAGAAAATTAACAAAGATATTCAGGACCTGAACTCAGCACTGGATCAAATGAACTTGATAGATATCTCCAGAACCCTCCTCCCCAAAACAACAGTATATACATTCTTCTCATTGCCATGTGGTACTCTCTCTGAAATAAATAACATAATTGGAAGTAAAACACTCCTCAACAAATGCAAAAGAACTGAAATAATGACAGTTTCTTGGACCACAGCACAGTCAATATTGAAATCAAGATAAAGAAATTCACTCAAAACCATACAATTACATGGAAGCTGAATAACCTGGTCATGAATGACTTTTGGGTAAATAATAAAATTAAGGCAGAAATCATGAAGTTCTTTGAAACTAATGTGAACAAAGATGCAATGTACCAGAATCTCTGGGACACAGATAAGCAGTGGTAAGAGGGAACTTTACAGCACCAAAGGCTCACATTCAAAAGATAGAAAGATCTCAAGTTAACAACCTAACATCACCATTAAAATAACTAGAGAACCAAGAGCAAACAAACCCCAAAGCTAGCAGAAGACAAGAAATAACCAAAATCTGAGCTGAATTGAAGGAGGCAGAGACACAAAAAACCATTAAAAAGATCAACAAGTCCAAGAGTTGATTCTTTGAAGAAATCAATAAAACATATCGTTAGCTAGACTAACAAAGGAGAAAAGAGAGAAGATTCAAATAAACACAATAAAAAAACAATAAGGGAGATATTAACTCTGACCCCATAGAAATACAAAAAATCGTCAGAGAATATTATGAACATTTCTATGCATATAAACTAAAAAATCTAGAAGAAATGGATTTCTGGATACACACAACCTCCCAAGACTAAACAAGGAAGAAACTGGATCCCTGAATAGACCAATAATGAGTTCTGAAATTGAGGCAGTAGTAAATAGCTTACCAACCAAAAAAAGCTCAGGACCAGATGGATTCACAGCTTAATTCTACCGGATGTACAAAGAAGAGCTGGTACCATTCTTATTGAAATAACACCAAAAAATTGAAGAGGGACTACTCCCTAACCCATTCTACAGGTCAGCATTATCCTTATACCAAAGCCTGGCAGAAATACAACAAAAAAATAAAACTTCCGGCCAATAGCCTTGATGACACAAAAATTCTCAACAAAAGACTAGCAAACTGAATCCAGCAGCACATCAAAAAGCTCATCCACCACAATCAAGTAGGCTTCATCCCCAAGATGCAAAATTGGTTCAACATAGGCAAATCAAGAAATGTAATTCATCACATAAACAGAACTAAAGTGAAAAAAACCACATGATTATCTCAATAGATACAGAAAGGGCTTTCAATAAAATTCAACATCCCTTCATGTTAGAAACTCTCAATAATCTTGGTATTGAAGGAACATGCCTCAAAATAATAAGAACCGTATATGGCAAACTGGCAGCCATCATGATATTGAATAAGCAAAAGCTGGCAGCATTCCCCTTGAAAACCATCACTAGACAAGGATGCCCTCTCTCACCACTCCTATTCAACATAATATTGGAAGTTCATACCAGGGCCATCAGGCAATAGAAAGAATTAAAGTGGATTCATTCAAATAGAAAGAGAGGAAGTCAAATTATCTTTATTAACAGATGACATGATCCTGTATCCAGAAAACCCCATTGTCTCAGCCCAAAAGCTTCTTAGCTGATAAGAAACTTCTGCAAAGTCTCAGGATACAAAATTGATGTGTATAAATTGCTAACATTCCTATACACCACCACCAAGCAAGCAGAGAACCAAATTATGAATAAACTTTCATTGACAATTGCCACAAAAAGAATAAAATACCTGGGATATAAAATAACTAGGGAAGTGAAAGATCTCTACAGGGAGAACTACAAAGCACTGCTCAAAAAGATCAGAGATGATACAAACAAATGGAAAAACATTCCATGCTCATGGATAGACAATTAATATCATTAAAGTGGCCATACTGCTCAAAGTAATTCATAGATTCAATGCTATGCCTGTTAAACTGCCAATGACATTCTTCACATAACTAAAAAAAAATCTATTTTAAAATTCACATGGAGCCAAAAAGGAGCCCAAATAGCCAAGGCAATCCTAAACAAAAAGAATAAAGCTGGAGGCGTCATGCTACCTACTTCAAACTATGTTACAGGGCTACAGTAAGTAACCCAAACTGCATGGTACTGGTACAAAAACAGACACATAGACCAATGGAACAAAAGAGAGAATCCAGAAATAAGGCCATGCACCTACAATCATCTGATCTTCAACAAAGCTGACAAGAACAAGTAATGGGAACAGGTTTCCTTATTTAATAAATGCTGCTGGGATAACTGGCTAGCCATATGCAGAACAGACGGAAACTGGACCCCTTCCTTATACCATATATGAAAATTAACTCAAGATAGATTAAAGACTTAAATGTAAAACCCCAAACTGTTAAAACTCTGGAAGACAATCTGTGTATTATCATTCTGGAAGTAGGTATGGGCAAAGATTTCATGATGAAGACACCAAAAGCAACTTCCACAGAAGCAAAAATTGACAACTGGGATCTAATTATGCTTAAGGGCTTCTGCACAGCAAAAGAAACTATCAACAGAGTAAACAGACAACCTACAGAATGGGAGAAAATTTTTGCAAACTTGCATCTGACAAAGGTCTAATATCCAGCCTGTATAAGGAACTTAAACTTACCACAAAAAAACAAACAACCCTATTAAAAAGTAGGCAAGGACATGAATAGACACTTCTCAAAAGAAGATATACATAGGCCAACAATCATACAAAAAAAAAAAAAAAGCTCAGTAGCATTGATCATTAGAGAAATGCAAGTCAAAACCACAATGAGATACCAGGCCACACCAGTCAGAACATCCATCATTAAAGGGTAAAAAATAACAGATGCTGGTGAGGTTGGGGAGGGGAAAAAAAAACCACTTATACACTATTGGTGGGAGTGTAAATTCGTTCAGCCATTGTGGAAGACAGCATGGTGATTCCTCAGAGACCCAAAGACAGAAATACCATTTAACCCAGCAATGTTATTACCCAAAAGAATATATATTATTCTATCATAAAGACATATACAGAAATACCATTTAACCCAGCAGTGTCATTACTGGCATATATCCAAAAGAATATATATCATTCTATTACAAAGACAGATATATGCATATGTTCACTGTGGCACTATTCATAATAGCAAAGACATGGAATCAACTTAAATGGCCATCAATGATAACTTAATAAAGAAAATGTATATTTCCTGGATTTGAATATTAGACTGCCTTGTTAGGTTGGGGAAGTTTTCCTGGATAATATCCTGAAGAGTATTTTCGAGCTTGGATTCATTCTCTTCATCACATTCAGAAACACCTATCAAATGTAGATCAGGTCTCTTCACATAGTCCCACATTTCACCACAAAGATATTCCTCAAGAAGAGCAACCCCAAGGCACATAATCATCAGATTCACCAGGGCTAAAATGAAGGAGAAAATGCTACAGGCAGCCAGAGAGAAAGGGCGGGTTACCCACAAAGGGAAGCCCATCAGACTTACAGCAGATCTATCGACAGAAACTCTACAAGCCAGAAGAGAGTGGGGGCCAATATTCAACATCCTTAAAGAAAAGAACTTTCAACCCAGAATTTCACATCCAGCCAACAAGAACTTCATAAGTGAAGGAAAAATAAAATCCTTTGTGAACAAGCAAGTACTCAGAGATTTTGTCACCACCAGGCCTGCTTTACAAGAGCTCCTGAAAAAGGCACTACACATAGAAAGGAACAACCAGTACCAGCCACTCCAAAAACATACCAAATGGTGAAGAGCATCAACAAAATGAAGAATCTGCATCAACTAATGAGCAAAACAGCCAGCTGGAATCAAAATGGCAGTATCAAATTCACACATAACAATATTAACCCTAAGGGCCGGGCGCGGTGGCTCAAGCCTGTAATCCCAGCACTTTGGGAGGCCGAGGCGGGTGGATCATGAGGTCAACAGATCGAGACCATCCTGGTCAACATGGTGAAACCCCGTCTCTACTAAAAATTACAAAAAATTAGCTGGGCACGGTGGCGCGTGCCTGTAGTCCCAGCTACTCGGGAGGCTGAGGCAGGAGAATTGCCTGAACCCAGGGGGCGGAGGTTGCGGTGAGCCGAGATTGCGCCATTGCACTCCTGCCTGGGTAACAAGAGCGAAACTCCGTCTCAAAAAAAAAAAAAAAAAACAAAACAAAACAATATTAACCCTAAATGTAAATGGCTAAATGCACCAATCAAAAGACACATACTGGCAAATTGGATAAAAAGCCAAAACCCATCAGTGTGCTGTATCCAGGAAACCCATCTCACATGCAAGGATACACAAAAGCTCAAAATTTTTTTGAGGAAAAAATTTTGCTTGGAGGAAAATTTACCAAGCAAATGGAGAGCAAAAAAAAGCAGGAGTTGCAATTCTCGTCTCCGATAAAATAGACTTTAAAGCAACGAAGATCAAAACAGACAAAGAAGGACATTACATAATGGTAAAAGGAACAATGCAACAAGAAGAGCTAACGATCCTAAATATATATGGACCCAATACAGGAGCACCCAGATATATAAGGCAAGTTCTTAATGACTTACAAAGAGACTTAGACTCCCACACAATAATAGTGGGAGACTTTAACACTCCACTGTCAATATTAGACAGATCAACCAGACAGAAAATTAACAAGGATATCCAGGACTTGAACTCAGACCTGGAACAAGCAAACCTGATAGACATTTACAGAACTCTCCACCCCAAATCCACAGAATATACATTCTTCTCAGCACCACATCACACCTACTCCAAAATCAACCACATAAGTGGAAGTAAATCACTCCTCAGCAAATGCAAAACAACTGACATAATAACAAACAGTCTCTCAGACCATAGTGCAATCAAGTTAGAACTCAGAATTCAGAAACTAACTCAGAACTGCACAGCTTCATGGAAACTGAACAACTGGCTCTTGAATGTTGACTGGATAAAGAATGAAATGAAGGCAGAAATAAAGAAGTTCTTCAAAACCAACAAGAATGAAGATACAACATACCAGAATCTCTGGGACACATTTAAAGGAGTCTCTAGAGGAAAATATACAGCAATAAGTGCCCACATGAGAAGAATGGAGAGATCCAAAATTGACACCCTATCGTCAAAATTGAAAGAGCTAGAGAAGCAAGATCAAAAAAACTCAAAACCTAGCAGAAGACAAGAAACAACTAAGATCAGAGCAGAACTGAAGGAGATAGAGACACGAAAATCCCTTCAAAAAAATCAATAAATCCAAGAGCTGGTTTTCTGAAAAGATCAACAAAATGGACAGACCACTAGCCAGATTAATAAAAAAGAAAAGAGAGAATAACCAAATAGATGCAATAAAAAACGATAAAGGGGAAATCACCACAGAGTCCACAGAAATTCAAACCATCATCAGAGAATATTACAAACAACTCTATGCACATAAACTAGTAAACCTGGAAGAAATGGATAAATTCCTGGACACTTGTGTCCTCCCAAGCCTAAACCAGGAAGAAGTCGAAACTATGAATAGACGAATTACAAGATCTGAAATTGAGGCAGCAATTAAAAGCCCACCACACAAAAAAAGCCTGAGTCCAGATGGGTTCACAGCCGATTCTACCAGACACACAAAGAGGAGCTGGTACCATTCCTTCTGAAACTATTCCATATAATCCAAAAAGAGGGAATCCTTCCCAAATCATTTTATGAGACCAACATCATCCTGATACCAAAACACAGCAGGCCAATATCCATGATGAACATAGATGCAAAAATCTTCAATAAAATACTGGCAAGCTGATTGCAACAGCACATCAAAAAGCTTATCCACCATGATCAAGTAGAATTCATCCCGGGGATGCAAGGCTGGTTCAACATACGCAAGTCTATAAACGTAATTCACCACATAAACAGAACCAAAAACAAAAACCACATGATTATCTCAATTGACACAGAGAAGGCCTTTGACAAAATTCAGCAGTCCTTTATGCTAAAAACCCTCAATAAACTCAGTATTGACGGAACATATCTCAAAATAATAAAAGCTATTTTTGACAAACCAACAGCCAATATCCTACTGAGTGGGCAAAAACTGGAAGCATTCCCTTTGAAATCCGGCACTAGACAAGGATGCCCTGTCTCACCACTCCTATTCAATATAGTACTGGAAGTTCTAGCCAGAGCAATCAGGCAAGAAAAAGAAATAAAGGGTATTCAAATAGAAAAGGAGGAAGCAAAATTGTCTCTATTTACAGACAACATGATAGTATATTTAGAAGACCCCATCGTCTCAGTCCAAAATCTCCTGAAACTGATAAGCAACTTCAGCAAAGTCTCAGAATACAAAATCAATGTGCAAAAATCACAAGCATTCCTATACACCAATAACAGACTTAAAGAGAGCCAAATCAAGAACAAACTGCCATTCACAATTGCTACAAAGGGAATAAAATACCTAGGAATACAACTAACAAGGAACATAAACGACCTCTTCAAGGAGAACTACAAACCACTGCTCAACGAAATAAGAGAGGACACAAACAGATGGAGAAACATTCCATGTTCATGGTTAGGAAGAATCAATATTGTGAAAATGGCCATACTGCCCAGTAATTTACAGATTCAATGCTATCTCCATCAAGCTACCAATGACCTTTTTCACAGAACTGGAAAAAACCACCTTAAACTTCATGTGGAACCAAAAGAGAGCCCGCATAGCCAAGTCAATTCTAAGCAAAAAGAACACAGTAGGAGGCATCACACTACTGGACTTCAAACTATACTACACGGCTACAGTAATCAAAACAGCATGGTACTGGTACCAAAACAGAGATATAGACCAATGGAACAGAACAGAGGCATCAGAGGCAACACAACATATCTACAACCATACAATCTTGGATAAACCTGACAAAAACAAGCAATGGAGAAAGGATTCCCTGTTTAATAAATGGTGTTGGGAAAACTGGCTAGCCATGTGCAGAAAGCAGAAACTGGACCCCTTCCTGACACCTTACACTAAAATTAACTCCAGTTGGATTAAAGACTTAAACATAAGACCCGACACCATAAAAACCCTAGAAGAAAATCTAGGCAAAACAACAGCAAAGACCTGGAACCAACCCAAATGCCCATCAATGATAGACTGGACTGGGGAAATGTGGCACATATACACCATGAGATATTATGCAGCAATCAAAAATGATGAGTTTGTGTCCTTTGTAGGGACATGGATGAATCTGGAGAACATCATTCTCAGCAAACTGACAAGAACAGAAAATGAAATACCGCATGTTCTCACTTGTAGGTGGGTGATGAACAATGAGAGCACATGGACACAGGGAGGGGAGCACTACACACTGAGGTCTATTGGGGGGAATAGGGGAGGGACAGCCGGGGGGGGTTGGGGATGAATAGCATTGGGAGAAATGCCAGATGTGGGTGAAGGGGAGGAAGGCAGCAAATCACACTCCCACGTGTGTACCTATGCAACTATCTTGCATGCTCTGCACAGTACCCCAAAACCTAAAATGCAATTTAAAAAAAGTAGAAAAGGAAATCTCAAAGTACACTGCACACAGTAAGGTTAAGAACTAATTTGTGAAACCTGTTTCTGTTATTCACATATGTACACATATATACATACATACACACACATCCGTACTGAATAAAAGGTCAAAGTGTAAAATTAAAAAAAAAAGAAAGAAAATGTGGTACATAGACACCATGGAATACTTTGCAGCCATAAAAAAAAATGAGATCATGTTCTTTGCAGGGACATGGATGGAACTGGAGCCATTATGCTTAGCAAATTAACACAGGAACAGAAAAACAAATACCACCTGTTCTCACTTATAAGTGGGAGCTAAATGACGAGAATACATGAACACATAGAGGGGAACAAAAACACTGGGGCTTTTTGGAGGGTGGGAGTTGGGAAGAGGAAGAGGATTAGGAAAAATAACTAATGAGTTGAAGGCTTAACAGCTGGGTGATCTATACCACAAACCCTATGACAGAAGTTTACCTATGTAATAAACCTGCACTTGTACCACTGACCTTAAAATAAAAGTTTAAAAAAAGGGAATATTAAAAATTTTGGGCTTAGAATTTGACTTTGTTAAAATCTAGGATACATCACTTAACATACTAGCTAAAGCCACATGATCTTGGGCAAATGAATCAGTTTCTCTAACTAAGCCTCAGGTTCTTCATCTGTAAAATGGGAATGATACATAATATCAGCCTCATGGGGATGTTGTGAAGATGAAGTGAGAAAAACCTTGTAAAAGTGTCTAGTAAAGCATAAACACCTGAGAAACGTTAGTTTTTGCTATGCTAGTATCATGCACTTTCTATAAGCCAATTTTTTGTTTTATAAACTCTTCTTGTTTATTATGAGTCTTTTAATAAAGGCAGTTTTTTTGTTTGTCCAGAAAATAGCAACAAACAGCAGTAAACAAAAACTAGCTGGAGGCTAGTACAACCACTGCAAGAGAAGTTACAGCAGGCAAATAACTAAATCAACATAGGAGAAAGTGTTATCACAACAGAATGCAGGAATAAACCTCTGGTAATCAATGAAAGCTTCAATGATATTCCCTATCTCCCCACTAAGAAAAGCAAATATTTTGCCCTTGATGTTCTTTAGCTTCATTATAATGTAAATATAGAAAGAGGTTTTTAAAATTTAATCTTGCTTGGCATTATTTGTCCTTTTTGGAATATGAATACTCATATCTTGCCTTAATTCTAAAAACTGTTCAGCAATTTTCTTATTTTCTCCCACTGGAACTATTTACTGATATATAGTAGAACTTCTTACACTACAATATCTTTTATATCTTCAGTTGTCTTTTCTCTCTTTTGCACAGTTCGGTAATTTCTAATTTCTGTGATCCAATTTAGAAAGTCTCCCTTTGACAGCATCCTCCTTATTTATTCCTTTGATTCTGTTTTTTTTCTAGAAAATCTAAATGACTATACATTTTTATTTCTAATCATTTAAATTGGTTGTCTTTTGTATCTGCATCTTCTAATTTGATTACCACTTAGTTGTTATTTCATAAACTCTTGTTTTTATATTTTAATGGATGCTATTCACTGAAGATTTTAAGCATACTTATTTTCAAGTCTTTTCTGTTTTAATCAAGCTACTGTATGATGATGAGAGTGGCATGGCATGGTATGACAGCTATAAACTCAGGTTGCTGGACAGTGAAGGGAAATGTCTGAGCAGACAGGATAAGCAGAAGAATAAAGGTAATTAAAATTATGTGAAAATGTCACCAAGGGATTTTTATTTTCTCAAGCTAGATTTCAAAATATTTAGACAAAAATGCTGAACCTTTAAAAGGTTAAGACATAAAACAAATGGCTCATTTTACAAATGTAGATGCTAACTCTTACCATGTAGTCTTCATTTCCCGTTGCTTAGCAAAAGAGCTTAAGACTTAATATTGTTCCAGTAACTGTGAACCGAGTGGCTAAATGAAGATTAGATGGATACATATGAAGTAATGATGAATCCCACACATGGAAAGCCTCAAGTCAAGTGAAATGACCATCAGTGTCATATCACTTCAATTCCAAAAGTATGCTTTTTCGCATTTAACGTTTCTAGAATTAGAATGGTCTTATGATCAATGTATACATTCTTTGAGAAGCTTTTCAATAAATTTTTCTTTTGAAAATCTTTATTTTTTGTATCAAAGGTACATTCTCAACTAATGTTATTTGGAATTTAAAAATGGAATATTTAAATATCATAATTGTAAAAGGCTTTAAATAAATATATGAAAACACATAAAATGATAGCAATAATTTGTTAGTTTCTAATTAAATGGAAACAAAAGAACAATTTATAGATGAAATGAATAGGCCCTGTTACATAACAAAGTCAGCAAAAATTTGAACTTGGCCAAAATCAGAGGAAAATTAAATAATAGGACTTGAATTCTTTGGAGGAAAGTAAGTTTTCCTAGCTCTCTAGGGTCTGTCTGTATCAAAACTTACACTCTGGTAGCTAAAGTGAGTTTTCTAATAAACCAGTGGAACCAATTTTATGAGCTTTAATCTACCAAGCTAAGAGGACTTTAATTGGTAGAGAAAAAACTAAAAGTGGACTTGTGAATGCTTTTAATCAAAATTGAGACATCTCTGGGAGAAATTTTTCCCTTGAGGCTAAGAAAACATTTGAAGAGACTTTCCAAATAGAAGATCCCAGATGAAAGGCTGTAGTACAGAATTATGATGCAGTTATAAATTCTGATTCTCTGATGCCCTAGCAAGACTGGAGGGAGTGATGGGAGACCTGGGACTTTTCATAAACAAGGCCACTGGCTCCTCCTGGTAGAACATTTCCAGATGTTTTGCCTACCTTATTCCACTCATAGCAAACTAACTGCTTTGCTCTAGTCAATAAACCAACCAAGGCTCTGGGGGGAAATGTTAAAGTCTTTGAAAAGAATGATCATTGCAGTAAACCTGCTCCAATGTTATGACCTAATGATAATTCTTTGGGAGAAGCTGAAAACAGACAAAAAAAAAAAATAGACAAATTGCATGTATAAGCACAAGCAACTGGTTGAAAAAAGTAACCAATTATAAAATAACTTGTAAGGGAACCAAATTAAAAAATTAAGAACAGGCCAGGCACAGTGGCTCACCTATGTAATCCCAGCACTTTGGGAGGCTGAGGCGGGTGGATCAAGAGGTCAAGAGATCAAGTCCATCCTAGTCAACATGGTGAAACCCCATCTCTACTAAAAATACAAAAAATTAGCTGGGCATGGTGGCACGTGCCTGTAATCCCAGCTACTCAGGAGGCTGAGGCAGGAGAATTGTCTGAACCCAGGAGGTGGAGGTTGCGGTGAGCCAAGACTGCACCATTGCACTCCAGCCTGGGTACCAAGAGTGAAACTCTGTCTCAAAAAAAAAAAAATTAAGAACAATATTCATAAATACACTATGTACAGATACACATTCGACCCCTAAAATATATTTCCCTAGAGACTTGTAAGATCAAATTAAATTCTAACTTAAATTTGTTGGGATAAAATAGATTTTATACCCTCTTTTCAGGTAACAACCTGTGCAAATATAAGCTGAACTTTGGTACTTATTAACTAGAGAATCATGGAATAATAAACACTTTGAAATGGGAAAGACTTTGAAGGTCATGTAATCTAAACGTTTCCTGGTCTGCAAATCCTTTGTGCAACTCTAGGACCAAAGGATCTTGTAGGCTCTGCTTTTAAAAAGCTTCTAGCCATCAGCTGACCCTTTCCTTTCCTTTGCAGTGAAGTGCTCTGAAGATTAACATTTCCTGATCTAAATGTACTCTCTTCTCATTCTTACCTCTACCTTGGTGATCTGAGAAGACTTCCACCTTCCCTGCTCCACTGAATCTATTCTTACTAAAGTCACCAAAAGCCCCCAATTGCTGAATCCGCAGAAATCATTTCTGGTCTCATCCTCTTGATTTGTGCTTGGCTCTTAACACCACTGTCTACCCTGTTCTTTCTGGTGCTCTCGCCTTCCTTCACATCACTTGCCTGCTTCTCTTCTATTTGTCTGGCAATTCCTTCTTGTCTTTCTCTTGTGCTTCTTTTCCTCTGCCCTTTAAATTCTGGCCTACTCTGAATACTTTCTCTAATTCACCTCCCAAATCTCCTTGGCTTCAACTATCATCTAGAAAGTCACAAATCTTTTGACTTTTTAATAGTAGCCATTCTGACTGGTGTGAGATGGTGGAAAGAGGGAGAGGATTGGGAAATACAACTAATGGATACTAGGCTTAATATTTGGGTGATGAAATAATCTGTATAACAAATCCACATGACACAAGTTTACCTATGTAACAAACCTGCATTTTTACCCCTAAACTTAAAAGTCTTTTTAAAAGGAAATTCACAAGTCTAAATTTCAGCACAGATCCAAGCCCCAAATCTAATTATTCAGCTGCTATCAGACATTGCTACTGGGATTTCCCATAGGTCCTTCAAACTCAGCGTAATCAAACCAAATGCATTATTTCCCTCACTTAAATTGGAAGCCAGTTCCTCTGTTTCCAATCCTTCTAGCAATCCATCCAAACTAGACACATTATTTCCCCAACATAAATCAGTTTCCTCTGCATTTATTATTTTACCCCAACCACCCATCAAGATACTCAAGTCAGAAACCTGGGATTTTCTTAACACTTCACTCATATTCAGCCACTTAAAACAACAACAACTTCTTCATTGTAATGATAAATATTTGTTGAGCATTTACTATATTTTAGGCCCTCTTATAAACTTTATCAATTTTTATCTAATTTAACTTTCACAACAATCTTTTAAGTATTACTATAATTCCCATTTAACAGAGTTTTAAGTCGAGGCAGAAATTAGTTGGTAAATTCCCAAGTTAAGATACCCAACAAGTGGTGGAGCTAGTGTTCCAAACTAGACAGTCTGACTTAAGAGCCTAAGGGTCTTAACCAGAATAAGACCTGTATGATTTAATCGTTCAACTTCTTTCAAGTATGCTCCTCTGCTCCATCCTCATAGCTATTGCCTTGTTTAGGCTCCCGTCATTCACTAGACATGACTCTATGTTTCATGAATGACAAGATCATAAGTGTCTTTGTTGATCAACGCCCCACACAATGATTAGCACTTAGTGTATCCTGAATAAGTGTTTTTTGATGAAATAAAGTACTGTTATCATGTTAATAACAGGTCTATGGCCATATAATTTAGTGTCCAAGCAGGGAATTTGAGATGGAAACAGAGTACTATCAAAAATTACTCTAGATCAACAGGAATAAATTGAGACTGTCCCAGACAAACTGGGACATGTCATTACCCTAATAATTGGGCTACTTCTACATGCCAGGTTCTTTTTTTGGCAAATTGACACCATTTTCTCCTTCTATATTCTCCCAAATGTTATAGGGATTGAAAGCATGAGAACTACATTCCGTAGAATCTCCACCAGCAGGGTTATGGTTTAAATGAAGACAATTAGGCTCATTCATGTAAGGTTTCAAAGACAAAAGATAAATAAAAGTATTACTCTTTTGAGTAATAATAACAATGTCCAAGTATCTCCCTACTAATCACTCTAGTGCTGTAGACAGCTGAGATCATTGGTGACAGTTTCCTTTACTTCCTGTGCTTCATGATTTTTTGCATACTAGTAGTTGCAACCTGATCTTCCCTCTCTGAAGCCTTCCAACATTTTTCCAGGCCCTAGTATTTTTACAGTAATTAAGCCTAGCTGCCTCAGTAGACAAAATTGAAATCTCTGTGGCTTATCCCAGTAAAAGGTGACTTTTTGCTCATGCAAAATCCAATGCAAATTGGCAAGATATCTCCTTTATCTGGTGACACAGATGACCAGGATTCATCCATATTTTTATTTTTATTTTCTATTTCAACATATAGCTTCCAAAGCTGGGAAAAGTGAGGATGGAAAGAGTCACATGAGCTCTTAACCAATTTGGCCCAGGAAGACTAATACTTTCCTCCCCTTCACAGCCCTTCAGCCAAGACTATCACAGGGTCCCAACTGACTTTCCCAATTCTTTCTGTTATAGGATCTATTTCCCTAAATTAAGTCACTTGCTGTCTGAAATAACTAGTTTCTCTTCCCCTTGTTGATATACTATGAAATAATACATGATTATAAACCCAAATATGTTAACTTTATGAAAAGCATTAATCATTTGTTTCTATACCAAAATATTGTTAAATATTGGTTTTGCCGCATATGCATCTAAGCATAATATCTTATATAAAATTTGACATACAGGCTTAGTGTTTAGCTCATCTACTTACTGATAGATATTATTTGAATTAGCAGATTTACTAGTAAAGACTACATTAGGATTAACATCCTTAACAAAGAAAATAAAACATTTGTTGACATGAAGCCTATTCATACATATATCTAATCACTTTAAATTAAAATGATCTATATTTTCATAAGTAATGATGTTTTTAAAATTTACAGAAACTCATTAGACCTGTAAAGACAGGACCCACATCATTATTTTTGTATACAACATGCCTGATGACATGCAAGCTTGTACTAAAAGTGAGCAAGAATGAATGTGAGACAGGGCATTGACTCTTGAATTTGGTAATCATTATATTTTATATAAAGCTATTAGCTTCTGTTCAGCTCTTATTCAAGAAACAAATAACATACACAAACCAATTCAAGCAACATACTATCTTAAAACCGTTTCCAAGTGGCAGAGTTAGACTAATGCAAACTGAACATGATTACAGATATGAATGCACCATATATACTGTGCTAGACCTTCATCCTTCCCATTTGAAGGTGTTTTCAATGAACAAGCACTTATTTCCATTTCAATGCCTATGGTGAAGATGGGTTAATTTCCAGGGATGATGTATTGTCAGTGCAGGTGGCAGAGCCCGCCTACTCCACAGGCAACATTCAATTCCTGCCTGAACTGAGACATTCATCATTGTGTTCTGCCTATTTGTGTCTCTGTCAACAACTGAAAGTCATGATACTCCCTCCAATTTGTGTTAACAGAAAATGTGGATACAACAAGCAATCTGGAAGATGGATATGAATTGAGAGGAAGCACTTCAGGTGCACCATTACAGGACTGAAGTTTAATTCCACCACTTTTATCTCTGGTTAATTTATGGAAAAGAGAGCGAAAGGAAAGAAAGTGGTGGAGACTCTCCTTTATTAAATATTTATTAAAAGTATTACTGCTAATCAATACTATGGCCAGACTCTTTGCTCATTAATTCACATACATTTTCTTACTGATTCATTATAACATTCCTTGAAGATAGCATTAGTATTGTCCCTATTATACAATAAGGAGAGACACCTCCTTTGTGTCACTGTCTCAAAAACTTTGAGCAAAGCTTCTTGCTTCTGTCAGACTCAGTTTTTCTCATGTTAAACGAGAATAATAACACCTGCCCTACATCCAGGCATTCTTCACACATATAATTTTTTCTTTAACATCTCCTTCCCTGTAGCTACATTGTCCCATGTAGCTAGATTGTCAACTACGTGGGATTCCAAAGGTAGACCTGTCTGATACCAAAGGCCCTGCTTTTTTCTCAGTCCTTCAAAGCTGGCCTGTAAGAAGGACTTCAAAATAAGAGCTCTCTTGGACAGTCTAGATCCTCCTCAGACACAAGTGCATCCTCAGACAGAAGCCACATGTAATACAATACCACTGGAAGCTTATCTTTGTCACTAAAAATACTCATACATCAAAAATCAAAGAAGAAAATTATAGAAGAAAGGGCCAGTGATGATAAGCAGAGAAGGTCACCTTGCTGTTGATGACTGCTGCCACACACCCATCAAGGGATATAGAACAGATCTGTGAAAGATGAAAGCCATCCACTTTGTGTACCAAGTGCTGAGACTAGAGAAGAATCTGCAGAGAGACACCATGAACTCTGAAGTTACTTATGATTATGGTGAGTGGTTGCTCTCTGCTGATCCACTATGGGTCTTTTGGCTTGGTTACTTCTCAATGGTAGTGAGTGAAAAATGGAAATTCAAACTAAAACCCACCAAACTCTAGGGAGCCATAACGACAACATCAAGCATAATAAGAATCATAATAATAGCTTGTACTTGCTTTAAACTTCTCCCTATTTGCTCAGTCAACCAACCAGTTAATACAGTACATGTCCTACTAGGGTTCTGGGAATACAGGGGTAAAAAAGATACACAGAGACCCTGCCCTTATGCAGCTGACAATGTAGCAGGGAAGGAAATGTTAAATAAATAGTTATATGTACAAAGAATGGCTAGATGGAGAGAAGGCATTATTATTATTATTATTATTATTATGACAAACTCACATTCTGTTGCCCAGGCTGGAGTGCAGTGGTGCGATCTTGGCTCATTGCAAGCTCCACCTCCTGGGTTCAAGCAATCCTTGTGCCTCAGCCTCCCAAGTAGCTGGGACTACAAGCACCTGCCACCACGCCCGGCTAATTTTTGTATGTTTAGTAGAGACGGGTTTTTACCATGTTGACCACACTGGTCTCGAACTGGCCTCAAGTGATTGGCCCACCTCAGCCTCCCAAAGTGCTGGGATTAGGGGTGTGAGCCATCATGCTCAGCAGGGAAGGAATTATTATTATTCACATTTTAGAAACCAGAAGACTAAAGCTAGAACTGGTAAGTGGCTTTATACTATTGCAGTTTTTGAGACAGCAGGTGGCAGAGTCAGGCCTCGAACCTTGGTCTTTATACTTTCAGTCTAGGGCTTTCTACATTGCTACACTGCCTGGATGCCTGTCTCTAAGAAACTCTTTCTACCAAGGCACTCTGCCTTAAGTCAGCTGAGGGTTGAATATGGTGAATACAAACTAGGATGGGAAAAGACTGAGTAGATTCTAATTGATTCTAGAGGTGACTAGAATCTATTTGAATCTAATTGATTCAGGAAGGGTTTAAAGAAGGAGCCAGAAAGCATGTCTATAGATTGTACTATGACTCGCAGAAGCTCCTTTGCTTAGAATAACTGGCCCTTATTAGGACCTTATAGGTTACCTGAGGCTTTCCTAGGGCTCACCTGCCACCCAGTCCATAGATATCTATGCTGAGCATTTACCAGAATGCCCATCCTGTGGTTTCTATCCCTCCTACAGGCAAAGTTTCAGAGCAAACTGTGAACCTGAAAGCTATAATATTGGCAAGGGCTTTGGGAGATTTGTCCGAACAATGATAGGAATTATCTCTTGCTTGTACTGTCTCCAGGAAGTAGGGATAAATGGAAATGGCTGCTGGTGCAGGTGCTAAAACACTTGACCATTGGAGGCTAATTTAGAGGAAGACCCAAATAACTGCATTTGAGTTCTGTGTGCCTAGTTTAGGTCTCCTGGTCCCTTCTTTTGTCTGCCCAAAAGCTCAAAATTCCTGAACATAAGACAATTCAACCTGCCCATCAACAAGCTGAGAGTCCCCAAGGCTTAGATTTAGAGCAGGTATTATTATTCATACTGAACAGACGAGAACACTGAAGTAGACAAAAGTACTCAGCCTAGCAGTAGGTGCTGGAAGTACTACTGTGGAGAAGACAAAAACACAGGCTCAGGAAAGTATAATCTGGTTGGGAAATTGAGATCGAACAAGAAACAGAGAATGAAAAAAGACCTGAAGGGGTCCAGGGAGAGGAGAGGTCAATTTGGGCTTGAAGAGGAGCAGTACCTTAACTTTGGAAATGAGATCAGGCTGAGCATTAGGGGATGTGATGTGCTGAGCAGAGGAGCTGGAGGAGAAGGGCACTCTGTGCAGGGCATGGACATCAGCGAAGGTTCAGAGGTGGGAGTGAGGGTGGTTTGAGGAGGACCCAGCAAGGAGGCCCATTTGGTGCAAGAGTAAATGTATCTGAAGAGAAATGGGATTTTGCTGGCCTATAATACTACAGAGAGCCCAGGTCACTAGTTGGAAAACCTGGCTTCTGACACAGACTATGGACCATATCCTTGCATAGACCATATTCTCTCTGGGTTTCAGTTTATTCACATGAACAACATATTGTTCCACTAGACAATCTTTGAGATCCCCTCCAAGCCTTGGCAACTAAGACACTTTGATCCCTAAAGCTACTGAAGAAGAAAGGGTGCATCTCTATTTATGGCTAAAGGTTCAGGAGGAGACAGAGAACCAATACAAACCATATACAAAGAACAAATGAAAATATGTCCTATTAATCTTATCACAGCTGAGAAACCAGAATTTCTTAAACCAGAAGGAAGTATGGGTGGTTTGATGTTAGATGCTGAGGCTCACTATTATTTTGCTCCCAGGACTCATTGTCCAGGTTGGTGGGGTTTGAAGAAATCCAGCTCACATGCCCCTTTTCCTTCTTCCATTTTTTCCCTTCTCCTCACCTCTCCTCTCCTTCCTTTCATTATTTTTTCCATTATTCAGAACTGAGCTGAAACATGCCCATTTCTTTCTCCTTCTGCCATACAAGCCTTTGGTAGAAAGACAAGCTCCACCAGTCAGATGACATCACAACCTATAAAACTAGTCACACATATTTCTGTCTGCAGGATCATTTCCTCTTAAAGATGCTTCCTCACAATCAAGAAACGTAGTGGTCAATGTGGCGGCCTCATTTAGTTCCTCAGTTCTAGAGACTGCAGAGGGCCTGGCTTCTATGGGAAGCCCTCAGAATGACAGGACTCACCTCTGCCTCTTGGCAGATGAGTGGAATCAGTGTGCAGAAGGCATGGCCAGAGGCCACTATCGCAGACATCACTCACACACCAGATAATCTTGTCAGAGTCTCAACATAGCCACAGCAAATATGACATCTCTCAATGGCTTTTATATGCAAGTATTTGGCAAAAAATATTTTGATCAAGACGTATTTCCTTCAAAGAGAATAAATACATAAGAAAAGTCATCTTTGAAGACAAAATAAAAATAAGCACATATACACACTAATCAAGGGAAAGCTTCTAAGAGTCTGATTTTATTATTACTATGCAGCATCCTGAGTTCATATTCAACTAAAGGAGGAGGCGTTTTGTTTGATCATCTTCATCTCCTCCCCCCTTTGCAAGTGTCTGCTTTTTAAATTGCCAGCTGTTCTTAACAAGAAGCAGAATGACCAAAGTTTCCTTTTCCTGATCGTGTCTTAGAAGATTTTAACTGCTAATATTATTACTTCCACCATTGAATCACAGGGGATAAATCTTTCTAAGTTTGTAAGGTCAACAAGCAATGTTTTGTCAAAGCTGGAAAACAGCATCTGCACTTGGATGTTTCTCATGGTTTCCAAGTGATAAATCAAAGGGAGAGAGAAATAAAAAGACATTTATTGAAATTAAATCATCTGCTTACAAATAGGACATTTTTTCCCAGTCTGTAAGATACAAAAAGAAAACAAAATAAAAACTCTGAATATGTATTTAGTAGACAGGGAAGATGTTGATCAGTCTTAAGTCATATATATTACATTTTTTTTAGAAATAAGGCTTCTGTAAATTAGTAGGTATACAATGTATTAAAAAGTTAAATGCAATGAAGTTAATGTCACTGAGGAAAGATAAAAGGTTATTTTTCTTCTATAACCTCCCTTCATCAAGTGAAGGGTAAGAAAAAAATAGCATGTAAAAATTGCCTCTGAATATAAAATTTCAGGGCAGATAAACATAAGAAAACTACCCCACAACTGAACTAGTCAACAGTGACTAGATCCAAAAACAACAACAAAAAATGTCTGAATTCCTTGGATATAGATCAACTAATCTCACATATTTTTGAATCTAAAACAAACCCTACATAGTTGCTGACAGACAGTGTAGAAATATCACTTAAAAGATGATCACGGCAATTCACAGTGACAGGATGACTCTCATCATGGGAATTCACATTATGCCATTAAGTTACTTTTTATAGTACTTGGAGAACTATGAAAAATTTGCCTCTGTGACCACAGCTAATCTCTCCACTTAAAAAAATTATTAAATAAGATCTATCTTCCATAAGAGGAAATAACTATCACTTTAAACACCTGTATATCAAGAGGAACTGAAGGGAGCTCACATGAAGATTGCCTAGGTTAAAAGTTCTCTGAGTTATCATTAATGTGATGTTTAAGATGGAGCCAAGGAAGGACAAAAGAAACACTATTAGATATTTAAACAAAAGCTGTATGATTACCAAAAGTTGAAACTCAGAGCCAGAATAATTATGGTGACCAGACAAAACAGACAAACGTGGACTTTCCATCTGATTTTCTGATGTGTACCCCAAATGTCACTCCTCTAACTCATCTATGCTTCCCTGAGCAGGCTCTGCTTCTACTTGGATGTGTTTCTTAACTTCTCTCTCTCTTCTTTCCTTTCTCTTTAGTCTTAGTTACACTTCCTTATTATTTCTGTGTTTCTGTGGGAGACCAAGGGCCTCTGTATGTTGGCTCTTCTACTCCCCAAAGCGAAGCTTCCCTCTGGCCCTCTCACTTTCCTGTCCTAAAGCACTTGGCTGTGGTCAGTTCTAAACCTGAAAGATACTATGGGTTTTTACCTTGCATTGGATGAGGGCATGTGCAGATTAAAAATCATGCTTCAAGAGCTCAATTATGACAATGGAAGTACATAATATATGGATACATGTTCAATGAGGAGATGTAGATATATAGCATATTTAGGCATCTTCAAGTAGATGCAACATAAAATGCCTTTTAATACAAATAGTAGGCAGCAGCCCCATGGAGGGATTTGAAGGATGCACATGTGTCCATTTCCTACATGATTCCTACCTGTGCCCATGCAGGGTCCTACTCCTTGTTCCATCCAGGGGCACTAACCAACAATGATCAACATCACTCACTCCCCATTTTGGTCTCTATATCTATATTCCCCAGATTTCAATGTAGCAATCCTAAATATATTCATTAATATATGCATCCCTCCCTCACCTAAAGGGGTATATCAGGTAAGTTAAAGGGCTAGACGTGTGATTCAAAAGTCCAAATAATAGAACTGTGTTGTTTATCCTCCTAGCAACGTCTTTTCTAAAAATATGCTCTCTCTCTAGCTACATAAAGCAGCAAGAGGGCTGCATCTCCTGATGGATTCCTCATTCACCCTCCCATGGTCTCCTCAGGCTCTCCAGTGACTAGTGTTCTGCCCACTGTACTTCAGTGGCAGTCCAGTTTCAGAGTCAGCCCAGACAGTTGTGTCATGAGTGGCTTATATTTGGAAATGGAGATTTGTTTCCTCTTTGTGCTGGGCACCGAGGTTTGAGAGAGTGGAAGAAGGGGAGAACTGCCTAATAATTGCCAATAAAAGTCTGTATAAAATTTTCTAAGGCACTACTCTGCAAGAATAAACAAACAAAAACCCACAGTAAAAATCTTTGAAAGCTGATTATATGAATTGCATTTACCAAAGCTGAGAAGAATCACTAATAAACCATAAAAGAACACATTTGCTTTAATGGTCCAATCAAATTTTCTGATCTGATATGAAAATTAGGGTCATCTGTCAAGGGTGGCAACAAGATAGTTGTGTATGATACTACTTGTGCTAGTCCAGGTAACATCCTCTAAAAGCTAGTCAACACCCACTCCTGGACCATTTACAAACTGTATCTCCGTCTTCTGTAGATGCTGCAACTTAGGTCAAGAAGGGAAGGAGCAGAGGCTGTAGATGCAGTTTCTGGACCAGCCAGCAGTAGTTAAACACTGAACAAAAGGAGGTAGGCAAGAATGATTCCCAGTTTCTAGAGATCCAATCAGTAATGTTATCCCAGTGTTTACAAACCTATGAAAGGGACTCTATGAACCAGTTTCAAGTATTCAAAAAACAGAAAAATTATACCTTTATGGGTGAGATGCTTCCCCAAATAACCTAATTGGCAAATTTGATTTCTTTTCTCTTAGTTGTAAGAATATTAATTTGGTACAGTGACACTGGTCATTTTATGATAAATTACAGTATGGTTGTTACAAATTTTTGTGAAAAGCAAAATTTGGAGACACATTATTATTTAACAACTTTATATGCTGTTTTGTTTTTTAAGTCTTTGAAAACACACACAAAAGGTTAAAATCCCTGTTTCATAAATGATGTTGGGAAAACTAGCTAGCCATGTGCAGAAAGCTGAAACTGGACCCCTTCCTTACACCCTATACAAAAATTAACTCCAGATGGATTAAAGATTTAAACATAGGACCTACCACCATACAAACCCTCAAAGAAAACCTAGGCAATACCATGCAGGACATAGGCATAGGCAAGGACTTCATGACTAAAATACCAAAAGCAGCGGCAACAAAAGCAAAATAGACAAATGGGATCTAATTTAACTTAAGAGATTCTGCACAGCAAAAGAAACAACCTTTAGAGTGAACCAGCAGCCAACAGAATGGAAAAAAAATTTTGCAATGTATCCATCTGAAAAGGGCTAATATCCAGAATCTAAAAAAATCTTAAATTTACAAGAAAAGAACAAACAACCCCATCAAAAAGTGGGCAAAGGATATGAACAAACACTTCTGAAAAGAAGACATTTATGCAGCCAACAAACATTAAAAAATGCACATCATCACTGGTCATTAGAGAAATGCAAATCAAAACCACATTAAGATACCATCTCACACCAGTTAGAATGGCAATCATTAAAAAATCTGGAGATAACAGATGCTGGAGAGGATGTGGAGAAATAGGAACACTTAACACTTTTACACTGTTGGTGGGAGTGTAAATTAGTTCAACCATTGCAGAAGACAGTGTGGCGATTCCTCAAGGATCTAGAAATAGAAATTCCATTTGACCTAGCAATCTGATTACTGGGTATATACCCAAAGGATTATAAATCATTCTATAATAAAGACACATGCACACAAATGTTCATTGAGGGACTGTTTACAATAGCAAAGACCTGGAACCAACCCAAATACCCATCAATGATAGACTGGGTAAAGAAGATATGGCACATATACACCATGGAATACTATGCAGCCATAAAAAAGATGAGTTCATGTCCTTTGCATGGACATGGATGAAGCTGGAAACCATCATTCTCAGCAAACTGACATAAGAACTGAAAACCAAACACCACATGTTCTCACTCATAAGTGGGTGTTGAACAATGAGAACACATGGGCAGAGGTAGGGAAACATCACACACTGGGGCCTGTTGGGGGATGGGAGGTTAAGGGAAGGATAGCAGTGGGTGGGGGACTGGGGAGGGATAACATTAGGAGAAATACCTAATGTAGGTGATGGGGGGATGGATGCAGCAAACCACCATGGCATGTGTATACCTATGTAACAATCCTGTATGATCTGCACATGTACCCTAGAACTTAAAGTATTAAAAAAAAACTTGATGGTAAACTGATTGAGGATCAGAGCATACAATTCATTGTTCTCCTAACCCCCTCCCTCATGATTCTATGCCAAGAGTGCCATGGTCAGGTCATTGTCCTGATATTTCTTATAAGTACCGCGTGCTAACCGATTGCGCCACTGGAGCCATTGTCCTGATATTTCTATTCTTGTCTTCTCCAGATGCCAAGCGTCAGGCTAAAAAAACTAAATGGAAGGATTAAATAGAATTAAAAACATAACTGAAGAGAAATACTATAAACTGAAAGGATGAATCTGAGAAAATCACCCAGAAAGTTACAAAGCCAGTTGAAGAGATGGAAACCTGAGAGTGAGACTGAGAGACATGGGAAATAAAATAATAGATTTATCCTGAATGGATTCCAGAGAGAGAACAGAATACGGGAAGGCAATATTTGAGGCAATAATAGCTTATGACATTACTGAATTTAAAAAAAAATAAGAGCTCCCAGTTCTCAGATTGAAGAAGAAGAAAAAAAATAAGAGCAAGGAAATATTTTTAAAAAGTGTCCCCAAACAAATCATGATGAAAATGCAGATAATTACTGATACAATTAGATTCCTCAAGAACAAGTATAGGAGCTAGAAAAGATAAAATAATATCTCCCAAATTCTAGGAAAAAAACCCAGCCATCTACAATTTCACATTCAACTAACATCCTTCAAAGATGGAACAAAGTAAAGGTGTTTTCAAATAAAACTGAAAGTTTATTACTCACAGAACTCTATTAAAGGAACTATTATGAGTCCTTCTTCAGGAAGAAAGAGAAATAATTAATAGTTCATAAAAATATCACTGAACATGTTGACAATCTAGTAAGTACTAACTAAATAGTAAGAGCTAAAATTCACTGAGCAGTCATATGCCAGGAACTGATATAGCTCATCTAATTATCAAAATAAACTTATAATTAGATTCTATTATAACCGCAAGTATATGCATGAGGAAACGAGGCATCTCACACTTCAAAAGCTCACTAGGTAGCACAGCTAGTAAGCGGCAAAGCCAAACAAATAATGTGTTAGTTCATTTTGTGCTGCCGTAACAGAATTCCTGAGACTGGGTAATTTATAAAGAACAGAAATTTATTTTCTCACAGTTCTATAGGCTGACAAGTTCAAGATCAAGGCACTGGCAGGTTAAGACCCAGTCTCTCCTTTCAAAATGGCACACTGAAAAATACATCTTCCAGAGGGGAGAAACTGTTCTCACATGGCCAAAGGGAAAAATGGGGTGAACTCCCTCCTTATGCCTTTTATACTCCCTCCCTCAATCCATTCATGTGGGCAGATCCCTCATGATCCACCCGCCTCGGCCTCCCACAGTGCTGGGATTACAGAATGATACCCATTTTTTAAGCTTCCATTTCCTTTACAACCACAATTCCTCACTTTCTAAGGCATACAGGCCAAATCAAAGCATACGTGGGGGAGGAAGCTGAGTGTGCTATAGAAAAGAGGGCCCTCTGATAGCACTCTTCTTCTACCCCTCCAGACTCTCTATCAAACAGAAAAGAATGGGTCATCATGCTGTATACCCTGGGTGGTGTCTACTTTTACATAGAAATGGTATACTCTAACTAAATGATAAAATGACAATAGCAATATTCATGCAACCTAAGGCTCTAAATTGACTATGGATTCTCTCATACCAAATCCAGACTAGAAGGTAGACCACATTCTAAGTGACTCGTAAACAAATCTTGCTTTATCTCACAGATGCATTTTGCAAATCGATTTACATACAATTTGTCTTTTTATACACGCTAGTAGAAATGTCCATGTAAGCTGAATGAGATATAAGGTTGTTGAGTGTGTTAGTAAAACTTGTAAATGTGTTCAAACCTCAGGAAAAGTTCTCAGCAATACCCAGCTAAAAAAAAATATGTACCTGCCATGGGTCTTACAAAAAGCCAGATACTAACATAAGTTGCCACTAGAGGAAATAGAAATAACATATCTGAATAAAAAATGAGAAGATAATCCTCGAAAGTAAATGAGAAGGAGTCACAGATGCCTCATGGCCATAAACCTAGTTTTACATGTAATTAAAAAAAGGAAAGGAGCAAATTCTTTTTTATTTTTATTTTTTTGGGGGAAGAGGTGGTATTTGGTTACACGAATAAGTTCTTTAGTGGTGATTTCTGAGATTCTGGTGTACCCATCAACTGGGCAGTATACACAGTACCCAATGTGCAGTTTTACCCTTTGACATCCCCCAAGTTTTTCCCTGAGTCCCCAGAGGCCAATGTATCATTCTTATGCCTATGTGTTCTCATAGCTTAGCTCCCACATATGAGTGAGAACATAAATGTTTGATTTTCCATTCCTGAGTTAATTTCATTTAGAATGGTGGTCTGCAATTACATTCAGGTTGCTGTGAATGCCATTATCTTGTTCCTTTTTGTTCCTTCTTCCTTTTTGAGTAATATTCTATGGTGTATACATATACCACACTTTATCCAACATTGATTGATGGGCATTTGGGCTGGTTCTATAGTTTTGCAATTGCAAATTGTGCTGCTATAAACCCAAGTGTGCAAGGATCTTTTTCATATTATTTATTTTCCTCTGGGTGGAAACTTAATAGTGAGATTACTGGATTAAATGGTAGATCTACTTTTAGTTCTTTAAAGAACCTCCACACTGTTTTCTGTAGTGCTTGTACTACTTTAGATTCCCACCAACAGTGTAAAATTGTTCCCTTTTTACTGCATCCCTGCCAACATCTATTATCTTTTGATATTTTGATTATGGCCATTTTTGCAGGAGTGAGGTGTTTTATTTGCATTTTCCTCATAATTAGTGATGTTGATCATTTTTCAATATGCTTATTGGCCATTTGTATATCTTCTTTTGAGAGTTGTCTATTCATGCCCTTAGCCTCCTTTTTGATGAGAGTGTTTGTTTTTTTTTCTTGCTGATTTATTTGTGTTCTTAGATTCTGGATATTAGTCCTTGGTCAGATGTATAGAATGTAGAGATTTTCTCCCACTCTGTGGGTTGTTTAATTCTGCTGATTATTTATTTTGCTGTGCAGAAGCTTTTTAGTTTAATTAAGTCGCATATGTTTATCTTTGTTTTTGTTGTGTTTGCTTTTGGGTTCTCGGTCATGAGGCCTTTGCCTAAGCCAATGTCTACAAAACTTTTTCCAATTTTATCTTCTAGAATCTGTAGGGTTTCAGGTATTAGATTTAAGTTTTTATTCCATCTTGAGTTGATTTTTATGTAAGGTAAGAGATGAGGATCCAGTTTCATTCTTCTACATGTGGCTTGCCAATTATCCCAGCACTATTGAATAAGGTGTCTTTTCTCCCTTTTATGTATTTGTTTGCTTTGTCAAAGATCAGTTAGCTGTAAGTATTTGGCTTTATTTCTGGGTTCTCTATTCTGCTCCATTGGTTTATGTGCCTATTTTTATATCAGTATCATGCTGTTTTGGGGTCTGAGCCTTATAGTGTAGTTTGAAGTTGGGTAATATGATGCTTCCAGATTTGTTCTTTTTGCTTAGTCTTGCTTTGGCTATGCCAGCTCTTTTTGGATTCCATATGAATTTTAGGATTCTTTTTTTCTACTTCTGTGAAGAATGATGGTGGTATTTTGAAGGAAATTGCAATAAATTTGTAGATTGCTTCTGTCAGTATGGTCATTTTCACAATATCGATGCTACCCATCCATGAGCATGGAATGTGTTTCCATTTGTTTGTGTCGTCTATGATTTATTTCAGCAGTGCTTTTGTAGTTTTACTTGCAGAGGTCTTTCATGTCCTTGGTTAGGTATATTCCTAAGTTTGCTTGTTTGTTTGTTTTAGGTATTATGAAAGGGGTTGAGTTCTTGATTTGAGTCTCAACTTGGCTGCTGTTGGTGTATAGAAGAGCTACTGATTTGTGTATATAAATTTCACATCCTGAACCTTTGCTGAATTCATTTACCAGTTCTAAGAGCTTTTTCGATGAGTCTTTTGGGTTTTCTAGGTATACAATCATATCATGAGCAAATAGCAACAGCTTGACTTCCCCTTTACTGATTTGGATGCCCTTGATATCTTTCTCTTGTCTGATGGCTCTGACTAGGACTTCCAATACTATGTTGAATAGAAGTGGTGAAAATGGGCATCTTGCCTTATTCCAGTTCTCAGGGGGAATGCTTTCAACTTTTCCCCATTCAGTATAATGTTGGCTGCTGGTTTGTTGGAAATGGCTGTTATTACTTTAAGATATGTCCCTTCTATGCTAATTTTGCTGAGGGTTTTAATCATAAGGGGATGCTGGATTCTGTCAAATTCTTCTTCTGCATCTATCAAGATAATCACATGATTTTTGTTTCTAATTCTGTTTATGTGCTGTATCACATTTATTGACTTATGTCTCTTAAACCATCCCTGCATCCCTAGTATGAAACCCACTTGATCATGGTGAATTATCTTTTTGATATGCTATTGGATTCAATTTGCTAGTATTTTGTTGAGGATTTTAGCATCTATGTCATCAGGGATACTGGTCTGTGGTTTTCTTTTTTTGTGTTATGTCCTCCCTTGGTTTTGGTATTTGGGTGATACTGGATTCATAGACAGATTTAGGGAAGACTCCCTATTTCTTTATCTCTTTGGAATAGTGTCAGTAGGATTGGTACCAATTCTTTTTTGAATGTCTGATAGAATTCAACCATGAATCTGTCAGGTCCTGGACTTTTTTTGTTGGCAATTTTTTTTATTACCATTTCAATCTAGCTGCTTCTTACTGGTCTGTTAAGAGATTCTGTATCTTCTTGGTTTAATCTAGGAGGACTGCATACTTCCAATAATTTATCAATCTCCTCTAGGTTTTCTAGTTTATGTGTGTAAAGGTGTTCATAGTAGCCTGAATAATCTTTTGTGTTTCTGCACTGCCACTTGTAATATTTCTTATTTCATTTCTAATTGAGCTTATTTGGATCTTCTCTCTTCTTTTCTTAATCTCGTTAATGATCTGTTTTATTTATCTTTTCAAAGAACCAGTTTTGTTTCATTTATCTTTTTATTTTTTATGTTTTTTTTTTTATTCTTATTTTTTTATTGCATTTTAGGTTTTGGGTTACATGTGCAGAGCATGCAATACAGTTGCATAGGTACATACATAGCAGTGTGTTTTGTTTGCTTTCACCCCTTCACCCACATTTGGCTTTTCTCCCCAGGCTATCCCTCCCCACCTCCCCCTCCCACTGGCCCTCCCCTTTTCCCCCCAATAGACGCCAGTGTTTAGTACTCCCCTCTCTGTGTCCATGTGTTCTCATTTTTCATCATCCGCCTTTAATTCCATTTAGTTTTGCTTTGATCTTTGCCATTTATTTTCTTCTGCTGGGTTTGGGTTTCGATTATTCTTGTTTCTTTTCGATTATTCTTGTTTCTCCAGTTCCATGAGGTGTGACCTTAAGTTGTCTATTGGTTCTCTTTTGAACTTTTTGATATAGGCATTCAATGCTATAAACTTTCCTCTTAGCATCACTTTTGCTGTATTCCAGATATTTTGATAGGCTGTGTCACTATTATTATTCTGTTCAAAAACTTTTAGATTTCCATCTTGATTTCATTATTGACCCAATTGTCATTCAAAGGTTATTTAATTTCCATATATTTGCGTGGTTTTAGGGCTTCTGAGAGTTGATTTCCAATTTTATTCTACCATGATCTGAGAAAGTACTTGATATAATTTTGGTTTTCTTTATTCTTTTTTTTTTTTTGAGGTGGGGTCCCACTCTGTCACCCAGGCTGGAGTGCAGTGGCGCAATCTAGGCTCACCACAACCTCTTACTCCCAGGATCAAGTGATTCTCTTGCCTCAGCCTTCCAAGCCTCTGGGATTACAGATGCCCACCACCATGCCTGGCTAAATTTTTTGTATTTTTAGTAGATATGAGGTTTCGCCAGGTTGGCCAGGCTGGTCCTGACCTCAGGTGATCTGCCTGCCTTGGCCTCCCATAATTTTGATTTTCTTAAATTTATTGAAACTTGTTTTGTGGCTTATCATATGGTCTATCTTGAAGAATATTACATGTACTAATGAATAGAATGTATATTCTGCAGTTGTTGGGTAGCTATGTAAATATCTGTTAAGTTTGTCTGTAGAGTATCATTTAGATTCACTTTTTCTTGCTGACTTTCTGTCTTGATGACCTGTTTAGTTCTGTCAGTGGTGTGTTATAGTCCCCCATATTACTGTGTTGCTATCTATCTCATTACTTAGGTCTAGTAGTAATTGTTTTATAAATTTGGGATCTCCAGTGTTAGGTGCATATATATTTAGAATTGTAATATTTTCCTGTTAGACTAGTCCTTTTACCATTTTATAATGTCTCTCTTTGTGTTTTTAAACTGCTGTTGCTTTAAAGTTTGTTTTTTTCTGATATAAGAATAGCTACTCTTGCTCATTTTTGCTGTCCATTTGCATGGAGTATCTTTTTCCACCCCTTTACCTTAAGTTTATGTGAGTCCTTAGGTGTGAGGGGAGCCTCTTAAAGACAGTAGAAACTTGGTTGGTTCATTCTTACCCATTCTGTCATTCTGTATCTTTTAAGTGGAGCATTTAGGCTGTTTACAATCCATGTTAATATTGAGATATGAGGTACTATTTTATTCATCATGCTATTTGTTTCCTACCTATTTTTATTGTGCTACTGTTATATAGGTCCTGTGAGATTTATGCTTTACAGAGATTCTATTTTGGTCTCTTTCAATGATTTGTTTCAAGATTTAGAGCTCCTCTCAGCAATTTTTGTAGTACTGGCTTGGTAGTGATGAACTCTCTCAGCATTTGTCTGGAAAAAACTCTTTCCTTCATTTATGAAACTTAGTTTTGCTGGACACAAAATTCTTGGCTGACAATTGTTTTGTTTAAGGAGGCTAAAAATAGGACACTAATCCCCTTTAGCTTGTAAAGTTTCTACTGAGAAATCTGCTGTTAATCTGATAGGTTTTTCCTTTATAGGTTACCTGACGCTTTTGCCTCAGAGCTCTTAAGATTCTTTCCTTTATCTTGACTATAGCTAATCTGATGACTATGTGCCTAGGTGATAATTTTTTGGCAATGAATTTCCCAGGTGTTCTTTGAATTTCCTGTTTTAGATGTCTAGATCTCTAGCAAGGCAAGGGAAGTTTTCCTTGATTATTCTATCAAATATGTTTTCCAGACTTTTAGACTTCTCTTCTTCCTTGGAAACACCAATTATTTTTAGGTTTCGATGTTTAACATAGTTCCAAGCTTCTTGGAGGCTTTGTTTATTTTGTTCATTCTCTTTTCTTTCTCTTTGACAGATTGGGTTAATTTGAAAGCCTTGTCTTTGAACTCTGTCTTCTGCTTGTTCCATTCTATTGCTGAGATTTTCCAGTGCATTTTGCATTTCTCTAAGTTTATCTTTGACTTTCAGAAGTTGTGATGGTTTTATATTTATACTATCTATTTCACTGAAAAATTTTCATTTTATATTCCATGTCATATTTATTTTATTTTATTTCTTTCTCTCGTGCCTCCTTAATTAGCTTAATAGTTAACTTTCTGAATTCTACTTCCGGCAATTCAGAGATTTTTATCTTGGTTTGGATCCACTGGTATCCACTGGTGTCATCTTTTGGGGGTATAAAAGAAACTTGTTTTCTCACATTACCACAGATGTTTTTCTAGTTCTTTGTCATTTGGGTAGACTATGTCAGAGGGAACATCTGGGATCTAAGGGCTGCTAATCAGATTCTTTTGTCCCATGGGTGCTCCCTTTATGTAGTGTTCTGCCCCTTCCCCTAGGAATGGGGTTTCTTGAGAACTGAACTGTAGTGATTGTTTTTGTTCTTTTGGGTCTAGCCACCCAGAGGAGCTACTGGGCTCCAGGCTCATAATGGGGAGTGTCTGCAAAGAGTCCTGTGATGTGATCTGTCTCCAAGTCTTGCAGCCGTGGATATCAGCACCTTCTCTGATGGAATTAGCAGTGAAGTGAAGTGGTCTCTATGAGGGTCCTTGGTTGTGTTTTTGTTTAGTGTGTTGGTTTTGTGTTGGTTGGCCTCCAGCCAGGAGGTGGCACTGACAAAAGCACATCAGCTGTGTTCCTACAAGGAGGATGCAAAGTTGCCCTAGGGACACTTAGTTAAATATTTAGGTTTCTCAGGTGATGGGCAGGGCTGTAAGGCTCCCAAGAGATTATGACTTTTGTTTTTGGCTACCAGGACAGGTAGAGAAAGACTATTAGGTGGGGGCAGGGGTAGGAGTGTCTAAGCTCAGCCTCTCCTTGGGCAGGGCTTCAGAATCAAAGAAGCAAAACAGCAGATGTATTATTTACTAAACAATTGAGGACAAGTGATTTTAATAGGATTCCTTTCCTAGGGCCATTAGTCTCCCTTCCTATGTTCATAAATAATTGTGCAGAAAGAGCATCCAACATGGCAATAAGCATAGTTCATGGAATGTTTTAAGATAAAAATTCCTTCTAGAAAATAAAAATTTTACCAAATTCAGATTCATTTGGGGCCACAGAAAACATGGTAGAAAGAGTCCTTAGCATATTTCAAATATTTCCCATAATACTACATTCATTTTAAATAAAATAATGAGACTCAGATAAAAAGTTAGTTGTTGGCTAGAATTTGCACTTGGGTGGATACAAGCGCTCTTCAAGGAGAAACACAAGAATAGGCTCTATCATGCCAATTAAGGAATCATCATATGGCTATTGTTTGTCAATATTTTGGCAACCTTAAGCTCCTAAAAGTAGCCCAGAAAATCTAGAATGAAAACAAATCCAAGGCTATTTGTATTCACTTCCAGAAGTACATCTGTGTAAGAATCGTATATTCCTATTCAGTTGTACTACTCAAAAAATGCTGTAGGGCATTGTGTTCCAAAGTACACTATACCCATGGAGTACTCTCCCAGTAGGGAGTTCCCAAACTTCTTTGAGAATAGGACATTTTCCCCCCCTTTCTTTATAATATCTCGTTATCCTGAGTATGAGTGTTCCTAGAAACAGACTGGGAGTGCTGTTCCATTAAAACAATAGTATAAAGTACTTAAGAGTATTGGGCATGGTATCAGGGTGCCTAGATTTAAATGTTAACATAATAGCTGGTGACCTTGGACAAGGTACTTAGCTTTTCTCTGCTTTGGTTTCCTCTTCTTTAAAATTGATATAACAAGAGTTATCTGCTGCTTGGATTTATTTTCAGGAATAAAAGAGAATATGTACTTAGTGGAGTGATTAGCACAATGCCTACAATAGTAATCTTCAGTCAGTGCAAGCCCTGAATATTTTTATTTCACCCAGCGGTATGGCTAAACTCAGTAGAGAAGTCCTTTCCAAAAGAGATCTCTTTTGTGAGTCTGGGCTAGTCCCAGATTTGTTTCAGTTCTCCAGCCATCTCTAGTTCTACACTTCAGGTTTCCATTTCACTGGAAGCTGTTCATTTTCTTCTCCGTTACTCTGAATTGCATTTCCTGGGGCTTTTCCAAGGCAGACTTGACTAGAGCCTTAGGGAAGAAAATCTTCTTCCCAGATGGGTCCTTACTTCTAAAAGAGAACACACTGCATTGGAAATGGCTGCATAAAGCTCTAGTTACAGTGGAACTTGCATCAAAGCCCTGGCATGCCTTTGGCTGTCTTCATGGTTGTATTCTGGGCAAGGATGGCTTGGTGACTCTTGGACAACTCTTCCAACTCCTTACCTCTGCCCTGTTGTTTCTGTTAACAGGGTATTTATGATAATAACAATACCTAAACTCTTTCTTTACATTTTACTTTCTTTTTTGGGAGTGGGGTAGGGGAGCATTTGATGGCTTCTTCTTGATTACTGAAGTAACGCATACTTACTACACAAAAATCTAACATTATGTAAATATATCAGGTAAAAAGTAAACATCTCCTATAATTCCACAACCCCTGCCTCTCCCGACAATCCCAAGACTGCTACTGTCAACAATTTTCTTCTCATTTTTAATGACGACAGAACTGGAAGCTCTGTACTCTGCTGAGAATTCTTCATTCTGCACCATTTGCCTCAGGAGTTTCTATTTATCCTAATAAAAGAAACTTCAAATAACATCTTAGTGAAGTTCTGATCCAGTCAAGCCATGTTGGTCCCTCTCCTAACCAGGTGCCCAAAGTAATATGTACATCCTACATTTAGAGAACTTTCCACAATTTCATTGCAATTTTTTAATTCAATGTCTCTCCTACTTCAAGGACTTAAAAGAGTCATGTCTCTTACCTTTTTGGTGCAAGGCATCTGATACATGAACCAGCAGTCAATGCACAACAAATTTTTGTTGAGTGAATGAATGAAGAAACATACCAATAAAATATTTTTCTAAGAAACAGACTTTCAAGCTCTGTAGTTATCACAATCAGGAGGCTCATCATTTACATTTTTCTGAAAAAAAATGTTTCTTATATATCCCACATTTCAACAACCAGGTAATACTGTTAATTCTTATTTCTTTAGACCTGAAAGCTCAAAATTCTAACTTCACAGAAAATGATACAGTTGGAAGAATTTGGGCTGAATAGTAATTTATTTTCCAAGTGCCAAATTAGCATTCTGGAGCATCATTGGCCATAGGCTTTGTCCACTGACACCAGAACATTCCAGGAAATAATATTTCAAATAAACAGTTTCAAGTCCAGTAAACCACAAACACAGAGAAGTATTCAACAGCACTTAACAGCAAATAGCCTTCTGTAGACAGTTACTTGGGAAAGACTAATTATATTTACAAAGCACAAATATCTCTTCCATTTGATTAATTGAATATAATTTAAGCTGAAGGTTTGGGCAAAAAGTGATTCTATAAGAGTGGCGAGAAGGGAAGACAAAGGAGAAGATACCAGAAGGATGAATCTTAGAAAAATATTTCCAAATATCAGAGAGCCCCACTGGACCAACTCTTCAAATTAACAAGCTCCACTGAGGGATTCTGACATGCTGCATGACACATCGTTCAAGGAATAGCATCCAAAAGGAGTCTCATTTTTCTTGGAAAAAGAGATTGCCACAGAGCTTTCACATTTTACCAATTAAACAGTTTGGATTCCATGTAATTAAGTAATATAATTATGAATCTATTTTTTGGCCTCAAGCCCAAGCCTGCATTTCTAGTTCAAGTCTATCAGCAATTTCCATCCAGAATTCATATATCACATGTTGAACTTAGCTCTTCATATTAAAATACATAGGCAATCTATAAGTATAAATTCACAATTTAAAAATTAAAGAGTAAGATTCAATAAGTACAATCACAAAAAATGAGGTACAGAGTGGATGCCGGGCAGTCAACATAAGCAGGGTATAGAAGTGACCAGGAGAAATTTAAGACTTCTACAAATTTAGTATGAAATGAAAAAAAGTGGAGCAGTCACTGGGTTTCTATCCTACAAGGGATGGTGGCTTAAGTAGAAAAGGGAAAGGATATTTAAAGTTACATTAATATACTTAACATATTAAGTTAGGAGGCAAAGTAATCACTAACGGGGATGGAGGTAAACTAAATTATCATCTTCTTTTATATGAAAAATAATGGTGCTGTCAGAATCATGCTTATTAATTTATAAAAGTTAACATTTATCGATAACTTGAGTTAGGCCAGCTCCTATTCTAAGTATATTCTGTAAATCATGTATTTAATTTTCAAACCAACTTTATAAGATAGGAACTATGATCTCCATTTCACAGATGAGAAAATTGAGGCACAGAGAGGCAAAGTAACTTGCCTAAGGCTATACAGCTAGGAAATTACAGAGCTGAGATTTAAATCCTGGTGGTCTGGCTCCAGAATCCTGTTTTTAACAGTATACTATGGTGTCTCATAACACCTACTGAAAAGAAATATTACTCTTTGTTTTAGAGCTCTATTCATATCTTTAAATAGGCTTTCAGAAATCTTTTGGAGATTTAATTCCTGAATTGAAGAGACTGTTCACTAGCTATCAAAAGCAGCTGACATTGATGTACTTTGAGAACTGGTAAAAGATACTCAACTCACTTTTGCACGGTATTTGACATTTATCCATGTGATTGAATGCAATTCAATTAACAGGGTCCCATGCTGAGTAACAAACAAGTAAGATTCAAAGCTTAAAGAGGATATTATTTTTATTTCAATCTAGAGCAAATGAAATACTCTGAAACTTATGGTTGAATAGATATGAGACAAATGAAGTCCAGGGCATTCAAATAACTTAAGGCCCAAAATGTAGTTTGTAGCACAAAGTGACCTAAAGTCCAATTCAAATGGGTCTAAAGAAAGTTTCTCTTTTTATTCCACCACTGTGCTTCCAATCAAGCTGGTTACACATACTGAAATAAAATTAATGTCCAAAATAAATATCTGTCCTTTATAAAGAGGAAAAATGTTTGACTTTTTTCTGCTTTGCTCTAGAACCCACTTTACTCTGGAATGATATGAGAAACAGAAAGAAGAAATAGTCAAGGGAATATTTTTAAGAGAAGGGGAGGAGAGAATTAACATAGTGTCTCCCAGATCTTCTGTGAAGAATGTGTGATTTTCAGTTTTATTTGCTAGATAACATCTCTCTCAAACCTTCTTCAATTCTAAAATTAGATGTTGAAATTATGTCTATATTGATAACTATGTATGTATGTATGTGTGTGTGTGAAGGTCACTCACTCCATTCTAAGAACCTTAAGAACAGAGGTCATGCTTTAAACCTGTGTGCCCAGTTTTACAAAGTACTTTATTTAATTAATTAATTTATTTTTTGAGACAGAGTTTTGCTCTTGTTACCCAGGCTAGAGTGCAATGGCACAATCTCGGCTCACTGCAACCTCTGCCTCCTGGGTTCAGGCAATTCTCCTGCCTCAGCCTACTGAGTAACTGGGATTACAGGCATGCGCCACCATGCCCAGCTAATTTTTTGTATTTTTAGTAGAGACGGGGTTTCACCATGTTGACCAGGATGGTCTCGATCTCTTGACCTCATGATCCACCCGCCTTGGCCACCCAAAGTGCTGGGATTACAGGCGTGAGCCACCGCGCCCGGCCCACAAAGTACTTTATAAAAACCAAAGTAGGTGCTCAAAAATATTTTCTGTCACGTATGGTAGTTATAGTAAAAGCGTAAATGTATAGAATGTAAGATTTCCAATTAGTTTGTTTTCTTTAACAAAATGACCCCATATTCAGGTTACCTAGATATTTTTATTAGTTTATTTTAGTGGTTCTTAAACGGGGGCAACCTGCTTCCCCTGGTCCTCCAGGGGACATCTGGCAATGTCTGGAGACATTTTTGGTTATCATAATTTGAGATTAGGGGAAGATGCTACTGGCTTCCAGTGGGAAAAGGTCAGGGATGCTGCAAAATATCCTATCATGTGTGGGACAGACCTTGCAATAAAGAATTATCTGGTCAGTTTTTCAGCCTAGATTCCTTATTGTGGCTATAGAAATCATTCTTTGTATACTAGCTTACTCTTTTGTTTCTATCTTGGAAAGATGACTGGCCTTTATCCATTGTTCTAATAGCCTGATAATCTCTGAAAATAAATAAGGGAAAAAAAGTAGGAGGTGCTGCTGATTTTTCTTTGCATTTGGTCATATTTTCCTTGCATATTCTTCAGCTGGTATGGTTACATTTGCTTCAGTTTTATTTGCTTGTTCATTTCCCCCAGTGGCTAATAACATTTGACACTTCAGATGTCTGGAGCACACAAGAATAAAAATTTCTTTAAGAGAATAAGTTATTTCTTTCCTGGGAATCAACTGACCTCAAGAGGATCTTTGAACATATCATAGTAACTAACCTGTCAAGTATTTTGTGTTTTGAGTTAAACATAACACTACTGAAATCCTCACACGTTAGTTAACAATTTTCTAAATACTTACCAAGATCTTTAATAAGTGAGAGTGCTTCCCATGATATAAAGACTCCACCACCATCATCCATGGCACCCTGTCCAACATCCCAGCTGTCCAGATGTCCACTGACCAGTACAACCTGGAACAAATATTAAAAAGAGAAAAGGTAAAACTAAGCAAAAATGACATCAAAGAGTAAACATTCGTAGGTATTCAAAATATAAAAATGAAACTTTTATATTTTCGATTTTTATGTCTTAAAAGATATGTATCATTTTTACTAGTGGAAAACTTGGTATGAGGAATTATATAAGGGGTCTAAGGCTAACCTAATAGTAACAAAAATCCTCACTTTGTATCTTTCTTTATTAATATAATTTTGACTACTAAAAAGATTGGCTTATTACTGACAGATATTTGATAAATTTATTACATGGCTTAAAACCTAAATGACATAAAAATGAAGCTTGAAACTTCAACCACATTCTTAACTGTTCCACATTCTAAAAGAAATGCAATAAACATGTGTTGAATTGATCCAAATGAAAAAATGAGAACAATAATTTATTTTAAAAAATTGCTTTGTGCATTATAGATTGATGTTGAATAAATAAATAGCTGGATTTGAAAACTAGATCCAGTTGAACAGGAGAATTTTTAAAGGAAATTTCAACTGACATTAGTATTAAATTATTCTAGAAATTATATTACACATTTTAAATCATCTCAAGTTTAAAATTTTTGTCAGGAAACATTAGTAATTCTCTCTAATAAAATATTTTAAAAATTTACTGAAACTAAAGTTTGTGGACACATTTCAAACAAGTTAAAAGCCAAGTAAAGTGATGATGGGATGTGCAGAATATTGGTTTGAAAAAAATGTATCTTGATCATTATAAAACATACAAATATGGTGTCAGATGAATTACATATCTAAATACAGATTTTAGAAGAATGTATGGAATAACTTCACCAATTTGGAGTAGGCAAAGATATCTTAGACTGGACATGAAAAGCATAAGCCATAAAAGAAAAAAATAATAAATTATGTTTTGAGTTAAATATGTCACTACTGAGATCCTCACACATTGGTTAACAATTTTCTAAATATTACCAAGATCTTTAATATGTGAGAGTGTTATTTTAAAATTGGGAATATCTGGTCATCAAAAGACCCCATTACCCATTAAGAGAGTGAAAAGGTAACCCACAGAGAAACAGAAAATATTTACTATACACACACACACACACACACACACACACACACGAACAGACAATTCACAAAGAAAGATATACAAATTACTAACAATCATATAAAAAGACAGTCAGCTTCATTATCATTAAGGAAATGTAAATTAAACCACATTCAATACATATTGACCAGACTGGCTAAAATGAAAAAGACAAAATATGCCAAATATTAGTGAGGAGGTGGAGCAGCTGCCACTCTTGTAAACTGCTAGAGTAAGTACATTCAACCACCCTGGAAAAACTGGCTTATCTATTAAATCTGTACGTACACAAAAGTATGACCCAGCAATTCTACTCCTAGTTATATATCCAACAGGACGTGTGTGTGTGTGTGTGTGTGTGTGTGTGTGTGTACTTTAATCAAAATAGATGTACTGGAAAATTCATAATATTCATTCATAATAGACCTAATCCTACTTTAAAAAAAGAAAACTAATCAAATGTCTGCTGACAACAGAATGAATAAATTGTGCTGTATTTATCAATGGGACATTGCATAGCAATAAGGTAGGAATGGAGAAATGAACAAACACAATACACGATAAATTTGTACAACCCTCATAAACATAATGAAAAAAGAAGTCAGATACAAAATAACACATCCTGTATAATTCTATTTGCATAAAATATAAAAACATGCAAAACAGGAGAGTGATTACCCTTGGTGAGGAAGGTTAGTGATAAAAAGGGGGTACATGTAATCCCAGCAATTTGGGAGGCTGAGGTGGGTGGATCACCAGAGGTCAGGAGTTCGAGACCAGCCTGGCCAACATGGTGAAACCCCATCTCTACTAAAAATACAAAAATTAGCTGGGCATGGTGGCAGGCACCTGTAATCCCAGTTACTCCGGAGGCTGTCGTAAGAGAATTGCTCGAACCTGGGAGGTGGAGGTTGCAGAGAGCTGAAATCACGACATTGCACTACAGCTTGGGGGACAAGAGTGAGACTTCATCTCAAAAAAAAAAAAAAACAGGGTATAGGAAAGCTTCTTGGGAGCTGTTCATGTTCTGTTTTCCAATCTGGGTAGCAGTTACACAGGTGTATTCAGTTTGTAAAAGTTCACCATATATACTTAGGATTTGTGTACTTTCTCTGAGAATATTATACTTCAATATATATATTTTTAAAGTTTTACAGATTGATAGGTCTGCTCAGCATGTACTGAGTAAACCAAAGTTGAACCAATCTTCTTGATGATTAAAATAAAAATTCCCCATGATGTTGGGAAAGCAGGACTTCGGGGTTAAAATATTAGGGTCAGTCTGCACTTGATGATTCACAGAGCAGCTGCAGTATCTCCCATTGACTTATATACAGACCCAGCCTAGTATGACTTCACTGTAGTTACAAACAAGCACAATGCCCCGAACTAACAAATGGCCGTGTAATGAACCCAAATGGATTGTTTCTAAGGGGAGAAAAAAAAGAATAAAGAAAAAATCATGTTGCAATAGCAGGAACTTCTGATTCAGAAAGTAGTGGTGTAATCCCATGTGGGACAAACAGCCCAATTAGTCAACATTCTCACGACTCTCAGAACATTTTCCCAATAAGATTCTAGGGTATTAAAGTATCAAAATGTGCTTCAATAAACTTTTTCTCAGATAATATATAAGAGTGACCAAGTCAAGGAAGCTATCATTTTATCCTTCAGATTTCCTTCAGAATAATTGAGGTTGTTTACAATCATACTTCTTTATGTTTTCTCCATTCTGTCATCTACTTAATGTTACTTAAACTAGTAGTTAAAAAATTGGAAAGATGGTTTTTGAATGATAGGAAATTAAACAACATCCCATAGGATAAGGTCTTTGGTATAGTGCTATAGAGGAATGATTATATATTCTTTGGATTTTGAGAGCTTGTTTTAGTATATATTTTTTTAAATCAGAAAACTGGGGGCAACAATAAAATGGTCATCGTATTTTAATATCTATTGATTTAAAACTAGGTAATGACAAAAAGCTACTTCTAATTCAGTAGCAATTTGAATGAACTTGAATTTTCCAAATATAAGAGTTTCTGCATATACTTAGTAAATAACAGTGCAGGAGGTTTCACTCAAAATGGAATCTGGCTAGCATTTCTTAATGTAGCCTCACAAAAGATAATCCAGAAAAATATACCAATGCACAAGTCCACTGAAAATCTCCCTTATGTCAAGGTCAGGCGTAAAAGAACATTAGTTATAATAAACTTGGATCTGACTTAAACAAAACAAAAACAGACTACCCAGAAATGCAGTAAACTCCAGTTTCATGAAAAATATCACCTGATAAATGTTAGGAAAATGCACAGTCCCTTTACTGCCTCTGTTGCCAGATCTGGACTCTTTTGATCAAAAACATGGCCTAAAATCATCAGAGAAGTGGGCACCTGCCCATCAGAGAAGTGGGCACCTGCCCTTGTATTCTGCTTCCTGAGGCTGATCAATTCCTTTCCCCCAACTTTCTTTCCACCACCATCTCTTCCAAATGCGGTATGGAGTAAAAAATTACTCTGAAAACAACAACTGCAATAGCAGCCACAACAAAACAACTAGAAAGGCAGAATGGGAACTTAGTTCTTTGAAATGTAGGGTTTCTTATTTGTGAGGCAGACCTTAGCCCTGACTACCTTGGGAATGAGGGCCTTGGGAGTAGGGGAAGAATACACCACAGTCAGACAGAAATGCACTGGATGAAAGCCTGCTAGGAGAAGGAATCAGACTGGCAATGGCATACATCCACCCGCAGGCCAGCTGTAGGTCTGAGAGTGGAGATGGACGAAATCAAAGATGTGCAGAGAGCAGCCCGAGGACAAGCCCCTCTGTTATGTGCGCATATGAAGACACCAAGTCCAAATAGATCCACCTGATTATAAGATGAAAATGGAACATATGAAAAATATGGCAGGACAAGGGAAATGAAACAGCCTCAGAGGACATGCATTCTTGGGAAAATGAGCTAATCCAAAATACTGAAGAACATTTCATGCTCTCTGGCATTAAGTCATGATTTCCTTCAACAATTTGTATTGAGTTCCCACTATGTACTAGAGATACCAAAATGAATAAAACAAGCAAATATTCTACCTTAATTGAATTTAGATTCTGGTGGGAAGATGAAAAATAAATTAATATGATATAATGATAGTTTTAAGTGTAATAGAGAAAAAAAATCTTTTATATCTTCAGTGTGGAGTAGATTTTAAAAATAGAATAAAAATTCAAAGCATGAATAGTAGATATATAAATTCAACTATCATAAAATGAAGTTTATGTTCATCAAGAGAAATTATAGAATGAGAGGAGCTGCTAAAAATTAGAAGACATTTAAAATATATATAAAACCCAAAATATTTATATTCAAAATGGATAATAAATTCTTACAAATCAACAAGAAAAAGACAAGCAACCCAAAAAACAAATAGGCAAAGACATAAAGAGGCATTTTACGGAAAAGAAATTATAAACGGACAGCAAGCACTTGAAAAGATGACCAATTTCATTACCTATCAGGGAAATGTAAATGCAAATTAAATCCTTAATAAGATACCACTTTGCACCTAACTGGCAAAAAATTTAAAATCAGACAAACGAGATCTTGGCAAGGAGACTGAGCAACAGGAATTCTTATCTAATCCTGGTAGGAGCAGGAAATTGTTAAAATCATTCAGAGAAAACAATTGGACATATCCTTATAAGGCTGAACATGTGTGCATTCCACAATCTAACAATTCCACTTTTGATGTAAACATTAGGGGGAAATCTAATTCCAGGAGTCACGGACCAAAATGGTCACGCAGACCATTCAGATGTACGCAAACTGAAAAAAACACAAATATACATCATCAGTAGAATAGATAAATTGTGGAATAGTCATACAATGGTATATTACAAAGTAGTGAAATAAACTGAAAATGACCTAGAGATGCATCGATAAATATAAACGAATCTCAAAAAAGGCAACAAAAACAAAAACCAAAAAAAGATAAAAGAAATCGATTATGATTCTACAATATAAATTTCAGCTAAACTAAATAATATAATCTTCAGTAATATATACAAAGATGGTATAACTATGAAGAAAAGTAAAGCAGTGGTATACCAAAATTAGGATCGTGTTTATGTCAAATGGGGGCTGAGGCAGAGAGGAGGAGGTGATCAGGTAGGGAAAGACAGTGAACTTCAGAGTCACTGATATTGTTCTGTTTCTGCAATCCTTCCATTACTATTCTCCAGATTGAAGATAGATAAATAAAGCCTTCCATATGTATGATATATATATATATATATATAATTATCAAAGACCTACCTTTGAAAATCAAAGGGCTCAGATAGTTTTAGAAATGAGTTCAACTAAACATTAGATGTCAGACTGACTTGCTTTATTTCAACTGTTCTAAAGCAAAGAAAAAAATATAGAAAATCTACTTACATCTACTTACAAATCTACATCTACTTACAGAATATCATAATCTTGATATTAAAACCTAGCAAAGATAGTGTCCCCCTTATAAACTAACTAGAGATCAAATATAATTGTAAAAATTTGCAATAATTGAATCCAGAAGCATATTAAAAAGTATTACAATAATGGCCCAGCCATCTTCAAATGCCCTTGGTAACTAGAAGCAATAATATTTTCAATATACTAAGAAAGGGCCACTTTTGAATCATACTTATTTTCTTGGTATGGTTAGCTTTTAATTTTCTTCATTTAAAATTATGTGAGTTGTACAGATATTCATCTAAACCTGACCACATTCATGCTGATCAATTGTCAGTAAACAACATGCCCATCTGACAATAAAGCAGAATTCATTCTATAAATATCTTGCTCAATCAAAAACCAGAAAGACAGCTACTCAGTGTTTTTTTTTTTTTTCCTCTTGTGATTTTTTAATTGCAGCAGCTTCCTTCTCCTAGTCTTACTGGAGACTAGGAGATTTTATTACCTTATTGGAGACTAGGAGAAATTATTACCTAAAAAATTTGGTATATTTTAAAAGGTAGCAGGAAAAGTCTTAGGGCTACAAAGTTTGAGGTCTAATGTATTTCCAGACACAGGAAATCCCAAAATTTTCAACAACAAAAATCATTAAATGGTTGAAAAAATATGACGTACCAAAAAAGGAGAAAAAATGTCACTCATTATTTAGCCTCAGAGAAGAGGCCGAGAGTGATCTAATAATGGGCTTCAGTTAAGACAGATCCCACTGTGAAGAACATGAACGGCAGAAGAAAGCGCACGGGAAGCCAGTCTTGGACTGCAGCAGTGAGCATTAGGGTCATATAGTCAAGCAAGAATCTTCTGATGCAGGCTTTTGTTGAAGTTAAAAAAGAATGACTAACAGGGGAAAGGTTATGAAAAATTTCCTTCCTTGGAGAGTTTCTAAAATAGTATATGTTCTGAGGTCTTAGATGGAAAGCTAAAAGAGAAGGGATAAATAAAACCCAAGGTTCCATTTAATACAATATTCTATGGTAGTTACCAAGAATTTCTCTTCTATTCTAATCATTTAAAGGAGGAAATGGTCTTTCAAAATGTCTCTATAACCTAACAGACTTTTCCCTAAGCATCTCTTTTCTGGCTGTCAAGGATCTTCCCATATTTTAAAATCTAAACACAGGTGGGAAGGCACTTCTCAAGAAATCCATGTTTTCATAATCCCCACTGGAGACAAAGCCTTGGCTTTCAGAGGGGCAGTTGCTGAATATATTGTACTATTGCCCAGCACAGACAAAAGGGACTATGTTTGAACAAATGTTTTCCTCTTCAGTGATTCAGACTAGGTGGTCTACAGAATAAAGCTAAGCTCTTGACATACAGGGTGTGTTTAGAGGCAACACAGCAAACATGTGAGTTCCCCTTGAATTGATTTCTTATCTTCAAGCTTTTTTTTTTTTTTTTTCCTCAGTGTAGCTGTTGGGTTTTAGCTTGTAGGATACAGAATCCTTTCATACAAAATGGTCCATCTGTCCAAATGCTCATGGATCACCACAGCTGGTCCTGAAAAGAGCTGTTTCTACTCACAGACTATCCCCTCTTACTTATAAAGGGCACTCAGATTGGACTCAGAAAAGGGAGATAGATCATGCCTATTCCTGGTTGCATGCTGTGAGCATGTTACTAGACTGATACCTCAGGATAAAACAAGAAGGATCTAATTTATCTGTAGTACATGAAAACCAAGCACTAGGTAGATTAATAAAATGTGATTGCAGTGTATTTGGAAGAAATAACCGGAACTAATCAAATATTGATTCGATGATAGGGGAACAGCAGAGAATGTCTATGGAAGGAAATCATTCTCATGAAATGGAGGCAACTGGATTTCATCCAGAAGTCATGATTAGATGCAACTGGAGATGATCTTCTTTTAAGCAGAAGAACCATGTGTTTGAAATCCTCCTCTATTTAGCCTCAGCAACCATAGTATAAGTTGTCTCATTTGAGAGGATAAGAAGAGTAGAAGACCTGGATTACAACATTCTATTTGAACTTCCTGGGGAAAGGGAAGAGACACAGAGATTTCAGGTAACTTCTATATTAATAATAATCGTCTTTCCCATGAACAAATCCAAGCATGGTAGAGTGCACAGCTAGAACTTCTAATTCCTTACAACTCTTCACTTACCATTATGTCCCAGGCCTTTGTCAGGCTAAGCAGGTAGGATTTTAAAAAAGAAGAAAGCCAGGCATGGTGGCTCACACATGTAATTCCAGCACTTTGGGAAGCCAAGGCAGGAGGATAGCTTGAGCCCAGGAGTTGAAGACCAGCCTGTGCAATGTAGTGAGCCCTCATCTCCATGGGGAAAAAAAAGAGCTGGGTATAGTGGTGCAAGCTTGTAGTCCCAGCTACTGGAGAGGGGAAGGGAAGGTAGACTGAAGTAGGAGTATTGCCTGAGCCCAGGAGACTGTTGCTACAGTGAGCCATGATTGCACCACTGTACCCCAGAGCCAGATACTGTCTCAAAAAAAAAAAATTCGTCATTTGGTCCCTTACAGACTCTTTTTTTTTTTTGAGACACAGTTTCATTCTATTGCCCAGGCTGGAGTGCAGAGATGCGATCCTGGCTCACTGCAACCTCCACCTTCCAGGTTCAAACAATTCTCATGCCTCATCCTCCTAAGTAGCTGGGATTACAGGCATGTACCACCATGGCCATCTAATTTTTATAATTTTAGTAAGATGGGTTTTTGCCATGTTGGCCATGCTGGTCTGGAACTCCTGACCTCAAGTGATCAGCCCATCTCGGCCTCCCAAAGCGCTGGGATTAAAGGCATGAGCCGCTGTACCCAGCCTCCTGTAGACTCTTTAATGGTTCAGTTTAAACAAACAAATAGAGATATCATCAATCTTTCATTATAAAAAGTGGGAGTCAAGGTGCTTCCTACCAAAATAAATAGCCTTTAACTTAAATTTTTACCATTTAGGTCTATAAGCTGACAGATTCTTCTTGGCCTCTAATGATTTCTAAAATCCAGAACCCTACGTAGCTTTGAAATATACCCAGCCATGATAATCTGTGCAGTTTAAATGAAAGTTACTCAAAGCATTTCTACCTTAAGCAGTTGGCTCCTGCCTACCATGTCCCTGGACCACAGTGACAATAGGTAGTCAGAAGTAAATCATCTCAAGTTCCTGGAATTTTTAGTGAACTTTAGGGTAGCTGAATGGTTTCCTATGATGATGACATTTGAGAAGCACTTTTATTTTGATACCTAAATTTCAGCTTAAACATAAGACAGTCAAATAATGTTACAGACATTACTAATAGAAGACTTCTCAATGAACTGGTTTTTAATGATGTTAAAAATCAGCACAAGCTTCACAGAATGTCAAGGAGCCAAGCTTACTTTGAAAGGCTCCATGCCTGCACAAGCACCCAGCTTGCTATTCAAGCACAGTATCGCCTAGACTTTAATTCTTTTATAAAATGCAACCTCACATAGTATCAGTTCAGTCATTGCAGTTAATAACCCCTATGTTCAGACTCTAGGAAATAAGCCAAATTTCCATTGGTATATTTTGTTTTAGAAAGGAGATGTTGCAAAAATTGAACATTTCATTTTCCTGCATCCTTGTTTAAAAGAATACTATTATCCCCATTCCCCTGACCGGGTCTTATTTTTTATTAGAATTTATATATCTTGGAGGAAAAATTCCAGAATAGACATGTTAACTAGTATTGTACCTAATATAAACATGAGAGCCAAGGAGAAGAGTATATGTGTTATATATATATATATACACCTAAAATGAAAAACTCTTCTTTTCCATTTACGCTATAATGAACTGAAGTTTAACTTCAATATTTACAGTCAAATATCACATCTTCAAGGAAAAAGAGAAGGAATTTTCTTAGTTTCATAGGAATCAAGGGCCACTAATAAGCTAAAATGCTGATTAACCTTCTAATATTTGTACATTACAACTCAAAAATGATGGTCCGAAAGTGATTTCTTCTAATTCCAAAGCTAACATGAAGCATAACCATGCTTTGCAAAGCACAGAAAACTCATCTTTTGTTCCCATAACAGTGAACTCCAAGGATAAGCAGTAGGAGAAGCTTGAATGTTATAAAGGTAAACCTGCTGGAAAGAAAGAATAAAAATTAGCTTAGACTGAGAGTCCATAAGGAATAATTATTTTAAAAAGAACATAACAAAAAGACAAGGTAATTTAAAAAACTTAATAGATACCACAAAGGAGAATGAATAGTTTAGTTGTCCTCTCTCTAAATACAATTAATTGAAATAAAAGAACATCATTAAAAAAAGACTATTCACTTTCTCCATCAATGGACATTGTGATATTATTGTCACAGGATGGATTTAGATTTTTAAAGTCAACACTCATGAGGTTGTCCCTGTCCCCCTAATTATTTTGACTTGTCATTAGATTTTATTCTCATACATTAAATCAGTTAAATCTCATCAGCTGATTTTAGCTATGTGTTGAATAATCAAAACCTGTGGAAAACGGAAGGAAGGAAGGAAGGAAGGAAGGAAGGAAGGAAGGAAGGAAGGAAGGAAGGGAGGGAGGGAGGGAGGGAGGGAGGGAGGGAGGGAGGGAGGGAAGGAAGGAAGAAGGGAAGGAGGGAAGGAGGGAGGGAAAACCTTTTTCTCAATTCTGCTTTTTTTGAAAGAACAACAATGCAAATAAAAACATGTGTTTTAAAATTTAACTGATATTTAGTAGCATAAACAGTATATTTTAATAGGCTATAAATTAGAGCAAGATTAAAGGAAATACAAGTATCAAAGTACCATTCTCACTAAATTATATTTCTCATTAAATTTTGAATGTTAGCATTGCTTAACTTAACCCAGCCCTTGATATAATCTTGTTCAACATTTCCATCAATACCTTGGAGATATTCTTATGAATTTTAAGATGATAAAAATATAAGATGAATCATTAATATGTTGGACCAAATAATCAAGATTGTAAAATACCCTGAAGCAGAAATAATAGCTTATAACTGTCAAGATCATTCAGTGGGAATAAATCAGAAGTGCCCACTGCACTTTGAGAGGGTGAGTGGATAGTGGTCTGTCTGACAACAATCAGAAAACTCAGGTGGCCACAGGCACATTAAGCTAACAGTATCTCAGCCATGGGAAAAGTTTTTAAAGATTTTAAGGTTCATTGATAAAAATAAAATAATACTCTTGATTATGTGAAGTAACACTACCTTTTTACTCTAAATAAATCAAATGCTTTTTTACTCCTTTTTGTTTTCTTCCAGAACCCTTGAGGAAAGAGATTGGAAAAGAAACAGTGGTCAGAAAAGAGCTGTCAGGATTTTCCAGTGTCTAGAAATGCATTGCTTAAAGAGCAGCTGAATATGTTACATTGGAGAAGAGATGACTCTAAGGGCCTAGTTGCTTCATCTGCAACTAGACTTCTCCCGCAGGTATAATCAGGCCAGTGAGAGGAGAGCAGATGCACATAGATTTGAGCTCAGTAAAGAATAACCCTGAGCAGTCCGATAAGGGAACAATACTCCCCAGAGGATAAGCTGCCAAATGTTGGCAGTGTTCAAGCAGAGGTGCAAGAACACCCGCCAGGCAAAGAATGGACACACCTGCCCTGACGTGGCAGTGAGATAGATCATCTCCAAAGTCACTGTCGACTTCTGTGATTCTAAAAGGAAGGATGGGCTTATTGTGACCACTATTCAGAGAGAAGAAACTCAGAATGTTTTCCTGTAACATCAGTATTATTTTCTAGTAAAAATTCCTATCATGCTTCTCTTCAACTGGAACCCAAACAAAAATTTGACATTATATTATACTACCAGTAAAATTAATTATTAAGGAAATCTGCCATCCTAAACAGAACTTTTATGACTTAAAAATTGCCTTTCTGAATTGGAGCTATGCTGTATTGACAACTTCCACTGGAACCCTGGGACATACAGTAGGAGTGGAAAATAACTATGATCCCTGCCAATACCAACTTTTTTGGGAGAACTCCATACTTTATAATGTCCCTTGACAATCCAAGATGGACAGTTATTTCTACATTTGCCTGTTTTCGCATTTATTTTTTACTTTTTGATTCTACAGATGGAAAGTTCCACAAAATTATTATCCGCTATGTAAAACAGTACTTCATTTTTTTCCGAGCTAAAATTACTTTCTCAAGTATGAAATACACAACAATCATAATTTTGTAGACATTTCTAAATAAGATGTTTTTCTCTATGTGCAGGCTGAAGATTGCTTTACCGTTTATAATAGTCTCAACATGCCATTTTGGTGGTTCTTTCAGAAACTTTCTTGAATTCCACTAGATTTTGAAGATGTAGCAACCAAAAGTATAATGCAGCCTACAAATTTTTTGTATATTATATATAAACTGTAAGAACCTTCTTGATAGTTCCCAAGATTTAATTGATCTTTTTAATTGCACAAAACTACATACATTAGGAAACCTACAATGACTCTAGATTCCTTTGCAGCCTCCTATAACCACACCCTATCAAAGCTAGAATGGGCTGGGCACAGTGGCTCAAGCCTGTAATCACAGCACTTTGGGAGGCTGAGGCGGGTGGATCACAAGGTCAACAGATCGAGACCATCCTGGTCAACATGGTGAAACCCCGGCTCTACTAAAAATACAAAAAATTAGCTGGGCATGGTGGCACGTGCCTGTAATCCCAGCTACTCAGGAGGATATGGCAGGAGAATTGCCTGAACCCAGGAGGCGGAGGTTGCGGTGAGCCGAGATCGTGCCATTGCACTCCAGCCTAGGTAACAAGAGCGAAACTCCGTCTCAAAAAAAAAAGCTAGAATGACTTCAGGAGATTGTGGCCAACATTCTACTTTTCCACAGAGAAGGAATATTTGCCCAAGTGACAGGGTCTGAAAATAGAAGCCACACATTTTGACCCAGAGCTGAGAGTTATTTCAATCATATCCCTCTGCCTGCTTCACTAAAGATGAGGCAGAAGCTACTTTTGACTGCTTTTCTCTAATGCATGACCTTTTATTTGAGTATGCTAAAAAATAATCTGCTACTTTTTGCTTACACACATAGCATAATGAGTTCTTTCAATAATTTATCTCTATCAGCTTGACATGGGCAGGTTACTTAAATTTTATAACCTTGGTTTCCCTATTTATAAAATGGGAATAATAATACAAATCTACCCTTAAAAAGTGTGTTGTGAGAATGAATGAAATAACATGTGTATCACTATCATATTCCTGGCACATAGTACAAACTCTTTAAATTGTTACCATTATTGATTATGTCATAATTATTATAAGATGACTTCAAACATTAAATAAAATACAATTCTCTCTAGAAAAGATTCACTTGGGAAGCTGAAAAGTGTAAGTATGTTTTATATAGACTGCTTATGCAGGCATTGGTTTAGGTTAATACGCACTGTCAGTTTGAATTAGAAGGAGTATCAATCAAAAGCACGTTATTTAGAAATGTGAAAATATTCTAAAAATGTTTGGTGAACGTAATTTAAAACAGCATGAACTTATTCCACTTAAAAACATACATACGCCATGAAATAGCTAAGTTACATTTTCATTTCAATAATAGGTTGCAAAGGGGGAAAAGTTATAGGTCAAGCAATCATATACTAACCCTCTCTAAATAACTCTGGAGTTACAAGGTAACCTGGTAGCATTGGGTGAAAATGAATTGAGGTGTTTGAACTGAAGCTTCCCAAAATGCACCAGGGGCTAGTTTTGACCTGGTGATAGCAAATTTAAAGAATGATTCCACTGTCAATTGCATTTATAGAGTTGGCAAGACTGGCCTCAGACTGCCTATCTCTGTAAAAGGGCCTTGAACACAGGGAGAGCATCCAGAACAGGACCTTAGGGAAAGGATCAAAAGTCTGCCATTTTTCACATAGAAATGAGAAGCTTGGCCAGGCACGGTGGCTCATGCCTGTAATCCCAGTACTTTGGGAAGCCAAGGGAGGTGGATTACCTGAGGTCACGAGTTCATGACCAGCCTGACCAATACAAAGAAACCCCATCTCTACTAAAAAATACCAAATTAGCTGTGCATGGTGGTGCATGCCTGTAATCCCAGCTACACAAGAGGCTGAGGCAGGAGAATCACTCAAACCTGGGAGGCGGAGGTTGCAGTGAGTCGAGATCACACCATTGCATGCCAGCCTGGGCAACAAGAGTAAAACTCCATCTCAAAAGAAAAGAAAAATGAGAAGCTTAAGCTCAGGACTAAAAGAATTTCCTGACATCATATTTGAGCATAATCTCTGTAGGAGGGGTGTAACGATTGACAAGAATGGAGAGTGGAGAAGAAATAGCAAATATCAGTTTTTTTATGCCAATACAGACAAATGTTAGTGCAGCATTGTTTAAAGATGAAAGAAAAAACTAAATGGTCTGTCGAAGGAACGTCATTTCATCTGTTTTAACTCTATAACAAATTATAAATGTTAATCTCCATAAGTTCCTTTAGTAAACCACAATACCGTAGGACATATTTCAACCTTGTCTTTATCCCTCTAATTACGACACAGTAATTAAGACCTGGGTTTCACAGGTAAGCAGGCAGGGATTTGAAGTCCACCTCTGCTACTTACTAGGAAGCTCAGCAAGCTGCTTGAGTTCTATGCACTCCCTCTCTTGTGTATCTAAAAATGGATGTTAACATCTGTCCATAGAGTTGATGTAACAGCAATTGCAAGGAAGGTCCTAATGCATTGCCTAGTACCCAGTGCAAGCTCAAATCATCCAGCATCCTAATCCATTTTAGAGTTTAATTACATATCTTATTGTTTTCATAATGCCCAATTGCTATAGTGTATGTTCTTGGTAAAACTGGCTCTGATAGTAGTTCTGAAGTGGTTGAGGGGCAAGAGACACACTCCCCTGGTGGTAGGGGGCTGGGAAATGGAGATAGAGTATATAGTTTGAAAATAAAAAAGCCTCCTACTTCAGATTCTCACAGATTTCTACTGAAGAGAGGGGAGGAGGAGACCTTCCAGCCTTAGCCTTCAGCAGAGAAACATTGGCCTTCCTAATGGCAGAGACCTTTTTATTTCCTTCCCATGTATTTCTTCACAAGGCCTGGCATACAGAAGAGTCAATAAATCAATCTGAGCTTATTTGTTTCTGTTGAGTAATAAAGTATGATTCAGAATCTAGCTAATTCAGTTACTTAAAGAAAACAATAGCATATTTTGAGATCAATGCATAAACAAATTTCCCATTAATTCCTTTGACCCTTACAATTTTAGTTACACAAACCCATTAAAGAAGTTTACTTTCAACTACTGTATAATGTAACATATTTTCTCTCAGTGATGAGTATAAACAATAAGTATATTAAAAAACGATGAACCTTTATTATATTCTTCAAAGGTCAGAATCAACAGAGCTATGGACAAGAAATTAGGACAGAAATATGCCTTAAAATGCTTCAAAAGTAATGGTGAGACTTTTGGTCAACATGATGCAGCAAATTCACTCCATTATAAGCTTCCTCTGTTCCAAGCATATGATAATTAGAGATGAAACATAAAGAATAAACATAAAAAGTTTATAGTTTGTCTCTAAGAACTACATAAACATCTCTGTGGACTAGAAACACATTGGAATCACAAGCAGTGAGTAGGTCTGAAACCAGGGAATGCTCCAGATTTAGAAGGCTCCAGACTTAGAAGCCAGCACTGACTGCTGGGCATTCTGCTACAGGATAAGAGAATCTAAAATTGCCTCACTGGAGATAAGGAGACCTCAGTTAGGTTAACTGTGAAGCCAAACAAGGAGGTTGGGCTAATAAGAGGCTAAAAACAAAACAACAACAAAATGATAACATACTAAGAGGAACAGTTGTATAAAATTTGAACCTGTGAAGGAAAAGTTGACAAAGATGTAATTCAGAACCAGGCACAGAATGAAACCACCTGCTGGCTTGGTAACAGAGTAAGTATGTGTTATTCTCAATATCACTATTGGCAAGGGGGACTGATAGAACATAATAAAACTAGGCCTGGACTGGAAGTCCTTCAGACCAGATAAAAGTGATCACAAAAAATCAAGAAAAACATGAATAAGCCCAGAGAGAGGGGAAAAAACCGTGTAATAAAAAGTGAATTTAAAGACATCCCACTCAAAATGAGTCAGCAAACCAAAATTCTAAAACACATGAAAAGGTATAATACTAAAAATGTCAACAAGAATTTTCATTAAAGCATATGAATACAAAAAAAAAATCAAGAAAACACGAAGAAGTAAGAAAGAAAAAAAAACAGACAAAAGGACTATAGGACTAAAAGAATGCAACTAATGAAATAGCAATAATAAGTCATCCCCTTCCCAATCACTACACTAAATTTTAATGAATTAAATTCCCAATCAAAAGACATAGAGTAGCTGAATGGAAAACAAACAAAATACCCAACTACATGCACTCTGCAGGAAACTCACTTTAGACTTAGTGACACACACAGAGTGAAAGTTCCTTAAAGAAAAGGGCTAGAAAAAGGTATCCTAAGCAAATGGTAGCCAAAAGAATGCATGATTATATCCTTAGAAAAAATATATTTTAAGCCAAAAACTATCACAAGAGACAAAGAAGGACATATATAATGACTAAAAAGGTCAATCCATCAGGAAGATATAAGAATTAAAAATATATATGCATCCAACATCAGAGTAACTAGATATGTAAAGCAAATATTGACGGAACTGAAGGAAGAAATAGATAGCAATACAATAGTAGGATACTTCAATATCCCACTTTCAATAATGGCAACAACATCAATACAGAACATAGGTAAGGAAACAGAGGAGTCAAATAATACTGTAGATTTAACAGACCTAATAGATATATATGGAACATTTCACCCAGCAGCAGCAAAATACATATTATTCTCAAGTGCTCCCAAATTTTTTGCCAGGGTAGGTAACATGCTAGGTTACAAAAAAGAGTACTAACCAACTTAAGAGGATAGAAATCACACCAGCTATTTTTTCTGACCACAATGGAATGACACTAGAAATCAATAGAAAAGAAAAACTGAAAAATTCAGATATATGGAAATTAAAGAACACACTTCTAAACAGCCATTGCATCAAAAAAAATAAAAAATGAATTAGATAATATCTTAATACAAACAAAATAAAAACACAACATATCAAAACATGAGCTAAAGGAAATTAGAAAATACCTCAAAACCAACAAATGAAAACACAACATATCAAAACTTATGGGCTGCAGTTCACAAATTGGAAGAATTAATATTGTTAAAATGTCCATACTATCCAAAGCAACCTAAAGATTCAATGTCATCCTGTATGTGAACACAGGTCTGGCCACTCTCTGCCTGCAGAGTCCAATTAACGAGAGAGAGGTCTGATAGAAAGAAACTGATTTTATTAACCAAAACTAGTAATGGGGAAGTGGCCAGATTCCCTATCCAAAGTAACCACTTTGAATTTCTAGAAAGAAGGTAAGTATTAAAAAAGGGGACTTGATATGGAAGGAAAGCAGGAGTTGTGCTAAGTATTAAATTTGTGGGTCTTGTTTTGGTGGCTATCTTGGATCTCATCCCACCTGGAGCATGGGCTGGCATTATTCAACAATAGCCAGGTTGTTGACTAGCCACCTTGAGGTTATCTCTGAAATTTTGCATCCAGGTTTCCAGGTTTGGTCTGCCTGTCTCAAGATTAAATCCCAGAACTTTACATAAGCACATAATTAGATACTAGCATACAGTTAGATAATGATGGGAAAGGAAGGGACAGCAAGTCTTATTTTAAGGTTAAGGGGAAAAGCTTCTGCAGTTGGCTTCAAGGTTACATCTTGAGATTAGGAAGAAAAGAGAAAGAAGAAAAAAATGTTTTAAAATGTGTTTTTGAAGCTGCTTGGTTACTCTCTATCGAAATCCCAATGGCATTTTTTCTCTACAGGCATAGAGAAAACAATTCTAAAATGTATATGGAACCACAAAAGACCATGAATAGCCAAATCAATTACAAGAAAAAAACAGCAAAGCTGGAAACATCACACTTCCTGATTTCAACATATACTACAAAGCTACAGTAATCAAAACAATATGGTACTGACATAATGACAGTTATATAGACCAATGCGAGGAGACAATGGGGATACATTTGAAAAATGTGTCATTTAGGCAATTTCATCGTTGTGCAAGCACCGTCAAGTGTACTTAACAAACCTAGATGATACAGCCTACTCCATTACAATTTTATGAGACCAATTTCATACATGTGGCCGGTCATTGATCAAAACAGCATTATGTAGCACATGGCATATATACATGTTCTTAGTCAAATGTATTTAGAAAATGCTGTACCAATATATCTCACTCTAGAGAAACCCATTGAATGATATTTTATATAGCATTTCTCAAATATTATATCCATACATTCACCAAGAATTTATCAAACCACTGTGTACCAGCCACCATACTATGTACTGGGGATACAGCAATGAAGCAATGAACTTGACAGAAAATGGCTCTATCCTTCTTAACTTACATTCTAGTTGGAGGACAGGCAATGTACAAGTTAACAAAAATAATTCTAGAAACTGACACATGCTGTGAAAAAAATAAAATAAAATGATATGACAGATAGTGACAGAAGCCTCAGTGGCCAGAAAAAGGCCTTTCCAAGAAAGTAAGATTTGAGTTGAGACTTGAATGATAAAAGTTGGCCACACGAAGATCTGAGAAAAAGAACTACAGACAAAGGGAGCAGCTGGAGCAAAGTCCACAGGGTCAGAATGAGTTTGAGTGCTGAAGTCTTTCTTCACAAGTTAGATTAAGTGGTGTAGTGACCCAGAAAGCCTCATTTAGAGAATCTCGAGGAACTAGAAATACTAGTTTAATTTGGATTTCAGAATTATGAATGGGCATATTAATTTAGAAAATTGAAGAAATAAGTAAACACTCCCAAACAGATCCATCTTGCTGATAATAATTCTCTTTCAAGATGGATTAATGCAACACATTAAATCTAGAAGTCCCAAGAAATATTCAGCATAGCAAATTAAATGACATTTATTTTCTAGAAGTATTTTTCTAATTATCAAATACTTTTGTTTTTAGAACTGAAAGCAATACAAGTATCTGTTATAGAAGTCCTATGGAATGGAACTAAAAGGGAAGAGTTGCTTTTGAAAAACATCTTTCAACTGTGGAAAAGTGAAAAACAGATGAGTGCTGAAGATGAAATCAAATGGAAGAAGAGCTGGATAACCAGAGAGATATAAGCAGGGATATGTCTTTTCACAAAGTTAATTGGAAAATCAGTATCATAGAAAGTGGGCCTGATATGTGCAGTCTGTGATGCGGGTATCATCAGTAGGTCAGCATGACCCAGGGATTCTGCAGTGCATGAAATCAGCAGCCACCGCTGAAGGCCAGTCACCTGGAAGTCACTTGAGCTGACTACAATTCACAGTATCACCAGTGTTGAACAGAGGGCAAACACAGGGGAACCTGAAAGCAAACTATTCTTGTGGAGAACTTGCTTAAGAAAGAGGACATGGTTTAGAAGCAAGAGGAAACCAGTTAACGGAGCCTTCAGCCAAGGAACATATGACAAAATGGTGACAAGTGAACAAGTTAATGGGAAGCGTTTTGTTTTAGTTAAAAAAAATGAAACATCATATCATTAAACAGATTATCTTACAAAAATATATTGTAATTTCTTCCAACTTCAAACCTAACTTGAAAGAGGTGCTAACTTGGATATAGGTGCAAAAATAACCAAGCTCCTAGGTACTCTTTCATCTTTGAAAAAAAAAAAAAAAAGTTCAATCAAATCTTGTATGGAATAAAATGCTTTGTTTAAATCAATTTCCTGATTAGATAGATTAGATTTTTAAAATATAGTTGTCAATCCTTCTTAAAGATATCAGCTAAGATCAATGGAACACAACAGACAGCCCTGAAGCACATGTGTGTTATGTGTGTACAAAATAATTAAGTTTATTATAAAAGATGCACCATAATACCAATATACATCTGCATTATGAAACATCCATGACAGTGGACATTCAAAATGAGATACCCTCAGTTTTATATTTGTTCCCAGCATCCTCATGGATCTCCCCATACCTACTTTTGAGACTGCTGTGCTCTCTGTTCCCCCAACCCTAGCTGAACAGCAACTGTGATCTCCAGGAGAGCAGGGCCTATGGCCGTTCTCCTCCTATCCAATCCCTGGTTCTGTGGAACATTCAACAAGCATTAGTTCCCCCAGAGCTCTTTTCTTCCCTGGGGGACTGACACTGGACATAGGAGATATAAGCTTTTCCATTAGCTTTAAGCAATCTAATTCTATAACTTCTGGGACAATGAAGTGAACTTCACCCAAAGACAAGATGACAAGCACAAGTTATAAATCAAATCCTGTAGCTTCAGCTACTGCTGAAAGTGAAGGGGAGGTTTATAAATATATATATCCTCTAAGAAGTACAATCCATAAAAAGAGGAATTCCAAGTATTTCCCCACTACCCAGGCCACTGGAAGAATTTTTTAAATGGAAAGGAATAAATATGCAAACATTATAACCTTTTAGAAGTACAACTGTTTAAAAAGAGTATACTAGCAAGCTGCTCAAATAGTCTAAAACAATGAGCAGCTTGACATTTTTCAAACCAATATTTTAAAACTCGGATCCACATGTGCTAGAAATTAATGCCATTTGTTCAACAATAATAGACTTGATTCATATCCACTCTCATATAGTGGATTATATTTGCTGATTTCATTAAACCTTGAAAAGGTTACAGCTGGTTGACATATGAAAAACTCCACACCTCTAGAACAAGAAATTTTGTGCCAGTCCTCTTTAAAAAATTTTTTTTTGTATAACAAAACTACACTTCAGAAAGAAATGGTAAAGCATAGGACTTTGTTCCTTACTATCATTGATTATATTTGCAAACTTTTATTATATCAAGATATACTAACAAGATGACAGAAGCAAGGTTATGAACAGATGGACTGAGCACGTTAGAAACACCTCAGAACTCCTAGAACTGCTGGGTGGGGACTTTGGAGGGAGGCTGCAGCTCTTAACCCAAGGTTGTTGGATGCAAAACTGGGCATGAACCATCATGAGACAACTTTGCAATATTGGCTGGTGGGCCAGAGGATATTTTGATCATAGACAGGACTCTGGGATTCAGTACTAAGCAATGTCAGTTATCTTACTGTATTTTTGACAACACTAAAAGAAAAAGAAAGAAAGAAAGAAAGAAATTCTCAAGAGGGATTGTACCAGGACTAACAGAAGGGCTGTATAACTCCAGAGGAATTGAAGCCAGCCTTTGTTTATGCTTTATAAAGTACCTGAATCAGGAAAAAGAACTCCTTGACCATGCCAGAGACATATTATAATCAGTGTGGATTAAATTAAGGCTTCCATAATCATGACAGTAATTTCTGCAATAAGATCTTTAACAGCTACTAATGTACAAAACCTTCCAGCCTAAAAGGTTTAGTAACACAAATAACTATTACAGTGTCAAACCCTGAGTGACAATAAGAGTCCTGGAATTAACCCCAATATGCATTAGAAGCTTTAACTACTATACCCAGATACATTTTTGAAAAATTTCACAAACACACAAAAAGCTACAACACTTCTCACAGTGGTTATGTTATGATCCTACAATGCCCTTTAGGTATCTATTTTCCTACTGTTTTGAAAACGAAAGTTTCCTCAGATTCCTAATTTCCTCAATTATTTCATTTTAACTTAAATAAACCAAGAGGGCCAGGCTACTGCTTTCTTGCTGTGCAACATTATGCAAGTTATTTAGCTTCCCTGTGCCTTGGTTTCTTAACTATAAAAGGAGAAGAGTTGGTTATTATATTAGCAGAATATAATATATATATATATATATCTCTCACATAGAACAAGGCCTGGCCCATGGTAGTCAGTTATCAATGAGTTGTATTATTTGTATTATTTTAGTGGTGTCTATGAATTGCATAAAAATACTTCCCACTATGATATACAGAGAAAATAATACATAGGATCTTTATAATAAACTTAATTATTGTGTACACACATCCACAGATGTGCCTCAGAGTTCTCTGTTCTGTTCCATTATCTTAGCTGATATTCAAATTCTTGATAATTTACTTCCAGGTCATTCAGCTTTTCTAATTAAAATTCTGGCCTGGGATTATCTGTTATTCTACAATGAAGTGCTAGAAGCCTTTCCAAAGAAAGAGGATTTGCATAGGTCTGGAAGGCCAGCTGCTGACTCCAGCTTTCTATCATTCAAGCCATTGGACATTACCTGGACCCAGTTGGAGCCTTCTAGAAAGCCAGGTCTCTAGCAAATAATATATTTAGAGTCCTCTCAAATAGAGCTTAACTGATTAGCACATCATTGGAATGTCTGGCTCCAGCTCTAAGAGGTGATATTAAGACTCATATTCAAAGTTATTTCCTGAATAAGGGCAAAGAGCCAAAGGGAAGAATGACAATGAGGCACTAAATTGAATTTCTCCAAGTGTGGCTCTTAGAGCACCAGCATCAGACTTGTCTGTGACATCTGCATAAATGCAGATTCTGGGGTCCCATCCCAGATCTAGTGAATCAGAATCTGAGCATGGGTCCCAGGAATCTACATATTTTGCTGTTGTTGTTTGTCTGTTTTTTAAGGACTATATGTTTTAACTAACCATTCAGATGACTGTAATGGATGCTGTATTTCCAGAACCGCTCCAGATATTCCACTCAGGTCATGGGACTGAGCTATAAACCTATGTTGTTGTTGACGGATCTTCTCTATCAGCTAGAGGAGACATAGGTTGTTTGACCTATGTCTCACTTCTTTTCTATCCCAAGGCCTCTATAGGATTCCTTCCTTAACATGGCATCTGGCAAGACTATGAAATTCCCATTTAAAAAACAATTGTAGGGGCTTAGGCTAAGACAGTAAGGTTTGCAAATTCAAACTCAGCCCTCTTCATTATGGGGCTGAAAGAAGGGAATGGAATATGGTGAAATATCAAATAATTGCATTTTGTGGTTTACTTGTGAAATGAAGTTAAACAGTCTTTGGAAGGTCAATGCTATTTCAGGTTCTGCCAACAAAAGTCACAAAACTGTTTCTCTAAATTATGAATGAGGTATATGCTATTCTGTTATTTAGATATTGCCAAATAAATTAATCTTCTCTAGAGGAAAGGATAAGGATAAACATCCCAGCTCATATATCACCATTAAAGAGATTCAATATTTCAGTAGTAGCTTGAATGGCTAAACAACTTCCTCTTTCACTTATCTGCCTTAATATTCCTCTTTATCAGTTCAGTTTTCTTGTACTTCTATATCTATAAATATAAAAATGATTATATTTTATGCATGGGTATGAGAACAGGACTTAACCATGCATAATGTATGTAAAGATACAAAAATGGTGCTTACCTCACCGAATAAAATTACAAAGTTTCATTCTAATTGTTTTAGAATCATGGTTCTCAGTTATATTCATAACATCCATAGCAGGAAAGAGAAACATCACCTCGGGCAGGATGGAATAGGAGACATGGAGGGACTCAGCACATTTTCCAGGGTTCCACAGCATGTTAGCTGGGAAACCCTCAGTCCTAAGCCATCTTGGTTGCTCCATCTATCCTACCTCATACTGATATTCAATAACAAGTCGTTACTACTAATAGTAACCATATTGTACATTTTTAAGACACACTGCCATGCTTTGGACAGGAGCCTACAAAGAAAGAACTCTTTATAGAGTGCAAACTGGGGCAATATATGGGCAGCTGAAAGTCTGAAGCTGATTTACATGCATGCCAGTCAGGACAAAAGATTAAAGAAACTAGGAACCCAGGCAAATTCAGCTGAGCTCTGGCATGCACATAAAGTTTACAAATGAGAAAGACATCAAGGTTATAATAGTAAGAGTGCAAGGCCAGCACAAGTTCAGCCAATCCCAGCAGCTTGTTAAAAGTAATTCTCCCCTTCCCCACTGAATGTACTTTCTGATTTCAAAGTTATATAAGCCTAGCAGCAGCAGCAGCAGCAGCAGCACCAGGGCACTCCAGCTATTACCCACATTCCATCCAGCTAATTACCAAGTGCCAGACATGCTTCTACGGGAGAGGCCTGAAAGCAATTTTGTAAGTCCCTGTGTTTTCATTAATTTGAATTTCTCAGCTTTTCTAGGTCAGAGAAACACTGAGTGATTACAAGCTCTTACTTATATGGAAAGGTAAAAAAGCATACTGGCTCTTTTTAAGGAGCTGACACCAGTTCCCAAGATTGGGGAAAGAAGATGAAGTGCTTGAATGCATGCAAAAGGTATTCTTTACAAGAAGAATTAATTGGTAGAACATTTAATGTCTCCTAAAGGAATCAATCAAGAGATCATATGAGGTACTGTGAGTATTAAATTACCAAAGAAGACTAACTCCAGTCATAAAAGATGTACTAGCTGGTAGAAATTCATCTCCATGTAGCTCTTCCTACACTACAGTGAGTAAAGAACTGAAAACATTTTATAGTATTGATTTGTTCATTCATTTAGTAAATACTCAGTAGAGCCTACTTTATCTCAGGAACTGAAGTGGACTCAAGAAATACAGAGGTTAAGTTTCCTTCTCTGCACTCCAGAAGCCATCTTTCCGTTCCTCATCATCCCATTTGCAGGCTACACAGTAATAATTCATTTGTCTTCTCCACTAGATTTTGGCTAATCAGTGAATGAATACATAAAAGAAGCAAAGAAAGAAAGAACAAAACTAAGGAAGGATGAAGATAGAGAGGGAGAGCAAGAGGGAGCACTATTTCTTTCAAGAGCACACACAGTCCTGTTTGTTGTGAAAGTCAAGGTAGTCTGAAATTTGCTAAAAAGAGACCATGGAGAACTGAAGGTTTTCTCTTTTTGTGTATGAGCTAACTTCTCCATGTGGCACCAGTGCTAACCTTCAGTTTTATAAGCCATGATTTACATGTGGATTTCTATTAGAATCACGTTTCTTTTAGAGTTGGAAAGAACTGGAAGGCCCATTTGGCAGATTTTTTTTTTGGACTTTAGGTTCTGGGGTACATGTGCAGATCACGCAGGACTGTTGCATAGGTACATATATGGCAAGGTGGTTTGCTGCCTCCATCCCCCGTCACCTATATCTGGCATTTCTCCCCATGTTATCTCTCCCCAACCTCCCCACCTCCAGCCATCTCTCCTCTAGCCCCCCATAACAGACCCCAGTGTGTGATGCTCCCCTCCCTATGTCCATGTGATCTCATTGTTTAACACCCACCTATGAGTGAGAACATGCGGTGTTTGGTTTTCTGTACTTGTGTCAGTTTGCTGAGAATGATGGTTTTGAGATTCATCCATGTCCCTACAAAGGACACCAACTTATTTTTTATGGCTGCATAGTATTCCATGGTGTATATGTGCCACATTTTCCTTGTCCAGTCTAACATCGATGGAAATCTGCATTGGTTCCAGGTCTTTGCTATTGTAAACAGTGCCACAATGAAGATATGTGCACATGTGTCTTTATAATAGAAGAATTTATAATCCTTTGGATATATACCCAGTAATGGGATTGCTGGGTCAAATGGAATTTCTATTTCTAGCTTGAGGAATCACCACACTCTCTTCCACAATGGTTGAACTAATTTAAACTCCCACCAACAGTGTAAAAGTGTTCCTATTTCTCCACATCCTCTCCAGCATCTGTTGTCTCCAGATTTTTTAATGATCACCATTCTAACTGGTGTGAGATGGTATCTCAATGTAGTTTTGATTTGCATTTTTCTAATGACTAGTGATGATGAGCATTTTTTCATATGTTGGTTGGTCTCATAAATGTCTTCTTTTGAAAAGTGTCTGTTCATATCCTTTACCCACTTTTGAATGAGTTTTTTTTGTTTTAATATATTAACTATCATTAAATATAATTCATTAGTAGATGATACAAACTTCAGAGAACAACAAGGCAAAAAAAATAGGGCAAGAAAGTGAAAACCATTTTTACAGAGAAAAGTACAACTCATTTTTTAGGATAACCAGGTTAAAAATATTTATGATAACAGAGTCAGACTCTCATCATGTTTTGCTTGGTATCCCTGAAAAGAGTATTAGTGGTAAAAAGTTAAGACCTCTGCAAATACCTTGCACCAAGGAGGAAAAGGAACAACCAGAATTCTTACATACTTGTAATGGGAATGTAAATTGGCATAATCCCATTGAAAACAATTTGGCATTACCCAGCAAAGCCAAATATGTGTAAACCTCTTGACCCAGAAATTCCACTCCTAGATATATACCCTAGAGCAACTCTTGCATCTTTGTGCCAGGAGGCATGGACAAAAATGTTCATAAGCAGCACTGTTTGAAACAGTAATAACTGAAAATGACCCCAAAGTCTATCAACAGTAGAATGGAGAGGTAAGTTACAGCACAGTCACACAATGAGTGTTATAAGCTGTGAAAATAAATGAAGCACAGCTACATACCTCAATATGAATGATAAGTTTAAAAAAAGCAAATTGTAAAAGACTACATACAACTAAAACAGTAATTTTATAAAGCTTTTAAAAAAGTAACAATATATTTTTTCAAGATACTCATAATATGGAAAAAACTATTTTTAAAAAGTATAAGAGAATTAACACACACACAAAAATTCAAACTAACATTGGCAGGGTGAAGGACACAGGAAGACTGTATAGCAGGGGTCCCCAACCCCCAGGTCACATACTGGTACCAGTCTGCTGCCTGTTAGGAATATGGCAGCACAACAGGAAATGAGCATGTCTGAGCTCTGCCTCCTGTCAGTCAGATCAGTGGCATCATTAGATTTTCATAGAAGCCTGATCCCCCTATTGTGAACTGCGCACGTGCGCTCCTTATGAGATTCTAACTAACACTTGATTGACTGATTACCTGAGGTCAAATAGTTTCATTGACTAAGGTCAATGGTATTAGTTATCTTAGGTTGAGAGATAAATTTACAGATGATTGTTTTAATGCTAGGCTTCATAACTTACATAGGTGGTACATATTCTACGTATATACCAACTATCACATATACAGAATTTTTAAAATTTCAGATACCTTGTATGATGAAATATTAAGCATTTAATGAATAAAATAATTAAATGGGACCCACAGGTACTGATGCAAAAAGACTTCAAGACAAATTGTAATAACAAAATGTCCCAGAACAGTACTATAGCACAATCTCATTTCTGTAACAAGGAAGCATAGAAAGTAAAAGCTTCTAAAACTATATGCTATGTATGTATTTGTACTGGAGACCTTCTGTTTGCCCCTCCAATCTACTCTCCACCCTTCTCCACTCAGCTCTCTGGCTAAGGGGGCTGACCTATATGGACCACATCAATAGGTTTTCTTGTTCCCTTGGCTTCCCATAGGGTTCAGTCAATGGGGGTACTTAGAAGCAGAGAGGAAGGAATGCATTTATTCCCAGCCCCTTTCCTGTGGTTCCTAAGAACTGGCGCATCTCTCTACCAACGGTATCAGTGCCCATTAGAGGGTCCTTTCTGTGTCCAGGTTTCCGTGACCACTTCCTCTCTGTGCCCCTTCAGGTTAAGGGTGATAAACATGATCTCCTGTGCTTTCCTTATACCCTCTCTACATCATTTAAATAGTACCTTTATTAAACTCAACCTCAATTATCCTAATTTGTTTTTTTTGTTGTTGTTGTTTAGAGATCAGGGTCTTGCTCTGTCACCTAGGCTGGAGTGTAGTGGCACCATGCTAGTTCACTGCAGCCTCAAACTCCTAGCCTCAAGAGATTCTCCCAGCTTGGCCTTCCAAAGTGTGGTATTACAGCCATAAGCCACCACACCCAGTCTAAATTATCCTAATTTGAATGTACCATCTGTTTCCTACTGGAATTTAACTGACACAATTATATAAGGATATGGAAGCATAGAAAATGAACTAAAAAGATACACAAGGAAAGGATATCAGTTGTTAACCCTAGTGAAAGAAGCTAGAATTTAAGGAAGAAGGAAAGCATTAATGTTTTGGCCTTTATAGTTTTGTATTATATAACTAACTTATTTCTAAGAGCAAAGTGTCATATAGTTTTTTGGGAAAAACAAAATTTTAAGGGTTCCAAAAATAATAATTTTTAACAATGCACAAGCTGGGTAGTTTAAAGAACAAACCAGGTTCCTTTTGCCTCTACATTCCCTGTGCCTAGCAGAGTGCCCGACTAGCACTGCATAATAGGTGCTTATAAGGAATACAGACACTGTAGTCCTGTGAATATTAAACCTAAAAGATATCTTAGAAGCAAGCTTAGCTTCTATAAGATTTAGTAATAAGAGGGAAGGGAGAAGTACCTCCTAGCGTAGCTCAACAGAGGCTTCCTAGAAAATGTGGCAACTGACTACAGGTATAGGCAACAACTGGATTGTCAGCCTGGATCCTGGACTGCACTATGAGGTACCAGGCCCTATGCAGGCTAAGCTGTGTCATGGTCTCTGGACATTAGAATTTTACTTGACCATGTTTATACGAGTGTCTCTCCTAAGGTCTAAGGTCTGACAGACTTCCAGTACTACTGTCTCTTCTCTTGCTACCCAGGGCCTGGAGGCATCTCTTGACTATGAACTCTAAGGCAAAATCCTTTGGCTACCATGGTATGACTACTGGACTGGACTCTATCTGAGCACCTGAAGCTGAGGGTGGCTACCAACACCTCCCTCACCCCAGTAGGGAGATTACATTCAGGTCCAGCCTCCTTCCATCTGGCCCACTCGGCCATAGAAAGCTAGCTCTGGCTAACTCAGCTTGTCCTTCAAAACTCAGATTAGATGGCACTCCCTCTGACAAGCCTTTCCTGATTCCCTGTGTTTATGTGCTCTCCTTAAATGGCCTATAGGCACTGCATACTTCCTCTATCATAATATTTATTATACTATATTGAAATTGCCCATTTACTTGTGTGTAACCTCTCAAAAAACTGTAAGCTTTTTGAGGGCAGGACTAAGCCTTATGCACCTCTGAATCATAAGAGACAATGACATAGAGTAGGAGTCATGGAATACTGAAAAGAAAAAGGGAGGAAGGAAAGGAGGGAATGCCCAGAGAGGGAGGAGAGACAGGAGAAGGGAGTGAGGGAAGAGGGAGGGAAGGAGGGAGGGAAGGGGGAAGGAGGGAGGGAAGGAGAAAGGGAGGGAATCCCAACTGCTAGATCCATACATATGACAATACAAAATAAATCACCCTGTTTTATCTGCTTTAATGACCTTTAAAGCCATGGGTATGCAGAAATCGAGGTAAAGATGAAGTAACAGATGCGCCATATGCTTACTGAGAACCTTCTCTCAATAACTGCCAGGGTGACACAATTGTGAGAAGAAAACAGACCATACTCCTTCTCCCGTCTCATTCATACATGTGGGAAAACTGTTTTTCAAACTTCTGATGTTTCTAAATGTTCTAAAATATTTTTCAAATATCTCTCCAATATCTTTGGGATATTTAGATATTTCTGTATGTTTCTACAAATTGTTGACAGGCAATAGATTTTGTGAGGTTGAATGCATCAGCACCTACTTAGGTATAGCTTTCAGAGACCTGTACTGGTTCCTCTGTGCTGAATTATCTCAAGAATTCTTTGCCAAAGTAACAAAAATTAATATTTAATGTTGGCCCCTCTGTCTCTCTGATGGCCTTACTGAATTCTGTGGGAAAACATCAGGGAAAATAAATAATAAATGTTTGGTGTTGCTTTTTTAAACACTAATGAAACCATTAAGCAAATGAGTCAGAAATTATATAAAACATTAGGAATTGAAACAGACCTGAAAATGATTTCTAAAAGAAGTTAGGCAAAAATTTCTTTCCATTCAGTCCAAAAATACTGCATTAGAACAATGCCACCTTTTAATGACCTGCCACCACTCTAACCTCCTTCCAGTGCAGGTCCACTGTACCCCATTGCTGCACTGTATCCGGGTAAGAGAATGCAAGCACTTCATTCTTAACACACAATCCCTGAGTTTTCTCTAAGCACAAGAGAACTACACAAAAAGGCCACAAAAATGAGAGATAGCATACACACAAAATGATAATTTCCCATCTGATGTTCATTACTTGACATGGGCTCATAAGACATTGATTATGTTCATGAGAAAGATAAGCAATACATGGTTAAAAAAAAAAAGGTAGACAAATTTGGAAAGCCAAGGTGGGAGGATAATTAATTAGCATCAACTTTTAATTGTCTATATGTTGTTCACTAATGGAAACCTTCTCATCTCAGGCTGAGTTTCTGGCCATGATCAGGAAAAAACTTAAAAGTAAAGTACTTTATGCTATGCCACAAAGTAGATAGTTATTTTATGCTATGACTGGAGGGACCCTAAAAAACCCTGAAATGCAAAATCTCCACCTTCTCTAACCCCCTCACTGGCCTTTCCATGGTACCCCAAATTTCCATGTTATACTTACTAAAATATGGATAGCCTTTCACAAAAGGCTAATGCTATCTGGAATACAATACCTTAAAATGTTATCAGCTTGTGTTAGGTTGTATGAAGGTGATATGTGGGTGAGTGAACACATACTAGCTTAACATCCATTTCCCTCTTTTGGAAAGAGAAACCTGGTAACCTCTTTGGAACCTCAACATCCCCACCCTCATCTATGGTTTGGGTGAGACTGGCCATGAGTCCGGGTTTCAGTGTGAGTATCTGACCTAGTTTAAGACTAGCATACCTCTATAATCCCATCACAATGAAAAGTAGTCACATGTCTCAGCCACACTGATGAAAGCCCCATCTAGGACCTATGCCAGAGACATTTCTCTATTTCTCTTGGGATGTCAAGATGGTAGGAGATAAGCCACTAAGGCCTTTTGGACACTATTTATAGGCAGCTTGCCTGAGAATGATGCCACACTGAGAAAGCTGAGCCTTGTAAAGGAGGCAAACGCCTGACATCTTTTGGAAATCTGGATTCAGCACTACCAAAACTATTCAGTTACACAAGCCAGTAACTTCCCTGCTTATCAAACAAGTTTCTTTAGTGTTTAACACTTAAAGTCCCAAGAGTCCGGATTAATTCATAGGTATTGATGCCCTAGGTTAATTAATCAAAATGTATGGTACAGAGGAGTGTAGGCTGCATAGTGGAAGAAAGAACTCAACTGGGAAATTGTGATGATCTGTCTGTTTCTTTTCTACACTAAGCGCTTACCCTTGGGTATGTCCCTTCATAATAAAATAAGGGGACTTAAAATAATGAACTCCAAGCTCCCTCTAAGCTCTGACATATGGTGCTTCTAGGTATGCTTTTCCAGGGTGGAAAGAAAAATAAAAAAAGATGTGCTATACAGGGCACATTTTGTAGGCTTGCAAAGTGGGTGGGAGTGAGGGGCTTGTTTAGCTCAGCTGGCAGCAATGTACAGGCAAAAAAAAAATGGTGGGTTGCTCACAGTAAGATGAATGGTCACACAGACTAATTTCAATGACTTGACAATTTTGTCAAAACCAATCCTGACTATCAAAGAAACAAACTTCTGGGCTGAAGTCAAGACTTTTGTATTATCCATTCTCCACCACAAGTAAGGCTGCCCAGAGGTGAGAAGATGAGGGAAGTGGCTGACACACTTAACGTGTCACTCAGCCCCTTCTGCTCAATCATGCCCCTGCCTGGAATGCCCTCTTCAGTTAGCGCCTTCTGCCTAACACCTACTTGGCCTTCAGAGAGCCTTTCTCCTCCACAGAGCCTTCCCATGCCATAGCATCACACAGTAATCTCTCTACCATCCTTAATCCTAGGTTGCTTGTTGTGTCTTCTTCTCATTTAAAAATTACCTGATTCATGTATGGTCATTTCTGCACTGATGGGAGACTCCAGAGAATCCCAGACATGAGGTTCCCAAGGGCACCCAGCTCCTCAGTGATAGTCGGATGAGAATCTAGGTCCTTAGACTCCACATGCAGAGCTCTTCCCTCCATACTGACAGCCCCTACTGCTACCTTCTCTTCATGCTCTTGTTGCATTTTCATTTCTTATTGAATGCCTCCCATGTGCTAGGCACATGAACATTTTCTGCAATCATTACAGTTATGGTAGAGGTACATATCACTATTCCCATTTTACAGATGAGGCACAGAGAAGCCAAGTGATTTGCTGAAGATCACAGAGCTAAGGACAGTAAGACCTAGAATTTGAAACTAGGGGTATCTTGCTGTGAAGTCATTTTTTCCTTCTCTATCACCATCATCACCATCAATACCACACTGTCATCACTGCTATTACTAAGCAAGCAGCAGGAAGCTTAAAGACATTACCTTAAAGTGGCTCCACCTTGCAACATGGGTATTAATCCCATTTCATTTTACAATAAGGTCACTTCCCTTAGACAGCCTTTGCTGACCACCACACCCTAGCATAAGTTGGTGCTCCTCCTATGTGTTCGTCTACCCTGTGTGCTTCCTCTTCCTCTTTTAGCATTTAGTTAGTGCCTTGGAAACATCAGCATTTAGTCTCCTCTAAATTAAAAATAACTGGTTGGTGTTAGAATGTCTTGTCAATTACTTGTTCAGTAAACAACTGTTGAATGAATGAGGTTGACAAAGTCCACGAGAAGCTACTGCTGATGATACAGGACCACTTTCCATTTCACCCTGAACCCTCTAACCATTTACTACAGGAGGGAGCACTCACTTCCATACAGAGCAGGAACAAATGGGCCGGGGCTGCTGAGAAGAGCAGCAAAAGGGAAAAACTGTCCCCCTTTGACTAGAGCTGTATATTTGGCTTTTTCTCACCAAATCTGATATTCATGACCTTGCTGGGGCCTACTGAAAGCCAAATCAAAGCTACTTCCAAGAGACGGACGGTAAAAGAGTGTAACATCTGCCAGACCTTTCAAATCACCAATTCCTCATGGCAAGGGCTTGTGGTCACTCTTTGCAAACATTCAGTGGTCCTCGCTGAGGCATGCAAAGATTGTACCATCTGAAAGAGTTGATAAACATCATCTCTTTAGTCTACTGTGAAAATTCTTAGAGAATACACGAACTAGCAAGAAGCCAATGGTTGCTAGAGTGTGATGTGAGTATTTTAGGAAAGAACTTAATTCCTTATTACATGCATTGGAATCACAGCATTAAACCCAATACCACAGCTGTCTACTCACTCATGCAGGCATTTGTCCAACAAATATTTATTGCATACCTATTAAAACTCAAGCACTCTCCTAGATGCTGGAAAAATAAAGGTGAACAAACAAAATCTGGTATCTCAAATGAACTCTCTTACCTGGAAGAGGCTGCTCATGAAGCTGTTTGTACTCACTAGGGTCAAAGCACAGGCAATTAATTCATCGCATAAGATAGCACATCTCTTGAAAGGCAGGAGGACCAAGGGGAAAGGGTCCAAGAACATGTAATTCACAATGGCTGGAAAGGCAGGTTGGGGCTAGGTTGTTATGAGTAAGGAAGAAAGATAATCAGCTTTGTGTGGTAAAGTGGCATTTAAAGCAAAGATGCCATTTAATGAACTCTGGTCCATATAATTAAAATGGATGAACTAGAGCTAGATATGTCAATATGGATGAGTCTTGAAAAATGTAACAATAATAATGTTCACTAAAAACCAAGTTGAAAAAGGATACATAATGATGATGCTTGTTTATTGTAATATTAGAAATCAATAACTATGTGGTTTATGAGAACATGCATGTGTAATAAAAATAATCAAAATGCACATGGGAATAATATATACAAACTTTAAAGTGAATTCTATGGGGAAGAAAGGGAAGAGACCAGGAAATACTGAGTAAAACTTTATACCTGCACTGTTTTTTGCCTGCCTGCCTGCCTGCCTTCCTCCCTCCCTTTCTTCCTTCTTTCCTTCCCAAGGAATCTGAAGCAAACACAGCAAAATGCTAACAACTTTTCAATCAGGGTAGTCAATATATACATGCTAACCTTTTTCATATTTTCGTTTTTTAAAAAAGGTATATCTGAAACTATTTTTTTTAATTGAGATGGAGTTTCGCTCTTGTTACCCAGGCTGGAGTGCCATGGCGCAATCTCGGCTCAGGGCAACCTCCGCCTCCTGGGTTCAGGCAATTCTCCTGCCTCAGCCTCCTGAGTAGCTGGGATTACAGGCATGTGCCACCATGCCCAGCTAATTTTTGTATTTTTAGTAGAGACGGGGTTTCACCATGTTGACCAGGATGGTCTCAATCTCTTGACCTCGTGATCCACCCGCCTCGGCCTCCCAAAGTGCTGGGATTACAGGTGTGAGCCACCGCGCCTGGCCTGAAACATTTTTAAATTAAAAACTAAAAATAATTTTAAACTAGAATGGGAATTTAGAACCATGCTCTGCGATGAGAGCTGGCTGGGTCAGTCTACTCAAGACATGGACTGTCACCTAAACAACCACCTGAACTCTACTAGTAATGGTTGTGGTTTCAATCACTAGTAATGACATAGGGATTGGGGCTAAGAAAGGCCCCATAGGGGAACAGGGCCTCAGAGGGAACCTTAGCTCCTTGCTGGGATTCCCTGAAGTCTACCTACACTTTTACAAATAGTTCCTTTATTAAACTTTTCTGAAATCCATATTTTACTGTGCTTTTCTCTTTGGACCCTGGCTGAACTCAATACAATGAATCGCAGAAAGTCCTGTTGTTTCACCAATCTAGGGTGAGAGTGAGCATCTACTTTAATATTTTGTAGGTAACAGAGTGGCCACAGGAGGAGTCCAGCAGATGACAGTTCCAAGAAAGTATTGTTTCTGCAGTAGCATGTCATCCTTATAAAATCTGATGTTATTTTTATTTATTTTTTCAAAATAAAATTTTATTTGTAAAAAAAAGAAAGAAATAAAAAAAGAAAGAAAGAGAAAGAAAGAAAGAAACATTAGAACAAGTTAGGGATCCAGACATCTGAATAAAAGATCTCAAGTTTTCTCTGGGGAAGTTGCTGACTGGCTAAAGGGAAATAGTCCAGAGGGATCTGTAACTATGATTCAAGGCAAGGGCTAAACTAGCACCAGATAGAGCTTAGTCTTTACAAATCTTTTACCATATCAAGATGCTATCTGATGCCTCTTTTCCCAGCCCTACCAAATGAAGTACCTTCTTTTTGGGCAATTATTCTCATAGAACTCTTTTTGGAGGTTGGAGTAGAAGAGAAAGCAACAGTCTCAAAGTTTGAGACACTCAGGCCACTGCAGTGTTAGCCCCTGGGTTCCACTATGCCAAGCCACAGGACGGTTAAAGGTGTTTAGGAGAGGGACTCCGGCCGAAGAAAGGGAAATCATACTAAAGGAAGCTAAGACCACAGTGGTCATCCTTCGTGCTCTGTCTACTCCTCTGAAGGCCAAGCTTCACCCAGTGTAGGTGATCCTAGGAGTGTACCAGGCCCAGGAGGGTTAGCAGTCCAAGTTGGTAAGTAAAACGGGACCGAAAGCAAGTATGGGACTATTAAAAAACCAAAAAACAACAACAAGCCATGGTATTGTAGAAATAGTAAGGCAGGGGGGAGGACTCAAGATGGCGCTGTGAGAACAACCCAGGATTGGAGCTCTCTTTTGAGTCCGTGGAGAGGTGAGTCAGAGCTGCATTTCCAGACTGATCTTTGTTGCCCACGGAACGGGGAGATTCCCAAGTATAGGGGAGACGCTGGACGCCTGGCAGTGCCTCTGCCTGGTGAAGCCAGCAGCCGGGGTGGTGGCGGCCGGCCCTGCCCATCACTCCCCACAGGGCGCACTTGTCTGGGTGCCCTGTTGAGCCAGCAACCTGAGACTTGAGAGGGCTGGACTTGAGACTGAGTGAGACTTGGACAGTGGGCCCGCCCAGGGGATTGCAGGGACAGAGCGTTTGGGCTAGCCCAGTGGGACGAACAAGACCGCGATCTCAAGCGATCCCTGTGCAGTCGGTCTGAGACGCTCTGTGGGGGAGGGGCGTCCACCATTACTGAGGCAACCTGTCCCTACTGAGATACACGCCCACTGCTGACGCAGCCTGCCATTGCCGAGGCAACCCACTACAACAGAGAGACCCTGCCTCAGGGCATGGTGGAGACCACAGCAGAACAGCAGACCCTGCCCTAACAGGGCGACCCTCACAACAGCAGGGCGGAGCCTCGGCAGGCAAACAGTGGCTAGTCTGCCTCCTAGCTGGGCAGGACACCTCAAGGAACATCCAAAAATAAAGCCCGAACCCCCCAACACAGAGCATATGAGAAAAAAAGGGTTTTTTTAATGAGCTCTGTTGCAGCAGAATCAAACATAGCAGCCTAACAGCCCTGAATGAACAACAGAGCTCACAGCTCAGGAATTGAGCTCCTAAAAAGAACAGACTGTCTCCTCAAGCAGCTCCCTGACCCCTCTATATCCAAAAGACTGACATTTGGCAGGCATCATTCTGGGACAAAGATAGCAGAAAAAGAAACTGGTAGCATCCCTCACTGTGCCACAGCTGCTAGAGGTGCACCCCAGACAAGCAGGGCCTGGAGTGGACCTCAGCAGTTGTACAGCGAAGGGGCTAGACTGGTAGAAGGAAAACCAAGTAACAGAAATACTTCATCATCAACAATCTGGGTATCCACTCAGAGACCCAATCGAAAAGTCAGCAACTACGCAGACGACAAGCGGATAAATCCACAAAGATGGGAAGGAACCAGCGAAAAAAGGAGGAAAACAACCGAAACCAGAACACCTCGCCTCCTAGAAAGGACCAAAACTCCTCACCAGCAAGGGAACAAAGCTGGACGGAGAATGACTGTGACGAAATGACGGAATTAGACTTCAGAAGGTGGATAGTGAGAAAGTTTTGTAAGCTAAAAGAACATGTATTAAATCAATGCAAAGAAACTAAGGAACTTGAAAAAAGATATGAGGAAATGATAACAAGAATGGATAACTTAGAGAGGAATATGAATGAAATAAAGGAGCTGAAAAACACAATACGAGAACTTCGCGAAGCATGCACAAGTTTCAATAGCCGAATTGACCAAGCAGAAGAAAGAATATCTGAAGTCGAAGACCAATTCAATGAAATAAAACGAAAAACCAAGATTAGAGAAAAAAGCGTAAAAAGGAATGAACAACGTCTCCAAGAAATGTGGGACTATGTGAAAAGACCTAACCTACGTTTGATAGGAGTACCAGAAGAGGACAAAGAGAATGAATCCACACTGGAAAATACTCTTCAGGACATCATCCAGGAAAATGTCCCCACCTAGCAAGACAGGCCAACACTCAAATACAGGAAATACAGAGAACACCACAAATATATTCCACAAGAAGAGCAACCCCAAGGCACATAATCATCAGATTCAACAAGGTTGAAATAAAGGAGAAAATACTAAGGGCAGCCAGAGAGAAAGGTTGGGTCACCCACAAAGGGAAGCCCATCAGACTCACAGCAGATCTCTCGGCAGAAACACTACAAGCCAGAAGAGAGTGGGGGCCAATATTCAACATTCTTAAAGAAAAGAACTTTCAACCCAGAATTTCATATCCAGCCAAACTGAGCTTCATAAGTGAAGGAAAAATAAAACCCTTTGAGAACAAGCAAGTACTCAGAGATTTTGTCACCACCAGCCCTGCTTTACAGGAGCTCCTGAAAGAGGCACTACACATAGAAAGGAACAACCAGTACCAGCCATTCCAAAATCACACTAAATGCTAAAGAGCATCAACATAATGAAGAATCTACAACAACTAACAGGCAAAACAGCCACTTAGCATCAAAATGGCAGTATCAAATTCACACATAACAATATTAACCCTAAATATAAATGGACTAAATGCACCCATCAAAAGACACAGACAGGCAAATTGGATAAAAATCTAAAACCCATCAGTGTGCTGTATCCAGGAAACCCATCTCACATGCAAGGATACACAAAGGCTCAAAATAAAAGGATGGAGGAAGATTTACCAAGCAAATGGAGAGCAAAAAAAAGCAGGAGTTGCAATTCTCATCTCTGATAAAATAGACTTTAAAGCAACAAAGATCAAAAGAGACAAAGAAGGTAATTACATAATGGTAAAAGGATCAATACAACAAGAAGAGCTAATGATCCTGAACATATATGGACCCAATGCAGGAGCACCCAGATACATAAGGCAAGTTCTTAATGACTTACAAAGAGACTTAGACTCCCACACAATAATAATGGGAGACTTTAACACTCCACTGTCAATACTAGACAGATCAACCAGACAGAAAATCAACAAGGATATCCAGGGCTTGAACTCAGACCTGGAGCAAGCAAAACTGATAGACATTTACAGAACTCTCCACCCCAAATCCACAGAATACACATTCTTCTCTGCACCACATCACAACTACTCTAAAATTGACCACATAATTGGAAGTAAAGCACTGCTCAACAAATGCAAAACAACTGAAATCACAACAAACAGCCTCTCAGACCATAGTGCAATCAAGTTAGAACTCAGAATACAGAAACCAACCCAGAACCGCACAGCTTCATGTAAACTGAACAACTGGCTCTTGAATGTTGACTGGGTAAACAATGAAATGAAGACAGAAATAAAGAAGTTCTTCAAAACCAATGAGAACGAAGACACAACATGCCAGAACCTCTGGGACACATTTAAAGCAGTCTCTAGAGGAAAGTATATAGAAATAAGTGCCCATATGAGGAGAATGGAGAGATCCAAAATTGACACCCTATCGTCAAAATTGAAAGAGCTAGAGGAGCAAGATCAAAAAGACTCAAAACCCAGCAGAAGACAAGAAATAACTAAGATCAGAGCTGAACTGAAGGAGATTGAGACACGAAAAACCCTTCAAAAAATCAATAAATCCAAAAGCTGGTTTTTTGAAAAGATCAACAAAATAGACAGACCACTAGCCAGACTGATTAAAAATAAAAGAGAGAACAACCAAATAGATGCAATAAAAAATGATAAAGGGGAAATCACCACAGACTCCACAGAAATTCAAACCATCATCAGAGAATATTATAAACAACTCTATGCACATAAACTAGTAAACCTGGAAGAAATGGATAAATTCCTGGACTCCTGTGTTCTCCCAAGCCTAAACCAGGAGGAAGCTGAAACTATGAATAGACCAATAACAAGGTCAGAAGTCGAGGCAGCAATTAAGAGCCTACCACTCAAAAACAGCCCAGGTCCAGACGGATTCACAGAAGAATTCTATCAGACACACAAAGAGGAGCTGGTACCATTCCTTCTAAAACTATTTCAAACAATCCAAAAAGAGGGAAGCCTTCCCAAATCATTTTATGAGACCAACATCATTCTGATACCAAAACCCGGCGGAGACCCAACAAGAAAAGAAAACTTCAGGCCAATATCCATGATGAACATAGATGCAAAAATCTTCAATAAAATATTGGCAAGCCGATTGCAACAGCAAATCAAAAAACTTATTCATCATGATCAAGTAGGATTCATCCCGGGGATGCAAGGCTGGTTCAACATACGCAAGTCTATCAACGTAATTCACCACATAAACAGAACCAAAAACAAAAACCACATGATTATCTCAATTGATGCAGAGAAGGCATTTGACAAAATTCAACAGCCCTTTATCCTAAAAACCCTCAATAAACTCGGTATCGATGGAACGTATCTCAAAGCAATAAAAGCTATTTATGACAAACCAACAGCCAATATCATACTGAATGGGCAAAAACTGGAAGCATTCCCTTTGAAATCCGGCACTAGACAAGGATGCCCTCTTTCACCACGCCTATTCAATATAGTACTGGAAGTTCTAGCCAGAGCAATCAGGCAAGAAAAAAAAATAAAGGGTATTCAAATAGGAAAAGTGGAAGCCAAATTGTCACTATTTGCAGACGACATGATAGTATACCTAGAAGACCCCATCGCCTCAGCCCAAAAACTCCTGAAACTGATAAGCAGCTTCAGCAAAGTCTCAGGATATAAAATCAATGTGCAAAAATCACAAGCATTCGTCTACACCAATAACAGACTTAAAGAAAGCCAAATCAAGAACGAACTGCCATTCACAATTGCTACAAAAAGAATAAAATACCTTGGAATACAACTCACAAGGAACGTAAGGGACCTCTTCAAGGAGAACTACAAACCACTGCTCAACGAAATCAGAGAGGACACAAACAGATGGAGAAACATTCCATGTTCATGGTTAGGAAGAATTAATATCGTAAAAATGGCTATACTGCCCAAAGTAATTTACAGAATCAATGCTATCCCCATCAAGCTACCATTGACTTTCTTCACAGAACTGGAAAAAACCCCCATGAACTTCATATGGAACCAAAAGAGAGCCCGCATAGCCAAGTCAATTCTAAGCAAAAAGAACACAGCGGGGGGCATCACACTACCGGATTTCAAACTATACTACAAGGCTACAGTAATCAAAACAGCATGGTACTGGTACCAAAACAGAGATATAGACCAATGGAGCAAAACATAGACACCGGAGGCAACACAACATATCTACAACTATACAATCTTTGATAAACCTGACAAAAACCAGCAATGGGGAAAGGATTCCCTGTTTAACAAATAGTGTTGGGAAAACTGGCTAGCCATGTGCAGAAAGCAGAAACTGGACCCCTTCCTGACACCTTACACTAAAATTAACTCCAGATGGATTAAAGACTTAAACATAAGACCTGGCACCATAAAAACCCTAGAAGGAAATCTAGGCAAAACCATCCAGGACATAGGAGTAGGCAAGGACTTCATGAACAAAACACCAAAAGCACTGGCAACAAAAGCCAAAATAGACAAATGGGACCTAATGAAACTCCAGAGCTTCTGCACAGCAAAAGAAACAGTCACTAGAGTGGATCAGCAACCAACAGAATGGGAAAAATTTTTGCAGTTTACCCATCTGACAAAGGGCTGATATCCAGAATTTACAAAGAACTCAAACAGATTTACAGGAAAAGAACAAACAAGCCCATTCAAAAGTGGGCTAAGGATATGAACAGACACTTTACGAAAGAAGACATATATGAGGCCAACAATTATATGAAAAAATGCTCATCGTCACTGGTCATCAGAGAGATGCAAATCAAAACCACACTGGGATACCATCTCATGCCAGTTAGAATGGCGATCATTAAAAAATCTGGAGACAACAGATGCTGGAGAGGATGTGGAGAAAAAGGAACACTTTTACAGTGTTTGTGGGAGTGTAAATTAGTTCAACCATTGTGGAAGACAGTGTGGCGATTCCTCAAGGCCTTAGAAATAGAAATTCCATTTGACCCAGCAATCCCATTACTGGGCATATATCCAAAAGACTATAAATCGTTCTACTATAAGGACACATGTACACGAATGTTCATTGCAGCACTGTTTACAATAGCAAAGACCTGGAATCAACCAAAATGCCCATTGATAATAGACTGGATTGGAAAAATGTGGCACATATACACCATGGAATATTATGCAGCAATCAGAAATGATGAGTTTGTGTCGTTTGTAGGGACATGGATGAATCTGGAGAACATCATCCTCAGCAAACTGACACAAGAACAGAAAATGAAACACCGCATATTCTCACTCATAGGCGGGTGATGAAAAATGAGAACACATGGACACAGAAAGGGGAGTACTAAACACTGGGGTCTATTGGGGGGAAAAGGGGAGGGCCAGTGGGTGGGGGAGGTGGGGAGGGATAGCCTGGGGAGAAATGCCAAATATGAGTGAAGGGGAGAAGCAAAGCAAAGCACACTGCCATGTGCGTACCTACGCAACTGTCTTGCATGCTCTGCTCATGTACCCCAAAACCTAAAATCCAATAAAAAATTTAAAAAAAGAAATAGTAAGGCAATTTTTCTGGGGCCAATATAAACTATAGGACCAAAACTTCATTTTTGCCAAAACTGATTTTTATAAAGAAAACACATACTTGTCCTTTGCGGCATAGTAGAAAAGTTAAAGAGAAGTAAAAAGAAAGAAAGTTGAAAACAAAACCATTTTTTCCTATTTCATGTTTGAACCTAGCATGGATATAAGGCAAAAAGCCTTTCATCCCTGGGAAACTCAGTATGTGGAGGCTTGTTACCTAATGTCTCATAGCAAGATCTTTGCTTCAACTAGTCCCTTATGGGGAAGAAGGAAGGGCAGCCTTAAGCCTGCATGAATGTGATGAAAGTTCAATGTGGCCTTCAGCATGACAGCAGCTATTGACAGAAGAGAGGTGAAGAACACTCTTAGATTTCCTCCCATCCCGCTGTTTTGGACATTCAGCACATTCCTAGAGACCATCTGTCAAGGTGGATGATCCAAAGGAATTTTGTAAGACTTGGCACACTGATGTCTCTCTTTGCCTTATAAATGTCTCTCTGTGGGAAAAATACCTTCCTTCTCTTGGCAGTGTTGACAGACCCAAGTTCAAGGAGATATAACTCTGTGGACATACGAATTGCCCATCAAAAATTTATTCTTATCTTGGAGTTCAGCTAGATACATTGCCATTGCTATCCTTTTCCCAGGCATTCAAATGACATGTGTGCAAATGATCCTATGAAAGGAGTTGTCATTGTCCTCTGAATTCTGCAATGACTTAAAAGTCATTGCTGGGAGAACCAGAAGAGGAATGAAGTCTTTCCATCTAACCACTGGGAAAAGGGTGCATACAAATTATCCCTCCAATATAATATGTAGTTTAAATTGAAAAATCTCCCACCCAAAAAATCACCTTTACTGCCATATATGTATTTATTTATTACTTTTGGTAATCACGTTTATGAAGGACTGACTTATACTTTGGAAACAGCTAACCAACGAATGAAACTTCTGAAACAGCAATTCTGTGGACTTCAATTTCACTGGGGGAGCTAGCATGTGAGATAAATGCTTTATCTCAACCAACTCTTCACAAATAAACAGGATTAACTTTTCAGTCTTTCCCAAAAATCACTCCAGAAAAAAGGAAACACAACAGTGCTCTCAATTCCACAACCAGTGAAGGTCTTCTGAGGAGTTCTACTAGCCATCTGCAGGGCTAAAAGAAACATGGCTCTTTCTTTGCTCTGTAACTTTCTCTACATTTGACTCCTTGATCTTGGGCTCATGTGAAACTGAGGGATCCTAACAAGAGAAGATGAGACTGTATTTTCATTTTCCATTTCTGTTGCCATAGAAACACCTATAGTTTCTGATTATGTCTCAGGAAACCTGTATCTCCCTCTTAATCTCCTGAGAAGTTCAGAAAGGAAAAAATTCTCGCCTCTTGGTTTTTCACTGCTCCAGCTGGGGGTCTTTCTTATTACATTTCACCCAAGCTTTGACCTGAACACAGCTCTTCCTTGAGTTGTCAGTACACAGAAAATGCTGTTTCCAAAGCATAGCAATTACTGTAAAGAAACTTTTACCTACTGAGATGTTCTAACACTCAGAGCTACTGAATTCTCTATCCATATTTTTCAGTGGATGCTTTCAGCTGGAAGTATAGATAGGTAATTGTATCTCAGAGTATAACTCATTTGGGTGCTTAAGTATACACTCCTGAAAATATAGTATAAGACTATAGTAAAAGTACATTTTCAACCTAAACTCTACAGTGTAAGGATAGACATAGAAAAAATTAAGCATTTTTCAGAGAGACAGTCAGAATTGGTGAAAAGCCATGTTTTGAGCTATGCTGAACAAAACTGTGAGAATATCTAAATGGATTTCTGAAATTCAGCCAAATGGAAGTAACAGAAGGGGTGATCACACTCCAGTGCTCTAGCATTGGAGCTGAGAGACTTGGATTGAGGGAAGCATATTAGAAAGCCTAGAAAGATGAGCACCTTTGTTTAATCTGATAAAAGCAAGTCAAAAGATCATGGGCATAACTTCTTTACAGTATGACACTGCTAAAAATACACATCCAAACAGAGCAGAACATTTTATCTTCCAACATTCCTTGTCACCAATACAATGGGTCACATCTGTTCACAGAGTCTTAAATAAGACCTTCCTCATGCTGACAAAATGGAATGTTACACATTCCATTCCTTTGCCTTTGAAAGGTTCTTTGTAGGCAGTTTTAGTGCTTCCCCTGTCCCACCCCAATAAACAGACATAAAGCACCTGGGATTTTAAACTGTCACTCATTTAAATCAGAGTTATCTTCCATCATTCAAAAGCCTGAGCAAGCTCTTTATATAAATGCTTGTTAACAGTTCATTAGAAAGTCATATGCAAAATTGAGGTTGGCTAGGGAGAGCATCCTCTCATTGGTAATAAATTATAATTTTTTTAAATATAGGTTTTAAATAATTTACAATTCCTTAAAAGCAACCTGGGTTGAGATGTTTGGGGTTTGTGTTCAGACTCAGCAGAAAGCTTTTAGGCCCCGGACTCCTGAAATTAAAATCAGACCTGAATCCAAACAAATTGCTCCTTCTGATTTGCCATCCTCAGACTTGGAGTATAATTCTCCCTCATCAGGGTCTGAACTTTGAAAGCCAATCCTGCAAGCAACTTTCACTCTGTGAAAACAGTGAAGAGGAAGCCTCTACTTTTTACTGGGAGAATCAGTGATGTGGAGAATCTGGCGGCTCTACAGAGCACAGCCCGGTGGCTGCAGCCTAAACACATAAGGCTGTTTACTTTCAGTTCTGGAACTGTTGAGTACAGAGGTAAACTGTTAACTGTGTTTGCCTGCTTAGCATACCATGGGAAGAACAATCTGATTAAGAGGCAAAGAGACAAGCATCTGATAAACATGTTTCGCCCACAAATCACAAGTCTGCGTATCTGCTGCTAAACACAAGGTCAGCATCTCTCCCTGTCTGTCTGTCTTCTCTCTTGCAGTCCTCTCACTTATATCAGGGCCAGACTTTTGGCTTATTCTTACTTCAGTGTAGGCAGATGCTAGATAGCTCATAAGAAAGGAGTGATAACCCCTTAATAATGAATTTCCTGACATTTGATTTATGCTACCATGCCAATGTTAACTCCATTTAATTTAATTGCTTTGGTTTACATTCTTTTGAAAAGCACAAAGGAGGAAGGTTATTAGTATATAAATGCCTCAGGGTTTGGAATTGAAAGAGCACTTTTCCCTCACTCTCTGTCTTATGATATTAGAAAATGCTTCTTGAGAGTAAAAGATGGGCACAGTCAACCCATAAAATGAATTGAGTAATTGGTTGCTTGTAAAACACCATGATGAACTTCAGCTGCACGGGACCCGCTGGTCCAGCCCTGCATATTTTCACTGCTTGTGTCTGCTTTAATACTGATGCAACTGGGGAGGTCACAACTACGTTGTGGCATTACTTATGCCACAGGATAAAGGAGGGCAAGGTGGAGGAATAAACCAGGATTAAATCCCAGAGCAAAAATTTCACAGTCTGAGATTAGAAGGAACCCAGGGCTGGGTATATTCAAAGGAAAGAAGGATCTGAAATCTAAGCAGGCAAGAGAAGGTGGTGGAAACATCTTAGTTAGCTTGGTTCCTGGAGTATAGAGTTCTGCTTTGATGGGTTTCTAGGTTGAAGTAAATGGAACCATGTTCTAGTTCCTAGGAGAGAGTTTTGAGACCTCTTACCTTCCCTCCAATAAATATTTCCCATATATTACTCACTCACAGTTACTTCTGGCCCTAGCCCAGTGATGTGTGTAGAGCAGAAGGGGTTACACAAAAGGGTAGATGGCTGTGTTAAAACAAAACAGAACAAAAAAATTAAAAAGTCAATTAAAGGCCGGGCACAGTGGCTCACACCTGTAATCCCAATTTGAAAGGCCAAGGCAGGTGAATCACGAGGTCAGGAGTATGAGACCAGACTGACCAACATGGTGAAACCTCATTTCTACTAAAAATACAAAAATTAGCTGGGCATGGTGGCGTGTGCTTGTAGTCCCAGCTACTCAGGAGGCTGAGGCAGGAGAATCGCTTGAACCTTAATTGCAGAGGTTGCAGTGAGCCAAGATCACACCATTGAACTCCAGTCTAGGTGGCAGAGCAAGACTCCATCTCAAAAAAAAAAAAAAAGAAAGAAAGAAAAAGTCAATTAAATGATAAAAGGTTAGTGAAAATCTTTTTAATGGATCCAAAGTAGATGACATTTAAACCCTGACACTTGAAAGTATTAATATCCACAGAAGTTTATTTTTCAATTAATTCAATGGTAGTTGGTAAATTAAGCCCACCAAGCCAAGTACTCAATAATCAGTTATAGTATCTAGCCTGCTTTAAATCCATCTCCTTTTCTCTGAAAGATGAGTGTATCAAGTATTTCTCTCTCAACTTTCCAGGTATAGTGTCTGCTTACAAAAACACCATAATTAGGGAGTAAATGGGTGATAAAGCAAACTGCATTAGCCATTAGAAGAGTTATGCTACATGGCTGTAATCATTCTTCGTAAAAAAAAAATCAATGCACAAGAGTTGGAAAATATTCTTTTCCAACGATAGATAATAAATCAAATGGGCGTGATTAATGTCAGCACAGTGAAATTTGCAGTGGTGCTTTGGGTTACAATATTTTTCTTGTCTGCATAAATCTGCTGAAAAGAGGTTGTAGAGAAAAAGAAGCTATATATATATTCAGGAAATGAGTAAGTCCAATTCTAAACACAGTGCTGTGTTTCTGCACATTAAATAGAGTAAATCTCCACCCTGGTACTCTTTCCCAGGAAATGAAAAACTCTGATATGTTTCCATTTAAGGCAGTTGGGGGTGGTCACAGTGGTTAAAGCAGATGCTATGGAATCACAACGACCACCCCCACCCCCACTGCCACCCCCAACCAAAACCTCTGTGTCCACCTTTGAGTTCACCTGCAGCCTAGGTAAACAGAGGCTATGCATGCTCTTGTCTTTTGCTTTTCTGCCTGAAGGCTCTCTCTAGTACTAAGGTTTACAAAGCCTACTGGGAGGGCATCCTGAAAATGCCAGGGATTTAATGCCCCTGAGATAACTCTTAGCCAGTGAGGATTGAAGTAAATGGATAAACATCTCAGCTTTCCAATCCTTCAGTGGGACAATTCTGAGGCATGTTCTACAAAGTTTCTCAAAAAATCTCCAGCAGGACTAAACTCAGTTGCCTATAAGCAGTGCCCCACATCTTAATGCACCTTTTATTATTTTGTTTGTTTTCTCCCCTTTCCCATCCTTCTTTACCTCTCTGTTGCTTCCTGGAATCACCTATCAAATGAACTACTTGCTCTCATTTCTTTATAATAGGATCTGCTTTTGAAGAACCAAACTGAAACAGAGCATCTAATCTCTCATTATCTTTCTAGTTTGGCCATGGAAATGGTGCTTTGAGAATATGCTTCATGTGCATGTAATTGAGTTCAATAATGGATGATTGGATGAATGAATAGGGGGATTGATGGCTGACTAGATGGACAAAGGACAGTGTGTTACTGGGGACAATGGATAAAATAAAAAGAGAACTAAGACTGGAGCCATGGGAAAAAATTATATTTGAAGTGGCAGAAAGAGAAAAAGAAGTTGAAGAAGGTGACTAGGTTATTCCCAATGTCCACGTTCTAGAATCTGGTTAAATGCTTCTGGTGAAAGATATGCCAGCGTAGGGATGGAAAGAAGGCATTTTCTGGGCTAATGGGGATTGAGCACATTTTTAAAAGGCATTCTGTTTGAATACCCAGACTACATATAACTATCTAGCCACTGACAATTAAATTTCATATTTTATACTGTTTTTTACACACCTTTTCTACATCCAGTAGATCACAGAGATATAGTCAAACAGTTTGTAGCCTACTATCTTCTACTGACTCCTGGTTCAAGGGAAGATGGGGCTTCTCTGGTAGAGGCAGCTCTTACAACTCCTCTATGCCTGCAGGAAATTAATTCCCAATGGAACATATGGAATTGGACTGAGGGAATGGGTCCATACTGAGCTGATTTTGAAAGTCAGCTAATCTTATGGGCTGTGCCACCCAATCAAACACCAGAAGACTATTCTGACACTGCTGTGGACACCGTAAGCCCACTGCACACGACAGTGGTCTCACCAAAACCAATCGTGTATGTACTCATCCTAAAGAAACTGGCTCATTGAGTATATTATGACCTGTGTTATGTATTCACTTAAGAGGAGTTTCTGCATTAGAAATGGAGGTAACTAGAAGGAATTTGGATAAAACTGCTACAGATACGTAGCATCATTCCATTCTATCGGAAAAGGGTACAATATTGAAAAGCTTTTCAAGTTGTGAGAGACATTGGCTTGAAAACTGTAACATATAGTTATTTCTTTTAAAACTTTATTATATGGGGTTGTGAAGAGTAGGAAAATGATGACTGGTCCCTGCCTCATGTTTCGGCCACCAGTCAGTCAAATAGTTTTCAATCATGTTTGGCAGCTCAGGCTGAGTGCACAGAATTCACAGTAGTCTGTCCTTTTCCAAAAGAGAGAAACAAATTAGGGGGTTAATTCTTGCTGTCTGATGAACTCCCACTGTCCAAATCACATGCTGCTGAACAAACAGCTTTATGGGCTATGTTTGCAAAAGCTACTTATCATCCAAAGATTTTTTTTCTTTTTTCCAAACCCTCTACTTATGTCATCTTGTAAAGCCGACAGTTGGGAAAGTATGAGAGGTTGAGCATGGTTGGGAGGAATGAGTTGTCATAGTTACTGTTTATAAATATGGGTCTGAACCAATTCCAATCCTGGTCATGCTTTGGAAACATCTTTCTAATTAGCCAGTAACTTAAAGCTGCATATTCTGTGTTGTCACACAAGAACAACACAGGTCTCTGGAATTAAATAATTTAATCTAATTTTCAATGACAATTTAAAAAATTATTGCTACTCTCAGGGGAAAATATTGGAACATTCTCCATATCTTAAAGTAAATTTTTGGTGAAAAAATATAATAAACACAAACATTTAAATGACAGTCTAAAAATAATACAGAAGAAATCTAAAATCAAATTTAATACTCAGCTGTACCCCCGACTCATCTATTCACGTTCTCCTCCAAGATACTTTCACATAGGCACAGTTATAACTTTAATTATGAATAAGATATTAAGATTATATAAAACCAGTAATATCAGGTTGCTTTCTATATTATTTTAAGGCACACTTCTTCGAATTTCTATAAAGGTTTTCAGAGAATGAGGGAGAACAATGAAAGCTTAATTTGGGATTGGGGGAAAGGTGTACCGTATTTTCATACAGCAAAGAAGCTGCAATATAGTATCACGGGAAGACCTCCCTGGCTCAAGAAGCAGCATGTTCTGTGCAGCCCCATCTCTTCATGCTGAGCACTAAGTCCTGCCTCAAAAATATGACATTCAGATTCAGGGCTCAAAACAGATGCTCAGTATATATTTGTGGAATGAATGAATACCTAAAAGGTGATCTAACCACATGGAATGGCATATAAACAGAAAAAAAAATGTGTGTGTGGGGGGGATATATCAACATTCTATTATTCACTTTTAGTAGAACAATGACAGAAAATTGAGAGGCATTAGATTCTGGAAGCTGAACAATAAATAAAAATGCTCTCTTTTCAGATTGGCCAATTTGTTGTTTTCATCACCCCAGCATTAGGCAGCAATGCATAGTCACCAGTCGTAACCTGTCAGTTGTACAAATGAATGAACTGCGATAGGAAAGAACAGGTGCATGCTCTACACTTACAGTAAAGAGAAAGAGAGAAATGAGAAACATAAAAAGAAAAGGGGATTGAAATAAAGTAGCCTGGGTTCAATTTTCATCTGCCCCCTGAGCAGACATGTTTGTATAGACTCTCTGAACCTCAATGGCTTCATCTGTAAAACGGGAGTTAATAATAACACTTACTTCATAGGATTGGGTGAAGTTCAAATGGTGTGTGTGATAAGTGCCTTATAAGCTATACAGAATAAAATAAGTCAGACATTCCAGTCTAAATTTCACTCCTCAATGCCAACCACATTAGTTTGCTTGAGTTGCTGAAACAAAATCCCACAGACAGGGTGGCTTAAACATGTATTTCTCACAGTTCAGAGGCTGGAAGTTGAAGATCAAAGTGTTGGCATGGCTGGTTTCTTCTGAGGTCTCTCTCTGTGGCTTGCAGATGGCGGCCTGTTCTCTGTCTCTTCACCGAGTCGTTCCTCTCTGCATGCCCTTATTGTTCCTTTTCTGTGTCCAAATTTCTTCCTCTGGTAAGTTATACAGAAGCAGACCTCACCCTAATAGCTTAATAGCCTAATTTTAATTTAATCTGTTTCAAGATTTAATATCTCTAAATACCATCATCTTTTGAGGTACTAGGGGTTAGGGTATGTGTGAATTTGGGGGAAACAGAATTCAGCCCACAATACCAATTCAATATGAGCTTTGATATAAAAATGTGTGGGTGAGATATTGAAACAATGCTGAAGGCTGATGGGCTAATTAGCAGAATTAGAATTAAATTATAGGATTTGGGAAGAACAACATATTATAATTGTTAAAACAAGTCCATTACCAAATGACACATTTATTTACACCAATGGCCTCACAACATTAACAGCTAAATGGAGTAGCTAATGGACTTTAGATCATAAGAAATGATTCATACAGCTACTCTTCCTTGGTGCTAGAACACAACCTTTCGAGTTAATAGGGCTCAATGAAGAAAGTACCACTGCTTCCTTAGATTGCTGAGTTTTCTATGCCCCATTCCCAACCCCTCCATCCCCCAACTTTTTCACTAAACTTTTTTTAAATATATATTTTACTGCTTTTTAGTTTTGGGGGTACATGTGAAGAACATGCAAGATTGTTGTGTAGGTACATACATGGCAATGTGGTTTGCTGCCTTCCTCCCCATCACCTTTTTTTAAGTTATTTCAGACAATCAACAAATATTTGCTCAGCATTAGATTAACTGTCATGTCGGTAATAAATGAAGGTAACATTTATTAAAAGCTTACCACAGCCAGGCATTATGCTGTTTTATATACATTATATTGTTTAATCTTCACACAGAACAATAATGTTTGTATTGTTATTATCCCAGTTTTAACGTAGATAAATTGAGGCTGAAAGAAGTTAATGACTTATCTGTTTGGTAAGTGAAGGAGTTAAAGTTCAAACTCAGATCTGTATAACTTGAGTGTATGTATTCTCATTTGCTACCTCATCTGGCCTTTTTAATCTTAATTCTAACTGGACTTTTAAGTTAAATTCCACTGCTAAAGTTATTATTTCTAAAGATTAGGCCACACCAAAGTCACAGCAAATCTGCACAGAAATAAAATTTAAAATATGAAAGATTTCTCTATCTAATTAGAAAAATCAAGTTCTTTGGAGAACCTCCCATAGTGAAGTATCCTCCATTTCCTCCAGTGCTTTTCTAGGTCACACAAGAATACTTTCCAGGGCCTGCATAGCTGTGGGACATAATACCGGGTTAAGACTTTAAAATGTGAAATTCTAGTTTCAGCCCAACATTGACACTTAACTTCTCAGATGGTACTTGAGCAACATAATATAACTCACAAGTTTTAGTTTACAATTAATGTAGCAAACTCTTAGATTTCAGCAAGCACATATTGAGGACATCTAGTAGAGTCAGCCATCACAGGGTTCATGGTACACATATGTTAGTTAGGTATGATTCCTGCCCTAGATGGGTTTATAGTCTAGTGGGGAAAATGGCAAGAGTGTGGCATGTGCCATAGACAGAATGCTGTGGAAGCCAAGGACACAGAAACTTACTTTGGAAGGTTCAGGAGTACCTTTTCCTAAGAGGTAACATAAGCTGGGTTTAGAGTGGTCAAAGAAAGTGTAGACTAGGCATGGGATTTCAGTTTTAAGCTAGCACACTCTTTTCTCTCCACAGTCAACTCTCATGACAACCAATAGCACCAAAAACATGAAAGACACCTGTAACACTGAACCACACAAAGTGAAGACGTTAAGCAGATATAGGAATTCTTACTGACTCAGCACAGTAAAGCTAGAGTAACTTATGAACCCATAGGGTACTCTTAGGGTATACCCAAAATAAACAAATGTATTACTGCAGAGAACCTAAAGAAGGTGCAGGAATTAGAAGTACCAGGTACCACCAAAGCAGGGAGAGTTATAGAGTTGAGAAAGCAGAAAGTCTGTTAGAAAGCATGTATGAAAAGCATATACTCCCCAAGGTCCCAAAGCCCTTAATGCCCAATGAGGCAACTACAACCTACATCCTCCCAATGCCAGGAAATAGTAGGATAAGTTGCACAGAAAGGGACTGAGTTCTCCTTGAAGAGGTCCTTCACATCCTTTGTTAGTAGTATTCCTAGGTATTTTCTTCTCTTTGTAGCAATCGTGAATGGAAGCTCATTCATGATTTGGCTCTTAGTCTGTTATTGGTGTATAGAAATGATTGTGATTTCTGCACATTGATTTTGTGTCCTGAGACTTTGCTGAAGTTGCTTATCAGCTTAAGGAGATTTTGGGCTAAGATGATGGGGTCTTCTAAATATACAATCATGTCATCTGCAAATAGAGACAATTTGACTTCCTCTTTTCCTAATTGAATGAATACCCTTTATTTCTTTTTCTTGCCTGATTGCTCTGGCTAGAACTTCCAGTACTATGTTGAACAGGAATGGTTAAGTGATGGCAACCTTGTCTGGTGTCGGATTTCAAAGGGAATGCTTCCAGTTTTTGCCCATTCAGTATGACATTGGCTGTGGGTTTGTCATAAATAGCTTTTGTTATTTTTAGATATGTTCCATCGATACCTAGTTTACTGAGAGTTTTTAGCATAAAGGCTGTTGAATTTCGTCAAAAGCCTTCTCTGCATCTGTTGAGATGATCATGTGATTTTTGTCTTTGGTTCTGTTTATGTGATGGATTACATTTATAGATTTGCATATGTTGAACCAGCCTTGCATACCCAGGATGAAGCCTACTTGATCATGATGGATAAGCTTTTTGATGTGCTGTTGCATTCGGTTTGCCAGTATTTTATTTAAGATTTTCACAGCAAGACAACAGATGCTGGAGAGGATGTGGAGAAAAAGGAACACTTTTACACTGTTGGTGGGAGTGTAAATTAGTTCAACCACTGTGGAAGTCAGTGTGGCGATTTCTCAAGGCCTTAGAAATAGAAATTCCATTTGACCCAGCAATCCCATTACTGGGTATATATCCAAAAGGCTATAAGTCCTTCTACTATAAGGACACATGTACACGAATGTTCATTGCAGCACTGTTTACAATAGCAAAGACTTGGAATCAGCCCAAATGCCCATTGATGATAGACTGGATTGGAAAAATGTGGCACATATACACCATGGAATATTATGCAGCAATCAGAAATGATGAGTTTGTGTCATTTGTAGGGACATGGATGAATCTGGAGAACATCATCCTCAGCAAACTGACACAAGAACAGAAAACGAAACACCGCATATTCTCACTCATAGGTGGGTGATGAAAAATGAGAATGCATGGACACAGAGAGAAGAGTACTAAACACTGGGGTCTATTGGGGGGAAATGGGGAGGGCCAGTGGGAGGGGGAGGTGGGGAGGGATAGCCTGGGGAGAAATGCCAAATGTGGGTGAAGGGGAGAAAGAAAGCAAAACACACTGCCATGTGTGTACCTATGCAACTGTCTTGCATGTTCTGCACATGTACCCCCAAACCTAAAATGCAATAAAAAATAAATAAATAAATAAATAAATAATAAAAATAAATAAAAAAAAAGATTTTCACAGCAATGTTCATCATGGATACTGGCCTGATATTTTCTTTTTTAGTTATGTCTCTGCCAGGTTTTGGTATCAGGATTATGTTGGTCTCATAAAATGAGTTAGGGAGGATTCCATCTTTTTGTATTGTTTGGAATAGTTTCAGAAGAAATGGTACCAGCTCCTCTTTGTGTGTCTGGTAGAATTCAGCTGTGAACCCGTCTGGACCTGGCCTTTTTTTGGTTGGTAGGCTATTAATTAGTACCTCGATTTCAGACCTTGTTATTGGTCTATTCAGGGATGTGAAGGACCTCTTCAAGCAGAACTACAAACCACTGCTCAAGGAGATAAGAGAGGAAAGAAACAGATGGAAAAACATTCCACGCTAATGGTTAGGAAGAATCAGTATTGTGAAAATGGCCACATGCCCAAAGTAATTTATAGATTCAATGCTATCCCCATCAAGCTACCACTGACCTTCTTCAATGCTATCCCTAACAAGCTACCATTGACCTCTTCTTAAACTTCATATGGAACCAAAAAAGAGTCCCCATAGCCAAGACAATCCTAAGCAAAAAAGAACAAAGCTGGAGGCATCACGCTACCTGACTTCAAACTATAGCATACTTCATACTACATACTACTACTACTACATACTACATACTACAAGGCTACAGCAATCAAAACAGCATGGTACTGGTACCAAAACAGAAATCTAGACCAATGGAACAGAACAGAGGCCTCTGAAATAATGCCACTCATCTACAACCCTCTGATCTTTAACAAACCTGACAAAAACAAGCAATTGGGGAAAGGATTCCCTGTTTAATAAATGGTGTTGGAAAAATTGGCTAGCCATGTGCCAAAAGTTTCAACTTTCGGGGTTCTTCCCTACATCTTACACAAAAATTAACTCCAGATAGATGAAAGATTTAAACATAAGACCTAGGATTTAAACATAACACCATAAAAACCCTATAAGAAAACTTGGCAACACCATTCAGGTGTTAGGGCATAGGGATGGACTTCATGACTAAAACACCAAAAGCAATGGCAACAAAAGCCAAAATAGACAAATGGGACCTAATTAAATTTAAGAGCTTCTGCAGAGCAACAGAAACTATCATTAGAGTGAACCAGCAACCAACAGAATGGGAAAAAACTTTCACAATCCAACCCTCTGACAAAGGGTTAATATCCAGAATCTACAAAGAACTAAAACAAATATACAAGAAAAAAACAAACAACCCCGTCAAAAAGTGGGCAAAGGATATGAACAGACACTTTTCAAAAGAAGATATTTATGTGGCCAACCAACACATGAAAAAATGCTCATCATCATTGGTCATTAGAGAAATGCAAATCAAAACCACATTAAGATACCATCTCACACCAGTTAGAATGGTGATCATTAAAAAATCTGGAGACAACGAATGCTGCAGAGGATATGGAGAAATAGGAATGCTTTTACACTGTTCATGGGAGTGTAAATTAGTTCAGCCATTGTGGAAGACAGTGTGGGGACTCCTCAAGGATCTAGAAATAGAAATACCATTTGGCCCAGCAATCCCATTACTGGGTATGTACCCAAAGGATGATAAATCCTTCTATTATAAAGACACATGCACATGTATGTCCATTGCAGCACTGTTTACAATAGCAAAGACCTGGAACCAACCCAAACGCCCATCAATGATAGACTGGAAAAAGAAAACGTGGCACATATACAGGATGGAATACTATGCAACCATAAAAAAGGATGAGCTCATGTCCTTTGCAGGGATATGAATGAATCTGGAAACCATCATTCTCAGCAAACTGACGCAAGAACAGAAAACCAAACACCACATGTTCTCACTCATAGGTGGGTGTTGAACAATGAGAACACATGGACTCAGGGAGGAGAACATCACTCACACACTGGGGTCTTTTTGGGGGTGGGAGGCTAGGGGAGGGATAATAGGGGGTAGGTAGGTAGGGGAGGGATAACACTGGGAGAAATGCCTGATGTAGGTGATAGGGGTGTGGAGGCAGCAAACCACCATGGCATGTGTGTATCTATGCAACAATCCTGCAAGTTCTGCACATGTACCCCAGAACTTAAAGTATAATAAAAAATAAAACAGAGCAGAAATAAAAGGGTACTCAAAGAGACTTGGGACTTAGTGATCTGGGCATAGTGGAAGGTGAGGTGAGGTGAGACACCAAGATAAGAACAAAAAGGTGAACTGAAAGGCTACATAGAAGACAATGAGATCACCCCAACACCCGGTCTCCTTCCCCATTTAGTTCCAAGACACCAGCAGCCCTAATCCTAGCTATGCATAAATACACTCAGTGAAGAAGCCCGAGTAAACAGAGGGTCTTGGGAAGTAAGAATGAGGGGTTAGAAGAAACTGGAAACTTTCTAGTAAGTTTGATCATGTGGGGAAACGTCTTTAGGGTGAGAAATGGGTACAAAGAAAGAGTCAATTATTGGTCCCAGGATTTAAAAAAACAAACAGCAAAGTAATGTAAACACTGAATGTTGATCTAATAAGAAATGTGAAATAACTATGTTGTGAATAAATGGGTCAGGAAAAGGAGGTGCACTAAAGCTACATTTTTATCTACAATAATAGGAAATCAATGTATAACGTTTAAAATGGATATATCAAGCTGCAAAGTACATTATTTAGAATGAGACAAATGGATGTAAATAGCTAAAAGAGTTGAAAAGGTTATTCTTGGGGAACAGGTCAGGGTGGAGAAGGAGAGAAGGGGGCTGCTAGTTTTTATTATAAGCCTGTCAGCATGATTTGTCATCTTTAGCTATGCATTATCCCCTGGATAAATATAAAACATAACTTTAAAGAGAATAATATGAAACAACATCTCTGCAGGGGGGTGGAATAAGGTATGAATCGAAGAGTATAATCCAATAGTATACTCTATAAAACTAAAGGTAATAGTAACTGTACTATAAGCACTGCACTCTAGTTGATAGAGCTGTTCTCCACAGGAGTACAAGTTAACAATTTTGAAACAATATAGCTATGCTGGAACTGGACAATGAATGGTGGGTGAAGGGAACCAGGTTTCTAATGTTGGGATGGGAGGTTACAGAAAAGCAAGAGGACAAAACTAGAATGTGGTGAAAGATTAGAGGTGAAGACATCAGTATACATTCATGTTTAGCTTAATAGGGACAAATAATATATGTAGAAATATTTAGAGATGTGTATACAGATGGGTTAGTATATGCACATATGTCTTCTTGCTCTTTCAGCTGAGAAGACCTAGAAGCAATGACACTCTAGGCATAATGAACATAAGTAACACCAGTTCAATATTTTTAATGCCACTCTCCAATAAAAAGAATCATGGTTCCTTGGAGAAACGGCTGATTGTAGGACCGAAGCAGGAAGTATGAGAGATAAGCTGAGGGCATTTTGTATTGCCACAAAGTAAGAAAGGGCTAAAAAAAATAAAAAAACCAAAAACCCCCACAATAATGATACTATGCCAAAGGGACACAAGAGCCAACTGAAAGAGCTTCTGATGGCCAAGGCTGGAACAATGCAAGCAACATAACAAATAAACTAGTACTGGATTATAACCAGTACTTACAGAATAAGTATTCATGCATCCACAGTAATATAAATAAGCTATAAAATAAAAGGAAAATAGATAAATCTCCTGGGTGGAAGAATTATGAATAATAAGCTATATACAAACTATACCCTTAAGGAAGTGGATTATCACACCAGCTTGTTTTTTTAAATCCTGGAATTAATAACTGCCTCTTTCTTTGTACCTGTCTGTCACCTTACAACTCTTTAGTGTTGGCTATATATAGTGTAGTGATTTCCTCCTAAGAGTGCCATGTGTAAAAGAAGAAAAAAAAAAATAGAGAAACCCTCACAAACACCACCTCAGCCAGGTGATCAAAGTTACCATCAACAGTAATAAGCATTTTGATAGTATGCACCCTTGATGTGATGAGAATGGCAATTTACCTCTGTGGTACTCCTCTCTAAAACACATCACCCCAGTCTAACCTTTTGAAAAAACTCAGACAAATTTCAATCGGAAGCATTGTACAAAATGCCTGACTGTGTTCTTCCAAACTGTAAAGGCCATCAAAAACAAAAAAAGCCAGAGAAACTATCGCACCAAGAAGAGCCTAAAAGATGTGACTTCGCATGTAGTGTGGTACCCTGGATAAGATCCTGGAACAGGAAAAGAACATTAGGGAAAAACTGAGGAAATCTAAATGAGCTATAGAATTCGGTTAAAAATATCCTGAATTCCAGAATATTTACACCAGTATGGTAGATGTGTCACAATTAATGAACAAATAAAAAACACATCTACCATATTGATGTAAAATGTTAACAGTAGGGGAACAGGGTGTGGGCTGTATGGAAACTCTGTATTGTTTTACAATAATTCACTAAATTTAAAACTATTCTAAAATTTAAAAAATTATTTTTAAAAAGATAATGCTCATGAATTTCCAGTTATTTTCTGTTCAAACTTTCCATTTTAAACTCACACATTTCTAAAACTCTGGGAAGAAATAAAATGTTATAATAAAGAATATTATTTGGTTTAATTCATATCTATGATCCCATTGAATACTGGAACTTTCTGAATCTTATGCAACAATCTTCACTATTCTTTTGGAATGCTTCAGATCATCAGCACACATAAATAGGAACTAGAAGATGGAGGCTGTATTAGGATACAGCAAACATCAACCAATTTGGGCCAACTGGGACTAAATTAAAAGATGTATTAGAAAGATATGAGGCAACTCACACACTCTAAAGTAAAGCTACTCAACCGGGCATCATAAAGGAAGGGAAGTGGGCAAATCGAAAGCAAGCAGCAGGACATCCCGCTTTCTCTTCAGAAAACTCTTGTAAAAGGAATCAGATCACTCTCTTTTCCATTCTTACAGGAATTCTACTCAAAGCTCAAATTCTCAGAGCAGAGATAATCTGGATAGCCTCAACTAAATAATGTGATCATCTCCAGGCAGGCAAGAGAAGAAAATCTTAATTACCATGCCACTTAACCTGTATGCAAAGTGGGAGAGCAGGTTCTCTTGAGTAGCTAAGGTACTGTTTCCAGAAAAAGACTAGGCAGATTCTGGGGAGGCTGAAACATCAGCTGCCTAAGTTCCTTTAAGGAACTTTCAATCCAAAGGGAAGGTTGAGGCAAGCAGGGCATTTACAGCCAAGCATCTTGAAATAGAGGACAGTGGAGGCAAATTACAAAGCAGGGATGCGTAACCCTCAAAAGAGGAGTCTTAAGATCTGTCCTCAATACTGGGAGGACTGTGATGGAGAACACAGTCAGACAACTGTGAGATCTTCTGGGAAAGGAGCATTCAATGAGGAATAAGTATGGAAACACCAACTGACTTAAAATTCATCAATAAAGAGATGTAGCTCATTTGGTCTACATGGGTAGGTGGTATGTTTTCTCTTATTTCCTTTTATGCAAATATTATTTTCAGAGTGATTTTTTTTAAGAATATGTATAAATCCATGAATGAAAATGAAAAACTATGTTCAGCCTTAGGCATGTTTCCAGCGATCAACTGTAGTTATTTTGGTGTTCAGCATTTCAGCTGTAGGCTTCTGGCTACAGAAGGTGTACACTCCTGGAAGAGGAAGTTAAAGACGTTTCAGGAGCTTTAGACGCAGGAGAGACACTGAAAACAATCTTCCCAAGGCCCCAAGTCTTAACATAGGCCTCTGAAGTAGCAGGACAGAAAGTGTAGTTGCATGCATCTGTTATCATTGGGCAAGTCAGTGTCAAGGACTGCTCAACAGTTCTCTGGCTCTTTGCTTCTTTTCTTAAACAAAAAGCTTTCTAGTCACGTGAGGCAGGTAAAATGGATAACCCTGGAAACTACACCCTGTGTCACAATCCATCTTTTATAATAACTTAGATTTCCCTCTGATTATTCCATCAGTGATTTCAATGCCAAAAAGCCGGCAGCAATAAGTAATTTTCCCCATTTCTGACTATACAATGGACCATAATTGGCAGAAATATATCCCACAAGTCAGTCTCTAACCTATGATTTCAGCTTACATCAACAAATTTTCCCAAACTTCCAAGTGTTATTCCATCTGAGCAATCGCCTTATTCCTGGCATCTGAGCATGCCACTTCCTGTTCGGTGTGCTGGAGGTGGGGACCATTATGGTGAGTTGGAGTCAGCAAACTGGGTTTGAAATTAGCTTAGTGGAATTCTGACTGAAGTCCCTTGCTATAATTTTAAAATAAATCATCCCCAAATGACAAAGTAGGACCAAGGATGTATTCTCCTCACTGAAAACTGAGATGTTTAATGGAAAAAATCATGCCAAAACTGCAGAGAAAATTACTATTACAAAAAAAAATTGTATTTCAGATCTGTGAGCACAAGTCAATTATATTTTCTTTTCTTTCTTTTTGAGATGGAGTTTCACTCTTGTTACCTAGGCTGGAGAGTGCAATGGCGCGATCTTGGCTCACCGCAACCTCCGCCTCCTGGGTTCAGGCAATTCTTCAAGGCATAGATAAAATGCCAGCCAACCTCACAGTATTTATTATATCTATTAATTTTCTATCACCAATTCTTGCTCAAAGTACCACAGAGGGATTCCTGGAGCTCTGTAAAGGGCCCTATTCTTTTCCTTTCACAATCTTACCTCCATTGCTGAAAAACTGCTCTGTGATGGAGGCATTCAAGGAATGAATCAAAATTGTTTTTGTCTCATATTTAGGTTGTAGTAACCATCCTTGCCTTTTTATAGCTATAAAGTCCTTGGGTTGCTGTCTGCTTTTACAAAACTAATAAAGCAAAACACAAACAGAAACTTCACACTCAAAGAGAGGTGAAGTTGTCTGATGACATATTGAAAGTATTCAATAAATGTTTTTCAAATTAATTTTAAAATGACAGTATCTGCACCACTAAGATAATTTTGTCTACTGAAAAATGACAAAATTTGTTTTGTCTACATATCTCAACTTACCACTACAATGCCCCAACACACACACACAGCACAATTAAGTAGAGAAGCTTGAACACAATGAAAGGAACAGGAATTACGTCCTTTACAAGCCATTTATAATCACTTTGTAAACCCAATGTATGTTTATAAAATATTATTTTGCAATTTCTTTTCTGTGGTATTCAAAGTAATTATCTGGGTGTGTAAACAGCAAAGCAATGGCTAAGATATAAATGACCACAATATCTTGTTTTGCGTAAAGTTTTCAGCAATAGGCAAGACTTTAGACTGAATAACAATAACATAAATAGCCAGACAACGAAAACAGCTTCCCTTAAATTAACTCTTTGAAAACTTTAGCTGATTTGCAATTCTTCCAAGAGACAGGAAACATAAAGACTTTACTCTCCATCCTGAAATCATACTTTGGCTAGAAAGATAATTACAAACTATTATCCAATAAAGCCTATAAGCTTATCATGGGTGGAGGGCAAAAACACTGAAAATATAGAGGAGAGTCCATCCATTTAATTTCCTCTTCCTCGACCTAACATGCTTCTTCTCTTTTCAAAACTTCCTGCCTCTCACTTTCATTTAAGAATTAATTTGCTCACAACCTTGAGTTAGGAAAGCACATGCCATTCATAACTTGAGAGCAGATAACTATTTACTGTGCTATAAGTACCACAACAATGATGTGTTTGGATTAGCAAGACTTTCAGATGCCAGAGCAAAAAGCAAAGGACCATATGTGTTACAACCGGTTTTTAAAATGCTGCCAGCCCCACCAGCAGTGTGGACAATGGTCCATATGTATGGGACATCTGGAGCTACAGACATGGTTGCCTGATTGCTTGCTCAATGCTTTTGCATGTTTAGTAGAATTAAAGAATTTAATACAGATTCCTCTTCTTATCAGAGACTCATGGGGCCTTTCCCCCTAGAATATTATGTTTGAAGCCCCTCCTTTCTAAGAGAAGAAGGGGTATGAGCATTTGGTTGACAGGTGCTTGTGCATGTGTGTGGTGGGAAGAGAGGAGCAGGAGAAAGAAGATAATACAGTTGGTCCTGGCCTCTCCAGAGTGAGGATGTCATTATTGGATGAGATGTCTGCGTGTTGTGTGGCTTACACATTCTGCTCAGCTGAACACTTTTCTTCCACTGCTACTCCTCACGTGGGGCTGAAAATGACCCCGTTTAGAGATAAAGAGAGGAAGTTTCAGAAGACAGCATATGGAAACATTCAATGTAGCTAAGGGAGATTTGATCTCTGAGACTATTTATAGATTCTAAGCCTGCAGCAATATAACCGGGTTGTTTCTCTTAATACTCCTTCGAGGTAGGTCAGATTCTACCATTTCCTTCAAAGAACTGGCAAAGGAATTCACATTCCTTTATTTTAACATATTTCTATAAAACTCTTTAAAAAATACAATATAAGGTCACACATTTGGCTAGCACATGGCCGATTTAATACATTTGTGAAAAAAATAATAACCTGTTTATGTGCCCCTGAGTCCTCAAAATAGCCTTATCTTTTAATGTGCTCTTTAATAAGGATTTTAATCATTATTATTATACTAGAACTTTGAGGCTTTTTTCCTGACATTAAAAGGCTAGTTTAAAACAAACAATATGCTCATGAAGTTGTATTTGGCACATAGAGGATATTTTCACATTCGCATGCAAGATAATAGAAAGAATGTCTTTCTCACTACCTTGCTCACAGTGCAAGGATAAAACATGAAAGTAACCTGAAGTGAAAACCTACTAATGTTATAAAACTTGACTTCTAAAGTAAGGTATAAAACTTTAAAAATAATGTTTCTGATCTCTTTCAATAAAACAAATGCATGTCATGTTAAAAGAATCCTGAATGACCTTTGTTCAGCTAACGCTTCCTAATGAGAGAAAAACGTCACAAATGAATCATTCATCTGTTTCTGGGGGAGGTGGGGGTGGTGAGAAAGGCAAAACGCTGTCCTGTAACTAAGCACTTTGCACACGGTAGCTCATCTGATCCTCACAGCACCAGCCCGTGGGTGGGTACCATTATTGTGAGGCTCTGAGAGGTTACATGACATCACACAGTCAAGCTACACAGCCAGAACTTGACCTAAGGTCTGGCCGATGCTACAGCTTGTGCCTTTACCTTATGAATGATGCTCCTCGTAGGCTGCTGTATAAAACCTAGCTTCGGTAAAAAGCCCACAGAAATGGCAAAAGTAATAGGGAAATCAGACTAAATCAGGTTACATGGGAAACGCTTAGAATGTCAATATTTACATTCTTTAAATTTGCATAGTTTTCTATACATGGTCAGTAGTAGCGTTTCTGAGATTAAGATAATTAGTTTTGTTACTGGGAAGGACTAAGTTTCAGTAAGCCAGGTTATTATAGGGTGGGCCCTGATGGCTCAAGACAGCATGACACGAAGAACATGGGCATTAGACAGGAGAAACAGGATGTAAGTGAAACTCACTGTGATGTCATTATCACCAGGAATCATTGAATCACCCTGTAAGAAACAGGCATAACATATGGCCTAGAGGCTGGGAAAGTGCAAAGGGGAATCCTCATTTGGGTGAGGGCATTGGCATGAAAAGGCAAGCGCAAGGTCCAAAGACTCTTTTCACACTTGCTATTGAGCTCTCAGACCCCTGTGTGAGAACATGTGCCAGCCCACCCCTTCCTGGACTAAACATAAACTTGGCAGGAACAAATAATCAAATGATCCCTTCATAAATAAGGTGCATTTTTGAAGTAGCAAATGAGCCATTTGCATTTTGGAGCAAGGGCCTCTTGCAGTTGATGTCTTTGTTTTGTTTTGGAATTACTTTCAGAGCTAACTTGCTGTCTCCTGCTCCACCTCTTTACTTACCCAGGGGAACCTTCTGGTGGGTAGAAAGCACATAGATCACTAAACTATTAATATAACTCAAGAAAACTGTTTTGGTCTTACAGTATCCATATTGTAAAAAGTCCTAACTACAACTATTAAATTATAGATAATAATACTGATTTCTATTTACTTCATCTTTCAGTCCTCTCCTACATGTACTGGTGTAACAGTAGGGGTCCAGCTAGCATACAGTGTAGCCCATATGCTGAAAGTCTTAAAAGTCTGGGTTCAAGTCCTGACTCGGACTTCTATGTGACCTCAACAAGATATTTGACCTTTCAGAATTTCCAACCTAAAATAAGAGGAAGGATAAGATGATAACACTACTTCACATACTTCAGGTTAAATGGGAATATGCATTTTAAAAAGTACTTTGCAGATTTTAAAAGTGTAGACATGATAATCATTGTAGTTATTCACTGTGCAAAAGTACAATGGTGATGAGGATGGAGAAAGGTAGCAATGAGTCTAGATATGACATAGTAAGAAAAAGCCTTGAAATAGAGTCTTAAAACATTACTTCTACTTCAGTTCCACCCTGAACTAGATGTATCATATTGGGGAAGGCATTTGACCCTCTGGACCAGTATCTTCTCAATAATAAATGTGAATTGAAAGAAGGCGGAGGGGGCGGTGGAAAGCCCAGGTTGGCCACACAATGGCTAGGATTTACTTGTTCTCTCTCATTTAATCCAAACATAGGCTTCATAAGAAGCATCATGTCCACTGTCATTGGTGAAAAGAACTGACACTAAAAACTCAATGAAGAGGACTCAAAACCCACAGCGGTGGCTTCAGATCCAAATCTGTCCTGCTGACTCCAAATGCCATGCTCAACCTGGTCAAGCACAACACAAAGGAAAGAACGGTCACTACAGCTTTGATCAAGGTGATTTATAACGGTTTCTTTTAACACTAAAATTTCATGAGTCTAAAATTTGATTAGTTTTTCCACTTGGTGAAAAATAAAAGCCTAAGTAATCTGGGTTAAATATGTCTTCAGTTTTTATATTACCTCCCTCTAGAAATGTTCCCATATAGTCACAGACAGGCAGGCTGGCTACTAGAGTTTCTTAGATGTCCACTCCCAACTCTCCTCTGGGGATGACATGACTCACGTCATTGGGCTATTATAACTAATCTCTTTTCACAGAAACAGGACAATAACAGAGGGCAATCACACCACTGGTTTGCAATACTGTGAGAAAGAGCTGCCTACACATCCCTAGCTCCATGGACGGAAAATAAACACAGCTCTCCTTCTTGCTAAAAGGAAATTGCTGAATTTATAGCATGACATTCTCATGGTAAGTATATTGAAGAGAGGGGAAAGAAAACCACTGAGAAAGTCTCCTCTCTGACCAATGCCTATAACAGAAGAAAAGTATTAGAGGAAGTCTGCCTTGTGTTAAGTAGAAAGACTCTAACTCCATTTTATTTCCACCGTTACTGATGTAACTGTGAATTCCTACTGCATTTATAATTAAGAAAGAAACAGATGGTAATACTTAGTATTAAACAATAAGGAGTGGCTATTAAAACAATTTAGAATGCCAGCAGTTGGATATGATATCAGAGGTTTAGTTTACCATAACAAAGTTTTATATCCATGGGAAAAGAAAAGAGAAATTAAGGTCCTTTCTCTCCCTCAAGATCCATTCACATCACAGCTGTCCCCTCATTGAAGGCACATGGCATATCACAGGCAGACTCCAAGTTTTTTCACAGCTGTACACAAAACAGGTCACATCTTGGTTTTATTATAAACTGCCATCACAAGCTGCAAAACATTAAATCCAAGATGGAATACTGACCAAGCTATAGAAATATAGTTGGTGAGACACTAGAGAACCACAAGAATCACAAAAATCACACCTGGGTGATGGAGCAGGCTGAGGGTGGAGGGGAAAGTTCCAGAATCCCATGGGAATGTGGCTGAAAGCCCAGATCTCTTAGAGAATATAAGGGTCTATTAAATCATGATGCAAAATGAAAATAAAACACCTCTTCCCCAGAATACATAGGGTGTGCGTGTGCATGTATATAAAACTGAAAAGAGAAATGGCTGTATAATTTTTCCAGTAAGGCAAACTTCAATGACAATGACAAGCAGCTATTTAAAAAGTAACCTGTCTCCTATTCTCCCACTATACACATGAATGTTTTTGTCTTTGGTAATCAGTTTCCCAAGCAATGTCCCAGCCCTCAAATGTGTCTTCAGATTTTTTTTTTGAGGTAATTTCATCTCATTGTAGTCATACCACAACTTTATAGGGATCCAGTTCCCATGGTGGAGAGGTCACTCTAAATCCATGAACCTATCCAAGCAGCAGTTCTCACTGCTATCATTCTGCTTCTGTCCTTAACAGTCTCTGTCACATTTCAACCTCCAGTCTACATCACTAACTACCTTGCAAGATGCATGGCAGGAGAGTGACTTCACCTTTAGAACATCCCAAGGCAGCTAATTATCAGACCTTTCTGTTATGAATAGTACTGCACATCACAGAATAACGAGGAGCAAACCTTAAGAATTCTGAAATACATTGTCAATCTCTCTCTTTCTCTGTCTCTGTCTCTCTCTCTCTCTCTCTCTCTCTCTCTCTCTCTCTCACACACACACACACACACACACACACACACACACACGGGTTGAAGTGGAAGAGAAATTCAATATAGAGGCAGTATAGAATAGAGTACAGGGAGGGAAAGAGTCTTGGGAACCATCAGTAAAAATGTTAAAAACCTGTGAACTCATTTTCTGCCTGGATGATCCTTAAGAAAATGTTCTTAATGTTCAGAGCCTCCAATTATATGACAATAGTCACACTTGAGATTCATTATGTCACAAATGTTAGAAAGGCAACTAGAAGACAATTCATACTGGCACTTCTGCCAACATTTTCCAATCAACAGCACATTTATTAATGGTAGGACAGGACTCAACAAGTCTTTTCTCATGACCTCTACAGGATACAGGAGGAGAACCCTAAAATTGAGAAAAGGGAATACTAGCATCCACGTTGCCCAGAATAACTCTCAGGTTTACCTGGGACACTAGATACAAGCCTGTAGAGAGGCTAGGAACAATACACCAAAGGAAACTCTGATGCTCCACAGCACAGTAGTAGCTCTGGGCAATTAGTAAATCATGAAAAGTGGTAATTGGCTCCATTTTCAAAGTTCCGTATACCCTTCCCATGAAAGAGGCTGCTAGTTCTTTCATGTAACACCAACTCTGTTCTCCCCTTCTTCAACAGTGGTAATAATAGAGTTACGGCTGGGTATGGCTATTCTGCTATGCTACATTTCCTGGCCTCCCTTTCACTTAGGCATCCTGGTGTTTTTAAGCTCAATAGTGGTTTGTGAATGGAGGTACTATGTGCCACTTCCAGGTCTGAGCTTTACAATGCTCCATGTTCTCTGTCCCTTTTCCAGGTGACAAGCCAGCTTCTGCAAAGTAAGTGATGACAGTGTCCTTTGTGATAACAGGGAAACAGATAGAAAGGACCTCTCACTGAATAACCAGGCAGAGCAAAGCTACTCATAAGGCAATGACTACTCATACCAGGACTGCTACATGAGCAATAAATAAACTTCTTTGTTATTTGAGCCACTATATTGTTGGTTCTCTGTTATAGCAGCTAGATTTTACCCTAATTAGTACATTCTCTAAATAAGAACAAAATATATTACAAATACAAAATATATTAAAAATTTAATTCGCCAGTCAATATTTGTTTTCCTTATCTACTGAGCTCCCTCTATCAATCTGCCTTGATAAACGCTCCTTCTACATTACTTAGGCATATTCTATATTCTAGTAAATACTTACTAATAGCTTATTAGAAAGCAGACTTCTTAGAAATCTATTGTTTGACTTCCTAGAAATCTTTCAAAGGCTCTGCTATGGTCTGAACATTTGTGTCCTCCCCAAAATCATATGTGATGTGACAGTATTAGGAGGCAGGGTGTTTGGAAGGCAATTAGGTCATGAGGTCAGAGTCCTCATGAATGGAATTAGTGTCCTTATAAAAGAGACCCCAGGGAGCTGCCTTGCCCCTTACACCACATGAGGACACAGAGCAAAAATGCCCCATCTATGAGAAAGTGAGCCCTGATCAGACATTGAGTCAGCTAGTTCCTTGATCTTGGACTTCCTAGTCACCAAAACTGTGAGAAATAAATTTCTGTTGTATATAAGCTACCTAGTTGGTGGCATTTTAGTATAATATTGTTATAGCAGCACAACTGGACTAAGACAGGCCCTATGCAATCTCAATCATATTTATACACATATATACATATATATTTCCTTCTGTTTCCATATTTCTGTGTTGTGTGCTGGGGTTGAGAGGGCAGTTTACAGAAGCCCCTGACATAGACTTTTATTCATATAAATTCCTACTCTAAGGAAGTAGCATTACCGGTTTTCTCCACAGTTTGTTTTATCATATTTTTTTGAGATCTCTGATTTTGAAAAGGGAAAGTATCCTTATCCACATTACATGAGGCAAAACTAAGCTGGGAGGAGTTAATATTATTTCCAAGGAACACAGGATGCACAAAGTTCCCTGTCTTTCCATCAGTTGTCTAGGACAGCATTCTCAAATCATGATTTTGGATGCTCATGTAAAATGCAGACCCCAGGGGCCCCCTCCATACCCAGGGACTCAGAATTGGCTGTGGCTATGGCAGGAATCTGCATTTTTGACAAATGCCTCAACTGATTCTCATGCAAATTAAGTAGAGTATTATTCTAGACAATGAAATACCTCAAGTCAGCTCAGCAGCATCCCAATAGCTTCTGATAAAAATTCATTTATAACATTTAATCTAATCACAACTGAATGCCAATTCTCTTTCCCCAGATTCTTAATTTTTTATCTGCCAAGTACCCAACCTTATCCAATCTTTTTATTAACATAACCTGGCTTCTATAAACTCCGGTAATATCTCCATACATGTTTACCAAGTCTTGTCTTTTTTTTTCATTTGGTTAAGACAAGGCTAAATTTATTTTTCAAAAGGAGTTTCACCATGTGTAAAAGGAAGGCATAGTCAAAGAAACCCCAAAGCATAGAAACTGTAGGCAACTAAAAGCTTTTCTTAGCTGGGAGAAAGCCTTGTTTCTTTTCCTCAGTTCAACCCTGCTGGGGAGACCCTGACCCAAGATCCTGCTGTTTGGCTCATGCTACTCTCAATATCCTGCTTTCTTCACACACCTCTCCCTCTTGACAGATGGGTATGAGCTGTAATGCTGTAATGTGGGAGACAATCTAATAGTCAGCTTCCTATGGCGTAGTGTTCATTAGCTGTTCTTAAGCCATCCACTTTCCTTTCCTATTGGTCACAGCTACTGTGCATTCATCCATAACCACATGCTTATGAGTCTGATATGATGTGGCTCTGTGTCCCCACTCAAATCTCAAATTGTAATCCCTACATGTCGGAGGAGTGGCCTAGTGGGAGGTGACTGGATCATGGGGGCGGATTTCTCCCTTGTTATTCTCATGATAGTGAATGAGGTCTCACAAGATCTGATGGTTTTAAAGTGTGGCACTTCCCCTCTCAGACACATACACTCTCTCTCTCTCTCCTGCTGCCATGTAAGATGTGCCTTGCTTTTCCTTGGCCTTCCACCATGATTGTGTTTCCTGAGGCCTCCCTAGCCTTGCAAAACTATGTAATATATGAGTCAATTAAACCTCTTTAGTCTGTAAATTACCCAGTCTCAAGTAGTTCTTTATAGCAGTGTGAAAATAAACTAATACAGACCACTCTCTACTGACCACCTCAGCGCACTCTACTATCATCTAATCAAAGAATGTCAATGCTTACAAATGACCCTCTACAGTAATCAGCTTATACAGGGCTGCTGCGTTACACAATTCCAAGAGGTGCTGTTCAGATTCTATTTCATGTGAAATGTGCCCATGGAGTCTGTAGAATGCAAGTGGCACCCCTGAAGTTGTGCAACTGGCAGTATTGCACAGAGTTGTCCTAAACCGTGCATCAGAATGACTTAGGCAGCTTGTTGCAATTATGGATTCTGGGACTCTGCTCCTCTCCCCAATCTCCTTTCTCCTCCCTTTACCTGACATGTGATTCAGGGGTCTGAGATGGACCCTTTTTAAAAAGCATCTGTGCTGATTCTGATGATCAGTGTGGTTTAAGAATAAATAATCTTTCCCAACTCTCCCATTTTGTAGGTGGATGAACTGAGTCCTCAGAGGACCAGGTGACAGATCAAAGTCACATCCACATGATAAGTCAGAGCTACAATCAGATCCCAGATCTCGTGACGCTAAACAAGGGTCTTTTGCCCTATCAATTAAATAACAACAAAAAACAAGACAACAACAAAAACATTTCTGGGATGATAAAAAGTAGTATAAGGCATCTCAAAGGCAAATATCAAATACTACTTGTATTCTCCATCTGTGGATCGCCTAAACCATCACTTCATTCCATGGCAAATGTGGCCCTATTTATATCATGAACACAAAACTCAGGTTATATAGAGGAGGCAATGTTGGGAGAGGAGAGCTTCAGAGTTAAAGGAAAAATGTTAAAGAAAAGTTGGCTACCTTAAAGACACCTATCAAAGAGGGTATCAAGTAGGAAGACTGCTGGCTGCCTTGAGCTAGGTGACCCTGTGAGGTCACCATGTTCAGGATTTGGTTCTGCTAGGCAGACTTAGGAAATTGATTTATGCCAATTCAATACATTAAAGCTTTATCAAGGAGCTGGAGGCCTGTTTATTATTTTATAATAGGCGGTATTTTGGGCTTGAGAGGTATTGAGAGTATGCCACCTAGGAAAGAGTGTTTCCTCCTAGAAGACAAAGACAGTCCAAAGCAGCCGGCTCCACCAGAGGCTGCTTTCAGAGCAAATGAGAACAAAGGGAATAAGATGTTCTCATGCCATATTTTTTTCTCCATGTGGTTTTTCTCTGCTCCAGATAACTTCTTTTGATAAGGAACTTTGCAGAAGACAGAAGAACAAATCTGTTTTTAGTATGGCCTTCAGGGTTAGGCCATCCTGGGTTTAAAATCCAGTGGTAGCACTCATTAGGTGCTTGACAGCCACTTCTCTTCTCTGAGTCTCAATTTTCTACCTCAAAGGAATAAATGAGAAAATATACATAAAGCACTTAGCATGATCTCAGGCATATATTTAAGTGTTCAGAAAATAGTGGCTATTTTTGCTATTAGTAACATGAAGAGGAAGAGGAGACAGGCATAACAGAAAGTAAGTAAATCTGACTTACAACCAGTCTGATCAGGGAGTGCTTTCCTTCTCCTTGTTCTTCATAAATATTCACCTTACAGCAACTTCTTATTAAGTACTGGAACTTATACATTAGTCATAATATCAACATCTAACTTGTTCTACATTTATTTTTCAAAGAAGCTATGTCCTTTCTTGTCTCTGAACAGTGAAGTACTGTTAAGAACTATGTCCACTACTCTATTTGTTTCCACTTTTTAGTCCAGACCCATTTTCCTAGCTTGGCCTTTAGTGCTTTCTTTGAAAGGGGTAAACCCAGGGCACAAGGATTAGAAAGAAGGAAAGTGAGGCAAGGAAAGATGCCAAGCATCACCAGTTGAAGTATGCTGCCTATCACTTCGCACTAAGCCACAAAGAGATGCAACAGGTCCTTTAATGATGCATCCACTCGACAAGGGAAAGAATGAGCTAGAAGAAAAACTCAGGCCTTAGTAAGTCAATTGGACTCAGATAAGTCAAGCGCAAGATGAGGAAATTTTGCCACTTCCCTACTGTCCCTTGCTCTCCTCTGGTCAAATTTTACCCTACAGAGAGTCAACTCTCCTTCATGTCCAGGTTGTATCATCTGGCTTCTTCCAACACATATGGGGGGCACATTGCATGCCCATGACTTAGTATCTCATCCAAGTCCTGAAGTGGCAAGAAGAGACAGAAACTCCAAGTGGGGACAGGCTGACCAAGCTACATAGTAGCAGACAAGGGCAAGGGGGTAGTTCCCTGGGTGGTGCAGTGAAAGATGCAATGAGCCCAGATGGATGGAAGGACGGCTCCAAAGGTGTGTCTGTTACACCCCTCTTCCCCACCACACACATTCTGAACCAGTCCTGGTCTTTCATCAAGGAAATTGATAATACATAAGAACCTCTGCCTCAGAAACAGGTACATGAACAATAAGTAATATTCAGAAGAGCATGAATTTTGGGAAAAGACTACCAAGGTTTAAAGCCAGGCTCAGCCACTATGCAACATTCGACAATTTATTTGGCCCCTTTGTGCCTCAGTTACCTCATCTGCTAAACAGGTTTGATAATAAGATTAGTACATTCTTCACATTTCTGTGAGAATTAAATGATGACTTATACATACAAAATTATGTATAGTTTTATACATAGGCTCTCTGGTTTGCGGCCCCTTCTCTTCCTTTCTGCTCAGTCTCCTACCTGGTTCTGAGATGAGCATCTTGAATTGATCCCAGTTTATCCCTCATTGCCTTAACTGACTCTCCTCCTTCCTTGCTTTGGATATCTTATTAATTGATGTGAGGCTCTCAGTGGCTTCTTCCTTTGCCACCAACCTTTCAGTCCTGGTCTGTGTAGTCTTATTAAGCTGAATTCCTGGAGTGACAAATATGAAAATTTTGACATGTTTTGTTACACAGTTGGAAATACTACCAGAAAAATCTTGAAGGACTCGAAGCTCTCCCAAAGTAAATAAAAATGCTAATTGGCTGTCTGACTACATTGCTCAGATCTCTTAAAAGAAAAGCACACAGCAATGCCACTTGCCATCCCAAAGATGAGCTCATTAGGAATGTGTTGATGAAAAACTATGTCTATGAAATGACAGAGATTATTATGACCAGTTATTTCCAGGGCTAATTCACACTTAAGAATCCTACATGTTCCTGTGCAGGTTATGATGTTAGAACACTGCCTTAGCCCATACAACAAAAGATGGTCTTTCATTTAGATTCCAAGCCATCTCCCAAGTCCCTCACCCCTCACCTCAATTTAACAATAAACCACACTGTGACTTGATACCATCAGAGTCAAATCTCTGTAACATTCAATATGCAGCAGATGCAGAGCAGCTAAATCAAAGACATTAAAGAAACTTGAAGACAAACAATTGTCAAAATACTTGGTAATAAATGTCCTCTCTCTTGGTAGAAAAGCAATTGGGGTATGTGGACTTTTCAACAGTGGTTTCTGTGATTTCTCTTTGTGGTATTTTACGGTCTATAAGTCCAGCCAAGGTAAGTAGTTTATTCATCAGTGAGGACACTGCTTTATCACATAGAACTCACCAGAAAGTCTCTCCACCTCTTGCGATCACAGAAGAGGAGTATGGCAATAGCTCCACGGACTTGTTGAGAGCAAATATAGCTCAACGCACTCTGTCCTTCATGAAGAGAGCCCTGGATATACAATGTTACTGCTTATGGTGGTCCCCATGAATCAGTCGCCTCTTGTGCCCTGTCTTATGTCCCCTCAGTTGAACGTTTTACCTCCACCATTGCTGCAGTAACCACTCGTGCACAGGGGTAACCTGATAGCACCTTGCCTCCACTGAAACTAGCATCATTTGCTGCACAGGACTTTTTGTGCCAGCCTCCTCGAAGGCTGACAGGCACTCATTCAGCTGTTCTGAGGCATACACAAACCTGGAAGTGGAAGGGAATCAACACACCTCATGGAGCAAGGCTTGGCCAGCTGGGATTAGGAGCCGGTAAGTACATACTCTTCTCTTCCATCCTCTAACAGACAATTCTACATGGCTTCCCAGAGGGTCCCAAGTAGAAATATACCCAGTTCCTCATAGTGGTAAATAGCTCAATAAACTCTTGAGTTGGCTATCCTTTCTTTGCTGTTCCCAGTCTCCCACTTATCCTCCTTGGAATAATTTCCTCAAATAAACTATTCACAAGTGCCTCACACTCTGCTTCTGAGGAGGAACTAAGCTAAGACATCCCCACTGAAAACTTTCTGCTGTATGAGCTCTATACATTAGATTCACGGAATCTTACTTAATTTAAAATATTCTTCAAAGCAAAATGTATTATGATTACACAGGAGATTACACCTAGGTATCTATCCACTCCAGAAGCCCTACCAATGTGTCTAAGTCCATAAAAAATTGTATGGTTTCATAAGACTTGAAGTGATACATTGCAGGTTGGGTTCCCCAGACTCTGCATCAGAGTTGGCAGGCAGAAGAATGTTTATGCACTTGGAATGAACACCTGACAAAGGGAGGGGAAGGACTCAAGAAGGAACAGAAAAGAAGTCAAGTTGCAATGCAGCCCAGCAGTAGACTCAGGTGACCCCATGAGCAGCTCTGAAACCAAAATGGCTTGTCAGCATTGTCATACATTGGACTGAAATAACTGAGCTTTTATACCCCCATCCCAATCAGTCATTGGATGGGGACCACACTGGTAAAGGGTGTGGCCGTGGATGAGTGGGTCTCTGCTAGTGAGACAACGTCTGAGGGGGATGACACTGGAGCCCTCTGTGAGGTGCATTCTCAGAACCTGGGCTAAAGAGTCCTGCACTCAAGGAATATATCCCCTCAAGGAGCCACTGAAAAGATGGAAAAGGAGCTCAGCCCAGGAAAGAGAAAATCATCAGAGACATGGGGCCTGTTTTTAAATGTACCATGAGCTCTCACAAAGAACAGGTATTGGGATTTGTCCTTCATGGGTAAAACAGGAATAATTTGCTTAAAGGGAGAAAGATGTTACCTCAAAATTCAGACTTTTCATATATGGAGAGCTATCTAAATGAGTAGTATGTGTCAGTCACGACCTCGTGAAGGTGTAAAGCATTCTGAATATAGAACAAATCCAACTATTAAGTGCTTGTCCAACCTTGAGATTCTATGATTCCAAGAGTCAGAGTAATGCTCACAGTATAAAATTGTCACTTATGCATCATTCATAAGCAGCACTATGTACCCTTAGGCACAAAAAATAAATACGAAAGTTCCATTTGTTGTGGCTACATGAGAAAATAGAGTTGCTAAGCAATAGAAATACTGACTAGTGACTGCAGGCATTTCTCAACTTTCAAACACCCAATGTACCAACAACTATCTATCTATCAATCTCTATCTATCCCAACTATCTACCCTCCACTAATTCTGCAACAAATGAAACACTCTAAGTTAACCTATCTCTACCACTGTGAAACAAACCAAGATTTCTCTTGTGACCAGAAAACAGAAAATGGCGTTTCCAAGGCAGCTCAAAATCAATATATTTTAAACCAAGCTCATCTCTCCTTTGCCCAAACCCTATCCCTACCGATTCCTTCTGTATTTCTTCATTTTGTTAGTGGGGCACTGTTAACTCAGACATTCCAAACCAAAATGTTGGACTTCATGAGTTTTAGAGCCAGACATACTTGATTGTGAAACTGGCTTTTCCCATTTCTTTATTATATTGGCTGAGCAAGTTAACTGAACCTCCCTGAGTCTCATTTTCTCAACTGTAACACTGGGATAATACCTATGTCACTGGGCTGTTTTACAAGAGAGTTCTTCTGTTAGTCAGAAAGAAAAGGTACCAGGAATTGGAAGAAGAGGACCAAAACAACAACAACAACAAAAGCACCAACAAAGACAACATCATCTATTTTTTTTCCCCAAGAATAGGCCCAAAGTCCCTAGATAATAGAAGCAACTGTCTTCCTCCATTATCTTGTGCCCCTCACACCGACTTTCTCTTACCCTGATACCTTGTTCTGGTATACCTAATGCTAGAATATGAATTACACAATAATTTTCAGCTTCATATATAATAGAGTTTGGATATTTAACCCCACCCAAATCTCATGTTGAATTTTAATTTCTAGTGCTGGAGGTGGGGCCTGGTGGGAGGTATTTAGATCATGGGGGAAGATCCCTCATTATCAGTTCTCAATAGTGAACTGCTGCCTTCGCAATAGTGAGTCAGTTCTCATGATATCTGATTGTTTAAAAGTATGTGGCACTTCTCCTCCTCCTCTCTCTCTCTTTTGCTCCCACTTCCACTGTGTGAGATGCCTGCTTCCCCTTTGCTTTCACCATGATTGCAAGCTTCCTGAGGCCTCCCCAGAAGCTGAGCAGGTGTCAGCACCATGCCTCCTGTAAAGTCTCCAGAGTCATGAGCCAATTAAAGCTCTTTATAAAGTACACAGTTTGAGGTATTTCTTAATAGCAATGCAGGAATGGTCTAATACAATGTATATATGAAATGCATTCCAACTTCTCAATTATTTACTCTTTGAACAACTGCTAGTAAGTTGCTCAAACTTGAAAGAATATAACAAAAAGTCACATTTTAAGAATGTATGTGGTTGTACCTATGGGCTTCTAATACTCTCTACATGTCCCCATATTAAACACTAAGGATACATGCTTGATCAAAACTCCCCCCATCACTTCATATCAGTGTTCCTCCAGCCAGCAGGATCCTTTCTTTTTCTACCTCAGCACCCTAATTTTACTCACAACGTTTTATCAATATCAACTAGAATATAAAGTCTTGATCTTAGGTGTCCTTAACGTAGATGCCTCCTGGACATCTCATTTATAATTCTCTGTATTCTTATTACCAAATCCAATATGCTCTGTTTTACATTTGAAGTTCTCGCCACCCATAGTGAGACATTTATTAATATGCTGGAGCCTCTCCACAACTCCGTTCATTAACAGAGGGACTTGGTCTCTGGATGTCTGGATGGCTAGTTCCTTTATAAACTACCACCCTTTTTACTCCCTTTGCATCCTACCACTCACCCACCCACAAGAAACCTGAATTTTTTCACTACTATTGATTTTTTAAGAATGAAATATTGTGGGTTTTAATAGCAGTATTGTAACAAAGCAGCAGTTCACAATCACCTGATTATCTTTTGCTAATTCAAAATTTGAATAATTGGATATCCTTCGCAAGCACTTTCAACAATTCTGCATCTGCTGCCTTCTCAATGTGGAGAAAAAGGAACACTTTTACACTGTTGGTGGGAGTGTAAATTAGTTCAATCATTGTGGAAGACAGTGTGGCGATTCCTCAAGGCCTTAGAAATAGAAATTCCATTTGACCCAGCAATCCCATTACTGGGTATATATCCAAAAGACTATAAATCGTTCTACTATAAGGACACATGTACACGAATGTTCATTGCAGCACTGTTTACAATAGCAAAGACCTGGAATCAACCAAAATGCCCATTGGTAATAGACTGGATTGGAAAAATGTGGCACATATACACCATGGAATATTATGCAGCAATCAGAAATGATGAGTTTGTGTCGTTTGTAGGGACATGGATGAATCTGGAGAACGTCATCCTCAGCAAACTGACACAAGAACAGAAAATGAAACACCGCATATTCTCACTCATAGGCGGGTGATGAAAAATGAGAACACATGGACACAGAAAGGGGAGTACTAAACACTGGGGTCTATTGGGGGGAAAAGGGGAGGGCCAGTGGGAAGGGGAGGTGGGGAGGGATAGCCTGGGGAGAAATGCCAAATGTGGGTGAAGGGGAGAAGGAAAGAAAAGCACACTGCCATGTGTGTTCCTACGCAACTGTCTTGCATGCTCTGCTCATGTACCCCAAAACCTAAAATCCAATAAAAAATTAAAAAAAAAAAAAAAGAGAAAGTTTCCTTTCCTTTTCCTTTTTTAGGGTGGAAAAAGAATTGTCCCCAGCACTACTAACCTCAGAGTGGTAGCTAACATTAACTGATTAACAACTCTGTGCCAAAGCTTGCAAAGACATCATCTCACTGAATCCTCAAATAACTCAGTGAGACATAGACTCCCATTTTTGAGGGAGGAAAAACTGAGGTTCAGAGATTCTGAACTGCCCAGGACACCATTATGGATGATTCAGCCCCAACTGTTTCTATCCCTCTGTGTCTTTCTCAAGATTCCAGTTCTTAGGAGTACAGGTTAGCAGTCCACCAGAAGCATAAATATTGGGAGAGGTGCTGTTTCCAAAGGAAGGGGTCTTGGGCAGACAAAAATAACTTTCTCAAGCCCTGACACCTTAATTATCAGTTCCCTATGTTTCTCCCCCTTCTCTGCCCTAGAAGTCTATTTTTAAAAAACAGAATTCACAGTAATTCGTTTTGAAAGAATGATCATCTCCAGAAGGAGAATCACACCTACTCGGCTTCGGCATGGTGTGCAAATTAAAAGGGAACCTCTAACTACGGAATGCGCCCATTCTGTGACTTCAACAATTTACTCCAAAAACCAACCAACCAGACAAACAAAAATTCACCTCCAGAGTCTCATATGTTGAGTGTTCCTTGTCTGAAATGCTTGGGGCCAGAAGTGCTTTGGATTTGGGATTTTTCAAGTTTTGGAATATTTGCATATACATAGTGAGATATGAAAATGAAACCTAAGTGTAAATGCAAAATTAATTTATGTTTCATATATACCTTATACACATAGTCTGAAGATAATTTCATACAACATTTTTTATTACTTTGTGCATGAAAAAAATTTTTTACTACCTTTTGACTGTGACCTATTATGTGAGGTCAGTTACAGAAGTTTCCACTTGTGGAGTTATGTTCGTTCTCAAAAAGTTTCAAATTTTGGAACATTCCAGAGTTTGTATTTTTAGATTGGAGATGCTCAACTTGTGTTCGTCTTTCATAGAGTTAATAAGGAAATAACGAAGCAAGTAAAACCATTTAGGTGTCACTGTCAAAGTCCACACATATTCTAATATCATGACTAGATAAAGAAAAGCACAGAGGTTGAGTTTGTGGTCTACTTTTCTTAGGAACTAATCAAAGTCCATAGCCCCTTGTCATGTTCAAAATAATTCATCTTTCAACATTAGTTAATCTGCTGTGTTTTTCTCACCACTTGGGTTTATATATTTGCACTTTTAAATGCTAAAATAGGTTACGGCACTCTGAAAAAAATAATCTTCCTATTCAATGCTGTCCTTAAAACACTATGTTTAAGCAATAACAAACTATAACACTGCCTATGCCTTCCACTTTTAATATGGTAGCAAGTGATAACATGGTACAGAACGAGTAATGATCTGGGAATCAGAAGATGGAGATTCCATTTCTTTCTCTGTTGGGATAATCCAACATGGAAACCACATTGTGGGTGTTTTCTAGACTAGAAATCCATAACAATCTTAAATTTCTAGTTCAGTTTAATGATTTTATTTTAGTAATTAGCTTCTGCTGGTGCAGAAGACATAACTTTTCTTTCATGCATTAGTTTCATTCATTCTTGTTCATTCAATCATTTATGTTAATTTTAAAAGCAATTTTGAGTTCCCACTAGATGCTCCTATATGCACATAAATCAGGTATCAGATTTGTGACAAATTTTATGGAAAGCATAAAGAAAGAGACCTATGGAAGTTCTGAAAGGAGAAACACTATATGGGTGAGTGGTTAAGAGAGGCTTCTCAGGGAAGGTGGCATTTCAGGAGGCTCTTGAATGGTATCTGATGAGCAATGAGTGCTCAGTAAATACTTATTAAGTAAATTAACTGTATTGAAACAATCAACAAATAAATGAAAAAGACAGAATAGGTAAGATTTCAATAGTGAGACATAGAAAAAAGGGGTCAATATGAGGAAAGCCCAGAGACAGGAAAGTGACACCAAATACATGGAAGAGAGAGTCTTCTGGGAAAAGACTCTAGAAAGTAGTCAGGAATAGGCATGACGAGTATATTATCTTGTAAATTCAAAAGTTTGAATGCCAGATTCAAGGACTATTGACTATTATAGGAAGTGTGAAGCCACTGCTTTTTTAAATAGAGGGTTGATAGATGCATACTAATTTAGAGGCATACTTAAGGAGTATTGGTTAGGGTGGTATGCAAGACAGGTGGAGAGGGAAAAACTCAAAACAGAGATGTTAAGATAGCATCTCTATTGTCTGTACAATGTCCCCTGAAGGACAGAGAAAGCATTGGGTCCAGTACCCTCATTTGCTTTTATTCCAGTGCCCTCATATCCAGGCTAGGTTCTTAGAGACTTATTATGAAAATACATAAATGGAGGCTTACAGTATAAACTCAAAACCCTTCTGATATAAATATTGAGGGAAAAGAGAAGAAACAGCTACTTCCAAATCTGGCCAGAATAAATTTGGAATGAAATATTGTAATTTTGCAAAGAGATGAGGCATAACTAAGGAAGAACATGCATTAACTGTCCATAATTGCTGCTAAAAATTCACATGACATTAAATTAAGTTCGTTTAACCTTAAATTAAGAATTAAAATGCACACAGAATAATAAGGTTCTCCATCCAATCATTCATATTTAACTTAACTAACGGTATAACTATGACAGCATATTGGGCACACCGCCACAGTGGTCATCTCAGAACCTCACGAAGACAGTTCTCTTGAAAGGAAAAGAAATCATGTTAACCTCTTCCTAAGCTTCCCACTGATAATCATTTAAAATTACCCAATTATCACAAAGTCCATAAACAGTTCAAAAGACACATTTAAAATTCCCTAGCTACATATTTATTTAACTATGACATCATTTTTCCTGAAAGATTCATGTATAATCAAAACATCTAATCTAAGTAAATTGCAGGATATCCATTTGTTAGAATAACTTAAATATATTAAAAATTCTGTTTCAAGAGATATTTTGCCTGATGTTAAACAAAAACTAGGACTGCCAGTATCTATAAAATATTATAACTTTATAAAGAAACTCCTAGAAGAAAATAGAGTGAAGGAAGTGCAGCAAGATGGTAACAGCAACTGTCTTTGAGTTAATGTATTTCCAAGTAAAATTTCTTTTCACTTTCCCTTTATTTCAAGTGAGTAGGTATTAATTTTATATTAAAATCCCAAGTTAAACACTAAGCATAATCTTTTTACCAGGAACTTCTATTAACTATAGAAAACAGTAGAGCTGAAACTGGGATGCAATGTGATTTTGCAACCATAAAGGTTTGTTTTATGGGCCTATCACAGTGGGTAACACATGGATGACACTCAATAAATAGCCAGTCAATGAATGAGGTATAGTGTAGAATAACAAGTCAATTTGGGCAATTCTCTTTTGTAAAAATTCATTTGGTTAGCATGATGCCAAGTAAAACATATAATTGGTTATAAAATGTTAATTTCTACCTGATTGTTGTAGCAGAATTGGTGTAGTGAAATCCTGCGGAAAATCCAGGTGTTCTTCATTAGTTACTTCTTGGCTCTATATTTAAGCTAAAGTTTTCAAAACATGAAACCAGACAGTCTAGTGAAGTAAGAACACAGGGAAGTGGTTTTTCTGGATAACTTAGACTCTAACTAAAAATTTATTGACACATTAACATTTTTTGAAATATTTCTAACAATGTTTTAAATGCTTTCCTTTTTAAATAGTTCATATGGAACTTAACTTCTTGCAGACTCAAAGTCACTCTTAAGAAGATTGGTTGTTATATTATGATACAATGCATTTCTTGGTGTGATTCTTGTCTTGTTCTGTACTGTGCCACTTCATAAATGTGCCTTGCTGTTGCACACTTCCACACTTCCTTGCACACACTCTTCTCTGCCCAGAACACCTCCCAATAAATTCCTTGTCCACATGTAAGTTCCTACTCATATTTTTCACATTTTAGTGCCCATATCTTTTGTGATAGCTTAGACACAGTTATTTCTTTCTGTGTATCTTGTGCCCTTTAATTTCTGTATTAGTTTACCCCAAAACTTAGTGGTTTAAAAGAATAAACAATTATTACCTCACACTGTTCTTGTGAGTCAAGAATCTGGGAGTGGCGTAGCTGGATGGTTCTGGCTTAGGGTCTCTGATAAGGTTGTAGTCAAAATATCAGACAGGGTTTAAGTCACCTGAAGGCTAGACTGGACATGTTGGATTTACGTGTTAGCTAGTTTGTGCTGGTTGATAGAAGAAGGACTCAGTGTCTTACCACGCGAACCTCTCCAAGTACTCCTCACAGTATGGCAGCTGGCTTCTCCCAGAGCAAGTGATCCAAAATAAAGAGCAAGGAGGAAGCTGCACTGTGTTTTATGTTTTAATCTTGGCTGCCATACCCCAGCACTTCTGCAATATTCTATTCAACAGAAGTCAGACACTAAGTACAGTACACATGCAGAGGAAGGGATTTCACTTTCATCTTCTAGATAGAAATTTTTAAAAAAGGACATATTTACCACTAAAATTGCTCTCATTACATCACTATATTGTAATTATGATTATTTAAAGGCTTTCATTTTTTTAAGGTTGTGTTTCAGGTCATCTTTCAACCATTTCTTCTATGCTATATAAAATTGCAGAGCTCTAGGCAATGACTACAGCAAGTCATAGAGGAATCACATTTTGAATCATATTTTCCACCTATTTTGGTATGTGTCTGACCTTAGTCATATTATTTTGTCCCTCTGAATCTTTCTGTAAAGCTTCCTCATCTTTGAAATGGGAATTGTAATTATCAACCCTATTGTTGGAATTATGCGGGATAATATCAGTGAGGGCACATTACAAATTGTAAAGTACTATATGCAGACATTAGGACTGGGCCAACCAGGACACAGTGCGGCAGGCCCTGCATTCGTGCTGCACACTCAGAGCTCCAGAACTTACTGCCTACTTTCCTCACCAGCCACTGGGCAAGAACTCTATTATCTTCTTTCTTCTCAGTCCCAGAATATTTCCTAAGGCCAGGCATGTAATCCAAGCACTTTGGGAGGCCTAGGCAGGTGGATCACTAGGTCAGGAGTTTAAGACCAGCCTGGCCAACATAGTGAAACCCCATCTCTACCAAAAACACAAAATTAGCTGGGAGTGGTGGCAGGTACCTGTAGTCCCAGCTACTCGGGAGGCTCAGGCAGGAGAATCGCTTGAAACCAAGAGGCGGAGGTTGCAGTGAGCCAAGACTGTGCCACTGGACTCCAGCCTGGGCTACAAAGCTAGACTCCATCTCAAAAATAAAAATTAAAAAAAGAAAAGAAAATATTTCCCAATCTTATAACATAGTATCCTGGACATAGTAGGTGTTCAACAGACATTAGTTGCTATTGATGCTGACGGTTGTTCTGGTTTTCTTTTTTCATTCAGAGTATATGGGAAACTCTTTCAGTAGCAGCACTTCACAAACTAGAATAAAAAAGCACTAAGGAGTACAGGTTAGTGAATTGTTCTTGGATAGGACAGATGAATTTAAATTCCAGCTTGGCCACTCAGAAGCTTTGCAAATTCTGTGGCCTCTCTAAGCCTTCTCTTCATCTATTACATGGGTATAACAGCATTGCTTGACAAGGGTATGGTGGACATTAAAGGAGATAATGTATGAGAAATGCTTAGACTACTATGTGTCATATACACTTGCCATATACTAAGTACTCTATAAATGTATATTATTCCTCATCTTCTGATTAAGATTATTATTAAATGGTTCCACCATTTAAAAAGGCAAGGTGTTCAGACCTATGAAAGATCATATCCTCCTGCTTGAAAATCCCATTTTGGCACACTAATATGACTTGAGTCCAGGAAAGAGTAACCTCCAAGGTTTGCCTTGCCTACCTGGGTGGCTATCTATGTAAAACAGCCTGTCTGGCTTGAGCTATTTCTATTTGCTGTCTTTATGAGCCCAGAGGCATGCAGAGCTATGAGCACATTTCAGAAATTTGAAAAATAAACAATGAAATGTCTCATGCTTGCCACACATGTATTTTTCCTTCCATGATTTAGGTTGGCTGGTTCTAAGCCATAAAAAGTTTATAATAAGAAAGAAAAAAAGAATAAATTTGCCAGCTTAAAACTCTTTAACCCCACCCCCTGAAACTTTCCAACTCAAGGTTAAAATGTAAACAAACGTTCCAACCAATACATTCATGAAACATTTAATAATTACTTTGCTTATGAAAGTTTAAACAGCTGCTTAAGTTAGTAAAAAGTCTCCCACCCAGGCCGAATAACCTGCTGTTTCCACTAAGAAGGTTTTTACAAATCATCAGACTACATATTCAGATGAAAGGCAAAACTGCATTTACTGTACAATCTCTAACTATTCAATTATGTATGGAATGAATTTATCCACCAAGTCAATCAGGTTTGGTTTATTCTTTTGATAAGGATCTCGACAACATCATCGCTAAAGCTCTTCTCCAAAGGGATTATTGAGCTTTTCAATGATTTATTTGTAAAAAACACATATACATGAAAAAAGCCATGTCTTTGTCTTTATCTTCTCTTATTTTACAAGATAACTCCATGAAAACAGAATTCATTAGCAAATGGATTCAGAAATTATAGAAAGTCATATCATATTTCTTAAAAAAAAGAATAACAGGACTCTTTAGGCTTTCATAGGAACATCCTCAGCTTATAATATATCTCATCCAACCCCATCCTTATAATCTCTTGTATGAAGTTAATCCCCTATTTAGTAGGAATAAACTGAATCTCTCCAGAAAACCATCCTTAGCCTCCTAGACCAGGATGGTTGCCCTCAAATGAGCCCCTATAGAACCATGTAGCTGTCCATGTTTGCAGGTCCAGATCCTGAAATAAATGATGCTTGCAATGTGACTCCTTTCTACTCCTAAACTGTATTTAAATAATGGGACTGGGTTTTGTTGCAAATAAATCATTCTTTTGTTCTTGAAAAAAATAAAATAAAATAAAGTATTCCATGATCAAAAATTTGCAGAATACTGCAAAGCTACCTCTTAAAGATTCCCAATGCACATCAGCACATTAAAGACTTAAGAAGTACCACAGAAAAAAGGGAGCCCGTTTAACTTTTTGAATAGGCAAGTTCCCAACTGTATTTGATCACAGAATTTAATAACAAAACAAAAAAGCAATATCTTTACTCTGTGAATAACGCTCTTCTCCAACACCAGGTTTAGAAAGGGCTCCCACGATGTCTTGTTGCTATCTAACAGTACACAGAAGTTACCATTAGTCTAATGATAAATTTCATCTTGAAGTATTTTTTTTTAAATAATGGAATTTTAGGGCTGACGATGAACGTCAAGCTTTTTCAGACCAAGTTCCTCCTTCTATAGATGAAGGATTAAGCCACTCAGCTTATTTATGGCAGAAATAAAGCCAGACCAAAGCCTCACAACACCCACCTAGTCTTCTTTCCATTACTCCACATTAGTGATTCTCAACTTGGGGTGGCTTTTGTCCCCAAGGGACATTTGGCAATGTCTGGAGACATTTCTGATGCTCAAGACTGCAGGAGGTATGGGGTGTGGTGGGGAGTGATGCTGGTGGTTAGTGGCCAAGAATGTTGCTAAATACCCCACAATGCACAGGACAGCCCCTCATGACAAAGAATTATCTGGTCCAAAGAGCCAACAGAGATGATGTTGAGAAATCTTCCCCACACTAAAAACAAAAAGAAAGAAAAAGAAAGAGTAAACTGTTCACTTAACAAACTAGAGTTTTCATTTCAATGTCCCCAACTAATGTCCCCAGCTAGCCTTCACAGTACTGCACCATATTTAAAATAATACCAGCATGTAACATTGAATTTGTTCTTTGAATTCATAAAAATGACTGTTATAAGAAAAAAGCATATAAAAAAAGAAACAATTCACTGCATCAAGGCCTTATCAAAATGGGTTTGATCCACTCCAAACTCCCAAACACTTTTCTTTCCATACAATAACCTCAGAATAATTCATAAATATATTAACTTTTTAAAAAATTGCCTTTACTAAGTAAACCTCAAAATAAGACCTAGGAAATTGATGGGGATCAAAAGAAATGGGCCAGCCCTAAGAGTCAACATTAGAGAATCCATTATTGGTGAGAGTCCAGTTTAAGATCAGTTTTTCCTCTGGTCAGGTCAATTCAAGCACAACCCTCCTTCTGTGTTTATTTGTTCATTTATTAGTGGGAAATCATGAAAACATCATAAATTAAAACTAGAAAAAAGATGAATAGGGCTAAAGTCAGAGCAGGACCACCCTGCACTGAGTGCCATACAGAGATGCCCACAAGGCAGCCCTTGCTTTCCGAGAAAGCAGCTCACTCTCAGGAGTATCTTTTCACCAGTTTCCTCAACAGGTTAAAGTGCTATGGTTATGTAAGATGTTATCACTGATCATGTTAGCTTGATCAAAGTGTACACGTGAACTTTCTACACTTTTTTTTATAATAGCTGTGAGTCTAAAATTATTTCTAAAAAAGTTTTTTCACAATACAATGTGATTAGTAGTACATCTATTTTGGCTTTTTCTGTTGCTCTCTGCTAAAGATGGACATGATTAGCTGATTGGTGAAAGGGTGTGTAAAAAGGCACAGGGAAATAAGGCATCATAAAGAGTCATTAACACCCCAGAAGTGATGCATTTTCATCAGATCATCTTCCAAACTGCCAAGGAGGTAAAAAGAAATGACCCAAGGAGGACTTAGAGGGAGGATACATAAAATCAATGGATCAAGCACAGGTGAGTTTCCCAGGTGACACGTCTTCATGGGTGCTCTAAGTAAATTCTGAGATGACAAAGGACAGCAGATATGATAACTGTTTGTATTTAGAGAAAAGTTATTAGGAGAAAAACATGAGAGAAAGGCACAATTTCTCCTACAAAATGACTTGGTAAGGATGGAACTGCCTATATCCCAATTCAACATATTGCCCTCAAATTTAGACACCATCCAACTAAGCCATGCTCAGGCATAAGGGAATCTCTTAAAGGTTAAAAGAAATGGGAGTCATGAAGTCTAGAGTCACATTGCAGATGTTGTACCATACATTTTCTGTGTCCTCTTGGACAAGTTCTCCTTGGTCCATTTTCCTAATCTGAAAGTCATGGAGTTTGTACTAAATCCCTAGGAACCCTACTCTCTGTCTCTGTCTCTAAGACTATTTTAGTTGTTAGGATAACCTCTATAGAGTTAATAAAAAATAAAACCTATTCACAAATGGCAAGAAGTCTCCTCTGAATTTTCAAATGCAAAGTAGTTCCTTAATAAGTGGGGGTAGAAATAATATTGCTATTTTAGTACTATGAAATATCAGCTCAGAAATCCAAAAGCACTCATTTTCACCTACTTGGATTTATTCTCAACCAGAGATGGACCTTAAGATACCATGACTTCGGTTTGAGAGTAGCCAAGATGGCCGAATAGGAACAGCTCCAAAGAGCAGTTCCCAGCGAGAGTCACTCCGCATTTCCAACTGCGGTACCAGGTACATGTCAATGGGTCTGGTTGGACAGCGGGTGTAGCCCAAGGAGAGTGAGCTAAGGCAGGTTGGGGCACTGTCTTATCTGGGAAGTGCAGTGAACCAGAGGACGCCCCCTCCCACCCAACAGAGGCCATCAGGGGCTTTTCCAGCCATTCCAGCACTCCAGTTCAGATACCATGCTTTTTGTGGCCCACAGACCAGGAGATTCCCAGGGCTAAAAAGCGCTATGGGTTTCCAGCATGGCTGTTTCAGCAGGCACCATGGGTTTTCCAGCACAAAAATCTGGGCAGCCATTTTAACTGGTGCCTGAAATGCCTGGGAGACAGAACTGCCCATTACCTGAAAAAGAGGGTGCTAAAAGCAGGGATCCAGGAGATATAGCTCAACAGGTCCCACCCCCAAAAAAACCAGCCATTTGAAACACACTGGCTTGAGACTTTTACAGCCAGTACAGCAGTTTAAGCTTGACACAGTGAGTCAAGCTCCATGGAGGGAGGGGTGTCCATCATTATCAAGGCCGTCTGCCATTACTGAGGCAGTCCGCCACTACCGAGGCAATCCATCATTACTGAAGCAATCTGCCATTACCGAGGCAATCCGCTATTACTGAGGCAGTCTGCCACACCGAGGCAGTTCTAACTTTACCTGTGTAAACAAAACCATAAGGAAGTTTACACAGCAGCTGGGCAGAGCCCATGGCACCTCAGCAATGCCTCTGGGGGCAGACTGTGACTAGACTCCTTCCTTGCTGGGCAAGGCATCTCTGAAAAAAGGCAGCAGCATGTCAAGAACTTATAAATAGAGCCCCGCCTTCCCGGGACAGAGCACCTGGGAAAGGAGGTGGTTGTGAGTTCTGTGGCAACAGACTTAAATGTCCCTGCTCAACAGTTCTGAACAGAACAATGGAGCTCCAAGCACAGCACCTGAGCTCTGATAAAGGACAGACTGCCTCCTCAAGCAGCTTCCTGACCCCTGTATATCCAAAGAGGCACCTCATAAAGAAGAGTTCTGGCTGACATCTGGCAGGTCCCCTTCTGGGACAAAGATACCAAAGGAAGGAACAGGCAGCAACCCTTATTGTTCTGCAGCCCCTATGGGTGATTCTCTAGCAAGCAGGATCTGGAGTTGACCTCCAGCAGTCCTGCAGCAGAGGGGCTTGACTGTTAGAAGGAAAACTAAAAAACAAAAAGAAATAGCTTCAACATCAACAGAAAGGATGTCTACTCAGAGACACCATCCAAAAGTCACCAACTTCAAAGATCAAAGGTAGATGAATCGATGAATATAGGAAGAAACCAACATAAAAAGCATGAAATCACCAAAACCAGAATGCCTCTACTCCTCCAAGAGATCGTAACTCCTCATCAGCAAGGAAACAAAACTAGATGGAGAATGAGTGTGACAAATTGATAGAAGCAGGCTTCAGAAGGTGGGTAATAACAAACTTCTTAGCTAAAGGAGTATTTTCTAACCCAAATGCAAAGAAACTAAGAACCTTGAAAAAAGGTTAGATGAAATGCTAACTAGAATAACCAGCTTAGAGAAGAACATAAACGACTTGATGGAGCCAAAAAACACAGCATGAGAACTTCATGAAGCATACACAAACTTCAATAGCCGAATCAATCAAGCAAAAGAGAGGATATCAGAGATTGAAGATCAACTCAATGAAATAAAATGAGAAGGCAAGATTAGAGAAAAAAGAGTGAAAAGAAATGAACAAAGCCTCCAAGAAATATGGGATTATGTGGGAAGACCTCATCTACATTTGATTAATGTACCTGAATGTGATGGGGAGAATGAATCCAAGCTGGAGAACACTTTTCAGGATATTATCCAGGGGAACTTTCCCAACCTAGAAAGGCAGGTCAACACTAAAATTCAAGAAATACAGAGAACACTGCAAAGACAATCCTCAGAAGAGCAACCCCAAGGCACATAATCATTAGATTCACCAGGGTTGAAATGAAGGAAAAAATGCTAAGGGCAGCCAGAGAGAAAGGTTGGGTTACCCACAAAGCGAAGCCCATCAGACTCACAGCAGATCTCTCAGCAGAAACCCTACAAGCCAGAAGAGAGAGGGGACTGATATTCAACATTCTTAAAGAAAAGAACTTTCAACCTAGAATTTCATATCCAGCAAAACTAAGCTTCATAAATGAAGGAGAAATAAAATCCTTTATGGACAAGCAATTGCTGAAAGATTTCATCACTACCAGGCCTGCCTTGCAAGAGCTCCTGAAAGAAGCACTAAACATAGAAAGGAACAACCAGTACCAGCCACTCCAAAAATGTACCAAATGGTAAAGAGCATTGACACAATGAAGAAACTGCATAAACTCACACACAAAACAACCAGCTAGCATCAAAATGGCAGGATCAAATCCACACATAACAATATTAACCTTAAATGTAAATAGACTAAATGCCCCAATCAAAAGACACAAACTGGCAAATTGGATAAAAAGTCAAGACCCATCAGTGTGCTATATTCAGAAGACCCATCTTATGTGCAAAGACACACATAGGCTCAAAATAAAGAGATGAAGGAAGATATACCAAGCAAATGGAGACAAAAAAAAAAGCAGGGATTGTAATCCTAGTATCTGATAAAAAGGACTTTAAACCAACAAAGATCAAAATAGACAAAGAAGGGCATTATCTAATGGTAAGAAGGACCAATGCAACAAGAAGAGCTAATTATCCTAAATATATATGCACCCGATAGAGGAGCACCCAGATACATAAAGCAAGTTCTTAACAACCTACAAAGAGACTTAGACTCCATCAAAATAATAGTGGGAGACTTTAACACTCCACTGTCAATATTAGACAGAACAACAAGACAGAAAATTAACAGGGATATCCAGGACTTGAACTCAGTCCAGACTGAGTAGATTGCACTTACTCTAAAATTGACCACATAACTGGAAGTAAATCACTCCTCAGGAAATGCAAAAGAATAGAAATCATAACAACCAGTCTCTCAGACCATAGTGTAATCAAATTAGAACTCAGTATTAAGAAACTCACCGCATATTCTCACTCATAGGTGGGTGATGAAAAATGAGAACACATGGACACAGAAAGGGGAGTACTAAACACTGGGGTCTATTGGGGGGAAAAGGGGAGGGCCAGTGGGAGGGGGAGGTGGGGAGGGATAACCTGGGGAGAAATGCCAAATGTGGGTGAAGGGGAGAAGAAAAGCAAAGCACACTGCCATGTGTGTACCTACGCAACTGTCTTGCATGCTCTGCTCATGTACCCCAAAACCTATAATCCAATAAAAAATTAAAAAAAAAAAAAAAAAAAGAAACTCACTCAAAATCACACAACTACATGGAAACTGAACAACCTGCTCCTGAATGACTACTGGATAAATAATGAAGGCAGAAATAAAGATGTTCTTTGAAACCAATGAGAATGAAGACACAATGTACCAGAATCTCTGGGACACATTTAAAGCAGTGTCCAGAGGGAAATTTATAGCACTAAATGCCCATATGAGAAGTGAGGAAAGATCTAAAATCGACATCCGATCATCAAAATTAAAAGAGCTAGAAGAGCAAGATCAAACTAATTCAAAAGGTAGCAGATGACAAGAAATAACTAAGATCAGAGCAGAACTGAAGGAGATAGAAACACAAAAAAAAAACATCAAAAAGTCAATAAATCCAGGAGCTGGTTTTTTGAAAAGGTCAATAATATAGATAGACCGCTAGCCAGACTAATAAAAAAGAAAAGAGAGATGAATCGAATAGATGCAATAAGAAATGAAAAAGGGGATATCACTACTCATTTCACAGAAATACAAACTACTATCAGAGATTACCACAAACAACTCTATACACATAAACCAGTAAATCTAGAAGAAATGGATAAATTCCTGGACACTTACACCCTCCCAAGACTAAACCAGGAAGAAGGTGAATCCCTGAATAGGCTAACAACAAGGTCTGAAGTAGATGCAGCAATTAATAGCCTACCAACCAAAGAAAGTCCAGGTCCAGATGGGTTTACAGCTGAATTCTATCAGAGGTACAAAGAGAGGCTGGTACCATTCCTTCTGAAACTATTCCAAACAATATAAAAAGAGGGAATTCTCCGTAATTCATCTTATGAGGCCAACATCATCCTGACACCAAAACCTGGCAGAGACATAACTAAAAAAGAAAATATCAGGCCAATATCCATGATGAACATTGATGTGAAAATCTGCAATAAAATTCTGGCAAACCGAATGCAACAGCACATCAAAAAGCTTATCCATCACAATCAAGTAGGCTTCATTCCGGGGATGCAAGGCTGGTTCAACATATGCAAATCTATAAATGTAATCGATCACATAAACAGAACCAAAGACAAAAACCACATGATCATCTCAATAGCTGCAGAGAAGGCCTTCAACAAAATTCAACAGCCATTTATGCTAAAAACTCTTAATATACTAGGTATCGATGGAACGTATCCAAAATAATAAAAGTTATTTATGACAAACCCATAGCCAATATAATACTAAATGGGGAAAAACTGGAAGCATTCCTGTTGAAAACTGGCACTAGGCAAGGGTGTCCTCTCTCACCATTCCTATTTAACATAGTATTGGAAATTCTAGCCAGAGTAATAAGGCAAGAAAAGGAAATAAAGGGTATTCAATTAGGAAAAGAGGAAGTCAAATTGTCTCTATTTGCAGATGACATAATTGTATATTTAGAAGACCCCATTGTCTCAGCCCAAAATCTCCTTAAGCTGACAAGCAACTTCAGCAAAGTCTCCAGACACAAAATCAATGTGCAAAAATCACAAGCATTCCTATATACCAATAACAGACAGCCAAATCATGAGCAAACTCCCATTCACAATTGCTAAAAAGAGAATAAAATACCTATGAATACAACTAACAAAGGACATGAAGGACCTCTCCAAGGAGAACTGCAAACCACTGCTCAAGAAAATAAGAGTGGACACAAATAGATGGAAAAACATTCCATGCTCATAGTTAGGAAGAATCAATACTGTGAAAACGGCCATACTGCCCAAAGTAATTTATAGATTCAATGCTATCCCCATCAAACTACCATTGACCTTCTTCACACAACTGGAAAAAAACACCTTAAACTTCATATGGCACCAAAAAAAAAGAGCCCACAAAGCCAAGACCATCCTAAGCAAAACAAAACAAAACAAAACAAAACAAACAAACAAACAAACAAACAAACAAACAAAGCTGGAGGCATCATGCTATCTGACTTCAAACTATACTACAAGGCTACAGTAACCAAAACAGCATGGTACTGGTACCAAAACAGAGATATAGACCAATGGTTAAGAACGGAGACCTCAGAAGTAACGCTACACATCTACAACCATCTGATCTTTGACAAACCTGACAAAAACAAGCAATGGGGAAAGGATTACTGTTTAATAAATGGTGTTGGGAAAACTGGCTAGCCATGTGCAGAAAACTGAAACTGGACCCCTTCCTTACACCTTATACAAAAATTAACTCCAGATGGATTAAAGATTTAAACCTAAGACCTAACACCATAAAAAACCTAGAAGAAAACCTAGGCAATACCGTTCAGGATATAGGCATAGGTGAGGACTTCATGAATAAAACACCAAAAGCAATGGCAACAAAAGCCAAAATAGACAAATGGGACCTAATTAAACTTAAGAGCTTCTGCACAGCAGAAGTAACAATCATTAGAGTGAACCAGCAACCAACAGAATGGGAAAAAATTTCTGCAAGCTACCTCTCTGACAAAGGGCTTATATCCAGAATCTACAAAGAACTAAAACAAATACACAAGAAAAAACAACCCCATTCAAAAGTGGGTGAAAGATATGAACAGACACTTTTCAAAAGAAGACATTTTTGCAGCCAACCAACATATGAAAAAATGCTCATCATCACTGGTCTTTAGAGAAATGCAAATAAAAACCACATTGAGATACCATCTCATGCCAGTTAGAATGGCAATCATTAAAAAATTTGGAGACAACAGATGCTGGAGAGGATGTGGAGAAATATGAACACTTTTACACTGTTGGTGGAAGTGTAAATTAGTTCAACCATTGCAGAAGACAGTGTGGCAATTCCTCAAGGATCTAGAAATAGAAATACCATTTGGCCCAGCAATCCCATTACTGGGTACATACCCAAAGGATGATAAATTCTTCTATTATAGACACATGCACATGTATGTCCATTGCAGCACTGTTTACAATAGTAAAAACTTGGAACCAACCCAAATGCCCATCAATGATAGACTGGATAAGAAAAATGTGGCACATATACACCATGGAATACTTTGCAGCCATAAAAAAGGATGAGTTCATGTCCTTTACAGGGATATGGATGAATCTGGAAACCATCATTCTCAGCAAACTGACACAAGAACAGAAAACCAAACACTGAATGTTCTCACTCATAGGTGGATGTTGAACAGTTAGAACACATGGACCCAGGAAGAGGAGCATCATACAGCAGGACCTGTTGGGGGTTGTGGGGCTAGGGGAGGAGTAACAGGGGTGGGGGGATTGGGGAGGGATAACATTAGGAGAAATACCTAACGTAGGTGACAGGGGAAGGAGGCAAGAAGCCACCATGGCATGGCATGTGTGTACCTATGTTAACAATCCTGCAAGATCTATATATGTATCCCAGAACTTAAAGTATATATAAAAAACATTTAACCTAGAAGAAGCTAAGCATATGTCTGATTACTGAATGTAACAAAATACAAAAGAAATAGGCAAATTTCCATTTATGATAGTGAGGTATAAACACTTTGTTCTGATACAAATATGCCATGATTTCCTAGGGATAAAGCTGTCTGAGAAAATGGAGTTCAGAGGCTAATTTCAAAGCTTCCAGAGGATGGCTTTAACCCCAATGAACTGCACTCCTGCACACTGTCCAAGACCCTCTGGGTACTGCACATGTCCAAATCACAGAAGAGCACAGTTTCCAAGGAGATCAGAGAGGAGAGAGAATTCTCGGCTTAGAGGAGCCAGAATGTGCCACCATGGGTTTTTTGGAAAGAAGGTAGATTTTAGGCATTTAATACCCCTATTCTGCTATTTTCACAAAGTGAAACTCAATTAAGTATTTGTATTATTGGCATTTTATTAAAAGCCTGTGGTTAATTCAGTCCAGGCTTATGGACAAATTATGCAACAGGGTTTTGAAATGTACTAATACTTTATCAGTCACATATACACTTTTCTAAGGCTGAAATTTACCACATTTTGCCCATCTGGGTTTTGGGCCTAAATAGAAGGATTATTTACATGCTAACTGGTTTACTTTTATTAAGGTTCTGTGCTTGGTTGATGAGATATAAGGAACTACACTGGGTGTTATCACTGAACAGTATCTAGTAGCCACTGCTATTAGTTCATGCAATGGTTTGCATATGTCACCCAAAAGTTCATGTGTTGAGAACTTAATCCCCAATGACACATTACTGGAAGGCAAGGTCTAATATGAAGTAATTAAATCATAGAGATTCTGCCCTCATGAATGGATTAATATTATCACAGGAATAGGTTAATTATCTTAAAAATGCGTATGTTATAAAAAGGAGTTTTGTCCCCTCTTGCTCTCTTGCCTTCACCATCTCTTGCCTTTCCAACTTCTGCCATGGGATGATGCAGCACAAAGGTCCTTGCCCGACGCTGGTGCCATGCTCTTGAAATTCCATCTCCAGAACTCTGATCTAATTTCTGTTCAATATAATTACTCATTCTATGGTATTCTGTTATAGCAGCATAAAACAGACTAAGACACCCACCTTCCACCCCTTTGCCTACCTTCAAGTCACCCAAGATGTTTGCATCATTCTGCAGGCAGAATGATGGTAATTTTAACAGACCCTCTACTTTTATAGAGATAACTTCCAGTGCAGCTAATTTTATCAGTTATTTTCATCACTATTCTTTAGTATGCTATGGAGCAAAGTAGCAAGGGTGTGTCAGGCAGAAGTTAGTCAACCTAAATTATAAAAACCAACTTTTAAATTACTGTCAGCATTACTGATAATTTAAAAATGAATGATTTCAGGGAAGTCTGCTAGACTTTTGAACTGAACTCCCTCCCTGGCCTACGAAAGATCAGTTTTCAGTTGACATTGTATCCCCACCAGACATTGCCTTTCAGCATCATACATTTCCTTTTCCCCTTTCTTCATTCTGATTTTCTGTCCATTTATGAAAGGTACCATATAATTTCCTCTTACTATAACTGCCTCCTATCTAACCCTGACTCCCCTCCCTCTTTGTCTGTTTTCCTCTGTCTTCTGCTCACCTCTGATCAACTCACCCCAGCATTTATCTTCATCACAACCTTTATCTTACAGGAAATAGGAGAGAGGAAAGCAAGTGATTTCCACTTATGATAGTAAGGAAAGCAGGTGATTCCCTGAAAGCAGGGAATCACCATGATGAGTTCAAATGTTTTAAAATAACTTTGAGCTGCATGGCAAAGAACAAAAGGAGTATGGAAAAGACCAGAAGAAAAAAAAATCAAGGGGGAAATAGTGAGGGCCAGGATTAAGGCAGTAATAGCAGTAAAGGCAAGGTAGGAACAGAATTTTTAAAAAATATGCTGAAAATAGACTGAATAGGATGTGATATCTGACTGTAGGAATAGTGATAAAGGAGAGAGAATGAAAAATAACTTGAAGTTTTGTAGCTGTGCTGATAGATAAATATGGTTCTCTTAATAGAAACAAGAAACTAAAACCAAAAAATCAAGTATGAGGGAGACAATGTGTTCATATTTGGAAATGTTGAGCCACATTCAGGGGTAAGGTTCAATGTGCCAATAACAATTGGTATTCTAAAAGGGCAGTAAACTTTCTAGATTTCTTTTTTTTTTTTTTGAGATGGAGTTTCGCTCTTGTTGCTGAGGCTGGAGTGCAATGGCACAATCCCAGCTCACTGCAACCTCCGCCTACCAGGTTCAAATGAGTCTCCTGCCTCAGCCTCCCAGGCAGCTCGGATTACAGGTATGTGCCACCATGCCTAGATAATTTTGTATTTTTAGTAGAGACAGAGTTTTTCCATGTTGGTCAGGCTGGTCTCGAATTTCCAACCTCAGGTGATCTGCCTACCTTGGCCTCCCAATGTGCTGGGATTATAGGCATGGGCCACCATGCCCAGCCAAACTTCTAGATTTAAAGAAGATCAAGGTTAGCAAAATCCTCCAACCACTTTTTTCTTTACTTATTCCTTCATTTTACCAAAATAAAATATGTGTTGAGAAGCCACTGCATGCCAAGTCCTGAAATAGCCATTAGAGGTGGGAAAAAGGAAAAGAGAAAAGAGAGTGAACAGAGCCCCTACTCTCAGAGCATTTGCACATTATGGTGGGTGATGACACCAAAGTGTTGGGATGAGGGGAGTGTTACCAAAGCAGTCTTCGTGGAAGAAGTGACATTTATTGGGAATAAGACAGTTCCTTTTCAAGCTCATTAATCAACCTAACACCTGCAGAGGGACTACATGCTTCTTGCTTGTTGCCTTCACAGTCTGTATGTCTGTGGTTCCAGGCCAGCTATAATGTAGATTCCCCCAACAAAACACGACCACAGACTTGACTCTACTGTGCTCATTTTCACTTTCTTTCTGTGGAAGTAAAGCTGTTACTTCTTTGTGGAAAAACTTTTGTTAATCTTCTAACTTTTAAAATATCTTGGTAACAAAGTATTTATGAACAAACTCTTAGAATTCTAGACAACATCATGGCAGAAGTGAAAGTTTAATTCACTTAAAATTATAAGATTATAGAAATCTTATAATTGCTCTGATATTGTCCATCTACCATCTGGGAGAAGGTGCTACTCCCAAAAAATACAGAGTGAAGTATCTTGGCAGAGAGAAGGGTACTTAAATTCAGGCCAGCCCATCAATTCCACTCCAAGATATTTACTCAAAAGAAATGAAAACATTAAGTCTGCAGAAAGACTAGTATAAGAATGTTCACAAGCCAGGTGCGGGGGCTCATGCCTATAATCCCAGCACTTTGGGAGGCCGAGACGGGTGAATCACAAGGTCAAGAGAGCGAGACCATCCTGGTCAACATGGTGAAACCCTGTCTCTACTAAAAATACAAAAATTGGTTGGGCATGGTGACGCGTGCCTATAGTCCCAGCTACTCGGGAGGCTGAGCCAGGAGAATTGCTTGAACCCAAGAGATGGAGGTTGCGGTGAGCCAAGATTGCACCACTGCACTCCAGCAACTGGGTAAAAAGAGCGAAACTCCATCTCAAAAAAAAAAAATGTTCACAAAAGCTTTATACACAATAATCAAAAACTAGAAACCACCCACATGTCCATCAATTGCTGAAGGAATAAATGGTCATATATCCATACAATGAAATATTACTCGGGGATATAAAGAAAGAAACAACTAAATCAACAACATGGACGAATCTCAAAAGGATTATGCTGAGTAAAATAAGCCTGACAGAAAATGACTACAAATTATATTATTTCACTTATATATGAAATTAAAAAAAAAAAAGCAACACACTATAGCTCTAGAAAGGAGATTACTGGCTGCCAGCAGCAGGGTGGTAGAGCTGGAGATGGACTACAAAGGAGCTCAAGGGAAACTTTGGGGTGGTAGAAATATTATGTATTATAATTTTGATAGTGGTTACATCATATATTTTCCAAACTTATCAAACTGTACATTAGATTGGTTGATTTACTTTATATGTTATTCTTGAATTCAGCCAATTTTTAAAAATAAAAAGAATGAGTTAGGCTGAACTGACAAATAGGCCCAAGCTCTCCCAACCAGAAGATGTTAGTGACCCTCAGGAAGCTGTCAGAGCCAGCACTATCTCAGCCCTCTGGTTCTCAAGAACTCCTCAGCCTATATGCTTTGGCTTCAGATTCTGAGACTCCCTAGCTGCTACAGACTAAGGATCCCAATACCTCACTCTCACCCTGCCACCCACCTGCCCAAAACCTCAGGCCAGAATCATCCTGCCCACCCAGACAGTAATAGTATTATAATCCTAAACCCTTCAAGCCCTGGGCTAGCTACCTGATGATGACAAAACTTTATCCTGGAACTAATGACTGGGGAAAATGCCTGGTAAGGATTGTACTTTAAGGCGTCTAACTATTTAGCATCTTAAATACAGACTCTTGGCTCTTCTGTTATCAGTTTCCTAAAAGGACAAGGAGCTGGGCTTGTCTGTTTGAAACCACAGTTTCTCTACAGCTGTCTGACTCCCTGTGACTCTACTGAGTTGTTTTCTATCATCCCTGTGGCACAAGCCATGACTGATGCTCACATCCTTGAAGCAGGTGACTTGGGAAGAGGGAAAAGAGTCCTGAGTTTAAAATGAATCTTCACTGCAGTAGAGCCCTCAAGTCTGGGGGAAATCCTGAGTCCTGAGTCTCTCAGTCCTGAGTCTGGGAGAAGTCATGTGCAGAAGACTTGTTTCTCCATCACGGAACACCATCACTATTCACTCTTTCCTTCATCTCACTGATGCCATCAAACAAAATACAAAATTTTGAAATTTCTGAATAGCATTTTAAGTTCCATTTTTAGAATGTCAATTGCTAATGTATGAGATTTGTACCAGAAACCTTATAAAAAGTGTTTATTGCACACTTGATGCCATACAAAGTAAACTTACATTCACTGAGCTGTGATGTGCCAAACACTCGACAAAGCTATTTGATGTGCCTTACCTAATCTCATCCTCACAATAATTCTGTTAATTACTTGCATACCATCCCTTTATTTGCAGATAAATTCATAAGCTCTGGAAACTGCTCATAAACTGTGGTTTAATGCTTGGTTAAATATTCACAAGGTGCTGGGTTTGAATTCCTTCTTAGTGACCTACTAGACCTTGGGTAAATGAGTTTCCCTCTAGGTTTGTTTCCTCACCTATAAAATGAAGAAAATTGATGTGATTTAGATCTGCATCCCTGCCCAAATCTCATGTGGAATTGTAAACCCCAATGTTGGAGGTGAGGCCTGGTGAGAGGTGATTGGATCAAATAGGCTGTTTCTCATGAATGATTTAGCACCATCCACTTAGTGCTGTTCTAGTGTTAGTGAGTTCTCATGAAATCTGGTGGTTTAAAAGTATGTGGCACCTCCCCTCCCCTTCGCTCCTGCTCCTACCATGTAAGACACCTCACTCCCCCTTTGCCTTCTGCCATGATTGAAAGCTCCCTGAAGCCTTCTCAGAAGCAGATGTCACCATGCTTCCTGTACAGCCTGCAGAACTGTGAGCCAATTAAACCTCTTATAAATTACTCAGTCTTGGGTATTTCTTTATAGCAATGCAATAATAGACTAATACAGGAAATACATCACAATTCACTGAGCTTTGAAAGGATAAAATAGAAAACTGACACATAAGCACAATAAGTATTAATTATTGGTTTTATCTCAAATGCCAGGCTGACTTCAAATGGAATAAATACAACACACATGGACAAATACCACTCTCAACTGTTCCGAGGTTCAATTTCCACACCATGAATCCCATTCTGCCCTTCAATTAGTCTTGCCCTTCTTCAGTCAATGTGGTAAAATTTTTATTTTGTTACCTTTGGATTCAGAGGGTATATGAATGTATTGTGTGAGGCTAAGGTTTGGGCTTCAGTTGAACCCGTCGCCCAAATAGAGAACGTAGTACCCAATAAGTAGTTTTGTTAAACCTTGCTTCCCTCCTTCCCTCCCCCATTTTGGAGTCCCCATTGCCTATTCTTCCAATATTTATGCACACATGTACCCAATAATTAGCTCCCACTTGTAAGTGAGAATATGCTTTTGTTTTAATTCACTTAGGATAATGGCCTTCAGTTGCACCGATGTTGCTGCAAAGGACATGATTTCATTCATTTCTACAGCTATGTAGTATTTCATGGTATATATGTCCCGCATTTTCTTTATCCAGCCCATCATTGATAGGCACCTAGGTTGATTCCATGTCTTTACTATTGTGAATAATGCTGCAATAAACATGTGAGTTCAGGTATCACTTTGGTAGAACAATGAATGTACTTTCCTTTGGGTACATACACAGTAATGAGATGGCTGGGTCAAATGCTAATTCTATTTTCAGTTCTTTGAGAAATCTTCAAACTGCTTTCAACAGGGGTTGAACTAATTTATAGTCCCTCCAACAGCAGGTAAGTGTTCCTTTTTCTCCACAACCTCACCAACATCTGTTATTTTTTGACTTTTTAGTAACAGCCATTCTGACTGGTGTGAGATGGTATACATGGTAAAATTTTGATGAACAAAAATATATATAAAGCTTCTGCCTTCTATGAGTCTATGAGGACCATCTCTGTAGTTTCATGGTCTCAGTTTCCCAATCTCTAATAATTCAAATTAGACCAGAAAACTGTATTCTTAGACAGGCCAGCCATCTCCTTCACTTACCTGTTCTGGATATTTGCTCCCAGTGATCTCTGCTACAGTGTTGAAGGAATCAGCATCTGGGTAGGTCTTTTCCACCATCTTTAGCTGAATGACAATTTTGATCCCACGAGCAGCCATTCTTGACATCATTTCTGCATCTTCCACTGTAATACAGGCTGTTGGAATCTTGGGCACGCCATCCTGATATTCCTGAATACCTGTGTGAGGACTTGAGAGAAAAAGCCACCAGGTTGCCTTGAAAGTGGAAATAGATCAAAAGAGTTTTTAAAAAGCACCTGTATATTGACATTTGATTTCCACTCATCTTTCTTTGCATATGGGAATCAGGAAAGGTGGTAGTATTAATTTATTTGCTTTTGATGTGAATGTAATTTTTATTTTTTGTTAAGAATAAATTAGAAACTTCAATTTAATAATCATCTCATTGAAAACATACATAAATTATTTGATAATTTGGATGATCCTTCAAAGTTGCAAATTGCCACCAACTCTGAAGGACATTAGCAGTGCCATCATGATCAAAAGGTACAAGGAGACAAGGGAACTCTGGAGTTTGTCAAGGTTGCAGACTAGAAGATCCACATGTCTGGAATAAAACTGACCCAGACACATTTAGCTCTGTGGTCACTGCCTACCAGTGGGCCTACTCTCTTCCTACCCAAACACAGAGGTCTAAATATATAACTCTACATTGGTTGCAGAACACCACGCAGGAAAAGTGCAATGTCTGGGAATATATTCATATTCTCACGAAGAAAAGTTGCTGAATAAACACAGCCCCTTGATTTTACTGGCATAAGAGAAAAAAAACTATTATAACTTTGGCACTAAAGGAGAAATACTATCCCAACAGCAGATTTTTTCCTCCTAATTTCTAGATGCTTCTTACATTACTAGAAGCACTTACAATTGAAGCTAATATTAATCTCCTGTTGATTCAACCTCTGTATCTACTAATGAAATTTATCAAAGTCATTTTCTAAAATTGTTCTTTCAAACTGGTCCTTTTTACCCCTGAGATATGGCTCCAAACTGTCCTGCACCAGTGCTCTCAGGACCAAACTGCCACAACTTCCAAGTGTATGCCACAGTCCATTCCTATCTTCTGTTAAAGCATAGGCTAAGAACTTCCCTTTTGAAAACTGTTTTTTTCTTTTCATATTTCTGTATTTGCTTCAGGTCACATATTTACAGAACAACTTCCCTCCCCCTTTCACTCACAACACATTTCTCTCCTTCGGAGGATATCTTGGTGTTTATCTCCTACAGAAGCAACTCTAGTCTCCACATGCACAAACACAATGATGCAGTCTTATCTCTAACTACATTCTTGGTGTGACTGTATTATTGTAACCATATTTCAGGTGACTATTTACTTAGAGAAACTGCAAAGTAGAATGTTTAAAAACAGGTTTGGAGCAAGACTGCTTGGGTCCAAATCTGGACTTACTGCTAATTGGCCTAGGGCAAGTTACCCACATCTTTGTTTCAGGGACATCATCTATAAATGTAAGTGATAATAAGACCATTTCATAGAGTTATTTTTCAGAAATAATTAATTTATACAAGTAAATCACTTACCCTGAAACACAATAATCACTCAATGCATTTTAAATATTTATTTTATTAACTTGCCTAGTCAATTATCCCTGCAGAGACTGTCTAATCTCAAATGATTAGTACCAGCTGAGTATACGATCTATGAACATTTCTAAAAAGTGGACTGCAAATTTTATTATTCATCAAAAGAGAGTACAAAGACTTCTCTTCCAAATCCAGAATTTGAATCACAGAGACCCTGAATCTGAACCCTGGGATGCACAGAATCTACTCTAAATTCTGGTTCAGGTTCTGGGGTCACGTAACGTAGGTCAAATTCCAGCTCCTGCATTCTTTGCAACTAAGATTACCTCTTTGTTTCTAAATTCCCTCATTTGTAAAGTGGAGAATAATGTTAGCATTGACCTCATAATATTGCTATGATAAATAAAAGAGACAGTATACATAAAGGATTTAGACAGTGTTTGGCACATAGTAATTACTTAGTAAACATTAGTTGTTATTACTTCTTCAGTGCTAATTTTTCCCAGTGAGTTAGTGGAGTGATTAATGACCAAAAATTACCTTGCAACACGTAGGAAGACAATCTAAATATTTATTATTCATATTACCTTACGTGATGTCTGGGATTCAACAAACTCTCCTTGTTCTCAGACTCTTACTCAAGAGAAGGTCAGTATAACACTTCTTAACAGGCTCTTTTAAGTAATGTTTTAGACAGATTTGTACTTGTAGGCTACAGGTAAGATTTCTTGAAGTGGGGACAGTGAGATGGGCATGCATCCATAACTCAACTGATGAAATGGCACCAAAAGGCATCTTTTAATCTTAATTTATGAAAACTTTTAATTTGTTTTTGCAACTAAGCATGTCTTCCAGTGGTGGAGCATCTATCATTGTTTTATAGGAGGGAAAATGGAGACTCAGTTTTATTTAAAATCCTGTACTTTTACTGTAGTAAAATTATTCCAAAGGGACCAATCAGCATAAACACCACCTTTCTGTCGCTATTTACAAGCCCCATCTGCAGTTTAATAAAAGCAAAGAATAAACTACCAAGGAAGCCATACAAAAATCAAAATAATATCTAAACATTAATAACAATCCTCTACAAACTCTTCCAAAAAAATAGAAGAGGAGGGAACCCTTCCCAACTCATCCTACAAGGTCACCATTACTGTCATCAAAACCAGACAAAGATACCACAAGAAAACTACAGACCAAAAATCCCTTATAAACATAGATGCAAAAATTTCTCAACAAAATACCAGTAAACAAAACCAGCAACATATAAAAAGGATTATATACAAATGGGATTTATCCCAGGAATACAAAGTTGATTTAATATCCAAAAATCAATTGATGTAATATATCATATTAATATAATAAAGGTAGGTGCCACATGATTATCTCAGTAGATGCTGAAAAAGTATTTCACAAAATCTAACACATTTTTATGATAAAATCACTAATTAAACTAATGAAAGAGAACTTCCTCAATCAAATAAAAAGCATCTACAAATATCCCACAGCTAACATCACACATAATGGAGAAAGACTGAATGCTTTTCCCCTGAGATCAGGAATAAGACAAGCATGTTTGTCTCCCCACTCCTAATCAACATTTTACTGGAGATTCTAACCAGGGGAATGAAATAAGAAAAAAGAAATTTAAGAGAAATTTCTATACTGAAAAAGAAGAAGTAAAGTATCTCTTTTCACAGATGATATAATATTTTTCTTGATTAAGTAAATATTTTTAATAAAATCTTATTCTAATTCTTTAGTTTTGTATTAATGTATTTCTAATATCAAAGCTAAATTTCTAGAAAGAGTGACATGATCTTATACCTAGAAAATCCTAAGGTACAGACACACACACACACACACACACCATACACACCTATTAGAACTAATTAAGAAGTTTGTCAAGATTACTGGATAAAAGATCACTATACACAAACCAATTGTACAGCCGCAATAAACAATGCAAAAGCAAAACAATAGCAAAGAGTAATCTGAATATTAAATTAACTGAACAGTCCATGTAATTTATAATAAAAACTATAAAATTTATATTGTTATAATAATTAAAGATCTAAATAAATGAAAAGATGTCCATTGTCTATAAAGTAAAAGACTTAATATTGATACCATGGCAATACCTCCCAAGTTGATCTACAGATTTAATGTAATCTCTATCAAAATTCCAGCTGCTTTAAAAAAAAAAAGAAATTGACAAGCTGATTATAAAATTAATATGGAAAAGCATTCAAAATAACCAAAACAAGTTAGAAAAAATAGAACAAAGTTGAAGAACTCATACTTCCATATTTTAAAACTTACCATAAAACGGTAGTAATCAAGATAGCATGGTACTGGTATAAGAATAGATATATAAACCAATAGAGTAGAATTGAGAGTCCAGAGATAAACCCTTATAGGAATGGTCAATTTATTTTCAACAAAGATATCTAGAGAGTTGAATAGAAGAGTATTTTCAACAAATGTTTCTGGGCCAACCAGACATCCACATGCAAAAGAATAAAGTTACATCATGCCATATATAAAAATTATTTCAAAATGAATCATATTCTTATATGTAATAGCTAAAACTATAAAACTTCATGACTTTGGGAAAGAAAATTGTTTCTTAGAGACACCAAAATCACAAGAAACAAAATTAAAAAATAGATAAATTGAACCATCAAAGTGTTAAAATTTTGTGCTTCAGAGGACACCATCGAAAAGTAAAAAGCCAACCCACAGAATGGGAGAAAACTTTGGCAAATCATATATCTGACAAGGTGCTTGTATCTAAGATATATGAAAATTTTTAACAATTCAATAATTTTAAAATCCAATTATAAAAATGGGCGAAGAATTTGAATAGACATTTCTCCAAAGAAGATATATAAATAGATTATGATAACATGAAAAGATGCTGAACATGATTAGCCATAAGGAAAATGCAAATCAAAATCTCAATGAGATGTCACTTTCCGTCTAGTAGGATGGCTATTATCAAAAAGAGATAAAAACAATCATTGGGGAGGATTTAGAAAAATTTGAATCATTGTACATTGCTGGTGGAAATGTGAAATGGTTTAATTACTCTAGAAAACAATTTGACAGTTCTTCAAAAAGTTAAACATGTACTTATCACATGGGCCAGCAATTCTACTCCTTGGTATATACTCAAGAGAAATGAAAATATATGCCCACAAGAGAAAAATTGCACTTAAATATTCATAGCAGCATTATTCTTAATAGTCAAAAGGTAGAAAAAAACCTTAATATCAACTGATAAATGTGCAAAAAAAGTACTATATCCATATAATGAAATACTACTCAGCAATACAAAATGACATTCTGATACATGCTACAACATGAACTTCGAAAACATTATTCTAAGTGAAAGAAGCTAGTCAAAAAAGACCATATATTGCAAGATTCCATTTACATGAAATGCCCAGAACAGGTATATCTATATAGAAACTAAATTAAATAAAATAAATTTTAGGTTTTAGATAGAAAGTAAATTTTAGGTTGCCCCGGGCTGGTGGAGGAGAGGGGAATATTAATAGATAAGAGGTTTCTTTTGGGAATGATGAAATGTCCTAAAATTAGACAGTGATGGTGGTTGCACAATTCTGTAAATATACTAAAAACCATGGAGTTGCACAAGTAAATTTTATTGTGTCTGAATAGTATCCCAAATAAAACCTCTATTATAAAAATCAAAATAAGAATCCTAAAGTACCAATTTTCCTTTAAAGAGAGAATCCTAGTATCTTTCTTTTAAAAATTATACTTCCATAGATCTAGCTTATGAGATGTATAAAAGCAACGCCTGCTGCTGTCTGTGCTTGCAAGATAGTATACCCCAAACATAAAATGAACATGAACAAATGTAAGTCTTAAATCAGTTTTTCAAATTTCATTAAAGTTTTGTGTATCTTATACAAAGTGACATCATTTGAAGCCAGCTGAATATTTTCCTTTGAGCTACATAAAATAAAAGTAGTGTTTAAATAAATAAGTTTGATTTCCCACCTGATTATCACACATCAAATTCCCTTAATGTTAGGCTGTTCTGACTCGCTTCTTATAAAAGATACCAGACACTCTATGTTTCTTTGAGCATTTCAGAATTTGCAAAGCTTAAATCAATCCTTGAAAGTAAGTGCCAGCTTATATGTCAAATATCCAACCATAGGATAATTATGTATCTCAATGAGAAATATGTAAGTTTGCGCAGGGGCATATAACACATTAACTAAAATAAAAATTATTCACAACAGTTTAAAGCCTTGGAATGTTTCCTAAAACAAGGTCTGGAGGTGGAAATTGTTAAGATTGTGAGCTTTTTAAGCTACAGTCTTTTGTTTCCATAGAGTTTTTTTTTAAAGTTTCTAATTAAAGAACACTTATTTTGCTTATTAGAAAAGCTTATTTGATTTAAAATCAACTTTAAAGTAACTCTTAAAAAATTTACAATTGACTTTATTTTTTTTTAAAAAAACTCTAGCACCTTGAGAGTATAGTTACCTAAGATTTTTATATTGTCATTAACAACAATAAGAGAAAAATCCGTCTCAGAATTTTAAACTGTCATTAACAACACAAAAGCAAAGTTTCATTTACACCATAATTCACAAAGAGAAAGCACTAAAATATTCCCACAAATCTGCTCAAGAGAGAGGAGATGGGACTAACTTTCCTCACTAATTTCTGTGATTCATTTGAAATGGCAGAAGAGAGGCAGGAAAAAGTCAAATTCTTGAATTCTATTCCATATTGACGATAGGCTCCACATGAACAAAACTCAACCGACATGTTTAATATCTCTGTTCACCTGTAGATCTCAGTAAGAACACTACTACAGGGTCAGAAAAATGTAGCTTCTTCCAAAGTACAGGAATGCAACCAACTCCGCAAGAGTGCAAGAAAGAAGGAAGATGGCCAAAATGTTAATGGGAATAAAACTGTTTGATATTTAACATCCACAGCATACAGGAAAGATCTTTGGCTTTTTTCTCTTAAACATAAAAATATAAAGAAGATTCAAAGATATAGGAGGTAAGTGCCTGTGAAATAAAAATAAAAGAAAATTTAAAATAGCTAAAATTTTACACTTAATATTTTGTGAGCTAGAAAGTATTGAATAAATATTAGCTTTTGTGTTTACTGTACATTCTGTAACCCCCAGTAAACATCACAAAACATATGAATTTCCTCGTTTCCTTTCCAATTTCATTTGACTGTATGTTACAATTTCTGCTTACTTGTACATCCTATGGTTTTGTTTTGCTTGATAATCCTGACTAATGCAGCCACCACTAGTCAAATTTTCTTTTCTTTTATTTATATTCCTAATGTTTGCCATGACCAAAACAATAAATCAGTGCATTACATATTTTCAAATTGTAAATATTAAGTCTTTTCTCTCACAGATATATAACTTCCTACCAACTAAGTAAATCTAAATTAAAATTACTATAAGAAGCTATTACACACCTAAATTACAATAAAATCTGGGGAAAAAATACACATACAGGTTTAGTATCCCTAATCCAAAAATCCAGAATCCAAAATGATCTGAAACTTTTTGAGTACCAACATGATGCCACAATGGAGAACTCCACACTTGACTTCCGTGGCCAGTGGCAGTCAAAATGCAGTTAAAATCTTGTTTCATGCACAGAATTATTAAAAATATTTTATGAAATTACCTTTAGGTTATGTGTATAAGGTGTATATCAAACATAAGCGAACTGCATGTTTAAGACTTGGGTCCCATCCCTATGATATCTCATTATGTACATGTAAATATTCCAAAATCTGAAAAAATTCAAAATCCAAAAGTTTCTGGTCCCAAGCATTTATAAGGGATAACCAGTTTGTATATCCAATGCTGGTGGCACTTAAATTAGTTTGATCTTTCTAGAATATGATCTCCCAAAATGTAGCAAACCTATAAAAATTCTGATTTTATATTTGCTATTTTCCTTCGAAGAACAAGCTCCTTGGCAATATCGTAAAACAAGAAAAAATAATTTGTACTAAGATGTTCTCTGCATGCATCTCTATATATATGTTGAAATCTAGAAGAAACCCAGGAGACAAACTTCAGGAGAGGAAGTGGCAAAAGAGAAGACATCTATGACATGTAAATGGATCAAAAGCAGTACATAGAAATGTAGATGAAATAATGTTAAGTTAAAAGAAAATAGCTGAACACAGTACACACAAGATAGAGATTGAACATGAGTTTGCAATAATGTAAACTAAGTTAATATTCACCAGGTTCTTTGAAAAACACGGTCACTCTTTTAAACTGTAATCAAGCAAACTGCAGCATTACCAACAAATAGAGTTAAATTCTTAAAAAATATGTGCCACAGCCTGTGGAAAAAGAAAAACCTGAAAGCAAAGCCTGAAGCTATAACAGTAACAATTTGAGTCCTTGAAATTCTAGCTCCTAGGGATTTGATTACTTGTGGCAAATTATTAGAAGGGTATTGAAATGTACTTTCCTTACACCATCAGTTACATGACATACTTGCAGCTGAATCTCTGTAGTGCTATCCCATCAATGTATAATCTAGGGAGAATTACAAACCTAATATTTTCTTGATGTCAATTGCATATGTGTTCAAGGACTCTTCCAATAAGTCTGTTAATGTTTTAACTGTTTATTCACATTTGTGTACATCTTCTCTGCCTTGAGGCAATAGACACATTAATTTTAGTCTTCTAATCTTTAGAAAAGTTGTATGTGAGATATTTTTCCCACACAATAATATAGAAGGGCACAGAATTAATTCTGAAAACTTCTGGCACCGATAAGAAATCAGAACTTAGTGAATTTAAATGAGGAAAATAATCTATACAAACAGCCTATGTGCATCATTATCAGTATATTTGCTTAAATAACATAATTCTATGAAGTAAGAATGGATGACCTTTGATTTAAAATCTGTGATTTTAAGAGACCTGTGAAGGACTCTTACTGTCCCCATTGTACAGATGACAAAACTGAAACACGGAGAGGCTAAGCCCATGATCTCACAGCTAGAAGTTGACAAAGACAGAACTGAACCCTGGCAATCTGGCTGGAGTCATGCTTTTAACCTCTATAGAATCTATCTGATATTGCCCCTTACCCCTCTAGTGATGATGATGATTACTGTTAATAGCAATAAAAATTATTACTATCTAATGAATATTTATGATATATACTGAGCTAAATAGTTTCATACATGACCTTATTTAATCTGTATATCAATTCTGAGATAGGTGCCAATATACTAATTTCTGAAGTGAACTGACAAACACAGAGACCATGAATGGGTCAAGTGCTCTGGGCAGGAAATGAACTTGAGACCAGGCTTTTATTCTTTCTAGGTTTAAGAAAAACTATTTAAGTAATGCAGCACCTTTTAATCTTTATATTCCTTCTGATAAACATACCGAAAAAATAATATACATAAAGCAGTCTACTGTGCCTGACAGATAATATGTGGTTTATAAATGGTAGTTATGATCATCAACACCCATATTTTGCATATTCTTCTATACTGAAGTATCACTCAGCATTGTATTTATTTTATATCCATTTACACACATTTATGTCTTCTGGATAGATACTATCTATATTGCTTTAGTGTACCTAGTGTCTACAAGAACAATTTCTGGACCACAGTAGGTGCTCTGAAGATGTTTATCAAATTTGGCTAGTCTGTGGCCTCTAAAACCAACTTTCTTTCATTATAGAATCATCTCTTCGACCTTTATTTTCCATTTTTCTTCAGGCTAACATTACCATTTAGTTATTATGTGTTAGAATAACATGGAGGGCTTGATAAAATAGATTGCTGGTCCAACCTCTAAAATTTCTGATTCAGTAGGTCCAGGGTAAGGCCAGAGAACTTTTATTTCTAACAAATTCCCAAGTAATGCTAATGCTGTAGAGTACTGGAGACTTCAAGACTTCACCAGAAGAAAGGATTTACTCAAATATAGGTCCTTGTCACTGGAAAAGTATGATCTTAACAGGGATCACTTTTATAGACTTGATCACAAATATACCTCAGTACTTACCATATGCAAGACACTAATGTAGAAGCCATGAAAGAATCAGTCCCTGCTATTAAGCAACTGGCATTTATTTGGAACAATATTAGAACTATACCAAGTGTGACTATAGAGTTATGGATTTAATGATTACAGTGAGAAACCTACTCAAACTCACATTTAAAAAGGGGTGTTTTTTTTTCTCTAAAACCATCACTACGGTAGACTGCACAGTCATTGCAGCAATTGCCCATTGCTCTAAACATTTTTGGAACCTTTCCTCTGAAATTACCTTCAGAGCATTTGGCAGCCTTCCAAATGGTCTAAATGAAGGCAAAATTTGGTGCTTTAAAATTAGAATTGATTTTTGAAAACAGCCAAAATATGATTAACAAAATGAATGAATTATTTGGGGGCCAAACCAAGATAAATTATAAAATAATGAGACACTTTTAATTTGTAGCTCATCGGTTGGCCATAAAGACAATTTTAAAAGAGATTAGAAGTGTTTATATCAATGGTAACTGCATCAGAATATGTATTTAGACTTAGAAGTTATTTATATGGTAATACTGATTAGATGTATACATTCTAGTATATTTGTTTTAAAATAATCTAAAAATTATTTATTCCAACAGTATTTCAAAAAAATTGAAGCAAACTAAAAAGCCAGTAATAAGGAAATTGTAGTATAAATTACAGTGTTCAATTTCAGTGGAATATTTTGCAGCCATTAAAATGTTAATTATGAAGTGTAGAAAAAACATGAAAATTTTTGACACATATAGAAAATGTCAAGTGGTATATAAACTATGACAAGCAACATAAAGTTTTATACACAGGGAATAGAGGAAAGATGAGATACTAAAAATAGGTTTGAATGGAAGGGGAAATGACTGGACTTTTTCCTTATGAATTTTCTCATTTTCATACAACTACAAAATTTATACTTTAAAAAATCAGTCTTTACCATAAAATTTCTATCAACATTTTCCAAGGCAACAGAAACGTATGGACAAGGCTAATCATTAACATTGTGAGAATGAAGGTGCGAGTGTTATATGAGTTATTGAATATGCTTGAAGTCAGCTCAAGAAATGCTCTGAAAACAGATGCATAGGGCAAATATTCCCCAATTGTTTGAGAAAGTGTAAACAATGACCTGTCATATAATTTATAGATGGAAAGGTGAACATGAGTCTATAAGATGACTAGAAGTTTTAAATCAGATTCCCAATCTAAATATAAATGATCAGTGTATCAGTTAAGACAGGTAAACTTACACTGATAACAAAGAGCCGGTAAGATTTCATTAGCTGAAACAAAGTTTTGTTTTCTTCTCACATTACCTATCCATCCCAGGCCAGTTATGTGTTCATGTTGGCCTCAACCTCACTCTAGGATCCAGGCTAATGGAGCAGCCATTCTGTGGAATGCTGCCAGTCAATGTGGCAAAGAGTATAGCACTCTGAAAGGTCTCTCTCATCAGTAATTAAATGTTCTACTCACATCTCATTGGTTAGAAAAAGTCACATGGCCTCAACCAAAGTCCAAGAGACTGGAATGTATGGCCCTGTTTTATGTGCAGGTGAAGAGCCAGAAACATCTAGAAACTAGTCCTAATGATTACCACAGTGAACTAATGATTACCACAGTGAGCCAAGATTACTCAGTGAAGACCAGGAGTAGAAGGAGATCAACATGAGACTGAAACTGGGCACCATAAAAAGACACTAAAGACCAAGTAAAGGATGGGAAAGTCGTAACAGGTAACTCTGCAGCCACTAAAAACATATTTTGAAGAATATTTAATGCCAAAAGAAAATGATTAAAACATGTTTCAAAATTGTGCATAAACCATTAACTCAATTTTGTATTTATGCAAATTGATTATGTAGCAAAAAATGACTTAAAAATCGGGGAAAAGGTAAAAGTGATTTTGTCTGGGTGGTGGGAAAATGGATGAATTCTATGTTCTTTACTATTTCTACATTTTTTTAGTTTGTAAAACGAGTAAATATTACATTTGTAATAATAAAAATAACATCAACCTATGTAACATTCTTAATTTTTTAAAAAGCTGTAAGTTCAACTGCTTTTTTACTCTACCAACCTGGCTATAAACTGTCAGCTCAATATTGCTTTATTCCTCCATTTTTATTCTATTTTTTTCTCTCAGTACCTTTTCAGAATAGTCTTAAACTGATTAATAGCGATGAGTTAAGCAGACAGATTTTCAAAGGATTCAATTGTGTTGCAGAGCTTTGAAGAATTAGTGGGTGTTCCTTCATTTTTCAGTTTTAATTAATAATCTGGTTTAAGAAACTGAGAAATTACATTTTTCTTTCGAAAAGAGAATGCTTTTTAGAGAAAATAGAAGAGCTAGGGAAGGTGTACAACATTGCCAAGAACTTAGCATTCACACAAAATTCCACAAAATAGGCTGCATTCTTCTCATGTGTCTTGGAGAAAATAGGTGATGATAGGAAATAAATGCCTTTAAGGCAGAAGGATTCAGGGGTAGGGACTGTTGGGCAGCTGAAATGCAGTGTTTAGTTGATGTAAACTACTTTCATTTGGTACTTTGAAGTAGGAAAATGTATTTTTTTTAAACCACGAAGTCAAAGTATAAACAGGACATTAGTAAAATGGCATTTTATAAACATCTGGATAATGTGTTCCTAAGGCCTAGGCCTAAAGATTCAGGAATCAGCTGGCAATAATTCCAAATCCATCACTGATCAAAACACTTTTCAGACATAAAACCTCAAGTAGTCGCTGTAGTTTCAGATTGCACTGGAACATTCTGCAAGATTTAATTCACTTCATAAACACTATGGTGAGGTATAGCCTTAAATTTAGAGTTTGAATTTTAAAAAGGAGGGCTAAGTCAAATCATCCAAAGTAGACGAAAGTTAACACCAAAAAAACTGTAATCAAAGGCAAACTATTAATTCTACACTTAGAGCTATAAGTTAAATTATGTGAGAAATTAATGCCTATAAATATGTTAAATCATACAAAAATGCTGTCAAATATTTAATCAATTCTCCATAATCAGATAATTTCTGCTTTTAAATATAGCAAAACAGACATAATTTTAAAAATTATTTTTCCTAGTTGCCTTGCAAGAATATTATATAATCTAAAGGGTCTCATTTGCTGAGAAATTTCCCTAAACTACCTGGTGTGATATCTTAAAACTGCCAACAGATTTGCTGAGCTTGTCATGAACCTCCTGTTTTTATGAAACATAAATCATTCAACAAACCCGTGACAAGGCATATTTACCAATTACCAGAATTTAAATGTCTGGTTACCAGGTTGACTGACAAGAGTAAGTTTCTAGCTTCATAAAAGGAGTGAAAAGGACTCATAGGTTAAATTAACTCATTCTGGCCACTTAATCATGCAATTAGAAATATTAAGCCAATTGAAAAAACATCTACTGGGTACTTAGCTGATCCAGGTTCTATGGCAGGCAATGGAGGTAGGCTATATCTGTGACCAAAACCAATGTAATTTTTGCCTCTAAGGAAAACAATTTCATGTTTCCAAAAGGTTGCTGAGATTTATTTGCCAGACTAAACTGTATGCCACCCTCAGGCTTTCTACCTTACTCCCTAAGACAGACACAGTTTACCTATATATCTATATATCTACATATGTCTAGTATTTAGTATACACCCTAGTATGTAGGTACTTAATAAATATTTCATGAATAAATGAGTGAATGGAGTGAAAAAGATATACTTTATTGTTTTCATTATTATGCCTGTTAATGGGGGATGATGGATTTAGTACTGATAACTTGAATTTAGAAAAAATTTAACCTCTCCTCCTCTGTGCTGTGTTCTCAAACCCCATGGGTCTATTTTAAATCAATATCATCTGAATTTCTAACCAAGTCTGTCAAAGAACCAGTCACATAGCAATTCCAGAGAAAGCTCAGCTTAAGAGACAAGGGCGTGTTGCCACCCCTCCAAAGTCAGATGAACTGAAGTTGAGTGGAATAGGAATTCAATAAATAGCCACCCTCCACAGGGTAGCATATCGACCATACACACCAGGAAGGGTCCTGCTGGGCACAAGGCATGAGATACCTGGGTACACATCTATATGCTGCTCAGCGCGAAGTCAGACTGGTGTGGAAAACCTCCTTCTCTGTTCTTCTTCCCCAAGATAAAGACAGCCCACTCTGGTGGTTTACTCTCAACACCTGCCTCTCTACATCAGGCAGACTCACAGGCTCTCACTGAGTGAGAGAACTAGCCTGTTTAAGTGTTCAAACGGGATAGAACTCAGCTGTTGTTAAGGGAGCTGTTGATTCTCAGTTAAATCCTGGAGAGACAGAGTTACCATATGATCCAGATAAACTGACATTGAGATCCAGCTTTCACACCAATGGTGTGACTCCTCACCACTCCCTGGCCACATTCCAATTTTCATTATTTTATTATTATTAATATCAGTAATAACACCTAATACTGTGTCACTCAGAATTTACTAAGTGACTCATAAATTCTACCTACTTTTCACAATAATCTTATGAAGTAGATATTGTTACTCAGTTCAACAGTGGAGACACTTTGGCTCAAATTCAAGTAATTTGCCCAATATCACACAACTAGGAATGAAAGGAACTGGAATTTGAATCAATACATACAATAAATGTTTTCTGGGAGAAACATGCTCTCACTCTGCTCCTCATGCTGTGCCTCATCCCTCATCTTAATCCTCCAAATTAGCTATTGGTGCTTATTTCCTTGTTTGGAAATACAGAGGAAAAGTAGATTTAGGATGCATTTTTTAATATTACTAAAATAAAGATATTTATTAGAAGCTCATTTAACATTGATTGGGGCACTCTTCTAGATTTTGAAAATATGGCAATGAATGGAATGTTTTCTTACCACGATTTGTGATCCTTTTGGGTTTCCTATAATCTTGCACTCTGCATTGATTTATCTTTGAACATACAGAACACCTAGCCATTGTGTATACTGCTTCTTGAGCCAGCTGGCTCTCCAAGGTTCCTGTACCCTTTAAGAACACAGACATGCCCCTTTCGACTTCTGATGAGTCCATATAAATCACAATCTCTGAAGTTTCTGTGGTCTGCAGCCTCCTTGTCTCCTCTTGGGGTGAAGGAAAAGCTTTGGGTGGGGCTAAGCATAAAGTCTCAAAGAACTTTCAGGAAATCAGAGAACCCCAGATGGCAATATTTTCCACCCTCTCCAACTGAAAGAATGTGGCCAGCAAACATTCTGGCCACATTCTGGAGAGTGAGGACTAGAAGAGCTAAACATACCAGGTGCTTAAGTCAGCCTGACAGGGTGAGGCACTGCAGACCTCTAACTTCAGAATAAGCTGGTTAGGAAGTGAGAAGGGAATGGTGTCCACCTTCCCCATACCTTCCTCTTGGCACAAACCACCCTTTCTCTCAATTCTCAAAATCATTCTTCCAGGTGTTTCCATAAATGTGTGGTGTATGTCCAGACAAAAGTAATACTGGCTATTACCAGAGATAGCCAGTTACCATGTAGCCTATAATCATAAAGACCAACAATAATTATACATAGCATTAAAATATGTCAGATCTAATTTGTTAGTAATTTTATCTGATGCCAACACCAAAGCTATTCATGAGGTCTCAGACTTCAGAGTCTGTCACTTATGCAGTATGATTATCTGCTCGTAACTTTAAAAGCCATTAAGTGACTTGCCAATCAAGACCATTCATTCTCCATAAAATTCCTTGTCAATGTTGTTGCTAAGACACTTTGGCATGTAGCTACTCACCTGAGGAGAGCCTAGCAAAGTTGTTACCAAGCATTAAAAGTGGAAAACAGGGCTAGGCGCGGTGGCTAACGCCTGTAATCCCAGCACTTTGGGAGGCCGAGGCCAGTGGATCAGGAGGTCAAGAGATCAAGACCATCCTGGTCAACATGGTGAAACCCCATCTCTACTAAGAATACAAAAAATTAACTGGGGACGATGGCTCACGCATGTAATCCCAGCTACTCAGGAGGCTGAGGCAGGAGAATTGCCTGAACCCAGGAGGTGGAGGTTGTGGTGAGTCGAGATTGCGCCATTGCACTCCAGCCTGGGTAACAAGAGCGAAACTCCGTCTCAAAAAAAAAAAAAAAAAAAAAAAGTAAAAAACAATGTGGGAATCACGGCATTTCCTGAAACACTAAACAAAATAGCACTGTATTTATTAATGGAGCAAATACATATAATCAGTACATTTTTGACTTTGAGAAACCTAGAAATTCTTTTCCTCTCCTACATGCCATGTGCAAAAGAAATAAGGTCGTTAATTCAGCCTCAACTCTTCTTCCCTTTACCCTTCACCTTCACCACATTTCTCCTCCTGCCCAATTTCATGATCTCTGTTGCCTCCTCCACCTGTATAAGCAGACACTTAGCCCAGGGTCAGCCCTTAGGGTTTTGTACTCTTTTAATACTTTTATCCCTCAAAAATTTCTTCTCCGCTCATACATTCAACTATCAGAGCTATTTGAAGTCCGCTTTCCCACCCCAACTCTAAACCTCCAACTCTGGCCTCTCTTTGAAGCTCCTGACATTTGTTTCCAATTACCTGACATCTCCACCTGGATTGAATCCCAGACCAAAACCATCATCTTTGTCCTGCTCCAAACATGTTTCCGTATATTCCTATAATGGCTACTGACTTGAAATCCTAGAAACTAAGTTCCTATTCATTTATTTCCCCCATATCTGAATTGGGTAGAATCAGATTGTAAGATCAATGGCATGTAACAGAAAATCAAAATCTCAGAGATTTCAACAAGGTAGTTTATTCTTTTCTCATGTGGAAGACTGGTGAAGTTTAGTCAAGGGATGGAATGACAGAATTCTGCTCCATGAAGTTCTTTGGGAATCAGGCTTCTACCAGCTCATCCCTCCAATACTGCTAAGGTCCAAATTAGCAGCTGGATCTAGACCAAGATGGCAGATAATCTGAGAAGCAGGATGGAGGAAGTGATAAAGAAGAAAGAGGTAAATGGTGAGCCAGCCATCTTTTGGGTATGCTACTGCATGGTACTTCTGGCCAGAACGTTGTCACATGGCCACACTTAGCCACAAGCAAAACAGGTAAATAGGGTCTTTATTTTAGATAGCCATGTTTCAGCTAAAAATCAAGGTTTTTGTAACTGTAAGAAAGTCAAGAACAGATATACAGGTGTCTGACACCGTGGTTCATATCTAATTCTTCTACTCCTTTAGGTCGTAGCTCTACAATGTATCTAGAATCAGCACTGCTATTCTAAGCCCTAATCACATCATTCCCTGATGAAAAAATTTTCAATGGCTTTCTAATGCCTATCAAAGTAAATCCATATTCCTAATCCAGCTCCTTTACAACCACCCGAAATTTGATCAAATTATTTTACTGATTTTATCTAACACACTGTCCAAAACTGAGACAGCCTAACCACTTGCCATAGTAATTGCTACCATTTATTGAGCACTGGAAGGTTTATATAGATTATAACCAGTCTTTCTCTCCTCTTTCTCTCTTTCTCTCTCTCTCTGTCTCTCTCACCCACACACACACACAAACAAATGCAAAAATCAATATTATTGTCCCCATATTAAAGATGAGTAATCTGAGATTTTGAAAGGCTAGGCAACCTAGGCATGGCTCCATATTTAAAGCAAAATGACTGGAATTTAAAGGCATAGTTGTGTGGTCTCAAAATACATTGTTTTTCTGCATCCTCCACCCCACATCCTGAAACACACACTGCTAGTCATCAAACAAGCTGTCCTCCTTCAGGGCTTTTCTTATGCCATTACCTCACCCATGACACCTGTATCCTTCACCCATGTTGAGATCCCATCACTTGTTGACATTCAAATCATTTTCTGTAGTCAGTTACAGTACTACCTCCTTCGTGAAAGTTTCTCTGAGTTGTTTGTGCTTTCTCCCTCTACCCATACCCACAACAACCAAAAGTGCCTTTCTTTCTGAGTGCCCACAGTATTTTTTTGTATTTCCTTTAAAGTCCTAATCATATTCTATTTTATGTTGGGGTTGGCACTACCCCAGCCTGGCCTATCTCTAGGCTTCTCATTCTCAGAGTGCTGGTCCTTCGTGTTTGTCATGCATTATGACCCCTGAAGGTAGCAATGAGTACCAGATATTTGGAGTAAACATCTAATTTTTGTTTAATAAATAAGTATGGATTTAAACATATGGTTTAAATATGTATCTCCATGCATGGTTGAGTATGTTCTCTGCAACAAATTCTGATACCAGAATTAGCAAAGGGAAGTGAGAATGTGAAGAATCTGTCACACCCCAGTGATACCCTCATCATGTACCCTTGTCTTCAGGGTCACAATGCACTAATTGGGAAATAGAAGATCTTGTAAGCTTAGTGACCTAGACAACTTTCCTCAATCCTTACTGCTTTTTCCCTTCCATTTACATTTTATCCTCTCAGCTCTGACCCCACTACATTAATTTCTTGCCCTTTTCACCATTCTTCCCAATTTTCTGCTTAGTCTTAGTCATAAAATTCTAAATTACTGGTAAAAAGCAAAGCCCCTTCTTAGACAACTGGATATATAATTTTGTTCCAAACTAGAGTTTCTTAGTTTGGTTTTTAATTTTTATATTCTGAATTGTTCATGCTGGCTTAGAAGTGCAATCTAGACAATTTAAATGATGCAGTACCAAAAAAGATAACAGTCTTATTCATTTTTCTATCACTAGTGCAAAACCCAATGTCAAATGCATAAGAGGGATTTAACAACTGCTTAAAGAAGAGTGAATAAATCAATGAGTCCAGAAGAAAGAAAGACTGCTTTATTTCTGACCCTTCCTCCATTATATTTCAAACAGTTAAATAGTCAGTACAAAATCAAAATGCATTCTTTAAATTCAAAATAAACCAGCATTTATTAGTAAGACACTCAGTGCAAATCCATTTACTAGTTTTGAAAATAGGTACTACAGTGTCTTGCTTCAGTACAATAGGCAGTATATTAATGCTGCTTAAAGGTAAGCCATTGAAAAGGAAAAAAGGAATAAGAATTTTTTTCTTTAGAATTTTAGGTTAAGTGTCCAGAGGCCTAAGACTTATCCTGCTTCCTACCTATTGAGCCAGGATCTTAATTCCATTCTGAAGTGAAAGGAGACCCAAGACAAGTATCCCAGCAGATCCACCCTATGAACTGGAAGAGCTCCTGTTGGCTGAACATATTTGCACATCTCATGTTCACCAGCTGCAACCTTTCCCACTGCTCAATACCAATCAATGACTACTTAGAAAAAGCTACCTTCCCACTCCTCATGGTCTGGCAAGGAAAGAAACTGCTACTGGATCAAGGAGCTTCAGAGAATTGGAAAAGGTATTCAAATACACTGAGTGAACCATCCAAAGAACTGGTTTTTATAAGCACATGGGAAAATAACCAATATAAATAAAAAGCAAACCTCACAGCTTTGAAGCTATGGCCATAGCAATAACAGCTAAGCTTTTCAACTGAGAAATTGCCTGTATTGAAAATATGCTATTATTAGTGATTTGGCTTTTTCTACCAAATATCTCCTCAGTATCTACATCACTGACTTGGTGTCTTAGAAAATGTGTTAAACTCGTGTAAACCATGGCATGATCACTGCACACATTGTAAAAATACTACATGTACCCACAGGAGAGCACTGAGGTAAGAGTGGCAAGGACAACAAAATAGCAGGTAAGCAAGCTTTCAGTGTGCTCAGAGTCTCTCAAAGAGTTAATAGACCTCTCAACGTTCCTAGAACTTTTTGGTACTAGGACCAACCTATTAGATCAGAGATAGGCTTGGTTTATTTGAAGAGAAGCCTCAAACCCTGAGATTTAAATTTAAGTCTTTTTGGAGGACAATTTGGTACTATTAAAATTAAAAATCCATATTTTTAATCCAGAAATTCCAGATATTAGTAATTGCTATAAAGAAGGATACAATATGTATGTACTTCATTTTTAATTATAAGACTGTAACAGTGAAAAATCAAAAAACAAAATCAACATGTCTATAAATAAGGAAATGTCCAAATAAACCAATGTAGACAATACATCATGCAATGAAAGAATCTGAAGGAGTTAAAAGCAATGGGGAAAAAGTTCTACTTCTAAGTATAATGGAGGTGTTCATGGCAGGCCAACACACCCACCAAAAACAACTAGAAAAGTTAAATAAATTATAAAAATTACAAATTTAAGGACACTAGAAAGACAAGCCAAAAGTTCTAACAACAGTAAAATCCTAGAAAGGAAAAATTTCAGAGGTGAGCTGAGGACATACAGCCAACTTCAGGGACATTTGCCACCCTGAGTTGGCTCATTCTAGAGAATGGAATCTAAGATAGATTCAGGCAGAGGGAAGCCGCTGGGACAAAGAAACCAGCGGATCCTCTGGCAACCATGTAGGGCTTCAGCGGTAAAACTGAAGATTAGAGAAGCCTTGAACACAGAGTTGGTCTCCCCATCAAGTTATTTATCAGGTTCAGGAGATGCACAGGGCAGAAGACTAAAGAGCTAAGGCCAAATCTCTCAAAAGCAGACCCCATAATGCTGAGGAGACAAAGAACTACAATCAAAAGCCCTGAAGGTCCATGCTTCTGAAATAGGGAGAACAAAAACAGTTTAACAAGATTGCAACCTGTCCTGATGCAACTTAGTCAGTGGTTGGATTAAGGTAATCAATCAGTCTTTCAGCCTGATCTGCCTAGCAGAGGGAAGGTAAACATGGAGCATGAACAGCTTTTTAAAACAATGCCTGGCATTCAAACAAAAAATACTAGGCATACAGAGAGTTAGAAACACATGAATGACAGTCAAGAGAGAAAAAAGAAAAACAAATAAAAACAATGAAGTAGTGCTAATCACTGATCGTTTGGCAGCTGAGTTGTTAGAAAACAGCACAAAACTAACACACACACGCACACAGGTCAATGCATGGGAACAAAGTCTGGAAGACTATAGATCAAACTCATATTGTTTGTTATATCTAAGAATACTGACTGCAATAAGGTGGTGGGGGTAGTTAAGGAAAATATTTATCTATATTATTCAAACCTTTGTATTTTTTAAAGCAATTAGCTCTCAAAACTACTTAAACAATTCAGTCACTTCAGGAGTGAATTGTTTTTCTGCATCACAGGAAAAGACTGCAACATGTGGGAAATTAGTGAGTCAGCAACTCATCTGCCTTGAAAGGGCAGGAGAGAGATTGACGAGCGGAGAGCAAATGGGAGACCTCTGCTCATTAACTACCACGGCAGTGGTAATTTTGGTTATGCCCATTTTGCTAATATAACTTTGCATTAATAATTTTCAGTTGAGTAGGAAAAACAAAGAACTAACATGCAGGATATCAGACAGTGCTGTGGAAGAACTCAGAAGCTAAGCAAGGAATTAGAAACAAAGGGTAAACCCAAAATAGGTAGAAGATCATCTGATAAAACCAAACACAGATGCACATACCAGTCTTGATGAGGCCTGCCACAAGATAGAGAAAATGCTTAATCCAAAAGAAACACTCAAAATGAGGAGCCGGGGGAAAGTGTGTAGAAGGATCTCTAGTAAGGCCTGGATTTCCCCCAAGAAGTATTAATATTGCCTTCTCCTGTGTCCCTACCAGACTTCTTATTTCCCTTAGTACATTCTCCCTTAAGACACAGTCTCCATATACACATCTTCTCCACACTCACTTAACACTGAGTTCCCAGAAGCCAGACACTATATTGGGGGTACTTCAATATCATGCCTCACTCTTAGGAGAGTGACCACACATGGTAGGCGCTGCAAATATGTTTATGCTTTAAGGCAAAGTGAAGAGACCTCTGATCATAGTGCTTATCAGTAAGAAAACAATCAGACATTGACTTTGCAGGGCACCATTCACTGGAACACTCAGCTTTGAATTATGAATTGCTTAGCATGACGCCAAACTCAGTTTTTGACAACATAAGAATTATCTTGACTTGTCTCTTCCCAGTCTACTTTCTGATCAATCTCGCTTTCCAATACCTCCTAAATGGGTCAGCACTTCTAAGTTATGAGGAACACAGGGCAAGAAAACTAACAGAAAAGCAAACCTTTAGGAACAGTTCCCAGTGGAGGACGGGTATACAGGAAGCATGTAACGAATATTTATTGACTGCCTGACAACCAAAAAGTTTTTTCCGGTTGCAATGCATACAGCAGTAGTGAAAGAATGACTAAAAGCTGCTGCGCTACTCAGGCATTCCACACTTATGCCAGTTAGGGAAGATTTTTCATTTTTCATTTTGATAGCTGACCAACAACCCAGTAAAATTTTCCTCTGATCATTTATCCTTATCTGAGGATAAGATTGCTTAAGGGCAAACAAAGCTCTTCTGAAAATCTTCTGTTCAAAGCAGATGCCATGGGAGAAATGACTTCATAAGAGGAGATCTAACTGTGTTCCTTAAGTAGAAGAAGAGGTGATGTTTTTTTTTTGGTTTTTGTTTTTAATAAACATGCAGATGCTCCTCATATCCCTCTGGGCACTACTTTCTGGCACTCCATGCTTGTTGGCCTTAGTTTATTCCACTTACAGATTTAATTCTTCCCTAGAGAACTTGAGGCACTATCTGCTGCTAAATTTGCAGCCAAGCTGTGTGTGGCTGTGCAAACCCATAGGTGGGCTACCCATTCCTGTTAGCAACCACAGCCCGGAAGGCAGTTAAATTACAGGCCTGTCCAGGCAGAGACTCATGGGTCTAGGGATTGCCGACCTACACAAGAAAGGAGAGACTTGGACAATTTCCCTAGCAGGTCACATCACATAGATAACAAAACATGTACTGAGGGTGCTCCAGGAACTGAGCATGGCTTCCCAGCTTGACACACCCACTTTTATTTTCTGGGCACATACTATCTTCTTAGCACTACACAAAGAATATAAAACCTAGTCCTTGCTTTCACAGATGTTAGAGTCTAGTGAATATGTAGAAGAACAAATAGAGAAGAGGCTTTTTCTTAACCACTCTCTTCATTCTTTTGTCGACACAGCATTTATCAAAACCTGAAACAACTCAGTTTATATATTTATCATCTATCTCCTCTGCATGATTGCACGGGTCATTTCTGTCTTGTTCTCCTTTGTATCTCTACATTAGCGCAGGCCTGGTCCATACAAAATAGTCAACCAATATTTATACATGCATACATTCAAGGAGCAGGCGCTTTTCTGGATACGGAGACTGAAGCAATGAACAAGATAAGCGAGATTCCTTCTCTCACTGTACCTACAGCCTGATAAGGGTGATTGACAATAAAGAAGTACATAAATAAACAAGATAATTTTAAATAAAAATATGTGCCATTAAGAAAATAAAACCTAGCAGTCACCCTTGAGTCCTTTATTTTTCTCACCCCTTATATCCAAACCATCAGTAATTCCTGAAGACTCTTCCACAAAACAGCCCAGCCTGCCCACTGTTCACTGTCTCCACAGCTACCACCCTAGCTCAGCTATCATAATCTCACCAGGACTACTGGAACAGCCTTTTACATGTCTGTACTTCTTACAATATTCCTGCTCCGCACAATCTATGTCCCACCTGGCACTCAGCGATCTTCCCAAAGCGCAAATTAGATCATATCACTCCTCTGCTTAAAACCTATTTCAAATCAGGATAAAATGTAAGGTCTGAATCAAGGCCTATATGACTTTCCATGAAGATCTTGTCCTTCCAACCTTGCCGTTCACCTCTCTGACCTTCCTCTCCTTTGCTTACTGTATTCCAGCCACACTGGCTTTCTTTCAGTCCCAGAACTGGCCAAATGGTTCTCTCCCTCGAGCTGCGGCACCAGCTGTTTATTGCCTAAGAGGTTTTTCCCCCAGAGCTCTGAATGGAGCTTTTCCTTTTCCAACTTTCATCCAAGCTTACTGTCTCCTGGAGAAGTCTTCCCTACTCAGTATACCTAGTGTAACTTCCCCCTGTCCTCAAATCAACACTCTAATGCATTAATTGCCCTATTTTATTTTTTATGGCATTTATCACTATCTGAAATTACTGTCTTTATTTGCTTACCTAGTTTCTGTCTATCCCCACTAGTAGGTAAGATGCATGAGGGAAGGTACCTTGTTTGTATTTCACAGTCGCTATTGGATTCCCAGTGCCTTTCACAGGGTAGGCCCTAAGTACATTTTTGTGAATGAATAAATGAGAACAGCTGAAAGGACTTCCGTAGACAATGTATCAGAAAGACCTCCCTGGGGAAGTAATATTTGAATTAAGACCTGAATTTTAAAATGAATCAATGAATGAATTCTTTCCATAGTTTGGAAGCTAATCCTCCTATTTCTAAAAACCAGGCACTCTCCTATCAGGGCTAGATCTACGTCTTTGTGCTGAATGCTTGGGTTCCATCAGATACCATCAATCAATCTGCTGTTCTCAGCCCTCCTCAACAACTACCTGCTTTCTAGATGCAGGAAGTTATCTTTCTGTGACTAACTGGAAAGATGGCTATGATGATTATGTGTCGACTTGACTGGGCCATGGGGTGCTCATATATTTGGTCAAATTTTATTCTGGATGTTTCTATGAGGGTATTTTGGAAGAGATTATCATTTATATTTGTAGACTGAGCAAAGCACATTGCCTTTCCTAATGCTAGTGGCCCCTATTCAACCAGTTGAAAGCCCAAATAGAACAAAAAGGCTGACCCTCCCCAAGGAAGAGAAAATTCATCCTACCCTCCTGCCCTCAAACTGGGACAACAGCCTTGAATTTCAGAATGTTTTATATGGACCCCAAAAATTGCACCTTCCCCTAAATACCTTCTCAGATATTTATAGCCATGGTTCCCTTTCTAGAAAGTGAGAGCCAATAAAATCAGTCAGACAGTGTGGCAATTGAGGAAGAATGGTTTCTGCCTTTGAATTTGAAGAAAAACATCAGCTCTTCTTTGGTATCCAGTCTGCTGACTTCTGGATTAGAATGACACCATCAGTCCTCCTGTCTCAGGCCTTCGTACTCAGATCGTAACTAAAGCATTGGCTCTCTTGGGTCTCCAGCTTGCTGACTCACCCTGAAGATCTTGGAACTTGACAGCCTCCATAATCATATGAACCAATTCTTTATAATAAATTTCTTCATAAACACACACACACACACACACACACACACACACACACACACACACACACAAAATTAGAAGAATAAAACACAGCCTCTTCATGTTATACTTTTACTGGGCTTTTAGTTCCACTACACTTTTTCTTAAAATGAAGACACGATGCAACTTTTCTGGGTGACTCAATGTTATCCTTATGCATTTACACCACCATAGGATGTGGCAACCAAGCTTTGTGGCTACACTTTAGTTTTCTTGCCTCCTCTCTGTATGTCAAAATATCCTCTATCATTTCTACATCTGCTAATCTGATGTGCCCACACAACCCAGAAATTTAAACATGTTAAAAATAATGTGCCAAAGGCCTAGAAGCCCTTGGTGAGAAGAGCAGAAATACAATAAACTACCTTGCTGTGTGGTGTTAGGACAACCAGTAGGCTGGCTCAGAGGCCTTTGATTTTCTCCTCTGATTTCAACTATAAACTGTTAATGAAACTTTAACCTCCAGATAAGTATGACATTGCCATCGTTGGTTTTGCCATAAGTATGGGAATCCTAATACCAAGGGCATGCATAATTTAGAAGAAAATGAAAATAATAAAAGTATAGGTAGTGTACACTACACTAGCAAATAATGTAGGCTACACATACTGTAGCCTATACTATTTATTTATTCACTCACAATAAGCCTTTTCCATGAGTAAGTTTCATTACTAAATTATCAACAACTTAAAACCTTTCAAAACATGTAAATTCAGAGCCAAAGTATACAGGCCAGAAAAAGTAAAGCTTCTCATGTGAATCAAATGTTGACCAAAAAAAAAAAAATCAATGCCCAGTATTATAAACATCTGCTTTGTTTGTGTACCCAAAATATCAGCTTATAATGCTCTTTCAGAAGGTCTGTTAAGTGACCAGTAACAGCACAGTGCAAGGTTGAGAGAAAGAATTTCACTGCAAACAAAAGCAAACAGCAAATGTCACATGAATTACCAGTGTTCACAGGAGAAATTCCATCTGTGTCTATAAAGGTTGATCTTTCTCTTCCTGTTCTCAGGATATGTTAAGAATATAATGATTCACAGATTAGAGCCTGCCACAGTGCCCTGGCCTTGAATTTTAGAACGTTTTATATAGACCCCCAAAAATCACACCTTCTACTAAATACCTTCACCTGACATTTATGGCCATAGTTCCCTTTCTGGAAAGTGAGAGCCAACAAAATCAGTCAAACTGTGTGGCAACAGAGGAAGAATGCTTAAGAACACTTCCATTCACATCTTGGCAAGAAAATCAAATATTCTGCAGTTTAGGTAACAGTCTTGTTTATTAAACAACTAGAATTACACAATCAATTTAGGGATCACAATTAAGACTTCTTCAGATATGTGTCCAAATGGGTCTGGGAAGCATCAGTAATAATATGCATAAATAATAAGTACTGGCTATCCTTTTAGGGGCATATAAGCATCTTAAGCTGAGCCACTATCACCTTTCTTACTTGGAAACTTCCAAGAAGAAATATATTTGCATTTCAAGGTTTCCATTTGGGTCAAACATGAACAAATAAGAATAGAGGAGAGAGACAGAGAGGCCACCTGGAACGTGAGCTGGGAGCCTGATAAGAATTTCTCCCGCCATGCCATCTGGTATGTCCTGGCACTTGTCATCCAAATTGTTATTCTCCTGAACAAATTTAGTTTCCCCCAGACAGTTCAGCTTAAATGAGCTCATACTGTCTATCTGACACCTGTCAAAAGAAGAGTGAAAGGCTTCTCTAAGCTCTAAACTGAAGGAGGTAAGGAGGCAGAAAGAGGGAGAGGTGAGCAGGAGCAAGGAAGAGGGCAAGATGGGATGTGTGCAGAGGAGAAAGAGCTCTTTCTTGGAGCATCAGTGTATTTTTACATTCACCTATAAATCTAACACTGGAAGGTGGGGAAGGAAGGAAAAGCACCACTTCCAATCATATTTGCTAAGAGAAATATGATTGAATACACAAAATATGCAAATAGTACAAACTACCGTCACTCTCACCTTGTGTCTTTTTTTTTTGTCTATTTGTTGTCTGTGGTGTTTTGTTTGTTTTTAGTTAAGAAGGAAGGAAATAGCAGTGGAGAAATGTGATCTGCTTTTGACAGTATGACCAATGCGTTTTTTCCATCCCAGCTGGAACAGGATTCAGTAACAGGCAAGAGCAAGTGGAGGAGTGATTTCATTAACCAAGTCTTGATTTTGAGTTTTGCATATCTGCAGATCCGCTTTTTCCTCCCAAAGTCTTGGGAAGCTGCCAATATAGGCAAAAAAATAAAAATTAAAAAGTGATGGTAATGGATTGAAGCTGCCATAGGGCAAATCTCTGGAAAGAAAAATATCATAAATAATTACCAGGATGGTACTGCCTGTGCCTTTCCCTTTCGAGTTGGAGGATAACAGAGAACTGAATTTAGTAACTGCTATTTGCCACAGGAAGACACTAAATAAAGAGAAGGAAGAGGGGGACAAGAAAAAAAGGATAGGAAACAAATGGGCCTCACAGGAATACAATAAAAGATGACTTTCAAAAATCCATCTTCCAAAACAAATGGCCCAAGACTGTCGAGTCCCCTTCAGATCCATCTAATGTCATTGATGCTGGTGTTAGTACATTTGTTTGCAGTTTTCCTCCTTTCATTTTCTTTATTCTATGGTTTGAAAGTATCCCCTCCAAAACTCAGGTGTTGACACTTACAATAGCCAATGTGATGCTATTAAGAGGTGGGGCCTTTAACAGGTGATTAGGCCATGAGGGCTCCTCCCCTCATAAATGGGATTAAAGCCCTTATAAAAGAGGTTTCACTCAAAGTGATTTGGCTCACTTGTCCCTCTGCTCATCTGCCACGTGAGGATACTGCGTTCCTCCTCTTTGGAGGCTATAGGGACAAGTGCCATCTTGGCAGCAGAGAACAGCCCTTACCAGACAACAGAAACTACCAGTGCTTTGATCTTGGACCTCCAGGATCCAGACTGTGAGAAATAAATTTCTGTTCTTTATAAATTACCCAGTCTGAGGTATTCTGTTACAGCAGCACAAATGAACCAAGATACTCCAATGTCTTCTCAATTGAAACACACTGTTTGGTTCCTTTTGCAACCTTTACTAATATGACCTTACAAAGAGACTTATCTACATTTTTTTTCACTTCTAGTTTAGTTACATCAAGACTCTCTTAAATTGAAAAAGAGATAATCAAAAACCTCTTTTTCAAAATGTCCTGATCAAGTTACTCAGATGTAAAATGTGTCTACATCTCTGCATCCCAAAGCTCTTGTAAGGGTCCAACTGAGGTGATATTTATGAAGCACCCAAAACAAAAAAGCTATTGAATATATGCTAGCTCTTTTTTCTTCCCTTCTCTGAATTAAAAGGTTCCTATAACTTACAGCAGAAAAAGCCAGATCAGTAAAGGGCAATATATGTACATGCAGCCATAAATTTAAGTTTTCTAAAGGGAATAAATCCAATTAAAGATAAAAATCAGTGTAACACCCTAATGCCTTTTTGGAGTATTTACCAGCATCAGAATCCCTTTTCAAACGGATTGCAATGAGCAGTATTTTAAATACACCACAGTGTTATGGATACAGCTGGAACTAAGAAACTTAAGGCATGTAAGCAATGAAGATCTATTTCACAGCTTCTTTTCTTAGTAGGCAAACAGATGACATTTTGTCAGCCTTGCCTCCCTGGAGATTAAAAATCAAGCCCCAGAGGAAGGCCAAGCAGCTAACACTAACATACAGGTCCTTCCCCTGCTGATGAAAGGAAAACTCAAAACCCATGGAAAGCTTGCCTTTTCACGAGGCAAGTTTCCATTTCCTGTGACAGTGTCCATGAAACAGTTCACTCTGCTAAAAGCCCTACTGAAATCAGCAAAACAGAAAACAAAACAAACCAACAAAATAAAACACTATTAGGCACCATTTGGGGAGTACATTGAATATTCTAGCTCCTAAAAATATCAATTGGGGTAGGAGGTACCTACAGAGATTAAATGAATGCATGCCTAATTAACTTATTTTAATCCTGGAAGGCTGGGTGTAGTCTGATGGAGACTTAAGACAAAAGAAAGATGGCACACAGAGCTTAAAAAAAAGTGTCCTTGTTCTTCTACTTAGCTGAATGACCTTCAGCCCCAAGGTCCTCATTTATAAAATGAAGGAGTAGAGCACATGTATAAGGGTTAATTCAGCTTGACCATTTTAAAAATCTGGGTTCTAAAAATGAAAGGAAGTCCATAGAGAAAGAAAGTGCTTATAAAGAATTCCAAGTACCAAATCACCAAAACTGGAACAGGCCACTGAAATGTTTAGAAGTGATGGTGGGGAGGATGAGGATGAGGATGTTATCAGCTAACATCTACGGATGCTTCACTAGGAAGGCTGTACCAATCCATGCACTTCACAGGTATGAAATCTTTTCATCCACTCCGACTTCCTTTCTATCATACTTCCCAGCATATGAAGCAGCACTGGATTGACTACAGGCATTGAGGATCCAGCTAGGAGAAAGGTAACTTGGAGATACATTGGCTTGGGTTTACAGGGATGTCCTTAGATCGTTCATAGCTGGTTCCATCCTGGCACAGGAATTGTCCCTGGACTACTGGTATCATAATACAAAGACCCAGGGCCAGAAGTCATATTGTAACAAGAATGCATCCTACAATACCTGGCAGTGAAAGCATGGAGACAGTGGTGGAGATCCAGATGCCAGTTATTGGAAAATGCTTCCAGTTATCAGATACGCAGAACTGCAGTTGAGGCATCCAATCCTCATTAATTCCTACTTAAAATGGAATTTCTCTCCTATCAAGAACAAGTTCAGTAATTCAGAGTATGCTATTTTGAACACACCTTCTAATTTTATATCTTTTAAGAAAGTCATGCATAATAGAATTTATCAAAATTCCTGTGTTTGTAGAGCTCAAAGAGCAAATGCATCTATGTATGAAGTCACAGTTTTATTTGTGTCAACATATTGGATTACGTGTTAAAATATATACCACATCTTAAGCTGACAAACTATGGCATTCCAAGACAAAAGCCATACAAAACTACAATTTATTGACAGAAAGAGACATACTTTGAGTATTTGTGATGAGTAGTCTCATAGATCATTTAAGAAGTCCAATATTGAAAAAGTAAATTACCTTGGGGAAAGATTGAAATTTCTTGTTGGTTTGATACAAAATGCTGACAAATACAAAGATAGCAGAGATTCAGAAAATGCCACTAAAAAAGAAGATCTAGACCACAGACTAAATGGAATGGTGTTTTCATTGTCACTATACAAGAAAACTTAAAATGTCCTGAAATCTTATAGCTCATATATGAACAAAACTTGATAACATTTTCCCAAAATCTGACAATTCTAAAAATGTATATACTAACAATAAAAAGCTATAAAGTTGAAATAAACTTTTTCAAACTATCAGTAATAAAAACCAAATTATGATCAACCATACTAGAGAAAAGACTGAATTCTTTTTTTATTCTTGCTTTAGAAACTATAACACAAAAGCACTGTCATACAAAGAGCAATCAAAGAATGTGCAAATGAAAAATGCAGACAAAGTACAGCAGCTTGACAGGTAGTTATTTAATCAAAACAAGATATTTTTCTGAATTTTGTCATGTTTGTAGTATTTGGTGGCTCTCTTAAATTTATAAATTATCATAATTTCTTCCCTATTCTAAATAAGTGTTCATTTTGTATCTAAATTTGTAAATTTAACTTTGTATTATTTTTCATAAAGAGGCCACCAAATTATATACAAAACTTGGGTCTTCTCCCGGCTTGAAGTACAGAAGACACTTAAATATTTACTGAATAAAATTAAGTTGAAAAAGTTAAATATTAAATTCTTGTCCCAGATGTCAAATATTCACTCTATGGAGCAGTAACCAGTGAGGCCTCAGACGTTCATTGAGCTATTAAACTATTACTGTTGACACCCAGGCAGAGAGGCTGGTTACCCCTTCATAACCACTGATGACATGGAGAGGTTGGAGTGGGTGGACAATTTATAGTTCTCTGTATTATACAGACATGAGCTAAACTCATCCTAAAGATACATCCTTGTGACCTCTGCAAACCCCTATTGAGATATTTATTTCTCTTGCATTAAAAAAAAGAGCTCTTTCCATACTCCTCAACATAAGAGCTGCATAATTAAAAATATAATAAGTCTGGAGAAACTCAGAAGCAATTGCTGAACCTGAGATTTGCTCGCTTACCAATTAACAGCAATTATGTATGGAATGAAGGATCTTCATTTGCATATTCTATATATTGGCAATGGTAAACTAAAAATAACTTCAGGACTATTACCCCAAAGTTCATGCTGTTAGTGAAAAAGTTCAGAGGAAATGATATTGATTACACATTCCTAATTAGCTGACTTATCTGTGGTAGTCTGGATAACTTTGAGAAAATAAAAAGAGTATTCCTTCCAGTGCTGCAAATATTCAAACTTATCATATAATGCTAACTCTTACATTAATTCCTTCGAAATTTTTGATGCTTTATCAAAAAGAATGATGACAGTAATGAATTTTATCACACACATTTTTTTTTAAAAGCCATGAAGGGATCATCAGAAACAGAAAGAAGGAAAAGGAGGCAGATGTTCTTTATTACAAAAGCACACCGCAAATAAATGTAATGGAAATAACTGAATTAGAAAAACATTTGCAAATTCCAATACAATGATAGATTTAGGCAGTGATCTTGTCAACAGACGTTAAAGTCTCATTGAATGAAATTTTGTTGACGAACTTTAGATTCACAAAGTCTCAAAAGCATCTCACCATAATGACAATGTATTTCCAATACAAAGGTGGAATGCTACCTTTCTATAAAGAAATCTAGAGATAATGCCTAACACAAGATGTCAAATTTGGCCTCACCAATAAGGAAAAGAGACATTGCTTCCTTATGTGATGCAATGAGGGACATGATATTATCCATATAGAACCCTTGCCAAGTATATTTAACCTGAATCTAATAATGAGGAACAACTCCAAGCTGAGGGGCATTGTGCAAAACAGCTCCCCTATATTCTTTGAAAATGTGTCATAAAATACTAAAAAAGACTAGGGAGCAAGTCTAGATTTAAGGAGACTAAAGTTTCATGACAACTAAATGTAATGTATGTCCTCGATTAGATTATGGAATTCAGAATGAAAAGATCAGCAACATTATTGAGGGAAATCATTGGGAAAATCTGAATATGGATGGATTTTAAATTATAAAACATTTCTATAACAATGCTAAATGTTGTGGACATGGTAATGATATTACCATTATGTTAGAGGTGACCCTTGCTCTTATAAAATACATGCTTATACATTTATGGGTGAAATGTTTTCAGGGTTATAACAACCTTACTTTCAAATGATCCAGAAACAGAGAGAGAGAGAGTGCAAGCACAAATGTGGCAAAATATTAAGTAATGGATGTAAATGAAGGTACATGAAAGAAAGCAACTAAAAATAGATAAATTAGACTTCAAAATTCAAAACTTCTACTCATCAAAAATCACTATTAAGCAAAGATTCTATTACACAAAACAATGGTCAAGACATCAGCTGGGAGAAAATACTTGCAAAAAATATATCTGACTACAGACCTGTATTTAAATTATATCAATAACTCCTACCACTCAATAATTTTAAAAAATATATATAAATGGGCAAAAGTCTGGAGTAGACTTTTCACAAAGAGAGATTTAAAAAATCAGGGAGATGTAAATCAAAACTTCAGTGAGATACCAATACATACCTCCCAAAGTCTAAAATTAAAAAGATTAACAACACCAAATTTTGGTGAGAATGTGGAGCAGCCTGAGTGTCACACATGATTGCTAAAAGTATAAAATGGTACAACTTCTTTTAAAAAAGTTAGAAGGCTAGGCATGGTGGCTCACGCCTGTAATCCCAGTACTTTGGGAGGCTGAGGTGAGCGGATCACCTGAGGTCGGGAGTTTGAGACCAGCCTGAGCAACACAGAGAAACCTCATCTCTACTAATAATACAAAATTAGCTGGGCATAGTGACACATGTCTGTAATCCCAGCTACTCGGGAGGCTGAGGCAGGAGAATCGCTTGAACCCAGGAGATGGAAGTTGCAGTGAGCCGAGACTGCCATTGCACTCCTGCCTGGGCAACAAGCACAAAACTCCATCTCAAAAAAAAAAAAAGTTGGGCAATTTCTTATAAAGAGTATATGAGTCACATCTACTGCCATACCACACTGAGATCTTGTCTGATCTCAAAAGAGTATGTCTTTTAGCCTTACTATAGATTTATATTTTTCCACAAAAATCTCTAATAAAACATTAAAAAAAAAAATAGCCAGGCATTGTGGCTTGTGCCTGTGGTCCCAGGAGGTGAAGGATGCAGTGAGCCATGATTGTGCCACTGTACTCCAGCCTGGGCAACAGAGCAAGACCTTGTCTCAAAACAAAACAAAAAAAGTTAAGAAAAAAAATCTGTGATGCTTTAGAATGTGGCTTCAGAAAAATAGCTATGATACAACATGTATCTGTTTAATTGGTTCTCTATTATCTTAGATAATTTTTAAAATAGTTATTTATTCAGTAAATATCTCTTAAGTACCTGCCATGTGCCAGCAATCTCCTAGGTACTGAGAATACAATGGGGTACACAAAGGACACAGTGCCAATCCTCATGCAATTTATATTTTCATGCAGAAGTGCATGCTGAAAACTAGATAGGTAGGTAGGTAGACTGACAGAAATTACCAAATATTATTAGGGTTCTTAGCATACAGCATAGATTCTGTGTGAGAGAGTTTATGGGAGAGTACTATTTTACTTATAGCAGTAGAAAAGTATAGTCAGGAAAAGGCTTTTCACAAAAAGGGCCTTTCCATTGAAATGTAAAGAGTGAAAGGGAGTCAGCCATACACAAAGCTAGGGAAAGAGCATTCCAGACAAAGGGGACAGTGAGTGCAAAGGTCCCAAGGTGGAAAATATCTTGGATATTGTTTAAAATATAACACTTGCTGCATCTTGGGTAAGCTGGCCACCGGTTACCAATTTGGGCCACCACAACTTTGGTACTGCTTGCAAGAACAACACCACGCATTTAACATGAGGCCAGAGAGAATGGAAAAGACAAGGGGCATAGTTTTTAGTCAACGACTAAGGGACACTAAGGGGAGTGTGCTCCTGAAATCAGGATATAAATGGAACCCAAGTCCCCGGAGTCTTTGAAAACTAAGGAGAGCTCTATCTAGAGCTTGTGCCTTTTAAGGTAAGTCAGCTCATGTCAACCTACCTAGCTTAGTCCCATCGTTATCTAATGATGGCAATGATAATAATAACCATGATCAAGGTAAGACGTCAGTTACATTTCATCCATCACTTCCCATGTTTCAGTCTGTGTCAAGGGCTTGATTTTTTCATTTAATTCTCTCAACAACTCTATGAGGTAAACATTGTTCTCCACATGTTACAGATGAGAAAACAGGCTCACAGTGGTTGTTTAATGTAGGTAAGGTCACACAGCACCTAAATGGCAGAGCCAGCATTAAAATCCAGCCTGTCTGATTTTGAATCCCACTCTATGTATTGTTACCTTTGATAGACTCCAACAAATACCTTTTGGCTGGTCCTTTCTCCATGCACGTAAAGAGGCCAAAAGGTCATTTGGATGGATGCAAGAAGACTTTAAGAGTCATCTTGAACTGAGGACAGAGGGAGGGAGGAACAGGGAAGGAGAAAAAAGGCATAAGGGACAGTAAAAGACTGGCTGGAAAAAGTTTCTCAGGATTCCTTTGGTTCATATGCTACATTACACATTTTTCAAAAGGAACTGCATAAGCAAACAACATTGCCATAACCCTGAAGCCTGAATTCAAAATGCATTCATTTCTTTTTGCCACTAGAGATTCTGAAAAACATGCCACAATGAGCTGTGCTTTTGATAAATAAAAAAGCTGGAAAACAGAAGGTTAACATTTATATATATTTTACAATTATGAATGCAAAATAGCAGCCAAGAATAAATTTTTGTATCAAGGTTATAAGCAGATGAAAAATGACACTAGAAATGCAAACAGACCATTAATTATAGCAGCCCCACAAAGCACCATAGTAATATGCAGTTTGTAATACTTTACTGAAATTTACATAACTGTATAGTCTCCTCTCGGATTCCAGAGATTCCATTTTTGATAAGTAGCAATTCAAAGGGTTAGTCACCTCATCTACATTATTATTCAATGTCTATGAATGTGAAATGGTGACACCTTGAATTTACATGTTAGAAAAAGGGATCAGCTGCTTCTAGTTCTTTCTTTATTCCAGCGCTACTGTGTGCCAGGCATAGAGCATAGCCCTGGGGATACCCAGATGAGTATGATATACAGTCTGTCTCCAAGAGAAGTGCCAATCCTGAAAGGGAGACAGACTAGTAAATACATAACCTTAGCAAAGTTTGGACAAACTGAACACATAGAGATGTAAATGGCATAGAGCTTGTCTCCCAATCAGACAGCTTCAATTATAATTCACCAATTACAACAGTGACATTAACTAAATTAAGTTCTTCTTACTTCTTTCCTTCTCTTCTTTCCTTCCTTCTTTTTCTTCTTCCCCTCATCCCTCCCTGATTACCTGCTTCCCTCCCTTTCTTCTTTTCATTCAGTAACTATAGTTAACAAGACTGTATAATAATAGCAACTTTACATGTACTTAATACTTACTATGTGTCAGGCATGACATTAATAACATTACTGCCTTTAAACCCCACAAAACTCCAGGAAGAAGATATGACCATTTTCCCCATTTTATAGATGAAACTGAGGCACCAATATCACACATCTGGCAAGTGGGCTGAACAAAGACGCAGGCGTGGAGACTCCAGAATGCGGGCTCCAAAATTCATTGCCTGGCACTATCCATTATGAGCAAGTATGCCTGTCACGCTACCCGAAGCAATAATAAGAATTCAGTGATTAAAGAACATTTTGGAATTTCTAACAACGGCTTTTCATACAAAGAATCTGCCTTTCAAAAATCAGAAAGGGGGAAAAGAAAAGGATGATGAGAAGAAAAAATGCAGTGTTCATTGTGGGTCTTTTCTGGTTTCCCCCTTGAGAGCACAGTGGCACTCCACCTGCATAAATGATGAGAAATGGCATTCTGCTTGATTAGTGTACATCTATTACGAGCCTCAGAGTGAATTAAGCAAAAACCATATAAGGGAGGAAAAGAGCCTACTAATTGAGGTGGGTCACTTGTACAGTTTTTGAGTCCCAGTGGTATTTTCCTTATTTTTCACCAGCAGGCACATATGCCCCCCCAAATTGCAATAATATTTCAAAACAATTTAAATCAAGCTTGATAGCTAATTATCCTAAGGTCATGCTGAAGAACCAAACCACCAGTACATCAAAAATCTAAGACTATCTAAAGGTGAAGAATCCAACATTATTTCTTTCTCATTAAAAAACAAAGGCGGGGGAGAAAGTACGCTTTTTTTATTCCCTGGGAATAACTGGCTTTCGAAAATCATCCAAACAGACCTGGTAAGACATTTCACCTCTGCTCTGAGTGTTTTAAGCTGGCCCTCTGATTACAAAATGTTCATGTGAAATCTCATCAAGATGCTTTCTTAAAATGAAGAATGTTTTATAAATTGTAATGGCTTTAATCAGCGCCCTCTTTGAAGCTATTTAACTCTGTGATGTAGACCAACCATTGCTTCAATTATGTCATTTATCAACTCTGTATTAATTAAGTATCATTATAGAGATTGATTTATATACTTTTCACGTCTCTCTCACCAGATGGTAGAGCACACTCCATAAACATCACCTGGATTCACTCAGCTCTCTCCCCAGTTGAATGTTTAATCAGCTCTTAGTCATCTTCAAACTGAATTGCTCCTCTTCCTCCTCCTCACTATACTCTGTCAATACAGTACACAAAGGCCAAGTGACATAAAACATCAGCCAGCAGTATTTCCAAAGCCAAGCTTTATCAACAACTTATTCCCACCTCAATGAGTTCACACCCAGAGTGGTGATGCAATTTTCACACTAAAGTGAAGGGAGAGTCTTTTGCTTCCTTAGCTGATTAAAAGTTGCAGTCTGGGGCAGGGCAGAAAAATTTTTTAAAAGTTGCAGTCTGTGCTCAACTATCTGGGGCAATGGAGAAAATAACTTGGAAAACAATGTATATGTGGCAATGGGAATACAACAGACAATACGGCCTCAGTAGAGTTACCTTTTGAATTATATTTTACTTGGGCTAATATAAAATTTACTTTGCATTCTTGAGCTAGATTACTGAGAAAGCAGGAGGCAGAAGTCCCAAGGTGTATACTGCATTGCAAGAAAGCCAGCGTAGAATTTTAAACTGCTGTGGGTGAGCTAAAAAGTGGACAACAGAGAAATGGAAATGCTGAACTGTTTTTCTTGCAAAATATAAAGACCAGTTAATAGTACTATCTTACAGTTACCTCAGACTCAAAATGTCTAGAAACCAAACTGGCCAGTTTCCCTCCAAGCCAGCTCCCCTACCTGCCCCCTACATTTCTTATTCTCCTGTCCCTAAGCTGGGATCCTTAGAGCAGGGATCGTCAGCTCAAATATCTACAGGACTTGAACAGGCAACATAAATGAATAAAGTATATAAAAGAAGGTGGGAAAATTTGGCAGATAAGAAGGGACACATCCCATCAACGAAAAGGACTTGGTGGCTAATCTCCTCAGCTGAAGTTTGCCTAGTGGAACATACAAGATATATCACCAAACCTGGTTTTTCTCTAAAACCCATAAATCCTTATTGTTATGTAAAACTTACGATTTTTAAATTTGGGGCTGAACTAAACACAGATTCATCCTATAGATTTTTATCCTTGCCTATCAACTTGGACCCCTACTCATTCCCCCTTTGAATCCAATCAATCCCCAAGTTCTAATGTTTTTATACTATGCCCCCTGCTGATTTCTTTCCATTCCAATTGCCACCATCTATGCTCTCATTACTTCACATCTGCATTATTAGAGGAATACCTGTCCTTCCCTCTCCAGTGCATGCTATGCGCAACAGCCAAATTGATCTTTCTAAAACAGTAGTTCTTAAACTTTAATGTGTATCAGAATCACCTGGAAGGCTTGTTAAACCAGGTTGCTGGACCCCACCCCTAGCTTTTCTGTTCTAATGGGTACTAGGTGGGACCTAATACATTGTACATCAGTAAGGTCCTAGGTGGGTTGATGATGCTACTCCAGGAACCCCACTTTGAGAACCACTGCTCTAAAATTCACTCCATATCTCACACATTCCATGGTTCTCCATTTCCTCCACATTAAACTTAAAACTCCCAATCCAGTATCCTGAATTCTTCAAGCCTGGTCTCTTCCTTTCAAACCAAAATTGCATGTCTCTGATCCCCTAGGAGGCCTGGCTCCAGCTAAACTGATCTACTTGTGTTTTACCCAAATATATCATGCACTCTCACCTTGCTTTTTATTTTTGATAGTTACAGAAAGTCTTCCCACCTCCCTTCTGTTGGTCAATTCTGCCTTTTTATTGAACACACCCCAAATCCACATTGTCAGTGCAATCAGCCCCAATCAGACTTCTGTTATCTGCTCTAGATTCCTATAGCATTAGCTCTCCAGGTTGCTTGGTGCAATCTAACAGCATGGAAATCAGAGCCAACGACTCTGAATTTGAATCCTACTTCTTTCAATAGATATACAGCATGATAAGTGGTTAATCATTCTGAACCTGTCCTTTAGTAAAAGAGATACCAAAACAGTATCTACTTCTATTGGGTTACATAAAGAATTAATTGAGACAAACTCTTTAACCCTTTAGAATAATACAAAGTAGATGCTTAATAAGTAGTAATTTCCTTCCTTTATCCATTTCCCCCAATTATTCACTTGGCACTAACTATAAAACAAATAACACTAATCACTTATGTTTTACCCCTTTCTCTTTTGGCTACATAAAATATTTCTTGAGGACAAAGAAAATATGGAATGCACCTTAGTAATACTCATATTTGGAAATTTCTGAGCAACTGGTAAGCTCTCAAGAAATATATACTAAACAATATGATAAACTTGAGAAATAATGTAAGACAAATAGTTCTGTAGAGAAGTTTTCCTTTGTGGGGCTTAAATCTCTAATTAATTGCACTTATTCTTAAAATAGTTTCCCATGACAAAGGCAAAGAAAGGTATTTTACCTTTAGAAAAACTTTCAAGCTCTAGTGGGGGATCTCAGTTGAAAATGGTGAAGGAAAGAAGCTCTAACGGGGGACCTCAGTTGAAAATGGTGATTAGAAAAGCATTAATAAAGGAAAGATCTTCTTGACGTTGAGCCCAAGAACACCAATAATGGCAATACAGAGAATAACAATAACAAACCTGGAGACGATGCCGGCAACAAGCAATGGACATTTTTTTAGGACATATGTCAAGTAACCATGTGACTGCTGCAGATCCAGAACAGCTGATGATATTGATGACTGCACCGAAAAGAGTCCAATCAAACTGGTCAAATCAAACTGCCCTCCAGGGGATTCTCAAACTGAATTCAAACAGCAACAAACTACAATATATATTATGTTCTCTAGTGTTGCTGACGTCTATAATATTTTTAGATGAAATCCAGTATCACCCAGTCCCATAGAGCTAAGGGTGAAATGCATTTCAGAGAGAAGCGAGTTATTTTCCTTAATCAGCAACTCAAAACATCTTTGTTCATAAGTGTTGTGGCAGAAAAACGTATAATCTGGCATATTGGGCATCTGAATATTTACCTCCAAATACAGAGCAAAGTGCCCTAAAACTTCAAATTGTTTTAAACTTACTATATAGAGGTTACAAAGTTTGGTCAAAGAGCACTAGGAACTGGGTCAGGTGGTTTGTTGTGAGACCCCTGCCATGTTTTACTCTACATCTTCAGACAAATTCACTCCTTTAGTAGGCATTTCCTAAGTCATTACTACGCATCAAACATTATACTAGATGATAGGAACCCAGATTTAAAAAGTACACAGAATCAATGCCTTTTTGGAACTTACAGTCTAGTGTGGAGACAGGCAATTGGGTCAGACCAGGCAGTATTTCACCAAATTCACTTTCCTTTCACCTGGACATAAAGATAGAGGCCAAATTTCCTGGCCTCTATGGAAAGGCATTCTGTCCAGGCGAATATGAACAGAAGTGAGGTGTGCCATATCCAGGCCTAGATAAGGATAACCATGGAAAACACCCCTCTAGGTTATCAACTTTCTCTCTTTATCCTTTTAATTGCCAGATGTATGAAGAAGACTCTGCAGAGAACTCAGATCTCAAAAATGATAGAGCCACAGATGGTAAGGAGCAGAAGGCCACATTCTGACCATCCCCTTGGAACTATTATGTGAATTATATGCAAGAGACTCCTATTGTGTGAAGTGACTGAGATTTGAAGCTGTTTATTCCAACAGTTAGTCTACTCTACCAAACCATGAACCAAAACTATTAATACTTCCAAGACATTATGATACAGACCATGCACAGGACGATGTGGGAACACAAAAAAGAGGCAACTCACCTGGGCTACAAGTGGATATCAGGGAGGGCTCCACAGAGGAAGAACCACCTGCAATGACTCTTAAAAGATAGTGTGTGGCAGTGAGAAGAGAAATGGAGGGTAGCAGAGGAGAAAGCATATGCAAAGTCACAAAACTCTGAGGAGATGTACGTGGGAAAAGTGATAGTGATCCCTGACTACTAGAATGTGTAGTTATGCTGGGAAAAGGAGCTGCTAAATGTGTAATCATTGAAGTGACCGATAAAGAGCAGAACCTAAGAGATTCAGTAACTATTAGAAATGATGGACACAGGAAGAGAAAAAAAAAATAAAGGACTTAGAAGGTAAAGGATAAGGTTAATTGTGAAAAAAATGAAACTGAAATAGCTATGGAACATCCAAAAGAAGAATCCACTGGCAGGTGAATATATAGACCTAGAGCTCACAGCAGTGGTATGGATGGAAGACGGGGGTTTGGAAATTGCCACAATGTAGATTGTGGTTGAAGTCACATCTTCACAAGCATGAGCCATATTTATAGAAGCATGATGAGGATATTCAGGTAAAATAGTCACAGTGAGAAGCCAGAGATATAGGGAAGAAATAGAGAAGAGGATGAAAGGGTATAAGAGTCAGAGTGATGGCAAGCAAGAGAGAGAAAACACGAGAAACAAATCAAGGAAGTCAAAGAGAAGAAATACTGAAAATGCAGTCAATGGAGGTGAGAACTTCAGAGAAGTGAAGTAAGATGATGGCCCGGAAAATGTCCATTAAATTTGACAAATAGGCAGCTATTTGTGACCTTAACAAGTCCTGTTTCAGTACTAGCAAAAGCCAGGCTATAATAGTTTGGAGAGTGAATAAAAATGAGGAATTAGAGATAGAAGTAGAGACTACTCATAAGAAAACTTAGTTCTAAAAACAGTAAGTGAGAAGTAGACAAACATACATTTTATTTTAGTTTTTATTTCTCAGGACGTAAGACTTATACATGTTAATATGTTTAATTGTCTGAACTTTTATTTCCCTATAAATAAAATAGGACTGATAATGACCCTTCTGCATGAGCCACTGAATTCTTGTCAGCACAAATAAAGTAACGTGAAAGATTCTAAAGTACTATGTAAAGTCCAATGTTATTATGTATTTACAAATGTTGAAAGAATAGAATTATACCAGTTGAGAGTCCAGTGAAATGTGGTTGGCTATAAAACCAGTGAAACATTATAATCAGTCTAGATATAAGGATATGAGGGAAAAGGTCCTTTTAATACACACTACAAGATGCTGACCTCAAACCTTAGAAGCTAGCAACGGACTCTGAAGTCCCTTGCTGGACAGTTCTGGTACTCCGAAGTTGTAGCTTGGGTTTCCAGATGTCTTTATTATGCCAGAAAAAAAAAATAATGCCAGTGAATCCTGGCAAATTACTGTGCATTAAGTCATTTAGGAATTTATTAGCCTTATGATTAGTAGTTCTTAAAGGTTTCTGGCAATCACCCGGTTTCACAAAGCAACAGATGAGCTCCATAATTTAAGTCTCATGACCAGTGAAATCATGGTGAATGGCCACAGCTTGCTGAGTATGTTATTCCAAGGGGTGATGGAGTTATTATGGGAAGTAAGCTAGCCATTTTAGGACTTTCCTCCTGAGGAGCTTAACCATCCAAAACAATATGGTCCAATCATTATTTCACTAGTCATAAACATCTAAAGACCCCAGAAAGGACATTATTTTTAGTACTATGACATCAATGTAACTAGTCATAAAACTTCGAACAAGTAGTTTTAACATGCCGCATCCTCCTCCCCTGCGAAGATATCTTATCCCTATAAAAGGAAAATGTCTCTTTCCTTTTCTCTGCACTTTTGTACAACTCCCCTCTGACTGGGTTTCCTAGCTGCTGACATGCGCTCCCCAGTAATTTTTATTTTCAGTGGTGTAGGGTGCTAATTAAGGTCAAGCAGCTGTGTCTCCAATTCCAAACAGCAATTGTACAGAATAAACATCCCTTTACAATAGACACTAAAACTCCAGTCTTGAGACCCAAATAAACCCTATCTGCTATTATTTTTGCATTTAAAAAAATCTTAGACCAGGCTATAACACTAAAGTTATGCTTCTTTTACCCATGTTTCTCAAACATTTTATCCTTAACATGGGACACTACCATAATAGCTGTTAAACTACGCTGAACATGTACATGTCAGTTTTTAGACTTTTCAACCACTGTAATACTGAATTTCATCCTAGGACTGAGAGGCAATAAAGTTCCATGGCATTACCTCAATCAAGACTACAAAGAAAAAGACAAGTCTTATGTTACTCTCAAATAATATTACCAAACATTTATATGGACCTTTGTAGATAATCATTTACAGATAATTAAGTATCTTTTTCAAGTTGACCTCATTTAATCTGAAAATTATTTCATACACTTATTATTATTATTCATTCCTGGTTAATAGAAGAAAATTATGAGGCTTAGAGAAGTTTAGAGAGGTTTAAGAAACATTCCTAAGGTGACACAGTTGTTCAGAAGCAGAGCCAAGTCTGTATCCAAGGTCCTCTAATTCCTTAACTCTTCACTACTATAGCTGGCCCCCATCATGTCACCCACTCTTTCTTCTCCACTTCTCTGGCAACATGGAAAACTTCTCTGGCTGTCTCTGAAGTCATTAGGAAGCTTTGATGAAATGCAGACATGAACTCAGTTCTTCCTCCAATGAAAATACATAATATATTAGTTATATAAGGAATGTAATGGGATCAGTGTGGATGTGGAAATCTTTAGAGCTTTTTATGCAGATGCTTGGAATCCAGAAAAGCCAAAGAATATATTACAAACAAATGACCAAATGTGGAATGGGGGGAAACTCAATGAACAATCAGTATTTTCATTGGATTTTTTTTTCTGATATGGGCTTTTCTTTCATGGAAAACCCTTGCTTTTGAAAGGATTTCAAATGAACATTATGACAAACCTGTAGATGGAGAAGGAGGCCACAGATCGGATGAGAGATGCCAAAGCCCCCACCTTGGCAGCTTCCACTGCCCCCTGTGTTCGGTATTGCACTGTCTTCGAGTAGTTGACATAAGGTTGGTTATAAACAACAATCTTCCCTCTTGCTTCTGAGGCCCTTCTCTGCAGTTCATCGAAAGAGGTCACCACCAGAACTTCTGCTGTAATGCCTAGAAATAAAAGTCATGCAAGATTAATGTAGTTTCCCATCAGCCGGGTTGAATTGGCACATGAAAGGTCACACACATGCTCTTTCTGCTACATCTGGCAAACTGGTTTGAGAAGATCAAAGGTTTAGAGCCATTTACCATGAGAGAAAGATTGTGGGCTTAGCCAACTTCCCAAGAGAGTGAAAAGGCATTCAAAATAATATAACATACAAATTATACTGTTTTTCAACTCACTTGACCAGCCAGTATTAAATCACAAATTGTTTGAAAAGATAGCTTCTTTTTTAATTCTTTCCCACCCTAAAAAGTCACAAATTTCACTGAATGATGTTAATTATATATTTTTTAAAATGCGTTTCAGAAAGCTCTCCTTAGGATTAATGAAACACATATTAATCTTTTTATAAAACTATTTTGATATGTTGCTAAACAACCTACAATAACATCACACAAAAGATGCCAGTTTGTGAAGAATACTCTTAGAAGCCAATTCTCCTCATAAATCCAATTTTTAACAAATGGTTAATATAACCTCTCTGAAGAACCACAAAAAAGTAAGCTTTCCTTCCTCCTTTGTATGAAAACATTCTTAAAGAGTGGAAACTTCCCATGCTTCTCAATTTACAGTACTTGTTCATCACCAAACACATCATTATTCTTCAAATAAAAATGCTGAAGATGTTGTGTAATTGTGCTATAATCCTGTTGTGTTGGTTAGAAGAGATGTGCCTTCTTCTCTCATACCATAAGACTCGCCCAAATCTTCCTGATTAGGGAACAAGGTTTCACATCTTCTAAGCAATCATTCAAAATTTGCCAGACCATTAAAGATCCAAATTGATGGAGTAGTTAGAGTAACAAGGAATAAAATATTTGGCAACAAAGGCCAGATGCAGTGGCTAAATATATCTGAAAGAAAATAAGTGGTAGGTGCCTAATGTTTTGTGGCTTTAGTCATGCAGTCATAAAGTATGTCAGTAAAAAAACAAAGTATCAACATATATTTGCATATTTCCTTAATATGAAAAACTAGAGCACTAGGTTTTTCTGAAAGCTTAACAAATGTTAACTGTTACTTGGGAAATCCTTTTAAAATGCACTACAGGTATGTGAGAATGTTTGCTTTCAATATAAGCCTCATCATAATGGGCCCCTTTGAGCAGGCTACTCCCCTGGTATCACCATCCAGACTGAATTTGTATTTTCATTTTAAAGCAATTGGCTACAGATCTATTGGTATGTCTTCACCAACACTGAGAGCTCAATTTATAAAATAAAAGAAGCAATGTATAATTATGGAAAGTAAGGAAACCACTAGCTTTTTAAATATAATATGTATACATAAAAATACAAATAAGAGTTTGGCTAGACAGATTTTGAGATTCATGCATTTCTGAAAACTGGAGTTACCTTGAAATTTGACTGGTGTTATTGTTGGCATAGTATGGGAGCTTGGCTGATGGTTTTCAGCTGCTCCTAATGAATAACAGGTTCAGCGGTCCACTCAAGGGGTGTTGCAACAATGGGGTAATTTTGGCATCTGGATTGGAGCCACTAGAAATGAAGCCAAATTTCTATAAATTTTCATAGGCCACTGCGAAATTAAAGTCATACGAGGGTGGTACTTCACTATGGTCTATGCTCCCATTCAAGTCTTTTTTTTTAACAAACAAAACAGTGGAGTCCTAAAGTGCCAAAATCTAACCATCACAGTTGCCAATGCAAATCACCAGTAGCAGCTACAAGTCAAAACCTATCACTGTGAACTTGGAAGACAGGTTTAAATTAATCTGTTTTCCTGAAAATTTACAGTCATCTCTGATTCCTCTGTCTCCTTTATCCCCCATATCTAATCAATTCCCCAAAACTGATAATTTCACTTCTTAGAAATCAGCATTGATTGAAATCAGAAACTCTGTTCGACCCCCTTACACTCTCACAGCAGGCCCTCATTAGCTGTCTCTCCAACTATTACAGGTTTCTACTCCCTGGCCCTCCTATACCACCAGTGTCCAAGCCTCCAGCACAGATCCTTTTCACCTTCACAGAGTTGCCAGAATGAACAAGTCAACCTTCTGTACAGTAAGATCTGCCAAAGGCACCATCCCCAATTCCTCTTCCCCTCTTCTACCTCTTCCAAAAACCCATCATTTCAACATCCAAAGCACCTGCCACCATGCCCAGCATTTTTTTTTGTATTTTTAGTAGAGATGGGGTTTAACCATGATGGCTAGGCTGGTCTTGAACTCCTGACTTCAGGTGATCCACCTGCATCGGCCTCCCAAAATGCTGGGATTATAGGCATGAGCCACCATGCCCAGCCTATTCTCTTCTATTTTAGACTTCATCAATACAAAACCTGAAAGTTCCTGCTCTCATGCCATGCCATGCCATTTCACTCTTCAGTCTCTGCATTAATGCTATAATACAACATATTTTGTTGACTGCCTTTTCCCACCTTCATCATGTGACCAGTACCTATTTATCCCTCAAGATCCCATTCAAGAATCACTTCTTTAGGGAGCATTCCCTGGCCTCTTGTCTCCTGTAACATCTGGAAAGCCTGGATCAGGTATCACCCTCTTCTGGACTTTGAGGGTGCCCAGGACTAACCCTGGAGACACAATTTGGTGTACATGTAGCCAGTTGGTCACTAAGCACCTCTTGAATGGCGGTACTCCAAATAAGTGACTACTGACTGGGTCTAAAGCATTTCTATGAATGTTCAATTTTATCTTTAAAGTTTGATAGTCCTTCTCCCATAGAACTCAGCAGTCTGATTCCTTTATACCCACAGTACAGCTGCAGAACAATAACCAAGCAAAAGAGGCCTTGGGGCACTAAGAATACAAATAGAAATTCCAAGTACAAAAACTCGAATATAAGAAAGCTCTTCTGATCTCTTAGAGCCTGGTTACTCTTACTTTACACAAAATTCTACATCTGGCATTTAAACCTTTTAATTATGAGAAACAACAAATTGAAAGGAGGAATTAGAGTCTGAAAAATGACAACAGTACCACAAAAAACAATGTTGGAGTCAGAAACATATAAAATACCTAACACTAAGAACTTTCTACAGTGACAGAAATGTTTGCTATCAGTGCTCACACAGTAGCCATTAGCCACATGTGGTTATTGAGCACTTGAAATGTGACTGGAGTAACAAAGAATCTGAATGTTTAATGTCATTTAATTTCAACTAATTTATATGTACACTTAAATGGCTACATGTGGGTAGAACTCACACGACTGCAGGCTCAGGCCATTGCATAGGGCAAACAGATGACAGCATCTCTTCTCACCCTGAGGGACTTGCTTCATGAAAGTCCAATAACAGATATGAGTCATGGTGATGACTTCCTCCAGCAGTCATAGGCGAGGTGGGCCACTGTATTCAGTAGCCATTGTTTGGGAAGGCAGGGTGTGCACAAAAAATTTTAGAAAAATTTTTGCTCACATTGAATAAAATAAAACTAGTCCACCTAGAATATTTTACTCTTGTATCTTAGTTTGTGTTTTGACATCTTAAACCAAAGGAAATATTCATGTCTTCCTATAAATCAGCAAGCTCTTATTCTTTACTCTCATCTCCTTTCTTTCCATCCTCCAATTCCAAAAGATAGTTCATGAAAACCTCTAAGAACAGAAAACCAGTGTCATATTCACAATAAGGCATATCCCAATGTCCCTATTAGTAATTGCAACTCACTCTCAACCTCCTATCCCTCTTAGCTTGTTTATTTTTTTGCAGGATTTATCAGTTTTCAAATGTACCCACTACAATAATGTACATTCTAAGTGCCTGAAATAGTGCCTAGCAAATAATATGTGAAACACACACACATAATTACATACCCACAACCCACTTAATAAGTGAAGAGAAACTGAAAAAATAAAAGCATCATACCCTATCCCTGATCACTCCTCAAAAATGTATACTTCCAAGGAACTTGCATATTTTTATAGGAAAGAATAATTGATGGTAATAATAATAATAATAGCTACATTTGAATGTCCATTGTTTAAACTAATATTCACAGCAACTCTGCAAAGTAGTTATTATCAGGAGACTGAGGTGCAGAGAATAAAGTTCACATAACTGCTAGGTGCTAAAGCTGAGACTGGAACTACTGGATATCTGAATCCAGGGGTCATCTCTTCCCATTAACTGCATTGTTATCTTAATTCACAAATGTCAACATATATCGAAAGAAAAGCTTGGCATTTTCATTTTAAGATGAATTAGGAAGGAAAACAAACAGACATATAAAAATTTGCCTAAGTTGTCAGCAATTCTTTTCCTTAATTTTTACTATAGAGCAGGAGTCATCAGAGTCTATTAAAGAAAAGGATTACAATACTTCATTTCTGAAGAGATTGTGGGAATGAAGCTAAAAATACTCATTATAAAGTAACTCTTTTCGCTACAGCATATTATATCACAAAAATATTATCAAAGTCCTCAGGTTCCTTTCTATCTTCCACACCTAATTTTCAAAACTGATCAATTTTTTAAGCCACTTGCCCTGTGTGTAATTACGACTGCAGTCTCCTAACACAGAAAACAGATGCTGACTGCTTGGTATTGCCTCAGATCATCTATTCTATAGTGAATTTGATAAACAGATTCCAATTTCAGTCTCTTCTGATTTGATTCTTCCTAAGAACAGTTAAGAATAAGATGATAAAATAATTTTACAACATTTTCTACCATTAAAATAAAAAGACTTAGAGACAGAAAAAGGTATCTATGGGTTCAATTCAATGTTGTATGTTTTAGAAAATCTATTCTGAACAGGAAATAGTCTAGTCCTACCCAAAAGGAAACCTAGCTTTCTACTCTTACCAAATAATCTCATACCATGTGCACTATGCAAGATAACTAGGTCCATGGAATGGTTGGTTTTTCCAGAACTCAGAGTTACAAAGAAGAAAAAACAGTTGTTCTGGGAAACTCAGTGTTTTGGCCTGAAGTGTTAAGGAAACTGCAGATTCATGGAAGGCAGATAAAAGAACATCACAACAGTTCTTTCTGAGTGTCCGTTTGTTTATGCAGAATATTGTGATTGTGCAACGTCCTTTTCATGGAAGAATATGCCTTACAGATCCAAATTAATTCAATAAATGTATAGCCTTCCTAGTGTGTCAAAACTTCATGCTGGGCAATGTGGATAATAGGAAGGTGAGAAAATTCCAGTACTATCCTTAAGGACTGTATAATCTGGGGGAGAAAATAGGTAAACAGTAACTTTAAAATGAACATAATCACAGTACTAAATGAAAGTATAAAGTACAATTTCATGAAATAATAACATAAATCAGCATTAATTCTAACTAAAGGAAGAAATCTAGGAAGTTCCTATAAAGAAGAAACTTTAAGAGGGCTTTAGAAGATTTCAGTAGCCTGAAAATGAGGGAAGGACATTCCCAGGTAGAGAACAAAGAGAGAAGACAAAAATACATGAAACATCTATTCATTCACAGTGAGTAGGAGGCTTCCTGCCAGGCACCAAAACAGACAGTAGGACACTCTATGAACTTCCAACTTTTAACCAAGATATTTATGGGCCTCCATCTTCATTCTGTGAATTCCAGAAAGAAAAGGAAAACACTCTGAATAAATTTTCAGGGAAAAAATTAAAACTCAGCTATCAGTTGAGAGAAAGTTAGAGGAACAAGAGGCAAAGCGCAACTCCAAGTGATAACTGAAGGCACATGACCCATCCTCTCCAGAATGTGTCTCCGGAGATCTGGCTCAAATTAAACCTGGTCTGTTTACCTTATGGGAGACCCCAGACCCCACTGAATCAAAAATCATGGGCACAAAAAGTTATCATTATCTCTAGAGAGGCAGCTGACTGCCCTGTTGGGTGGTATGCTGAGAGCCACTTGTACTAACAGCAACAAGAATAGCATCCTGTCTACTTTGACTTATAAAATACTGAGCTTAGGTGTAGCTGGAAAAATGGCCAAATAGGAATAGCTCTGGTCTGCAGCTCCCAGTGAGATCAATGCAGAAGGCAGGTGATTTCTGCATTTCCAACTGAGGTACCTGGCTCATCTCACTGGGACTGGTTAGACAGTGAGTGCAGGCCATGGAAGGGGAGCAGAAGCAGAGTGGGGTGTCACCACACCAGGGAAGTGCAAGGTGTAGGAAACTCCCTCTCCTAGCCAAGGAAAGCCTTGAAGGACTGTGCTATGAGGAATGGTACATTCCAGCCCAGATACTATGCATTTCCCATGGTCTTCACAACCCCCAGACCAGGAGATTCCCTTGGGTGCCTATACCACCAGGGCCCTAGGTTTCAAGCAAAAGACTGGGCAGCCATTTGGGCAGAAACCAAACTAGCTGCAGAAGTTTTTTTTCATACCCCAGTAGCACCTGAAATGCCAGTGAGATAGAACCATTCACTTCCCTGGAAAAAGGGCTGAAGTCAGAAAACCAAGTGGTCTAGCTCAGCAGATCCCACCCCCACAGAGCCCAGAAAGCTAAGATCCACTGGCTTGAAATTCTTACTCCCAGAACAGCAGTCTGAAGTTGACCTGGGACACTTGAGCTTGGTGGGGGGAGGGGCATCCTGCCATTACAGAGGCTTGAGTAGGTGATTTTCCCTTCACAGTGTAAACAAAGCCACTGAGAAGTTTGAACTGGGCAAAGCCCATCACAGCTCAGCAATGCTGCTGTAGTCAGACTGCCTCTCTAGATTTCTCCTCTCTGGGTAGGGCATCTCTGAAAGAAAGGGAGCAGCCCCAGTCAGGGACTTATAGATAAAACCCCCATCTCCCTGGGACAGAGCACCTGGGGGAAGGGACGGTTGTAGGCACAACTTCAGCAGACTTATACGTCCCTGCCTGACAGCTCTGAAGAGAGCAGCAGATCACCCTGCACAGCGTTCAAGCTCTACTAATGGACAGACTGCCTCCTCAAGTGGGTCCCTGAACCCCATGCTTCCTGACTGGGAGATGCCTCCCAGCAGGGAACAACAGGCACATCATACAGGAGAGCTCCACTGGCATCTGGTGGGGGGTGCCCCTCTGGGAAGAAGCTTCCAGAGGAAAGAATAGGCAGTAATCTTTGCTATTCTGCAGCCTCTGCTGGTGACACCCAGGCAAATGGTCTGGAGTAGACCCCCAGAAATCTCCAGCAACCATGCAGCAGAGGGCCTTGACTGTTAGAAGGAAAACTAAGAAACAGAAAGGAACAGTATCAACATCAACAAAAAGGATGTCCACACAGAAACCCCATCTGAAGGTCACCACATCAAAGACCAAAGGTAGATAAATCCACGAAGATGAGGAAAAACAAGCACAAACACACTGAAAATTCCAAAAACCAGAACGACTCTTCTCCTTTAAGGGTCACAACTCCTCTCCCACAAGGGAACAAAACTGGATGAGGAATGAGTCTGACAAATTGACAGAAGTAAGCTTCAGAAGGTGGGTAATAACAAACTCCTCCAAGCTAAAGGAGTATATTCTAACTCAAGCAAGGAAGCTAATAACTTTGAAAAATGTTAGAGGAATTGCTAACTAGGATAACCAGTTTACAGAAGAACATAAATGGCCTGATGAAGCTGAAAACACAGCATGAGAACTTCACGAAGCATACACAAGTATCAATAGCTGAATAGATCAAGTAGAAGAAAGGATATCAGAGATTGAAGATCAACTTAACAAAACAAAATGTGAAAACAGATTAGAGAAAAGAATGAAAAGGAATGAACAAAGCCTCCAAGAAATATGAAACTATATGAGAAGACCAAACCTATGTTCAATTGGTGTACCTGAAAGTAACGGGGAGAACGGAACCAAGTGGGAAAACACTCTTCAGGATATTATCTAGGAAAACTTCCTCAACCTAGCAAGACAGGCAAACATTCAAATTTAGGAAATACAGAGAACACCACAAAGATAGTCCTCAAGAAGAGCAACTCTAAGACACATAATCGTCAGATTCAGCACGGTTTAAATGAAAAAAAAAATGTTAAGGGCAGCCAGAGAGAAAGGTCGGGTTACCACAAAGGTAAGCCCATCAGACTAACAGCAAATTTCTCTGTAGAAACCTTAGAAGCCAGAAGAGAGTGGGGGCCAATATTCAACATTCTTAAAGAAAAGAATTTTCAACCCAGAATTTCATATCCAGCCAAACTAAGCTTCATAAGTAAAAGAGAAATAAAATCCTCTGCAGACAAGCAAATGCTGAGAAATTTTGTCAGCACCAGGCCTGCCTTACAAGACCTCCTGAAGGATGGAAAGGAAAAACTGGTACCAGCCACTGCAAAAACATGCCAAATTATAAAAACCATTGACACCATGAAGAAACTTCATCAACTAACAGGCAAAATAACCAGCTAGCATCATAATGGCAGGATCAAATTCACACAAAACAATGTTAACCTTAACTGTAAATGGGCTAAATATCCCAATTAAAAGACACAGACTAGCAAATTTGGTAAAGACTCAAGACCCATCAGAGTGCTGTATTCAGGAGACCCATCTCATGTGCAAAGACACACATAGGCCTGAAAAAAAAAGATGGAAGAAGCAAATGAAAAGTTAAAAAAAAAAAAGCAGGGGTTTCAATCCTAGTCTCTGAAAAAATAGACTTTAAACCAACAAAAATCAAAAATGATAAAGAAGGGCATTACATAATGGCAAAAGGATCAATGAAACAAGAGGACCTAGCTATCCTCAATATATATGCACCCAATACAGGAGCACCCAGATTCATAAAGCAAGTTCTTAGAGACATATGAAGAGACTTAGTCTCCCATACAATAATAGTGGGAGACTTTAACACCCCACTGTCAATATTAGACAAATAAAGGAGACAAAAAAATTAACAAGGATATCCAGGACTTGATCTCAGATCTGGACCAAGTAGATCTAACAAACATGTACAGAACTCTCCACCCTAAATCAGCAGAATATACATTCTTCTCATCATCACATCTCACTTATTCTAAAACTGACCATATAACTGGATGAAAAACATTCATCAAATGCAAATGCAAAAGAACAGAAATCATAACAAACAGTTTCTCACACCACAGTGCAATCAAATTAGAACTCAGGATTAAGAAGCTCACTCAAAACCACACATCTACATGAAAACTGAACAATATGTTCCTGAATGACTACTGAGTAAATAATAAAATTAAGGCAGAAATAAATAAGCTCTTTAAAACCAATGAGAACAAAGACACAACATACCAGAATTTCTGGGACACAGCTAAAGCAGTGTTTAGAGGGAAATTTATAGCACTAAATGCCCACAAAAGAAAGCAGGAAAGATCTAAAATCAACACCCTAACATCAAAATTAAAAGAACTAGAGAAACAAGAGCAAACAAATTCAAAAGCTACCAGACGACAAGAAAAAACTAAGGTCAGAACAGAACTGAAGGAGATAGACACACAAAAAAACCTTTCGAAAAAATCAACAAATCAAAAAGCTTTTTTTTTTTAAAACAATATCAACAAAATAGATATACTGCTAGCCAGACTAAAAAAAAGAAAAGAGAGAAGATCAAATAGACACAATAAAAAATGATATAGGGGATATCACCACTGATCCCACAGAAGTACATACTACCATAAGAGAATACTATAAATACCTCTACTCACATAAACTAGAAAATCTAGAAGAAATGGATAAATTCCTGGACACACACACCCTCCCAAGACTAAACCAGCAAGAAATCAAATCTTTGAATGGACCAATAACAAGTTCTCAAATTAAGCCAGTAATTAATAGCCTACCAACCAAGAAAAGCCCAGGACTATATGGATTCATAGCTGAATTCTACCAGAGGTCCAAAGAGGCACTGGTACCATTCCTTCTGAAACGATTCCAAACAATAGAAAAAGAGAGACTCCTCCCTAACTTATTTTATGAGGCCAGCACTATCCTGATACCAAAACCTGGCAGAGATACAACAAAAAAAAGAAAATTTCAGGCCAATATTCCTGATGTACATCGATGTGAAAATCCCCAATAAAATCATGGCAAATGGAATCCAGCAGCACAATCTTATCGATCACAATCAAGTCAGCTTCATCCCTGGGATGCAAGCCTGGTTCAACAGACACAAATCAATAAACATAATTCATCACATAAACAGAACCAATGACAAAACCCACATGATTATCTCAATAGATAAAGAAAAGGCCTTCAATAAAATTCAACAACCTTTATGCTAAAAACTCTCAATAAACTAGGTATTGGTAAAAATGTATCTCAACATAATAAGAGCTATTTATGACAAACCCACAGCCAATATCAGACTGAATGGTCAAAAGCTGGAAGTATTCCCTTCAAAAACTGGCTGTAAGACAAGGATGCCCTCTCTCACCACTCCTATTTAACATAGCATTGAAAGTTTTGGCCAGGACAATCAGGAAAGACAAAGAAATAAAGGGTATTCCAATAGGAAGAGAGGAAGTCAAATGGTCTCTGTTTGCAGATGACATGATGGTACATTGAGGAAACCCCATAGTCTCAGCCCCAAATCTCCTTAAGTTGATAAGCAACTTCACCAAAGTCTTAGGATAAAAAAATCAATGTGCAAAAATCACAAGCATTCCTATATACAAAGTCAAATCATGAGTAAACTCCCATTCACAAATGCTACAAAGAAAATAAAATGACTAGGAATACAACTTGCAAGGTATTGTGAAGGGATGTGAAGGGCCTCTTCAAGGAGAACTACAAACCACTGCTCAAGGAAATAAGAGAGGACACAAACAAAAGGAAAAACATTCCATGCTCATGGACAAGAAGAATCAATATCATGAAAACGGCCATACTGCCCAAAGTAATTTATAGATTCAGTGCTATTCCTATCAAGCCACCATTGACTTTCTTCCCAGAATTAGAAAAACCCAATTAATTTAAATTTCATATGGAACCCAAAAAGAGCCCATATAGCCAGACAATCCTAAGCAAAAAGAACAAAACTGGAGGCATCATGCTACCTGACATCACTATACTACATGGCTACAGTATCCCAACAGCATGATACTGGTAGAAAAACATATATATATGCCAATGGAACAGAACAGAGGACTCGGAAATAATGCCACACATCTACAACCATCTGATCTTTGACAAACCTGACAAAAACAAGCAATGGGGAAAGGGTTCCCTATTTAATAAATGGTGTTAGGAAAACTGGCTAGCCATATGCAGAAAATTGAAAATGTACCTCTTGCTTACACTGTATACAAAAATTAATTCAAGATAAAGACTTAAATATAAGACCTAAACCCATAAAAATTCTAGAAGAAAACCTAGGCAATACCATTCAGGACATAGGCATGGGCAAAGACTTCATGACTAAAACACCAAAAGCAATGGCAACAAAAGCCAAATATGACAAATGGGATCTAATTAAACTACAGAGCTTCTGCACAGCAAAAGAAACTATCATCAGAGTGAACAGGCAACCTAAAGAATGGGAGAAAAAATTTTGCAATCTATTCATCTGACAAAGGACTAATATCTAGAATCTACAAAGAACTTAAACAAATTTACAAGAAAAAAACAATCCCATCAAAACTGGGTGAAGGATATGAACAGTCCCTTTTCAAAAGAAGACATGTATATGGCCAACAAACACATGAAAAAAAGCTCATCATCACTGGCCATTAGAGAAATGAGAATCAAAACCACAATGAGATACCATTTCACATCAGTTAGAATGGCAATCAGTAAAAAGTCAGGAAACAACAGATGCTGAAGAGGATGTGGAGAAATAGGAATGCCTTTACACTGTTGGTGGGTGTGTAAATTAGTTCAACCATTGTGGAAGACAGTGTGGTTATTCCTCAAGGATCTAAAACCAGAAATACCATTTGACCCAGCAATCCCATTACTGGGTACATACCCACAGAATTATAAACCATTCTACTATAAAGACACCGTTCACAATAGCAGAGACTTGGAACCAACCCAAATGCCCATCAATGATAGACTGGATAAAGAAAATATGGCACATATACACCATGAAATACTATACAGCCATAAAAAAGATGAGTTCACGTCTTTTTCAGGGACATGGATGAAGCTGAAAACCATCATTCTCGGCAAACTAACACAAGAACAGAAAACCAAACACTGCATGCTCTCATTCATAGTGGGACTTGGACAATAAGAACACATAGACACAGGGAGTAGAACATCACACACTGGGGCCTGTCAGGGGATAGAGGGGGCTGGGGAGGGTTAGCATTAGGAGACATACCTAATGTAGATGACTAGTTGATGGGTGTAGCAAATCACCATGGCACGTGTATACCTATTAACAATAGGTATGCTCTGCACATGTATCCCAGAACTTAAAGTATAATTTTAAAAAAAGAAAAATTATATTGACTTTATACACTGACTTTTGTTGTTTAGTGAAGAGGTACCTATCACAGGCCCATTATGTTCAATTCCAAATGAAATGCAGGGTACTCCAGTTTTATAAGAACCAAACTAGCAATAAGCAGCCATAAACATAGACCACTTCTGGTCCTTAGATATCAGATTGTTTTAAAATCCAAACTATTCCCATTGTTATTATGGCACATGAACAGGCACTCAGACTTGAGTACCTTGATTTCTTTTAGTAAGTATCACAAGGAACATTTATATTTTAAAACATGAAGTATACTCTTTTCCAAAACAACTTGGTTGTTTTGAATATGGTTGCTTTGAAGCCTGGTTGACGTGGTTGCTTTCTCTCTAATCACTGGGTGTTTCCTTGTAAAGGTGACTAATGTGAGTGAGGGAGGGAGGGCTTTCATGAAAACCACTGTCATCTAATGTGGAAAAGTGAGCAGCAGGAAGGCATGATGCACCTCAGTCGGCTTCAAGTAGTATTTACAGAGGAAAATCCAGGTTTGGCAATGGGTGGGATATGGAGGTGAGTTGCCAGCTACAGTAGATGAAAATGGGCTAGTTATCATGGTCTAGGGGTCATGGCTGGCTTCCCTGGGAAGATGGGATGGGAAAAATGAGTGCTAATTGAGGAGGAGACACTGGCAGGAGGGTGGGTAGGAGAGAGGACCAAGATAAGAAAGTAAGTAGAAATTGAGGGAGAAAATGATGACAGAAGGCTGGCAGCGTTTGCAGGGTGACAGCATGGGAGCCTTTATTAAGGAATTTGGGTGAGGATAGACAAGTCAGACAAATTCACATTCACAGTTGAAAAATATCATTAGGCTCAGCTTGATGAAAGGCGAGGTAAGAAAAGTAGAGAGCTATTGAAAGGACTACTGCAACATTCTGGGCAAGAGGTGACAGTGGCTTAGACTGCAACAGGGCAGTGGAGATAAAGCATAGTAGGCCACTTTCAGTAACAGCATGATACTGTTTATTGCAATTGGGTTTTATACTCCAAGAAGCATACTGCCCAAACTGTGTAATGACTGTTTTATGAGGGAAAGTTTTATATAAACTGAAATTTAGTCATCAGAGCATTCAAAACTAAGACATTTCTAAAAATTTTAAGTTGAATATTTTCAGTGAAACAGGCAAACATCTTAGTCTGCAACTTAAAAAAAAACAAGGCATTTATTATGTTATGCATTATTTAATATATTTTTAAAACAGAGGATTTCTTTGTCAATATTGAGAAGTGTCTATCATTACATACCCTGGCTTGAATGCTGGCTGTAAAGCTCACCAGCCTTTGGATCCTGAATAAGCTGCTTAACTTTTTTTATCCTGTAAAATGGGAATCACAATAACATTGGCTGTTGGGGTCCGGCATGTCTGCCGGGGGGCTACCGACCTGCAAGAGTCCCCAAGACTGCCAATGTAGATGTCTCGTTCAATCTGAGGGAGAGAGTGCACGGAAGTGAAAGAAAAGAGAAAAGCAGAGTCTGGAGGGCTGGCTTAGGCTATGTCCAAGCAGCAATTTTATTTTTGCCATATGTTCCATTATATACTTTTCTGAAGTTAATTTTTTTTACGCCATATCAACCAACATACTTAAGTTACAGTAAGCAGGTTACACCCACTAAGTTATGCCCAGTAAGTAAGTTAAGCCCAGTAAGTCAGTTACGCCCAGTAAGTTACGGTAAGTAAGTTACGGTTACACCCAGTAAGTTACGGTAAGTAAGTTACCAAGTGTAAATACTTGTTAATATTTTACAATGAAGATAACAAGGGTCCAAAATGAACACAATCAAGCAATAAACCATAAGGAGCCGAAAGTGGACACAATGCCTCCCAAGTCCTCATATCCATAAAGTAATGTCTGTTAATCATTTTGAATAGCATAGTCCCTCTCTCGGTTCCTGCTTTCCCTCAGCTCGACTCCCCCAACCGGGGATCTGTGTCCGGGCTCAAGCTCACCATATGGTGAGGCCCATTTCCTAGGGGCCTCACACGGGAGCAATCCCCACAGATCCCTCAATTGGCATCACCAGGCTTTTTGTGACCAATCTATGAGATAACGGTGATAAAATTGCTCTATAAGACAAGGGTAGTTATTTAAGGGCTCTCGACATATATTTAGTGGGCATAGCAATAATTACCTGGTTTATTTAAAATTTCACTTCAAGCCAAATTACCAGGAATGAAACAAACTGGATATGACTTCAGCAAATATCAAGTCTACTTGGCTCAGAGCAGACTTATTCTTTATAACATTAGATAGCTCCAGCTTTTACTAAAGCAATAATTTAGGTCATATATAATAAAGATCCTGCATCAGGCTGGACAGAAAAATGGAGTAGTACTTTTTGGAAGCAAAGAGTACAGAGGGTCTATTTGGCAGCAAAGAGTACAGAGGAAGTGATGGAGAGGTGGGTAAGAGAAGCAGGGAAGGAAGTTTTTGGAGAAAAAGTAGCAGAACAGTATGGCATAAGAGAAAAATACCAGTAGCCCTGTCCAAAATAGACCCACTGGTATAATTTAATAATTTATAAAATATACTGATATATTTAATCATTCTATGTTCTACTCTTTAGTAATTCTAATAACATATGTTCCATTATTTTCTCTCAAAATACATACCTGCCCATTGCCTTGTAAATTGCTATATCAGTCAAAGACACTGACCCTGAACTTGGCCAAGAGACTTTCTCTGACCATAGGAATGTCAATACGCATGATACACAGTCACAATTGAGCAAGAGCTTTAAGGAACACTGCAAGATTTGGCTTTCTCTCTAAGAAAATATGGTACATATATACCACGGAATACTATGCAGCCATAGAAAAGGAACAAGATCATGTCTTTTGCAGGGTCATGGATGGAGCTGGAAGCCATTATCCTCAACAAACTAATGTAGGAACAGTACAAATACTGCATGTTCTCACTATAAGTGAGAACTGAACAATGAGAACACATTGACACAGGTAGGGGAACAACACACACTGGGGTCTGTTGGGGGTGGAGTGAGAAGAGGGAGAACATGGGGGACAATAGCTAATATATGCTGGGCTTAATAACTAGTAATGAGTTGATTTTATACAGCAAACCACCATGGCACACATTTACCTATGTAACACACCTGCACATCCTACACATATACCCCAGAACTTAAAAGAAAAAAGAAAAGAGAGATCATTGCTCTCAGCCAGGAGAATGGCATGTCCCAAATGGAAGCTACTCTTTTTGTCTTCATTCTGGGGTTAAAAAACATACTGGAGGTAGGAACAAAGGCACTACTGCTGAAGGTCATTTATTACCACAGCATTACTGAGTAAAAACTGACTAATTCAGGGGTTCTGAATTTAAAGTTTCTCTCAAAGTTTTTCCAAGCAATGGCTGACTGAGAGAAGACATAGAATGAATATATTTGATACCTTAGGGAAGATTGTTCTGTGAAAATTAGATAACTACTTCCTCCTCCTATCACACATCAAATTGCTCAACAGCAAATGACCTAAAACAAACAAATCTGAAGAATTTAGCAAGTATTAAGTGATCTAATACTTGTAGACTAAATGACAAAGAATTTTAAATAGGAGGTAAGCTCAAGATCATTAAAATACAGTCTTGGCAGCTTTGGTTAGCTAACCCACCCAATGTCATTTCTAAAAGAAGCAATCAGCCATGTTATACTTTTTAATAATTCTATACACATTCAGTGGATTTCACTATTTCATCCCTAAATGCATTTGCTTTCTAAATTCCATTTTTATAAATCAAGGGCAAAAATGATAGAAACTAGTGTGCTTATGTTTGTATCAAGTACAAAATGTTATTGCAGTGCTGTATTAGAGGGCTAAAATAACTCTATGAAAATGGTATTCCAAACTGGGCTTTCTTATGCAGCCATGATTTAAAATGTTAAATGTATCTCATGCTCTTCTTAAAGAAGTAAAACTTGGGTAAAACTACTGTAACAAAAGAGAATTTCTACCCTAAATAATGATAAATTTGGCTTAGTTTCAAGATTCAATATTATATAATTTGTCACTAGAAGATTATCAGAACCATATGAATTACATGAAAATTTTCTGGATTTCATTTTATGAAAGTTCATTGGCTAGATGGGCACAAATCCAATTACTAATGTTAATTATGTTACAATCAAAAGCCTGTATCATATAGTTTAAAGGAGGAGAGAGTAAGGGCATTAGCCACATTTTATAGGTGACAAAATGGAGGCATAAAGAGATTCAAATATCTTACCAAACTAGAAAGTGACAGTGCTTGAATTTGAATCCAGGTCAGACCAATTCCAAACCCATGGCATCAGCTTCATCTTCAAAGTCTGTGTGGTGTTCTCTTCCAAAACATCTACAGGCTCTCCTAGACCTTACAGCCTAACTATTGGCCCAGGGAAAGAGAAAGTATCTTTTCCAGAAGTTCCCGCAGCAAAGAGAGAAGGCTTCAATTTTTTTCAGAAGCCCCAGAGCACAAGTCTGTTCAAGATTCATGAGTTATATGCCCATTCATATATCTAATACCATGGCCATAGAAATGGGCTATGCTGACTACCTTAAGCCAAGAAAGGCCATTCCACTCCAGACCTGGGTAAGGGGCCAATCCTATCCAAACCACATAGCTTGGAGTGAGCCAAGGCTGTAGTTCCCAAATAGAAAAAAATGGATCCTGGGTAGCAAACAACAGATGGCCACCACAGGGGATGTCCCTTGATATTACCACAATTTGTAGCATAATGCTTTTTGCATATTTTGAATTCAGCATATTTGCTGAATTGAATTGAATTAAATATCACATATTGTTCATGATCCACTTTGGCTGAGCAAAGAGCCTCCTGGGCCATTTATCCCCAACCACTGAAATCAATAAAATGAATAGGAAGTTTTTAATAAGCTTTTGATGAGCTACCAATTAAGAAAACCAGACATCCATTTAACAACAATAATAATTTATTAATCCATACCAGAAACTTAGGCACAAATGCTATAGTAATAGAAATATTATTGCTATAGGAGCTCACAGTTTGCCTCATTCCCAAGGATCCACATGGACTATTTGTTATCCCTAAGCCATATTTAAAACCACTATTCTGTAAAATTCTGTCATGAAATCCAAAAATTTAAACATTTGCAGAATTTCCATTGAATTGTAGGGTAAGGATTTTAAATACTTAAATAAAAAAACATGAAGTGTGTATAGACTCAATATAAATTTAAGACATAAAAGGTAATAATTCAGTTAAAAAAACTTACATGAAACTAATGATAACAGAAATAGCTGTTCTATGTGTACTCTGGCCAGGAAACATGCAAAGATCTTTACATGTATTATTTCATGTAATCCTTATGTCCCTATGTGGTAGGTATCATTGCCATGCTTCGGCAAATATATTGATATGATAAGTGAGACTTGGCCCAGGTCATATAGTGTGGTTGGTAGCAGATCTAAAATTCAAACACAGACCTATCTGATGTAGACTATTTCTAACAGAAAGAGATGGAGAGAGAGCAACAGTACTCTGGTCATTGAATCCTCATCTGATTATTCATCCATACATTTCATCTACATGATGCCTAAATACTAGGCATATAAAATGTCTTAGAGGCCATCTCCACTAAGAATTTTAGCATATTATCATATATAGCACAATGTATTTACTAGCTGCTACATAGATTAGAATATGAAGACATAGAATAATTATTGCTGAGTGGTCCTTAAATGTATATTTTAATCTTTTCCTCTTTGTTTAACCTAGTATAAAAGTTATAGCAAAACTGTCTCATCAAGTAGGTTTATCTGATGGTCACTTCAGGAAAGATTCAATTAAAATAATAATAATAGAGAACTACCATTTATATAGGTCTTACAATATGCCAGGTACTGTTCTAAATGTCTTACTTCCATTAACTCAACAGATTCTCTCAACAGCCTTATAATGCAGGTACTTTTATGATCTTCATTAAATATAAAATATTTTATTTATATATACTTGTGTTTTACTTATTTCCTGATTTATTACCAAAAAAATTTGAAGAGACCTGCAAAATTACATTGAAGAAATAAAAATAAAGGAAGAAGGTAAAGAAAACAGGTATAACAAAATAAAATAATGTCACAGATAATATTATCAGAAGAAAATACACATCATAAGAGTTGTGTAGTTGCTGGTGAGGACCATATATTTAGCTATGAACTACCTGGCAAACAAAGCAAAAAGCAAAACATAATTAGGCAGGAGATTCGCAATATCCATAATAGGAAAACAAGCCAGTTGCTCAAGAGTAGCACAAACTTCACACAAGAAAGTTATTTTCCTACAAAAAAATTATATAATAAAAAATGCTATGTGATACAATAATGTACAAAGTCCATTTCTACCATGAGTGTAAAATGTGGAATATAACCCCTACTCATCCCTCCATATCCATTTTTTCCCTCTCCCTCAGTAATAACAGTTTTAATTTTGCTGGGAAGATGACTGTCTAGAGTTTTAAAAAGACCGCATTTTCTAGCTTCTCTATAGCTAGATGTGGCCGTGTTACTTAAAAGGGAAGGCATGTCTTTATCCTGGTCACTCAAATGCAGATGGAAGAAGCTATCCTGGATGATGAGGTAGGCTTGGAAAGGAACATCTGGACAGCAGAATCTGGGTTCCTAACACTCTGGTGCATAGTTATCTATAATTTCATATGACAGAGAAAGAAACTTCTATCATGTGTAAGTTGCTATTGTTTTGGTTTTCTATTAGTTTTAGCTAACTGAAGAATCGGCGGGGGATAGAAAGCTTCTTTGTATTAGGTGATCAAGGAAGACTTCTCTGAGGAGATATTTAAGCTGAAAACGGAAGGATTTTATGCTAAGGAGCTATGGAGAAGAAGAATCGAGAACAAGAGTACTCATTGCAGAGGTTACTGTACCTACAAAAGCCTCTAGGCAGGAAAACTTTGCCCAGAAGCTGAAGGAAGATTTTTGTGGCTGGAGTGCAGTAAGAAAGAGCAAAGAGAAACATGAGACAAAATATGACAAAAAGTCAGAAACCATGTGATGCAGGGCCTCCTGGGCCATGATGAAGAGTTAGAATTTGTGTTGGCAGGGATATATAGAACAGGGAATTCTTGTACACTGTTGAAGATAATGTAAATTATGAACACCATTATGAAAAACAGGAGGCTCCTCAAAAAATTAAAAATAAAGCTATCATATGATCCAACAATCCCACTACTGAGTACACATATCCAAAGAATAGGAAATCATTATGTCAAAGAGATATCTGCACTCCCATGTTCACTGCAACATTATTGACAACATCCAAGATATGGAGTCAACCTAAGTGTCCCTCAGTGAACAAATGGATAAAGAATATGTGGTACATAAGCACAATAAAATTGCTATTAGGCCTTACAAAAAAAAAGAAATATTGTAATTTACAACAACTTGGATGAACTTGGAGACTATTACATTAAGTGAAATAGGCTAGGCACCCAAAGACAAATGCCATGTGAGCTTACTTATACCTGGAATAAAAAAAAAAAACATGCAAATTCATAGAAACAGGGTGTAAAAGATGAGGGGGTAGAGAGATTGGGAAGAAGTTGGTCAAAGGACACAAAATTTTAGTTAGAAAGAAAAAGTTCAAGAGATATGTTATATATCATACTGACTACAGTTAATAATAATAGATTGTATACTTTAAAATTGCTAAGAGGATAGATTTTAAGTATTATTACCACAAAAAATGTTAAGTATGTGATAATGCATATGCCCGATTTCGCCATTCCAGTATACACACATATTAAAACATCATGTTGTACACTATAAATAATACAATTTTTAATTGCCAAATTAAAAAATTAATTTTTTAAAACTGTAAAACCCACACGCTAAAACAGAAAGAAGAAAAGAGACTCTATTCTACAGTCAATGGAAGATCAGTATCTGACAAATAGGAGGAGTCTTCAAAAAGTCCATAAAAATGTGTTCTAAAACGATGCAAGATTTCAACTTTTTTGCATCAAAATAAACTCATACTAACTTGTTATAATATATCTGAAGAGAATCTAGTTTGAGGCACTAAGAAGGATAAGACATCAGTTTTAAAAGAGCCCCTATCAAAAATTGTATAACTATATGCAAAAGAATGAAATTGGGCCTCTATTTCCCACCCTACACAAAAATCAAATCAAAATGGATAAAGGATTTCAGTAGAAGACCTAAAACAATGAAACAACTAGAATAAAACTTTGAGAAAATGTTCCAGGACATTGGTCTAGGCAAATATTTTTTTGTGTAAGACCTGAAAAGCACAAGCAACCAAAGCAAAAATACATAATTGGGATATCAACCTAAAAGGCTTCTGTACAGCAAAGAAAACAATTAACAAAGCATAGAGACAACCCACAGAATGAGAGAAAATATTTGCAAACTATACAGCTATCAAGGGATTAATAACCGAAATATATAAGGAGCTCAAACAAATCAATAGCAAAAAAAAATTTGATTAAAAACTGGGCAAAAAGTTTGAACAGACACTTCTCAAAAGACATACAAATAGCTAAAAAGTATATGAAAAAATGCTCAACATACCTAATCATCAGATAAATGCAATTGAAAACCACAATGACACATCATCTTACCACAGGCAATAACAGACTCTGGTGAGAATGTGGAGGAAGGACCTTCATACACTGTTGGTGGGAATGCAAATTAGTACAGCCTAAAGTACAGTATGAAGGTTCCTGAAAAAACTAAAAGTAGACCTACCATATGATCCAGTAATTCTTCTACTGGATATATATCCAAAAGAAAGGAAATCAATATATCAAAGAGATATCTGCACTCTCATGTTTGTTTCAGCACTACTCACAATAGTGAAAATATGGAATCAAGCTAAGTACCCATCAACAGATGAATGAATAAAGAAAATGCGGTACATATACACAGTGAAATATAATTCAGCCATCAAAATGAATAAAATCCTGTCATTCACAGCATCATAGATGGAACTGGAGACCATTATGTTAAGTGAAAAAGTCCAAATACAGAAAGACAAATATCATATTGTTTCACTCATATGTGGGAGCTAAAAAAGTATATCTCATAAAGATAGAGATTGGTGATTATCAGAGGCCAGGAAGGGGAAAAAGGAGAAGAGGTGAAGAAACAAATAGAATATAAATGTATTTATTACCACTAAACTACACACTTAAAGGGTAAAGATGGTAAATTATATATGTATATTTTAGTGCAATAAAAATATTTTTTTAAAAAAGAGCCACCATCAGTACAACATGAATTCTGCTAAAATTGAAACAAGAGCAAACATCAAATTTAGGGTGAAGCTTGGGAGGAAGAATGGTGAAATCACTGCTGCTTTATGAAAAGTTTACAGGAACAATGCCCCAAAGGAATCAGCAGCTTACAAATCAATAACTCATTTTAAGAAGGGACAAGACAATGTTGAAAATGAAGCTTGCAGTGGCAGACCATCCACATCAATTTGTGAGGGGAAAAAACCACTTTGTTTATGCCCTAATGAAGAAGAATGACAATTAACAGCAGAAAGAATAACCAACACCACATACATTTTGATTTGTTCACCTTACGCAATTCTGAATAAAATATTAAAGTTGGGCAAACTTTCCACTTGACAGGTGCCAAAATCAGCTGCAGACAGGAGCAGAGGTTTTAATGAAAATTTTAAACAAGTGTAATGAAGATCCTATAGCATTTCTTTAAAGAACTGTAACAGGAGATTAAACACAGCTTTCCAGTATGATCCTGAAGACAGAGCACAAGAAAAGCCATGGTTACCAAGAAATGGAAGTGGTCGTCCTATGAAAGTTTGATTCCAACCCTCATGGATGACTTTGAGGGGTATCCCATATATAGGACTATATATATATATATACACACACACACACATACACACATATATATGTACACACACACACACACACACATATATATATAAATAAATAAAACAGTCATTAGTCTAAAGTGGAATAAATTAATTGAAAGAGATAAGATAATTTATCATATGTGCCATAATGATGCCTGTTATAGTGTTGGAAGAATACACAGAAGATAGGTGTCAGTTGCTGAAAGAATTTGTCCTGACCAGCTGTCAAAATTAAAAGCCTATAGGCTCTGTCCTACCCAGGGCCCTATTAGTAAGACAGATAAATCTCTGGAATATGTGTTTTCTGATATCTGATATACCAGGGGTTATAAGTCCTAGGCATCACCTCCAGTCCTTTCTTTCTGAGGTCAGTTTGACTGCAAGATTCAAGTCCTGGTTTTCATCATAATTTCCTCAAGAAAGCAAGTCCAGCTCTCAACACCAGTCTGATAGGTGGGCATCCTGATAGTTATCCAGACTGATAGTTGGGAATCCTTTAAATTCCCACCTGTCTTTCGGGATTGGCTTCTCCTTCCAGAATCTAATGTATCAGCTTACACAATATGTTCTGATCTATAAGTAAAATAACAGCAGGGTGTCAAGAATTGTCACATTATCCCTGAACCATTACAACCACCTAGGCAAGCACTAGCTTCTCATCTTGGCAAGGTACCTTAGAAAGACTGTCTGTGTAGACACTACCAGAGTTCCTTGCCTCACCCTCCAACCCTGAATTTAGTGATCTGGGTACTAATCTCTGTACTCAGGCCTCATCCCTCCCAGCCTTCGCTTATTCTCTACTTCCCATCAAAAGTGCCTAGAATATTTCTTGATTACACAGAAGAATGGTTGAGCTAGAGGCTTGAGTTGGGAAGTGGTAAAAGTTATACTGAGATTGGAGCCAGGTTCTAGAAGGCCTCCACCTGGCATGCTGATGTGTTTGGGCCTCTTCTTGTTGTCACTGTGGGAAAGGGGGAGTGCTGAAAGTTTCTGAGTAGGGGATAAACAAAATGAAATGACTCTGTTTTATAACCACATCCTTCTGACCTAACTCCACAGGACCAGGATCATAGGAAGAAGTATCACTCTATTTGAGTGAGGACCCAAATCATTCTCAGGCTTGATGACAAACATTTTTTTTTTTTTGCAACAGAAATGCTATTTCATTCTTATAAAGAGAAGGAAAAACATGTGGTCAGAAAACCAGACACCAGCTCAGCTTGAGGGAAAAACCTTCGGAGAGACTCAGCACTTTCTGTGCCCAGCCTCTTATTTGCTTGTCTCTTAGCTGATCTAAGGCAATCCCTGCTTTCCTCCCATGTGAAGCCTGCTGCATCAGGTGCTGTAAGGATTTTAAGAAAGATTGCGAAGGCCCTATTATCCCTTTTGCCAAAGACATTGTTACCTAAGGATCTCTTCTAACCACTCTATCATTCCCTTATCTCACCTACATTTATCCCGTTTTACATTTGCAACTAAGTCACTCAAAATAATCTGCCTAAGAGCAGAGATCCTGCCTCCCAATCATACTAACATTTTGATCCCTCAAGGAATATTTTACATCAATTACTTTCAAAAAGAAAAGTTCTTTATTATGCATGAGGCAAGAGGCACAGAATAACAGCATTTTTTTTCCATAAACAGGCCTATAAATTAATACATGCTGCTTAGTGAATAGATGCTTCACTTTTGAAGGTGCTTTTAATCCTTTTAAAAATTAATGTATATTTAAGTGTAATTAAACATGAATGGCTGAGAAACATCTTTGCTGTGGCACGTAACCCAATGCAGGTGCCAAAGTATCTTGAAAGCAGACAAGCAGACAAAGCTCTGAGAAGTTATGATGATGCTGGTTTTATTATTATTATTATTTGAGACGGAGTTTCACTCTTGTTGCCCAGGCTGGAGTGCAATGGCACGATCTCAGCTCACTGCAACCTCCCCCTCCCAGGTGAAAGAAATTCTCCTGTCTCAGCCTCCCGAGTAGCTGGGATTACAGGTGCCCGCCACCACGCATGGCTAATTTTTGTATTTTTTAGTAGAGATGGGGTTTCACCATGTTGGCTAGGCTGCTCCTGAACTCTTGACTACAGGTAATTCACCCACTTGGCCTCCCAAAGTGCTGGGATTACAGATGTGAGCCACCATGGCTGGTGATGCTGGTTTTATCTGAGGGTAGGTGGGCAGAACAATAACCTGTGCAAAAACCTTATCCTGGAATAAAGTAGTTTTCTTAAATGCAAATTTGCTAGATTAGAATATTAAAGAGAACCTATCTGGTAAAAATGTAATGACCCTCTATGGGTACTCCAAAGAGAATCACCTCATAAGAATGTACAATTATGTATGAAAATAATCCACAAAGAAAGGAATTATTGGGTTAATATCCCAACTATAAGAATCACTAATGTGGATTTCTAAATAAAGCCCATAAACAAATATTTGGTTTATATTCCAGTTCCTCTTTCTTTCCACTTCCTCCAATTTTTACACTCCCTTATGGGAAACTCCAATTTATGTACCATAAATAAGCATAAATATTGAATTTATTTTGGAAATATTTTTATATCCTTACCAAAAACATATTTGGATAAATATCTATACATGTTGCAAGAAGTCAGTGACCCTTGGCATATTATTTGAAAGGTTAGATCAACAAGTCAGCAAATTATTTTAAATTGCTTACCAAGACTTGAACATAGGTATAAACTACCTTGGAATAAAAATTCATTTCTTAAAAATGATTATAATATAGAGGCTTTTTTGTTTTCTATTATAATTCTACTTCATAAATGTAAATATTTGCATAATACACTATACCAGTAAAACATTTCAATATCTCTCACATTTTCTTCTCCATTTTCATTTGTTTTAGTCCTATTTTGTTTATGAAGATGGTCACATTATCTATAATGTCATTTTGATGAATTCTTAAGGTACTTCAAAATTTATGCACCCAATTAGGTTTTCTTCCATTTTGTTCCAAATAATATCAGTAAAGCTTAGTAGATACTAAAAATAATGATGAACAGAGGCAGTGAGAGTAGTTCCAGCGCCTAGTGCTTACTCTTGTCGCCTAAAAATAAGGCACAGACCCCATTCTTCTGTAATCAAGATAAAATACTATTTTTAAAAAGAGCACGTTTATGAAATGCTAAAAAGAGTATCACATTGATAACATGCTGTAGTTTAGATTTTAAGATTGTGGAAAACGGATCTTAGACACAGTGAAATTCTTTAGTCTTACAAAGTTTCAAATAAAGACATTAGATTTCTAAAGATCCAAGACATTGATATTAGCTTAAACTTGAAAGATTTCTTTGGTAGCCTAAAATTACTTTATCAGTTTCTAAAAATAAGATTTAATTACGACACTATTTTGATGTTTAGCCTTCTCCAGAAAAGCAGATAACATTTCTCTAGAGGTCTATGTTAACCTCTACTTGACTTGTCATTTTAACATTTCTAGGTGCAATGCACTCTAGTAAGTACTGTAGATGATCCAAAGCTAAATAAAACAAGGTCCATGTTTTCAAAAATTTTATAGACTGGTTAGCAATTGCTTCAGTGGGAAATAACAGAGTGAATGGATTAACAAGACTATAGCTGTCTCTCACAAGTAGAGGAAGTTCTAACTAGATGCTGTAAGGAGTCAGGTGAACATGTAAATGTAATGCTGACACTATCCTTAAAGCTGAAGGTGAACATATTTTATCCATTTCGTTGGGTTCACATTGCTATATCCAAGAAGTGAGAAACAACACTCTTCCAATGGCATAACGATAACTTATGTGTGTAAACTGCATTACTAGGTACAGAGTGCTTTCACATCATAGTTTTACGTATGTCTCATGGTAATCCTATGTGGTAGATAGGTCTACGTCTTCATTTTCTATCTGAGACACAGTAACCAAGTTGTCCAAAGTTACTTTAACCACTAAGGGAGAGATTGGGATTCAAGTATCTTCCTTCCCTTGCATTCTTTCCACAGCCTCACATGTCCTCACCACTTCCTTGGCACTCCCACCCACTGATTCTACAAACATTTATTGACCATCAACAATATACTGGGCACTGGGGTATAAAAGTATGTGAGATATGGTTCCTAACCTCTTTCAGGGAAGACAAACCCATAAAGAGCTACTTATAGTGAAATCTGGTGAGTATAATGAAAAAGCTAATGGCCAAGGATACTCAAAGTAGTCCCATATGAAAGGGATGAGGAGAAATCAGGGGAAGACTCTTGGATAAGGTAAATTCCAAACTGAATCTTCAAGGGTAAATACGAGTTAACCAAATGAATGAGGGAGGAAATGGGAGTCCGAGGAAGGCTGGAGGAGAGAGCTACTCCAGGCAAGTGCTCAGCATAAGCAAATGATAACAAAGAGAGAAATAGTAAGGTGGGCATGGAGGACAACTTAGCAAGCTGGGTGTTTACTAGAATGTAATGCTCAATGCAAGAGATGAAGCTGAAAAATTCATTACTCAAAAGCTGAAACTGAAATATATAGCCTATAAAGAAGAAACATTTTGATTCGTGAAGAATGTTCCTCCTTTCTCTTTCAACATTGCATTTTCTATTTTTTTCCTGAGGGAACTATTTTTACCCAGTTCCATTTTTTGAAGTATAATTTACATATAATTTTCAGTATATGATTCCATAGGTTTTGACAAATATATATAGAATTATGTAACCACCATCACGATTAAAAGATAGAATATTTCCATTACTTCAGAAAGTTTCCTCATACCTCTTAATAGTCAATCCGTCTCCCAACTCTTGGCCCCTGGAAACCACTATCTGATTTCTGTAGCTAAAGTATTGCCTTTGATAGAATTTCATATAAATAGAATCATATGGTATGTAATGTTTTGTGTCTGTCTTCTTTCAGTTAGCATAATGCATTTCAGACTTGCCTGCATTACAGTGTCCATCAGGCATTTGTTCCATTTTATTGCTGGGTAACGTTCCATTGCACAAAGGCATCACAGTGTGTTTACACATTCAGCAGGTGATCAACATAAGAAACTTTTGACAGTTTTTAGCTATGATGAATAAAACTATGGCGAATATTCATCTATAAGCTTTTGGGTAAACTTATTTTTTAAATTTTTCTTAGGTAAATACCTAAGCATTCAATTGCTGAGACGCATAATAAGCATACATTTAAATACGTTGACATCACGGGGAAATAATTCTTTATTCTCATTAAAGAAACTTTTGGTCAAACAGCTCAAAGCACATAAACTTCCTGCCCATTGCATGTATTTTGCATTAATAGTACAAATTTATGTATCCCCTTGCAGTTTTTAAAGCACATTCCTGTACATGATCTTATCTTACCCTTACAGCAACTCTGTAAAACAGTCCTAGTTGACATTCACAAGGCACAACCTTACAGCACCAGGCATAACCTTACAGGATGCATATGCTATCTGTCTGATGACGGCCAAGTCCCACTCCCATCAGATATTTTGAATATCACTTCTGGAAGTAGACACTACTGACTCCATTTGAGGGTGAGGAAACAGAAGCTAAAAGAAATTAACAATTTTGGTCACCATGAGACCCTGGAAAAAAAATAACAACAAAGGACTCCTACCTAGAACTTCTGGAACCCCTGCCTTTCCACAAATTATGGCCATCATGAGGGAGTAAAGAGGTGGGGTTATAGCATATTTGAACCACAGTTTGATTGACAAAAAGGATACCTTTCCTCCTACATGCCTTACATGAGTTTTATTCCCTGATGTTTTATTCCCTGATGTTCCCAAATTCAACTCTAGAGAATTTTAGCAAAAATATATTGGATTTCTCTAAGGAGGGATAGGAAGAGAAAACAATATCAGAAATGCCAGAAGTCTCCATCTTTGAGAGGAGAGGGGGTGCAAGCCAAACTCTGTGATGACAAGGATCAGGGACCTTCCATGCTCTGTATAGCCAGGCTCACTGTGATCCTATAATAAACTGTCCCAAGAGCCAGCCTAGATATCTGGTGGCTAGAGCTCAGCTACCAACCTTCACATCACTGTTTTGTGAATTTTTTTTTTCTTTATTCCAAAAAACCATTTAGGTATTTTAAAGGGAACTTTTCCTCCATTTTTCATAAAACATAGCTATATAGTCACAATCCTATCAACCTTCCTAAATATCACCAACTAATAAACATTTAGTTTGGTAAAACTAAATAGAATGTGAATGAGGACAAAATTAACATAATCTGGATTCAACAGCAACTCTAAGATGCAGTTATGATCTCAGTAGAGGGACTTGTAAAAATAGCAACAGCACTGAATCCCAGCTTTGTCCAAGGCCACAAAAAGTGTACTTTTCTTTGAGAGGTATGAATCCCTCACATATGTTCACCCTGACATGTCTCTAGTCTTAAGCATAACATATTCAACTGTTTGACAAACTGAAGTGGGCAAAGAGACTTTCAAATATGAATACAGATATACAGTACTTTGTTTTCAAGGTTGGTTTGGGTCTGAGTGCAATCTGTCCTGACAATTTACTATCTAAAACTGACCCTATATATTCTATATCACTGATTTCAAAACTGAGCTTTAGAGAAATTATAGTTGTACTTACCTTCATGAAGCAAAAGTTTCTTTAGAAGAAAGTGTCAGATATTGCAGGATAAATGACTTCCGAGATGCGTATAGTTTAGTGAAAAGAGCAAAGAGCATTTACCATGCAGGTGTAAAAGAAATGTGCAAACAATACGTTTCCGTATCATCAGCTGTTTGGGGAAGGATTCATGGGTAACTATTAAGAGTGGTTTTCTCTGGCCGCAGGAACAAGGGATCAGAGATCAGCAGTGATAAAGACTTACTTGCCCTTGCACTGCTAGAATTTATTGTGGTCATATGTTAATTTCCTCTGTCCTTATTTTCCCATTTTTAAAAAAATGGTGAAATATGTTAATCAAAAATCAAATAGAGATAATATAAAACATATTTAAATCCCTTTAAAACCTAATATTTTGAATTTTTACTTTTAATTTTTATGGGTATATAACATGTATATATATTTATAGGGTACATGAGATATTTGATATAGACATGCAATGTATAATAATCATATCATGGAAAATGTGGCATCCATCCCCTCAAATATTTGTTTTTCCTTTCATTTTTTTTACTTAAATACACACCCATAGAATACAAATCTGTGATGCTTCATCTCTCCCATATCACTCTCTTCCTTCTCTACATATAGCGCTTGTTATCTAAACCCAGTATTCAACATGTGAATATACTTTTACTTTCACTATACATAAATACATATATATAGTATCATTTGCATGTTCTTTAACATCACCTAAATTGTATGATACCGCATCTATAATTCTCAACTCACCTACTAAATTCAATGCTGTTTAATTCAGGCTGATATATGTAACTGCAGTTCGTCCACTTTAACTGCTTTCTAGTATTTTCTTGTGTAAATCTGACCTGGTTTACCATTCTCCTTTAATAATAACTTCTTATTTTTGCAAACGACACCGCAATAAATATGCTCGTACAAGTCTGTCTCAATACCGAAGGATTTTTTAGGGTGTGAGCCTAGAATCAGGACATGCTCATTTGCAGTTTAGTAGCTCTATAAAGTGGTTGTAGGAGCAACTCATACTCTCAATAGTGCTTAGAGTTTCTGCTTTGCTAAACACTTTGTTAAAGGTAAATTTTTATATTAAAGGTAAGTATTATCTCAATTTTATTATATTTTCCAATAAATAAATAAGTCAGGAAAGGGAGCAGGGTGAGGCTCTAAGACGTCACCAAGACACAAGAAGACAAACACACTGCCAAACCTATATTGCCAGTCAAAACAGCAGCAAAATTCACTAATGCTGTGCTAGCCTCATCCCCTCATCCATCCCACCTCATGGTAGTGATAGCTGATTCCTCCACTCTAAATCCCAGGTTGGTTCCCTCCCCAGACTTCAGTACTCTGCTTAAAAGGGCTCTAATGGCCACTCCTATGAACGACTATGGCTGACCCATTGCCAGAAGTGACTCAGATCCAGACTCTAGAACCACCCAGAAGGTCATATGCAACTCTGTTACCCGCCCCATCCAGCTAGTTCTCATCCCTACCACGTTCTATGGTGGAGAGTATGTAAGAGACTATCATCACTACAGAAATAAACCCTATGACAATCAAATGAGGTCATCTAGTGTGACCAAATCCTCATGAGGAAAACAACAGAGAGATCCCAAGCTTCAAAAACTAAAGGAAAAATTTCCATTAGGGACAACTTACAGTAGGGCAAAATTCTGACTCAGCGATTATTATTGCAATGGAATCAAACACACCAATTAACAACTGAACAGTAATGAAACTGATGGCACTGACTGTGCATAGCTTAGCAAACATTATATACAGAAAAAAATAATTACAATATCCAATAATAAAAAATTCCTATAATGAGCCAGGTTCTGAGTGCAGTAAATGCATTATCTCATTTTGCCTTGACTCCAAACCTATGAAGTAGACCTAGGATTATTCCTATTTTGCAGAAAATAAAACAGAGCCTTCGAAAGGCTAAATTAGTTGATAAAGGTCACACTGTCATTACTGATTGGATCAGGAAACACAAGTCTTGAACAATTATACTATACTCTCATTTAAAAGAGGGGAAGCATTCACAAGATACTATAAATGTACATAAACATTTATGTATCTAAACATTAGATGTGTTTTTTAAAAACCATAAATTATTATTTAAATGCATAGAAAAAAACAGAGCATGCAAACAGACCAAAATATTCATAGCTCTTATCTTTGGCCAGTAGAATTCCATGAGATTTTATTTTCCTACTTGTGATTTTCTTTATTTTTCAACTTTCTACATATATTACATTCTAAGTACATTGCTTTTATGATCAGGAAAATGTTATTTCAAAAGGCTTCATGGAACTTACACTTTCTGCTTGCACATCATTAGCTACGTTTTTGTTCAGATCAGTTATATCACTGGTAATGCCCATAAATAGGTGCTTAATAAATGCTCTTCAGATGAAAGTAATGCATAAATAGGGTCTGAAGGCAAATGTCCTATTCCATGAACTAAGAGAGAAAACCAAAAGCCTTCTCAGAAAACAAAGCACTGAATGTTTTATAGTAATTGCTTTAAAATTAAGTATATTACATGTACTTAAAAGTAAGGTTGAGGAGAGTACAATACGGCAGTGTGAACTTAAAGAAAAAAAAGCTTTTTGTAAGTAGTTTTGTAACTAAATGCCCCATTTGCTTTAACATCCTTTGAATCATAGTAAGACTGATATGATTTACAGAAAAACTGCGGTGTAAAAGAGAAACGGAATATTAGTAGACAACAGACTAATAATTCTCCACAACACTGAGAATAGAAATTATTTCATTAATGCCTATATGACCAACAGAGTATGAACTGTTGTTTGGTTTATTAGATTTTTTTAAATAAAAAAAAACTAGAAATTTTCCTTAAGAAAAAATTACCTCTTAGGAATTCTTGTATCAAATATAAATTATACTACTACTAATAATAATATTTATAAATAACACAGAAACTAACCTTAGATAGTTCGTAGAATTTTTATAACTTTGTCCTAATCACATTGTTAGCAGCAAAAATTAAAACTCAAAACTCTTCATTCCTAGTTCTCTGTGCTTCTATTAAAAGATATCAAATTAAATTACCATCTAATGAATAACCTCCTTCCCCTTCTTTCCTCACTCTGGAAATAATTTCTGTCCTAAGAAATGTAAGAGTACATAGCAAGGTTTTCTGTAGTCCATCTGCATACCTTTCTAGTCCTAGCACCATCCACTTATTTCTCCTCACTGTGAACCTGCTCCTCCAGTCACTGAGCAAACACATCTTATACTCTCGCACCTGCATGGCTTTGCTTTTCTAGTTTCCTGTCCTAAGAATCCCTTTCCCTCATCAGCCCCAGTAAATCCTTCATCCTTCAATGTCACATCTCTTTGAAGGCTTGTTCAACCCCCAAACAGAATTATTCCTCCCTTATCCATGTCCCCATGTTACACCAGTGTTAGCTCCTCATTTGACTCATCTGTGCATCATCACCACCTTCACCTGGGCACACAGTGGATGCCAATGCAACAACCAATTACTGACCACCTACCAAGTGGCACCTGCTATCTTCGGGGCTCAGGAGACAGAGATTATAGGCAGCCCTTGCAATAATCAAGCTCGCCGTATGTTGATCTGACAGATAACTAAGCAGGGATCACTGTTGTGGCACTATTAGTAGAAGATACTGATGAGTTTGCAGAATTTAACTGAAGAAAATAAGAAATGCCACATGGGTGAGGTCAGTGACTACACCGGTCAATTGTTATCACTCTGACACTTGGGACTATTGCAAATGAGGACATGACTACTTTTTATGGATTCAATCTCAAAAGGTCAGTGTATTTAAAACCAAACTCATTATTGGCTTCAGCCAACTTATCTCCCCAACCCTCCTCTTTTTCTCTGTAGTATCATTATGGTTTTCCCATGAATCCAAGCTTGAAAGCTTTATAATATTTGATTCCTCCAATTCCTTCATCTCTTATATCTAAAAGGTATCAATAGTTCTTTAGCATTTTTGGTTCTCCATTTCTGAGGCCATTAAATCAAACCATTAGTCCTTCAAATCTGGACTCTATCTTCAGTCTTTATCTTATTCCATCCATTTGTCGAAGAACCAAAAGAATGCTTTCTAAAAAATATTTCCCTAAAAATTTCTGTATTTATAAATGTAAAATAGTTCCCCCTAACTGGCCCTATCTTAGGTTTCTGCCATTATTCAGACATCTTCTTCTCTTCCACATGCCATTTACATGCATCTTTCAGAAATGCCCTATGGATCATGTTGTATGTGGGAATGGTGATGGTTAATTTTATGTTTCAACTTGACTGGACCATAAGACCCTCAGATAACTGCCTACATATTACTCAGGGTATGTCTGTGGGGATGTTTCCAAAAGATATCAGCATTTGAATTGCTGGGCTGAATAAAGCAGATGGCCCTCCCCAGTGTGGGTTAACATCATCCAACCATCCAACTATTCTGCTGAATAGAGCAGAAGGGCAAAAGAAGGTTGGATTAACTCTGCCTGACCATTGGGCTAAGACATCAACCTTGTCCTGCCCTCAGCATTTTTTGGTTCTCAGGCCCTTAGACCGAGATAGAACATATATCACTGGTTCTCCAGCTCTCAGGCCTTCAAACTATACCACTGGCTTTCCTCAGTCTCCATCTGGCAGATGGTAAATCATGAGACTTCCTGGCCTCTAAAACTGCATGAACTAATACCTTACAATAAATTGCTTCATGTGTGTGTGTGGGGGGGATGTGGGTGTTATATTTGCTTCTCTTTTTTTGGAGAACCTTGATTAATACAAGGGTGAATAAAGAGATAACAATCACCAACAAAATGTACTTCTTAAGTCTTCTTAGGATAATTCTTATGAAAAGTGAGCTCAAAATATCTGATAGTTCTTGGGTTCAGTGCCAACCAAGAAGGGTTAAAAATAATTGAACCAAGTTTTGACAATATTACTGTCCACTTTCTTCAGAAGTACTGGGTTGATGTCATCTGGTCCCAGTGGTTTATTTATTATCCACTTTGTCAATCAGGCTTTGAACAGCCAATGCATTTACCAATAGCAGATCTAAAACCTTTAAGCCATCTATTACTAAAGAAGAAAAATCTTCTTAATGTTTTTCTAAGAAAAAAAGCCCGTTTCAATTTGATGACATAAAGTTCTGAGACTTCCTGGGCATTGCCATGAAATTTTTCAAGGCAAAGAAAATCAGGACTGTAAGGAGTCGCATAGGCCTTGGTCTATTCAGCCCTCCTGGAAAAATTAAAATGCCTTCAGTTAACTGATAACATTGATGCATTTTCCCAAGCACCATTAAAATGGCACTGACTCTTTGGGAGCCACTTTCAATGTGAAATGCATCACAAAATGTTTCTTTACTGTTATAAACATACAAAATATGTACTCACCAGCTTGATTTGAGTGACTATAATTCTGACACTATGGTGAGCCTGTCAAAACATTTACAGACTAAAAAGAAAAAGACAGAAGCTCTAATTAATTCTAGAGCACTAACCTGACATAGCTGCAAATGCATCAGCCTTGGACTACACTCTTGTTGAGGCCATGAACCAGAAACTAGGAGGAGGGAAAAGATAAAAAATAAAAACAAAGAGACAGCGTCCAAAATAAAGAAAGTGACAGAGAGAAAGAAAGGGAGAGTGAGAAAAAGAGAAAGAAAGAGATGATTACTAGAGAGATACAGAAAAAGATACACAGAGAGAAGCTAAAAAAATAAACACAAAGAGAAATAAAGAGAATCATAACTACCAAGGAGAAATACCTAAATTTACTACCTCTACTTAATTAAGCACAATACTTATTATAACCTATTATCAATTATTTGACCACATTTTTAAGATTCATTCACAATAACAATTATCAAAAATCTATGGTTATTAACCAACAGTATTTTCTATCAGGAAAAAAGGCAGAGAGATTTGCTAAAGAGACAGGAGAGAGGAAGTGTTAAGCTAGAATGGGGTGTTTATAAAAAAGGATACCTGATGCAATCAGCCTGCATTATTTCATTATCTAGTCTTCTGGGAACATTGTCCACACAGGAAAACCTTCTAGAAGCTTCTCCACTAAATTAAACACTGGGATTATCACTATGCTAGGGACTACACAAAAGCAAGTGAAAAGAAACCTCATCCCTCCTTTTAAACGCTTAGAAATGAAGAAAGCAATGGCAAAGACATACGACATTAAAAAAAAAAAAACACATATTTTTTAAAAGTAAAGACTTTACATTGTGGTGGGGCATGGTGGCTCATGCCTATAATTCTGGCACTTTGGGAGGCCAAGGTGGGTGGATCACAAGGTCAGGAGATCAAGACCATCCTGGACAACGTGGTAAAACCCCGTCTCTACTAAGAATACAATAATTAGCTGGGAGTGGTGGCACATGCCTGTAGTCCCAGCTACTCAAGAGACTGAGGCAGGAGAATCACTTGAACCCGGGAAGCAGAGGTTGCAGTGAGCCAAGTTTGCACCACTGCATTCCAGCCTGGGCAACAGAGTTAGACTTCATCTCAAAGAAAGAAACAGAATTTTTAAATTAGATTTTTGCTTATGCAATGTAATGTCATAAAATGGTGGGTGAAAAGGGAACTGAATAAGCATCAAAAGAGTTAAGAGAAGTGGACTCCTTTACTCTTGAAGTAAATAATAAATTATCCAAATATCTATTTTAACCTCAAGTCTCATAAGCAAGTGGATTTTTGTTTTTAAGATCAGATTCAGGTCAGCATGGTGGCTCACACCTGTAATCCCAGCACTTTGGGAGGCCAAGGTGGGTGGATCACCTGAGGTCAGGAGTTCAAGACCAGCCTGGTCAACATGGCAAAACCCTATCTCTACCAAAAAATGCAAAAATTACTGGGTGCTGTGGTGCACACTTGTAGTCCAAGCTACTCAGGAGGTTGAGGCTTGAAAATTGCTTTAACCCGGGAGTCGGAGGTTGCAGTGAATCAACTTCACGCCACTGTACTCCAGCCAAGGTAACAGAGTGAGACCCTGCCTCCAAAAAAAAATCAAATTCTGAGTGTTCAGTTACTTATATGCCTCAATTCTTAGTACAAAATCATTAGCCTATTCATGGCAAATCTCTTTGTCTTATTCGCTTTTTAAAAAAATACTTATTCTCTTCTATCCCCATTTCTCACTTCCCCCCATCATGTCCTAAGTAGAAAACTCTTCTAAGACTTTTTATTGTATATTTTCTTGCAAAATATAAAATATTATTCTGTGTGCATGCAAAATTGTATGTGTGCATATACAATTGTATTATATATCATTCTATTTTTTACTTTTTTTAACCCAGCTTTATGTTTATAACAGCCATTCATGTTGCAATACATATATTAATCTATTGCTTCCAATTGTTGTGTAATAGTCTTTGGGGGCATCCACCATACTTCATATGTCTACTCTCCCACATAGATCTTGTCCCCACAAATACTGCTATAATAATCATCCTTGAATATAACTTTAGGGGTCTGCACAATAATTTCTCTGGGAAATACATCAGTAAAGTGAATTACTGGGTCATAGAATATGAAAATATATTTAATTTGGCTAGAGATTGTTCTCCAGAATGGCGGCACCATGCTTCACATCCACTAATCAGTGCATGAGGGTGCATATGTCTTCACAGTTCTGCCACCACATTTTATTAATACATCCCTGCTATAAAGCGATCTCATTGTTTTTAAAATTCGCATTGTACTTATTACTAATGAGTTGAACATTTCTTTACATACTTACTCGCTTCCAGGCTTTCTCTTCTTTAAGTTGCCAATTCAGAACTTTTGCCCATTTTTCTGTTAGGCCTACTGCATTTTTTCTTGTTGATTTCCAGTATTCTCTAGGGCCACGTATTAATTCCTTAACATTTTAGACAGTGCTAATATCTTCTCTCATTTTAGCTTCTAATGGCTTTGTTCATGATATCCTTCACTGAATAGAAATTCTAAGTTCTGACACAATCAAATTCAGCAATATTTTTGCCTTTGGTTTATGCTTCTTAAGTCATGTTTGTGTGCATAGGAAATAGATGTGGTGGCCTTATTCTTATAGAAACAGCCAAATGGAAAGTGGAAATACTTGAATGATATGGGCAAAAAGATCTACCATGAGGCAAGGTAAGAAGGAAGGCTACTTGGGGCAAGACCCTGCCATGTATTAGCAATGTGATCTTAGACAAGATGCTGAACCACCCAGAGCCTATCATTTGTAAAGTTGGAACAACCCCTATAGTCACATAAAAAGTACATAAAAGAATTTGCACAATGACCAGACTAGAATATAATAAACACTTGATAAATATAAATGCCTTTACCTCCTACTTCCTCATTTCCATCCCTGACTTGATACAGAGAGAAGAAATTTGCAACCTCTGGCACTTTGTAGTTAGATCCATCAACTGATCCCATACCTCCAATTTTAAAGTATCATCTGTGGATACAGGCTGTCTAGAGCATTTCTGCTTATTCTCCAATTAGATATCAGACAAAGATTAAGCCCTAAAAAACAAAAGGAAAATGCTGTTTCCCTGATGAGATCAAAGGAGGAGATGAGGACAGGTGGTGCAAATAACTAATTATCTGATGATGGGACTTTGCAGGTAAATTAGCTATTATGGCATCTCACTAAAAAATGGACTGAACTTATTGGCTGTAGAATGTCTTCTTTTGCTGGAGGTGCTATAAGTATACAGGAAGGCTATTTTAGGTTCCTATAAGAGTTTGAAAATAAGTTTAGGATGTAGCTTCCCAAACTTTCTTATAGGTGCTGCTTAAGTTTCCAGAAAGAATAGGCCATGGTGAACAACCTAATCATTATTTGACTGATATTTATTTATTCTTTTCTTTCCCATCTGTTTTCACTGAGATGCCAACCAAGACTTCTTGTTATTTGGATATGACATGGACATAAAAGACCCATGAGAATCACAAAGTGCTCAAAGAAGCTTGTTTTAGTGTGAAAAAATGAGTTTTCAAATATCCTTTTTAAATTTGTGATCTTTTCACAATCCACTCATGATTTAACATGCAGACATCTAATATGCATCTATTACATAGCAGGCCCCTAGTCCAGTACTACAGCAGATAAAAAGTATTTGTGGCTTTTACCATGGAGGAGGTCACCACTTCTCAGAGGAGATAATCATGTGAACACTCAACTATAATACAGTCTGATCATTGTATAAAACAGAAAAAGTGCTCTAAGAATAGAGATGAAAGAACAATTAAATTTATTTAGGTTTGGGTTCCAGAAAGACTTCAAAAATAAAAAAGAGTCTTTAAAAATAAGTATAAATTCTTCAAGCAGAGAGGGATTGAGTTGAGTTAAGGCTAGGATTAGGTTAGGTTAGTCAAAGGTCCAAGAAGCAGCTTTTAAGGCAAGGGGCATTCATATGTTGAGGGAAAAGCAGATAGACCCCATGTGGCTGAAGCACAAGGTGGTACTTAATGCCATGGAATTGCAGCATATCACTTAAGGAGGATGTTTATAAAAATATAAAAACCTTTGAAATGCCAGTGTTTAAGATGAGGTCTAGGGGCTGGGCATGGTGGCTTATGCTTATAATCCCAGCACCTGGGGAGGCCAAAGCAGGAAGATCACTTGAGCCCAGGAGTTCGAGTTCCAGACCAGCCTGGACAACATAGCGAAACTCATCTCTACAAAACAATTAAAAAATCAGCCAGGTGTGGTGGCATGCACCTGTGGTCCCAGGTACTTGATAGGTTGAGATGGGAGGATTGTTTGAGCCTGGGAGGCTGAGGCTGCAGTGAACCATGATTGTGCTCCTGCACTCCAGCCTGGGCAATAGAGCAAGACCAAAAAAATAAAAAAAAAACATGAGGTCTAGGAAAGAGAAGCATATAAAACGGATAGAGGGAAAGGGTAGAAAAAATTAAGGAGAACCTACTTTAACTTATATGGCAAACGTGACAAACAGCCTAGAACAATTTACCTTGAACCCATCAGAATGCTCCTCGAGATACGCTTTCATGATTTTGCTCTATATTCCTTTTTGTCCCATTAAATTCATTCTAATTCTATAACCACAGAGGACCACATGCTATTGATGATGTTACCTGTACTATATAACCAATGGCAATCTGTTCTTGTCTATTTATGCAAAAAAGTCCATATCATATTGTTAATTAAGGAACATAATGAGTATTGTGTTAGATATGGACACTTTGCATTGAACATCCATTCAAGTTCCTCAGGATGTGCTTTTCTGAGCTAAAAAGGCTAAAAACCAAAGAACTACATTCATGGGATTTTCTACAGCTAGGGTTCTAGAAGTAATTTAAGTGTCACCAATTTTTTGCACTTGAACAAAATCTGGAAAGCAGGAATTAGACAGAAGCTGTTTTCTGCTGTTTCAGAGACAGGCACCATTGTGAAAATCTCTAGATTTTCTGTGACAGCTTTCTGACAAAGGCCATTGCTTAATCTAGGAAAGACAATAGCAATATTGATAGCCTGGTTCCAAAGAATTATTCTCCAATTCATTTCTGAAAAGCTCAATTTAATGTCTGCATCATTAGCTTACCCAATGATTCTGTAAACCATTTAAAATCCAGTAAGATATCCATAGCTGGTTAAACCAGGGAGAGGAGATGCTAATCTCCACAGCTGAACATTAACCATCCAGTCAACTCTACACATTGAGCTCAATCTAGTGCTCTCTACCTGTCCTTTCTCTCACTCCTATTTTATTCCCAAAAAAAAGTCATGAGGTACACACACTTTGACATAAACAACCAGAAGTACCAGTGCATATATGCAGCTCAAAATCAAGCACTAGCTAGACTGAGATCTTAAGTTTGCAAGTACATATTCAAGAGCACGTCTAAAAAAAATGTTTCTTAGAGCACTTTGACAGGGGAGAGGGAGTGAAAATTAGTCAACTTTGCTATTTTGTAGTCTCTTAACTACATTCTAGTCATCCTCAAAAAACAAACATGCTTTAAAAGAATTAAAAAGGTGATATATCAATGGAAACCATCTTTTTTAATTTTTTTTATTTTTTTATTGCATTTTAGGTTTTGGGGTACATGTGCAGAGCATGCAATACAGTTGCATAGGTACACACATGGCTGTGTGCTTTGTTTGCTTTCTCCCCTTCACCCACATTTGGCATTTCTCCCCAGGCAATCCCTCCCCCCCTCCCCCTCCCACAGGCCCTCCCCTTTTCCCCCCTATAGACCCCAGTGTTTAGTACTCCCCTCTCTGTGTCCATGTGTTCCCATTTTTCATCACCCACCTATGAGTGAGAATATGCGGTGTTTCATTCTCTGTTCTTGTGTCAGTTTGCTGAGAATGATGTTCTCCAGATTCATCCATGTCCCTACAAACAACACAAACTCATCATTTCTGATTGCTGCATAATATTCCATGGTGTATATGTGCCACATTTTCCAAATCCAGTCTATCATCGATGGGCATTTGGGTTGATTCCAGGTCTTTGCTATTGTAAACAGTGCTGCAATGAACATTCGTGTGCATGTGTCCTTGTAGTAGAACAATTTATAGTCCTTTGGATATATACCCAGTAATGGGATTGCTGGGTGAAATGGGATTTCTATTTCTAAGGCCTTGAGGAATCACCACACCGTCTTCCACTATGGTTGGACTAATTTACACTCCCACCAGCAGTGTAAAAGTGTTCCTTTTTCTCCACAACCTCTCCAGGATCTGTTGTCTCCAGATTTTTTAATGATCGCCATTCTAACTGGCATGAGATGGTATCTCAATGTGGTTTTGATTTGCATCTCTCTGATGACCAGTGACGATGAGCATTTTTTCATATGATTGTTGGCCTCATATATGTCTTCTTTCGTAAAGTGTCTGCTCATATCCTTTGCCCACTTTTGAATGGGCTTGTTTATTTTCCTGTAAATCTGTTTGAGTTCTTTGTAAATTCTGGATATCAACCCTTTGTCAGATGGGTAAACTGCAAAAATTTTTTCCCATTCTGTTGGTTGCCGATTCACTCTAGTGACTGTTTCTTTTGCTGTGCAGAAGCTGTGGAGTTTCATTAGGTCCCATTTGTCTATTTTGGCTTTTGTTGCCAATGCTTTTGGTGTTTTGTTCATGAAGTCCTTGCCTACTCCTATGTCCTGGATGGTTTTGCCTAGATTTCCTTCTAGGGTTTTTATGGTGCCAGGTCTTATGTTTAAGTCTTTAATCCATCTGGAGTTAATTTTGGTGTAAGGTGTCAGGAAGGGGTCCAGTTTCTGCTTTCTACACATGGCTAGCCAGTTTTCCCAGCACCATTTGTTAAACAGGGAATCCTTTCCCCATTGCTTGTTTTTGTCAGGTTTATCAAAGATTGTATGGTTGTAGCTATGTTGTGTTGCCTCTGATGCCTGTGTTCTGTTCCATTGATCTATATCTCTGTTTTGGTACCAGTACCATGCTGTTTTGATTACTGTAGCCTTGTAGTATAGTTTGAAATCCGGTAGTATGATGCCCCCCACTGTGTTCTTTTTGCTTAGAATTGACTTGGCTATGTGGGCTCTCTTTTGGTTCCATATGAAGTTCATGGTGGTTTTTTCCAGTTCTGTGAAGAAAGTCAATGGTAGCTTGATGGGTATAGCATTGACTCTGTAAATTACTTTGGGCAGTATAGCCATTTTTCACGATATTAATTCTTCCTAACCATGAACATGGAATGTTTCTCCATCTGTTTGTGTCCTCTCTGATTTCGTTGAGCAGTGTTTTGTAGTTTTCCCTGAAGAGGTCCCTTACGTTCCTTGTGAGTTGTATTCCAAGGTATTTTATTCTTTTTGTAGCAATTGTGAATGGCAGTTCGTTCTTGATTTGGCTCTCTTTAAGTCTGTTATTGGTGTAGAGGAAGGCTTGTGATTTTTGCACATTTATTTTATATCCTGAGACTTTGCTGAAGTTGCTTATCAGTTTCAGGAGTTTTTGGGCAGAGGCGATGGGGTCTTCTAGGTATACTATCATGTCGTCTGCAAATAGAGACAATTTGGCTTCCACCTTTCCTATTTGAATACACTTTATTTCGTTTTCTTGCCTGATTGCTCTGGCTAGAACTTCCAGTACTATATTGAATAGGAGTGGTGACAGAGGGCATCCATGTCTAGTGCCAGATTTCAAAGGGAATGCTTCCAGTTTTTGCCCATTCAGTATGATATTGGCTGTTGGTTTGTCATAAATAGCTTTTATTACTTTGAGATACGTTCCATCGATACTGAGTTTATTGAGGGTTTTTAGCATAAAGGGCTGTTGAATTTTGTCAAATGCCTTCTCTGCATCAATTGAGATAATCATGTGGTTTTTGTTTTTGGTTCTGTTTATGTGGTGAATTACGTTTATAGACTTGTGTATGTTGAACCAGCCTTGCATCCCCGGGATGAATCCTACTTGATCATGATGAATAAGTTTTTTGATTTGCTGTTGCAATCGGCTTGCCAATATTTTATTGAAGCTTTTTGCATCTATGTTCATCATGGATATTGGCCTGAAGTTTTCTTTTCTTGTTGGGTCTGTGCCGGATTTTGGTATCAGGATGATATTGGTCTCGTAGAATGATTTCGGTAGAATTCCTTCGTTTTGGATTATTTGGAATAGTTTCAGAAGAAATGGCACCAGCTCCTCTTTGTGTGTCTGGTAGAATTCGGCTGTGAATCCGTCTGGACCTGGGCTTTTTTTCTGTGGTGGGCTCTTAATTGCTGCCTTGACTTCAGACCTTGTTATTGGTCTATTCATAGTTTCAGCTTCCTCCTGGTTTAGGCTTGGGAGGACACAGGAGTCCAGGAATTTATCCATTTCTTCCAGGTTTACTAGTTTATGTGCATAGAGTTGTTTATAATATTCTCTGATGATGGTTTGAATTTCTGTGGAATCTGTGGTGATTTCCCCTTTATCATTTTTTATTGCATCTATTTGGTTGTTCTCTCTTTTCTTTTTAATCAATCTGGTTAGTGGTCTGTCTATTTTGTTGATCTTATCAAAAAACCAGCTCTTGGATTTATTGATTTTTTGGAGGGTTTTTTGTGTCTCAGTCTCCTTCAGTTCAGCTCTCATCTTAGTTATTTCTTGTCTTCGGCTGGATTTTGAGTTTTTTTGATCGTACTCCTCTAGCTCTTTCAATGTTGACGATAGGGTGTCAATTTTGGATCTCTCCATTCTCCTCATATGGGCACTTATTGCTATATACTTTCCTCTAGAGACTGCTTTAAATGTGTCCCAGAGATTCCGGCATGTTGTGTCTTCGTTCTCATTGGTTTCAAAGAACTTCTTTATTTCTGCCTTCATTTCGTTGTTTATCCAGTTCAGGATATTCAGGAGCCAGTTGTTCAGTTTCCATGAAGCTGTGCGGTTCTGGGTTGGTTTCTGAATTCTGAGTTCTAACTTGATTGCACTATGGTCTGAGAGGGTGTTTGTTATGATTTCAGTTGTTTTGCATTTGCTGAGCAGTGCTTTACTTCCAATTATGTGGTCAATTTTAGAGTAGGTATGATGTGGTGCTGAGAAGAATGTATATTCTGTGGATTTGGGATGAAGAGTTCTGTAAATGTCTATCAGGTTTGCTTGCTCCAGGTCTGAGTTCAAGCCCTGGATATACTTGTTGGTTTTCTATCCAGTTGATCTGTCTAATATTGACAATGGAGTGTTAAAGTCTCCCACTATAATTGTGTGGGAGTCTAAGTCTCTTTGTAAGTCATTAAGAACTTGCCTTATGTATCTGGGTGCTCCTGTATTGGGTCCATATATGTTCAGGATCATTAGCTCTTCTTGTTGTATCGATCCTTTCACCATTATGTAATGGTCTTCTTTGTCTCTTTTGATCTTTGTTGCTTTAAAGTCTATTTTATCAGAGATAAGGATTGCAACTCCTGCTTTTTTTTGCTCTCCATTTGCTTGGTAAATCTTCCTCCATCCCTTTATTTTGAGCCTTTGTGTATCCTTGCATGTGAGATGGCTTTCCTGGATACAGCACACTGATGGGTTTTGGATTTTTATCCAATTTTCCAGTCTGTGTCTTTTGATTGGTGCATTTAGTCCATTTACATTTAGGGTTAATATTGTTATGTGTGAATTTGATACTGCCATTTTGATGCTAGCTGGCTGTTTTGCTCGTTAGTTGTTGTAGATTCTTCATTATGTTGACGCTCTTTAGCATTTAGTGTGATTTTGGAATGGCTGGTACTGTTTGTTCCTTTCTATGTGTAGTGCCTCTTTCAGGAGCTCTTGTAAAGCAGGGCTGGTGGTGACAAAATCTCTGAGTACTTGCTTGTTCGCAAAGGACTTTATTTTTCCTTCACTTATGAAGCTCAGTTTGGCTGGATGTGAAATTCTGGGTTGAAAGTTCTTTTCTTTAAGGATGTTGAATGTTGGCCCCCACTCTCTTCTGGCTTGTAGAGTTTCCGCCAAGAGATCTGCTGTAAGTCTGATGGGCTTTCCTTTGTGGGTGACCCGACCTTTCTCTCTGGCTGCCCTTAGTATTTTCTCCTTTATTTCAACCTTGTTGAATCTGACGATTATGTTCCTTGGGGTTGCTCTTCTTGTGGAATATCTTTGTGGTGTTCTCTGTATTTCCTGCAATAGAGTGTTGGCCTGTCTTGCTAGGTGGGGGAAATTTTCCTGGATAATATCCTGAAGAGTATTTTCCAGCTTGGATTCATTCTCTTCATCACATTCTGGTACACCTATCAAACGTAGGTTAGGTCTCTTCACATAGTCCCACATTTCTTGGAGACTTTGTTCATTCCTTTTTGCGCTTTTTTCTCTGATCTTGGTTTCTCATTTTATTTCATTGAGTTGATCCTTGACTTCTGATATTCCTTTTTCTGCTTGGTCAATTCGGCTATTGAAACTTGTGCATGTTTCGCGAAGTTCTCGTATTGTGTTTTTCAGCTCCTTTAATTCATTCATATTCCTCTCTAAGGTATCCATTCTTGTTATCATTTCCTCAAATCTTTTTTCAAGGTTCTTAGTTTCTTTGTGTTGATTTAAAACATGTTCTTTTAGCTCACAAAAGTTTCTCATTATCCACCTTCTGAAGTCTAATTCCATCATTTCGTCACAGTCATTCTCCGTCCAGCTTTGTTCCCTTGCTGGTGAGGAGTTTTGGTCCTTTCTAGGCGGCGAGGTGTTCTGCTTTCAGGTGTTTTCCTCCTTTTTGCACTGGTTTCTGCCCATCTTTTTGGATTTATCCACCTGTCGTCTGTGTAGTTGCTGACTTTTCGATTGGATCTCTGCGTGGACACCCAGATTGTTGATGATGGAGTATTTCTGTTACTTGGTTTTCCTTCTACCAGTCTAGCCCCTTCGCTGTACGACTGCTGAGGTCCACTCCAGGCCCTGCTTGTCTGGGGTGTACCTATAGTGGCTGCGGAACAGCAAGGGATGCTACCAGTTTCTTTTACTGCTATCTTTGTCCCAGGATGATGTCTGCCGAATGTCAGTCTTATGGATATAGAGGGGTCAGGGAGTTGCTTGAGGAGACAGTCTGTACTTTGTAGGAGCTCAAGTGCTGAGCTGTGAGCTCTGTTGTTCATTCAGGGCTGCTAGGCTGCTATGTTTAGTTCTGCTGCAACCTAACTCGTAAGAAAACCCCTTTTTTTTTCCTCAGATGCTCTGTCTGGGGGCAGGTTTGGGCTTTCCTTGTGAGTGTCTGCCTCGCTGTCCTGCCCAGCTAGGAGGCAGTCTAGTCACTTTTTGCCTGCCGAGGCTCTGCCCTGCTGGTGTGAGGTTTGCCCTTTTGCTGCAGGCTCTGCCCTTCTGCTGTGGTCTCCGCCCTGTTGTCACGGGCTACGCCCTGTGGCGGAGTCTCTCTGTTGTACTGGGTTGCCTCGGCAATGGCAGGCTGCGTCAGCAATGGGCATGTACCTCAGTAGGGGCTGATTGCCTCGGTAATGGCTGATGCCCCTCCCCCACGGAGCTGTGCTTTAAAAAAAAACCTTTTCACCAGGAGCGTTTGGAATCGCCGTTTTGTTTGTCACACTGTGCTCCCCCAAATGCTGAGTCCCTGGGATTTCCTGGGCTGGGTCACAGTTCAAGAGCCATTCAGTCTCAAGTTCGGCCCTCTTGGGTCTCAGTTTGCCGGTTCAACAGGGCACCCATAACAGTGCGCTCTTGTATGGAGCGCTGTGGAGCACCTCTGTGCTCCGGCGCAGGCTTGAGCCGCACCGGCTGCCGGCTGCACCAGCCGAGATCTCTGCCTGGTGTCCCGCGTCTCTTTTATACCTGGGAATTTCTCCGTTCTGTGGGCAACTAAGATCCATCTGGAAATGCATCCCCGACTCACCCTCTCCGCGTGTCCAGTGAGAGCTTCAATCCTGGGTTGTTCTCACAGCGCCATCTTGAGTCCTCCCCTCCAGAAACCATCTTAATATCTTTTGAAATACTCAATTTGAATCAAATAGGATAATCAATTAAAATCTGTATGTAATGAATTATTATTCCTCAATTAGAATATCATTAAAGCAATAAAAATAAGCAAGGGATATGCTCAAATAATTTAAAGAAGAAAAACATGTTTCCAATAAACATATGAAAATATTAACCTGAACAATAAACAAAGGAATGCAAAGTAAAATAATATGAAAATATCACTTTTGGTTCATCAAATTGGCAAACATTAGGGAGAAATACTCATGCAGATGAAGGTGTAGGATTTTGAAGAAACACTGCTAATAGGAGAATAGGTGTGTAAAATCTGGAAAACAATTCAACAAAATATATCAAGAATATAAATGTGTCAATATGTACATTAATAATTTAAAGTAATATATATTTACATTGTCTCATTAAAATATACATTGTATATAATGTTTATATATCTATTGTGTCAATATTTTTAAATGACTAAAACTATTAAGAGATAAAGCAGCTTCTAAGAATTCTATTGGCATTTGTTACATCTATAGAAGCAGTTTTGAAACTGCTAATTTTTGCTACTCTCCTACAACTTCATAGAATATACAAATAATTCCTCCTTTATATATTATTTATTAAAAACAAAAATATTCCTTTAAAAGTCTAAACTTCATTGTACATTAAAAGATTTTATAGCCATGCTATTAAAAGAAGAGAAAAAGAGAAGAAAATAATCTAAATTCCAATAACAAGGCTTTATATTAATTATTGCATATTTAAATTTTGTTACCATTAAAACTTATTTCAAAAGATAATTTACTAGTATGTGTTAAATGATCATGATATATAAGATAAAAGGACACAAGCTATATGCAGTGTGAACACAATGTGTAAAGCAAAATACATATGCATATAAAAATATCAGAAGGAAAAATAGAAACGATAGCAACAACTCTCTAGAGGAAAATATCATAGATGATGATATAATTCGGCTGTGTCGGGAGGGATCTGGTGAGAGGTAATTGAATCATGGGGGCAGGACTTCCTGTGCTGTTAATAAGTCTCACAAGATCTCATGGTTTAAATAAAGGGAGTTTCCCTGCACAAGTGCTCTTCTTTTGTCTGCCACCATGTGAGACATGCCTTTTACCTTCCACCATGATTGTGAGGCTTCCCCAGCCATGTGGAACTTTAAGTCTAGCAAACCTGTTTCTTTTGTAAATTGTCTGATCTTTGGTATGTCTTTATCAGCAGCATGAAAATGGAATAATACAGTAAATTGGTACCAGTAGAGTGGGGTGCTGCTGAAAAGATACCCAAAAATGTGGAAGGAACTTTGGAACTGGGTAACAGGCAGAGGTTGGAACAGTATGGAGGCCTCAGAAGAAGACAGGAAAATGTGGGAAAGTAGAGACCTGTTGAATGGCTTTAACCAAAATGTTGATAATAATATGGACAATGAAGTGCAGGCTGAGATGGTCTCAGATGAAGATGAGGAACTTGTTGGAGCAAAGGCAACTGTTGCTATGTTTTAGCAGAGAGACTGGTGGCATTTTTCCCCTGCCCTAGAGATTTGTGGAACTTTGAACTTGAGAGAGATGATTTAGGGTATCTGGTGGAAGAAATTTCTAAGCAGCAAAGCATTCAGACGTGACTTGGGTGCTGTTAAATGCATTTAGTTTTATAAGGGAAGCATAGCTTAAAGGTTTGGAAAATTTGCACCCTGACAATGTGATAGAAAAGAAAACCCTATTTTCTGAGGACAAATCCAAGCTGGCTGCAGAAGTTTGCATAAATAATGAGGAGCTGAATGTTAATGAGGAGCAGAATGTTAATCCCCAAGACAATGAAGAAAACGCCTCCATGGCATGTCAGAGGTGTTCAAGGCAGCCCTTCCCATCACAGGCCTGATGGCCTACAAGTAAAACATGGTTTCATGGGTTGGGCCCAGGGTCCTCATGCTGTGTGCTGTCTAGGGACTTGGTGTCCTATGTCCCAGTCTTCATTGGCTGAAAGAGGCCAAGGTAGAATTTGAACCATGACTTCAGAGGGTGTGAGCCTCAAGCCTCAACAGTTTCCATGTGGTGTTGAGCTTGCCAGTGCACAGGAGTAAAGAACTGGCATTTGGGAACTCCACATAGATTTCAGAGGATGTATGGAAATACCTGGATATCCAGGCAGAAGTTTTCTGGAGGGGCAGGGCTCTCATGGAGAACCTCCACTAGGGCAGTGCAGCAGGGAAATGTGACGTCGGAGCCCCCACATAGAGTCTGTACTGTGGCACTGCCTAGCAGAGCTATGAGAAGAGGGCCACCATCCTCCAGATCCCAGAAAGATAGATCCACTGACAGCTTGCACCATATGCCTGAAAAAACTGCAGACACAACACCAGCCCACAAAAGCAGCCTGGAGGGACACAGCTGCCCAAGACCACAGCAACCCACTTTTTGCATCAGTTTGAACTGAATGTGAGACATGGAGTTAAAGGAGGTCATTTTGGAGCTTTAAGATTTGACTGCCCTGCTGGGTCTCAGACTTGCACGAGGCCTGTAACCCTTTTGATTTGGCCAATTCCTCCCGTTTGAAATGGCTGGATTTATCCAATGCCTGTACTCCCATTGTATCTATAAAGTAACTAGCTTGCTTTTCATTTTACAGGCTCATAGGCAGATGGGACTTGCCTTGTCTTGGATAAGACTTTAGGCTGTGGACTTGTGAGCTAATGCTGAAATGAGTTAAATTTTTGGCTGACTATTGGAAAGTCATGATTGGTTGTGAAATGTGAAGACATGAGATCTGGGAGGGGCCAAGTCAGAATGACATGGTTTGACTGCGTCCCAACCAAACTCTCATCCTGAATTTCCACGTGTTGTGAGAGGGACCCAGTGGGAAGCAATTGAATCATGGGGGCAGGTATTTCCCATGCTGTTCTCATGATAGTGAAAAAGTCTCACAAGATCTCATGGTTTTGAAAAGGGGAGTTCCCTGCAAATCTCTCATCTCTTATCTGCCACCAGCTGAGATGTGCCTTTCACCTTCTGCCATGATTGTGAGGCCTCCCAAGCCACGTGGAACTATAAGTCTAATAAAACTCTTTGCTTTGTAAATTGCCCAGTCTTGGGTATGTCTTTATAAGCAGTGTGAAAATGGATGAATACAGATGATTTTTATTATTTTTATATTTATGTATATGCTTTCTATAATAAGCAAGTATTAATTTTATAATCAGAAAAATTCTGAGTAAATAATGATGACTCAACAGCATCATCATTCAGTATGTATATGGTTTGGCTGTGTCCCCACCCAATTCTTAGCAAGGGACTCAGTGGGAGCTAATTGCATTATGGGGGTGGTTACCCCTATACTGTTCTCATAATAGTGAGTGAATTCTCACAAGATGGTTTTATAAGGATAAGGGGTTTTTCCCCTTTGCTCAGCACTCATTCTCCTTCCTTCTGCCCTGTGAAAAAGTACCTTCTGCCATGATTGTAAGTTTCCTGAGGCCTCCTCAGCCATGTAGAACTATGAGTCAATTAAACCTCTTTTGTCTACAAATTATCCAATCTCAAGTATTTCTTCATAGCAGCATGAGAACAGACTAATACAATGTGGAAGAAGGCTTTATTTTAGTGCAAGTGAATAATACCCCAAGGAAAGAACTACCTTAAAAATCCACTGTTCCTCAAACATTGAGTGAGTAACTACAATTTACTGAGTATGATGCTAGATGTTGAGAATACAGAAACAGGTAAGACTTAGTCCAGGCCTCCAGAAGCCCTCTAACTAATATAAAACATACAATAAAACATAATGTAATATAGAATACAAACATAAAACATACACTAAAACATGATAAAAAGATACAATCCTAAAATTTTGGCAAAGCCCTGTATCTCAGTAGAAATGTCAGTCTCCACCGAGGAATAATAAATACTCAATGACCTGCTGTGTTGGGCTCAGAGACCACAAACCATGAAGATCCAGTGTTATATCTGCTGGGAAAGAACCACATAGTCTGCCCAAGTTCCTCTTTCTTGCCCATGTGTCAGCCTGTCCCAGATGTGACTGCTGATTCTCATTCTTTTACTTGGCCTATTCAAATCTGATATCTGCTATGTTATCTCATGATTGATTGGAGATTGTACTTTCTCCTCTCTTGTAAGTTTTGTCTTGTATCTCTTTGGACTTGGCCTGCTTGTATATCTGCCTTCTTCGGACTTTCTACAGATAACTCACAGAGCTCTCAATCCTGCCATATGCCGCATGGATAAACTAACATACATAATGTAATACTCAAGTCTAGAAGAGTGGATAAACTAACATACATACTGTAATACTCAAGTCTAGAATTAAAAAGTTTAAAAATCTGGTTAAACAAGGAATCCAACTCCATCACATATACTTGGCAGAATCCAGCTCTTGTGAATTCTAGCTTCAGTGATCCCTTATGTATTCTCATAAAAATTACCCTTTCCAATCTAGAGGAGACCTTACAGATTCAAAATTCCAACCATCTCTCATTTCGCAGGTCACAAAATCAAGGCCATGATGATTAAATGTCAACCAAGGTCACACAACTAGTTAGTGGTGAGCCAAAGTGAGAAAACAGGTTTCCTGAGAGGCTAGAAGATGAGCTCTGCACCACTCTGCCAACTTTGCACTATCTCTGTGGGAATTTTCCACACCTGGTCTAGCCTAACCCTCCAGTCTCTTCAGAGCCTAAAATAGTCCAGTTGCCAGACAACTGTTTATCTACTTTACGAGCCCCATGGAATGAGGGGTAGGCTAAAAGTGGAACTTGGAAAACCAGAATAGATTCTGGTGAGTAAAATTCACATCCCCTGGGTTTTGAAGGTCTCAGGAGCAATCAGTAACTTGGCTTAGTGCTCAATACCAGGCAGATAGCCAGCAAAGAAGGGGCTCAGCTATAGAATGATAAATGACTATGAGAAAAAAAGGGAATAAGAAATCTTTCTTTAAAAAAACCATGCAGAAACCAATATATTCTGCTGTCACAGCACAGGTATCAACAGCTTTTGAAACAGATCTCCTTCAGCTAGATGGTTAAAAATAGTCATCTTATAAATGAAAACAACATTAAAATATTTGTATGTGAGGCAACATAGTCTAATAACTAAAAGCACAAACTCTGGAGTTTGAGTTTTTCGTGTCTGAACACGGCCCCTTACTAGTTGCGCAACCCTTGGTAAACTACATAACCTCTTGGAGTCTGGTTTTCTCATCTGTAAAAAAACTGCTCATCCTTTTTGGATAATTGGACAGTTGAGAGAGCTTAAAAAGAAGGATTTAAGATAGGGTCTAACATAGGTAAGCATTTAACAGAAGGAAACTGAAGAAAACCCCTGACTAACACTATAGAACCTAAGCTAAGGAGCTCCCTAATACCTTGGGAAATTCTACCACCCATTCATGCAACCGTACAGAGATCAAAACTGACTATCCCAGGTCCTCTTCCAGAATGGGAGGATGAGTAATTAAGCAGATCTTCACCCCACAAAATATTTAGGGGGAAAAATTATTTTAATAAATAATTTAATGTCTCTCAAAACTGTTCTAAAGGCATACAGCAAAGGATAGCATTCATTCAAGAAAATTTACCAAGTCTGTTGGTGGGAGTGTAAATTAGTTCAACCATTGTGGAAGACAGTGTGACAATTCCTCAAAGACCTAGAAATAGAAATTCCATTTGACACAGCAATCCCATTACTGGGTATATATCCAAAGGATTATAAATTGTTCTACTATAAGGACACATGCACACGAATGTTCATTGCAGCACTGTTTACAATAGCAAAGACCTGGAACCAACCCAAATGCCTGTGGATGATAGACCGGACAGGGAAAATATGGCTCATATACACCATGGATTGTTATGCAGCTATCAAAAACGATGAGTTCGTGTCCTTTGTAGGGACACGGATGAACCTGGAAACCATCATTCTCAGCAAACTGACACAAGAACAGAAAATAAAACACTGCATGTTCTCACTCATAGGTGGGTATTGAACAATGAGAACACATGGACATAGGGAGGGGAGCATCACACACTGGGGTCTGTAGGGGGAAAATAGGGGAGGGACAGCAGGGGGTGGGGGTTGGGGAGAGAGAGCATGGGGAGAAATGCCAGATATAGGTGATAGGGAGGAAGGCAGCAAATCACACTGCCGTGTGTGTACCTATGCAACAATCTTGCATATTCTTCACATGTACCCCTAAACCTAAAATGCAACAAAAATAAAAAAGAAAATTTACCAAGTCTTGACAAGAACAGTAAGAATCTGTGGCATCTGGGCCATGACCTGCTTTCCTCTCTCACCCCCAGCTCCATGTTACAGAAACTCTACTACAGGTACTCTATTTCTGAGCTAGTGCAGACAAGAACATGAGAGCTTTCTCATTACCCAATTCTCAGTTTAGGGCTATGGTTTCACCTTTGGAAGGACAGGCTATCAGTGTTTCTCATTCTCCAACTCCATTACCTTGTGGCAGAACCTCTGCTCTAGTCAAAAAAGGTTAAGAAGACTGAGGCACCATTCCTCTACCCAAGTCCTACTCATGGAGTTTCCACTCTCCACCTTAAGTGTAGTCATCAAGAATACTGGGATCCTGATCACCCCTTTCCCAGTTCACTCATAGGCAGTGATCCCACATTAGAAGCAGCTGACTAATAAGGTTGAGAGCTACCTCCTCCCTTCTTATCATCCACTAGGGATATCACTCTTGGTGAAACTGGGCGGTGATGCCACTATCACTGCATCTAGCTCCCTCACAGTAGCATGAAGACTTTCCCAGGGGAAGGCAGATGCCATAAGGATGAAGAGCTCCACAGTTCTTATTGATGTTAGTGACTTTATCTAGTGCAGAGTATGGAGGATTCCCTGCCTAAGGGTGTTGCTGAAAATAATAGAGAGCTTGGTGAAGAACAATTAAGGGGGCACTGGTAGCTTCATGATACTGCTAGCAACAAGCAAAATGTTAGAACAACCATAGCTTTAACAGAAAGAACTAAAGAAAGAAACAACCAGGAAGGGTCTTCCTGGGATCCCAGTAAACCCCAGGGGTTGAAAAGCTACACACATGTCCTAGGTTATACCTACTCAAAACAACACATAGGTCAGACTTGAAAACATTTCCCAGGCTGCACACAGATCCATCAACAAAGGGCAGAAGCCTCACTCACTCAAGGTGTTTAAGTATAACCTCTGAGCAAACACTAGCTAAAAACTAAGCTATTCTGAACCTGGAGAAAATACTATTAAGCCATGCTTAAAAATAAAATTACTTGCCTTCTAGTAATCTGGACAGCTGTGTGCAGGCCCAAGGCTGCACCCTCTCAGAAGTGATTAGAAAGGGAACTTCCAAGACATTTGGCCTTGGCCAAAGTTGGGGTAAAAAATAAACTCCTTAAGTTGTAATAACAGACTCTAAGCCACACAAATATCCAATGGCAAAGAGTAAAACTATAACTGGCTAAAGAAACCTAAGTATAACCTTTGACCAGTAAGTGGCTTATGCAGACCTACAGGTGACTCCTAGGGAACCCAACTAAAATAAAAAAAATAAGAAAAAATAAAAACAACCTAAAGAGGAACATCAGAAGCTGAATACTGTAGGAGAAGAAGACACTACAGAGTTAGTATGGTCAAGCAATTAAACAAATGAATGACCAAGTAATGGATGGGGGAAAGGGAAGAAGAAGAAGAATCAGTATCCAGAGTTGCCATAAAATATTATTTAAAATATTCAGGTTTTCTGTTTTTAAAACTATGGCATAAAAAGATATAATAAAGTATAACCTGTACACAAGAAAACAAGAAGTAGGCAGTAGAAATTGTCTTTTAAGGAGCACAGATGTAGGATAAAGCAAACACTTCAAAGCAGCTACTATTAAAATAGTCAAAGAACTAAAAGAAACCATACTTAAAGAACTAAATACAGATATGATGACAACATTTCATCAAATGAAGAATATCAATAAAGACACAGAAATTATTTTTTTAAAAGACCAAAGAGAAGTTCTGGAGTTTAAAATTAGTAACTAAAAAGACAAATTCAGTATAGAGGCTCAATAGTAGCTTTAAGCTAATAGAAGAAAGAATCTGTAAGCTTGATGATAATTGATAGAGGTTATATAATCTAAAGAATAAAGAAAAATGAGCATTTAAATGTGGGACATTATTAAATCACCAATACACTGTAAGAAAAAAGGGAAGAAAAAAAATTGTACAAATAATAGCTGAAAACTGCTCAAAAGATGAAAAACTTAAATCTATACATCCAAGGAAATCAACAACCTCCACATAAGATGAAAGTAAAGATATATATACCTAGATATGTTAGAGTTGAAACAATCAAAACCAAAAATGAAAAGAAAATCTTGAAAGCAATAAAGAAGACATGACTCATCACATACAAGGAAACCTCCAAAACAGTAACATCTGATATCTCATCAAAACAATGGAGTCCAAACTGGACATGGTGGCTCAGGTCTGTAATCCCAGCACTTTGGGAAGCCTAGGCAGGCAGATTACTTGAGGTCAAGAGTTCGAGACCAGCCTGGCCATGACGGTGAAAATCCATCTCTACTAAAAATACAAATATTAGCTGGGCATAGTGGTGCATGCCTGTAATCCCAGATACTTGAGAGGCTGAGGCAGGAGAATCACTTGAACCAGGGAAGTGGAGTCTGCAGTGAGCTGAGATCATGCCATTGCACTCCAGCCTGGGCAACAAAAGTGAAACTCCTTCTCAAAAAAAGAAAAGAAAACACCAGAAGGCCATGGGATGGATGATGTTTTCAAACTGCTGAAAGTAAAAGAAAAGAAAAAAAAACAAACCTGTCAACCAAGAATCTCATGTCCAGTAAAACTATCTTTCAAAACTGAAGGTTAAATAGATAAAGATGCATAAAGGCATAGAGAATTTGCTGCTAGAAAAAAACTAAACAAAGTTTTTCTGTCTGAAAGCAAGTGACAGCAGTGATTTAGACCCCTATCCTTACAAACATAAAAAAAAATTATAAGAAATACTATAAATAACCGTATACCAACAAATTACAGTGACTTAGCTAAAACAGATACACTTCTCAAAAGACACAAACTACTAAAACTGACTCAAGAAGAAACTAAAAATCTGATTAGACAAGTAAAGAAATTGAATTAATAATTAAAAATCTTCCCACAAAGAAAAGCCTGAATGAGATGGCCTCACTGGCGAATTCTACCAGAAATTTAAAGAATTAACATCAGTCATTTGTAATCTCTTCCAAAGAATGGAAAATGAGGTGATATTTTGCCACTGATTTCATAAGGCAAGTCTTACTCTGATACAAAAAAAAAAAAAAAAAGACATTACTGCACAGTGAAACTACAAGCCAATATCCTTAAGAATATAAATACAAAATACTAAGCAAAATACTATCAAACTGAATTAAACACCATGTAAAAAAGATTATGTATCATAATCAAGCGGGATTTATCCTAGTAATGCAAGGTTTGTCTAACATCTGAAAATCAATTAATATAATGTACCCAATTAAAGGAGAAAGAATAGCCTTTCCAACAAATGAAGCTGAGACAACTGAATGACCATATTTAAAAAAAGAAAGCCGAAGCCTTATCTTACACCATATACCGAAATTAATGCAATTAATTCACAGATACAAATGTAAGAATGGCAGCCATAAAATTCTTAGAAGAAAATAGAGTAGTAAATGTTTGTGAGCATGGTGTAGGCAATGGTTTGCTATGACACCAAAAGCACAGGCAACAAAAGAAATAAAATAAATTAGTTGGACTAAATCAAAACTTGAATATTTCTGTAGCAAATATTACCATCAAGAAAGAGGAAAGACAATCCTCAGAATGGGAGAGAACATTAGTAAATCAAATATATGAAAAGGGACTTATATGCACAATACATAAAAAAAGACTTTAAAACTCTATAATAAAAAACTAATACTCCAATTAAAAACAGGGCAATGAATTTAAATACACATTTCCCCAAAGAAGATAAACAAATGGGGAGTAACATGAAAGGATACTCAATATCACTTGTCATTAGGGAAATGCAAATCAAGGCCACAATGAGATACCACTCTACACCTACTAGAATAGCTATAACCAAGAAGACCAATAATAACAAGTGTTGGCAAGTATATGAAAAAAATTATACTATATTGTCAGTGGTAACATAAAACTGTGCAGTCACAAAACAGTTTGGCAATACCTCATAAAGTTAAACATAAAGCTGGTATATAACTTGGCAATTCTACCTCTGGGTATATATCCAAGATAAATGAAAACAAATATTCACATGAAAACCTTGTGATTGCATGTTTATAGCAGCACTATTCATAATACCTAAAAGGTGAAAACAATCTCAATGTCCATCAACTGATGAATGGATAAATAAAATGTGATACATTCATAAAATGGAATATTATTCAGCAATAAAAAGAATGAAATATCAAAACATGCTACAACATAGATGAACCTGGGAAACAGTATGCTACATGAAAAAAAAAATTCAGAAAAGACCATATAGTATATTATTCTTGTAAATTGCCCAGAATAAGTAAATTCATAAAGACAGAGAACAGATTAGTGGTTTCCTAGGGCTGGGATATAGATAGACTGGAGAATGACACAAATGATCAGAGTTTCTTTTTGCGGTGATGAAAATGTTCTACAGTTAGAATGTGGTGGTTGCACAACTCTGTGAATACACTAAAAATCACTTGTACATTCTAAATGGGTGAACATTGTAGTATGTGAACTATATTTCGATAAATAATATTTTAAACTGACAATCTACTTCCTCACTGGGCCTTTCGCTTGGCATTCAAGAAAGTGGAAAGAACAGAAATTCATTCTTCTGCCACCGGAAATTAGCCCATGGATACATTCAAGGTGAACTGATAGCTGCCTGATGACTGGTTATACATCCCTGATCTGGGCATTTACTGTATATTATCTGATAAAGCTGATCCAGGGTGCTTATAAGTAAAGGCAGAACTCAATCTTGGATAATTCCTTGCATTAGAAGACTCAGGTTCTATAAAAATAATTTAATCAATTCAGAGTACAAAGTTGTATTCTCTATTTCATTAATTATAAAAAATTATTCACACTGGGACCACTTGGAAGAAGTCATAGTTTTTGTACGCTGTTTATATATATCTCAATTATCTATAGAAGGATGCTAATGCTTCACTAGATAGTAATTACAGACTGAGAGAGCTGATAAGTATCATGGACCAGTGGCTATGGATCCTACATTTAAAAAGTGATCCAACGTGATCAGTTTTCTTTCAGAAAAGAAACAAGTAAAAACTGGGAGGACAAAAAAGGGTAGAGAATTCATTAAGCCAATGGAATAGGAAATTATCCAAATTATAATACACGAATCATGCATATCATACTCAATTACACCAAGTGACATTACTTTAATAAAATACAAATCAAACTGAAAAGACAATACCTTCTGGAGGAGTCCTAATGCTGCTGCCAAGACCAAGCATGGCTATCTTATGAGTTCTTGGCTCCAGCATCACAGCAGATTCTTCTCCCCTCTCCCAGTGGGGTATTCTCACTGGCTCCAGGTGAACATTCTCCAGCCCATCTCGCTGTAGGTTTTGGTACATAATTTGAATGGCTTTTTCTAGGTTCTTGGAACCACTCAGTCTAGGTCCAACAGTATCAACCAGGAGTGCCAATCGCTCATAGGATCTGTTCTGGGCTTTACCATAAACAGCAAGGTTGATTATTGCTTTAGCAATATCTCCATAGCTAGCTATTTCTTCTTTTATTTCTTGAAAAGTCCTCTTAGAGATGCCATTCTTATATATAGATTTGCCAGAGCACAGGGATAAAAGGTGAACAACACCAAAATATGTGAAGATAAGAAACTTCATTTTTTTCCAGTTGGTGTTCTTGTTATGATAATCTACATAAATAAGAAACATTATGTTTTAGGGGAAAAGAATCTCACAGCTATCTGCCCATAACCCAGGGATTGCTTTTCAAGCAGCATTCCCCTTCTCTTCCCAACCTTTGCCCAACATCCACCATCAAATCAGGCACCATAACTCCAAGGAATGGACAAGTAAAGAGGCAATGATTGACCTTCCGTAAAACTGTAGAATCACATGTTACCTATTAATCCTGTTTAAAATATGCTAAAAGGATAAATCAAGAAAAGAGCTGGGAAGGAGAAAAAGAAGCGGTGGTAGCAGTGATAGAGCTAAGACAGTGTTACCTGCTGTATGGTCTCCTAAATAGAGTATACTCCAAATGGGTGTCCATGCTCCCTCTGCCAGATGTGTTCTCTCCTCTTTGCCTGTCAGATTTACCCACTGAGGCCCTCTCAGCTGTCATCTTTTCTCAATACTTTTACTAATCCCCCCTTCAGGAAAATAATTGCTTCTTCATCTGTACTTGAAAAGTACTCTATGCTTATGTTCAAAAGATATTTATTAAAAGTCACTATATGCCAGAAAATGTAGTATATTTTTAAAATGAAGAAGGCTAAACTACTGCAAAAAGCAGACAATTAATCAAAAGACTGGGTTTTGTTACCATTTGACTGTTTGATATCTGCTACCTACAGAATAAATATAATAATAACAATAATAGGAAACATTTATATAGTACATGCTATGTGCCAGACCTTGTGCTAAATATGCTACATTCATTAGTGCTTTAATCCTCACAACAGTTCTATGAGGTAGTTTATTATTACCTTTATTTTACAAATGAGGAAACTGGGGCACCAAGAGATTAAGCAATTTGCCAAAGACACACAAAGGCTTTCTAGCTCTAGAGTCCATGTTTTAAACAGTGCTACTCAAAGCATGGTTTGTGGGCCAATGCCAGTCCACACACTGTTTTTCACTAATACATGATAGGTAAATACAGAGATTAAGAGTGAATGTATTCAGTGCTGTCCAATATAGTAATCAATTGTCTCATATGGTCACTTCAATTTAAATTAACTAAAATTAAATCAAACTAAGGATTAATTTTCTCATATACAATAGCCACATACTCAATAGCTACATGTGGCTAAGGCTATAATATTGAGCAGCATAAACAGAACATTCCTATCATGACAGAAAGTTCTAGTGGCTAGCACTTGTTTAGATACTTTTATATAAACTGTATGTCCACTATAATTTGAATGGTTGTCACCTCCAAAACTCACATTGAAATGTAACTGCCTTTGTGATGGTAGTATAAGGTCAGAATTTCAAAAGGTATTCAGGGCATGAGGGCTCTACCTTCATGAATAAGCTAATATCATTATTGCAGGAGGGGGTTAGTGCCTTCTTTGATCTCTCTCATCCCCTCTTTGCCCTTCTTCTGCTGTGTTATGATGTGGCAAGAAGACCCACATCAAATATGGCCCCTCTATCTTGGACTGTTTAGCCTCCAGGACCATAAGCCAATACATTTTCATTCTTTATAAATTACTCTGTAGTATTCTGTTAAAGTAAGACACACACACACACACACACACACACACACAATATCTTGCCTATTTATCCATTTTGGAATGGGAATGTCTATGCTATACCTGTCTATGCTATACCTATCATTGTATTGTGGCAATAGATAACTTAAACAATTTCACAGGCTGACAACTAGAGGGGAGTTTGTCTCAGAATGAACTGTGTTGCATCTTACCTGTATCAGATTTAGATAAGACTTTGGACTTAGGACTTTTGAGTTGGTGCTGGAAGGAATTAAGACTTTGGAGCTATTGGGATGAAATAAATGTCTTTTGTGTGTAAGGAAAACATGATGAGGGGAATACTGTGGGTTTAACCTTTGTCGCTCCAAATTCATGTTGAAATTTAATTGCTATTGTAATGGTCTTGAAAGATGGGACTTTTAAGAGGTGTTTAGATCATGATGGCTTTGCTCTCATGAATAGACAAATGCCACTATTGAGGGAATGATTTCTTTTTCACAGGAATGAATTTACCCCCTCTTGCTTTTCTCTCTCCTTCTTTTGCCCTTCCACCATATAATGCCTTTTACAAAGTTTTGATGCAGCTAAAAGGCTCTCACCAGATGTGGCCCCTCAATCTTGGACTTTCTAGCTGTAAGGCCGATAGCCTTGCTAAGAGCTGGATGAACAACACCCATCCCTCTCTATGTCTGATAACAGTTAGGCAGAACACATTACTCAGCATCTGGCTCCTCTATGCAGGCTCCTCTCACCCACTTCTGCATTCTGTCCCAGGTCTATATTCAGCATTAGACTATGCACTCTTAGCACCAAGCTATGCATTTGAACCTCAGCACTAAACTGTGCACTCTTGGCACTAAACTATACAGTTGAACCCATGAAAATTGAAGAAATCTTGCCAAGCCTTCCCCAATGGCAGCCCACCCCATGCATCCTAGGCCAGCCCCCCTCTAACCCCCATAAAACCCCCTGCCCTGAGAAGTCAAGCGTGACTTCTTTGGCCCCTTTTCCTTAGGACCACAGAAACTTGCCCAGGAGATAAATAAATTGGCATCTGATTGTTCTTATACTGGCCTCAGTTTCCACATTTTAAACTCAGCAGTAACCATTACAAGTGGTACCAAAACCCGGGAGGAGTTGTAAGACCCACTCCTGGGGGAAACTGACCCTCCTGGGGGAAACTGACTCCTCCACCTAAAGCCAGACCAGGAAACCACTCCGCCGTGAGGTAAGACTTCTGTCGCCCATAGCCTCTCCTGCTGCCTGCTCTGTGGACTCCCTGCCTGTAACTGCGGCCGTGTCAGGGACTCCTTACCGCCGTGGGCCCGGGAACCCGGTTCCATTCTGAGGACCTGAGCATAGAACAGACGTCCCTACACTCTTGTCCTCTCCCCATAAGGGGTCTGCCGGGGGTCAGGAACCTGAGGGAGATGTCCCCATCTTCCTGAACCCTCTCTGGTGTTCAGCAGTGCAGTCCAGGATGCCTTCCGATCATCTCTGCAGCAGTGAGTGAGGTTTGGGTAATAAGAAGCCCCATTTACAGCTCCAGGCCCTACTCAGGACCTGGACCAGACCCTGGCTCTTAGTCCCAAATCAGCCCTTTGACAAGCTAACTCCCGCCTAAGTACTCATAGTTCCTCCTTTCTGTTCCCGAGTGAGTGTGTGACTGAGTGAGTGACTGAGTGAGTTTATGTGTAGTCCCACGGCCTAATGGCTACGGGGCTTGAGTGGGCCTCCACCTGCGGTTCCATGGGGGCATCATAAGGCATAACAGTGATTCACCTCAGGACCAAAAGTTTTGAGGTGATCAGGCCCGGGGGTTATACGGGTACACTTTAGCCAAGACACCCCTGAAATATCCCTCTGGGGACGTGGCCGGGCAGGCATTGGACTGGTCTCCCATCCGGGGGACACCCACCCTTCGTTCGTCAAACCTATACGTGGTGCTGTCTTTACTGTAAGTTTGCCAACTTCATCAGGCTCCTGCTGGCTGACATACAGTGGTTCAGGCCTGCCTCCCTCGAGGTAGAAGATATCTTACAGTGGGTAATGGACCACTGGCTACAGGGGACCTTCACTGACTTTTTACCTCTAGAGATAACTCTGTTCTCTTTTTTCCTTCTACTTTTCATCTATCACTAAAACCTCACTCTCTGCCTCTCTCCCTGTCACTTCCCCATCACTAAAACCTCACTCTCTGCCTCTCACCCTGTCACTTCCCCATCACTAAAACCTCACTCTCTGCCTCTCTCCCTGTCACTTCCCCTGTCACTAAAACCTCGCCCTCTACCCCTGTTCCTGTCACTTCCTCAAAATCTCCCATGTGGCAGATAGCTCTAGCCTTATCTCTCTTTATCTTCTTTCTCATTGTATTCATTGCAGCTTGTAAGCTCTCAGCCACCCCCTCCAGGAAAATAGCTCTTTTGTCCGTGTTGGGTGTAGTACCTCACCCCCATATTTAACTAGCTAATTATGGGCAACCGGGATCCTGCCGTAACCCTAAGTCACCGCTGGGTGCCTAGTTTTAAGCCTACCCAAGCTGGGTCTTTCAATAAAAAAGAAAATGCTGTTCTTCCTCTCCACTGTAGCCTGGCCACAGTATCCCCTGGACAACCGTTCCAAGTGGCCTCCAGAAGGCACGCTTGACTGCAAGGTCCTGACAGATTTAGACAACTTTTGCCAGAGAAATGGGAAGTGGGCAGACGTTCCCTATATTCAAGCTTTCTGGCACCTTTGCTCCCGTCTCAACCTCTGCTCCTCTTGCAGTACCACCCAGGTGCTCCTGGCCAAAGACATTCCCACTCTGCCCTCGGCCCCTTCACCGGCCTCCTCCTCTTTTTTTTCTGACCCCAATCTGACTGAAGAACTTTCCCTGCTGGGAATACCTAGCATACCCAATAATACCCCGCCATACAAAGACCCTCAACCCCCTCCTCCTCCTCCTCCTCTTCCAGTTTCCACCCAATCCCTTCTTCCTCCTCCTTCTCTTCCAATTCCACCCAACACCCCCCTTCTCCTCCTCCTCTTCCAGTTTGCCCCCAACATCCTCCTCCTCCTCCTCTTCCAGTTTGCCCCCAACATCCCCCCTCCTCCTCCTCTTCCAGCTTGCCCCCCACATCCTCCTCCAGCTTGCACCCAATCCCCTCCTGCCCCTCCACTTCCGAGTCTTGATGTGGCCTCTCCTGTTAATGCCCACACCCGCTCACATGGCACTCCTAGCATCAGCCATTCCCTCCTTTGTCCTCTCTGTGAGGTGGCCAGAACAGAGGGTGTTCTCCGGGTTCACGTCCCCTTCTCCCTTGCCAATCTGTCCACCATTGAGAAATGCTTAGGGTCCTTCTCTGCCAATCCTACTGCCTATATCAAGGAATTTCATTACCTCACTCAGGCATATGACCTAACCTAGCATGACACCTATGTAATCCTCTCCTCTACCCTTACTCCTGATAAGTGTGGCTGCATCCTTGAGGCAGCCAGAGCACACGCTAATCAAGTGCATCTCACTGAGCCTCAGATGCCAGTAGGTGTGGTGGTGGTCCCTGCAGCCGAACCTAACTGGGACTATCAAGCTGGCCAAGATGGCCACCACCACCGAGACCAGATGCTACGGTGCCTCCTAGCAGGCATGCAAGACGCAGCTCAAAAGGTAATTAATTATGATAAGCTGCATGAAATAACTCAGGGTCCCACTGAAAACCCAGCTGCCTTCCTTGACCGACTAACCAACACTATGGTTCTTCACACCCGATTAGACCCAGACTCCCCTGCTGAGACCACCCTCTTAGCTGCCCATCACCCTCTTAGCTGCCCATTTTATCTCCCAGTCAGCACCAGACATCAGAAAGAAACTAAAAAAGGCAGAGGAGGGACCGCAAACTCCCATACGAGACCTGGTAAACATAGCATTTAAAGTCTTTAATGGCCAAGAGGAAAAGGCTGAGGCCATCTGCCAGGCCTATCTACAGCAACAGGTAAGCCTCCAAACCCAAGCTACTGTAGCAGCCCTGAGGCCGGCAGCTCACCCAGTGCCTGGCACAAAGAGCTCCTCAAAGTTCCTTCCAAAAAGTCCTCCAGGACCTTCCTAGGCTCCTTCCAAGGTCCTGCCCAGGCCCCGTTTCAAGTGTGGCCAGGAGGGACATTGGGCTTGACAGTGCCCCTGTCCATGTCTGCCTTCTGGACCCTGTCCAATCTGCAAGTGAACTGGACACTGGAAGGACGACTGTCCGCTCTGGACTATGGGCTCAACCCCCACACCTCCATGTTGGGGACAAGCTGGTCCAAAGGATGCAGTCCCTTCGTTTGAACTCCTCGGCCTCATGGATGATTGAAGCGGCCCAGACTCGGGGACCCCCATCACCCTTGCAAAGCCCAGAGTAACACTACAGGTAGCGGGTAAGTCCATTTCTTTCATGGTCGATATGGGGGCTACCTGGTCTGTATTGCCTTCCTACTCAGGACCTAGCATACCTTCCCAGGTCTCAGTCATGGGAATTGACAGGAAGTCCTCCTACCCCAATGGGACCCGTCCCCTAACCTGCAACCTGAAGGGACCTCTATTTACACATTCCTTCCTGATCATACCCTCATGCCCAGTCCCCCTACTAGGATGAGACATCCTCCAGACTCTAGGGCCTACCCTCCAACTCACTAGTCCCCTACAGTCAACCCCATCTTCTACCCGTCTCCTAGTACTTGCCTTAACTAGCAACACATCCAGTCACGACCCCTTGCCTCAACCCCCTTTCTCTCCTGAGATAGCTGAATGAGGCAGTGGTACCCCTCCACCCAGGAGTTCCCAGTCCTTACACCTTGTTATCCCATGTTCCCTCTAACACCTCCCATTTTATAGTCCTTGATCTCAAAGACACTTTCTTCACCATTCCCCTTTCTCCTGACTCTTACTTCCTCTATGCTTTTACTTGGACTGACCCCGACTCTAACTTGTCACAACAGCTGACCTGGACAGTCCTGCCCCAGGGCTTTAGGGATAGCCCCCACATCTTTGGACAAGCACTGGCAGCTGATCTTGCCACTTCAGCCCAGCCTCCTCTTACAATATGTGGATGACCTGTTGCTGTGCAGCCCCTCTCTTTCCATGTCACAGCAGCACACGGCTGCTCTCCTTAATTTTCTTGAGTCTAGGGGTTACCGAGTTTCTCCCTCCAAAGCACAGCTGTCAGTTATTTCAGCCATCTACTTAGGCATCTGCCTTACTCCACAAACTAGGGATTTAACTGTGGACCACCAGAAGGCGTTACTGGCACCACAGCCCCAGAATCAGCCAATGAAATCCTCTCCTTTTTAGGATTTGTAGGATTTTTCTGACACTGGGTTCCCAATTTTGCCACCCTGGCAAAGCCCCTGTATGTGGCAGCTAAAAACACCCCCACAGGACCTCTCTCCCATCCAGGGGCTGTTAAACAAGCCTTTAAAGCCTTACTGACTGCCCTGTCCACAGCACCTCCCCTTCACTTGCCAGATCTTAATCACCCTTTCCACTTGTTCACGGATGAAAAACAGGAAATAGCAGTGGGGGTCTTAACCCAACCCCTAGGCCCCACGTATCATCCAGTAGCCTACTTATCAAAACAGCTTGACCCTACTGTCAGAGGGTGGCAACCTTGCCTGCGGGCCCTAGGAGTGGCTGCAGAGCTGATCAAGGAATCTCTGAAGCTCATCTTAGGCCAGCCTATTTCAGTGTTCTCTCCTCATCGGCTAACTGACCTTCTCTCTTACAAATCCTTGCACACCTAGGACCCTCCTGCTTACAGGAGTTTCATCTGCTCTTCATTGAAAATCCTTCAGTCAGCCTCCATACTACTTCTCCACTCAACCCAGCTACTTTGCTTCCTCTTCCGTCTCACTCTCCCTCCCCAGCCCACTCCTGTCCCGAACTTACAAATACACTTACCAAACCCCGAGAAGGCCTAACAGACCTTCCTCTATCTGACCCAGACCTCACTCTATATGTAGATGGGAGTTCCTTAATAACAGCTGAGGGACAGCGAAAGGCAGCCTATGCCGTGGTCACAGACTCAGCCACCCTTGAGACCCGCTGCCTTCCTGATGGAACCACATCACAAAAGCCAGAACTCATTGCCTTAACCTGGGCTCTCATGTAAGCACAGGGAAAGCGAGTGAATATCTATACTGATTCAAAGTATGCTTTCCTTATTACCCACTGTCATTCTGACCTAGAAGTAGAATTCTAGTCCCTCATTGCACCGTCCCCTAATCACCAGGACAAACGGGCAGTCTTTCTCCCAATAATAAGAAGTCTCTCTCTAGCATCTTCCCTTGCAGCAGCCAGAATAGGGGGTGGTGCCATGGGTTACAGTGTCAATACAGCTGCCCAACTAGAAGACAAACTTCGTGTGGCTATTGAAGCATCAGCCGCCTCTTTAGCCTCACTCCAGCGACAACTTACTACACTGGCGCAGGTAACTCTCCAAAACCGATGGGCCCTAGACCTACTAATGGCAGAAAAAGGAGGTACCTGTTTATTTCTTCAGGAGCAGTGCTGCTATTACGTCAATGAAACAGGCCTAGTGGAGGAAAATGTCAACACCCTCTATCGCCTCCAAGAAGACCTCCTAAGGAAGCAAAATGCACCAGCTTCCTCTTTTAACTGGTGGCAGTCTCCCATACTCACCTGGCTAGCTCCTATTATCACCCCAATCATCGTAGTTTGTCTATTACTAATGCTAGCCCCTTTCCTTCTCAGGTTTTTACAAGCCCGCATAAGAGAAATTTCCAGGGTAGCCGTAAACCGATGTTACTTCCCCCGTACATCCGGATCCCAACTGAAGCACTGGCCAACTGACCTCCCGACTCCTCCCCCATTCAGCAGGAAGTAGTCAGAAAGAAACATCACCCAGTGTCATCAAAAAGGTCGGGATGTAAGGCCGATAGCCTTGCTAAGAGCCGGATGAAAAACACCCACCCCTCTCTAAGCCTGATAACAGTTTATCAGGCAGAACACATTACTCAGCATCTGGCTCCTCCATGCAGGCTCCCCTCTCCCACTTCTGCATTCTGCCCCCAGGTCTATATTCAGCACTAGACTATGCACTCTCCGCACCAAGCTATGCATTTGAACCTCAGCACTAAACTGTGTACTCTCAGCACTAAACTATACAGCTAAACCCGTGAAAATTGAAGAAATCCCGCCAAGCCTTACCCAATGGCAGCCCACCCCATGCATCCTAGGCCAGCCCCCCTCTAACCCCCATAAAACCCCCTTCCCTGAGAAGTCAAGCACGACTTCTCTGGCCCCCTTTCCTTAGGACCACAGAACCTCGCCAGGGAGATAAATAAATTGGCATCTGATTGTGCTTATACTGGCCTCAGTTTCCTCATTTTAAACTCGGCAGTAACCATTACACTAGCCTCTAGAATTATAAACCAATAAATTTCTTTTAGTTATAAACTATCCAGTCTGTGGTATTCTGTTATAGCAGCACAATATAAACTACGACAACATCTGTCAAATTTAATGATTAAAAAATAGTGCTTCTCTTTATATGTCTTTTTAATTTCACTTTTCTAATTTGTTATTTTGTAAAAGCATTAATCTGTAACAAATTCAAAGTTTTCAAAATTGTTCCTTCACCACAGATAATATGAGAAGCACAATCATAAACTACTAAATTATAAGAAAACATTCTAAAATAAGCCAGCATGCAAAGCCTTTAAAAATATTAACTTCAACAACTACTCCAACCTTGTCTATCCTTCTCTCCATCTAGTGCACACACATTTTCATTCTCATTCTCTTTCTCTCTCTAACACAGACATACACACACATACTTTGCTAAGCTTATATATATTGAGCCCTTGAAATGTATCTAGTCCAAACTGATATGTTTTAGACTGAGAGCAGTGGCTCATGCCTGTAATCCCAGCACTTTGGGAGACTGAGGCAGGAAGACCAGACTGGGCAACATAGTGAGATCCAGTCTCTAAAAAAAAAAAGAAGTAGAAAAAAAAGAACAGAAAAGAAAGAAGACAAATTGAAATGTTTTATAAGTGTAAAATATTCACCTGATTTGATTTTAAAGACTTAATTTGAAAAACATAAATATTTCAGATATACTGGGTTAAACAAAATGTGTCTTCATTGATTTTACCTGTCTCTTTTTATTTTGTAATATAGCTATTAGAAAAATTTAAATTGCATATTTGTGTTCATATTTACATTGGATGAGAATGCTATAGCTGCATTGAACTTCATGCAGTTCTTCAAATGTGCAGGCTCTTTCATAACTCTGGGTCTTTACATATGTTCATTCTCTTTTAATTTCAAGATCCTTCTGCTCACCTCCTCCCCTTCATCTGGCAAATGCCTCTACTTATTCCTTAATGAAAATGATTTAAAAACCACTTCTTCTATAAAGGCTCACTAAACACCACCTCAGAGTTATCTGCACCATCTTCTGTGCTTCTACCATAATTAACTATGTTATCAGATAATATGTTTGTTTATAAATCTGTCTTCCCTACTATCAAAGTCAAGTAGGGTAAATTACTCACCACTGCACCTTCATTTGTTATACTCAAATATAGGCACTCAATACATTTTTATTTAAGAAATAAATGAGCTTTTAATCTCTCTAAATCTTAGCTTCCCTAGGGTATAAGAATGCTGGCCTTGCCTCCTTCATGGCTAAGCTGTAAGAGTAAAAAGTTGCTATCATATTTAAAATATTTTGAAAAATTATGAAAATTATACACTGCTGCTGCTTTCCTTTATTACAAGTATTTACATGCACAGAGTCCTGGTTTCTAAAGCCACTATACTGATTCTTGTTTTTAAAAGCTAAATTTTGTTGAGTAGTAAACAAATTACACCAGATTGCTATTTATTCTTGACAGCACATTTTTTCCAATGCGTGGTTGTTACAAAAAAAAGGGTTCATAAGACATTTATTCATTAGCACAAACCACAAATATCTACTTCTCATTAAAAGTTCTCTAAGCATTCCACAAACATTAATTAACTATTTCACAATACATTTCTAGTGATGGATTAGAATCATATAATGACACCATTGTGGAGATATAGGAGACCTTAGTGATCCCTAGTCCATATCCTTGCTTTGTAGAAAGTTAATCGAGACCTGTGTTTTGATTCCTGGGCAGCAGATATACCAGAAACTATAATCAACCAGGTAATTTGACTGACTGACACAGACTTCCTGGAGGATTACAAACTGTGTTTCTTATAGGAAACTGTATGCATTTACATGAAATAGAAACTGAATGAGGAATACCCAAATGCAGTCTCAGAGGCAAATAACTATAATACATATATATCTAGATATCTATAGTATATATATAGTATACAGATATAGATATATGTATAGATATAGTATAGATATATATATATTATACTATATATAGATATATACATATACTATACTCACTCAAACATTCTCATACATAGAGTACCATGAGAACAAAAAGAAGAACAAAAGGAATGCTAAAAAGCTACAGAGAAGATATAACATCTGAAGGCAGCCTTAAGAAATGGCTCAGCAGGCAGAGAAGAGGGAATGGTACCTTTTCTAGAGGGACTACCGGAATTGATGTGGCAATGGGTGAATTCTCTGTGCTAAGGAGACAGAGGGTAGTGAAGATTAGAGGAATTTTCCTTACTCCCCTTTCCCCTTCCTTTTCTCCCTCTCATCCTTGCTTCCTTCTCCTGGCTACATGAGGGGTGGTAAATTGTGTCTCCTATTGCAGCATTCTAAGACATTTTGCTACATAAATTTTGGAGCTTCACAAAGTAGCTGTTTTCAGGCAAGCCTTGGGGAATACTTCTTTCCTACTGTTGCTGCACCTTCCACCATTTTCCCCTACTCATCATCTACCTACTTGCCATTTTCTCCATAGGCCACATATTGTGAAGCTGCCACGGGGATGAAAATAATGCTGTGAAAGTCATCTGTGCCTGCAAAAGATGCAATTCATTTACAAAGACACTCAAGATTTTCTTCCATTTAAAATCCCTAAAATAGTACTAAACTAATTAAAAAAAAAAAACTCTAGTACTCTCTCAAGTAATTAGAGGACTATTTGAAATGTCTAAACTTAAACTGCACATTTTTTAGTGTTCTTTATTCTTATACACAAAAGGTTGAAGTTATTGTTCCTTTACTTAAATTCAAAGTATGAAACTATCAAATGTTATACCCTTCAAAATGTTAAACAACTATTTTTTTTAAAAACCCATGCTGTATCATGCTTTTGAATTCAGGCATTATATATTCTAAGGCAACTCTGGAGCACTGTTTGAAAAAGATTTGATTTTCATATATTGCCTTCACAATCCATAGTTACAGATTATCTTTTTCACAAAAAAAGATATAAAATTCTTTATAATGTCATTTTCTTTCTTTTCTACTTAAATCTGGAAGCAAACTCAAGCAAAACCTATGTTTCTCATACCATACCATGAATTATATTCTAATAATAGGTTTATATTTTGAGGAAACAAAACAAAGCCCTTTGCTTCTATTTCTAAATATTTCTCCTAAGAAATTATCATTTGAAAATGTCTCAGGGTATGATAAAAATGCCAGAGTGAACAGACAAACACAAGTGGAAAAGAACACAGTGGAAAGAGTATGTGCTAAAAGACAGAGGGAGTAAGATTTAAAGCCTGAGATTTTTATTGATCTTTTATTGTGCCAGGTATCTTTTCTTCTGAAGATTGAATATATAATATACTTACATGAAACTTAAATATTTCCCTTAAACCCTCCATTCCCGAACAGGATTCACTGATATAAATTTAACCCTCAGTCTTCAGCTTAGACTGTATGTTAGAAAGAACAGAAGTGCTAAATCCTAGCACACACACTGGCACACCAAAGTTCACTTCCCAACTTCAAATAACATTCCTGGATTTAAGGTAGTTAGCCCTTTAAGCATCTTAAGGAAGATTTTTGCCTTTATTAGATTCAAAGCTCACATAATTCTGGGTTTCCATTTCCCATAGCTTACATTCCGATTAGCCATTCAATCATTCAAGAAAGCTTATTAGAACTCATTATATGCAAGGAATTCTACAAGAATTTAGGAAAAGATACAAACATAAGCAAAACCCAGTTCCTACTATTGGTAGACACTTAATTCTCTATTCAATATCCATTCCCCCTTTTCCTTGCTAACCACCCTCCATTTTGTTTGGAGTATAAAGTGTCCAGTACCATTAATCTAAGCCAGTTGTTCTCAATATGGAAGATGCTGCCCCTAGGGGTCATTTTAAATATGTGGGCGGAGTGCTTTTACTAGTCACAATGGTTTCGAGATTCTACTGGTAACTAGTTGGCAGGGGTCAGGGACACTAGACATACAGCTATGTGGGGGACAATCTGTGTACTAAGAACTCTCCTACATTCCATGTAGGAGGTGAGCTTACTACACACTTTCATCATAAGCAAGGTGAGCTCACTACACACTCACATCATAAGCGAGGTGAGCTCATTACACACTGACATCATAAGCAAGGTGAGCTCACTACACACTGACGTCATAATCAAGGTGAGCTTACTACACACTCACATAATAAGGAAGGTGAGCTCACTACACACTGACATCATAAGCGAGGTGAGCTCACTACACACTGATGTCATAATCGAGGTGAGCTTACTACACACTCACATCATAAGCAAGGTGAGCTTATTACACACTGACATCATAAGCAACATTAGCTCACTGCACACTCACATCATAAGCGAGGTGTGCTCACTACACACATCATAAGCGAGGTGAGCTCATTACACACTCACGTCATAAGCGAGATGAGCTTACTACACACTGATGTCATAAGCAAGGTGAGCTCACTACACACTGACGTCATAAGTGAGGTGAGCTTTTCTAAATGTGAAAAACTTATTACCTTGGCCTTGAACATAACTCTATTGTGTATATGAATACAAAATTGTTGTTGCACAGTTTTGATGCAAGTTGAATCTTTCAAGAAACAACTATCTTGTATATTAAAAGGGATAGCCTGGGGAGAAATGCCAAATGTGGGTGAAGGGGAGAAGAAAAGCAAAGCACACTGCCATGTGTGTACCTACGCAACTGTCTTGCATGCTCTGCTCATGTACCCCAAAACCTATAATCCAATAAAAAATTAAAAAAAAAAAAAGAAGATAATGCTGTATTTTGTGCAAAACTTTATCAAAAATTGGTCATCCTTTCAGTAAAACACCAACAAATATGCTGCCTGTGGTTCTGGAAACACCATTACCACACCCTTGTATCATACGCATATGTTGCTGTCATATTCGCCATGCAAGAATCTGACTTCTTCATTATGTCTTCTAGTGCAGTCATGTCTTAGAATTCACATTTTGAAATAATTATAAACTACTTTCCTTTAATTTTTCCTTTATATTACAGTTAGGATAATATATTTATTTTAAAATATACATAAGCAGATTGTCTATGATGTTTCAGGATAATAAAGGAGGCATTACAAATTATTTGTTTTTTAAAAAGAGGAATTTTGTCTAATATGATGGGAAAGTACGTATTTAAGTAAATTCAACAATTTTTTTCCCACTCTTCCTGCCAACCTCCCGGCCAGAGGCGGTCCCGTGATCCAGTTCTACCCAAAGAGACCCAAACAGAAACATATGACAAGAAAGTGGTCATGTTTCTAGAGCTGCATCAGCTATTTAGAAGCATGATGGCAAGTCCCAGAGAACTGGTCTTGCCATCACTGAGCAGCTGAACCAACACAAGCATCACCAACTTTCCTATATGTGGGGAAAATAAACTCTATTTGTTTTAGCCACTTAGATTTTCTGTTCCATGTATCTGAATACATTTCCAACTGATATACTACTCTTAAGTGCTTCTTGGGGATCCATAATTATATATATTGTTTATACTACTTAACACCATAAGAAAGGCCTATGACTATGCTGTATTTAGGATCTCATGTATGGCCTACCTAGATTTCCCAAAGTACCTGCAATTCTAAATATCCAACACCAAACTCAGAATCTTCCTTTCCAAACTTGCTCTTCTTTATTCCCCACCCTAGTCAATAAGTTAGAAATGACTGTTGTTTTTCTTTTTCTTTTTTTTTTTTTCTGAGATGAAGACTTGTTCCATCACACAGGCTGGAGTGCAGTGGTGCGATCTCAGCTCACAACAACCTCTGCCTCCCGGGTTCAAGCAATTCTACCTCAGCCTCCTGAGTAGCTGGGATTACAGGTGCATGCCACCATGCCTGGCTAATTTTTGTATTTTTAGTACAGACAGAGTTTCACCATGTTGGTCAGGCTTGTCTTAAACTCCTGACATCGTGATCTACCCGCCTTGGCCTCTCAAAGTGCTTAGGATTACAGGAGTGAGCCACCGTGTCTGGCCCTGGATTCTTTTTCACTCAGGAAGAACAGGTGAACACTTGGCAAACCCTGCCTGTAATTCCACCTTCAAATTCTTTCTTGACTAACTTCCCTCCTCTTCATTCTTACCATCACGTCCCTAGCTCACAACCTCATTATCACTCATTTGAAACACTTCTGCATACATATCACTGACTTAAATAGATGTCCCTTTCCAACTCATCTTCCACATTGCCACCAGATTTATCTTAAGCCCAAATGAAAGGACACTTTGGCTTAAAACATCTGTTTCCCCACTATTTACTGTTCAGTATTATGGTTATAAATTTTGCTATAGTTTGAGATGGTATCCCCTCCAAAATTCATGTCGACACTTTTTTTTTCTTTTTTGAGACTGAGTCTTGCTCTGTCACCCAGGCTGAAGTGCAATGGTGCAGTCTTGGCTCACTGCAACCTCTGCCTCCCGGGTTCAAGTGATTCTCCTGTCCCAGCCACCTGAGTAGCCACGATTACAGATATGCACCAACATGCCTGGCTAATTTTTCTATTTTTAGTAGAGACAGGGTTTTACCATGTTGGCCAGGCTGGTCTCGAACTCCTGACCTCAGGTGATCTGACCCACCTCAGCCTCCCAAAGTGTTGGAATTACAGGCGTGAGCCACCATGCCTGGCCTATGTTGAAACTTAATCCCCTGCAACAGTATTAAGAGGTATGGCCTTTGGGAGGTGACTGAGTCATGAGGGCTTTGCCTTCATGCATGGGATTAACACCCTTATAAACAGGCTAGAAGTTGAAGGGAACAGTCCCTTGCTCTTCTGTCCCTTCCATGTGTGAGGATATAGCATTCATCCCCTCCAAAGGATGCAGCAACTAGGTGCCATCTTGGAGGCTGAGAGCAACCCTCATCAGACACCAAATGCTGGTGCCTTGATCTTAAACTTCCCAGACTCCAGAACTGTGAGAAAAAAACTATGTTCTTTGTAAATTACCCAGTCTCAGGTATTTTGTTATAGCAGCACAAACAAACTAATACTTCTCTAGTCTTCACAATAATTCCTTGTTGTCTCCCTACCTATATCATATCCCCACCAGGCTGTTTACCAGTCTGTGAAGTTACAGATGTTCTTTATACTACCCTAATTTTGCTCATATCGTTCCCTTTGTTGAAAGTTCCCTTTAATCCTTTCTCCATTTGGAGAAATCACAATGATGATACAAGATCCAGCTCACTAGTCTTCAACCTCCTAGGCAGAACTACTTCTTGCTTTTCCAATAGCACATTGTATGCTACCATTTTTGTGTCTGTCACCCTGCTGGACTACATCACTTAATAGTGACAATATTTTACTTTTATAAAATTCACCAAGCATGTTCTCTACAATGAAGAGTTTGTCTTTGCATACTAAACAAATAGCACAATATCTGTTAATAAATATTTACAGAATAAGTGAATAAATTCATCTAACAAGTAGTTATATTTCACAATAGAAGTGTATAGCTCTGATTCATCATTTTAACAATCACTTTTCCAGCACCAGACATTCATTTGCTCCTTTAAACTACAGTCTATCCACAAGTTTCTTTTATAAAGGGAGTAAACAGACCTGGGACCTGGTCCTGGCTGTCCCTCTTTAGATGTATGACCTTGGACAATTTATTTGAAATCTCTCTTTATATGTAAAAATGGGGTTGCATTTCTGCCCTAACATTTTATTATGGATTTTCTTAAATAATTTATATCAATTACACTTTACTTTACATTCCATGTTAGCACTTAACTAAATCACCTTATACCAAACTCTTAATTGTTTCATAGTTAAAAATCACTACTTGATCTACTGTTTTGCTGTCTCCTGTAACCAGCCAGCTGAAATGGAACTCACAAGAGTCAATAAGGATGTCCTCTGTCCCTAACTCCAACGGAAACATTTCAATTTCTATCATACCTGACATCTAAGACCTTTTACATTGTTGACTGCCTCTCCTTTTCCAAACACTCTTCTTCCTTTCACTCTGCTATCCTTCTGAATGTCTTCCACAGGTTTCCTTCCCCCATTTGTCCTTTAAGTTTTAGTGATTCCTAAGGCTTTCTCCTCGACCTTATTGTCCTTCTACATACTCTAACTGGCAAAGTCATTTGTACCAAGGCATTATCTATCATTTGAGCTCATCTAGAAGTTAATGAGCTCTCTTAGTTTGGACATCCCGCAGATACCTCAAACTCAGTACATCCACACCCCTCTCATGAGTTTTCCTCCAGACTCTGCTCTTCTCTCATACTCTCACTCTCGACACATGGCATTTCCACCATCCCATCACCTGGGACCATTTTAGATACCTCACTCTCTTTTCAACACTATTGTCAGTTAATCAGTAAGTGCTATTAAATCTAGCTCCTAAGTAGCCCCCAAACCCATCCCTTCCCCTAGGTTTTCCTCTCTACCTTGGTTTCAATCATCTTACTTCAACATGAACTACCAAAATAATCTCTTAACTGATCTCCCTGTGTCCAGCCTCCTCTTCTCCCATATGTTCTCTTTGTTATGACAGTTATCTTTCTTCAAAAGATGTTCATTCTTTTCCTCCTCTGTTCAAACCCAAAAGCATTCAAGATATACCCTACTCATACCTCTACCTATACCTCTGATAACACTCTACTGCATTTTCCTTCTTAAATGTCTCTCTCTCCCACTGAACTGTGAACTCATTGTGGGTAGGAAATGTGTAGAATCCATGTTTGAACTCCTGGGATCTAGTATTGAACCAATAGTTAGTAGGCACTCATGCCTACTAAAAGTAGTAGTATGTGAACATAGGCAGGCAATGTAGAAGGCAATACCTGAATTAGTTTTGAAAGGCTCAAACACCAGGCATATATTAGGGAGGAGAAGTGAATGTACATTCTATACTGAAGAATAGTTCTCTCTTTATAACCCAAAGAACAGTGCTGAATACATCCCACATGCTTAGTAAATAGGTACTGTCTTGAGCTGAATCTTTTTGGGCAAACAAAATGATTCAAAAATACAAAACCATTTCTTCTTATATTCATTCATGTCCTCCTGGGCAACTAACATACTACCTTGCAAAGTAAGCATTCAGACTGTGCTTTTTGATATGAGTTTTCTAGTATCTATTTTTCACATGATGGGGGAAAAGAGGACAATACAGAAAAGAAAGGGAGAGACCAGACATTGCCCTTTGCTTCCACTGCACCCTCAGTTCTACTTGCTTAAAAAAGAAAAAAGCCATAGAGTTTGAAATCCTTAGGAAGTCTCACCTGGAAACAGCTGTTGAAGCCTAAAGTCTGTAGATTGTAACAATGGCAATTTCCTGGTTTTGACATTCTACTAGAGTTGTAGAGATGCTCCATTGGGGAAACTAGGTAAAGGGCACAATAGACTTTTTCTGTATTATTTCTGCACTTCTACAGTATTTTTTTTTAATTGCATTTTAGGTTGTGGGGTACATGAGCAGAGCATGCAAGACAGTTGCATAGGTACACACATGGCAGTGTGTTTCGCTTCCTTTCTCCCCCAATGAAAGAGGAAGTCCTACCTATCTGATTTTTTTAAAGTTTAAACATTAAAAAAATATATATAATAACATTTATATTTCTGGAAATAATCAAATAGTAGTATACAAGAACTACGTCTACTTGTTAGAATCAGACTGTAAATACATAAAAAAGATCATTCTAGGCTCACCTTTCCTACCATAGTGGACTAGAATTCACCTATATCCAATAGTTTTGCCATTATTTTTACTAAGAGCTATGATAAGGAAGCTTCATTTCAAATGTCTCTGCTACAGAACATGACATCCTGAATAAAGTATGGCCATTATAGAAACATGGGGGAAGGATTATTGAAGAAAGAGAGTTGAATTCAACAGCTGTGCAGAGGCAGCTCATGACATTTCTCTTCCTTGTCTCACTGGTTCTTGGAGTTACTACAGTGATAGCAGGTGAGTCAGATGACAGGAGCAGAGCAAATGGTATGCTGATTCCTTCCTAGAGGAAATCTCAAGAGCTCTGGATGAGAAAGTACAGAGGTAACAACCTACTGAGAGAGGCCCACCAGTAGACCCCCTCTTCTCCAACTGGCCACACTCTCATACATCATGTGGCCATTTCTCTGCTATCCCTCCTCATCCCAGCAACATGGGCTAACTCATTTTGTGTCCCCGACATCTTATTGTTCACAAGTGAGAAGTTTTTAGTTTGCCTTCTTAGAAAATTAACTGGACTTACTTTTTACTATTCTTTTTTCCACCTTTCTTTTACCCCTTTAAAGTTGCCTGAGAGCATAAAATAACAAAGCCTAAATTCTTACTGTTCAAAAGGAGACATCTTTGTCCTACAGCTAGCTGAATGTAACTTGCTTTTGACCTGCATCACGATGGGACTGAGACAAATAAATATGAAGTTCCCTTACATGCTGCTTAAGAAACAATGGTGAAACCCTATCTCTACCCCTGAGAAAAATCCAAAAAATTAGCCAGGCATGGTGGCACGTGCCTGTAGTTCCCACTACTCTGAAGGCTGAGGCGTGAAGATCATTTGAACCCAGGAGGCAAAGGCTGCACTAAGCCGAGATCACGCCACTGCATTGCCACAGCGTGGGCAACGAAGCCAGACACTGTCTCAAAAAAAAAAAAAAAAAAAAAAAACCCAGGAAACAGAACATACTATGAACTCTAGACAAATTTTGTATTCATGGCTTGCAAAATCTGTACTGAAATCCAAAGAGGATATGAGGCAGCTCTTGGTCCTTTTGTTAGCTGAAGATACGGGGCTGAGCATGAGGGTGGCTGCCCTGGAGAACAGGGGTCTATGACCTGTGATTCTGTCACATATTCACACACCCACAATCAGCAGTCATAACTAAGCACATGCAATCAATAGAAGCACAGATAAATCATGAAAAATGCACTTAGGAACCAAATACAAAGTGCAGGCCCTAGGAACGAGCGATTCTGAGGACCTACGATCTGAGAGAACTGAAAAAAGAGAAGAAAGGAAATGGGATTCTAACCTCATAAAGTGCTAGTTTCCCAAGACTTGGATCCCCCCAGCATAAGAGTAATAGGAAGTGCTTTATTTCTGCCAATAAAACCAGTCAGCATTTGTCTTCTATCTGGCAATATTAAAAAGCTATTACAAGTCATGGCATCCGTTCCAGAGGCAGGGGAGAGAATATAGGCTTCCTTGAATCAGATGAAGTGCAGAAGACTTTCAGAGATTCTGCTGCAGAAAACTATAAAGCTGGAGATATACAGATTTAATTACCATTAAGCAATAAAGGATTACAGTAAGCTGACTGTATCATGTGTTTTTATTGCTGAGCAGCATGTTTTCCCCATGTTATCTTCCCCTAAACTAGTTAATAATAAGTTCTGAGGAACACTCCGGTATAGATATTAGTAATTTCCTTTGGATCATGCCTTTCGGTTTTCCTCGTTTTAGCCAGGCTTTCCCATCCCATAAACACAAAAGCAGAAAGACCCTCGATGAATCTTGCTGCAAATACAGTTCTTGTTACAGCCCAAGCCGGGAAGGCCTGTTCGGCAAGTCACTTACTGCAAAATTTGCTATTAAACCTGTCAAACAGACATATATGAACATACTGCTTCACTAAACAGCTGTTTAGTTTCATGAGCTTAGAAAGAAAACACTATCTAGCTATACAATGTTAACTCAACAAAAATTCGCCATTCTGTTCTAAAATCTGATATGCTGGTACAATTTTCCCTAAATCCTAACATTTGCTCTCTGCTATGAGATGGCTGCCATACAGCACGATTAGCAAGCACGGACTGAGAACACACACATACTTATTTGCAACAGTGTGTGCTCTCCCCTGCAATAGGAACACAGAGCATCTGTTGCTTCGGGCTGTTGCACAGGAAAAAGAGCAGCTCTCCATGGTGTCAAGGGGAAATTAATGTGCTGATTCCTCTCGTCCCAATGGTCAGACATTAATCAAAGTTGAAAAAAAAAAGTGTTAAGCCAAATAGATTAGCCATAATGAAGCTAAAACAATTATTCAAAGTGCTTAATTGGTCAATGTAAAATAAAACTATTGTAGCACTACATAAGGGCACAGCCAGGAAAATTATACTGAGGAGAAAACACTCATAAAACAAATTTTCTAGGAAATGGTAGAAGCAAGATGATATAGCAGATGTTTGACAGCAGGAAATTAAAAGGTAACTTTAAAAAAAGGAATTAGGAAGACACTTGGAGAGAGATGAATTTGGAGTGTGAAATAAAGACCATGGTGGAAACTACATCCCAGTCTGGAGGTGAGAAGGGAGGAAAGAACTAATATAAAGAAGCAGGGGGCCGGGCATGGTGGTTCATGCCTGGTATCCCAGCACTTTGGGAGGCCAAGGTGGGTGGATCACCTGAGGTCAGGAGTTTGATACCAGCCTGGCCAACACGTGAAACCCTGTCTCTACTAAAAATACAAAAAATTAGCCAGATGTGGTGGTGCGTGCCTGTAATCCCAGCTATTCGGGAAGCTGAGGCAGGAGATCTCTTGAACCTGGGAAGCGGTGGCAGCATGAGCTGAGATAGTGCCACAGCACTCCCTCCTGGGCAACAGTGAGTCCGTCTAAAAGAGAAGAAGCATGGATAACCAGCTGAATCAGCTGAAAGGGATTTTTCTTCACCAGCAATTTCTACGTCCAAAGACTAATTGTTAAAAAGAGAGTAGGTGTATAATTTAAAGGATGATGAGGATGGGCTTAAAAAAATGATACTTGAAGCCCAGGTGCACACTACAGAAGTAAAAGAGAAAAGGAGAACTGGTTTCCTCTATGGAGTGCCAGAAACGGCTTGGGAGGAGGACAAAGGGAAAACAAAGGTACTACAGCTTATCTTGATTCTTGTGATTTATTTCCCGACGTCTTACTGGAAAGACGAAAAGCCCATCTTCAGGTCACTCCAATCGCTGTTATGGGAAATGAGGTGAGGAAACACTAAGTTGGGAATAATCTGCCCATAACTGCCTTGTGGTCTACTAAATCTGTGAAGGACCGTCCTACTTCCTAAATGGAGTGCGTTTGATTTCCCTCCAGAGAATGCAGGAAATTGTACCCTTTGAAACAGATGAGAAGCTTTGGATAACATCAGATTCTATTGGAAAGCCCTCGGGTAATGAGTTGGCAACTCACAGACTGCACAACAGTGTCTGATACATTTAGTAGCAGATGAGGGGAAGTTTGTTGTGACAGCTGTGCAGGAAAAAAAAAATCTGAAGGTTAGATGCATTTGCAACATAAAAGGTGATTTGGGTTTGGAAAGAGCACAGTTCTCTTAGGAGGGGGGAATACACAGAAAAATAAGCAAAAGGACACACAGAGCAACAGAAAGCAAAGTGTGCCCAGCTTGCCATGGAGTTTTCTGCATTGCTTCCCTACGTCAGAAATGCCTGCTGGCCAGTCAGAGCGCCCCCTAAAGGGAGGTATACCATTCTCTTCCACATCAGTAAGGCCTGGCCAAAGTAGGAATACTGTATGTACTATTTGCAGGATACACAGCTCCAGCGTAAACATGAGTTATATTTGAAGATGATTTTTTTCTCCATTTAGCCCTCAGCCCTCTCTCCTCTCCACTTGGTTACTAATGCATTCTTTTCTCACCTGTCCACAAAGGCAGGGCATGAGGACAGATGATGGCTCCTGCCTGCCCGTGATACACACATAGGGCCACGCTGCTGCTCTGTTCCACACTGCCCTACAGAGGCTGTCTTTGATTCCCATCTTCCCTCCGCCTCCAGCAGTTGCTCAGAAGGCCAGCCACTTCCCCTGATGAAGCACATGAAAGACATAAGCACAGTCCAAGCCAGCATCAGCAGGAAAAGGCCCTAATGAACCAGAAGCAAGAAGATAAACACCGAGTGACAGAGATGAAGACTAAAAACCCTCCAAAAGTCACCTCTGTGTAGTGTGCTAAGGAAGTCACACTCCCCACTTGAGGGGAGGTAAGAGGGGAGGAAAAATGGAAGGAAGGATGAAAACCAATATTGACCTTTCCCCTAGTAAGCACTGGGCTAAGTGCTTTAATATATCTCATCTGATTTAATCCTCAAAAGCAACCAATAAAGGATATTTTCCCTGAAAGAGATTCAGAGAATTTAAGTGATTTGTTCATTGTCATGTGGTAGTAAGAGACAGAAGCCTTTCCCCCTGCTTCTGAGGAGGTAGCTCTTATTCACCTTTTGAGAAGGCTTGCCTGACCTGGGACTGAAAGGGGCTCCCATAGGTCCCAATATTACTCTGTTTAGGACTTTCTCCATCATACATAGCACTATGCATGAGCATTGCCTGTTTATTTCTCAGTCTCTGTCTCTAGACCAAAGTTTCATTGAAGGCAGAGGCAATCCCTTATCTCAATTATCTCCAATGCTAAATGCATTGCCTGACCTATGTGTGCTTGATGAATAGGGGGTCAAAATTGAGAACTCACTGTTCCATGCCATCTCTGAATAATACTGTTTGGAATTTTAATTTAACCAAGTGCTTAGCAAAATGGAAAAGAGTGGGTAAAAAGACTTTCAGGATCCTACTGTACAGTCTCCATGGTACTATTATAATATTACCATATGGAACATGGGCTTGGACCTGTGAAACAGCATGTTTAAATGCAAGTGACTATACAGCATCATGGTATTTGCTATTATTCACTGGTTGAAAATAAATAAGGCTGAGATGTTTATGTCTGACTACAGAGTTTTTTTCCCCAGGTTCTTCTCTGTTAAATAATGAGAAGCACTAGTAAGCTCTGCTTTCACCCTTAGAGTCCCACAGACACCAATTATTCACACTCAGTGTCACAACTTCAAAATGTTTAAGATGCTCTGAACTTTGGTGGGTTCTTTCTTTTAGAGATGGGAATGAAAAGAGAGCCAAATTACCTTGGCCCATGTTTTTGAAAGTCATTATAATTTCTCCACCATAGTAACCCGCAATCCTGCTCCTATAGTTCTGTTCCAATGTCTGTTTCCAAACTAGAAGATACATGACTTGACCACCAGGAATGCTTGTACCAAGTCCAAGTCCAGAACACCGTGGCTCTGCCTGCACTATCACACCTAACACAAAATCAATTAGCAAAGTCTAATCAACTCAGAAAACCAGCAAAAAGAGGTCACCCAAACAACTAAGTGCAGACTGCAATAAATCTGCTTCTAGTTACTGTTCTTTTTTGTTTCAAACAATTTAGGTACAGATTTTAACAAAGGCAGGTGCAAAGGCTGGTTTTACTGAATTTCACACCCAGTGGGGGGAGCCAATTGTAGATTTGACAAAAGTAGCCTCTAGCAACTAGAACCAAAGCTGAACATTCAATTTAATTCAAAGGTCCTGAACTCTACAGAAAAAGGTCAACCTTTCTCAATTTGTGTTGGCATTTGGGTGGTTTCATGCTGTATTTGGGGCTATCAGCAAGCACCGTGAAAAGTCTCTTCTTTGTCCCCTGTCTGAATTGGATACTTTCTAAAGTATACAACAAAAATAGTTGTCCAAGTGCCATTGGATAGGGGAAATTTTAATAGGCCTGAACGTCAATCGATAACAGTCTTGTAATTTTTCACTTTAGTCTTTTTCATATTTGGTCCAGATGTTTTTAATAACTTTTTAAGCATCTTTACTGAAATATCATTAATATATAATAGACTGCACATATTTAAAATATATAATTTGATAAGTTTTGACATATGTTTACATCCGTAAGACCATTATTACAGTTAAAATAATGAACCTGTGTTCCTTAACTGCATGAATATATGTTAAGATAAAGAACATATGATAAGGAACACTCCCCACGTCTTTCATGCCCCTTGGTATTCCTTTCCTCCCACCCTTCTACCACTGCCACAAGGAAACCACTGATCTGCTTTCTGTTATTGTACATTAGTTTGCATGTTCTAGAATTTGATACAAATGGAATCATTTAGCATGTCTATGTCTTATGCCCAGTTTCCGTCATTCAGCATATTTATTTTGCAATTCATTCATGTGGTAGCATTCATAGTTAATTCTTTTTTATTGCTGAATAATACAGATATAACACAGTTCATTTATTCAGTCACTTATTGTTGGAGATTTGGGTTGGGTTGCTTCCAGTTTGAGGCTATAACAAAAAAATCATATAAACATTTATTTGTACTCTTTGTATGGGCATATGCTTTCATTTCTAGTAATATAATGGCTGGACTATGTATGTTTAACTTTTTTAAACTGCTGAATTGTTTTTCAAAGTGGTTGTACCAGTTTACATTCCCACCAAAAGTGTATGAGAGTTCTAGTTCCTCTGTATGTTCACCAACATTTGATATGGTCAGTCTTTTTATAGTCCTAATAGGTGTGTATTGGTGTCTCATTGTGATTTTATTTTATATTTCTCTAATAACTAATAATGTTGAGTATATTTTCATGTGCTTATTTGCTAGTCACATATCTTTTTTGGTGAAGTATCTGTTCAAATCTTTAGTCCTTTTTTACTAGGTTACTTTCTTATTATTTATATCTTAGAGTTCTTTATTCTGGATATAAGCAGTACCATATCAAATCTACTTTTTGCAAATATTCTCCCATCTGTGGCATGTCCTTTCATTCCCTTAACAGTGTCTTTTGAAGAGCAGAAATATTTCATTTTGGAGAAGTCCAGTTTATCAATTCTGAAACATATTATAAAACTGAAGTAATCAAGACAGTATGATATAAGAGCAAAGATAGACAAATAGCTCAGTGGAATGAAACAGAGAGTCCAGAAATCATCTCATATTCATATGGAGAGCTGTTTTTTGAGAAAGGTATAAAGGCAATTCAGTGAGAAAGGAGGTTCTTTGTAGCAAACTGCACTAGTACCGCTGAATATCCATATGGGAGAAAACACTTTAATCCATGAATTATGAGCTCAGTTATGTATCCCCAAATTCATGTTAAAGTCCAAACTCCCAGTAGCTCAGAATATGACTACATTTGGAAACAGTCTTTAAAGAAGTAATTAAGTTAAAATGACTTCATTTGGGTGGGTCCTAATCCAGTATGGCTGGTGCCTTTATAAGAAAAGGAAATTTGGACACAGACAGGCAGAGAGAAGAGATCACATGAAGAAATAGGGAGAAGATGGCCATCTATAAGGCAAGGAGAGAGGCCTCAGAAGAAACCAACCCTGCTGACACCTAGATCTCAGACTTCTAGCCTCAAGAATTGTGAAAAAAATACATTTCTATTTTTTAAGCCACTTAGTCTGTGGTGCTTTATGGTAGTCCTAGCCAACTAATATACCACACCTCTTACCATAAACAAAAATGAACTAAAAAATTGATCATACACCTACATTTAAAACTCTGAATCATAAAAACTTCTAGAAGAAAACCTTCATGACCTTGGGATATACAAAGATTTCTTAGATACAACACTGAAAGTATGGTTCTTTGAGGGAAAAATTAATAAATTGAACTGAAAGCACTTATAATAAAGGCTTTCTCCCCCATGAAACAATCTCAGATGACCTAGATATAAAACAGACATAAGCAGAGCTTCTTGGGAAGGGGTACAGAGAGTCTGGATACTGTTTCCTTAGTCCCTCCATCATCGTCCTCTGTAGCCCCTAAGATATCTTTACAGAATGTGCCATCCCAAAGATAATGTATGGAAGCCATTGAAGTTTATTAACATAATGTTTGGATCTGCCAAAAATAGTAACCACTAACTTTTATTGAAAGGCTATAATGTGTTATATAATACAATAGATGCTTTCTTATATTATCTTTTCTTTTAATCCCATGAGATAGGTATTATTTACATTCACACATGAAAAAATTAAGGTTCTCACAGGTGGTCCATATCACAACAGCAATCTGGATCCAGTTTTGACATCCAGACTCATGCTCTTTAGACTTTCAGTGTTCAGGGACACCTCATACACAGTGTCTTAATTCAAAAATAAAAGAACATGAACTTTCTGTGGACATAAGCCACTTGTATAAAATAATTGTCTATTCTTAAAAATGAAACTTTTATTTCACTAGGAAACAAAACTCTAACTAAAAATAATATGTAATGACAATCCAAGATATACTTCCTATGAAGTCACAGCAGCATGTGATGGTATAATAGCATAGCTATTGAGCAAATATTCTTGGCAAGCCACCATGCTAGATGCACATACTCCTTCCCTGCTATAGAGCAAGTGGCTCACAGAGATCTGTGGCTGATGAATTCTTAGTTTAAAGGCTAAAGAAAGCTAGTTACATTTGCTACATTCATTTAGAAGGGAAACAGAATGGCAAAATGGTTAGGAAGGTCACGCAAATTAAGACTGAGCCCTGATTAGATACAGGGTTTGATGCTATTAGCAGAGGTAACAGTTATAAAACTATCTCAATTTTATAAAGTCCTAAGGACTTAATATCACATTATCTCATTTAATTACCACAACAATCCTGTGAACCAGGTATTATGAATGAAGCAAATGAAGTGTTAAAAGATGAGAAAGAGGCTTAGAAATGATAAATGATGTGCTCAAGTTCACACAGAAAATAAGGGACAGAACCTTGATTTGTACCCAGATCTGTGACTTCAGAGCCAGTTCCTTGAACTATCACTGTAGTCTACATCTTTCAGGCAGAGGAAAAACAAAGAAAACATGCAAGCTCTTCAAACTTCCCCTTGCAATCCCCTACTCCCATTCCTTGGAGTGGGGCAATCAATCCACATTGTCACCCTGTTGACCCTACAGAGGAGCCTCCCCAAAAGAGAAATCAATCCAGGACCAGAACCACTGGGAGAGGAAAACTAAGGGCCCTTAGATCATAGGTGCAGAAAGCACTGGCTCTTGAAAGCAGCAAAGTCACATCTGCAAGACAGCTTCTCTGTCTGGCAGTTGATCTGCAGCTGATAGTCATCTCAGAGTTCAGGCTAGCTGGTGCATATCAGGAGCTGATGTGCAGTTTTCTTCCTACGATCCAAAAGCCCAACCAGCACAGTCTTCTATGTTCAAAACTACCTTGGATCAAGAGGGCCTTAGAAGGAACAATAAAATGCTTGTCACCCACCACTTCCACACTTTGACAACAGTGCATTAAATATTTGGAAGGAAGGTTTTTACCTGAAAGTCATTAACAGCTGCTTATTCCCTGTGAAGTTTCAGGCAAAATGCTCAGCCACACAAGAGTTTAATCAACACACATCCTAACTGAGACTTTTACGGCTTTAAAGCTGTAAAATCTAGAAGGTTTTGCCTCTTTCTGACATAATTACAAGTTCCATATTTTTGCCTAAGGCTAAAATGTAAATCATTTCCTGGTACACCACAACTTCCCAGCACTGACTATGTAAGGCAAGGCTGCATAGAATTTAAAATTAAAAACATCATTTTCCAAAATGTGTGTGTCATTATGATGTTTACCAATGTGTTTTTGCTGGTTTTTAAGTCCCAGTTCCTATATATTGCAGTTGAAGGCCTGCTGGCATTGTGATATAAACTAAGCAATGTAGCCTAAAACTTGCCACAGTTTTTCTTCTCTTTGGGTTCTGAGTTCCTTTATGGGTCTCCAGAGTACTGATTATAACGCCTTATAACCACCAGGGTCTAAATTCATCTCTGTTCATTAAAGTCCTCCTTAAGCCCCTTAGAAATACTGCTCCTTCTCATTAGCCCTTAAAACATCACCATTGAGCCCACTCCTACTTAGGCATAGAGAAGAAAACATGGGCTATAAGGGGTGACAGACTGGGCTAAAAATCCTGACTCTTCCACTTACAATCTTGCACACATTTCTTCACCTGCTGAACCTGTGTTTCCTCCTCCATAAAGTGGAAATGATAATATCAGACTTAGATAATATCAGAGTTCCTGTGATATGGGCTTCTAATGGCCACTGGACATATGGTAAGCATTCAATAAATATTAGACCCCTTCAATTTCTCTGCCTTTCTTATCCATACAGCCCCAAATTTTACCCATGACTATACACCCCAGAGCCATAGGAGTCACAGGGAGAGCTCATAATCACAGTTCAGAAAATCATGAGAATGGGAACAGCCTTTATGAGCAACACTGTGTTGAGTATTTTCATAGGCCCAGTCTAATAAACAATGAGGGCTCCATATGGCTAGGACTGAGATCTGCAATCAGGGAAACCTGGGTTCCAACTGCAGTATAGTCCTAAGTATACTGTGACTAGCTGTGTGACTTTGACCAAGTTACTTAACCTCTCTAAAGTTGCAGTTCCCCTGTGTGTAACTGACGAAATAATAATTTCTACTCTACAGGGTTATGAGTAGTATTAAATGAGAAAATATATACAGAGAGCCAAATATAGTAGCTGGCATGTTGCAATACTCAGTGGTGATCATTTGCTATTACCAGCAGTGATAGGGAGCATGCCCTTGCCATACTAGCTGAGGACATGGCTCCTAATCAGCATTCTGATCCCTTACTTGCAGCATGACTTTGGACAAGTCGCTTAAATGTTCTGCACCTCAGTCTCCTCATCTATAAACAGAAGTATTAAGAGAATCTCAATATTCTTCACAGCATTGTTGGGAGTATCAAATAAAATAATGGCATAAAAGCACTGTGTGAAAGATACAGCATAGAAATTTTAGAGGGTATTATTACAATACAGAATGTAATGGAAATGCTAATGGATGCTAATCATAAGGTCCTTCAGTTCACCAAAAAATAAGTTGGTCTGAATAGGGCTTAACTGAGTACACAAAATATATAACAATAATCCCAGAAGCATCCATTAGCCAGGAAATCACACTTCAAAGAAGGGTTTTAATGCTTCATACATATTTATATGGTCTATTTCTGATTTGGGAATTCAACAGCCCATTTTCCTAATAATAAAATCTCTTCTCTCACTGGAGGTTTAGGTGAAAGGGAAAGAAGGAAACAAGAGAACAAGTTGAACCTCCTGAAAGCAGATGAAAGGTAGGGCAGGGATGGAACAAGGTGCTCACCTTGAACAAGTGAGCACCTTGAAATATAGTGAGATGCAAGGTGAACAAGCCCATCTTGCAAAGCCCTGGGGCAGCACACTATTGGCATGGTCCCAGGAGATGAGGCAGGTGGCATATTCTTTCTCTCACCAAAGGCAAGGAAGCAAGAAGATGAGAACTCCATAGGAGGCGTCTGAGTTCGAAGTTTTCCATAAAATATATTACTCGAATCTTGTCTTTTTCCAGGGTTTACCTTTGTTGGGAAAAACAGGGGTAGGAATTCACTTCTATCCTCATCATGAAGCTGACCAGATTATCAGTAGGTATATATAAAACATCTATTATACGGAGATATAAAGAGCGAGACTTGGTTCCACCTTCAAGAAATTGGCTCACAATCTGGAGGCCATAAGAAGATTGGTGAAGGACTTCTGGCATAAAAAGACTGAGAGAGAAGCTGAGATGAATTAAATGAAAAACAATTTAATTCAACCCCCTAGGATAAATTAAAAACCCAAAAACAGAAAATAAAAACAGAAAAAAAAAGGAGAAGAACTAAAGAAAAACCAGTAGGACTACTTGAGATGCCTAGCTTACCAAAATTCAGTAACAGACTAATGGTTGGACTTCCTAACATAGCAGCAGGCAGAAGACTATTATGTATGATAGAGCCTCTCCCCATTTCCCATTACAAAAAATCATGCACACATATATACATGCACACACCTTCATTGACTGGCAAAGTACAGAAAGCCAAAGTTCAGAATTACTATGAGTGTAAAAATTCCATTTAATGTATCATCAAGAATGGGTTGGCAGATGTAGTTTTAGACCATACATCACATATTTTATTTTTACAACCAAGCAAAATGGATGCTCCCACCCATTCTGGTCCCAAAGAATATAAGAAAAGATGTTGATTACCCCTGGAGTCTACACCATGTTTCAGAACACAGAGGCTACAGTGTTGAGAAATATAGTGAGCAGCAACCAGTTTTATGGGAACTTTCTTTACTGCAGTCATGGACTCTTACACAAACCAATCTTCCTATTCCATGAGCTCTACTTATTTTACTTTTGCTAAAAGACCTCAGATCTCTTAACTTAGCAAAATAATCAGCATGCATCGAAGCACAGTTAATTAGAAAAAATTTATAAATAGGAACAAAGAGCTCACAATCCAGGAGACCATGTGAAAGAGTATTAATTAATGTTTTACACTATTGAAACAACTTCAAATTACATGTAACCTTATCATTTAAAATGTAACAAACCTGCACATCCTGCACATGTATCCCAGAACTTAAAGTATAATTTAAAAAATGCAAGAGTTGTATTAATTCACCTAAATCCATGACAAATGAATGCCTCTTAGACACTAAAAAAAAAAAATCAACTTAATATTTTAGTTTAAATCTGAGCAAAACATGTGAACAGCAAGTGAAACAAAAAATAATTCACCTATTATTTTTGTTAATAAAGACAAAGCCTGGATAAATCTCACACAATTCAATAATGAAAAAGTAGAAAAAGAACCAATAATTGGATTATGGAAAAAAAGATATTCCAACAAAAGACAAAATAGGTAACACTCCAAAATCTCAAAGACAGAGAAACTTTTCTAAAAAGAATTTTCTCCAACAGTGAAAATTTAAACCATATTTTGCTATGTTCATAAATATGTAAAAGGTCATCATCTCTACGAAACAAAGAACATAAGAAATAAAGAACAAGCTAAAAAAATAATTGGCTAAAATATGAAAATACAAGGAAACCAAAAACAGAAGAGTTTAAAAGCATGTTAACAACAATAAAGAACAGAATGAAACTGAAGAAAATATAATTTGTGATACAGCATTCAGGTTGTGTAGAAAGCAAAGAGAATCAACTTGGCATTAGACTTTTTATTAGGAATTGTCAATGCTGAAAGACAAAGAAGCAATGCCTTCAAATTGCTAGTAGAAAATTATTATTGTTATTATTATGAAGTCTTGCTCTGTTGCCCAAGCTGGAGTGCAGTGGCATAATCTCGGCTCACTGCAACCTCTCCTTCCCAGGTCATGCCTTAGCCTCCCGAGTGGCTGGGATTACAGGCATGCCCTATAACACAGAGCTAAGTTTTCTTGTATTTTTAGTAGAGACAGGGTTTCACCATGGTGGTCAGTCTGGCCTCAAATTCCTAACCTCAAGTGATTCACCCGCCTTGGCCTCCCAAAGTGTAGGGATTACAGGTGTGGATTCCAGCCATCATGCTCAGCTAGAAATTATTTTAAATCTAGAATTGTATACCTAGCAAAATGATCACTCAAGCATTAGGGCAAAATAAAGACATTCTCAGAAAAACAAGGACCCAGGAAGTTTACCTCCCATGCAACCTTTATGGAAAAAAAAAATAACTTCAATACATGTGCTGAAGGGGAGAAAAAGAAATGTTCTTAAAAAGTAATACATGGGGTCTAAGAAGTAGTGGAACTAAACTAGAAGTGAAATGAAGACAAATATCAGGATGACAGCTTTGAAACAGACCTAGAAATAGAGTTATACTTACTGAAGCATTCAACAATTACAAGATATTGGCAATAGGCTGGAAAGATATGTGTTTCTTTTCTCAATGAAAAGGGCAATTAAACTCAAAACATTTCCCAAGAATGGTCCAAATAGGAAACAATTTAAATCATGACAAGAGTCTGAATAATAGTTGAAATATTAAAATAGAAAGAGAAAATCCACTTAATCTTGACCTGTAGAGCATTCTCCGTAAAGGGGTGCAGGTGTCAAGATGCACTGCTCTCTCTGCATACCCAATATTCCTATCAAACATAAAGTGAATATTTATATAACTACCATATAAAATTCTACCAGTTTTTAACTTTCAGAATTAATATACAGACAAGGCAAGATTTAATTAGAATTAGAGAACAGAATGCTCTAAACATTCCCCACATGAAAGTGATAGCATAGCTAACAGAAGTCAAATGGTAGAGAAAGGAAGACGTAGAGGATGTTAAATTAGGAAATTCATTCCCAAGAGTCAAAAAATAACCAAGAGTCCAAAAAATGTTTAAAGTTGATGAATCAAGAAGTTGAAGCTTAAGTAATTTTATTTTATTTTATTTTATTTTTATATATTTTATCGTATTTTATGTTTGGGGGTATATGTGAAGAACATGCAGGATTGTTGCATAGGTACATACACGGCAATGTGGTTTGCTGCCTTCCTCCCCATCACCTATATCTGGCATTTCTCCCCATGTTATCCTTCCCCAGTTCCCCACCCCACACTGCCCCTTCCCTAGTCCTCCCCCAACAGAACTCAGTATGTGATGCTTCCCTTCCTGTATCCATGGGTTCTCATTGTTCAACACCCATCTATGAGTGAGAACATGCGGTGTTTGATTTTCTGTTCTTGTGTCAGTTTGCTGAGAATGATGGTTTCCAGGTTCATCCATGTCCTTACAAAGGACACAAACTCATCGTTTTTTATGGCTGCATAGTATTCCATGGTGTATATGTGCCACATTTTCCCTGTCCAGTCTATCATCAATGGGCATTTGGGTTGGTTCCAAGTCTTTGCTATTGTAAACAGTGCTGCAATGAACATTGTGCGCATGTGTCCTTATAATAGAATAATTTATAATCCTTTGGATATATAAAAATTACAACAGTTACTCATTTAAGAAAAAAATTACAATTGGGAAGAATTTGAAAAGAAAGGGTAAGGGTAATATAAATAATTTGAGCCTTAGTTTTTCATATTGAAAAATCAATAGATAAAGTCTATAGTTACTAATTAAGAATGAAAGATCTAAATGCATTATTTAGAGTTATGGAGTTAACTATTAGAAGAACTATTAGAAGAAATAAAAAGTATTTGAAAGTAATTATCACTGAATTGCAAGATTAGAAGTGGGAAGTCTGAACAAAAATTTCACTTTAAATTTGATATCCTGTTGTACTAATTGAATTTTTATATCCTGGCCTAGGTGTTCCTTTCAGGACTTATTTCTTTAATAAAATTTACAAGCCAGAGTTCATGTTTATGTTTATTCTCATAAAATCATAATTTATGTAAAATATTATGGCATAAATTTTTTTAAGTTATAAGGACAAATAAAACTTGACAAAATTTCAATTTGAGAAGGAAAAAAATTTATCACTGTCTATAATAGATCAAGTAACCACATAAATAAAAATTATTTTGAATTAATAATGATATATTTTGTGCCCTTTGAAGAATATAAATTTTTAAATACAAATAAAATAATTATAAGATGTGGCCTTGTAATTGTTCACATGATTAATCTCAGGACTTTCAAAGTAGCAGAAATTATAGACTACATTTTCTAATCATAATACAGCAAAACTAGAAATTAATAACAAAATAATTTAATGTCCTATAAATAAGTATTTTAATTTGACTCTCCTTATTCTATCAAGTGAGACATTTAAATTAATAACAAATTCTATTTTGAAATAATGAAAGTAATAATTAAGTAAAAGTATATACATTTCTGACAAAGTTGTACTCAAAAGTCAAATCCACTTAGAATCACTCTGGAAGGAAACACAAGAACATCATAATTGTGGTTACCTCCTGGTGAGGAACAAGAAGACTAAGGCAGGGGAATAAAGAAAATTCACTATTACCTGTAGGCTCTTTTGTATGCTTTGAGTTTTGTACCATGTGCATAAAGGACCACAAAATCCAGAACTATTTTAAAATCAAATTGATAGACTTGAATATTTTTATTACTAACCAAGAATTTTGTTTTAAATGAATTATTCAATCGATTTAAGAAGCTAGCTTTAAATCGATTTAAGAAGAAAAGAAAGAAAAACAACTACAAAAAGGAAGACTAAAATACAAATCTAAGGTGAAAAGTAATGAATTTTTAAACAAAGACATGGAATGGATAAGTAGATTCAAAGATAAGCAGAAGAGGTTGATTATCTGGGAAACAACATTTTTAAATTAACAAAGTTCTGACAAATATAAATTTTTTAAAAAAGAAAGATACAAAATAAGAAAAACAGAGAGGAAATAAAAACGTTTACCATTTACTATGTGGCATACACTGTTTCAAGTATTTGGCACAGATCATTTCATTTCATTTACCAACAGATAAACAAAATGTATTTTAAAAAATAAAGAGAATTCCACTCACAATCATGTTTTAACAAATTTAGAAATTTCAATAAAGTGAACTATTTTCTAGAAATATGAATTAATAAAATTGATTCAATATTATAAGAAAGCCAAATATCCACGGAAAATTCAGCAAATGTTATTAAGGGATAATTTGCAAAACTCGTTCTAGGCCTTTCACATTTTCAAGAAACTTGTGACAACCATATTGCATAATACATTCCAGGGTACATTCAAGTAGGAAAAGCTATCCTAGCTCACTTTATGAGGTTAACATAACCCTGATAACAAAATATGACAATGATTAATATTCCAAAGAGGGTTCTGTGGAAATTAGTGTCACTTTCTGAGGGGGGAATGGAATCTATTGCGGGTTCCCTTGAAAAGAACTCCCTCAGAGAAGACAGCATGTTTTAGCATATTAAAGTCTCTGAGAAATCTAAAGCAAAGAAATTTGTTAAAATATTTTAATCTGCCTTTCTCAACCATTTCTTCCTCATAACATTCTTTCTTAAAATTCATTTTGATAAATATTCTTGCAAATAAGTTTTATTTATGAATACAGTTGTGAAAATCCTAAATAAGAAATCTATAAAATTAAGTCAAAGTATATTAAAACAATAACCTAGCACAATCAAGTAGGGATTACCCCAGAAATGTAAGGATTGTTTAATATTAGAAATATGTTAATGTAACACATTGCAACACTGGGCCAAATAAGAGGAGATAAATATCAAAAAAAAAAAAAAAAGCACTGAAGATCATTTGACAACATTCAACACTGTTTTTTTTTTTTTCTGATTTTTAAGCCTCACTAGGAAGTTAAGTGAGGCTTAGCTTTTAGTCCTAATCTCTTTTAGGTCATTGCCTCTTAACTGCAAATTATTAAAGTTACTCTCACTAAAATCAAGAGGAAGGTAAGGATGTCCAAGATAATACTAATACGTAAGAAAATAAGACACAACTGTTTCAAAAGAGAATAGAAGTTATAATTATTTGCAGAAGATATGATTGCTTTTCTAGAAGATGCAAAAGAACCAACAACTATTAAAATCAGTAATAATACCCAACAAAAGTGCTAATTACAAAATATGTTTTCAAGGCTCAATTTTCTATATACTAACAATAATTTGAAAGTGTAATGAGGGAAAGGTCAGTTTACAATACTTACAAACTATAAATTTCTTAAGCAAAACCTTGAGAGATAAAAGAAGAAAACTTAAACAAATGGAAAGATAAAACGTGCGCCTGGAGAGGTAGACTAAATAATGAAATATGTGAATTATTCCAAAATTAATTTATATTTTTGACATGTCAAGCATTGTATTTGTGTGTAAATATAGTTCAATTGTTCAAAAAAGTAAAATCAGTGGAAATGTACCCAAACTCAATATTAAACCGCATTGTAACACATACAAAATAGTATAATGGTGGTAATAAGAATCAATAGACAAATTAATGCAACAAAATGAACAGGCCTGAAATAGGGCATTGGGCATATTATAACTTAATATGTGATAAAACATACATCATAAACCAATATGGAAAAAATGGACTGCTCTATAAGCGGTTTGTGTAAAACTGATTATGTATTTCAAAGAAAAACATTGACTTACAGTCTCACTTCACAACATATAAAAATTAATTTTAAATATATTTTTAAATTATATGAAAATATATTTTAAAAGCTGAGTAGGTAAATATTTACATTTTAGAGAGAAAGAATTTTCTAAATGTACTAGCAGTGAAAGAACTCACAGAATAAAATGGAATGACACCAGTTAACAGAATTTGACTCTCAAAACCCTTAATGAAATGAGCAAAAACAACTAATGACCAGCTAGAAACATATCATCAACACTCAGACACAGGAAGAGGCACAAACTCATACCAAAAAAGAGATATAACCTCATATCATGATATAATCAGAGCCTTATATGACAAACCCACAACCAATATCATACTGAATGGGCAAAACCTGAAAGCGTTCCCCTTGAAAACTGGCACAAGACAAGGATGCCCTCTTTTACCAGCCCTATTCAACATACTGTTGGAAGTTCTGGCCAGAGCAATCAGGCAAGAGAAAAAAATAAAGGGCATTCAAATAGGAAGAGAAGAAGTCAGAGTATCTTTGTGGATGACATGATCCTATATCTAGAAACCCCATCATCTCAGCCCAAAAGTATCTTAAGCTGATAAGCAACTTCAGCAAAGTCTCAGGATACAAAATCAATGTGTAAAAATCACTAGCATTACTATACACCAACAACAGGCAAGCAGAGCCAAATCATGAATGAACTCCCATTCACAATTGCTACTAAGAGAATAAAATACCTAGGAATGCAGCTAACAAGGGAAGTAAAAGACCTCTTCAAGGAGAACTACAAACCACTGATCAAATAAGTCAGAGACAGCATGCAAACAGAGAAACATTACATGCTCATTGATAGGAGGAATCAATATCATCAAAATGGTCACCTGCCCAAAGTAAATGCTATTTCTGTTAGACTACCATTGACATTCTTCACAGAATTAGAAAAAAACGACTTTAAAGTTTGTATGGAACAAAGAGCCTGAATAGCCAAGACAATCCTAAGCAAAAAGAACAAAGTTGGAGGCATGATGCTACCCAATTTAAAACTATACTACATGTCCACAGTAACCAAAACAGTATCGTACTGGTACAAAAAGAGAAACATAGAATAGAACAGAATAGAGAACTCAAAATAAGACCACACACCTACAACCATCTGATCTTCAACAAACCTGACAAAAACAAACAACAGGGAAAAGATTCCCTATATAATTAATGGTGCTGGGAGAACTGGTTAGCCATATGCAGAAAATTGAAACTGGACCCCTTCCTTATACCTTATACAAAAATTAACTCAACTTCCCTCTCCAATATCTAGCCCTAGGTCTTTGTTGTTTATTGACAAATGATTTCAGAGCATGATGAAAGACTTGACTTCCTGGATTGCAAGGTGTATTAAAAATGGATTAGACATAAATGTAAAACCTAAAATTATAAAAAACCTAGAAGAAAATCTAGACAATACCATTCAGGACACAGGCATGGGAAAAGATTTCATTACGAAAACGCCAAAAGCAATTGTGACAAAAGCAAAACTTGACAAATGGGATCTAATTAAACTAAAGCACTTCTGCACAGCAAAAGAAAATATCATCAAAGTAAACAGATGACCTACAGAATGGGAGAAAATTTTTGTAATCTAATCATCTGAAAAAGGTCTAATATCTAGAATCTACAAGGTACTTAAACAAATTTACAAGAAAAAAATCAAACAACCCCATTAAAAAGTGAGCAAGGGACATGAACAGATAATTCTCAAAAACAGACATTCGTATGGCCAACAAGCATATGAGAAAAAGCTAATCTTCACAGGTCATTAAAGAAATGCAAATCAAAACCACAATGAAATACCATCTCCTGCCAGTCAGAATGGTGGATCATTAAAAAGTCAAGAAATAACAGATGCTGGCCAGTTTGTGAAGAAAAAGGAATACTGTTACACTGTTGGTCGGAGTGTAAATTAGTTCAACCACTGTGGAAGACAGTGTGGAAATTCCTCAAAGATCTAGAAGCAGAAATACCATTTGATCCAGCAATTCCATTACTAGGTATATACCCAAAGGAAATAGAAATCATTCCATTATAAAGATACATGCATGTATATGTTCATTGCAGCACTATTCACAATAGCAAAGACATGGAATCAACCCAAATTCCCATCCAGGATAGACTGGATAAAGAAAGCGTGGTACGAATACATGATAAAATACTATGCAGCCATAAAAAGAAATGAGATCATGTCCTTTGCAAGGCCATGGATGGAGCTGAAAGCTGTTACCCTCAAAAAACTAATGCAGGAACAGAAAATCAAACCTGCATATTCTCACTTATAAGTGGAAGCTGAATGATGAGAGCACTTGGACAAATGCGGGGGAAAACACACTGGGGCCTATTGGGAGAGGGGTCCAGAGGAGGGAGACGATCAGGAAAAACAGCTAATAGATGTTGGGCTTAATAACGAGGTGATGGGTTGTTCTGTGCAGCAAATCACCATGACATATGTTTACGTATGTAACAAACCTGCACATCCAGCACATGTAACCCAGAATTTAAAATAAAAGTAGAAGAAAAAAAAAAAGAAAAGTGAAAACCAGGAAAAAAAGAAAAGATCTCAGGAATCGAAAAGCAGCGATCCTACAGAAGCAGTTCCAGTGGAAGAAGATGAATGGATAAAATTTAGAAAATTCTCACCAATATAACTTATTCTATCAAGTTTGGAGTAAAGTTGTTTGCCTATTCACTGTCATTAAATTTGCTAATATATACAACACATGTACTCTGTTCCAAGCACTATTCAGTCAACCTGGAGAATACCAATCGGAAAGAATTATCCTTTCTATAAGAAATACTTTGAAAACAATTATTATTTCTTTATAATTTGAATATTATGTTATCTGTAGAAAATCTGTAACATCTAGGTAAACCCAAAAAACCCTCTCAGTGACAATTTCCAGTAATTATGTATCATATGTGTGTGTGTATACCCATTTAACAAAAATTAATCATAATCTACCTATTATTTCATGAATAGCTTATTAAATCTGACAATATATCATGTGCCCCTTTCCTTTTCTACAGATATAACTCTACATCATTATTTGAATGCCTGTGTAATTCGCTTGCACAGATTAATCAATTTGTTAATCAGTTCCCTATTTTGGGATATTTATATTTGTTCTAAATAAATCTCTTTATATAAACATCCTGGAGTATGCCATTAGGAAAAATTATTAGAAGTAGAATTGGTGGGAAAAAAGGTATAAACACCTCTAACATTTTTAATATACCTTGCAAAACTGCACTACAGAAAGGCTGTACCAATTTCTACTTCCATCCTCCTCACCAACAGTGTAAAGCGTGTTTTTCCTCACATCTGAGTCAACACCCAGTACTAAACACTTTCTTGACTACTGTGCCCTTGTATTTCGCTTATTCTCAAATTGTTTATCAGACCTGAACTAAGCCTTTTTCCCCATCCAGAGTCCCCAGCTGGTAAAAGAGCTCCCCTTCCAAGCTCTAGGCTACTTCCCTCTCTAATATCCAGCCCTAGAAGGTCTTTGTTGTTTATTGACAAATGATTTCAGAGCATGATGAAAGATTATGAATTTTTGACTTCTGATCCTTACTGACTGGGATATCAAAACATTGGCCCTAATCCAGATTTGAGACAGAACCAAGCCTATTTAATCTAAAAAGGTAGTTCCAAGCTTTTCAAACAGCCATCATCACATCACTCTTAATATATGAACTTTTCGTGACTGCTCTTGGACAGAGTTGAACTATTTCCCAGAGCATGGAGAGAAGCCAGATTACTTGGCCAGTCTGTCATCGCTAAATGGGTGCACATAAAATCTTGTGTTCTTGGTCCCACAGAATAAAGGTAAGAGGAATAAGGTTCTTCAAGAACAAAAATCTTAGTCAAAACAAGACATTCATTTAACATCAATTATTGAACATTGACTTTGTGCTGACTCACAGAGGCAAGAGAGGAAGAGAGGGGATAAACAGAATAATAATTATAATAATGAAGTTAGACATGAATTTTTAAGTAGAGATAAACATACCAAGCCACCTGGAAAATACAGAGGAGAGAGTTGACAGTTATTTTTATAAGGGTCAGAAAAGGCTTCACATAATGGTGACAAATCTATTGGGTCTTGAAAAATGAGCAGTAGTTTTTTAAGAGGAGAAGCTTTAGAAAGGCATTCCAGAAAGAGAATCACAGGGACACAGGTCCTGTTACCCAACAGTGTTCACAAAGAACACCGGTGCTCCATAAGTGGAATCAAGGTAATTATTATTTAAACCGTTTAAAAGCAATCTGTAGCAAGCTATTGAAATTTTGATTTTTAAATTGATATATGCAATATTCTTAAGTTATTCTTATAAAAATATTTCTTTGGTATTTTTTTCACTTTGCTAACAGAAAGAGGTAGGAAACAGTTTAAAAAGATAGAAAATTTATTAGAAAACTCAGAGAGTCAAACTAAATCTAGTGCTTGGGTTTTTATTATTAATAAATGCTTGTGGTCTAAAATGTTATCATATAGTGATATTTTCTATGAATAAAACTGTCCTAGTTCATACAACGAAGTAAACCATAAAGCTCTTTCATGGTTAAAAAGAAAGAAAGAAACAAGATGACTCTAGGTAATCAGCTACCTAAACTAGTTTGAGAACTAAAGGATGCCTGTCTGAATGAGGGTAAAAATTGGGGAGATAAAACTACAAAGATAAATAATACTTGGAAAGACCTAGTAAGCCATGCTGAGAAATTAAGGGTTTTTATTGCAAAAAAACAGCAACATATTAATCATATGAGGAACTTTTTTTGTGTTTGTTGTTTTACGGACAAAAACAACACTAAAAATCTCTGACGATTATATAAAGGATGGAAGTGAATAAGAAAAGATTGGTGATTACTGTAATAACGCACAAAAGAAACAAAAACAATGCTGATAATATGCTGTGGGAAACAGATATAAAAAATGAAAATAGTGTACTGTCATCACATGCTAATTAGGTGATTTCTGGCAAATTAAAAACCACTAAAGGCTCTGACATTAAAGAAGAGTGAAGAAATCTTCTGAAATGAAATCCATAATTGCTATCTGTCTTGTCTTCCTCATTTAAAGTATCATGGAGCTGGAAGGAACCTTAAAATCTGCCTCAACCAGAGGTGCTCAAACTTTTGTGTACACATTTGGTCAACTTGTCTGAAGCAGATAAACAAGTACCACTCCAGAGATTCCAATTCAGTAGTCCTGGATGAAATCCAGAAATCTCAACTTTTAACAAGTCCCCTGGAGATTCTGGTCCATGTACTCCAAAGGTTATGGTCTGAGAACCACTGACCTCATTGCAAGCCCCTCAATTGCCATAAGAGAGAACTAAGGCCAGGAAAGTAAAAAAGATGAATCTAATCTTAAGACGCTTCATAATTAGAACCTTTAGATCCTAAGTAGTCCCCACTAATCTTTACACTACACATTTCTGACTGCCCAATACAACCCTCTGTCAGTTTGGGGCTAACTGGATGAAACCAGAATATCCAATCTATAGAGTCACATGGATGACTTCTGAAAGCAAGAAGTTTTCTCAGGTGTTTTCTTGATCTCACTACTCATCTCAATAGTAGGCCTTCCTCAAAATTTGTTCAAATTCCAGTAGGGATTCAGTAACCAAACTTCTCTCTGTACATTTGGTCAGCACTTGCTTGGCCCATTCAAATAATAAGCCAAACAATTTTTTTTTTTGAGGCAAAGTTTCGCTCTGTTGCCCGGGCTGAAGTGCAGTGGCACAATCTCTGCTCACTGCAACCTCCACCTCCTGAGTTCAAGCAATTCTCCTGTCTCAGCCTCCCAAGTAGCTGGAATTTCAGGTGTGCACTACCATGCCTGGCTAATTTTTATATTTTTAGTAGAGACAAGGTTTCAACATGATGGTCAGGCTGGTCTCTAACTCCCAACCTCAGGTGATCCACCTGCCTCAGCCTCCCAAAGTGGTGGGATTATAGGCATAAGCCATTGTGCCTAACCCAAACAAATTTTAAATATACCAAATCCCAGGTACCAGCCACAACTTAAAATCCAAGAGTCAGAAACCCGTGGGAAATGTTTTGGAACACATTTGGCTAGTAGAGCTGTGGAGCTGAAAGATGCTAAAACTCTACCACTATTTGGCAATTCTCAGCCTCCTGATGTCTCAGTTTCTTCATGTCCAAAGACTAAAATGTGATCTTTCCTTCCCACATCAGAGCAATACAATAGGAAGCACTTGTGAAATTGCTTTCACAAGTTTTAAAATAACTACTGGTGAAAGGGAGAAAGCAAACAAAAGACACTACCATGTGTGTACCTATGCAACTGTATTGCATGCTCTGCACATGTACCCCAAAACCTAAAATGCAAAAAAAAAAAAAAAGAATGTATAAAATCCTTCTTCATATGCTTCAACTGCCACTACTGGATACCTGGAGAGGTACAGTGCAGGGAGAGGCACAGGTCAGTGAAAGCTCCAGGAAGACATCCTTGGGGCTGGGCTTTAAAAGAAGGGGAAAAGGTTACCTGATACAGTAGTAGTAAGGATAAAGAAAATAAGTGGATATAGCAGAGTCTACAGAGGGACCAGCCTGATGAGATTGCTGCTGACAGAAGGGTTTTTTATTCTTACAGGCTCTTGGCCTTCAGGTGGTAGAATGTGTCAACAAAGCAAAGCACAAAGGACAATGAATTCCCTACCCCCCCCCCAGTGAATACTGGCTATTTACTAAATATCATCTGTGAAATTACATTATAGAAATATTTGTATTTTAAATGTTACAAATTTATTATTTTAATGGAGTCTCTCAGCTTTTGCATTGCTTGGCTTCAGTATTTCAAATTAAAGAACCTTACACCACAGTTAAACACACATGACTTGTTTTTCTCCTATCTAAACAGGCCAAATAGACTTTCATCAAGTCATCATCAAATAGGGTTTTATTAAAGTCCCCACCTGTACACATCACATAACGCTGCAGTGAGTTAAAGAGGCTAAGTGAGGAAAGGACAAGTTCACATTGCAGCTAGTTTCAGAAAGTAGGGAGTTTTGAAAAGCATATGTTTGTTAAGCTCTGGCACAGTTTCAATGACCTGATGGAAACTTAAATAGACCATAATTAATGGTCATCTAATCCAAGCGTCTGTTCTAAAGTACAACTTCCCACTCAAAGTAAAACTCTCACCATAGTAGTCCTGACATATGGCCACATTACCTCTGTTTAGAAATGCCCAGTAATGGGATGCTCACCACTTCAAATGATAATTCATTACATTTTTGTCAATTTTAATTATAAAAGTATTCTTCCTTTATTTGATATTCACCAGTTCACCTCCTTGTGATATAATCCAATAAAAGAGCAAGGGTTTTAGAGTCATGCAAATGAATATGATTCCCAATTCTGCCAGTTACTAGTTGTTTAACTTCAAGTATCTTCTTTAATCTCTCTCAGCCTCAGTTTTCTCACCTAAAAAATCAGCATGATGAGCCCTTCACTCAGTGCTTTGTTGTATGAATTAAATTATATGTGAAAAGTCTTTAGTAATTTTCCTGGCACATAACAGCTGCTCAAGGAATAAGGTATTATTCCATTCATTTGCTCTAGTTCTGTCATTTGCTGCTCAAGTTTTAATCCCTCTTTTATATGCATATCATAATCCTTTAAATATAGGATGATGGTGAACTTCTTTCCTGAAACTGCTCTTTACCCTGCTAACCATCTCCAGTTCCTGCATCCTTTTACACTGCCATTTAATCCTACATCACTATGCTATTGGGGGCTACAGGGTTAGTTCAAAATAATAGAAAGTGGACTGATAACTGGGTGATTCAGTGGTTGGAACATCTTTCAACCAAGGGATGTGGAACAATCCAGATCAATGCTTCAGTCCAAACTGTTATAAGATGATAGAAATGAATCCAAATATAATATTAATCATGATCAATGTAAATTGCCTAGATTACTTGGTTAAAAGACAAATATTGTGAAACTGAGTTAAAAAGAAAATACAACTATAAGTTATTTTCAAGAGACACTATCTAAAGCTTAACATACAAAAATTTAAAGTAAAATTTATAGAAAAATCAAGAAAACACTAATTTAAAAACTGGTAAAGTTTTATCAGTGTCAAACAAAATAGACTTAAAGGCAAAAGGAATACTGATAAAAAGATCACTACATAAAAATCTCAATTCATCAAGAAGATATAACAATTTTACATATATATGCACTTAATAACACAGATTTCCACGAATAAGGCAAAAAATGTCTGGACTACAGAGAAATGGACAAATCCACATAAATGGAAGATTTTAACATACTTCCTCACTAACTGATACATTACGCAAAAACAACTCAATAATGATATAAAATATGAACAGCACAAGGTTAATTTAATGTGTATCTATGAAACAATGCCTCTAACAACTTCAGAACACATATTCTTTTCAAGCACACATGGTTTATAAAAGTTAACCACATTTAAGGCCATAAAACGGATATTGACAAATTTCAAAGAATCTATATCTCATACATTAAAATATCTGACAAAAATTTAAATCAACAATCAGTAGCAAAAAGAACTATCAAAGAAAATTACATATTTGCAAATTCAAAAACATACTTCTAAATTACTCATAGGCTATAGAATAAAAATTAGAAAATACATACAACTGAAAGATAACAAAAGTACTACAAATCAAGACTTGTAAGATGCGCATAGAGATAAATTTAGAGCCACTTACAACTTAAATATACATAATTTTTAAATCCAAAGTAAAAAAAAGTGCCGCCTTAAATACTTGTAATAAGAAACAAAAAAGGTTGAAAAATGAATGAGCTGAACCTCTATGATGGTTAATAATGAGTGTCAACCTGATTGGACTGAGTGATCCAAAGTATTAATCCTGAGTGTGTCTGTGCGGGTGTTGCCAAAAAGATTAACATTTGAGTCAGTAGGCTGGGGAAGGCAAAGTCACCCTTCATCTGGTGGGCACAATCTAATCAGCTTCCAGTGAATACAAAGCAGGCAGAGAAATCTGAAAAGGTGAGACAGGCCTAGCTCCCCAGCCTATATCTTTTTCTCATGCTGGATGCTTCCTGCCCTCAAACATCGGACTACAGGTTCTTCAGTTTTGGGACTCAAGCTGGCTCTCCTTCCTCCTTAGCTTGCAGACAGCCTATTGTGGGACTTTGTGATCATGTAACTTAATTCTTAACTCCCATACACATACACATATATGGGAGTTTATTAAGTATTAAGTTTATATATCTATATATAATGGAGTATATATATATGGGGGAATATACATATGTGTGTGTATATATACACATATACATGTGTATATATACTCCCCCATACACACACACACACACACACACACACACACACACACACACATATATATATATATATATATATATGTATATATATCCTATTAGTTCTGACCCTCCAAGAGAACCCTGAGTAAAACAACCTCCAACTTAAAAAAGATAAGAAAAGAGCAAACAGGACATGGATGAACCTGGAGAACATCATTCTCAGCAAACTGACACAAGAACAGAAAATCAAATACCGCATGTTCTCACTCATAGGCGGGTGATGAACAATGAGAACACACAGACACAGGGAGGAGGGCACTACACACTGGGGTCTATTGGGGGAGGGGAGGGACAGTCGGCGGGGAGTTGGGGGGAGATAGCATGGGGAGAAATGCCAGATATGGGTGAAGGGGAGGAAGGCAGCAAATCACACAGCCATGTATGTACCTATGCAACTATCTTGCATGTTCTTCACATGCATCCCCAAAACCTAAAATGCAAAAAAGTAAAATAAAATAAAATTGAGAAGATAAAGACAAGAGGAATAAATTAATAAAACACAAAGCGTAGAAAGAAACAACAGAGCCAAATATTGGTTCTTTGCAAAAACTAATAAAACTGTCATACCTCTGGCAAAAGTGAAAGAGAAAAATAGAAAGAGGGCACAAATATATTATAAATAAAAAAGGGACACAACTACAGATGCAGCAGATATTAAACAGGTAATAAGAGAAATTTACTAAATCCCTTAGGTGAAATAGACATATTCCTAGAAAAGTCTGAACTACCAAAATGGACTCAGAGAGATTTAGAAAATCTCTAATGTCTATTAATTATTAAAGAAATTAAATCTACAACATTCTAGAATAACAAAGTAGTAGCCACAATCGGAGTTGCTGGGTCAGATATGATAGCTTCACTAGAGCAGATTAACACAATATCTGGCATGTAGTACGCAGCCATTTATCTGGCAAATGCATTCTTTCCCATCCCTGTCAATAAGGAAGATCAAAAACAGTAACCATTTATGTAGGTTAGGCAACAATACACATTTACCAGCTGTGAATGAAGTCTGAAACACCAAAGGGCTCTCCAGCAGGTTCAGGTTGTCATAAAAGTGACCCTATGACTCATGCAATATGATGTGGCAAAACTTTTGGTTCTTGGCGTTTCTGTAGTTTGAAAAGACACCATGTGGATTTTACAGAAAGAGATAGTAGAATCATAACATAATCAGTTCCCTAGGGTTCTAAAAGAAAGCATGCCACCTTCAGCAAGGAACTATATAACATTTAAAAAGCAGCTCTTGGAATAGTACTGAGCCAAGTACTATAGTAGAGACCAAGCATCTGACCATAGAACCTCAAGTCACCCTACAATGAGAAACGGCCACCACATTAAGTTGAGTTCTAACAAACCCACCAATTAATATGGTTAGGCAGGTCTGGTAGTACTCCATCATAAGATGGAAATGATACACCCAGGATTGGACAAAGGCAGGGCCAGGGGACACAAGCAAATTGCAGGACTCTCAAACCCATGTCATCCACTTCTCTTCAAATGATACCTGTAGCCCTGTGTTGAGTCCCTAATGGCCAGCTGAAAGAGGGAAAAATAGTTCATGGATGAATTAGCTCAATATCTCAGTGTGACCCAAAAATGGACTGCTGTTGCACAATATCCATCCCTTAGAGATGGCCTCAAAAGACAGCAAAGAGGGCAAAATACTCCCAATGAAAGGCAGTTTACTAAGTCATCTTTGTGTGGACAAGAAGTGACCTACTGTTAAAAGATATAAGGATTAATCGATAGTGAAGACTGATAGTTATTAATCCTTGTAGAGATTAATAGACATATAATCTCTACAAGGATTAATAGATAGATAATGCTCTGGCTAATTGGGCAGGCCCCTGAAAGAGGAACAATTGAACAATCTGGGACAAGAAGATCTGAGTAAAGGCCTTTCTGCACATGGGTCTATGGTAGTGGCCACAATGTGGATTTTTATGGCATAAGTTAAGAATCACCAGAAGTATTTTACCCTCACAAAGACAGACCCAAGAACCAAGGAGGCAGAATAACACAGCCAGTTGACATGACCCAGCTTTTGTTTTTTGGGGACACAGTCCAAAGTGATTACACCAATTTATATTTTTTCCTATTAGTGTAGAAATTATTTTGTTTCACATCCTCTCCCAAATTTGTTTTCAGACTTTTGTTGTTTTTAGAAGTGTTGTAGTATGCCTCTTAAAGGCTACACTTCTAAAATCTTCACAATGAAACAGAAGCTGGAACACTTAGTCATACCCACAAGGGTTTCTGCAACCTTGAGAAGCCTCTTAAAGCTACCAAGCTGCTACAGACAATGGGCTGAGCACATGCATTTTCAGATTCAGCTAAAAGTTACTGAAGGCTTAATATATGCCAGGCCCTATGCTAGTAGTACAGACATAAAAGGAATAAACAAGGGAGATTTGGTTCTCTATTCATCTGAAGCTTACATTAGTGGAGACAGATAATACACTAAAATTACAAAAATAATCATATAAATAAAATTATGATAAGTATTCTGAAAAAAAGCATAGTGGTACTATTTAATATAAAAATATATAGGATGGGGCCCAAGAGTCAAGGAAGTTAGAATAGGCATTCCTGAAAAAGTCACATTAAATCAGAACAGCAAAAAGAGGTTAGCCAGGCAGAGAGAAAAAGAGAGAGAGTGCACAAATAAGCACTGCAGATAAAGTAAGAGTATGTGAAAACTCTCACACAGGAAGAGAAAGGAGCACAGCAAAATAAAGAAGGAAGGATTTGTAAGTAGACAAATAGAGCCAGATCACAAAGGCCTCGTGGGTCACCATAGGATTTTGGACTCAAGTCTAAAAGTCTGGGAAGTTGTCAGAGGAGTTTATTTTTATTTTTATTTTTCTTGAGATGGAGTCTTGCTCTGTCACCAAGCTGGAGTACAATGGCACGATCTCACCACACTGCAACCTCCGCCTCCGGGTTCAAGCGATACCCCTGCCTCAGCCTGCTGAGTAGCTGGAATTACAGGCACATGTCACCACACCTGGCTAACTTTTTTATTTTAGTAGAGATGGGGTTTCACCATGTTGGCCAGAATGGTCTCGATCTCCTGACCTTGTGATCTGCCCCCCTCGGCCTCCCAAAGTGCTAGGATTACAGGCATAAGCCACCACACCTGGCCTAACAGAGGATTTTTAAATGGGAATGTGACATGCTCAGATTTGCCTTTGATAACACAGGTTGCAGCATGGAGAATGGACTGGAGAATATCCAAAAATATGTGGGGAGACTGTTGGAGGCTATTGCAGCTATCAAAGAGGTAGCAGCCTACTTAAAGACATGATTGTAGAGATGGAGTAATGTGGTCTAGTCCTAGATATACTCTGGAGGTAGAATTGACAGGACTTAGTGAAAGACAGTTTTGGAAAATGATGTGTAGGAATGAGGAAGATGGCGTGTCTTAACTCTTTCTGGCATGGACAACTAAGTCGTATTGTTGAACCTATACTGCTGCATACAGCTGTGCATACTGCAATTAAGTCCTTTTAGCGATGTACAATGCTCTACCTTTAAAACTACATTATGTCAGGCATGTCAGGGCCAATTACTGAATTGGAGAACACTAGCAGAGAAGCATATTTAAGGAGAAAAATTAGTTAAGATTCAAACATTTACATAAAGAAGATTAATTGAAACTAAGTACAGGTTCATAACTTATATTCATCTTACTCAAAATTTTCTAAGGCTGTAAATATGGTAGCCACACTTAGCTATTGAGTACTTCAATATGACCAAATTGAGATATGCTGTAATTGTAAGATACATCCTAGATTTCACAGATTTTTTCAGAGTAAAAATGAGATACTTCATTATTTACAATGATTATATGTTAAAATGATAAATTTTTTATATATTGGATTAAATAAAATGTTATTAAAATTTTATTTTACCTGTTTCTCTTCTTAATGTTATTATAGAAAATATATAATTATATATATAATTATATGTAATTTTATATACAATTATATATAAAATTATATTTTTCCATTATATGGGGCTTACACTATATTTCTATTTGCAGAGCTGTCAAAAAAATATCTGAACCATGTATTCACTATTAACCATCTCTTCATTAAGTAATGACAGATTGAAAAGTTCATTGTTAGAACTGGAAAAAGGAAAATAAAGATGTACTGAAAAGTCAGGAACATAATACATTAAGTCATGTATTAATTAAATGCAAGGAAAGGACTAAAATCCCTCATCTACAAATTTCAACTCTTCAACAATACTGAGAATAGTCACAAGTTAGGCAGGAGATGAGATGTCATCAACGTCTCATCTTTGGTAGGAATGGAAGAGGCTTTTAAATGTCCTGGCAATGTGGAGGTATAAAGGAAAGTAAATTTAGTGATGTTAAGTTAAAATTTAAATAGTTCTTGTCTTTAAAATAGCTTTGAAATAGAAGTCATGTGTTGAGATTTGAGGAGGGTCTGTATGAAAAATTCTAAATACCACTCTGCCCCAGCCATCATATGGATACCTGAAATCCTGAAAATGCCTTTGTGTTTGTTTAGCTGGAGTTTACAGAACACTCCTTTTGAAATGAATATACTCATATCAGGATAAAACCTTGAGTCTTACCATTGATTAGTCTCTCATATATACTTTGATTGGAACTACCTTTAACACATTCTTTCCTCTGACAACTCACTAACTCTGAAACATTGTTAAAAATAGAAATTTTCTTCAGAATGAAAAATTCTAAAAAGCATAGCCTTGCAGGGGGTACTTTCAAGGGGAAGTTGTGGACAAGTGAACTCTGATGACCTCAGAGCCAAGCTGGGTCCCTGCTTAGCACCTGGATGTGAGTATAGGTATGCCAGATAGCAGGAAAATAATGTGAGAAATAGCGACAGTATCCCAATGTGGCCAGAAATCATGTCGGTCTTAGCTTCAAATTGCAAACTGCTAAAAGAGATTCTGTGATCCCAAATAAGCATCTTTAACATTTTACTTCTTAGAAAACTTTTTTTTACATCTAATATAAATGGAAATCTCTTTTTTAAAAAAAAAAAAAAAAAAGAAGAAGAAAAAGAATGGAAAGTAAAAATATACTACATTAAAGTGCAGTAGCAACCAAAACCAGTCATGGTATTTTGCATAATATGTGAATAAGATAATTCCAAAACAATGTTTTAAAGACTAAGGGTCATCCCCACTAGCCCACCAAACATCTTACTTGGCCTAAGCACCCCCTATCCCTTCGTGCCAGTCCTTCATTTATCCAGATTCCAGGAAGAAAAGAAATCTCCTCTGGAAGGTTCTACATTGTGAATGCCGAGGAAACTAAAAAGCGTTTTTTCATTCTGTAGAGGTTGGAGATGTGCACAGAACATGATGTGGAAATTGTTGCCAGCTTTGTGAAAGATAAACAGAAAACACCACCACTGGCCATGTTTACACTTGAATCACTAGTTCAATGACTGGGAAAGGGCCAGACTCTAATGAGTTTTTCTTCTAACAGATTTTACACCACTTTTGATTTGTGTATTCCACTCGATATTATTCAATTACAGATCATCTGACTTAGTAATTCCCCAAGCCTCAGACTTCTCTTTTGTCCTCTCCCTGAACACTTATAACCATTTCACTATTTACTAATGTCTGGGTGGGAAGAAGCGGAAGGAGGAAGTTAAATCCATACCAATCAATTTCACTTCTTAGCAATACTGGTAAAAAATTCATAAGCAAGATTTCTATATTATCTGGGAGTTTTGTTTAACCATATTGGAGCAACACAATAAGGAAGAATATGTTCTTCGTTCCTGCTTAAAATTCTGTTGTTTACAAAAAAAACAAAAACAAAAACAAAAACAAAAACTCCTCCCTCAGTCATGAACCTGCTCCTCTGGCCCACAGAGAACCCCTTCCCACCACAACACCCCCTAGCCCTTCCACTACCCTTATTATGGATCTTAATACCTTTTTCATATACTCATTTCCATTAAAATGGACTTTGCCTGGTACCCTCCCCACTGATTAAGTTTGTCTGAATTATAGAGCATTTCCTGAGTCATTTCATGGAAGCTCCTGGCTTTTCCCTTAGCACTCAGCAGTGAACAGACTCTCACCCCCACCTCACCTCCATTTATTCCTCTGATGCTGCAAGTCAATCAGGAATTTTAGACTCAACATGAGTAAAGGGAATCTATGTACATCCTACAATATGAGTATAATATGAAGGTACCTGAAAGTTCCCAGATTAAACCAAACCATCAATCCCATCCCAGGACAGACCTGAAAGCTTTCAGTAGCCTGGAGGAAAGCCTGAACCACAGAAGCAGCTAATCTCTACTGAGAGTACACTAGCATATATCCAACTTTATTCTTCATTATAACCTTTAAGATAGTTATCATCTCTAATTAAGATATAAGAGAACTGAGGTTCTGAGAGTTTAGGTATAGTTGTCCAAAGTCATACAGTTAATAAGTTAGCTGAAAAAACCAGAGTTCTAGACGTAGATGGTTAAAACCCAGTAACTCTTAACCAGTCATTTTTCAAATAGTCCTACTCTTCAGACCCTAATTCTATGAAGACACTGCTCTAGGGAGATGAGAGGGTTTGAAAGACATGGGGAGTGGGTGTAGCAAATGGTGCCTAGTCTGCCAGGTTTCAAGACCACCTTACGTTAAGCACCTCCATTTTTATCTTTTTCATGATTGAATTTCCATAAGGTTTACTGGGTAAGAGAAGGTGTTGAATGTATCTTTTTTAAGGCATTTATAAAGATGTATCTTTTAAAAAAATTGATCTAGATCAGTGATCCTCAAACTCAGATACTCATTAGAATTACCTGGAAAGTCTTTTAAAAAGCCTGTTGCCCTGACTACACCTGAGATAAATAATATCAGAATTTCTGAGGGTGGTACCCAGACATTGGTGTGTTTTAGAGTTCCCGTGATGCCAATATGCATTCAAGTTTCGGAACCCCTGCTCCAGGTTAATGATGCTAAAGATTGACTTAGTCTTCCAAAATACCTTTAAGAGCAGAAAAGATTTTATAGGCCCACTGACAATCACCAGTCTTTGGGGAGAAGGAGGAGAGATGAGCTGGCCCTCCCACTGTTTACCTCCTTGTACCTTCCTTCTGTGGCTGTCTTCTTCCCAAATCTTACCTCTGAATGCCTATCATCAGCTTTTCCCAAGACTCTTGGTCCACTGCAGCTGTTTATCTCAAATCTGTGTTCTCTCTACTCCCAAGAGAGATGAATGAACTTAACCAAAGAAGAACAAACTCAAAATGTCATACCACTCAGAATTTTCTATGACTTTCTCATAGCTTTAGTTTCTATTCGTTTTTCTGCCTCTTGGTTTTATCTTACTTTATTCAGGATACATTATTCAAAATATACAGCCAATAGAATTATCATATCCTCAAGCTCTGTGCTAATCTATGGTCTGGCAAAGAGAAAAACATTACTCAGTTCTTTTAGAAAGGACTATATCCTTGTGTGTTCACATGAGTTTGTGTCCATCAGCCTTGGTGGGAAGGACACAAAAATATAGAACATTCCTACTGTCTTTGTGTTTACCCCCCTCATTATCAAAGGCCCTCTACGTACAGGGTCTCCTAGCCACTGCAAATCTCCAGACTCAAGTCCATTTTCAACATCAAAGTCAAATCATCAAAACTCATCCTGAAAACTCAGGCAAATCCAAAAGATGAGACATTGTACAGACTAATTGGCTTGTCTCTTCCACAACTCTATGTCATATGTGCATGCAAACACACACACACACACACTCCCCAAAGAAATTCACTATCCTTGATTAGGTCCTGACCGAACAAACTGGCTGCAAAAGGCAATTTGGGGACAATTGAGCAATTTGAATTTGCAGTAGTATTAGAGGACATTAAGGAATTATATAGTTCATTTTAATGAGAGTGATAATATTATGGTTAGGCAGAAATTGTCATTTTTAAGAAAAGTATGTAAAGGCAAGATAATACTAGCAAAAAAAACAGAAAATAATGAAGCAAATATGGCAAAATGTTGACAATGGTTAAATTCAGATAATGTGTATATGGACATTCATTATTCCTTTCTGATTACATTTGAAATTTTTCATTCAGAAAAACAATTTTTAAATAGATCATTCTTGAAAAATGGGTATAGCTAGAAAATACTGTCCTTTTTATAATAAAGATAGGAAAATCTCTTTGCATAGGAAAACACTCAGATAATGTGAAACCAGACCGTGCAAATATACAGAGTGAATAAGGCAGCCATAGGGCAAGTGTCTACAATCCTAGGCTCTCGCACAATCCTCTTTGCCCTTTTACTCATTCTCCAGGAGAAGACAGCATTGTCTTAGGCATACGTGCATGGCTTCATACCCAGCAAGGAATTGCACAAGAGCTCTTAAGCATAGTCAGAGTTCCACTGTGGCCATGGAGGTTCCACCCCATCTCAGTTCTCCTTTCTTGCGAGAGTTCTTAGATGTTACTATAATTCCCATTGGTTATTTAACCTCACGTGCCCTATATTACATATTTTGGAAGAATTAATGGGATGCAAATCTTCTCCCTACATATAAGTAATATAGGCACTGACTACATCCACTGATGATATCACTTACTACATCCAACAGGACATCTGCTTTGAGGTTTTATTTTTTTTTCTTCCTCTCTTGGTGATGAAGGATTTTTCTCACTCTCTAACCTAGTCTTCCTTAGGCCTGTGACCATATATTTGCCAGGCTGGATGAGCCAGGAGTCTCTTTATAGTCTAAGCTAATTGACTTGTATGGGGATCAAACCCATGACCCTGTGCTCATTAGCACCTTGCCCTAACAAACTCCACTCAATCTCAGACCTTAACCATAATCCCCCACCTGACAGAACAGCAGGCTTGACTCAGAAAATATCTGTGCCTGATACTGACTCCGCAACAGAAAAAGTTGCATGATTTATGAAGCACTTTCTTTATTTCCCAACTTGATACTGACCATATCCACCCTTAGAATGTGCCAAATAATTGCAAAGAAAGCAAAGGTTTTCTGTTTCAAAAAGGCTATTCTCAAATGCTCAAAAGCCTAGAATCCCAAATCAAAATATTTTGACCATTTCTAAGATGGGGGAAAGTCAAAGACCTTATTTTTCTAAATCAAAAACTGCTGTTTTACTTCACCAGTCCATTAGGACAACAGTGGGGACAAATCCAGCATCTGGTGAAGTCAAGGCCACCTGATTAACACCAGAGCAAGATCAAGCAGAGAAGCAATAAAACTGCAAATAAGTTTGAGAGCCACTAAATAATAAAATCCTGGCCTCTTGCCATACTTTTTCAAGTTAAAAAATATCCTTCCACATAATGTTTCTCTTCTAAAATTATCAAAAAAAAAGTCAGGCCTCCAAGCACGAGCATTTGATAGAAGTATTTAAGGCACTCAGTGAGAGAAAGGCTAAGTGATCAGATATTGCCCTGCGTGCTCTCAGTATCAGGTCTCTTGGAAGTCAAGGTTAACCTGAGAGATGTTACAATGAAGTGTCCTCCAGAGAGAGGGGCACACACTGGCAGGAACAGGCAGATGAGGCAATGGCCAAAGCAAAAGGCAGATAAGCCAAAGTTTGAGTCAAAGTTCACAAACAAGCAACCTACGAGCTGAATCCAGGTCAGAAATATTTCATTTGGCCTGCACAGTGCTTCTAAATATTAAATCTATTGTTGACACTAAAAGGTCAAGAGATTTCACTTAAAATCTAGATAACTATTTTTCTCTGGAAAAATCAGAAGATCTGGGAGCAACCCCATGAGGAGAGGCTATCCCCATCATCAGGCCACCACAGTCCCACTACTCCTGATGGTGTTATATTAATCCTGGAATCCTAAGTCGCTCATGATCCCACCCTGGCCTATATAGCATTTGAATGTGTCACCCCTTGTTTGAGGAGCTCTCAGCTTCCAAAGGTGAGAAAAAAATCAGGAATCTGGAAGTCAGTGAGGCCTAAGAATTATCTTTCCTCAACATGTATGTGCAAGCTACTTATTAAAGCCAGAAAGCTAGGTGAAAGGTAAAAGAACTATAAGGACTAAAACAGTTAGGAAAATCAAGGTGGTACTGCCAAAGAACATAGCAGTGAGATGAGATAAAACCTGAAGTGGTCCTGACAGTGTTTTTTTTGTTTGTTTGTTTGTTTGTTTTCGAGATGGAGTTTCACTCTTGCTGCCCAGGCTGGAGTGCAATGGTGCAATCTCAACTCACTGCAGCTGCTGCCTCCTGGGTTCAAGCGATTCTCCTGCCTCAGTCTCCTGAGTATCTTGGATTACAGGCATGCATCAGCATGCCCAGCTAATTTTGTAGTTTTAGTAGAGACGGGTTTCTCCTTGTTGGCCAGGCTGGTCTTGAACTCCCAACCTCAGGTGATCCACCCGACTCAGCCTCCCAAAGTGCTGGGATTACAAGTGTCAGTCCCCATGCCTGGCTGACAGTGCTTTTATATCTTGGGAGCAAGAACTGCTAACTAGACTGAGGATAACCTAAGGTGACAGTAGACGATTGAACACAACCATTTTCAAAGTTAGACAACTTCATGTGTTTTAATGCAGGTCCCAGTGAAAACAAAATGGTGACTGCAGGGACAGGACTAAATAGCTCTTTGCACTTTCATAAGAAAAGAAAAAAATGCTGTTGCTTCCATTATATGTTGGCTAAAGGAAAGAAAACAATTTGGTATTACTCCCTAAAGTGGAAAACTCACATACTCTATGACCAGTAATTCAGTCACTATTTACCTAAAAGAAAATCTTGCACATGTACAAATATCCATAGCCATCACTGTACTCAACAGCAATAATCTAGAAATAACCCAATTTCCAATCAACAGAAAAGAGGATGAATAAACTATGTACTACTCCATTTTCTGATGCTTATAACAGAAAACTTGAAACTGGGTAATTTATAAAGAAAATAAACGTATTTCTTACAGTTCTGGAGGCCAAGAAGTCCAAGGTCAAGAGGTCACATCTGGTGAGAGCCTTCTTGCTGGTGTGGACTCTCTGCAGAGTCCCAAGGAAGAAAAGGGCATCACTTGGCAAGGAAGTTGAAAGTGCCTACTGAGGTCTCCCCTCCTCTTCTCTAAAAGCCACCAGTTGCACTCCCATGATGATGTGGTTTAGATCAATCTGTGTCCACACCCAATCTCATGTTCAAGTGATCACTAGTGCTGGAGGTGGGGTTTAGTAAGAGGTGACTGGATTATGGAGGTAGATTTCTTGTAAATGGTTTATTGCCATCCCTCTTGGTACTGTCCTTGAGATAGTGAGTGAGTTCTCATGAAATCTGGTCATTTAAAAATGTATAGCACCTACCCCTTGCTCTCTTGCTCCCGTTTCTGCCATGTAAGATGTGTTCTCACCATTTGCCTTTCACTATGATTGTAAGTCTCCTGAGGCCTCCTCAGAAGCCAAGCAAATGTCAGAATCATGTTTCCTGTACAGCCTTCGGAACCATGAGCAAATTAAAACTCTTATTTACAAATTACCAGTCTCAAGTATTTCTCTATAGCAATGTAAGAATAGACTAATACACATGATAATCAATTAATCTGTTATACCATTAATCCATTCATGGATTGATCCATTCATGAGCACAGAACCCTCACGACCCAATCACTTCTTTTTTCTACAATTTCATCTTTCATTTTATATTCAGGGGACATGTGTGGGTTCGTTACAAGGGTTAGGGGTATGAGTGATCTCATTACCCAGGTAGTGAGCAGAGTACCCAACAGGTAATTTTTCAGCCCTTGCCACTCTCCCTCTCTACCCACTTTACTAGTCCCCAGTATCTACTGTCCCCATCTTTATGGCCATGTGTACCAAATGTTTAGTTTCTACTTATAAGTGAGAATATGTGCTATTTGGCTTTCTGTTCCTGTGTTAATTCACTTAGGATAATGGCCTCCAGCTCCGTCCATGTTGCTCCAGATAACACAATTTTGTTCCTTTACACAGCTGTGTAGTATTCCATGTTGTTTATGTGCCATATTTTCTTTATCCAATCCACCATTGATGGGCACTTAGATTGATTGCATGTCTTTGTTATTGTGAATAGTGTTGTGGTGAACATGAGCACATGTGTCTTTCTGGTGAAGTGATTTATTTTCTTTTGGGTATATGCCAAATAATGGCATTGCTGGATTGAATGACAGTTCTGTTTTAAGTTTCTTGGGAAATTTCCAAACTGCTTTCCACAGTGACTAAACTAACTTACATTCCCACCACTAGCATATAAGCATTCCCTTTTCTCCTCAGCCTCACCAGCATCTGTTATTTTCTGAATTTTAAGAATGGCCATTCTGACTGGTGTGAGATGGTATCTCATTGTGGTTTTGATATGCATTTCTCTGATAATAAATGATGTTGAGCATTTCTTTCAAATGTTTATTGACCACTTGTCTGTCTTCTTTTGATAAGTGTCTGTTCATGTCCTTTGCCCACTTTAGAATGAGGTTATTTGTTTTTGGCTTGTTGAATTGCTTAAGTTCCTTATAGAATCTGGATATTAGACTTTGGTTGGATACATAGTTTATGAATATTTTCTACCTTTCTGTAGACAGTCTGTTAATCTATTGATAGTTTCTTTTGCTGTGCAGAAGCTCCTTAGTTTAACCAGATACTACTTGTCAATTTTCGTTTTCCTTGCAATTGTTTTTGAGGCCTTAGCCATAAATTATTTGCCAAAGCTGATGTCCAAAATGGTATATCCTAGTTTTCTTCCAGGATTTTTATACTTTGAGGCCTTATATTTAAGCCTTTGATCCATTTTTGGTTAATTTTTTTATGTGGTGAAAGGCAGGGTTCCAGTTTCATTCTCTGCATATGGCTAACAAGTTATCCCAGTGCCACTTATCGAATAGGAAGTTCTTTCCTCATTGCTCATTTTTGCTGACTTTGTCAAAGATCAGATTGTTATAGCTGTGCTGCTTTATTTCTGGGATCTCTATTCTGTTTTATTGCTGTATGTATCTGTTTTTATACCACTACCATGCTGTTGTGGTTACTGTAGCCTTATGACACAAACAAGTTGGACAATGTGATGCCTCTGGCTTCATGCTTTTTGCTTATGATTGCTTTGTTTATTCAGGCTTCTTTCTGGTTCCATATAAATTTTAGAATTGTTTTTTCTAATGCTATGAGAAATGACACTGGTAGTTTGATACAAATAATGTTGAATCCATAGATTTCTTGGGGCCAGCATGGCCATTTTAACCATATTGATTCTTCCAATCCATGGGCATGAATGCTTTTTCATTTGTTTATGTCATCTATGATTTCTTTCAGCAGGGTTTTGTAGTTCTCCTTATAGAGGTCTTTCACCTCCTTTGTTAAATGTATTCCTAGGTAGAGAGAGAAGAGAGAGAGAGAGAGAGAGAGAGAGAGAGAGAGAGAGAGAGAGAGAGAGAGAGTGTGTGTGTGTGTGTGTGTGTGTGTGTGTGTACTCTAAGTGGGACTGCATTCTTGACTTGGCTCTCAGCTTGAACGTTATGCATAGAACTACTACTGCGAATCACTTCTTAAAGGCCCCACCTCTAAATACCATTACATTGGGGATTAAATTTCAATATGAATTTTGAAGAGAACAAATATTCAAGCCACATAAGCTGTTATAGTCACACATTAAATATTACAGAGCAGTCAAAAGGTATTAATGAATATAATATGCAACAATATAGATGATTCTGAGCAATATAATACTGAAGTTTAAAAAGTGAACTTCAAGGCCGGGCGCGGTGGCTCAAGCCTGTAATCCCAGCACTTTGGGAGGCTGAGGTGGGTGGATCACAAGGTCAAGAGATCGAGACCCTCCTGGTCAACATGGTGAAACCCCGTCTCTACTAAAAATACAAAAAATTAGCTGGGCATGGTGGCGCGTGCCTGTAATCCCAGCTACTCAGGAGGCTGAGGCAGGAGAATTGCCTGAACCCGGGAGGCAGAGGTTGCAGTGAGCCGAGATCGCGCCATTGCACTCCAGCCTGGGTAACAAGGGCGAAACTCTGTCTCAAAAAAAAATAAAAATAAAAATGAACTTCAAAAGATTATAAACAACATGATGCCCTATGTTTTAGTTACAAAGAGCAAGATGGAGAGAGAGAGAGAGAGAGAATGCATACAGATGCAATAAAACTACATAAAAAGAAAAGCAATGAAATAGAAACACAGGGTTCAGAATGATAATTAGTTCAGATAGGGGTAGGCAGGGAGATAGGTTGGTGACGTATAAAGATAATTACTGTCAAGATGTTCTTGGGGACTTGTATATTAAAATTTTTGTTTTATTAAAATGAAAAATACAGATCCTGGAAATGCCCTTTGGAATCTAGTTTAATGTAAATTGGTGGTCTATCCCTAATATAAGAGGTCTCTTGGGAATAAATAATCACTTTAGAGTTAGTTTTGTTTGAGATGCCCCTCGTTTTTTAGAAAATCTGGTATACAAGTTGGTTGTTGTCCTGCAGCTCCAAAGCTGCTAACCAATGATATCTGCTAAATCATTGTGAAATTAAGAGTATATGGTCTCTACATTCCCTTTGAGTTCAAAAATCTGTGATTCTTCATGTTGGAATTATGTCCTATACATGCTTAAAGCAGAGGTTTCCAGTCCTCAAGGATACTAAAAAGGTGCCCATTTAGGGAGGGAGAGATGGGGGAACAAAAGAGAGAATGAATAGATGGGATCCAAAGCAAGCCTTCTTCAACCACAATAGCTCCTTTTTGTGTGTTTTATAAATTGGGCTCCCTCCTAAGATCTCACTTGTTGAAAGGATTCTATCATGTGAAACAAGCCAAAGGGGTGGAGGGAGCAGTGAAAAACAACCACTCTAAATAATAATACTCCATTAGTAGAATACATTTTCAGTCTCCATGTAAGTGTTTATAAAAAGATCCCCTGTGTCAGGGGGATCCTTCAAGCCATTTCAAGCATTACTGTATTTTATTTAATTTGTTTGATTGCTATATTCTTAGAAAATTGTGTCAGTGAATATTTTTTAAATAAAATCAAATTTTTTTAAACCAGTAGACCCTAATTTTCCCTGTGCCAGGGAAATCAGGAAAATAGATACTTTGATGAAACACAAAATGGAAGCTGCCTAGATCTCTAAGTCACGATACAGAGAGGGGTGCACTGGAAAACTGCCTAAGCATCAAAGAAATTTGCATGAGAGAAATAAATCTGTGTTGTGTTAAGCCACTAAGATTTAAAAGTTAGATGCGGACCTCAGACTACCCTAGCATATGATCTACAACACATATTCTATCATAGTTTCCCATGCTTCTCCATTTAAATAAATTGAGGATACACAGGAAACTTCATGTAGACCAGTGGTCAGCAAACTTTTTCTGTAAAGGACCAGGAAGTAAATATTTTAGGTTTCACAAGTCATATAGACATATATGTCCTAAGTGTCCTAACTATGCAACTCTGTCATGGTATTTCAAAAGCAGCCATAGATAGATAATATGTGGGAAAAATTAGCATGGTTATATTTCAATAAAACTTTATTTACAAAAGCAGAGAGCAAGCCAGATTTGGTCCAAGGGCCATAGTTTGTCAACTCCTATTATAGATATTTAAATCTTTCCTTCATAATCTCTGAATATGTAGTCTCAAAAAGTACAGATTTAAGGAATTCACAAGAGTTATCCTGTATATTTCAAGAGAAATGATATGAAAAAGGAATAAACACTATCTCTCTTTATTTATTCATTCAATAAATAAATATTAATGGAATACCTACTTGTGAACCATACATTTTACTAAGCACTGTGGATATAGCACTGGACAAGACAGATAAAATCTCTGCCTTTATAGAGCTTATTTCCTGTGGGAGTAAGAAAAAGGAAAAACTGAACTATTAATAATGATGCCAGGGTAGTATATGAAACATAAAACAGGGCCTCTATCCTGGTATAGGCCTACCAGAAAGTTAAGCCTGTGCTGCAACCTGAAGGATTAGCAAGTTAGCCAAGTAAAGTGGGGAGACAGAGTGGGAATTCCAGAAAAAGAAAAATAAATGTGCAGAGGCAAGAAGACAAGTAAGACCACTGCACATATGACAAACTGGAAAAGATTAGTATGACATGCACGAGGATTCAAGGTGGAGAGTGAAAGCCAAAGCTGGAGAGGGAGATAGAAGAAAGACCATAGAGGGAGGCCTGTGAGCTATTCTAGAGAGATTGAACTTTATCCTAAGGATAAAAGAGTGCCTAATAAGGGTTTCAAACAGGAGAATGGCAAGAGGAGATTTGTGTTTTTGTGTTTCAAAAAGTTCACTCTGGAGGTAGGACGGAGGCTGAAAGTAAGGCGCAGAAGACCCGTTAAAAGATTATTGTCCTAATTCTCATGGAATACTTATCACCTGTACTAGGTATAGATGAGACCTGAAAGTAGTAGAAGGAGGACTTATGCCTCCAATAGAAGTCTGATAAACTAGTTATTGGTACAGGTCTACCCTCCCTCCATAAATGACCACAGAACCACAAAACTGGGCAAAAAGGCAACTATTTTCAGGCATTGGAAAGGGGCGCAGTGTAAGACTGAAATCTCTGAGAGAATAAAAACTCATAAAGTAATCCCAATTTCCCATCTCTTTGCCCCAGGACAACTCCCAACCACAGTAAACTGAGCTAGAGTCCAAGCAGAGGACAGCAGTCTTACTGAGATGAGAAGGCAGAATCCAAAGTGTTAAAAGTTGAAACATGCAGGGCAGGGCACCAGAGAGGAAGAAACCATGCAACATGAGGCCCTCAAAGTCCAGGTAGGAGTCCCCTGCAAGACCATTGCTGAGAGACGGGCTGTATATGTGTAGGACAGGACTACCCAAAGCTTATAGAGTGGCTGCTATAGGATTAAAAACAAAAGATGTATGAGGTTTGGAGCATTGTTGGAAGATACGGGCATTCTGACACAGCCAGGGAAGAATAAAAAACTGATGAACACCTTATTAATCTTTGAAGTTTCCAGCAGAGACATCAGAAAGGGTTTAACTTAGGGCCACACCATAGAACATGCATTCTCAACAAGGGGAATATCATCCTGAAGGGGATGTCCCTCTGTCCCTGCCAAAATTAGTTCTTGTCAGGGACAGAGGGGTAAGCAAAAAGAATCTTAGATATTACTATGCTTTGTACCTCTTCAAAGAACCACAGTACATAAACAGATACAGAGTTAGATCTGTGACATTAAAATTTTGTGGAGGCGGGAGGAGCAAAATTGGGGAAAAAATGTCTTCAAAAAAAATTTCCTTTACAATAATGGGAAAAAAGAGAAGCACTGCCCTAGGAGTACAGACTACTCTAAACTACTCCAAGGAAAGCCTAAAACTAAGCCTTGACAAGATCTGCAGAGGAAGCAGTTTGTAAGTTACGTCCTAGTAATTTACAGGGACTTAGGCAGCACCTAGAGTTTTCTACAGAACCATTATAGCAAAGCATAAAACCATGCCTATCTAAGTTCAACGTGATCACCTTCTAAACAGACAAAACAAAACACACACACATGAAACTTTTCAGAGAAAGATAACAGATTTCAGAGTGTCTACAATAAATTGTCTGCAATGTCTCTCACACAATAAAAAATGACTAGATCTGCAAAGAAAAAAATTTGACCCACAATTTTTTAAACAAGTAATCAGTAGAAATCAATTCTAAGATGCTCCAGGTGTGGGATTTAAAAAAGACTTTCAGACAGCTATTTTAAATATGTTTAAGGAATTAAAAGAAAATATGTTCAAAGACTGAAATAAAAATATGGTCCTGATACATGTACATTTTTTTTCCAAGACGGCAGATTGGAGTTACTGGTAGCATGCCTCTCCCATTTGGAAAGTCAAAACAATGCATAGAGATTCACCCTGTGAACTTTTTCCCAAGAAGCAATACAGGAACTTAACAGGAAAACTAAAAGAAACCACAGATACTTTGAATGAAATGGTAGGCTTCAGCTTACACCATGAGCCAGGCAGAAAACTGTAAGTCCCCAGAGTGTGAGAAAGGGTTAAACTACCTCCAGGATATACACTCCTACTGGGGAACCTGGCAACCCAATCACAGGGGAAGGCCTTAACCCTACACAGCATTGGATCTGATTTAGGGAGCAGTGAGGATTATATGATGAAGAACAACATTGAGACATACTCTGTGTGCATTCCCAGTCTCCAGCAGGGGTAGAGGAAAGCCATTCCTGATCCTATTTCACAGCAGACCTCACAGAAGTTTTCCAGCTGACACAAGTGGTAGTCACAGGTTGGGAGAAGCTCCCAACTAAGATTCACAATATAATCTCAAGTGGGGATGAACTCCCTTGGCCAGAACTGAGGGGTGACTGGGAAATGGGCTGCAGCCACAAGCACAGAAGCAGTATTCTCCTGCTTCTAGGGCAGGCCGGGAGGGGCATGGCCTGGGCACAGTGGTTTCCATCTCCATGGGGAAAGCTTGTGCCCTGTGGCTGTCCTGAGTACTAAGCGCAGACTGACTAGAAAATAGCTAGCTGCTGCTAGTGGAATATTGCAAGTGTGAGAACAGCTTTGCCAAGTGCATGGGAACTAGGTGGGGCTTACTGCCACCTGCTACTCCACAATCTCCATGAAGACTCTTCTGTACAACAGAGGCAGCTGTGCTCCTCCTGGAACATTACCCCAGCAGCTGGAGAACTTCTCTCCAATCCCCTCTGGAGCCACTGCTTGTGCCCACATGTGGAGAGCCAGACCACAGACTTGCCTGACCGCCAACTTGGCTTTGCCCCTCTACCTGCCCCAGTAACTTAATGCAAATGATAGAACTTTGAGGGAGCTCTATGGCCCTTTCCATTGTCTGAGTACCTCCCTTGGGTAACATAAGGCAAAAGAAAAAAAAAATAATATCATCATTCTTCACAAAACTAGAAAAAAAAATCCTAAAATTTATATGGGAACAAAAAAGAGCCCACACAGCCAAAGCAATGCTAAACAAAAAGAACAAATCACATTGTTTTTGAAGCATCGCATTACCCAGCTTCAAACTATACTATAAGGCCATAGTCACCAAACAGCATGATGCTGGTGCAAAAATAGGCACATAGACCAGTGGAACAGAACAGAGAACCCAGAAATAAAGCCAAATACTTACAGCTAACTGATCTTTGACAAAGCAAACAAAAACATAAAGTGAGAAAGGATGCCCTATTCAACAAATGGGGCTGGGATAATTGGCTAACCACATGTAGAAGAATGAAACTGGATCCTCATCTCTCACCTTATACAAAAATCATCTCAAGATGGATCAAAGACTTAAATCTAAGACCAGAAACCATAAAAATTCTAGAAGATAACATTGAAAAAACCTTTCTAGACATTCGTTTAGGCAAAAACTTCATAACCAAGAACCCAAAAGCAAACACAACAAAAATAAAGATAAATAGATAAGACTTAAACTAAAAAGCTTCTGCATAGCAAAAGAAATAATCAGCAGAGTAAACAGACAACCCACAGAGTGAGAGAAAAATCTTCACAATCTATACTTCCAACAAAGGACTAATATTCAGAATCGACAAGGAACTCAAACAAATCAGCAAGAAAAAATCAGACAATCCCATTAAAAAGTGGGCTAAGCAAATAAATAGACAATTCTCAAAAGACAATATGTAAATAGCCAACAAACACATGAAAAAATGCTCAACATCACTAATGATCAGAGAAACGCAAATCAAAACCACAATGCCATAACAGCTTACTCCTGCAAGAATAGTCATAATCACACCCCGAGTCGGCTGGAGCTCCCCGCCGCTCCGGAGAACTGGGGGAGCCGGGTGCCTGGCTCCTGACCCGTGGTTCCGCAGTAGCGAGCGGCGGGCCCCGCGGTTGGGTGTGTCCGCTTCCGCACGCCGGCCTTCCCTCTGGTGTATAAGAAAAAGGAAGTAGGAGGGAGGACTCAAGATGGCGCTGTGAGAACAACCCAGGATTGGAGCTCGCGTTGAATCCGCAAACGAGACCCAATCGAAAAGTCAGCAACTACGCAAACGACCAGCGGACAAATCCACAAACATGGGAAGAAACCAGCACAAAAAGGAGGAAAACACCCGAAACCAGAACACCTCGCCTCCTAGAAAGGACCAAAACTCCTCACCAGCAAGGGAACAAAGCTGGACGGAGAATGACTGTGACGAAATGACAGAATTAGACTTCAGAAGATGGATAATGAGAAACTTTTGTGAGCTAAAAGATCATGTATTAAATCAATGCAAAGAAACTAAGAACCTTGAAAAAAGATTTGAAAAAAGATTCGAGGAAATGATAACAAGAATGGATAACTTAGAGAGGAATATGAATGAATTAAAGGAGCTGAAAAACACAATACGAGAACTTTGCGAAGCAAACGCAAGTTTCAATAGCCGAATTGACCAAGCAGAAGAAAGAATATCTGAAGTCGAAGACCAACTCAATGTAATAAAACGAGAAACCAAGATCAGAGAAAAAAGCGCAAAAAGGAATGAACAAAGTCTCCAAGAAATGTGGGACTATGTGAAGAGACCTAACCTACGTTTGATAGGTGTACCAGAAGGGGACGAAGAGAATGAATCCAAGCTGGAAAATACTCTTCAGGACATCATCCAGGAAAATTTCCCCCACCTAGCAAGACAGGCCAACACTCAATTGCAGGAAATACAGAGAACACCACAAAGACATTCTGCAAGAAGAGCAACCCCAAGGCACATAATCGTCAGATTCAACAGGGTTGAAATAAAGGAGAGAATACTAAGGGCAGCCAGAGAGAAAGGTCGGGTCACCCACAAAGGGAAGCCCATCAGACTCACAGCAGATCTCTCGGCAGAAACACTACAAGCCAGAAGAGAGTGGGGGCCAATATTCAACATTCTTAAAGAAAAGAACTTTCAACCCAGAATTTCATATCCAGCCAAACTGAGCTTCAGAAGTGAAGGAAAAATAAAATCCTTTGCGAACAAGCAAGTACTCAGAGATTTTGTCACCACCAGGCCTGCTTTACAAGAGCTCCTAAAAGAGGCACTACACATAGAAAGGATCAACCAGTACCAGCCATTCCAAAATCACACTGAATGCTAAAGAGCTTCAACATAATGAAGAATCTACAACAAGAATAGTCATAATAAAAAAATAGTAGATGTTGACATGGAGGTGGTGAAAAGGAGCACTTTTACACTGCTGGTGGAAATGTAAACTAGTACAACCACTATGGAAAAAAGTATGGAGATTCCTTAAAGAACTAAAAGTAGAGCTACCATTTGATCCAGAATTCCCACTTCCTGCTATCTACCCAAAGAAAAAGAAGTCATTATATGAAAAAGATGCAGGCACACACGTTTATAGCAGCACAATTTATAATTGCAAAAATATGCAACCAGCCCCAATGCCCATTAATCAATGAGTGGACCATGTATGTACCTATGTAACAATCCTGAGTGATCTGAACATGTACCCCAGAACCTAAAATACAATTAAAAAAAAGAAAATGTTTGAGATATATGTGAATACACACACACACACACACACACACACACACATATGTCTACAGGTATACCCACATTTATATATTTATATGTATTCCATGATATATATATATAAATATGTATATATATATGTATATATATAAAATGTCATTATTCTGTTTCTTTTTATGGCTGAGAAGTATTCCATGAGAGATATATATAAAATATATATTTATAAATATAAATATAAATATTTATATATAATATAGATTTATATTTTATATATAATACAGATTTATATTTTATATATAATATAGATGTTATATATAATATAGATTTATATTTATAAATATATATATTTATATATAATATAGATTTATATTTGTAAATATATAGATTTATATATAATATAGATTTATATATATAAATATATTTTTTTAATATATCTCTCATGAAATACTGCTCAGCCATAAAAAGACACCGAATAATGACATTCACAGCAACATGGATGGAACTGGAGACCATTTTTTTTTTTTGAGACAAAGTTTTGCTCCTTTTGTCTAGCTGGAGTGCAATGGTGTGATCTTGACTCACTGCAACTTCTGCCTCCTGGGTTCAAGCAATTCTCCTCCCTTGGCCTCCCAAGTAGCTGGGATTATAGGTTCACACCACTACACCTGGCTAATTTTGTATTTTTAGTAGAGACAGGGTTTCACCGTGTTGACTAGCCTGGCCTTGAACTCCTGACCTCAGGTGCTCTGCCTGCCTTGGCTTCTCAAAGTGTTGGATTACAGGCATGAGCCACCGTGCCCAGCCAAGGAGCATTATTCTGAGTGAAGTAACTTAGGGAAAAAAAAAAACCAAACATCGTATGTTCTCACTCATAAGAGGAAGCAAAGCTATGAGGATGCAAAGGCCTAAGAATGATATAGTGGACTTTGGGAACTCCACAGAAAGGGTGGAAGTAGGATGAGAAATAAAAGACTACACATTCTGCAGAGTGTAAACTGCTTGGGTGATGGATGCACCAAAATCTCAGAAATCACCACTAAAGAACTTATCCAAACACCACCTATTCTCTAAAAACCTATCAAAATAAAAATTTTAAATTAAAAAATAAAAAATAAATTTGTATATTCCCTCATGGAAACAAAACAAATTTCAGTGCTACCACCACAGCTGGCACTCTTTTGCAAGTGCCACCACCTATTAGAGGCCAACCAACACAGTCCATTATACCATCTGCAGTTAAAATGACACAGTGCCTAGGAGGGAGAAATCTTGTGCATGACCTCAGATTTCACCATTGCCTGCATCACCCTAGCTAATGAGAAGGTCCTGGTCTGCCCACATAATGGGTTCATTACTACTACAACCAACAATTAAGAAAGCCAACACACTAAGGCTATTTACACTCAAAGATTCTCATAGAGTCGATGTCACTCCCCTGCCTCCTAAATCAGAGCTAGTGCTGGTACCTGCTGCTGTGAGACTTGAGGACATTTCACATCACTGGAACCCTTGCAGACAGTCCCTACCACCAGCTTGGTGTGTGGCAGCCCCACTGGGTGGCTAGACTCAGAGGAACAGCAGCATTCACAGTAGTCTGGCCCTCAGGGACTCCTATTCCTGGGGAAAGGGGGACTGTACCACATTAAGGGAGTACCCTGTGGGAAAAAAGAATCCAAATGGCATGCCTTGAGTCCCAGAATTTCTGCTTTTGAGAAGTTTCTTTCAGCAGAGGCACAGGTGAAGTGCTGGTCTCCACAGGGAAAGTTGCAGCTCTACCAAATAATCGGGAAGTCCTGGTACTCATGAAGGGTCTTGGAGAAAGGGACTTCTTCTCCCCTTTAAATATAGCTGGGGCTTCTCCCATGGGAGCTTCATGTGGGTACACCTGTAGACAGCCTTTCTGAAATACTTGAGAGTAACTCCTTCCTCACAGGAGGAGTGCCCTCCAGGTTCAGGCTTGCACAAGGAGTAAAGTCACAATCCCTATCTAGTTGGAGTATCAACATCCCTGCAGATGGAAAGAGGCATGTGTCTGATGTGAATAGCTAGAACCCTGGGTCAGGAGTGTGACTGGGAGGTAAACTGCCTTCCTACTGGCCTCGCAGGGGAACTAATATGGCTCCTTAACTTTCCCCTGCAAAGACCTCATTGTGTTTCACTGAGAGCTCCCCCAGCCCCCTCTATCAAGTCTAGGACCTCTGCCCACCGTTGGGTATTGTATTTACCCACCTGCTTTGGCTACACTGGTTTTTACCCACAGACACCTCCCTGCTGGCCTGAAGCCTGAACTCTTCATCCGAGCAAGTAAAATACTAGGGAAAAAATAAGAGCTTCTGCACAGCAAAAGAAATTATCCATAGAGTGAACTGGTAACCAACAGAATGGGAAAAAATTTCTGCAGTCTACCCATCTGACAAAGGGCTAATATCCTGAATCTACAAAGAACTTAAATTTACAAGAAAAAAACAAACAACCCCATCAAAAAGTGGGCAAAGGATATCAACAGACACTTTTCAAAAGAAGACATTTATGTAGCCAAGAAACATATGAAAAATAGCTCATCATCACTGGTCATTAGAGAAATGCAAATCAAAACCACATTGAAATACTACGTCATGCAGTTAGAATGGTGATCATTAAAAAATCAGGAGACAACAGATACTGGAGAGGTTGTGGAGAAATAGGAATGCTTTTACATTGTTGGTGGAAGTGTAAATTAATCCAACCATTGTGGAAGACAGTGTGGCAATTCCTTAAGGATCTAGAAATAGAAAAACCATTTGATCCAGCAATTCCATTACTGGGTATATACCCAAAGGATTATAAATCATTCTATTATAAAAACACATGCACATGTACACTTATTGTGGCAGTGTTCACAATAGCAAAGACTTGGAACCAACCCAAATGGCCATCAATGGTAGACTGGATAAAGAAAATGTGGCACATATACACCATGGAATACTACACAGCCACTAAAAATGATGGGTTCATGTCTTTTGCAAAATATGGACGAAACTGGAAACCATCATTCTCAGCAAACTGAGACAAGAACAGAAAACCAAACACCGCATGTTCTCACTCATAAGTGGGTGTTGAACAATGAGAACACAAGGATATAAAGAGGATAATATCACACATCGGGGCATGGGGAGTCAGGGGCTGGGGAGGAATAGCAGGGGTTGGGGGGATTTGGGAGGAATAGCATTAGGAGAAATACCTAATGTGGATGACAAGTCGATGGATGCAGCAAACCACCACCAAGGCACATGTATACCTATGTAACAAACCTGTATGATCGGCACATGTACCCCAGAACTTACAGTACAACAAATAAATTTTTTAAAAAAGAAAGAAAAATGGAGACATTACAACCAATAGTACAGAAATACAAAATATCATTCAAGACTACTATTAACACTCCAATGCATACAAACTAGAAAATCTAGAGGAAATGGGTACGTTCCTAGAAATATACAACTGTTCTAGCTTGAATAAGTAAGAAATAGAAACCCTGAATAAACTAATAACAAGCAATAACATTGAATAAATAATATTTTTAAATTGCCAACAACAAAAGAAAAAGGCCAGAGCCAAATAGATTCATAGTGAAATTCTACAAGACATTCTAAGAAAAATTGGTAGCAATCCTACTGAAACTATTCCAAAAGATTGAGAAAGAGGGATTCCTCCCTAACTAATTCTATGAATCCTACTACTAGGTATCTACCCAAAGGAAAATGAGTCATTATATCAAAAAGACACTTGGCATATGTACGTTTATTGCAGCACAATTCAGAATTGTAAAGGTATAAAACCAACCTAAGTGCTCATCAATAGATAAGTGGATAAAAAAATATGGTATTTGTACACCATGGAATACAATCAGCCATAGAGAAAATGAAATAATGTATTTTGAAGCAACTTGGACAGAACTAGAGACATTATTCTAAGTGAAGTAACTCAGGAATAGAAAACCAAATACTGTATAATCTCACTTATAAGTGGGAGCTAAGCTGTGGGTACACAAAGCATACAGCTTGGTATAATGGATTTTGGAGACTCAGAAGCAGGGAGGGTGGGAGAGCAGTGAGGGATAAAAACCACATATTGGGTACAATGTCCAGGGACAGGTACACTAGAATCTTAGACTTTACTACTGTACACTTATTCATGTAAACAAAAAATGCTTATAGCCCAAAAGCTATTGAAATAAGTTAAATATATAAATTTAAGAATTAAAAAATGAACATACATAAAGAACAATGACAGAAAAAGAAAATATGGTCTTGATTCATAAACAAATGAGAATCTCGGTGGGAGATCCAAGATGGCCCCCTTAGGAGCAGCTCAGGATTGCAGCTCCAGTGAAAGCGCAGAGGGTGAGTGGATGCCGCATTTCAAGATGGATCTTTATTGCCCACAGACCAGAAGATTCCTAGGCGGAGGAGTCCTATGGGTCACCAGCATGGCAGTTTTGGCCGGTGCAGCTGTTTTAGCCAGCATTGCAGCGCAGCAGCTCTGTACAAAATACACTGGTCTGGTTGCCCTTTTAAGCTGGCCAGGAGATTCCCGGGCAGTGCCATTGTTTCAGCTGGTGCAGTGGGTCACCATACGGGAAATCACACAGATCCCAGCGCCCTTTCAGCAAGCAACTAGAACACCTAGGAGAGAATCAACCATTCAACTTAAAAAAAAAAAAAAGGCTCTGAGGCAGGGAGCCAGGTGATCAGGCTTGGCGGGTCCCACCCCCACAAAAAAAAAAAAAAACAGCAATTGGAAACTCAGGGTTGAGAGTTTCACGGCAAGCACAGCTGAACCCAGGGTGGTGCAGCTCGGTGCGGGAGGGGCATCTGCCATTACTGAGGCACTCCACCCCTACGGAGGTAGTCCGCCATTGCTGAGGCAGCTTGCCGATGCCAAGGCAACCCACCATAACAGAGAAAGTCTGCCATTAGAGAGGCGGGCCAGCATTGCCGAGGCAGTTCTAACCACACCCATATAAACAGGACTATAGGGAAGCTCAACGGCAGCTGGGCGGAGCTCAGCAAAGCCTCTGCAGGCAGAAAGTGATTAGGGACCCTCCTTGCTGGGCAGGGCAGCCCTGAAAAAAAAAAAAGGCAGCAGCCAATGGACACTCATAAATAAAGCCCTAACTCTCTGGGACAGAGCACCTGGGGAAAAAAAGGCGGTTAATGAGTTCTGATGCAGCAGACTTAAATGTACCTGCCAAGCGGCTCTGAATGAACAATGGAGCTCACAGCTCAACACTTGAGCTCCTATAAAGAACAGACTGTCTCCTCAAGCAGCTCCCTGATCCCTGTATATCCAAAGAGTCACATCACAAAAGACTGATCAGACTGACATTTGGCAGGCATCATTCTGGGACAAAGATAGCAAAAGAAGAAACCGATAGCAACCCTTAGTGTTCTGCAGCTGCTGCAGGTGATCCCTAGGCAAGCAGGGCCTGCAGTGGACCTCAGCAGTCCTACAGCAGAGGGGCCATACTGTTAGAAGGAAAACCAAGAAACAGAAATATCTTCATCACCAACAACCTGGACGTCCACTCAGAGACCCAATAAAAAAATCAGCAACTACACAGACGACAAGTGGATAAATCCACAAAGATGGGAAGAAACCAGTGAAAAAAGGAGGACAACACCCAAAACCAGAACACCTCTCCTCCTACAAGGAATCACAACTCCTCACCAGCAACGGAACAAAGCTGGATGGACAAGGGGTGTGATGAAATGACAGAATCAGAATTCAGAAGGTGGGTAATGAGAAACGTCTGTGAGCTAAAAGAACATGTTCTAACTCAATGCAAAGAAACTAAGAACCTTGGAAAAAGATTTGAGGAAATGATAACAAGAATGGGCAACTTAGAGAGGAATATGAGTGAATTGATGGAGCTGAAAAACACAACACGAGAACTTCGTGAAGCATGCACAAGTTTCAACAGCTGAATTGACCAAGCAGAAGAAAGGATATCAGAGGTCAAACATCAACTCAATGAAATAAGACGAGAAGGCAAGAATAGAGAAAAATAGTGCAAAAAGGAATGAACAAAGTCTCCAAGAAATGTGGGACTATGTGAAGAGACCTAATCTACATTTGATAGGTGTACCTGAATATGACAAAGAGAATGAATCCAAGCTGGAAAATACTCTTCAGGATATTATCCAGGAAAACTTCCCCAACCTAGCAAGGCAGGCCAATATTCAAGTCCAGGAAATATAGAGAACACCATAAACATTCCTCAAGAAGAGCAACCCCAAGGCACATAATCGTCAGATTCACCAGGGTTGAAATGAAGGAGAAAATGCTAAGGGCAGTGAGAGAGAAAGGTCGGGTCACCCACAAAGGGAAGCCCATCAGACTCACAGCAGATCTCTTGGCAGAAATCCTACAAGCCAGAAGAGAGTGGGGGCCAATATTCAACATTCTTAAAGAAAAGAACTTTCAACCCAGAATTTCATATCCAGCCAAACTGAGCTTCATAAATGAAGGAAAAATAAAATCCTTTGCGAACAAGCAAGTACTCAGAGATTTTGTCACCACCAGGCCTGCTTTACAAGAGCTCCTGAAAGAGGCACTACATATAGCAAGGAACAACCAGTACCAGCCACTCCAAAAACATACCAAATGGTGAAGAGCATCAACAAAATAAAGAATCTGCATCAACTAATGGGCAAAACAGCCAGCTAGCATCAAAATGGCAGTATCAAATTCACACATAACAATATTAACCCTAAATGTAAATGGGCTAAATGCACCAATCAAAAGACACAGACTGGCAAATTGGATAAAAAGCCAAAACCCATCGGTATGCTATATCCAGGAAACCCATCTCACATGCAAGGATACAGAAAGGCTCAAAATAAAGGGATGGAGGAAGATTTACCAAGCAAATAGAGAGCAAGGAAAAGCAGAAGTTGCAATTCTCGTCTCTGATAAAATAGACTTTAAAGCAACAAAGATCAAAAGAGACAAAGAAGGGTATTACATAATGGTAAAAGGATCAATACAACAAGAAGAGCTAAGGATCCTAAATATATACGGACCCAATACAGGAGCAGCCAGATACATAAGGCAAGTAGTTAATGACTTACACAGAGACTTAGACTCCCACACAATAATAGTGGGAGACTTTAAAACTCCACTGTCAATATTAGACAGATCAACCACACAGAAAATTAACAAGGATATCAAGGACTTGAACTCAGACCTGGAACAAGCAAACCTGATAGACATTTACAGAACTCTCCACCCCAAATCCACAGAATATACATTCTTCTCAGCACAACATCACACCTATTCTAAAATTGACCACATAATTGGAAGTAAATCACTCCTCAGCAAATGCAAAAGAACAGAAATTATAACAAACAGTCTCTCAGACCACAGTGCAATCAAGTTAGAACTCAGAATTCAGAAACTAACTCAGAACCGCACAGCTTCATGGAAACTGAACAACTGGCTCATGAATGTTGACTGGATAAACAATGAAATGAAGGCAGAAATAAAGAAGTTCTTCGAAACCAACCAGAGTGAAGACACAACATACCAGAATATCTGGGACGCATTTAAAGCAGTCTCTAGAGGAAAATATATAGCAATAAAAGCCCACATGAGAAGATTGGAAAGATCCAGAATTGACACCCTATTGTCAAAATTGAAAGAGTTAGAGGAGCAAGATAAAAAAAAAACTTAAAACCTCGCAGAAGACAAGAAATAACTAAGATCAGAGCAGAACTAAAGGAGATAGAGACACGAAAAACCCCTCAAAAAAATCAATAATTCCAGAAGCTGGTTTTTCAAAAAGATCAACAAAATAGACCACTAACCAGATTAATTAAAGAAAAAAGAGAGAATAACCAAATAGATGCAATAAAATAATGATAAAGGGGAAATCACCACAGATCCCACAGAAATTCAAACCATCATCAGAGAATATTACAAACAACTCTATGCACATATACTAGTAAACCTGGAGGAAATGGATAAATTCCTGGACACTTGCATCCTCCCAAGCCTAAACCAGAAAGAAGTCAAAATCATGAATAGACCAATAACAAGATCTGAAGCTGAGGCAGCAATTAAGAGCCTACCACACAAAAAAAGCCTGGGTCCAGATGGGTTCACAGCCGAATTCTACCAGACACACAAAGAGGAACTGTTACCATACCTCATGAAACTATTGCAAATAATCCAAAAAGAGGGAATCCTTCCAAAATCATTTTATGAGACCAACATCATCCTGTTACCAAAACCGGGAAGAGACTCAACAAGAAAAGAAAACTTCAGGCCAATATCCATGATGAACATAGATACAAAAATCTTCAATAAAATGCTGGCAAAGTGATTGCAACAGCACATCAAAAAGCTTATCCACCAGGATCAAGTAGGATTCATCCTGGGGATGCAAGGCTTGTTCAACATACACAAGTCTATAAACGTAATTCACCACATAAACAGAACCAAAAACAAAAACCACATGATTATCTCAATTGATGCAGAGAAGGCATTTGACAAAATTCAACAGCCCTTTATCCTAAAAACCCTCAATAAACTCGGTATCGATGGAACGTATCTCAAAGTAATAAAAGCTATTTATGACAAACCAACAGCCAACATCATACTGAATGGGCAAAAAATGGAAGCATTCCCTCTGAAATCTGACACTAGACAAGGATGCCCTCTCTCACCACTCCTATTCAATATAGTACTGGAAATTCTAGCCAGAGCAATCAGGCAAGAAAAAGAAATACAGAGTATTCAAATAGGAAAGGAGGAAGCCAAATTGTCTCTATTTGCAGACGACATGCTAGTATATCCAGAAAACGCCATCATCTCAGCCCAAAATCTCCTAAAACTGGTAAGCAAATTCAGCAAATTCTCAGGATACAGAATCAATGTGCAAAAATCACAAGCATTCCTATACATCAATAACAGACTTCAAGAGAGCCAAATCAAGAACAAACTGCCTTTCACAATTGCTACAAAGAGAATCAAATACCTAGGAATACAACTAACAAGGAATGTAAAGGATCTCTTCAAGGAGAACTACAAACCACTGCTCAACGAAGTAAGAGAGGACACAAACAGATGGAGAAACATTCCATGTTCATGGTTAGGAAGAATCAATATCATGAAAATGGCCATACTGCCCAAAGTAATTTACAGATTCAATGCTATCCCCATCAAGCTACCAATGACCTTCTATACAGAACTGGAAAAAACTACGTTAAACTTCATATAGAACCAAAAGAGAGCCCGCATAGCCAAGTCAATTCTAAGCAAAAAGAACACAGCAGGAGGCATCACCCTACCGGACTTCAAACCATACTACAAGGCTACAGTAATCAAAACAGCATGGTACTGGTACCAAAACAGAGATATAGACCAATGGAACAGAACAGAGGCATCGGAGGCAACACAACATATCTACAACCATATAATCTTTGATAAACCTGACAAAAATAAGCAATGGGGAAAGGATTCCCTGTTTAATAAATGGTGTTGGGAAAACTGGCTAGCTATGTACAGAAAGTAGAAACTGGACCCCTTCCTGACATTTTACACTAAAATTAACTCCAGATGGATTAAAGACTTAAACATAAGACCTAACACCATAAAAACCCTAGAAGAAAATCTAGGCAAAACCATTCAGGACATAGGCATAGGCAAGGACTTCATGACCAAAACACCAAAACCATTGGCAACAAAAGCCAAAATAGACAAATGGGACCTAATGAAACTCCACAGCTTCTGCACAGCAAAAGAAACAATCATTAGAGTGAATCGGCAACCAACAGAATGGGGAAAAATTTTTGCGGTTTACCCATCTGACGAAGGGCTGATATCCAGAATTTACAAAGAACTCAAACACATTTACAAGAAAAAAACAAACAAGCCCATTCCAAAGTGGGCAAAGGATATGAACAGACACTTTACAAAAGAAGACATACATGAGGCCAACAAACATACGAAAAAATGCTCATCATCACTGGTCATCAGAGAAATGCAAATCAAAACTACATTGAGATACCATCTTATGCCAATTAGAATGGCGATCATTAAAAAATCTGGAGACAACAGATGCTGGAGAGGATGTGGTGAAATAGGAACACTTTTACACTGCTGGTGGGAGTGTAAATTAGTTCAACCATTGTGGAAGACAGTGTGGCAATTCCTCAAGGACCTAGAAATAGAAATTCCATTTGACCCAGCAATCCCAGTACTGGGTATATATCCAACGGAGTATAAATTGTTCTACTATAAGGACACATGCACACGAATGTTCATTGCAGCACTGTTTACAATAGCAAAGACCTTGAATCAACCCAAATGCCCATTGATGATAGACTGGACAGGGAAAATGTGGCACATATACACCATGGAATATTATGCAGCCATAAAAAATGATGAGTTCGTGTCCTTTGTAGGGACATGGATGAACCTGGAGAACATCATTCTCAGCAAACTGACACAAGAACAGAAAATGAAATACTGCATGTTCTCACTCATAGGCGAGTGTTGAACAATGAGAACACATGGACATAGGGAGGGGAGCATCACACACTGGGGTCTGTTGGGGAAATACGGGAGGGACAGCGGGGGGTGGGGAGTTGTGGAGAGATAGTAAGTGAAGAAATGCCAGATATAGGTGAATGGGAGGAAGGCAGCAAATCACACTGCCACGTGTGTACCTATGCAACTATCTTGCATGTTGTTCACATAAACCCCAAAACCTAAAATGCAATTAAAAAAATGAGAATCTCAGCAGAGAAATTGGAACTATAAAAAAGTTTAAATTCTGAAACGGAAAAGTTTCAGAATACTTAAATAAAAGAAGTAGGCAGATTTGAAAGATATTTTAGGAGTTATATATTAAGAATATTCAACAGTGGTGAATGGTGGGTGATAAAGAGGAATCCCAAGATTTTGCATAGACAACTATGTAGGCAGTAATTCCATTTACTGAGATAGGCAACTCTGCAAAAAAGCAGGTTGACATTGTTCCAAAAGTCAAAAACCAAAGGGTTACTCTGTGGTGATTTTAAAGGCTAAATGATAGGATGACCTAGAACTATACAAAATGCAGCTGATTTTGTTGTTAAGTAGGGAAGCTAATGACAGAAGCTTAATAAACTGGAGATTCTATTATAGATGAGAATAAAACTACATAGGATAGAAGACTGGACCAGATACTATATCAGTCCTCTTTTAGAATTAAGTTTATATTGTTCTTAAATTATTTTGAGACCCTATACCATGTTGGATGAAATATAGGTATAGTAGGTATAGGCCCAACAAACAATGTGAAATACACACACACACACACACACACACACACGGCTTACCTTGCCTTTTCACTAAATGGCTCCAAATTTAGAAGATGTGGTAGGCAGAATAATGGCGCACACAAAAACATCCAGTCCTAATTCTTGGAACCTATGAATATATTAGATTTTATAACAAAATGGATTTAAGATTGCTAGTCAGCTGACTTTAAAATAAGGAGACTATCTGGGATTATCAAGGTGTGCCCAATATAATCACAAGAATCCTTATAAGTGTAAAAGAGAGGCAAGGAAGATGGGACTACAGAAGAAGGGGACAGAGAGATGCAACACTGCTGGCTTTGAAGATGGAGGAAGGGGGCCATGAACTAAGGAAAATGGGTACCCATTAAATGCTAGCAAGGAAAAGAAAATGAACTCTCTCCTAAATCCTCCAGAAAGGAAAGCAGCCCTGCTGGCACCTTGATTTTAGCCCAGTGAGACAATTGCTAAATTTCTAACATGAGTGTCAGAGTGACACAACATGACAATACTTTAGTGGTCATTGCAGCCTTTGAACAGGGAAAAATGAGCCACAAGCCAAAAATGCAGACAGTGTTCAGAAGCTGGTAGAGGCAAGGGAACAGATTTTCCCTTAGAGCCTCCAGAAGGAACACAGCTCTACTGGCATTTTATTTTTAGCCCAGTGAAACCTATATTGGAATTCTGACTCCCAGCAATATAAAATAATAAATCTGTGCTGTCCTAAGCCAAAAGAAATCATTCATTCATTCATTAAAATAAAATTTTGTTGTTTAAGCCAGTAAGTCCACAGTAATTGTTTTTTGTAATAGAAGTAGAAAGTTAATACAATGATCTACATCAGGGGTATCTAATCTTTCAGCTTCCCTGGGCCACACTGGAAGAATTATTGCCTTGGGCCACACAAAAAATATGCTAACACCAATGATAACTGATGAGTTAGTAAAAAGAATCTCATAATGCTTTAAGAAAGTTTACAAATTTGTATTAGCATTCAAAGCTGTCCTGGGCCACAAGTTGGACAAGCTTGATGTAGATACTTGCACTAGGCCACTATTAATTTAGTAGCTACTATCCACATGTGATTAAATTAGTCAAACTACAGGCTTTTTACTTTAGCTTACTCCTACCTTTGTGGCTATTCTAGAAGGTTCTGGTTGTAATAAATAGAATATTTGAATAGCAAAATCATTACTGAAATTTAAAGTTTGCAAAACTGTGGAAAGATATAAGTAATGACTATTGAAAAAAACTTCAAAGTCATTTCCTCCTCTATAACTTTTCTGGATTTTATTCATAGTACTAATATAATGAAACCGGAAGATGTAAAGCAGTTAGTGTCAATGAATAAAGTCATGTTATTCAAAATTTTACTACTGCTTATGAATCATATGTCCCACTTTAACACTGAGCTGTCACTTTAAATGTATGCCTTCAAAGTTTTAAAAATTGGTGTTCAGTCATGTAGACAAAAACTTCAAATTCAACTTGATTTGAAATCAGTGAAATTCACTGCAAGTTTCTCTCCAACTTAGCACTATCTATCTCCCCACCAAACTCTTTATACACTCACCCGCAACCGTCAAGGGCTTACCCCACTCTTCTCCAGCCATATGCAGGTCATGTTGATGCTCTTCCTCCCCAAAGCTAACAAAATGCCTAGTCATGGGTATAAGAGTCCACACAAAGTATAACAGACACAGGTTTAAAAAAAAATACACCTGGCTTAAAATAATACAGTCATTGGTTTAAACTCAGGAGCTTGAGATAAATTCCACAAGTCAAATAATCATAGGATTCCACAGATCAAGAACAATAAGTAAGTACAGAAAAAAGAGAATTCTGGCAGCAAAGATCACATATTAAAACAGGGTCCAGGCAACAAAGACTGGCTGTCAGCAAGCCTTTAATATTACAACTATTTGCCTCAGCCCAGGAAAAAGAACCAATCCTCAAACATGGGAACAGCAGGCTAAGCTATTAATAACAGAGGCACCTAACCAGAATGTGGAGTAACTGGGAGGAGAGAAGGGCCCACTGATCTTCACATGCTGGTCACATTATCATTAGATCCATTATCAAAGAGAATACACATACTTCATTATCAAAGGTAAACATTATATGATATGAAAAAAATGTATCTCATAATGGAAAAATGGAGAAAGGTGATAACTGTACAGTGTTTAAAAATCCTAAGTAAAATAATGCCTATAATTATGAAACATGCTCCTGGGATTCTTTGGACAAAAAGGAACTGGGATACAATTAGAGGAAATGGGCAACAGATAGTCAAGAGAGAGAGAGAGAATAGAAGGAAAGGGACTATTGGGAGACCTGGGCAGGCCAACCTCCAAATTGACGACATAGACACCAGACTCTGGGCTGCAACAGCTTCTGGGAATAACTTTTAGCAAACAGGTCTAGGGGTTGGAGCAAACCCATGCGAGGAAACCACAGATGCAGAATTTAGACTCCTCTACCCCTCAAAAAGTTTCCCATCTGCTTCCTGATACCTAAATCACCATTTCACAGTTATAGACAAAAGGCTTAAAATAAAATGTTTATGGTCTCCCACATAGAAGAGGCTGTGAGGAAAAATCTGCTTTCTGCTCTTGCTCATCTTCCTAAGAAAGCTCTGTATTCCTACTCAATAACAGATATATTTCATTCCTATTAAGCAGGAAGCTTAATAGGCACTAGGGTTTGAAGCATGATTTTAAAGAACAAAATCTCTGCTCTCAAGGACAATAGAAGAGAAAGACAAGAAAATAAATGATTAAAATATGGTAAACTAAATAGAGTCTTATTAGAGAGATATGCTTGGACAATTGACAATAAAACCATTCAGTGAAGCCATATATATAAGCACAGAAAGTTTAGTTTAAACTTTTCACCTTTTAAGGTTCTTTTCTGTTCACCCTTCGTCATCTTTAAAAGATGAAGCTCCTCAAAGACTAGTCTGAATGAAGCCCTCTGCTTTTCTTATTCTATACTCCCTCCCTAGACAATTTCATCAATCCTCTTGACTTCAAACACCATTTAGTGTTGTCACTCAAATGAGTATATTCATTTCAGACCTCCTCCTCTGAATCCCAAAATATGTATGGTCAATTGTCTACTTAATACTTCCAACTGGATATTTCACGGGCACTTTGAATCAAAGAGTTCCCAAACCAAACACCTAGTCTTCAAAGCCATGAATGGTTGCACAATTCACTCAGTAGTCCCTCTCCCATCCATACAACCATAGATTGATTTCCTATTTGTTCTTTAATAGCTTCCCAATGCTCCCTATATTGCCCTCTAATCCCTGAATATCCTGCCCTCCTACTTCTCTAGGCTCATCAAATATACTCTCGTACTCTTGAACTCCAGATATGTCAATTTTATGTCATACATTCTAATGTTCCATTTGATCTGATCCTTATGCCTACAATATATCCTCTTTGCTCCATTTAGTTACTGCTTACTTCTTCTAAGTTCGACTCAATCCATATTTCCTTAAGGGAGTATTAATTCCTGATTCTCCATACTAATTCAAAATCTCCAGCAATACACTTTCTAGTGTTACCATAACTATAAATAAATAAGAACAAACATTTATTAAGCACCTACTATTGGATCAAATACTATTCTCAGTGATGGACATTCAGCAACAGGAAAGATAAAGTTTCCTCTCTTTCAGAGCTACATACTTGTCATGAGGGGAGACAGACAATAGGCAAATAAGCAAAAAGGCAAGATAATTTCACATAATAATCAGTAACATGAGAACAATAAATAGAGAGCAGCTGAATCACAGTCAGGGCCAAAGGGGAGAGTATTACCTCAAATGGGTTGTTCAGTGCCTGCTTTTCCCCAAGGAATATGTTTCAAAGGGCAGGTGCAGGTGCTTTGTCTCACTGCTATATCCTGAGTAACTGGGACATAGTAGGTGCTCAATGAATGCTTAAGAACTGAAAGTATGAAAGATGTTGCTTTCTAAATAAGACTATTTTCCAATATGCCAAAGAACAATCTCAGAGAGGTCATATTTTTGTATTTCAAATTATATCACTGGCACGTCTTCCAAATATTTGTTGAATAGATGGACAAATGAAACAAAAATTCATTTCCATGGTCCCTAGGCATACATAATACCCTCATGGATAAGAATCCCCTTACAGTCCAGGCGAGGTGGCTCAAGCCTGTAATCCCAGCACTTTGGGAGGCCGAGGCGGGCGGATCATGAGGTCAGGAGATCGAGACCATCCTGGTCAACATGGTGAAACCCCGTCTCTACTAAAAATACAAAAATTAGCTGGGCATGGTGGCGCATGTCTGTAATCCCAGCTACTCGGGAGGCTGAGGCAGAATTGCTTGAACCTGGGAGGCGGAGGTTGCAGTGAGCCGAGATTGTGCCACTGCAGTCCAGCCTGGTGCCTCAAGACAGAGTGAGACTCTGTCTCAAAAAAAAAAAAAAAAAAAAAAAAAAAGAATCCCCTTACAGATTCTTGACCTTTTAACCCCACTATAGACAAACAGACTACAGGGTACCCACACAAGTGGCTGATAACCTCTTCATATCAAAGCACTCTTGGTAAGTAAACAGTGGACTCTTATACAAAACAGATGGCCTTAATCTTATTAGACAGGATTGAGGGAAATAAACTATGTGAAATTCCATTTTGAAAATCCCAATAGCTAGTACTCAATAAATAGTACATAATCAACCGGAAGACAGTTAGAACAAATTGCTTGCCTCATAGGTTATATGCCTTACTTAAAAAGACACACACACACACACACACACACACACACACACACACACTGGTTCCAGGTCCATTCATGTATTTCTTAAAATGTAAAGTACTGGACTGAGTTATCTTGTAAATTTTAAGTATTACTTTTTTCATTCATTTAATCATTCATTCATTCAAGAAGCATTTACAAAGCATTGACTACTGGCTAGGCACCAAAAAAGATATTATACATGAGATTCTATGAGCTAAAGAAACAAAACCTATGCAGTGGCACTGCTTAGCAAATGGCCACAGGGCTTAGAAAGAAGATTGTGCATCTAGCTAAACTTAGGTGGCAAGATATATTTGTTGTAATCTTGGCCAAAAAAATTGGCAAAGTCTCAAAGTTGCCGCAAACACTGAATTAGAGATTATTGAATCATGGCTTTTCGGGAAATACAGAGTTAGGTTCTTGTGATCATCTGGTTGTAACACTTTCATCAACTATAAAGACATAACCTTGTGTGCTTCTTTTAAATACCATATTTAATACCTATGGACTGATTCATTAACATTGTACTCACACCCAACAGTACTGCAACTAAGCCTGAATGAAGCTTATCTAATACACAAATTTTCTCTATAAGGCACATCACAATCTTCCTGTACTTAGGAGCACTAGACAACACTTCAGCACTACACTTGGGGGCCATTTTAAATAGCAAAATCACTCCCCCAAAAAAGCACAAGAATGCAAAATATGTGGCACTAACTACACCTCAAAGAAGACACTTGTTTACCAAAGGAGAAAGGGGAGGGGAAGGACAGGAAGGAAAAGGAAGAGAAAATATAATTCCTGCATTTGAAACCTGGGTCTACCATTTACTATCTGTGTTATCTTAGAAAAGTTACTTAATGGCTCCACTCCTCAGTTTTCCATCTTGAAATGAACATAGTAGCAATGTCTACCTCATGGGTTTGTAGTGAAGCTTAATAGACTTAATATATGTAGCCTTTAGTGCGGCACCTGGTAGGTAGTAAGCACTATTTAAGTGTTAGCTACCAAAATAAACAAATAAACATAAGGCAATGGGAGATTATCTTAAACATTCAGTAAAAATATGTGATGGGTACAGAAGGTGATTCAGTCACTGTAGCTTTCATAAACCTTTCTCTCTCTTATTCTCCCCTTCCCTACCATCCCCTTTTCTTCCTCATCTTCCTCGCCGCCTATGTCTCAGGCCTTCTGGAGGCACACACGAGTTATTGGAAGATCCCCCTCCTTCAAAGAGTTTGCTCTAGATGCAAGTTGCTTTCATTTCAAAATTAAGATAGCAGTTCCTTCAAGTGAAAATTAGACAGCTTCTAGAATGAACATGCCTCCCTGCTGTACTCCAACTGGCTATTGCCAAGGACAAACCAACCGTCCACAGGCAGAAGGAGCCTTCTTGTTAACCCTGCAGTTCTGCGAACAGCCTCTTTCCATGACAGCAAAGCACCATCTTGCCAGCACAACTTCCGTTTTTAGTGGGTCACCAAAGAAGAGAAACTTGAGACAAAGTGAAGTAGTTTAGGGGCCAGATGAGAAACTGACAATGCCAAAGCTGGGACCTTCTCAAAGCAAACCTCCCACATGCATCTCCAAGCTGGAGAATATGGAAAGTTAGGGTCAGAGCCAAAGAGTAGAAGAGATGAGATATAATGGCTATTGCACAAACAAAAGTTCTTTCAGCTGGGGCTGGGGACAGCATTGGGAACAGAGCCCTGAGTGGCAGGGCTTTAGCTGGCAACCTGAAAATCCCCTCCTGCCAAACTTTGCAGGGCCAGGGTTGCCAAGGAACACACTCACATGGCCAAGAGTATGTTATTCAGAGCATCTTCCCAGTGAAATGTGTGTGGCACATTTTGAGGCTGGCAGAAGTCCTGTCTCAGATCTCTTTGGAGCCTCCTCATCTTTCTGATCAGGACAAGTAGCTCTTTCTCATGCTTTTCATAGTATGCGCTTCCAGTTAGATACATTTAAATTTCCAGATTAAGCAGAAAAATGCTTTGAAAATGCATTGATTTCCTTGTAAAAGACAGTTTGGGATTTAGGAAATATCAAATACTCATCGGATTTCACCCATCTAACTACTTCAAATGACATTTGATAGCTACATCAGCTGCTAGTCCTTGATTTACCAGATCTGTCTCCAGCTGTAATAATCAATCCCCATTTTAGAGGTCTGTATGTCTTAGGCGTCATACTAGACACATCCTAGAATTTATTTCATTTAATCTTCTCCCAAATCCTTGGAAGAATGATGTTATTGCCTATCCCCATTTCACAGTTGAGAAAACTATGGAAAGTAATTTGCCAAAAAATCATGTGGAAAGTAAGTTGCTGAGCAAGGATTCAAACCCAAGTCAGTCTGACTTTAATATCTATCTTCTTTCCACTATATTGTATATAACCAGGTTATATATAATACAGTCTGCATTCAATGGAATACAAACTTAAAATGGTTTCATTTTCCCCAGCTCTGCTGACAGCTGTCCTACATTGAATATTTCACTATCCCTTAGTAACATATGGGATTCCACAAAATTCCAATCACTTTCAGTTATTAGAAGAGTCTAATTCCAGTATTTAAGGCTCAAATATATTTTAAATTCCAGTTTCATATCTAGTATACAGGTCTTCTTTGCTCTCCCTGGGGCCAGCGAGGCTTCAGATCAGGCTGGGAAAGGGTAGGGGGAAAGTTCTGCTCTCTCCATCCTTCGGAAAGCAAAGAGATGTTCTCTGTGTCCTCTGTACCTTCTCCTTCCTCCATCTTCCAGGCTTTAAGTCCACCCAAGTATTAGAGCAGGGAGAGAGAAATTTCAGATGTGGTAGAGGTTGACATATGAGCCTGGCTGTCTGAAGTGGCAGCTGTTTCGAGTTCCCTTCTAGTTAGGTCTGGTTCTTTCTGATGCTGGTGGTCTTTACTAATGTGGTGCTTTCTACCCAGAAGGTGCATGCAGTTTATTTGGAGAAATGTTCTGCTTCAATCCAGCACCATACATGACTGAGAATGCTCTCAGAATGAGAGACAACTGTCTCCATTTTCTGTCTCAGTCACTGGTCCATGCCCCCAAGCCTCTCACCAAATGGGGTATCTCCTAATTAGATGCCATTTGATCCGTTCCCAAACTCATGCCTTGCTTTCTACCTTCCAGACTTATTCTGAAGAGCCATAGGAAACATGAAAATCCTCCTCCAGGCCTTCTACGTGAGCTGGGGGATTTCCTCTGTCGTCTTCTTAGACACCTTACCTGTGGTCCATTGTCTATCAGCCTTGGTAGAGTGGCGCAGCCAGGCAAGCAGAAGGCATCAATTTCCAAGTACATATATGCTCCCACACATCAAGGACCCATGGTAGGCCTTTTCTTCCTTCACTATACTTCACTTCACTTCATGCTAACGACAGCACCAAGCTAAGCCTCTGCTGCCTCACCTCATGCAACATCTAGCCAGAAGTGAGGAGCCAGTCTCCTGTTGACACTCCCAGGCTCTCGTCTAGTAGTCTACTTTTCACAGGGCTTTGAAGGAGGAAAGAAGCCCCCCATGGAAAGGGAGGGAAACACAACATTTGGCAAGAAAGTCACAACTGTAACTGTCATCTTCTTTTTCCTCTCTACCCCACATCTTCTTTTATCAATTAGGAAATGATAGGAAAAGCCTTGGATGACAGTTTAGAGTGATAAGGACAGTTTGGCCACCTCTTACTGATCTCTGGGGGAGGTGTCTGACCTCAGTTATTTATAGCTCACTTTGGTGTGCTTGATGTCTCTTTGTCCTCAGTTTGGGCCCTCAGTACCATATGCTTCAAATTGTGTTTGAATGTAGTGAAGCACAAATATGACACTGTGGTTTATATTATGTGGGGTTTTTTTTAGTTTTAATTTTTGTGGGTTACCTAAAATATTTTGATAAAGGCATACAATGTGTATAATCACTTCAGGGTAAGTGGAGTATCTATCACCTCAACCATTTATTCTTTGTGTAACAATAATCCAATTATACTCTTTAAGTTATTTTTAAATGAATCATTAAATTACTATTGACTACAGTCACCCTGTTGTACTATCAAATGCTAGGTCTTATTCATACTTCCTAAATATATTTTTGTACCAAGTAACCATTCTCATCTTCCTACCAGCTCCCTACTACCTTTCCCAGCCTCCTGTAACCTTCCTTCTACTCTCTATGTCCATAAGTTCAATTGTCTTAATTTTTAGCTCCCACAAATAAGTGAAAATATGTGATGTTTGTCTTTCTGTTCCTAGCTCATTTCAGTCTCCTTTTAATAATTATCTTATTTGGGTAGACTCTCTTTTATTTCTTAGCCTGACTAAAGGTTTATAAATTTTGTTTTTCTTTTCACAAAACCAACTTTTATTTTCATTGATCTTTTGTACTATTTTTAATTTTATTTATTTAGGCTCGGACCTTTATTATTTATTTTCTTTTACTAATTTTGGGTTTAGTTTGCTCTTGCTTTTCTAGTTCTTTAAGATGCATCTTGAGGTTATTTGAAGTTCTTCCTCTTTTTTTAATGTAGGAGATTATAGCTATAAATTTCCCTCTTCATACTGCTTTCATTGTATCCCATAGGTTTTGGTATGTTGTGTTTTTATTATTGTTTGTTTCAATTTTTTTTAATTTCCTAATTTATTCATTGACCCACTGGTCATTCAGGAGCACATTGTTTAACTTCTGTGTGTATGTATAGTTTCCAAAGTTCCTCTTGTTATTGACTTCTAGTTTTATTCCACTGTAGTCAGAGAAGATATTTGATATAATTTCTGTTCTTTCAAAGTTTTAAGACTTGTCTTGTGGCCTAACATATGGTCTATCCTTAGGAATAAGCCATATGCTGAGGAGAAGAATGTGTATATGCAGACTTTGGATAAAATGTTCTGTAAATATCTATTAGGTCCATTTGACCTATAGTGCAGATTAAGTCTGATGTTTATTGTGTTTCCAACAGGTAACAGATGATTGGGTCTTTTTTTTTTGTTTTCCTTTTAACCATTCAGATACTCCATGCCCTTTGATTGGAGAGTTTAGTCCATTTACATTCATGTTATTACTGATAAGTAAGGTCTTATATTCGCCATTTTGTTATTTGTTTTCTGGTTGTTTTGTGGTCTTCTTTCCTCCTTCCTTTTCTTCTGTCTTCCTTTTTGTGAAGATAATTTTCTCTGGTGCTATGTTTTAACTTTTGGCTTTTAATTTTAGTGTATTTGTTCATGTTTCTTGATTTGAGGTTACTATGAGGCTTGCAAATAACATCTTATAATTCACTATTTTAAACTGATGATTTGACACTGATTGCATTAACAAACTAACAAGCAAGAAAAGAGAGAACTCTACACTTTTACTTCGTCTCCCTGCTTCTTAACTTTTTGTTGTTCTATTTATATCTTATTTTATTGTCTACGTCTTGAATAGTTATTTTTCATCAGCTCACGTTTTCATCTTTCTACCTACGATAGAGTACTTTACAAATCACAATTACAGTGTTATAATATTCTGTGTTTTTCTATGTACTTACTATAACTAGTGAGTCCTGTGTCTTCAGATGATTTCTTATTCCTCATTAATATCCTTTTCTTTCTAATTGAAGAATTCCCTTTAACATTCTTGTAGCACAGGTCTAGTGTTGATGAAATCCCTCAACCTTTTTTTGTCTGGAAAAGTCTTTATGTCTCCTTCATGATTGAAGGATATTTTTGCTGGATGTACTATTCCATACTAAAAGTTTTTTCCTTCAGCACCTGTATGTCATGCCACTCTCTCCTGGCCTGTAAAGTTTCCACTGCCAGATGTATTGGAGATCCATTGTATGTTATTTGTTTCTTTTTTATTGCTGCTTTTAGGATCCTTTCTTTATTCTTGACCTCTGGGAGTCTGACTATTAAATGCCTTGAAGTAGTCTTCTTTGGGTTAAATCTTGGTGTTCTATAAGCTTCTTGTACTTGAATATTGATATATTCCTCTAGGTTTGGAAAGTCCTCTGTTATTATCTCTTTCCATAAACTTTCTACCCTTACCCCTCTCTCTCTCTCTCTCTCTCTCTCTCTCTCTCTCTCTCTCTCTCTCTCTCTGTGTGTGTGTGTGTGTGTGTGTGTGTGTGTGATCTACCTCCTCTTTAAGGCTAACAACTCTTAGATTTGCCCTTCTGAGACTATTTTTCTAGATCTTGTAGGCATGCTTCAATCTTTTTTATTCTTTCTTGTCTCCTTTGATTGGGTATTTTCAAAAAGCCTGTCTTCAAGCTCACTAATTCTTTCTTCTGTTTGATCAATTCTGCTCTTAAGAGATGCTAATGCATTCTTCAGAGTGTCAATTGCCATTTTCAACTCTAGAATTTCTACTTGATTCTTTTTAATTATTTCAATCTCTTTGTTAAGTTTATCTGATAAGATTCTGAATTCCTTCTCTATGTTATCTTGAATTTCTTTGAGTTTCCTCAACACAGCAATTTTGAATTTTCTGAAAGGTCACCTATCTCTGTATCTCCTGAATTGGTCCCTGGCATCTTATTTGGTTCACTTGGTGAGGTCATGTTTTCTGGATGGTCTTGGTCCTTGTGAATGTTCATTGGTCTCTGGGTATTGAAAAGTTAAATATTTATTGTAGTCTTTGCAGCATGGACTTATTTGTACCTTCCTAAGAAGGACTTTGGTGTTGTGGTCTAAGTTTTTGGTCATTACAACTGTATCTGCATTAGGAGACATCTAAAGCCCAGTAAAACTGTGGCTCTTGTAGAAGTATTGCCTTCATGGTCTTGGATAAGATCTGGAAAATCCTCTGGATTACCAGAAAGACTCTTGTTCTCTTCCCTTACTTTCTCTCAAACAAACAGAGTCTCTCTATGCTGAGTTGCCTGGAGCTGGGGAGGGGTGATACAAGCACCCCTGTGGCCACCACCACTGGGACTGTGCTGGGTCAGACCTGAAGCCAGCACGGCACTGGGTCTCACACAAGGCCCATTATAACTACCTAACTATTGCCTACATTTTGCTTAAGGCCCTAGGGTTTGATAATAATTATGAACCACTACTTTATTCACGATAGTTCTATTACACATTTATAAGCAAGGTGCAATCTTGCACTTGTACTGAAAGCCTACTGTAATCCAGTAGGATCAAACCTCTCACTTGGTATCTCAAGCTTGTGTTAGGTAACTCCTGCATTTACCAATATCATTCTCCTTGCTAGAATATCCTTTCTCAATCATATTCCACCCAAATTTAAGATTCAACTCAAGGTTCATTTTCCAGAGACAATGCCAACCACAAAGACCTTACTGTTTTCCAGAACTGTATGACATATTAACAGTATTACTGTCCTATTTAATTATATGTAATTGTATGTTTTGATAAAACCCAGCTTCTTCAGTGATTTATTTATATGGTTTTAGAGATATTTTAAAGTGGTGAGGAAGGGTCAAAGTCCACAAAACAACAGCATTTTACTTGGAAATCCACATTGGGCTTGCCTCTACCTAAAAGCCACCACCCATACCAGCATCAAAAAAACCTAAGGATTAGCTGGGCTTTGGAGGCTAACTTCAACCCAAGCTTATCAAAGCATCATATCAAGAACGTCTTTCCCAGCAATGGAATTCTCACATCAGTTACCAAAATGACTCCACTTTATTTTGTTTTAACTTATATTATTTTTCAAATGTAGATCTTGAGTCCTCAAGTAAATTATAAACATATTAAGGAAAAGATAGTCAATACTCTGAAACCCCCAGAACAGTGTTATTCACAGAAGACAGAGAAACCCTAGTGGAGTGGGTTGAGTAATGGTCCCCCAAAATATACATCCATGTCCTAACCCTTAGTACTTTTGATGAGTGTAAACTTATTCGAAAAAAGGGACTTTACAGATATAGTTAAGTTAAAAATCTTGAGATCATCCTGGATTGGCCCTAAATTCAATGATAAGTATCCTTATAAGAGACAGAAGAGAAGACAGAATACAAGAAAGAAAACCATACAAAGACTGAGGCAGAGATTAGAGTTATGCAGCAACAAGCCAAGGAACTTCTGGAGCCACCAGAAACTGGACCAGGCAAGGAAGAATTCCTCCCCTAGAGTTTCTGAAGGGACAGCATTCCTGCTGATACCTTCATTTAGGACTTCAACTTTTCAGAACTGTGAAAGAATATATACCTGTTATTTAAAGCCATGGATTTTATGGTAAATTGTTAAAGCAGCCCTGGGAAACTAATACAACCAACTTCTGTACATTTATTCTTCCATTCGGAAAATATTTCCCAGGAGGCTGTTGTGTCTAGGCATTTTAGATATATGAAGATGTCTCGCACATGGAGGTTGCCTTGGAGAAACTTATGTTCTAAAGGAAAATTTAGTTACCTCTTGGATTTGAGCTGTCAGTTGCTACCAGGGCATCTTACTTTGTTTTTCATAAAAGACCATAGATGTAGTCATATTTTTATGAAATGGGCACAGGAAGTCATAATGTGGCCCTAGAGTCATAGGTGAGGAAAGGACTCTAGGCCAGCCTTTTCTAGTTCCTGCAATTATCAGGACAGACTATGAGAATCTAAAGAGGTCAACAATTATAGCACCCAAAAGAAGCAGCACACATCATTTCCCTGGTATTGGGCATGTAAACTTTGTGTCAAAGCTCTAATGGAGTTGCAAGAAGATGTCAAAAGAGACCACCTGTGGCTACAGCAGAAAATAGTTCTCCAAAGTAAGAATCACATCCTAACAGAAAAACTAACAATGCCTTGTTAGGTACAATGATAGTACGTACATAAACTTGGCAATGGATTTCCTGGGCAAAACTTGGCATGAAAGAAAGCAAGCAACTGGGACTGAGTAACAAATCACATGTATAAGCTGTATTTTCAGAAATCTGTCTGAAGGCAAGGCAATGGGGAAAACAGTAAAAGCTAAGTAAAAAATACTCATCAAACCATAAGGACAATTGTTATTTGCCTAGAACACAATGGGGTCCCTCTCCCACACAAACCTTTTATAAGTAGCTGATCCAGAAAGAATGTGCCTCAGTTAAAGATGATTATTTTTTAAAAGGAATAACTTGCATAAGAGCCACAAAAGGAGAAAATAGGACACAGAGAAAAGTGGCATCCAAAAAATATTGCCACAAAACAGATAAAAATTGTGACTAAATACAATGCCGTAAACAAAAAATAAGCAAATGTCTCTATAAATTAAAAATGCAAAGTATACAAGAACCCAAGTAAAATAAGGCAAGGCAATAGAAAGAGATGATGCATGGACTGGTAGAGTTCATAAATAGGAGAAAAAAATAAAACCATCAAAGAAACGAAGATCATATTAGAGACAATTCCAACAGTAAAATGCTGCTGGAAACAAAGAATCATGAAGGACACAGATTTAAAAAGTGATCAGAATAAAATGTAAATAGCCAAGTTAAAAAGGATTATAGCAAAAATAAAATTTTTAAATGATTATAAAAAAAGGCCATATATAGAAAATGGAAATCAATTACATTTGATCTTAACCAAAAGGCCATGAAGAAAGAGAAAATGGAAATCAACAACATACGTAACTAGTGTCCCCAAAAAACATAATCAAAACAATGGAAGGAACAGGTTTCAATCCATAAGTTTTTTCCCATCTAGAGAAAAGCCCTCCAGGAAATAAGACCAAGAATTTTATATCTAATCAAACTGTTGCTGAAGTATAAAGACAGCTGACAAACATTTTTTTAACATGCAATCATCCACAGAATTTGGTTCCCTTCTTTCCTTTTCCTGTTTCTGGAAGAAACTACTAGTGCATTAACTTCAGCCAATCAAGAAATGCATGATAAATCTCTGGCAAAATGACTAATAGTTGTACCGAATTGCCTATAACTAAGACCAAAACAAATATACAGATTATGGTTACAGGACAGAATGAATAGGTTAGAAGTCTTAACACGTAACAACGTATAATAAACAACACTTGAGACAGCAAAGGGGAAAGAAAGTTGGTGGTAGTATATTTCTGCTGATTGTTTTATAGAGACAGAGGTAGCAGACACCACTGGAGACCTACACAAATTCATCCTTTTCTGCTTCTATATTGGTAGAATTAGGAGGTTCTCCCAGCTGCCCACAATGATTTGTGATTAGCGTAAGCTAGTCTTGGGAAATCTATTTCTCTTAACATTGGCTGGTTTTAGCATGAACATGTGATTCAATTCTGTCCAATGAGTAATGAGCAGACATTTGTTTCTCTGTTCTTACGAAGAAATTTGAGAAGAGAAACAGCATTTTTCTCTGCCTCTTACCTTGCTTTATGATAAATTCATGCCTATAAATTTATCCAAGTAGAAACAACAATGGAGTTAAGAGCCTACATGCTGAGAATGGTCAAGAAAAATATGAAAAAACTGGTTCTAAAAACATTGTTGAGATACTAGAGAACTATTCCAATTCTGGACTTATTAAGGTAGCAATTGTCTTAATTCATTAAGCAATTAATGAAAAAAAATTCTAATTGCTATATTAGCAATCAAAAGAGATCATTTAAAACTGATGAGTCAGGCAACAGAATTACAATACATTGAAATATAAAGAGGCATACGTGAAGAAATATAGTACCAACAATTTTGCAGTAGGAGTAGGAGGAAGAAAGTGGAAGTTGCTAAGTTCATCTATGCTAATAGTAGAGAATAGAGAGTCACATAAAGATACAATTTTAAAATAACTGGTAGCATAAAATTACAAGTCATCCAAATCAGAAAGTAGACACACACCCCAGAAAGCAGAAATAGTTCATACTGTGAACAAAATGTGATAAGACATAATGACAGAACTAAAACTAAACACTTATTTCAATAACTACACATGGCCTAAACATACTCATTAAAAGAAAAAAGAGGTTTGCCTCAAAGCAAAATCCAAATATCTGCTGCATACAAGAGGAACACCACAAATTCAATAAGTAACTAAGAAAGGTTGAAAGTAAAAGGAAAGGCAAAGACTAACAGGCAAGAGCAAGTAAAAAGAAAATAAGGTTCATGATATTAATATCTCATGGGTTTTAATGCAATGTAATATATATTAAATGAAAAAAGATAAACACCTTGTAATGCTAAAGGGCACAATCCAAAATGGAGATTAAATGTTATAACTATCTAATTACCCAATAATACAGAATCAGGATCAATAAAGAAAAACTTATAGAAAACAGAAGTTTCAAATTAGAAAATAAAATCTCAGCAATAGGAAACTTTCTTTTCTCTCAGTACATGACAGAATAAGCAAAAAAAATCTAAGAATATAGAAAACCTAAATAAAATTAATTTTTATGCATTACTCTAAAAATAGAGAATACCCCTTTTTTCCAAGCTTCCATAGAACATTCACAAAATTGACCATTTGCCAACAAAAAAAAACTTCTACAGGTTCCAAAAAGGAGAAACAATATGTACATCTGTGCTCATAATGCAATAAAATTTAAAAATAATAAATCCAGAAAACAAAACAATCTACTATCAGGATATTTTAAAATTCTGTTAAGTTTTGCATCAAAGATAAAATCGAAACTGAAATTGTAGGCTATCTGGGAAACAGCAATCAAAGAAAGAACTATATACAATTATCTAGGTGACATAGGTAAAATATTAATAAACAAGGAAGAATGAAAGAGATAATATAAGCATTCAAAAAGTTAGAATAAAAGAACAAAAAAACAGAAAAAAGAAATTAATAAACATAAAAAGTTAAATAATGAATTAGAAAAATGGAATGTGGAAGAACTAATAAGCAAACCCAACAGATGTTTCATGGGTAGTGAAGGAAGAATAACATGAAACAAAACTTTTAACTTGCCAAAACATTTTTAATTATAAAGATAGAAAATACAAATACAAATAACAAGAAATGATGAAAAAGATCCCAGAAACATAAAAGAGTAAAAGACTCCTGTAACACCACTTTGATCAATTCAGTGTAAGTAAATTTGAGAACTATGATGAAATGGATTATTTTCTAAGAAATCACACCCCAGATAAATTTGAAAATTTAATGTACCGATATCTATTTTAAGAGGAGGAGAAATTGTCAATTTACTACCAAAACAACAACACATAGTTGGTTTCACTAGCAGAATACTGACAAATCCTTAAGAAACACGTAACTTTAATGCCATTCAAAGTGTTATAGAGCATAGGGAAAAAAAAAAAGAAAAGCCTCAAATGTATGTTTATAACATATAAATCCACAATAAAAAGCACAGAAAAAAAAATACAGCCTAAACTCACTTGTAAATATCATGAAAATAAACCCTAAATGACTATATGCAAATAGAATCCAGGATCACATTAAAGTATAATATACCATTACTAAGTGGTGTTTATGCCCCAAATACAAGAATAATATAACAATAAACCTATTAATATAATTTACCACGTTAATAAAAAGAGAAAATTAAAATACCATCTCCATGAATTATAAAAAGGTTTTTGATAAAATTCAACATTGTTTTTGACAAAAATTCTTATTGTATACTATATTAAGAATAGAGGGTTTCCTCCCTTAATATGACAAAATATCTCTCTTGCAACTCAAAAGCCAGCATGTCATGCTTAATGAAAACACTATTATTATTCCTATTAATGAAAAGTTGAAGACAAGAGTGTCTACTATGACCAATAATTTTTGGAGGTCCTGGATAACGTAACTAGACAGTAAAATGCAGGTATAAAATTTTAAGAACTAAAATAAAAATATCATTATTTGCAAACAATATGATTATTTACTTGGACAACACGAGAGAATCAACTGGAAAACTATAAACAATAAGAGAATTCAGTTAAGCAAATGAATACAAAAACAATATTGTGACACCACTTTTCATATATATGAACAACACAAATAGGAGATACACAGGAAGAGTAGATAGCATTTAAAGTAGCAACCGAAATTATAGAGTAACTATAAAAATGTATAACAAGAAATATGTGAAGAAAACTTTTAACATTACTGATGGACCCACAAGAATTAAATAAATGGAAAAGTGAGGCATATTCATGGATAAGAAAACTCAAAATGTTAATGGTGTTAGTTCTACCTGACTTACTCTATAAATTTAACATGTTCACACTTAAGGACACACACACACAATACACACTATTTGAAAATAAAGAAATTGATTTGGTTCTGAGGTTCACGGGAAAAATAAGAATAACCAGAAACATTCTGAAGAAGAACATAAATGATCAGGGATTAATAATGCAAGATATAAAAACCTATTGTAAAGCTACTATTTAAAATGGTGAGTTGTTGGTTTATAAACAGAAAAATAGATCAATGAAACAGAACAGAGAATCCAGAAACAGACCCAAATATAATTAGAAATGTTTAATGTGATAAGTAAATTTGAATCCTATGGGAAAAAATGAACTTCAAAAAGTGATATAAAAACAAAAAAAAACCTTGATAACTAAATGAAGAAAAATTAAGCGAGACACATATAACACGTCTTAAACCAAAATAAATCTGAGACAGATTAAAGATTTAAACATAAGAACACTTGAAGTACTATTAAAAAATGAGATGGTTTATAAAAAATATCTCAGAGCAATAAAGATTTTCTAATTCTGTCAAAAAAACAGAACCCATTAAAATTGATAAATCTGACTAATAAAAATAGAAATAAGAAGTTCTTCATAATGAAAACATCAAAAGACAAATGACTAGGAAATTAGGAAAATATTTATAAATTATAAAACACTGAGATAACTCTGTTTTTTTGCTTCTTGTTTTTTTTTTATTAGACAGAGTATCACTCTGTCACCCAGGCTGGAGGGCAGTGGCACCATCTCGGCTCACTGCAACCTCTGCCTCCCTGGTTCAAGTTATTCTCCTGCCTAAGCCTCCTGAGTACCTGGGAGTACAGGCACATGCCACCACACCTGGCTAACTTTTGTACCTTTTTATTGAAGACAGGGTTTCACCATATTGGCTAGGCTGGTCTCAAACTCCTGACCTTGTGATCCACCCATCTCAGCCTACCAAAGTGGTGGGATTACAGGTGTGAGCCATCACGTCCAGCAAATGCTAAACTAACTCTTAATCTGCTCCACCTGCTGTTACTGGTACCTGGCCACACTATCAGGGGGCCTGAGGGCAGGCCCACTTTACCAGCTGCTGGCACCTATGCACACAATCCAAGGACCTGGAAATCAACCTACCCCTCTTGCTGCCACTGGCACCCACATACCCCAACCAGGGGCATGAATACAAGGCCACTCCATCCACTGCCACCACTGATGGCACCCAAGTACATTATCTGGGGCCTGAGGACAACCTGACTCCACCTACCACCATCATTGCCTGCACCTGAGCACACTGTGTGGGGGCCTGAGGATTAGTCCCCACCCTACTTGCCACAGCTAACACCTGCATACACCATCAGGGGACCTGAGGACAAGCATGCCTCACCTGCCACCACCACCACTGGTGCCCAACGACCAGCCCATATGGTGTGCCCATCTCTGGCAAAGCCTTAACACAACTTCCATTAACTGCAGACTAAGCCACTGAAGAACCCAGAGGCAAATTGATGCTAATTACAGCCAAAGAAATCATACAGTGACTATACTACTATCCCCAGCCAGAATCAAAATAAAAGCACTTTACCAAACCAACACTATAGATATGTCTATAGGAAAAAGTCTTTCCCATGAAAACCAATGCAGAAAATCAGAAACAATTGTTATATCAGATGCACAGAAATCAATGTAAGGATACAAAAAACACATAAAAGCAAAGAAACACGATGCCTTGAAAGAAACCCAATAATTATTCAGTAACAGATCACAAAGTAAAGGAAATTCATGAAATGCCTAAAAACGAATTCCAAACAATAATATTACAGAAACACAATGAGATACAAGAGAACACAGATAAATAATACAGAGAAATGCAGAAAATAATTAATGAGCTGATGATAAATTCCAGAGACAGATAGCCAAAGAGAAACAAACCAAAAGCCTGGAACTGATGAATTCAATAAATGAAATAAAAAATACAATCAAGAGCTTCAACATTAGAGTACACCAAGCAGAGAAAATAAGTGCTGAACATGAAGAGAGTTTTTTTTGATAACTCAATCAGACAAAAAATAAAAGAAACAAGTAGAAAAATGGATGTAAAACTATGAAGAAAGCCTAGATAATATATGGGATACCATAAAATGACCAAAATTCTAATCCTGGGAATTCCAGATGGGAAAGAGATAGGTAACAACATAGAAAACATGTTTAACAGAATAATACCTAAAAACTTTCAAAATCTTGCAAGAGATTTAGGCATCCAGATACAAGAATCACAAAAATTCACAAATAGACACAACCCAAAAAAGTATTCTCTAAATTACATTATAATCAAACTGCCAAAAGTCAGAGACAGAGAAAATTCTAAAAGCAGCAAAAGTGCCAAGTCACATATAAGGGGATCCTAATCAGACTAACAGGAAATTTCTAGACAAAAATTACATTCCAGAAGAGAATGGGATGATATATTCAAAGTGCCAAAATAAAAAACCCTCCCATCTAAGAATAACATACCTAGTAAATCTGTCCCTCAGAAGTGAAAGAAATAAAGTATTTCCCAGACAATCAAAAATACAAAATTCATCACCACTAGACCAGCCCTACAGGAAATACTTAACAGAATCCTATATCTGAAAGCAAATGGATAATCTCTACCATCACAAAAACACGTGAAAATATAAAATATGCACAAATAAGAAAAAAAATAAGTGAAACGTTAACACTACAGAAAACCACTAAACTAAAATGATAAAAAATAAAGGAAGAAGAAAGAGACAAATGATATATAAAACTATAAAACAACAAAACATCATATTACAAAGTGACAGGACTATTTCCTCATTTATCAATAATAAATTTGAATGTAAACAGATTAAAGTCCTCCCTTAAAAGATATAATTGGTTGGGCACAGTGGCTCGCACCTATAATCCCAACACTTTGAGAGGCCAAGGTGGGCAGATCATGAGGTGAAGATATCAAGACCAACCTGTCCAACATGGTGAAAATGCATCTTTACTAAAAATATAAAAATTAGCTGGGCATGATGGCACATTCCTGTAGTCCCAGCTACTTGGGAGGCTGAGGCAGGAGAATCACTTGAGCCCAGGAGGCAGAGGTTGCAGTAAGCTGAGATCATGCCACTGCAGTCCAGCCTGAGTGACAGAGTAAGACTCCACCTTAAAAAAAAAAAAAAACAGATATAATCAAACTGAATGGATAAAAAAGCATGATGCAATTTAACGCTATCTCCAAGAAACTCATCCCATCTGTAAAGATACATATAGAATGAAAGTAAAGGGATGGAAAAATATATTCCATGCAAACAAAACCAAAAGCAAGTAGGAATGGTAATATTTATATCAGATAAAACAGACTAAGTTAAAACCTGTAAAAAGAGACAAAGAAAGTCATTATTTAATGATAAGGGATCAATTCAGAGAATATAACAATTCTGAACATACATGCACCCAACAGCAGAGCACCTAAATATATAAAAAATATTGTTAGATATAAAGGAAGAGACAGACCCCAGTACAACAATAGTTGGTGTATTTTCACACTGCTAATAAAGACAATCGATGACCAGGCAACTTACAAAAGATGTTTAATGAACTTTCAGTTCCACATGGCTGAGAGGCCTCACAATCACAGCAGAAGGCAAGGAGAAGCAAGTCACATCTTACATGGATGGCAGCAGGCAAAAAGAGAGAGCTTGTATAGAGAAACTTCTCTTTTTAAAACCATCAGATCTCATGAGACTTATTCACTACCATGAGAATAGGAGAAGAAAGGCAAGCCCCCATGATCCAGTTACCTCCCTCTGTGTCCCTTCCAAAACACATAGTAGTTCAAGATGAGATCTGGATGGGGACACAGCCAAACCATAACATTCTGCCCCAGCCCCTCCCAAATCTCATGTCCTCATATTTCAAAACCAATCATGCCTTCCCAACAGTCCCCGAAAATCTTAACTCATTTTAGCATTAACCCAAAATTCCATAGTCCATTCCAAAGTCTCACCTGAGACAAGGAAGTTCCCTTTCACCTATGAACCTGTAAAAATCAAAAGCAAGTTTATTTCTTCCTAGAAACAATGTGGGTACAAGCATTGGGTAAATACAGTCATTCCAAATGAGAAACATTGGCCAAAACAAAGGAGCTACAGGCCCTATGCAAGTCTCAAACCCAGCAGGGCAGTCAAATTCAAAGTTCCAAAATGGTCCCCTTTGACTTCATGTCTCACATCCAGGTCACATTGATGTAAAAAGTGGGCTCCCACAGCATTGGGCCACTCTGCCCCTGGCTCTGCAGGGTATAGCCCTCCTTCTGGCTGCTTTCATGGGCTGGCATTGAGTGTCTGCAGCTTTTCCAGGTGAATGGTGCAAGCTGTCAGTAGAGCTATTATTCTGGAGTTTGAAGGATGGTGGCCCTCTTCTCACAGCTCCACTAGGCAATATTGCAGAAGAGATTCTGTGTAGGGGCTCAAACCCCACATTTCTCTTCCACACTGCCATGGCAGAAGCTCTCCATGAGCACCTCACCCCTACAGCAAACTTCTACCTGGGCATCCAGGTATTTCCATACATCCTCTGAAATCCAGGTGGAGGTTCCCAAATCTCGATTCTTGACTTCTGTGCACCTGCAGGCTCAACACCACATGGAAGCTGCCAAGATTTGGGGCTTCTGCCCTCTGAAGCAACAGCCCGAGCTGTCCCTTGCCCCTTTTAACCATGGCTGGAGTGACTAGAATGCAGGGTACCAAGTTCCTAGCCTTCACAGAGCAGGGGTCCTGGACCCCAGTCAACAAACCCATCTTTCCCTCGTAGGTCTCTGGGCCTATGATGGAAGGAGCTGCCGTGAAGACCTCTGACATGCCCTGGAGTCATTTTCTCCATTGTGTTGGGGATTAACATTAGGCTCCTCATTACTTATGTAAATTTCTATAGCCAGCTTGAATTTCTCCTCAGAAAATTGTATTCTCTTTTCCATTGCATTGTCCAGCTGCAACTTTTCCAAACTTTTATGCTCTGTTTCCCTTTTAAAACTGAATGCCTTTAACAGCACTGAAGACATTTGTTGAATGTTTTGCTGCTTGGAAATTTCTTCTGCTAGATACCCTAAATCATCTCCCTCAAGTTCAAACTTCCACAGATCTCTAGGGCAGGGGAAAAATGCCACCAGTCTTTTTTCTAAAACATAACGAGTCACCTTTGCTCCAGTTCCCCACAAGTTTCTCATCTCCATCCAAGAACACCTCAGCCTGGATTTGATTGTCCATATCATTATCAGCATTTCAGTCAAGGTTATTCAACAAGTCTCTAGAGAGTTCCACACTTTCCCACATTTTCCTATCTTCTTTTTAGTCTTCTAAACTGTTCCAACCTCTGCCTGTTACCCAGTCCCAAAGTGGCTTCCACATTTTTGGGTATCTTTTCAGCAACACCCCACTCCTAGTACCAATGTACTGTATTAGTCTATTTTCATGCTGCTGCTAAGAACATACCCAAGACTGGGAAATTTACAAAAGAAAGAGATGTAATGGACTTACTGTTACACAGGGCTGGGAGGCCTTACAATCATGGCAGAAGAAGAGGGGAGCAAGTCATGTCTTACATGGATGGCAGCAAGTAAAGAGAGAAAGCTTGTGTAGGGAAACTACTCTTGTTAAAACCATCAGATCTCATGAGACTTATTTACTATCATGAAAATAGCACAATAAAGACAAGCCCCCATGATTCAATTACCTCCCACTGAGTCCCTCCTATAATACATGTGAATTCAAGATGAGATTTGAGTGGGGACACAGCCAAACCATATCAGTTGGAAATTTCAACAATGAACCAAAACTATAAACCAGTAACAAGAGGAACTTTGGAAACTCTACAAATACATGAAAATAAGACTACATGCCTCTGAATAACTATTGCATCAATGAGGAAATAAAGGAGGAAATTAAAATATATCTTGAAACAAATGAAAATGTGAATATGACATTGCAGAACCTATGGGATACAGCAAAAGCAGTGCTAAGAGGGACGTTTATAGCAATAAATGCCTGCCTTAAAAAAGTATAAAGATTTCAAATGGACAATTTAATGATGCCTTTCAGGGAACTAGAAAAGCGATAACAAATCAAACAGAAGGAAAGAAATAATAATATAAGAACACAACTAAAGAAAATTGAGACTTAAAAAAGCACAAAGCGTCAATGAAATGAAAAGTTGGTTTTTGAAAATGTAAATAAAATTGACAAACTGCTAGCTATAGTAACCAAAAAAAAAAAAAGAAAAGATACAAGTAAATAAAATCAGAAACAAAAAAAAGAGACATTACAACTGATACCACAGAAATACAAAGAATCATTAGAGACTATTATGACCAGCTGTACTTTAACAAATTGAAAAACTTAGAGGATGGATAAATTCCTGTCACATACAACCTATGAAGAATGAACCAGGAAGAAACAAAAAAATAGTAACAATTAATTGTTTTATTAATGATTATTACTAATTATTATTCAGAACAGAATAATTAGTACTTTATCAAAAACAAAGGAAATCAGTATATCAACCAAAGAGGTAAAAGATCTCTACAAAGAAAACTGCAGGAGGGGGAGACTCAAGATGGCGCTGTGAGAACAACCCAGGATTGGAGTTCTCATTGTGTCCGCGGAGAGGTGAGTCTGAGCTACATTTCCAGACTGATCTTTGTTGCCCACGGAACAGGGAAATTCCCAAGTGAAGAGGAGACACAGAACGCCAGGCAGAAACGCCGCCTGGCGAAGCCGGCAGCCGGGGTGGTGGCGGCCGGCCCTACCCAGCGCTCCCCACAGGGCACGCTTGCCCGGGTGCCCCGTTGAACCAGCAACCGGAGACGTGAGAGGGCTGGACTTGAGACTGAGCTAGACTTGGACAGTGGGCCAGCCCAGGGGATTGCTGGGATAGAGCGTTAGGGGGGGCCCAGTGGGACGAACAGAACCGCGATTTCAAACAAGCCCCGTGCAGACTGCCCGAGACGCTCTGAGGGGGAGGGGCAGCCACCATTACCAAGGCAACCCGCCCCAACTGAGATACACGCCCATTGCTGACGCAGCCAGCCGTTGCCGAGGCAACCCGTCCCTACTGAGATACACGCCCACTGCTGACGCAGCCTGCCATTGCCAAGGCAACCCGCTACAACAGAGAGACTCTGCCGCAGGGCGTGGCGGAGAACAGCAGAACAGCAGAATCAGGGCGAGCCTCACAACAGCAGGGCGGAGCCTCGGCAGGCAAACAGGGGCTAGTCTGCGTCCTAGCTGGGCAGGACCTCAACGGACATCCAAAAATAAAGCCCAAACCCCTCAACACAGAGCATTTGAGAAAAAAAAGGGTTTTTTTAATGAGCTCTGTTGCAGCAGAATCAAACATAGCAGCCTAACAGCCCTGAATGAACAACAGAGCTCACAGCTCAGCAATTAAGCTCATATAAAGTACAAACGGTCTCCTCAAGCAGCTCCCTGACCCCTCTATATCCAAAAGACTGACATCTGGCAGGTATCATCCTGGGACAAAGATACCAGAAAAAGAAACTGGTAGCATCCCTCGCTGTGCCACAGCTGCTAGAGGTGCACCCCAGACAAGCAGGGTCTGGAGCGGACCTCAGCAGTCGTACAGCGAACGGACTAGACTGGTAAAAGGAAAACCAAGCAACGGAAATACTTCATCATCCACATTCTGGGTGTCCACTCAGAGACCCACTCGAAAACTCAGCAACTACACAGACGACCAGCGGACAAATCCACAAACATGGGAAGAAACCAGCGCAAAAAGGAGGGAAACACCCGAAACCAGAACACCTCGCCTCCTAGAAAGGACCAAAACTCCTCACCAGCAAGGGAACAAAGCTGGACAGAGAATGACTGTGACGAAATGACAGAATTAGACTTCAGAAGATGGATAATGAGAAACTTTTGTGAGCTAAAAGATCATGTATTAAATCAATGCAAAGAAACTAAGAACCTTGAAAAAAGATTTGAAAAAAGATTCGAGGAAATGATAACAAGAATGGATAACTTAGAGAGGAATATGAATGAATTAAAGGAGCTGAAAAACACAATACAAGAACTTCGCGAAGCATGCACAAGTTTCAATAGCCGAATTGACCAAGCAGAAGAAAGAATATCTGAAGTCGAAGACCAACTCAATGAAATAAAACGAGAAACCATGATTAGAGAAAAAAGCGCAAAAAGGAATGAACAAAGTCTCCAAGAAATGTGGGACTATATGAAGAGACCTAACCTACGTTTGATAGGTGTACCAGAAGGAGACGAAGAGAATGAATCCAAGCTGGAAAATACTCTTCAGGACATCATCCAGGAAAATTTCCCCCACCTAGCAAGACAGGCCAACACTCAATTGCAGGAAATACAGAGAACACCACAAAGATATTCCACAAGAAGAACAACCCCAAGGCACATAATCGTCAGATTCAACAGGGTTGAAATAAAGGAGAGAATACTAAGGGCAGCCAGAGAGAAAGGTCGGGTCACCCACAAAGGGAAGCCCATCAGACTCACAGCAGATCTCTCGGCAGAAACTCTACAAGCCAGAAGAGAGTGGGGGCCAATATTCAACATTCTTAAAGAAAAGAATTTTCAACCCAGAATTTCATATCCAGCCAAACTGAGCTTCAGAAGTGAAGGAAAAATAAAATCCTTGGCGAACAAGCAAGTACTCAGAGATTTTGTCACCACCAGGCCTGCTTTACAAGAGCTCCTAAAAGAGGCACTACACATAGAAAGGATCAACCAGTACCAGCCATTCCAAAATCACACTGAATGCTAAAGAGCATCAACATAATGAAGAATCTACAACAACTAATAGGCAAAACAGCCACTTAGCATCAAAATGGCAGTATCAAATTCACACATAACAATATTAACCCTAAATGTAAATGGACTAAATGCACCAATCAAAAGACACAGGATGGCAAATTGGATAAAAATCCAAAACCCATCAGTGTGCTGTATACAGGAAACCCATCTCACATGCAAGGATACACAAAGGCTCAAAATAAAAGGATGGAGGAAGATTTACCAAGCAAATGGAAAGCAAAAAAAAGCAGGAGTTGCAATTCTCATCTCTGATAAAATAGACTTTAAAGCAACAAAGATCAAAAGAGACAAAGAAGGCCATTACATAATGGTGAAAGGATCGATACAACAAGAAGAGCTAACGATCCTAAACATATATGGACCCAATGCAGGAGCACCCAGATACATAAGGCAAGTTCTTAATGACTTACAAAAGGACTTAGACTCCCACACAATAATAGTGGGAGACTTTAACACTCCACTGTCAATACTAGACAGATCAACCAGACAGAAAATCAACAAGGATATCCAGGGCTTGAACTCAGACCTGGAGCAAGCAAACCTGATAGACATTTACAGAACTCTCCACCCCAAATCCACAGAATACACATTCTTCTCAGTACCACATCACACCTACTCTAAAATTGACCACATAATTGGAAGTAAAGCACTGCTCAACAAATGCAAAACAACTGAAATCATAACAAACAGCCTCTCAGACCATAGTGTAATCAAGTTAGAACTCAGAATTCAGAAACCAACCCAGAACCGCACAGCGTCATGGAAACTGAACAACTGGCTCTTGAATGTTGACTGGGTAAACAATGAAATGAAGACAGAAATAAAGAAGTTCTTCAAAACCAATGAGAACGAAGACACAACGTGCCAGAACCTCTGGGACACATTTAAAGCAGTCTCTAGAGGAAAGTATATAGCAATAAGTGCCCATTTGAGGAGAATGGAGAGATCCAAAATTGACACCCTATCGTCAAAATTGAAAGAGCTAGAGGAGCAAGATCAAAAAAACTCAAAACCCAGCAGAAGACAAGAAATAACTAAGATCAGAGCTGAGCTGAAGGAGATTGAGACACGAAAAACCCTTCAAAAAATCAATAAATCCAAGAGCTGGTTTTTTGAAAAGATCAACAAAATAGACAGACCACTAGCCAGATTGATTAAAAATAAAAGGGAGAACAACCAAATAGATGCAATAAAAAATGATAAAGGGGAAATCACCACAGATTCCACAGAAATTCAAACCATCATCAGAGAATATTACAAACAACTCTATGCGCATAAACTGGTAAACCTGGAAGAAATGGATAAATTCCTGGACTCCTGTGTCCTCCCAAGCCTAAACCAGGAGGAAGCTGAAACTATGAATAGACCAATAACAAGGTCTGAAGTTGAGGCAGCAATTAAGAGCCTACCACACAAAAAAAGCCCAGGTCCAGACGGGTTCACAGCCGAATTCTACCAGACACACAAGGAGGAGCTGGTACCATACCTTCTAAAACTATTTCAAACAATCCAAAAAGAGGGAATCCTTCCAAAATCATTTTATGAGACCAACATCATTTTGATACCAAAACCCGGCAGAGACCCAACGAGAAAAGAAAACTTCAGGCCAATATCCATGATGAACATAGATGCAAAAATCCTCAATAAAATATTGGCAAGCCGATTGCAACAGCAAATCAAAAAACTTATTCATCATGATCAAGTAGGATTCATCCCGGGGATGCAAGGCTGGTTCAACATACGCAAGTCTATCAACGTAATTCACCACATAAACAGAACCAAAAACAAAAACCACATGATTATCTCAATTGATGCAGAGAAGGCGTTCGACAAAATTCAACAGCCCTTTATGCTAAAAACCCTCAATAAACTCGGTATCGAAGGCACGTATCTCAAAGTAATAAAAGCTATTTATGACAAACCAACAGCCAATATCATACTGAATGGGCAAAAACTGGAAGCATTCCCTTTGAAATCTGGCACTAGACAAGGATGCCCTCTTTCACCACTCCTATTCAGTATAGTACTGGAAGTTCTAGCCAGAGCAATCAGGCAAGAAAAAGAAATAAAGGGTATTCAAATAGGAAAGGTGGAAGCCAAATTGTCTCTATTTGCAGACGACATGATAGTATACCTAGAAGACCCCATTGCCTCAGCCCAAAAACTCCTGAAACTGATAAGCAACTTCAGCAAAGTCTCAGGATATAAAATCAATGTGCAAAAATCACAAGCATTCATCTACACCAATAACAGACTTAAAGAAAGCCAAATCAAGAACGAACTGCCATTCACAATTGCTACAAAAAGAATGAAATACCTTGGAATACAACTCACAAGGAACGTAAGAGACCTCTTCAAGGAGAACTACAAACCACTGCTCAACGAAATCAGAGAGGATACAAACAGATGGAGAAACATTCCATGTTCATGGTTAGGAAGAATTAATATTGTGAAAATGGCTATACTGCCCAAAGTAATTTACAGAATCAATGCTATCCCCATCAAGCTACCATTGACTTTCTTCACAGAACTGGAAAAAACCACCATGAACTTCATATGGAACCAAAAGAGAGCCCACATAGCCAAGTCAATTCTAAGCAAAAAGAACACAGCGGGGGGCATCACACTACCGGATTTCAAACTATACTACAAGGCTACAGTAATCAAAACAGCATGGTACTGGTACCAAAACAGAGATATAGACCAATGGAACAAAACAGAGGTACCGGAGGCAACACAACATACATACAACTATACAATCTTTGATAAACCTGACAAAAACAAGCAATGGGGAAAGGACTCCATGTTTAACAAATGGTGTTGGGAAAACTGGCTAGCCATGTGCAGAAAGCAGAAACTGGACCCCTTCCTGACACCTTACACTAAAATTAACTCCAGATGGATTAAAGACTTAAACATAAGATCTGGCACCATAAAAACCCTAGAAGGAAATCTAGGCAAAACTATCCAGGACATAGGAGTAGGCAAGGACTTCATGAACAAAACACCAAGAGCATTGGCAACAAAAGCCAAAATAGACAAATGGGACCTAATGAAACTCCGCAGCTTCTGCAAGGCAAAGGAAACAGTCACTAGAGTGGATCGGCAACCAACAGAATGGGAAAAAATTTTTGCAGTCTACCCATCTGACAAAGGGCTGATATCCAGAATTTACAAAGAACTCAAACAGATTTACAGGAAAAAAACAAACAAGCCCATTCAAAAGTGGGCAAAGGATATGAACAGATACTTTACGAAAGAAGACATATATGAGGCCAACAATCATGTGAAAAAATGCTCATCGTCACTGGTCATCAGAGAGATGCAAATCAAAACCACATTGAGATACCATCTCACGCCAGTCAGAATGGCGATCATTAAAAAATCTGGAGACAACAGACGCTGGAGAGGATGTGTAGAAAAAGGAACACTTTTACACTGTTGGTGGGAGTGTAAATTAGTTCAACCATTGTGGAAGACAGTGTGGCGATTCCTCAAGGCCTTAGAAATAGAAATTCCATCTGACCCAGCAATCCCATTACTGGGTATATATCCAAAAGACTATAAATCGTTCTACTATAAGGACACATGTACACGAATGTTCATTGCAGCACTGTTTACAATAGCAAAGACCTGGAATCAACCCAAATGCCCATTGAAAATAGACTGGATTGGAAAAATGTGGCACATATACACCATGGAATATTATGCAGCAATCAGAAATGATGAGTTTGTGTCATTTGTAGGGACATGGATGAATCTGGAGAACATCATCCTCAGCAAACTGACACAAGAACAGAAAATGAAACACCGCATATTCTCACTCATAGGTGGGTGATGAAAAATGAGAACACACGGACACAGAAAGGGGAGCACTAAACACTGGGGTCTATTGGGGGGAAAAGGGGAGGGCCAGTGGGAGGGGGAGGTGGGGAGGGATTGCCTGGGGAGAAATGCCAATTGTGGGTGAAGGCGAGAAGAAAAGCAAAGCACACTGCCAAGTGTGTACCTACGCAACTGTCTTGCATGCTGTGCTCATGTACCCCAAAACCTAAAATCCAATTAAAAAATAACAATAAATAAAAATAAAAAAGAAAACTGCAAAACACTGATGAAAGAAATCATAGATAATACAAATAAATGAAAACACATCCTATGCTTATGTATAGGTGGAATCAATATTGTGAAAATGACCATACTGCCCAAAGCAATCTACAGATTCAATGCAGTTCCCATGAAAATACCATCATCATTCTTCAAAGAATTAGAAAAAATAATCCTAAAATTCATATGGAACCAAAAAAGAGCCCACATAGCCAAAGCACAAATCTGGAAGCAGCATCACATTATCCAACTTCAAATTATACTACAGGCTATTGTTACCAAACCAGCATGGTAGTGGTATGAAAATAGGCATGTAGACTGATGGAACAGAATAGAGAACCCAGAAATAAAGCCAAATATGGTAAGTATTGATCCTCAACAAAGCATACAAAAACATAAAATGAGGGAAAGGCACCCTATTCAACAAATGGTGCTGAGAAAACCGGCAAGTCACAAGTAGAAGAATGACACTGGACCCTAATCTCTTACATTATATAAAAATCACCTCAAATGGATCAAAGACTTAAATCTAAGGCCTAAAACCATAAAAATTCTAGAAGATAACATTGGAAAAATTATTCTAGACATTGGCTTAGGTAAAGAATCCATGACTAAGACCCCAAAAGCAAATGTAATAAAAACAAAAATAAATAAATGGGACCTAATTAAACTAGAAAGCATCTTCACAGCAAAAGAAATAATCAGCAAATAGACAACCCACAGAGTGAGAGAAAATATTCACAAAGTATGCATCTGACAAAGGTACGTCTGATATCTTTGTCAAAGGACTAATATACAGAGTCTACAAGGAACTCAAATCATCAAGAAAAAAACATATCCCATCAAAAAATGGACAAAGGACATATAGACAATATTCAGAAGAAGATATACAAACGGCCACCAAACATGAAAAAATGCTCAACTTCACATTGGGATCAGGGAAATGCAAATCAAAGCCACAATGAGATACCACCTTACTGTGCAAGATGACCATAATTAAAAAGTCAAAAGACAATAAATGTTGGTATGTATGTGGTGAAAAGAGAATATTTTTACACTGCTGGTGGAATGTAAACCAGTACAACCATTATAGAAGACAGTATATAGATTCCTTAAATAACAAAATGCAGAACTACCATTCAATCCAGTAATCCCTCTACTGAATATTTAACAAAAGGAAAATGTCATTATATGAAAAAGACACATGCATATGTATGTTTGCAGCAGCACAATTTGCAATTGCAAAGATATGGAACCAACCTAAGTGCTCATCAGACAACAAGTAAATAAAGAAAATATGGTATATATTGACCATGGAATACTACTCAACCATAAAAAGAAATGAAATAATGTCTTTTGCAGCAACTTAGGTGGAGTCAGAAGCCATTATTCTAAATGAAATAACTCAGGAATGGAAAATCAATATTGTATGTATTCACTTATAAGTGGGAGCTAAGCTATGAGGATGCAAAGGCATGAGAATGATATAATGGACTCTGGGGACTTAGTGGGGAAGGTTGGAAAGGGGATAAGGGATAAAAGACTACATATTTGATACAGTATACATTGCTTGGGTGACAGGTGTACCAAAATCTCAGAAATCACCACCAAAGAGCCTATCCATTTAACCAAACACCAAATAAAAATTAAAATTAATTATTTTTTAAAAAGCAAATACAAAAAATAAATCAGTATATCGAAGGGATACCTACATTTTCATGTTTATTGTAGCACTATTCACAATAACCAAGATATGCAATCAACCTAAGTGTCTATCCGCAGAAGGATGGATAAAGAAAATGTGGTGTATATATATGCAGTGGAATACTACTCAGCCATAAAAAAGAATGATATACTATTATTTGCAGTAACATGGATGGAAATGGAGATCATTATGTTAAGTGAAATAAGCCAGGCACATAGACAGAAATGGAATAGAAAACCCAGAAATAAATTCACATAAAGAAAAATATTGCATGCACTCATTCATATGTGGTAGCTAAAAAAGTTTATCTCTTAGAGGTAGAGAGTAGAATGATGGTTACCAGAAACTGGGAATGGTGTGTGGCAGTGAGAGGGATGAAGAGAGGTTGGTTAATGAATACAAATACACAGTAAGGTAGAAGGAATAAGTTCTAGTGTTGGATAGCACAGTAAGGTGACTATAGTTAATAATAATTTATTATTTCAAAATTGCTAGAAAAGTTGAAATGTTCCCAACACAAAGAAATGATAAATGTTTGAGGTGATGGGTACCCTAAATATCCCAATTTGATTGTTATACATTGTATGCATGTATCAAAATACCACATGTACTCCATAAGTATGTACAGTTATTAATCAATAAAAATAGGAAAAATAAACATTTTTGGTATGATAAAAAGCCAACTGGAATTTACATACACCAAAAATGCACTAGTTTGTGTTGTTGAGGAAACATTTATTTTAAAAAACAGTTTTCACAAATCAGTAAGAAAAGGACCAATAATGCTTTTTAAAATGTGCAAAATATATAAACAGTTCATAGAAAATACAAATGATTCTTAAACTTATAAAACGATGCTCAATATCACTCATGATAAAAAACACATACTAAACAAGATGCCCTTCCACTCCGTTAGATTACTAAGTGTTTGATATACATTGTAGTGGAAAGGGTATAGAGAAATAGGCACACTTCCATACTGCTGCTAGGAGTCTACAATTTCTATGGAGAACAATCTACACATATGCATATGCTTTTAACATAAATATTCCTCTTCTGGAAATTATCCTGCAGATACACTCACACAAAATCATCTGTATTATTTGTAATAGGAAAAGTTAGGAATAGTCTAAATGTTTACATATAGTAGACTAATTAAGTAAATCATGGTACATCTATAAGGTAGAACATGAAGCTAATTAAAAAGAAATAGCTACTTCTAGAAATAGCTATTTCTACTTCTAGAAATAGCTCTCTGCATATAAATATTGAGCAACCTCCAAATGAAATGTCAGGAGAACAAAGCAAGGTACAGAATAAAATGTAAAGCTATCAATTAAAAATAAAAAAGATTATACTGTCTTAAAGGATACATAAGACACTGATAACAGTGCTTGTCTCTGTGGAGGGTAACCCAGTGGTGGCCTAGAGCAAGGAAGAAGAAGGAAATTTACATTTCACCACATACTTTTTGTGAGTTGTGTTCCACTTGTGCATATTACCTCAAAACTAAAAATTTGTAAAGCTTTTTAAAATACAATTCCTTTTCTCTGACTTATGTATCTTCTCAATTCTCAACAAATATACACTTAGTGCTGTTCTTCCAAAGAGGGTGTCATGTTTGTGGATATTCTTGGTTTGTTCCAGGGACAGGGAAGATAAATTTAGCCCTTAAGGGTATCAGTGTTTCAATTTTCAGTGTGATTATGGTCTGTCTGAGAAAATAAAAATAGACAACACTAACTCTTTTTAAAAAGCCCTTTAAATCATTTTTGTTCTTAAGCAAATCCGTTGTTAAACATCAAAGGTTTTTCTTTACCTTTGTGTCCAAAGATAAACTGTTTTTCAAAGGCACTTCTTATTTCACCAAAAACAAAATGAAAATAACATTCTCAAGGTTTTATGGGATATAGCTGCATCAGGGTAGGAAGGGGATGTCTTCTTCAAACAAAAGAAACATTTTGTTCATGTTTTGTTTGACTCCCTTTCCTCTTTAGAACTGCTATGCCAAGTTTCAACCTGAAAAGATGTGTCTGTAATGGATGTGCTGACAGACCTTTATCTAAAGAAATAGGAATGTAATACAATCACTCTTAGCCAGGTGTGTTGAATACTTTTCATTATTTTAAAGTCTCTACAAGCATTTCTTTAAAAACAAAACAAAACAAAAACAACCTATGCCCTTAGTGACACTAATGAAGTCTCATATTAGAGACTACCAAACTATACTATTTGGCCACATCGATTTGACATTAATGAGATGTAAATGAGTGTATTTAACCCATCTTGATAAACCCACTTTAAGCACAACATCATTAAGGATGGGGAGGGGGAAATGTTCAGGAAATACATGCATCTCACTTCTTTGTATTTCTCAGACCTCCTTTCCTCTTCAGAACTTTGTGTCCAAATTGGTTGTCCACTGGAAAGAATCCAAGCTATAAAGCCAGCTTTGGGTATTTTACCGATGTTGAAAATTTTGAGATACCCTAAAAATGGTTGACATATTGCATTACCTACTAAAATAGATTCCCTGTGATTAGTTTTGTTGCTTCTACTGAAAAAGTACTTTTTAGAAATAAGACTAAGTTTTTATTACAACACAATATCTTCCACTCCTCCACCTCCACTTTCTTAAAAGTAATAGAGAAGTCTTGTCAGGGGTTTATTTCTCTTTTCTAACCACCATTTTCCTAAGTTGCAGCTCTAACTTTTCCATTTTATTGGGATTTATTCAATATATTGAGCCATTTCCCAACTAGCCAGACAATATAGTGTTCACACCACCCACAGCCATCTAGTCAGCTCATGTCACCTCCGATCTTAGAGCCCTCAAACTGTACCCTATCTTCATCAGAGTAAAAAAGCTGAGTCTTACGGATGTCCCACAAGTCCCTTCTTATGTTCAGACCTCATCTCTACTGAGGCAGGAGAATAGGGTCTGGAGGAGGGACCCTAAGGCCAATTCATGCTGACTTCCTAGAACTAAATCAAAAGGAAAACCCCAACTTTCCATGCCCAAGTCACAAAAGGATCAGAGGCTACTCCCTTTACAACTCCCCCCACCACCGCACTTCCTTTGTCAGAAGAAAAATGGAGAGCACCTCTGATTTGTCCCCTCCCACCACCAATCAGGCTGGTCACAAGCCTAGTCTTCATCTGCATAGGGGTGTAACTTTGTAACCACTTCAGCCTCTGATTGATCACAGAAGGCAACCAATCAGACTGGTCACAGGCCACTACTTCATTTACATAGGGTGTAACCAAGTAACAAATGGAAAACCTCTAGATGGTATTTAAACGCCAGAAAATTCTGTAACCAGTGCTCTTGAGCTGCTTGCCCGAGTCCACCCTCATTCTGTGGAGTATGCTTTCATGTCAATAAATCTGTGCTTCCATTGCTTCATTCTTTCAGTGCTTTGTGTGTGTTTTGTCCAATTCTTTGTTCAAAATGCCAAGAGCCTGGATGACTACTAGTCAAGACTCTCCACTGGTAACATCTGCCACTCCTCTTCTCTGCTCCAGTCACTCTGGCCTCTTTGCTGAAGTGCAATATTCCCACCTCAGTATCTTGGTACTAACTGTTCCTTCTGCCTGGCACACTCTTACCCAGAGCAAACAGTACACTTTCATTTTTGTTGAAAATGTTCATTATTTGGATGATGCCCAAACCACTTGAAGCCCAAACCTCACCATTAAACATTGTATCTATGTAACAAACCCACGCAAGTACCCCACAGATTTAACATTTAAAAAAAAAATCTAAACAAAGAAACAAAATTCACTTCTCAAGGAAGCACTCCTTGACCGCCTTAATAGTTTTTTTTTTTTTTTTAATTGAGACAGAGTCTTGCTCCCTTGCCCAGGCTGGAGTACAGTGATGCAATCTCAGCTCACTGCAGCCTCTGCCTCTCAAGTTCAAGGACTTTTCATGCTTCAGCCTCCCAAGTATCTAGCCACACACCACCAAACCTAGCTAACTTTTGTATTTTTAGTAGAGATGGTGCTTTCCCATCTTGGCCAGGCTGGTCTTGAACTCCTTTAGTCACATGATCTGACCACCCTATTTAAAATTGAAACAACTCCCTAACCCTACCAATCATTTTCCAACTTTTTTGCTTTATTTTTTGCATAGAATATATCACCTCCAAGCATGCCATAAAATTAATTTGTCCATTTGGTTCATTGTCCCAATTTCTAGTCTAGAATGGAAATTCCATGAAGGCAGGGATATTATTCACCTGTTTTGTTCACTGCTATATCCCCAGTATCTAGAACAGTGTGGAGTGCATGGCAGGTGTCAGGGCTGCTGCACAGAACCAGGCTGACACAACCCCACAGAACGCCATTCCCATGGTCTTGGAGTGGTACAATAAGGAGGCCCTGTCGAGGAACAAAGTGTTTGTTAACTATCTACTTTATGATCTCTAATCTAACAACTTTCACAAATGGTTTAAGAAGCCCGTGAAACTTTATTTTTGCCTTTTTGTTTTCATAGTTTGATTTTATTACATAGAGAGCTGGTGTCAGACATTGCACAAAGAGACAATTACGTGATACTATCAAAGCAGAAATACCCATGTATTTCACCTAAATCTCTAAGAATCCTCTAAAATCATGAGACCTGACAGATCTATTTTTTTCTGCTGGGCCCCTAAAAATCATATTAATGAATTATCACTCAAACTAAACACTCTTTTATAGTTGCCCCAAGTTTTCAATTTTCTCATCAAAATGAAAGAAATGTAAAAGTAGTTCTTCAAACAGATTCTACAGGTAAATTAACTGATAATTAGGAAAGAATCTAAATTGCTAAACCTTCATACATTCCATAAATACAAACCAACGAGAAGTTGGCAACTAAGTTCTTTTCTCTTTTTTCCTGATCTTTTAGAAATGAGTTTCAGATTCTTCAAATGATCATTCATTCCAAGCACTACAATTACTTGGAAGAATATTCTTTTGAATATAATGTATTACAATAAACCTCAAATTGATAGGTTCCTTGTTGCAGCTGCCAAACCGTAGGTAGGCCATTTGTTTTTCTTTTGCTTTGCCTAATTCACATAGATTTGACAACACAATGGTTGTTACTGCAGTGAAGCAACACAGCCTGAGAGAGGCTATTCTTGGCAAGCTAAGAGCTGAATAGGATTACAAATGCTACTTTACACTATAGCTTTTACAATTTACAGTGGAACACTAAAATTTTGAAAGATGAGAATTATGCCAACTCTCTTAGACATACTTGCATATGCTTTTCACACACACACACTTTTTAATATATGCTCTAAATCTTATGCTTCTATAATTATATTCCTAATAATTCCAGCCACCACAATGCTGAAAGCAAAGCAGGAATTCAAAATAAATATTCGTAGACCAGTGTATCACTGGGTTGACAAAAGGACTTAAGATTATCAAGTACAAGGAAAGAAGCTACAGTAAAACACACTAACTTTTTTAAATTACAGTTTTTATGTTGGGATCATTGTAGATTCACAGTGAGCAATAGGAAAGAATGATCCTATGTAACAGAGAGATCCTATGTAACCTCTCCCCAGTTTCCCCCAATGCAGCATCTTACAAAACTGCAGTGCTACATCAGAAGCAGGATACTGCCATCGAGACAGTCAAGACAGAGTATCTCCATCACCACAAGGATCGGTCCTGTTGCTTTTACAATTATGCCCACCCATCCCTCTACTCCCACCCCCACCCAAACTCCTTAAATCCTGGCAACCACTAATCTGTTATTTATTTCTATAATTCTGTCATTTAAAAAATGTTATATCAATAAAGATGTGGTATATAACCTTTAAATTTATTTTTTTCTCAGTGGAATTCCCTAGAGATTCATCCAGGTCATTGCCTATATCAATAATCTTTTCCTCTTTATTGCTGAGTAGTAGTATTCCATAATATGGATATATCATAGTTGCTTAACCATTCACCCATTTAAGGACAGCTGGGTTGCTTCCATTTTGGCTATTACAAATAAAGCTGTTATAAACATTAATGTAAGCCTTTTATCATTAGACAACGTCTCTCTGTTTCCGGTAATTTTCTTTCATCACAGCCAGGTGCAGTGGCTCACGCCTGTAATTCCGGCACTTTGGAAAGCGAAGTTGGGTGGATCACAAGGTCAGGAGTTCGAGACTAGCCTGATCAACATGGGGAAACCCCATCTCTATTAAAAATACAAAAATTAGCCAGGTGTGCTGATGCGCACCAGTAATCCTAGCTACTAAGGAGGCTGAGGCAGGAGAATCGCTTGAACTCAGGAGGTGGAGGTTGCAGTGAGCCAAGATCATGCCACAGCACTCCAGCCTGGGTGACAGAGTGAGACTCCATCTCAAAAAAAAAAAAAAAAAAGAAATCAAATTTTCTTTCATCTGAAGTCTACTTTATCTGATATTAATATATCAGCTTTCCTTTGATTGATCTTTGCATGATACCGTCTATCCTCATTATTTATGGATTCCATATTTTCTAATTTGCCTATGCACTCAAATTCATTTGTAACCCCAAAATCATACTTGCAGTGCTCTTCAATCATCTGTGCACATGCACAGTGCAGCAAAAAATTTGGGTCACCCCATATACATGTTCCTAGCCAAAGTCAAACAAGTAAATATTTTGCCTTCTTGTTTTAGCTCTCATGCTGTAAACAACTGTTCTCACGGTTTATTTAGTGCCACGGTTTTCATGTTTGTGCTTTTTGTTGGTGATTTCACTGTTTAAAATGGTATCAAGCATAGTACTAAAGCACTATTATTCCTGAGCAAATGAAAGCTGTGACGCACCTTACAGAGAAAACGTGTGTTCGATAAGCTTTGTTCAGATATGAGTTCTAGTGATATTGGCCACGAGTTCAAAGTTAATCAATCAATAATATGTACTCAATAAGGTGTCTTTAAACCGAACACATAAAATACGATTATTTATTGGCCAGTTAAGAAAAATGTGACCAGAGGTTTGCAGGAATCTAGCTCTGTATCTCCCCTAGAAACAGCAGTTTAGTATTTGCTAATTCAGCATTCACAGTTGTTTTACAGAACATAGCTACCATGATTAATAAAAATCAACTACGTATGTTATTCTCTCCTTTCCAAACTGCCTATATGGTTATATATGAAGTAAGTTTCTTGTACATAGCATAGAGTTGGATCATGTTTTTAATCAATTCTGGCAATCTGTTTTAAACTGTTACATTTACACCATTAATATGTAATGTTATTGTTGATATAGTAGAGGTTTTCTGCCATTTTATTTCTTATTTTCTATTTTTCTTCTCTGTTTTTTTGTCTCTAGGCTTTTTTTCCTCCCATCTTTCTGTGGGTTACTTAAGCATCTTTTAGAAATGTGTTTTGATTTATCTATAGTGTTTTTAAGTATATCTCTTTGCATGGCTTTTTTAGTGGCTGCTCCAGGTATTATACATATAACATACCTAACATCACAGTCTGCTAGGCATACATACATAACAGCAAAGTCCACTAGTGTTATCATTTTACCATTCCCACTACATTTAAAATATAGAGACCTTACCTCCTATTACATCCCATTGCCCTTTTACACTTACAATAGACTTTTTCTACAAACCTTTACAACCACATTAAACAGTTGATATGGTTTGGCTCTGTGTCCCCACCCAAATCTCATGTCGAATTGTAATCCCTGTCAGCAGAGGGTCCTAGTGGGAGGTGACTGGATCATAGGGGTAGATTTCCCCCTTGCTATTCTCGTGAAATGAGTTATTTCTCACAAGATCTGATGGTTTAAGTGTGTGTGACACTTTCCTCTTCACTCTCTCTCTCTCCTGCTCTGCCATGGTAGAGATGTGCTTGCTGCCTCTTGCAGAAAATTTTTTAGTTTCCTGCAGCCTCCCAGTCTTGCTTCTGTACAGCCCATAAAACTGAGTAAATTAAACCTCTTTTCTTCATAAATTACCCAGTCTCAGGTAGTTCTTCATAGCAGTATGAAAACAAACTAATACAACAGTGGAACAATTTTCACCTTACCTATTAAACATAATAAAGAAAACTCAAGAGGAAAGAAAAGTTAATGTATTCACCAATATATTTGTTTGCCATGTTCTTTCTTTCCTTCCTAATGTTACATAGTTCCTTTTTTATCATTTCATTTCTGTTTAGAGAACTTATTTTAGCCATTCCTTTAGGATAGGTCTGCTTGAGTATGTTTTCTTTTATCAGAGAATGTCTTGATTTCTTCTTCTTTTCTGCAGAATACGTTTTCTGGGTATAAGGTTCTAGGCTGACAGCTATTTTCTTTCAGCATCTAAAAAGTATTGTGCCACTCCTTTCCGGACTTCATGATTTCTGACGAAAAATACACTTTCATTCAAATTGGTTATTCTTTGCAAGTAAAGTGTCCATTTTCTCTGGCTGTGTTCAAGATTTTGCTCTTTGTCTTTAGTTTTTAGAAGTTTAATTACAATGTCTGTTGGTATAAATCTCTTTGGGTTCATCCTATTAGAGGTTCACTCAGCTTCATGAATCTATAGGTTTTCGTACCAAATTTGGAATGCTTTTGGCTATTATTTCTTTGAGTGCTTTTTCAACCATGATCTCTTTTTCCTTTCCTTTTCTGACAATGATGACATGAATATTAGATATTTTCTTATACAGGGTGAGTGTCACTTATCCAAAAATGTTTGGGACCAGAAATGTTTCAGATTTTGGACTTTTCCTGATTTGGTAATATTTTCATTATACTTACTGGTTCGGTATCTCTAATCTGAAAATCCAAAATCTGAAATGCTATAATGAGCATTTTTTTGAACATTATGTCAGCACTCAAAAAGTTTCAAACGTGGAAGCATTTCAGATTTCAGATTTTCAGATGAGGATAATCAACTCACAGTACCACAGTTTCCCAAGGGTCTGTTCATTTTCTTTTACAGTATATTTTTTTCTGTTTTACAAATCAAGCTATTTCTATTGCTCTATGTTCCAGTCCACTTACTATTTCTTCTCTTCCCTCATTCTGCTGTTGAGCCCATTCACTGAGATGTTTATTTTGCTTATGGTATTTTTCAGTTATAAAATTTCCATTTGATTCTTCTTTGTATCTTCTATTTCTTTGCTGATACCTTCTATTTCTTTTCTGGGGATCTCTACATTATCATTTGGTTCAAGCATGCTTGTAATTGCTTGTTAAAGCATTTTTATCTGACTGCTTTAAAATCGGTTTCAGATAATTCTAAAATCTCTGTGATCTTCGTGTTGGCATCTATTGATTTTCTTTTTCATTGAGTTTGATATTTTCTAGTTCTTCTTATGACAAGTAATTTTCAACTGAAACCCAGACATTTTCATATTATGTAATGAGACTCCACATCCATTTAAACCTTCTATTTTAGTTGGCTTTCTCTGACACTACTGCAGGGGCAATAGAAGGTGGAAGGTGTCACTGCCTCATCAATGACAGATAGAGGTGCAAGTCCAGGTTCCCTAGTTGGCCTTCATTGACACTCAAGGAGGGGGAGGGGTCTCCTCATATATTCTGAGAGTGGAAGTTGTAGATTCTCCATGTGGTATCCACTGACCCTGTGGTAGGATAGCCTCATTACTTCTGGGAAATAGTAAAATTCCACTAGATCTCCTCTGACATCATGCCAGCAGGGCAAGGGAAAGGTGCATTATTGTCAATTAGGCCACAAGTCCAAGCCCCCCACATGTTCTCTACTGACACCACAGGGGGGAATGTGGCAGGGTGGTAGGAGGCTCATTACTGGCTGATGGGAAGGAAAGTACCTCTACTTGCTCTTCTCTGACCCCACCCTGGCAGGGATGTTCATATACCTCATTGCAGCCTTATTAGAGTAGACATCTAAGATACCCACCCAGTCTTTGCTGAATACATAAGGGTGGGCCACAATTTTTTCTGTGTTTGTCTGGAATAGAGTGGTTACTTTTGAAAAGTTTTGTCTTGCTATATTATCCCTTTATGTATCCTTTGGTTAGAGAAAACAGGCTTTTGTTGGAGATAGTTTTGTGTATGTCTGTACCATTGGCATCTCCAAGTTACCCACTTCTTCAGCTCTAAGTCTGAGATATACAAAGCAAAAAGAAAAACCCAGAGAATTCAGCAACATGTCGTTCCTCAGGTCCCAAGATCTCTGGCTGGTCTGCCTTATTCTTTCCACCTTTCAGAGTCTTCTTATATTTGTTTCGTTTATATAATGCCAAGGGCTTTTCGTTGTATTTAGGAGACAAATAGGAAAAACTACATTTACTCCATCTTGCCAGAAATGGAAACTCTCCAACATGTTAATTTTTAGCAACACACTGAGTAAAATACAAATTTTCACAAAGCAAACATGAGTGTTAATATTTCCTTTCTACATGTTTCATTTTTTCCTGAAAATGGTCTCCTCTGTGAATGCTTTTCTGAGCTACCTGAGTCAAAATAAATTACTCTCTTCTTCATATGCCCACAAGCATATCATTTACTTTTCTGTAATGCTTTATAATCACCCAATGAGCTCATCTGTGGTCATGTAATAAAACAAATTGAAGATGAGAACCACGTCGTAGTCATGTTTAGATTCTCAACATCTAAATGTCTGACTGCAGACATTTATTAAGATAATTCGCACAGTGTGGGGCAAACAATGGATATCCAATAAATATTTGTTGACTGAATAAATGAACAAATGAATATTTACTCAGCAGTTATCCATATGTTCTAGAACTCAATAAGGATTTGTCTAACTGAACTAAATTGTTTCAACATCTGTCAGTCCAATCAATCCAAACTTATTGCTTCCCATGAGGAAAAGGGAAGCTCACAAAGTATATTCAGAGTGTGAGTATTGCAGATTAGTACTTTTCCCCAATTAATACTTAATCATTAGCAACTATTTTTTTATTTATGCCCAGAACTGTCCATCCTACAAAAGAAGTAAAAGTCAGTATCCCTGCCCTCAGAAGTATCAAACATACTGTGGAGAATAAAAGATATGTAATAATTAAAGGGAAATAATTAGTAGTGAAATTGAGGTGTAAGAATAATAGAGAATGTAGGGATCTGGATAATTAGAAAAGCCTTCATATAAGAGGCAGGACTTCAGGCACACTTTCAAGGATAGCTAATATTTAGCTGGCAGAGAGGAGAGCAAAGAGAAGGGGATTTCAGGTCGGGAACAATATAGAAAGATACAAAGATAGAAACAAATGGCATAAGTGTGGGGATAAAGAGGTCTATTTAGAAAAAGAAAATAAGACTGGGCGTGGTGGCTCACACCTGTAATCCCAGCACTTTGGGAGGCCAAAGCAGGCAGATCATGAGAACAGGAGTTTGAGACCAGCCTGGCCAACATAGTGAAACAGTGTCTCTACTAAAAATACAAAAAATTAGCTGGGCATTGTGCCACAGACCTGTAGTCCCAGCTACAGGGGGGAAGGGAGGAGCGCGAGGCAGGAGAATTGCTTGAACCCAGGAGGCAGAGGTTGCAGTGAAGAGAGGTCACATACTGCACTCCAACCTGGGTGACAGCACAAGACTCTGTCTCAAAAGAAAAAAAAAAGAGGGGGGAGATAAACCTGAAAATCAGAGTTTGAAAATAACTTAGAATTCATAGGTACCCATTTGCCTAGCATATACTGAGAGCCTATCTTTCTAATGAAAACAAGAAAGACAAGCTAATCCAAGAGACACAGATAATAGAGAGAGAGAGATGAGCCCATAGCGTATTTGAACCCTGGAACCAGGCATGCCTAAATCCAGGTGCACCTATGAACCTACTGGTTATGAACATTATACATTCTCTCATTTCGTTTAATCCCATCTTAGTTGCATTACTTTCACTTGAAACCATATGTTCCAATTCAACATCTCCAAACTCATCACCTTCCCCTAAATCTTCTCTAACTCGGGATATCCCCCTTTCTGTTAGTGAAACCATATTGTCCCTACAATTCAGGCTAAAGAGTGTAAAATCACCTATTCATTCCCCAACATATTCAATTAGTCATTAAATCTCATCATTCTGTTCTCCTGACATCTCTTTCTTCTGTTCCTACCAATATATTGTTTATCACTTCCATTCAGGTCTTCCTTATTTCTCTCACTTAGCAACAGTATCATACATAACTAATCTCAATTATTCCTTCTCTGTGAAATCTTTTATCTGCCCTGGTCGATTTGGCTCCCTTTTTCCTTGCCTTTTCTCTCCATTTCTGCCATTCTTCACCCCAGCTCTCCTACAATCATCTTGATTCAGCTCAAGCAAGATATTTTCCAGGATACTTTTCCTTGCCTGCCCTCTATTCTCACAGGTCGTGTTGAATGTCCTCTTCTATGGTTTCCTAGGACCCTCTGCTTACCTCCTTCAAAGTACAGAGTCTGAGTTTAAATTACCCAGAGTATATCACTAGACTTAAAGCTTTTCAAGGGAATCATTGCTGTCATATGGATGATCTAGCGAGTATATAGTAAGAGCTTAAAAAATGCTCTTGAGCTGCCCAAGTGAATTGTGTTTCCTTCATTCCTGTTTCATCATCACTCAGCATGTATGTGGTACAGCAGCAGCTAGATTAATGTTGCCTGTCCAGTGAAGGACCTCCCCACCTCCAGTCTGTCTGTACTTCTATCCACACAAATGACCATTTCAGATTAATCTTGGCTCACAACCTTACCTGATGGTTAATGATTCCAATAGCATTTTCATTCGTACCTTAGGATGCCTTTACCTTTACTCCTCCCCTCCTTTCTTATTCCTCAAAGCTAATTTTGAATTTTCTCTATGCTTGCTCCAGGGTGCATAATGCCATCATCTATATTCCCAAAATCATGCCACTATAAACTAAGGCTGGCTGACCTCAGCCATATCCTCTTCATTGCTGTACAACCCTTATATTTATGCTTAGTTGACACCTATCAAATTCTCCACAGCAGCTGCTACGAAATTTTTCCACTCTCCTTAAGCCTCAAATTTCACTCCTACTCCCCCTCATGCTCAGAAAAAAGCTCTTCTCTTCTACATAAATGAAGAGACAATAGTATGACCATGCAATGCTTTGTCTTTCTTCATCCTTACCTCAAAGTTCTTCTATCCCTTTACCTACACAATCATTCTTAGCTCCCATCCCAGTGAAAGAACTGCCCATCTCCTTTCCAAGGCCAAATCCTCTGCCCATACTATACCAATTATCTAATTTTTCTCTTGTTCTTTTGCTCCTTCTCTTCACCAGATAGGAATGCTTAAACATCTTTGGACCAAAGACGTATTATTTTGTATTTCATTATTAGCTAGCATTTCTTGAACATTTACAATGTGGCAAGTGTTGCTGTAAGCATTTTACATAGATCATTTTATTTAATCTTGACAATAACCTTTGATGTTCCTGACATTATATTCCCTATTTTATGAATTAGAAAACTGATATTAGTAAAACAATACATTTGCTCAAGGTCATACAGTTTTCTTCTTCCTTATGAACTTGAACTTTTTCAAAGAATAATTTAAACTTCTTTGATTCTTCTCCATTATTGCCTTCCTCCCTTCCTTTATGTTTCTTTAGCGTGTGTCCAAGTCCTTCACTGCTCTTCCAGTCACAGACTTACAATTGAGAATTTCTGTAAAGAGATAGTGACACACACACTATACATACCCCACACACATATAATTAATATTTGTACAATATGCGTTTTTTAAGATGTTTAAAAAATGAAGTCAGCCCTTGGAAGTATATAAACACATATCAGCACTGCTCTTTTCATCTCAACTGTAATCACTTTTACAATTTTTTAAGCACAAATGGTTTACAACTATGCAAAAGAAACTCAAGATTTTCTTAAGTTTGAAAAGTGTTCAGAGCCGGGATATTTTCTGTAGTTACCTAACCTAATCCCATGGTCTGCAGCTTGGCACAGTATCCATGGTTCTCAAGAGGGATTTTATCTAAACAAGGAGGACAAGATCAGGCCCAGTAAGACACAGCATACAACAGTATCAGCTGAAACTGCTTCCCCATCAGGAAGGTCAAGGCTGACAACAGGTCAGCTGAGGAAACAAACATTTCTTCCATTGACAAGTGTTTAATCGGACATTTGGAGAATCTAATGTCATGTATGCAGATGCAAATGTTTGAGGAGTTATTTACAGTGTAGTTTGTGCCAGACAGGCTTCATTGCTAAGCCAGCACACAGTCTCCCATTATTCCGCTGGGCTCCAGTTCTAAAGATGTTTCAGGGCTCTCTGAGCCTTGTAAATTTCCACATCCAAAGGCTCATCTGTGTTTTCAAAGCAGAGTCCTTTTTTCCCTTATGAGTACATGTCAGTCCTTCCCCTGCCAATCTCTGTTATTGCCTGTCCTGGTTCAGAAATGGGTTTGGAAAAATGACTTGAGAGGTGATTACCCATTCTCTAGAAAGTTTAGCATTGATACTTCGTTTTGTTTTGTTTGAGACAGGGCTTTGCTCTGTACCCCAGGCTGGAGTGCAGTGCTGCAATCTTGGCTCACTACAGCCTCACCCTTCCAGGACTCAGGTGATCCTGCTGTCTCAGCCTCTCAAGTAGCTGGTGCTACAGGAGTGCCACACCACACCCAACCAATTATCATATTTTTTGTAGAGTCGAGGTTTTGCCATGTTGCCCGGGCTTTTGTTGAACTCCTGTACTCAAGAGATCTGACTGCCTCTCAAAGTGCTGGGATTATAGGCATGAGCCATCATGCTTTGCCAAGCACTGAAGTTTTAATAGTTTTTGAAAACTAACAAAAAGGAAATGCCAGACCCCAGATCCTTACCCCAAAATTGGATTTTAACTGATTTAGTTATTTTGAGAATTGTTTCTGCTATTCATTGACCCAGGAAAATAAAGCTTAGTAGCTCAGTTAATAGACAAGTCCACCTAATTATGCCAGCTTTAAGGATATAGTTCTTCATTAGAAGGATATACTACAAATAAACATTGAGGAATCCACTCATCTTTAAGAACTGGACCATTAATAAACTGCCTGAAAAATGCAATGCAGAAGATGCAATTATCAAAAATCGTTATAATGCCTTCACTTTATTCCCCTCCTATTGTCACATATCTTCAGCAAGAGAAATTTTTAAATGTTAAAATTTCCAAATTGAAAACACACATTAAGAATACTGCTTATGTGTAATTTTAAGGATATTTAATTCAAGAAAAGAATAATGAATAAAAATTTTGCCACTCTTGCAAAAGATATATCAAATGTAAAAAATATTATTCAAAATATACAAAGAACTCTTAGAAACTCAGCAACAAGAAAATCAACAACCCAATTAAAAAATGATCCAAAGACCTTAACAGACACCTTACCAAAGAAGATATAAAATGGAAAGTAAACATGTGAAAAGATACTACACAGGATGTACAACCAGGGAAATGCAAAAGAAAACAAGATACCACTACAGACTTAGGAGAATGGCCAAAAACCATACACCGACAACACCAAGTGCTGATGAGGATGTGGAGCAACAGGAATGCTCCTTCATTGCTGGTGAGAATTAAAATAGTGCAGCCACTTTGGAAAATCATTTGACAGTTTCTTAAAAAACTAAACATACTCTTAACGTACAATCCAGCAATGGCATTCTTTAATATTTTCCCAAAAGAGTTGTAAGCATGTCAAAACAAAAACCTGCACATGGATGTTAAGAGCAGCTTTATTGATAATTGCCAAAATTTGGAAGCAACCAAGATGACCTTCAGTAGGTGAATGGACAAATAAACTCTAGTACATCCAGACAATGGAATATTATTCAGAGCTAAAAAAAATTTGCTATCAAGTCATAAAGAGACAGGGAGGAAATGTAAATGCATGTTACTCAGTGAAAGAAGCTAATCTGAAGACTACATGCTGCATGATTCCAACCATATAACATCTTGGAAAGGGCAAAACTATGAACACAGTGAAAAGATCACTAGTTGGCAGAAGTGAGGGGAAGTGAGAGATGAGCAAGTAGATTACAGGGGATTTTTAGGGCAATCCAAACCCATAGAAAGCACAAGAATGAATGCTAACATGAACTATGGGCTTTGGGCAATTATGATATGTCTATATAGGTTCGTCAATTGCAACAAATATACCACTTTGGTGGGGAATGTACATGTGAGGGGCAGGTAGTGTATGGGATATTTCTATACCTTCCTCTCAATTTTGCTATAAATCTAAAACTGCTTTTCAACAAAAAAGTAGTCTTTAAAAAAAAAAGTCTACCACTTGTTTTACAATTGATACATTCATTTTTTACCCAATGGCTCCATTGTATAAAAAGTCCAATAAAAATATTAGCATTTATTAATTGATTCATTCATTTTTTCGCACTGCAAAGATTAATTACAGACTATGTTCAGAGCAACTGCCACTGTTTCATATACACAGAAATAAAGAATATGTCCTCTTTAGTCTCAGAAAACCAGTCAAAGAAGAAGGCAAATGTCTATCTTATAAAACAAAATAAATTATTCAGTACTTAAATAAAGTAAAATAAAATCATGATAAAGTATTGCAGAATTATCTCTAGAGAGAATAAGAAAAAGGTAACAGAAAAAATACTATTTCAGCTCAGCCTAGAAGGCTAAATTAATTTTTACAGATATATGGTAGGAAGAGAATTTCCAGTTATAAAACAACTATGAGCAAAGGTATGACCATTTATAATATATTCATTAATAATGTTAAAGAGTCTAGGAAAGCTGGAAAAGCACTAGGGAGAAGTGTAAGCACGCACACACACACACACGAAATGTATTCCCAGCCCTATTTCAGACCTACTGATTCAGAACCTACAAGAAGTTTGGTGAGACCTAGAAATCAGTATTTTCTAAATCTTCCTAGGTAATCTATTATACATTCATGAGTAGAGAATACATAGAGGGATACAGTCAGTGTTATAGGCTAAATTCTGTTCCCCAAAATTCATACATTAAAGCCCTAACCCCCAGGACTTTGGAATGTGACTATTTGAAAATGGGGTTTTGAAAGAGGCATAAAGTTAAAATGAGACCATCAGGATGGGCCCTACAACAATCTGACTGGTATCCATATTAGAAGAGGAAATTGGGATGCACAGAGAGATACCAGGGTTGTGCATGCACAGAAAGAAGACTATATAAGGACCTTGAGAAAAGATGTCCACGTGCAAGCCATAAAGAGAGGCCTCAGAAGAAACCAAACATGCAGATACCTTGATCTTGGACTTCCAGCCTCTAGAACCATGAAAAAATTAATTTCTGTTGTTAAACCTAACCAGTCTGCAGGATTGTTATGGTAGCACTAGCAAATACAGTAGGTACATGCACTATGAATACACCTAGAAATATTCCTTAGTTACGAATCTTTAAAAACTTTAAATGCCAAATTAGGAGTTTGGAATTTATTCCATGGGCAATTTTTCAAAATATAGGTCTTCTGAGAGAGGAAGTAACACTATCCAGCCTATGATCCAACTCTGAGGCAGTATAAAGGATAAAGTGGTTTAAAATATTCTGCTTGGCAGAGGCAAGAAACAATAAGGTTTAGGACTAGAGCAATGACAGCAAGGATGTAGGCAAAATTCTTAGGTAGACCCAATAGCCCTTGGTGACTTATTAATTATGAAGAAAAGGATTCAGGAAAGGTGGAGAGTTGACAGTAATCTCCCTGATTCTGATCCTGTTTTGTACCCTGTATTTCAGACACATCACATAACCTATGATCCCTTTGATTGAGATGCCACTAACCTAAAAAGAAAACACAGACAAGCATGTTTGGAAATGAAATTAATGATGTGAAAACCAGATAAAGGAAATCAGAAAGAAGTCAAGTATAGAGATGAAGAGCTCATGTATATAGAGGGATTATTAAAGCCATAGGTTAAAGAGCACTGTCCAATTTCAGTACCAACATGTAAAGAACGTGGAAGTCAGCACTCCTGTCCTTAGAATAACGAAACAAAACAAAGTGAAAACCAGTGACTCTCCTTAAACCCACCACAGAATGGAAGTTGCAGGGCAAACTACCACCCTAAAATCTGGAGAGACAGGTAAATCCAGAGAATCACAGTCAAGATCTACTTACCTGGAACAGAAGCTGCTGGAACCATAAAATGGTAGGAACTCTGAAATGGTCATTTTGACAAATTACTGGAGGCTGAGTATAGACTAGAGAGTGGAAAACATCTGGGGACTTGGTCTTGGTGGGGAAGATACCACAAATTTGGGTAATTACAAGACAACTACCACAAAAGAGCAAAGAAGGGAAACTAAAGTACCAATGAATAAAAATAGTGGCCAATACTAACTGAGCATTTACTATGTGGCAGGTCTGTCCTAAAGGTTTACATTTCTTAACCCTTACGACAACCCCATACAACAGTGTATTTAATTTCTATTGCTGCTATAACAAATTACCACATATTTAGTGTCTGAAAACAAATTTATTATCTTACAGTTCTGTAGGTCAGAAGTCTGACACTGTATGCACTACGGAAAAGCAAGGTATTGGCAGGGCTGCATCTTTTTCTGGAAGCTCTAGGAGAGAATCTATTTCCTTGCTTTCCCCAGTTTCTAGGGGCCACCCACATTCCTTGGCTCATGGTTCCCTCCCTCCATCTTCAAAGCCAGTAATACTGTGTCTCTTTGAACATTCTTCCATAATCACATCTTCCTAACTCTCTGACCACCTCTTCTGCATCACTCTTCCACTTTTAGAAGAATCCCTTGTGATTACACTGGGCCCATCAGGATAATCCAGCATAATTTCCTATTTTAAGGCCAGATGATTAATAATGTTAATTCCATCTGCAATCTTAATTCCTCTTTGCAATGTAACCTAACATGCACAGGTTTCAGGGATTAAGATATGGACAACGTAGGGGTGGGGTAGGGAAGACAGTATTCTGCCCACTGCAGACAGTTATAATTTTTTATCCCAATTTTACAGATGAAGAAATGGAGGTATAAAGATTATACATGTTTGGCCCAAAGTCACTTAGGTGATGGCAGTAGACCTCATATTTGAACTTGGGACAATGACTTCAAAGCTCATGTTCTTAGCCATTAAGCTACAAGAAATGCAAGGTGCCAGTGAGTTATAAGTTTAAGTTGTAAGCCCTAAAATTTGGAATGAGTAGGCAATGAAATGAATTCAGAATAATGCTGATTTCCATGTGTACCATCTACTTCTCAAAGAACCTTTCTAGCCTTCCTAGTCTCTGGTTTTCTTTTAGCTTTAGCTCACAAAAGCTAATGAAAAGCCCTAGAAAAGAATAGCCAGGTGTTTTAGATGGCAAATTTTGGTACACAATACATATTGCATTAGTAATTCAAAATACTCAAATGTAACAAATACAGTCTCAGATTAGTTATGAATAACATAGATCCAATGTATTTTGATAATAAAAAAAAGAATCTCAAAATGATGCTCTGGCACAAAAGAGACATATGTATATACACGTAGAAGTTCAATTATATGAGCTTCACAGCATCATGAAAGGAGAGAGGTATGTTTTCTTTTCATCATCTCAACCTCTTAAAGGCTAGCTGGAAACAGGGGCTAAACCAGAGGACTTGCACAAGACCAGTAAGAGTAAGAAGGACTCTGTAATTCACTAAAGTCTTCATTTAAGACTTTGGGTTTGTTGCTATTGTTGTTTTGTTTTGTTTTATTTTACAATCTCTCATAAATGTTATAAAGAGGAAATGAATTTTCTGTAAATATATAGGTGTGACATCAGCAAGATGGCAGAATAGGAAGTCTCAGGCTTCACTTGGCTTCACTTCCCTCTACAGAAAGTCCAACTAGCAACAATCCAAAGACAAGGACACTTTTGTGAAACCTTAAAAACTTGAGGGAAAAAAAGGAGACACCTGACTGAATAGGCCACAGAATCTAATAAAAATCACAGTAAAGAGGAACAATTTCACTTTGACCACATTGCCCTTCCTGCTCCCCCAAACCAGCATGGTGAAACACAGAGAGAGATCTTTTTAACTGGACCCCTATTGTTAAAAAAAAAAAAAAAAAAAAAAAGGTAACCAGAGTTTCTAGACATGCAGCTCCCTGGCATTCTGAGACACTTCCCAGAAAGCCCACTCCTATCTGACCTCATGGGGAATAATGGCAGTAAAAACATGGCTAGACCTCCTAAGTTTAGGTAGAAACAAAGAAAGGAAGCAGAGCTCACAGGAAAGGAAGCAGAGCTCACCAGTGTGCAAATTTTGGTGATGGCTCTATGTTCCTGCCAATGGTGCACAATCAGAGATACCAGCCAATGGCATAGCTCACTTGCAAAGCCAAGCTCACTGCTCACAGAAAGATGATGAGAAGGTCAGCCTGGTTTGAGTCTTTAGATAACCAGTCTCCATATCTAGCCTCAAAGGCCACCCCAATGCTTTACGCAGGAGGGAGATGTAGAGATGATCATCACTGGGCATTTCTGTGGAGCATAGGGGTTAGATTGCCTGACCCAAGGAGTGAGTCGACCCAGACTCAGAGCCCTCTCCAAGGCCCTGCCCAGGAAGAGGCAATCCTCAACTGTGCAGTTCTATGCAGCATAGCCTCCAGACCCTATCCATCCTGAGCTAAACTCAGAATCCAGCCAGCAGCCCTCCTCAACCGTTGAACCCAAAATAGCAGTACCACCCATCCAGTAAATATACCCTACAACCTTGTCCAATAAGAAATTAGAGCAGAGCCCAGCCAGTGGTCTCCCCCAAGCACGGGAACCTAGCCAGCACCCCCATCACACCTCAGAGCAAAGCAGCCAAGCCAACTATAGCAAGCCCTGCCTGCATGGAGTCATTACCAGCTGACCCAATTAGAATCCCAGCCTAGACTAGGAAGTAAAAGTCAATCCCTACCAAAGAATACCTGTAAAAACCAGAAGAGCAAGCTGTCAGGGCTGCATGCAGTGGCTTATGCCTGTTATTCCAGCACTTTGGGAGGCCAAGGTAAGTGGATCACTTGAGTCTAGGTGTTCAAGACCAGCCTGGACAGCATGGTGAAACCTCATCTCTACAAAAAATACAGAAAATAGCCAGGCATGGTGGCATACATCTGTGGTCCCAACTACTCAGGAGGCTGAGGTGGGAGAATCTCATGAGCCCAGGAGGTCAAGGCGTCAGTGAGCTGCCATTACGCCACTGCACTCAGGAGGCTGTCTCTTTAAATGTGCAGACACCAATGCAAGTACACAAGGATTACAAATATAGATGGTCCCCAATTTATGATGGTTCAACTTGCAACTGTTCAACTTTATAACAGATTTATCAGGATATAACCCCATTGTAAGTCAAGGAGCATCTGCACTTATGATGGTTCAACTTAGAATTTTTTGACATTACAATTGGTGTACTGGGGTATTAAACACATTTCTTACATAGTTTTAAAATTACTATGGGTTTAATAGGACATAAGCACATCGTAAGTCAAAGAGCATCTGTAATCATCAAAAGAAACAAACAAAGCTCCAAAAACAGACTAAAAAATGAAGATCTATAAAGTGGCAGAAAAAAATTCAGAAGAATCCTTGTAAAGAAGTTCAGTGAGCTACAAGAATATGTGGATATAAAAGTAAATGAACTTCAAAAAACTATGCACAAAATGAGAATACAGAAAAAAAGAAGTAAAAACAATAAAAAAGAAACCCTAGAGATAAAGAATACAATGACTTAGTTGAAAACACAATAGAAATCTTCAACAGCAGACTCAATTAAGCAGAAGGATCAGTGAGCTAATTTGAAGTTACTCAGTCAGAGAAGCAAAAAGAAACAAAAATGAAAAAGACAAAGAAAGCCTGCAAGAATTATGGGACACAATCAAGGGAACTAACCTTCACATAATAGAAATTTCAGAAGATTAAGAGAGAGAAAAGTGGCCAGAAAGTATATTTTAAAAGGAAATAGAAAAAATATCCTAAAATTCATAGGGAATTAAAAAAAACCACCAAGATGATATTGAACAAAACAAACAAAGCTGAAGGCCTAACAGTATCTGATATCAAACTATATTGCAAAGCCATTAAAAAAATCATTGAGGAGAAAGGATATCTGCCTAAACAGGGTTTTAATGCAGATGAACATGCTCTATTCTGGGGGGAATAAAAAAGATCATAAAGGACATTTATTAGTAAAGAAGAGAAGTGAGCACCAGGACTTAAGGTAGGAAGGGATAGGCTAACTCCACGGTTTGTGCAAATGCAATCAGGTTTATGGTCAGGACTGTCATTGGTAAAGCTGCTAACTGCCAAGCCTTGATGAGAAAAGATAAACACCAGCTGCCAGTCTTTTGGCTTACAGCAAGAAGGCTTAAACAAGAACTATTTTCCTGGATTGGTTCCACCAATGCTTCTTCCCTGAAGTCAGAAAGTATCTTGTCAGTAACAGAATGCCTTTTAAAATTATTTTCTTATTAGACAATGCTCCTGGCCACCTAGAACTCCATGAGTTCAACACCAAAGACATCAAAGTGGTCTACTTGCCCCCAGATGCAAGGTCCCTAATCATCCTCTAGATCAGGGGATCATAAAGGCCTTGAAACCTCATTATACACAGTACTCTATGGAAAGGATTGTCAACACTATCTTAGACAACCCTGATAGAAAGAACATCATGAAAGTCTAGAAAGATTACAACATTGAAGACGCCATCATTGTTATCGAAAAAGTTGTGAAAGTCATCAAGCCAACAATAAATTCCTGTAGGAGAAAACTGTGTCCAACTGTTGTGTATGATTTCATAGGATTTATGACAAAGCCAATCAAGGAAATTATGAAAGCAATTTTGAATATAGTGAAAAAAAGGTGGTGAATGAAGGTTTCAAGATATGAATCTTGGAGAAATTCAAGAGCTAATAGATACTACACACCAGAGTAACTGATGAAGACAACCTGATAGAATGCTTCTGAACCAGTGCCATATAATTATGAGGAGGACATAAAAGTACCAAAAAGCAAATTAACATCAGACAATCTGGCAGAAGGGTTCTGATTATTTAAGACTGGTTTTGACTTATTTTATGACATGAATGCTTCTATGATATGGGCACTGAACCTAAGCAAATAGTAGAAGAAAGACAGATACTGTATAGAAACATTTTAAGATAAACTTTAGAACATTTTTAGAAAAAGAAAAGTAGCCATACTGAAATTATTATGTATTTCTGGAAAGTTACACCAGTGGGCCTGCCTTTCCTGCCTCCCCTCTCACCTCCTCCACTTCTTCCACCTCTGCCACCCCAAGACAGCAAGAACAACCCTTTCTCTTCCTCCTCCTCCTCTGCCTACTCAACATACAGATGACAAGAATGAAGACCTTTATGATGATCCACTTCCACCTAATAAACAGTAAATATATTTTCTCTTCCTTATGATTTTCTCAATAAAGTTTTCTTTACCTCACTCTATTGTAAGCATATAGTATATATTACGCATAACATACAAAATATATGTTAATTGGCTATTTACATTACTAGGAAAGCTTCCAGTCATAGTAGGCTATTAGTAGTTAGGTTTTGTTGGAATCAAAATATACTAGAATTTTAAACTGTAGAGAGAGTCAGTGCCCAAAAGAAGACATACAAATGACAACAGTTAGTTATATTTTAAAATGTCCAACATCACTAATTATCAAAGAAATGCAAATCAAAACTACAATAAAAAATAACAAATGCACCAGGCACTGTGGCTCACTCTTGTAATACAGCACTTTGGGAGGCCAAGATGGGTAGACTGCTTGGGCTCAGGAGTTCAAAACCTGCCAGGCAATGTGGCAAAACCCCATCTCTACAAATATTAAAAAAACTATCCAGGCACAGTGGCACACTTTTAGTCCCAGTTACTGAGGAGACTGAGGAAGAAGGATGGCTTGAGCCTGGAAGGCAGAGATTGTAGTGAGCAGAGATCACACCCCTGCATTCCAGTGGAGGCAAAATAACCAGATCCTGCCTCAAAAACAAAGAAAATTCTGGCAGCAATGTGAAGTAAAGGAAACGCTTATACATTGTTAACGGTAATGTAAATTAGTGTCGCCATTACAGAAAATTCTGTTGATGGATCATATGACAGTTCTATCTTTAGTTTTTTGAGGGTCCTCAATCCTACTTCTAAGTACATATCCAAAGCTTTGAAATAATTATATTAAAGAAATATATGCACTCCCATGTTCACTGTAGCACTCTTCACAATAGCCAAATGATAAAATTAACCTAAGTGCCCACCAACAGATAAATGGATAAAGAAAAGGTGGTATATATGCACAATAAAATACTATTCTGCCTTTAAAAATGAGGAAATCTGTCATTTGAGACAACATGGATGAAGCTGCAGGATATTACGCTAAGTGAAATAAGCCAGACATAGGCACAGAAGGACAAATACCACATGACCTCTATGTGGAATCTAAAACAACAGAACTCAGAAGCATAGAGTAGAAAGATGTGTACCAAAATCTGAGAGGTTGGGGAAAATGGGGAATGCCAAAGGGTTCAAAGTTTCAATTAAGCAAGAGGAACAAGTTTTTTGAGATTGCATGATGACTACAGTTAATTATAATGTGTTGTATATCTCAAAATTGCTAAGAGAGCAAATTTTCAAAGATTTTCACCACAAAAATGGTAAGTATTTAAGGTGATGGGTATGTTTATTAGCTTAATTTACCCATTCCACATTCCATACAATGTCAAATGGGTACATTAAGCTAATAAACATACCCACCACCTTAAATACTTATCATTTTGAGATATACAACACATTATAATTAACTGTAGTCATCATGCAATCTCAAAAAACTTGTTCCTCTTGCTTAATTGAAACTTTATCAGTACAAAATAACTTTGGGTCTCATATAATAGTCTTTGCTTTGAAATATATTTGGTTTCATTTTAATACTGATGTAGAACTCAAGGACCACAAGAATTTCTAGTTTTCTTACCCTGGTCCACTATATTGGTAAATTTACATTTACGACTCTCCTGTAGTCTAACTGTCAGACTGAAGGCAGTGCCAGTGCTGAGCTTGTCTCTCCATTTAACAGCTGGGTTTTCCCCATCCAATACCCTGTTAGGTGCTTGGTAAACAGTAAAGGTAGCCTCGTGGATTTAACTACAAGTCATTATGTCCATTATATTTTAAATGGTCCCTAACAATTAGAGGATCCAGCTCCAGATCCCCAACTTCATATTCAATGCTCAAGTCAGAAAAATCTTCATATACGATAAATGTAGATGTAGCGTACTACAGATGTATCTTGCTTTAAGTCAACTCCATATTTGAAAGTGTGGATTTATATCCAGATAATATATCAAGGAGTGACTGATTGTTCACTTTATAAAGGGATTATTTGCCTCATAAAAGGTTTAATCTTAACACTTTTATATTGTGAACTCCCCTATTGCACTGAAAGTGTCATTTTATTTACATAGATACTGTCTATACATAACCCTTCATGAACATCCCTATTGTATATAGTAGAATTGGTACTAAGGATCCTTTCACATCACTGCCTGTAAAAGTAAAGCAGATGGCATATGCAGCCTTTTCTGTAGCTGTGCTGTGATGACACACAGTCAAGACCTCAGCCAAACATACAATAGGGCCTCAGTCTAAAAAGACACATCAATTTAATAACTCACTTAAAAAATACATCATACTTATCTAATGACCATTACATTATATTTCAGGTGAGTTTGGTCTTCAAATACCATTTGCTTTACTTTTACATTTACGTGATGTGATATGGTAAGGAAAGGAGGGGACACACTGCAAAAGGCCAAGGTTCCAAGGTTAAGCAAGGCTTTGATACAATGGACAAAGCAATGGACCCAAAGTCAGAAGGCTCTAAGTCTCTGCCAGCCAAGTGATCTGAGCCATCTGAGCCATGAGACAAATTGTTGCCTCCCTCATGCCAGATTTTCAGTTTATAAAAGAAAGATAATAATGCCTGGCTGCACCTACTTCCTAGGTTCCTGTAACAATCAAATGTAAAATTTATTTTTAAATATAAGGTGCTATGTAAATCTTTTTACCAAGGAAGACTGATACCACTACACCAAAAGACCACTGCGTTAATCTACCTTTTTCTTTGTAACACCTGTTTGTCATAGAATTACTTAAATTTTCTGAAAAATTTCTCCAAATCATTACCCATTTCATTTTTATCTTACTTTCCCTGTTACTCTTTGCTTAGTTCAAAGTCTCCAAATACTTTCTCTGCAAAATGAGATTGAGCCCTCTGCCCAGCACCCACACCTCTGAACAATCTCCTGTTTGTGTCTTCCTGACAAACTGAATAAGATGAGAAATCAAGCTTGTGATATCTTACCATTGAAGAAGTATAGTTATTTGGAAGCACCAGCTCAAGTTTCTTCTCTGTATTCCATACCTGCCTATACCTTTGTCTTTAGAAACCACTACTCTCTGCAACACTCCTGCCATTTCCTTATCTTTGTTCCTTTGAACCACTCTGGTCTATATTTCTCTTTTTCAGTTTCTCCTGGCAGCTTATAATAAGCCCTCATTGTTTGAGTCTCCAATCTTTTTTTTCCTTCACTGGCACTTACACAAGAATCAGAGCTCTCTAAGAACTTACCTGAAATATAATGTAATGGTCACTAGATAAGTAAGATATATTTTTAAGTGAGTTATTAAATTGATGTGTCTTTTTAGACTGAGGTACTATTGTAATGTTTGGCTGAGGTCTTGACTATGTGACATCACAGCACAGCTACAGAAAAGGCTACATATCCTGGGATCTCCACCTGGACGTTCCAGTTACCTACACTCACTCATTGTCTTTCTCTCGAAACTTCTTCCTCACCTTATATTTATTACCCTTATTAGTGGCATCTCCACTCAGCCAGTTAAGCAATTCCAAAACCTCAGATTATTTTCAACATATTTCTCATATCCTCCAGCTAGTTATCAAATCCTGCTCTGTTATCTAAAAGTCTCTCTAACCTATCTTAGTTTAGATCCTTATCCTATTTCACTATATCTATGGCAACTGCATCTTCATTTTCCTGTGGCCTTCTGGCTCTTCCCTCCCTAGTTCTTCTAAAACATTATTACTGTAGCTATTTTCTAAAGAAAATCCAATCATATTACTCCTCTGCTTAAAATTCAGCTTAAAAATGCTGCAAAGAGCCAGGCATGGTGGTTCACACCTGTAATTCCAACACTTTGGGAGGCCAAGGCGGGCAGGTAGCTTGAAGCCAGAAGGTTGAGATCAAGCTGGTCCACGTGGTGAAGCCCTAAAAATACAAAAATTAGCCAGGCTGTGGTGGTGCACACCTGTAGTCCCAGCTACTCAGGAGGCTGAGGCATGAGAATCACTCGAACCGGGAAGCAGAATTTGCAGTAACCCGAGATCTTGCCACAGCACTCCAGCCTGAGTGACAGAGTGAGGCCTTTTCTCAAAAAACAAAAAAACAAAGCAAAACAAAAATAATACTGAAAAGGATTATCTAGACTGTGATAGAGTTTAAATAAGATGACATTCAAGGACCAATTCAAGGACCATCACTGTCTGGCCCCAGCCTTATCAGACCTCCCTACCACAAGCACACAGAGCTCCCAACTCCCAAAGAATGCCATGTTCTTATTTGCCTCCTTTTCCTTGCTATTGTTGTTCTCCATGGTTGGAATACCCTTCTCCCTTTGCTTGGTCTTTAGGCTTTAAAACACAGTTCAAAATTCACTTTTTCTGCAAAGTCTTCCTAAGCTCCAATCATACCTTTTTCCCAGAAGAGTAAGTGGCCACTACTTCCACTTTACCCTGTGGAGCAATTGTTTGGGTCACTCTCCTATTTATATTTGTTCTCATTCATCTTTATCTGGCATATAGTACACCCTCAATAAATGGTTACTGAAATTAATATTTTCTGAATAAAATAATAACTAAAGGAAAATTCCACAGATCCAGAAGTACACCCCTCCAAATACTTTGCTGCATTAAAGAAACAGGCCCAGGAATAAAGAGAACTAATAATGTGACTGTAACAAACACATGAATGGGTTATTTGTTTTTAAAAGCTAAATGGTTTAGGGAGGGTAGGGGGAGAAGAAAGTACATTTTAAAGCTCTAGCTTCAGGCCAAGTAATAAAAATTGTTGCTTTAATGTTTGGTTTTGGTTTTTTTTTTTGTTTTTTTTTTTTTTTTTTCATAATATTGTGAGCAATGGGAAGGTCTATTCCATCACACCAGCCTTCAGGGCAGAAAGTTTCAGCCTCCTGAGCTAAATCAAACTGGCATCAGCTCTTGGTTTTTCAGGCGGCCACAACTGGTCTCTGCTTTCCATGGGGCTAAACTTGGCTGACAAAAAAGAAACAAAATAATTTCCCACTTATTTTATGGGCCTTTCTTTTCCTCTTTTGCTCTCATCAATTAATTATAAGGATTCTGGAAACCCATCTTGCATTCTTGTCTCTGGATTACACAGATGTAGGCATTGTTCTTTGTCTACACTAGAGGTTGTTAGTCTTATAAAGAAGGAGGTTGGGGCCGGGCGCGGTGGCTCAAGCCTGTAATCCCAGCACTTTGGGAGGCCGAGACCGGTGGATCACGAGGTCGAGAGATCGAGACCATCCTGGTCAACGTGGTGAAACCCCGTCTCTACTAAAAATACAAAAAATTAGCTGGGCATGGTGGCGCATGCCTGTAATCCCAGCTACTCGGGAGGCTGAGGCAGGAGAATTGCCTGAACCCAGGAGGTGAAGTTGCGGTGAGCCGAGATCGCGCCATTGCACTCCAGCCTGGGTAACAAGAGCGAAACTCCGTCTCAAAAAAAAAAGGAGGTTGGGAGGCAGTGCCTTACCAAGAGCACAAAGCTAGTCCAAAAAACAACACTACTTGGCACTCATGGTTCAAAGCCCTTAAGTGCCATTTACTGATGACAGCTCTCAATGTCACTCATTTCATGTTTCCTAAATTGGTAAGTCTGAACACATTTAAAATTAAGGTGCATGGGCACCTAGGTCAAAGTATCAGAGTCTCCCAGAATCTCAATAAAATTCAATAATTTTCAAAATGATAAAACAATAAATTCCCCTATAATTCAGTCTCAATCATTTCATCCTGTGCTCCCATTCTAAATTCATTTACCCAGATAACCCAGAGTTTGTATATATGCTTGAACACACACAGAAACCACATACTTCAAAGTCACGCAGTCTTCCTGGCAGGATTTTCTTGTTTCTGCAAGAAACCTGTTTCCATCTGCTTGAATTTTGAGTCCTAACTCTTCCATTTTCCAAGTACTGTTTCTAGTTAAGAAGGTTAAATAGGAATTACCATAGTATCTAGCTCTTAGGTACATAGCGACAACTAAATGGGACAATATAAGTAAAAAGATTAAATGTAACAGTGCCCGGTATATGGTCAGTGCCCCATAAATATCAACTTTGTAACATTCCATGCCTGTATGACACATGAACTCATAACTAGCTCTTTGGGAAAAGAGTGTGAGAAAGTTGGCCCTTTTCAACAAGCCACACGTTTATTCCACTTCTCCTTATAAACTTGATTAACTGAAGTAGGTAACATTTATTTCATTTTACTTAACACATTTGGAACTTTGTGTCTGTTAAATGTAACATGCAAAAATATTTAAATACGTATGTATAATGACTTTTGAAGTGCCTTTAAAAAATCTCCAAGGTCCATCCAGCTTCAAAATGTAATCTATGATAACTAATCTCAAATGCATGCCAAGAAATAATGATGCAGTTTCCCAGGTATACTGGGAATATATGGCATTGTCAGACTGGGATGCATTGGAAACAAATCAGACCCAGGACCAAGAGCCTGTGACAATGTAGAAGAAACTCTTACCCTCTTTTCTCCTTACCAGACTAGGATATATTATACTTATCTTGAGCTCCCAGGTTCTCTTATTGCAGATGTGGAGAAGAAAGGGAATGAGCTGTAAATAGTAGAGAAGAAAGCAGAGACACAATGCTACAGAATCTCAAACAGGGCAGGTGAAGTAAGCAGAACTCCATGAAATCATCTGTAATTTCATCTTCTAACCCTGATAAAAACGAATCCCAGAGGTTTAACTCAGGAAAGGTCCCTAGCTAAACAGCCACATTTTGGAGATTAAGAAATTAAAACCTAAAGAGATCAAGTGGCAAATCCAAGGTCATCCAGCTCTTCTGGAACCTGGGCCTGGAAACTAAGAACTGCTGCAGTGACCAACTCTATTAAAGCTATTTGCTAAGCCTTTGTGTACAAACAGATAATGTCTCTCTGGGCCCTCTCTTTAGTCTCCTGCAAATCAGCCAGCATCTGTCTCAGGAAAACAGACAAGATCCTTAACAACTCTGAATTCAAAAGAAATGCCTGGTTTCACAAACAAATTGGAGTCAGGTGATTTTGCCTTTAAAGTCATCCTCATCTTTAAGAAATACATGAAATAATATTATAGTGACGATGATTCCTTAAACGTCCAAAGTGGAAGTGAACAAAACACAAGCAAAAAAAAAAAAAAAAATTCTAGGCACATTTTGTTTTAAGCAAACACATATAGCCACGTCCACCAAAAATGGGGCATTTCCAGAGGTTATTTTAACAGAATAGAACTCTTTTTAAGTGGTCCCAATCAGAATGTTCCATTTGCAAAAGTGCGACATGTACACAACTTTTTGGAAAGGTATCAGAAAATAGGACTTGTAAGCCTATGTACGTCTCCCACTGCTTCCACTTCACGTATCTTTATTTTCACTCATGCACTGCTTCATTCAGCTCGATCTCCTACTTACGCATTCACTTATTTGTTAATTCACTCAGTTCTATGGCGTAGGTACTCATTCAATTACTTATTGAGTAGCTCTGAGTCCTAAATCAGATGGGACTTTGCCCTCATGGAACTTAGATTCTAGGAGTGTCTAGTAGCAGAAACTAGACGCAGCAAAAGCGAAAGTACACGGTAAAATGGGAAAGGAACCGCAAACGAAATGCATAAAGCACATTGGAGGCTCAGGGGGACCAGGAATGTTCGCAGAGGCTGGACGAAGGTTCAGCTTGGAGCTGAACCCTGGAGCTGAGGGGAAGGGAAACCGCCTTGGGAAGCACTGCTGAGGGCTGTGCTTGCTGCTGTTCCGCTACAACCTCCTCCACCCCACGTCACTCACGGCTTCCCCATTTCTAGGCTGGGTGCCTTCAGCGTCACCGAAGGGGCAGCCCCAGGCTGCCACCCTGCCGCCCGCCAGCCAGGTCCTCCCGTCACTCCCACCAATGTGCGTTGTTGGAAGTCAGTTCCCCTCTGCTCCCTCCCCAGGCCTGCTCCAGCCTCAGCCCGCCCGCCCGCCGCGGGTAGGCTCCAAGGCCTCGGCCCAGCTGCCCGCGGGCACTGCCGGGTCAGCGGCACACGCACCTGACGGGGCGGCTCTGACGGCGGCGACGGAGGCGGTGCCCAGGACCGGGCTCGCGGCCTAGTCTTACGTTGGCGGCGGCCACACCCCTAACCAGGCAGGGGCCGTCCGCGCTGCCTCGGGACTGCAGCCCTGCTTGCCAGCCAGGCGGCGGGCCGAGAGGCGGGGCGAAGGACTGACTCCGGGGCCGGGTCGGGCGCCACCTCTGGAACGCCTGGTGGGTGTCTCACTCGGTCTCCGAGGGCGACCTCAGGGCCACGGATCGACCAGAAGGCTCCTCAGCTTCTGGGCTGTGGTTCCTGTTAGAAAATTGAGTGTAGCCCTGGGTCTCGAGCCCCTAGGCCAGACTCCTTGGTGCAGGGGCTTTGCCTTCAGACTCGGTGCGGAGACCAGGGCCGAGTGCTTTTCAGAAGCGCAGCCTCAGGCGAGGCGAGCAGCAGAGGCCTGAGAAGGCACAGGGCTTGGCAGAAGGGTCCTGTGCTTCCTCACTGGGTACCCGTGCAGGTAGAGAAGGACGGGGCTGCAAAGCTGAAAGGAAAGCGTGAAAGGTTTTTTGTCTGTCTCTGAGCCTGAGTAAAGGCCATGCTTTCTGAGCTGTCAAACGCTTCCCAAAGGGAAGCGATTATTAAACCGTTTTCCCATCCTGCCATTTGTAGGATTGTTAGGCGGTGATGATGGAAGGCAGGGAAGATGACCCGAACTGAGGGATCAGAAAGAGTCTTTTCTCTTTCGTGTGTGCCTTAATTCTATGAGGGTGCCCAAGAAGAAAGGAGACTCATCTGATTACCAGGGGTGGCTTATCTCTACAAGTTACACGCATTCTGGTCACAGAGTATGTGCTCAGTGTTTTCAATGCTTTATGTTTTGGTAAGTGCAAATTCCTTTGTTTAACGAAACTCTTATCAAATGCAAACAGTTATCTTTGTGAAACACTGAGCAGTTCCGGTCTCTCCTCTTAACTAAAAACCAAAACAGAACTTTTAATTAAAAAAAAAGAATGTAAAAGCACATGTTCACTGGGAACACACACACACACGCACAAAATGTGCAAAGTCCACTCACCTTAACAGTCTCTCTAAATCTAACTAGCCCTGTTGCCCACAGAATAAAGTGTGATCCCATTGGAGGGTCGTCATAAACATGACCCTGGCCCACCTTTCCAGAATCATCTCTCGGATGCCATATCCAGCCCCACTGAATTACTTTTTTCTCAAACTATCAAGGGTAAAAGACAAGTTTTTATTATTTCCAATCTGACACAGACCATTATTTCTGTAAAATACAATTCAAAACCTGCTCGCAAATGAGAAAAAAGATAAAAACTACAAGCCCAATTTTTATTACAAGTGTATAAGTATGCCAAAAATATAAAATTAGTTTTTCAATTTTTGATTGTTGTTTTTAATTTCTAAATGCTTACTCACAATTTCTATACTTACCTGTTCATGGACCAGTAAAAACTGTTCACTGACTGACAGTGGTGACTGTAGTTTAAGTGGCATTAACTTCCTGTTCTTAATTATGTCAGATGCTTTTCAACTTCTGGGCCTTTTCTCATGTTTAATGCCAACAAAGTTTTTTCCCACCCAAGTTTCAACTTGTAATAATAATAATAGCTTCACATTTATTGAGTGCCTTGTGCTCAGACTTCCGATGTATTAACTATGAATTCGTATCAGTCCTATGAGCTACATATCATTATCATTATTATTTTTGCCCATTTTACAGAAAAGGAGACGGAAGATTAGAGAGGTCAAATCACAAAACCAGTGAGGTACAAAGTCAGCATTCTAAACTGAGCTGTCCTGATTCTGAAGTCCAAGCAATCAACCAATATGCTGGGTTCTTCTCTGTGAAACCTCCCCATTTGCTTTCAAGCTGAAATTAATCACTCTTACTTATACCTCTAACATTTTTTACCATTGGCAATGCAGCTGTGCTACATTGTAGGGACCGTTCCTCATGTGAACTATCTATATTATCCACAGCTGGCAGGCTGAAACAGCTGAGTCTACTGAACTGCAGAGATGGTGGCTTCCCGTCCCTCCAGGAGCTCCATCCCAGGGAGAGATCAGAACTCTGTTCATAGAACCTTTGGTGGAGTGGTTTAAGGAGGTCCTGCCCAGTGAGGAGGAATGAATAGGGATCCTGCTTATAGAAGCACTCTGGCTGCTTACCATTCATGTCAGCTTCCCACACTAGGCTTTAAGCTTCTAAGTCCAGTGACATGTGTCTGCTCACACTAATCACTGGAAGCAGAGTTGATTCTCATCTTTGCATTACCGCTATCTTTTATGCTTACTTCATGAAATGTTTTAATTATTTGTTATTGTCAGCATCCTCTACTAGACCATACAATGTTCAGTTATCTTACCAAAGACATTTTTATTTATTTAACTGAATAAGCACGTCTATAGCATGTATAATGAGCCAGGTACTATTCCAAGAATTTTAAAACCTCACAAATTGACCTATAGAGTAGATATTATTTTATCCCTATTTAAACTGTGAGGAAACTAAGGCATAGAGAGGCTACTAGTAAGTTGCAGGGCCAGAATTCTAAGCCAAGCAATATGCCTGGCTCCAGAGTCTATTTCTGAACCACCGTGCTATGCTGATTTTCCAATATCATGTGTTCTTCCTGCTTAAAACACTTCACTGCAGGGAGATCAATTCCAAGATAGTCAATTAGAAGCCTCTGCCCACAGCACTCAGAGAGGAATTAAAAGGGGCAAGTGAATTCAGTACCTTCAACTGAAGTATCCAGATTCTTGCATTGGGATTGACTAGGTAAACCACTGGCCCATGGAGAATGAAAAAAATTTGGATGGGGCTGGGAAGCCTACCTAAAAGCAGCACAGAGACAAAGGAACCTCCACCCCTAGCCAAGGGAAGTGATGAGTGATTATGCAAACCAGGAACCATGCTTCTCCCATGAATCTTTGCAACCTGCGGCTCAGGAGATCCCCTCGTGAGTCCACACCACCTGGGCCTTGAGTTTGATACACAGAGCTGTGTGTTGTATTAGCAGAGCAGCCACTCAGGCACATACAAAGAGACACAGAAGTTTTACATACTTTCGCCCCAGGATTTCCAGCAAGGCAGGAAATCCATCTCTAGGAAGGAGGGTGAATCCAGGGAGCCAAGACAACAATTCATTCCTCCCCACTGGGCAGGACCTCCTTAAGCCATTCCAGCAGGGGTTCTATGAACAGAGCTCTGATCTCTCCCTGGGATGGAGCTCCTGGAGGGAGGGGAAGCCACCATCTCTGCAATTCAGTAGACTCAGCTGTTCCAGCCTGCCAGCTGTGGATAATACTGATGGTCCACAAGAGGAAGGGTCCCCCACCATGCAGCACAGCTGCCTTGCCATATTGCAGCCAGACTGCTTCTTCAGTGGGACCCCAATCCATTCTCCTTCATGGGTTGGTCCTCCCTGCAGGGACTACAGTCACTCCAGCCAGGGCTCTATGGATGGAGCTCTGATATCTCCCTGGGACAGGTTGCCTTGGAGAGAGACAACCACCATCTTTATGGTTCAGTGGACTCAGCTGCTCCAGCCTGCCAGCTGTGGAGAATACAAGTGGTCCAGAAGAAGAGGGCCACAGCAAGGGCACAGAACTTGGCTGAGGCTGAAATGGCTGAATTGATAGAATTAGCCTTCAAAAGGTGAGTAATAATGAAATTTGCTAAGCTAGAGGAGCATGTTGTAATCCAATGCAAAGAAGCTAAGAATCATAATAAAACAATCCTGGAGCTGATACCCAGGATAGCTGGTTTATAAAAAAAAATAATAATAACTGAACTGATGGAGCTGAAAACACTACACAAGAACTTCATAATGCAATCACAAGTATAAATAGCAGAATATACCAAGTGGAGGAAAGAATCTCAGAGCTTGAGAACTGTCTTTCTGAAATAAGACCAGCTGACAAGAATAGAGCAAAAAAGAATAAAAGAGAATGAACAAAACCTCCTAGAATATGGAATTATGTAAAAAGACTGAACCTACAACAATTGGGGTACCTGAAGGAGATGAGGAGAATAAAACAAGTTGAAAAACATACTTCAGGGTATCATCCAGGAGAACTTCTCCAACCTAGCAAGACAGGCCAACATTCAAATTCAGGAAATCCAGAGAACTCCAGTAAGATACTCCACAAGAAGATCAATCCAAAGACACATAATCATCAGATTCTTCAAGGCAAATGAGAGAAAAAATGTTAGGGGCATCCAGAAAGAAAGGCAAAGTTACTTACAGAGGGAAACTCATCAGACTAACAATGGACCTGTTTGGTGGAAACCCTACAAGCCAGAATAGATTGGGGGCCAATATTTGACATTCTTAAAGAAAGGAAGAAAAGATGAGTCAAGCCAAGGGACACTTCCTTTAATCTAAGTTCCATCAGTACCCATGACCCTCATCTACCTCTGGAAGATTCACTTCCAATATCTTGCTTCTTGTATTCAATAATTATTTATTAAACATTTATTTATATTGTTTTAATAAACCATATAATACTAGTAATCATAATGATATTTCAATTCAGCACAAAATTTTAACATTCAGGACGTGGACAAAAAAATTTTTTAATTAAATTTTAATGTGTATTTTTTTGTGGTGGAGAACTATGATGGGGCGATCAACATTGTGAAGCATAAAAACTTGGGCAATAGAACCCAGAATGGAGATCATTGGGATAGAAAAACAACTTTATGGAAGAAAAGAAACAGTGCAAAATTTCTGACTATTTAAGAGTTTTTCCAGGCATTTTTTAAGTGTACCATGGGGAGTATCTGCTTATTGCAGAATCTAAATTCCATTAGATACATTTAGAAGAGGGATAATAACAGTTGTATCTTGAAATGTCAATATTTATAAGATGCTACAAAAATTTTTTTAATGTTACAGAAATGTGCCAGGGAGTACATTAGCCAAAACATTTGAAAAGCAGGGGTTTACAGTAGACAACTTAGAAATTAAACTCTGCCTCTGCCATTTATTAGCTGTATCCCCACAGGCAAATCACTTAACCTCTCTGAGCATTCATTTTCTTATCTATAAAATGGGAGATAACAAAACCTACTTTAAGAATTAGATTTAATTAAACTTATAGAAGTTCCTAGCAAGTTTGGCATATGCTAGGTACTCAATAAATAATAATAGCTAACTCTTTTACCTATGCAGGGTCAGGATCATCCATATCACTGCCTTCTACCTCTACATCTTGTCCCACTGGAAGGTCTTCACGGGCAATAACATGCATGGAGCAGTCATCTCCTATGACAACAATGCCTTCTTCTGTATCCGCTTAGGCTGTTATTTTTTACAAGTAGAAAGAATACACCCTAAATAATGATAATAACTATAGTATAGTAAATACATAAACCAGTAACATAGCCTTTTATTATTGCTATCAAGAATTATGTATTGTACATAATTTGGTGTGTAATACTTTTATATGACTGGCAATGCAATAGGTTTGCTTACACCTGAATCACCACAAACATTTAAGTAATATGATGACTGCAATGTCACTAGGCATTAGGGATTTTCCATTATTGTGCATACCTGTGGTTCATTCATTCTCATTGCTATACAGTATAACTAAGTTGTACACATACACCACAATTTATTCATCCATTCTACTGTTGATGGGCATTTGGGAAGTACCTAGTTTGCATTTTAAAATGAGTAAAATAATCGCCAGATTTTTAGGGCTTGGAAGATATTCACAGAGCATTTGCGATGTATTAATACCTTGAACGAGTTAATGTACTCTTCTCCATCCTATCCTTCGGCTTGTATATCCAACTGCTGACTTCACTTCTCAACTTGGATATTGCTATTGTTTGAATATAGTTTGTCTCCTGTGAACCTCATGTTGAAATATGATCCCCAATATGGCAGTGTTGGGAGGTGGGGACTAATGAGAGGTGTTTGGGTCATAGGGGTGATCTCCCATGAATAGATTGTTGCCCGCCCTCTGGGGCAACAATTTTGCTCTTAGGAATGGATTAATTCCTGAGAGAGCTGGTGGATTAAAAAAAAAAAGTGTGTCTTCCTCAGTTCAATTCCCTTGCTTCCTCTCTCACCGTGTGATCTCTTTGCAACACCTGCTCCCCTTATGCTTTCTGCCCTGAGTTGGAAGAGCCTGAGGCCCTCACCAGATGCAGCTGCCCAAGCTTGACTCTTTCATCCACCAGAATTATAAGCCAAGTAAATCTCCTCATTAGTTACCAAGCCTCAGGTATTCTGTGATAGTAACACTAAACAAATTAAAACAGGTATCTAATAGACATCTCTTCCAACTTACCATGCCCAGATATGTCTCACCTGCAGTCCTCTTCATATCTGTTGGCAACTCCAACCTTCTAGATGCCCGGGCCAAAAGCTATGGTAACATTTTGACTCCTTTCTTTCTCTCACACCTACATCTAAGGCATTAAATAACATTGGCTGTACCTTCAAAATAAATCCAGAATTTCAAGTATTTGGTTTTTATATGGTGTGATAAAGGCTAGTCTATAGGAAAGCACATCTAAGTGGGGAATCTAAGTCACAGTGGAGGACAGAGAAAGTTTCCTGGAGGAGGGGATGTTTCAACTTCATCTTGAGGAATGATTAGAATTAATTAGAGAAGGTGACAAGACATTCTAGGAAGACAGAACTGAGTACACAAAGACCTGGAGGTGTAAAACAGCACGACCCATGTGGGACTTCAAATAATGGATATGTAGAGGAGGAGATGAAGTGGACAATCAGGCAAGGATCAACTCCAAGAAAGTTAAGAGATCAATTAGAATACAGACTACCACAAAGGAGTCATACAGGGAGCCATTCAGTACACAAAGACCTGGAGGTGTAAAACAGCACGACCCATGTGGGACTTCAAGTAATGGATATGTAGAGGAGGAGATGAAGTGGACAATCAGGCAAGGATCAACTCCAAGAAAATTAAGAGATCAATTAGGGTACAGACTACCACAAAGGAATCATACAGGGAGCCATTCAAGAATTATAAGCAGAATAGTATTATCCTCCAATTTCAGGACAGTGCAATATATTTCCACAATGGCAAACATTTTTCAGAGATGATCTCAACCAACTACTGATATATAACATATCACCCCAAAAACTCAGTGTCTTAAAACAATACTTATTTATTCTTGTTTACATGTCTGTGTGTTGACCAGGATTGATCTAGACTGGACTTGGTTGGGCTGCTCTGCTTCAATCTGCAGGTCTGTCTGGTCTCATTTCCTTCCTGTAGGTTGGGCTTGGGTCTTCTCCATGTATGTTCATTCTGGGGCCGAAGCTAAAAGGGAAGCAGATACCTAAGGGACATTCTCATCCTTTTTGAGCAAGTGAGTCTCCAGGGCATGCTTTTCTCATGGCAGTTGCAGAAGCCCAGAAGGCGGCAGAAATTGTGGTTCCCCTTAAGTCCCAGGCTTAGAGTAGGTGCGTAGTAACTTCTACCCACATTCATTGGATAAAGCAAGTCATGTAGCTGAGTCTAGAGTCAATAGACAGGGAAGTCCATTATGCCTTTAGTGGGACAAATTATAAACTCACTTGTAAAGAGTGTGGATAGATGGAGTGGTGAAAACCTGGGGCCAAGAATTTTATCTGCCACAGAGACCATTTTTATTCAGTACTAGAGACTGCATGGTGCAATAGGAAGAGTATTAGCTGTGGAGTTACACAGACTATCACTAAATAGCTCTGTGCCTTTCTCCAAGTTATTTAAATTTTTCTGGCCATCATATTTCTTATGCCTAAAACCTATTTTGATACCTCCCCACCTTACAAGGGATTATAAGAATTGCATGTGATGTTGGGGCTTTGTACTTTGGGCACCAGTGCTAATTCAAATCTTCTGACTGCTAGCTACATCTAGTGTGTTCTGTTTCTACTAGTAAGAACTACGGAAGGGAGATAATGGTTGGATTGTGGTGCTGAAAAGTTACCATATGGAGAGAAAAAACCCAATAGGACCCAGAATACAGCATTACTCCAAGATGTCTATTAACACCCACTCTTCTGGCAACTACAGCTATTTTTCTTTGGGGGAAAGATGTGTCTCCCATAAGAAAGGCCAGTCGTTTGCTAATATGCATTTGATCTGGCAGTTCTTTTTCACATACACTTAATTCCATGGCAGTCTGAATTTTTGGTTCATGGATAAGAGGGGTGTTTAACCCAGAAGGGTCAGGGACAACACTGGGCAGGAAGCACATGGGAGAAGTGCCCCTGGCATTGCTTGAGAGTTTGTTCTCTCTGGGTCTGCCACTTCTGCTCTGTCCAAACAGTCTCTCTTAGCCAAAAAACTATGCCAAATACAATAACCAGAGCGTTCTTATTTATCTTTTCAGATTGAACCCAACCTGCCCAACATCTCACGGCTTTCTGAATCTCAAGTCTCTTGAGTCCCACGTTGCTCCACAATTCCACTTTCCTCCCATCTTCTTGCTCTTCTATTCTCAATAAGCCTTTTCCAGTGGAATTTTCTAGAGAGAATTAAGCTTAAATGCTCTAAGGCTTCCATTATAATTATAAATTAATTTTTCTTCTATGCATCTAGAATAGTATCGCTTTATACCATCCTTGGAATAGTATAGATAAGAATTACTTAAATCGTTTTTTGGAGGGTTTAATTCTCTTACAGGAATCCTAGTTGAGAAAGGCTGCTAGAGTGTTGTTCTTATCATGTGGTAGGAGACGGACCCCAGCACCATATCTCCACATTCCAATATATGGTATGGGGACAGAAGAAGTGGGAGCAGGGAGATTCTTTAAACAATATGACCTGGGAATTGCATGTATTCCTTCTGCTTACACCTGGTTAGCCAAAACATAATTTCATAGCCAAACCTAGTCACAAAGGATATTTGGAAAAGTCATTTCTAGCTTGGCAGCCATATATACACAGCTAAGACTTTTAGATATTTTATTACTAATAGAAAAAAAGATGGAATAAATGGAATAAAAAGATCATAGATATCCAAGATGGCTGATTGCTAACAGCTCAGGATTGTAGCTCCCAATGAAAGCGCAGAGAACGAGAGGACGCCACACTTTCAGGCGAATTTTCGTTGCTCACGGACCAGAAGATTCCCAGTGGAGGAGCCCCATGGGTCACCAGCACTACTCTTGTGGACGGCACAGCGGTTTTGCCGGCGCCTCGGTGCGGCAGCTCTTTGTGCAGAGTAAACGGGAGGAGATTCCCGGGCAGAAGAGCACCATCAGTCTTAAAGCTACTGTTTTGGCCGGCGCAGTGTGTTGCTTGGATTCCAGCACTGGGAATCAATAAACTGGACATCCACTCAGAAACCCAACTAGAAAGGCAGTAATCGTAAAGAGGACAGATGGATAAGTTTATAGCAAAGGGAAGAAACCAGCCTAAAAAGGCTGAGAATACCCAAAATCAGAACCCCTCTCCCTCTACAGGGGATTACAGTTCCTCATCAGCAATGGAACAAGCCCTGATGGAAAAGGACTGCGTGCCATTAATAGAAGTAGGCTTCAGAAGGTGGATAATATGAAACTTCTGGGAGTTAAAAGAACTTGTTCTAACCCAATGTGAAGAAACTAAGAACTTCGAAAAAAGGTTTGATGAAATGCTAACAAGAGTAGACAATATAGAGAGGAATAGAAATGAACTAATGGAGTTGAAAAACACAACATGAAAACTTGGCGAAATATGCACAAGTTTGAATAGCCGAATTGATCAAGCAGAAGAAAGGATATCAGAGGTTGAAGACCTACTTAATGAAATAAAACAAGAAGACAAGAATAGAGAAAAAAGGATAAAAAGGAATGAGCAAAGTCTCCAAGAAATATGGGACTATGTGAAAAGACCTAATTTACATTTGATAGGTGTACCTGAATATGATGAAGAGAATGAATCCAAGCTGGAAAATACTCTTCAGGATATTATTCAGGAAAACTTTCCCAATCTAGCAAAGCAGGACAATATTCAACCCCAGGTAATACAGAGAACACCACAAAGATATTCCTCAAGAAGAGCAACCACAAGGCATATAATCGTTAGATTCACCAGGGTTGAAATGAAGGAGAAAATACTAAGGGCAGCCAGAGAGAAAGGTCAGGTTACCCACAAAGGGAAGCCTATTGGACTTACAGCAGATCTCTCAGCAGAAACCCTACAAGCCAGAAGAGAGTGGGGGCCAATATTCAACGTCCTTAAAGAACAGAACTTTCAGCCCAGAATTTCATATCCTGCCAAACTAAGCTTCACAATTGAAGGAAAAAAAAATCTTTAATGAACAAGCAAGTACTCAGAGATTTTATTATCACCAGGCCTGCTTTACAAGAGCTTCTCAAAGAAGCATTATACATAGAAAGGAACAACCAGTATTAGCCTTTCTAAAAATATACCAAAAAGTAAAGAGCATCAACATATAGTAAAATTTACATCAACGAATGGATAAAATAGCCAGTTAACATCAAATGGCAGTAACCCTAAATTTAAGTCGACTAAATCCCCCAATCAAAAGATACAGCCAAAACTTAATGGTATGCTACATCCAGACCCATTTCACATCCAAAGATACACAAAGACTCAAAAAAAAGGGATGGAGAAAGATTTACCAACCAAATGGAGAGCAAAAATAAATAAATAAAAAGCAGGAGTTGCAATTCTCGCATCTGATAAAATAGATTTCAAAGCAACAAAGATATAGTGGTAAAAGGATCAATGCAACAATAAGAGCTAACGATCCTAACACCCAGATACATAAGACCCATAAAGAGATTTAGACTCAACGAGACAGAAAATTAATAAGGATATCCAGGACTTCAACTCAGATCCAGAACAAGTAAACTCAATAAATATTTATAGAGCTCTCCATTTTAAATACACAAAATATACATTCTCCACCATAAATACACAAAATACTGATCGGCCATTATTAATACCCATTTTTAGAATAAAGCTACATTCCCATTCTTTGTCTCTCCCTCTTATTCTTCCTCTTTCTTCCTCTCCTTCACTCCTTTTTCTTTCTTTCCAAAAAAAAAAAAAAGATGGAATAAATGGGAAGATATTTATCAGTCTGCCACATTTGTCTATTATTCACCAGATAGTACTTTTTTTCTTTTCTTAGACAGGGTCTTGCTCTGTTGCCCAGACTAGAGTACAGTGATGCAATCATGTCTCATTGCAGCCTCTGCCTCCTGGGCTCAAATGATCATCCCACCTCAACTCCCAGAGTAGCTGGGACTACAGGCATGCACCATCACGGCTGGCTTTTTAAAATTTTTTGTAGCAACGAGGTTGCATTATGTTTTCCAGGCTGGTCTTGATCTTCTGGGTCCAAGCAATCCTCCTGCCTCAGCCTCCCAAAGTGCTAGTGCCAGCCTCACTAGACAGTACATTTTATAATAGCAGAAATCGTCTCATTCACTAAACACAAATAAGTTGAGTATATTTTTTAGCATAGTATTTATCACATAGAAGACCCTTAATAACATTGATTGAATTCAATCTATTTATACCCCATGCAGGTAATCCAGACAAGTGTCTTGAATTACAGTTTTCAAAAGACTCAGAGGCTAAACACTTTGGTGAGTATGTATGTAACATTTTCTCTTTTTCCTCTTTTCCTCCTCCTCCTTTGTCTCCCCCACACCTTCTTCTTCTAAGGTAATCTTGATTTTTTTTCTGAGCTAAGTTTTCTTTGTTAGTTTTAATTATTGATTATGTTGACTTTTCAAATCTTCAAGATCAATTTGTGGACTTTCACAAACCTGCAGAAGAAAACTCCTGTCCTCAATTGGGACACAAAGGGAACTGTTAAGATATGAAGATTATGTAGAAAAAATGAGTTGATATTTGTAAAAAATAATTTGTTTTTTTTGAGACAGGGTCTTGCTCAATCCCCCAGGCTGTAGTGCAGTGGTACGATCTCGGCTCACTGCAACCTCTGCCTCCTGGGTTCAAGTGATTCTCACACCTCAGCCTCCCTAGTAGCTGGGATTGCAGGTGTCCACCACCACACTTGGCTAATTTTTGTATTTTTAGTGGAGACAGGTTTTCACCATGTTGGCCAGCTGGTCTCAAACTCCTGACCTCAAGTGATCTGCCCACCTGAATCTCCCAAAGTGCTGGGATTATAGGCATGAGACACTCGGCCTGGAAAAAGTACTTTTTTAAATAAAAAGTATTTATAATGGTGCCTGGCACACAATAAATGCTATACAAGCATCATAGAGTTTAGAAGATTAGAGCCAAGCAGTCTGTGCTCTCAGCCTCTACCCATGTCACTCTCATCCTCCCATAACCAAGTACAGATGAACTCCAATTTATGCACCAGTGGCTTTCCAAAAGCTCCCTTGTAAGCTAATGTTTCAAATTATAAATGTGTTTCCCCCGAGAACAGTACTATAGATTGAGTTTGGTTCCTAGGCCAACCTATTTAAGTAGACCAAACCTATTTAACTCACACCATGGCTGATTCAGAACCACTGTGGCTCCAAGACCAGTGTCCCTCTAGGCAGAAGATGGTGGATAGGTTTAATCTCCCAACCCAATTCCAATTGATTACTTGTGGCTGCATGGATCTCTATGTCTGGAGAAGAATTCTGAGGTTGACCTTAGCAGGAGAGCATACTAGAATCAATTAATGATGTCTGAAGGAATGGGAAAAGAAGACCAAAAACCAGATATTTGTCATCTCGACTCCATTTACCTTGTCTCTGAGTACTCCTCAATCTTGAGCCCTGAAGAATGTAGGGAGTAGGGGATGAGGACAGAAGAAAGATACAGAGAGCAGAGAGGGGAGGTACACCCTGACCTAGGCTTCAGTGACAGTATAGGAGGCCCTGATGAAATCAATGGCTGGGGCAGCTCTGATGTGGGGATAAATCTGTTCAGTAGTATGATTAACTTATAAATCAAGTATTCCCATATCAGCAGTACCTGCCAAGCCCTTCCTCATACCCCAGTGATCCATCCACTAGCAAGCAAGGGGAGGTAAGTTATCGATATCTTCTATTACACTGAAATTTAAAGAAGTCAGGCTGAGAATGGTTAAATGACTTGTCACACAGTAAGGCCTAGGACATAGGTCATGAGTTATATATAAATGCAATGTCAGAGTAAAGTGAAAATGAGCATATATAACCCAGCAAGATGATCCCACAAACCACCAGCTTGCATACAGAACTGTTACTAAAGTTTGGGATGGGTGGAGCTTTGATCCATGGTGCTGAGGTTTTCAGAGTGGACATTAGGATGGGAAATAGACTTTGCATGTAGTCTGCTAAGAACTTGTTTCTCAGTGTAAACTGGAAAAAAAAAAAAGTATTTGATGCTAAAAGCAAATCCCAAGCTAGGTCACATTTAAGAGAGTACTGTAGCCCAGCAGGCCCCGAAAATGTCATGTCAGCTTTCGAAGGCATTTCACAGTTGTTGCAACAGCACTGCTGGAAAAAAGCCAGGTGGCTTTAGAAGAAGCTCAGTCCCTTAGACATAGATGACACTGCCAAGAGCAAAATAAAAAAGGGCCATTGCCTGGCTTGGCATCTGGATCCTGCAGCTGCCAAATCATATCCATTAGCCATGCCAAAGTAATCCGTGGAGAAATTCCCAATGAGAGGCCCAGCAAGTCAGAAAATTGCCTATGATCCAGGCAAGCAGTGGGTTCCAGCTCACCAGGTCCGCTGAGATTGTTGGGCAACTTTAAGAAAGTCAGCAGAAAGATTTCAGTTCCTGCCTCTTGTTCATAGATGGGCATTTTTGTGAGTGTATATGCACACATGTGTGCACATACATGTGAGAGAGCAACAGACAGAAAGACAGGGTCGGGGAAGAGAGAGGGGGAAATTGAGAAGGAGAGCGAGATAAAAGCCGTTTTGTAATTCCACTGTATAACAGGAAACTGAGTCACGGGGACTGAAATCCCACCCTGAAGGGAGAAAAGTCACGCCTACCCTGCTAGGGAGGAAAGAAAAAACAAATAAAAACTCCCAAAAGTTGGCCGAGCCGGGCAGAAGCTCTTCTCCCACCCTCACATCTGCCTTGGGCTTTTCTTCTTTTCAGATTGTTGTGAGAAAACAGATGGCTACAGAAGCCTGAATTTTAAATTTATGAATGGAAATTTGAACAGATGTTAGCAATCAAGATGGCATATAAGAATTTTTTTCATACCGTGTTTACAGCCCAGCCTCCCTCACATAAACGGGAGAATGGGCCATAAAAAGGGTAGTTTTTGATCTCAGGGACAGCCTGGATCCAGCGTGGTGATTATGTGGCACAATGGCAGAAATATTGAAAGAACAAAGGGAAAAAACACGAATCAGCTCCCTGCTTACATGCTAAATATTTATCTGCAAAATGCTAAAATGTATCTCGAAGAAAACTATAAATTCATCAGAGTACTTTCTGTTGACTTCAGGAGGTGAAGTACAAGCCCAAGGTTTAACGAGTATCTATGGACAACTAGTTACTTCAATTCTCTTTAGACTTTTCACAGGACATAGGTCATTTGTTTTGTTTTGCTTGGCTGAATGTCCCAAATATATGGGATCCCACCAAATTTCACAGAGAAGTGGAGAAGATCTGATGATGCATGCAATGTTTGGAACTGGGCTATTACTAAGAAGGGTAGTGGTAGTGGGGGTGAGGAGGAGAAGGGGGTGGGGAGATGTCAGGGTATGTGGGGTGGGGATGGCAAAGTGAATCAAACATAATCTAGGTCCTCAGTACAATTAGAACTGAAGGCAAAAGCCGATATCTATCTCTATCTATAGCTGTAGCTATAGCTATAGCTCTCTCTCTATATATATATAACAATATAAAGCCAGACAAGGTATAATATTAAAGGCTAAAGGAGTGAAGAAAAAGAAGTAAGGCTGATTGAGAGAATGGATAATGACAGTAGTTCCTGATATCCCGAGAAGAGAAAAGGATTATGGAGTGTGTGGCCATCTGGGAGAAGAAGAGAGGGTCACCCAGGATTTGTTAGCAAATCTTGTTGCTAAGATCTTCAAAAACTAGGGTGGCCATAAAGTCTGAAAACACGGATTATATCATGTTATCAGATATTGTAATGTAATAGCAACAGACCACTTATTATGTATTTACCTGTGCTTCCTGACTTTGAGGCTACCCTGGCTCTCTAGAATCCAACCACTTCACCGTGATTGTCTCTCTCCTTGAGTTCCACAATAGCTTCACTAGTCTCCCTGTTGTGTTTTTGTCCATCTCTTCACCTCCAATCAGCCTATTGTCAACATGGTAATCCAGGCAAAATCACAGCAATCCCTTTGACACACTGCTTTTCAAAAAGAAGTTCCTGCACAAGCAGCAGCCGCTGCACCTAAGAAACTTGTTGGAAATGCACATTCTCAGGTTCCACCCTCGAGTTTCTCAGAATCAGAAATTCCAGGACTGGGGCCCAGAAATTTGTATTTTTATTTTGAGACAGAGTCTTGCTCTGTTGCCAGGTGCCAGGCTGGAGTGCAGTGGCACGATCTTGGCTCACTGCAACCTCTGCCTCCTAGGTTCAAGCAATTCTCCTACCTCAGTCTCCCATGTAGCTGGAACTACAGGTGCGCGCCAGCATGCCGAGCTAATTTTTGTATTTTAGTAGAGACGGGTTTTCACCATGTTGGCCAGGATGGTCTCGATCACTTGACCTTGTGATCCGCTCACCTCGGCTTCCCAAAGTGCTGGGATTACAGGCATAAGCCACCATGCCCCGCCCAGAAATCTGTATTTTAACAAGACCTCCTGATGATTCTGATGCCTGCTGAGGTTTGAGAACCCATTTTAACCATAGGTCAGATCATGTCGCATCTTGGTTCAAAATCCTGCTCCCCAAAGTCATCACAACAACTACAAGGCTGTACAGATGCAATCTGGCCCATGGATACGGCCCTGACTACCCACCACTCTACTCTCCAGCTCACCAGTTCCTTGGCTACACTCTAGGCCTTGGCACTCGCTGTTCCTTCTGCCTGCAATGCTTCCCAGATCCCCCAAGGCCCTGGTTCCCTCCCCCATGCACCATGGCTCAATCCCTCACCAACTTCAGCTCTGCTCACATGTCACCTTTTCACTGACACACATGCATTACTTAATAATGAGGATATGCTCTGAGAAATGCATCATTAGGCAATTCTGTTGTTGTATGAATGGGATAGAGTGAACTTAAATAAACCTAGATGGCATCGCCCGTGATATGCCTAGGCTATATGGTATTGCCTATGACTCCTGGGCTACAGACGTGTAGAGGATGTTACCATACTGAATACTGCAGGCAATTGAAACACAACATTAAGTATTAATGTATCTAAACTTACATAAACTTAGAAAGAGCATAGTAAAAATATGGTAATATAATCTTACAAGCAGTCCATCATTGACACAAACAACGTTATATAGCGCATGACTATATAACTTATTCATTATTGTCTGTCTCTTCCCAGGGACTGGAATTGTGCCTGGAAAAGTGCTCAGAAAGCATTTGAGTAGGAGAATGAATTAACTATCTTTTTTTTCTAAGACAGAATCTCACTCTGTTGCCCAGGCTGGAGTGCTGTGGTGCCTTCATGCCTCACTGCAGCCTCCAACTCTTGGGCTCCAGTGATCCTCCCACCTCAGCCTCCCAAGTAGCTGGAACTATAGGCTCATGACACCATGCCCAGCTAATTTTCTTTAAAAATATTTTTGGAGAGACGGGGTCTCACTATGTTGCCAGGCTGGCATCAACTACTGGGCTCAAGCAATCTTCCCACCTCGGCCTTCCAAAGTGCTAGGATTCCAGGTGTGATTACTGAGGATCTCCCAGAGGCCAGATATAGTGCTATGTTCATCACTTCCCTTACCTCATTGAATCCCACAAGCCAATGTAATGGATATTATTATCTTTATCTTACACATGAAAAAAATTGAGCCAAGTGGAAAAATAAAAAATTAAAAAACGGATAACAGATACTAAAAGCATAAAGGAAAAGGTATCAGAAAAGGAAACGTCATGATCTCTAGGTTCTGGATCTGACATAGAGCCATATTATCTACAGTTTTACCCTCTTTACTGCTTTTCCCTGCAGTTGATCTCGACAGAGGAATTCAAGCATATTCTGGTATTTACTGAAGTAGAAAGTAATTAAGGTTGGCAAAAATCATGCTTTCAATGACGTTGGGACAAAGCTACAAGTGGGAGAATGACTCACTGCTTTATTTGCTGTTTTGTTCCCATTGTGAACAAGATAACAGAGATACTTCCTGATAATCAAATAGTTCTTACTCCTCCATCCAACTACTATATTCTATTTTAAAAACAGTACACATTTTATGTTATTAATGACCAGGTGGAAGAGGATACTTTACCTACCTATTAACTTTCTCCAAAATGTGTCAGTGATGCATTATGGGAATTTTCCTCCTTTGCAAATGAAAGATTGTGTTCTCTGCTAAGCATCTGCCAACATGGCAAACCAGTGCTAAACAGTGAATCAGGTTCATCTAAAAAGATATACTGCTAGAAGGCAGGCCCAGGACCATCCTTCTTCTCTATTTGCAGTAGTCTCCAGACCTGCAATTTCACTTTCCACAGTTTCAGTTACCTGAGGCCAACTGCTGTCCAAAAATATTAAATGGGCCAGGCATGGTGGCTCACATCTGTAATCCCAGCACTTTGAGAGCCCACAGCAGGTGGATCACCTGAGGTCAGGAGTTTGAGACCAGCTGACCAACATGGTGAAACCCCATCTTTATTAAAATTACAAAAATTAGCCAGGCGTGGTGGCAGCCACCTGTAATCCCAGCTACTCAGGAGGCAGAGACAGGAGAATTGCCTGAACCCTGAGGGCAGAGGTTGCAGTGAGCTGAGATCGTGCTATTGCACTCCAGCCTGGGTGACAGACTCTGTCTCAAAAAAAAAAAAAAAATTAAATGGAAAATACTGGAAATAAACTATTCCTAAGTTTTTAATTTTATGTAGTTCTGAGTAATGTGTTGAAATCTCCTGTTATTTTTTTGCCTCCCACCTGGGACATAAAGCTTCCCCTTGTCCCATGTCTCCATCATGTAGACACTCCACTGCTTGGTCACTGAGTAGCCGTCTTGGCTACCAGATCAACAGTCACAGTATTGCAGTGCTTGTGCTCAAGTAACTCTTATTTTGCTTACTGGCCCTAAAGTGCAAGAGTAGTGATGCTGGTAATTTAGATATGCCAAAGAGAAGCCATAAAGTGCTTCCTTTAAGTGAAAAGATGAAAGTTGTCAAATTTATAAGGAAAGAGAAAAATTGTATACTGAGGTTGCTAAGATCTAAGGTCAAAATGAATCTTCTCCCTGAGAAATTGTGAACAGTACATTGTTATAATTGTTCTGTTTTATTATTGTTGTTGCTCATATCTTACTGTGCCTAATTTATAAATTAAACTTTATCATATATATGTAAGTGTAGGAAAAAAACCTAGTTTATACAGTTGTTGAAGTCAAATAAAATCAGACATGAATCTCTAAGTTTAAAACATTTAAGTCCAGGCTAGTTGGCTCACACTTGTAATCCCAGCACTTTGGAGGCAGAGGCAGGTGGATCACTTGAGGTCAGAAGTTTCAGACCAGCCTGGGCAGCATGGTGAAACCTTGTCTTTACTAAAAATACAAAAATTAGCCAGGTGTGGTGTTGCATGCCTGTAGTGCAACTCAAGAGGCTGAGGCAGAAGAATCTCTTGAAGCCAGGAGGCAGAGGTTGCAGTGAGCCGAGATCTCATCACGGCACTCCAGCCTGGGTGACAGGATGAGACTCCATCTCAAATAACTAATAAAATAAAATGTTTTATATGAGAAGCAAGAATTGAAATTCAAGGAATGCACCTCAACTGGGTGGTCTTCAATATGTACAAAGAACAAGACAAAGTTGAAGGTTTTATTAAAAGGCGAAATGTTACCTACTACTTTTCAAGAAAGTTCATTCGCAGTAAGGTTTTGGGGAGCTGACAAGCTTTGATTGGTGAGGGACTGTGTTGGGTAAAACTAGTCTTAGAGACATAGCAGCTTGTTTCAGTAGCTGATGATAAAACTAGTTTCGGGTTACAACAGGCAGTTTCAGCAGGCAGTCTTGCAGAGAATTACATTCTTGGAACAATGTCATATGCCATACCTTCTTTTTCTCTCTGGCCCCCTTGACTCTGAATTGGTTGGATATGAAAAAAAATGACCCAATTTGTACGAGCAACTTCACACAGTATAGGGCTAGGTATCTCCATGGTTTTAGCCATCCACTGGGAGTCTTGGAATGTAATGCCTTTGGATAAGGGGGTGCTACTGTACTTAACCTTTGCAAATATTCTCATCTAGTCCCATGGCTTTTAATACCATCTACATGCTGTTCACTCCTGTGTCATCACCAGGGCTCCAGGAAGGAAAACAGAACCCACACCTGGTAGCGCAAAAGAACTTAATACCAGTCAGTGCAAAAATGTTGAAAAAGTTTTAAGGGCAAACTGGAGAGAGAGAGAGAGATGACTCAGAGAATACCAACATCGGGAAGTTGATGCTTCCCTAGGGGTAGAGAAACCAAGGGGAAAGTGGAGTTTTGAGAGTTTAGGAATAGTAGGAGCTAGGGCCATGGAGGAAGGCTTACCTGGTGGGAATTTAACCACAGAGGAGGCAAATTCATGCGAGAGATGTTGCCCAGAGCAGAGAAAGGGGAAAATACTCTGGCTTTTCCTCTCCTGGCAAAAGTACTGCAGTCTTTTGCCAGTGTCTTCTATTGACCAAACTTTCCCAGAGGCCAGTTGGCAAGGAAACTTGGGAAATGTAATTTGCATGGGTCAACCTTGCACATCCCACTCTCCTGGTATCCACTCATCTTCAAGTCATACAGAGTAGAGCAGGAAAGAGCAGGAAATGAATCAGAGTGCCAACAGGTAAATGAACACTAATACTACCCCTAAATCAGTATCTCCAGCTCCAAGAGAGGACGTCTTCTCTGAGCTCAATTCTGACATTTGTTTACCTGACACCTCCACTTGGTTGTCTAATAGTCCACTCTAAGTTAACATGGCCCAATAGAAACCCTTGGTTTACCAACTAATTCCCCTTGGTATTCCTTCTCAGAACATGATTCCTTCTCAGAACACCCACTGCTCAGCCAAAAATGTCAATGTCCTTTTTGATTCTTTTACTTCCTACTTCTTCCAACCTTTTAGCAAGATCTATTGATTCTTCCTCCCCAAACAGTTCCTCTCCACCTCCACTATGACCACCCTAGGCCAAGCCAACGTGATTTCTTCCCTAGTTGACTATAATGATCTCCTAACTGCCCATGCTACCCCCACTGTGTCCACTTATAATGCATTGTTCAGGGATCAGTTCCTGCAGACTTTGAGGGCAAGGGTTAGCAGCAGCGACTTCATTCTAAACTAACTTCTAAACATAAACTAACTTCTATCTTAATGAGATCAGTTTAGCTTCCTTGTGGGAAATAAAATATAAGGGAACAAAAGAGGAAGACCAATTAAGAGGGAACTGCACTTCTCAGACCTCTTTTTTCCACCTCTTCTGTCTCCTCACTCACCAGCTAACTGGTCTTCTCCCTGTTACTCCAACATGTCAAGCTTGTTCCCTCTTCAGGATCTTTTCACAGCTAAAATCATGTTTGTCCTGATTTTAGCACCACTGGCTACACATCAGTCAGACCTTACCCTCTCAGAGGTCTTTGCTGACTTGGCTGTAGTAGTAATGATGGCTGCTCACAAAGATCCTCTCTCTCTCTCCTTCTAGGCACAAAGTAAGATTGTACTTCTTTGCACCCTGGACATGAGATGTGACCATTTGACTTGCTTTGGCAAATTAAGTATGGGTGGAAGCTTTCAGATCCCACTGTGTGTTTCACCCTTTTTCCTTCTTCCACAGTAATAATCAGCAGTGCCTCAGAAAATGAGCCCTCCAGAGAGGATGACAATGATCCAGAACACAGCTCCCCATCCAACCAATGGGACAGAGTGGGAGCAAGAAAGGAATCTCTGCTGTTTTAAGTTGCTGAGACTTTGAGATTGTTACCATAGCAGCTGGCCTCTCCAAACTGTTACAGCCCTTCACTCCCCCCATCAGCCTACATTGTATTGTGTCCATTATGGAAATTACCAACTGATAATTTCCACTTATTTTATTTACTGATTTTATTTCCACTCTGCAACCCACACCAAGTTCATGAAAGTTCCATGTGAGCAGGGTCTTCGTCTGTGTGGTTCACCACTGAACCTTCTGCTTCTTGAATTTTCCAGCGCATAGTCAGTAGGCAAATATTTGTAGATTGAACTTCTGATGGATTGCACATACAAGCACTTGTTTGTGAATGCTATTTTGCCAACAAAACTGGAAGAAATAAATCTTGCACTCAGCATCTCTGAAGCACCAAAGCCTAACATTTCACTCTGCTATTGTGGGCTGGATTGACGGCTTGGGTTTCACCCTTCCAGCTAATTTGCAGGAAGCCAAACTGCTCCCAATGTTGCCACGATTCCATGGTCAGAAAAGGCCTGGCTGGAGATCTTATACAGCAGATAAAGAAAAATAAATGAAACTTTACAACCATGAATTGTTAAGAGTGAAGTCACCCAGAGTTTGGAGACAGAGTGGGACAGAATTGATTTTGGTACTGTTTTTACCTCTGAAAGATGTTGTTTTACCCTTTTAAAATTTTCTTCGCTGACTTAATGTAATTCCCCCGAAATGTCCAAGTCTCAAATTTCACTATTGTCGAAAAATATTAGAACTGAACAAACCTTAGTGATCACTGAATTCAGACTACTCCATTTATCACCTGGCTTAATTTTAATTGGAAACCTCTTAGGGTCTCACTGTTGTCTGTTGGGGGCTTAGAGTTTAGAAATTCACATTAGCGATAGTGTTGCTCAAAGCTGTTGCCTTTTTTGGTACTACCAAGTAGGTTTAAAAATATTCTTTGCTCGACCACCCCCTTATGTATTTGTAATAATGCTATAAAGATCACACTTAAAAGATTAACCCTACAATATTTTTAGGTTTTATATTTTTGCTCACCTAACATCTTTCCTTGATGTTTCAAAATGTCTAAGGTATTAAAGAAGTAAGCGCCTTAAAACTATGAAGTAGGACACAGTAGTTTCTTCAGGGACCCTTGAAGAAGGTAATTTTATTCTACTTAATTAGCTTACTCTCCTAGACCCTAACAGACTAGATCCATAACAAACCAGTGTATTTTGTCCAACTTGCCAAGAAGCGCATTAACAAAAAATTAATTCAATAAATGTTTGATGTCAAACTATCAATTCTCAACATTAAGAGACGGCAATTTTTATAATCTTGTTCAGTTTTATTAAACAGGTCCTAATCCTGAAATTCAGGTACTGTTCACCTGCAGCTAAATCTGAAAACCAAAAAGAAAACCCAGGTGCTATTTCCCCCATGGGCTGAAAATGGGACAGTGTGACTATTTCAAGTCTCTCCAACACAAAGCCGTATTCAATCAAGAAAAATCATTTACATGTGGTTAAGGAAACAGGAAATTTTCACATTGGCTTTCATATTTATATTTTACCAAAATTTTCCTGAACTCAGTAATCATTACTACCACTTTTTATAGTATTATTTACTGCATCTTAAAAAAAAAAAAACTAAGCAGAAAGTGTACAGTTGAAGAAAACTGGATGTCAGTCTACAATGATTTACTTTTGGCATGACAGACTTTATTTTGGCACTTTCACAAATATTTTGCTTTACAGCAGTGACAAAATATTTGCCAGAAATTTTTCTTTTCCTGGCACGGATATTCCAACCAGTTGTTATTCTTTGAATTGAATTTCACTCTTGCTTCGCACAGTTAAGAGGTATACCCGTTCCTACCCTCTGTTACTGAGGGACACTGTGTGGCTTTAGAAGGCGCTATCGTTTCCTTTAGTCACTCTAAAGTGAATTGATTCTATAAGTGATGGGGCAGGAATTTGAGAATTAATTAAGGCCATTAGGACTTAAGTAAACACTGTTCCAAGTGTTGCTTAAAAAAAATTGTTTTTAATGAATTCTGTGGCAATTCCAGGGAATGTTCTCCAAATAAAGTATTCATACTTTATTAAAAGTAAATTGTACGTTGGAAAAGTTGCTGTTTTTACTGTCTTCTTCCTTCTTGGATGGCTCCCAATTTAAAACAAAATTAATAATAAAATAGAAAAAGGAAATGTTTAGTACAGAAAGTACCAGCCAGGGTACCCTCATACCTCCATCTCCTTCCCCAGGCATCACTCTTTTCAACCATTTCAATCCTAAAGCAGTGAGGCCCTCATTTTAACACACAGAGCCTCCCTGCCTATCTTCCTTCCCTGTAAGGTGAGCTACTATAGTCCATTTATAAGTTCTTTAGTTAAGCTTCAGTAGACATTTGGAGCACAATTTCATAGGTAAGTCAATCTATACGCCTAAGCTTTAGATACCAACATCAGGAAAGCCCCCTTCAGATCTTTGGAATTTATAGTCTTAAAAGTTCTTTGCAAAAGCAGGCGTCTGTCTTAATGTTGCCAACAGCTATTCTATAAAGGTTGCAAACTTCAAAATTCCCTGGCAGCTTTCCAATATCTCTACCTAGACATACACAGGATAATACATTCAGATTTCCTCTAGCCAATTCAGAAGTGAATCTGGTAACGAAGAGTCTCATCAACAGGCTCTTTGGTGTTAATTTACAGACACTGTGGAACACTTAGAAATCAAACCCACGTCATCCTTGAGAGCAGACGGCTGTTACAAAGGGGAGATGTACATTTGATCAAAAATGCACAAAATTTATAACAGTGACATTTTCAATATTAGGCCACATGATTTATTCAGTAGTTTTGATGTTCCCAAATTACAATTTATGTCTATTCATAAGACTACAAAAGTTACCATTAGAATTGTCTGTGCTTATAAAATACCAACTTTTTTTAAACTGTTATATATACTCATTAACACCAGTCTGCAACAGGTTACATAGAATCAGAGGCACTTCAAAGGCTTAAAAAGACGTTTACAACTTAAATGCATTTTTAAGAACAAAAATTTGATTTTTCTTTAAACCTCTACTCATACCTTCAAATTGCAAGAAATTAACAAATACAGTGGCCAAAGGAATCTGCAGCAACTTCTTAAAACACTGTTAGCATCTTTGGGTTTGCTGAGGCTTGTCAGTAACTTACATCAAATCCTCCCAAAAGAAGATCTGATTAGACAGATACGACTAAACAGTTTTGTAGTAAGAATCCAATTTTACACATTAATTTGCTGTTGCAAATCTGCCCAAAGCTACAGATAATAAAAAATAAAGCAAGTGTAAAATGGATAGTCTGACACTTAAAAATTTATACAAAGCAGAAGTTAAAGTTTACATATTTGAAAATCACATATACACTAGATTACCATTATCGGAATTTTCCAAAGACAAATTGCACCATGACAGCTACAAAAGGCATAAGGTTTGGTTTTAAGGGCACAAGAAGGGAGGGCAGAGGAGAGGAGGGTGACAACAGATAAATTAACAAAGTAAGACCAACTTGATAAGGTCAATCTGAGACATGCTGACACAAATGAAACAGCTTTCATCTTTGCGTCATAGGAAAAAGACAATCATTTTGTATTTGCGCATAAAAGTTTAAACCAATTCCATGAACATCGAGGGTTTTCATAACATATTTTGCCACTGCTATTCACAGAACACTGCAGATGTTAAATTTTAATTTTATGATGTTCTAAAGAAATACATGAAAAGTTTTAAATACAATGGGATTTTATCATTAAAGTGCCAGAGTGGCTCTTTAATGAAAAAAAAAAACAAAAAACAAAAAACAAAGATCTTCGTTATTCTATGCAAAAGCTTTATTTTGAAAAGTTCAGTGATCTCATAAATAGAGACACTAAGTTGGAGTTTTATGCATAAAACTCCTTAGTAGGTGCCTTCTGATAAGCAGCACTGGATGGTTTGCGCTCTCCAAGGTCATAGCTTCCTTCATCCTTCTTTCTCATGCGATACACCAGTAGCAGGATAAGAAAAATTGCAAAGAGAAAGCCAATGACTCCACCAGCAATGACAGCTGAAACAACCAAAAGGAAGATGACTTTAGAAGAGATTCGAGAGCTGCGGACATCAGCTTCGTTGTCAAGCCCAATCTACGTACACTCATACAAGGCTTAATTTGAAAACCCCAACTGAAAAAAAAAAAAACTGGATTCAATGAAGCAAGCAAGTAACTATGTAAATCTGAAACTCCTCAGGAAGGTACAATCATTTCTTTGATTAGCTTTAATAATACCACCCAAAAACCTCAATAAGAAAATCTGGCCATGATCTTAACTAATTCTATACCTGAAAACCACTTTTATCTTTTCAGTAGTCACATTTCATATTCTAATTTTCTAATTGCTTTTTTAAACGCAAAACATAGTATAATTGACTTAAAATTTGAGTATATATGAAAAAACATGCAAATTTATTTCTATTCTTGCATTCGAGACCATCAAGTGTTCTTAAATCTTGAAAACTTCCCCCTTTAAAATAAAATATTTGCACTTCCATCCAATTAAGTTAAAATAGAAACAACATTCTTAACACCCTGGGGCAGTACTTAAGTGAACTGCCTTCCCGCTAAAGAACTTTTCTTTATTTTGAAATGTAGGATGCCTTAGAGCAAGACTGATGGATTTACCCACTCGGCCATCTCTCTACATCCAGCTGCTCTGGATCAATTCAGATGTTAACTTTCCCTCTTCTAGGCTACCTCCCATCACCTACCTAATGGCTGGCCAAGGGGTAGGTTGAAGGAGCTGGCAGACAATAATGACAATGTTTGCTGAGCCTCTTGCTTCTTTCCCTGGAAGGAAGGGCCCTCAAGACTGCTTCCAGTAGAAAGGTGATAGCAAGCTTTGCTGCACTTTTAAATATCACTCAGACTAACAGAGGCCTATGTAGGCACCCTCCCACCTGACGCTACTCACCTGCTAAGACTTCTGTTCGTTTAAACAGACTGTCTGAGTGTTTCTCAGTATACACATTTGTATCCTCTTCAGCTGGGTCATTTTTCCTTTCTGAGTCAGAGAGGTGACCTTTCTCTTTGTCAGTTTCCTCAGGTGACTGGTATGGGAAACAGGGAAAGATTACATTGATTTAAGAAAATGTGCTGGAAAGAAGAAATAATAGATGAGTATATTCCAAAATTCTTTTTTTTCCCCAAAGAATGAGTTTAGGAAATAAGTGGAATAATCACTTGTGTGATGATTATAGCAATGGGTGAGTGTCATGACGGACACATGTAGTTCACGGTTTTGCATAACACCCATTGCATGATCAGGCGAGACACAGAGCTAGTGGGTTCACAATAATCCTAAGGATATGGTGAGGCTGTTTTAGGGAACATTCTCTAAGATCGCTACTTTTTCACCACTCTTCTGACTTCAGGTCCCCATCTCCCTCCAACTGTGCCAGCCCAAAAGCACTCCCCCAATTCTCCTTACTCCTTCACTTCAGATCTATACAGAGCACTACGACAACAGCTCCTTTTCAGATATTCTCTCATGCCTGACCGAGCTTTTCCTGTCCCCACTCTGTGGGGAACAACCCCCACAGAGCCTTACTCCTAATGCTTCCCCTTAGTCACATTACCTTCAGCAACCCTGGACCAGGACTTCCGGGGACTTGGGTTATCCAAGTGGCTTCTCCCTGACCATACCATACTTCCTTTTTGCACGTTGGCTTCCTCACCTGTCTAATGAATGACACTCAGAGGGTCTCAGACACTCCACAATGCTCAAGTAGAAATCTACAGGAATACCTCTCACAGCCTCATCTCTAGTCAGCATTATTCCCAACAAGCCAGCAGCCTGCAGGACATTAACTGCTGGCTGCACCACCTTTAACTCTACTCGTCAAGTCTAAGTAGTCATTAACTCATTGCTGAATCAGATCAGCCTTCTTTTCTATTCCCATTAATGGTGGCGTATTTGGGGGTGTTCCCAAGCTATCTATTTGGGCACATTTTATATCATATGTTTTCCATGTCACAGCACTGTCAATCTGCCTCCCACCATGCTCTCACACTACATTCTCCATGATATGTTTTCCATGTCACAGCACTGTCATTTGCCTCCCACCATGCTCTCACACTACATTCTCCCCTTAGGCTCTCATTGCCACAGCTTTGTTCAGGTCGCTAGCACATCACACTCCAGCTCCTGTCCTGCATCGACCTCAGAACTGCATGTGTTGGGTAGCTCCCAGTCCTCCCCCAACATGCCACTTATTCCCAGCAGAAAACACTGTGAGGCCATTTCCACCACCTCTTCATTATCAAAAACGATTCTTAACATCTGTGCTACAGTTCAGCAGTCCCCAACCTTTCCATGATGGGAGGGTAGGGGTGGGAATGAAACTATTCCACCTGAGATTCTCATAAGGAGCACAACCTAGATCCCTGGCACGCGCAGTTCACAACAGCGTTTGCGCTCCTAGCTCCTATGAGAATGGGGCGCCTCTGCTGACCCGACAGTAGGCGGAGCTCCATTGGTATTGCTCACTCACTTGCAGCTGTGCTGCCTGATTCCTAGCAGGCCACCAGTACTGGTCCGTGGCCCTGGGGCGGGAGAGGACCCACTGCTCTAGTTCATGCAATTCTATCCCCAGTCCAAATGTTTCACTTCTTTTACTCTGTTTGTACTTAATGAAGCCTTCTCTGATCTTTTACCTCCCTAAACCCCAGAATTATTTACACAGAAATGATGTGTTGCCTTTCTAACTCTCAGCACCATCACTGGCCATCTTATGTGAATCACCCAAGGTTCCACTGATCCACATTAGCTGAAAGGCATTAAAAAATAATAATAATAAAAATACAGGCCTACTACTAGAGGTTCCATTTCAATGGGTCTGGGGTAAGGAAGCTGGCACTGATTTTGATTGCTATTTAAGTTTTCCAGACAACTCCGTAGTTTAAGAACCAGTGGGTTAGAGAAGTCCCATTCAAAGGAGTTGTTCCTTCTCTAACAGTCTGAAGTTCTTGTTGGCCAACACCACTCATGAAAACACTGTCAACTTCAGTTGGGGTTTAAAGACTAAATGTGGCTGGGTGGGGAGCCCAGGGTGACAGGATCATTCGAGATCAGCCTGGAAAACATACTGAGACTTTGTCTCTAAAAAAAATTTTTTTTAATTAGCCAGGCATGGTGCTGCGCACCTGTGGAGGATCTCTCGATCCCAGGAGTTGGAGGCTGCAGTGAGCTCTAATTGTGCCACTGCATTCTAGCCTGGGTGACAGAGTGAGACCCTGTCTCAAAAAAAAAAAAAAAAAAAAAGACTGCAGACAATAATCCTTCTCAGCTCTACTACTCTTCCTAAGTTCCTAAGAGCTTCCTACCCTCTTCATGAGGACTCCACAGAGTCTAACATACCATGGCTCCGCAAAGTAATTGATTGCTTTCCGAAGGCTACAGCTCATCCAAAATGGCAGCCTGCTAGTTAAGTTATGCTGCTTAAAGAGCATAATAAGAAAAGACCTCACCTTCTTGGGTTGTGCAAGTAGCTCCTGTGGGACCCCGACCACATCATACCTCTTTTCTGCACCTTAAGGCCACCCTCATTGCTAGGAAGGGCCATAAGCTAGACCAGGGGGATCCATTTGCACTCTAGGGTATGTAAGATCAATATCCCTGTCAGCAGAACGCTAGGCTTCCACTGAAGGTGGTATGTAATAAAGTATAATAAAGGGTAACTGTCGTTCCCAAGTTGCAAGAAACTCTGTACTACCCTAAACCTCAACTTGCCATGATTTGCAAAAAGCAGAGGTCATAGAGAAATGTTCATTTCACCGGTGCACAATTTGCACGGAAAACATCACTGTCCTCTCTATTACTAAGAGAGAATAAAATCTGATAGGCCTTCCCAGGCCTTCAGGTACCAAAGTAAAGCCAAAGAGGGCAGCTCATTGGCAGTATTTTTCCTGAGTTTTTTTTCTATTCTTCTCATGAAAAGCCCATCATTAATTGGCTGCCTGGTGGAAGGAAAGGTAACAGATCAGAGAATGAATTACCTGGGTTCTAGTCTAGAAACCTTTCTCTGCTCATTAGACTGCTTTGCTATTATAGGTTACAAAAGGGAAGAAAAATCTCAAATAGGTGAATTCTCAGGTATGTGACTAGGGAGAGAGGTATACAAGTTCTGGTGGGAATGAAATGGACACAAATAGTTACTGTCATATGAGAGACTGAGTTTAATGTATCCATAGCCACATCATCTTTGTCCTATTATTATTACGAATCATATGGTTTCACCTGGGATTTTTGAGTCCCTAAGATCATTTAAGAGAATTGATCTTTTCAGTTTCCTCTGATTCAGCCTCTGATCTGGCAAGCAGAACAAGGCGTGCAATCAGGGATCTGAGAGCGTGAGGACTGAAGGACTCCATGGAACTGGAGACACCCTACAGCTGGAGATGCACCAGCCTCAAGCTGCTCTCGGTGGAAAATTCATTTCTGAAGTAAAAATGTTTTATCGCATGGAAGCAGAGGCTTGACTAAGAAGAAACCATTTTGCAATATGGAACAAATCTGAAATACCTTAACTCTTGTATGAATATATGTGCAAAATGCAACTACAAAAAGGCAGCAGGGGCGATTAAATGAGGCCAAGTAAAGATCTGCCACATCCCTATCTGATTGTCTGGATGCCATGGAAATGGAACAGAAGTAAAAGCTTATGAGTGATGCTCTGCTCAAACAAATAACGAGATTTCTTTTTTACATTTTAGTCGCTTAAATTTACAACAAACTAGATAGGATATCTGTAACAGTGACATTAATGCCACTGTGAGACCAATTCAAAAGCAAACTCTACACTAATGGTATCCTAAAGGCAATGTTCAATTCAGCCGTACCACACAAACAGCAAAATGAAAAATTTTCTCATTATTATTCATGTTATTCATGATCAATATTATCATTATCAGTGCTGAGAGCAGCATTCAACACACAATAAATAGCACTCATATATGGATGAATTTTTATTATTACTACATTGAACACAAATGATAGTAGGAATATAAATGTATTAAAATCTTTTGGGCTCCTTCATTTTTAAATTCACCTGCCAAACTTCTATATTTTTTATTTCAGTCTGATGCAATTACTTCCTAAGACCGATTTTTCAAAACGTAAATTAGTGGTCGGTCCATTGTTAACAAACCAAAACTCTATGTCAAATTAAGTCATGCTTAGGGTACAACTCTTTATCACTACAAGCCAAAACTCACCCAGGAGAGTTTCTTCCCTCAAGCTAGTGAGCCCTAACTGTTGCTGACTTCAACAGACTTAGTCAAGAGAAGCGGTCAAATAAAAATGTGGTAAAAGTCAAATGCATCTTTAGTAGATAGTAGATAACTGCTACACACTCTGAGGCATTCAGTCTTCCTACCACCAATTGCACCTGGACTTTTCATTTCTCCCTTTCTTTTTTTGTTTCATTCACTCAACTGATATATTGATACCATAGCTTATATGCATGGACCCAGCACATGCCAGGCAAGTCAGCCTCAATTCTCACAGGGCTCTCCTTGCCTTCCTACCACCTGGCTTGTGAAATCAGTCTACCACTAACAGTAATTGACCCTTCTTGGTCCTACAGAGAGCACTTCAATCTGGAAAGGGCTGGCTTCCCGGCTGTTCCACATCTGCAGAAACCCATCCAGCTGTGCCATTCACCATTCCAGTCACACACACTGGGGGGGATGGAGGAAGAGGAGGAAGAACAAATGTAAGAGTAAGAAAAGCCCACATGTATTCCTGCCTGAAGAGGGGATGCTTCTTACTCCAAGGAAGGCCTGTCACCACCTTCATCAAACAGCCTTCCATATCCACATCCTGTCTGCTGCTAAAGCTTGGCAGCATCTCATTTCTAATCAACAGATGGGTGAGCTCCAAAAGGAGATGCTTGTGCTTCTGGGTTTTCATAAACTGTATGTTAATCCTGCACTGACTGCAAAGTCTACCACTACAGTTATTACACGTGCTCACTTGGTGAATTGGCTTGGTCTCTTCCACCCCACCACATTCAGTGAATGCTTACAGAATGCTGACTAGGTCTCAGGTGTCATGCTACACACACCCACATTTCATCTTCTTAACGGACCCTAGGAAATGGGTTCAGAAGATAAGAAACATAGACAGGACCCAGGATTTGAAATTTAGGTCTTTGCCAGACTTTCATATGAATGTTCTAACTTCAGTGGGTTACATATTAGCAGATGGTCAGCTAACTGCAATATTAACAAGGTCAGAATCACAATCACAAGCTCCAAGTTTTCATTAGCTGGTCATTTTACTCAGTTCTAAGGCCAAAGACCTTTTTCTGAATAAGTCAGCTTTCAAAATGAATCTATATATACATGTACATATGTATACATACAGATGTTCATCATCATTAAGAGAGGTCAAGGATTACATATACTGATGGTAGGCCTAAGAACACTTTGAGAAATGACTTATTGAGACTAGGACCACCTCAAGACATAACCACTTCTTATTATATAATCTGCAAACCAGGAAACTAAAGAAACAGGGCTTTGCTTCTTAACTGGGCTTCAGACATTCCTTAAGGAAGGCTGAAACAGTGCACGGTGGCTCATGCCTATATCCCAGCACTTTGGGAGGCCAAGCCTGGTGGATCACGAGGTCAAGAGATCAGGATCAGCCTGGCCAACGTGGTGAAACCCCACCTCTACTAAAAATACAAAAACTAGGCCAGGCGCGGTGGCTCACACCTGTAATCCCAGCACTTTGGGAGGCCGAGGCGGGTGGATCATGAGGTCAGGAGATCGAGACCATCCTGGTCAACATGGTGAAACCCAGTCTCTACTAAAAATACAAAAAATTAGCTGGGCACAGTGGCACGTGCCTGTAATCCCAGCTACTCGGGAGGCTGAGGCAGGAGAATTGCCTGAACCCAGGAGGCGGAGGTTGCGGTGAGCCGAGATCGCGCCATTGCACTCCAGCCTGGGTAACGAGCAAAACTCCATCTCAAAAAAAAAAAAAACTAGCTGGGCGTGGTGGCGCATGCCTGTAATTCCAGTTACTCGAAAGGCTGAGGCAGGAGAATTGCTTGAACCCGGGAGGCAGAGATTGTAGTGAGTCATGTAGAAAATGTAAAAAATAGTGGTATATAATCCGGGCCTGGATGACAGAAATCATAAGTGGGTAAATACCAAAATGATCAAAAAGAGTAAGGAAGAGCCATTTATAACACTACCACGAAAAGACCATTTGTCCTTATACAATTTTAAATGGGGCCTCTTAAAAGAACTGCTGTGATACATAGTTCTTGATGGGTAGCTCCAAAAAGAAGAAAATGAAATAATGAAAAAGGGACTCTCATATACAGTCAGTAAAGTGAAGCATTTATAATAACCTGATAATGCAATGCAATCCAATGCAATGCAAAACAGAACACACCTTTGTCTGAGCAGGTATCTTGTTCTGTATATTCAGCGTCATGGTTTCCACTTTTGGAGCAGCACTAGTGAATGGTATCTTTGGCAGTGGTCGAGATGTTGTCAGCTCTGGACTCTCTACGTCCTCATCAGCTCCTGGAAAAATAGGCAATCATGACACAGATGTCTCCATGATCAGGTACTATTGCCTGAGTTGACACTGACAGAATCATGTTCTTTCAAAATGGGGGCTCCTTAAGACTTCAGCACAAAGCTTCCTGTGGTCTTCACACCATGAGGAAGAAGAGATTTCAAAGGTGTCTGTGGGTAGCCTGGCAAGTTTTTCCTTAATATTATTATCCTCAACACTCAAGTATCCCTTCTTTCACTTGCATGTTTCATTCTCCCTGCTTGACAAGATTTTTTCCAATCTACACGGAAACATGTTCCATTTCCGTTTTAAGAATACAACAGGCGGGGTGTGGTGGCTCACATCTGTAATCCCAGCACTTTGGGAGACCGAGACAGGTAGATCATGAGGTCAGGAGATTGAGACCATCCTGGCCAACATGGTGAAACCCCATCTCTACTAAAACTACAAAAATTAGCCAGGCGTGGTGGCGCGCAACTGTAATCCCAGCTACTCCAGAGGCTAAGGCAGGAGAATTGCTTGAACCTGCAAGACGGAGACTGCAGTGCGCCGAGACTGCACCACTGCACTCCAGCCTGGCCAATAGGGTGAGATTACGTTTCAAAAAAAAAAAAAAAGAACATAACAAAACAAAACACAAAACAGGAAAACCCTCCCATGGCTGACTCCTTATTTCATGTGAGTTCCTGACCTCTCTCCCCATTTTACAGGCAGATTCTTCCAATGGGGGTGGTACTCACTAGCTCTTGTCCTCATCATCTTCTCCACACTACATTCTACTCCCTCCAGGAGCATTTTCCCTGTCATCACTATTACTACTGTATTGTTAAGGTCACAAGTATCCACAGTACCCAATGGCACTTTTCAGAATCGCCTTCCTCTTGTAGAACTTCCTAGCACAATCACACATTGTCAAGTGCCATCTGAAAAACCCTATTTCTTTGGGCTCTTATGAGTTCCTGGCTTCCCCCTCACCTTTCTGGCTTTTCTAAGTCTCCATTCTGGTTTATCCTCTTCTACCTGAACACCAAATATCAAAGAGTGTCTGAAGGTCTGTCCCTAGGTCTCTTCTTACTCTACACTTCTTCCCTCATCCATGTCCATAACTTCAATAAGGGATGATCTAAGCACAGATGATACCTAAATTTACATCCTTGGCTTTTACCACCCCTCTCAAAGTCAGATTCATATATCCAGTGGGCTACCTGGCATTTTCACTTGAATGACTAAAAGGTACAACATACCTCTAAACATGTCCAAACCAGAACTCATGATCCTTTTGTCTTCTCCCCATGTGACCTTGTAGTGACTGAAACCCTCTGTTCCTATACACCAAAAACTCTGACTTCCTCTTCCTCACCTTGTTTTTGAATCCATTATCCAGTCCTATTATCTTCTTATTATCCCTCCACTCCTAACACCTTTCTATAGTTCCAGAACCACCACTGCAATCCAAGCCACTGTGACCTTTCCATAAACCACTGTACCTGCCTTCTTCCTAACAGGCCCCATTCAGCCCAGTCCTCTGGCCACAAATTGTCTACTGACTTCATCATCCCCTTGTTTAAAGATCTTACAATGGTCCCCCACTGCTCTTGGAAAAAATATATTAAGAAATGCCTCAGCCCAGGCTTGTGTGATCCAGCCCCTGACTCGCCTTCTCAGCTTCCTTGAGCATCATTTACCATGTGCTCCAGCCATGGCATCCTAATCCTTCTGCCAGAAAATCTCACCTACTTAATTCCTAATCTACCCCCAGACCTCAGGGAAAACCTACCCTCTGTATTAGGTCAGAGATCTCTGTTAAATGGTTTTTTAGCACCACCCTTCTTACCCTGATTGCACTTATTGCAAATTTATAATTATGCATTTGTGTGTGTAACTATTAATTAAAGTCTCCCCTACAAGACTGGAAACTCTGTAAGGCCAAGGAATTGCTCGCTGAGGGCCTAACATAGTGTCTAGGACATAACAGACTCTGATCTGGTATTTGTTCAACAAGTGACTTTCTGGGCATGATTTCTATTTGTTGTTGCTTTTTCACCAGAATAGCATTTGAGAATTTCTGACATTCAAATAAAACATTCCTTTTAAGTTGATCATTTGTCAAATTTGTAACAACTCAAACGAACTCAAACTCTAACAATAACCAGGCTTCCTCAGACAACAATGAATGATAAATACCTCTAAATTCCTCAAACAAAAGAAATTGGGTATTTTCCACAGAATAGTATCAATGCACTAAGCAGGTAGGAGAGCAACAGGTGACATGCTGGAAACATGTGCAATGGCTATGGTTCATTTCTTTCTTTTTCTTTTCTTCCTCTGTCACCCAGGCCAGAGTGCAGGGGTGCGATCATGGCTCACTGTAGCTTTAAACTTGCAGGCTCAAGCAATCCTCTCACCTCAGCCTCCTGAGTAGTTGGAACTAAATGTATGCGCCACCATGCCCAGCTAATATTAAAAAAAAATTTTTTGTAGACATGAGGTCTCAACTATGTTGCCAGGCTGGTCTCAGGCTCCTGAGCTCCAGGGATCCTCCTGCCTGGGTCTCCCAAAGTGTTGGGATTACAGGTATGAGGCAATGTGCCTGGCTCCTGGATGGTTCTTTTCTTAATATATCAACTGTCTCCTTTAATTTCAAAACATATACATTTACTATTATAGAGAAGAAACGGCAGGGCATGTTGGAATAAATGCAGAGTTTGGTATTTAAAAAGCAAACAAATCTACTACTGGTTTTGGCATCTATTAGCTCTGTACTCTTAGGCAAGTCATACTTGAGTCTTATTTTCTTCATCTGTAAAAGGAGCTTCTAATAACTAACCCATAAAGGTACATATATGTCACAGATACGTATCTCACAGACAGATACATATTTAAAGCATTCTGTATGCATGAACTGTTATATATACAGTTAATTAATAATGATGGGTCCAGAAATAGTACACTTTTTTATCAGCTGACTTAATTATCCATCAACATTTTACATATAATTTGCTTGATTTGTCCCTACAATGAATCATTTTCTTAAAAAGAATAAAACTTCAATGAGAAATGAAAAATTTCAAGCAAGAGCTTTTAAAGACCCCCTTGTTTCCCAAGTTATCAATATGAGTCATTAACATAGAAGAGGGATGAATCTGTATGAGGGAAGAGATTTGTAAAGTAGAAAATTCCCCTTAAGCTGGCACTTTTAAAGTTAGAGACAGGGTTGGGCACGGTGCCTCATGCCTGTAATTCCAGCATTTTGGGAGGCCGAGGAGGGTGGATCACGAGGTCAGGAGATTGAGACCATCCTAGCTAACATGGTGAAACCCTGTCTCTACTAAAATGCAATTAAAAAAAATAAAATACAAAGAATTAGCCAAGCATGGTGGCATGTGCCTGTAGTCCCAGCTATTCGTAGGAGGCTGAGGCAGGAGAATTGCTTGAAGCCGGGAGGCAGAGGTTGCAGTGAGCTGAGACTGTGCCACTGCACTCCAGTCTGGGAGACAGAGTGAGACTCCATCTCAAAAAAAAAAAGTAAGAGACAGACGGGCAATCTATCTCAGATGGCTCCGTTGTTTTTATTATCATTACATGCAAAATCAGAGTTTAGATTGTGTGAAGGACATCTCTTGGGTTTTTAAAAGGCTTTTCTCAGCTACTCAGGGTGCACAGCCTATGGGGTAGCCCTGCAAAAAAATTAAAAATTTTAAAAAAGGCTTTTCTCTACAAAAGATCTTAGCTTTTTGTCTTTGAACTGTGCTGAGTGATTCAAAATGGGTTTATTCTAAGCCTGTTTCACAAGTATTTATACATGATTTGTAGGTAAGATAATATAACTGGTTTATGGAAAAAACTGAGTTTAGTTCTAAAATTCATTTTCTCAGGCCTTAGCTTGTTTATAAACTATCATGTAAATGGGTTGTTTTCCTCTTGCATTCCATTTTTGTGTTCTTTTGCATCTTTTGCAATACTTAGATACTAATAATTGTTTCATATTATGGTTATTGTGAAGGAAGAAATGAAATTTGTGCCTAGGGATGTAAATTATTTCTGAGCACATAGTGAAATTATTGAGCAAAAACTTGAAAGGTTTTGGGTATTTTATAAATAACATTCCTCTGTATGTCATGTATCATCTCAGACTAGTGAACAATGTAGAGTGTAACATGAAGTATATACAATGAAAGTAAAAATGTTTGTGGTCCAAAAAAAAAAAAAAAAAAAAACATTAACCCTCTTGCTCAAACCAGAAATCTGGGAGCCCTGCTAAGTACGTCCTCCTTCAGGTCCCACTGTCTGAAACAGACTACCCCAAGGCCTGTTCTCCCTGTCTGAAATAGACTACCCTAAGGCCTGTTTCCACCTGGGAAACTTCTGCTCACACTAAGTCCAGCATCAATGTCGCGCCCTCTCTGAAGGCTTCCTTGATCTCTCCATCAGGGCACTGTTTCTGTCTCTATGTTCCCATGCTCATTCTCTTATCTTTTTTGTTATGTATTTATTTAGAGATGGAGTTTCACTCCTGTCACCCAGGATGGAGTGCAATGGCATGATCACGGCTTACCGCAACCTCTGCCACCCGGGTTCAAGCGATAACTCCTGACTTACCCTCCTAAGTAGCTGGGATTACAGGCATGTGCCATCATGCCTAGCTAATTTTTGTATCTTTAGTATAGACAGGGTTTCATCATGTCAGGCTGGTCTTGAACTCCTGACCTCAGGTGATCCACCAGCCTCTGCCTCCCAAAGTGCTGGTATTACAGGCATGAGCCATCGCTCTGGGCCTTATTATTTTTTTTAAATAACATTTTCTTTTATTTATGGTGTAAATGTGTGTCCCCAAAATCCATATGTTAAAACCTAATCTCCAACGCAATTGTATTAAGAAGAGGGGCCTTTAGGAGGTGATTAGGTCATCAGGGCAGGGCCCTCACGGAATGGAATTAGTGGCCTTTTAAAAGAGACCCGAGGGACACTGTCCCCTTGCCATGTGAGGATGCAGCAAGAAGCCACCATCTAAAAAGCAGAGAAAAAGCCCTCACCAGACACCAAATCTGCTGTGCCTTGATCTGTGATTTCCCTGCCTCCAGAACTGAGACCAATAAATTTATACTCTTCATAAACTACCCGGTCTAAAGTATTTTGCTATAGCAGCCTAAATAGACTAAGACAACTTATAAAAATAATATGTTTTTTAAAAGCACATTTGCATGTATGAATTTGGAAACACAGAAATACATAAAGGAATAAATAAAATTATCCTATCACCAGAGAAAACACTGTTAGGTTTTATTTACTGAAGTGTCCTTAGAACCTAGAATGGTGCCTGTTCCCCATGTACTGAGTGGTTAAGAAATACTTCCTCAATAAATAAATACCAGTGTGTCTTCTCCCCTTCTAATGAGCTTTTCATTTTTGACATGACAGTCCCACACTCTCAGAACTCTTGTGTCTCAGAATGTTCCTGTTTTATAGTATCCTGTTTTTGTGCCACTGTTTGAACATCTGCTTTCTCTTTGAATTTACTATGTTTTTCTGTAAATTTTCTTTTTCCTGTAAGTGGCTACCCTCTTCCAATTTGGGGGTTTCTCTTTCTCTCATGTTACAAGTTTCCCCTAAATGTCTGGGGAACCTTGGCTGCCTATTTACACTGAAAAGGGCAACACTGAAAAGCGGACTAGAAGCTTTGAGCACACAGGAAAGGTGTGTCCAACATGGGCATCGTCGATTCATATAGAGCTGTGTGTTTTGTTGGAAAGCTCCCAATGCCACTCTCTTTGAGTTGGTCCAGCTTCCCAGAGGGGAGCCTCCCAGTCCCCTACCCAAAGGGTAAAGGACAGACTGCTAGTGTTCTAGGAACTGACTGGAAGATGACAAGACAACTGGGAATCATACCACATTAAATTATTCTGAATCTAAGAATCATTCTCCCTGTTTTACATAAGGTACCCCCAGCCCCATCTGTTCTGAAATACCCTCAGCCTTCAGATTTCCTCTGAGGTCAAGGAATATGAGCCCCTTTGCTGCATGACAGAGGAAAGGAATCAGGGGATCTACTTGCTTCTTAAACCGACTTCTGGCCAATCATCCTGAGTTTAAGACCACTCTAACCCTCCATTTAATGCCACCAATTCCTAGGTCCCATGAGATTCTGCTGTGTTAACTGGGTTGCTTCTTGGCTCTCCCCACTGGCGACCAACTCGGCCTTCTGAAGCCTGCCAAGTCTGCCACCACTAGCTCATCTTCTTCCCAGCTTTCTAAACTTCATGGCTTTTGCTTCCTTTACTGTTTTGTTTGTCCTTATGAGTTTATACCCAATTCTTTTATCACCAATTTAGTTGAGTATTGAAAGGATAGTGTTCAATCTGCCATCTTTAACCAAAGGTCTGTATTTTAATTCTTGAATTTTGGTTACACAGTACTTTCCTGTATTATGTCACCCATCACAGGGTATCACAATGATTATTTCTCATGTTTTTATTTCTTTCATTACACTCTTGGTCCCCTACAGATGAAGACCAAGTCTTTCTCATCACTGTGCCCCAAGAGCATGGCGCAGTGCGCGGCACACAACAAATGCTGAGAAAGTCCCCTCTGGGCCTTCAGCCATTTCTTCCAATCCACTTGCTTTTCTACTGGACAGCTTGACAGAAGAAGGGACAGATGGTACACCAGCCAAACCATGGGGTATTTTTAAGCTGGAATCGGGCATGAGCTAGGCAAGGCCTCTTAATTCTAGAAGGGGTTTATGACACAAGGAGGCAGCACAGCAAAGGAATGAAAGAAAACACACTCTCATGCCCAATTCCCTTACTTTCTCACTATCCTGGCTCCATCACTTTCTAACAGTGGGACCTGGGGCAAGTCAATCTCTCTGTGCCTTATGTTTTCTAATGGGAATCATCAAAATAATAACAGCCTCTATCCTTTCAAAGATGTTATAGGGATGTCAGAGCAGTTCCTGACACACAGTTAATGCCTTTACAAATTTTAGCTAAAAGTACTGCTGCTTAATGCTAGAAAACAACATTCCCAGCTCAGTGTAAGGTGGTTTCCAAAGTCAAGAACGAAGCTCTTTCACATCTTCACAGCAGTGATCTGCCTAAGGCTAGAGCCTCGGCGGAAGCATTATGAGGCCCACGTTTAAGCCTCAGCTTGATCTATCTGATCAGTGGGTTCAGGATTTCAAACAAGCCACCCCAACTCTCTTTTCCCTGGATGGGGGCCCGGGGGTCTGTAGAGGTTGGTGAAGTCATTTTGCTGATTTGCTAAGGCTGTCCTTAAGTTTAATTTAAAGAAAACAGTATACTTCAAGCAGATTTTCTTTACATTAAACTTAAGGACAGTCTTAGCAAATCAGCAAAATGACTTCGCCAACCTGTACAGCCCTCCAACAACTCTTAGATTCTAAGATCTGTGAAATAGGAATAAAAAAAAAGTGTCAACATTTATCATTTCCTGGGACATATTGAAGACGACAGTTACAAAGTACTCTTGAGGTGCTAGAAAAAAAAGAGGTGCCATGAGTGGAAGATATTTATAGAGCCGTGGGCTATGAAGAACAACTCTTTCCACACTCATTCTGCGTGTGTGATATATATCACTCTCCCAAGAATAACTAGCGTTATTTTTACATTAGGACTGCATTGTAAGCTCATTGTTACTAGGTCAGCAACCACCTTTCTTGCCTTTATCAGACTTTCTGCTTTTCAATTTAAAACACTCATGCTTACATGGCTAGATTTCTACCAAAGACAACTTATTTTAATTTGTTCTGGGTCATTCTGAAGCCAAGGCCAAACTGATCAGAAAAGTTATAGTGAATGTACATGTCTACCAAGGCGTGGAATCTGTTATAAAAACCCTGAAGCCAAAAAGGTCTGGATAAGTCCTGCCTACCATGGTGCTGACCACAAATTCCTGATTTGACTATTAATTATGTATGTGAAAAGCTCTTCATTTTTTTGAGTTTCTTGGGGGTTGATTTGGTTTGGCTCTGTCCGCGACCAAATCTCATCTTGAACTGTAGTTCCCATAATTCCCACATGTTGTGGGAGGGAGTTGGTGGGAGGTCACTGACTCATGGGAACAGTTACCCTCATGCTGTTCTCATGATAGTGAGTGATTTCTCACAAGATCTGATGGTTTCATAATGGGCTTAACCCCCCTTCACTCATACTTCTCTCTGCTGCCAGCATGTGAAGAAGGACATGTTTGTTTCTCCTTCTGCCATGACTGTGAGTTTCCTAAGACCTCCACAGGCATGCTGAACCGTGAGTCAATGAAACCTCTTTCCTCTATACATTACCCAGTCCCCGTGTTATTAGCAGGGTGACAGCAGACTCATACAGGGGCCATTCCTAGAACAGGGGAAATATTCATCAGTTATGGTAGATCACAAATGTGACCATAATCCCTTATTCCTCCTTGTACATATCCTCTGTAAATGTGACTTTATGAATCCTTTCACCAAGAAGTGGAGTCTGTTCTGGTCTTCTCACTTTCTTCAACCAATAAAATGTAGTAAAAGTGATGCTGTGCCAAGTTCTATGGCTTGGCTGCAAAAGGCTTTGCACACTTGTACTTGCTGTCCCTGTGGAAAAATGGCTGGCCTACTGGAAAACGAGAGACAACATGAACTGGACCCAAGTCTGCTCAGCTTCCCCAGAGATAAGCATATTCGAAGGCTGCAAACTCAATCTAAAGCTGTACACTCAACCTGTAGCTGACCATGACATGTGAGGGAGCCCAGTCAGTCCAGCCTACATCGCCAACCTGCAGAATCATGAGTTAATTGAATGACTGTTACTTTAAGCCACCAAGTTTTGGGGTGGTTATGTAGCCTTAGAGTTGTAATAGGTAACTATTAATAATATACTAAGGAATCTGAGGATGTCACTACATAATCATTTTACTTGGCTGTTGCATTTTTCTCCTCCAATACCATAGAAATAAAAAAGTTTAACTTCTTGGTCTCATCTATAATTTTTAACATAGGATAGGTGGTTTTATAAAACTAGTGCTTGAGGGATTTCTTGAAGGGTGGTTTCCATGACATCACTCTGAAAGTCTTAATCATAAAATTAAAAGCTAATGTTGACAGAGCACTATGTCCCAAGCCCCTAAAGCTAAGAGCTTTAGATGTGTCAACTCCCTTTTTATCCTCACAACAACCCTATGGTAAGATTCATTGTTACCTTTCATTTTATAAGTGAGGAAACTGAGGCTCAGCAAATAAATTCTCAAGATCTCACAGCGTTAAGTGGCAGAGAGAGCTAGAATTAGCACCCAGGCCCTTTGATTCCAAAGACCATGACCTTACCCACTGTGCATCCTGCCTGTCTCCTTGAAGTAAGCACAGTAAAATGTGTGTGCTCACATGCCTGGAAAATGAGGTCCAGTGTTAAGAAGCAACCACCTTACCCGAGCCAGATGCAGAAGCGTAGTCATCGTCATCAATAGGATAAACTCCTGAAGCGTCTTCAATGGAGCTGTTGTCAAGGTACATGTCTTTATCAGACGTCAGCTCTGCTCTCTAAGAAAGGAAAGACAAAGGAGTCAGGATGGCGAGAGAAGAAGAAACACACTTGTGTATCTGACTGTTGAGGTGCATACTGCAGTGACCACCCCTCTGAACCACCCCTTCCATGGTCCTCTGAATCCACATCTCTGGCCACAGTCTTCCTCAGGCACCCTGACAACTTACAGCAATTCAAGGGGTGAGCATGGACTAATGCCTGCAAGGGAAGCCTACATCACTTAAACCAGTAGAATGAAAACAGTTCGAGACCTAAACTCTTGGGCTATTTTGTAACATTCCACTAAACTTACCTGATTTTCAGCTGTCCCAATGCTAGTTAATAGCCATCTTGGCCATTTTCTACGTCACTCCCTTACTGGAAAGGGAATGAAACATTTAGGACTTTCTTGAGGATGTATGGAAAGCTATTACACCTTAGCTTAGGCTAAATAATCACCCAGGGATCCATCAAATCCTACCAGTGCTTGCAGGCCTGGCCATGCTCAGAACTTCACTGCTACACAGGAGAGCTCCCCAATCACACAGGTCCCTGGGCCATGCAGGGCTTTCTACCCCAGCCCAGACCTGTGCTGAGGCCAGGCACAGTGCCCAGAGAGGAGCAGTGCCTGTGAGGCTCACGTGACAGGGAGAAAACCCACCGCACACCTGCATCTAGGGCTCATTGGCTTAGCACAGCCTTAATGACAAATACAGATAAACCCACAGGAGCACATTCTCTTTCTATTACTGGCAACTAGTAATAGCAAATCACACACTTAATATGGAGAGGGATCAGTCACTAAGTATACCAGTTTCACAGCTTCTTAACTCTTCAGTAAGAATTCAGTATTCAAATTCAACTTAATCCTGCCAAAAGAAGAACTTGCATGAACTGGAGACAGAGTAGAGGTGTAAGACTTTAAAAAATGGTTTTAGTAAATTGATATTTTACCACCAGTATCTCACAAAAGCCCAGAAAAAATAAAAAATAAAGCAGACAGGCAGCTTTTAAACAATGCTTGTTTGGAAACAGGCAACACTCATTATTGCTCTGTTTTTAAAAATCATATAGAATGTTTGTTCCTAAAAGAAATTATAAAATAATGTTTCCCTTACTATATTGGCTTTCATTAGCTTTAATCTTAAAATAAAACTTTGTTCCAGCAGACGTGATTGGAACCTTTTTCAGAGGACAGATCCAACCCTCCATAACAGTACCACTTTATTTTCTCAGGTTTCAGCGGCTGGCTAAACCTGAGCCTACATTCTCCACCAGGCCTCTGTGCCAACTGACAGCAAAGTATGGGAATCTATTTTGTTTGAGCTATCGCATTTGTGGATTCTGAGAGCTAAAACCTTAGGGACGGGTGCTCCAGTGACCTGGCTCGCAGGCATCCAGCGACCACCCTGAGCCAAGAGTGTGCTCCAACTTTTCTGCTAGAACCATCAGAGCTTAACTCTGCAATCGGAGGAAGCCACCCTGTGTTACACTCATCTCCAAGGCTGTCACCATTCCAGACTGTAATTCCCAAAGCTTGTGAACTGTGACAGGAGCCCTCTGTTCCACAGCTCTGTCATCAACTGCCTCCTCTTAAGCTCTTAGCTCCTTTAAAGGCAAAGCTCCCCTCTTCCAATCACAGTGCTTCTCATACAGTAAACATACAGCTCAGTAAACATCACTTGGGTTGAACCATTGTTGGCGCTCCCAACTAAAAGCCATTCTCAGTTCTGGTTGTCTTAAACTTTGTCCCATTTACTTCCCTGGAGAACCTTCTAGTTTCCTCTCCCAAATCCTGTTTACTATGAAACAGGCTGTGACTTCTCTACTCCTTACACGCCTCCTAGTTATAAACTACTATTTTAGGATTTTGTAGCATAGGAACAGTTTAAGACATAAACGCTCACTATTACTGTTCATTGTTTCATGTGTATTTTTCTTGCCCCTTAGCAGAGTACAACTCATTGAAGGCAGGTTCTGAATGAACTGTGTGTGTTCTCCATCCCTCTCAAAATGCATGAGCACAAAATAAATATTTGCCTGATATTACTTAAACCAAACTGGCCTTGGACTCAGGTTTCAGAATTACATGTCACAAGACCTCCAGGATCCTTGTAGTTTAAAATCTCTCCATTTTAAGCCTAGGATCCCATCTGCCCCAAAACTCCTATAGCTTACGTTCCATCAATTTAAGTAACCTAGAGTCTTAAAAGTAAGCAAAATATTCCCTTTCCATATTACAAACTTGTTTCCCTTTTCTTAACATTGAATAACTTTCATTTTCCTGTTGGCTCTGCCAATAGAAGTTTGATGTGGCAAGGGTAAGATTGAGATACTTAATCCTTGTGTGTAAATTGAATTTCAATTCATTAGATGACCCAATTGTATAGACTAACACATCTGTCTCGCTAACAGGCAGATGGGCCAAAAATGCCTCCCAGAGAATTCTAGCCACCTTACCCTTCAAACACACTGGCAGCCTGACAAGCCAACTGATTTTTTGGGACAGCCGTTAGGCCAGTATTTCAGTATTGGGGTGGAAGTCAGGGTGTGTCTGGAGAAGCTGGCCTGCCCTTAGCCACTCAGCTACTTGGGGGCTCCAGGGCTCCAGGGTGGTCTCTGGGCTGACCAGATGTTTAATGTGTTTAAAGGCAGCCAAAGTGTGTTTCTCTGTGATCCAGGATGTGAAAATAATTTTGACATTAAAGTTCTCTCCCACTCTGATTTCAGGAGCACCAAGAACATAGGAGAAATTACCAATATCTTTCCATAAAGTCGTTTAATATAAAGCAGAGCCCTTTTCACTCTGTAGCAGATTATGAATACCTCCATTGTCTTTCCCTTTTAAAAAATAAAAAGTAAAAAAAACCTCTGCTCTCTGGACAAATTCCTTTTATGAAGACTCCACACTCTGTTCTGAAAGGGTTTCTGGAGTGGACATGTCTAGGAAGGGAAATCAGTTATACACCAATATTCCCTTGGGACAAGAAGAGAGGGATCTCCTCAAGGCCATGAAAAGGGTGATTCAGAACTACTGATTTTACACCTGGCAAAATGTGGTCAGCTTCACTGAGGAGAAAACCTTGGGACACTCTGTACACACTCCCTTACTCAGTGGGATCGTGACACTGAACAAAAACAACTGGAAGGAAATGTGCAGAAGCACAGAAGTCCAGAGCTGCAGCCTGGCTGTAGGGTTTCATAATGCGCCTGTTTAATTTGGGACTGACCATCGCTGTGAGGCAGTGCCAATACTGTTGGCTAACAGGGTCCAGAGTACAAGCTGGAAGAAAAACAAAGCTGGTCTTTCAGACCTTTCCCTTTTGGCTGATGCAAGATGTGAATACAGGAGAGCAAAGGGAAGCTGTGGAAAGCAACAAGGTATGACCAAGAGGAAAATATGTGGCAGACGGGGATAGAGGGCTCCATGGAATGCCACGTTCAGCCAGGGAAACCAAAGCACTACATAGACTCCATAGATGAAATTCCCAGAGGAGAATATGCATCCAGTTCAGTCGTGTAAATCCACAATGCCTAGAAGGAAGGCAAGATACATATTTGTCTCCTATCTCCACTCCTTCACCTCTGGTACCCCCCGGCTTGAGCTACCTCATCATGTTGGGCTTGGACCCGGCCTAAGGCCTCCTGACCTGGTCACTGCCCAAGTCTTTGTCTTGGAAGCCATCTATGCAGAGGAACAGTTCCTGAACTCAAACATCATCATATCACTCTCCTGCCTTTATTGGCTCCCTGCCACATATAGGATGACATAAAAACTCCTTGGCTGGGACTAGCACAGTGGCTCATGTCTGTAATCCCAGCACTCTGGGAGGCTGAGGTGGGTGGATCACCTGAGACCAGGAGTTGGAGACCAGGCTGGCCAACATGGCGAAACTCCTCTACCAAAAATACAAAAATTAGCCAGGCGTGGAGGTGGATGCCTGTAGTCCCAGCTACTCGGGAGGCTGAGGCAGGAGAATCACTTGAACCTGGGAGGCAGAGGTTGCAATGAGCTGAAATTGCTCACTGCACTCCAGCCTGGAGACAGCAACAAGACTGTCTCAAAAACCACCACCACCACCTCCTTAGACTGGAAGAAAGTTATTTACCAAGTGGCCTCAGTGGCCTCAGCTGCAGTTCTAGTGTCAGCTGCTGCTGCTTCCTCCACACGAACCCCAGGCACCAACACAAAAACACCAAGAGGAGATCTGGTGACACCAATTTCCTTCATATAAGAGCCCTAAGAGGAAATAAACTCCTTTAGGATGGAACATTTAGGAAAGCGGTAGTGATCTAGGCCTTCCACACCTGATGATAAAAATTTAGAGCTTGATAAACTGTTTCCGCCCAAACTTACATGGTATTTGTAATAAAATGACAAGAGCAAGTGTTAATTGAATACACAAAAGATCAAGTGTACTCATCTTGATTTTAGTCAGAAACATCACAAACCTGTCTATTTTCTCAGCAAAGACAATTTGTAGGATAGCAACTGAACAAATTCATTTGTTTGATTTTTCTCATGTAGTTAAAACGTACATTGAACAAACACTGTTTCAAACTGCCAGTGTGGAAATCTGTTATTTAGAAATTCAAAGCCTTGTTTGAAAAACACAATGTCTTATCTACTAAGCAGAGGTCCACGTGCTTTAAACCAGTGCAGCCAGCACTGTAAAGCTCAAAGCAGTAGATGTTAAATTTACTTTATGGCTTTAACTCAGGTTAGCAAGGAAAGCAGAAAGTAGAAAACTTAATTATGAATAACTCAGGCTCCCAGACCCAACTTCCTGAAAATTAGCCTTTGAACAGAAAAACAAAGTATCTATGTGGCCTAATCATACATTTCTATATCACATCAGAGACAACAAACGCCTAGATGATGCCTCTCGTTTTAAGGTAAAGGCACATCCAACCCCAATTATGCCTCAAATGTATATTAACTTTTGTGATGATTACAAAGTACCAAAAAGGCTACAACTGTAGCTTATCTTTCCATAAGTGACTCAGTAAACTATTTTATTACTAGAAACACACATTGTAAAGAAAATAATAATTAGCTGAAAATGTCTTTCACCCACACAGTCACTCATATGATATACCTGTCCTTAAGCTAAAGTTGCCAAATCTAACCTAGGTCTAGCCCAAAGGAGCATATAATTTTAGAGCTTGACTGGACACCACAGGCACCAAGATCACTGATTTATTTCAAAAATGAAGAAACAGAACACCAGAGTGGCAAAGTAGCTCAAAAGTCCTCTGGTCCAGCTAGTGGCCAAACTGGAGCCCGAAGCTCTTGACACCTACATGTGGGCTCTTTCTACTGCACTGGAATGCTCCACAACATGAGTGACATCAGACCACTCAGCCTTGGGTTCAAAAGGATTAGCTGTGGCTGTTAGGTGTTTATTATGTGCCAGGCATTTTGTGCTTAGCGTTTTATAAGCATTGGCTCATCTAATCATCTCAACAATCTCCAAGGACTACCTAGGAACTGAGGCTTGCCTGAAGTCATACAGCCCAAAAGTAGGGTGTTGAGACCTCAAAATGTGTGTCACTGAGTGTGTTCAATGCACTGCCTACCACGCCCCACCCTTTTCCTTTCACACATAATCATAATAAAGGCCCAGGGAAGAACTACAATAAAGAGTTGTGTTAAACTTGGCTTAATCCAGGATTTTCAAACTTTGATCATGGAAATTCTCCCCCCTAGAATATCAATTTAACATCTTTCAGAATTAGCATTCTTGGCATCATACATGGGGAAAAAATTGCACTGAGAGTTTTGAGCTCTGGCTTAACAGTTACTTCTCTGCCTAATGCCCCTCAAATTTCCTACATGGAGGATGCCTGAAACCATCTACACCAATTGTCATTCATTCATTTTCATTCATTTCTAACAAGCAGGTGCCCCATGCAAACTCAAAATGTAACAGAAGGAAAGAACCTTTTGTTTACTGTTCGAAAAAGATATCCTTGTCCTTGAATATGTTAGATATGGCTGACTTATAAGCACACGCTGTTGTCTTTACTAGCACTTATTTTAAGGATTTATTTACAGAGAACTATCTAGTATGTAGTAGTTTAGGCTTACCTTATTATCCTGTATATACATACAAACCATCCATGGAAAAAAAGCGAAGGTCAAAGGTTGGGTCACACATGAAAGAAAATTCTTAAATCCCCCTACATAAGAAATTCTTAAGAAAAGTCTTTGGGCTGAGCACAGTGGCTCACACCTATATCTCAGTACTTTGGGGGGTTGAAGTGGGTGGATCGCCTGAGGTCAGGAGTTTGAGACCAGCCTGGCCAACATGGTGAAACCCTGTCTCTACTAAAAATACAAAAAATTAGCCAGGCGTGGTAGCAGGTACCTGTTATTCCAGCTACTTAGGAGTCTGGGGCAGGAGAATCACTTAAACCTGGGAGACGGAGGTTGCAGTGAGCTGAGATTATGCCACTGCATTCCAGCTTAGGCGACAGAGCCAGACTCCATCTCAAAAACAAAAAAGAAGAGTCTTTAGTTCCAAACCGCTTCAAACGTCTTAAATAGTTCTTAATTCATCATATAGAAAGCTAATATCTCTTTAAGAAACACTTCAACATCCCTTCCACAAAGTGAGGAATGAATTCAAATGATTTACTCATGCATAATAGGAAAACAATCCCAAAGCTGAAAAAACAATTAGGTTACATGAAGGTTGAATCACATTTGGGTGAAAAGTGGGACACACGAGGATGACTGGGCTGGTCATAAAGATGTCAAGTCATAGGCAACTTTGGAGAAATTCCTCTAGTTCCATGAAGCTTCTGAAACAACCCAAGGTCTGGGAGGTGACAGAATTCCTACTGTAATTATTCACAGTCCGTGAAGTCTGAACCACTCACTTGGAAAGTGCCACTGACATTGGCTGTTCCTGTTGAATGCCTCTTACGGAGTGGGGCTCTTCTCACATCACTGAGAAAGTGAGTTCCTGGAAGAGGCCCCAGACCCTGGCCTAAGCCTGATGCTTTCTGTCTCCTCTCCCTTGACTACTGTTGTGTTGTAGGAACCAACAACACAACAGTAGAAGGCTCAATAGAGAGTAGAGTCCATTTTTTCCAAGGGGCTGAATCCAAGCTTAATGCCACTTGGTGAAAGGAAATAACCAGGCCTTTAAAAAAGTACCTGGTTGGCCAGGCACGGTGGCTCACGCCTGTAATCCCAGCACTTTTGGAGGCTGAGGTGGGTAGATCACCTGAGGTCAGGAATTCGAGACCAGCCTGCCCAGCATTGTGAAACCCCATCACTACTAATACAAAAAATTAGCGGGCACCTGTCACCGCACTCCAGCCTGGGTGACAAGAGCAAAACTCTGTCTCAAAAAAAAAAAAAGTTACCTGGTTACCCCACAACTGGGAAAAACAGATCAATGTTCTCTTACCTGGTCTCTTTTAAAAAGCTGGAATTGGGCCTTATTCTATGAGGGGAGCTGCCAGAAAAGTTAACTGTGACCTTGGAAGAAACCTTGGGCTCATGAAGAAAGTCTCCAATTAGTCAGGCACAGCTTTGGTCTTTGGAAAACATTTAAATGGCTGAGGAGTGTTTTAAAAAGTAACACCAAGTTAGGGTACTTAACTATAGAAATGCTTCTCTTAGTTTAAAAAAAGAACTGAAGTTGGTTGAAAGCAGTTAGATTTCCTAAGCCAGCAAAGCTCCAAATAAAATCATTGTTTCATAAAATGCTCAGCACAATAATTAGTACATTAGCTGACCCCTCCCAAAAAACTCTTGCCAGAGGATTACTTGGCACAACTAAACCTGTCATGATTCAATATAATCAATATCACTTTCAGAAAAGAGGCCCTGCTGTGTGTACACTGGGGCATCTGGTGCTGCAAAATGATTTTTCTTCCTACAGTGTTTGTTTATTGATTCTACAGAACAAATCCTGGTGCAATAAATGATTTGTTGGGTAAATTTAAAATAGCATCTCAGATATGATGATCCAGAGAGATCTCGTATGCTTATTTAACTGAATGATGTCCCCTTCCCCTGTCCCCAAGCATCACAACACACAAAACAGGATGTACACGCCCCATCCTTCTCATTTCTCTTCAATCTAAAACTTGGTAACAATGAGCAGCCTGGGTGCACATATTCATTGAGTCTATGCTCACCTCCCAGTCATCATATCACGGGCATATCATTCTACAAACTCATGTCATCCAAATCCCTCAGTTGTTCCAAGCCATCATCTCATGATGAACCCTTAACTGACTTAATCAGCTAAAAGGAATCTAAACCTTTGCACTCAAACTCTTGACACACTTCATACTTTTTGACCAAAATAATTGCAGAGACAAACTAATTAAAAGTCAAATATCCTACTTGGAGAGAATGTTCACATTATGCCCTTTTGTCGCTTTTGAATTTCAAAACCACTTGCATTACAAAATCCTATCAATACATTTTTAAAAAAATACCCTTCATGAAATTGGTTTACTGCTTACACTAAAAACAACAAGAAATCTTCCTCCTTAGCCACAAGGAAAAAAGGCAATTGGGGAAAAAAACAAAGAAACAAAGGCAAAGCAGAACACACTGACAATTCTTACTTCTGTTTGTAGTAATGGGTTTAGATTCCTGATCCAGAGAGAGAAGGGAAGCAACCTTTGTCTTGAATTAAATTCTTCTGGCAACAAAAGTAGGGATGTATGAGGCAATGTATACTAAAGCAATGCTTGGGACTCTGAGTGGGATGATGTTGAATATGCGTGACACACAAAAGGAAAATGTTCATGACTTACAGATGTGCTCCACATTGAGCTTTCTTCCTTTTTTGGAATATCAAACAGAGGGAAGCAAGAGGTTTGCAGCCATGTTATTATAAGCACTGCTGCCTCTCCCCCTCCCAAATGAGAATATTCCAGTATTTATTTTGCTATCCATATGACCACAGTTTAGACTAGAGTAAAAATAGAAGCCGTTTGAGCCTAACCTGAAAAGTTCCAAGTGCTAGAGAGGGTCAGCATTAATAAATTCTAACTGAAGTAATGAGATTCTGTTTCCTGGTGGAGTTTGGCAGGAGACGGGGAAAAAAGATATTTAGAATTTATTTCGTATTCAGAAGTGTTTTGTAAAAACTACCATAATGGAACAGAGTCCAAGTCAAGCACAGGAAGCCAACAGGCTCTGGTTTAGATTTAATAATTCACTTTAAGGGTTTTTCAACTGCTACAATTCTAGGCCCCAAGGCATAACCACATATATTCTCCTCCCTATACAGGGGCTGACAGAATGCCACAGAAAGCTTACAGGACAGAAAAATGGGAAAGACCTTGGGTCCGAAGGGCAGACCACACCTTTCCAGGCTTTAGCTCAGGCTGGAGAACGAATCTGAGTCCTGGGACTTGCCACAGTCAGTAGACGGTATTTCCAAGCGAGCCTGTGTTTCAGAGGTCTGAGGAAGCCACTTCAAGTCAAGGACAACTTGCTCAGTTTCCCAGCATGCAAGCTCCCTTCTAGCTAAGCCCCAGCCAGAGGAGGCTGATGCCTGCACTTGAGCCCCGTGCCTCTGACACACCTGCAGGGCTGACATGCCAGTGAGCTGGGAAGATGTTTGCTACTGCTCCTGGTTTTCAGCATCTGTTCTATTGCACCTACCTCACCTGTTTGTAACAGGAGACTCTCCTGCTGATGACAGAAAAGCAGGTAAATGGACACAGTGACCTGATGTAGAACTTTTTAAACGAAGAAAATGACACTTGCATTCCTTATACTGAAAGCCTGAAAATGTGTCAGGACTTTCAAAGAATCTCTTAAAAATTAAAAAATCTAAACAAAAGTAACAAAGCTAAAACAGAAGGGATCAATCTAAAGGCGATGAGACCATTGATTTCAAAGCTTAAGTTAAACTGGAACAGTGGGGCTTTGAATACCTAGCACCAAATCATTAGAGCAGCTGTACTGTGTGTGCCAAAGAGATCATTCATATTCCTGATATCTACTGGGAAAACAGCCTGATTCTGCCAAAGACTCAGAGACCCAGGTTCTGTATTTATTTTTGTCTAGAAAGGAACTGTTCCTGGTCAAACTTTTTAACCAAGTAAAATAAGTGATAATGGTCAACCAAGCAACTTTTAAAGAAATGGTTTCCTTGACAGAAGAACCAGTAAAATATTTAAAGATAATAGAGTCTATTATGAAATCCATCACAGACACTTCATGAAATTCTCCAGGAAATGAAGCCTTCCACAAGCTGCACCATGGCAGCTGGGGCAGAATCATTAGCTCCCGGTCAAACTGACATGCTTCACGTAGATTATATTGATGACCACGTGACCAGTGCCAACTCAAAGCAAACACATTTCAGAAAGAACTCCTGTTGGTGTGCTAAAATGCTGTATATGAATATTTTATCTGAAGAAGACATTCAGGTTCTTGTCAAATGAGGGGAAATGGAAACCTGTGGACAGTAATATTTTTTTCACCAATGACAAATACTTTATCAGCTGTACAAACTGACATGTAGCCAACACTCTCAAAAATCCAAAAGGTAACCTAATCCATTCTCATGCTGCCTTCTGTCTTTCTAATCTACCTCCATCAGAATCTATATATGAAGACATTTCAGCATTCTGCTGAACCATATAGTACTCTTTTGTGGGGGGGGAGACAGAGTCTCGCTCTGTCACCTGGGCTGGAGTGCAGTGCTGCAATCTCGGCTCACTGCAATCTCTGCCTCCCAGGTTCTCCTGGCTCAGCCTCCCGAGTAGCTGGGATTACAGCATATGCCATCACACCCAGTTAATTTTTTTATTTTTAGTAGAGACAGGGTTTCACCATGTTGGCCAAGCTGGTCTCGAACTTCTGACCTCAAGTGATCCACTTGCCTCAGCCTCCCAAAGTGCTGGGATTATAGGCATGAGCCACCGTGCTCGGCCCTCATATAGTACTCTATGCTTATGATATCAGGGTTGCAGAGGATGAAAGGTAAAAGCGAACTTGCAAAATGGTAAAATTACATGCTTAATTTAAAAATAATATTTAAAAAGCACTTTTGAGAATACATTGAAAACAAGAACACATATCATTATTATTTTTTGCCCCCAAATGAAACTGATTCATAGTAATTCACTAGTGACAATTAAGTCTCAGCTGGAACACACATGTATAAGTACCATTTCGTAAGAGATAGAACATTTTATCTTCTAAAAATATGGAAGATGAAGAAAAGCAAAACAGGAATTAGAAACAGATCATCTCAGGAACCTTTTTTTCCCAAGTTAGTCCAGTAATGATAAAAAAGCTGATTCTACTAGTTCTGAGGCAAGCCGTACTACAGAGGCCCCTGTGGGATGTGGCACCCCGGGTGCTAACTAAAAAGTGATGCTAAACTCAACACTATTTTATAAAAATCCCCATACTCTCCAGGATCAATTCTTCCCAAATTAATGGGGCTCCCCATTCCTGCAAATGCCTTCTGTAAAGCAGCCAGTGGCAATGAGCGCCCCCCCATCTCCTCTTTTACTATGAAAGCACCTGGACTACCTGTTACATCTGAATTTTCTAGAGCACACACAGTCTTACTGAGTTAAACTCTGGGAACCCAGTCCATATTAATGGTCTCTCACTTGGGCCCCATCACATGTCTTGGATTGGAACCGGTTTCTAATACTCGATAGCTTTAACTGCTCCAGGCACACTTGCTTCCAGACAGGGCCTCTGCTCACAGAGTGGAGTTTATTATTTAATTGGTATGAGATGAGCCTGCAGTCATGACTCTCACATGTAAGATGCCAAATGAAGATATGTCCACTCCTCGGTGGCCTCAAGCAACAGCTGAAGATATGGAGGTTTGGGAGCTATTGGTTGCCTTATCCCTTTGACTGGACATACCTGGCTTTGGCCAATGCTCTCAAACAAAGACATCCTCTGACTCTCCCTTCCTGCTGCTTAACCTTACACTCTGCCTGTAGAAAAATGACACGCTTCTTGCCCCTCCTGCTTTGGAGCTGAAGAATGCAGCTGAGTGATTACAGCTGCCACGGTAACCTCTTTGGCATGCCTGCCAGCAATGCCTCACCTAAGAGCCTTTCCCCTGCCTCACTGCCCTGGCCCACCGGTGATGACCACAATCCCTTCAAGTGGTCACATTGCAGGGCAGCCCCCATGGAAACCCATTTGGAGCTGTTCAAGCTCATACCAAAGAATGATGTTTTTAATACAGATTGTTCTTTTTAAATCCTTTACAAAAGCAGCTGTAATCAATCGTGCTGGGGGGCTCTGTAAAAAGCTGCCATTCGGAAAGCCCTAATATTGATTCTTTTCCCTCTCATGGTTTTTAAGAAAACAATCCCACATGCTAAGAAACCATAATCAATTTTTCTAGACTTTGCTAACATGAAACCGTATCTAAATTAAAATGTTACCTTCAAAAATTACAGAAAAAAAATGTAGCAGATATAAGCAAGCCATCTGTTATCCTGCCTTTCATGTAAGGGACAACATGTTTGTTTAAGACAAATGCCAGTTGAACGAATTCAATAATTGTTAAATACTGATTAAAACTCTGCAACTCTTATAAGAGTTCTTTAGCAGATGACAATAGCTTAAAGACTGAGGGAAAATCTGTCTTCATTTGAGACCTGGCATTTCCAATTTTTAATTTGCAAGATAATATACTATTTTCTCTGTGCCTATTCTTAGAGAAAACTATCAATTCTAAGCCTGTGTTTATAGACAGTCATGATTCCAAGTGGTCACATCCTGACTGAACTTCCAAATACCAGAATATTTTAAGTCTTTTCACAGGCATTATAGTAGATATATTACTTTGTCAAGTTTGCCTTTTCATGCTAGACCTCTTAGAAACTCAAGCATTTCAAAAGGCACAAAGTCAATATTTAAAGCTACAATGTGCAGACAAAGCAGTTTGGCAGTTTCATTTAAAAATTACATTAAAAACCCTCACTAGCATCAACAGCCAATTTCCAGATTAGACATTAAAGGAAAGCACAATGTAATTTACACTGTTATCTGTACTTCTGTTTAGAAGGAAAAAAAATTAAGACTTTATTAAAGTGCCATACATAAAACAAATACAGAACTGAAATCTAAGTGCCCATAATGCTTTATTGTCAGCGTGGCACCTACCACGTGAATGAAATTAGATCTGATCAAATCTAAACTGCTGGCAAAGAAAAAAAAAACAAAAAAAACCCCAAAAAAACTATCATTTGCTTCGCTACCAAATAAGAGCAATTTCAGTTTCAAGGGAGTGAGCTACAATTTCTGTGGCCAAGTATCCAATAGGTTTTCAGGTTTCACATTCCCGTTATCCAACAAGTTCACCCGTTATCCACAGGAGTTTACTGAGGGAATGGGCATATAATTTGCAGATTTATTAGTTGGGAAGTTTAACTCCCTTTCCACACTTTCCACACCCACCCTCTCATCCCCTCAAATTAGAAAAGGCCCCTGCTTTTTCTTCTTTCTTTCTTTTTTAAAACACTAAACTAAATAAGCAAGAGCTGAGAGTTCTGTAAAACTCCTTAACACTAGCTGATCAAGGGCCTAAACCATTGTCAAGCCATGCCGCCTGGGGCTGTCACACAGGGTGCATTTCACAGCTTCACTGGCCTGGCAGCCTTTTTATCCCCAAAGTCATCTTAAGCAACTGTTCTTCAGCAAACAGACTTCTGAGCTTCATCTCTTCCATTGTAAAACTGTGGCACAAAAGAGCTAAGCATTAAAGAGAAACCAGAATCAGCCTGGTCAACTAATTTCAATCCTGTCCTTCTCTCTGAATGCTTTCATTTGAATTAGGGCTGTCTGATAAAATCTGTGATAATGGAAATGTTCTACATATGCACTGTCCAAAATAATAGCAAATAGCCACATATGGCTATTGAATAGCTGATATGTGGTTAGTACAACCAAGGTACTGAATTCTTCATCTTGTTTACTTTTCAATCTATTTAAGTTCAAACAGACACATGTGGCTATTTTTCCAGACTCTTCTAGTGGCTAGCAAACTGGACAGGGCAGTTCTAAAGAGAATTTAAGAAACTGCTGTTGGAAGCCTGGAAACATCAAAGCCACCTACCTTTGCTGGACTAAGCCACTGCAGGGTTAAATGCTCTCTCCTTAAACATTAACTGCACATTAGCAGAAGTCAGTGCCTAACAACGTAATTGCCTTTTCCATCACAACTCTCCCTTGGCGCTATTCGCCTGGCAGAAAAATTAAAGAGTCCATCTAACTAGGTCATTTAATGACTATTTATCAAATAATTGCTATGTGCTGAAATGTCCTATTATTTGTTTAAAAGTAAAACAATAAGCTTCAGGAATGGATAGACAAACTATGGTACAGCCATACAATAGAATGTTATATATGAGTTATCAAAATACATGAAGGAGGCCAGGCCCACTGTCTCACACCTGTAATCCCAGCACTTTGGGAGGCCAAGTTGGGCAGATCACAAAGTCAGGAGATCAAGACCATCCTAGCCAACGTGCTGAAATCCCGTCCCTACTAAAAATACAAAAATTAGCTGCACGTGGTGGCACATGCCTATAATCCCAGCTACTTGGGAGGCTGAGGCAGGAGAATCACTTGAACCAGGCAGTCGGAGGTTGTAGTGAGCCAAAATCACAACATGGCATTCCAGCCTGGTGACAGAGTGAGACTCCATCTCAAATAAATAAATAAGGACATGAAGAAACTTAAAATACACATTGCTAAGTGAAAGAAGCCAATCTGAAGAGGCTCTATACTGTATGATTCCAGGTATACAACAAAATGGAAAGGCAAAATTATAGACACAGTACAAAGATGAGTAGTTGCCAGGGGTTCAGGAGAAGAAGGGGTGAGTAAATGGGTAGAGCATGGGGTATTTTTAGGGCAGTGAAACTATTCTGTATGATAATATAATAGTGGATACATGACATTATGCATTTGTCAAAACTCATTTAAGTGTATAACACAAGGTGTAATAAAGCTTAACGTAAACTATTGACTACAGCTAATAATAATGCATCAATGTCGGTTCACAAACATTGACACATCATAAATGTACCACACTAATACAAGATATGTTAGTATACAGTAAGAAGCAAAATGGGGGGATGGATAGCGGGCATATGGAACACATACACCATATTCTCGATTATTCTGCTTGATTATTCTATAAATCTTAGACTCTACCAAAAAAATAGTCTATTAATTATCACATAATACAAATACCTGGAGAATTCCTGAGGCCTGCTCATATATTCTTCCCTGACCAACCGTTTCTTCTACAGTGAAACCAGGATTTGGACAAATCACACAAGAGATGGTTCTTGTTTGCTAGTGATGTGTGTACCTGGCTGCCTCAACTCTCTGGCATCAGACACAATTAGCTTCGACAAATAAATGACACATTTCTGGACTTCTAGAAGTTATAAGTAGCCCATTTAGAGTTTTAATGGGCATTATACATTCATTCTCATTCATTAATTCTTGCCTACACTGTTACATCAAGCAAGAAAGTAAGATGCTGGCAACAGATACGGGAAGTACAGTCTTTTCTAGGAAAGCGGCTCATTTGTGCACAAGTATTAAATAACGAGTTGTACTGCTGTTCCATCCACTTAGCCAGTATAATCACTGGGATTTCTTTGATGTGTTAATCAACTGCAGAGGATTAATAGTCTACTAGATCTCAAGACATTCTTGGGACAACTGAGAAATCTAAATATGGACTGGATATTAGGAAATCCTATATATTTCTCATTAATTGTCTTAGGTGAGATTGTGTTTTCCCCTTTTTCCCAGGGGATGAATGCTGAAGTCCTCAGGAGTGAAGTATCCTGATGACCAAAATTTACTATCAATGGTACTACTAAAAAACAACAAAAATCCGTAAAGAGAATAATAAAGCAAATCTGGTAAAAACACTACCAATTATTAAACATAGGAGGAGAATATTGTCCTATGCTTTCAACTTTTCTGTATGTTTGAGAATTCATAATTTAAAACTTGGAGGGCAGTAGGGTAACTCCAGCTGAAAAAACTTCAGGTGACACCAGGGCTGGTATTAATCACTAACGGGACCAGAAAGTGCTGCCTTTATACCAGGTACAAGAATGAGCTGAACTTTACTAAAAATTATACCAGCCTGTGGTTAGTTGAGTGAAACAAATTGGGCCCATAAAAGACTGCATGCTATGTTTGTGTGTGGGGACTAGAGAGGGTGGCAACCAGATAATCTTCTAGGAGAAACGATGGCTATGAACTTCACAGATAAGCTAGGGCCCTAAAGGGAAAAGGTTTCTTTGACAACAGGGTGAAGATATAAAAGTAGGTAAGAGAAGTGTAAGGGCAGAAAACAAGTCTAGTCAAGATAAGAAACTTCCTTATCAGAACTACTTGCAGAGCGAACTCTTTGGTGCCCTTTCGTTGGGCAAACGATATCTGACATGCAGAACAGAAATCATTTTTCTATGTGTGTATTTTTAATGGATTCATGTCTGTATGCAAATAGCTAAAGAAATAGAATCAGAGTAAACATTTCAGGCTGTAAGTGGCTCAGATACTACCCACAGGAAAGCAAAACCCTGCCTCCTGGAACAAGTGAGTGAGGGGAAACGATTAAACAGTTATGTCAACAGAACAGAACTCAGAACTTGCTCCTATCCCATCCTCACCAACCCTTGAATTTAATTAAAGAAGAAATTGCTAGTGACATCAATACATAAATTAAGTCATGTACTGTATATTAATATATTAAAAGGATGACTTGAAAATTCAAGCTGTACACTTATGATTTGTGTACTTTTATGATTGTGTTATACTTCAGTGAAAAGTTGACTAAAACAAATATAAATTCACCTGAATCTTAGAAACCCTCCCCTCACCCCACCCTGCAGGTTTGCAATTACAGGTACTTCTTAGACACCCGCCAGGTGGACACTATGGTTCTTTCAGGTTTTCCACTTGTTACCTGTGTATCTGAGCACTGAAGTCAAAGAGATGCCAGTGCTCACTCAGGAAACATATTTAGAAGGCTTTGCATCTCTACAGTTTTCATGAAGGAGAAAGGCTTATATTTCTGGTTGTCTAGAACAGGGCTCCCAACCCCCAGGCCGCAAACTGATACCCATCATGGCCTGCTAGGAACCAGGCCACAGAGCAGAGGTGAGTGGCCAGTGAGCATTACAGCCTGAGCTCTGCCTCCTGTGAGATCAGTGGCGCCATTAGATTCTCATAGGACTGTGAACCCTATTGTGAACCGCACATGCAGAGAATCTAGGTTGTGCACTCCTTATGAGAATCTAATGTGCCTGAATCATTCTGAAACCATCTCCCACCCCTGCCCTCAGTCCATGGAAAAACTGTCTTCCACAAAACCAGTCCCTAGTGCCAAAAAGGTTGGGGACCACTGGTCTAGAACCTACAGAAAATGCAATACATTTTCCATAGCTCTTCCATTTACCAAAGATGTAAAACATAAAGATGGGAGGCATCAAATGTCTTTCTCCCAGAACAAAGACAAGCCTAGCACCTCAACACTTTCAGTAGAAAGCAGTCAAATGACTGTGAACAGGGATAATTCCTACCACAGAGAACAAGGTCCTGCAGACCACACAGATAGCAGGTCTGGCTGTTACTTTTCAGCTAATGGAGATTTTGTACCTGGTAACCACAGATAACCAATCCTGCCTGGTTGCTGCTTGGTGGGGAAGGGCAGTTCCTAAATATTCTGCAGAGAATATTTAGGAAGCAATTGTGGTTTAAATTCTAAACAACGGCAGCTCTAGATAAATTTCTGATGGGACAGCTGCTGCAGGCATATATTTGAATTAAGATCAGCCACAGGTAAGTTTTTTTTTGCTGCTGATAAAGCAGGTGTTTTGGTGACTCTGATCTCATTTCTCTTTCTCTCAGGTTCCAGGTGCAGACTCCAGGTCTTCAGGTGGCTCTGCTGCCATCCCAGGGTCTCCCCATGAAGATCTAGTCTGTGTCCAGACTTATCAACCCCTTGGAAAAGCTAGAGACTTGAGAGACCCCCGCCCCAATCCCAAGGCTGAAGATGCTGGCTACTGTATCCACTTATACCAAAAGTTAATTCATGCATTCACTGAGCACTGTGCAGGGTGTGTGCATGGTGCTAGGTTCCCAAAGCTAAAGGTGAGTTGGTGCTAGCTATGCAGAGGCGAGGTGGTGTGGAGGGCAGAGGGAAAACAGGGTCAAATGAGGTACAGGGAATGCAGGCATTTAGGGGACCAAGACAGGATGAGAAAAAGGAGTTTTAGTTCTGCATGATGGTGGGGAGGGCATGCGTTCGGGATAGATGAAATAAGGCTAACAAGAGGGTCAGATCATGAAGAATCTTTGGTGAGAAACTAGGGGATTTATATTTATTCTGTAAGCAAATGAGGGATTTTCAAGGAGAAGGTCCAAATTGTGTGTTTGGAAAGATCAGGCTGGATGTAGTACAGATGACAGATTAGAGGGGCTTGACTGGAGGCAGCATGATCATCCAATTACGGCAGGAATTATGTAAGAAGTGCCAACCCAGAAAGATTGGAAAGGCCAGGGCAGAGTCAGTGGTATTAAAGTAAGTAAAATCTCCTGGTCTCATCAACTGATTGAATGCAGGGTGAGAGGATGTAATGATTTATTTTTTAAATGACAATGGTCACTGCTGTTCTCATAGAGCAATTGTGTGTCAGGCGCTGTTATCACTTTACATGGATAAGACCTCAAAATCCTCACAGCATCCAATGCTGCAGGTATTAGCCCCACTGTACAGCTGTGGAAACTGAGCATTAGTGATCCCATGGACCCTTCATCACCCTCACATGAAGTATAAGCATGGCACCTAGGTCCTGGCTGAGGGATAGAGTCCTTCACTGACAACTGCCATACAGGAAGTACGTGTGGGCTCAGGCAGCAAGTCGTATCTGAGACATGATTAGCTGGAAGAATGAGGAGGCAGAACATGCTGGTGGGAGTTATGAATGAAAGAAAGAAAAATGACCTTCAATAGAGGACCATTGTCTCCACTTCTGTTGAATGACTGGATATTTGTGGCACTCTTGGAAACTTGCCAGAAGGTCAGGCAACATGGTTGTTGGGGGAAGCACCCTGAAGTCAGACGCCTGGACTGAAACTCTGAGGTTGAGTTTTTCTGTCTATAAAATGAGATCATAATTGTGCTCATCTCCCAAATCTCATGTGAAGATGAAAGAGGAAAAAAGAAGTGAAATAGTTCCTGTAGACTGTAAAAAACAAAAACAAAAAATGAGAACACAAGTAACTTTTTATATTTATGCAGATGCATCTACTCTTTCAGGCAGGCAAGGCACCAGGTTAAGAAAGTGCCTATTCCTGGAGCTCAAGTCACCTCCGGGTAGTCCTGCCGCTTTCCTAGTCTGTGTCATAACTAAGCTGGTGGTCATAACAGTCTGGCCCATCCTGTCATGAACAAAACAAAATATACAAACAAAGCTGATTAGGACTGAAAAATAAACAAAGGCTCTGCAGCTAAGCCTAAAGCTAACCCAACCTTCATTTAAACCCACTGCAATAAGGAATTCCTTGAGGTTAGAAAGTATTCAACTAACATAGTTAATGACTTATAGCAGTTGAAAATTGCACAGCAAATAAACAAAGATGACACCAACAGTGATCCTATAGTAATGGACCACCATATGTACAGAGCTGGAAAACTGAAAATTGTGGGATGGTTTCTGGGCATAGATTTCTGGTTTGTGACTCAGCTATCAATAATTACATAACATGGGGTCTTTGCTGTTTTTAGCAAATTAGCTTACACAGCACCTAGATTATGAGGAAATACGTGTTCATCCCAAGGGAGCACAAAGGACCCAATCAACTTTTAAACTTGGCCCAGCTTGGAGAATTGAATGCACGCACCTCTCTCCTTCACACCTGAGACACCACTAGAACCATCTGACTGGGGAGTTCAAACGTGGCACAGAACTCTTCCACAGAAGAGCAGTGCACAGGCAATGGGCATTACCACTGGCCGGGGTCACTGGCCCTCAGCAGGTGGCCAGAGATATTTCAAAGCCCAAAAAGATGTTTCCATAAAATGAAAGATTTTTAGGTATTAACCATCTTCCCCTTAAATATCAACAAACATTTTCCACCAGGGGTTCTGGAGTCAAAAACCACTAAGAAAATGATTCATTCTGCAGCACCTCCTGTAGGGTTGCCTCTCATTGTCCCAGACCCCCTGCTCCAGGAAAAGCAGCAGTAACACACTATGAGGCCACCGAGGTGGACTCGGGAAACAAAACGGGGTGGCAGCAGTCTCCACAAGACTGCTTGAGCCAGCTCTGATGGCCTTTAATAGAAGGATAAACAAACCCCAATTTACCTTCCTAGCAACCCTTCCCTACTGAGAAAGCCAACCCTTCAATTTACTTTTCCTGAGCCAAGACCTTTCCAGAAAGAAAAGTCTACCTGTGCAATAATAATAAATGCTCCCAGTGACTTGATAGTGCCAGGATCCAAAAGTGCTAATGATACTATTATTGCTCCCTCGGGTTCCAAAACCCACCAAGCTGACAAAGACAAGGTGTATGAAATAGAGAATGTTCCAGGTTCTGTCTGCAGGATTTTTTATTACTTGTGACAGTTTTAGTTTGTAAGCAGCTAGGCTTCCTTCCATTTCACCAGAAATTTTTTGTCAGACACAATGGTATGTAAGCCAGCAAGAGGGGGTGCTGTCTTTCGAGGTACCCACCAATTAGCAAATAATTAGAAATCAAGGCAATGCATTCTCTGCTAGCCAACCAGATGCATCACTAGGGAAAGGATCAAACCCAGAACCACAAACACAAGATTAGGTTGAATCATGTAAATAGGTCAGAAATATCAGCAATTTCACATGGTTTAATCTGCATGGAGATTTGAGTTTTTTATGGCTTTGTTTCTATTTTCAAGTTTTATGCAGAGCGGTAGTATTCAAACTGTTCACCATGCCATGGCCCTTAAGACCCTGGTGATCAGGGCCCTGCCTCTTTCATCCTAATTTCATCCCACCTCCCCAAGTATACAAACTTTTCCCACCCCAGGGCCTTTGCAGCGGCTCTTCCTCTGCCTGAAACTCCTCCCTCTTGCCTTTTGTGTGGGCAGTTCCTTCTCATTTCATAGGTCACAAATGTGACCCTCTCCAAAGAGGCCTTTCCTGACCATCTTACCTATTACTCTCTAACCCAGCACAGTCCAACAGAACTATAATGCAAGCCACACGTGCAATTTAAAATTTTTTAGTAGCTGCAGTTTTTTAAAGTGTGACACATATTTTTTGTCTTTTTAAAGTCATAGCAGAATGCACCTAAGATTGACCATTTTAACTAGTCTCAGCAGCATTCAGTATAGTCACACTGTTGTGCAACCATTACCACATCCATCTCTAGACTTTCATCATCCCAAATGGAAACTCTACCCACTAAACAGTAACTCCCAATTCTCCCTTCCCCCAGTACCCACCATTCTTCTTTCTGCCTCCATGAACTTGACTATTCCAGTTACCTCATAAGTGCAATAGCACAATATTGTCCTTTTATGCCTGGCTTATTTCACTTAGCATTCATTTTAATAATATACTCTATTTAACCCAAAGTACATTTGGGTTACATTTTGATTATATCTTAAAACAAACATTCTTTATTTTAAGATATAATCAATGTAAAATTTATTAATCAGATAGTGCATACATTTTTTAATACTAAGTTTGAATTCCAGTGTATATTTCACCCTTACAGCATTACTTTCTCAATCTGGACTGACCGTAGTTCAAGTACTCAATGGGCACATGCACTAGTGGCTATCACAGTGGAATGCACAGGTCTCTTTCATTGGCTTGTTTTATTTTCTTCATCTGCCTTTCTCCACTGAAATTATTTTTTTATTTGTAAACCTAAAAACTTCTCTATCTTCCCTTAGCAGAGTATGAGTTCACCAAGGGCAGGACCTGTGTCTTTGGTTTTTGTTTGTTTACTTGCCTGCTCTAAGCCAAGCATATCTTAAATGTGATACAATCATATGAATATTTCTAAACAAATATCTTTAAGGCAGATGCTTTTGAAAATGGAAGGATCTGTCTCCAAAATATCACTTTGATCCTGTACTATCTGGAACAGAAACATCACTAGAGACTTAGTCATCCTTCCTTTTGTACAGGAAGACTAAGCAGAGCTTGGGACAGTCGCTGAAACCCTGGGACCAGACTTCCCTGGCCCTGCCACTTACCAGCTGTGGGACCTCTCTGAACCTCAGGTTCATCTATAAAATGGAGAGAATAGTGATAGTGTCTACCTCACGTGGCTGCCAATAGCATTAAGTCAGTTAACATTTGTAAGGCACTTTCAACAGTGCCTAGCACTTAGTGAGCACTCTGTGTGTTAGATCAACAAATCACATGAGTATGTTTTACACTGCCATTTCAGGGGTGACTCTGAATTGCCTCAGGCGATCCCCCTTCCTGTAGTCTATCTACACATAAGGTCAGGACTCCTTTCCCAGAGAGCACACCTGCTCACACCTCCTGGCCCCTTATAGCACTAACAGTCCCCACCACCACCAGGAGCCAGTCTAAATTTCCCAGCAGGATGGAAGCCAGAGGCAGGGAGCAAAGTGAATGACCTTTGAGAAGACACCCAGCTTCCCGTGCCTCAGGTTCATCTAGAAAATGGAATAATAATAGTACCTACTTTATAGGTTATTGAAAAATTAAATGAGTTAATACATGCCAAGCACCTTTACAGTGCCTAAAACATAGTAAGCACTCAATAAATATCACCTATAGGGCTCTCAACAACTGGACTCCAACTTTTACAGCTTCATTTTAATTCATTTAGCAAATACTTAAGCACCTACTATGTACTTAAGTACATAGGGCACTGTCTCTACAAGGCTCTTGCTCTTATAGGAGCTTAGAGTCAGGTAGGAGAGAGGTAAGAGCTGTGATAATCCAGGAGGTAGATGCTCTGCTAAACGTGGTATACTGTACTCTACAACAGCCCAGTATGGGGACCTAAGCCAGAACTGCAGAGTGGGTCAGGGAAGGCATTTAATGGAGGAAAGGATGTCTAGGCTGAGCGTATAAGAAGAAGGAAAAGGCCAGGAGCAGTGGCTCACACCTGTAATCCCAACACTTTGGAAGGCTGAGGCAGAAGGATCACTTGAGGCCGGGAGTTCAACACCAGCCTGAGCAACATAGTGAGACCCTGTCTCTACAAAACATTTTAAAATTTAGCCAGACATACTGGTGGGCACCTGCAGTCCTAGCTACTCAGCAGGCTGAGACGATAATCACTTGAGCCTGGGAGTTCAAGGCTGCAGTGAGCCATATCGTGCCACTGCACTCCAGCCTGTGCAGAAGAGCAAGACCCTGTCTCCAACAACAACAACACACACACAAAAAAAAAAAGAGAGAGAGAGAGAGAGAGAAAAAACAAGGAGGAGGAGCAGGAGGAAGCAGTGAGCATTCTACTTTCTATCACTCTTATCTACCATTCTTATCCAAGCAGCAGCCATGTGAAATTTTCCTTCCCTGACACTCAATGACTTTTCCTCACTCTTCACGCTGCTCACCTGCATTGCACTCTGGCTTCCATTTTCCTACCCCAAATAGATGAACAGTGCCCCCTCTACCTGTTCCCCTACCTGTAATGAAGCAATACATGTTTACTGAATGAATTAACTCTTCCCCTAGTTTCTCTTAAGACTGAAGACTCCTATCTCTAAAATGGTGGCCTGAGTTATGTCCTAGACAGGGCTGTGCTAATCAGCTTTGAGTTCAGCACACCCATGCTCAATTTACAGTATTTACTCAGTCCACACTCTCCAGATCTACAGATACAATAAAGGGTGGCACTAACTGTTTCTGTGATATTTATTTCTACCTATAAATCAAGAACTCCAACAAAGAGCTCCACTTCCAGGTTTTCACTTAGGGCAAGTTTTTGTTCCTCTTTGACCACATACATCACTCCAACTTCCATACCTGTCTGGCAAATACAGACAGAGCTTTGGGGATCCACCACAAGACACTAAAACCATCATGTCAGCAACTGACAGTCGACTGGTATGTCTGACAGGTTTTGGTTATGTGTTAAAACTACCTATGAAAAGCAGATTCATTCAAGCTGTTACCCACTTTTATCTAAACCAACTCTTTGGGTTGGCCAATAATCTTATTCATTATAGTCAACATTTCATTTTCCACCCCCACAAGGTATATTCTTTCACCACAACATATGCCAACCGTAATTAAGAACTTCTGAGGAAGAGAGGAAAAACCCACAGGCATTGCTGGAAACAGAGGATGTACCTAGCTTAACCCTCCTATAACTTTGTAACAGAGGGCAAAGAAAATTGAGGCAATTCTCCTTTAAGTTTACTGATGCTAAAACACATGAATAAGTTTTACTGCCATACACTAGGATAAAGAGCCAATAATTATGCCTCTGTAAAAAAGCATGAGAGAAAATATGGACCTTCTAGTGTGCAGAAGACTGGGGCTCAAATGACAGCAACACTCTGAAGGAGTTTTCTCTTCTAAAAAATGAGGATAAAACCAGTGCATTCTATGGGAGTTATAACACCTCCCTGCACATTGTGTAACAGTGCCTGGCACATAATAGGTGCCCAGTAGATGTTACTACACTCCACCTCTCAGAATATGGGTAATTAGGTATTTATGATAAAAGTAAGTTTAGGAAAAAATATCTATGACAACTAAATTATTCTTGTGATTCTTAATCAGATTAAAAATGGCAGAACAAGAGCAAAATAATGTCTTTTGCAGCAACTTGGATGGAACTGGGGGCCACTATTCTAAGTGAAGTACTCAGGAATCGAAAAGCAAATACCATATGTTCTTACTCTTAAGTGGGAGCTAAGCTACAGGGGTGCAAGGGCATACAAAATGGTAAGGTGGACACTCAGACTGGGGAGGGAGAAAGGAGGGTGAAGGATGAAAAACTACCTATTATGTAAAATGGACACTATTCAGGTGACATATGCACCAAAATCCTAGACTTCACATACAACTAATCCATATAACCAAAAATCATGTATGCCTAAAGCTACTGAAATTAAAAAAAAAAATTTTAATGACAAAACATGCCAAAATTAAGACTTTTATAAGATGCCACTTTCTGTTCAAACTGCAATTGAGAGGTAAGAAATCTTCCTTTTTGCTACCAGAATTCTTGAAGTCAGGTTTTGACTACATTTGAACAGAAACTGTTACTGCTATGAAAGCTTACTAATAAACCATTGCTTTGTAAACTTTTAAAAATAAAGATAATAGGCCAGGTGCGGTGGCTCATGCCTGTAATCCCAGCACTTTGGGAAGCCGAGGCAGGTCGATCACTTGAGATCAGGAGTTCAAGACCAGCCTGGCCAACCCCATTTCTACTAAAAATACAAAAATTAGCCAGGTGTGGTGGGGAGCACCTGTAATCCCAGCTACTTGGGAGGCTGGGGCAGGGGAAATCACTTGATCCCAGGAGGCAGAGGTTGGAAAGAGCCAAGATCGTGCCACTGCACTCCAGCCTGGGCAACACAGTGCGACTCTGTCTCAAAAAATAAAATAAAAAGATATGCTTGAACATACATATACAAACACATAACCACACTCCTCCCTAAATATAGATGCTTACAATAAAATTAAAGCATGAAAATAGGGCCCATGCTTCTTAAATTATACGGCCAGATGACTTAATTATAACTAATTAAATTAATGATAAAATAAATACAAAATATTTACTTAATAAAAAATGGTTTATAAAATAGACCAATTTCAGAGAAACTAAATACAATCAGCAAAATCTTTTTATGTATATATGCTTGCTAGTTGTATTTCACATAAAACTAATACACACAAGAGTTATTTATAAGATCCTCTCTAGAAATGAAAACATATCCAAATAAAATTTGTTGTAATCCACATTTCAATAGTTATGAACAGAATGCCTGAAACCCTCTGCACAATGTGCTTTATTATTCTAATGAATTCAAATGAATTACTGTTTGTTTCCAGAGCTATCATACTATTAATGGTTTTATAACTCCATAGCATTAGAACAAACCAAATGCTCTGAAATAATCAAGAAACATTTAAAAGCCTGAGAGAGTTTAAGTGTTTAAGTTCATGAATTCTCAAAGTGAACTCCAATATTCTTACATAATATGCATTTTTAAATTAAAATTCTGCCTTTACGAGAAGTATCTAAGAAGCCCACGAGAAAGTCAACCAAGTATAATAATCATGAAAAATGACCAGACCTTTCAGTTTGCTGCTTTACATCTATGACAGGCGTACACACCATGTGTAAGTGCTCACTGTGTCCACATGAGGAAGACCAGGCAGAGTGGTCTTCACCAACATTTTACAGATGGGAAAAGGACTTTGTCTAAGGTCCTGCCCATGATCACACAGCTGATGTGTGGTGTACGGGGCAGGAAGGGAGCAAGACTCAAGCCCCAGGTCTTCTGGGTGGCATATTTTTCATGAACAATATGAATCTTCTGTTGAGTAACAAGGCAGCTATGTCAACTGGTTGTAGAACTCTTACTTCCACAACTTCCTGGTCCTTGATCACTCCACTGCTTATCTCTGAATCCTTCGCCTCCCATCCCCAGGAGGCACGCCATTACATTAAAACTGTATTAAATTTCCTTACTGCAGTTATCTACCCAGCCTTCCTAGTCTTTCCAAACTATGTGTAATGCAGGTAAAACTGGAGTCAGGGAAAACTGAGACACAGACATAAAGGCCACACATTCTGTACTATAGTTATTGAAGCAACTGTTGCGAGAGTCCCAGATTTTCAGTTCTCTGTCTCCCAACATCACACTTCCTATTATGTCTCTACCCTAGTACATATACATATAGATTACCTATGTTAAACTCTATCCGAAACCCTATTAAATTAAAACAAACTAAATTCGTTTCTTCAACATGCAGAAAAAAAATGAAGATTCTTCTCAGTACATGGATCCTGTAAGACTCTGAGATATCTTGTTAATCAAAGATTAAATCAGATTTAGGATGGTCTCAGTGATCACCAGTATGCTTACCACACTGTAATTTTCCTAAAAATTATTTTCCCTTCCTCAATGTACATTTTTTTAAAGAATAAATATACATGAGCAGAAAGGGATATCCCAGTGCTAACTTATTAAAGTTTATGAAGCAAAGTGAAGAATGTACAGAGACTGACTAAAATGCAACAACAAACAATTAAAAGCTGGTTTTCTAAACAATCACAAAGTTCAAGTCCCAAAACAGTGGGCAAGATGCTTTCCCAAAGCACTGGCAAGGCAGACTTCATCACTTACCTGTGGGATATGGTAACACTTGTAAGATAAACTGTAGGAAAAAGCCGGGAATCTTGAGGTACCCAGTTTTATATTCTTGAGGTACCCAGTTTTATATCAGATATCAAAAGCCTACAGGTATGTAAGAAAAACATGAAAATATACCCAAATAAAATGTATCATAGGTACATTCACCAGTCAGAAAGCACTCTGCACATTTTTACTTTAGAATCCGTCACAAAGGTCCATTACTTTAGAGGCCCTTATGAGTGAGGCTAAACAATGTGCAACACACACAGCTCTATGCTCAAGGGGCTACAGTCTACAACAGCAAATCCAAGTGCAATGAGAAGTGAAAATTCTATTAGATAAAAAATATACTAGGTATTGATTACCTTCTTAAAAGTTCCAGATGCCCTACTCAAATCACATTCATCCTTAGACATCCCATCCCCCTGCAAATTTGAAGGTACTCAAATCAAGTACCTCTAGTAGGCTACAGACCTGGACAGATGACATGTATCCATGGCCACAGTGATTCTTCATCCCTCCTTTCCCCACCACCACTAATGGTACAGGTGGCTGACAATTCCACTGTGAATCAGACAAAAGAATAATTCCTACATTTTTTTATTCCTACATTTAAGCATAACACTAAAATGCAAAACCTTTCACCAGTACAACTGGGGACATCTGAGTCTTTAGAAGGGTGGAGTCACAAAGCTACAAGACAATGCCTGGGCCTGGTAACTGTGGGAACAACAGAGATGCTGGCATCCCTTGGCGAAACTGCCTGCAGAATACAAGCCTGTAGTTTGTTAATTGGCAGTTGACTGGCTGAAGGGCCTGTTAGTCTGTAATGACAGAGTGTAGCCAGTGGCTCACAGCTAAATATGGTTAAGTGTCCTCATCCAACATGCAGAGAGGAAACAGAAGTATAACCCTCAATTCATCAGTAGTTTTATGGACAAAGGGCCTGTCAGCTGACACCAAGCAAGAGCTCAGAATGTATTTATGTTCAAAACACAATTCTAGCACTACTGTATGTAAAATCCAATGCACATATCTGAATAACCAATGGCCTCCTTATGAATCAGATGTTTTCTTTAACCAAAACGTATTAGCATGAGAAAACTGCTTATAAGACTGGTTCTCAAGGTGCAGTCCCTGGGGCTGGCAGCATCTCCTGGATACTGGTTAGGAATACAAATTCTCAGGCCCCACCCCAGACCTACTGAATCAGAAACTCTGGGACTTGGGCCCAGTGTTCTCTGCTGCAACAAGGTCTCCATGTGGAGTTTGATACATTTCTGAGTTTGAGGACCACTGGCTTAAAAGTCTGAGAACAAAGATACAAAAGTGGAAAAGTACAAGATATTTATAGGAAATGGAGGGAAGGGAGAGCACTCAGCTTAGGTATTGAAGAGCATGAGAGGATGTGCTAGAATTAAAATGACAGTTACATAAAAACCAGGAAATTCAAGACACTGAGTGCTAGCCTAGGAAGCCTACACTCTCCCTGAAAATTTGGAGCTCTTGAAACTTTTGGAGGCCAGAAGTGAGGTTGTTAGAATGGTAGGCTAGGAAGGGCTGGGGAGGCCAGATGGAATGCTGCCAAGACAGCTGATCTGAGCAAGGCTGGAGAGATTTATAAGTTTTCAAAACTGTAACCTTTGACAAATTTTGACAACACAGTCATCTCGCTGAGGTGTCTGAGATACACAGAGCATGTGGCAAGGGAAAATGTCTTTCAGGTAGCTGGAACAATGGGACAATAATTGGGAGAGAAAACGAGTATAGAGCCACAGAAACAAATTAGGGTTGATGTACATGAAAATGATAGTCTGAAGCCACAAAGTTAGGAAATACTGTCAGGGAAAAAAAAAAAGAGTGGAGCTCTACTGCAAACAAGTCCCCCATCAGAGTCACTAACCTGTCACTAAATTCACCTTGGTCTCCACAGGAGAACCATCCAACTCCCCAAATGGGAAATCTGGAATGGAGGTCAGCCTGAAGATATGGAAGAGAAATGGGGTAATTTAAGCACAAAAGCTCTGCTTGAAAGCAATGCTAACTTTAGGTTTCATTAGAATGAAGATCTGAAGGTAAGGATTACCAGTTCTAATTGTGTCGATGGAATTCCTGGTTCTAGTAGTTATACAAAATGTTGCTCTAATTATCTCATCAGTTAGAACGAGTGCATTAGGAATGAGGATCATGCACAAAAGGAGAAAATGAGGAAAGGACTCATTAATCCATGAATGCGGAGCTTCTGACATTCACTCCAATAACAATGAGTCTCTTCCTCAGAAGCCCCCCAGAGCTACCAAGTCCCACAGGGACCCTATGCCAGCTCCCTGCCATCCTGACTTCCCAGGCCAACTGTGGCCTTCAGAAAACCTGCGATGGACCAGCAGGGGAGTCAGCCCCAGGGAAAAATGCTACCTCTTTTCATCATTAAGTCACTGAAAGGTTGTGAACCTGAAAAAGACCCACATAAATAGAGGAAACTGATCTTTGACAAAGAAGCAAAGGCAATGCAATGGAGAAAGGACTGTCTTTTCAACAAATAGTGCTGGAACAATGGGGCACCACATGCAAAAAGAAAATGAATCCAGATACCGATCTTAAAAACTCTTCACAAAAATTAACAAAATGGATCACAGATCTACATATAACAGGCAAAACTATAAAATGCCTAGAAGGTCAACTCGGAGGAAAATCTCAATGACCTTGGATATGCCAATGACTTTTGAGATGCAACACTAAATACATGATCCATAGGAGAAATAGTTGATAAGCTAGACTGCATTAAAATTTAAAACATCTCTGTAAAAGATACTGCCAAAAGGATGAGAAGACAAGCCACAGACTCGGAAAAAATATTTGCAAAAAAATCCTGTGCTTGACAAAGAACTGTTATCCACAGTTGTGTAGCTAGTGGTTTGCCCTCTTACTTGATAGGTCCACCTGGACACTCCATTAACTAGCATTTCTTTTTTCCCCTTTCCAGCCCCTCTGAGTTTTGTTCTCAGCTGGATTCTTTCACCACTGGTACCCAAATGCTTCCCACAATAATGCATCTCAAATGAAGGGAAACAACAGGTGGACAGACTTGGTAAGGAAGAAATTTGCCTTTTAGACATGGTAAGAATGTTTTTGTTACATGGATTGAGGGATGCTGTATGGTTGGGCCATCTAACAATGAAATAAACAACAGTGGTTATTAAGTGGCCTGTGAGTAACAGCTATCTGGAGAATAAACTCAATCAGGCCACCCCACACTGCCTGTACAGCATTCCCACTTCCCCAAGGCCTTTGGGAATCCAATGCTTGTTTATAAAGAGTTCTAAAACGTGCAGCCCAAAGGGTATTGCTACAGTATGAAAGATACTCTGGTTGCCTGTTCTTCCTGCCCTCAACTCTGTCTTCAAGAGTTGTCTTCATGTCTTATTTATGTATGACATATGTACAATCTCATAGCTACAAGAAAATCCCCCTTGCTTGTGCAAGCATGTACTGAGCATACTTTTATATGGACAACAGAACAACATATGCAAAAGGGCAGTAAATAAACATACCTTGGGGTTACTGGCTGTGTCTTCCTACCAATGTGTGGAATCACTTGGCCAAGTTTTGAAGAATTATTTTACCTCTCTTTTTATTATTAAAATGAGACCATTTAACCAAATAATTCAGTTACATATCTTTGGTAGAACAATTAACTCATACAGCACTTAATATATTTTACATAAATACCCTTTAATCATCATAATAGTCTGTGAAGATATGACTATGTTTTACAGATACAGAGACAGACTGTACATAAGAAATGTTCTCAAGGTCATAATACTAGGCAAGCTGAGGTTGAACCACTTCTGATGTCAAAATCCATAGTAACATTTTAAAAAATACTAGTTTGGAAAGATATCAACTGAATGATAGAGACAACAATTAGATTAGTGATGGCCTAGGATTGGGAGGGTTGAGAATGACAGGGTAGGGCAGGGGTGACTGCTAATGAATACAGGTTTTTCAGGAAGGTGATGAAAAATTTCTAAAATTAGAATGCAGTGATGGTTCCACAACTCCAAATACCCTAAAAACCACTGAATTTGACACTTTTTAAATGGATGAATTATATGATATATAAATCACATTTTACAGAAACTGTTTAAAAATCAGTTGAAAATAAGGGGGCAAATGAATTCTTGATATTTTATCATTTTAAGATCAAATTATCAAGAATGCAAACTCAAAAATGAAAATTTAGCCTAGGTGTTTTGTTCCAAACAGACAATTCATTTCACATTAGGAAGTTCAGTAGGAAGTGGAAGAGAAAAGCTGGCTTACTATTCCTGGATGGATTCCAACTTGGTTAGAATTCTGCTGAAGAATTCTTGAGTATCATCTCTCTTCTTACAGAATGGAGATTACAATACCTACTTGAACTCTGTAACTCATGGAGGTATAAAACTCAAGATAAAACTTGATATTTAGAAAGGATCAATCACTAAATCATCACTGGTCATCTACTAAAAAGGGCAGGAGGCAAAACCCACTGGAGGTAATATCTGGTATATGACTACATAAGCAACAGATTATACCAATGTCGTGAGAAGTACTCATGAACATAGCAAATCAAGCTTCCTTAAACTGCAGTTCTGCTCTTCTCTTCAGAAATCTGCAGTGGTTTTCTATTGCTACTTATTTTAGTAAATCCCAATTCCTCTGCCTGGTCCCACAATACCATGTCATTTCCCACCTTTCAACAACAGACAACCTCCAACAAGGTCAGTCACCCTCTTTACTATCCAATCTCCAAGTTACTGAAGATTCTCTAGCAATTCCTTCTTTTCTCTTTCTCTAGCTGTCAAATCTGAAATATTTCAAGCCTTGCCTCCGTCTTCACCTCCTTGGACATTTAAGCCTTGATTTTCTTGCCTCTTGTCATCATACCCCACACAGCTGCTACTATCCCTTGTGTCAAACATGTCAACCTTATTTCTTTCTTTTTTTTTTTTAATTTTTTTTTTTGCATTTTAGGTTTTGGGGTACATGTGCAGAACATGCAAGATAGTTGCATAGGTACACACATGGCAGTGTGATTTGCTGTCTTCCTCCCTTTCACCCACATCTGGCATTTTTCCCCATGCTATCCCTCCCCAGCTCCCCCCGACCATGTTCCTCCCCTATTCCCCCCCAATAGACCCCAGTGTGTAGTGCTCCCCTCCCTGTGTCCACGTGTTCTTATTGTTCATCACCCACCTATGAGTGAGACTATGTGGTATTTCATTTTGTGTTCTTGTGTCAGTTTGCTGAGAATGATGTCCTCCAGATTTATCCATGTCCCTACAAAGGACATGAACTCATCATTTTTTATGGCTGCATAATATTCCATGGTGTATATATGCCACATTTTTCCAGTCCAGTTTATCATCGATGGGCATTTGGGTTGGTTCCAGGTCTTTGCTATTGTAAACACTGCTGCAATGAACATTCGTGTGCATGTGTCTTTATAGTAGAACGATTTATAGTCCTTTGGATATATACCCAGTAATGGGATTGCTGGGTCAAATGGAATTTCTATTTCTAGGTCCTTGAAGAAACGCCACACTGTCTTCCACAATGGTTGAACTAATTTACACTCCCACCAGCAGTGTAAAAGTGTTCCTATTTCTCCACATCCTCTCCAGCATCTGTTGTCTCCAGATTTTTTAATGATTGCCATTCTAACTGGTGTGAGATGGTATCTCAAGGTAGTTTTGATTTGCATTTCTCTGATGACCAGTGATGATGAGCATTTTTTCATATGTTTGTTGGTCTCATGTATGTCTTCTTTTGTAAAGTGTCTGTTCATATCCTTTGCCCACTTTTGAATGGGCTTGTTTGTTTTTTTCTTGTATATCTGTTTGAGTTCTTTGTAAATTCTGGATATCAGCCCTTTGTCAGATGGGTAAACTGCAAAAATTTTTTCCCATTCTGCTGGGCAACCTCATTTCTACCAATAATCCTTGGGGACATCCCAGATAGCAAGCACCCAGCCCAGACTGAGCATAAAGTAGATGACTTACCCATTACATATTGTGCAGAAGATGACTCACCAATTACACTAAGTCATGGAAAAACAGTCTAAAAATAAGCCAGCTCCTCCACTGGCAATTCATGAAATAATCTGGAAATTAAATATGACCTTTAAATATGAGGTTCTTTACTACTGTGTATCACTTAGTTTTCTATTACATTCACAATGGAAAGAATTAGTTCTCCAAAGCTTTGATTCATTAGGATGCTTTAGAAACAGTTATCCATTTATAGACTTATTCCATTTAAAAATCATATCCATTCTTTCATTCAACAAATATTTCTAAGCACTTACTAGATATAGAGATTTAGTTATGAGAGCTTTAAGACTATCTCAGGAGGTGAAATTTGGAAATTCTTTGTCGTATGTTTACCTTAAAGAGATTTCCTCCATGTCAAGACTGTAACTGAAGATTACCATCTACACAGACAACATACCCACCATGAAGGCCTATCAGCTGCATGCCACAAAACACCTCTGCTTCATCACTGCTCCCAGTGATCAAACCCTGAGCCAGAACCCCTAGCCCTGAGCCAGAATCTCTAACCTCCTCTCATTTCCCAAGAACCAGGGAAAATCCAGCTCCTTTCCTCTCACCCTATCTTCACTCACCAGAAAAGCTGCATGTCTGAACCCTAGCAAACCATTTCTAAATAACACACAGCTCTACCCTACACTTACAATCTTCTCAACCACCAAGAACAGAATGAATCCTCTCAGACAGGTTTCATGCAATTAGAACTGCTCTAACTACTCATGTGTACCAATTATGGGCTTTATTTACAAAGTACCCTAAATGTAGACAAGGTTTAGACACACCCTAACATCTATCCTCAGGATAAGTTTAACACACTGTGTTCCTCCAATACTCACGTATCTTCTTTTAAAAAACAAAAATACTCAGCATGGAGTTCTAGGATCTTCCTGCTACAAAATAGTGTGTTCTTAGTTCGGGGCAAGTCATCACAGAGATAAAAATACTGTTCAGCAAGAAATGGTACCATTCTTATATAAAGACACCAACTGATCAGACATGTGGCAAAATGTTTAATTGATAAAATCCTAAAATTGGTTAAAAGTGTGCCTGTGGGGGAAGTAGCTAAAGAGAAGGAATAATTTGTTTAGTTTCTTTCTCTGTTAAATATAATACAGTTTCTTACTAAGGCTAATATATAGTTAACTTCTCAAACTACCAGCCCCAAAAAGGGGAATATAGGGGTGAGAAATATGAAATAACATTACAAAATTATCCAAACCATAAACTTTCTAGTCAAGTCTGACTTTCCAGTAGATAATCAAATTTGAGTTTGCGTGTGTGTGTTTGTGTGTCTGTGGTGTATGATATTCTAATAATTCATTCCAAACAAACTATATTTTGGCAACCAAGCTGATGAAGTTGAAAAATGTAGCTTTCACTGCGTTTAACAATGTATTATAGCTCAGGCTGGAAATACGCTATTATTGGACTAAGAAAAGTTACACTATCTTAAACCTTCCCTGCAATAAAGAAGTTAAAAATGTGGATTTGTATGGGTGTCTGAACTTGCACTCATCTTGCAACCAAGGCCAAAAAAGGGATTTTGAAAAATGAGCAAAGAAAATATACTGGTTGGCCAGGCACGGTGGCTCAAGCCTGTAATCCCAGCATGTTGGGAGGCAGGGGCGGGTGGATCATGAGGTCAAGAGTTTGAGACAAGCCTGGCTAATACGGTGAAATCCCTTGTCCACTAAAAAATATAAATTAGTAGACAAGGAGTTTCACCATATTAGTGCGGTGGTGCATGCCTGTAGTCCCAGGTACTCAGGAGGCTGAGGAAGGAGAATCACTGGAACCCAGAAGGTGGAGGTTGCAGTGAGCCGAGATCACACCACTGCACTCCAGCCTGGCAACAGAGCAAGATTCTGTCTTAAAAACAATTATATATATATATATATATACACATATACATATGTATACATATACATATATATGTATCTGTGAGGAAAATGCTTGCTGTCATACTTGAAGAGCAAGTTTTATCTCGAGTAACTGAGAAGTGGTCCCATTTTGTGAAAACGTTCAAAACCATGAAGTATTACAAATCAGTGGGAAAAATTTTAAATCTAGCCTAGTTTATGAAATTCTATGGATGACATAGCTTACATTTAATATGTGTGCATATGTTTACGTAGCTTCCCTCATACTGGTATTTGTTCTCTGCACACTGACCTGCCAGCTTTCAGTAACTACCTGAATCATGCTCGATGCTCTGTAAATATGAATAAATGCTAAGATAGAGAAACAGAGAAGATAACAGAGATACAGCACTTCACATTTTGCCTCCCACTTGATAAATACTGGTTAATTGACTGGAGTTAGAACTAAACATAACACAGGATTCCTAATTTGTTCAAATCTAGCCAAGTGCTATACCAGCTGATTCTAATGGTCTAAGAAAGGAAACTAAGTCCATATAATGAAAGAATCTGCACTATTCATTCATTCATTCATTCATTTATCCATCCATGTGCCTAAATATGTGGGTATCTCTTACGTATGAGGTATCCTGCTAAGGGCTGAAAATACAATGGGTGAAAAACTGGCCAAAAGACATCCTCCCAGAGTTGGTCTAAGGACAAAAACACTCAAGTGCCACAAAAATACACTGCAAAAAAAGGGTTCCAAGGAGAGAGAAGTGGAATTCGGAGAGGGAAATTGGGGAAAGCGGGAGCAAGCTGTGGTGTGGATGGCAATTAGGCTTAAATTCAGACAAGGAGGAAAGGAAGGAAGAGGGGCAAGAGAAGGGAACAGAGTTCCATGCAGGAAGAGCAGCTTCTGTAAAGGCCCCTGGAGGGAGGAGCTGGGTCCATGGGAAAAGCTGTCCAGCAGCCTGTGCTGAAGGCAGGACCTCAGGGAACACAGGGTTTGAGGATCATCCCAAAGCAAGCAGCCGCCAGACCTGGAGTCCTAGTCAGAGTTACCTGTGTCTTAACATAAAAAAGAAGAAAAACAAAATCAAAAGTCTTCTGTGACCTAGGAGAAAGCAGACTGGATCCCAAATCAGATAACCTAACCAAAGTCCTAACTGCCAGTTCAACCACCCCTGGGTGCCCAGCATCCTTGAGCCCATCTCTGACCCATCGGTGTCAAGTGACAGTAAGAACACCTCACTTGGAGCCTGGCTGTCAAGAGTGAACTAGATAAAAGTACATGAAATTGCTCTGTAAAGTGTACAGCAAATTAACAGCATTATAAGATTATAGACCTTTTTTTTTAACTAAATGCTGGAACATAAACCATGACCCGCTTAAAACCTACATTTTTCCTTTTAAAATCATATTAAGAAACACGTGCCCAAAAATATAAGTTTTACACGAGTAACCTAATACTTGAGCTTTGCTGAAGAAAACGGTATTCACAAAACTCAAAACTTTATTTAAATTAGAAGTTAACTTGAATTATAACTTTACAAATGGCAGGCTACTCAAATACTTACATATTTCAATATATCAGAATCCTATCTTTTAAGTAATTGCCATGTAAAATTCCTTATAAAACATGTATCTGGCATAAATCCAGAACTGTATATTTTCTTATCAATTACTTAATTATATTAAGAACTTAAAGCCAAACCAGACAGACAGATTAAGAATCTTTATATAAAACTAGGCCAGGCAGAGTGGCTAAAACCTGCAATCCCAACACTTTGGCAGGCTGAGGCGGGCAGATTGATTGACTCCAGCAGTTTGAGACTAGCCTGGGAAACATGGCAAAACCCCATCTCTACTAAAAATACCAAAACAAAAGGCAAACAAAAAAACTGGGTAGGTGTGGTGGCACCCACCTATAGTCCCAGCTACTTGGGAGGCTGAGGTGGGAAAATAGCCTATAGTCCTAGCTACTCAGGAGGTTGAGGTGGGAGAATCACCTGAGCCCAGGACGTCAAGGCTGCCAGTGAGCCAAGATTATGCCAGCGTACTCCAGCCTGAGTGATCAGAGTGAAATCCTGTCTTAAAAAAAAATAAAATTTTAAATAAACATCATAAATTCATAAATAAATGGGTACAATTTCACACTCGAAAGGCAATATTCTGAAGTGAAGTGAGAAAGCATGAAGAATAACACATGTGGTTCTTTAAGGTCGATAAATGGCTGTATTATCTATTCTACTACTGGTGTGGGCAGTTCTTGTTGCAAAAAAAAATAGCAAGAAAAAAAAACAGTGGCTCTAAAACTGGAGTTGGTATAAGTTTAGTTTTTCTCTACAACTTCCCATTACCTTTATCTCTTCCTGAGAGGACGTCATTAAAGCAATCAAACTTAGTTGCGGACCAAAAAAAAACCTGTAATTGTCTAAAAAGGTATCTTATAATGTATAACTTCTGAGCCATTTATACTTAAAATATGCTGTTGATATCTTCAAAATTATTTTTTAAATAAAAAGAAAAAAATATTAAAATCCCATAAGAATGCATTTTCATATAAAACCTGCATAAACAGAATATATATTATATATATTAGCATCAAAATTGAATACTTGCAATAGTATTTTCTAAAATAAATACCATCAGAAATACTGGTTTGTGGGGGTTGAGTCTTTTAAAAAGTTATACCTCGCAGACACATTTCTATTTTAAATATTTATCAGATAAAACTTATTTTGAACCTTTCAGTAATTTCTCCCTTAATGTAAAAAAGGCATTTTCTAAAATAAATGTTAGATTTCTGCGTCATGTTTAAAATTTGAAACTTTTATTATGTATTACCCACATCTAACATGGCTTTTTTTCCATCAGTGTGATTATAAAACAGCTATTCAGGAATTGCTGAAATACCTACAATTCTTTTTCATTCAATACCAGAAAACTCTTAGTAGCTTAATGAATTAGAGAAACATTACTTTCTAAAAAGATGCTTCCAGACACCAGAGGAATTTCATCATTCAGAGTCTCCTAACTCAGGGGAGGGGAAGTAGATACCATTTTATATGAAAAGCTAACTAAATAAACTCAACAATTGTAAAGTACTCCTTCTAAAAGAACAATATAACCATGAAACAAAATGGAGCTTCAAAATAGTACAAAATGACCTTAATTATATGCTATAAATCAAGGACAAAATCTAAAAACTTCTTTGTCCTCTTCCATCCTAAATTTAGAGGAAGAGAGCCTGTAAGTAGAACTATGTAAAAAAAAAAAAAATTTATTGAAGTAAAATTTAGGACTTTACAATGATACGGAATCACAGTAAATCCTTTCCTGTGGCACACATCAAATGTATTGAACTGATCAATTTTTTAGAACAGCAAAGTGTAAACTGATTTTATGTTAAAAGACTGCCGCTTGATATATTTCCTTTCCTTTAGAGGTTGAACAGAATTCAGCCAAATGCACAGTAACAACACAGCACCATTTACTTCTCTCTCAATTTTGAGACCCGCATTTGCCAAGATCAATAACATGGGATATAATTCAAGAACTTTAATAAATCAAAACAAAGGAGGGAGAGAAGTTCCTCAGGGCTTCCGGATAGAATATAGTCCCAAGATGGAGCTCAGAGTAAAAACGAGTTATGGTTTTATATTACATACTAAAATCGGTATTTCATTCCTCATTTCACCTGGAGGCTGAAATATTCACTCAAACAAGATTTGGGTAAAGCAGTTTTGTTCAAGCCTTGTGAGAAAAGAGTAACATCAAATCAGAGGCAAGCCAAACACCCACCAACGTGTGGCTGGTTCTGTTGCAGAAACAACTGGGGTGTTACTTCCCTAATTTGGGGGACATTCAAGATGTCTAGGGAGGCAGCATGAACAGTCACTTCCCCTACCAATCAAGTCCCTGACTCATGGGGATACATACCCTGCCCCTAGCAGTAAACAGGCTCATCATGTTTAAGAAAAAGGAAGAAGAAAGAGATGATTGGAAGGAAGATGGAGATTACCTGAGAAAATCTATTCCTAGAAAAAGGGAACAACAAGACTTGGCACACAAATTCATTGGAATCACAGGGCAAAGCAAGGTAAGTCCCAGAATACAGAGGCCTGCCAAACTTACTGAGTTAGCAAGGTCTCTTCCTGGACATATCCTACTTGCCTGCTCCCACAAATGATTAAATTCAATCACCTGTAAAGCTCATCAGACTCCCAAATTAACTGCCATGAAACTAGCTGGCATTTGGTGATGAGAGGCATGAGAGATGAGGAGGTGGACTTTGGGGCTGGATGGGTTATTCCAGGTTCCACTGTACTGGGGACCTTGGACAAGTTACTGAACTGCTCTGAGTGTCTCTGGTTTTCTCACCCATAAACTAGAGCTAATAATAGTATCCCTGTCTCATGAGATTGCTGGGAGGATTCAATGACTTAAAATACATAGAAAGCTTAGAATAGGTACTTTGCACATAGTAAACAGGCAGTATATGAGTGTTAGTTATTAGTCATTATTTACTGAGAAAGTAGTCTGTTTTGTACTGTCCTACTGATAAAGAGCTGAGTTTTGATTAGGAAAATTGTAACTATGGACAGGTTTTCTCTCAATCCCACTTAGTGAGTGAGAATTGAACTTCTTGGAGCTTGTAGGAGGAATGTGATGCAACCCATGGCAAGGGTGTGGCAGGTGTCTCAGGTGTCTCTGCCAAAGAAATACTCCCCATGGTAATGGTGCTTCAACCAGGCAGAGCTCCCCAGGGGGAGCGACCTACTATTCTGGCAGCCCTGCCGGCCAGTGGACACTTGCATGAACATCCTATATCATTGGCTGGGCAGAAGGCAAGTTCCAAATTCTCCCCAATAGTCACTTGTGAGCTGCAGATACCTGGAGACCTTGCCAGACAGATGATCACAAAGACTCCAGGAAGGAACCCACAGCTGATAATATAAAACCTAGAAAAGAGATCAGGATACCCACCAGCAGGAAGCACTTTGATTCCTGCCACCCCGTGGGTGAGACTTCCACAGGAGGCTCCTAGAGGCTCCTGAGGCTGATGAAAAACAATCACAAAAGGGCACTGGTCTGTCTTGATTTGTGAGATAATCTACGATGAATCACTGTAATATGCTTTATATAGAACATTTCTTATTTTCCAATGAAATGTCCCTATACAGCAGAGGTCAGGGGTCTGGTTTGGGCTGCCTAAGTTACTTCCCCAGGATCCTGAGGTCTGTGTGTTGACTGAGAACCAGCTTAAGTCAATGGACATGTTGGAGAGATCAAAACTCCCTTTGTCCAAGCACCTTTGACACAAGTGTGAGTTAATAATGAAAATAATAATACCATTGGTCATTAAACTTGCCAATGGAATTTGTCTGCCTCTGAAAGTGACTGTCAACATTCTCCATCAAGTGCTTGGATTAAATGGGCTGAGTATCCCTTATCCATGATGCTTGGGACCAGAAGTGTTTCGGATTTCATATTTTTTTTCAAATTTTCCAATATTTGCATTATCCTTACCAGTTGAGAATCCCAAATCTGAAAAGCCAAGATCCAAAATGCTCCCATGAGCATTTCCTTTGTGCATCATGTCAGTGCTCAAAAGTTTTGAATTTTGGAGCATTTCAGATTTTTGAATTTGCAATCCCTAACCTGTAACTGTATTCTAATCAAAATCCTACTGAGAGGCTGGGAAAACCATCCTGTTTTTCATTTTTATTTTATTTTTTTGCACTTTACATCATACTTATTTGAAAATATGAGATCTTTGACAAAGTTTTGAGCTCTCATTTTCAGATGAGTGAAGAGTCCCATCTGTCTATGCTGTCTATATTTGGAAGTACTAAACACTACCAAGGAGACCCCCAAATTCCAAGTTTAAAATTCCAAACCTAGAAGATAGAACAACCTTAAAGGTGAGCTGGATTTCAGGTATGACACTCAAAACAAATGAATTAGAAAGTAGATTATAACTCTACTCTTTAGCTAAAAGCAGAATGTATATGCTACTACCTTGCAACAGTTTCTGGGCTCTAAGTCAAAATTAGGAAATAATTTTTAAAACATGTTTATTTGGCCAGGCGCAGCAGCTCAAGCCTGTAATCCCAGCATTTGGGGAGGCTGAGGTGGGTGGATCATGAGGTAAGGAGATCGAGATCATCCTGGTCACCATGGTGAAACCCTATCTGTACTAAAAATACAAAAATTAGCTGGGCATGGTGGCGTGTGCCTGTAATCCCAGCGACTCAGGAGATCACTTGAACTGAGAAAGCAGAAGTTGCAGTTAGCTGAGATTGCGCCACTGCACTCCAGCCTGGAGACAGAACAAGACTCAGTCTCAAAAAAAAAAAAAAGTTTACTCAATGAAAAAACTCAAATTTAATAGTAAATACTTACTAAGTCCCTAAACAAAGGTACTTGGAAGTACATAAACATATATGAGTTATTACTCCTACTCTGAGAAGAGAAACTGACACGAAAACTTACAAAACCACATTTTCCACAGATGCGAGGTACACCATGATAACATAGCCTGATGAACTTACTCTACATAAAGACAAATACAAGGCAAATTATAAACATGCCCCCAAATTATTGGCTCCAATTAGCCTACAAGGGGCCCAACTGGTTCTACCCATCAGAGATTGCTCATTTCCAAAGCAGGTTTTTTTTTTTCTTTTTTTTTTTTTTTGGATTTACAGCAGTCACCGGCAGTTCTGAAAGATAAAGACTTCAGTCTCATTTCAGCATTATCTACATGATAAGGCTTTTGTTATTCACCCTCAGCCTATCCTATACTTCACAGGGGAGCCTTAAAGCCAGCAGGATGCTCAGGGCTGCTGTCATTCAAGAGTAGTAAAGAGGAAAAGAAAAAATATTTTATTAGTTTGTTTTTTCTAAGCCAAGCCCTCTGGTTGGTGAAAAAAAATGTGAAGGAGAAAAAATAAAGGAAAAGTTTAGAAATACACAAAATTGTTTTTAAATAGCATGTTTTCCTAAGTTTTCTTGAGGAACTGGTGTCTCAATTTTAGTACAAGAGTACTCGGTGTTTAGATTCCTATACTCAGATGATCTAAGAAATGTTTCTTACATTTAATTTTCTATACAAGAGATAAAAGGTATACAGGAACATTTGATGTCAATTTACTAGGGCACAGTGGTAAGAGGGAATTTTACAGAACACAGTATTACACTGCAAAATCCCACTGAATATGGCATCTGCTCCACGTGCAGTTTTCTAGGATTCTCTAGGAAGTTCTGTCCCTCAAGGAATTGGGGTCAAAGCATTTTCATTGCCATGGGCCTGCTTACCATCAACACTGACCTCAAGTCAATAAAGTGTGCGACCCTCAATGCTGTAAGTTCCTTGTTTCATGTTTATTGCAAAGCACATGCTCCCAATGTTAAAATTGGAAGTTTAAAAAGAAGGCTCAGACCAGCAAGTTCACTGGCCCATTTCCGGTGACAGCTAATGCTAGGAGCTCCTCACCTTTCACTAAGATTCATGCCACTTCAAGAAGAGAAAAAGGAGACACTGACGTGATGGAATAATGTACAGGTTAAAAACAAGTTAAAAGGTGGCACTTTGCTCACTCCTATCTGCAGATTACCTGACGAAGAGAAAAATCCCTGTCAAGATGAATCACATCATGTATCTGCAGCAAAAAGCATCTGTGATTCTTAGAATGAATTTTCTCTTTGATCGTTCATGTCTGGGGAAACATTCTGAAATGTTTGCATCGTCCTTACCAGTTGAGAATCCCAAATCTGAAAATCCGAGATCCAAAATGTTCCCATGAGCATTTCCTTTGTGCATTATGTCAGTGCTCAAAACTTTGATTTGGAACATTTCAGATTTTTGGATTTGGGATGCACTACCTGTAAGTATACTCTAATCAAAATCATACAGAGGGGCTGAAGCCATCCTGTTTTTCATTTTGATTTTAATTTTTGCATTTTACAAAAATCAGCTACTTCAGCTGAGACCACTGAAATTGCTCCACCTAGCAAACAGCAGACATTTCAACGTTTATTATTTATCATTATTATTGTTGTTGGAAGTATGAAACAACTATAAAAAACTGCCATCAAAGGGTTAAAAAAAAGCAAACAAGGGCTGGGCATGGTGGCTCATGCCTGTAATCCCAGCACTTTGGAAGACCAAGGCAGGTAGCATGGCATGAATCCAGGACTTTGAGACCAGCCTGTGCAACATAGCAAAAGGCTGGCTCTATAAAAAATTTCTTAAAAATAGCCAGCTGTTGTGGTGCGTGCCTGTAGTTTCAGTTACTTGGGAGGCTCAGGTGGGACGATCACTTGAGCAGTGGGAGGTCAAGGCTGCAGTCAGCTATGATCATGCCACTGCACTCCAGCCTGGGCAACAGAGCAAGACCCTGTCTCAAAAGTAAATACATACATACATAGTTTTTTTTAAATCAAACAAGGATCGATACCAAGTCAACTCAGATATTAACACAAATAATCCTTTAAACCTAGACCCCCATGCTTTTGGCATATGAGCCACCCTAGTGTCCTGTAACAGCAGGCAAAAACATACACTCCCCAGGTACACCTAGATACCTCTTATTCCCATCTGTAACTCTTAGGAAGCATGCAGACTAGTTTCAAGACTGAATACTGTGATGAAGCAAATGAATGAAGACCCTGTTAGCCAGACCCATGGAGCCACCGAACAATTCCCAGTGAAAACAGCCCAGTGGAGAATGGTGCGAATGTGGTCCCTGAGCTTATGGGTAAGCTTGAGTCATAATTAGGACCTCTAGATACATATTTACTGACTGCGACTCACACTGTAAGTGGAGCTACAGAACTCTTATATAATGTAAGCTAATGAACCACATATTTACACCTATTATCAAGGCATGAGATGCAAGTAGACTTTTCAACAGGAAGAAAATACCATGACCAAAACATTGTCAACTTAAATCTTTAAGATACAATAACAATAAATTAAAAATAGCCTGAATCTTTTTTACTCAGCTCAGATATGAAACCATTCAATCCAACACAAAAAGATTTTGCAAATCAATAGCCCATTTTGAAATGGCTCATTTTCATTCTAGCATGATGGCTTTTTAAAAATTGTCACACCCAATATAGCAGCCTACAGGCTGCATGGAAAGTGCCAGTTCAGAAAAGCTTTGCTCATTGTAAGAGTTATACCACCAGCAGACAGAATTCACAGCAGGATGCTCTGCTGGGTCCGTTAATCAATATATGGAAATCCAGACAAAAGGCTTGTTTAGCCCCTCTTCCCAAAAGCATTTTTAATTCCACAAAGGAATCAGAATCAAGAGACTGAAACATGGTTAGAAGGCTAACCATTCTGATGGATCTTTAATGAAACACTTGAGAACTCCATTCACACATGGTCCTGTTTCACACACCAGCTTTCTCCCCGGCTCCAAAGTTGATAGCAATAACTAGTAATTCACCTCCTTACTGTTAACATAGCCCTCTCTGTGTACTTCAGCTGAGAGCACTGAAATAGCTCCACAAGGAACAGAAAAATTCATTGCATATTCTACAAAGAGCTTCTCAATCCTCTTTCCCCCCTGGTTTACTATTAATCATGGCACACCCACCCACGCAGCAACAAAGGGAGGGTCTTCTGTTGGAAAATCCTGAGCTCTTCTATCATTCTATCTTGTGGACTGTTCTTTGAGCTATTGTTTCTCCAAGCTATTGTTCCTTTTTCACTAATAGGAATTTGTTCTGGGATTTCAAAAAAGAGAGGAGAGAGAAAGCCAGTCACCCAGTCAACCAAGTACTAAATCATCTTCTAAATCCAAGTAAGGGCATGTCTGAGAATGTGGTCAAGACTCTAGGCCCTCTCTCCAGAAAACATGCATCCACATGAAATTGCACAGTTTCAAGTGAGTTGCCCTCAAGTCCATCCAGAGTTCACAGATTCCAAATCAAATCCTCCAACTAGACGAGTCTCTGATTTTAGCTTACTTTGGATATCTGGAAGGGACCACTGTCAGGCCTTTAGCGGGGTGGATGAAGAAGGCTACCTTTCTAAAATATGTCAGCAGATTACACACGGAACATTTCTTTGCAATTTCTTAGCAGTTTACAGAAGAGTGAACTCCTTTGTCAGTGGTCTATGCCTTCGTCTGAGGATACGTTCTACCCTGTAGTTCCTGATCACTGTTGCCTCACTGCACGCATCAACTCACCAGGATCATGCAGCAGCCCTGGACCTGATTTCCCAGCTAGAGCTCTAGTGTTCCTGTCTTAACTCCAAAACCTCATCTAAAACCGTAAGAACTGTCAAAATGCAACCCCTGCTGCCTTGTCAGCATACCCTCTTTTATTCCATAAAGCAGGGATTCCATAACTCCATGTTCAGCTGGAAGTCTGTTAGAAATGCAGATGCCCAGGCCACCACCCTAAGCCCACAGAATGCCCAAATAAGGAATTTCGGGGGCGGGGTAGAAGGCAGGAATGTGGCTATTTAACAAGCCCACAGGATACTTCTAATAAACCCACAGATAGAAAACAATGCTCTAAAATAACCCTACACTGAAAGCTGGTTAGTTTCTTCCTTTCCCACCTTGCCTCCTAATATTACATGCTCATTCTCACCTTAGACTGCTCTATTTTTTACTTCCGCAAGAAAAGCATCTCCTCTCCATCCACCTAAATCTTATTCATTTTGAAAGGCTAATCTCAAAGTCGTCATTCCCCAATGCTGATCTATTATGGTGTCTCTCGAGATGAATTTTTCTGTCTCCCTGACATCAGGACTACCTTGTTGGGGGAAGGGGAAGTGAAAGGGTTATTTAAAATGCCAGATCCTAGGCCAGCCTGAGATCTATAGGAATAGAAGGAAATGGAGGAAAATGTAAACATTTTTTTTAAACAAAGGTTACATAAAACAAAGAGAACCCTAAAAATATGAGTCTTATCCATTGACTTTCGACTTTCTAAAAATCCTCTAATATATTTCTGAAACCCAGGCTAGGCAGAGAAGAGTTAAAATCTTAAAACCTGTTCTCTCAGCTAATGCAATGTAAGAGCCACAGGAGGAAAGCCAGTCAGGTGGGACAGCTGTGCTACGGCTTAGCCTAACAGGATAATACAGACAGCAAAAGGGGTCAACTCCTTGAGCTTCTGAAAAAGGCCTCAACTCTGCACTTCTTCACAGTAGCATTCTAAAAAGCATCTATGCAATTTTACTAAATGGTAGGCCCATAAAAAACTGTACACACTTAAAACAGTACATGATAACCTACTGCATAAAAATATACAATTACATTTTTAATTATGCACAAACCAGGTGATAATTATACCAATATAAGCTTCTCTGTAATATCCATGTGCTGTAAAAATCTACAATCACCTCATATCTTATGAGTGGGTGTAACCACATCTAAACCCATTCATTTATTTAAAACAAAATGAACTGCAGAGTTTCCAAGGGATGTGGCACTGTGCAAAGTGCTGTGGGGACACCAAGATGAATGAGAAACAGCCATTGCCCTTGAGGAGCTCACCACAATCTTGTAGGGAGGCATATAATAAAGACAAATGGCTATGGTATAAAGCATCTTGTGATAAGGGCCAGAAAGAAATTCAAGGCACTGCAGGAACTCGAGAGAGAAAAGAGCGATCACTAGAATAAATAGAGAAAACATCATTGAGGCGGCAGCATTTCGGGTGGTTCTTGAAGGAAAAGCATAAGTCTTTTAAGCAGAGGTTAGAATGGAAAAGACAGTCTGCAAGCAAGAACAAGAGGTAAAGAAAACAGACAGAAAAACTCCTATGCTACAAAAGTACTGAGATGACAATTGAGGCAGAGTTGTCAAAAGGATGTCTGAACTGAGACTGCCATCAAGGTATACCTATAGGATGGCGATAATTTTGCACCAGTAAGTACACTTTGCAGATAGGTAAGGACATATCAAATTAGCCCAAAACCACACAGGTTATCTTTTTTCCCTAACAAGGAATACTGTAGGAAAACATCAAATTAAACCAAAATAGAAAAGCAATTTGAAAAAAGTTCTTTCTGAAATATACTTAGCAAGATATTTAAGAGGCAGCATCATGGCTAGGGTGATGGACATAGAGTCAGAAGACCTGGGTTTGAGTCTAAGTTCATTCTGCCAGCTCGAGTAAGTCACTAACATGCAAAATACAATTGATAATTTCTCCATCCCATAAATTTGTTTGCTGATCCAACGACATAAATGTTGCTTTCTAAAACCGTAATGCTCTTTCAAAATGTAAAGCAATACCACCAGATAAATTTGAAAAATTATAAATTTATTTTTAAGTACACAAGGAACACACACATAGAATACTCATATACACATATTGCTATGATTTTTAAAAACTCAAATATGATGGCTCTCCCAGAGCAAGGGGAGTATTTGGCTCAGGCTGAAGCAGACACCAGGGATGCCAGAGAAGAGAAATGGAAAGACACAGGATGGGGCTGAGATTGCTAGGCTGCTGGATGGACCAACCCTAGAAGCTCTAGACTTTCCATTGATCTAAACTGATATTGATACATTCCCTTCACCGAAAACCAGCTCAAACTGATTTAAACAAAAACTTTGAACCTAAAAATTCCAAAATGACACTTGATTATATAACACTTACTTTGTTCAAATTACATGATGTTCCCTTAACAAATATGAAGGAATTAATATGGTCCTACCTAATTTCCTGCATTACCAATGTGGCTTTTCCTCATACCTAAAGTTCATCAATATTGAATAACCATTATACAATTATCTAAGTTAAATACATACGTAAATAAAAACAGGATTTTAAACAGACTAAATTCATTTTCATAGTTAAAGAAACAAATGTGAGATATATACACACATTTGTACATTATAGTGAATCTTTTGCCATTAGCCATAAAATACCTGAAGAGTAAACATATGAACCTGTTAACCTGCACTAAAAGGTCCTATATTATGACTGATTAAATAAAATCTCCCTTTGATCAAGACTTTCAAACCCTTACTTATTAGAATAGCTTGTTTATAATTTAAAAGCGAAATAATTTTTCCATCCAAAGAGTATCTAAATGTTTGACTACACAGCTATTTCTCACATTCCTTACCTTCTGAATCTCCAGCAGCCTAAGTTTCCCTCCCTCTCTCTCCCCACCTTCCCCTGTATAACTAATCCACTCTACATGTTCCCCCTTATAACAAGGATGGCAATCACATTTATCATCCAAACCAGGGCACTCTTGAAAGGGGGAGCTATTAATAATTAATCCAGGCAAATAGGTATTAAAACTGGGACATATGGTCACTCTACTTACAACTATCATGCTAGACAGAAGGAGAAGTCTATTCACTAAGGAAGAGATGGAAAATCTCATATTTAATAAGCTGAACTAATACATAAATATTCTGACTTGCCCCCGCCCTGAATTCCCACCTTGGAACCATTCACCAGGAGGAGAAGATGTTTGTCTTCTCCGGGGGAAGCTGCCCCACTGCCCCAACTGTCCCTTTCATTCTCTGGAATGCTAAGTTCAGGTCAGTGTGTACCAGGGCAACACCCAACAGATAATTATTTGAGACCCCTGGAAAAAGCTTGAGGGCAGCTGGGCTCAGTGGCTCATACCTGTAATCTCAGAATTTTGGGAGGCTGAGGTGGGTGGATCACAAGGTCGAGAGATCAAGACCATCTTGGCCAACATGGTGAAACCTCGTCTCTACTAAAAATACAAAAATTAGCTGCGCGTGGTGGCACATGCCTATAGTCCCAGCTACTGGGGAGACTGAGGCAAGAGACTCGCCTTTACCCAGCAGGTGGAGGTTGCAGTAAGCAGAGATCCTGCCATTGCACTCCAGCCTAGGACAGCATGAGACTCTGTCTCGAAGAAAAAATTAAAAAAACCTTGAGGGGCTTGTTCCTTCTCTGCTGTAAACAGAAGACTATCTATCTATCCTTCCCTGCTAAAGAGGCATTAATAACCCTCAATTAAACATGCATTAGCCATGTCAGCTTCCAACTTCAGAGCCTCTTCCTCATCCAAAACATTCATTATGGTTTATGGTGCTGGGTGCTGTGAAGGTCAAAGTGCGTAGCCCACGTCTTCCCTGAATTTATAGTCCAAGATGAAAAATAACGTGGGCTATAAAATGGGAGATGCACACACATCAAGTAAAGGCCTTACAAGTGCAGGCCAAGGAGGAAGAACAGAGCTGGATTTGGGAAAAGAGCAGAAGACAAGCCAGTTAAAGCAGCAGCCGGTTACAATGACCCACAGCACTGGCTTTAGGATGCAGCAGTGGGGTGGCACTACTTATGGAGAGGGGGGACTGAGAAGAAGTGAAAATTACAAAGATAACCACTTCTGGTCCTTTTTCGTGGCTAGGTTCAGGTTCACCTGCACTGAAGACCACAGCAGCCTTAACCATGACAATGACCTTGGGTTCCCTCTTCCAGCAGCATCACAGTCTCACCTCTCATTCACCTGTCAGCTCCCTCACGTCTGAGGGCTTTTGTTGGAGCTCAACAGGAACCAAAGAACAGGTGCTCAATAAACATCACTTTTTTAAATGGTGGTAAAATACACACAACATAAAATTTACCCTCTTAACCATTTTTACGTCTACAGTTCAATAGCATTAAATATATTCACACTGTTCTGCAACAATTACCATATCCATCTCTAGAACTCTTCTTATGTCAAAAAACTGAAACTCTGCACCCATTAAACACTAACTCTCTATCCCTACCTCCCTCAGTCCCTGGCAGCCACTATTGTACTTTCTGCCTCTATGAATTTGACTACTCTGGTTACTTCATATAAATGGAATCATGAAATATTTGTCTTTTTGTTTCTGGCTTCTTTCACTTAGCATAATGTCCTCAAAGTTCATCCATGTTGTAGCATAATTTCCTTCTTTAAGGCTGAATAATATTCCACTAGATGTATACACATCTCCATAAAAATACTTTGTTTACCTACAATAAATACCTTTTAATCAATTAAATAACTATACTTCTGAGACTAAAGCACCATCTCCTTAAAATTGAGGGAATTTCAAATTTCTCTTAGATTGGAGTATGTGAAATTTCTAAGATAAACATAAACGTACTAGCAATTTTTTAAAAATCAGGAATGAAAATGCTTCCCCATGGCTCTCTTCCATTTACTACCACTCAAGAATTCATGATTTAATAACCTACTTGGCCTATGTGAACTGAAATTTTTCTGGTAAACTTCCTTGCTCTTATCAGCTTATATTTTAATACTTCACTTTCAAAGCTATGGTAAAACCTACTTCACAAAGGCCAAGAGGATAGCCTCTTCAACCAGAAAGAGAAAATAAAAACACTGATAAATCTCTTTTCAAGTCCTGACTTCCACAACCATAGAAGTTTGAAAAAGGAGTGTGGTGGAGGGGGGCCTCAGCCAGCCACTGTCTTTCTAAGACTTACTTCCTAAAGATGGGTAGGTGGATGAATCTGGAAACCGCCATTCTCAGCAAACTGACACAAGAACAGAAAACCAAACACCACGTCATCACTCATAGACGGGTGTCAAACAACAAAAACACATGGACACAAGGAGGGGAACATCACACGCTGGGCTCTGTTGTAGGGTGGGGGGCTAGGGGATGGACAGCAGTGGGGGCAGGGAGGTTGGGGAGGGATAACCCTGGGAGAAATGCCTGATGTAGGTGATGGGGGGATGGAGACAGCAAACCACTATGGCATGTGTATACCAATGCAACAATCCTGCAAGATCTGCACATGTACCCCAGAACTTAAAGTACAATTAAAAAAAAAAAAAGATGGGCAGGTGACCAGAGGGAGGCCCAGGTGAAGTAACTTCACACATTTTTTTTGGAGGCAGGGTCTTACTGTCACCCAGGCTGAAGTGCAGTGGCGCAATCTTGGCTTACTGCAACCTCCACCTCCCAGGCTCAAGCGATCCTCCCATCTCAGCCTTCTGAATAGCTGGGACCACAGTCGCACACTACCACACCCGACTAATGTATTTATACACACACACACACATACAGAGAGAGAGACAGGGTTTTACTATGTTGCCCAAGCCGGTCTTGAACTCCCAAGCTCAAGCAATCCACCCACCTTGGCCTTTTAAAGTGCTGGGATTATAGGTGTGAGCAATCATGCCCAGCCTCCTGTACAATTCTGATAGGCTGTAAAGGTTGTATTGGGGGGGGGGGGCTTTTTTTTCCTTTCCTCTCCCCTTCTTGAGATTCTGAACAGACATCAGAAAGGCATAATCACAGATAATTTTCATGTAATGAACACATTTTTCTTCCCATTGCTTGAAACTTACTAGATGCTTGACTGGTTTTAAAAGGATTTCTTTCATCAATATGTCCTCATTTTCCCAACCAAGTTAACTGGTCCAAACTGCTTCTGTTAATTTATATCATATGGTGCCCTAAGGGTAGGGAAGGGTTAAATTATACCTTGCTCCAGAAATGACACCTTAGAAAATGGGAAAACCTGGGTAGGGGAATGACTAAAGACTATAAATATCAGAAAGGCCATCTAACATGAGAAAACAGAATGAACGAAAAAAAATGGAGTAGACTGCCTTGTGGTGAAAACCTAATTAAATTCATGTCATATTGCTTTTCAACTGTGCATAAGGGGTTATAAAATCAGACTGGGCAACTTAAAGGATGCAGGCATCATTTTCCACATTTCCTTTTGATCCCTATGGTACAGTGCCAGGCAAGCAAATATGTACTACACACATGTTGATTTACAAATTGACGTTTACTTGACTATTAGCAATAACGTAATAATACAATGTTTCTCTTCCTTTCTTAACACAATTTATAACTTTTAAAAATACAAATACAAAACTACAAATTCAACCAGAAAATCAGAGTCAACATATCATAAAATCCATAAATACTTCAGTACGGTGCGCAACCCTACAAAGCACAAAATCTAGTCAAGAAGATCAGTAAGAAAATATAAGTACCCAAAAGTGTTTGAAGAAAAAACTTTCATATCATCTCATTCACACTTAGATGTGTTTCATCTTTGAAAACGTCAGAGATAAAAGATCTCTCTTTCAGGTCTTGTCTGCAGGAACTCTGACAATTCATGAAGGCATAGACATGGACACGTCCAATTTTATGCTCAGTACTGGTTATTTCAAGATAATGCCAGGCCTTGCTTTGTCCCCTTATTTAAAAGGAAAACCAGAAAATTATTACAGCATAAATGTGGTGTTTTAGCCAAAATGTATATGTTGTTTACTTTCTTCAGACTCACAAATCATTTCCAAACACACAGATTAAAGGAATGCATCCTAATGATATTCAGTCACCAATCTAACTCAGTCAAAGATAGCTCAACCTATTACTACCTTTCCTAAGATTTTCACAGGGATGACCAAAACCAGATGACTATCAGACTCACCAAGGACTGTGTCCAGAAGGCAACGCCTTAGTGGACTGGTAAGGCTGACTCAGTAGGGGACAGCACAGGCCCAGCCAGCTGTTTGGTCTAACTGTGCACAAGGCAAATGATTTTCTTTAGCAATTGCTCTTCACATTCTGAAGATTTGATTGAATTCTTAATACTGCATTTACAGCTCAACAAAGAATATCCTTCTGAAATAACAGAGCATGGGTTACAGAAGAAGTTGCCATGGAAACTACCCCTCCTTCAACTTTTAGCAATTAACAAACTGCCCAGCATTTCTATATTTTTCATATGCAATAGAATTGGAAGCAGATGACTCTATTTTTTAAAACACAATTTGAAAGTCCTTGAATCACTGGAAAAAAATCCCTCCATATGCTTTAGAAAGACTTAAGATTGAACTTTAAAAGCTTTAGTCAACTCAACCTCGGCTGAAAAAATTCCCTGAAGGTAACATTTACAGTGAACCTTTTTTTAATCTTCAGTACCTTTGTTTGAAATAGTTAATATGTGTATGTAAGAGGTACATTCATATTTCTGACACATTTTCATATTGACTTTGTTATTTTTATAGTATAAAACTGACTTTCAGGAATGGAAGCCCAATATATAACATAAGCTTTACAGACAACACAGCCTGTAGGAAGTAAGAGTTTGTGCTATGATGGTGCCTCAAGACTAAACGTTCAGGAACTAATTAGGCCTGAAGTCAGGAGTCACTTGTCAATAAAAAGATTCTAAAGGCAAAACTGACAAGTATTTTAAAGAGCATCGGCCCTTGAGGAATAGAAGAAAGAACTTTTAAAATCTAAGTTATCCTTCATGGGCCTAAAAAATACAAACAAAATACTCATTAAAATAGTATCTGAAACCAGTAAAAAATAACCAAAATAGCCCAAAGCAAAAATCACACAGAAGAAAGTTATTAATTTCTTTTAACTTCTCCGAACACCTAAAGTCACTGATTTACATGCAGTTGTTTTGACCCCATACCTCATCACTGTCTGATTTGCTATCTCCCCAACAGAATATGCTGCCATCAAACAACACTCCATTGCATGCCTGTGTCCCTTAAGTATATGGTTTTCAGAATTTTCGGAGAACTTTATGACTATTCTCAAATACCCAGACACCGTGAGATCCTGTAAACTTCAGGCTAGGGAACCCAAGCAATTTAAGACACTTTAAGAACACAGGCAAGAGTTCAAATTCCAAAGGGTTTTAGAATCAAACTGGGTTTTTTTTTTTTTTCCTTATCTAAAAAAAAAAAAAAGAAAACTAGAACTGCCAAAACCACTAGCCATCTTTCATTTCCGTACCATTTAGAAATTCTTTGGGTAAGGAAGAAAAACCTTAATGTCACAGTACAATCTTTTTAACCCCCGAAAATTGATCAAAATGTGATTAGGATGAATTGAGGTCTACTGTTTTTCATAACAGCAGACCCCCTACACACAAAGGTACTGATAATGCACCAATATTAGAAGGTTCTCTATCTGATATGAGATGGAACATGCCTTCCCCATTTTATAATATAGATAAATTGATTGACTGATTTTATGGACGCCTACCATTGTCAGTTTAGATCAGCTGCCTAAGATTTTGATGTAAAATCCCTCAATGGGAACCTGAAGTCTGATGAGCTTTCTTAACAATGCACAGTTACCTGCCAGTTATCTAGTATTCTGGCCAACACATCACAGAGTCTTCAATTGCCACAGATGGAAAAGCAGAAGTAATCAACCCTGAGGAAGCTCCTAGAGGCCAGAATTCCCTACTCTGCCTGATTTATCTTTGATTCTCTCAAAGTACCTACAATGACAGCACACAAGCTCTACAGAGCTAAGACTCTGCCTTTGCTGATTGCTGCTACATCCCCAGCACCCAACACCACGGCAGGCACTCAGATATGATAACAACCCACCTAAAACGTACTCAATTCAGTGGCTCACTCCTGTAATCCCAGCACTTTGGGAGGCCAAGTCAGGAGGATTATTTGAGTCCAGGAGTTTGAGATCAGCCTGGGCAACATGGTGAAACCCCATGTCTACAAAAAATACAAAAATTAGCCAGGCATGGTGATACACACCTGTAGTCTCAGCTACTTGTAAGGCTGAGGTAGGAGAATCCGTTTGGCCCTAGAGGTCGAGGCTACAGTGAGCATAGATCATACTACTGCATTCCAGCCTGGGCAACAGAGTGAGACCCTGTCTCAAAATAATAAAATTAAATTAAATTAAAATTAAATAAAAGGTACTCAATAAATATTCCTGAATCATCACAGTGCAGCCTCTACATGGAGGCGCGCATGTCACTGCCTCCCTTCCACAATTATTCCTATCTATAGCTGTGGCGGACCCATTTCTGTCTCTTGGGGAAAAATTTTTGAAAGAAACAAAAGGAAAAAGAAAAGAAAAGAAAAGCTAGGATAAACCACTTTCTTTTCAAATTTCTCACCTATAAATTAAATTTCTTGCGGGGGCGAGTCCATGTCATCTGATTACTTCAGTATTGCCCATGGACATTTCCATACATGTTAGTGGGCTGACATACACAAATCATTCCTTTTTTGTCTTTCCCTTTCTACATCACGCCTTTGAGCTGCATGAAAAAGCCATTTCTACGTTTCATAAAACTGCCTCATGTCATACTTAACTGGTCTGAACCATCTTTTTATACTGTGTCTCAAGTCTCCATCCCCAAAACTCATTCACAACATCCTCTAAGGCAGACTTCTTTGTTCTGTTTGGTTAATACCTGATCATTAAGAATGCGAATTAGACATGGAAGACAGAGTTTTCTAAGTTTTGAATGGGGTTGGAATGGCATGTGGATATGAAACTTAACTTTCACCTACTTCCAAAGTTGACATTCAGCCCAAAATACAGACACCTCACATTTACCAAGTGATCTCCCAAATCAAAGTCAAATACATATGTCAAGCCCTAAAATCACAGGAATTACTCTCCATTGTCAGAATCACCTATTAACCTGTTGGCATTTTCTCTTTAAGTTTCTCAAAACAGCCTCTTTTATTCCTCTTGGCAAAAAACACGCTGCTGTGTGGGTAAAGAGTTATAACGGCAGAACTGGTACAGACTTAAAAATACAGGATGCTCAGTTAAATTTCAATTTCAGATAAACAAATAATTTTTAGTGTAAGTATGTCCCAAATAGTGGATGGGCCACACTTAGGCTAAAAAATTATTTGGCATTTATCTGAAATTCCATCTTAACTGGGTGTCCAATATTTTACCTAGCAATCCTATTTGTGATAGAAGAAAAATGTCAGTGAGAAGGCAAGAACAGTGAGGCTCTGAATTGTAAGGGTGAGCAAGGGTAGCAAAGATCTGAGCAACAAAACTAAAGGAGCTGAGATAACTTAGAATGCTGCTGAAACGTTCCTGGGGGAGAAGGGCAGTGGGAGATGAGCCTAAGAACCATTAATACAAAGTGAAAAGGCCAGCCAGGCATAGTGGCTTATACCTGTAATTCCAGCACACTTGGAGGCTGAGGTAGGAGGACTGCTTGAGTCCAGAAGTTTGAGATCAGCCTGGGCAACATGATGAGCCCTCATCTCTACAAAAAAATTAGCCAGTATGGTGGTACATGCCTATAGTCCCAGCTACTCAGGAGGCTGAGGTAGAGGCTGAGGTGGAGCCTAGGAGTTTGAAGTTGCAGGAGGCTATGATCACACCACTGCACTTCAGATTGGGCAACAGAGCAAGACCCCATCTGAAAAAAAGAAAAGAAAATGAAAAAGCCACTGGCATGAAACAGCCTCAACTGTGCCACCACAAGACATTGCCTAAAGTATGCACTTAAAAAAAAAATCCTTTAGCAAAGATGAACTCAGAAAAATGTGGGCACATTTAGAGCACAAGACCTATGCTGCTGGCATTTGCTAGTCTCTTACACCAGCTTACAGCACCTCTAGAAGATGACTCCAACCTGGAAGACCTACCAGGAAGGTGAATGCACAGCCCAGATGTACTCAGCCATTAAGTGTGGGCTACGGGCTGCACTCAGCCTGTCTGACTTCACACTGTGTTGTTTTGGGGGTGGGGTGGCAGGGATAACTGAAAAGGTGTCATGCTGTCTGGGTACTCATTACATGCATTCTTAAAGTACAAAGTTGGGATTTTTACCCCTCCTTTCCGTTCCACAACATTTCTGCAAAAGAATGACTGGAATTTAAGGTTAACAAAGGGAAAAAAATAATATTTTACCCAAGTCCCTGCAAGTAGACTTTTTTTTTTTTCCAAAGAAAGCCCTACCAAAAAAAAAAAAAAAAACCTCAATACACAGAGACTCACAGACATCTGGTAATAATAATCCTACTCCTTGGTGCCCTAAGAACTCAGTTAGGAGACGACTGTTTTTATAAAAGGTAGAAATCTGAGGTTGGCAAAGTAGGGTAGGTCTTGTGTATACCTGGAGGCCCTCTAACCGCTCCCTATTCAATGACAACTCATGGCAGCTCTTGCTAATAATGGGGATGAAAACAGCCCACATTCACTATAGTTATTTATCATATTTATTTCTGTGTACACCGGATGTTGTTCTTAAGACTTTGCATTAACTAATGCATCTAATCCATACAACAATCCTAACAGGTAGGTAGTCTGCCCCCACTTTACAGATGAGAAAATGGAGGCAAAAAAATAGACTACAGAACTTCTCTAAGGTCACCCAGCTGTTAATGGTAGGTGTCACCAGTCTACAACTCCCATCTTGAGATCATGGTGGAACAAGTTATTCTGATGTCCTTGCGCCACCAACTGTCCTGAAATGGCACATAAATTTTGTAATTCAGACAAAGAACTGAAGATGAGATGCCATGTACCCATGTATATCTTGGTTGGCACACACAAAAATGTGTGTAAGGCTGACCAAGCCCCAATTACACTAAAATCATTGGGTTGAAGGAGAATTTAGAGGTGACCAGAACAGAATTATAAAACCACGCCAAGTAACCATGGTTTCCTAATATTCTTAAAGGGTTTAAATAGTTGATGGCTAAGAAATCTAAGGATGGAGGTAGTAGTGATTCATTAAAACATTTACAATTTTAATTTTCTTTCCCATCTTACTTTTCTCTCCTGAATTTTTTAAAGTGAGGCAACTGCCAGCATCCAAGTTTTATAGACTGAGTACATTCTTCGTGTAAGTAAAATATTTGTAAATGGTTTTGTTGTTTTTACATGTGTTAGACTATTTTTGGCTACATAACTTAATTTTTAACTTGGATTTGGGGTCTAAAAGAGTCTTTTATACTTTAGGTTGTTCAAAAGAGATATATCTGTAATTTACTAATATTAATCATACACTTCTCCATATATAATATGGCAGACGTAAACCTTTTGGAAAAACATGCCTTATAAAAGTTTTATCATCCTAATGAGTATAAGAAGAACATAATGAGGTATGCAATGTAAAAAAGAAGTTATATTAAACTCCAGTTTCTGAAGTGGATTTCAAATTCTGTTTATCATAATGTCACTAATTTGCTGTGTGTGTGACCTTGAACAATCTACTTTACCCCTCTGGATCTCCATATGTAAATACAGATGTGTCTCATAAGTAAAACAGCAGCATTGGGTTAGATCACAGTTCCCAGCTGGCAAGCCCTATGACAGACAGCTGTGCCAAGATTCTGATTCCTATCTGCCCTCAAAGGAACTGGACACAGCCTAGGCTGGAGGCCTCAGAGTCTCCACCTCCAGCCAACAGCAGTCATTTGTTTCCCCAGGTTGTGCTTTGCAAGTTTTCAATGTGTGCCATGTGAAACTAGTTGGGAAACACTGGATTAGATGACCCTAAGGTCCCTCTTAGCTCTGCCATTCTGTCAGGCTTCCTGAGATACTGCCCATGGCCAGCTGCCAGGCTGGTCTTGACCTCCTGACCTCAAGTGATCCACAGGCCTTCGCCTCCCAAAGTGCTGGTATTACAGGCGTGAGCCACCGCCCACAGCCTAGCACAGTTTCAATACTAACAATATGGTGGTATATTGTTTTTTATAAGTAATTATTTTATGGCGTGTTAACATAGCTATTAATCATTCCAAAATTTTGCTGAAGGATTATAATGACAATTAGTTTTCTCCTAATTCCACATATGCACTCCACCCCATGATTTAAACAAAACAATCACACTTCAGAGAATTAAAATGTTAGGAGTCAATGAAAAGTAACCCCTTTAGGAAGCCAGAGAAAACATCATTTAAACACCTTTAATGTATATAGTGTTTATCTCAAAGTAAAGCAAAACCAAAGGACAGAGAAAGTCTACTTTTTTCCCCCACTAAATCTGGTTTAAACTAATAGGTTGGAAAGTCTGAGGCATCTCATTCCTAGAAAGATGTAAATAAGCAGAAGAAAGCTGGGGGAGGGAAGGCGGCAATGACTAAAGAACTAGATGGGCTGGCATATGAGGGACAAGTTAAAAATGGAATCTCTGTGGCTCAGCTACTACTGGGCAGCAGGGACTTCTAACCATATACACACAGGAGATTGAGAAGAACAAAGAAGGAAAGGAATCAATTCAGGGGTCATAGGGAAGGGGGACAAAGGCATCAAAGGACAGAGATGGAGTGGAAGAAGAATTTTGGGATCAGCTTCCCCAAATAAGAAGGCTACTCACTCACTCACTCTACAAACAGGCCTTCTGCTCAAAGGTTCTTCCTCACACCTGAAACCAGTCTTGAAAGTAAGCACTGAGCAAGCCGGGTGTGGTGGGTCGCACCTGTAATCCCAGCACTTAGAAGGCCAAGGCAGGCAGATCATGAGGTCAAGAGATCAAGACCATCCTGGCAAACATGATGAAACCCTGTCTCTACCAAAAATACCCAAATTAGCCAGACGTGGTGGTGTGTGCCTGTGGTCCCAGCTACTTGGGAGGCTGAGGGAGGAGAATAGCTTCAACCCGGGAGGCAGAGGTTACAGTGAGTCAAGATCGCATCGCGCCACTGAGCTCCAGCCTGGGTGACAGAGATAGGCTCCATCTCAAAAGAGAAAAGGAAGCACTGAGCAAGAAACCTTGAGATGAAAATGTCCCAGGATATTTCCATAATGGGAAACGGGCCCATGTTTGATGTTTAATTGTGTTAGATTCTTAACTCTGACAGCTACAGCCGTAACTCGTACTTGTGAAGTTTTGAAATATAAAGATGGCTACAGGTTGGGATTTGTTTTAAATAACTTTTCTTAAACTTAAATTCTTAACAGTAAATTTGAATGAGGCAGAACATTATAAGGAAATAAAAATTACCTGTAAGTCAATCACCAGAGATGATAACTAATAACATTTTGATGTATTTTTTTCCATTCATTTGTTAACACGGTACTGAACATTGAGTGAGAAGGATGTGTTCATTGTGATATCCAAAATTATCTCCTCTTCCACCTAGCTTTCAGCTCTTGAATTTACAAGTAAGACAACTCATTATATGAGAGTGTATGGAGAGTGATTTGTGGTACTATTTTCCTTGGGGGAAACAAATGGCTCCCCTTGGATGAAAGTAATTGACCTAGGGCCTCCACCCCAGCTCTGCCCAGCTGTCCTGAGGGCTGAGAAGCATCAGAATCAAAATTCTGATGCCCTGGCACAGCTGTGTCAGGGCATCTCAGCTGGAAACTGATCTAACCCAACCTTCCCATTTCACAGATGAAGGCACTGAGACCAAGAGAGGTAAAGCAGCTTGTTAAAGACACACTATAATTTACAATTTGAGCACTTCATAAACTGAAACCCTGTATGACTTCTCTGTTACATAAGATGCCTCATTATGGTCTTCTTCTGGGATATTAAGGATCCTAAATCCCCTTCATAGGGCATATTTTCCCAGTTTATCTTTCTGCCATTTTTTATATGGAGAACTGTATGATTAAGAATAGTAAATTATAGACATATAATTTATAATTTTGGACAGCCTAAAGACTAAAAGTTTGTTAAAAAGCAAAGATTAAAAACAAACATTATGAAACTAAAATTAGAAATGTGATTTTAATTTTGAAATAATTAACTCTGGGCTTTGGGTAGTAAGTTTCCCAGTATACATAAAAACCTAACCATTTAAAAAATATTTTCCTTGGTATTTAAACATTTTTCCTTCTACGAAGTGTCTAACCATATTCTTATTAGCACTGAGTATTTGCATCTCTAAATCTTTCTTAATTTTATGAGAGGACAATGAATACCTGGATTTTCATTTTCTTTGGGTATTTCTTATTCTAGTGATCATTAGTAGTTATTTGTAATTCTTCAGTAAAATGAATACTGTTATGTACTTAAGATGAGCAATCACTTAGAGTTTCTTGCTTTTAGGCTTAAAAAATCCTCTTTCAGAGATCAAATTGTCTCCAAATTTTTTTTCTAGCTTAGAGCTTTAAATATATATATTTAAATCCAATCCATATGAATGATATTTTGGTGTGTTACCTAAAGCAAGGATCTAAACAGATTTTTTTAAACATCTAATTTCACAACCCCCTTTATCAAATAATCTGTTCCTTCCTCAATGACTTATAATTAAGTTTATTCCATACACCAAAAAGTTTTGAAAAGTGCTATTTTGTTGGATTATTTGCATGTGTTTATGCCCATATAATCTTCTTTCATTATCATCACTTTATAATGTGTTTTAAGCTTTGGTAGTAGAAGTTTCTGCTTCATTTTTCTATTCTAAACTAATATATCACACATCAAATGAACTATAGAATCAGCTGAAAAACAGGTTTTTTTGTTTGTTTTCTGAAAACTATATGCACAGATCCCTTAATAACCTCAATTTTCTCTGGTGACTTAACATTAATTGTTGCACTCCCATTCCAAAAAGTCGGTGCCTTTTTTAAAAACGCACCCTACAGATCCAACCCAAATATGTTGATTCCCAGCTCATTTGAAGACCCAACTCAAAGCAGCTTGGTTTTAAGACCCAACAAGTGTAACTCGAACTGGTAGATTATGAGCCCGCCTTGAAGAGCCTGCATACAGAGGCCCTGGGACTTGCTGCTACAGAGCACGTGGGACCAGGTCGCACAGGGTTCTGTGTGCCACAGCAGTAAGGCTCTGATGGGCATGTAAGTAGGAGAGTGACATGATCAGATTTCTGTTGGAGAGAGGGAGAACCATGCAAGTGGAAGCTGGATCAGTGTCAAGCACCCATCAGAGGATCAGGAGTCTCCTCTCATGTCTGTCTTACAAGAGCAGTGATAAGGTCAGGGGTGGTGGAACAAAGACTGATTTGAGTGGATTTATGTCATTGCAGTGTTTCCTCCATAGCAAAAGAGGGTGCATTCAAACCCTCCCAAAGCGGAAATAATGAAGCTCCCAAACCTGTCCAGAAGCAAGGTCTCTCTTCCCACCAAGTCAATAGGCAGAACGTGCCTGCCCTCTTCCCCCTGTGGAGTACAGTGTTTACTAAGCACCTACTATGGCTAGGTCAGGCACCATGACAGCTGCTGAAATAAATCCTGGATGGGTCAATGCCAAGAATCAGTTGGAGACATGGAGAATGAAGAATATGACTCTGATATCCCAAAAGGGAGCCAAGTATTGGGAACAAGAATCACCCAGATATCAGGTACAGACTGAGATACAGAGCTACCCACCCCCTAGAGGCTACCTGCCTGTTTGCTCCAACCCAGTGGCCACGCTCCCCTAATTCCCCTGCAGCCTCCCCTAATTCCGAGCCTCCTCTGCCCCAGAAGGCAATTCCACTGGCTTTGTTCTACAGCTGGATCATCAGGGGCAAATCAAGAGCCCTGGCCACAGCTACACAGGATTCTACAACAGAATCCAAGTTTTAGTTCTCTGACTTGACCCTTCAACACTTGATCTTTGAGAGGTACACCAAGATTTATGAAGACCCTTAACAATTGTCCCAAAAAAAGGCCTCTTTTCACTCTTACTACCTTGATTCTTTAATTTTCCCTCATTCCCTTCCTCTCAACAGTGGTTTCCATTGTTCTCTGGGTACAACCTGTGCTGGCCTTTCTGCAGGTGGACAAGACCTGTCTCCCTGCCTCTTTCAAAACAGACATGTTTGATCCACTTTTTAAAACTTCAAGGAAGGAGAGAAGAAATTTCTGTAACTATAAAATATTTGGTCACTATATTTACTGGAAATATGTTACATAACAAGAAACAAACAATCTTATAACAATGGGGTGGTTTTCACAACCGCTTAAAGATCAGCTCAGTATGTTGAGCACGTAAAATTCTTTTTTTCCTTTTTACTATGTAAAACTATGTTTGCCCCTTCATTACAACAAAACTTCAAGTATTAGCTTTAAAGAGACCTATGTTTAAAATCAGAATCACAAAAAATCAGTACATACTCACAGAATTCTAACTTCCTTACACCCATAACAAAAATAGGTACAAAGCCACTTTGGGGAGGCCCACAGGACCAAAATATCAGGAAAGAACCACAAGGCAAAAACATGCCTGTCAGGCACATCCGAAAGCCATGACTATCTCTACCACTTGATGCCTGAACTTCAAGCCAAATGCTTAGCTTTGATAAGCCTCCGTTGAGGCTCTCTGGGACTGACTTTGTTCATCTTTGAAACAGGTGAATGATGCCTATCCCACCAGGTTCCTGTGTGGTCCCACCCTGACCATGTATGGAAAGTACTCTAAATAATGTCATCCTAGACCCTCTTCAGGAGGCTTTCATTGTCTTAGTTTTCTTCCCAAAACCGCCCCTTTCAATGACATGAATTCATGGTCTTATTCTGATTTTATATGTAGAGAAACTGAGGACCAAGCATTGTATTTTCCGGGAAAAGAAAACTCCAACAAATTAAGAGACATCCTCGGAGATCAATAAAGACATGGGAATGCAGTTTGCCACTTAGGTATCATCTTGAACAAGTCCTTTAACCTTTCTGAGCATCAGTCTGTGTTCGACTCACCTGGAGGGTGACCAGCTGAGGAAGGTTTTGTCACCAGCGAGCTCTAAAGGAGATGACAAACACTGGAGGAACTGGACCCCACATAAAGCACCAAGGGCAAGAGTCTTCTCCATGCCCCTTAGCAACTCACAAAGCAAGCCTAGGGAGGATGGGGAAGGGCAGGATGGCGTATAGCCTCACTCCAGTGGGAAAGGGGCTCTGATGAGGAACTTGTCCAGGGACCTCAGCATCGCACTCCAGTACCACTGGAAAACAAGGCCTGCAGTGGAAGTGAGCACAGGCAGGAGGGAGGCAGCTATTAGAAGAGAAGCAGGAAGGAGATTACAGCAGCACCAAGGAGGATAGTTTCCCAAGGCCAGGCACAGAAGTTTCTCCAGGACAGCCAAGATCAAGACAGTGTCAGTTCCTGCCCTAAGTGACATCACACACCGACTGGAAGCCTCACCACTGAGGGGGAATGGACAGCATTGAACATTTCAAGAATATCTGAGCACAGGCCAAAATCACGCCTGAGGTTTGCATGCAGAAGAAAGGAAGAGCAGGGCTTCCAACATTCCTCTGAAATGAGCTGAAGTACAGACTATGATCTTATAATATTGTGACCCAATTATTCCAGTATCCTCATAGCTCCTACGGAAATCCAGGTAACCTGATAAGTAATGGCCAAAGTCTTGTCTCACTCAAACTCTGGTTCCACAAAAGAGTGTAACTGAAAAAAAACTCTCAAACCCCACATCTTCCCAAGATTGAGCAGTAAACCACACAAAAATATAAATAGGAACTACCCACTAAAGTGCATAAATGATACTACATTAGGTCTCATTAAACAGTCCAATGAAGCCTGCAGTATTTATTAGGTGGAACCACAGCAGTGCTCTGACTTGTATTGGAAAGGAGAAAAAGGGAGGAGGAATGATTTCTAAATACGACCTAAGCATGTTCATAATAAGCTTTGCAGCACTGGCTCATTATTCCAGCCACCCTGCAATCATTAACCCCAGGTAGCAGTGGGGAAGCTAAGACAAAGAACCCCACTGCCCTGCCTGAAGAGATTTCCTCATGCTGCCTTCAACAACCACTTTTAGGAAGTCATAACTTCTACCCCTGAAACCAGAAGAGTTGATATCCTAAACTGGAATATATAACTGAAATTAGTTCTGACTGGTTTTAATTAAATCTTTGTAGCCAGTTGTCAGTGTGCTTGAGATTTTTCAAAATCTCTCTCACATGCTCAACAGATGTGAGCGGTCATCAAAGCCGAGCTGATCGGAGCTGCACAGACAGCAAGCAAGCAGCAGCTCCCCCAAACGAAAGGTCAGCCATGATAATGACATCCCCAGAGTGATATATGTGCACGTTAGAAAGTTAAATCTCATGAAAACAATAAAGCCATCCATTTTATTTTGGATTCATCTGGCTGCAATTTCTGCCCACAGTCATGTCGTTCCAGGAAAAGTTAGCATCGTGCAGGCACCTGGATTCACTTCAGGGTCTCTGGTATATGAACTATGACATTCCATACATAGTTTCCCAACGCAAGTACTGAAACGCCTGCGCCCCACTTCTTAGCTCACTGTCTGTAAAACATTCCCTGCCCTTTGATGTGAAAGAAAAATACTCCACTTTACAACATTACCCTGGGCTGGACTTCTTTTTTGAAAGAAGCCTAAACAACACGACCATTGTGACCACCTCGAGTGTCTGTGGCAACAACCAAAGAAGAAATCATCTTAATGTTGCCAACATGTTGAGCAAGTTTACACCCACCTAAATCCTATTCCCCTGTATATGGTATTTTAAGGGAAAAGAAATCATTAGCAGAATTTCCCACAATTATCTTTGAAACAAAAATCCCCGTCTTTTTTTGGATGGATTCTTGTACCAAATACCTAAGCATTCCCCTGACTTTAAAGCACCAGGGTCATCTGTTATCAAATGCACATTTAAAGCAACGTTTTATAACCTTGCTGCCATTTTCAATGACTCTCCGCCTCTTCCTACCAGGCATTTTGGGCTATAATAGCAGTCCCACAGCCACCTCCTACTGAATAATTATAATAGTGGGCCAATTAAACTAATCACCTTTCCACATATTTTTATCCGGCTTATAGACATAAATCTCCCTCAGAATGCAGAGAATGAAAGGTTCCTCTCCAATAGCACCTAGGACTCTAAGAGTTACCCCTGGCAGAGATCCATCCATCAAGGGCAAGCTTAACTCTCAACCAAAACTAGTAAGTAACACATTCAAATATGTGATATTCATATATATTCACCAAACACTCATCTTTCCTCTTACAGGAAACCTAAAGGATTCATGAGCTACTTCCACAGTACAAAAGTTTAAACTTCATATTAACGTGGTTTAGCTTAAGCAGCAAAACAACACCAAATCCTCTACAAAACGATCGCCAAGAATGACAATGCTGAACAGTATAGGATTTCAGCTGCTCAACAACGCATTGTATGCATTTTTTTAAAGAAAGATTTCAGATTCAGAGGTTTATCACCGTTGTGTGAGCCATTTACTGAGGAGCAACTAACTGAATTTATAACTCCTGGGAGAAATTTTTCTTGATGACTTACACATCAAGGATACATTTCCATCCAAACGCCAAGTAACAAGCAGTGAAAAGGAAACATTCCAACCCCAGGCAAAAGCAGCAGGTGGGAAATACACTCATTTGTATAAAGCTAATCCAAAAACAGACATTTCCCTTTCCTAGTTAAAGCACCACCTGAGGAATGCTACTTCTTCTGGTCAGGGTGAGAATTTGGAAGCAGTTCATGTACTGGATTGATCTTATACCTTACATCCTGAAACTGCTCTATTCTGTTCTCTAAAAATCCAATTATATAACTTCCTCACTATTTCAAATACGGATCACAGATCCTCAGGCCATTTCCCCTACCTTAGTACTCCAGTGATTTTCCCCAACGGTTTGATAATACATCCCATAAACTAGAATAACTGTCTACAGAGAAAATCACTTTTAGTTGACTCCTCTGACATCATCACAGTATAGTGACAGATTTGAGAAAGTGCTTCTTGGTGGGGTACAGAGACAGTGCAAGCAACTGGTGACAAAATGGAGAAAAGGATTAACCACCATTTGATACCTTCCTTCTTTTTCGAAAGCAGCCAAGACTGTGTCTTTAGTGAAGAACAACAAAAATAATAGAGTGTGCCCTTCTTTTCTAACTCTTCTCCAGCCAGAGAGGGGAAGAAAATCAGGTAACCATTTGAAAAATTCTCTTTCAGGCAATAGGTACTTCAAAAGCTCATTAATCAATAAATAGACACAGGCATGTCCTGATTAGGTTACTAAATAAAAAGCATTTCCCAAGGCACAGCTCTAAGGCAAGACTTTTTTTTCCATCTTGGGACCTCTTATCCTAGGAAACACTCCAAGTCTTCCTTTCCCCTTTATTTACAGCTATAGATGCAACTAAAATCCTAGAAAAAGAATAAATGCAAACAGAGACATGCCATTAGATCTCAATAAGGCATCCTAAATAAATCACTTTTACTTAAGTTTTACAGAAAAGGATGGTGGGACTACAGAAAAAGATGCACACTCAGCTCACATTCAACCTTTAAAATGAATAAAGCAATTTAAAATCTCATGACTAAAAAGTATAAAAACACAATCTAAATCTACTTGGAATTTTAGTGAATTAGGCCATCCTGATTTTTCTCTTGGTCACTCAAAATGCTTTAGGTTGACAATGTTCAATAAGTACCCCCACAGCAAACAAAATGCTAATAGCTCAATCTTTCAATTGAGCAAAAAGAGAAGGCACACAGGTTTTAGTGAGGCTCTTGGATTTAATGTGTTGTTTTTTTTTTTCTACAAAAAGTTAGCTCCCCAACCTTTAACAGGAAGAAAGCTGAGGATCTTGTTACAACCACAAAGCAAGGAAAATGCTCAATACCCAACACAGATGTGAAATAAATGGCAACATTATTACTCTCAAAGAACTCTAAATAGACATATTTTTTGACAGAGTCTTTTGTTACCTGGACAGCCTTAGGCTCAAAGACCCCACACACATTCTTCCAGCATAGATAATGTGAGCCCACCTACCTTCTGCAGACTGGAGGCCATAAATCCTCCAAGGCTGCCCGGATTCAGACATCGTCATGGTTGAACAAAAGAGTTCGTTCCATAAACATCCTTCCTTGTTTTCAGAGCAGTCTCCCTAGACCCAGGCTCTCCCTCCTAACACCGTCCCAGGATGCCTGCTCTGCCTGTAAGAATCACACATGGTATGTACTGGAACTATCTATTTACCTGTCACTTATTAAGATTCACATACTTATAAAATGCTATTTGAAAGAAAAATTTGAATATCCCTAGACAGTCTATTAAAAAGTGATTAACACATAATCCATATGTTTTTTTTGTTTCCTCTCAGTGCAGTTTTCAAAAACACACAACATATTATTTACACAAATGTGAAAATCCTGCCATGATGGATGTGGTGCTACATGAAATGGGAATGAAGACAACTGGAGTTCAGTTTTGACTGATTCTCCTTGGGCAAGTCCCTTAACTTCTCTGAGCCTCTGCTTCTGGATCAATAAAATGAAAGGGTCTTAAAAAGGCACTTGCAGTTCTGAAATTCTACAATCCGTTTCCTTCCTAGATTGTTCTCTCAAACCCAGTCTCCCAGAGCTCCGCCTTCTTTTAACCTCCATACTGTTTTAGCTTTTGACCCTGGGTGTCCAGGGGAAGAGTCCTTTGTTTAGAAGACAGCTCTGAGGTTCCCCAGGGGCCCAAGGGTTAATGCAGGTCTCAGGATGTGCATAATCAAACTCAGACAGCAGCTGCTGAGTTGCAGCTAATCCTTAGAGAACTGCATCAGACCTCCTCTTTCTCTCACAGCGAAATTGCCTGGCACCAGGCCTGTTCCGGCTGTTTGGACCTTATGTTTTCGGCACACTGAAAACAACATCTTCTCACCAAATACCACTGGGTTTTTCTGTTTTGCTTTTTCTAGCTAGCTCTCCAGAAGCAAATACTTAAAACATAAGCACACACTCTGTCCACAAGCTGAACAACACATATAAACAGCTTCAGATATGAGGAGAGGCTCCTGAAGGGAAAAGGCAGTAAGACTCTGTTAGTGAATTATTACTGCTCCTCCAATCACTGTGACAAGCAATACTTCGGGAAACAGTAAGAGTTAGTGAAGCAGCAGAAATTATCTTTAGGAACTGCTCAATGTATGGATCTCACATTAATTTCTAATACTAGTCTGGTGTTTCCATAAAGTCACCACTTTTCTCTACTTCAGTCCGATGGCCGTCAGAAGTGACAATGATACTGGAAATACCATGTAACTAATAGCCTAGCTTTAGTAAATGGAGTCTAGTTGTAGATTCAAGAGAGCATTTTACAATATATACTTTTAAAAGTGAAAAACTGTCACTACAAAGTTTTACTGACTGGATTCTGTATCAGCTCTACCCAGCAAAAGTAATCTTGTTCCAGGAAGTCCCATGAGAAAGGCAAGGAAGACATATTATGAGAACTCATTTAGTTCCAGGTAACAACTATTTACTAAATTAGCCAAATTAGTGGGCAGCATAAATTATGAGAAGCTATCAACTTATTGATATCACCAATTTTATACTACTACTTCTAAGGCCGAGCATGCTGGCTTGTGCCTGGCCTATGATCCCAACACTTTGGGAGGCTGAGGCAGGTGGATCCCTTGAGGTCAGGAGTTCAAGACCAGCCTGGCCAACATGACCAAACCCTGTCTCTACTAAAATACAAAAGATGAGCCAGGTGTGGAAGTGCACCTGTAATCCCAGCTACTCAGGAGGTTGAGGCACAAGACTCTCTTGAACCCGGGAGATGGAGAGATCACCACTACATTCCAACCTGGGCAACAGAGCTAAGACTGTCTCACAAAAAAAATATTTATACTACTTCTAAAAAATAATTAAATTGGGATTTAAATTTTTTTTTGCCACTTAAGTGTAAATGCAGGATTTTCCCCCCAGTACCTAAGATAAAAGAGGTATCATTAAATAATCTGATATTAAGACGTGTTCTAAGACATCTATTTTGTTGTTAAACTTTCCCAGAAAACAACCTCCAACCAAATCACTCTTCCCAGAACATATTTCTTTTTAATCCTTATTCTCTACTATTCATCATTCTGAAACATTTTTTAAAATTTCTATAACATAGGGCATTAAGAAACGAAGAAAAGTTTATTATTACATCACTAATAAACTGTACTAATACTTTGAAATTTGAGGATTTTACAAAAAATAGTGTGTGGGGGAGGGGCAGGGAATAAATAACTTTGTAAATCAGCTTTATGATTTCCAAGACTCCTCTGTGGGGAATTACAGCGAGCAAGCATTCACAAGAGACTTAGAGCAAACTCACTCCCGTAGCATGGCTCCTCCCACTGCACAGGGCTGCAGGAGAGGCTGCAAGCTCCCTGTAACTTCCCTACAGGCACTTGTCACTCAAGGGCTCTGTAGCGGGTGTGTCTGGATAAATTTGGTTTAGTGTGGAAGCTGGATTTGCACCCATGCGGTTAGATGGAAAACATTAAAATCAAACCATAGAATCATCGTAACAAATTAGCAGAACAAGACAGACATGTACACTTCTTGACTGAAACCTAGAATGGACCGCCTCCAAATGGTCTCACTTGAAGACTTTGCCAGACTTCTGATCAAAAAAATGTAATAGATTAGAACTAACAGCTTAGGAGGTGAACCATATTATTCCTAATTATTATTACCGTGCTATTCATGCACCAGCTGTGACCAATTAAAAGCCTATATTTCTAAATTCCCACGGACCCAAGAAAAAAATTAAGACATTTTCACAAGAAGTTTCAGCTCTTTATCTGTAGTTAAAGGCTTTCAAGGTAAGGCAATCTCTCTAACTAGGTCCACAAGGCAGAAGCACATCATGTCACAGCAAAATCTTGGGTTTTTCTTTTTTTCTCTGTCAGGCACTTTTTACTATTAAAAATTAAAATAACCAAGGAACATTGCGAAGATCACATAAATAGGCTTTTTATACCATGAGATCACATGACTAGGCTTTTTATACCACAAAGCGAAACAACTTAGGAAAAATCAGCTGCTTAAGGGTGGTAAGGAGGGGCATTCAGAACTCATTAAGTATCTTAGCCAAGACCTCATTGTCAGGGCTAGCTCAAAACCCAGAGAAATCTAAAATGCGCTCCACTCCAAAACATTCTGTAAGGCATTCCATTTCAGGGAGGAAGAAAAAAAGAATAAAAACCAATAGCAAACCAATCACTCTGTGACTAACTGTGTGTGTGTGTGTGTGTGTGTATTCACAAACATGTGTATATATACATACATATACACATAAATATGTACATATAGTACTTCATATAAATAATACAGATAAAAAGAATAGAACTGAGAGTCCAGAAATAAACTCTTACATTTATGGTCAATATATTTTCAACAAGTGTGCCAAGAATTCAATGGGGAAAGAATAAGACTTTTTAAGAAAAAGTGTTGGGACAACTGGATACCACATGCATAAAGCAGAAAATAAATAGTAACCCTACCCCACAACATACGCAAAAACTAATTCAAAATGGATTTTAGGTCTAAATGTAAGAACTAAAACCATAAAACTCTTGGAAGAAATAGGAATAGATGTTTGCAAGCTTCAGTTAGGCAGTGTTTCTTATATATAACACCAAAAAACAAAAGAGAAAAATTGATAAATTTGACTTCATAAATATGTAAAACTTTCATGCTTCAAAGGACACTATCAAGAGAATGAAAAGACAAGGCATAGGATAAACATCTCAATAGACATTCTTCATAGAGTAAATACAAGTGGCTAAAAAGAACACGAAAAGACATGCTGCTCAACATCATCAGTCAGTAAGAAAATTAAAACTAGAACCACAATAAGATACCACTTCATACCCCGTACAGTGGCTGTCATCCAAAGCAGAGACAATAATTATTGATCGGATGTAGAGAAACTGGAACCCTGTGCACTGCTGGTGGGAATGTAAACCAGTAAAGCTACCTAGAAAACTGTGTGGCAGTTTCTTGAAATGTTATACAGAGTTACCATACGACCCAGAAATTGCACTCCCAGGTATATATACTCAAGAGAAATGGAAATGTATGAACATATATCCCCATAAAACTTGTACACTTACACACATATGCTTACAGCAGCTTTACTCCTAATGACCAAAAAAAAAACTGAAACAACCCTAAACAAATGGAAAAGGGGGTATGACTATATACGATGTACAATAAATATTTATTTATTTGGCAATAAAGAGAAATGAAGTACTAGTAGTACAACATGGATGAACCTTGAAAACATGCTAGCTGAAAGGAGTTGATCACAAAAGGTCATATATTACATGATTCCACTTATACAAAATATCCAGAAGAGGCAAATCTATAAAGACAGGAGGGAGATTAGTGGTTGCCTAGGACTTAAAGCTAGTGGAATGAAAAGTGACTGCCAATGGATACAGGTTTTTGTTGAGGTGGGGGGTTAACTAAAATCTTCTAAACTTAGATTGTGGTCACTGTTGCACAACTGTGTGAATACACTAAAAACTACACTTTAAATGGGTGAATTTCTGTGGTAGATAAATTATACTTCGACAAAGCTGTTCAATGTTGAATACATACATGCACAACTCTAAGGAGCATAAAATACAGTTTGACATTTACCCTATTGCATGGCTCAATAAACTATTTTTAAAGGAATAAATAATTTCTAGATAATGCTAGCTATGTTTTAATCTTTAGCTCAGTGTCAAACTTTGCATTTTAGAGAGGGGAGGGCCTTAGAACTAAAAACCCCAAAAAGGTTAAGCAGAGAGGTGGGGTCCACAAAAAGCCATTACAAGCCTTGTCCCCCAGGCTAGAGTGTAATGGTATGATCTCAGCTCACTGCAACCTCCACCTCCCAAGTTCAAGGGATTCTCCTGCCTCAGCCTCCAAAGTAGCTGGGATTACAGGCGCATGCCACCACACCCAGCGAATTTGTGTATTTTTAGTAGAGATGAGGTTTCACTATGTTGGCCAGGTTGCTCTCAAGTCCTGACCTCAGGTGATCTGCCCACCTCAGCCTCTCAAAGTGCTGGGATTACAGACATAAGCCACCGTGTCCAACCAGAATGTGCATTTTTAAAATATAACCCCAATCCCCAAGACCATTCAAACATGGGCAGTGTGAGGACAGCACCTGGGGCAAAGAGATCCATCAGCCTGGAAGGGCTCCCCTTCCAGCCCAACACTGGATTCTTCAGTCAATCCCAGGGCTAAGAAGCCATAAGTTGGTGAAAGTGTCATGATCACAGTTGGGCAACATGTTCCACCTGCCTCTAATAATTCTTGCCATCAAAATCATAGGCATTGGGGAGATTTTCAAATTAAAATTTTCTGGGTGAATTAAAATATTTCATGCTGGTGAAATATTCGCCTTTGGCAGAAAAGATTCATCAACTTCTTGGGATCTCAGAATATAATACCTGTGGCCTCATGATCTTTTTGGAGTATGTTCACTTGTCCAGTGTTTAAGAGAATTATTAGATTCCAGGACAAGACTGTATCTTCAGTGTATAATATTCAGAGCCAAAAATACAGAAAAAAAATCTGGGAATGTTCATCCATAGAACGTGGACAGCTGGCCTTCATACCCCAGTTGTTTCCTGCCTCTAACAGGCAGACACTTTCCCCCTACAGGGGGAACTTTACCTCCTACTCCAACGTTTATTTCCCATTTCAAAAGCAACCTCCATCCTCTTATAGTGAGGAAGAAATCTGAGCTACGGCAGCTAGATGAAGTGGCGTCTCCAAGAGAGGAAATGGTTAGTCATGAAAGATGACTGCATTCTAAATGACAACTGTAACCAATTTAGTTGGCTCCTGAAGGAGAAGAGAGGAGAACAGAGCACAGTGTTAAAGTCTGGACCGGAATTTTAAAAACTTTATTGCAAGCTAGTAGGTAGAAAGTAGGTGGGGGGAAGTGACTCCCTTAAGAAAAGCATAGCCATTACAGACCTATTCAGTGTTTGACTGCAGAGACCAGCTGGTTTTACAAAAAGGGCAACTGGTAAAAGAGGTTGAGTGATTTGCCAGAGGTCACAGCTGGTTACTGGCAGAGAAAGGCCAGCCTATAAGAACCCAAGTCTTCTGGCTACCCATTCAGCATTCTCTTGCTTTACCCAGAATAAAGAAGGAAGCATGGAAATGAGTGCTAGTACAGGAAGACTCAAGAGGGAGAGAAATGGTTTATCACCTAGAGCAGGGGTCCCCAACCCCCAGACTGCAGACCAGTACTGCTCCACAGACTGTTAGGAACCCATACCCACAGCAGCAGGTGAGTAGTGGTCCTGCCTCATTACCACCTGTGCTCCACCTTGTCAGATCAGTGGCAGCATTAGATTCTCTTAGGAACGCAAACCCTACTGTGAACTGCACAGGCGAGGAATCTAGTTTGCACTCTCTTTGTGAAAGGAGTCTGATGCCTGATGATCCAAAATGGAAAAGTTTCAGCCCCAAACCATCCCCCCAACACCCGTGGAAAAGTTGTCTCCCATGAAACCAGTCCCTGGTGCCAAAAAGGTTGGGGAACACAGCCCTAGAATCCTTCTGTGCATCAGGTGTTTCAGTGATGCTTGTCACACTGGTCACTTAAGCCTCAGAAGGAAAGCTCTGCCCTATGACACATGAGTCATGGGTGATCAAGGTCCAGCATGAGTGTCCCCATCCAGCCTAAGAAAGGTTGCCTGGTCCAGGCAGCAAAGTGTGGTTAAGTGAATGCCTGGGAAATTAAAGAGTCCCTCCCAAATCCCTGGAAGGTTGGGACAGTGGCCACTTTCCCTTTATACTCTTCGTGCTGGCCTGTGGGCCCTCTGTCTCTCTTCCCTCTCCCTAGAGGCCACTCATTGTGTCTTGAGGTTGCTGCTTTCTCCCAGGCACACACAAACCAGACTGTCAATCATTCTGCCTGGTTAAAGTACCTGTGAGGTCCCTTGAAATTTGAGGTAACGTCAGATTTCAATGGTTACACACACAGTTCCCTAACTTTGGCAAATAAAGATGTTGCCATCAGTTTAACAGGAAGTTGATCCTAGAATTCCAGACTTCTTCAACTATGGCCAATAAAAGATATCTAGTCTCAGTCAATCCAAGTTATCGGGAAAGGAAATAAAATACAGTTTAAGTTGCTCAGCACTCTTCAAAAGGCTGTACAGAATCTTCTAGGGTTAGAAGGAAGCTATAAAGGTCAATGACTCTCCCCAGCCAGTTGATGGCTTGAATCTCCTCTAAAGATCGTCAACAAACAACCATCCAAACGCACACCTGCTTAGCTCCAGGTATGGGCTTCCCCCACTCCTGCTGAAGTAGCCTGTTCCATCTTCGACCACCCCCTAGAAAGGCTTTCCTTTTATTCAATCAAGATTGGAAGTTTCTGCCCTTTTCACTCTTGGTTGTCCAAAAGTATATAAGATCCAAGAAGACAAAGGGTCAGATGCAAGTCATTAAATCACATCTCTCTGGCACTTGTTAGACGATGATACTACTGGAAGATGTTTCTTTTTGTCACTTTAAAAATTTCCAGAAAAAAACCAGAACCCCTTGCACATGTAGAATGCTAAAGTTGGTTTATATTCAATGAACTAAAAGGTTCTATTGAATGAATACTAAACACATCTGTAAACAGTTTATACTATTAAATTTGTTTGCATCTTCTGGGTTTTCTGCCTCTATCTATACCTCAAGGCACAAAACAACAAAAGCAGCCTGATGAAGGCTCAGAAGAGTAGTTAATGCTCAGAGGAGAGAAACAGAAAATGCCAGGAGGCACATCCCAAATGCTCTCTTAATATTTATTAAACCAACAATAGTGTTTTGGGTAAATCTTATTAACGGAATACACAAAGTTCTGGGCAAATGAAATTTTAATTCATTTAGAGCAGATGTGCCTACAATCCACATTTTTATTAAAAGGACAATAAGCAGTTGAGAGGCTTGGAAATACCATGTTATTTTGAATATGATGTATTATTTTTCTATAATGTAAGACTGTTAAAAACTTTTTTTAAAAGCAGTGTGTAGTATGCTTTTCGAATTTTCTTCTAAAGCTTGCAGGAAAGGCCTTAGTCTTAGAAATCACCTCAAATCCTTTGTGTGATGAATACAGTTTAAAAAACATACTAAGTATCAAGTATAAAAAACATCCTAAGAAAACAAAACCTTGGAAGGAGACAGTAAACAGAAGTTCATTCATCCTCTCTCCAACACTCGTCATTGTCTGATGTACTAAAGCCTTCTATTGACACAATCTTTAGCAATTAAAGATTAAATCGTTTAACTGAAAACATCTTTTAAAAGCATTTACCAAAATTATATTTCCCTTTATTCTTTTTGTTTTTTTATTTTTTGACATGAAGTCTCGCTCTGTCACCCAGGCTGGAATGCAGTGGCGCAGTCTCGGCTCACTGCAACCTCCATCTCCCGGGTTCAAGCTATTCTCCTGCCTTAGCCTCCCAAGTAGGTGGGATTACAGGCATGCACCATCATGCCTGGCTAATTTTTTGTATTTTTTGTAGAGCTGGGGTTTCACCATGTTGGCCAGGCTGGTCATGAACTCCTGACCCCATGATCCACCCGCCTCAGCCTCCCAAAGTGCTGGGATTACAGGTGTGAGCCACCGTGCCTGGCCTTCCTGTATTCTTATTTACCAACCACTAAATTAAGAGATCAGAAGATCAAAAGTACACTGCTACAGTCTCCGGCATTTATTAAACTCAGCAAGCACATTTCTTCCTAAATGCCCTTTATGTCTTGTGCTAATAATCTTCAAATACTCCATACTTGACTGACTCGACAGTAAATAGTCCCCGAGGCCCGCACACCCGGCTTGAGCACCCCCGTGTTCTCCACTCTCTTTCCTTGTCTGGGTCCAAATGCCAATTAACAAAGGAGTGAGGTAAAGGTCTCTTTATAATATGCCTGCTCTTTCGTGTGTCACAAAACAGTTCTCTTTAGGGAACCAATCCTTTTCTATCAGAATCCATGAGATTCTGGGGATACTTCTTCATGTGTACTTCCCAGAAATTAAGGAACTAGGACGCTATTCTGGGATTCTTACTGGAAGGATTGGGAGAAAATAGTGCTTTCTACTGCAACTGCTGAGAGGATGGGCTGTTAACCTGAAGTTGCCAGACTCCATCTCGCCACCACCAGAAGAGAAGGCGCTCCTGGTTGTCATCAATACCTAAAGTCTTCCCTTTTTAGTAGTACGACCTCCCCAGATTTTAGTTGGACACATGGCCACCCATGTAGAGACTGTACTTCCCAGCCCGCATAGCACCTTGGGTAATCATGTGACTATGTTGCAAACAGTGGGGTATGAGTGTAAGGTGATGTGCTACCCCTCCAGGCTGTGGCATTAAAAGGAATGGATATGTTCTCCTCCTTGACTCTTTCTCCTGGCGGAGACAGTATGGATGGACTGGCCACCTTCAACCAGTAAGTAAGAACTGCAGATGAGCACAGCAGAGCTCTCCCACTGGACCTGTCTTGAGACTGGTATGTCAAAGAGAAATAAATCTACTTTAAGCCACTATGTTTAGGAATCTCTTTTTAACAACAGCTTAGCTGGTACCCTAATTCTATAAGACCTGAAAGTGAATCTAACAAAGGAAGGTTGAGCTGAGAGTTATGTAAGACCTGAGGCCTGATTTAAAATAGAAAAAAAATCACATAAGCCTCTTGATGCAGCCAGACCTGAAAACAGAACTACTCCTGAACTTTTCCATTATCTGAACCAAGAAGTTTTCACTACCTATGCCAGTCTGAGTTGGGATTTTCATGACTTGCATCAGCACTCACTGGATGAAATGGTCCTGGGTCCTTTGCAGCTTTCCGAGCCTTTCCTTTCCCCAGTGGTTGCTTCCCTGAGTCACTGCCAGGCAGAAGCCAAAACACCTGTTCTACCTCCTCACAAAACTTTTAAATTACGGGCATTCCAAGGACTGTATTCTATAAAGGAAACTCGCTATTTCTATAAATCAGTATTTCATAAACTTTAATGTGCTTATGAGTCATTGGGAATCCTGTTAAACTTCAATTATGATTCAGTAAGTTTCAGGTGGGGTTTGATAGCCTGGATTTCTAGAGAGCTCCCCAGTGATGCCCACGCTGCTGGTCTGGGACCCACATTTTGGGTAGCAAGGTCCTAGAGTAACAGCCTCCAATCCTGACTGCACACTGGAATCACCAAGGCAGCTTAAGAAACAAAAATACTGACACCCAGGCCCCACAACCAGGGACTCTCATAGCATCTGTGCTGTCAAGGACGAGAACCGTGGCCCAGAGGTTCTGGAATGCTAGCACACAAAAGAATCCCCTGAAGGGCTTTTTAAAGCTCAAGACTGCTGGGCCACAGCAATCCCGTCACTGGATATATACCCAAAGGATTATAAAACATTCAATTATAAAGACACACGCACACACATGTTCATTACGGCACTGTTTACAACAGCAAAGACTTGGAGCCAACCCAAATGCCCATCAATGAATGAGAGACTGGATAAAGAAAATGTGGCACATATACACCATGGAATACTATGCAGTCATAAAAAAGGATGAGTTCATGTCCTTTTCAGGGACATGGATGAAGCTGGAAACCATCATTCCCAGCAAACTGACAAAAGAACAGAAAACCAAACACTGCATGTTCTCACTCATAGGTGGGGGTTGAACAATGAGAATTCATGGACACAGGGAGGGGAACATCACACACCAGAGCCTCTTGGTGGGTGGGGAAAACAGCGAAGGGATAGCAGGGGGTGGGGAGATTGGGGAGGGATAACATTAGGAGAAATACCTAATGTAGATGACGGAGGGGGGAGATGGATGCAGCAAACCACCATGGCACGTGTATATCTACATAGCCTACGTGTTCTGCACATGTACCCCAGAACTTAAAGTTTAATGAAAGGGGAAAAAAAAGGTTTCTACTCCCTATCTGCCAGGTTTCTAATTGGTTGGCTTAGAGTGAGGCCCAGAATCTCTATTTCTAACAAGTTCCAAGGAGCTGTAGATGCTGCTGATCAGTCCCTACTTCAAGAACCACTGGCCTAATCTGAAAGCTAATGACTCCTTGTAACAGACCTCAATTTCCACTGAGAAAAAGCACTTCTATGTACTAATTGTATTACATTAATGCTCTGGAACACCTATCAGGCATACAGTCCTGACAGGGAGAGAGGGGAGAGACTTCACATTTCCAGTTCCTCTGTGTGTGCTTAATACTTTATAAAGACACATTTAACCCTATCATCACCAAAATAATAAACTGACATTGAATTTTACTCTAGATAGTACAGACTTACTGGGTTTAAAAGCCTATGAATCATAGTAAATGGTTCATTTTAATGGCCTTCTCAGAATCCCTCTTCCAACTCCATTGTAGGACAGATACATGTTGAGCAGCAGTTTCTAAAGGGTGAGCATTTTAATGTTATCCTGCAGAGCAATTTTTAAAAGCTTTGAGAAATCCAGAATTCTTCAACAGAGTTTTGTTCTGAGTCAATTAAAGATAGACCCTTTTATTCAATGGATGGAAAATTGTGTGTTTTAGAAATGAGTGAGGGCAAGCATGCTCCCAAATTAGATACCCGAACAAAGTAAACTATGAATAGATTAGATGATGGGCTGCTGGTTTTGCGCTTAAGCATGAACTAAAGGCAACTCAGATGTCTTGTTCACAAGACAGCCTAAAGCACTCTCTCTTCCAACTTCAGCCACAAACAATACAGCTCCATGGAATTGATGCAACTTGAACCGGGTCCAAATTGCTGAACTTAAGTGCAGGTACGATAAGAAGGCCATTATTAAGACACATATGTAGGACCTACACGTGATCAGTATACTCCATCAAGTCCCAGGATGTATTTCCAATCAGTAAAACATGGAATTTTCTGTTCAAACAGTGAACACAGGCAAATCTGGTAAACTGGTCAAACATGCTTTTCTGCAACCAGACCGAGAGGACAAGTGTCCTTTGTTTAATTAGGAAAAGTTTTCCTCCATGAAGGGAAATGTTTGCATTTTTAAAAAGACATCCTCAGATGAATTCACTTTATAGCTATACATTCTTTTGTCTAAAGACCTCTCAGATGTTTCCAAATCCACCAAAATAATTGTTCAAAAAAAAAAAAAGTATGATCCAGTAGAAAAGACACTGGAGAAAAGAAAGAAGCTGGAAGGGAGCAATGATTTCCCAGTTCTACACTGCTCAGACTGTGACAGGGAGCAGATGGGTCCTGGAAAGCCACCTCATTCCATGGGGCTTCATCACAGCAGTAGACAGCATACGTTAAGAACACAAAACCTTACCTGCTACACTGCCCTCTAAACTGGAGACTAAGAAGTCCTCTAGAGCGGGGTTCTCAAGCTTTCTGGAAGTGAGAATTAGCTTTTATAGGGAGCTGGACCCTAACCGCATAGATTTTGATTTAATTGTCTGGAATGGGGCCAAGGCATGAATAGTTTCTAAAAGCTCCCAAGTTTTTGTAACTTGCAGCAGGGGTTGAGAACCTGCAATGGAGAACATGCCCTCCACTACCCAGATGGAAAAGCTAGAGAAGCCGAAATGCCTCCTCCTTTCACCAAAACACAACAGTCATAAAAAGAAAAGAAAAAAGAAGAGGAAAAAAATTGGCCTGTCCTTCTGAACTGGTCAGTGGCACCAACACTCTTCTCTGCCTCATGTTCAAAACCTCAAAAAACTCCTCCATCTTCTTTGATCAGTACATCTAATTAGCTGTCCATTTCAATCATCGTCAACATGGACAGTCTAGTGCAGGCTCTATACTGGGCACTCTTATTAGTGCTTGACACTCATTAATTAATGTATTAGCCCTCACAGCACCTCTATGAGGTGTCTACTATGACTCATCTCCTTTCTACAGATGTGAAAATTGAAGCATAGAGAGGTTAAATCACCTGCCCAATTCCAGAAATTGGCAGAGGTGAGATTTGGAGGGGTTCCATTAATTCTACCTCTTAGTTCTCCCATTACCAGGCTGAAGTTTACCGAGAGAAGCTAATAAAGCAATATGCTAAAAGTTGGTAAAGAAATCAGAATATCAGGATTAGGCCAACCAATGAAAAGGAAGACTCTTGACACTTCATGATTCGGGGCTGCAACTATTCATTAGACACTTCATGATTTGAGGCTGCAACCATTAGACACCTCATGATTCAGGGTTGCACCCATTAGACTACATTAAACGATGCTGACACACTTAGACACTTTCACTGCTCTCTTGAAAGATTACAGTATCATAGCAAGACTATTTAAATCTAAAAAAAAACTGAGGATCTAACTTATGCTGGACCACATCAAATGCAGCCTTGGCAAGTAATACCGCCTAGCAGTTGTGAGCCAGTTATAGACAATGAATGGAAAATGCCTATCATAGTTCTAACTATACATTAGGAAAGGGTTGTCATAATTTTTAATGTTACTGCCTTTTAATAAATTCTTTCCTTAAAAATATCTCACAGACTTATTTTTCTGAAAAAGCTTGACTCAAATATATGTGTTACAATAAAATTTACAAAATCAATATTCTTTTTTTTTTCTAGATGGAGTCTTGCTCTGTCACCCTAGGCTGGACTACAGTAGTGCAATCTTGGCTCACGGCAACCTCTGCCTCCTGGGTTTGAGCAATTCTCCTGCCTCAGCCTCCCAAGTAGCTGGGATTACAGGTACCAGCCACCATACCCGGCTAATTTTTTTTCCTATTTTCAGTAGACACAGGGTTTCACCATGTTGGCCAGGCTGGTCCCGAACTTCTGACCTCGTGATCCCGCCTGAATTGGCCTCCCAAAGTGCTGGGATTACAGGTGTGAGCCACTGCATCTGGCCAGTATTCAAGAGGAAACTCTTAGGAGAAAAGAAGAGCCTACATTTAAGACTGGCAAAAGGAACTGGGTAAAAAAGCACTTCTACCTAGGCTGTAAGTACATCAGACTCTCTCCAGGAAAGCACTTACATATTTTTAGTATAAAAACCCAAGGAATGCTCTTTTTTCTATCAACTACAATAGCAACCTTTTTTCCACCAGAAAATGCAGCATTAATTCATGAGGATTTTGCTTCTGGTCCCGATTCTTATCTCCAGGAAGCTTTTATCTCCCTTTCTATCTGTAAGTCTCCAAAATCTTCTTAAGACTTATAAATCAACTCTATTTCAGTCTCCACGTCTTCCAAATCTCACTGCTCTCAACTCTCCTCCCATAATTAGCCCAAAGTGTCACCAGCAGGTAAAAGAATTAGTTGGAGCACAGTTTTGCTAGAAATTGAAAAAATATCTAAACACTAAAGGATTCTGCACGAAACCCACTAACCACATTGATACTGAATGTATAACATAAAATGTATGCTCCATGGTATTTCATTTATTTATCAACCATGTGCTAGAAGTAAGTGCATTAGGTGTTAATCGTTAACGTGGGGAATGAGGGAGTAGAAGCAGGCAGAGAAGGAATGTTTTATGATAAGAAAAAATACTAAAAAAACAGCCTCGGCTAAATTTACAACTGTGCCACTAATTATCTATGCAATCTGAGATAAATCACTTAACTTCTCTGGATGTGTTTCCTTTTAAAAGTCAATTCCAGCTCTATTTTAAAAGTCACTTCCAGTTACAAAAACTAAAAAAGCAAAACCCAAAAGAATACAGTGAGAATTATCCCAACACTTTAATACCTCTTTCATTACTTAGCTAAGGCTATTCAATCTTAACTGAACACGTAATATGAGGTCCACAGCCTGGGCCACATAGTGAGACCCCACATGAACAACAACAACAAAAACTTAGCCAGAACTGGTGCCTGTAGTCCTGGCTACTCAGGAGGCGGAGGCAGTAAGATGCCTTGAGCCCAGGAGTTTGAGGCCGCAATGAGCCATAATCACACCACTACACTGCCGCCTGCGCACCAGAGTGAGACTCCACTCTTATATGTTTTCACCTGATACATACAATATGTGTAATGTATATATGATGTATATAATATACAAATATATATTATATACAGAGGCCCAGCTCTCAGTTTTAGGAGCCATAGGTTTATAGAATATAGAGACTCAGACTGGTTGAAATGTAAGGTTCTTTCTCCCCTGATAGAAACATCAAGAGATCATTCCAGTTCTAACAATTTCTTGCACCTTGTACCTTTTGTACACTTTACCATTTGGAAGTCTTACTTTGAAGAGAAGATTGGGAAAAATAGAAATATGAAAATCAAGTGTCTCTGCTGGGTATGGTGGCTCACGCCTGTAATCTCAGCACTTTAGGAGGCCGAGGCAGGGGGATCACCTGAGGTCAGGAGTTCAAGACCAGCCTGGCCAACATGGTGAAACCTGTTGGAAAGGAAAGGAAAGGGAAAAGGAAAGAAGGAAAGAAAGACGGGAAGACAGGAAGCAAGGAAGGGAGGGAGGGAGGGAGGGAGGGAGGGAGGGAGGGAGGGAGGGAGGGAGGGAGGGAGGGAAAGAAAATCCAGTGTCTCCAAGTCATCAACAGAATTCTGATTTTTCTCCAACATACTGTGCCACTTCAAGGAAGGTTTTAGGAAGGGTTTCTTTTTCCAGGAGACAAGCGACTTCTCTTCCCCAAGGGGCTCTGCTTAGCCTTCTCCATTGTTGTTTTATGACAATTCTGATTGTACGAATATCCAACTAGATTCAATGAAAACTGACACATATTTTACACATAACACATATGTTAAGTGTTGGCCCAACTCATCATCAATTCTCTAAATAATCATAAGGTAGACAGACAGTAGTTAGTTAAAGTAGTTACTTAAAGGTGGGTACCATGTCATAATTTCTTTTTAATTTGCAGAACCAACAAAGAGCTTTGTCCTTAGTAGGCTTACAGTAATGTGTGTCAATTGTTAAACTGACTTATCAAGTATAAAACTTAATTCAATAACTAATCAGAATAATCACAAAATCTAATCAAATTTAACAATCGAATCACACCACCACTCTTATCTAAGTGAGTTCAGAAGTGGGATATAAAGTTAAGATTTTAATTCATTAGTAAATTTATATAAAACTGTTTAAAATTTAGGGTTCCAATGCTGAACTTCAAGTATTTTACAATTATAATCACAAGTACTACCAAAGATTTTCCAGTCTTAACTAAATTTCCAACTTGTATACAAGTTTTAGCTAAGTATTATTCAGGAAATATGGGTGATGGGGGAAATAAAAAATATAATTGAGCATCATAACTTGCTTGATTAAAAATAAACCGTTTTAAATTTGTGAAAATATATGTCCCGTAGTGTCAAGAGTCAGATGCAAGTAAGAAACACAAAACATATGCATATATATTTACATATAAACATACAATATACTGCAGAATCACAAAACTTCGAAGAAAAGAGAAACCAACAGGTTTAAAACACCAACAGGTCAGGCTTGGGACAGAAGATTTTAGTCAGTATTGAGGCTAATCTTCAAACTAACCAAAAAGCAAAATATTCTAACCCCAGCTTTACACTATAGACACAGGCTTGGAGATGATAAGAGATTTCTCATGGCTTTTAAGGTCACGTACTTTTAAGGGGTAATACCAGAAACTGAACCCCAATTTATCTGATTCTAAAACATTCAAAACCATCTCTTTCATTTTCTTGATTTGGGAGAGTACACAGTGAACCTGGGCAGTGCTAGAACAACTCCATATGAATTAGAATCTATATATGTCATGGCCCATCCTTTATTGGGTTGTCACACACCTGTCACTCATGCAACTAGAGACTGTTGCCTAACGACTTTGTAAACAGAGGCCTTTTGGTTCCTAAACATGTCAAGTGAATTGAGTCCTAAGCACAGATGTACTAGCCAAATATAATATGCCTTCAGTTAACCGGAATTTAGGGACCTTTATATTAATACTTTCACATTTACTTTCATCAGATGCTTTTTCTGCATCTGTTGAGATGATTACATCTCCCTTAAACTATTAATGCCTGCACTGCTTTTCTAATGTTGAAACTGTCCTTGGATAAATCCCATGGGCTCATCATTATTCTTGTAGTAAACTGCTGTATTCAATTTGGTAATACTCTATTTAAAATGTTGACATCTAATATAAATGACATTGACCTATAGGTTTGTTTTTTCTGCTCTTCCTGTCTGGTTTTGACGTAGAGTGATGCTAACCTCCTAAAATGGAAAGGGACAGCCTTCCATCACTCTCTAAGCTCTGTAACAATTATCTTTCTCTGAAGGATCAGCAGAACTTACTTGAACAAGGATCTAGCTCTGGTGACATTTTTTAATTGAAACTATAGTAAACATCACAACAAAGATATTGATATTGAAACAATGTACCAATCTTATTCTGATTTTCCTAGTTTTACTTTATTCATATTGTATGTGTTTGTGTGTGTATCTACACAGTTCTATGGCATGTATAGATTTGTGTACATATATTATCTTTATACACACATCTTTTAAAATATAACCAAGTTCTCACTATATATAGTTTTATATCCAACTTTCTGTGTACTATATTTTCCAAGTTATAAATGCCCTTCGAATAAATCTCTAATGGCCATATATTTATATGTATAAATCAGAATCTTTTATTTAACAATTACTCTATTATTGTACACTCAGGTTGTTTCCATTTTTTTTCACTATCATAAGTAAGGCTTCAACAAACACATTTATAAACACTATCTACCTGGTAATACTTTCCTTTGGACAGATTTGTAGAGGTAAAATTACTGGAAAAGATGAGCTTTTCACATCTTAACACAGATTTGTCCTGTCCCTGTCAGGAACCTTTCATCAGCCAGAAATAATAAATGGCATATTTTCTCACATCATCCCACTTTTAGAGAAAAGCTGACTACAAACATATTCCCAGTATCTCAGCACAGAACTAGTCTACCCCAGACAAGAAGAAAGCTCCAGTTATGAAAAAGTAGGCTTCAGCATGCATATGCTGAGCTACCCTCAGGGTAGAGCTCATCAGATGAGCCCGTGGAATGTGTGTGCCAAGCCCTTATTCTTCAGTGAAGCAGAAGACTAGGAATTATAACTAGCATCTGACACAAAGCATGGACATTTCCTCATGCTAAAAAGCCCCTACCTATTGTATCTCACATAATCCTAAAACCTTACCTTAGGTATTCCATTTTACAGATGAGAAAACTGAGCACAGAAAGGTTAAGAAGCTTGCCCAAGGTTACATAGTAAGTGTATCCAAATGCAGGCAACACTACCATAGTCTGCTCATTTTGATTCTTGCTTGTGGTCTGCACAGTACTCAGACCAGGCTCAAGTGCTCTAGAAAGGGACCAAAGGGAAGGCACCAATTAACAGCCCCACTCTGGAAATGGAGATCCAGGCCAGAAACCATATGAGGAGCCTAAAACACTTTATGAGACTTATGGTTTAAAAAGCCCCCCAGATTATATTGAGTCATGTTATCTTCTATCTAGAATGAAAGTGTTTTTGCCACTCAGCTGTTCTTTATGTTACACTGGCTTGTATCAGAAAATACATTAAAAAATACTAGTGATATGGTTTAGTTATGGACCCACCCATATCTCACCTTGAACTGTAATAATCCCCATGTTTCAAGGTCAAGGCCAGGTGGAGATAATTAAAACATGGGAACAGTTTCCCCCATACTTTTCTCATGGTAGTAAGTCTCACCAGATCTGGTAGTTTTATAAATGGGAGTTCCCCTGCACAAGCTCTCTTGTCTGCCTCCATGCAGGACATGCCTTTGCTTCTCCTTTGCCTTCCACCATGATTGTGAGGCCTCCCCCACCATGTGGAACTGTGAGTCTATCAAGCCTCTTTCCTTTATAAATTACCCAGTCTCAGCTATGTCTTTATTAGCAGAGTGATAACAGATTAATAAAACTAGACATTAGATCATGAATACTCGGGACAATGTATACACTTCTAATAAGCGAGTACTCAATTTAAGATAACAGGTTACCGTGAACTATTAGAAATTACTTACCTTTCTGCAATGTGAATGAATTCCATGTTTCAATAATAAAATCAGGAGTATTTGACAGGTGATTAACAATTACTTATTAAGTTAATCTTAACATTTCTCCTTCCACACCCTGAAGTGCAGAAAAAGTAAATATTAAAGACAGAGAGATCCTCTAGTTCAACTCCATCATTTTAGAGGTGGGAAAACTGAGGTCCCACAGGGATTGAGATCATTAATTACATGTGTACAAAACCTTGCTTTTGCCTTGACTTAAAACATTGTATGTTTAGTCTATTGTACTTATATTTAATAATAAATTACACAGAAATACATACTTAACTCGGCTGGATGCAGTGGCTCATATCTATAATCCTAGCACTTTGGGAGGCCAAAGGAGGTGGATTGATTGAGGTCAGGAGATCCAGACCAGCCTGGCCAACACGGTGAAACCCCATCTCTACTAAAAATACAAAACATTAGCAAGGCCTGGAGGTGCACACTGTAATCCCAGCTACTCAGGAGGCTGAGGCAAGAGAAGCACTTGAATGGCGGGAGGTTGCAGTGAGCCTCAATTATGCCACTGCACTCCAGTCTGGGTGACAGTAAGACTCTTGTCTCAAAAAAAAACAAGGAAAGAAAGAAATACAAACTTAACTTTTCCTTTTAAAAAGTTTCAAAAATAATTTTCCCATAATAACTGTGTATCCTGTTCCACGTGTCTTACCATGAGACTAAATTCTATTAACTGCACATACTCCTTAAATATCAGGGTAACCTGTATTTAATATACCTGTATAATCATTAAAAAAATACCAAAATGCTTTGTAAAGAGAATATTTACTGAGTCTGTGTGACATTTTTTCAAAATAGATTGAACAACAGAGAAAAAAATTGTGAAAACATGTCTTCACTAACATTTTTCCATTTTTCTGAGACTGTGCATTGGCTATCACACCACCAGCTGCATACTCATTGGCTTCACTCTGCTGTGAAATGCAAATGGAAAATCTCCAAAGACTTCAAGGCTTCTCCCTTCTCCCACTCCTACCAATTCTTCGAGATACTCAAGAAAAACAGATATTCACAATTCTATTTCAACAGTGTCCTCTCCTATTCAGAGGCAGTCACCCCTCTATCCTTGTTGCTAAAGCTAATGCTGCCCTGGAAACAGACTTATCAAAATGCAATCACGATTTTTAATAGTAAAAGAATAAAAGTCATGCTTTTCCACTCTTAAAAACATAAAAATACTCCTTTTTCTGCCCTCAGTTCCCCCAAATATACTCACTGCTCCTGCCACTCCATTCTAAATGACCAACAGCATACCAACACACGATACAGACTAAATTCTAACTCACTCCTTCTGATGTGCTGGGATCTTAGCACAGCCACAGGAAACAGGAGGAGGTGTGATTGTGCACTGCTGATGTGTCGGGACATTACGTCAATGACTTGTTTATTCCTGACACCAACCCTGCAATGTTGATGACACGGAGTGCAGAAGCATCAAAACTGGACAACTAGCCCAGTTTTGTGGAGGCTGGTGTATTCAGCTGACCCTGAACCATAATGCCTTCAGTGGCCAGCATGGAAGTTCTGCAGGAGTGCTAACAGATCCCAAAATACCCTGGCCCACAGGTACCTGCCCTTCAACATGCAGCATCAACAGGTGCTTACCCAGCTTCTAACCTGAGCTCAGCACTGCACAGGAGTAAGAGGTTTGGAAACATGGTTTCTTCCTATAGCACTAATCTTGATGGGAGAGAAAATTCACCTCTTTAGACCGTCAGAGAGGTAAGAACATCTTACATGGCTCCCTCATTTCATTTCTGTCATTGCCCAAAAAAAGAGGCCAAGAGAAGAAAGGAAGAAAAAAAATTTAGTATCTTCTGTGCCTCAAACACCATTTAATGCTCCCTCCAGTTCATCTTCACAACAGGCATATTATAAAGGCATTCTTAGGCCCAATTTACACACACACACTTTTGTAAGTGAATCAGAGCTTTAATATACTGTCCAAGTTCTGATACATTAAATGGCCAGGTACCAGTATCTGAACCAGACTTGACTACCTCCCAAGCCCAAGCCCTTTGTACTCTAAGCCCAGTTACTGCTGAGAACCCTAGTAGTAACACAGAATAGCACATAATTAAGGAGTAATCCTGTAATCTAGACCAGCGATTCCCAAATGAGGCTGATTCATTAGAATCATCTTGGTTGCTTTATAAAAATACAGATTCCCCTGCACTCCCACCCCCATTCAGGCTTCTGACTGTGTAAGTCTGAGAGGAGGCCTGAAATCTGTATTTTCATGTACTTCCAATGATTCTGATCATCAGTCTGCCTTGCTATTTACAGAAGGATTAAAAACAATAGGGCTGGATCAGCCACGAAAAGCTATTTGGAGCTTGGATTGAATTGACAGCATTTAAAAGGAGAAACACTGAAGAGGTAGCAATGTCCAGGGAGTGTTCATGACAGTGATACCAATCAGCCAGGGCTGGGAGACATGATAGAAAGTGATCAAGGGGGTAACCAGAAAGGAAGGCTATTACGGAGTAGCTTATAAATCCAGCAGAGGCACAGAGACTATATGCCATGAAAACAAGGACAGTCAGAGGTGTCTGGACCATGAGCAATGTGATCAAAGTGCTGGAGGAGAAACCAAACTGCACGCAAGTGTCTGGGCCAGAAATGGCGACTACAAGGCTATCGACATAGACGCACAAGCTGGCAAGCCCACAAGGAAGAAAAAAAGAAGGGAAAGCTCTTCATTTGAAAGAAATTTTCTCTCCCATCAAGATTAGCACTACAAGAAGAGATCACTGGCCAGGCGTGCTGGCTCATACCTGTAAACCTAGCACTTTGGAAGGCCAAGGCAGGTGGATCATCTGAGGTTAGGAGTAGGAGACCCACCTGGCCGACATGTTGAAACCCTGTCTCTACTAAAAATACAAATATTAGCCGGTGTGGTGGTGGGTGCCTGTAGTCCCAGCTTCTCGGGAGACTGAGGCAGGAGAATTGCTTAAACCTGGGTGGCAGTGGTTGCAGTGAGCCAAGATCATGTCATTGTACTCCAAACTGGGCAACAGAACGAGACAATATCTCAAGGAAATATAAAAAAGAAAGATTAGCACTGTGAGAAGAGACCACGTTTTGAAACCCCTGACCCCTTTGCAATGCTGAGCTCAGGTCAGCAGCTGGCTAAACACCTGTTGATGACGCATCTTTAAATGCAGGGAAGTTCCCATGGGCCAGGGCATTCTGGGGCCAGTTGGCACTCCAGCAGAAGTTTCACACTGGCCACTGAAGGCATGAAAAAAATGAAGGGAAAGATCACTAGAATGCAGGCTCCAAGAAGGCAGGGGTATATTTGCCTGGTTTGCTCACTGCTTTACCCCAAACACCTAGTAGGTAGGAAATAAATGTTTGCAGAATGAATGCACAGCTAGATTTAGAGTCAGACTGGACATGGAAACCAACAAAGATGAATGAGCCCAGGGTTTCCTCAAGATTTAAATCCAAATGACTAGAATCAAAATGACAGTGCTGGCACAGCTGACTTAAAAAGTTAAATAAGAGTAGCTTGTTTTAGGAAAGATTCTTCATTACTTCTGGCTTTTCTCTAAGACTTATTTCGGCCAGTAGTCCATGGAAAGAATTCAGTAGTTTTGAGATTCTGCAGTGCACCTTTCTGCCCTGGGAAGAAGAAAAGGATGGGCAAAATCTTTAAGTTTAACTTTTGTCAATGGAAGAAGGACAATCTAGTGAGAATCTAAACTCAGATGCCATTCCTTGGATCCCCATCAGCAGGTATGCCAACAGCACAGTGGCTTGACTGGACTTCCTATAAATCTTAATGAACAGGCTGGTGGGGCTCTGCATGACTGGTCAGCCTCAGGTGACTTGCCAACCTAAGGAGACTCCAAGCCACCTCTAGCTGGCCAGTCAGGTTTCTGGGGGCTTTTGGAGACTTGAAAACTACTTCCACCTGGGGAACTAACTAGCTCACATTTTGAAATCCTTCCCAAACTAATGATTATCCAAGGCGCCATTTGAGTGATCACATTACACAGCCCCCAGTATGCTACCCCTCAAAGGGTGGTTACCATTAAAACTAAACATATCAGGTCCTAGAAGCAGGAGCTGAAGGGCATGCTCAAATTGCTTCTCAGACATCCATTTTCTACAAGCCTGATCTTTTAAGATCTTTCCTTCTTAAATGATATCTACCTACTGCTAATATCCAACTAAAAGAGAAAGAGCCTTTGTTTTTATAAAATTCCCTAGCAAAAGCAATTTGTTTCACCCATAAAACAGCCAAACTATGTTTTCTAAATAACTGCAAACAGTTATATGATTTCAATTTTAGTTATCCTTCTAATGCAAACTTTCCAGAGTCTGCCTTTCATAATACGCGGAGAGATAATGCATGGGTCCAAATGACTTGACAGTTTCTTTTAATTTACAGACATCTAAGAATGTTTATAAAATTCCTCTAGTTCAAAACACTTCCTTTTCTTAAACATATTTCCAGTTCAAATTATGTGTTTATAGCAGTCTGCAATATATTATTTCTAAAGATAAACAGTCATGTACAAAATGGACAGAAAACCAGCAGCATATCACTACTGCCACACTCAGATTTTCCCCTTGCCTGGTGGTCGGCAGTGAAAGTCCTAACTTGCTAGTTTAAAAAGTATGAATGGATTACTAGGAACAGGCTTTCCCAGCTGTCTCCAGGATCCATAAAGGAACAGCTACCAGTTCCTTTCACAGGCAGTTTTGAGCCTTAGTTCCTGAGAACCTCTTTTTTTCCCCTAGAACTCAAAATAAAACTCAAGAACTCAGTAACTGTAGGCAGTTTTCCTTTCTTCCCTTTAAAGAGAAGCAAGCTTTAAACCCAGATCACTACTTCTAAATCCCAGGAAACAGTTGCAGTTTCCAAATTAAAATGCAAAGTCCTGGAAATAATATTCTATAATTGCTAATTTACTTAAAATTAAGTCTTTTGACTTCATGTATATTTTTGCTGCTGTACATGAAACAGAGACTGAAGAGTAATTTAAATGGACTGTTAGCCATTCTGGGCCTTGAAATGGCTTCTATTGAGAAAGACTGACTCACTGCCTAACAGAGATTCTCTGCTAGTCTCCAAGTTGACATTATATAAATATCTAATTACCCTTTTTGGATGATATTCCAATTACTGAAAATAGTGTCTATCACAATGAAGCAGTTCACTCGAAAAACATCCAGTTCTGTTTCAAATTGAAAAATATTAGAAACTCAAAAATACACAGTTCAGGGGAAAGCTGTCACCAGGGAGGACGGGTATACAGTTCCGCCAAAAAATTTCCTTAAGGAGCACTGGCAGATTTATGCAAAAATCCAGAGGGGCAGAAAACAGAAACGTTCTTTCTCCAGAATCCCAAAACAGTAGTATTTCCTAGCAAATCCCTGAATAAGACTCAGAGGAGAAAAAAAATGTCCTCCTTACCCATGTACAGGTTTTTAGGCAGGCTTCTTTTGAAATTTATTAGATGAAGTTGTCCCTTTGCCCCGTTTTGCAACAAGATGAGCAACAACGTTTATCTGAAATAAACAAGAGAACTGCTGCCTTTTGGTGTACAATAAGCCAAAGTTCGTCATAACTGGCTGAGAGATAACTAATACTAACGGGTTAAACCATTTGCCAAAATAAAACACTGATAAGGCTCAGGGTTCTATTTTGCAACCTGGACGACCAAAATACTCATGCAGTCTGTACAGTTTCCAACTCTACATGCTTTCCAACCACTAAGAACGTATACACACAGGCTCCAACACCGATTAAAAATGTCCATCTGCCCCTCGATGCCAAAGAGGTTTCCCAGTCTTAAACTAGCCTCAGCACAAAAGGGGGGGCGGTGGGGGAACTCAAACCCATAAAACCACCTAAAGACCTTAAGATTATATCATTTGTCTTTCAAGAGACAATTCAGTTCATTAGAAATTGACACGTTATCAGGTAGCAAAGGGAGAGGACTTGGGGAACCAGAAAGGCCAGAAACAGCCGCACTCCCTGAGACCCCAGAGATCACTGAGGCTGCAGACGAAATCTGGGGTGCCAGGGCTTCCACCTGGCCAGACAGAGCTCCAGGCGCCCAGGTAGAGGCAACTGGGAACGAGAGGAGGCCAAGGAGGCAGTTCCCTTTAGAGGGCGCTCATTGGGCGAAGTGGGGGAAACAAGCTCCAGCCCTCGAAGCGCGACCAAAAGCAGAAATCAAGTTCCCACTGCCAGGGCAAGGGAGGGAAGCTGGGTGCCCGCAGGCGCCCCGCCTGAGTAGAGACTCCTGCCAGCCTAAGTGCCCCGCCGGGGCCAGAAAGGGCGAGCGTGGAGGGACGGAAGCCTCTGTCCCCGAGCTGCCAGAGGACCCGAGGCCGAGCGCCGTGTCACACGTACCCTGCCTCGCCCCGCTTGCCGAACTCCCGGGAAACTCATATTAAAATGTCCTCCCGCCCCAGGCGCTCCTCGGTCCAACCTCCGCCGCTCAAAAAGGAGGGGGTCGCTGCAGGACTGGGAATCCAGTGGCCGGTGTCCCACCATTTTCGGACGCAATCCGGGCATCCCCCCAGTGTCCCCTTGCGGGACCGAGGACTGCGATTCCAGGTAGTGTCGGTTACCTCGCCCTAGCCGCAGGGAGCATCAAACAAAAGAACTTCTGCAAACTTTTCTCTCTGGACACTCGCGGGTCTCTTAAATCTGCCCCCCTATCTCCCCAGAACTTGCATGCAGTCAAGTAGGAAAGCTGGCGTGCGGGGATGGTGTGTGGAGGAAGGGACCCTGAAGTTTCCAGGTCATTCCTGGGTCTCGAGGAGCGCGCGGAGCGGAGCCGTTACCTCGCGGGCCCGACCTGGGCTCCCCGCTCCTGCCACCCTTTCCCCTCCGTCCTTCCCGAACCACGCAGCAAGACCCGCCGAGGGCGAAGAAGTTGAGAGCGACTTCAGGGGCCTCTGCGGCTAGACCAAAATGCAATTCTCGTGCCCTCATTCCCGCGGACCGTGGGACAATGCCAGCGAGCAGTGCTTTTCTGAGGAAGGGAAGAGGGGGACAGGGTGGCCGGGCGAGCGCATTTGTCCCAGCAGATCTCCAGTGTATGGGGTGGAGGGCTGGGGGGTTCCCCAGGTGGCGCTCCCCTATTCCCCGCAGGCTCCTCTCGTAGCTTCGAACACCCTAAACGGCACGCGCGTTCCCCCACCCCCGGCCCACTCACCGACTCTGCCGACACGCAGGCCACCAAGCCCAAGGTGAGCAGGATCCACGCACGCCGCATATTCCCGAGGGACCGGCTGCTCCCAGCCGCCGCTTGCAATAGGAGTGAAACGAAGCCTCCCGACCAGCGCTCCGCGCAGCCCGCGCACAGGAATCCGGAGCAGAGTAGCCGCAGGGACTGCGGCTCGGGCTCTGGCGCTCGGGCCCGGGGCTCGGGGCGCTCGCTTCCTCCTCCTGCGCCTGCTCCCGCCGCCCTCAGCTGCTCCCCGGGAACGCGGCGCCCTCTCACTTGTTGGTTTCTGCACTCCCGACACCGAGTTGGTGCTCCGGGGAGGCTGCTCTCTGAAGCCCTTCTTGCTCTACTGTGGTTTTGCTCCTCCGCGGACTCCTTTCCCGTGCCGAGGTTCAGTTTCTGGTTTTAAGGAATAAATTCGCTGGCTTGAGAGGGAGCTGCGGCAGAAGTTAGGGGGGCAGAGCGGCGGTGGCGCGCGATCCGCGCGGCTGGAGCTCCAGGAGTATCTGGAGAGCAGCGCGTCCGAGTAAGGCCACTGGCTCCGCGGCTGCGTCCCTCCTCCTCCCGCGCCGCGCCTCCCTCCCCGGGTCCTCCTCCTCCTCCCCCTCCTCCTCTTTTCCTCGGGCTCCCTCCCTCCCTCCCTCCCGAGCCTGCTTCTCCGGGCTCCCCCGGGCGACTGGGGAGAGGAGGCGGCAGTATGACTCCCAGATAAACCCGGGAGAAATTCCTACAGGATTACATCCCGATTGGCAGCTCCGAGGACCAGTGGGCGTCGCGGCTCCACGCTGTGGCTGCGCCGGGTCTGCTCACCGGCAAACCTGGGCTTCTGCGTTTTCTCGCTCCCTTTCTTCCTGCCTCTCCCCACTTTTCCTTTCTCCTTCACTATGCTCTTTTCTTCCTTGTTTTCTTTTTCTCTTCACTATCCCTTTTCTAGAGAACAATTAGTGAAGAATCGAGAAACAGACGTAGCTTTCTGCGTTGAGAATTCGACCAGTAGAAACTGCCTTGTGAGTTGGGGGAAAAAAAAGTGAAAGATGCCTTCAAGCAATGTGAGGTGTTCATAAATCCCCAGTTTATGAAAATTGCATTAAAAGAGAAGGCTATAAATGTAATCGATATGTAGTGAGAGTATTTCCCACACTCCCAAATCCTCCCGCATCCCCAAAGAAAGGGACAGGGAGGAAGGATCCTGTAAACCCAAAATGCAACAGTTTGAAAGCTTCTAACTTCATTAAGGGCTTAAATACCATTTCTGCCTCACATACAGTTTATGCCCCTGAGGCTTTTTATAGGCTCCATTTCAGCAGAGAGGTGTTAACATTTGGAAGCTACAAATAGGGTAATTTGATGAAATGTTGGATAGAGACCCTGAATAATAACAGATTTAAGATAACTTCAAAGAGGAATAAAGTAATTTCTAGTTTGAAGAAAATAATGAACATGTATTTCCTAAATGGAAGTAACTGACATGAAATATTTTGTTACAAGGTTATTTTTTTTCCTTTTAATCCAATGTCTATGGCATATTACAGAACATGGCAAATGCATGTTTCCTTCCGGTTTCTTTTCTTTTTCTTACTGTCACGAATTTTACACACAATCCCTTCCAGTTTGTACCATCATTTTTCTCTCTGACTTATGGAGTAAATGAATTATGAAGCCATGTTGCTCCTAGAATGCCCACTACAGGAGACCAGAGACTTTTCTGTCCGTTCACCACTGTATTCTCACTCCTGGTACATAAAGACACACGACAAATATTATGTTGAATAAATTTTGCTCTAAAGCTCAATTTATACTGTATACGAGTTGAGAGCCTTTAAAATACACAGATGTAGATATATAGATATGAGGCCATGGTAATTTTTCAACTCAGTATTAGAATAAAATACAGTCATACCCTAAGTGAGAATTACAATGTTTTAGTAACCTATTACTGCAATAAATCTCAAAGAAAGAAATTTAACTGGAGAATTACAACTCAAACTCGGAGACACTCAGTTCTTTGGTTTTGTGTGCCAGCTACAAAACCTAGAAATGCTCATGAGCAAATCTAAGGCACTGGCAACCAAAAAGGTAACAGAGAGAGATAGAAGAGTAGGCAAAGGAGAAAGAAGAAAAACAGCAAGAGGCCGGAAGTTATAACATCAGATGATGCTTCTGATTCCACAGACACTGTACCTGGCACCTGTGCCAATGTGGGCTCCACTTAGCTTTTGAAAGAATTAACCACAGCTTTTCTTTTTGTTTGTTTTCATTTTTTTTTGTTTTGTTCGAGACAGGGTCTCACTCTATTGCCCAGGCTTGAGTGCAGTGGTGATCACAGCTCACTGTAGCTTCGACCTCCCAGGTTCAAACAATCCTCCCACCTCAGCCTACCAAGTAGCTGGGACGACAGGCACAGGCCACTGCACCAGCTAATTTTTGTGTTTTTTTATAGAGATAGGGTTTTCCATTGTTGCCCAGGTTGGTCTCAAACTCTTGGACTCAAGTGATCCTCCTGCCTCAGCTTCCCAAAGTGCTGGGATTACAGGCATGAGCCACCAGCCTAGTGCCCTTATTTTTAAGATAGAGTCTTTGTGGTTTAAAGAATTTCATGAGATGGGGAGACTTCTAAAAGAAGGCTCTAAAGGAAAATGAGCAATGCAAAATACATGCAAAGAGCCATCAAATATCAGCACTGTCCTCATAAGAGACCTAGTCTACTCTCCAGCCTTCAGGCAAGGCCACACCTCCATCGTCCCCAAGAGTTAAGTATTCATCAAATAAATTAGAATTCCAGGAAAATGCACTCCACTCATTTTCTGGTTCTCACAGGTATTGCTGTTTACTGGGGCACCCATGTAACAAGAAGCATGGTGAATGCTCTCTGATTCAGCTTGGGCAGACGGTGATAAAAAATGAGTAAGTGGATAAATGTGTTGAAGGGATGTATCTGTCTGTTGCCCTGAAGATACACCCCAAGGCTCTTGGTGTTTATGAGATGCAAAGAGCCTTAGCATCTTTGCTAAGTGACTTGTTTCTTTAAAGATGATAAATACTCCATTGAGAGTATATATAATAAGAGAATTGGTACAGTTTTGAAGGTGACACAATAATAAGTAAATGAAAACAAATATTCAAGATCTTGTGTTCAGATTTATCAACAGCCGCAGCAAGAAGGATAATCTGACAGTATAGAAAGCATGTACACAAAAGCTGGCTACAAAGAGGTTGCCCATGCTGAGTGGGGATGGGGACAGAGTTCAGGAGAAGTCCAACTGATATACGGATTTGTCTAAATTTGCAATGATGTAGGCCTGTTTGTGTGCTTTGCTAACGGAAACGCTTAACTGATGGAGACTAAAATTTGGCAGAATTTTATAATTTTTATAATTTAAAAATTCGCTCAGTATAGCTTGTGACTAGAACCAAAGGTTCTTTGCTAATATAATTTAAGTCCTCAGGTTTGAAGACTATGCTTCGAGGGGCACAGCTTAATCAGTCACCTCCCAAATAGCTTCACTGATTGATAAAAGAATAATCACCACACTTCAAGAATCTTGGAAGAAGAAAATATTAAACATAAACAACATAGAGATTAAGATGCAAACATGTAAACAAATATAGAAAATAAAGAGAACCAGACACGTGAATAAATAGAAATGAAAGCTACTAAAGACAGTTTTTAACCTAAACTGACACTTTGGACTCTGTCACTACAGTGTCAAATGACACCACATTACAACCATGGAGAAACAGGTGTTCTGTCCTCAGGTGAGCTGTCAGAGTAGGGCATAGCAGAAAAGAAAAAAGATGCCATTCTGTTGTTCTCGCTTGTTCTTCTGCTTGGCACCCCCTGGACTGTTACCAGGAGTCCAGGCTAGAAATCAATTTGGTAGCATCAGCTCTTATGAAATTCACTTGAAAGATGACAGAAGCTAAGAGTAAGAGGAAATCCAGCCAGGCAACCATTAATGAGCCTTCGCTAATAACGGCAAGTGAGCTGAGGCCATGACCAAAACCTACAGGCAATCCCCCAAAAAATCTATTTTCAGGACCAAGCAGTGGCTCATGCCTGTAATCCTAGCACTTTGGGAGGCTGAGGTGGGCATATTGCCTGAGCTCAGGAGTTCGAGACCAGCCTGGGCAACACAGTGAAACCCCATCTCTACTAAAATACAAAAATAAAATGAAATTAGCCAGGTGTGGCAGTGGACACCTGTAGTCTCAGCTACTTGGGAGCCTGAGGCAGGAAAATTGCTTGAACCCAGGAGGCAGAAATTGCAGTGAGCTGAAACCACACCACTGCACTCCAGCCTAGGCAACAGAACACGACTGTCTCAAAATATATATATATGTTAAGCCTCAAACTTTCCACTATTCTCTTTATTCACCTCCATCAATGCCTTGCCAGCAAAGTTGGCCAATTTGAATTTTATAAAATGATATGGTGCTGATGTTGAACAAAATCGTTACATGTTTGGATAGTAGGACACAGGAAAATCAAGGAAGGGCATAATACATAAAATAAGACAGGAGACAAAACACCAAAACACTTGTGTCAGTTTTTCTTTTTCTTTCCTTTTTTTTTAGACATGAGGTCTCACTATATTGCCCAGGCTGGTCTCGAACTCCTGGGTTCAAATGATCCTCCCCGCTTTGGCCTCATAAAGTTCTCAGATTATAGGTGTGAGCCATCCCACCTGGTCCTTTATGTCAGATTTTCTAACAGTGTGGTATTGTTCTTAAAAGGCTAACAAAACTTGACATTCAGTCAACGAGCATGTGTGGATCACCTGCTGCAACTCAGGTACTCACTGGGTAGGCACGTGAATTTTCTTGAACCATGTTAGAGTTAATACATTTTTAAACTAAAAGTTGTTCTCAAATCATGAATCTGTGACTAAGGTGCATGATGAATTTCATTTTAAAATCAGATATAGTTTAAAGAAAACATTATTTATGGGCCAGGCATGATAGCTCACACCTGTAATCTCCGCACTTTGGGAGGCTGAAGCAGGCGGATAACGAGGTCAGGAGTTCATTCGAGATGAGCCTGGCCAACATGATGAAACCCCATTCCTACCAAAAATATAAAAAATCAGCTGGGTATGGTGGCACACACCTGTAATCCCAGCTACTAGGGAGGCTGAGGCAAGAGAATTGCTTGAACCTGAGAGGCAGAGGTTGCCATGATCCGAGATTTCGCCACTGCACTCCAGCCTGGGCAACAGAGCAAGACTCTGTTTCAAAAAAAGAAAGAAAGAAAAGAGAAAGAAGAAAAGAAAAAAGGAAAGAAAGAGAAAGAAAGAAAGAAAGAAAGAAAGAAAGAGGAAAGAAAGAAAGAAAGAAACACATTATTTATGAACTAAAATACATATTCAAAGAGCCATATTTGAATTTTATGGACTTGGATGTATGAATCCAGGAAGGTATCACAGAGGCATCTTCAAGTTCTTTGCATTGCATTTGTATATATCCAGTTTAACAGGAAAGTCTAACCTTGATTAATTTTATGTAAAATGGTACTATTTTTTTAATTGACAAATAAAAATTGTGTATATTTATGGTGTACAGCATGCTGTTTAAAAATATGGAGCTGGGTGTAATGGCACATACCTGTAGTCCCAGCTACTTGGGTAGCTGAGGTAAGAGGATCACTTGAGCCTAGGAGTTCAAGGTACAGAGAGCTATGATCGAACCGCTACACTGCAGCCAGGGTGACAGAGCAAGACCCTGTCTGTTAAAAAATTAATTAATGAATTATGCATACATTGTGGATTGATTAAATCAAGCTAATTAACAAATGCATTGCCTCACAAACTAATTTTTTGTGGTAAGAGCATTTAAAATCTCTTTTCTCAGCAGTTTTCAAGGATACAATATATTGTTAACTATAGTCACTATGATATACAACAGATCTCTTGACATTACCATGAATTCAACTTTTTAAGATTCCACATAAGAATCGTGTGGTATTTACCCTTCTGCACCTGGCGTAACATAATGTCCTCCAGGTTCATCCATATCATCACAAATGACAGGATTTCTTTTTTTTGAGACAGGGTCTGGCTATGTTGCCCAGGCTGAACTACAGCTTCTGGGCTCAAGCAATCCTTCCCTGTAGCTGGAAGGGCCCCGCTCCTTTTTTTTTTATAAGGCTAAATGATATTCCATTGTGTATATGTGCCACGTTTTCTTCATCCATTGATGGACAGTCTCACTCTTTTTTTTTTTTTCTTTTTCTTTTTAGAAAGGGGGTCTTACTCTTTGGCCCAGGCTGGAGTTCAGTAGTACGATCATAACTTGCTGAAGCCTCAAACTCCTCAACTGAAGTGATCCTCCTTCCTCAGCTTCCCAAGTAGCTGGAACTACTCTTATTACTACTCTTTGCAGATGAGTACTTTAATGGCAGCTAGCTCTAACCTCATTGACTCTTCTTAGAAATCCATCCTCTCCAAGGCTCTAGAAGGGGGCCTACATGTTACATACTACATGGTTCCACACCTCCTTGATCACATTTGTGTAGACAGGGCTGGAAGCAGGGGAGGCAATTTATTAGTGGGTCAGTGGCCAATCAGTTCACCTTTCAGATCATTTGAACCAAGAAACTCAAGAATCCAACTAGATTGTATGTTGTTGAGCTGGGAGTCATCCAGAATTGCTATGGGGTCCTTGTGTGGTGAGAGAGAAAAGGTTGATCTAAAGTGGAAAGAACGAAGCAGATGAACAGAGAGAAGCAGCAACAAAGGACATATGGCTCCAGAATAATGTAGGTTTCTGCTTTTTTTTCCCCCAGTCCCTTTTCTAGCCTCTTTTGAAACCAAAATAAACTTTCTTCCTTCAGGATATACAAGATACTATGGTATCTTAAGGTAAATTCCTGATTTTTCTTTAGCTAAAGAGCTAAATTTACTAGTTATTAATTTATTAGTAGTTCTTGGTAAACAAACCCACTCAAAGACAGAGATGAAAATGAAGCAGAGCTTGACTACCTTAGCTTTACTCTGGATGGAATGGAAATCTTGCCACTTAGTGTTTTATGAGCCATATATAGTTAAGAACAATTTTAGTGAAGATAAACTACTACTAACATTTAGATTTTCAGGAAAAAAACAAACTTCTAAAGAAAACATGTTTTATTTATTGAATTGCCTTGGGAGAAATGTTTTCCATGTAGAATTTTGTATCTTTAAAACTCTAAAAGCAGAAAAGAATACACAGATTCTTTGCTGAATAAAATAGTATTAATACTGGGAACACCTAGAAGTTAATGCCAGGAATTGCCTCACTGAACACTTTTCTAAAAGCTCTAGAGGTCAAGGCACACAAATGTGCAGGTGTGAAAAATGTTACTAAATCCTTTCAGCTAGTGAAATGAAAAACAGGTAGGATAGCCACGCCTGGGTGAGTTGTTAAGTAACCCAATACATTAAGGATACCCAACCCAGGCTCTTACAGCTGCTGTTAGGGTAGGCTGTGCCCTGCAGTGGTTAAAACCGCAGACTCTGGAAATAGACAGACTCGGGTTTGAATCCCAGCTCCACCACTTACTGTATTCTTAGAGGCCTTGAGCCCTGAGCAGGCCAGTCAATTTAAGCCTGTTTCTTCAACTGTAGTTTGGAGATAATAGGATTAATGTGTGGAGCCTGAGTTAATAATCCATATAAAGTATTTAGCAAGCTGCCTTGCACATAGTGAACTTTCAGTAAATGCCAGTTGTCTCAATAAATGCCAGTTGTGGTTATTAGTATTTACTCTCAATAAATGCCAGTTATAAATGCCAGTGGTGACTACTAGTTTTTCTGCCTGGAATAACCCATCTGTTCTCTCAACTCTCTTTGCCTGCCTAATTCCCGCTTGCCTTCTAAGGGTCATTTTAGAAGTGTCCTCGTTAGCAAGTACCTGAATGCCTTCTATGTGTTGCACACCTCCTCCAGGAAGCCTTTGCTGATCCATCAGATTAGATAACAGACCTTTATGATAATTAATTCTAGCCTAGCATGGAATATTTGAGTTGTTGTAAAGTTTGCTCTTAGAAACATGTTCTGTTGTGGCTAAAAGTATAAACATAAGACTGAACACCTCACAGCTGTAGTCCCAGCACTTTGGGAGGCTGAGTCAGGCAGATCACGAGGTCAAGAGATGGAGACCAGCCTGGCCAACATGGTGAAAACCCGTCTCTACTAAAAGTACAAAAACTAGTTGAGCGTGCTGCGCCTGTAGTCCCAGCTACTCGGGAGACTGAGACAGGAGAATTGCTTGAACGCGGGAGGCGGAGGTTACAGTGAGCCGAGATCTCACCACTGCACTCCAGCCTGGCGACACAGTGAGACTCCGTCTCAGAAAAACAAACAAACAACAAAAACAACAACAACCTGAACAGCACTCAGAAAGGCATAGGAAACAAGAACACATACCATTCTATCTTAAAAAAAAAAAAAAAAAAAAAGGGCCGTAACAAGTTTAAAACCAACTAAAAACCCAGGAAAAGAGTATAAGATTCCAAACTTTCAAGTTCTGAAACAGCAATAAATAGTTCTGAATTTTTTCTGTTCGTTTGTTTGTTTTTGAGACGGAGTCTCACTGTCGCCCAGGTTGGAATGCAGTGTCGTGATCTTGGCTCACCGCAACCTCCGCCTCCCGAGTTCAAGCGATTCTTCTGGCTCAGCCTCCCAAATAGCTGGGATTATAGGCGCCCGCCACCACGCCCAGCTAATTTTTGTGTGTTTTTAGTAGAGATGCGGTTTCACCATGTTGACCAGGATGTTTCTCCATCTCGACATCGTCATCCGCCCGTGTCGGCCTCCCAAAGTGCTGAGCTTACAGGCATGAGCCACCGTGCCCAGCCTAGTTTTGAATTGTTAAAATGAAAATCACATGCTCCATTGAATTCAGATCGAAATAAGAAAAATGCTTCAGGGAAAGAAAAAAATACAATTTTTCTTGAAATGGGAACTCAAAATGTCTACTTTTTGCTCTTGTTTTTGCAGCTATTAGTAATGCAAATGACAAATGATGAAGGTTTCTCTGCAGATTTAATTCCAGTGTCTCACCACAAAAGCTAGTGTCTCCTCCTCTCCTCCAACCCCTGCTCACTACAGACACACCCTAACACCCCAAGGTGACCCACGTGAATAGCCTGGAATGAATTGTCCTCTCTCTACTTATATACTCCCATAAGGATACACTCACAGATTCATTACACACACACGAGGGTTTTTTTGTTGCTTTGTTTGTTGGTTTGTCTTGTACTTTTTTTTTTCTGAGAGAGAGTTTTGCTCTTCCTCCAGGCTGGAGTTCAATGGTGCCATCTGGGATCACTACAACTTCTGCCTCAGCCTCTTCAGTAGATGGGATTACAGGCACCTGCCGCCACATCCAGCTAATTTTTGTATTTTTAGTAGAGATGGGGGGTTTCACTGTGTTGGCCAGGCTGGTCTCGAACTCCTGACCTCAGGTGATCCACCTGCCTCAGCCTCCCAAAGTGCTGGGATTACAGGTGTGAGCCACCATGCCTGGCTCCACACATGAGTTTTTAATGCTTGTTTTGTTCTCAATTGTTTTACAAAAATGAAATCCTATTAAACACACTTTCATCTTGCAGAAATCCCTCCAAGTCACCCGACAGAACCTTCATTTATGTATATAATGTGGGCCTTTTACCTCTTGGTACGGGTATTGCATACTTGATCTAGCCATTTCCCTGTAATAAGCATCTCTTTTGTTTCCAGTTGAATATTTTCTCCTCCTGCAAATAATATGACAGGAAATACCTTTTACATATTTCCTTAATGACTGGTGATTTTCTTTCTGTGGGCTAGAGTCCCTAGAGTGGGATTGTTGGGTTGGAAGGTATAAATGTTCGTAGTTTTATGGGACGTTGCTTGGCAGTTTTACAACAACAACAAAAAGTTCTCACACTCCCACCAGTGATGTTGACAGTATCTTTTTTTTCCTTTCTCTGCATCCCGGACAGCAATAGGTGTTAGCTTTCTTCTCAGCCAGTTTGATAAGTATGAAGTGACAGCTCATTGCTCTTGTTATGTTCAATTGTCTGACTACTAGTGCTTTAGAGCATCTTCTCATGTGTTTGTTACATTTGGAGTTGGTCTTCTGTGAACTGTCTGTTCATATCTTTTCCCCACCTTTCTACATGGTAATATGCTTTTTTTTTTGGATGAGCTCTGATATTATTGCTATTAATATTACTATATTCTTATATTGCATATATTCTTATATATACTGTGGCCATTTCCTATTCTCTGTTCTACTCACTGATCTGTTTATTCCCATGTCATAGCATATTCATTTGAGCACCACGACTTTATACAGCCCTCTGATATTGCCAAAGTCAATCTCCCTGCTCTCCCTAACCAGACACTAGTGGTTGTTTTTTTCCCATGCCTTTCTTGGATATTTTTGGGCATTTTCTTCATCCACATAAATTCTAAAGATATTTTAGACAATTAAAATAAACCATTTTAGGATTCCATTTGGAATTGAACTAAATTTATGCATTGGTTTTGGGACAAAACATTTTTATGATATTAAGTCATCTCAAACCAGAAAATGTTATATTCAGCTTTGTTCAGATCTTTTTTAAATGTCTGCTCATAAGATTTTATAGTTTTCTATGGATCCTGTGAAACTCTTGTTAAATATATTCCCATTATTTGCATACATTGTGTCACTATTATAAATAGAATTTCCCCTATTTTCATTTAAGAACTTACTGCTAGAGCAAAGAAAAACTATCTTCTAATATTTATTTTGTATACTACCATTTTACCAATAGTTTTTAAGTGAATCTAGTATATATTTTACTAGAATCTCATGGATTTCTAGTTATGCAATTATGTCATCAGCAAAACGTGGTTTTAATATCTTTTTTAATGTCTACACCAGTTGTTTAGGAACTAGTTTGAATAACTGGTTCCCAGTTTTAACAAAAATGGTTCAGTGTACTGTGTTTTATAATTTGGAATGACAGTTGTGGTTTCTTTGTGAATTATCTTTAGTAGATCAAAAAGTTTCATTATTTATCTTGATTTTTTTGTTAGAGATGGTTATTGAGTTTTTCTCAAGCTTTTTCAGAATCTACTGATATAATCCTATGGATTTTATCCTTTAGTTTGTTGATGTAATAATAAATTGTGCTGATGGTCACTGAAAGTGATTTTCAGAAAGCAAATCACTTTCACTTTCCATGAGAAAAACTTCCTTGATCTTAGTGCACCAATTTCGAGAACTTGCTGATGCCTGCTCATGTTTCATTTAGAAGTTTTTGCATGATATTTGAAAGCGATGTAGATGTGTAATTTTTTATTCTGTGTTCTACTAGATCAGGCTGTGGCATTAAAGTCGGGCTGGCTATATAAAATGAGTTGGAGACTTTTCTGTATTTCCTCTCTGTCCTGGACTAATTTGAATAGCATTGAAATGATCAGTTTTTTAGAAATTAGATAGCACCCAGTCTAGGAGCCCATTTGGTCTTGGTGCCTATTTAAGTGGTAGCTCTCTTACTGCCCTTTCTTTTGTCATAATTAGTCTATTCAGATTTACTCTTTCTTCTTGGGTTCATTTTAGTCATTTACATTTTGCTCTATTATCCTCTAGGTTTTAAAATTTGTTGTCATAGATTTGCTTTTAGAGAGATAAATATTTTCTTAATGTTAAAAATTTCCCTGGCATTTTTTTCTCATTTTTTTAACTTATCTCTTTGGCTTTCTCTTCTGTCTCATCAGGCTCCTGAGGGATTTATTTCTATTATTAATCTTTTTCAAAAGACGCTTTTACATAAACTTATCCTTACTCTTTTTGTGTTTGTTTACTTTCTGTTTTATCTTCATTAACTCTTATTCCTTTATTCTGTTTTAAAAATTGATCTCTAAAATTTCTTAAATGAAATTCTAAGTTCCTTTATTTTTAATTACTTTAATGATAACAAAGCATTTGAGGCTATGCATTTTCTGTAGATAATTTGTCCTTTCTTCTTAGGAGCTTTTACGATTTTCCAAATGTCCCTAGCATTTAGGGGGTTTACTATGCTATGCCTATACACTTGTGATTTCTCTTCAATGGATCATTTAGTTTACTGACTCAAGTCTTTCTCCCCAAGTGAAAGGTTCCGTTTGTTTAGTTTTTTTAAAAAGTGTTTTTTCTCTTTCAAATGTTGCTTTCTCTTTCTGAAACTCCTATTATTTGTCTTTTAAATGTCCTGAATTGATAGCCTCCAAATCCCTTACACTTTCTGTCATGATTCCCAACTTCTCACATTTTTGTTTGATTGCGTCCATGAATTTCCAGACCACTAATTCAGATCAGTGACCATTCTCTCTTTTAATTTACCTGCAAAATTTCTAATGAAAAGTCATGTGTTTTTTCTATTAATGAATTATTATTATTATTTGCAGATGCACTTGGGCTCTTTAAGTGCCTGCTTTTTTGTTTGTTTTGTTTTCAACTTAGGTTTTCATCTGTCTCCTGTAGCAGTTGTATTTCCTCGGGCGTGTGCTTGTTCTCTTGGTTTTTCCTCTCTCTGGCTGCTGGGTGCCGTCACATGCAGTGTCCTGTTTCTTTGTTGGCTGGTTCGATCTCAGATCTGGTGGGTGGAGAATCCTTACAATGGGGACCCACAGGTGGTGGAAGACAAAGGGCGTCTTCTCAGGTGTCCCTACACCCATGGGCCAGTCTGCTGCCAGTTATCTTGCTTCTCTGCCGGGTTACCTGGAGGAAGCGTCTCTCTTCCTTGGTCCTCAGTCTCAAGGGCAGGAAGAATTGCCCCCTTTTGGCCTTTGCAGAGGTGGCCAAGAAGACTTTACATACCCACATAGAGCAGGCAGTGTCTCCTACCTCACAGATGCTGCATGCCCATTTATTCCTCTTCTGGATCCTTTTTGGGGAAATCAAGGGTATACATGAGGGCAAGTGGGGATGTGCTCAGGACTACCACTACTGCCAACTTTCCAAGTCATATTTTCTAAAAGGAAATAAACTAACAAAATTATAACAGGATAAATGGAAAGGGATATGGAGTCAAACAGATCTGGGTTTGAAGTGGATTTAGTGAGAACAGAGGAAGTTTGAATAACAAGAGTACTTTGCCACCTCATGCCTGTAATCCAGGTAATTTTCAAGCTGGCCAAGCTGCTTTACATCTGTAATCCCAGCACTTTGGGAAGCTAAGGGAGGATCACCTGAGCCCAGGAGTTGAAGACCTTCATGGGATACATAGTGAAACCCCATCTGTAAAAATAAAAATTTAAAAAGTTACCTGGGTGTGGTGGCATGTGTCTGTAGTCCCATCTACTTTGGAAGCTGAGGCGGGAGGACTAATTGAGCCCAGGAGGTAGAGGCTGCAGTGAGCAGTGATTGTGCCACTGCGCTCCAGTCTGGGCAACAGAGTGAGACCCTGTCTTAAAAAAAAAAATATATATATATATATATATATATATATATATATATATATATATATGTGTGTGTGTGTGTGTGTGTGTGTATTTGTGTGTGTATATATATATATATATATTTTTTTTTTTTTTTTTGCAAGGTGAGTATTTTTTGTTGTTGTTTTTGCCCAGGCTGGAGTGCAATAGTGTGATCTCTGTTCACTGCAACCTCCACCTCTTGGGTTCAAGCGATTCTCCTGCCTCAGACTCCCAAGTAGCTGAGATTACAGGCATGCACCACCAGGCCTGGCTAATTTCTGTATTTTTAGTAGAGATGGGGTTTCTCCATGTTGGTCAGGCTGGTCTTCAACTCCCAACATAGGTGATCCGCCTGCTTGGCCTCTCAATGTTTGGGATTACAGGCATGAGCCACCATGCCCTGCCAAGGTGAGTATTTTAGGGAAAAATTCCTGAAGACCAAAGAATGTCTGCATTTATAGACTAGAACTGATAGCTGACAGAGTTGTCCAATTGACTCAGCTAGTGAATTTTAGAGCCAGGATTTGCCAGCCCAATCTATATGGAGTTTTAAAAAGTCTTCTGAAATCTTTTCCATAAATTCTTGGCCAGGAATTGGAAGCATTAGCTACCTGTCAGCTTTTTAAAGACTCAAGCAAAATTTATAAATATCTCACCAAGGGCGTTTTCAGTTTGGTTTTTTAATGTGATTTTATGTTTCCCCATTTGTATATTTTCAAAATCTTTTTACTATAAAGTATTAAATGACTTGTACTGCCATCAGAGAATGTAATTTGGATATTTCTATCTGTCACCGCTATGTGTTTTGAGTAAAAGAGGACCTTAGGAGAAGCAAAAGAAAGTCTTTCTTCTTGGAGATAACTATAGTGGATGCTCACCTGGAATACCAGATGCAGCTGGGATTGATGTGTTTCAGAAAGAGGCATAAAGGAGGTTTGAAAGTCTTACAGAAAAGCAGCAAAGAAGCCCACAGTGTTTACTCTTAATATTGTGCATTCTACCCCAACACAGCATTCTATGGGTTTGGACAAATTTGTAATGACATGTGTCTGCCATTATGATATCGTACAGAATAGTCTCTCTGCCCTAAAAGTCCTCTGTGCTCTATTCATCCCTCCTTTCCCCAACCCTTGGTAGCCAGGAGTTACTGATCTTTTTACTAATGTCTACATACTTCAGCTTTCCCAGAATGTCATACAGTTGAAATCATATCGTATGCAACCTTTTAAGATAAGCTTTTTTCACTTAGTAATATGCATTTAAGTTTCTTTCATGTCTTTTCATGACTTACTAGCTCATTTCTGTTTAGTGCTAAGTGATATTCCATTGTCTGGATGTACCACTGTTTATTCATTCACCTACTGAAAGGGCATCTTCATTGCTTCCAAGTTTGGGCAACTGTGAATAAAGCTGCTATAAGCATCTATGTGCGGGTTTTGTGTGGGCATAGTTTTCAACTCCTTTAGGTAAATACCAAGGAATAGGATTCCTGGATCACATGGTACGAGTATACTTAGTTTTGTGAGAAACAGTCACAGTGGCTGTACAATTTTGCATTCCTACCAGCAATAAATGAGAGCTCCTGTTGCTCTACATCCTCACTAGTGTTTGGTGTTGTGAATGTTTTAGAGTTTGGCCATTCTAATGGGTGTGTAGTGGTATCTAACTGTTGTTTTTATTTGCATTTTCCTGATGACAAATGACAAGAAACACCTTTTATATGCTTTTCTGCTATCAGTATATCTAAAAGAAAAAGAGAAGGAACCATTATGAGGCCAGTGTGACCCTAACGACAAAACCTATCAAAGCTGTTACAAAGAAAGAAAATTGCAAACCATTATCACTTATGAATATAATATAAAAATCTTAACAAAAGATTATAAAATCAAATCCAGCAATATATTAAAAGAATAAGGAATGCAATGATGGCCTTATATTTAAAAATGATCTATACATTTTACCATATCACAAAAAAGGAGGAAACATTTTATCAATAGATGCAGCTAAAGTATTTAAATAAAAACTATGAATTTATTACAAAAACTCTCAGCACATGAACAATAGAAAGTAACTTTCTCAGTCTAATCAGCATCTGCTTCAGTTATTTGTTACTACAAAACAAACTACCCCAACACAAAGCAGCTTTAACACCAAGTAATTTTTTTCTTTTGAGATAGAGTCTGGCTGTGTTTCCCAGGTGGAGTGCAGTGGTGTGATCTCAGCTCACTGCAACATCTGCTCCCTGGGTTCAAGCAATTTTCATGTCCCAGTCACTGGGGTAGAAATAACTTTTGTTTCCTGTTTTGGGTTAATACGTTTTTATCATTTACCTTCTACTTATAAGTGAGAACATGTGGTATTTGATTTTCTGTTCCTGAGTTAGTTTGCTAAGGATAATAGCCTCCAGCTCCATCCATGTTCCCAAAAAAGAGATGACCTCATTCTTTTTTATGGCACCATAATATTCCATGATGTATATGCACCACGTTTTCTTTATTCAGTCTGTCATTAACGGGCATTTAGAACAACCAATTTTTTTCCCCTCACAAGTCTGCAATTTGAGTAAGGCTCAGGGAATACAGGTCAGCTTGTTTCATGCAATGTTGGCTGGGGCAGTTAGATCCCAAGCTGAGGGCTCTGTTTTTGAGATGACTCAGTCACATGGTCCACAAGTTGGTACTGGCTGTCAGATAGGAACTCGGCTGAGCTGTGAGCTAGAAGGCTTGGTTTCTTTCCACATGGTCAGTCTTCTTTGGCTTCCTCACAACAAGGCAGTGGGGTTCTGAGAATGAGTATCTCAAAAGTGCCAGGGAGAAGAGCATGGCATCTTTTATGACCAACCCTTAGAGGTCACATGCTTCCCTTCCATTATACTCTATTACTTGAGACAGTCACAAATGCTTGCTCACACTCAAGAGGAGAGAAAATAAACTCCACCCTGTACTGGTATAGTGGCAAGGGTCTAGAAAAACATGTAGGATAAAAAATATTGTTGGGGTCATCTTTGAACAATATCTGCCGTAATAATTTTGAAAGACCTTAAGCTAACATCAATGTTAATTATGAAACATTGAGCACTTTCTCTCTAAAACTGGTGCTATAGACTGAATGTTTATGCATCTCTAAAATCCATATGTTAAAGTCTAATCCTCAGCATAATGGTATTTGAAGGTAAGTGTTAGTGAGGATGTGAAGAAATTGAGCCCCTCGTACACTACTCCTGGGAATATTGCACATACTGGCTAAATGCTTACAGTGAATTAACTGCCTTGCCAATACTGACAGCCTATTTTTTTAGAAATACATATGTTCACAAAATAGCCCTTAACAACATAATATTTGGATTAACCATTGGCATGAACCCATATAATGTTTTCTGTTTTTCTGTTGTTTCCTGATTAACCTCCTTCCATCATAAAATCTCCCTTCCCCTTTTAATATACAATTGCCTCTGCTCAGAATTATTTGAAGAAGATGAAAAACTAGCTCCTAATCAAGGTCTGAATTATGTTGGCACACATTCTTGGAAAAGAGACCTAATAATTCAGTTAAACTGAAACGGTGGGGGTTTTGTTAATATCAGCCCCAATACTGTGCCTTTAAACTAAACTGAACTAAACTGACTCATTCTCACATTTTATGATACTTTAATCTTTTTCCTTGTGTTAGCCCAAGACTTTACCACTGGAATTCCACTGCTTCCTGTCCTATTGGCTTTGTCTTCCTTTTCTTTTGGCTCCATTCACCCTTTGGGTTTGGTAGGCTGAACTCGGATTTTCCCATTTGGACTGCACAGAACACTTGAGAAACGTGGATCCTACTCAACTCTTGCTGCACGTATTCAGACTGCTGCAGGCAAAATACCTACCTACCTTTGGAGTCTGAGTCTGGTGCCAGACTGGGTCCTATTCCAATTGCCCAGTGGGTGGAGGGTTGGGAGGGGGTGGATTAGCCACTAGAGTTCAAAAGGTAACAACAGTCTTCTTGTCCCTGCAAGTCTTAGTAATGACCTTTTCGAGTCCCAGTAGCTCCTTGGTTACCAACAGCATTCAAAGCTCATTTTGATTTCTAGTGGTAAGGTAAATTTTAGAGCCTGGAGGAAGCAAGATAAAATCCAAGTAGCCCCACAGGCAAAAATGAAAAACAAAGAAATATGCATGTCACTTGCTGCTATTGGGGTGAAATATGCACTGATGGATTGTTGCGTATAGTGATAAAAGCCCAGGAAGTCATTTTTCTAGGCTCACCATTGATATTTGAGAATAACATTTAAGCGTTTTCTCCTTTTTTGTCTCTTTCTTCAACTGTAAGCCAAAAAGGAAAAACAGAAAGTGGGAGGGAGGGGTAAGAAGACTTCAAGCAGCAAAGACTCTTTAAATTGAAACTGGTAAGATACTTAATAATCCTTGAAATAGTAGAAGAGAGCAAATAAACCAATTGTGAAATCACTAGTTTTATTTTGATTTAATTTTTTTGCAATATAGAAGAATCTCACACATACAAAACTGGCTTAATTGTAATCAATCCTTGGTTTACAAATGCTATTATCTTTGGTTCACATAAGCTATCTTTTCTTTTCATTTATTTATTTTCTCATTTGTTTTTGCTTAATTATTAAATGAAAACCTATGAACCTCCCATTTAATCTAAGAGCTACAATTTTCCCAAAACTTAAAACTTTGCCAGGTATGGTTGTGCATACCTATAGTCCTAGCCACCCTGGGAGGGTGAAGCAGGAGGATCACTTGAGCCCAGGAGGTCGAGGCTGCAGTGAGCTGTGGTCATGCCACTGAATTCCAGCCTAGGTGACAGAATGAAATTCCATTTCTAAAAATAAAATTAAAAATAAACTTGCCTGTGTGCTATCTTCCTCAATTCCAGAAACATCCCCACTTTGAGTTTTGTGTTTATCATACTTTGTATATGCATAAACAATATATTATGTAGTTTTGCTTATTTTATATCTCAAACTTGCTGTTCTCACTCAATATTATGTTACTCAGATTCATTTATGTTCTGGTGGGTAGCTATGGTTCACTTGTTCTATTGGGTGAATGTGCTGCTAGTGCGACTCTCAGTTTTTGCTGTTCCTATAAATATGAATGTTGAGATAGGACATGAAAATATGCCTAGGAGTACAATTGCTGGGTCATGAGATATGGGAATGTTCAACTTTACAAGAAAATGCCAAATTGTTTTTCCAAAATGGATTAGCAATTTACATTCTGGTCTGCAATCCTGTTGAGTTCCATCCTTCTGAAACTTAATGTCAAATTAGTTAATTTTTGCCAATTGAAAGGATATAAGATGGTATCTCATTGTGGTTTTGATTTTCATTTCCCTTATAACTAATAAATGTGAGCATCTCTTCAAAGGTTGCTTTGTTTTTTCTTCTGTGAAATGCCTCTCCATCACTTTTGGCTAAGCCTCTATTAGGTTATCTGTGTTTTTCTTATTAACTCTTATTAGCTTTACATACTCCAAAACTATAATTATCTATTATATGTGTTACAAATACCTTATTTCAATATGTAGCTTATGTTTTCACTTTTGAAAGGCCTGTTTTGATGCGCAGAAGTTCTTTATTTTAATGTAGTCAAAGTTATCAAGCTCTTATTTTATGAACAGTGCATTTTGATGTATTATTTAAAAGATCCATGATCAGAAAGTTTTAAAGTTTTACTTTTGACACATAAATCCTTAGACAATTTAGAATTGATTTTTGTGTTTGGTATGAGGTAGGGATCCAATGTCACTTATTGTTGTTTTTCTCTTTATAGATAACATATCTATATTCTTTGTTTTCAGGTAGAAAAAGTGACAGAGTGCATAAGAAGAAAACCTCTGAATACATATTTTTTTTATTAGAGTCAAAGCTGAGAAGACCATGTCACCCATTTATGAGAACACAAATCTAATGTACTGCCCAGAGATTTATCGTCAGATTATAGGAATAGGAAGGGCTTTCAGAGTTGTAGAATTCATCACTCAGTCTCCAGAAAAGCTTCAACTAAATCACTGAGGACAAACAAGTATCTGACTCATTTTAAGATGTCTCTGAGAAAAGATTTCTCATTTCAACATGTGATTGTTTTTGTGAAAAAATTTCCCCTCAGCCTAGTCATGAAATTATGCTCATTTCCCTTATATTGACCCCTACAGGGAATTAACTTATTTTAATAATAATTTGCATGTGTAGCTCAAATCTCCCCAGAGATTCGAAACCCAAATTAATTTAAATTAGTGTTGCAGATAAAGGCTTTGAACCTGACTCTTATAAAGACTTTTACTGGCCTATGGAACATTTACCTCTCTCTCATAACATTGATGAGCTGATGGTAGTTATTATTAATAACACAAAGAATATTGAGGTTCTTTTTTTCAATTGAAAGATATTGCATTCAGTTTTAATTTTATCTAAGCCTAATCCAATTTATTTTTAGCTCTAAAGAACCTAGGAGAGAGAATAAATATACAGATGGAACTAGAAACAGTAACTGTTCTAAACAATAACAACAGCAACAACCAACTAAAAACTGAATTACAGACTGAATTTAAATCTAATTCTCAGGGTTTTAGATAACAGGAAAACAAGGGGAAAAATAATTAAATAGGCAGTAGTTCCATTTTAGTCAATTATGTGCTAAAAACAGAACAAGAAAGCCCTTCTTACAATTCAAATATAAGATCATACTCTTGGATAGATATTTTATCTGACAATAAATGTAAGCATCTTCTTATTCATAAAGTATTAAGACAAAAATAAGCCAAGAAACATACCCAAACCTGATAATTTTAAGAAAGGCCATACATTCTTTTATGTCTTCCCACTATATATGTTCTGATGTTCTTCTTCCCTGTAAGATTTTCTTCTTGGTACCCCTCAATTTGCCCGCCTTTAACATTCTCACTGTTGACCCTTTGTTAGAGGCTAAAGAATACTTTTTTTTTTTTTAAGTGCAGAGCTTGAGTTAGAGTTCTGTACCTCTTTAGTGGTCTCAGTATAGTTATCCAAGCGGTAACTCATAAAAGCCCATATCAGTTTGTTACCAGTAGGGTATTGACTACGCATCGTCCAGATTCTTGGCGTTTTGAATAAAGCAACAAAAGCATAGATTTATTGAAACAGAAATACATGCCACAGAGTGAGAGCAGGCTGCAGCAAGGAGCTCAAGAGCCCTGGTTACAGAATTTTCTGGGGTTTAAATATCTTCTATTGGTTTCCCATTAGTTGCTTGATTACACCCTATGTAAATGAAGACCTGGCCAGCAACCAGTCTGATTGATTGCAGGAAGGGACCAATTAGAGGTACTTTCCATTTTTCATCTGAAATTGGACTGCAAAGGGAGTAGCCTGTGATATTTTTGTTACTTGGGGTGCAGAGGTGGGTTTTTTTTTTTAATTCAGTTCTAGAAAGTTCGGTCTTTTTTATTCAGTTCAGCCTTGGGTTCTCTGCCTCCAGATCCTAGTCTCCTGCCTCAAGTTTAGGTGAAAATCATTGACAATGGCTTTATTGCTTTTATATACAATAGAAAACAGTAATGCACATTTAGGGGTGGGGGCAAGAAGATATATAAACATTTATTTCTTTTTGGTTAGAAAATCTCTTGTGTAGTGAAGTTGCTAATAGCAATCTAAATGAAGGCTCAATTGAGGCCATCCATCATAAAACTATTCAAATATTGAAATATACTTTTAAACTCTAAAACCAAAAGTTTCATTCTCTCATAATTAGCAAATGAACTAGAAGTTATATTTCTGTTTTCATTTTATGTTCAAACATGTGTACTCACAACTATTCCCCCAGATTGGAAGCTATACAAGCTCTTTTGGGTTCCCATCAAAGAGCTCTTAATTTCTTGCTTTGCCTATACCATGAATGTCATGAGTTTTTAACAAATCATTCTATTTTTCATTCGTTTAGTTAATATGTTAAATGGAGATTACCAACACATTTTGCAAACCTTTGTCAGAAATAAAATAGCCGAGAATGATTAAGTACTACATGCTATGCTTACTAGTCCAATTCCTTATTTCCTCTTGAAGGAGTTTGTAAGACATTTGGGTTCTGGTCTATCACTATTCTTGATTTAGAGCTAAAAAGAATAATGCAAGGAGTCCTAGAAAAGACTCTGTATACAAACAAAAGTCCCAAAGCTTATATTACCATATATTTTTAAGAGAAGAATGAGAAGAAAGAGTAAAAGTATCTTTTCTGTCCTTTCCTTCCAAGTTTCAACTTTCTAACCTAAAAATACAAAATCAATTAATTATATTGGAGACTTAATAAGAAAGTGTCAACACAAATGCCAGTGTGTTTCTGAGTTGGAAATTAACAGAGGGCAGGTCAGGAGTAGCTTCTCTTCCATCACTCCCGAGTTCCACCTTTGATGCCTAAGGACATCTGTCCCGGGAAGGACCTGCAGCCTTCTGTCTGGCCATGGCTGGGGCAACCTCGCCAGGCCAGGCTGTCCCTATTCACATGCTGCAGGCCTAGAGGAGCCTGGTCCCCTCACTGAGTCAGCTCAACTCAGGTCCCACAGTTCAGTTTAGTCTGTATTTGGTCCTTGGCAACTGCTCAGAAAAAAATAGGAAGGTGGTAGATAAGATGGAAGGGGCCAGAGAAGCAAATGGATGGTGGCAAGTCACTATTGTCATTTTCTTGTCTTCTTCGATGGCAAATAATTGGTTGTTGTTAGTTGCTCCTTTCATTGAACACTTTTATGTCCTAGGAGGACACAGTTTTTTAGATTTGCTGACTGGACCTCCCCGGAATATATAATCAATGCCTTTCAGCAAATTTGTCCAACTTTTTAGTGAATCCAAGAAACAATGCTCTTTGAGCTCCCAAGGTAGCTTGCCAATGGCCATAGTTCTTTTGTTTAAAAGAAAAGCAATATATGGGGCGAGGAGGAACAGCATTTATATGGATGATATGAAAGAGAAGAGTGTAAACCAAGGTAGGAGTTGTCTTGGGGAGTGGGGAAAGTCAGGAAGAAACATAAATATGTAAATGACAGAAAATGTAATGACAAACACTGAAAAAGCACTGAGCCGCTGTGGCAATAAATGCTTACATATTAAACAATCTATCACCTAAAGGAAAAATAAAAAGATAATAGTATGAATTGCTGAGATGTCTCAAAATTTAATGGCGTATTTGGTCTTTTTCTGTTTTTCTCTCCTTCTTTAGGAAAAACTACAAATATAATTTTGCTTGTCTTGAAAACTTTTCATTGGGTTTCTAGTTGCACCAAAAATTTGAGCTTTTAAGTTTTACTTTTAAGATCTAGGACATAGGGAGGCCTTAAGGGTTAGAAGTGCTTGTACCTTTTTCTCAGAAAATGAATTGACTTTGTGGCAATTAAGGCTGGGTTGAAAATAGCATTACACATTCTGTAAGCATAGGACACAATGACATCTGAAGGTGGCTGATAGAACAAAGCCTGGTCTAAATGTGTGATTTTTTGATTAGGAGTGTGCAGGCTGAACGTTGGCTCAGCCCATTCTGTGAGGCTGTCTGTCCCTGCTCCTCCAGCCCAACCCTCTTCTTCCTCTGCAGTCCCTCAGCTCCTTATTGTTTCCTGGGCTACCTGTCACGTGCCTACACAGCCAACATGGTCTTGAGGCTTCAGACCACATTTTAGGTCACATTTCCTTAAAGCCCATGAAAAAACTTTGTGTGCATGCGACATATTGAGAGCGCTCTCTCAGGAGACATCTACAGGGGAAGGAGGCAGCAGGATAAGGAAGTGAAAGGACTTGGCTCCCATCAGGTCTTCAGGAGCTCTGGGGCATAAATTATACTGCAGAGTCTGTCCTGCCTTGAGACAGGGAGCAGGACTCTCGTACCCTCCTCCAAGGGTTCCTGGACATGCATGATGGCATCTCAACTCTGAGGATGGTGACTTCCATTGCCCAAAGGCAATTCTCTGGACATGTTTTCAGGAGTGAGCTTTCAGTCAAGCATCCACAGAAGCTGGGGGGACAAGCGTACCAACCAACAGTAAAAGGGATTCAAGGGATCCGGCTGGAGCACCAGGATCTTCTGCCCCATAGAGGACCCACTTGTCAGAAACCTGTATCAATTATGACTGAGGAGCAGAATCTGGCAGCATGGACTTCTCAAGACCTAGGACCAGATGATAAAATAAGAGTAATTACAATAGGGTCAGGCGCAGTGGCTCACACCTGTAATCCCAGCACTTTGGGAGGCTGAGGTGGGAGGTTCACCCAAGGTCAGGAGTTTGAAACCAGCCTGGCCAACATAATGAAACCCCTTCTCCACTAAAAAATACAAAAATTAGCTGGGCATGGTAGCGGGCATCTGTAATCCCAGCTACTCGGGAGGCTGAGACAGGAGAATTGTTTGAACACCAGAGGTGGGGGTTGCAGTGAGCTGAGCACACCACTGCACTCCAGCCTGGGTGACAGAGCAAGGCTCCATCTCAAAAGTAAATAAATAAATAAAATAAAGGAAAAAAAGGGTAATCACAATAATAGCTAATACTTACATGGTGTTTACTATATGTAAGACACTGTACTAGGCCCTTTTGTTAAATGAACATATTTAATCCTCACAGTAACCTGATGAGGTAGGTACTGTTTTTCCAAATTTACAGGTGAGGAAATTAACATGCAGAGTGGTTGCATCACTTCACTAAGGCTAACCCCAGGCAGGTGACTGAGCTGAGTTTTGAATCCAGGTGTTTTCCATTCCGAGTCTCTGTACTCTGTGGTCTCTCTGTAGCCCCATTTTCTTTCCAATCCAGAATTCAGCCACTGGTGCCAGGAGAGTGACAGTGGGGTGTGTATTAGTCTCCAATGGCTGCTATAACAAATTATCACATTTGTTGGTGTAAAACAACACAAATGTATTATCTTACAGTTCCAGAGGTCAGAAGTCTGAAAAGGCTTTCACTGGACTAATCTCAAGGTGTCAGCAGAGCAGCGTTTCTTCTGGAAGCTCTGGGGGAGAATCCAGTTTTGATCTAGTTTGTTGTTGTTGTTGTTGTTGTTTCTCATTTCCCAACTTCTAGAAGCCGCCTACATTCTTTTGCTTATAGCCCCTTCCTCTTTCTTCAAGGCCAGCAGTATAGCATCTTCAAATTCCTCTCTCTAACTCTGACCCCTGTATCTGTTGCCATATCTTCTTTGATTCTCCTGCCTCCCCCTTTTGCTTACAAGGACGCTTGTGATTACACTGGGCCCACCCAAGTAATCCAGGATATTTTCCTAATCTCTCAATCTTTAACTTAATCATATCTGCAAAATCCCCTTTGCCATGTAAGGTAACATTCACAGCTTCTAAGAATTAGGACCCAAGCATCCTTGGATCCTATCTGCCTACGATAGAGTGGCAAGGAGTTGTCTCAGATTTTATTTCGGCCACTTAACCTAGCAGAAGGAAGGTTCAAGATGTATTTTAATTATGGAAGAACAAAACCACATTTCTTTCACATCTGAGTTGGTAACCTGAGAGTCATATCTGGTAATATGGTATGTACATGTCTTATAGGCCACATCCATTCACTTATTCATTCATGTATTCACTTAACAAGCATTTATTTACCACATACATGGACTGTTTCATTAGATAAATTATCTTCTATAGTGTTTTAACCATGTACACTTGGGGGACAACTTGCTACTGGGATCTAGGCTACCCTAAATAATACAACTAAATTCGAGAATGCAATTTTAAATGTGAGCCCACAGATGTTACTTACTCTAAGTCAGATTCCTTGTTATTCCAGCAGATTCCTTATTATTTGGGTTGGATGGTTTGTAATTTTAAAAAATTATCATAGTATACATAAAACATAAAATTGACCATCTTAACCATTTTTTGGTATACAGTAGTGTTAAGCATATTTATATTGTGTTGCAACTGATCTCCAGAACTTTTTCATCTTGCTAAATGAAAACTCTATACCCATTAGAAAACAACTTTTCATTTCCCACTCCTCTTAGTCCCTGACAACCACACTTCTGTTCTCTGTCTCTATGAATTTGACTATTGTAGGTACCTCATATAAATGGATTCATAAAGTATGCGTCTGTTTTTGTTTTGTTCTGCTTTTTTGAGATGGAGTCTTGCTCTTCACCCAGGCTGAAGTGCAGTGGCACAATCTTCACTCACTGCGACCTTTGCCTCGCAAGTTCAAGAGATTCTCCTGTCTCAGCCTCCCATGTAGCTGAGATTACAGGCATTCTCCACCATACCCAGCTAATTTTTGTATTTTTAGTAGAGACAGGGTCTCACCATGTTGGCCAGGTTGGTCTCAAACTCCTGACTTCAAGTGATCTACCCGCCTCGGCCACCCAAAGTACTGGGATTACAGCGTGAGCCACTGCATCTGGCCAGGTTGTGACTGGATTATTTCTCTTAGCATTATGCCCTCAAGATTCACCCATGCTGTAGAATGTGTCAGAATATTCTTCATTTTTAAGGCTGAATATTATATCATTGTATACCTATGGCACATTTTGTTTATCCATTCATCCATCAGTGGACATTTCCTGTACCTATCTGTAATTCTTTCAGAACCTAGGAGGTTTCACTTCAAGAGAAGGGCTCCACAGGTAATATTTTAGATCAACTCTGTTTCTCTGCCTCCAACAGACCCTCCTTACCAACCACATTTAATTCTGAAATAACACACTCAGATATTTAAATGCTAGTGAATCAATGAGTGAATAGATGCAATGTAAGGGCTTTGGTCACTAATACCTATTCCCCACGTTTTGGCATGCCATGTAGGAAAAACAAATCTACACCAGAAATCAATTGAAAATATGAGTAATGAAGAGCATTACTGTAAGATACAAGGCCTGAAGTTGACATCAAAACATCCAACATTGGGGCCAGGCGCAGTGGCTCATGTCTGTAATCTCAGCACTTTTGGGAGGCTGAGGTGGGTGGATCACGAGGTCAGGAGTTTGAAACCAGCCTGGCCGGAATAGTGAAACCACATCTCTATTAAAAATACAAAAAGTTAGCCAGGCGTGGTGGTGGGCGCCTATGATTTCAGCTACTTGGGAATCTAAGGCAGGAGAATCACTTGAACCCAGGAGGTGGAGGTTGCAGTGAGCTGAGATCATGCCATTGCACTCCAGGCCGGGTAACAATGTGAGACGCTGTCTCAAAAAAAAAAAAAAAACCAAAATTATATTCATTACTCTGAAACTTTGTATTTGCCTCATGTTGAAGAACAGAATACAATTTTATAGCTCCATTATGATTACATATAGCTTTTTGGTCTATTACCTCAAAGAGAAGGCCTATAATTTATACCTCCTATGCTTAAAAAAGATATTTTTCAGCTTTACATTAAAACAGAAAAAGAACATTTTGAAAGCTGATTTAGGTCAGGAGTTAAAGTTGTTTCATCAACTCAACATTTCATGAAACTTGGATTCTGATTTTTTCTAAAAGAACAGTGTCACTTCATTTTTGGTGTCCATCCTACAGAAATATTGGTAAATGTATATACAAGGTTGTATGAACAAAGATAGTCATTGGAATATTGTTTATGTAAAGATAATATGTGTCTGAAACATCCGACAATAGGAGAATGGTTATATGAATCATGGCACATTGATACTACAGACCAATATGTGACCATTTATAAGAATGTAGCAGTCACTGTATCCTTACCTGGAAATAAATCCAAATGTATGTTAAATAAAAAGCAAGGTGCAGATTAACACATACAGTACTCAGTTATTTGACCCATCTTTGTTGAAAATCAACTACCAAATAGCTAGTTGCAAGAATTTAATGAAGTATAATTCACGTGAATCTTCCTTAGAATGTTTCCACTTCTTTTTTTTTTTTTTTTTTTTTGAGACGGAGTTTTGCTCTTGTTACCCAGGCTGGAGTGCAACGGCGCGATCTCGGCTCACCGCAACCTCCGCCTCCTGGGTTCAGGCAATTCTCCTGCCTCAGCCTCCTGAGTAGCTGGGATTACAGGCACGCGCCACCATGCCCAGCTAATTGTATATATATATATATATATATTTTTTTTTTTTTTTTTTAAGTAGAGACAGGGTTTCACCTCGTTGACCAGGATGGTCTCGATCTCTTGACCTCGTGATCCACCCGTCCCGGCCTCCCAAAGTTCTGGGATTACAGGCTTGAGACACCGCACCCGACCCCATGTTTCCACTTCTTTAAGCAGCAAAGTAAAATGTGAACTTGGCCTTCTTCATCCTCTTTTCTGCTTTGTAGACCTGCTTCTCTTTGGACTTCCAGGGTCCTTGGGCTATAGTACCCCCATCCCTTCATGAGTCATCACCTTGTAAGGCCCTTTTTCAGGTCTTTCATCTTTGAGCAGAAGATAAAATATTTATCTTTCCTCTGTTCCATCCCCATTAAGATGCTGACTGAATTACTAGCTAACCAAAAAAGCTAGTCTATATCACATTCATGAGTCTTTGCCTAGGGTTCTCATTTTTCACTAAGATGTCTCCACTTAACAGTATATTTTGGAGACACTCTCCTCTTACAGCATCATTTTCTGCCATTCTGGGTTCAGAGTGCAGAGAGAATGGGGTGTACAATCTGGGTTCTGCAGTCACATGGCCTGGCTTGGAAGCCCAAATCCACTATGTATTCTTAGTTATGTGATCTAAGGCAAATTTCATACTTTTCCTAATTCCATTTTCTCCATTTGTAAAAAGGGAATAATACATACTTTTTAAAGGTCCTTGGAAGGATTACTAAAATAATAGATGTGAAGCACTTAACATAGTGTGGGGTATACAGAGTACATTCACCAACTCATAAAGATAACTCTGTCCTCATAAATCAGTGAATATCTAGACAGTTTCATATTCCCTCTCTCTCTCTCATGTGTGTGCTGATCTCATCTCCTTATTACAGCTATAAGTTCCTTGAAGATGGCACTCTGCCTTCTATTTAAGACTTACCCCATAGCTAAGGTGACTTCATTCCAAGATTTTCCAGGGAATCTTTCTTATCCCCTTTGAAAGATTAAGGTCTGGACCATGTATCAGCTTTCTTGATTGGACACTCTGGCCAGAAGAATGATGCAGAAATTAAGACTATGCTTCCTGGAGTCCAACAGACAGAATTCTGCCACATACTCACTGTGTGATCTTAGGCAGATTATTTAATTCCAAAAAATCTGAATTTCCTAATGTGTGTATGTGACTAGTAAAAATTCCTACCTCATAAGGGTTGGTATGAGAGTTCAATATGATTGTGTATGTAAAAAACGTAGCAGCATTCTTGGGCATGTAATAGGTGCTGATAAATGTTAATTGATAGCATCCTCCTCCTTAGCTGAGTGCTAGAAAACCTAGCCCTAATGCTTAGCATATAGTTCTCATTCCTTCATTTGCACAATGGCTTAATGGGTGCCACCTTTGCCAGGAACTGTAGTAGGCACTTTAGAATATAAAGATGAATGAGTGTGTTCTTATAATCATGTTGCTCATTAAATGATGAAGGAGACTGACACATAGACAATGTGGTAAGTTAAACGATAAGAGTGGTAATGCAGGAAGAAGGGTAGAAGGAAATCAATACATTTTCTTGATGAATTCAATGGGCATAAATGTGCTCATTGCAAAGGCTGACGCACCATCTTCATTTCCTTCCAGACCATAAAAGTATATTTTGTCTAGGCCCAGGGAAAACACTCTACCTCCACTATCTGACTGTTAGCAGAGGCTTCCTGGCAGGGCTTTCAGGGCAAATGAGATTATAGCAGAGAAAGATATTCTAAAAATGGCAGAACCCTGTGGTTGCCCTCTAAGCCCCTATGCTGGATGTGGCTGCTTTGCTCAGGTTTGGGGAAGGCCCTCCATTCATTCAAGAATTCATTCATTCAGGGAGTGAATGGTCTCTGGGTCACTCTCTTATTAACTTGAGTGGTTGGGCTCCTACATAAACATGTGTATGCCTAGCATGTTCCATGTTCACAAACACTCAAACCTTCTGTCAACTATTTCCTTTCTTAAAGGTTTGTATATCTTCTATGTTTACATATTATGATACTGTATACAGGGTTTTGTATGTAGAAAGGAGGGCACATGATTCAAACCTTGGATGTCCCACTAGCTTTCTGGGCAATACTTCTCTCATCTGTAGAAAGGGGGGTATTTCCTCCCATATTATATCTGGATTCAAAGAAGAAAGCTCATTCTGGAGTAAAGAGAACTATATACATTTAAGTTAATATTATTGTTATTACTAAAATGAATACTGTTTACATTTTCACTGTTTCTTTTCTTAAAGAATAGAAAGATAGTGAAAAAAATCAATGGAGAAATGTTCTCAATTTGCTTGTCAGTATACATGTTTAGGACACACTAAAACATCTCATACAAAAGGATGCCTCAGAATGTTCAAAGGGGATGTGCCTACAGGATCACGGTGCAGCGAAACATTTGTCAGTCAGTGATAGGCTTTGCAGAAAGGCCTCATCTATGCAGTGATATAGCACTTTATTACAGATGCTAAATGGGATCATTGCTTAAAGAGATTCTGAATGTGGTATTTTAATAAAGCAAAAGACAGCTGGCCTCTGTTAACCAGACAGGAATACATGAGTGGATGTTGACTTTGATCTCTGAAGAAATTTATAGAGTGGGATAAGAAAGGAAGAAGGGGAAAGAGCAATAATATTAAAGCAAGAAACATCCATTAACAAAGAGCTAGGGGAAGAGAAAGATTCCAAGTCCAGTTCCCTGTCTCTGTCCAGAGAAATGGATCCAAATTCCATCACAAAAGCACTATATTGAGAGACAGTTTTTCCAGAATCCCCCACGCATACCAAAATCTATACACACACAAATCTCTTATATAAAATGAGGATATAATTTGCATATAACCTATGCATGCCCTTCCGTATACTTTAAATCAGCACTACATTACGTAGAAAACATAATACAATGTAAATGCTATGTAAAAGTTGTTATGCTATATTGTTTTCTATTTTTATCATTTTTATTGTTAGCTTTTCTCTTTTTCAAATATGTTCAACTCCCAGTTTGTTGAATTGGCAGATGTGGAGCCCACATATATAGGGGGCTGACCGCATATGAATATTTAGGTCTTGCCAGAGCAGAAGACTGCTGCAAAACTTGTAACTTTATACACTTTGACATGCTCATTTTTGAGCATGGAAGAATTCAAATTATATACATGTTTGTTATGGTATAGTTAAATCTAATCATTAGGTTAAATTTGCATTTGGGGAAATAATAGTTAGAGTTGCTATTTTAATTCCTGTGCAGCATTCACACTGAGGCCACACTTTTCCCAGATTGCTCCAAGCCAATGACTAAGCACAGTGGAGTACAAGAGCCTGGTGATTTCTGCCCAAAATGGGACATCTCTAATGGGAAACTTTTGCTCTGGAATTCCCCCATAACGTTGGCTGGGGCTTTCTCGGAGCTGTACGACAGACTGAGTCTCCTCTTACTCAAGCCTCTTTCCTTCCTGCCTCCTTTTGCTGGGGTCAGACCAGCCTCACAATCTGGAATCTTTCCCTGTTAGTCCAGCTCCCTCTTCTCTTTATCTTCCACAGTCATATCTTCCAATAAATCCATTGCACTTCCAAATCCACCTGCTTTCTGGTGAGCCTGAACTGACACATATCCTCAAAGGTTTGTTGTGAAGATTAAATGAGACCGTCCTTGTAAAGGGCTTGGCATGAGGTTGGACTCACAGCGAAAGCTCATTGAAAACTAGTTGAGTTTTGAGAAAGAAGAATACAGTTGGAAGAATCACACAATTTGAGTTTAAGACTTACTATTAAGCTACAGTAATCAAGAAGTGAAGGCATTGATGAAGGAATATAGATGCACAAATCAACTGAACAGAATAGAAAGTCCAGAAATAGACCCACATCAATATATCTAATTGAATTTTTACACAGGTGCAAAAGCAATTCGATGGAGAAAGGATGGTCTTTTCTAACAAATGGTTTTGGAACAATTGGACACTCATAGGCAAAAAAAAAAAAAAAAATGAGCCTTGACCTAACTTTATATCTTACACAAAGCTTAAAGTAGACCATAGATCTATATGAAAAATCTAATACTATGAAACGTTTTAAAAAAGGAACACAGGAAAAACTATAATACGGGCTTAGTTCTTAGACACAAAGGAATGACTCATAAAAGAAGACACTCATACATGGACTTCATCAAAACTTTTTGCCTGTGAAATATACTGTTAAGAGAATGAAAAGACAAGCTGTAGACTGGAAGAAAACATTGGTAAATTAAATATCTCGCAAATGACTTATATCTAGAATATATAAGAACCCCCAAAATCAATAGTAAGAAAACAAATCAATTAAAAACCAGCAACAGACAAACAGATACTTCACTAAAGAAGACATATGGATGACAAATAAGCACATGAAAATATGTCCAACATCTTTAACCATTAGGGAAATGCAAATCAAAATCACAATGAGATATCGCTACATACCTAGTAGAGTGGTCAAAATGAAAACATACTGACAATGCCAAGTGCTGGGAAGTATACAGAGCAGCAGGAACTCTCAGACAGAGCTGATGAGAATGCAAAATAGTAAAGCCATGATGACACTTCCATATAAAGTTAAATAGGTTGATCATATGACCCAGCAATGCCACTTCTAGGCATTTACCCCAGAGAAATGAAAATGTGTTCATAAAAAACTGTACACAAATATTTATAGCAGCTCTATTCTCAATTATCTAAAACAACCCAAATATCTTCCAACAAATGAATGCATAAACTGTGGTGCATGCATACAATGGAAAACCACTCAGCAGTAAAAAGGAGAAAGCAAATAATACATGCAACATCTTGGATGCATCTTAAAAGCACTACGCAGGGCCGGGCGCTGTGGCTCAAGCCTGTAATCCCAGCACTTTGGAAGGCCGAGGCGGGTGGATCACGAGGTCAACAGATCGAGACCAACTTGGTCAACATGGTGAAACCCCGTCTCTACTAAAATTACAAAAAATTAGCTGGGCACGGTGGTGTGTGCCTGTAATCCCAGCTACTCAGGAGGCTGAGGCAGGAGAACTGCCTGAACCCAGGAGGCGGAGGTTGCGGTGAGCCGAGATCGCGCCATTGCACTCCAGCCTGGGTAGCAAAAGCGAAACTCCGTCTCAAAAAAAAAAAAAAAAAGCACTATGCAGAATGAAGGAAGTCAGTGTCAAAAGGTTACGCAGTGGCTCACCCCTGTAATCCCAACACTTTGGGAGGCCGAGGTGGGTGGATCATGAGGTCAAGAGATCAAGACCATCCTGGCCAACATGGTGAAACCCTGTCTCTACTAAAAATATAAAAATTAGCTGACCGTGGTGGCATGTGCCTGTAGTTCCAGCTACTCAGGAGGCTGAGGCAGGAGAATTGATTCAACCCAGGAGGTGAAGGTTGCAGTGAGCTGAGATCACGCCACTGCACTCCAGCCTGGGCAACAGAGCAAGACTCCCTCTCAAAAAAAAAAAAAAGGTTATGCATTGTATGATCCATTTATGTAACATTCTCTAAAAAACAAAACTATAATGATAGAGAACTGATCACCCAAGGATATCGGTGAGTGGAGGATGTGACAACAAATGAGTAGCCGGAGGGAATTTTTCTGGAGTGATGGAATTATTCTGCATCCTGATTGTGGTAGTGTTACCGAGAAATCAATGGTCATGCTGCCTGAGTACATAGAGGTCAATACCATGCCACTAGCTTTTGAGTAAAAATCCTTTATTTGGCAAGGAGACAGGAGGAAATGCCCCAATGTCTCCCCAAGCTGGGTTTGGGTCAGGTTTCATAAGCATAGGGTAATGAGGTGTGATATGATTGGATCTTGCAATGAAGTGATGCTGGGAGGCATGATCTGACTGGATGCTGCTACTGACCATGGAGCAATGCCGGAGCTCGATCTGATTGGATCCTGCATCCTGCCAAGCAATGTCTGCTTCTTGATTCAGTCTCTACTCCTCAGTCCAGGCACTTAGGTTCCCCCTGTGATTGTGGACTTAGTTCATTTGGGCATGCTCAGGTTACATGATCTTCATCCTGGGGATCTATGGCAAATGAAAAGCTACTCACAACATTGTTGCATAAAAGTTGAGCCAGTGTCTGAGTGCAGTGGCTCATGCCTGTAATCCCAGCACTTTGGGAGGCCGAGGCAGGTGGATCAACTGAGGTCAGGAGTTTGAGCCTAGCCAACGTGGCAAAATCCCATCTCTACTAAAAATACACACACACACACACACAAAATTAGCTGGGCGTGGTGGCAGGCTCCTATAATCCCAGTTGCTCTAGAGGCTGAGGCAAGAGAATCACTTGAACCCAGGAGTCGGAGGTTGCAGTGAGCCAAGATTGCACCACTGCACCCCAGCCTGGGTGACAGAGTGGGATTCTGTCTCAAAAAAAAAGTTGAACCAGATTGATGTGGTGTGGTTACATGAATCCATACTATATTAAACTTCATACCACTGTGCACCAAAAAAACATTGATTTTACTGTATGATAATTTAAAAAAATAAAATTAACAAAAATGTGGTCATTGATACAAATATTGATATCATTGAGTGCTTATTGTATGAATAACAGTTGTCATTGATTGTTGTCTACTTGTTTTATATATTCCTAGCTTTTACTTCTCCCACCCTGCTAAACCTCCCACCAAGCTCATGCCAACTCTCTCTTGCTGTTGGCCTGCTAAAACTTCATTCAGTGCTATAGTAAATCTAGGAATATTTTGTTCGGAAAATTGGTTCAGCAAAGGATTGCTAAAAATACTGTGAAGATTGCAGTTAATTTACCCAAGTTCATAATGATGACAGTGATGACAACAATGCAGATTATGATCATAGCAAAAGTTTCTCTGAAACTTTGAAGTGTTTTCTAAATGGTTCATATGTGTAGGACGAGTTATTAACAGTAACTTCTTCCTGGCATGAAAGTCAGTAAGTCATGGCTCAAAATGGGGTGAGGACTTCCTGAGGGGTGCTTTTAGTGACACATCAGTGTAATTTTAACGTGTGACTTTAGAGGACTGAAGAATTCTTTTTGTTTCCTGGGAGGACTCTTGATGGGTCTGCATGGCAGAGTGGAATTGTCGAAATAACCCTAAGGCTTGATTCATCTCCTTTTCGCTTACTTCCTGATCAAGCCCACTCTTCATCAGTGGCTGACTTGCTTCTGAAAACTGAGCAATCCTGTCTACCAGGTACCTGCCAGATGGCAGATGATTTGCCTTGGTTGAGCGATGGAACATGAAGGCTGGCATGGGGCCTCCTGGGGCACCCCATGAGTCAAATGTAGCCAATTAACTTTTTCCCCTTTGGATGGTCCCATTATTTTTCTCGAAACCACGTCCACCTCATCTACCTACCAACCACAGAACCGCTCTGAGTTCGGAGTTTCTACACAGGGTAACAATTCTCTGGTTGAATTCAGAAGTCCACAAACCCTATTTATGCATTCACTGGAAGTCCACCCACAGTTTTTAAGGAAAGTTCACCAAGGATAGTAAGTGTGACTTTGTGGGTACAGAGATGGCTGTGGGTGTCCCACTTGATGGGATTTTCCATGGCAGATACCTGAAATGCTTTCTCAGTGTTTTCTCCAAAGACAGTGTTCAACAACAATGGTTATTCAAATTAACAGAATTTAAACAACACTGAGTTACTATTATTTTTATTTGTCGAGTTGGCAAGGCATAAGAAATGACCTTGGCATGCCCTCACTCTGCAAGTACACAGCTTGACTGGACCCAGAGCCCCAGGGCCAGGCAATGCCCTCTTCCTGCACACATATCCTTATGTTTTAACTTACTATTGTCTATTTACTATTATTTAACAAAGTTTACTGTTATTCTATTATAAAAGCAATGTGTGCCTGGTATAGAAAAATATATAAAACACCAAAATATGTAATCAAGCAAAAGTATTTCCTGTAATCTCAACACTCCTAGAAACTGCCGTCAAGATGTTGATGACATTCCTAACAGTGTTTTTTGTAAGCAGTATTTGTTCCTACTTTGAAGTAGAGTTAGGATGACATAAATATAGTCTTTTATGGCTTACTTTTATTTCAGAGCCTCTTATCAGGCATAGCCTGTGTGTACCTATGTTTTCATTTAAATAGGGAAGTACTCAACAATTCTTTTCCCAAATGATAATTTTAATGTCTCATCACTAAAAATTCATTCCACCTACATCTGCCCCACTGCCAGGTTCAATTCCCTGTTTTGTTAAAACTTTTGTGTGCGCATTCTCTCTGTTCTTTGCCATAGGGAATTCCAGGGAGAGGGGAAAATCAACATTTATGTGGGGTTTTCACTTCTGGTTAAGAGCTTTATGGCTAACAAACCTCTCTCCTATAAAGGTCGTCTTGGGATCAAATTCTGTGTTTCTTACAGAGCTTCAGATGTGTCCATGCAACACCCTGGCATCCTTCCAACAACTTCCCAACACAGAGAGAAGATACACATCTGCTTCTAGTGTTACCATTCTTATTAATGCCTAATTTCTTCGCTGGAATAACACCACCTGCCACAGCTTAGAGTTAAAGCCTTCCTCAATGTTTCTTGTAGTACCCAAGAAAAACAAACACCCATTTGCTACAATCTTTCAAATCTGCTTCCTGAGAAATAATGACCACAGAGGACTCCAGCTGCTTCACCGGCTCTGAAATGACATAAACTTTAAAAATCTCCTTCAGACCTGTGCTTCAGAATTAGGAAAGAATGTGAAACTTTACTGCACACCCAAAGACAATGCAGAAAAATACTAAGTGTTGTGAATTTACAAACAGGGTAAGGGATCATCAAGGGTCAACCTAAGTGCTCTCCTTCAGGGAAGGCTCCCTGGAAGAGCTAATATCTGAGCAGAGGCAGGAGGAATGAGCAGGAGTTAACCAGGCTGGGGTGGAGGCAAAGAGTGGGAACATCTTGGCAAGTGTGTATGACATGATCAAAGTCATTGAAGCAAGAAGAGGGGAAGGAGAGGTGCAGAGGGAGAACAGCGAGACCGGAAACCAGGGAAACACATCTCTGAGAAAAAAACCCCAACCAGTCTAAAATGAGTGTAACTATTGAGGTGGGATTCACTGATGTGGGATTGTTGCTGCTTGCTACAATTTGCACAATATTAAAATCCCAATATGTAAACTAAGATATAAACAAATGTTTTTAAAGCAATTTTCACTCTTGAAATTTCCTTCTTTCCACATTTCCTCCTCAATAAGAACCTGGTTCCAAATAGTTTCCATCCTTTTTTGATGTAGAGTTTTATGCAAGTTTAGATTATTAGCAATGGTCTCACCCAACTGTAGGAGATAACCTGCTTATATTTGAATTAAGATATGAGTGTTTGTATACGTATGAGCGTGTGTATGTGTAAGCTGACACAGTAGAGATGCTGGCTAATAGCAGTGCTGTACCACCTGTGTGCCCAGCACTGTGTGGGGCCCTAGGGAAATGGAGAGGAATCAGCCACAGCTGCCCTCCTAGAGTGACTCACAGTTTGTACTAGTCAATGTTCTCCAGAAAAACAGAACCAATAAGATCGGAGTGTGTGTGTGTGTGTGTGTGTACATATACACACATAAATATATATACAGAGAGAAAGAGAGAGAGAGAGTCAGAGACACAGAGAGAGACTGAGTTACTTTAAGGAATTTGTTCATGCAATTATGAAGGCTGGTAAATCCAAAGTCTGCAGGGTTGGCCTGAAGGCTGGAGCCCCAAGGAAGAGTTGATGTTGCAGCTTGAGTCCAAAGATGATCTGATTGCATGTAACAGAAACCAACTCAATTAGCTTGAATAAAAGGGGGAAATGAATTATGAGGACACCACGATGCCTTCCCTTCCATGATCAGTGGGTGATATGTTTTGGCTCTGTGTCCCCACCCAAATCTCATCTTGAGTTGTAATCCCCATGCATCAAGGGAGGGAGGTGATTAGATCACGGCAGCAGTTTCCCTCATGCTGTTCTCGTGATAGCGAGTGACTTCACCTGAGATCTGATGGTGCTTTTATAAGTGCTTGACAGTTTTTCCCTCACGTCTCTCTCACTTGCTGCCATGTAAGACATGCCTGCTTCCCTTTCTGCCATAACTGTACATTTCCTGAGGCCTCTCCAGCCATGGGGAACTATGAGTCAATTAAACCTCTTTTATTTATAAACTACCCAGTCTCAGTCAGTTCTTTATAGCAGTGTGAAAAACAGACTAATACAGAGGGTAAGGAAGTTCTTAGGTCTTGGCAAAGCGCTGAGAGTTCATTAGGACTCTGGCCCCATCTCTTGTTCTTGCTTCTCTTTCTCTTTCCTCTGCTCTCAGCTTTTCTCAATATAGCTTTATCTTTCTTCAGTAGCTCAGGCTAAAAATCTTGGTGTCATTCTTAATTCTTCTCTTTTTCTCACACTCCTCATCAATCAATCAGCAAGACCTATCAGTCTGACCTTCAAAATATTTCTGAGTCCAAATACTTCATACTGTCATTGTCAATACTAAGCCATTATCGTCTCCTATGTGGAGTACTGCAATAGCCTTCTGGGCCCCTGGGCCTGGAGCTTGTTTACTGCCCACGTGATTAATCCTCAGAAACTTCAGTGAATAATCAGATAGTATAACAACATTTCAGGTAAGGAATTCAAAAAGCAAAATAAGTGGCTAGCCTAAGATAACACAGCTTGAAGAAATTAAAATTGATAACTAAACCAATTAATCATAGATTATAGATCCTAGGTTTTTATCTTAAATTCCAGTGGGTTTACAAACTTACTTTAGAATTTGGAATCTGTTTCCAAACAATATCTTAATATAATTCCAATACATTCATTAGGTGTGAACAGAGTTGCTGTGGTTGAAGGGTGGGATTGGCCTCCAGGACATGATGGCTCTATGTGATAGAGTATAAAAGTCAGCGTCCTGCATTGCACTTTGGCATTGAAGGATGAATGAATGACCAGTGAGAACATGGCTTCCTCTCATCGTAAGTGGAGGCCATATGATGTGCGTTCTTTATTTCAACAAGTTTTATCACAGTTCAATCCCAGTTGCTTCTGCACACTGAAGTTGAACTCATTTCTCCCGTTATTTTTACTCCCATTTAGGAAAGGGGAGAATCTTGCATCTTGACAGATCGCTACCTGGTAGGTCACTTTGTGAGATTCTTACCTGGGTTTACTAGAGAACACAGACAAGATGTCTATGGAAATCTAAAGTTGTCCTTTTATTCAGCCATTCTTTACAATCCTCTAAAGGGATGCTTTAGCCAGGAGGCATAGTGAGGAACAGAAAGGCCATGGGCAAGGGTCACGGGCCGGCCACTGATGTGGCGCTTCTGTGCCTCATCTCCAGTGACTAATTAACAAGCCAAGTTGCAGTAGAGTGTGTGTGGCTTTCTGTCACATTGCCATGTGAGTGGCATCTCAACAGAATAATGTTAAAGAGTAAACTTAAAAAAAACTTTTTTCTCTTGTTATTACTTTTAAGTTTCAGGCTTAAAATTTAATCTCTGCTAATTCCTGGAGAAGAAAAACCAAGTGGTTTCCACAGTCCCAGCTCCTGTCAACACTAACCACGTTCCCTCCTCCACCACACACACATCTTGGGGTATAAGGAGGTGACCATGTATAAAACCGAACAGCCGGCCAGGCGCGGTGGCTCACACCTGTAATCCCAGCACTTTGGGCTGCCAAAGTGGGCAGATCACGAGGTCAGAAGATCAAGACCATCCCGTCTAACACAGTGAAACCCTGTCTCTACTAAAAATAGAAAAAATTACCCGAGCATAGTAGCACACACCTGTAGTCTCAGCCACTCGGAAGGCCGAGGCAGGAGAATCGCTTCAACCCAGGAGGCGGAGGTTGCGGTGAACCGAGATTGTGCCACTGCACTCCAACCTAGATGACAGAGCACTCTGTCTATTAAAAAAAAGCGAAAACAAAAAAACAAACAGCCCACATTTTAGGAAATATACCAGTGCCAGTGTGTTTTATATCTGTGACTACTGGCAGTCACAGGGGCTAAAGGGTGGCTATTGCAGCATTAGACAGGAAGGCAATAGCTTCATGGAGTGTCTAACCACTTCTAACAATTGTGCAAAGTCAAATCATTTGTTGATATGACCTATTTGATTTTTTTGTTTTGTTTTGTTTTGAGATGGGGGCTCACTCTGTTGCCCAGTCTGGAGCACAGTGGAGCAGTCTCAGCTCACTGCAACCTTAGTCTTCCAGATTCAAGCAATTCTCCTGTCTCAGCCTCCCAAGTAGCTGTGATAACAGGTGCACACCACCACATCCAGGTAATTTTTTTGTGTTTTTAGTAGAGACGGGGTTTCACCTTGTTGGCCAGGCTGGTCTTGAACTCTGACCTCAGGTGATCTGCCTGCCTCAGTCTCCCAAAGTGCTGGGATTACAGGCGTGAGCCACTGCACCCAGTCAACCTATTTGATTTTTTCCAGAACTTTAAACTTTTATTTCTATGTCTTATCATTCATAATTTCTATCTTTGCTCAGTTTGTAGTAGGTAATTTGATCATATCAGTCTTCCAGTTCTCTAATTCCTCCTTCAGGGACAAATATAGTCTAGTTTTTAAAAGCATTTACTGTGGGATTACACCCACAACAGTAATGATTAACTACTGTCTACTCTAACAAAATAAAGCATAGACAAGTCTCTACTAAACATTCGATTCATTTCAAAACAAAAAAAACTTTTTTGAGGTAATCAAATGAAGTAGATAACAATATAACAATCAAATGAAATGAATTAAAATAATTATGCTGTACTTTTTTTCCCCTCTTTTTGGGAGACTAGTCAATGCTAGCAAAGATGTGTGTGAAACAGATATTTTCATATATTTCAAGTGTCAATACAAATTAGAACAATAATTTTAAGAAATATATTAAGAAACTTTCTTCAGTAGTTAAAGATTATGAAACTTATTTAACAAAGATAATGCTTTGAAAATAACTTTACTTTTTTTTTTTTTTTTTGAGACAGAATCTCGCTTTGTCTCCCAGGCTGGAGTGCAATCTTGGCTCACTGCAACCTCTGCCTCCTGGGTTCAAGAGATTCTCCTGCCTCAGCCTCCTGAGTAGCTGGGATTACAGGCACCTGGCCACCATGCCTGGACTAGCTTTTTTTTTTTTTTTTGTATTTTTAGTAGAGACAGGGTTTTACCACATTGGACAGGCTGGTCTCATACTCCTGACCTCTGGTGATCCACCCACTTCAGCCTCCCAAAGTGCTGGGATTACAGTTGTCAGCCACTGTGCCCATCCTGGATATAACATTAAATTTTAAAACAAAGTACAAATTATATGTTCAGTATTAATTATTACCATGTAACATAAATGGAATAAATTGTGAACAGTATTTGGTTTGGGGTGGTAGAATTATAGGGTAATAGTTTTCTTTCTGCTTTTCTTATTTTAAAATAACACATTTCATTGTACTGCATTTTTATGAAGGTAAAATTTACATAACATAGAATTAACATTTCTAAAGTGTACGATTCAGTGACATTACGCACTTCCACAATGTTATACAACCATTACCTCTATGTTGTTCTAAAACATTTGATCACTCTAAAAGGAAGTCTCTCCATACTTCCATATCCATTAGGAAGTCTCCCCATACTTCCTCCTCTCCAATCCCTGGCAAACACTAATTTGTTTTCTGTTTGTACTGATTTACCTATTATGAATATTTTATGTAAATGGAATAACAGGATATGTGACTTTTTGTGTCCAGCTTGTATGTTTCCAACTTCCACCCATGTAGTAGTAGGTATCAGCACTTCATTCCTTTTTACAGCCAAATACTATTTCATTGTATACTACACCACATTTTATTTATCCTGTCATCTATCCAGGGACATATAGTTTGTTTCCAACCTTTTGGCTATGGGAAGTAAATAGTGCTGCTATGAACATTCACATACAAGTTTTTGTTTGACACCTATTTTCACTTCTTTTGGGAATATACCTAGGAGTGTTTGTACAGAACTAGGGCCAGTCGCTCAGTGAAGGCATATTTATTAATTTTTCTCTCTCAATTTGTATGCAGCATCTTGGATGTGATGGAAAGCAGAACCACATAGATTTATCATCAGCACAGTCCCAAGTGAAAGTGACAGGAAGCGAGTGAGCACTGGTGAGCTGCCGCGGTTGTCCTAAGGAGTAGGCACCCTGGTCTAGTGTCACTGAAGTGCAGTCCAGGATGCATCCTGTGAACAATGTAGTACCAATCAGTGGACTGGTATTTTGAGGAGCGTGGCTTAGGGCTGGTAAGGTGCTAAGCACTGATAAGAACCTGAGGAGGTTTTGTAATAAGACTAATGGAGATCCAAGAATCCTTAAATTAGGGTTAAGGTAAGAGGGGTTCTTGTAGGTCTGTAGGGACCCAACAGTACACTTCTATTAACCTTGTATGGCAGCCTCAGGCCACATCTGGAGGTGGGAAGGAACAAGAAGCATCTGTACACCCCTGTTTCCTGGCAGCCCTTCTCCTCTCACCATTTATGACTCAAAGCTGGCTTGATGGATTGATGGTTACCCAGGCAACAGATGTTGTATGGCTCTCATCAGGGATTCTGTTTTGTGTGTGACAACTTAAGAACACTGGGCTTTGCAATGCTTTTCTGGAACAATTGGGGCTCTCATCTGGAATTTGCTTCCAGTTTCATCACAGAGAGCTGATCTCAATGTTATGGGTATGGCCTGAATGCACCTCTTACTTCTTTTGTTTCCTGCAGAAAGAGTAAAATCATAAACACAGATTATAAATGGAGAAAACAACCCCCTTGATAACATGGATAGGAATTTATTTACATATTATTTTTTGAATGTCATGTGTTTAAACCCATAGGAGTTCCTGCAAGAATATTACAAAGATATTGCAGCCAGGACCCCCCATGAAAAATATTACCTCAGATATTCCTAATGGGATATGGAGATTAATCCCAAATAGGCATCAAACATCAGCCAAGTGCTCAAAAACTGTAGAGGCAGAAAATGTAGGTTTTTCATCAAAGTTCTGACTGGATCAAAGTGATGTTCCAGGTTGGTTCAGCCTAATATAAACATTTCAACCAAAGGTGAGTAGCCGTTAATACTTCTGCAAAACCATAGTAAAAGTGCTTTAATTAAATAGAAGAGCAAAGCAAGTAGCTGATGTGAATCTATTCTTACATATTCAATGCAAAGCCCAAGTTTGAGCCCTTCTTACCAAGCTTTCGGTGCCATTCTAGAATCTGGATTTGAGTTAGTCATCAAGTGTTTTCTGGTAGCTAATACTGGAATTTCAACATCAAAGAAAGGCACCTTAACCTTGGACTCAGGTCCTGTTCCTTAGGTAAGCATTAGCCTCAACATTTGAGTGATAGAATTTTCAGGGGTAACGTTCTTCCCTGTGCAGCAACTGAGAACTTGAAAAAAGGTGTCCTTCCTGAACCTTTGGCTGTGTGAGTTTCCTTTAGAACTTCTGTGGACCTTCCAGATTCATCTAGTTATTCCATTTGGCAAATAGGTTTCAAAACTGATCCAGAGAGATCGTGCACGAGTGAATTGAGAAGGAGTCTAAGTCTATTTCGGGACTCAGCAGGAGACTGCACCACGTGCTGCCACAGGCCTGGGAGAGAATTTCTACACTTGCCATTTCTGTTTGGCTATGAGTCTACAGTTGTTTCCCATTACTGGGGCTGTTTCCCTGGCCCGAGATCCTGTGTTCCCACCCATTGTCCCAGGCCTGCCTAGTTTCTCAGCAGTGGGATGAAGTGGAAGGGATTTTGGTTCAAACTGCCCTAGATTCAAACCCTACCTCTGCTGCTTATTAGCAGTGTGTGTCTTTGGTGAGAGAACGAATTGAAATAACATAAGTAAAATATACGGGAGCAGACCTAGGCGTGGTAGGTGCTCAATGAATGATACTCTTTTTTTATAACTCAAGTTGAGCTAGTTTTTGGAAGCTATTTCTGGCTCTCTTAGTTCTCATGGCCTCCCACACAACCTCTCCTGTGGACTTATCCCACTTGACTGTGATCGCCATTTTCATCTCTCTCCCCCACTCGTCTGCGCCATTTCTTGTTTGTCTCCCTGTATCTCTAGCAACTAACACTTTGACACATATTAATTGTTCAAGGAATGTGGCTTGTTGACAGCTTGCTCCTAAACTACTAGTTCTTACCTATCTGCCTTAAGAGTTTAGATATTATGGCTTGAGTGATGAAAAACATCAGTTCATAAGGCTTCCGTCAGCAGTGTCAAGGGCAAAGTCAGCCCCAGCGGCAGCCGCTCTTCCCAATAGAAATGAGCCAGCAGCACAGAATGTGAAGAGAGCCCCAGTCGTTTCCAGACCATCAAACTACAAAAGAGCTCTTCCAAACCACCATACGGCCAGAGAAGCCAGATGCATCCACTGACAAGCATCGTGGTGACACACTGAGCCAGGCTGCTCACTGACTCACTGGTGGTCAGGAGATGATAAGACTTTTGATGCTGCTGGAATCAGGATCCTAATGGGGTTTAGGGAATGATGCATCTACCCAGCTGCTCTTAGAATCCTTGATTAAGTTCTTAACCCTTCTAAATTAGACCTCTGGGGCCTTAAGCTTGGCATTGGGTGACCTTATAAAGAAAGCCAAGAAATGGTTTCTATGCTAGACCTCAGTGTGGAAAAATTAAGTAGAAAATTTCTTAATATATTTTCTGTTGGTTCAATGCTGCGTGCACCCCTATGGTTTTTTTTTGTTGTTGTTCTGCTTTAGTGCAGAGGGGGTCTTTTAACATAAAATAGGTGCCTATTTTTCTATGAGAGATGATTGGTTTTAGCATGAAAGAGATTGGCTTATGTGGTGGGCATTCTACCTAAAGAATTTGAAAACACAGGCAAATGGGACCCCAGTCAGGGAACTGTGGAGGGCCCTGAGAGGTGGCACTTACCAGCTCCGCCCCAGGGCAATGACAGAGTGAGGCTGGGACCTTGGAGAGATGAGTGTTGAGGAGGTGAGACGACTCCAGGAGGCCACAGGGAAGTGGCTTCTGTGTGCCACATTATACTGAATCAGTGCTGCCGGACACGGTGTCACACCTGTAATCCCAGCAATTTGGGAGGCTGAGGTGGGTGGATCACAAGGCCAGGAGTTCAAGACCAGCCTGGTCAACACGGTGAAGCCTCATCTCTACTAAAAATACAAAAATTAGCTGGGCATAGTGGCGTATGCCTGTAATCCCAGCCATTTGAGAGGCTGAGGCAGGAGAATCGCTTGAACCCGGAAGGCAGAGGTTGCAGTGGTCTGAGATCGCACCACTGCACTCTGGACTGGGTGACAGAGCAAGACTCTGTCTCAAAAAAAAAAAAAAAAAAAAAAAATAGTGCTTGCTGAAAAGTGGCCCAAAGGGAAGGTGAAAGGTGAAGACAAATTTATGTATTATATGCATGTAAAATATATAATAATATATATAGTATATACTAGAAATATATTAGAGGCCACATGTGTTTCTGATAAGCCGTAGCTAAGAAAAGGAAAAAGGAAGCTCCTGATCACTAACATGCCTGGAGAACTCTCCCGTTCTCGTATCCATGCCATAACAATAACTTTTACTACAAGTCAGGCATTGTTCAATGCTTCACATGTTTTAATCACTAATATTCTGTCGGTATTATTATTATATTGTTTGTAACCGAGAGGAACTGAGGCACTGAGAAATAAAGTAGCTTAACCAAGTCACATAAGCTCATGTGGCAGAGCTGGAATTGTGGGTGTAGGCCTTCGGAGTCTAGGGCCTGCGCCCCTTATCGTTAGGCCATACAGCCTGTCCTCGGCCATCGAGAACCTCTTCCACACACCTCCTTTAGTCCTGACCTGCCTCCTGCTTCCCATGGCTGCTCCCCTCCGTGATCTCAAACTGTGCAAAGGGGCTGTGCAATGGCTCTCCTGTTACTTGGAGTATGTATTATTCACTTCTGGGCTAGTCTGAGATATTTAGGAGCATGAACCTCATTTCTTAATCATTTTTTAATTCCCTGCTATACCATTTGATAAAAAGCACAAAGCTAGTACTGACAAATGTTTGACAGATGAAATGAATAAGTAAATAAACTTAGGAATACAGGAAAAAATAGGTCATATGTGCATCATCGGACCTAGTAATAACAGCCATTAATATTTATTGATAGCTTGCGATGTTCCAGGCAGTATGCTGAGGACTTTGCATGCATTATCCATTATTTGGTCATTAGCACGACCCTCTGGGCAGGTTCTGCTTCTAACCCCAAGGCTTCAATAGATGGACTTACTCAAGTTCGCATAGCTAGTGATCTGCAAAGCTAGGATCCGATCTCATATCTGTCTGACACCAAAACCTATCATCTGAATCTCCACAACCTTTTACTGTGTTCAGATCCCTGCCCTGATAGTCTAACCTTGTATACTTGGTCATGAGAATCTAGCAGAGGCTTTCAAAGCTGCATCTTTAAAGACCCACCATCTTTGCTGTGGATCTCCCTAAAACAATGCTTCATGTGGTTGTCTTGAAAATCCCTGTTTTGCTTATTGGTATTAAACCTAGCTACTAGTCATCACATTGCTATTACCACTGCCTACTTTGTAATGGACCCTTGCTATGTACAGGGCTAGGTTATCTTAGTGTTTTAATGCATTTAGTTCTGTCAACAGCCATATGAGGAAAGTATTTTGTTTATTTATTTATTTATTTATTGAGATGGAGCCTTGCTCTGTCACCAGGCTGGAGTGCAGTGGTGCGATCTCAGCTCACTGCAACCTCCAACTCCCTGGTTCAAGTGATTCTCCTGTCTCAGCCTCCCAAATAGCTGGGATTACAGGCATGCATCATCATGCTTGGCTAATTTTTTTGTATTAATAGTAGAAATAAGGTTTCCCATATTGGGCAGGATGGTCTTGATCTCCTGACCTCGTGCTCCGCCCACCTTGAACTCCCAAAGTGCTGGGATTACGGTGTGAGCCACCGCACCGGCCTGAAAGTACTTTTATTAAACTCATTTTATGAATGAGGACATTGAGGCCCAGAGAGTCAAATCAACTTGCCCAAGGCTCCACTATAAGGAAGGGACAGGCTGGTGTTTAGTTCCAAGCAGCCTGGTTGCCGAGCCTGCATTCTCAGCCGCTGTGCTAATCTGTCTCACCAGCAGGGTTGGGTCCTTTCACACGCCTCCTTGCAGTTGCAGTTCTTTAATTTGCTTGGGATCTTCAAAGGCCAAGGCCATGGACTTGATCTCTGATAGCACTAGTCTATGCCTTCATCCTGGCCAGATGGCCTACAAGTATGTCATAGATCTAGGCCCTTGGTTGCCAAGGAGACCAGGTGGGAGAGTGGGAATGAATTAGTGTCAGTCAACCAGTTCCATAGGGAAAACTGTGCAGCTGACAATAGGTCAGAACTAGCTTCCTCATATCATTAAAATACTCACTGAAAACATGTTAGTCAACAAATGTGCCTTACTTACATGGCCAAATGCTAAACCTGTCCCCGGCTGGCTTTACATGCACAGAATGTTGGCTCTCACATCCATGATTTGTTGAAAAGGTCAAATTCCACTCTGGCTGTTTCATCAGAAGGGTAAATACTGTGTGTTTAGATATTTGATGTGCATAGACCAAGAGCATTTTCCAGTGAAAGCTTCAGAGGTTTATGGGCAGAGCTAGAGTCACAAGGTATATTAGAGCTGCCAGGGCCTTTAGGGAATCAAAGTCCATGCCTGGAAATCCCTGTTTTACAGATAAAGGTGGTCAGATTGCCCCTGCATTCATGCAGCTAGTGATGACAGAACCAGGACTAAACCTCCCATCTGCCATGAACTGGCTGACGGAGATGGTCAAATTATGTTATCAAAACTCTTTAGAGATGTATTTGGCTTCATTGGCAAGGCTTGGGAATTGAAAATGGATATTTCATCATTTGAGAGGATGTGCTATTAGGGCATTCACATCTCTCTATAGTCAAACTAAAATTAAAGATAGTTGACTTTCTGGCCAATTTGATCAATCAAGGTAGTCAACGGAAAGTTATTTCCTCAAATACCCAGGTCCTATATTTGAATTAACTCTTTGTATGTTAATTCTATGTAACTACCCTATGTATTTCACTGTGTTTCTATTGATAAAATCATACTGAAGTCTTTTGTAAAAATCTTGACTAATAAGAAAATTGTCATACTATCTAATAGATCATATAAATCCTGTGCCTCTCACAATTTTTGCATGAAAAACAAGTCTGCACTTCAAAAATAATTTGTCCTATGGGGTTCCAGAAGATGATGAAAACTTCTGGAACAAGACAGGAATGATGGTGGCACAACATCACGACTGTACTTAATGGCACCAAATTGTATACTTTAAAATGAATAAAATGGTAAATTTTATGTGTATTACTCCACAATAAAACAATTTATAAAGAAGCCTAATTATTGAGAATAGAAAAAAATCAGCTCAGTGGCAAATAATATATTTTATTGATTTATCCAATAAATATATATGGGGTACCTGCTATGAGTCAATACTTATTTGAAAAATGTTTGAAAATCCCCTCACTTGCTAACTATAAGGTGTTATGAAAATACGTTTGTGGGTAACTGTGAGTGCACTTGTGGGGCAGGCGCTGTAATTTACCCTTCACTCGTGCGGATCACTCTTTACTCTTCTCCACCTGGCTTTGTGTTTCGGCAATCTCTCCTGAATGGACTGCAGCAACAGGTTCCCTTACCACCTGGCCTCCTGTCTGTTAGGTTTGGCCAATGGTGGGGTGGCAGGGGGTGGAGGAATGCCAGGAGAAGAAGAGGGAGATGGAGAGGGAGGAGGGTGAGGTTTGCTTACTTATTTCTTCAACTCCCTTTCTGCTGGTTCATTGTAAATTGGTAGATGGCTACCGAAGGGCCCCTGTCCCAGAAATCTGAAAGTATGCAAAATAGAACTATGTTTCAAGACCTTCTACTTAAGGTTGCGTCTAAGTTTTCTTTTTCTTTTTTTTGCACTATGACTCATGGCTTAAAAGATGACCACATCTCCAAATGGGTTAACATTTTCTAAAAACTCCCATTATTTTAGAAAAAAATGGAGTTCCTATTAACAGAGTTTTGAATTATTCAATATCTTTTATTATAAAACAGGAAAGCACTATTTCAACTAGGGAACGCTGATTGCTTAAAACTACAATCTTTTGAATAAACCTATATTAGTTTAATGAAGTTTTCCTGTGATTAGTATAATCTACTGCAATTGTATTGAACCCCCAAATTATGGGTATTATACACACAAAATACAGCACTGGTTAAAGGCAATTAGTTTAATCACTTTCCTGATGGGAAATGAGACAGGGGCACCACAGAGAACAGGGCTGCCCATTAGCACGTGATGTGAAGAGGCCAGCCCTACTTTCTGGTTCTCGCAGGACACAGCCTTACTCTCTCACACCTGCTGCTGCCCTCGCCTCCTACAGCATATGGCATTTTACAAAATAACACTCTATGTAGTGGTGGCTTTTTTCTGTTAATCAATATCCTCAAGCCATGTAATTTAGGCCTTCCTCATCACCCACCTGGACAATTGCCACCATGCTGCCTTGTAAGCTCACGCAGGGTGCTCACCGCCCAGGGTGCCTGGCCAGAGGGGGAGCTTAAATCCAGCCTGACTCTGCTCATGCCTGTTCGGTGCTTCTACCCAGAAGAGGTACCTTTTTCTAACTTGCTCAAATGTGGTGGCAGCAGCCCTGTTGCCACCATCTCTTGACTGGTCTCTCTTCCTCTGGTCTTGCCCTCTTATTTATCCTCCTACTAGAAAAAAAACACACACACACACACACACAAAATGTGGCCATGCTGTGACCATGCTGCTCCTGCTTAAACCTTTCAATGGCTCCCCATTCTAGAGAGCAGAGTTTCTCAAACTTCTACATTCATGTGACTCACCTGCAGTGAAGGTAGGGTTGGATCGTGTTAAAACATGGATTCTAATTTAATAGTTCTCAGGTGGAGCCTGAGCCCTTGCAGTTCTAACTAGCTCCCAGGTGAGGCTGATGCTGCTCATCTGTGGAACATTTTGAGTAGCAAGGCTCTAGGGCAGCATGGTCCAAGGGAAGTCTCTATAAAGCTGTCTGTCCAGTACAGTGGCCACTACCTGTATGCAGCTACTGAGTACTTGTAATGCAGTTAGTGTAACTGAGGAACTGAATTTTAAATTCTATTTTATTTTATTTAGATTTAAACAGCCATAGGCAGCCAGTGGCTACTGTATTGGACAGTACAACAGAGCATAACATCCATACTCCTCACTGTGACTTACAAAGCCCTCTGCAGATCCTTTGCCTACTTCTTGTTCCTTGTTTTCTGCCCTTTCCTATCTCTCATTTTATGATACACCATAAAACTTCCATAAGTTTCCAAACAGGTTATGTGTTTTCAAGTCCCCACTTTGCAGGTGCTGTTCCCCTTGCTTGGAATCCCTTTCTCCACCTTTTGTGACCAATGATGCAACACCTTCTGATCCCATTCCAACCCTTCCTTTTCTAAGAATCCATCCCTGACTATGCCCTGCTAACAGCAACCATTTACCGGGTGTCTCCATGTAGTGTAACAGGGCCCTGCACACACCTTATTTCATTTGATCTGCACATTAAGTTTGGTATATGGAAACAAATGTCAAGTGGCTTGCCTAGGGTCACAGAACTAGAAAGTTGAAAATCATAAATTCATCCCTAGGTCTGCCTGATTCTGAAGCTCATTCTTTTTTCACCACATTGTGGTGCCCTCTGCTTGCACAGGACTGTGAGATACATAGCACTAATCATGTGATGGTGAAATTGTTTGTCTATGGTCTTTCCTATCCATGAAATCATAAGCTGCTAGAGGTCACAGGCTGGGTATTTTTTGTTTCTGTATTCCAGGGCCCTCCTACATCATTAGTGCTTGACCATTGTTGTTGAAATGTGTATGTTTCTTCTCTTCAACGCCATTGTAAAATCCTTGAGTATGACGACTGTGTTTTTTTTCACTGATGTGCTTGGTGCTCAGTAGGCCCCTGGTAAGTGCTGGAACAAATGAATGCAAAACTAAATGAGTATGCCGACTACGGACAACATTGGCAAGGATTTGGTTAGAAACTCAAGGGTAGGAATTCTTTCTTTCTCTTTTTTTTTTTTTTGAGACGGAGTTTCGCTCTTGTTACCCAGGCTGGAGTGCAATGGCGCGATCTCGGCTCACCGCAACCTCTGCCTCCTGGGTTCAGGCGATTCTCCTGCCTCAGCCTCCCGAGTAGCTGGGATTACAGGCACGTGCCACCATGCCCAGCTAATTTTTTGTATTTTTAGTAGAGACGGGGTTTCACCATGTTGACCAATATGGTCTCGATATCTTGACCTTGTGATCCACCCGCCTCGGCCTCCCAAAGTGCTGGGATTACAGGCTTGAGCCACCGCGCCCAGCCCTAGAAATTCTTTCTAAGCAACTTTAATGCAAGAGATAAATGGGTACCCAAATAATGCCAAGGAGGAAATAAGGGAAGAGCGTAGGGGAGTGTTTGAAAGGCTGAGTATGACAGAAAACTGGAATAACAAGAATTTGATGCATGCTTCCCTTCAAATCTGCTTAATCAGCATGGACAGTGTTCCCTGAATTAACATCTTGAAAAGTACATGTTATTGAGAAAGTAAAAAAATGGGAATGCTTATATGCTGACAGAAGGAGCCAGGAGTATAAATTGGCACGACCTTTATAAGGGAAATTTGGAATAGTATTCACATTCTTTAAAAACACGCATGTCCTTTATCCTATCAATCCTACTTGTGAGAATTTATCCTAAGATAATCATAGCTATGTACTGAATTTTATCAGCAAAGACATCATTTTAACATTATTTATAATGATTAGAAAGGAAAAAAAAACTTTTGAGCCCCTAGGAGATTAAATTATTTAAATCTATATGATTGAATACTATGTAGTCATTAAAGTGATACCAAATTTTATATATTGATATAGAACAATATTATATATATTTAAGATAGAAAAGCAGATTGCAACATGGAATATTTTATACTATTTCATTTCGGGGGAGGATGTTTGAGGGTGCTTGTATATACACAGATAAAACAAACACCTAAGTCTAAATACTTGAGTCTTTTTTTTTTTGAGGCTGAGTCTTGCTCTCTCGCCCAGGCTGGAGTGCAGTGGCATCATCTTGGCTCACTGCAACCTCTGTCTCCCAGGTTCAAGCAATTCTCCTGCCTCAGCCTCCCGAGTAGCTGGGATTATAGGCACATGCCACTGTGCACAGCTAATTTTTGCATTTTTTTTTTAGTAGAGATGGGTTTTCACCATGTTGACCAGTATGGTCTCAAACTCCTGACCTTGTGATCCAACGCCTCAGCCTCCCCAAGTGCTGGAATTACAGGCATAAGCCACTGAGCCCAGCCCACCTGAGTCTTTTAAAAATAATAATTTCAACTTTTATTTTAGATTCAGGGAGTACATATGCAAGTTTGTTACATGGGCATGTTGCATGGTGCTGAGGTTTGGGGTACAACTGATTCTGTCACCCAGGTAGTGAGCAGAGTGCCCAATAGTTTTGCAACCCTTTCTTCCCCACCTCCCCACTCTAGTAGTCCTTAGTGTCTGTTGTTTCTATCTTTATGTCTATGTTCACCCAGTGTTAGCTCCCACTTATAAGTGAGAATATGCAGTATTTGGTTTTCTGTTCTTGTGTTAATTTGCTTAGGATAATGACCTCTGGCTGTATCCATGTTGCTACACAGAACATTATTTCATTCTTTTTATGGTAGTATAGTATTCCAAGGTATATGTATACCACATTTTCTTTATCCAGTCCGCCCTTAATAGGCACCTAGATTGATGCCATGTCTTTGCTATTGTGACTATGGCTGTGATAAACATACCAGTGCATGTGTCTTTTTGGTAGAACAATTTATTTTCTTGTGGTTATATACTCAGTAATTGGATTGCTGTGTTGAATGGCAGTTCTGTTTTAAGTTCCTTGGGAAATCTCCAAACTGCTTTCTACAGTGACTGAGCTAATTTACATTTCCACTAACAGTGTACAAGTGTTCTCTTTTCTCTGCAGCCTCCCCAGCATCTGTTATTTCTTGACTTTTTAATAGTAGTCATTCTGACTGGTGTGAGATGCTATCTCACTGTGGTTTTGATTTGCATTTCCTAATGAGGAATGAGATTGAACATTTTTGCATATGTGTATTGGCTGCTTGTCTGTCTTCTTTTTAAGTGTCTGTTCATGTCTCTTGCCCACTTTTTAATAGAGTTTTTTGTTTTTTGCTTGCTGAATTAAGTTTCTAATAAATTTGGGATATTAGACCTTTGTTAAATGCATAGTTTGTGAATATTTTCTTCCATTTTGTAGGTTGTGTTTACCCTGGTGATTTTCTTTTGTTGTGCAGAAGCTCTTTAATTAGGTCCTACTTGTCCATTTTTGTTGTTGTTTTGTTGTTGTTGTTGCAATTGCCTTTGAGGACTTAGTCATACATTCTTTCCCAAGGCTGATGTCCAGAACGGTGTTTCCTGTGTTCTTCTAGGATCCTTACAGTTTGAACTCTTACATTTAAATCCTTAATCTATCTTATTTTTGTATATGGTGAAAAGTTGGGGTCCAGTTTCATCCTTCTGCATATGGCTAGCAAGCTATCCCAGCACCATTTATTGAACAGGGAATCCCCAAAAAGACTCTTAATAAGCTCTCTTCATGATAGGATTTCATTATTTTTCCCTTTATACTTTTAATCTGTATGTCCTACTTTTATGACCAGAAAAATACATTAAAAAATAAAGACATTAATATGTTCACTAGTTCCATTTTAGCCTGGTATCTAATTATCAGATATCTTCTTGAAGATCCAGGATATACCTCATAGGAAATCTATAGGTGGCCAACTGCTTAGAAATGTCTCCAGCTCCAGGAAGTCATGCTTTCCTGTCATCATTCAATGTCCTCATTTCTTTATTTTTAATATTCATTATTTTCCTGACTCTGTATTCAAACCTAGCCTAGCCTGGCACCATCTCACCTTTGTCCAGCCTTTATTCCATTGATATCCCCCTCAGGTGGGCGGGCCATCTGTGGTAGAAGTGAGCCTCTGGTGCCCAAAGGCTGGCCCAGGTGTATTTTTCACTCTCCTGTTTCCTTCTGTTTGCTATGCATTTTAATATGTAACTTTGTAATCTTTGTTGACACCCTCATCTCTTGCTCTTTTGTTTTTGAGATGCTGTTGTCATCTTCTTGCCCTTCTGCTGTCTCTTCCTTAGCCTCATAGTCAGCAAGGAGAGGGGGATCATGCACTTGGTCCGATGTGAATCATTCCACTCACCAGGAGCCTATGATTCTCAAATGAAAAGCAAACAAGAAATTAGAGCCTATTCTAGCAACTAGACATTATTAGCTCCATGAAAAAGTCCTTTTAAAAGAGAGAAACAAGCTAAGGATTAGCTCACTGGTTTGTTCCAATAAGCACAAGATAGGTTTTAGAAGCACAACATGAAATCTCTCAAGAAAATGTTACATCATCATCCTAAGGAATTTTTCAGCTTTGTGTAAGGAGAGAGTTCCAATAACAAAATTTAAAAATGATCTGGTTTGATTTTTTTTCACTCTGGGAAGACTGTAGATTAAGCTATCTGCTTGTATTTTTACAAGGTTTTTATAATAGATTCCACCTCCCTGATGTCTGTCTGTATTACAGAGCATGGCAAAGGGACATTCAGGATAGTAAAATATCATGGGTGTGAAGAGAGAGACCTATACATAGAAACTACTAAAAAGACTATAGGGGGTTGAGCATGGTGGCTCACACCTGTAATCCCAGCACTTTGGGAGGTCAAGATGGGAGGATTGCTTGAACCCAGGAGATTGAGAGCAGCCTGGGAAACATAGTGACACCCCATCTCTACAAAAATATTTTTTAATTAGTCTGGTGTGGTGGTGCACACCTATGTTCCCAGTTACCTAGGAGGCTGAGGTGGGAGAATCGCTTGAGCCCAAGAGGTTGAGGCTGCCATGAACCATGATGTGCCATTGCATTCCAGCATGGGTGGCAGAGCAAGACATTATCTCAAAAAATAAAAAATAAAGACCAAGGGAATGAGGCCAGCTCTGGAACACCACATCCATCAGTGGTCCCATCAACTGGAATAAATCAGCAAACACTCAGCAGGTTGGTAGGGGAAGCAAATGCTGAGAGCCAGGAAATGTACACCTGCCTGAAGAAGAAACTGTCTTCAACTAGTATGGCAAATGCACACAGGTCACACCTCCCACAGTGAGTGTATGCTGCTGACTCATTGGTCATCCAATAGCTATTGACTTCCCACCTCTCTAGTTCCATCTCTCTCCACATCCCTAGTGCCTCTACATTCCATCCAGGTCCATGAATGCACTCTAATACCATCTGCATCAGAGCCCGTGCTTACACCCCTCAAGCTGCTAGGAATGTTCCTTCCCTTCCTCTTTGCCTATTTAACTCCTGCTCATGCTTTAGAACCCAGGATATATCTATGTCTTTATCTGTGTCTATACCTATGTCTATGTCTATATCGAGCTTTATATTTAAATAGAGATGTGGATGTAGATATTCATAAACACAAACACATACATATACACACTCAATTTATTGTGTGGATGGCACAATAAATGGAGAGTGGGAGGGCACAGGCTTAAGAAATTACAAGGTCACTTTCTCAGGAAAGTCTTCTCTGAGCACCCTGCAGACCAGGTAAAGTGCCTGTAGAAGCCCTCTGGCATCATGTATCTCTCTATTGCATGGTAATCACAGTGTAATTAGAAATGTAAACTCATCAAGGGTAGGGATTCACTGTTGTGTCCCCAGTGCTAGAGCAGAGCTTGGCACAATAATGGATGTTTAATATTTATTTGTACATTTATTGGATTCACATCTGTCTTCCAAGCTAGAAGGTAAGTTATCTAGATATCGTGTTTCTGTTCATGGTTTGTCTCCAGCACACAGTACAGAGCCTGGCACATAGTATGCATTCAGCAAATGTTTATTAGGTGAATGACTAAACTCTATACCCTCTGCTGACACAATGACTGCAGCAGTGAACGAGGGCCAGTCGCTGACCTCATGAAGTTTGCATGAGGCATGTCTTTTAGTGGGAAGACAGATGAGGAAACCATAACCATTCAGTGTGAAAAGTGCTGTGAAGAGTGAGAGCAGAGTTCAAAGGAGACACACAGGGCTCCTTACACAGTATAGGGCTGAGGGAAGGAGAGAAGTTCATGTGGGGATTGGGGGATCATAAAATGCACTCTGGAGGGGGTGGCATCTAAGCAGAGAACAGGTGAAGGCAGGATGAAATATGGGCAGAATCATTCCTGGCCAAGGGAGCAGCACCAAAATCCAAAAAGAGAGTTGGAGAAAGACAGGCAGATACCCAAGGAGACAGATACATGGACACGAAGGACAGACTGCCAAGTGCAGTGTAGAGGCAGTGATATTTGCCCTTGCTTCAATTTCCTTTTAGCAGAGTGGTATAGATTTTGCATGATGCTTGTAAGCAAACATTTCACAAAAGATACATTATCTATGAAACTGTTTCATGTAAAATACAAGCCTAGTTGGAAGGTTTCAATATGTAAGCAGATGTGTATTTTCTGACTTCAGAAAGGCCCTAAAAGCGTCCCAGGATCTATCCTTGTTTATGCCATCCCAGCCTCAGTTAAAGGTTTCTAATTCAACTGGAGAGGGATTCTGCTGCAGGGCATATATTGCTGGTGCACTCTCTCTCAGTGACTTGGGCTTGCAGGTTAATGACTAGCAGTGGAAAGAATGTTTTTATAACAGGATCAGCACGCGTGGACTTTTTCTTCTCCTAAAAGCTAGCTCTGCTATTGAAAAGCCCTGGCCATGTGCTTCAGCAGCTGATTAGGTAGGAGATGCTGTTTGTTGTGTATCACCTTCCCTATACCTTATGCCTCTCAGTCACCTGTATTCATTCAGAAGGTTTGTTATGTGCCTCTTTCGGCTCCCAGTCTATTCAAGGGAAATGCCAGTATTTGAGTTTCCCATGTACCAAGAACTCAGAGATTCAGAGAAAACCAAAAGACCTAGTCTACAGTGCCAAAGAACTTACAATTAATTGAGGATACCAAAATATATGCATCTGAAGCAATTAGGGGATTGTACTAATTAATATTCTGTTATTTTCAAGCAACAGCAACCATATCTTCTCTCTTAAGAAAAAAGGGAAAATTATTGGGTGAAGACAAGGGAATCACACATAGAGGAAGGAGAGTTTGACGGACAGGATGTGAAGGATCCAGGGCAGCTCAGGGATCTCAGTAGCAGGAATGTGTAGACCTTTGTCGAGATCTGTCATTTAGGGATGCGGATATAAAATACAAAGAAGAAAATGAATACCACCTAGTATCTCACCTCCCAGAGGCAACCACCATATGCCTCTGACATATAGTCTTCTCATCTTTTCTTTTCTTTGAGCACGTGGGTGAGTGTGTATATATGTCACAAAATTGAGATTCTGTTCTTTACACTGTTTTGTGTCTTACTCTTTTCACTTAACATTATACTGAAAACATTTAACACTGAAAGCTCTTTGAAATACAGCTTTTAGTGGCTGCACCATAATTTATTTACTAGTCCCTATTGTTGGACATATAAATTATTTTCAAGTTTTCATTATTATAAAATATATTATAATAAACATCACAGTACATTGAATTACTGTCTGAATTTCTGACTGGGAAAAAAAAGTGTTAAGCAATGGATTTAAGACAGAATCGTTACCTGTGATTTTAAATGCCTGGGATAACCTGAAATACTCTGTCCAGCCAAAATGCTGTTCCACTAACTTTGCCATTTTATAGAGGGTATCCATTCTTTTTCTCTCCACAATCAAAACACCATTTTGTAAATCACTGACTTCTTAGTGCTCTAAAAAAACAACTTAGTCAACTGGTAAGAAAGAATGACCCCTAAACCAAATCAATATCAGGCTAATTATTTATTCTTGATCCTTGGAGATGAATCTGTTTTGTGGAGGCTAGGGAGAGTGAACTGATTGCATACTGTTTTTTAGTAGACTTTTTCCGCCAGGTCAGGAGAGGAAGGAGGCAGATATGTTCTGGGAAGAGGGATAAAATCTAGGAGACAATCAGGGACTTCAGAAGATTCTAGTTTTTAATCTTTTATTTAATAGACACTGTTCTGAGGGTTTTATGAATATTCAGTCACTTAATCTTCCTAGTAATGTGTATTAGTTCATTCTCATACTGCTAAAAAGAACGTCTCTGAGACTAGGTAATTTATAAAGGAAAGACACTTAATTGACTCACAGTTCCAAATGGCTAGGGACACCCCAGGAAACTTAACAATCATGGTGGAAAAGGAGAAGTCAGGATCTTCTTCACATGGCAGCAGGAGAGACAAGTGCAAGCAGGAGAAATGCCAGACACTTATAAAACCATCAGATTTCATGAGAACACACTCACTATCATGAGAACAGGACAAGGGAAACCACCCTGAGGATCCAATCACTTTCTTCCTCAACACATGGGGATTACAATCCAAGATGAGATTTGTGTGAGGACTCAGAGCCAAACCATATCATTCCACTCTGGCCCCTCCCAAATATCATGTCCTCACATTTCAAAAGCAATCATGCCTTTTCAACAGTTTCCCAAAGTCTTAATGCATTTCAGCATTAAGTCAAAAGCCACAGTCCAAAGTCTCATCTGAGACAAGGCAAGTCCCTTCCACCTATGAGCCTGTAAAATCAAAAACAAGTTAATTTCCTTCGAGGTACAATGAGAGTACAGGCATTGGGTAAATGCATGCATTCCAAATGGGAAATATTGGCCAAAACAAAGGGACTGCAGGTCCCATGCATATCCAAAATCCAGTGGAGCAGTCATTAAATCTTAAAGCTGCAATATAATCTACTCTGACTCCATGTCTCAAATCCAGGGGCTGATGCAAAGGGTAGGCTCTCATGGCCTTGAGCAACTTCATCCCTGTGGCTTTACAGGGTACAGCTCCCTACCCTGGCTGCTTTCACGGCTGGTGTTGAGTGTGTCTGAGGCTTTTCCAGGCACACAGTGCAAGCTATTGGTGGATCTGCCATTCTGGGTTCTGGAGGTTGGTGGCCCTCTTCTCGCAGCTTCTCTAGGCAGTGCCCCAGTGGAGACCTGTGTGGAGGTTCCAACCTTATATTTTCCCTTTGCATTGCTCTAGCAGAGGTTCTCCATGAGGGTTTTTCCCCTGCAGCAGACTTCTCTCTGGACATCCAGGCATTTCCATACATCCTCTGAAATCTAGGCAGAGATTCTCAAACCTCAATTCTTGACTTCTGTGTACACCTGCAAACCCAACACCATATGGAAGCTGCCAAAGCTTGGGGCTTGCACCCTCTGAAGCAATGGGCTGAGCTGTACGTTGGCTCCTTTTAGCCATGGCTGACACCAAGTGCCAAAACTGCACAAAGCAGCAAGGAGCTGGGCCTGGCCCATGAAATCATTTTTTCCTCTTAGGCTTCCCAGCCTGTGATGGGAGGGACTGCTATAAAGACCTCTGACAGGCCCTGGAGATATTTTCTCCCTTGTCTTGGTGATTACAATTTGACTCCTCATTACTTATGCAAATTTCTGCAGTTGACATCAATTTCTCCCCAGAAAATGGGTTTTACTTTTCTATTACATTGTCAGACTGCAAATTTTCCAAACTTTTATTCTTTGCTTCCCTTTTAAATGGAAGTTTCAATTTCAGATCACCTCTTTCAAGTTTAAAGTTACACAGATCTCTAGGGCCAGGCCAAATGCCACCAGTCTTTTTGCTAAAGCATAGCAAGAGTGACCTTTGCTCCAGTTTCCAATAAGTTCCTCATCTCCATCTGAGACCACCTCAGCCTGGACTTTATTGTCCATATCACTATCGGCATTTGGGTCAAAACCATTCAACAAGTCTCTAGGAAGTTCCAAACTTTCCTACATCTTCCTGTCTTCTTCTGAACCCTCTAAACTGTTCGAACCTCTGCCTGTTACTCAGTTCTAAAGTTGTTTCCACATTTTTGGGTATGCTTATGGCACTACCTCATTCTCTGTAGTATCAATTCTCAGTCCATTCTTACCCTGCTATAAAGAACTTCCCTGAGACTGGGTTATTTATAAAGGAAAGAGGTTTAATTGACTCACAGTTCCACATGGCTGCGGACACCTCAGGAAACTTACAATCATGGTGGAAAGTGAAGGCAAAGCCAGGACCTTCTTCACATGGTAGCAGGAGAGAGAAGTACAAGCAGAGGAAATGCCAGACACTTATAAAACCATCAGATCTCATGATAACTCACTCACTATCATAAGAATAGGATGGGGGAACCACCCCCATGATCCAATCACTTCTCTCCTTCAACACATAGGTATTACAGGTCCCTCCTTGAAACAGGGGGATTGCAATTCAAGATAAGATTCAGATGGGGACACAGAGCCAAACCATATCATAATATTATAAAGCAATTATTATTATTACCTTCATTGTAGGGATGAGAAGACTGAATCACAGAAGTCAGAGTAAGGGGTAGAGCTGGGAATTGAACGCAGAACCACTGGCTCTCAACAACTGTATCTTGCTTCCATGAATATATTGAAGTTTACATTTTAAAATCAGGATGGTTGAAAAATGCTCAAACACTATCATCAAAGAACATCAAACCAATATGCTTTTTTTTTCTTTTACTGGACTTTAGTATTTCTTATCTTGTGCAACTCAAGCATCAGTAACCTGGGCATCCCCAGGTCTTCCAAATCTCAATTTAACATTATAAAAACTGGCTCAGTGCTTTCTTCAGCAGCACAAATACTGAAATTGGAATGATACAGAGAAGATCATCATGGCCCTTGCACAGGATGACATACAAATTTATGAAGCATTCCTGATTCATGTTCTTGTTAATGAGCAATAAGAAAACATCTGGGCTGGGCGCGGTGGCTCACGCCTGTAATCCCAACACTTTGGGAGGCCGAGGCTGGTGGATCACGAGATCAAGAGATCAAAAGCATCCTGGTCAACATGGTGAAACCCCGTCTCTACTAAAAATACAAAAAAAATTAGTTGGGCATGGTGGTGCGTGCCTGTAATCCCAGCTACTCAGGAGGCTGAGGCAGGAGAATTGCCTGAACCCAGGAGGCAGAGGTTGCCGTGAGCCAAGATCACGCCATTGCACTCCAGCCTGGGTAACAAGAGCAAAACTCCGTCTCAAAAAAAAAAAAATAAATAACAAAACAAAACAAAAAAAAACATCTGAAGGTACAAAACTCACTGATAATACTAAGTATAGAGATAAACACAAAATATTATAACAATGTAATTATGGTGTGTAAACTACTCCTGCCCTGAGTAGAAAGACTAAAAGATAAACCTATCAAATATGATGACAACAACTTTTCAAGACATAGATGGTGTAAGATATAAATAGAAACAACAAAAAGTTAAACAGTAGGGGTGATGAAGTTAAATGTAGACTTTGTATTTGTTTCCTCTTTGCTTGTTTGTTTTTGCAATCAATGTTAAGTTGTCATTAGTTTAAAATAATGGGGTATAAGATATTATTTGCAAGCTTTGTGGTAACCTGAAATCAAAATACCTGCAATAGATACCCAAAAAATAAAAAGTAAGATATTAAAACTCACCACCAGAAGAAAACCACCTTCACAAAAAGGAAGAAATATAGATGGACAGACAGAAGGAAGGAAGGAAGAAAGGAAGAAAGAAAGGAAGGAAAGAAGGAAAGGAAGGAGGGAGGGAGAGAAGGAGGGAGGGAAGAAGGGAGGGAGGGAGGGAGGGAGGGAGGGAGGGAGGGAGGGAGGGAGGGAAGACCACAAAACAATCAGAAAAAAAAAACAAAATTGATAAGTAAGTCCTTACATATCAATAATAATACTGAATATAAATGGACTAAACTCTCCAATCAAAAGACATAGAGTGGCTGCATGAATTAAAAAAACATGATCTGAGCCGGGTGCAGTGACTCATGCCTGTAACCCCAGCACTTTGGGAAGCTGAAGCAGGTGGATTGCTTGAGCTGAGGAGTTCAAAATCAGCTTGGGAAACATGGCAAACCCTGTCTTATAAAAAATACAAAAATTAACCAGGCATGGTGGCATGCACCTGTAGTCCCAGCTACTCAGAAGGCCAAGGTGGGAGGACTGCTTGATAAAAGCTGTCTCAAAAAAATAAACAAAACCCCATGTCTGAATACACTGTCTGTATAAGGACAAGTGGAAAGAAATAGAAAAAGATATTCTATGCCAATGGAAACCCAAAAAAAAGCAGAAGTAGCTATATTTATATCAGACATCATAGATTTTAGGACAGAAACTATAAGAAAAGACAAAGAAGGTCATTTTGTGATGGTAAAGGGGTCAATTCAGCAAGAGTATATAACAATTGTAAATATATAAGCAGTCAACACTGGACCACCAATATATAAAGCAAATATTATTAGAGCTAAAGAGAGAGAGAGAGAGAGAGACCCCAATACAATAATAGCTGAAGACTTCAACATCCTACTTTCAGCATTGGACATATGATACAGACAGAAGATAAACAACAAAACATCAGATTTATCTCCACTATAGACCAAAAGGACCTAATAGATATTTACAGAACATTTCAACCAATGGCTTCAGAATACACATTCCTCTCCTCACTGCATGGATCATTCTCAAGGATTGACCATATGTTAGGCCACAAAATAAGTCTTTATGTAAATTCAAAAAAAATTGAAACTATATAGTGTTTTCTGTGCCCACAAAGTAATAAAATTAGAAATCAATAACAAGAGGAACATTGGGAACTATACAAGCACATGGAAATTAAACATACACTCCTGAATGGCCAGAGTCAATGAAGAAACAAAGAAGAAAATTTTTAAATTTCTTGAAACAAAAATGCAAACAAAATATACAAAAACCTATAGGATACAACAAAACCAGTAGTAACAGGAATGTAGCAATAAACATCTATGTCAAAAAAGTAGAAAAACTTCAAATAACCAACCTAACAATGCATTTAAAAAGTGTAAAAGCAAGAGCAAACCAAACCTAAAACTTGTAGAAGAAAATAAGTAATAAAAATCAGAGCAGAAATAAATGACATAGAAATGAATAAATCAGTATAAAAATCAATGAAAGAACCCTTAAAAAAAAAGAGAGATCAACAAATTGACAAACCTTTACATACACTAATAAACCCAGAAAGAAGACCTAAATAAATAAAATCAGAGAGGCAAAAGGAGACACTGCAACTGATATCACAGAAATTCAAAGGATCATTAGAGACTACTGTGAGCAACTATATGCCAATAAATTAGAAAACCTAGAAGAAATGGACAAATTCCTAGACACGTACAGCCTAACAAGATTGAACCATGAAGAAATCTAAAACCTGAACAGATCAATAGCAAGTAATGAGATTGAAGTCATAATAAAAAGTCTCCCAGCAAAGAATAGCCTGAGACCCTGCTGAATTTTACCAAACATTTAAAGAAGATCTAATACCAATCCTACCTAAGCTATTTAAAAAGAAAAGAAAAACAAAGGATGAGGGAATACTTCCAAACTTATTCTATGAGGCCAGTATTACCCTGATACCAAATCCAGACAAAGATGCATCAAAAAAAATGATTTTTTTTTGTTTTCTAAAAACACCACAAATATCCCTGATGAACATCAATGCAGAAACTATCAACAAAATACTAGCAAACCAAACTTAACAACACACTAAAAAGATCATTCATCATGATCAAGTGGGACTTATCTCAGAAATGCAAGAATGATTCAACATATGCCAATCAATCCGTGTGATACATCACATCAACTGAATGAAGGAAAAAATCATATTATTATTTCAAATAATGCTGAAAAAGCAGATGACAAAGTTTAATATCCCTTCACGGTAATAAACCTTGAAAAACTGCATGTAGAAGGAACATACCTCAACATAATAAGAGCCATATATGACAGACCCAGATCTAGTATTATACTGAATAGGGGAAAACCGAAAGCTCTTCCTCCTAAGATCTGGAACAGGATAAGGATACCCATTGTCTCCAATGTGATTCATCATAGTACTGGAAGTTCTAGCTAGAGCAATCAGGCAAAAGGAAGACATCCACATTGGAAAGGAAGAAGTAAAATTATCCTTGTTTGCAGATGACATAATTTTATATTTTGAAAAACCCAAAGACTCCACCAAAAAACTATTTGAACTAAAAAACAAATTCAGGAAGTTGTAGGATACAAAATAAACATACATAGGCTAGTAACATCTCTATATGCCAACAGTGAATAATCTGAAAAAGAAATGAAGAAACTAATCCCATTAATAATAGCTACCATTAAAATAAGCTATGTAGGAACAAATTTAACCAAAGAAGTGAAAAGTTGTTACAATAAAACACTGATTCAAGGACGTGAAGAGGACACAAACACACACACACAAATGAAAATATATTCCATGTTCATGGATTGGAAGAATCAATATTGTCAAAATATTCATACTACCAAAAGCAATCTACAGATTCAATGCAATTGCTATCAAAATACCAATGACATTTTCTACAGAAATAGAGAAAATAATCCTAAAATTTATATGGAACCACAAAGAATCTAGGATAGCAAAGCTATCCTGAATGATATGGTTTGGCAGTATCCTCACCCAAATCTAATCTTGAATTATAGCTCCCATAATTCCCACATGTCGTGAGAAGGTCCTAGTGGGAGGTAATTGAATCATGGGTGCAGGTCTTTCCCATGCTACTCTGGTGATAGTGAATACGTCTCACAAGATCTGATGGTTGTATAAAGGGGAGCTCCCCTGTACATGCTCTCTTGCCTGCTGCCATGTAAGAGGTGACTTTGCACCTCCTTTGCCTTCTGCCATGATTGTGAGGCCTTCCCAGTCATGTGGAACTGTTAAAGGAAACCTCTTTCCTTTAACAATCACCCAGTCTCAGATATGTCTTTATTAGCAGTGTGAGAACAGACTAATACACTGAGCAAAAAGAACAAAATGGGAGGCATCATATTACCTGACTTCAAATTATATCACAGAGTAACCAAAATGACATAGTACTGGCATAAAGACAGACACACAGACTAATGTAACAGAATACAGAACTGAGAAATAAACCCACATATCTACAGTGAATCCATTTTTGACAAATGTGCCAAAAATACAATGAAATATAGAATATCCATAGTCTCTTCAATAAATGGTGCTGGAAAAACTGGTTATCCACATGCAAAAGAATGAAACTAGATCCCTATCTCATGCCATATGTAAAAATAAAATCAAAATAGACTAAAGACTTAAATCTCAGACCTCAAACTATGAAACTACTGCAAGAAAACACTGGAGAAACCCTCCAAGACATTGTACTGGGCAAAGATTTCTTGAGTAATACCCTGTAAGCACAGGAAACCAAAGCAAAATGGCAAAATGGGATCATATCAAATTAAAAAGCTTCTGTACAGCAAAGGAAACACCAACAAAGTGAACAGACAACCCACAGAATGGGAGAAAATATTTGCAACCTATCCATCTCACAAGGGATTAATAACCAGAATACATAAGAAGCCCAAAGAACTCAACAGGACAAAATCTAATAACCTGATTTAAAATGGGTAAAAGAGGCAGGGTGCGGTGGCTCACCCCTGTAATCCCAGCACTTTGGGAGGCCGAGGCGGGTGGATCACGCGGTCAAGAGATTGAGACGACCCTGGTCAGCATGGTGAAACCCTGTCTCTACTAAAAATACAAAAAATTAGCTGGGCATGGTGGCGCATGCCTGTAATTCCAGTTATTCGGGAGGCTGAGGCACGAGAATTGCCTGAATCCAGGAGGCGGAGGTTGCGGTGAGCCGAGATCGCGCCATTGCACTCCAGCTTGGGTAACAAGAGTGAAACTCCGTCTCAAAAAATAAATAAATAAATAAATAAATTAATTAATTAATTAATTTAATTTAATGGGTGAAAGATCTGAATAGGTATTTCTTTAAAGAAGACATAAAAATGGTAAACAGGCATATGAAAAGGTGCTCAACATCAATGATCATCAGATAAATGCAAATCAAAACTACAGTTAGATATCATCTCATCCCAGGAAAAAATAGCTTTCACCCAAAAGGCAATAATGAATACTGCTGAGGATGTGGAGAAAAGGAAAGCCTGATACACTGTTGGTGGGAATGTAAATTAGTACAATCACTATGAAGAACAGTATGGTTGTTCCTCAAAAAAACTAAAAATAGAATTACTACATGATCCACAAATCCCACTGCCAGGTATATACCCCAAAGAAAGGAAATCAGTATTTTGAAGAAATATGTACACTTCCACATTTATTGTAGCACTATTCACAATAGCCAAGATTTGGAAGCAATCTAAGTATCAATCAACAGATGAATGGATAAAGAAAATGTAATACATATACACAATAGAGTACTATTCAGCCATAAAAAAGGATGAGATCAACAGGAATGGAACTAGAGATCCTTATGTTAAATGAAATAAGCCAGGCATGGAAAGAGAAACTTCACATATGCTCACTCATTAGTGGGAACTAAAAATTAAAATAACTGAACTCATGGAGGCAGAGAATAGAATGATGGTTGCCAGAGGCTGGGAAGGGTAGTGTGCATGTGTGGTGGGAGTGCAGTGGTGGTTAAAGGGTACAAAGATATATATAAAATACACACACACACACACACACACACACACACTATGTACTAACAAAAAAAACTGGCTCAAACCCATGAACATTGCAGCTGTCTCTCCCGCATCCATGCACACTCAGCTGTCTCTCCCGCATCCATGCACACTCAGCTGTCTCTCCAGGATCCATGCACACTCATCTCCCCTTCCTTCATGTATAGAAGCCATGATTTGAGTGGGTTGATACTGTACCTGTTGGTGTCAGCATAACCTTACCTCTTTGTCTCAGTGATTGTTTCAGAGATGGAGCATGCTATGGTTTGAATGTGTCCCCCAAATTTTCTGTGTTGGAAACTTAGTTTCCAGTGAAACAGTATTGGGGCATGGGGCTTAGGAAGAGGTGATTAGGTCATGAAGATTCTGCCTTCATGAATGAATTAATGTTTATCAAGGGAGTGGGTTAGTCATCTTGACAGTGGGCTTGTGATAACAAGCTTGACTCCCTCTTGTTCTCTTGCTCTTCTGTCTTCCACCATGGAATGACACAGCAAGAAGGCCCTCATCAGATGCTGCATAGATGCCAGCACCATGCCCTTGGACTTCTCAGTCTCTGGATCTGTAAGCCAAATAAATTTCTTCCTATATAAACTACCCAGTCTGTGTCATTCTGTCATAGCAGTACAAAACGGGTGAAAACGGAGCAACCAAAGTAAACTTGGCCTCTCAAAAAAAAAAAAAAAAAAAAGCCCATCACCACCTAGTATTTCTTGCACCACAGGGACTGGTTCAAATTACTTCAATCTTGAAAAGTTCAAGGTTTTCTTTAATAGTTATGGAAGGAAACAGCTCGCTTTTGCATCTCACCTCATTGTCCTCTCTACCTTGTACCAAGATACTGAGTCCTCATTTCTTTGACTTACTTTTCCAAAGAACCAGTAGCACAAGGCAGACTATGTGGCAAATGTCTACTGGAAGTTGAAGACAATGGAGATGGCTACATAACACATAGAACAACAAAAACATAACATAAAATATTAGCTTGTTTTCCAAAGTCTCTGTGCTCCCCCTCCAATCTGGCTTTCTTTTCCCCTTAGTCACCAGCTTCCACCATCATGCTTAACAGCTCTGGCTCCAACTTCCCTGCATCTTACTTATTTTCTCTCACTTCCTGGGCCCCTCATCTTCTTCTCCAGCTGCTATGCAAAACCAGAACCTTCTCATTTCCTTTGCAAACTAGTTCGGCCTTCCTTTTTCCTGTCTTCTTCTTTACAGCAAGGTTTATGTTTTATTTCCCACCCCAATTAATAAACCAAGATATTTTTTAGACAAAAATGTATTTGCTCCTTAAGAGAAATTCTATTGCGGCTTCCAGCTTTTAGAATATTTTCTCTATATTGCACTATTAAAGAAAATATAATCTGCCCTATCACTTGAACAGACCTTGTGCCCTGACTTCACATGCCATTTTCTGCCACCCATGACATCCTATTGATTCTGCATCAGAGAAGCTCTCAAATTAAGCCCCTCTTCTACCACCGCCCCCCCATTCTGCAGCTCTGTTTCAGGCCATCTTTGTCTCTTCCCTAGACTGGAGTTACCAAAGATCATTCCACAGTCTCTGATGAAGTTTGTGCTAATCTTCAGGAAAAAACAAAAATAATGCAGCAAGTTTCTCCATAATAAGTCTAAATTCATTTAAAATAAATAATTCAAAACTGAATATCCATATGTAAATAATGAAGCTGGATGCTTACCTTTCACCCATACACCAAAATTAATTTAAAATGGATCAGGGACCTGAATATAAGAGCTAAAGCTATAAAATTCTTAGAAGAAAACATTGGGAAAAGCTTACTGACATTGGATTTGGCAATGATTTTTTGGCTTTGACACCAAAAGCACAGACAACAAAATATAAAACTGATAAATTGTACTTCATCAAAATTAAAACATTTTATGCATCATAGGACACTATAAACAGAGTGAAAAGGCAACCTACAGAATTGGAGAAAATGTTGTAAATTATATATCTGATAAGAGATTAATATCCAAAATATTTAAGGAACTCTTACAACTTAACATAAACAAAACAACTTTATATACGAATGGGCAAAGGACTCAAATAGACATTTCTTCAAAGATACACAAATAGCCAATAAGCACGTGAAGAAATGCTCAACAGCAGTAATCATTAAGGAAATGCAAATGAAAGCCATAATGAGATACGAGTTGACATCCATTCAGATGGAAATTACCAAAAACAAAACAAACAAAATCAGAAAACAATAAGCATTGGCAAGGATATGGGGAAACTGGAATATCTAGAATGAGTTAGGGTGTATTTCCTCCTGTTCAATTTTTTTTTTTTTTTTTTGAGACGGAGTTTCACTCTTGTTACCCAGGCTGGAGTGCAATGGCGCGATCTCGGCTCACCGCAACCTCCGCCTCCTGGGTTCAGGCAATTCTCCTGCCTCAGCCTCCTGAGTAGCTGGGATTACAGGCACGCGCCACCATGTCCAGCTAATTTTTTGTATCTTTAGTAGAGACGGGGTTTCACCATGTTGACCAGGATGGTCTCGATATCTTGACCTCGTGATCCACCCGCCTCGGCCTCCCAAAGTGCTGGGATTATAGGCTTGAGCCACCGCGCCCGGCCCTGTTCAATTTTTTGGAAAAGTTTGAGAAGGATTGGTGTCAGTTCCTTAAATATTTGATACTTCTTAAGAAAAGAATTATTCTTTTCTTCTTTTCTTAAGAATAAGAAAAGATCTCCTGGAAGTCATCTATTAGACTTGCACTCACATCTAAGTATTAGATTACATGCTGTATCAGCCATTTCTGGTCACACATCATAACGTTTTTCTACTTCTCTAGTAAAGAGAATTCTGATTTTTTGATGGGATCTTTATGCATTGTACAAGCCACACACTGTCAATTCTGTCTTGTTCTAGTTGTTAGATGTGAGTGATCAAATCCAGCCCACACTCAATAGGAGGAGGTTATACAAGAGCGAACCAGGGATCACTGGGGACCATCCTGAAGATGAGCTACCGTGGACCTACCACCTTAGTCACCTTACACATGTCTAGTCTTTACAGCATTGTGGCCAAGTAGGTATTATTATTATTATTTTAGAAATTTTAAAACATAAAAGAAAATACTAATTTGGTGGCCATGAAAATACTCTGCTCAAATCTCCTTCCAGTGGCTCTCCTGTGGGGTGCATAGTTAGCTGACAGCCCCAGTGTTACTCTAGAATATTCCCAAATTTGCACTAGGGCACTACTTTCCCTGAGCTGCTGCTGGCCAGTGACTGAGCACAGCTGGGGCATCAGAGAGGGCCCATTCCTGGAGGATGCAGGACTCACCTAATGGGCCATGTTCACTCATGAACTTCCCATTGGCCTGTCTAAAAATGTCTCATAAAGATCTGTGGCGTTTCCTATATAATCCTCCTTCCTTACTGCTCTCCTTTCACAGATGTCAGACCTGTCTTGCAGTCTAAGACTATCCTTGCCCATTCCTGCTCTTTCCCTTTAATCCTTCACAGACATTTTCCTCCAATAAGTCTCTTGCATGTCTAACTCTACGTAGTGTTTGTTTCTCAGAAGACCTGAACTAATGTCTCAGAAAAGTTGAGTGATTTGCCCAAGTGAGTTGGTGACATAGATGGGATTTGAACACGTTTTGACTCCAAAGGCCAACTCAAGCTCCTTCAACATAGCATGCTATCATTTTGTATTGAGTTAATGGTGGCCCTCCAAAAGATAAGTTCATATCCTAACACCTGTAACCTGTGACAGTGACCTTATTTGGAAAAAGGGTCTTTGCAGATCTAATTAAGGATCTCGAATTATTTGTGTAGGTACTAAATCTTATGACAAGAATCCTTAGATGAGACAGAAAAAGAAGACACAGATAGAGGGAGAAGGCCAGAGATTAGAGTGCTAACCTGGAGCCATAGAAGCTGGAAGGGGCAACGAAGGATATTTCCCAAGAGCCTTCAGTGGGAGCTTGATCCTGCTGATACCACCCTGATTTCAGACTTCTGGGCTCCAGATCTATGAGAGTAAATTTCCACTGTTTTAAGCCACCCAGTTTGTGGTCATTTGTTATGGCAGCCATGGGGAACTAATACAAGTATTTAGCCTCTATCTTTAATACTAGCACAGTGTCTCACACATACTAGGTGTTTTAAAAGAGTGATCCTTGTGGCACACATACACCATGGAATACTATGCAGCCATAAAAAAGAATGAGTTCATGTCCTTTGCAGGGACATGGATGAAGCTGGAAGCCATCATTCTCAGGAAACTAACACAGGAATACAAAACCAAACACCACATGTTCTCACTCATAAGTGGGAGTTGAACAATGAGAACACATGGACATGGAGGGTAGGGGGAACATCATACGCTGAGGCCTGTCAGGGGGTTGGGGGTAAGGGGAGAGAGTGCATTAGGACAAGTACCTATTGCATGCAAGGCTGAAAACCTAGATGACTGGTTGATAAGTGCAACAAACCACCATGGCACACGTATACCTATGTAACAAACCTGTACATTCTGCACATGTATCCCAGAACTTAAAGTAAAATTTTAAAAAAAACAGAGTGATCTTGCTTGCTCTGGGTATGTTTATAAAAAGAGCATTAATTAGTTAATAGATAACTACATGGGGATGATGAAACAAAGCTTTAAACTGCTTCCAAGTAACTTGGATTGAATACTATAAAATTATACTTGATTGATTTCTAGTTTGAGTGTTACCTAGGAAGAGAATGAACATTTGTGGAGTGCCTGCTGTGTACCAGACACTAAGATAAGTTTTATTCATAAATTATATCACAGTAGGAGAAATACTATAAATTATAACAATGAAAGCAAGGCCTTTGGAGTCAAATTTGAGCTCTGATTCTCATTAACCGTATGACCGTCAGCAAATTGTTTAAATGCTCTTGGCCAAAATTTACTTATCTGAAAAATAGGAAGGTGAATTCTATCTCCCGGCCCTGCTTGAAGATGAAGGGAGATAATGAATGAAGCAGCTAAGCACAGTGCCTGGCACAGAAAATTTAAACAAACCTAACTATTAGGAGTGAACCATGTCGGTGGGTGCAGGACTGTTGCAGTGGGAACTAGGGCTCTCCGCTGAGAACAAGAGCTGCTAGGCACCCACTTCTAAGAGGTCAAACAGCTGTAGTGTTTGGGACAAGCTGAGTCCCGACAGGCTTGCTGAGAAATTCCAATTTCAGCCCCACAAACACAAAGCCCCCAGCTCCAGGTGAACTGAGAGTACCCGGAGAAGGTGGCCTCTGTATGTTAGGCCCACATCCCCCTAAGGTTGAGGAGTGGTGGGGTTGGAGGCTGGGTTATGAAGTTACTTAAGGGAGGAGACTAAACTGAGCCTCTGCCTATGCTAATTTGGGGCTGTGGCTGTCTAGCACAGGAACGTTGCCAAGCCCCTGGACCAGCAGAGGTTCTGAGACTTCCAGGATTCCCAGGTTTCCGTGACATACCAAAGCCTGGAAGGAGCAGTCCCTTCCCCAGGTCCCTCCATCCCTGTCTGCAACGTGTGACAGAAACCCCAGTATTCCACACTCCCCACAAGCCTGCCTAGTCAGGGAGGGGACCGGCGGCAGCAGGAGGCTCCCTGGGGCCTCAGGGCTGCTTCTGATAGAGGGCTGATCTGGGGAGGGAAAGCTGAAGCCTGAGCTCTCACACCACAGGCGAAGCAGCAGGGACACCGTCACAGGGCCCTCCGACGAACCAACAAACGGGCTGCACAGAAGAGCCTATATTTGGACGCCTGCCATACCCTGGAACAAATGGCCCGTCGTCATCAAATGAAGGAGCTGTGGTGGCCAACAGAGGATTACAAGCTTACAACAGGCATCCGAGTAAGATGAGACCTGCCTCTCTTTTTCCTCCTGCCCCCCAACACCGACGCAGTGCCCGCCGGGAAGCAGGAGGTGCTGGGGGAAGCTGAGGAGGCCAGGCCGCCCTCCCAGGCTCCGGCAGGCAGTCCTGTCAGCCTGGGCTGCGCATGAGAATCGCATGGGGAAGCTCTCAGAAATGCTTCATGTGCCAGATATTCTGGTTTAACAGGTCCGGAGTGGAACCTAGGCACTGATATTTTTAATGAGCAGCCAAGGCTGTGAACCACTTCTCTAAAGCCGCTGGGGGAGGTGTAGGATTGCAAGAATTCGCAAATGCAAATACAGTATCGTATGACACGTACGCTACACACTTATTTGTCTACCTAAAATTCTGATTTCACTGGGCATTCTCTATTGATAAAATATTGCTAATGACAATCCTAGGAGGGGAGGAAACATATTTGGATTGGTTAGAAGATGGAAATTTGAAAATGAACAAACAGGACAGAGTCTTAAGGATGAAAAGTAACTGTTAAGTAATCAAAGGCGACTGCAATGTTATGGAACGGGGCTGAGCTGTCATGAAAGGGGATGTTACGCAGTAAAAAATGGGGGGATTTCACATCAGCACGCTGGGGGCAGCTGCAGAAAAAGTCAAACCATTTCATTTTTATGCCTCTAGTGAGTTGAGCCTCCCAGTAAACCAGTTATGTCATTACGACCAATGGCCTCGCAGAAGGGATGAGAGAATGGAAGCTGAGAGAATTTATGTGATTTGTGCAAATTCAACACAGCTTGTAAGTGACAAGCCAGGATTTGAACCAAGATCAGTTTATCTTTAAAAGAACAGAAAGATAGCAAGTTCATTCTACTTTACCATAATGACTTCTAGAACTTTTCTTTTCCTTTCTTTTGTTTTCTTGAGGTGAAGTTTTGCTCTGTTGTCCAGGCTGGAGTGCAATGGCACAGTCTCAGCTCACCTCAACCTCCGCTTCTTGAGTCCAAGTGATTCTTCTACCTCAGCCTCCTGGGTAGCTGGGATTATAGGCATGCGCCACTACCCCTGGCTAATTTTGTATTTTTAGTAGAGACGGGGTTTCTCCATGTTGGTCAGACTGGTCTCGAACTCCTGACCTCAGGTGATCCTCCCACCTCGGCCTCCCAAAGTGCTGGGATTACAGGCGTGAGCCACTGTGCCCAGCCTAGAACTTTTCTCTGATACTAGTAATACTAGTAGATCGCTTTCCTGAAACAAATAGGGAAAGAAAGCAAACAGTCCAGGGAAGTGTCCCCCCGTCTCCTGTCCCCATTAAAGGACAGAGTGAGGAGAGGCCGGGATTGGGGCTGTACATTTTGGACCCTACAGACGGGTCCTGTCCCTGACCTTGCTGCCATCTGTAGGTGATCAAGCTGTAAGCCTAAGACCCTTCTGCTTCCTCCTTGAAGCTGTTGAGCAGCCAAACGGGGGTAGCTGTGTGAATGTTTATTTGGCAGCAAGTTCTGCTGCTCCATCATGATGTCTCCTGCTTACCATTCTGTATTTTAATTAAATGTCATCTCATTGTGCCTGTACTTGTTGTGCTTAAGCCCCAAGGCTGTTTCAGTAAAGGGTACAATTTTGTAAATCAAATGGAGAAAAATAAACACCACCACCTGTTCCTCGAGACAGTGTGCTGCCAAGTGTGAAGCTCTCCTGTCCCTCCCTGTCTACCCCAGAGTCCAGGAGGGGAGGGCAAGAGAAGCCCCCAAGATGGGGGGTGGGGAGTGTAACCACAAGAGTGAGGGGTACCTCATCCCCATTCAAAAGTAATGGGGCTCCCCACTGCAGAGCCTTGGCTTTGGGAGGGCCAAGAACAGTTGTCATGACAGGCAGGGACAGCTACTGTGGGTGTGAGGGAAGTCAGGCTGCAGAAGGTGGACAGCCTGTGAATTCCCTTAGGCTCACATATGGGAAAGGGACAAAACTCACGATTAAATAGTGCCAGCCTTTGCCTCGCCCATTCTTGCCTCCTGTTAAACAAAAAGCGGCCTTTTCCCTGTCGGTGCCTCTCTTTCCTCCCCCAAATGGAGAATTCTGAGTTTGCCAGCCCGTCTCCTGGGATATCTACACACGGCAGAAGAGTAGGTACAGAGACAGGACAAGAAAACTTAGGAAGGAAGAGAGAGGGAAACTAAACCGACTGGGCTTGTGGGCTGGGCTTTGGAGAGCATTCTTGACAGAGTTGGGAGGGAGATACAAAGCAGACTTAGGCTGGGAGAGAGTTAGTTTCTCCTCTAAATAATTTATTGAGGAGAAATTCACATAACACTGAGTTAACCATTTGAATGTAAACAATTCAGTGGGGTTTGGCATATTCACAATGTTGTACAACCAACCACCTCCTTCTCATTCTAAAATGCTTCCATTGCTCCAGGTGAGGGTATTTTAAGGTGCTTTGATGTAGATTATGCATTGGATCCCTTAAGGTTTGTCAAGAGATGGAAGTGAAGATTGGAGTATATTTTAATAAGTGTTGAGTGGTAGACTTTAACCTATCAAAACTGGGTCAAGTGGGCCCTAGGGGTTATTTGGATTCTGTACAGCCAGGGCTCCCCAGGCAGGAGACCTGTAGGAGTGCCTCACCCACATCACATTAGGTACTGTGCTCCCAGGTTTCTTATAATAACCTTAGTACCTTAGCATTCCTGCTGACCTGATACTACCAGGTTACATGTCTGTGGGTGGGACGCACTCTGTGATATGTCCTACGGCTATGTGCTCTAAGACTGAGAGTCTGACCTCAGTATCCTCCAAGAGAGGACCCCACCAGAAGCATTGGAGTGTGAGCTTTGGGTTACCTCAACCTTAGAAATACCCCTGAAGCAAGCTGAACTACTCATTCTCTTCTAAACATTCCCTGAACTTTCCCAGCTTTGTCCTTTCCAATGTCTACATCAGCTTCCCTCCCTCTCCGTTCTTTACTCCCGGATAACCAGATGCTAACAGTTTTTTAATTTCCTTATTGCTCATATAGTGATATCTGATATGTGATTATATACACATGCTTAAATACATGTACTTTCCCTCTATCTCTACATATTTGAGTTTTTTGTTGGGTTCATTGCTTGCTTTGGAAAAACATGTATTCTCTGCATCTTCTATATCTTTCATTCAAAAATATTTCATAGAAGTTCCTCTCAGTCCCTTGGTATGTCTCTGATTCATTATTTGTGTTGGCAGCATTACAATCCATATGAGGCTCCTTCATAATTTATCCAACCCTTTCTCTCTTGATGGATGTTTCCTCTGTTTTAAGTTTCTGTCCCTCCAAACAATGAAGCAATATTATTATATATCGATCTTTATATACCAATGCCTCTATTGAATGGATTCCAGAGTTGGAAGTCATGTATATTTTTAAATTTAGTATATATTGCTTTCAAAAAGCCTGAAATGTATTTTCTTTCTTTCTTCCTTCCTTCCTTCCTTCCTTCCTTCCTTCCTTCCTTCCTTCCTTCCTTCCTTCCTTCCTTCCTTCCTTCCTTCCTTCCTTCCTTCCTTCCTTCCTTTCTTTCTTTCTTTCTTTCTTTCTTTCTTTCTTTCTTTCTTTCTTTCTTTCTTTCTTTCTTTCTTTCTTTTTGAGGCGGAGTTTCACTCTTGTTACCGAGGATGGAGTGCAATGGCACGATCTCGGCTCACCACAACCTCCGCCTCCTGGGTTCAGGCAATTCTCCTGCCTCAGCCTCCTGAGTAGCTGGTATTGCAGGCACGCGCCACCATGCCCAGCTAATTTTTTGTATTTTTAGTAGAGACGGGGTTTCACCATGTTGACCAGGATGGTCTCGGTCTCTTGACCTCGTGATCCACCCGCCTCGGCCTCCCAAAGTGCTGGGATTACAGGCGTGAGCCACCACACCCGGCCCTGAAATGTATTTTCAGCAGCAAAATATAGAGTACTTTTTACTCTCATCCCTAGTAGCAACAGTTATCCCTCGTTTTAAATTTTTTCTAGTCTGATAGTCATGAAGTGATATTCCATTGTAAACTTAATTTGCAGTTTACTAACTACTGGTGAGCACGAGTGTCTTTTTTAACTGTTTGTTGGACAGTGGGATTTGCTTTTTCTGTGTATGTTGTACTTCAATACAAAACTTACAATAAAAAGTCTGCTGGCCTATAATTGGGATTGCATTAAATTTTTAATTTTTTGGAGAATGAATTTTTTATCAGATTAACGCCTCTCAACAAATTACATAGTATTAAAATGTATTCCAATTTTTTTGTTTTTTTCCATAGTATTGTTTTTCACAGAATCCTGTTCCTCTTTTTTATATTTATCCCTCAATATTTTGTAGATTTTGGATGGGCACGGTGGCTCAAACCTGTAATCCCAGCACTTTGGGAGGCTGAGGTGGGCACATCACTTGAGGTCAGGAGTTCAAGACCAGCCTGGCCAACATGGTGAAATCCCATCTCTACCAAAAATACAAAAATTAGCCAGGCATGGTGGTGGGCACCTGTAGTCCTTGCTACTCAGGAGGTTGAGGCAGGAGAATCAGTTGAACCCAGGAGGAGAAGAGTACAGTGAGCCAAGTTCATGCCACTGCACTCCAGCTTGGGCAACAGGAGCAAAACTCTGTCTCAAAACAAACAAAAATATTTGATAGATTTTTATTAATAAAACTAATTCAATATTTATCTCATTTATATTTCTTGATGAATATGCTATAGCAGATAAATGATTAATTTTATATGCATTTTGATAAACTTTGCCACCTTACTGAAGTCTTTATGAATCTGAATGGCATTTTTTTTTGTGGTTTTTTTTTTTTGGAGAAGGAGTCTTGCTCTGTCACCCAGACTAGAATGCAATGGTGTAATCTCAGCTCACTGCAACCTCCACCACCCATGTTCAAGCTGTTCTTCTGTCTCAAGCCTCCCGAGTAGCTGGGATTACAGGTGTGAACCACCAAGCCTGGCTAATTTTTGTATTCTTATTAGAGATGGGGTTTCGCCACATTGGCCAGGCTGGTCTCAAACTCCTGACCTTGACCTCAGATGATCCTCCCACCTCTGCCTCCCAAAGTGATGGGATTACAGGCATGAGGCATCATGCCCAGCCTAATCTGAGTGTTTTTTGTTTTTTAATTAGTTTCCTAGGTTTTCTAAGAATGCAATCCTGTGATTAATGACAGAAAATATTGTCAAATATTTATACCAGTTATTCAATTTTATATTCTTATTGTATTTTCTAATTTCCTTTAGATCTTCAACTTTATTATCATGGAGCCAGCATGTAATACATTCTTAAAACTGTTCAAATCTCTTCTGTGTCTGAGACTGTGACTCTTTATTCATTCTCAATCTTGTCTTTTGTTGTTGTTGTTGATCTTTTTTCTTTAATTAGATTTGAGAGAGGTTTATCTGTTTAGTTGAACTTTTTAAGAATTAGCCTTTGGGCTAGGTGTGGTGGTTCATGCCTGTAATCCCAGCACTTTGGGATGCCACAGGCAAGCAGATCACTTGAGGTCAGGAGTCCGCGATCAGCCTGGCCAACATGGTGAAACCCCATGTCTACTGAATATACAAAAATTAGCCAGGTGTGGTGGTGTGCACCTGTAATGCCAGGTACTCAGGGGGCTGAGATAGGAGAATTGCTTGAACCTGGGAGGCAGAGATTGTGGTGTGCCAAGATAGCACCACTGTCCTGCCCTCCAGCCTAGGGGACTGAGTGACACAAAAGAATTAGCCTTTGGATTTGTTGACAGTATCTTCTGTGTTTTCAGTTTCTGTCTAGTTCACTCAGTTTTCACGTTTATTGATTCTTTTTTAGAACACTTTTTCTGCCTCACTTTCCTCTCCCTCTCCAGAGAAGCCATAATCAACGCTTTGACTTCATTGCTCTCTCCTTCTCTCACTGCTAGGTTTTGCTGACATAACGAAGAACTTTTCAATCTAGGTGACCATTATTAGAATTTACTTGGAGTATTTATTGCCTATTTCAGGAATCCTTATTTAGAACTTGTATTGCACATTCTTAGATAGTCTATCATGGGTTTAGATATTATACATATTTATACATTTAGATATTATACATATAAAAGGCAAGCATGGCTCACTGCTATTTCCTATCTTATTCTTCTTCCATATCTTGAGTTCTCTGTTCTGATTCACTTGTTTTGCCAGAGACTTTTCTCTAGTATTCCCCAGATGGATATGAGAATAATATATTCTCTGAATTCTTGCATAGCCCAAATTTCTTCCTTTCTTGCTGATATGTGAAGGATATCTTCACTGGCACAGTCCTTTTTCCTTGAGTCCATAAATGTCACTTTATTAACTTTCAATACAGCAATGTTAAGTGTCAATCTGATTCTTCTTCCTTGTTCTCTTTATCTGTGAATTTTTAAATCCTGTGGAATTCAGAAATTTTACCAAGATACACTTGGGTGTATGTTTTTCCTCTTTAAGCTATCCTAAACCAGTGAAATCTTCCAATATACTTTCTGATGCTTTTTTTTTTTAAATTTATTTTTTGAGATGGAGTCTCGCTCTGTTGCCCAGGCTGGAGTGCAATGGCATGATCTCAGCTCACTGCAAACTCTGCCTCCCAGGTTCAATCAATTCTCCTTCCTCAGCTTCCTGAGTAGCTGGGATTACAGGTGCCTGCCACCATGCCTGGATAATTTTTGTATTTTTAGTAGAGACAGTATTTCACCATGCTGGCCAGGCTGGTCTTGAACTCCCGGCCTCAGGCAATCCACCTGCCTCAGCCTCCCAAAGTACTGGGATTACAGGTGTGAGTCACCGCGCCCAGCCTCTGATAATTATCCACAGGAAATGTTCATGCACTGTTGCTTAATCGTTGCCTCTTCCCACCTGTTTCTTCATCTGGAATTACTGTTTTCCTGTGCAGTGGACATCTTGCCTTGATCCTCAGGCCCTGAGTTGAATCTCAACACTGACTATTCTACTCTTCACCTAATCCAATTAGTTTTCATTTGAAAAGTCATATTTATTTGTTTAAATTCCAGGTGGTCTTTTAAGGACTTTTCTTAAATCTCCTCAGTTTCTTATTTTCTTTTTTCTTTGTATAGGTCATAGACTTATCTCCTCCAATAGCTCTAATTTTTCATTAGTACTTCCATCCTGATTGCTTTGTCGTTTTTTTCTCTCTCTAACTATTGTCCCTCTTTGATGTGTGGTTTTTCTATGTTTACTCCTTAGAGCTCAGGTATAGCTACTAAGAATTTCATGTGGTTTCATTTCCAAGGGCAGGAAATGGTCTTGCTGTCTCAGTCCTAAAGGCCAGCAGTGGAGCACATGGGGGTTGCTGGACCCTTGTCAAGGTAGAAGAAGGTAGAAAAGAAGGTAGAAGAAAGGCTTTATGTTTTATTTTGTTTCCTATCATTCCCACCTCAAAGATGAAATGGCCTCAACTTACCTTCCAGCCCTGGAAATCAGATATGCCTTTCCAGCTGATGAGGACTTTCCTCAGGGATGAGGAATCCCTTGGGGCCAGCTTTCCCAGGAAACTCCATTCAGAACCTAACCGGAGTCCTTCAGACACTAGTGTGCCGGCTCTCACGTAGCCCAGAGGGGAGAAGCCACTTAATAGTGCAGGTGCCCTCTTATCAGCTCCTACCATCTGCCTGGATTTTGTAGGATAACAGTCAGGCCGGAATTGTAGTTGGGTGGGAAAAAAAGTTAGGACATGTTAAGCTACCATGTTCCTGTATTCCCGCTGATTTCTTCAAGTCAAAACTCTACCCATCCTTAAAGGATGTTCACAAAAGCCACTTCCTATATTCTTCTTGATCTTCTTGTCTCATGGTTCGTTCTCAACCCTGGATGCACCCTGAAATCTCCTGAGGAACTTTAAAAAATACTGGGGCTGCTCTGGTCTAACTGATGTGGAGTGTAGTTTGGACTTTGGGACTTTTAAAGCCCTTCATTTGACTCTAACAAATGAGCCTGACAGGAAGCCAGGGCTGAGTATCTAACCTGGTGTCATCATCCCCTCCTCCCTCCTCCCTGCATTCAGTCTTTCTTGTATCATAACTTTGGTGTGCTTATTTTATCCTCCTACTGGTAAATGTCTTGAGCCCACATTCACTTATTCACTCAGTAATTCAGTCATTCACTTCCTCACTTTATTCATTTATTGAACAAATATTTAGTACGTGCCATCCTCCAGGCAGCAGGCCCCGGAAGATTCAAAGGTAAATACGAGTCTCTGTGTAAATATATTTACAGACTTGTTTGGGTTAATATTTTTCAAATGGACGTGAATTTTTTCCTTGTGCTTTTCCTTAAAACAGACCTGGAGAAAGCTGCTGTAGACTGCTCAGCCACTCTGCCCTGACAAGTGTTTGTGTGAGGAAAAGTGCTATTGGAATTCTGATTTTTAAAAATCCAGATGAATAAAGATGGTGGTTCCAACTGTTGGCAGAGACAAATGGGAAAAGCCAGAAAGATCTGTGAACAGGAAAGCCTCAAAAGTCACATAGTGTGTGGATTTGCGTCTCAAACATCTGCCACTCACTAACCTAGAATCTAAACTCCTCCAAGAAATGGATAACAAGGTTCCCTTTTTTTTCCACAAATTTCTCTCTTTTCCCCCTGACTGGCTGGGTATATTCACAGGTCCTGTATAAATAATGTTTGCTGTGAATCATAAAAATGAAAAACCATTTCTAAGTGCTAAGATTCTGGTGCAAAGTCTATTGTTTGCAAATCACTGGTGCACGCTGGTTGGGAGGCAGGGCCGTAGAGGAAAAGCCTGCTGGCCCTCAAGCTGGAAGACGCAGCCCTGGCATCCACTACTCCTCTGAGAGCTACCTGAATGGGTCGTCTGTACCCCTCACACATGACTGGGAGCCCAGGTCACTTCTTTCCATCCTGAGTGAACATTTGTGTGGACAGGCTTTTCAAAACTGTGCAACTGGAATGCCAGAGGAAGGGCGTCTATGCCGAGAGAGTGTCCCGAGGCTACATTCCATGAGCACCAGGAAGCTCAAAAACAGAAAAAAACCAAACTGACTCCTGAGCTAGAATAACAAATACTACTAAACTGGAGTAATTTTTCTCTCCTCTTAACTTACTGTACTTAGAGTCACCCCACCTGTCAAGATCCTAACCAGAAACCAAGAAAAGAAGTCAAAAAGGGCTCCAAGCACAGTTGGAGATGGTAGCAGTTTCACCACGTGGCATTCAGGCATTTTATATCTAGGAATAACAAGCTCTCATCCAACACATCCATTTCCTCTTTTTTTTTGGAGATGGAATCTTGCTCTGTTACTCAGGCTGGAGTGCAATGGCACGATCTTGGCTCACTGCAACCTCCACTTCTCAGGTTCAAGCAATTCTCCTGCCTCAGCTTCCCAAGTAGCTGGGATTACAGGCATCCACCACCATGCCCAGCTAACTGTTTTTGTATTTTTAGCAGAGATGAGGTTTCACCGTGATGTCCAGGCTGGTCTCAAACTCCTGACCTCAGGTGATCCATCCACCTGGGCCTCCCAAAGTGCTGGGATTACAGGCATGAGCCATGGCACCCAGCCCCATTTCCTTTTCTTCATACCCAGTTTTAATAAGTTGAAGTATCTGGTGTCCAAACTTCCTATAGGATGGACAGTAACACATTGGAGGGCATAAGAGGATGTTATAGTCATGCACACTGACAGCCATGAGAAGCAAGCAGGACACAGAAAAATGAAAATGTACATAGAGTGGCAATTCTCTGTCTTTTTAGCTCATTCCATGTTCAATAAATATGAACATTTTTTTCCTGGAAATTCTGATATCTGGCCCCAAGCAGACATCCTTCTCCTCAACATAGTCTGGGTTACTCAGGAGGCAGAATATGGAGCACGTTTGCATGCAGGTTTATTATGGAGAGTCCTGGGGACCACCACTGTGGAAGGAAGGGCAGGGAAGCAAGAGTGGGCAGAGAGAGAAGTCAAGCTACAGTGCGGATCAACAGAAGTCTCGACCAACTCCATGGGAGGCCCCAGAGCCAGAATAGTCCTTTAGAGCTGGCCCTGTTGAGACCATGATGAATAGGTCTTTATATTTTTACATCAACAGTCAGTGAAGCAGGCTGCTGAGGCTCCCTGGGTTAGGAGGCTCTCTAAAGCTGAGGCAGTCCCTGAAGGGCTGGCAGGGAAGGCTCTCTGCCACAGCACCCTCTGCAAGCCCCTCCTTGATGGGGACTACGGTGACATATTACAGTGTCTATGGTGCTCTTTGACTCATGTCCTGGAGAACCAAGAGAGTCTCACCTTCTCTGTGCCTTACTTGACTGATGGCTGTGAGAGAGACTGCTCATTATCCATCAATTATCCATTCCAGATTTGGAAGCGGGGGTAGCAAGGCACCCAGCTAGAATATTTTATTTCTCAGCCTTCCTTGTGAGTTGGCATGGCTACATTATTTTGGCCAATGAGATATAAATAACGATGCTGTGTAGGAGTTCTGGGAAGGCTTTTTTAGAGTTACACACTGGAAGGGGGAATACATTCTCCTTTTCTGCTCCCTGGAACATGATCATGATAGCAGAGCTCTGGCAGCAATCTTGAACCATGAGGTAACTTAAGGATGGAATCTATGCATGTCCATAGATCAGAAAGACAGGCAGAGCCTGAGTCCCTGATGGCTCTGGAGCTGCCATTCTATACTTGAACTGCTACCTCTGGACTTCTTTTTTATAAGAGATAAACCAAATGTTTATCCTGTTTCAATCACTGCTATTTTGAGGTTTCTGTTTTGCAGCCAAGTTCAGGGGCCAAACTCTATTGGGGATTTGTGGTAAATTAAGATAGCAATTTTTGCTGATTCAAGAATCCATCGTCTCTTTGTGACCACTGTGGTAGAAGTCCTTGTTTCTCCCTCTGCTTTTCATCTCCTGCAATAAATTGCCCATACTGCTGCCAGAGGGAATTTCTACTTGATAAATTTGAACATGTCCTTCCCATTGTTAAAAACCTTTCAAGAATCCCGTAAGCTCTAAATTGTCTGTTATACTTTGTTTTATGAATTGAATATTAGGACATATCTTACTGCATATTCGTGTTTATTCAACTATGCAGTTTTTATCATGTGTTCATAAGTATTCAAGGAGCATTGCTAGAAACAACACTGGCAGTTCTGCAGGCTGGGAAGCCACTGACTGGCACAGCATCCAGTAATAGCCAAGGAAATAACATAATTTTATTGTGAGTAAGCTGCGAGTTGGGCAACTCCCACCTCTGAGCCACAGTCTAGCAGTTACTTCTTATCTCTAACCACACTATTTTGCTCTTCTTTAATAGAATTCCAGTGTCATCTGAGCCATTCCACTTTTCCCTCCTCTGGGTGCCCTGAGCAGGCCCATCTTTTTTGCAGTGAAATGGAAATTATGGACCATCCCTGAGACTCAGGCACAGCCATTGGTGTTACAATATCGATGTTTTCACCCTATGCAGATCTCTCTGACTTAATTTATTTTGTGTGTTGTACATTTTTTAAAATGATACTTTTGTTTTGACATAATTGTAGTTCACATACAGTTGTAAGAAATATAATAACAATATTCTTCACCTAATTCCCCCCCCAACCCCATGGTAATATCTTACATAATGGTAATATCACAACCAGAAAATTCACATGGATACAACCTATATCAATTTTTAAAACTTTGTTTTCCTAACATTTTTTTTTTTAAGACAGTTTTGCTCTGTCACCCAGGTTGGAGTGCAATGACACAATCTTGGTTCACTGAGACCTCTGCCTTCTGGGTTCAAGTGATTCTCCTGTCTTGGCCTCCTGAGTAGCTGGGATTACAGATGTGTGCCACCACACCCAGCTAACTTTTATATTTTTTTAGAAAAGACAGAACTTCATCACACTGGCTGCTCTTGAAACTCCTGACCTCAGGTGATCCACCCACCTCGGCCTCCCAAACAAACTTTTGTTGGTATGTGTTATATAGAGTCCGGATGCTTCTTGTGATGAAAATACACTTTTTCTTTATAAAAAAAATTAAAAGTTTTAAGAACTCCTTTTCCCTTGGGATAGAACCTGGAATTCTCTACATGGGCTTCAAACTCCTCCAGGTTCTGACCCTAACTCCCCATACTTATCTATCATGGTTCTTACTGGGTTTCCCCAGATCCAGCCTTACAGAGCTACTCTGCCACCTGGAAAATCCTCCTCTTACTGGGTCTAGATAATTCCTATCTGTTGTGTAGATTAAGTGAAATCTACAACTTCTCCTAGAAGCACCAGCTGCTCTCTCTCTCAGACTGGGTTACATACATTTTAATTTTCATTTGTTTTTATTTTCTTAGTGCCTGGCACACAGTAGATCAGGGATCCCATCCTCTGGGCCGTGGACTGTTACCCAGCCATGGCCCGTTAGGAACTGGCCGCACAGCATGAGGTGACTGACCAGTGAGCATGATGGCCTGAGCCCCGCCTCCTGTCAGATCAGCACTGGCATTGGATTCTCATAGGAGCCAGCCCTACTGTGAACTGTGCGTGAGAGGGATCTAGGTTGCGTGTTCCTCATGAGAATCTAACTAATGCCTGATGATCTGAGGTGGAACAGTTTCATCCCCAAACTATCCCTCCACTTCTCCGTGTCTTCCACGAAACTGGTCCCCGGTGCAGAAAATGTTGGGGACCACTGCAGTAGACAACCAAAAAATATTTGTTGAATGAAGGAATGAATGTATGAGTGGGTAGCTCTTATCAGTTTAAGAGTGTTGGAATAAACTGTCCACTTCTTCTTTCCCATGACCTGACTCTAGGCTCCACTTTTGAGGTGGGAGGGGAATCTTGTTCAATTGCTTTTCTATGGGCAGTACCCAGCCTAATGCCTTGCATAATATATTAGGTGCTCAATATGTGACAATGGCTGCCTGGTGGGGAGCTGGGGGTTGAGACAAGAAGAGCAGTGTGAGCACAGGCAGGAGATGGTGTGTTCCAGGACAGTGAGTGGACCATTTGGCTCCTAAAAATTATTTTACAGCCCATTTAATCCATGTCAGCAGTGAGTCTGGCTTATATCACTGGGCATCTCAACGTCAGACATTTAATGGGTCCATCCTGCTCCTGCACTGCTAAAACACAATGTAAAAGAATCTGCAGCTTCTGCAACCTTACACTGTGTGAACATCATTAACTCCCATGGGCTCAGTTAGTGCCTATACTCATCTATCACTATTCATAGGAATTCCTAGAATCAACAATCGAAGGGAACTAATGCGGCAGATCTGCTCCATTCACCTTCAGGAAGGTAAGACTTTGCCCGAATTCTCAGATAGACTTAAAATGAGCTCCTCAGTAGCTGTTCCACTCTTAATAACTTAAAAGGAGATCTCGACTTTCTTAGCACAGCATTTTCTCTTAGGGTAATATGAAACTCAGGAAGCTGTAGTCCACACACAATTTGGTAGTTGGAGGCTTCTACTGCATGCCTGTGGCAATAACACCCCTCCTGCCTATGAGATGTTCTTTCTCATAAAGCCAGGATGCACCACTGGTGAGCCAGAGGCAGGGTCACTGGGGCTGGATGTCCCTCCCCAATTTTGAATCTGGTTCTGCCATTCTCTTAGTGTGGATTTAGACTCCTCAGTTTCCACATCCATAGAATATGGAAATATAATGGTCCTACCTCATAAGAATAATTGTGAAAATTCTGTGGGATAATGCATGGCAACTCACAACACAGGAGCAGGCACACAGCAGGTGCTCAATCAATGTTTGCTCTGATCCTCATTGCTATTACAAAAGAATGATAATCAACCATGAAGTATGGGGGCTTAGGGACACAGAGGGGGTGTTATAGGCATTTCTCTTATTTTTCATTATGCTAGGTCACCGGTGTATAGATATAATTAATATTAGTTTTACCACGTGTGGTAGGCTAAATAATGGACCTCCAAAAGACATGCATGCCCTAACCACTGAAACCTGTGAGTGCTAGTTTATACGGCAAAAAAGGATATTGCAAATATGGTTGAATTAAGAATCTTGAGATGGGGCGTTATCCTGGATTATGCAGATGGGCTCTAAGTGCAATCACATGTATATTTATAAGAGAGAGGAAGAGGAACAGCTGACACACACAGAGAAGAGGAGAAAGTGATGTGACCATGGTGTGATGTGGCCGCAAGCAAAGGAATGCCATCAGCCATCAACAGTTGGAAGAAACAAGGAATAGTTTCTCCCCTAGAGCAGATATACCTTGATTTGGCCTACTTGAACTGATTTTGGACTTTAGCCTCCAGAACCACGAGATAGTACATTTCTGCTGGGTTTTTTGGTTTGTTTTTTGAGAGACTGGGTCTCACTCCATTGCCCAGGCTGGAATGCTGTGGCACTATCACAGTTCACTGCAGTCTCAAACTCCTGGTGTCGGATGATTCTCCCCCATCAGTGTCCTGAGTTACCTGGGGCTACAGGTGAGTGCCATGATGCTTAGCTATATTTTTGGGGGTAGAAACAGGGTCTCGCTATGTTGCTCAGGCTGGTTTCAAACTCTTAGCCTCAGATGATGCTTCCACCTTGGCCTTCCAAAGTACTGGGATTACAGGTGTGAGACACTGCACTGGCAGTTTCTACTGCGTTAAGCAAACAAGTTATAGTAGCCACAGGAAGCTAATATACCACTTAGCTGCATTTTTAATTTTTATTTTTGCTCTTTGTTTTTAAGGTTATTTTCCCCATCTCTTTTGTTCTTTAGGAAAAAAGCATGCAAAATTAATGGACCCCAGATTCAAGTTATAAGTAGCAGATTTTGATGCCTTTTTATTTGCATTCCTGAGTGGTAAAATGTTATTTTGTTCAATATTGGTCTAATGGGTTCTATGGAGCTTCAGTACAATTTACATTTTAATACTTAATCTGTATTTTAATCTTTAATAAAAGAATCTGAATTTAGAGTATTTCAGACCCGAGGGTTAGGTAAGAAGTTATTGTTTTAATCATAATAAGTGGTTTTTAAAAAAACCTATTACTTATCAGTTGTGTTTCTAATAGAGTTTAAGTGCTAAAGACAATTAGCGTTTACTTTAGATTTCCCACAGTAAAATCATGGGCTGGAAAGCGAGAAGAGAAGTAGGTGCCATTTTTACTTTTCTGGGACAATTGTGTGGAGTGTTCTAAACTGTATGGACTCAGGGGAAGAGCAGGATTTGGGGGACAACTGGACTGGCTGTCCCTCCACCTTGTTTGTTGACTGAATGAGCCCACTTGTTCAGCCTGGTCTTAGAATCCCTGTAAAGAGGCCAGGTATGGTGGCTCATGCCTGTAATCCCAGCACTCTGGGAGGCTGAGGTGAGTGGATCACCAGGTTAGGAGATTGAGGTCAACATAGTGAAACCCCGTCATCACTAAAAATACAAAAAAAAAAAAAATAGCTGGATGTGGTGACTCGCACCTGTAATCCCAGCTACTTTGGAGGCTCAGGCAGGAGAAATTGCTTGAACCCAGGAGGCGGAGATTGCAGTGAGCCAAGATTGCACCACTGCCCTACAGCCTGGCAAAAAGAAAAAAAAAAGAATCCCTGTAAAGATATTCGGGCCTCCTGTCCTTGCAAAGATGCAAATACAGTTGATTCTTATTATTCATGTTAGTTATGTTCTATAAAGTCACTGTGAACACGGAATGAACAAATACTAAGCCATTGATCCAAGGGACAATGCAGGGTTAGATTCTTTGGAGCTTCTGGTGATAACTTTTTGATCAATCAATCAATATACAATCTTATGTGTGTTTCTGTTGAAAGATACCTTGTTTAGCATACATTATTAATTGACTAACATTGAACTCACGTCCACCAGCACTAGAACTCATGACTGAATGGAGCTTAGCTAACATGTGTGTTTTCTTTGTAAGACACATCAAGCCTAGACCGCAAAAAGGACACATTGTAGAATATGGCAGTTGACACAAGAAGACAGTGTTGCCTCATTTGACCTCAACTGGGAATGTGTGCCTCGGGCTGCTCACATTTTTCCCCTCTCTATGTGTGTCCATGAAGTGCTCTGTAAGTGTTGATTTTGGAGTTACAAATACATTTTAGTGAGTAACTGTAGGTATATTTGAAAATACACAATCTGGGCCAGGCACGGTGGCTCATGCCTGTAATCCCAGCACTTTGGGATGCTGAGGCAGGTGGATCACCTGAGATCAGGAGTTCAAGACCAGCCTGACCAACATGGTGAAACCCTATCTCTACTAAAAATACAAAAAATTAGCTGGGAATGATGGTGGGCACCTGTAATCCCAGCTATTCGGGAGGCTCAGGCAGGAGAATTGCTTAAACTTGGGAGGGGAAGACTGCAATGAGCCAAGATCACGCCATTGCACTCTAGCCTGGGCAACAAGAGCGAAACTTCATCTCAAAAAAACAAAACAAAACAAAACAAAACAAAGAAAACACCCATCCACGAATAATGAGGTTCAAATATACTTCGTAGAAAGCCAACAAAGCAGGCTTCCCCAGCAGTGGACCCTTTGATGTGAAGTGGCTTATTTCAAACTATAAACTAAGCCTGTGCTCACAGTGAGATACAGTTCTTAACCCTGAGGAGCTTAGAATCCAGTGAAGGAGCTGGGTATAGAATCAGATGCCTTATACCATGGGTTCCCTTTACAGAGCTGGGTCAGAATTCCACATATCTGGGAAGCATATCTGGGAGAACTTCAGAGACCATTTCTTGGCAGCAGGTCTTTAAAGAGGATGAGGATTCTAGGCTCCCAAGAGACAGAAATGGTGAGGGAAGAGAGGCAGAAAGGGAAGCCACGGAACAACAAAGGCATGTTTGCTTCCATCACAATTTTGTTGGGAATCTATACTCTATGTGCTAGTAACAATTGCAGAAAGGTCTAATGACATACTTATAATCTGATTAACTTTACTTGACGTAGACACAGGACAATTACATATAAAGAGGATTCAGTTCAGCAAAGACAGAAATGTTTGTGGGATGATTCAAGCTCCTGAATATGTTTTATTATACAAGACCTAGAGCTAAAAGAGGATATGATTTTTATCAAGTCCCTTTTCTTCATTTTTCAGAAATGATTAGGTAATTATTCCAAGGTCTTAGAGTGGCAAGGCTAGAGCTAGTGTCTCCTAATGTCAGTGTCCACCCTGCATCATCTTCTCAAAATAGACTGTATTTTTAGGTCTATTTTATATTTTTGGTCTATTAATTTACCAGTTTTAGGTTCACTAGGACCTACAACTTTTTAGAAGAACTGAGCAGAAAATACAGAGAGTGCCCATATATCCCCTGCATCCACACAGTCGTAGCCTCCCCCGTCGTCAACACCCTCCACCATTTGTTACCATTCATGAACCTACATTGACACATCATTGCCGTCCAAAATCCCTAGGCTGTTTCCAGGTTCACTCTTGGTATTGTATGTTCTACAGGTTTAAACGAATTTATATTAACATGTATCCACCATATAGCACCATATAGAATAGTTTCACTGCCCTAAAACTCCTCTGTGCTCTGCCCATTCATCCCTCCCTCCCTCAACCCCTGTCAACCACTAATCTTTTTATTGTCTCCATACTTTTCCAAAATTCCATGTTGGAATCATACAGTATGTAGCCTTTCCAAATTGGCTTCTTTCGCTTAGTGATATGCATTTACATTTCACTTAGTAATAAGTAATATGTGATAGTAATTAGTAATAAGTGAAATGTATTTCATAATTAGTAGTAAGTGAAATGTAAATGTATATTATTAAGTGAAAGAAGTCAATTACATTTATATCTTTCACTTAGTAATATACATTTATGTTTCCTCCATGTCTTTTCGTGGTTTGATAACCTGATTTCTCTATAAGCACTATATAATATGCTGTTGTCTGGATGTACCACAGTTTATTCATTTACCTACTGAAGGACAGCTTTGCTACTTCCAAACTCTGGTGATTGATTGTGAATAAAGTTGCTATAAACATTTACATGCAGGTTTTTGTGTGGACGTAAGTTTTCAGCTCCTTTGGGTAAATGCCAATGAGCATGATTGATGGATTGTTTGGTAACAGTATGTTCAGTTTTCTAAGAACCTTTCAAACTCTCTTTCACAGTGGCTGTATTACTTTGCATTCTCACAAGCAATGAGTGAGAGTTTTGTTGCTCCACGTCCTCACAAGCATTTGGCGTTGTCTGTGTTTTGGATTTTTGCCACTCTTATAGATGTGCAGGGATAGCTCACTGTTGTTTTAATTTGTAATTTCCTCATGACACATGATGTTGAGCATTTTTCATATGCTCATTTGCCATCTGTAGTTCTTTGATGAGATGTCTGTTCAGATCTTTTGCCCCTCTCATCCTCCTCCACACTAGAATGTAAATACTTGGAGGTCAGGATGATGTTATAGTCCTTGCCCACTCCCAGGGCCTAGTCCAGTATAGTCAATGAATATCATACAGCAATAATAGCTAGCATTTGTTAAGAGTTTACTACGTGGCCTGGTGTGGTGGTTCACACCTGTAATCCCAGCACTTTGGGAGGCCGAGGCAGCTTGATAGCTTGAGGTCAGGAGTTCGAGACCAGTCCAGCCAACATGGTAAAACCCCATTTGTACTAAAATACAAAAAATTAACTGGGCATGGTGGAAGGCATCTGTGATTCCAGCTACTAGGGAGGCTGAGGCAGAAGAATTGCATGAACCCAGGCGGCAGAAGTTGCAGTGACCCAATAATGCACCACTACACTCCAGCCTGGGCGACAGAGTGAGACACTGTCTCAAAAAAAGAGAAAGTTTACTACATTCTCAGCCCCACACTAGACATTTTACATGCTGTCAGGAAGCCATGATGATGAACAGAAGAAGATTCACACCCTCCCTCAACACCCCCTACTCCTGACAGAGAGGCCAGCAGAACAGATACAAGCATATCCAAGGCTAAATGTAAAATGGGTAAGAGAGGTAAGATCTCGCTATGTCACTTAAGCTCCCTAATCTATATTTAATCTTTATGTGTAAAATGGGCATAGTATGAATACCTCCCTCAAGGGGTTCTTGGGAGGATTAAAAGAGATAATATAGTTGTAAAGTGTTTCATGTAGGGCAAGGCACATGTTAATTGTTTAATAAACATTAGCAATATTTCTGTGGAAATGGGACAACCCCCACCGCTTGCCCAATCAGGGCTGCAGGGCAGTGATAGAAAGAGGTCAGACACATGCCAATTCTACAATGCTCACTTAACACCAGGAAAAGAGAGCATGATAGATTCTACCTGGCTCTCCCCATACACAGCTAGGGCACAGGTGAACCGACCATGGTCACAAGCTGCCATTTGTCCCCTCACATTCAGTGATCCTGAGCAAGATACTGAGAAACTTGATGACTGGGGCAAGGGAGCCTTGAACCTCCCCTTCTGGCATGGTTGCAATTGTTCCAAAACTTGGGGGAGGAGGTGGGGTGACTGATACCCCAATCTACGCACTTCTCTCCCTGCCTAGGGGAGAGAAGGGCAGAGTAGTTAGAAGGCTGTCTGGGAGTCTTACTGGGACCAGTTGAGGAAGGACAAGTGGAGAGAGGATGAGGAATGGGATATTGCACTGCTTAACTGACCAGATACTCATGTTACATGGGACTCGTTCTATACCAGTACTCAGTGCTTAACCCATGTTCACTCATTTTATCTTTCTAGCAATAAGGATGAGGCAGGTACCAGATTTCTATTGTCATTCTTTCTGGGGAAGGAGGAAACTGGGGCCCTCAAAGGCTTAATAACTTGCCCAAGGTCATCAGGCTGGCAAGTGGCATAGCCAGGATCCAAACCCAGGTAGTGCCAGAGCCCATGTTCCTCACCACCAGGCCAGGGGGTGAGTGTGTACAAGAGACAGAGGAAGAGAGGTGTGTTTGCGTAAGAAAGAAATTTCTGTGTGTGTGTGTGTGTGTGTGTGTGTGTGTGTGTGTGAAAGAGAGAAAACGAGAGAGAGAGGGGAGAAGGAGAAGGAGAAGTAGGAGAAGGTTTGGCTGTGTCCCCACCCAAATCTCATCTTGAATTGTAACTCCCACAGTTTGGTTTGGGGATAAAATCGACAGAAGCTCAACAAATATTCTGCTAGGAGCACCTTTCCTGGGCTGGTCTGGCAGCTCCGGGGATGGTCTATTCTCATCACTGGCCCATGTTCCTCTTCTTTATTAGCTGCTCTGGTGGCAGCTCTTCTTGTTTCCTGTTACCCTGTAATTTCTCTACTCACTTCCTTAGAAGGAGCAGGGCCAATGGATGGCAGATTTCAGGAGTGCACCCTGGGTGCACTCTTATTACACAGCTCATGTCAAGAGACAAATAAGATGCCCTGCTGATTTATGCTGACAACTCCCACCTTTGGCAGTTGCAGAAAGACAGGTGTGTAGTACGAGATGTGGAAAGAAACCTAAAGACAATGCAGATTTTGCCCACTAGCCTCCTGGGGTAAAGTGGGTGAGCTGCTTTTATTTGCACACCTGATGTAAAGGCCCAAAGCTCTGGTGTTCCTTCCTGCCAGAGGAATAACAGTTAATCAATGATAATGCCTGCCTGAGAGCCAAAGTTGGGATCTATTTGCCCTGTTTTGCTCTTTTCAGCCCCTTTTCCTGCTGGCTCCTTTATCCCCCTAAGGAGGATAAAGGTTTTTGACCACTGTGCCCAGCACTAAAGGCAAAACAGTTTCAAAGTTTTTGGCCTGGATGCTTATGAAGGCCCACTGAGAATATGTCCAGGGAGACAGGGTAACTAGAAATACAGCAAGCAAGGATGCTAGGGCCCCTCTTAGCCCAGAAAGGGGACAAAGAACCCCAACTTCACTTTTATGTAAGCAGGGCACAGTAATAGGAGCCCCATAAACTCTCATGTGACTGTTCTTGTTTTAAGTTGGATCAATTAATCCAAATATATTTTTAAAACTTATTAGGAAATAGTTTAAATATACAGAAGGCATAGAGATTATCATGAGTAACAGTTTACCAGCTCTCCATTTTAAGAAAAATGATATTATTAGAATGGTTAAAGCCTTCTGGGTACTGTTCTCAGATCACATTAGCCTCCTTCACTCTGGAGTTAGCCACTGAACTGGCTTTGGTGTTTATCATTCCTTTAGATATCTTCATACTTTTATGACATCTACAAGAATCCCTAAACAACACATTTCATTTCATGAATTTAAAAAAATTATCTAAATGGAATATTGTAGTATATATCCTTCTGAGATTTGCTTTAATTATAAAACTTTTAAAAAGATGTATCATGCTAACACATGAAGTTCTGGTTTATTGTTTTTTTTTGCTGTAATTTATTCCATATGTGACTGTAATATTATTTGCTTATATGTCTGTTGATGGACAGTTAGGTTATGTGCTTTTGGCTGTTTGCTGTTTCAGTCATTTCTTTGTGCGGGCAGGGGTGCAAGAGTCTCTCTAAGATATCTACCTAGGAGTAGAATTTCTGAGTCATAGGGTTTGGCCATCTTGAGTTTCTTAAGTGTCTTAGTCCATCCTGTGATAAATTACCATAGACTGAGTGGCTTAAAAACAACAGTAATGTATTCACAGTTCTGGGGGCTGGGAAGTCCCAGTTCCAGGTACCAAAGATCTAGTGTCTGGTGAGGGACCATTTTCTGGTTCATAGAGGGGGCCTTCTTGCTGTGTCTTCATGTGGTGAAAGTGGCAAACAAGCTCTCAGGATCCCTTTTACAAGGACACTAATCCCATTCATGAGAACTCTGCCCTTACTCCAACCTAATCACCTCCCCAAACCCCACTTCTAACACCATCACCTTGGGGGTGCGGACGTCAGCGGATGAATTTTAGAGGACGTAAACATTCAGTTCATTGCAATGAGATACTGCCAGTATTACCTCAAAAGTGTTCAATACATGGTGGTATCAATGGGCACTCTCATCAACAAAGATAAGAGTTTGCATTTTTCATATTCTGACCAACATTTATTATTGTCAGACATCTTAATTTTTGCCAATCTGGTGGATGTAAAATATCTTATTGAAGTGTTGATTTACGGTTCTCTGATGATTAGTAAGTATGAGCATCTTTTTATATGATAATTGACCATTTAGAGTTTATCTTCTATGAATTGCCTATCCATAAACCTTGACCATTTTTTAATTTCCTTTGTTTGTTTTAACACTTATTTGTATGGCTTCTTATGTATTGTGGGTACTCATTGTAAAAAGTTTTTCTTCTAGCTTATCAATTGTTTATTCACTATTTAATAGTATTTGGGATTTTAAAGATGTGGTAAAATAAACATAGCATGAAATTTACCATTTAATCATTTTTGTGTGTGTAATTCCGTAGCATTAAACACATTCACATGGTTGTACATCACCAGCATCCATATTCAGAGCTTTTGGATCTTTCTCAACTGAAACTCTTTACTCAATAGCATTTGTGACTTTAATGAAGTCAAATTTATCAATCTTTTTTTCTTAAGAGTTAGAAATCCTTCAGAAAAATATTCTGTAATATTTCATCCCAAAATTTTTAAAGATTCACTTTCATTTTTATATCTTGATTTATCTGGAGATAATTTTAGGAAATTGATTGAAGAGAGGATCTATTTTAATTTTTTCCACACAGATAACCAGTTGTCCTGGCTAGTTTTATTGATTAAACCATTCTTTTTGATCTTTAAGTTTTATTATATATTATTTGCAAGGATCTATTGCTGAACTCTGTGTTCTTTTGTATTGGTCTGTTTTTCTCTTCCACCAAACCACACTGTCTTATTTGCTGTTGGTAGGCAATTAAGAGTAACTTAAAAAAATTTTTTTTTTATTTTTCTGAGATGGAGCCTCACCTTGTCATAGAGGCTGGAGTGCAGTGATGCCTCTCAGCTCACTGCAACATCTGCCTCCCAGGTTCAAGCATTTCTTTCTGCCTCAGCCTCTCAAGTAGCTGGGAGTACAGGTGTGAGCCACCACACCCAGCTAATTTTTTGTATTTTTAGTAGAGATGGGGTTTCACTGTGTTAGCCAGGATGGTCTTGATCTCCTAACCTTGTGATCCACCTGCCTCAGCCTCCCAAAGCGCTGGGATTACCGGCGTGAGCCACTGTGCCTGGCTGGGTGCCTTATTTCCTCTATACTTTCACTACCTGATCCTTTTCAGAATTGTCTTGATTATTCTTGGCCCACTACTCTTATATAATGACAGTACCAGCTTGTCAAATCCACAAAAACTCTGGCAATGTTTCTTTATTTCTTCTCAGGAATTTGATTACAGTTGTATTAAGTATATAGGTTAATTCAAAGAAAACAAAATATTTATATACATAAATATGGTCTATTTCTCTGATTACTTAGATCTCTTTTAATGACTTTTAATAAAGCATTATAATTTTCTCCACAAGATCTTATATAGCTTTTATTTATTCACATATACATTATATTTTTGCATTGTTATTATAAATAATATTTTTAAGTTATAGTTCAAATTATTTACTGCTGGTATGAAGAGTTACAATTTTATTTTTTATATGTTGAACTTACATCTAGGGATTTAGATGAGCTGTCTACTAACTCTAATAATTTTTGTAATAAAGAAATAGGCTCAGAGATGTTAATTAATTTGCTCCTAATGGCATGCCTAACAAATGTCTTCCTTTCTGTTGGGAAGTAAAGAGGATATCAGGATGAGACTCTACATATATTTAGTTCAAGATTCATTTTCTACTTCTCTGACTCATTTGCTTATTAGTCTGCAAGGATTTGTTGAAGTCCTGTGGACTCATCTATATAGTAAGATGTCTGGACAGGGGAACAGGAGGATGCACAAAGAAGCATGAAATCATCTAATCCCAGAGAAATCAGGGATCTTGAAGTAAATCCACCCTAAGCCTCACAGAAATATTTTCTGAAAGTGCTCCCTACAAAACCATTTACTCATTCAACACATATTCTTTGAGCATCTACTAAATGACATCTTCCATGCCTGATGTTGACGAACAGCAGTGGGCAAACCCCTAAGGCAATTATAATTCAGTGACAAACTGTAGTGAAATAATCACACAAATATATGACCAGGATATGCGTTGGGATAATGCCAGAAGGATGTAAATGAGGCTCTGAGAGTAGCCGGGTGAGGGTGGGGCAACCTGACCTCCTGTGGGGGAAGATCCTGCAAGACTTGAGGAACAGGAAGAAGTCCATTGTGGCCAGAGCTGATTGACAGGAGGCTGTATAAGCCGAGGCTGGAGGCTGGTGCGCTGAGGCCAGATCTTGCATGATGTTGGGGGCCTTGCTAAAGATTTTGGCCTTTATCCTAAAATCAGAGGAAGTCACTAAAGGGTTTTAAGCCCAGGAGTGAGTGACATGATCAGATTTGCATTTTAGGAAGGTCACTCACCTCTAATATGGAGAATACATTAGACAGGGCATGAATGGATGTGGAAAGACTAATTAAGAGGATATTCTAGTTCCCAGTGAAAGATAACAGAGGCCTGGAGTAGGTGATGGCACAGGTAAAATTGAGCTGAAAACTCAATGGATGTTTATTCTGTGCCAAGGGACATCATCCATGCATCATCTCATTTAACCCCCACAGCATAAGACTCGTGACATAGTACCATTGTCATCCCCAGTGGGTGAATGATGAAACTGAAGCTTGGAGAGGTTTACACTGCCAGTTAAGTGAGGACATTGAGACTCAAACCCAGCTAGAATAATTCTTTACTGTGCTATCCTTCTGTGGGTGAATGTAGAAACAGAGGGGTGAAGGATGATCCTTAGGTGCTCCCAGGCAGAAATTGAAAACTCCTAGCAAAAGGAGCAGGCTGAAAGGACATGAAATGTCAGGAAGGAGCACTGGACCAGGAGGCTGGGAGACAGCTGATTCCAATCTCAGATCCTCACTCACTTCTTTGTCTGGATGATATCTTTTGTCCCTTCCAACACTAAGCCTCTAGGATGATTATGTGACTTTGGAAAAGCCATGGATCTCACAGACTCTTGCTTTCTCACCAGTAAAATAGGGAAATGCCTCTCCACTGAGATGATACGTATGAATATGTTTTACAGACCTTAAAGAGACTTAGGACATCAGCTATTGATTACAAGGATTACCTTCTTATGCACCAGTTACCTCCGTTTGGGGCAATTCTCTGAGTCAGAAAGCGTTTCTTCATCTTGATCCAAGATTGGCTTCACTGAGTGTTCCTTCCACCCTGATCCAAGCTGCTGTTGGTTGCTAAATGTAAGAATGCTGCCACTTCTCTCCCAGGACAGGGCTCCAGCATCAGAGGCTGCTGTGCTGCCTCCTGTGCTGGCCTCTCTTCACCTTGAACACCAGCAGCACCTGGAGCAAACCTCAGCCGGCATAGATTCCAGCCTTCCCAGCATCTCTCAGCGTTCCCTGGACTGTCTGTCTGGGTTAAAATGTGGCACTCAGAGCCAAACACACAAGACTCCCAATGCTGTCTGACAAATCTATTTCCTCTCTCATCTGAATTATCCACTGCTGTTCTTCAAATTTGCAAAAGTTCCCTTTACAGGCCTTGATAGGATGACAGTGGGCTTCAGCTGTGGATTTGAGGAACTAAATTCATTCTTATACAACCTCCTCCTACCTTCCCAAAAGGTCCTTGTGTGCCATTCATTCTTATAGGATTTATTAAAAAATTAACACATATAAATACAGGATTTTATAGATGATCCAAATAAATCCTAAGAAAAATATTCACATGAATCTGGTCCTCTCCCTCACTGCCAGAGTTAATGGCCTTAATTTAATTAGGCGAAGTTTCTCATATTCTGTGAAGGAGGATTTTCCTGGAAATTTGACAGCTTTGAACAGAAAAGGTAAAGTTGGAGCAAGGCGAAGGAGGAAAGAATGATGGGAAACGTTTCAGCTGACTTTTATTAACAGTGAAAAAAACTTCATTAAAAAGATGTGATGCAAGAACAGAAAACCAAACACCGCATGTTTTCACTCATAGGCAGGTGATGAACAATGAGAACACACGTGGGCATAGGGAAGGGAACAACACTCACTGGGTTAGATTGGGGGCTGGATGGGAAAGGAGGAGAGGGACAGCGCAGGACGGGGAGGATGGGGAGGGATAACACCAGGAGCAATGGCTGATGTAGGCAATGGGGCGGCAGGGTGGGGGGCTAGGGGGGGAGGTGATGGAGACAGCAAACCACCATGGCATGCATGTACCTATGCAACAGTCTTGCAAGATGCAGGATGTGCACATGTATCCCAGAGCCCAAAGTACAATTAAAAAATAAATATATATGTGATGCTTTTTTTTCCCAATATCACCTCAAAAATTAGTTCCAAAGCTTTGAAACTTCAAATTCAATGCCAGGAGTCCTCAATAAAATGAATGTGTTGTCTAAGTAAGTTGAAAAAATAAAAAGTGAGAGAACTCATTCTCTTGCTGCCATCAGAGAATTTCTTCTTTTTCAACATGAATTTGAGAAGGGAACATTTATTAAGTCTAAGGTGGGAATACTTCAGGTATTTTTTTTTTAAACCACTGATGCTTGCCACAAATCTACTAACTAGAAACCAAGATATTTGATTAAATTTTAACCCAGTGGAGTGCTTAGGTAGTTACAGATGAGGTCTACATAAAACCAACTGTAGTAGCCAGATAGCTTTCACAATAACATAAAACCAGATACAAGTAATGAAGAAATTCCCTTTTGCTTCATTTCCCAACACGCTGTCTTCACATTAGTAGATTTTGTGTGCACTTTCTCCTCTCCACTGGTAGCATTATGACTTTTTCTTTTCCACATGTTCGAGATTTAATAACTTTGAGTACAGTGAACACGCCATTGCTGAGAGCTCGTTTCCTGTGCTTCTAACCAACTAAGTAGACTTCCTGGAGGAGAATGCCAAATGTGTGTGATGCTAACTCCCTTGAAATAAACAAGATATTCATAAAAATGACTTGCACATAAACCAGTTCCTCTGGCCTTAGCAATTCCAGTTTTATAGCCACTGCTTTTGGCTTTGCAGGTGGGTAGGCTGCAGACTTTGCCTCTTCAAGGTGGTCTTCCCAGTACATTTCCAAAAAAGGAGCTCATCAGGTGGAGAGAAGTAAAGCTGGATTTCACATGACCTCAAAGGCAGGTGACCAACCCCATTTCACACAAGGCCATATCTTTACCAGTAAGTTAGATATTGAGAACTCCAGCTGCATTTTAACATGGAAACATCAAGGCTAAATATGTAGGTCTTTAATTAGTTAGTCAATTCACTCAATATTTACTGGAAATATATATTGGTCATCCTTTCAAAGCCTGTGACCCATAGTTCATCTCAAATGGAACTGGAAGGCTTTTCAGAAGCTGCTGTTAAGTCCACACAGCTAATAGTTGACCAGATCTCCCTAGGATGCAAGTTATATTTGAAGAAAGTTTCCATGTTTCCCTAAATCTTCTCTTTCTTAAGCTACACACACAAAAGTAGCTAATATGACAGTGGTTTTCAAATCTTCTCTAAGTAGGGAGGTCTGTCCCGAAATGTGGGGCTCAGCATTTATCATAAAACTTGAAATGCTTTGTACTAGTGCAGAGTCCACATGGCCATTAGCCCACTTTCTCCTGCAACTCTGCCCTAAGAAGACAGTCTATGTATGTATATGCTTTGAGGAGTCATATCAGGTGGTGGGGTCACTTCTAGCTGGGCAATCCACACTTAGAGATCAACACACATTAAAAGGAAGATATCCAAACTGCCCTCAACACCCCTAATATTTACCAGTAGCAGGGAGAATCCATAATGTGAAGATGGGAAAGGGAGGACAGGAATACACATTTATTGGAAGTCGACTGTGTGTTGAGAATTGTGGTACATACTTCACATAGCTAACCTTCTCTGACTCTCACAAGGACCCTAGGAAGTATCATTTTAGTTCCCATGTGTGTTTGTTCTGAACCAGTTTCGCTGCAAATAACAGAGAGACTAACAGCAAGACTTGTCTCTAAAAATAAGAAGTCTAGAGGCAGGCTGCCTAGGCCTTCCTTGGAGCTCTGGGAGCCATCAGGGACCAGTCCTTTTCCATCTTTCTGCTCTGCTATCCTTAGTGTGTAGGCCTTCCTCTTCGTGTTTGCCACCTCATGATTATGGGATGGCTGCCCCCCGCCAGGCATCATGTCCAGGTTCCGGGGGCGGGGGAAAAAGGAAAAAAGGCAAAGGGAGAAGTTCATGCCAGCCCAGCCTGCTCTTTCTATTTGTTTCTTTGTTTCTTCTTTTTTTTTTTTTTTTAGACAGAGTTTTGCTCTTGTTGCTCAGGTTGGAGTGCAATGATGCAATCTCCGGTCACCATAACCTTCACCTCCCAGGTTCAAGCGATTCTTCTGCCTCAGCCTCCCGCGTGGCTGGGATTACAGGCATGCACCATCACACCCAGCTAATTTCTGTATTTTTAGTAGAGACGGGGTTTCTCCCTGTTGGTCAGGCTGGTCTCAAACTCCTGACTTCAGGTGATCTGCCCGCTGCGGCCCCCCAAAGTGTTGAGATTATAGGCGTGAGCCACTGCGCCTGGCCCCAGCCTGCTCTTTCCAGAAACAACCTTCTCATCCACTATACCCAGTGATTTCTACTTATGTGTTATTGGCCAGAACTATATCAAAGGGCAACTGGGAAGATGAATATTTTTTATCTGTGCATAGTTAAGCTCCAAACAAAATCAGAGTATTATTGGTAAAGAAAGGTGAGAAACAAATATAGCGTAAGCAACATCAGGGTCTGCCACTCCATTACCAATGAGAAAATAGGCCAAGAGACATGAAGGCCATGGCCATGGCCATGGCTGGAAAAAGGATGGGCTGAGATTTGAAGCCAGGCCCCTGCCCAGTCCAAAGCTCTCGTTTTCCTGACTGTGCCACACTGCCTTTGGGCATAGCATAAACAGACATCCCTTCCTAATGCTATCAGGAAGTAGGTATTCTGTTGCTCAGAGTCATTTTACAAATGGGAAAGTTGAGGCACAGAAATGGTAAGTACTTAAGTAACAGGATTTGAACTCAATCGGTGTATTAGTCTGTTCTCACACTGCTAATAAAGATATACCCGAGACTGGGTATAATTTTAAAAAGAGGTTTAATGGACTCACAGTTCCACGTGGCTGGGGAGGCCTCATAATCATGGTGGAAGGCAATAGAGAAGAAAAGCACATCTTACATGGCAGCAGGCAAGAGGGCTTGTTCAGGGGAACTCCCATTTATGAAACCATCAGATCCCATGAGACTTATTCACTATCATGAGAAGAGTATGAGGGAAACCACCCCATGATTCAATTATCTCCACCTGGCCCCATCCTTGACATGTGGGGATTATTACAATTTAAACTGAGATTTGGATGGGGACACAGCCAAACCATAGCATTCAATCACTATAAAAAGGAAATTAAAGTCTGAAAACTTCATGTCTCTAGTATCTCTCTCTCTTTCTCTCTCTCTCTCTCTCTCTCTCACACACACACACACACACACACACACACACACACACACACACACAGCCATGAACTGCTTCCAGGGACATCCTACCCTAGGGGAGATTCTGACACTCAACCTAGAACTTGTCAAGGAGGACTGATGCAGGCTATCAACTGATATATTAAAAATAATATGGAACCAGTTACTGAGACCCTGTGGGTGATTTCCAAGTTCTTCAGAATGTACATATTAAGTTATTCAAAAGAAATCTATTGTGGCTTTAACATTTTCAATGTAATGACCCTTACAGGATTGGTTTGTATCAGGAATACCAAAAACTCAGTGCTGCCCACTGATCAATTTGTCTTCTAAAGCAGTGCTCAAGCAGAGGCGGATGAAGCTGATAACAACGGGCTTTTATTTCATGAGAGCTTAAGAAGTGCCAGACATGGTGATAAATGTTTACACTTGTCATCTTATTTCATCTTGACCCGTCTTTCTGAGAGCCTTCTGGTTATCCTTACCTTTCAGGTAAGGACCTGAGGCTCAGTGAAGCCAAGAGACTTGCTGTAAAACACACATCTATGTAAAGGCAGGACTGTCCTGTCATCTAGGTGGCCCACCCGACCTCACCACATTAATGTCCCTGACTGTGTGTAGGGTCTGAAGACGGCAGAAAGGAACTTGGGGTGAGGACCGGTAGACTTGCAAGTAGATAACACCCCAAATGTGTTTGTGCCACTGAATTTCTAAGCTAACCAATGACTATTAACCTTCAGCTCTTCTAATTTATACTATGTTTATACAGACCAGCGTTTTAGCCTGGCAAGATATTTTTAGACTAGAAAACCTGTGCAATGCTGAGGATTAAACAACTTCAATTCTATTGCACTTACCCACATCTGGCAGGCAGGGCGTAGCTTTATGTAAAATTAAAAGCCAATGAAACTTACCATTTTTTTCTTTTTTAGTTTGGCAGTAAAGTTGCTTTCTTCTAGTTGTTCACAAATGAAACATGCTGTGCTGGTTTCTGAAAACCAAGAAGCCTGGAGGGAAATTTATGACTTTGAAATGAAATTTAGAGGTTGAAGGATTTAGCAATTTGCAAAGAACATAGAGCTAAGCCCATGTAAAAAGCTGTTCAAAAGGTCCTGGCATAAAGTGCTAAGGTCTTTTTCAAAAGTCCCTGCAGAAGCTCTTGGGAATCTGAAAGCGTAAAAATGGGAGACAGCATTTTAAAGACATCTTTTCCCTGAAAGCCGGTGCTTGTGAGCCTGTGCGTTTTCCCACATGAATATGCTCGGCCGTTATGTTAGCCAGGCATTTCCTGTGTGCGGCAGGTTTGTAATCCTTTTTTTTTCCTTTTCCTTCTCAGGGAATTATCCAAGATTTGTAGCCAGCAGTCTCTGCCATATTTTCTCTCAGCCCTTAGTCACACGCCCATATATGGAAATCTTTATCACACAGTCCCTGGCTAGGACACTTTACAGGAAGTGTTTAGTGTATTGTGGTCCTTAGAACTAAGTCATTCTAAGTCGAAGGATAAAATGGCAGCAATAGGCATGACTGTTGTGTGTGTGTGTCTGTGTGTGGTTACTTTGGAGCCGCGAAATATATTTGACAAGTTTAAAGTCAGGGTTTTAAACGTCCGCCCAGTAGTTCTTGTTTAGCAAAGTGAATTTTTGCTATTTAGAAAGGAATCTTTTTCACTTTTGTCTAGAAGTAAAGTTGAAAGGCATGCTGGGATATTTTCCCCATGATAAGGGATTTCAACCCATCCACATTGGGACGTTTTTCCCTGCTCAGGCAGCCACAGCACAGAGATAGAATTTGTCATAAGGTTAGTCCAGCTTAAATAAACAGAAGTCAAGTTAGTGCTTCACCGACTGATGTTTTAGCAGATGCTCTGCCCTTTCAAGGAGCGCAAGGGGCAAATGTGAGAACTTAAGGCTATTTTACATTTATGCAATGAGTTACACTGTTCAAAAAACTTTCACATCTTTCTGTCCTTGTGCAACCTAATTTCTCTTACCAGAAACCTGAGGTTCCAAAGGTAAGTCATTTGCTTAAGAAAACACAGCTAATACCACTTTGCATTCAGAAACTCCCAGCAGCTCCCACTGCATGAGTTATCAAGTCCAAACTCTTAGGACAAAAGCGAAGGTTTGAGAAACATTGAACAACCATTTATACACATAAGTACCTGTGGTTAGGCACATGAGAGGTGAAACCAAATCAGATAAACTCTTAGAGAGCTGTAAGAGAAATTAGGGAATCTGTCATCATACAAATAATTAATTGCAATAATGTAAGTGCCTTAGTCTGCTCAGGCTGCTGTAACAAAATACCACAGACTGGGTGGCTTAAATAACAATTATTTCTCACAGTTCCAGAGGCCGAAGTCCAAGATCAAGGTGCTAGTGGATTAATTTCCTGGTGAGGACCCTCTTCCTGGCTTGTACCTGTAAATGGCCACTGCCCTTCTCTGTTGCTCTTTCCTCATGGTTTTTCCTAGGTGAGTGCACTGACAAGAGAGAGAGAGAGAAAGAGACAGAATCTATTTTCCTCTTTTTATTTATTTATTTAATTTTTTTTTGAGGCAGAGTCTTGCTCTATAGCCCAGCATGAAGTGCAGTGGTGCGATCTTGGCTCACTGCAACCTCTGTCTCCTGGTTCAAGCAATTCTTCTGCCTCAGCGCCCTTAGTAGCTAGGATTACAGGCACCCACTACAAAAATTATTTTTGTATTTTTAGTAGAGATGGGGTTTCACCATGTTGGCCAGGCTGGTCTCAAACTCCTGACCTCAGGTGATCTGCCCACTGTGGCCTCCCAAAGTGCTGGGATTACAGGCTTGAGCCACCACACTCAGCCAATTTTCCTTTTCTTATAAGGGCACTAATTCTCTCATGAGAGCTCCACTGTCACGATGTCATCTAAACCTAATACTCCCAAAGCCTTTACCTCTAGATACTATTACATTGGGAGTTAGGGCCTCAACATATGAATTTTCAGAGGACATAAACATTCAGCCAATAGCAATAAGCAAGTCACTGGGTGGGGAGTGGGCTGGGATTGAGCACAGTTGAGGTAAAACTAGTTTTAAAAATCATGTTCTTCCCATTGGTCTCTCCCCATGGACTTGATCCAGGGTCTGTGAATAGCTTTATCCTGCAATTAGTGATGCATCAGAGCAAAAAAGTGTCAGGACATAATGCAGCACTTAGGAAGGAGGACGTGTGTGCGATCATCATCAGACTTTCACTTCAAGGTTAAGAGAAGTGAGAGTTGTAGTTGTGGGTGAGGCCAGGTTAGGGAAAGGAGGAAGTTGGAGAGGGACTGCCTGGGAAGACCAACACTGTGTTAAGGACAACAGCCCTCAAAGTAGTTCTCAAATTTCCTTCCAAGAAGATGTCTGTTTGAACATTTTTACTGACATTTTAGACCCAGATTATGTGTTTTTTTCAGAGATATTTGACCACATGGGTCCTTCTCCATAGCCAGACCACCTCCAGGGTCAGTGGGATAGTTAACATATTATAAGTGATATTGATCTCTCTCCAGACGTGATAAGAGGTCTCCTTTTGTATAGGCAGTACAGGTTCTGTGAGTTCATCCTGTCTGCAGTTACAGCCTAGTACAGGCCTGGGGATGAGTGTATTTGCTTTGCTAAGTAATTGACTCCAGGCACATTTTGCCTGTACAGAGACCTGAAGTGGGCATATGACTGTGTTCGAGATAAAATTAACAAAGAGAACAGCCATGGGTGACCAGTAGGATGAAGCCCAGCCAGATAAACACCCTCCAGGTAGACCCGATGCCAGTTATGGTGTGGGGACCCTTTTGCCCATTGTCCTCCATGGGCTTCAGGTGTCCCAGCAACCATTGGGAAATAATTAAATCACCTTAAACGATTGTTCTTGGAAGTAAAATGCTGAGAAGTATTTGTACAGGTCAATCAAGTCAACACAGCATGAAGGATTTCTTTTAAAGGGGTCTCACCCTGTGTTCTGCCTTCCTTGCTTCCCTCCTTCCATGACTTCCTTTTCAGTTGAACATCTACTATGTGCTGGTACTGCCCTAAGCCCCGGGGAGTACACAAATGATGAAAGCATGGCCTGGCATTGGTCCTCTTTTATTCTGTGAATATTTATTTTACGTGCCAGCCACTATGCCATGTACTAGGCATGCTGCATGGAAGAGGAAATGCAGATTCTGCATTGTCGGTATACAGGATAGTGGTAATAATGTTGAATGAGTAATTAGGAGTGTCGCAAAAATCATGAGTGAAAAGAACAGAGTTCCATGAGGATGTATAACAGAAGGGCCTGAGTTTATGGAATAAACAGCTCCCCCTCTGAGGAGGAACATGCAGAAAGCGCTTAAAACATGCTTTTACTTGAGTAAGCTCTATTTTAAATTCATATTCTATCTTCCCAAAGTTACAATGATTGTATGATTTTAAAAAATGTATTCAATCAAATTATGTTGATTACATGAGTGAAGCAACCAGCTTGTTAAATGAATTAGTTGCTCAAGATTTAGGCAGATTTAGTCTTTGGATGACTGATCTTTTGAGATATGTCTCAAAAGATCAAACACAGATTCACACTTCCTAAGCTCATATAGCAAGGTAGGCAGAATTCTAAGATGATCTCCAATATTTCTGCTCTCCTCTTCCCTGGTATACAAGTTCTCCCAGTTATTTAATCAAACTCTTATCTAGGTACCGTGAAGAGATTTCACAGATGTAGTGAAGGTGCCAAATCAACTCACCTTAAGGTGGGAAGATTATCTGGGGAGCAGCAGGTGCTGATCTAATCAGCCAAACCCTTAAAAAGGACTGTGCTTTTGCTAGTGAAAGAGATTCAAAGTTTAAGATAAATTTGACACTGGGGGAGGGGGTTCTCCACAGCTGGATTTGAAGAGTAATATAAGGGGCCTTTAGGAGCTGAGAGCAGCCCCTAGCTGATAGTCAACAAAGAAATGAGGGCCTTAGTCCTACAACCTCAAATAACTGAATGCTGCCATGACCACATGAGCTTGGAAGATGACCCTGAGCTCCCAATGAGAAAAAAAAAACCCTGCCAACACTTTTTAGCCTGATGAGATCCTGAGTAGAGAATGCAGCCACGCTGTGCACAGCCTTCTGACCTATGGCACTGTGAACTAACAGATAAGGTGAGGTGATTTTGGCCTCTAAGTTTGTGGCAATTTGAGACACAGCAATAGAAAACAAATATAGCTGCTATTCTGTTTTCCTCTCAGTATAAACATCTCTATTGCTTCTAATATGACCCAAGTCCTCTTGACAAAAAAGACTGGACATGTGACCAGGCTGGCAAATCATCATATCTCTCACCTCTGAGCATGATGATTGGCTCAGGTGTTGGGAGTGTGACCTAAGCTGTGCCACCAGTGTCCTTACCTGTGAATTATCAAATATAAACTTAAGGAAGAATGCTAACTTCCCCAGTAATGAGAGCCCAGAGCTGCCCATAGCCATGACCCCACTAACATAATGAAACTGGTTTGAACCCTGAAACTCAAAGAGCATGGAGAGTCTTGACAGTGTTTGAGACCCTGCATCCATTGTCTTTTGGCCACGTGAACCTACGCCCTTCCGGCGACTTGGTTATATGAACCAAGGCTTCTCCTTTTGATTTGAGCCAAGTCATGCTGAGCTTCTGTTGCAGGCAGCCAGGGAGGTCTGAACAATAAAGCTAGAGAGAAGTAAAGAACTGTGAGCTGGAAGACACCAGTTCTGCTTATCAGACATTAAGACATGGAAGTGTCTCCTTGCAGATAACCTGAGTTTTATATTTTGTTCTTATAAATCAGTGCTGAAGGACATCAAATAATAGTAAAAATAAACACTAGTCAATCATATTATTAGAGTTTCCAGGGATTTTAGATGCTATCTGGTCAAGGGCTCTAATTTTCTATGGGTAGAAGCTCTGGCCCAGACAGGAGGAGCAGCTAGTGAGGAAACAAGGTGGTCATTCCAGAATTATTGGGTAAAACTAACACAGGTTGAATGAAAAGTAATGCTGTCTGGATCTCATCAGTTCTCTTCTGCTTTCCATGATTACTTGGGTATTCATTCCAGTGTCTTTTTCTCAAGTTTTCTTAAATCGTGTCTACTGAGCACTGTGACTCTCATGATCCCTATGGTATATTTTCGAGCTAGACTCTCTGAAACTTCAGACCAGTTTCTGAAACTCTGGTGGTATCTCAGTTTGTCAGAGTGATTTCTACTTGATTGTACTAAAAATGGTGTAAAACTGTGTCCTGTTATACATACTGCAAGAAGCTATCCTGGGCACAATTTACCTTTGTAGTGCTTGTATAAGGATAAATTCATAAATGATTATCTCCCTTAAATACAAATGCAAGTTGTTTCCTTCAATACCTATTCACAAAGATTAAGGAGATAAATGTTTTCCAATGCCTGGTTGAATGACACTTCTGACATACCAAATTGTGAACATCTTACTCTATTTGAACATGGAATTACAGAGTAGATAATCTGGAAGAGGGCTTTAGGGATCACCAGACTCAACCTCTCACGGATCAGAGAAGGATGATGGGCTCCAAAGAGTGGGAAGGTCTTGGTCAAGGTCAAAGCCTCTCTATCTTAAACATCATTAGGTCTCCTATTGTGCTTTCAAATGAGATGAACTCATAGACATCTTTTCTTAAAATTTGCTTTTTATGCATATATATAAACAAAAGTAGCAAAAAATATAAAGTGCAAAGATTGTCCACCACCTGGATTTCAGAGCAACTGGGGAAAGATCTGTTTCCAGGATGAAAAATCTTACCAGTGAGATAAGAAGACCTATTTGTTATTAATTTTAAAACTTGAGTAATTAAAAGGGAAGCATTGTTTCTCTGTAAAAATTGGTGTAAATTTATTTTTAAATATTTGGAAAACTGTAAGCTGTAGAAAGAAGGAGAAGAAATTGCTTATATTTGCACTATCCAACAAAACCAATTTTCAACATTTTTGGTGATTTTCCTTCAGTCTTATTCTATATGAATAGAAATCTACGAGGATGGCAGTCATAAACATTTTCCCATGTTATTGCAGCTTCTTTTTAAATATCTACTAAGCACATGTGGTATGTTTTTCTTTAGCAGTTAGCTATTCTATTATGGGAATGCTGCTTTTAAAATAACCTTACAAGGAGCATCTTCATGTGTAAATATATTTTTCCATATTTAGGAGTATTTTCTTATTCCTCATAGATGGAATTTCTGGATCTGTTTTATAATAGGTGCATAGCTCAATTCACATTAAAAGAATTAAATAAGTATGTTGATCAGAATGAGCCAGATGTGCTGTGGTAACAAGCAGCTCTATTATCTCAGTGACCTAATAAAATAAAAATGTACTTCTTAGTCATGGGAATTCATTTTGGGGCTCAGGGTACTCTCTGAAGCTGCTGCCCTCATATGGGGACTCAGCAGTCCAGACTTCTCAGTGCTTTGGTTCCACTGTCTCAACCAAGACTCCTCTGTGATGACATCTTTACGGGAAGGCTCCTAAACACTCACTTGTACCCCATAGGCAGAGCTTGTTACACAGCCCTGTCTACCTTCAAGGCGGTGAGATTTGGTGGAAAAGCATGGTCTACCCATGCACCAGAAGGAGGTGAGCACTTACAGTTTCTACCACATCACAGTTCGTGTTATTGACCAATTGCTTTTCACAAAAATTCACATGCCCATCAATTCGCATGAGAAAGTCCTTTTCACTACATGCATTTACTATACTCATTGCATATTATTCCTTTTTTAAAAAAAAACCTTTGCTACAGTGATGGGGAAAATATTTAATGTTTTATTCCTTTGATTACCTCAAGGTTGACTTTTTTATTAATTAGTTAATTCATTTAATCAGTCATTCAACAAATGCAGTCATGCGGCAATGATGAATTGCATATATGGTGGTGGTCTGGTATGATTATAAGGGAGCAAACAACTTCAACCTAAGTGTGGATGAGGATGGCATTGAGGAGCTTCTAGAAGTGAGTCCTGAGGAACTGACAGAGTTGTGGGAGCTGGAAGAGGAACTCAGAGCTTAAGGAAGAGTCAAGAGAAAAGGAAACTGTAGGAGAAGAAAAAGGAAAAAAACCCAAGAACATTCCCGTCAACGGTTTAGCAGAAGTTTTTGCAGACCTCAACAACTCAGAAAGTTTGAAACCATGGACCCTAACACTGAAAGGTTTTTATTAGTAGAGAGGAGTGTTCATGATGCACTGTCTGCTTACAAGCAAATCTATGATGAAACAAAGAAATAAAGGAAACACTCTTTTCTGAAAAGAGTGACACCTTCTCAAGCAGAGCCCCAGGCAAGTCCTTCAGGAGGTGCTCCAGAAGAAGGCACTGTTTTCATAGGAGATGACAGCTCCATGCATGTTATTGCCCTGCAGACCTTCCAGTGGGGCAAACTGGAGAGGTAGAAGTCAGTGATATTGATGATCCTGACATTGCGCAGGCCTAGGCTAATACATGTGTTTGTGTCTTAGTTTTTAACAAAAATGTTTAAAAAGTAAAAAATAGGCCAGGCACGGTGGCTCATGCCTGTAATCCTAGCATTTTGGGAGGCCTAGGTGGGTGGATCACTAGAGGTCAGGAGTTCGAGAACAGCCTGGCCAACCTGGGGAAACTTTGTCTGTACTAAAAATATGAAAATTAGCTGGGTGTGGTGGCGGGTGCTTATAATCCCAGGTACTCCGGAGGTTGAGGCAGCAGAATCACCTGAACCCAGGAGGCAGAAGTCGCAGTGAGCCAAGATCATACCATTGCATTCCAGCCTGGGCAACAAGAGCAAAACTGTGTCTCAAAAAAATAAAAATTAAAATTAAAATAAAAAATAAAAACTATGAAAGTAGAAAAAGCTTATAGAATAAGAATATAAAAAAGAAATATTTTCAAACAGGTATGCAGTGTGTTTGTGTTTTAAACTAAGTATCAACAAAATAATCAAAACATTAAAAAAATAAGAAGTTTATAAAGTGAAAATGTTACAGTAAGCTAAGGTTAATTTAGTATTGAAGAAAGAAAATTATTTTTTATAAATTTAGTTCAGTCCTAAGAGTACAGTGTTTACAAGGTGTACAGTTGTGTCCTAAACGTTCACATTCACTCACCCCTCACTCACTGACTCACCCAGAGTAACTTCCAGTCCTGCAAGCTCCATATATGGTAAGTGATCCAAACAGAACAGGGTGTGCCATTTTTAACATTTTGTATTGTATTTTTACTGTTTTCCATCTGAATAAGTTCAGATACACAAATACTTACCGTTGTGTCATAATTGCCTGCAGTATTCAGTAGAGTAACATGCTGTACAGATTCATGGCCTAAGAGTGATAAAACCATACCATATAGTCAAGGTGTGGAGTAGGCAATACCATCTAGGTTTGTATATGCACACCCTATGATGTTCACATAATGACGAAATTGCCCAAGGAAAGCATTTCTCTTGTTAGGTGACACATGACTGTATTTACTTAACAGATGAACTAGGCACTGAGCCAGGTATTAGGTCTCCAATGGTGGACACACAGACATGACCCCTTTCCCCATGGGCTTTATGATCATTGACTAGTTATGGTGCCTCTTTTGTGAATTGTCTGTAAATATCCTTGCAATGTTTACCTTTAGGGTTCTTTGCATTTTTCTTATTGAGTTACTTCAGCTCTTTATAAAGACAATATAGCAGCTCTTTTTTGCGTTTGCTGCAATTTTTTTTTTTAGTTTGCCTTTTAATCTTCATTTTGGTGACGCTTTCCCTTTTTTACAGATTTAAAAAATTATCTATTCAAATCTCTTGGTCTTTTGCCCTTAGATTTCTTTTCTTACTTTTAATCTTAGAAAATACTAAAAATGGTATTTCTGAGTTGTTTTACAATTTTCCTCTAGCTAAAAATCACCTTGTGAGAAAATACACAGCTACACTCACATATGTGTACATATATAGATATTTTTAGAGAGAGAGAGAAAGAGAGAAGGAAAGAGAGAGGAGGGAGATAATTCAGAGAATAATTCAATTTAAGACTCTTTATGCAGGTTATGAACCTAAAAGCCATTTCAGCAATTCCAGTGCCTGCCTACCTCTCCTGTTTGCCCAGTATTTTCTTCTCTTGAGGTTCCCAGATGGAAGTTTCTATGGAAGATGCTTACAGTCCCTACAACACTACAGAAGGTGCTGTAAGGACTAGACAGAAGCATAATGCATGGTCAGTCTTTCTAGTTTATAATATCACATGCACAATTATGCAGGCACACACAAGCAGAGTTCGTTAATTCAAGGCTGTGTATGGTAAGAAACAAGTGAGTTGTGTAGACTGGATGGACTCCAAACTGTTCATTTTGCAACCCCATTAGTTAAAAACATGTTGTGCAAGCACTTTCAATAAATATTTCATAGAATTCCAGACACAATTGGGGTTTTCAGTCCTTTAACTGAAAGGGATTAATCTTCAAAAGAGAAATTATGACAGTCAGTAAGGGAGCTATCTTGAGCCAGGTACTCGTGACTTCTGTTAGAGCCACCGCACATCTGACTTGTAAGATCAGCCTTAAGTGGCACCTACCCAAATCTTGTATTGCTCTTTGTCTACACTGACATTAAATACAAAGCCCCGCTGTCCCCTGCTTACCCTGTTCAAGTTAGCTCCACTTACATGCCGCTATTTTCTTAAGTTGTTTATCTTTCTCCCAGAGAGTAGCTTCCTCACCTGGCTACCCTACTTCTGTCATTCGCCCTAACGCTGAGGCTGAGAACCAATGTCACTTCTGGCCCCTTGGCTTCACAGTCCCCTAACATCACTCAGCTGCCTTCCCTGTTTCTGTGTTTGGACACTTCTTTCTTCTGGAATGCTCGTCCACTTTTCCAGAGCCACACAGACTCAACTAAGAGCCCCTCACTCTTCTGAGCCCACACAGGACCTCTGTCTATGCCTGTGGCCTCCAGGGTGGGGTGTCTATAGTGATCCTTTGGGGTGCAATAGGAAGGTATTGAACTTTTGCTTATAAAATTTCAACTTTTTAAAACTACCATTTTGTATGCTTTTAAGAGGACTTATTATATTTGTTTAGAAGTATATGATCATTTTTAAACAGTTCTGAGACACACATTGTTTCATATTTTAACACCTCTCATATTGGGATGCATTTTACAATCAAAACCTACAGAAAGCCTATGTCACAATTTGATTGGCAGGAATATTTTTCTTTCTTCATGTTATATAATGTGATGACGTAATGCACAATTGATAGCGTCTGGAATTCTATGAAATATTTATTGAAAGTGCTTGCACAACATGTTTTTAACTAATGGGGTTGCAAAATGAACAGTTTGGAGTCCATCCAGTCTACACAACTCACTTGTTTCTTATCACACACAGCCTTGAATTAATGAACTCCGCGTGTATGTGCCTGTGTAGTTGTGCATGTGATATTATAAACTAGGACAGACCATGCATTATTCTTCTGTCTAGTCCTTAGAGCACCTTCTATAGTCTAGGCCAGCAGTTCTCGACACTATCAGAGCTAACACCCTTTTTATGAATAATATTTTATAATATCCTTTTTACTATCTTAAAATGAAATTCACTTGCAAGTTTTTGTAAAATCCTATATTGTATTGGTTGGGTTTCCCTTATTGCTGAAACAAATGGACTCTAGTATATTTAATAGCTTAAATGCAATAAAAGTTTGTTTCTAGCTCCCATGATAGGGCTGGGCCAGTAAGTAATGGGCAGGGAGCTGAAATAGATGTGGAGGCGTGCACCTGGGAGGTTTCGGTGGGCCAGGTCTGGAAGTGGCATATGCCCCACTTCTGCTCAGGGCCATTGGCTAGGACTCAAGCACATGACCATACCTGCCTGCAAGGGTGGATGGGAAATAGAGTCTACTTGGGGAACCAGGAGAGAGAGTGGAATGGATTTTGGTGAGCATCTAGCAGTTTCTGCCACAAATATAATGCCTTGTTATAAAAAAGAAATTTAAAAAATATATAATAAAATAAAATGATTTTCATTATGTAAATCCTTAGGATAGCCACACTAGAAGACACGAGTCAAATGCTTTCACTCCTAAGGAGAACGATGTGAATGTGAAGGCGTTAAATGCAGTTGAAGAGTGGTGTGTCATATTAGTGACTAACGTATCTTTCCCTATTTTGCCATTACTATCCAACAGTGGTATTTTTTTTTTTACCAGTAATGAGACTTCCTGAAATAGTGAACAACCCTTAGTAAAATTCTGAACAGAGTGCAATCTTCCTTTAATTTATACAGCTGACACATTACGGGAAAATCCAATGCATATTAGAACTCTGCAACAAATGCTTTGTGTTTATATGTAAAATCAAATTGGGCCCTAGGCTCAGATAATTATAAAGATTTTTTTTTTTTTGCCTCCAGGAATATCAAATGGGGCACTAGTAGGCCCTGACGAATGCGGGACAATCCTTCATTGTGCAGAACTTTTCTGGATATTGTGGGATGTCTAGCGACCCTGGCACCCTCTTGCTAAATGCCAGTAGTACCCTCCCCACTACACAAATCACTGTGACAACCACATACACCTCCACGGTTTTCCAAAGCATCCCCGTGGAGTCATACTGCTTCCACTGAGAACCACTGGTCTTACTCAATAAATGCTTGTCCAATTCACTCTTTGGTACTTGAAGAAATGGATAAACAAACTGATTCACTAATCCTGGCATATTGCTATAAAGCCAAGAATATGACTATATTTGGAATGCCAGCCTTATGCTATGTTAGGAGATGTTATATAACTATCTCATTTAATCCTGATAATGATCTTGTCAGATAGATACTAATATCTTTAATCTTTATCATGAACAAAGTGGGGGTCTTGGAGGTGAAGTAGCATGTCTGTAATTACAAGTATGTGGGAAGCTGGGATTGAAATCTGGGCCTGACTCCAGAATCCAGGATAAATTTCCATTATTATTAGGATGACCGTATGTCTCCATTTAAGTTGACTGTCCTGGTGTAATGATTAGCATTCACTTTCACTCTCCAAAGGATCGCAGTCTGGACAATAAATTACATGGCCACTGTAAATATTATATGCTGCTATTGTCATCATTATTTATTGCACAGGAAGATCAAGAGAGAGGGAAAAAACCCAATATTATTCTGTCTCAGACATCAGTGGATGACTGAGGAGGCAGAATGGGCTTTCTCTTCCGCATTTATCACCTATGCACTTCTTAAATCATCCATGGAGATTTGTATCTGTTTATCTTCTGCAAAAAGCAATTTTTAAACAGTAGGAAAATAAACACTTTGTAGATATTCAATCTTTTACTATCAAATGGGGTGTTGTCTTTTACCTGCAGATAAGATATGCTGTCCCCTGTGAAAGACTTATTACTCTTAAATCTGAGAAACAGTTGAAGATACCATAGGAGCTGAGCTGAGACATGCTGAGCAAGATGATGCATTGATGCTTGCTTGCTTTTGATGAGCTGGTCACATTCTTGAGTTAGGAAGAAACCCTCCCTTTAGATATTTAAGTTGGAAGCCTATCTCTATCAGCTCCTGGTTCTGACAGTTTTCAAACAATTGCTTTAAACAAGTCACAGTTTTAGACATGTCATGTGCACACGTTCAGTCTCAGAGTTATGGGAAAGTATCAGAAAAAAAACCACAGGATAATTTCAACACCCAAATGACCCAAATGCTGTCTCCACCACCTCTCCCATCTCATTCCTGTCAATGATTCTCTCCCTCCACTCTGCCCTGCCATCCCCCCAACCTTTTGTTTCAGCTCCTTGTGGCATTTGGTGTTTCCCTCCCAATCTGCAGCCAGTGTCAGTGCTGGGGAGGAAAAGTGGGTCATATTACGCTCTGTCTCCTGGTGCTGAGCACTCCTATGTGGGTTCAAACACAGAACCAACTGGAACCTACCAGGCCTTCCCTAGCTGCCACTAGCCACTGCCCTAGTGGGTGGTCTGAGGGATTTCTTGAAAAGGAAGTAGCCTAGTGGTTGGCTGCCCCTTCTTGGTTTCCCACCAAGAGCTCCAATAGAGAGAGTCCTGGTGGAGATGCTGAGCTTGACTCCCTTGGGGGCCTATTGGAAGACATGTCTTAGACCCAGGTGGGGCAGGGCAGAGAGGGAACTTTGGGGCTGTTCTTGGGCTATCCATGCACCATTGCCAAGCTTAGGGATGATGCTTAACAAAGAACACAGCATTCCACAGAAGGCTCATAATAAAATTATCATATTTAAAAAATGATAATGGTTAGGCCGGGCATGGTGGCTTACCCCTGCAATCTCAGCACTTTGGGAGGCTGAGGCAAGTGGATTGCCTGAGCTCAGGAGTTCAAGACCAGCCTGGGCCACACGGTGAAAACTTGTCTCTACTAAAATGTTAAAAATTAGCCAGGCACAGTGGCATGCGCCGATAGTCCCAGCTATTCAGGAGGCTGAGGCAGGGAATTGGTAGAACCCAGCATGTGGAGGTTGCAGTAGCAACAGAATGAGACTCAGTCTCAAAAAAAAAAAAAAAATTGAACTGGGCTTAAGTAATACCATCCTGTTGTAGTTGTTTCCTTCAGCTTCAGTTGTATTTCAGAAGAAAAGAAATTGCATCAGAAACTGACACAAATTATTAAAATGTTCCCCTCTTCAAGTCTCTGTAGCAGAGTAGAAGGCATGGAGAGTGTCAAAAGACATCTCAAACCTGAAAGGGTAAGTGTGAAATAATCCCTCTAAGTGTGGGTATTGACTGCTTTTATTGTATAATGACAGATTGTTCTGCTGAGACCATAGGCAATGCACTCCATGAATGCTGTCTTTCCTCCCTCCCACATCCATGGCAAACACTGTTAATTGATCACCTGCTCTTTCTGGCTAATTCTCAATAGAGTACTTCAGGGAGAAACTGATGAAAGTTGGCAAAGGAGATGAAAGCTGTTTTCCTTTCTGAGCTAAAGTAAGCCCATGATGAGACAGATATTTCCAGAATTCATCACCCAAGGAAGTTATAGTACTTGATACAGGAATTTGGAATCTTAAAGAATAGACCTTAGACCACCATGAGAAGGCTGTCCTAATTCTCTCTCACCCCATCAGTCTGTCTTGAGAAGTCTAGCTATGCTGGAATACTACCAGCTGGGAAGGGACTGACGTGGAGATATACCAAGAGCCAGGCAGGGAGGCTCTGGAGAGGAACGCAAGCTCAAGATGAGTACTTTACATTTTAGAAGCCAGATTACTTACAAGTAGCTCTTTAGGTCTGCTTTCTCTGCTCCTATCCTGGAGCCTTAAGCAAAGTTGATCTATTCATTCATTCAACAAACAATTATTGGGCATCTATCCTGTGGCAGTCACTGAGCTATGATCTGGAATATGAGGATGAATGACACAGATACAAACTGAGGATGACAAACCAATAACAGCTATTTTTGATATTGGTGGTAAGGGCTTTGAGTGGCAAAATGTGGACAGAAATGCTGGGGAGACACAGCAGGGGAGCCCAGTGTTCTAGTTAAGAGGTATCTGTTCTCCAACATGATTTCACTGGGTGGGCTGGACACCGAGAGAAGAATTATGGGCAGGGCTTGGGCAGGAAGATTAAAGAGATAGCTATTCCCCCAAGAGTCAGAGCCATGAAATTCAGGCACCTTATTCACATATAAGATCTTTTCTTCCACTGCCAACCTTGGAGTACCAGGTTTTGATTTTTTCATGGGGGTTATGGAAGCTAAAACCTTAGTAAAGAGCAATCTGTGATCTGCCATTGTGGTTTTCTATTCCCTTCCACAGGTGATTCCTATAAGTCTCCATTCTGAAGCTCTCTTGTCCTTTGACCAAGCATCCAGCACATCCTCACAACACCCATAGCTACCTTGAAGACTCTCTTCAAAGCAATTCTTACTGTTGATTCCACCACCATTGTTCCTGACACATGAAGCAGGAAGACCCAAGGCCAGAGGTCATGGCGGAGAGGTGAGCAGATAGTCCTCAAAGGCAGATAGGGCTGGGATTGGAGAGGAATTCCCTAGTAGCTGTTATAAATGGAGACAAGACAGGTGTGAACAAACAACCAAGGACTGGAAGAAAGAGGAGGGAGGAGTCAGGTAGAGATAGTACTGGGAGTGGATGCCTGGGCTGCCTAGTGACATAAAGGGACCTAAAGAGGGCTTAGGGAGCAGGTCCGAGAGGGAGAGAATGAAGAAGGTAAGGAATTCAGTGGGGCTGGGGGTGGTGATAGACTAGATTCAGGGAACCTGTGGGCTGGGTGTTGGTTTGTGTTGTTGAAATTACTTCCTCAAGATTTCACATCTAACCAAATCTCAACAATCATTTACTAAATATTGTTCTGTCCCAGGATGGGCAGATTGGAGTGTTATGCCTGCTTCTCCCCATCCCCCACCAAAGAAATAACAAAGGCAGTTCAATTCCTGACCCCAAGGCTGTCACAATCCAGACTAAGAAGTGCCCTGAGAGCCTGGCGGGATCATCTTGGTTCACAGACTCTGTATCCAAGGGGTCTGAGTGGCCAAGGAACACCCAGAACTCCTGCCTCCTATAAGTCCAAGGCTGAGCATAGCAAAGTATGGGGAGGGAAGGGTCTTCTAATACTGAAGCAAGTAGGAGCAGACTTTTCAGTAAGAAGAAAAGTTCCAGAAATTCATATTAGATTACAAAGTATAAAGCAATAAACTAGCTGAAACAATAAGATTCAAATTAGTACAATTCAGCAAGTACATATTAGTGCTCCTGTGTGCCCATCCTGGGCTAGTCTACTTGAGGAAATGGACACAGGAGAAACGAACAGGGTTTAAAGGGGAGGTATTTCTTCAGGCACTAAGCTCTGCAGATGGCTGCCTTTCAACTGGGGACCCCATGACAATTTACACAAGGTCTCTCCCACGACCTCTCAAAGCATTCTTTTAGGACCCCAGTCCCTGCCCCCAAGCAGCCAGGAGTCTGGTTCACTGGTATCAGATCAACCAGTCCCTTCCTGAAACTTTTGTAGAGAAATGGAAGTGATTTAAACATGGAATTTCAGCCAGGTGGAGTGGCTCATGCCTATAATCCTAGTACTTTGAAAGACTGAGGTGGGCAGATTGCCTGGGCTCAGGAGTTTGATACCAGCCTTGGCAACATGGTGAAACCCTGTCTCTACTAAAAATACACACACCAAAAAAAAAAAAAATTAGCCAAGCATGGTGGCGCGTGCCTGTAATCCCAGCTACTTGGGTGGCTGAGGTTCAGGAACCACTTGAACCTGGGAGGCAGAGGTTGCAGTGAGCCCAGATCATGCCACTGCATTCCAGCCTGGGCAATAGAGCGAGACTCTGTCTCCAAAAAACAAAACAAACAAATAAAACAGGAAATTTCAAATACAAAAGCAAGAACAAAGATGGAGAATGGGTTGGAGGTGGAAAAAGCACAGAAGTAAGAGGTAGGGCCAGTAAGGAGAGTACGAATACTTAGGCTCTGGGAGTTGAGGCAGCAAGTAGAGCCAAGGGGCAGGGACAAAGAAGACACAGTCTCTACTGACTGGATGTAGAAGAAACGAAACGGGAGAGTCTAAGATGACCTTCAGTAGAAGTGGTGGAAGGGTGAATGAGTAACGTCAGTAGCTCAGAGGAGAAGCATTTGAAGAAAGAAGATTGTGAGTGCAATAATTCAATACTCTTTTCTTTCCCGAACTCTTCCTTTGGAATCCCTGTTAGTTCCCCTCTCCAGGCTTTGTTCTCCACTCCACTTCTCGCACTGGGTTTCTAAAAGGAATCTTTACTGGATCATTCTCTGCATCTAGCCTCACAGTGGTTGCCATCACCTTAAGGTGAAAGGCCAAGGTCCAGAGCATGGCATAAAAGCTCTCGGAACTCTGCCTTACCTCTATCTTAGCCTCATCTCCTGCCATTCTCCTTCTTGGGCTCAACACTCCTGCCATCCTGAAATATTTGCATTGAAAAAGACAGCCAGTTTCATGTGTCAGTGCTTTTGTACTTGTTAACCTCACCCTGACATTTATTTCCTACATTTCCTGGTTGAACTTCTCACTATCCTGTGTCAGGTGGCTAAAAACCCAGCAAAGCATTCCCTGGTGGTCCTTTCCACTCTCCTAAGGAACATTTGTTCCAGGAAGGCAAGTCTGATGCAATATGTGAAAATTATTCAGTGTAACCCACTATATTAATGGCTAACGAAGAAAAATCACATGGTCTTATCAACTGATACAGAAAAAGCATTTAAAAAATATAACATGTATTCATGATAAAAACTCTTAGAAAAAATGGATTAGAGGGGAACCTCCTCAACTTGATAAAGAGTATCTACCAAAAGGCTCTAGCTAATACTAATTTTAATGGTGAAGGATGGAATGCTTTCTCCATAAGATCAAGAACAAGGTAACGATATCTACTCTCACCACTCTTATTCAACATAATACAGGTGGTTCTGGCCAATTTCAAAAGGCATGAAAAGAAAAAAAAGTATGCAGATGAGAGAGGAAGAAATAAAACTATCCCTATTTGCAGATGAAATGATTGTCTAGGTAGAAAATTCTATTGAAATCTAAAAAACAGCCTACTAGAACTAATAAGTGACTTCTCCAAGGTTGTAAGATATAATACAAACATATAAAAGCAAATTTTATTTTAGCATTCATAACAGATGGAAGTTATAGTACTTGATACAGGAATTTGGAATCTTAGAGAATGGACCTTAGATCACCATGAGAGGATCTCCTAATTCTCTCTCATCCCTTCAGTCTGTCTTGAGAAGTCTAGCTATGCTGAAATACTACCAGCTGGAAAGGTAGTATTTGGTGTCCATAACAGATAGACATCAAAATAAAAAACAAATGCCATTCACAGTTGCTAAAACAAACAAGTATGCCTCTAACAAAACTTGTACAGGACTTCAACTGTACATGGTTTGTAGCAGAAAACTACAAAACACTGATGAATAAACCAAAGAAGATCTAAATAAGTGGAAAGATATAGTGTGTTTATGGATTAGAAGATTCAATTTAATAAAGAAGTCAATTCTCTGCACATTTACATATAAGTTTAATGTAATTCCTATTAGAACCCCAGCAAGATTGTTGTAAAGACACGATTATTCTAAAATTTATATGAAAACATAAAGGAACCAGAATAGCTAAAATAACTTTGTAAAAGAATAATAAAGTGGGAGGAATCAATCTACCTGATTTCAAGACTTATAGAGCTGTGATATTTATAGAGTGAAAGACACATAGATCAATGAAACAAATAGAGAACCTAGAAACAGACCCACAGAAATATGCCCAACTGATTTTTGACAAAAGGTGTAAAAGCAATTCAGTGGAGGAAGGATAGCCTTTTCAATGAAGTTCAACTTAAATTTCACATCTTTAAAGAATTAACTCAAAAATTAATCACATGCTTCAATGTAAAACTATAACACTTTAAGAAAACAAAACACAGGAGAAAATCATGGGTATCTAGGACTAGGCAAAAAGTTCTTAGATTTGCCGTCAAAAGCCTGACCCATAAAAGAAAATATTAATGATTGGATTTCATCAAAATTTAATTTTTTTGCTGTGTAAAATAACCCATTAAGAGAGTGAAAAGACAAGCTTCAAACAGCAAGAAAACATTTATGAACCACATGCCTGACAAAGAGCTAGTAGCTAGATACAGAAATATCTCTCAAAACTCAACACTAAAACGTAAAACAAAAGTAATACAATCAGAAACTGTGAAAAAGACATGAAGAAACACTTCACCAAAGAGGATATATAGACGGCAAATATGCATTTGAAAATATGTTTATCATCATCAGCCATTAAGGAAATACGAATTAAAACCACAATGAAATATCACTACACAAGAGAATGGCTAAAATAAGAAATAGTGACACCACCAAATGCTGGTGTGGATGTGAAGAAACTGTATCTCTCCTATAACTGTATCTTTCTGTATTTCTCCAATATTTTTGTGTAAACATGTTTCCATTTCTCTGGATAAATACTCCTAGATATTTATCACACAAGTGTTCATAGCTGTTTTTCTGGTAGTGGCCAAAAACTGTAAACAACCCAGATGTCCTTCAACAGGTGATAGCTAAACACACTATGGTACATCCATGTGGTAAAAAACATCAGCAATAAAAAGGAATGAACTTTCGATGCACACAACAAATTGGATGAAGCTTCAGGAAATTATGCAGAGTGAAAAAAGCCAATTCCAAAGTGTTACATACTTGATTACAGCATTTATATAACATTCTTGAAATGACAAAATTATAGACGTGGAGAATGGAGGAGGGGTTGCCAGGGGCTGAGATGGGTGTTGGAAGGAGCAAATGCAGTCAATAAGGTTGGGTGGCTATAAAAGGATAATAGAAAGGATATTTGTGGTGATGATATTGTTCTGTATCTTGTCAATATCCTGGTCTGCCATCATATTGTAGTTTTTCAAGATGTTGCCCTTGGTTGAAAATGGGTAAAGTGTACACTGGATTTCTCTGTATTGTTTCTTACAACTTCACGTGCATCTACAGTGATCTCAAAATTAAAAGTTGAATTTAAAAAATAAAGCACAAACCACACTCATGTATTATCTCATAGTCAGAGGCCCAGGCCCAGCATTACTGGTTTCTCTGCTCAGGTGGCACCTGCCTGAAACCAAAGCGTCTGCCATGGTTGCTGTCTCATCTGAGGTTTGAGGTCCACTTTCATGCTTAATCAGGCTGTTGGTGGAATTCAGTTCCTTGTGGCTGTAGGACTGAATTCCCCATTTTCTCATTGTCAACCACAGACCGTTCCAGAGACTGACAGCTGCTCCTTGCCACATGGCTCTTCAATATCCCTCTCATGCTTCAAGTCTCACTTTCTAGGATGGCCCAGGCCCATTTATGAGGTTGTCTGATTAGGTAAGTCCCACTGGGATAATCTCCCTTTTGATTAACAAGTCAACAAAGTAGTAACATCACCATGGGCACTGATATTCCATCATATTCACAGGTAAGGGAATTATGTAAGGTGTGTACACCAACCAGAAGGTGAGAAATTTTGAGACTGCCTTAGAATTCTGCCTCCCACAGACCATCTTAGCCCCAGCATTCTCTGTGGGATAGGCAGAAGACTGCTGGGATGGCATCACAGTGCAGTTCTCTCTGCTCATTCCTAGTGTTACAAACAATCAATGGGCTCACTTGCCAAGTGAGCCAATTTTATGTGCCAGAATAAAAGCCAATACCGTGCACTGATTTTGAGAAAAGAAAGGCTTTATTTAGAGCCAATTGTCAAGGAGACAGGAGGAAACACTCAAATCTGTCTTCCCGAGCTGGGGACTGGATCGGGCTTCATAAACATAGGGTAATGAGCCATGATCTGATTGAGTCTTTCAATGAAGTGCTGCCAGGGAGGCATGATCTGATTGGATCCTGCCACAGTGTGACACCAGGGCTCCATCTGATTGGATTCTGTATCCTGCCATTCAGGGTCTGCTTCTTAATTTGGTCCCTGCTCCCTCTCTCAGTTTGAGACCTTACACTCCACACATGGTTGAATCCTTGGTTAGTCTGGGCATGCTCAGGTTATGTGACCTTCAATCTGAGGGTTTCTAGTAACTGAAAAGAACTCACAACTTTGTTACATGGAAAGGAAAGCGGATTGATCTGGTGCAGTTACACTATTTCCTTTGTTCCCTACCGTTGTTGATCCCTAGAGAAATTGCCCATAAACTTTCTGCACATAAATCTTGGCCTGTGAGTCTGTTCCCCAAGGAACTAGGAGTGGTACTGTTGTACCACTGAGCTAGAGGGCATGGAAGATCGACCAGTAACATTTTGTTTATCTTTATTTATTTATTTTTTGAGACAGAGTTTTGTTCTTATTGCCCAGGCTGGAGAGCAATGGTGCCATCTCAGCTTCCTTCAACCTCCGCCTCCCAGGTTCAAGTGATTCTCCTGGCTCAGCCTCCCGAGTAGCTGGGATTACAGTCATCCACCACTACGCCCAGCTAATTTTTGTATATTTAGTAGAGATGGGGTTTCACCATGTTGGCCAGGCTGGTCTTGAACTCCTGACCTCAGGTGATCCACTGGCCTTGGCTTCCCAAAGTGCTGGGATTACAGGCGTGAGCCACTGTGCCTGGCCCAACTAGTGACATTTTAAAAATCTGGGCACAAGTTATACTTGGGACCCTACTTCAAAAGAAGTTGATAGAACTGTGTGGGGTAATCCCTAGGGAATCAAGTCAGGAGTACTATGTGAATGATCATTGGCAACCAGATCACTCAATGGTCTTCCTCTGAATTCTGTTTACTGTAAAACTCGATGTCATCACCATGACATCATAGTTACCTTACATTGAAAGCTCACTGTGTTCCAGAGAGTGTGCAAATCATCTTTTCTACCATCTGATTAGTTATTAGAGCAGAGTAGTTAAGGGTACCAGGAGTTAGACTACCTCAGGTTGAATACGAGCTTCTCCATTTAATAGCAATATGGCTTCAATGGGTAAATTTTCTGAGCCTCAGCTTCCTCATCTATAAAATAGGGATGGTATTTGTTTGATAAAATAACCCTTCATATATAACTCTTAATATAGTGCTTGGTAGAGAGCAAGCATTCCATAAATGTTAGCAATTTTTTAGTCTCATGTAATTCTTATGACAGCCCTGCAAGAGGATTTATAGCTGAGTAAGCTGAGGTTCAGAGAGGTTAAGCAACTTCCCAGAATCTAACAAACAACTAAAGAGTGCCAGAGGTAAGATTTCAATCAAGTTCCTTCTGAGCATGAAGTGTTAGCCCTTAACCATTATTCTGTCTTGTTTCACCATCGTGGGGATCCACAGGGGTGACAACACTGCCTTAAGCAGAACACAGAAAGAAAAACTAAAAACATACACACACAGATTCAGAAACTCTGAAAAAGGAATGCTCATGAGAGGGATTCCTACTGTTTCACCTGCAGGATGCCAAGCTTTGGAGCCCAAACCTGTGTGCTGGTTTGTGGCTTCCTAAGTGGGGTAGTGGAAGTCGAAGTCTTTCTTCTTAAAAAAGATAAGCTCGGCAATAGCCCCTCAGGAAAATGTGATTACAGCTCCACAATTCCCCATCCAGAAGTTCTGAAATTCAGACAGCTCTGAAACCAAAAGTTTTTTCATAATTCATTTGGTGGCAAAACCCGACTTGACCTGAATTAATGTAAGTTCATCATCGTCTCTTTGCTAAAAGAGCAGAAGAGAAACAGGTATTACGCTCTTCCAGTTCCTTTCCTGAAACCCCTGAAAACAGCAATTACTTTCGTTCACAGTATTTTCAACATAATGCAAAAGCACCGACTTTATGTATTCTGAATGCATGAATTCCACATTGTCTTCTCTTCCTTCTTCACTATTTAAGTGAAATAAAATACTCAATGAGATATAGGCCTGGTCATATTTAAAATTATAAGTTCAGAGTTGCAAAGGAAGAGTACCTCTGAATAACTGACCTGTCTCTCAGTATTTCTGAGAATCTATTCTAACATTGAAAACCCCATTCAGCCACTTTGATGTGGAGCCGAATAGGTTAGCATCATTTTACCACCATTTGTTTAGCTGTACCTTGGCAAATGTCAAGTTCAAGTCTGGATATTTGGACTGTTGGGGGCAAAATGAGGTCAGCAGCCTCCCAATGGGCTTTCTGTCTGGCTGACAGCACCTCACGGACCTTCGCTCAGCTCATAGATAAGGTCGAGGCATGACTCTTGGAGAAACATTGGATGAATAAGGCTTCTGTCTGCTTTCTTCTTTTGGGGATAAATATCAGAGATCAGCTGATGCAGAAGATCCTCACCACAACTCCAGCTCCAGAGCTTAACCTAAGAGCAAACTCAGTGAAGACTTGGAGCATTTAAAGTGAAAACAGGCCAGGCATGGTGATGCATGCCTGTACTCCCAGAGCTTTGGGAGGCCAAAGCAGGTGGATTGCTTGAGCCAGGGAGTTCAAGTCTAGCCTGAGTGACATGGCAAGACCCTGTCTCTACAAAAATATTATAAAATGTAGCCAGACATGGTGATGTGCACCTGTAGTCCCAGCTACTGGGGAGGCTGAGGTGGGAGGATTGCCTGAGCCCAGGACAGGGTTGCAGTGAACTGAGATGATGCCACTGAACTCCAGCCTGGGTGACAGAGGGAGACCCTGTCTCAAAAAATAAATAAAATAAAGTGAAAACAACTAAAATATTTCTATATTTGGCCCTTCCCAAATTATTCTCAAATTTACAGCCTATCCAGGGCTGTGTCTCATCCATTCCCCCTCATCGATTATAATCTTTGGCCAAGCACACGGTTGGGTGATCCCAATTCTGATACATTGGTGTGAAGAAGAGAAATAAAAACAAAATCAGTCTCTTTTGAATTTAATCCAGTTTTACAAACACATTGCCTACCTCTTTGGCTTGGTACTAGGGATGCACGGACTAGGAATCACAATCAAGTCAAAGGAAGAGACCACTCACTCTCAAAAATAAGAAGTTGCGCAAGACGTTACAAGAGCAAATAGGAGAGACACTCCCCTTAGCCTTATTGGAGAGAGGATCAGGGAAGGCTTCCTGGAGGAGATGGCAGCGTATACTTAGTCCTGAAGACTGAACGCAGTTACTCAGGCAAAGGGGATGAGAAGAGGATGAAGATAGTGTATGCAGAGAACAGTTTACGCAAAGGTTCTGAGGAACATTTGGTTTGGATGATACAGCATGTAATTTATTTTTAAATACTTCAGTATTGACTGAGAGATGTGTGTTTATTTTAATCAACACTTTAGGAGTGATTTGCTAACATGTGAAGTACTCTAATCAGGGATTCACACTCCAGAATGTTTCATTAGCTTTGAAAGGCTCTAATTGGAAGTCCACACTCTAGAGGTAGCTTCTGCAAGAGTTTGGCAATCTTTATCTTCCTTCAGCACCAGGGCGTCTATTCATTTGTATAATGGGTTTGGAAATCATTTTTCATTGATGAAATGAGTTGTTCACAAGATATATGGATGGCTAAGAATATGATAAGGGCCTTCCGTGTTTGTGTGCACAGAGTGTAAGAATGTTTCAAGCTCAACAGCTTACACCCTTCATGATGTCCCACCAAGCTTAAGTCTCCATCTGGTCTTACGCCACACACACATATAACAGATGATTCTATGCTGTCTGGCCTGAATCTGACTAGTAACCCACCTGAATTCTGTGACTAGAATATTTTCTCATGCAAGATGTGTGTCATACAAAGAGCAAAGATCTCATCAAGCTTAGACAAATACTTTCATGTTATTATAGTGCCTGCTTATTAGTAAATGTTTGTATATATAGCAGAATTTGGTCTGGGTCTTGCTTTCAATGCAACCTACCCATACCCCTTGGTTGGGCAGCCATAGTAGAGGGGATCCTAATCCTCATCCCCCTTTAACTAAGGTAGGCCATAGATACCTTTCAAAAAGAGCCTAAGAATTATGAGCAGCCAAATTGGCTGCAGTCTGTTTTCCGCAGCATGGCTCCTTGGTTTGTTTTTAATAGTGCTAGCCATCCTTTCCCACCACTCCAGGGAGGGAGTTATCCAAGGTGGCTCAATTCAACTGGGCAGCAGGAAGGAGCAGAATCCCATGGAAAGGTGCCCAAGGTCTACCAGGAAGTCAATACCAGTTCTAACAAATCTGCTGGGTAATACAAGGACAAAAAAAAAACTGCTTGGTGACTGGGAGAGCTGAGAGAAGGATGGGAAGGAGTGTGAGGCCCTGGTTCGGATGAGTGGGTCAGGACTGAGGCTGTGAATAGCAGGTGATTGCCACAGCACACCTTCATCATGGTGCCAGAACACAGCATGCTGGCTTCAAGGAGCCACTCCCAGCTGGACAGCAGCCAGCTACCCACGGCCAAGTTTATTACCTATTGCTCCTCCAGCACCTCCTGAAATCTGCTCTGCCTATATGTCTTCCATTCAGCTAACGGCACCACCCTCCACATGGGAATCACCCTGGGCATCTTCAATGTCACCTCCCCAATTTTAATCAATCATCAAGTCTAAAAACTTCTATCAACAAAATATCTCTTGACTCCATCCTAACTGACTTACAACCAACTGCCTTGGTTCTGGGCTTGTCATCTCTCCTGTGGGCTACAGTCCACACTACAAGAGCCTCCTTGCTGGTGGTCTTCATGCCTCTATCCCATGTCTCAGCTGCCTTTCTTAAGTACAGATTAAAACCCTGTGGAGACTCCAGCGTTGTCCCCAGTACATCAAATTCTAGATCATAGGTTGTTAGAACTGTTTTGATTGCAATGGGTTAGAGACCTAACGAGGACTAGCTTGAGTGAAAAGAGGAAATTGATTGGTTTACCTAACTGAATTATAGGAAATAAAAGGGTTGTGCCTCAGGGACTGGAATCAAGGACTCAAATATCATTGGAATTCTTCCTGTGTGTGCTGTCAGTGTTGCTCTCTCCACGCACCTGGATCATAACCTGTGGCAACTTGGGCCTCACAAATGCTCAGTTGCACCCATCTTTTTTAAGTTCCAGTTTGAAAAATCCCAGGGAGGGCCTCCTATTAGTCTGGTTGGTATAATGGACTCATCTCTAGTCTAAGGAATATGCCTGGGATGGGGTCACCATGACTGACTCTATATGCCCCTGGACAGGGGCCAGAGCATGATACATCATTAAAATTGATGACAATGGAGGCACTTAGATAACCCACCCAAGTTCTGGCCGTGAAAACATAGCTGAATAATTTTCTCCCTGGTCAGCTAATCCCTAGCAATAAGACACAGGAGTTAAGCCCTTAGGCTCTGGGTTCAAATTCCAGTTATCCCAATTATTAGTTGTGTGACCTTGGACAGTGTGCACAGCCCCAGTGAGCCTCAGTTTCCTGATCTGTAAAATGGGGAGGGAAGTAGAAAGATACTGTGTGAAAATTTAAGGAGGCAGGGCATTGAGAGCACTTAGAACACAGCCTGGCTCTCGGTGTGCTCTTGTTAGCTCTTCCTGCTCCCAGCAGCCTTGGCATGAGTGGGCAGCCTTCAGAAGGCAGCAGGGCCTCAGGCTACTGCCTGCTGCCAGCAGAATGAGATCAGGGTTAATCAGAGGAACAGACTGACCTGATTCCCAGCACTCCAGTGAAGTGACCCATCTGACACCTTGGAGAAGATAGTGCCAGGAAGAGGAGTTGCTTGGCACATGACATTCTCCATAAGGAAAGGCTGAGGGGTCCTTTCAGAGTCCTTTTGTCTCCCTGCCAGAGGAGAACAACATCTGGAAGGAAGGATTTCTTTAGCTTCATGCTTATATTGCCGCCAGACTTGTGGGTTAGAGCCTGGAATCATCTCTTTATTAAATAATAATTAAGAGGCCCCTGTAAAAGGAATCTGGGTCTAATTACCTGACTCATTAAGCACCCAGTTGAAGCTGGGAGGCTATTTTGCTGCTGTGGCCCCACTCTAAAGCAATTTTCACATTTCTGGAAGTAGCAAGTGGAGTTTCACTTTCTTGGGGGGCTCAGAATCAAGGTTCTGTGTTTAAATACACACATCACTCAAGAAGGCTCCCTCCAAGCATCCCACTCAAAGGGTGAGTCCTCCCGTTTCCTATTCTGCAAGATCTAAATTGGTCTTGGAACAGAGAACACAAGGAAGGGCCGAGGGACCAGCTGGGCAAGGAATCAGCTCATTAGTAGCCTCTACGGAGGTGTTGAAATTGAGCAAGTTAAAAGCATATTAGTTTAAATGAGACTTTTCACAAACAAGGGGAAATGTTTAGGTGGGAAGCAAATGTAATCATTTTGTGACGGGGCATAATTTGATAATTAATGGGGAAGTTGTCAGTATAATCTTGAGAAAGCCCCAGGAAATGAAGAAATCTGTCTTTATTAAGGGAAACTCAGGAGAAAAAGTTATTGGAATGCAAGCAATTCACCGGCAAGGTCCTGGTAGCAAGTTCTTATTAGATGTGTGTGTTGGGACTGTCTTTCTGCCACATCTGTGTGTAATTCTTTGTCTTGATTCACCAGGCCCACCACCTCTCCTAATGGGAACGTAGAGAACAGAGAACACTGAAGGCAACTGTGAAGCAAACCCAGGCTTCTTTCTTCTGTACAGAAGGGCTGGCCAGCATCTGTTATGCTCAGCAGGAAAGCAGGGAGAGACAAGCCTAACTGGCTCCCTGGGGCCAGCCAGGTTTTGATGCCCTAAAGCCTGTGCAGCCAGTGCAAGCCCATGGAAGAGAAAGTCCATGGAATCACACTCCTTGTATCCCCCTGGGAAAAGAGGCTGGGACTCTCACTTGGCCAGAACAGGAGTCCAAGAGAAAAGCCCCACAAAGTGCCTACTCACAGTGACTAAGGCAGGGGCTCTGGAGTCAGAATGCCTGGGCTCAGCTCTCCACTTGGCCACAGTTTCTCTTGACATGGAGTGTGCTATTCAAGGTCTCTGAGCTTCAGTTTCCTGGTGCCTATCTTATAGGCTCAAGCATGGAAAGAGTAACTCTATATAAAGGACCCACAGCAATGCCTGGCACTGAAGGTCTGCTCAACAGGTGTTGTTAGCATTTGCTGTAACTACTAGACATGTGGGCATCTGAGCACTGGAAATGTGGCCATTCTTGGTTGATATGTGCTGTAGGTGTAAAATGCATACAGAATTCAGACTTTGTACAAGAAAGAGAACATAAAATATCTCATTGGTAATTTTTATATTGATTACATATTGAAATGATAGTGTCTTTAATATGTTGAGTTAAATAAATACATGTTATCAAAATTAGTATTGCTCCCTCTTCTTCTTATAATAAAAGGCACATTACATAAAATTTCCCCTCTTAACCATTTTTAAGTGTACAGTTCAGTAGTGTTAAGTATATTCACACTGTGGTGGAACAGATCTCCAGAACTTCATCTTGCAAGTCTGAAACTCTATACCTATTAAACAACTCCCCATATGCCCCTCTCTTCAGCTCTGGCAACCAACATTCCACTTTTTATTTCTATGAACTTAGATATTTTAGATACCTCATATAAGTGGAATCATACAGTATTTGTCTTTTTGTGGCTGACTTGTTTTGCTTAACATAATGTCCTCAAGCTTCAGCCATGTCACATCATGTGATAGGGTTTACTTCCTTTTTAAGGCTGAGTAATATTCCATCCTTTTATTTTTATAAGATGGCTTTTAGAAAATGTAAAATATGTTTGTGGTTCCTATGATATTTCTACTGGATAGTGCTAGTCTAGAACTAATAGTTCTCAACCCTATCAGTACCAACCCCTCCTTATCACAGTGAATTTGTAACACTGTCTTCACTCCGCTGAAATAAACTGTTAGATAAAATAACTTACATGCACACATAATATTTTTTTAAAAAAACAATATAATGGCCTAACTGTCCGTATAAAGAGTAAAGGAAAGGAAAGGAACCTATGGAGAAAAGTATATTTAATTTGCTCTTTCAGCGGTGGCTGGCAATCTCGTACTGAGCCTTGACCTCAGCAATGATGCTGTCCATGCCCAGGCAGTGGCTGTCGTCCACAGGCAGCACCACAGATGTGTCTGAGATCTGGGACTGCGGCTCCTGGGTCTCCTCTTCATACAGCTGCCTGAGGAAGTGGATCTCGTCAGTTAGCCCTTCAGGCGACGCTCCAGCTCTACCTTGTTCATGTAAGCTTCATCCATATCCTTCCTGATGAGGAAAAATTCATTCTCCATCTCTGTACGCTTACTGATCTCATCCTCATACTTGTTCTTCATGTCCTCCACCAGCCCCTGCATGTTGCCAAGCTCCACCTCCAGCTTCAGCTTCTCCTGGCCCAGAGTCTCCAGCTGCCACCTAAGGTTGTTGCTGTAGCTCTCGAACAAGCTGTCCATGTTGCTCTGAGCCATCTTCTGCTGCTGCAGGACACTCCACTTGGTCTCCAGCATCTTGTTCTGCTGCTCCAGGAACCGTTCCTTGTCTATGAAGGATGTAAATTTATTTTTGAGGGTCTTGATCTACTCCTTCTCCTGGGTGGGCACAGCCTGGATGTTGGGGTCTACTTCCAGGTTAAGGGGGCTCAGCAGGCTCTGGTCGACCCTGATGGGGTGATGCCTCCCATCCCACTGGCCCTACCATAGCCTCCACCCAGGCCACTGCAGAAGCTGCTGCTGCCCTCTCAGGAGAAGCTTGAGGAGCTGATGCAGGCATCAGGCCCACTCCTGTAGCAGTGGCTGCTGTGGGCCCAGGGGCCAGAGGTGAACACCTTTTAGGACTTCTGGGTCACCCTGATCGACATAGTGGAGGCAGGTGGGCTGAAGCAGGTGTTGATTCCAGAAGGAGAGGAGCAGAGTAAGAGCTGCAGACGCTGGCTGGGAAGCACGGGGATGACCTGCACGTACAAAGACAGAAATTTCTGAGATGAACTGGAGTATCAGCCAGCTCCAGGCTGAGACTGGGGGCTTCAAAGGCCAGAGGGAATCCCTGGAGGCCACCATCATGATGCCAGCAGTGTGGGGAGCTGGCCGTTAAGGATGCCAATGCCAAGCTGCCTGAGCTGAAGGTTGCCCTGCAGTGGGCCAAGCAGGACACAGCGGCAGCTGCACGAGTACCAGAAGCTGATGAGCATCAAGCTGGCCCTGGACATTGAGATCGCCACCTACACAAAGCTGCTAGAGGGCGAGGAGAGCCGGCTGGAGTCTGGGATGCAAAACAGGAAAGTCCCTACGAAGACTACCAGCGGCTATGCAAGTGAGCTCTGCCTATGAGGGCCTCAAAAGCCTGGGTCTCAGCTATGGCCTGGGCTCCAGCTTTGGCTCTGGTGCAGGCTCCAGCTCTTTCAGCCACACCAGCTCCACCAGGGCTGTTGTTGTGAAGAAGATTGAGCCCCATGATGGGAAACTGGTGTCCCAGTCCTCTGACGTGCCCAAGTGAACAGCTATGGCAGCCCCTGCCAGCCTGACCTTCCTGTGGCTGCCCCAGACCCGGGAGGGAGGCTGCTGTGCAGGGGAGCACAGGGAACGGGAGACCCACCTGAGACTCAGCCCTAGCCCTCAGCCCACCCTCGGGGGAGTTTACTGCCTAGGGACTCCCTTGCCCATGCCTCCAGCTACAAATCAATTTAATTGCTTTTGTTTTGTTTTTTTGGTTGTTGGTTTTTGTCCACAATAAAACTTCAGCTAGCTCTGAAAAAAAAAAAAAAAATTACTATTAGATATCAGCACTTAATTCAAAATAATCAGATGCTTCGATGAATATGTAAAATTACCATTAATGGGATAGATATCAATGCAGAGTAGTAAGTTAAATTTTGGGAGTGATGTTGCCAGCAGAAACATGATTTCCTGAAATGGAACAGCTCAGCCAAATTCCAACAAAACAAAGTATGACTTTCTCTCTATGTATGTGATTATAGTCCTCTGAAAATGCATATAAATTTAAATGAAGCAAAATATATAGGTATATATGGCACCTATAATTAGATTATGGGCTCAGAGACTTCAAAATAGATTTTTCGCCTAAATGAATGCCCAAAGGCATATTTACAAATCAAGAGGACCTCAGAGAAATTTTTGACTTTGCAGAGCTGGCCTGTGCTGGCCGAAGATCTGTTTCCCTGTGTCCCAGTGCATCTATTGAAGGCCTATAGCATCCTTCAACCTCTGGGACAATCAAAAGCATCCCCTCTATTTTCCAGGGCTCTCCCATGGAGGCAGCAGAGCCTCCACTGAGAAGCAGCAATACTGAATTGTGAGACATATAGTGTAGTGATCCCAAAGGTTCACTGTTAGGAGCCGCAAGGCTTTTCTTCCCAGTGGTCCCATCCATCCACAGTCCCCACCATGGTTTTCAGCAATTCAGTGTGAGGCGAGCCTCCTGGTCCAGCGCTGACCACTCTTCAGCAGACCAGAAGCCTAGAGGCTGAAGTGTCTCCAGAACTTCGAACACAACAGACTCAGCCTTCTCCCCTTTAAACCCATGCCATTCCCTGACATCCAAGTTTAATGTCACCAGTGTTTTCTCAGGACAAGAAATTTACTTTCCTCTTCCTCCAACCCCACCCTTGATGACCCTTACCTAAGGCAGAATCACCAAAGCCTGTTCCCTTTCCCCATGGTCTCTCATTTCCCCTGCTTCCAGCTTCCCTGCCCTCCGTTGGATCTGCAGGTTTCTCAGTGGTCCCACATAGCTCTTCCTCCCTCTAGTCTGCCACTGCCCCTCCATCCTGTTTGTTCATCACAGCCTGTGAAAACTGGGTAGCATGAGGTCAGCATTCAGTTTTTACAATCAGGTGCAATCTTCCTCTACAGTCCTGCAGAAGCCTCCACCAAGAGCTTTTCCCTCTCATCTGAGTGAGAGGCAGCATAACCTAGTGGATAAACTCAGGCTAGGATCAGCAAGAGCTATCCTGTATTGACCTAGCCCTACACAGTCACGTGTTGCTGAATGATGGGATATGTTCTGAGAAATGTGTCTTTAGGTGATTTTTGTCACTGTGTGAAACATCATAGAGTGAAGTTACACAAGCCTGGGTGGTATGAGCCTACTACACACCCAGGCCATGTGGAATAGCCTATGGCTCCTAGGCTAAAAACTTGTACAGCATGTTACCATACTGAACACTACAAGCAACTACAACACAGTGGTGTTTGTATATCTAAGCACACCTACACCTAGAAAAGGTGCAGTAAAATGTGGGATAAAATTTTTTTAGTGGTACATCTGTATAGGGCAGCTCCATTATAATCTCATGGGACCACCATTGTATATGTGGTCTGTCATTGACTGAAATATGGGTTTCTTTTTTTCTCTTCTTATTTTTTAGAAACAGGGTCTTTCTCTGTCACCTAGGCTGGAGTGAAGTGGTGTGATCATAGCTCACTGCAGCCTTGAACTCCTGGACTCAAGCCATCTTCCCACTGCAGCCTCCCCAGGTAGCTCAGAGCTACCATGCCTCGCTAATTTTTTTCTATAGAGATGAGGTCTTGCTATATTGCCCAGGCTGGTCTCAGACTCCTGAGGCCTCAAGTGATCCTCCTGCCTCAGCCTCCCAATGCTCCGTGGCTATAGGCATGAGCCACCACGCCTGGCCTGAAACATGGGTTCCTATCCAAGCTCCACTCCTTATTAGCTGCCTCTGGGTAAATGAGTTAGTTTCCTCTATGAACCTCCTTCTTCCTCTATAAAATAGGCTTCACCATATGTGCTTTGTGGTGCTGTTATAGATAATTAAGAATGTGCTTGCAAGACATCAAGGACTATCCTCGCATATAGGAGAACAGCAACTGCTGGGTCCCTCGACCATGTTTTTTCTTCTTCCACATTGTTCCTTCTCTCTACACACTGAGCCAAATATCTGCACAGATTTCATGTCATCTCAGTTAGGCAGTTATCCCGAAACAGACCATAAGGGGAGCTAAAGCCTCATTTCACTAGACATGGACTGAGACAAAGAAATATGCATTTACTAGAAAACAAAGACAGCACTTTCAATGGGCTGCGCAATTCCTTAGGGCCATGAGAAGTAATAAATGACCAACACTGAGCCAGCAGGTAACTGACTGTACAGCTCTGGTTTTTCTTGGTGGGGTGGAGTACTTGGGAACTGCAGATGCAATAGAGACTGCCAGCCCTGCCCCCTAAGTCTGCACTCAGCCTCATCTGGTGAAATTCAAGCAAAGATTTTATCACATCAATTTGAAGGAGTGTGTGATGGATGCCAGCCCTGGTTGCCTAGTGCCTTCTGGATATGGCTACATCAATGCTCAGGCTGTCATTCAGAACTCCAGGGCTCACCTGCTCTGGGAAGCCTTTCCCATTCTGTCACTCCCTAGCTATCCTTCTTGGAATTCCTGAACACTCACCAAGAGCACATCTGATGAACTTCTCAGTTGGGTTTTTTGTATCCCAGTGAAATAAATTATGAAGCTCTAGGGACAAGAACAGTGTCTTGCACCTCTTCCCATCCCCTATAACCCCAGGCCACAGCTATGCTAGGAGACAGGCAATAAAATGTGACATGAGTGAAGGATAGCAGTAAATGTTTCAAATTCAGGAAGAAATTTCAGAGTGTGGGGGATGAAAGAGGTTCATTATGGGCTCACTTTCTCTGAGCTGGCCTGGGTGTGGTTTTGCTTAGAGGGCAGGTGAGGTGGCCCAGCCGATGGTTTCATGGCACTTCTCTCATCAACGGGTTCTGTTTTTTCAACACTCATGCTGGACTCTTAGAAGGATGCATCTCCCTCTGTGCAGATTTTGCCACGAATTACCAGATTGAGATCAATATTAGGTGCATTCTCTGCTGACTAAAAGTTGAAGACTGCCTCAGAGTGCCTTGAGGAGATGCACTTGATCTCCCTAATAGTGCTTACCATCCATTGAAGGGGAAATTCTCTTGGCATGAAGAATTCAAGCATCCAACTGGAGGCCCCTCCCCTGCCAAAAAAAAAAAAGAAATTAAAAGAAAAAGAGCTCATTCCCAAAGTTGTTTCTTCCGAATATAGAACCTACTTGAAACAAAGTTTAACCTTTCTGGGGTTCAAGTTCATTTATTCTTTGCATATACAACTCAGCAGCTTCTTTCTTTCTAAGAACAAAGGCTTGCTAAATGAAAAAGTCTCTAAAGTCTCCTTGGACATCAAATAGTTCTTCAGAGGAAACGCTTTGATGAGTTAAGTGTAAATGAGTAAGAAACATACGGATTAGATTTCTCATATAATACACATGGATTTAAGAATTAACAGGGAAAATCTTTTTGGAAAATGTGGTTTGGATTTGGATTCTGCCTACTCCACAGACACTGATTAAGTAAGAAAATATGGATTTCCCAGTGTCTTGCTCCCCATCTTCAGCCTCAGGAACTAGCACTCATTCTTTCTAAAGAGTGATGTCGGATAAGCAAAGGCCAAGGAGGACTTCTAAATAAGGGAGACACAGATTACTAATGTTCAAAACCAAATAGGTTTTTGCAACAGACTCTCTTCCCAGTAGATTGGGTTTTAAAGCATGTTTTAGAAACACCGCTCTAATGGCTACTACTGTGGCTCACTCACCATGAGTAACTCCCAGCCCTGTGCTTTGGTGAGCTAAATGTACCACCATCTGGTAACCAGAGTCTGTGGCTGATAATCCCATTGCAGGAGGCCTCTTCCTACCCTTGGTAGATGATTTTACCAGCTGTGGCCTTGATGTGACATTATGCATGTACTACAAGTTGAACCCAGTTGAGAATGTTTTCTTTGCGTCAGCACATGCTTTCATACAGTGTCGATCAGAGATTAAATAGGGTTAGAGAAGTGAAAGCAGTTGACACAGTACATGGCACATGAAAGGTACTCACTGCATGGTGGTTCTGTCTAAAAGTAATTGAAAATTGGCTTGTTACCCCTGAGGATCAGAACTGCTCATCTTGCACAGTTTTTACTAAGGGGGGTGCTGGCTGTAAGACCCAGGCAGCCCTGCTTCCTGGCACTGACCACGCAGGGCAAACACGTCTCTGTCCAGGAGATTAGAAATTGGGTGATAGGGATTCTACTTAATGGGCACTGCCGCTGGCTGGAATGCAGAGTAAGCCATAGGACCGCCACTTTTCTCCTTGGGCAGAGAGAGAAGCAGTGGAGAAAGCTCAGCTTAGACGGGAAGAAGGAGGAAACAGAAGTGCAGAGAAAACAGAAAGGAGAGGCTGAATCCTCCTCCAAATCAGCAGTGGGTCCTGTCATTGCTGCTCCCACGTGTGGGACTTCTTAAAAAACCAGCTTTATCACAACATATTTCATGTACTCTGCAAGTTACCCATTAAAAGTGCACAATTCCACACCATACACAAAAATCAACTCACAATCGATTAAAGACTTAAATGTAAAACCTGAAACAATAAAACTCTTAGAGGAAAACAAGGAAAGAGCTTCTAGCCATTGGTCTTGGCAATGATTTCTTGGATATGACACAAAAAACACAGGTAACAAAAACAAAAAGAGAAAAGTGGGGTTATATCACACTAAAAAGCTTCTATATTACAGAGGAAACACCAACAGCGTGGAAAAGCACAGTACAGAACGGAAGGAAGGATTTGCAAATCACTTATCTGACAAGAAGTTGATATATAAAATATATAAGAACTCACACAACTCAATAGCAAAAAAAAAAAAAAAACCCAAAACAAACACAAATAACCCTATTTAAAAATGCATAAAGGACTTGAATAGATATTTCATGAAAGAAGACATACAAATGAACAACTATATGAAAAGATGCTCAACATAACTAATCATCAAGGAAACGCAAATCAGAGCTAACACCTCACATCTGTTAGAATGGCTATTATTAAAAAAACCCAAAAGATATCAGTGTGTGGGTGTGAAGGTGAGGGTGTGAAGAAAAGGGAACCCTTGTACACTGTTGGTGGAAATGCAAATTGGTGAAAACACGATGGAAAACAGTATGGAAGCTCCTCAGAAAGTTAAAAATAGAATTACCATATGATCCAGCAATCCACTTCTGAGAGTACATCCAAAGGAGTTGAAGTCAGGATTCTGAAGAGACATCTGTACTCTCATAATCACTGAAACATTATAGTAGCCAAGGAATAACTTTAAGTACATCTAAGTATCACTGGACTATATATGAATGGGGAGGGTGAATATATGAGTTGACTACATACAGAAGAGAACAATAAACAGTCTAGCTGCATCTTTGAATCATAGGATTTTAGAGTTTAAAGGGATCTGGGGGTCATCTAATCCCACCTCTCACCCCAAACAGAGATCTCTTCAATAAGTATCTGTGGAAGTTCCACTGTCGACTTAAAGGCAGTGAGCCAGTTCCTTCGTTTTCTGGGTTTTTGGTTATTATAAAGTTCCTGCTTTTCATCACCAAATCTGTCTCCCTTTAGGGGATTCTCCTATTAGTCCCAGTTTTCCCCACAAATCTACAGCAAACAGTCACCCTTCTAATTGCTGTGACTGCCATTCTTCACATGAATACAGGGAAGACATGCATGTGTTGACCACTTATTCTACTCGAGATGCATCTCAATAGCCCCACTCAACAGGGATGATGGTTTCCCATCTAAGGACTTGGAAGATAAAAGACATTAAGAAACTTATCTAAGGTCACACAGTTAGAAGCACTGGAACAGAGATTTGAACACAAACTCACCTCTTTTCTACTACACTATGCTGCCTCTCAAAGCCAGTTGTCAACAGCATGCCCCTCATCTTCTCTTTTGCAGATCATCTAAATATCCCTGGGTTCTCCAGACTTTTCTTCTCAGGGGACAGGTTCTCTAGATGTCTCCTGATGTTGGTTATTCTCTGGATAGGCTCCAGTTTGTCAATATCCCTCTCAAAATGCACCATAAGACCAGAGTTCAATACCCAGTGTGGCCAGACCATCCTGCCTGGCTTGCCCACACTGCATGCCATTTGCTTGCCCAGGATGGCTTCACTGATCTCTTTCATATGAGCTAGTTTCAAGTCACATTTCATCCTCCCTTTGCTTACACTATTGCTTCTAATAAGTCTCATTGGGATCCTGTTGGATTCATTTATTGATTTTTGAGAGGGTATTTCAATTTGTTATACAGCATATTAGCAGCTTCTCCGGCTTTAGGCTATCTGAACATTTTAGAAGTAGGTCTTCAATGTTGTGATACAAGTCACTGATAAGAACGTTGAACATGCCAGGACCAACGGCAGAGCCTTGAGACAACCACTGGAAACCTCCCACAGGGTGGCAATTCATCGATTAATTAATGCTCTTTAGGTACACTTGTCTGCCCAGCTGTGCTTCCAATGAGCTAATTTTAACCCCACATTTCATTTCTCTACCTCCTCACAGTTTATGCAATGATAAAAGCAAGTGTTGTGAAACACCTGCTGGAATTCACCCAAAACAGCCTTTTCCAAGTGTGTTCTGTAGAATGCTTGATCATTGGGATGATATTCAATAGGATTTTTGGTACAGGACTTCTCAGAACCTTTAATGTGCTAATGTGTCCTGTGAATCTTCAAGAGAAACTATAACGGCACACTGCATTTCTCAAAGTTGAGGTAGGTCCTTTATTTTATTTTATGTTTGCTTAGGTGGGATTTGTACTCTGTGATTTGCTCATTTGTAGTATTCCCTTGATCTCCCAATCTGATAACTCCATGTAAAAGCAATACAACATTAGCTCCGCATGGCTTGTTCTTAGTGAACCTCTTGCTAACGCCCAGTCATCAATGCTTGCTTCTATAAAGATGGCCACAGGCCACTGTTTAATAATCTGGTCTGGAATTTTACTGTGGATTAAAACCAAGCTTGTTGACCTGCAGTTTTCAAAATCTACCTTTTCTCTCCTCTGTCTTGATTCAATACTTTCTTGTTCCTCAGGGTTTAACCCACCGCAACTATGAACTTCAGCACCATGGTATTTACTGCACCGGACACAGTCAGCTGCTATCGTGGGCTTTGGTTCTCTTCTACCCATGTATGCCCTGCCTTTTCTAGTTTGAATGGGATTCTCTTAATGGAGAACATATAAACAAAATCTAAACAACTCAGGTTCATGGTCAAGGCAGATTCCTTACTGATGCTCCCTCAGACATCACTAAAGAAGGTAGATGCCATGGTGGGTAACAAGCTAGCCTGGGTGTCTTGCTACAGAACTGTTCTGATTGAGAATTAACAGATGAAGATGAGCTTCCTAGTGGCAGGGTAGGGGAAAGGTATGATGAAAAAGACCCTGATGAATATTCAAACAATGGAAACAGTCCAGAATGGCTGGGGACAGAGGTGAGGGGAGAAAGTGACTAGGGGCACAAGGGAGGGCCAGAGTGTGGCTTACGAGCTCTGATAAAGAGCAAGGAGAAACCACAGAAGGAACTGCAGCAGCGAGAGAGACACAATCAGATTGAACGCTTTTCCAAGGAGTGAACACCCATGCTTTTGTCTCCCATTCTTGTTCAATATGTGGAGTTTGTAAGCTCTGCCCACTTCCTTTTAAATAATACTCCTTTGTCTTTTCCAAACACCTCAAATCACTCCAGGGTTGGCCACTCCCGATACTGTACTTTTACAGGGTTTTTGCCACTTTTCTAATAAGCATTCTGGTGGGGTGCATCTTATTTTTGTATGTACATGCCCTTTAAAATTCTGACCTGTTTAGTCAGTGATAGAAGGCTTCACAGAGTGGAGCTGGCTTCTGGAGATGAGAAACGTGCAGTGTCAGGAAAGGGAGAAAGACGTTTGGTAGCGAGGACACATTACCTAAGTGTATGAAGCCCCGAGGCTGCACAGGCAACGAATGGCTCCTCTTCAGTGGCTCATGGGTGGACCTGGTGTTCAAGGGCAGGAAGATAGGAACCTGAAGGTGGCCTGAACCCTGGCTCTATCACCAGCTGTGTGGCCCTGGCCAAGTCCTTGCACTATTCCAGGCCTCAGTGACTTGACCTATGCCATGTCAGGGGTTCGAGCAAGGCTGACCCTGAGTCTCCTCCCTCAGACTTCTTCATGGCTCCTTGTCTCCTCTGCCTGCATGTGCACCTATTACCAGGTGACCGCTATGTCATGCAGGGTATGCTGCCAGCCAGACCTCAGCCTCCTTCTTAAACTGCTTGTAAGTCAGAAGCTGAGCTGCAGATACAGCATCTGGGAGCAACTCTCCTTGGATCAGAAAGAAGGTGAAAATGTGCTATCCTGTTTTATTTCCCTAGTCATCTTTTAATGCAGCCCGGTCTCTGGCTTCCATCAGCTGAAGAGATCAGTAGGCGGATTATGGGATTGTAATCTTACAAAACAATGAGTCCACCTCTCCCTGTGGCCAAGTGAATGATTCATGTTTGGCTCAGTTAACACTTGGGAGAAGTCAGATTAACACAGTCACTTGCTTGGAAACGGAGGTTGTGGCACATGGGGCTGACTTTCTTGAGGGAGCACATTTTCAAAAAACACACATGTATTTTGTTCAGGGATAAAATGTTCTCAGTGGTCCATCATTGCCTGTCTGGAAAGCTTGTAGTAAGCAGATGCAGGAGGGAAGATCATTTAATAGTTCCCCAAACTGAGCTCATCACGGCAGGATAGAGTTAGCAGGATGAAACATAATTAGTTCAGTTTGGGGAGAACTACCAACGAAAGTGCCTTTTCTTTAGGACTCTTTTTTGATTAGAGCAGTAACTAAGCCTCAGAAGACACAGAGGGAAGAACGTCTTTCCTAGAGGCAGAGCAGATGCGGCCCCTGGCAGCCTAGACCCTGGGGCTCAGCAAAGCTCCGGAAAACCCCCACAAACATTTCCATCCCCTCTGAAAACCAGAGGGGCGGTGAATTCCACCAGGAAGGAAGCCGAGCTCGTATGGAACAGTCAGATGCAATGAAGCGGATCCAGTCAGCAACTTACGGGGGAAGAGCTACAAAACTGGAACTGGGGAACCTGCTGAAGCAGAACTTTTTGTTTTGCTTTTGTGGCCCAGTGAAGCACCCACTTGCAATACTCTCCCTTAGCAAGTGGTTCCGGGGAGGTGACAAATCTCCAGAGGCCAGCGGTTCCACCTATCTCCTTTTGAGGTAGCCCTGATGGGAAGGAATCCCCTGGATGGACTGGGTTGGTTCTGGGTGGATACCAAGGGCACAAACAAAACTTCCTCGTGTGTCAAGGGGTTGCCTGGCTGGAAAACTGGGCTCCATGTGGGCCAAGGGCTGGGTCTGGAGTAGACTGTGTTTGAGGCTTGAACTTCCAACATCCCTGGCACAGTCTTGTGCTTTGGGAGTGACTTCTAGGAATGGTGCCACCCAGCCGCCCAGCCGCCCAAGCTGAAACACTATTACTGTGGGGTGGAATGGAAAAGAGTATCCTGCCAGAGTGGACAACCATTCGCTGCCCTGGGATGAGCCTGTGGAGCAGAGTCCCTGCCTCACAGTGCCCCCAGGTTGCTGGGACTCCCCAGTTTTCCAACCCCAGTGGGTGAAATAAATCCCTAGTGCTAGGTGAATTTGGGTGGGGTGGAAGAAGGCCTCAGCAGGGATATGCTACCCTTCCTGCTGGTAATGGTATCTTGGGATTTGAGCAGTTGGAAAAATGTGAGGTGTTGCTTACTTGAATTCCAAGCAGGTGAAGTGAGTTATCCTGGTTATATCAGAGGTGGATTCACTGTGAAGTTAATGAAGCTACGCTCTTGAGTACCTCACTTCCCTTGCATGGGCATCTTCTAAGACCCCGGGAATTGGCTTAGCGATGGGGCCACATGGCATTCATTTTTGCGAAATGTCAAGAGTAAGAGCTTTTGATATTATTTTTATTTTTATTAAAGAACCTCTAGAATTGTGAACCCCAAATGGAGAGCCTCAGAAAACCTGAAGTTTGAGTTATACCCATGAGCTAGTATCCAAGGGAGAAAATCATTGCCTTCTTTGGGATCTGGCAGGGTTAAAGCAGGCACTGGGGGAGGAGAGTGGATGCCTCGGCACCTGTTCCACCTCAAGTACTGATGATCAGAAAGTGGTCCTCAGTCACTACCTCTAAAGAAGGAAAGTTCTAAGAAACTTGGAAATCAGGTAGTTTCTGATTAGCATGCCAAAGCAGGGGCTATTAATTTCTACTGTTGATGAAGATCTTATTAAAAAAGTAAACAATGCCAGGTATGGGCCCTTAAACGCAGCTGAATGTCTCAGCTAAAGAAGTGGAGATGAGGACCCAACTGCCAGATGCAGGATGAGGGGCACCTGGGCCAAAGGACCCTTACAGCATTTCTGCGGAATGAGAGGGAACCATAACAACCCACACCAGAAGTGTCACATCCGGGAAGGGCTAGTCTATGCCCTCTGTCCTGCAATCTCACTCCAAGAGCTTTTACTGGACACCAGCTGTGTGCCAGGTGCTAGCGATGACTCCCCAAGGGGCCTGGAGTCTTGTTGAGATCCACAACAGAACCAGTATCAAAGAGGTGAGTAACAGCACATGAGAGCACTTCCAAGTGTATGAGGGGAGTTTCACAGATATGGAGTGTAGAATGTTTGCACTGACTTGAAGGATGAGTGGAGCTTGCCAGGCAGAATGCCAGGGGCAGGCATTCCAGGCAGGAGCCTCGGAGTGTGGTGCACTTGGTGGGCTGTGCAGAGGCCCAGTGGCTCCACAGCACTAAGCGTAAGGGGGAAGCATGGAGATGTAGGGATCAGCAGGAGCTGATACTGGACACACAGCTGGGTCAGATCCTGGCGCTCCCTTGAGATGCCAAGGAATATGAGTCTTATCCTGAATCCCTCTCACTGGGCATCAAGCCCCACTGCTTCTCGCTGTAAGGTCTCTCTGGTTTGTTTCTTCCTCTCCATCCTAAGGCTGCCTAGTTCAAGTCATCACCAGCTCCTGCCTAGTTTATTGCAATTGCCTCTTAATAGGGAGACAGTGTAACAGTGATAACAGCACATATTTACTGAACACTCATGACAGGCTGGACATTGTTGTATGTGCTTGTAAAAGATGCATTTGTGATTTCTTCTTAACAACCCTCTGAAGCACATATTAATATTCTCAGCTCCTAGAGGAGGAAACTGAGGCACGGCGATGCGATAACTTGCCCAAAGTCAAACAGCTTGTTAGTGATAAGGGGAGGATTTGAAAAATTGGGTGTGTGAGCTAGAGTTCTTGCACTATCATTTTTCAGGTAGAGGATCATGATCTGCATTCTGGGGGGAGATTACCTGAGCCACATAACTTCTTCAAACTTCTCATTTCTCCATCTGCAAAATGGGCAACATCAGTGAAGATCTTGTGAGGAATAAATCAGAAAATCCATGAAAAGCACTAAGTAAGGTGCATGGCGCCCAGCCTAAGGAAGCATTAGCTTTTATATAAAATATTTGGCCAACGAGAGTAAAAACATCACTTGCCAGTCACTTTAGCAACTCAACAGCACAAGGGTGATGCCCACATGTTAAATATTAAACAATTTATTTGGAAAACCTTGATATTACTTTTCCCTCTCCCAGTCGGAGCAGTTGAACATTAAAGTATTTTCTTAAACAAGATACAACCAACTGTTTGCCATATTTAAAAATCAAGGGCTAAAACGGTACAAATGAGAATGGTTGAGGCAGTGGATCTCTCACAAGATGCAGACTCTTGTTTTTGTCCTTGGGCCAACTCTGTCATACCCACTTTGGGTGAGATTTCATGAAGCTGGCCGGCTCTGAAGCAGAGCCCCGGAAGTTGTGTTTACACCATTGTTCTAAACCTAAAAGGCAATTCTGCTGCTCGCAGCAATGTCGCCTGAAAAACCAGTGACCATACAACATAATTTACAGGCCAACAATCACATTTTGGAGCATCCATTACTCCAGAACTCCGATTCTGTCATTTCCCTTTGTAAGTTTAACTTACAAAACTTACTTCAAATACAAGGCTGATGCATCCTTTTTTTTTTTAGCACTTCCATTTCATAATCTATTATCATAATAGTCAATCACTTGAAAGTGAAAACTGATCATAGTGTGGTGGGGGCTTCCTGTTGACTGACATGAGTGCTCATTCAGAGGGTGTTGATGATTCTTTCATCTGCCCTGCTCTTTTCACATTCCAGTGTGTCATCGAGTGTCCTCCAGATGATAGCCATGCATTCAACAACACTACAAGAGGGCCCATCTGAACCAAGGGGAAGCCGCGGTTGCTTTTATTTATTATTATTTTTTTGAGATGGAGTTTTCCTCTGTCACCCAGGCTGGAGTGCAGTGGCATGATCTTGGCTTACTGCAACCTCCGCCTCCTGGGTTCAAGCGATTCTCCTGTCTTAGCCTCCCGAGTAGCTGAGACTGCAGGCGCACACCATCATGCCCAGCTAATTTTTTAACTTTTTAAGTAGAGACAGGGTTTTACCACATTGGTCAGGTTAGTCTTGAACTACTGACCTCAGGTGATCCAGCTGCCTTGACCTCCCAGGGGGCTGGGATTACAGGTGTGAGCAACTGTGCCTGGCTTCCGCTATTGATTTTTTTTTTTGAGACAGAGTCTCGCACTGTCGCCCAGGCTGTAGTGCAGTGGTGTGATCTCGGCTCACAGCAGTCTCTGCCTCCTGGGTTAGAGCAATTCTCCTGCCTCAGCCTCCCGAGTAGCTGGGACTACAGGCATGTGCCACCACACCTAGCTAATTTTTTTTTGTATTTTTAGTAGAGACAGGGTTTTACCATGTTGGCCAGGGTGGTCTCGATCTCCTGACCTTGTGATCTGCCCACCTTGGCCTTCCAAAGTACTGCCACTGTTGCTTTTAAGCCAACTTCTTTTTATTAAATTTTTAAAAATTTGTGTATTTAGGAGGTACAAATGCAGTTGTTATAAATGCATACATTGCAGAGTGGTGACACCTGGACTTTTAGAACCCATCACCTTAACTGACACTTCCCAACAGGCAATTTTTCAACCCTCCCCCACAACCTTCTGTTGTCTCCAGTGTCTATTATTCCTCTCTGCATGTCCCTGTATACCCATCGCTTAGTGGGTTCTTATTTATTTTTTTGAGATGGAGTCACTCTGTCACCCAGGCTGGAGTGCAGTGGCGCAATCTCAGCTCACTGCAACCTCTGCTTCCCAGGTTCAAGCAATTCTCCTGCCTCAGCCTCCTGAGTAGCTGGGATTATAGGCGCCCACCACCACGCCCAGGGAATTTTTTTATTTTTAGTAGAGACAAGTTTTCACCATGTTGGCCAGGCTGGTCTTGAACTCCTGACCTCAAGTGATCCACAAACCTTGGCTTCTCAAAGTGCAAGGATTACAGGCATGAGCTAGGGCACCCAGCAATGGGTACTAATAACTGAGAACAAGATTTGTACTTTTCTCTTTTTTAAATGGATAATGACATTGGGCTTATCTCCTTTCTATTGAAATTTCTTAGATGTACATAAACAGAAACTCTGGTAGAGACACAATGTTGATGAACGGACCTGCAGCTGAGGTTATCTGGTGGCTCAAGCATACAACATACATGGATGTTACTGAGAACCATGACGGCCTCTCCTTCATGCCCTATGCGTGGTCTGGCTAGCCTTGCACTCAAGCTGAGCCTGGCATTTTGTGACTTGAATGCGATCCAGAGAAAGTGACAGGAAGACACATGGGTGAGTGTTAAGTGAATAGGTGTTTGTGAGATTATGCATTTCTGTGGGTAGATACATTTGAGATTGCGCTCAAGCTGAGCCTGGCATTTTGTGACTCAAATGTGGTCCAGACCAAGCCACAGAGAAGACACAAAGGGTGAGTGTTGAGTGAATAGGTGTTTGTGAGATTATATGTTTCTGGGGGTGGACACGTTTGCAATTTCAGGCTTCCTATTGTCACGCACGCTCCTCCACCGTCAGCATACTTAACTGACCACACCAAGAAAAACAGCCCTATTCACTGTCATAGCTACTCTGGCAGGCATGGGCTGTTCTAACTGGAGTTTGGGAACTTTGGGTCCTGGGTGTTTTTTCAGCTTTCACCCACGATTTTGAACCAAGACGAGGGAGGGTTTTGGGGGAAAAATGCTGAACACCAGCACAGCAATACCACACATTGGCTTCTGTGGTCTGAGAAAAGCAGCAGGAATTCACGCCGTGATTGGAGGCTCTTTCCCACCTCAGCAAAGCACAGGGCTGTTGCTGCCCAGCGTGTGAAATCTAAGCCAGGCGCTGACCCACTGCTGGAATGGAAACTCAAACCCGCACAGCCTCTTGGCTTCGTGGCTCTTTCCTGCTCGTGGCAGCAATCAGAAGTCTGTTTCCAGTTAGGGAGCAGAAACTTGATTGATAAGAGAGAGGGGAAGAGAATTTCAAAAATCTTATAGGAAAACCTTCTCCTAGAAAGTTAATATGGGGGAGGTTTGCGAAGTGAGAACACTGGGGGTTATTTTGGGGTGGAGAGACACCAGATCACCAGGGTGGTGAGTATGGAAATGTCACTGTCACCTACTACCCCATCCCCCTCTGTGAAGAGTGGCATTTCAAAGTATTTGGCCAGTGAGTCATCAGAAAAAGACTACTTTTTTCATTTTGGAAAAACACTGTATCACAGTAGGACATTTTGCTATCTGTTCTCCCAAGACATACCATGGTAGGGGAGGACCCAACCCCTTAGAAATTAAAGCCATATGCACACCATATTAAAAAAAAAATAACCCACCCAGGCCATTCCATTATTGCTGACCATAGGAATTCAGTATTTATAATTTACATTCTTTCCCATACTTTGCTGTTTTTCAGATGTGAAAAGTAGAGGTTTATGGCCTCGCCAGATTGTAAATCACATTCCTGAGGGCAGAGGGAGCTGCTACAGGGGAGAGAAATTGCCTTCTAAGTCGCAGAATGTCTCAAAACATCAGGAAAAGAAGCCACATGGAGTATGGGGACCCTGTTCAAGAGCTGGCATCTGAACTCATTTCAGGTCCCAGAAACAAAGGGATGTCGAGGCTGGAGTCTGTCTACTCAAAGGACACAAGAGAGGTCAAGGCTGACACCAGTTATTCCATTCACAGAGCACGCAACCAGCCATCCACCCCCAGAGCCATCTGAAGAGGGCTTGGAGATGTGGCCGTCTCTAATCAAGCCAGCACCTGAGATCGGAGTCTCCTCCCAAGGAGGAGGGGCATAGGTGTGGCAGTCTCCAGGGAACCAGCTCCTTGTCATCCATTTGCGAGCTCTGAGGCGGGTGAGGATCTGTGGGTCTGTGGTCTGCTGATGCGAATGAGACGAGTGCACAAGAATCAAGTGGAGGAGCCTGGCACGGAGCCTCAGGCTGTTGCTGTGGTGGCCCCCTGGCCCCCTCCTGGCCGTGTGTTCTGTGTGCAAGCTTGTGTTATTGTGGCTGCTGGGAGGATTCAGGCATGAGGGAAGGAGTGCGGAGAGCTCCATACAGGGTGTTTTGAAGGCTCCAGTTCTCTGAATGCCTCTGTTTGGAAGTCATGTTAGCAGTGGCCTTAGTGAACTCTTATTCCCCTGCTCCTGGTCTGGATTTCATTCACTCTAAGAGAGGTACAGGATCCCTAACATTTTGAAAGCTGGAGATCATTCTTAAGCCTTTCCCACGCTGCACCCATAAAATACCTAATCAGTCCATGACGTATGCAGTTGGATAGAGAATGAGCCCAAACAGCCCTTTGTCGGGCGGGTGGGAACAGTCAGGTTTACAGCCCAGATTTCCAGTATGAACTATTACGTAAACCTTGCCTGCAATTTGACTCTGTAATTAAAGCTATTGTTTGTATACTTCAGACATGAAAATGAAGTATTTTGGTTCTTTAGTCCCAAATGTTAGAAAACCAATTTTCTTTTAAAGGCAGACACACTTTATTTCCTGTGGTTTGTAAAGCCTTTACTCAGCATCCAGAAAGGGGCCACACCCTACACTGGAACACCAGGCTCTGACGCCCCGAGATGACTGCTCAGCAGGGCAGGAGGTTGCAGCTTGGAGCAAACCTTCCTGCCACCGCAGGGCATTGTTGGTGCCCACAGTTTGCAGACCCTCAGCAGGGTGATGTCTTGAGCATTCCAGTAACAAAGAAAAGCCAGCAATTAACTCCTGGGCACAAGAAGTACAAGCCAAGCCCAGATCACTTAAAGAGGCTGGGTGGTTGGTTGCATCAGCTGTGAAAGCAAAACCCTTGGGTAAATTCTATAATCTGAATGATGTTACTGTCCTCACTGGGGTTATGAGAGGGGAAAGGATTGCCCACACCCGTCTCCACTCTGCTCCAAGAGGACAATGCTGAGGCTTAGGAGCCAGGGATACAGGCAGGAAGCTTGCTGTCCCCCAAGTCCCCACCAGGGGTACTGAATATAGAGCTAGAGACCAGGTTTCACCCTGATGTTTAAGAATATCACGAGGGATAAATTCAGCTTACCCCTGTGAGGCCTTGGAAGTACCTGGACCTGTTGCAAACCCTTTAACGCTGTTAGACTGTGACAACAAATATCTTCTTGTAGGACAAGCAGCTTCAAAATTCCACCTAACAATCAGCAGGAAAGGGAATATCAGAATAGACCAAGTCACAGATGAACTTTCTGAAATGGGCTAAAGGCGTTTTTTAGTAAACATGGAAGAAAAGGAAGATTTTTACAATTCAGCACTCCTACAAAAAAAAAAAAAAAAATCACATCCAACTGTCTTTCGTCTTCTTTGGTAGACATCAATGAAATAATTCCTTTAAATTCACGGAAGAGAGTAAAATTAAAAAGCCGTATTTATTTAATGCATCAAATACCAAAGTTCAATTAAAGAAACGATTGCAATCTTCACCTGAGATAGTCCCAGCATCAGGTTAGAATGAAGTGTCATAAAGGGAAATGTAAGAACCTCTATGGCATGGCAACACGACTACAGCCCACCAGCCTCAGCCATTACTGATACTGACCCTTGCAAAGAACCAAATCTCTAATAAATCCTGGGAATGTGCACACCCATGTGAAGGAAAGAGGCGCATTATGTAATGGAACACTGAGAGACGACTTAGCTCTACTTAACAGTAATTTTTATTATTATTATTATTTTTGAGATGGAGTCTTGCTCTGTCGCCCAGGCCAGAGTGCAGTGGTGCGATCTTGACTCACTGGAACCTCCGCCTTCCAGGTTCAAGCAACTCTTCTGTCTTCAGTCTCCCGAGTGTCGAGACTACAGGTGCTTGCCACCATGCCCAACTAATTTCTGTATTTTCAGTAGAGACAAGCTTTCACCATATTGGTCAGGCTGATCTTGAACTCCTGACCTAAAGCGATCTACCTACGTCGGGCTCCCAAAGTGCTGGGATTACAGGCGTGAGCCACCGATCCTGGCCACCTCTCCTTACATCTTGATTTCAATCCTGTAAGTTGGAAATGGTAGGGAGCACTGTATAGTCTACTGTGGGATTTCTAGTTGTCGTAACAGCAAGAACCATGGAAACGGCACCCACCTGGTAAACATCAGGGTGGGCCCAGGAACTCTGTAGTAGTCGCTGAGCACATTCCAGTGGATGTTAACTCCCCGCCCAGTATTTAAAGAGCATCAATGTTAACTCCCCACCCGGCATTGTAAGGGCTAGCTTCAGTCTGGCTGCCAATGGTTACATTTTTTCTTCCCCATCTGGTGTTTAGCCTCCCCTTCTGTGTCCAACCTTGTCCACTTCTCAGTGACCCTGAAGGTCTCTGTAAGTGCAGGATTCTACCTGAAACCCTCCCAATTCCAAAGGGTGGACCTTGGCATAACAAGGCATCACTCTAGGGTGCTACATGGTGGCTTCTGAGGGAAGACCAAGAAGGCTCAACCTGTGGTATTTGGTAGCAAATTTTATTTTCTCCTGGGTGAGTACCTTAGGAGCTTATTGTAGAAGTAGAGTCCTAGTGAAGACAAGACCGGCATTTGTAGGATGTCTTATATCATCAAAATGATACATGAAACATCCTAGCATTGCTGTGAGAGCAGTTCGGCCGAGGTTTCTATGAATGGTGAAAACAGATGCAAGAAATGTGGGAAGCAGCTTTGGGAAGACCAAGAATGAGAAAAGGGAAAAGAACCTACCACTGAATGCAAGGCTGCTTAAGGAGAAACATACAGAAACCATTCTTCATGCTTGAGGTCCAAAACCATGTCGTCTCTTAGGAGGGCGGTGTACAAACAGAGAACATTAGATAATTTAAATCAAATCATTTCAGATATTGAATGATGATTCTGAAACAGGCATTCTATTTCCATCCATGAATACAGAAACCATTCTTCATGCTTGAGGTCCAAAACCATGTTGTCTCTTAGGAGGGTGGTTTACAAACAGAGAACATTAGATAATTTAAATCAAATCATTTCAGATATTGAATGATGATTCTGAAACAGGCATTCTATTTCCATCCATGTGAGGTCTATTTCCATAGAAACAGTGAAAAAAGTAGGCCAGACCCAGCAGTTTCTAAAAGGAATGGGCCGCTGTAGTTCTGGCCAGCCATGGAAAGCACTAGCTTTGTAACAACTATAGTAAAGAGCTCTTACTGAAAGGGAAAAAGAAAGTTTCAACTCAAAAAAGGGCATGGAAAGTATCTGAGGACTTTCCTTGCTATTTCTAACAGAGCCATGGAGAAAAAAATGGTCTCATGTGCGCCCTGCTCTTCACACATGCCACAGTAAAGCTGAATTCGCCACCTGCGAAACAGCTGCCTCCTGTGGGCTGGCCTTGGAGGAAGAACATGTGCTCCATCAGTTGGGCAGAGGCTACAGTCAGAGGAGTGTGAAAGTGTCAGGCCCAGCTTTCCTGGAAACACTCAGTGAGGCACCCCAGGCACAAGAAAGAAGAGACAGGTGTCCAATAGGCACAAGTATGTCATGCTTAGAAAAGCAGAACACAAGATGAAACACATTTATTTGCAAAGTAAGATGTTTAAATTGTACCTGTGTTTTAAAAAGTCCTCTTTGATGGGTTATAAAAGTGCAGGCAGGTTTTAGAAAACACGCACTTTGCCTCTCTTCCACCCTTTTGTGGGAAGCAGGCGGATGCTGGCTGGACGACATTTGAGAGCTTGGAGCTGAGCCCATCACAGACAAACCCCTCACTTGCCAAGTGAGCAGAGCCACCACTGACGCTTCTCTACTCCTGCAGAACCTACTATTGAGCCCTGAGCCTCCCGATCAAAGGATGTGACCCTGGCTGTACAGGATTCATTCAACCCATTCCCCTTGGAACTGTTTTGCAGAAGAAGAAAAACATGACACTTCTTTGGTTAAAGATTTCCTTAAAAGAAGAAGAGACATCAGAACAAACCTTTGTGCTCTGTGAAATGAGGGAACAAAAGGATTACTTTCAGTGAGTTGATATCTATAAGCTAATCAACTGAATACTGGCCTCTTGTTAGACGGAAAAAAAATATCCAACTTGGAAACTATTACCACAGGAAAAACAATGTCTATATTGTTCATTTCCTGTAGATCACTTGGGAAGTCTAAGAAGCAGGACATATATGGCCATAAGCCTTTTAAAATACGTATCTTTTCTTTTTTCTTTTATCTAAAACACATACATAGTATCCTAAAGTCACTTGAAAAACACATTGCTTACAGACGATGGAAGATACTAATAAGATGCAAGAAAAATGAACATTTTACAGACAGACTTTTGACAGGCTTTAACGTGAATCATTTTATTTAAAACAGGAATCCATCAGAGGTGGTGAACTATCAGGGTCAAGGTTCTAGAGCATGGCACGGATGAAAGGTAATACTCACCAGCACCTCACATGGGACTCAGTGACAATGTCGGCAACACACCGTGGAAGAACAAACCCGATGTAAAAGGCACCTGGCTGGGGAGAAGCTGTGGTGTCCACTGCCTCTCTAGCAGGTTTGCTTTTGTGCATGGAGGGTTAAGTCTGGATGAATCACATTGGGAAGGGAATAACTGGAAGCAAGACTCCTAGGCAGGCAGCTACCCTCTCCTGACCAGTGAGTACTCGCCATGTAGTGGAAGGTCTTAAAGGAGATTGAGGTTACCTAACAGAAACGCAATACCTCTCTCCCTTCTTCACTCTAGCAGGAAGGGGAACCCTTCCCCCAATGTCAATTTCAGAAGCGGCTTCTAAAGGCTGTTAAAAAGCATCCTAACTTAAAAAGAAATAACAACAGTAACAAAATAAAAGACAGAAAAGTGGCCTGAACTTAAATCAATCAATGAGATGGTAGATTCATAAAAATAAAGTAAAAACTGGTGACCAGTCCATTAACCGTGGGGTTAATGTCTCGTCTGAAGGAAGATGTTGACGCTGCATCCACCATACAGCAAGCGCGGAGCTGCTCCTGGCAACTGTGAGTGAATAGCTACCGTTTCCCTCCAGCACACCGCACTGCCACGGGTGACCGTGTGCCAAGTGCTGAAGTGAGAACAGACCCCACGTTGGCGAAGGCCCCCAGGCGATGATCTGCCTGATGTGGCCAGGTCTGTGGGAAACAAGGCTTACGATCTCAAATAATGACCCCCAAGTACCCTCGCCTCTTCCTGCTTGCCCTGTGTGCCTTGACCTCCTCACAGGGAAGTCCAGATGAGTTCCGTTTCCCTCTCAGTTCTAGGCACTCTGGAACATCTTTGATTAACCAGGGTCTTTCATTTCTTTCCAACGCCGTTGGTGACTTTTGACTTGGAATGCCGATTCCTTCTCCTGGAAGAATGGCTTTCGTTGTTGCCTGCATGCTTGGGTGGGCTGTCTTCAGAACCTGGCCAAAGTAATCAGAGCTCACCGTCAGCCTGGGATCCAGAGGTTGGTGGCTGTCCCTTTCCAGACCGCCCTAGGCTTGCAGGGGAACAAGATTTTCCCTGATACGTGCGCTCCCCCTAGTGGCCTCATTCATAAATGAAAGAGAGGTGCTCAAAGTCAGAACTAGTACTGAAGGAGCCCAAGCCTTGGCACGGGGTTCAAAGCAACAGCCTCCCTAAGTCTGGGTGGTTCCTGAAGCGTGTGTACAGCTGCCATATGTATGATGAACATGGTCATGATGGTAAGGACCAGAGTGAGAGCACAAGTGAAACAGAAGCCCAAACGAGAGACAATTAGAACACACACCAAGCAGTGCCCATCCTACCCTTTCAACCAAGGGTTCCCTCCCTTCACCTGCTCCACACCACTTTCTAAACCCCACCTTGGGAAACATTCTTGATACTATAAAACCAGAGCTATTTCATGCCCTCTACCACTTGTTCTGGAGAACATCTTTACAAGTAACCAGGCCCCTGCTGCCCACAATAGAGGGCACTGGGCAGCCTCTGCTGTCTGGCTGAGCCTGTGTTCAGCCCCTGCCTGGCTTAGCAGCCAAGCCAAGGGGTTCTCTGCCCCAGGGCTCTGATCCAGCCCAGTAGGAAATCTCCACCAAAGACAGCCAACAAAAAAAATTTGCTAGAGTCACTATCTCCACGGTAAGTAGAATTTGGCTTAGACTAAGAGATTCCCCCCTTGGAGGACTTCTGATTTTTGTTCTTTTTCTTTTTTTTTTCATTATTGCATCTAGTAAATACATCTCTGCTACTGCTTAATTCTTTTCAGGGGAGAATCTGCAAGTGCCAAGGTTGTGTGTAAGGGATGGTTCTAAATAAAATATCTGGGGAGTCCTTCTGCCCATCTCTATCAGATTTCACAACGGCTCCTCACCGATCAACTCCTTGGTTCAGGAGAAACGTTCCCCAAAAGGGCTGCCAGCAACTCAGCAGTGTATGCCAGTGTCTCCCCAGGGAGATCTTTGATGAGCCTGATGCCAAAAGAACTTAGGAGAATGACTGCAGCAGAGTGCTTTTCTCTCTGTTGGCCCGTTTCTCTGAGCAATTCCATGAGCTCAATTTCAGTCTTTAGTATATGTAATTTTCTTTCCTCAGCCAAGCTTCCCAATCAGCTTATGAGAATTGACAAGGAATTACTGTCCAATGAAGTCACCTCAATGTCATTATTCTACAAGACTAATTCTTTGAAATAACCAGGTGGCCCCAAATCTTCCCAAGGTGATCCTTAGAGGCCAGTGGAGGCCCCCTAACTGCACTGAAATTGCTTACACTGCCCTGCCTCTTGAATAAATGCCATTAAAACCATCCCCCTCTTTTGAAAGGCTTTTCCTCCTGATACACAATTCTTTTTTTTTTTTTTTAAGAGACAGGGTCTTGCTGTCTTCCAGGTAGGAGTACAGTGGTGCAATTGTAGCTCACTGCAGCCTCAAACTCCCGGGCTCAAGTGACCCTCCTATCTCTGACTCCTGAGTAGCTGTCACTATAGGCATGTGCCACCACACCCTGGCTAATTTTTTAGGTTTTTGTAGAGATAGGTCTTGCTGTGTTGCCCAAACTGGTCTCAAACACCTGGCCTCAACTGATCCTACCATGGCCTCCCAAAGTGCTGGGGTTACAGGTATGAGGCACTGTGCCTGGCTCGAAGTGTAATTCTTCCTCTTCACTTATGATGAAAGCCAAGAGGAAGAACGTTCCCACCAGGGTGCTGGAAACAGTGTGGGGCTTGTTATGTTTTCTGCCTCACGAAGGGCAGAGCTACATGACGCCTCTTGTTAGAAACCAAGTTTTTCAGGTAGATCCTGTGAGCACTTTGCATGTTTCTTTTTCTTTTCTTTCTTTTTTTTTGAGACGGAGTCTCACTCTGCTGCCCAGGCTGGAGTTCAGTGGTATAATCTCGGCTAACTGCAACCTCTGCTTCTAAGATTCAAGCAATTCTCCTGGCTCAGCCTCTCAAATAGCTGGGATTATAGGCACCCCCACCACCACACCTGGCTAATTTTTGTATTTTTAGTAGAGATGGGGTTTCACCATGTGGGCCAGGCTGGTCTCGAACTGACCTCAAGTGATCCTCTCGCCTCGGCCTCCCAAAATGCTAGGATTACAGGCTTGAGCCACCGTGCCTGGCCAATGCATGTTTCTTAGTAAGTGACAGGAGACATTCGATGGGTAGGCCTGAGACCCTTCAAGGCTTATATCATCTCCACTCAGAGAATAAGTTAATAATTCCACATCTCAAGGACCCAGTAAAATTTTAAACAATGAACAAGAACAAGATACCTTTTGTACCTTTCCTGTGATGCCAGGAGATGTCTGGACTGTAGGTGCCGTCTTCACACTCTGAGTAGGTCTAGGAAGAGAGACAGGCTTAGTGAGGAGCTTCAGGACCTCCCCCAGAGGAGCGGCAGGGGAAAAGGCGAGCACGCTGCATCCCTGCCTCTACCAGGCTCCGATCATCACTAGTGAGTGGCAGAACCCTCCTGTGCTTACTTCTCAGCTATAAAATCAAGCTTCTTTCTTCTCCCAGGTGATATGGAATATATCTTCCATAACATGCTTTTAGTTCTTTAGACTGAAGGTGTAAATGAAGGATGAAAGTGTTACTTTTACTTAAAAAAAAAAACTACTGTCTACCAGACTACCATCATGTTTTAAAGGCATTCATGTCTATTTTCTATTTCATCCTCATATCTACTAAATGAAGGTCAGGGCACGCATTTGCCTAAGGGCACCACAGGCTGGAACACAGGCAGAGGCTGCCACACAGTTCAAGAGCTGGGGAGAAAACCCAGCTTCCAAAGCCAGTCCAGGGCTTTCCCACCACTTTTTATTTTCTCCAAACAAACATAATTGTTAAACCCCTTACAAGACCCATTCACACCAAGCCATCCCGGCTGTTGAGACTTCATCTCTCCCCTGCATTTCCTGTGGACACCTGGGAACCTGTCATTTCCCTGGACAGATAAAAATACTGACCTACTGAAGAGAACAGTCCTAAGCAGCGCCAGCAACTACTAGGAATGACTTGCACATGCTCAGGTTTCTGCAGTGCAGCCCCGGAGGCCCGATCTCAGTGCTCACCTCGCCATATCCTTACAGGCTTATACTCTGAGCTAACCTGCTGAGCCCGGGCTGATAAATAAAGGCCATCCCTGCCTCTCCTTCCATACCTTTCCTCGTTGACCACAGTGTTCTGCATACCAAACCATGCCGTAGAGACAGAGGAAAGTGGTGAAAGCCTGGAAGAGAAAAACAAACGATGCTGCAGAAGAAAATTCAATTTCCCATAACTTCAGGTTTCAACGGGAATTCATGCAGGACGGCTCAATGCATTTCTGCCATCTGGATGCCAGTTACAAAACGGCTGGATGTGGCAGAGATCTGACCCCAAGGGGAGGGTGCACACCCAAAGCTTCTGACAACAAGGGTTATGATGAGACCACAGTTACTATTCGTGACTCTAGTATCAGAAAGCAAGACCATTTTCAGATGTGGGAAACGGTGGGATGCATTTTCCCGATAGCTTTGTGGGTTCTGCTCAAGACATAGAGGATTCTATGTCCTACTTCTGATTTTCAGGGCCCATCCTCTCCCAGCTTCCCCCATCCCAGGAGAGTGCTAAGAGGATTCTAGGGGGAAGAGGTCACCATGGCACCTGAGGGCCCAGTGATCAATACTCCCGGGGTAGAGGGTGAGGAGCTCGGTGGGACAGGGCTGCCCTTGCTTTTCCCTGTTTTTCTTGGTTATACAGATAGGAAAACAACGAGAAAATAAAGATGCTCTGTAAGGCCCTGAGTGGAATGAGAAGGGTGTTGCTGTGGGTGCCCAGAGGCAGGGACAACCTCTACTCCACACTTGACCCACCCACTGGCCTTGCACCAAGCCCCAGATTAGACCCTAACTTAAGGAAAGAAAAGCAGAGACCAGAATCCAAAGTTTCAAAACGTCAAAAAATCGAAGGTTGGGAAAAGTCTCTGGCTGCTTAGACTGCGTACCAAAGGCGAGAGGGAGGGAGGGCGAGTCGGGAGAGCAAGGCTATGAACCTTCCCCACTGCAAGCAAAGCAACTGGAACAAAGCAAGGCAACTGTCTGTTCCTTCCAAATTCCTGCCTCTAGAAACCCATTCATGCTAAGCCATCGCGGCTGTCGAGCCTACATCTCTCCCCTGCATTTCCTGTGGACACCTGGAAACCTGTCATTTCCCTGGACACCTATCATCTTGCACCAGCCGTGGGGACAGCCGTGAAAGCATGGAGGGACCTTCTCAAGGAAACAATTTTAGTTCTAAGAATCAGAACTTTAGATCCCAAAGGGTCACCTCAGAGATCCTTAAATTCATTGCCCCTCATTTTCCAGAAGAATGAAAGCTCAGAGAGGTGAACATTGGAGCCGGAACTCAGGCCTCTTGAAACCCCCGGATCTGAGTTTAAGGGATGACTACTGATATAAACAAATATTGGCTTTATGCCTATCTAGCTTTATTTCTCCATCCATATATCCATCCCCTGAGAAAGAAAAGCATTATGGGAACAGCCAACAGCAGCAGCTTCCACTCTGCACAGTGAGAGTCCAGTGGTGGAGCAGAGGTAGGCGGGGAAGGCAGGGGCTGTAAACTGTCATCACGGCAGCTTGCAGTCTAGCTTTGGCCCAGTTCCTTTATCAGCGACATTCCCTGGTGGCTGCTGGATACACAGTGCCATCTTAGTTCCAAAAGAGAATGGAGACCAACACTCCAGCTGGCCTTCCCGTTCCATGCCAGTCACATGGGGGCAGGAACAGTGGCAGGGTGGAGAGAGAATGAGAGCACAAGGAGCGCCACTGGTTCATTTCATATTAAACCCATGTGCAAACTGGCATGTATCTACAGTTTAGGGATTTTTAAAAAGCTCATATCCTTCCATCCAAAAATTAGGCCATGAATCCATTAAAACTGCAAAGTGAAAATGACTTCCAGCCTTTAACACACTCTAATGCTTGCCCAGATTTCTTATATATAGCAATGTTAAGTGTGCCATTTCCATGCCATGGAAAGAGTGGGAAGGATTAGAAATAATTTGCAGAGCGTAAGCCTGTGTGTGCGTTAGGTCCATTACAAAGAGCAAAACAGGCCATCCTGGTTTTCACACAGGGGACTGGGAGGTTAGGTTCCACCTCCCCAAACCAGAGGGCTGTGGGAAGGCGGGTCCCTCCACTAGACTGTCATTTCACACTCTGACCACCAGAGGGCAGCCACGCGGGGCTCTTCCCTTCCCCAGCCCCAGGAACTACCAGACTGCAGTGGCAGCTGCCGCTCCCTCCAGCAGCGAACAACAGGCAGGTGGGGAGCAACAGGTGCTTATTATCGCAATCGCCACACAAAGGGTCTGCTGTGATTGCCAAATCTACTTCACCTGCGTACAAAGAGGTCCATTTTACACTTGTTCCAGCAGACAGAAGCTGGTAATTTACAGGTTTGCAATCACACCTGTGGAAATCTAGGCACGTACTCACTGAAAATGCCAAGGCTCAGATTTAAAATAGCAGTTGCACACTTTGTTTAAAAAAAGGGCGGGGGAGCGAGAAAAATCGACGTGGGATGAGAGCCAGGCTGTCCAGGACCACGGGGCTGGTGGTAATGAGGGCGCAGGACCCCAGCTTGGCTTCCACATTATGGTAATGAGCATTCAAATTAATGACCGCGGAGCAGACAGCCGCGCTTCTGGAGAAGCTTATTAACCAGTACCCGGGATCTTTGCTTCCACATTAATCTCAAACTCTGTGTGCGCTCTCTTACCAGGCCGGGGGAGTAATTAGGGGCTTTGCTTGTCTGAGTGGTGCAGAGGCACAGTGTAACTTGAAGCTCTCTTATTGAATAATGTTCGCCTCTACTCCTGGGTCTGAGATCAATCTTGCTCTTTATAATGAAGGTCAGGAATATAAAAAAGTGCCAGGACCTTGTTTCTGTTCTTCTTTGAATCTAAATGTGGGAGGCAGTGGAGACCCCTAATCATCCAGTCGGGGCTACTTTTCAGGCCAGGTCCCTCTCTCATGTCTCATCCCTGGTAGGTCTATTCAGAGATTCTCCCTGTCTTCAAAATCCTGCTCATCATCCCCAGCCTGACCTCTTATTAAAGAATCCCACCCTCTGTCAGCTCCTTTTCCAGAGACATGTTTCCCCGAGCTCGAGCTCTTAACCTAATCCCAGGACTCCAAGAGCGCCCTCCACATGGGCTCCTCCCAAGTCTTTTATCTCCCAATGATCAAATCTTTCCAGTGTTACTGAAGATTAGAATTTCCAATAAAACAGGACACGTCTAAATTCTAAAGGTTCCTCAAGGTTCCCTGAAGCAAATTCACCTCCTTTCAATGGGCTTCTCTTATATCCCCCAATTTTTCACTAGCAACGGTGGCCATGCAGTGGCACCAATTAGAACCTTTGGAGTGGCACTCAAGTCCCCTCCCACTGATCACAAGAGGAATGGCATCCTGTTAAGCTGATTCCTTAACTCTCAGATCCAGCCCTTTCTCTGCATCTTCAATGCCTCTGCCTTGGTTCTGCCTCAGTTACTTGTCAGCTAGGCCTGGCAGCACCTCTGACTGTACCTCCTGGACCTAACCCATCTTCCCTCTAGACTCTCCCAGTCTCCATGGTGTTTCCCCATAAGACACAAATCAGACCACATTGTTTTCCCACTTAAAAATCGCCGGGGCTCCAACTACAGCCACACAAACCCTTCCTAAGCAGGAGACCGTGTCCTACTCTTCATCCAACTGGCTGTCTTCACCGTCACTCCTCAAACAGGTCACCACCTTCCTGAGCCGGTGGGCACTCTCACAGGTTCCTGTCTTTGTATGTGTGTCCCCCGGGCACCTGCATGTCACTAGTCTTTGTCTCTTGAACTCATTCCTGTGTTCCCCACGAAGCTGCTGAGTGCCTCCTATGCACTAGGCACTGTGCTTGAGACAGTGGGGGCAAAAAGATGACTTCAGCTTATTCTTTGTGAGCAAGAAGTGCCACGTGGAGGAGACAGATAGGAACAAAACCAATTCCACTGCACTGGGGTTAGAACTGAGAGTTACATACAAAGTGTGACTGGTCCCGAGTAGGTCAGAGGTCAGAGCGTATTTCATGGAAGGCATACATGGAAGTTGGTTTTGGGGTATCAGTTTCACCAGGTAGATAAGACAGGGAAAGTATTTCAGATCAGGCAGCAAAACATCATGGGAAGGGCAAAAGAAGTCTGGCAGGATGACTTCTTTAGGGAGCTACGAGCAGACAGGTGCAGCCTGAGAACAGAGTACAAGTGGTCAGATGTGATGGAGTGCTCCCATTACGAAGACAGATTTTGTAATTCATCTGGAAGGTTTCGTGGTAGGGAGTCTTCTTCCTTCTTGAAGTTTCTTCCTATGTGGAGGAAGCTTCACTGCTTCCCTCCACCCCTCACTGCTTCCCTAGGGAGGAATCACACCTTGACTGGTAACTCTAAGGAAGCTGGCATTTCCTAAAAAAGGTGAATTCTCAGCAATGAAGATGCTACTCTGATCCTCTATCTTTCCTTTACCTTACTTATCTCTTACTTATTTTTTAACTCAGGTGGGGAAAAATACTGTGTTACTGTGCCCTCTCAAGGCTCCAACCAGAGGGAATGATTCTTAGCAGGGGAAAGAGACTGAGTTCTGAATTTTGGAAGATCATCTTGACAGTAGCATGGAGAATGGATTTGGAGGGCAGAATGGTAAGAAAATGGGTATCCTTACAGCCGCAGAGGCAGTGGGAATGGAGAGGGGGTGGAGTTGAGCTACACTGTCCAATTAACAGAGCTTAGTGACTTGCTGATTCAAAGAGTGATGGAGGACAGGAAGCAGCTTCTAGGTTTTTAACTGGGGCCTGGGGGGTTGGGGGACAGCCAGCCGTTCACTGCAACCCTTAAAAATCCTGCTCAAATATCACCAAGGAGCCTTCACCAACCCCCAGCATGTCTGCTGCTCTAAGAATGCTTTAGCCTTATGCACACACATCTTTTACAGTATTTATCACATATTAACGTAATTAGTTTGCATGTCTAATTGCCATCTGAACTCAGAGATCCTTGGAGGGCAGTGATAAAGAGCAGCTCCCTAGAGAGAATGTCTGGGTTTGACTCCTGGTTCTGCCACTTAACCACCTATGTGATCTTGGGCAAGTTAGTGAACTTCTTTGTACCTTTGTTTCCTCATCTATAAAAGAGGGATCATAAAATACCTTCCCTCAAAGTGTAAAGATCAAATGTACAATTCATCAAAGTGCTTAGAAAATCGGTACCCAAAAGTGGGATGGCTACTATAACAAATACTTGCAAATGTGGCAGCAGGTTTGGAACTGGCTGGGTGTTCTCTTCACCATGTACTACTAATGGGTAGGGGCTGAAATAATTTGAAGGAGCAGGCTAGGAAAAGCCTGTATTGCTATAAATGGAGCATTAAGGGCAATCCTGGTGAGAGCTCAGAAGAAAAGAGAGAAAGCCTCAGTCTTCTTAGAGATTACTTAAATGTTCATGACCAGAATGCTAGGAGCCATATGAACGGTCAAGGCCATTCTGATGAGGTCTCAGATGGAAATGAGGAGCAAGGACTGGAAAGTGGAGTAAAGGACATCCTTATCATACAGTAGGAAAGACCTTGGCTGAATTGTGCCCATGCCTGAAGGCTTTCTGGAATGTGCAACCTAAGAGCAATGAACTAGGATATCTGGTGGAAGAAAGCCACACAGCAAAGCATACAGGCTACTGTGTGGCTACTTCTGACTGCATACAATGAAATATGAGAGGAAAAAAACGACTTAAAGGCAGAATTTATAATTAAAAGGGAAGCAGAGTGGAATAACCTGGAAAATTCAAAGCCTAGCCATATAAAGAGAAAAAAGCATATTCCAATCACGAAGGGTGAGGCCACGACTGTTAAAGAGATTACCATGGAAAGAAAGAAACCAGGTGCCATTCATCAAGAAAATGGGAGGAAGACCCCTGAAAGCAAAAGCATTTCTGAGATCTTCAAGGCTCCCCCTTCCATCCCAGACCCAGAGCTCCAAGAGGGCAGAATAATTGTGGGTTATAGGTGTGGGGAGCCCTCCACGGGCTCACTGACCAGGGCTACGTAGGGACTCTACTTCCATATTTTAGCAGAGTGCTCCTTGGCTGCCTTTTAGCTGTGGCTCAAGTGGGCCATGGTGTGACCTCGGCTACCACTCCAGAAGGTATAAGCTACAAACTGTGGTGGTGTCCATGTGGCGTTAATTCTGCAGGTATGCTGAATGCAAGAGCTGTGGAGGCCATGGCCTCCTCCACCTAGATTTCAAAGGATGTGTTGAACTGCCTAGAATACTAGGCAAAAACCTGCCACGGGGGCAGTGTCACTGCCGAGAGCCACTAGTAAGCAGGGCAATGCCAAGGAGAAATGTGGGGCCGGAGCCACCAAAGAGGGGCAGTGGGAGCAGGGTAACCCCAACACCACAGAACTGCAGGGCCGCCTGTGTGCAACTCCAGGCTGGAGCACTGGCTGAACTCGGCACAGCCATAGGGGTGGAGTTGCCGGGCCTTGGGGCCCAACTCCTGCCCCAGGCGAAGATGTAGACCATGGAGTCAAAGGAGATTATTCTCCAGCTTTAAGATTTAATGTTTCCTTTGGGTTCTAGACTTACTTAGGATTGCTTATCTGTTTCTTCTTGGCCATTTCTCCTTTTTGGATTTGGAATGTCTATGCTATGACTATCCCACTATTGTACTGCGGAAGTAGACGACCGGTTTGATTTCACAGGCTCATGGCTGGCATAGTTCTTGGCTGTGGCTCAAGTGGACGTCGGTGTGGCTTGGGCTACCACTCTGGAAGGTATAGGCCAGAAACCTTGGTGGTGTCCATGTGATGTTAATTCACCCCAGGATGAATTGTGCCTTGACTCTCACTCATATCTGATTTAGATGAGACTCTGAACTTTCAACTTTTGAGTTGATGCTGGGTCAAGTTAAGACTTTTGGGACTCCTGGGATGACATAAATGTATTTTGTATGTTGAGAAGCAGGGGTCAGGGGTGGAATGCTATGGCTTGAATGTCCCTGCCAAAACTCACGTTGAAACTTAGCTGTCAATGTAATGGTATTGGGAGGTGGGGCCTTTAAGACATGTTTGGTTCATGAGGAGTACACCCCATAAATGGATTGATGCCAGCATTGCAGGAGTGGGGTTGTTATCACAGGAGCATGTCAGTGATCGTGGGAGTGGGTTCCTGATAAGAAGGGTAGGTCTGGCCCACCTCCTGCTGTCTTGCATGCTCACTTCCACCTTCTGCTCTTCCATGATCATGGGGTGACCCTTGCCAGATACTGGCACCATGATTTCGGCCTTCCCAGCCTTCAGAACCATGAACCAAATAAAGTACTGTGACTTCATTTCTCTACAAATTACCAAGCCCATGGTATTCTGTTGTAACAACTGAAAATGGACTAAGACAATGACCAGAGAGGGCTTCTTGGATAAGTGGCTCGAGAAGATCTTTCTGGCTACTGCTGACAGGGGGGCAGTGGTGAGGAGGCAGCTGGGAGGCCTGTGACTTGCTATGGTGAGGAGGGCTGTCTGTCTTGTCCTGGGAGTCCTGCCTGTCTCACCCTCCCTGTGGGCCCATGGTTCTCTGGTATCCAGTGAAGAGAGCACCCACCTCTGCCCCTGCAGTCAGGTCCTATTACAATTCAGACTTGAGGGGCACAGGCCAGAGACGTATCCGAGAAGGGCACAGGGAGAATCCCTGGGCATGTCTAACGCATTTCCCTAACGATTCCTTACATCTAATCTCACTGACATGAAAAAATATATTTGGGCATTAATTCTGTTGCTTAAATACAAAGGAGATCATTATTCCCTTTTATTGTTCAAGATGAAACAGGATAGAACAGGCTCACTGTGCCTTGGCACAGTTAACGATTTCTAATAAGTAACCCTAAAAATAGATGCCGTTAAAGGCGATAAAAGACACATTCAAAATACAAAGGTTAGTCTTGCCAAAAAAGAGAAAGGAAAAAATTAGACCTAAATGTGAGTAAGCCTCTAGATCCAATTACCGATTTACAGAAAATACAGAGGACAAAGAAATATGTTAAATTACAAGATAGGATGAAAATCAGTAAAATCCAGACTCTGGGAAAATCTATAGGACAAAAGAGCTGCTTTCTTCAGCCAATAGATTACGAGGGAAAAGGGTGAGCAATAGAAGGAAAACCTATGGATTAAGACTTAAAAGGCATGCCAACCAATCTCAATGGGTGAATGTGGATTCAAATACACTGCTAAATAAATACAAGCTTTAAGAAAAAGTAATTTGAATGCTGATTAGGTATTTGATGATATTAAGGAATTATTGTTAATTTTTTTCAGATATGATAATGGTAGTGTGGCTGCATTAAATCTAAAAAGCACCCTGAGCTGCTTTTAGTGATCCATCCTGAAATAGTAAATAAAGGTGATCCGTTTCAAAATAATTCAGGGTTGGGGCAGTGAGTGCAGCATAAAGGGAAACACAATTGGCCATGAGTTGATAACCAATGATGGTGGGTACCTGAGGGGTTATCTACTCTCTCTAGTTGAACATGTTTGAAATTGTCTATGATTATTTAAAAAGCCCAATAAATTGTCTAGACTAAGTGAAAAATCTTAAGCTCAAATATAAAATAAGAACCTTTCTTCAAAATAATAACTTCAAATATTTAAATAAAGAATGGCAGTCATAAAATGTGTTAGTGGGTAATATCTTCCTTCATTGGGAAGGCGAGGGAAGAGGCCCAGGGCCAAAGAACCAAGGCTTAGGCGGGTGTCCCTCCAGGCTCTGCCCTTCAGAGTGGAAGGTTATACCTAGGCTTGGGTTGTAAAGTGGGCCTGGAGGGCAGAAGCGGCATGATTGAATTATCTTCCAAAACATTTTATTGCCTAAGAACAATATGTCCTTGTATATATAAACTTATGTGCTATGATATGTATGTTAAATGTATATGGCAACACGCGGTGATTCAAGATGGTGCGGTAAGAACAACTCAGGATCACAGCTCTCAGTGAATGCTCAGAGGGTGAGTGAAAGCCGCATTTCCAGACGGATCTTTGTTGCTCACAGAACGGGGAAATAACCAGGTGTAGGAAAGACACAGGATGCAAGCGCAGCCGTTTTGGCTGTTGCGGCCGCTTTGGCCGGCGCCGCAACACAGCGGCACTCTGCAACAATCCATACAAAACACACTGGCCCGGGTGCCCTGCTAAACCGGCAATCTCAGATTTGGGAGGGCAGATTAGCATATCCATCTGATTAAACGGGACTTGGACAGTGAGCCAGACCAGGAGATTCCTGGGAAGTGGCGTTTGAGCCAGCACAGTGGCTTGCTGCATGGGAAATCACACAGATCCCAGTGCCCTAACAGCGGGCGACTGAAACACCTGGGAGAGAGCCATCCATTCAACTTAAAAAAAAAAAAAAAAAAAAAAAAAGAAAGGCGCTCTCAAGCAGGAAGCCAGGCGAGCGGGCTCGGTGGGTTTCACCCCCACAGGGACAAACAAAACGGCAATTTGAAATGCTCCGGGTGGAGAGTTTCATTGAGAGCACAGCTGAACCCAGGATGGTGCAGCTTGGTGGAAGAGGGGCATCCGCCATTACTGAGGCAATCCGCACCTACTGAGGTACACTCCCATTGCTGATGCAGCCTGCCGTTGCCGAGGCAACCCGCGATAACAGAGAGACTCCGCTGCAGGGCGGAGCCTGCAGCAACAGGGCGGACCCCACATCAGCAGGGTGGAGCCTCAGTAGGCAAATAGTGACTAGACTGCCTCCTAGCTGGGCAGGATAGTGCAATGGACACTCATAAAGAAAGCCCCAACCCCCCGAGACAGAGCATCTGAGGAAAAATAGGGGTTTTAAGAGTTCTGCTTCAGCAGACTTAAATGCACCTGCCTAACAGCTCTGAATGAACAACGGAGCTCACAGCTCAGCACTTGAGCTCCTATAAAGTACAGACCGTCTCCTCAAGCAGCTCCCTGACCCCTGTATATCCAGAGTCACCTCAAAAAGGACTGATCAGACTGACATTAGGCGGGTGTCATTCTGGGACAAAGATAGCAGCAGAAGAAACTGGTAGTATCCCTCACCATTCTGCAGCTGCTACAGGTGTACCCCAGATAAGCAGGGCCTGGAGTGGACCTCAGCAGTCGTACAGCGGTACGACTGGTAGAAGGAAAACCAAGTAACAGAAATACCTCATCATCAACAATCTGGGTGTCCACTCAGAGACCCAATCGAAAAGTCAGCAACTACTCAGAAGACAGGTGAATAAATCCACAAAGATGGGAAGAAACCAGCACAAAAAGGAGAAAAACACCCAAAACCAGAACACCTCGCCTCCTACAAAGGACCAAAACTCCTCTCCAGCAAGGGAACAAAGCTGGACGGAGAATGACTGTGACGAAATGATGGAATCAGACTTCAGAAGGTGGGTAATGAGAAAATTCTGTGAGCTAAAAGAACATCTAAATCAATGCAAAGAAACTAAGAACCTTGAAAAAAGATTCAAAAAAAGATTCCAGGAAATGATACCAAGAATGGATAACTTAGAGAGGAATATGAATGAATTGAAAGAGCTGAAAAACACAACACGAGAACTTCGCAAAGCATGCACAAGTTTCAACAGCTGAATTGACCACACAGAAGAAAGAATATCAGAAGTCGAAGATCAACACAATGAAATAAAAGATTAGAGAAAAAAACGCAAAAGGGAATGAACAAAGTCTCCAAGAAATGTGCGACTATGTGAACAGACCTAACCTACGTTTGATAGGTGTACCAGAAGGGGACAAAGAGAACGAATTCAAGCTGGAAAATACTCTTTAGGATATTATGCAGAAAAATTTCCCCAACCTAGCAAGGAGGGCCAACACTCAAAGCCAGGAAATACAGAGAACACCACAAAGATACTCTGCAAGAAGAGCAACCCCAAGGCACATAATCGTCAGAATCAACAAGGTTGAAATGAAGGAGAAAATACTAAGGGCAGCCAGAGAGAAAGGTCGGGTCACCCACAAAGGGAAGCCCATCAGACTCACAGCAGATCTCTCGGCAGAAACTCTACAAGCAAGAAGAGTGGGGGCCTATATTCAACATCCTTAAAGAAAAGAACGTTCAACCCAGAATTTCATATCCAGCCAAACTGAGCTTCGTAAGTGAAGGAAAAATAAAATCCTTTGCGAACAAGCAAGTACTCAGAGATTTTGTCACCACCAGGCCTGCTTTACAAGAGCTCCTGAAAGAGGCACTACACATAGAAAGGAACAACCAGTACCAGCCATTCCAAAATCACACTAAATGCTAAAGAGCATCAACAAAATGAAGAATCTACAACAACTAACAGGCAAAACAGCCAGCTAGCATCAAAATGGCAGTATCAAATTCACACATAACAATATTAACCCTAAATGTAAATGGACTAAATGCACCAATCAAAAGACACAGACTGGCAAATTGGAAAAAAATTAAAACCCATTGGTGTGTTGTATCCAGGAAACCCATCTCACATGCAAGGATACACAAAGGCTCAAAATAAAGGGATGCAGGAAGATTTACCAAGCAAATGGAGAGCAAAAAAAAAGCAGAGTTGCAGTTCTCATCTCTGATAAAATAGACTTTAAAGCAACAAAGATCAAAAGAGACAAAGAAGGTCATTACATAATGGTAAAAGGATTGATACAACAAGAAGAGCTAACGACCTAAATATATATGGACCCAATACAGGAGGACCCAGATATATAAGGCAAGTTCTTAATGACTTACAAAGAGACTTAGACTCCCACACAATAATAGTGGGAGACTTTAACACTCCACTGTCAATATTAGACAGAGCAACCAGACAGAAAATTAACAAGGATATCCAGGGCTTGAACTCAGACCAGTAACAAGCAAACCTGATAGACATTTACAGAACTCTCCACGCCAAATCCACAGAATATACATTCTTCTCAGCACCACATCACACCTACTCTAAAATTGACCACATAATTGGAAGTAAAGCACTCCTGAGCAAATGCAAAACAACAGAAATCATAACAAACAGTCTCTCAGACCATAGTGCAATCAAATTAGAACTCAAAGTTCAGAAACTAACCCAGAATCGCACAGCTTCATGGAAACTGAACAACTGGCTCTTGAATGTTGACTGGATAAACAATGAAATGAAGGCAGAAATAAAAAAGTTATTCGAAACCAACGAGAACGAAGACACAAAACACCAGAATCTCTGGGACACATTTAAAGCAGTCTCTAAAGGAAAATATATAGCAATAAGTGCCCATATAAGAAGAGTGGAGAAATCTAAAATTGACGCCCTATCGTCAAAATTGAAAGAGCTAGAGGAGCAAGATCAAAAAAACTCAAAACATAGCAGAAGACAAGAAATCACTAAGATCAGAGCAGAACTGAAGGAGATAGAGACACGAAAAACCCTTCAAATAATCAATAAATCCAAGAGCTGGTTTTTTGAAAAAAATCAACAAAATAGACAGATCACTAGCCAGACTGATAAAAAAGAAAAGAGAGAACAACCAAATAGATGCAATAAAAAATGATAAAGGGGAAATCACCACAGATTCCACGAAAATTCAAACCATCATCAGAGAATATTACAAACAACTCTATGCACATAAACTAGTAAACCTGGAAGAAATGGATAAATTCCTGGACACCTGTGTCCTCCCAAGCCTAAACCAGGAGGAAGCTGAAACTATGAATAGACCAATAACAAGGTCTGAAGTCGAGGCAGCAATTAAGAGCCTACCACACAAAAAAAGTCCAGGACCAGATGGGTTCACAGCCAAATTCTACCAGACACATAAAGAGGAGCTGGTATGATTCCTTCTGAAACTATTCCAAATAATCCAAAAAGAGGGAATCCTTCCCAAATCATTTTATGAGACCAACATCATCCTGTTACCAAAACCTGGCAGAGACCCAACAAGAAATGAAAACTTCAGGCCAATATCCATGATGAGCATAGATGCAAAAATCTTCAATGAAATACTGGCAAGCCAACTGCAACAGCACATCAAAAGGCTTATCCATCATGATCAAGTAGGATTCATTCCAGGGATGCAAGGCTGGTTCAACATATGCAAGTCGATAAACGTAATTCACCACATAAACAGAACCAAAAACAAAAACCACATGATTATCTCAATTGACGCAGAGAAGGCCTTTGACAAAATACAACAGCCCTTCATGCTAAAAACCCTCAATAAACTCGGTATCGGTGGAATGTATCTCAAAGTAATAAAAGCTATTTACGACAAACCAACAGCCAATATCATATTGAATGGGCAAAAACTGGAAGCATTCCCTTTGAAATCCGGCACTAGACAAGGATGCCCTCTTTCACCACTCCTATTCAATATAGTACTGGAAGTTCTAGCCAGAGCAATCAGGCAAGAAAAAGAAATAAAGCGTATTCAAATAGGAAAGGTGGAAACCAAATTGTCACTATTTGCAGACGACATGATAGTATACCTAGAAGACCCCATCGCCTTAGCCCAAAAACTCCTGAAACTGATAAGCAACTTCAGCAAAGTCTCAGGATATAAAATCAATGTGCAAAAATCACAAGCATTCCTATAAACCAATAACAGACTTAAAGAGAGCCAAATCAAGAACGAACTGCCATTCACAATTGCTACAAAAAGAATAAAATACCTAGGAATACAACTAACAAGGGACGTAAGGGACCTCTTCAAGGAAAACTACAAACCACTGCTCAATGAAATAAGAGAGGACACAAACAGATGGAGAAACATTCCATGTTCATGGTTAGGAAGAATTAATATCGTGAAAATGGCTATACTGCCCAAAGTAATTTACAGAATCAACGCTATCCCCATCAAGCTACCATTGACTTTCTTCACAGAACTGGAAGAAACCACCATGAACTTCATATGGAACCAAAAGAGAGCCCACATAGCCAAGTCAATTCTAAGCAAAAAGAACACAGCGGGGGGCATCACCCTACCGGATTTCAAACTATACTACAAGGCTACAGTAATCAAAACAGCATGGTACTGGTACCAAAACAGAGATATAGACCAATGGAACAGAACAGAGGCATCGGAGGCAACACAACATATCTACAACCGTACAATCTTTGATAAACCTGACAAAAACAAGCAATGGGGAATGGATTCCCTGTTTAATAAATGGTGTTGGGAAAACTGGCTAGCCATGTGCAGAAAGCAGAAATTGGACCCCTTCCTGACACCTTATGCTAAAAATAACTCCAGATGGATTAAAGACTTAAACATAAGAACTGGCACCATAAAAACCCTAGAAGAAAATCTAGGCACAACCATTCAGGACATAGGAATAGGCAAGGACTTCATGAACAAAACACCAAAACATTGGCAACAAAAGCCAAAATAGACAAATGGGACCTAATCAAACTCCACAGCTTCTGCACGGCAAAAAAAAACAGTCACTAGAGTGAATCGGCAACCAACAGAATGGGAAAAAATTTTTGCAGTCTACCCATCTGAAAAAGGGCTGATAGCCAGAATTTACAAAGAACTCACACAGATTTACAGGAAAAAAACAAACAAGCCCATTCAAAAATGGGCAAAGGATATGAACAGACACTTTACAAAAGAAGACATACATGAAGCCAACAAACACATGAAAAAATGCTCATCATCACTGGTCATTAGAGAGATGCAAATCAAAACCACATTGAGATACCATCTCACGCCAGTCAGAATGGGGATCATTAAAAAATCTGGAGACAACAGATGCTGGAGAGGATGTGGAGAAACAGGAACACTTTTACACTGCTGGTGGGAGTGTAAACTAGTTCAGCCATTGTGGAAGACAGTGTGGCAATTCCTCAAGGCCTTAGAAATAGAAATTCCAATTGACCCAGCAATCCCATTACTAGGTATATATCCAAAGGACTATAAATCATTCTACTATAAGGACACATGCACACGAATGTTCATTGCAGCAGTGTTTACAATAGCAAAGACCTGGAACCAACCCAAATGCCCATCGATGATAGACTGGATTGGGAAAATGTGGCACATATACACCATGGAATATTATGCAGCAATCAAAAATGATGAGTTTGTGTCGTTTGTAGGGACATGGATGAATCTGGAGAACATCATTCTCAGCAAACTGACACAAGAACAGAAAATGAAATACCACATAGTCTCACTCACAGGTGGGTGATGAAAAATGAGAACACATGGACACAGGGAGGGGAGTACTAAACACTGGGGTCTATTGGGGGGAAGAGGGGAGGGACAGCGGGGTGGGGGGAGCTGGGGAGAAATGCCAAATGTGGGTGAAGGGGAGGAAGGCAGCAAAACACACTGCCATGTGTGTACCTATGCAAATATGTTGCATGTTCTGCACATATACCCCAAAACCTAAAATGCAATAAAAAAAAAAACGCTGTAGACATAGCTTTTAAGAGTGTAATAATAACAAATACATATTAAAAAAAAATGTATATGGCACATGATGATGATGAGAAAGGAAGGTGCAGTGATCGTCCCTGTCCCTTCATGGCAGTCCCTAAATGCATCGCCTGTGTAGATAAACCCCCGTGAGTGAAGAAAATGCACTTGTATACCTGATGAAGGCGTGACTGGAGCCTGCCAAGGTGACCCGTTTCAGATACTGTGTAGCTGTCTGTGTTTTATTCTTGAACTTTAGGCTGGTGCCCAGACTCAGACAATTACAAGTAGAACATCTTTCTATGATTCTTCCAAGGAAACCTGATGCAAAAGAGGGGTTTTTTCCCTCTCTGTTTAAAGTGATACTATGAGAGTTTCGCTTATGCCTTTGGTTAAAATGCAATGACTTACCACGCAAAGAAGCCAAAGCACAACATAGAGTATTTGCGTCTTAGAGAAGAGATCTTGTCCAAATTTTATGCAAACAATGGCCTCCAGGAAACCAATGACCCTAATTAGAGAACAGAGGTTAAATATTAATCCATCTCACCAGAGCATACACATTATCCAAAATATGCATGATGGAATTAAAAAGTCCAACTCATCACAAGATTACTGCCCCAAACTCTGGTAGTGGGTACCCCACAAAATAACACTGTTCAAGCTAACTGCATTTACTTTGGAAGTAATAAAGTTTTTTCACCTCTTCCTTCTTCCCAGACCAAAATCTTGACTCATACATTTTAATAGCTAGGGGCACCCAGCATCACCTAACTCAGCACCTTCACTGCCATTGGAGTGGGTGATCACGTCACCTCTACTGGAACCCTCTCAGGCATTGGGAACCTTCTACCTTTGCAAGGTGGCTTATTTTTCTGGTTAAACTCTTTAGCAGTTAGAAAGCTTTTCCTTGTCTCAGGCTGGTATCTACCTCTTATACCTCCTACCTTGGGTCCTAACACTGCCCTAGCATGTCACATGTGAGAAAGCATCATTTCAGTGGAGGAACACAGAAGACTTTTTCACTGTACTCCTGAAGTCTAGACTGTGATTAAGAGGCTAGGTGGCTGCCACACGGGGTGAGTTTGACCCTTAGAAGGAAGCCTTTCAATAATTCGAAGGCATCAGTCACATTCCTTTCCAGCCTTCTAAGAATTTCCAAATTAAAGATCCCTTGTTTTGGTGACAATATAAACCCTTTACCCTCTCTTGATTTGTAAAAAATTGGGCTAAATACAACAATTTTTTTTAAATGCCACACACTTCATAGTTTCCCCTTCAAAGAATTAAAAAAGCTCTTGTGTTCTACATCAAAATCAGGACTTTTAAAGGTTCAGGGCTTGGAGGTAAGAAACAATTAGGTAAGGTTGACATAGTGAGGTAAGGATGACATGACATCCCAGGCAGCATAAGAATGCTGATTTCAGACAAGTCAAATTTTATGCATGCCTTGCTGAAGATGAGATCTGTACACTCCAGGATTGGTGTACTCACACAAATGTTTTCTAAAAAGGCAAGAAGGGGCAGGGCGTGGCGGTTCACTACTATAATCCAGGACTTTGGGAGGCTGAAGTGGGTGGATCACTTGAAATCAGGAGTCAGGAGTTCAAGACCAGCGTGACCAAGGTGGTAAAACCCCATCTCTGCCAATAATACAAAAATTAGCCAGGTGTGGCGGCATACACCATTGTCCCAGCTACTCAGGAGGCTGAGGCAGGAGAATCACTTGAACCTGGGAGGTGGAGGTTGCAGTGAGCCAAGATGGCATCATTGCACTCCAGCCTGGGCAACAGAGTGAGACTCTGTCTCAAAAAAATTTTTAAAAAGGCAAGAAGGGGCCAAGAAGGCCCTTGGTCCCCCTACTTATTGGCAGACACAGTGGATAGATACTGTCATCATCCAAAGTGTGGATGGCTCTAAACAAGGCCTGAATGCCTGGAGTTAGAACCACTTCAGCAAAGCAGAAAAATCAAGAGAAAGTCTCCTGAATGTGTCTTTAGAGAGTTTGGGGCTATCTTTTCCCCTAGCCCAAACCAAACAAGGTTTAAGAGTGGTTGGCTTGAATCTTCAAAGCGCTGCCCCACAAAACATGTCACATGTGAGAAAGCATCATTTCCGTGGAGGAACACAGAAGGCTTTTTCTCTGTACTCCTGAAGTCTAGACTGTGATTAAGAAGCTAGGTGGCAGTTACATGTTGTTACTCCAGCCTGTGCAGTGAAGAGACGTGAAAAGTCTTTGGCTGGACCTTCCTGAAGAACTCCTATGATGACGTGTTGAACTCAGGACATAAGTATGATGATCTACCCATAAGTAAGACAGAACACCCTGAGTTTATTATGGAACATTCCTAAATATTCAACTAGATGTAAGGATCCCCCCACCCTTTTTTTTTTTGAGACGGAGTCTTACTCTGTTGCCCAGGCTGGAGTGCAGTGGCGTGATCTCAGCTCACTCACTGCAACCTCCACCTCCCGGGTTCAAGTGATTCTCCTGCCTCAGCCTCCTGAGTAGCTGGGACTACAGACACCTGCCACCACACCTAGCTAATTTTTGTATTTTTAGTAGATGTGGAGTTTCACTATGTTGGCCAGCCTGGTCACAAACTGCTGACCTCAAATGATCCACCCATCTCAGCCTCCTAAAGTGTAGGAATTACAGGCATAAGCTGGCCTGAGACCCCTTTTAAAAGCATGCAGACTGGCTGACTAACTCTGTGTTTCTCAAACTCTTGTGATCTAAGACTCATTAAGAACCCATAGCAAGAAATGCAATTTTCACTGTGATCCAGTACACACACACACACACACACACACACACACACTCACACAGAAATAAAAGCTTCATAAGACAATTTGCCTCCTTATTTGGATATTTTTCTTTGTATTTCATTTTAAGAAAATATTGGCCAGGACTCACTCATTGGCTTCATAATGACCTTAAGTTTTTTGTTTTTGTTTTTTTTTTTTTTTTGAGACTGGGCATGACTGTTGCCCAGGATGGAGTGCAGCAGTTCAAGACCAGCCTGGGCAACATGGTGAAACCCTATCTCTACAAAAACTAAAATATAATTAGCTGGACACTGCGGTGCGTGCCTATAGTCCCAGCTACTTGGGAGGCTGAGGTGGGAGGACTGCTTAAGCCTGGGAGGTCAAGGCTGCAGTGAGCTGTGATCCTGCCACTCAATTCCAGCCTGGGCAACACAGCAAGACCCTGTCTCAAAAGAGAATTTAAAAAGAGAGAAAGCCTGAGCTATGGGCCTGGAAGAACAATGGAACAAAAGCACAAGTATGAGGATTTGTAAGGAGGAGAGGGGCAAAATGGAAAGCCAGCAAAGGGAACTGAAAACAGAAAAGTGAAGGAAATCCAGGACGGATGGTGCAGAGGGAAGAGGACAGTCTGAAGAAGGCAGATTCTGTGCAGAAGATACCAGAAGAGGATGGGGATGGGGAAAGGACTGGCTGGTTTGGAGCGGACCTTGGAGAGCAGTAGAGGTGGGAACTTACTGTGATGGATGCACTAGCAGAGGTGGGATAGTAGGTGGCGAGGAGCAGCTTGGGATGCCTCTGGGAGGCAGGGCGCAGTCCCGGGCCCTCAGGCAGGGAAGGCTCACTCTCCCACAAGGGCCCACCCCACGCACTCCCAGGAAGAGGAGAAGTAACTGCACACTGCTGTGCCAGCCGATGCCTGGCCACCTTCCTCCCAGGACCAGGCGATAAAACTGCTTCCATTAAAACTGGGCCAATACTCTCTTTTTGAGGCAGAAAAGCTCAACTCTAATCAGGGCAGAGTGGGGAAAAGACAAAGATGACATAAACCCCACACCTGGGGAATTTGTTCACATGAGTCTGGCCCCAAAACTCTCACCAAGCTGAAAGAACATAATGTGACATCTACATAGAGAAAGCCGACTTTTCCACATGGCTGCTTTCTCCCTGTTAGCGGTACCATGCCCTCACTGAATGGCGCCCTCTCCCTGCTGAGTGCAACACCTTAAGTATAAAAGGTTTAAGGCTAGGAGCGGTGGCTCACACCTGTAATCCCAGCACTTTGGGAGGCCGAGGTGCGTGGATCATGACATCAGGAGATTGAGACCATCCTGGCTAACACGGTGAAACCCCATCTCTACTAAAAATATAAAAAACTAGCTGGGTGTGGTGGTGCACGCCTGTAGCCCCAGCTACTTGCAAGGCTGAGGCAGGAGAATCACTTGAACCTGGGAGGAGGAGGTTACAGTAGGCACTCCAACCTGGGCAACAGAGAGAGACTCCATCACCCACATAAAAAGAAAAAAAGGTTAAAAGCACAATATATGGCCCAACTGTTGGGATGACATATATTTAGTTACAACAGTAATTCATAAAAGCATTTTTCAGATACCATCTTTACAGAAGAGAAAGTACCCTCTTCAGGAGAAAAAGGCTGGAGTGGTGGGAAGAACCCCAGGCGGGGGTCCTGTTTCACCTGTGCCTTCCCCCTTCCACCTCCCAAAAGGCAACATTCGGAATGCCACTATTTAGGGCACTGCTCCCTTTCATTTCTCCACCTTGCCAAAGTCTGAGATCATTCCAAAATTAGTGAAAAGAAAGCTATAAAGCAGCTAGTGATTTAAAAAAACTAGTGATTCCAGGAAACCACACACTTAAGTGTTTTCTGTTTTGATATGAGAGGAAATAAAGGCAAAATGGCGGCGAGGTAGAGCTGGGGCGGAGGAAGGAAGGGGGCATCTCCGGGTCAGGAGAGCGGGAAGCCGTGGCTCCTGTTTCCCCTTCCCTGGCTGACAGTGTAGACCGTGCAGGGGGCAGCTCTCACGGTTGTGCACACACACAGGAGGATCCACTGGGTGTGATTTATGAGGAGGGCTTTACTGTTTTTCAGCACAGCTCGGTGGATCCCACAAGACTCCTCAATCTCGATATCACACTATTCCGGGAGTTCTCGATTCTCAGTAACGCACAGCACGTTAGCGCAGTGACCTCTGCTTTGCATTTCACTATATTTTAATCACTTTCAAGCGAGGCACAACTTTCTGGAGCAGTGTTTAACACTCTTTGGCATAGTTTCCTTTTCTCCTTTTTTTTTTTTTAAGGGACAGAGTCTTGCTCTGGCATCGGGGTGGGAGTGCAGTGGCACAATCACAGCTCACTGCAGGCTTGACCTCCTTGACCTGCTGGGCTCAAGTGATCCTCCTGCCTCAGCCTCCAGAGTAGCAGAACACAGGTGTGTGCCATCATGCCTGGCTAACTTAAAAAACTTTTCATGGAGACAGTGTCTCACTATGTTCCCCAGGCTAGTCTCAAACTCCTGGCCTCGAGCGATCTTCCCATCTCAGCCTCCTAGGCTGCTGAGATTACAGGTGTGAGCCGCCACGGTAGAGTTTACCTTTGCTATTTCTCCCACGGTAGGGATGGTGTTTTATGGCTGTCCAATGAGAGAGAAACTTTGTCATGACATGACCTCTCTCTCTGACCCACTTATTTTCCTCAATAGGTAAATGGATACAATTCTGTGGGAAAAAAAATCAACTGCACAGCAGAATAATAAGACCTTGCTAAGGACTCTTAAATATGAAAGCAAAATGCACGTGGAAATAATCTGTGAGTGGAGAGAAGAGCTCACATGCAGAAAAGACCATTACCTTCTTGGACAAGCCTTTAGGAGTGGCCCACATCCCCTCTTCCAGGACACAGGGCCCTCATACATGAAGCGGGAGCGCCACCTCTGCTCTGCCAGAAATCTGGGAGAGGTGTGAATTTTCCCTCCTGCTGTATCATGAACAAAGGCAACCAAAGCCATCATCACCCTTTAAACTGCAACCATTTTGGGTCACGCCTATAATCCCAGCACTTTGGGAGAGCGGATCACCTGAGGTTGGGAGTTTGAGACCAGCATGACCAACACAGAGAAACACCATCTCTACTAAAAATACAAAAATTAGCTGGGTGGTGGTGCACACATGTAATCCCAGCTACCTGGGAGGCTGAGGCAGGAGAATCTCTTGAACCTGGGAGGCAGAGGTTGCAGTGAGCTAAGATCACGCCATTGCACTCCAGGCTGGGCAACAACAGCGAAACTCCATCTCAAAAAAAAGAAAGAAAAAGAAAATCAGCTTATACCACAGAACTTACGAGAAAGAGATAACAATGGCCCTTAGTCTTATAGGGGTCAGGAGGAACCTGCCTAAATCTAACCTGAGTATCAACATTTTTAGCCTTTAAAACTATGTCACCCTTCAGAATCTAAATGACAGCTGGAAACACACATATACACACACACAGAGAAAAATGGAAGGAACCACATTAAAATATTAACAACAATTATATCTAAATGATTGACTTATTTGGGTGATCTTTAGTTTCTTCTACATCCTTTTCTGAATTTTTAACATTGTGCATGTTATTACTTTTTAATTAGAAGAATGTACAATTTAAAAATCTATTAAAAGTAATTTGTTCTCTACAATAGGTTTTCCTCAATTTTTCTTTATACTCTCACACTCCATTTAGAACCTAGATTAGGTCTTGAAGCTAAGCCACCTGGGGGATTGAACTTCATGCAGATTTGCTGAATGTCTCTGGAACCTGGATCACTAAACGGGATGGTAAATTGTTGCTGATGTTAAGTAGAAAAACGACTTACCTGAGATATTCAAGAGGTTCTCACATTTAACAGCAAGAGGTTAAACTAGATAACCTAAGATCTCTTTCTCATCAAAATAATAGATTAAGATATAATGTTTGAATCCGTAACAAGACCATTGTGACCATGCTGCTGTGTTAGTTCTTTGGCACAATAAAATTATACTTCAGTATATAGCAAGCAGTGGTTTCAAGGGGTCCTTCTGATGTGACAATAATATGGGGTGTGGGTCAGCCCATGACAGGATGACATCCCAAACTCAAGATACATCTAGAGGGAATGCAACCAACCCATTTTCTCTCCAATGTATTTCATAAAACAAAGTCTCATAGCTGTTTGTGGGAAATACCATCTGATTTCCTAATTTTTTTTTTTTTTTTTAAAAGAGAGCCAAGGCCAGGCACGGTGGCTCACGCCTGTAGTCCCAGCACTTTGGGAGATTGAGGAGGGTGAATCACGAGGTCAGGAGTTCAAAACGAGCCTGGCCAACATGATGAAACCCCGTCTGTACTAAAAATACAAAAATTAGCAGGCTGTGGTGGCACATGCCTGTAATTCCAGCTACTCGGGAAGCTGAGGCAGAAGAATCACTTGAACCCAGGAGGTGGAACTCTTGGACAAGCCTGGGACAGAGGGAGACTCCATCTCAAAAAAAAAAAGAAAGAGAGCCAATTTTGTTTGTTTGTTTGACACAGAATCTTGCTCTATTGCCCAGGCTGGAGTACAGTGACACGATCTTGACTCACTGCAAACTCTACCTCCTGGGTTCAAGCGATTCTCCTGCCTCAGCCTCGATCGGTTAATTTTTGAGACACGGTTTCACCATATTGGCCAGGCTAGTCTTGAACTTCTGGGCTCAAGTGATTTGCCTGCCTCAGGCTCCCAAAGTGATGGGATTATAGGCATGAGCCACTGCACCCTGCCAAAAAAAGAGAGCCATTTCTATACTCTTGTTTCACAATTTGCCAAGTAACTATTCTTAACTTAAATCAGAAAAGGGAATATTAAAGATGAAAAGATATATATGTGTGTGTGTGTGTGTGTGTGTGTGTGTGTGTGTAAAATCTTGTCCACTTGCCTTCATTGAAAAAGTATACTAAAAGGCTCTTAACACAGGGTCAAGAAATACTCAAATTTAGGGCGTTAAGTGGTTTTTAAATCGCCGCAATTAACAGATTACTCACCCAAACACCCAGCACTGTGTTCCTACGCGCTTGCACTGTGTGTCGGTGAGGTAAGCGTAGTACTGTCTGAAAGAACAAAGTTGGAATTCATTGAGAGCTACTGGAAGACCAGCAAGTCAGGACATAATCAAATCACTGTGACAGAGTGAATACAAAAAACGTCCCTCCTTGTCCCATGTCAGGCTGGTCTAGTTCTGTTCAAGAGAAGAGAAAGCCAGTGCCTGCTGAAACATTCCTTTAAGAGAGTCAGCATTGGGGTTAGGCTGGAGGGGAGCATCATTTAAACAGCCAGATTATTGTCTGGTCTGAGTGCCGGGGTGTTTGCAACTAACTGATCACAACCATTTACTGATTTCTTTGTGCCTTCTCCACTCCCACTGCTTCACTTGACTAGCCAAAAAGAAAAAAAAAAAAACTAAAAAGAGCCAGATTATTGGCAAAGGAAGTCTGGATTTAGTGGTAAGATTCCCACAGCCCTGCCCAAAGCAACCCCAGGTGGATGTTTCCACGTCTAGCTCTGTGGAGGTGACTCCAAAGAGTCAGCAGCACTGTCCATTGATTGTCTCCTCCGGTTCTCTCCAGGACAAAGCTTGCTTATTACAACCAGGCAAAAAATAAACAGATCTTTGGCTTTTGGAAACTGGAATGGTACTCCAGCTACATCTCACTGGCATTGAATGCCAATGACTTGGAATGTTACTGACAAGTTCAGAAAAAACAGGCAATGACATGGTGTTGAAAGGCTCAGAACAGCACCGTCCAGTAGAAATATAATACAAGCCATAAATGCAATTTTAAATTTTCCAGCAGACATGTTAAAAAAAGTAAAAAGGAACAGATAAATCCATTTTGTTAATATTTTAAATATTTAAACAAATATATGAAAACATTATAATAAGGTATTTTATATTCTGTTTTGGCTCCAACTATTCAAAGTGTGGTGTGTAGCTTCCATGCATTTCACTGTGCCCTGACCACATCTCCAGTGCTCAACAGTCACACGTGGTGAGAGGCTTCTGTGTGGGACAGCATGGCTTGGAGCTTTGTAAGTATCCCTGAAAACTCAATCTACCCCTTCAGCAGCAGCATCTGAACCAGGGACTCATCATCTTTTTGGGGTCACTGACTCTTTGAGGATTTGATGAAAGCTATGATACAGGCATACATTTTGCACTAAAGTTCAGGGGATTTACAGATACCTGAAGGTCATCCATAAACTACTGTCTCCTTGCCCCAAAGACCAGGGTGAAGATTCTGATTATAAAGAATGTAGCTTTTCCTCTAACTTCATATTCTCATTACCTGATATGTCTTTACCGTTTCAGCCACTTTCCCTTCTAACTGCACCCATCTCCTGACATTGTACTTTATGTTATCAGATTAAAAGAATGTTCACTGGAATATCTTCTCAAAGCAGATTCGTGTGAAAGTCTAATAGAAAAGGAAGAAGCTGGAGATGTGGTGTGTACGATTTATACTGAAGCCTCTAAATGCTCTCTCCTCTTGAGGCCTGACAGTTGCGAAATGGGATGGCTATGTTAAAATCCATTAGCAGCAGGTCCAGCTTTCCAGGTAACTTGTCAAAGAATCTCTTTACATGGGAACTGCCTCAAACAGTGTAAGAGCACAGGAAGTGCCTAATTTTCAAACAAAGACAATTGTGGAGAAATCCACAGGGTCTTCTGAAATTTTAAGGATCTCTCAGGAGTTCAAAACATTGGATTTTTAGTGTCTTGTTTTTGTTTTGGAATGTTTAATACTGAAATTTCATGATAAATCATATGTAATTTACTATTTTGTTCTAAGAAGAAAATTCTTTCCACTCTTACTGACTTTATTGATTGCTTTTAATCTTATGAAAGAGCTGCAGTCAATCTTGCCTGAAAAAAAATTGTAAAGTCTCAAATTAAATTACATATTAAATGAGGACTCCAAACCATTGAGAAAAAAACAGAACTTATGAGCTACCGACTGCAACAGACCACCTATCTATGGAGTTTCAGAGGGCTACTGGCTCACCCACTCTTCTTTTCCTTTTTGGTCCTAACAAAAAGAACAGATGGAAATGTTAAGCTTAACTCCTCAGGACTTGGACATGTCTTATTTGGTTTGCTGAAACCAGGATCTGCAGAGTGTTTCTTTTCTTTTTTTTTTTGGTAATAATGAATGATGACAAGAAGAGGTGCTGGCTGGAAGGTCTGTTTCACCAAGGTATACATCTACCATCCTTGGCAGGTGAGGCCTGCTGCTTATGGGGTTTGCAAGCATATTAAAAACAATGAAATAAGGCAGGGCTTGGTAGCTCACACCTGTAATCCCAGCACTTTGAGAGGCCAAGTCGGGTGGATCACGAGCTCAGGACATCAAGACCATCCTGGCCAATCTGGTGATTGGGAGGTAGAGGTGGGGCGATCAGGAGATCAAGACCATCCTGGCCAACATGGTGAAATCCCGTCTCTACTAAGATTACAAAAATTAGCTGTGTGTGGTGGCACACACCTGTAATCCCAGCTACTCAGGGGGCTGAGGCAGCAGAATCACTTGAACCCAGGAGGTGGAGATTGCAGTGAGCCAAGATCACGCCACTGTACTCCAGCCTGGTGACAGAGGGAGACTCCAACTCAAAAAAAAAATCAATCTTACAGCTTCTGAAAAGCTAACTCTTTTAACTGCTTAGACTCTATTTGTATCTTTGGCAGATCTTTGGTACTGCTACTCATTAACGCCAGTATTCCATATTAGTCATCCAACCCAAATGCCATTTCTACATAGGAAAAATGAAACAAATGAGAACGTTTGCTTTGAACTGCACTGGGATCAGTCAACATGAGGGATGGTCTCTGAATAAGCCTCACCTCTAGGGCCCCACACGAATCCAGGGGAGTAACAGTGGGAACACCCAAACTTATCTCAGTTGTCCTGGAGGTCTACAGGAAGGGCCTTTTTTAAAGGAAATTAAATTAATTGGGTCTGAAAAGCTAAAAGTCTCATTCAAAAAATAATGTCATTTATGACTTCAGCTCTATCATAAAAAGTTTCCATTTTTCCAGCAATCTCATTTTTAAAAAACTCAGCATCACTATGCTGCTAATTTTTTCTAATATGATGTTATAGGAGAAAAAAAGATCAGCAGTCCAAGACTGTGAAGGAGTCTGATAACAATGGATAGTATTGCTGGTGTGCTGTTGACCGAGTGCTTCACTTTTTGTTTTTTTTTTTGCCTTTTGTGCTTCCTTTTTTAAAAGTCTTGTTAATGTTACTGATATCTGAAAACAAAACATTTTCTTCATATTCTGGATGTAGAATTCTTTATGATGGTATTTTCATGGAAAATCTGCTAGTTTATGTGACTTTCCTTATGATAAACAGGACAATCTAAAGCAAGTTAATGTTCTCGTATGACAGTTGGGCTTGTGCAGAATTACCTCACTGTGGGAGCCGTGATGCCACCAATAAAGAGAATTCTACCCCAACTTAATGGATGACTCGCTTGGAACACAAAGATATGCTTCAAGAAGAAGGTATTCAATTCAGTCAGCTGAAAAAGACAAAGAAATTAGTCAACCTGGTACCTCATGCTAATTCAAAATCCTATAGTCTTTAAATAGACCTTCTACAATTAAAAATAATTGGTATGTCCAAAGCATTTTCAGAGAATAGATGTGGTCTTCCAAGGATTGCGATTCAAACTAGTTAACAGCCAGTACAATATGGGCAGGGACCAATGGGAGCACAGGATATCAGCTATTTGTCATGTTTCCCGATTTGCATGATTGTTACTAGGCTCACATGTGTGATTCACTGGGCTAGTCAGGAGAGAATGCTTTGCGCACACAGAAGTCACTAATTCTGTGTAAAAGAGGAAGATAGTATGTCCTAAAAGTGACATCTGCTAATTTTGTCCTTATGTTGTGAGTATTTTGTGTTTATGTGTCCAAACATAACTTCTGATGATTCTGAAAGATCCTTCAGGCAAAAGCTGATTTCCCTTTGGCAAGTCTCCAAAAGCTGTGAAACAACCTGGGGCCAGGAGCATCAAAAAAAATTGCTATCTCTCAAAAACACAGATGCTTGATAAGCTTTTGCCAGGACACTGGGCTGCTGGAATCACTTCCGTTGTGAAGTGGGCCACTTGGAAATGCAGCTTCTCTCCATGGAGGACAACACTCTGGAGGACTCAGCAGAAGGCTCCAGTTCCCCAGCACTCATTTAGCATGCTACAGATTACCCAAAGTGGTAACAGCTGAGGAACAATGGTAACCAATAGACACTGAATTAGGAATGTAAGAAAAACCTTCTTATTTGTACCTTTCGTCTTGAAAATGATCATTCTGAAAAGCAATCCAATGCCTAACTCATTGGACAATGGATACTAGACACACAAATTTTTTCACGGAGTCTAATCTGTTTCTAATCTGTAATTCAAAGATCCATATTTTAAAAGTGTCTTCACAACAAAGCAAGACCCTGGGCATAATAATATCACTTTGCTTAATTATTCTACATGCCAGCTGCAGAATATTATATCTTATAAAGTATGGAGCTGGAAAGCAATGTAAACTAACATTACCTCTAAATTCCTAAAACAATTTTATTTTAGTTTTGTTTTTTTCCCTAGCTTCTGGGCATCTGAAAAAATACCTGCCAGATGATCATGAAAAGGTATACTCCAGCTACTCTCTGAAAAGAAGATTTGGGGTCAAACCACCGAACATAGGTCCAGCTAGCAGGAGTGAACTGCAGCACCGCTCTCTTGATCTTCCCGGTGGTGGTATGAATGTCCCTGAAGAAGAGAATGGCTCCAGTGAAAATCCAGAGATAAGGCAGCGGGAGAGACAAAGCACACGAAAAAGACCCTGTGCATGGATGATTTTTATAACGTGCTAAAACAAAGAGACTTGTTATCTGAATTGTCTCTCAAAGGTCTTCTCTATTTATATAGGTAAAGGTGACCGCAGCACAATCAGTGGGGAATTTCATTGATAACAGGCACAGGGCAGCAAGGAGACTGTTCTCGCCCACTGCTTGTCTCCCAGGTAAAACTGCACACACCCCATATTCTTGGATCACGCACACTTCTTTACCCTGTTTCTTCCCCAGAGCAGTGAACAGTTTGTGTTGATGAACAGTGGTATTTAACCTTTCTTAATTTTAATCCTCAAAATCACTCAAAAGTTTCATACACCCATGAAAGAACCAAACATTCCACAGTTTACAAATGAGGACATGAAGACTCAGGGACAGCAAGTGGCTGACAGACTCAGCATTGGGATGGGTTTAGATCCAGCCCTTCCTGTACTAGTCCAGGAGAGCCAAAACCCATGGTATAATAAATATTATTTAGTAACTGGAAAAGAGTTTTTCATTCTACAAATATTTATGTCATGAACTTTTATATCTCTACAACATTGTGCTAAGTACTTGAAAGCACAAGCACCAACTCATCAGGCCTTCTGTTGTAGTGAGACGGAGCAGGGAGAGTGACAGGAAACCAGCGCTCTTCCTTCATCCACCCACCTATCCGCCAACAAACTCATTCTGAGAAAACATTACAGCAAGAAGATCTGCGGCACAATGGCAGCGAAAATGGAGACTATCCAAAAATAAACAAGAACTACAAAAGGCTTGTATTGTAAAAATAGCAAGTGCAGGGAAAGACCGAGAAGAAAATGGGAATAAATAGAGATGCAGCATGAGCAAGAAACAGGATATTTAATACAGAAAAGAGGTTAATTCAATTTAATCTGTATTCATTTATACATTTAATATTACTTTAAAAAACACCCAAGAGGATTTTGTTGTCGTTGTTTATTAGTTGGCCTTATTTCTTGGGAACTGTACAAAATGATTCTGAAGTCAATATTTTAAGAATAAGCGTAAGAAAACAAGAAGTATATTGTAGCAGTGTTTAAGAAAGCAGACATTCTGAGGCTGGGCGTAGTGGGTCATGCCTCTAATCACAGCACTTTGGGAGGCTGAGGCCGGCAGATCACTTAAGATCAGGAGTTCGAGACCAGCCTGGCCAACAGAGCAAAAACCCATCTCTCCAAAAAAAAAAAAATTAGCCAGGTGTGGTGGTGGGTGCCTGTAGCCCCAGCTACTCCGGAGGCTGAGGCAGGAGAATCGCTTGAACCTGGGAGGCAGAGGTGGCAGTGAGCCGAGATCGTGCCACTGCATTCCAGCCTGGGCAACAGAGCGAGACTCTGTCTCAAAAACAACAACAACAGAAAAGAGAGCAGACATCCTGTTGCAAATTCAGACTCAGCTGCTTGCTAACTGTGTGTCGTTAGGCAAAGTACTAAACCTAAGCCCCAGTATCACATCATTCCTAAGATGAAGAGAATAACAGTGTCTACCCCCAGAACTGACATAAGGCTCAAACGAGATGCTGCTTGTGAAGCTTGGTTGGAGCAATACTTGAAGCATGGCTACTATTTTTGTTAGGTTAAATACAGCCTTAAATATATTAAAAAGTGGCTGGGTGCGGTGGCTTATGTCTATAATCCCAGCACTTTGGGAGGCTGAGGCAGGCGGATCACGTGAGGTCAGAAGTTCGAGACCAACATGGAAAAACCCTGCCTCTACTAACAAAACAAAAATTAGCTTGGCATGGTAGTGCCAGTTGGGGATTATAGGCACTGGGGAGGCTGACGCAGGAGAACCGCTTAAACCTGGGAAGTGGAGGTTGCAGGGAGCCAAAATTGCACCACTGTACTCTAGCCTGGGGGACAGAGCAAGACTCCAACTCAAAAAAATAAATAAATAAAAATTAGAATTAAATTTAAATATGTTAAAAAGTGTCCTTACAAGTCAGTGGCCAAAGAAAGGTTTATTAATAAATAGTAAGGGAAAAACTATTAATTAATGGCAAAAACTGGGAAATCTCACCCTCACATCATATACCAAAATAAATTTGAGACAGATTAAATACTTAAAACAAGTAAAACCATTAAAGAACTAGAAGAAAATACTGGTTAATATTTACCTAAACAAGAAGATTAACATTATTTTTGATATTTAAATTAAAAATTCACCACAAACTAGTTTAAAAGGGGATGACAGGTTGGGCATGGTGGCTCACGCCTGTAATCCCAACACTTTGAGACACCAAGGCGGATGATCTACTGAGGTCAGGAGTTTGAGACCAGTCTGGCAAACATGCTGAAACCCCTTCTCTATTAAAAACACAAAAATTGGCCAGGCGTGGTGGCATGTGTCTGAAGTCCCAGGTATTTGAGAGACTGAGGCAGGAGAATTGCTTGAACCTGGGAGGCGGGGGCTGCAGTGAGCTGAGACTGCACCACTGTACTACAGCCTGGGCTACAGAGCAAGACTCCATCTCAGAAAAACGAACAAAAACAAGGGGATGATAAAATGGAAAATAAAGTCACATTTATGGCAAAGTGTTGGTAAGCTTACAGAAAGCACAAATAAAAGAGGAAAAATCCAATAGAAATAGATAGAAATCCAGTATCACACCATTTCATGTGTGATAAATTTGACAAAGGTTTAATAACATAGTTTAAGGAAATCATGAAATCGATACATACATATATGAGGAGTGTTAATAGGTGAGATTATAAATTGGTACACTCTATTTCTAAGAATTTATTTATCAAAAAATGACAATGCATACAGAGATGCACACTAAGATAGATGTCCAACAATAATCACTGCAGTCTTCATTATAAAAGCAAAAACTCTGAAACAACTAAACAACCAAACAATGGGACTGGCTAAGTACTAATGGTTTATCCATATGTTGAAGTACAAAGAAGTCCAATCGTGTTTTAGAAGAGTACTTAATGATGTGGGAAAATGCTATTTCGTTATATAAAGCAAACAAAGTTTTAAACACAACTGAAGCGACCACAAGTTTCATTAACACGACCATTGTTCTTTTCTTCCTCGTCAATGGCACGATTCCTGCTGCAAAATGAGAAGCAAGTTTAATGGAGCAGGATAAAGCAATGCTGACTGTGTGACTGTCCTCCACTGGAAGCACAGTGGGGCGTGCAACTTAAACTAGTCGGAGAACTTCCTGGATGACAAGTGAGCTGAGTCAGCAAAGAAAAGGATGATCAGACTGGCCTATGGGTACACAGGCCAAATCCCAGGGTAAAGAGGGGAGTGTGTGCATAAACAGACCCTGGGGTGCCTGGGAGGGTGTAGAGAAAGGATTTCCCTACTGAGGCAAAGGATGTATATCGTAAAGACCATGAGAAGCCATCACAGGGGAATGACGTGATGAATTGGATGTTCTTAAAAAGCTCACTCAAGCAATGGTGTGGGAACAACTGGAGGACTGAATCTGGAAAGAGAGACGAATTAATCCAGGGATGGGAGTCTAAATGCAGGCTGAAGCAGTTGGGATGAAAAAGGGGATGGATTTGAGAAATCTTTTGAATCAAGAGGGTGGTGTTAGAACCCCCTGAATATCTGGGGTAAGAAAGAAAAAATCATAAATGATTGAGCATTACCTAGACAAATGCTTGAAATCAGGTTTATAATCATTTATGAGTTTCAGTTACCTAACATGGAATTTATTCCTTATCATCAAAGACCTTGCTAAAATTGATTCCTACCAAAACAATTAAATACATATCATGAAAACCTGTGATTAATATCCAAAAAGAAGGCAACTCACTTGAAGCTTGCCCAGTGGTAAGTCCTCATCTCTAAAAACCGGCAAACGACCATGCCCAGCCAAATGCCACCGCCGTTGCACAACAGGATGTCCAGAATGACTTGATCCCACCAGCACTCAGCAAAATTGGGGAGGAGATGCATGAAGAAGAGCTGAGAAACACAAGAGCCCAGGATGGATAAACAAAACTGGGGTGCCATGCAGACAGATACATTTCCTTTTTAATAATACATTATTTTAGAAAAAGTATTTGACATTTCATTTTTTTCCTAATGTGCAGAAAAAAAAACAGGAACAGGTTCTGCAGTCTGTTTCTTGTTTTTTTTTAATATTGTGGATGGCTTGCAAACAAACAGCACATATCTAAACAGCTCTTCTTTTTTTGACACAGGGCTTTAAAGAAAGGAGGGTCTCCTTGAAAAGTACTACCAATTAATTACCTTGGCTAACGACAACATGATAAGGATCTGGGAGGGAAAAAGGAAAAAATTTTCCAACCTGACAACAAAGCATTGGCTTAATTCTTAAAATTAGCAGCTTGAGAATTCAAGTTGTGCATTTTGAAAATATCCCCTAGATATTTAGGTAAAACAGTGTAAAAGAACAGTTAGCTCTTGATGACATGAAGTAGGAAGCAAGGCAGCTTAATAGGAAATCTCACACCAACTGATTCACAATAATGACAATCTTTATTAAGTGCCCATGACGTGCAAGGTGGTGAGAAAAAAGAAAGTCAAGGGTCTTGATTTCAAGGGGAGGAGTCAGATGTTTCGTTTTTTTTTTTTTTTTTTCCTGAGCCGGAGTCTTGCTGTGTTGCCCAGGCTGCAGCGCAGTGGCACAATCTTGGCTCACTGCAACCTCTGCTTCCCAGATTCAAGCAATTCTCCTGCCTCAACCTCCCAAGCAACTGGGATTACAGACATGTGCCACCACACCTAATTTTTGTATTTTCAGTCGAGCTGGGGTTTCCCACATTGGCCCAGGCTGGTCTTGAACTCCTGATTTCGTGACCTGGCTATCTTGGACTCCCAAAGTGCTGGGATCAGATGTTTATCCAGATAGCCAGAATCAGAAAATATGGTAGACTGAGGAAAGTGTGACAATGGTGACATAAATGGAGTATGTCATTTATGTCATATGTTGGAAACAAAACATTCATTCTGACTGAGGTTGAAAGTTCCTTCAGCCTATGGAGCTTTCCTGGAGAGGCTTCTACAAGAAAGACATTGGAGAGGGAACATTAAGGACAAGAAAGACTGATTTCATGAGATGGAGATGAAGATGTGGGCGTTCCAGGAATGGGGAACAGTAAGATTAAGGGTGGAAGAGAAGTCCCCAGGAGATCAATTTGTCCAAAACCAGGGGCATATGTGCTGTATTCAGAACAGCATGCCCTGCTGTGTGGAGGCCCAATGTGAGAAGGTGAAATTACTAAGACAATACCTGTGAGTTCTATGGAAAGAGACAAGCCTATAATTACAAAACTTTGAAGTAATATAATAAATACTGCAAAGATAAAAGAGTATTCATGAAAGCATTCTGTAAGGCATAAACAATATATACATATGAGAAACATTGTGTTCTCAATGAACCCGCTGCCAAGAAGCTACAGAGTAGCTGCTGTATGTAATGGCTTGTGGCTGTATTCTCAACATGGTACTACCCTTGAAGTGTACTCCCAGGTTCCAAGCCATGAGATGTAGCCTTAACTCTCGCGCTTAAAGAGAGAAGAGAGAAACTTCAGCAGAAGTCCATGACACATATTTGCTGAAACAAAACTATGCAAGAGAGTGGGATGTGGAAAACATCCTCCAGCCTAAGGAACTTTCCAGGAAGGTACCAGGTTCTGGAGATGAGATGGGTCCCCGACAGACCCAAGCCCAAGGAGGAGGGGGCTGCATTCCTCCACTCACTGAAGATTTATGGAGCATCTGCCATGTGTAAGACAAAGTCCTTGGGTCTGGGAATACACAGGCATGGGCCCTACCCTCCTGAGGCACAAGGTTCAGCAGAAAAGAGACACGTAGAGTGTCTAACATGTGAGTAGCATTTCAAAGGAGAATGGTGAAGTGTTCTATTTCCAGCTGTATAAAGATGGAGCACAGCTAATGAAGGGACAGGGATAGCCTTCCAGAGCTGAGCTCTGGAGACAGCTTGTTAGCAGGTGAAGGGCAAGAAGAGAGGGAAGAGCAGTGGGGAGGACTCTGGTGAGGAAGACAGCAGAGGCAGCTGGAGCACTGAGGGCAAAAGAGAGGCACGATGAGGCTGAGGCTACAGACAAGGGGCCCGTGAACTTGGTGCCTTGTAGGCAGAGTGGGAAGTTTGGATTCACTTTTAAGAGTAATGGAGACCAGGTACACTGGCTCACGCCTATAATCCCAGCTCTTTGGGAGGCTGAGGAAGCAGAATCACCTAAAGTCAGGAGTTCGAGACCAGCCTGGCCAACATGGCAAAATCCTGTCTCTACTAAAAATAAAAAATTAGCCAAGTGTGGTGACATATGCATGTAATCCCAGCTACTTGGGAATCTAAGGCAAGAGAATCACTTGAGCCTAGGAGGTGGAGGTTGCAGTGAGCCGAGATCATATCACTGTACTCCAGCCTGGGCAACAAAGTGAGACTCTGTCTCAAGGAAAAAAAAAAGAGTAACAGACAAACACTAAAGAGCTCGGAGTAGGAAAGAGCCTTGGTCTGGTGGGGTCTGTAGAGGATCATTTGACAATAAATAGTGTAAAGGGAAGAGACAAGCAATTCAATTGGAGATGACCGTGGATTAGAGACAAGTGGGAGCAGAGGTCTGAAGAGACTTCAATGGAAGACCTGGGTGCTTAGAAGACTCTACAGAACTCTATAGGGCCTGGCCACCACAGGCACTGGGAAGCAGGGAAAGAAAGTCTACAGTGTGAGAGGGAAGTAAACGAGAAGGCCTATGCAGCACTGGTTCCAAAGATGCTTGGAATTCCGAGGTGGAAAGTGGTATAAAGGCAGGAACACAGGCTTCATTTGTAGAATCCAATCCTGGTTCACCAAAGGAAGCAAAGCTCTGCGCTCCGGTTCCCCCATCTGTACAATGAGAATCTGTATACACCACCTTTCCCGGTTTGTTGAAAGGACTTAGAAGGCATATGTAAAGTGTTGGGCACTATTATGGATGGGTTGGGCTCTGTCCTCTCAAAACTTCGATGTTGTGGTTGGGCGTGGTGGCTCATGCCTATGATCCCAGGACTCTGTGGTGGGGAAGACAGCAGAGGCAGCTGGAGCACCAAGGGCAAAAAAGAGGCTGAGGCTGCAGGCAAGGGCCAGTGAACCTGGAGACTCGTAAGCAGGGTGGGAAGTTTGGATTCTGTTTTAAAAGTAATGGAGGCCTGCTGTGGTGGCTCACGCCTGTAATGCAAGCACTTTGGGAGGCTGAGGTGGGTGGATCACCTGAGGTCGGGAGGTCGAGACCAGCCTAACAGAGAAACCCCGTCTCTACTAAAAACACAAAATTAGCTGGGCGTGGTGGCGCGTGCCTGTAATCCCAGGTACTTGGAAGGCTGAGGCAGGAGAATCACCTGAACCCAGGAGGTGGAGGCTGCAGTGAGCCAAGATCATGCCATTGCACTCCAGGCTGGACAACAAGAGCAAAACTCCGTCTCATTCATAAAGAAATAAAACTCCTATGTTGAAGCCATAACCTCCAATACCTCAGAATTTGAGCTTATTTGGAGATAGAGTCATTGGGGAGGTACTTTGTAAATGAGGTCATAGCGAGTACAGTGAGCTGCTAATTCAATATGACTTGTATCCTTATAAAAAAGAACACAGGGAAGGCTCTTCTGTCCTTATAAAAAAGAACACCATGAAGGCTCCGACACCCACACGTGACCACAAAGGAGCCAGCATCAACAAGCCCAGGACCAGGATGGTCAGCAAACCACAGCGATAGAGGAGGAACCTGGACAAATGCTCCCAAAGGCCCCAGGGGGAACCAGTCCTGCCAGCGTCTTGATCTTGGATTTCCAGCCTCCAGAACAGGGAGAGGCACATTAATGGAAGCCACATCTAGCTGGCACATGTTTCTAAGTTCGAGTTGGGATGATGATTAGCATCAAGAAGTATACTGTGCATGTGGCCAAATTCTGTTCACTGGGAATGATTAAGAATAATAGAACAATAATGAGTTAGTTCCCAAAATTTTATTTTGCTAATGGTTTTTCAAGACTGTAACTCTTTAATTAAGTAAATGTAACAAACTTTTGATTACCTACACATTAGAGCTAACATTTGGAATCCCTTTTGCAGCTACCAAATACCCTGGATGCTCTTCCAGTACCTGAACACACAATTCTATTATCTCAAACTAGATGCTAGTTAGTAGGTCAACTGAACTACTGAATTCTAAGCAGGTCTCCTCGTTCCCATTTATTTGTCTTACTTGGAATTTTAACTTCATCCTTTAGCTTTATTTCATTTGTTTCTCTTTAAGACTTACAGGACAGGAGGTTAAAGACTAAGTTAACCAGGAGGTGTTTTTATATTTGCTTATTTTTTAAACAAAAGGATAGAATATTCTTACGGGATGGTTTAAATACTATTTTGTACCACAGGGGCTGGAGAATGGATTAACTGATTGTAACTGACAGACTTTTCCTACATGTTAACTACACACATGGCACTGTCTGGGTAACCCCATGCCCTCCTTCTTACCTCAGTCAGCTCCCAGGTAATACTGATTGTCCAGCAGAGACCATAACTACGAATCAGCAAGGCCTTCATGGCCCAGCCCCAGAAATGTCCAAATGCAAATATATCAAAGTGGCTGATAATCCTCTCCCAGGTGATCACATGGCAGTTCACAGCATACTCCTATTTAAAGAAAAAAAGAATAATTAATGAAACTCTAGAAATCAACTCGCTTCCAGGATTCTGCCAGTAAATGAAAAGAACAGATATGACCTTGACAACTAATAATATGTCCTGCTCAATAAAAAAAGAGAAAGTATTAATAACTTAAGAGTCTTGAAGGAAAAGGGACAAGTATTTGAGTTTATAAATCAAAACTGCTTTGCTCTGAATTGCAAAAGCTGGATTAAAATGAGAAGTAAGATAATTTTACAAAGGTTCAACATATCCTAAAGAAGTAATATCAGATAGATCATGTCATCTGACCATAGGGCAATAACATTAAAGCCAGTAACAAAAGCATAAATAAAAGATTGCCAATAGATCTGGCAATTTAAACACACATTTCTAAATATCATGGATTAAAGAAGAAATCCTAATAGAAATTTTTTTAATGTGCCGTAATGATGATAATGAAAATACACCATGTAAAAATTGAAGTTAGAGGAAAATGTAAAGCCTTAAATAGTTCTGCTAGAAAAAAGAAGAAAAGCACTTAACTTCAGTGATTAAAAGAAAACAGAACTCCCCTCCACCAAATTATATCAGATACTATGTAATTTAAATGTTAAAAATTAGAGAAATGCCAGATATAGGTGACGGGGGATGGAGGCAGCAAATGACATTGCCATGTATGTACTTCTGCATCAATCCTGCATGATCTGCACATGTACCCCAGAACCTAAAGTACAATAAAAATTAATTAATTAATTAATTAAAAAAATAACTAAAGGAAAGCCAAGAAAGAAAAAATAAATAAATAAAGTGTGCTCTTGTAGGCAAAAAAACAAACAAAAAATTACAGACCTTTTTAAGGATTTTGATTCCATTTCTATTATCTTAGTTTTTGATTATACATATTTCTAAGTAATTTAATATCATACGACTATATGACAACATGATAATATAACATTTATTGGGAATCTCTACATTTCACATCCTTTCTTCCCAAAATTATCTAATAGGAAGTAGTAAGAGTTGGCAAATACTCACCCCCTACTATCAGCCAGCTGGAAACATTTCTATAAACTCTAATAGTTTCAAATTCCAGAAATGACACTTTCTGACAGCAAAAGAACTTCCCTGTCTCTTCTGAAACCTACCACACATCAGATTTCCTTCTCAGATAAAATGCATTTCAACTTGCAAAGCTGAACAAACATTTTTAAGACTCCTATTTTTTGAGAAGCAGTATGATGTGAGATTATGCTGTGTAAATGGGAAATCTGGAGAAAAGAAGATAAAATTCAATAGGGATAAGTCAAGATAAGGCTTAAAAAAAAAAAAAAACTGCCCTGCAATAAGATGAAAAGTCTCTTCCCAGACTCCGGCACAGCACATTCTTGTCACAGAGAATCACAGGCTGATAGAGGGAAGTGCCCTTGGGCCGAAGCAGGTTTTTTATTAGATTAAGGAGCAGGGCCACGTCCCATCAACCTCAAATGTCTCAACCACCCTACCCTCTTCTTTACTCTGGAATACACTGTGTAGAGTTAGATAAGGAAGGGGTGAGATCTATTTTTGGAAGCCTACTCCTAAAGTAATCACAGCTTGCAGATAACTTTGGAGGCCTTTATTCTCTATTAAGTATTTCTATGCTTTGATATGTGGGAAGGCACTTTAAAAATCATAAAAACCAATGCATCTATTTTCAGTATAGTTAGTAATGGACAGATTGGCCAATTATCCCCTTTGCAAGACTGGAGGTCCTGGTCCTGGAAGGGCTGCAGGGCACTGCGGTTTCAAGCAGCCAGAGAGCTGCATGTAGGCAGAACCCTGGGAACCAGGAGGTACAGGCTTTAACTGAAGACAGTGGAGAGCTGAAGCCTCGAAAGGGGGTCAAGTGGGCAGGTGTGTGTCCATGAGCAAAAGATGGGTAAAGATAGATTCTGCTGACTTCCCAACTGGTCCTAGGCTGATCCTGGCGGCCCCTCCCTCTGCCTCACTTGCTGGACACATAACTAAATACCAAGTCCTATTCACTTTACCTCCCCAGGTTGTTATTTTATTCATCTCACTGACACTATTATTTCATGCTTAGACTTCTGTAATAATAGCTTTTGAAAACTGCAGAATGTGTCAGCCATATAACAAAGTAGAGATAATGCTATAATAAGCACCTGGGGTACTCACATCCAGCTTAAGACTACAAAGAGATCTTGAAAATTATAATCAGATCGTGGAATGTGCATGCATGTGTGTAAGGGTGTCTGGGGGAGTGGGGGAAGAGAAACAGGTTGGTTAGCATGCCCATCCCAATGTAGAAAGATCTCCACCACTGCACACACCAGGTTTCCAGCCCAACTCTCTGTTCACTGCTCTCTGGGGGAGTTGCTGACTTTGGAAGAAGAAAGAGCTCCAACCTCTTTTGGGTCCTCTTTGGAAATTATTTGCCTACAGACAGCACAGGTTCTCATCAGCTCCCTCAATCATACAGCAATTTTTGTGGGTCAGGGCCTGCTTCGTAGAAGCAGCTTGTGGTTGTCTAATGGGCTAGAGGAAGATAGGCCAGCTTAATTCAGCCCAGGTCTAAAGCCACTGCTCCACTGAGCTTTTACAGGAAGTGAGACTTTGAACTCTTGTTTTTGTTTCCAAACTCAACTAGAAATGGAGGTATTATTGATTGACCTCCTAAAACATCAACACAGATCATGCAGCTCCTTTGCTTATAAACCTTCCATGGCCTTTTCTTGCATTTAGAATAACACCCAAACTCCTCACCCCATCTGGCTCAGCCTTGGCAGCTTTCCTAGCCTCAGGCAGGGCCCTCTGCCTCCTGTTCCCTACACTCCTTCTGCCTTTTTCATACTGTATTATTTTTTGAGAATTAGGGTGACTATTTCAATATATTACAATGTATAGCACTTTAAATATAAAGTTTTTTTCCTCCGAAGTCATACCTATAATATATTAAAATTGATCACCAATGTGGGAAGTAGAAAAGTTCCTTTTTAAAGTTTCCTTTCTTGTTAAAGAATAAGTATGCTAATAACTTGGTTAAGCCTTATCCTATGTAGCTGTAAAACATGCCATGCTTACAGGCACGTAGTACATTCTGTGTCCTTGTATTTTAACCGAGATATCTGTGCTGGACGTGCTCACAGGCATGTCCCAGCTTGCTGTTGCTTTTACCTGTTTAGAAAAGTTTTAAGTTATTAGCCAATCGGGTTTTAGTTTAAATTGTGAGGTCTGGCTCCAGCCAACGGAGATCAGACACAGCAGTAAGGATGACCCCAAATTCATAAGGGATAAATTTGTGTGTTTTCCTCTGTTCATTGTACTCTCGTGGCACAATGGCTAGTGAGGGTACCCTTCCTGCAGTCCAGGAAGTAAAAAGTGCATTGCTGAAAGATCCTTTGTCTCAGTGCTGATTTTTCTTTGCAGCACCAAGATTCTATTTCCAACAACCAATCTTAACATTATAAAAATCCCTGAGCATCTATTTCCAACAACCAATCTTAACGTTATAAAAAGAGAGATCACCAGACATTGTGTGCCTCCTAGTGTGAAATGCAGCACCCGCTCTGAAGCGTCCCACTATAAAAACTTATCTGGAATCTAGAATTTCATCCAGCCCCTACACCTGAGTTTAGTTTATAGAAGACATAGGGGGACAAAGAGAATATGTTAAATGATGACACTGCAAATGTAAGCTGCAAATCCAAATGTGAAAACTCTATAGAATAAGCAATGTGGTTTCTCTGACAAATCAACTTTCAGCAAAAGATGAGGGGAATTACAGATGACAAGACATTTAAAAGACATCAAATGCAATGTGTAAACCTTGTGTGGATCCTATTTTGAATAAATCAACTGTAGAGAACATTTAAGAGGCAATTGCAGAAATGTGAACACTCACTGCATACTATTTACTGTTCAGTGGTTATGCTAAAAAAAAAGAAAAGAAAAGCCATCTATTTTAGGTTTAATTTCTGAGAACTGTTTCAAAAGAATCTAGATGGTGGGGTGAAAAGGTGAAACAAGTTTGGGCCTGTGTCAATAATACTGACGCTGGGTAAATGGGTACGTGAGGTTATAGATTCTCTCTACTCTTGCATGAGTTTAAAGTTTTTCATAATAAATTTCTAAAAACCTGTTGAAATTGTCTTAGGGTTTAAGAGCCAACAATTATTTGCTTAATTTGCCTTGTTATAGACTCTAAGCTTCCATCAGCATGGTGTCTTATGCAGAGGAAAAGCGGCCGTGCGCAGTGACTCATGCCTATAATCCCAGCACTTCGGAATGGTGAGGCAGGCGGCTCACCTGAAGTCGGGAGTTCGAGACCAGACTGGCCAACATGATGAAACCTTGCTTCTACAAAAAAAAAAAAAAAAAAAAAACACAGAGGAAAAGCTGGGTCAGCCAGGCATGGTGGCTCGCACCTGTAATCCCAGCATTTTGGGAGGCCGAGGCGGGCAGATTGTGAGGTCAGGAGTTCGAGACCAGCCTGGCCAATATGGGGAAACCCCATTTCTACTAAAAATACTGGGCATGGTGGCAGGCACCTGTATCCCAGCTACTAGGGAGGCTGAGACAGGAGAATCGCTTGAACCTGGAAGGCAGAGGTTGCAGTGAGCTGAGATTGCACCACTGCACTCCAGTCTGGGCAACAAGAGTGAAACTTTGTCTCAAAAAAAAAAAAAGAAAGAAACAAAGAAAAGCTGGGTCAGCATTTATTAACCAAAGAGTGCTGCTTCAAGACAACCCAGTCTACAAACTTGTCTGAAGCTTAAACACATATTTTTGAATAAAATCAATATTTTAAAATGCAGCAACGTTTTAGACAATTACACCACAAATCTGCCTTTAATAGGATTTCAGTGATTCCCCACTCCCAATTTATAATATTTTTTTCTGTATCCCAGGCTGGAGTGCAGTGGCGTGATCTCGGCTCACTGCAACCTCTACCTCCCAGGTCTTGGTTCAAGCAATTCTCCTGCCTCAGCCTTCCAAGTAGCTGGGATTACAGGAACGCACCAACATACCCAGGTAATTTTTTGTATTTTTAGTAGAGATGGGGTTTCACCATGTTGGCCAGGCTGGTCTTGAACTCCTGACTTCATGATCCACCCGCCTTGGCCACCCAAAGTGCTGTGATCATAGGCGTGAGCCACTGCTCCCAGCCTTAATAATATTAATTCTAAGGGAAAACGAAGTCTGAGTTTCACTGTATGATACCAGACATGGACCATGGTCTATCAAGATTAGGAATGGGTGGCAGCATGAAGGAATGGAGAGAGCAAGGACTCTGGGAAGCCAGGAATTACACACCTGTCTGGTACAAAGAAAATACCAATGAATAGGTCCTTAGAATTGCAAAAGACAACTTTAAAGAAGTACAAAGGGATGGGATTAGAGATAGAGAAGATGAGGCTGTTTAGCACCAGTTAGAATGCTACAAGCTGAACGCAGCCTCCTGCTTTTCTTTGGCAAGAAAGAATTAGCCAACATTTGACAACTAGAGTTTAAAATCTGGTTTCAGCTACTTGGAGGCTGTATCTGTGACATCTGGATGTCCCTGTGATGTCAAATTCCTAAGGAAGCCAGATATCAAGAGCACTGTTATTCGATTAAACCTCTTTGTGCTGGCTGTGAGAACCGGATCAACAGAGGCACACAAGCATGTCCACCTGCAAGTCAGTTTACTTTGCAACGTGACCACTTTTGCTCAAAAATGTAAGAAAGATGTTTGGGAGAATATTACATCTGGGATATCTTCCTCCCAATTTCTATTTCCTAAGGCTCCTGTGAGCATCAAAGCACTTATTTTTATAACTATATACTAGAAGCACACTCCAAATGAAAAGTACAGGTTTTGAAGCAGAGAGATCCATCAGCTTGTGTTTTCAGTGAGATGCCGCATTTTAAGCTTCCATCTCCTCCTCCGTAAAACGGTGATATGAACATCTAGCATGCATGCACGAGGCTTATATAGAATATAAAGCGCCTTCCACAGTGTCTGACAAATAGACAATTCATCATCAATAACTGCCATTATCCTCATTATAACCATCATCTGCATCATCATCATCATCATCATCATCATAGGCTAGGAAGTCAACCTCTGCCATTCTCTCCCTTAGAGTAAAAATATTCCAAAACAAATTTCCCCGCCGAGACTGATAAATAATTTCCAGCATTCTTATTTTTGCTTTAAGCATATCCCTTAAAAAATTTAAAGATATCTATCTTTAAATACCACTCCAAGAAGGATTTGACCAATGTCACTGTGAGGAAATAATTATTTCTTGGACCTTTTATTAAGTCCTTTTGTATTACTTCTTGTTTGTCAAAGCAAACCCATCTGTGGCCCAAATTCCTGTTCTCCTTTTCAGAAAGGAATTAACCTGTACCTAATGTTTGGATAAAAAAAGAATCGGAAACAAACACATTATAGTATAAAATAGTGTGATATTGTGGTTCATAATAAATACATAATTTGGGGACAACCCAGTTCCTGGCCCAGAGCTCCTAAAACCTTTGCAATTTCCTGAGCAATAGGGGTGCTAGGTGCATCTTTTGTTCTAATATCTGTTCTTTGACCCCAGCTACTGACACAGAGCTCCTAATCCCTTGGAATTTCCTGGTGATAGGAGCATCTTTTGTTCTAATGAGGTGACTGATAAGTTCCTGGGGGGGGGGCTGGTCATCAGGAGGGTGGATCACCTGAGTCCAGGAGTTTGAGACCAGCCTGGCCAACATGTTAAAAACCCATCTCTACAAAAAATACAAAATTAGCCAGGCATGGTGGCGCATGCCTGTAATCCCAGGTCCTCAGGAGGCTGAGGCAGGAGAATCACTTGAACCTGGTAGGCTGAGGTTGTAGTGAGCCAAGATTGCACCACTGTGCTCCAGCCTGGGTGGCAGAGGAAGTGCCATCTCAAAAAAAAAAAAAAAATGGTGGCTCATGCCTATAATCCCAGCACTCTGGGAGGCTGAGGGGAGCAGATCATTTGAGGTCAGGAGTTCAAGACCAGCCTGGCCAACATGGTGAGACCCCGTCTCTGCTAGAGATACAAAAATTAGCCGGGTATAGTGGTGGGCACCTATAATCCCAGCTATTCAGGTGGCTGAGGCAGGAGAATAGCTTGAACCTGGAAGAGGGAGGCTGCAGTGAGCCAAGATTGTGCCACTGTACTTCAGCCTGGTCGACAGAGTGAGACTCTGTCTCAAAAAAAACAAACAAATAAAAACAAGATCATGCCTACGTGATAAAGTCTCCATAAAAATCTCTGAATTCTGGGGTTCAGAGAGTTTCCAGGTTAGCGAACACATCCGCATGCTGGGAGGGCAGTGTACCCCAGCTCCACAGGGACAGAGGCTTCTGCCCTCAGGACTCTGCTCGACCTTGTCTGAGCTACCTCTTCAACCAGCCGGTCACCTGCATCTTTTATCATGGCCTTTACATAAGCTGGCAAACTTAACTATTTCCTTCAGTTCTGTGAGCCATCATAGTAAATGATCGTGCACAAGGAGAATATTGAGGGAACCCGATTTGTAGCTGATGGGTCAGAAGCATAGGTGACACACTAGACTTGCGAGTGGCATCTGAAATGTGGGCAGTCGTGAGGGACTGGGCCCTTAACTAGGGGGATCTGACGTTAACTCCAGGTGTCAGGAAAGTTGGAGAACTGGCTGGTGTGGGAAAAACCCATCAGAGAAGTGTTCGCCATTGGTGAATAGAAAAATAGTTGTTTTTTTCCGTAAAAATAGTCTCTTTAGTAAAAGTCAAAATAGAGCAGTTTTAGCCAAGAATAAAATCTTTTGTATGGTTTAATAAAAACATTAGTAACAAATAAAATGGCCTCTCTGTGGCAAGCAGTGGGGCAGGATCAAGGCATCCAGGCCAGAGTGAAGGTGCTGAGGGTGATGCTGATGGGTGCAGGGGCAGCCACCGTGACCCAGGGCCTGGCGTGTTAGGGGCACCATGTCAGACCTTGCAGTAGGCCTCACAGATGATGCTACTTTGTTCACTTCACAATAAGCCCCGAGTAAGAATTACTATTTTCAACTTACAAAAAAAGGGAATAATCTAACAAATACTTTGCCCAAAGTCCCGCAACCATGTAACACAGGCAGAATTCACACCCACGGCTGTCTGATGATCACAAGTGTATTCTTCCTCACAGACCCCTCTGTGGAATGAGAGGATCTCCTTTCCATGCACCTCAACAACGCTCCCAGATACCTGGTGTTTAGGTATCTACACAGGAAGTATAGAGAAGGAACAATTTACGATGTGAGGTCTACTACCTCTTACACCCAAGAAAGAGTGTACCAGTTTCTCCAAGAGGCTCTGACAAGTACATACCATGACATCTGCTTCTCTTGTGGCATATCGAAGATTTGGATCTAGCCAATACATTAGAGATTTAACCTGCTCGAAATTCAGGAAGAGTAGGAATACCAGGAACAGGAAGTAGAGCACACTGAGTCCTGAGAGAAACAAAAACATGCTTAGGTTTAGAAGAGATCCAGTTGTCAGACACACACGATACACATTAGACTCGAATGGCATTGTCAAAACCAGACACTAAGAATGCAACACAGCCTGCTGAGACCCCTCTTGTAATCTGGGATTTCCTTTAATGAGGCAGGCAGTCTGATACAGTCCTCATTCAGATTGAGAGGAATCAATAAAACCACCTCTGGGAAACTGATGCTAACTTAAACTGAGACTTGAAGGACTTCCAGGCAAAGGGTGTGTGGGGTGGGCGAGAGAATCGCAGGTAGAGAACAGTGTGCAGGTCGGTTTCTGAAGAGAAATGTCTAGGACCCAGTATGTGGCTGGAGCACTGGCAGAGAGGGGAACAAGCAAGACGGCCCTGAAGTTACAGGGTTAAAGGCCACAGCCAAGATTTCAGATTTGATTGTAAGTTAAGTGGGGAAATGAGATGATCTAGGTAATATTTTAAAAAGCCAACTAAGTGGACTGGAGGAGGGCAAGCCTGGCTGTGGACAGTACTACTGGCGTAAGGTTCAAAAGGTGGCCCAGGGCCACTTATTCGAGACTTACGCTCTATATTAGCCCTTGTTGGCATTCTTTTATTGTTATATCATCTCATAATTGCTATCTTAATAATCATCCATGTCATTTAAAAAAGAAATGTGAATGATGCACTTTCAGAAGGCAAAAGCCTGTCCAATACATTTTAGAAAGATTTCAGAACTGATCACCAGGGACTTTGTGGTTTCTCTTTCTGTTGAACCTGTTGGAAATAGAATGTTTATGCAGGACATTTAGAGACTGTGATACAAATGACCTTGGATCACAGCACCCATCCAAACTTGGCTCAGCACTAATCTCCTGTGAGCCACTCCAGAGGAGAGCACGTCCGTGGCTGGAATGAAATCTACTGCAAGCACTATAGTGCCAAGCCTTCTAATGGGTACCCCTCTCCAGGCCTCAGGTAGCTCAAGGGAGGCCCAGGTGGTATGTGGACAGCCCATAATTGTGAATCCCAGGGTCCAAGGAATGCATAATTTTTAGGCAAGTTGATGGGAGAATTGCCTTCAGTTTAAGCTTATGCACCACCTATTTTTTCTATTTTTCACCCCAAATGCCCCCCACTTGACTTTTTAATAATTATGATCCTCTTGAATAATAACATTAGGACAGAAAGAATCTGTGGTGCAGGGATTCGCAATCTGGAGTTCTTGGTTGGGCTTCGAGGTCTGTGAAGTCTGCATACTAGATGCAGAATTGTGCATGGTGAATGTCCGTGGGTGCACACATTGGGAATGGGTCTATCTATAGTTCTCATCGGATTATCAAAGGGCTCCATGTTCCCAAAAGGCTCTCAGGAAGGAAATAATGCTGCTTATTACCTGCCATAGACCATTTGAAATAGCAAGAATTCAGATGTGTTCAGCTAGCTGAAAATAACTTATTAACTTCAAACAGCACTATTAAATCAATGGGAGGTATGTTTGTTATAGCCAGCACTGTCTTTTAAAAAATGTAAATGGAATCAGGTCACTCTGGGAAAAAACCTCCCATGATTTCCCCCTGCTCTTCATGCTCTGCTCTCTACCCTGGCCCACAGACCCCATGATTCCATCTGTGCCCGACGACTCTGTGACCTCCCTCCTACTCTTCTCCCTGGGCTGACTACACTTGTGCCACACTGGCCTGGAACACACCAAGTGGTTTCTAGCTGTGGGCCATTTTAGCAGCTTCTTCCCTTGCCTGGGATGTTCTCCTCCCCAAGAATCTGTGCAGACCTGGATCCTCCTTTGTATGACAGTTTACAACTCAGCATCAGTCCCTCAGGCCTCCCCTCACTCCTCAAGCTAAAGCAGACACCCAGATCCTGCTGCCTCCCCTGGTCTAAACTAGCTTCCTAATACTTCCAGATAGCTGATAATTTTTGATTACTGATTAGTGTAATAGTTTGTGTCACTAGCTGTCCTCTGTCTTCAAGGGGAAGGGCAGCTCCTTGAGGGCAGGCTCCTGTCTTTCTGGTCCTCCCTGGTGGCCTCAGGGCCCAGAGCAGCACCTGTCACACAGCACACTCAGTGAATGGCTGCTGAGTGAAAAGTTCACCAATCAATTCAAAGAGATTATGAGTCACCTAGGAGCTCTGAAGGCTAAAAGAAAAATAGGCAGCCTTTCACAAAATAGCAATTTCTTAGAGTTCTTGTACACTTTTATATAAGAGTATATTTTCTAAACCTAAAATTATTCATTTGGTGACTTATTTAGGCAAGATGAAGCCAATATTCAGTTTTGAAGATTCATTTCAAATCCATTTAGGTGATTTCACTATTTGGACTACAAAATCAATTAAAAATAAGACATCTAATATTTATATGCTTATTTGTAACTCTTAGTTCAAATTAGGGTTCTTTGTCAGAAGTCTTCTCTTTCCAAGTTCTCATTTGTAACACTGAAGAAATTGAATTGCTTTGTTTCCATTCCCTCCCAGATGCTCCCAAGACAGAGGTGCTCATAGTAGGCACTTGGGCTTACACTAGTAAAAAGCAATATGAAAATGCATAAAGAAAAACAAGAGATTTTGCTTAAGTCAAAAATCCTGTGTACATTAAGAGACAGCAGCATAAGGAGGCGTGTGGAGTTGAAACAGTTCATGTGTGAGAGTATTTAGGTCACTGTCAACACTTTATTCTGTGTCAAAGACTTTTAAGAAAACCTCTATATTAGGAACATCAAAAAGTAAAAAGCTATAACAAAGTTTAACTATTGAGAGTGGCAAGTGAAAGTCTTAAAGTGATAAACAGAAAAAAAGACTAAAAAAACAGAACATCCTTTTATATTGCTAATGGAAACTTACCAAAAACCATTCGCCATAATGCTGGATGAGGTCGAGTGAATGGACCTGCAGATAAATAACATTATAAAGTTAGAATGAACTGGTTTCCGAAGAGGCTAAAACTTAAGAAGGTACTGCTGATCTCCATATAGATAACCAGAAGAAAAAGCTCTCTACTGTTAAAACAGGTTTTTGGGGTTTTTTTTTTTTTTTTTTTTTGCTACATAAACACTTTGAGGTCAAAGTTTCCTTGAAATGTTTTCTCTATATTGTAATAACTGTCACCACAATCATCAGAGGCACCACTCTCCATAACAGATTTTTTTTAAAGCTTTGTCTTGACAAGTCAGAACATAATTTCTCATGGAAACAATGCTGTAACAGTGAGTGGGGTCACCAGGCCAGGCTTATGTGTGTTTAATACATATTGCACCTTAACAAGTAAAATGTCCCAGCTGCCCAGGAGCTCCAGGGAAAAAAGGTTCTAGACACTAGACAGCACAGTCACCATCATGTACATGCATTCGCATGTGTGTGTGTGTGTGTGTGTGTGTGTGTGAGAGAGAGAGAGAGAGAGAGAGAGAGAGAGAGAGAGAGAGAGGGAGAATATGACTGAAAAATAAAAGAGGAGAAAAACACCTGTGGTTTTTGAATATGACCTGTGCTGACACAACACCTCTGACATGGCAATCCAGTTCAGACACATGCAGATTCCACACAAATGAAACAAAAGTCTCATGGATACACCTTTCCCTTATGACAAGTGATACACCAATACCTTCTCTTTTTTCATTAAAAAGAAAAAGAAGAGGGAGAAGAAAGCAAGCGGAACCTTGACCTTACAACTCACAGCTACGGAAAAGCACCACTCCAGTGAGGACCTGTTCTGTGTGGGGCTGCCCATGCCTTTTGAAGAGCCTTCCTACCCTTGCAGAATTCCCAACTTGCAGAATTCCCAATTCAGAATCCCATATCCCCAGGAGAGACACCAGAACTTGCTTCCCAGCCTTCTTTACAGGTAGGGCTGGGTCTGCAGTGGCACTCGTGCCAGGCTTGGCCTCAGGAACAGGTGACAGCAAATGGAGTAGGTACAGCTCTCTTCTCTCTCTGTTTCTCTGGCCCTGGGCAAAGGGGCAGCAGTCAGGCAGTGGCCATCCAAAGTGGCACTCCATTACAATCCATTGCAGAAGGGACACTGGGGCAGAGCATAGCCCACGCTTGCTGGGGTTTCCTCCTTAGAACAGTTCTGGGGGTTGTGCCTGTTTCTGGAAGCTCTGGCGATGGCTGGTTTCCAAGCCAGCCTATGACACTGTGAGCCACTCCTAGTGTTGAATTGCTTTTTAACAGGCTCTTTAATGAGTAGAGTCAGCATCTGTTGCTTGCAATCTTGAATCCTATCTGAGGCAAACATTCCACTATAACTTTTATTCTTGAATTCATTCTCAAATCGCTTATATATTCTTAAGAAGACCACATTGAATCATATTTTTTTTTGGTGACGTGACTCGGATAAATCATATTTTAACTACTTTCTTTTGATGAGTCAAGTTCTTATTACGAAAATCAGTTACAAGTACCCCTCCATTCAAATCTATCAGTTCCTAGGTGGCAATTCAGATGGTGAGTTTGGTTCATGAGAGATTCTGCTTTACCCAAATGCATTTCATTCCTGTGTTTTGGATGGCAGGTAGTAAGAACTCAGATAGTTTGGGGTGTATTGAAAATTAATCGAAATCTGTTTGATTCTGAGTTCCAATAGTGAGGGCTCAGACAGTAACGATTACTTGTATTCCTTTTCAAAATCAGCTGCTTCTTTCTCAGAAAGTCACAGGGAAGATTATAAACCAGGATTCCCTGCCAGGTAATAGGACACCATCACCTTTCATCAAGTCATTGGGAAACTCATGGCTAAAACTGTCATCTTTTAAGTTATTTTCATTTCCAAATGTTCCTCTTTACTGATGGTAGGGAATAGCTCTTGACTTGTCACCATAAGTGACTTCTGTATTTTGGTAGCTTCCTGGCTTGCAAATATTACTTGATCTATACCATTAAATTAACCTTTTGGACATAAAATGGGATGCCAGTGTTCTGTATGGTTTCCTCTTACAAGATTCAACTCTAAAACTGTATGACCTATTATTTGGCTTGTGACAAAAGTAGCACTTAAAAATCCTGTAACATTCTTCTCAAGAGCAGTCATAATGACAAGTCAGCAGTACTTTCCTGAGCACTTCCTATGCACCAGGCTGTGGAATGAGACACCCCACACAGTGTCATGAGGACTCAGAGACAAAGATGTCACCATTAGTCCCACTTTACAGATACAGATACTGAGGCACAGGAACCTGCCCTGGGTCATGCAGCTCATGGAGTCCTCCTTAGCTCTGTCACAGACTCCTCTGTCACCAGGATGAGTAGTGAGGAGCACCTGGGGACTTCATGTGAACTCTCACAGGACTGGGTTGGCTCAGGATAAGGAGAGGGTTGGAGAGGGTGTCTGAGGGTTGAGCCCAGACTGGCTTCAGGACCAGGAGAGTGAGGGGAAAGCAACAAGCTAGGGGTGTTTAGAGCTGATGCAAGAGAAGGGAAAGGCATGACAGGCTTTGCCGTAATGTGGAACTGATAAGCAGGCTCAGGAAAAGCAAGCAGGAAAGGGCAGGGAACCCATGGCTCTAGAGATTAAAGCCAGGGACCACCCTGACTCAGGGAGGTGGGAATCACTGGTAACTTTTGCCTATGAAAGGTGAGATAAGGCCTGGAATGTAAGGTGACCTTTTCAGTAACTAACTTCAAAACCCAGTCTAGGTTTGATTTCAACCATCAAATCTGCCGCCCTGCAAGTGTGAGGCTTGTCATAACTGCCCATTGCCTCCTGAGAAGAAACTCTGAATTTTTTAAAGTGGTATTTTTAAAAGTACATTTTAGTAGCATTATACACTAAGAGTGCCGTCTTTATCATCAGACAGCAATATTGCTAAAAGTATCATTTTACTTTAAAATAAAAGCAAACAAGGGTGAGGCTGGCGTGTTCTAGATTATAAATCCTGATACTTATGCTCACTAGGTTACCTGCACCTGGCTACTCCAGTCAAGTCACCTTTGCAGAGCCTAAGGGTGTATGTGCCAGGGGTGGGGACGCAACAGAAAAGGAGCCCCGCCTTCCACAGCATCACTTGTGATGCTGTGAACCTTCATGTCATCTCAATGCCTTCCCCGCAACTCTTACTTCCCAACAGACTATTGACTATTTTCTCAGTGGTCTTGTAAAGCAGGCTTCCTCTTCTTTGACTATTGTTATGGTTCTGAGGTCATTAGAAGGTCTCTGCCTTAGGGTTGCTCTCCACAGGAGTTCCTACTACTTATCTGTGCTTTTTATCGGATTTGGTAAAACCTGCCTGGGAGAATTTGGATCTGCAGTTTGGTTACTCACTCTTGCTTATGTTGGAGAATTGGGGAAGACTTCTTAGGGCAGAGGTTCTGCAACCGATGCTGGGTTTTGGTTTTCTGATGAGGCACCCTTAAAAACTATGGGTTTTATTTTCTTTATCGTTCCTTCCATCTAGAATACATACATCATTTTTTGTTAAATGGAATCTCACTCACTCAGTCACCCAAGCTGGAGTGAAATGGCACCATCTCAGCCCACTGAAGGCTTCGTCTCCCAGATTCAAGCAATTCTCCTGCCTTAGCCTACTGAGTAGCTGGGATTACAGGCATGGGCCACCATGCCCAGATGATCTTTGTATTTTTAGGAGAGACAAGGTTTCATCATGTTGGCTAGGCTGGTCTCAAACCCCTGACCTCAAGTGATCCACCCACCTCAGCCTCCCAAAGTGCTGGGATTACAGGCATGAGCCACCACATCCAGCCTAGAATGCATCATTTTCAATCAGATATTAAGAGCAAGGTTAATTTCAAAAGAAATAGAAACCAAATGTCTTCATCATGAGAAGAGCTAGCATTTTGAAATCTACCTCAGAAATTAGAAAGTAAGATCACTGTCTGACTCACCAGAAACACTTATATCTATGAAAAATTAAGTTCACAGGACTTAACCTTAGGGAAATATAATTATTTTAATAAAAATCAGACATTGCCTGCCCAATACCTAACATTTGTATCCTAAAGCCAGAGGGCCCCCCTGGCAGACCCTCTTAGTCTGCTTCTCCTTTTGATTATTATTAGAGTTCTTCTAGGGAAATTTTAGAAGGTGGAAAAAAATGATCTCTAGGCAAATTTCAAACCTAAGAAAAAAAAAATTTCTTTTTTTTTTTTTAGATGGAATCTTGCTCTGTCCCCCAAGCTGGAGTGCAGTGGTGCAATCTTGGCTCACCGCAACCTCTGCCTTCCTTCCTCACCGAAACCTCCACCAAGTGATTCTCCTGCCTCAGCCTCCTGAGTAGCTGGGATTACAGGCATACGCCACCCTACCCAGTTAATTTTTATATTTTTGGTAAAGATAAGGTTTCACCATGTTGGCCAAGCTGGTCTTGAACTCCTCTCAAAGAGCTGAGATTACAGGCGTGCATCACAGTGCCCAGCTGGAATTTTTTTTTTTTTTTTTTTACAAAAAGTAGTGAAGCAGGGGACACACGATGGAAGGAGAAAGGAACTTTTCTTTTTTTTTTTTTTAATTTAGAAGATGGTGAACCTTTTGGATCACTTTCAAACATCAAGGAGACATGATTACCATTATCTTAGCTCAGAGACATCAAATGACACAGAAGGACAAACAATGACAAACTCAGAAAGAATAAGAAATACTAATTTTTCACTCTCCTCAAAAAACCTTAAACAAGTACTGAGTGCAGCCAGGTGTGGTGGCACACAGCTGTAATCCCAGCACTTCGGAAGCCAAGGCAAGTGTATCACCTGAGGTCAGGAGTTCGAGACCAGCCTGGCAAACATGGTGAAACCCCATCTCTACTAAAAATTTTTTAAAAATTAGATGGGTGTGATGGTGGGTGCTTGTAATCCCAGCTACTTGGAAGGCAGAGGCACAAGAATCCCTTGAACCCGGGAGGTGGAGAATGCAGTGAGCCGAGATCGAGCCACTGCACTCCAGCCTGGGCAACAGAGGGAGACTCTGTCTCAAAAAAAAAAAAAAAAAAAGTGCTGAGTGATGTTTCTCTTGCAGACAACAAAAAGAAAAGAGAAGCTTGTTCTGTGAATTTTTCTCCAGTTGGATTTATTAATTAATTCAACATATATTAATGAGAAGTCACTGTGGACCAGGTACTTGAAGTATAAATAAGGCTGGGCTGGTTTCGGGGGTGTGGTAAGGTGGAAAGGGGATGAACAGTTAAAGGGAGTTCTCAGAAGCAGGAAGTGTATACCAGAAGGTCACCTGTTGAAAGAAATCTCCAGCCAACTGGAGACTCAAATAGATTTCTAAATTTCACTCCATTGGTAAGTGGTATAGTTAAAATTACACATACACCTGAGTGTCAGTTGCTATAATGGGATGAAGGTAGCAATGAAAACATTTTTGTAAGGACGCCAAAAGAGAATGAAGAGGAGACGTGAGGAGGCAAAGTGGGCAGGAGAGAAGATGTATAAAAGTGGACATCAAATCCTCTCCTTCCTCGGCTCTCACTACCAGCCCTCTCCCTCCACATCTGCTTATGGAACCGAAAGAAAGAACCCTAGGACCTAATCCTGCCACTCACCCTGCTGATTGTCACACCAAATTTTGTTTGAATGTCCACTCCTCTGCCATATAACTCAGGGGTGGATTCTAAACCAGCAGAGGTAATTCTAGTCCCCTGGCATTCTTCTAGCCAACAAATATCTGTTGAACATCTTCTCCTCTAAACACTATAAATTTCTGTCCTTGGAACTGGTTGAGAAGAGACATGTGGCCCAACCCTAGCCGAAGATATGGAAGTGTGCTGGAGGGTCGCTAGAAAAGTCGTCGCTACTCAACTGAAAGACACACAAGAAGAGATGATCCCTTCATCTGCTGGCTATTGCCTGCCTTGACATGGCTTGCCCTGCAGGAGCTGTCTCAAGGCCAGCAGGGCAGAGTGCAGGCTAGAAGATGGCAGAACAGAAAGGGGTAAAGAAGATGGGTCTTGGCAGGTCACTGAGCCACTGAATTAGCCAGCCCTCCAAGCACCTTATCTCAGAATTTCTTGTTATGTAAGAAAATTTCCTTATTGGTTAAGCCATTTTGAAATGTGCTTTCTTTTTTCTTTTCTTTTCTTTTTTTTTTTTGAGATGGAGTCTTGTTTTGTTGCCCAGGCTGGAGTGCAGAAATGCAATCTTGGCTCACTGCAACCTCCACCTCCTGGGTTCAAGTGCTTCTCCTGCCTCAGTCTCCCAAGCAGCTGGGATTACAGGTGCACGCCACCATGCCTGGCTAATTTTTGCATTTTTAGTAGAGACAGGGTTTCACCATATTGGCCAGGCCGGTCTCCAACTCCTGACCTTGTGATCTACCCGCTTTGGCCTCCCCAAGTGCTGGGATTACAGACATGAGCCACCACATCCAGCCTCTTGAAATGCATTTTTTAATCACTGGTAGCTAAAAGCATCCTTTTATAAAACACTATGGAGAAAGTCAAGGGCCTTCTTTGTTATTTAAACTCTACAAAAGAATCACATGGCTCCCTTCCTATAGGATTTGGCCAAGTCTACCACACAGATAATATATATGAACTCACACATACCCGATGAGACAAATGAACACAATCCACTTTTGGCCTATACACAGCTGTGCAGGGCAGCGTTTACCAGGTCAAGGATAAATGCATTTCAAGTTGCCAAAAAATCATTCCAGGCATGTGATCCACTGCAGGCACTTCCCTAAAACTGCCTGTGAAGGAGAGGGCAAGTTTGGAGCTCCATTTCTCCCATTCATTTTTCATTACTTAATTTAAGAATATGTGCCAAGGGTGAGGAGGATGGAAAATAAGGAGACAAGACTGAGGGAGAAAGGGCACGTATGCTCCACTCACAGAAGCAGCCACTCAGCATGGGCTCCTGTGGCCTGAGAGCTGGTCTGATAGGGGAGGCCACACACCTCAGGGGCACCCTGCCCAGGGCCCTCCCAACTCCGCACTATCTCCACTGGCACCTTCCAAAGCCATTCCTAGTTTTAAAATATTCGGTAACATTCTTTCATGTGAAAAAGTTAGTTTCACTACTCTTAGGTAAAGTGTAAATAAACAGATCCTCTGCAAACAAACGAGGTAAGCACAGTACGTTTGCTATATACACATATACACATGGCTTCAAGAGAATGCATGTCCTCCCTTCACTGACTGATGTCCCAGTCCCTCCAGCACAGGACACTGAGCTGTCATCTTCCTTGTTTATAGCTTCCAAACCTATCTGAAACCTTATTTTTGGCAGGGTCTGCCTCTCGGTGAATGGTGTGTGTGTCTTTGTGTGTGTGTGTGTGTGTAAGTACACGGGAGGAGGGGAAAGGATGGTAAGGCAGAAATAGAGTAGAAACAGGAGAAAGTAGGAAGGGTTAGATCAATGTGTCAGCTCCTGCCAGTCACACACCACACATGGGCAATGAAGGACCGTCAACTCAGTCACCACTCACCTCCTGTGGGATGCAAAGCATGCTAGGTCCAGGCCAACTAAGACCCTACCCTGGGGGAAAAGACAAGCCAGGGACTGACAGAAAAAAAAAGAGAAACAGGAGGAGATAGAAACATATTATGTAGAAAGTCAGAAATAAAGCACATTGCAGAAATAAAGGACCTAGTGAGAGATGTTACCATAACAGCACTGAGGAAGAAAAATGCACAGCTGGGGCCCTGCCAGGAGGCTGACATCAAAGGCTGGGGGACGTGGTGGCACATTTCAGCCTTCTCACTGGTAAATTGAGATGGCTGAACTAGGTGAGCTCTGTGGCTCCTCCCCACTTTGTGTATATCAAAGAGTCCATGCAGCCAGGATAAGAAAACCAAGCTTCAGTTTTATCTTTCCAAAATCAAAACAAAAGCACAGTCCCACAATGAGATTTTGAGCAGGTGAAGTCAACTTTGAAGATTAGAGGACTTCACTGGGGAACAGAGGCAATGTCAGCAGAAATCACACAAACTGTTACGTCGAATAGATCTAATCCCATAACCTTCAGTGCCTTTAGTACCTCAAGAAAAACATCTGCTAATGAAGCCCCAATACTCAGGTCCTGCTAAAGACCCAGAGAAGGGATGGCTGTAAAAATCACAGCGATTGAGACTAATCTTTTAGAATCCTCATACTTCTAAAACAGCTCTGGACTCAGAAACAGCAAATTTTTTATAAAGAGACAAAAAGAAATCCTTGAGAACTAAGCAACAAATAACACAGTCAAGGAAAGCTGAAGACTTAAAGAATACCTTTGCACTGATCAGCTGATACCTTTGCACTGATCAGTTTCCTGAGCACATATGCAAGTATCATGCTCTGACAGACTGATGGGGAAAAACAAAGACAGGAAAGAGGACATAAGAGAAATGGTCATGGCATTGAGTGATGACAAAGAAGGAAGCAGCAGATCACAGGATGCAGAAGGCAGAATGGCTGAGGGGAAGGGGAATAAACTGTCACTACCATCTGAATAGTCACCTAGTCCCATTTTAGAGGCTCCACATGTCTGCCTTGCATTGAGCTGGTATGTAACCAGAGATAGAGCTTGCCATTTCCTTGCTTTGAGTTGTATTTCTATGCCACCTTTGAATGGAAAGGCCAGGACCCAGTGCTCAGGAAACCCATCTTTGACTGGCACTCTTGAAGGAGAGGAGCATCTATACAACACCCAAGCTCTCCTCTAACCTAAAATTCAATGGGAGGGAAAGGAAAGTTGGCAAATAGCCAAAAAGTTGTCTGACATCAAGAATTTTTTTCAGCAAATTTGATAGCAGGAATCCTAGCTGCTCAGGCGGCTAAGGATGGAGGACTGCCTAATGCCAAGAGTTCAAGACCAGTCTGGGCAACATAGTGAGACCCCATCTCTATCTACAAAAAAATACAAAAAATTAGCTGGGTGTGGTGGTGTATGCCTGCAGTTCCAGCTGCTCAGGAGGCTAAGGTAGGATAGCTTGAGCCCAAGAGTTTGAGGATGCAGTGCCCTGTAATCACAGTTGTGAATAGCTATTGCACTCCAGCCTGGGTAACACAGCAAGATTCCATCTCCAAAAATAAAAAAAAATAAAATAAAATAAATCCTATAGGAGGGTCAACACCCCTTCATTCCATGACTTTCCCATATTACACATACATTGTCTTCATACCCTGATAACTGAGCATTTCCAGAACCATCAATCCTTATGGAAAAGCCAAACTACACTTGACTTATCTGCATAAACTATGCAGATTTTAATAAAAAAAAATCTTTTTAACTTAAAAGCTTGCGTGTTTGGAGAGCTAAACTCAGCTCCCAAATAACTTGGCTATGTAGAACAATTCTTCCTCTGAGGGATTCAGAGTCATGGTTTTATCAGTGTGATTATTATGCTACTCTGCTACATACTAAAACCCACTACATTCTTGTAAACACAGTGCCACATAAGAGTCTGCCTCTCTTTTTTTTAATCTATCTTCTTCTAGATGACTCGTATCTCAAAAAATAGAACAAAATTCCACTGCTACCATCTTAGGAAGCCTGAAGGCCTTGACATGGAACATTTCCAGGTAGCATCTGATAACATTCATAATGAGCTTCTTATATTACACATGATAGCCTACTGAATAGCATGGGCAGTTACAGAAGAAATGCAGCCTAAACCCAGGCAGGGCTGGCCTGTGGTTATGGAGAATAACCCATAAGAAAGACTGGAACCATTTCCAAACATCATTTAAAAAAACAGAAGACAAGAGTGAGCATTTAGAAATGGTTATGGAGATTTGGTTCAATTCATTCACTTCAGAGATGAATTGTGAATATTCCTTTTCAGTATCTTAGGAGAATATCCTAGTGGGAAGATACCGAAAGGGAATAAGAAAAAAGAAAGCAACTTTTAAGGAACAATTTGGAGGAAAGGGATGAATTGCGAGCATGAAAGAATACCAAACTTGCTTTGTAAACAAAAATTTTGCCTCACTCCATAATCATGATGGGGGCACAATTCACAGTAATCATTGTCTTTTTTTCCTGCTGATGAAAATTCATATCCCAAATGCATAATCAGCAAAGTTTATGGTGATAAAAGATCACTCAGGACAACCCATTTAAGTAATACTCATTATAGCACTGACCCTGTCCTTAGCAAAAAGGAAGAACTCAGCAGTAATGGAGTATTTTATGACTCATCTGATAATAACAAAAACAGCCACAGAAAGAACCACATTTATTGAGAAACCACACTTATAATTTGTCAGTCACATTCACAGTGTTTAACATGCCCCAATTTAGTCAACCCTCACAACCATACCTATCTGTAATCTCCATTTTATAGAAGAAAACTGAAGCACTCTTAGCACTCTTAGGGGGCTTCCCTGGAGCTAGGAAGTGGCAGAATGGGCAGTCTGCATCCAGAGCCTGTGCACCTAAACCCTACATAAAACTCAGATTATTTCTTTATTCCATCTTCTAGATGACTCATCTCAAAAAAACTAGAAGGGCACAACACATAGGAGAAATGTGGTAACACATGACATCACTTACCATTGGGGAAGGCTAACACACTGATGATAAGAAAGAAGAAGATAACAGAGAGGATGCCTCTCCAGATGTTGTCTTCTGGAACAGAGTCATCCCTGAAAACAGAAAAACAACATTGAACATTTACTTTCAGATGTAAATAGAAAACCTAGCGGAAGGAAGACTTCTATGTTCTAAAAACTGGGGGACTACTAGATGTAGGACAGGATTGAATAGGTTCTGAAATGAGATTATATAGATGATATAATATTTCTTAGATCATTATATGTCTAAACAGCACTAACAAAGTAATGCCGACTTAATTTCATAGACCTGTTTATAAAGCCAGACTACATAATCAGACACTTTCTACCTTCCAGCGAAGTGCACTTTTAATAGACACCTAACAGTTGAATCTCTGCCCAGAGGTTAGAAACGTGGCCCTGAAAATGCCAGCCTGATCTTTACTAGGGTAGTTGTCATGCCTTCTGGCTTAGGTAGGGAGGCCCGACATCCAATTTCCAGGAGCACCAGTTTTTACTTAAGAATGGCTGCACACTGAGGGCATACAATGTCCTCATTCAGACTGACATCACATTGCTGACATTGGGAATGATGATGATAGCAATAGCCCCCGTTTATCTATCTACTGTGTGCCAGGCACCGAACAGGCAGTTTATAAACATTATCTCTAATGGTCACAAGTTTGCAAAATGAAGTATTATCAACCTCATTTTATAAAATGAGGTTGTAAAAGTTCAGAAAGGTTAAGTAACTTGTCTGAGTTTGTATAGGTAAGATGATGCTAAGCTGCCATTCAAAACCAGGTCAGCTTCGACACCAAAGACAATGATTGTTCCCTCAAGCCAAGCTGTCTCAGGAAAAAATGATCTGTGATCCGAAATCAGCCTGACTTATGTTAGAGGCACAGGGTTGGTATAAGAGACATTGACAGGACATACAATATGTAGGATACAAATCAAAAGCAAGGTTGAAATTAACAACCATTGCATGGGAAAAGAAGGTTGATTCTGTAACTCAAACTTTATAATAAATATATTCTGGAAGATTCAAAACATTAAAAAACAATACTGAAAGAAATTGGAGAATTAAAAAAACAAATGAACCCGAAAGCAAAGCAATCAACAATCATGAAGTGGGATAAATTCACATGGCAAAGAAATCAGTAACAAAATCAAAGGAAAAGAGGTAAACTTGGGAAAAAAATTTACAACTCATATCAAGACAAAAGACTAATTTCCTTAATATGCAAAGCATTTTCCCTAAAATCAATTAACAGAAAGAACAAATAAACATAGAAGAACAGATAGAAAAACAGGGAAAGGATATGAAGAGTTTGTTCACAGAGTAAAAAATCTAAGGACCTCAGAAGTGAAAAGATAGTCAACCTCACTCCTGGTAAGTTAAAATAGACACCATTTAAAAAAATCTACCTTAATGATAAATGTAAAACTTTAATAACTGAGCTGGGGAGGATATGAAGAAACAGGAAATAGGCTTGCTCATACATTGCTAGTAGCAGTATAAACTGAAATCACATTTATGGAGGGCAAGTTGGCAATATTTTAAGTCTACAAATGCATATACTCTGTGACTCAGCAATTTTACTTTTGGGAATTTATCCTCTAGATAACTCTCATTCATGCAAAAATGACATATATCCCGGATTGTTCACTAGGGCATCACATGTATTCATAAAACATTGGAAATAATTGAAATGTCCACCAGAAAGAGACTGAGTAAATAAATCACAGTCCAGTCTCACAATGGAAAGCTAGGCAGCCATTAGAAAAAAAAAGGAAGCTTTTTAAGAATCAACTGACACAGAATAATTTAAAAGATTCATTAAGTAAATAAAGCAAATTGCAGAATAGCAGGTATAATGAGCAACTATTTGAGCAAAACAAGGTGGAGGAATGTGTATGGATATGTAGCTTATGATTTGTGCTTATATCTGCAGACAATGTCACTGAAAATCTACCCAAAAAATGATGACACTGGTTTTCTCCAAAGAGGAAAAATGAGGAGCTGGGGAGAAGTATGCAGTGAGACTTCACCCCAGATCCTTTGATGTTCTTGGATTTCAAGTGACGTGAATACATCATTCTCTTTAAAAACATTAATAAATATTTTAATTAATGGGTTATTATTAACCACAAATAAGTAGCTAAGGCAAATCAATAAATTAGTCTCTATTTAAAATTATCTACCAGTTGAAATGCTTGAAAATATACATCAGCACTAAATTTATAACGAGATGAGTAATACATTAGGATATAAAACAAATAAAATGGCAGTTTTGTAAATTTTGAGCAATTTTATTAGAAAAAGAGGATTAAATGGATGGCCTAGTTTCAGAGGGGAAAAATGTTGATTAAATGGAATAAAATAGCAGTTGGGTCTGAAAAGTTGGCACTTTTATATTTGTCTAATTAGGAAAAAAATGTATTAATGGAAGACAGTGAGGTCTTTAGATAAACTGAAATTATGCAGTATGGGAAGATCAAACTTCCACAATCAAAGATTAGGGGATAGGAGAGTGAGTTTACGAAGCCCTGTGAGTCCTATCAGACAAGAGAGCCCAATGTCACACTCTTGAGTTTTGAAAGCAGAGAGGGTGTCCCCACCTCATCCAGAACAGCCCCCTACCTGTCTGTGGTGGGGGTGCACAAAAAGAACTGAACGCCTGGCAGGTGAGGATGCCCAACTCCCCTCTGGCCACAGAGTACACAGGTCCATTCTGTAAGGCCTGGTGTGAGTCCCTCCTCTCTGAACCCTGAATAATCCAGAGATTTAACCACATGCTGAGTTTTCCATAGTTGATCATGAAACAGAACTTGGCTGCAGAGTCCACATGAGTGGACCCCAAATGAGGTGACAAGATCTAGTACCCATGGATGGCCACTATATTCTAGTGGCTTTGCGTGTTAGCTCTCTGAATCTTCCTAACACTCTAAAGCAGGAAATGATCATAATCTGCATTTTACTGATAGGGCCTGGCCCCAAAGTACAAGCTCTTTCCCTTGCAGAAGGCCATACAGGGCAGTGACTGTTACAGGCTGGGGCCAGACCACCAGCCTGTGTGACCTTGGACAGATTACTTAACTTCTCAATGCCCCAGTTTCTTCCCCAGTAAACAGAAGATGGTAATAGTTCTACCTCATAGGGTTGTGTGAGGATTAAATAACCGCAGTTATTTAATTTAGTTGAGATATCAACTAAAGGAAAAGAAAAGTGATAGTTTTTAAAATTCTTATTGGATGAATGATTTCGTGCATTCCATTCATTCAGCATTTACTGGATGTCTATCTTGGGACGATTAAGATAACTGGCCTCAAGCAGCTGACACAGAAACAAATATTATGACAAGAGAGATACAATAATAACAAGTATTTGGAAGGATATAAATATTTCTTCCTCTGTGCTTCTTGGAACAATTGAGAAAGGTGTCTTGGAGGGGAACCATCCCAATGGATTATGAAGGACGCCAAGGGCTCATGTGTGGGAAGGAGGTGACTTCCAATCTCAGAGATGGCAGCCCTGCCTAGGTGTGGGACATGCAATCTGTTAGGGCCTGCTGGGTGTCAGGTGTGCTGTGTGTGGAGGGAGAGATAGAGGTGGGAAAGTAGACTTATTCCATAACAAAGGACCCTGGAGTCCAGCTAGTACCTTCCCATAGGTGACAGGCATCTACTGAAATACCAATAGATGTCAACTAGCTTTGGTATTATCTTTAATATCACACTAATTTCGTTTTATGGAAAGTCATGATCCTTGTGAGGAATTACAGATAAGTTATCAACTAAAGGAGGAGAAATATGATACATTTTAAAGTACTTATTGGATAAATGAGAATTTTAAACGGGGAAAAATGGAACCATGAGTTTGTCTAAAAAGATCACAGGGGCAGCACTGGAGGAAGGGGGAGCCAGGGCCTGGGAGTCAGCGATCCCAAAGGGTTGGGAGTTTGCTGAGCAAAGGCTTGGGAATGGAAAGAGAACAGCCCTGAAAGCTATAAAGGCCCAATCAGACCTGGTGAAGATATACCAGACGGTGAACTCCAGGCTGGTAGAAACCTAGGCTAGAAGGAATGAGGACTACGAAACTGTTGAAATGAATTAACTGAATTAAATGGGATTGCCAGGGCTGAGGAAGCAGTGCAAGGTGACTGGACTAGTCCTGGTTTTGGATTAGTTAAGACTGAAAACTGTAACTTCTCTACAGAAATCTGGGGCAATAGGAATTATGTCGCAAGATAAATTGTGTTACATCTGGTAATAGAACTACACCTAAAATCCTAAGCACAGTTTATTCAGAACAGATGAATTTGAATAAACCCTGCTTACTAAAAAGGAGTCTGAAAAGCAGCAGTTCCTAGGTATACAATCTCTGTGGGGTAAGGCATCATCTAAGCCAAATAAATATTTAAGTCACCCAAGTGCCTATTCACTGAGGAAGACCCCAAAGAAAGATTTGGCACATTTCCCCCTTTAATAAATTAGAAATTGTATTATGGACATAAAACCGGAAATAAGTATAAGAAAAAATATAAAACATTAAGTTCTAGAAAAATTTGGCCAGGTGCGGTGGCTCACGCCTATAATCCCAGCACTTTGGGAGGCCAAGGCAGGTGGATCACGAGGTCAAGAGATCGAGACCATCCTGGTCAACAAGGTGAAACCCCGTCTCTACTAAAAATACAAAAATTAGCTGGGCATGGTGGTATGCACCTGTAGTCCCAGCTACTCAGGAGGCTGAGGCAGGAGAATTGCTTGAACCCAGGAGGCAGAGGTTGTGATGAGCCGAGATCACGCCATTGCACTCCAGCCTGGGTAACAAGAGGGAAACTCCGTCTCAAAAAAAACAAAAAAAAAGAAAAATTTGACTCAAATAGTAACCAGGGAAAAGAAATGTTAACAGTCATTGATAACTGGACCTCAGGTGCAACCTAACACAATGCTCACCTCCTGGGCTGGTTTAATCCTAGCCCACAATCGCTATAGATGATCACTTACCATTGCTAGTATCGGAGAGCAAGGGCAGGCAGGCCTTTTGTTACTGGGAGAAAAGGAACATGAAGTATATAAAGGAAACAGGATCAAGACAACTGAATCAGCAGTATCAAAGCACATTTTCTAATGGGAATTTATGTGGTCAAGAGGGAAAGAACAGGGAAGGCCAGCAAGTGTTCATAAGCAATCCAATACAGGTGGCCAGAAGTATGCCCCAGTGGTATGACGGTGAACTGGAATTCCAAAGCCAGTAAGAGAAATTAAGTAAAAACCATTATTAACAGATCAATCAATAATCAGGTCTGTCCACTTCCCTGCCCTTGTCTGTCTCCTTTGTTCTAAACCAGGAGAAATGAAGCATAGACAAACTGATGATCACTTAAGTACACAAATCCACAGAAAGGCAATTTCTTTTCGCTAAGTAACAATTTTTGTTGGACAGGTGCTAACAAAGCCTGATTCTACTGGTCAATGGCAGGTCCCTCTTAAGGAGAGGTGGGCTTCTTTGAATGTGAATTAATAGCTTCTGGTGTTTTCTATATGTAAAGCTTGAGTTTTTTAAACTAAACCCATTCAATATTTCCAAGTTTATCAATTTCTGAATGCAGAGTAAATATGAGGGTACCTTACAGGTAATTAAGAGCTTGAGACAAGTTTTCCTTTCCCTGCTTTGGCTGAGCAAACTTCTAAGACATATGTGTAAGTAGTTATTTATAAAAGTACTATTTATTTTTTAATAGAGATGGGCTCTTGCTGTGTTAGCCAGGTTGGTCTTGAACTCTTGGCCTCAAGCAATCCTCCCACCTTGTGTTCCCAAAGTGCTAGGATTACAGGCGTAAGGCATTGTGCCCAGCCTACTTATTCTAAAATGTGGTAAACTGCTTTTCTTTTGAGACAGGGTCTTACTCTGTTCAGTGAGTATGGTGAAGGCTGGAATATAGTGGTGTGATCTCAGCTCACTGCAACCTCTGCCTCCTGGCCTAAGGTGCTCCTCCACCTCAGCCTCCGGGTGCATGCCACCATACCCAGCTAATTTTTATTTTGTTTTGTTTTGTAGAGATGGGTTTTACCATGTTGCCCAGGCTAGAAACGAGCTTTTTCAAATAGGAAAATGATTAGGTAGTATCTAACTTTATTTTTAATGACGGTGATAAAGACAGGAGATTTAAACACCATGGTTTAGCAGGGAATTGGCCTAAGGGCCATCTAACAAAAGAACTACTGGACAAACCCAAATTTCTCTCAGACTTCAGTACAAGGTTTCTAATCCTCTGTAATCTTAAATTCTTTCTGGGTCTCTGAAGCATGTGACAGTACCCAGGTTCTGTTTCTCACATACTGGCTACATGACATCCCAAAAGTATACTTTCTTCCTTGTTCTCTTAGACAACTAGTCTGTACAAAACAAACCTTAAGACATATTTTTTAAGTTTTACAGAAAAAATGGCACCAAACAATTGTCTAGCTAAAATCCTTATAAAATAAGTATAAAGTACTGGAGTTAATCATTACAAAAGAGCATATGATAAATTTTCATTTAAGAAGTCGTTACTTTCCGTCTTTATGGAGGAAGATAGAGCTATCATTGTAATGCCCCCAAAATGAGTGAGATTTAGTAAGTACTAATTCTGTTAATGGTGCTTATGATTTTATATAAAGTGAAACTTGTTACTAATTAGTTCTTCATTATGTGATTTCTGTGTCTTTATGAAATTAGTGGAAGAAATAAAATTGTTAACATTTTTGGAAGAGGCCACAGTCTGAGGTTCAGATTATAGTTCTTTCTATTATTTTGGACAAGCAGTTAACATTCATATTCATTTTTTATACTTTCATTGCTGCAATTTATTGACTGCCTTCGCAGAATATGATGTAAAGGGAAATTTCAGAAAAATGTGACTTTCCTTTTTTATTTGTTTATTCTTTTTTATTATTATTATTTTTTTTTGAGACGGAGTTTCACACTTGTCACCCAGGCTGGAGTACAGTGGCACGATCCCGGCTCACTGCAATCTCCACCTCCCAGGTTCAGGTAATTCTCCTGCCTCAGCCTCTTGAGTAGCTGAGACTACAGGCATAAGCCACGATGCCCGGCTAATTTTTGTATTTTTAGTAGAGACAGAGTTTCACCATCTTGGCCAAGATGTTCTCGATCTGATCTTGTGATCCACCCGCCTCAGCCTCCCAAAGTGCTGGGATTACAGGCATGAGCCACCGTGCCTGGCAGAATGTGACTTTCTATATAAGAAGAGAGAAAGAGAAATCTATTTTGAAAGGACCTAGAATAATATTAAAGATGAAAGGCTGAAACAAATGGCTCATTCTTGCTTCTCATTATTTAAAATAAAATACTACAATTATTTTTCTAATTTCCAAAGAAACTCCCTCACTAATTTCATTATTTCAAACCCACACATAAGATGAAGCTAAACTGAAGCTAATATGAAACAGGTATTATGTTATCTACTGTCTATTTCTCTAATGCTTTTATCCTTCTTCTCAATTACTGAGGATACTCATTCAATAACAAATATAACTTAGAAGACACTAGCATACAATGAAATCACATCATAATAACAACTAATGCTTATTAAGCACCTAATACTTGCCATGCACTGAGCTAAACACAGATTATCTAAAAAGATGAATTTAATCCTCATGACAGATAATCCTGACAGATTAATATATTGATATTTTCATATTACATACTGATAAGGAAACTGATGCCTAGCAAAATTATGTGGTCACACAGCTACTAAGTGATAAAATCACAACATAATGAATTATTTGAAAGTGACCATAGTAGCGACATGACTGATTTCTCTCCAAAGCTAGAAATACGTCTGGTTAGGTACTGTAGAAAGGTCTGGTCTTATCCTGTTGCACAACCTTAGCAGATTTTATAGTAATAGTGGCAAGATCCCTCAATCATTAAAAAGTAATTGTTACTTAAGCTTTATATCTTTAGGTAGATTCTTTCAAATGGATAAACACTTACATAACAAGAACCAAGAGTCAAGTGAATCCTGGAGGTAAGGAACAAGTGTGATGTGGGAGGATATTAGTTTTATGAGGATTTGAAAAACTGCAGTTATTCCCAAGGGAGGCACAACCGCACTCGTGTGTGTACATAAACGACTGTGTAGGAGGCAATTTACTTGATGTTGTACAGCGCTGTCACATACGTCACAACACATTTAGTATCCTTTAACTGCTCCTCCTTCCAAATACTAGAAGTTCTCTCAATCCTTATGATTACCCAATATATATATCCCTACACATTTTCTGCTGACCCTGACAGAGAACCTTGATTGTTAGATAAAAATACTGGGAGAGAAGTAACTGACAGGAATTGTACATTGTGCACCAGGGACTCTCCTAAATGCATTCGCACACATTCATTTAATCTTCATAACCCTGTATGAGGTAAGTACATATTTCATCACCATTTTACAAGAGTGGCCTCTGAGGCTCAGGGCAAGCTTATGCAACTTAACCAAGGACACACAGCCAGTTTTGAAACCAACAGTGTGGCTCAAAAACTACACTACTCTAACTTGGCCTTTTAAGCCACAATGGCGAGGGAGGTGTGACTTTCCTTTCTTTAAAGAGGTTCATTCAGAAAGTACAAATTCTTCCAAGTAGGAACCACGGTGTGTACCCCCTTAAGAACAAGGGATAAATTCGTTCCCTGGGTTAGGGATGAGGGGCCACAAGTGCAGTGCCATAGAGTTACATGAGGTGTGTTCAAGAATTGGGCTGGGCAGCTCCTATGAATAGGTATATGTTAGAATGTATGTGTATGTTTTCAGGGGAATAAGAGAGTTGTGTTATGCTGTGTGAGGTTTAAGTGTTTCATTTAACACACAGCAGTTACTATATACCAGGCACCATTAAAATAGCTGGACAAGATCACATTTCAGCATGTATGTTAGGTAATGAGTGAGTAGGGTATGTATTGCGTGATGTGTGCCGCCGGCTGCTGTCTGTGCAGCTACGCACACAGAAGGTTATGGGTATTGGGCTGTGCTGGAAGGGAAAGGTCCGCTGTGATGTGTGTGTTTAGAGTGGCAGTTTGTTCTGTGGTACAGATGGTAGTGTTTGAGGCTGGGGGGAGGATTATGCTGGATTACTTGTGTGCAATGCAGATGGGAAGTGCTGCACAGGAAAGACGGTGTATGTAGCGCACATGTGGATTTTGTGTGCATTACGGATCATGCCGAATACTGGAGTTCCACAGGAAAGGATCTAGGTTGTGTCCTGGGCCTATGTATGGTGCGTACAGGCGCTGTGGATTGGGGTGCTTCATGTGTGTAGCAGTGTGTGCTAAAAGTGGTTCATACAAGATGATTCACGCGGTGTGCTGGGTACGGACGGGGGCTGGAGCGGTGCAGAGGTGGGCCCCGCGTCGTGATGTTGTGTGGAGCGATGCTGAGTGTGGTGGGTGGGGATGGGGGGGGGCGATCGTGCTAAGTGACTCGCGTGCGTTCCCTGTGTAACCGGAGGCGCTGTATGGAGAAGCAGCATTGAGGGGTGGGGGAGCAGGCTACCTTGCTGTGAGACACCGGGCGGGCGGAGGGCCTGCGTGGGCGGCGGGCTGCCAGTGCGTGTGCGTGGAGCAGCCAGCCGGCTTCCTCACCCAGAGCCATGCCGGGCCATCCTCCCTGCCACCCTCCCTCCCGCCTCTTCCCTCGCCCTTGGACGCGCCCCCTGCACCGCCCGGCCGCCCCACCTGGTAAAGGCGAAGTACATGAGGCTGACGATGGTGAAGCTGAGCAGGGTGATGGTGTGAGGCCGGTAGAAGAAGTCAATGGTGATGTCCTCCACTTGCTGCTCGTTGATCATCCGGAAATGCATTTTGTAGTTCACATCATCCTTGCTCAGGGTCCGACTCCCTACGCAGGACGCCATGGCCCGCTTCCCCGTCCTGCCGCGGTGGCGGCGGCCCCAGCCCGCGGAGGCCGGGACCCCGGGGGTGACGAGCCACAGTAGGAGAATCGCCGGACTGCGAAGCCGGGTCTGGCGCCCAGCAAAGGCTGGGAGCTAAGGAAAGGACAGGCGCGAGAGGGCGGGGTCGCGGCGCCGCCACCGCGGCCTGGGACAGGGGGCGCCGCTGACCGTCCCCACGCTGTTGTCCCGGCTGAGGCATCTCTATGCACTTGAGCAGCCTTCAGACTTGAAGTCCACAGGGCTCCAGGAGAGGGGCGTGCCGGAGAGGGGCAGCAGGGCCCCGTAGCTGACTTTTTCTCGCGCACGCAGCCCGCTGTCTCCCCGCGCAGCCCGACACATGGTCTCGCCCACTCCGGCCGCAGCCCACGTGGGCCGGGGAGCGCCGCTGCGCTGGGCCTGGCTGGCGGCGGAGCGGGCGGGCGGCGCCGCGGGACAGCGCGCGGCGAGTCGGTCGGTCCCCGGGGCACCCGCTACGGGGCGCAGGCCTCCCCACAGGTAAAGCAGGAGCTGCCCCAGCGCGAGGATGGCGCTCCTGGCAGGGGTTCAGGTCCCGATGCACCTGCGTCCAGGCCGCGCCCCAGGGCCTTTAGGTTTTCGCGGCCCAGTCTTGGGTGATTGGTTTGGTTTTGTGTTTTTCCCCGGCTGATGTAATGAAAACTCAACCATGCTTGCTGATTAGCGCTGTGTGAGAATCTTCTGGAGGGGGCTCTGCCTTCCTGCGGAAGTTGGGTTTGGGGAACTGAAATGGGCTGAAATGGCCTAGGGAAGTATTGAGAGACCCTTTATGCGGAAGCTACCCCCATAACTTCCCTTTCTTTCCTGATTTCATTTATAACCTTTCATAGGTAGAAATCTTGAACCCTCGAAAAACTATTTCAGTGTCTTTTTCTAGCAAAGCACTGGGTACATATATATATGAGCTGTATATATCAATTGTTAATAAACTAGAGTTTCTTTAAGGGTTTTCTGTAATTTTCCTGATGAAAGGACCGTGTTAGAAGACTTACGGTTACCTCACAGGGCTTTTATACACATCTGCACATGCCTTACCCGCTTTTGCATACTGTGTAAGAAAGTGAGTTAACTGTACTTGCTGTTGATTTCTTTCCATTCCGTAAGCATTAAAGCAGTTCAGGGCTCTGGGACAGTGGAGAATAGTCCCTGCAAGGGTGGCTCCCAAGATGAGACACCCAGCCCTTCTCTTGTGAGTGAACAATTAATCAGTTAAAATGTGTAAACCACAGTGAAATGGTGTGGAGAGGATAGTGCACTTGTAAATAAAAATGCAAAGATAAACAGTTGTATGCACAAAGATCTTTTAATGACTGGATAAAATTTGAAAGTGAATCTTCCTGATGTTTAAGGGGTGTTGAGTGTGGAAAGGCTTCAGGGTGAATTTGGGATTTCAGGAGTTTGAAGTAGGATGAAGTGCTTAAACGTCAAAAATGTTAGAGCTGATAGGGGCCTTATGAATCATCTTATTGTACCCTTAGCCTTTACAAAAAATGTCTGAAGAATGGTTATTGACTCCCCACCCCCACACCATGAGCTAGACATTTTGTTAGACGGCTGCCAGAAATAGCTTGTCAAGGTAGCACAACCAAGGTCTTCTGCTTCCCATTTAGTGCCCTTACGGACTACTGTGCAGAGAATTAATGCCGTAGGTTTGAGGGAAAACTTGGCACATTTAGAGGCTCGTTTCCTACCGAAATCTAACAAAAATCTCCTGTTCCATCAGGTTATTGTGAATACTTACTTTTCTAAAAATCATCCCAGAATGAGCCTAGTGCAGTGGCTCACACCTGTAATCCCAGTACTTTGGGAGGCTGAGGTGGGTGGATCACCTGAGGTCAGGAGTTGAAGGCCAGCCTGGCCAGCATGGTGAAACCTCCTCTCTACTAAAAACAGAAATTAGCCGGGCGTCTTGGCGGGTGCCTGTAATCCCAGCCACTTGGGAGGCTGAGGCAGGAGAATCACTTGAACCTGGGAGGTGGAGGTTGCAGTGAGCGGAGATTGCACCACTGCACTCCAGCCTGGGTGACAAAGCGAGACTCCCATCTAAAAAATAAGTAAATAAAATAATAAAATAATTGCAGAATGAAAGGAGACTTTCGCTTTTGTAAAATCTCTTTCAGCAAACTTCCCCAAACTACAAATCTCCAAGAAGAGATTAGACCCTCAACTATTTGGTCTAATTTAGAGCATAAAACAAGCCAAATTTCACTATGTAGAAAAACAACACAAAGTTGTAGGCAGCAGTTGATTCAGCAGAATCCATTTGTATTTGGTTGTGCAATCAGTAATAATGGCTAACATTTATTGAGCATTTCTTATATCCTGACTCCATCCTGTGTTTTATATGGATTGTCTTATTTAACATAAGATTATAGGCATCAAATTTACCTTTTTAATTAGCTGGCTAAATATAAAATCCCTTTATATTCCTGGAATTTAACATAGCATTTGCCTTTCTTGATAAAAAATCTTTTTGAAAAGAACTACTTTTTAAATCAAAATATACATTTATTCATTGCTGGTTGCTTATATATTTCTGTCACTTGGTTTTGTTTGTTAGTTTTGACCTTTTCTTTTTGAAGGCTTTTTTTTTTCCTTTCCTACAGTGAAGCAAAACTTAACAAAAGTGGTTTTGTTCAGTTCCCTTTGGAAGAACAACTTTTTCTGTGAAATAACCAACAGTGTTTAGCCCTGAGAATGAAGCAAGAAACTGCTTTCACTGTTCTATATGTCAATGATAATATTTTGATGATTCATTTGGGACACAGTAGATTTCTGTTTTTTCATTTTGGACTAATTCATATACATAAAATGCATTTGAATAATTCAGTGTTACTTTGATGAGCAATATGCTGCTGAAATGTCCTTCACACCAAATTTCAAGAACACTTAATTGCATCATCTTATTCTCTTCAAATGATTGAATTAACAGATCAGTGAGGTGCCCTGTCATTTGAACATTTTCCGATTTGTGTTTTAAGCGTTTTTCTTAACGCCAGTGGTTTTGCAGTTTGTTTTTTAATTGTAAAGTGTATCTTTATTTTTCCAGCTCAGAAGTTCCTATCTGTTGGTTTGCAACTGAGATTGCCTTGTTGTTGGCTTTTCCTGTGCATAAGAAACATCTCACTGTTTTAGACTAAATATATTTAAATACCTTTCATTTAGAAAAAAATAATTTCCAGTTTATCATTTTGTTGTTTGAATACTGTTTTAAACATGTAAGTGAATTAAATTTCTCTTCTCTTGACAGTTACATCTTTCCTTTGTAGACTACTTTAAGAAAAATGGCTTTGTCAGCCCAACAGATACCCAGATGGTTTAACTCAGTTAAGCTTAGGAGCCTCATTAATGCTGCGCAACTCACAAAACGTTTTACTAGACCAGGGAGAACGTTGTTACATGGCTTTTCTGCTCAGCCTCAGATGTCCTCTGACAATTGCTTTCTCCAGTGGGGATTTAAGACTTACAAGACTTCCTCCTTGTGGAATAGTTCCCAGACTACTAGCTCAAGTAGTCAAGAGAATAATTCTGCCCAAAGCACTCTGCTTCCTTCGATGAATGAACAATCAGAGAAGACACAAAAGATACCCAGCATTGATTCTGAAGTGTTTCTAGAAGGTAATTCTGAACTTTCAGAAAACTCTCCCTTTCCCTACTTTGGTCATTTAAATGAGCTGCCTGTTTACAGTCTGCTAGCCCATTTTAGGTAATATTTTGTACCAAGCAAGAAAAAGTAATGCCCATTCTATTGATGGACTTCTATCATGCCTTTATTTTACTGGCTAAGAAAAAGAAATTTGTGGGCTAACGTGTAAGATTATTTTATAGCTACAAATATAAAGCATTTGCTTTCTAAATACTTTATTGTTAAGATTCTTAAAAAATTTTAAGTAGTAATTAGGTTTATTAGAGTATAATCATATCAAGTAAAATTCATCTTTTGGGGTATAAAGTTCTATGAATTTTGACATATGCATTTAGTGTGTAACAACTACTGCAATCAACAAATAAAACAGTGATATTACTGCAGAAAGTTTTCTCATGTCGCTTTTTAGTCCTCTCCTTCCTGTGAATCCCGTTCTAGGAATATTTCACTGCTAATGAAATAATATGAGGTTAAGCAGACTATGAAGGAAAGAGAGCTGGGGAGAGGCTAGGGAGGAGAAGCTGGCTATAATTGATGAAAAAGGATAGTTAATGATTAGAGGCAAAAAATAGAACAAGAGATCCTAGGCCCAATTCCTTAGCTTAAAGTAATGCGTAGTTCTAAATGTCTTCCATACTGTGTTTGATTTTAAAAAAACAAAAAACCCTCAGAATCAGGGCTGTACTAGAGAGAATCACATCTCCTGTAGTTCTAAATGTCTTCCATACTGTGTTTGATTTAAAAAAAACGAAAAACCCTCAAAATCAGGACTGTACTAGAGAGAATCACATCTCCTGTAGAGAGGACTACAGGTTGTAGAAACAATCATAGAAGTCCTCTTAAACATGTATTTGAGGGTAATGTGGAGGGGAGGGCATTGAGTCAAAACAGACTTCCAGGATATGGTTAGTTTAACCCATGCAATTTAGGCTGTTGGCATATGAGTACTTTTGGCCAAGTTAACAGGCTATAGTAGATTCAATCTGTTTCAAAATGCACTTGAAAGTCTGGTGATCTTTAGCATTCTCACCTACTGATTAAGTGAAGGAAAGGAGTTGTGTGCTTTGAAATTTACCAACAATTTCTAATCTTGGAGTAACAGCAGTTAGTCTGTCTAAATAGTTTTAACCTTACCTCTCAAAAAGTGAAAAATTTGGGGGCTTCTTGGATGTTTAATTCTAAAATGATCCCAAGATCTAACCACTGAAAGAAGCAAACGGCAAGAGGCAGTCATTGTAGAAATAGTTTTAAGTGTGCATATTAGAACACTAACTTGTTTCTCTCTTTCAAAGAACTGGATGATTTGCCTCCATTGTCTCCAATGCAGCCAATTTCGGAGGAAGAGGCTATTCAGATTATTGCAGCCCCTCCATTGCCCCCATCTTCATTCACACTACAAGACTATGTGGATCATTCTGAGACTCTGCAGAAGTTAGTTCTTCTAGGTAAGTTTGCCTAAGCTACAAGTACTTTTTGAGTGTACTCTTCATTACGTTTTTGCTTTACTTTTTTAAATTAACATTTTAATCTCTACTAAGTAGTATACAAACAGAAGCAAAAGTCAAATAGTATAAAAAGTGAGAAACTGTATTCCCTGCCTCTTCTTTGCTGATCTTGCATCCTATTCCCCAGATGTATCTTCTTAACTTGTATCATTCTTTCTGTTTGTGTCCAACCTCCACATTTTAAAATAATTGTTTGTAGTGCTGTTGTTTGGTTCATTGGTTTTAGATATCATTTAATCTCTTATATGTACATGTGTACTTTTCCTGTATTCTTTTCAATTCTCCTAATATAAGTTACAACTTTATATAAATCACTAGTAGTTACATTATGATATAAATATTGCAAGCTGCCCTAACAAGAAGTATGCTACCATTATTTACCTTCCTTTACAACTTTTCATTTTTCTGGCATTAATAGTTGCCTTGTTCTTCATTTGATGAGTTACTTAGTTTGTTTGTTTCTGGGGTTAAATTCTTCCATTTCTTTCAATAGCCTCTCAGCGATGTTTTTCCCAGTTAACCCTATGAGATGATGTATTGCATTTCCCCAGAGTGGATTGTTCCCTGCTTGCCCCACTACTCTGACGTCCTTCCTGAAGCCACTGTCCTCCTGATTTGAATGGTTTCTGTCTAGGGCTGCTCTGTAATTGTCACCGCTTGTTGACCAGTATGTTGCACTTGGATCTGGATAGCTGAAGGAGCCAGGGAAGCTCCCTCCAAACTTTCATTTAGTCATCTTATTTTTAGTCGGGAATTTCATTACCAACTTTTGCTTTTCTCGTTTTCTCTGGGTTTGGTGCTTCTCATACTTGATTTTCCCAGATAATGGATCTCCTTTCTCCTGATGCATTGAGAGGAACTGGATTTGGGGGAGGTCAGATTTCTCTATACCTAATCCCCCAGTTTTTAGTCTGTGCCACACCTCTAATCTCTCAGATCTTGGGACTGCAATTTTGGAGGCTTTTGGGTTTCTTGTGGTACTGATTGCTTACCACTTGCCAGATTCTCATTTGCAGGCATTTCAGTGCCGCCTTTAACCTCTCTTATAAAGCTGTTGCCATGCTTTCATCGGTTTTCATTTATTGTGGTGAGGGGATATAATCTCGTTTCATCAAAGAATAATCTTATTTTTTGTTTCTCATTGCCCATATTTTTGGGAGGTGTTTTAACAAGAGAGGAAAAAGAGAAAAACCTTTGCCCTGTTAGAAACTTTTAGGAGTTATCCTTGATTCTTTTTTTTTTTCTTTTTCCAGATGGAGTCTCACTCCATCTCCCAGGCTGGAGTACAGTGGTGCTATCTCAGCTCACTGCAACTTGCCTTCAGGGTTCAAGTGATTCTCCCGCCTTAGCTTCCCTAGTAGCTGGGATAACAGGTGGTGTGCCACCATGCCTGGCTAATTTTTGTATTTTTAGTAGACATGAGGTTTTGCCCTGTTGGCCAAGCTGATCTTGAACTCCTGGCCTCAAGCCATCCACCCACGTTGGCCTCCCAAAGTGCTGGGGTTACAGGCATGAGCCACCACACTCATCCTCTCCTTGATTCTTACTGCTTTTGTCCCATCCCCCTTTGCATCTAATTTAACGCCTTTTCCTGTGGATTCTACCATCTATATTTCTCTCAAATCCATCCACTTCTCTCATCCTACAGTTACTACCTCGTTTAGGTCCTCATTTGTCACTGAGTGGCTGCAGGAGCCTTTTGTCTGGACAGTCTTCTCCTCAGCAGTATTGACTCTGATATATTTTCAGTGTTAGAGCTCTTTCTGAAATATAGATCTAAGTCAGTGACCTATTTAAAATCCTTCAGAACCTTCCCATGGCATGTGGCTTCTGCTCACCTGTTCAGCTTCATGGCTTACCACTGCCCTCCTTTGTTTAGCCAACTCCAACAGCTGGAGAATATCACCGAAGTCCAAGTAACTTCTAAAGTGTCTTCTTGACCCTGCAGACAGAGTGACCTTCCTCAGGCTCTCATTTCAGTCCCTGCTCATTTGGATCCTAGCACTAATCACACTCTATTATAATTGAATACTCACGTCTCTGTGCCCAGTTACCCAAATATTACCTATATGTTTAGAATGGCCTTTGCTCTCAAGAAGCTTCAAGTCCTCAGAAACATCTAAATATATAAGAATAACTGGAAGCAAGGATAAAGGGTACATGAGAGATGCAAATCAAGTGAATCAACCTAAGTGTCCCTCAGTGGATGAATGGCTAAAGAAAATGTGGTATATTTGCACAATGGAAGTACTAGTCAGCCTTGAAAAGGGAGATCCTGTTATTTGCAACAACATGGATGAACCTTGAAGATGCTATGCTCAGTGAAATAAGCACAGAAGGACAAATGCTGCATGATCTCACTTATACATGAAAGCTAAAAAAGTTAAACTCACAGGAGCAGAGGGAGTTGGGGAGTGGGGGTGGGGAGGAATGAGTTGTTGGGCAAAGGGTACAAAGTTTCGATTAGACAGGTGCAGGTGCCATAACTTCTGGAGATCTGTTGTCCAGCATGATGATGGTAGTTAATAGTAATGTATACTTGAAAACTGCTCAGAGAGTAGATTTTAAGTGATCTTACCACAAAAAAAAGATGAGTATGTGAGATAATGAATATGTTAATTAGCTTGATTTAATTCCACTATGTTTACAGATGTCAAAACATCATGTTGTACCTCATCAATATATACAATTAAAAAAATATACTTTCAGAGGCAAGAAAAGGATGACATCTGCTGTGAGGAGATAATCACCTTTTCTTTCAAAACAGCTTTCCCTGTCCTATGGCAGGTGCTATGGGTGATACAAGATAAACCCAAGACACAGTTCTCATCTTATCTTTTTTGAGACACAGGGTCTTTCTCTGTCACAGTCCAGGCTGGAGTGCAGTGACACAGTCTTGGCTTATTGCAGCCTTGACCTCTGGGGCTGAAGTGATCCTCCTGCCTCAGCCTCCCAAGTAGCTGGGACTGCAGGCACATGCCATCCTGGCTAATACGTTTGATTTTTTGTAGTGGGGTGGTTCTCACTGTGTTGCTCAGTCTGGTCTCAAACTCTTGGGCTCAAGCTATCCTCCCACCTTGGCTTCCCAAAGTGCTGGGATTACAGGCATGAGCCACCATGCCTGGCCTAGTCCTTGTCTTTCAATATTACAGTATACTTACAGGTTTGGAATGTTTCCACCATTCCTTTATCTGTATGCTGATACTTCAACAGTATGTCTTACAAGTAACTTAAAAAACTTATTTGCTCTGTCAGACAGTATTTCTGAGTACTCAAGTCCTAGTTCTTCTCTGTTTGCTTCTGAGACCTGTTTTCTGCCTGATCTGTATCCCAGGAGGCCAACCCCTGTGCACCAGGGCTCCTATGCTAGCTGGCTTCTTGGCAGCTTCAGCCAGTGGGAGGCACCTGCAGGACAGAAGGCAGAAGGGCCAGGTGGGGATATTTTTCCCGTTCCTTCCCTTCTTTGGGTCTTGTAACTGCCTCGCTCCATGACAACAGCTCCTCCTGAGCAGCCCTTCATTAATAGCCTCTAGTCCTTCTGCGCCCTGGTAACATTTTGCCTCCTTGTCTCTTTAGCGTTGGGCTCTCGTTTGTTGTCTTAAGGCTGCTTGCACCGCTATATAGAGTCCCTTCATTAAAGCCCTTGTCATTTGTACTTTACAGGGCATGTTGTATAGCCTGCTAGACCCTGATTGATGTACTAAATACATGTAACTATAACTTAGTACAATGGTAATATTTGTAATTACTGAACTGATAAGGGAAAGCCCAACTAGACTGGTCACCTAGAGGTTCGAATCGTGTGCTATTCTTTTTTTATAAATCCAGTGCCTTACAGAAGTGCCTGGTCCATAGTAGGCTTTCAGAGGCTATTTATTGAAGTTAATGACATGAAGTGAGCCCAAGTTATTTGCATTGAGAGCAGTGTGCACTCCTGTTGAGATTCTGCTCTCCTACTGCTGTTAAAAAGCAGCTTTTCAGGATTTCTGTTCAAGCACAGTCAGGGTGTGACAGCTCATGCTGAGCAAGGCACTTCAGTACATGTCAGCTGTAATATTTAGTTAAATGTGAAGTCTGAGCCCTTTATGTTGTTTTTAAAGCGTCTGCTCCCCCATTTATCACAGATTTTTGGAACTGGTTTTCATCTTACTTATTTGTCCCTGTAATAATTGAATCTATTTTTCTACTAATATTATTTTTTTATTACAAAAGAATTACATCTGGTTGTCAAAAGTGCAAATATTATAAGAGAAGGACCTCTTACCCTCTCTGCATCCCCAGTTCCACTTCTCAAAGGTAACCACTAGTACCAATTTGTAGAATAGCTTTCCAGACCTTTTACTATACATAGGTTTTATACTTTTCTGTAGTTAAACTTAATTTTCTTTAATTCTTTGTTTTTCTAGTAGAGCTAATATATGTTTAGATTCTTTATCTAGAATTAATTTCCGCATAAGATATAAAGAGAATTATACTTTTTTAAAAAGTATAGTTAGTGATCCCATATATTTTAACAAATAGTCCATCTTTTCCCCCATTGATTTTAAATGCCATTATTGTATAATAACATTTTTTAGTTTATCCTGGATCTGTTTCTGGTCTTCATTCTGTAAGTGTGTGTATTTGTCCATTTTCATGCTGCTGATAAAGACATAGCGGAGACTGGGCAATTTACAAAAGAAAGAGGTTTAATGGACTTATAGTTCCACGTGTCTGGGGAGGCCTCACAATCATGGTGGAAGATGAAAGTCATGTCTACATGGTAGCAGGCAAGAGAAGAGAGCTTGTGCTGGGAAACCCCCATTTTTTTTTTTTTTTTTAATTTTTTATTGGATTTTAGGTTTTGGGGTACATGAGCAGAGCATGTAAGACAGTTGCATAGGAACACACATGGCAGTGTGCTTTTCTTTCCTTCTCCCCTTCACCCACATTTGGCATTTCTCCCCAGGCTATTCCTCCCCACCTCCCCCTCCCACTGGCCCTCCCCTTTTCCCCCCAATAGACCCCAGTGTTTAGTACTCCCCTTTCTGTGTCCATGTGTTCTCATTTTTCATCACCCACCTATGAGTGAGAATATGCGGTGGAAAACCCCCATTTTTAAAACCATCAGATCTCTTGTGATTTATTCATTGTCACACAACAGCACAGGAAAGACCTGTCCCCATGATTCAGTTACCTCCCACCCAGCCTCTCCCACAACACGTGGGAATTCAAGATGAGATTTGGGTGGGGACACAGCCAAATCATATCATTGTGTCTATGTGTATTTAATCCATTTTGCTGTTTGTGGGCATCTTATATCAATACCTGTTTAATATCAAGAAATTTCTATTTATAATTATATTTGGTTCTAATAATATTTGGAGTTATAATGAATATGATGATTTATTTTTTTGATTGTGGATGTCACTAAGAAGTTTTAAATGTGGAGGTTTAAGGTTGTATACTTTCTGCTTTTTTTGTATACTTGAAAGGCTATGTGTTCACTTGTTCTCACTCAGACATTTCTTGAGTTTCTCCAAGGGACTTGTCTCTGAGCTAAAAACCTAGAGATTACAATGATGAGTAAGGCACAGGGTAATTTTTATTCCCCCTATGATAGAAGTACCAGTTACTATGGGGTTCATTAGGGACTGACAAATGTTCTCAAACAATATTCAAGACCCCTTAGACAAAAATGGGGACCCTACACCAATATGACTTAGTGAATTTTTTGGTGGGGGGGAAATGTAACATTAAATGCTCTATTTTCCTCTGTACTTGATTATTTAAATAAATACTATATTGTTTTTGCAACCAACTTAGTTTAAAAATATTTAGAAGTTTCAGCCAGGTTCAATGGCTCATACCTGTAATCCCAGCACTTTGGGAGGCCAAGGCAGGTGGATCACAAGGTTACGTGTTTGAGATCAGCCTGGTCAACATGTGAAATGCTGTCTCTACTAAAAATACAAAAATCAGCCAGGTGTGGTGTCGGGTGCCTGTAATCCTAGTTACTCAGGAGGCTGAGGCAGGAGAATTGCTTGAACCCAGGAGGCAGAGGTTGTAGTGAGCCAAGATTGCACCACTGCACTCCAGCCTGGGTGACAGAGCAAGACCCTGTCTAAATAAGTAAGTAAGTAAGTGAATAAGTAAAATGTTTAGAAGTTTCTGTTGATCTATCTCAGTGCTCCTTTGGATAAGTATGGATCTCCACTGGTAATTTCTTGTGCTTATGTATATGAGTTTAATGGGTGAACTATGACGTCATCTTCAAACAGTATTTATAATTTATCATAGGAGTGGATTTGTCCAAGATAGAAAAACATCCAGATGCAGCAAACCTCCTTCTGAGATTGGATTTTGAAGCAGACATTAAGCAAATACTCCTGTTTCTTAAAGATGTGGGTATAGAGGATAACCAACTGGGAGCATTCCTGACAAAAAATTATGCAATTTTCTCTGAAGACCTTGAAAATATGAAGACCAGGTAGGACTTTTAAAAGGATTCTCATATAACCCAAGAAGTGGTTATGAAGGAAATCCATGTGGAAGTTATTCTTTAAGTTTCTGCTGTACAAGGATCTACTGAGATAATGAACATCAATGTTATTTTGTTGTTATACACATTCTTTGATCTAAATTAAGTCTTTACAACACTTCTTTTATTCAACTACCCATTATTATTATTTTATTATTTGAGACAGAGTCTCACCCTGTTGCCCAGGCTAGAGTGCAGTGGCGAAATCTTGGCTCACTGCAGTCTCTGCCTCCTGGGTTCAAGCGATTCTCCTGCCTCAGCCTCCCAAGTAGCTGGGTGACTACAGAGGTCCGCCATCATGCCCTGCTAATTTTTGTATTTTTAGTAGAGACAGGGTTTTGCTACGTTGGGCAGGCTGGTTGAATTCCTGACCTTAAGTGATCTGCCCATCTTGGCCTCCGAAAGTGCTGGTATGTTACAGGCATGAGCCACCTGAGCACATTATGACTTATGTTTTCAACTTATTACTGAGTCAGTAATTAACTCTTTCCCTTTAGAAACTGGAGTAAGTTTTTTTCTAAAACAAAAAAAAATTGATTAACAAATAGTTTACTTATCTGACAGTGCACCTAAAGATATGAAAGCCTGATCTTTTGTAGTTTTTGTCTGGCCAATTTTTGTTGGTAGAAATCTGACATTGTCTTGGCAAATTATTGTATAATTTGCTTAATCTTTTTCCATAAGTTGGCTATTTTGGTTGTTCCTTGTTTTCTTCTTTAAAGAGTACTTTTATAAATATCTCTGTACTTCATTCACCATTCAAAGAATTATTGAATTTATGAAAATAAATACAGTGAGATACAGATCTGTGAGATAAGAATCCTACCAGGCATTGTGAATACCACAGAGAACAAGGCAAAACCCCTGTCTTTAAGTTAACATTCTCAATTCATCATCACCCCCACTTCTTACCCGGGCCAGTCTGTTCTCCCAGATTTGCTGAATATTCTTTTGCCCAACTCAGAAATATTGGTATTAACTTGGCTTCTCTTTTTTTATCGTCTACAACTAGTAAATCATGAAAGCTCATCAGTTCTACCCTTTTTGTAGCTCAAATCAGTCATCACATTTCTCTGAATCTTTGACTGTTTTGCCTCCGTTCCCCATTGTAGCACACCGAGGTCACTGCAGCGGTCTCCTAATTGATCTGCCTCTAGTCTTGACCCTCCAGACTGTTCTCCACACTGATGTTGATTTTCACTACATTTCAGAGAGCTTTGCGGTTCCTTAAACCATCAGAGTCTATTGTCTTTTCTCTGTATTAGGAAAGAAAAGGAAACTAAAACTGCATTTATTAAATTGAACGAGTTGAGGCCTTCTATATGCAAGACATTGGGCTAAACTTTAGAAATCAAAGACACAGTTTTTCCCTTCATGGGAGTAATAGTCTGGTGTAATATAGATAGGCTATGACAATACAGAGGGGAGGGGAGATAGCCCTGTAAGAAACTCATCTGACATATCCAGCTCTAGTTTTCCTGGCTGTCACGAACACTGATTCTCCAGTCAAAAACCGGCTTGTTCGTTTTACTCAAGATTTATTCCAAGAAAGCATGAATACCAGGAGAGTAGGGATCATTTCATAGGCTGCACCACTATTGTAGCCCCTTTGTACATGGGAGGCACAGAGAGGTTAAATAATTTGCCCAAGATTACACACTGTTAGTGTAAGTAGCAGAGTAAGTGGTTTCAACCCCAGTTAAACTCCAGAGTTCTGACTATTGCATACTGTCTCTCTATGTTTAATTCTTTGAAGGAAACTTAAGCTTAATAGCTTAAGTTACTTGCTCAAGTCACACATGCTCCTAACAGGTAAGGATTATTCTCACATAGATAGCAGAGTCCAATGATTCCTAAACCTGGCTGGCTATCAAATTAAGCTGTGGAACGTTTTTAAAAATTACTTAGAAATTTTTAATACATCCACAGGTATTCAAAAGAGCATACAATAAAAAATACTGAATAGGCATGGGTATGAGAACCTTTATTTAAATGAATTTTGTTTCTGCTTCTGATATATGCAGCAGCCTTATTTCTATAATAGCACTGATTTCATGTACTTATTTTTTCAATAAAAAATTAAAATCCTCAGAGAATTTTCAAATGAATAATCTGCATTTTAATTATTTAAATATTCTTTTTTTGGTTGGGTGGGCCTTATATATTGATTTTTTTATTGGAAAAATCATTACAATGTGGACAATAGTTTTGATCCTTTTTAAATCAAATGCCGAATCTTGCTGCCAAAAAAACAAGTAATACCTCCTTTTCTCCTACTTTTCCCCGTCCCTTGGCCTCCCAAGACCTACCTCTGGATACAGCTACTGTTACCAGGATTTTTTGTTCAATCTTCTAGGAGTGTTCTACCCTGTAAAGCGTGTATCTGTGTATACACACATGAACATAAACAGGTAACAATTGGTAGCATTTAGACATACTATTTATCCCACTATCTTATCTTAACTATATCTTGGAGATTATTTTTTCTTGGTTCCTCCTATTCTTTTTAACTCTAGTACAGTCCAGGCTGCGGATCTCCCTAGTACCTTCTGATAAGCATGGGATGTGTTTCCAGTTCACTGTTAGAACAAGGCTGCAGTGACTTACCTTGTAGATACTTCCGAAAAAATCACACATATTGGTCTCTCTGTAGGACGTATTTCTAGAGGTGAAAATGCTAGGTCAAAGGGTATGTTCGTCTGTAACTTTTAATAGACATTGTCAAATTATCCTTCATATGGGTTGTTTTGCACTTTATACTCTCCCCAACAGTGTACAGAAGTGCCAGATTCCCTGTTATCCTCACAAGTACAGTGCACACTTTGCTTTCAGTTCATGGTATAGATAAAAAGAATATTTCATTTGCTGGTTTGGAGCATCAAATGTTGAAACATGGAAGGTTCTTTGGAGCGTCTTTTCATATGTCGCATTTCTGTCTACGTTTACTTTTCTGTAATATCCTTTGCTATTTTTTAATCAGGCTTTCTTTCTTCTTTTCTGGTAAATGTTCTTTTACACATTAAGAAAATTAGTTCTGTCTCTGAGACATGTTGCAGATATTTTTCCTAGATTGTCACTTGTCTTTGACTTCATTTATAGTAGGTTTTTATTTTTGCCATGCATTTAAAATTTTGTTACTTAAATGTATAAATATTTTCTTCCCATGGCTTCTAAGGAACTATTTTTAAAGGAGTAATAATTGTGATTATAAAGTAATATAAGTTTTGGTATATAGTATAAAAATGCCATACGCTTTAGGTGTAGGCAGGCCTTAATTCACATCTTAGTTTTGTCACTAATTAGGTGATGACCTCAGACAAGTTATTTAGCTTCCCTGAATCCATGGTTCATCAAATGTAATGTGAAAAATGAACCTGGTTCAAAAGTTTTTTTTGTTTTTCTGGTTGGAATTAAACAAGATAGTATCCTGATATATTTTAGACATGTAGTAAAACTGTCTTTTACTATGTTCTTAGATTTTATTTATTTATTTTTTTTTGAGACGGAGTTTCTCTCGTTACCCAGAATGTAGTGCAATGGCCCGATCTCGGCTCACCGCAACCTCCGCCTTCTGGGTTCAAGCAATTCTCCTGCCTCAGCCTCCCGAGTAGCTGGGACTACAGGCGCGCACCACCATGCCCAGCTAATTTTGTATTTGTAGTAGAGACAGGGTTTCACCTTGTTGACCAGGATGGTCTCAATCTCTTGACCTCATGATCCACCTGCCTTGGCCTCCCAAAGTGCTGGGATTATAGGCGTGAGCCACCGCGCCCGGCGTGTTCTTAGATTTTAAAAAATCAACCCTGTTATTCTATAATCAAACATTCTGTATTTTACATAGTTTGATTTTCAAAAACTTAGCAGGAAAATCTGTCAGTTAACAAAATACATATTGAAAGACTGTGATTATTTATTACAGTCTTTTTTATGTAAAAATTATGCTTGAAAAAAATTTATTTATGAATATACGTACTCAGGCCAGGCGCCATCATTCAATGCCTGTAATCCCAGCACTTTGGGAGGTCGAGGTAGGCTTATCATTTGAGGTCAGGAGTTTGAGACCAGGCTGGTCAACATGGTGAAAACCCATCTCCACTAAAAATAGAAAAATTAGCTGGGTCTAGTGATGCTTGCCTGTAATCCCAGCTACTTGGGAGGCTTAGGCAGGAGAATCACTTGAACCTTCGAGTTGGAGGTTGCATTGAGCTGAGATCATGCCATTGTACTCCAGCCTGGGCAATACAGTGAGACTCTGTCTGGAAAAAAAAAATGGAAAAGAAAAGAAATACTCAGTAAATATGCTAACCTAAAAAATGCTTCTCTCAATTATAACCATGCTTAAGGGTCTTTCTTTTTATACAAATTATTTTCTTAATTTGTGTTTTTTTCTGTTCTCATTAAAAACAAAAATCTTAAGCAGATGCCATTTCATTTTTTCTTACCAAGTAATAAACCAGATTAATTGAAAAGAGAATCTAAAGGTCAGTGCAAAAGCAATCACAGTTTTGCTATTGAAAGTAATGGCAGAATCTGCAATTATTTTTGCACCAACCTGATACCTATTCATGGATTTCATAATTAGTTTCTGTTTTCAAGTATAAATGGAAACCATTCAGAGGTGGGTGAATGCTTGTTTTGTTTTAACCATATTTGTGTCATTGTTACAGAATGTTTTTATTTAGTTAGTAATTTAGAAATGTGGGAGCCTTTTTAAAAATAGCTGTTACTTTGGAAAGCAGCATGAGACTCTGTCTCAAAAAAAAAAGAATGTAAATGTTTATCACATGCATGTATATTTATGTTTCTCTAGGGTGGCTTATCTGCATTCAAAAAATTTCAGTAAAGCAGATGTTGCACAGATGGTCAGAAAAGCACCATTTTTGCTGAACTTTTCAGTGGAAAGACTGGATAACAGATTGGGATTTTTTCAGAAAGAACTTCAACTTAGTGTGAAGAAGGTAAAGAAAAGGAGAGAATTTATTTATTTCCATGGCAGGTACATTTTAGTAGCTGGTAAATCTCATGTTCCTAACAGATGCCTGGCCCATGTGAATCCTATAAATTCCTGGTATTTTTTGTACAAAATGAATTATCCTGCTAATTTAAACATAAAACTACATCATTTTATAATACTTCATCAAGTTGGTTCCTTCAGTTTTTGTTTTCCTTTTTTTTCCCAAACGGTACTAACTTTATATATTCCTGGAGTTCCTATCATTTTTCTGATTGGATCATACACACACACACACACACACACACACACACACACACACATATGTATATATGATTGGGTTATATATATGACTCACTAGACCCATATATATATTTTACTTTATTTTATTTTTTGAGATGAGTGTTGCTCTGTTGTCCAGGCTGCAGTGCAGTGGCTCTATCTCAGCTCACTGCAATCTCCACCTCCTGGTTTTAAGCAATTCTCCTGCCTCAGCCTTCCAAAGTGCTGGGATTACAGGTGTGAGGCACGGTGCCCAGCCAGTTGGGTCATATTTTAAGTTTTAACTTTGTATCTTAGTAATGCCTTAATTTTCCAAACTAGTTAAATATGCACGTATAGTAACACTAGATTGTGTTGTTTGCAACCATAGACCAGAGATCTGGTAGTTCGTCTCCCAAGGCTGCTCACTGGAAGTCTGGAACCTGTGAAAGAAAATATGAAGGTAGGACTTTAGACTTTTGAGAAATCAGTTTCTTTAAGTGTTAAAATCCTCTGAGGAGAATAGATTTTGCGATTGTCATCTAAAGAAAACTAGACTTTAAAATAAGTTATTTCTAAAAAGAGAAATAGGCAGTTAACAAATGTCTAGCAAGCAGTTTGTTTCAGTTAATGTTTTCGCATGTTGACCAGGTGTTACGTGAGTAAATTACCTTGCAGACATTGACACCCGCCATCCTAAAGCAATAGATTAGGATATAAGTGGTGCCCTGAAACTGCTTCTGTTGCCAACATGGGAGTCTGACATCTTTGTTACCTGGGTAGTGTTACCAGTCTATGAAACTACTCCTGTTGCCCAGCATGACAGTCTGTGTATATCTTGGGGACTTTGGGAGGCTGGATCCAAAAGACTTCTATGAAGGGAGGAGCGGCCATATTGCTCTTCTTAGCACTTGTCCCAATTGCCAACTCTCATTCTGTCACAGAACATACCAGACACTCTTTACCATCCTTCCTCCATGAGAAAAAAATGAAGCCAAGGGCAGCTGACTAGTTAGCATAGAAAGCCATAGCAGTATTTGAAATTACTATGTAAGGGCTGTTTTCTGAAGTGAACAGTTCAGTTATTAAAGAAGTCTTTATTCAGCTCCTGCCCAAGCGCTATGCTGGGGAGACAACCCCTCCTTTCAAGGAGCTTACAATCTAATGGGAGATCAAATCCAGAGTGACAGGGACAGTGACTTTGTGGGGGCACACAGGACACTACGAAAGCAAGTAGAGGATTTGGCCCATGTTTGAGTGTTTAGTTCATCACCTCTGCCTGGAATGTTGACATGTCATTTTTCAGACAACATATATGTGAGTGCGCTTGGGAGCAAAAGCTTAAAAGGCATTTTGAAGATCCTGCTGCTGAAGGATCTGTTTGGTGTTGGGCCCATGCCACTGACCTGCCAGCCCTCCCATGTCACTCATTCTGTCTCTTAATTACGGTTGCCCCTTAGGTGGTCTTTATGATGATCACTGTGTAGCTCTTTCTCAGCTGAGGGGTTTGAAATTCTGGTGACCTCAGGGGCCGGAAGCTGTAATTCCTTGAAGGCACTGGTGTAGCTGTCTCCAATTTTTTTCTTTTTTAAGACAGAGTCTCACCCTTGCCAGGCTGGAGTGCAATGGTGCAATCTCAGCTCACTGCAACCTCCACCTCCCAGGTTTAAGTGATGTGTCAGCCTCCCAAGTAGCTGGGACTACGGGCATGTGCCACCATGCTCAGCTAATTTTTTTCGTATTTTTATTAGAGATGGGGTTTCACCATATTGGCCCAGCTGGTCTGGAACTCTTGACCTCATGATCTGCCCATCTTGACTTCCCAAAGTGCTGGGATTACAGGCATGAGCCACTGTGTCTGGCTATCTCCAAATTTTAAAATGTTATTTTAAGTTTTAAAAGAATCATGGCCAGGTGTGGTGGCTCATGCCTATAATCCTAGCACTTTGGGAGGCCAAGGCGGGCAGACCACTTGAAGTCAGGAGTTTTAGACCACTTGGCCTACATGGTGAAACCTCATCTCTACTAAAAATACAAAAATTAGCCAGGCATGGTTGTAGGTGCCTGTAATCCCAGGTACTTAGGAGGCTGAGGCAGGAGAATTGCTTGAATCCAAGAAACAGAAATTATAGTGAGTTGAGATCATGCCACTGCACTCCAGCCTGGACGACAATGCAAGAGTCTGTCTCAAGAAAAAAAAAGAATCATGGCCAAGCGTGGTGACTCATGCCTGTAAGCTCTTTGAGAGGCCAAGGCAGGTGGATAACTTGTGGTCAGGAGTTCAAGACCAGCCTGGCCAACATGGTGAAACCCTGGCTCTACTAAAGATAACAAAAACTGGCCTGGTGTGCTGGCATTTCTCTGTAGTCCCAGCTACTTGGGAGGCTAATTTTTTTCGTATTTTTATTAGAGATGGGGTTTCACCATATTGGCCCAGCTGGTCTGGAACTCTTGACCTCATGATCCGCCCATCTTGACTTCCCAAAGTGCTGGGATTACAGGCATGAGCCACCGTGTCTGGCTATCTGCACTCCAGCCTGGGCAACAGAGCGAGACTCCATCTCAAAAAAAAAGAATCAGTGCACCCTTAGCATGGTACCAAAATAAATATTTCTACTTAGGATTCATAGCAAATTTACTTTCTTTTAGGTTTATCATCTTGAACTTGGTTTTAAACATAACGAAATTCAACATATGATCACCAAAATCCCAAAAATGTTAACTGCAAATAAAAGGAAACTTACTGAGACGTTTGATTATGTGCACAATGTGATGAGCATTCCCCACCACATCATTGTCAAGTTCCCACAGGTAATGCCACTCACAGCTCTCTCTGTAAGCACTACTATTGCGCTTCATTCGGAACTGCCCTCCAGCTGCATAGTGCTGTGCACTGGGAAGAGTTTACAACTTGCAGGAAATGTACATCTCCTGAGGAGAAATCAGTGATTAATCTGTTTCCCTGGAGTTTCTACATACTCCTAGTTCTGATTGTTGAAATCAGGCAGAACAGATCGAATGTAGTCTCTCTCATGTTTTTCTCCATTTTACTTTGAAATAGATTTCCCTTAAAGTTCCTTTCACTGCTACATATACTTTTTAGTCACATTTTATTTAAATCCATGAATCAATAAGCCATACTGTAATGATCTCCTATCCCAATATAAAACGGTTTCAGTTTGCCATCATGCCAAAGCTGTAATTATATTTTCTAAGGTAATGAAACTTCCTTATTCTTTAGTGAGGGATAGTGTCTGCTGTTCACAAGATCATTAATCTTGAATATTGACTCTGTAAAAGCAGAAACTTTGTCTTACTTATATACTGCCAAATCCCCAGTGTCTAGAACTACACGTGGCACTAAGTAGGCATACAATATTTGTTGAACAAATGAATGATTGCATTTTCTCAAAGTAATCCTTTTTTTCTATTTCCCATATAAATCACCACTCAATATTTATTGGATAAATGAGAAAGTGAATTTTTATTTAAGTGATCCCTCTATTCCGTTCACTAGAACAGGTATGTTCCTGTTTTTGAAAGAAGATGGGTAAAAGAAATATAACCTTGGCTGGGCACAGTGGCTCACGCCTGTAATCCCAGCACTTTGGGAGGCAGAGGCAGGTGGATCACGAGGTCAGGATTTCAACACCAGCCTGGCTTGGTGAAACCCCGTCTTTACTAAAAATACAAAAATTAGCTGGGCATGGTGGTGGGCACCTATAATCCCAGCTACTCGGGAGGCTGAGGCAGAGGCAGATAACTGATTGAACCCGGGAGGTGGAGGTTGCAGTGAGCTGAGATTGCGCCATTGGACTCCAGCCTGGCAAGAGAGCCAGACTCTGTCTCTCAAAAAAAAAAGAAAGAAAGAAAGAAAGAAATATGACCTTAACACAACTCTCAGAACTAGATTGCATTTGGTCCAGTTCCTTCACATAGAGCTAGATTTTTTTTGCCCATTATACTTCACTAGGAATGGGCCCTTAATATAGAATTTTCCTATTTTACCAAATGTAAATACACTCATTATAAAAGTGATAGAAACCTACAGTTTTGTGAATTTAGCTCATGAAGTAATTGTGAAATAATCTTCAACAAAAAAGCAATGACAATTTGTTTTTCCCTGGGTTGGTGGGTAATTCAGTGACCACAGGTGATGGTAAGAATATCTGATACTGTCCCCTCCTAGCCCCGGTGGTCGTCATTTTCCCCAGCATATCCCTGAGCATCCATCAGTGCTAGATGCTGGGCACTAAGGATACAGAAGTCAAGCAGACGTGGTCTCTGTTCTTGTGGAAGTTACAATCAAGTGTGGAAGACAGGTTGAAAAATGGAATTGCTTTACATGATGGTAGAGAATCCTAACCAGAGCTCCTACATTGTGATTAATTTAATTTAGAAGTGGTAGAATTACAGAAGTAATAACAGCAATTGAGTACTCACTGTGTGCCAGCTCAATCTTTATTGCTTTATTTGTATTAACACATTTAATTCTCACAACAACTATATGAGGTAGATGCTATTATTATCCCTATTTTACACATAAAGAACTTAAGCTTAAAGAGATGTAAGTAATCTGTCCAAGGTTACCCAAGTAACGAGGTTGGGGCAGAGCCAGGATTAGAACTCCAGCAGTCAGGTTTAAAAACCCAAGCCATTTACTAGGATCTGCAAGAAGTGACATTTGAATTGTCTGCAGAAGAGTGAGTGGTATTTAAAAGATGGAGAGGAGCTTTCCAAGTAGAATAAAATAGAAGCTGACCAGATGCATCAAAATCACTTAAAAAACACAGATTTTAGACACCCCAAACCCTAGCTTCTGAGAAGTTGCGTTATAGAATTATGGCTTCCAAATTGGGATTCTCAGATTACCAGAGTCCAGGAGGAATCATCGGGAAAAACCCAGAAAAATAAAAAGCTTGTAAATGAAATAATACATTAATGGACAGTAAGGCTCTGAAGGGGCCGATACAGACTTTAAATTTTTGGCTGGTGTTTAAAACTCAGTGGCATGGAACTAATTTTCTCATGCAGATAATATTCCTGGTTGGCAGATTAATTTAGGATTAATTAAAAATGGGGAAAGAAGTATAACTTAATAACCATGATTAGTTGAGTCATTTCAAAGAAGACATGGTGGAAGGTAAAGGATAACTAACAAAAGCAGTTTTAGGGTAATGAACTTGAAGAAATCACTAAGCTAAGGAAAGAGGTTATATTTAGAAACCTTGGCTCTCCCCTCCTTTTGTGACTTTCTGAGAAGGCATAGCTGAAGTCCACCCTAGGATTATAGGGGACCAATAATTCTCAGGCTAGGGGTACTTTTCTTGTTTTAATTCCCAGAAATTTAATGTGTCATTAATGGGATGAAATTTTTGTGCCAGTGGCAAAGTGGCCCCTGGTGGCCAACAGCCCTCCCCCTGCACCACCACTCTAGTTTTTAGGAGTTTTTCTTTGAGGCAGATAAGACATATTTTCCCTAGTTACTCTCCCAGAGGTCAAATTCATTTCATTTTGATCCTAGTTAGGGGAAGCAGTGGGATTTAAAAAGAGAGGAGAGGTGTTACAGATTATGAAATCTTATATAATAAATTTTTCTTTTTTTTTCCTTTCACATATGCTAGAGCAATAAATACATTTTTTATATTAACATTGATCTCTGACGTTGGTTCTCAAACTTGGTAGATGTCAGAATCATCTAGAGGGCTTATTAAGACAGATTATTTCTGGGTCCTGCTCTCAAGGTTGCTGATTAAGTAGTTTTGTGGTGAGGCTTGAGGATTTGCTCTTACTTTTTTTGAGGAGTCTCTCTGTTGCCCAGGATGGAGTGCAGTGGCGTGATCTCAGCTCACTGCAACCTCTGTCTCCTAGGTTCAAGCAATTCTCCTGCCTCACTCTCCCAAGTAGCTGGGATTACAGGCATGCACCACCACATCCAGCTAATTTTTGTATTTTTAGTAGAGACGGGGTTTCACCATGTTGGCCAGCCTTGTCTCAAACTCCTGACCTCAGGTGATCTGCCTGACTTGGCCTCCCAAAGTGCTGGGACTACAGGCCTGATTCACCACACCTGGCTGAGGATTTGCCTTTTTAACACATTCTCCTCTGTCTCTGGAGCACTGAATCTTCTTTGCCCACAGTGTAGCCCTTAATTATTTTTTTATTGTTTTGTATGTTGATTTTGAATCCCTTTTTCTAGTTTCTTAACAGAAACTATAGGATTTAAATCTTAGGACATTTATCATACTTACTGAACATGTGGTCAGTACTTTGTATTGGTTAACCTATTAAAATTTTTGCCAAGTAAACTTTTTAATATTTCATCCTTCAGTGTACAGTGTTTTTTAAAAACTTTTTTCTTTTCTAGGTATTTAATACAAGATTGTTTAAAGTCAAGGAAAGACACTTGTTTCTTACCTACTTAGGAAGAGCACAGTATGATCCAGCAAAACCTAACTACATCTCTTTGGACAGATTAGTATCTATTCCTGATGAAATATTTTGTGAAGAGATTGCCAAAGCATCAGTACAAGACTTTGAACAATTCTTAAAAACACTTTAGATTTTTATGTATGTTAAAATGCAGTATTGTAACGTGAATATATATATGAATAAATAGAAATATTTTTAAATGCCTCAGGTCTCAACTGCTACTGGAAACCATTTGATACTGTAAACTTGGGTACATATATTGTGGTAGCTCTTTCTTCAAATTCCTAGTGACTTAATTCTTGTTTGACCTTTTCCTTCTTTCTTAGGAAACACAGCAAGCTCAGAAAAAGGGGGAGAGTTGGTTTACTATAAGTTGGTGCTTTGTCATTCTAGTGAAGATGAAAACAGTGGAAGATTTTTAAAGTGGTTGTGTTATTAAATGGCTTTATTTCCTTTGAAATGTTAGAGTTTCCTGAGCATACTGCATTAGTTATCTAATATCTACTGCTCAGATAATGCTACAAAACACATTTCATTTTGGATTATCTACATTTTTATCTTCTTGAACACAGATATTCACAGTTGGCTAAGAATCAGGAAAAGGAAAGGAGTTTAAAGATTAGGGGCAATGAGATACAGTGAAAGGCTTAACTAGCCTTTGACTTAAAGATTTGACAAGTAGGCCGGGAGCGGTGGTGGCTCACACCTGTAATCCCAGTACTTTGGGAGGCCAAGGTGGGTGGATCACAAGGTCAAGAGATCGAGACCATCCTGGTCAACATGGTGAAACCCCGTCTCTACTAAAAATACAAAAAAATTAGCTGGGCATGGTGGCGCGTGCCTGTAGTCCCAGCTACTCGGGAGGCTGAGGCAGGAGAATTGCTTGAACCCAGGAGGCGGAGGTTGCCATGAGCTGAGATCATGCCATTGCACTCCAGCCTGGGTAACAACAGCAAAACTGTCTAAAAAAAAAAAGATTTGACAGGTAAACAAAGATTTGTTTTCCATTTACCACATATGTTATCTAAGCAAGTGATTTCATCTTGGAGTCTTCGCTTTTTTATTTGTAAAATGAAGTGGGACTTCAAGTGTCTGGCTTATGAACACTAGATTGGGTAGACTGTTAACACTGGCGGCCCCCATGAACCACGGCTCGTATTTGCACTTTTGTATAGTTAGTTAGTCAGTCCTCTGCCATACGGACTCTGGGTCAATGTGATTTGGCCCACAGGACATTTGTCAAGCAGAGGCTTGATAAGAATTTGGATATCAGGGCTTGTCCTCTTGGAACATATTTGCTCTTGGCACTTTAAGCTACTGTGTAGTGAGGTCTGGTTATTCTGCTGGAGAAACTAGGTGGAGAGAAAGATCTGGCCAAACCCCAGCTTTTTCAGCCATGCCAACTGAGCATCAGCCATGCATGAAGAAGTTAACTGGGATGTCCCAGCCTTAGTAGGCACTACACTGAGCAGAACAACCCAGCTGAATTCAGAATTGGGAGAAAGTTGTTTTAAACCACTAATTTTGGGGGTAGTTTGTTGTGCACAGGGTTTTGTGGTGTGATGGGTGCTCTTTAAAAAAACCTCATGAAAAACTAAATTTGTAATTGGTCAGGGCCAGGTATCATGGCCTTCCTGTTAAATATTTTATTCATGCAACAGACATTTGAGTTCCTAGAATACAGTATGTGCTGTCATGGAATTCTCCAATGGATGAGATTAATAAACAGGAAACAACAAAAAATAAGGTAAGCTGGGGACACCATGGAACAATCTTGCCCTCTCTATGGCTCACAACTGCATTTTGCCTTTATGAATAACCCACTGAACCACCGTATTGGGCGGAATAGGCAAGTTTTGTTCATATAATGAACAATCCTAAAGCCTCAAATTACTAAAAACTACAAAAGTTTTTATCTCATGCATGTCTCTTAGGACCACAAAGGCTCTGCTCCACATCGTGTTTAATGATAGAGGTTGATGTATCCTGTCTCTGTCGTTTCTGGAGTGTTGCCAGTCTATGGAAAACAAAAGGAATGTGAAGAATTGCTCTTAAAAAGTTACCACATTTTTCTTGGCCAAAGTATCACATGGCCATGCCTAACTTGAAGAGGGCAGAGAAAGGCAATCTCTAATCCCGTGCTAGGAGGAAAGAAAACCAAAACTAGTTTTTGAATCAACATTAATGACTACCACCAAACAGTCTCTCTAAGAGACACTGAATTCCTTAGGAGCTGGATTTTGTAACAATTTGGGTTTTTTTATCTTTTGATATGTCTTCTCTTGCCACCTTCACCTGTAACCAACAAGCTAAAACTTAAAGGGTAAGGAGGAAGAAACAAGTTTATTGAGCTCCTATCCTCTGCAGGGCAGTTTGCCAATGTACAAATGTATTTCTTCACATCTTTCGGACTTCACTTTGGCTAGTGTAGGATAGAAGAGGTCATTCATCAGTTTTAGTGCTGCATACAGAACTGACTAATAGAAGAAACTGTGGCAGCATGAAGACAGAAGAAAAAGGGGAAAATCAATAGAATTTTAGAGCTGGAATGTGACCAAGGCCATTAAATCTAAGCTTTTGAACTTACAAGATTCTATTCTATATGGTCCCAACTCCGAGCTTAAAACTGAGGGGAAAAAAAGATATCACTGAGTAATGGTAGAAGTGCACTAGTAACTATAAGTCATCCTAGCTCCACCGAATTGTTTTTTGTCCCTAGATGTTTATGCCTAAGACTTTGCATGTTGGGGCTGAGATCTTAAAAGTCAGCAAATACTTCCATTTTGTCTTAAAATTGTGTGCAAATTCTGCAATACATCTTAGATTTAATCTTCAAAAAATCTCTTCTGCTGGTCATGGTGGCTCATGCCTGTAATCCAGCATTTTGGGAGGACAAGGTGGGTGGATCACTTGAGGTCAAGAGTTTGATACTCAGTTTGTTCAGCCTGGTCAACACGGTGAAACGCCATCTCTGCTAAAAATACAAGAATTAGTAGGCATGGTGGCATGTGCACCTGTAGTCCCAGCTGCTCAGGAGGCTGAGGCACAAATAGTTTGAACTCAGGAGACAGAGATTGCAGTGAGCCGAGATTGTGCCATTCAGCCTGACTGACAGAGGCTGAATAACAACAAAAAAAGAGGTGACAAAAACAAACTTCTTTGACCTAACCTTCCGCTAATATAGCTAGATGTAGATCTTCAGCTGGAGAAACCCAAGGCCTGAGAAGCTCGGTGTCTCTCCTGGATTAGTAGTGTAACATATGGCCCTAGAATTAAGTAGCCCCCAAATTTGTGTCTGGATTCTCAGACTCTGGAAGGAGAACCTGGACTCTTCTAGCTGTGTGCTCTTGGACAAGTTACTCAACCTTTCTGAGCCTCAGCTTTCTCCTCTCTACAATGAGATAATTACAGTACTTTCAGAATTAAGTGATAGTGTAGGATGTGAGAGATCACCTCCAACCCTCTTTCCCCTCTTCTCTTATGTGAGCTCTTTGGTTGGATCTAGGAACCAAATTGACACAAGGTAGATTAACAAGAGAAAAGCCTCCAAATTAGTTTTACATGTACACGGAGATCTTCACAAGAGAGTGAAATGGCCAATGCAAGATGCCTTTATACTTTTTAGAAGAGTATACTTTATATGGCAAATCTGAGAAGAAAGGGGATGTGGCTAGGGGCAGTAAATTTCTTGTGGAGTCATTAGGAGAAACGTGTGTGTGGTGGGGTGTCAACTCAGTGGAAGACAAGGGTTACTTCGGAAAGTATATTCAGGTCCAAAGCAGCCCCCAGTTTCCAGTCTCCGGTGATGGGTGATATTTTCTCCCCCTGGTAAGGGACGAGTACTCCAAAGGAGTACTGGAGGAAGCTTTATGGCTTGCTGCATGCAGGAAGAGATGGGTCATCAAACACTTAGTGAAACTACAATTTCTCCAACATTTTCAACTCGAAATAATCAATGTACCAATTCCATATATTTTGGATGGCACATTCATCAGTCCTTCAATAGAAAACTAAATAAGATGATGCCCTTGCTTCCTGCCTGGCACAAAGAGCTCAATTAATACCGCCCACGCTCTCATAGCTATGGACATTAAGTAACAGAACCTAGCCTTAAGCCTCGGTCTCCTAATTCCTGTCCTAGTGTTCTTCCCAACATACCGCAACCAATGCTTCTTAGAACAGAGCACGCCAAATGCCCCGCCCACTCTATTGGCCTCACCCTGGCGGAGATGTACGCCCGCAGGTGCTCACCGACAGCCGTCAGAACTGCGCCTGTGCGAGCGGCCTTCATCGATTCGCGACGCGACGTAACGCGCCTGCGCACTGCGCCCAGCCTGTCCTCTTTGACTTACCCAGAAGGCGACGCTTCGCTTTCTGGTCATAATGGCTGGCCGGCCGGCTGGTAAGTGATTGGCGGGGGGTGGGAGGGGGTCTTCCTTGGCGGGCATAGTCGCGCTACACCTTTTATTTTCGCAGCAGTTCGCTCCGTTTTCTCTCTTCTTTGTAAATGGCCAGGTTTGTCGCGGAAGGGAAAGTGGTGGCTTCAGTTCAGCCGAAAGTACTTGCCTCCCCATTCGTTTGCTGTCCCCAGGCCGGGCTTGCCTGTAGAGTTGGGATATTAACCCGCTGTTTGTGGAGGTGCCCGCGGTGGCTCTGACAGCCCTGGAGTTCCAGCTGCAGGTGTTCGGCATTCCTTCCCGTCGGCCTTAGAAAAGTTCAAGGGCACAAGGGGGTAACTAGTCGATGACTTTGAACCAGAATGAGCTCAGTGCTTTCTGTGACCTAATCGCTCTGTCGTGTGCATTGGCTGAATAAATTCTCCTGCCAGTGCGATGAGGGAGATATTAATTTCCTTTCTACGCTGATGAGATAACTGAGGCAACATAACCCAAGGAAGTAGAATTAGAAACTTCATTGCACCCCTCGCGCTTCTCAAATTGCGAATTAGAGGCTGTTGAGCAGGGGATACAAGCAACGCTTCAGGTTAACCTTGGATTATCTGGAACGTCAGCTTAATCAGTAGATTTGGAGAAATTTACTTATTGGAGGTTCAAATGCATTTATTGTGGAATAGAATGCAGATATTACTGGAATACTTAAAACAAAGTGAACCTTAAGTTGGGTTTTCCCTGGGTTTTTTGTTTTTGTTTTTGTTTTTGCTAATCTCTGCCCACTGGCGGTACAAATTAGAGCAGTTTTTAAAAAAATACTGATCTTTTCCTCCCCTTCTCCAGCACCTGTGAAGCTGTTAGGAAACAGCAAGTTGCCAGAAAAATCCGTTAACCTAATTGGCGTTGAGCTTTTTAGGGATGGGGGGAGACTTTTTAGTAATTATTTTATGAATTTGGCAGCTATTGTGGGAGTCTTACTAAATTCAAAACACTGCTTCTGTGCTGTGTTTGGGAACCATATAGACCAGATCTCAACTCCCATTAGCTAACTCTTCTGACCTTTGGTGGGATCACTTCTGTAAGCCTCCTTCCCCTTCTGTAATAACAGACATGTAAATAAATCAGCTAATGTTGGTAAAGCAAATAGGAAAGTGCTTGGCACACAGTAAGTGCTTAGTGAATATTAATTATTATCATAGTCACTGGTAGATGTTTAAAAATAATCTGTCTTCCAGCCAGGCGTGGTAGCTCACACCTGTAATCCCAGCACTTTGGGAGATCGAGGCAGGTGGATCACGAGGTCAGGAGTTCGAGACCAGCCTGGCCAGTCTGGTGAAACCCCATCTCTACTGAAAATACAAAAATTAGTTAGGCGTGGTGCGGGCACCGATAGTCTCAGCTACTCAGGAGGCTGAGGCTAGAGAATCGCTTGAACCTGGGAGGCGGAGCTTGAGTCAAGATCACTCCACTGCACTCCAGCCTGGGTGACAGAGTGAAACTCCATCTCAAAATAATAACAATAATAATAATCTGTCTTCCACAAGTATGTCTGTAGATTGTTGACTCATACTTACTTTTCTAGCAGCAGTTTTATACATGACTCTTAATTTCCAAGGAGATTTACTGAAGCCATGTAATCCGTAGTGCACTGAGTGTGCAGGCAAGGACAGTTGAGTGAGAGTTTGCTTTCCTTTTTGGTAAGGGGCTAGCCCTAGACAAAATTTTAAAAGAAAATTATACTTGTTCTACCTCCCCCTTTCTTTTTTTTTTTTTCTTTTTTTTTTAAATTTTTTATTGGATTATAGGTTTTGGGGTACATGAGCAGAGCATGCAAGACAGTTGCGTAGGTACACACATGGCAGTGTGCTTTCTTTTCTTCTCCCCTTCACCCACATTTGGCATTTCTCCCCAGCTACCTCCCCCTTTCTAAAATGTCTCTCCTAAAATGTCAGGTACTGTCATGCTGTCCTTGGACCCTGCTGGGTTACTTCATCAGGCTCATCCCTGCTCCCCAAAGAGATTTAAAATTATTTATTTCTCCTCATCCGTTTTCAGTATCCATTCCCTTGGGGAGAACTTAGCTGCTTAAGAGGAGGAAGATGGACTTCTTTTACTAATCCACATTAATGTTTAAATGACTAATGGTATCAAAATTCTCCCCAAAATACATAAATGTTTAGAGAGTGTGGCCAAGTGAAATAACTAATGTTGAGTAAAAATTTTAGAGGATGGGGGTCATTTAGGCCTGCCAGCCTCTGCTGAAATCTCAGTCTCTTTTCATACAACTCCAACTCCTTTGAAATGGAAAGCTTTACAATTATTTCCGGTGATCTATTTATGAAACTACAAATAATAGAAACATCCAAGTCCTATTCCTATCTCCCACCCCTTCAATTTTGAAGGTAATGGGGCTATAAGAGGGCACGTGATGTACCTGTAGATCTTTTGTACATTCAGTGTTTGAGTTTAACCTTTTCTTCCATGACTTGCCACCTAATTTTTTTTCCTGCAGCCACTTTTGTTCATAAGTAAAATAAGCATTTTTTTTATCAGCAGTGTATAGAGTGTAAACTTTTTTCTTTTAAATCAAATTCTTTTTTAATTAAATTCTTCCTATATAGAGTATATACATTTAAAAGGAAATTTCTATGTTTGTATTAGCAAGATAACTATGAGTACTGGTTGCTTCCCTATCAAAGTGTTCATATAGTTTAATTCTGGCAACTAACAGTGTGACAATGATCAGTTTCAGCATCAAGCAGGTTGCTGGAGATTATGCGAAAATGGTATTACAATGCTGCAGGATTCAATAAACTGGGTAAGCAGCTGTACTTTCTTTTCTGTTTTCTTTTTTTTCTTTTTCTGAGAGCATTGCTTTTACAAGTGTTACTGTGGTTCCAAAAAAATATTTCAGTTCTTATATATATCAGAAGATTTTAAAATTAAATCACATTGTATTATGTTAAATCCAGTTCCTGTTAAAAATTTTTTTGAGAGGAGAGGGATGAAAGCCTCTAAAATGTTTGACTTGTTAATGATTTAAGTAAGCAGCAAGACATTTTCCTTATAAACCTCCCCTCCCAACTCTTCCACTTAAAATTTTAAGTTATATAAACATTGAAAGTAGAGATTTTTCGAATTTTAAAATTTTCTCACATCCATGCAATCATATGATTCCTAAACTTTTATTAGAACTTTATAATTTGCCATGAACTTCATCTTTTATTATTGAAGCCTCTGGAAAGTGTAAGCAAAAGTTGCAGGTTCCTTAGTATACTATCATTTTAAGATTCTTTAATACCTTGAGCTCAGATTTAAACTGTAAGAAGTAGAGATGTGGTTTATTAATGTGTGTTTAAGAGCAAAGTAAACGTTTAAAATATTTTTTAAATGGTTTAGATAAAATGTGAATTTTGTGGCATTGGATTTTAAGAGGCTCATATATTGTTTCCATAGTCTAGTTCAAGAAATAACCAGTTATGTCAAGTATTAACCCATTACTTTTAACGGCTACCGCAATTACTTTTGCACCAACCTAATATTGTATGAAGTACATTGAATTTCCATTGAACCTAGTGATTTGAATTCAATAGGTCACCAAAAGTTGTAAGTTATAAGTCATAAAGATATTTTACTAATTTAAAAAAACGTGATATTTGAGATGCATGTGCAATCTAACTTTTGTCATCTATCATAGGGTTACTGCGAGATGACACAATATATGAGGATGAAGATGTAAAGGAAGCCATAAGAAGGCTTCCTGAGAACCTTTATAATGACAGGATGTTTCGCATTAAGAGGGCACTGGACCTGTCCATGAAGCATCAGATCCTGCCTAAAGAGCAGTGGACCAAATACGAAGAGGTAGAATAGCTTTTATCTACTTGACAATGTTGGTCATTACGGATGGAGTTTTAGAAACAAGGGAAACATGTTCATTTGCGTAGTATTAGAATTCTGTGAGTCATGTCAAATAAGTATCCTATCAACAGGCTGGTGAGGTTAATGGAGTAAGTGTTATCTCCATTTTAGAAGAAAACCACATTGAGTCTTATAGGTGAAATGATTCTTCTGAAATCACTAAGCAAGTCTCTAATATAGAGAGCCAGCACTAAAATCCAGGTCTGTTGCCTCCCAGGACATTGTTGTTCTACCTCTGCACTCTGTTTCCTACTTAGATGAAAAGATCAGCCCATTGAGGTGCCCTCTAGATCCCATAAAGAGCTTCTGTGAAGCAAACCCTTACCCCTTGAACTGCGTTGAAACGAGGCAAAGGCCTGTAGACACACATTTCTTTTTCTTCCCGAAAAGACTTCCCTCTCATAACCTAGCAAAGCAGCTTACCACAGTATCACCACAGATTTGACATTTTAAAAAGCAGACAGTTCTTAGCTTGAGAATATATTTTCTAAAGTTGGAAATTAAAAAGTAATATTTTTTTCTTGTTGTTGTTATCTAAGACCTGTTTGAGTGTTTGGGATATATCAGGATGGTAACATAGCATATTTTATTCATTCTTTAGGAAAATTACTACCTTGAACCATATCTGAAAGAGGTTATTCGGGAAAGAAAAGAAAGAGAAGAATGGGAAAAGAAGTAATCGTAGTTGAAGTCTATGGATGCAGCTGTTATGAAGATGGTTAAACTTGAAACAAACAATTTTAAGAATTGTTTGGTCTGCAGATGTTTTACTTTAAATAAATGTCTATTGTAATCGCTGGAGTTTTTAAATTCTAAACCTTCTACTGAATAACTACTGAATCCATTAGTTATTCAAAATTTTTTCCAAACTTGGAAGATATTTTTAGTCATGTTTAACTGCTTCCTGGAGCTCAGAGGCCACTTTATCAGTTTTCCTCACTGGTTGGATATCCTATCAGTTTATGGAAGGATGTAACTTGTGTAAGTTACATCCTTATGGAAGTTACTGAATAAAAGAAGGGGGTATGCACCCCCTAGTTTGCCAGGATTGAGAAGCAGCCTCTTCACTGCTATCCAAATAGATTTGATTTTGCATCCTATCATTTATAAAGAAATTACATATGCACCCCAACACAGGCATACTTACGTGATATATACACTCCTGTGCTAACATGTAGACTAGAAAACAAAAAGTAGATGTTAGAAAAATAGAAGTACAAAGACAAATCTTACTTGTCCCCATATCCTAGAGACTTTTCGACTTTGGAAATGATTGTTATAAAGAATAAGGGTTGCATACTAATCAGTTAAATGTTTTAAGATTATAGGATAATTTTTAAAAATATAAATTAGAGCCATTGGCTGGGTGTGGTGGTTCACGCCTGTAATTACAGCACTTTGGGAGGCCAAGGCAGGTGGATCACCTGAGGTCAGGAGTTCAAAACCAGCCTGCCCAGCATAGTGAAACCCAGTCTCTACTAAAAACACAAAAATTAGCCAGGTGTCGTGGCAGATGCCTGTAATCCCAGCTACTTGGGAGGCTGAGGCAGGAGAATTGCTTGACTCTAGGAGTCAGAGGTTGCAATGAGCTGAGATTACGCCACTGCACTCCAGCCTGAGTGACAAAGTAAGACTATCTCAAATTGAAAAAAAAAAAAAAACAATTAGAATTACTTAATGATGTCATCATTTCCACTCCTAAATTCTGAAATGCTTTCTTTGGTGGAGGTGAGTGTGGAGCCAGAGCTAGTAGAGAGGGAACAGCAGGGCCTGCAGCCTCCCTGGTGCTCCACTACAAGCCACTGCTGTGTGTGGCAGGAATGCCTTACCTCAAATAACAAAACAGTATGAAAAACAAATTTGTCTTACATTTAAAATTTGTAAAGCAATGAGACCTGTATCATAAAGAGCGTCTTTAAATTTTTGCTAAAATATTAGCCTCTTAAGTTCCCTAGGAGCCCTCACCTTTTTTTTTTCTATTCAGATTATTTTTTTAAACATATCCTGAAATCACGTCAGTTTTGTCTAGTTCAAGACAACTAGATCACTTGATTATGGTTTTGCTCAGATCACATTGTGACAAGGTTTTAGTGTAGTCCTATTTGGCAGAAGAGGCCAAGAAGATGGACTGTCTAGAACCCCCTTTAAAAGCATTTGTCTATTCAGAAAGTTGTCTTGAGTAGATCTCTCCAAAGGCTCTTTTAATTGTGATTTAAGATCACTTTTGCAGGACTCTGGTCTATTGGTTGAGACATCTACTGTGCACAATTACAAGGAGAGTAGAACTGAGGCATTTCAAAGAGCATTATAAAGGTGTGTAGGGAGATGGGTGGATGGAGGGAGGCTGGGCTCTGACACTAGAAACCATGGCTATGAATGTTGTTAATGTTGAAAGCAAGCCTAAGGGCACTGCTGAAGGACGGGGGAACAAATAGAACTGACCAAGACAGATATAACAGGAACTCCCAGGCTATCCACCTGTTCAAGGTAGAAAGTGTGGTATTACCCAGGGCAACCTCTGATTTTCTGAGAGTCTTTCCTAAAGCCAAAGTGTATGCGTATTCTACGTTACCAGATTACTTCATTCTTCTAAATGAGAACAAGTATGCAAAAGTTCTTTGAACACTGTATCAATGTTTTCGTGTTCATTATAAATTATGGTTATCATCCTGCTTGTTACGAAGACTAAGAAAGTAGAGCTAGTATTTGGCTCACATAGGTGAATGGGAGAGAATTTGTGAATTCATCGGTAAAGTCCTTTCATTTGAAAGAGAGGGACTTTCTATTATCAAAAGCTGTCCTGTTTGAAAATTTACCAGTAGAGTGTCTGAAACACACAGGCTTGTCATCCTGTAGAGAATGGTAGAGTGATTCAGAGCTAATTCTGGGTTAGACTGCACAGGTCTGAATCTATTTGCTCACTGTGTAGCTTTAGGAATACAATTTAACATCTCTCTGCTTCAGTTTCTTTGGCCCTGAGATAGAGCTAATGATACAAACCTACTTTACATAGTTGTGAAAATTAACTGACTATATGTTAAGCACTAACAGTTTCTGGCACACATTATGCATGATGTAAATTATGTGACGAGAAGGGAGAAAAAAATAACTCGGGAAAATGCTGAATATCATCAAAGTCTAATAGCTAACCAGTAGCTAAAGTCTAAGGTCCTCTCTTTTTCTTCTATGTGGCACACTTGTTGCTGGTCCATCTACTCCCCTTGGATGTCTCCTTGAATGAAGTACCTGCTGGAGATGAGAAGAGTGGAATGAGCATGACAGGTTTTATTAGGATGTAGCTAAGACTTGAGTTATCTCCCTGTTTTGCATTTTGGATTGGTGACGTTTTTAAACTGCCAACTTTTTGAATCCTGCTCATTTGCTTTGTACAGTTTAAAAGATGTGATATCTTTTATTGTTTAAGGTTTGAGATTGGTTTTGAATATATGGTTTTCCTACATCTTGAAGAAGGATATGTTTGTTTACTCTGAAGTGGTCTATGTTCTGTTTTTCCATTTTACGATACTTTGCAAAAAAACAGATGGCTGGCGTGTGTTCACTGTTGTAGTGCACTACCTAGTATCACCTAGTATCAGCCTTCCTGTTGTAAAGGTGTAGGAAGCAGCATAAGGGATGTTGAGGCTTCAGACCCCCAATTGCCAGCTTTGGTCCTAGTTCCAGATTGCATGGAAATATTTGGTAACATTCCTGCGCTGAGTTATTGTGGTCTAAATATTTACGTGATGCTCTACAAGTGGTACCAAAATGTTAGTGATGGAATCTTCACTAACAGCACCTTTTCTTGTTTTTAAATTTTAGAATTCTAATAAATCCAAAGTGTAGATTTTTGTAATGATTTCATTTAGCTATTTACTTTAAGGATTCCCTTTTAAAGCATTAATTAACTGCACTAATTTTGACTTACGAAAAGATTCAGCAATAATAAAAACTGGGCCAAAGCCCAAAGCAATAATCCTTCCAAATTCACAAACAGGATTGAGTTTTAAAAATATGGGAGTTTCAAAAATATGGGGATGGATTTAAATAATTTAAAAATAATAACATATGGGCATCCTGAGTTTTAAAGTAAGTCTTTCGAAAATAACCAAAGTACTTGGAATTAAAAAGTTAGGTGAACATAAAAATTGTCGTAACCAAATCCTTGACAGCTTGATGGATGAAGAGCAGATGGGATTACACTGTATGGGAAGAGGCATGGATTTTAGGAAGGGCAGCAGCCTCAGAGAGGGATAGTTAGAAGGTGAACAAGACACATTGCTCTTTGGAAAACAAGGAAAGTCCCTTTATGAGAACAAGGCATGGCATTCTGCCACAAGGGGGCGATGCACTGTAACTTTACAACACACTTAGGGTACATCACACCAGCACTGGAAGATTTCTCCATTCTGCACTCCACCAACTCCCTCCCCTCTTTCATTTTTCAGGATGACAACACTTTAGAGGTTTACGGCCATCGGGAGAATTTACTACTAAGCTATATACTGATGTAATGAAATCTAATATATGTTGTGCAATGAATTATGAGATGTTATTTAGTTTCAGTATTTTATTACTTCAATCAGTTATGACCATATTTCCTTTTATATGATTGCTCATTCTTTAAACATACCAGATGACTGTATAAGGAACACCTAATAAAGTCTGTAGATGTTAAAATATTTTAAGTGTTTTAATTTATATGCCATAATTTGTTTAAATTCTGGTTATACTGGTGTTCATATTAAAAGCCATAACATGTTAGAATCTGAGATCTCAGATTGGATAGTGCCTCTGAGTTATATTTTGCTAAGAAATTTTATCATGCTAGCAATTGAGCAGGGAAGAACTGAATTGTTACAAGGTGGTTAATTTTTAGCATAGATGTCAGAAAGCCTGTTACTATTCCAGAGGCTTATGATAAACTATTTAAATTGTCATTCTGGATTCTGATTGTATCTCCTGCAGGGAAAGAGTGGATTATTTATTGAACTTTTTATTTTAATACATGTGCCTATTTTTGCCTAAATGTAAAAATGTAATTTTAAAATAAACCCTTAGAAACTTCTGGTAACATTATCCAGTTGAAGCATTGTTCTGTTAGTATTCTAAATATTTTAAGAAAATTTTATACATATCTATGACAATTGTATTCACAAGCCAAACCAAAAAAAAGGATAATTATTTGTTTTACAAAGGAGTCAGCTTACAGTTTCTCTCTTATGCATACATTTAAAATGTGGTTTGCCACTAAACTGGAAACATTGATCTGAGGCCAATGATTTAGGCAAGTCATTGAAGATTGGCTTCCTCAGCTATAAAGTGAAAGGCTTTCACTAAAAACTCTTTAAGACTTATTTCGGTACCAAAACATTCTGAGTCTGTGATTCAACTTATGCATGTTATTGTTGGGATGAACTAATACTGATGGAACACTAGCTTTGTGCGGGGCACTGTTCATATGTTGTCTCTTTTACTCCTCCCTGCAACCTCTGGCATGGCTACTATTATGCCCATTGTATGGAAGAAGAAATCGGGCTTTGAAATTCCATTTTATGTTTGTTCATTGTATAGTTTTGCAGGTTTTTAAAAATAATTGGTGTTATGAGTTTATGTTGCAGGCTAGGTCGAAGCTAGGTAGAAGACAGCAGCCCCATCACTGTTGAAATTTGGGGCTAGATAATTCTTTGTAATGGGGGCTTCCTCTGTACATTGTAGGATATTTAGCAGCATCTCTGGCTTCTACACAGCAGACACCAGTAGCACCTCCTGCCTCCAATTGTAACAATCAAAAATGTTACCAGACATTGTCTGAAAATGTCCCCTGGGAAAGCAGAATTGTCCCCAGCTAAAAACCACCAGTGTAGGAAATACAGAGAAAAAGCAAGATAGTAGAGACAGGTATGTAATCAGATATATAAATATGTAACCACATAGGTGCATACTGTGTGAATTATCCATAAAAAGTATTTACTGGGTGCTACGGAAACATGGAGAAGGTAAACTAATTCAACCTGGATGGGGATCAGGGCCTCTGATAATGTGGCTGATTCCCAAAGAGTAAGCAAAGTAAGCCAAGCCAAGAAGATGGCGAAGGGCTTTCCAAGCAGAAGAAAGTGAGCAGGAAATGCTCAGAGGCCTGGAAGTGCAGGATGTATGTCTAGGGAAGGACAGGCAGTTTTGTACTGATGGAGTGGCAAATGTCACCTGGAGAGACATGGGAGATGAAACTTGAAAGGTGTATGCCATATTGAGATGCCTGGACTGCATCCTGTGAGCTGCAGAGGGTTTGGATAGATTCTGGGAATTGAAAATGTTGGGGCAAAGGGGATGAATATTTGAAGTTTTTCAATACTGGACTTCCAATTTGCTTTTCAAAAGTTTGTAATAATTTATACTCATCTAAGCAATCACGAGGGTCCCTTCCGTTGCATTCCTGCCTGCACTGAGTGCTCTCATTAGAAACAATCTCTGTGAATTTGGTTGGAGAGTTTCTTGTTTAAACTTGCGTTTCTTGGATTGAGTAGTTAGACCTTTTTCCATATGCTATTATCAAGTCGTTATTTCTTTTTCATCAATCTTATTCACATCCTTCGCCTATGGGTCTATTTTTAATTTTCACAGCCTTTTCCTTATTTTTTTATTTTCCTCTTAGCTCCCCCTTTCCCCTGCCCAAACTTGGGTCAGTTCTTATCTATCTGTATGAGACCTTTATATATTTATATAGCATTCCTTTTACTGAAATTTGCTGAAATAATATTTTTATTTTATTGTTTGAATTTTATTTGAGGTTTTTTTGGATGCCTTTTCAACTTTGTTCATAGGTGGGTTTTGTCAAACGGAAATTTCTGATTTTTATGTAGTACAAACTCTTAGTCCTCCCCTCTGTGGTTCTGCCTCTGAGGTCATGCTTTGAGAAGTCCTCTCTTTACTCCAAGGTTTCATAAATATCCAGCAAGATCATCCAGTACTTTTAGGTATAAGAAACAAAACCATAAATCTTCAATCCCTCTGGAATTTAGGTATATGGTGTGAGCAGAGTATATTTTTGAGAGATACTAGGAGGTCCAGTTGGCCAGGCTTGATATCAATTAGATGTGTAGGAGGTGGATGTCGGGAAGGACAAGAGAGAGAGGTCTGGAGGGGCGCCACCAAGAGGGGTCTGTTAAGGGCGATGCAGCTTGGTTATCAGCCCCTTCTGTGGGCTTGTCATTCTGTGAGATATTGGCTGTGCTGGGTATTCTGAGTCTACTCTTGTCCATTCTGGGTTCAGCTCTGTACCCCAGGAGAGATATATTGATGTAAAGACTGCACAAATAGACACTTTTGCCTTCTGCCTTCTGGCTTGGGCTTGGCCAGCCAGTTGCGGGAGGGTGCCACCTGTAAGAGAGGGCAGATGAGAGAGACAGGGATATTTATTCCCCAGCCCATGTTCCTCTGCAGAAAGCTACAGCTCCTGTCAGGTAGCCCCTCTCAAGGGTCCTACAGCTCTTCCTTCCATCCCTCCCCACAGTGCTATCCCTATCAAAGTTGGTTCTCCATGACCTTGCCTGCTTTTGTTAATGGTCCCTTCACTGGACATTCTTTGGTTGTCTGATTGGGTGTGCCACGCTTTCCTGTCAGGACCCTGACTCACACAGAACTGGCCCGCCCTTGAGAATGGCTGAGTTGCCCCATGAGAGCACCAAGTACTGCCACTTAGAACTGGTTTGTGGTCTGTTCCTGGAAAATCAAAGCCTGCTTCTTTGAGATTAGCTAACTCATGCCCCAGAGTTCGATTCCAGGAGACCACACTTTTCCTGTTGAAGGGAACGGCCTTCCAAAGCCTGGCTTCTACCACCCCCACCTGTCTGCCTCTGCTCATGATAGATCTGCTTCCAATCAGAGACTTACTCTTCTACACAATTTAATGCAGGTAAAGGCTAGTGTGAAAAAGATGCCATATGATAGAAAACAGAAGGTTTGTCCATCCTGAAAACATTGTGTTCCCTTTCCTCCTGTTTAACTCCCTCTTCCCCAAATTCATTCTGCAAAATTCTACCTCTAACCTTTGTTCCTTCTGTTCTCAATCCCCTGCAATGCCACTTGCAGTCCTCACTATGCGCTCTGTTTGTCTAAATTTTACCTTTACTTTAAGACAAAAATTAAATTCTGCCTACTGGGAGAAGCTCTTTGTCATCCCCAAGTACTTGAAATTTCTATTTTCTTTGACTTTGTAAAGCATTTACAGCTTCAACCAATCATTATTACTTAGTAATAATGAATACTATTTACCTAGTGTTCACTGTGTGCCATTTCAGCTTTCATTTATTACTTGAAAATTTTTCCAAGATGAGTACAATTATCCTCTTTTCATAGAGGCTCAGAGATGTTAGGTAATGGGTATGTGCATTTCAAGTGAGCAAATGGAAATTTAAATTCGGTCTTCCTTGAAATTGCTATGTTGTCTTTTCTTTTTTATTTAGGGTGTACAGCATGGTGTTTTGATATACATATACATAGTAAAATGATTACTACAGGCAAGCAAATTAAAATATCCATTGCCACATGTAGCTACTTTGTATGTGTGTGTGTGTGTGTGTGTGTGTGTGTGTGTCTGGTGAGCACCTAAAATCTACACTTTTAGCAAATTTTCAGTTTACAATGAAATTAACTATAGTCACCATGCTGAACATGAGATCTCTAGACTTGTTCACCTTATATAACTGCAAGTTCATATCCTTTGACCTATTTCTCCTGATTTCCTGATCCTCCCCACTCGAGTAACCACCATTCTTCTCTGCTTCTATGTATTTGATGTTTAGATTGCACAAATAAAAAGATCATGCAATATTTCTCTTTCTGTGTCTGGCTTATTTCACTTAGCATAATGTCTTCCAGGTCATCCATGTTGTCACAAATGGCAGTATCTTATTTTTTAAGACTAAATAACATACCATTGTGTGTGTGTGTGTGTGTGTGTGTGTGTGTGTGACAATTTTTTCATTCATTCATCTGTTGGCAAACACTTGGGTTGTTTCTATAGTTTTACTATGGTGAATAATGCTGCATTGAACGTGTGGGCACAGATATCTTCTGAGATGGTGGTTTCATTGTTTGGAGGAACATATTCAGAACTGGGGTTGCTGGATTGTGTGGTAGTCCTACTTCTAATTTTTTGAGGAACGTCCATACTGTTTTGCATAATGGCTGCACGAATCTACATTCCCACCAACAGTGCACAAGGATTGTCTTTTCTCTATTCCGCCACCAGCACTTGTTATCTCCTGTCTTTTTTGTACTAGTTATCCTCATAGGTGTAAGAGGATATTTCATTATGGTTTTCATTTGCATTTCTCTAATGATTTGTGATATTGAGAACCTTTTCACATATCTCTTGGCCATTTTCATGTCTTCTTTGGGAGGATGTCTATTCAGGTCCTTTGCCCATGTTTTAATCAGGTTATTTTATTTTTTCTTTTGTCTTTTCAACAATGGTGTCCCACAGTTTATTTTTACAAATTATTGCATTTTGTACTCATCGTTTGTTTACATGTTTCTTTCTTTTTTTTTTTTTTTTTGAGACGGAGTTTCGCTCTTGTTACCCAGGCTGGAGTGCAATGGCACGATCTCGGCTCACCGCAACCTCCACCTCCTGGGTTCAGGCAATTCTCCTGCCTCAGCCTCCTGAGTGGCTGGGATCATAGGCATGCGCCACCATGCCCAGCTATTTTTGGTATTTTTAGTAGAGACGGGGTTTCACCATGTTGACCAGGATGGTCTTGATCTCTTGACCTCGTGATCCACCCACCTCAGCCTCCCAAAGTGCTGGGATTACAGGCTTGAGCCACTGCACCCACCCCTAAACTTGACTCCTTAAATGAAATATTTAGTTGTGAAAGTAGAGTGATCATGCTGTCTCTGATGAGATGACATTTGAACATTGGGGAGGAGCCATCACAGCAAGCCCTGGTTCTTTAGGTGAGTTGTGCAGAGAATCACCTGGGAATCTTAAAACAAATAAACCCCAAATAACCTGATGCCTGGGCCCTGCCCCCAGAATTTCAATATTAATTGGTTTGGAAAACAGCCTGGGATGCAGATGGTCTTGATGTGTAATTGAGGCTGATAAACACTGATCTAGAAAAGAACATTCTTGGCAAAGAGGACAGTAAGTGCAAAGGCCTGTGGTAGGAATGAACTGCGGGTGGCTGAGGAGGAGTCAACAGAGAGAGCCACTGTGCAGAATCCAAACAGAAAAGGGAAAGTGCCAACCCTCGGGTCAGAAAGGTAGGCACAGCTACCCCATGGAGGGCATTTTAGACCAGAAGAAGGTGTTTAAATTTTATTCAAATGCCATTGCAGGCCCTGGAGGGTTTTTAACAGTGAAATATGATAATAAGGCAAGTAGTATGTATAAACGACCTCATTCTTTTTAAGAAATGCATACAACTCTGGATTATGGATGTACCACAATTTATTCAACTACTTTCCTGTTGATTGACATTTGGGTTGCTTCCAGTCGAATGTTATTACAAACAGAACTGCAGTGAATGTCCTTGTGCACTTGTGCTTTTGAATTTTGGTAGGATAGAGTCCACAGGCTTAAAACATTTAGACAGGAAACATGGTTGGTAGGGAGGGGAGAAAATCATTTAAGGCTCCCTGTCATGCAAAGGAGAGAGATCTCTTAAGCTCAAGTGTCTCAAATGCGTGTTCTACATCAGCCTGGATAAAGCTAGGTTTAGCAGACCATCAAGCTTTTGCAACCAGCCACTGGAATGTCCGACAATAACATTGAAGTGTGAGAAACACAGACACACCCAGCATTACTGAAACGGATGTTTAATTTCTCCTTAGGTTTTAATACTATCACATGTTGATTACATTTACTGTGCTTTCAGTTCTGTCCAAGTGATTTAGCTAACATATTGTAGGTTTAGTCAGCTTTTTACAGTTCTATCATAAATCAGAACAGGATTTTCCTTTTAGATAAGTATATACTTTTTTTATAATTTCCATTGTCTAAAGAAAAGGAGCCTACTATGAATGTTTATCTATTCAAAAGTTTTTTCTTAAGCCACTTCCACATTTTTTACACATTTATATACAAATAAGTTTTAATTTGTTCATGCAACTATTATTTATTTATACACTGTGCTAGGTGCTGGCGTGGAAAGATGAACCACATTCAGTCCTTGTTCTTGCTCAGTACAGTCTGGAGGGGGAGATAGCCCAGTAAGCAGACAATCACAACTTATGGCGAGAGAGGCTTTTTCACGAAGAAGGAGGTGGCATGGGAACATAGAGGATGGGTACCCAGCCAACACTGGAGATAGAGATGGATGACATTCGGTTGATAATAAGCAACTGAAATGGACTGGGGTTTAATTAAGCAGGAATTTGTATTGAGAGAACATCATGGAATCAGTGAGAAGGTGTGTTCGTTTCCTGCTGCTGCTGTAACAAATGAACAGACTTAGTAGCTTAAAGCCATGTAAATTTATTATCTTATAGCTTCAGAGGTCACAAGTCCAATATGAGTTTTAGGCAGATAAAATCAAAGAGTTACATGGCTTCTCTGGGGAAGAATCAGTTCCTTGACTCTCCAAGCTTCTGGAGGCTTCCAGCATTCCCTGGCTCACAGCCATATCACTCCAATCTCTACTTTCACTGATACATGACTTTCACCTAACTGTGACCCTCTTGCCTCCCTCTTATAAAAGCTCCTAGAATTACATTGGCCGACTTGGATAATTTAGGATAATCTCTCCATCTCAAGGTCCTTAACTACATCACATTTGTGGAGTCCCTTTTTCCATGTAGGTTACATACTCTTAGGTTCCAGGGAGGAGGACAGGAATATCTTTGGCGAGGTCGTTATTCAGACAGAAGGCCAGAGAGAAAAATGCAAGAGAGGGATGGATGGCCTTGAGCACATAGCCAAGGTCCTGCCCAGGACCTGAAGTGTTGTACTAGCCACTGCAGCTGCTGGCCCCTGCTGCTGCCCTGAGTCATTTCTCAGCTATCTCTGTGCCCGTGTGATTCCTGCAAGACAAAACTCTTGAGTTGGAACATATAGTTGGTGAAGCCTGATTCAGGCATACTGGGCCAGCTTTCAGGAGAAGGCATATGGTTTCTGATGCTCTGGTAACACAACAGAGGGGTTTACCTTCCACCAGGACTCACACTATGAAGGGTTCCTTCCCTCCACCCAGCAGGCAGCATGTTCAGATGCTGGGGTTCTGATGTGGACACATCTAACACCCCACGGGAAGGAATGGATAGTCAGGGGGTCCTCCTAGAGGAGGACACGCCTGGGCTGGGACTAATGAAGGGTTTTAGAGTAACTCAGGTGAGTTCTTTTTTCTTTCTTCAGGTAACTCATTTAAGGACACTTGGGCCCCTTATCAGGTTGTCATTTTCGAAAAATGTTTTGCTAATACAAGAGATCTGAAGAGAAATCAAAGCTACACAATACATTTAAATAGCATATAAACAGGCTGCTCACAGTGGCTGAGGTTATAGGCAGTGGCTCATGCCTATAACCTCAGGACTTTGGGAGGCTGAGATGGGCAGATCACCTGAGGTCAGGAGTTCGAGACCAGCCTAGCCAACATGGTAAAACCCAGTCTCTACTAAAGATAGAAAAATGAGCTGGGTGTGGTGGCGGGCGCCTATAGTCCCAACAACTTGAGAGGCTGAGGAAGGAGAATCGCTTGAGCCCAGGAGGCAGGAATTGCAGTGAGCTGAGATCTTGTCACTGCACTCCAATCTGGGCCACAGAGTGAGATTCCACTTGGAAAAAAAAAAAAGAGCACATAAGCAAAAAAACAGACTCACTCACATTTTAATACATTCTGGGTCAGTGTGCAGACTGAGATGATCTTTCTCCAAAGCAATTTGGCAGCAGATGCTGAGTCTTTAAAAAGACATGCCATTTAACCCAATAAGTAATTTTACATCTCAAAATGTAAAATGTGTATACAAAAATGCCGAGATTTAGGTACAAGGATGTTTATGACAGAATTATTTATAGTAGCAAACATAGCTAAAGTTACTGTTCAAGCATGGAAGGATGGTGGTGGAATATTATTCACCCTGCAAAAGTGATATTCTCAACGGGTACTTAGGATATGGACAAATGTGTATGCATTCTCCTTAACTGAATAAAAAACCAGTTTCAAAACAAAACATATAATATCAATATTATAAAACCCACATATGGGTTTGGAAAAAAAAGGCTAAACAGTAATTTTCCATAAATTTTTAGAGGTTTCTGCCACAGATCTTTTGAAGTCTCTCCAGATTCAAACTCCATAGACTAGATCTCTGGTTACTGAAATTAGAAATGGTGCTCAACTTTTTATGTGTGCTTTTTCACATTTTCCAAATTTTCAATGAATTGTTTTTATAATCAGAATGTGTTCTTTTTTAAAATTAATGGTTCTGGAAAAAATAATTTGTGGTATAAGGAGAAAATCGAGCAGAAAAAATATATATATGGTAGAATTTTTTTCTTAATTAGGAGTGTTTGCATTAGAACCACTCCAGGTGGTTCTAATGTAAGACACACATCCAAGCCCTACCCTAGAAATGCTGATTCAGTATGTGTGTTAGTCCATTTTCACGCTGCTGATAAAGACTTACTTGAGACTGGGAAATTTACAAAAGAAAGAGATTTATTGGGCTTACACTTTGACATGGCTGGGAGGCCTCACAGTTATGGTGGAAAATGAAAGGCATGTCTCATATGGCCACAGATAAGAGAAGGGAGCTTGTGCAGGGAGATACCTGCTTTTTAAAACCATCAGATCTCAGGAGACTTACTATCACGAGAACAGCACAGGAAAGATCCCATGATTCAATTACCTCCCACTGGGTCCCTCCAACAGCATGTAGGAATTCAAAATGAGATTTGGGTGGGAACACAGCCGAACCATATCAGTATGCAAACAAACACAAAAACCATGAGAATCATCTGAATGCCTCTGGCCAAGGATTACCAACATAGTATATTTCCAAACATGTACATGTTTCCCATATTTAAAATCAGACTCCAAACCTTTCTCTACTGGAAAGCCCCATTTCTCTTCAGTTTTTCATAACTAAAATATGTGATCATTCCCCCTTTTTTTTGCTTTTCATTTCTCCACCTCCTTAATTCTTAGTAGCATGTATCTTGCTGGAAAGCACTATTCTAACTTATATATTAGAACTCTATCATTCTTTAATATGCATTCCAATATTCTAACTTATATATTGGAACTCTCTCATACTTTAATATGAATTGTTATTATGTATAAAATATTTTGGATTGAATCTGTTGCAGATCACTCACAAATAAATTTGCAAGCATTGGGGGCTTTGCCACCGTTTAAATGATTTTAAATACTTAACTATCAAAAAGTGGCTTTTATTGTCCCAGTTTGGAAGATTTGGGAGCAGTTTGTTTACAGCAAAAAGGATAAATCCTAAATTGCCCTCCAAGGCAAGGCTCAGATCTTAATGCTTTTTATTAGGAAATTGAAAGACTCAGTAACTTGGTGATCAAAACTTGGTATAAGCCGGGTGCAGTGGCTCACGCCTGTAATCCCAGCACTTTGGGAGGCTGAGCTGGGAGGATCACCTGAGGTCAGGAGTTCGAGACCAGCCTGACCAATATGGTGAAACCTCATCTTTAAACACACACACACACACACACACACACACACACTTGGTATAAAAGCAACACATTAGGTGTCTTTCATCAGTGGGAGAGCTTCCTAGTGGAAAGCAGTTGAGAAAGCAAAGAACATGCTAAACCATTTGCTGCAACTCACTTCGGGGGTTAGAGAGCACCTTGTGTCTCTTACTCAAATATTTACAGCACCAGGTGATCACGAATGGGTGGGCCAAAAGAAGGAACAGTCACTTCAGGGCTGGTCATTGGTTTGTTTTTCTTTTTTCTGCCTACATTGCTTTTCTTTTCAATCAACATTGAAATTTTGATACAAGATTTTGTTAGCTAGCTAACTTGAATATTTAGTCCTAAATATGTTGCTCAGCTGACTGACCCATATTTTAAGCCTTTAACTGTTGAGACTGTTATCTGAAGAGCAGGAGAAAGTAAGAAAAACTGAGTTGCCAATGAACAACTGTTTCAAATTATAACTTGGTTGACTTAAAAAGCAAAATATCAACATTAGACCTTAACACTTCAACTTGGAACTCGGCTTTGGGGCTTGATTGAATTTATAATCTCAATTTCACAGCTCGATTGTTCTAGGAGAAAAGGCTCTGTGGACTTTGGTTCAGAGATGTAAGATTGGGATTTGGGAGTAGAGGGGCTGGTGAAGGCAGTTGTTTAAATATCCAAAGAAATTCTTTCATTTGACAAACAAGTTTGTGTTTGAAGTTTAGGCATTTTGCCTGAGTTAAGCAGAAACAGAAATATTTTTACATTTCTTTCTGATAGTTTTAGAAAATCTTTACATGAATCTTAACCTGAAAGTATTTTTACTCTGGAATCTTTACTTTCTTCACCTATGAAAATGCTAGCAGTGATTACAAATCGGAGCCATCTCTGCTGTGAGTTGACAGAGGTAGCTCAGTCTTACCATTATCCAGAGACACTTTGTGAAGTTAGGACCCACTGGACATTTCAGGAGAAAGATACAGACAAACCCTGATATGTGAAGAAATGGAATTGTCTGAGTAACTGAATTAAATAATCCTGGCTAAGTACTTCTGTATTTCAGGCAATGAAACATTGGGGATACAATTGTGAATAAAGTAAATTTATTTACTGTCTATCCTTGCGACACAGTGACAATAAATTAGCCTTTGAGAACAAAGTGTGGGAGAGTAGAATTAATTAGACATTCTGGCTGTGTGAAGGTTGAGTAGAGGTGCTTAGCAGTGAGGATGAGGACTCTCTGGACTTGGTCCAGGACTGTGGAGTTTCTGTGTGTGTGTGTGTGTGTGCGCGCGTGCGTGTGCATGCGTGTGAGTTCACTATTTTTTGGGTGCTGGTGAAAAGCCTCATTAGAATGGTGTCTGCTATGAACTGAATGTTTTTGTCCTGCCCCAAACCCCTAAATGCATATGCTGAGGCCCCTAATTCCCAATATAATGGCATTTGGACTTTAGGTCTTTGGTAGGGAATTAGGTCATGCACCCTTATGATGGGATTAGTGCCTGATAAGAAGAGACACAAGAAAGCTTGCATCCTCTGTATCTACTGTTTGGCATGTGACTTATGAAAAGGTGGCTATCTACAAACCAGGAAGAATGTGCTCACTAGACACCACATCCGTTGGCACCTTCATTTGGCACTTAGCCTCCAGAACAATGAGAAATAATCATTTGTTGTTTAAGCAGCCCAGCATGTGGTATTCTGTTATAGCAGCCTGACCTGACTAATACAGCATCTAATAGGCCTTTTTTGGCTGTGTTATGATTATCAGGCTGGTAATTTTCTAGTCCTCAAACTGGATTCAAGCCAAATACCTTTGGTGGGTCACTGGATGGATACACCCATATTATGTCCAAGATTTGTGCCTCAATTTCATCCAAGTTTGAGGATACTATGCATTTTCCTTCTCTTTCATCAGAGTGAGCACCCATCCATGCCAATGCCATGTTAACGCACTTTTTAGGCCTCTCTGATTGGTTGGTAGGCAGGCATGCTGGCAGCTAGGGACCCTGTGGCTGGATCAGTGCAGTGAGACCTGTATTCTTGGTAGGACCTGGTCCAAGGTGCCAATGCAGCTGCTGTTCTCTCTGTATGTGGTTCTCTCCGCTCTTGCAAGCAGCCTTCACTTGCTGCCCTCTAACCATGGGAATGGAGGTAGGCATGTTCCCTAGGCCACTTGGCTGTTAGTCTCATACCTTTACTTAGAGAACCATCTGAGTCTGGGGTTGGGGGGTAGTTAAGGGACTCTGACTTCATGCTGTCTGGGTTCAAATCCCAGCTCTGCTGTTTACAAGCTGTGTGACCTTAGACTGGTTGCTTAATTCTCTGTGCCTCTGTTCTTTCATCTATAAAAATGAGGATGATGATAATATTACTTATTTCCTAAGATTATTATTATTATTATTGAGATAGAGTCTTGCTCTGTCGCCCAGCCTGGAGTGCAGTGGTGCGATGTCGGCTCACTGCAACCTCCACCTCCTGGGTTCAAGTAATTCTCCTGCCTCAGCCTCCTGAATAGCTGGGACCACAGGCACCTGCCACCATGCCCATCTAATTTTTGAATTTTTAGTAGAGACGGTGTTTCACCATGCTCGCCAGTCTGGTCTCGAGCTCTCTACCTCAAGTGATTCTCCTACCTTGGCCTCCCAAAGTGCTGGGATTACAGGCATGAGCCACTGCACCTGGCCTATTTCCTAAGATTATTGTGATGAGGTAGATAAGTGAGCACAGCAGTGCATGGCACTTAGTAAGCACTTGACGTGTTGCTTATTATGGTTTAACAGGTTGTAACATGCAACTAAACCCTGACCTTCATATGCCCAGTACTGAAACAGGCTCCTCTTTACGTTTAGACTTCTTTGTTTCTACATGAAGTGACGATGGATGGAATAGAAAAGGCAGTTATTTTACCAATTTGGAGAAGAGCAACCACAAGGAAATGTGACCTGGAGGGCAATGCTAGGAATGTGGGTCAGGGTCCCAAGAAGTCGGTATCAACTGTTCCAGACCAATCAGCTAGTCTGATGAATGAAAAAGCCCCTGCTCCTTCCCTTTTCCCCTCAAAGTCTTGACCTTTTGGGAGCGTGACGACCTACGAGTAGCTGAGAGTGAGAGGAACAGGGGCAAGAGGCTGTTTTGTTGCTTATTAATAATTAGAGAACAGATTTCGGGGTATGCATGGATTGCACGTGTTCATTCTATCCTAACATTCACTCTGCCTTCTCCACCTACCTAGCCACTGGCACTGAACGGAACCATTAACAAAGGTTTACTTGTGTGTTGGATTTTTAATGGGGAAAGTCCTAGATTCATACATTTGTAAAGAAAATATTATCTGGCCCATATCTTTGCCTCCCGTTGTCAACAGAAGATCAGTGGCATCCAAAGTTTCTCCACCACAGAAAGCTGAGCTTCTCAGCTCTAGCTTTCTGTGTAAGGTGAGACTGACCTCAGAGTTTTGTATTTATCATTGGATTTTGCCAAACAAACCAGCTTGACGAAAAACATGGAATTGAGAACGTCTTCATAGGGCCAAAACCTGAACAGTAACAAGAACAGAAACTTAGAAACTTGGCGTTTGGATCCCCATTTGTTTCTGAAATACTTTTCTTGTCCCCTCCCGCTCTTCCCCCGGAGTGTTTAAACACTTGAATAAAGATTTCATTCAAAGGGAACTGATTGGCTCTCCCACAAGTGGGGTGGAAGATGCGTCATTGAGCGTCAGCAGAAGGCAGGAAGGTGGTATTGCTGGCACTATTTATGTCAGGAGATCGACTTTCTCTTTTGGCTGGTGTTTTGTTATTAGAATTTGTTTAAAACTGGAATCCTTAGAGTCTTTTTCTGAATAGCACCATCAGCATCTTTCTCAGCAGCAAAGATGTTTCTTTCTGTACCTCAGATATGGCCTTAAAAAACCAGACCATGTCAGTTGGCTTGTTTTGGTCTTCGGACAATGGGATTTTCAGACTTTCTGAAGTCTTAGAAACTTCATCAGAAAAGAGGAAGCTTGATTAAGAGAAATATTTCAACAATATAAGGCAAATGTTAATAAAGTGCAAAGTACAGTTCCTTGTAGATAACATTCTGTGTTAAAGGGGATCTTATAAAAGATACCAATAAAATATTAGGGTGTTAAGAATGGAGGTTTAGGGATTGTAATAAAATTCATTTCAACCTAACAAAACTTTATTGCAATTATATTGTTATGCTCTTCCCTAGAAAATGGTGACTGAACCATGTCAAGTGCAGAAAGGTAAAAAAGAATTGTAGGGATGATAGAGAGAGAGGAAACAGTTTTGACTTTGGAGTTGTAAATTTTAGAAGATGGTGAAATGGTGATGTCTTTAATTGAAAAACAAGGAATAGGTCTGGGGACAGAAACTGTGGTTCTATATTGGACGTATTGATTTTAACTCCCTGCATGACATCCCTCATACAACCATAAACTCCATGAAAACACCAAGACTTCTCATGCATTTTTTTATTTGGAGTACTTACTATCCAATAGATGTCTGATAAATGGCTAAATTAATGAATTAATGGCTCCATGTGGAAATGGCTACCATGCAGGCAGGAAAGTAAATCTGGTGTTCCAGGGAAGACCTGAATCATTAATTTGGGAAAATCCACAAATAAATGATCAGTGAATCTCTGGGAGTAGATACATTAAAGAGTGAGTGTTGAGTGAGACGAGAAGGGTACTCAAAACAGATTTGGGGTTTTGCTTATGTTTCACTAGTGTCAACTCCCAGGAAACCCCTATGTCTTCCATACTACCAGGGCCCCTGTTGGCCTATCATAATTGCCAGAATGGTTTGAGTAAAAGTCTGAGGATTAGAGATAAATGAGAAGCCTATGATCCCTCACACAAACTATGTCCCTTGGGAGGTACGTTACAATGGAAAAAGCAAGCCTCAGAGGAATTATGCCACTCATAGCAAAAAAAGACATTCATCCAAGCCTTTTCTTGTAAGTTTGGTGAAGTCCTAGATACCCAGAAATACTTTGCAGGACATATTCTCTTGAGGCAGATGTACTAGCAATGCAGTCAGCTTCTCTTCTAGGCTAATGGATAAATCCTGCTTGAAGTAGAGACACACAGGACCAAATGGAGCCCTAAGCCTATGGGGCCATGTGGTCTCAAATCAAGACCCAACATTGCAAAGGCCCTTTGGGAAGAATGAGCTTCGTCTACATAAAGCACAGCAAGAAGGCCAGTGAGTGTGGAGAGGAGAGAACAAGGATAACAGGAGCAGGAGATGAGGCCAGAGAGGTGAAGGGGATAGACTACATAAGGCCCTATAATGGGTTGAATGATGGCTGCCCAAAAATATGTTTGTGTCTAAATCCCAAGAACCTGTGAATGTTTTCTTACATGGCAAAAATATGATTAAGTTTAGCATCTTCGGATGTAGAGCTTGTTCTAGATTATCTAGGTGGCCCTAAGGTAATCACATGTATAGTTATAAGTCAGACACAAAAAAGAGCAGGCAGTCAGAAGACAGAACAGAGAGAGATGTGGCCACAAGCCAAGGAGTGCCATCCAATGCTAGGAGCTGGAAATGACAAGGAACATACTTTCTCTGAGAGCTCTCAGAGGGAGTGTGGGCCTATGCACACCTTGAATCCAGACTTCTCACATCTAGAACTATGAGAGAGTAAATTTCTGTTGTTTAACTCTCTAAGGTTGTGGTAATTTGGTACAGAGACCTTAGGAAAGTAATACCAGCCCTTGACTTACCTTCTCAGGAGAGTCTTGAGCAGTGAAACAGTATAATCATGATTGAACTTCCATTTATTTTTTTTAAGTACTTTGCAGACTATATAGCAGCACAAGGGCAGAGACAGGGGCACCAGTTAGGGACAATTTTAAGAGTGCAAGGGGAAAATGATGGTGGCTTGGACCAGCAGGGCAGCAGAGAAGGTGGTGAGAATGGGTTGAATTCTGGGTGTATTTTCAGGTAAATCTGAGAGAATCTTTGAAAGTCTTTTGTGCAATGTGAGAGAAAGGAAGAATCAAGAATGACTTCAGGATTTTTGGCCTGAGCCACTAGAAGAATAGAGTTGACATTGCTGAGATAGGGCTGATTGCAGCAGGGGCTTGTGTGGGTGTACACAGGCGAGCGCCAGCTAAGGGGCTCAGGAACATGGTATGTCTGAGGTGCCTCTAAGCCCTCCAGATGGAGATGCTAGCTGCTGCAGATGGGTGGGTTGCAGAGTCCATGTGAGAGGGTCTAGATGGAGATGTACGATGAGAAGTCAATGGCACACAGGTTGTATTTAAAGCTGAAACAACTTAGCTCTTAAATAAGTTTTAGTCTTATTTTATTTTTTTGGGTTTTAATTGACAGGACCCCCACACTGCAATGGGGGCAGTGATTATTGAGCCAAAGGAGCACAAACCTCTGCCTCTGGGTATCTGTTTTCACAATGGTTGATTCCTAATGTGTCCTTAGTTGACTGGGAGTGTGTGGACCACAACCACCAGGCTGATGACGTCATCTGGCAATGGCACTGACTTCAGACTTACTAAAATGCAAAATATTTAAAAATCAGTAATTTTATAAATTAGTCCAGGCTTCACTCTTCTTGCAAAATATCCACGACTCTCCAAATAGGCCTTCGTGAAAGACAGTTTGAAGATGAGCTCTGTCTGGTTCTTGGTGTTTCACCCAGAAGGGCACATCCCCAAAGGCACACTTCTAAGAAATGGAAGTCTTTCCTTGAGACCTCAGGAATGGAGTATATTTGCAAATTCTTCCATTAAAAAAAAAAAGAGATAAATTTACAACTGCTTAAGTTTAAGTTAAAAGAGCTGTGAGAGCAAATTAATTAATTTTTCTGAGAAAGATGTGGCCCATTTGAAAGCAATAACGACATTAGCCTCACCATTGCTGTGCTTGATACAGCATTTTATATTCACAGTTGGTTTCATTGACTGTCATGTTTATCATCATAATCACTTCCATCCTACTTTCTCTTGAAAGGAACCTGAAAATATGATTTACCTTGGGGAAAAATAAATTTTAAAATCAGGGAAAGTAAAATAGATTACTTAGAAAAGAAATTTTCTATATTTTCTACTTTGATTTACTTCATTCCTTAGAGGACTTTGTGTGGGTCAAATATCCAATTTTTAAAATGTAGCTAGGCTCTGTGGAGAGGGAACAAGCTGGAAGAATCATAGGCATTGATGTGAAAACTGGCTTCATATCACACGCATGTCCCCAACTATCTGTGTGCCCTTGGACAAGTTGCACCAGATTTGTGGCACTGAGTCTCCTTCCTTCTTTAGTGGGGGCAATAGCATCTACTTTGTAAAGTTATGAGGATACAATAAGGCATTATCCTGAAGGTACATAGCAGAGCACCCATCACATAGTAAAGGTCAGTTAATTCTCTGCACACATCTCTAATTTGCAGCATAAATAAATCAATAAGCTCCTGTCTTATCCTAGGCACTCATATTAGATGCTAGCCATTGAAGGATGGGTGAGACATCATCCTGGCTCTTGAGCTCTCAGAGTCCCTTAGGAAATTCACTCATTCATTCAATAGATATGCGTTAAGTGCTTATGATGTTTTAAGAGAACACACTACTTATTACTCTTACTACCCTCTTATTACTGTTCTGAAAGAGAATTGATGAAGTCCCTGTTCTCAAGGAGCTTTCCCTTCACTGTAAGTGAAGGACAAATACAAAAGAAATATCAAGTAGGGAGGGCCAGTGCTCTAAAAAGGGTAGGGGTCTAGAGAGTGATGGTGGGAGTTGGCACTAGGTGGATAGGGTGTTTGGGGACAGCCTTTCTGAGGAGGTGGTTTTTAAGAGGGAAATGAGGGGGTGAGTTCGCAGAGTGCAAAGCCCTGAGGTGGCAATCTGCATGACTGAGAAGCGAATGGAAGGCCAATGTGGCTGGAGCAGGAAAAGCAGGGAGGGGAATGCAAATCAAAACCACAGTGCACAATGGCCTCAACAGGTGAAAGATAACAAATGTTGGTGAGAATGTGGAGGAAAAGGAACCCTTTACATTGTTGGCGGGAATGTAAATTAGTACAGCCATTATGGAAAAAAGTATGGAGGTTTCTCAAAAAATTAAAAATCGAGCTACCATATGATCCAGCAGCCTCACTTCTGGGTATTTATTCAAAAGATATAAAATCAGTATATTGAAGAGGTATTTGCATTCCCATGTTCATTGCAGCACTATTCACAATAGCCAAGATAAGAATCAAAGTGTCCACTAATGAATGAATGGATAAAGAAAACACGGTATATTTATACAATGGAAGATTATTCAGCCTCAAAAGAGAAGGAAAGTCTGTCATTTTCGACAACATAAATGGAACTGGGGAACATCATGCTAAGTGAAATAAGACAGGCACAGAAAGATTAATACTATATGATCTACTTGTGTGTGGAATCTAAAACAATGAAACCCCTAGAAGCAAAGAGTAGAATGGTGATTACAGAGGCTAGGGGGTAGTGAGAATGAGTAGTTGATGGTCAAAACATACAAAATCTCAAACAGGAGGAATAGATGCACATATATTAATATTTATGTATATAAGTATATATATGTAAAGAGAAGGGAGGGAGTTCTATTGGACAGTGTAGTGAATATAGTTAATAAGAGTATTGTACATTTCAAAATTGCTAAGAGAGTAAATTTCAAATGTTCTTACCACAAAAAATGTTAAGTATTTGAAGTGATGGGTATGTTCACGTTCACTAGCTTTAATTATTCCACATCATATGCATAAATCACACCATTTTGTGCCCCATACATTTAAACAAATATAAATCATTAATTTAAAATTTAAAAAACGAAAAGCAAGGGTACAGTAAAGAAGGTAAAGTTGGAGAGATTACCAGGGCTCTGTAGTTGGAGAGATTACCAGGGTTTTCTGGTGATACAAATGTGGTGCTTTGGAAATGCAGAGGAGGGTTTTGTTACTACTGCTTGAACATGAGAAATAGTATGCAGTTTGGTGTAAGGGAAGGCATCTCAGAAAGGTGGAAATGGAGCTGAGCCATTCAGCACACACTCAGACACTGCTAAATGCTGGAGTGCAGAGACAATCAGATAAGGTACATACAATCTATTGAGTTTATGAAACAAAATACTTGTCCCGATAAACTGGAGTGCAATGGAGCCCCACTGAAGTAAAGGTCAGAGGCTTGTGGTGTGTATAGGGCAGGGGGTTGCCTACTGAGTATTTTACATTTGCTGAAATTAATTCAAAGATATGCTTTCTTTAACCTGTCCATCTCTCCCTCTGTTGCAAGAGTGTGGGTGGGGGTAGCTATTGGCAGCTTGCTTTTCTGTGTTTCAGTTGTGTTCCCTGATGATTTTGGCCTCCATTTGGTCTGGAGGCCCCTGTGCACCTTGAGGATGATCAGAAAATGTAGAAAGATACTAGACATGACTGGATGTTCTTTTGCACTGAGCTATCCTGTCGATATGGGAGATAAGAGAGAGAAACTGTTAGATGGGCTTATCAAGAAAGCTGTGAGAGGCAGTAGGCATGGATAGCTTTCAGTGAATCAGGCAGATCAGGCCTGATTTCCAGTTCCATCCTAAGGCAGCTGACAGTGGGTCAGTTACTAAATCTTACTGGGCTTTCTATTGCTCATCTGTAAACTGGGCTAACATTGATAATAATATCAATGTCACCATGTTGTGAAGGCAAAGTGAGCATAAGCACCATGCCCAACACATACTCAATTTTCAATAAAGACTTTTAAAAAATAACACATCTCATTAAAAAGATAGAAGTGGTCTCAGTTCAGATTGAAAAGTTTAAACTGTTTGAACTTGATATGGTGAACCTGTAGGAGCTAGCCAAGTGCTTGGAGCAGTCAAGCAATGGGATCAGATGCCACAGTGAGTAGCACTGAAGATATAAACCTGAGAGGGGAGAAAGTGGTGTAAGAAAATGTAGGCAGCAGACGTAGGTTTCTGTTTCACGACACTTGGTGGGAAAGAGAAGGAAAGACTTGCAGATTGCTTGAGGGGAATTTTTAGGATAAGTTTTCAGGAAGGCTGTGAATCTAGGTTGCTGTAGCTGATGTGATGTCCCCTAGCATGGATACCTCCTAGGGAGGTGGGTTTGGCTCTTTACTCTGGCCAAGGGGTTGGTAGAGAAGAAAAGTAGTCCTGGCCTTCTTAAGCTGGTACCAGAGAGTGGAACAAGGACAGATTCCTTACTTAGATGTAAGGACTAAGCCTTACATGATAAGCCTGTTTGTCAACCATAGAAATTTTCACTCATAGCCTCAAGGTCATCCCATGGTTAACTCATTCCCACCTTTAAGGACAGAAACAACTCTCACCATGCTTCAACATACCCAGCACATCATACATGTCTAATAATTATTTTTGGCTGTATAAATAAATCTATTTTTTTCCTTTAATCAAAAATTAGAACAAGGGGTTAACATCTAGAGTATACAAGGAACTCAAACATCCCCACAGCAAAAAACAATCCAATTTAAAAATGGGCAAATGATCTAAACAGACATTTCTCTAAAGAAGACATACAAACATCCAACAAATAAATTTTGAAATGCTCAACATCACTAATCATCAGGGAAATGCAAATCAAAACCACAGTGAAGTATCATCTCACCTTAGTTAGGATGGCTACTATCAAAAAGACAAAGAGTAACACATGCTGGCAAGGATGCCGAGAAAAGGGAACTCCTATACACTTTTGGTGGGAATAAAAAGTAGTACAGCACCGTGGAAAATAATATGGAGGTTCTTAAAAAAAATGAGAGGTACCACATGATCCAGTAGTCCCAACACTTGGCATTTATCCAAAGGAGAGGAAATCAGTATATTGAAGAGACAGTTGCACCCCCATGATTTTTGCACTACTATTCACAATAGCCAAGATATGGGATCAACCGAGGTGTCTATCAACAGATAAATGAATAAAGAAACTATACATATACATAATGGAATACAAAATGGAATCCTGTCATTTGCAGCAACATGGATGGAACTGGAAGACTTTATGTTATGTGAAATAAGCCAGGAACAGAAAGTTAGACACTGTACATTCTCACTCATGTGGAAGTTAAAAAATGTTGGTCTCACAGTAGTAAAAAGTAGAGGCTGGAAAGGGTAGGGGAAGGAGGAAGAAGGGGAGAGATTTGTTAAAGGATATAATATTATACCTAGATAAGAGAAAAAAGTTCTAGTGTTCTATATCGCTGTAAGATGACTACAGTTATCAGTAATAAGTTATATAGTTGCAAATAGTTAGAAGGAGGACATCGAGTGTCCCCAATATAAAGAAATGATAAATGTCTGAGGTGATGAATATGCTAATTACCTTGATCTAATCACTATACATTATATGTATTGAAACATCACCATGTAGCCCACAAACCTGTACAATTATTATATGCCAATCAAAAAATAAAATATTTTTAAAAATAAATTATAATCTATTATTGGATAAATTAAACTCATCCTGATGGTTAGGTCTGATGATTAGATCATTTGACTAGTGCATAGCTTATTCAAGTTGACAATCATAAACTAGAATTACTTGGCAAATATAGCACTAAAGATTTTGCAGGTCACATGCATTTTATTGACCCATCTTTGCCAGAGAAGTGACACAGGTGGAGCCATAATTGAAGTCAGCCTTTTTAACGTGGCCTTTGAAAGTCATTACTGACTGTGGACAAAGAAATGGTGGAAAGACTGTGCAGCAGAAACCTTTGCAGTAGAAAAACTTGAGGTATGAAGACTTATCAGCAAATTTTACAGCTGGAAAAATGATGGTGTAGGAAGATTAAGTGATTGAGTCGGTATACCAAATTTAGGGCCATGTGTTGGAGATTATTAGTGATAACTTTCCTGTGAAATTCATCAACAGGCCACTAAGGAAAAGTTGTTCCATTGTTCTAACACAGAACTCACTAGAAGGGGGAGGTGGTAAGAGGAAGATGATTAAGCAGTAAAACTCTACTAGGGGGAGGTGAAAATGTGTCCGAAGTACACAGACAAGGAGCAATATTAGAGTCAGCCAGAAAAGACCCAAGGAACTACAACTGTTTAAATAAAGTTGCCATTTTATATTCACAATGGGCCAGATTTTATCCCAGTATAGCTCTGCAGGAATTCTTTGGAAAGGTTCCTAACTCTAGAATTACTTGGTGAGAGCGAATTGGGGCCCTATGAAAATGATACTTGGTGATTTTATGCAAACCACCTAACAGACAGAGTTACTTTTCTACTAGTCCCACATTGACAGAGCCTTGAGCCACATAGAGATGAACATTCAGCAAATCCCATTATACATGAATTTGACTTTCCTTTCCATTTAATAGCTTTTATGAATAAAACCTCCAATGAGTTGTGTATATGTCTAATTATTTCAGAATACATATTAATTTCTACAAAATATGTGTACTATGCAAAATTGGCCCAGCCATATAAGCTTATAAAGTTCAGCAAATGCTATAAGAATAATTTAAGGAATGAGAATTTAAAACCTAGCAATGTCTATGTACCTAGAGAATCAGATTGCCTCTACTGTTGCCTGTTTCCTTGTTATGGACAGCAGATACCAAAGAAGTTTATTCTGTTCCCTGATGCTTTGTCCATCTGTTATCTTTATTGTAATTAATCCTTTCTTATATTAGTTTAAAATGTTCGTACAAACTTAGTATTTCCTTAAGTTGTCCCATTTGGGGAGTGTTATCTTCTTCCCTATGCTTTATTGTCCTAAACTCACCATCTATAGAAAAGCTGTCTCTCTACTTCCCTCCCTTCCTTTTCTAACTGTCACTTACATAGTGATAAATAAATCACAACTTTTTTCCTTGAGAAATTCACTGCCTAGTAGAATGTGGAAGTATAGTGATAAGGAGAAACATGGAAGCATTAAAGAGAGGAATACAAGGGGATCAAAAAATTCATGGAAAATGGAATTTAAAGATAAAAATTAAAAAATATAAACTTTGTCTCAACATAAGTTCCATCAAGCTCAAGATAATTTTGGAAGGATGATACCAGCCATTTAGCCCATCCCCCAAAATTGACGGTATTGGGAATTTAATGATGTATATGCAGTCTTTTTTTACATTATTAACTTAAGAAAAATAGGTGCCCTTTAGAGACTTTTTAAGATTAGCAAGAAAAAAGCAATGAGAATGAGGCCAATTCAGGACTGTAAGGTGGCTGCCTAGTGACTTCCCATTAAAACTCTTGATGAGAATAACAAGCAGAAGCATTGTCTTGGTGGAGAAAGACATTCTAGTGAAGCATTTTCTTTTTTCTGCTAAAGCTTGGCTAACATTCTCAAAACACTCTTAAAATAAGGAGATGTTATCATTCTTTGGTCCTCCAGAAAGTCAACAAGCAGAATGTCTTGATCATCTCAAAAAACTGTTGCCGTGACTTTTGCTCTTGACTGTTCCACCTTTGCGTTGATTGGACACTTCCAGCTCTTGGTAGCCATTGCTTTGATTGTGCTTTGTCTTCAGGGTCATACCAGTAAAGCCATGTTTCATCTCCTGTTACAATTATTTGGAAAAAAAAAAAAAACCTTTAGAATCTTGATCTCACTGGTTTAAAATTTCCATTGAAGCTCTTGTCTGCAGTTGATCTGAGTGCAATGGTTTTGGCACCCATTGAGCAGAAAGTTTGCTCAACTTTAATTTTTGTAGTCAGAATTGTGTAAGCTTGAACCAGTTGAGATGTGTATGAGGCTGGCTATTGTTTCTGCTGTTAATCATATGTCTTGTTCAATTAGGGCATTAACAAGGTTAGTTTTTTCCTTAAAAATTGATGTGGATGGTTTGCCACTGCAGGCTTCACCTTCAACATCATCTCATGCCTTCTTACAATGAGAAATCAATTTATTAACTGCTTATTTCCTTGGGGCATTGTCTCTATGTAGGGAAAAGACCCCCATAAGTGCCAAGGCAGGAGCCAAAAGCCTCAGCCTATTTCCATATAAATAATGAAGAAGACAGTAACTAAAAATATAGTCATCATATGTGATCTTAGTTATTCATAGCTGATCTTAATTCTTTTATTAATGCCGCTCAGGTAGGAAGTGTGAACCTGGGGCGACATTGTGAAATAAATGACCCTAAGGCAAGATGCTTTAAGCCCTCTGTCACACCAGTGTAAGGGCTGCTGGGGGGCACCTCCGCTGTGCGGCGTAAGCACTAGGAAAGCACCCGCTGTTTAGCCAGCTAGGGAAGGAGATGTCTGTAGGGTTCAGCCCTGTATACATCCCTGCAAACTTTTTGTAAAGAATCAGTAATTTCACTGTTCTTCTACCCAGGCTTCACCATAAATTTGATATTTGTTCTTGCTTCAGTGTTAGCAAATTTTTGTTTCTCTGACAGGGGTTCTTTTCAAACTGATGTTTTAATTCTTCTTAGTGGCTCAAACTATATCCTGTCCAGAAATGTTATAACAAGTTATATATATATAACATTATATATAATGAGTTTATTTTGGTGTAAATTGTTTTTGAAATCCATGCATTTTTTTTGCCATAAGAATTTTTGATATATTTTTCAAAGACCTTTCATATCTGCCAGCCTGGAAAGAAATCCCAGAAGGACTCCCCCCAGAAAACCTGGCATCTTCACAATCATAAGGTATGAATGAAAGCTGGATGTGGGTAGGTGGAGAGAGGAGCAGGGAGAAGAAGTCTCGGCAAAGCATACATGAGCAAAGGCAAAGAGGTGGGAAATATGAAAATGGGTGCTGTGGGGCCAGGGGTGGAAGACTGCAGGTCCTTGGGCTGACAAAGTAGGAAGCAGGAAGTTGGGGAGATGGGGAAGGAGGGGTAGACAGGTCTGCATTATCAGACCCAGTCATGCTTGGAGATTCTCTTTCTAGAACTCTGCTGTGCCAAATATTCACAGAGTTCTGTTCCCAAAAGAAAGTCTCCTTCCTTGCAGTCATGGGTATATAACAATACATTGTTGGAGGAATGAAGAATAAATCACTAAGAAATTATTTTTATGGTGAGGCTCACAGAGCTGTTGAATAATATATGTAAAGTTCCTTAACACAGTTCATAGAAAGGAATTGGTTTCTGTGTAGATTAGACTCACAATCAAATTGTTCAATGATTTATTTAGTTTTCATTATGTACATTATTGCCTACGATGTGCCAAACCTTTACCAGATGCTAAGGATATAAAGATAAAGAAGATACCAGCATGTCTGACTCAGGATACTGTGTTTCCCTTTAAAGGTACAGCTCATAGAATTCATGTTTGGTTACAAAGACACAAGCAAACACTGGTGATGTTTAAGCTGGATAATCAAGGCTCGTGTTAAGCTGGATAGTGGTGAAGCCACAAATGTATAATCGGACAGGAGGCAGCATCGCATCATAGAAAGGTCTGGCGCTGGAAAGTCAAGACTTGATCTTCCAGATTGTGCTCTAACAATTAATAGCTGCGTGTGACCTTGAGCAAGCTGCTGACCCTCTCTGGGTCTGCTTTTCTTTCTGTGAACTGAGAATAATGATGTTTACCTCAGAGAGCTGTTTCAAGGACAACATGAGATCATACATGTGCCTGGTGCATTGTAGGCACACACACTTCCTTTCAAAAAACATTCTTGCTGGGCGCGGTGGCTCACGCCTGTAATTCCAGCACTTTGGGAGGCCAAGGTGGGTGGATCACGAGGCCAAGAGATCAAGACTACCCTGGTCAACATGGTGAAACCCCGTCTCTACTAAAAATACAAAAAATTAGCTGGGCATGGTGGCTCGTGCCTGTAATCCCAGCTACTCGGGAGGCTGAGGCAGGAGAATTGCCTGAACCCAGGAGGCGGAGGTTGCGGTGAGCCGAGATCGCGCCATTGCACTCGAGCCTGGGTAACAGAGTGAAACTCCGTCTCAAAAAAAAAAAAAAAAAAAAAAAAAAAAAAAAAAAAATTCTTCCAAGATGTAATTTGTATTTGAGTTATATACTCTCTTTCTTTCTTCTTTCCTTTCTTCCTTTTTCTTTCTTTCTCTCTTTTCCTTCCTTCCTTCCTTCCTTCCTTCCTTCCTTCCTTCCTTCCTTCCTTCCTCTCTCTCTTTCTTTCTTTCTTTTTCTTTCTTTCCTTCCTTCTCTCTTTCTGTCTTTCTTTTGAGATGATGTCTCACTCTGTGGCCCAGGCTGTAACATAGTGCTGTGATCATAGCTCACTGCAGAGTCAAATTTCTGGGCTCCAGAGATTCTCATACATCAGCTTCCTAAACAGCTACAGGTGTCTGCCACCATGCCTGGCTAATTTAAATAAAAAATTTCTTTTTGTAGAGACAAGTTCTCACTATATTGCCCAGGCTGGTCTCGAACTCCTGACCTGAAGTGATCCTCTCACCTCAGCCTTTGGGGTAGCTGTAATTACAGGCACATGCATATACTATTTATTTTATTTATTTTTTTTCTGAGTCAGGGATCACTCTGTCACCCAGGCTGGAGTGCAGTGGCACAATTATGGCTCACTGCAGCCTCAACCCCCAGTCTCAGGTGATCTTCCAACCCACCTCAGCCTCCCAGGTAACTGAGACTACAGGTGCCTACTACCATGTCTGGCTAACTTTTTGCATTACACATGCCATTTCCTAATCATCAAAACATTAGAATTCCAAGATGAATAAAACACAGTTTAAAGACACCTATCACAAGTGTTCGCTTTTTTCCAGTAATTACAGATATAAGCTTCTATTTCAGGTTTCTGTTTCTCATTCACCATAAGGTTGGCTTTTCTGCCTTTCTCCCCTCTCCTCCATAAATAGTCTCACCACCTAATAGTTTAAACGTTTGCCAAGCACTGGAAGAATGAAAACCTTAAGCTATAAAACTGAATGTATGTATGTATGTATCTATCTATCTTCTATCTATCTATTGCTCTATTTATTTATCTGTTTGGTTTTTTTGAGATGGAGTCTCATTCTGTCACCCAGGCTAGAGTGCAATGGTGCGAGCTCAGCTCACTACAACCCCCGCCTCCCAGGTTTAAGCAATTCTCCTGCCTCAGCCTTCCAAGTAGCTGGGATCACCATCATGCCCAATTAATTTTTTTTTTTTTTGTATTTTTAGTAGAGACAGTGTTTTGTCACATTGGTTAGGCTGGTCATGAACTCCTGACCTGAAGTGATCTATCCACCTCAGGCTCCCAGAGTGCTGGGATTACAGGTGTGTGAGCCACCATGCCCAGTCGGAATGTATATGTTTTTATATATGGGGTGACATTAAACATATATCCTAAAAATAAGTCACCAAACAAAGATATACCACTTTCCACATAAGCTAGGGCTGGCACTGCTTTTGCTCCTAAAGTTATAGGTTATAGCATGGCTGCTCCCAGGACATGGAAAAGCTGTGGTAAGGTTTTTCTGGCTCATGCCCAGAATCCACTTATGTCTCCTTAGTGAGGGAAAGGCAGACAAAGTCACAGGAGACTCAGTGTTCTGATACTGCTGCCAAATACCAATGCTATCACTGGGCAGGGATGTGAGAATTCCACAAGGCAAGTACTTTTTGATGATCATGATGGGTGAGATGGGGATGGAAGCATCACCTTCCTTTAGAACTTTGTTTCTTTCTTGTGATGTGCTGCTTGCTCGTCTGTTCCGTGTGTCCTCTTATTAACCAGCAGGTTTTTTCAAGCTATCTGGGCCAATCCACAGAGAGGCTTAAACACTTAGAGAACATTAGTGATAATACACCTGATAAATTCCTTTCTGTTGCATTGTTTTCCTGCAGAGAAACAGGTAAAAGACCAGCATTCTGGTGATATTCTAGCATGTGGGGCACATCTGCCACAGATTAGATGACCATTCCAGGGGCTCACTTCTGAAAATGATTTCTTTTCATTTTGGAAGGACAGCTACAGCTGTGCCTCCCTGAAGGTTATAGTCTATTGAAAGCAGCCCAAACTTAGCAGTTGTTAAAAATGTCAGATCACTTTCAATGATGTGCCAATGGGTTTCAATGAAGCAGAATTTGTCAAATCATGTTGTCGTGTGTATTTTTTCATTTGTTTGTTTCTTTCTTTATTTTCCTTCCTTTTTTTGAAAATAAATGTTTCTAGGTGATTCAGTTGACTTTTAATTCATCGTAAATCTTATCCCACAGTCCGGAGCATCTGTTAAGTGCATGGTCTAACTGGAATCCTCTATAGTTCCTCTGCAAAGAGATGGTGTTTAGAAATCTAGGACACACCAAAGTTTGAAACGTGGAATTTTCAAAACACAATGTGGCTTACCAGCACATGTAGACCATGGCTTGTACTCACCCTGGCTAGAGTTTGCAGTGAAGGAGATGTCATGTGACTTGCAATCACAGAGGTTGGGGTGATTCTAGAGCTACCGGGTCAATCTAATGTCAAAAATAAACCAAAGAGAGAGCATTCTGCCTCCTCTCCTCTTCTTGTCCATCCCCAGGACCCAACCTAATCTCATCTTTCATGCTAGCACTCAGGTTCTGTCAGCATAATTCAGGGGTAAATAAAATAGAAAGCTGATGTTTGAATGGGAAACAGGAGAAACTCCTGGTGAGCTCAGGCTTTTTGGTTACTAGGAACAGAAACTCTGTCATTGTAGCTCCAGAAATGGGTACTCTTGTAATAAAGAAGACTGAACATCATGGGAATCATAAAACACTGGCATGAGTAGGCCTCAGGGAGCTAAAGGTAGCTCAGAGCATCTCTGAAGCTGGGCTTTCTGAGTTTCTACTCTTGTCATCGCATTTGGTGGCTTCAGCATCCACATAGAGAGATAATCCCCCTAACACATGCCTCAGTCCCATGACCTGTCACTTCTAATGATCTCTCCTGCAGTCTGTGCTAGTTCTCTACTCCCAGAGTCCAACCCTAAATCTCAACATTACCAATAACTGCACCATGTCATAAATCTCGATTTCCAGCACCCCATATTCCTTTGTTTAGGGTTTTGACCCCCCAAAATTCTTCTTTCTTTCAACACCTTTTTCACTGTCCTTCAGCACCATCTCTTCTGCCCCAACCTCCTCATTTCCCTCTCTACCCAGCATAAATTCTGTTGTCCGTCATGGTGTCCTATTACTACACCCTCAATCTATTACTTACACCCTCAGCTCCCGGGCCCCTCTTTTCCTCCACCATACTCACCTGGAAAACCCCCAATTCAAATTCAACCAAGCTCTCTGATGACTCTGTGCTTGCCCCCAACCAGCTAACTTGGCTAGGGGACAATATGCATCATGCTGATTTTTCCTTGTTTAAATTTCTGACCATACATCTCAAGTGGGCTCCCTGCCCCACCTAGTGATCTTACCACCTTTCCCTGCTCAATTCACTCTTCCTTCCTCAGAACAACTATGTTATGCTTTCTTTTCTCTCCCTGTACATCTGTCCTATGTTGTCCTCTCCTCACTCTCATGGAGGACCTCTATTCTCATATCACCGGCAAAGTAGAAGCTGTCTGAAGAAAACTATTTCATCTTTCTGCCACCAGAACAACAGCCTGTCTCTGTATCTACCCACTTGCCCAGCCTTTCCTCCTGTTACTTTTGTCTCTCATCTAAAGTGAACTCCTTTGTCTTGTGCAGTAGAACCTACCACTTCTTATCCACTTAAGAACTTTGCCGCTGCTGTTTTCCCTTTCTATTCTCCAGTATTCTCTTCTGCATATCAACATTCTGTAAAATCTTCTATCTTTTAAGATTTCTCCTTGACCAAGCTCCTTCTCCAAATACAGGCTCAAACCTCCTTTTCTTCCCTAGCAAAATTTTTCAAATGAAATTTTTATACTTTTTTCCTACTTGCTAATCTCTCACTCTTTTCTGGATCTTCCCTAATTGCGGTAACATTACTCTTCTGAAACCCCTCTTGACAACCTTGCTCATCACCTCTATACTGTCACAGATGTCAAGTGTCAACTGTCATCTTCTGTCTTTCAGTCAGCTTGAAACACGACTCACTTGGCTCCCAGGACACTGCATTCTTCCATTGCTTCTTTCATCTTAACCTCTAAGTGTGGCATTCCCCCAGTCTCATTTCTCTTTTCCCATCTATCCATAAGTCCCCAGGTGGTCTCTCTGTGGTTTTAAAAAACTAACAATATGTATAGGCTGATGAGTTCTCAAATCGTAGCTTCAATCCTAATATCTCTTTTGAGCTCTACATTAAAAATCCCAACTTCCTAATCTGCTTCTCCATTTGCATGTCTCCAAGCCATCTCCAATGTCACATGCCCACCAGAAAGCTCTTTATTCCTGCCATCCACCTCTCTTGCCAACTGTTCCTGATTTCAGTAAGTAGCACCACTGTTCACCTGGTGATGAAGCCAGAACTCATCCTCAGTGTCTTCCTTTTCCTGACACCCCTTACCCAATCCATCAGCAAATTCTGTCAGCTTCAAGCTTCCTATGTCTGAACACTCGCATCCATGGAATAAGAATATTAAGATTTACTTTATAGCTTGGGCATGAGGTTTAAGTGAGGTTCAAATGAGGTGGGAGATATATGCTGAGAGCATAGTAGCCACTCAATGAACACTAGTCTCTCGTGACTTTCCAATGACCTTGAATAGTACTGATGCTCACTGCATCATTTCCATACCTCCATGTGGCATTTGAGACTTTTCATGTTCTGGCCCCACCTTATCTTTTCACACTTAAGGCCCAATAATTACATTACTACAGAGATGTATACTTTATGGAGGTTTTCTTTTGGCATATCTTACTTATTCCTAATATTATCCACACTAAATTTCTATTATTGTCCCTATTTTACAGGTTAGAAGATGGGAGGCTGTGCGAATTGCCAAAATCATAAACTGGTCAATGGTAGAGCTGGAAATGAAACAAAGAATTTCTAATAGGAGATGTCTTACTTTTCCCACCATGCTATGCTGCCTCCCCAACACAAAACTTTCTTTAAAGTAGAATGATTTATAATTTTTGGGGTATATACCTAGTAATGGGATTGCTGGGTCAAATGGCATTTCTAGTTCTAGATTCTTGAGGAATCGCCACACTTTCTCCTGCAATGGTTGAACTAATTTACACACCCACCAACAGTGTAAAAGTGTTCCTATTTCTCCACATCCTCTCCAGCTTCTGTTATTTCCTGACTTTTTAATGATAGCCATTCTAACTGATGTGAGATGGTATCTCATTGTGGTTTTGATTTACATTTCTCTAGTGATTAGTTATGATGAGCTTTTTTTCACATATTTGTTGGCTGTATAAGTGTATTCTTTCAAGAAGTGTCTCTTCATATCCTTTGCCCACTTTTTGATGGTTTTTTTTTCTTGTAAGTTGATTTACAACACTTTCTTATCCTCACGCTAGAGTTCTCTCTTCACTCTACCTGAAACCCACTCCATACCCTGCCCTTCTTTGTTTCTCTTACCAAGAAGGCTCTCTTTCTCTCTCCTTTTTCTTCATAATTCATTTGCTGAGTACTCCAGTGTACAGTTATCTCTCAGATTAATATTTATTATTCCATTAATTTACTCACTCATTACTTCCCTCTTTCATTCATCAAATACTTGACAATAACTATGTGCAATTCACCTTGAAGAGGTCTTTCACATCCCTTGTAAATTGTATGCCTAGGTATTTTATTCTGTTTGTAGCAATTGCGAATGGGAGTTCACTCATGTTTTGGCTGTTTGTGTATTATTGGTGTATAGGAATGCTTGTGATTTTTGCACATTGATTTTTTTATCCTGAGACTTTGCTGAAGTTGCTTATCAGCTTAAGAAGATTTTGGGCTGAGATGACAGGGTTTTCTAAATGTACAATTATGTCATCTGCAAACAAAGAAAATTTGACTTCCTCTCTTCCTCTCCCAATACCCTTTATTTCTTTCTCTTGCCAAATTGCCCTGGCCAAAACTTCCAATACTGTGTGAAATAGGAGTGGTGAGAGATGGCATCCTTGTTTTGTGCTGGTTTTAAAAGGGAATGCTGGGGTCGGACTCAAGACGGCGCTGTGAGAACAACCCAGGATTGGAGCTCTCGTTGTGTCTGCGGAGAGGTGAGTCTGAGCTGCATTTCCAGACTGATCTTTGTTGCCCACGGAATGGGGAAATTCCCAAGTGAAGAGGAGACGCGGGACGCCAGGCAGAACCTCCGCCGGGCGAAGCCGGCAGCCGGAGTGGTGGCGGCCGGCCCTACCCAGCGCTCCCCACAGGGCGCACTTGTCCGGGTGCCCCGTTGAACCGGCAACCGGAGACGTGAGAGGGCTGGACTTGAGACTGAGCAAGACTTGGACAGTGGGCCAGCCCAGGGGACTGCAGGGACAGAGCGTTAGGGGTGGCCCAGTGGGACGAACAAAACCGCGATTTCAAACAAGCCCCGTGCAGACGGCCCGAGACGCTCTGAGGGGGCGGGGCGTCCACCATTACTGAGGCAACCCGCCCCAACTGAGATACACGCCCATTACTGACGCAGCCAGCCGTTGCTGAGGCAACCCGTCCCTACTGAGATACACGCCCACTGCTGACGCAGCCTGCCGTTGCCGAGGCAACCCGCTACAACAGAGAGACTCCGCAGCAGGGCTTGGCAGAGAACACAGCAGAGCCAGGGCGAGCATCACAACAGCAGGGCGGAGCCTCGGCAGGCAAACAGTGGCTAGTCTGCGTCCTAGCTGGGCAGGACCTCAACGGACATCCAAAAATAAAGCCCAAACCCCTCAACACAGAGCATTTGAGAAAAAAAAGGGTTTTTTTAATGAGCTCTGTTGCAGCAGAATCAAACATAGCAGCCTAACAGCCCTGAATGAACAACAGAGCTCACAGCTCAGCAATTGAGCGCCTATAAAGTACAAACTGTCTCCTCAAGCAGCTCCCTGACCCCTCTATATCCAAAAGACTGACATTAGGCAGGCATCATCCTGGGACAAAGATAGCAGAAAAAGAAACTGGTAGCATCCCTCGCTGTGCCACAGCTGCTAGAGGTGCACCCCAGACAAGCAGGGTCTGGAGCGGACCCCAGCAGTCGTACAGCAAAGGGGCTAGACTGGTAGAAGGAAAACTAAGCAACAGAAATACTTCATCATCAACATTCTGGGTGTCCACTCAGAGACCCAATCGAAAAGTCAGCAACTACGCAGACGACCAGTGGACAAATCCACAAAGATGGGAAGAAACCAGCACAAAAAGGAGGAAAACACCCGAAACCAGAACACCTCGCCTCCTAGAAAGGACCAAAACTCCTCACCAGCAAGGGAACAAAGCTGGACGGAGAATGACTGTGACGAAATGATGGAATTAGACTTCAGAAGATGGATAATGAGAAACTTTTGTGAGCTAAAAGAGCATGTATTAAATCAATGCAAAGAAACTAAGAACCTTGAAAAAAGATTTGAAAAAAGATTCGAGGAAATGATAACAAGAATGGTTAACTTAGAGAGGAATATGAATGAATTAAAGGAGCTGAAAAACACAATATGAGAACTTCGCGAAGCAAGCACAAGTTTCAATAGCCGAATTGACCAAGCAGAAGAAAGAATATCAGAAGTCGAAGACCAACTCAATGAAATAAAATGAGAAACCAAGATTAGAGAAAAAAGCGCAAAAAGGAATGAACAAAGTCTCCAAGAAATATGGGACTATGTGAAAAGACCTAACCTACGTTTGATAGGTGTACCAGAAGGGGACGAAGAGAATGAATCCAAGCTGGAAAATACTCTTCAGGACATCATCCAGGAAAATTTCCCCCACCTAGCAAGACAGGCCAACACTCAATTGCAGTAAATACAGAGAACACCACAAAGATATTCCACAAGAAGAGCAACCCCAAGGCACATAATCGTCAGATTCAACAGGGTTGAAATAAAGGAGAGAATACTAAGGGCAGCCAGAGAGAAAGGTCGGGTCACCCACAAAGGGAAGCCCATCAGACTCACAGCAGATCTCTCGGCAGAAACACTACAAGCCAGAAGAGAGTGGGGGCCAATATTCAACATTCTTAAAGAAAAGAACTTTCAACCCAGAATATCATATCCAGCCAAACTGAGCTTCAGAAGTGAAGGAAAAATAAAATCCTTTCTGAACAAGCAAGTACTCAGAGATTTTGTCACCACCAGGCCTGCTTTACAAGAGCTCCTAAAAGAGGCACTACACATAGAAAGGATCAACCAGTACCAGCCATTCCAAAATCACACTGAATGCTAAAGAGCATCAACATAATGAAGAATCTACATCAACTAACAGGCAAAACAGCCACTTAGCATAAAAATGGCAGTATCAAATTCACACATAACAATATTAACCCTAAATGTAAATGGACTAAATGCACCAATCAAAAGACACAGACTGGCAAATTGGATAAAAATCCAAAACCCATCAGTGTGCTGTATACAGGAAACCCATCTCACATGCAAGGATACACAAAGGCTCAAAATAAAGGGATGGAGGAAGATTTACCAAGCTAATGGAAAGCAAAAAAAAGCAGGAGTTGCAATTCTCATCTCTGATAAAATAGACTTTAAAGCAACAAAGATCAAAAGAGACAAAGAAGGTCATTACATAATGGTAAAAGGATCGATACAACAAGAAGAGCTAACGATCCTAAACATATATGGACCCAATGCAGGAGCACCCAGATACATAAGGCAAGTTCTTAATGACTTACAAAAGGACTTAGACTCCCAAACAATAATAGTGGGAGACTTTAACACTCCACTGTCAATACTAGACAGATCAACCAGACAGAAAATCAACAAGGATATCCAGGGCTTGAACTCAGACCTGGAGCAAGCAAACCTGATAGACATTTACAGAACTCTCCACCCCAAATCCACAGAATATACATTCTTCTCAGCACCACATCACACCTACTCTAAAATTGACCACATAATTGGAAGTAAAGCACTGCTCAACAAATGCAAAACAACTGAAATCATAACAAACAGCCTCTCAGACCATAGTGCAATCAAGTTAGAACTCAGAATTCAGAAACTGACCCAGAACCGCACAGCTTCATGGAAACTGAACAACTGGCTCTTGAATGTTGACTGAGTAAACAATGAAATGAAGGCAGAAATAAAGAAGTTCTTTGAAACCAATGAGAACGAAGACACAACATGCCAGAACCTCTGGGACACACTTAAAGCAGTCTCTAGAGGAAAGTATATAGCAATAAGTGCCCATATGAGGAGAATGGAGAGATCCAAAATTGACACCCTATCATCAAAATTGAAAGAGCTAGAGGAGCAAGATCAAAAAAACTCAAAACCCAGCAGAAGACAAGAAATAAATAAGATTAGAGCTGAGCTGAAGGAGATTGAGACACGAAAAACCCTTCAAAAAATCAATAAATCCAAGAGCTGGTTTTTTGAAAAGATCAACAAAATAGACAGACCACTAGCCAGATTGATTAAAAATAAAAGAGAGAACAACCAAATAGATGCAATAAAAAATGATAAAGGGGAAATCACCACAGATTCCACAGAAATTCAAACCATCATCAGAGAATATTACAAACAACTCTATGCACATAAACTAGTAAACCTGGAAGAAATGGATAAATTCCTGGACTCCTGTGTCCTCCCAAGCCTAAACCAGGAGGAAGCTGAAACTATGAATAGACCAATAACAAGGTCTGAAGTTGAGGCAGTAATTAAGAGCCTACCACACAAAAAAAGCCCAGGTCCAGACGGGTTCACAGCCGAATTCTACCAGAAACACAAGAAGGAGCTAATACCATTCCTTCTAAAACTATTTCAAACAATCCAAAAAGAGGGAATCCTTCCCAAATCATTTTATGAGACCAACATCATTCTGATACCAAAACCCGGCAGAGACCCAACGAGAAAAGAAAACTTCAGGCCAATATCCATGATGAACATAGATGCAAAAATCTTCAATAAAATATTGGCAAGCCGATTGCAACAGCAAATCAAAAAACTTATTCATCATGACCAAGTAGGATTCATCCCGGGGATGCAAGGCTGGTTCAACATACGCAAGTCTATCAACGTAATTCACCACATAAGCAGAACCAAAAACAAAAACCACATGATTATCTCAATTGACGCAGAGAAGGCATTTGACAAAATTCAACAGCCCTTTATGCTAAAAACCCTCAATAAACTCGGTATCGATGGAATGTATCTCAAAGTACTAAAAGCTATTTATGACAAACCAACAGCCAATATCATACTGAATGGGCAAAAACTGGAAGCATTCCCTTTGAAATCTGGCACTAGACAAGGATGCCCTCTTTCACCACTCCTATTCAATATAGTACTGGAAGTTCTAGCCAGAGCAATCAGGCAAGAAAAAGAAATAAAGGGTATTTAAATAGGAAAGGTGGAAGCCAAATTGTCTCTATTTGCAGATGACATGATAGTATACCTAGAAGACCCCATTGCCTCAGCCCAAAAACTCCTGAAACTGATAAGCAACTTCAGCAAAGTCTCAGGATATAAAATCAATGTGCAAAAATCACAAGCATTCGTCTACACCAATAACAGACTTAAAGAAAGCCAAATCAAGAACGAACTGCCATTCGCAATTGCTACAAAAAGAATAAAATACCTTGGAATACAACTCACGAGGAATGTAAGAGACCTCTTCAAGGAGAACTACAAACCACTGCTCAACGAAATCAGAGAGGACACAAACAGATGGAGAAACATTCCATGTTCATGGTTAGGAAGAATTAATATCGTGAAAATGGGTATACTGCCCAAAGTAATTTACAGAATCAACGCTATCCCCATCAAGCTACCATTGACTTTCTTCACAGAACTGGAAAAAACCACCATGAACTTCATATGGAACCAAAAGAGAGCCCGCATAGCCAAGTCAATTCTAAGCAAAAAGAACACAGCGGGGGGCATCACACTACCGGATTTCAAACTATACTACAAGGCTACAGTAATCAAAACAGCATGGTACTGGTACCAAAACAGAGATATAGACCAATGGAACAAAACAGAGACACCGGAGGCAACACAACATACATACAACTATACAATCTTTGATAAACCTGACAAAAACAAGCAATGGGGAAAGGATTCCATGTTTAACAAATGGTGTTGGGAAAACTGGCTAGCCATGTGCAGAAAGCAGAAACTGGACCCCTTCCTGACACCTTACACTAAAATTAACTCCAGATGGATTAAAGACTTAAACATAAGACCTGGCACCATAAAAACCCTAGAAGGAAATCTAGGCAAAACTATCCAGGACATAGGAGTAGGCAAGGACTTCATGAACAAAACACCAAAAGCATTGGCAACAAAAGCCAAAATAGACAAATGGGACCTAATGAAACTCCACAGCTTCTGCACAGCAAAAGAAACAGCCACTAGAGTGGATTGGCAACCAACAGAATGGGAAAAAAAATTTTGCAGTCTACTCATCTGACAAAGGGCTGATATCCAGAATTTACAAAGAACTCAAACAGATTTACAGGAAAAAAACAAACAAGCCCATTCAAAAGTGGGCAAAGGATATGAACAGATACTTTACGAAAGAAGACATATATGAGGCCAACAATCATATGAAAAAATGCTCATCGTCACTGGTCATCAGAGAGATGCAAATCAAAACCACATTGAGATACCATCTCACGCCAGTTAGAATGGCGATCATTAAAAAATCTGGAGACAACAGATGCTGGAGAGGATGTGGAGAAAAAGGAACACTTTTACACTGTTGGTGGGAGTGTAAATTAGTTCAACCATTGTGGAAGACAGTGTGGCGATTCCTCAAGGCCTTAGAAATAGAAATTCCATTTGACCCAGCAATCCCATTACTGGGTATATATCCAAAAGACTGAATTGTTCTACTATAAGGACACATGCACACGATTGTTCATTGCAGCACTGTTTACAATAGCAAAGACCTGGAATCAACCCAAATGCCCATTGATAATAGACTGGATTGGAAAAATGTGGCACATATACACCATGGAATATTATGCAGCAATCAGAAATGATGAGTTTGTGTCGTTTGTAGGGACATGGATGAATCTGGAGAACATCATCCTCAGCAAACTGACACAAGAACAGAAAATGAAACACCGCATATTCTCACTCATAGGTGGGTGATGAAAAATGAGAACACATGGACACAGAAAGGGGAGTACTAAACACTGGGGTCTATTGGGGGAAAAGTGGAGGGCCAGTGGGAGGGGGAGGTGGGGAGAGATAGCCAGGGGAGAAATGCCAAATGTGGGTGAAGGGGAGAAGAAAAGCAAAGCACACTGCCATGTGTGTACCTACGCAACTGTCTTGCATGCTCTGCTCATGTACCCCAAAACCTAAAATCCAATAAAAAATTAAAAAAAATAAAATAAAATGAAATAAAAGGGAATGCTTCTAGGTTTTGGCCATTCAGTATGATACTGGCTGTGGGTTTGTCATAAATAGCAATTATTATTTTGAGATACATTCCATCAGTACATAGTTTATTGAGAGTTTTTAGCATGAAGGGGTGCTGAATTTTATCAAAGGCCTTTTTTTGCATCCATTGAGATAATCATGTGGTTTTTGTCATTGGTTCTGTTTATGTGATGGATTACATTTATTGATTTGCATATGTTGAACCAGTTTTACATTCCAGGGATGAAGCCAGATTGATTGTGGCAGATAAGCTTCTTGATATGCTGCTGGATTTGGCTTGCCAGTATTTTATTGAGGATTTTTGCATCGATGTTCATCAGGAATAATGGCTTGAAATTTTCTTTTTTTGTTGTGTCTCTGCCAGGTTTTGGTATCAGGATGACGCTGTCCTCATAAAATGAGTTAAGGAGGAGTCCTTCTTTATCTGTTGTTTAGAATAGTTTCAGAAGGAATGGTACCAGCTACTTTTTGTACCTCTAGTAGAATTTGGCTGTGAATCCTTCTGGCCCTGAGGTTTTTTAGTTCATAGGCTATTAATTACTGCCTCAATTTCAGAACTTGTTGCTAATCCATTCAGGGAGAACTACAAACCAAGGAAATCAAGGCAACTACAAATCAAGGCAATAAGAAAGGACACAAACAAATGGAAAAACATTTCATGCTCATAGATAGGAAGAATCAATATCATGAAAATGGCCATACTGCTCAAAGTAATTTATAGATTCAATGCTATCCCCCTCAAACTACCATTGACTTCTTTCACAGATTTAGAAAAAAACTACTTTAAATTTGATGTGGAACCAAAAAAGAGCCTGTATATCCAAGACAATCCTAAGCAAAAAGGAAAAAACTGGAAGCATTACACTGCCTGACTTCAAACTATACTACAAGGCTACAGTAACCAAAACAGCATGGTACTGGTACCAAAACAGATATATAGACCAATGGAACAGAACAGAGACCTCAGAAATAATGCCACACATCCACAACAATTTGATCTTTGACAAACTTACAAAATCAAGCAATGGAAGAAGAATTCCCTATTTAATAAATGGTGTTGGGAAAACTGGCTAGCCATATGCAGAAAACTGAAACTGGACCCCTTCCTTACACTTACGCAAATATTAACTCAGAATGGATTGAAGACTTAAATGTAAGACCTAAAGTCATAAAAATCCTAGAAGAAACCTAGGCAATACCATTCAGGACATAGGCATGGGCAAATACTTCATGACTAAAACACAAAAAGCAATGGCAACAAAAGCCAAAATAGACAAATGGGATCTAATTAAACTAAAGAACTTCCGCATAGCAAAAGAAACTATCATCAGAGCAAACAGGCAACCTATAGAATGGGGGAAAATTTTTTCAATCTATCCATCTGACAAAGGGCTTATATACACAATCTACAAGGAACTTAAACAAATTTACAAGATAGAAACAACCCCATGAAAAAGTGCGTGAAGAATGTGAACAGACACTTCTCAAAAGAATACGTTTATGCAGCCAACAAATACATTAAAAAAAAAACTCATTATCACCGGTCAATAGAGAAATGATCAAAACCACAATGAAATACTACCTCACGCCAGTGAGGTTTTTTTCATTCTAATGATCACCTCAGTTAGAATGGTGATCATTAAAAAGTCCGGCAACAACAGATGCTGGAGAGACTGTGGAGAAATAGGAACACTTTTACATTGTTGGTGGGAGTGTAAATTGGTTCAACCTTTGTGCAAGAAAGTGTGGCAATTCCTCAAGGATCTAGAACAAGAAATACCATTTGACCCAGCAATCCCATTACCGGTTATATATCCAAAGGATTATAAATCATTCTACTATGAAGACACATGCACACATATGTTTATTGCAACACTGTTCACAATAGCAAAGACTTGGAATCAACCCAAATTCCCATCAATGATAGACTTGCATAAAGAAAATGTGGCACATATATACCATGGAGTACTATGCAGCCATAAAAAAGGATAAGTTCATGCTTTTGCAGGCACATGGATGAAGCTGGAAACCATCATTCTCAGCAAACTAACACAGGAACAGAAAACCAAACACATGTTCTCACTCATAAGTGGGAGTTGAACAATGAGAACACATGGACACAGAGGGGATCACACACTGGGGCTTGTCGGGGGGTTAGTGGGCCAGGGGAGTGATAATATTAAGAGAAATACCTAATGTAGATGATGGGTTGATGGGTGCAGCAAATCACTGTGATACATGTATACCTATGTAACAAACCTGCACATTCTGCACGTGTATCCCAGAACCTAAAGTATAATAATAATAATAATAATAATAATAAACTATGTGCAATTCACTATGCTAAGGATGCAATACAAAGATGAAGGTTATAGACCTTACGGTTGAGGAGCTCACAGTTTAGGACATGCATTCTTACCAGGGCAATGTGGCTTCCTCCAGGGGGTGAAAATTGGTTCTTGGGAAACAAAAAATCAATAATCTGTAACCCCCCCACCAAAGTTGGAAATCTTATTCCTTAGTATTCTTTAGTATTTAATTTCTTTTATTGGGTTTTCTTGGGTATCCCATCAGCAGCATGGCCACTGAGTTCATGGAAAACGTACAAAATATATGCAAGATAGTGCTACGTAAGATCAGTGCTACAAAACTATGGTGTTTAAAGGGCTGTGATTGTAGGCTTCTCCCTCAATTTATTTTGTAATCCTTAAATTCTCTTGTGAGAGGTGGCCTGTGTATGCCTGATGGTTGCTATTGACTGTGTTGCAAATTTTGTTTTCATTTGATCTTTAGTGCTTTGTCTTTTGGAATTAAATGAAAATACTTTTGTATTACTGAAATGCATAAGCTGGAATTATCATCTTGATAGGCATTTTAACCTTGCATTAAATATAAAGTAAGCCTTGTACTTTAAAAATGTACACTCAACATTATTACATATTGTGTATACCATATGAATTTTTATACACTGGATATATATATATATATATGGCAAATAAATAAAAAAGTGTATCCGTTGTGTTAAAATAGCACATTCTGGTTTTGCATATTCACAGGTTGATCATCACCACTGTTTTAGTCTGTTTTCTGCTGTTATAACAGAATACTACAGATTGAGCAATTTATAAACAATAGAAATATTTGGCTCATGGTTCTGGAAGCTGGGAAGTCCAAGGGCATGGTACTGCCATCTGCTCAGCCATTTGGTGAGGGTCTTTCTATGGCAGAAAGCAGAAAGGCAGGTGAGCACACAAGACAGAAGAAGGCAATTGGGCCAAGCTCTCCTTTCTATGAAGAATCTACACTCCTGTGATAACTAACTCACTTCTGCAGTAATGGCATTAACCCCTTCATGAGGGCAGAGCCCTCATGGCCTAAACACCTATTAAAAACTCTAACTCTTAATACGGTTACAATGACAATTAAGTTTCCAACATATGAACTTTTGGGGGATGACAGACAACAGCAACTACCTAGTTGTACGTCAATCATGTTTTGTGAGACTGAGCCATCATTATATAATCCATGGACAAAGTAGCAATATGATACTGATGATATAAGAAGTTGTAAGAGGGGCTAGATGTTAGATCCAGGCGACATGGTTCTGTCAGTTCCTGATTGGAGAGTTTAGCTTTCACATTTCTTGCCGTTCCTCAACAAGCCAAGCACATTCCCACCTCCAGACCCTTGGCAGGACTCATGGCTCCCTCTGCCTAAATAGCTTTTTCTCCCAGAGCATGGCTCACTCACTCATTTGGTTCAAGACTCTCTTCAAAGTTTGAGTCCTCAGAATGCATGTCCTGCTGGTCTCTGGCACTTTCGCCCTTTTACTCTGTTGCATGTTTGTTTTAACTTATAATACCCATCACCACTTGACATTGAATTATACGTCTTTTTGGTTGGTTACTTGGTTGATTTTCTACCCACCTCATTAGACTGTAAACTTCATAGGATGGGATCTTTTGTTTATAACTGCATTTCCAACACCTCCAAATGAGGGACCCAGCGTTGGGTGAATGTGTAAATTATTCATGAATAAATAATGGAGTCCAAGTTCAATTCTTAGCTTTAAGTGGAACACAGCTTGAACACATACTTTACTTTAGGCAACTTTTCTACCTGGTAGTGGAAGTGAAGTATCTCAAGAAAACAAGCATCTCTTACTCTCTCTAGCTCTTTTTTTCTTATGCATCTCCCTCCTCTCTTTTTTCCCGCTCTTCCTCCATCTCTCACACTTTTCACATTATAAATGATTGATATGGTCCAGGCCCTGAGTGGATAAACCTCCACAGAGGACCTGCTCCTAAGATTCCTCTTTTCTCTCTGACCTACTTAAAGCAAGTCTATAGCAGAATTTCCATGGGCATATAGTCTTTGGAGGTGCTTTCTTCACCTAGTTGCAAGGGAGAGGCACCCATCACCTGGCCACATACCACTGGAATGACCAAGGGCCTCTGGCCCAGCCTGTGTACCAGTTCCCATTGTCAGGTGTGAGTTACTATGGGCTTGCACGTCTCATCTTAGTGTGATGACAGTCTCCTCCAGAACAGTCATGCAAAACATTTCTCCTGGAATATATTGCTCTAATCAATTTCAGACCTTGCCTTGGATGTCCTCGAAGCTTCCCAGGAATGTCTGGAAGTGTATTCCCAAGAGATTCTGGCTTGGGACACCAGAACACTTTGAAATTAAACTGCCTGATGAGTCTAGACATTGCTATGTACATATTTCTGGAGCAATCGAAAAGGACAATGCAATTTCTATTGTAGGACTGGGGACTGTGTTTATCTATCATGTGAAAAGGCAGAAAAGGAAACGCATACTGATTTTTGCAAATGTATACTTTTTATGGTCTCTAAAGAAATGAAAGTAATCAGAGACCCCACTTGCTATTACCATATGGAACATAGTGCAAGAAAAATTTACCAGCCTGCAAACCTGCAGTTTCTGGTCTTAAATCTTACCTGTGAATTGTGTTTTTCTTCTCACACATGGAGATCCCTTGAACATTTAAATGGAGCACTTGCTTGTCCCAGTGCAGATGCATTTTTTACTGGATTAGGTTGTTCAGATCCCCCTAGCCGTGAGATTTTTTCCTTATCATCCATATATTTTTTGAGAAAATGAATAGATCAGTAGGAGAGATGTCAACCTGATATACCCTTTGTGTCGATGGCATGGCAGTATAGCAGACTAGCTAAAAAGTGAGCTTCGAGGTTGGGCAGAGTTGGATAGAAATCGTGTATTCTCTCCTTCCTCGGTTCTGTCCCTGGGGGCAAGTTATTGAAGGAGGTGGTATTGAAGAGTGATTACAAACATGGGCTTCCATGTCCGACAGCTTGAGTTTAAATCTCAGCTCTGTTACTTATTCTGTGATCTTGAACAATTGACTTTACCTCTCTGAATCTTGGTTTCTTCTGTAAACTAATGCTTACTTTACTGGATAAGGATTAAGTGAACAATGCATATAAAGCTCTTAGTACCGTGTCTGGCACATAGTGAGGCTACAGTAAATATAGCTGTTTTCATAATAATTATCGGTAATATTAGTAGTTGTGGTTTTAGTTAAGATCACACAACTAGTTAGTGGTTAAATATTTTTTAAAAACCAACAAAAGGAAACAAAACCCCCTCACTCTTGTCAGCCAAATGATTATTTCACTATGTTCAAATATGTCACTTTGGGAACACATGGGTCAACAGATTAGATAAGTGAGGGTGGAAATGATGGTGATATTAGTGATGATGGTGACGAGTTGAACCACAGCTTTCCTTGGAGCAGTGGGTCTCATGTTTGGTCACGTATTGGCATCATCTGGATGTTTTTCAAAAATACCAATTCCTGGGTTCCATTCCAAAGATTTTTATTTAAATGGTTTAGAGTGCCATCTGGGAGATGGAATTTTTAACATATACTCCTGGTAATTCTCATGTATAGCTGAGGCTGAGAACTACTGGTTTAGAGGTGCTTCTTGTGGCTTTCAGACCCTCAGTGACAATGGTCAAGTCACGATCAGGCTGCAGTGCCCCAGGAAGGAAGTCAAGCAGAACAGTTTTATTCACTTGTTCCAGAATTACCTGCTTTCACAGGACTGAGAGGAGCAGCATGAGCCTCATCCACCTCATTTGGCATTAGGAGAGGAAGCACAAGCAGCTGGCTACCTCCCCACTGGGAGATGCCAAATGTGTTCTCTCTATGAAAGTCTCTCTCTGCACCTCTGTCAAAAGCCAACTCAGAAGCAGAAATGCTCTCACACGGAGGCCTGCACATGTTTAAGGACACATTCTCTTGGAGATTGCCGGGGGATCCCAAAATGCCTTTGTGTGTGTGTGCAAGCATGGATGTGTGTGTATGTGAAAATAGGATCATTACAATCGATTTCCAGATCCCATATTCAACCATATTGAATATAAAATTGCTGAATATTGTCTAGGGAGGGGACCCTGATGTGAAAGCACCTTAGAACTGGTCTGAACCACTAGGTGGTACCATAGTGCACACCTAGCTAATGGCTTTCTGTGTAAGGGGGTAGTCAAGTCCACATAACGATTATATAGTCATTATTTATCAATGTATGGTACCCCTTACACTCAGGGGTGAAGAGCAGAAGGACAGCCAACCTGGCTTTAGTAAATCTCACAAGGTTGAGTGACATTTCAAAGTTGAGATGTGTCAAACTGGAGAGAAGAGGCTAACAATAGTGTCCTTCAGGAGTGCGGAGTTGAAACTGTGGTAACAAATCCAAGAGCCAGAGTTCCGGAGCAGGAACCAAGGTGTAGAGTCCAAATAGAGTGTTGTGATGCCAGGAAGGCAGAAGATGAGAGGTACAGGGGATGGAGAAACAGAAAGGGTCTTGGAAAGATGCTGGCAAAATGAACCAAGGTGCCTTCATTTGTAGGGGAAGTGGGAGCCAGAGTTAAGTGAACAATTACTATTATTGTAGAGACAAGGTTCTTTCTATGTTGCCCAGGCTGATTTTGAACTCCTGGCCTCAAGTGATCCTCCTGCCTTAGCCTCCCAAAGTGCTGGGATCACAGGCATGAGCCACCATGCCCAACCCTGAAGTGGACAATTGTATTTGTCTGTGTCTATAATTGGCTGTCTCTTTGGTAAATTATTTGCATTGTAAAATTCTAGCTACTTCAGACAGCTGTCTGAAGCTGGTGACTTTATCAATCCAGTAACGTCTTTTAAGCCACTGTGGGGTCTTGCCCACAGTTAATGAGGACTCTGGAGTCTTGTTTTTTGAGACAAGGTCTTGCTCTGTCACCCAGGAGGGTGTGCTGTGGTGCTATCATAGCTCACTGCAGCCTCGAGCTTCTGGGCTTAATTAATAGATCCTCCTGCCTCAGCCTCCCAAGTAGCTGGGGCCACAGATGCACACCACCATACCTAGCTAATTTTCTTTTATGCTTTTTAGAAAAGGGGTCTTGCTATGTTGCCCAGGCTGGTCTCGAATTCCTGGCCTCAAGCTATTTTTCTAACTCAGCCTCTCAAAGTGCTAAGATTACAGGCATGAGTCACTGTGCCTGGCTCCTTTGGAGCCTTCTCCTTGCCTTGCTTTAGTTGCTGCTTCCCAAGGCAAGCCCTGCCTTTCTTCCTTCCAGGTGAACCTTCTTCTGAGGAGACACTTCCGCCCTTGCCCTTCCAGGGGCTCTCGACATAGAACTGCTGTGCTGTGCCTTTGCTCCTACAGTCTGTTAAATCCCAGCAGTCAGTGAACCTTCCTGCTGAGAAGGGTGAATAAACTAATTTACACCGAGGTATGACAAATTTAGAAAAGCTTAGCGTGTTACTTCCCTTTAGAGTACTTGCATTTTTATAGGGAAGAATACTACAGGGAAAAAACTTTTAATAACATGTAAGTGCAGGTATCTCCTGTTAGACTGACAACAGATGAATAAAGAAAGTACCTTTGAAAAGGGCTGTCTGAGAAATTTTAAGGTGATCATGGACCCTTCCTATGCCTCTGAGTTAAGAACTGTTCAAATATGGTTTTGTTTCTCCAATGTGCAGGGCAGCACAGAGGTCTGGATAGGGTGAGGCAAAGAGGCATAGAAGGACAGAGCACACAGTGGAGACACAGAAACCCAGGGCAAAGCTCGTGCATGGGCACCTAGCAGCGGCCCAGGCAATGTACCTGACCTTGCTTTTTCATTTGAAAAATTAACTGAGCTGACATTTATTGGACACACAATGAGTTCTGGGGCTCTGGTGGCTAAACTTGGTCTTTCACGGAGAGCAGTCTTTATTTGGGAAACAAATGCCCCATCACAATGCTCTTATAGAGGGACACACAAAGGGTGCACAAAAGAGGAGTGGAAGAAATGCATTAACTTTGCAGGGAGCTGTCGGGGAGGTTGTGTCAGAAGCAAACGCGGTGCTAGAGGACAGCACAATGACTACTGCCTGCCTCATGGGCAGCAGCGGGGAACCCCGGATTCACAGAGCCAGCACGGATCCAGGCCCTGCCACTTATTAGCTGTGCAATGTTGGGGGCATTATTTAACCTCTCCATGCCTCCATTTCCTCATCTGAAAGATGGGGATGATGATAGTATACATCTCATAGGTGAGAAGTAAGAGAATAAGAGTGAAATGGTTGGAATGGTGCCTGGCACGGAGGAAATGCCTGCCTTTGTGATTTATTGAGAAAATAATAAGGAGGTTTCCAAGCAAAGACCAGAGATTGAGGTAAGATTATTCTAGGTATAAATGACTTGAGAAAGGCAGGAATAGGAAGAGAATGATATGTTTGGGGACTGGAAGACATGACAGAAACAGAAGATCTGTTAACGTGTAGGGGGAGAGGAGGGACGAGGCTGCAAGGGCCAGTGAGGACCAGACCTGGATAGGCCCTACAGGCACTCGGAGCAGGGTGATCTCTAGCCAGAGTACTGGGCAGCCATTGACAGTGGGTGAGGGGGTTGGAGGATCAGAGGAGAAGGAAGTCTCTGGCAGCTTCATGGAGGAAGGGGGCCTGCTAACAGAGGTGTGGGAAGAGCAAATGAAATAATGAATGTGAATCTAGCTCGTTTTAATCTGCAAAGTGCAAGGTGAGTATGAGTGGCCCAGGGAGACCAAGGCCGGGCTGGGAACTCCCTTGTAGCTGGAGGGACCTTGGGCAAGAACTGTTCCTGTCCTGCCTGGGAAGGAGGTGGAGAGGGGCCGGGATTCCACCTCCTGCTTGTGCTTGAGTTTACAGCAGGTTGCTGCAGCAGACAAGGATCATCAGAAAGGACCCTGCCCCATCCCTGTCCATGCATGCTTTTGGATGGGAAACTCCCCATTCCAGTTCTATATAGAATAAGGGTGAGGTGCTGGAAATAGACTGGATCTAAATTTGCTTGTCTTAAGTAATAATTCTGTGACCCAGGCAAGTTACTTAACCTCTACCTCCTTTGGCTTCAGTTTTTACATCCATAAAATGGGTTAGTAATACCCATCATATAACATGGCTGTGAGGATTAAATGAGTTACTACATGGAAAGCGCTAGAATGGTGCTTGGTGCAGACTAAGTGTCAAATATAAAGTTATTAATTAAAATAAATAGAACAATAATTGTACCTACTTCAAAATTAATTATGTGCTTTAAAGTATTTAGGGCAATGTCTAGCATATTATACACCCTTAATTAAGTTAGTTGCTACTGTTACTATTCTAATGGATGACCAGACCCAGGGAAAAACACAGGGGTGAGATAAAGGGGTGGATGGGAACAATATTTTCCTTGTTTTAGTGAATCTATTTGAACATGAACTTCACTTTGTTGCATTTCTATTTGAAGTTTTCTTTGGGTATGTTAATCTTTGTGTGTGTGTGTGTGTGTGTGTGTGTTTGCAGATTCTCTCCTATACAGCTGCAATTTCCAATGTTCATCTATGAAGAAATATTTACACCCCCCACCCGCCCCACCACCCATAGGACAAGGCCATTGTCTCCCTAAAGCAAGTTGAGTCCACTTCTGCTCTGAGACAGTAGGATGGGCTAAATGACTTCCTCCCACCCTAAAGATTCTTTTTCTAAGAGCAATGTCACCATGACCCTTCTGGTGGGTCAGATTCCCATCTCTGTGCCCCCACAACGTTCTTCCCTGACATTTATCTCAGTTGCTTTGCATGACACATGTAGGATTGCTTCTCAGTTGCTTTGCAAGACACATGTAGGATTGCTTTCCTGGAGCTGCTCCTGGGTTTGGAGGAAGGGTGGCCACAGGGTATCTTCTTTGGGACCTATAGGGCACAGCCTCAAGAGGGAAGAGAAGGTGAACATTTCCCAGAGGAGGAGAGAAGAAACCAGGCAAATGGGAAGCTGGGAGAATCAAGACCTCCCTGTTGTACAAAGGATTCATGCCCAGGGCCCTCTTCCATGCAGAACAGCATGGCTGCCCACAGGTGGAGTTAGCTTCCTCCAAGTAGCATTAGGGAACCCTGATTCAGATCCCAGCTCTGCCCCTTGAACTACAGGATCTGACAAGTCGTATTTAACTTCTCTAGCTATCATTTCCTCAGTTGTAAAATGAGAACACAACAACACATCATGATTGCTTATAAAGTTTCATGAGTTACTAGCTTTGTTTCTGCTTCTCAGACACACAAAGTTTGTTCCCACCCCAGGACTTTGCACCTGCTGTTTTCTCTGCCTGGGGTGCTCTCCACTGGACTTTTGTGTGGCTATTTTTATTTCATCATTCAGGCTTCAGGGCAGATGTTCTCTCCTCAAAGAGGCCTTTTCTGACCACTCCATCAAAAACGGCCATCCCTTGACACCTTGATCACCAGATTCCATTTGATTGTTCACATAATGGCTTATCACTACTTGAAATTGTCTTTACTTGTTTACTTGGAGTTGCTGTGTTCCCTGACTAGTGTCAGTTCTATAAGTACATTTTCATCGACATGCACCATGGTTGACACATTTCATGAATAGAGAATGTAGCAAAAGCAGCTGTATTTTCAGCACCTAAACCTCAGAGATGTAGTTGCTATTATGATTTTACCAGAAAAGGGTATGTTTTTTGTTTTATTTCCAACAATTCAGAATTCTCTAGACTTTTATCATGGACAACTTCAAACTATGTGCTATTCAATTCTGAAAAAAAAAAACCATTTTTGAGGAAAAATATCTATAGAGGCATGAAGTCCCTCTTTTCTAAATATTCCAAATGCTGCACCATCAGAAAAGCTATAAGAACATGTCCATTTCAAAGAGTAACTTAAGATTTTGCTTTGCTTCCAAATTTCGCTAAGGAATGCTGTCAAAATTCACTGTAAGAATCATTTGCTGTTTGATTGATATTAGGAAGTTGGTTCATTATAGCCTCAGGGGTCACTATGAGAAATCTTAGTGAGAAATTCCTTTCAAAGTTCAACCCTTAGTAAAGTGTTCAGTTCCTTTGGGGAGCTAGTAAGTATTTTTGTCTTCAAGAATTAGGTGACAGACCATATTTCCCTTTTTGCTTCAGCTGCCAGGAAGCCCAGGGTCAAATATTTAACTCACGAGTAGCCACTTTGTAAGCTTTAAGGGCCTGAATGCTTACATTTTTTTCCTCACTCTTTATTTCATGCTTTAATTCATCTTCATTATAATTCACCTCTAGGAAGATAAAAAACATTTGGCTCAGGAAATGGGCAGGTGCCGATGGAGGCTGGACAGTGAGATCTGCAGCCTAATCATATCACAGGGACTACAGGGGAGAGCACTGCTACCCTGGCATCTGGACACTGGTCCCTGACACTGTAGATGCAGAGTCCTGAGAGTTAGGATCCACCTGGGAAAGACCAGGCACGTGCACAGACCCTTACAGCCAGGGAAGTGTGCAAAGTGAGTATCTGAGCTTTCAGGTGTCTGCATGAGAAATAGCCCTGCCTTTCATCCACTCAAACGGTAGGGAATTCCTCAAACATGGGAATATGGTTCAGATCTTAGACAGCTCCCAAAATATAACTGTTCATTAGAGTTTATTTGCATTCTGTGGATTGTTTAATAGACCTCAAAGTTTTTGTGAAATGAAGTGAGACAGGAATAAATCAATAAATATATAAAACTGGTATGAATTGCTCCATGCTACCAGGAGAAAGATGTTTGCATTTCTTTACTTTCCTAAAACCTGCTCCAGTTCCTATTCTCCAACGTTGGCGAGAAGTTCGGTGTGACTTACTTCTTGTGGCCCCGTCTTCAATCCTTGGGCTATCAGAGCCTGGGAGTCACATTTTTAGGGAAAACATGGGGGAAAAGATTCATTCTCGGATGAGCGCTCCACTGTGGTTGTTACGGACATGCCCGCTGTCCGGATGCCTGCATCCACTCTAGGTGGGCGATCCCCATGGTGACACCCGCTCCCTCTGGGCCATCTCTTGTGATGTGTCAGTTGCAAACTGAGCCACTCTTAGCTAAAGGAGGCGGTATTTTTTGGTACCATACCTTTTTAAGCGGATTAAACCGGCTCATGCTGTGGACTGAACACCAGAGGGCGCCATAAGCTTGGTTTCTGGACTCTGCTGCTGTGATCGGTACAGGAACCAGACAGATGTGACACCGTGAAATAAAACCCAATCTTAATCTTCTTGATTCACATATAGAGTACTCGGCTTCTTGCTGTGAATTAAGGTCACTAATAGTAAAACAAGAAAGAGCTTCCCTGATTCCTTTTTTTTTTTTTTGAGACGGAGCCTCACTCTGTCGCTCAAGTTGGAGTGCAGTGTCGCAATCTCAGCTCACTGCAGCCTCTGCCTCCTGGGTTCAAGGGATTCTCCTGCTTCAACCTCCCTAGCAGCTGGGATTACAGGCATGCGCCATGCCCAGCTATTATTTTTGGTATTTTTAGTAGAGAAGGGGCTTTACCATGCTGGCCAGACTGGTCTCGAACTCCTGACCTCAAATGATCCACCCACCTCGGCTTCCCAAAGTGCTGGGATTACAGGCATAAGCCCCTGTGATCGGCCCCCTTTTCCCCTAGTCTTAAAATGAATAAGTACCAAGAGGCGGATTTAAATAGTTTCCAGGGCATGAATTATTCTAGACATTAGGATAAATAATAGTGATTCTGGATACTAGAAGCCCTGAACCTTCTACTGAGAATGAGGCAGGCTTTTAAATAATTTCAGAGAGAAGCTTCCCAGGCTCTGCCGCTTTAATCATCTCAGAGCCAAGCAGTTGATGCTCATTCTCTGCAGCACCACAGCAGCTCTGGGACCATCCCCAGTCTTGGGTTGTTCCTAGAGCTTCTGTATGAAAGTGGTCCACCACAGGGACCAACATGCAGCTATCGGGGTCCTTCCACTGGAAATGCATCGTCTTTTTAAATGTGGCCAGAGCCCGAGCAGGTTATGGAGAAAGCACTAGCTAAGCAAATGAAAACCACAAATAAGATCGGGTGTGATTAAAGCTTTTGGTCCCTGGTTTTTTTGTTGTGTGTAGATAGATCAAGCTGATCATAAATGAGTCTCATGGCGCTGTAAAAGCAGGTCTCAGCAGGGCATTCACTTGGAAACACTGATAGCAGTTATGCTTTTGAAAATAATGCGTTCTTGGGTCAGGCGCAGTGGCTCAAGCCTGTAATCCCAGCACTTTGGGAGGCCGAGGCGGGTGGATCACCAGGTCAAGAGATCGAGACCATCCTGCTCAACATGGTGAAACCCCGGCTCTACTAAAAATACAAAAAATTAACTGGGCATGGTGGCACACACCTGTAATCCCAGCTACTCGGGAGGCTGAGGCAGGGGAATTGCCTGAACCCAGGAGGCGGAGGTTGCAGTGAGCCGAGATAGTGCCATTGCACTCCAGCCTGGGTAGCATGAGCAAAACTCCGTCTCAAAAAAAGAAAAGAAAAGAATGCATTCTTTAAAATCCATGATTCAGACTCTATTCATTTATCCAACATTCAATTCATTACTTATCAAATGCTGGCTATTTGCCACTGCATCCCAAATGTGCCCCATTGAGGGATGAATTCAATGTGGTCCTTTGCCCGGGGGCTGCTCACATTCTTGTGGGAGATAAACATGTGTCAACGAAATGGCTGTGCTATAGGATGAGGGCTGGAACGCCAGCCATGCAATGAGAACATAGGAAGAGAACCAAGTCAGTATGAAACATTAAAGGCACACTTCTGCAATACTTCTGTACCTAATCATTCAATGGACACATACTTATTACTCAGCATCTAGGTGTAATGCACTGTGAGGCCCTGAGCGCAGCAGGGCATAGAATGGACACTCTTCCTGCCCACAAGGGGCTAATGCTCTCTTCTTTCCTGTTGACCTGAAAGGCATTTAGGTTTCTCTCCTTTTTCAAATTCACGGAACCAAATATGCCATATGTCTCTAAAGGAGGATCAGTAATATTTTTTCTTCCTAAGGGCTGCTGACCGATGGAGCAGTGGAGGAAACAGGAAGTGAATCCATGAAAATAAAGTAGCAAGTTTCAGAAACGCAGCTTAAACAAATTTAAGCAGAAATTGGGATTTCTTGGAATGGTATTTGGTGTGGTTTATAGAACGGAAAAATATCTGACCATCCCAGCTTCGGGGAGTAGATCTGGGGATATTAAAAGCTGGAAGCAACCTCTGTGTTAATCAAGACTTTGCATCACAAGTGATAGAAACTCAACTAAAACTAGCTTAGGCCAAAAATGGCAGGGATGGATCTTAGATAAACAGAAATAGGGATTCCATGCCATCGAGATTCTCCTCTCACCTTAGCCTTTCTAAGAGGTGGGCCCCATTTTCTCCGATGGAGCACCAGCTTTCTCCGAGGGGCTTCAGCTGAGGTTGCTGACAGCTCTTTGCTGACTTCTTGTCAACTGTATTGCTAGAGAGAAAAAGGACCATCTTTCCCAACTCCATTTAGAAAAATCTTGGCAAAGGGTTCTGATTGGCTCAGTACCTGTCTTTTTCCAAACCTAGACCAATCACAGGGCTGGAGGGTAGGTAGACTACTATGACCAGGCCAGCCTGGGTTCCGGTCCTCACTCCCTATATAGGGGTGGGGTGGGAGGTGCTGGGGTTGGGGTAAGAGGGACTTTCCACAAAGATGAAGGTCTGGTCACCTAAAGAAGGGGTAAAAAGCACTGGGTCAACAAAATAACAGCAGACTCCAGCTGGAGGTTAGATTGGGGAGGAAATTGTCAAAGTTTACTAATGATTATTAAGTGCTGGATGCATGGATTATATCTCACACATCTTAACATTTGCAGTTGAACCCAAAATTTAACTTATTAAGAATTTATTCCCCAAAGGTCTAAGGCGGGCTTTAGTTGATCCTACAGAAAGAAGGAGAACAACAATAAAGACTTTAATGGGGAAATCCATTTATAGATACATGTCTAGTCTAAAAGGCAGTGTGATAAGAGAGAATTTTAAAATTTTATTATGACTATGGTTGGTTCAGAAGGAGAACTTGCATATGGCTTCTTGAGAGCTATCACTGGGGAACTTGTCTTCCTTTCCAGGGGAGAGTCCTTGGGGAGTATTCTCAGATACATAAATGTAAGTAGGCACTCTCATTGGCTTGGGTGGCAGCTGCAATAGGATTTTACATGGCCAAGGAAGGATACTTTTTCTGGTACTCCTCAATATTCAGATCTGGCAATTTGGTAGGCAGATGAGAACTGGGCACAGAAATAAAATTTTCTAGGAGGAAATGAACTCAGGACTCACCCCCCTTCCTTTCTGATGAGAACTCTTCCAATGGGCTGAGATGGCCTTAACAAAAGTCTATGGGCAGGAAGGACCCCAAAGAGCACTCACATGCAGGAAAGGGGAGTACCGTTTATTCTGGTTCAGTGTGTATTTGAGCCTGGAAGGCAGTCTTGACCCTGACATCCTGTAAGAAAGGGCAGAGGTGGGAACACCTGAGCACAAATGCAAAAGCTTCACACCAGAGATCCCGAGGGTACAGCATCCTTGGGTGAGAGTAAAATACAGGAGGGAGGAGGAAAGACTGACTTCTTTAGATTCAATAAGTCTCTGAGGCTCTTGAATCATTTAAGTGAGTGGCAAGGAGGTAAAAGTAGGGAACCAGCAAAATCGGCTATTCTGTTAAAAATGAACAAGTGGGAGCTCAAATGATTACTTGCATATTCAAAAGAGATGAGGTCTTATTTGGATATTGAACTGATGGAGCAGTTCATACCAGAAACATTGGAATGAGTAAACTTTAGAAAACTCACAATAAAAAAGATATTCAAGGCCAGTGCAGGGACTCGTCTTGTAATCCTGTCCCTTTTGGAGGCTGAGGCTGGAGGATCACTTGAGCCCTGGGGTTTGAGACGAGCCTGGACAGCACAGGGAGACCTGTCTCTACAAAAACGAGCCAGGTGTGGTTGGCACACACCTGTGGTCCCAGCTACTCAGGAGGCTGAGGGGAGAGAATCAATTGAGCCCAGGAAGTCAAGGCTGCAGTGAGCTATGATCATGCTACTGTACTTCAGCCTGGGTGGCAAAGTAAGAACCTTTCTCAAAACAAAACAAAGCAAAACAAAAGGAAAGATTTATATTTCACCTAAGATGAAGTATGAACTTTGGAAACTATTATTATTATTATTTCAAGAGAATTAAATCGTTTATTGATTACACATGATAATGGATGACGCACAAGCTTCATTCCCATCTATAATTTTATCTGGAACTATTATTCAATTTAGATATATTGCATAGGATGTGCCAACAATCATCTTTATAACCAATAATCTCATAATTTTTGCTTGGGTAATCCCTTTTAATCGTGAACTTCAGGTCACAACAGTAACTATTAGTTCAACTACACCAAGGTTTCTGAAGACATTGGCTTCTCCACCCAAGCATGTTGTATATAAATTCCAAATAGAACCTGGCATCACCCTGAAGAAATTCTAACTTCACACTGTTGGGGAAATTTACCAAGATGGCTTCAGAGTAGACAAACTTTACACAGCACATTAAAAAAAAAGACATTTATTCAGCATCACGATCAGACTATTACATTTAGCAATCAACAGCATGGGTGCAAAAGAAAAAGAAAAAGAAAAAATCTACATTAAAACCCTTTGTTGGAATGCTTTACATTTTCCACAGAACAGAAACTAAAATAACCTGTTATACAATTAGTCACAAATACAGTCCTCGAGTTTTTTGCCCATACACATGAGTATTTGTCTAAATCACGTCTTCTTTGTAGCAGCTAGGCCCTGCCACCACTGTGCTTGGCTGAGTTCACAAATCTGTTGTAACCTGTAGCTTCCCTGTCACTTCTCTGGCTCTCCTCTCCTGCTAATTTGTTTCCTAATTAAAATCTTCTGCCACTGCCATAGCTACTGCTGCTGCTGGAACTGCCATAGCCACCTTGGTTTCGTGGTTTGGCAAAGTATTGGCCGCCACCACCATAGGGGCCAGAGCTTCTGCCTCCAAAGTTTCCTCCCTTCATGGGTCCAAAATTTGAAGACTGATTGTTGTAACTGCCAAAATCATTGTAGCTTCCACCACCTCCAAAATTGCCTCCACTACCACCACCAAAGCCACCTCTGCCTCCATTGTTATAGCTGTCATAGCTGCCACTCCCGCCGTAGCCACTGCCCTGGTTTCCATAACCCTGTCCACCACTTCCATAGCCTCTGATTCCTCCAGAGTAACCAGGGCCACCTCCTCCATAACCACCATCATTACCAAATCCATTATAGCCATCCCCACTGCCACCATATCCACCACCACCACGGCTGCCACCAAAGCCACCACGACCACTGAAATTTTCTCCACAACCAAAGTTGTCATTCTCACCGAAATCACCTCCACGACCACCGCCAAAGTTTCCGGAACCACTTGGACCTCTTTGGCTGGATGAAGCACTCACCATCTCTTGCTTTGATGGGGCTTTCCTAACTCCACAGCCGTGGCCATTCACAGTATGGTATTTCTGAATGACAGTCTTATCCACGGAGTCGTGGTCGTCAGAGGTTGCAAAGGCAAAGCCCCTTTTCTTGCCACTGCCTCTGTCCGTCATGATTTCAATCACTTCAATTTTTCCATACTGTTCAAAAGAATCTCTTAGGTGATGTTCTTCATTGTCTTCTTTAATGCCACCAACGAATATTTTTTTCACAATTAAGTGGGCACCTGGTCTTTGAGAATCTTCTCTTGAGACAGCTCTCTCTGGTTCCACAACTCTTCCATCCACTTTGTGTGGCCTTGCATTCATGGCTGCATCCACCTCCTCCACAGTTGCATACGTGATGAACCCAAAGCCCCTGGAGCGCTTGGTGTTTGGATCTCTCATGACCACACAGTCTGTGAGCGTTCCCCATTGCTCAAAATGGCTCCTCAGGCTCTCATCAGTTGTTTCAAAGCTCAACCCTCCAACGAAGAGCTTCCTCAGCTGTTCCGGCTCTTTAGGAGACTCTGACTTAGACATGATCACGGGGAGAAGAGAGACTTTAACGATGCTGCTTCGGCGGCATCCACGGGCAGAAAGGAGCAAACTCGGAAACCATTATTTTTTAAGAATAAGGTTACCATATGGATCCTAGGGTATTGTCTCTAGGGACTTTCAATGCCATGTTATCCTAACACAACTATTGTGGAAAAACTGCTATTACATGTTGGATTATCTCCTTATGGAACACATGTAATAAAATAGACAATAAACTTTGAACAAACTCTTTATTATTATTATTATTATTGTACTTTAAGTTCTGGGGTACATGTGCAGAACATGCAGGTTTGTTACATAGCTATACACGTGCCATGGTGGTTTGCTGCATCCATCACCCGGTCATCTACGTTAAGTATTTCTCCTACTACTATCCCTCCCTTATCCCTCCACCCCCTGCTATCCCTCCCCTATTTCCCCATCCCCTGCTATCCCTCCCCTAGCCCCCCACCCCGCGACAGACCCTGGTGTGTGATGTTCCCCTCCCTGTGTCAATGTATTCTCATTGATCAACACCCACTTATAAGTGAGAACATGTGGTGAACAAACTCTTCTAATCCTTACTCTAAAATATCTATGGGGCAAGTCAAGAATAGATGTCAAGAGAACAGAGCATCTATCCAGGCATTCTGCTTAGGTAAGTATATATGTACACTGGAGCACCTTGTCTGGCCCAGTTCTCATTTTTTGCCTTGATGGAATCAGGTCAGCCAAATGTTGAAATGTGCCCTTAACTAATTTAGCTAAAGGCTTATAGGCTCAGCCAAAGCTGTTGGTTTAGGGGGCTTTTCCTTAGCCATGATGAAGTTACCCATGTGATTTACATTTAGCTTCATACAAGAGGTGTGGCTGCCTGGCAGTGTACTAGCTAGCACGTTGGGCTAGATAGCAAATATCATTAACAACTACAAAAACAAATGCTGAATTGAAGAGTCCTGGAAGTATGAGCATATGTTTTCTTGCTCAGAAAATTCTTTCAACATGCTTGGTTTTTATAAACTCTAAATGTCACATATTTAATAAATCAGTTTCTCAGTTAAAAACGTTTATTAAATAGTAGTGAGAAGAGGAAAAACACTGTTAGAAACAATGTTAGAGAATCTGACTAGGTCTGTTTCTGCTTTTAAAGATTGGGCAGCATATTTCATGTTAGGGTAAGGAGGGTGCCTTCCCCAAGAATTTAATCTGATTCAGAGAAAAAAAATGAGCTTTTGATTTTAGTATATTTACAGGCTTCTATACACAATAAATGAAGACTGACCATCATGATTGGGTCTATTGTTGGTTGGCCCATTGCAATGGGCTTTGTGTCTGTTGGGTACCAATAGAAGAAGAAACGGGAAGCTGATTTGTTTACGTAATAAAGAAACAAAATTTTGAGATGTCCTGGGCAGTCTGTACAGGAAGGAGGGAGCAGGGAAACCGGGCAGAGATGAGGGGGATGGGAAGTGGAGAGGGCTTGTGAGAAGAGAAGTGACCCAGATGAAGACAGCTTAAAACCAAAGACATTGCTGGGCATGGTGGCTCATGCCTGTAATTCCAGCACTTTGGGAGGCTGAGGTGGGTGGATCACCTGAGGTCAGGAGTTCAAGACTAGCCTGGCCAACGTGGTGAAACCCTGTCTTTACTAAAAATACAAAAAATTAGCCAGGTGTGGTGGCGGGCGCCTGTAATCTCAGCTACTCAGGAGGCTGAGGTAGGAGAATAGCTTAAACTTGGGAGGTGGAGGTTGCAGTGAGACAAGATTCTGCCATTACACTCCAGCCTGGGCAACGAGAGTGAAACTCCATCTCAAAAAAAAAAAAAAAAGACATCTAATGTTGGCTTTTGAGTCATCTGCTGGGCTTCCACCTTCAGGAGCAGCCTGACACAGGTGGCACCCTTGTACACTGTGGGGAGCCAGAAGCCAAAAGCATGACAGCTGCATTCAAGGCAAGACTGCAAGAAGCGATAGTCGTAGAAGGACAGAAGAAAGTGAAAATTTGGCATAATTTTGGAATAAGAGAAAACTGGGAGAAACATCATCCTCCAAGAATCCCCAAAAATACTGAGGACAGGAAGAATACTAGTTTTCCCACTTCTGTGGGGTGGAAGCTCCAGATACTTTAAAGTAAAAGATTAAAGAAATATTGAAGTGGCAAGATTGACCAGCACCCACACATACTTGGCCCTTGAGTCATGCTACTCTCTCAGGCACTCTGCTAGCATTTTCCCGTAGGCTTTTAAATCAATTGATCAACTACGTGGTTCAAAAGCATGTTAGTGTACCCTGAGACTAACTGGTCTGGATTGAGTTTTGTTAAATCAATACGTTTCAAAAACAGTGATTTGATGTGGGCAGGAGAAGAGGACAAGAAATAACCAGGTTAAGTTTGCTGTCTATGTATTTGAGTTTTATAAAAGAGAGTCTCCAATGGAAAAAAAAAATCACATTGAACAGTTGCCATGAAGATCTCTTTCAGTTCTTTGGGGGTGGGGGTGGCAGCTTGAATTAATTGGCCTCAGTTATTGGTTTTCTTTCATCTCCAGCCATATAAGAAAGATAACCAGAGGACTGTAGTAATTATAGAGTCATCAGAGTGATCTGCCAAAGGTAAACCTAACTGGTGGAGTACTGGGGGTTCTGTAAACATTTTGTCAGTTTGCACATTTTGCAGACAACTTTTAAGGAAACATCAGTTTGTTTAATGAGCTTCCTTGGGTGAGCTCTGTCCTCAGAGACCCTGTTTCTAGCTTTTAATCCCTCTTTTATTTAAGCTGATGCTGTTAATATTTTTCAGCCATGCAATCATGTGGCCAATGCGACCTGTCCTGGGGAACATTTGGAGGCTATGGTCAGAGCTCTCATGTGGCCAGCCAGAGTAGCAGTTTCCTAGAAAATGGTAGCAATGAGCAGCCTCTGTCTGCAGCTCCACTTTTCCCTCACTCCTCCTTCCTCCTGGCTCTTTTGCCTGGAATGTAATGTGGCTGAGGTGGCTGAGTATCTAGAAAAGGCCATTGCTGATTAAACCATTTATTCCAAAGGAATTAAGTAGGTTGTTCCTCACAAATTTTCTAGCTATATATCTAACCATGCTAAAAAGTGTTAGAGAACAATTCTGAAGAAGTGTTTCAAAAAAAAAAATTAACCACATCTCATAGTAAGAATTTTATGGGCAATCCACCACACACACACACACACACACACACACGCCCCCTCCCACATGCACACACTACTCAAATTTTCCAAGAGAATACTTATACTATGTTCAAGGCATTCTGATCTATTCTATACTATTCTATTCTTTCTGTTTTGTTTTATTCTATTACATTCTTTCACTTCAAAAAATTTCTGGTCATTATTCGTTACTCTGATATAATAATCCACTACTATGTCACAACGCACAGTTTGTAGAAGACCGTAATCTAGAGCATTTGGCATCGCATCGCCACATTGAAATTGTCCATTTGTTTTCAATCCGGCATGCCTGGATAGTGATTAGAAGGCATTGGTTGGAAGCTGTGCTCTCTGATCAGTACCCCCAACCTTTTTTTTTTTTTAAAATCTGTTTAGTCATGCTGCAAAAACTCAATATGAAGTTCATGAACACCCACCCTTTTATTAGCTGGTGGAATGGTAGTCAGGAGACACGGCTTTTCATCCCAGCTCTGTCACTAACTGTGAGATTCTGCAGAGAATCTAACCCTAATCTTCATTCCTCTCATCTGTAAAATACTAACACTACTGACGGTAAGATGTGCCAGTCAGTATTCAGAGTTTTTTACATGCACGAGTTCGTTTTATCACCGCAAACCTGTGAGTTAGATGGCATGTTGACTCCACATTATAGAAGGGGTTAAGAACAGAAAAAGTTCTGTAAGACACCAAGGCTGTATATCTGCAGTGGTAGGGGCAGGATTTGTGTTTGGGCAGCTTGAACCATTATTCTACATTGCCTATTTTGAACCAATTACACTGGGTGATCTCTTAGGCCTTTCTCAGATCTGACTTTCAGTGATTCTTCTTGTCATGGTGGTTAGGAGTTTCTCAAAATGTAGTCTCACTAAATTACCTGCCTATGGTTCTTTTGGGAAAGTTCTGTGCTACATGGCTCTAGAGAGCTACTTTAATGGGATAAGCCCCAACCAATGCTTCTTACTCTAGGGGAGATGTATGTATGTGCAGAGTTGGTCAGAGGACATGGAAGGCAGAAAAGCTGATAAAATCACTCAAAGAGTTTATTTTTCTTCTTCATCTTGCAGATCCACATGCGCCTGTCCTGCAGGACATATCAGGAGCTAGGCAGGAGGTGGGCAACATAAAACGTGTCTGTTAAGTTGGGTGCAGATGGTGGAGAGGGGGCAGGCAGCCAGCCTTCCAGATGAGGCACATGTGTTTGGAGAACATAGGTGGTGAGAAAGCACATGCAGACTTAGAAGGATCCACAACATTATGTGGCTCAATTGCCAGACCTCTGCTTCGAAGTAAGGGGAGATGAAGTTAGGGCTGGAATGTATTGGCCACAGTAGATGCATTGGCTCATGCTTATAATCTCATCTTCTCCAGAGATAGATGCAAGAAGATCACTTAAGGCCAGGAGTTTGAGACCAGCCTGGGCAACATAGCAAGACCCTGTCTCCAAACAAACAAACAAAACATAAAGCAGATCTGAGGCCAAAAGAAGCCAAAATGCTTATGGAAGAGGCTTATAGTGTTAAAATTAGAATTTCAGATATTATTAATTTATATTACACTCCTGAAGTGATATTCTTGGCAAGTTACATACTGCCTAATATTGCTAAGATATGAGCTAACTTCTAAGAGAGGGTCAAACTGAATCCATGGCAGCCATATGAACCTTCAAAAAAATGCAGCAAAGAAAGTGTAGTGTTGGCTCCACCCAACCATAAAAACACACCAATACAGGGAAGGAATCGTATTTATTTGATGCCGTATTTAAACAAATACCAAATAATAAAATCCTTATGAGACAGATTGAGTTTTAAAAAAAGTTTTTCCCCTTTGCAGGGCCACTGTGGGAAAATAAATCTATCAAGGACCACATTTAAATAAAAGGAAAAATAGATTAGTTTCAACTGGTAGGATTTTTTTTTTTTTAGAGGAAAATATAAGGTTCAATTCATTTGGTCCTTAAATTAGGGCCAATGTGAATGGAAAGTTTTAGATTATGCTTCAGCCCCAGATGTTAGCTAGTTAGAGGAGAAAGGATAGGAAGAGAGCTGGAATGAAGAAGAGAAAAAGAAAAGGCTGAGAGAAAGAGGAGGAGGGGGCAGGAATTAAAAGAAGGAGGAAGATGGAGAAAAACCAGGAGTGAAGAGGAAGAGAGCCAGTCTTTGAGCAGAGAAGAAAGAGGGCAAATGGTGAGAGAGGCCGGCTGGCCTGGGAAGTCTCTGGGAGCCAGGGAAGTGAAAGTAACTTCACTCCCTAAATCGCCTTTAGGCAAACTCCCTAAATCGCCTCTTGTTAATTTCTTTAAATTGCTAATGGGCGGATTCACCACTGTTCTTGCAACTCTGATTGTTCTTTAATATTACATTGTTAGCATTCTCAATAATTAGAAATTATTGCAAATGGTAGAGGGGGGTAGGCAGGCCAGCCTTCCAGATGAGGCACATGTGTTTGGAGAACATAGGTGGCAAAAAACACATGCAGATTTAGAAGGATCCACAACATCATGCAGCTCAATTGCCAGATCTCTGCTTGGAAGTAAGGGGAGATGAAGTTAGGGCTAGAATGTATTGGCCACAGTAGAGGCATTGGCTCATGCCTGTGAGCATTGGCTCACCTCAGTGACTGTTTCCTAGTGGGAGTGTTTTCTAATGAAAGGCCAGAACTAGAATATTTCTGAAAGTGGATTAGGAGAACCAATGACTTTATCTGAAATCTGTCTAGATTAGGTTGCATAACTTCCTTTATAGGAGGGCAGCACTTTGGACAAATAGAGTCTTGTTGAAACACTTAAAGCAGCCAGAATTATTCAGACAGAAAAGGAAAAATTGGTCACTGAGTTCACTTCAAGTAAGCATATTGCTCTATATGGATTATAATGCCTGTTGTCCTTGCTGTGCAGGAGATAGAGGACAAGAGAAAGGGAAGGTCAATTCATTTCAACACAGATACCTAAATAGATGAGCTAGATTGATAACTATGTCATGCGTGTCTCCCCCAGTGGAGTACACCTAAAAGCATTTAAAGAGTGTAAAAACCTGTATTTGACACCTATAAATATCAAGTACCTGAATATCTCCACATCATGCTTACCTGGCCCAGTGGGGAATACCTAAAAGTGTGAAAATTATCTTCACAGTTCTCAAATTTTTTGGAAAGGAAGGATGTTTAAATGGATACTCGTCAGAGAAGAGTACAGGAAAAAGTGCTGGTATTCTAATAAGAGTCCCGCATTCGTGACTGGGGACTGGGGTTCTCAACCTGACGAACTACGCAGGCTTCGGTAAGTCTCTTACCAGTTTCTACAGGCATAGTTCCTCATCTCTAAAAGAAAGGGCTGGACTGTGTGATCTTTATAGTCTTGTCCCGCCCTCACGAGCTGTGATTTTAACATGTACACAGTAAATGTGGCAAAACTCCAGGAAAGGAATATAGCCGCATAAACATATGGGACTGTCATTGTGCCTGGATCACCACCACCACCACCACTACCATTCAGGCATTGTGATTTTTGACCTCAATACTTTTTTGGTATTCAGGAATATTTTATTGAAATACATATATTTCTTGAAAGATTAAGCCTGGAGTTAATTTACTCTTGGAGAGGTAGATACTAGGCATTAATTGACAGTTAGCCAAGAGAAAGACACAGTGGGAACATGATGATTCTCGGAAGAGAAGGCAAAGAGGAAAAATATAAATTTTAACTATTTCAGAATTTTTCCTTCCTTGGAAGCCTGTTAAACATTGGAATGGGCGCACCAGGAACTTATAGAATCAACTTTTCATTGAGTGCTTAAAAATCTCCCTTCATGGGGAGGACTGACATTAGGAGAAATACGTAATGTAGATGACAGGTTGATGGGTGCAGCAAACCACCATGGTTTGTGTATACCTATGTAACAAATCTGCATGTTTTGCACATGTATCCCAGAACTTAAAGAATAATAAAAATAATAATTAAAAAATTAAAAAAAAATCTCCTTCACATATTAGTCCTTTAACAAAATAGAATTAACTTAGCAAATTCTAATTTTTACTGAAATAGTCTTATCTAAGAAAAAAATAGAGGAATTCAGGATGGTTCACATGATACAGCTGGAGAGGTAGAGTCAGGTTGTCATCTCAAAAGGACTAATGAAATATTCCCCTTGACATGTCTGCAAATAAACATGAAACCACACTTAGTTATGCTTATTAACAGAGTTTGTGCAGTGATATGAAAAAGCCAAAACTGTCAACAGAGTTCTCTAAAACAGTTTTGTCTTTAAGCATATGTTTTGCAAGTGGATTCTTTTGGAAAATTTTTATTAAGTCTGTGTACTTTTTATTGTGGTAAAATAGATATAACATAAAGTTGGCCATCGTAACCATTTTTTTTTTTTTTTGAGATGATGTCTCACTCTGTCACCAGGCTGGAGTGCAGTGGCATGATCTCTGCTCACTGCAACCTCTGCCTCCCAGGTCCAAATGATTCTCCTGCCTCAGCTGGGACTACAGGCATGCGACACCAAGCCCAGCTAATCTTTTTTATTTTCAGTAGAGACAGGGTTTCAGCATGTTGACCAGGATGGTCTGGATCTCTTGACCTCATGATCCACCTGCCTCGGCCTCCCAAAGTGTTGGGATTACAGGTGTGAGCCACTCGCCCGGCCCATCCTAACCAATTTTGAAGTGTGCAGTTCCATGCCATTAGGTACATTCACCCTGCTCTCCATCTTCAGAATTTTTTCATCTTCCCAAATTGGAACTTTGTATCCATGAAATACCAATTCCCCATTTTCTCCTCCTGCAGCCCCTGGCAACCACTATCCTACTTTCCATCTCGGTACTTTGTATTTAAGATCAACTTATTATAACTTGCAGCTGTGATATTTCATAATCTTAGCACTTGAGGAGAGAAGTCATGGAAAGACTTTTTGAGAAAGGTAGGGTTTACACTGACTTTTCAAACTCTCAAATCCCATACTTACTCATTTCAAAATAAAATTTCAACCATCTCTAAGATTTAAAGTGTTTATTTAATTAATTCTACATAAATATGCATCGAATTTGTAAGTTTTTTTTCTTATTCCTAGAAACAAATACATTGAAGTACTGTTTTTAAAAAAGCACATAAAATTGTTACATCAATCAGTTTTATTTGAGTAGAATATATTGAAACTACTCCACACAGGCATCTGTCCTAAATATTAACATAAAATATCAGAAATTCTAAAATTATCGAGAAAGAATTTGACATGTTTGACTGAAGCTTAATTGCTCTTTTCCATTTCTCTCATGAGTAAAACCTGGTAAGTTAACTAATAGACAAGAGAGCAATAAACAACAGATACTGCTATCATTTTGCTAATACTATTTAGAACTCTGAAGTAAAAATATATTATGATAAATGGATAGTAAATGTGACATTCTCAGTGTATGTAAATAAACCCTGAATTTGAGAGCCTCTGTTTTCCCAGAGCCCTAATAAATACACTTTTAACAGAGATCTCATGTAAAGTAGCCATATGCTTATAATTATCCAAACATTGTAGATCCCCTGTGTGAAATTTCACGTCTTTATTGCTTCTATTTTAATGTTTACAAAGTTAGTAGTAATTTTTCAAACCAAATCTGGTCCTAAACAGGAAAGACAATTTCCTATATGATTGTTATTCTCTATGCAAGATTTGGCAAGGATTAAATCATTCCTAGAATTTAATCATCTTTACTCTCATAAGTATCCTAGACGCTCATTGGAGAAGGCACTTCATCTGTTCAATTTAAGTATCCCAATACCTATTAGCAAACTGCAATGTGTTTTTAATCTAGAATATTTGGACAAACATAAAACATGTCAAAGCATTACAGAAGAAAAGTGTTGCCCCAAATTCACAGTGAAATACGGTAAAACCTTGCCTTGTCAAACAAACAGCCATTTTAGAGAAGTTACTTAACAAAAAAAAATTTTTAAGAGAGTATAAAATTTAGTTAAACCAAAATGTTAACGTGTAACTTCAAGTCAAAAGTATCAAGATTGAAAACTACTAAAATTAACAAAGAATTCAATATTTAAAAATCCAAATAATCAACTAATTAATAATCACTATATTTACTCATATCTGTGGTAAGAATTTACATGTTATTGTTTATAACCTGCACAAAAAACTCAGAGGGACTAGTTTTCATCTCTATTTGAGGTGACAAAACTTGCAGTAAAAGATTTTGAATTCACGTAGCTAGGAAGTGACAGAGCTAGGATCGGAACCCCTGGCTCTAAGCCCCTGATTTAACATCCATAGTGTGTAAGATGTCTTTAGTTGACTTCATTCTGATGCTTCTGTCTTCCTTTCAGATTATAATTGGGTCCAATTTAAGTATCCCAATACTTTTGTTTTTAGAGATCAAGCTAGAGTAGCCACATTTGGCCTGGTATGGCTGTAGGCAGTTAAATATACCTGGTTCACATGGAGAATGAAAATTATTTGCTCATGAGGAATAAGAATCATTAATTTGAAAATAAAATTGCATACTATGCATTTCCTTTATAGCTTTCCCTTTAAAATCAAAGCGTTTCTTTAAGTTCTTGGCAGGTAACTTGCCCCTATTTCATGGTGTAGGCCAGTGGTTCTCAAATCTTGGTGTGCATAAGAATTCCCTGAGGGCTTGTCAAAACACAGATCACTGGGCCTTATCCCCAGAGTTTCTGATTCTGCATCTGGGTGGAGCTTAAGAATTTGCATTTCTAACAAGTTTTCAGGTGATGCTGATACAGCTGCTGCAGAGGTCACACTTGGAGAACCACTGGTGTTGACAGACTACAAGATGGCTGGACATCTATGTGCCCAGCAATGGAACCAAAGAAGGGCAATAATTGGGTTGCTCTGATTTCCCCCAGTGAGTGTTGGTGCTCCTTTCAATATTCAGAACAAAATGTCAATTCCCTACCAATCTCAGTGCTGTCATTCTGGTGGCATTCATGGGACCAACTGAATCTCTGATTTGCCATTCGCTGAGAGCCCATTCAGCTGATGGGGTGGGGAAGCTGAGGCCCAGAGTATTCTGCCATCTGGCACAATTCATTTCATTTAACTTCTCTGTAAATTATTCTGCCAAGGAAACAAACAAATAAACAAAAGAAATGGAACAATTCGTGTCAATATAAATTAGGGAAAGCAGAGGGTATTAGTAGTGCTGGTACCTCCCAGTCTAAGAGATAAAGGAGAAGATGCATTTTAGTCATGCATAGTGGCAGATGCCTGTAATCCCCGCTATTGGGGAGGCTGAGGCAGGAGAATCGCTTGAACCTAGGAGGCAGAGGTTGCAGTGAGCCGAGATCATGCCATTGTACTACAGCCGCCTAGGCGACGGGGTGAGACTCCATCTCAAAAAAAAAAAAAAAAAAAAAAAAAAAAAGAATGGTTACTTCACAGTTGTCTTTGGAGTGACACCTGAATAAAAAATAAAACAAAATATAAAAATTTTTATTTATTGAAGACAATCTTCTCTCCCTAGAGTAATGTAAAATAATAATTTTAAAACAATAACAGCACCGATTTGAGATAACAGGACAACTCTATTTGCTTTTGGTCCTGTATCTCCGGGTGGGCAGAGCTCTCATTTACGGATGTTTTGTTGCCAAATTATACACATATCTTAGGCATAACTCTCTGATTTCTTAAAATTATGTTAATAGATGTCACTATCCCTTGCTCAACTTTGAAAGTGCCTGTAAGCATGCGCTCCTGTCCAGTACTGTTTTGGTTCTCCTCAGGTAACTCCCTCGGCGTCCACAGGGGGGCAGGAGATACCATACTGCACAGTCGTGTGTCTTTCCATCTGTTTGGTGTAGAAAAATCTAACCACTACAAGAAAGCCACGGTCAGGCTGCTAAAGGAACCCACATCAGACCTTCTCAGTTCATCTCAAGAAACTCAAGAGCATGATTGCAAAGGCTTTGGTGTGGCCTCAACACTGGGGCAGATTCCTATCTGAAACTATCTGAAATATACCTACTGGGGAGGAAGAGATCAAACACTACCTATTACTGTAAGTCGTTGTAATATTTGAAATATAATTTTTTTTAATATAGGAGAAGCATTGGCTTAGGAGTCAGAATGTCTTGGCTCCTAATCCGAGTTATATTTCTGACTAGTTTAAAACCTCTGGCTCTGTCCACTGAGTTTGTCTGCACATCTGTTTCCTCACCTATGAATGATTGCTGCAGCCCTTTCAGGCAAAGACTAGCCAGAACTTTTCTTGCAAAGACCTGGGGCTGATAGCAATGAGGGAGGGTAATGTCAGCCCCAGGAGAATCCTGAAGGACAACAGACCACAGCCTTTGTGGTCCCTGTTTCACTGTCATTTACTGTTCCATGAGAATCCATCTAGCATGCTGAGAGGTCCTAAACCACAGCAATAGGCTCATTACTTTGTTTCCTGTTTACTGATAACTTGTAGCAGATAATAATTGCTGTGGGCAAAATGAAGAGAGAACACATAGAGCTGCCTCTGCAGGCAAGAAACATAAAGTACTGATTGGATGGAGGGTCTGAAACTATGAATCAGTGTTAACTAACCAGACACCATACTGATAGAAATGAAAATACTGAAAACTCAAACCACAAGTGTTCATTTCCCTGAGGGAAGGGATGGAAATAGACCACAAGGAGGATGCTTTCCTGGATGACACTTGACAGGCAGACACAGAGCAAGACACAAGGCAGGCCAAAGAAGACCACTTGCACCCACGGGTGACAGGCAGGCAGAGGGGAGATGCTGCTTCTGCAAATGAGGAACGAGGAGTTTTGAGTCTGTGGTTTGGCAGAAATGGCACGTGCAGGCCAGTAGAGGGGCAGTGAGGATCTGTAGAGACAGGAGGGGGACACAGAGACACTGGAGGCAGTGGACTTGGTTGTAAAATGTTAAGTGACAGGGGAAGAATCCCACATAATATCTATCCCTGAATTGCATTAATATGAAAAGGATATGAGCATAACAAATGAAGGAGGGGAAGGGAACCCAAAAGGTAAAAACATTTGAATTTGTTGCAGTGGCAAAAAATGTGAGAAATAATTTCTTCTTTTAGTTTCATCTCCTTTTATTTTATTGTAATAATAATAAGCCATTTTAAAGCAAAGAGAGAGGAAGGAAGAAAATGTTACAGTAAAAGCACTTTCAAGTATAAGTTCTCAGAACTTGACAACCATGAAACCAAAACTGGGGGATATAAGTAGAGTTGGGATAGGGCCAGAAGGGGGATCCATGGAGACCAAGAGAAGAGTTGCCAAGCTCAATGGGTCAGTTGTTAAGAGCCCAGACTCTGGAGCTGTGTGACCCTGGGCCTCAGTTTCCCTATCTGTAAAATAGGGATAATACAGCACTTATTTCAGGATTGCTGTGAAGATTAATCAAGTAAAATAATATTGGTAAAGGGCTTCAAATCATGACTGCCACCAAGTTCTCTGTGGATGCTTGCCATTACCTGGAGGAGGCCAGTGTCCAGGGTGGAGGGGTATCCCAGATCTTAAGAAGTTAAAGGAATGAGAGGAGCAGGCAGAAAACTCCCGGGAGGCTGTCCTGTGAGTGGTCCCTGCAGGACAGAAGCGGTGATGAAAAAGCAAAAGGAAGAAGGGGGAAGAAAATGAAAGGGAGGAGATTAGAGAAACTGGGAACACACACAGAAAGTAGCATGGAGGAGGAAGAAGCCACCTAAGATCAAGTGAAACCATAAAGCGAAGAAAAAACAAGAACTGAATGAAATAGAGATGTTGGGCCAGGAGTGACTTCCCAGTGGCAAGAATCTTGGGCTTGGGGCAGGAGCCTGGGTTCTGTCCCTTGCTGCATATCCTGGCAGAGTGGCCTTGGAAAAGTCACTTATCTCCATCGAGTCTTGGTTTTGTTTTTTTCCATCCATGAAAGTGAAAATAGTCACACCAACCTCACAAAGCTGTTGGTACGATTAAAGGAGGATGCTTTATGGTTGGTGCCTGAGCACCCAATCGATGCTCAGGGAATCTCTTCCGTCCATAGCAGTCCAGGGCAGAGCACTGTGGGAGACAGAAGCAGCGCTACGCCGCCTTGTCTTTCAGCGTGCAGGCCCAGGAATGAGCGAGGCAGTGGGCGGGGAAGACAGGCACGGGGAATCTGGGGACAGATAAAGGAAACTCGTGATGGGGCGAGGCTGGGCTGAAGAGAAACAGATTGGGGTAGAGCTGCAAAGGGAGGGGTCCACTGGAAGGGGAGGGGGAGGCCGGGAAGAGAGAGGGTGGGAAGGCAGTGTGAGATGGGAGGGCAGTGTGAGAAGAAAAGCAGGCTGGGGAAAGAGGGATTGGAATGCAGAAGGAACTTGGGGAAGGAGGAAGTCCTGCAAGCGGGAGGGAAAGAAGAGAGGGAAAATGGGGACGCAGTGGAGGCGGGGGACAGGCTGCGAGAGGGAGAGGATCCCGGGAGCAGACGAAGGAGAAGTGGAGCGGCTAAAGTCTGCGTCAGAAGAGGTTGAGGACTGCGAGAGGAGAGGCTGGGGCCTGCAGGGGAGCGCAGCAGCTTTTAGCATCGATCCAAACTCTAAAGGCTCGTGGCCTTTGCCTGACCTCGAGGGTCGGGAATAGACGCCTGTCTTTGTGGAGAGCGATACCCCACCGAGAAAATGAGGCTGTTCCGAGCGGGTCCCTGCGCCTGGCCGACGGCGAGGCTTCTCTGGCTCGGGGCTGGCTCCTGAGGGGCACGAACAGCCGGCCTGGCGGTTGGGGCCGAGGAGGGAAGGTACCACCTCCTCGAGGCAGCGCGCAGCCTGTAGCACAGGCGTCTGCTCCGAGCGGTCCCTGGAGGGCGCCGCCGCCACTTCGCTCCTCCGGGGCCGCTCGCTCCCAGGAAAGCGGAGGCAGCTGGCGAGGACGGAGAGCAGGGGCAGAGCTGCGGAGGGACCGCGCCTCCAGGAGTTCGAGGTGCACCCTGGCGCGGCGGGCCGGTCTTGGCTTCCCGGCCACTGGCCGGCCGCGCCCGCCTTTCCCCGGTCAGCGCTTGGGGCCCGCGCCGCACGCACCGCCCAGCAACCCCGCGCGCGTCCCGCGGGGGCGCTGCGTCTTCCTGCCACACCGGCGCACCGCGGCCCCTCTCCCCCACACCTCCGTCCCGCACCACCCGGCTCTCCTCCCAACCTCCCCACCCCTCCTCTGCCCTCCCTCCCCTCTCCTCCCCTCCCTGCGAGGGGCGGGAGGGGGCGTGGCGGGGCCGGGGTTTGTGTGGCTGGGACCCGGCTCCTCGCACTCCGAGTCCGCCCGAGGAGCCGGGCCCCGGCCGCTGTCCAGCCGCTCCGTGCCCTGCGCGTCCTGCGCCGCCGCCACCGCCTCTTGGGAAGACGCAGCCACTTGCCCGCCATGGATATTCCCAGGGTCCTGCTCTCGGCCGTCTTCCTCATCAGTTTTCTGTGGGATTTGCCCGGTTTTCAGCAGGCTTCCATCTCATCCTCCTCGTCGTCCGCCGAGCTGGGCTCCAAGGGCATGCGGAGCCGCAAGGAAGGGAAGATGCCGCGGGCGCCGCGCGAGAGTGACGCGGGCCGGGAGGGCCAGGAGCCACAGCCGCGACCTCAGGACAAGCCCCAGGCTCAGCAGCCCTGGGCGCAGGAGCCTCCAGGCAGGGGTCCGCGCGTGGTGCCCCACGAGTACATGCTGTCAATCTACAGGACTTATTCCATCGCAGAGAAGCTGGGTATCAATGCCAGCTTTTTCCAGTCTTCCAAGTCGGCTAATACGATCACCAGCTTTGTAGACAGGGGACTAGGTAAGTGGCAAAGAAGACGCCCGACACCCCTCCCGCTGGAGCTCCGCAGCCAGGGTGCTACTCCGGCCCGGGAGACTGCATTTGTGAATTTCCTTCCCGCTTTGGACACTTCCCCTTTACTTTTCTTAAATTGTTTTTCTAAATCCCGAGTAAGTTTCTGAATGCGGCTGCAGATTCTATTCCAGTCTGTAATTCTCCCTTCCTTTTTCCCCCCTTTCTTTCTCTCTCTCTTCTTTCCTTCTTCCTCTTTTGCAGAAAGCGGCGTCGTTGCCGCTTGTCTGGTGGCTGATGGGGGAAACGTGGAGGACGAGAGACAGTAGGCGGATGAACTCGGTTGGAGAGGGGTCGGGGCGGGAACTGATGGAACCGGTGTCTAGGGGTACTGGGTTCTCAATCCAAAGCCTCAGCTGCTGGGGCAGCAGATCCAGGGCATGAGTGAGCCTTGGAAAGACCTGGGAAAAGCCGGCACTAGCGAGTTCCACCGTCTGAGGAGCTAGTCCGAGAGAGGCGTCCGGCAGCCCCCTGGTCCTGACACCGCGCGGGTTCTCGGTTGGTCCCCGCGCTGGGTGCTGGGATGGTCAGCCAGGCTGTAGCCCTGCGCCTTTCGGCTTTTTGCTCCAGCGTCGCGCTCCTGGCTGCTCCGAGGCCTCAACCCGAGTGATTTCTGCAGATGCGGCGGCAGCAGCTGGGCGGGCCGGGGCAGGGGCGGCTAAGTTTGGGGGCTGTGGGTACTTAATACGCAAGGGTACATGGGTGTGCCCATCCACCTTTCTCAGCCAGGCAACGCTTATCTCAGCGCTATTCTCGAGGGCTGGTGGGGGTCGGGGAGGATCCCTGGTACCCTCTGTGAAAGCTCGTGCGTGTGTCGGTGTCTGCGGAAACCCTTGCGCCCCCTTCTTGCCACCGGCGTTGATCCGCAGCGTGGCCAGTGCCCTCAAGAAAACCTCACATTACCTCTGGTCCCAGAAATTTGGGAGGGATCCACAGGCATCGGCAACTCGGCTCCTAAAGGAGGGAGACAATAACGTGGAAGGAGACAGGAAAGGTAGGGAGGAAAACGAAAAGAGAGGGAAAGGGAAGGAGATGAGAAGAAAAGGAGGGGATGAAAGAGTTTTAGGTAGTTGTCCACTCCACCATCCTCCCTAGACTTAGCTCCACGACTTTGACCTGTTCCCAGTTAAGTGGGGTTGCCCAGGAACCATGCAGAGCTGGAGTTCGTGGTTCGGAAGTTGCTTCAGCAACGGCTACCCGGGGTGCTAGCACTTCCCCTAGGCTTTTTAGAGTAGGGTAAAGCTCCTCCGCCCCCGCCCCCGGGCTCTTCCGCGGCTCCAGCCCCCGCCTCTCTTAGTCGCGTTCCTTGCACGAGAGTCCTGCCCACGCTGGGTTCGCGGCTGCAGCCCGAGGTCAGCGAGGTTCATGAGCTGCTGAAAGGTCCAGAGGGCAAATTAACACCGGGTATTTTATGATGATTTTAGGGCTACTAAAGCCACCTTTGCAAAGACACGTGGCTTCTTCGTAGTAGTGCAACTGAGTCCCTGGCCTCCGGGCTGCCCGTGCAGCTCCCCAACCCTCCGCACGCTGCACGCCCTGCTACAGTTGTTTTTCTCCCTCCAAGTTCTCTGTTAATCGTGACCTTCTCTACTACACTTGCGGAAGGAGGCTAAGGAACCTCAGAGAAGACTGCTCAAGAGGCCCTTCTTCAAGAGAAGAAATCCCAGAGGCCTAGGCAGGCCGGCGGTTGGGCGCGCATTTTCTTTGCCTGGGAGTGAAGTGGCAAGAATCTTCGCCCCTCCCCCAGGTGGGCACCCTAACTGGTTCGCTGCGCCCTGTGAATTTGGCACAGGACCAAAAGACCCTGAGGGGTGTTCAAAGGTGTCTACGGAAACCTGTAGCATTCAGACAAGGGTTAGGGGGACGTCTTGGAGGGCCCCAAATCCAGCGTAGACGCGAACTCACTTTACCCTAGTTTGTTTGCCCTGCGGCCTCCTCCCTAGGCACTGCGCTTTGAGCCCCCGGATCAGGGAGATAGAGGAGGTATTGCATATGCACCCAGGCTAGGGAGGCCTCTGTCCCCGAGCCAAGGCCTCCAGACTAGCAGGACCGAGATCCACAAGTCCGGTTACAATCCGGGAATGCCATCGAGGGCTGGGGGTTCGGGCGGTCCACAGCGGGAGGAGACTCGGAATGACCACCCGGACGGCAGCTTCAAAGTCGCGGTCTCCTCTGCGTCTCCGGGTTCCCAGAAAATGCGAAGAAAGGCAGTTCGTTGACTGGGAAGGCGGTGCGGCTTGTCGCCCGCCGCTCGGGGGTGTAGGAGTGCGGAGCCGCAGGCGGGAGGGGTGCGCAGAGGAGGGGGTACGTTGCTGGCTGCAGCCTCAGCTTGATAAAGGGAAAGCCTCACTTTCCCTCTCACTGATTTTGATTTGATGTGTCACCGGCGGTGACCTCGGGCTGGACCTTCCGGGGCTTGCTTAGCATCGGGCCCCTGATTGGAGTGTTTCAACTCAGCGATCTAATTGAGGGTTCATGTCATAACACATCAAACGGTGTCTCGTCTCCCGTGATGGAAGGGACCCGCCAGCCGCGCATCCCCGGCTCCTGGCGAGGACTTCCGCCCCTCTCACGTGGGGCTCTTAACCGCGCCAAACCCCCTAAGGTCCCCTCCCCCAACGCGTGGACTGCCTGGCGAGGAGGAAAGAGCAGCGGCCCGCCTAGAGCTGGGCCAGCCGCGCTAACTTGGCGCCTCGCCTAAGGGAGGTTTAAATCGCCGTCGAGTGGGGCTGGCTTGGCTTGAAGGAGCCGGGGGTCCCACAAGGGGAGGAGCGAAGAAAAGGAAAGGAGCCCTGAAGCCAGTCCAGGAGGCAAGCGCGACTTGCTAGTGTACAATGTCTGTAAAAAGCCTTCCTCACGCCTGTAATCCCAGCACTTTGGGAGGCCTAGGCGGGTGGATCACGAGGTCAAGAGATCGAGACCATCCTGGTCAACATGGTGAGACCCCGTCTCTACTAAAAATACAAAAAATGAGCTGGGCATGGTGGTGCGTGCCTGTAATCCCAGGTACTCAGGAGGCTGAGGCAGGAGAATTGCCTGAACCCAGGAGGCGGAGGTTGCGGTGAGCCGAGATCGCGCCATTGCACTCCAGCCTGGGTAACAAGAGCGAAACTCCGCCTCAAAAAAAGAAAAGAAAAGAAAAAAAAAAAAGCCTTCCTTACCCCGGAAACCCCAAAGTTACACCTGGAACCTGTGAGAGTGGGAGGGCAGGCATAAACTCTGCCAAAGTGAATGACGCGCGCTTTAGGTTTATAGAAAGCAGTTTCTGTACTACTCCATCCCGGGCCACTTCTCCCTGTCCTCCAGGAGGAGAACTTACTGCAAATTAAAAAAAAAAAGAAAAAACAAAAAAGAAAGGTTCCTTTTTTCAGTATGCTCTCCAGACACCTAGGAGTAATAATAGTAACCATGATCTATTGACAATTTACTGTGTACCAACTATTGCACTAAAATTTGTTACATGAATTATCTTGCTTAGTTATCACAACCTCTTCCAAGAAAAACGCTATCATCACCCCGTTTTACAGGTGAAGAAGACAGAGAAGTTAAACAAGTTGCTCGAGGTCACACAGCTGGTGAGAGGTGGGGCTCATATAAGATTCGAGACCCTGCACGTTTAACTAGAGCACTGTATAGATAATTTATGGGGTGAGGTGTTTTCTAATGGATGATGACAAGAAGCAGAAGTTAAAAAAATGGAAAGATTCTCCCCCGCTCCCCGCCCCGCCAATACCCGGTCTAATATTTGTCTGTAGTCACTAACCAGTTGGGAGTGTGAGTGTAACTAGATGTGAGGGTCTGAAGTTTGGGTGCCTTGCTTTCTCCTGTTCTTATTTTAATCACGTTATCCCTGGTTTTTTTTTTTAATGCTCTTATATTGTGCTTTAGAAATGATGTTGGATCCATAAAGATGAGAAGGTGTGTGTATATGTGTTTTGGTGCCATCTTGGGATGAGAATGGATGAGATTGGATATGGTGAAAATACAATTTGCTTATGAAATAACTCATTAAAGGGCCACTAGTACTGGGGGCCTGGGAAAGGCAGACAATTAGTTCTCCGAATTCAACAGGACTGAGAGATACGGGGGAGGGAGAGGTGGAGGGAGGGAGGGAGGGAGGGAGAGAGAGAGAGAGAGAGAGAGAGAGAGAGAGAGAGAGAGAGACTCAGACTTTATGTAGTGAAAAGTGCCACATAATTCTAACAAGAAGAAAAAAACTCTCAAGCATGAGAGAACCAAAATGAGTCTAAGACTATTGCTGTGAGTTAGGTTTCCAGAGGACTTTGAAATCAGAATACCCCTTACTTTTTTCTTGTTGTAATAACACTCTCAAAAAGGAGGCAGTATGGAACAGATAAAAACCAAAACGAGATGGGAATATCCTTGAAGAACTTGATGCACTAGAAATAACTCTCAGGACAGTTTGCCAGTAATTGTTGACTTCTCCGTTCACCTTCCGAGTCTTGACTATCAAGGGGCAGAGCGGAACCATTCTGGGAATAGCCCGGCTGCGGGGAGGGCATTCAGAGAGTTGCACAGTTCCCGCGGGATTGAAGTTCATCTGGTACCTCATGTTATGCAAAACAGTGGGTTTCTGGGTGGACCTGGGCCTCAGAGTGGTGTAATCAATTCGGCAATACTTTTGCCGGTACCCTGTTATCGTTGGCAAACCGAAAATGAAATATAAGCAGGGAAGTATTTTAATGGGGACGGAGGGAATTCACAACTGTTAATTATTTGGTGACCTTGTATTCGATTTGTTTGAGTCCCTTATAAAAACACTAATGCAGACCAGACGGCCAAATGAGGAAGCTGGGCAGAAGGTTCCAATCTAGGCTTTATTTCCCCGGAAAAAGGGAACAGCCTCGGAAAAGGCTTGCTAAGCGTTCAAGGTGGGGTGTGCGTGTGAGAGCGCCTGCAGAAGCGCGGACACGGAGTTTGCGCCACTTTCCAGGTTCAGAATCCTCCTCCAGTCAGGTGAACTGGAAGGTCCTGCAAAAAGCCCGGGGGTAAGGGAAAGAAGCCTTAAACTAGAAGTTGTTCTGCTCTTCTGGTTCGAATAGCTAAGGCATGTTTAAGGCCACAGAGCAAACTCTTGGCCACCGACTTGCTGTTAAACATGTTATTGTAGTTCCAATCCTTAAGGCCTTAAGGTTTGCCTTACAGGGAAAAGCAAGAAGATTTTAAAAAGAGAGAAAGAAAGACCACCTAGTATGTTCTACTGCGAGAGTGCAGGTTGCGCAGGGATTCTTGGCGAGTTTTCTTGGCAAAGGAGGCTAATCTGAGACGGACACAGCGTTTTCTCCAACGCAGAAGGCTGTCAGGCCTCTGGGAGTTTGCGCGGTGGATTTGCCGGTCGGGGCGGGCGCGGGGGGGAATCTAACAACGTGCTCAAACATCCTGTGGTTTCTGCGCATTAAAAGAAAAAAGTCATCCGGGCCACAGATCACCAAAGGCCTTGCGAATCCCTCTTCCCCGCCCTTCCCACCCCACAACAGAATCAGGACTTGAAAGCCCTTTTTCTTTCTTTCTTTCTTTTTTTTTTTTTTGAGACAGAGTCTCCCTCTATTGCCCAGGCTGGAGTGTAGTGGGGCGATCTCGGATCCCTGCAACCTCCACCTCCTGGATTCAAGTGATTCTCAGCCTCCCGAATAGCTGTGATTACAGGCACACACCACGATGCCCAGCAATTTTTTTTTTTTTTTTTTTTTTTTTTTTTTTTTTTTAGTAGAGACAGGGTTTCACCATGCTGGCCAGGCTGGTCTCGAACTCCTGTACTCGTGATCCGCTCGCCTCGGCCTCCCAAAGTTCTGGGATTGTAGGTGTGAGCCACCACGCCCGGCCGAAAGCTCCTCTTTCCGGCCGGAGAGGATGCGTGTCACCTGGGCCTCCGCAAAACGCAGGGCACTGCATCGGAGGCCCTAACACTACAGGTTTTTTCTTAGCTGGAGTCCTTGGAGTTCTTGCACATCTCCTTGAAAGTGGTGACGTCTTTCTGGGGCGGTGGGGGAGAAGAAAGAAGGGAATGAGATGGAGAGGCGGGGAGGAAGATGGTATGATAGAAATAGGGCAGAAGGATAACTTGTTTCCTGCTAGGACTACTGCGTGCACCAAAAGACCCAGAGCAAATCAGCAATAATCCTTGAGGACTTTTACGTAAAAGGAAAGGCATTAGTTCGATAACCCCTCGGGTATTGAATAACCCGGGTCAAACGACGCTCTTTGGACCAGGGGACTGAATCGAGCCGAGCCCTCGAGGTGTGGAATGCCGGAATGTGGATTCATTGTGCCATTCCGTTGCTTGACATCCTTCCATCCCCCATCCCAAGCCCTGGCTGTTTATCTTTAAGCTCAAAGTCGGTTAAATAGTATCTCCTGTTTACAGGAATTAAATAGGTCCTCCTTGGACTAATGGGTTGCAGGGTTGCCGTTCTCTGCCTTCTAAGACAGTCCATTAGCATTGCTGGGGACTTAAGGTTGGGTCCATCTGGGGTGAGGCGCCTCAAGAGCTTGGAGGGGGCGGGCGGCGGGCGGCGCTGGACAACTTTCCTAGGGAAGTCCGCGCTGCGGCGCTAGTGGTCCCGGCGCCTGGGGGCGGGGCACGGCTTAGGGACCCGAGAGTGGGCGTGAAACAGGCGTGGGGCGGGCCTCTAGCCCAAACTGGTTTAGCCTGGGGAGAGGGGCAGAGGGCGGGAACAGGCGCAGGGCGGGGAATTGGCTTTAGTAGGGGGCGGCGGGCATCTCCGAATAACATAGGAGGCCAGGGGAATCCGCACATCTGCTTTGCAAACCTGGCTTCCAGGCGTATTTCTCTTGCTCCCACTCCGCTTCTTAACCCACTGCAGCTCCGACACTCGGAACGGAGGGAAATTGACTGAGAATAGACCAGGACCCACGAATCTCATTTTGCTGAATTGTTTCGAAAGTCAGGCCAAAATGAACGCCGCAGACAGAGATTGCGGCTCTCCATTATTCTAAGGGTGCACCCGGCCCAGCACCTTAAAGAGCACACACAGCACAGCGGTTTCTCCTGCGCAGGACCCCTGAACACTAAGTCCAATATCCTGCCCTCTACTACAAGCCACTTTGAACCCTCGCCCCCACCTGCAACCTCAGAACTGGTCAGGGAGGGGAAGCCACATCAAATGAACACCCTTCCTTCTACTTTTATCTCAAAACTGAAGCCAAGAGGCCCAATCACATTCCAGCTTCAAGGGCAGCTTCGGGATTTCTCCCTTTCCGCTCCCCTAAGCTTCCTGGAGGACCTGGTGGCTCCCTGGTCGTCAGTGCAGGGAAGTCGGCCCCCAGGGGAAGGGCGTGCTGCGTGCGCGCTGCAGTGAGATGGGGAGGGAGAGCGGGAACAGGAGGAGAGCTTTGGTTTGGGTTTCATCTGCAGTGGAGATGTCAAATTAAGATTTGAGCCGCTGTGGTCGGGAGCCCAGAACCGGACCCCCGTTGAAAAGACAGAAGCACAATGAAATGTCCTTGATCTCAGCTTTGTCTCTCTGGCCCCTCGAGAGCACGCAGCCGTCAGGGTCACTGACTAAGTTCAGGAAAACTACTTTGTAAATGAATCTGTTTCATCCTCTAGAGACAAAAGGAGTTTCCCTAAAGCACCTTGGAGCTCCTGAATGCGTGTACAGCATTCGCCGGGGAGCGCTCCTCCTCAGCCAGCAGTGCTGGCCAGAAACCAGCATCCTGGGCTTAGAGTTAAGGCCATTAAAGGCCATGCTGAGGCCCCAAGTGAGGGGTGCGAAGCTGTTTTCAGTCGGGTGAGATTCCAGGCCCCCTTTCTTTTCTTTCTCTCCACGCTCATTCATTTGCCTCACCTTGAGCCGAAGCTTGCTGTGCCGATACTAGGATTTCTCTGAGGGATCCAGGCAGGCCACCAGACCCACTTAACTTGTCGAGTCTAGCAGGCCCAGGCCCCTTACAAAGAGAAGGGCGTGGATCTGGAGGCTTGAGGGAGAGAGTGAAAAAGCCTCTCCAAGACTCTGTGGGAGACTCGTCTTGGAGCCCTCTGGTCCTTGGAAGGAGAAATACAGGGCAAGCTATTGGGGAGGGCACTGGGAAAGCCAAGAGACCTGAGAGCAGCTGGACTGGTGAGAGTGAGATGGGAAGGAACCCATACTGAAGGTAGGCCTGTGGACAGGACCTTTGAAAGTGACAGTCACCGCAGGCCTGGCCTCATGCTGCAGCCCAAGGGGTCCATCATTGCAGCCCTCCCCATCAACATGTGTCCAGCCATTTGCATCGTGAACGGTAACATCTGCCTCCTTATTCCCACCCCGGACCAGCCCTGTGATCAGATCATGCCCTCGAAAAAGGACACCAAAGGGGGAAAAGAAACAAATCCTCAGGCCTCTCAGGGCTGCACTGCCAGCCAGGGAGTCATTTGGATTAGCACAAGGGCTGTCATTGGCTTTGACCCCTGCAGAAAAGGAAACCTGCAAGAAGGGCTGGATCCTTGATGTGGCTGGGGTGGAGGTCGTCTGTTCACCTGGCATTGTGGGAGGGACAGCGGTGGTGATACGGCCTCACAGGACTGAGAAGATTCAGGATGATGAGGTGAGGCTGCAGCCCCCATGAGCCTTGCCCTTCACTTGACTTCAGAGAAGCAGGAACTGGAAGCATCTTCATCTTTCTTTCCCTCTATGCTTCCTAGTACCTTTCCTCCACTCACTTCTGGAATCTTGTGGAGAGAACTGGACCACAAGGACTGAAGTCCAGAGAACTGGATTTCAAAGAGTCAAGAGGAGGACAGGTGCACCTTCTCCTACTAAGATGTAAGTAGTTATAGAAACATTGGCTGCATTCATTGAATGTTTCTATGTGCCATGCACGTCCCTGGGTACTTTGACTCTGACCTTTACAATGATCCTGCAAGGTAGATGAAGCATATGAGGCTGGGAGAGATTACATGACCCAGTCTACCCAAGGTGACCCAGCCACTGAGTCACAGACCAGGACTCAGATGTATGTGTCTTAGACTCTAAATTCCTATGCTCATTCCACATCATCAGTAGTGACTGACATTTGTTTTCAGAAGTCTTTCTTATACCTTATCTCATTTGTACCCCACCGTGGCCCTGTTAAGTTTCCTCCTAAATTCTCTTTCACAAATCCAATCACTGACATTTCTTCTGCTGAAAAAATGATTGCTGCAGTTCTGCTGAAGTGAGTGACTCTTGCCGGCCAGGGATTGATGCCCTCCCTCCAGGAATGGGCAGCATGGAAGAGTTTCTCAGGGTTTCTACAAGGCACAGCGATCAGGGTTGGGATGTCTAGGGTGGTGGCACAGATGCTGGGGCCAGACTGCCCACTCTACTGCTTACTCTCCTGAGCCAGTTACTCAAGCTGTCTGTTTTAGTTTAGAATGATGGCTTTCTCAGAGGTGATTTTGAGGATTAAATGAGTCATTGCAAGTTAAGAATTTAGATCATGCTTAGCACAGATTTAGTGCCACACCAGTATTTGCTCTTATGATTATTATGCTGAGGGGTCAGGCATGAGTACTGGGGTTAAGAAAGAGCACCCTGGAAAGGGTGAGTTGTACGGATTGCTTCAAGAAGCCACATCTCAGTAAGAATGCTAGCAATGCGTCAGCAGCTTGTAAAGCTCAGATCTCAACAGAGGCCAGACTCCAGATGAGTTATTTCCTCAGGGGGTTGCCCAGGAGATCACTGTATTCCAGGAGGAAGGAACATATTTGGCACAGAGATTCCCCTTAAAGCCCTTCACACTCCAGGGGGAGGGGCTGGTGGCTCATTTTTATTCACCCAGTACACCTGGCTCTATTTCCAACCTGATGGACTTTGTCCCCTCAATGCAATGCTGAAGGTAAGAGGTCTACGTGAGAAAATGACTCCAAGCCCACTCATGAATTTTGAGCTTGGAGGTCTTCTTTGTAGTAAAGAAAAGAAAAAAGAAAAAAAAAATCCTAGGGGAACCTAGCCCACGTTGATTACATTGATGATGAAGGAATGTCCTATTTCTTGGTTCCCTGCTCAAACAGGACCCTGGTAGAGTGGCATGGCTGCAGGACTGGGATCAGAACACTTGGAATTAGGAGGTTCAACACTTGTTCCTTGCTAGTTGCAAGACAATGGGCAAGTTAGGATACCTTTTAGATCTTTAATTTCTTCATCTATAAGTGAGTATCACAGTAGGCCTGACTCGCTGTGAAGACTCAGTGAGAGAGGCCAGCAAAGCTCTGAGCACGTGACTAGCACAAAGGTGGTGCCCTACAAGCCTCAATTCTGCAGCTGGCTCTAAAATGAGGGGGTGGGGGAAAGGCGTCTAGAGTTTCTCTTGCAAAGATGGGTGATTCTTCCTGCTTGTGGGTTGGGGGTGGTAACATCCACTATCTTCTCGGCTTTCTGAATGTTGGTCCAGTTTCGGGGCCTGTGACTCTGGAGGACCTGGCTGGGAGGCATGGCAGGACGCCTGGCCAGTAGCTATCCAGTGTCACTGCATACTCAGAGATGTGAGCCAGATGCGCGCGGAGGAATTTCGTGGAGTTTAAAGTCAGCTGTGCCAAGAATCGTGCAAGTCCGGAGAGCTAGATCCACGGGTGCACACACTAGCAAGTGACAAAATCCAACGAGGACTCTCAAAAGGGACCTCAAACTGAGTATATGTCTTAGAGATGTCTTGGGAAAATGCAATGCTGAGCCCTTCCCACCTCCAACCAAAGGAAATTTCTGGTTTTTGGAAACCCTCTATAGGCTGGCCCAAGGTCATAGCCCCTAGCAGAAGGCACTGGGACTGAAGCGGGCAGGCTGGAATGAGCAGGTGCACAGAGTCCTGCAGCTGCGCTTCCCTCCCTCATGCCGCCCTCCTGGGGCTCAGGTTCTGGGGCTTCTGGCCCTTCCTTTCTGCTCTGGAGTTTGCCACTCCTCCAGCCACGTACTGTGACTGTGGACAGATGTCCTTTTCCTTTCTAAGCCAGTTTCCTCATTTAAAATAAGTGCAATGGTACCTACTTTGCAAATACATAGGTACCATTCCTTCTCTTTCTTTCTTTTTTTAAATTAATTTTTCTTTCTTACCTTATATTCACCCTAACTGAAAATTTGTACCCTTGGACCAACATCTCCCCCCTTTTAAAAGTCTCCTAAATTCTACACCAGAAATATATGTTTGAGGTGCTTTCAGCCTTTTACCAACCTTTTGACCATTATGAAGAAGTATCTTCTAATATGCAACGGTTTGTTCCTTCCTTCTTATTTTTCTATCTTCCCCCTCCTTTCTCTCCCCACCTGCCAGGGAAAGATAAGCCCAAATCCAGCAATTGTAACTGGAAATGTTTATATGTCTAATATTCAGCAAACGTTGTTAACAGAAGTGTGAATCAGCTGTAACAAACCAGGTTGATGCAAAGTAAAAGGGAAATAAAAAGCTCCCATCACGTATTGCTGGTCAATTACAATTTAAGGGCCCAAAGCATAGGTTTCACTTCCAAGTTGTGGGAAAGTGCCGCAGATTTTGAAGTGACAAGTGCATGTTTTTTTTAGTCAAAGGCCTGGGAGAGAGGATCATTTGATGACATCAGTCTTCATTTATACAAGACTTAATGGGAGCGGAGGCTTGTGGAAGGGAGCATGAAAAGTTGGCATTTTGCCCACAGATGGCTCATGGCAGCTGAGCCAGGCTCTGTGATGCCAGGTCAGCAGGCAGCAGGCAAAGTGTCTTCAGGGTAACAGTGTAAGGTGTTGTGTTCACTCCCCAGGTTGGATACCTCCTCTGAGCTATTTCTGTGATGCAGGTTTAGACAGGTGGGGAATGTGGTCTGCAGGGTAGCTGCACAGAGGAGCCACCTTCTTGGACCTTCTGTTCAGGGGTTAGAGGTTCTGGAGACCCAGTGAGAGAACTTGTGGTTGAAAGGATAAAAAAAATGGGGGTGGCTTTGGGGAGCTGGAATGGTCTGGGAGAGGTAGAAGTGACGTGGTCCCAGTGTGTACCACCTTAGATGCTGCCCAGCAGTAGAGTGGGTGCTCTTCCCTACTCAGTGATGAATTCAAAGAACTTAGAGGACAACCCCCACTCCACTTAGATCAGTGGTTCTTGGAGTGATTCCTTGGACCAGCAGCATCAGCATGTCTGGGAGCTTACTAGAAATGCAAATTCTAGACCCTACCACAAGCCTCTGGAGCCAGAGAGAATTTGCATTTCTGGCAAGTGCCTAAGTGATGTTGATGATGCAGATTTAAAGACCACTGCAGATTTAGTGGCTTTGAGAGTCACTATTCCAGACCAAACTCCAGCTACCTGAGCCACAGAATTCTTACCCAAATATCCCTGAGCCCACTTCCAGGGTCTGGACAGCTTCTTCATCTGTTCAGTCCTCCCAAAGGTAGATCACACCACTGATATGTGCACCTGTGAAACTGTGCACAGCTTTAAGCTGTGAGCTGGCGGGGGCGGGGGGGGGGATCCACATGTACACAGGTGAGGCCCCTAAAGTATGTGTTGGAGCTGGTGTGGGAAGAGAATAGAAGAAGCTGAAGTCCCATTTGCATTCTTGCCCTGAAACCTGGAAAGAGTAGGTGTGGGCTGGTCTTGCTGGAAAGTTCATCAGAAATCTTAAGGCTGCAGAATCAGTAAGAGACCTTTCTTTACAGATGCTTGCCTCAATTTTAACTCAGCTGTGCAAATTAATCATTTATTAGCCTACACATCTTTTTAAAGAGTAAAAACAAAAGCAGGCTGATTCCCTTATATTGCATGAGAGAGAAATAAATCAATTCTTTACACCTGCCTAATGCACTCCAGCCAGTGGCAAACCATATCAAGAGTTATGTAAGCAAAGATGGAAATGATTTCCTAAGGGAGCCTAGATTTTATTTCTAGCAAGCCCTGCAAATAATGTATATTCTATTCTCCTTTTCTTATACCCTGGCCACTTCTGGTTACTTTTAGAGTCTAGTACTAGGACTACAGTGGAGAGGCAATGGGGCGTAAGGGCTAAATGCTCCAACTCTGAATTAAATAGACATAATATGGATCTCAGCCTCATCATTTCCTAGCTGTCTGACTTTTGGCAATACCTTAATTTCTCCAATCCTTGGTTTTCTCATCTGTAAAATGGGAATAATACGAGCAATCACCTTTCAGAACTGTTCTGTGCAGATGGATATTGATTAGAAATATGTTAGCCCTATAACATTTAGCTAGTGCAGAAAGTGCCTTAGATTTGTTGCTCTCATCTCATCCCTAGTTTGGGGAGAGAGGCAGGAAGCTAAGCCTAAGGCAGTAGGTCCAGAGATCTGGGTGGTGGCTGAGCATTGTCAGACACAGGTTTCTTTGAAGGAGAAGAAAGTGTGCTGAATTCCCCCTGATTTTGATGTGACCCTGGTCGGTTTGAAGGTCTTGGCTTCCATAAATCAATTGCCTGCAGCAGCTTTTCCCTTTTCACCTCTCTAACCCTTCCCACACTCCATCTCAGGTTGGGGCATGTGTGTAAGAGTGAAGCAGCCAGTCCTACGGTCAGCCCTGAATACAAACTGGGTGTGGCTGAGGCTCCAGAGCCAGTGCCCCCGGGCTACATCTGGACTGGTAGAGAGGGTGGGACGCAGAGCCCAGTGACACTTTTACTATTGAAATCGACCCAAACTTTACTAGCTTCTGGGGAAGGCTGGGGGCTTTGGGGATTTTTGTATTTGCTGGGTTGTAAATATTTTATGGGAAGGCAGCCCAGGAAAATCTGGTTAGCTTTCCGCCTTGCACATTGAAGTGGAGTTGGCTTCATGTACAAATGTGTCAAAAAAGAAGTCCAGTTTTGCCTTGGTTCTGAAGAATTTGCCTTGGATTTTAAAAGCCTGTTACACTCCCCATCTCACCTGTCCCCAAATTTTTTTTCTCATGTATAACCAAACCTTTTATCTTCAGGAATAGTTTCAAAACAAGAGAATTTTAGATTGGGAGTGGGAGGAGAGATCGGAAAGTCTGTGTGTGTGTGTGTGTGTGTGTGTGTGTGTGTGCACGCGCGTTTAATTGTCCCTGGCTGAGGTTTTCCGCCTTCCAGGTAGATATATATTTCTCATTGACTGCAGGATCTTCTCAATGGACAGATGGAAGGTGTACATTTTGTTCATTTGTCACTCCCTGCTTCCAATACTTCTAAAACTTCATTGCTCTTTTGTTGGTTGTTTAACGATTGGCGAATAAATAAATCCCTCATCAGCTCTTCATTCTGCGTGCACTGTGTTGGACTCACCAAAACCACCTGATGGGCAGCAATGTTTCCCCAGACTAGTGGGTCTAAACTAGAACTGCACCTTTAAATCATCTTGGAGTCAAAAAAAAGAAAAAAAAGCAAGCAATAAACAAAAACCCCATGCCCAATTCTGTCCTTAGATATTGATTCAATTGGCTGAGTCAAGCCCTGGCCCTGGCAGTTTTTCAGTTCTCTAGGAGATTCTAGCGAGCCAGATTAAGACTCGCTGGCGTGGGAGTTTCCCACTTAAGTAACTGGCGTGTGCTCCAGGTCAGGCACGGCCCTAGGCACTGAGGGGTGCAAGGTGGACAATGATATCGACTTAGCTCCTTTGGGCTGGTGGAGGCGGGCAGAGTGTTGCTGAGAAAGGCAAACTACTAGGAAGATAAAAATAAACAAGGTAGTTGTAGATAATCCTAAATAGCAGGAAGATAAGCCAGTCCTGTGATAGGCACCCGAAGAGGCTACTTTAGATCAGGGTGCTCGGGGTGGCCACTTGGAGAAGGTGACATTTGAGACGTGAACGAGAACAGCCAGCCCAGCCTGGAGGAGGTCTGGGGGAAGCGCAACCCAGGCTCGAGACCACAAAGGGCACATTAGTGGTTATGAAGCCTCTTGGGGGGAAACCCGGGAGGCCGACGCCGCCTCGCCAGCAGCCACCGATTTCCGCCCTGAGCGTCCGGAGCTGACCCGGAGGAGGGGGCCTGCCCTGGCGCTCTCCCCTCCCCGAGCCATGCACCAGCCAGATGGGGAGCCGGGGTGGTCAGGCCCCGGGCCGGCCAAGCAGAACTCCCCGGCCGGCCTGCCCCCACTCCCCGCCCTTTTCCTCCCGGGGGCGGCTGAAGAGCACCGGGCTGATCTCCCCCTTAAGTGAAACTGACTGTAATTATTTTTTATCTCGCAGACGATCTCTCGCACACTCCTCTCCGGAGACAGAAGTATTTGTTTGATGTGTCCATGCTCTCAGACAAAGAAGAGCTGGTGGGCGCGGAGCTGCGGCTCTTTCGCCAGGCGCCCTCAGCGCCCTGGGGGCCACCAGCCGGGCCGCTCCATGTGCAGCTCTTCCCTTGCATGTCGCCCCAGCTGCTGGACGCGCGGACCCTGGACCCGCAGGGGGCGCCGCCGACCGGCTGGGAAGTCTTCGACGTGTGGCAGGGCCTGCGCCACCAGCCCTGGGAGCAGCTGTGCTTGGAGCTAAGGGCCGCGTGGGGCGAGCCGGACGCCGGGGAGGCTGAGGCGCGCGCGCGGGGACCCCAGCAACCGCCACCTCCGGACCTGCGGAGTCTGGGCTTCGGCCGGAGGGTGCGGCCCCCTCAGGAGCGTGCCCTGCTCGTGGTGTTCACCAGATCCGAGCGCAAGAACCTATTCGCCGAGATGCGCGAGCAGCTGAGCTCGGCGGAGGCTGCGGGCCCGGGCAGTGCCGCTGAGGGGTCGTGGCCGCCGCCGTCGGGCGCCCCGGACGCCAGGCCTTGGCTGCCCTCGCCCGGCCGCCGGCGGCGGCGCACTGCCTTCGCCAGCCGCCATGGCAAGCGGCACGGCAAGAAGTCCAGGCTGCGCTGCAGCAAGAAGCCCCTGCACGTGAACTTCAAGGAGCTGGGCTGGGACGACTGGATTATCGCACCCCTGGAGTACGAGGCCTATCACTGCGAGGGTGTATGCGACTTCCCGCTGCGCTCGCACCTGGAGCCCACCAACCACGCCATCATCCAGACGTTGATGAACTCCATGGACCCCGGCTCCACCCCGCCCAGCTGCTGCGTGCCCACCAAATTGACTCCCATCAGCATCCTGTACATCGACGCGGGTAATAACGTGGTCTACAAGCAGTACGAGGACATGGTGGTAGAGTCGTGCGGCTGCAGGTAGCGGTGCCTTTCCCGCCACCTCGGCCCGGGACCAAGGCGGGCCAAGGTCCGTCTTGCAGGGGAGACCTGGCTGCAGAGAGGCGGAGGAGGAAGCTGGCACGGAGGGAGGCTGAGGGTGAGGGAACAGCCTGGACGTGAGAGCTGGTGGGAGAGGAGGGAGCGCAGCCTTCCCTGAACCTTTTACCTGCCAGCTCAGAGGGAGATATGGATTTTCACACCTTGCCTGGCCACCCTGGAAAAACAAGCCAAGGAAGATTTCTTTTGTTTTCTGTGTGTGTTTCTCTCTCTCTCTCTCTCTCTCTCTCTCTCTCTCTCTCTCTCTCTCTCTCTCTCTCTCTCTCTCTCTCTCTCTCTCTTTCTCTCTCTCTCTCTCTCTCTCTCTCTCTCTCTCTCTCTCTCTCTCGCTTTCGATTTCCGGTTTTGATAGAAGGGGAGGGGAGGCGAGATGCATACCCGTTTCTCAACTGCTCCATGAATTGAAAAAACAATAGTTTTAAAAGGGAAACAATGTGGGAGGAAGAATCGCCGTTGACAGCATCACGGTTTGGTTGATTTTTACTTGTGTAAAGAAGGTGGGGTCTCTGGCCATGTTATAGCCAATGTCTTGTGCCCTCCCCCACAGAAAGTGTTTGATAGGGAAATTGGCAAAAGGAATAGTAAAGTCAGGAATGGTCCTGCCTATAGAAGAGCTTTGAGACAGGTGGGCTCATGCATGCCCCTCTCACCCATTTGTGTACTCTGTGAATTTACCAGCTCTGCCTTGGCCTCTTCCTGCACTGGGAACTGGCAACCTTCATCTCACTCTGGAGGGCCCAGGTCGCTGCCTTCATTGTTGCTTTTTCTGGTGGGGCAAGGGGAGCTGGTATGGATGGAATGACAAGAATTAGTCCAAATGGAACCCCCTGAAGGATAATGAGAAAGCACAAGGCCTGCCTCTGACTGGGGCTAATGCCTAGGTGCATTAGCTCAGGCTGGAGGTAGCCCACCCAAAAGCCCTTTCTGATTCTCATTGATACAGAATTTGCCAAAATTCAGACATGCCCTTCTAATGGAAAGGTGATTTCCCAGTTCGAATAAATGGGTAGGAGTGGGGAACAATACAATTAAGGTAAGAGCTACAAAGGAGGGAATAGGAACCAAGAAGTAGGAGTCCCATCAGGAGGGAAGATGGTGGGCCTCAGGGAGGATGGTGATCAAGGGACAGGCTAGGAGCCAGGAGTGGGGAAGGGAGGGATGAAAGGGGACACAAGTCCCTGTCTCTGAAGTTTCTAAGTTCCCTCCCCTCTCTTTGACATTCCTGAAAGATTACCAGCCAGCAATAGCCCAGGGCTCCCCCAAAAGAATTGTTTCAGATTGTAATTATCAGTTAGGCAATGTTTTTAAAACTTAGTAATGAGAAACTGTGAAAAGAGCCAAGTGTTACATTGAGCTTGGGGTGGGAGATGGGGAACAGGCAGTAAGGAAGGAGGCAGGGGTGGAATTTGTTTTTTGGGAGGAAGCTGGAGCAAGCACAGTGTAACTGAAATACCCATTCCCAGATAGTCAAAAACACGAACTTGCCCCCAGCCTGCCCGGCTATTGTTTTCTAACATTGCCCATAAGTAGGCCCTTGGAAGAGTCGGCTTCCTCCTCATCTTTGACTATAAAATTGTTTAATCAATGGAATTTGTACCAACCTTTTAAAAAAAGTTTTACTTTCTCCTAAGTGATTTTGCTCTTCCAATCTAAACCTGTTGCTTGTTTGGTTCAGAGAACTACAAACTGTCAAAGAAAGGGTGGGGATGATAAGAAATGCTAATATAAAATGCTAAGTGAAAAAAGACTTGGCCAGGAGAAATAATTTAAAATGCACATTTGCTTTGGATGCACTGTTGTTCTGTGTCGGCTGTATATATTTGTTTATTTAAGGTGACTGAAAGTGCAAAGAGGAAAAGGACAGCATGCAATTCATCCTAATGTACAAAACGTTATATGCACTCAAATGTTATAATTTCTAATATTTTTAAAGTTTATATTCGAGTTGTACAAAGTTAAGCATTAATCAGATATTTCATTTTTTCATAATGTTATCATTTTCTTAAATATTATTACAAAATTTTAAGTCTGTCTAATGGAGAGTTTTTTTTTTTTTTAACTGTCTACCTCATATAATACAAGTATTTACAACACTAAAGTTACCAGAGGTCAATTAATAATCAAAACATTTTTTACAGGACACCTTTCCTGGATGATACGCAATCAAATGCTATACTATTAAACTCATTTTTCTCCTTAATAACTCAGCCTGGTTTATATGGGTCGAGTTAGAAAAATCATTTTCTCAAGGAATTATTATCAGAGGTAGTTTGTTCCAGTATGGGACAGAATGTCTGAAAGCAAACTGATGATTTTAAGATCTATAATTTAGCACATTACACTTTTTCTTCATAACTCTTCCATAACTCCTTTTTCATGACATTCTTATTTACTAGAATAAAGCCGAATCCTTGTCAGCTATTCGACCAGTGTTTATAAGCCGGTCTCTCATCCCAGCATTTCAAGAATCCAAATAGAAATTGGATTATTTCTTAGTTTCTTTAATGTTGAAAAAAGAAAGCAGTAATGTTGAGGTAAGAAAGCGGTTACCTAAGTCACCCAAGATGTCAGCGTAATTACTCTTTACATTTGTGGCATACTGGAGGCAGAAGGTACAAATATTTTTCTGTGCTTGCTGTGGATTAGGGAACCCATGGATGAGTTTGAGCACTCACTCTATCAGGCATGATGTTTTTCTACATGCATCATCTCATTTAAGCTCCTCAGAGGTAGATATTATTATAATCCCCATTTACAGATGAGGAAACCAAGGTGAAGAGAATTAAAGTAAACTGCCTGTGGGCATCCAGTCAGGGAATTGTAGCTAGGGTTGAAAATCAGTTCATTTAGACTCTAGGGCCTGAGGAGTTAACCACTATACAATTCTGTTCCAGAATCGTCTACCTGCTCTCTGATTGATCTCTAAATATCGAAGTGGGGACTGCACAGTTAGCTACAGTCCTTAGGGTTGTTCAGTTGGTGGAGGAGGAGATGGTACAGGGGCCAGCAGCATTGCCTGAACTTTTGGAGAGTGTGAATTGTAACTGCTATCATAAGGGCAACTGAAAAATGGGTATGGGTTGCAAAAGTCCTTGAATTCTTAGCTTTGGGCTTGGCCCAGCAAACTTATAGTTTAAGCCATTACTGGGCTTTGGTTCTCTACACTTTGCTGTGGTTGCCCTGGGTGTGATTTTTATGAGTTTTGGTTATCAACACAATAGTCAATTTACAAATAGGTCATGTTTCAAAAGACTGGTTGCAAGCGGACTGTTAGAACTAAGATGCATTTTGTTGTGGACAGTGATTGAGTTTCCAGGTCATTTTGCAGAAACCTTATTTATCCAAATGGAACTTTTTAACAAAGTAATTTTGACTTCTGGGTTTTGAGAGGACATAATCACCTGGGAAAGTGGAAAACAGACTGTCCTTTCTGGGTGGAAGCTGCTTTTGAAATAGTTGAGAATTCTTTGCATTGTTCCACCACTCTTTATACCTGGCACCCAGTTCGCCCAAGCTCACGAATGTCCTGAGGACTCCCAGCTTTGTACTTTAATACTTTCCCAATCCAGAGATTTCCCTTTTCTGCACAAATATTTTCATCTCCAAAGTCACTTTCCTTTCTTTCCTCTATAAGTTTATTCCTTAACTCAGGTATTAGGGAAAACATAATCTCATTGAATTACATGAAATTATAAATATCTCCTAGCCTTTAACCATAGAGAGATTTGCATTTTAAGAAGGAAATCATGGTTAACTTGGATTTTTGGGGAATGATGTGAAAAACTCCAGAACATAAAGAGGATTCAACACTCAGGCTACCCACAATTTTGATAGTCAAACATTAACAAGGCACTAGTGATAAAAGAATGAATGGAGACACTTGTCAATGTGAGTTTTTGGTGTCCCTTGGGAGAAATTCTGTGCAATAAAGAGACTATTTATGGCCAGTTTGTTTTATCATTAATGTCTAAAGTACTAAAGCAAATAATTTAATAAGATAGTTTTTTGTTTTCTCTAAAATTCTTAAGTTTAATGTATCCAGGCCCCATTATGATACGTTTTTGCCCTTATTTTGTTCATTGCTATATTCCTAGCACCCAGAATAGTGCCTACCACATAGCAGACACCCAGTAAATATGCTGAATGAATACATTTACAAATCCTAGTCTACTTATAAATGTAGTAATTTTAACAGTCACTTTCAAGGGAGCCTTTGATTGATGTCTTCAACTCACATTGAATGGACCAACCTCCCTTAATTAACTAATTCTAGTTTCAATTTAGTTAATAAACTTTCCTTAACTATTGTACATTGCTTTTATGAGCTTGCTATATTCCATTTTCTTTTTAAAACCTTTCAAATTTCTCTAACAGGGAAAAACCTTCCCATATGCTTAAACCATTCCAAGTAAAGCTAATACATTAAACTTCTAAAGATGGTGATTCATAAGTTCTAGTAAGCATCCCAACGTAGTTTATACCTTTTGACTTAACATCAGGAACCTACAGTTAATTACTCAATTACCCATTTAAATTGATGTTGGAGGCTAACCTGTTAGACATCTTAATAAAGTACATTTTTAAAGCTTGCACACATTTTTAAAATTTATTATTATTTTTGGAGATGGAGTCTTGCTCTGTTGCTCAGACTAGAATGCAGCGATGCTATCTCAGCTCACTGCAACCTCTGCCTCCGGGTTCAAGTGATTCTCCTGCCTCAGCCTCCTCAGTAGCTGGGAATACAGGTGCTCACCACCATGCCCGGCTAATTTTTGTATTTTTAGTAAAGATGGGATTTTGCCGTGTTGGCCAGGCTGGTCTTGAACTCCTGATCTCAGATGATCTGCCCGCCTCAGCATCCCAAAGTGCTGGGCTTACAGGCATGAGCTAAAATGCCCAGTCACAAATATCTTAAATACCAAATATATACAGATTGTCCCAATTATTACAAAAGCTATTTTTGGACTTAATACAAAAGTGTCAATAACTTAAATTTGATTTACCTGATCTCTCTACTTCATTCTAAAATATCTTTGAGTTAAAAACACTAACCCATTACAGAAAAATAATGTCACAAGCAAGATGAGGTGACTATTTCAACAGACTGGCTGCAAATCTACCAGAGGCGTTGGTCAAGAAATGAGATGGACCTTCCCTGGGCACTAACTAACATGCTAAATCCCCTTTAAGAGTCACAGAAATAAAAGGAACCCTAAATTCCTATCTTTTACGAGTTGGCCTCTCCTGGGTTCAAGATAGGCCATTTAATTAATTTTTCCTTCCTATTTGGGGAAACTGAATTCCACACTCCCCATTAAGATTGTAGGTAACTTGCTTCACTAGTTAATTAGATTTTGTTATTATTTGTCTCTCTTAGGACATTTCTTTGCAGTCATCTTTGGCTTTAAAAGTACTTTATTGCCACTCTATTGAATTATTCTGCCCTCACATATTTGTTCATAGTGTCTTTTGACTTTATCACCAAACACTGGTAATCTGAATTTTGTGTGTTTATTTTTCTATATTATTCTGTCTGGAAGAGCCACAACTCTTTCAGATGTTAATATGACATCCAATTGAAACTGTACATCCCTTCTTCCTTGTTTTGTTCTCTGGTCACAATACTAAAGTTGTATTAATGAAAAACTTGTCCCGATGCTTGCAGAGTTCACAGGAATATCATTACTACTATTATTTTATTAGGCAATTTTGGCAACAACTCTATTTGTTATAACTGTTTTACAGATGAGAAAATTGGGATTTAGAGAGGTTCAGTAACTTGCTTGTGGGGGGCTAGAGCTTAATCTGGTAGAATTGAAAGAGCATTCTCATCTGCTGTCATTCAGGTGTTATTTAGTGAGTTACCATGGTTTGGCAGACACTGAGGCTTTGGGAACGTTACATACAGAACTAGAGATAAAGGAAATTCAAAATTGAAGCTGAACTTCTAAGACTTTCCAGACTCATACAGGCAAGCTGTTCCTTCAACCTAAAAGTTCTGCTTTTATGATTTATTCCTCTGCTTTCTAACTTACAAATTCTCTCAAAGCTTAATCTGTCCTTGTCCCCCATAACCATTGAGGAAGCAGGGAGAATATGATTAGGGATTGAGGGATGAGGGTGACATTTATAGCCATGGGTTCTCTATACCATTCTGATGTTCAAAACAGGTATAATGCTGACCCTTCTAAGAAGTTCAGACTTATTAGGAATATAATACATTTGTTAAACAAAACAGAATTTAATAAATACTTATACTTATTACATATTGGTACCATCTGCAAATAGATATACCAGATATGTCTGAGAATGATCACATGAGTGAAAATTAGAATCTCTTAATTCAACTTTCTTTTTGAAAATTCACATTTCCAATTATTTTTTAACCACTGTTGCAAGATCTTAATCATGATAATTAGTAATAGGAACGTGAAAATAGTTTGTATCCCTTTTCCCCTGAAAACAGCTAAACACCAACAATACATGTCAAGAGAATTTTAAAACAAGCATAACAGGAGTATTTACTCTTAAACTAGGTCAATGACTAAAGGGAATACATCCATGATGCTGAGATTCAGCCACCCACAGCTTCATGTTTGGTCACCCCTCATTGGAAAAGGGCACATCTCATGTGTCTTTACATCTCTTTTCTGTTTGGAAGACTTCATGATTTACTTGGGAAAACTACGTGACTTACACCATCCAGTTGTTTCCTAAACTTAAAAAAAAAGTGATTTGATTCTTACTTTGTTAATGTTCTTTTGAAAGTTCTAGGAAAATGCTGGGCTTTGAAAGAAATGGGTACTTGGACTACAAAATATCATCTCTCCTTTCCTTTAAAACCAATCTAGTAATCTACATGGGAAATATTTACCTATGTCGAGATAGTCTTAAAAGTCTCAGAGGTTCGGTCTCAATTTTGGAACTTCCCATATCTCCAGTTTTTTGCCTAAAATATCTGACAAGCTGAGAAAACTATAGAAATGAGTAGTCTCTGAATTATATGATTATTTTTGCTCTTACTAGTGGCTAATGTTTACTAGACACCAACAGCATTCAAATCATGGTAGAAGATTTGAATTTGTTTAAAGCCCTTGGTTAGAGGGCTCGGTTAATGTTTTATTCATGTAAGAAATAACTTTTCATTTTTCTGACTTCAAAATTGCTGTCTAGAACAAACAACAACATTATTCTTATAAGTAGGTTTGGTTTAGGCTTAAACAAAACTGTATGTATTCATTCCAGGCTTTATCATTTACTAAAGCCTGACTACTGAAGTTTGTTGGGAATTACTTGCTAGTGACCATTAACTCCTCTCATTGCAGTATTCAAATGATTTTTCTTAAAACTATTTTCTAGATAATAGTTTCATTAAAAAACAATTTTCTGTTTTCTAAACATTTATCTGTATTTATTGGAAGGTGACTTCTTAGCCAGCACATAGATAGCTGCTGTTTGCTGTCTAGTTGGCAGTGAGAGCACCTTGGGCTAAACAGTGGGCCAGCCTAGTGATTAGAGAACGCTTTGAGCCATTCTCTGAACAGCCACTGTATCTTTGAATTCCTCCAGATTATCCCACATGTCTGAATTTGGGCTGTCATTGGTGGGTCTACAGCTGTAGGCAGATCTGGCTTCTGCATGTCTTTTCCCCTAGACCTAAAATAGTCTGCATTATTATTTAACACATTGATCTTTTTCTACAGATGGAGAAGATGGTAAGTCTGTATGAATGTTATCAGTTGAGTTTCTTTCATAGACCATGCTTTTAGTGTCCTATAACCTCATATGTTATTTTGCTTCAGAAAGGTAGACTACAGGTCAAAGTATTTCTTCCAAAAATCACACTCAACAAGTCATTCAGAAGTAAGTTCAGGCTCTGGATATGGTAGGGATGGTGGAGAGGAGAGGAAGGGCTTTCAGTAGGCAGCACCAAATTAAATGGCTTTTTGATACTTTGTGACTTGGAGATGGAATGTAGCTATAGATATAATGCTGAACTAAATACACACAATATGTAACCCTCTCTCAGAGTTTTTTCAAGCTTAACAAATGATCTAGTACAGTTTGTCTTGGCCCTCTGTATCTGGGTGTTCTACACCTGTGGATTCAACTAACCCTGGATGGAAAATGTTTGAGGGAAAAAAAGCATCTGTACTCAACATGTACAGACTTTTTTCTTGTCGTCTTTCCCTAAACAATACAGTGTAACAATTATTTATGTAGCATTTACATTGTAATCTAGAGAAGACTTAGAGTATATGAGAGAATTTGCGTAGGTTATATGCAAATACAATGCCATTTAATATTAGGGACTTGAGCATGGAGGATTTTGGTATCTGATGGAGGTCCTGGAACATTTCCCCCATGGATACTAAGAGAAAAAAATTCATATAGAAAGTGCTCTGGTGCGAGGATTGCTTGAGTCTGGGAGGCAGAGGTTGAAGTGAGTCAAGATTACACCACTGTACTCAAGCCTGGGTGAGACCCTGTCTCAAAATAATAATAATAATAATAATAATAATAAGAAGAAGAAGAAGAAGAAGAAGAAGAAGAAGAAGAAGAAGAAGGAAAGAAAAGAAAAAGTACTCTGTAATGATTATTAATTATTATTATTTTTCGATAGAGTTTTTGAAAGCTACATTCATTTTTGACTGGTGATAGGAACGGTAGTTGAAATAAGCCTCTAGAAAAGGACACAATTTATTAAATAGTTGTGAATAATTTTTGTGTATCTACCATTTGGCAGGTATTGTGCTTAGCACTAAGGGTACAGACTTAAATAGAAACATCTCTGTAAAAAAGAAGACTTGCTAAAATCGTTGCCCAATGAGGTAAATAGTATTAGGTATTAAAACGATATGCTAACGAAGAGGAAGCAGATCTCCTCTGTACAAAAGTGACATTTCCCTGAGTCTTTAGTGAGCCATTCACCCTCACTGTTAATTTGTCACATTGGTGACATAGCCTGCCAAGTTTAGTATGCAATATGTGATCACAAAATTAGTTTCTTCTCTATCTGAAATGAACCATATATGCCTTTGGAGAATCAGAATATTGGCACATATCTTATTAACCCTGATTAGCAAACTCACCTGGACTCTATATTTTGGTAAACTATATTAAAAATTATGGAGAGGGCATTGTATTAACCCTGCTTGGTAGAGTGAATTCTGAGAGCAGATAATCAGGTGAACCAATGCAGAGAACTGGTTTTGGGGCCAAAAAAAAAGAAGAAGGAAAAAGTAGACCCATCAATTAATATTAGGTTCATCTGCCTAAAACAGACAGTCCCCAAACAACGGTGGCTTAAACAAGAATACAGACAGTCCCTGACTTACAATGTTTTCAACTTGGGGTTTTTTTTGACCGTACAGGGTACATTTTGGGGTACTAATATTGGGGTACTAAATACACTTTCGACTTATGCTGTTTTTTCACTTAGGATGGATTATTTTTCAGGACTTAATCCCATCATAAGTTGAAGAGCAGCTGTAGTTTATCTCTCTGGTAAGAAACAAAATCAACACCTGGCGTTTGGCATTTCAGTTTTGCCATGGTGATTTCTCATCAGATAATTTAAAAAAATTGTTTAAAAGTATGGTTTTCATTCCCAAGTTTGCCACACAGTTCAAAATAGCTGCTGGAGCTCTGGTCATCACATCTATATTCCAGTGAGCAAGAGAGAGAAGAGGGAAAGGCAAAAAGGGATCACCCCCACCTCAGCAGAGTCAGCCACTTGAAGAAGTCTTTCTGGAAATCTCACCTGACACTTTCACTTACATCTGATTGGCTAAAACTTAGTCATGAGCCTCGCCCAACCTGGCTACAAAGGATGATGGAAAATGTAATCTTTTACCCAAGGACATATTGCCACAAATAAAACTGAAGTTCTATAACCACAGGAGAAGGGATAATAGATATTGGGAAGATACTAGTAGTCTGTAAGACAATAGGCATTAGTATGGATAACCAGACTCCACGGTTGTTAAGAAGAGTGTTGGCATAAATTCTTCCTAGCTGTATGGGACATGTCAGTGGGAATAGAGAAAGGAAGAGGAGCCAGGAATGTAGGGTGAGTTCTTCTTCTTCTTTTTTTTTTTAACAAACCAGAAAAAAAAATTTCTACTTTTCTCAATTATGAAAATGATTTATTCTTAATTTTATCAAATGTCATTGTACAATGTGCTTTTAAGATATTGCTTTCTTGAATTATCTGGAAAATTGTGACCCCCATGGTGGGGGGAAAGTCATGTCAAGGGAGATGAGGGTACAGTGTTCATTTTCACCCCCTGAAGAGCAGTAGCAGCACTCTTCAGTTCCTCAACACTGAATATCGGTAGAAAGGGTTAATGAGTTAGTGCTTACCCAAGACTAGAAGATGAAAACCAGTAAGCTGGAATATTATTTTTATTGTGTTGACACAGATGCATTTTCTTAAAGATTTATAAGAAACTTTTAATTTTTCAAAATATTCTGTTTCTTGCTTTACAAATTCCATTTTACTTATGTATGTGTCATCTATACTGTAGCCTAACTGATGGAGAACAACAAAAATATATATTTCTCTTTACTTTGAGGCTTTACATTCAAGGGGAACATTTTTACTGAGTCAGTAAATTGCTGCTTACCAGTAAGCATTCCCCCAAAGGAATTGATCTTCAGAGAATATTCTGAAATTTGGGCAAGGTACTAGCCATCTAGGAAGAAGAATCAAACAAGCAGATTTAACTTATCAATTTCCGAGACAAGCAGGAGGTTTTGCATGAAAATATCACCACCACCCATAATAATAAACAACAGCAACTATATCTTCACTTCTTACAATACTTGGTGCATCTCCTTCATCTAGTACGACCCTTCCCCATGTCTTCCTCTCTACTTGTATTATCCCTAATTTACAGATAAGAAAACTGAGGCTCAGAGAGGTTAAATAAAATGCCTGTGGCCATAGCCAGAACAAGGCAAAGGTGGGATGCACAGCAGGCAATTTGATCCCAAAGCCCATGGTGGTCTCGACCAGTGTGTAATGCGTCTCACAAATATCCTCAGAATCAGCTCCATCTCTTATCACCAACAAAGCCTTGGATTTGCTGGTAGAGAAGAAAATGCTAGAAATCTAACTGGGCTCCTTTAGTATCTGTTTTGACAGCCGAAATTAATTGTTCATTTTCTGAGCACTTTTTGGCAACTCCTTCTAATGACCTGAACTGCCTTCTCCTTGCTTTTCAGCTTGGCAAGGCTCCCCGGTGTGGAGCTAACGGGGTGCAGGGCGGTGGGAGAACTGCACTGATACAGTGGTCTGGCAGGCCTGCAGGCTTTAGGAGAAAGGAAATGATTGTTTTCATTCTCTGGAGTTGCTGAGAATGACGGTGGGCATTTTCTGACTCTGGTTAAAATGAAAGTCTCACAAAGCTGATTGAACCAAATGTGATAATTGAGTTGAAGATGAGCCTATCTCATCTCTGTGATTGTCTTCCAAAGTAAGACACTCTGTCTTTCTCACACTGCACCTCTGCATGCTCAGAGCAAAGGGGAAATCTCTCTTCCCTGTGCACTCTCCCTCAGTGTTGACCAGAAGAGGGAGCAGCTTCTGCTGGAATGTGAATGGTGTATAGGCACAAGTTCGAATAGGCACCTAGCTCCAAAGATGCCTAGACTCTTAGGATTAAGAACACTTGTTAAATTTAAAAATTCTGTTGGAGTAGAAAACACCAATATTTTCTGGCAGCTCTGAGCCCTTAGGTACCATTTTGGGCAACTTTATTTTGAAATCTGCAGAAGCTATCATCAAAGGTATATTAATTACTTAAAAAGCCCATCACCATCCTTGATAATGTTATTCTTGAAATATACATGTGCTAATCCAGATGCTGGTGCTTGAAACATGCAGAAGGCATGAGTTGTATCTGCAAGGTTAAAATGTAAAAAGGAAATATAGATGAACACTTAATTGTCCCCCCTCCTTCATTTTCTCTCTTTCTCTTTCTTATAGATAATGCAGAATGGAAATAAGTGGGGCAGGTTGGTGTTTGGCTTTGGATAGGAATATTTCCTTTCCAGATTCTTTCCCATCATGGTGGAATTCCTGATGAAGGGGAACTTCAAGGTGGGTTTTAATTGGAAAGAGAAGGGAAAATTTGAACTCTGAAGAGGAGGTAACTCCTGCAGGTGAGGACTAGATGGAAATCTTTCAGAGAGAGAGAGATTCCACTGCTAAAATCAGTGGAAATTACTAAAGAGTATTGAGGCTGGAATGAAGGGTAAGAAGATGATGCTGCCCACATCACATCATAGTGGTGGCATTTAAAGTGTTGGATCCTGGTGGGTAAAAATTGAAGAAATAAGGCCATCATTAGGAAAGCCAGATGTACTGATTGGTCAAAGAAGGTCCCAGTTTATACTTACTGCCCAGGCGAAACTATTAATAGCTCCCTTGTTCACTGCCCAAGTATCCTGTTTGGTTGTTAAATTATACAGTCACCCTAGCCTTAGTTTACATATGGCTGAGGGTCAAGGAATAAATCACATACTTAGCAATGCACACGCAGGGGGAGAGATGGATCTTGAAGAGATGGTTGTAAACAAACATCCAAAGAAAGCAGGATGATGGGAATAGTGAAAGTGACCTACCTTGTTGTGTCCAGTCAACAAGGACAGTGAGCAGTCAGTGAGAGGGACCATGAGGGAAAGATGTAATGATCTATATGATGGCAAGATCCCCAGGGACAATAGATATTTATTACATAAACAACATGGAAGAACCAATCAGTACTTGTTAGATGAATGAAATTGTGCAAGGTGGAAGAAGCAGGATTGAAATGAAGGAAGGACATAGAGCAAAGCCTGGGAGTAAGTCCTTAGGAGCAGATTTGATTTTCCAGGATAATGATATTTAGAAAGAAGTGTGAAGGCTCTGTAGATTTTGCCTCTTAGTGGGTCACATCAAAGGAACAGAAGCAACACTGGAGAGGCAATAATTTGGGGAATGGAAGAGATGTAGAACAGATGAAGCTCAGGTGTAGAGGGAGGGGTGGTGAGGATCTACTTGTCATGTGCCAGGCACTGTGCAAGGTTTGGAGACAGGCGCATGGAAGCAGCTCTCAGGGTGTGGCACTTTAAGATAATCACAAGCAAACAGTTATTCTCAGTGTTGTTCCAGGAGCACAGTCAGGAAGGGGTGAATTCTGCTTCAAGGTGTGGGGAGGGAGCCTGCTTGAGAGGGGCCAAATTAGTGTCAGAGGAGCCAAATTAGTGGAGATATCTGGTGAGAGCCTTGAGGAAAGCATAGGGATTTCCTAGTTGCACAAGTGGGGAAAGGTGGAAGGATCGCGTGAGCATATGCAGGGAGGTACTGCTCCAGTACAGAGCATCTCTTGGATTGTGAGGGCAGGTGAGGATACAAGTAAGGAGGCAGGATGGGCAGCCTTGCATTTCAAGCTGGAGCATAAGAATTTTATCTCATGGCTTGCCAGCAACAGTTGTTAAAGTAGGAGAGTGTTTCACAAACTTGCTGTGAGCATTGGCTTGAAGGACATGGAAGGATGGAGAGTCTGGATGGAGTGAGGGAACCAGGGGAGGAGAGGAGAATTCCCAATCTGTCAGGAGCAGAGGAATAAAGAGGAAGAGATGGAGTGAAGGGACACTTGCAGCGTCTATTTGGAAGGTCTTGAGGACAATTTGGATGTAGAAGGTGACAGAGAGAGAGGACTCAAATAGTTTGACTATGAAGAAATCTTTGGGAAGGCGGTGAAAGGAGACAGCCCCAGAAACAGAACTGCAGGGATGTAAGAAATGAGTTTGGTGAAAGAAAGCAGAGACAAGTTCAGAGAGCTTAAGCCTGGAGGGGAGGGTTGAGATGGAGTGATAGTTCGATGGTGGGGAGGAGACAGGGAAGAGGAAGGAGAAAGGTGGAGGTGGGCATGCTGCCAAGGGTAAATGAAAGTGGTTTCGTCTTGTTTCCTAAGATGGATGGGAAAGCCTGGGTATATTCGGTTTTGATGGGGTTATAGAAACAGAAGGAAAATGCTGATGAAAAATGAGGGAGAGTCTGTGGTCGCTGAAGAAAGCAAACAGTTCCAGCAGATGTTACAGTTCTGGTCCTAGGATTCTTACCAGCAGGTACTCCAAGTCTTGAAGATAATGGTGGGAAGTTAAAATCCAGGTAGAAATTGGGGGATGGCCGAAAAAGGGAAGTTACCAAAGAGGGTGAGAACAGCCAGGGACAAAAATGGAACTAATATGTGTCTGAGGTAGAGACCAAGATATCAGTAGAGAAGGGAAGAGATGAAAAAGAATATCTGGCACATGTGGGTGCGAATGACACAAGAGAAGATAGGAAAAGCAGAAAGCAAGTTTAGGATTGTAGTGGCTGTTGGTTGTTTTTTGCCACTCAACATTCATACACACTTCTCGAATCAAGAATGCCCTGATTTTGTTTTGGGGAAACCACGTTTATTCAGTGTTTAGCCTGAGTGCTTGGAGTTTAGCAGATGACACTGAGTCCCAGCATTGGGGTAACTTGGTCCAATTCTAATAGTGTATTTTGCCACCTGGGCACAGAGATTGGTACGTGAGTATGCACCAGCTCAAATCAGAGCTAGGAAGGCTGAACTCTGGGATTTCTTTAATGGAGCTATTGAGGGAGAAGACTCTTTCAAGAGGGACTTGAGTGCAGAAGACTACAAACTAGAGATGTTCCAGACATTTGACAACCTCGAGGGGAGAGTCTATCAGAGAATGTAGACAACATAGTGGAATGCACAATTAATAGATGGAGAGAGAAACTGGGTCTTCATGAAATCATCTGAGCCCTATACCTGAAGCCAGTCGTAGCCCTGCAATTTTCAGTTGTATGAGCACTAGACTAGTTTTCTTTTGATTAAGCCATTTGGATTGGGTTTTCTTATTTGCCATTGGAATAGTTACAACTGATGAAAGGATGTACGGGGAATGTTATGGGAGCACAAAAAAGTGAGGCCAGACACAGTGGCTCAGGCCTATAATCCCAGCACTTTGGGAGGCTGAGGCGGGCAGTTCACTTGAGGTCAGGAGTTTGAGATCAGCCTGGCCAACATGGTGACACTCTATCTCTACTAAACATACAAAAATTAGCCAGGCATGGTGGCAAATGCCTATAATCTCAGCTACTCAGAAGGCTGAGACAGGAGAATCGCTTGAACCTGGGAGGTGGAAGTTGCAATGACTGAGATTGCACCATTGCACTCCAGCCTGGGTGACCAGAGTGAGACTCTGTCTCAAACAAACAAACAAACAGGCAAGCAAAAAACAAAAAACGTGAGTGAAGAAGGAAGATATTTGAGGGTAGGAACAGAAAGGAAGCAGAAGCAAAGAGCCCATTGAGATAAGGTTGATAGGAAATGAAAGGAAGGGATTAACTGACTGGAGCTAGTCAGGCTTTTAACATCCGGGAAGAGGCACCTTTGGACTGGAATAGATTTCACTGATGAACATTAACTTAGAAGTTAAAGCCACTCGAGGGTTTCAGTATTTTTTCTCATGTACACAAAGAGAACAACATGCAGTGATGATAGTCACACTCTGGAATACCGGTAGATGCCCGTTCATTCATTCATTGTTTCATTTATTTGCTCAGTAAAAGTTGATTAGCATCTGCCAAACAACATGTTAAGAATCAGAGGTAGAAAAGACACCATATTCTCCCTAGAGGTGCTTTATTGAGACAGGGCAGCAGTCAGATGTAATTAGAGTGCTGGGTGGTCAGCAGACTGGGAATAAGTCTGTGAGTCTGAGCTCAGAGGGAGCCACAGGGAGGTGACTATATAGCCAGCATAAGTTAGTAAGAGTTGTGCAGCTAATGGATACCTGAAACAACCCCTGGTATGGGGACTGGCAGTCTAGATGAGCTTTGTTATTTCTCAGAGTCTTGGTCCCACATTAGAAAAGAGGAACCAGATGAATGTGTTTCTTTCTGTTTTCCTGTTTTGTTTCTCTTAATATGAATGGACACTTGCTTATTAGCTGTGGTACCCTCTGGATATTGTAGGATGCTGTTCATTTAGGCAGTCAGACATGGATTTTGAAAGTCCTCTTGCATTTTACAAACTGTTTCCATTAAGTACAATTTTCTTTATTAATACGCTAACTGTCTTGTACACCTAGGCTGAAGAGGTCTACCTTGTTTGCCTCTCAGAACAATGTGCATAAGCAGCTGCAAAATATATTTGATGCAATGAAAAAGCAATTTTTGGGCTGGGCGTGGTGGCTCATGCCTGCAATCCCAGCTCTTTGGTAAGCCAAGGCAGGTGGATCACAAACACCGTCTCTACTAAAAATACAAAAATTTTCTGGGTGTGGTGGCGCATGCTACTCAGGAGGCTAAGGCAGTAGAATCACTTGAACCAGGTAGTCAGAGGTTGCAGTGACCCGAGATTGCACCACAGCACTCCAGCCTCAGCAACAGAGCAAGACTCCATCTTTAAAAAAAAAAAAGAAAGAAAAAGCAATTTTTGTCTTTAAAATAAACACCAACTTTCCTCTTCTGTAAGCCTGTCCAGATGATCAAAGCCAGATAAGACCCTAAAAGGAATTCCCTTTTCCCATTTGCAATGTAAAAATCTCCTTGATTTCCAACACAGCCTCCCCTTTCATTAATGGATGCGCAGCTCTTACCTTGATGTCTGTGTAGCTGGTACTTCTTCAGTTCTGAACAAGAAAAGTGAGCAACAGAAAATAATGGAGCCCTGAAAAATTGCTGTCTTGATACCCCTGAAATTTTTCCTTCTTTCAGGCCAAATCCAGCCACATACCATGTGTGAGAAATGATGAGCACAAGAGGTATCTGTTAAGTAGACAGCCTGTAAAGCTTTTCCTTTTAAATAACCAATGATTATTGAATTGTTGGCCAGTCTTGGACAGCCTTCGAGGCACAGTGACAGTGAACACAATGGAGAGGACATCCTTTTTTGGCCTTCAAAAGCTTCTGAACTAAAATGGGTACAAGGAATTAGAAGGAAAATAGTTGAAGAACCAGAGCTGAAGCAATCTCAGAATCTCTGGACTCAGACATAGCGGCTGCAGCTTCCTGGGCCATGTCCCACTCTTAAAAGTGTGTGACAAGCAGAAAACATCTACTGTTCTCTTGTTGTCCCCATACTTTGAGGGATAAAGGTAAAAGTAAATTCTCCACCTGAGGGAAACCTTGCATATCCAAGTTGTGTAGGGTGCCAATCAAGTGGGTACTAAGTTCTGGTTGAAGCTCGGTGGTGAGCGCAGCATCAAGCCCGCCAACACTTACAATGAAACGGTGATCTCTGTGCCAGACCAGATCTTCAGGTGTCTCAGTAAGGCTACAGGTAGTTGATTGGTTTCTTCTGCTATCTAGGATGATTCTATGTCAACGACTATGAGATATGTTTGCTCACATCATTTTGGCCAGCTCTTCAGGCCAGACAACTTTGTCGTCAGTCAGTCTGGAGCAGGCTATGGCCACAGAAGGGAGGAAGCAGAGCTGACAGACTCCATCGTGATATAGTATCTAAGGTGTTTAGAGCTATTTCAGGCTTCAGGGCTTCCTATGGACTCAATGGCTAGGTGGGGCATGGGCTCCAGCATGGGGCATCCTTCCCATCTGTAAGGTCTGTATCCAGGACCCTGATCACCTCATAACATCTAGCACGAGCTCCTCACCCAAAGTTTAGGCACCATGGCCAAATACCATACCATATTCTCTGTCCACTGGTTGGTGGACACCATAAATAATGAGGTGCTCTAATTTGCTTCTGAAACCTCAGGCTGACGCTCTGACATTGACAGTGACCTGAGTTGCCTCATCTTGATCTGCCTGTCTCCACTTTCCTGGCCAGTTCAATGCAAACTTTCACAAACTGGTGGTCTGCCTGGCCCCCATTTCTTGTGTTACTACTTTATGCCAGGTTTTTCCTCACTCACTAGCTTGGGAAACTACTAGTACTTGGCTCTAATTGCAGCGAAATTCACCCAGTAAACTCTCAAAACCAAAACAAGATGGCAGCATGTGATCCATGTCATGCTGCTGTTGTCATCACCATCATTTTCTGAGGACAGAAGTCTATGAAAGAAGTGGCTAAACACATGCTCAACTGAGAAGCAAGAGCAGCAGCTGCTACAAAGAGTGGATCCCCAACAATATCAAGACAGCCATCTACAACATTTCAACCCATGGGCTCAAGATGGACATTAGCAAAAACCACCATCCAAGAGTTCTTTAAGGAAATCGCCTAGTCTAAGCAGTTCAATGCTATGTCCTGTCTGAACTCTTTCTACATTAGAACACAGGGAAAAGAATGAGTAAAATGCAGTTCCTGGAGAATGAAAGCAACAAGAGCACCTTTGTTTAAACAAAAAAAATTACTGGTATCAGATGCCACAAAAAAGAGAAGGAATTTCAGCAAAGAGGCCAAGAAGGAGGTCTGAGGACCTAATCCTCTGCCTCCATAACTTAGTCTTCTCAGTTTACTCAGCCTTCAACATGACCCCATTTTCCTCCCCTGGAATTACCATTTTTTGGTCTCTGTCTTGGTTTATTTGTTTTTCTGGGGAAGGGAAAGAGGGGCTTGTCTCTTTCTTCTTCTGGGGAACTGAATTTCTCAGTCTTTTTTCTATCCAAGAGTATACTCCCAAGTCCTTACAACTCAAATGCCCTGACTTGAGCCCAGATCATGGCCAAGAGAAAAAGAGGACCAGAGTGACTGACTCCTAGTAGAAGCAACTGGGTCAATCCTAGCTTTGTCTTTCATTGAGGTGTCTCTCCGGTTTTCATCTGACTACTTCGATTTCTCCCCCACCTTAGCTTCGAGGTGAGATGTTGATCATATTGCTCAATTCTCCTCTCAGCTCTGCTCTGAGCCTTCATTTTCCTTTGGATGAAACTGTCCCTCTCTGTCAAGGTGGCCCGCAGACATTGCCTTCTTTTTGGGGGCAAACAGGAAGTGGAGAGAGAGAGAGAGAACTGAAGCTAAGCCTCTCAGGGGGACCTCCCTCCTCTTCTTTCCTTGCTCATTGCCTTCCTAAAGTATGGAAAGAAATGTATTCCTAGCTAAAAATGAAATAGATTTTTTTCCCCAGAAGATGGAGGAATCAAAAGACTCCCCACCATCACTCCTTTGCAATTTCTCTTTTTTGTTTTTTCCGAAGCTGGGACACTTTTTCTGCTTTTGTTTTCCTGTTCTGCCACTCAGGTTTCAGTTTTGTGTGAGATTTACTGCTCTTGAAACAAACAGAAAATGGAAAAAAAAAAAAGAAACTATACTAACACTTGACTCAACTCTTGCTTTCATTCAATCAACTTTCGTAAAGCAGCTAGTACATGCCAAGCATTGATTTGAGGAGGGCACACACCCTGTCCTGCCTGCAGCAGCAGCTGGTCTTGCTGCCCTTTAGGTGGGAGATGAGCCAGGTAGCAGCTAATGAATGGTGGGCCACCCTCTGGAGGGCAGGGATTAAGGCTGGATGGAGGTGGATGGAAGGCTGGATGGCCAACCATGATTGCAAGGACAGAAAGTGTGTTGGAATCACTTTCTGTGATCTTGTAACTCTTCAAAGCCCTCTAGGAATATTGAAATTCCCAGTTTAAGGAAAACTGCCTTTATCCAGTGGGATATGGTCACAAAAATGCACATTTATATAAAGTGTTTGCTGTTTATTCTAAAGAAGTAGGTCGCAACCAGTCAAAAGCTCCCTTCCCACTTCCCCTCTCTTTTCAGGGACACTTGACAGGAGGCATTTTGGACTGTCATAGTTGGGGGGGCAGTGAAGGTGGCATCAGTAGGTGGAGGTCAGGGATGCTGCTAAACATCTTTCAATACATAGACAGCCTCCCATAACCAAGAGTTATCAGGCCCAAAGTGTCAACTGTGCTTAGGTTGGAAACCTTGTTCTAAAGGAAGAGACCTCTGACCCTTCCCTAATTGTGCAATGATAGTAATAATGCATATTTGCCAAGCACTTACTGTGCGTCAGATGCTGTTCTTAGGGTTTTACTTGCAGTACTTCACTGATTTCTCATTATCAATTACAAAGGAAGTCTTATCATCACTCCCCTTTTTCAGATGTGGAAAATGAATCCTGGAGAGATTAAGTGCTTTGCTGCAAGTTCCAAAGCCAGAAAGCAGCTGGGCCAGGATCTGAATCTCAGCAACCTGCAGCCAAGTGCATATACAGTTAACCTTCTTTATAGGTTGCCTGTCCTCTGGACAACAAAGCTTGCTGAAGTCCATTGTTCTCAGTTGGAAGTATAGTTTTTTTTTTTTTTCCTTGGGTGAACACAGCAACCTAGAAGAGGGAGTAAAGGAGAAGGAACAGTCTCAACAATTTGTCTTTGTAATAAGAATAATCAAAGTCCTCTTGTCTCTATTGCTGCACTGGAGTGGGCGGATCCTGGTGAACATGGAGGAAGAGGTGCACCTGACCAGACAGGATCTGTGCTAATGACAGGGCACACGGTGTCAGGCAAGTCACTCCTCTGAAGCCACACACACCCTGCTCGCTGATTTCCCTGCAGTGGAAGGTTAAGTCTGCAGCATCAGCCAGCCCCGGAACCCTTTGAAATACCATGATGGAAACTTCTTGGCAAAGCCTAACAATAGAAACCATAAGCAGATTCTAAATTACCATTATCATTAATCGGGGTTGACATGTAACTGCCCCTTCCTAAGTACTGTTCAACCATTGCCTCCCTTTATTCCTTTCTCCGAGATTCCCACAGGCCTCCTTAGAGTAAAGGGTACCTGAGCCGAGCCCTGGTGTGTGGTCCTCGGTGGAACAATGGAAGCAAAGTAATCCCTGACAGAGCCGGGCTGGGACCTTCGACATAAAGCAGATATGGGGGCAACGTGAGAGAGGGCCATGGGGAGTAGTCAGACAGGGAAGAGGACCGATCGGGAGAGGTCAGGTATTAAGGAGCCGGGTGGGGGCAAGGAGGGCCAATAATCCGGGGTGGGAGAAATGGAATGAGCACGGTTTGTGTTCAGAGTTGGCATTTGTCACTTTAATGGATTCCAAAGAAGGAGGCAGACATGCTTTCCAACTAGCCTGAGAAACCAGCTGCATATGGGAGAAGAGCTTTTTTTAAAGCCCTTCATTCAGGAAACCTATCTGTAAGTGATTGTTTTAGGGCATTTTTATGCTTCAGATTTTTTTCAGTTTTGCACTGCATATGGGTTTTAGAAATTGCAAAAAGCCCAGACCATATCTTTAATGTGTGCATTCACACATTCAGTTATTTGGCCAACATTTATTGAGAACCCACTATGTGCCAATCACTGTTCATAGCACTGGGGATGCAGCCATGGACAAAATATATACGGCCTAGCCCTCACAGAGACTGTGTTTTAGAGGGAAGACAGACAAAAAAAAAGTAAGTACAATAATTAAATAAATGTCTTCTTTCCAACAAAATCAACAGAATGAAAAGGCAACCTATGGAATGGAAGAAAATATTTGCAAATTAAATATCTGATAGAGGTTAAGATCCAGAATGCACAGAGAACTCCTACAACTCAACAATGACAACAATAAAAACTTGACTTGAAAATAGGCAGAGGACTTGAATAGACATTTCCCCAAAGAAGATACGCGATTGGCCAATTAATACATGAAAAGATGCTCAACAGCACTAATTGTTAGGGAAAAAAACAGTGGCTCATGTTTTTTTAATATAGTAGAAAACAAAGTGCTAATCCCAGCACTTTGGGAGGCTGAGGTGGGCGGATCAAGAGGTCAGGAGATCGAGACCATCCTGGTTAACACAGTGAAACCCTGTCTCTACTAAAATTAAAAAAAAAAAAAAAAAAATGAGCCAGGCTTGGTGGCGGGCACCTGTAGTCCCAGCTACTCAGGAGACTGAAGCAGGAGAATTGCTTGAGCCTGGGAGGCAGAGGTTGTAGTGAGCTGAGTGCCGCTGCACTCCAGCCTGGGCAACAGAGTGAGACTCCGTCAAAAACAAACTAACAAACAAACAAACAAAAACCCACCAAAGCTTTTGGTGAGGATGTGGAGAAATTGGAACCTTTCTGTAATACTGATGGGAATGTAAAATGGTGTAGCCACAGTGGAAAATAGCATGGCAGTTCCTCAAAAAATAAAATAAAATAAAATATTACCTTGTGATCCAACAATTCCACTTCTGAGTATATACTCAAGAGAATTGAAAGCAGGATCTTGAAGAGATATTTGTACACCCATGTTCACGGCAGCATTATTCACAACACCCAAAAGGTGGAAGCAACTCAAGTGTCCACTGAAGAATAAGTAGATAAGCAAAATGTGATATATACATACAATGAAATATTCTTCAGCCTTAAAAATAAAGGGAATTCTGATACATGCTGCAACATGATGACCCTTGAGGACATTTATGCTGAATGAAAGAAGACAGCCACAAAAAGACAATTTGACTTTTATGTAGTGTCTAAAGTAGTCAAACTCGTAGACACAGAATGTAAAATGGTGGTTGTCAGTGGGCAGCGCCAAGTGAAAGGGGAGTGGCTGTTTAATGAGTAAAATTTCAAGTTTGAAAGATAAAAAGAGTTCTGGAGATTGGTTGTATAACAATGTGAAAATACGTGACAATAGTGAGCTATACACTTAAAAACTGTTATGATGATAAATTTTACCAGGTTTTATGTAATTTATTCCAATTAAAACTTAAAAAATAAGTAAATAAGAATAGTTTGTTAGAAGGTGATGAGTGCCCTGGAGACCAAGGGTAGCTGAGGGACAGGGGCAGTGCAGGACAGCTTTGGTGTTGCATCTTACGATAAGGTCTTTGGAGTAAGTCGCATTGAGAGAGTGACATGCGAGTGAAGACTTGACATTGATGAAGGAGTGAGCCCTGTAGATGTGGAGTAACAGCTTTCTAGGAAGAGGGCAAAGCTAGGGCAAAGGCCTTAAGGTGACTTGGTGTGTTTGAGGGACAGGAGGCCAGGGAGGAGCCAGCCAGGTGAGCCAGGGTTAGAGAAGCAGCAGACTGTGTTAGGCCTTGGATGCCACTGTAAGGATCTGGCTTTTATCCTGAGTGAGGGCCAAATCACTGGAGGACTTTGAGTAGAAAAGAGCAATATTTTGACTGACTCGTGTTTCCTTGGGATCACTCTACTTGCTGTGCTGAGAAAGGACTGTAGGGGGCAAGAAAGGAAGTTGGAAGAAAGACCAGCAGAGGCTGCTGTATCAATCCAAATGAAAGAATTTCGGTCGCTTAGACCCAGGTGGGAAGAGTAGAATTGGTGAGAAGAGGACAGACTCTGGATAAAATTAGAAGAGAAAGTCCATTGAATTTCTTGATGATTGGAAGTAAAGTGTGAAAGAAAAAAGCAAGAATGACCCTAAGACTTTTGTCACGAGCAATGGAAAGAATGGGCTTGCTTTTAACTGAAATGTACAGAGCAGCAGGTACAGAGGTTTTGGGAGGAAGAGCAGGTGTTTGATGTAGGCATATTAAGTGAGAGATGATAATCACATATTCAATAGGGACTTCGGTGGATATATGGGTCTAGAATTCATGGGGGAGGTTGGGGAATTATTAGTATACCTAAGTCAGTTGGGGAATTATTAGTATACAAATGGTATAGATTAAAAGCCACAGATGTGAAGACAGTCACCTTCAAAGTGAGTAGATAGAGAAGGGAGGAGGACCTATCTGCCCTAAGATAGGTCCAGAGAAAAGGAGGCATCGGAACAGGAGACTGAGACACACAGTGGCAGGTATTATTCAGAGTCCACGGTGACTACGAAGAACCTCCAAGACGGAGCAGGAGAGGCTGCCTTCTCAAGATAAGGAAATGCTGAATCCTAGGAGGAAGCAGAGACTTACTCAAGTCACATAGCCAGTCAATGGCAAACTGAATGTAAGTACTCCTCATTGGAACATGCCTATTCAGCAAGCAGAAACAGAATACCTAATTTTAAGGAAGGTGGAGACCAAACCTTCAGTAAAGTAGAAAAATTCTTTCTTTGAAGTTCATCTAGACTAGCATGTAATTAGACAGTATGTTACAAATGCTATAAAACTGACAATACAATAAGCAAAGCCAAGGAAAAGAAAAGTTAACTGCACATCCTGGTGACTTCATGAGCTTGAACAGTTAATAAGCTGGCAGTGCTGGCACAATTATAAACTTAACTTTCAAATCTGCTTCTTCATAGACATTCTCTGTTCAGCTCTATTCAAAGCTTGTCATTTTCTCAAAATTCTTTTTTAGTGACCAGACTTATCATAATGTCTAGAAGTGTTTTGAACACTCATGTTGAAGAAATCATCAAAGTGCACCAGGCATAATAAACAGTGTTGTGCAGCTGGATGTTATTTGTAAATGAAGCCCTAAGAGAGGCAAAGTGTGTATTTTGAGATCCAAGTTTTTCTTACATTATCATTTCAATGTCATTCTTAATGCATGGCATGTTTTACCTTGACCTAGCCTATTTTCAAAAACATTTAAAAATTAATATTGTGAGTATTTTCAATAACAACCCACTTGTATTTTTCCATGTACCTTTATTTTGTTTCTTTTTCCCCCCTAAAGCTGCTCCGCATCTCACCTTTCACAGTTTCAGGCTTTCAGAGAAACTTGGAATAGGGAAGAAATAAAAAAGTAAAATCACCCATAAAATCATTATCCAGAAACAATAACCATTACTAACATTTCAGCAAGTTTACTTGTAGTGGATTCTTCCCTCTATGCTTAACTCCTTTTTAATTACTAATAATTTTATAATCATAATATCTTAGGTTACTAATACTTCCCAAACAGTTGGACTATTCTGGGCTCTGCTTCTGGGGAAATAAGTGACTGAGCAGAGAGAAGAGGAAAAGTAATTCATTCCCTGGCTTTGTGGTTTGAACGCCAATGTGTTTAAGCATTTAAAGATTATAGATCAGTGTTGGGAGGACAACATTTCAGAAGTATAGGACCTTCCTCTTACTCCCAAACTCCTCAATAAACACACACACACACACACACACACACACTAACCCTGGGTTGGGGAGAAGAAAACTGAGACCCAGGGGAAATTTAGAAGATTCCAGAGAGAAGACATTAGGCTCTATTCTTCAGGTTAATCACCAGGAAAAAAGACAGAAAATCCAGAATATCAGATTTGAGAGCAAAGAAGTCTTTTCTCATCTTCTAGGTGGGACCTCAGGAAATGGTAAAATCACAGAAAAAAAAATGGCCCTGGGTGTGTTCAGACAAGGAAGCCTAAACCAGTTTCACAGAGGGTCCTATACTGTGGTTTGGAAGCAGCAAGATGGTCCAAGATGGAAAGTTGATCTTGGCTGGAAAGGAGGGCTATGGGCAGATTGGAGGGTAGGCTTTGCCACAGGAGCCCAAGTGCCCTGCTGATACTGAGGAGCAGCGTGGAGAAAGGAAAAACCCTGGACTCTGAGGTAAAGTTTCTAGTACTCCAAGGAATATATCTCAAAAGGGATATTAACTTGTTATAGAATTTGTTTTGAAATTTCTTGGGTTTGCGAACTGAAGTCTGAAGCTATTGATCATTCTATAGATATATTTTATATCCTGATTTTTTTTTTGCTATCTTCAAGATTTCTTAATGAAAATCATTTTTAGTACTGGCTTAATATGTTTTTGATTGGATGCCATAATTTTCCTAACCAATCCCTTATTTTGAAACATTTTTATTATCATTTTTTGCCATTATAATTAATGCTGTGTATTTTAAAGCACGAGCATCTAGGATGTGCATTTTAAGAAAATTCCAGAAGTGGAGTTATTGGTTAAAAGGTTAGAATAATTTTCTTTCCCATGATACATTATTACCAAATTGCTTTCCAAAAGTTTTGTAGAAATGTAAGCATGAGTCATCTATAGGAGTTCATTGGTAGACTTAACCATTATTATCAGCATCAAATGACTTTACCATTTTATAGTTGAAGAAGAGATTTCACTAGCTTATAAATAATATATATTTCTTTATTCTGTGGTTAAAAGGGCAACATATATTCATTTTAGAAAATTAAAAATGTATAGAAAAGTGTGAAAATCACGAATAAACCCATTATTTGAAGATAGCTACTGTTCACAGGCTAACGTACTTTTTCCCAGTCTTTCTTTCACTGAGTATACATGTCTACTCATACACACAATCACATGCACCTATATTTTGCTTCTTACAAGATTGGAATCATATCATATATATCATTATGCACATTTTTTATTTAACAATGATATGAAAGTTTTCCATTATCATAAATTATTTTCCTAAAACATTCATTTGCACAATTATTAATGTTTGAAATCTGTCTTAGACACAAAGCACTCACAATAGCTTGCTGTTGCTGTGATATAATGGGGATATTAAAACCCTAAGTGGAGGCTGAGGCAGAAGAATTGCTTGAGGCCAAGAGTTTGAGAGAAGCCTGGGCAACATAGCAAGACCCCATCTCTACAAAAAGAAACCAGCAGTGGGAGGATGGGCTGGAGCATGAAAACATGACTTTAAATGACTCTATATAATTTATTATGATGTTTTGTTATGCCACATTTTTTTCCAGCTTCAACAGCAACACAAGTTTATTACTAGCAAAAACCTGTGGAGGGAGAAACCAGCTTAGTGTCAGCACCCACTGCTACTTACAGGTTGGGGTAATTATGGGACTGGGAGGGAGGGGTCTGGACGTATATACCACAATTTTTAAAAATCATCTCCCCAGTTATTGGAGATTTAGATTATTTTCTATTTTTCACCATTCTAATAACTCTAAGAGGATCATTCCTATATATATCTCTGTGTACATATCTAGCTCCAATTATTTTCTTCAGATAAATAAATGTCAAGATGTTGAATAAAAAATTATGCAGGTGTTAAGGCTTCTCATTGTTACCAAATTGCCTTCTAGGAAGTTTTTACTATTTTCAACACTCATTAGTAGTACTTGTATGAGAATATCTCTATACTTGCACTTATGCCAGAACCAGGCATTATGATATTTAAATGTCTCTGCCATCTCATTAGCAAAAAACAACATCTTGTGGTTTAAAAAATTTTGGTTAATAGTGAGATTGACCAATTCCCCAAGTATGCTAATTATTACATCTCACCATTTGTAAATATTCTTTTTAATGTCTTCTTCAGATGAATTCCATGACATCGAGAGCAAGTATACTGAATATTATTTAATAAACACTTGTTAATTACTTCTAGTTGCATCTGAATGCCAGTTATTTCATCAGTTTGGCTACTCCTATTCTGAGGTCCTCTGGGAGGATCCATTAAAATTGTAATTGTGTTCTTTTTTATTTTTTTATGGTTTCAAAAAGCTTAGTAAAATTTGTACACATATGCAATAATAAGATTGGACAATTTACTAAAATATCTTTTTTAGGCCTTGGCTCAGAATTTTACATCATTGTTACATTGTACCAATTGAAATCTGGGATCAGTGGTTTGAAATGATAGATTGATGAAAAAAAGTGTTTTAAAATACTGCTTTGCTTGGTGGTTGCCAGGGAATAATACAAATTTCTGATATTGAAAAGGGCGAGACCCATTAGATTAGATTATGATGTATCTAAGTACTGAGTTTAGGCATTTCCTTTTTTCTCCCTTTCATCATCATTATTCTCACTGATAGATTTTTTGATTAGCTGAATTAAGCATTGCAATTTGTTGTGGTGGTTTATGTACTTTTACTCTTCCATAAAAATAATTTGTGTTAATTAAAAAACAAGCAGCACAGAGAGCCCTGAGAAGAAATGTTGGGGATGCAGATGGAGGTATTAACAGAGACCAGGCAAATTAAGGCCTAGCGTATTTCCCCAAACAATTTAAATTAAATATGAACACCACTTGCATTTCATGAGTGGTTGCTTACCTCAACTTCTCTCAGACTGGGTTTGGTAATACACACATAAAAACACACTTACACAAACATCTGTTTTACATAGATATTGGCACATGATTCTGACCTTCAATATGTATGATGAGGCTGGGCACAGTGGCTCATACCAGTAATCCCAGTACTTTGGGAGGCCAAGGCAGGAGGATTGCTTGAACCCAGGAGTTTGAGACCAGCCTGGACAACATAGGAAGACCCTACCTATATAAAAAATAAACAAATTAGCTGGATATGGTGGCATGCACCTGTGGTCTTAGTTACTTGGGGGCTGAGGTGAGAGGATCATTGAGCCTAGAAGGTTGAGGCTGCAGTGAGCCACGATTGCACCACTGTACTCCACCCTGGGAGACAGGGAAAGATCCTGTCTTAAAAAAAAAAAGTATGACAATTTGAAGTGTATAGTAAGTCCTCACTTAATGTCACCTATAGGTTCTTGGAAACGTTGATTTTAAGCAAAATGACCTACTGCATGATGTAGGAGCTTAAAGCTGTAATTTTCAAGAAACTATTGGCAACGTTAAGTGAGGACTTACTGTAGTTTAGTGGAAAGAAGCATTGACTTTGAAGTTGGAAAGTAAGGGGTTTGAGTTTGATTCCATTATTCAGCAGTCATGAGGCTTTGGGTAAACTAATGAGCATCATTCTTCTTAGCTTACCTGTCCGACCTACCCTCTGCGGGAAGACTGAGCTCGTTCGGAAAAAACCGGACCGCAGGCTAGAGGAAATTCCTTAAGTTCAGGCTTTATTGAGAGGAAAGAGCCTCCGGGCGGACCAGCCGGGACGAAAAGGAAAAATGGCCGCGCCGCTCAGAGGGGCAGGGTTGTTTTATAGGGGGCTGAAGGGCTGGGGGGTGGGGAAGCCAAAAGCCGAGGTGGTGGGCAACTGTTGGTCAGTTTGAACTGCTGGGCGGGAAGCTGGGCGGCGGGAGGGCTAGGGCCGGTATGTAAAGTGAGAGATAAGGGAGCCTCTTTGTGGGGGAGGGAAAGAGAGAGAGATTTTGCGGTAGGGGCAGAGTTTTCCAAACATTCCCGACTCCTTAAAGAAAAGAAAAAGAGGGGGTCAGGGGCGTCGGTTGTCTCTCTGGCTACTTCCTGCTGACAAGGGTCGACGGGGGGGTTCTGAAGAGGTTTCTTTTCCTAAGGAGCCTGGAGGTTTGGGGAGAGGTCTGTTTCTTGCACTCGTTCAGGATGGGGTTGGAGCAGCATCTGGTGGATGGTGACTCCAGTCAGTTCTTGAAAGAGCCGCTGTAGGAACTGGAGAAAGCAAGGAGCAATAAGTAAGATTTGGCAAACAGCTACTAGGGGCCCAAGCAATGGGGACAAGAGGGTATACATAGAGGAAGACCACCACGCTGTGGCTTCAGCCGAGAACTTCTGACTCTGCAGGTTAGTTTTGAGTTTCTGGAGGCTCTCGATTCAGGTTTCTACTAGGCCGGATTCATTGACGTAGTAACAGCACTCTTCTTGTAGGAAGATACAGGTCCCTCCTCGTTCAGCAGTGAGCAGGTCCAGGGCTCTTCGGTTCTGCAAGGCAACTTGGGCAACTGAGGTGATCTGTAATTGGAGTGATGCTAAAGACTCAGTAGAGTCATCAATAGCCGCTTGGAGTTGTGAGGTCAGTCGGGCTATGGCCAGGTGAGAGTGGACTAGTGCCCCTCCTCTTAATCCTGCTGCAAGTGCTGAACCAGCAAGGGAGACTCCAACGGCAATGGGTAGGAAGGCAGCTCGTTGGGTGCGGCGATGGGGAGCTTGCAGCATCTGGAATTCGGCTGGGGAATATATAGTGAGTCGAGGGACTAGGGTTACCGGGAGGACTTTCTGTGTATTTTCAGATGGCTGGGTGGGTTGGGGAAGAGAAGCGTTGGCGTGTTCTCGGAGAAGGCTGCGAAGGAGAGTAAAGTAGGGGAGGTAGCTGTCTAGAGGAGTAGTCTCTGGTGGTGGGGGAGTTGAAAGTAGGAAGGGGCAACCATACAGCAGCTCAAACGGGCTAAGCTGTGATGGGTCCCGGGGGCCTGCTCTTACCCTGGTGAGGGTGATAGGAAGTAAGGTTACCCAGGATTGGCAGAGCTCAAGCATGAGCTTAGTCAGATGCTCCTTTATTAGGCCATTGGCCCGTTCCACCTTACCAGAGGACTGAGGATGGTAGGCAGCATGTAGCTTCTACTGAATTCCTAGAGAGGTAGAAACGGCATTAGTGACTTTGGAGATAAAGGCTGGGCCGTTGTCTGACTGTATGGTAGCCGGGAGTCCAAAGCGTGGGATGATGTCTTGAATGAGATGAGTGGCTACTGTCCTGGCAGACTCAGAGGCTGTGGGGTAAGCTTCAATCCAGCCTGAAAAAGTGTCAACAATGGTTAGTAGATACCGGTACTGTTTGTGCTTTGGCATATGGGTGAAATCAATTTGCCAGTCTTGGCCAGGTAGGAACCTGCATAGCTGATGAAGCTGGCGCCGGGGATGACAGGAACCCTGGGAATTAGTTTTCGCGCAGACAGTACATGAGGACTGGACTTCCTGTATGGTACTGAGGAGATGGTGAGGGTGAAAAAGTGGGTTGAGGAATCGGTATAAGGCTTTAGGCCCAATGTAGAGTGAATTGTGGATGTCTTGGATTATCTGGTACCTTTGCTTTTCAGGGAGGATGAGGAGGTTATGCTTGAAGGCCCAGTCATCCTTGAACTGTACCCCGGGGGTAGACTGGAGGGTCTGGAGTTCTGAGGCAGAGTATTGAGGGCTAGGAGAAAAAGGCTGTGTGGGCTGGCAGTGGGGAAGGTTATGACGGCCTTCAGCTTTGAAAGGATGTCTCACCCCGGAAGGGGAACTGGGCAGGTGGGGATTACTAAAAAGGAGTGGGTGAAGGGAGTGGAGTTATATGAGCACATGAGTGGTGGGGTTTGATAGGGGATACTCGGGGTCCCATCGATTCCCATGACTAAGACCTGGGAAGGGGTGAGATGGCCAGAATAAGAAGGAAGTGCGGAGTAGGTAGCCCCCATGTCTTGTGACCCTAGGCTCGGCGAGGGTAACCGGAGTCGGAAAGCCAGGGCCCCGCTAGTCATCTAGCAGCCCTAGTAGACTGGGGAACGGAGCTCCCTCGGAGGTCGGCTCCTGGCAAGCAGGCTCCTCCCTACTGAGGGTGACCGCCGGCTGCGTAACGCCAGTGTGTCTGTTTTGAGGAACCGGCACCCTGGGGAAGCTGGGGCAGTCTGACTTCCAGTGTCCCGGGAGCCGACAGATAGGGCAAGGCTTAGTTGGTGGCCATGGTTGTGGACAGGCTCGGGACAAGTGTCCTTCCTTTCCACATTTGAAACATGCCCCTGGAGGGGCATGGGTTTCGGCCTTGGGCTTCTGGTTCCCTGCCGGCCTTAGAGCCGCCACTAGGGCTTGGGTCTGGAGGGCAGCCTTCTGCTTCATGCGAGTTTGGCGGGCAGCCTCAGCCGCATCTTCCCTGGCATTGAATACTTTAAAGGCCATTTTTACCAGGTCTTGGATGGGAGTCTCTGGCCCCTCTTCTGCTTTCTTTAGTTTCTTTCTTATGTCGGGTGCTGATTGGGAGATAAAATGGGAGGCTAATACAGTGGCCCCATTTTGGGAGGCTGGATCTAGTCGAGTGTACCGGACTAGGGCTTCTTATGTTTGAGTGAGGTATTGAAATTCTTTAATATAGGTGGACGGGTTGGCTGAGAAGGATCCTAAACGTTTCTCAATTTGGGACAGGTCTTGGAGTGAGAAAGGAACATGGACCCTGATTAAACCTTCTGCGCCTGCTACTTCTCGGAGTGGGGCCAGGATAGCTGGCTGGTGGGAGCGGGTGTGGGCCGCCACCGGAGAGGCAAGAGGAAGTGCAGCCTCTGAGGGAGGGGGGCTCGGAGGGAGTAGAGGGAGAGCGAGGCATGGCCTCTGAGGTAGGAGGTGCAGAGGGAGTGGGGGAAGGGCGTGCCGTTGATGGCGAGTGGTTGCTGAGATTGGCAGGAGAGGACAGATGTTCAGGCAGATCCTCCGGTGAGGAGTAGGGAGGGGGAGAGGTAGTGGAGGAAGATTTACGGGGGGTTCGAGATAAGAGGATTTGGTAGGTGGAGCAGGAAGAACATAGGTTGGGGTGGGTACGGAGGTCCCAAAAAGCCTGGACGTAAGGAATTTCATTGTCCTTGCCTGTGCGGCGACAAAAATCGTCGAGATCTCGGAGGGTGTTGAAATCAAAAGTGCCAGTCGGGGGCCAATGTGACTGGTTACTGAGTTTGTATTGGGGCCAAGCCACGTGGGACAGGAAAATAAGCTCTTTCTTTCTGAGGGTTTGGGAATATCCCAATTTGGTAAAATTTCGCAGCAAGCACCCGAGGGGGGTGCTCAGAGGTATTTTGGACTCCGAATTTCCCATGGCAGGCGCAGCTACAGACTCTCCGGCGCGGATGGGCAGATGCAACGAAAAGGCGTCCCCGTTCGTTGCAAATTCCCCGGAGTACAATTAAGTACGGAAAGGGAAGCGGTCAGAGGGGCGTCCCCCGTCTGGCGGCTGTCCCTCGGAAGGCTCCTGGAGCTGGAATGGAAGACTACCTTGGCTCGGCCGAGACTAGGTAAGGAGTCCGTGCGGAACGCTGGAGAGGGAGCAACTGCACCGTGCCATAGGAAGAGGAGACGGGAAGCGGGGGAAGGCAAAGCAAGAAAAACTTGGCTTACCTTAATCGGAACGTGGAGGTGGCAGGGCCAGTGTTGGGTAGGTCGGGGAGGGGGGCCGTGGCCGGGCCAACGGCCCCAGCTCCCGTCCCGGGTTTCGGCACCATTTGTCCGACCTACCCTCTGCGGGAAGACTGAGCTCGTTCGGAAAAAACCGGACCGCAGGCTAGAGGAAATTCCTTAAGTTCAGGCTTTATTGAGAGGAAAGAGCCTCCGGGCGGACCAGCCGGGACGAAAAGGAAAAATGGCCGCGCCGCTCAGAGGGGCAGGGTTGTTTTATAGGGGGCTGAAGGGCTGGGGGGTGGGGAAGCCAAAAGCCGAGGTGGTGGGCAACTGTTGGTCAGTTTGAACTGCTGGGCGGGAAGCTGGGCGGCGGGAGGGCTAGGGCCGGTATGTAAAGTGAGAGATAAGGGAGCCTCTTTGTGGGGGAGGGAAAGAGAGAGAGATTTTGCGGTAGGGGCAGAGTTTTCCAAACATTACCTTTATTTCACAGACTTATTTTGAGTGTGAATGAGCAAGAATTGAAAAATGTCATGTCTGACATCTTTGGTACATGTGTTTTATCTCCACTGGACTTTACTGTTCAATCACACCAAATCCAATGAATTAGCTGAGACCTGGAGCCCAAAGCATCATTTCTGGTTTGGTATCGCAGAACCCCTTTCTCCCAATCTAGTAATTTTAACAAAGTGCTTGTGAGTTGTAAGACTACTAGTACAGGGTGACTCTAGATATCAGTCTTTTACTTTTTTAAGAGCTGCACCAGAATCACATTTTTATCTTATCAGGTTATCTATGCTCTGTGATGACTTGGCTGTCCACTGGCTTTCTTCAATCGACCCTACCTATAGGCAATTGCTACATACTCAAGTCTTGGGAGTAATTGTTTTTCCCTTCACTTTTATGTAGGGGTGGCCTGTTTAAAAAGCTGTCCCATTAAGTGGAACAGCTTCTAACTAGGCTGCCTTACATTCAACAAAGCAATTACGACCAAACTTGCCTGGGATTTGCCTTGCAGTGTGTGGGCGCTTTCAGCTCTGAGACTGCACCATGTAATGTGTTCTGTCGACCCAACTTGACACAACTTGCATGGTGCAATTACTTTCTTCATTCAAAGAGATTCTCTCTTTTAAGGCACTGGCTACTGAAAAATACACAAGTGACCTGAGAGGAGAGACCCAGGGCCATATCTTCATTCAGACATACCTCAGGTTAACCCCAAGACGGTTACCCATAATGTTTATTGGTGGTATTTTAGGAGCAAGATGTCAATTTTACAAGTATGTTATTATTGGGTTTTATTATTAAACTACCTATAAAATACTCGATTTGTGTGGATATTTAACAGCAATATTGAACTGGTTTTTCTGAAATTATTTAGAAATATTTAGAAAATGTTACGATTTTGTCTCCCAGTCTCTCTATGGGTAAGTCAAAAAGATTCTCTGCAGCCAATTCCCTTAGTACCCTTGAGAAAATCAGTTTAGCTATGGTTTACTTTAGTTTCCTGGATGTAAAAACAAATGTTTGGGACTTGAGAATTTCCTGAAACCTATAGAGAGAACATTCAGAGGAGGAGAGGTGAAAGCATGGGAGGAGAAAGTGATAAAAGTCATTTTGCCCTCTGAGGCTTAAGATATGTTCCCTTAAGAAAATTCTCTCCTTGGTTGTTGACATATTTTGGGTCAATGAGAAAATCATGGTTTCCTTTCTTGCTCAGTGGAATTTTATTGTGGACATATCCCTGACTGCATGTGTGTGTAAACACACACACACAAACACACATGCACACACACAGACACACACACACACAAACATGATTCAAAGGTCTTGGAGTAGAACAGATGTGTCCAGGTGCAGTGGTTTATACCTGTAATCCCAACACTTTGGGAGGCCATGGCAGGAGGATTGCTTGAGCCCAGGAGTTCAAGACCAGCCTGGGTAATACAGGGAGACCCTGACTCTACAAAAATAATTAAAAAATACAAAATTAGTTGGGCATGGTGGTGTGTGCCTGTAGTCCTGGCCACTTGAGAGGCTGAGACAAGAGGATTGCTTGAGCCTGAGAAGTTGAGGCTGCAGCCTGAGTGACAGAGTAAGACCCTTTAAAAAGAAAAAGAAAAGAACAGAAATGATTAGAAAGACTCTTCAGCCAACAGTTTAGAAGTAGCATTTATTGGATGCTTACTATGAACTAGGCATAGTGCAAGCACCCCATTTGTGTTATCTTATTTTATAGTCAGTAGAAAACTTTCACATGAGGGCAGTGCTCTTATCACCCTCTTTCACATGAGAATACTGAGGCTCAAAGGTTTAGATTGCTTGTTCAAGCCCACATAGCTGTTCTGAGACGGAGCCAGAATCACACCAGGTGTGGCTGACTCCAAAGTCAAATGCACGTGAGAATGGCAGAGGCTGTGAGGCTGTGGTCTCGAGGCTTCACGGAGCCCTGACTTGGAAGGATTGCAGAATTGCCTTGGGAGTCTCAGTCTCTAACCTAGTGTGCGTTCTGTGAGGACAAAAGGCGGGTGCTCTGGGCCCTGAAGTGCTGAGTGGGTCCATGCCTCTGACATGAACCATCTGTTCTCATTTCCCCATGTGAACTTGTTATGGTTAATTTTATGGTGTCTGCTTGGCGGGGCCACGATGTCCAGATAGTTATGCTGGGTGTTTCTGTGAGGATGCTTTTTGTTTAGAGGAGATTACATATAAATTGGTAGCCATCAAGTTAAGCAAATGGTAAAGTAGTGGACCTCATTCAATCAGTTGAAGGCCTTAATAGCACAAAGGCTGACCTCCTCTTACCCTGCCCCTGACAAGCAAGAAGGAACTCTGCCAGCAGGCAGCCTTCAAACTCTGAATTGCAACACCAGCTCTTCCTTGGGTTTCCAGCCTGCCCAGCTGCCCCATGAAATGTGGGACCCGCACAGCCACTACAATCTCATGAGCCAGTTCCTTAAATCTCTCTTTCTCTCTCTGCATACAATCTGTTGATTCTGTCTCTCTGGAGATCGCTGATTCCTACAGAACCTTTACCAAACTGTTAGTGATCATCTCACTTTTCCTCTAGAATCCCCCATAGCTTGCTATGTCCTCTCTCACAGCCACCACTGAGCATATCAAAGGTGTTTGTTTTTTCTTTTTTCCAATTTAAAAAATTACAGTTATTTCCATTTTTTTTCTTTTTCTCACCAAATTGTTTTCTAAGAGTGAACTTGACAGTGCTGGAAGTTTCTGGCCCCCTGGGGCCGTCTCAACCCACTCTTTCCCTCACTCCAGGCAGCCAGGCTTTCTTCAAGTCTCCTCCTGTGCTGAGCATTTGAGGCTCCTGGTGCTTGTAACAATTTCTGTCCAAAAAGGTTCCCTTCTGTTTCCTTTTCCACACTCCGGCCTTTGCTTTTGCCTCTGCTTCTGATGGGTCTTCTAACATCCACTGCAGAGTAGCTCTGCAGTCTCATTCTAGCACATCCCTTTGTTTTATTTTCTTCAATGCACATGTCATTTCTGATGCATCTTCTTTCTTTACTTCCATAGTGTTTGCTTTCCCCATCAGAATGTCAACTCTCTGAAATTCTGTCTGTCCTTCTCTTGTCTGTCGTTTTTACAGCTATACTCCCATGCCTTGAACATCGCCTAGCACAGAGGTGGAGCTCAAGCAACAGTAGTTGAGTGAACGAATGAATGAATGAATGGATGGACAAATATATTTTATCAGCTGGGTAGGCAAGGGTGTGCAGGTTCAGGATATCCTACTGGTGAGAAGAGAGTAAACTGCTCATTTCTGAAGGTGCATTAACTCTTTCAGGCCCCTGGGTATCATTTAGTTCACTGGAATAGCAATTTACTCAACTGTACCTTAGGGGCCTGAAAACGTGAATGCACCTCCAAAAGTTTCTAATTTACACCAGGGAGCAGTTTATTTACCCAGCAGGGTTTGACCTAATAGGTTTTAACTCCTTTTAAGAGAGTCATAAGGACTTTATCACTTTTCCACCTTCACATTTCCTACTTCCAGCATTTATCTGTTTGTGGAATACTCTTGCCGGTAGCTGGTGTGTTTGTGCACACCCACCGTATTCATAGCAATACCAAGACCAAAGAGGTTGCTTTCTTACAGCACTAGTACATGTCTTTTATGTAGATTTTAATTCATATAATTAAAAAACCTGAATATTGCAATCCATTCACATAATGTTATTTCAGTGGCCTCTGGGTATATATTTTAAATAATTTCTTAATTATCTCACTTTTTGTTTTTATCCAGTAATTAAATCACAGGGTTAGAAAATGTAAAAAATTCTATGCATTTGGGTTACCAAGCCTTATCTACAATACGCAGGCCATTATTTTATTTCTTTTTGTTGTTTCAAATAGCAAAGCTGCTTCCATTCCTAATCTTGAACGATTTTGGCCTGAGGTTTTCCAGATTTAGTCTAATCTTTCCTCTTTTGCTAATTACTGTCAATTCTGTATGTTTTTATTTTTTTTTTGAAGAATCATTCTTAAAAATTAAACTGTGGAGATATTGTTTCTTTAATTCTTCTCACACTGATGTTACAGGCCTTGGTAAAAGTTTCTCTTGACTTTGGGGTAAAAGTAGGTATGATTGTTACCAGCAATAAGTATCAGGGTTTTTCACAAAACTGATGGCGGGTGGGGTTTCCCAAATATAGTAACAACCCATTACTGAAGCATTCCCTCATTCAGTCTTTGCGGTAATCCATCCTGGATTTGGTTTAAATATGTAGAATAAGCATTTGCTAAGCAAATAAGAGTGTAAATCACATTAGAAAGAACAAGTGCTTTTGAGAACATTAGCACAGTATGGTAAGATCTTGATAGGGTCACTGAAGTTTTTTGCGCCATGAGGTTTTTTGTTTTTGGTCAAACACCATAAAAACATGTTCTCTCTCTCTCTCTCTCTCTTTTTTTTTTTTTGTTTCAGCTAATAAGGTAATTAAATTTGTTTTCTGAATATTTTAATTCCTCAGGGATGTCATTCTGGACAACAACGACCACTCAGCACAGGTTAGTAGATGGGAATTAATTAGGCTCTCGAGTCTCTGGAAGTTTGAAATGATATTTGTTGATGCAGAGTGACAGTCTTGTGACTGGATTCTCCTTCTAAAGGTAGACTGCAGCAAAAACATCAGCAGGATCCAGGGTAAAGTTTACAGAGATCCTTTAATTTTAAATAGATTATTAAAGCCTGCAGTTTATGTATTTGAAATAAGAAGATACATTTTATTTTAAAACTTTTATCATTCAGACTTTTTGGTCATTCAGAATTTCTTCTGCTGGTTAAAGTGCAAACCTAAATTATTACTGTAGTAGACAAATGTTTTTAGTAAGTGAATTTCAAAAGTGGGCTTTTTCTGCATCACTTCTTTCATGGGTTGTAAAAAAACCTATGAAAACGGGACTTCATAATGGAAATACAGTAGTGTTAGGAGAGGGTTGGGGTGAGCGCTGTTGCTATGGAAACCTTTGCGGGTGTCCTCCTGCATAGACTGTCCCACCTTTGTGTTATCTACAGGTGGTAGCAATATTGGAAAGATCAAGGGTCTTACTTTACTGACTTGACCCTGGCATTCTGAAGAGCTACCCCTTAAATTCCTAGCCCCTTAATGGCCTTGTAGCGGTAGCTGCTGCTTGGATTGTTTTCTAATTCTTGTTCATATTCTCAAGTTTGAAGCCTCTACCTAACTTCATTTTTTTTTTCTTGAGTCATACAATATATGACTAAACTTTCATCTGACAGCTGGGGATGAAAAACTACATCCTGAAAATGGTCTTGTCTTGCAAATGGAGAAGTCTGAGCCGGTTCATCACTGACTCTCAATCTGTGTTGCTTTTAACAGGATAATTGAAGTCTTGCCATTTTTAAAAAACATTTATTTTTGTTCCCCATGGATGAAAGACATTCAGAAGGTATAGAAGTTACCCAAGAGTCATGTCAGAAGATGTGAAGTGATTGTTAGGGGGAAATATCAAGCTGTTGATTCTTTAGTTAAATATGATTGTTTTAGTCAAAATGACTTGTTTGGGGCTATCTTCAGTGTCTTAAAATAATTGAATGACACTTACTTTTGTATAACTGCCATAGATCTCCCTAACTGATTAGTCAGTTAGGTAAAGTTTTAAGTACTAGTGAAAGTTAATGCTAATTTAAGCATAATCAGATTGAAAATTCTTCCCTGTGGTCTGCATGAAGGCAGATAAACTTCACATGAAGAATTCTAAATGTTATGGGACACACACACAATCCTGAGTTTTAAAAGTAGTGAGGCACAGATGGGCACGGTGGCTCACACCTGTAATTCCAGCACTTTGGGAGGCTGAGGCTGGCCGATCACCTAAGGTTGGGAGTTCGAGACCAGCCTGACCAACATGGAGAAACCCCGTCTCTACTAAAAATACAAAAATTAGCCAGGTGTGGTGGCACATGCCTGTAATCCCAGCTACTAGGAAGGCTGAGGCAGGAGAATCGCTGGAACCTGGGAGGCGGAGGTTGTGCTGAGCCGAGATGGCGCCGTTGCACTCCAGCCTGGGCAACAAGAGTGAGACTCCATCTCAAAACAAACAAACAAACAAACAAACATAAAAACCAAAAACAAAAAAGGAAGTAGTGATGCACTGTGCTGCTTTATTATTGGACACTACATGCTTTCAAGGAATTTGTTATATATTTATTGGTAATTTTTACAAGATTTTATTACACTGAAGAAATATGTAAATACATGTGAGAAAGCTGTAGTTAGCCTCAAGAAACAAATAGTAATTGTTATTTCAATCTCATATTTCAATTAACCTTAATCTTTTGTTTGTATAGCCTTGAAAAGCTGTAAAAATCAGTCATTATAGTTTAATTACTAACCACTATCCCAGGTGGTTAACTCCGCTTCCTTCTAAACAAGTACCTTCTTTCATTTAGTTTTTAAATGCCACCGTTGGCATTCTCTAACAATGGTATTATGCCTTATAACCAGGTGTTGTAAGTTATGCTGGAGAATATTTTAAGTCTTGTTGGTTTCTCCTGGTACCGGAGAACTGCTGCGGCTTCTTTTCTTTCTTTTTGAACTGGCCTGTTTGCTGCACTTCGGCATAGACTCACACTTGAGTTTTACATAATGACAGAAGTTGAATGTTTCCTGCGCTAGTGTTTATTTAGTAAAACATTTTACATTCCTGGATAGATACCAGTCTGTCATTAATGGATTCTTGGCTTTGGGCCAATAGCTAATAGTTTTATTGGTCCTCATAACATAGCTATGTGATTTTTGTAACCACAAGGGGCTCTTCTCCTTTCTTTTCTTTTCTTTTCTTCTTTCTTTCCTTCTCTTTCTTTCTTTCTTTCTTTCTTCTATTTTTTCCTTCCTTCCTTCCTTCCTTCCTTCCTTCCTTCCTTCCTTCCTTCCTTCCTTCCTTCCTTCCTTCCCTCCCTCCCTCCCTCCCTCCCTCCCTCCCTCCCTTCCTTCTTTTGTTCCTTTCTTCTTCATATGATTTTTTTTTTTAGAAAAATAACCTAACAACCCAGAGGTGCACCAAATTTAAGGACAGAGCATTTTATTTAAACCATTATCTTATCTTTTCCACCTCATTCATTCTCTCTGCTCTTAGGAAATTCTCACATATCCTGGAGTACTTTGAACAAATCTTGGGATTCAGCTGTACAGTTCTCAGCTTTCTTGTTGCCCTAAGGAGGCTGAGCAAAGCTTCAGGTGCTGTCTGTTTGCCTATCTCAATAGGGAAAGGGAAGGAACGTTATTTACTGTAGGGGAACTTGTTAAACTTTATTTAATTGTTTTAAGCATTGAGTAAGGAGGGCTAACTTTGGAAATCTTGGAGTCACGTACCCTAAAAAAGGAAGAAAAGGTCTTTACAATTGGGTGAGTGTGAGTCAAGTCTGTGCATTTTATGTAGTTTTTTCTTAGATGGATAGGTGTTAGTCTTGAATTCAAAACCTGCCATTTTTGTCCTGACCTCACACAAGGCTATGCTGTGCTGTCCTTAAACTTCCATGTTTGTTTCCTCTCTGTGACATTTCCTGTTTAGATCTTTCTTCCCTCATCCCCCCATGTATTTTAAAACAGAGTTTTAAATAAAACAAGTTAAAGTGCTTTGTGACTCTAAATTTCCCTTAAATTCAGTCCTCTCCCTAGTGCATAAGTTACCATGCAATCTCACAATCACAAAACCATCTAAAAACAAACTTGAAATTGGGCTGAGTTCCAGGATGGCAGATTCTGTTTTTTGCTTCACCTTAATATCTACCAAGCAATAACAACAACATGAACAATAAAATACAAAGATTGTGCATGCCAACTGTGGAAAATATGAAGAGGTTGAAGAATGGGATGATTATTCCCAATCTCCATTTCCACCCCTGTCCCATCACAATGATACACATTTTAGCCTATTTTTCACATAGTGAAGAGCATTCTTTACATAAGATTTTTGCATTCTGATTTTTGTTATATAATGCTCATTTCCACATGCCATTTAAATTCTCTATTAACATAATTAAAAAAATATGTAACATCTGGCCATGAGCAGTGGTTCACACCTGTAATCCCAGCATGTTGGGAGGCCGAGGCAGGCAGATCACTTGAGGTCAGGAGTTCAAGACCAGCCTGACCAACGTGAAGAAACTTCGTCTCTACTAAAAATACAAAAAGTAGTCAAGCATGGTGGTGCATGCCTGTAATCCCAGCTATTTGGGAGGCTAAGGTAGGAGAATCGCTTGAACCTGGGAGGCAGAGGTTGCGGTGAGCCAAGATCATGCCATTGCACTCCAGCCTAGACAATAAGTGCGAAACTCCTTAAAAAAAATACATAAATAAAAAATACATAACATCCTATGGTAGAAGTTGTACTATAATTTACTCAACCATTTCCCAATATTGAGTATCTTGTTTTTCTTTTCCTTTGCAATTATGAAAAATGTGGTTATTAACGTATTTGTGCATAAATCTGCGTCTCATTGTCAAAATTCTTGGAGATTTTGCCTCATTTTAAACACAACACCACGGGACATTAGCAAAGTCTAGTATTATTGATGGATACTCACTTCCAGTGGCTAATTCCAGAGAAAATATGTTGCCCAGGGAGTAGTAAATAGAAATGCTCCATTTTTGTGTAAGAGATTTGCCTTTAAAAAGAGGTAAGATTCTGAAAGTTTGGTGGGTAAAAGAAGGGTCCTAATTCTTTTTCAGAGGGAGGTTTACTCTTGGAGCTCAGCTGGAGAAGTTATGGTATGACATATGTATAGATGGATTCTGGTGGCATGGCTCAGCTCAAGAAGATTGAGCACTTTGGTGATATAGGTCATGTTCCCCTAATGCTGTGATGTTTTAAAACAGGATGATGCCAGTTCAACTAAATGTCCCAAAACAGTGGCGTGCAAGGCCATTCTTTGACAAGCAAAACAAAGTAAATGTTTCCTACTTTTGAAAACAATGCCTACAAATGCATCAGATTCTACATAAAACAAACCAGCCACAAAATAAAATGTATTAGAAAAAACAAAAGAGAGGGCCCTACCTGAGGACACCAATGATCAGCCATCAATCCATCAGTCCGCTGTGACTGCTTACTGTAAAACTAATGTATTTTACTGTTATGGTAAAAATTACATCTGGATTTACTGAACTCATGAAAACAATAATAGCTAAAACAAAAATCAGTGTTCTTTTATGTAATAAGCCAGTGCTTTTATTTGCTTGGCCGATGCCTTTAAAGAGTAGCATGTTTCTACTACTGAATCCAACCTCACTCCTCCTGTTACTATCACAGCCAGGTGTATTTGGAAGCTGAGAGGAGAAAAAGAAATAAATTATTGCTCCTGCTGTTTCTGATTATGAAATTAAACCTGTCAGTGATTGAATTTTAAGAGGAATGCTTGTCAGAGAGCTCCTTCTGTGTAAATTCTGTTCAGGTCGCCAAGTCTGGTTACGAATTTTATTAACCAACTTGGTTGATGGTTGAATAAAACCCCACTTAGTAGCTTGCAAGGGAAGAACGCCTTCTCTCTTGTGTTACTTTTGTGTGAAAATCTGGAGCGACCAAATGAATTTAGCAGCCCAGTGAGACAGTTAGATCTTCAGAGCAGTCTCTGGGTTTCTTGAAGGTCCAACATCGTCACCCTAAGTCTGACTGGAAGAAGAGAGGGTGATGAGTTTAACCAGGGCCAAAACTTCAGTTTGGCTTTTGACCAGGCAATAGCTAGTTGGAAGACATAGTTCCATAATTAGAGTAGTTTAATTTCCTGCAGCACTAGTGGAAACTCTGATTTACCTGAACAACTATCTGAAGCAGCTCGTAGGCCCAACCACAATGTCGGTAGAAGAGAAAAGCCTGGGCTCTTAGAAGATAAGTTCTACATCTTCATCTTCATGTCTCCTTTGGCACTTAGCACTGTTATTTATTTTATTATATGTCATTTTATTTTTGAGACATGTTTTGCCTCCTGTTTCTTGCCCAGGCTGGAGTGCAGTGGTGAGACCATAGCTCACTGCTGCCTTGACCTCCAAGGCCCAAGTGATCCTCCCATCTCAGCCTCCTGAGTAGCTGAGACCCCAGGTATGCACCACCGTGCCTGGCTAATTTTTGTATTGTTATTATTATTGTTATTTGTAGAGACGGAATTTGGCCATATTGCCCAAGCTTGCCTCAAGTTTCTGAGCTTAAGTGATCCTCCTGTCTTGGCCTCCCAAAGTGCTGGGATTACAGCTGTGAGCCACTATCTCCTGCCAGCACTGTGTTTTGAACATGGTAGTTCCTTATGGAACATTTGTTGAAAAAAAATGATCAAACAAATAAGTTAGGAGTAGATATTAGAAGCCAGAAGATATTAAGAGAGCCAAGTCTCATGCCAAGTCTAGGAGTATGTATTTTTGCCCTGTGTTATATGAGGCCCCAAGACGCTGAGAAAAAGGAATCAATCCTAAGGGCTCCCTGTGTACTGTGGTTTGGGATCTGCCAAGCAGCCATCACAGTGGATGGCTTGTTTTGAAATAGGTTCTGAAGAGGGGACTGAGCAGGAGGTGGCCACCTGGTCTGCAATGAATTCTCACCAAGCCAGGCCTACTATAAACAGGAGTGTTTTAAAATAGCAGGATGATAACGTGAGGGATTCCACAAATGATCATTTCTCTCTGGTTAAATGGGTTATGAAGTAATGCTCTTGTCTATGCACTTTCCTTTCATTTTGAACTCTCCATCTCGGCCTGAGCAAGAATTTTGCAAGCTTTGAAATATGTCAACATAAAATAAGCTTTGAGACAGCTTGAAAAATGTAAGATTCATAATGGACTCCACTAAAAATATGGTTTGTTAAGAAAACAAACCAGGCTCGATCTTCCTCACTTGGAAAAACAATCAGATGGAACTTGAGCTATCACCACCCTTTTATAGATTCCTGCACCATGAGAAGTCAAGCATTTCCCAATTAAAGCAGGCATATTTGTGATGTTCTTTTCAACCCCTTGCCTAATGACCTCCATGACCTCTTCAAGTTCTACTTGACATTCTTCAAGGCTCTTACAGAGGCTGCCTATTCCATGAAGCCTTCCAGACTACTCCACCATGACAGTCTATCCATCTAATTTCATGCTCAGCTGTGCATTGGCATGTATTAGCCTCTGATTGATTCAACAGTATTTTCTCTCAGCTTCCCAATAGATAAGGCCCTTGGTGGTAGGAAGGAAGTCTTTTATTTAATGTCTTAGCACAACAGAAGTTTATTTCTTATTCATACAGGCCCTGATGCTGTTTGCAGGGGCAGGTTGGAGTATGTTGGAGAGCTATTTTCATGACTTAGGTTTCTTTTCTTAGAAGGTTGCCTTTTCTCAACAGCGACCTTCTAAAATCACTGCAGCGGCCCGGCGCGGTGGCTCATGCCTGAAATCCCAGCACTTTGGGAGACCGAGGCGGGTGGATCACAAGGTCAGGAGATCGAGACCATACTGGTCAACATGGTGAAACCCCGTCTCTACTAAAAATACAAAAAAATTAGCTGGGCATGGTGGCACGTGCCTGTAATCCCAGCTACTCAGGATGCTGAGGCAGGAGAATTGCCTGAATCCAGGAGGCGGAGGTTGCGGTGAGCCAAGATTGCGCCATTGCACTTCAACCTGGGTAACAAAAGCGAAACTCCGTCTCAAAAAAAAAAAAAAAAAAAATCACTGCAGCAAGGGAGAGTGTGGATGTGGCTGCCAGGTCTTAAATGTCTCAGCCTTAAAGTGATGTACATCACTTCTCATTTCAGTTGCAAGATGGATGAGAAGAAGTATACCTGTCACGTGGGCTCAGGAAGAAGAGGAAATTGTGTTGGGTGATCCTAATTAGTGTCTACTATGTGGCTAAACCAACTCAAACTACTCTCTCTGGCTCTTCTCCTACTCATTCTAATCCATTCTCCATACTTAAAAAAAAAGTAAAACAGATTTTTATATTTTCTGAGCCATCCATTACCTACATGGTAAAATCCTAACTCTTTAAAAAGCGTAGAGTTCCTCTAGAATCTGCTCTGTCTCCCAGTCCTTCACATTTTCCTTAGTTACCCGTAAATACTCTGCTTTTTCAAGCCTGAATGGTTTTGTACATGTGATTCCTTCCTTGAGCCTGGAATGTTCTTCATCTCTGCACACCAGGTAAACTCCTGCTCGACAGTCCTTTTAGAAGTTTATTCCTGTTAAAGGGTTTGTTTCACCAGAATTAAGGACCTATTCTTTGAACTCCCGTGGAACCATCTTTCATGGTTCTTCTCACATTGTTCATATGTCACTCTCTCCCATTTAATCCAACCCCACATTCTCCTCATCTCTGTTAATCATCAGGGTCTAACATGGTGCCTAGCACTGAAAGGGCTCCCAGTATATACTTGTTGGGAGACTACATTTAAGTTGAAGATACATATGATTCTACTGACATCAAAAAATTAATGAGATGAATTTGATCTATTTTTAAACTTGCAATGATTTGAAGGGTCTGGGAGCATGAAAAATGATAGAGTTTGGCTGAGGGGTAGGGAGCTGTGAGTTCACATTTTTGGTTTAGTGCAGGCAGTTGTGTGATTGAAATAGATTCTGGCTATTGGAAACAGGTGTGCTGAAGAGGCCGGCGGGAATATCATTTAGAAGCTGGTCTGGCTTCACCTCAGACATCATTACCCATGGTGTTATTTATTTATTTGTTTTATCTCATTGATTTTCATTGCTCATTGGACTGTGTTCTCCTGTGCTCTGGAGAACATGTTGCTTCCATTGTTTTCCTCTTTTACGGTTGTTTCCCTTCTCCCCATGATTGGTGTGCCCACATGTTAGTTAGGGTGTTCTCAACCTTTACTCTAGCTAAGCTTTGAGTGTGGAAAGTCCATCCCTTTATGCCCACTTCTGTCCATCAAACCTTATTTCAAGACATCCTGCTCCAAGAGTCATCACTAGATTCTATACACACAAGGGGAGTGCCCATCAGGAAGAGTCGTACCAGTCATTCGGAGGGGTCAGCACGTAGGTTGGCTTAGCTGGGCAGCCTAGAGAGTGCTGAGAAATCAGGCTGGGAAGAAGGAGTTAGAGATGGTAGGATTCTAATGTTGGGCTGAGAAACTTAAGGCAGAAGTTTTCCCAATCTCTGTAAACATCCCTGGCTCTACCCTCTGGACACTCTGATCTAGTTGGTCCAGTGTGCAACTCAGGCATCACTTTTCGTAAAAATTCCTCTCACAATTCTGTTGTGTAGACAGGTTTGAAAAATCCATTGGTTCACAAAGCCCTTGAAATGAAATCCATAAAACATTATCTAAAATACAGTGGAGGTGATTATTAGGACTGGCCACTAATGGTCATTAATATTTTTCATTGCAGTAAATCTCTCTTCCTTCTCTTTCTTCTCCATTGAGAGCTGAAAAAAGGACACTTAAGGATCATAAATTTTGTTTAGCAATTTTAGGATTTAACAGAGGGGCCTCAGGACTGCAGGCATCCCCTCCTCTTTCAACCAGAGAAGGCTCACATTTATTATTATTATTTTTTAATTGAGGTTCTGATCAATGTTTTGTTTGAAAAATGGGTTCTGCTGCTACAAACAGCTAAACACTTCTGAATATTGTTTAACTATTTTAGAAGTGGACTCACAGTTTAGAGTGTGATTTACTATGTCACACACCTCTTTAATTCTCACACTGATCTTGGCAGGGCCACGACTAGCCACGTGACCTTAGCAACTAACTTTTAGGAGCTTCCATTTCTACATCACAATAATATTAATGTCCTATCCCCAGCTGAGAGGCATTTTGAATAAGAATATATGTAATAGCAGGCTGGGAGCTCTATAAAATATGCCAATGTGAAATATCTTTAATAAAATTCAGGATCTTTTCTCACCTTTGCTATGATGCAAACAGACAAAACTAAGTCCACCTGAAAGTCCACTTTGGAAGGGGAGGTAAAAATTTGAAAGGTTTGACTGTGTCTTATTTATTCACTCTGAAACATTTATTGAGCACCTGATATTGTGCTCAATTCTGGGGATTCCACAACCAACGAGAAGAAATTTCTTCTTCTGGTATTGCAGAGAGAAGCACACATTTCTGCACTGCTGATAACCATGGGCAGAGCGTGCTTGAAAACAGAAACATTCAGAGGAACCATGTCCTGCTCATATTGTTTGTGTTGTCTCATTCACTGAAGCCTGAAATCAGACTAGCCCTGAAAGTTTTTAGCTATCCAAGGAAATAAATCCTCACCTTTATCCTTTCTATTTTTATTGTTTTTCATAAGCCAGTTTGAGTTTTTCTTAAATCACTAGATACTGAGGAAGTTCAAACATTCCTAAACATTCATTCATTTATTCACTTATTCCACAAATAATTATTGATGGGCAGATGTTTAAAGCACAGTAATATGACTCAGATAAAATGAGTGTGTAAACAGAAATATGGTTACACAAAATGGGTGACTCTGATCTGTAGTTTTATTTAGTCTGTATTTGGATCTTTAGAAGGTCCTTTCCATATAGTGGTTTAGCCTGGGAAGGCCTCCAATCTGTGGGCATTTTGTGGGTCACAGAGCTTAGATTAATTATATAGGTATGCAGGGAGATACTGTGTTAACAGTGGTTTCAAATGTTTGCACATCTGTTTGACTCTTGAGGTCTTCATTTTTAATAGATCATATCATATGAAAGTTTCACATTATCATTTGGAGGAAATTCAGATATTTTGAGATGGAGTGATATCGAAAGATATTCTCTGTTTCTGGGAATTTTGGTTCCTATATCCTGTGTTAGCAAGATAAGTGCATAAAAGCCTCTTCAGGGGAAGCCAGCCATACTGCACAAAAATGGCTCACCACCACTAAGATTTAAAGAAATCTAAAATGTCAGACAAGGACATCTATTCTCATGACTATTATTCAAAGCTCGATAGGTATTTGAGTTCATGTCTGGTTCACTGATACTGCAGCGGAACTGACTTGCTTGTGCTCTCAGCTGGCTGGACTGAACCATGAATTCATACTGGATACCTGTATTGCCAATATCCAATAGAAAACAACTCAGTTCCTCCTGCAGTGTTCACTGGTGCTTCCTACTACATTCTACAGGACTTTTTTCCCCCAAGTTATATGTATTTTCCCCAAGTCACATGGTATTACATTTTGCCACATTCGCTGATATTTCATAAAGCGAGGAAGCAGGGCATAGGACAATGTAGAAGATGAATAAAAAAGAATTAGCATTAGTATGCTTGGATATTTTAAAGCAAATTTCATGTCATTTTTTGACTTAATCCATAATATCAGCATCACATCTACCACAATTAGCAATATTCCCTAATTATTATGTGATACAGTCTTTTTCAACATTTCTGTTAGTCTCAAAACAGTTGGTTTTTTCAAACAAGGATCTAAACAATGTCCACACGTTGCATTTAGTTGTTGCGTCACTTTCTTCACCCTCCTGTATCAGTCCACCCTCTTGTATCCCCTACCTTGTGCTGTTTATTTGTTAAAGGAATGGACAGTTTGTTCTGTAGAATGTCTCACATTGTAGGTTTGGCTGATTGCTTCCTTTTGGTGTCCTTTAACTTATTATTTTATTCCTTTCATTTTTCTATAAGCTGATCAATAGGTCTAGGATTAATGAGATTCATATTTATTTTATTTAGACAAAAATATTTGCAAAGTGATATGCTCCCTAGTCTATTAAAGCAGGAGACACATAATCTGTTGTTGTTCCTCTCTCAGTGGTGCTACGATTGAGCATTGGGTACGGCTGCTCTCTGACTCATTCATTTATTATAAAAAGTTCACCCTCAACTGGGCACAATGGCTCATGCCTGTAATCCCAGCGCATTGGGAGGCCTAGGCAGGTGGATCAAGAAGTCAGGAGTTCAAAACCAGCTTGGCCAAGATGATGAAACCCCGTCTCTACTAAAAATACAAAAATTAGCTGGGTGTAGTGGCACTTGCCTGTAATCCCAGCTACTTAAGAGGCTGAGTCAGGAGAATCACTTAAATCGGGAGGTGGAGGTTGCAGTGAGCCAAGATCGCACCTCTGACTCTTCCAGCCTGGGAGACAGAGTAAGACTCTGTCTCAAAAAAAAGAGAAAAGTTCACCCTCACCTACTTAGTTGTTTTAGTATTCATTGGCCATTGTTGCCTGCATCTATTCTTTTATTAGAGGCTATAAAATTCTTTATTTCTCCTTCATTGTTAGCTGGAAATTTTCCATAAAGAAGAATGTTCCCTCTGTCATTGATGTTGAAACTGTAGACTGGAAAAAGGGAAATAGGAAAACATTTCAAGGCCTGATTTTATATCTGGGGACCCAAAGAATCATCACAGCCTCGTCTTAGACATACCCTAATAAATATGGGCTGGGTCCTAAGTGTAGTCCTACCCCAGACCTAGTTTACGGTGGGTCCACTGGGACCATTGCCACACCTGGACGTACTTACAGTTGGCACAGCCTGCACGTTTATTCCTTGGATTCTGGGTTAAGAGCTCTTGTAGTGAAGAAAACCAGGTGGAAGCCTCTGAAACTGCCCACATGTTCTGGCAAAGATAGTAAATAAAAAGCGACATTGCCTTCCAGGGGAGGGAAAGGCTTACTGTCACCTTTGAAGGTACAAAGTATGCAGGGTGGTGGTCCCTATTAAGTTTATATTTAATTTGTCAGTCTGACCCTTATGAAAATTATGATCTGGTCAGGTGCGGTGGCTCACACCTGTAATCCCAGCACTTTGGGAGGCTGAGGCTGGCTAATCACAAGGTCAAGAGTTCGAGACCAACCTGACCAACATGGTGAAGCCCCATCTCTACTAAAAATGCAAAAATTAGCTGAGTGCGGTGATGCACACCTGTAATCTCAGCTACCCAGGAGGCTGAGGCAGGAGAATCACTTGAACCCAGGAGAGGGAGGTTGCAGTGAGCCGAGATTGTACCACTGCACTCCAGCCCGGGTGACAGAGTAAGACTCCGTCTAAAGAAAACAAAAAAAGGAAAAAGAAAATTAGATGATCCTGGAAGATGACAGTAGATCACAAAAAACTCAAACAAGTAACAGTTCATTGCAAGACTGCTCTTCCAGATGTGGTGTCTTTTCTAAAACAGATTGATATGGCCTCGGGTATATGGTATGCAGCCACTGATCTAGGAATTGTGTTACCACTGCCCCAATATCAGAAAGGAGGATCAGAACAGTTGGTATTCACTTAGAGTAGACAACAAGAGGCAGGCAGAGTCTTGACCAGACATATGTTAACTCTCCGATCTTCGATCTTCCATCATCGTATACTTCAAAGACACCTGGGCTATCTGGACATTCAGAACATAACACTAAACATCCACTCTATGGATGACAACATTCTAACAGACCAAATGTCTAGGAAGTGACAAGTATATTAGAGCCTGATAAAATATGTGGGCTCCAGAGGACAAGAGATAAACTCTGATTGGTTCAGAGGTCTGCCCTATTAGTAAAACATTTAGAGGTCTAATGGCTAGAACGTGTCAAGACATCATCTCCAAAATAGAGGACGCTTTATGCTGCATAAAGAGATGATGCCTTTCTGCATCTAGCACTGGGAGGAAGAATATTTCACACCTGGGTATTCTACTCCCAAGATGCAAAGGACATTCGGGAATAGGGTTGAAAGGACTTGGCAGTGGTTCAGACCTGCTATTTGCACAAATAAGGGAGACAAAGATGATGCTGAGGTTTCAGGTCTGAGACTTGAGATGATGGTGATGATAGGAACTCAACGTTTGCATGAAAGATGATGAGTTAAGTTTTAGACAGATTTTGTTTGAGATGCATGTAAATAGTCTAGCAGACAGTTGGACATGTAGGGCTAGAACTTGTAAGATATATTGGGACTAGAAATAACATGACTTCACAAGTCATTCAATAATTATTTACCGGGAATTATTGATGTTCTTAGAGCCAGAGCTAAGTTTTGGTGTGGTCTCAGCTGGCTGGACTGAACCATGAATTCATACTGGATACCTGTTGTTTAAATCAATTACCAATATCCGATCCAAAAATATCTCAGTTCTGCCTGCAGTGGTCACTGGTGCTTCCTACTACATTCTACATTCTACTGTCACAAGAAAATTCTTAGATGCCCTCTTAAGATGCTAAATTTGTATTCAAGAAAAACTTGCAGTTTATTTGACATGACTGTCATCAGCATAGGCATAATACTGAAGCCCTGATTTTCACTTGTTCCTCATTCACTGATTTATTCATTCATTTACTTGATGAGATTTCTCAGGAATACAAAGGGCAGAAATCACCTGGGGAGCTTGATTGTCTGTAAACAGAATGTCTGCTCTTTACCCTGGACAGAATGAATCAGAAACTCTAAGAGTTGGGCTTGGGCACATATGTCTTTTCAAAGCTCTACAGGTTAATTTTGACATTCAGCCAAAATTGAAAACTACCAGTGGAGTGAAAAAACACATGCAAACAGCTCATTTATGATAGAAGAGCTAGAGAAAGACACAGAGCAGGAGGAAAAAGCAGCAAAACAGAAGATGACTCAAAAGAGGATCATATCATGGAAGCCAGGGGAATAGTATCGTGCATGTGTATGCATGTCCACTTAGAAAGTGCATGGAGGATAAGATGAACTTCTAACCAACGTTAGTAGGGAGGTGTTATGGAGGAAGGGAGAGCAACATTAATATGATTTCTACCACAGAAGAAGAAGTTGGAGGAATGATGGCAAGGTGACTCTGTGCAAAGAAGACTCCATGTGTATGTGTATTGTTCTTACAGGATTGCAATGGCTCTTGAATCATGTTAAATCATAATTTTGGCTTCAGACATGGAGTCTCACTGGAAAAGTGTGATCATTTGGTTTACCACTGTCTGAGAAAGAGGTGTCTTCATACCCCCACCAGAACCCAGAAGCCAGACCCTTAGGTAAGTACAGGAGAGCATTCAGCCTCTGCTGATATTCCCGAACCAAAGGCATCAAGATGGTGCTTTCACATGGACAGTGCACAAGAAACCAAGCTTGGTGAAAAGTGATGGTGGGATTAGTGCCCTGTGCTGTACCCCCTGGTAGTGTATATCTCTCATGAGTTCTGTGTGTTTGTCCTAAAGGAAAGTCCCTTCTGACAGTTCTAGTCTCTCTCAGCTGTAGAAGGAAATGAAGGGAGAGCATTTTGTTCTCTGCAGTCAGAAAATGAAGCACAGAGAACACAGCATGGTGGTGCCATGCTTGGTGCAGCCACCTCTCCTTTCTAGGAGAGTCTTGTTTCAGACTTTACCCTGTGGGTTCTGGAGAGAGCGTTAAGCAGTAAGACCTAAATCAGGGTATGCAATGAGGAAAGCTGCATGTTTAAGTATGATTTCTATGTGTATTTCTGGTTGGTTTTCTCTTACAAAAACTTCCATGGAGAGGTCAAAAGCAGGCCATTACCTTTTCATCTCCAACATTTTATTGTAAAACATTTTATAAAACTTGAAAGAATAGGATAATGATTAATCATATTATTACTACCTACACTCAATTATTGTTAACATTTGGCCAACAGTTGCATTATCTGTCAATCAATTTTTTTTTTCCTGAAGCATTTGAAAGTAAGTTGCAGATATCATGATATCTCATCCTGAAAATACTTCATAATTCATCTCTCAAAAATATGGACAGCCTTCTTCATAGTCACACTATCATTGACATTAATTTCCTGTTTCATCTAATTTCATGTAAATCCCTACTGCCCCTTAAATGTCTTCTTACTTGGATTTTTAAAAAAATAGGATCCTGGCCAGGCATGGTGACTCATGCCTGCAATCCCAGAACTTTGGGAGAACGAGGCAGGTGGATCACTTGAGGTCAGGAGTTCGAGACCATCCTGGCCAACACAGTGAAACCCCATCTCCACTTAAAAAAAAAAAAAATTAGCTGGGTGTGGTGGCACATGCCTGTAATCCCAGCTACACAGGAGGCTGAGGCAGGAGAATTGCTTAAACTCAGGAGGTGGAGATTGTGGTGAGCCGAGCTGGTCCCACTTCACTCCAGGCACTCCAGCCTGGGTGATAGAGTAAGACTCTGTCTCGAAACAAACAAAACCCCAAAAACCAAAAAACAAAAACAGGGTCCTATTAAGGTGTAGGCATTACTTTCAGATATTATATCTCTCTCTTCAACACACTTTCATGATATGGGTCAGTAACTTTTTGGGACAAGGACCACATCTTAACACTTAATCTCCAGTCTTGAATGTGACCAGGGATAGGGGTCGATTACTGCTTTTGTAACTGCCCTTGGGTAGACCCCTCTCCTCGAATCTGGACTGGCCCTCCAACTTGGTTTGTCCAATAGTGGTAGGAACTTAAGACCAAGCCTTAAGAAGGCTTGATACCTTCCAGGTTTATTCTTTCGGAGAAGCCAGCCCTTGTAAGAAGTCTGACAACTAGATCCCTGTGCTGTGAGAAGCCTAACTTAGTCAAGTGTAGAGGCCAGCTGGAGGAGAAATGAGGCTTCCAGACGATGGACAGCACCATCTGGCCAGCTATGTGATTGAGGCCATCTTGCAAGTGGATCTTCTAGCCCTACTTCAGCTGCCTCAGCTGATGCTGTGTGGAGCAGAGATGAGCTGTTCCCACTGACACCTGTCCAAGTGGCAGAATTGTCTGCAAGTAAGTGCATGTTGTTTTAAGTCACTAAGTTTTGGAGTGAGGGATACTCAATAATCAATGAAGACCCTCAAATGTTGTTTGTTGAACTGGACCGGGTAAGAGCCTGAACAGAGGTAATGTGAGAAAAGCAGTCAGAAGTTGTAGAAAAAAGGCCTTCTGACTGAATCAGCAGACACTTTATGGTCTCCTAGATCACAGGAATCCAAACTTGGCCAACCCTAAAGTCAATGCCTGTCTTCTTCCTTGCCTCCCCCAGCCCTAGCCAAAGAGGACCCTGTCCCACCACATTCTTCGCTATCTCTCTGCTCTTCACACCTTGACCCCAGTAGACTTTTGTAATCTTGTTTCTAATAGCTGCCTTCTGTGCACGCCGTGTCCCTCCCAGGTTCTCCTCAGTATGGAACGCCATCCACCCATGTCTTCTCTGTCTGTAGGCATGTCGAATACCACCTCCTCTATGAAGCCATTCCTAATGCCACACAGGAATTAATCGAAGCTCCTGAAGCAGTTGTCTATGCCTCTCCTATTCTATCTGTCACATTTTTCCTTGTTCTGTGGTGATTTTTATACATGTGTCTCTTTCCTCATAGCTCACAAAGCCCCGAAAAGTAGGAACCATATCTTTCCATTCTGCTGTTCCTGCCACTGTGTGGCTTACAATGACTGGCGTTGGACATGCACCCAAGAAAAGGAGGTGGCATGGCACAGTAGCTAAGTCCTGGCCACTTGAGAGGCTGAGACAAGAGGATTGCTTGAGCCTGAGAAGTTGAGGCTGCAGTGAACTGTGATCACACCATTGCACTCCAGCCTGAGTGACAGAGTAAGACCCTTTAAAAAGGAAAAATAGCTAAACAAGGGCTCTGAGTCAGGCTGTGGGTCTTGGTCCTCATCCTGTCGCCCATCAGCTGTATGATTTTGAGGAAGTTACCCAACCTCTCTGATTCTGGATTTATCATCCATGAAATGGGGATTGTAACAGTAGACACCTCATAAAGATACTGTCAGGATTAATGAGATGCACAAAATGCTTGGAATAATGCTTATCACATAGCAAGGACTGCATGAATGTTAGCTATTTAATCCAGACAGCTCACTGAATGGAATCAACCATCTCTTTTTCTTGCAATAGTATTGCTCTTTTTCTCTGCAGTTCTCCCACCCACTTTAGACTACATTATTTTTACAGAAAATATCATTGCATTGGAATTAGAGGGAGAAATAAAGGGAGGGGTATTATGATATGTATAATATGATACACAAACCTCAGGAAGAATCTATATGTTAAATGCCCAGAACTTTCTTTGATAATTTTTTGAAATAGATGGAATTAAGACAGGAGATGTTTATATGAGTGGGTGAGGAGGAGGGAAGAGTGGGACTAAGAAAGAATAAAGTCCCCAGGTTTTGACCTAGAATGACTGATAACTGTTTTTTAAGGTGACAAAAGGAAGCTATTTTTTTTCTCTGCCCATGTCAAAAGTCCTTGGTTGGGTGGATTCAGCTGGACCCCACCCTCGAGCCAGATGCAGTTGTTTATTTCCAGCTTTTTTTTAGGAACCACATTAGAGAGGACACACCCTTTGGGTCCTCTTGAAAGATCCTGTAAAAATGAAGGCACTTCCTTGTAAGTAAAATATCCCCAAATGCAACAATATTTGGATAATTATAGTCTCCCAGGAGCATAATCCTTAAACGGCTGAGATAATTATAGCATCCCAGGCCTGTGGCACTTCTCTTTTAAGAGCTTAATTCTACGCGCAGAGGGAAGTGGGGACCCCAGGATGCTTCTCATGCTCAGTCCCCCTTGCCCACACCCTAGCACAGATCATTCTCCTAGAAAGCAAGCCTAGTGAGTCTTCAGACCAAGACTTCCTTATTCACACTGGCTGTGTTCCCTAAGGTGCAACAACAACAACAACATCTAGCACCAAACAGTGTGCATGAATGAGTACAGCTATTTCTGACAAGTAGAAGACAACTCTGCATGTAAATGAATGAGATAAGCAGTGATTCCTTGGAACCACACCTCTGATAGTTACTAGAACCCTGATAGCCAAAGTTCATGGTTATTGGTGTGACTTTTATTTTTATCTTCTCATCTAGTCTGAGAAGTGAGTTGTATGGGGTGTGATATTTTAGCCATGGCTATATTTGATTTCTTAAAAAGACAAATGGAGTCAAAGAAAGAAAAGTGTTACCTTGGCTATGAGCTGCACCTCTACCACTGGTCAAGGAACCTCTTTTAAATCTATGAGCCGGTGTTCACACACAGAGATGAGAGAGTGATAATGGTTTGGTGTAGCCTACCACCTTTACTGGGAAAACAAGCTAAAGTGAACCTTCAATTGATAGGCAGGCAAAAGCTTCCTGCCTGTCTGTGAGTAACAGTTTCTCTATCCTTTATTCCTGGGTGCCTTATCTCTTGTCACTTGCATTCTGTTAGTTTTCTCTTGATTAAAAGTGACTCTTTGAGTGACTTAAAGGCACTGTGAGGGCTGTATATTTTTTCTTTTTTTGAGATGGAGTCTCACTCTGTCACTCAGTCTGGAGTGCAGTGGTGCCATCTCGGCTCACTGCAACCTCTGCTTCTCTGGTTCAAGCGATTCTCCTATAGCCTCCCAAGTAGCTGGGATTACAGATGCATGCCACCATGCCTAGCTAATTTTTGTAATTTTAGTAGAGATGGGGTTTCCACATGTTGACCAGGCTGATCTCAAACTCCTGACCTCACGTGATCCGTCCACCTCGGCCTCCCAAAATGTTTTCTTATCAATTAGACTATGAATGCCCATGGATAGGCACAATGATTGATAAGATAGAGAAGAATATTCTAAAGCCTGTTAACACTGTCTGCAGGTTTATGGAAACATGCTGCATTTTGCTTTTGTAACCTGCCACTGTTTGGTTCCCACAATTAGAAGAGGTTGCTATGACTCACTTCGCTTATAGAATCCTTTTCTTTTCAGGTTTGGCAAGTGTACTCTCTGTGGTTCAGCTGACTTCTATGGGCCCTGGGATGATTTTGATAGATAACAATAATAAAACTCTGTTGACCTCTATTTCCTAAGCTGGTGAAGAGGGGGCTGCATGAATTTATCTCTAAGGTCCCTTTGGGATTTACACAACTGTGTTTAGTTAATTTTTTTGGTATCCAAATTCTTTGCAATATTTGTTCATTCATTTATTTACTTCCTACTGCTTGTTTTATTCTACTTTACAGACTACTAGACACCAGGAAAAAATTAAGATATATGGCCTGTGCTTTCAGAGATCATTCGGTACATATGAATACTCCATAAATGGTGCTCTGGTCTCTTGAAGCACAGCCATATAACTAGACTATGTTATCATGAGCTGTTTTGCAGCCCTGGATACATTTAACATCCACTTTCTTATGTCATAGATATTGTCCCCAGTGACATCTTTTTGACACTGCTCTGTTAAGGTGATTCAGAAAAGTGTTTTGGTGGGATCTTGCCTTTTCTGACTCATTTTATTTCCAGCTCTTTTCTCTTTGAAGAATGTAGGTGTCAAACTGGGTACATTTCTTGGGACTCTTGCCTGGGTAAGCTGTTACGTTTTATTTGTGGGCTGTACAAAAAGGCAAAGGTTGTAGCAACAAAAAGCAAAACTCAGGAGTGCTGCCGAGACCTGGGACAACCTCTACTGAAGCTTCTGACATCAACAAACACAACAAATCAAGCATGAAGACTATTTCACAAAAGGGACATGACGACCTGTGAACAGATCCCCAAATCGAGTTCTCCCTTAGGTTCCCTGAAAATTTGAAAGAGTCAGAAAGTATAAAGGATATAGCCCTAAGAGTTCTCTATTTCTCATTGCGGCGAGAACATTTGTCATGAGATCTAACTTCTAGAAAATTTGATACATTGTATTCTGGTCAACACTGTGTTTAAAATGCTTTGAAACTCCAGGAGAAAATGAAATATTTCTACCATGGGATATGAAGTCCACCTAAATCGGACTTCTGTCTGCACCTCCTGCCTTAGCTCCCACCTTAATCTTCTCTCCCTGTAGTTGGCAGCGTCATTAAACTCCACTGGGTTTCTGCCCACATCAAGTTGTTTCATGTCTTTTTGCCTCTACATACCTCACTCTCCCAGGGATTGCTTTTCCTTCCCTCAACCTCTGTATCTGATTCCTATGCAGACTTGCAGATTCAGTTTGTGTGTCACCTCCTCTAGGAAGCCTCCTCTCAACTTTCTTCTCCCCACATTTCCTGTGCTTGCTCTCTGCTCTCACAATACCCTGTTCATAGTTCTATCATTTAATTTCCTGTGATACATTTGTCTGTTTCTGTGTCTGGAACTCCCACCAGACCTCGGGCACCTTGAGGGTGGTGGTGCTTTATCTCTGTATCCTGAGAGTCTGGCAAAATGCCTAACAGAGTCATAAGTACTCGCGGACTGAATTAATACAATTTGCTTGAATTTTCCAAGCTTCAGCTTGCTCATCTGCAAAATGGGGACAGTAAAACCTCTCTTTCAGGGTTTTATTGTGGGGATAAGAGAATGTTTGCAAAGTTCCTAGGCCAGTACCTGCAAATGAAAGGAATCCTTTGAAAGATAGCCTTTGTTATCATCAATGAAAGTGCAGTCGATGCAGTGGAGAAAAGGCCATATTCTGACTGTGGGCCAGGAGTCCTGGCAGAAAAATGAAAGACAGGATTTTGTGTGCTTCTCAAGCCATATCAGTAGAATGACCCAGGACATGGGTCCCAGCTTACCCACACAAGTGACTGTCAATGAAAGGTGGTTGTGGGCGATTGTGGCTCATAGATTCTTGAGGAAACTACCTTCCACTCCTTGGACAGACATGTCAGGTGACCCATGAAAACCATGCAATACAACGGAATTAGGTCGAGTGTATTTACTTTCCACCTCCTGCAGGAACTGTGGTTCTCCTGAAGGTGCAACCAATGGCTAATTCTGCTTCCAATGCTCAGCCTGCCCAAGGTCCAGTTTGCAACCTGCTGATGCTGTTTGCATGGAAAAAAAAAAAAGCTGTGTTATTCTGGATTTGTTCACTTAAATTCCAATTAACTAGATCTCCAATAACCAAGACTTGGAGTTCACTTTTCAAATTAAGAGGTAAATCTTATGGTGCATGAATCAAGGTCAGGATTTAGTAAAATAAGCAAACAAGGAAAATGACTGACAAAATCCCGATAAACAAGCAAATAAAGCTCAGAAAGGACTCAAAAATAACTTCCAGAACTCAGTTACATGTGCTTCAGAGTTGGGTTCAAACTTCTTTGGCATGTACAGAATGGAAGATTTGGGTTTTGAAGATAGGGGATGTGGGTTTAAGTCCCAGTGCTTCCATGCATTTTTTTTTTTTTTTTGAGATATTGGGCAAGTCATTTTATCTGTCTAAGCTTTAGTGTCCTCGTGTGTAAATTGGGAACAGCAATGATAACTACAGATGGTTCCCGACTTACAATGGCTCAATGTAATGATTTCTCGACTTTATGATGGTGGGAAAGTAATAAGCGTTCAGTAGAAACCGTACTTCGAGTACCCCTATAACCATTCTGTTTTTCACTTTCAGTACAGTATCCAATAAACTACATGAGATATTTGACATTTTATTATAAAATAGGCTTTCTGTTAAATAGTGTTGCCCAACTGTAGGTCAATGTATATGTTCTGAGTATGTTTATGGCAGGCTAGGCTAAGCTATAGTGTTCAGCAGGTGACAGGCATTAAATTCACTTTTGACTTACGATGTTTTCAACTTATAATTGGATTATCAGAATGTTTCCCCAAAGTAAATTAAGGAGCATATGTACTTATTCAAACTCATAGAAGCAGAGAATAGAACAGTGCTTACCAGGGCCTGTGGGGAGGGGACGAAGGGAGCTGTTCAATTGCTATACAGTTTCAGCTAAGCCAGGTGAGAAGTTCTAGAGAACTGCTATAAAGTGTAGCACCCACAGTTAATGATAGTGTAATGTGCACTAAAAACTTCTTACCACAGACACACACAAAAGGGCACAAAGAAATTTTTGAAGATGATTGATGGATACACCTATTAACTTGATTGTAGTCATAGCTTCACAGTATATGTGTATGCCCAAATTCATCAATTGTATACATTAAATATGTGCAGTTTTTTTGAATATTCATTATATCTCAATAAAACTGGTAAAAAAAATAACACTTGAGATGGCTTAGCATAGTGTCCAGTGTGTGCTAAGTGCTCATAAACCTTAGTTGTTATTAACAATCCCTTGACAGTGAAAGGAAATATTTAGGACCATTACATCTCAGTGTCAAAAGCTAAATTGTGCCCAGTATTGTTTATTTATAAAAGCAGAAAGATCAACATTTTTGAAAGACAATAGATAATAATACTTTATACAAATATTAGCTAAAATACTTTAGTTTCTATTATGTTGTGGAACCACAGGGCATGTAAAAAAGAAAGATCATGTAGTAACAGGTTCTTCTAGAGAATCAGACATTTTGGATTATGCATAAGGGAAGGAGAACATTCAATCCTACACAAATTGTCTCTATGATTATATATTATATATTTTTAAAAAAACCTTCCAGTTCTTACTGCTGAGTCATGTTCAAGAGCAATGTAGAGAATGTATCAGGTGACTTGCCTGGAGTTCAAACAACCTTAAACTTCCTGTTACCTTTCCTGGCCTTCCTTCTATTGATGACATTTTCTACTAGTAAATAGAAAGCTCAATTTTAAAAACATATTGTTGTGACCTGCATTACCTGTTTGTTGCTGTAACAAATCACAACAAATGTAGTAGCTTAAAATAATACAAATTTATTATCTTAAATCCTGGAAGTCAAAAGTGAAAAATGGGTCTTACGGGGCTAAACCCAAGGTGTTGGCAGGGCTGCATTCTTTCTGGATAGTCAAGGGGAGAATCTGATTCCTTGCCTTTTCCAGCTTCCAGAGGCTGTCCACAATCTGTGCTCTGTGGCCCTATCCTCCATCTTCTAGGCCAGCAACCTTGGGCTGAGTCCTTCTCCTGTGGCTATCTCTCTGTTTCTCACTCCTCTGGTTCTGTCTTCCATTTATAAAGACTCTTGTGGCTGGGCACGGAGGCTCATGCCTGTAATCCCAGCACTTTGGGAGGCTGAGGTGGGCAAATCACTTGAGGTCAGGAGTTTGAGACCAGCCTGGCCAACATGACAAAATCCCTTCTCTACTAAAACTACAAAAAAGCTGCATGGTGGCACACACCTGTAATGCCAGCTTCTAGGGAGGCTGAGGCAGAAGAACTGCTTGAACCCGGGAGGTGGAGGTTGCAGTGAGCAGAGATCCAGCCTGGGCAGCAGAGAGAAACTCTGTCTCAAAAAAGGAAAACAAAAAGGGCCAGGTAATTGGCCAGCTCAATGCTCAATTCCCCTTTGTAATGTAACCTAGCAGTCACAGGTTCTGGGGATTAGGATGTGGATATCATTGTGGGTGGGTAAGTGGGGGTATTAGTCTGCCTACCATATAGTCCTAGTAGGTTTATAGCGAATAAAGGTGTCATTTCTTCCCTTCCCTTGGGAGTAATCTGCTTGATTGCTGTGGAAAGGATATCTAAATATTTTACATGAATTTTTATAACATCAGTGAAATAGGGTAGTGTGTTGAAAGAATGAAGGTTATACATTAGCATACACCAGAAACATTTGTGTATGAGAAAGTGTGAGCATGCATGCATATAGAAAGTCATCAAGAGATCAAGTTCATTTTATGTGACTTGCTCTACAACTGTGGGTCATTGCTCAGCCTCTCGATGTCCATTTCGGAACGTCATTGTACTTGCTTTCACTTTTGCCACAAACACAAAATAAATAAAATTTAATTTGAATGTTGCTTTTCCAAATGTAGACCCCAAGATGATTGGTAATATGACTGCAAACATATTTTGTTGTGACAGAAAACCTGACCCAAATACACTTAAACAATAAAGGGAAATTTTTATCTCAGAAAATATGCAAAGTAGCTCAGCTAATCTACTAAAAGTAGATTAATAATCATAGTCCCAGCTCTGTTTTGCCATGATTTTGCTGATTCTGCTCCCCATCAAGTAGTAGCTCAATTCTCAGGCAGAGCTGCCTCATGACAAAAATGATTGTAAGTTTGGGCACAGTGACTCAGGCTTATAATCCCAGCATATTGGAAGGTGGAGGTGGGCAAATCTCCTGAGCCCAGGAGTTCAAGATCAGCCTGGGGAACATGGTAAAACCACATCTCTACAAAAAATGCAAAAATCAGGTTTAAGAAAGAGATTGAAACTTTTTGCATCAGGTCCTAACAATAGTGGTTAATGGCTGAGTAATAAAATACTCACAAACTCAGGGCTGGTTCATAATGTGTACAGATCTCTAAAAACTTGGTACAGGCCTCTAAAGATATGGTGGCATGTAACCATAGTCCCAGCTACTTGGGAGGCTGAGGTGGGAGAATCACTTGAGCCTGGGAAGGTGGAGGCTGAAGTGAGCTGAGATCATGGCACTAAACTCCAGTCTGTGCAACAGAGTGAGACCCTGTCTCAACAAAACAAAAACAGAGAATGGTTGTAGCACTGCAAGCCTCCAATATTTCAAAGCACATGTCCTCAGATTTACTGTTATTGGTTCAACACATGTCATATATGTCCCATGTCTGCCCTAAATCAATAGTGATGACCAGATTGCTTAAGCCAATAAAAGCTGGAAGTAGAGAGTCAGCTTCAACCATGAGTACCTGAGTAGAAGGAAGGAGGTGACACAAATGAAAATCTTAGAGGGATAACAAGTCACTACAAGCATGAGGGAAGTCATTATCTAAAAGATGGTGTGAGGCCAGGCGCAGTGGCTCATGCCTGTAATCCCAGCACTTTGGGGTCTCTTGAGGTCAGGAGACCAGCCTGGCCAACATGGTGAAACCCTGTATCTACTAAAAATACAAAAATTAGCCGGGCATGGTGGCGTGCACCTGTGGTCTCATCTACTTGGGAGGCTGAGATGGGAGAATTGCTTGAACTCAGGAAGTGGAAGTTGCAGTGAGCCAGGATCATGCCACTGCACTCCAGCCTGGGTGACAGAGCATGACTTGGTCTCAAAAAACAAACAAACAAAAAAGATGGTGTGATTTTTGAAGCCTGGTTGAATTAGATCAATTTAGTCTCTTTAACCACATTTCCAAAACGTGGAAAACATAAGAGTAGGTTTCTATAATGCCAAAATAATTGTGAAATAGATAATCATAAGCTTCATGAAATTATGTCATCTAAATAGAAGTTATTATTATCTCCTTTTGTTGAGGGATTATGTAGAAAGAATTGGCTTCCCAACAGTACCTTATGGCTTTAGAGAGAGATTGAGACTTTTTGCATCAGGTTCCAACGGATTAGTGGTTAATGGCTGAGTGATAAAATACTCACAAACCCAGGGCTGGTTCATAATGTGTCCAGATCTCTAAAAGCTTTAATCATAGAATCTTCTGCCTAGCTCCACCTCAGCACTTCCATTCTGTTTTTAAAATAAAGCTACCTGTTTATAAACAACTTTCATACCAAAGGCGTGACCCCCTGGGTGGTAAGTGACAAAAGAGGAGTACTAATGGACATTTTAAGTGTTCCACATCTGCAGACTTAGCCTGCCTCAAACTGGCTTGGGGTTATCAGTGCAATCTTTTAAAAATTACTTTCTAAACAAACTTAACAACTAAAATGATTGGTATAAGGGAAGGAAAGTTAAAGTCTAAAGTATTTCAAATGTAGCTTTGAAAAGAATAATGGCACATACATCACCAATCAATTTCTGAGCTCTGGACATTTTCCCGTTTTCTTTGTAAAGCAGAAGAGTTTTCCTCTGCTCTTGTGCCCTTGACCTCCTGCCACACATTCTAAATAAAAAAATTTGTGACTCTCATAAGCATGATTCAGAATTACTTCTGCACATGACACTGTGTTAGGCGTGATGGTAAACAAGATGAACAGTCTCTCCCATGAAGCAGCTTTTATTTTCAATCAGTCTTAGCTGGTCTTCCAGTTAAATTAATGCGTTGATTTTCATGTGTTTATTTTTCTTCTCCCTTTACCTCTTGGGGCCCACAAAAAAGAAAGAAATATTAAAGGATAAGGATAAAATCTTTAAACCAATTTTTGGAAGATGGAAAACAGAACTAGGAGTTGTGCCTGACATAGTAGAATAGAGGAAGTTATTACCTAAATTACTTATTAAAAGTGATGCTGATGAGGGACCAAGAAGGATACCGATAACAAGCCAATTCATTCTCCCCTGCAAACTTCCTTCTGTAGTATTTAAGAATTTAGAGTCACCAAGAAGCCCTGAAGGTGAGCATAAAGTGTGAGACTGAGTACAGAAAACTTATTGAACTGAAATTTTGCCAAAGGAACAATTGGATCCCAGGATCTCCTCCCTGATGCTATGTGAGCAGGGGATTCTAGTCTAAGAATAATGCTGAAAATGTATTCTTTGGAATCATTCGAGGATATCAGATAGAGAGGAGGGCAGGGAAGGTGTCGAATTGAAGCAGAAGAGTAAGGAAAACCCACCCTAATGAAGCACAGGACCTTTTGGATATGCCCCTCTTTCCATCTCTGAAAACATAAAATTCCAAGCACACAATCCTTAGGTAGGAAACTGGAAAGCTTCTCTTTGGGGAAACTCCAGACGTTCACCTACTGATAACTGGGAGTTCCCCAAATCCAGCTGGCATGCTGCTGACCCATTTCACCAGAGTGTAGACTACCAATACACAAGTCTTGCTCACTCACAGAATTTCCAAACCGTTTAATTGAAATTCTTTTGGCATAGAAAATTTCTAACATACAAAAGTAGAGAGGAGTATAATAAACCCTCACACACCCATTACTCAGAGTCAATGCTTAGCAATTCATGGCCAATCTCAACTCATCTCTACTTTTACCTGATTTCTCCCACCTATATTATTTTGAAGTAAAGACCAGGCATTATATCATTTCACCCTTAGATGTTTTAGGTCTTACGCCATGCTTTTCCAATAAAGGCTGGCTCTTAGCCTGTACTCAGGCAGCATCCCATCCCCCTGCACCATCCCTGCTGCTCTTTCTGTACTGTTTTACCAGAATGCAGACTGTAGGCCAGAGACTGGGCAAGGAAAAGCAGCAGAGACCCAGCCAGATCCATCTTGCCTTTCTGTTCTGGAACCTGAATGCTGCTGCTTCCCTCCTACCTGCACCTGAGAGCAACAGGCCAGGTTGGAGGCCTAGGCTGAGGTACTGGCAGATTTCCTGAGTGCTCTCTGCAAGAGACCAGCTCTATCAGAGGGGAACAGGGATCTGGTGAATGACCACAGCCACCAGGAAGCAGACTGGAAGAATTTTTCACTTCTGCAAAGATACTCTTACTGGTAACTCTATGGTCAATACAGAAAACAAATGAAGTGGGGGTGGGAGGGTGGTGAGGAAGATATTGGCCAAGATATAATCCCAACTTTGTCACTGACCACTAGCAGTCACGTGACCCTGACAGGTCGTTTCAACCTCTAACCCTCAGTTTCCATTTTAAAGTGGATGCAAAATAAGTGGCTCCCAAGGTGTTGTCATGATAACTAAATGTAATCCTGCTGTGGGCTTTCCAAATGTCAGGAATTGGCATGACATCTACACAAATTTGTGCCATATTTTCATGCCAGTTCAAACATTGTTTCTCTGATACTTCCCCCTAATTGCTATGCTTTTTAAATGGGCATCTCCCAAAGCAATGCTGCTTGAAAACCAATAACCTGTTTATTTTACAGGCTATTGTTTCCTAGTCTACCTAAAATAAATAGACAATTACTAAAGTAATAAAAAAAAAAAGACGAACTCTTTAGAAAAATAACCACAGTACTATTATCAGAACCAAAATAAATGATGATTTGTTAATATCATCCAATAGAGAGTGTTCAAACTTTCCCAAATTGTCTTCTAAATGTCATAATTTTGTTTAATAATTTGTTTGAAACAGGCTTCAACTTAGACTTCTCCCTTGAAATAACTTGAATTGTTTTTAATCTCTTTTCATCTATAGGGTCTCTCTCCATCTTTTTCTCTTTTTTGTTTGCAATTTGTTGGAGAAACCAGGGTTTCCCCACAGGACAGCATGGTAAGATTTACTGCTTATATCTTTGTGGAATAGTTTAACATCTTCATTATCTACATTTCCTGTAAATTAGAACAAAAGGCCAGATCAGATTTAGGTTGACATATTTTGGAAAGAAATATTTTCAGGTGGTGCCGTGTTCTTTTATTTGGTGGCGTATAATATCTGACTCTCTCTTTTTGTCTGATGTTTATAGTTGCTGATGCTCACCCATTATTAGGTGATACAAAATATTGATATTTTAATTTTATTAGTTCTCCATTTATTAGTTGGATGTTTGTATAAAAAGAAATTCCTCTCATTTGACATTTGCTTACATATAGGAAAGGTATGATTAATACTCGACTCTTTCTCTTTGTAATTTTCTAAATAATGAATTGGCTCACTAATATTCTCCAGTGATGACCAATTAGGTTTTGATTTGCTTCACAGTTTTTATGAATCCATAGATTTAAATATATTTACTTTGTTCTATCCAAGGCACTAATATTATTACATTTATTGAAGCTTAAAATGTGCCACTTTTGGTCAGTGGGTTTGGCTACTGAACTCTTCTGAAATGACATTAGTAATCTTTGATAGCTTCTTTACTATTTGGAATTACCAGATGGTTCAGGCTCACTTAGACATTTCCTTCTTCAAAACATAGTCATTGGAAAAAAGTCTCAAAAAATCTCAATATTAAAACTACAAACCTTAAAACTGAGAAGGCTCACTGAGTATCAAGTACAATTAAAAAAAATAGACTCAGCATGAAATTTCAAGAATTTTCAGAATACCAGTAATCAAAAGAAGAGCCCCTAAAACCAATTATGTATGAAGAAACATAAATGAGAAGAGCTTTGGATTTCCCAACATTAAACACTAAAAGACAATGGAGGGACTTCTGCCTCCATATAGGGATTAAATGTATCCTCCCATCTGTCATAATAGGGATTAAACGTATCCTCCCACTCAAAACAACTGAAAATCAGTGTTTTCAAGACATCAGATACCAGCCAACAAAAAAACAATGATCACTGAGAGATGGGGAACAATCAAGCATGCTTCAGCTTACTGTATGGAAAGAGTTTTCCACCTACAGAACTGAATTTAGGGAGATTAAACTAAGGGCTAAGGAGATTAAGCTGACTGATAGTCTGGAGAGATCAAAATAACTGGAGCTCACAGGGCAGAGTACTCTAGAGAATAGAGCTATAACTCTAGAGAACTGCAGAAGAGCTCCCTCAAGTATTCAGTAAATTACTGATCAGCATCCCTACAGAAGCTAGGGAAAGAACCATAAAAAGTAGTTAGAGGGAACAGTACCTTGAGCTCACATAGGTCTGGGAGTAGTTTTTATTTCTACCATCTAGACTGGCAAATGTCACTAGGAAGAGTATCAGAAGGCTCTCTCCTTATTAGTGGAAAATAATTATCCCTAAATTAAATGCTGTTCTGGTCTTGCTTAACAAATATTAGTAGCCACAGTCCAATAAATCAACCTATTTTTAGGTTATTTCTAGAATGAAATTTAAGAATATTTATAGAGATACAAAAATATACAGCATCCAAAAAGGTAAAATTGACCATGTCTAGCATTCAAGCAAAAATGTCTAGACATACAAAAAAGAAGCAAAATGCAACAAATATTGAGGAGAAAATTCATAATCAATTAAAACTGATACAGAACATAATTATCAGGCAAAGACATTAAAACAATGGCTATAACTGTATTCCACACAGTAGAGAGTAAAACCATGATGTTTGAGATCAAAATCCTACTTGGTAGGATTACCAGCACATTAGACATTGCAGAAGAAAATATTAATGAACTTGATAATGTAGCAATAGAAACAATAATAGTAAAAAAGAAACAGAAGTAAGTCTCAAAAGAAATGAACAGAACACCGGTGAGTGGTGGGACAATTTCAAGGGATCTGTATTATGGGTAATTGGGGCATTAAAAGAGGATGGAGGAAAAAACATTTGAAGAACGATGGCCCTAAATTTTTCAAATTTGATTAAAACTATAATCCCACAGATCCAAGAAGCTCAACAAACTCAAATCTTAGGGAAAAAAAAGAAAAAAACCTACACCCAAGTATGTCATAATCAAATTGTTCAAAACCAGCAATAAAGTAAAAATGTCCAGAGGAAAAAAGACATCTTTCAGACAGAGGGAGAAAGATTAAAATTAGAGAAGATTTCTCATTAGAAACAATGATGATGTAAGCAAGAAGATAGTAGAGCAACATTTTAAATAGTATTGAAAGAGAAAATTTCAACCTAGACTCCAATAACCAGAGAAAATAGTTTTCAAAGCAGAAACTGAAGTTAAATTAAATAATTTTTCAGAAATATAAAAGTTAAAGGAGTCTATCACTCAGAGACTATAAGAAATGTTAAAGAAAGCCCTTCAGGCTGAAGGAAAATGATACCAGATAGAAATATAGACCTATCCAAAGGAATGATGAGAATCAGCAATGGCAACCAGTCTCTGTTCCTCCTATTTGACACACAGCTGCAGCTTCTCATGCAGCACCAGCTTTAAACTCTGGCAAAGTAAATATTGTCACTATCAATGAATTTTTCATTTACCTCAACTACATATTTCTACATGTTCCAGTATAATTCCACCTATGACAAGTTCCTATGACAAGTGTCAAGTCTGTGAACAGGAAGTGTGCCACCAATGGCAATACCATCACCATCTGCCAGGAGCAAGATCCCATCAAATGGGTTGATGCTGGAATTGATTATTCTGTGGAGTCATCCATTATCTTCAGTATCTTGGATACGGTTGGGGGTTACTTAGAGTGGGGAGCCAAAGGGATCATCATCTCTTATGTCTCTGCTAACGCCCCTGTGTTTTTGGTGGGCATGAACTATGAGAAGTAAAAAAAACAACTTCGTGATCATCAGTAATGCCTCCTGAACCAACAACTGCTTAGTCTCCCTGGCCAAGGTTATCCATGACAACTTTGGCATTGTAGAGGGGGACTCATGACCACAGTCCATGCCATCATTGCTATCCAGAAGACTGTGGATGGCCCCTCTGGGAAACTGTGGTGTGAGGGCCACAGGGCTCTCCAGAATATAATTTCTGCATCTACTGGTGCTGCCAAGTCTGTGGGCAAGTTCATGCCTGAACTGAATGGGAAGCTCACTGGCATGGCCTTCCATATCCTCATTGCCAATGTGTCAATTGTGGACTTGATCTGCCATATGGAGAAATCTGACAGATACTATGATATCAAGAAGAGAGTGAAGTAGTCATTGGAGAGCTCCCCTAAAGGGCAGCCTGGGCTACACTGAGCACTAGATTGTCTCCTCTGTCTTTAACAGTGACACCCCTCTTCTCCCTTCAATGCTGGTAAAATGCCCTCAATGACCACTTACTTTGTCAAGCTCATTTCCTGGTCTGACAATGAATTTGGCTATATCAACAGGGTGTTAGACCTTATAGTCCACATGGCCTTCAAGGGGTAAGAAACCCCTGGACCACCAGCCCCAGTGACAGCATGTGTGGAGGAGAGGGGCCTTCAGTGGCTGGGAAAGTCCCTGCCATAATCATTCACCCCTACACTGAGAATCTCCCCTTGACACAGTTTTCACACCAGAAACCCTGAAGAATGAGAGGGGCCTAGGGAGCCCCACCTTGCCATGTACTCTATCATCAGAAAGTTCCCTGTGCTCAGCCAAAAATAAAATAAAATTAAATTAAATTAAAAAGTAACCCCATTGGTTAGTAATAACTTTAAAAAATTACTTACATCTCTTTACAAGGTAACTTACTACTTAAACAAAAATAATAATAATGTAGCATGGGGTACCTAATATATGTAGAAGCAAAATATACTACAACATTAGCACATGGGCTAGAAAGAGAGAAATAAAAGTAAACTATTGTAAGGTTCTTAAACCATATGTGAAGTGGCATGATATTACTAGAAGGGAGACTGTTGTAACTTAAAGATTATACTATAAACCACAAAGTAACCACTAAAAGAACAAAGAATCGCAGCTAATTAGTTAACAAAGGAGATATAATGGAATAACAAAAATACTCAATACAAAATAAAAGGGCACAAAAAAGAGGAATAAAAGGTAAACAAATGACAGGACAAATAGAAAACTAATATCATGATGATGATACCAATAAACATAGTAAATGTAAATGTCCCAAACATCCTAATTATAATGCAGACATAATCAGATTGGATAAAAAAAGCAAGACTCCAGTTAGATGTTGCCTACAAGAGATTCCATATAAATATAAAGACACAAATAGATTAAAACTAAAAGGACGGAAGAACATATACTAATCCTAGTATGATTTAATGGAAATCTGCACTGGCTATATTAGTATCAGAAAAAGTGAACTTCAGAGCAAAAAATATGACCAGGGATAAAGAAGGTCATTTCTTAATAATAAAGGAGTCAGTAAATCAAGGAGACATAGCAATACTAAATATGTCGGCAACTAATAATATAGCTTCAAAATATTTGAAGCAAAAACCAATAGAACTGCAAGGAGAAATAGACAAATCTGTAGTTTCAGTCATAGATTTTAATACCCTTTTCTCGATGTATGAAACAATGAGACAGAAAGGAAGAATATAGAAAACTTGAACAATGCTATCAACCACTTTGACCTAGTTGACACTCATAGACTGCTCCTTCCAACAACAGCAGAATACACATCCTTTTCAAGTACACAGTAAACAAGTTTATCAAGGACCAAGTACATATCAAATAAATCAACACACAGTTTAGCAAGACAGATCATTTTAGGTCATAAAATATGTTTCAATAAATTTGAAAGAATTCAAGTCCTTCAAAGTATATGTTTAGAAATGGAATTAAATTAGAAATCAATGACATAAAAAATCTGAAAAATTCAAACTATATGGGAATTAAATAATATACTACAAATGTTGCTTTCACTCACCCTTACTGAGGAAGTTAAAAGTATGTGCTCTAGCATGATTAGAGAGTAAAATAAGGAAGGGAAAACCTTGAGCTTCAGGATATAGGAAATTCTAGACAAGATCTTGTAAAATCTAAGTTCAGGGTTACAGCCATCCTTGAGTCCAGAGAACAACTGGTTTAGAATTGGGAAATAGGAGGAAGAGTTTCATGAGGAAGATATCCAGGAACAAGAGAAAATTGATACATCATCTGGTATGTTTAAACATAGGCATATGATGGAGGCATATGTTTGAAACATCTAAGGATATTGTTTATAGATAATTATGAGATAAAATATATAGATGATGATGATAAAAAGGGGTAATTAAGGGCCAGGCACGGTGGCTCAAGCCTGTAATCCCAGCACTTTGGGAGGCCGAGGCAGGTGGATCACGAGGTCAAGAGATCGAGACCATCCTGGTCAACAGGGTGAAACCCCGTCTCTACTAAAAATACAAAAAATTAGCTGGGCATGGGGGTGTGTGCCTGTAATCCCAGCTACTCGGGAGGCTGAGGCAGGAGAATTGCCTGATCCCAGGAGGCGGAGGTTGCGGTGAGCCAAGATCACACCATTGCACTCCAGCCTGGGTAACAGGAGCGAAACTCTGTCTCAAAAAAAAAAAAAAAAAGGGGGGGGGTAATTACGAAATACTAGTAAAAATCAAAAAGTATAAGAAGCATAATTATATTATAGTATTTGCTATGCAGAGAACAATATTTTATGTTTTCACGATGATGGAAACAACAGTTACTGATTTTACTAAAAAAATCTGATAACTGTATGGGAGGGTGAAGGAAAGGAAAAGGTATGTTGGGGTTAGGGAATTTGATCTCTATCATAACAGCAGTATATAATGCATCTATTTGATAAATGAAGAGGTAAATTCTTATTTAAAATAATGGCGGAAATACAAGAAGAAATGGTTTTTGTAAAAAAATGTTGCTCTTGGAAGTTATATTAGGAAAACATAACAGGGAAGACATTCTTCATCATAAGCTCTGCTTAGCTTTGATTAACATAAAATTCTGTATAAGTATTTTTTGGGGAACATTTTTAAACAAGAAATTAAACAAACTTAACAGAAATCAGTCATGTTGCCTATTACTCTCTACTTCAACTAAGAACAGAATAAGAAAAAATAGTCAATCCTTGGGGATGGTTCACTGGCATCTGAGCTGTAGAAGGTAAAGCAGAATATGTCCTAGGTGTAAAATTTCCACATACTCCTATAGTATTTAACCAAGTTTACTAACTCATAATATTGGGTTGTAAGGGGAATGACATTTAAAAATACTATTTAAAAGGGACATTCTAATAGACAATTCATGGATAAGGTGGGGAGCATCAGAAAACTCAGTAATCAAAGTAAATAGCATTTTAATGCAATATTTAAAAATTTAAATCTGCAAAATAAATGCAAATCCCCAATATCAAAATTTTAAATAAAAATAGGATCAGTATTGCTGATTTTTTTCTTTTGTCTCAGGCTCCAGTATGGCCCAGCATGGCATGGGTTTAACTTTAATATTAAGAGTTCTGGGTACTGGGAGAATAATAATCATCCTCTTTCACATCTCATAATTCTGCGTGAAGATGAACTGTCATCTCGAGGGAAAGTTTTTTGAAAACTTTAACATACTGTACAAATGTGAGTTGCTTCAAATAATCTCCACACTACTTTACTACCTCCTAAATCATTCGTTCTGATCAAAGGTGTATGCTTTCTGGTGTCTTCTAGCAAACTCATCAATCCTGTATTTTCTTCAATGACCTTAGCAAAATGAATAATTCTTTTAGATACCATTTTCTTTGCAGGTGACTAGTGTTTAGTGTTATTAACCATCTGTTCCATTTACTTTACTTCTCACAAGTAAAGGGCAATTTGTACAGATTCCAGTGTTTTTTTTTTTCTGTGCTTACAGCGTGGACTGTAACAATGGGGTGGGACTCAATGCATTTTCTGTCTTGGAGAAAGCACACAGGTGAGAGAGTGAGCCATAGACCTCCAACGTTTTGAAAGCAGTTGGGGAATTTGGAAACCAATGGGTAGCTAGCAGAAGCAATAGAGTCATACCTCTGGGTAGGCACCTTACTCAAAAACTTGTTTCTCTCAAGGTCCCTCTTTCTAATTGCTGACTTTGCACAGACTCCACAACAACCTGCATACCATAATCTGAAAGGAAAGGTCAATCTAAAGGTCACAGGTTTTAAGGGTGCTACTTCAAAGACATTTATCTCCTTTACAACACCATTAGGCTTGGGTAATGGTCTATTGTCTTTCATCATCCCAACCTCTTCACCTGCTTGTTTACTTTGAGTCCAACCTCAGAATTCAAGCCCCAGCATAAATGAATGAGTTCCTGCTACTTAAAATTGGCCCAATGGAAGCTTGTTCATAGTCCAACTTCCAATTGTCAGTTGTTTAAAGGAAATACAGTTACTAAGGGAGGGATATGGTTTAGTCTTGGAAAAAAGATGAAAAGGCAAAGAACTTTTTAGATAAATGGTTAACAATGAAGACAACAGCTTTATGCATTGTTTATTGTAGGTTTATTGGTAATTCTAAAAAAAAAAGGGAACATAAATATCCAGTAATAAAAAATGCTATATTTGCCTAGTACTGATCTAAATATTTTATATCTGATATCTAACTGAATCCTCTTTGTGACTCTATGAAACAGGTATCATTATTAATTCCATTTTGCAGATAGGGAAAAATAGTTTATAAAGAGTTCATGTTATTTTTCAAGGTCCTAGTAAGTAGCAAAGATAGTGTTTGAACCCAGGCTCTGTGGCTGTGAAGCATGGGTCTTTAGCCTCTATGCTATGCTGCACACACAGAAGTAATATACCAACTTGGTGCATTATTATCCAACCTTTATCATGGTAGAAAGCCTGTGTAGCAACATAAAAATTAAATATAAATTTCATGACTTGTGATTTAAACTATATAAAAAATATAACAATGTAGATAAAGATCGAGAGGTAATAGGAAGAACTGACTTAGCTCAAGAACCCCAAGTGGTCAAAATAAAAAAAAATTACAAAATTAAAATATGACAGGAAAGGCCCTTGGTAGAATCCAAGCGTTACTAAGAACTGCTCCTGACTAAATTCCGTTTTCCAAACTCAGCTTTGTCTCTAGATTATGACATTCTGGAAACTTCTAGAAAGGTTCTTAGGGAAGTCTTACTGAAGCATGTTATCCAACTCTTTTTGACTGCTTGAATCACACTCATTTACTCTTATGTGGCTGATACTCAAGACTATTTCCAGTCTTTTCTTCTACATAGTCCTCCCTGTACCACAAACAAAAATAATGAAAATACTTCTGGTAGTGTGCCATTGAGATTGTGTCATTCATTTTCTGTCATTAGAAATGTTTTTCTGTTATAAACAAAGATAAGGTAAAATTGGAGGTGAGCCTGTAAATAAAAAAAAAAAAGATGCTCCCATAATGATGAATGAAGTGATATCTGAAGGAACACATAGTATTGGGAGAAAAAGGAAATGATGAATTCCAGACAGAGTCAATGATCAATCAACATTAATCCATTCATCTATTCAGCAAATATTTATTGAGAACTTGCCATGTGCCAGGCACTGAGCACGTGTTGGATAGTCAGTAGTGACCACAATGGATAAGATCCTAATAGTCTTGGAATTTATTGTATAATCAGTGGACTTTGAACAGGTTTATTATATAAACATATAATTACTAACTGTGAAGTGATATAAAGGAAAAAGCAAAGTGTCAAGACCAAGAATAATCTGGGGACCTGCTTCAGACTGAACACTCAAAACTGGTCTTCCTGATGAAGTGAGGCTTAAGATAAGACTGAAAGGTGAAAGGAGATTGGCCATATGATAAGTCACGGTAAGCACTCTTCTGGAGGAGGGAACAATAGGATGAGGGAGCAAAAGGACTGTGAGGTGGTAAAGAAAAGGTCAAAAAGGCTGAAGTGTAGTGAATAAAGAGGGAAAGGAGGGAGGCCAGGGGTGAGGTGCAGGTCATGTGAGAGTAGGGGATTTAATTATAAGTGTACAGGAAACTGACGAATATTATTCTGAATGTTTGGAGAATAAACTTGAGGGTTACAAGAATGAAAATAAAAAGGATATTGTAGGTGTCCAAGTAAGACCTGGTTGACCCTTGACTAGAGTGTTGCAATGAAGATACGGAAGAGAGGAAGAATTGGAGATACACTGTGATGAGACAATGTTCAGAATTTAGATGAGGGGTTGCACTTGGGAGGGAAAGAAAAGTAACAAAAGCAGGTATTAGGCAGGGTAGTAGCTGCTGTAACAAACATCCCCTTTCAAATCTCAGTGACTTAACCCATTTTCTTCTTTCTCATATCACAAGTCCAATATGGATCTACAGGAGAATGAGGAGATCTGCTCCATATCTTATGAAACCTCCATTTTCAACAGGTGGCCTCTAAAGAATAGAAAGAGAGGGCATGGAGGACCACATAGGACATTTTAGGAGCCAGGCCAGATGTGCAGTACATCACTTTCACCTACATTCTCACTGGCCAGAGCTCAATAATATAACCATGTTGCTGTAGGGGGCACTGGGAAGTGTAATCTGGCTGTATGTTCAGGTTTAAAAAAAGTGAAATAGGTTTGTGAACACATAGCATAATCTCTGTCCCAAATGACTGCCTGCTTTGGCTTGAGTAACTGGCTGGATTGTAACTCAATGTACGTACTGAGATTGTTGGTTACTGTACTACATACTGATGGTTACTCAATCTGCATACCGAGCTGGGGAAGACTGGGGGAGGAATAAGTTTGTGGAAGAGATTGCTATGATCTAAACACTTGCATTCCACCCAAATTCATATGTTGAAATCCTAACCCTGTTGGCCATTTATATGTCTTCTTTTGAGACATGTCCATTCTTATCCTTTGCCTACTTTTTAACGAAATTGTTTGTTTTTTTCTTTTACCTTTGAGTTGTTAGAATTCCTTGTCTATTCTGACTATTAGTCCCCTGCAGGATGAACAGTTCAAAAATATTTACTCCCGTTCAACAGGTCATCTCTTCACTCTTGATTAGTTCCTTTGCATTACACAAAAGCATTTTAGTTTAATTAAGTCCCATTTGTCTATTTTTGATTCTGTTGCCTGTGCTTTTGAGGTATTTGTTATAAATTCTTTGCCTGCCTACATCAATGTCCAGGAGAGTTTTCTTTATGTTTGCTTCAAGTATTTTTACAGTTTCAAATATTATATCTAAGTTTTTAATCCACCTTGAGTTGATTTTTCTATATAGTGAGACACAGGGATATAGGGGTTCAGTTTTATTCTTTTGCATGTGGCTCTCCAACTTTCCCAGCACCATTTATTGAAGAGGGTGTCCTTTTCCCCGTGTAAGTTTCTGTCTGTTTTGTCAAAGATCAGTTGGCTGTAAATATATGGCTTTATTCCTGAGTTCTCCCTTCTGTTACCATGCTGTTTCAGTTACTATAGCCTTGTAATATTTGCTGGTACCTTGATCTTAGATTTCCCAGCCTCCAAAAATGTAAGAAATACATTTCTGTTGTCTGTAAGCTACTTGGTCTATGATATTTTGTTACGGAAGCCCAATGGACTAAGACAATTGGATTTAGCAATTGGTTTTAGACTTGCTAAGCTTGAGTCACATAGTAGCCATTCAGATGGAGATGTCAGGTAGGAAGTTTGATACTCAAATGCTGAGTTCAGTTTTTGGTCAGATATATTGGCCACTAGGAAATATGTAGGTAATTTGATCAAGGTCAGGCATATTGACTCTCTATTTGCTTAGCTATTAATTATTTATTTACTGAGCACCTATTGTGTCCCAGGTGTTATTCTAGGCATAGGGTAAATAGGGTTATGCACAGTAATTAATATGTTTAGAGCTTAGATTCTACTGGAGACAGACTAACAATAAGCAAGACAAATAAGTAAAATATGTAGTATGTTGAATGTTGATAAAATCCAAAGAAAAATAAAACAGAGAAGGGAAATAAGGAGTGAAGTGGGTTGGCTTTTGCAATTTTAAATAGGGTGGTGAGAGAAGACTTCACTAAGAAGGTAACTTCTGAGCAAGATCTAAAAGGAGACGAAGACCTAGACGTGGTTAACGAGACAGTGGAGATTTAGGCAGTTACAATACTAAATATAAATGCCTCAAGGCTGGATGTGTCTGTCTTTGGATGGACTGGACTAGGAGAGGAAGGAAGAGAATGAAGTGGATGAGGTCACGGAGGTAGTGGGTAGGGGTCAAGTCAGACGGTGTAAGCCTTGTAAACCCTTATGGGACTTCATCTTTTACTTTGGCCATGCAATTTATGTTTATTTAAAGTTTTCTTCTAAAAGTTAAATAATCATTCACTTTTTGAATTTTTCTTTAGTCCTTTGTCCTGCCTTAGAACACAATATAAAGCTGGTAGAATCACCTCATTTTATAGTAACACACTGGTTAGAGTTCCTGTTTCTGTAAGGCTAGGCACCATATTCACAGATACATTCAACAAGAGTAACTAAATATGTATTTTTTTCAATGGTTTATTATTTACTAGTCACTAGGCTAGGCACTGCAGATACAAAGATAAAAGAGATATGATTCCATTTATGTAACTTCCTGAAACAGATCATTTTAATATATCATGCTAAGTACAGATAGATACATGCAGAGGGTGTTGCAGGAAGCCCAAAGAAAGGAAAGTGCTCTCTTTAGCAAATGGAATATGTAATAGGAGAGGTCAATGGTTGAGCCAAGACTTAACAAATGAGAAGGCTTTAGACAAGTAAAGGTGGTGGAAGTATAAGTGAGTGAAACAGAAGTAAGTTCTCAGAAGGACGGTTTAGGAAGAGTAGACAGTGTTAAATCAATGAATATCATATCTAAGGGAACGTAAAAGAGTTAAGGTCAGAGAATATTTTGGAAAAAAGTTTGCATGACAAAATTCTTATTCCACATATTTATATTAAAAATAATTATGAGAACTTCCAATCTAAAAAAAAAGCACATATACTCCTAGAACTCAACAATAACAAAAAAAAATTATCTAGACTCTCATTTTACAGATGAGGGAACTGAGAGCAGAAGAGGCTAAATGATTTGTTTAACACCAAACAGCAAATGAGTGGCTGCCGTAGGACTCAAGGCTGTGAGTGATTGTTAAGCTGATGCTGTCCAAAGCCATTCCTCAAAAATAAACACACTTTTGTTCTGGTTTCTTTATCACTTGGAATATGCATCTCTTTAAGCCCAAGTGTACTTCCAAGTATTTTTGGAAACTTCAGAATGGTTCCTAAACTCTCTGTGAATTCTTTTTCAAACACCTGTTAGAATTGGTCTTATTCATTGGTTTCTGCTTGGAGGATTGCTGTCAGCCCAGTACAACTGTTCTTCTCCAGAGACTTTCTCCAAGAAACATACAATTTGTTGGTTCTACTTAATTTTCAGTTTTGCTCTGTTAATTTTTCTCCCTTGGTCTTGGAGAACACAGAGAACTTATGAGGCTAATTTAGGGCAGATATGCTAAAAGTCAAAAGTAATGTTTTCTCTTTGCAGAAAACACCCCAGGGGGCAGAGAATGCAGGAAATTGTGTGTCACTGTGATGAAAAACAAATGAAAGGCTTTACAGCAGAAATGTTGGTCTCTGATCATCTAACACGTCCATCACAACATGCAGATGTGTTGTGTAGACACCAGCCAACTGAGCATCCAAAAACAGATTCTTCTCATTCTCTCGTTCACCACGTCCTTCACTGGAAATCTCAGAGATCAGTAAGAAGCAGTAGATATTCTGAGAAAAATGTGAGAGCATGTGTAACTTTTACAATAATTAGATTAGATGTAATGTGTGACCTTGTATAAGGAAAGAACTCCCTTGAAACTATAGTTGCTTTTCTCTTACTGAATTAATGTCATGGTTATTTTATTTTATTAATGTACGGTTATGCAGATGAGATCATTCCTGTTTCAGTTACCTGAAGGAAGAGAAATACCCCAGATAGGAAGTGAGACAGAAGACCAAGTAATGTTGGCTGGAGAAAGAACCCTTGATCTAGCCTTTAAGGGTTTCATGTGTCTGGGAAGATTTTCCCTTGAGAAAGCCTTAAAGGTGGTATCTATCAAGAGGAGGCAAACCAGGAGGTAGGAAGAAATCTCAAAATATCATTTGTTTCTCTGAGCTTCAGTCAGCCATAGCTTGTAAATAAGATTAGTTAGATTCATGGTCGTCTCTGGATTGATTTCCCCTTTGTTATATCCCAGAAGCAATGAATTCTGGGCACACTTGAGCCAGTAGGTTTTTGTTAGTTTTTACATTTCTATCATTCTATTTAATAATTATGTATTTCGGGTTACTTTTGCCACTGAGAGTCAAGGTTTATATCTTTCACATGGCAGTTTCTATACGCATGCCAGTTTTAAACCCTCTTAAAAAATACAGAAGAGTTCTCCCTTTTATCCTGCTTTGTGCACATTCTAAAGAAGCCAAGGATCATTTACCATGGCCCATACACTCTTGGACATGGCTTTTCCCTAGCTCTTCTATTTGTCACTTGGGCCAGTTTTAAAGGAGTGAATGACCTGAGGCCAGAGATAATCGAGGAGAGACTCTAAAACGGTAGTTCCATCTGTGGGCAATTTTGCCTCTCAGGGAACATTTGGCAATGTCTGGAGACATTTTTGGTTGTCTTAACTGGTGAAGAGGATGCTACAGTCATCTAGTGGATAGACAAGGGATACTGCTAAACTGAGTCTTGCAATGCACAGGACAGCCCCACGACAGAGGACCATACAGCTTACAGTGTCCATAATGCTAAGACTGAGAAACCCTGCCCAAAAAGGGAAGGTGAATCTCAAGAGAACATAATTGGCATCATGTGGCTCAGCTGTTTCCACTTCCAGAAGATTTTCCTTTCAATGCTATCTCTGGAAGTTCTGGGTTTTCATTGCAACTGGGATAAGTAACATTTCCTTATTCTTAAGTAATATGCTTTTCCTATTGCCAAATCTGAAAAACCTCCCTGACTTCTCCCTCTCTCTGTCATTAATATCAAATATTGATTGATATTATACGAGTCTTATAAACTAAACTATGCACTAGGGATACAAAGAAATTTGAGATGTTATCCCCTCCCAGAGATGACTAAAGCCTTACCTGGGATCCCTGATTTGTCACTGTCTTTATAAAATTTCTTTTATAAAGTAACTTGGTTATTTGGAAAAATGGGCCTTAGCTCCCACTGTGAGCAGGTAGGCTTGAATCTTCCCCTAGGTTACTCCCAGAGCCAGGAAGTCATTCTTGAAGTTTATAACAAACACCTGTGACATAAAGATATTTGCAGTCCTCTTAACCTAACCAATCATGAAATACAAAAAGTGCTTGGTATTAACTATTCAAGATTCTCAAATTGTTATGCTTTGACTTTTTAGTGGGTTGTAATCTCTCAAATACATATTGCTCATTGTATTTTCCCTTGATAGAATGAGGATTGATTTCTTTCTTTCTTTTTTATTTTCTTCTTCTTTTTTTTTAGACAGGGTCTTGAGCTCTGTTGCCCAGGCTGGAGTGCAGTGAAGCCATCTTGGTTCATTGCCACCTCTGCCTCCGGGTTCAAGTGATTCTCCCATTTCAGCCTCCTGAGTAACTGGGATTACAGGCTCATGCCACCACACCCAGCTAATTTTTGTACTTTTTGTAGAGACAGAATTTGGCCATGTTGCCCAAGCTGATCTCCAACCTCTGAGCTCAAACGATCCACCTGCCTTAGCCTCTCAAAGTGTTGGGATTATAAGCACAAACCACTGTTCCCGGCCGGGATTGATTTATTTCTTAAAGAAGACCTGCTTTAAGAGAGTTGTTCTTGAATCTTGTTTTTTGTTTTTTTGTTTTGCTTTTCTTTCTTTCTTTCTTTCTTTCTTTCTTTTTTTTTTTTTTTTAAAAAAAGGCAGGATTGGAGACTGTCAAATATTGTTGGGGACTATTATTTTCCAATTCTGAACAGACCTAGAGCTTTGGGTATGTGTATATATTATTGCCCCCTCCATGGGCACACTGTGGAGTAGAAACCACTGGGTACCCTCACCTGATGGGTGAGTTGGTAAGGGGTGAGGACAGACAAATTAATAATCCTATAATTTTTATAAATTGTAAAAGAAATAATAAGAAAATATAATTTGTTGGGAAAATTAATACAATACCAACTAACATCTTAATAATTTAAAACCATAGGCAGTTTTCCCTAGAAAAACCATACTTACCTCCAATTTCTACATACGTATTTCCTTATCATTTATTTATTTAATGTTTACACAGTGGGCTCTTCCCTTTATGTTACCAGTCGTGTGTATGGTCTGCAGTTTAAGCTTTGATTCTGACTTTCTGACTCAAGAATGCCAAGGGCTATTATTTCTGTAAGGTAAAATGGAATATATTAAAGCTCTTGTTCAGCCAAGATCTCCTTACTAAAGAAACAAATTAGATTAAAGGTGTTATCTTCCTACAGAAGTGGGAAGTATATCAACATGCAGTATAGAATGAGACACTTTATAGAATTCAGGGAGGTAGTTGGAAAACCTCACCACAAGACAATTCAATTAAGTTGACTTCTAAAATACTTACTGAGTGCCTGTTACATATACTAGAATTAAAATAAAATGTGATTTTAACTGAGAAATCAGTGCAATGCTTTGTATTAATTTTAAAATTATTTTTTCAGTTCAAATGTGTTAATCCTGCCATGAAGATACCTGATAATATGTATGATTTTCTGCAATCCATACATCTCAACAAATTAAAATTAAAGTTACAAACATTTAATTAACAAATGAAAATTAGCAAATATTTACTGAGTACCTACTATATAAAAGCAACTGTTTTAAACACAAGTGAAGTAGAGCAGAGTTAGGAGGCGGTATAAAGACAGGTAACAGCAGGCTCCTAACCTCAAGTATCTTACAGATTAAGCCATTTGTAGTTAGTTCAGCCCCAGTCTGGGAGAGAAATATCTGTGGTGTGTGGGTGGTGGTGGTAGTAGTTGCGGTGTGTGTGTGTGTGTGTGTGTGCATACTAACCGCTGACAAGTGTCCAACTGAGAAAGAGTTGAACAAGGGGCTAATACCAACCTTCCTTGTAAAATTATTCATTAAACTACTAATAGGATGTACAGAGAAAGTTAAAGATGTCTTATAAACAATTGAGATTTGTTTAGAAACTGTGAACAATTACAAATTTCTAGAGAGCTGTTGAAATGAATACCAAAGCAAGAAATAAACGGGTGTATCATGTGATACTAAACTGTAGCAGAGGATTGCTCCCCCTTCTCCCAGAAGTATGAATACAAAGAGAGGGAGGGAAGGTATCTGGCCATTTACATGAAAAATGACTCTCCCCTACAATCACCTTCTGTCAATAAAATGCTTATTTTCTGACATGTCAATTAGGTGATTCATAATCCAGATGACCATCCCCTTCCATTTAGTACTGTTGGGCTGGGTTAAATGTCTTAAGTGTTTACCCTTTATGACCAGTGGCCTGGATCTGTTCTCAGTCAAACTGGGCCACTCATGACATGTTTGCCTGTAGGATTTCTCTTGAGGTAAAGTAACCATTATTATCAGATTTTAAACTGAACAGCAGATTAGGACAGTGGTTTTGCCATCAGCAGTGAAGAATGCTTGTTTTACAGTATGTGTATCCAAAATATGAAGTTTGTGGGAAGAGTGCGATGCAAAGTAAATAGCCTGTAATTTACGGAACTACAGAGAATGAGGCTTATGGGGCTGAGCTTGGTACTTCAAAGGAATTGTCTCTTGTTCAAAGCCAGTTATTAGGGAGGGATGATTTGTCCTCAGCATCTACAGCTAATTTTAGAAGATCAGACTGATAATAATGTAATTTTTAAAATAAAAATTGAGATAAAGTTCACATGACATAAAGCCTGCCTTTTAACCATTTTAAAATGTACAATTCAGTGACTTCCAGTACATGAAACAGTCATTTTTCAAAAATTAGTGAATAGGATTCTAAAGTGTAGAAAATAAAATTAAGCATATTGAAATTTCCATTCATAAATACATCCAATTCTACCTAACAAATATTAAATAAGTACATTATTAATATATCAGAATGCTCTTTTTTTCTTCTGTGATGAAATCTTCAAGTAAATGATATATTTTAATGCTACTGAAGGCATGAATTGTCAATCAGTTTTACAATTAAAGTTAGTAGGGTGTTTTCAACTTTAATGCTGAAGAAAGGCAGATGGAGTTAAATATATCCACATTGTCAACTTACTTTGAAAAAATGACATTTGGAGAATGTTTGAATGGAAACTTCGAAAATTGTTCTGGAAACTAGAAAACATAATTTCTGATAGATAAAAATTAGATTTTTGCAAAAACATGTTTGCAGATAGGCTATATTTCTGATAAGACTGCTTTTTATTATTTTGGAGTAGATGTATGAAGAACACAGAAAATCGCAAGTTTAAAACTTCAGACTGCCATGTAAGTGACATAGGCTGGTCAAATAAGCTAGTGAGAGACTTTTGGGTTAATAAGTAGAAAATAGAAGATAAAATTTTCTTTTGGCCAAAGTAGATCTTTTTAACCAGTGATTCTCTGCTAGGGATGGAGGTATGTTTCCATAAATATAAGTACAACTTCCTAGAGGCTCTTTTAAATTACAAGTCCTCTGAGGGACCCTGCTACGCTTTCCCCCTTTTGATTTGTCCTGCTGGTACATGGTGAGTAGTAACAGCCTCCTCCCCAGCTGAGACCCAAGAAAGAAAGATAACTGCTGCTCTTAACCAACAAGACTTTCATTAGTAGATATATAGAAGAACTTTTTATTTGAATCACTTAGTCCTTATTTAAGTCTGAATTCATAATACTTTTATCAAGAGTTCGAGTTTATCTCTGAGCTATTTGTGAAGGAAAAGAATTACTAAGTAGCTGACTACAGTAAATATATTAAAACCTCAATCATTTACAAGTGTATTGATAAAAACATAGAATTCTATTTCATTAAAATAGAACTGCTGTGGACCTCTGTTTGGCCATCTTTTTTTTACACTATAGCTGTATTTCCTAAACAGTTGGGGCAAGAGATAATTTGATAAATAAATTTGAGACACACTGGGTTAAATAAATTGAAATTAGCTTATAGATTTCTCAGCCACCATTGATACTCCAAGAGGGCCTTGTCTGATAAGCAAACTTTACCATTTCATTGGTGTTTTGATTTGTATTTTTCTTTAAAATGAAAGTTCCAGAACGTCTTTTTATCTTCGTATTTTTCTGTACATTGCCTGCCTGTTCATATCATTTACCTGTGTTCCTATTGGGCTGTTGGTCTTTTTCCCACATTCCTTTTCTATTACACATGTTCCAAATATTTTCATTCTGTTACTTGTCCTTTAACTTTACGGTATCTTTTTTGAAACAGAAGTTTTTAGTTTTGAGTAATTGAATTGGCAGTCTTCCCTCTTATTAATTCTCGGGTTTGTTTGTATTTTAGAAGAGCCTTCCCTACTCCAAGATAATAAAGATATTGTTCTACTTTTTTCTAACAAGGACATAGTGTTTAAAATATTTCAGTGCCGATAGAGCCTTCTGCAGTGATAGAAATACTCTGCATCAGTGCTGTTCAACACGGAGGGTGGGGGACTAGGGGAGGGGTAGCAGGGGGTGAGGGGATAAGGGAGGGATGGCATTAGGAGAAATACCTAATGTAGATGGGTCATGTATACATCAAACCACCATGGCATGTGTATACCTATGTAAAAAACCTGCATGTTCTGCACATGTACCCCAGAACTTAAAGTGAATAATACTTAAAAAAAATACAGTGCTACTAGCAACATGTGGCTATTGAACACTTAGGATGTGGCTAGTGCATCTGAAAAACTGAAGTTTTAATTCACTTTATTTATTTATTTATTTATTTGAGACAGAGTCCTGCTCTGTCACCCAGGTTGGAGTACAGCAGCATGATCGCGGTTCACTGCAACCTCCACCTCCTGGGTTCAAGTGATTCTCCTGCCTCAGCCTCCTGAGTAGCTGGGATTACAGGCAACTGCCACCATACCTGACTAATTTTTATATTTTTAGTAGAGATGGGGTCTCACCATGTTGGCCAGGCTGGTCTCAAACTCCTGACCTCAAATGACCCTCTCATCTTGGCCTTCCAAAGTGCTAGGATTACAGGCGTAATCCTTAGCACTGTGCCCAGCCTAATTCACTTTAATTTAATTTTATTGTTAAAAAATTTTATAGTGTATACTCAAGGTTTACAACATGATGTTATGGGATATATATAGATAGTAAAATGGATGCCATATTGAAGAAATCTCATATAGTTACTATTTTTATGACAAGAGCAGCTAATATCTACTTTGTAAACAAAAACCCCAAATATAATACGATTTTATTAACTATAGTCCTTATATTATGCTTTAGATCACTAGAGTTTTTCATGCTACATATCCACTACTGTGAGAAAATAAGCTTATTTGCTACTTTGCATCCTTTGACCTACATCTCTTCATTTCCTCCACCTGCCTCCTCCATTCCCTGTGACCACGGTTTTATTTTCTATCTATATATTTTACCTTTCTTCTTTTTTTTTTTTAAATCCACATGTAAGTAAGATTGTGCAATATTTTTCTTTCTGTGTCTGGCTTATTTCACTTAGCATGGTTTCCTCCAGGTCCATTCATGTTGTAGCAAATGGAAGGATCTCTTTTTTAAAAAAAGGCTTAATAATGTTTCATTGTATGTATGTGTATGTGTTTATGTGTTATATACATTCATTTATCCATTGATGGACACATATTGTTTCCATCTTGTCGATTGTGCATAATGTTGCAATGGACATAGGAGTACAGGTATCTTCATAAGGTGGTGATTTCAACTCCTTTAGATATATACCAGAAGAGGGATTGCTGGGTGATATGGTTTGGCTCTGTGTCCCCACCCAAATCCTACCTTGAATTCTACTCCCATAATTCTCATGTGTTGTGGGAGGGACTCCTTGGGAGATGATTTGAATCATGGGGGTGGTTTCCCCCATACTGTTCTCATGGTAGTGAATAAGTCTCATGAGATCTGATGGTTTTATCAGTGGTTTCTGATTTTGCATCTTCCTCATTTTCTCTTGCCACCACCATGTAAGAAGTGTGTTTTGCTTCCCACCATGATTCTGAGGCGTCCCCAGCCATGTGGAACTATAAGTCCAATTGAACCTCTTTTTCTTCCCAGTCTCTGTTATGTCTTTATCAGCAATGAAAATGAACTAATACACTGGGCCACATGGGATTTTCATTTTTAAATTCTTTAGGAATATTCATGCTATTTTTCGTAGTGGCTGCACCAATCTACCTTCCCACCAACAGCATATAAGGGTTCTCTTTTCTCCATATCCTGGCCAACATTTGTTTTCTCTTGTCTTTTTGATAATAGCCATCTTAACGGGTGTGAAGGGATATCTTGCAGTGTTTAAAATTTGCTTTGCTCTGATAATTAGTGACATTGAGCACCTTTTCATATGCTTGTTGACTATTTTTATATCTTCTTTGGAGAAAAGTTTGTTCAGGTCCTTTGTTCATTTTTTTATTGGGTTTTTTTTTTGCTATTTAGTTTTGGGAATCTTTTTAAAAAAATAAATTTTAATTATTAATTCTGTATTAGGTATGTGGCTTGGAAATATATTTTCCCAGTCCAGGGATTGCCTTTTCATTTTGTTGATTGTTTCCTTTGCTGTGCAGAAGCTTTTTAGTTTCATGTAGTCTTATTTATTTATTTTTGCTTCTGTAGAATGAAATTTGGGTATGAGATCCAAAAAAATCACTACCAAGGAGTTTTTCCTTTATGTTCTTTTCCAGGAGTTTTTTTTTTTTTTTTAGAGGGAAAAAGAGAAAAAGAAGGGGAAAAAAAGAAAAAGAGGGAAAAAGGAATATTACTTCGTTCCTAAAATGGGTTTCAATAATGGCCGATCAATATTTTGAGTGTTTAAAGTAGTTAATGCATATTTTATGTGTTTCAAATGGAGACCTCTATTGTGTTTATTTGTTCTGGCTCTGAGTTCAAGTCCTGGATATCGTTATCAATTTTCTGTCTTATTGAATCTAAATCTCATTATGGGTCTTATGTATCTGGGTGTTAAGATCTCTTATTATTACATTAATCCTTTTACCCTTGCTTGTATCCTTGTAGCTTTGAAATCTATTTTGTCAAATATGAAAATTGCAACTCCTGCTTTTTATTTATTTATTTTTGCTCTCCATTTGGTTGGTACTTTTTGTTTTTCCAACCCTTTATTTTGAGTCTATGTATATCTTTGGATATACCATTAGATTTTGTCTGTATCTTTTGATTGGGAGATTTGGTTGATTTAAATTTAGGGTTGCTGCCATTTGATATTAACTGGCTATTTTGTCCTTTTGTTGGTGAAAATTCTTCTTTATGTTAATTCTCTTTACTTTTTGGTGTATTTTTAGAAAGGGTCATACTGGTTGTTCCTTTCTATGTATAATGCTTCTTTTAGAAGTTCTTGTAAAGCAGGCCTGGTGGTAATAAAATCTCTGAGTACTTGCTTGTTCCTAAAAGATTTTATTTTTCCTTCAAATGTAAAGCTTAAATTGGCAGGATATGAAATTCTGGGCTGAAAGTTCTGTTGATTAAGTATATTGAATATTGGCCCCCACTCTCTTCTAGCTTGTAGGGTTTCCGTTAAGAGATCTGCTGTAAGCCTAATAGGCTTACCTTTATGAGTAACTTGATCTTTCTCTCTGGCTGCCCTTAATATTTTCTCCTTCGTTTCGATCTTGGTGAATCTAACAATTATGTGCCTTGGGGTTGGTCTTCTTGAGGAATATCTTCGTGGTGTTCTCTGTATTGCCTGGGGTTGAATAGTGTCCTGCTTTGCTAAATTAGGAAAATTTTCCTGGATAATGTCCTGGAAAGTATTTTCCAGCTTGAATTCACTCTCTCCGTCACATTCAGGTACACCAATCAAGCGTATATTAGGTCTTTTCACATAGTCCCATATTGCTTGGATACTTTGCTCATTCTTTTTTATCCTTTTTTCTCTATTCTTGTCTTGTCGTTTTGTTTCATTAAGTTGGTCTTCGACCTCTGATATCCTTTCTTCTGCTTGATCCATTCGGCTGTTTAAGCTTGTACATATTTCACTAAGTTCTCGTGTTGTATTTTTCAACTCCATAAGTTCATTTATATTCCTCTCTATATTGTTTATTCTTTTCAACATTTCATCAAACCTTTTTTCCAAGTTCTTAGTTTCTTTACATTGGGTTAGAACAAGTTCCTTTAACTCCCAGAAGTTTCTTATCATCTACCTTTTAAAGCCTACTTCAGATAATGGAACACAGTCCTTTTCCATCAGGGCTTGTTCCATTACTGACGAGTCCTTTTCCATCAGGGCTTGTTCCGTTGCTGATGGGTTCTGATTTTGAGTATACTCCGCCTTCTTAGGCTGTTTTTTCCCCTTCATTGTAGATGAACCGCCTTTCTAATTAGGTTTCTGAGTCGACGTCCGACTTATTGATTCCCAGTGCTGGGATCTGAGCAACCCACTGTGGCGGCCTAAATAGCAGCCATAAGACTGATGGTGCTCTTCTGCCTGGGAATCTCTGGTCTGGCTTCCCTCTTGAGTCCGCAGCAAGCGGCTCTGACTTCCCCGAGCTCCAAACTCCGGTCAGTAGGGGAAGCAGTCCCGTTGGCTCTGCATGAAGAGCTGCTGCGCCGAGACGCCGGCAAAACCGCTGTGGCGGCCACAAGAGTCGTGCTGGCGACCCGTGGGGCTCCTCCACTGGGAATCGGCTGATCGGTGAGTGACGAATATCGTCTAAAAATGTGGCGTCGTCTCGTTCTCTGAGCTTTCACTGGGAGCTACGATCCCGAGGTGTTAGTGGTCGGCCATCTTGGATCCTTTTCCAGGAGTTTCATGGTTTTAGTCTTACATTTTGGTCTTTTATTCATTTTGGGTTGATTTTTTGGTCTGGTGTAAGATAAGGATCTAATCTCATTGTTTTGCAGGTGGAAATCTAATTTTCCCTGCACTATTTATTGAAGAAACAATTCTTTCCCCCATTAATGTTTTAATTTTATTAATTTTAATAGTCACATTTGAATAGTGGCTACATATTGAACAACGAGGATATATCTTTGACCTGTCTGAAATTTGTTTTTATGTTCACTGTGGATTAGAGATTTCTCCTATATGAATGTCCAATTATCCTAACACTATTTGTTGACCCTCTCTTATTTTTTCCCGTAATTCAGTCACTTACATCATATTAAAATTCCCCTATATATATAAGTCTGTTTCTTAGCCATAATTTGTTTCATTGATCCATTTGTCCATCCTTGAGCCAATACAGCATGTTTTAAATTATTCTTTACCTAGTTGATAAGACATTTTCTTTGTTTTTCTTCTTTTTCAAAATTTTGTTCCCTCTTTTTATATATTGTCTTTTCCAGGTGAAGTTTAGAATTGGCTTGTCACATTTCATGAAGTTGTTCTATTAAGATTTTTCTTTTGCTATTATTATTATTACACAATTTGATGTGATCTAAGTGATACTTAAAATTTTTTATACTTATATTTGTACATATTTATGGGGTATGTGTGAATCTTGTTACAAGCATAGAATATGTGATGAGAAAGCCAGAGTATTTAGGGTATCCATCACCCAAGTATTTATCATTTCTATGTGTTGGGCACATTTTGAGTCCTCTTTTCCAGCTATTTTAAAAGTACAATTCATTGCTGTTAACTATACTCACTCTGCTATCAAACATTAGAATATTAATTAATTAATTAATTATTGAGACAGAATCTCACTCTGTCACCCAGACTGAAGTGCAATGGTGTAATCTTGGCTCATTACAATCTCTGAGTCCTGGGTTCAAGTGATTATTGGGCCCCAGCCTCCCAAGTGGTTGGGATCACAGGCATATGTCATAATGCCCAGCTAATGTTTGTATTTTCAGTAGAGATGGGTTTTGCCATGTTGGCCAGGCTGGTCTTGAACTCCTGACCTCAAGTGATCCACCTGCCTCAGCTTCCCAAAGTGCTGGGGTTATAAGTGTGAGGCACCATGTCTGGCTCATATTTCTTTTATCTAACTGTATGTTTGTACCCATTCACCATCCTCTCTTTATCTTTCCACCCCCACCTATATTCCTTCCCAGTTTCTAGTATCTATCATTCTACTCTCTACCTTCATGTGATCAACATTTTTAGCTCCTACATATGACTGAGAACATGCAATATTTGTCTTTCTGTGCCTTGCTTATTTCACTGAACATAATGACCTTTAATTCTATCTATGTTGCTGCAAATGACATAATTTCATTCTTTTTAATGGCCGTAGAGTATTACAATGTGTATAAATACCACATTTTCTTTATCCATTCATTCATTGATGGACATGTAGCTTGATTTTATATCTTTGCTACTGTGAATAGTGTTGCAATAAACAGGAGAGTACATGTTTTCCTTTGATGTATTGATTTGTTTTCCTTTGGGTAAATACGCAGTAATAGGAGTGCTGGATCCCCTGGCAGTTTTATTTTTAATTTTTTGAGAAATCTCCATACTTTTCCATAGTGGCTTTATTAATGCACATTCACTCCAACAGTGTACAATAGTTCTCTTTTCTCCACATCCTTGCCAATATTTTTTTTTGTCTTTTTGATTATAGCCATTCTGACTGGGGTAAGATTATATCTCATGGTGGTTTTCATTTGCATTTCACATCACGATTAATGATGCTAAGGATTTTTTTTTTCTGTTGGTCATTTATATTATTTTGAGAAATGTCTGCTTGTGGTCTTTGCTCATTTTTAAATGGGATTATTATTATTATTTTTAACTGTTGAGTTGTCTGAGTTCCTTGTATATTCTGGCTATTAGTACCCTATTGGATGAGTAGTTTGCAAATATTTACTCCCATTTAAAGGATAGTCTCTTCACCCTGTTGATACTTTTGCTGTGCAGAAGATTTTTAGTTTAATAGTCCTATTTTTCTATTTTTGCCTTTGTCTATGATTTTAAGGCCTTAGCCATAAAATCTTTGCCTAGATCAATGTCCTGAAGAATTTTCCCTCTGATTTCTTCCAGTAGTTTTGCAGTTTTGGGCTTTTTGCTTTAAGTCTTTATCCATCTTTAGTTGATTTTTGCATCTGGTGAGAGATAGAGCGTCCAGATTCACTCTACTGTGTATAGTTATCCAGCTTTCCCAGCACCATTTATTGAAAAAGGTGTCCTCCTTATACAAAAATTAACTCCAGATGGATTAAAGATTTAAACATAAGACCTAACACCATAAAAGCCCTGGAAGAAAACCTAGGTAATACCATTCAGGTCACACGCATAGGCAAGGACTTCATGACTAAAACACCAGAAGCAATGGTAACAAAAGCCAAAATAGACAGATGGGATCTTATTAAACTTAAGAACTTTTGCACAGCAAAAGGAACTATCATTAGAGTGAACCAGCAACCAAAAGAATGTGAAAAAAATTTTGCAATCTACCCATCTGACAAAGCGCTAATATTCAGAATCTACAAAGAACTTACACAAGTTTACAAGAAAAAACAAACAACCCCATCAAAAAGTGGGTGAAGGATATGAACAGACACTTTACAAAAGAAGACATTTATGCAGCCAACCAACATATGAAAAAAAGCTCATCATCACTGGTCATTAGAGAAATACAAATAAAAACCACATTGAGATACCATCTCATGCCAGTTAGAATGGTGATCATTAAAAAATCAGGAGACAACAGATGCTGGAGAGAATGTGGAGAAATAGGAATGCTTTTTACATAGTGGCAGTGTCAATTAGTTCAACAATGTGGAAGACAGTATGGCAATTTCTCAAGGATCTAGAAATAGAAATACCATTTGACCCAGCAATCTCATTACTGGGTATATACCCAAAGGATTATAAATCATTTCATTATAAAGACATATGCACACACATGTTTACTGTGTCACTGTTTGCAATAGCAAAGACTTGGAACCAACTCAAATGTCCATCAATGATAGACTGGATAAAGAAAATGTGGCACATATACACCATGGAATACTATACAGCCATAAAAAGGATGAGTTGTATCCTTTGCAGGGATATGGATGAAGCTGGAAACCATCATTCTCAGCAAACTGACAAGAACAGAAAACCAAACACCACATGTTCTCATTCATAAGTGTGAGTTGAACAATGAGAACACATGGACACAGGGAGGGGAACATCACTCACCAGGGCCTATTGGGGGAAGCGGGGCTAAGGGAGGTGGGAGAATTGAGGAGGGATAGCATTAGGAGAAATACCTAACGTAGATGATGGGGTGATGAATGCAGCAAACCACCATGGCACATATATATCTATGTAACAAACCTGCACTTTCTGCACATGTACCCTAGAACTTAAAGTATAATAAACAAATAAATAAATACAAGAAAAAGGTGCCCTTTCCCCAGTGTATGTTCTTGTCAGCTTTGTTGAAGATCAATTGGCTACAAAAATGTGGATTTATTTCTGGATTCTCTATTCTGTTTCTCTGGTAGGATTTTGAAGAGGGATTTCAATAAATGTATAGATCTATTTGGAAAATAATTGACTCTTTTTGTTATTATGTTTTCTCTCTAGCTATCCCTTAATATTTTTTAGCCTGTAATTTTACTTCTATGGGCTTTGTTTACTTTTTGTTAAATTATTCCTAGACATTTTACAATTTTTGTTGCTATAAAAAATAGTTTTTTTTGTTTTTTTGAGAGGGTCTCACTCTGTCACCCAGGCTAGAGTACAGTGGCATGATAAAGGCTCACTGCAACTTCAACCTCCTAGACTCAAGCGATCCTCCTGCCTCAGTACACCCCTCACATCCCACTGAGTAGCTGGGCCTACACCTGTGGACCACCACACCTGGCTAATTTTTTGTAGAGATGGGATTTCACCATGTTGCCCAGGTTGGTCTCAAACTCCTGAGCTCAAGCAATCCACCCACCTCAGTCTCCCAACATGCTGGGATTACAGGTGTGAGCCACTGTGCGTGGCCTCCAAAGAGTCTCTTTGTTCAATTAAATATTATAATTGAAGAGATTAAGAGTAATGTTGAATTAACTACCACAATTGGGAGTATTCTTTTCTTTTCTTTCACGCTTGGGGCTGCTTCACACGTTTGATTGTGATATGTATAGCTTGTTGTGGACATCCTGCAGCCCTCCTCGCCAACATGCTCCTCTTGCAACCTTCCCCACCTCAGTCAATGACACCTCTAAACTACTAGTTCTTCTGGATGAAAATCATGAGCATCATTCTTGACACTAGACTCTCTCTCAAATTTTATTAACCAAATGAAAATCCTGTTGACTCAGCTTTCCAAAGACCTGCAGAATTATTTCACTAGCTCCATCGCTTCTACCACTTCCATGTTGATTCAGTTCGTGATCACCTCTTGGTGGATTATTGCATTAGCCTCCTAACTGGTCTCCTTAATTCTGCCTTGGTCTTCTATCCTCAACACAAGAACCAGAAAGATTCTTTAAGTTTGTAACTCAGATTATGTCTTTGCTCAAATTCCTCCATATTGAAGCTAATTCAGAGAAAAAGCCAGAATTCCGACAGTGTCATCTAAGATCCTATATGATCAGCCTTCCTCATTACTCTGACTCATGTTCTTTTACTCTGACTCACTCTCTCATCAATTTAAAGTTTCTGCCAAAATGCCAGCTTTTCTGTAAATTCTTCCCTCACCACTCCATTAACATTTTTACAATACCTACTTCTTCCTCTCCTATTTTCCTGTTTAGTTTTTCTCTACAGCTCCTATGAGCATCTGACTTATTGTACATTTTGTTTATTCGTATGTTGTCTATCTTCCCCCACTAAAATGTAAGCTCCATAAGGGCAGGGATTTCTTCTGTTTTGTTCATTACCACATCCTTATTGCCTAGAAGGGTGCTTGATGCATAGTAATGCATAGTATGTTATTTGTTCTCCTTAGTTCTCTGAATATGAGTTCAGATTTAATTGAATGTGTAGTTATCCTTGTGTTCTGGGAATGCATTATGTTTTTTATTCACTGCTGATTTTGAGTTAATACTGTTTTGTTTAGTATTTTTGCTCATAAGGGAGAATATACCTTTCTGTTTTGTATTATAATTGTTCAGTTTTTATATCAGGATACTTGTCTTATCAAATGAATTCAGGAGATTTCTACCTTTTATTGTTTATGCCTTGGAAGAGTTTATATAACAGAGTCTCTTCATTAGATATTTTGTAAAATTTGTGCATTAAAAATCGCTCAGGCTTGGTACTAAATCTTCACTTCTGTGGAGATTGATTTATTCAAGTTTCCTAAATTTTCTTTTATTTAATTTTGATAATTTATATCTTCCTAGAAAAATCATCTTTTAAATTTATGTTTTTAAATTTGTATATGTATAGTGAATGTCTTTTTATTTCTAATGGTGTTTGAGTCTTTTTTACTTTTGGCTTACAAAAATTGATCTCCTACTTTTGCCTTTTGAAGAAAGCTTTGGTTTTTATTTTATGTATTCTTTTCCTTTCTCTTTATTATTTTTTTCTCTTAGCTTAATTTATCCATACTTTGGGCAAATTTGTTTAAAGCATTGTCAACACTTTGAATGCTTAGGATTTTATGTTTATTTTTTGTCTTTCTTTTTTAATGAGTATATTTAGTGTATAAAAAGCACTTGAACTGCAGCCTAAAGATTTTAATACATCGTTCTCTGTCATACATTTATAAATAATCTGTAGTTTCCATTTTGATTTCTTTTTTTATCTAACAATTATTTGGAAGAGTTTTCAAATTTCCAAGTAGCATAGATATGATTTTATTCATTGTTTTGACATTATTGTTATTTTCATTTTACTATGCAGAGACTCTGGACTCAGTATACGTTGTTGTTTATAAAATTTAATAAGACTTTGTCTTTTGGCTTGATAAGTTTTTTCCAGTAGCTATGTCATGGGTGTTTGAAAAATATTTTCTTCCTTTGTTGTGCGTAAAACTTTATAGGTATCTATTAGAATCAGCATGATAGTTTGTATTCAGGACTTCTGAATGATTTGCTAATTTTAGAGACAGTGTTTTAAAATCGCCCTGTATATTGCATTTTGCAATTCCTGTAATTTATGTTTCTTATTTTTCAGATCTATACTGTTAACTGCATGCTGTTAACATTTTACCCTTACATTTTCTCTGTCGATTACTATTATTAAAAGCCAAAGTAATATTTTGCCGATTTATTTTTATTGTTTTGAATTCTATTTTGAATGAATTTTATTTACTAATTTTTTCCTATGTATCTTTTTTCTCTTATTTTATTCTTTCTTTATTTCCTCAGAGATCCTTGCTCCAATCTTTTTTTTTTTTTTTTTTTTTAAGAAATAGAATCTCACTATTTTGTCCAGGTTGGTCTCAAACTCCTGGGCTAAAGCTGTCCTCCTACTTTGTCCTCCCAGATTACAGGCAGGAGCCATCACACTTGGCCCCAATGTATTTTGACCTGTAGGGATTGAATGAATTTTGTGTTGTCAAATCTGTTTTGTTATTGTTAGCACTTTATTGGCACATGTTTACAATCTTTATATTTTAAACCTTTCTCTGTTACTTGGCTTAAGTGTGTCTCTTCTAAATAATATTAGCTGAATTGTAACTATAAATGTCTCTCTTTTTTTTTTAAGGCCCCTTGCTCTGTGACTCATGCTAGATAGAGTACAGTAATGTAATCTTGGCTTTCTGCAACCTCCACCTCCTGGGTTCAAGCAATTCTGCCTCAGTCTCCTGAGTAGCTGGGATTACAGGCACCTGCCACCATGTCAGGCTAATTTTTGTATTTTTAGTAGAGATGGGATTTCACCATGTTGGTCAGGCTGGTCTTGAACTTCTGACCTTGTAATCCACCCAACTTGGCCTTCTAAAGTGCTGGGATTACAGGTGCCACCACACCCAGCCAAAAGTCTCTATTTTTAAGTGTAGAAAATTAACATATGAAGCGGATAAAAGGATAATATCCATAAACTATTAAGAACTTCCATGAATCAATAAAGGACCAACATCCCAATATACAATGCACAAAAGATATGAGCAAAGAATTCATAGAAAAAGAAAATCGAATGGCCAATAAACATGTGAAGTGAACCCTCCTTAATATTCAGGAAGTGCATCACCTTTTGCAAAAAAGAAGATTAATAATGTTGTCAATAATAAAATGAATACAGGGAGAAAGGATGTGAAATTCTCAAGTCCTCTGAGTATAAATCTATATCAATTTTTCATGCTATGACTTTTTTTGTGAGAGAGGAATGACTATCTTAGCACTTTTCAATCATCCTGAAGGAGTTAATTGGCCCAAAACTGGCCAGTCTAACCCAAACCATTTGACTTTGGTGAGGCTTATGGTTGGGCAGGGAGCAGGATGATATGACTGGCTGAGTATGTCTATGTGTACTCTGGAACCACCAATAATGTCCAGGGCTAGGGTCACTTAAGAGCATGTGACTCCCAGAGTAGCCATGGGGGCTAGGGTTAAGGGAGAAAGGAGCAAGGGGTTCGATCTCAGGAGAACATGGAGGGGTTGCTTGGCAGACAGTTTCACAGATGTCCACCAAATTTTACTTTATTATGTGCAAAATGGGAGAAATAATACATCACTGCAAGAACTAATTTCACTGTCTACTTTTCTCAAATAAACATACCCACTTGGAAAGCTTTCTTGATTTGAGAGGAAATAAAGCTAGATAAATGAGCCAATGTATGTCAGACATCTTGCAATCGCTTAGATGACTGAGTAAATGCAAAACCGGAGGTGTTGATTACTTCTAAAACCAGGGGTGAAAATAGGAGCACATGTAACAACTTTCAGAAGGGAATTGATCTGGTCGATAGAATAGAATTCTAAATTCTTAAAAAGAGAAGTTCATGGAAATGTCACCTCACAGCTGAGGCATTTCAGCACTATTGAAGTGAAGGGGAATTTCAGATTGTTCATTCATCTGGCTTCCTACTTAAAACTGTGGTGTATTTTGCAATTTGGCGGAGGCGGCCATACTTTCTTAATAAGTATTCCTGCAAAGCAAACCTTTACTCATGTGGAATAAAAGGCAAAGGAAAATCACAGAACCATGTAATTTAAAGCTAGAAGAAAGAGAGGAAAGAAGAGAGTTCTTTTTTAGTTTAACAACCTGAATTATGGAAGATATTTAAATACATGTAATTTTATAAATCTTAAGTACATGTTGTGAACTAAGATACAAATAGACCTCAGTAAGAAAAGTGAGGCAAGGAAGAATGACAATTTACCTGGGTTTCACATCACAAAATAAGATGCCATTGTGTAATGAGGGATGCCAGCGGCCTCAAGGATTTTAACTAGTCATGTATGCTGTCTTGGGAAATATGTGCTTTTGGCATTTAAATATATTGCACTGCAATTATTTGGTTTCATGTATGTCACCTATTAGCAAGCTGACTCTTTGAGGGAAGGTATGTGTCATTCATTTTTGTAACTGCCCTGACCAGAACTCTAATTAGTTTCCAAATTGTACTTGATGCTTAACAAAAGTTTGCTGAAAGACTAAATGAATAATTGGATAGAGAGGATTTATATAGACTGGTCAAAATCCATCATGCCTCTGTCCCCAGGTAGTCCAAACTCTTGATGGATGAAGTAATGAAATTAAGTACGAAAATCATCTGAAGTGTCTGCATTTAGCACAAAATCTGAGTTAGTAGGGTTCAGTTTGCTGAGGACTTCCTGTGTTTATTCATCACCATGGGATTGCATGAGGACAGAGTCGTACACACATTCCTAAATCCTTCATTCCTTTCCTCTGCAGCTTGAATCACCTCCTGCCCTGGTGTGCCTAGGAAAGTTCTGACTTATGCTGTTATCTCAGGGTACTATTAGTGTTCCATTTCAAAAGTGTCTCAGATTGGAAAATAAATTATATAGTTAGTTTATATATAGCACCTCTTACAAACCCATATTTGAGAACCTATATGCCCTTCTAAATACAGGAGATTCTTTTATGTTTGGAATGGAACTTTTCTCAACAGGACAAACCCTTTTGCTGTGGAGGTCTGCAGAAATACCTTAGAGCTGTCGGAGAGTCAAATTTTACAGCTTTGGGAGATGACATCCTTGTTTTCCTCAACATGCTAGTCATTTTGACTTCAGTGAGACTCCAAAGGGCCAAACCATCTTGATGCAGTTTTTATGAATCTGAACACTCTCTGTTAGTTGCTTTTTAAATTAAATTAAGTTTATTTTATTTTTAATTTTATATGTTTTTAATACTCCTTATTAGTTGCTTGATATTTTACCTATTGGAAAAGAAAGAACTATCAGCTTTCTCTGAAGCTTTGAACATGAAATTCTTTCACACTCTGGCAAAAATCTATTGCCAAGAGAACTGTCATAAAAGTGGCCTAGGCAGTGATGAGAGTTTGGAGCTTCCTGTGTAGCCGGTATGTGGTAAAGGTAGGTTGGAGACCTGTAATCATGACTGTTCTATCCCTGACCTCTTGTAACCATTTATCCCTCTTCCCTATCCTCACCCAGTCAGCCAAACTGACTCCATTCTGCCTGCTTGGTAGTAGTATGTTTTTGTTAACCCACGTCATAAATGTAGTTACCAAAACAGATATTTGCTCAACACACATTTGTCAAATACCTGTCATGTGCTAACACTAAAAAAATAGATTTTCAAAAGATCTCTGCATTCTGGGTTTTAATGTTCTAGAAAATGAGATTGCTACATATAGGTAGATCATAACATCCTGCAGTCTCTCCAAAGTGTTGTGTAAACATTGAGACAAGAGTGATTGATTAGTTAAGTTTGAGCTCTTCTATTAGATGATCACGTACAAATGCCCTGTAGGCAGTTAAGGGCTCAAGAAAGACGCTGAGTTAGAGCAGAAAACTTTAAGTCATTAACAAAGAGATAGTATTTGGAGTCTACCAGAATGGCACACAGTGTCACTTAGAGTTTAAAAATGCACCCTCCAGAGTTAGGCTATTTGAGGTAAAACACTGCTCTGGTAAAATACCAAAAAACACATTTTGCTTCTCTTTTGGAACTGTCTTCATTATGGTTATGTTAAATCATTTTTGTTGGAAGTATATAGACATCATGTCCTATGTCAATAAACATATACAAAACTTATAAAAAAAAAACCTTCCTTTTGTTATGCAAAGAAAATTGTTTGGTATCTATTAAGGATGAAGTGAATTTACTATATTGCATAGTACTAATGTTCCTTTAAGGAGATTTTATCAGTCTATCTATCTATCTATCTGTCTGAAACAATTGAAAATCATGGGGAGAAAAATACTGATAGTGAGAAATAATTTTTTCATGTAAATGAACATGCCAGGGAGCTAGCTCCAACATTTCTATTGTTTTACAGGTATTCCCTCTTAGTTCAAGGTGTGTGAGATAAGGCAATCTAGATTTTATCTTGGAAATGACTCAGGGAACCTAATCCTGATTGGAGACATCTGGGCAAAGAATGCTTATCTCCCTTACTCGTTTTTTTACCCTCAGGGCACAGAATAAGAACAATACAAAGTCTCATACCCAGTACCTCTCAAGCAAAACCTAAATTATTTGATAGTTCTTCAGTCCCATAATCACTACCAACTTCTCACTCCACTGCCAGGGATCATAAAATCCTCTGGCGGCAGATTAGAGACATTATTTGAGCAAAATGACACAGGAAGACAGTGGTGCAACTAGGAGTAGTATATGGGACATTCTCCAAGATCTTTCTTAAGTAATGTTTTTGTTTAGGATGTGAATGACTAAAGATATAGGAAAGACTTATTTAAGTAGCCTCGAAGGAGAAAACAACTGGAAGGAGATACATGTGTTTAAATGGCCTGCAGAACCCACATACAGAAAATACAATTATATCTATTTTTATTATTTCTTTTTAGAGAAAGGGTCTCACTCTGTCACCCAGGCTGGAGTGCAGTGGTACAATCATAGCTCACTGCAACCTCAAACTCCTAAGGTCAAGCAATCCTCCCACCTCAGCCTCCTGAGTAGTTGGGACCATGGATATGAGCCACCTCGCCTGGCTCAGCAAATACATTTTTAAATATTTATGCTATTAGAGGGAAGCAAAGACATGAAAAATTTAATAATAACGTTAAAAATAATAACAATAAAATGGTAACGACTGCAATGTTAATAACCGGCAGTTACATAATGATCGCTGGGCGCTAGGCACTCTTCTAACCACTTATTTAATCCTTACAGCAACAAATCTATGAGGTAGGGATCTTATCATCCCCATTTTATATGTAAATCAGAGGCAACAAACCCAAGAATGCTCTAGAAACAAATCTGGGATCCTAATTTGATTAAAATTTAATACTTCTACCTTGGGTCAGGATTTTCTTATAGAAACCTGAGAAATAATAATGGTAATTATCAGTGAATGTGATACTAAAAATATTTCAAAAACTTGATTTTGAAGGCAAATTAATTTAACATATTCATTGAAATCTTTTTCCTCCCGTTAAATTAGGTTGTATTTGGCTTAAGAATGGCACAAAGAAACACGTTCTAGCTTCGTTGTGAAGCCTTTTTTGGTCACTGAGTCCTGATTTCAATTAATCACAGGCTCTTTCTCACCTGTACCAAACTAGGACTTACTTGGGCAGGAGAAAGGAGGATTCTTAGATAATCTGCTTGGGAACTTGCTATCATTCAAAATAATGTTTTTGTAGGAATTGAACAAATGATCCACTTTCAGAAGTCTGGAGAATTTGGAGCTTGGTAGTATATTTAAAATTGAGTACTGGAGGCTGTTAAGCACGTTTTTGCTTCCTTTTATAGTTTCGTTAGAGGAAAGAAAACCCATGTAATACATTACATTTAAAAGAGAAATGAACAATGCTGTGCTCCCACACAGGAATTTTTCCACGCAGTATTGACATCGGGTCAAGTGAGCCTGATGAGTCAAGCCCCAAGTTGGATGGGCAAGAGGTAGCTGCCCCAGGACACAAATACGCTGGATGCTTTGTGCAGAAACAGGAACGTCGGAGTGACAGAGCTCATGCTTGCTATCCAGCACAGTTTCTGAGGGCCAGGAACTCAGAAGTGTCTGAGCTGGTAATTGCATCTCAGAGTTTCTCATGAGGTTGCAGTCAGGATCACGATGTTGGCTGGGGCTACAGTCATCTCGAGGTTTGGCTGGGCTGGCAGACCCCCTTCCCAGCTCATTTGCATGGCTACTGGAAGGAGGCTTTGACTCTTCAGCCTGTGAGTCTCTCCAGGGTATTGGTCACACAGTGGCATCTGGTTTCCCCTAGAGTGAGTTACCCTAGAGGGAAAGAGAAAGAGGAAAATGGAAGCTGTGGCTTTTAATTTAGTTTCAGAAGTGACATACCATCCATCACTTCTTCTCTATTGTATTGGTTACACAACTCAGCCTTAGTACAGAGTGGAAAGAGACTACAGAAGATTGTGGATTCTAAGGGGGGAAGTCACTGTGGGTGATCTTAGAGGTTGGCCATAATGACACTTCAATACATGTAGTAAGAAGTATTGCAAAAGTAATAAAGTACTGTGATAAAGATGGCAGAGGGGTGTGACCTAATCTGGGTAGCCTTTCTAAGAAACTGGCTCCTAAACTGGATCTAGGAGCAGAGAAGGAACAGCCATTGGAAGATCCAGGGAAGAGTATTCTGGCAGCTTCAGGCAATAGCACATGCAGAGACTTTGAGGTGAAAGAGGTTGGTGTTTTCCAGGTATTGTTGGGAGGATGGCGTGGATGAGTAATGGTGAGGCAGAGAGAGTGGCTTGAGATGCCACTGGAGGATGAGGCAGAGGCCAGATCATATAGGCCATGTATCTGTGGTAATAGTTTGCACTTTAAAAAAAAATAAATAAATAAACCTGGCCAGGTGCGGTGGCTTACACTTGTAATCCCAGTACTTTGGGAGGCTGAGGTGAGTGGATCTTGAGATCAGGAGTTCAAGAACAGCCTGGCCAACATGGTGAAACCCTGTCTCTAATAAAAATACAAAAATTAGCCGGCCGTGGTGGCGGGCACCTGTAGTCCCAGCTACTTGGGAGGCTGAGGCAGAAAATTACTTGAACCCAGGAGGCAGAGATTGCAGTGAGCCAAGATCATGCCAGTGCACTCCAGCCTGGGTGACAGAGTGAGACTCTGACTCAAAACAAACAACAACAAAAAACAAGCCATTCAAAGGTTTTATGTGGGGTGTAGGTATGACCTGCATCATAAAAATATATCTTTCTGCCTCCTTTTGGAGCCTAGATAGAAGGAGAGCAGGATGCAGGTTATTGTAATTGTCTATCATCCAGGTGAAAGATGAGGGTTCCAAGTGCAAGTTGATAAAGAGCGGTGGACAGATTAGAGCTGTATTTTGGAAGAGGGGCTTTCAGGATATGTTGATGAGCTGAAATCACTCGTGTCTGTGTGTGTATGTGTGTGTGTGTGTGTGTGTACATGTGGTAAGGGCAGGATCAAGAATGATTCCCAAGTTTCTGCTGGTGCTATTTACTCAAATGAAGAACAATGAGTTGAAGGGGTTTGGTTGGGGATGGGGGTTTAGTGGACTGGGGAGCAGGGAGATTCAAGAGCACATTTTTGGTCATGGTACCTTTGAAATATCTATGAAATAGAACTTATGAGAAGGTAGTAGTACATATGAGACTGGGGATTTGAAGGCAGATCTCTGAATTTGGGAGTTATTAACACAGACATTTTTTAAAGTCATGTGATGATCGAGATCCTCTAAAGAGGATGCAGATGGAGAAACAAAGGGCCTTGGTAATCCTGACTTTATTCTTGGGATAGATAGGTGACTTTAGCCATTAGCATGGTTACTCCATCTTTCCCGTGAGCTCCAAGATCGCGTATCAAAGTGCAAAAGAAAGAACAAAAGAGGAAGGGAAGGGAAGGGGAGGGGAGGGGAAGGGAGGGGAGGGGAGGGGAAAAGTCAGGACTGCCAGAGGAGGAGCCAGCAAAGACAGGCAGAAGGACTGGCTATGAAGGATACAGAAAACAAGATGAGGACAGCCCCAGCATGGAAGAGAGAAGGAGAGAGAGGTCAACTGTGCCAAAAGCTTTTGAGACACAGTTGTTCTTTGGGTTTGTTTTCAAGGAGATCTTGGGGGTGACATTCAAAAGAGAGGTTTTGGGAAGTGATAAGCAAAATCCTAGCAGATGAAAGAATGAATGGGAAATGGGGAAGAGGAGACAGAGTGCTGCAAAAAGAAACAGAAATGGCAGGTGAAGGTGAGAGTGGGAACCGGGAGGGTGTGTGTGTGTGTGTGTGTGTGTGTGTGTGTGGTTTCAGGATGCTTTTATATTGTTGGAAATAGCAAAAAGAGACTGATGCTGCATGAAAGAGAACGAGAGCAAGAGGGAGCAAGAGGGAGTGCAGTGGAGAATAACATCTAGATAATACACAGCAGGGAAGGTAAACATTGGGAAAATTAGTTTAACCTTTTTAATTCTATTGTCTTTTTCACCACCCCCACCACCTCCTCTTCCAATAAAGAAAGATTAAAAAGCTGATTTTTTGCCACGTTTATTTAGAATGTGGCGATACTTCCTTTCCGTTCATATTATTATTTTTTGTCCAGCAGGCTGAGTTACTGATTCTCAATCTTCCCCATGCCTGGGTGGAGAATCTTGAAAAATGGCCCCAGCTGGGTGTGAATAATACCTTTGGCACAATGTAAGGTTTCATGATACTCCATGTGGAAGAGTGAGGCACCATCTAAATAGAAAACAAATAGGATATTATTGGTTTAATGCCAGCCCAATTAAAAGAAGAGTGAAAGAACCTGTTTGAATGTACCGAAGGTCCCAAGTGTTCCTGGCATGTTGGGAACATCCCAGGGTCCTTTCTGCTCTGTGTGGTGTTATGCCAATTAAGTTACCAGGAAAATAGTTAGCTGGTATAGTTTGTTCGACATACAAGTTTTATCTCCCCTCTCCTTTCCTCCGCTCCCCTCCCTTTCCCTCCCTTTCCCTCTCCCCTCCCCTTCCCTCCTTTCACCTCCCTTTCCTTCTCTTCCCTTCCCTTTCTTCTCCTCTTCTCTCCTCTCCTTTCTTCTCCTTTTCTCTCCTTTCGTTTTTCCTCTTTTTATTTTTTTCTTTTTTTTTTGATACATGTTCCTGGCACTTATAAGGAGAATGGGATGACAGTGCTGATGACTGAAGTCACCTATCCCCAGAATAAGCACAGAATCGGCAAGAGATTATGCAAATTAACATGAATTGTGCATCCCCAAACACCTTGCATTTAATAGAGAAGGAGGACAGCTGTGCTGAGCCTTGATCTTTCTTTTGGATTGTTCTGACTTTTCTCTGGTCAGCAAGAAGGGTACTGTCTTCCACTGAAGGCCAGGCATTATGCCAGGTGTGCATTATCTCATTTAATGCTCCCCAAAGTTTTGAAAGGTAAGTATTTTTATGCTTGTGTAACTGTTGAAAAGAATTGTTAGCAAGATATGTTAAGCCACTCGGCTGAGACTGGATTATATTTGTGTATGTTTACATACCTGATCTCTTTCCATGAAGGACGGACAGTGGTGCAAAAGAGGTGGAAGAAACATTGAAGGGCAGGAAGGTCTTTGGTGATCTGGACAGTCATCCACTCAGGGCCCAACCCTAGGGCCTCTCAGTGTGTTTGCATCACGTGGATCCTCTCTTGCCTCACACATCCTGCCTTTCCACTCCTACCACAATAGGCTAGTGTCAGGGAAAATTGCTTAACCTCAGGCAAAAGAGTGATTTAAGCAAAGTTTTCATTTCCATGCCTCTGGCTTCTAATGTCTTCCTCTGGTCCTTATGCTCTGCTCCATTGCAGGTGCCTCTGGGGCCTTTGCCTCTTGTTTAATCCTGTTCTGGAGACAGAAGCAGATAAACTCATTCTCAATGAGGTGCAAATTGCGCATCAGTCTTGGTAGATGGCCTCTCCTAGGGGTACTTTCTTTTTTTAAGAGGGGAAGAAAAGACTTACACAAAAGGAATGAAAAGCTCTCAGGGAAGGACTTCTGTAATCAGTGAGCTGTTGGGCAATTGGCATACATTTCACCTGGGAAACTTTCTCTGGGCTCTGGAGAGCATTTTATGCCCCCAGGGTAGCTGAGGCAGTCACCGTGGGAACAGGGACCAGGCCAGCTGGGGAGTGCCAGGGCACACCCATTGAAGACTCTCCCCTTCATTCTCTGGCTCCCAGTCTGACATTTTCAGCCTTATAAATATATCCTTAGATTTGGATGAGGGAGAGAGATTTGTTTTACATGTGTGTCATTAATGACACAGAAGAAAATGACAAAATTCTCTAAACTGTAATTTAAGGGAATGGAACCATTGAAGGTAGGGTAAGACAAAATGACCTATATGTTTTCTAGTTCCTGGCATTTTTGGAAATATATTTGAGACTGTGCACCTTTATATAAGGGGGCTTGGAACATGATTGTCATAGTTGATTTTTAAAATTCAGTGTTTTTATTAGATTTCAAAAAATTCACTAATACTGCTCATTGAAGTAAGTCATAGAATAGAGTGGCACATAAGGGAAAAGTATCTATGCTCTCCTCCTTTTCTAATTTTAGAAACTGTCTTCAGAGACAGTTTGGTGTGTACCCTTTCACAGTTTTCCCTATGTTTTTACAAACTTATCTATAAAATATAAAATGTATATTTTTATAAACATATACATATACATGCATCCCGTAGGGTTTATTTTCTAATTTCTATAAATAAAAATGGTATCTTGATAAAGAAATTACCTACAATTTGCTTCTTTTCACTGACAGTTGGTTCCAGAGATCCTTCCAAGTCAACACAAACAGATTTAGCTCAGTTTTTTAAAAAATACAACATTCCATAACATGGCAGTGTCATAATTTATTTGACACTATTTCTCTATTGATGCACATTTAATTCTTTTCAGTCCCTTCTGGGAAGGCATTATAAGCTCTTAAGTATAAAGAGTATTCACAAATTGATCAGAAAATGAAAATCCAGTAGTAAATTGGCAAAATTTATAAACAGATAATTCACAGGATCAAAACTGAAAATGTCCAAACATAAATGAACAGATGTTCAACTCTCTAGAGTTGTAGATATACAAATGGGAACAGTTTGTCACTTTTAAAAGTTCAGTATATTATCAAAAATGAAAAGGTTGGCCAACACCCATTGTGGTAGAAATAAAGCAGATACTCTCAGGTCTTGCTGGTGGGAATGAATTCCACCTAGCAGCATCTTTCCAAATCAGGCCTGCCTTTCCCCTGACACTGCAGTCTCATATTTAGAATTCTAGCTGACTCAATAGAAGCACCAGTAAGAATGATTCTTTTCAAAGAATATATGTTCAAACATGTTTACTGCCAGTTTGACCTTCAGATCCAGAAATTTTATTTCACTCTGGTGCTCACGAGAGAGAAGTCCACACATTGATTGTATCAGAAGTCTTAGTGCAGTGCCAGGTTCACAGGAAATGCTCAGTAAATGTTTGCATTATTGTTATTGGACAAACTAAAGATGAGAAGGGCTAAACAACAACAAGAACAACCACAAGGACAACAAATAAGGGAAAAATTAACAACATTAACAAGAGAAAAGAAGTAAAGAACAACAACAAAGCAACAAAAAGGGAAAAACAAACGGAAGAGTTAGCCAACTGTGAAAAGACTCCAGCTGATGTTTGTGGAGTACTCTGAGGATGAATTCCACACAGATGTCCCACTCTCCCAAGCCATGTCAGCTCTGCAAGAGTGGGGGAGTCATGTGTGTGCTCTGGGTACTACGCAGCCTGCTGAAGTTGTGTAGTGATTGTTAAACCAAAAGAACCCCCCCAAAAGATGGCTTTGCTTATTTTCTCAAATTTTATACACCTCCACTCAACTCTGATTTTTTCCATAGAAAGAAATGCACAATGCACCCTTTTAATCTTTTCCTACGTATTTTGAACTACTTACCTTCTTTTCAAATTGAAATTTCAAAGCCCTAATATTTCAATATCCTCCTTTAAGATTCTGAACAAGTTATATAGACTCTGCATGTCATCAGCAAATGTGGACTGTGAACCTACTATGTCTCGAGAGTCATGGAAAGGGCTGAAATAGTGCACATAATAGGTGTCAGTTTTAGAGGGTTTAGCAGCCTGATTTGAGGCACAGGGTGATGGGGAAGGAAGGTGTGCAGAAAAGGGAGTTGAAATTCTTCCGAATGGATTCTGATAAGTACTAAAGGAAAGGAATGAGGTTTCTGAAGAGGAGATGACATTGAGTCTTGAAGAATGAGTGGACTTTTATTTCAGAGGAGATGGCATTTCATATAGAGGGTGAAAACGGGTGCAAGCTCAAGGTTAGAGGACAGGCCTGGGGAAGACTCATGATTTTGGAGTGACTGGTATAGTGCATGAAGAGAGACAGGACTGGATGTTACTTTGCATCCAGATCACAAAAGCCTGTGTTGAGTATGGGCTCTAACAAGAAGAGAAAGCCAGCGGGTGTTATATGTAGGAGAAAGGATCAGAGTTTTCACTTTCGTGAAACAAATTCTGGAGAATTTATTGAGGCTGAGTAGAGAGCAGGTGGCAGGGAAACCACCGAGGACCCTGCTGTGATTATATGGAGGGATATCATGATGTAATTTATGGTTAAGATTACAGCCGGAGCCACACTGCTTGGTTCGAACTCCAACTCCATTGTTTCTTAGCTATGTGAACTTGGGAAGGTTACTTATTTCCCCATCTATAAATTGGGGATAATAAATATCATGGGATTGTTAGGAGAATTATATCAGTTAATATTTGTAAAGTGCTTAAAATAGTGCCTGGAGCACAGCACATGTGTTATAGATAATTGTTAAGTGAAATAAATGAATGTTAGTAATAGATATGATGGTCAAGACTAAGTAATTGGCAGTAGGAATAGAAAGGAAGCCCTGGCTGGAATTGAGAAATGTTTATTTCTGAGGTACAATTTCAGTGGTTTTGGTGACCAGTAGGATGGGGCAGATGAGGAAACAGGAGAGTTGAATATGAGGCTACACAGCATAGCAAGGCTCTGAAGTAACACAGCTTTGAGCCGCATGACCAGGACATCTAACGTCCTAACCTTCATTTTTCCTCTCTGTGAAATAAGGCTGCTAATGAATGCACTGTAAACCTCCAGTGGTTCTTCTAATACTTAAATCAGAAAATGCGTATAAAATGCTTAGCACAGTGTCCAACTACTTTTTTTTTTCTTTTTTTTGAAACAGACTCTTGCTCTGTCACCCAGACCTGGAGTGCAATGGCACCATCGTGGCTCACGGCAGTCTCCACTTCCCAGGCTCAAGCGATTCTCCTGCCCAGCCTCCTTGGTAGCTGGGACTACAGATGCCTGCCACCATGCCAGGCTAATTTTTGTATTTTTAGTAGAGAAGGGGTCTCACCAAGTTGACCAGGCTCTGACAACTATTAAGTTGTTAATAAATGTTACTTAAATTATTATGACTCCAAGTTTACAGCGAGGATGAGAGGCAGAGTATGTCATTCACCAAGATGGTGTATATGGTGTTGAAGGGATGGAGAAAGACAGCAAGCTCCATTCTGAACTATGTTTGAGAGGCCTGCAGGACATCATGTTAAAGATCTAGTTGAGAAATGGCTCTGGAGCTTCTGTGAGAGGTTTCAAGATAGTCATTGCTTAGGCCATGGGACCGGAGATGATCATCTGTAGAGAGTCTTCATGGCAGAGGGAAAAAAGGACACTAAGACAGACTTCTGTGGGCCCCAACATTCAAGGGTCAGCATGCTTGAGGAGGAACCAGGGAAACCAAGAAAATAACTATGTTTCTAAAACACATAGAGCAGTAGATGTGTCCCACAATGCTGTGAAAGTTGAATGTCCATCCACAAGGATGATCTCACATCTTAAATCTTCTTTATAGCGCTTTCACATGCATTATCTATTTTAACACTCCCAGTAACCCTCTAAAGCTTTATTTAGTTATGTGAACTGAGGCTCGGATTTTCAAATGGCAGAGCTAAGATTTGAAACCAGGCCTTTCTGCTCCCAATCCAGTCCTTTTTCCACTGTCTCAAACTTTCACCAAAATAATAAAATAATAATAGTAATTAATAATACCTTTTTGAAAAAGCCAAGTGAAATGCAGAGTTACTCTGTTCCTATAGTTCTTGGGACTATACGAGCTATTGATATTTTTTGATCCTCTACTTTTCAGTCACTTTTCAATCATACCCCAATGTTTGTTAATCTCTTTAGCACCTGCTTTTTGGTCTGGGTCCCGATGACTGGGAAGAGCAGCCCTGAGGACCCAGAGAGCTGAGGAACAGGTCTCTCCTACCTCAGGGCAGGTGGATAGAGAAGAATGGAACACAGAGCTTCTTGCAGATATCTTGAAGGTGATTGGGAATTTTTGCCCACATCTTGCCCCTGGTGAGGGGCAAATACTGCTTTCCTCAGCATTTCTGCCCTTTTCTCATTTACTAGATGAGAGAACATGGGCTTTAAAGTTGATCTAGTCTGCTTCCAGATTCTGGTTCTGCCACTTGCCAGCCATGTGACCTTGGGCTTGTCACTTAACTCTTAAAAGACTCAATCTCCTTTTTCAGGAAATGGGCTAGTAATATCTTCCTAAGGGATCTGTTGTGTTTGACAGATGATGGATGCCAGACACACTGACCTTCTTTCCATCTCTCCCATTCACCTGCACCCTCTCACCATGAGGCCTTTGCACGTGCTGCTCCCTCTGTCTGGAAACCCTTTCCCCTCCTACTCACCTTTTAGAACTGAGTTTATACATTCCTACTCCAGAAAACCCTTCTCTGACTTGTACATAGGCTGACCTTTGTACACATCTTCCTCATTGCAACTTATCATAGGTGCAATTTTCCATTGATTTGTATGGTTTCTGGTTCAAGTCTGGGAAGATTGGAACCTTGTCTGTTTTTGTTATCTGTGAATTCTTAGTGCTGGCACATATCCTGTCACATAATAGATTCTAAATATTTGTTGACTAAATGAGTGAACGAGATAATGTATACAATGTATTTGAAAATTGCTAGTGTTTAGTTGATTTCAGTTGGTTTCACAGGCCTCAGAAGTATAGCAGAGATCGCTCCGTGTGAAGTGCTGAGTCACTCTGGAGGCTAATATTGTGTCATGACACTAATACAGTATTTAGAGTTGCACTGAAACTGAATTTGAATCCCAGCTTTGCTTACAAACTGAACAAATTATTGTCACCTCTCTGACCTTGTGTTTCCTCATATGCAGCATGGGACAAAAATTGCTTCCAGAGCTGTTGTTGATATTCATTCAAATATTTATGGAGTACCTTCCGCATGTCAGGCACTGTTGTAACCACTGAAATACAGCAGTGAACAACATCAATCAAAGTAGCTGCCCATATTTTGGTAGGAAAGACAGAAAATGAACAAAACAAGTAAGTAAAATATCTTTATGTTAGATGGTAATAAGAGTGTAAGCAGAAAAATGCAGCAGAAATGAGGATAGGAAGTATGCAATTAATATTTACATGAAGAAAATGATATTGACAGGAAGAAATGAAGAATGTGAGAGAACGTTTTAAGCAGATGGAAGATAAGAACCAAGGCCCTGAAGCAGGAGTATGCATGGCATGGTTGAGAAATAGAGTAGATTAGTCTAGCTGGCTGGAGAGGAGGGGCAGGGATGGAGGGTAGTAATCAATGTGGTCTGGTGACAGGGGTCAGACCATGTACGGTTTTATGGGTCACTGTAAGGACCTTTACTCTGAGTTGAGGAGAGTTTTAGATAGATAAGTGACATGCATTTCAACAGGATGACTGTGGTTGCTGTGTTCAGAATAGAATGTAGAACCAAGAGAACCAGGGAGACCAGTTAGATAAGAAAGGCTGGTGCTTGAGCCAGGGTGGCAGTCATGAAAGTGGTGAGGAGTGGTTGGGTTCTTTATGCATTTTCAAGGTAAAACTGATTTGCTACTGGCATGGATGTGACATATTAAAGAGGACTCAGAGGTGAATGAACAACAGGAAGAATGGAGTCGCCATTTACTGAGAAGGGAAGTTTAGGGAGAAGTCAGTTTGTCACATGGAGTGGAAATCAGAACTTTGTTTTTGGACCTCCTGAATTTTAGATGCCAAATAAAGATAGACAATGGCAGTTAGGTAAATAAATCTGCACTTTAGGAGAGGAATCTGTAATAAAGATACAAGTTTGGGAATTGTCTGCAAAGAGATGATATTTAAAGCTGTGAGACTGGATGGGGTAACATCTAGTCTAATTTGGTAAATGTAGATTTAGAAACACAGAATAGACCCAAAAACTGACATTTAGAGGTTGGGATGGTAGGGGATGCCAGTAAAGAAGTCTGGCAGCCAGGAAGGTAGGAGGAAAACCAGGTGGGCATGTTATCCTGGAAGTCAAATGAAGAAAGTGTTCAGAGGGGAGGGAGTGACCCATTAAAGTCAAATGCTATTGAGAAGTTAAGTAGGATGAGATCTGAGAATTGACCAATGTGGAGGTAAATGGTTTTATTATTATATGCATTTGTGTGTGTAGTGGAGGAAGAAAAAACAATTAAGCCACAATGACTTTCTAGAAAGGCTGCCTGTTCATTGCAGCACTGTTTACAATAGCAAAGACCTGGAATCAACCCAAATGCCCATCGATGATAGACTGGATTGGGAAAATGTGGCACATATACACCATGGAATATTATGCAGCAATCAGAAATGATGAGTTCGTGTCGTTTATAGGGACATGGATGAATCTGGAGAACATCATTCTCAGCAAACTGACACAAGAACAGAAAAAGAAACACCGCATATTCTCACTCATAGGCGGGTGATGAAAAATGAGAACACATGGACACAGAGAGGGGAGTACTAAACACTGGGGTCTATAGGGGGAAAAGGGGAGGGCCAGTGGGAGGGGAAGGTGGGGAGGGATTACCAGGGGAGAAATACCAAATGTGGGTGAAGGGGAGAAAGCAAACAAAACACATGCCCTGTGTGTACCTAGGCAACTGTATTGCATGCTCTGCACATGTACCCCAAAACCTAAAATGCAATTAAAAAAAAAAAAATCTGTCGGAAAAAATAAAAAAAAAAAAAAAAAAGAAAGGCTGCCTCTCATTGACGGAAAGTTCCTTTGGGTCAGCTGAGTCTCAGTTAACATATCCACGTGTGTGCCTGGAGTCTTAGGCAGTAGGATTGGGGATAAGCTGGACCCTTTCTATAATGGAGTGAAAAGTATATGGTTTGGGGTGCACTGGAGTTACCTGGAAGGAAAGGAATGAGAAGGAAGATAAGAGGAGAGAATGTGAGAAAGTTATTGAGATGACCTGAAGCTGGAGCTGTAAAAAGGAACCCCAAAAATGTCTGATGGTCAGAGCCATAAAGCCTTGAAGAATAGGAAGGATAATGTATAAATTAGGTGAACTGCTAGGATGAAACCATCTCTCCTCTGGCTAAATCTTTGATCAAGTGTATCACACACATGAACAGCATTTGAGAGAGAAAGGGAGAGAGTGAGAACAAGCATGTGTGTGTATAGATACGATGTGTGTGGTAGAAACTGAAGAGGTTGAACTTCATGCTTGAGTTGACATGAACTGGGCCAGATGGGGGATGTATGAGATGGAAAGATGACCCACAAACTGAATATGCAGCAGGGGATGGAAATCTGAACTACAGATGACCACGGGAGGGTTAGCTTCCCTAGACATTTACAGAGAAGGATTTGGACTTCCCCTTGTATGGCATGAGTGGCTTAAGGTGACAACATCCAGAGACATCTGCATTAGAACTTACAAGGCACCAGGCATTCAATAGCATTTCAGCAAACGCTACTTTCATTTCTCCATCCCAGATCTTTTCTAACTGAAAGTAAGCAGGCTCTTGAAACATTTTATTAATTAACCACTATGATTAATTATTCAATATGTACTAGTTGCAGTAGACAAGTAGTAAAGACTTTGTTTTCCAGATGTTTGCAGTTGAGATGAGGAGCTAATGCAAAGCAGGATGAACTCAAGGGCTAAGTGTCGTGGTTCAGACTATTAGAGCCATGGATTTGCTTGGTTACTTGATGCCCTGCAAGTTTTTGGCCTTCCAATACTTAACCACTCTTTCACAGGGCAACGAATTGGTCAATTTAGGTAATACTATAACAAACAGTGCCCAGATTTCAGTGACTTAGTCTGACAAAGGTACACTTCTTGTGTATGTCCCAGTCCAATGTGGATCAGCTGGGGTTGAAGTGGGTTGGGTGTTTTGCTCCACATTGTCATTCAGGGATCCAGGATCTTTTTGTTTTTAGTGGCCCCTTAGGCCTCAGAGTACTTTGCTGGGTATTCTGCATCTGATTGGCCAACAAATGAAAAAAGGGAAGGACTGTCTGACCCCAGTTGCCTCCATCTAGTAGGGGCACACTACTTGGACTCATATACCTGTGGTGAAGAAGATTGGCCATGTGGCATCACCTTGATGCAAGGGAGATGGAAAATGTGGTTTAGTTGAGTACCCATGAAGGGGAACTGGGTCTAGTGAACATCTACATTTTCAATAATCCCTGCCATGGAGGAAAATAGCATAATAACATAGAAAACTTTTTAATTTAATTTTATTTTTTTGAGACAGAGTCTTGTTCTGTCGCCAGGTGCCAGGCTGGAGTACAGTGGTGCAATCTCGGCTCACTGCAATCTCCACCTCCTGGAATCAAGTAGTTCTCCTGCCTTAGCCTCCCCAGTAGCTGGGTCTACATGCGCACGCCACAATGCTCAGTTAATTTTTGTATTTTTTTTAGTAGAGATGGGGTTTCACCATGTTGGCCAGGATGGTCTCGATATCTTGACCTCGTGATCCACCCGCCTCGGCCTCCCAAAGTGCTGGGATTACAGGCTTGAACCACTGCGCCCGGCTAGAAAACTTTTTAAACAAAATGTCAAAATCTGGGTGAAGACTTTTTTTCTTAAATACTTTTTACTTCATAAGAGACAAATTAAGAATACAAATTAAATGGTAAGGGCTTTAAATATACTTGATAACTAGTACCTGATATTAGAGGATCCCAACAAACCTCTTTTACTGACATTCTAGTATTTATTTATAGACATAATTACATGCATGTTTAGGTGGTAAAAACGGCTTCTTGCAAATAGGCTTCTGGACCAAGCTGAGTTCTCAACTCCTTTTATCATTAGGCTAACATTGGTGAAGCCGTATTTTCTCAAGCTAAATTTGGGGGCTTGGAGAACATTTTTGATGTAAACTTTCTGAAGGAAAATGGAACCAATGATTAGAAAAATATGGAGTGAGGGTAAGGACATGTATTTTTTCTGCTTTTTAGGAGATAGAGCAGTTATTTATTTCAATTTAAAGGATACATTTCAAGAACAATCCCAGCATGTGAGTTACTGTGGCTATAAAAATGAATAATTCTTATTTCTGATCCTGCCAAGAGAATACAGACATAAATTACATATCCTGTGGTTTGGTTCTAGATCACAATAAAGTAAATGTTTTAATACAGTGAGTCACATGAATATTTTTGTTTCTTTTTAAATTATTTTATTATTTTATCTTATTTGGAAACAAGTTCTCATTCTGTTGCCCAGGTTGGAATAGAGTGGCACAATCAGAGCTCATTGCAGCCTCAAACTCCTGGGCTCAAGAGATCCTCCTGCCTCAGCCTCCCATGTATCTGGAACTATAGGTGAATACCAGCACACCTGGATAATTAAAAAAAATTGGGGGTGGGGTTGAGATACGGTCTTGCTATGCTGTCTAGGCGGGTCTCAAACTACTGACCTCAAGTGATCCTCCTACCTTGGCCTCCCAAAGTGCTGAGATTACAGGTATGAGTCATCACACCCAGCTGAATTTTTGGATTTCTTGGTGCATATAAAATTATGTTTACACTGTACTATAGTCGATTAAGTTTACAATAGCATTATACCTGAAACAACAATGTGCATACCTTAATTTAAAAGTACTTTATTCTTTATTGCTTAAAAATGCCAACAATCATGTGAGCCTTCATTGAGTCATAATATTTTTGCTATTTGAAGGATCTTGCCTTGATGCTGATGGCTGCTGACTGAGGGTGGTGGTTGCTGAAGGGTGGCGTGACTGTGGCAGTCTCTGTTTTTTTTTTTTTTTTTTTTTTGAGATGTAGTCTTGCTCTGTCGCCCAGGCTGGAGTGGAGTGATACTATCTCAACTCACTGCAATCTCTGCCTCCCAGGTTCAAGGGATTCTCCTGCCTTAGTCTCTCAAATAGGTGGAATTATAGGCATGTGCCATCACCCCTGACTAATTTTTATAATTTTAATGGAGATGGGGTTTCACCATGTTGGGCAGTCTGGTCTTGAACTCCTGACCTCAGACTCCCAAAGTGCTGGGATTACAGGTGTAAGCCACCATGCCCAGCCTTGTTTCTCAAAATACAATAACAAGGAAGTTTGTCACGTCAATTGAGTCTTCAGTGATTGAAAGATTTCTCTCTGGTATGTGGTGCTGTTTGATGCCATTTTACCCACAGTACAGCTTCTTTCAATATTGGAGTCAATCCTCTCAGGCCCTGCCACTGCTTTATCAACTAAGTTTAAAGCCTTTGTTTTCATCTCAACAATGTTCATGGCATCTTCACCAGGAGCAGATTCCATCTCAAGAAACCGCTTTCTTTGCTCATTCATGAAAAGCAAGTCCTCATCCCTTCAAGTTTTCTCATGAGATTGCAGAAATTTGAGCACATCTTCAGGTTCTACTTCTAATTCTACTTCTTTTGCTTTCTCCACCACATCTGAAATGATTTCCTCTACTGAAATCTTGAATCCCTCAAAGTCATCCATGAGGACTGGAATCAACTTCTTCCAAACTTTTGTTAACAAGAATATTTTGACCTCCTCCCATGAATTATGAATTTTCTGAATGGCATGTAAAATGGTGAATCCTTTCTAGAAGCTTTCATGTACTTTGCTGAGATCAATCGGAGGAATGGCTCTATAGCTGCAATAGCTTTATAAAACGTATTTTTTAAATAGTAAGATTTTAAAATCAAATTTACTGCTTGATCCATAAGTTGTAGAACAGATATGTGTAGCAAGCATAAAAACAACATTAACCTCCTTGTATGTCATTAATCTCTGTCTACAAGATTAATCTCCATGAGAGCTCTTGGGTGACTGTGGATTGTCAATGAACATTTGAAGGGAATCTTTTTTTCTGAGAAGTAGGTTTCAAGAGTGAGCTTAAAATATTCAGCAAACCATGCTGTAAACAGATGTGTTGTCATCCAGGTTTTGTTTTTTTGTGTATAGAGCACAGGCAGAGTAGATTAGCATCCTTCTTAAGGGCCCTAAGATTTTTGGAATGGTCCAATGAGCATTGGCTGCCACTTAAAGTCACTAAGCAGCATTAGCTCCTAACAAGAGAGTCGGCCTGTCCTTGGAAGCTTAAAAGCCAGGCATTGTCTTCTCCTGGCTTTGTCATGAAAGTCCTAGTTGGCATCTTCTTCCAATAGGGGGCTGTTTTGTCTATGTTGAAATTCTATTATTTAGAATCGTCACCTTCATCAATGATCTTAGCAAGATCCTCCAGATAACTTGCTGCAGCTTCTCCATCAGTACTTGCTGCTTCACCTCGTACTTTGATATTACGGAGATGGCTTCTTTTCTTAAACCTCATGAACCAACTTTAGCTAGCTTTGCACTTTTCTTCTGCAGTTTCCTCACCTCTGTCAGCCGTCATAGAACTGAAGAGACTTAGGCCTTACTCCAGGTTACGCTTCGACTTAAGGGAATGCTGTGGCTTCTTTGATCTTCTACCCAGACCACTCAGACTTTCCCCATATCAGCAATAAATGGTTTCACTTTCTTATCATTTGTGTATTCTCCGGAGTAGCGCTTTTAATTTCCTTCAAGAATTTCTCCTTCACATTCACGACTTGGCTCTGTTTGGCACAAGAGGGCTAACTTTCAGCCTGTCTCAGCTTTCTACATGCCTTCCTCGCTAAGCTTAATCGTTTGTAGCTTTTGATTTAAAGTAATAGATCTTTAAAGTGACTTTTTCTTTCACTTGAACACATAGAGGCCATGGTAGAGTCATTAATTGGCTTAATTTCAGTACTACTGTGTTTCAGGGAATAGGGAAGTCCAAGGAGAGGGAGAGAGACAAAGGGACAGCTGGTACACACACCATGGATTGATTACATGCATCATCCTATGTGGGCAGGGTTTGTGGCACCCCCAAACAATTACAATAGTAACATCAAATATCACAGATCATAGGTCATCACAACAGATTTAATATTAATGAAAAAGTTTGAAATATTGTGAGAATTACTCAAATGTGACGCCGACACCCAAAGCGAGCACATGCTGTTAGGAAAAATGGCCCCGACAGACTTGCTCAAGGCCAGGTTGCCACAGACTTTCAATTTGTAAAAAAAAAAAAATGTAGTATCTGTGTAGCACAGTAAAGTGACACACAAAGAGGTATGCCTGTAATTATTTTGAATAACACACAAAAAAGAGGTTTTTGAATTGACTAAAATAGTGTGATAAAGTTTCACCAAACTTTATCATTGTCAAGCAAAATGTAATACAGTCATCTTTCTACTCTCTGTGGCTGAAGCAGAGTATTTGAGGAGAAGCAGAGCAGGCGTTGTAATAACGTAGGTGAGCTAGAGAAGAATTCTATGGACAATTTATAAACCACATTTACCATTTTCAAAAGAATACTGACATCTTGGGGCAAAACCCTATAGTTCTGTTGTGTGTTAATCATATGCCATTGCTTGAAATTATACCACCGATACAGCCTTGAAATATGAGATTTCTTTTAATTAACATCCTCATGAACCTTATCACCAGGTTCAATGTGATTTTTTTTCTTGATATACTCACTCTTTTGCCTGAGGCTGCCTACAGGAGGCCATGTCCCAACTCTCCCATAAAAATGACTTCCACATTCCACATCCCAATTACTCTGAAGGACCTGCCCATGATGCCTATAAAACCCTACTACAGCCTACACCACCTTCTAACTAATATTCTACATGTGTTTTTGATCATTGAATCAGATTTTCAAAAGTCAGAATGGTTTTCCACATGGAATTTTGAGTAAACATATAAACCTTTGTTATTTATATACATCGTTCAAAAAATAACATATGAGGCCCAAGATGTAGAAAGAGCACTGGACTTAGAGTCAGACGAGCTCCATTCTCAGGCCAACCACTTATTCTCACAGTGACATTGGGAACGTTAGCTAATCTTTGTGAGTCTCGATTTCCTGATTTATAGTTACCTCCAGGGTTACTGTGAGACTGACATGAGCTAGTGTATGCCAAGGGCTCACACAATGAGGTGCTTATAGTGGGTGTTCAGGAGATAAACTTGCCCTTGCCTTTATCAGGAGTTTTTAGGTATCAAGAAGAAACCTATTCAGCTCAGCTGTTATTGGAAATACTTTTGGTTACCAGTGACAGAAACTTGAACCAAATGGATTTAAACAATATAAGTAGTTTCTTAGCTCATTTAGTTGAAAATTCCAGAGGTGCAGGATCAGGCATGGTTTGGTTCAGAGGTCCAGCATGTCACCAGGGCTGTATGCCCGTTTTCCTGGGATCCTCTTGGTTTTGCTCTGCTTCGTATTTTGGCTTCATCTTGGGTTGGCTTCTTTCATGTCACATGGCTGTTAGCTGCTCCAGGACTAGTTTCCTCCTTGATATCCAAGGAGAAAAATGGTTTCTGCTGTCCCAAACACCAAACAGTAGTTATGAACTTCCCACTGGTTGGACTAGTTTAAGTCATGGGTTCATCCCTGAACCTATCAGTGTGACTAGGGAAATCTGATTCCTGGATTGGCTTAGACCAATCAGGGCTAATATCTAGAGCTGGGGAAGTGGAGTTAAAACTGCTGAAACCAGAAATCTGGGGAGTTTCCTGTCTTATTAGGAATAGGGAAAGAAATGGGAGGAAGACATTCCACTGACAAATCTACTTCTCTGGCTTCCATGTCACACACTGCTTTCTTTCCTTATGTACATCTTCAAAAGTTCATGCCTATTGGAATCACAAGCAGCTCTCTCTCAAAGGTGGCTACCCCAAGACTCATTTTGAGCCCAACTTCTGGATTTGTGGCTGATGTGCCTTCTTTTAGGTCAGTTTCTGGATGGAGCATTTCATAGTCTGATATAGCTGAATAATATTACCCACTTCTGTGGAAAACCCTACAATTTACACCTCATTATCTAATCTCCCAATCTTCCCTTTAGTGATAGAACTTCTGATTTTTAACCAGGCGCATGGTCACCAAGCTAGACACTACATTTCCTAGACTTCTTGACATCAGGTGTGGTTGTGAATCCAAATTCACAGCAAAGGAATGTGAACAAAAGTCAAACATGCCACTTCTCCATTATGTCCTTAAAATAGATCATTTGTCCTCTCTGATCTGTCCGCCTTCCTGGGAATGAGAATGCCATGTGGTGTGAACTAGGTGGGCAGAAGAGCACAACGACCCAGGCCAGTGGTTCTCAAAGAGGGGTCCTGGACCAGCAGTTCAGGGAGCTCACTGGAAAGACATATTTTCAGGTCCTACTCCAGAACTGGTGAGTCAAGAACTATGGCAGTGGGGCCCAGAAATGTCTGTTTTAATAAGCTTTCCAGGGCATACACACGTAAGTTTGAGAGCCTTTGCTGGGGTGATTTTTTTGGCCCTACACCCTCTAACATTTGGTAGTATTTTTGATTTTCACATGTGGAGGGACAGGGAGGTAGCGATACTGCCATCTAGCGGGTATGGGACAGGCTCACTCTAAACATCCTACTATGCACTAGATAGCCCCAAGAGCAAACTTCAGCAGTCCTCAAAGGTCAATAGTGTTGAGGTGGAGAAATGCTGCTCTAAGGAATGGTGGGATAAGGGAATAGAACAACTGTGAGTTCCTGGCTAGAGACTCTCTCCGATCCCTACTCTGCACTGCCCAATATGGTAGCCACCCGCTACATGTGGCATTTGAGCTCCTGAAATGTGGCTAGTCTGAATTGGCATGGGCTATAATTTAGTCCCTCCCAAAAAAGAATGCAAAATATATCAATAGTATTTTATATCATTTATATGCTGAAATGATAATATTGTGGACATATTAGGTTAAAAGAAATATATTATCAAAATTAATTTCACTGCTTATTTTTTCCAGCGTGGCTACTATAGAATTTTACCTTACAAATGGGACTTGCATTATATTTCTGTTAGACAGTGCTGCTTTAGCCCTTGAGAAATAAACTTCTTTCTGTCTTCTGTGAGTCACTCTAGTTTTAGGTCCTTTTGTTGCAATAGCTAAACCTGTTGTTCTCCTTTTTATGATAACTCAGTAAATATAAAATAGTGGAGGATAGCCTCCAGGAAAACTTTTATTGGAAGAAATAGGCAGTAAGAAAACGATACACAATGGTCTCTGGTTCACTATATGTATTTTTCCCTGCTTGACAAAAGCAATGAAGTGTCCTTGCCTTGGTAATGCAGCGAGTTCCTTGGTTAGCCAATCTGGCAAATCCTGGATGTGCTCTCTGGAAATGTCTCCCTTGTCCATTGTCCTCTTGGCCCATCTGAGATGGATATTGGCACATATGCCCTTTCTGAGATTTGTACTTCTTTGGAGCCCATAACTTTTTGGTGCAAATGTGAGGGGCCTGGAAATGACCTCAGGAGTTGAGTAATCACAGGATGTTGTCAGCCAGGCTTGGGTTTCTTGGGCTAAACCAAATTCCTTAAAAACTCGAAGGCTTCCTGCCTATTTGCCTCCCTCCAATTCCATGGGCTGATAATCAAAGCCAGAGTCCTTGCCTAGCCATCTCTGCGTCTGGGAATTCTGGTCTCTCAGCAACAGGCTTCTGTGCATTCCCTGCCAAGAGAATCAGGGATGAGCATGGGGCCAAAATTCTACCGTCCATGGACTGTCCTGAAAAGCAGCCTCCCAAGGGTGCTGCTCCACAGAGATACCTGGCACTTCGTGCTGAACGAGAAATTGTGCAGATCCCGCCTGTGAGTGTCCATTCAAGGCATGTGCAGAGTCAGTTGGTCAGCAGTGGCTGAAGCTGGGGCAGCAGGCCCATAGGTGGTGGGGTCATCGTGATGGCCAAACACTTGAATAAGCCACAGTCCCCTGCTGTGGAGCAGCGACAAAGCCAACAGGCATGAGAGCTGTTTATAGGCTGAATAAGGCTCCAATTTCTGAATATCTTTCTGGACTCCATAAAACCTGGTTGTATGGTCAGGGTGATGGGTTTCAGAATTGAGAGCAGGGTGACCTTTCTATATAGGAAGTCACATGTAAGGACCCTTTAGCTGGTCTAGCCAATACCTCTCCAAGTGAGCATCCCAGTCATGCACCCCTGCTGTCTATACAGTGTACCCCCTTCCTAGGGGGTATTTTTGTCAGGCACTCTAAGCCCCCTGCTTTTAGGAATGGACAGAGTAAAATCCCCCTCTTAGATTTGTAAGTAGATTTTTCTGGCAGAATAACAAGCCCCTCTTGCCATTAATCTTAATAAGCTTTGGGGCTAACAAAATCCATTTTCCCAAGGTCAGAATTATTCTTAAGTGGACTTTGGGAAACATTTTAACCTTTTTGTCACTCAGGCTAAAGAATTAAAACACATTTCTGGAATTTTTTTCTGGGGTTACTAGGAAGCCAGAGTGAGGCGTGGCTGCCTTTGTGTATTTTTCTTTATAAAAACCTTGATGTCAGGGGACCTGGGCCTTTCTCAGCTCCAGTTCGTGTTTGTATTTCCACATCTAGTGCACATTCCTGGTGGATATTTCTAGGAAAAAGAAGAAAAAGTGGCATAATGATATACTAAGGCAAGGAAAATGTTTTTATGAAGGTAACAGGCCAAAAATGAAAAAAATGGGAGCAACTCTGACCCTGGTATACCACCCTACTCACAACTCAGGCAGCGGGGTTACCAGCTTTGTGTTAGATTCTCAGACTAAATTCTTCTAATGTAAAACAGTGCATGGGAACTGAACTCCCCGTTTTCTCTCAGGTATGGTGACATAGTAGGAGATGTCACTTTGAATACTCCCAAATGAGAAAGAAAGATGACAGATTTGGCTGCTGCATGGTTCAAAGATGCAGGAAATGAATAAAATGCATGGTGTCGTTTAGATTCAAAATAAGGGTACTTGAGTGTTCAGTGTTACCTGCAATAAATATATTAGATTTAAGCCTCAGTTTGAACTTAACCATAACTGGATTCTTAACTATCTAGTTTAAATGACTGGTAACATGAAGCATTTCATAATTTCTGGTCCATTAGTTGCGATCAGGTCCTAATTAACATTCCAGGACCTGGTTTTAGCCAACCTACGTGGAAAATTTGAAGTGGGAACACATATTTGGGGCTGTGTTTCTAGTATGGTATGTATCATGTTGTGGTTTGTGCTACTACTTTTTTTCAGGCAGAATTGGACCAGAGGAGGTTACTTACACAGTTATGAGTTGCTGAATGATAGGAATATGTTCTAATAAATATATCATTATGCAATTCTGTTGTGTGAACATCATAGAGGGTATTATACATACCTACATGGTGCAGCCCAATACACACCTAGGCTATACGGTATAGTCTATTGCTTCTAGGCTACAACCTGTAAAGCGTGTTACTGTACTGAATAATGTAGGAAATTATAACACAGTGGTAAGTGTTTGTGTATCTAAATATATCTGAATATAGAAAAGGCATCGTAAAATTATGGTATAAAAGATATAAAATGGTACACCTGTACAGGACACTTACCATGAATGGAGCTTCTATGAGTGGAAGTTGCTCTGGGTGAGTCAATGAGTGAATGGTGAGTAAATGTGAAGGCCTAGGCCATTACTGTACACTGCTGGTGGCTTTATAAACACTGTACAGTTAGGCTACACTAAATTAAGGAAAAAATATTTTTCTCTCTTCAGTAATAAATTAACCTTAGCTTACTGTAACTTTTTAACTTTATAAACTTTTTACTTTAAACATTTTTTAACCCTTTTGTAATAACTGCTTAAAACACAAACACTATCTGGTACGTGGCTCATGCCTGTAATCCCAGCATTTAGGGAGGCTGAGGTTGATGGATCATCTGCAGTCAGGAGTTTGAGACCAGCCTGGACATCATGGTGAAATCCTGTCTCTACAAAAAATACAAAAATTAGCTGGGCATGGTGGCACATACCTGTAGTCCCAGATACTCGGGAGGCTGAGGCATGAGAATCACTTGAACCCTGTAGGCGGAGGTTGCAGTGAGCCAAGATCACACCACTGCACTCCAGCCTGAGCATGAGTGAGACCCAGTCTCAACAAACAAACAAACAATGCACAAACACGTCATGTTGCACAGCTGTGCAAATTTCCTTTCTTTATATCCATATTCTATAAGCTTATTTCTATTTTTAAAAATTTTAATATTTTTCTTACTTTTAAACCTTTTTTGTTAAAAGCCAAGACATAAAAACACACCTTAGCCTAGGCCAACAAGGGTCAGGGTCATCAATATCATTGTCTTCCACCTCCACATCTGGTCCCACTGGAAAGTCTTCAGGGAGAGTAACACTCCTGGAACCGTCAGCTTCTATGACAGCAATGCCTTCTTGTGGAATCCCTCCTGAAGGACCTGCCTGAGGCTCTCTTTGAGAAGGTATCACTCTTTTCAGGAATATGTCCATGGTGGTTTCTTTCTTTCACCATAAATTTGTGTGAGTGATGCATTGTGCTACAACGTTACAATAGCTACAACATTAGTAGGCAATAAAAATTTTTAAGCTCAATTCTAATCTTAAAGGACCATTGTCAAATATGCTGCTGTGATTTCATAGGAGATGGAGACTAATACTCCATCCAGAAGGATTTGACAGACAGGTTCATCCCAGGCGGTGTTTCCCAGAGCAACAGTGATTAGAGTGAGAAATGCTCAGTCTGAGAAGAAATGAGAATGGCCGTGTATCTATGTGTATCTATGACAGGCTCATCCAGCAATATTATATTCCTGAGTTTCAGGCTTTCACTAAATACACTCATTGTTGCAGGATTGACTATTAAACATGTGTAGCTTTGTGAGTTCTGCTCAGATTCCTTTTGGCTGGAAAGAGCATGCAGAAGAGGCGCAACATTCTTCCTGAGATTTTCACCAGCGGCAGGCTACATTTTTGCCAGGGTGAGGATGAGGATAAATGAGCCCTACTGCCTCCTTGCACTTGACCCCATATTCAACCACATCGTAAATTGGTTCACTTCCTTCTCTCTCCACAGACCCCAACACCTCTCACCTGGAAAGCTGCAAAAATCCCACAACAGGTCATGCAATATCCATCCTTGCTTCTCTCCAATTGGTTTTTTCTATCCTGCTGACAGATGATTTTCTTAGATTTCAAATCTCATCATCTAACTTCCTTCCTTAAAACTCATAAGTAGCTTCATGTTGCCCTCGGGATAAAACCTCAAACTCCTGTGATGACCTGTAAGGCCTGTTTGATGAGTTCCCTCCCTTCCTCTCCAACCTCCTCTTGCCCCTTTGCCTTTTGTTCAATGGTAGCCTTTCCCCTCAGACTACCATTTCCAAGAGGGGAGGGGCTGGGAATATCTTGCTTACTGATGTGTCCCCACTGTTGTCATGGTACCTGCACAGGGTAGGTGCTCATTATTTGCTGCGTGAATTAATAAATGAATGAGTGAAAGAATGACTGCAGGTCCAAAGGCCAGGGAATCACATAATGACTAAACTAATTGCACGCTTGAGTTTATCCATCATATGATATGTATATGAGCAGAAGGCTAAAACCTAGAAAGTCAAGGACTTTAGCTCTTCAGGGATGAATGTAGGTGAAAGGAATTGGTATATCAGACTGATCATGGAACGATACATTAAATCAGATTAAAATAAAATTGCAAGTTAAAGATTGAGATGAAATGTCCAATAGTGCTTCTTTTGTGGTATGAAATGGAATAGAGTTGCCAGGATATAACTCATCCCTGGATATGGTTTGACAATCTGCAAATACTTTTAGTCTAGCAGGGCAGCTGTCCATGTTCTTATGTACATATTTGCATGTTTGTGTGGCTCTTGCATTTGTCATTGGAAAAATTCCCTGTGGATTAATGTGTTTCTGGTTCTGCAGCCATTTTATTTTGGAAAAAATAAAGATGAAGAGCTTGTTTAGCTGGCTGAGACTTCTTCCTTCTAGGAGTCGGGACAAATGTTCTTGATGCCTGGGTAACTACTCACTAGCTCCAATAGGAAGAAGAGATGGAGGATATAGGCATAGGGCTACAGGCAGGCATGTGCATGTTCAAACAAAACTTTCTGAATAGAATTCATGTAATAAACGGATTTCCAACTACCATGCCACAGAAAGTTTAGATGGGTGATATTTGGAAAGTAGGAGTATTCTTCATAATTTTTGTCAGCATCAGCTATAGTCAGATATATATCTTACTTTTATCAAAGTAGGTAACTGATAGAGCTGCATTTAGACAAGTGTATCTAGAGAGACAAGAAAAGTTCCACCTACTTCTACCAACCATAATATTAATAATGATCATACATAATTCTTGCTATCTTCCAGATAATGATGATCAGGATGTTATAACATGTTTTGCACACACATCCCAGAAATATAGTTCCTCTTTATTTGGCCCCCAGTATACATGCAATTTAAATTATCGGTAGACTGCTAACTTCTCATGTTAATTACTCCCCACAGTAGATGAATGGGGAGAAGAGACCACAGAGCTTCAGGTAGAAGAAAAAAAGCATTTCTCTCCTTCCTTTCTTTACCCTCTGGTGACTTAGTGTGTAAAAAAAAGCAAATATACACCAGAGACAGTTACTTGCTTATCCCAAAACCTGTTTTCCCTTCCTCCTTCATAAAAGAGTCTGATATTTAGCTAGTTTTGTAGTTTGAAGTTTTGTCCCTCAAACTTCATGTTGACATTTGACCCCCAGTGTCTGAGGTGGGGCCTAATGGGAGGTGTTTGGTCATGGGGGCAGATCCCTCATGAATAGATTGATACCCTCTCTGGAGATTGGGGGTGAGTGATTTCTCACTCTACTAGTTCCTGGGAGAACTGGTTGCTAAACAAAAAAACCTGGTATCTTCCCTAACTCCCTACTTCCTCTGTCCCTCCATTTGATCTCTGCACACGCCAGCCCCCATTTCACCTTCTGCCATGAGTGGAAGGAGCCTGCGGACCTCACCAGATGCAGATGCCCAATCTTGAACTTTTCTAGACGTCAGAACTAGGCACCAAATAAACCTCTTTTCTTTATAAATTATCATGTCTCAGGAGGTATTCCTCTATAGCAACACAAAAATGGACTAAGAAAGCTAGACACATTGCCTCTGAGATAAAAGGCTATATTTTTAAGCCTCTTGTGTTGTTAGGTATGGCCTTCTGATTAGTTTCTAACCAGCAAGATATAAACAAAGTACTCTGTGGGACTTCTAGGAAGTGTCCTTGAAAGTGAGATAATGTGCCCTTATTTTCACTTCTTTCTCCATCCTACTACCTGAGTTTATATTACATTATATTATATTTATTATATTATATTCCTGAGTTTCAGGCTTTCACTAAACACACTCATTGTTGCAGGATTGACTATTAAACATGTGTAGCTTTGTTAGTTATGCTCAGATTCCTTTTGGCTGGAAAGAGCAGGCAGAAGAGGGGCAACATTCTTCCTGAGACTTTCACCAGTGGTAGGCTACATTTTTACCAGGGTGAGGATGAGGATAAATGAGCCCTACTACCTCCTTGCACTTGACCCCATATTCAACCACATCATAAATTGGAGCTTCTATGGAATCACTGGATACCTGGAGCTTCTATGGTATCGCTGAAGTGCCAGCAAACATTTTGGATCATGAGGACAGTGGAGAAGGTAACTGGAAGAAGCCTGGGTTCTTGTTGTAAGTTGGTTCTGGTTGACACATTTCCCATCTTCTTTTATGAGAGAGAGAGATATTATCTTGTTTAAGCCACCGTGTCTGTATTATATATAGCCAAATCAAATGTTAACTGTTATACTGTGAACAAGAAAAGAGTGGGTGGATTGAGTTCTGGTTCTTGGCCCCCAGTGTCTGACTGCAGTAATGACATTTCCTTGGAGCACAGTTTTTCCCTGGACAGCATACCAGCTTTATATGAGGCAGTCTCTCACTCTTCAGACAGAAGTCAAAGCAGCAAACAGCAAGATTTGTTGGGTTGATGTCTTAGTCTGTTTTGTATCTCTAAAAAGGAATATCTGAAGATGGGTAATTTACTCTAATATAAAGAAAAGAGGTTCATTTTGCTTATACTTCTCCCAAAGCTACCAAATTCTTGTTAGGAGTATTTACACCATTGGAGTTGGCAAATACTAAATATCAGTTGTCATTGTTTTTATCAGAGATTCTGCTTATCCACAGGAAACTGGCTAACACTGGACTATTACAAATTTTTTTTCTCATTGAACTATCAGACAATAGTCTAGGGTATAATAATTATTTACAGAAATTGAGGTTGATAGGTTATAAAATGCTTTTCCTGACATTATATCATTTAATTATTGCAACAACCTGCAAAATAGGCAACACAGTTTTTGTCATCCTCCTTGTATAAGGGAGGACCTGAGATTTACATTTATACCCAGTGAATGAGGAGCAAAACTGGGATTAAAGGTACAGCTATTGTTTCTTATTTCTGCTAATTTTACTGGAATTAACTTGTTTTCCAGTTAATTAGGAAGAAGAAGAGGAGAAGGAGGAGAAGGAAGAGGAAAAATCTATTCCAAAGGAAAACACAAATAAAAAATAATAGGAATTTTTTTATTTTTAGTGTTTTTTTTTTTTTGTAAAATAGGCCTATTTGAAAAATAGTAGAGTCAATGTAAGTGTTTAGAAAATGGCACAGTATTTTTCTTTGAATACTAGTTCCAGATGTGGTTATCTATTAAGTTGTGGTGGGAACAAGTGTGCTACTGAGGGAACAGTATGAGTTTTGGAATCAAATGGCAGCTTCTAGACCTGGCGTTCTCAATTTACTGCTGTGTGAACTTAGGTGAATCATTTAACCTTTTCTGCATGCATCAGTTGTTTTCACCTGCTAAATGGGTCTAATAATGAACTCTTAGAGCTACTGTGAGGATTAAATGAGATAACTATGTAAAGCAACCAGGACAATGCCTGGCACATAGCGAATATTTATGAAAAGTCATGGCTCTCTTTACTTTTAGATTTTGAGTACTACTTATCATAAAGTAAATCATGAGCTGTGATTCATACCTACTTTTTTCTCAGAATGAGCCAAAGTATCTCTAATCTAAAACCATATATAAGTGTACTGAAGGGTCTTGTGGGTGTACAAATCCAGAACTCATATTACAAGTTTGGGGGAGACTGAGAGTTTGGAGAATTTTGTGAGAAAGGACAGCAGTTTTTAATTTTGTTCTCTGTCTGTAGTACATTCCATGCTGGCTTTTGAGACCAAAACCAAATCTGGCAGCAGCAGACAATCATAGAGTTTTCCTGTAATTCAATAATTTATCACAAAGAATATTCATTTATAAACAATGACTTGTTTTGGAATGATAGCAGCTGTCAGTTTGGAGGCCTTGTTTCTCCCTGCTGGGACAGGAGTCTGGCTTCCCCCTTTGTTAAATCATGCAGGGTCGCTGAGTTTGGAATCTGAGACTGAATGCACTTTACAATGTGTTTATGTTTTGGTATGTGCCTTATTTCATTTTTACTTTGTGTTCATGAAACCCATGTTGCCAGATGCCAAAGGAGTCTCTGAATAGCCCCCTATATGTAGAGAGGAAATGGTCAAACTGAGAGCAATGATTGCACCTGAAAACCTTGAACCAGAAGATGTAGAAATGTAATCCTCTTCCATGACAGACGCATAAATGTCCTCGTGCTTCTCTGTGTCATCACTTAGATTTGCTTCACCAAAAAAGAATCCTGGATCCTTTGCTCTTTGGAAAATTTATTGCCAGAATGATTTGTACATCAGAAAGTTCTGATTATTTCTCTCTAGTGTCTTGGGAAATTCAGTGTTTTGAGTTCCAGAGAAGATCAAACTGCCTGCTGGGAATAAAGTATTCAGCATCCTATGAAACCATCTGATACCTTGAACCACTTTCACAACTTTCATGTCGGTCACAGCCAAAGGTCCCTGGTTTCTCTTACAGCTCCCCAAACTTTCATGAGAGCCTGGAAAGCTGTTAAGTAAATAAAGAGAGGAACCTGCCCAAGTCCTGGAGGCCTTCCATGTCCAGCACAATTTTCATTACCTGATGTGGCATTTACACTCACAAGTTAGTCTTTGGAAGTTCACTTAATGGCCAACTGAAGACCTATGACATGGTCCACTCAGGGGTTGATTAGAGGTTGCATTGCATCCCCCTGCCAAAAATCTGAGCATTTGTTGAAGTCCTAACTTTCAGGACCTATGAATATGACCTTATTTGAAAATAGGATCTTTGAAGATATAATCAAGCTAAGATGAGGTCATTAGGTTGGACTTTAATTAATGTGACTTGTGTCCTCACAGGAAGAGAGAAATTTGGGCAAAGACACACAAAGAGAATGTTATGTAATGACAGATGCTGAGATTAGAGTGATGTAGCTGCAAGAAATGCCAAGGACTGATGGCCACCATGAGAAGCTAGAAAGAGGATGCAGATTTCAGAGAGACCATAGCCCTGTGGACACCTTAATTTCAGACTTTCATTCTCCCATTCTGCAGAACTGTGAGGCAATACTTTTCTGTTGTTTCAAGCCACCCCACTTCTGGTACCAAAATCCATGTTAGTTTTCCATGGGTGGAGTAGCACAGTGCCACATACTGGGTGGCTTAAGTTCTTCCTGGGTGGCTTTCATGTGTCGTAAGAATCAGAAAACCTCAACGGACTTCTGCAAATTGTGTCCTCCCATCCTTTTAACACAACTACCCATATGCTGCTCTTCCCCTAGCATCTTCCAATGCTCTTCACAACTCTGTCTGCTGGCACTCTGAGTGTGAGATCACCATTCCAACCAGAGGTGCTCAGGCTCCTGGCTTCCTGGCTCTCTGTCTGATTTCATCACTTGTTGGCCCTTTGCCATGGAGTAGCAATCACTTAATGGGATAAATAACTTCCCAGTGGAATGACGTCTCTATGATATTCCTTCCAAGGGTCATGTTGCCTTAACACAGACATCATCTTAATACTTTTCTTAGGAAGCACAGAGTCTCTTAAACACCATGAAGGGCTAGAGGGGAAGAAAGTATCAGTAGCCCTCTTGAGGTCCTTTAAAGAACAGAGGTGGTGCTATGTTTTAATTTCCGTTTTACAAAGGAAGCGATAAGTCAAGAAAGAAAGAGCCACTTGCCTAGATCATCTCTTTTAGTAGTAACTCTTCAACCATTGCTGTTTTTGCCAAAATAGGCTTTGTCTCAGGAGAAGGGATTTTTCCTTTGCAGTAGGGAGACCAGGTATGTTTTCTAGTAAGCAGGCCCCCTTAATAGAGGCCTTTGCTTTTTTGTTAAGGAACTAGATATTACACACTGAGAAATATGTTGAAAATAAGTTATTTAATTTGTAATGATATTAATTCAGATCCTCTCATTCATTTCTTTCCTCTAAGTTGAAGAGCATTGAATCACCTTCATTTAGTTTGCCTGATCAATGAATGGTCTGTGAGAACCACATGGGACAGTGAGGCATGTGGTAAGTTTCCACTCCTGTTTCTCCTTTAAATATACACTTCTAGCTGTTTTTTCCTCACTTCTGAAGTTTTATTCAACTTAATTGCAAATTGTTAGGTTAAAATAAACAACATGGAGCATTTTAGAATGAGGATAGGAAAAGGAGAGTGGGTGGTGGTGGGGAGAGAGAGAGAAGAGAGTGGGGAGAGAGAGAGAGAGAGAGAGAGAGAGAGAACAAATAAAGAGCATCTGGAAACCTGGAAGAAAGTGGTACATTTGAAACCTGATAAGCTGCTGCTGGTATTACCAGACCTCATGGTTTATAACAGCCATGCAACATTTATGGCTAAAGACATGTGCACTTCTTACACAGGCACAGCACACTCACACTCCAGGGCAAACCAGGGACATGGCACTTGGGACTTGAGTCTGTGGTTGGCTAAGCCCTGTGCTTGCATCAAGCTCTGTGTGTGGGGACACGATCGTGTTGACATCACCAGCAGACCCATTTTAAGCAGCTGCCCAATCCATATCTGTAAAATATCCAGGAAGCATGACAGATTGAAATGAATGCAGAAGAAGGGACTGAGGAACTCCTGAACCCCTTAGCTGGATCACATTGTCGGGGGAAGCAGATGGACCAGATGCTTTCTCAGTAATTATAACAACTACTCAAGCCACCATTTATGGATGGTTCCTATGAATTTGGCATTGTGATAGGAACTTGACAGGTATTATCTCATTTAATTCTTACAACAACCCTATGAGATGTGTTTTATTAGTTCCTCTTGATAGATGAAGGACCTTAGTCTTACAGCCTAGCACACTGTCTGACATATAGTTGGCCCGTAATAAATACATGTTGACAACATGATGAGGAGTAACAGTAATGTGCTTAGGTTTACATAGTTAGCAATTGATGGAGCTACGTTTGTGTCCACTTCGTGTGGTATGAAAATATGCAAACTAATGTACTCTGAATGGAATTTTAGATTGAAATAACAGAACTGGAGCTAGATTTGCTCAAGCAAAAGTCAGAAATCCAAGAATAGTAGCATTGAAATACTTTTTTTGGCAAAATAGAAGATGGAGGACTGGTGTTGTCTATGGTAATAGATCAGAGCAGTCAGGGTAGGGCTATGAACAAGGAAGGAAGGCTTTCTTGGTCATAGTTTGCAAAGACAGACTTGAACTTGTATAGCAGTTCTTGGGGGTAGATGAGGCAAGGGTAGGTGGTTCTGGAATCATACAGGATATGAGCATAAGGAATGAATTAGTTGAGTTAGGGCAACTCTGGACCAGCCAATGCCAAGGGATCAGTGATAACAATCTTGGTTTCTTTCTTCTTTTGCTTGGAAGAAATTACTATGTCTACATGCTATGTCTACATGCTAATGTATGATTCTTAAACCCCAAGTCCTGTTTTAGAATCACAAGGACATTTAGGGCAACAGAAGTTTGATTCCAAAGAGGTTATATCACACTGGACAATCTGAAGATGACCACTTCAGAGATGGGAAACAGTCTGTGTTATCGTCAGCAAACATGGCCCTCCAAAAAGCAGCTGTGGCTTGAGTCAATGGAAAAAATATCGTGAGCAGGAAAATGTGAGCCATGTGCCTGTGCCCTGCCCAGTTGCCTTCACCATCTGAGGAATGGTCTGCCCTTTGAAATACTAGGAGCGAGGCACTTGCACGCAGGAGCTTGAATGGTTTGTGACATGGGAATGTAGAGTTGGCCAATTTTCCAGGAAGGGAGCTGAGTTTAGAGAAGTTTTCAGGCCTGGTTGTTACTTCATTGTGTAACTGCTGCCCTGTGGAAAGGGAATGAGCCCACAGGAGCACAATACCTTTCAAACGTGGTTTCCCCTAGGTCAGACAAAGCTCTCTAGATCCTCCACAATCCTAAAAGGCAATGGAATGGAGCTTCACAGTTAATTATTTCTTATTCATGGGTTATACCAATGCATTGTCTAAATAGATAAAGGGAACATATCCAATCTACTGGACAGTGTTGACGGCCTATCCAACATCCATTATCTCCTTTCTTCACAACGACATCTCAGTCTTATTCATATAATTTAGGGGAAGTTACCCCATCTCTAACTTCAGTGGTAAGACTCAAGTAATTGAAGCCAGGCAGGGAATCTAATCCACTTGTCAGTGGATGCTTCAGTAATGGGCATATGACCCAATTCTGGTCTAAAAATGGGTTACCACAGACTTCAGGTGAGTTCTTCCTTGTCCTTAGGAGAGCAGAACAGAAGTCAGCTGCTTCTTTCAAAGGATGTGAATAAGGACGGGTGATCCCCAACCTCTTGCTGTTGGCTGCCATCTTATGGCCAGAAGGGAAGTCAGATTCATATACAGCTAATTAATGGAAGACAGAAGAGACTTACAGAGAAATGGAGCCCTGAATTTATCATGAGAATAACCTGTCCACCTCTGAACTTCCAGCTATTTAGCCAATATAATTCCTTGATATTTTAGCTAGTTTGAGTTGGATTTCTGCTACTTGCAGCTGAAACCTTTTGGACTGATAAACCCTAGAATTGGTAATAACACGAGAGAGAGAAGAAAATGGTAGTAGTTAAGGTGAAGTATAGATATGAGAGGGAAGACTGGGAAAGTGAAAGATAAGGCAAAATTTACCTGAAATAGCTGGTTGGGACATTTGGGACTCATACTCAACCTTTCCCTGTATTTTTGCTTATTAATAGTTGTAGGTAAAAGGAGGAATGGCTCGTGTCAATTTTGCCCAGTGGATGATGGCAAAAATTTGTCCAAATCTAAAAGCACAGCCTCAGTATCAATATCAGATGGTAGCAAAGAACAGAGGTGATGAGTGCATGCTGGAAGAAGAAACAGATGAAATGTCCCTGCCCACTGACTTGGAAAAATTGTGTGATCTCCTTCCTCATCTGGATGCATAGTGTACCCTCAGTCTGCAAGGCAGATTTACATAGCGATCCAGAGACTGAAAGTTTTAAAATGCCACTGCAGGGAGCTGTTCTTTATATCCTTGGCAGTAAGTGTTTTTGATTATAAGTAGGAGTTTGAGGAGCACTGAAGTTCTCAGCGATCCATAACAATTCTCGCATTTGATCTTTTGGTCCAGATGGTGACCATAGCATGTATTTAGGAGATACTGGCTAGTGGCTGATATGGGGATGGGATTTAGAAAACTCACAGGTCATGCCTATAGAATAAATTAAGTAGTCTCAGTGCATAGATTGAACATGGAGTCATGATGTTGGCCTCATTAGCATTCCATCTAGGGCCATTTGCAAAGTGGTTGATGCTTCTCCTAATCTTATCTCAGACACAGTTGTGCCAATGGTTCACAGAAGCAGTAATTCACTTTCTACACTAAACAACCGACCAATTAATCAACTGTACACATGAAAACACACACACATACACACACACACATACACACACACACATACACACACATACACACACGCACACACACACATACACACATACACACACATACACATACACACACACACATACACACACACACAGGAGCAGGGAGGGAGAGAGAAAGGGGAATTACATTAATGCCAGTGCTGTTTCCTAAGTCTGCCTTACTAGAAGATCACACTGCACAGGAATGCCACTTTGGCCAGCAAAACCGTTAAATATCTTTTTCTGAGTGTGAGTTTGCTTTATATAATATTAAGGGCTAAAAATCAAATCCCTCTGCATTAAAAAGTGAGAAAGAAGCCCACAATTCCAACTATGACATGTACTTAGATTTTGAGTGCAGAGGTTCCAACTGTTTCTCCATAACCTGAGTGATGGATGATGTTCACAGGCAGGACGCATTCCCACTGCGTCCCTATGCACCGTTCTAGGGGTCTTCGAAGTAACATGAACCCTTTTGCTCCAACTCGGTAAAGCATGGCAGGGAATGTGGTCATTTAAAGTGACATTATTATAGGGGTTACCTTGAAGCTACTACAAGTTTTATTTAAAAGTGAACTGTTCACAAACATTAGTACTTTATTGCTAACCACAGATCACTTGCAGCATACCCACACACTCAAGTAGACTCAGATCTCTTGTACTTCCAGAATAAAGTTTATTTTCCTTATTTAACCCACTGTCTGTTCACTAAGTTAGGAGATAGTATTGAGCTTGATTTTGAGAGATCTTTTTTTTCCACGCTCAACTTGTAAGCCGGATATTTCATGTCACTCCCCAAATGTAACTAATTTTGTGTTAAATTTTCTATATGGCTCACAACTTAATAGAAAATAATGAAGAAATAGGTAAATCTGAGTCTATAAAAATAAGATGTATTATGAAAAACTGGATTGGAAGAAGCAATTGGTTTTATCATGCTGAATATCGTCAGAAGTAGCAGACTGCTGAATAACTAAGGTTTCAATGCCCTTTTTTAAAGCAACTGTTGGGTTTGATAGTTTAGATGTAGATGGCCCTATCTATCTCTTGTGGAACACGTAAAGAAAGCATTCATCATCTGACATGCCAACTATTGTCTGGGCTGTGGGGGCAGACTTAGGTGGCCCAGTTTTTTTGTGGCTTCCAGTTTGAAAGAAGCTCTTGGTGGATTGGCATGATGCCAGTATTCACCACAGTTGCAGTAATAGCGACTATTTCTCCCACTTGTCCATGCTGAGAGCAGACTTGACCTAGTGGTCTCCTGTATACCTTCTTCTGAGCTGAGAGTAAAGCCTGAAATGAAGAATGCTGGGAGAACTCCCAGAACTTGAGTTCTTCCTCCTGTTTTTGAGAGGCCTTGCTTCTCATTTTTCTGCTCCTGGTTGACAGGTGGATAAAATCCAGTACAGTAGAAGTCATAGGAGGAATTCAATTCAGTCTCACTCTAAGTCAGCCAGTTGGTCTGACTACAGAGAAGTGAAGCCTACCCCTCGTCTGAGTTAATGCCACAAAATATGTTTAATCACCATGAGTCAATGCACACACACCTACACTCACAAACACAATCACACTCATATGCCATAGTAATAACAGCTCGCTCAAGCCATCACCATGGATGAATGGAGACATTTTGCCAAGCCCATAGTGGACTGAAGTCCCAAAAGATTTGGAATTTGGACCCTCCCACTGCATCCCTTCAATCCTAGAGAGTGGAGCATGTAATCTCTTGGCTAAATAAGGCTTCTTAATACTCAGGGAAGAAGGGTTCAACATGGTATTATACACCAATGCAGAGCCTGTGAGACATAATAGCCCTAACAAGAGGAGATTTGGTCAGTTACGTGTACATGAATCAGAAACAGATGGATAATATTTTTGTTAAAATACACATGGGTTTTAAAATTAAGAGGGTGAAGAAGGGTTGCAGAGACAGCTTTGGCAAAAATGTCTTGTGCTCTGCCGGGCCCTAAGGAACTGTTCAGTGAAGTTAGAGTAGAGCTAAGGTCAATGTTCTATCATTAATGGATAGCACACAGCCCATGACCACACACAAGCTGTGTAATAGGAAGACTCCTAATAAATATTGACATGTATCAGCAAGATTAGCAGCTTGTGATGAAAATAAAAAGGCTCATGTTATGTCATGGAATGGCTTGACATGGATTCCACAAGCCAGCGGTTGACTTGGTCTTGGAATGTGAAAAAGATGACGGTGTTTTCTATCTCACCCCCTTCCTGGGGTTGAGCCACTCCTCTGTCATAATCTTTTACAAGGTATTAAGAAGCAATGCTTCCAGATTCTAATTTGCTCTTCTTTTAGTTTTTTTTTTTTTTTTGCTATGTTTCTTTACTAATTGAAAACCGACAGCAAAAATACCCCCAACCACAAATATCTAGAAGAAAATGGAGACATTTGGACAGACTGAAATACTTTGAGTTTTATGAGCTCTAATAAGCCTAATCAAGGCCCTGGAAAGAATTTTGTTCCATGGTGGACTGAACAAAACAATGAACTGAGCCCTTCAAACAATGAGCTGATTGGCAGGGGCGAGAGGCCTGAGGGCCGGGGCCCTGATGAACTGCTGGTCAATTTGGGTGTTGCAACCGCTTTCCATGGTGACGCGATCCTGGCGGAACTTGGGCACCATCTGTTGCTTGGCCTTCGGGCTGCTGTCAGTCTCCCATCACTGTAAGTCTTAAATAAGCCTCCGGTGAAGTTCTCAAAGTGGAATTTATCCCTCAGTGAATCTGTTTTCTGAGTTGATTCATTCTACAGTACGGGCGTGTTCCTCACCTCATTTCTTTATGGCAGTGTTACACAGATCAGGGTGAGGCTGGGGAGTGCGGTGCATGAGTGAAGAACACACAGGAAGGGCTACTCTCTAAGGATAGCAAAGGAGAAGTGGAATCGATAGACAAAGCGGCAGTTCCCTCTAGGTTAGTGCCAATGTCCGATTCCTCTGTGCTGAGAAGGGGAGTGCAATCCCTTTCCCTCATCCATCCTTCATCCCCTCAAGTGAGCTCTCAGGGAATAAGAAGCTTCTACCAGCCAGTAGATTCTGAGGACTGGCTGAGCCTAGAGCCCTCCTTTCTAAAGACAAAACTGCTGTGAAGTGGGTGGGCTTTACTTTTGCCTGGGCAGGTGCCACTGCTGTGGTACCCCTACAGAGGCCTGGGAGGAGCTGGACTCCATCTTCAGTGCCCCTCACTTCCTTTCCTAACCTGCTTCCTCTATTTTTCCCAAGTTGCTTCCATGATTTTTCCTTCCCCTGACAAGCTATGGATTTCCCTAAATTCTCAAGGGCAAATACTATAAACTCCTCAGGCATGGGGACTCTATCTAATCCAGTGTTATAACCTTAGTTTCAGCACAGTGCCTCACACATAGTGGGCCCAAGACAAATGTCTGGAAATGTCTAAGACCTCAGATCTCCCAGAACCTGAAGCTTGGTGCATCGGCTGTGATGGGGGCATGAAAGCTTATGACCTGTGTCCTTTTTAAAAGACTATCGAAACTTTCCTTTCCTTTTATCTTCCTACAGGTGTGTGTTTTCATATGCTCTCACTCTTGTGTGTGGGTCTGCCCACAAGTGTGTGTGGCATAAGACTGTTCCTACTTACACTCTCAACCCCAGAAGTGTGTGAACTTGAAGCATCAAAGTTTAGCTGTGTCATGTCCCATTTCTTCTATTCTGGAAAAGCAAAAAACTTAAATCCCTTCCTGATAATGTGGCCTACGTGCTAATGGATTACTTAGATAATATATTTCTGTTAGAGATAATGGTCAACTCAAGGAGTGACTCCAATGGAGGGAACTCCAGCACCACACTGTCCGGGCCAGCTTTCCATGGCCCTCCTTCAATAGGGAAGTGGTATGAAGCATCAGAAGGGCATGGCTTCAGACAGATCTGGGTTTGTTCCCAGGTTCTCCCACTTACTCACTGTCAAATATAGGCAATTCACATAACTTCCCAGTGCCCATTAGATACCAATACTCATCCTTGGGGTTATTGCAAGAATGAAACAAAAATGACGTATGTAAACCTAGCACAGTGACAGGCACACAGTAACCATCAATTCCTTTCTTTCAGTTATTCATTTGCCTCATCAGTAAACCATTACTAAAAGCCTATCCTTGCCAGCCACTCTGATTGGCACTACAAAGATTGTGGCGTTTCCCATTGGCATTAGAGGTCTGGAATTCTCCACTTCTCAAACAGCTCCCAACTTACCTGAGCAATCTCTTGTAACCAGATGCTGTTTGGCTTCCAAAGTCGGACGAGTTTTCTGTGCAGATACATATGTTTCTGTGATGAGTCCTCGTCTGCACGCCAGGGATCTAGGAGACTCTACCGATGAGGAGAGGATCTGGGGGCTTACCTCTCTCCCTGGGATTGCTGGCTATGCATCTTCACGGCTGTGAGTCCAGCTTCCCAGGGGAGGGAAGCAGAACACCCTGAGCTTCCTTTTCCCAAGAGAAAGAGCCCCACAGTTGTCTCTCCTCTCAGCATCCTCAGGCACCAGCCCGGAGTTGCTTTAGGAGCTGGGGAGCGGGAGAGGGTGGAGCAGGCCATGAAGCTGGTCTCAGAGCCTGTCCCTGGAGTGTGGATCTCTGCTGACCGGCACGCTGCCGCGCTAATAAATATCAAACCCTTCAACGGGAAAATAAATTATCCCCCACTGCTAGGCAAAACAGTCTTGATAAATTGTCGTTTTAGTTAACAGTGTTTAAAGTAAAATCAGTAAAGTGTGAGTAATGATGGCTGAGTCAAAAGTCCTGTACTAAACACAATGGTCGGAGGAGAGCGGGGGCAGTGTTCAGAGAACAGCGAATGCAAGTTTAACTAAAACAACTCTTGTTCGGAGAGAAAATAATTTAAAAAGAACTTGGGATTTATTATCCTGTTAGCTTCTTTCTGTAGGAGCAGCTCTCAGGGTGTCCCGGGCATAAAGTCAAAATTTCCATTTACCAGAGATGTTTAGAAAACATGCTCTTAAAAGTGAACTACCAAGTTTTTGACTGGACAACATAAATAAGGTTAAATTCTTTCAGTATCGTGAAGAATCCTGAAAGAGCTACAGTTCTTAAAGGAGCTGTCTGGGAAGGATTTCTCGGAGAGGAAAATCTAAAGGATGATTTCTCTTTAAAATAAAAAAAAGATAAAATAAAAAGCACAATGATCAGTTGCTTATGTGACCCCGTATTTCAATATTTATACATTATGCAATGTACAGTCAAATCTCACTAATTCTGACTGAATTAGAAAAGAATATGAATGATGAGAAGTTGAGGATGATACGTTAGATGAATGGGCTTTAATGTTTTAGAATCATGATAAACAACCATAGACAACACATGTTACCGAGAACTGAATGTGTTCTAGGCCATCTGTGGAATATTTTACACGACTGCAACATTAAGTAACTTTCCTAGGGTCACATAAGTGACAAGTGGTGTAGCCAGGATTCAAACTCAGTTCTGCTTATTTCCAAATCTGCACTAAATTATTATCAGGTGATAATTTAATGAGCTGTTATGCTAGATTATAATCCCAGAATACTAATGAAATCTTTACAGGCTTCATCCCAATAAGGTCAGTTTTCCAATCCTAAAGTCCCTCCATTTCTATGGGAGCCTGTGTAAATCATGCTTTGATACTAATATCTATGCTAGTCTAGGATCTTAGTTGTAAAAGCTTTAGCAGGACTTGCTTGATTCATTGTTCAGGTTTTCGGTGTTAAAGTCCCATCTTTGCCTCCCCAGCTTAGAAAAAACACTGAGCTCTGTTCAGGGTACCCAGTTCTTTACTGTGTCCTGGAGACTGCCTCTGGGCTGTAATTTAGTATAATTGTAAGGCATACTTTTTTTCTCCTTTTTTCAGTATTACTGCACTGCCTGTGGTCCTATGTCTGAAAATTGTTTTTCATATAGTTTATCCAGTTGTATGCTTATTTAAGACAGAAGAAATCTATTCTTTGTTGCTCCATCTTGTCTGGATATAGAAGTCACCATATTATATTATATCGAGTTTCTTCCTAAAATATTAGTTTTCCAAAGAAAAATTACTGGATCAATGATTGTAAACTTCTTTTTAACCTTTCTAAGAACCCCTACCTCTTTCTATAAGTATATAGATATAGATATGTAGATATCTAGTTCATCTATTCAGATTATCTATTTGTCCTTGACTGAGTTTTGGTAGATTGTGTAGTTTAAGGAATTAACCCATTTCAACTAGGTTATCAAATTTGGGAGCACAGAGTTATTCATAATATTCCTTTATCGTCCTTTCAATGATCATAGGATTGGTAATGAGAATCCTTTTTATTTCTTATATTGTTATTTAATGTTTTCTCCTTTTTCCTTAGTTAGACTGGCTAGGAGTTTATCAATTTTACTGATCCTTTCAAAGAACCAGCTTTTGGTTTCATTTGGTTTTCTCTATTGATCTCCTATTTTAAATTTCATTGCTTTCTGTGGTAATTTTTATTTCTTTTCATTTGTTTACTTTGGATTTGGTTTGCTCTTTCAAGTTTCATAAGATGGACATTTAGATTATTGATTTTAGATCTTTGTTCTTTTATAATATGTACATTCAGTGCTACAAATTCACTTTAAGCATTGCTTTTTTTTGTATCCACCAAATTTTGATGATTAACACTTTAACTTTTATTTAGTTCCAAAAATTCTCAAATTCCTCTTAGGACTTGGTCTTTGGCCCCTGTGTTATATAGAAGTGTGTTGTTTAATATTCAAATATTTTGATATCTTCCAGTTATCTTTCTGTTACTGACTTCTCATTTAATTCCATTGTAGTCAGAGAGCATACTTTTCATCTCTTTTGGTCTTGGATACCCTCTGTTCCTTTCAGGCAAAGCTAGCCATCTGGGGTATTATTGCTCAATCCCTTTTTTTTTTTTTTTTTGCTACTAACTAGCTTCTGGGAGTCATGTCTGTATCCCAATGAGTTCAATACTCATTTGCCCCATGCTTCTTCCTGTTACCAGCTTTCTCCTTGGATGTGAACCATCACGCTCTTCTCATCATTTAATTTAATCCTTTTCTGAGGATTCTTGCACATATTCTGAGTTAATTTTTCTCTGTATAAATCCCATCTGTTTCTCAAGGATGCTGCACTGATAGTTTTCTCTCTTATGTTTGTGTACCCCAAATATGTTATTTATTGTTGTATAATAGACCAGCTCAACGTTTCGTAGCTTAGAGTATTACCACTTATTTAGTTCATGGGTCAGCAGTTTGGGCTGGCTTAGCTTGGTGGCTGGGCCAATTATGGCCGACTAAACTCACTCAAACATTTGCTGGCTGCTGCCTGGTTAGCTGGAGGTTGTCTGGTCTGAGATGGTTCAGCTGGAATGGCTTGTCTCTGCCCTATGAGGTGTCCTACCATCCAGCAGGTCAAGCTGAACTTTCTCACACAGCAACAGTATCAGAGGTTCCAAGAGAAAACGTAGAAGCATGCATTTAAGACATCTTGAGGCCCAGGCTTAGAACTTGGACAATATGACTTCCATGGCATCCTATTGATTAAAGCAAGTTTCAAAAGTAAGTCACGATTCAAGTAGTGGAGAAATAGACTCCACTTGTTGATGAGAATTACCACAAAATACTGTGGCCATTTTTACAATCTACCACATTTTGTTATATAAACATTTATGTTGTCTATAGCTTTCAAGTCTCATTATCCTGATGGTGGTGGTGGTGGCAGTGAGCTCTATTAACTCTTTAGTATGGACTCAGTTCATCATTTTCTATTTAACTCTTTAATTCCATCTGCAATTTATTCTGGTATATGCTGTAAGACATATTACTAATATATTTTCTTCTAAAACTTACATATATACCTGAATTTTTAATCATTTATTAAAATGTGTCATGATTATTTTAGAAAGCTTACTTTATCAAGTTTTGAGTTTTATAGATAACAGGGTCTATTTCTGGACTCTTGTTTCATTGAATAGTTTTTGTTTTCCTGACACCTCTCCATTTGAATTATTATTTCCTTATGGCAAGTTTTAGTGACTAATAGAAGGACATACCCTTACTGTGCATTTTTCAGATTTTTTTTGTCATTCTCACATGTAGATTTTTCCTTGAGAACTATCGGTGTTTTCTAAATTCCATAACTATATTGATCCTGTGTTCAACTGTAAAACAATATATGTGGAAAATTTAACTTTTCTAGTTTTTAAGAATACTATAAATCTACTTGATAAATCTCTTTACATATTTAAATATTTTTAAATGCAGTAATATTTAGCCTTTTAAAATATACTTTCTAAATTTCTTTTATTAAATTTACTTGTTTTGTTGTTTCCTTCCTATTCTAAATGAGATCTGGATCTATCTTTTTATAGAAAGATGTAATTTAAGTAGTTATTGCCAGTGCAAAGAAGTGATACTGATTTTTCAGAATTTATCTTGAACTTTAACTATTCTACATAAATTCTTTTATGACTGAGTGGTTTTTATATAATTCTCTTGGATTTTTTTTTCAGGTATACAAAATCATGTCATCTCCAGTTTTTAACTTGTCTCCTTCTAATGTATATTTTTCTTATTTGTCCTAAAATTTTGCATTATTAAAAATCTCCAGTACATTTTAAAATAAAAAGGGTAGTGGGGCCGGGCGCGGAGGCTCAAGCCTGTAATCCCAGCCCTTTGGGAGGCCGAGACGGATGGATCACGAGGTCGAGAGATCGAGACCATCCTGGTCAACGTGGTGAAACCCCGTCTTTATTAAAAATACAAAAAATTAGCTGGGCATGGTGGCGCATGCCTGTAATCCCAGCTACTCAGGAGGCTGAGGCAGGAGAATTGCCTGAACCCAGAAGGCGGAGTTGCAGTGAGCCGAGATAGTGCCATTGCACTCTAGCCTGGGTAACAAGAGCGAAACTCCATCTCAAAAAAAAAGGGTAGTGGTAGTCTTCTTTGTTTTGCTCTTGAGTTTAATTAGTACACTATTGATTAATTACAGCAGCTGCTGAACAAACTAATTTGATTGTACACATTTTTGATGTATTTTATAAGATTTTAAAATATTAAATTATATATAATTCTGTTTCTGAAATAATAAGTAGTTGGTTATGATGTTTGTTCTTTTATTGCTGATTCTATTTCAGTTAAAATATTAGTTAAACATTAGAGATTTTTGTATATTTATAAAAATTAAAATGTCCAAATGCAATGTGATTTTTTATTTATTCTTCTGTTTTTAACATGTTTTTTTTTGCTGTCTGTATTTTTTTGTTATTGACTTTTAGGTGCATTCAAATCTTTTTTTTTTCCAAAAAGTGTTATGTTTTTATAGATAACTTATATCTGCCCTTACAACATAATGATCTCCTTCGCTTATATGCAAAAGTTCATTAATAATATTTGCCCACACTACATTTTAAACCATTGACTCTCTTCGAGCTTTGTGTGCATCTCTAAGTTCATGCATGGATTTAAATAATCAAATAGGATGTCTTGATGAGTTTCTACATAATTTTATGTTCTTTATTTTGTGAATTCTGTATCTTCCTATTTTACATTTTTTGACTTCCATGTTTTTCATTTATATTATGAATTTTAATGGACTGTAATTTTTTTGTATGAACATATTGATTTGATTTTTTATTGTATTCTTTTTCATGCTAGAATAATTTGAAAGTTTAATGTTCGACGCTTACCATTACTTATGACTAATTTTAAACAGGCCAGAAGCATATTTAATTGCAGTCATCACTAATATGTTATTATAAAATTAGCCACAATCACTTTTGCCATGTTTTCTAGTCTAATAATACTTTACGTTTGTGTATTTAAACACAATTACTTTGGTATCTTGTCTATGGAGGATAAGACATTTTTGTGCTTTGTGGCTCCCCCTTTCGTCTATTCATTATTTTCTTAATCTGAGGCACTTTTGCCTTCATTATTTTTTATTTATTTTGTCTTGCTTTTATTTAAATTATTACTCCCATTAGTTAAATGCTTCAGCAGTATCAATTTCCTTTTATTTCTGATTTACTCTTATTCTGTTAATATCAATTCACTATCTTTTCCTACTAATATTTGCTTATATTTAAAAGAAGAAAAGGAAACTTGACTTTACTGGATACCAGGCTGCATTTCGACATCAGGTTTCCCCTCCAAAAATTCCTTCTTACGCTCCTGTCCCAGGGTTTGCTGAGCTGGTTAACACCCTATGTGATCTTTGCAGAGAACATGTTCTGGCAGTTTTCTAAAAGATTGACCATTTGAAAATTTTTGTCTTTGCTACAACTCACAGCTTGACTGTGTATAGTATTCTTAGATCAGATTTCCTTTCCTTAAGAATTCTGAAGCTTTAATTCTATTACCTTGAGATAGCAGTAAAGAAACCTGAAGAAATTCTAATTTTGGCTCATTTAAAATGGTGAAATCTTTATTCTCAAAGTTGAAGTATTTTAATACTTACCTTCCAAAGTTAGTTTCTGTTTAATTAATTTATGGTTCTTTTAATCAATTCTTTTTAAAATTCTAGATCTTAAGAAATTATACCTTGATCATTAACTTTGCCCTTCAGGTGCTTTTATAGTTTGCATTTTGGATTTCTGTTCTTCATCTTCCATATCTGTCATGTTTTCTGGTATTCTTTTGGTCTTAGTATTAATTATATGTATTGCACCTCCAAGAATTTATATATATTTTCAAAATCTTTAAGTGTTATTCCTTGGGATTTGTATCAGAGCAGACGTTGACCTAGCTTCTTTTTAAAGCTTTGTTCTTTTACTTTTGACTTAGAAAATTTTATTTTAAAAATGCTTTTAATACTCTTCCCTCCTTTTTTATTTGTTTCTGAGGATGCAGAGAATTTAAGCACATAGGAACTGTGAGTGACTTGTGGGAAAGTGATACTTTTGATTTCAGTGTTGTTCTCTTTCAGCAATCTTTCCAAGTTAAACTTTCTCAGCATTCATGTCAAAGTCTGGTTTCCTCCTACCAGGAATATAACAGGTGCAACATGTTCACCTGTTTGTCCACAATTAGACTCCATACACTCCCCATCCATTCAGCTACCTTTTGAAAAGAAGGTACTGTGTTTTCAATGGCAACTGTCTCTTGATCCTTTGGCCTTTTCACACCTGAATAATAATAAAAACCACATTTGAAAACATGTTGAGGTGGATATTTGTGATCTTGTGGTGGATCAAGACTGCTTCATGCTTTGGCTCCAAAAGAGACAGCTGAGTCTGGTGGTCAACTGCATTTTTGCTCTCAAAAGCTCATATTTGGAATTGGCTGTTCTTTTAGAAATTTTAATATTGAGGTTCCCTGTCAGCCACTTGCAGACTTGGACGGTTTTGGCCATTTCAATGAGCTACTCAACGTAATCCCCTCTATCCTACGAGTGAAAGAGTCTTCTTTGACCAATGGTAAAAGAGTTGAGCAGAAAGTGAGTAAGGTTTTACTAAGCCAGCTATAAAACGCATAACTATGCTTTGTAGGAACAGAAGAGAGAAAGAATGAATAATTCAATGTAGGGAAGAAAGGGAAGCAGTCACTTGTCCTCCAGAAATAAGTTTATTTACCTTAAACTCATCAGAATTTCAGCCCAACTAGACTGATATTGAATTAACTTAAAATGAAACCATATTTCTTTCTTTGTTTGCCCGAACCCATTCTAATGTTAACCTGCAAGTGTTTTGGCTGGGATCCCAGTGGATTCCTATGAACAATGTATTTTTTCTTCTAATTTAAGTTTGCCCTCTTGATGCTGCAGAGTGATACTGCCTTGGAAGGAGCTATAAGCCAAGGACTAATTTGCAAAATTTGTAAAACCTGCAGCTGGTATGAACGAGTGATGTTGCCATTTCTCATGAGCTCATCTCTTCCAGTTACTACAGAGTAGTTTCATTTTGAAAGAAATGTGTAAATGTCTGTATATTGAAAATATATTTTATGCTACATTATAGCATGATTTTTTGAGTGCTTTTTTTGGTATGAACACCCATATGAATCTTTTTTCTCACAGAAAAGTCTACAGTTTTGTAACAAGCTTACTTTTGAAACCAAAATCCTTAGATGAAAAAAAAAATCCTTATGCATTTATCTAAGCTTATAAAAATGTATAATTCTGTGCACATAATGATGCAGTAAGAATTCAAAGTACTGAAATTTGAATAGTTTGTGGAGTTGGACAATATCTCAGGGAAAGGGGCTCATGTTTTTTGGGTAATCCCTGCCACAAAAAATCTCACTGCTGTGAAGTGTGAAAATGAAAACCGTTCAAGAATAGAAACCCAGTATACATTTCTCCTTGCCACTCTGCTTCTGACAGTGACCAGGAAAAGAAATGAAATGCTGTCTTATACTGAGTTTCAAGGGGAAATGCCTAGCAATTGGAGGGCTATGCAAAATGGATCAAAAGCAAGTCGCAAGTAAATTGAAAAGACGCTCAAAGGGCATATTGCTTAGAACCAATAGGGAGCCGCATTTGTAACCATATGATTAGCCTCAGGAAACAGAAGTCTGAAACGAATTTCATCCTCCTTTAGTGATGTTCTGGGTTGTGGGAAGGTCTTCAAAAGACAGCATAGATCTTCCAAGAAGATCTGGCTTCTGAGATGGCACAGATGGAATCCTCTTCCTGTAGATTTTTTTAGTCTACCTGGCTCTCATGTTCAGGAACCCCGGGTTGCTAGCAGCTTTTCTCCGAGGTGCGAGGGTCCCCTGGAGGCAGCCTGTACCTGAGGACCCACCCCTTGCAAGGGCTCTGTTTGCTGACTCAGTCAGATCTGGCCATCTGCACTCCCTGCTAAGCAGGTGTTCCTTTCAGAATTCAACTCATGCAGCAGATGAAGATGCAGAACACATATGCAAGCACACATGGAATTCCTCATTCTCCAGTTCTGGGGAAGCCCTTCAGAGAACCCGAGCCTGTCTCTTAAGCCCCACCAGCAGATGTTCCTGCTGTGTCTGAAGGCCAGAAGCATCTCACAGGCTTGTGTCTGGAGCCAACTTAGGTTTTGATCTGATTTGACCCTCTCACTAGTTTTTGGTAAGGATGCTTTGTACTGGGCATGCTATTCTGCTTTCCAAGATATTTTCCTAAATAGGGCCAGGGAAAAATAAGATATAGTTGGAAGTTATTTTTAAATATATCTAACTGAAAAAGACATCATTTCCTCCATTTTCAAGTGACAACATATGCAGTCTCTTCTGTAAGTTTTGCCACAAAATGTTCTCAACAAAATAACTCTGTGCAGACTCAGTTTTAAGCAGAATTTCTGCCAGCTTCTTGCTTTGTGACCCCGAGTAAGTCTAAAATGTTAATCTGGTTATAGGGTTCCTCTGCATAACACTGGTCCTGCTTCCTCATTGCCCACAGTCTCCTGCACAGCTACCAAGGCCCTTTGTGATTAAGCCCCCTTCCCTCCAGGCTCCCTCCCTGGCAGTCTTCAGTCATATATGCCTTGGGGCCTCTTCTGCAGCTTACCCTGTTCCCTCTCACTCCTGGGTCATGCACACACTGTTGCCTGCAGATGAGCTGCTCTTTCTCCTTTCTTTCCCTCATTATATTTGGTGAAACTACTAACAATTCTCTAGGTCTTTGCTTAGATACTGTCCCTTTCTGATCCCTCTGGGGTGGGTTCAGTGCCCTTCGTATGTGCTCGTACTGCATCTAATGACCCTGCGGTGGCTCTTTGTTCTTCTATATTGTAATTGCCTATTTTCTTGAACATCACCCTCCCTCTAAAGTCCCTCTAAAATAGACTTTAAGCTTCTAGGAACTAAGTGTAGACTAGACTACAAATAAGTGTGGGCCTTACTGACCTGACTGCACCATTGGAGCTGGGTTCTGCAGCTGGGCCAGATTCCTCTGGGTCTATCCCAGTGTGGCAGTCATCAGGGCTGGTCTAGTGTTCAGGCTCTTTCCTTTCAGGCCCATGAAGGGGTTGTATCTCCCTGCCCACTAGATGTTAGGTATGGCTGTGCTGTGTGACTTCCTTTGATCGATGAGAGGTAAGCAGAAGTGCGGGGTGTCACATCCATGTGAAAGCCTTCAGAGCCAGTTTGTGTTTCCACACATTTCCTTTGCCTCTCTGATTGGCAATGTTCCAGATAAGTGTACTTCATTAGCTAGAGCCTTGAAGTGGGCATGATCACGATGTGGAGCAAAGCCCTCAGCCAGCTGTTAAAGGACGTGTAATCTAAACAAAAGATGAATCTCTGTGGTTTTCCGCTATGGAGATTTTGGAGTTACTAATTAATGAAGCATCACCCAGCCTATCCTGACTGATAAACCAAGATGATGGATACAATTTTTTTGTGATGTCAACTCTTGATTGCCAATGGCTACTTAGAGCACTGAACTATAAAGTGTGCCTTTGGATTCAATGGGAAAGGATGCTGTGATTTATTAATGTCTCTATCAGCATAACATGGGAAATCAGAGCCTATTTGCCTATCTTGATTTATTCTGTGCTAATGATGAGTACATTTCTTACCAGGTGTCTTCTCTCTTCCTGATGACCTATCCGCTTGACTCCTTGTTGCTTGCTATATGCATCAATGTAACTAGTGTTAGAATTTCAACATAGCATGAAACTGAGTAAGTAACCCCCTAACAATTGTAGGGTAAGTTAAGGAACTGAGACTAGTACACTGACTTCCAATCAAATATCCTTTCCTAACTGGGCTGTTGTTTATTAACAGATAAGCATATGAGAGTCTCTATTTTTTTTAAAAAATGTTTTTTATCCTGAGAAAAAATACAAAGTGATGATTTAATTCTGTCTTTTGTCTATATCTCTAATAATTTACTAGCCAAAATAAAATTCTTTTGTAGTTTATTACATGATGATGACACTTTTGGGTAACTTAAGTCGTTTTTCAGTACTTTATTTAATTCATATGATACTATAAGTATGAATAAAAATATTTATTTTTTAAATGAAATTTATACATTCCTACCTTCATTTGACATTTATACACTTAGACAAGAAGAATATTTCTTTAGCTAACATTTCCTAGGTGTGTCCAGGCTGGGCCGTGCTGAGTCATTTAGTGATCACTACTTGATGCTCGGTGCTCTGTTTGTTCTTCCTCAGTCTTTTGGCTGGCACTTTCCTCTTCCCACTTCTTAAATCATCCTCTAAATCCAATCGTCAAGCACACCCTACTACTCCTGTCCTGTTAATTTATTCCAGCGCTGTTCCGCCTTCTTCATCTTCACTGCCATACAGCAGTGGCAGTGTCAGTGCTTCTCATCTCTGGCCCACACCATTGAGGGAGTTTCCTCACTGGACTCCTTGCTTCATGACTTGTCCCTTAGGTAACTATTGTTTATTGAGTCCTTACACTGTGCAAAGCATCAAGCCAAAGGTTACATATATTGTCTCTCTTAATTCTTACAATATTCAGGCCTCACAAAACCTGGATCCCCCATGTTGTACCTCAGTCAGAATTTGCTTAGAGTAGATCATGTGACTCCAAGCATCTGGAGAAACTATAAGTAGGGGAAAAAGGCCAAGAGTGAGGGTCCTCATTTATCTTATGACTCAGTGAGAGAAGAAATTGTTTCGAGTCTCTCCAGAGAATGCTTTAACCCAAAGCTTGTTTCCTCCAGGGGGTTCTTGGGAGCTACTTTCTGAATATGACTTTCTAATCTTGTGTTTAAACCACAGGCAATCATCGGCTTCCCATCTGTGCATGTTTAACACTCACAGGTATGCCTGCCGAGGGGCTTTCCCAGTGGCCCTCAGCCTCCCACTCAGGCTTCCAGATCCTCTGGTGGGAGGTGCTTACCCTTCTCTAGCCCAGGCCAGCTGTCTCCTCCACCCCAGGCCCTGAACCAATGTCTTGTGATGCTGTGAAGAAGATAGACATGTCAGGATGGAAAGATTGATGAATTCTGGCCTACATGGATGGGTTCCTTCTTTCAGAAGCTATGTGATCCTCCTGTTCTAGAACTGTCCGCAACAAGTAAAAAAGACACAAGCTCAATTTATGTTATTACTATTACCTATTTTGTGTATTTTTATATTTAGCCTCATCTGTGTTAAATGCTTCCTACTAGAGTGGAGCTTTAATTCTCCAGACTGTTTATACCTCCAAAAAAAAAAAAAATAGTAAATTCAGCACAAAGGCATAAAAATAAGGCTCCCCTCAAAACTTAGGAAAACTTATGTTGAATGAGTTCTAGCTCCTGAGAAAATTAACATTTCCTAAGCAACAATTTAAAAATAGTGGCTGAGATATTTACTTAACCCAAGTAATGGTAAGAATGCAAATGACTTGGCCAACAAGCACATGAAAAAATGCTCAACGTCAATCACTAGAAATGCAAATCAAAACCCCAATGAGATACCATCTCATGCAAGTCAGAATGGCTATTATAAAAAGTCAGAAACCAGCAGATGCTGGCAAGGTTGTATAGAAAGGGAATGCTTACACTGCTGATGGGAATGTAAATTAGTTCCACCACTGTGGAAAGTAGTTTGGTGGTTTCTCAAAGAACTTAAAACAGCAATCCCATTATTGGGTATAAATCCAGAAGAATATAATTTGTCCTACCATAAAGACACGTGCATGCATATGTTCATCACAGCACTATTCACAATCGCAAAGAAATGGTATCGACCTGAATGTCCATCAATGGTAGATTGGATAAAGAAGATAAGATGTGGTACATATATACCATGGAATGCTATGCAGCCATAAAAAAGAATGAGATCACGTCTTTTGTAGCAACATGGATGGAGGCCATTATTCTAAGCAAGCCTACACAGGAACAGAAAACCAAATGCCACATGTTCTTATTTATAAGTGGAAGCTAAACATTGATCACATACAGACACAAAGAAGGGAACAAGAGACACCAAGGGTAGAGAGTGGGAGGAGGGTGAAGATCAAAAAACTACCTCTTGGGTACAATGTTTATTGCCTCAGTGACAAAAATACTCTGTACACTGAACCCTCATGATGCTCAACTTATCTATATAATGTACCTGCACATGTACCCCTTAACCCAAAGTAAAAGTTAAAGAAAGAATTATCTGATTATTAACATGTCTAACATTGAGGTCTGGTCAGTTGTGTCTTCCCAGTGAACATAAGAGGATGAAGTCTAGAAAATGAGAAGCTAAAGGAATACAATTTTTCAGAGCATCTCAATCACAGTCTAAAGAATATGGCACTCCAGCCAGTCTTTGGGGCCATTTCTAGTAACTCAGGAAGGATAGAGAGAGAATGTTGAGTGGTTGGGTGGATGAGTAAGTTAAGCCGACTCCTCTTCCTCTAATTGCATGTTTATCAAGGAAATTTTCTGATTATAATCTTGTTTTCTCCTTAGATTCTCCTGCTGAGAGAATTCTGACTACAGAACACTGGCAATTAAAGTTTTGGGCAGTTATGTTGTGCATAACACTAGTAGACAGCATCTACTAGTGACCTCAGTGGATGATCCTAGTAGACCTCCAAGATGGCAGGACCTGAGTGGACATGAGGGTGTCTAGATGAGCTCTATATCTCTTTTGCTATAAACATGAGTGCTAATGTTAGTTTGTTTTAAATCTGTTGAAATTATGGTTAGTTGGGATTTGGTTCATAGGTATAACTATATTCAGATTCTTCTAAATGTTCTTTATGTGTTCATTTATTCAATTATTATTATTTTTGGACAAATCCTAGCTCTGTCATCCAAGCTGGAGTGCAGTGGCATGATCTTGTCTGGCTGCAACCTCTGCTTCCTGGGTTCAAGAGATTCTCATGCCTCAGCCTCCCAAGTAGCTGGGATTTCAGACATGAGCCACCATACCCAGATAATTTTTGTATTTTTTATTTTTCTAGTAGAGACGGGATTTGTCCATGTTGGCCAGTCTGGTCTGGAACTCCTGACCTCAGGTGATCTGCCTGTTCCAGCCTCCCAAAGTGCTGGGATTACAGGCATGCGCCACCATGCCAGGCCCATTTATTCAATTATTTATGTAACAAATTGATTACCACTCTGTTCCATACATATTATTAGATACTGGGAATACAACCATGAACAGTACACAGTCACTGCTACCAGGGGCTCTCAATTCAGTTGGAAAGACCATATTTTAAACAAATAATTATAGAATATGATAGGTACTGCAAAAGAGTTACAGAAAAATAACTAGTGTAGGAATGCTTAATTATGCTCATAGCAAAGTCAGACAAGGCTTCCCATAGGAGGAAACATGGGAGTAGAGTCTTACAGACTGGCCAGGAGTTTGCCAGGCAGATGGGATACTCATAAATTCTCCAGGCAGAGAGAAGAATGTCTTCAAATAAGTGGTTCAGTTAGGACCACTTGAATGTGGGTTAGGGAATAGGGAAGATGAAAATAGATGAAGCTAGAAAAATGAGTGTCAGGTGAAGGGCTTAGTATGTTAAGAAATTTATATTTTTGTCCTGTATGCTAGAAGATAAGTTCTTGAAGTATTTTTCAGGGAATGTCATCTATTACATCATCTCTGTCTTATTATAGAGGATAAATTGGGTGGATATAGACCTGGCATCAGGAAGACCAATCGACAAACTCTGGTTGAGGGCCTTAAATATAAGAATGGATAGTTAAAGCCAGTTTTGAAGAAAATTAAGGCAGAAGAACTGTCAGAGGGCTGGGCATAGGTCCCAAATATCTGATCTGAGGGGAAGGGGCTGCAGGGAACCTCAAAAAAGAATAAAGGAAAAAGAGCAAGATATTTTTATGGAGAGATGAAAGATTTGTTTTGTGTTGACTTTGATCTATTCAGGTCAAATTTGAAGCTCAAGAGAGATATCCATGCTGGAGATAAATGCTTGAGGATTAATGATGGGCAGTAAGTGAAGCCCTGGTCAGGATGGCATTGCCTAAGAGGATCCTGTACATTGAAAAAAAATCAGGCCAGAGCCAGGCCCCTAAAGAACTTTCACATATAAAGTTTAATCTGAAGAATGAGGGAAGCTGAGAAGAAGGAGCCAATGGAAGCTATGCTTTGGAATATTCCATGTTAATTACCTTGTTGATAATTACCAGGGCCATTCTTCTTGCCTTTTTCTCTCTCCCCATTCTCCTCTTCCTGTCATCTTTGTCTCCACCATCGTTTCTTTTTCCTCTTCCTCTTTTTCCCTCCTCCCTTTCCTCCTTTTCTTTCTTCTTTCCAACTCTTGACTGCTCCAAAACAAAATTTCGGTAAAGAATTTTTTTCCTAGCAAAGTTTTTCCCTACCCAATCTCAGAATCTTAATATAGAAAAAATCATCATTCACTTACTTTGCAATAGCTACCTAACAGCTGATAGTAAAAAAAGCTGATGTGGGTACTCTAATTATTCTCATTTTAAACAGGATGAAACAGGCTCAGAGAGGTTACATGGCTTGCGAAAAGTCACACAACCGGATGTGCTAGTCAAGAGTCAAACCTATGTCCATGAGCTTAAGTCCTAGGTCATGTCGTCCTTCCCTCTTCCCAGTTTCTTGCTCTTTTTGCCAATTCTAGTTGTATGATGTTCCATTTCTTCATAACTCAGCATCATTTTTTAATCCTCTAGTCTTAACTCCTACTGGCCCAAAAGAAAAACCCCTTCCCAGTCTCCTTGCAGTGGCTTCAATAATTTTCAGGTTCTTCCTCAAGACCCCTGTAGTAGTTTTGCAAATATAGCCTCAGTTTCTGTCTCCTGTCCTCTGCCCAGTTTTGAAGTCTGCTCCTGAAGATTGATTTTGCCACAAAAGCAGGTGACCTCACTCCTAATACATGATGGTGATTGTGATAATAATAACAATAATACTAGCAAACACTTGCACTTATCATTTGGCAGGCATTTGCAAGTTCATTTTTACCTCCCAGCTGCCTTGAGGATGGTCTATGGTGCTTGTTCTACTCATAACAACAACTCCTTTGCATCTACACTTGGCCCTGGTTGGCCTTCCAGGAGTCTCACATGGTGCTGCCTTCTTACTCTGCAGGGTCCATGGCTAAGGTCCATTTTTTCCTCTGGTGGCAGCTAAGTCTCTCTGATTAGGCCCTCCTGCATAACCCTGAAGTATGTGGTCTCTATTTCCTAGCACTTTTGTTCCCTTTCCTTCTGATTTCTACTGCTTTTGAAAATAAATACTTCCAAATCTGCCTTTCCAAGTTGCTGACAATGCTGCAAATAGAGTAGTAATGTGCTTCACTGCTGTAAACAGTCATCAGCAGACATGGAGCCTGGTGCAGGCTGCTGGGCAGGTAGAGCTGCCCCAGTAAAATGAGCATTCTTGTTTTCTAAAGGCAATATTTCTAGACTATCGAATTTTAATTTCTTTTGCTTGGTTTCTCTGGCTGCACTAAATTAGGTAACATCCCAGTTTTCTCATGACCTTGGTGGGCTAGAGGAATAAATCTTGCCTTTCAACTTCAGGTTCCTACCTCCCAAACTAGAATGTTCTATTTCAGACAGATGCAGAAGTGGGCTGGGGTTTGCATACCACAGGATTAACATGCTGCATTTTCCTACAGCAAGAGTTTTATTCCATGGAAGAGATAAAACCCCTGTTTATGGTATAGGACAGAAAATTCACATTGTTTTTAAGATAAAATGAGACTTTACATTTCCTACTTTATAGGCTTGATTCCCAGAGTTTTTTATTACTCTCTTTCAAGGTCAGAGGCACTTTGGAAAATTTTGTGAGGCTCTGGTCTGGAATGTTGGTGAGCTGAGACAGGTGAAAGGGGCTGGTACATATTAGGTGCTCAATAAATTCTCCCTTCTTCCTACCTCTTCCCATCTGCCTTCCCTTCTTCCTTCTCTCTCTCCTTTATTTTCTTCCTTTCTCAGGTTCTTTTATTTTGTATCCCAGTGAAATGTCCTTTTTAATGGGTCAGTTTGTCACTGGCATTTTTCCAAGCATCAGTGTGTTTGGAAATTGTATAATTGTCATAGACCCTTAGAATGCAGGAGCTCATGTTGACCACAGAAGTTTACTCCTTTCACTTGCTAGGAAAGGAAATCAATCAAGGTCACATAGCTGGTTGGAAGCAGAGCCAGTGTAGGCCTCAGAGCTCTTGGCTCCTGGTACAGTGCTCTGAGCAAAGTCAAAGGGGCTTTAAACCAAGGCAGTAGCTCTCATCTCATGAACAGGCTGTGGGATTCGCAGATCATCTGTTGTTGATACTGCTATAGGACAAGATTATGGTGATGATAAAAGGTATCTTCTCCAGACTAGTAACAGCACAGCCCTCTGGAGGCCCTTGCCAAACTATAGCAAGCAGTGCCCATGAAGCCCAGGATTCCAAATACAGCCAAAACCAGGGCCAGCTGCTCTGGCGGAAGGAACAATTTGTTCTTTCCCTGCCCATCTGGGTAGTTGGGCATATCCTGAATTAGGACACTGTTACCACAGTTGCTTTCCCGAGATAGCGGACATCGTGAGTGCCTCCACATTCCTGTATCCTTGTTCTCCTTGGAAACCGGCTAAGTAATTTTTCTCAATGATTATATGGAAGATTGATAAGTGAAAGCTAGTTATAAAAATTTTATAAGCAAATACAGATCTCTTCCTACAGATAAACAACTGTTACATGGACCACAGACCCAGAAGGATTTAGAAATCATGGGTGAGCCGGATGATTTTGCAGATCTTTTCTTCAACAAATATATTTGAGAACCACTCTAACACAAGTTTTGTGAGAGGCACTTGGAAGACACAAAAGAAAGACATGATTCCTGCACTCAAGAATCTGTCGTCTACCAGCAAACACTTGCACTTATCATTTGGCAGGTATTCGCAAGTTCATTTTTACCTCCCAGCTGCCTTGCGGATGGTCTATGATGGTTGTTCTACTCATAATAACAACTCTTTTGCATCTAGACTTGGCCCTGGTTGGCCTTCCAGGAGTCTCGCATGAGGGATTATATTCATTTTCTATTGCTACTGTTAACAAATTATCACAAATGTAGTGACTTTAATGACACAATTTTTTATCTTACAATTCTGGAGGTCAGAAGTCCAAATGGATCTCACTGGTCTACTGTGAAGATGCAGGCAGAGTTGTTTTCCTTCTAGACTCTTTCAGGGAGAATCTGCTTCTTGCCTTTTCTTGCTTCTAAAGGCTGTCCACATTCCTTGGCTTGTGGCTTCCTCTTCCATCTCCAAAGATAGCACTGGCCACTAAAGTCTTTGTCCAATGGCCATATCCTTAGTTCTTACTTTTCTATCTCCCCCTTCCATGTCTAAGAATCCTTATGGTTATACGGGGCTCATCTGGGTAATTCGAGATAATCTCCTCATCTTAAAGTCAGCTGATTAGCAAATTTAATTATCCTTACCATGTACATGTCCACAGATTCTGGGCCTTAGGGTCTAACATCTTTGGGAGGCCATCATTCTGCTCACCATGGAGATATAGACATATTCATAGGTGATAATTAAACACTAGGATTTTGGCTCTGATGGCAGCATATAGAAGGAGCACCTAACTCTGTACGGGGAATTATGTGACAGTAGGACAGCAGTCAGAGAGGTTTTCCTGGAAAAGGTGACACATCTGAGTTCACAGATTTAGCTTGTGTGAGAGTCTGGACAAGGAAGGGGAAAGGCATTCAAAGAAAAGAACAAAGGTACGATAGAAGCAAGAGTATGGGAACATGAAAGGGGAAGAAACTCTGGCTGGAATGTGGGGTCTGGTAAGAAGAGTGATGCATGATCAGTAAGGTTGGAAAAAGTCATGTGATGGAAGGTCCCAGCAGGAAACAGGCACTCTTAAAGGGGGCAATCAAAAGGCCTTTTTACAATGTTTGGTTAAAGGGCCCTTTTATAATATTTGGGCTGGGTTAAAGGAAGTCAACAAGGGATGACCAAACCCCGCAGGATTAGCAACAATCAGGAGTGTTATGCTTCCTAGGCTGGGGGGCCATGAAAAGGAAGAGCTACTGAGAAATGGTGAGAGCTTTGGCTATAGGAAGGCACCACTCTGAAGAAGCCATGGTCTTTAAATATAAAACATAGTCATGGCCAAACTACAGCCCGGCAGGAGAGAGCCAGAGGAATACAAACTCTTTGTCCTCCCAACTCTTAACAATCTGGCTCTTGCCTTCATTGACAAACTCAACTGGAAGCCAGAAAGCAAGGGACCTTGGTAGACACAGCCCATGGAATTTAGCCCTCTGTGGCCCAGAAGAGAGTTAATCTGGAGGGAAAACTTCAGGCACATTACAGGAGGACCTTGTATGTTGTGAATAAATAATCTGGATTTTTGTAGTGAAGGTTACAGGGAACCCCAGAAGTATTGTAAGCAGGCCATTCAATGGCTCTTTGAATTTTTCAATGAGTTTGTTTACCACTCCATTTCCCACATCACCCTCATACCATAGAGTAAACATTTTATCTGTCCTACATCTCTTATCTTTTTTTTTTTTTTTAATTTTTTGCATCTCTTATCTTGATCCCGTCTCTTAGAGCCTTGACAAGCTGATCTTACACTCCTTGTCAGGGTGTTAATGGCCAATAATGCCTTAAGGAGCTACCTTTTTCAGATAATGTCTAGATTTATTGGGGATTTTCAGTGCCTAAATCAGCTATTGCCATCATCATGGTGTATTATAATCCACCTCCAAACTCAGGAGCTTCAAATGATCACATTGATCTAGCTCAGAGGTCTTTAGGTTGGTGATTTAGGCTGGGACATTCTTCTGGTCTCAACCAAACACATATTTGGGGGTCATCCAGCCTGTTGGCAGAGAACTAACGCTTCCAGGTATTGGCTGGTCAAACGGTTTTAATGCAGCTCTACTCCTCAAGTTCTCCTACTCCTCCAGCAGACTAGCCCAGGCTGGTTCTCAGCACCGTGTCCCAAGTGCAACAGCAGAATCGGAAATGGTTAAGTTTTTTTCTAAGTTTCTGCTGTGTTACAGTTGCCAGTATCCTACGAGTCAAAGTCAGTCATGTGATTAAATAGACACCACCTCTTGCTAGGAGGAACTGTAGTCAGATGGCAAAGGGCATGGATAGAGGAGCAGATAAAGAGCTGGCATCATTAATGTAATCAATCTTCCAGTCATTGTTGGGTGCATTAATTTAGGCAATGAAGATTTATTTAGCTACCAAATTATTTGTTTCTTAATTGTCAGAATCTTCTACTAAAGTTGAGGCCCGGTAAGAACATGGCTGCAGCTTCAGTTACTCTAAACTTTAATTTGTGTTCAGTAAATTTTGTTTTCTTTTTTTTTTAGGTTCAGGGATACATGTGCAGGTTTGTTATACAGGTAAATTGTGTGTCCTGAAGGTTTGGTATACAGAATGTTTTGTCTCCCAGGTAACAATCCTAACACTTAATAGGTAGTTTCTCGATCCTCACCCTCTTCCCACCCCCTATCCTCAAGTAGGCCCCAGTGTCTGTTGTTCTCTTCTTTGTGTCCATACGTAGTCAGTGTTTAGCTCCCACTTATAAGTGAGAATATGCAGCATTTGGTTTTCTGTTCCTGTGTAAGTTTGCTTCGAATAATGGCCTCCAATTCCATCTGTGTTGCTGTAAAGGACATGATCTCATTCTTTTTTATGGCTGCATAGCATTCCACTGTGTATATGTACCACATTTTATTTATCCAGTCTATCAGTGATGGACACTTAGGTTGATTCCACTTCTTTGCTATTGTGAATTGTGCTGTGATTAACATATGTGTGCATGTGACTTTATGATAGAATGATTTATATTTCTTTGATGTATACCCAACAATCTGATTGCCAGGTTGACTAGAAATTCTGTTTTAAGTTCTTTGAGAAATTGCCAAACTGCTTTCCCCAATGGCTGAACTAATTTACATTCCCACCAACAGTGTATTGGCATTCCCTTTTTACACAGCCTAACCAGCAGCTGTTGTTTTTTGACTCTTTAATAATTGCCATTCTGACTGGTGTGAAATGATGTCTCATTGTGGTTTTGATTTGCATTTCTCTAGTAATTAGTAATGATGAGGATTTTTTTCATATGCTTGTTGGCTGCATGTATGTCTTTTTTTGAAAAAATGTCTGTTCATGTCCTTTGCCCACTTTTTAATGAAGTTGTTTGTTTTTTGGTTGTGAATTTGTTTAAGTTCCTCATAGTTTCTGCATATTAGACCTTTGTTGTATGCATAGTTTGCAAAATTTTTCTCCCATTCTGTAGGTTGTCTGTTTACTCTGCTGAGAGCTTCTTTTGCTGTATAGAAGTTCATTCTTTAATCAGGTTCCATTTGTCAATTTTTGTTTTTGTTGCAATTGCTTTTGGTATTTTCTGAGATATTTTCCATGTCCTATATCCAGAGTGATATTTTCTGTGTTATCTTCCAGAGTTTTTATAGTTTTAGGTTTTACATTTCAGTCTTTAATCCATCTTAAGTTGATTTTTGTATATGGTTTAAGGAAGGGGTTCAGTTTCAATCTTCTGCATATGGCTAGCCAGTTATTCCAGCACTAATTATTAAACAGGGAGTCCTTTTTCCATTGTTTCTTTTTGTCGATTTTGTGGAAGATCAGATGGTTGTAAGTGTGTGGGATTACTTTTGGGCTATCTATTCTGTTTCACTGGTGAATTTTTATTGAAGCCATAAGTGAAGGCTTCTAGGTTCACTATTTGGAGAATGGTCTTCGTGGAACTATTATACTCCAACAAGTTCGCATAGCAGACAATTGTCCCTGAAAATAAACAAGCATTGAATGCTTTCCTTCTGTACCTCTAAGCAGGCTGAACTGCTGTTTCACTTTCACTCTTTCAGGTTTAATTAACTTAATTCTCAGTCGGAGGCATGAAAAACAAGAAGAGCCTTTCCTTAATCAGGGCCTTCTCTTACCTCATCACACTCCAATAGGGGTTGGAGAGTTGGCTCAAATGTACAGCTTGAAAAGATATAGCACTGAACTGAAGGGTGTGATACCTCTCCTTATGGGCTAGTTATCTGCCTCCAAAATTCATATTATAGTCTGAACCCCTAGTGCCTTAGAATGTGACTGTATCTGGAGAGAGATATGCCTTTAAAGAAGCATTAAGGTTAAATGAGATAATATAGGTGGGCCCTAACCCAATATGATTGGTGTCCTTATAAGAAAAGATGATTAGGACACAGACGTACACAGAGAAAAGACCTTGTGAAGACACAAAGGAAGATGACCACCTACAAGTCAAGGAGCAAGGCTTCAAGAAACCACCCTTGCTAATACCTTGATCTTCAACTTCCAGACTCCAGAACTGTGAGAAAAGAAATTTCCATTGTTTATGTCACCCAGTATGTGGTACTTTGTTATGATAATTTTAGAAACTATTGCACTCCCTTAGTTAGAAGAGAACAGCCAGAGGAAGACTTGTTAGGAGGAACTCCCCCAGCCCCATCCTGGTGTGAGTAGAGGGTGATTCCAAGCTGCCTGCCTGGAGAGGCATGCCCGTGGAGGAAGCTCCAAGAGCTGTGTGTGCTAGAAACTCACAGGGGCCCTTCAGAGTGGCCAGTGAAGACTGAAGACAGATGGTATTGGGGTCCTTTCATGTGGCCTTCCCTGGGGCTTTGCTAGCAGTTCCAACTTGTTCCTTGTAAGCTGATGCTAAATTCCATTCATTAGCAAGTTTCCCAGTGGCCTAATTTTATTGGTTCCTCAAGAGTTCCTCTCTTGCTTTTCAGGCCTCCCCTCATCTAAATGTGGTGTCTTCAGCAAATTCACTCACCTCATTATGCGTGATCCCTCTTCTAGGCCATTTAGCCCTTCTCCCAGCTCCTTATAAATAAATACTGATTTTAAGACCAAAGCCCAAGAGGCCATACATTTAATTGCTTTCCATGCTGAGAGAGAATCATTTATTAGCGCTGTGCAAAGCACTGTGTTTGAAAACTCCAAACCACATGAAACGCCACAAGTTTTGAGCCAGAGTCTAGCAGAGAAACAGCCAAGTTTCATCCGAACTTTGTTAGGCCTCATGACCTTTCACAAAACCTCAAAGCAAACATCATTCAGCCCCTGGATAGGCTCAAACTCCGAGTTGAGTGCTGTCATTTGTTTGGTTTTGTAGCAGCTGCTTATATCACAAATCCCCACTTCTGGTTAAAAAAAAAATCTACAAGATGGCTTCAACCCAGTGTGATGTGCTATTTTATTTTTGTTTTGTAATATGTCTATTGATTGTGAAACTCATGACTCCTTTGGAAAGCTAGCTCTACAGAACAACTTGTGGATTTAGAACTGCCAGGTCAATTGGGACCAGGAAAGTAAAATGGAATTCAATGAGAAACCAATTTTAGTGAATCTGACTGGCAGGATGAGAGGAGGAGATGGGGGTAGCAGTCATGAGGTCAGCGGAGAATAGTTTTATTTTGTTTTCAAGACGAAATATTTGGGGCTGAGGCCTTGTCTGGACCTAGTAGGTGTTTGGTAAGAATTTGACTGACTTTTTCAGCACATGTAATCCATAATTTACCTGGGTCCTAAACTTAATTCAGAGATCCCTGCAAGGGACATGACGGTCATTTATAGATTATCACGTATCCATCTGGGCCTGCTGGGATGCTGTCTGCCTGAGTTAGAATTGCTTGACAGTGAAGGCTGTTTGGAGATGGAGGCCAGCCCATGGCTCATCTTGTTATACTTGGACTGAAGAAAAGCAGGAATTGGCAGACAGAGAGGTTTTGGACTTCAAATCAGACATGTCACTGGTTTGGGACAGGTGCCTAGGGTGGAGGCAGACCCAAAAACGGGTAACAGAAATGTAGTCATTTCTATGAACTAAACACATTCCTCAGACATTCTGGTGGTAGTTCAGGCAAACAAAGATGACCAGAACAAAAGTAAGGTCTTCCTCAGGCAGGGGCAGCCTCATGACAGCCAGCCCTTTGAGGGTTGGCTCAGGTTAGTATGGTAGCAGGTGGCTTACCTAAGTGTGAAGCTAAAGTTTGAGTGCAGAATTCTGATCATCCTGATCATCCTGGTTATTCATTTAACAGGTGGGCAGATGCCCACCTGTTAAATGGTGTCTAAAAATTAGGTAAACTGATGCTGACTCATCTATGAATTATATCAGAACTACTTAAAGCACTTCTTGTTTCCCTTTTATCCCCCTCTCTAACCTCCTCTACCACAGATGTGAATGGAAAAGGTTTTGGGGGGTGGGGCATCAGTGGAAGAAAATAAAGTCACAGTAGAAGGGGATTTAGATCATGTAGGGTCTTGTAGGTCATTGTGAGAACTTTTGAGGCTCCAGCAATTTAAGTCGCCATCTGCTCTTCTCTGCTTTTATGTCCCAGGTCTGAGATAGGCCCCAGCAGGAACCACAAGATACAATTTGACTTCGTTTTCTACATTTCAGGTGATACATGAACCAAATCCAAATTATTCACATGGCAACCTTTATGTAGGTATTGATCTCATTTTCAATAGCAACTCCTTGCATTTGGCCACATTAGTGGTTGTATAATCTTACATCCAGCTCACAGAAAGGAACAAAAGAATAAATAATATTTTGACCCTGCTGTTTTGACCCCACTGTTTTATACTTCCTTATTGATTCTAGAAATAGTTTATCTCTGTGTTTATATATACAAACATTTTAATAAGAATTACACCAAAATTAATGCTTTTTAAGGTAGAATCTTTGTTAATTCAATCATTTGATAACATTTTCAAAAATAGCTAAACCATTTTTATAAAAGCATTATTTTAGTATTAATTATAATTAGGATCAATTATTTTCTAATGTGATTTATTTATTTTAACTCAACTTTTACCTAATTATATATTCTGAGATTATGAGTTTTATTTTGCAGAAATTATTTCTACCAATTCATTTCTCAGGTCAAATTATATAAATATACAAAGACTTGATCCACTTTTAACTAAAAAAGTTTTAAATACTGTAGATTTTGTTTTAAAAATTTATTTCAACCAACTCTGTTTTCCACTTTTAATTTTTCATGTTTTCATCGATACCAAATTTTATCACCTACAATTTTAGCCAATGTTAGTTTCATTAGCACTTAATGATCTGTGTTGATTATTTCTTCCAGTAACACTCAGTAAAAATTAGATAAAGAGCTGGTGGTTGGAAAATTTTTATCAATGCAATGGCAAAAGGAACAATCACAGGAATTGGATATAGGATAGTCTAATCATCGGAGTCAAAATGTCTTGCACTTGGCTCTCCCTGCCTCTCCTCAGTCCATCGTAATGTCCAAACCCAGTAACCCTTTGTGCACACAATGAAGGCCTTTGGGAAGATCCCTTTGTTGGCTCTTTGACATGTGCCAACTTCACCAATAGGGAGTGGTGGTGGAGGGGCTGGGAAAGAAAGAAAAGAAACAGACAAATGACAATGCTTTGTTATGACAAAATTCCAGAACAAAGCAAAAATTTGCATATTTCTTTGACAATAAATTTTGGCCTAAGATTATTGTTCCCAGGTAACAACATTGCTGGATTTGCGTCTTTTTAATTCACAAAACTTTATGAGATGATTGGAAAGTTAACAGAGAAGGAAAGAGATTGTCATGAGTACTTAAAAAGTTGAAAATTTGCAGGATTGAAGCAAAGCAAAGAAGACTGACATAAGCGTGGGGAACAGACACTAAAATTGTATTGGAAAGAACAGGAATGTGGGGCCAGAAGACCTGGTTTCCAGCCTCAGCCTCAGTGTGTCTTCTTTCTGGCATGGGGGATATAGGGTCATTTACTTGGATCTTCTGGAGTCTCAGTTTTCTCATCTATAAAACTCTAAACACTTCATAGAGTAGTTGTGAAATTTATGAAACATACAAATGCTCTGGCTAATATGGAAAGAAAGGCAAATGGCGGTTATTCCTGAGTTGTGGTGATGAACTCTGGGAATTAATCTCCTTTCTTTTTGGAAGAAAATTTCCTGCTCTGTCTCTTCCTTCTCTTTGCCTCCCCTCATTTTTTTTTTTTTTGAGACGGAGTTTCACTCTTGTTACCCAGGCTAGAGTGCAATGGCGCGATCTCAGCTCACCGCAACCTCTGCCTCCTGGGTTCAGGCAATTCTCCTGTCTCAGCCTCCTGAGTAGCTGGGATTACAGGCACGTGCCACCGTGCCCAGCTAATTTTTTGTATTTTTAGTAGAGATGGGGTTTCACCATGTTGACCAGGATGGTCTTGATCTCTTGACCTCGTGATCCACCCGCCTTGGCCTCCCAAAGTGCTGGGATTACAAGCTTGAGCCACCGTGCCCGGCCTGCCTCCCCTCATCTTTTAATCCTCTCCCCCTTGTTTTTCTCCTCCTTTGGATGGCCACATCCAATAGTCTTAGGATGGGGGATGACTACAAAAGAAAGACTAACTTTATGAATTTAGGGCAGGAGCCCTGGGTCACATGGTATCAGATGACCTAGAGACTGAGTTCATTCATGTGAATAATCAATAGACCAATCGATCAATCATGCCTGTGTAATGAAGCCTCGATAAAATTCTGGACACGGAAGCTTGGGTGAGCTTCCTGGGATGACAGAACTAAGAGGGATTTTGCTAGACTCCACCTTACACATCTCTTCCTTTGGCTGACTTTAATGCATCTTTTCCCTGTAATCGATGTCACCATGAATATCATGGGTTTCATGGAGTTTGTGAGTCTTCTAGTGAGTTATCGAAACTCAGGTGGTTCGGAAAACTCTTAAACTTAGTTGGAGTGAGCGTGGTCTTGTGTGGATGCTTCCTTCTAACTTTGTCATTGGACCCTAACTCTTCGTCTTTGGGGACAGAAGTCTTGGGCAGCATTGGCAGTCTGGAGGATCATGCCCTTAACCTGGCAGTTTGGCTAACTCCAGGTACCATTCCTGATGTTTCTTAATTCTCCCTTAAAATTCTGAAAAAACTTGATTCATTGCATCATGTTTTCCACCTTTGGTGATTTCTGGAAGAGGAGCAAGGAAGGAAATAATTTTCAGGTACTTGCTTGTTTTGAGCTATGGGTGAAATGCAATAGAAATGCAGTTTTAAGTTTCTTCAGTGAGATCTAAAGAAAAGTTTACCCATATTATTCATATGGCTCATTCACTCAACAAACACGCATGGCTCTTACCATTGGCCAGGCACTGTTCTAAATGCTATATATGTATTAATTCATTTGATGTTGACAACCATGGAGACGGACTCAATTATTATTCCTATCATTGTACAAGTGAGCTTCTTAATTTTACTTTTTTCAGTTTAGGCCTTATATGCTGACTTTCCCCTTATGAAAAATGGAAATTTCTCTTTCTTTCACATGCAAATATGACCTCTTTTACACACAAACACACACTTTATATTTTCCAATCCTCCCCATTTATATATAGTAGAATTTGAATTAGATCAATAATAAGTAGTTATGTTATTATGTAAAAATGTTCATGAAAAAGCTATTCATAGCAGAGCCATGTACAGTAAGGACACTCATTCTCAGCTGCCTAACATTCATTTTCCCCTGGCATTTTAAGTACCTTCTTTCTTCATTTATCTTTCTTTGTTTAGTCTTTACATTCTGATTACTTATTCAATCTCAAACTTTCCTTCAGCAATATAAATCTCTTCTCAGTATATTTAAGCATATGAAGTATTTTGTGATTTTCATCTTCTTGAAGAAAGCTTTCTGAAAGCCCTTTGTTGTGCTCTAAAATGGACGAGTTGGTCTCCAGCTGCATGGCTATTGCCTTGGTGTTTCTCTTCATCATCTAAGTATTTCCACCTTTGTGTGGATCTCATTTTTTGATCCCATGCCTTCCTCCTTCATGACTTGCACCATCATTCTAGGGAAGCATTGTATCAGTCATGGTCCAGTCAAGAGGCAGAAAGCATGCTAATTATGTTAACAGGGAAGATATCATAGAGTGAATTGCAAGTAAACTAAAAAAGGCAAAACCTAAGGTGTCACAGAGAAAGGGAATACAGGAAACAGGTGCTACTGATAGGACTGAGGAAATAAAGGAACAATTGGGAAGGCTCAGAAAGGGGTTCCTGCAGAGCTAAGATCCAGATCCCAGGGAAAGGAGCATGGTCTAGCCAGTACTGGGTGGCTCTGGAGCTTATTAGAGGGGACACACTGCTGGGATTCATTCCTCTGAGGAGTGGGCACCAATTAAAGCTTTTATCTCTGAAAGGATAATGTATAAAATTTGCCAACTGGGATGAACCGTTGCTACCCAGCTGAGGACCGTTAAGTTTGGATAAAACTTACAGAAACAAGAAGCCAACAGGTACATATCACTTCTTTCTCCTCCAGCCTTGCAGCCTCTCTTGCTTGTGCCCTCTATTGGCAGAGACTAGCATGGAGCCTGCTGAAAAAGGAGAAATATGGTGGTTGCAGAGTCCAGCCCAGCATCTGAAAGCAGAGCTGAGGAGGAAGAGGAAGTTAAAGTGGGAAGACATTTGTTCTGTGATCCTTACAGGGATATTCTCCAACAGTTTCCTGAGAAAGAGTGCATTGTGGGAGTGTTTTATTTTGGTTTCGTTTTGATAGTATTAATGCTTGAACATTTTACCTCTCCGTGATTTGGGCATGGGCTTCTAGATTGCACATTATTTTTACTTAGAGAATGTTTCTGGCGATACTCCTGTGTTTTCTACCTTCAGCTGTTATTGCTGAGAAGTCCAGTGTCATTCTCTTTTTGACTCTTTGTTTGAAATGGATTTATTCCTCTCTCGAGCTTATGTAATCTTCTCTTTAGTCTTCTGAAATTTCTTGATGATTTGCCTTGGTGGCCCGTTTCCTTGTTCTCAGTTGTTAGCCTGTTTAGGTTGGACACCTGTGTTCTTAAGTTCTGAAATTTTTCTTACATTATTTTTTTAATGACTTCTCTGCTCTCTCTCTCTCTCATTCTCTCTCTCTCCCCCTCCCTCCCTCTCCCTCTCTATTATTTCTTCACTGTTTTCTAATTTCTAAATTCTTCACTAGGACTATTTTCTAATTTTATTCCCCCACCACCACTTTCTATCTCTTTGTCTTTTTGTTTACATTTCTGCGAGATTTCCTCGACTTTCATTTTCAAAACTTTTAATATGTGTCATTTCTGCTCTCATATTTTAATTTCCAAGAGTATTTATTGTTCTCTTTAATATTCTTTTCTTTATAGTGTCTTGTTCTTTTTCCATAAATCTAATAGCTTCTCTGTTTTCTGTAAGTCTTTTAGTAGTTTTTATTGAAGTTTTCTTTTTGTCTCCCTAACGTCTCCACAACTTGGCCTTTAGCTGTTTAACATAATTAGTACACTACTCTAATTTGAAATACATGTCATGTCTATAATTTTGTTCACTTTTAAATAACCATTATTAGCAGTTCCTTCCTTCCTTCCTTTCTTTCTCTTTCTCTTTCCCTTCCTTCCTTCCTTCCTTCCTTCCTTCCTTCCTTCCTTCCTTCCTTCCTTCATCAGTCTTGAATTTCCTTCAAAAGCCAGAGCTTAGTGTGAACTTAGCACTCATATTTTGGTTGGCAAGCACATGCGGGAGCCTGCCTGTGTGCTCACGCAGTTCTCTTATGCACAGATGATTCAGGGGTCACACTGTATATGTAACCACCCATCCCCCCAACCCCTAAGGTAATAACATCCATTAAGGCTGCTATAATATTTTATTAATATTTGTAATGTTTCCTATCTTGAGCTCAAATAATTTTTCCCCCTGGCCGAGAGCCAATGTAAGAGATGTGACCAAAATATGCCTTGTCATAAAAACAGCTAATTCTCATTAAGGGACTTACTTCACACACTGATCATCTCTGCTATGTCAGTTTGTACTTTGTAAGACCCAAGAGAAAATATTAGGAGTATGTTGTGTGCTGTCTAGCACCTGATTATTGAACTAATAATGTTCCAAGTATGTCATTTATCACAGCAGTAATTAACAACAACAAAAAACCCTTATATGCCACTGAGTTCCCTGAAATCTACTTAATAATCATAGAATAATTGTGGCTTTTCCTCCGAGACAAAGCCCTTAGAGATCATTTAATTCAATCTCTCCTTTCATGTTTGAGGAAACAGCATGGGAGGAGTCAATGATGCACTTCAGGCTGCACGGCTGAGGCCTTGTGTTCTGTGACTGACCCTCCCCAGGCACACTGCTTTTCCCGAAGGCAGTGTAGGGTTAGCTGCTGGCTCGCACACCTGCAGTTAGGGCCTGTGGACAGCCTCAGCTGCAGAGAACACATTGCATACAGATTGTCTTCTTCGTTTATAAGAAAAGTTCTTGGAACTGAATTCTGATGTGCCAATGTGGACCCCACACGTTTGCAGACCTGGTTGAAAGGGTTAATAAACTTCACTCCTAGAAGATTCTAGTTCTTCAAAATGAACTGCATTCAAGCCAACATGTTCCATGTTAGCTGAATTTTTAAATAATAGCTGACCAAGCACTTTCTTGAGCCTCAGCCTAAGCTGGGCTTGTATCTTACTGCCTGTCTTCAATTGTACATTGTGTGGCAATGTCAACGGAGGGACATGACCACAGCTGCAATGCTGCTGAAGAATCTAGAGGCCGCAACCCATGCAGCCTTACTTGTCTCACTTCACTTAACAACCAGAGCTGAAGAATCTGGCAAAAGAGCTCCTATAAGAATTGCCCTTGTGTCCGGGCATGGTGGCTCATGCCTTGAATCCCAGCACTTTGGGAGGCAGAGGCAGGTGGATCATAAGGTCAGGGGTTCAAGACCAGCCTGGCCAACATGGTGAAAATCCATCTCTACTAAAAATACAAAAATTAGCCAAGTGTGGTGGCACACACCTGTAGTCCCAGCTACTCAGGAGGCTGAGGCAGAAGAATCACTTGAGCTTGGGAGGCAGAGGTTGCAGTGAGCCGAGATTACACCATTGTACTCCAGCCTGAGTGACAGAGTGAGACTCCATCTTAAAAAAAAAAAAAAAAATCCCTTGCCTGTCATCTGTGGCTTCTTGTTCTGGGTCTTATACATAAAACCTTTCTGGACAGAGGAAGCAATCAACAGACTTCAGAGAATATCTTCCCAGCCTGATTGCTGGATGTGCTCTGCTGCCTTACCTCAAACATACAGTGTGCAAAAGGGCTTGGCTCCTGAGTTCAAGTTTTGTAATTGGCGATCCCAGACTTCCGTTTGTGTCTTATGTGTTGCTGTGACTGCCCATGTTTGTGGAATGACCGTGCCTCAATACCTAACTCCATGGTTTCCTCTTCTGTGTACAACTGGAAAGGAGAAGACTCTTAAACAAATATAGCAATACTGATTGTTTTGACCAAATTGGCAATTAATTAACTCCCTGTGCTAGAAGTTGCAGTCAACATCTGCAGCAAGAGCAGCATCTTCTGTATGAACAGAAAAAATGAAAAGAAAAGGATGAAGAAGGGATCTGAAATCTTGGTTCATAAGCTTTTCGCTATAACTGATGTTCATTTCTAGGTTTTGTGCAAAAAACTCTCAGAGAGTGAAAGCTAACTGGTGCTGTGTAGGGAAGAGCAGGAAGAAAACTTTAATTACATCTATTTTTAAAGGAAAGATGGACGGAAATCAAAACCTGCTATGTTTCAGCAGGGGAACAAAGAGCCACCCCTATTTTGTTCGTGTGTATGCATTCCGAGGGAATTTCATTTCCAGCAGGAGTTACTTTGACCATAGAAGAATCCACGGAGAGGACTCCTTTCCTGTAGCACGAATGCTTGAGGGTGACACTGAAATGCAATTGAGAATGGAGGTTGGAAAAACAAGGTAGGGATGTTGAAGAGTGTCTATGCCAAAGCTGGTATGTAGATAATCATGTATAATGGTGAGACCACCACTCTTTCTTCCTACTGCCTTTGTTGGTTTCTGCTGTGTTTCCTGGGCAAATTTCTGTTTTGATTCACAATCCTAATTGCTTGAGAGACTGAAAACATGAGTGTGCATGCATGTACACACACATGCACACACATTAATGGCGTCCTGTCTTACCCCATCTCCTTCTCTAATCACAGGGGCAGTCATGCTCGTGGCTTCTGCCTTTGGGGCAGGAACAGTGATTTCCCAGCTTCCTGGTGAGCCCTATTTATGCTATGTGGTAGCCATGTACCCTCTGTCTGGTGTAGCAGCTGCTGAATGATGTGCACAATTTTTCTTGGGGCCATGACTTGTTTTTCTTTCATTTGTTTTGCTTCCTATATTTTTTCTTAAATGAACAAAATCTTGGCATATGGCCTATCTTTAAAAAAAGGCTGTTCTGGTTTCCATTTCTAAGAGAATTTTGGCAGTAGAAGGCACAAGTGCTGGATGTTTTACTGCAGTTATCAAGCATTGTGCATGTGGGAACAGTCCTATGCAGATAAACTCTCAAAGCAATCGCTATTTGTAAGGGGCCATTTTGAAAGGATTTTCTAACCCCAAGTGTAGTAAAAAAGAAAACTATAAGAAAAAAACAAAAGAAAAGATTCAGTGACCAAGAGGAATAATATCACTTTCTGTTTCATAAAAATAAAGACTGGTAACTCATTTGTAGTCAGAACTGCTGATTTTATAAGTCAGGAATTCATCGTTTGCAAATCTAGATATCAAACTCAAACCATTTTAACTAAGAATGGTACTTTGTTCTCAAGATTCTTGATCCTCAAGGGAAATCTAAGGAAGAGTTAAAGATGTTAGCTATAGAAGTAGCAGGGTTGGCTGGCCGCGTTGGCTCACACCTGTAATCCCAGCACTTTGGGAGGCTGAGGCAGGCAGAACACGAGGTCAAGAGATGGAGATTGTACTGGCCAACATGGTGAAACCCTGTCTCAACTAAAAATACAAAAATTAGCTGGGCATGTTGGCATGTGCCTGTAGTCTCAGCTACTTGGGAGGCTGAAGCAGGACAGTTGCTTGGACCTGGGAGGCAGAGGTTGCAGTTAGCTGTGATTGTGCCACTGCACTCCAGCCAGATGACAGAGTGGAAAAGAAAAGGAAAAAAAAGAAGTAGCAGGGTTGCAGATGAGCCTCCATTTTAACTGGAATGCTCTCCTAGTGTCGTCTGGCTTTCTCCACGTGGTAGAAAATATGACTTGAGTTTCTCTCTTCACCACTGAGACGAGACTGATCTAATTCTTTCAGACCCAAGTCCAAGTATTCAGTGTGGAACTTACTGGCACAGCTTGACATAGGTGCTCACTCCTGGAACAGTCAGCTGTGGCTGGAGAGATGGGACACTGGACTGGTCTAGCTTGGATCTGGTGCCCAGCTCTGGGTAAATCAGCTGAGTGGAAGGTGGGGATCATACTACACTCACATGGAGTTTCGCATGTTAACTACGTGGATTGAGGAGGGACTGAGTGAAAAATGCCATAGGTGTCATCTGCACAGTGCAGCACTACTTAGAGAAATGCCTTTTGCGTGCTTGTTTTCCTTACAACTTTGCTGATTATAGAAAAATAATATGTTCCTTCAACTTAGTATAGAATGAAACCTACATTTGTATTTGTGCCTGGGGGATATTTTTGGCTTTAGGAGGTTAGGCACGAACGCTATCCAGAGTGAGCTCTGATGGCATTAAATATTGGCTTTTGCAAGAACCAAATACAAATGGATGCTAGCCAATATCATAGTTTGAAAAGTATTGTGTTTCTTCTAATTAAAGGCTCTTAGGCAGCAGCTGGGCTCAGGAAATGCTTGAATCAAAGATCAGCATCTTACAGCATGATGATTTTCACTGAACTATGAGCTGGGATTCATTGCCACACACCTCTTCCTGCCACTTGTGGCATTCTCAACACACTCCATTCCCTTATGACTCTATAAAAACAAAGATTGCTATATTGATATAAACATTTGAAAGCTTCCCATCCCTAACTTATAAATTACCAGGGTGACTGGTTAATAATCCCTTACTGGCTTTATTATAACAATCACTGAAAAAAAAATGCAAGATTTCAGTAACATCAACAGGAGCGCTAGTCAAGGGTTTTGTAATCTGTAGAGAGAATTTACACCGACCCATAGAATCCTAAAAGATATGGCAAGATTAGGAAGAAATGCATCTGGGGATGTCCAACCACCTCCATTGCTTACATACAGTAATAAAATCACACATCTGAGGAGGCGATAGACAGTCAGTGCACATGAACTAACAAGGGGAAAAATCAACAAATGGCTTATGAAAATATTATGAAATACAAGACAGAACAAACAGTTCATGGAAGATACCAATGAGAACTTGTGTTAGAAAAAAGTTAACTGAAGGAATACAAAGTCAGTCTTTGAAAGCATCTGTTTTGTGTTCTCAATAAAATTCTCAAAACATGTTATTTATCAAATAAGAGGAAAGAGAAGATGATGAGACAGTAGACTAAGATTAAAAATAAGTTGTTTAGGGTGTGGGAAGAGATTAAAAAGGCTCAATGAGGTAAAGAAAGGTAACAAAGAAATGTAAATGTTTCATACCTTTTTTTTTTTTTTTTTGAGACAGGGTTTCATTCTGTTACCTAGGCTGGAGTGCACTGGCACAATCGCAATTGACTGCAGCCTCGACCTCCTAGGCTCAAGCAGTCCTTTCACCTCATGGTCCCTTGCCTGCTGAATAGCTGGGACTACAGGTGCATACCACCATGCCTGGCTAATTTTTCATATGATTTGTAGAGACAGGGTCTCACTACGTTGCCCAGGCTGGTCTTGAACTCCTGGGCTCAAGTAATCCTCCCAAGTGCTGAGATTACAGCTTGAGCCACTGTACCTGGCTGCTTCATACCTTTCTAAATTGAGGTCATAAGTTTGAATAGTCACAAAGGATCTTTCTAGTGTATTATGAACATTAATAATTCAAAAAAAAATATGATCGCTACTTTAAATGTGTCCAGTGTATTCTAAATACCTTAATTATTTTTATAATGACCATTATCTACTTTTAGAAGTATATGAATAAGCTCATCTTTAACAGTTAAAAATTTAAAATAGTTTTTCACATTTTCAATTTGATTTTCCTTTCCCTGTAGGATATATTTTAAGCAAGGATTTAAAAAAAATGATTATTATATTTTCAACAGCAGAAATATGATATGCATTGAAATTTAAACTTGATACATTTAAATTTAATCTTGAAAAAGTTTTCTGTGAAAAAACTTGATATCTTCCCTTTTAAAAGATTTCAAGTATATGGTATATTATTATTAACTAAAGTCACCATGCTATACATTATGTCTCCAACACTTATTCATCTTAGAAGTGAAGATGTGTACCCTTTGACCATTATCTCCTTTTTTCCACCCCAAAACTCCCAAATTATGTGATGTGATGAATATATTCATTAGTTTTACTGTGGTAATCATTTCACAATACATACATATATAAAAACATGTTGTATACCCAAAATATATGCAATTTTCACTAGTTTTACCTCAATAAAGACAGAAAATATTTTTCTGTCACCATAGGCTCTAACTGTTAAACAATTTTTTTCTAGTTTGAGATATAATTACAATTGTTGTTATCAATTGATTAAAATGATGTAACTACATCACACTTTTTTTTTTAGACAGAGTTTTGCTCTGTCCCCCAGGCTGGAATAAAGTGGCACAATCATGGCTCATTGTAGCATTGACCTGGGCTCAAGTGATCCCACCACTTCAACCTCCCGAGTAGGTGGGACTACAGGTGCACACACTTGGCTAATTTTTGTGGTTTTAGTAGAGATGAGGTTTTGCTGTGATGCCCAGGCTTGTCTCAAACTCCTGAGCTCAAGTGATTCACCACCTTGGCCTCCCAAAGTGCTGGGATTATAGGCATGAGCCACTGCACCTGGCTATCACACATTTTGATAAATACTTATTAGCCACAAAAAGTATGGTTTTATTTGGAAATGCTATTCTTAATGAGATGGTTAGGTCTATTTATCTTCTGGTTAGTCAGTTCAGATGATCACGGGTGATTATTACTATTAGAATAAGACATAATCTTGCATCCACTCTTCTTTTTTTTATTTTTATAAATGAAAATGCAATGAAATTTTGTTCACATAAATGGGACTAGAAAGATTTTTATAGCCAATATTGTGTATTATTTGAACTGTTTATGACATATACCAAAAGTCACAGCTACCAGACACCAAAAATTATTTTAATTATCTAACAGCTGATAAATCTATGAAGTCTTGTTATAATTTTGTTGAAAGCAAAGAATTAGAAACCACATGTCATGTAACAATACATGCTAGCCCGTCACTTGAGTTCTTCATTTTATCAACATCTATTCCAATATTCCAAATGGTTCCTTTGTTTGGTGCCCTGGAAATTTTTAAACCTTGGGCCAAGGCACCTGGGTTCCTGGTTCCTGATTGGGCCAATGCACAATCAGCTCCTGCTGCTGTCTAAGAAACCTTCCCCAAACTCAGAAGCAAACAACCATTTTGTTTTATTTACAGATTCTTTGGTTAAGAATTGGTTGGGTCTTAATAGTGAGGATGCTTATCTCCTCTCCTTGATGTGTGGGGACTCAGCTAAGGAAAATCAAAGACTTGTCTGACCCTACGCTGGAGACTAGAATTACCTAGAAGCTTCTTATTTTAGTCTATTTGTGCTGCTATAATGGAACACCACAGACTGGGTAATTTATAAAGCACAGAAATTTATTTCTCATGGGCATAGAGGCTGAAAAGTCTGAGATCAAGGTGCCAGCAGATTGTACATCTTGTGAGTACCTTCTTTCTGTGTCCTCACTTGGTGGAAGAGTTGAAGATAGCAAACTCACTCTCTCTCAGTCTATGAGGGCTCAGTCCTTATGACTTAATCCCTTTTTGAAGGTCTCACCTCTTAATACTACTACATTGTTGATTAAATTTTAACATATGAATTTTGGCAGGGACACTATCATTCAAATGCCCAGCATCTGGACTGAAATTACTTAAGGTCTGGACTTAGCTGAAACTGTCCATCCAAAGGCCCACACATAGACTTTCTATGTGGCTTGAGCTACACCACTGCAGTCTTGGTATAGTCAGACTTTGTAGGGGGTTCAGAGCTCCAGTACAAGTTTTCCAGTAAGCAAAACAGAAACTTCATTGCCTTTTATGACTTACTCTTGGAAGTCATGTAGCATCCCTTCTACTGTACTCTATTGGTTAAAATAGCTATAATCTAGACCAAATCTAAGGAGACTCTAGTTTTTGATGGAAGAAATGTCAAAGGCCTAGCAGCCACTTTTAAAAAACCGCTACAACACCTTGTTAAGATTTAGATTGAGTACAGGAGTTCTTTTCTGAAGTGGCTGTCTTAGTTCATTTGTGTTGGTATAAAGGAATACTTAAGACTAAGTAATTTATAAAGAAAGGAAGTTTATTAGGTTCATGATTCTGCAGACTGTACCAGTAACATGGTGCTGACATCTGTATCTGGTGAGGGCCTTAAGCTGCTTCCACTCACGGTGGAAGACAAAGGGAAGCCCACCCCATGGTGAGAGCAGGGAGAAAGTGAGAGAGAGCAAGGGAGCGAGAAAGAGAGAGAAGGGAAGAGGAAAAGAAGGAGAAGGAGAAGAAGGCGGAGGAGGAGCCATGTTCTTTTCAAGAACCAATTTCATAGGAACTAATACTGAGAACTCACTCACTCTTGTGAGAATGACACTAAGCCATTCTTGAAGGATCTGTCCCCATAGTCCAAACACTTCCCACCAGGCCCTATCTCCAACATGGGAGATAGAATTGCAACATGACGTTTGGAAGGCTAACTATCCAAACTATAGCAGTAGCAGAAGGGTGATTGTGAAAGGGGAAGCACAAAAGAACATTTTGATGTCTTTTGCTAGGTAGATCAATTTTATGAAAATTTACATATAGAAGCTGAGAATCTGGCAATGAATACCTTTATATCTATGCCTACATACGAATTGGAAAGTCTTTCTATGCCACCAAGCCTATGTGTCTGTCAGTTTGAAGATCACTGTTGCAAGTTTCAATTTTGGCAAAGCTGATTTAGATATATTCTGGTAAAACTTTAAAATTATACAAACATCATCAAATGAACCACCACAACAATGACCAGCCTTATAAACAATAACAACACAAAAATACCTTAAATAAATAAAGGAAGAAACCTGATACAGAATTTCTTTTTCGCAATACTGACAACTAGGGAATAGAGGAATACTCTGTACAGAACTTTAAAGGAAATGGTTGAGATTCAAGAGTTCTATACTCAGTAAACTTTCAAATGTGAAAGAAATTTCAGGATAAGAAAGAGCTCAGGAAGTAGATCATTTATGTATGTTCCTGGAATAAACGAACAGCTGAAAACGCTAATTAGCTGCACTTCAGTTGGTCCAGAGAGTATAAGTTAATAAAATCTTAAGAATTAGGAAAGATGGCTTTGGTGGTGATTGCATAGCTCTGGGACATTCCTGAATCCCCACATCTAAAAAACAGAACATGTAGATAGCAAAACAAAATTCATGGATATCATTTTTAAAACTAGGTGATAAGGTATCTCCACAACCAAATGTAAATGAAAAGTGACAAATCACCATAGCCACAAGTGTGTGTGTGTTCCATTAGTGCTAGAGAAAGCAGAGGGACCTGTGAGTGAGAGAATGCATAGACCAAATTATTTCCTGGGGATCATAGTCAGCTGATTTGAGAAAGCTGATAAATCTGAGCAAACTTTTGCCTTTATAGCAGTTTGTGAGTGCAAGGGACTCCCCATAAGGCCTAAAGTGGCTGAAACAGTATATCTCCATGAAATCTCAAAACTGACCCACCAGGGCTCCATACCAAAGAAACTTCTGGGAGAATTATAGAGGCAGCAGAGCCAGGAGTTTTTAGAAAATAAGCCACTATATTTTAAAATACTACACAAAAACAATGTAAGAGGTTGTCCAATGTAAAGTTGAAAAAGATCTCTGAGCCAACCCTCTTTCTAAAAGTTAAGAAAAGCTAAATTCACATAAAAATAAGCAACAGAAAATTACCGAGGCCAAATCTCTTGCAGAGGTATTATAGGAAAAAAGAGATTAAGAAGTAGAATAACATCCTTGTAGACAATGAAATCATGCCAGAAAGACATGTTCATAATACTTTAATAGATGAAACTATAATAGATTATTCCAAAACCAACAGAAAAGATTATGAAAATAATACTATACATGAAAGAACATGAATCAGAACAAGAAAACCTAAGAAATGAGATGACAGAACTAAATAAATAACATGCAAGAAAAAAACATTTTAGAAATGACTTAACTAGAAGAAAAGCAAGAATGAATGAATACGACAAATATCTGAAGTGAAATAGAACAAAAAAAGAGAAAACATCAGAATCAAGAGAAGAAAAAGACAAAAAAGGGGTTGACAGAAAGTGACAAATATTGGAGATAGAAAAAGGAGATCCAAAATATTGATAATAAGAGTCACCACAGAAGAGGACAAGGAAATGAAGAGAATGACTAATGAGGACTATAATTCAAGGATAATTCACTGAAATAAAATAATGTTTGAAATACCATACCGAAAGAGTACATTGTATATCTAAGAAGAATGACCAATGCCAAGATATATTCTAGCAAGATTACAGGATATTAAAGAAAAAAATGTTTTTAATGTCTAGGCAAAAATAGCAATACCTTACAAGAAAAGATAATTAAATTATCCTCAGACTTCTGACATTAATATTTGTGTAAGAAGAAAATGAAGTAACATTTTTAAGATAGTGAAGAAAAAAATATGAGCCAATAATTTTGTCCAGTAAAATTTTCTTTCAAATATAATCTGTTAGAAACTTTTAAGAACTCAAGAAATATTGTTCCCACGAGATTTAATAAAGAATCTACTGAAAAAACAGGCTTTAGACAAGCAAAATGATGGGTAAAACAACAACCTAAAGACACATGGTAAGCATTAAACATATAATTATTTGCAGAAATAAGACTGTATGAGGTTTAAAAGGAAGTGGTTATGATATGTAAATGGCTAAAAGATCTAAAAATATAGATACAACCCAACAATAAAAATGTGAGGAAGAATGGTGGAAACAAGAGCAAATCAAAATTAGAACTATTTCTAGTAATTATAATTGGTGGTAGCAATATTAAGTTGCTATTCTAAGACAGTTGTATGTGAAGAGTGGATAAAGCAATGAGTAATTATGAGGTATTCTATTTCTATCATCTCTTGTGTATTTGAGAGCCAAGATTGTCAGATCTATTGGAATAGATGGAACCTCATCTAATGGTCTTAAATCCAGGGGATATTTTAAAACAAACCAATTGGTTATTTTCTGAGGATAACGGAATTAATATGTTAACTCGAAAACTGGGTGAATAAACAAAAGAATCCTGCTCCTTTGTGTATGATCTGTACCATGAAGTAACCAAGTGGTAGATGAGGGGAAACATCTTAAAATTATTTTGCTAATAAATGAAAACAAAATGACAAAATTTAATGTTACCATGCTTCAACCTACAATTCTAATCACTAATGGCTATTAACATTATGAAAACAGAGGAACCATACATAATGTGCCTTCTATTATCTTGCCAATGGGATAATGGGATTGGGAAAATAATAGGAGGCACATAATGTCTCTGGATCCAGCTGTCCATTTGTGGAAAACTCCAAGGACCAAAAACATGTTGAGGAGCACCAAGAGCATGTGCTGTGCAAACACAGGCCATAGGAAACTCTGCAGGTTAAAATCTTTGATTCTTCAATGCTTGATTTTTAAGGAAAAGAAAGGAATAGAGAGAACATGAAGATCAAAAAAGACTTAAAATAAGTGATAGGCAAGACTAAAGGACATGAACTCAGGGATAAAACAAACCCTAAAGGCATGCAGGAAGGGATTATGAGGAAAGTCTTGATGGAGCGCTTTCTTTAGGGGAAGGGAAGGGACTGTGATTGGAATAGGGCTCATGGAGGATTTTCTGGAAAGGCAAGTTTCTATTACAATCTGTAAGTATTAAATATTGGTATTTGGAAAAGTATAGGCTGAATGTATTTTAAAAATGTAAAAGTAACTGTGAGACTAATTAAAAATTGAATATTTTCTTTCCAATTCATTAAACACCCAAAACCAAACAAACAAACAAATAAAACTACACAGCACTTACACTAAAATATGGGAAAGAAAGGAAAGACTAGGGACAAATAAAAAGAGATAACATAATATGAGATTACAGTTGACCAAACAACAGTTTTTACTTAGAGTAAATTTGCTGATACTCATGTTAATAAACAAAGATGATCATTTTAGATCAATATGCAAAACTGTATTTCATGGGGTTTTTTTTTTTTTTTAAGAAACACACTGTATTAGTCAGGGTTCTCAAAAAAAAACCAATAGGATATATGCCTGTGTGTGTGTGTGTGTGTGTGTGTGTGTGTGTGTGTACGTGTGTAAGACTATATCAATATCTACATCTCCTCTCTCTCTCTCTCTCTCTCTCATATGCTCTCTTGCTGTTGTAGTTCAAGTCTGAAGGCTGTCTGCTAATGAGTTCTAACTTGCTCTTGGGGAGTTCAGTCTCACTTTATTAAAACCTTCAATTAACTGGATGAGGCCCACTCACTTTATGGAGGGCAATCTTCTTTACTTGGATTATACCAATTTAAATGTTAAACTCATCCAAAAAATACCCTCAGAGAAACATCCAGAATAATGTTTAACCAAATACCTGGGCATCATGGCCCAGCCAAGTTGACATATGAAGTTGACGATCACACACATCTAAAACCAAAATAACAGAAAACAGTTAAATGTAACAGAAGAGGAAACATTTATCGGGCAATAACAAACCAAAACTAATTTGACAATATCTACTTTACACAACATTAATTAGCTGCAAAAATATCAAATAAATGCAAGTTATTTTATGTTGTTGATAAGCTGAAAATAAACGAGGCAGATGTTAGAGTCAGGAAGACGTTTTGCACTTAATAACAATATTGAAATATAACAAAATAACACATAAAAGAAAATCCAATAACAATAAGCTTATATATACTAGTAGAAATCACCAGAAATACAATAATAGTGGATGAATTTAATATGCCACTTTTAGTATTTGATAGTTTAAGTAAACTAAAAATAAGGGACATTAAATATTACTAAGATTTTTTTTTAATCAAACATTGTTTTTATTACTAATAGTATTAAGATATTCATTGATAACACACCATCAAAAACATACCTTTCTTTCTGATACCTACTGATCATTTACAAAAGCTGTTCTCATAACTGACCTCAAAATAGACCATAATGAAAATCCCAATACATTCCAAAAATAGAAACAGCTTGGGGTTGAGTTACATACTTTATCTACAACATAGCCAAACTAGAAACGAATAGCATAAAATTAAACAACATAAACAGAGGAAACCATATACATCTGAAAAAGAAAATACTCTCCTAAATACTCTTGGTCAATTTACAAACTAACAGTAATGTGAACAGTTTATAGCAAAGTTTAAAGGATGCAGTGAAAGCTGTATTCATACCTCCCATCATTCCCTCCTATTTTCATCATTAAAACAAATATTATTCAGGAATCTTATGGATGGAAGCAAATCCAACCTTAACTAGTTGGAACAAAAAGGAACGCCTATTGTTTCACCAATGGGAAGGATGGATGGACGTTGCTGGTGTTCAGTTGTCCCGGGATTCTTTCTCCTTCCTCCTGTTTCTGCTTCTATCTGTGTGTCAGCTGCACTTTCTCCTTTTGCAGACTGAGTTTCTCCATGGAGTGACATCAAGGTTCTTATTTATACTATCATAGAGGAAAAGATTCCTCCCACGCCTCCTCCCCATTTGTTTCAGCTCCAGTTTGAATAATCCTGGATCAGAACTCTGATTGGTCTAGCATAATCAGATTCCTACCTCTTGACCAATACCAATCACTGGGCCAGAGAGGCAGGTGCAATTTACCTCCTATTCAGAACGTGTTAGAGAGTGGGTAGAGCGCAAAAGAATGGGTATTTTTTATGTGAGAAAGGAGAGTAGCTTGACCAATAGAAATGTAAGTGCCCACTATGAAGAAGAACAGTGAACATGTATTCAACTAAAGAATCTAGTAAATAAAAACAAATTTAAAAGCAGAAGAAATAAAAAGAGATACAAAGAAAGCATGGGACAAAACATAAGAAAATAAAGGGATGGAAAATATGTATGTCAAGCAAACTGTTACTTAAAGTGAAATTTAAGGCAAAAATATTATCAGGGATGAAATTATTATTTAATGATAAAAGAAACAGTTTAACAATAATATGTTAAATTCTGAATCTGTGTATATCTAAACATTTATTCAGTGTGGAAAAAAATTATAAAGAGAAATGGACTACTCTACAATTACAAAAGAAGACTACTATAGTTCCCTCAAAAAGTAATAAACATATAAAAATGTAGTAAGAATCTCAAATATTGAAAAAATATAATTATCATGCTAGTTCCAATGGACACATACAGGAAACTGGACACATACTGTAAAACACAAGTAAAAAAATTTTTAATTTATTTAGTACTAGACTACAAAGTTAATCTCATCAACTATTAAATAATTTAGTAAAAACAATATTTTTTGACTATGATATAATAAAAATAGAAATCAATATAAAAATAGATTGGGGCAATGCATCTGCAAGGCAAGGAACACCAAGGATTGTGGCAAACACCAGAAGCTGGGCAAAAGGCTTGGGGCAGATGACCCCTCAGAGCCTCCAGAAGGATCCAGCCCTGAGCCAATATCTTCATTTTAGACTTCCGGTCTCCAGAACTGTGTGAGAATAAACTTCTCTTGTTTTAAGCCACCTGGTTTGTGGCCATCCATGTGTTATAGCAGCCACAATAAACGAATACACCCCCTTTCCTTTTGATTGTAATCTTTATGGGGGGAAGCTGCTTCCATCATCTTTGTCAAACATGTATTAAGCTCTTACTGGGTTCTTGGTGCTAATACAGGTACTTAAATCCACTGACCAACAAATCTAAGTATCCCAACTCATCAGTCAGTCAGCAGATGTTGACTGGACCCTCCTGTGTGCTGGGTACTCTTCTGGGGGCAGAGGATTCAAAGAAGAGCAGGAGAGGCAGAGTTGCTGTCCTTAAGAAACTGCATGCAGAGTGGGGAGTCAGACTACAGAACTGAGGAATATCAAATGTCTGACCATCCTTCCATTCCCTTCCTTCTTGCACAAGCAAGGAAGCTAGTGAAGACTCTCCCCCTTTTTATTTACTTATTTGTTTATTTATTTTTCGAGAAAAGAGAGTTTGGGCCCAGGGGTTCGCTGCTACCCAAATCGCGGAGACCAGCAGCGGCCCTGAATGCCTGGACACTCTCACTTTCATTGAGTTGCAAATCTGGGGACAGGGAAGGTAGGGAGTAGGTAGGGTGTGGCCTTTGTGGTTGGTGACCGGGGGCAGGGTAAAATAGGGCGTGGCATACAGGTGGGGGCTTAGGAATTTCTGGCACCCAAAGTGAGGTAAGGAGCATAATGCATCAGCACTCTTTCCATACTTATCAAGAAAGAACTAAAACATTAAGATTTAAGGACGCTCCCTTTTTAAAAACCTCCATGGGTTCCCTGTTTTCTCCTAATTTGCTAAATTTTTGAGGTCAAAGAAAGGGATTCTCATATTCAAAAACTTTGGGAACTCCTGGCCCATAAGATGAAATACAAATGCCAATACCATAGCACACAGAGCTTTGTATGGGGGACAAGGGTATCCTAATTTTCCTCTTTAGGGCCATTTTTCTATGTTGTTCAACAGGAAACCTTTGCATCAGTCCAAATGGCACAAGGTTTCCCATAACTCATGAAGATACCATTTAAGCCCATTCGCTTCTGACTCTGCTGTTCTCTCTCCCTACTCTTTCTTTTTTTTCCCATGGCAAATATTATTATCTTCTCTTCTTCTCTGACATAGTCTCTGATTTGCCCTGAGCTCCCAGAACTGGATACCATAGCTGTTCAAAGTCCTTTTACCACTGGACCTCAATAATTAATTTGCACATTCTTCTAGGACAATGAACTCTTTAAGGACACAACCTGATGTCACTCATTTTTGTTTTCCAGAGACTGCAGATACTGGAGATTTGTTGGTATAGGCGTTCAACAATATTTACAGAATCACTGAATGACCCGATAAATGATCTTCCAATGTGAACTTACAAAGAGAAATGGAACGAGGTGGTACAGAAAAGGACAATGCGTTTACAATCGGGCTATTTTGTTAAATGCAAATGCAGGAGCACCTAATATGTAATGTGTTAAACTTAAATTAGAACATAAAAAGGCTAGAGGTGATTTTTCCATAGACTCCAGGGCTTTCTAGGTTGCCAGAGTGATGACAAGGACAAGAGCAGAGCCTCTGCCTGCTGGTGAGCTTCCCCTCTCCCACCCTCTTCTCATGGGCGCATTCCTTTCCAATGCTCTATCAGGCCCAGCCATGCCGCCAGGCAGAGCAGGAATTGCCTCTCTGGATTTGAGCTCATTGCTGCTTTCATCTTCTTTCTGGGAAAGGGGTGAGATCCTCTAGTCTCATCAGTCATTTGCTGCCTGTCAACAAGCCTGTTGCTAGAAGCCTGTGTGGCTCAGGTGACTGCTGCAAGAAGTCTCTGTGGGGTGGAGGCTGCTTGGAGCCAGCAGAAGGCCCCACACCCAGCAGGTGCTTAGCAGCCACAGAGGAGAGGAAACAACCTAGACGCCTTCCCCTAAGAGGTGGTTTTTCCAGAAGAGGGATGAACAGGCTGGAAGCCATCCCGCCAGCAAACCTCCTCCTGTCAGCTCCAAGCTGGACAAAACAAATGCGCTTTATCTGCAAGTGAGATTGGCTTCCGAGGGCCGATACATCACACAGAGTCCTGGAGACTCCCTCCAGAGGAGTGTCATCTTCTCCTTCTTCTCATAGTGCCCCAGTCCCTGGCGGTATTCCTGCTGGCATCCAAACAAGTTCAAAAGAGCAGAAGATAAGGAAATCTTCCTCTCTTCTCCTAGTTATCCAGCCGGGCCCAGGCCCCAGAGCCCAGCCTGGCTTCAGGTGAGGGCAGCAGCTGCAGCCTCTCTGGCGGACTTGCCAGGGCCCAGCAGCCAGGCCTGGTCAGACAAGAATGGCTGACCTCCGAGTGCCTCACTTCCCTCCACTTGCTCCACCTAGACGGCGCAGAAGAAGCTGGAATGCCGGTCGGCTTCATGTTTGGGTGACTTGTAATCTCTGGTGGGAGGATCGGGGAGTCCAATGGCTCAACTGCTCAGCCTTGAGGATGCAGTGCCACCGATCGTTGCCTGGCTGGGGTTCCCACTGTGTGACAGCAGCCTGACAATAGGTTAGGGGAAAAAGGTTAATATTGGGTTGGATGCTGATTGGGAAAAGAAAGAAACTTAGATCATTTTGAGCTTGTTCTTCATGATCCTAACCTCCTTCTCACTCAGTAATCCTAACCATGTCTGCCTACCATTTAGGGCATAGGAAAGGAGGAATTGAGAGTAATGGAAAGGAAAGGATAAAAACAGAGACCAGAATAAAACAAGGGTCATGGAAAAAGTGAGAGGAAGGAGAGGGGAAGGAGGTTGAGGTTATTTGAATGAAAGTCAGTGGAACAGAAGATGCTGAAAGAACAGGGCTTCTCTGCTCTGCTGAACCCACTTTTTCATTCTTTTCTTAGGTTCTTCTAATTCTTTCAATCTTGAGCATTGCCCTGGTTTCAGAAATGCTTGGAAAATCCTTGCTGGTGATGAAGGCTCCTTTCACATTGAAGGAGGCCAAACTTGTAACTGCCTCATGAGGACATAAGCCTGAATTTCTGAATGTAAAGTCTTGTGCAAAACTCTGGAGGGTGTGGCTCCACTCATAGGATTGCAATCAGGCCTATTGGGAAAGACGTGATGGTGTGGAAAGAGTCCCAAACAGTTCTAGATTCAACACTACCCTTAGCGGGCTGCATGACATTGTCCAAGTCACTTGGGGTCTCAGTGTTCTCAATTGCAAGATGACACACCAAATTATTTATAAGATCTTTTCTAGCTCTAAAACTATATAATATCTGATTATATCTTTCATTTGTTTAAAAGCAATACAATACTTTGCCTACTACTCTCACCTAGCATAGCATGCTAGCTCCCCACTGTCCTCTCCAGCTGTATCTTCTTTCTCTTTTTCTTGTATTCTGTGGCCAACCCATTCTGAAGGACTCTAAGTGAGTCTCTCTTGGTGCATTCTTTGAACACAACATTCCCTCTGCCTGCAATGCCTACCCTTCTCTCCCAACTCCTATCTCCTATTTTTCCTTCAGGGACTTGACTGTTTTGGGAAGCCGTCTCTGGCCATATCCTCAACTTCAGCTGAGTGAAGTCTCCTATGTATTCTTAAAGCCTCTGTGTTGATCCACATTTCACTTTTCAGAGAATATTATAATCGCTTTTCCTATCATTCTGCCTCATTTGCTCTTATCTCATTGAAGACATGAGCTGTCCCTTGGATTCTTATGCCTAGTTCTGTGCCTTAACACAATGCGCACACCAATGAATTATTAAAGCTGATCTTAGGGCCCTTGTTCATATCTTTTTGAGTTTCTCTTTTCTTAGAAACATGTGGTAGAAATGTTTTCTTTAGTGAGAGGACCAAGGCAATGGGAGTGGCAGAAAATGGGCAATAAAGCAAATGTATTTGGATCCCAAAGGCTTCTGGATTCTGTTAAGGAACTGTATACACTCTTGGAGTAAAGACATAAGGCAGCTTGTTTCCAGGCTTTGGAATATACAGCGTTGACTTCAGCGGTCCTATCCCCTCAGGGAAAGGCACAATGATGTTAACTGAAGCTAAAATGTGGAGAGACATTTAGAGAACTGAGCAAGACAAGGTATCTGGGTACATTTTATGAATCAGTTTTCTAATTTTTCAGTCACTGTGTTACTCATTCTTCCACCCATCTTAGTTCTTAACTACAGAAGCATCCAAAGCATATAGTCAGACACTTATCCAAATCACAGCCTTCCCATATGATCCAAGAACAGTGAAAAACAAGGAAGAACCTGCGGGTGATTCCAAAAAATTGCAAGAGAGTCAAAAGGGCACATGCATGTCATTACTTACTGAGCATATGGGAGGTAGAACTTTGGAAACACATACTTATTAAAGGAAAAGTGAAAAATGGAGAAATACAGCAAGAAGGGGGAAAAATGACTTGAAGTCTACTCACCCCTCCCCAAAGATAGCTACCACGCAGAGTTCAGCAGGTTTTACTAACATTTTTTTCTTGCACTTTCCCCGACCCCTGCTTTACTTTAAAATTAGTTGTTTCCCTAGTATGCATATAATTTTTAATTTTGACTTTTTTTTTTTTTTGATATGGAGTCTCACTCTGTCGCCCAGGCTAGAATGCAATGGTGCAAGCTTGGCTTGTTGCAAGCTCCACCTCCCTGGTTCAAGCGATTCTCCTGCCTCACCCTCCTGAGTAGTTAGGATTATAGGTGCCCACCACCACATCCAGCTAATCTTTGTATTCTCACTAGAGACAGCGTTTCACCGTGTTCATGAGGCTGGTCTCAAACTACTGACCTCCAGTGATCTGCCTGCTTTGGTCTCCTAAAGTGCTAGGATTACAGGTGCAAGCCACTGTACCTGGCCATATATTTCTTAGATAAATAGCAAACAGTGGAGACTATGCAGAAGTAAAAACAATTTGAGTTGTAATCAAATAAAATTTACAGTAAGTTTTAATAAGGAGTGTGTGACCATTGTTGTTTCACAAGAATGAGGCATAGGCAAGTGCTCTGTGAATGATTTGTGGAAAAATAGGGTACTCCTTTTCTAGAATCAAAGTAAGCATTTCTAGAGCTAACTTGGGTAAGCAGTGAGCTTATAAAAAGGGAGGGGAAAAAAAAGTTTGTGGTTCCTTGCTTGTCTTTCCCCAAGAGAAGGTTGGAATCAGCCATCATTCTTTTCCCTCAATTAGATCAGACCACGTAGCCACCAACATTCCAAATTACTGTTGGTGGATTTCCAGTCTCTGAGGGTGAGAGGCACAGAGGCCCAGGGCCCATGGGCAGTGCACCTCTCCTGCTGGGGACACCTGGAGGCAGAGGCATCTCAGACCTTCTGAAGTAGACATGGCTCTTTTCTTCTTCCAGCAGGAGCCAGTCCACTTCTTCAGCTGGGGTAGAGGTGGGCCCACAAGGCTTCTCCTCACAGAAGAGGCAGAGGGTAAGAGTGAGGGGACTTCAGCTTGCTCCCAGTGATTCCTTCACAGCTGCCAGAAATGCTGTGAAAGAAAGTTCCATTCAGGTAGACCCCTTGGCAAGGATTAACAGGTGCATGTGAGTTATTCACTGACACAGAAGCCATTCCAGACATGCATAGAATGTGTAAGAATGAAGGCCAGGCAAGGGGGCTCACTCCAGGCTGAGGTGGGTGGATCACCTGAGGTCAGAAATTCAAGACCAGCCTGGCCAACATGATGAAACCCATCTCTACTAAAAAACACAAAAATTAGCCGGGTGTGGTGGTTTATGTCTGTAATCTCAGCTACTTGGGAGGCTGGGGCAAGAGAATTGCTTGAACCCGGAAGACAGAGGTTGCATTAGTCGAGATCATGCCACTGCACTCCAGCCTGGGCAACAGAGCCAGACTCCGTCTCAAAAAAAAAAAAAACCACAAGAAGAGAGAAAAAAAAGAAAGGGCTTGGTGCAGTGGCTCATGCCTGTAATCCCAGCACTTCTGGAGGCCGAGGCAGATGGATCACCTGAGCTCAGGAGTTTGAGACCAGCCTGACCAACATGGAGAAACCCCATCTCTACTAAAAATACAAAAAATTAGCTGGACGTGGTGGCACATGCCTGTAATTCCAGCTACTTGGGAGGCTGAGGCAGGAGAATCGCTTGAATCTAGGAGGCAGAACGTTGCGGTGAGCCGAGATTATGCCACTGCACTCCAGCCTGAGCAACAAGAGCAAAATTCCGTCTCAAAAGAAAAGAAAAGAAAAAAGTAAGAATGCTAATGAAAGAGAATTTGGTTAAACTATAGGCAAAGTCTTCCAAATACTTCCAATGTATGGTTTGGAAGAAACGGGAAACGTCTGGTTAATACATAACCATGTGAAATGCCTCTCATTGTTGACTCCGTTAGTGAAGAACAGAGCTGTGAAAAGATTTTCTTCTTTCTATTTTGTTTCTGAACTGTAAACTTCATTCCATGTCCCTATTTAGGTATATCTGATTATCTAAAAAAGAGTTCGGGGAAAGAAGAATTATAAATTGCTAATTACAAGACTCATAAAAACAAAGGGGACAAAAGACTGGATCTCCTGACAGGACACATAGAAATAAAGGATTTTCCCCCATAGCTGGAGAAAATACTGCTGTTGTGTGTTAGAGAATTTTCCATGTAAAGAAATGACTCGATCAAGAGAGAATATGATTAGAATAAAAGTTTAAAACCAGCTTTCTTTTTTAACGTGATATTTTAAAACTACAATAGTAAAAAGTAGAGATGTACAGTTATTTAAAAATAATACATGCAGTTAAATTGCAGGTGCTTGGGTGACTTCTAAGCATTTTAGGTAGCATTATGAAATATTTTCCCACTAAGAAAGGGGAAGTGGATTTATTTATTTATTTATTTATTTATTTATGGGGGACATGGAGAGGAAGAAGGAAAGGACTGAGATGTTCTTTTGGAACAGAATGCTTCTTAGGTGACAACAGGTCACAATTGCAACTCTGATTTCCTATGACATGTTCCACCCTCTTCTGAGTTCCAAAATGTATTTCATTCAAATAACATTTATTGAGTGCCTGATATGTGTCCATCAGATTTAAGGCTTCATTCTGAATCCCCAACCTCAGTATGCAAAGACGTATTTTACATCAGAGGAGGGAAATGATAAATATGTATTATTTTCCTGGCCATCCCCATTTGATGCATCCCCAGATCTGCTCTTTCTCCTTTCGTGGCCATCTAGCTAACAGGATACTTGCACCCTGCCTCCCAGGCTAGGAACCTTGCTCTATGTTTCATTTCCTCTTTTACTTACCATACTGCAGTCAGTCACCAAACCCTGTCGAGACTGCTCTCATCTGTGTTTTGCCTCTCATCTCCATCTCCTTGAACCTGCATTGAAAAAGACTGTTAGCTGCGTTGAAAAAGACTGTTACCATCTCTAATCTGAATTACTGCATTTGCTTTCTAGCCTTATTTAAGTTCAAGCCCTTCAACATTACAGCCAAGGAGTTTGCCTCCCACAAAGCAGAACACATTATCTTCCTGCTTACATTTCTGTAGGCTTAAATATCTGCAGTCTAACTCTTAGCAGTGCTCTGTCTCTGGAAAAGCACCATTTTAAAATGATTTGTCTTTTTTCCTATCTTTCCCTGACACTCCATTGGAGCATTTTGAGCACAGGGCCATGTGCTTTCATATTTGTATCGTTTACCCACAGCTCAGTAGCAAGTGAGTGCTCAGTGGCTATTTGTTGAATTGGACTGATTTAGGAGCAGGCACAAGGGAAGAGGATAGACGTGGGAGAAGAGAGGGAGCCACTTCTCTTCCCAGGGGTTAGCACAGCTCTTCATGAATCTTTCCCCCATGTCATGCCACTGTTCCCCTTATTCTGCAAAGGAACATGACCCTGCCATGCAGTAAGTCTTTCTGCTAAGCTGATAAAGTTGTAGAAATTGGAGAGGTTTCAGTTGGCATGATTAGGAGCTCTGAGCAGGAGGATTCATGACTTGGATGGCCCAGGACTGGACTCATGGGCATCCCTTAGTGGGAGCACATGACAGACTTCTATAGGTGTCAGTCTCTGACTTCTTTTAAATACACTGTAATATCTGGAAGCATGAATACATATTTTTCATAGATTCAAATAACACAAAACTGGCTATAAAGCAGTTTTGAGTAGAACAAGTCCTGTGTTTCTGATGGTTTCCATCATAAATACAATGAAAGAAGGAATATAAGGTAGTTTAAGAGATGATGAATAAACTCTCTTGAAGAGAAAGTTGTTTAGCAAAACAGTTTAATGGGTCAACAATTTTAGTTCTGGAAAGATTGCTTGTAGGGCTGGTACAGAAGGAGCAAAAAGGCAGACCAAAATAATCAAACTGTTTCTGCATAAGAAATGGACAGAGAGTTTATGGGCTGATAAGCTAGACTGGAAAAGGAGGGAGGTCAAGGAAACAAGAAGGAGACCTGCCTAAAGACAGAGAAGCCAGACAGAGCCTTCTTGACAGAGACCACTCAAAATCCTTCATGTAGGAATGATCCAAGCACATTCAGGACTAAGGATGTCTTAGTTGCTATAGTTCATAGTGATGTAATCCTCTTCCATTGTCTGCAGCCATAAGCAAAGCCCCTCACAGATAACCTTCAGTGGGAAGGCAGTGCTTTGGAGAGTGAAAGCACCATAGTCATGCTGAGAAGGGCAACATGAAACAGACAATAACTAGTATACAAGAAAAGTGAAAGCAAATGAAGTTTAAGAATTCAAGAAGTAAGTGGGATCTTGAAGACAGAGGCAACTAATAGAAATATAAGTGCTCAGTCACATCCCGCACCCATCCCAGATGTCCCTGAGGAGAAATAAAGGTTTTTTCCCCACTGTACTTGTTGTGGTGTTTGAACCAACTCAAACTGGATCTGAAAAGACGTTGTAGTCTGTTCTTGCACTGCTATAAGGAAATACCTGAGACTGGATAGTTTATAAAGAAAAAAATGTTTCATTGGCTCATGGTTCTGCAGACTAAACAGAAAATGTGATTTCTGGTGAGGCCTCAGGAAGCTTTTAGTCATGATGGAAGGCTAAGTGGGAGTTTCCATGTTACATGGCGAAAGCAAGAACACAAGAGACTGGGGCGAGGGGAGGTGCCATACACTTATAAACTACCAGATTCCAAGACAACTCACTATCACAGTGATAGCATCAAGCCATGAGAGATCTGCCCCCATGAACCAAACACCTCCTACCAGGCCCCACTCCAGCCCTGAGGATTACATTTCAACATGGGTTTTGGGTGGGGACAAGTATCCAAACTATATCAGGCCTAGTGAGTAGCTTTATTTGTGATAGCCAAAAAAAAAAAAAAAACACAAAAAACTGGAAACAACCCAAATAGATTCATCAGTGGTTGAATGGATAACCAAACTGTGGTACATCCATGCAATAGAATATAATTCAACAATAAAAAAGAAATGAACTATTGATACACACAACAACTTGGATGGAAACAAAGAGCATTAGGCTAAATGAACAAACCTAATCTCAAAAAGTTTCAAACTACATAATTCCACTTATAGAACCTTTCAAAGGCACAAAATTACAGTGATAGAGAATCCATCAGTGGTTGTCTAGGGATAGGGTTGTGGGAGGGTACGACTATTAAGTGGTAATGTGGAATTTTTCTTGTGGTGAAGGAATAGTTCTATATGCCGACTGTGGTGATCTTTACATGAATCTGTACAGGTGATACAATTGATAGAACTGCATATATATTAAAAACTGGTGAAATCTAATTAAGGTCTGTACTTAGGTTAAAAATATTGTACCAACATCAATTTCTGAGTTTTGAAAATAAGATTTTTTTCATTGGGAGTAGCTGAGTAAAATATATACAGAAACTACTATTTTTGCAACTTCTTGTGAGTGTGAGTCTTAAATTAGTTCCAAATAAAAAGATATATATAGAAAATTCTCATTATTTGTGTTAGCTATGATCACTGAAGTCTCTGTGAACACTGAATTAATGAATACCGAATCATTACTCCTAAGAGATGTACAGGGTTAGATTCCTGCAAGCCTTTGGTCACAACATTTTTGTCAACTAATCAATATATAACCTTGTTTTATGCGTGTTTTATGTGCATTTCTGTTTAAATATTTAATATCTGCCATTGATTTATTAACACTGCACTCACAGGCACCAGTACTATAACTCATGCCTGAATGAAGCTTATCTAATACATGTATTTTCTCTGTAAGGCACATCACAGCCTTCTAAAATTTAGGAACACTGGACAGCTCTTCAACACTACACATGGGCCCTTTTTAAACAGTGAAGTCACAAACAAAAGCACAGAAATGTGAAAAAATCACATTAAATAAACCACGAAAATGTCATGTTTACAGTGTGACAATATGGGAACTGATATTATGCAATAAGGCTGACTGGTGCCTTATATTGACTCCGTTGGGACTGTATTCATCAGGCATCTGCTGCTCTGCACATGTCCACAAATGACCATGAAAGAACTGCAAGTATTGATTTTGAGATTACAAATAAATTTTAGTGAGTAGGTAAATTCACAACGACAGATTTTGCCAATAATGAGGATTAACTGTACACGTCTATATATTGCCCATATATGCATATGTGCACATATGTGTACTATACTATTTTTGCAGCTTTACCCAGTTTATGCTATTTCTTATAGTAGCCTGAAAGGACCAAGACCATAGGATGAGCATAGTGGGAAGGCATTCTAGGTATTCTTGAAGTCATACTTCCCAGCTTGTTGACTGTTTAAAAAAGCCCTCCCTGATAACATTATATTTGCATATTCTGTTAATAAAGGCTAAGAACATACATAGTTCTGTGAAAAGAACTATATATATAGTTCATATACTTGTGTGTATATATGATGTATAAACATACATCTTTTTATATGTCATGGTGACTGCAGAAGAGGTTGGAGCCCAAATTTATGTAATGATATACATATTGTATAATAAAACTGTAAATGTCTTCTCAATGGGAAAAATGATATCTGACAAATTGACTTAAGAATCACTCACATTTTTTTGCAGTTTAGATATTCGCAGCTATTTGCAGCTTTTTCTGAATTATGGGATTTTTTTGTGTGTCTAAACTTTAACTGCTGTGCAAAGAGGTAGCTTCTGTAGCATTACTCAGAAGGCCATGTTGGGTTTTCATCTGTCAGTCTCTGCTTTTATGTCCCTTTCTGTTTCTAACTCATAGTTAAATATCTGAGCTTAAGTGCACAATTACCCTAACTCCAGCTTTTTTTCCCAATGACACACACGTGTGTGTGTGTATTCTTCACCTAGTATAAGGGTATGTATACAGATAGGATGCTATGGCCTGAATGTTCGTGTCCTCCCAAAGTTTGTATATTGAAATCCCAAACCCTAAGGTTAGGAAGTGGGGACTTTGGGCAGTTGATTAGACTGTGATGTCCGAGTCCTCATGTAAGGGATTAATGCTCTTATGAAATTGGCTTGAGGGAACTCATTCATCCTTTCCACCATGTGAGCATACAGAGAGAAGGCACTGCCTGTGAACTAAGAAGCGGTCCTCACCAGACACTGCATTTGTCAGCACCTTGATCTGGGACTTTCAGCCTCTGGAACTGCAAGAAATAAATTTCTCTTGTTTTTAAGATACCCAGTTTATGCTGTTTCTTATAGTAGCCCAAATGAACTGAGCCAATAGGATGAGCATAGTGGGAAGGCATTCTAGGTATTCTTGAAGTCATACTTCCCAGCTTGTTGATTGTTTAAAAAGCCCTCCCTGATAACATTATATTTGAGTGCTCTGTTAGTAAAGGCTAAGAACATACATAGTTCTGTGAAAAGTAACAGCTGTTTTCCTCCTCATTGGAACTGTGTGCCTTTCACTGTTAGGAAAAATGGGCTTTTAAAGATCCCAAGAGGAATCCCATTTCTCACTATTATTAGGAATTACCAGAGCTCTTTCCTGCCCACACTGGGAATGCTCTTTTAGTGACGGTGAGTGAGAAGCTCATTTTGACAGTCTGGAATGGCCCTTCTCATACTTGGTATCTATAACCATTATACTCTCCATTATGAGTAAATTGCTTTCCTCGACTTTGGCTTCTCTCTAATCCGTTGTAGGCATATGCTAGTTCTGGAACTCTTAGAGAGTCTCTGGTTAGTGTATTTCTGAGAAGTAAGATAAGGCCAACCTTTAGTTAAGCTCCACATAGCAGAGTGACATAGAACTGTTGGCTGAAAGCCCTTTAATTTTCCAAGTGCTCAAATGGAATCATTTAAAATGTAAAATGTATGAACATCTTTCCTCTCAATGAAAGTGTACGCTTTTTCTTGGCTTAATTTCCTCTAGACATAAAAATTAAGACTCACCAGTACCAGCGATCAGTAATGCTGTACATGCTGCCAGACTCGCAGATTAGATAAGCACTTTGGTTTCCAGTAGTGTGTTCATGGAATTATCTCTATTCAATTCTATTTTGAGAACTCCAGCTGATTCAACAGCCCACAATTTGTACTTTTGGTCTCAAAGTAAATACTTGATTTAACTCAAGCCAGGAGCAGTGCACTTGTATTTGAGCCCTGACCCATGTAATTTTAAATATCCATCAGCCCCTACTATGGGATATAATTGGATGGATCAGATGCTTTATAGGTTCATGCAAATAGAGGGAAAACATTCAGGCCATTTCCCTCCCAAAGCAAACAGTGTGAATCTATTGGTCTAAGCAGCAGTCGCCAATTAGGCTTTGTTTCTGCCTTCACCACTTCCTTTCACTTTGTGTTTTGGGGCCCTAAGTGCAGAGAGATAAAGGAAGAGGACTTGAAAAAGGGCATGCAACTGCTTTAGCAGGTTTAGATGCAGATTTAAACTTGTGGTAAAGATGTATTCGCACTTTGAGAGGCCGAGGTGAGCAAATCACGAGGTCAAGAGATCAAGACCCTCCTGACCAACATAGTGAAAACCCCGTCTTTACAAAAAAATACAAAAATTAGCTGGGTGTGGTGGTACATGCCTGTAGTGCCAGCTACTCGGGAGGCTGAGAATTGCTTGAACCCAGGAGGTGGAGATTGCAGTGAGCTGAGATTGCGCCACTGCACTCCAGCCTGGAGCTTGGCGACAAAGTGAGACTCTGTCTCAAAAAGAAAAGAAAGATATATTCAAGAATACAGAAACACCAGTCCTCAAGCTGTAGGGATTTACAGTCTGATAGAAACATGAATCCCACCAGAACCTTCCATGTCTCCTAAGACACAGGACAGAGAGTGTGGGACAGAGGGAGAATCCACGCAGGAACTGGATCATGACAGGCACAAAGAGTTGGTGTTAACCTAAGGGTTAATTAGGAATCTAGGAAGCTGATTAGCAAACAGGTAGAAGAGGAGTATTCATAGCAAGGAAAGATGACACAGTGTGAAGTAAAGATATAAAACCAAATCAAAACCTGAGGAGACTAGGTGATCATTAAGATGGCCGTAGAGACTTGAGCACATAGCATGTTGGTGAAATTGCTGCCTTTTTGCCCAAAATGAAGCCCTCAAGCATATATACTCTGACCCACGGATGCCATATATATATAGTATGTGGTAACCCTGGAGTCAATGCTTTGATGAAATAGTCATTATAATAGCTACTTCTTATTGAGTGCTTACTGTGTGCTATGTACTAACTTTAGGCACTGTGCATACATACACCTGGTCTTATGCAATATTCGCAACTTCACTTTAGAGTGGGCTTGTTTCTGCTTTCTAGAGGAAGAAACTGAAACTCAGAGAATTTTAGGAATTTACATTAGTTCAAGCAGTTTCTGAGTGAGAGGATTAGAATCTGAAACCATGTCAATCTAACTTCAAAGCTTATCTTTGTAACCACTAAGCTACACTGCATCTCAGTATGCCATCAATTGGTATGTAATTTAAATAACCAGAATTACCACCTGTAATTCTAATTAGCTAGGGTCTTTCATAATGCAAGGAACAAGACTCCCTAGCTATCTTAGTTAATGGAGAGTTAGTGCAATAAGAATACATAAGGAAGTCAGGGCAGAAAAAAAAATTGCAGCCAGGCCTCAGAGAACCAAAATATTAGCCATATGCAACTGTAACTCAAGTGGCCTTACACCAGCTTCACCGATGGTCCCCACAGAAGGCAGTTACCCTACCGTATTCAGTAATCTAACATTACTGGGGCTCAGTTACTCAACATAACCTTTTAAACTTCCCTGGAGCCTACTGAGTACATTTTATTCACTTCCCTATATTATGATGTTTGCTTACTCCTGGCTTCTGTGGTCACATGATGATTGCTGTCTAATTCACTCTGTTTACTGACTTGACTCTATCATCTTTGAGTCCCCAAATGTCTGTGTTTCTCTCTATCAGGCACTCGTGCCCCTGAGAGGCAGGATCTAATCACCAGCCTGGAGAAGATACTCACATTGGACAGCGTTAGGCAACTTCAAGGGCTCTGGTCAGCCTACAGAGCAGCCTTTGGGTGAGGTGTTCATTCTTGTCCTAGCCAGCTCTGAACTTCTATGTGGTGACCTGCTCATGAAGAATATCTCAGAAGGAGCAGGAGGTACAATGGACACCTTATCTGACTTTGCTTTTTGAATAAATTACATGTCCCTAGATATTATCCCATTTGTAATTGAACTCTAGTAGCCTGTCCTGCCATAAGCTGGGTTGGGACGACCCAGAGTCTCTCTTCTGATATCCCTCATCAAGCCCTAAGCCACTGAGAGATCAGAGCCTACTGTTTTTGTAAGGCCTTCAGCATGTGGTTCTATGTTATTGAGTCTATGTTTCTGCGTTTTATATCTAAGTATGTAGTTTTGCCTGGCTGTATGTTCCCAGTTTCTCTTTCCTTCCCACTAAAAGAAAAAAAAAAAAACCCGAAAACTCCTCTTTGATGTGGCAGTACTGAGTTCTGGCTGTTCTTAAGACTCTAATAACAATGTCAATAACATCATTTTTTTTTATAGCACACGTATGCTTTTAACACTTTTGGTATTCAGTTTTGTGAGGAATGCCTTTATGACATGGCTAATTTGGAAACTGAGTACTATCTGCAGGAATGAAAGGGAGCCCATTTCCCTGATCACTTTAGTCTTTAGATTGTATTTTATGTGTCTTGTCATATGGAAGTAATGGTCCTACGCACTATTCACAAAGACATCTCCTAATGCAATCCGAGACTGAGTCTTTGAGCCTTCTATTACTGCATTATGAAACTATTAAAGCAAGATGTATGTTTTACTCTTCTTTTGTTCCCTATGATTCTTAAAATGGTGATCTCAAAATAACTGCTTTTTAAAATATGTGTCAATGACTAAATGAATGAATGGTTAGACATGTGACCTGTAGAAGTTCAGATTATAACCATACGACTTTTGATTCATGGCAGCACTCGTACTAGGCTGGGATATTGCTAGGTTACCAGCCAGTAGGTTTGATTTGATTACTACTTCTATTTTTGCTAAAGTGGGAATTTATATTTATTTAATGCTTGTCACGTGCCAGACATATGAGAAAACAGGCTCAGAGGAATTAAGTATTTTGCCCAACGTTGGGTAGTAGGAAGTAGATCCCGGATTTGAACACAGTCAGTGCAGCTCTGAAAGCCACATTCTTTCTATGCTACCTTGATCATGAAGGAGGTTGCTATAGACCAGCAAAGAAGAGTTTTGGGAACTCAACCTGAGGTGCTTAGTGGCCCAGTTTCTCAACAAATGCCTTTGATATGATGCAAGAGACTAAGTAGGAACAACTCTAGACCAACTGGGCTATTCCCCTACACTTTGAGAGATTTAGATAAAATTGTCCCTACCTGGTTGAGATAAGTCAGTGATCTGGAATAGATGCTGACCCAGCTTATCAGTCCATAAAATGGAGGGTGTGACCACCGAGTGCAAAGTCTGGGAGGAGGAGATAATGGGGAATCCAAGAGGAAGAGAAGGCCACAAATGCCTGCTCTTATGGTTTTCAATCTATCAGCGTAATAGAATTTAGGACTAAAAGGAAAAAATAGGAACATAAAAGAATCAACACACAGATGCGAGCAAATTAGTGCAGTTTATGCAGAGCAAACAAGTATTTCATTATATTTATCAACATTCAGGTAGTGTGGCTTAGAGGGTACCCTACATATAACTTAGAGAATCTGTCTTTTTATTCTTCTATTAATTCAGAGTAATTTTTTACTTTGAAAGGAGCCCAGGGATACTCCTTTAGCATGTTTCCCTTTTACTTATACAATATATAAATATGGCTTTATTGTCATACACTTGTTCCTGACTGAGATCTTTCAACATCCACTCAGTGAGTACCTACTACATACCAGGTAATTTACACAGATGAAACAATATGATCCCTGCTCTTAGAAATTAGAAATTTATTGTGATGCTAATAGTTTTTACCTGTGGGCTATAGAATTATGGTGAGATTTATTTTCCCAACTGTACTTTTTTGCATTCATTAAAATTTCTGCAGTGAATATGTAAGACTTTATAATCAGAAAGCAAAAACAAAAATAAACTAGAATACACAATTTCAGTTTTATGACACATGCAAGAAGAAGATAGACAATAGTAATAGCAATTTTGAGAGCTTCCTATATAACAAATACTGTGCTAAGCATTTTATATGAGCTATTTTATTTAATCCTCACTGGTTACTAAATTAGTACTTTTTATTTATTTATTTATTATTATTTTTAATTGAGACAGAGTTTCGCTCTTGTTACCGAGGCTGGAGTGCAATGGCGCCATCTCAGCTCACCGCAACCTCCGCCTCCTGGGTTCAGGCAATTCTCCTGCCTCAGCCTCCTGAGTAGCTGGGATTACAGGCACACACCACCGTGCCCAGCTAATTTTTTGTATTTTTTAGTAGAGAGGGGTTTCACCGTGTTGACCAGGATGGTCTCGATCTCTTGACCTCGTGATCCACCCGCCTCAGCCTCCCAAAGTGATTTATTTATTTATTAACTTATTTTTATTATACTTTAAGTTCTGGGGTACATGTGCAGATTGTGCAGTATTGTTACATAGATATATACATGCCACGGTAATTGGCTGCAACCATTCCTCCATCATCTACATTAGATATTTCTCCTAATGTTATCCCTCCCCAATCCTCCCACCCTCTGCTATCTGTCCCCTAGCCCCACAACCCCCCAACAGGCCCCGGTGTATGATGTTCCCCTCCCTGTATCCATGTTTTCTCATTGTTCAATACCCACTTATGAGTGAGACGATGTGGTGTTTGGTTTTCTGTTCTTGTGTAAGTTTGCTGAGAATGATGGTTTCCAGCTTCATCCACATCCCTGCAAAGGACATGAACTTATCCTTTTTTATGGCTGCATAGTATTCCATGACGTATATGTGTCACATTTTCTTTATCCAGTCTATCAGTGATGGGCATTTGGGTTGGTTCCAAGTCTTTGCTATTGTAAACAGTGCTGCAATGAACATACATGTGCAAAAGTAAGTATTTATTGAGTATGCTCTTCATACAAGGCATTAGAGTTGGTGCTTCAGATAATGCAAAGATGATGAAGATGTGATCTCTGACCCCAAGAGTTATAGACCCTAATGACACAAACACGGATAACTGGAAAACAAATCAAGAAGTAGTCAAGCAATACATGAAGGCTGAAGGACCATGCCACATGGAAACCTACTACACAGGAGGTCACTGGTGACATTGCTGGACCGTTTGAGCACTCGTATTGTACCCAGGCACCAATATAAGAGCTTCGTATGAATTATTTCAAGCAATTATCAAAGAACTCTGAGGGCTAATGTAACACGTCCTTCTCTGCCTAAGATTTTAAGCACTACAGAAATAAGAAGAAAGATGGAGTAATAAACAATGATTCTTACTATTGACAAAGGCTATGTTAGTGGATGTAGCTTGGGATCATAAACGGCCTTTCTAATTTACTATCTAGAGCTCTGGAAAAACCTTTCCAAAGGAAAATTTGAATCTGCAGAGCAAACACTGTCAGCCAGGTCATTGCCTCCCCTGAAACAAGTGGAGAGAAGGAAAAAGAGAGCAAATTTCCTGTGGATCTTTGAGAGATGAGCTTCACTGGTGAAGAATTGTGGAATGGTAGCTGTGGCTACTGACTGTCACTGGTCAGGTATGTCACACCATCTCCATAGGGAGGAGCAGAAGGGAGGCCAGGAATGATTAGAGAAATCTCTTTTCATTGAAATAAAAAGATGGATGTGGGCTTTTCCCTCCATGGTTCCCCAGGCTTTAATTCTCTTTATCCATTGGGTTTGCCTGTTGAGTGGATGATTAAGATAGGAGTGTGGCTTTCCCTTTGAGAGAGGAGACAGGCAGTTGATCAAGTTAGTCCTTCTTACCCAGGAGAAGCCACACCTTCCTTTGAGGGACATCTAGAGAGCACTGAGGATTTTTACCTCAGAAAGCTCTGAGATGGGTCAGAACAGAGCATTATGAAAAGGCACTTCGTTGCTACATTGTCCTTAAGGCCAAAAACATATAACCTATTCTAATCCCAACTTATATAAAATGTACACTTATATAAAGTATAAAATGTAGACAATTAGAGATTCTGCCACAGGATAAATGAAACATTAAGATGCTCCAACACCAAAATGCATAAATACATGTTAATAACAGAATGCCAACACAATAGAAGTGTTCTAATAGAGTTTTAAAAGCTCTCATTATCAGTTGGCCTGGACATAATGAAGGCCCTCAAATTAATTCCTTTTGCAAGGTAAAGACCCAAACTTTCAAGGCTAATGGAATTAAGAGTAACATCGAATTATCCTGCCCTGATTAGTTGAAAGCAATTTAAGCTAAGACTCATCCTTGCCTGCTTTTTTATTCTGCTGTCAAATGAGGGGCTCTTGTTTGTCGAGTGAGTGGGGCAGTTGGAATTCTTTCAGCAGGTGCTCCCTGGGCTATCTCTCCCTGCAGTGGGCAGAGTTCCTTTAGGACCTGTGAAGCTGACCCAGTTCAGTGCCAAGTCTGTAAATTGCTCTCCTATGAAAAGAATTCAAAGACAGGCACATTTATCATAGGAGGGGCGTCATACACACCATATTCAGGAAACAAAGTAATTCCTAGCCCTTATCAGTTATTCCAGGCAGAATTATGTTGCTAGAGTCAAGTACCAATGGACATCTAAGGGAAGGAATGTTGCTGGGAAAAAAAATACAAAAAAACGTGGTTTCAGCTCCTTCAGAGGCAGCTAGACTCTATTAGTTGTCCGGAATCCATGATTCATTTCATATAAGGGGACACTCTCCTAAGAGAGCAAGGACCATATGGAGTGAAGGGTCTTTTGCCAAAGAGCATTGTCTCTTCTCTCAGAGAGTAGCCTTTGAGACAGAATGACTCTTTACAGAGTTTAGAAACTAGCCCCAGTCACCAGATCTTATGTGAGGTGTGCTTTATTTTTGCTTTTGTGGTTGTCTTAAGCAATGCTCCAATCTTTTTGTTTATGAGATTCCTTTGAGATCATTTCTGGCACCGTAGACCAGCACTATCTACTCAGGTCCATGAATAGTAACATGGCATCCATTCTCTCCTTTGAGCCATGCTGGCTGCTTCATAGGGACTTTTTAGATGAAAGGTGTCTCTGTGCCCACAATTGTTCGGCTGGAGGATAGTCCCCAGTGGATTCATGAATTGAGGCTGTTGTCCTCACTCCTAGAGATTATGTCCCTGGGAGGGTGGTGACCCCCGGTACGTCTCTGCCAGATACTTCTCAAGGCACTACTCTCCCTCTTTTTTTTTAACCTCATTATTTTTAATGGAAAATTCAAATATATACAAAAGTAGACAGATTAATATAATAAATTTGTCATCTGCCTATAATGTGGTTTTAGTGATTAATTTATGCATGCATTTGTTTTCCTTGAGGTTTGAATATTTCAGATCTTGAGGAGGCTTTCTATTGCGTCTTGCTCTGCAACACCGGAGTATGCCTCCAATGTTTTCTTCCTATCTGCTGTTTCCTTCTTCCTCTGAAGTAGCTTAGTGGATGTTGCAACAGCTGAACCTTTTCTTCCCCGATACATACAGGGCTAGAGCTATGGGCTGAGAGAGAACAGTTTTCTTGCTTTTACTTGTGCTTTGCTTTTAGTCCCACACTTTTGTTCTTCTCTAAAAGGTATTTCCTTTAGATTTTGTTAGATAGTGTCACCCATAGAGAAAGTTATGGCATGATCAATTCTGGGCCTGCTAAAAGCTTCCATTATTAAAAGAAGATCTTTCAATATATTCGACAAGTATATTTTGAGCATCTGTTAAGTGCCAACATTTTTCTTTGCCCCAGATAATTCACAGAGCAAAGAGGCCAATAATCCTGCTCTCAAAGAGCATCCATTTCTTGTCCGTTTCTGGAGGGAGATGGACAAGAAAGACACATTGCTAAAGCATATGTCTATCAGATCATGAAAAGTGCCAGGAAGAGAAGTGAAAGGAGTCAGGTATGGAGGAAGTGCCTGGCAGTTGGGTGGGCCTGTTGAGCTTCAAAATAGCATGGTCAGGGAAGGCCTGGCTGAAAAGGAAGGAGGGCACAAAAGAGTCAAACTCTGAAAGGAGAGTGTACAGGAGCACAAGGAGGCTGGTATGATAGGAGTGAATTGTGCAAGGGAGGGGTGTGGTAGGAGATAAAGCAGAGAGCTAAGGGGCGGGACAGGTCTAAGAGGGCGTGGGCTGATCTGAGGAGTTGACTTTTACTCTAAGTGAAATGAGAGATTTAGGAGGCCTCTCAGTACAGGAGTAACAGGAGATACTCTTCTGACCGTGAGACAGGCATTGAACCCAGGTCTAGGTTGACTTATTATTATTCTTCCTGGTACCCCTTCACTGTGGCTTATCTCCAGTGTGCTTTCCTTAGAGACCAGTTCCATGACTTTCTAGGGCAGGTCCCTTTAGAGCCTAGGCGACACATTTTAGCTCTGCTTACAATGATTGTATTCCTTGAAACTCACAGATCATGCCTTAAGTATTCTTCACTGGTCTTCCCGGCCTTCCTTTCTCTGATGTGTCCAGATTTTTTTTTCTTCTGTATACTTAATACAGCTCTCCGAGCTTTCATAGGGCAATTTTCTGCTTGCTTTTACTATGAGCTTGTTACTTGTGGCTTGGAATCACAATATTTCCTGGATTTTGTCCCGCTCTGGAGGAATCATTTCAGATTCTGTCTGTGAGAAAATGCCCCTCTTTCTCTGAGAGACTCTTCTGGATCCTAGTAACTTATTTTTCATCCAGTTACACGTAGGCTATCTCTTCTCTTTCTTTTCTTTTTTTTTTTAATTTTACCTTAGGTTCTGGGATACATGTACTGATCATGCAGATTTGTTACATAGGTACACATGTGCCATGGTGGTTTGCTGCACCTATCAACCCATCATCTAGGTTTTAAGACCCACATGCATTAGGTATTTGTCCTAATGTTCTCCCTCCCCTTGCCCCCAGCCCCTCTACAGGCCCCAGTGTGTGATGTTCCCTTTCCTGTGTCCATGTGTTCTCATTGTTCAGCTCCCACTTATGAGTAAGAATATGCAGTGTTTGGTTTTCTGTTCTTGTGTTAGTTTTCTGAGAATGATGGCTTTCAGCTTCATTCATGTCCCTGCAAAGGACATAAATTTATTCTTTTTTATGGCTGGCTGCATAGTATTCCATGGTGTACCTATGCCACATTTCCTTTATCCAGTCTATCGATGATGGGCATTTGGGTTGGTTCCAAGTCTTTGCTATTGTAAATAGTGCTGCAATAAATATATGTGTGCATGTGTCTTTAGAGTAGAGTGATTTATAATCCTATGGGTATATATCCAGTAATGGGATTGCTGGGTCAGATGGTAATTCTGGTTCTAGATCCTTGAGGAATCACCACACTCTTTTTTTCTAGTGCTCTATTTCAGAGAAATTTGACCTGAGTATTACTTATCCTTTCTCTTTTTCCTTCCTTTTTAGTATTTGGGATCTCATTGTTTCATTTCATATCCACATAGTCTGTGTCCTAGGACCTCAGCTTCTCTCCTATGGAAACATCTCTCTTTTCTTCAGGAAAAGCAGTTGGTCTTCCTTTGCTTGCTTTCATTCTCAGAGCCCAGAGGTGCCCACTGAGGCTAGGACCAGGATTAGAAGGCCCCCAAGCAGCCTTCTGGAATGTATCCAATTTCTGGCACCAACTCTGGGATGCTAGGTAATTATTATCATGGATCAGCAAATCTCAGAAAATCTGAACTTTTCACTCAAGAATAAGGTTGCTCGTTGTCACCCCATTAGAATAATGAAATTAAGGGAACTGTGACCCCTGAAGTTCAGCACAAATCTATGTAAGCATTTCTTCATTGGGCATGTGAGAGGTTGAGATTTAAGGAGGCTGGGGGGAGAAGAAAAGGTTTCCCCAGAATTAATCTCCTTTAAGAACAAGGAAACAATATTTTACTGTCCTGAACTGCCAAAACTCATTTTTATGGAATCAAATCCATGAAAAATTGGCCACGGTCCATGTAATATTGTGAGTGTTAGAATTTGCACTTGGTCCCATTAGTTACTTGATCTGTGTGAAAAAAATGCCTGTTGCCAGCTCAATCCCTACTGGCTACTCAGGGAGTATTATTACTCCACTTAGGAATTACACTTTAAAAAGAGGCTCTAATTAAGGCCATTTTTAAATGATAGAATTTGAGGACATGCTAGGCTATTTAATCTCTCAGCATCTTCCCTATCCATGATGCTCTGCTTTGATTCTTTTGTAGCAGTTAGTGACCCTTTTTGAAAAGCCCAGCATTAGAGATCCTACCTCTGAAGTTTACCAGGTACAAATATTACACCTAAACACCTTGGATTCCTTTCAGCTTGATGGCTGACAATTCAGCCAAAGTCCTTAACTGAAATTTCAACTGGATCCTTTTTCAATTGGATCAGTACATTTTCCTTCAAGCAGTTTCACCTGGGGCAGGGCATCCAGAATTAGTTTTTAGAGACCCATGGACCATACATGTTTAGTGGTAGGTAAAGTGAGGTTTATTAGTTACAACGTTTTTTTTTTTTTTTTTTTTTTGAAACAGGTCTCATTATGTTGCCCAGGCTGGACTCCAACTCCTGTGTTCAAGCAATCCTCCCACCTTGACTTCTCCAGCAGCCGAGACTACAGGCATGCACCCACCATGCCCTGCTTGGTTACAAACACATCTGAATGAGTTGCATGTGCATGCTCATAGTAAGATACTGCTCAATTATTCATTCATTCATTCATCAAATATTTTTTGAACAACTGCTCTATTTGAGGCAATATTTTGTATGTTCAGTTTATTGTGATGAATAAGAGCCTAAAATGTTATACCTTGGACAATTGAACAATCAGTGCTTCCCAAAAGCAAGAGAATGACCATGATTGGGATCACTCTCTCCTTTGGATCTTCATTACCACATTGCCCTACCTGAGCCTGTCAATTGTGCATTCAATCTCCAACTATATTTGCAGTCATAGCATCAACTAAGCATCTGGAAAGTGAGTACTGGTGAGAACATCTGCACAATATAAACTTTACACCTTTATATGTATGGTGTAATACATATAAGGTCAGAATTTGCACCTTATATGTATGGGCTAAGTTGTGATAAATGGTCCATACTGGAATGGAAATACAATAATAAAGACATGTGTTTAAAGATAGAATGAACTTAGGCATCCTGAAATCCAACCCCTGGTATGATCCAGGAACTACAAAGTGACCTACTAATTCATTCACAGATGTGTTCGTTCATTCAATAACTAGTTGCTAATTTGCTATTGTGCAGAAAGTATTGTGATAGACACTGGAGATACAATGGTAAATTGGACAAACTTAGTGCTCTGTCCTCACAAAGCTCATAGATTAAGAAAGGAAATAAAGATTAAGCCGCTATTTACACAGTTAATTATTTACTTGCATGGAAATAAAGATTGCTAAAGAAGAATCTGATAGGGACAACATTTCCCTTGTCTAGTAGAGTCACAGAAGCATTTCTGAGGATGTGAGATACAGGGGAAGAGTGAAATAGGTGGAAGAAACTGTGTTCCAAGGCTGGAAGAAGCATGCCACATCAAAAAATCTGAAAGGAATCTAAGGTGGCTATAGCATTCTGAGTAAAGGGGAATGATTCAGGATGAAGTTAGAGTAGACCAGGGCCCTGTTATGCAGACTCTTATAAGGTCAGGTTCAATATTTTGAATTTTATTCTAATTTCAATGCCAACTTAAAGAGTATAACAGATAAATTGCATATTTCATTTTCGGTTACTTTTGCTTCTCTATTTTTCCATATGCACTGTTCTCAGGAAAGTTTGATACATAGAGAATAAACACTTCAGATCCCGGCTTTTGAATTTCTATGCTGACTTTTTTCTTGTTATTATGTGCTATTATTATTATGGTTAAAAACATATAACAAAATTTAGCATCTTAAACATTTTTACTCCACTGACTTTTGTAAATATTTAGCAGAGACAAGAGTTGTTAAAGCCATGGCTTTCGACACAAAAGGCTAGAGGATAAAGGTCATTTGACTGGAAATATCAAGTCTAAACCTGAAGGAAGAGAGCACAAAGTTCATCATTAACAGCAGATTGGAAAGAATCTGCCCAAGGACATAAGAATTGGTTTCATTGAAAAGGGAGTAGCATCGTGTTTCACTAGAGAGAAGGAGGAGATGAGGCAGGAAGCAGCTAGAACCTAAACGTTGTGGGCCTCTGGAAAAGCCTCAGTAACTTGGCTGCTCCTCCACAAAGGAAAAGAAGGAGGGGAATGAATGCCCCATGTAAGTTTTTGGGAGAATCCCAGAGCAGATGGCATCACTGCCGTCTTCTCAAGTCCTCTCATGCTGTGTAAGAATCACTTCCAAACACAATTGCTTTAAACAAGAGCAATCCTTTATTGATCATGGCTTCTGTCGGTCAGGAATTCAGGGTGGGCTCCGTTGGGCAATTCTGGTATGGAATCTCAGCAATGCTTTTGGGACATTGGCCACACACCTGTGTTCTAGACACCAAGAAGGGCAAAGTGGACAGAGATAAAGGAGGTACAGTCTTCGATTGAACACTTCTCTTTAAAAGACATTGCTGGAAGTTGTATACATTATTTGGCTTGCATCTTACTGATCAGAACTTACCCATATAAGCAATACTTAGCTCCAAGAAGCTGAGAAATGTGATCTTTTTTTATAACATCACAAATAAAATCAGCCTTTTTCTTGAAGAGCAAAACAAATCGTGAAGACAATTAGCAGTCTCTGCTGCATTACATAAAGTAGACTGAGTTTGAAAGCATAAGAGGCTGGGTTACCTGGCAAGACTGGTAGTGACTTGGACTAGATTAGCAGCAATGCTGATATAAAGAAATGGACGGAGTCAAGTGATATCAAGGAATTAGAGTCAACAATGGCTTTGGGAGAGGGAATGTGCTAAAGATTACTTCCAGAATTTAGGCTAGAATGACTGGGAGCAGGTAGTAGAACCGTTTACTGAAATAAAAATCACTAGAAGAAGACCTTGTTTTGAATAAAATAATACATTCCAGTTGAAGTATGCTAAGTTTGAAGTGCTTTTTCTTTTTTAATTATTTCAACTTTTGTTTTAGATTCAAGGGGAGACTGTGCATGTTTGTTACATAGGTATATTGTGTGATGCTGAGGTTTGGTTTTGAGACATTGAAGAGAAATGTGAAGCAGGCAGTTGGTTATTAGGGTCTGAGCGTGGAGTTAGAGTTGAAAGTATATATTTGGATATTGGTAGATAAATGGTGATTAAAGACATAGTTGTGGATGAAATAATTTAAGATGAGCTAATAAAATATGCAAATTTTGAAATTATGAAGAAGAGATTGAGTCAGCAAAGGAGACTAAAGAGAAATGCTTAGAGAGTTAGGTGGACAACTAGAAAAGTAAAATGACATATAAGCCAAAGAAAAAGGTGTTTCAGAAAGGAGGGAGAAGAAAGACCAAAATATTTGCACTGTGATTTTAATAAGAGGTAGCCTAGATAGCTCTCACTAGAGACAGAGGCTAGACCAGGTGAAATAAAGAATGAGGGAGAGGTGAGGAATCGACGACCACAAGAGAAGTCCACTCTTGAGAAGTTTCTCTATAAAGGGAAGTGGGACAAAGTGGTAATGACTGGAAGGTGAGGCGAGGTGAAGACCTTTCTTTCTGTAAGAATGGAACTTAATAAATTAAGAAATTGTTATTTTCTTATAGTTTCTTACTACATTATCTGTAATATACTTGAACTGCCTAAGGACTGTGATAATTATATGAGTTGATTTTAACCTGTATTTAAAGTGTGATCAGTATTTTGATCAGGAATATACTATTTAAGAGTATTTAGTTTAGGATGTTAAAGCTTCTAATCAAAGCCCAGACATCCATGTTAATATAATGGATACTAGCAATGGTTTTTTTTTTTGGTGACATGTGGGTAAACTAGAAACATTATAAAGGTACCCCTGTCCTTGCACAGACAAAGTATAAAACTCCATGCCGCCCAGTGGCTTGTACCCTTTAGAATTGTGTCTGAACCTTAATTCTAAAATGGTCCATAATTCACAAGCCATTCCAGTACATAAAAATTTTGTTTTGAATAAAAAAATACATTCCAATATAAACCTATATAAACTCATTTATCAGACTTCAAAAACTGGTAACAATAGAAAAAATAGAGAAGGGAAAGATAAGCTGTTCTTTCTTAAAAATACAGAGCAAAAATTTTTAATTGCAGTGTCACTAAACAGAACACCACTGTATTAACAAGATAAAGCACATGACTCAGTAAAGTTATACTAGGACTGCAAAGATGACTGCACACAAGAAAATTTTGTCCATGTAATTTAGTACATTAACAGGCTGATTAAATTTATGCAAATAATAAAAAAAGACTAATTAAACAAGACCCTTTCAATTATCTCCAAGGGATGTTGAAAAGGTATTTGATACAATCTATTCACCCATAAATCATAAACACTTTTAGTCATCTAAAAATAAGATAGATTTTTAAAATTTTTGATGAGCATTTAACATAAATCTAGAGCAAACATCATACTTAACAGTCAAACATTAGAGGTATTTCTAATTAAGTCAGCAAAAAGACAAGGATATTATCACAGACTCTAAACTTTGAACAGGAGATTTTAACCAACACACTAAAACAAAAAGAAAGAATAAAACATATAAGAAAGGAAAAATTATCACGTATGTCCAAAATGACGTTTTTATATTAAAAATCCAAGAGAAATAACTGAAAACTCTTAAAACCAATAAGATAGTTAAGCAAAGTGGCTAAATATGGGAACAACATATTAAAATTCATTAGTTTAAAATTTTTGACAATCTGTAATTGAAATAATGCGATTTAGTCTTTGTTCTGGATGATGTCTGAAGAATAGGTGGCAATTGTTTCCATGTTCCAAAGTTAGGGCCCGGATCATCCATAAAAGACTAACAAGTTCTGGGCCAGGCGCAGTGGCTCACGCCTGTAATCCCAGCACTTTGGGAGGCTGAGGCGGGGGATCACGAGGTCAAGAGATCGAGACCACCCTGGTCAACATGGTGAAACCCCGTCTCTACTAAAAATACAAAAAATTGGCTGGGCATGGTGGCACGTGCCTGTAATCCCAGCTACTCAGGAGGCTGAGGCAGCAGAATTGCCTGAACCCAGGAGGCAGAGGTTGCGGTGAGCCGAGATCACGCCATTGCACTCCAGCCTGGGTAACAAGAGTGAAACTCCGTCTCAATAATAAAAAAAATGACTAACAAGTTCTGTGGCTTTTGAGTTTTATTATTATTATTATTATTATACTTTAAGTTCTGGGGTACATTTGCAGAATGTGCAGGTTTGTTATATAGGTAGACAATCACCGTGGTGGTTTGCTACAACCATCACTCTGTCATCTATATTAGGTATTTCTCCTAATGCCATCTCTCCCCTAGTCCCCCCACATCCCCCAACAGGCCCTGGTGCGTGATGTTCCCTTTCCTGTGTCCATGTGTTCTCATTGTTCAACACACACTTATGAGTAAGAACATGCAGCATTTGTTTTTCTGTTCTTGTGTCAGTTTGCTGAGAATGAAGGTTTCCAGCTTCATCCACGTCCCTGCAAAGGACATGAACTCATCCTTTTCTTATGGCTGCAAAGTATTCCATGGTGTACATATGCCACATTTTCTTTAATCAGTCTATCATTGATGGGCAATAGGGTTGGTTCCAAGTTTTTGCTATTGTGAACAGTGCTGCAATAAACATACATGTGCATATGTCTTTATAATAGAATGATTTATAATCCAACTCAGGGTGCAAAAGAATTAAAAGTTTACAGTTAAAACTTAAGGACATTATTTCTTCGATGTGAGAGGGGCTATGTGAGGACCACTTGGAAAGGCTGATATGTTTCCCTGAGTTTGACAGCCTAGAAAGCAGGTGATGAAAACTTGCCTGAGGAATCAAAAGATACAGCGAAACTATACCTATTTCCATGTTCATGCGCTTACTTGTAAATCTGCAAGGAACTGTCTTATACTAACAACAGTAGTTACTTTGGCATGGGCCTGTGATTGGAGCAAGGAGGGTGTCAGCTCTACTTGAGCAGTTTAAAGAAATACTATATTGCTTCACCAATGAGTGAGTGACATGCTGAAAACTCACGTTTTTGATTTATCTGTGTTTGAAGAGAATATGATAGCTAGGCCCACAAATTCATTAACAGACACTACTTTTGTTAACAAAGTGTTTCCCAAAAGTTTTAGGACATAATTCACTTTTATAAAAAGGCTTTATTTTTTATCTCATACTCTTCATGAAATTAAAAAAAATATTGTTTATATCATGCTTATTATAAAAATTTAAATTATATAGAATTAAAATAATATAGTATCTCATTAGTTTTAAGAATTAATATAGAATAATGCAATTTAAGCTAATGATCCTTTCCACTTCTTTTTCCTCTAGCCCGGAATAATCATCATTATTAATTCAGTGAGTATCTATCAAGATAAGTTTTGTGCATTTACACTTGTATTTATAACACATATTCATAAATTAGATCAAGGCACGTTTTCTTTGTTTTTTCTTTGAGATGGAATTTTGCTCTGTTGCCAGGCTGGAGTGCAGTGGCATGGTCTCAGCTCACTGCAACCTACACCTCCTGGGTTCAAGTGATTCTCCTGCTTCAGCCTCCCAAGTAGCTGGGACTACAGGCACATGCCACCATGCCCGGCTAATTTTTGTAATATTAGTAGAGATGGGGTTTCACCATCTCTTGGCCTTGTGATCTGCCCACTTTGGCCTCCCAAAGTGCTGGGATTACAGACGTGAGCCACTGTGCCCTGCCCAAGCTATACATATTATTTTATTCTTGCTCTTATCCTTAATGATAATTGTGGAGGTTGATCCATGTTAGTATATATAGATCTCTTCCATTCTTTTAAATTCTGCATAATATTTTAGTATAGATACTCTATAACTTCTTTTTTATAAGACAAAATAAAAAAATTCATTAAACTGAATTCATTAAACACACTCTCTGTGGCTCCAAGTAGGTAGTTGTGTAATTTGAATATTATGCAGTGTTACTGTCCTATCAGAAATTTAACCTCCACAGTACAAAATTTAAGCTTCTGAAAGATATTACACATATATTATAAAACTTTTTCTATATCAATTTTTCCAAATAGTCATATTAATCACTAGATTCAAGTTATTTATCCAACTACTTACTATTCTGTATTTTGTCAATGTTGCAAACTTTGGGGGAATAGGACAAACCCACTGAAGAATGAGAATTTGTATAAAAAATGGCCACATTTATCAGATATGCTTAAAAAATGAAAGAAACTGAAACAAATATACATCAACAGTAATACTAAATATCCACACTGAAATTTAATTTGAAAGATGTGTATGTAGAAATACTGAAGAATAGACTATACCAATTTTAAGAAAAAACATTGGCATAGCATTATTAGATGTATGTAATGCAGTTTTGGCATGGCGATGTCTAGTATTCTGATGATTATTCATGAATAGGAATACAATAATGAGAATTGTCTTTATGTGGCAGAAATTGCAGCAGAACATTGCTAATTTTTTGTTGATTTTCTGTAGAAATTAAACATAGACACCAAATAATATCACACACTGTTTACAACATTAAAGTTTTTAGAAAGCACTAAAATTATAGTGTATGTAGTAACAAACCATTTTGAAGAAAGTAACAAATTCTATTACTCAATTAAAAATTTTTTTGCCTATATTGAAGGTGTACAACATGATTTGATATATGTAGAGTGAAAAGATTACTAAAAGTAAACAAATTAACATATCTATAATCTTCCATAGTTACCTCATTTATGTGTGTGGTAAGTGCACATAAAATCTAGTCTCTTTGCAAATTCTCCATATAAAATACAATCTTATTAACTCTAGTCCTCCTGCTATACATTAGTTCTCTAGAGTCATTGATCCTACATAATTGCATGTTTGTACCCTATGACCTACAGCTTTCCCTTTCCTGACTCTTCCCACCTCTGATAGTCACCATTCTGCTCTCCATTTCTATATATTCAACATTTTAAAATATTCTACATGTGAGTGAGATCATGCAGTATTTTAAAGTAGCAGCAAATAAAATCGACATCTGAAAATCAGTTGCATTTCTATACATCAATAATGACCTATCTGAAAAAGAAATCAAGAAAATAATTCTATCAAAAAGAATAAAATACTTAGGAATAAACTTAATCAAGGAGATAAAAAACCTGTATATTGAAAAGTCTAAAGCATTGATGAAGAAAATTTAAAACACAAATAAATGAAAAGGTATCCCATATTTGTGAACTAGATCAATTAATATTGTTAAAATGTCTATACTACTCAAAGAAGTTACACAGATTCAATGTACTCCCTATTAAAATTCCAATGACATTTTTCATGGAAATAGAAAAAAAATCTAAAATTCATATTGAACCACAGAAGATCTCAAATAGCTGAAGCAGTCTTGAGAAAGAAAAATGCAGCTGGACACATCACACTTTCTGATTTCAAATTATGCTGCAAAGCTATAGAAATTAAAACAGTATGACACTGGCATAAAAAAAGACACATAAATCAATGGAAAAGAATAGAAATCCCAAATAAACTCAAGCATATATAGTCAATTAATTTTTAGCAAGGACACATGAAGAAGACACAATGGGAAAAGATTAGTCTATTCAATAAATGGTGCTGTAAAACTGGATATCCACATTCAAAATAATGAAATTGAACCTTTATCTTACACTATACACAAAAATAAACTCAAAATGGACTAAAGACTTAAACATAAAACTTGAAACCATAAAACTTCTAGAAGCAAACATAGTGGGAAATCTCCTTGATACTGACCTTGGCAATACTTTTTTTGAATATAACGCCAGAGCTCAGGCAAGAAAGGCAAAGATAAACAAGTGGGACATCAAACTAAAAAGTTTCTGCACAGCAAAGAAAACAATCAACAAAATGAAAAAGTGTACTGTAGATTGAAAGAAAATATTTGTAAACTACAACTGATAAGTAGTTAATATCCAAAATATATGAAGAACTCAATTCAATAGCAACCACTCCCAACCGAAACAAACAAAAAATCAAAAAACTAGAATAAAAATGGGCAAAGAATCTGAACAGATACTACCATGTGTGACAACATGGATAGAACAGGAAGAAATTATACTTTGTGGATACTCCATAGTTTCTTTAACTATTCTCCTATTAAACAGCCCAAATTTAGTTTTGTTCTAAATTTTTACTGTATTGAAAATGTTTATATATATAACTTACAGTGCAAATTAAAATACATGAATAGGAGTGGGATAAGATGGTTTCTCAAAGGAGAATCAAGGTACTGTTACTTCAGGTAGGTTGGATCGATGGACGGTGGGTGAGCAAAAGCATCAGGGAAAACCACAAGATTAGAGAATTTACCTGTTTAAAGTAAGTATCTTTACTTTTGTAATTCGGTTGAACTATGTGAGAATGCTGCTGATAGTATGCTTTGGGTGTTAGATCTAAGTTGAGAATAATTATCCTATAACCCGTGAATGGGTAAAGTCTGGTCTTTTAGAGATAAACTAAGACTGAACTTAAGTTTGCATAAGCACCTTTATCAATGTCAGCAGTAAATAAAACTATGTATTGTATTGGTATCATTCTACATGAAGAGGACAGTTGGCAGGTCTTCTAGTCTTGATGACTAAAGAACACTGATTAGTGTAAATCATGTCCCATTGTGTAATATCTACATTAATTTCGTGGTGTGAAACCCTATACAACTTGATTTTCTTAACTGATTGTTAATGTGCCCTTGATCCTGAGCTTTGTCAATTCAGTCTTAATGATTTGTTACTCTTGATTTAGGGGATTTTAATATATGATTTCTATACCGGGTTTGGAAATTTTATTATCCAAGATTTTTACCTTCACTGATGCTTTTCTCTGGATCCTAATGGCTTGGTTTGAATGACAATCTGTTAACACGGCCTGCAAAGCCGGTCCCTTCTATCTCTGAATGGGGTGATGATCCCACCATTCCTTAGCTCATGGAGAATGTCTTGCAGCTGTCTGAGGAATACAGATCATTAGTGATTTTGGCAAGATTTTGTTGGAAGCACAATGCTAAAGATGAAAGGTCAGTTTTATTTAACTGATGAAAACAATGAGTAGCAGATTAAGCTAGTTTTCTGGTAAACAGTGCCATCACTTTCCAGTAAATAATGTCAGGATCCCTTGATGAATAACATACATGGAGATAAAGAAGAGCATCTCTCAGGGATGGAAAATTAGGTATCTCTATAAACCCAAATATGCCTTTAGTTTTCTTCTTGCTATGAGCTCTTCCCTAAAGCATTCATCAACAGGTCATTTGGTCGTACTTGTGGAAAAAATGAAGTATGTCCTGTTGAAGACACAGTCTACAATGATGGGTCAGTTTAAGGATTATTCTTTTCATCTGTCTGAAGTGTTAAGATGCCGAAAAAAAGCAGTGTGTTCCGTGCTACTCCTGCATTGCCCACCCGTCTGTTGAAGCCCAGGGATGAGCTGGAATGCAGCAAGAGAGGAGCCAGTCTAATAAAAATCGAATGCAACATACCAACCCATCAGCATCCTTCACTTCAAGATAGAAGACATAGTTTTGGTCTGCTTGCATATGTTTTTCTTGAAGCACACATTGACAGTCCATACTAAGAGGCAGAGTTTCTAAACTTGAGATAAGAAGCTACACAGTGCTTGCTATCTGGAGAATTCGATTCTCCATAGTACCCAAGTCTCTGGTATTAAGATGCTGAGGGTAGGTGCTTAAGGAAGAGCGTTAACTCTTTCAAGGTGTTGGAGCACCAGTTAGTAATTTTTGTTGCGGCACCACTAATAATTAATAAAATAACTACCATTCATTGAATGCTTATTATGTCCTAGGCATGGTGCTCAATACTTTTCAGGGATAATTACATTACATTCTTTCAGTAACTCTATGTGGCAGAAAAAAAGAGGCACAGTGATTTTATTTTCCCCAGAGGGACTGATTTTTTTCTTTTCTTTTCTTTTCTTTTCTTTTCTTTTCTTTTCTTTTCTTTTCTTTTACCCCATCCTGATTTCTCCTAAAGGGTTCTGTATGATATTTAAAAATTAGGGGAAAAAAACCCGGTAACAATTAAGTGTGTTTTTTCATTTATTTCTAGCCTTTTGCAACATCCCTTGAGCAGCACTCTGCTGAGTGGTGCAGCAGATAAAAAGTGTGTGAGTCCCTGACCTTCAGTGAATGAAGTTCCTTGCACTCATGAAGGCTACGGTTCTCACTTTACACATTTTGAAAGACCCTGATGCCTAAAAAAAGGAAGAGTAAGAGCCAGCAAGCTGGCCAAGACAAGGGGAGTCCAGCTGCGCTACCCATGTCTGGTTTGTTGCCTCAGATGTTAAAGGAAAAAAATCTTTGGAAACCATTACTTTAAAATGGAGCTTTTTGGACACTGATTCAGAACTGTTTTTGATCTTTTGGCCTCATTTTTGTTGAAACAATGTACTGTTTTACAAGCAGCACTGAGCTCCAATCCCCCATTCCTGCTGATATAGCTATTTATTTCAAGGTTTCAGCATGTTTTCTGGTAATCCTATGCATAATTTTTTTAAATAGTGAGATAAATATGTGTACATGTGTATGCACGTGTGTGTGTGTTGGGTGTAGGGTGGGGAGGAAAATCTCTCAGGGGAGTGCCAGATCTGGCTTTGGGTCCATTCAGATTTTTCTGAGTATGGACAACAAAGCAGATGTACCCAAAGCACCAATATTTATAGAGCAACCTGTTTGTGCGGCAAAAACAAATTGGTCCTCGTAAAATGGAGTGGGTAGAATTGGATGTGGCTTATTGGCTTTAGGAGAACAAAAGGCAATGCTGTCTCCTTGGGTGAGAATTTTTTTCCTTTATAATATTCCTGTAGAACCTTCCTAACTTGTTCTTTCTTCTTTCTACTTTCCAAATCCAAGTCACAATGGAGGACAGGATTCAATTTTCTTTTAGTGGTTTGAGACCCTAATGAGTTTTGCTCAACTCACTGGCCAATTTGTAACTTAAGCAGAAAATAGAGATATCTAATACTTTAGTGGTGTTTCTTACATCATTAACTATAGTATTACTGCACAATTCTTTAGTACTATAATTAATAAACACTTTCAAACAATTTTCTCACTTGATTTTTCCCACGAATGCAGGAAAACCATCATTGTCTCTATTTTATTATTATATATGGTAGAAAAGTTAAAAGACACGATAAATGGCACCCAGCTGGTAACTATTGGATCTGGGGACAAGACTCGGGTCATCTTATTCTCATGTTAAGCTTTATTTTAGTATAACAGGATCTCTGTAATATCTTAAATATGACATTTACAGTTATGTAATTATAATGTAACATTATTATAGAAAACCCAGAAAATATAGAAGAGTAAAATTACCAATAATCACACCAAACAGAGGCTTACTATTAATATTCTGTATTTTTTATATATTTGTACATACAGGCATATACATATATAATTTATATTTATACATTTAACATATACATTGATATATACACATACACACATATCTGTAGGTTACTGCATTTGCAGTCTAAATTTCAACATGTATATAAACTACAAGTCTTTTACCTGCCCCTATTCTCTGGCCTTACAATCTCCCTCTCCACATATCAAAATAGTTTTTATTAGGTTATTAGGTTGGTGCAAACACATTAGGTTGGTGCTATTACTTTCAATGGCAAAAACTGCAATTACATTTGCACCAATCTGATAGTTTCTTTAATGGTTCTCTGGAGATATTTTATCCAGAACTATTTTATCCATACAAGAAAAAAAGGAATATACATATATTCATACAGACATATGCACATATATTTTATATGTATATATGTGAGTGTATGTACATACATGGGTATATATGTAAACACACACACACCCCACAGATTCTCCTCACCTCCATACCTATTCATTTATGAATAGTAAAATGCTATGTACACCTTGTCATTTTCTAGAATGATCAAATATCTGTTTCTTTTTCACTGAACAATTTATTTTGGAAAATTTTTAATATAAATATATAGTTTCCTACGTCTTTTAGAAATGGCTGCATGATCATGCATTAACCTGTTCCCTATTGGTGATATTTAGGTTGTTTCTAAACTTTATTGTTACTCACGCTGTGTAAAACTGTATAAAGCCATTTGGAGTGTGTGAATTTGTGTTTTAGAACAAATTCTGAGAAGTGATATTACAAGGTCAAAAAGTGTATAGATGTCTCACTGTAAAATATTGACAAATTGGCCTCCACAGAGGTTAAACCAGTTTGCATTCACCAGCTGTGCATGGGTGTGCCTATTTCTCGATGTGTATATCAATAGAGTGTGTTATCAAACTTTTTGATATTTGATAATCTGATACACAAATCATGCTTTCTTGGTGTATTTTTAATATGCAAGTCTCATTATGAGTGGGATTAAGTGTCTTAAGTTTTTTGAGAACTTGTGTCTTTTGCCCATTTTTCTACTGGCATACTGTATTTTTAATTATTAATGATTTATTTGTATCTCAGAGAAATAAATCCTTAATTTGTAACAAAAATCGATAGTACTTTTTTCTAATTTGTCTTTTTTTAAAAAAAAAAAAAAAGAACTTTGCATATGATAGCTTTTGCTTTGCAGTTAACAAAAAACTAGGTAGCCAAACTTATTAATTTTTTTTTTACAGCTTCTGGGTTTTATGTCATAGCTAGAGAAGCCTTTCCTGCTCAAAGATCATAGGAGAATGTTCCCTATTATAGAAATTTTATGGTTGCAATATTTACATTTAAAATACTTATTATTTTATCTTTGTGTAATCTATTTTGAGTAATGTATGTGGTGTGAATTCACTGCTTTTTGTTTGTTTTTAGAGATGAATATCTCTGATTTTCCTGGCCATTTACTTAATAATAATTTTTCCCTACAAAATTGAGATATCATCTCTAGCAAAAACTAAATTCCTCTATAGATTTGTTTATATTTTTCTGTTTTCCATTGTGTACAGTAATCTATCTATTCAAGTGCCAGTACCACAGTTTTAATTCTTGATCCTCTAACAATATATTAAACTTTATCATAATAATTTTTTTCCTCTGGAATACATCCTTATTACTTTTATTTTTCAGAGTTATTCTGTCTATTCTTACTTGTGTATTTCACTGCATAAACTTCAGAATCAGCTTGCCTAGTTCCAGAAAAAAAAAGCGTTGATAGTTTTATTGTGATTATGTTGTGTTTATAAGTTAATCTAGCAGACACTGGCATTCTTATGATATTAAGTCTTCCCCTCCAAGAACATGGTATTACTTGTCATTTGTTCAAGTCTTCTCTATGTCCCTTGAATATTTAAAATATTTATTCAACAAGAAAACTTTCACATTTTGTGCTGTTTTTTTCTAGTACTTTTCATTTTTGCTGCTACTATAAATATAAATTTATCTTCCTTATTTTGTCTATATTACATCTGGTTAGATATTAATTTTCATTCAGTCACCAGCAAAATGTGAGACTTTTACTTTTTTTCCAGTTTTTATGCCTTTAATTTCTTTATTTGGCAAAATTTCTTTGACTAATGCCAATAAGCAATGTTAAGTTAAATATTAGTGGTCGTAGTGGAAATCACGGTCTTTTTTTTTTTCAGATTTTAATGGCAATATTTCTAGCGCCTTACCATTAAGCTTTATTCTGGTTTATGTGTTGAGAGATTTTTATTATGTTAAGAATATTTTCATATCTTCTCACCTAATTAACAATTTTCTTTAATTATTTTGCAAGGTCAAAAATAGATTTTGAATTTTACCAAAAGTCTTTTCAAACTCCATGAAGATAATCACAAGATTGTTTTCTTTAGAGCTATTAATATACTTAATCACTTTATTTCTCATTATTAAACCATCTTCATACTGCTGAAATACATTACTAGATGTAGTGTATCTTTTAATGAGCTACTGGAGTCTGTTTACTAACATTTATTTGATATTTGCATCAATAATCATAAGACTGGTTTATAGATTTGTTACATAATCTTTGTTGGATTTTATCAATGTTATGCTTGATGCGTTAAAAAGGTGGGAGCTTTCTTTTTTCTGTTTGGAACAGTGTAGCTGAAGGATTATTATTACTTTTTGTTTTTTAGGAACAGATAGAGGCTCCTCATACAACTATCTAGGGCTGGTCATTTTGAAAGAAAATAGCTCTTTATTAGCTTCCTCCGTTTTTTTCTTCAGTAATTGATTTATTTAGATTGTTTTTTCCTTCTGGAGACAGTTAGCTTAGTAAATGTTATTCTGCTAGAAAATCATTCATTTCATTAAGGTTTCCTAACATATATATAAAGTTGAGAAAGTCATTGAATATGATACTTTTTGGTTTCTTCTATATTTCTCTTATCATATTTTGTTTACATATTTATGATTTCTCCTTTCATTTTTCTGGATCAGGTTATTACACAGTTAATTGAGCTTATTGGTTCTGGTTTTCTCATTCAGCCTTTTGATTTGTATATTATTTTAAAAAGTACATGTTTTCATAAAACCTCATATTTTAACTAATAATTTTCTTACTTCCATTAAATAAGTTGGATTCTTAATCCATTTTTAAAAATTCTTTCTTGTTAGTATAAGCACTGTGGGCTATGCATTTTCCTGTGAACACTTTTAGCTGTCTTGATGCATATTCTCATTATTATTATTTTTTAGATAGTGTTCAGAATTTATTTGGAGTTTTTCACCTCCTTGAATATCTTCACAGTTTATCACCCATATGCAGCCTAGAGATCTTAGTGTTTCTCATTTTTTTTAAAAATTGTGTCTTTCACATTCTTTAATCCACAGGTTTGCCTCTCTGACCCATGCATTTTCTCCAGATTGGCAGTCAGATCAGACTTGTGCTCTGTCCCTTTGGCGGGAAGCGTAAGTGAGGGTGGATTCTTCCATCAGGTTGTCTCTCCTTTTGTTGGTGTTAGCAGCCATTGATGCTCCTTGTCTAGATCCATTAATTCATTGCAGGCTTCAAATTAGTGATCATCTAATTTCATCATTTCTTTTTCATTTATTACTTGTACTTCTTCTATAAAGAGGTTTTTATTTTCCTTATCTGCCAGTCATATAGGAAAGACAGGCTAAGTCCTCAGATCTTTCTTTTTATTCACCAACTTTACTCCGTTTGCTGCTTCCCTCTGAGAGTGACCAATTAGTTTGTCTAAATCATCATAATTCATGGACTTAAACATATTTTTATGGGTTTCATTCAACTGCAATTATTATCTTTTGTAAAGTTAAAATTGATCTATTTTTGGCCAATGAGAGTCTCTTCATGTTGGCTCCTGGGTCCTTTTGACACAATCCTGAAGTCCTTGATAGCTTCCTTGCTTTTCAGAATAATGAGATGTTCTAGGCTTATCTTGTGAATTTCCTGCCCCAGAACTGCAACCAACCATTCCTAGAAAAATCTCTGGTTTCTTTCATTGATAAATTGAATTTCAAAATCATCATGTAGGTGCTGAGAGTGCTTACTACTAATGAGGGCATCTTTCCAGTAAACAGAACCCATCACATCTCATGAATTTAAAGGACAATTCCAATTCAAATTCAGTATTCCTCTTTTTTTCCCTAAAACTTTTCAGTATTACATCCATTCATCTCTGTTCTCCTAAACTGCAAACCCTAATTCTCGAGGACATAGAGGACAATAGCATTAGAATATTCCATAATCACTCATTTATTTTGTCTAACATTAACATAACATAAAAGTTGTCTAACATAAAAGTTTCAGAAGAACTGTAATACCACAGCAATGTAATTACTGAAAATTATAACAGTTGCACTGCATACATTATCTGCGAAGATAGCCATTAGATATGATGCTTTTCCTCTTCATTCCCTCGTTCATCAGTGCTATAAACAACTAGAGGTTTATGCTCACCACCAGTCTTTGCAATGTCTCCCTACTCATTCTGATTGTCTGAAGTTACTTTTTCTACTAAATTTATAAAGAAGGGGACATGGGACAATCTCTTCTGAGTTCTTGTGTAATAGTTGGTGATAAACTTTCAGTCCATTTTTCTGGATGTGAAATCTTTGACTTATATTTTCTTTACTTGAACATCCAAAATATGTCACTCCATTTTACTCTTGCATGAAGTGTTGCTCTCAAAAAAATCTGACAATAATATAATAGTTTTGCCTTGATAGGTCACTTGTTTTTGCCTTAAAGTATGATGCATTTATTTTTATTTAAAATCCAATAATTTGACTAGAATGTATTTTTGTGTTGGTCATCACATTTTCAGGTACATGATGTGTGTTTTCAGTCTTAACTTTAGAAAAAAAGATCATCACACCTGTAATCCCAGCACTTCGGGAGGCTGAGGCAAACAGATCACTTGAGGTCAGGAGTTCAAGACCAGCCTGGCCAACATGATGAAACCCTGTCTCTACTAAAAATACAAAAATTAGCTGGGCATGGTGGCATGAGCCAGTAATCCCAGCTATTTGAGTGGCTGAGGCGGGAGAATCTCATGAACCAGGGAGGTGGAGGTTGCATGGGCTGGGATCACACCACTGCACTCTAGCCTGGGCAACAGAGTGAGACTCCATCTTAGAAAAAAATTCAGCAAAGTTTTTTGAATTACAGAATATGTGTTGCCTCTCTTCAACATATTTATTTTTTCTAAAATAATTTTTACCTCATTTCTTTTCTGTTTAAAAAATTTTCTCCTTTTTTGTAACCTTCTGTTCTTCCTAAGGCATTGTCTATTGTGTTCATTTATTCTTGTGTTCCTTTTAGTTTCGTCTTTATTTCTGCAATGAGGGTGTTCTTTTATTATACTTTTTTCCCTGAGGTCTGATATTTTATTTTATAATTCAATTCTAATGTTGATCTTGTGTAATTATGTTATATGTTACTATGTTATTTATATTATATATTAAATGTTATATATCATTTAAGAAAATTTATGCAGTGTTATATCTTGTATAATTTTCTTAGCATTTCCACCAGTTTTGAAATAGTGCATTGTAATTTTGACCCAGATTGGAGCATGTCCTTCTGGTATTCAGACAGTATTTTGTTTCTCTTTCTCTCTCTCTCTCGTGCTCTCTCTCTCTCTCTCCACTTCTCATTCTCCCCCTAATAACTTTGTATGGAATTTGGTTTTGGCATATTTATGCTGTTCATTTTTATATAAAATAAGTTTTCTAGAAGGAGGCATGATTCGGGCTAGCTTTTTTAATTTCACAGAGATCCTTCTATTTTTTTTGCTTACTGTTTTTTTTTTCTTCTCTATTTTTTATTCATTAATTAACTAATTAATTAATTTTGGGGGTTCGGTGTTGTGTTAAAAAATATGAGAACTCACTGTCTGAGATTTCCTAGCACTTTTCTTCTTTCCCATTTTTACCTGAATCTTCTCTTGCCTTCATCTCTAGTGACCCTTTTCTGCTCAATTTTGATCCTCCTTCCAACAGGTTGTCCTCGGTGTAAAATCCTGTCCTGGAAAGGAGACCTGGAAAGTCAGTTTTGAGTGTATGGAGTTTAGACTGATCCAACTCCTTCAAATCTTCCTGTGAGCCCCTTGCATTAGTCTACAATTAAACTGGGAAAAATACTCTCCATTTCAGCTGCTGTTCTCAGGTGGGCCTCCTGGTGCTTTTCTCTCACCTGGTTGCATTTTGGAGTTCACAGGCCATCTCTTCATCCAGTTTTTAATAGTGTCTGTGGAATTTGCTTTTTCTAACTAGTTTCTGCTTTAAATGTGGGGATTTGGAAAGATTTTTAAAAAAATCTGTGATGACACTGTTGTCATCTTCCAAGAATCTCCTTTGGATTTGTTTCCTTTCTTTCTTTCTTTCTTTTTTTGACACAAGATTTAAGAGAGAAGTTTTGTTGTTAGTGATATTGTTTTGTTTTTAAAAATCTGTTTATTTTTAACTTTTAGGAAGAATTACCTTTTACTTTTTGGTTTTATTATTAAATTCCTGGATTTATTGTAAGATTTCTAGCTTTTGTATTCAGGGATGATTCTGGGTGCAAAGATACTCATATCTGCGTTATCTTCATTGTGAAGGGTATTCTTTACCATTATAAAGTTTCCTTTTTTATTTAAATAATTCTGCATCTAGATTGTTACTTTATGTTTGCATTTCCTACAATATTTTATTATTTTTTATTTAGGCAGTGAATTGTCTTCTAAAAGGATTAAAACTGGGAAGTTTAAAATTTATATTCATGGAAAGTAGAATAGTGGTCGCCAAAGCTTTCCAAACCCTAATCCCCAGAACCTGTGACTGTTGTATTACAAGGCAAGTCAGTTAAGTTTGAAGACTGAATTAAGGTTGCTCACCAGCTGTCCTCAAAATAGGGAGAGTATCCTAGATACCTCAGGTGAGCCCAATATAAATCACAAGACCTTTAAATAGGGATGATGGAGGGCAGAAATATCAGAACCAGAGAGAGAGACGTTTTGAGAGAGACTTGATCAGCCATTGAAGATGGAAGATGCAAGAAAACCATTTATTGTTTATGACCTCCAGAAAAGAATGCAGCTCTGTCAACACCTTAATTTTAGCTGAGACTCATTTCAGACTTCTGACCTCCAGAAATGTAAGATAATAAATTTATGTTGTTGTGAGTCAAATTTATGGCAATTTGTTATAGCAGCAATAGGAAGTAAGTGCAATATTATTTATATATTTACCACTTATAGCCCTTTTCATTCCTTTATGTAGATATAAATTTCCATCTGCTGTCCTTGTTTTCTGCCTGAAGAGCTTCCTTTAACATCTCTTATATTGAGGGTCTGATATCTGAAAAAAATCTTTGTGTCACCCTCAATTTTAAAAGATATTTTCATTTGGTATAGAATTCTAATGAGTGTTGATTTTTCAAAATGTCTTCTAGACATCACTTCCTGTTCTTTTGGTGTGGAAAATTCTGAGAAGTATGATGTCATTTGTGCTTTTGTTTTTTGTACCTAATGTGTTTCTTTCCCCCTCTGGCTATCTTTAAAATTTCTCTTTATCATTGATTTTGAGCAATCTTACTATGTGCCTTGGTTTCATTTCTGTTATGTTTATTTTATGTGATATTTATTGATCTTTTTGATCCTATAGGTGTATAGTTTTATAAAATTTAGAACAGTTTTAACTATTCTTTCTTTAAACTTTTAAAATCTCTTCCTCCTCTTTGAAGAATCCCATTATACCTATATTAGGCCACTTGCTATTGCAATAGATATGATGGAGTCTCTCATAACTTTTTTTCTGTGTTTGGTTTTATTATTAAATTCCTGGATTTATTGTAAGATTTCTAGTTTTTGTATTCAGGGATGATTCTGGGTGCAAAGATACTCATATCTGCATTATCTTCATTGTGAAGGGATTCTTTACCATTATAAAGTTCCCTTTTTTATTTAAATAATTCTGCATCTAGATTAAGTTACTTTATGTTTGCATTTCCCACGATGTTTTATAATTTTTTATTTAGGCAGTGAATTGTCTTCTAAAAGGTTTAAACTGGGAAGTTTAAAATTTATATTCATGGAAAGTAGAATAGTGGTCGCCAAAGCTTTCCAAACACTAATCCCCAGAACCTGTGATTGTTGTATTACAAGGCAAGTCAGTTAAGTTTGAAGACTGAATTAAGGTTGCTAAACAGCTGACCTCAAAATAGGGAGCATATCCTAGATACCTCAGGTGAGCCCAATATAAATCACAAGACCTTTAAATAGGGATGATGGAGGGCAGAAATATCAGAATAAATTTGTATAGGTTTTATTGCTCTTTGTTCAAGTTTATTGATCTTTCTTCAGTGTCTAAGATGTTAGAGATAGATTAATCTCATCCAGTGTATTTTCATTCAGGCACTTTTAATTTCTACATGTTCCATTTTGTTATTTGTAAATGTCTTCTATTTCTCTTCCAATGATGTTAATACTTCTCTTCACATTCCTGAGTTTTGTGGGGTTTTTTTGTTTTTTTGAGACAGTCTTGCTCTGCCACTCAGGCTGGAGTGCAGTGGCATGACCTCAGCTCACTGCAACCTGTGCTTCCCAAGTTCAAGCAATTCTCCTGCCTCAGCCTCCCCAGTAGCTGGGGTTACAGGTGCCTGCCACCACTAATTTTTGTATTTTTAGTAGAGACAGGGTTTCACCATGTTGGCCAGGTTGATCTCAAACTCCCAACCTCATGATCTGCCTGCCTTGGCCTCCCAAGGTGCTGGGATTAGAAGCATGAGCCACCATGCCTGGCAAGACTGTTTTTAATATTTATAATAGTTTTTAAAGATCCTATGTGCTAATCTATTTTCTCTTTCATGTCTAGGCCTGTTTATAATGACTGGATTTTCTCTGAATTCTTTGTAACATTTTCTTTGCATGTCTGTTAATTTTTGATTGGATACCAGCACTTTGAATTTTACACTTTTGAGTGATGTGTTTTGTTGTATTCTTTTGGAGAGTTGGATTTTGTTCTGGTATGCAGTTATTTTTGGGTCAGCTTGATCCAATTCTGGCATACTTTTAATTTCTATTAAGTCAGGTCCTGAGTATCATTTATTCTAGGAATAATTCAGTTCTACAAAGGTGAAAGACCTCTCAGGGCTGTATCAAATTCTCTGTGAATTATAACATTTCTCCACAGTGGCTTCCCTTTCTGAGTTCTAGAGATTGTTTGGTGTACTTTGTTCCAGTATTTCTTTTCCTGACCTCAAGGAATTTCTACTCATGTGTACACTGACTACTCAACCAAGACTCAAGAAGACCCTCTGCATATTTTCAGAGCTCTCACTCTGTGTATCTTCTTCGCTAGTATTCTCCCTTACAATTTCAAGACATTACAGCTGCCCTGAGATTAGCCTCCAGTAATTATAAACAGGCCTAGACATGACAGAGAGGATAGATATAGGACATACTGTTTCCTCTTTTAAGCAAGACTTGTAGACTGTGCAGTTAATACCCGCTGAGCTGTATTCTAGAAACTGCCTCCAGGCAATAAGCTTTTGCTTTGTAATGCCCACCTGATTTGTTTTCCTTTTGTCAGGAATCAGTGCCATGAGGCCTGTTGGCCAATGTCTGATAAGTTTTTTGTTTGGTCCAGATTTCTATTAGAAGGGCAATTCCCATAGCAGTCAATCCTTTGAGGAAAGAAACAAATGTCTGCTTCTCCTTTAAAGACAAGTTTTCATAACCTACTAACTTGAGGGAAGTCCTGCTCCGAAATATTATGATAGCTTTTGAGAAGTGTATGCTTCTTTTGTGCACACACACAAAAGTGTGTGTGTGTGTGTGTGTGTGTGTGTGTGTGTGTGTATTTTGGAAAGAAAAAGGGAGGATTTCTAGCTTAGTATGGGTGCTAACTTGGCTTCTCCTAAATGAGAACATGAGACTAGTATTTGTGTGCAGGTAGTTTATTTGGAAAGTAATTAGATAAAACAATCCGAGGTAGTGGGGGGCAGAGAGGGAACGAGACACATCAGGAGGAAGTCCATGGTAGAAGAAAGAAGAAAATGGAATTTGATTCTCCCGTGATCTCTAAAAAGTATATAGAACTATATATCAAAAGTATTGGAAGCGGAGTTTTCTTGGGGAGCACCACATCCTCTGTATTCCCAGGCTGCCTTTGCTCCTGTACCACTCAAATCCCCTTGGCAATGGGGTAGGCCCTGGGGTCAGAATGTGTAAAGAAGCCAGGCACACCCTTGAGATGGGTGCTGACAATGCAAAGGGAGTTGGAGACATTCACAATGTCTGAATTCAAAGGTGAGTCAAGGATAAGAGGAACAGGCACCAGAGATGCTGGCTACAGTGTAATTTTTGGGATTAGAACACAATACATCCTCAAGGCTAGACCATGAAAGAAAGTCTGGGGCTGGGCACGGTGGCTCACACCTGTAATCCCAGCACTTTGGGAGACCAAGGCGGGTGGATCATGAGGTCAAGAGATCGAGACCATCTTGGTCAACATGGTGAAACCCCGTCTCTACTAAAAATACAAAAAATTAGCTGGGCATGGTGGTGCGTGCCTGTAATCCCATCTACTCAGGAGGCTGAGACAGGAGAATTGCCTGAACCCAGGAGGCAGAGGTTGCAGTGAGCTGAGATCGTGCCATTGCACTCCAGCCTGGGTAACAAGAGCAAAACTCCATCTCAATAAAAAAATTAAAAAAAAGAAAGAAAGTCTGACTGAGCTATAACCAAGGCTTGGTCTTAATGTAGTTTCCTATTAAAATTTGTAGCCTTGGATAGAAGGGATCCTGTGGTCAGCCTATAAGTTAAATCATTTACACATTTTCCACCAGAGGGAAAGAAATGAAGAATGTAGCAGAGCAAAGGTCTTGTGGTGGGTGGAGCACACATTTGTTACAGAGGCTGGGTTCCTTTGGGTAACAGACTTCCCCTGGCTTGGATTCTGCGTCCTCTTTTTCAACCATGTAATGTTCTGTACCTCTTCCCATACTCCTAGAGTTCCAGGGTCTTTTTACCCCACAAAACACACTGTTGAGTCAGGCTACAGTGGAAAATAACCTTAAACCCTCAGATTTAGCAAATCCTGACCAACCAGATGCTAACCTGCTGTTACCCCCACTGAAGAATACTTTAAAAAAGACTTGATGTCTACTAAAAAGTCATAGGACACTAACAGAAAAAATGGTTTAACAACTTGATGTTGCCCAAATTCAAAATCTCCATGTAAGAGGATACATTTCCTCTTGTATCTCCTGACTCTAAGCACACCAACTCAAACTTTACAGCTGTGTCTGACCTCTTCTCCTTACAATATAATTCATCTCTCCTAGAATTCAAGCCCTTATCATAGTCTCTGAATGAAAATCACCAATCTTGAGTTCTTGACAATAGAGCTAACAGATTAAACAAAGTATACATCCTGCACATTATGAAATAACTGGGAGGTGAGGGAATATACCAGGGCATTTGCCATTGATAGTTGAAATCATGCTCTGCTCACGATGACAAATTTGTGCCAATACTAAGGAAGAAGATATTATTTATAATTTTAGGAAGCACATGAACATTGCGATTGGCCTATTCTCCTGGTGAAGTCCTCATTTGAGAACTTTGGTGTATCATCATGCAAGGGGATTACATTTCCACTTATCAAGCTGTTTCCCTTTGCTCTGGGACCTACCTTAATTTCTGAAGAAAGATGCAAATCCCCATGGTACCTTTATATATCTATGCAATTGTCAGAATAGGGGCAGATTAGGCAATGCATTAGTCAAATCTGCCTGTATTATGGTAGAGTCCCAGAGTATAAATTGAATTGCAATAGGACATTACAGAATGACTCAAGTTCTATGTATCTAAGCTGTATGAAACAGTCATATTTAATGAGTGAAACACAGGGCTGGTCCCGGAAGAGATTGTAAAACCATCCAAGACAAGACATCGGCTGCTAAAAATGTAAGCATTCGAAGCAGAGGGCAAGATGGAATGAAATAGGTTCAGGATGGTAGGTTCGGGTCAATAGTTTTAGAGGGCTGGAACTTTCTTAATGGATGGTGTTCAGGCATGGTTGATGGGTAGAATTAGAGAAGAATGGGTAATTTTGATTGGTTGGTTTAACTGAAACTGAGCTGGTGTAGACACGTTTCTCTCATACTCTACCTTGTATTGAAGATTAAGTACCCTATCCAGATGGTAAGCACTTTGGGGATAATGTGGTGTCGTGTAATTTTCTGTAACCAACATACCACCCAGAATAATGTTTTTCTCACTGCATGTTTCCTAACTGGCTGAAAACCCTGCTAACATATCAGCTATTTCATTCAGTCTGGCATAAATAATGCTAAGTGCTAGTTCATGTAAACTACATTTGACAAATCGGTGTTTAAATGTTTTATGATTTATTATAACTAGCAATATTTACTAAACCCATTTTACTCTTTAAAAAGTAAATCAAGAACATATTTGCAGGAGGTGTGTGAATTTTAAATCACTTTCACCCACATTAAATGTTCTCATTTAATTTAATGAGAATGGCCTCATTTCCATTAGGAAGTTCTCTTGTGTTTTACTACCTCAATGCCTTAAAGAAAGAGTCAAGTTTATATTCCAGCAAAAGGGCAGTGTTCCATCAAACCTGGGCTGCCTGTATTATATTGAAAATTCCATCCTGCATTGATTACTGGTCTTCAATAAACACATGAAGACTTTTATGATTAGCAGTGCTTGAGAATTATAAAATATAATGAAAGAAATATTTAATATTGCCATGTGATTGCTCCCTACATTTTTGTTCTATTTTAAAGGGTTCGTTAAAATGGTAATTCACCTCTAAGATTCCAATACTCTGTGATTATAATAAAACTAAGAGACACAAAACTTTAAAGAGCAGCCAAGGTTTGATGCTTTCCAGATGACGTGGTGTCAGGCAAAGTGATCTCTCAATCTAAAGGGCACAGGTGTCCAGGTGGACAGTTGAGGACAGACACATTCGCTTCACAATGAAAATCCCAGCCAAGATATAACATTTACCAAATACTGAGAATACATGGAACTAGAACTTGTGGAATGATGTTTATGAACTACAGATTAGTGTGTATGTGCATGTATAGGACTAAGGGGTTCTTGATATAATAGATTAACTTTTCCTACAGACCTTATAATGGTCTTTCTTGGCCTAGAGAATTCAACTAAAAGTTCTGAATATTCAAATTACTTTTGAAATTGAAATAATTTTTTTAAAGTTTATGACTAATCTGATGAATTAAGAATATAATCTTTATTCTATGGACTTTTAAACCATTCTAGACTCAAAGGCATTCCCCAAAGAGGAGTTACACAGAAAGGGGTAGAGAGGTCTAATATTTATCTGTGGTGGTTTCATTGTGGCAAAGCTGAATTACACCTCCCAGAATCCCCCTTTCTGTTTCCAGGAAGGGTGGGCCACAAGAGGAAGTGGGAGATTTGGAGGGGGGAAGTGAAGCAGCAGCCATTTTGTAGCTCAGCATGTTATCACTAATCTGTTGACAACCTTCAATGGTGTGAAGTAGTAGCTAGGCTTGCAACTACTTCACTGTCCCCTGGATCCTCCTTTAGCTTCTTCAACTCCTAGGAGAGTAGGTGTGTTTAGCTCCATGATGAAGGATCCCAGCCATTCATACCACTAGAGTCAGAGGTGACAAGAATGGCATGGGTTCAGTCTGTCCTTGCAAGTCTCTAGCTCATGCTTGCAAATTCTTCCCCACTTTACATCCATCTTCCCTTTCTAACTATCTGCCCTGTGAAGTTCAAGTTCCAGATCAAATTCCTGTAATGAATGTCTCAGTTTATATATTGATCAGGACTCAGAGAAGCAGAACCACAGGATATATGTATAGGGGCACATGTGTCTACATATGTGTGCATGTATATGTATCCTATGCCTCTGCTTCTGGCTGAATCTTGACTGATACACCGTCTCTATTGGTCACACTGATACTGAGACTTGGGTTGAAGGCCTATATTTGTTATTGTTCTTGTTGAAATGCATTCTTCATTTCATTTTGGGTGATCTGTGTTAGTGAAAATACTCTTGTAGTGATTTTCCAGCACCTCCCCTAGGAGATTACTTTAAAAGAGCTGAAGTTATAAAATCTGGGAAGATTTCCAAGGTGATTTTATTAACCTCTCCTTATTTCTCTTCTCCACCGGTGTCCCTCTGTTGACTAGTCTACTTTATATCTAGAGAAAGATTACACCTAAGAGAGTGGCTAGGAAAACAACATCTTTATTTCTTCTATGATTTTTAGATCTGACTTTAAAGAAGAAAATCCAAAAGAACTTTTCCAGTGGTCAAGCCTGAGAACTTGGTCTGAAATTTAAAAATTAAATGATGTTTAGTCTTGCACATGGAAAGTTGGCTCAGTTCTCTCATGATTTATTTTTCACTTTGATGTGATGTTGGGCATGTGGGACGCAGTGGGATGCAGGATTCCAGACCTGATGACCTGGCCTGTCAACTCCTTTGTTACCTCATCACTCAGAAGAGGGGGCATTTGGAACTTTGTTGATAGATTGGCTTATATATGAACACACTAAGAGTGATCCAGCTTTCTCGTCCAGATCAACATTGGCTCAGTGATGCTGACAGTAGCAAAAATTGCTTGTGATTGCAAGAGCGATTACCTTCCGCCACAGGGAGCAGATCTGCTCTTTCTCCTCCACTGACATGGTCCTCTGCCATTACTGTCATGGCAGCCATCCTGAGGTTTCCAAATGCTTTAGGCCAGATGTGAAGGCACACTGAGCTTGGACTGATATTGGAGCTTCTTGAAAGCCAATCCAATTTCTAAGAATTAGACCAAGAGTTTAAATAATAACAACTCACATTTACAAAGTGCTGATTCAGGCTCAGTGCCAAGGATTTTACAGGCATTTTCTCATTAGCACAACTCTCTAAGGAAGGTGTTATTATCCCTGTGTTAGAATTGAGAGCACCGAGGACCCAAGGGGTTAAATAACTTGACTGAAAGTCACATGGCTGATCACTTGAAGAGGTAGGATTTGAACCCAAAAAGTTGAATGCCAATTCTATCTGCATAATCACCATACAGCACAGAAAACTGGGGGTAAGTCCCATGGGAAGGAATGAAATACTCTACATTGTTGACTTACGGAAATAGAATAGAAGTTTGCCTTGCTCCCTTTCCCACCTCATCCCAAATCAGAGAATCCTATCTTATGCTCATAGAATAGACTGGGGAAGAGCTGGAAGTGTACATTTATCTTCCTCTCATATTCTGGGAGTCAAAGCAAAAATAAAAATTGACTCAGCAGTGAGCAGGTGCTTTAAGGGCACTGCCTGAGGTGTCTCTGCCTCTTCTGGCTGTAGCCCAGTTCTCTGCTAGAACAACAGATTAGAGCAATGGTGATGCTTCTCTGAACTTTTACTAAACAAATGAGGAAGCTATACATACAAATTTTCTCAGACTATTAAATTACTGCTAAGGAGGTGGGAGTGAGGCAGAATGAACAGATTCGATTCCTTTTGGCAAGCCAAGCAAACAAAAAAACAAAAAAATCTGGCCCACGTGATGCTAGTCAAATATGCTAAATGTTACCCAGAAAGTACATTTTATGCCCCTTGGTGAACTGTCAGGGACTGCTCTGTTGAGTGGCAGGTGGAGAGAAAAGCCAGTCTTGCAGACTGTTCTCTGCACCTGCAGACCTGTTTGGACTGATGCTTGAGCTGGGCCCACAGTTCGACCTGTCCCTTTTGGTTTTAATTAATATTCTCATTGCCTTCCCATTGATGAAGTAAAATCAGTTTGATGACTAGCACTTGACTTATAATGTACAGCTTGCAGCATTGCCTCTGTCCTTCCAATCCATAATAACTAATGAGATATATTCAAAGTCAGAATTCTGATTCAAATCACCGATTCATTTTGTAAGCACGAATGTACCTGTCCTTGTATCTCAGTTTCATCATTCCTGTTGGTTGTTTTCTTTTCTCTTAAGAAAATTTAATCATTCTTTAGGACATATATTAAGTATCTCTCTGTGTTAGGTGCTGCAGATACCAAATCCCACATGGTTCCTTACTCAAGGAGGTCAGGGACTGGCACAGGAGCTTATGGTGTGAATGAGCCACAGCTGTCCAGTGCCTCCTGGGTGCTGGAGCATCTCTATCTATGGGTAAGATTTTGGGGAAGTCTTTATAGGAGGCAAAAAGGATGATTGAGCCAAAATTTGAAAGATGCAAAGGAAAAGGGGCTTGAGAAACTGTGAGAATTTGAATGACTCAGTAGTATGAGTAGAAAAAGGGCACATATAGGGACATTGCTAGAACCACATGAAGAGTAGGCAAGAAGCCAAAAGGAATCTGGAATATCATAGTAAATGATTTCTATAAAGTGGGAAACAGGAACCATCGGATGATTTGAAGCAAAGGAGAAACACAACCAGATTAGTATTTGGAAGCTTTCTATGCAGCAATGTTGAAGATGGATACGAGGGTGCAGACTGGAGGTAGGGAGACCAGTTAGAGGCCTTTGCCTTATTTTTGCCAAGAGGTGATGGAAAAAAGAAGTCAGTAAGCAGACGTAAGAAATGTCCAAGAAGCAGGGGTAGATCCAGGATTGAGGATGGCCAGTCAAGGAGTTTCAAACGAAGGCGGGAGAGTTTCATGAATACAGAGTAGCTGACAATGTCACATGCTACAGGCACATCTGAAAAGATGCACAAGTAGCTGCTGGATTTGACATTTTTCAGATGACTGGTAACCTTGGTAAGAGTAGTTTCAGTGAAGTGGTGAGGAAAGAGTCTGATGGAGTACCTTGAGGAGGGCTTGGGAAATGAAGTTGCTGGGAAGTTAGGATGGCCTGTTATTCTGAAAGCCTTGGCTGTGATCATGACAGGTTTTTTTTTTTAAGTTTTTCATTTAAAAAAATCAACAAAAAATAGGAGATGGAAACGGCTACGAAAATGGAACAGAGTCAGCTCCCTGTGGTCCTGCTAGTATTGGCTCTCTAAGTCCCAGGACATACTGCAGCTTTAGGGGGATGAGCCAGTTGGACTAAGCCACTATGAGAATAACTTTTTTTTTTCTTTGTCAAGGGCAACTGTCTCCTGATCATTTTTCTACATTTATACCTGAATCCCATCTCCTGCCCCCCTCACTGAAACTTCTCCCATTGACTTGGTTAATGCTTGTGCCTTGACTAATCCCCCAACACTACTGTTGACAACATTAAACTCCTCTGGCTCAGGTTTTGACTCTTTTTACTCCAGGTCCTAAACTGTGGACAGCCTTTCTAAGGTCATCCTGGGTTGCAGTTCCACGCATGTCTATGAACAAGGCCAGGATCTGAGCCTCTCCTGGGTTAGCACCCTCTAAACAGAATATCAGATGGCAGCTGGAGGTTTAGAGTGAGGGCTCTGTAGGCAGATTGTCTGGGTTCAAATCTTGGCTCAGCTGCCTGCTGATTGTGTGATCTTGGACAAATTTTTTCACCTCTCTGCCTCAGTTTTCTCATCTGCTCTATGCAAATAACAGAAGCCACCTCAATGCATTGCATTAAGAATTAAATGTGTTAATATATGTAAGGTGCTTAGAACACTGTTTGGCACATAATAAGTCTTCAGTGCTTGCCCTTATTAATAGGACAAGTTCCACAGTAAGTTCTAGCAAGGGTTTCTACCTTTTTGCTGCCCTCTGGTGGCCAGTGAACATATTGGAGGACTTAAAACCCAAAGTTCACCCCATGTGTGCTGTATACAATGTAGTTCAGACTCTAATAATGATGATGACAGCAGAAATACTTGCTTACTTTATGTAACTCCCTAAATAATTCTACTGAAATAGGTAGTAATCATTGTCACCTTTGTATAAAGAAGAACGTTGACGCTAAGAGAATTTGCCTAAGATAAGCTATATGTGTATTGAATTAAATATCATGTGTACTAAGGAAACCCTTATTTGTAGCCAGGGGTTCAGTTTGAAAGATCTAAAAATTTAGTTTAGTTTAAATTCAGTTCAGGGAATATTTTGATCTGATTTTTGTCCCAGTTCAATAGTTTCATAAAACATACAGTTTTGGCTTCAAATCAAACTGCTCTAGTTATTTTTTTTCTTCCCCAGGGAAAGTTGCTTCAGTTGATGGTTTAGTGAAACATTAACGTTTGGGTTCAATTCTATTTGAATATTGGTTTGGAGTTAGGTTTGGTTCAAGTTCTGTTTCCAGGAGTCTGTTGAATTTTAGATTGATGGACATATTCAGGAAACAGCCAATGGCTAACAAGAATGCACTGTGCCTGTTTCATCAAAAACATTTCCACGGCTCTCTTGTCTGGACCCATATGATATCTGGTTCTCTTTAACTTGGCTGTCCTGAGACAGAATAATAATGCTAAACATAGTAGTGAGTAGTGATTTTGCAACACTGACAAATGATCTCACTTTGCTGGATAGACTTCTAAACTCACAAATTCATGAATTTAGTCACACATTCGTTCTAAAAGATTGTACCTTACAGATGGATGGAATCTGGGGGCTATGTGTGTCTTGTGCCTATTGTAACTATGCAAACAGTATGTGATTGTGACAACTGTTCTAAATATAGGCAACATCTCATTGGTAAGTTATCATTTTTTATTTTAAAAGATTTTATGAATTCTGAGGCTCAACTTTACTATACAAAGGGTCCAAAATGTTTTTGAGAAAATTGTGTTTTCAATTTTAGGATGCAATTTAATGACAACATAGGACTCAGTTAATGGAAAAGGTGTTTATAACAACACAGCTGGAACATATCCATTCTATTGAGCAAGAGGAAGCCTAAATTAAGACTTTGCCTGTATTGGGATAGTGCTTAATGTGTCAGAACTGAGAAGAATTACGAAGCTGGCACTGGAGAAAATAGGCTGAATTGAGGTCTTTATCAAATCATAATTGTGGTAACATTTATTGGTCATAGACTGTGTGCCATTCCTCCATTACATAGGTACTGTAATTAGTTAAATAGTTAAAAAAAAGCAAAGAATAAAATAACTTGTCCAGAATAAAGTAAACTTGTCCAGAGTGTGCCAGTTAGCAACAAACAGAATTTGAACCCAGCCTAATGCAGAGCTCAGACACTTAGCCATCGTATCAAGGTTTTGGGTAGTTAGGAATTGGGCACAAGTATAAATTAAGATCAAGGAAAAGAAGAAATTCAGACACCAAGCAGACAAACAAAAATCAGGGCATGTGCAGGGACTTGGAGTCAAGAGAAGTCAAGGGTCAGAACCTTTTCACGTAGATGAAAACCAGAGAGGGGAGAAAACTAGTCTGATGATAAAAGGAGAAGAAAAAAGGTAAATGTGGCCAGGCAAGACAAGGGGGCTCAGAGAACAACTATCAGGCCTTAGCTGTAAAAATCCCTTGTCTGAAAGGCATTTTTCCATCCTAGCCAGGTGGCATTTGTTGAGATAAAAACCAACCTGATACTGAGCTCTGTAGGTCTGATTATAGCAAAAAGTATATACATTCATTCAGTTTGGGTAGATATGGAAGGTCAGAAATAAGAACAACTTTATATAATAATAAGCACAGGGGCAAAAAATCTTTACTTTTGTTACATGTCATCTAGTTCAATTCCCCACTCAAAGGGAGACTTTCTTCGGTGGCATATCTGATCAGGTTAGGCAATCTCTTCTTTCACGTTTCCAGGGGTGATGAGCTCACTGCCTTCTAGCCAGCTCCTTTCTTTTGTTACAACGTTCTAACTTCTGGCATGTTCTTTCTGTAAAGGCCCAGAATTTCATCCTTATGACTGCTATCCATTATCTTGACTATCTGTCTGTCACCACCCAAAAACACATACACACATTTTTTTTTTCTATATGACAACCCTGTAAGGGATTAAAATGTTTTAAAAAACCCAAGATTCAAAATCTTCCAGGAGATTTAAAAAAGCCCCTGGTGTCTTTGCTTGCTTTATTAGGGTTATAATTACAGGGGGAAAGAGATGCCCCACCCAACAGAAGTCCAGCGTTGCCATTTTCACTCCCACTATGAGAAAAGTTCACTCTTAGATACCAAGTCTTAAGCAATATCCTGCTGTCTTCACAAAACTACAGAGTAACAGTGCTTTCTTTTCTTATTAACTCTGTAGAAACAAGCTAGCATTTTGCAAAAATAAATGTATTAAAAGTCAGAGGATAAAAGAAGCAGAAGAAAAATGAAAAAAGATAATGACTGTATGATCAGTAGACATTTTCATAAATTTGCTCAGTGTTTCTCCCAAGCCAGGGTGAGTCCTTCTATCTGCTCTTTATAAGACAGGGGAAAGGAGACTGCTGTGGAATTTCATCGTCCCTTTGAAGGGTTATAGCAGTGTTATATCAAATGTTGAACGAGGGAGCTGTGGCGATCTTGTGCTCAGATGGTTGATAGAGAGCACAGTGGTCATTACTGCTACCGTGAAAAGAGAACTAGAAGAATCAACCTTTATTGAGCACCTACTAGGGGCCTCTTAATCCTCCTCATGGTAACCTAGTAAGGAAGTAGATGTTATAAAACATTTTACAGATGAAACAGCTGAAGTTTAGAGGGGGTAAATTGCCTCAAGTGCACATAGTAGCATTAATAATAGTAATAAAAATATAGGTAACTGCTAAGTTTGAATGTTTCTATCCCCCCACAAAATTCATGCTAATACTTAACTCCCAATGCAATAGTATCAAGAGGTGAGGCATTTGGGGAGTGATTAAGTCATGAGGGGTCTACCCTCAGAGGTGGAATTGGTGCCTTATAAAAGGCCTAGAAGGAAATATCCAGGAAATTTTTCCCTTTCTGTTCCTTCCATCATGTGAAGAGACAGCATTTACTACCCACTAGAAGATGCAGCATTCAAGGTGCCATCTTGGAAGCAAAGACAGAGCCCTCACCAGATACCAAGCCTGCCAGTGCCTTGATCTTGGATTTCCCAGCTCCAGAACTGTGAGAAATAAATTTCTGTCCCTTATAAATTACCCAATCTGGGGTATTTTGTTATAGCAGCAAAAATGAACTAAGATGCTAATCATCCTTTATTAACTTCTATCACACAGTAGTTATATGTAGCAGTTACTTGACATTTTCTTTTTCATTCATTCTTTTAAATATTATTAACTTATAACCAGTACACAGCTAAACTGTAATTTGAAAATAATTAAATTAATGTATACAGATTGAAGGCCTATTGAAAAGGCAGGCATTATGCTTTGCACTATATTTGATCAACAAATTACAATCCCATTTTCAGGGAATTTACCCTTAAGTAACTGAGACTAGCAAACAAATAAGCAATTACAATGTAGAATGATGAATATTGATCTGAAGATCATGCTCTTTTCTCTCCAACACATTGAGAAACATTAAATTTGAAAATGTGCTGATGGTTCCTCAGGCTGGGCTCCAAGGAGTTCTCCCTGTAAAAGTCTCTAGTGCTTACTCTACATAATATAGCCCAGAAGAAGATGGAGTGGGCATGGAGGTGGCAGTGTGGTACCTGGAAACGTTAGCAGGAGAGGACTTGGAAGTGGCTGCTTGGCGTGTGTGTGTGTTCATGTGCACACACTCAGGGGGTTCCAGATGGCTCAGCCCTTCTAGTGAACTGCTTGCCAAGTATGAGTGACCCCTTCTGTAGGGCACTGGAGTATTGGCTGGGCCTGGGGAGTGGAGTAGGGGTGAATGAGGTGGGGGTTGGGGGGAATTGGTATGCTGTGGTCCACAAAGACAGGAACATAAATTTTTTTCATTAAAACAATCTTGAAATTGTTGGCAAGCCCATAAAAAGGCTTAGTTAGAGCTGTCTTGGGGCAGCTTTGCTTTGAGTTCAGTTTATTAATGCAGGTTTTTACATGGCTTTTTATTAAGAAACATATGGTACTTTAGGCCATTTAACACCAAGGAAAAAGCTTCATAAAGAAACGTTCTGAACACCAATATAATATAAACTTGTCCTGCTGCCTTTTACAGCAAAGCAAGTTGAGATATTTGTTAACAATTTCTGTACTTTCTTATATTTAATGACATGATATTTTCATTTACAAACATGTATTAAGCCTTTCAAAAAGGAAAATAAGAACTTAGGTTTAAAAAAAGTGTGTGTGTGTGTGTGTGTGAGAGAGAGAGAGAGAGAGAGAGAGAGAGAGAGAGAGAGAGAGAGAGAGAGGGGAGAGAGTACTTGAAGGAGGATGGGAATTTGACAATAAAAGAATATATGCTATATACATAGCTCAAACACCTTATTGGCCCATTGAGGAGTTTTCTTAAAGCAGCTGAGGAGGATGTCTTGTGTTGCTTGAAATTAGGGCAAGATTCCATAAAATGAAATCCCTTCAAAACTATTCTCTACAAAGAAATGCCATCCAATTAGAAAAAGAGCCTCAGGGTTGACCTCATTTGCCCCACTTTGACCCATTGCTGGGCTCTGGTTCAGAGTTCCAGTCCCAGAGACAGAGACTTCTCAAAGGAACAGTACCCAACCTGTACAAAACATCTACTAGAGACACACCTCTCTCACATTCTGTTCTGCTGGGAATTACTTCCAACGTTGCAGTTAACAGCCTTGCCACCCATGGTGGAGGCGGCCACCCAGGAACATCCACATGCCAAGGGCTGAACTATGGACACTAAAGACACTAATCCCAAAGATGGTATATAGTTGATGGTGGGCTGCCAGTTGGATGGCTGGAGCTGAGACCAGTGGAATCTCAGCCTTATAGGGGTCACATATGTGGCAATTTATGCCAGGAAAACCTTACATTGATGGTTCTCAAATGGGGGAGATTTTGTCACCCCATGGACATTTGACAATATGTGGAGACATTTTCAGTTGTAACAACTGAGGGAGAGGGTGCTACTGGCATCTAGTGGGTAGAGGCTGAGAATGCTGCTAAATATCCTATTACTTTTGCACCAACCTAACGTAATGCATAGGATTGCCCTTACAACAAAGAATTATGCATTCCCAAATACAAATAGTCTTGCTGTTGAGATGTTAATACAGGGAGATATTAATTGAAATGGAGTTATTGTTTACCTTTTCATGGTCTATCCAGGATAGTCCCAGAAACTCACCTCGATCATCCCTGAAAGTCCTTTGAGGCAGTATATCAACTCTACTTTTTATGCCATGTGGGTAGGGAGAATTGACTTTTCAGGTAACTGTGCAGCTTAGGAGGGTGGACACATGGCTCTGTTTTCTTTTCATAGGCTTTAAAATGAGATAGCAGAGACAAAGAAGGAGTGGGGTGGAAAAGACATTTTGGGCTTTGAGTTTATGAGGGGGAAGATCCCACCTTATAGAATGGACATGCAGTCCTGGAAGAGACTGTGTCTGTAACCAAGAACAGGATGGCAGTGGAAAGCATCATTGCCATCCCAGGTCAGTGGAAGAGGAGAAGACTGAGACTCTGAACTAAAATGGGACTGCCCCTGGCCAACTGCTCATCTCCTACAAATGTGCCCCATTTTGGCCACAGTATAAGTGTTTTGCTGCTTCCTTAGTTGACTTTCTTAGGTGCTTCCTCAAACTGCTTCCCTAGTTGACTGAGGAAGCCGACACTGCTGTCCTCAAGGAATGACCTGGAGTGGATAGTGCACCATGCTCTGGAAAAGATGAGAATGGATACTCAGTTTACACCAAACTTAGATTTTCATTGATCCCATATAACAATAAAATTCACATATTTATTCAGCTCCTGCTGTTAACAAGACACTGTCCTGGGATCTATGAGAGAGATGTAAAGAGGAATGGATCATGGTCTCTGCTCTCAAAGACTCATTCCATGGTAGGAGAGACAGACATATTTCCCACACTATAGGCTATAACTATAATAAAAACATATTGTTGTAAGTGCTATAGTAGAGATATTACATGTCACATGTAGGTGGGACAATTGGGAAGCAGAAAAAAATTATTCCAACTGGGAGCATGTGGGAGGACCTTAGAAAGATCCTACCATCTTTCTCTCTGTAAGAGAAAATGGCATTTGTATAGGACCTTGCAAGACAGTAGGACTTTAACAGTGAGATTGGCATTCAGTGAAGTTAAGGGAGCACATGGCTTGTTAGAAATCACAATTAGTTTGGTATAATTGAAACAAATGAAACTTTCAGGTGAGCTGTAACAAAGACTAAAAAGACTGGGCATTTAGAGTTGATCACAGAGGATAGTAAACAGATGAGGAATTTGTATTTTGTCCTATATGTAGTAGCAAACTGAAGGCACTTGAGCAGGGATTTATATATTCAGTTCTTTTCTTTAGAAAGAGTTTTTTCAGCAGCCTATAAGATGGAATGGAGATGGGAGGCTGGAAACTTTGGAATCAATTGCTGAAGTTTTGTCTTCTTTTTTAGAAAGAATGAGAATGAAGCTGAAAGATCAAGCCAATGTTTGAGGCTGGCTGTACAGCATAGCAGAAAAGAGCAGGGGAAATATATACCCGTGCCCAAGCCCTTACTCTGCCACTTGATACCTGTTTGATTTTGAGCAAGTTACTTTAACTCTCTACACCTCAGCTTCCTCATCTGTAAAATATTGCTAATAAATAGAATATTCCTTATAAGGATGTTGACAAGAGTTTTAAGTATGTTATCTAAAAAGCCCTTAGGATAGAATTAGAGCTAATGATTAAATTTTCAGGAATTTCACAAAGTGGGGACATCATGTTGGTAGATGGAAATAAGCAATAATGTAAGTATTTACATCATGAAAACTGGAAAATGCTACAAATCAAAGAAAAAAGAGAAGAAAAAAAATGAGAGACAGAGAACCCACACAGGACTGAGCTCTTAGACCACCTCAAATTTCAAAACCAGCATCTCAAGCAACTTTGAGTTCTATGAGTGGTACTGAAAATTTGATGGAAAGAAAAAGGCCTTAAAAATTAGATATTGCTTATCTTACTACACTTCTGTGGAATTTGATATATATGGAAAATGGAAAAGTAGAATCTGAAGTGACTTTTGAGGAATTAGGTAAAGTAGGTTAACTCAAGCAGCAAGTGCTATATGAAACACTTTATTGCTATATTAAGCCCAAGACCACATGATATGGAAAATACTATGGTTTAGTTGGAAGTAAGGATCAAGGACAGCATAGCTAGTTTGGAAATAAAACTATTTGAGTTTGAATCTTATGCTACTCATTAGTTTAGACAAGTAACATCAAACCCCCTTTTTCCTCCTATCCCCAACTTTCTTATAATTGTATTTCCAACCTTATCAACAAAGTCAAGGTCTCTCCCACCATCCACTTAGTAATGTAAGTTAGGGATCTTCATATCCTGGAGGACTTCTTTCCATTTATCCTCCACATTCAAATAATCGAGAACTTGCCTCTATTCTATTGCATATATCCTGTTTGTACCAGAGTTTTTGCATCTATGAAATGTGATAAGCCAGATGTGGTAGCTCATGCCTGTAATCCCAGCACTTTGGGAGGCTGAGGTGGGTGGGTCACAAGGTCAGGAGTTTGAGATCAGCCTGACCAACATGGTGAAGCCCATATCTACTAAAAAATACAAAAATTAGCTGCGTGTGGTGGCATGCACCTGTAATCCCAGCTACTCGGGAGACTGAGACAGGAGAATCGCTTGAACCTGGGAGATGGAGGCTGCAGTGAGCTGAGATCGTGCCACTGCACTCCAGCCTGGTGACAGAGTGAGACTCCATCTCAAAAAAAAAGTTGTGATAATAATGCCATCTCTGTTGCAGGGTTGTTGAAAGGATTATATAAGTTACAATATAAATTAATATGTAGACCATAGAACAGTGCTGGCACAGGGTAAATGAAGTAGCAGAATTTAGCTACTATTATTGTTTCCAAATATTAACTGTTCAAATTTTATTAAATTATTTCCTTGAGGCTGGTTTTCTCATACATAAAAGAGAAATAATATTAACAACTACTCATCTATCTCACAAGCTTGTGAGGCTGGAATAAAATATATTGAATGTGAACTTGCTTTGGAAACCATAAAGCATGAAAGAATCACCTTTGGTGTTTATGAGAAAAAAATATAGTGCAAAGAGGCAGTCTTGGAACACAACTCCAAGGACCAAGATAGCTGTTTTTTAGTAAAACCCACAGAGTGATTGCGAACATAAGAGGAAAATTACAACAGGCTGTGCAAATCATGAATGCTTCTGCCAAGCACACATCAACATGCACATGTGCCCAGCATGGAAAGGAGGCTGGCCACACATTAGTCTTTTTGGCCACAAACCCATAAACAGACAGCAATCATTGTAAGCAGCACATATGCACGGTAAAACACTCCCCCTGCCTGGCTACATCTGACACTGGAAGAGCGACTACATAGTGAGCAATGGTGTGATGTTATGAGCTCCAGGAAAGCCTCTAGACTCTCATCCCCTTCCACCAATCCCACCTACATTGGCTAAATAATGTCTGACCTCAGTGCATCTCTTCCTTCATTCCAAGGGAATCTAAAGCTTTGAGCCATTAGCAGCTATTTAAACCTCAGGGTGAATGAAGAATTAGAGAAAAGCCTGTTCAGATCTGGGAATGCTGCAAGTAAATACTGTCCACACTCTGCTTGGATTTATTCTGCAGGTGTGATCTCTGTGTTTTCTGATGGACAGATCTCACTTTGTGATTGACAGTATTAAACTCCCTTATCCCTACACTCATCATCTTGTTCTTCTTCTTCTTCTTTTTTTTTTTTTTTTTTTTTTTTAAGAGAGTCACCCTGTCACTCAGGCTGCAGTGCAGTGGCTGCCACCTCCACCTCCTGGGTTCAAGCAATTCTTGTGCCTCAGCCTACCAAGTATCTGGAATTACAGGCACATGCCAACATGCCCAGCTAATTTTTGTATTTTTAGTAGAGATGGGGTTTTGCAGTGTTGGCTAGGTTGGTCTTGAACTCCTGACCTCAAGTGATCTGCCCACCTCAGCCTCTCAGAATGCTGGGATTACAAGCATGAGCCATCCCTCCTTGCCCCCCACACTCACCTTCCAAAACTCCCTTTTCCTTTAGTTCTGTGACATCAATTTATTAGTCTCTTGTCTTCCTCTTCTCCCTTTTAACTGTTGGTATTCCTCTTGTACTTCTTAGTTCATTCTATAATTTCTTCTGGGTGCTTCCAGCTGTATAATGATATTTCAACCCTTAAATCTTTAGCCCAACTCTCTTCCATGAAATCTGCAATCATTGTGGATGACTTAAAAGCATTTTGAGGTCAAATGTCTAAAACCAAACTCATTTTTTCTCCCTATCCCTAACTTTCTCTTCTAATTGTATTTTCTTTTTATTTTTTATTGCATTTTAGGTTTTGGGATACATGTGCAGAACATGCAAGATAGTTGCATAGGTACACACATGGCAATGTGTTCTGCTGCCTTCCTCCCCTTCACCCACATTTGGCATTTCTCCCCAGGCTATCCCTCCCCAGCTCCCCGCTCCCCACTGTCCCTCCCCTATTCCCTCCAATAGACCCCAGTGTGTAGTACTCCCCTCCCTGTGTCCCCCCCATGAGTGAGAATATGTGGTGTTTCATTTTCTGCTCTTGTGTCAGTTTGCTGAGAATGATGTTCTCCAGATTCATCCATGTCCCTACAAAGGACACGAACTCATCATTTTTGATTGCTGCATAATATTCCATGGTGTATATGTGCCACATTTTCCCAGTCCAGTCTATCATCAATGGGCATATGGGTTGGTTCCAGGTCTTTGCTATTGTAAACAGTGCTGTAATGAACATTCGTGTGCATGTGTCCTTATAGTAGAAGGATTTATAGTCCTTTGGATATATACCAGTAATGAGGTTGCTGGGTCAAATGGAATTTCTATTTCTAAGGCCTTGAGGAATCGCCACACTGTCTTCCACAATGGTTGAACTAATTTACATGCCCACCAGCAGTGTAAAAGTGTTCCTATTTCTCCACATCCTCTCCAGCATCTGTTGTCTCCAGATTTTTTAATGATCGCCATTCTAACTGGCGTGAGATGGTATCTCAATGTGGGTTTGATTTGCATCTCTCTGATGACCAGTGACGATGAGCATTTTTTCATATGTTTGTTGGCCTCACGTATGTCTTCTTTTGTAAAGTGTCTGTTCATATCCTTTGCCCATTTTTGAATGGGCTTGTTTGTTTTTTTCCTGTAAATCTGTTTGAGTTCTTTGTAAATGCTGGATATCAGCCCTTTGTCAGATGGGTAAACTGCAAAAATTTTTTCCCATTCTGTTGGTTGCTGATTCACTCTAGTGACTGTTTCTTTTGCTGTGCAGAAGCTGTGGCATTTCATTAGGTCCCATTTGGCTATTTTGGCTTTTGTTGCCAATGCTTTTGGTGTTCAACCTTAACCATAGTTGAGGTCTCCACCATCCACTTAGTAACCTAATTTAGGGACCTGGATGACTTCTTTTCTTTCACCCCTACATTCAAATAACCACCAGTTTGCTTCTTTTATACTGTGTATATCTCAACTACTCTCTTCCTTCTGTGCTCTTCCTTTCTTGCTGCCTTCATTTGTGTTCCCAACACATTCCATTTGCACAAATGTGGTATTTTCTTAACCCATTCTCCTGACTTGTATCTCTCTTTCTACTGGTATTCATTTACCATGAGGCCAACAAATTATATTTGTAAAGTGAAAAATTGCATTATTTTACTTCCCTAATTAGTGCTATCTATTAGATATTGAATTGTGTTCAAGTTATCACATGATCTGGCCATAAATACCATTCCAGCCTCCTCTCCCATCTCTGTCTAAACATGCACTCTGTGTTTCAGAGGCAGAAAAAATTGATCAATGTTCCAATAGACTTGCCTGCTTTTTTACATGGGAGCCCTGCACCTCTACTCCCATCCCCACAGTTCAGCTAAATATAATCTCTTGTGGGAAGGCGTTCCCCCTTCTCTGGCCTCAAAGTTGTAGTCAACATGAAAGTAGGAATGACATGATTAAAAGTAAATATCTGCAAATGAAGACCTTGCCTCCAACTTCATACTAAAAATTGAAGCAGTCATGGGAGAACGTCACCAGAATCCCACATCTTTCTACCCATCAATATCTGTACATGTAGTTTCCATATTCTAACTTCCTGCTTACTGCTGTAGATTTGCATTCTATGTCCCCATGGAAAGCAAGTTCCTCTGTCTACATGTTTGATCCCACTCCAAGTCATCTACTGAAGGGAGACACTCCAGCAATTCTTCACCTCTCTCTACACCCCTCAATTTTTTTACCCTCTCTACTGAATCACTTCCATCAGCACACAAGCATACTATTATTTCTCCCATTAAAAAAAGATAAGATTTTACAATTTAATTTAACTTTTAAGTTCAGGGGTACATGTACAGGTTTGCTTTGTAAGTAAACTTGTATCATGGGGGTTTGTTGTACAGATCACTTCATTTCCCACGTATTAAGCTTCATGCCCATTTGCTACTTTTTGTGATCCTCTCCCATCTTGGGGGCCTTTTCACCCACAAAGAGACCCCAGTGTCTGTTGTTCCCCTCTGTGTCCATGTGTTCTTATCATTTAGCTCCCACTTATAAGTTAGAACGTGTTGTGTTTAGTTTGGTTTTTTTTTTTTAATTTTTTATTGCATTTTAGGTTTTGGAGTACATGTGCAGAACATGCAAGACAGTTGCATAGGTACACACATGGCAGTGTGTTTTGCTTCCTTTCTCCCCAGGCTATCCCTCCCCAGGTCCCCACTCCCCGCTGGCCCTCCCCTTTTCCCCCCAATAGACCCCAGTGTTTAGTACTCCCCTCTCTGTGTCCATGTGGTCTCATTTTTCATCACCCACCTATGAGTGAGAATATGCGGTATTTCATTTTCTGTTCTTGTGTCAGTTTGCTGAGAATGATGTTCTCCAGATTCATCCATGTCCCTACAAATGACACGAACTCATCATTTCTGATTGCTGAATAATATTCCATGGTGTATATGTGCCACATTTTCCCAATTCAGTCTACCATCAATGGGCATTTGGGTTGGTTCCAGTTCTTTGCTATTGTAAACAGTGCTGCAATGAACATTCGTGTGCATATGTCCTTATAGTAGAACGATTTATAGTCTTTTGGATATATACCCAGTAATGGGATTGCTGGGTCAAATGGAATTTCTATTTCTAAGGCCTTGAGGAATCGCCACACTGTCTTCCACAATGGCTGAACTAGTTTACATGCCCACCAGCAGTGTAAAAGTGTTCCTATTTCTCCACATCCTCTCCAGCATCTGTTGTCCCCAGATTTTTTAATGATCGCCATTCTAACTGGCGTGAGATGGTATCTCAATGTGGTTTTGATTTGCATCTCTCTAATGACCATTGATGATGAGCATTTTTTCATATGATTGTTGGCCTCATATATGTCTTCTTTTGTAAAGTGTCTGTTCATATCCTTTGCCCATTTTTGAATGGGCTTGTTTGTTTTTTTTCCTGTAAATCTGTTTGAGTTCTTTGTAAATGCTGGATATCAGCCCTTTGTCAGATGGGTAAACTGCAAAAAATTTTCCCATTCTGTTGGTTGCCAATTCACTTTAGTGACTGTTTCTTTTGCCGTGCAGAAGCTGTGGAGTTTCATTAGGTCCCATTTGTCTATTTTGGCTTTTGTTGCATGCTTTTGGTGTTTTGTTCATGAAGTCCTCGCCTACTCCTATGTCCTGGATGGTTTTGCCTAGATTTTCTTTTAGGGTTTTTATGGTGCCAGGTCTTATGTTTAAGTCTTTAATCCATCTGGAGTTAATTTTAGTGTAAGGTGTCAGGAAGGGGTCCAGTTTCTGCTTTCTGCACATGGCTAGCCCGTTTTCCCAACACCATTTATTAAACAGGGAATCCTTTCCCCATTGCTTGTTTTTGTCAGGTTTATCAAAGATTGTATGGTTGCAGATGTGTTGTGTTGCCTCCAATGCCTCTGTTTTGTTCCATTGGTCTATATCCCTGTTTTGGTACCAGTACCATGCTGTTTTGATTACTGTAGCCTTGTAGTATAGTTTGAAGTCCGGTAGTGTGATGCCCCCCGCTGTGTTCTTTTTGCTTAGAATTGACTTGGCTATGCGGGCTCTCTTTTGGTTCCATATGAAGTTCATGGTGTTTTTTTCCAGTTCTGTGAAGAAAGTCAATGGTAGCTTGATGGGGATAGCGTTGATTCTGTAAATTACTTTGGACAGTGTAGCCATTTTCACAATATTGTTTCTTCCTAATTATGAACATGGAATGTTTCTCCATCTGTTTGTGTCCTCTCTTATTTCGTTGAGCAGTGGTTTGTAGTTTTCCTTGAAGAGGTCCCTTACATTCCTTGTGAGTTGTATTCCTAGGTATTTTATTCTTTTAGTAGCAATTGTGAATGGCAGTTCATTCTTGATTTGGCTTTCTTTAAGTCTGTTCTTGGTGTAGAGGAATGCTTGTGATTTTTGCACATTGATTTTATATCCTGAGACTTTGCTGAAGTTGCTTATCAGTTTCAGGAGTTTTTGGGCTGAGGCAATCATGTCATCTGCATATAGAGACAATTTGGCTTCCACCTTTCCTATTTGAACACCCTTTATTTCTTTTTCTTCCCTGATTGCTCTGGCTAGAACTTCCAGTACTATATTGAATAGGAGTGATGAAAGAGGGCATCCTTGTCTAGTGCCGGATTTCAAAGGGAATGCTTCCAGTTTTTACCCATTCAGTATGTTATTGGCTGTTGGTTTGTCATAAATAGCTTTTATTACTTTGAGGTACGTTCCATCGGTACCGAGTTTATTGAGAGTTTTTAGCATAAACGGCTGTTGAATTTTGTCAAATGCCTTCTCTGCATCAATTGAGATAATCATGTGGTTTTTGTTTTTGGTTCTGTTTATGTGGTGAATTATGTTTATAGATTTGCATATGTTGAACCAGCCTTGCATCCCTAGGATGAATCCTACTTGATCATGATGGATAAGTTTTTTGATTTGCTGTTGCAATCGGCTTGCCAATATTTTATTGAAGATTTTTGCATCTATGTTCATCATGGATATTGGCCTGAAGTTTTCTTTTCTTGTTGAGTCTCTGCCAGGTTTTGGTATCAGAATGATGTTGGTCTCATAAAATGATTTGGGAAGGATTACCTCTTTTTGGATTATTTGGAATAGTTTCAGAAGGAATGCTCCCAGCTCCTCTTTGTGTGTCTGGTAGAATTCGGCTGTAAACCCATCTGGACCTGGGCTTTTTTTGTGAGGTAGGCTCTTAATTGCTTCCTCGACTTCTGACCTTGTTATTGGTCACAGTTTCAGTTTCCTCCCCGTTTAGGCGTGGGAGGACACAGGAGTCCAGGAATTTATCCATTTCTTCGAGGTTTACTAGTTTTTGTGCATAGAGTTGTTTGTAATATTCTCTGATGATGGTTTGAATTTCTGTGGAATCTGTGGTGATTTCCCCTGTTTCATTTTTTATTACATCTATTTGGTTGTTCTCTCTCTTCTTTTTTATCAGTCTAGCTAGTGGTTTGTCTATTTTGTTGATCTTTTTGAAAAACCAGCTCTTGGATTTATTGATTTTTTGAAGGGTTTTTTGTGTCTTTATCTCCTTCAGTTCAGCTCTGATCTTAGTTATTTCTTGTCTTCTGCTAGATTTTGAGGTTTTTGATCTTGCTCCTCTAGCTCTTTCAATTTTGATGATAGGGTGTCAATTTTGGATCTCTCCATTCTCCTCATATGGACACTTATTGCTATGTATTTTCCTCTAGAGACTGCTTTAAATGTGTCCCAGAGATTCTGGCATGTTGTGTCTTCGTTCTCATTGGTTTTGAAGAACTTCTTTATTTCTGCCTTCGTTTCATTGTTTATCCAGTCAACATTCAAGAGCCAGTTGTTCAGTTTCCATGAAGCTGTGCGATTCTGGGTTGGTTTCTGAATTCTGAGTTCTAACTTGATTGCACTATGGTCTGAGAGACTGTTTGTTATGATTTCAGTTGTTTTGCATTTGCTGAGGAGTGCTTTACTTCCAATTATGTGTTCAATTTTAGAGTAGGTGTGATGTGGTGCTGAGAAGAATGTATATTCTGTGGCTTTGGGGTGGAGAGTTCTGTAGATGTCTATCAGGTTTGCTTGTTCCAGGTCTGAGTTCAAGCCCTGGATATCCTTGTTAATTTTCTGTCTGGTTGATCTGTCTAATATTGACAGTGGAGTGTTAAAGTCTCCCACTATTATTGTGTGGGAGTCTAAGTCTCTTTGTAAGTCATTAAGAACTTGCCTTATGTATCTGGGTGCTCCTGTATTGGGTTCATATATGATTAGGATCGTTAGCTCTTCTTGTTGTATCGCTCCTTTTACCATTATGTAATGGCCTTCTTTGTCTCTTTTGATCTTTGTTGCTTTAAAGTCTATTTTATCAGAGATGAGAATTGCAACTCCTGCTTTTTTTTGCTCTCCATTTGCTTGGTAAATCTTTCTCCATCCCTTTATTTTGAGCCTTTGTGTATCCTTGCATGTGAGATGGGTTTCCTGAATACAGCACACCGATGGGTTTCGGTTTTTTATCCAACTTACCAGTCTGTGTCTTTTGATTGGTGCATTTAGCCCATTTACATTTAGGGTTAATATTGTTATGTGTGAATTTGATCCTGCCATTTTGATGCTAGCTGGTTGTTTTGCTTGTTAGTTGATGTAGATTCTTCATTATGTTGATGCTCTTTAGCATTTAGTGTGATTTTGGAATGGCTGGTACTGGTTGTTCCTTTCTATGTGTAGTGCCTCTTTCAGGAGCTCTTGTAAAGGAGGCCTGGTGGTGACAAAATCTCTGAGTACTTGCCTGTTTGCAAAGGATTTTATTTTTCCTTCACTTCTGAAGCTCAGTTTGGCTGGATATGAAATTCTGGGTTGAAAGTTCTTTGCTTTAAGGATGTTGAATATTGGCCCCCACTCTCTTCTGGCTTGTAGTGTTTCTGTTGAGAGATCTGCTGTGAGTCTGATGGGCTTTCCTTTGAGGGTGACCCGACCTTTCTCTCTGGCTGCCCTTAGTATTTTCTCCTTTACTTCAACCCTGGTGAATCTGACAATTATGTGCCTTGGGGTTGCTCTTCTTGCAGAGTATCTTTGTGGTGTTCTCTGTATTTCTGGCATTTGAGTGTTGGCCTGTCTTGCTAGGTGGGGGAAATTTTCCTGGATAATATCCTGAAGAGTATTTTCCAGCTTGGATTCATTCTCTTCATCACATTCTGGTACACCTAGCAAATGTAGGTTAGGTCTCTTCACATAGTCCCACATTTCTTGGAGACTTTGTTCATTCCTTTTTGTGTTTTTTTCTCTAATCTTGGTTTCTCGTTTTATTTCATTGAGTTGATCTTCGACTTCTGATATTCTTTCTTCTGCTTGGTCAATTCAGCTGTTGAAACTTGTGCATGCTTTGCAAAGTTCTCTTATTGTGTTTTTCAGCTCCTTCAATTCATTCGTATTCCTCTCTAAGTTATCCATTCTTGTTATGATTTCCTCGAATCTTTTTTCAAATCTTTTTTCAAGGTTCTTAGTTTCTTTGCTTTGATTTAAAACATGTTCTTTTAGCTCACAAAAGTTTGTTATTATCCACCTTCTGAAGTCTAATTCCATCATGTCGTCATAGTCATTCTCCGTCCGGCTTTGTTCCCTTGCTGGTGAGGAGTTTTGGTCCTTTGTAAGAGGCGAGGTGTTCTGGTTTCGGGTGTTTTCCTCCTTTTTGTGCTGGTTTCTTCCCATCTTTGTGGATTTATCCACCTGTCGTCTGAGTAGTTGCTGACTTTTCAATTGAGTCTCTGCGTGGACGCCCAGATTGTTGATGATGAAGTATTTCTGTTACTTGGTTTTCCTTCTACCAGTCTAGCCTCTCCACTGTACAACTGCTGAGATCCACTCCAGGCCCTGCTTGTCTGGGGTACACCTATAGTGTCTGCAGAACAGTGAGGGATGCTACCAGTTTCTTTTTCTGCTATCTTTGTCCCAGAATAATGCCTGCAAAATGTCAGTCTTTTGGATATAGAGGGGTCAGGGAGCTGCTTGAGGAGACAGTCTGTACTTTATAGGAGCTCAAGTGCTGATCTGTGAGCTCTGTTGTTCATTCAGGGCTGTTAGGCTGCTATGTTTAATTCTGCTGCAGCAGATCTCATAAAAAAACCCTTTTTTTCTCAGAAGCTCTGTCTCAGGGGGGTTGGGGTTTTCTTTATGAGTGTCCATTGCACTGTCCTGCCCAGCTAGGAGGCAGTCTAGTCACTATTTGCCTGCTGAGGCTCTGCCCTGCTGGTGTGAAGTTTGCCCTGTTGCTGCAGGCTCTGCCCCGCTGCTGCAGTCTCCGCCCTGCTGCCATGGGCTATGCCCTGTGGCAGAGTCTCTCTGCTGTGGCGGGTTGCCTCTGCAATGGCAGGCTGCATCAGCAATGGGAGTTTACCTCAGTAGGGGCAGATTGCCTCAGTAATGGCAGACGCCCCTCCCACACCGAGCTGCACTGTCCTGGGTTCAGCTGTGCCAGCAGTGAAACTTTCCACCCGGAGCATTTGGAATCGCCATTTTGTTTGTCCCACTGCACTGGCCCAATCTGCCCTCTCCTGGCCTGGCTCACTGTCCAAGTCCTGTTCAATCAGATGGATATGTCAATCTGCCCTCTCAAGTCTCAGATTGCTGGTTCAACAGGGCACCTGGACCCATGCGCTTTGTGCAGAGTGCTGTGGAGCGCCCCGTGTCTCTTTTATACCTGGGAATTTGCCCGTTCTGTGGGCAACAAAGATCCGTCTGGAAATGCGGCCCTGACTCATCCTCCACGCATTCACCAAGAGCTTCAATCCTGTGTTGTTCTCACCACACCATCTTGAGTCTCTCCTGCATTTAGTTTTCTGCATTACTTTACTAAGGATAATGACTTCCAGCTCCATCTACGTTGCAGCAAAGGACATGATCTTGTTCTTTTTTTATGGCTACATAGTATTCCATGGTGTATATGTATCACCTTTTCTTTATCCAGTATACCTTTGATAGACATTTAGCTTGATTCCATGTGCTACAATGAACATATGCATGCATGTGTCTTTATGATAGAACAATTTATATTCCTTTGGGCATATACCCAATTCTAGATTTGTGGGGTTGAATATTATTTCTGTTTTTTTAGGTCTCTGAATAATTGCAACACTGTTTTCCACAATGGCTGAACTAACTTACACTCCCACCAACAGTGTAAAAACATTCATTTTTCTCCACAACCTCACCAGTAACTGTTATTTTTTTGACCTTTTATCATAGCCATTCTGATTGGTGTGAGATAGTATCTCATTATAGTTTTGATTTGTATTTCTCTAATGATCAGTAATGTTGAGCTTCTTTTTATATGCTTTTTGGCTAAATGTATATCTTCTTTTGAAAAGTGTTTGTTCATGTCCTTTGCCCATTTTTAATGGGGTTGTTTTTCTCTTGTAAATGTGCTTAAATTCCCTACAGATGCTTGATATTAGACCTTTGTCAGATTCATAGCTTGCAAAAATTTTCTCTATTCTGTTGGTTGTCTGTTTACTCTGTTGGTAGTTTCTTCTGCTGAGTAGAAGCTCTTTAGTTTAATTGATCCCATTTGTCAATTTTTTATTTAGTTGCAGTTGTTTTTGGTGTCTTCATCATGAAATATTTGCTTGTTCCTGTGTCCAGAATGGTATCACCTAGTTGTCTTCCAGGGTTTTTATAGTTTTCATTTTTGCTTTTAAGTTTTTAATCTGTCTTGAATTAACTTTTGTGTATGGTATAAGGAAGGGATCCAGTTTGAATCCTCTGCATGTAGCTACTCAGTTATCCTAGCATCATTTATTTGAATGGAGAGTCCTTTCCCCATTGCTTGTTTTTGTCAGCTTTGTGAAAGATCAGATGGTTATATGTAGGCAGCCTTATTTCCAGGCTCTCTATTCTGTTATATTGGTCTATGTGTCCATTTTTGTACCAGTACCATGCTGTTTTGGTTACCATGGCCCTGTAGTATAGTTTGAAGTTGGGTAGCATGATGCCTCCAGCTTTGTTCTTTTTGCTGAGGATTGCCATGGATATTCAGGCTCTTTTTGGTTCCATATGTATTTTAAAATAGTTTTTTGTAGTTCTCTGAAGAATGTCATTGGTAGTTTAATAAGAATGATATCAGATCTATAAATTGCTTTGAGCAGTATGGCCATTTTAACAATATTGGTTCTTCCTGTCCACGAGCATGAAGTGTTTTTCCATTTGTTTGTGTAATCTCTGATTCATTTCAGCAGTGTTTTGTAGTTCTCCTTGTAGAGATCTTTTACGTCCCTGGTAAGCTATATTCATAGGCATTTTATTCCTTTTATGGCAATCTCATTTTGTGAATGGGACTGCATTTCTGATTTGGCTCTCTGTGTGACTGTTGGTGTATAGGAATGATAGTAATTGTTGTATATGGATTTTGTATACTGAGACTTTACTGAAATTATCACTGGAAGGAGCTTTTGGGCTGAGACTATGGGATTTTCTGAACATCATGTTGTTTGCAAACAGGGGTAGTTTGACTTCCTCTCTTCCTATTTGGAAGTGCTTTATTTATTTCTCTTGCGTGATTGCTCTGGTCAGGACTTTTAGTGCTATGTTGAATAGGAGTGATGACATAGGGCATCCTTGTTTTGTACTGGTTTTCAAGGGGAATGCATCCAGCTTTTTTACCCATTCAGTATGATGTTGGCTGTGGGTTTTTCATAGATGACTTGTTATTTTGATGTTTGTTTCTTCAATACCTAGCTTATTGAGAATTTGTAAGATGAAGAAGTGTTGAATTTTATTAAAAGCCTTTTCTGCATCTGTTGAGATAATCATGGTTTTTTGTTTTGTTTTGTTTTGTTTTTTGGTCTTTAGTTCTGTTTATGTGATAATTCACATTTATTGATTTGTGTAAGTTGAACCAATCTTGCATCCCAGAGATAAAGCCTACTTGATTGTGGTGGATAAATCTTTTGATGTGCTGCTGGATTTGGTTTGCCAGTATTTTGCTGAGGATTTTTGCATCAATGTTCTTCCAGGATGTTGGCCTGCAGTTTTCTTTTTTTGTTTTGTCTCTGTTAGGTTTTCATATCAGGATGATGCTGGCCTCATAGAATGAGTTAGGGAGGAGTTCCACCCCTCATTTTTTTGAAATATTTTCAGTAGGAATGGTACCAACTTTTCTTTGTACATCTGGTAGAATTGAACTGTGAATCCATCTAGTCATGGGCTTTTTATGGTTGGTAGGCTATTTATTGCTGATTGAATTTTATAGCTTGTTATTGGTCTGTAGAGGAATTCAATTTCTTCCTGGCTCGGTCTTGGAAGTGTATATTTGTCCAGAAATTTACTCATTTCTTCTAAATTTTCTAGTTTATATTCATAGAGGTGTTATAATATTCTTTGATTATTATTTATATTTTATGGGATGAGTAGTAATATCCCCATTGTTGTTTCTAATTATGTTTACTTGAATAGTCTCTCTTTTCTCTTCATTAGTATAGTTAGTGGCCTATATATTTTGTTAATTTTTTCAAAAAAAACTCCTAGATTTATTGATGTTTTGATAGTTTATTATGTCTCAGTCTCCTTCAGTTCAGCTCTAATTTTAGTTATTTCTTGTCTTCTGTTAGCTTTGGGGTTGGTTTTTCTCTTGGTTCTCTAGTTCATTTAGTTGTGATGTTAGGTGGTCAAATTGAGATCTTTCTAACTTTTTAATGTGGGCATTTAGTGCTACAAATTTTTCTTCTAACACTGCTTTAGTTGTGTCCCAGAAATTCTGGTGTGTTATATCTCTGTTCTCATTATTTCAAAGAACTTCTTGATTTCTGCCTTGAATTCATTATTTACCTAAAAGTTATTCAATAGCACATTACTCAATTTCCATGAAATTATGGTTTTGAGTGAATTTCATAGTCTTGATTTCTAATTTGACTGGACTGTGGTCTGAAACAGTGGTTGCTATGATTTCAATCCTTTTGCAATTGGCTGAGGAGTGTCTTATATCTGATTATGTGATTGATGTTAGAGTATGTGCTATGTGGTAATGAAAGAATGTATATTCTATTTTTGGTTGGAGAGTTCTGTAGATGTCTATCAGATTCATTTGGTCCAGTGCTGAGTTTAGGTCCTGAATATATGTGTTAATTTCTGCCTCACTGATCCGATAACTGTCAGTGGGTTATTAAAGTTTCCCACTATTATTGTGTGGGAGTCTCTCTTTGGAGTTCTCTAATAACTTGCTTTATGAATCTGGATGCTCTCATGTTGGGAATATATATATTTAGGATAGTTAGGTCTTATTCTTGAATTGAACTCTTTACCATTATGCAATGCCCTTCTTTATCTTTCTTGATTGGTTTAAAGTCTGTTTTGTCTGACATTAGGATTGTAACCCCTGCTTTTTTCTGTTTTCCATTTGCTTGGTAGATTTTTCTCCATCCCTTTAATTTGAACCCATGTGTGTCATTGCATGTGCGATGGGTCTCTTGAAGATGGCACACCAATGGGTCTTGGTTCTTTATTCAGCTTTCCACTCTGTATCTTTAAATTGGAGTCATTTATCCTATTTACATTCAAGGTTACTATTGATATTTGTGGATCTGATTCTGTCATCATGATGTTAGCTGGTTACTATACAGACTTGTTTATGTGGTTGCTTTATAGTGACACTGGTCTGTGTATGTAAGTGTGTTTTCTTAGTGGCCAGTAATGGTCTTTCCTTTCTAAATTTAGTGCTTCCTTTGGGAGCTCTTATAAGGCACGTCTGGTGGTAACCAATTCCCTCAGCATTTGCTTGTTTGAAAATGATCTTATTTCCCCTTCACTTATGAAGCTTTGTTTGACTGGATATGAAATTCTGAGTTAAAATTTCTTTCGTGGCTCATGCCTGTAATCCCAGTACTTTGGGAGGCCAAGGTGGGTGGATCACGAGGTCAAGAGTTCAAGACAATTCTGGCCAATGTGGTGAAACTTCGTCTCTACTAAAAATACAAAAATTAGCTGGGTGTGGTGGCACATGTCTGTAGTCCCAGTTACTAAGGATGCTGAGACAGAAGAATTGCTTGAACCCAAGAGGCAGAGGTTGTAGTAAGCCAAGGTAGCATCACTGCACTTGGGGCTGGACGACAAAGCAAGACTCCATCTCAAAATTATTTTTTTTTTTCTTTTCTTCAATCATGTTGAATATTGGCCCCAAATCTCTTCTGGCTTGTAGGATTTCTTCTGAGAGGTCCACTGTTAGGCTGATGGGCTTTCCTTTGTAGGTGACCTAACCTTTCTCGCTAGCTGTATTTAATATTTTTTTCTTTCATTTCAACCTTGAAGAGGCTGATGATTAGATGTCTTGGGGATGATCTTCTTGTAAAATATCTTACTGGAGTTCTTCACATTTCCTGAATTTGATGTTGGCCTTTCTAGCTAGGTTGGGGAAGTTCTCAGGAAGGTCAGCCTCGACAAATGGGCTTCTTCCTGGAAAAATGACAGCCAGAACTGGGGGAGACAAGCTGCACAGACATCACTTTAAATGGAAATCAAAAATGTTTTCCAAGTTGTTTACATTATCTCTAGCTCTTTAAGGGACACCAGTGAGTAGTAGATTTGGTATCTTTACATTATCCCATATTTCTCGGAGGTTTTGTTCATTTGTTTTCACTATTTTTTCTCTAATCTTGTCTGACTGTCTTATTTCAGAAAGCCAAATTTCAGTCCTCAAGCTGTGGAGATTCTTCTGCTTGGCCTGTTTGGCTATTAATACTTGTGATTACATTATACAATTCTTGTAGTGTGCTTTTCAGCTCTATCAGGTTGGTTATGTTCTCTTCTGTACTGGCTATTTTGTCTGTTAGCTCCTATCTTATTTTATTGTAATTCTTAGCTTTCTTGGATTGGGTTTCAATGTATCCTGCATCTCAATGATCTTTATTTCTGTCTGTGTTCTGAATTCAGTTTCTGTCATTTCAGCCATCTGACATCTGAACCAGTTGTCAGAATTCTTGTACTGGTTCTTTCTCATCTTTGTGGGCTTATGTTCCTTCAATTTTGAAGTTGTTGACCTTTGGAATTTGTTTTCTTTTATCCTACTTGATAACTTTGGAGGTTCAATTATGGTATAAGGTGCATTTGGCCAACTGGCTTAATTTCTGGAAGATTTTAGGGAGCTGACACTCAGTTCCCAACCCCTGTACTGTGTGCTCTAACTCTGGGGGACTTGTCTTGGGCCCCAACTTTGTTCTCTAGCTTCTCAATGTTAGGAATCTATTGTGCCAGTAATGCTGCGGTGCTCCTGGACACTGGTCACTACATTACAATGGCTGATATCAGTGTTTCATAGTATGGTGACAATGGGATTTATGCTTCTTCACACATGGCAGCAGCAGTAGCAGTGTCATTACAGCAGGGTGCTAGCAGGTGCTGCGGTGCTCCTGGACACTGGTCACTACCTTACAATGGCTGTATCAGCGTTTCATAGTATGGTGACAATGGGATCCACCCTTCTTTGCACATGGCAGCAGCAGTGGCAGTGTCATTGCAGCAGGGTGCACACTTATTGGTTGCAGCAGGGTGCACACAGCAGGTGCTGAGGTGACTTCCTCTGTGCAGGTGTTCACTACAGTGGTGGAAGCAGCATGGCTCAGGGAAGCAGGGAGTCCCTGCTGGCAACTGTATGGTTACACTAATGATGGTGTTGACATGGGGGCAGGAAACTCGCAGGTACAGGTCTGTATGTGTTGTCTGTGCACCACAGGCAGCGGTGGTCACTCAGGGCAGGGGAGGGCCTACTGTTCTCTGTGCCTAGTTTGACTCCTGCAGCAGTGTTGGCACAAGGATGGGGGCTGTCAGCGTTGGGGCTGGCAGGCTCTATGTCTGCCAAGGCTCTGACTAGCATGGCAATCAGCAGTGGGGAGAAAGAATGAACTGTACTCCTGCCTCAGCAGTGATAGGGCAGAGTGCACAGACATGCACCAGTGGGGCAAGGAAAGCAAAACCTACTCTCATGCTGTGATGGTTAATACTGAGTGTCAACTTGATTGGATTGAAGGATGCAAAGTATAGACCCTGAATGTGTCTCTGAGGGTGTTGCCAAAGGAGATTAACATTTGAGTTAGTGGGACGGGAAAGGCAGATCCACCCTTAATCTGGGTGGATACCATCTAATCAGTTGCCAGCACAGCTAGAATATAAAGCAGGCAGACAAACATAACAAGATTAGATTGGCCTAGCCTCCAAGCCTACATCTTTCTTCCATGCTGAATGCTTCCTGCCCTTGAACATCAGACTCCAAGTTCTTCAGTTTTGGGACTTGGACTAGCTCTCCTTGCTCCTTAGCTTGCAGATGACCTATTGTGGGACCTTGTGATCATGTGAGTTAATATTTAATAAACTCCCCTATATGTACCTATTGCTATCCTATTCTGCTCCTCTAGAGAAGACTGACTAATACAGATTTTGCTAAGTTCTTTAGTTGGTTTGGGATTCTGGAGTTGGCTGCTTAATATGATTAGACACAAAAATGCTAAGTACTCTACTTCTAATAGTATGAAGAACACTGATAGTCCTTGGCATGCACTGTTTAGAGAGCTATGCAAAATAAACACATTCAACGTCCTGATTCACTGCTCATGAGAGGCAAGTTTAGTGACTCTATACATATAACCCTTCACCATATATAGAGAAACAAGGAATATTAATGAAGCTGGTTGGTTGCTCCTAAGTTCACTGGACAAAGTGATGAAAGAAAATGATGAACTCAGGGATTCTAACTTCTGGCTTTAGAAGCAGATACTGAGCCTTATATCTTCTAAGATTGCCTTGAATCAGTCTTATCTTCTGTAGAGAAAGAGCTGAAATTGTGGAGAAACCAGGCACAAACTCTTCTCATGCAAGTGGCTGACCTGCAAAAGGTGCATGCACAGTCTTGCCAAGTGTCTATTGTTAAAGTGAAGGCATTGGTTGGAAAAGAATGGAACCATGCAACTTGGAATGGGGATGTGTGGGAGGACCCTGATGAAGCCGGGGACACTAAGCTTGTAAACTCTGATGAAACTTTCTTGCCAGAAGAAACAGCTTTCCCATCCCCAGTAGCGGCAACCTCCCCTCCCTGACCCATGCTGCCATCAGCCTTTCCACCTTTGTCTTAGGAGATAAACCCTGCATTGCCTGAGGCAACAGTGATGGCCTCCCCTGAGGCAGCTGCCAGCCAAGATAATGTTGCTTCCCCTGAGGAGCCACCCCCAACCCCCCTGTTTGCTTCTAGACCTATAACTAAAGTCCAGGCAGGCCCCTAGAGGTGAGGTTGAGAGTGTGACCCATGAGGAGGTGCACTTCCAGCATACTCAAAACGAGTGTACTCGAGAAGAACTGCTTGAATTATCTAATTTATATAAACAGAAATCTGGAGAACAGGCATGGGAATGGATACTAAGGGTGTGGGATAACGGTGGAAGGAAGATAAAGTTGAATCAGGCTGAATTTATTGTTTTGGGCTCACTAAGTAGGGATTCTGCATTTAATGTTGCAGAGTTAAAGATTCTAAAAGTTTATCTGCTTGGTTAGCTGATATATGAATTAAAAGATGGCCCACTGTGAGCAAGCTGGAAATGCCTGATTGCCCTTGGGTTAATACACAGGAAGGGATCCCAAAGGCTTGGGGAGATTGGGATGGTGGAGTAGATTATTCATGTTAGACCTACTCATCCCATCTGGGAGGGTCCAGAAGATATCCTCTTGACCAATGCTTTGTACAATAGATTTGTGAGGGAAGCACCTGCATTTTTTAAGAGCCCTGTAATTGCTGTTCTCTGTATGTCAGAACTGACAGTGGGAACCACAGTCACTCAACTACAAAATTTAAATACAATGGTAATAATGAGATCTCAAGATGGCAGGGGCCACATGGTGGCACTCAACTATCAAAGGCAATGTGGGCACAGATACTGCAATAGACAGCAGAGGCAAAGCAGAAATCAGAATAGTCTGACTCATGTAGAGCTCTGGCATTGGCTATCATGGTGTTCTTAGAATTGAAACTGATTGGAAGCCTACTACATTCCTGCTTAATTTATCTAAGCAGAAAACTTCTAGGTCAAATGGACAAAAGACTAATTTGAATTATAAAAACAGAAAACACAGCCCCTCAATCAATTTCCAGAATTGAGCCAGTTTAGAGACCCAAAACCCTTTCAATGAAGGGGAAGTTGGGTCCCCTTGAGGAAGGACCACTCTACACTACCCCAAATTTATGCTGTTAATCTTTCTCCCATCCTTCCCCAAGGAGGCCTCTGGTTTTTTACCAGGGTAATTGTGCACTGGGGAAAGGGAAATGATCAAACATCTTGGGGACTACTAGACATAGGCTCTGAGCTAATGTTGATTCCAGGGGACCCAAACATCACTGTGGCCCTCCAGTTACAGTAGGGGCTTATAGAAGTCAGGTAATTAATGGAGTTTTAGCTCAGGTCTGACTTACAGTGGGTTGAGTAGGTCTCCAGACTCATCCTGTGGCCATTTCTCCAGTGTCAGAATTGACACAGACATACTTAGCAGCTGGCAGAATCCCCACATTGGCTCCCTGACTGGTAGGGTGAGGGCTATTAGAGTGGGAAAGGCCAAATGGAAGCCATTAAAGCAGCTTCTACCTAGAAAAATAGTAAATCAAAAATAATATTGCATTCCTGGAGGGATTTGGTGATTAGTGCCACCATCAAGGACTTGAAAGATGCAAGGATGTGATTACCACCACATCCCCATTCCACTTTCCCATTTGGCCTGTGCAAAAGACAGATGGATCTTGTAGAATGATAGTGTATTGTCATAAGCTTAACCAAGTGGTGACTCCAATTGCAGCTGCTGTACCAGATATGGTTTCATTGCTTGAGCAAATTAACACATCTCCTAGTACCTGGTATGCAGCCATTGACTTGACAAATGCCCTTTTCTCCATTCCTGTCCATAAGGCCCACAGAAGCAATTTTCCTTCCATTGGTAAGGCCAACAATATACCTTTACTGTCCTACCTCGAGGGTATATCAACTGTCTGGCTTTGTGTCATAATCCTATTTGGAGAGTCCTTGATAACTCTTCACTTCCGCAAGATAACACACTGGTCCATTACATTGATGACATATGCTGATTGGATCCAGTGGGCACAAGGTAGCAAACACACTGGACTTATTAGTGAGACGTTTGCATGCCAGAGGATGGGAAATAAATATAAAATTCAGGAACCTTCTACCTCAGTAAAATTTCTAGGGTCCAGTGGTGTGGGGCCTGTCAAGATATTTATTCTAAGATGATAGATAAGTTGCTGCATTTGGCCCCTCCTACAAGCAAGCAAGAGGCACAATGCCTAGTGGGCCTATTTGGGTTTTAGAAGCAACATATTCCTCATCTGGGTGTGTTCTCTGGCCTGTTTATTGAGTGTTCCCCACAGAGCTGCCTCCATCTCAGGTGATGGCAAATCTATCGTGCCACTTGCTTGGGCCAAAAATCTTGAAGCCTTAACTCTTCTATTCCTCTCTTATTTCATATCCAATCCATCAGGAAATCATGCTGTGGGTATTTCAATGTATACCCAAAGTCCAATGGCTTCTCACCACCTCCATTTCCACCACTCTGGTCTAGAGCAACCCTCCTTTCCTACCTAGACTATTGAAGAAGTCTTCTAACAAGTCTTTCTGGCTCTAACCTTTCCCCACTATAGTCTTATTCCAACACATCAGCTAGAGCAATCCCTTTAAAGAATAAGTTGGGTAATGTCACTCTTCTACTCAAAACGTCGTTTTACTCAGATAAAAGGCAAAGTCCTTTCAATGATCAAAAAGCTCATCCTGATCTGTCAACTCTAGACCTATTTGACTTCCTCTTCTTCCTCCTTTCTCTTCACCCATTGCTTTCCCGACACTCTGGCCTTTTCCCTTTCCTCAAATGCTCTAGGTGTATTCCTGCCTCAGAGGCTTTGTTCAAGTATTCTGTAGCTCAGGAGCTCTTCTCCAGGTATTCCTTGGGTTACTCATCTCCTTTAAGTCTTTAAGTATCACCTTTTCCATAAGGCCTTCTCTGACAACAAATGTTTATACTTCTACCTGTACCTGCCCCCCACATCCCTTTAACTATTTTTTTGTATTACCTTTTGATTCATTCATTTATATTATTTATTGATTTTTTCTACTCTCCCCACTAGAATAAAATCATTATATGGGCAAGTGTTGTTTATTTTGTTCCCTAATGTATCTCAAGTGTTCAGAATAGTGCCTGCATATAGTATACGCTTAATAAATCTTCCTCCCTTGTTTTATCTTTCTTTCTTTCTAAGCATACAAACACTCTAAAAACTTTAAAAAAAATTTTATTGCATTTTAGGTTAAACAAACACCTCAATTAAAATTGGTCAATGAATAGACACCTCACCAAAGAAGATACACAGATGGAAAATAAGCATAAAAATACTCAAAATCATTTATTATCAGGGAAATGCAAAGTAAAAGAACAATTGGACAGTATTACAGACCTATTAGAATGGCAAAAATCCCAAAACTGACAATATTGTTTTCTGGCAAAATGTGAAGCAATGGAAATTTTCTTTTATTGCTTGTGGGGATTCAAAATGGTACAGCAACTTTTGCACTTTCTTACATAGCTAGACATGGTCTGGACCAACAATTGTGTTCCTAGGTATCTACTCAACTGATATAAAAACTTATCTTTACATAAAAACATGAATTAAAATGTTTATAGCAGATTTATTTATAGTTATTAAAAATGGGAAAAATATCCTTCAATAAGGGACTGGATAAACAAATTATGGTACATACATATAAAGGAATTTTATTCCAATAAAAAGTGATAAAAAGGAATGGGCTAATGAAGCATGGAAAGATATGGAAGAATTTTAAGTGTATATTGCTAAATAAAATAAGCCAGCCTGAAAAGAGTACATGCATACTATATAGTTCCGATTATATGAGACTCTGGAAAGGGCAAAGCAATGCAGATGGTAAAGAGATATGTGTTCCCCAGAAGTTCAGGGATAATAGAGACAATCGGGTAGATGAGGCATGGCACTTTTTAGGATGGTAGAACTCTTTTGCATGATGCTGCAATATTGGATACTTGACAATATCCATTTGTCAAAACCCGTAAAATTTTAGCACAAAGAATGGACCTTAATATATGCAAATTTTAAAACATATTGAGGAAGTCAGGGAATCTCAGGATGGAACTCAGAATATAAGAAAATAATCTGACTATATTTCAATATATGAAACAATCTCACTGCAGGAGAAGGCAGAAGAAGGAATGGCCTGAGTAACTTTGGAGACGAGTGTAGTCTGTAAGACTAAGGCAGAAGCACTGAAGTCTAGTTGATGAAGTTGCTTCCCATGAGAGTAAAGGTGAATAGTTCTGGTTCCCATCATCAGGCACCCATTTACTTTTTGTCTGATTCCAGTATGCATGTAACTATACAATTAAGTAAATGGATGGTAGATGGTGGGAACCAAGTTTTTCATTGTTGAAGTAGCAAGTTACAGATAAGCAAGGGAGGAAAAGGCTATGACGATCCATGTAGTAATGAATTAGAGTTGGAGGCATTCGTGTAAACTCACATTCAGCTTAATATATATATAAAAAAATGCATGTAGAAATATTTATGGTATGTATATATAAAAAGTTTAGTGTACATACATGTGTTTTCTTGCTGTCAGCTTAGAGGTACTAGAAGCAACAACATCCCCAGCAGCAAGGAGCATACTTAGGACCCAGGTCTTGATTTCTAGTACTATTCTCCAATGAAAGGACCCAGAGCTCCTTAGAGAAATAATGGGTTCTAATATTGGGAAAAAAAATAAAGATGAAATACAGATGAGCCTGGAGCATCTTATAATGCCAGAAAGAGTGTTCAAATATGCATGCATGCATGCGCACGTGCGTACACACACACACACACACACCAATAATGGGAATATCTTGAAGCGTCAAAGGGACACTGGAGCTAACTGAAAGACCTCCCAAATGACCCAAACTGAAAAGATTTGAGCAAAAAATAAAGTAGTATTGAAAAGTATAAAATATATCTATTAGTCCATACTGATATAAATAAATAAAGTAAATAAATAAATAGGGGAAAATAGATACATCTCCTATGCAGAAGAATTTCAAATAATTTATGTAGATAATCTTCCCTCAAAGAAATGGAGCACAACTCTCCATTCTGTATGTGTACGCTGTGTATAGTGACTTCCTTCCAAAGAATATAGTGTGGAAAGCGGGGAAAGGGGACTTTACATAGGAGGAACCTGACAAATACTCAGCCAGGTGATCAAGTTTCACATTAGCAGTAATAAGGTCTATTGATAGTATGTACCTTTAAAAAAAAAAAAAATTTGAGATGAGGCCTCATGTTGCCCAGGTTGGAGTGCTGCGGTGTGATCATGGTTCATAATGGGAGGATTACTTAAGCCTTAACTTCCCAGGCACAAGTAATCCTCCCATCTCAGCCTCCTGAATAGCTGAGGCTACAGGCATCCACCACCATGCCTAGGAGTTTTTTGTCTGTTTGTTTTTAAGACAAGGTCTTGCTATGATACCCAGGCTGGTGTCAATCTCCTAGGCACATGTGATCCTCCCTCCTCAACCTCCCAAAGTGCTGGGATTACAGGCATGAGCCCCTGCACCCAGACTGATATTAGGTACTCTTGATGTGATACGGTGACAATAGCACTTTCCTTTGTGGTAGTTCTACTAAAAATCCCTAATGCCTGTCTACTTGTTAGAAGAGACATCAGAAAAATACCAATTGAGGGACATTCTACTAAATACCTGACCAGTACTCCTAAAAACTGTCAAGGTCATGAAAAACAAGGAAAGTCTCAGAAATTATCACATCCAAGAGGAGCCTAAGATACATGATGGCTAACGTAATGGAGTATCCTGCATACTATCCTGGAACAAAGAAAACTAAAACTCAGAAAATGTGAATAAACTATGGCCTTTAGTTAATAACAATGTGTCAATACTGGTTCATTAATTATGTGGTTCATTATTAATTGGTTCATTAATTAAGTGCACCATACTAATACATGCAATGTAAGATGTTCCTAACAAACAGGGGAAGGAGGCGTGGGGTATATAGAACTCTCTGCATTATCTTCCCAGTTTTCCTGTAGATTTAAAACTATTTTAAAATTACAAGTGTATTTTTAAAAAGCTCTTAAAGAATCTCAAATTTACAGAAAACTTGCTAGTACAAAGAACTCTTTATTTCCCACATCATTTGAAATGATGCCCCCAGATACCCCACCACGCTCAAAAACTCAAATGTGTGCTTTTTACAAACAAGAATGTTCTCCTATATTCTCACAATACAACCATCAGTGTCAGGAAATTAACATTGATGTATCACTACCATCTAATCCACAGACTCCAGTTATCTCAATAATGTCTTTTTATCACATAGGAATCAGTCCATAATCACACATCTATTTAATTGTCAAGTTTTAAAAATCTCACTCACTTTGAAATATTTTCTCAATATTCTTGATTTTCATGATCTTGAATTTTTTGAAAATTACAAAGCAGTTATTATGTGGAATGCCCCTCACCTTGAGTTTGTATAATATTTTCATATTGTTTGTTTTTATATTTATTTATTTTGAGACGGAGTTTCACTCTTGTCACCCAGGCTGGAGTACAATGGCGCAGTATTGGCTGACTGCCACCTCCACCTCACGAGTTCAAGCGATTCTCCTGCCTCAGCCTCCCGGTTAGCTGGGATTACAGGCACCTGCCACCATGCCTGGCTAATTTTTATATTTTAATAGAGATAGGGTTTTACCATGTTGGTCAGGCTGGGTCTCAAACTCCTGATCTCAGGTGACTTGCGTGCCTTGGCCTCCCAAAGTACGGGAATTACAGGTGTGAGCCACCTTGCCCAGCCTATTTGTTTTTATTTTTTGTGGAGATGGGGTCTTGTTATGTTGTCCAGGCTAGTCACAAACTCTTGGCCTCAAGTGATCCTCCCTCCTCAGCATCCCAAAGCACTGGGATTACAGGATTGTGCCACCGCACTGGCCTATATAACATTTTCTTGAGGTTGAATTCAAGTTGTGCATCTTTGGCAAGAATATCACAGAAGTGATGGTGTTATTCTTATTGGATGATATCAGGTGGGGATGTGTCTGTGTCTGATTAATGGTGAAGTTCACTTAATCGTTCAGTTTAGATAGTGTATACCAGTTTCCTCCATGGTAAAGTTATCCTACCCATGGTGGGGTAGGGTACACAGGTTTAGGATTGGCTACTGTGAATAATTTCAGTGGGCTCTGGGATGTAGCGGCTGTCCTTAGTTGTCTGGTGTGTGGGCCTGGAGTGATTAGGGCAGATAGCTAGCAACCCAGAGTGGGAGACTCCCATAAAGGAGGTGGTTGGAATATGGAGTCCAGATTGGCTAGCTTGCTCATAAAAGGCATGCTCAAAGGAGCTAATTCCATTTCTCTAGGAATTAGCTAACCCTGGTGGGGTAGTGCCTGTTGGGTCAGCAAGGTCCCAAGATGTCAAAGCATCAGAAAATAAAGGCACGGGTAATGTAGGCACTCACCTGAGATTTGGAAGGCTGAGCAGAAGCAGAAGTTGTATTATTGTTTTTCCAGCACCAGTAGGCAGGCGTGAAATTTTGTGTCAACCCCAGAGAAACCCCAGCTCAGAGCTGTGGGTACTGTCAGCAGTTTCTTGTTTTTCCTGTAATTTCTTGACTTCCTTAAAGCTAACAGCACCCCTGAGATCTAGCAGTGGTCCTCTCTGATCACCCTCGTGCCAGTTCTATCCATAGTTTTGTAAGTATGCAGTCCCATGAATTAAAATAGTCTTGCTTGAAATATCTAGAATGATTTCTGATTTTCTAACCAAACCCTTACTGATACTCTCAGGAAATTGTGGGGATTACTGTGTACCCTTTATAGTTCATTGTTGATAAGTATGCTTGTGCTAATTGAGCTTCTCCTGTTGAGATTCTGGTATGTGGAAAGGGCAAAATTTTTGCACAGCTGTTATTTTTTGAATTCTAACTTAACAGGTATATTTCTCTCTTGTGAGCTGCATGCTACAGTCTTATCTCTTGTATTCCCAACGCACTGTATCTTCTTTTCTGCCATTTTATAACTTAGTGTCATAATAATTTATGCACATACTTGTCCCTTCCAAAAGATCCAAGAGTTCCTTTGAGACAGGGACCTTGTATATATCACGGTTATAGTGTCAGGATTTTGCGCAGTTCTTTGCATACTGCAAATGAATGGATATACTCCCCAGGAAGTGGGCATGGCCAGTCTTGGCTATAAGCAGGGTGTATACAAAAATAATCATAAAAAGGCCACTGTTCATTGGTTGTACCATATGCTAGGTGCTTTTTAATTGTTATTTCATCCTCATAAAAAGCTTCTAAGGTAATAGTATTTGAAATTGAGGCTTAGAGAAGTTTGGTCTTGCTTAAAGTCACACAGCTAGGAAATGCTATAGTCAAGAAGTAAACCCAGTTCTATCTGCAAAGCCTCATTCAGTCCACTATGTTGTTAGCCCTCCCTGAGAACAAGGAAGGTATCTAGTTCTAGGATAGTGGCAGTAAAATATAAAGGTCAGAGAAATTTGAATGCCAGGATAATGCTGAAAGTCTGTAATACATATTTATTCATAATCAGAATGAGGGAGTAAAGACTAGCAGAGCCACTGACCAACTGCATGAGGAAACAAATTTGGAGACTGAGGGGTCAGTGAGTGTGGGAAGGATAGCGAAGAAACACTTGAGAGGAATAGGCTAACTGGAGCAAGACTTGACAGCTGAAACAGTTTGCTGCTACAGCTCTGATTGCCTTTTTTTATCTCTTAGTTGATAAGCGATCCCGGAGCTGCATGTGTAGTGAAGGCCAGGTAAGCAGAATGTAGGCAGCAAGTGACTCTGCTCACAGGCAGGTAACATTCCTGAAAGAGATGCAGTCCTTGTCCTCCCCCCACCTCTGCTCAGCATTAACGAAACAAAATAAAACACTGAGGTTTACTTAAAACCAGTTGAAATATCAACACACTTTGAAGAGGGGTTTCAGGCAGAGCAAACTCAATGTTACCTGCTCTTGGAATGAGAACAAGAAAGAAAATGAAGAACTTGGCTTTCAAAGATTTAGAAAGTTGCACAGAGGAACAAATTCCCAGTTGAGTGGGGATCTGTTTTCTCCACTTATCTGAGATCAGAGCCGACTGTCCTGGTGGTTCTGAAGGGCTCTAAATGCTTCTTTCCACTTGGGTGGAGCTGTTTTGGCCTATTTAGAACTGGATGCGTCTCTTTGTGCATCACATTTTATGTTAGTGGTTGACTACCTACTTGCCTAAGAACTTGGAGGAAAATGGATTATTCATCTTTACATTTTCACCACTTAGCACAGTTCCTGACTTAGGTTAGTTGAAGGAATAAATGATAAACAAATAAATAAATGCAAATAAACAAATAGATACATGCAAATGAATTAATTTGCCCTGAGATACATCTTATTTTCTGTTGTATATAAAAAGACATTAACAAAATATTTGTCTTAAATTTATATATTATGTAATGGTAAATTTGTATAGGCTTTGGAAAATATTCTTGGCAAGCAAGGTTTGTGGACTAATAGCTTCAAAAACTTGATCTGCAAGACTATTTCCTGTTTGGTGGTCTAGCTATTAAGATCTTGAGATTGTCACAGGCAGGTGAGCTGATAGAACTAACGTGAAGTTTTCCCATCCAGTATTAAAGTGCAAATGAAATCCAATCTTAGAAAGATGATGGGTACTGAGACTTGGAAAAAAGAAAAATTGTGCTTGCAGTGACCTTATTATTTTCCTTTATAACTACGAGTATTATTTCTTCCCTTTACTTTTTCTGCCAATTTCTCACAGAGCAGTATGCACACATTATCAAGTTGTACAATAATGTGTATTGGTTTTCCAGGGCAGGGTATCAAAGGCTCTCAAGAGGAAAGAAAAGGTTTTTGTAGAATGACACTAGATATTCTAAATGTTCTCATGTTCTTTGCCTTCTCAAACGGGACCTCTTTTTTGATCCGATTTTACATTTGAATATTTTGAATATAAGACATCTAGGGCAGAAGAACAGTGTCCTCATTCTGCTAACATTTTGATGTGTTTTAAGAAAAAGAAGGTAAACAAGATAGGCTTAAGGGACAAAAATAAATCTTCCAGGAAAATCAGTAATGGGTTTCTTATTTTTAATTCTATTACAAATATAAAATTGGGTATGTCAGTAAGTGATCCTGCCTTTATTCTGTTCTTCATCTGCCATATTCCAGATCAAAACTCTGACTAGAGGCCATTTTACTGTACTTAAAGTTATCCAAGTCATTTACAATTAAATAATCTCCACCTGTCCTTTGAGAACTTAGAAGAAAAAAAAATAATACTTAATTTTCTTAAGACTTATTTTTAGGTTAACCAGCAAAAATGTTAAATTTAAAACATTTGTGGTTATTCACATTGACCAGTGAATTCCTTTCCTGAAGTTCAATCTCACAAATTGTTTTTGAAGAATGTATACTAAGGCTTCAATTTCCAACAGCTCCCAAGAATGAGATTGTTTTATTGACATTATTAATCTTTTACTCTATGGGGCTAGCAATACTCTCTGTTGCCTCCCTTCCACTAACCTCCCAGAACAGTCTAATCAGAAGAGAATAGTCCCAGAAATGTGGTCCTAATAGATGGCTGGCATTCTGTGGGACACTTGTTCTCAAAGGAAACATTCCAGATGTGAATTGAGAACACTAAAAAGAATGTGAATGTCTCCTTAATTAATAAATGTTGTTGGATGCTGAAATCAAAGAGTTTGAAATTGAGCCCAGCATGTTTCTGTTTTCCAGCTAAATCTATAAATAACCTTTTCCCACTCACCTGTATTTGTTTTGGATATGCTTCAGTTTCCAGAGAAATTTAAGAACATGAGCCTTGAAAATGAGATGACTTTAGAATACCAAGAGTCTTAGCACCTTTTTAAGCAAAGAGGCTAACAAATTCAACTTTTTTTTTCGAGGTTTCCTCATGTTGTTGCATATATCAGTGCTTTATTCTTTTTATTACTGAATAAGATTCCATTTTATGAATTATTCATCCATTCATTAATTGGTGGACATTTGGGTTGTTTCTACGTTTTGGCTACTATGAATACTGTTACTGCAAACATTCATAAACAAGCCTTTTCGTGGGCATGTTTTCATTTTTCTTAGATATATATGTGGAAGTAGAATTGGTGTATATCGTATGGGTTTGACCAACTTTTAAGAATATTCCATGCATTTTTCAATGCTTTTACCAGCTACATTTTTTAAAAAGTCCATCTCCCTAAGTATGTCAGTGAGTGCTCTAACACACCTTCCTCCTTACCAGCCAAAGTGGTCCAACACACAAAAATGAAACACAACCTTTCATATAGACAGAAAAACTGTATTTTGAATGATTCTCAACATTTTTTCTATCTCTTATTCATGGGGATTGTTTGCTAAAATAGGAATGCGCAATAAAATATCTTTATAGTTTTCTATCACAAAGATAATACTAACTAAAGAGACTCCTTAAACTGGTAAAGCAGCATAAGTATCATCTCTGGTCTTTGCTCTCCAAGAGCTTATGGTCTAGCACCTACAAACAGTGAAGATGTACCACCAGGCTGCAAGTGGTAAGAGGCAGTGAACGGAGGGGAAAATGTGTGCTACTGGTGCTATCGAGATTCTGGTGTCAGCAGCGCAGGACTCAACAGGGAGAGAGTTTCACAGAGAAAATGAAATTTAAGTTGGGCCTCCAATGACAATGTATTTGGCTCCCATTGCTGGCACAACAAAAATGTCTTAAATGAGTGGCTTAAAACTGGGAAGTTAGAAATCCAATATCCACATGTTGGTAGGGCCATGCTCTCTCTGAAGGTTCTAGGGAAGAATACATCCTTGCTTCTCCCTAGCTTCTGGTGGTTGCTGGCAGCACAACTCTAATCTCAGCTCCCATTGTAACATGATAGTCTTCCCTCTGTGTGGGTCTATCTGTGTTCTTCCTCCTGCAAGGACACAAGTTGTTGGATTAGGAACTATCCCAAGCCAATATGGCCTCATTTTAACTTGATTGCATTTAAAAAGATGCTATTTCCAAATAAGTTCACCTGCATGACTACCAGGGGTTGGTACTTGGACATATCTTTTTGGGGGACACAATTTAGCCCTAAACAGACAGTATCTTAGATCAGGTTTGCTAAAAACAGAGCCCCAAAGGGGGAATCTTGAGACGACATATGTTGGACAAAATGTTCCCAGGAGACGGAGAGTGAGGTGAGCAGGCTAAGAGAGGGGCAAGAAGCCAGCCAATGAAGTGCGTTCAACCGGAGTCCAGTTTCAGCCTGGCCTCAAAAGGAGCTCTGGATCACAAACAGCACCACAGAGTTGCCCCACCCTGAGGAAAAGGCTTTATCCCTATGTCTGTCTATTCCCCATCACTGGCTGTGGTTCCTCAGCCCCTAAGGAAGGGGGATATATTACTTCACAGTAAGGCAGTTTTCTGGAGAAAAGAGGTGCCATGAGCAGGAAGCAGCCAACAGACACAGCAGCTGGGGATGGAAACATCAGTCTGGTAAAAAGGATCTGGTGGGACTCTGACCGCATTTCCCCCCCCCCCCCGGGTCCTGTTCTGATCTCCTTGCCTTTCACACTAAGTTCCCTTCATCTTGGCACAATTTCTTTCAGCTTTGGTTGTCGCATTTTGCAGTAAAGCTTAAGATTCATGGTGAGTGGCTGCTACAGTTGGTCCTGAGGCTGTAGCTGACTCTCATGACTCCATTCCTTCTACATTCTCCTTATCTCTTGGCCAAACTTCTGCTAGTCTAAGTGGTTTGTATGGAGTGGGGAAGGTGTGAGTTTCTCTGTATCATTTTCTTATTAGGCCTCATTTGCTCTACTTGACAATTTCTAGTGAAAGCCTGAGTGACCCAGTTGACCATGAATGCCCAACATATTTCTTCCCACCTCCATTAGGTCACTATGGTCCTACCTCCTCATGATAAGCAGGTTTAATTATTCAAGCAGGTATCATCATTCCCTTCTGCACCTGCTGGTCTACTGGCAGAAGCAGCCCAAAGGACTCAGGCAGCAGCCTTGGCTGTAAGTTCAGTGGAACTCTTCCTGTATTGCCTGATTGAGTCTCTCTCCCCAGAACTTGGGACTTCTAGACCCATATAACCTAAAGTTATGGTAATGGGAAGCACAGATTCCTCACGTAGGTCCCTGGGAGTGATTGTCAGTGGGGCCACCCCTTCCATGTCTTGGTTCTCAGATCTGCGTATTCTTCCTTCCGGGAACAGGGCACCATATGATGGTAATTTATTTAAGATATATAGTACATCCTAAAAAGTGGCAACCCATCATTGCAGAGTCAGTCATGTCTAAGCAGAAGTCTTAGCTGCCTCTTCAAGAGGCCATTCCAATGCTGATAGCTTCTGGATGGTGCCATATGTAGTGAGGTCAGTAGGACCCACTGTCATATACCCACTGTCATCCCTCCTTTGTTTTAAGCAGGTGACTTGCTCTGAGGCAGTATTATGAGGGATATCCTGCCAATAGGTCAGAACCCCCAAGGAATGGTTCTGGCTAAGGCAGTGTGGCAGGGAAGGCAAATCCACATCTAGAACACATGTCCCTCTCTATTGAGCTAAAACATTTGTTTCCCCTTTGAAGATGCAAGGATTTTGATATAATTAACTCGTCACCAAGTGACTGCTGAATCTCCTTAAGTGATGTTACCATATCGAGGAGCAGCATTAGTTTCTGTTCTTGGCATGCTGGACAATCAGCTGTGGGAGTAGATAATCCAGCCTTGGTGAGAGGAGTGTCTTCCAAGAGCAGCATGCCAGAGAGCCCTCTGGAGAAGCTTGCTTCAGGCAAAGACCGCTGAAAACTTTTGAACAGGAGTGAAAAAGAGAAACTGATGACATTGATATTTTAGAAAGATGTATCTAGATAATTACTGTATATGTGTTGCTTGCCCAAATAGTCGGTTTCCCTTCTTTATTACTAAGCAAATTCCAGTTTTGTTCAGAGCCACCTCATTTCCTATCTCTAGGCCTTGGATTATGAAAGTCTAACACAAGCATCACAATCCTGACTTACATTCCCACTCTCCCCTCAGATCTGACCAAAGAGAAATAATGGCAAATCCAGTGGGGAAGTTTCTAGAAACGTTTTTATTTTGACAGAGGTTTACAGATGCAGCTGGTCACACCCCTATTCATATTTCCAACCTGAGCATAGATATGTTGGCTCTAAGGGTTGTAGCTGTTTTGCTATTACATAGGAAAGTTCAAGAGATCAAAACATAGATGTCAGTTCTAACATTCATTGTCTGTTAAATCAAAGCTGACAACTGCCTACCTGTGAACTTTTTCTATAAAAAAAATAAACCTGTATCCATTCAAGTCACTATGATCAATTTGAAGTCAAATTTATTCTTAAATATGTTTGGTTTAAAGGAGAAATTAAATGAGGTCAATAAAAGCACTATTTAAAGGGCTATTGGGGTCAAGATTGTGGTGCTGGAAAGGTACTGATGGATGCAAGAGAAAAAAACAAACGAACTATTCACAGAATTGGTTAATGTTGATGTACAGTTATAACTGATAATGAACTTACTTTTATCACCATTATGCCAGAATAAAACTGACACCAATTCTTCAATATCATAATAGTTTTCCCATATTCAAACTTCTGCAATTGTTTAAAGTTTCTTTTTCTCTAACTAGTTTGTTTGAATGAGGAGGATTCAAAGTCCACACATGATATACAATTCTTATTCTAGAACAATTTCTTTCTCACATTTTTTTTCTATTCTATTTGTTGGGGAAACCAGGCTACTTGTCCTGTTGACACCCCTATATTCTGTGATTGCCTCATTACTTCCTGGTTGTTTAATTTGATTCCTCTATCTCCTATATTTCCTCTAAATCAATAGATGTAAAGGCTTTACTGGATTCAGTTTTAACTTTTTAAGCAATAATATTGCACAGGTAGCACTGCATATTTCTTACTGCAGCTCATTATGATGTGTATTATTTTTAGTAATGCTGACTCAGCCTGATCCTTCCATTATCAAGTTTCACCAAATGGTTTTAGCACCCAGTGGGAATCTGCCTGGAGCCTTGATTTCATTAGTAGTGGTACAAGTGCAATTCTCTAATTTCATTATTCTTAATTGACTGGAGTTCCTCTGTAAAGAAGAACATTACTTGACATTCTATTTGGCAACTCTAAAATATAGCTTATACAGAAAAGGCAAAATAAATGCTTAATTCGTTTCTTCATAAGATTTCAGAGCAAATAGTTGATATTCTAGCAATTGGAATAATGACCAATTAGGTGTTTTCTGTTCTTTGTGTAAAGTAGCATTCCAAGCTCGTGAAATTTTATATTAACCCAGACTGTGCATTAATCAGGGATGTTACCTTCATTACATGAAATGAGCATAGGCAGAGGGCACAGGACTTGCTGTCAGAGAGAAAAACGTTTTCCTTTATTAAATAAATGTTATATTCCATGAGCTTATAATGTAAAATTCATTGCAGTAGTCATTCTTTGTTAATTCTTTTGTTAGTGGAAATCCCTTCACATTGTCCTTTTGACAGGACCCGGCTAGTCTTTGATAGTTTTCTTGCTTTCTGGCACAAAATGATGCCACAAACGAGGAGTTAATTTGTTTCTTTGAAGCTCTCTGGTTTCTCTTTGTTGGAAATACTATTATGGGACATTTAATTGGCTACCAAGGATGCTCATTGCTACTGGGTCCTCATTGCTTTAGAGTCTTTTCAGGGGACAGCACTAAAAATATGCATTTTTTAAAGATATAAAATTATACAGTCATTTTAGTATTTCCAACTCAAATTTAATATTATAACTCTTATAGACTGTTAACCTAAACATACAGTACATCTTTAGAACAAGATTGGAATACCTACTATGTATTGGGAAGAGTCAGATGACCTAGTGGAAAAATTAGTGGCCTGTCACAAAACCTGACTTTCTGCTCTGATGTAGCAAACTTCCAGCTAAGCCACTTATGCTCTGTGGACCAGGATTTCTCTCTATGAAAAATGAGGGTGTTGAACACGATGATCCTGGTATTCCCTCTCAGCTCTAACATTTTCTGTATCTATGAACACAAATTCCATAAATACAATATGCATTTTTAATCTGCTTAGCATTTGTTGAAGGAGTAAATGAATGGACAACATGCTTAAAAACAACATTCTTGCTAAATATTTATTTTTAGTGTTTTGTGACTAATAAAATTTATTAAATGATTTAATTGAATTATTATTGAATGCACTGCATTATTTTAGGTACTCTGAGGGATTCAAACAAAAGTAAAGTTAGATGCCTGTCTCACAAAAATTTGAGCCTAAGTTAGGAAATAAGACATGTCCATGGCAGTCCTTCATAAAAGCCCACTGAACCCAGGCTGTGCATTAATTGGGGATATTATCTCCATGATGTGAGATGAACATAGGCTGAGCACACGGAACTTGCAGCCAGAGAGAAAAAGGTTTCCTTTTTTTTTTTAAATAGCTATTGGTTTTGGGATGCTCAATAGGTGCTACATATTATGCTTAATTCTTTTAAAGTAATATCTGATTTAACTTCATTTGCTAAGTATGAGATCTCAGTGTACTAGATTAGGAGGTGGCTACAAGTTCTTTGATGCTCTTCCCAACAAGAGGTAATGTCTACATCCCTCCGCTTGAATATGGGCTGGACATTGACTGCTTTGACCAACAGAAGTTACTTTATTCCGGTTCATGCCTGGACTTTAATTCAGCTGGCAGCTTCCATACGGTCTCTTGCAGCTCTGAGTTGCTTTATAAAAAGTTTAACTATCGTGATGGGGAGATCACATAGGAGGGGCCTGTAGTTCCATGGAGATGGATAGGGGCCCAGCTGATCTCAGCCTTCAGACACCTCTACAAAGGTGCCATGTATGTAATTAAAGTCATATTGGACCTTCCAGCCCAGCCACAAGCTGTGACCCTAGTCAATGCTAGTGGAGCAGAAGAACTGACTAGCTGAGTTCTGACTAGCAGAACTGACTGCTGGCACCTTGACAGTGGACTTCTAATCTTCTCAAACTGTGAGAAATAAATTTCTGTTGTTTATAAGCCACGCTGTTACAGTTGTTATAGCAGCCAAGAAGATGAAGACACTTAATCCTCATATAATTCCTATCAAATAAGTACTATAGATATTCCCAATTTCCAGATAAGGTAATTGAGTCATTGAGAAGTTGAATGACCTAAACAAGGTCACACAAGCTAGAAAGTGACAGAGATAAGATTCAGACTCAGGCAGGCTGGCTGTAAGATAAGAGGTTTATAAAATATCTAATGTAGTGCTAGCCACATAGCAGGGGCTCAGTTCATGGTGGTGGTGGTGATAATGGGGGCAGTAATAGAGTAGTTGTAACCGTTGCTATCATTAACATCACACAGGAAAACCTTTTCTGGGAATCTGAGTATGGAACAAAGATCTTGATGAAAGAAAATGTTGTGTATGGGATGACAGGAAAAATATCTTTAACTAGAAAGTGGGAGCAAAATGTAGTAGAGGAGCATGCAAGCATGACAGGAGAAGCTCCTGGGTAAGGGTGAGGGTGGGGATTAGAGTGGGGCTAAATGGAAGCTTAGGCAAGTAATTCAAAGCCATGGCTCAGAAAAATTGACAGGGCCGAGTTGTGGGTGATTTACTGTGGCATCCAATCAGGCTGCGCATTCATGAAATGCATGACTTGCTGCTCCGCATTACCCTGTTTCCTCTCCCCAATTAAGGGAAATACCCTTTTCATTTAAGAAGTGGTGCGTGGGCATCCTCGTGGTCCCACAGTGGAGGGGACCTGATGGGGGTCATATCAACATGACCAAGGTCAAGTGGTCAAAAGTCATTTACAGCCCATTAGGCACCATTTATGTCAGCCAGGCATATCCTGTGCAGCCTTCTTAAATGAAGTAAATATGCAGGGCCCTTGGCTTTCAGCAGGGCTTCATGGCCATGGACATTTGTAAGGTAGTTGGGAAGTGTGAAAAGCAAGAGCTGAAGGCCTGGATGGCCATGCTGCAGATGCGTGCTCAGGGTGCACCTCTCTTATCCTGACATAGGGGTCATTGTTTGTTCAGAGAATCATCAAATGTTAATTCTGGAGAAGACCTTAGTCCAATTCACTTGTTTTAGAGATGCATAAACTGATGTCTATCGAACCAAAGAGACTCGTCCAAGATAACACAGCGCTTGAGTGTCAGAGGCTAGGTAGTAGAACTACTACATTTTGTTACTCTTTTATTAGTTTTCCCTTAGAATATGTGAAGATCCATAATAAAGCCTTTGCATAACAATACCAAGTTGAGATAAATCATACAGCCACACCAAATAAACTAATTACAAAATTTTCATCCCCCTAAATAGTAGAAAATACGCTTATTTTGTTAATAGAGACATAATATAATTATGTCAGATTAAAGCATAAGATAATTTAAAATATTCGAATACATAGAAAAGGTAAAACTGTTGAAAAAAATAACATACAATCAAAAGAATCAAATTGGAAAGCTCATATTAACCTGGTGACCCATGGAGTTCAGTTTCAAAACATTGCGTCCAGAAATGAATTTAAAGCCAAGAGTAAATGAAAAAGGGAGTCTGGTCTTTGTGCTGTAATGAACATTACAGGGGATCCACAGGAACACCTGCTGCAGCCCCTTTCCTCTCCCATCCATTTTTCTTACACCTGCAGCTGCTCCAGGGCCTCCCCTCCAGCCACTCTTCTTTTTGCCTCCATTCCTGCTTCTCCCCTGGACTGTACCTCATCAAGTAGGTCAACTTAGCCTTGCTCCCAAAGGGAAAGAAACCTTCCTTTTAAGAGCAGACAGGAGGTTTTGGACCTTCAACTGACAAGTAAAAAATTTTCTCAACCTTTTTACTATTGGGGGTTGAGTCTCAGAACTCTGCTATCTCGATATGCGTCTCAACACATATTACTAATTGGATGTGTGTGTGTGTGTGTGTGTGTGTGTGTGTGTGTGTGTATGTGTCTGTGTGTAAAATACCTATCTGATCCCCTTTCTTTATTAGCTAGTTTAGACCACATTTGAGCTGGGAGGATTTATTTTGCTTAGGTGACCATAGCAGCTACATGGGCAGAAAGAAAAAAGTGAAGCAATTTTTCAAAAAGGGTTTCTCTAAGAAAGCTAAGAGGCCAAAGGGGATCTTGAAAGGAGGAGCCTCTGATGGGTTCTCCAGGAACAGGGAGAGCTCTGAACCTTCTTGCTTCTCCTACCAAATGCTCCACCACTGATACCTTAGTCCTACATCACAATAGAACTCTTCCTCTTCAGGACTTGGAGGTTGAGCTCTCTCTAGAGGCTGAAGTGTGCCAGTAAGAGCAAATCATTACCATATACATGTATATTTACTGCATTTCAAACAGGTTGAAAGGAAGCCAAGTGTGAGGAACTTTGAGAATGAGCAACAGTGACTTGGTCTAACTCAAAAAAAAAAATCAAAAAGGCTTCAAAGAAAAGGCAACAGAATGAGTGTATGAATGTGTATAGGAGTGTCACATTGCTCTAGTTTATACCTGATTGCTCCAATTTTTCATTCTGCATCCTTGAAAAATGCATGTAAATTACAGGCTTCATTCCATTTGGGGTGGGTGGGGGTGAGCCATTTCTTGGTTCTCTTTCTGAAATTGCTCTAGGTTTCTCCTTGCCATTCTACTTCCCAACTGGCTGGCTTCAGTACAGGAATTCTTGGCTCTTTCTGAGATATGGTGGATGATAGCAGTCCCTTGGGATAAGTATAGCTTGGATTTATGTCTGTGATCTTCCAAAGGGTTTGAAGCCCCCAAATGCTCTAAAACCAGGGCCAGATATTTTGAAATAGAATAACAAGACAGGGACAAGCAAACAGATCTATCTCCCACCTGTACTTCCTCTACATTGGCTTTAAATGCGGTGATGGTGTTTAGAAGAGAGGAGCCACCCAACTAGAAACACAGAGTAGTTATTTTCTTCCCTGCTGTAAGAAATAATGGATCTGCTTTGAATATTGTGTGCTGAGGATGGGTGATAGCCAAAGAGTTAAACCACTTCCCAAGTTGTTTTTAACTAAACTCTTGCCCCAGGGTTTAAGAAATCTCCCTCTCTAATTGATGTCTTTGGTCAGTGGTTGCTTATAATCAAGAAGATTGCACTTAAAAGGTATAGAGGCTAGTCTTGTTATTGACATTAGAGGATTTTGCTTTGTAATTATAAGCCAGGATCTAGAACCAGTACATAGGCCGTTGAGTTTCAGATCTCATACGGAGAAAATGGAAGGCATTTTAGTGTAAACTGTGCCTGTTGATCAAGAAATACTTTTGATCAATAGGCACAGTGCTTTTCTGTCTCTAACAAGAAGTCACACTGGTTTTTCATCTTCAGAGTGTCTATTATTCTGTTTGTCTTATAATAAAATTATTGGTTATATTTATTCATTAAGCATTGTTAAGAATTGGGTATGTGCCAAGCATTATATAGAAAGATTTGTAAACAATGAACTACAAAAAGACTCTATTTGAATTTAAGGTACTATGATCAGGAAGACTTGGGGAGGATATACATCAGAAGTTAGCAAATTTTTCTTTTAAGGGTTAGATAAAATATTTTAGGTTTTGTTGGCCATACAGTCTCTGTTACCATTGCTTACTCTGTTCTTGTAATGTGAAATCAACCACAGACACACATAAATGGATGCGGTCCAATGAAACTATATTTTACTATGGATTTAAAAATTCAAATTTCATGTAATTTTCACATCACAAAAAATGTCTTCCTTTGATCATTTTTCAACCATTAACAAATGTAAGAACCATTCTTAGCTCGCAAGCCTTTACAAAAACAGGCAATACAATATATTTGGCCATAGGCCATAGTTTGCTGACCCCTGAGATGGACTAATCTCTAGGACCATCCTGTTGCTATTTGAGAGGTATCTGATGTAATCAAGGAAAAGGTAGCTAGTACATTCCTTTGTTTCAGGCATGGCCATATGCACCACTGTCACAGAGAAATTAGAATTGGTTGATTTCTAATGTTGAAAGGTATTTAGAGGACATTTTTCACACTCTACTCTTCCCCATAGTAACTGTTCCAATGTGTAGAAACCTTGGAAATGTATGAGGAAATTCTTCCTAAGGTCTAAACTGAATCCAGTGTGCTAGAGGTAAAGCATTATCACCAAAATGAGGCCAAACACAAATGCCGCTGAATTGTTCCTCCATAAAAACTGATAGCATGGGAAGAGCTTGGCTGTAGACGTGAAATATAAATAGGAGGGCAGTTTCTGCAGTGTGGGTTCAGGTGAGCACAGGCCTCAGACATGAACACATCAACCTTATTGCTGTCATCTGGAAAGAACCTTTGTCAAACTTAGAGTCTATTCTATACTAAATTCTGAAGATGGAGTGAGTGACTTTCAGAGGCAGTAAGTTCCCCCACTGGAATTACATGAGGAGGGGTTAGAGATCACTTACTGATCATGGGGAGACAGTTAAATGGGATCTGCAATTTGAAGTCGTAAATTTGAAGAACATCATATATGTTAGCTTTGTGTTGAATGTCATCTTGTCTCAACTGGAGAAACAGCTTGAAAAAAGAGAGTTTAAAATGCAACATTTCATCATGCACAATATTTTACATTTCTAATCACATAGGCACAGCCTCACAACTCAGCAGACATAATTACCAAGGCCCACAGTTCCCTTCGTCACTGGGAAGAGTAAATGATCACCAAGTAGGTGAGCATTTTACATCTAGTTTGGATTTTTCTCAGCTTCATGAGTAAAGCACCAGGCATTTGAGTAACTGAGGATGAAAAAGTGGAGGCGTTTCATTTTATTTTATAACCCAGATGAACATCCTCTCCCCTGCTGATTCCTGATCTTAGAAACTAAATACCTGCTAAGGGGAACAAATTCCGAAAAGGGGAAAATTAAGCTGAGTTTTAGTTAAGTGTGTCCCAATGGCGAGCATTTAAATTAGAGCTCAAAAAAAAAAAAGTCTTATAAACCGAATGGTGAAGCCTCCCCATCCTGGGCTCTTGGGGTCCAGCCCTGAGAGAAAGGGCAAGTCCCCAAGGCAGCTCTCTCTTGCACTGGCTGGATGAACTGCTGTGTCAGCAGCTCCATGCGTCATTAGCCGACCTGGAAAAGCTCCAGCTGCTTTCCTCTTACACTCTCTCTGTACCTCTCACTTTAAAAAAGCTTTCATCAACATCATCCCCAACATCTTTTGTTTTCCCAGCTGGAGTAGCCTTTCTTTCTGTTTGTATCCCATCTTTAGCCAACTAAGTTCTTTTGCCCTTAAGAACAGCAACCATGAATCAAAGAGAATCATCACCTGTAAATTCTAAAGTGAGTCTGAGCGCTTTGGGATTCCCCCTCCCATCTATCTTCTTGGAGCTGCCATATTTAGTTACATTTTCCTCTCTGCTGTTGGTGGTCATTATCTCCCTCCTTTTTCCATTGTCTGTATTAGAAACAAAAGTATGAAGATCCACCCAGCAATATTTTCTTCTGAGATTTAGCTCCAATACAACATAATCCTCTTTTTGCTCAGTGGGTTTCCCAATTCCTCTGTCAGGCAGGGAGAGATCCATGTCTGGTCGTTGGCTGGAATTATTTACTACATAAAATCATCTCTTGTTCCAGGGTTTCCCCCAAATTCCTCTGCAAATTGTTTTACAATAAATCCAGGAAAGAAAATCAGACTTTTCTTGTTTGTTTTTTTAAAGGACTGACACCTATTCCTTGCCTACAAAACCTCACACATAATTTTTGGCTTTTCCTGTCTTCAGTACTTTCATCCCGATCATACAAAACTGGATTGAACATTTAAAAATCATCTTTCATCCTGCTGTCTCCAGAGAAGAATCTCTGCTTTGATTTTAAGCATTGTAAAAGCACAAAATTCTGCTATTTCACTCAGGAATTCTGGTGCCACAGGAATACTTCCTTAAGCCCATTTCTTACTGTTTTAGATGATGGCAGAAATGGTGAACCGTCTATCATTATTTTCTGGATGACACAACTTGAAATGATGAAAATATTTTCTAGGTGAGCTGCTTCCAAGCTATGGGTCGCTGAAGTTTTACTATATCTCCATCAGTTCAGCTAGTCTTTAATGCTATGCTCTGTGTATTGTATGTCACTTGCTTCCTCTTTTTGAACTTGGAAAATCCAATGCCCAGATCACAGGATGAAAAATCCAGGGAATTGAGCACAGTTCAAGTACATACAAAAGTGTTAATTTACAGTTTGTTGCTTACTAAAGATTTTGATTGTTCATGTAAGTAGATCTGGTCTCTTGAATGAGGTTGAAAATCCTCCTCAAAGTGTCCACTGGTTACTTTCAAAAGGTAACTTCATCATGTCAAGCTAACAGTATTGGCTGATTATGTGAAAGAAACCTCTATTACCCTTCTAGATAATTCCTGAGTGACAGAAAAGGAAGTAGAAAAAGAAAGTGAAAGGAAATGGTACCCTTGGAAGGTGGGGCTTTTGTGCCAGTCATTAAACTTAAGGAAAAACTGTTAACATGGCAATGTCAAGTACCTGAGCCTAGTAGACATGTAGCTTTCACACAAACTAGAAAACTAAAGCCTGAAGAAGTGGTGCTATCACACAACACTGTATACCTAGGAACTGGTAAGACTTAGCTCTTCTGCACTATTTGCTAAAATATGGATTTTTGTATGCTTAGTAAATAGCTCTTTCCTTAATCCCCAGAGTAACCCCTGATGCCCTAATTCTTCCAGAGGTCGCCCAGCAGGCCTTCTTCATTATCCTGCAACTGGAAGTCAACCCTAGACACAGCAGGAACCCTCCTACACCCTTCTCTAGTTCTGTGGCTGATATTCCTACCAATTTGTCAGGACCTGTAACATCTCAGTTAAATATTTAAACATGGCTCCACCTGCTGTGGCTCCACCTGCTGTGCTGGCATGTGACCACAGTCTCCAGTGACCTCTACCTGGGAGTCTGAGAATCTCAGAACTGGGGAATCCTTGATCTCTTTTTGTTTTTTTGTTTGTTTGTTTTGAAGGGCCCAGCTATTTTTGGATGCACAAACTGCTTTTACAAAATTCTGGTCTTTGTTGGAATCAGTACCTGTTATGGGCTGAGCTGTGTTCCCTCCAAATCCACATGTTGATATCCTAACCCCCAGTACCCCAGAATGTGACTGTGTTTGGAGATAGGGCCTTTAAAGAGGCAATTAATTGCTTCTGGGACTTTTGGCTAAGATCAAGTGTAAAGAGGTAATTAAGTTAAATGGAGGGTTGATTAGGGTGGGCCCTAATCCAATATTACAAATGTCCTTATCAAAAGAGGAGATTGAGACACAGGCATATCCAGAGAGAAAACCATGTGAAGACACATGCTGAAGATTGTCACCTGCAATCCAAGGAGAGAGGCCTCAGAAGAAACCAACCCTGCCAACACCTTGATCTTGGACCTCTTGCCTGCAGAACTGTGAGAAAATACATTTGTTGTTTAAGCCACCAAGTCTGTGGCATTCTGTTATAGCAGCTCTAAAGTTCTAACACAGATCCTCTTCCTGACCTTGTCATTAATTCACGCTATTAGTAGATACACTGTCTTTGCAGTGTTTAAGTTCCTTTGCTAAAGAACAGTATGCTGAGGGTGCCTATACCTAATTGGACAAGATAGTTCTAGTTTATGCTTGCTGTCCTGGTCTAATGTTTATAGTGCTTTGTTTCTCTCTCAAAGATATCTCAATCTGGACAATAAATTGCATGGCCATCCTATGTTTCTTTAACCCTTGGTCCCCATATCTGTAATTTTCTCACATATTCTCAATCTCTTCATTGTTAAATACTTGTCACTTCTTTCTTCAAAGCCTGGTATTTGCTATGTCCCTGGGGTGCCCATAAAGTAGCCTCATTCATGATATGGTCCACCAGGCAATGGCATTATTCAGTGAATGGACACTATGGGCAGGATATTGAGCATGTTTCTGTGGAGAGTTGTATGGAATGAAAACTTTACTCCTTCCTCCGAAGAGCAGTGACCTGGCAAGCAACACACATAACTCAAAGTCATCCTGTGACATCTTATTTCTGTCCTACACAAACCACTGTTTTATCCTCAAGTAATTTTTGGAAAATGTCCTTAAATGCTGTTTAATCTTCCCATCCAGAGTCACTGCAGCAAATTTATGGCAGGCTTCAGAATACAATTAATGCGTACTTCCATCCCATCCCATTTTGTCACTGGCTGTGGCAATATAAAGCTTTTGGCAAGCTGACAGGGGAAGGAGAGAGGAAAGGCTCTTTCTTAAGAAACATGTTAGTGATAAGTGAATTGGCAGTGTTTCAAATGGCACTGGGCAGCTAGTTTATGGCCCTACAACTGTGGCCTTACCCAAATGCCTCCACAGAATCATTGTAGTAAATACCTTCTCTTCCTTGCATCCTATGTTAAATAAAAAAAAAAAATGATTATTAGCAGCTCAAGAAAACATGAATTTTTCAGGTCAAAACAAGCATCATATGTAAAGCTTGAAAGTTGTGATTGCATCAAGGAGGACTAGAAGACAAGAAGCCTCAAAATTCCTCCTTACCTTTCTCTATGTTTGTTCTTTTTCTGCAGTTGAATAGCTATGTGTGATACAGGGCGGTAGGCAGGGCTCAGGAGGCTCTATTGTAAATCAAGTTCAAGATTCTCAACTTGGCAGTCCTCTGGAGGAAAGCCAGGTAGTGATCTTATCCAAAGATCCATTTGGCTGATGAGGACACAGCTAGCACTGAGTGTCCTCAGCTCCATTTCTAAATGGCTTATATGAACTTGGATGTGTGAACTCATCATCTTAGCCTTATGTCTCATGGTCAGTGCAGTGGGCACAGTCGCACCTGATGGCCCATTTAACAGGTGTGTAGGCCAGGTCCCACTGAGGTTGGCTGTGCACATGTACATGGACCAGGAGCCCTGGACAGCCCTGCAGACATGCGTTGATTACTCTCCTCGCCAGTTTCTCACTTACATGGGAAACTGTCCCATCTGTCCACATATTGATTTGGAAAATTGTCCTGGAGAAATAAGAATTGGTTTTTCCAGCCCCCAGAGATAATTTATGTAATTATGATACAGGAAATGAACAGAGCACAGGATGGTTTCCAGTCTTTATGTCCTATGTTTTTTCATGAGACATTCTGGCAAGCTTGCTTTTCTGCATCATGTCTATCAAGTAATGGAAAAAATCTATGTCTCTGTGCTTCGGATGCATTTCAAAGAGGATGCTGAGACGGATGTTGTCTCTGTAAATCATTGGGTGTAGAAGTGGGAGGTGGGAGGTGGGCCGTGAGAACGGGAAAAGGAATGACCAGATGGTTTGTTTGTGGACAAAGCTCTTTTCATATACCCAGTCTAAGTCTTGACGACATGCATGGTAGAACTAAGGGAGCATTTCTCAAATCTTTGCCCACCATTTGGAAACACTTCAGAGCACCACTGGAGGCCTGAGAAGCTGATATGGTCAAATACAGTTATTACTCAATTTTACTCTAAGTTTGAAGAAAGGAGGAGATGAGAGAGTTAATTGGCTGAAAAATCCTTTGGACTTATATATGTTCTTAGTACCTTGTATCTTTTACTTAGATTTAAAAACAATAAACTTACTTAAAATAATTTACCTATAACTTGGAAGCCTTGGTAGGAAAGAAAGTCTTCACTAATTATTTTCCCCTCCCATACCCTTAAACTACTTTTTGGTTGTCAGTGCAGATGTCCAGAAACCCCACTTTCACAAATACATATATGTTTGTCATTTTCTACCCCCACTTATCTCTGAAGAAGGAGGATCCATTTTTATGAAGTGATTCATTTTATTTTTTCAACCAATGAAAGGCGTATATGCTGTAAGAGTCCTGAACACACAAACCATCGGAGCTTCAAGTTAAGCTAAGGGTGGAAGTGCCATGACCGCCCCCAGTGTCATCAGGATGCAGCCATTCCCCACTCTTCATAGCTTGACAAGAGTATGAGGTTCTGCCTCCTCTGCTTCTGCCTGGGTCTCTTGGGGTACCTGGGCTTTCTATGTCACTGGGAAGATGTGGAAAGGCATTCTTGTCTTCATTCCAGCTCAGCTTGTTCTGCTCTTCTTCGCCTTGTTTCAGAAATGAACTGACAGTATAATTGACATCAATAATAATTCCAATATATTCATTCAAAAATTGTATCCTCTCCCTTTTCTCTGGGCTAGATTCCCCCTTTGTTCTCAATGACTACCCTGGAATTGGATTGATGTAGTTCCACTCCTCATCTTGGGTTTTGGATCCTCTCCCTAGGGGCGTTATTGACACTAGATACCATGGGAGAAATGGGAAAGGCTTTGGGATACTGGAATTAAGGCTTTTGGCCAAAACAAGATGTGAACTGCCTGCAGCTTCTAAGGATGAAGGGATGGTGCCCTGGGTGATGGTTCAAGGAGACTGTTAGAAAGGAGATTCAAGGTACCGGCACTCAAAGTCTTCCAGGCCACTCTCCAGGAAATGCCACAATTTCCCACTAAAAGCTGATTCTCTTGAAAAAGCTGGAATGAACATGCAAAGAGCTTATGTCTTAAATGCTGAAAGAGTAGCAGCTTCTGACTCTAGGAGTCAGGATAACAATTTTGGAATTCTGTATTCTTAGAATAGATATTCAATCTAATTCCTGCTACTACAATCCTGTAGCATTACTGTTCCATGACTTCTTTTTTAAAACTGCAGATCCGAAGAGTTCCCTAAAAACAGAAAATTGAAGTGGACACTGAGAGCTTACCTGAAGCTAGAGGCTACCAAAATCTTAATAGAAGTATAATTATTGATATCTGCATATTAGTCAGGGTCCTCCAGAGAAACAGGACCAACATGATGTATATACACTTACACATATATTGTGTGTGTTTGTACACACACACACACACACACACATATACACTGTATCTATGAAAACAAATGGATTATAAGCAATTGGTACATACGATTATGGAGTCTTGCATATCCAAATCTTTAGCGTGGACAGGCAGCCTGAAGACCCAGGAGAACTAATGGCGTAATGGAGGCTGAAGGCAGTCTTCTAGAGAATTATCTCTTGCTTCAGAGAGGCTTGTCTTTTTGTTCTATTTAGGCTTCCAATGGATTGGATGGAGCCCACTCAAATTATGGAAGGCAATCTGCTTGCTCAAAGTTCACCACTTTAGATGTCAATCTCATCCAAAAACACCCTTCCAGTTGACAGATGAAACTGGCCGTCACACCTTTAGTAGTTCCAAACAAGAAGAGCATCCCAGAGGGAAGTAAGCATCAGCCAGAGATGGCTGTGGTGTCTGGCTAGCTTTGACAGGGTGGAGTGGGAGAGTGAGGCATGGAGACAGAACAATGTGTGCAAGAATACACATGCTCAAAGCATGTGCTCAGTACTGTGGACATCCTTAGCTTCAACCTTGCAGGCAGATCTGGAAACTAGTCATTGAGTAGCCCAAATACCACAGCTTCTTCCCTAGTAAGACAAGGAGGATGCATTTGGCTACTGCTTTGTTTTGGGTTCCTAAGGAGTTGGTGAGGACACTAGGCGTAGATCTCAGTTTGATACTGCCTGGGCGAATTCTTGATTTCAGTCACCTCAGGTCACCTTTGCAGTAGCCCAGAGGAAATATTCAATTTAAGCAAATATATCAGACATGGGTTTTCCTTTATCAATCCATGCTGACTGACCTTTAATGAATTAGAGAGAAATCCATTCCACATTGCCTGCATAAAGATGTAAAGCTAATGCATAAATCTTGACTTTAAGAAGAAGTAAATTCAAACCAGAGTTAGGAGCTCGTGCCTTTTGAGGCCGTAGCAGGAATATTAATGACTCACAGTTATGTAATTATTTCAGCCTATTTATAGCTCAGGAACACCAAATGCCTTATCTCTCTCTCTCAAGGTATCCGTTCAGACTCTGCGAGTTTGGAGTATTAGTGAAACCCACTGCCTGCCATGGCCATCCGCTCAGAGTTCAGTGCATTTCTTTGTTGGACAGAAGTCTTTGGCTTCTTTTCCCTTTTGTTTATTTGTGTTCATTTGGTGGAAGAATAACTCATTCATCCCTAAGCCAGTCTGATTGAAAAAAGAAATCCAGAACTTGTTTTCAGTCTGTTCCTTTTAAAACTGTCCCCTTCATCCCAATTTTGCTCTCAAGAGATATGACCATTGTGGAAATTAAATTATAATTAGGGTCAAGGACTTTGAAATAATGACCCCCAGACTGACCTCTCTGTCTGTACTCTTAAGTGTCTCCTGTCGGTGCACCCAGTGTTGGGTTCTGGGCCATTTTAAACCTGTTTCCAGAATTGCCACCTGACACTTAACCGTCACACAATGCTTTGCCTTAGCAAATGCATCTGTTATATGGTACAGCACTAAATGCTTTTCTAAAATCCAGATAAATTATGTCTGTTGTTTTGGTAATGTGGCCCTAGAATTCAATTTAGGCAAATGTATCAGACATGGCCTTTCCTTTATCAATCCATGCTGACTGACCTTTAATAAATTAGAGAGAAATCCATTCCGTATTGGTGGATGCACAATCTGAGTGGAAGAGTAATCAGCACCGGATCTACAAACACACCCTGCCTAATTTCCTGCCCTTAATGTGCTCCAGTCTGTGACAGGGCATAGGGACGCTCACTGGAATTACTTTAGACTCTTGAAGAGCCAAATGGGATATGAGGTTGAAGGAAATATGAAGCGTTTTATGCCTCAGAAGTGCTGGGAGGGGGAGCAGAGTGTAGTCATCTGGGTGGGCTTTGTAAGGCTTGATTTCTAGAAAAAGTGCATGTGTGGCTTTTATGCCAGTTGCTTCCCATCTGCCAGCCTCAGTTTCCTTGGCTATACACTGAAGTTTCTGGGACAGGCGATCTCTCAGGCTCCTTTCAGTTCTAATAACTTTCAGGTCCAGGGAAACAAAGCAGGGAACAATTACTTGTACTCCAAGGTCAAATGAGACTGGCATTAAGGCTTGCCTGATGCTGGTCTGGGATCCTGATTCGGATCAAACTCACTGATCAGAGGCATTCAGAAGCATGTAACATTAGAGTTCTCTTTTATCCCAGAGATCTTATTAGAAGAAATCATATTTGAAAAAGGTGCCAGAGGTGTTTTCTGTGATGGCTATTCTTGTAATAATCCATTTTAATTTCAATATACTTAAGATACTGGTACCTGTCGAGTTAAAGAGAAAAACCTAGGCCAACCAGTACCTGAATTTGGTGAAATTGTCAACAGGAAAATGGTCTTATTGGTGATTTAACTTTACAATGGTACAATAGTAAATTCCACCCCACATACAGACTCTGTGGCTCACAACCCCATTTAAATTCCCATTCAGATCAGAGAAAGGATCTGAAAACTGCCACGCTAAAGGAGTCTGTTTAACTTTGGGTAACCCAGCATTTTGTGAACTTATTTGATATTGGGACCCATTTTGTTCATTTGTTTTCTGCAATGGCTGTTAAAATAATTCAGAATTAAGATTCCACAGAACATAGGTTGGAAAATGCCAGTCTAACCTTCTCAGGGATCCTCCTGTCTGTTTTCATGTCATGGTCTTTAAGATAGTTTTCATTCTTTCTTTGGAGAAGTGTTCATCTCCAGTCATCTTCAAGTTGTACTTATCCTGAAGTCTTTTGAAAAGATGTTTTTCAATTTGGCTGCACATTCCTATCTTAGTTAGATCTACAAAAACTTGCCAAGTGTGAAAGTCTTTGCTTAAGCCACTTTTGAGTTGCCCCTGTAAGCTTTCAATATTTAAAAATATCAATTTAGCACATAAATGAAGGAATAGGTGACTCAAGGGCTCTTTAATTACAAAAGAAGTTTTCCACGACACTAGGTTTTTTGGAGAAGAGAGTGGCAGAAACATCCATGTTTGGACTGATGGCATGTGGAGAAACCCTGGACATCCTGTGTTTTAAACTAGCTGAGTAGCAGAAATGCCAACTGTGCCCTGGGGATGCCAGGCTGGTGGGCACTGCCTCGAGGCAGAAACACAACTCAGGCTAGTGCATTGAGAAGGTGAGAGTGACTCCTTAAAGCTGCCCCTGGCATTCGCAATAATTGCTACCAGACCACATTTTTTTCTCTCTGCTTTTCACTCCCTCCTTCAATTCCTAGTGTGCTAACAGCACACTTTATTTCTGAGTTATTAAAAATTACATCTTTCTTATATTGATTCTTGACAGTTGCCAGCTGACCTCTAATTGTTTCCAGGTCTGAGGTTTCACATTTACTGATTTCCTTTTTGATATTTTAATCTTTCTCCTGTACCCTGCTCATTCCTTGCCTCCCCTGCTGGATTGCCTTGTCTTCAGAATTTCTCAAAGCAGCTCTGAGGACCCTAGCTCAATTTCTTGTTAATTATTTCTTTACATTGCGAAAGAAAGTGGCCAACCCTGTAGACGGGCATTGCTGTTTCCACATTTCTCTGACTGGCTTTGAACAACTGCTGTTTGCAGCAGCAGAGCAGCAGACCTAGGAACTCCCTCTGGGGCATAACTGTGCTCAGCCTCCTCTTAATACAACTCTGACACACTCCCCAGTATGCTTTTGTGAGCCTGGCCTCTCCTCTCATTCTCAGCTGATGTTTGGACAATATTAAGAACTTGGCATTGAACCCCAAACAGATCATAAGATAAAATGATAAATTATGGAAATGCAGACTGCAATGAATTCATTTTGCATGAATCAGGAAGGATGGAACTAGGAGTGATCTGAGCTAAATGAACTCAGAAAAACTGTGAGATGTGAGATGACAGCAAAAGCTCTAAGAGGTCAGAGAATGTCTGTTTGCTTAGTAGTGTGTCCTCAGTGCCTGGCACAGCATGTGGCTAATACTAGGCGCTGAACGATTATTTGTCAAGTTAAGTGAGTTTTCTTCTCCCTCTTCATGATTCTGACCAATGATTAGAGTTTGGGACAAATTCATAATTGGCATTCACAATAATTGCTACCAGACCACTTTTTTCTTTGCTTTTTACTCCCTTGTTCAATTCATGGTGTGCTAACAGCACACTTTATTTCTGAGTTATTAAATATTACATCTTTCTTATATCAATTCTTTCCTGTGAAGATCTAACAGGAAACTTTCTTGTTTCTGCTGAACAACTTTCCCACTCTTAACACCATTTAGGAGTTTGGCTCAAGAATATATCCTAGAAATGACTCACAGTACCTCCCTGGAAAGCATAGCCTGAATATATAGATCCATAGAATGTTTGTGAATGGAAGGAACCTTAGGGTCCCTCTGGTTCAACACTTCGATTTTGCACTGCCACCCTGAAGCCCTTGGAAGTGAAATGATTTCCTCAAGGGAGTCCTGGTCTGTGTGCAGTGCTTGGTGGGCATTTTATTCATAGAAGAAACATTTGCTGAGAATTTTTTGTGGATTCTCTGGTACCTCTGGTCTCTCTGTACATGCAAGAGTCACCTTTCCCAATTCCAGGGGAAAAAAAAATCTTCCAATATTTTTGGAAGAGATGCAGATATTGGTAGGTGGAAGTTATCTGGAAAAGAGTGAAATATGTAAGGAACATGAGCGGTGGGGGTTGACAGCATCTGCTACACTTAGCTTACACTTAGTTTGGTGTGAGGACAATAAGCAAGTCTTCTTCAGAACATGACAAGGAAGATGAGGGCATTGGAGGGAAACACGTAGCTCTGTTTCTTTGTCACATAGTGGAACTTACAGGGAATGCACTGCCTGTTTGAAATGCCGAGATTTAGGGTTTGAGAGCACTGGGAAGCTGTCACAGGGGCCCTGATAATATTGGTGCTGATGAGGCTCCCTCTCTTGGACAATTCACAGACACTGACATCAGTATCAGCATCTGCAAGGGGGTGTCAGGGCAGAAGGACATAAAGGCAGTCTTAGTGAGATCATGTCGGATACTCATAGGGAGTCCCAGATTTAACTGGGGAAGTTTTTGAAGTGTGTCTTACATTATACCAATAGGAGCACAAGTAGTGAAGTTAGAGTTGTCATGATTTTCATAACTTCATCAGTATATAAAGGCTAGTAAAACCCAGGAAAACTCCAAATTTAAGAGCAAATGGAGTAGAAGGTGAGGCAATGAACATAATACCCTATGGGGCTTCATATTCTCTATGTCTTCCCTTTTCATTGTTATCTGGGACCAACACCGAGACCAGGATTTGAAGAAGAGGGCTGTAATAGCTTGGCTCACTGGTCTCCAACTCTTCACACATCCGTATGTTAGAATTGTACATCTGCACCCTTGATCATGTGACTTTCCTTCTTCCCTCTAGAGAAGGAGTGTGTTTCCCTGCCCTTTACTTTTGGTTTGGCCATGTGACTTGCTGTGGCCAATGGAATGTTAAAGGAAGTGACGTGAGCAGGGCCCTGAAATGTGTGGTTGGTTTTCCCTCTTGAGCTTCTTCCATTTGCCATGAGGACAGGCCCCAAGTAGCTGTTGGTCCCAGTAGGATGGAGGCCATATGGAGCATGCCTGAATCCAACCTAAAGCCTGGAGCCAACCCACTGCTACACCCTAAAGCACAGCCTCTCAGCAGAGCCCAGAATAAATTAGCCAAACCATAGCTGACCCTGATCCACAAGGCCCTGAAATCTTTGAAGTTGTTTTAGATACACCATAAGCTGACTACTACAGTGGAAGTGTGTGTGAAAAAGTCCCTCAAATGTATGAAAAAGGAGAATTCTAGACCATATGGATTTTCAGGGTAACCAAACTTTACCACCCAAAAACTTTGACCTCATGATTAACAGAGGCTTTGGGAGGAATCGAAACTTGGATAGAAGTTGCAATGAACCAGTGATATGGGTAGAGGTGGGCCAGAAATGTGAAAGAAAGGCGATGGAGCTTTGCAACACTTAAAGCAATCAAAATAAACAGTTGTGAAACCAGGAAAAGGCACCGGCTCTGCTGCCGGCCTGCCACAGCTTTGCTACATTTAATCTATCGCATTAACACAGCTTTTAGAGTTACAGTCCCTCCAAAGGATTTGGGCTCCACTTCAATTGCAGTTGCCAGGGCCTAAAACTGTCAATTAGAAAACCATTTACCCAAGTAAACCCCTCCACTGGCTGTCAGGTGAAAGCTATTACTCCAACCTTCATTTTGGCCCTTTCTTTACATGCAGATCCAAACTCTTCAAAACTGCTTCTTGCTCCAAATCACATTCCCAGAGAGTGTTACAGAAAGGAATGCACTTTGAAACAGTTCACAACTATGCAAAAGCTAGTCCTCACAGCTTTGTCTCAGAGTAGGTGTGATGCTGTGGTTTGATTTGGCATAGAATGAGCTGAGCTAACCTTTTCCACGACAGCTTTTCTTGATATTTTGGGTCACTCTCAGTTCTAGTTATTGATTGAATAAGGTAGATTGAAATGAATTGCTTTGTCCCCCGGTCACATTACCTTCATGTTATGGAAGAGTGATAAACACAACAGATGTTTCTAAACATGATCTATTCTGGCCTGGGATGCATAGGACAGGAGTAGCTTCTCGCACCCACATTTCTGAAAGCTACCACCCCCAGAAGGAAGGAAAGTTAACATTTCCTGAGTGCCTTTGCTTATTATGTTGTCTCATTTAATCCCTGACCCTTCCTGAGAGGAGAGCCTAGTTTACAAAGAAAAAAATGAAGCTAGAGAGGTGACTTGATAGAGCTGGAATACTGGCACAAGTCTTTATTTAAAAGCCAGTTTCACTCCTTTTTAAAAATTTTTATTATTTATTTTTATTGAATTTTAGGTTTTGGGGTACATGTGAAGAACATGCAAGATTGTTGCATAGGTAGCTGCCTTCCTCCCCATCACCTATATCTGGCATTTCTCCTCATGCTATCTCTCCCCAACTCCCCACCCCCCATTGTCCCTCCCCTAGTTCCTCCCGACACACCCCAGTGTGTGATGCTCCCCTCCCTGTGTCCATGTGTTCTCATTGTTTAACACCCACCTATGAGTGAGAAGATGCAGTGGTTGATTTTCTGTTCTTGTGTCAGTTTGCTGAGAATGATGGTTTCCAGCTTCATCCATGTCCCTACAAAGGACACAGACTCATTTTTTATGGCTGCATAGTATTCCATGGTGTATATGTGCCACATTTTCCCTGTCCAGTCTATCATCGATGGGCATTTGGGTTGATTCCAGGTCTTTGCTATTGTAAACAGTGCTGCAATGAACATTCATGTGCATGTGTCCCTATAGTAGAACGATTTATAAGCCTTTGGATATATACCCAGTAATGGGATTGCTGGGTCAAATGGAATTTCTATTTCTAGGTCCTTGAGGAATCACTACACTATCTTCCACAATGGTTGAACTAATTTACACTCCCACCAACAGTGTAAAAGTGTTCCTATTTCTCCACATCCTCTCCAGTGTCTGTTGTCTCCAGAGTTTTTAATGATCGCCATTCTAACTGGCGTGAGATGGTACCTCACTGTAGTTTTGATTTGCATCTCTCTAATGACCAGTGATGAGCATTTTTTCATGTTTGTTGGCCTTATGTATGTCTTCTTTTGTAAAGTGTCTGTTCATATCCTTCACCCACTTTTGAATGGGCTTGTTTTATTCTTGTAAATCTGTTTTAGTTCTTTGTAGATGCTGGATATCAGCCCTTTGTCAGATGGGTAGACTACAAAAGTTTTTTCCCATTCTTTTGGTTGCCGATTCACTCTAATGACTAATTCTTTTGCTGTGAAGAAGCTGTGGAGTTTGATTCGGTCACATTTCTCTATTTTGGCTTTTGTTGCCAATGCTTTTGGTGTTTTGGTCATGAAGTCCTTACCTATGCCTATGTCCTGAATGGTTTTGCCTAGGATTTCTTCTAGGGTTTTGTTTTTAGGTTGTTAGGTCTTATGTTTATAAGTCTTTAATTCATCTGGAGTTAATTTTAGTGTAAGGTGTCAGGAAGGGGTCCAGTTTCTGCTTTCTGCACATGGCTAGCCAGTTTTCCCAACACCATTTATTAAACAGGGAAATCTTTCCCCATTGCTTGTTTTTGTCAGATTTGTCAAAGATCGGATGGTTGTAGATGTGTTGTGTGGCCTCCGAGGCCTCTGTTCTGTTCCATTGGTCTATATCTCTGTTTTGGTACCAGTACCATGCTGTTTTGATTACTGTAGCCTTGTAGTATAGTTTGAAGTCCAGTAGTGTGATGCCTCCCACTGTGTTCTTTTTGTTTAGAATCGACTTGGCTCTGCGGGGTCTCTTGTGGTTCCACATAAAGTTTAAGGTGGTTTTTTTTTTCCAGTTCTGTGAAGAAGGTCACTGGTAGCTTGATGGGGATAGCATTGATTCTGTAAATTACTTTGGGCAGTATGGCCATTTTCATATTGATTCTTCCTAACCATGAACATAGAATGTTTCTCCATCCATTTGTGTCCTCCCTTATTTCGTTGAGCAGTGGTTTGTAGTTCTCCTTGAAGATGTTCTTTATGTTACTTGTTAGTTGTATTCCTTGGTATTCTATTCTCTTTGTAGCAATTGTGAATGGCAGTTCTTGATTTGGCTCTCTTTAAGTCTGTTATTGGTGTATGGGAATGCTTGTGATTTTTGCACATTGATTTTGTATCCTAAGACTTTGCTGAAGTTGCTTATCCGTTTCAGGAGATTTTGGGCTGAGACGATGGGGTCTTGTAGATATACAATCATGTTGCCTGCAAATAGAGACAATTTGGCTTCTTCCTTTCCTATTTGAATACACTTTATTTCTTTTTCTTGCCTGATTGCTCTGGTTAGAACTTCCAGTACTATATTGAATAAGAGTGGTGAGAGAGGGCAACCTTGTCTAGTGCCAGATTTCAAAGGGAATGCTTCCAGTTTTGGCCCATTCAGTATGACATTGGCTGTTGGTTTGTCGTAAATAGCTTTTATTATTTTGAGATATGTTCCAGCAATACCTAGTTTGTTGAGGGTTTTTAGCATTAAAGGGCTGTTGAATTTTGTCAAAGGCCTTCTCTGCATCAATTGAGATAATCATGTGGTTTTTGTTTTCGGTTCTGTTCATGTGGTGAATTACGTTTATAGACTTCTGTATGCTGAACCAGCCATGCATACCCAGGATGAAGCCTAGTTGATCATGGTGGATAAGCTTTTTGATGTGCTGTTGGAATCAGTTTGCTAGTATTCTATTGAAGATTTTTGCATCTATGTTCATCATGGATATTGGCCTGAAGTTTTCTTTTCTGGCTGAGTCTCTGCCGGGTTTTGGTATCAGGATGACATTGGTCTCATAAAATGATTTGGGAAGGATTCTCTCTTTTTGGATTTTTTTGAGTAGTTTCAGAAGGAATGGTACCAGCTCCTTCTTATACGTCTGGTAGAATTGGCTGTGAACCCATCTGGACCTGGACTTTTTTTGGGTGGTAGGCTCTTTTTTTTTTTTTAGAAATATAATTTTCAGAAACATACTTGAGAAAAGCATAAAACAGAAGTATTTTCACTTCATAAGCAAACATATTATTTCTATATAATTAATACATTTATTATTTTTTAAATTGCATTTTAAGTTTTGGGCTACATGTGCAGAACATGCAAGATAGTTGCATAGGTACACACATGGCAGTGTGTTCTGCTGCCTTCCTCCCCGTCACCCACATTTGGGTGAAGGTTATCCCTCCCCAGCTCCCCCCCGGCTGTCCCTCCCCTATTCCCCCCAATAGACCCCAGTGTGTACTACTCCCCTCCCTGTGTCCATGTGTTCTCATTTTTCATCACCCGCCTATGAGTGAGAATATGCGGTATTTCATTTTCTGTTCTTGTGTCAGTTTGCTGAGAATGATGTTCTCCAGATTCATCCATGTCCCTACAAAGGACACAAACTCATCATTTTTGATTGCTGCATAATATTCCATGGTGTATATGTGCCACATTTTCCCAGTCCAGTCTATCATCGATGGGCATTTGGGTTGGTTCCAGGTCTTTGCTATTGTGAAGAGTGCTGCAGTGAACATTCGTGTGCATGTGTCCTTATAGTAGAAAGATTTATAGTCCTTTGGATATATACCCAGTAATGGGATTGCTGGGTCAAATGGAATTTCTATTTCTAAGGCTTTGAGGAATTGCCACACTGTCTTCCACAATGGTTGAACTAATTTACACTCCCACCAACAGCGTAAAAGTGTTCCTTTTTCTCCACATCCTCTCCAGCATCTGTTGTCTCCAGATTTTTTTTTAAATTTTTTATTGCATTTTACGATATGGAGTACATGTGCAGAACATGCAAGACAGTTGCATAGGTACACACATGGCAGTGTGTTTTGCTTCCTTTCTCCCCTTTACCCACATTTGACATGTCTCCCCACGCTATCACTCCAGATTTTTTAACGATCGCCATTCTAACTGGCATGAGACGGTATCTCAATATGGTTTTGATTTGCATCTCTCTGATGACCAGTGATGCTGAGCATTTTTTATATGTTTGTTGGTCTCATGTATGTCTTCTTTTGTAAAGTGTCTGTTCATATCCTTTGCCCATTTTTGAATGGGCTTGTTTGTTTTTTTCCTGTAAATCTGTTTGAGTTCTTTGTAAATGCTGGATATCAGCCCTTTGTCAGATGGGTAACTGCAAAAACTTTTTCCCATTCTGTTGGTTGTCGATTCACTCTAGTGACTGTTTCTTTTACTGTGCAGAAGCTGTGGAGTTTTATTAGGTCCCATTTGTCTATTTTGGCTTTTGTTGCCAATGCTTTTGGTGTTTTGGTCATGAAGTCCTTGCCTACTCCTATGTCCCGAATAGTTTTGCCTAGATTTTCTTCTAGGGTGTTTATGGTGCCAGGTCTTATGTTTAAGTCTTTAATCCATCAGGAGTTAATTTTAGTGTAAGGTGTCAGGAAGGGGTCCAGTTTCTGCTTTCTGCACATGGCTAGCCAGTTTTCCCAACACCATTTATTAAACAGGGAATCCTTTCCCCATTGCTTGTTTTTGTCAGATTTATTAAAGATTGTATGGTTGTAGATACGTTGTGTTGCCTTCGATGCCTCTGTTCTGTTCCATTGGTCTATATCTGTTTTGGTACCAGTACCGTGTTGTTTTGATTACTGTAGCCTTGTAGTATAGTTTGAAGTCCAGTAGTGTGATGCCTCCCACTGTGTTCTTTTTGCCTAGAATCGACTTGGCTATGCGGGCTCTCTTTTGTTTCCACATGAAGTTCATTGTGGTTTTTTCCAATTCTTTGAAGAAGGTCATTGGTAGCTTGATGGAGATAGCCTTGATTCTGTAAATTACTTTGGGCAGTATAGTTATTTTCACAATATTGATTCTTCCTTACCATGAACATGGAATGTTCCTCTGTTTGTGTTCTCTCTTATTTCGTTTAGCAGTGGTTTGTAGCTTTCCTTGAAGAGGTCCCTTACATTCCTTGTAAGTTGTATTCCTAGGTATTTTATTCTTTTTGTAGCAATTGTGAATGGCAGTTTGTCCTTGATTTGGCTCTCTTTAAGTCTGTTATTGGTGTATAGGAATGCTTGTGATTTTTGCACATTGATTTTATATCCTGAGACTTTGCTGAAGTTGCTTATCAGTTTCAGGAGTTTTTGGGCTGAGACGATGGGGTCTTCTAGGTATACTATCATGTCGTCTGCAAATAGAGACAATTTGGCTTCCACTTTTCCTATTTGAATACCCTTTATTTCTTTTTCTTGCCTGATTACTCTAGCTAGAACTTCCAGTACTATATTGAATAGGAGTGGTGAAAGAGGGCATCCTTGTCTCGTGCTAGATTTCAAAGGGAATGCTTACAGTTTTGGCCCATTCAGTATGATATTGACTGTTGGTTTGTCATAAATAGCTTTTATTACTTTGAGATACGTTCCATCAATACTAAGTTTATTGAGGGTTTTTAGCATAAAGGGATGTTGAATTTTGTCAAATGCCTTCTCTGTGTCAATTGAGATAATCATGTGGTTTTTGTTTTTGGTTCTGTTTATGTGGTGAATTACATTGATAGACTTGCGTATGTTGAACCAGCCTTGCATCCCCAGGAAGTTTCTCATTACTCACCTTCTGAAGTCTGATTCAGTCATTTCATCACACTCATTCTCCATCCAGCTTTGTTCCCTTGTTGGTGAGGAGTTTTGGTCCTTTGTAGGAGGCGAGGTGTTTTGGTTTTGGGTGTTTTCCTCATTTTTGCACTGGTTTCATCCCATCTTTGGGGTTTATCCACCTGTCATCTGAGCAGTTGCTGACTTTTCGATTGGGTCTCTGAGTGGGTGCCCAGATTTTGATGATGAAGTATTTCTGTTACTTAGTTTTCCTTCTAACAGTCTAGCCCCTCTGCTGTAGGACTGCTGAGGTCCACTCCAGGCCTTGCTTGTCTGGGGTACACCTGTAGCATCTGCGGAACAGTGAGGGGTGCTACCAGTTTCTTCTTCTGCTGTCTTTGTCCCAGAATGATGCCCGCCAAATGTCAGTCTGAGCAGTCCTTTTTGAGGTGACTCTTTGGATATGCAGGGGTCAGGGAGCTGCTTGAGGAGGTGGTCTGTACTTTATAGGAGCTCAAGGGCTGAGCTACGAGCGCCGTTGATTATTCAGGGCAGTTAGGCCAGTACGTTTAAGTCTGCTACTCCAGAACTCATGAAACCCCTTTTTTTCCTCAGATGCTCTGTCTCGGGGAGTTAGGGCTTTCTTTGTGAGTATCTGTTGCACCTTCCTGCCCAGCTAAGAGGCAGTCTAGTCACTATTTGCCTGTCAAGGCTCTGCCCTGCTGCCACGGGCTCCGCCCTGTTGGCAGAGTCTGTTATGGTGGGTTGCCTCGGCAATGGCAGGCTGCGTCAGCAATGGGAGTGTACCTCAGTAGAGGCAGTATGCCTCGGCAATGGCGGACGCCCCTCCCAGGTGGTAGGCTCTTAATTTCTGCCTCAACTTCAGACTTTGTTATTGGTCTATTCAGGGTTTTGACTTCTTCCTGGTTTAGGCTTGGGAGGATGCAGGTGTCCAGGAATTTATCCATTTCTTCCAGGTTTACTAGTTTATGTGCATAGAGTTGATTGTAATACTCTCTGATGATGTTTGTATTTCTGTGGAATCTGTAATGATATCCCCTTTATCATTTTTTATTGCATCTATTTGATTATGCTCTTTTCTTTTTTATTAATCTGGCTAGTGGTCTATTTTGTTGATCTTTTCACAAAATTGGCTCCTGGTTTTCTTAATTTTTTGAAGGGTGTTTTGTGTCTGTACCTCCTTCAGTTCTGCTTAGTTATTTCTTGTATTCTGCTAGGTTTTTTTTTTTATCTTGTTCCTCTAGCTCTTTTGATTTTGATGATAGAGTCTTGATTTTATATCTTTCCTTGCTTCTCATGTGGGCATTTATTGCTATATATTTTCCTCTTGACACTGCTTTAAATGTGTCCCAGAGATTTTGGTATGTTGTGTCTTCATTCTCGTTGGTTTTGAAGAACATCTTTATTTCTGCTTTAATTTCCTTGTTTATGCAGTCAACATTCAAGAGCCAGTTGTTCAGTTTCCATGAAGCTGTGCTTCATGTGTTAGTTTCCATGAAACTAACTTCTGAGTTAGTTTCTGAATTCTGAGTTCTAACTTGATTGCACTGTGCTCTTAAAGACTATTTGTTATGATTTTCACTCTTTTGCATTTGCTGAGAAGTGATTACTTCCTTTTATGTGGTCAATCGTAGAGTAGGTGTGATGTGGTACTGAGCAGAATATATATTCTGTGGATTTAGGGTGGCAAGTTCTGTAAATGTCTATTACGTTTGCTTGGTCCAGGTCTGAGTTTAAGTCCTGGATATCCTTGTTAATTTTCTGTCTGGTTGATCTGTCTAATATTGACAATGGGGTGTTAAAGTCTCCCACTATTATTGTATGGGAGTCGAAGTCTCTTTGTAAGTCATTAAGAACTTGCCGTATGTATCTGGGTGCTCCTATATTGGGTGCATATATAGTTAGGATCATTAGCTCTTCTTGTTGCATTGATGCTTTAGCTTTATGTAATGTTCTTCTTTGTCTCTTTTGATCTTTGTTGGTTTAAAGTCTATTTTATCAGAGATAAGCATTGCAACTCCTGCTTTTTTTTGCTCTCCATTTGCTTGGTAAATCTTCCTCCATCCCTTTATTTTGAGCCTTTGTGTATCCTTGCATGTGAGATGCATTTCCTGGTTACAGCATACCGATGGGTTTTGGCTTTTTATCCAATTTTCCAGTCTGTGTCTTTTGATTGGGGCATTTAGCCCATTTACATTTAGGGTTAATATTGTTATGTGTGAATTTGATCCTGCCATTTTGATGCTACCTGGCTGTTTTACCTGTTAGTTGATGCAGTTTCTTCATTGTGTCGATGCTCTTTACTATTTGGTATGTTTTTGGAGTGGGTGGTACTGGTTGTTCCTTTCTATGTTTACTGCTTCTTTCAAGAGGAGCCCTTGTAAAGTGGGCCTGGTGGTAATGAAATCTCTGAGTAATTGCTTGTTCAAAAAGGATTTTATTTCTCCTTCACTTATGAAGCTTAGTTTGGCTGAATATGAAATTCTGGGTTGAAAATTATTTTCTTTAAGGATGTTGAATATTGGCCCCCACTCTATTCTGGCTTCTAGGGTTTCTGCTGAGAGATCTTCTGTGAGTCTGATGAGCTTCCCTTTTTTGGTAGCCTGACCTTTCTCTCTGGCTGCCCTTAGCGTTTTCTCCTTCATTTCAACCCTGGTGAATCTGACGATTATGTGACTTGAGGTTGCTCTTTTTGAGGAATATATTTGTGGTGTTCTCAGTACTTCCTGGATTGAATATTGGCCTGCCTTGCTTGGTTGGGAAATTTTTCCTGGATAATATCCTGAAGAGTATTTTCTAGCCTAGATTCATTCTCTCCGTCACATTCAGGTATACCTACCAAATGTAGATTAGGTCTTTTCACATAGTCCCATACTTCTTGCAGACTTTGTTCATTCCTTTTTACCCTTTTTACTCTAATCTTGCATTCTCATTTTATTTCATTGAGTTGATCTTTGACCTCTGATATCCTTCCTTTTCCTTATTCAATTTGGCTGTTGAAACTTTTATATGCTTCACGAAGTTCTCATGTAGTGTTTTTCAGCTTCATCAATTCACTTACATTCCTCTCTTAGTTGTTTATTCTCATTAGCATTTTGTCAAATGTTTTTTCAATGTTCTTAGTTCCTTTACATTGGGTTAGAACATGTTCTTTTAGCTCATAGAAGTTTCTTATTACCCACCTTCTGAAGCCTTTTTCTGCACATTCTCCATTCAGACTTGTTCCCTTACTGGTGAGGAGTTGTGATCCCTTGTAGGAGGAGAGGCGTTCTGGTTTCAGGTGTTTTCATCCTTTCTGCACTGGTTTCTTCCCATCTCTGTGGATTTATCCACCTGTCAACTTTGTAGTTGTTGGCTTTCAAATTGGGTCTCTGAGTGAATGTCCAGTTTGTTGATGATGAAGTTATTTCTTTCTGTTTCTTAGTTTTCCCTCTAACAGTCAAGCCCCTCTGCTGTAGGACTGCTGAGGTCCACTCCAGGCCCTGCTTGCCTGGGGATCACCTGCAACGGCTCTGCGCTTTCACTGGAAGCTGTAATCCTGAGCTGCTCCTAATCAGCCATCTTCCTCTCCTTTTTATATAGAAGTGTTTGGAGAGATAAACTTTATAGGAAAAGACTCTGGGGTCTCTTCCCATGCATCCTGAGGCAGACTGTTCTCTTGCTGTGTAGACCTGTGTTTGGGCATGGCAAACTCCATATGTTTCTCCTCATAAGGTATTTAACTTTAGAAGTGCTGTGTGTTGTCTAATGCCATGTGTTGCTGGTCTCTTTGCCTCTGCTTTTTTGTTCCTAATGTTCATTCTCCAGAAAGTAGCACAGCAACCAGCAGGGTGCTTTGTGTGTGTGTGTGTGTGTGTTTATTTTTATTAAAGACTTTATTTTTTAGAGATGTTCTAGACTCACAGCAAAATTGAGAGAAAGGTATAGAAATTTCCCATCTGTCCCCTTCTCCCACACATTATCAACATTCTCCACCAAAGTGGTGCATTTGTTAAAACTGATGATCCTACATTGGCACATCATAATCAGCCAAACTCCATAGTTACATTAGGGTGTAACTCCATGGGTTTGAACAAATGTATAATAACATGTACCTACCATTATAGTGTCATAAAAAGTATTTTTACTGCCCTAAAAATCCTCTGCCTATTTATTTTTCACTCCTCTCTAACCCTGGCAACCACTGATCTTTTTACTATCTCCATGGTTTTGCCTTTTTCAGAATGACATATAGTTGGAATCATACAGCATGTATCCCTGTGATATTGGCTTCTTTCACTTAGTAATATGCTTAATAATAAGTTTTTTCCATGTACTTTTATGTCTTTATAGCTAAATTATTTTCATCATAGAATAACATTGTGTTTTCTGGATGTACCACAGTTATCCATTCATCTACTGAAGAACATCTTGGCTACTTCTAACTTTTGACAGTTATGAATAAAGATGTTATGAACATTTATGTACAAGCTTTTATGTGGCCACAAATTTTCATCTCCTTTGGGTCAATACCAAGAAATATATCTGGATCACATACAATAATGTTTGTTTTGTAAGAAATGGCCAAACTGTTTTCTAAAGTGGCTGTGCCACTTCGTATTTCTACCAGCATTGAATGAGAGTTCCTGTTATTCCACATTCTCACCAGGATTTGGCATTATCAGTATTCTGGATTCTGTTTATTATAATAGGTATGAAGTAATATTCATTCTTTTAAATTTTCATTTTGCTGATATGTGATGTGGAACATCTTTTCATGTTTATATGCCACCTGTATATCTCCTTTAGTAAGATGTTTGTTCAGATATTGATATATTTTTAATCAAAAAATACATTATCTCATTGTTGAGTTTGAAGAGTTCTTTGTACATTTTAAATCACAGTTCATTATAAGATGTGTCTTTTGCAAATATTTTATCCCAGTCTATGGCTTGTCTTCTCACTCTCTTGACATTTCCTTTCTCAAAAGTTTGTGAATGTATGAATTCATTATTTTATGGGCTGTGGCTTTGGTTTTGTATATAAAAAGCCATCATCATACCCAAAGTTATCTCGGTTTTTCTCTATGTTATTTTCTAAAATTTTACAGGTTTGTATTTTACATATAGTGCAAAGACCCATGAGTTACTTTTTGTAAAAAGCATAAAATCTATGTCTAGATTTATTGTTTTGCATGTGGATGCCCAGTTGTTCCAATATTATTTATGAAAGGCTACCTGGTTCATTATATTGCCCTTGCTCATTTGTCAATAACCAATTAAGTGTATTAAACGAGTCTGTTTCTGGGCTCTCTATTCTGTTCTGTTGACTCATTAGTCTATTCTCTTGCCAATACCATGCTGTCTTGATTAGTGTAACTTCAGGGTAAGTCTTGATGTCAGGTTGTGTTATTTCCCCAACTTTGTTCTTCAATATTGTGTTGGCTGTTCCAGGCCCTTTGCCTTTCCAGGTAAATTTTAGAATCAGTTTGTTGATATCCACAAAGTAACTTTCTAGGATATTGATTAAGAAGTCATCAAATCTCTATATAATATCTGGAAGAACTGATATTTTGATAATATTGAGTTTTCCTGTCCATGAACTTGGGCTTTTTATTTCTTAATTTTGTTCATCAGAGTTTTGTAATTTTCCTTATTTAGATTCTGTATATAGTTTGTTATCTATGTATCTCACTTTTGGGAATGCTAAAGTAAATAACATTGTGTTTTTAATTTCAAATTATACTTGTTCATTGCTGGTATAAAGGAAAGTTATTAACGTTTGTATTTTAACCCCTTTTGTCCCATGATCTTACTATATGCACTTATTAGTTCCAGGAGGTTTTTCTTTTTCTTTTTATTCTTTCAGATTTTCTACATAGACAATTATATTTTTTGAATAGACAATTATATCATCTGGGAGCAAAGACAGTTTTATTTTTTCCTTCCAAATTTGTGTACTTTTTGTTTTATTTTCTTGTCTTATTGCATTGCTAGGACTTCCCATATGCTGTTGAAAAGCAATGGTGGGAGGGAACATCCTTGCCTTGTTCCTGATCTTTGTAGGAAAGCTTTGAATTTTTTGCTATTAAATATATGATATTAGTTGTAGGTTTTGTAGATTTGTTTTGTTTTGTTTTTTGAGACAGAGTCTTGCTCTGTCCCCAGGCTGGAGTGCAGTGGCATGATCTCGGCTCACTGCAATCTCCACCTCCCAGGTTCAAGTGATTCCCCTACCTCAGTCTCCTGAGTAGCTGGGACTACAGGAGTGTGCCACCATGCCCGGTTAATTTTTCGTATTTTAGTAGAGAAGGGGTTTTACCTTGTTGGCCAGGATGATCTTAATCTCCCAACCTTGTGATCCACCTGCTTCAGCTTCCCAAATTGGTGGGATTACAGGTGTGAGCCACCACACCTGACCAATATTTTTTATCAAGTGGAAAAAATTTTCTTTTTAGTGTTCTGAGAATTTTTGTCATGAATGGGTGTTGGGTTTTGTAAAAAAAAAAAAAAAAAAAAAATCTGCATCTACCGATGTAATTGTATAATTTTTCTTTTTTAGCCTGTTGATTTGATGTGTTACCTTAATTGAGTTTTAAATGTTGAACCAGTCTTGCATATCTGAAATAGACCCTACTTGGCCATGGTGTTTTATTCTCTTTATACATTGTTGAGTTTGATTTGTTAATATTTTGTTGAGGATTTTTGCAGCTGTATTCCTGAGAGATGTTAGTCTGTAGTTTTCTTATAATGCTTTTATCTGGTTTTGCTATTAGGGTAATGTTGGTCTTATACAATGAATTAAAAAGTATTCCCTCTGCTTCTGTCTCCTGAGAGAGATTGTAGAGAATTTATATAGTTCCTTTCTTGTTTGGTAAGATTCTCCAGTGAACCCATTTGAGCCTGGTGCTTTCTATTTTGGATGGTTATTAATTATCAATTTGATTTTTTAACCAGATAAAAGCCTATTTAGATTGTCTATTGTTTTTGATTTGTATATAAGATCACCTTTCCAAATTTTTCCATCTCACTTAGGGTCAAACCTGAAGTCCAGATCTTGGCCCACCAGAGCCTACATGGTCCAGCTCTCTCCAGCCCCTAAGTTCATCTTTCACTGCTCACCCAGTCCTTCATGAGACATTTGTCACTATCTAGGGATTTTCTGTTTCTACAGCATGCCAAGCTCATCTCTGACTTAAGGCCTTTACCATTGTTGTTTCCTCTGTTCAATACAGTCTTATGCCTGATCTTTGTATGAGAGGGCTTTTTCACCTTCTCCTCAGAGAGAACTTCCTCCACCATCCTGGCCAACGTAGACCTTCTTGCTTGCTCCATATTAGTCGTTCTCAGTCTCACAGTACAATTTTATCTCTTGCATAACCCATATAACTCTCTGAATTTATCATATTTTTTCATTTACTTGTACACTTTTATATTATCTACCTCTTTACACCAAAGTGTAGGCCATGGAGGGCTGAATATTTGTCAAACTTATTCAGTGCATGTGACAGTTCTTGGAGCAAGGAAAGGTATTCATAAAAATTTATTGGGTGGAAAGAAATGTTTGTGCTTTGGATCTAGCTTATTCTGTTATTATTTTAGAATTTTAAAGGTTTTTCTACTACTTTCTGAGTTAAACACATGATAATCATGTTTGTCAGGCTATTAAGGAGAATATGGATAAATGTAAAACAACTCTGTGACCTCTAAGCTTTTCTCATATCTCACCATGCAGTAGCTTGTAGTCTTGTCCAGGCTTCATCTCTGCTGCCATGTCCATCACTGTATCCCTATGCCCACCATGCTGCCTGGCACATACATGGTAAGAGAATGAGAAAGACATTCAAAGACTGCAGAGGTCTTAGTGGACCCTGTATGTCAACCAGAAATGGAATTTTAGGAGAAGGAATAAAAGGGCTATAAGTGGAAATGCATGCAAGCAGTTTTCCCTTTTATCTTTCTTCTCTCGGTGTTCTCTTCTCCCTTTCATTTTAAGATATTGTGATGATACTGGAACAGGGAGATGCTCTCAGCTTGGAAGTCCAGGCAAAGCCAGTGAAGAACCCACGAACAGAATATCTGGAGCAAACCTGTTTATTCTGCCTCTGACCAAGGGCCAGTGCTAAAGAAGCAAGAGAGGTTCCTGAGAATTCCACCTGGTGAGAAACCAGAGAGAACTTGGGAATGAAGCTCCCATCCGGTATGCATTTGCCTGGGATGTCCTGGTGGTCAAGTTATAAACTATATGGAAATTTAGAGTTTTGAGATATAGGCCATAGCTCTTCCCTCTTTTTATTGGCAACAATGGTTCTTGAAAGCCATCAGTGTGAACTAGCTGAAATATGTGCTTTCATAAGAATGGGCCTATCTGTTTGCTTAAGAAATAGCATAGGAAGATAAATAAAACCTAGAAACATAAATGGGAAGTTCAGTGAATTTGCGACCTTTTAATTAAAAAAAAAAAGTTGTTTCAAGGAGAGAATATTAAGTAAGGTTTTAGGATCTATTGTTTTAACTTTAAAGAAAAGCAGATCAAAACTTACAAGTAGATGAATTTAAAAACTCAGAAAACATGCTTTATTTCTTAATTTTTTTCTACTGTTAAAAAAGCATGTTTTGTGGAGAAGCTCCAAATAGATTTCCACTGGAATAAATTTGTCAAAGCCCAAGTGAATAACATAAAAGGGATAGAATGAAGGTCTCCTTAAGAACACAACATCCATTTTGTTGTATTGTATATTAGGAGTGAGATCAAGTAGACCTAAATTAACAATATTTTCATTTAATATAACAGATCTGACAGAACAACTAGATTAAATTGCCAGCAAGTAAAACAGAGTGGGTTTATTTAGAAGATGTATTAATAGAAGATAAACTATTCACATGAAAAACCAGAGGTACTTAAGCAACATCAGCCACTAAAAAAATATAGTGTTAGCAGAATATGCCAATTGTTCCTAGATACTAAAATAGATTCTTTCCAACATTGTGATGGTTTTCTCTCTAACAATCCCATAATACAAGTGTATATTCAAACTGAAACATACTATAGTGCTTGACTCTTTCTGGGTTAGGTTGTTAAATATTTGGGAGTGAATCTGTCAAGTTTTCATGATGGCCAATTAAAGTAGTGGGCTGAGAAATGAGATGAAGGAAGATTTTTTATGATTGTACATCAAAGTGAAAATTGGACCACCGTCATCTTATGCAGGCAAGAAAAACTCCTGGAGGCGTATTTCCACTAGTGGAAGACTTTATCTCTACTACAAGTTTTTTGGTAATGTATCATCTTGACTATTCATGGCATAATGTTTTTATTAGTGAAACATGATGTTGGTATCAATATCCAGAACTATATTCTAGTCTTAAGCTCTGATTCATTGATTCCTTTTTTAAAAACTTTTATTTATTTTATTGCATTTTAGGTTTGGGGGTACATGTGAAGAACATGCAAGATTGTTGCATAGGTACACACATGGCAGTGTGATTTGCTGCCTTCCTCCACATCACCTATATCTGGCATTTCTCCTCATGCTCTCTCTTCCCAACTCCCCACCCCCTGCTGTCACTCCCCTAGTTCCGCCCGACAGACCCCAGTGTGTGATGCTCCCCTCCCTGTGTCCATGTGTTCTCATTGTTCAACACCCACCTATGAGTGAGAACGTGCAGTGTTTGATTTTCTGTTCTTGTGTCAGTTTGCTGAGAATGATGGCTTCCAGGTTCATCCATGTCCCCACAAAGAACACAAACTCATCATTTTTGATGGCTGCATTATTTCATTGAGTAGTAGTTTGTAGTTCTTCTTGAAGAAGTCCTTTATGTTCCTTGTTAGTTGTATTCCTAGGTATTTTATTCTTTTTGTAGCAATTGTGAATGGTAATTCATTCTTGATTTGGCTCTCTTTAAGTCTGTTATTGGTGTATGGGAATGCTTGTGATTTTTGCACATTGATTTTGTATCCTGAGACTTTGCTGAAGTTGCTTATCCGTTTCAGGAGATTTTGGGCTGAGACAATGGGGTCTTGTAGATATCCAATCATGTCATCTGCAAATAGAGACAATTTGACTTCCTCCTTTCCTAATTGAATACGCTTTATTTCTTTTTCTTGCCTTATTGCTCTGGCTAGAACTTCCAATACTATATTGAATAAGAGTGGTGAAAGAGGGCATCCCTGTTTAGTGCCAGATTTCAAAGGGAATGCTTCCAGTTTTTGCCCATTCAGTATGATATTGGCTGTTGGTTTGTCATAAATAGCTTTTATTATTTTGAGATACGTTCTGTCAATACCTAGTTTATTGAGGGTTTTTAGCATAAAGGGCTGTTGAATTTTGTCAAAGGCCTTCTCTGAGTCAATTGAGATAATCATGTGGTTTTTGTCTTTGTTTCTGTTTATGTGGTGAATTACGTTTATAGACTTGCATATGTTGAACCAGCCTTGCATCTCCAGGATGAAGCCTACTTGATCATGGTGGATAAGCTTTTTGATGTGCTATTGAAATCAGTTTGCCAGTATTCTATTGAAGATTTTTGCATCTATGTTCACCATGGATACTGGCCTGAAGTTTTCTTTTCTTGCTGAGTCTCTGCCAGGTTTTGGTATCAGGATGAGGTTGGTCTCATAAAATGAGTTGGGAAGGATTCCCTCTTTTTGGATTGTTTGGAATAGTTTCAGAAGGAATGGTACCAGCTCCTCTTTGTATGTCTGGTAGAAATCGGCTGTGAAACCATCTGGACCTGGACTTTTTTGGGGTGGTAGGCTCTTAATTGCTGCCTCGACTTCAGACCGTGTTATTGGTCTATTCAGGGTTTCGACTTCTTCCCGGTTTGGGCTTTGGAGGATGCAAGTGTCCAGGAATTTATCCATTTCTTCCAGGTTTACTAGTTTTTGTGCATAGAGTTGTTTGTAATAATCTCTGATGATGGTTTGTATTTCTGTGGAATCTGTGGTGAAATTCCCTTTATCATTTTTTATTGCATCTATTTGATTATTCTCTTTTCTCTTTTATTAATCTGGCTAGTGGTCTATTTTGTTGATCTTTTCAAAAAACCAGCTCCTGGATTTACTGATTTTTTGAAGGGTGTTTTGTGTCTCTATCTCTTTCAGTTCTGCTCTGATCTTAGTTATTTCTTGTCTTCTGCTAGGTTTTGAGTTTTTTGATCTTGCTCCTCTAGCTCTTTAGATTTTGACAATAGGCTGTTGATTTTAGATCTTTCTTTGCTTCTCATATGAGCATTTATTGCTGTATATTTTCCTCTTGACACTGCTTTAAATATGTCCTAGAGATTCTGGTATGTTGTGTCTTCATTCTCATTAATTTTGAAGAAAATCTTTATTTCTGCCTTCATTTCATTGTTTATGCAGTCAACATTCAAGAGCCAGTTGCTCAGTTTCCATGAAGCCATGCGTTTCTGAATTAGATTCTGAATTCTGAGTTCTAACTTGATTGTACTGTGCTCTGAAAGACTATTTGTTATGATTTCCATTCTTTTGCATTTGCTGAGGAGTGATTTACTTCCAATTATGTGGTCCATCTTACAGTAGGTATGATGTGGTGCTGAGAAGAACTTATATTCCATGGATCTGTGGTGGAGAGTTCTGCAAATATCTATTAGGTTTGCTTGTTTCAAGTCTGAGTTCAAGTCCTGGATATACTTGTTAATTTTCTGTCTTGCTGATCAATATTGACAAAGGGGTGTTAAAGTCTCCCACTATTATTGTGTGGGAGTCTAAGTCTCTTTGTAAGTCATTAAGAACTTGCCGTATGTATCTGGGTGCTCCTATATTAGGTGCGTATATATTTAGGATCATTAGCTTTTCTTGTTGCATTGATCCTTTAGCATTATGTAATGTCCTTCTTTGTCTCTTTTGATCTTTGTTGGTTTAAAGTCTATTTTATCAGAGATAAGCATTGCAACTCCTGCTTTTTTTTGCTCTCCAGTTTCTTGGTAATTCTTCCTCCATCCCTTTATTTTGAGCCTTTGTGTATCCTTGCATGTGAGATGGGTTTCCTGGATACAGTACACTGATGGGTTTCAGTTTTTTATCCAATTTGCCAGTCTGTGTCTTTTGATTGGGGCATTTAGCCCATTTACATTTAGGGTTAATATTGTTATGTGTGAATTTGATCCTGCCATTTTGATGCTACCTGGCTGTTTTACCTGTTAGTTGATGCAGTTTCTTCATTGTGTCGATGCTCTTTACCATTTGGTATGTTTTTGGAGTGGGTGGTACTGGTTGTTCCTTTCTATGTTTACTGCTTCTTTCAAGAGAAGCTCATGTAAAACAGGCCTGGTGACGATGAAATCTCTGAGTAATTGCTTGTTCAAAAAGGATTTTATTTCTCCTTTACTTATGAAGCTTAGTTTGGCTGGATATGAAATTCTGGGTTGAAAGTTCTTTTCTTTAAGGATGTTAAATATTGCCCCCCACTTTCCTCTGGCTTCTAGGGTTTCTGCTGAGAGATCTTCTGTGAGTCTGATGGGCTTCCCTTTGTCGGTAACCCAACCTTTCTCGGTAACCCAACCTTTCTCTCTGGCTGCCCTTAGCATTTTCTCCTTCATTTCAACATTGGTGAATTTGAAAATTATGTGCCTTGGTGTTGCTCTTTTTGCAGAATATATTTGTGGTGTTCTCAGTATTTCCTGGATTGAATATTGGCCTGCCTTGCTAGGTTGGGGAAATTTTCCTGGATAATATCCCAAAGAGTATTTTCTAGCTTGGATTTATTCTCTCTGTCACATTTAGGTACACCTACCAAATATAGATTAGGTCTTTTCACATAGCCTCATATTTCTTGTAGAATTTGTTCATTCCTTTTTACCCTTTTTTCTCTAATCTTGCATTCTCATTTTATTTCATTGAGTTGATCTTTGACCTCTGATATCCTTTCTTCTGCTTGTTCAATTCAGCTGTTGAAACTTTTGTATGCTTTGTGAAGTTCTCATGTTGTGTTTTTCAGCTTCATCAATTCACTTATATTCCTAAGTTGTTTATTCTCATTAGCATTTCGTCAAATCTTTATTCAAGGTTCTTAGTTCCTTTACATTGGGTTAGAACATGTTCTCTTAACTCACAGAAGTTTCTTATTACCCACCTTCTGAAGCCCGTTTCTGTCAATTCACCGCACTTATTCTCCATCCAGCCTTGTTCCCTTGCTGGTGAGGAGTTGTGATCCCTTGTAGGAGGAGAGGTGTTCTGGTTTCACACGTTTTCATCTTTTTTGCACTGGTTTCTTCCCATCTTTGTGGATTTATCTTCCTGTCATCTTTGTAGTTGTTGACTTTCAGATTGGGTCTCTGAGTGGATGTCCAGTTTGTTGATGAGAAAGTTATTTCTTTCTGTTTCTTAGTTTTCCTTCTAACGGTGAGGCCCCTCTGCTATAGGACTGCTGAGGTCCACTCCAGGCCCTTCTTGCCTGGGGATCACCTGCTGCAGTGGAAGAACAGTAAGGGTTGCTGCCAGTTTCTTCTTCTGCTATCTTTGTCCCAGAAGGATACCTGCCAGATGTCAGTCTGAGCTCTCATTTATGAGGTGACTCTTTGGATATACGGGGGTCAGGGAGCTGCTTGAGTAGACAGTCTGTCCTTTATAGGAGCTCAAGTGCTGAGCTGTGAGCTTCATTATTCATTCAGAGCTGCTGGGCAGGTACATTTACGTCTGCTACAGCAGAACTCATAAACCCCTTTTTCTTCTTGCCAGGTGCTCTGTTCCAGGGAGTTAGGGCTTTATTTATGAGTTTCTGCTGTGCTACTGCCTTTTTTCAGGGCTACCCAGCCCAGTGATGAGGCAGTCTAGTCACTGTCTGCCTGCAGAGGCTTTGCTGAGCTGCTGTGGGCTCTTCCCAGTTGCCATGTGAACTTCCCTGAAGTCCTGTTTATACGGGTATAGTTAGAACTACCTCAGCAATGGTGGCCCACCTCTATAATGGTAGACCCTCTCTGTAATGGTGGGCTGCCTCAGCAATAGCAAACTACCTCTGCAGTGCTGGACTGCCTCAGTAATGGTGGACGCCTCTCCCCCACAGAGCTGGACTGTCTCAGGTTCAGCTGTGCTTGCTGTGAAACTCTTAATCCAGAGTGTTTCTGATTGCTGTTTTTTTCTGGGTGTGGGACCAGCTGAGCCTGATCACCTGGCTCCCTACCTCAGAAACCCTTTTTTTTTTTTTAGTTGAACGGTTGACTCTGTCTCGCAGGTGTTCCACTGGCCTGTTGAAAGGCACAAGGATCTGTGATTTCCCATGTGGTGACCCACTGTGCTGGCTGAAACAGCTGCACAGAGATTCATGGCACTTTTTTGCCAGGGAATCTCCTGGCCTGGCTCCCTGTTTCAGTCCCCTTTTTTATCAGTTGAATGGGTGACTCTGTGTCCCAGGAGCTCCAATGGCCAGCTTAAACAGTGCCCAGACCCATATATTTTGTATGGAGAACTGCCATGCTGGGGTGCCAGCAAAACAGCCAGGCCCGCCAAAACAGCCATGCTGGCGACCCATGGGGATCCTCCACCTGGGAATCTCCTGGTCTGTGAGCAATAAAAATCCATATGGAAATGCAGTGTCCACTCACCCACTGCACTTTCACTAGGAGCTGCAATCCTGAGCTGCTCCTAATCGGCCATCTTGGAACAGGATCTCTTGCTAATTCTTTTCAATGTAGGCCAGACAAAACAATATTAGAAAAGAAGGAAAAAGTTGGAAGACTCACATTTCTTTATTCAAAACTTACCACAAAGCTATATTAATCAAAAGAGTATGGTAATGGCATAAGAATAGACATATAGACCAATGTAATAAAATTAAGTATCCAGAAAAAAAAATCATACATCATCTATTTTAAATTGATTTTTTTTTATAAGAGTGGCAAGTTCAATAAAAGAGGAGATGATAGTGTGTTTAAAAGATGATTCTGGGCAAGTGGATTTCCACATGCAAAAGAATGAACTTGAACCCCTACCCCATATCATATACAGCATTTTTACTCACAATGGATCAATAGCATAAATATATGGACAAACCCATAAAGCTCTTAGAAGAAAACAGGTAAATCTTTATGACTTAGATTTGGCAATAGATTTTTATATATGACATGAAAAGCATGAGCAACAAAAGAAAAAATAAGTAAATTGACCTTCATCAAAATTAAAAACCTTTGTGCATCAAAGGACATTATCAAGAAAGGGAAAAGACAGCCTACAAAATGGGAGAAAATATTTTCAAATCATGTAAACCATAAGGATCTAGTATTCAGAATATATGAAGAACTCTTACAACTCAAGAAGAGCAAGACAACCCAATTTTAGAAAATAGATGAAGGAGTTAAATAGACATTTCTTAAAATAAAATATACAAATGGCCAACAAGAATTAGTCATTAGGGAAATGCTATTCAAAACCACAACAAGATACCACTTCACACCCAGTAAGATACCAGTAACAGTAATAATAATACTAAAACAGAAAATAACAAGATGGGGTGAGGATGTAGAGAAATTATGTATGTATGAGAAACTTCTCATACATTGATGCTGGAAAATGTTAAATGGTTCAGCCATTATGAAAAATATTCTGGTGGTTCCTCAGAAAGTTAAACATAGAATTACCATATAGTCCCACAATTTCACTCCTAGATATATACCCATAAAGAATTGAAAACAGTATTCAAACAAATTGTTATACATGAATGTTTATAACAGCACTATTCACAAGAGACAAAAGATAGAAAAACCCAAATATCCATCAAGGGATGAAATCCGAAATGAAATGAGGTATAAAAACACAATGGAATATTATTTATCTATAAAAAATGAAGTAGTGATACATGTTAAAACATGGATGAACCTGAAAAGCACACTGTGGAAGAAGCCAGACACAAAGGGTCAAATATTGTATGAGTCCATTTAGGGCACACTTTGCTTTATTACACTTCTCTTTATTGTGCTTCTCAGACACTGCATTTTTTACAAATTAAAAGTTTGTGGCAACCCTGACTCAAGTCTATTGCTGCCATATTTCTAGCAGTATATGCTCACTTTGTATCTCTGTGTCACATTTTGGTCAATGCAGAATGGTTAACAAAGATGAAAAATTAGAGGGCAATTCAGGTGTTTCTTTTGACATTGAGTTGCATATATTTCTATTTAAATCTATCTTATTTTTCTTTCCTACATATTTATTATTTATAACTCTCTTACTTTAAAAAAAATGAAGGGCTCAGTGTTTCTTGTACTTTCTTCCTATGGGGATTACTCTGAACTTGTCTGTACATCCAGACATTTATCTAGGCAATTAGCCCATTATCTTTTGCTAAAGGGATTAGATTAATTATAATAATTATTGAAGGTGTGTTAAAGTGAACTCTTTTGAATTTGACTAGATACTTTTTTGTAATTTATATATTGTCAACCCATCAGGAACACTGCATTTACAATTCTAAACATTACTGTGAATCACAAATAAGAACACTCAATCTGACACCTGAGTGAGTGTTTTGCTTCTGCCTACTTTCCAGCCACAAAATTCTGTCCCTTCCCTTGCTGTTTTGAGCCTGGTTTCTATCTAATAAGGTACTTTACCCACAGTCCAAGATCTGAGCTAATAATCTCTGCGATGTTACCAAAACCTTTTTAGAATTCCAAGTGTATAATGCCAGTCTTTCCAAGGTCACTATGGAAACTATATCCTAGAAAAATCCAGTGACTTATTTCAGGATGACCTATTCCTTATAAAACTAAATTGGCCATTTCTAATAAACTTAAGCTTTTAAAATTGTTCCCTTACTAAATAGTTGGTATGTATTCATGAATATTCCTACCATGACCAATTAATATGAAACCAAGTCAGAATATCAAAATGGCTTTGGTGTAGTGGGAAAACCACTGGATTTGAAACTAAGGGGTAAAATAGACTCTGCCATTTACTCTGTGACCTTGTTCAAGTCACATTACCTTTCTGAGCCTCATTTTCTTCTAATTTACTATAATACAGGATAATAGCACTTACCTCAACAAAGCCTTTGTTAAAATTTGATGAAATTAAAAATAATCAGCCCATGGAGGCTACAAAACACATATTCTTTATTGTAATTATGTCATCTACCAATTTTCTGCTGTTTTTAGTGCTTCATATTGAGGTATAATACAGTTAGGTAAAGAAAATCAACAAATAACTTCTTAAAACTCAATTTAAGCACAAATTTTCAACCTGTCCTCCCACCAAACGTTTATCAGAGCTGGTAAATTGTTACAATAAAAAAGGTAAATTTGAATTTTTCTTTCTTCTCTCTGAACAAGTTTCCTTTTTGGAACTGATTGACGGCAGGTATGTACAGACATAAAGACAAAGGATATAGAGCAAATTCACAAACTGGATTCTCAGTCCTAGATATTTACAAATTAAATGGATGACTTTCCTATTTTCATTTATTCACTACAAATCCAGAAGAATCAAATGAGCATTTGTAGCAATCTATTGTGGAATAATTATAGCACAAATCTGTCCAGGAATCTGAGGGAACACCCTCTTGGGAAAGCAGTTTAGCTCACTGTGTCATCCATCAAACCTCCTCTCAGTAAATACTCTTCTCTCAAACCCCTTTCAGATTACTGATGAAGTATTTCCATATTCTAGTTAACTTGAATCACCCTTAGTTATGGATGTCTAGGGCTCTAAATCACTAGATTTATTCCTCTTCAATCGTATAAGACATCTCAACTACTTTGGCATGAAAATGAGATTTACTGTCCTGGTGTGGTGGCTCACACCTGTAATCTCAGCAGTTTGGGAGACAAAGGCAGGTGGATCATGAGGTCAGGAGATTGAAACCATCCTGGCCAACATGGTGAAACCCCGTCTGTACTGAAAATACAAGAAAATCATCTGGGTGTGGTGGTATGTGCCTGTAGTCCCAGCTAATAGGGAGGCTGAGGCAGGAGAATCACTTGAGCATGGGAGACAGACGTTGCAGTGAGCCAAGATTGCACCACTGCACTCCAGCCTGGTGACAGAGCAAGACTCCATCAAAAAAAAAAAAAAAAGAGATTAATTTTTTTCTTGAATAATGGCCACCAATCAACATGTTAGTCCAATTAGTCTTATCAACTTTTCTATAATTTCAGTTGATAAAGCAGCTTCATTCTGGCATTAAGACTTGGTTTCATCCATTGTAAATATTATAGCACTCCCTCTGGCCTGAGTGCAGTTTAGACAGTTGGCTCCAGCAGTTTGGAGGTGGTGAAATAGAGGAGTGGCTATTCTCTTATGCTTACCTTACTTCTTTATGGTGATTATCCTGATGGTAGATTGGGAAGTAGTGAGAAGAAAAAAATCGGCTTCTTACATTTCTCAAGATGCTGGACCAGACTAAGCCCCAAGCAATGCCCAGGCATTGGTGGTCATTTAGGGGATTCACTGACCCTCATCTGAAGGCTCCCTAACAAAACAGCACCCCATATCCCCTGCCATCTCAACTCTGTTGCCTGCAGGTAGTAATGTGATGATACATATTTAACAGCTTGCTCTCCAGAAGAAAAAAAAGGAACCACAATTTGTAGTGAATATCAATTTCTGTGGTGTAAATACTCCTGCAATCCACCAGAAAAATTTGAAAGTGGAGTTGGAAAGAGACACACACCTTAGTAAGGCTGGGGAAAAAATAATGCATTAGTAATTTTATAATAAACCCTTGTACTTAAGTGCGGTTTTCTTTTGGAATGGTTGTAAGTAGTGTATACAACATAAAAGATGTAGATGAGATTGTGTCACGTGGCTGTTGAAAATTCCTCAAATGGCTCCCCTTATTTGCCATAAAACATTTCATAGCAGTCAAGTGATTTTGGGATCTAAACTTCTCTCACTATCTCTACCCCTTTTCCAGCCTTATCTTCCACTGCTCTTCCATCCTCAGAGTATGGTAAAATTGTATTGATACATTCACAATATCCTAAATGCTCCATTTTCATGACTCCCTGCCCTTTCACTGGCAACTCTCATTGTTTGTAACCCTTGCTGGGTGAATGACTGAACTTCAGAACTAAGACTTCAGATTTTGTTGTGATATCTTGTTCAGAACTACTCACCTGTATATCCCACTTCACTAATTTTTGAGCTTCTGTCACATCATGAAGTGACTTTCCTGCTTCAAGGAGTTTTTGTTTCTAGCAGAACAATTAAGCCAAAACAAATACACCCCATGATTTTACTGGTATACAGAGATGAGATAAAGATAACATAATGTATATGTCCATATGAAATAATGGATTTTTCTTTTCTTTGGAAATATGTTTCTCTATTCTGAGATCATGCCCTTAATATTTTCATTGCTAAAGGTGTTTTCTTGCTGCTAATTCCAGAAAGCTGTAGATTATGGCAGCTCAACAATCAGAAAATTACAAATATATTCTAAAAATCATACCTTTAAAAGCCTCTGAGAGCTGGGGAAGTAAGAACTAAATGAGCTAAAACACAAGAGTAAAAGACATTTCCCAGATAGTCTGGGAATTGTGGAATGAGTGCGTGATTGATCTTTGCTAAGCAAGTAAATCTCTGCTGGGGGAACAGACACTAGCAAAGATTTCAGTGCTCTTACAAGACTGGAATTAAAAATTAAAAATCGTTCTCTTTCAAATATTTGTAAAAAATAGATGTTTCTGTAATGAATGTGATAGCATTTACATTGCCTGATGTATTATAAGTTATCTAGAGATGATTTAAATTATACACAAGGATACATATTGATTATTTGTAAATACTATACCATTTTATCTAAGGGACTTGAGTGAGCATCCATGGATTTTGGTATCTTGGGGAGCAAGGCAGTGATGTCCTGGAGCCAATTCCTCATGGATAATGAGGAACAAGTGTGAGGGGGTGTATGTATGTGTATGTATAAAATGATATCTTGTCCATAACTATTCATCTATACTTACAGAGAGAGAAATAGAGAGGGAACAATATCAAGGGATAGGCTCACGTGACTCCGGGGACTAGAAAGTCTGACATTTTAAAGGCAAGTCAGTAGGCTGGAAACTCAGGCAAGGGTCAGTGCTGCAGTCTTGAGACAGATTTTTTTTTTCTTCTGGAATATCTGTTTTTGCTTTTATGGCTTTTCAACTGATTGAATGAGTCCTACCCACGTTACTGAGAGCATTCTCTTTCATTTAAAGTTGTCTGATTATAGATGTTAATCACAGCTACAAAATACCTTCATAACAACACCTAAATTAGTTTTTGATTAAATTACTCAGTGCTATAGAATAGTGAAGTTGTCACATAAAAATAAACACCATGTTTAAGGACTTAACATCAAAAGCTTCAAAAAGGCAGAGTGCAATCCTTCTCCATTGCTCAGTGCTTAGAAAAAAAAAAAGAGTTTCTGGGGAAATAAACTATTCTAAAGATTCTAAAGCACATATCCTACCTCCCCTCAACACGGTTGTTATGTTTTGAAGTCCTGAGACAGGAAACTGGAGAGTTGGTCTGGGAACCTCTGAAACACAAAGCTCTATATTCCACGGTATCCCAAGGATGAGACAATTTATACCTGTCAGGCCCTTAATCAAGAGCCCAAAGGGCCACACAAGGAACAAGAAGTCAACTGAATTTACAACTGCAACCAGCAACATCCCAGCTCAAATCTCAATTAGATGGAAGTAATCAGCTTCTGGTTCTTATCTAACAAAGGAAAGAAAGAGCCATCTTGGGTAGAAGATAATATCATCTGAAGCCTCTATATAGTTTTTTTTTTTTTAACATGAAGTCTGGTATACTTTCAAATACATTGTGAACAAATAAGAAAATATGGCTGGTAATCAGGAGAAAAGACAAATAATAGAAACAAATCCACGGATATTCTAGCTATTGGAATGAACAGATAAAGGCCAGAGATGAATACATTAAAGAAAATAGAAGGTGGACAAATTAAATGAAAAGATAGAATTTAACAGAAAGTTTGAATTTATAAGGTAATAATTTTAGATAGTTTACAATAATTTCTAAAAATAAATGGCTCAGTCTATCTCAAAGATATATCCCTAAATCTAATTGGACCCCATAAGTCTTCAAAATATTTCAAGAAAATTTGGCAAAATGTAAAAAATAGATAGATATCTAATCATGGTAGAAGATTTAACATAGTCAATAGCTGATACAACAAACAGCCAAAAACTTCAGAACAGTATATAAAATCTGAATAACACAATTAACAAACTTGGCTTACTTAATAAATATGAAACATTGCACCAAAACCGTCATTCTTTTCATGAACATAAAATATTTACTAAAATTGACCAGATGCTAGGCCATTATGCAAGTCTAAACACATTTTTAAAAACTGATATACAGAATATGCTTTCTGACTATAGTGAAATCAAGGAAAAAATTATTAACAAAAAGATGATTAGACATTTTGAGGGAAAATGGTGGATAGGAGGCAGGACTAAATTGTAGCTCTCACTTGGACAGGCAGAGCAGCACGTGGAGACTCACATCTTGAACTTTTGCTCCAAGAACTACTGCAGGAACATACCAGGAAAGCTGAGAGAACCCACAGACCCCCTGAAGGAAGTGTATTGCTCCTGCAGGATCCAGGAGACAGCCCAAATACTGAGTGCCTAAAGCATACAAGTGGGAAAGGTGATCATCTACCCTCAAGCAGACACCTTCCCTGGGGAACCTGAAGATCCAGATCATGGGAAAAGCATTTGACTTTACCTGGACCTAAGATAACTTAGGGAGCTGAGGGAAATACAGGAGTAGAGGAAGCAGCGGGAAGAACCCTGTCAGCTGTTTCGGGCCCCAGGAAAACCATTTCTGCCTGTGTCTCATTGGGGTCCTTGGGAAGAACTGCCAGAGGAACTGAGAAAATACCACAGAGAGAAGGAAACCTCCAGCTGAACTTTATAACAATTCCAACCAAATGTAAAATTTCTTGGACAGAAATTTCTTGGGTGAGGCCTTGTAACTGCTGGCTTTCCCCCAACTTCCCTGGCAACCTGCATGACACAGCAGTGGCAGGCATATTCCTCCAGGGAACATAACTCCATTGACCTGGAAACCAGAGCCCCTATCCCCACAGCAGCCACAGAAAGCCCTGCCCAAGGATAATCTGAGTTCAGATACACCTAACCCTGTCCGCACCTGATGGTCTTTCTCTACCCACCCTGGTAGCTGAAGACAAAGGTCATATTCTCTTGGGAGTTCTAGGGCCCTACCCACCACCTGATCCTTCCCTATACTACCACAGCTGATGTTCTCTCTCTCTGTTTATATCTTTACTTTTATTTTATGAAGTCTCCCTCTATTACCCAGGCTGAAGTGCAGTGGGATGATCTTGGCTCACTGGAACTTCCACATCCTGGGTTCAAGCAATTCTCCTGCCTCAGCCTCCCAAGTAGCTGAGATTACAGGTGCCACCACCATGCCCAGCTAATTTTGTTTTGTATTTTTAATAGAGACAGGGTTTCACCATGTTGACCAGGCTGGTCTTGAACTCCTGACTGCAAGTGATCCTCCTGCCTTGGCCTTTGAAAGTACTCAGATTATAGATATGATCCACCATGCCCAGCCAGCTGATGCTCTCTTGAAAGTATCACCTCTTGGCAGGAGACCAACCAGCACAAAATTAGTACAATAAACAACAATAATACAACCAAAGACTGTCACAGAGTCCATTTCACTCCCCTGCCACCTCCACTAGAGCAGGTGTTGCTATCAATGGATTAGAGACGAGAAGACCCCCCCCCAGTACCAACCCAGAACCCAGTAGTCCTGCTGGGTAGCTAGTCCAGAAGAGAAATAACAGTCACTACAGTTTGGCTCTCAGGAAGCCACATCCTAGGAAAAGAGGGAGAGTACTACATCAAAGGAGCACCCCATGGGACAAAAGAATCTGAACAGAAGCCCTTGAGCCCCAGATCTTCCCTATGACGTAGCCTACCTAAATGAAAAAGAACCAGAAAACCAATTCTGGTAATATAACAAAATGACATTCTTTAACATTCTGAAAAAAATCACACTAGCTTACCAGCAACGGATCCGAACCCAGAAGAAATTCCTGATTTGTCAGAAAGAGAATTCAGAAGTTTGGTTATTAAGCTAAAGGTGAAGTCCAATTTAACGAAAATTTTTTAAAAAGATACAATATATGAGGAAGAAATCTTCAGTGAAATAGAGAGCTTAAATAAAAAACAATCACAACTTCAGAAAATAAAGGACACATAGAAATGCAAAATACACGAAAATGTCAGCAACAGAATCAAACAAGCAGAATAAAGAACTTCAGGGCTCGAAGACAAGGATATTGAAATAATACAATCCAACAAAGACAAAGAAAAAATCATTTTAGAAAATGAACAAAGCCTCCAAAAAGTTTGTTATGTTAAATGACCAAACCTAAAAACCACTGGCATTATTGAGGAAGAAGAGAAAAGTTTGGGAAACATATTTGGGGGAATAACCAAGGAAAACTTCCCCTGCCTTGCTAGAGATCTAGACATTCAAATACAAGAAGCTCAAAGAAAACCTGGGAAATTCATCACAAAAAGATAATAACCTAGGCGCATAGTCATTAGGTTATCTAAAGTCAAAGAATAAAAATATTAAGAGCTGTGGGTCAAAATCATGAGGTGGTAATCTGTAAAGGAAAACCTAACAGATTAACAGGAGATTTATCAGCAGCAACCAGACAATCTAGAAGGGATTGGGGCCCTATCTTCAGCCTCCTTAAACAAAACAATTATCAGGAAAGAATTTTGTATCCAGCTAAACCAAGCTTCATAAATGAAGGAAAGATACAGTCTTTTCCAGACAAACAAAATGCTTAGGGAGTATGTCACTACCAAGCAGCATCGTAAGAACTGCTCAAAGTGATTCCAAATCTGGAAACAAATCCTCAAAGTATCAAAATAGAAGCTCCTTAAAGCATAAATCTAACATGACCTGTAAAACAACACAATAAATAAATACTAAAATTAAAAAACCAAGGTATTCAGGCAACAAATAGCATGATAAACAGAATAGTACCTCACGTCTCAGTACTAACCTTGAATGTAAATGGCCTGAATGCTCTACTTAAAAGATACAGAGTGGCAGATAGATTAAAAAAAAAAAATCATCAATCAAGTATCTGCTGCCCTTAAGAGATTTACCTATATAAGGACTACATAAACTAAAGGTAACGGAGTGGAAAAAGACACTTCATGCAGACAGACACCAAAAGTGAGCAGGAGTAGCTATTCTTATATCAGGCAAAACAAACGTTAAAGCAACAGCAGTAAAAATTGATAAAGAAGAACATTATATAAGGACAAAAGGCCTTGTCCAACAGGAAGAATCACAATCCTAAATATATGTGCACCTAACACTGGAGCTCTAAATTTATAAAACAGGTACTACTAGACCTAAGAAATGAGATAGGCAGCAACACAATAATAGTGGGGGACTTCAGCACTCTACTGATAGCACTGACAGGTCATTAAGACAGAAAGTCAATAAAGAAACAATGGATTTAAACTATACCCTAGAGCAAATAGACTTAACAGATATTTACAGAACATTCTATTCATCAGCACATGGAACATTCTCCAAGACTGACCCATATGATAGGTCACAAAACCAGTCTCAATAAATTTAAGCAAATTGAAATTATACCAAGTACTCTCTCTGACTACAGTGGAATAAAATTGGAAATCAACTCCAAAAAGAACCTTCAAAACCATGCAAATACATGGAAATTAAATAATCTACTCCTGAATGATCATTGGGTCAACAATGAAATCAAGATGGAAATTAAAAAATTATTTGAACTGGACGATAATAATGACAGCATATCAAAACCTCTGAGATACTGCAAAGGCAGTGCTAAAAGGAAAGTTCATAGCATTAAATGCCTATATCAAAAAGTCTGAAAGAGCACAAGCAGACAATCTAAGTCCACACCTCAAATAACTAGAGAAACAAGAACAAACCAAACCCAAACCCAGCAGAAGATAAGAAATAACCAAGACCAGAGCAGAGCTAAATGAAATTGAAACAACAAAAAAACCAACAAAGGATAAATGAAACAAAAAGCTGGTTCTTTGAAAAGATAAATAAAATTGATAGACCATTAGCAAGATTAACTAAGAAGAGAGAAGATTCAAACAAGCTCAATTAGGAACAAAACAGGAGAAAATATAACTGACACAAAAATACAAAAGATCACTCAAGGCTACTATGAACACCTTTATGCACATAAACTAGAAAACCTAGAGGAGTGGATAAATTCCTGGAAATATACAACCCTCCTAGCTTAAGCCAGGAATAATCAGAAACCCTGAACCAATAACAAGCAGTGAGATTCAAATGGTAATACACAAATTGCCAACAAACAAAAGTCCAGGACCAGCTGGATTCACAGCTGAATTCTATTAGACATTCAAAGAATTGGTACCAATTCTATTGACACTATTCCACAAGATAGAGAAAGAAGAAATACTCCCTAAATAATTCTATGAAGCCAGCATCACCTAATATCAAAACCAGGAAAGAACCTAACAAAAAAAGAAAACTACAGACCAATATCCCTGATGAACACAGATGTGAAAATCTTTAACAAAATACTAGGTAACCAAATCCAACAGTATATCAAAAAGATAATTCACAATGATCAAGTGGGTTTCGTACTAGGGATGTAGGGATGGTTTAATATCTACAAGTCAATAAAGGTGATGCACCACATAAACAGAATTAAAAACAAAAATCACATGATCATCCCAATAGATGTAGAAGCAGCATTTGACAAAATCCAGCATCATTGTATGATTAAAACCCTCAGCAAAATCAGCATACAGGGACATACCTTAATGTAATAAAAGCCATCTATAAAATACCTGGATGGAACTGGAGAACCTACTTATGTAACCAAACACCACCTGTTCCCCAAAAACCTATGGAAATAAAAAACATAAAAAGATGATTAGAAAAATTTTAACTACCTAGTAATTATAGATTTATAAATAATTCAGGCATCATAGAATAAATCAAATTGAAATTAAATATTTTGAACAACACTGTGATAGATATATTAAACCTTGTAGCATGCAGCTAATATGCTGCTTAGTGTGTAATTTATAACTCTAAATGAAGAGAAATGAGAAAATTCAGGAAATCAGTGATTTAAACTTCCATCTCAAGAAATGAGTAAAGAGCCCATCAAATCAAACTTAAGGAGAATAAGTGAAAATAAATAATAAAGGTAAGAGCACTTATCATTAAGATTTTAAAAACTCACAAACATACAATAGAAAAAAATAAAACCAGAAAGTTAGGTGCTTGAGAAAATTTATAAAATTTATAAATTCCTAGCAAAATTGGGAACTGAAAGTAAATTATCAATATCAGGATTGAAAAGGGGAGCATGACTACAGATCCTATAGATCAAATTATAGTAAGAAGGTATTATTGAAAATTACATGAACACACTTGGTAATTTAGATGAACATATTACTTATCCCAACTGACAAAAGAAATTTTGATTGGTACAAGATCTATTTAATTAATAAAATTTACTATTAAAATGACAGATCAACTCTCTCTTACAAGCATAAATGCAAATGTTTAGCAAAATTTTAGAAAATGGAAACAAGTGTTATATAAAAAGGAAAATACAATATGACCAATAGATTTTATTCTAGATATGAAAGGTTGATTCAACATTTGAAAAATAAATCAATGTGATTCACTATATTAACAGAAAAAACAGCAGATTATCTCAATAAAATAAAGCATTTGACAAAATTCAACATATATTCATGATAAAAATTCATAAACTAGAAATAGTAGAAGGGAACTTTCTAAATTTGATTTTAAAAATCTACCAAAAAATTACATGATTTATTGTATTTAATATTAAGATGCTAAAAACTTATTTCTTGAGATCACTACTGTATATGGTATGACTTTACATAAAATACAAAACAGGGAAAGTTAACTCATCTGTATTAAAATTCAGAAGAGCAGTTACCTTCTGAAGGAAGGAAATAGTAGAAAGACTTCTGGGGTGCTGGTAATGTCTGGTTCTTGATCTGATGTGGCTGTAAGTTTATATTGACTTTTTGAAAATTTATTGATCTGCTCACTTATAATGAATGTAATTCTCTGTATGTTTAGATTAATAAAAGGTTAATTTAAAAACATGCTGATAGAAATTTTAAAATCCAACTTGTATTTCAAATAACTGGCTTTCTCTCATGAGAGAATAGGTTGGAGGATTTTTCAATGCTCAAACACTTCTCTGCCAGCATGTTGACCCAGCCTTGGCAAGGGCTAAATGATGGACACCTTGGGGCATTGAATTTGAGCTCCCCAGACAATGCTCAGAAACCAGACAGGCCTTTTATCAGTTTCCCCATAGCTAAGTGAGCTTTTCCAACACATTTTCCAGGCCTTGGGTAATGCAGTTCTATTTCAGGAAACTTTCTTAGTGTGGGCAGCTGCCCAGCAACTCTCCAAAGGAAAGGTCTCTGAACCATTGTAGATCTATTTCTCAGTGTGCTGCTCCTGTTGGGGTGGAAGGCAAGGTAAAAAGGCCAAGCCTCTTAGGACTCAAACTACACACTGGGTAGAGGCAGGAGTGGAAGTGAACAATAACCTGCCAGGTCCTCTGCTCAAGAAACATTACTCCACGAACCTCCACACCAAAAGCAATAGCCATATGCTACCAGGGACAGCTCTTGAAGCTATTACCCAAAGAATATTCTCCAAAGAAGTTGCACGTCTGCTCTCTAGACCTATGTACTAGCGTTCTTCTCCAAATTTCATTGTACTTCATTATCTGTTCAGGAGCTTCCCAACTTCATAAATGAGTCAAGTGGAGAGGTAGCACATTTACAATGGATGCTGTTAACCCCTTGTTTTCTTTAATTTTATTTTTAATTGAATTATAGTAATTGCACATATTCATGGGCTACATAATGATATTTCAATACATATATGTACAGCAATCAGGTAAGCGCTATGAACATATCTATCGTTTCAAACATTTATCACTTCTCTGTGTTGAGAATGTTCAGTATTCGCCTTCTAGCTATTTGAAACTATACATTATTATAATTTTCTTAGAATGGAAATCCACCCAGATAGTTTTAGCAAAAGAAACTGCCTGGCTTTTTACTTCTTTTTTAGAAAGTAACGTGATTTTGATCGTCTAATTTCCCATTCTTCCAAGAAGTTCTCTCTAGGGCTTGTTCCAGTAAGTGGTCCTTTCTCTTCTCTCTGAAAGCATGTAGGAGTCATGCTCAGCTCACAAACTGGCTGACTATACACACACACACACACACGCGCGCACACACTTGCACACACACACACACAATGTGACATATAGATCTATGGACTGGAGCCCTGTATTTTGCATAGATGTAATATTTTTGTGGCCTCTACTTTCCTAGGGAGGTCCACAAAGAAGTCTGCTCAATATAAGAGGACCCAAAATATTGCACCTGTAGTGTAATGAAAGCTCTTGTATTTTTATAACAGCATTTAGCAGCAGACAGCCTTCACAGTTCTGTCCCGATAGAGGATGATCATGTGATGATCAGGCTCTACCCTAGTTTTTTAATGTCCTTGCTTATTCCATTCTTTCCCCTTTTTATTATTCTTCAGCCACACTGGCTTTTCCCCCTCAAATAGGTCAAACTAGTACCTTTCTCAACTTTTGGCCCTTGCTCTTCCCTCTGCCTACAATACTATCATCTAGGTCTTCAGTTGACCAGCTCCTTCTCCTCATCCAGGTGTCAGCTCTAGTGTCATCTCCTCAGAAGACCTTCCCTGACCACCAATCAATTTATAACAAGTCATTATCTGGCTTTTAAATTTATTTTATCTATTTATTCTCTTATTTATGGAATATTTACTCCCACTTTAATGCAAGCACTATGAATGAAGGGCTCTTGTCTGTTTTATCCATTTTTAGGTCTCCAGCACCTAGCACAGTGCCTGACACATAGTGGGCAGATGTGTCAGTTTGAGTCTTCTGAGAAGCAGATGCCCAGATGGGATGACACATGTAAGAAACCTGTTAGAAGAAACACCTGTGAAGGATAAAGGAGAGGGAGCTAGAGCGTGCCAGGAGAGCTTCAGACTGTGTCCCAGGTCTTAAACCTGTGAAAGAAGACAGGAAAGGAAGGAGGTTTAATGAAGAACCTCGGACCATAGTACTATTATGAGAAAGTCTTGGTCAGGCTGAAAAGGAGAGCCTATTCAAAGGTTGCCCATTAGAAAAACACCATGTTGGACAGGAATGGCCTGGCTCCAGGTCCCTTGTCATGCTCAGACAGTAGCTGAGAGTGAGCTTGGGGAAGCTGCGTGCACAGTGGATGCAAAGGGGCAGCTTCTGGGGCTGTAGTCATAAGGCTGCCCATGTAGATTCACTTGAAGAGGTACCTGAATGGCGAACCCAAGGCCTCTGCAGGAGTCCCTAGACATCTGTTGAAAGGAAAAATGAGTGCACAAATGCACGATGAATCTCTGAACTCCATAGTAGAGGAAGCTACAGAGGACCCAGTAGACAAATTCTTTATTGGGCTCTTCAACCAATCTCATGAATGGACCTGCAAGGCTGCCTGCTCCTGGCCATTACTTCTATGGATGAGCCAGGTACTAGTGGTATTATAGGTGATATCATTTGGATATTTGTTCCCTCTGGATCTCATGTCGAAACATAATATCCAGTGTGGGAGGTGAGACTTGGTAGGTATGTTGATCATAGGGGCAGATCACTCATGAATGTCTTAATGCCATCCCCTGGATGATGAGTGCCATCCCCTTGCATGCTCTGAGGTCATGCAAGGTGTGTTTGTTTAAAAGTGTGTGGCAACTCCCCCACTTTCTCTTGTTCCTGCTCTTGCCATGTGATGTGTTGGCTACCCCTTCACCTTCCACCATGATTGTAGGTTTCTTGAGGCTCTCACCAGAAGCAGATGCTGGTACTATGCTTCCAGTACAGCCTGGAAACCCATGAGCCAATTAAACCTATCTTATTTATAAATTACTCAGCTTCAGGTATTCCTTTAAAGCCACACAAACAGACTAACACCGTAGGTCAGGACTATTTCTGTGCTTGATATCTCACAATGAAGACCTCCACTGACCCATAAATTAGCTTTATTACTATTATTGTTTATTATCATATCATTGTTTTCTCTTACCAGAGGATAACCAAGGAAGGCTTACAAATGCTTTATCTTTTTCCTGTATTTCCCTACAGTTCTTAGCACAGTGTAGTTTCTTTCTGTTGTTGTTTGGTTGGTTTTTGAGATGGAGTCTTTCTCTATCACCAAGTGTGAGTGCAGATGTGCAATCTCAGCTCACTACAATCTCTGCTTCTTGCATTCAAGCAATTTTCCTGCCTCAGGCTCCTGAGTAGCTGGGACTACAGGCTTGTGCCACCACATCCAGCTAACTTCTGTATTTTCAGTAGAGACAGGGTTTCACCATGTTGGCCAGGATTGTCTCAATCTCTTGACTTTGTGATCCACCCACCTCAACCTCCCAAAGTGCTGGAATTACAGGCATGAGCCACTGCTCTTGGCCAGCACAGTGTAGTTCTAAAGTAAGGATTCTAACTTCAAAGGCCTACCAAAGCCAGACACTTTATGGAAACAAATGAAGCAGACCTGGTGGAGAATGGTAGGGATGAGAACTGGAGAGGGCTTGCCCCATGTAGATGGGGTAACTGCTCTCTAGCTGCAAGCAGATGATTGCCAGGTGGGAATGCAGACTCCATGTGACCAAATCAAGTAATGCCAGAAATCTGGATTTTTTACATGAAATCTCCCGATTTTTCAATGTTGGGAACTAATTAAGTATGTTTTAAACACTCCACAAGCCAACCCTAGTGTAGCCAAACAAAACATGCCTGTGGGATGATTTGGCCACTAGTGCATAGTCTCCACTCTAGACCAGTTGATGGACAACATTCTAGATCTTTAAAACTCAGTTTTGCTAAAAGTTTTGTAGCAGTTATTCTTGGAAGTCTTCTCAGAACAGCTGATGACTAACCATTTATGTCACTCCCCGGTATCCTGGACCCAGAGAGCATGGAAGAGAATAGACCATAAATGTCTGAGTCACAAGCCCATGGGACTCCATGAAATGCAAGGTGACAGACATCTCTTTGCCAGTGTGTGAGTGGGTCTGCCAGTGAGGACAAGGCTGAAGATAAACAGATGGATCTTACTGCCTGCCCAGAGGAAGTACAAAGTGGCCTCAGGGAGGGAGGACTAAATTCCAAGGCAGAGTTCACTTTCAGCAAGTATTATACCCTACAGCTGGAAAACCCAGATGTACTATTTGTTTATTTACTTATTTTTGGTAGTAAGCCACTTGATTAGAAATCCCAAGAGGTAAAGGTAAGAATAATGGAAAAACTCACTAGTGATTCAAAATTGTGAAAGACTTATAACAGTAATAACAATAATAATTTTTAAAAGTCCACCAAAATAACAAACTTGCTTTTTGTTTTGTTTTTGAGACAGGGTCTTGTTCTGTGTCCCAGGCTGGAGTGGGGTGGCATCATCCTGGCTCACTGCAGCCTCGACCTCCTGGGCTCAAGGAATCTTCCCACCTCAGCCTTCCAAGTACCCAGGAGTTTCACAATGTTACCTAGGCTAGTCTTGAACTTCTGAGCACAAGCAATGCGCCTGCCTCAGCCTCCCAAAGTACTGAGATTACAGGTGTGAGCAACTCTGCCCAATCCTCAAATAACAAGTTTTAATCAATTTTATTACTGCATGCATATAGCGTATGTGCCCAATTATATTTGATATATTGTGAGCATGTTGATGAGAATGCTGATGTTTAACATAATGAATAATTTTTAATATTTAATTAGGACTTACATCCTGATTCAGACTCCAGGTTTGTAGCATCAATGGTGACTCTCTGCTTAGATTTTCATAAACAGAAAAATCACAATGCATTTTAACAGCCCCTGTGGAATCTAAACGTTTTCCAGAATTTGACACAGAGTAGGAATACCAGTTACTGGATTCATGTACTTATCAACAGAGCTGTTGGTGGAAGTTGCATTGCTTCTAGGTACCAGAGGCTCTTAAATAGCGCTACTTTTTCAAAGTAAATCCTTGTTCATTCTTTGAACTTGTGATTCCAATCCAACAAAGACTATAATTTGCTTCTGGAATTGATGAAAATTCTGTTTTCATCAATACTGTTTTAATCCTTCAAAATGTTTATTACATGATGATTGCCTTCTTCAAAAGATATCCATCCAGTTTGAACACAGACAGCTGTGCTTCTGAAATTATCAGGGATGCTCTGCACTTTGTTTCTCTCTTGAAATTTTGAATTCAGTGTACTTCAATGTTTTGTCACAACTAAGCATCGTCATGTGAACAAAAAGCACTGCGACAATGTGGGCTTCTCAGTCCTTCATCCCCAAAGTTCTTGATCTGAGGAGGCAGCTCATTGAATCTCATCAGGTTTCCCCAACTGAGGGCTTAAAAATAAACAGCATCTGCCTACACTGATTTAAGTCCTTCAAAATATCTAATAAACAGATGATGGCTGTGAGGACCGGCTTGAAGAACAGTCACAGTTGGAATCATTTGCTGCATTGCATCACACGTGGACCTGCTTTCAGAGGTCATAGTCCCAACTTTTGCAGGATAAGGCAATGGAAGCCTGCATGCAACCTGTGCTACTGACTGCAGTCACCTGTCAAAGCCACCTTGTCCTCTCTCATACCAAAGTGACCCACTGGCAAGTGAACTTATCTTTTCCATGTTTAGACCAAACTTCTCAAATTCCTTATTGGCATGAGTTAGGACTTCCCAGCTCATGTATGCTGGGTAATTTCACATGTGTATGTAAAGAATTGTGTAAGAATCTATGACTATGCTCCTGAAAAGCATCTATTGCTCCCTATATACAGCGCAGTCCAGAAGACTGTCCTACAACCTAAATTTCTAGGCTCTCTCTATCTTTTCATTAATTCAACAAATATTTGATGAAAATATACTATGCCCAAATGCCTAAATTTACATCTTACTTGTTGAGCTTTTAATTGGCAATTCTGGTCTTCTTCCAGAAATAGCACAAAAAGGAGAGGGGTTTATTTTCAAACATTGTTGGCAGAAACTGATGTAGCAATTCGCCTCTCTAGAAGAATCCCCTGATATTTCATCAGTTTACTAACTTCTGTGCACTGGAATGGAGAGAGCTGCCAAGTGCAGCATTCTTTTTGGAAAAAAAAAAGTAAATCCTAGTTTAAAATCCTCGACATAATCATATTCTGCTTCACTTGGCAAAACTCTGAACTCCTTTTATTGAGACATCATCTGTGCTTTTTTTTCAACTCTCAAATAGTAAATCTTGTACATTTCTAAATCCTTCCTGAAATATTATATTAACTATATATGTTCTACCATGGGTAGTATTTTTATAATCCTTTATCAAAATGCTTTGCGAACTGCCTGCATTTAGCTATCTGCAAACTATCTTTTAGTCCACATCTGCTTACTGCTAAATAGCTTGCCTTTGCTGTAACTTTGTGTTAAACATGACAAGTTATTATTGCATTTGCTATTTGCTGCCATTTGCAATTGTCATCTTTTAAGACATGCTGTCTCCCTAGACCACTTTTGATCATTTGCATGACATGAAAAGAAATGACTGCAAATAAAAATTGCTCAAATGCTATGTCTGGTTGTGGTTTTAAGTGAAACATCTGGGCTCATTCAAATCACCCTTCCTTCTGATGTGACCTTCTTTGCCATGACTCACAAAGGCAGGTGGCTTTTCCCAGGAGTTGCTGGGAAAACAGGGAATTCTTCCTTCAAAGAGTATGTTTCTGAGCTCTTCAAAGCTTTCAGGAAGAAACAGGGGCACTTCTTGCTATTCTCTTCAACCTCTTCTGGGCTACTGATAGCTTGACAACCAAAGTCTCCTAAACTCTTTTGACAAGGGAGTCCAGAGGATGGTCACCCAGGGGCTGAGGTAGTGTAGACAGAAATGCAGAAGCCTGGGAAAGACCTGACCACCATCTTTGAAACTGTGCAAGGGAAACAGGCTTGGTCTGGCTGGCTGCAGAGTGTGGAATAGAGGGTATCAGAATGGAGGAGGAGAATTCACTGCAGCAAAGTTTATGAACTGTCCCTAATTCAGGTCTCAGCTCAAAGGCCACTTCCTTGGAGAGACTTTCTCTGCCACCCAAACTAAAGTAGATCTCCTTCCCTTGATTTGCTTAATCATGCTACTCTGCTTATTTCCTCAAAACAGTTCTGAGACAATGAGGGTTCTTCTTTATTTTTGTTCTCCCCAGTGGAAAGTAAGCTCCATGGTGACAGGGACTCTGTCTGCTTTGTTCACCTGCTCATCTCCAGGTCAGGGCTGGCTACACAATTTGTGGGGCCCAGTGCAAAATAAAAATGTAGTGTGCCTTGTTCAAAAAAAAGAAAGGGGAAAAGTGCTGCTAAAGGCACTAAGTGTGATATTTTCCTTTCCTGAATGGTCTCTCTCTCTCAACTTGCCATTGTGTTTCTTTATTTGCTATTTAATGATATTCTTAGTTAAAAATGTAAATTTAAAATTATTAGCATGATTTACTGTTAATCTTTGTAATGTATAATGTCAGTTTTAAATGCAAATATAGCAGCATTTAACTCTTACACAAAAATCATTAAAATTTATCTGCAACTTCACCAACATCTGTTGCTTTTTGACTTTTTAGTAATAGCCATTCTGACTGGTGTGTGATAGTATCTTTTATTGTGGTTTTGATTGACCATCACTTCTCTAATGATTAGTGATGGTGAGCATTTTTGCATGTATTTGGATAGTGAGCATTTTTTCATGTATTTGTTGGCCGCATGTATGTCTTCTTTTGAGAAGTTTCTTTTTATGTCCTTTGCACATTTTAAAAATTGGCTTCTGGAGAAGAGGGAACACTTACACACTGCTGGTGGGAATCTAAATTACTTCAGCCACTGTGGAAGGCAGTGTGGAAATTCCTTAAAGAACTTAAAAAAACTACCATTTGACTCAGCAATCCAACTACTGGGTATATATCCAAAGGAAAATAAATTGTTCTACCAAAATCACACATGAACTCATATGCTCATTGCAACAATACTCACAATAGCAAAGACATGGAATCAACCTAGATGCCCATCAATGGTGGACTGGATAAAGAAAATATGGTTCACATACACCATGGAATGCTACACAGCCATAAAAAGGCATGAAATTATGTCCTTTGTGGCAACATAGATGCATCTGGAGGCCATTATCCTAAGAGAATTAACACAGAAACAGAAAACCAAGCACTCTCTTATGAGTGGGAGCTAAACATATCTATCAGGTACGTGCTGTCTGCCTGGGTGATGGGATCATTCATACACCAAACCTCAGCGACATTCAATTTATTCATGTAACAAACCTGCACATGTACTCCCCGAACCTAAAAAATGTTGAGAGGAAAAAAAAAATAAAATAAAACCAAAAAATTACCAAAATTACACAATCCATTTTTGTAGCTCATAAATGCATATATATTTCACTCTTACCAGAACAGTGGAAATGCTACATGAAACTGAATGGTTTTTAATCACATCTTGATACCTTCCACCAACACTGTGTACCTTCACCTTGCCGATAAGTAAGGAAGGATTGAAAGGAAGAGAAACTATTCTCCTAACATTTTCTCTCCTTCTAGCATTTCGGTGTTAAAGTGGTTGGCTAATACAGAGAAATAATGTGAATGAGAAAAAATGCAATAGGATCCCTTGGTTCTTGTTCTAGTTCAAACAAAAAAGCATGGCCTCTAGGATGTCAGCACCTGCCTCCTCCCCTCCTTTCTCAGGAGTAGCCCTCGCACAATTGCCTTGTACTTGCTTTTAGTCTCACTGAATGCTTGAATATTGTGGGCCACCAAATTCTGTGCTCATGGGTATCATCACAAATGCTACATGTGAATGGGAAGGCACTGCGACATTTCCTCTGCTCATGTGCATGCTCCCTCATCCCATTAGACTTTCTTAAAAACACAAGTTCTGCGAAATTATTCATAATTGCAAAATAGTGATAGCAGGGCAATAAACCAAATGTGGGACCATTTGACTGTGGAAGTCTATTCCCATGAAGCCAGCCCTAATCCATCTTCCACCACAATGTAGTTAATAAAGAGCACACCCAGCACAGAGGATGGGCACATGCATTCTTGTTGGATAGATGAGTGACTGAACAATTCAGAACTGTCAACCAATGAACTGAGATGCACTGATAAGTGACCTCATGGCCCAGAAAGGAAGAAAAAGACAAAGGTAGAGATACTGGCTCCAGCCTCAGTTTCCAATACTATTTCTGTTCCTCAGCCTACTTGTCTCTCTTAGCCTTGAGTTCAATGAAATATTATGATTACCTGTGACAAATCTCCCCTGATTTATCTGTGTAGGTTTTTATAGCTTCTGGACAAAGAAACTCATTTTGTGCTGTGGCCCACCCATGACCCTCTCCAGACATACCCAGCTATATGATCTTACGAATGTGTCATGATTTTCACACTGTCATGCCTTTGACCAACAGAGTCATTGTTCTTTCAATGACTATACCCTCTCCTCTCCTCTCCTCTCCTCTCCTCTCTTCTCTTCTCTTTTCTCCTCTCCTCTCCTCTCTCCCCTCCCCTTCCTCCTCCCATCCTCCCCCTTCCCCTCCCCTGCCCTCCCTTTTTCTTTCTCTTTTTTTCCTTTTCTTTTTTTCTTTTTTGAGAAGTAGTTTCGCTTTTGTCACCCAGGCTGGAGAGCAATGCTGCGATTTTGGCTCACTGCAACCTCCATCCCGCAGTAGCTGGGATTACAGGCACCTGTGACCAGGCTCTCTTTTCTAATAGGCTAACTCCTTTCTTTGAGATCAGCTCTCCTGTGATAACTTCTTCAGTTTTCACTTGAGACAGTCACTCAGATGTCATTGCATTGAGGTAGATGCTGACATTTCTGTTGCTAATCTCCCTGGGGGTGGGGTAAAGCAGTGTTTGTTCTCTTTTGTATTTCTATTGCCCAGAACCTTATCTAGTGCTTGATACTTAGATTATCACTGTTTCGTGAGAGTTCATTGTTGATTTACCAAATTACCATATACAGCTAGGCCTGGGGGACATTATTAGGACTATTTTCAGAATACCTCAGTTTTAAGTTGGTTACCACTTCCCAGTTCTTATTTCTCATGCTCAAAGATGATTTTTCACTGAAAACTCTTCTAGCTGATTGTAAGGGTTATTTAAGTCAGTGGCGGTAGAAAGAAATGTGGATAATAAAAAGAGGCATATTGAAATGGGCTTGGATATAAGCCATCTAAGGGAATATCTGTGCTCAGCTGTGCCTAGAGTACTTTTGGAAATCTATTTATGAAATGATAGACCACAGATCACTGACAATGACACCCACATTCATTCTTGAAAAATATGACTCAGTTGTACGTTGCGCACATACACGGGAGCAGGAATAGATCACAGATCACTGACTGCGACACCCACATTCATTCTTGAAAAGTATGACTCAGCTGTAAGTCGTGCACATACACAGGAGCAGGAATCTGAGGGGAAGAAATATCTATCCAGTGCAGATGCCATTCACAGAGATCCCCAGACAGTCTCCTAAGCAGCCTGAATTGTTCTTCTCGTCTGGTCTGCATCCCACTGGGAAACAGTCCAAGGTGTTAAATATTTTCACTGAACATGGTGGTCTACCTCCTTTGGCATGATGTTTTAGAGGGGTCTCTTCCAGTGGGACATTGTTTATCATTTATTTCTCATCCCAACTGAAAATTACAGAATGAATCCTGCTTTCATTCAGGTTACAGATTTGTTAAAATTATATATGAAATATAACAGATAATGTCATGATTTTGCCAAAACAAAACAAAAAAAGTCTTACAAGATAGAAATGCTTAATGAATACATAACACATTTATCAGAACTTGTTTTCTCATCGTTATCAAGAGTTGGCCATGAGGAATAGGATATTAGGTCATGTGCAGACTAGGAAGCAGAAAAGGCAAAAGATAAAAATTCTACAGAAGATAGAGCAAGACCTGACACGTCTATCTTTTTTGCTTGCTTCACCATTGCACACAGGAAGTGATCCCCTGCTGAATGGAAAGATAGGCAGGTAAGACTGGCTTTCATTCAACTGATGGGTGGAAATGCCCCTGCCATGTTTGAAGGTTTAAAAAGTTCTAATGTTCAGAAAAAGAAGGAAGAGAGAATGATATTCTCCTCCCCTCATATGCAATGCATGGGGAAATCAGTCCTACTCTTTTATTTGTGCGGTCAAAATGCAAGTATAAAAATTATTATCCAGATTGTGAGTCAATCTAATCACTGAATCATCTTTCATTAGCTCTGGACATTTAGCTCTCTGATACAACTGTGTCTCTCTGACCAAATAAGTCTGTGTCAAATAATGGTTAAAATTTCCACTGATCCCCAAAAGTCTGAGCACCAGCTGGATGTAGACATTTGCCAACACCAGCAGTCATGTGGAACTCACTAATTGGGTATATGCGTCCTGGGTGTTCAGACATACAATGCCAAAGGGATGGCTGTACATCACGATGCCTTTGGAACATGCAATAATTTAATTGCTTTACCAAAAAAATGGAAAAGAAAAGACTTGGCTGAAAGCAAGACTGCTTTTCGGAAGGGAAACTCTTTTCCCAGGGTGCACTGTGCAGACAAAACTTACTGCATCCCTTATGAAAATGTGTCTGGAGAAGTCTTCCAAGATGATTAATAGAGCAAGTATTTCTCACAAGGGTCTGACCTTTGAAAGCACAGACAGACAAAAAGCATAAATGATCAGAGAGGAATGGAGAGCATCAGGCTCACGAGACACCCATGCCCACAGACTCACCTCTCATCAGGGCCTGGAACACACTGTGCTGTCCCTTGAGGAAAGCCCTTTAGGACCATGATACCTTTGGAATCTTTTTGTGTCATTGTAAATGTCTTCTTTACCTTGAAGATTTTCTTTCAAATAATGGAACTTCCAGTTGGTATATTGTAGGTGGAGAGACTGCAAAGACAAAAAAAATAGTCAGAAGATTCCTGCACCAAGTGTTCCGCTCAGAGCCATGGGCCACACATTTAGAAACAAATTCTTTATTTTTTAAACTTTAAGTTCCAGAGCACATGTGCAGGATGTGCAGGCTTGTTACATAGGTAAACGTGTGCCATGGTAGTTTCCTGGACCTATCGAACCCATCACCTAGGTATTAAGCCAGGCATAATTGGTTATTTTTCCTGATGCTCTGTCTCCCCACCACCAACCCTGGCCCACAGGACTGTGTGTGTTGTTCCCCTCCATGTGCCCATGTGGTCTCATTGAAGAAAGAAATTCTTAAACGCAATGTGTGTGTTTCATTGAAGAGCAGGGGAAAGGAAGGTAGATATTTTGGGAAAAGAAAACCAATATATTTAAGAACCTAATGTTAAATTTTTATAGCAACTCTATAAAACAAATGTTTATGTTCACGTTTGACAGACAGATGAACTAGAAAACTTGATAAGGTCATACAAGCAGAAAGCAGTGGCAATATGGGGATTCAGGTCCAGTTAGGCCTAATTCTAAACCTCATTCTTGTTTCACTATCCCAAGCTATCTACAGCTTACAGGGAGAGGGTTAAGTGGACAGCTCTGAGCAAAAAGTCATCTACCTAAAAATAAAGCACATTTCTGAGTTCTCCAGCATGGCATGCTGAGGGCCCTTGCTGAGTTGGTAAGTTTAAGCAATGATGAATTTTATTGTACCAAATATGGAAATGATTTTTAAATATCCTACTTCTGTTTTTAGCCTTGGTTTTGCAGTAATTTTCATTCATTTATACTTAACTGACTTGTTGACTTAAGAATGTTATTGAATCACTACTCTATGCCAGGTGCTGTGCTAGGCAGTTGGTGTGCAGTGTTGTCTTAGCCTAAGTTTCCCCTAAAACTGAGCCTGAGGCTAAGGTTTGCATGCAGATGGTTGATTTGGGAAGTAAACTTGGAGGGAAGAAGTGAGGGGCCAGGGAGAGTGAAACAGGAAGAGAGAAACCAATACAAGGATACATTATAGAGGTGGCCACCAGTGCGGTGGCTGGTGCTCAGTCCTGTTGGTACCTTTCAAAAGGTGCATAAAAGGGATCAGAGGAAGAAGCATTTATTCACTGGCTCCTGGCCTGATTTTATTAGAAGTTACCCCACATAGCATTAACATTTGGACACTTCCGGGTTGCACATGTATGAATGTCAAGCAGGCGCCTGCAGGTGCCCCACCCAGGGGAGTCAGAGAAGTCTCTGGGCAGAAAGCAAAAGTATGTGGTGCAAGCTTCAGGTGTTCTCTTTCAATGCAGAGCAGTTTGAAGCTTCTTGGAAGTCCCTGCCAGAGCCACAAGCTGAGCCTGAGAAGATATGAGGTAGTGCACAAGATGTCCGATGTAGTGAGCTAAATGGATACAGTCCTCATTCTCAAGGAAAAGCCTAAGTTTAGTAGGAGAGATGCGTATTAAATACATTAACCAACTACATAATTACAAACCTCAAAAGGCATCATGAAGGAAAATGACAGATACCAGGAGAGACATTCACAGGCAATTCTACCTTAAATTGGGATGATGAGGGTGCCTTCTCCAGGGGAGTGACATTTAGAATGAGACCTGCAGAATGAGCAAGAGATGGTCGGGAGAAAGTGGTAGGGAAGGACATCACAGCGAGAACAGCCTGTGCAAAAACTGGAGGCAGAGTAGGTCTTGGTGAGCTATAGAAACAGAAAGACACCAACATGACTCAGCAGAGAGAGGAAGCTGGGGAGGGAGCAGTGAGATATCCCTAGAGAAGTAGGTGGTTGGGTCCTGGATTTTAAAGCCAGTAGAGGTATTTTAATATTTTGAAAACCTCTATGGTTTTTACAAACAATAACAGAAAAATTGTGTTGTGCAGTAGGGAGAGCAGAGAAGCTTTTCCGAAACAGTTGCAGTTGCCTAGGGAAGGAATGTTGGTGGCTTGGACTAGTGACTGGTGTGAAGATAAAGAAACTTGGGCAGATTAAAGAGCTATTTTCCCCTCAAGAAAATGTGGTGGCAGATCATATATAAGGACAAGCACAATGGGGGGATCACGTCTTGAGTATTTACTCACCCCTTCAACAAATATGTATGAAGTGCTTACTATGAGGAGGACAGTCTGCTACATGGAAGAATCCGAAGATTGATAAGACTCCAGCTTGGCCTTTGAGTGACTCACAGTCTAGTAAGGAAGATGGTGATGTAGATAGATAATTCCAGGAGAGTTGCTATGATGGCTACACATTCCAGATCCATTAAAAGCCAGCACAATCAAGGTTACTTCCACCAACACAGATAATCAAAAATGGATTCTACTTGGTGGCTCTAGAAGACCACTTACTAGTTGCTCATAATAGTTCAGGAAATTGATTCAAAATGGCATCAGTTGCCCGTGGGTTATTTTATCTACACTGGTTAACTATTAGCCTCTCTCCGCCATCTGGACTATGAAGTTTAGTCCAGAGCATTCACTCTGGTAATGGGAGTGCTAAATGGATCACAGTTATCCAGGAATAATAAAGCAGAGTTAGTCCCCATGAAGAGGTGTCCCTGGCATAATATCTTTGTAGTTTCTCTTCTGTCTTCTTTAAAGCCCCAGAAGCCATGATAGGCCACTAACAATGCCATCCTCCCAGCTGGTATTCTTACAGTTATTGGCCAATCTTTCCAGATTGCATTATGAAGAAAAGGGCTTCCTTCAAACCCTGTTGGGTTTGAGTCTTTATGTTATAACCATTTCCTGGAAGATACCTCAACCTGCTGCAGAATTTGCATTTTAACTTGATATCATCTAGCACCGTAGAAACCATTGCATGCATGCCTTTTGTCAGACACTATGGGCTAAAATACAGAAATAATTTTCCCCAGATGAATAATGAACACATTTTTCACTACCATTAAGAATGAGGAAATGCTGGGCATGGTGGCTCACACCTGTAATCCCAGCACATTGAGAGGCTGAGGCAGGCAGGTCACCTGAGGTCAGGAATTTAAGACCAGCCTGTCCAACATGGTGAAATTCCATGTCTACTAAAAATACAAAAATTAGCTGGGTGTGGTGGCACGTGCCTGTAAGCCCAGCTACTCGGGAGGCTAAGGTAGGAGAATCCCTTGAACCTGGGAGGCAGAGGTTTCAATGAGGCAAGATCACTCCACTGCACTCGAACCTAAAAAAAAAAAGAAGAACAAGAGGAAGAATGGGCACTGCATGGTGCTCCAATAGCTGAGAGCCCAAGACTGTGCATTGTGTCTCATTCTGCTGGTAAGCCGGGAAGAAAAACTGTGTATTAATTGCTCTTTCTGAGAAGAATAGCACTTTACTGAATCAGGGATGATGGTGGCAACACTAAGTAAACTGTGTCTGTAATTCTAAGTGTTGACTCTCCTTCAAAGTTATTGTGCTACTAACTTCCATTCAATATCCTAAAATTAAGCTATACTCACTTCATACCTATCAGATTGAATGATAATCTTAATGACAGTCTGACAGTTTGAAAATCCAAGATAAATGATTTTTTCATGATTTCTAGAATTAATTTTTCTTCTGTGTTCCAACAAAAAAATTTGGTGATTTTTAGTCCGTGGTTCACAAATGTATTTAGTATATTTATCTAAAGATATCACATGAGAGGCAAGACTTGACTCACACTGTTCAACTGGTGCTGATGCTTAGTAAGGACAAATTTTAAGAAAAAGAAAAGCAGTAGAGAGAGGATGAAGATGTAGGCTTTCCCCCTATTGACCTTGCCTGGGGCCAACCCCATGCAACTGACTCCTGTATATAACCCTGATGTGGTCCAAACACGACCAATCAGAGCACCCATCATCCAGGGGCAGAATTCGGTTGAGAAATGAGCATGTGACCCTTGTGAGGACAATTAGATATTATTTCCATAGGTCTTGCTGGGACCATTAAGAAAAGTGCTTTCTCTGTTCCTGTGTTAGTTTGTTAAGGATAATGGCCTTCAGCTTCATCCATGTTCCTGTAAAGGACGTAATCTCATTCTTTTTTATGACTGCATAGTATTCCATGGTGTATATTACCACATTTTCTTTATCCAGTCTATCCTTGATGGGCATTTAGGCTGATTCCATGTCTTTATTATTGTGAATAGTGCTGCAGTGAACATACATATGCATGTGTCTGTCTTGTTAATAAAATGATTTATATTTCTTTGGGTATACACGAGGTAATGGGATTGCTGGGTTGAATGGTATTTCTGTATTCAGATCCTTGAGGAACTGCATACTTGCGCTTACAAGTGCAAGCTAAATGACAAATAGAGGGGAACAACACACACTGGGGTCTTTTGGAGGGTGAAGGGTCAGAGGAGGGAGAGGACCATGAAAAATTACTGATGTGTACTATGTACTAGGCTTAATACCTGGGTGATTAAATAATTGTACAACAAATCTCTGTGACACAAGTTTACCTGTGTAACAAACCTGCACTTGTACCCCTGAACTTAAAATAAAAGTTAAATAAAAAATAGAGTGGAAAAAAAAATAAAAGCACTTTCTCTTTCTCTTTGATCTCAATCTGTGAGGAAGGTAGGCTTAGATATGTCAGTACTCTTTTGCTGAGAGAGAGGAGAGAAGAGATTTTGAGACCTGAAGCCAATAGCTGAAACTCTGGAAACAGAGTAGATATGTACTGAGGAGACCTGACAACAATATGGTGTTCTTTGTCTGTTGCATTTCAGCAAGAATGTACTTGTAGTTCAAATAGTTAATGAAGACAGTACCTTCCACATGGAGCAAGAGTCACACTTACTTGTGCTGGTGTCTCTTGCAACTGAGGAGTTCTAGCAACTATATGGTGTTCTTTGTTCACTGCATCTCAGCAAGCAAGCAGGCTACTCTTGATGCCATGGGAAAGAAACCTTTGCAGTCACAAAAAAATCATGTTTTTGGCATATGCTTAACAACATATGAAAATGCTCATGATGAATCAGTTAACTGTTTATAGCGCAAGATCTAGTTTTTATATAATTCAACAAAAAGTAGACTGGAAAGAAATATACCAGAATTTTGGAAGTTGTTATCTATGTAGGTAGGATTAAAAATTTTACTTTTGGGCCAGGCGAGGTGGCTTACGCCTATAATCCCAGCACTTTGGGAGGCCAAGGTGGGTGGATCACGAGGTCAAAAGATCGAGACCATCCTGGTCAACAAGGTGAAATCCCGTCTCTACTAAAAAAAAAAAAAAATTAGCTGGGCATGGTGGTGCACGCCTGTAGTCCCAGCTATTTGGGAGACTGAGGCAGGAGAATTGCTTGAACCCAGGAGGCAGAGGTTGCGGTGAGACGAGATTGTGCCATTGCACTCCAGTCTGGATAACAACAGCGAAACTCCATCTCAAAAAAAAAAATTTTACTTTTAATTTTCTTCTTTATACTTTTCTTTGTTTCCCACATTTTCTATATGACACATAAACTGCATGTATAATCTTGAATAAACAGTATATTATTAAAGTCTGAAAATGCATAATTATGAGTTAATTCAAGATAGCTTCCTTTGGCCCATAATGCACCTCCAAACATATCAAAGGTTATGTTTCAAAACACCTGAACAATTGAGTATTTAACTTCCGAATGCAATCCCTTTGGTGTTTATGTATTTCATTACAATGGATCCTTACCTACTGGATCTAGCCCTGTTGCACATTTAGATCAAACTGGTAATGAAAACGGTATCTTCCACATGGAGCAAGAGCCCAGTTATTACTACAGATATTAAGATAAGAGGCAAGTTCATGAACCCTGTATTGATAGGGCAGTTGTGTCATCTGGAGGACATTTCTTCTCAATTTCATCTGACAAAAAGGCTGGATGTCAAATTCTTAAATAAACAATACCAAGTTCCTGTGGGGGAAGAACAAGTCAAATAGGAGATACTTGCTCTTGGCATAAAAGTCTATATTTAAGAATTAACTTATCACATTTCACAGCTCACTGTAAACTAAGAGGGGTAGGGAAGAAAGGGTCAAAGGCTGCTCTAATTACTCTCATTTTAGCAAGGAGAATGAAATGGGGTTTCCTGGGGTAATTAATCAAGTCGTGATGAAAAGCGAACACACACTGGATACTTCTTGGGTCAGGGATTTGCTGGAAATTGCCACTGCCTCATGAAGGACACTGTCATTGGTCTGGCAGAAGGTTCTCACTTAGGAAAGAATGTATAGTAATGCAAGGTCCAGTATTCAAAATAAAGGCTTAAGGAAAACAGCAGCAATTATCTGGCATTGCTCTTGCTGAGTTTTTGGCTTCAGTTCTTGCTGGTAACAGGAGGCTTGCGAGTTTCTATGGGGTGTTGGGTGGAAACGGTCTATGCCTGGTGATTTTCACAAACAGATGAATATACTCCTATTTCCAAGCATGCAATTCAGCCACTTGGACTCCAGCAATAACTGCCACCCGTTTCAAAGGAACTGGTGTAATGCAGTCCTTACTATCTGAGCTCATATCTATTACGAAAATCAAGCTGCATGTTTTTCCAGGTGCTACCATCTTGGAAATAAGGCACAAGGGGACCAAAAAATGTGTGTCAGAACCTAATGTGAAAGCCTCCAATTAGGCTTTTTTAAAAATCTAGTTATTGCAAGCTGTTTTGGCTAAAACCCTAATGTACTTAAATGTCTTCCAACTGTGGATATTTGCTGCTGTTATGATTGATATGTTATTTAAAAATATTCAAAAAATGCCATCAAATTAAATGTATATTTTACATTGTAATCTACTTTGGTCTTTTTTATTCATTCGAGTGTCAAATTAGGCAATGCCTGTTGATTGTCAGTAAAATGAGTACAGTGGAATGACTAAATAGCAAATAGTCCAACTGTCAGGATTTCTGAAACCATACCAGGAAAAACAGCAAATTGGAAATTAAATGCCATTCAGGGTCTTTGATTCTCTATCTGTCTCATTATGATGTTTCATGTTTCAGGCTAATCGTATTCTGTCCCTTTCCTAAGCCCCCCAAATAACATGGAAAGCAAAAAACAAATGTCCTGGTGAACACTGTTATTCTAAATCTTATTTTTTAAACATTTTGCTCAGTTAGTCATATGTCTGAAAATGCATAGACTATCCTCTTAAGCAAGAGTGTGACTCAACTCTCACTACATACTTGCAAAAGAACTTTGGCATGCCCCATCTCTGAGGAGGCTGGTGGGGTTGAGGCCGAACCAAATAGTGGCAGAATGCCTTCGTGAACATGGAGGTCACTCCTGAGATCAAGGCTGGGTGGATCTGAAGGGTGGGGCAGCCCACTGGGCACCACGTAAAGTCAGAGGGACTGGAATGTTGGGGAAAAATTGAACAGACACTGAAGGAGTCAATCTGTGGTTGCTGCCAAGTGTCTCCTCCTCTTCTACCATAAAGTTGGAATCTGCCTTTATCTTTCACCCCCCCATCCCAGTCTTTACCAGAGTCTCTATTTGTTCTCTGTTTGCACTCACATTTCATTCCATCTCCCAGACTTTAAGCCAGTGTCTTTATCATAAATTTGGCCACTTCGATGACACTACAAACCTTCCAGCTTGTACAGTACCCCTTATAATCCTACAATAATTTCCAATCACCTTCTCAAATGTTTCATGAAGCTTCTCTGTAAGGTTTTCTCTCGTATTTTCAAACTTGGATACCTTACCTAGTCTTTCCGCAGTACTCATCAAAATTATCAGTCCCAAATAAACAGACCATCCGTAGGTTTGCTGTGATTAAATAATAGGATTAGAACCTTTAAAAAAGACTAAAAATTATTATAAGATGCAAAAGCAGTGGAATTGATAGCACTGGAAAAAAAAAAACAATGTAATAGCTGTCCCTATGGAATGATTGAAAGTGAACTAGTAGATTCCTCTCAGTGGCTGTTCAAAATCGTACTTTTAAGAGTACATTTAAAATTTTACTTTTGATGTTTAATGGTTTATAGGAAACACATGATCACCGTAGAGAAGTTAGAAGACATAATAAAAAAGAATAAGAAATTATCTACGAATCCATCATGAGACTATTGATGTTTCTGATGTATATCCTTCAAGACTTAATAGTCTCGCTCTTCCCAAGTACCTGTTCGTTCCACATGATCTACATGGAGCCTGGAGGAGTCTTACGGGAAAGGAATTCAAAATACGTTCAAATATGAGGTTCAGGCATATATAGTTATGCCTGGAAAACTTGGCATGTGTTTGGAGCGATGTTCACTCCATAGAAGCCAATACCAAAGAGGATCTATGAAGTTCCTAAGAAAGAATTCTTCCTAAAAGTCAAGATAATCGGGGCAAACTCAGAAACATGGACTGAAAGATAAAGTCATGATTCTGGATCCAGGGCGTAGCTCGAACATCAGCCCCTATCCATCCCACTCCCAGTGTCCCAGCTTTCTAGGTTAGTGCACTCTGGAGATGAAGACGCAGTGGGCAAAAGGGAGAGCTTAAAATCTAGGATTCCAAACAACCTTGCAGTAGTTCTCCTTTACCTAAGCATAAAAAGAGAGTTAAGAAGCTGCTAAAACTCAGGCCTCAATGATACTCATCCTTAATGGGAACTTCATAGACTGTTCACTTGCTCTACCTAACATACACATACTAACGCTATGTCACACTCTATAACCTGCTTTTAAAATCAAATATATTATTATCTTCTGTTGACACTAGTAAATATATTTCTGTAACAGCATTTAAAGTGTTTTTAGCATATAAATTTTCTCACAATGTATTTATAAACAGTGGGTCAGTGAACAGCCTTAGAGCTAAATCTTTGGATAAATGCTAAATCATTTAATTTGGATGAATTCTTAGAAGTGGGATTGTGGGTCACATGGTATGCATATGTTTAAGACCTCTGACATGTAGCAAACACATATATGTTATGTACCCTTTAGGGAGACTGAACCAACTTACTCCTATTAGCCCTGAATGAAAATGACATATATAATGTTATCCTTTTATTCCTTTAACCTCTAGCTAACAGATAGAACATCCCTTCCCTTTCTAAATCCACCACCCACTGTAGATAATACGGAGGTATTAAACCAAATGGATTTGGCCACAGTTTGCAGAACCCAGTCCCATCTTAGACCAATATGGCAGGCACGGCCCCATGTTCAAATCATTAATCTTGGCTTATCTTAGTTCTCTCCACTCTGCAAATGCATATTTAATCTGGCTACTCCCCAGCATATTTTGTTGAGTACTGCATTTTTCTCCTACTTAGTATCATGTTGTTGGAATAATTTTCTTCCCTGATGTATTATTTTATATTTTCCAAGATCTTCTCTTACTTGGTATTCCTATACTGCTTTACCAATCTCCATGAGCATGGTGACTTACAGTGTGAATTCACTCACATCTTAGCCACCTTAAATTAATGTGCCAGACAAAAACCCATGAGGCATTACTATTATCAACTGTGCCTCGATATACTGCATCTGTTCTCTCCTTGCTCTCTGTTTCTTTTTGTGAGCTCATTTCTAGTGTCATCAACAGTCCTGTGGTCCCTTTTCTATTTAATGTTAGATATGCATTTTTAAGCTACCCAATTGTTTAAAAGGGAACTACAGAAACATAAAATCGACTGAAGACTACACTGTAAATGCAAACTTTTTTATTACTTGGTAAGGGTTGTAAAAAATGGTGGTTATACGAAAATTTAAAAATTAGCACTCATACACTGGTGGGTGTACATTGATTTAGTGTTTCTGGAAGGTAATTTGGAAATATATATCAAAAGCCTTAAAAAGCATTTTATGCATGCAGTTCTATCTCTATGAATTTATATGGAGAGAATAATTGAACAAGTATACAAAGATTATTTTAAAGTGTGTTTCATGCAGCATTCTTTATAAGTAGAAATGCAAACAAACAAAAAGTTACGTAATAGAGAATTGTTGAAATAAAAAAGAGTTCTTTGCACATATGGAAATATACGCAGCTATTAAAAAGGATGAGTTTGTGTTTACAGTAATCGAAGAAGCTCGATGATATAATGTTAAATAAAAACAGCGGGTTGCAGAGTAATTGCTATGGTTTGATCCCATCTCAGTAATAAAGGCATTTGCATTTATGTAACCAGAGTAGACACAATTTGGCTCATCACATTGGCCTGTGTCATTCCCTCCCTCATTGATTCTGAGTCATATCACTTGCTTTTGTCAACAAGACAGCAATAAATTTGACATAGAAAGGCTGGGTTGGGGTGGGCATGGTGGTTCATGCCTGTAAACCCAGCACTTTGAGAGGCCAAGATGGGCAGATGGCTTGAGTTCAGGAGTTTGAGACCAGCAGAGGCAGCATAGCAAAACCCTGTCTCTAGCAAAAATACAAAAAAAAAAAAGAGCTGAGCATGGTGGCTCACACTTGTGGTCCCAGCTACTCAGGAGGCTAAAGCGGGAAGGTAAGTTGAGCCTGAAAGGTGGAGGTTGCAGTGAGCCACAATTGCACCACTGCACTCCAGCCTGGGTAACAGAGTGGGACCCCCTTAAAAAAAGAAAGAAAAGAAAGGAAGAAAGAGAGGAAAGAAGGAAGGAATGAAGGAAGGGAGGGAGGGGAAGAAAGGAAGGAACAAAGGAGGGGAGGGAGGAAAGGAGGAAGGAAGGGAGGGAGGGAGGGAGGAAGGGAAAAAAGAAAGGAGGGAGGGAGGGGAAGGAAGGAAGGAACAAAGGAGGGAGGGAGGGAGGGAGGGAGGGAGGGAGGGAGGGAAAAGAAAAAAGGAAGGAAGGGTTGATGGCACTTGAGCACTGAGGCTTGCCCTCTTGGAGTGCTGCCCCGACTACATAAGGAAGCCTGGTGTTGCCTCTTTGAGGATAAAAGGACTACAGGCCAGCAAGGCCCTGATATCTCACATGTCCTAGATAAGCTCATTGACCAGTCCAACTTCACCTTGAGGGTGAGCTGGGCATTGAGGTGAAGCCCTAGAACTGGCCAAGCAAGCCACAAAATTGTAAGAATTCATACATTATCATTTCATAGAAGTCACTGAGTCTTGGGGTGGCAGCAATAGAAAACTGAAACAAATACTTGTTGGTTTTCCTAAACTCTAAGCCCCTGAGAAGATTCGATGTTCCCAAGCCCACCAATTCTAAAATCATTGCTTTTATTGGAATTGAAAAGAACTTTAGAGACAATCCAGTCTGACTTCCTCATCTCACAGGTAAGAAGACTGAGACTCAGTAGCTGCAAGCACTCCCCTCTCAAGACAGGGATCAGTCTGCTGACTTTTTGTCCTGTGTTTCTTTGACATTACCAAGAGGTCACATGCTCTAACATGAAACTACTACTCTGAGGGTGGGATTGGCTCATGGTCACATGGCTATTTATCGTCAGTATCAGGTCTAGAAATCAGATTTTCTAAGTCCTCATCTAGAATTATCTTCCTTTTAGGGGAGGGTGAGGAGTATACAGAGTGTCTTTTGCTCATACGTTTAGCTGAGTATTATCCTATGAAGTGTTATCTTTGTCCCAGAGTGGGGTTCAAGGGGAAAGGGATACCATTGCTTATCTTTCTTACCTCAGAAACGTCTTTCTCTTCCTTTTTAATTCTTCCTTCCTAAATCCCCCAGCCCTGGAAATATGAGTAAGAATTCCTACCCCTCCCCATCAGCCACCACTTCATGCAGGATGGATTAATGAGGTTATGTCTCCAAAGAACTTTGAGTTCCTTGGAAGAAAGGCATCAACATGCAAAGTGGCGGTTGTTATTGCGATTACTTCACTGAGTAGGGTTTCACAGCTGTCCTGATGGAAAAGGGGCCAACAAAACAGAATGCCAGTTTCCCCCAGCAGAGGAGCAGCTGGAATGGATTATAAATGAGACCTGTGTGCCCGGTTCTCTTTTTCGTCAAAGTCCATCAGCCTCTCTCAATGCCCAGCTCTCCCTTTGACAGCCCAGCAGGGTCTCTGAGCCAGACAGGTGTGGGCAAAGGCACCATCTAAGCCCCACGTGCATAAGCCTGCTTGGCAGGGGCAGCAAAACCCTATATTCTGAACCGGGGCCAACCCATTACCAGTGTTCAGTAATGCAATGGATTTCTCCAGTGGTGATTCGGGGTAAGCAAAATATTCTCATTGCTCAAACTTCCCTTCACTTTATAGGGCAGGAGGGATAGGGGAGGGAGAGAAGAGGCTGTGCAGACTCAGACAAATGTCCCATTGCCAGGACCAGAGCACCTCTATCCACCCTTCCTACCTTCTTTCTCTTTTCCTCTCTTCCTCCCTTTTTCTCTTTCTCCCTCCCTCCCTCCCTTCCTTCTTTCTTCCTTCCTTCCATGAAACATATATGTATTTAATATTATGTCAGGCATCATGTTAGGTCCTGAAGAAATAACAAAAACAAGATGCAGCCCTCCCTTGTCCTTTGGAGGCAGGAATGGTGGTAGTGAGTGAGGCAGAAACAGACAAATGAATAGAAAATCACATCCATAACACACTCCAAAAGCCGCATTGCTATGGCAAAACTACATATACGGTCCTCCAGGGACACACAGAAGAGCCACTCACCCTGGCTTTGAAGGGGTCTTGGAAGAACCATCGGTAATAGTCAGGTCAAGTGGATGGCAAAGGGAAGCAGTATTCCAAGCAGCCACAGATCCACTGGTTCTGGAATAATATAAAAGTTGCCAGTGTTTTGCATATACAGAAAAAAGATTATGAACATTATAATAGTATAATTTAGGCTGTAACCATAATATTATTCCTTCATTTATTGAATACTTTCTATCTGCCAAGCACTATTAAAAACTTTAAATACAATGCCTTATTTAATCCTCATGGCAATTTTATAAAGCAGATTCCATTACTATGCTTACTTTGCTGATGATGAAACTGAGGCCCAGAGAGATTCAGTGAATTGCTCAGTCACAGAATAAGTGAGGAAAAGCATCACACTCGCTCTCATACAGTCTCACTGCAGAGGTCATGTCTGGAACCAGACACAACAGCCCCTTCATATAGAGACCTACCACTTTCACATGTCAGTTAGTTCTGTCCTGATTGGTCTTAAAAAAAAAACAGGTCTTTTATATTAAGATGCAATACACATAGTGGATTCTCAATACCTATTTGCTAAATAAAATAAAATAGTCCCTTAAGTACAGGACATCAAGGTTTTCTGGTGCTTTGAGAAGAATGGGTATGAAAAATTCTGATCCAATAACTCATGCATGAAATAACTTTTTAGGTTTTTTTCGGAATAAAATCTTCCTATATCTAGTTATTCCCAGCTTTATTGAGGTATCATTGACAAATAAAATTGTATGTATTTAGAGGGTTCAAAGTGATGTTTTGATATAGATAGACATTACAACATGATTACTACAATCAAGCTAATTGACATATCCATCACCTCACATAGTTACCTTACATGTGTGGTGAATGAAATTGCTTTTTTTGTTTTTGTTTCTGTTTTTGTTTTTTGAGAGGAAGTTTCACTCTTATTGCCCAGGCTGGAGTGCAATGGTGTGATCTCGGCTCACTGCAACCTCCGCCTCCCAGGTTTAAGTGATTCTCCTGCCACACCTGGCTACTTTTTTTGTATTATTAGTAGAGAAAAGGTTTCTCCATGATGGTTAGGCTGGTCTGGAATTCCTGACCTCAGGTGATCTGCCCACCTTTGCCTCCCAAAGTGCTGTGATTACGGGTGTGAGCCACCATGCCCGGCCTGAAATAGCATTTTTTTTTTTTTTGAGACAGAGTTTCACTGTTACCCAGACTGGAGTGCAATGGCATGATCTCGGCTCACCGCAACCTCCACCTTCTGGGTTCAAGCAATTCTCCTGCCTCAGCCTCCCAAGTAGCTGGGACTACAGCTGTGCGCCACCATGCCCAGCTAATTTTTGTATTTTTAGTAGAGACAGGGTTTCACCATGTTGACCAGGATGGTCTCGATCTCTTGACCTCGTGATCCATCCGCCTCAGCCTCCCAATGAAATAGCACTTTTAATCAACACAAAATTATATGCAAAAACATGTTCTTAGGGACAACTTGGTCCCTTTTAGTTACAACTTGTCTTTAAGTTGTCAGTCCTTTCCTACCCCTTTTACGGTCTCTCTAGCCAGACCGTAAGTCCCTAGAGATCAGAGATTTGTCTGTCATCTTTTCCCATCCTTGTCAGTACCCAATTCCACCCCTCCGTTATGCTCTGAGGGTGATCTTGCTGGGTCTTCATTAAACAATTTATCCCAGCATTCCTCATAGTTGAGTTAGTTGTGTGCAAGTTCAATGAATTCTTTAAGGCATTTATTGGGGCACATAATACATTTCCAGTAAGTGCTTTTGATCTGAAAACAGAAGACACTTGCTCAGGGCTGGTAGATAAACCAAACCCAGCCAAAAGCTTTCAACCAACTCATAGACTTCCTTCAACATCCTGTGCTTTTCAATCCCTTCAGCTCTCAATATCTTTTTCTTCACTCCCCCTCTCTGTGCAGCATTCCTCAGCTACACATCAGAACCAAGTTTTTCCTTTCTTGATATCATGCTCAGTTATATATTTGACTGGGAAATCACCCAATTTGAGGATTTTTTTTTCTTAATATGACCATTTCAAATACCAATGAAAATGTTTTGTTTTGTTTTTTTAGATTGTGTGTGTGTGTGTGTGTGTGTGTGTGTGTGTGTGTGTTTATTAATGCCAAATGTTCTGTTTAATGCATTCTATTAATCTGGCTTGTGGTGCTTCCTACTTAAACAACAGTTCTTTGCTGATACAGAGAAAAAATGATGACATTTAATCAAAAAAGTAAATGATAACTGATTCCTTATTTCTAGAATCCCATTGGGCTTAGTATTTTTAATGCGTTGTCTTATTTGAATTTGACAACACTCTTCACAGGTGGACATTATTATCATGTCCATACTATAGATGAAGAACCAGTGGGTTCAGGGTTATAAGCAATTTGCCAGTGAAACACTGGAATTCAAATACATCTGATTCCCTGGTGTTCCTAAAGACTCAACTCTAATGCCTCCCCTTATTTACCTAGAATCAAGAATTTCTCAAAGCACCCCAGGGTTGATCTCATTTGCCTCCCACATAAAGAGGGAAACTGAGGGACACATGTAGGTGATATAGCTGAGATCCAAGAGGCTGCTATGCATTGACTGTAGTTTGTGGGTGACACTCCACTATGTCTGCCTGTTTTATATAATGAGACCTAAGAGGGTAGGTATCAAATTGTTCCTGCTCACTTTGTGCAGACAAAACGGTTACATTTGAGTGACAGAAGTAAACAGATATTTAAGTGTGTATGGGCTCTGTAAAAATTAGCTGCAAAAACAGCTTCTGCCTTTCTCAGCTCACCAGGACAGCCATAGTGAGAGTGAGGCAGTGAGAGAGTCACAGAGTTCCACATTGTTCTGTGGTTACTTTATATTGTTCCCCAGGCATATGTAACCAAATTGTCAATTCCCAAACCTTTCTTCCATGTGTGGCATTTCCTCTGAAGCAAGTTGAGCTGGAAGAGGACAGGGACCTGGCAGGCTGCCTATAGGCTAATCAACCCCACAAAAATAAAGAAATACAGAGCTAGGACCTGGCATCTGGTTGGATCCCATCCATCATAAACGAAAATTATTGCAGAAGGAATCTTCCTTTTTCATTTGTTGTCCCCATTGTTTACCTAAAATCTAATACGGGCTCTATGGGATAATTTGGCATCTCTCTGCACTCCACACTGTGTGCAGGTAGCATGCAGTGGTGAAAATGGGGCAAGCTATAGAGTGACACTTGAGAAGGATGTTCAAACCACCACTCCCAGGCACCCTCTTAACAGCAACCTCACCATTTCATGCAGACCCAGGCTGTAGGGAGCATTCAGTGTGGCAAGCACTCTAAAGCAATGGTTCCCAACCATTCTGACACCAGGGACTGATTTCATGGAAGACAGTTTTTCCGTGGATGGGGTGTGGCAGGGGGTGGAAGGGAATGGTTTTGGGCTGAAACTCTTTCTCTTCAGATCATCAGGCATTAGTCAGATTCTTACAAGGAGCACTTAACCTAGGTCCCTGGCATGCACAGTTCACAGTAGGGTTCTCACTCCTATGGGAATCTACTGCTCCCACTCATCTTACTGGAGGTGGAGCTCAGGCTGTAATGCTCACTGGCTAACCACTCACCTTCTGCTGTGTGACTTGGTTCCTAACAGGCCACTGACCAGTACCAGTCCATGGCCTGGGGGTTGGAGACCCCTGCTCTAAAGCATCTAGCATAGGCCTCAGTTCATGGAAGTCACTTAACAAATGTTAACTTTAATTCCCTCTTTGTCCATAATATTTTTGATGACTTGGATAAATTATTTTGTCCCAGATTCAATATAGATGATAGACAGAGAGAGACAGAGAGAGAGAGAGAGAGAGAGAGAGAGATTGAGAGATACGATTTTTCTTCCCTATGACAACCCAGCTCTGTGCTCATGGACATATCCCTGGCCTAAGTGGCTCACAAGAATGTGGATGCTGGAGCAGGCTGCCTACATTTGAATGCCTGCCTTGTCACTACCTAGCTGTGTGACCTTGCAAGAGTCACTTAAGTTTCTGTGACTCAGTTTCTTCATCTGTAAAATGAGTATAATAACAATAGTATCCATCTCACAAAATTATCTTGAGGATTTGAAGAGTTAATCCACATAACTGCTAAGTACATTGCCTGGTACATAGAAGTGTTTAATAATCATTAGTCTTTTCTCTTCTGTAACTAGTCCTTGCCCTCTGCCTTTGCACGTTATATCTGTAAAAATAGGAAAATTGATAGTTGCTGCATTTATTGTGTTTAGTGGTTGTGAAGGAAATAAGCAGTGCAGAGGACCTACTATGTGCAGGCACTGGCAGCTTAGGAGGATCAAAAGTGAAAGAAATTTAAAATGAAGAGCAAGATTGGGTAAATTTTTTAAAGTCATATGATTCAAGTTGATATTATAAATGATTGGGGAAATTTCCATAGTACTGGAAACTGTTACCTGTCAGTCCAGGAAGATGGTTTTGTTGAAATTTCTGATACTGGAGATATGGAATTGCTGATATAACAAAAGGAGCAGGTGCCACTGGCAGATTTTTCCAAATTATGAATACCAGTTTGTCCATAACAAGAGTGCCAGTTCCCCTTGCTCTCCAGCCCTTTGCATGTGGCCTTCCTTTGAAGTACTGGTTAGTTATTGACTTTATGAGCTGATGGGTTTTATGGGGTTGTATTAGTTTGTTTTTACATTGCTGAAAAGACATACTCAAAACTGGTAACAAAAAGAGGTTTAATTGGACTTCAGTTCCACATGCCTGGTGAGGCCTCAGAATCATGGCAGGAGGTGAAAGGCACTTCTTATATGGTGGCAGCAAGAGAAAAATGAACAAGAAACAAAAGTAGAAACTGCTGATTAACCCATCAGATCTCATGGGACTTATTCACTATCACGAGACTAGCACGGGAAAGACCAGCTCCCGTGATTCAGTTACCTACCCCTGGGTCCCTCCCACAACATGTGGGAATTCTGGGAGCTACAATTCAAGTTGAGATTTGGGTGGAGACATAGCCACACCATATCATTCCACCCCTGACCCCTCCAAATCTCACGTCTTTACATTTCAGAACCAACCATGGCTTCCCAACAGTACCCCAAAGTCTTAACTCATTTCAACATTAACCCAAAAATCCACAGTCCAAAGTCTCATCTGAGACAAGGAAGGTCCCTTCCACCTATGAGCCTGTAAAATCAAAAGCAAGCTAGTTACTTCCTAGATACAATGGGGTTGCAGATATTGGGCAAATACAGCCATTCCAAATAGGAGAAATTGGCCAAAACAAAGGGGTTACAGGGCCCATGCAAACTCAAAATCCAGCAGGGTAGTCAAATCTTAAAGCTCCAAAATGACCTTCTTTGACTCTGGGTCTCACATCCAGGTCATGCTGATGCAAAAGGTGGGTTCCCATGGTCTTGGGAAGCTCCACCCCTATGGCCTTGCAGGTTACAGCCTGCTTCCTCGCTGCTTTCATGGGCTGGCATTGAATGCCTGCAGCTTTTCCAGACACATAGAGGAAGCTATTGGTAGATCTACATTCTGGAGTCTGGAGGATGGTAGCCCTCTTCTCACAGCTCCTCTAGGCAGTGTCCCAGCAGGGATTCTGTGTGGGGGCTCCGACCCCATACTTCCCTTCTCTGCTGCCCTAGCAGAGGTTCTCCATGAGGGCCCCACCCCTGCAGCAAACTTTTGCCCAGGTATCCAGGCATTTCTATACATCTTCTGAAATCTAGGCAGACGGTTCCAAACCTCAATTCTTGACTTCTGTGCACCGGCAGGCTCAATACCATGTAAAAGTTCCCTAGGCTTGGGGCTTCTACCTTCTGAAGCCACAGCCTGAGCTGTACATTGGCCCCCCTCAGTCAGGCTGGAGCAGCTGGGACACAGGGCACCAAGTCCCTAGACTACACTCTGGGTCTCTGACATGGCCTGGGGACATTTCACCACGATCTTAGGAATTAACATTAGGCTTCTTGCTACTTATGCAAATTTCTGCAGCCAGCTTGAATTTCTCCTCAAAAAATGGACTTTTCTTTTCTACTGTGTTGTCAGGCTACAAAGTTTCTAAACTTGTATGCTCTGTTTCCCTTTTAAAATGGAATGCTTTTAACAGCACCCAAGTCACCTTTTGAATGCTTTGCTGCTTAGAAATTTCTTCCACTAGATACCCTAGATCATCTCTCTCAAGTTCAAAGTTCTGTAAATCTCTGGGGCAGAAGAAAATGCCACCAGTCTCTTTGCTAAAAACATAACAAGAGTCCCCTTTGCTCCAGTTCCTAACAAGTTCCTTATCTCCATCTGAGACCATGTCATCCTGGATTTCATAGTCCACATCATTATCAGCATTTTAGTCAAAGCCATTCAAGAAGTCTTTAGGAGGTTCAAAACTTTCCCACATTTTCCTCTTTTTCTGAGCCCTCCAAACTGTTTCAACCTCTCCCTGTCACCCACTTCCAAAGTTGCTTCCACATTTTCATGCAGCTTTTCAGCAATGACCCACTTTACTGTTACCAATTTACTGTATTAGGTCATTTTTACACTGCTGATAAAGACATACTCGAGACTGGGAACAAAAAGGGGTTTAATTGGACTTAAACATTCTACATCACTAAGGAGGCCTCAGAGTCATGGAAAGAGGCAAAAGGCACTTTTTTTTTTAACATGAAGTTTCCCTCTTGTTGCCCAGGCTGGAGTGCAGTGGTGCAATCTGGGCTCACCGCAACCCTCCCAGGTGATTCTCCTGCCTCAGGCTCCTGAGTAGCTGGGATTACAGGCATGAGCCACTACATCTGGCTAATTTTGGCAGAGACAGGGTTTCTCCATGTTGGTCAGGCTGGTGTGGAACTCCCAACTTCAGGTGCTCCACCCACCTCAGCATCCCAAAGTGCTGGGATTACAGGCATGAGCCACCACACCCAGCTGAAAGACAATTCTTAAATGATGATGGCAAGAGAAAAATGAGGAAGAAGCAAAAGCGGAAATCCCTGATAAACCCATCAGATCTTGTAAGACTTATTCACTACCACGAGACAAGCATGGAAAGACCAGCCTCCTCCCACAACACGTGGGAATTCTGGGAGCTGCAATTCAAGTTGAGATTTGGGTGGGGACACTGCCAAACCATATCAGGGGTATGATGTGAAAAGAACTGGAAAATTTTCCACCCAGAAATGGCCCCTGTCCCCACTGTCTTGCATGTGCATCAGGAGCTGTTCTCCACCTCTTTCTGTCCCCTGGTTTCTTCTATACTCATTCCATATGCTTATAGATTCCTGTACACCTTAAGCACTGATCATCTTAAGGACTTTGCTCCTGCCCTTCCCTCTGCATAGAAATATTTCCTTGCTTATACAAGAACAAACAGAAAAAAATATATACAGTAAATATTGGACGTCTCAGTTAAGTGATCCTCTTTTTCACTTAGCCTTCCTTAGTAACTTCTCCTTCAACCCAAAGTTGATTGGCCATGCCTTTCCTGGTGCTCATTGCAGGTGGTTTAATGAACCTGTGCACAGTCCCCAAACAAAGAGTAAAGGGAAGAGCTGTAAAACTGCATTACTCTTGCCAGTGAAATGTCCATATTTTGAGTCTAGTTCACTCAAAAATGAACTAGAACTTTTGAGTAAGAAGATATATCTTAATCATCTCAGCTTCCCCAGAACCTAGCAAAGTGCCTAACATATAATGAATAATCAATAAGCATTTCTTGAAAGGATCAATGAATCAATGAATAAATGAAGCAGCTTAAATAACTCTTGGTATTCAGAAAGCCAGGGAGAGGCAACTAAAATCAACTACTTTCACCACTTTGAGCTGCTCTGGATAAATGGTACCAGAAGAGAGACTCAAATTCTTAGCTACAATAATTTCTGGAAGATTTATTTTATCTCATCTTCTTCATTTCAGTGCACTTTGATCAGTGTATATGATCTAGTAGGTGTTCAAGTAATTTTGATGAATGGATAGAATATCAAAATTATTGCATTTTAGTCATAGGACCTTGGCAGCATCCCATAAGAAGGTGGCCCCCATAGTCTAGAGCCTGGAGAAACAGTGACAGACACTTCCTAGGAGATGAAATAGGAGCTGCTACCCTGAAAACTCCAGCACCAGTCAGATATATTAGCCATTGAGAGGCACAACCCACTGAGGGAGGAGCCCAGGGAGGACATCTCTTCCCTTCTGCTATCCCCCTACTGGTGGTTCAATTCCTTGCTTAGAACACATATGATAACATAATATTTTGAATGATGTTAATGTTATTTCTCTTTTCTTTTTAATATTATTTCTCTTTTCTTCTCCCATAATCAGCTTCCTAATCAGTACAAAATAATGTTGTTGCAAAGTAATGAAGAAATAAAGAAAAATTATTATTGGAGTTTTGACATTCAAAATACAATTTTATAGCAAGACAATCTTTAAGGCAAATATTATTGAGTGATAATATTCTAAATTACTCTAGTGCCTTTTAATGTATCAATACTAGTCCTGGTGGAATACTTTATACAGTTTTATGTAAGCGTGAAAAGAAGGGAACATAAAAGTTTGCCTCTTCTAGACCTAAGGGATTGTGGAGAGGGAATGATGGAATGAAGAGCCCTGAGAGGTGGGAAAGAATGCAGTCAGCCAAATATCTCCTCTCTGGGTCTTCAAACCCCACAGGGTGAGGAGGGCAGTGGATAGGTTACTACCAGAGCAAGAACACAGGGATTCTTGACCCACCCCTTGTTTGGATGGAAACAACTATGACAGGAGCCTCCTGTAATTCAGAGTGTGGAGTGGGATATGCAGATTGAGAAAGGAACAAATTTGTGCACCTGAGTTTCCCCTTGTTCTCCCACAGTATGAATGCCAATCTAAGAAGCCACAGACCTGCCACAGACTGCTGGGATGAAGGCTGAGGTGACCTGTAGCCTCAGTTCCAGGGTTGTCAGCTGGGTTCACAAGTTGCAGATATGGCAGAGACTCAAAATGGTCTTCACCAGCAAGAGTGGGGTGGGGAATGAGGCAAGTCTTTATGGAGGGGCCCCCATACTCTAAGCAAACAAAGCAGAAATAGACCACAAGTCCATCAGCCACAGATGTCAGCTGAGGGCGCCAGCTGGAGACGCCAGCCATAGGGTGGTGCCAGTCATTCCTCAGCAGACACCAAGCACCTCACACCCAAGCACAAGTGCAAATCCACAGCCTCCCTTCCCCCAGAGCCATGACCCATGAGACCCAGAGAGAAGCAGGAAAGAAAGAAGACAGCTGTGAAGAACTGAGCAGAAAAACTAGTTAATATAGAGTTTCTGCATAAATAATTGGGCCAAACTAACTTTAAATTGGACTAAATATAGTTGTTTTTTTCTTGCTACCCAAATAGGTGGAAGGCTCATTAAAAAATTATATAAAGTATAAAGAAATAAAGTAGCTAATTTCCTTTGCATACCTGAATGTTGTGTGAGTAATCTGGGGACTCTGCTACTCAGAGGCAATCTTGATCCCTGTCATGGGCTTGGGAAGGATATGATTTGCAAGGTAAATCCAGGGGCAATTCCATTCAATATCATACCAGGAGGAGTTCCAGAGTGTGGGATGCTCTGATTGTCTGTCCTATCTCCATGTCTTCACTTCTCACCTCTGAGCCTTCTCTTTTCCTCCATCCTCTCTTCTTTCATCTCTTGATCCTTTTCCCTTCAGAGAAAATGCACACAGATGGGCAAGCTGTCTCAGAGTGGTTCCTTTGTGAGCTGTTCAGACATTCAGAAGTCAAGCTGAACAACATAAGCCCTGAGATAGCACCTCTCTGCCAAAGTTACAGGTATCCCCAGAGAACGTGACAGTGCTATTATTAATCAAGTATGTATTTTCACTTCAGAGACAAGGGAGGAATAAGAAAAGGAAGGACAAAAGCTCTTTAGAGGATTTCACATTTAGCTGATGAATATGTTAGTGAATTGAAGAAATCCTCAAAAACCTTAGCAAGTGGAACATTCCTGATGTAGTGCGTTAACTTGAGTAACCTAACATAATAACCATAAGGAAAAAACAAGTCATGCTCCCCAGAGACTATCTATAGTCATAGAAAGAAGATGTGTTATTTAAGTAAATAACTAATTGGTGTGATCTGAAGTGTTGTTTGGACTACTAATGGGGTCTTTATTTGGAAATACGAACTGTTCTTGCTTTGAGGTTTTTCACACACAAAATAATCCTACTCCAGTGAAATTTCTGAGTGTTTAGTAAATGACAAAGTCTTGGAAATTGGGATTAGAACCAAGCAATTTCAAGGCCCATCTGCAGGACAAAGACAAGCAGGTAATAAAATGCCCTGCTCTGTTTCCTCTTTGGCCTCTTTTAGTTTGTGTGAACTTTTCACCTAAGAACATTAAGTTCAAAATCAAATTCAATTTGAAGCAATTTTGAGCCACACAACTGGGTGAGCATGAAGCGCTCTATATTAAAATGAGCTCTTCCATTAGGAATGATTTCTTGGATGTCTTTTGGTCTCCGTTGGTGATGACAGGAAAGTAGCATCAGTTGAGCTCCAACTATTGTCAGGCATACCACTGGTTATTCTGTATGGCTTATTTTGTTTAATCATCACCCCAGACCTAGGACTTGAAATGTTATCTCCATTTCGAAGATAAAGGACCATTTGGTCCAGTCCCATGGGCGAATTCCTGAACTGCCAGGGTATGTGTTTGTCCTTTCTTCTCCCCAGGCCTCTCAGAAAGAGAAGCCTCTCAACCTCTCAATGTGGCCCCTTTCTGAAGATTTCAAACATAAACTGTCATTTGCAATCCAAGTCTTCCTTAGCTGTTGATTTCTTTAGAGATTAGACCACTTCACAACAATGGATAGGTAGATAAGACAGCACCACAAAGAGGAAGGTCAATAGACAGGAAAGACAATGAGTAAATTTCAAGGCTCTGAACTTTGCTCTATAACTATGAAAGACAAATTATGCTCTTATATTACAAAAGAACTATACACCCTTTATTTTAAAAAGTAAAATGTTGTGCAGTATTTGATAAAGAGAGTGAAATTCCTCTGAAATTCCACCCTTGGTGTGTTACCATTAGCTGTTGGTCTTTAATAAAGAACTGTCTGAGGAGGGAGTGTGGCTAAGTTCTTGGTCTTTGCTGCTGCAAGTCAAAAACAGGTCTTTCGTCAGTTAGAAACAGTGCAAAGTGCACAATGGTTTTGAAGCCAGACAGACCTGGACTTGAATCTCAGCTCTGACCTTGGGCAAGTTACTTAAATTCTCTGAATCTGTTTCCTAGATGTCAAATGTCATGACAGCACTAATTCATAAGGCTATGGAGAGGCGGAAAGGTTAGGCATGCAAAGGTCTTGGCACGGTGTGTGGCACAAAGTAGGCACTTGATAATTGTGTCCAATTGAATGTCACAGATGTTCCAGATCCTTTTGCCTGCAATGTAAAATTACCAGCTGCTAAGACAATTCCCCAACCTCCCCGTTATTATGTTTTCACTGAGTTAATGGCTGGACTTCAGGCACATAATATATAGAACAAGCTCTTGTTTAAAGTTTGTTGATTTTTAACACAAAGTGTCCATAGGAGTTTTCTTCCATTTATGTTTTCTTTATTGAACGCTTGAAGCTACTCATAAAGTAAATACCCAAATTAGCAATGATTTTATGATATCATTTTCAGACTCTCAAAATAAATTTTACTTCTGTAATAAAAGTCAATCAAGCCAACTTTTGATCAACCGAAAGCTTGGGGCTGCCCTCTTCAGTCTTCGGGTGGGGGCTGGGGGTGTTGATGTCATGAGGGAGTCTTAAAATGGGGAAGGCTGTTTCTTCCTAATAAATGCCCAGCCATCCCACTTGGTTTGGTTGAAAAGCAAGACGCAGTCTCAGGCTCTGTCAGTGCCAAGATCCTGTCACTCCTAATGTGCTCCTTTCCAGCTGTGGCCCATGATGCCTCTTCAAACAAATTATTCTGCAACGATTGATCGTGTCACACTCCCTTTAGATGGCCCATAACCAGATTTGAGAGTTTAGACAGAAATACTGCCTGACAGAGGATCCACGTTGAAGCCAGAAGGCTTAAAGTACAACATCTCCTAACCAACTTGCCAGTGTGGGACGTGCCCAGGGCCCACACCTAACAACTGTGTCGGTGGTAACAAGGCCTGTATGCTGAAACACTGAGCTGCTTCCTGTCTGCATGGCCTCAGGGCTTGAGAGCAAGGGCCCATCTGGACTTTTCCTCCTAAGATCCCAAGAACCTCCATCAAACAAGCAAATAATTTTGTTAATAATCTGTCTTCATCCAGCTGGATGATTATCTCCATAAGAGCAAGAAATTTTTGTCTGTTTTGTTTATTGTAGTATGCCTTGTTCCTAGATACATGACTGGCATATAATAGGTGCTCAAATTGTATTTGTTACATGAGTGAATAAGAGGAGATTCTAAGAGTAACGTCTTTCCTCAGTTTTTCTCAAGAGAAGAGAAGTTTCAACAGAAATAAGCAGGTAGGGAATATACTGATTATGGGAGTTTTCTTTATTAAAACTGAGACATTTCAAGATACCTGTTCATCATTATAATAGGTGTTTAATTCTGAGGTTCAGTTGCAATGCAGTCAGTGATGTTCCTTCTAGATCACCAGATAACACTACAAATGTGCTCATTTTAATTTACTTTTACTATTACTAATAACTAAAGAATTTGAAATGGCCATACATTATCATTTTAATAAGAATTGGATTTTAGTAATTAACCTGTCAAAAAATCATGATTTAGCCCATCAAATTCAGTGTGAGTTTATTCTTTATATTTGAAGCATGGGAGTAATTTAGAGGAAGTTCTAGAAATATTTCATCCTCTGATGAAGTCTGAGAACCAAAAGAGTTTACTAATTCTTTCTTCATTTATTTAAAAGGATTTACTTCTTGTAATATCTAGCTATGGCTGACTCTGACCATGCCAAAAATCTGTCATTTTCCCTTATGGCACTGTCCTCACCTGACATATGTTCCGACTGTGGCCATTTAACATGAGTTGACTTGTTTACTTGTTTAACATTCAACTCCCTTGGCTAGATTATAAGCAGGGATTTTTGTCAGTTTTGTGTTGCTTCCCTGGAGTCTACAATAGTGCACCAGGAATGAGCTAAGTGCTTAAAAAACATTTGCCAAACAAGTAAATTAGTTAGAATTTATGTTGCAGATCCCCATATCTGTGTAAATGTACCTCAGAGAAGTGATGGCAATCACAGGAATTGGCTCCTAGGACATTCATTGTAGAAGAAGGAGGTCTGAACTCGGACAAGTAAGTGATCAAGGCAGCTCCCCTCTTTTCTAGATGTGTTGCCATCAAAGCATTTCATCTCCCCAAGGCTTGGTTTAGACATTTTCAAAATGGGAAAAACAATCGCTATTGAATAAGTTATGAAGATGACATAAGATTAAGGAAAGAAACATACATTGCACAAACTGCTAAGACTTACAGAAGCATCAGACTTCTTCATGCATTGGATAGACATGGGTTTATGGAATGAGAGTCTGAATTGCACTAACCAATTACTTAGTTCAATCTGTCTGCTGAAGAGTCTACACTAATGGATGCTTGGTTGTCACAGCAGGTGCATAAAGGAAGAAGCCTTCATTGTGAAATAGTAGGGATGAAGGAATCATCAGAATCTTCTAGGAAGCTCTTAAAATTATATATTCTTAAGTGTAATAGCTGTATTACTTGTTCACAGTCATTTGTGTTCCTGGATATACCCAGGGTTCTTGCCATATGTGCCATGCTTTCCTTTAGCTAATTTATTCCTCACCTCAAAAACTTTGGCATGGCCACAGGTTTGCCTTAGTCGATGAATTATAAGTGGACATGATGCATGCCACACCAATGTAGAAACACTAGATGTGCTGGCATCCCTTTGAGCTTTTTCCCTCAGTTATGAGAACAGCATGCCCTTGTTAGTGGATACTCCTTTAGCCTGGCTTCTGGAGTGAGAATACACATGCTTCTAGGTCAAGCCCAGGCAAGCCCAAGAAAGCTGCAGCAGACTCACAGCTCTCATGAAACGTGAGCACACGTTTGTGTGAGCCACTGAGATGTTCAGGTGGTGTATTACCTTAGCAAAAACTAATCTCCACACTCACTGAAGTACATGCTCTGAGGTTCAGGAATCTGTGTTTTAAAAAGTTCTTATGTGATTCTGGTAATAAGTCAAGTTTAGGAACCATTTTCCTGGACTATCTACACCCCCTTTTCTCTTTCCTGCCACCTGCCCATGTGAACAGGGCTTGACGAATGCTTCCACGGTTCCTATAACTCAGCAAGTAGCATTCCTGATTGTCAGGCCAGTAGGAAAAGAAAGAAATGCTCCTCTGCTTTGGAGATGGTGATAAAATGTGGAGCTGCAGAGACTGAATTAAATCAGAGGCTTTAGGGTCACCTGACCTTTCCTCTCCAGTACTTTATTGGGAATGTGATAGAATAATTTATTACTGAAAAAGCAAGATAAAACCTATGGAAGGATATACTTTGTTATAGGCCAGATGGTTTGGATTTGCGTGTGGTAATTATTCTAGTTTCTGACAGTCCCTAATAAGTTTGCCTGCGTTAGCTACTAAATTATTATTGGCGAATCAATGCCCAGCAGTTCTACCTGTCGACAAGGTCTTGAGGCACCCACAAGGGGCAAGAGAACACTGTCAATGGTCACTGGTGGAGACCAAGCCTGTGGTTCTAAGTAAGACTTTTCATTTTACTGACTAGCATCTCAGCTATAAAACCAGAGCTGATTGGATTCTGAAGAATAATGACCTTTTTGTTCACTGACCTCTTGTATTTAGGCCATATGAAAGGTCATGGACAAGGATGAAAATCACTGTATGTTACATGAGTAAAAAACATTCTTTCAAATTTATTGGATAATCTTTCATAATCATGGTTTTCTCTTAATAAGGTTTAGACAGGACTCCATGAAAGATCAGATCTGTAACAAATAATCCTACTTCTTTCAATGTTTGTGACATTCCAGAAAGAAGGCTATCTGGTTTAATTGTTGTTGTTTGAAGGGGGAACAAAGAGATAAAGAAATATTTTGATTAACTTTTATGAAATAATAACAGAGCCTGAGTTTTGTTCTTATTTTGGCTTGAGGACTGGATGTATAAATTGTAACTAATTGTTCTCTTTATGTTGTAAAAGTAAAATTCCCAAAGCCTTGGGATTATAGTCAATAGGATAGAGAAGCCTATTTTATGTACTTAGCTACGGCCAAAAAGACTTTTTGAAAAGAGTATTATTACAGAGCATGGGACTAATCTACTAGAATCCCCTGAGCCTTTCTTTCACTACACAGGTATCTTAGTAGATCCAGAGGGTACAATCGCTCATGACAAGCAATGAATATACAACAGGCTTCTAGTACATTCATTTCATCAGCACAAGGAACTTGGGAATATATGTATTCAAATACATTGAAATGGCAATATTTAGAGCCAAAAGCTATGCAAATCCCCATTACCCCTTGAAAATGGTCATCTACCTTCCTGTGAATGCAGCTTTCCTCAACTCCTATTCCCCATGACTCTCAGAAGTATGAAATTGATAAATATCCAATTACACCTTGTAGAGGAGACTGAGCAATGGGCATTCATACTGGCCTCACTTATTTATTTTATTTTTTCAAGTGTGACTATCTTAAGTGTTACTTGATAACAAAATCTCAACCTGAAACACCTGGAGCCAGGGGTCCAGGATGCTCCAATTGATGATTAAATGTACTTACTTACACTCCCTGCTATGTTGCTGGAACAGGAGGGGAAAGAGCAGAGGCAGGTATACTACTTTTTTGAATAAAACCTTAGTATGAGTTTGGTCACTTGGTTTTGCCATTTCTTCCAAAAATGAAGACCAAACATTCTTTGTAATTAAAGTTTCTGCATATTTAGATTCTCTTTTACAAGGTATGTAATTTATTTTTTTCCTTTTGCACCTTGATTCTTTTTTTTTTTTTTAAGTTAAGAAGACATTTGAAAATCTATTGCAAGCAATAGGCCTATCCTCACCAGAAATCCAAGTTTCAGGGGGTTATAAAGCCCTGGTTAGGAGCTCACAAGATAATGAAAACAGCATGGTACAAAAACCTACAGCTAACGTCATATTTAATGGCAAGAAATTCAAAGTTTTCCCATTAAAATCAGTAACAAGGCACGGATGTTTTCTCTCAATATTCCTATTCTCAACATTGTACTGGAGTTTCTAGCTAATGCAATAATATAAGAAAATGAAATGAAAGGTATACAGACGGGAAAGAAAAAAATAAAACCGTCTTTATTCACAGAAGGCATGATTGTCTATGTAGAAAACCCAAAAGGATTGACAAAAAAAACTATTGTAATTAAAGTCAGACATGGTGGTATGTGTGTGTAGTCTCAGCTACTCAAGAGGGTGAGGTAGAAAGATCACTTGAGGCCAGGAGTTTGAGGCTACAGTGCAGTATGATTGCACCTGGAAAAAGCCACTGCATACCAGCCTGGGCAACACTGTGAAATCCCATATCTTAAAAAGGAAATAAAATCTCCTGGAACTAATCAAGCAATTATTGCAGGGCTGGAGAATACAAGGTTAACATACATACAAAAGTCAATTTCTTTCTTATATACCAGCAATAAACAAGTGGAATTTGGAATGAAAAACACAGTACTATTGACATTACCACTCAAAACATAGCACCCTCCAAAATGAAATACTTAGGTATAAATCTAATAAAATATATATAAGATATATAAGAGAAAATCTATATAACTCTGATGAGCAAAATGAAAGAAGAACTAAGGAAATGAAAAGATATTCCATGTTCATGGACAGGAAGACTCAATATTGTCAAGATGTCAGGCCTTCCCAATTTGATCTGCAGATTCAATGCAATTACAATCAAAATCCAAGCAAGTTGTTTTACGAATATTTACAAACTAAAGTTTATATGAAGAGGTACAAGACCTAGAATAAACAATACAATATTGAAAGGGAAGAATAAAGTTTAGAGAACCAACACTATCTGAAGTCAAGACTTACCATAAAGCTACACTAATCAAGACAGCATGGTATTGGCAAAAGAACAGACAAATAAATCAATGGAATAGAATAGAGGTCTCAAAAATAGACTCACATAATATAGGCAACTGGTCTTTGACAAAGGGGCAAAAGCAATACAATGAAGCAAAGAGTCTTTTCACAAATGACATTGAAACAACTGGACATCCATATGCAAAACAATGAATCTAGACACAGATCTTATACCTTTCACATAAAGTAACTCATAGATCATAGCCCTATATGTAAAATGCAAACCCATAAAACTCGAAGTTAACAAGGAGAAAACCTATATTATCTTGGATATGGTTATGACTTTCTAGATACAAAACCAAAGGCACAATCTATGAAAGAATTCAATAACTTAAAAACTTCTCTCTAAAAATAACGTCAAGAGAAAGAGAAGCCACAGATATACAAATGGCACATAAAAATATAAAAAGGTGCTACACATTGTATGTCATTAGAGAAATATGAATTAAAACAAAATATCATTACCCACCTATTAGAATGGCAAAAATCTGGAACACTGATACCAAATGCTGATGAGGATGAAGAAGAGCAGGAATCCTCATTTATTGCTGGTGGGAATGCAATATAATACAGCCACTTTGAATGGCAGTTAATAGTTTTTTATTTTTGAATATTTAATTGACATATAAAGATTATACATATTCAAGTTGTATAATATGGCGATTTGATATGCATATACATTATGTGTGATTACCACAATCAATTACTGCACCCATTACCACCCACAGTTACTGTGTGCATGTGTGCGGTGAGGACACTTAAAATCTGCTCTCTTATCACATTTTAAGTAAACAATACAGTTATTAACCATAGTCACAATGCTGTGCATTCAATCCTCAGAACTTATTCCTCTTATAACCAAAATCTCCCCATTTTTCCCACCTCCAGCTTCTGGCAACCACCAGCCTACCCTCTGCTTCTACAAGTTCAACTTTTTTAGATTTCATATATAAATGAGATCATACAGTATTTATCTTTCCGTGTCTGACCTATTTCACTTAGTATAATGTCCTCCAGGGTCATCCATGTTGTCACAAATAGCAGAATTTCCTTCTTTTCAGAATTTAAGCAGAATTTCCTTCCTTCTTCTTTAAGTCTTAAAAAAGAGTTTCAGTGAGTTTCTTATCTACTTGGATAGTTATCCCTTATCAGTTTTATGGTTTGCAAATATTTTATTCTAACTGTAGGTTGATTTTAATTTTGTTGATTGTTTCCTTTGGTGTGCAGAAGCTTTTTAGTTTGATATAGTACCCCTTGTTCATGTTTGCTTTTTTGCCTGTGCTTTTGGAGTCATATCCAAAATTTACTATTGAGACCAATGTCAAAAAGTTTTTCCCTTTGTTTTCTTCTAGAAATTTAATGGGCTCACTTCTTACATTTAAGTCTCTAATCCATTTTGTGTTGATTTTTGTATGGTGTAAGAAACGAACCCAGTTTTGTTCTTGTGCCTGTGGATATGGATATCCAATTTTCCTAGTACTATTTATTGAAGAAACTGTCCTTTCTCCATAGTGTATTCTTGGTGTACTTGAAAATGTTAACCACATATGTCTGAACTTATTTCTGAGCTCTCTATTCTGTTCTATTGGTTTATGTGTCTGCTTTAATGCCAATACCATAGAGTTTTAATTACTATAATTTTGTAATCTAGTATAAAATGAGGAAGTGTGAGGCCTCTAATTTTGTTGTTCTTTCTCGTCAGGGTGTGTGTGTGTGTGTGTGTGGTTGCATATGCATTTTAGGACCATTTTATCTATTTCTGTGAAAAATGTCATTGAAATTTTGATAGGTATGCAATAGATCTGTAGATTGCTTTAGGTTGTGTAAACATTTTAATATTAATTCTTCCAACCCCTGAACACAGAATATATTTCCATTTATTTTGTATCTTCTTCAGTTTCTTTAATCAATGTCTTATAGGTTTTAGTATATAAATCTTTTACCACTTTAAGTTTATTTCTAAGTATTTGATTTTTTATGCTACTGTAAATGGGATATTTTCTTAATTTATTTTAGAGGTAGTTTATTGTAAGTGTATAGAAATGCAGCCGATTTTGTGTGTTAATATTGTATCTTACAATTTTGCTGAACTTGATTATTACTTCTGACAATTTTTTGGTGGAATCTTTAGGGTTTTCTGTATGCAGGTTCATGTCATCTACAAACAGAAACAATTTAACTTCTTCCTTTTCAATTTAGATGCCTTTTATTTCTTTATCTGAACTGATTGATCTAGATGGGACATCCAGTACTACACTGAATAGTAGTAGCAAGAATGGGCATACTTATCTTATTCCTGATCTTAATGGAAGTCCTTTTAGCTTCTCACTGTTGAGTATGATGTTAGCTATGGCCTTATCATATATGGTCCTTATTATGTTGAGGTACATTTCATCTATACCTAATTTGTGGAAGGTTTTTATCATAAACCAAATTTTGTCAAATGGTTTTTTTCTGTATATGTTGAGATGATCATATGGTTTTTATCCTTCATTCTGTTAATGTGGTATATCACATTTATTGATTTGCATCTGTTGAACCAGCCTTGTATCCCAGAGATAAATCCCACTTGATCATGGTGTATAATCTTTCTGATGTGCTGTTGAATTTGGTTTGCTAGTACTTTGTTGAGGATTTTTGCATCTGTGTCCATCAAGGATATCAGCCTATAATTTTCTTTTCTTATAGTGTCCTTATCTGTCTTTGTTATAAGTTTAATGCTGGCCTTGTAAAATTAGCTTGAAAGTGTTTCCTCCTTTTCAGTTTTTTGGAAGAGTTTGAGAAAGATTGGCATTAATTATTTATTAAATTCTTGGTAGACTTCACCTGTGAAACCATTAATTTAGGGATTTTTGTTGTTTTTGGCAGGTTTTTGATCACTGACAACAATCTGATTCAATCTTCTTACATGTTATTTGTCTGCTTAAATGTTAGATGTTTTTATTTCTTTATGATTAGGTCTTGCTAGGTGGTACACTCCTAGGAGTTTATTTCTTCAGAGCTATCCAAATTATTGGCATATAATTGTTCATAATACTCTCTTATGATCATTTGTATTTTTGTAAGATTGGCAGTTTATCACAAAACTAAACGAACTCTTACCATGTAATTTGGCAATTGTACTCCTTGCTATTTACTCAAACGAGGTGAGCCATATGTCTGTATAAAAACCTTCACACAGGTATTTATAGCAGCTTTATTTAAAATTGTCAAAACTTAGAAATAATCAAGATGTTCTTCAGTAGGTGAATGAGTAAATAAACTGTGAAACATCCAGAAAAATGGAATGTTATTTAGTGATAAAATGAAATGAGCTATATGTTTTTAAGCCAGAAAAAGATATGGAGAAACCTCAAATGCATATTACTAAGTGAAAGAAGCCAGCCTGAAAGGTTACATACTATATGACATTCTAGCTATGTGCCATTCTGGAAACAACAAAACAATGGATACAGTAAAAAGATTAGTAGTGGTCAGGGTTTAGGATGCTGGGGAGAAGCTATAAATAAGCAGAGCACAGAGGATTTTAGGGTAGTGAAAATACTCTGGATGATACTATAATGGCAGATACATGTTACCATATATTTGCCCAAACCCAAAGAATGTATAATACCAATAGTGAACCCTAATGTAAGCTAAGGATTTTGGTTGATTATGATGTATCATGTGTTCATCAGTCAAAACAAATGTACCACGCTAGGGGGGAATGTTGAAAATGGGGGAGGGTGCTTATGCATGTGTGGGGGCAAGAGGTATATATCCTCACCAACACTTGTTACTTTATGCGTTTTTTAAAAATTCATTATTGCCATCCTAGTGGGTGTGAAGTGGTATCTCATTGTGGTTTAGGTTTGCATTTCTGTAACGACTAATGCTTGTTGGCCATTTGTATCTCTTCTTTCAAAAATGTTTATTCAAATCTTTTGCCCATTTTTTAATTGGGTTTGTTTTTGTTTTTGTTGAGTTGTAAGAGTTTTCATATATTCTAGAGACTAGACCATTATCATATGTATGATCTGCAAATATTTTATCCCATTCTGTAGTTTGTCTTTTCACTTTCTTCATAATATCCTTTGATGCACAATTTTTAAAAAATTTTTATAAAAGCCAATTTATCTATTTTTTTTCTTTTGTCATTTGGACTTTTGGTATCATATCTAAAAATTCATTGCCAAGTCCATGATCAGGAAGATTAACTCTGAGATTTTATTCTGAAATGTTTACAATTTGAGTTCTTATATTTATGTTGTTGATCCCATTTGAGTAAACTTTTATATATGGTATGAGACAGGGGTCCAATTTCACTCTTTTGCACATGAAAATCACAGTTGTGCCAGTCCCATCTGTTGAAAAGACTATTCCTTCCCCACTGAGTGTAATTGGCACTCATGAAAAACTAATTGGCATAGATATATGGGTTTATTTCTAGACTCTTAATTCTATTTCATTTGTCTATATGCCAGTACCACACTGTTTTAATTACTATAGCTTTGTAATAAATTTTGAAATTGAGAAGTGTGAGTCTTCCAACTTTGTTCTTCATTTTAAATATTGTTTTGGCTATTCAGGGCTCCCTGGGATTTTATACAAATTTGAGAACCAGCTTTTCCATTGCTGCAAACAAAAATAACCAATGAAACAAACAAATAAAAAAATTCCTGAAATTTTGGCAGAGATTGTATTAAATCTGTACAGCACATGGTAGTGTTTTCAGCATAATGATATTAAATCTTCTAATCCATGAATGTAGATGTATGTACACATATTTCACTCTTTACTTTCTTTCATCAATGTTTCATCATTTTCAGCATATAAGTCCTTCTCCTCCTTGGTTAAATTATTCTAGATATTTTATTATTGACACTATTATAAATGGAATTATTTCTTAATGATCTTTTCAGATTGTTCATTGTGGATATACAGAAACAACTTTTTAAATATATGTTGGCATTGTATTCTGCAGCTTTGTTGAATTTATTAACTTCAGTAGCTTTTTATAGATCCTTTGGACTTTTCTATATATAGGATTGTCTCAACTGCAAGTAAAGCTAATTTAACTTCTTTCTTTTTCCCTTTTCTTTGTCTTGTTGCTCTGACTAGAACTTTCAGTACAATATTTAATAATACTGGTTAAAAGGGGCATCCTGTTCTTAGAAGGGAGGTTTTTCAGCCTGTCACCACTGAATATGATGTTAGCTGTGGGTTTTAAAAAATAAACATTCTTTATTATGTTTCAGAAGTTATCTTCTATTCCTAGTTTTCTGACAGATTTTAATCATGTAAGGGTGTTGGATTTTGTTAAATGTTTTCTACAAAAATTGAGATGTTCTTCCCTTTTTTTGTAATGTGTTACCTTGATTATTTTTCATATGTGAACCACTCTTGGATTTCTGGGACAAGTCCCACATAATCCTTTAAATATGCTATTGGTTTGGTTTTCCAGTATTTTGTTGAAGAGAGAGTTTTTAAATTTAATTTCTTTATTTTAAAATTTTAGAACTGTGAATAAGGAATTGTGGACTTGTAGTTTCCTATAGTGACTAATCATCATAGCAAAGCAAGATGATCAATGGAGCCACATTAATAAGAAGGAAGTCTTTGGCAGTATGTTCCTGTGTCCTGGTTTTCTGACTGGTTCTCTTTAACCATTTACCAATGACTTGAAGACAAAGAAGGCCTGCTTCTCACACCTGCAACTGACAGAACTGAGAAGGACAACTAATATTTGATGGAGCAAAATAAATATTCCAAAAGGTTCTGACAGCCTGGAATAATCAGGCCAAATTAACATGATACTTTTAAAACCTGGAATCAATATTTTAGGCTCAAGGAAAAGATTGACAAAAAGGATGGGTTGCTGGATTAGCAGCCATTCCCATGAAGAGAGCTGGGATTTAGCTGACTGCAAACCCAGTCTGAGTTGAGCATTCCAAGGCTCCAGAGGAAGGAGTGGTGCTGACACAATGTTGTGTCCACAATGTACATATGCACATGTGTGGTGTGTGGGGCTTGCTTAGTCCTGCTCTTGGCTCTGCAGGCCAATCCACATCTGGAATATTTATTGCCTTTACTCCGAGTGCCAATTTTTAAGTGACAAACTGGAGCCCATCCAGACAAGAATGACCAGGACAAAGAAAGGGCTCAAAATCATGTTAGGCCAGGAAGTGTTGAAGGAACCAGGGCTGTTGAGCCTAGGGGAGAGAAGATTAAATGGGGATTTCATAGTTGTTTTCAAATCATGTGAAAAGAGAAACAAACAGGGTCTGTATGTTTCCAGAGTGAAGTAGAAACCTAGAGGTGTAGATTGACAAAGGGAGAGATTGGTCTTCTACAGGAAAGATATTTTAAATAGCCAGTGAGATCTGAAATTTCAATGAGTTGGACACATGATGGGTGCCAGAACATTTATCTCTGCCACCCCAACTTCTGGGGAATAACTTCCCACATCCTCATGGCTATTACAGGAATACACTGCAGAATGCACCTGATCCAAGTCAGGCCAAAGAGCTCTGTCCCTGGGATTATGGGATTTGGGAATGAAGAATAGTCGGGTTGCCTGTGGCTGAAGCTCTAAGAGACAAAAGCAGAGAAGAGTTTCTCACCAAAAGGAGAAAGTGAGAAGAGAAGAGAAATGGAAAACAAAGAGCATTGAGTTCTGAATTCCAGATATTCCTGAGTCTCACAATCTTCTTATTCTCCCACAACTCTAACACTCAGCTCGCTCTTGAAGAGTATGAAATATCCTAGTGTCATTCCAAAGGGCAGTCTCTCTTAATTAAACTAGAGTTGAGATGGTTTTTACTTGTCATTTTCAATTCAAAGAACTCTAACTAATACCAGCTGTCACAGGAGGTAGTAAGGTCTCCAATGTTGGAGGTATTTAAGAGAAACAGGTTTACCATCACCTGCCAATAATTCTATTAAGTGAGTGGGAATAAAAATAAAACAGGATTGCTCATGAGTTGATAATTGTTGAAGCTAGGTGATGAGTTTATTATCATATTCTCTCTGCTTTTTTGTATGTTTGACATTTTTCTAAGAAAAAACATGATACAGAGAGGACACAGGCACAGAAAAGTTGAACTAATTCAATAGTTCTCAAACATATCAGAATCCTCTGGGTAGACTGAAACAAAAAAAATCTGTGGCCTTACCCCCGGAAATTTGGTTTCAGTTGATCTGGAATAAAGCTCTCCATATTATTCTGTCATCTAGGTAAAATCACTGTTGGATTAAATAATATTTAAGGGCATCTCAAAATGTAAACTCCACAAGCTCAAGGGTATTAAAGTCTGGAAATGACCAACACCTTCAATTTTAAAATGTGAAAACCAAGCCAGGCACAGTGGCTCACATCTGTAATTCTAGCACTTTGGTAGGCCAAGGTGGGTACATCACTTGAGGTCAGGAGTTTAAGACTAGCCTGGCCAACATGGTGAAACCCTGTCTCTACTAAAGACTCAAAAAAATTAGCTGAGCAGGTGTGGTGGCATATGCCTGTAATCTCAGCTACTCGGGAGGCTGAGACAGAAGAATTGCTTGAACCTGGGAGGCAAAGGTTGTGGTGAGCCAAGATGGTGCCACTGTACTCCAGCCTCGGTAAGTACATCTCAAAAAATATAATATACTGCTCACTTAGGCAGCACATATGCTAAAATTGGAACTATACAGAGAAGATTAGCATGGTCCCTGCACAAGGATGACATGCAAATTCATGAAGCATTCCATATTTTTTCAGATTCACCAGGGTTGAAATGAATGAAAAAATGCTAATGGAAGCCAGAGAGAACAGTTGGGTTACCCACAAAGGGAAGCCCATCAGATTCACAGCAGATCTCTCAGCAGAAACCCTACAAGCCAGAAGACAGTGGGGGCCAATATTCAACACCCTTAAAGAAAAGGAGTTTCAACCCAGAATTTCATATCCAGCCAAACTAAGCTTTATAAGTGAAGGAAAAATAAAATCCTTTATGAACAAGCAAGAACTCAGAGATTTCATCACCACCAGGCCTGCCTTACAAGAGCTCCTGAAAGAAGCACTAAACATAAAAAGGAACAATCAGTACCAGCCACTCCAAAAACATACCAAATGGTAAAGAGTATCAACACAATGAAGAAACTGCATCAACTAATGGGCAAAACAACCAGCTAGCATCAAAATGGCAGGATCAAATTCATACGTAACAATATTAACCTTAAATGTAAATGGGCTAAATACCCAATCAAAAGACACAGACTGGCAAATTGGATAAAATGTCAAAACCCATCTGTGTGCCGTATCCAGGAAACCTATCTCACATGCAAGGATAAACAAAGGCTCAAAATAAAGGGATGGAGGAAGATGAGAGCAAAAAAAAAAAAAAGCAGGAATTGTAATTCTAGTCTCTAGTCTCTGATAAAATACACTTTAAACCAAAAAAGATCAAAAGAGACAAATAAGGGCATTACATGATGGTAAAAGGATCAATGCAACAAGAAGAGCTAACAATCCTAAATATATATGCACCCAATACAGGAGCACCCAGATACATAAAGCAAGTTCTTAATGACCTACAACGAGACTTAGACTCCCACACAATAATAGTGGGAGACTTTAACACTCCACTGTCAATATCAGACCGATCAATAAGACAGAAAATTAATAAGGAGAGCCAAGACTTGAGCTCAGATTTGGACCAAGCAAACCTAATAGACATTTACAGAACTCTCCACCCCAAATCCACAGAATATACATTCTTCTCAGCACCACATCACACCTGCTCTAAAATTGACCACATAATTGGAAGTAAATTACTTCTCAGCAAATGCAAAAGAATGGAAATCATAAGAAACAGTCTCTCAGATCACAGTGCAATCAAATTAGAACTCAGAATTCAGAAACTAACTCAGAACTGCACAGCTTCATGGAAACTGAACAACTGGCTCTTGAATGTTGACTGGATGAACAGTAAAATGAAGGCAGAAATAAAGATGTTCTTGGAAACCAACGAGAATGAGGACACAACGTACCAGAATCTCAGGGACACATTTAAAGCAGGGTCTAGAGGAAAATTGATAGCAACAAATGCCCAAATGAGAAGCAAAGAAAGATCTAAAATCAATGCCCTATCATCAAAATTGAAAGTGCTAGAACAGCAAGATCAAAAAAACTCAAAACCTAGCAGAAGTCAAGAAATAACTAAGATCAGAGCAGAACTAAAGGAGATAGAGACATTAAGAAACCCTTCAAAAAATCATTAATCCAGAAGTTGGTTTTTCGAAAAGATCAACAAAATAGCCCACTAGCCAGATTAATAAAAAAGAAAAGAGAGAATAACCAAATAGATGCAATAAAAAATGCTACAGGGGATATCACCACAGATTCCACAGAAATACAAACCACCATCAGAGATTACAAACAACTCTATGCACATAAACTAGTAAACCTGGAAGAAATGGGTAAATTCCTGGACACTTGCACCCTCCCAAGCCTAAACCAGGAAGAAGCTGAAACGCTGAACAGACCAATAACAAGATCTGAAGTTGAGGCAGCAATTAAGAGCCTACCACACAAAAAAAAGCCCAGGTCCAGACAGGTTCACCGCTGAATTCTACCAGATGTACAGAGAGGAGCTGGTACTACTCCTTCTGAAACTATTCCAAACAATCCAAAAAGAGGGAATCCTTCCCAGATCATTTTATGAGACCAATATCTTCCTGATACCAAAACCCGACAGAGACTCAACAAGAAAAGTAAGCTTCAGGCCAATATCCATGATGAACACAGATGCAAAAATCTTCAATAAAATACTGGCAAACCAATTGCAACAGCACATCAAAAAGCTTATCCATCAGGATCAAGTAGGCTTCATCCTGGGGATGCAAGTCTGGTTCAACATATGCAAATCTATAAACAAAATTCACCACATAAACAGAATCAAGGCAAAAACCACATGATTATCTCAATTGATGCAGAGAAGGCATTTGACAAAATTCAACAGCACTTTATGCTAAAAATTCTCAATAAACTAGGTATTGATGGAATGTGTCTCAAAATAATAAAAGCTGTTTATGACAAACCAACAGCCAATATCATACTGAATAGGCAAAATCTGGAAGCATTCCCTTTGAAATCTGGCACTAGGCAAGGATGCCCCTTTCACCACCCTATTCAATATAGTATTGGAAGTTCAAGCCAGAGCAATCAGGCAAGAAAAAGAAATAAAGGGTATTCAATTAGGAAAGGAGGAAGTCAAATCATCTCTATTTGCAGACAACATGATTTTATATTTATAAGACCCCATCATCTCAGCCCAAAATCTCCTGAAACTGATAGGCAACTTCAGCAAAGTCTCAGGATACAAAATCAATGTACAAAAACCACAAGCATTCCTATACACCAATAACAGACTTAAAGAGAGCCAAATCAAGAACGAACTGTCATTCACAATTGCTACAAAGAGAAAATACCTAGGAATACAACTAACAAAGGATGTAAAGGACCTCTTCAAGGAGAACTACAAATCACTGCTCAAGGAAATAAGAGAGGACACAAACAGATGGGAAAACATTCCATGCTCATGGTTAAGAAGAATCAATATCGTGAAAATGGCCATACTGCCCAAAGTAATTTATAGATTTAACACCATCTCCATCAAGCTACCAATGACCTTCTTCACAGAACTGGGAAAAAAACACCCTAAACTTCATATGGAACCAAAAGAGAGCTCACATAGCCAAGTCAATTCTAGGCAAAAAGAACAAAGCTGGAGGCATCATGCTACCTAACTTCAAACTGTATTACAAGGCTACAGTAATCTAAACAGCATGGTACTGGTACCAAAACAGATACATAGACCAATGGAACAGAACAGAAGCCTCGGAAGCAATGCCACACATTTACAACCATCTGATCTTTGACAAACCTGACCAAAACAAGCAATGGGGAAAGAATCCCCTGTTTAAGGAAGGGTATTGGGAAAACTGGCTAGCCATGTGCGGTAAGCAGAAAGTGGACCCCTTCCTGACAACTTACCCTAAAATTAACTCCAGATAAATTAAAGACTTAAACATAAGACCTAACACCATAAAATGCCTAGAAGTAAACCTAGGCAAAACTATTCAAGATATAGGCATAGGCAAGGACTTCATGACTAAAACACCAAAAGCATTGACAACAAAAGCCAAAATAGACAAATGGAATCTAATAAAAACTACAGAGCTTCTGCACAGCAAAAGAATCAATCATTAGAGTGAACTGGCAACCAACAGAATGGGAAAAAATTTTTGCAATCTACCCATCTGACAAAGGACTTATATCCAGAATCTACAAAGAACTAAAACAGATTTGCAAGAAAAAAAAAACCCATTCAGAAGTGGGCAAAGGATATGAACAGACACTTTTCAAAAGAAGGTACATATGAGGCCAGCAAACATATGAGAAAATGCTCATAATCACTGGTCATTAGAGAAATACATATCAAAACCACATTGAGATACCATCTCATGCCAGTTAGAATGGCAATCATTAAAAAATCTGGAGACAACAGATGCTGGAGAGGATGTGGAGAAATAGGAACACTTTTACAATGCTGGTGGGAGTGTAAATTAGTTCAACCATTGTAGAAGACAGTGTGGCAATTCCTCAAGGACCTAGAAATAGAAATTCCATTTGACCCAGCAATCTCATTACTGGGTATATATCCAAAGGATTATAAATTGTTCTATCATAAGGACACATGCACATGAATGTTCATTGCAGCGCTGTTTACAATAGCAAAGACTTGGAACCAACCCAAATGCCCATTGATGATAGATTGGACAGGGAAAATATGGCACATATACACCTTGGAATACTATGCAGCCATAAAAAATGATGAGTTCAGGTCCTTTATAGGGACATGGATGAACCTGGAAACCATCATTCTCAGCAACCAACCCAAGAAAAGAAAATCAAACACTGCATGTTCTCACTCCTAGGTGGGTGTTGAACAATGAGAACACATGGACACAAGGAGGGGAGCATCACACACTGAGATCTGTGGGGGTGGACTAGGGGAGAGACAGTGGGGGTTAGGGAGCTAGGGAGGGATAACATGGGGAGAAATGTCAGATATAGGTGATGGGGATGAAGGCAGCAAACCATATTGCCATGTATGTACCTATGCAACAATCCTGCATGTTCTTCACATGTACCCTAGAACCTAAAATGCAATAATATATAATATATAATACAATATATTATATTATATACAATATATATTATATTATACAATATATTATATTATATACGATATATAATATGTATTATACATATTATACATATGTATAATACATATTATATATAAAGAAAAAGAAAAAAGCATTCCTACTCATAAATAAATAAATAATAAAATATAAAATAAAATAAAGTAAAATGTGGAGACTGAGATCCAAAGAGATCAAGTGATTAAAGCTAACAGAGTTAGTAAGCGATAGTGGAGAAGCCCAACCAATCCCCTGTTCTCTGTCCTGTCCACTTTGATTTTATAAAATTTTGAAAATCTTGATCGATAAGGTTATATGAAGAAAGTTGACTTTGATCTAGACTGCTTGGCCAAATCCTGTTTTCTCCATTTTTTGTGTCTCAGTTTCCCCAACTGTACCCACTTTATATGGGATTATTATATATCGTAAAACAATGATTAGCATATAACAAATAATGGTTTGCCATTGTTATATTTATGACTTGCATCATACTAGAGAGGAACTGTCAATGAAGACCTTAAAGACTTTGTATGGCTACTAACTACTGACAGTTGGGAGCTGGGCTAAGCATTGCAGCCTACATCAGTATCTGGCTTATTGCTTCATGACATCCTGTTCAGTATAAGAAGCTATTGATCAGGCCACAGAGCTTTAGTAACATCACCCTTGGTGGGCCACTCTGGTGAGAAAAGCAAGAGCCAGAATGCTAAGAGCAGCTTGACAACTGGAAAACAAAATAGTTAATTCATATATTCTAGAAGGGTTCTTACTTTATGATGATGATGATGATTACCTCTATACCCAATCACCAAACAAACAAAATAACACCTGACTTTAATTAAAACAAACACCAAAAAAAAAAAAGGCTAAGAGGAATATGATGGCTTCGAAGACAGCTGTTAGATATTGTGAAATAGATATGCCTGTGTTTCTAAAAAATAAAGAAGGAAACTAAGAGTGGTAGCACCAGGCAGGCAGGGTTTCTGTCTGCTTATTCCCTGTTGTACTGCTGGCAACCAGCACGGTATCCAGCACATGTTGGGTATTCAATAAATATGTATTCAATAGATGATCTCTCAAGGAATGGCTCATGCATTTAACAGACAATTGAGACAACTTATGGCTCAAAGTGTAAAGCTACAACTTTAGTTATTCTTTAAAAAAAACAAAACAAAAATTTTGTGAAGAAATATTTTAAAAGAAGCTGAAATTAAACTAGAAAAAGACTTAGCTATTTTCTAAGATATACAAGTCTATTTCTAAACAGAGAATAGTTTTCAGGGGCAATCATAGGGAAAAGCAACAGTATGAGAAAAGCATTTCCATCCTCAGGGGGTCCGACTTTCTCCTTTCTCTTTTCATGTTTTGTCCTCTATTTATTCTCTTCTCCTGACCTTCTTCCATGCCTTGTTGTTAAAAGACTGTTGTCTTTCTTTTCCTTTTTCTTCTCTTTCTCTTTGTCCTATTTCTTCTCTAACCCTGTCACCTTTCTTTCTCCCTCCCTTACTTCTTTCCCTCCCTCCTTCCCTCCCTCTCTTTCTTTCCTTTTTCTTTCTTTCTTTTGAGTCTCACTCTATCACCCAGGACAGAGGACAGTGACGTGATCTCAGTTCACTGCAACCTTCACCTCTGGGATTCAAGTGATTCTCCTGCCTCAGCCTCCCTAGCAGTTGGGATTACAGGCATCCACCACCACGCCTGGCTGATTGTTTTTATTTTTAGTAGAAATGAGGCTTTACAATGTTGGTCAGGCTGGTCTCGAACTCCTGACCTCGTGGTCCACACACCTCAGACTCCCAAAGTGATGGGATTATAGGCGTGAGCCACTGCACCCAACACCATGGGTCACTTTTCTTTTTGTGATAATGTGGAGCTGAAATATTAGTTAATTAATTCCTTTAATTAACATTTAGAAAGTTTAAACTATATGCCCGGCATGTTTTTACAGTAGACCCCCCCCCCCACCCATTATCTGCAGGAAATACATTTCAAGATACCCAGTAGATGCCTGAAACCTTGGGTGGTACCAAACCCTATAAGATTTTTACTATACACATACACCAGTGGTAAAGCTTAATTTATAAATTAGGCACAGTAAGAGATTAACAACTAATAATAAAATAGAACAACTATAACAACATACTGTAATCAAAGTTATAATGTGGTGCCTCTCCCTCTCTCCTGCTCTCTTTCTCTCTCTTCCTCTTTCTCTCAAAATATCTTATTGTACTGTATTCACCTTTCTTCTTCTTGTGATCTGCCTATCTGATAATAATGGCTACTAAGTGACTAAGGATGGCTAGTGCCCACAGTGTGGATACATTGGACAAAGGGATGATTCACATCCAAGGCAGGACAGACAGAGCAGGGCAGCACACAATTTCATCACAATACTCAGAAAGGTGTTCTGTACAATTTAAAAGTTGTGAATTGTTTATTTCTGGAATTTTTCTTTTTTCTTTTCTTTTTTTTTTTTTTTGAGACAGAGTTTTGCTCTTGTTACCCAGGCTGGAGTGCAATGGCACGATCTCGGCTCATGACAACCTCTGCCTCCCAGGTTCAGGCAATTCTCCTGCCTCAGCCTCCTGAGTAGCTGGAATTACAGGCACGCGCCACCATGCCCAGCTAATATTTTGTAATTTTAGTAGAGACGGGGTTTCACCATGTTGGCCAGGATGGTCTCGATTTCTTGACCTCGTGATCCACCCGCCTTGGCCTCCCAAAGTGCTGGAATTACAGGCTTGAGCCACCGCGCCCGGCCTGGAATTTTTCATCTAATATTTTCAAATCAGAGTTGACCTTGGGTAGCTGAAAGTATAGAAAGCAAAACTGTGGATAAGCAGGAACTACTGTGTTCATTTGATTTTTTGTTGTTAAAGCATAATTTATGTACATCAAAGTGCACAGATCTTACGTGTATGGCTTGAGGGATTTTAACATATGCATATACCTGTGCAGTTAACACCAGGTCAAGACAGAAGACATTTTCATTCTCCCTGCAGGCTCTCTCATGTCCACCCCCTAGTCAATACCCCCTTTAATCACTATTCCGACCTCTATCACCAGAGATTAGTTTTGACCTGATATGATTAGAATTTTGTATATATTCCTTGTATCTCTTTCAGTTCAACATTCTCTTTGTGGGAATTATTTATGCTGTTACCTGAAACAGGTACTAATTTTTCCAATGAAGTTTTATGTGCTCCTAAGAAGGAAAATTTTCTTTCTAAAATTATCAACCAAATTTAGTTGCCTTGTATATAAGGTTGGTTTATGATGAATATGTTTTCTTTCCCATCCCCAACTCCTACTCATTAGTCCCACGTGGGTCAGTCCTACTAGTTAGAAAAAAAAAAAAAAAGTTTCTCATGCTAGGATTATACCTCTACCTTTTCAGTGGAGCCAGGATCATAATATCTGAGGTCCCCGAGACTGAGATTTTTGCAGGTTATTCGTTGTTGTGTGTCACTGGCTTCCCAGATTAGCTACCTCTGCAAATGGGCCCCATAGGACCCATGGGCCATAGGAAACCTCCCTTAGTTAGGAATTCAGATACTACCCCATTGTTCTTCTTGCTATTTCTTTCCCGCCACTAGAGGTCAGGGTTCAGTTATTACTATAGAGGGCTGAACATGTGTGAAGGGCCAATTGGCAATCAAAAGGACCCCAGGTGGGCTGCCCCCGGGATGCAGTTCCTTGTGGGTTCACGTTGCGACCAGCGAAGAAAAGGCTGAGCTACCCGGGCAAATAGACTGTCGTATCATCACATAGAAAGTTGACCTCAAACATCCAAAATTCTATTTTTATTTATGTACGTATTTATTTATTTTTAACTGGCAGGGGCATTTTGTCTAATACGTAATGGACATTTCACTTTATTTCCTTTAGGTAGAAGAATGTAACAAGCTTCAGACAATTTTAAGCATTCTCACTTGGAAGCACCTTAAATGCTTGGTGTTCAGATTTGACAACTATAAAAATGTTCACTAAGGAGGTTTGTGGGGGGATTTCTTGAGCAGCACAAGACTATTTTTTTCCCCAACAACTAAAAATATTTAGTAGGCAAGCATCACTATTTTATGGACCAAATTTCTTTGAGGATCCTAAAGCCTTATGCCTAAAGTCCAGGTCTCTAATGCTTCCTGATTCTCTGCTCCATCACCCTAATTCACTCTGACCTTAACAGGGTCTATACCAATGAGGTGTAATAGGGACTATAATTTTTTTTTTTTTTTTTTTTTTTTTTTTTTTTGGAGAGCGAGTCTCACTCTGTCACCAGGCTGCACAGAGTGGTGCAATCTTGGCTCACTGCAACCTCAACCTCCCGGGTCCAGGCAATTCTCCTGCCTCAGCCTCCTGAATAGCTGGGATTACAGGTGCATACCACAACGCCTGGTTGATTTTTTGTATTTTTAGTAAAGATGGGGTTTTACCGTGTTAGCCAGGATGGTCTCCATCTCCTGACCTCATGATCCATCTGCCTCAGCCTCCCAAAGTGCTGGGATTACAGGCACCATGCCTAGCCCAGGGACTATAATTTTAATCAGTCTCTTGAAAACTTAGAGCAAGAGTGACAACATTTAGAGCCAGTGGTTTCCAAAGAAGTGGTTAAGCCCCCCACCAAAGCATTTAATTTTATTAAATCTTACTTAGAAACTTCATGTATAAAACAGATAAAAGTATATTTCCTCTGTAAAGTAGGGATGTGAAGCTATAATATCTGCTCGTTCAGCTCCCCAGATCCCTCTACCCCACACTCTGTAGCCACTGAGGATATGCTTGTAAAATCCTGTAACTCTAGAGATATTGTTTGAAAACCACCCATTCAGTCCAAGACCCTCATTTTATGAATGAGGAAACTAAGATCCAGTGCTTGCCTAATTGGAATCATACATTAACAAAGATATCTGGCAAGAAATATGGCTGGAGACTGTTTATTAAAATTTTAGGGTGTTTTTGAAAACATACTGTTCACTTCTTACCCCAGTCTACACATACATATGGTATATAATGTACATATAAAACTAAACTACATAAGTTTGCTCGGTTTGCCAGACATTGGATTGGTGAAACAACAACCCTGCCATGCTCAGATTTAGTGGGTTAAAATCAAGTTCTGATAAATTTGCAATTGCACTAAGAAAGAGGATTTGATCCCTTCGAAGAAGAAAACAGTCTCATATCTTGGTTGTGAAGTAGAAGTTGTTGCTATGGAGACCGCTTGCTAATACAGAATGCTGGAGAGCAAGGGGGAGTTTCCACAGCACATAGGAGGAGCCACTTCTGCCTGGAATGAAGGTGACCAGGCCATTCATGCTGTTTGTGGGAAAAGGCATTGTACAACTGGTGTAAAAGAGAAAGTAGGAAAGAGATAAACTTAGAGGATTCAGGGAGAATAGTAAGGCCTTCAACTGCATTTTTCAGTCATGTAAGTGACTTATCATATTTTAGTTAGGGAAAGTAAGCAATGAAACTTGGAAAGCAGCTTTCAGCAAAGGCTTTTAATAGCAAATTGCTCTCTACTCTTTTGGATCTATCTATATGGCCCAGTAATCATTTACTCTAATGTTAGAGGGTCTAATTGACATGAACAATGTCACACTCTAGTTTAGGAGAAACTAGGATGATTAACATCAGACAAGGACTAATGAGTAAGGAACTTGCCTATCCCTAGGTGTTGGAATTTCTTTTTTTTTTTTAATTTAACTTTTGTTTTAAGTTCAGGAGTATATTCGTAAGTTTGTAATATAGATAAATTTGTATCATGTTGTACAGATTATTTCATCACCTGGCTATTAAGACTAGTACCCATTAGTTATTTTTCATGATCCTCTCTGTCTTTCGCCCTTCTCCATCTAAAGGGCCCCAGTATCTGTTGTTCCCCTTCCTGCCCATGTGTTCTCATCATTTAGCTCCCACTTATAAGTGACACATATGGTATTTGGTTTTCTGTTCTTGTGTTAGTGTGCTAAAAATAATGGCTTCCAACTCCATCTATGCTCCTGCAAAAAACATGATCTTTCTTGTTTGTGGCTGCATAGTATTCCATTGTGTATATCTACTACAATTTCACTGATTGGCATTTAGATTGATTCCAGGAATTTCTTTAGGTATTGTTCTAAACTGTACTTCATCTTTAACTTAAAAATCATTAGTAATCATGTTTTGTTCTTTTAATAAACAGTTGTGTTTTGAATTTTTTTAAAATCTTGTAGTCCTGTGATACTCGAAGCAGGAATAATTTCCTATCATTTTCCTCTCATTTTATTACATCTGATGAGCATCTACTTCTTCAGAGTATGTAGGTAACACTAGAGCACTCTATTGGGCCAGGAAAGGAATAAATATATTCTTGCAAACATAAATAGTGAGCCAGGTCTAGTTTTTCCATTTGCACCTAACATCTTATCCCTTCCATTCTGTGAGAGAAGAATTGGGAAAAGACTTCAGAATTTGGATCCTCCTTAAGGTAATGTGTTATTTGCATAAGTATGGGTTTAGAGTTGTTCAGTTATCTGCACTGTAGTGTTTTGATATGTGTGCACAGGATGAGGGAAGGTGATGTTTGCTATGCAATGGAGGTATTAGCAACAAGTGCGCACCTCCCAATATTTTATTGGGGGTGGAAGGCAGAAATACTCAGAGGGAAGACACATTGTCCAATGTGCTTACTAAGCAAAGGATGTGAGGTTTGGCTACCAGCAGTTTGACAAACTTGGAAGCAAGAAGAGGGCTGGTCAATTAAAAGCCCCCAAAACTGAGTAATGTGGTCCAAAGTGCTGCTTTGAGCAGTCCCCATTTCTGGTGTTCTGATCATTACTATTAGGGTGAGATCCTTTCCTCAACAGATCAAAACTAAGGATCCTTCATCACAGGCAGTCAGAATAGAGAACCAAAGGTCAACACAAACTAAAGGACAAGGCATCAATTAAAATCTCATTCCTCTGTCCATGGCTTGTGATAAGTACATCAATTTCTTGCTATCTCCTTTCGAATCCAAGTCCTTGAAATGGCTTATGGTTGGTAGGTGTATGAGTGTTCAATACATTTGTGATGTTGAGACATTCATCTTCATTGCCTTAATAATTGAGCATGTAAGTCAAACTTCTGGTTTGACTTCTGACCCCTGTGTTTGTTGATATTCCCATTCAAACACTTAGTTTGTTCTCCTGATTAGAGAAAAAAGAAAGCCCAACCTCCAATACTCTTATGAATATCTTGTGAGTTCTTCAGAGATGTTGCTGCCACCAACTTCCCTTCTCCTGATACAGATAAACAGAAAGGGATATATGGGACTGGGACTAGGATCAAACAGATATGAGCCACATTCTAGGTTTATAGACTAATTAAGGGTATGAGAAGGGCTGGAACTACATGCATAATTAAGATGCTGTAGGGAGGCCTAGAATATGACTTTATGCTTTGGGACTCTCAATGAACTCAACTAGTTAACTTCGATCTTCAGCTGACCCATATAGAATAGCACACCAAACCAATGCATTGATGAGAAGTAGCAACTTACAGAGCCAAAACCAAGAATTCCTGCCTCTCCTCCAGGAGTGAAGAATAAGAGCAGCTTAAGAAGCATGTCAGCTCCAGCATGGGTCAGTACCATATCAATCTCCCAGAGAAGGTAGGGTTGGCAGCTGCAGAGCTTCGACTGGGAGAAGAGACTCTGTGGTGATCAGTAGCACTTGCCAATCTGTGTACAAAATGACAAAGGCTTGGCTGGGAGTGGTAGCTCACTCCTGTAATCCCAGCACTTTGGGAGACTGAGGCAAGTGGATCATTTGAGGCCAGGAGTTTGAGACCAGCATGGCCAACATGGTGAAACGCCATCTCTACTAAATATACAAAAATTAGCCAGGCATGGTGACATGCACCTGTAATCCCAGCTAATTGGGAGGCTGAGGCAGGAGAATCGCTTGAACCCAGGAGGTGGAGGTTGTAGTGAACCAAAGTTGTGCCACTGCACTCCAGCCTGGGTGACAGAGCGAGACTCTATCCTAAAAGCAAAACAAAAAAAAAAGGCTTGAATTAATACAACTAAGTTTACCCCACATTCACATCGGCAGGCAGAGTTCCCTCTGTAAAGAATGGGGATTTTATTCTATAGATCAGTTATTCAGATATACAGCTTGTATTCCGGGGAGTATCCTGTCATTCAAAAAATATTTCTTGAGCACCTACTGTGTGCTAGGTCTATTCTAGACATAAGCAACATAATGAGGAGCAAAACAGACAGATTATCCACTCTCCTGGAGTTTTAAATCTATTGCAGTAAACCAGTATTAATCAAGTTAATATATCAACATATAGTTAAAAACTGTGCAAGGGTCTTGATGAGCAGAAATTCTTTCAATCTGTATTCTTGCGGAAGGGCCCTCTGTGATCAGACATTCATTGTGTCTTTGTTGCCTGCCCACACCAACTTCTTGCAACAGCCAGAAGGCTTGTCTTTGTCTTTTCAGGATTTATTTTTGTTGTTGTTGCTGGTACTTACGTGGAGGGTGTTTTTGTTTAAATCAGACGGTAGCAGGAACCCTCCCCCTAAATCAGTCAAACAAAGTCATTGTTTGTCTCAGATGAGCATGGGCCAGGAGTTCTCCATTTCCTTGTTAGCCAGAGTACACAAGGGCATCTACTTATGAAGGCACTAAAAAATTTCTCTGCCCTCGTGGCAGGATACAAATGGAGAGACTGAGATGGAGAGACATCATAAGGCTTATTGTATGATGGCCTCAGAGTTAGTCATTGTACCAAATTCCAGAAAACTTGGACTGGAGCTTTAACTCAGCCTGGCCACAAGAAGGGTTGGCAACAGATTTCAAGCTTCTCCAGCGAAACAAAGATACATGGATTTGCTTTAGAGATGGGCTTGTCTCCCAAACAGTAATCGGATTCCTCTCTTGCATCCCGCAATCTCACAGGTGTAAACCACATGAACAAATATGTGCTTGGGGTGAGGGTAGGGGTGGTGGGGGAGGTGATGACAGTTTCGACTTCATAATGCATCATCTCAGGTGGCAGCTGTGCATCTGTTACATATTTTGAAACCTCCCTCTCATACCAGTAGAGCTATTTCAGAAGATAATATCTCGAATTGACTAAAGAAAAGTCATATGTTACCCGATGTCCTGAAATGGCTCAAGAAGATGGATAAGGGGAAGGTGTTGGGGTTGAAACTTGTATTTTACCTCCTGACTCTTAAAATCATTTGGATGGCAGCTTTGATTCAGTCTTGGAAACTGGACTTAATTAGTGGGAACCAGCCCTCTATGGGTGAGCTCTCAGACAGCCACTTTGGGTCCCTGCTTCCCCAAGCTCCCTCTCAAAGATAGGGATTTGAACAGTTGCAGTCCTTGGGGCTCCTACAAAGTACTTCCAGCACATATGTGGCTAAAAGTGATAATCCCAACACGTTTTGCAGGAAGAAAAATTGTGCTGGGAACAGCAAGTCAAGCATTTGCTGAGTTTTAGTAGGAGGTGTGAAAAATATGTAACTCTACTCAGGGTCATTCCCCTTGGCCTCACTGCTAGCCACAGTGTGTGAGGGGAGGCAGAGGCAGCGCCAAGCTCCCATCCATCTTTCTGTGGCCCCATTAATCTCTCCTCTTCCTGAAAACCAACTTATCTTGCAGTTGGTTTAAAAACCTCCCAGGGCTACGCATAGGGCCTGCTGGAAGCGCTCAGGGGCCTCTGTGCTAATTAGAAAAAGACGGTCCCTCTGGGAGGGAGACCTGCAGAAAGAGCCCCCTCTGGGCAAGCCAATTAGTGAAGAGGCGCCTTCTTCCAGGCGACTCAGGCCTGTGCTGGGGCTCGTGGCTCAGCAATCAGAGTACATTCTGGACTTCAGGTCCCCAAAATTTCCCCCAGCTGGGCCCACTGTGTCCAGTGGCCGTGGCAACAAAGCATCCTTTGTAGCTCACAAAATTGACACTAACTAGTCTCCATAGTGGGAATGCAGCTTCTCCTAACCAAGTCCTCTTGCTTAGGCCTATATTCTCAATCCTCTGCATTTAACAAACACAGTACACTCAGAGTTCCCTCAAAGATATTGATGAACATCACAGGGGAACAGATGAACTGATGGTAACAGGCAACAACATTGGTTTCATTGTACTGCCCTGTTCAAGGAAGTAATTACCAGCTCTTTGGACACAAATACTGCCTAGGTACTCTTTCTTTCTTACTTTCTTTCCTTTTTATATTTTTTCTTTGAGACAGAGTCTCGCTCTGTTTTCCAAGCTAAGTGGAGTGACACAATCACTGCTCACTACTGCCTCAAACTCCCATGCTTAAGTAATTTTCCTGCCTTGGCCTCCCAAGTAGCTGGGACTACAGGTAGGCACCACTACACCCAGCTAAGTTTTTATTTTTTTGTAGCAGTGAGGTCTCACTATGCTGCCCAGGCTGGTCTTGAACTCCTGGACTCAAGCGATCCTCCTACTTTGGCCTCCCAAAGTGCTGGGATTACAGGCATGAGTCACCACACTTGGCCTGCCTAGATCCTCTTTCCCCCATGACCTTTTCCCCAACATTTTCTTTCCCTCTGATGAGTAGGCTGCAGGTTTGGTTTTATATTTTCCCTGATATTGGGAACAATTTTCTGTCTTGTTTCTCTTTGTCATTAGTTCAAGGTTGTTTCTGATTTTCATAAGCCATTTCGTCACATTTTGTTTGTCCTCTACCTATGCATACTGCCCTATGACATCCCCCATCAATGATAGTAGTTAAAATAACAGAAATAGAAAGAATTGGTTGAGAAGTCCCTGTATGCCATGTGCTATTCTATGTGCTTTCTATGGATTAACTCATTTTACTTGCCACAGAAGCCTTATGAGGAAAGCAGTATTATTATTCCTGTTTTAAGATGTGGTAACTGAGCCAAAAAATTAAAAAGTTAACTAATTGCCAAGGGAGCAGTAGAGCCAGGATTTGAACCCATGCAGTCCAGCTCTAGAGCTCATGTGCTCCATCACTGTGCTACAGAGACTCTGTCTATCCATTCATGAGTGCTATGTCCATCTCTCTACATATTCTCATAGCTATTCCTTCATCTATTCATTTGTCCTATAAACATGTATTGAATAGCCATACTCCAAGCTTATTGCTCAGTACCAAGAGTGAGACCATAAGCAAAATATAAACCCTAAAATAATTACATTTTTAGAATAGTGAGGTGGACAAGTACTCAGGTAACTTGAATGTATAACAGTTTCACAGTAGACTGTCTTAAATGTCTACCTTGTCAGTGGCATTCTACTCTGGAAACTTTCTTTTCCCATTGCTCCTGTTAAAGGGACAAGCCTCAATGCCATATCATAGCACATTGCTACCCACTGGCCACAGATGATTGGAACAGAGTGGACACATGACCTATGACCTACCAATGCAATGAATATAAAATCACAAATTAACTCTTTTAGGGAATTTGAACTGAGAGACACAGTGGAAGTAGGTTCTTGAACAGGAAGGATGGGGTTGGAATTTTGGCAGCAGACTCACAAGTTGAGGAAACTCTGATGTAGCAAAGGCTCTGACACGGGGCAAACCATGGTAGCCTCTGGACAATTAAGGACTTGCCTTGATGCCAGGGAGACAGCCTCTGGGCTGAGGGTGATAGGAGATGGTTAGATGTAGCTCAGAATTCTAAAAATAATCCCCACGAGTCACAAAAGAATATCAGTCTTATTACTGTGTGCCATAACTAATAACTGTGGGAAAAGGTTCTGAGAAATGGCCTCAGGGACAAATGAAGGTGCCTGTAAATGACAAAGGAGGCTGGTGGCCTTCAGACAGATTTTTTTTTTCAAGCTAAATCTCACTGAGTCCCCTACCATAAAGCAGACAAAATAACAGATGTTCTGTTACAAGCAAGGGCCAAGGCCATGGGGTACCTTTTCCTTTCCATACAAGGTGGAGTGTGTCCACAGGAGTTGTGTTACTTGAAGGATTTGTTGGGAGTTCTTGATCAGAAGAGTATAGGTTAAGAGGAAGGTTTTCACCATAGACTGGCAGTGCCAGAGCTCCTGGGGGCCCAAACTGGGGCAGCACAACCTCCAGGAATCCTACAGTGGCCCCAAGGTGAGGGGCTGAGGGCAGAGTGAAGGGCAGGAAAAGGGCAAAGATGCCTGTTACTTTGAAGAAAGGGCTGCGTCTAAGTTTTGTTTTTGTTTTTTTGTTGTTGTTGTTGTTGTTGTTTGTTTTTTGTTTTGAGAGAGTTTCGCTGTTATTACCCAGGCTGGAGTGCAATGGCACGATCTCAGCTCACCGCAACCTCCACCTCCTGGGTTCAAGCAATTCTACTGCCTCAGCCTCCCGAGTAGCTGGGACTACAGGCACGTGCCACCATGCCCAGCTAATTTTTGTATTTTTAGTAGAGACAGGGTTTCACCTTGTTGACCAGGATGGTCTCGATCTCTTGACCTAGTGATCCACCCGCCTTGGCCTCCCGAAGTGCTGGGATTACAGGCTTGAGCCACCGCGCCTGGCCATGTCTACGTTTTTTATCTGCATTCAGTTACTCTCAGAGGTTCATGTGATCTTCAGGTCTTTATCACCCAGTTAGATGGTCTTCTTAGCACACTGGATGGCACAGTTGGTTCTAATCTTGATTTAGCATGACTTGAGCTTTGCAGTGTCAAATAATGAATTCTAAGGCAGTTCTTAGCCTCCATTTAATTCTGAGTTTCTATATTGGTATGAGATGTCCAATGTTTATTAAAATATTGAACTAATTTGAAGTAATTATAATGAAGTAATTGGTTACATCAGGATTGTCATAGAATTGAGATCAAAATGTTGCTAGTTAGTGGGAGAGGAGCTCCATTCCTCTGCTGCAGGAAATTTTAGGCACAATATTTATTTAAGTGATGGAATGAATAAAAAATTATTTAACAATATTTCTTCCACATCATATCTGTCAACATAAATAGACCAAGACCTTTGGAGTTAGACAGACACAGGTTCCATGAATTCTGGAATTCTAGCTTACAATGACTGATAAATGCAGGCATGCTATTTAAATCCCCTCAATTTTAGAAACTGATTCTAAAATAAAGAGGATAAAACCCAGTTCTTAGGATGGTTATGTAGATCCGGAGGTAACATGGGCAAGCAGTGAGTTAACTGCCTGGCATACAATGAGGACAGGTGAATGTTCAATTAAATACCTAAATGCAAGTTAGTTCACTTCTTATCTCAGTTTTCTCATTTAATTAATATATAACAATTATACAGCTTTGACAGGTTTTTGAGGGACCAAATGAAATAATGCATGTAGGAACTCAGCCCTCATGATAGTGACATGAAATAGAATCAAGGTTTTGGAATGAATAACCCGAAATGTAACAAAAAGGGGCAAAACTGAAATCCGAGAAGTTGTTAAAAGGAGCATTTTCTTCCTCTTTGTAAATCTTAAAACAAAACAAAACCACGAAACCATTTTATGAAACAGTCAATTTGTAGGGAAACTTGAGTAGTTAACAAGAAAACTGTGGGTGACTTTTTTTTTCAGGTTTGGGGCCACAGCTTTGTCCTCCTGGCAGACAAGCTTCCAGGGACACTGGAGCCCTGGCCCCAATCCATCCAGATGCTTGGGCAGCTACGTCAGTAGGAGTCATCCCTCCCGCATGAAGCTGACTCTGAATTCTCTCTGTCTGTGTTGGTTCGTCTATTGGGACAATACAGACTTGATCTGTGTAATTTGTTCTCCATAGTAAATATTATTTTAGTGCTGCCTACCAAAGCCAGTTCAAGAGGAATTGCTTCCAATATCCAAACTTCATGTTTCTCCTTTCCTTTAATGAGGCTGTTAATCATTTATTTGTAGGTTCATTGACTTATTTTGGTTAGTGTGGAGTAATTAGAATCTGACTTTAGGTATTTGAAGTAGCCTATAATAAAAGACACATACAGGAAGAGACCATTTAAATAAATATTAAAAAAAAAAAAGGTTGATGAATTTAGGGATAGGTAGAGAATGCAGAGAATTTAGTGAATACTACTAAATAAAGTATGAAAAAGTATCAAATCATCAGGCACTATGCAAATACAGCTGTGTAATATCTGCAGTTTTGCATTTTGGTTAGTGTATCATCACATAGTTTTTCATACATTTCCTAATGCCATATTTTTTATTTTACAGAATTTTTTTTTTTTTTTTGCTTTAACACCACAGAGTTTACAGCTACTACAGCAGCTATAAGAAACAAGGAAGATGAAAACATGGAAAGAAGAGGTAAAACAGTAGGAGAGAAGGAAAAACCCGAAAACAAGAGTAACTTATTGTCTATTACTGTCTGGTCTCAATTTAGTTATCAAAATAACATGTTGGTTGGGAAGAAATGGTCCGTAAATGTATGGACCATTCAACAAATTTGTATTCAACAAATTCTAGACATCAGAATGAAGGTCTAGCAGTTTCAGGCTGGATGCTAGATACAGTGATAAAGGATATTCTCTTGTTTGGCCCCCAGAACTGCACTGAATAAGGTAGCCACTGTTCATATGTGACCATTTAAATCAATTACCACTGAATAACACTAACAATTTAGTTCCTCACATTAGCTAGATACGGCATCTACTGTAAACAGAGAACTGGGTGCTAGAGACAGAAATAGTTTTTGTTTTTAATTATGAGAGGCACTTTGGTAATGAAAGACCCACAGGCGTATGTCAAAGGTATCTGGATTTGAATCCTGACTCTGTGACTTACTAGCTATATGACTTTGACTTATTTAAGTTATACCCTCTGAGCCTCAGTTTCTTCATCTGTAAAATGGGACTAACAATACCTACACTGTTAGTGAGAATCTGCTATGATAATTATAAATTCCACACCAGCAGTTACCTAGTAGACTGGTGCAAGGTAGATGACGATGATGGTGATAGTGGTGGTGGTGATGGTGATGGAGGAGGAGAGAATTCAAATTCTATCATCAGAATGCTTTTTGTATTACTATTACAGCATTTTGATCATCTTCCAGGAAATAGATGTGTTTTCTTTAGTACAACCCTGGTAGGAAACATTCCCTTTTTAATATCTTTCTACTGTCTCCATAGCAAATATCATCCCTCCATGACACAAATCACTTTGATGACTCCATATACTTAGGTTATTGCCCCTCCTTTCCTTATCTTTTAGGATGAATCTGAAAACTTAGTAAATAACTTATAAGGTTTGAAGGCACCACAGCCCAAGAGTCAAAACCTGTACTTGGCAGCAAATCTTGTATCAGTTTACTCATGACAGGGCATCCTTAAGTGAAAAACTCCAGTCTCTAGCTGGAACTTTGAGAACCAGTGAGTAGTTACTGGGAATGATTTTAGGGGCATGAACAAAAGTGCTCCTCCTGAGACTATCTCTGATCATGTCTTTTCTCTTTTCCTGACTTCTTTCAAACAAGACATTGCTTTAAATTCCCCTATCTGTGAGAAGCTAAAACAGTCACTCCTTTGGAGGCCAACGCACCTGCAGCTGTTCTGTTTTCTTCTGCCACACCAGCCATTGTGCAACATCTGGATAAGTAGCTACAACACAGCGTCTTTTCCTGTCTTGGGGCTCAGCCTCCCATGGACCAAAGGGTCAAGTGTTTTGCTTAATTCCATGGTCTCCTCTGCTGTCTCTTCCATCAGTGCTGTCATTTCCCCAGTTGGAGAGATGATGACTAGTCTGGACAATAGGTCTGCCATAAGAGAGTCTTTGCCTGGGGTATAGATTACTCATAAATCATATCTTTATAACAGTAATAACATTCCCTGTCGTCTAGCAGGTGCGTTGCCTGGTGGTTTGTGATCTGTCTGGACAATCAGGCTTCTGCCAAATGCATATTTGTGGAACTCTCGTAGTGTACATATCACTGCCAATATTTTTTTTCTTGCTTGCTCAAGCAGACTTGTTTTCCAGCCAAAGCCAGCATTAGAGATGTGCACGTGACTACTGAACAATCCAATTGCTTGCCAAGAATCTCACTATAGATTCTCACTGGCCTTGTGCATTATTAGACAGTGATTTCATTAGTGCCAAAGAAGTTTAAATAGAGGAGAAAAGCAACTCACATTTGCTAGGCACCTATAATGTGCCAATCACTGTGCTAGCTCTCTCTCCCATATTTATTTCATCTTCCCAACCAACCTCATGAATAAGATTTTTTTTCTTTTCTTTTTTTTTTTTTTTCCTGAGACAGTGTCTTGCTCTGTTGTCCAGACTGGAGTACAATAGTGCTAACATGCTCACTGCGGCCTCAATCTTCCAGGTTCAAGAAATCCTCCCACCTCAGCCTCCCGAGTAGCTGAGACTACAGGCATGCACCACCCCACCCAGGTAATTTTTTATTTTTAGTAGTGATAGGGTCTCACTGTGTGGCCCTGACTGGTCTTGAACAACAAAAGGACAATAAATCTGCTATAAGTGAGTTGGCCTGGGCTCAAGCAGTCTTCCCTCCTTAGCCTCCTGAAGTGTGGGATTATAGGTGTGAGCAGCCAGGCCTAGTCTTAGATACTATTATATCTTTAAGATCATCTCACAGATGAGGAAACTGAGGCTAAAGTTTAATGGAAACACTAGTAGTTTTTGAGCCCTGATTCCAGGCACAGTGATAAAGGACATTATCTCATTTAGTTTCTCTCCTTTCTTTCTCTTTCTTTCTTTCATTTTCTTTCTTTCCTTCTTTCTTTTCTTCCTTCCTTCCTTCTTTCCTTTTCTTTTTTCAGAGTTTTGCTCTTGTGGCCCAAGGTAGAGTGCAGTGGTGCCATCTCAGCTCACTGCAACCTCTGCCTCCTGGTTCAGGTGATTCTCCTGCCTCAGCCTCCTCAGCAGCTCCTCAGCCTCCTACAGACACCCGCCACCATGCCTGGTTAATTTTTGTATTTTTAATAGAGGTGGGATTTTACCATGTTGGCCAGGCTGATCTTGAACTCCTGACCTGAGGTGATCCACTCACCTCAGCCTCCCAAAGTGCTGGGATTACAGGCATGAGCCACTGTGCCTGGCCTCATTTAGTTTCTAGAGCTGTCCAATAAGATAGATACTCACTAATCACATATAGCTAAGTTTAAATGTATTACATAGATTCAAATGAAATAAAATTAGAAAATTGAGTCTGTGAATTACATTAATCATGTTACAAGGACTCAATAGCTACATGTGTCTAGTGGCTACTGTTCTGGACTATGCAGGTGTAAGACATTAGTGCCATTTCCAAAAGTTTTATGAATCAGTGCTACCCCAGAGCAATGCTATAAGGTAGGTACAGGTATTACAATATCCATATTATGAATGAGTAGATGGAGGCTTTGGGGGTGTTATGTAAGTTGCTAAATGAAGGTAACAGAGCTAGTGAATTGGATTCAGGCCTGAACCTAGTTCCGAAGCCTTGTGCTTGGGCAAAAGCCTATTCTTTGCACTCAGTGACTTACCTAAGGTCATCTCACTGGTAGGGGATAGTGTGGGGCTTCTAGGCAGTAGCCTCCCTGAGAATTCAGGATAGCTTTTGTAGCCTCACTGCAGACCCTTTCCCACAAGCTTCTTGGCATTGTTAGGCATGCAGTCTACATTCCTGGCATTTCCTTGATCTGGTTTCACTACTGGAGTCAGCAGATGCCCCAGGCTCCTTGCCTCCATGGTTATGTGCATGAGCTTCTCTGAGTGTCTCTTGCCCATGCAGGAGCCCATCTTGCATTCACTCTCATGGTGTTATTTCTGTCCACATGGGGCTGTGCTTTCCTTCCCCACCTGCCCTGATCACCTGTCAGGGTTGGTGCACTTAGCCTGCAGTCTCCCCCAGGGGCTTTATTATTCTCTGAATGATCTTGGAGGCTTACTCAATCTCAAATAGTAGTCTGAGTCTGTGACTCTGACATGCTCTGGGGACCACAAAGGGTATAGAGCAAAACGGTCTTTCGTCAGCTAGTGTGCAAAATTCTTTTTCTGGCTCAGGACCCAAGACCTCCTCCATGGCTCAGAAGATGCTTGTGGAAGGTGGCCAGGTTTCCTCCTCTAACTCTGGCCTTGGGCCTCTCTTTTTCTTCTCAGGACTATTGAACTTACTCCAATCTCTGAATTTTTCTGAGATTTCTAAAAGTCACAAAGGATGTACAGCAGGATCAATGTCATCTGTTGAGTGACCCTGACATATCAAAGTTCTTTACTAGACAGTTTGGGAAAAACAATAATGCTTCTTCAGCACTTACAGTGTGTCAGGGACTCTAATGAATACTTCATGTGCATTTTTTCAATGACTCTTCACAAAATCCTCAAGTGACATATGCATTACGATCTCCACTAAACAACTAGAAAATCAAGGCACAGAAACTTAATTTGCTTGAGGTCACACAGCAAATTTGGGAGTTAATTGGGACTAATACTTTTTTTCTTTGAGACAAGATCTCACTCTCTTGCCCAGGCTGGAGTTTAGTGGTGCAATCTCAGCTCACTACAACCTCCACCTCCCAGGCTCAAGCTATCTTTCCACTTTAGCCCCCCACGTAGCTGGGATTACAAGTGCATGCCACCACACCCAGATAACATTTTTATATTTTGTAGAAATAAAGTTTCACCATGTTGCCCAGGCTGGTCTTGAACTCCTGGCTTCAAGTGATCCACCCACCTCAGCTTATCAAAGTGCTGGGATTACAGGCATGAGCCACTGTGCCCAGCCGGGATTCATATTTATAATCAATATGTTGCATTGCCTTCTGTCATTTGCTCTAATTCTATATATGTAAGAAGTCATTGTCCATAATTGACTGATGAAAAAAACCAGTCTCTTAGAAATTAAGCAATGTTGTCTAGGACATAAACAATAAATAGCTAAGCTAGAAATCACCATGGTAACATGAATATCTATTTTAGCTTTTTTTAAAAGAGATTGGGTCTCCCTATCTGTCATCCAGGCTGAAGTACAGTGGTGTAATCAAAGCTCACTGCATTTAAAAACTCCTGGGCTTAAGTGATCCTCCTGTATCAGCCTTTCAAGTATGTGGGACTACAGGCATATGCCTCCACACTAAACTAATTTTTTTTTTATTTTTGGAGAGATGGAGTCTCCTTACGTTGCCCAGACTGTTCTCAAATTCCTGGCTTCAGGTGATCTCTTACCTTGGTTTCTCAAAGTCCTGGGATTACAAGCATGAGCCACTACACTTAGCTATATTTTTGCCTTTTTTTTTGAGACAGAGTACTCTGTCACCCAGGCTGGAGTGCAATTGCATGATCTCGGCTCACTGCAACCTCTGCCTCCTGGGTTCAAGCAATTTTCCTGTCTCAGCTTCCTGAGTAGCTGGGATGACAGGTGTGTGGCATCATGCCTGGCTAATGTTTGTATTTTTAGTGGAGACAGGGTTTCACCATGTTGGGCAGGCTGGTCTTGAACTCCCAACCTTGTGATCTACCCGCCTCAGCCTTCCAAAGTGCTGGGATTACAGGTGTGAACCACCATGCCTGGCCTATTTTAGCTATTTTTACAAGTCCTATTTGAAATAATTCACCTTGATAGTAAAGAGATATTTTAAGAATAAGGTAAGAAGTGCTTTGTGAAATTTAAACCACTCTACAAATATAAGGTACCCTTTTTATGTAACAAACTTGTAATTAACTTCTTGATCAATTCTTTAAATTACTCTTACCAATGACTTTTGCTCTAATAAGTGTTGAAAACCCAATAAAAGAAAACAGATTAATCAGTAAGGATTAAGTTGAGATGCATTAATGTAACAATGTGGCTAAAACTCAATAGAAGGTCACTTCTCTCTTGTGAAACAGAAATTCAGAAGTGAAAAGTCCAGGGCTGGTGTGGGCATTTTCTTTGTGGCCCTCATTTTCACAGTCCAAGATAGCTGCTAGAATTAGGGCCACCATGTCCATGTTGAATGCAGCTGGATGACAAAAGAAAAAAAAATGCTTGAACCCGGCAGGCGGAGGTCGCTGTGAGCCAAGGTCAAGCCACTGCACTCCAGTCTGGATCACAGAGTGAAACTCCATCTCAAAAAAAAGAATAGATACTTTTCCTGTAATTAAGACTTTACTTCCTGTTAATAATACTACATTTCTATTTATACGTATTATACCATTGGGAGCCTAGAAAATGGATTCTTTTGGCCGTGTGGGAATATATCCAGCTAAAAACCAAGGTTCTGCTTCTAAGGAGAAAAGCAAAAATAGAAGTGGGGTAGAAAACTACCCTTTCTGCCATAAGAGCTAATTTCTAGAATAGACTAAAATTAATTACGTTAATCTACTAGTTAATTTAGGCTATCATCTCTTTTCGGATCACTTCCCAGTCTGGTTTTTCTCGATAAATCAGTAAAAAGGTCTTCAATGCTTCATGGAACAATCTCCTTTATTTGGATCTTGGAAACCACAAAAATCACATGTAGTTTTTCCTTTTCCTTATTCAACATCCCATGCAGAGACTTTGCAGATCCATTTTCCTCTAAAAATGATCTTGGAAAATCATATCATCCTCTTTGTATTTTCTATTGGAAATACCTATTGGTATTTCCCAATTTTGACTTCAACAGTGTTTTTGTTTGGAGGCAGACCTCGTCTCTCTCGCATTATTTGATTCTGATGTCCGGATTGCCACCATTAAATTTGGGTTTGGCAGGATTGGAGTATTAGTGAGATGTCAACTCCAACTTCTGCGCAGGTCTTCACTTTAGGCCATCATCATCTAATAATGTAGAGCAGCAGTATTGCTGAGCAGAGATCTTGAGAAAGCATTTTAATTACATTCAGTTAAAATTGCAATTGTTGGAATTGCCTTCTCTGAGGCTTGGTGTCCTGACCTTTCATATAAGGGAGTTGGGTGTTCACTTAGAAGATCCATGAGGTCCCTTTCAGCTCTGAGTTCTATAGTCTCCTTAGCCCCATAGGAGTGGGACCCAGGAGAGCCAACAGCTGAAGTGTAGGGGCCAGAAGTAAAGGGCCTGGCATTAAAGGGAAGGTTGGAAGAAGCCAAACATCTTTATGATTTCTGCCAATCCAATCGAACGTTTTCTACTCTGAACTTTAATCAATCATGCTTGAGGGTAGAAAAAAGGGGCAGGTATCTCTTCCTTCCCCTAACAAGAGGAAAGAGCTTGGAGGGCAAGCATGTGTGAGCATCCCTTTGGATGAGTGAGATGAGGAACACGTCTCAGAGCTGCCCTTCTGGACCTCCCTCTATGTCTCTGCCTTGCTTCTTCTTAATCTACATTCCTGACACTTCTAGCTCCATCATTATATCTCAATGTTCCCCAGCGGTCTTTAATCCTCTTTTTGGTCTTCTCATTCAATACTCTCCCTCTTGTCTACCTGAGCTGCACACATCTGTATCTCCAGCCCAATGTTTTCTGTTGAGCTCCAGACTCATAAAGTAAGCTTCACAGATCTTACAAAATAATACATTGACAATGGACTCATTCCCTTCTCCACAAAACACACTTTTTTCCCAGTATTCCCAATTTCAAAAAAGTCTCCACCACCCTACTCAGCTGCCAAGTTCTGAAACCTGAGTCACTTGAGATTCCACCCTTTCCTTCCCTCCCACCCCTACTCCTCCCTTGGCCTGTCGGTGAGCAAGCTGTCTCACTTTTGTTCTCTCCTCCCCACCACCAAGGGCTCATCATTTTTATCCACATTAATATAATAACTTCACATCTTTCCCCTATAAAAGAAACTTCTATAAATGTCCGTTAATAATAGTAGTAGTAACAGCAGAAATAATCACCATCACTTTTTCTGCCTTGGGTACAAATGTTTTATACTTACTATCTTCAGTATTCCCAACAACCTTGCCATGTATTTATTATTTTACCCATTATACAGATGTGGAATCTAAGGCTTAGAGAAGCTAAACAATATCACCAATGTCATCACACTGTCTCCGCTAGCTTCAAGTCATGTTGTGAAGGACTTCTCGGTCTACCATATGTCCCTCTCCCATTGCCTTTCAGGAAAGAGTTTCAATCTTCCCAGCATGATGCTCATAGGTCTTGATGATCCAGATGCTGCTGCTTCTCAGCTTCGACTCCTGCCGCACTCTCTGTGCCACATTCTCTCAGAACCACCATCAGCTTCCAGACTTCCCCTGCCCTTGTGTGTCTACCACTTTTGTGCATGCTCCCCTTTGCCTGGGACAGCTTTCTCCATGGATCAAACTGCTCTAGAGCCACACATCCAATTCAAATATCCAAATGTCACCTCCTCATCAAAGCCTGACTGGCCTGCAGAGTCCATTGCTCCCACTGCCCCTTGAGTTAACCATGTTCATAGCATTTATTATTCCAGCTTTTCATTGCCTCCCCCCTCCTCCTTATAGCAATGATTCTTCTTTTTTACTAATCTTTCTCTTGAGCCTAGAACCATTGTGCCTAAAACATTTTGTGCTCAATAAAAAATAATAGTGATGATGATTTTTATGATGATGAAGACAAAATTGATGGCAATATAGCCAATATACCTGGGATTCTATCTTGTCTTTCATAAGCTTTTCCTAAGTCAACCTATCCAATCCTATGGCTCTTCATACTGATTTTTTATTGATGGCTCCAAAATGTTTGTCTCCAGCTCTGACTTCTCCCTTGACTGCCAGACAACTATATCCACTGCTTCCTTAATGCCTTCATTTGTTGATCTGATCTGCATCTGAACCTTAACATAGTTAGAATAGAACTTGGGGCTATTTGCTTCCCAAACTGTTACTCTTCCAGTCTTCTCCATTGCACGTGATGGCCCCATCTTTTACTCACTTGCTTTGGCCAACAACTGCAAAGAAGTACTATGTCTCTCGTACCCTACATCCAATTTATTAGTTAGTCCTGTTGGCTTTACTGCCTGTCAAAATAGTAATGAACCCTACATCCTCATTTCTCTCCTTATCACTGCTGCGATCCAAGTCTAAGCTGAAATCATCTTTTGTTAACCTGGTCATCCTATTTTCACTTTTTTATCCCACTCTACCATCCATTCTCCACACAGCAGCCAGAACAAACTTTCAATAACAGAATCAATCTGGTCATGTTATCACCCTTGCTTCAGATCCCCCCATGACCCCCCATTACATTTGAAACTAAAAGACACTTTTGTCCCTATCAGAATCTATAGGACATTGCAGCTTACTTCTCCAACCTAATTGTCACCACTGTTTCCTTCCACCAGGCTCTGGCTACACTGACTTACTTTCTCTCCGTTGAGCAAGATCAGCCAGTTCCTGCCTTGGGCCTAAGGACTTGCTATTTATTGTCCAGAATGCTCTTGCCCCCAGTCATTGCATGGTCAGCTCCTTCTGCCTGTTCTCTGCTCAGATCTCACCTCGTCAGAGTGGCCTCCCTGTGCACCCCACCCAAAATAGGCCCAATCCCACCATTGCTTTTTTACCCATAACCTTTATATTAGCTTCTTAGCAATGATCATTATCTGAAGTGATTATTATTTATTAATTTACATATTCATTCACTTTTTATTGTGTATTCTCAATTAGAATATTAACTCCACGAGAATAGGGACCTTAATCTGCCTTGTTTACTGGCAAGTCCACAGTAACTAGAACAATTATCCAGTGGATAAATAAATTAGTAGGAGCTCTAGCCTATGCTAGTTTTCCTTCTTTTTTTTTTTTTTTGAAACAGAGTCTCACTTTGTCACCTAGGCTGGAGTGCAGTGGCACAATCTTGGCTCATGGCAACCTCCACCTCCTGGCTTCAAGCGATTCTCTTGTCTCAGCCTCCCAAAGTGCTGGGATTACATGTGTGAGCCACTATGCCCAGCCAAATTTTTCAATTTCTGTGAAACTCAGGGTAATAAGACAGTGGTAAAGAGTTTGCAACAGCTTGGCTCATAATAAATGTATCCAAAATAACTTCAAAATGTCACTCAGTATATGCTTTTTAGATGGCTGGGCAGCTCAAGTTCTAATGTTTCACCTTGATTAGGTCTGAGAGAGACTTTTTTTCCAGATGTAGTCCTATACAATCCACTGATATGTCCTGAATTTGACTTTAGTGGCAAATTACTTGTCTGTGGATGATATTTCATGAAAATGTAAATATATTTTTGTATACACATATATATACAAGTATACATGTAAATAAATCTATTTTTATATTTTATGCATTAGATTATGTAAATCCCCTGAACCTCTTTATGATATTACCATAGTAAGGTCAACGAGAAATACCGGAGTAGAAGAAGCAAAATCTCTTTTGCTCCTTACTTTGGTGTGGCCTTGAAAGCCTCTCTTCAGGAAATCTACTGCACTGAACACTGATTCTCCAAAATAGTATATCGAAAAGATGATGGTATGATTCATGCACAACAGGGATAAAACTCAAAAACATCATTCTGAGTGAAAGAAGCCAGTCAGGAAAGAGTATGTAGAATGTGATTCCATTGACATAAAATTCAAAAATGAATAAAACTGACCTATGGCAACAGAAATTATAAGAGTGGTTACTTTTGAGAGCTTTGACTGAGAGAGGCCTAAGAGAAACTGTTCTTGTTCTAGGCAGTGGGAATATATATGTGAGGATTACATATGTGTGTGTAAATATACACACATATATACATATACATATATATACACACGCACACACACATATATATATAAATATTTGTCAATCCCTACACTTAAGGTCTGTGAAATTTACCCTTTGCAAATTATATCTCAGTCAATGAATAAAGCTAATAGTAGTATCCATTTAGCCACACTGACATCAGAACCTTAAAGGTTTTTATTATAAATTTTTTAGGCAAAATACAATTTTTAGGTTTCAGTGCAGGCTTTACTCTAGGCAAAAATCCCTTGAAAATATAAGATGATGGTTTCAGCACACCAAGTTGTACCCTTCCTGTTAAAAGGAAAACTCTACTTAAGCCTTTACATTTACTTGCTCCATGCCCTGTAGCTCTCAAGTACAATAGTGAATGTAAGCTACAATAAAAAGGTCATTTTCTTCTTTCAGCAACAGTAACACAAGTGGCTACATTTCCTGATTCTGGATTAAGCTCAAGATTTCAAATACAACTGGACTCGTTTCTGATTAGAAAGTTTGATATTTATCATAGACTTCCCTGTCTTCCATAATCAGTGTGAGAGAGATTGCAAAAAAGTAAACTGAAAGGGCCCATTCTTTTATTTAACAATTAACCCCATCTGGGTAAATAATACGGTGCGGTGCACTTGAGCCTTGCTGTTAGGCTCTGAGTTCAGAACTCAACACGGCTTCAAAGCAGCGTCCATGAACCGATGACAAGATGCTACAGAAATGGCTTTTTATGTGGACTATAATGCACATCTAGTGTTACATAGTACAGTAATGAGGAGAAGAGGGTTGTAAAGACAGAGAGGATAGAATGTCTGGAAGTACTTACCTGAGGGAAACACAATCTTGGTTTAGTTCAGGCCCTTAGGCCTAGAAGCACAGTATATGGTCTAGAAACTTGAATATTCGAAAACAATTTCACTAAGGTTGTAAGGTTTCCATCACAGGCAAATAAAAACAAATTCCCTGGCAGTCACCAAAGCAGTCAAGAGCTAAGATGCTTCAGAAAACCTGAGCTTCATTCCCTGTTTTATCAGATAATTTCATTATACAAAGGGGCATATATCTTTTAAAAGTATCAAACAGCACATTAGAACCGTGAAAGCCCATCAGTCAACAAATCCTTTTGATAAAGATCGATTGCTCCCTGAATAAGGGGAAAACACAGTCCAGGTCAATCTGTCAGCAAACGCATTCAAAAATCTATACTCTGAATTGAGACAAGAAACTCTAATAAACTGAGATTACTTCCCAAGAAAATATTTGGGTATCCCTACAAGCCTAGGCCCCACACCTGACTGCATTCACCATCCCGGGAAGAATAGGCCGAGTGACACACAGAGGTGTGCAGGCATCTTTGGTTACTTCTGAGAAGCAGGCGTCACCTGATTTCCACCCACCTGTATCACTTTTAGTAAATGGCACAGGAATGGAAATTAGTGGAGGAATCAGCTCAAGACTTGTCAGCTCCAATTTCCCAAGTGGGTTTTCTATTGTAATATGGGTAGTCTGAAGACTGCATGAGAAATCCAGGGTCTGGGATTAACTTGAGAGTAAACTGTTTGCAAAGCCTCTCAGGAACAAAAAGGATCTGTGCATCTAATTTCTGTTGGGTACAGATGTCTCTAGAGAGATGCTGGAGGAAAATAAAACATGGAGAACATAGATATGATCATCTTTGTGACCTAGAAAAAAATGGCTGTTTTTGTCAGTTAGTTGAGGCACTGTCTCTGTCTGCTAGGAAGTACCAAGGGGGTGTTCCTACTTACTGAACTCCTACTGTGTGTCCTTTGCAGTTTGCAACGATTATCTTACTTAATCCTGGGACAAGTCTGAAAGGCAGTATGAGGCCCATACTATAGGTGGTGTAGGAAGCCTCAGGAATTAGTGTCTCTTACTTAAGACATTAAACTAGCATCCACAGTGGCATTTGTTCCCATGTGTCCTGTGTATCAGGCCTGTCCACCAGAGTAACTGGCTTTCCCCTAAACTTCATGGTCCAGAGCCACACACTTGACATTCCAACTGACCTCCTTCTCAGTGGTTGAATTAATCTCTGGGGCAGGGGGAGTTTCCACACAGTAAAACAGCCTGGCTCAAGATGTCAGCCAGGTAAAGAAGAACTGGAGGAAGAAGCTGCACACTTAGAAAACCATAGACTGCATTCAAGGTTGGGCCCAGGCAGATGCCATGTGAGACCCTTGCCCAAGATGAATATCAGAGAACTTCTCTGTGTCCTGAAACCCAGATACACTGTTTAGAAGCAAAGGAGCATAATATTCTCCACCAAGATAGGCAGAGCTGTTCACAGACTGGATGGGTGGTCCGAAGCCAGGGATGAGGAGAGGGATAAGAGGCAGGGACTCTGTGATGGGGTCAGGTAGACTAACCACACCAGCTTGCCATCCAGCTTCCACCTGTCTTTACTCAAAGAAAAAGAGGTGACATAGATTTTGGAAGGATTGGTTTCAAATAAGAGCTCTCTGCCTTCAAATGCAACTGTGGGACTTGGGGCAAAGTAATTTACCCCACTGGGTGCCAGCTTTATTATTTGAACATTCAGGATAATAGCATTACCTGATGGGGGGAAAAAGTGAAGATTAAAAAGAGTAATACATAGGAAAACACCTAGCTAAGTGCCTTTAACAATAAGCCCTCAGAAGTCTTACGCTTCCCTGTTTCTCTTTCCATCCACTTCAGGAAGAATCAATTCTACAGTGACATTGGCTCTAAGGCTTAGTATAAGGAAATAAGTGTCAATCAGCTGGGCTGAGGAATTCAGACACAAGGTGTGATGCAGCCCACAGTGGTGGTAGTTCTGAGCAGCAGCCACTTGAGGAGACCCATCTTCCCCAGTCCCTGCAGAGCATGGAACATTATTGCTTAAGTGGGAATATCATTGGGACATTTTCCTTCCTTTCTGCCACTTTGTACCGTAACACAGAGAAGTCCTCTGATATTCATCTTGGGCAAGGGTCCCACATGGCATCTGCCTGGGCCCAACCTTGAACCCAACAGTGGTACCCAATCACCTGACTGTCATCTCACCCCTGAATGACAGCCACCATCCCTGCTTCTCACCCTCCAGTTCCTCATCCCAGTGCTCTGGGCCATCTCCTCTTGGTTGCACCTGAATTCCCATCTGGCTTTTCAATGACATGGTCATGTTTAAGTGCCTGGCTTGAGCTTGTAAGCCTAAGCATAAAGAGTGAAGAGGAGGACAGGGTATGCACACATGGAAGTAGAGGAGAGAACAGCATCTTATAAAGGAAAAATGAGATAATTTTACCCCTTTCTCCTCACCTTCCCTTAATAATTTTGTACAAAAGTAATTAAATGTGGAGTCTGGGATCTACCTTTCTTAAGTGACTTAAGGTAAGGACTTCTGGTAAGTCAGAGACTTCAATTTTCTATTAGGAAAATATGGAGTACCTTCTGTTCAAGCATTCCATGAGTCTGTTATTCTGTTTCATCCATCCATCCATCCTTAAAGAGAATGAAGAAAGCAAAAATAAGGGTTAGGAGGCTGCATAAGATGTGGCAACAGACTTGGAGTCCTTGGTTCAAGACAAGGGTCTGCCTCTAACTGGATATTTCTCAAGTGAGATACTTCATCTTTAGTCAGCCTCCCTTTCCCCACCTATACTGGGAGAACTGTTATCAGGTGACTTTCAAAGATTCTCCAAACTCCAATATTCTATATTCGATTCAATAAGTTCTCATTCTAGTACATAACCCATATTTTAGACCCTTTGCCAAGACAGAAACCTTTGTAGGCAAAGAAGTGTAAATTCTAGCAGGGATGAGTTTCCTGAAGCTTCTTAGTATTGCTGGTAGACAACAGAGGGCACTCTTGACATGTGTGCCCCTAAAGGGTCTCCAGAGACCCTCGGTGTGAATTGCCACTGCAGACAGATTTTTTTGGAGCTCCAGTTTTTATGGCACATTTCTGTAACGTTCTGTCCCATCAGCTTGCCTCTTGCTTGCTGAGCCATATTTAATCTCCATTTGTCCCTGGGTTCTCATTCATTAATTTACTAAACTCTGATATTTATCAGGAGTTAATATATAGGGGAATCTGGGGTCCATTCCCCTATATTCGAATTCTCATGCAAATACCTACACAGAGCTGATGTCCATCTCTCTTCTTCTCCCTCTTCCCTAAGCATATTCTTACTCCCTCTCCTACTTCTACCAGATTTTTTACCAGTAAAAAATTTTTACAAATTAAAAGAGAAATTTTGCCAAATTCAGCACCGTTTTACAAATTAAAAGAGAAAATCAAAATCCACAAACATGGTAGAAAGTCCCAAGGTTTGTTTCGTTGCAAATTTTCTTTCTCGTGTGTTCCTTTAAAGAATAAAATGTGATAAGATGTGTGAAAGAGTCTTTAGGAGAGATAAGTAACGAAGCTTTACTGACTAAAGTCAAGCAGATTACTGCAAAAATATTACATAAATCATCATCACCATGGCCATATTTTAAAGGAGAACTTTACTACTTTCTTTCCTCTCAAAAGCCTAATTTCTTAACTATGAAGCCTTATGGAAATGACTCTAAGTTATTAAATGCATTCAGAAAGGAAAAATCAATCCATATGCATAGAAGGCAGTTGGGAAATTTTGGCAGCAACAAGATTCAGGAAAGGTGGTGAGTGAGCACATTTTGGGTTAGCAGGCACATCTCTTAAAACTGTGTTTGTCCTTAAGTGGCACTATCTGCTTAGTGACCGGCAGGGCCAGTTGCATCTGGTCTTAACTCAGTTTGCCTCAGGGGAGTCACTTAACCTCAGATTCCTCAGGTCTAAAATGATGGGCTTAACTAGGCGTTATCTAGGCCCTCCTCTTTCTGGGTGTCTATGGGTGCTAAGAATTGACTGGCTGCTTGGTTTAGGCAAAAGGGGTGTCTTTGAAGTGGGGCAGGGCTGAATGCAAATCCCTACTTTGCCACTAACAGGAGGCCTGCCTTTGCTAATCTCAGTTTTCACATCTTTAGCATGGGGATAGACACACCTGCCTTTTGAGTTTTTTTCTGAGGATATAATGAGATAGCCCATGCAGGGACAAGCACACATAGAAAATGTCCAGTACAGGCTTGTCTATTGTAAAGCACATCTAACCTTGGTTTTAACTCATTTGCATGTTCTAACAGAGCTTACCAGTTATCCTATATGGGATTCATCTGTATGTAGTTAAGGGCAGGGGTATAGGTAAAGTAGGTAGGACTTTTAGTCTGAGGGTGCAAAACAGTGTCCTGGGTTTTTCCTACAGCAGAATCACGTGAGGTTTTCACAGTTCTATTCAGAAGTTTGTGCCTCTGGTGAAACAGCCATGAGACAGCAGTGGAAGCAATCATTCTGCAAGCAGCCTTCAGTGTTTGGCTTCCATTCAGCAAGAGCAACGAAGGGCTATCAACCTGTTGCTATTTAGTCCCTGCTTGCGGTTATTTTGCTTTATGAATCCCTTTGGACTTAAACAGGGACAGAGATTTGGAGAGTGAAACCTGAAGGTGGATTCTAGCACAGTTGAGAGCATCTGAACTTGAGGTGCAAGTAGCCTTTATTTAGGACATTTTAAAAATAATGTATTTAAATTGTGGGCATTAAAAGGCTGAAGAAAAAACTAAAAAGGTAAGACTATTTTGGGTTAAGCAAATGGAATCAGCCCGACCTGCTAGGCCATTTGCTTTGAACTAGTGAAAAAGACAAGAATGTGCGGTGGAAAATAACCTACTACATTTTGAAATATTTGTCTCTGAAGCAGTAATCATGCCTCTTTTAAATACAGATCATACCACCTAATATACAAACTGTATGACATTAGAGGGTGCCTGTAATTGCCCACGAAGATCTCATTTTCGAATGCACCTTTACCTTTATCTACAACTAGAATCAGTTGTCACTTACAGGTTAGAATGTACCTGACACACAACATATTATGTTATGTTTTTGATACTTTCAGCTTTGATTCTACTAGAGTGTTTCACTTTAAGAAAAAAGCACTTGGACAAATTCAGCACTACTTTTAGCAAAATAGTGTGGCAGCTTCAATCAGGGTTACAAATGATGTTAAAAGGCAGCAGCATTGAAAGGAAGTGTGGCCATAGGCCCCAACAAGGTGCCTTAATGGACCAGAGAGAAACTCAATGATTTTTTTTTTTGAGGTTGATATGTTCCCTGTATTTTTTTCTCTGTGATTCCAAGAGGAAATGCTTATAATTATTGACTCTCCATGTAATGATTATCACATTTTTTTATTTCAGAGCAAACACTCCTGGAAACACATTCCTTGTGGTAACCTGAAACCCTCCATGTGGGCAAGATTCTGATTGATTTCAGCAGAACAAAGAGACAATTTCATCTCATTTGAAACCCAGATGAAGTGCTCCATATTTCATTTTAAATTGGGAGTGATAATGGTTGGGTGGTCAGTACTTCAAGAGAAGAGGGGGAAAAGCCCAACAATATTGAGCAGTGCTAGTGTACAGTGGCTACTTTTCTGGGCTGGAACTGGTTAACTAAGAATTGAAAAGTCACCCTCTGGTAGCCTGAACAGGAACCTTCAGTCTGCAAACACTTATTCCCATCAACACTGCTCCAAGGAGGTGCCGAAACGCTGGGTGCCTCATTCTGATCTTGTGTCTGTCCTGGTATGAATTAACAGAGGGGAACAGGAAATGGATCGACACTGTTCATAAGTAAGGAGGCCAAGCAGGAGTGGGGGTCCTTCTGCTTTCAATCAAGAGAGAGGGTACAATCTGAGGCGTCATCAGTGCATCTCAACCATCGGTAAACCCAGGTTTCTGCAGGGAGCTGGGATTCTTTATGGATGGAATTACATACTTTGTGAGTGAGAATTATTTCTTGTATAGAATACCCATTCACTTACAGCAAAAATGTGGGTGGAGGGAAACAAATGGGACTGATAAATTTGGCATTGGCCCAACAGAGAAATCATTATTATCAACATCATTTTTATTAATATTATTTAATAGCAATTTTGTTTCCAATTGCCAATTTGGAAGACCCAGAGAAAGATACAAAATCATTGCCTTTCATGGAGATGTTTAGAATCCAGGAACTTAGAAGAAATTTATTCTCTGCCACTGGATTGTTTGTCTTGTAATAAACGCTGCTAGCCTTGCTTCTAATATTATTGACACTGATCCTTGCTTTGTTGACATCTTGGGTAGCTACTATTAAGGGTTAGGAAATAATTTGCTTAATTTCAATTTACTAATTCAATAAGCTTCCCTGTTTACTTTGCTTGCACAACATGTCTTTGAAAACCAGACGGTTAAGCCACTTCCTACTCCAGGAAAGATTTGTATGTGGGCATTTTGTCTGAATCAGAGAAGATAGACTTGTCCCAGGGTGGATGTGGTTAGACACATTGCTGAATAGGAGCAGAAGTAGGAAACTAGAAAACTGCCAACTCCCTCCCAAGTCACATCCTCAAGCATGGCAAAAGGATTCCACTGGAAATGAGTTTCATTGGTGTCTCACCAAAAAACACTCATATATATAAATGCGAGCACTAAAGCAGAAAATGTATTACTTTCTGTTATTTACCATTTTATTTAGTCATGTCTCAGTCTCTCTCCTCCTGTGTAAATCAGGGAAACTGCCTGCATTTTAAGGAGCATGTTGGAGATGAGATATGTCTTAAAACCTTATCTTTGTTGAGCAGTTTGATATTTTAGCATTAGAGCCACCAAGACACTAGCCACCTCATTGCTATAAATCATGTGTATTTGAAACTGATTACTATTTATTAAACTATGACATTTATGAAACAGATGTAGCTCTTCTTTCCTCTAAAAGGAACGTAACACAGTCACTTATCTAGAAACACAATTTAAGTGCCCACCAAGATATAAAAGGGGTCTGACTTCATCAAGATAATTCTCCAAGGCCTACTACCATGATATCCATCTGATGCACACTAGGAATTCAATAAATATTTGGCAGATGAATTATTTGTGTAGACTGCTGCCACAACATTCAATTGGCTCTAAGTAAATACTTCATGTACTCAGAAAATATCTAACCCCATAGGTGCATCTATATAAAGCCAAAACTGCACTTAAAAGAATTCACACCAATTCTTAGACTATTTTTAAGCAAAACTGATGGACTGTTTATTTCTCAACCAGCCCTCTGCCCCAGTTTTCAGGGTTTGTGTTTGTGTCTATAAACATAGGCCTGGGGCAGCATTTCCCATTAGTCATTTACATTTTGTTTGTATTCATTTTTTTTTAAGGAGAATATTTTTCTCTTGTAGTCCATGAAGTTTGGTCATTTCCATTTCAAACTGATCATAACAGTATGATTAGAGAAGAATATCCAGGCAAATTTTATTTGACCAGCCAAAAGATCAGTCTAACGTAAAGAGGAATTTTCTTGATTCTGGGACCACAAAGATGTGGGGGAACTCTTGGATGAAAGTCATAATCCAGTGGGTAAGGATGAAAGGAATTTAAAGGTGAATTTGGGGACTTTGGAAATTTAATATAGTGATTTGGTATCAGATTTAAATTCTTTCCAAAGCCACTGTGAAATCAAGGTGGGGGAGGGGCTACTTAGAGAAAGTTGAATGTTATTAAAAGTTTTACCAGTCCCTTTTGTTCCCTTAATCAATACAATTTTTAAAATTCTCCATATAAATTGCTATTGTATTTTATTGAGCTACACATTCTAACAAATTAAAGGAGCGTGGTTTCTGGTTCTAAAGATAAAAGTACATGTAAGTGTGTAAATTGCAAGGTTAAAGAGGGGTGTACTATAATTTTGGAATTCTTCAGATCTCACACAATTTGAGAAACTAAAATACCAATAAAACTGAGAATTGACTCTGTTATTTCACGGCAGAGAAAAGCCAGCTAGATATACCAGGAAATAAATTCCTAAATGAGCAGCTGAATGGATGGCTTCAACATGCCTGTTCTTCTATGGCCTGGAAAGTTCTGCGCTTGGGGAGTTTGGAAGACATTCTTTTGTACTCCCAATGGGAGAACCAAGAGACAGAGAAAATTAAGGAATATGGCTGCATAAAGTACAGATGAAGAGTGTTTCATTTTCCAAGAGCTAAACCGTATGGTAATATGGTTTTTCCCCAGCATGTCCAATTGGCAATGGTAATTTGTTCAGTGCTGGGTGAGTGGTTGCTTTCCATGAAGAGAGCTCTGAGGATGAAATATGGCCCTAACTAACAATCATTCTGGGTTTCCTATAGCTCCTGCCACCTGGGGTCATTCTTCTTAGCTGTAGCAACTCCAGTTGGAGAACTAATATATTAATTAGCTATTAATATATTGATTGTTATGAATTATAGCTATTAATCTCAAAACCTTCATACCTTTATCTTAAATTGAAGATTATAACAATTAACTCGCTTGCTGTGAGAGACAAAAGAGAGAAGTATGGACAGCTGTTAGTATAGAAGTTGGTTTAAGTAAGCACTTAAACCAGCCCAGTATCGTCATTTTAAATTCTCGGGAATGACAAAAATTTGACCTTAATAGTGCATTTCATAATTCTCCAATCAAATGGTTATCCAATTCATGATAAATTGTGGATGGGAAAGTCAAAAATAAAACAAGCAAACAAAAATGTTTTATGTTTTCTATATTACTTTTAAAAAGTTTTATTTGGCATTTGCTGTGAATTCTTTTTGTAAAGATTGATTGAGATTCACATACTTGCTCAAACACTTTAATAATTTCACCTTGATTGATTCATTTCATGGGATATTTGTGTATTGCTCAACCATTTAAAAATATGAAGAGGATCATAACTTTGCACTAATCAACAGTAAAATTAGTAATTTTTTTCAAAGTGATATCTTTGACCAGGAGCTTCAAATTATTTTCTTTCTTTTTCAACTTAAGAGCTTCCCAGTTGTGAATTTTTTTAGCATGACTCTCTATAATTATTCCAGTTCCTTCTCTCAGAACAACTGTAAATCTGAGCACAACTCTCTATTTTCTGTCCTCCATGTATAGCATGTTCTTTTGAATAATGTCAACCTTTATTCTTTTCTACTTCAGCAGGTTTCTCTCTACTGAATTACCAGTTCACCTTTTCCTTTGGAATCTTTTATTCCTGCTTTTCCCCATTTATCCATTTTTCAAGTCTAGTTATCAATATACGTTTTCCTGAGTTGAATTAATTCCAGACTGGAACAGAACACAGATTCAGAAGTATTTTTTGTTAAAGGGATAAGTCTGTGCAAAAAGAAATGAATAAATAAATGAGTAAATAATTTAATGAAGCCTAAAAAGAGTTTAGGATACGTAGATACTTTCGTTTTATCTTAAGGATTACTAAAACTGGAAACGTCCCCAGGTTAGCAGTGTTTATGAGGAATGGCAACACAGAATACTCATACCAACATTCCCCATGCTTATGCCCATCCATGCAAGATATTTTTAATGGGTCACAGCATTCTTTATCATGGATGCAGTATGAAACCTCATAGGCCTTCATCATAGCTCTCCCAGCAGCTACTATCAATCAGTTGTAATTGGCATATGTCAAGGAATCCATTTTCCATTGCAAACCTGTTAATGCATTTTTTGCTCAACAGTACCAAAATGTGTGATACACAACTTTTTTTAAGCTTCCAGTGGAATGTATGAGGACCTCTATTCTGAAGTGACACCATTTGCCAGAACCCAACTCTTACTTTTAACATCTGTTCGGCAGTTTTCCTGGGTTTTATTTCTGAGAGTAGGCAATAATCACAGTGTTCCCCCAAATTACTGTTCCTGATTATGTCCCCACAATTGGGATCAATTTGTTTGTGGCTGCTAATTCCATGCCTATAGGGGTTTTCTAGTTTCAACTTGGGTCTTTTTCCCCTAAATAATTATTCTGTGAAGCAACATACAGGACAATTTGGACACACAGTTTATTGAGCAACTGACATTAAGTAAATATGTGGAAAGGCAAGAGACACAGTGGTATAGATAAACACTAGAAGAAAACACAGGATGTGTGAATTTGGCATTTGACAACTCACAATAGCTATTTATTGGGTTTATTGTTAATTATGCATCAAATGCTTTACCTATCCCATTTTATTTAATATATATGACAACCTTATGAGTTAGATAAAATTTTTTACCTATGAGGATATTGAGGCTCAAAACAGCAAATTGTCCAAGGTCATACAGCTGTTAGATATACGAGCCTACATTCAACCTAGATCTGTCTGATTTCAGAATCAATTTTCTTAACCACTGTGCTTCCTGCCTAGAATGTTAATAAAAATTTCTGAAGATATTCTGGGAAGGCATCAAGCAAACAATAATATCCTTTTATATAACAGGTCAACTTCTGCATGAAAACGAAGTATCAGAAGGGCGTATATGATAAGAATTTGAAAAAAACCCACAGGAAAGGAGGCCCTGCCACTCACTGAACAGAAACATAAAAGATAACAAGGAAAGCCTAGAGCAGGGTGGTTTCATATTTTACATTGAAAACAGACTACAAATATGTGTGTGGTCAGGTGACCTGTGTGGCTCCTACCCTTAAATTTTTTTTGTCTGTTCCACTGACCCAGGAGGGAATTTGGGGAATTTCCCCCCACCTCCACTAAATTCTCAGCCTCAGGAAGGTCAAGCCTATGTTTTTTCTAGGTGTTCTCAAGACCTAGCACAATGACTGGTACACAACAGGCATTAAATAAATGTTTGCTGAAGGCATGAATGCTTAAATGCAAAGCATGAAAGGGGTTAAGGAAAAAGGGACAGAAGGATGGAGAAAGGGAAGGAAGAGAAGGAAGGAGGAAGTAAATAAATTAACTGACATCCCTTAACATCCTGCCCTAGTCATGTTCCATAATGGACCCCTTCTCCCTATTGCACTGTCTCTGCTGCTACAGATTTACCTGTTTGGACCTCCATCAATTATGGACAGCCACAATCCTCTGTGCTGACTACTCTGGGCTTTTCAACTTCTTTCTTACCATCTTGCTTGCAGCTAAGACCTTCCAGTATTCATTGCCACTTTTCTGGGGAGGGAGCAATAATGGATGCGGGGGGCAGGGAGATGGTAAGAAGCAGGGTGTCCAGGTTCTGGGGTTTACTAGATTGGCCTGTCTCACCCTTGATCAAGCTGCTGTTAGAACAGCATCTAGACCTGGATACTAAGGACTCTAACCAGGGGCCTCTCTCTATCCAGACCTAATAGCCATTAGGGTCTAATGGTCAATATTGGCTACCTTGGTCAAAGAAAGGTTTCTGCCTCATAGTGACACCATCGAGTGTTAGCCTGAATGTGGCTTTCTCCCTGTAGAGTACACCATTCCACCTCTGGCCCACATGAGTCATCCTTGATTCTCATCCTCTATTCTCTATGAAGTAGCTTTGCTTTGAAAGCAGACACTCTATTACATAAAATTCCTGTAATTTATGCTTGAAACACAGTTTTGAACTTTCCCATTAGCCTCTGCAGCCCCCAAGCTAGCTGCTCTTCCATGGTCTTTCTTCCAGAATGTTCTCTGTAATGGCATCTATTTGCTTAAGTATCATTCTTGACTATCATTCTTTCTCATATCCCATGTTCAAACCATCATCAATCCTTTTACCTCTGCATTTTAAGTGCACTCCAAATCAGACCACATTTTTCTACTCATGGTATCACTACCCTAGGCCACATCACTGGTACCCCTCACCTATTCCTCCGAAACAGACTCCTAACTATTACCACAGCTTCCCCTCTTGACCCTCTTTAATCCACTCTCTACGGGGAACCAGCTGGTCCTTTTTTCAGAAAAAGGCAAACCATTACACTTCTTTGATCAAAACAGTCCATTGGTTTTTCCCATCATGCTCAGAATGAAATCCCAAATGTTTAACTTGTTGTGTAGGCCCTGCTCACAGAGGGCCCCGGTTATTTCCCAACCTCACCTCCTACCACTGTCCTTCTCACTTGCTCTGCTCTACCCTGTGAGACCGCTTGCTGTCTGTGAACATTCCAGACACCTCCACCTCAGGGCCTTGGTGCACGTTCTTTCCTCTGCCTGGACTGCTCTTCCCCAGATATCTGCATGGTTCAGTCTTCCACTTAATCCAAGTTTCTACTCATTGTCACCTCGTTAAAGTTGACAGACTTTCTCCTTCCCTTATCCTGCTAAACTTTCCTTCACAGCATTTACCATCTGATGTGTTGTATATTTATTTATTCATTCATTTATTGAACATGCATTATCTCTTCACTGAGTAGAAGATTCATGAGAGTGAAGAGTTGGTCCTAGAGCATCTCTGCACAGTGCCTCGAGGAGGGGAGATGTTTGACAAATATTTGTTGAGTGGGTGAAGAAATAACTGAATGCTTTCCAGAGGGCTTAGACGGAAAACAGGAGGGGTTTCAGAGCATCAGGGTTCAGAAGGAAGTGAGGCCAATAACTTTTTTTTTTTTTTTTGAGATGGAGTCTCATTCTGTCACCCAGGCTAGAGGGCAGTGGTGTGATCTCAGTTCACTGAAGCCTCTGCCTCCTGGTTTCAAGTGATTCTCCTGTCTCAGCCTCCCAAATAGCTGAGATTACAGACGCCCACCACCACGCCTGGCTAATTTTTGTATTTTTAGTAGAGACAGGGTTTCCCCATGTTCGCCAGGCTGGTCTCAAACTCCTAACCTCAGGTGATCCACCTACCTTGGCCTCCCAAAGTGCTGGGATTGCAGGCATGAGCCACTGCACCCAGCCATACTTTTTTTTAATAGCCAAATGTGCATCTCCACATTGCTATTCTGCACCAGACCTCAGCACCTGCTAGTTACAATGAAGGTTTTGCTGCTTGGCAAAACCAAAGTTTGGAGAGTGGCAAGATCTGCTCCCATCTTTACCACTGCCCCTCACCCCATTGTGGGTCCATGATTCCTGCTTGATTACCTAATAGCTCTGAGTAACAGTGAATAAATGAGTCCAATCTCCCATTCAATGAGACAAGTAGATCCTGGTAAAGTTAAACCGAGGCACTGAGGCATAACGATGAGGCAAGGTCACACAGGCAGTTGGGTAAGAAATTAGGATTAAGATCTAGACTGCATCCCTTCTTCTGTTGGGTGTTGGCTCTCAAAAACATTGTGGTTGGAGCTGGTCCATGTTTCATGACCATTTCATTCAAACACAAATGCAAGAAAGTCCCTAAAAAAGAAACTGGTTTGTTAGCTTTCCAAAGCTGTGGTCATTGTGTATGATAGGACAGAGGAGTTTAAGCGATCAGAACATTAGCAAGCCTCCCTTTGGGTTTCTCTGACTGCTTCCCTCTGTTGTTTGCAGACATAATATTCAGTTTCTCCAAAACATCTCTGGTTACCGAAAGTAAATTTTGTGGGAAAATTGTGACGACGGTCAAACAAAGAGTTAATGCAACCAAAACAAAAAAATCGAGTTTGAAATATTTTTACAACGTTCTTTACACTAGAGAGCAGTGGAGAAAAAACAGCATTTTAAGTGCCGCTCTTTTTCCCATTAGGTTGTCTGCTTTTACAGGTGGCGAGTTTCAGCAAGATCTAAAGGCGAGAGGCTCATGCAGAGATGGTCTGGAGCAGAAAGACCTGACCTGCCTGACCTCCTGCCCATGCATACGACATAATCACTCACAAAATAGATACTAAAATAATGTTAGCAGCCGCCTGGCCTAAACTAATAAAACCAAGCATGTTGAGAGTTAAGGCAGAAAGCCTGTCCTTAACTCACCCCCTCGGGCCTCTGCATTACCTCTTCCCTGGCCTGAATTAACAGAGCTTGAACCAAATGGTTTTTTGCACCTCCTTCTTTTCCTTGTGTCATTCTGCCACAGCTGTTTTTTTTTTTTTTTTTTTTTTTTTCTAACAGGTCCTGACTCAGTGAGTTTAAATGCCCTTCTCTTTCTCACTCACCACATGCAAACTTTAATTAAGTCTGTCTCTACATAACACCAACATAACTTGTTGAGAAGTGAAACATTTAGTCAAATAGCTGAGTTTGGGGCCATAAGAGGAGGGAGAAGGGAAGGTCACAGAGGGTCACAGAGAACAGCAAAAAATAACTCAAGTATTTAGACAGGTTCCTTTTCTCTCCTTTGGGCTATAAGCACCAAGCCGCTTGTTTTCATTCTAGAGAACAGATATTTCTTCACTAAAGTAGATCTACATGTCATCAGAGCCAGCCTCTTCCCTTGGTCGTACATAAACTTCCTACACTTTACTATCTTGGCTACCCATGTTGGCAGGGAAATGGTTCGTCTTATCGTCTTTCATAAAAGAGAAATCTAAGTTCAGAAGGCTTACACCAAGCTCAGAGTCTCAATAAAAGATTAATTTAAAAAATAATAAATTTAAAAATTAAATTTTAAAAATATAAAGATTAATGAAAGAAAGAAATAAAAGACCAAGCAGGAGTCTCAATGTACAGCTCTCAACTTGAACTTTTCCAAGAAATGAGGGTATTGCTGGATATGTCATCGAGGTGCTAGTAACAAACCAGGTTGTGTACATGTTATAAAAGAACCCCAAGACTCCAGTTTTTCTTCTAATTGTTCATGTAGCTTATAATAGGGATCATGAAATAAGTAAACAGGTGGTGATTCCTTAGCTTTGCATACTTAAGGGATATTTATTATAAGTTGGTGCAAAAGTTGACTGGGCACGGTGCTCATGCCTATAATCCCAGCCCTTTGGGAGGCCAAGGTGGGCAGATCACCTGAGGTCAGGAGTTCAAGACCAGCCTGACCAACATGGAGCAACCTCATCTCTACTAAAAATACAAAATTATCTGGGTGTGGTGGTGCATGCCTGTAGTCCCAGCTACTTGGGAGGCTAAGGCAGGCAAATCACTTGAACCTGGGAGGCGGAGGTTGCAGTGAGCCAAGATCACGCCATTGCACTCCAGCCTGGGTGACAAGAGTGAAACTCTGTCTCTAAAATAAAATAATAAGTTGGTGCAAAAGTAATTACAGTTTTTGCCATTAAAAAATGGCAAATATAATCGAATGTAGTTTGAAGATGGGGGAAAACTTACAAAGTTAACTGAAGTCATATCACGTCTACCAGAGAAATGCAGTGTATTGATCTCTTTTCAAATTGACATTACTTGGCTTGTTGCTACAGGAGGCTAAATTAGAAGCTTCCTGAAGACAGGAATTCTGTGGATCCTTTTGTTCCACCCCCCTTTCTTTTTTGCCCCAGTGCTAATTACAGAGAATGACATATTGTGAGCAATCAACTCATTTTTAAATAAATGTATGCAAAAGTAATTGCACTTTTTGCCATTAAAATTAATTGTGGTTTTTGCCATTAAAGGTAATGCCATTATTGCCATTAATTGCCATTGCCTTTAATGGCAAAAACCTCAATTACTTTTGCACCAACCTAATAGCTTTACATGGGAAGGTTCACTGCCTCCATTATTGCTGTCCAATTATTCATTTCAAGTCGGAGTTACAAAATTCTCTTTAGATTGCAATAGGAAAGGGACAAAACCCAGGGGCAGTAATCAGAGAGGTAGAAAGCCTCACAACTTTGAGAAGAGGTTGGTAAGTAATTTCCACTTAATCTATACTTGGACCAATCATTTTGCTGAATGTACCAGGGCCAGCAACCTCCTTCAGGAATATGGTTAATGAGCACTGGTTTAAAATCTGAGCTTCTGAAATAGTTCAAATGGAAAGATTGACAATAGACAATATAACTTAACCCAAACAGTTATGATCCAAACTTACTCATCTTTGCACAATGTCCAGTCCTTAACATATAAGGGATATAATAAGAACAACAGCTTTTGATTTTGCTGTAATAATCATGATGATAATAAAATGACATTTATTAAGTGTGTTTATTTTATATGTCTAATTCATACTGTTACATTCCAAAGAAACATTTGTTACTTAAAACTTACTTAGAAATTTTTGAGAATTGTTGATTTGAGAAGGTTGTTGAAGATATGAGCTCTCATAGACTTGTTTTGAGATGGATGTTTTTACAATTCTATAAAAATTATATGTATTTCCTTGAATCAAATATTCCTATTTTGGCTATTTTAGTGTATACATAGTCATACAAGTATAATGTAAATTACTAAATTATTTACAAATGGGAAAACTGGAAGTATCCTAAGTGTTTATCAATAAGCTTCTTTATAAGTGAATTATGAAATATTTATGTAGTAAAAACTACAGGCTTTGGAGTCAGAGAATCAGTTTGGATTTCAGCTCTCCCTAGCTGTGAGAACTTGATCAAGATCCTTCACTTGCATAAACCCATTTTTTTCACTTGTAAAATAGAGAAAATAATATAACCTATTTATTGGTGGCTGTGAGTGACACTTTAGTTAACGTAAAGCACACAATCATTTAGCATGGCATCTATTGCAATGAGCACTCAATAAGCATTTTGATTCTTTTAATTATGATTATTACAACCACACTATGGACTACTATGCAACTACTAAAAATGATAAAGTAGCTTAACTTGTGCTGGCATAGAGATATGCCCATAACCATGCAACACCTCACCAACAGATCTTCTCTTTCTTATGAATGCTCATCCTCATGCCCAACCCTGCTTGACACCAAATTCTGTGAGGGTGTATACACCAATCCTATCTTATTCTCCATCGTATCACTAGCACCTAGAAAAATACCAAACCTTATAAATTATTCTATTATGAAGATACATGCACACGTATGTTTATTGCAGCACTGTTCACAATAGCAGAAACTTAGAACCAACCCAAATGCTCATCAGTGATAGACCAGATAAAGAAAATGTGGCACATATACACCATGGAATACTATACAGCCACAAATAAGGATGAGTTCATGTCCTTTCCCTGGACATGGATGAAACTAGAAACCATCATTCTCAGCAAACTGACATAAGAACAGTAAACCAAACACTGTATGTTCTCACTCACAAGTGGCTGTTGAACAATGAGAACACACGGACACAGGGAGGGGATCATCACACACTGGGGCCTGGGGGATGGGGGGCTAGGGGAGGAATAGCAGGGGGTAGGGGGATTGGAGAGGAATACTATTAGGTGAAATACCTAATGACAGGGCGATGGATGCAGCAAACCACCACCATGGCATGTGTATACCTAGGTAACAAACCTGCACCATCTGCACATATACCTCAAAACTTAAAGTATAAAAAATACATTTTAAAAAAGAAAAATATTAAATGATCACATCTTACTAGCCAAATATCATATACTGTACTACAAGGTACTATAAATCTCCCTCAAAGGGTAGTTTCAGAAAAGACAGGTACTCAGCTATTTAGGCAGAGGCCAGACAACCAATGTGTGAAGAATTCTGAATGACTGGTTTGGAGGTGGGGATCTGGGGAGGCAGATGAGTAGTTCAGAAAGGTCTAGATAAAGCTTGTCCAATCCATGGCCTAGGGGCCACATGCAGCTCAGGGTGGCTTTAAATGTGGCCCAACACAAATTCATAAACTTTCTTAAAACATTATGAGATGTTTCTGCATTTTTTAGATCATTAGCTATCATTAGTGTTAGTGTATTTTATGTGTGGCCCAAGATAATTCTTCTTCTTACATGCGGCCCAGGGAAGCCAAAAGACTGGACATTCTTGGTGTAGATCTCTAAGGTCCTTCATGTTCCTGGGATCCTTTAGAAAAGCCAAAATCCACCCTGCCCCCCCAAAATACCAAGGCATTCCATAAAATTTTATTGAATGAACAGATGTTTAAATGGGCAAAAACCAAAGCAGAGCATTAATTGTTTATCTAGATATTAAAAAGTCAGAAGCAACTACAACAAGTGCTGGCAGTGCTTTCCTCTGAGGAGTTAAATTAGGAAAGTAGATTTTCATCCACTTTGATCTTTCTCTAGTGTTTGGAATTCTTACAATAAGTAACAACAAAAGCCATTCTCATGTCCAGATGATGAAAACCTCACTGAAGCTATAAGCACAACCATGTAAAAACATGTATGCCTACAAACAGGAGCTAGGAAGAAATGGAAAATGTAAAAATGAATGATGTTTTTGATGAGCATTATTGCATTTTCTTTCTTCTATGCCTCTGTTTTTACTCTAATGATATGATTTTAAAATATTTTACGTAGATTATATTCAAATGGTATAAGAAATAAACCCTCAAAGAGAGATGAATTCATTTTATATCAATTTACTGTAAGAAAAATCACTGTTGGTTTTATAATCAGAAATAACTTTATTATAAAAGTTATAGATGTTTCTTTGAAAAAATTTTGGAAAATATAGAAAATTAATTTTTAAAATGTAGAAAATATATTAAACTTAGAAAATATGTTCCCACTTAAAGATAATCTCTCAAGTAAAATGTTAATATAATGTTATATAGTCAAAGTCAACACTGAAATGCAGAGAGAATGTAATCACAGTATTTAGTTCAAAGACTGAAGAAATCTTATAAAGTTAACTAAAATCATGTCAGATCTACACAGAGAAATATAGTGCATTGATATATATTCAAACTGATATTAATTGGTTTATTGCTACAGGGGCTAAATTAAAAGCTTTCTGAAGACAGAAATTCTGTATATCCTTTTGCTCCATTTTTTGTAAACTCCATGATAATTACAGAGACTGGCACATCATGAGCACTCAACTTAATTTTAGATAAATGATTCATCTTTTGAAATGTAAGAAATAAAAGGAGGAACAGAAAAAGATTGGAGCAGAAGGAAGGAAGGGAAGAAAGGAGGAAGGGAGGGAGGGAGGGAAGGAAGGAGAGAAGGAAGGAAGGAAGGAAGGAAGGAAGGAAGGAAGGAAGGAAGGAAGGAAGGAAGGAAGGAAGGAAGGAAGGAAGGAAGGGGGAGGGAGGGAGGGAGGGAGAGAGGGAAATGGAAGGAAGAGGGAAGGAGAAGGGGAGGGAAGAGGAGGAAAGGGAGAAAAAAAGGAAAAAGGAAGAAAGGAAATATTAGAGTCTGAAAGAAAAAGAAGGGATGGAATGAGTCAGAAATTACCCTTTTTATCTTTCTTTTTCTCCCTTCTGTGCTTACAGCAGTCATACAAGTCATGCACACATACCAGGACTTTCTTCAGAGGCTGGCTTCAGTAGCAGCTATAGCAACACTTTCAGAATTTATTAGCTTCTGGAAAAAAAGGATGAGACTTGAAGAGAGAGCCTATAACAACATTTATTCTGGACCTCAGTCTAATCTGAAGCTACACATCTGGGAAGGTAGGAATTCAAAAGGCCCAATTCAAGCTTTCGGTTGTGGCAAAGGGCACATGGCTTCTTTACAAGTAACATGAGTGAAAAAGACAATAGCTAGTTCAACGTGACACCCTATTTCTTAGCACTTAAGTAAAAGAGAGCTAAATCATCCTCAGAGTGAAGAATAATAAGCAGCAGGTTACTTGGCATAAACGTAACTATGCATTCTAAAAAGAGTCTTGCTTTTTGTTGTTTGGAAGATGGGAGCAGGGAGGTGAAAGAGAAAAGGAAAATAGTGAGCTGTATTTATTTGGGGCTTTTAGTTCTTTGCCCATTTTGATCTCTCTTGAAGATGCTTGGGAAATCCATTTTGGAAGGGCAACAGCAAAATTATGAATCATTTTTAAAGGAAGATTAATTCTTAAATCCAGCAGGGATAGAATAATATACTTTTCTGTCAAGCTACTCAGTCACTCTTGAGAAGAGAGGCCTAAAAGAACAATAGGGGTGTGTGTGTGTGTGTGTGTGTGTGTGTGTGTGTCTATATGTATGTTTGACACATGAAGAGTAGATGGCATTGCTCAAAGGATTGTAATGAAATCAGTCTGTAAGTTAGAGATTATCATGATAATTCTTCAGAATAAATTCAAATTCCTTCACAATCTGTCTCTTGCTTGCTTATACAGGCTCATCCACCATTTTCCATCTCTATACATTTATAGTGACCTTCTCACTTCCCTCCTGAGAAACCATGTTCCTTCCTGCTTTATATTTTTAAACATGCTGCTCCTTCTGTGTGACATGTTCTTCTAATTTCTGTGTATATCTCTAAGCTCCATTTATAAAACACGTTTGTTATTGTCACATTTCCCCAAACCCCCCAAGTATGGTGAATTGCCAACTTGGTTGCTTCCTCCTCTGTGATTTCACAGATCTTTGTCCAGGTATCTACGGTATCTACCACAGAGTTTTGTCATCTGTCTCTCTCTGTATATGTAGACTTATTTACCAGTAGACCCTGAAATTCTCAAGGCCAGCAGTGATGATCTTATTTTATCCCCAATATTTAGATAATATCTGGCATAAAGGAAGTGCTTACTAGAGATATGTTATATAAACCACACTGAACACCTTCAGATTCTGACCATTCCAAGGAAGATGGCTTCATGCAACTTCAGCTCCTGAGATGAAGGAGTGACCCTGGGAGAAACGTTCTGGCATGTCCAACATCTGGCAGAATGACCACACAAACATTGAGGAAGAAAGTATAAAAATTCAAAGAGATGATAGTCCATGGCATGGACTATTTGGACTCTCCACAGATTATAACTGGGGGCAGAGTTTAACAAGACTTGAAGGCAGCAGAGTCCAATAAATAAGGAAGAGCATAGACCATGGGTTCAGCTTGACCCCTTGATCTCATGTGAAATAACATGCTTGGGTGGAATCACACCTGACTGTGATTTTGGGGAAATAACTTAAATCTTTGTGTCCACTTTCTCAACTATAAAATGTGTTTATTGTGAGGATGAAATACAATAATAGGTGTAAATACTTAATGATAGCTCCTGGCATGGAAATAGACAATTTCATAACTCACTGCACCAATGAAATTCTAAAATCCAAGATGGCTGAGGTAGGAAGCAGAATCCAGCTAAGGCACAAAGTTCAACAACTCACTCTCACCCAGACCGCATCTGTTTATTTTCTTTTTTCTTTTCTTTTTTTTTTTTTTTTTTTTTGAGACAGAGTCTCGCTCTTGTTACCCAGGCTGGAGTGCAATGGTGCGATCTGGGCTCACAGCAACCTCCGCATCCTGGGTTCAGGCAATTCTCTTCCCTCAGCCTCCTAAGTAGCTGGGACTACAGGCACACACCACCATGCCCAGCTAATTTTTTATATTTTTAGTAGAGACGGGGTTTCACCATGTTGACCAGGATGGTCTCGAATTCTTGACCTCGTGATCCACCTGCGTCGGCCTCCCAAAGTGCTAGGATTACAGGCATGAGCCACCATGCCGGCCTCCTCTGTTTATTTTCTTTAGGATAATAGGGCCCTAAGCTGTGTGAAAATTCAATTTTAAAAGGTGAATCTATGTTTGGGCCCTAAAGAAAAAAAAAGCTATGTAGAAAATGAAGCAAGTAACATGACCTGCCAGTGCTTTATGGAATTTGCTGAGTGCTATAAGTGTAGAATAAACTGTGGGCATGTATTACATGCCTAAGAGGTTTCCATGCTCCAGATTATATTGTTGAGGAAAATAAGGATGGATACTTCCCATTCAATGGGAAAATTGCTCTTGTTTCCCCTGCTACACAAACTGAACTCGAGGCAGCCAAGGCTAAAGTATGGGATGAAATTCTTCACTACTTCAAAACAGGTTTGTGTTTACACTTCATTGTGTGATTTTAAATGGTTTAAAATTACTTGGGATGTCACATAATATTTATGGACACACGTGCTGGAAAATAAACCAGGAACCACAATGGTAGTGTTAGAGGTAGCTCCCGAATATACATTCTCATTTATTTACAAAGTGTGATTTAAATAACAAGCAGGTCATTAGAAGAGTTCTAGTTCCTGTAATGGCAGAGTAGTTTGTATTGGACTAGCCCTCTTGCCAAAATAATACCTATAAATTCTGAACTTGAAGCCTTGGAAGGCACTGGAGGGAGCCTAAAATCAGAAGTACACTGGAAAAGACTTGACCTGAGAAAGACAATATACAAATTAGCTGAAATTCACATTTATCCAACTTTTTCCCCAAGGGATGCCCTAAGTTGCATGGAAGGAAGGGACAGAGCTCAGACCAAAAGCACCAGTCTGACTGCTTTGGAGAGTCAGAGATTGGATCTTGAGCTGCCAGCACAACTAGGAATTAAATGATGGTGGGGGGAGGTATTCTGAAAAGGAATTAGTCATGTATCTGCATGAAAATTCCTCTCAAATATTTGGCTGATACTAAAACCATGAATGCTAGGGTAAGCCTCCAAGGAGAAGTCAATCAAATGCACAGCTGGAAGCAAAGAATTGAGCAGAGATGTCAGTAGGTAAATTGCTGGGGAGACAGAGTTTGGAGTTCAAATCTTACCAGGTTAGAGAGAATTAGTAAACAGCTAAGACTTTCCATTAAAACATCTGAAGGGTCATGCCTTAGAAGTAAGGACCATATCCAAGAATTAAGAGCTGTGTCTTTCCTGAACCAAAATAAATTCTTACCTAATAAAGCCCTAAAACCAAATCTTTTTACTGAAACAAAAAATCACACTTTAGAGGAATAAAAGCCAGAATCTCTGTATCTTCTACAAGAAAACATACTGTACAACTTAAAACAAAAAGTTATTAGACAAAGAAACAGAAAAAAAGACCTATATTTCAAGAGAAAATATAGTCTATAGAAGGAGACCCACAGATGCTGGAATTACCAGATAAGAACTTTAAAATAATTGTGATAAATATGTTAAGGAATTTAAACAAAAAGATGGATTGCCAATGACCTAAGAGATGGGCAATTTCAGGAGAGATATAGAAACTCTGAAAAGAACCATAGCACTGAAATCTTAGCACTGAAAAATAAAATATTAGAAAACAAAATGTTATTAATAAGATTAGAAGCACATCAGAAACTCTATCAGAAAGGAGCAGTAAATTTGAAGTCAAGTAAATGGATACTATTAAAATCAAAGCACAAAAAGAGGGAAAAGATTGAAAAATGAAGGAAGAAAGCCTCAATGACTTGCAAGGCAATCAAACAAACTTTTGCGTAACTGGGATCTCAGATGCAGGGCAGAGAGAAAATGGAGAAGTTAAATTCAGTGATCCAGGAAGTTAATTGAACTCCATGCAGGATAAATACACAGGAAGCCACAGCTAGGCATATCATGATAAAATGGTTGGAAATCTAAGATATAGAAAAAATCTTAAAAGCAGTTAAAAATAAAAGACAAAATATAAAGGAAAAATGATAAGAACAATGCCTGATTTCCCATTGAAAATCATAGAGGCCAAAAGTGATGGCCTTTAAAATGTCATTTAAAATGCTGAAAGCAAAAGAAATTGTCATCTTAAAAATTTATAAGCAGTAAAATAAAATAATGACAGGTTTAGATTAAAAGAAGCTGAGAAAATTAATTTCCAGTGCTGTAGATAAAAGAGAATACCCGAAGGAAATTTTGGATCTACAGGAGGAAATAAAAAGCACTAAAAATAACATATATACAGATATAAAAGAATATATGTCTCATGTGGTATTTTAAGAAAGGTGATTAATGCAAAAATAATGACAGTGTACTGTCAAGGTTATAAAACAGTAATAGCACAAAGGATGGAAGGAATTTTAAATTATGTTGTTTTAAGGGTCTTACATTATAAACTCAGTGGCTCAATATTAATTTAATGTAGACTTTAAGTATTCATGTTTTAATATCTATCTAGAGCAATCATGCACACACAAATACTCAGAGTTATTCTTAAAAAGATAGTAAAGAAGGTTAAATGATACTAAAAGATATTTGATTAATTGAAAAGAAGACAAGAGAAAAAGAACAAAGAACTAACAAATTAGACAAATAAAAAGCAAGTAACAAAGTCATGGAATCAAACCCAATCATATTAATAATTAATTTAAAACATACAATAATGACAAAAGGATCTGTTCAACAAATGGACATAATAATCCTGACTGTGTAAAACTTAAAACAAAGTTTTGATAGCAAAAACAGAACTCAGTAGACAAATCCATGATTATCATTGGAAGTTTTAACACTTCTTTCTCAGTGATTGATAAAACAAGTAGAAAAAATTTGGTGATGATATAAAAGATTTTCATTACACTATCAAGCAACTTTATCTATTTGATGTTTATAGAATATTTCATCCAACAATAATATAATGCATATACTTCTCAAGTAAACCTGCATGTTTGTTAAAAACCTTGTATATTGGACAATAAAATAAGAGTATTTTCTCTCACCACAATGAAGTTAACTAGAAATCAATAACAATAAGATATTCAGGAATTCCCCAACTATTTGGGAATTAAGCAACACAAGTAAATGATCCATGTGTAAAAGAAGAAATCACAAAATAAATGTGAAAATGTTTTAAACTGAAAGATAATGAAAACACAATAAATCACAATTTGTGACATAAAGTTAAGACAATGCTTGGAGAAAATTTGTAGCTTTAAAAGCATATATTAGAAAAATAATAAAAATCTACATTTCATTAAGCTGGGGCAGGAGAGAGAAAATTAAATTCAGACTCCATATAAAAAAAGGAAATAATAGAGATGAGATTGGCAATCAATGAATTAGAAAATAGCTTATCCCCCAAATTGAGAAAGTATACAAGCTAAAGTTACTTCCAAGATAAGATTAATAAACTTGATAAAATCTACCAAGAATAATCTAGATACAGAGAGTGAGAGAAAACACAAACTAGCAATATGAAGAATCAAAGTAGGGTTAATCACTATTGGTACTATTGCTAACTATATAAATTATAATAAAATAATAGGAGTATATTATAAAGACCTTGTCAATAAATTTGACAATAAGATGAAATGAACAAATTCCTAGAAAAACACAAGATATGGAAAATCTAAATAGCCCTGTACTATTAAAAATAGATTTTATAATTTGAAAATTTCTACAATAGATAACTCCAGATCCTAATGGCTTCACTGGGGAATTATACTAAAGAATTAAAAAAGAAATAACAGCAATTCAGAATCAAAACTAGACGAGGAGAGAAACTATCTAACTTACCTGAGTCCAGCATAACTCTGATACAAAAACCAAAAAAGCCTAATACAGAGAATAAAACTACAATCCATTATTTCTCATAAGCATACGAGCAAAAATCCTTAATGAAACATTAGCAAATCAGATACTGCAATATATAAATATATACACAAACATATAAAATAATATTAGTAATATCAAATCCAGCAACATTGCAGAAGAATAACAATCCATTGATCTTAGAATGCAAGTTGGATTAACGTTTGAAATCAGACAACTTGCCATATTAACATAATAAAGTAGAAAAGTATAAAATCAAGTTGTTTGAGGCAGAAAATGCATTTGAAAAAATTCAACACACATTCACGGAATAGAAGGAATCTTTCTCAATCTCATAAATAACATCTATTAAAATCTATAAATATCATCATATTTGATGGTGAAATATTAACTGTCACCTTTAAACTAGGAGAAGAATAGGAATATTCATCTTTATTACTTCTACTTGCCATTGTCCTGAAAACCCTGGTCTGGCAATAAAGAAAAAAATAGTGAAAAAAGAGAAAGAAGAAAGAACACTGTTGTTATTCACATAACATGTCCCAAATAATCTACAAAAAAGTGAATAAAACTAATAATATAGCAAAATTATAGGATACTGGATTGACTTACAAAATTGCTCTGTGATAGAAACAAACAGGTAGAAAATAAAATTTCTAAAATTCCACTGGTGGCTGAGCATGTTGGCTTACACCTGTAATCCCAACACTTTGGAAGGCTAAACAGGGCAGATCACCTGAGGTCAGGAGTTCAAGACCAGACTTGCCAACATGGCAAAACCCTGTCTCTTCTAAAAATACAAAAATTAGCCGAGCATGGTAGTGGGTGCCTGTAATCCCAGCTACTCAGAAGACTGAGACAGGAGAATCACCTGAACCTGGGATGGAGGTTGCAGTGAGCCGAGATCACACCATTGAACTCCAGCCTGGGTGACAAGAGTGAAACTCCATCTCAAAAAAAAAAAAAAAAAAAGTTTATAACCATATTGAAAATAAATAATAAGAAATAAATTTAAAGAAACTTTTGTAAAATTTCTACACTAAAAATTAAAAGATGCAACTGAGAATTTTCCAAAAACACACTAAATACATGGAGAGAGATAAGGTGTATTGATAAAAAGAATCAATATTACTGAGACATTAATTTTCTCCAAGGTGATCTATAGATTCAACCCAATTGTAATAATAATCCAAGCAGGCAGTTGGTAGACATTTATAAGCTGGTTTTGAAACCTATATAGAAATGCTAAGGGCTTAGGATAACCAAAACAATCTTGAAAAAGAACACAGTTGGAAGACTACTGATTTCAAGAAACACTATAAATCTTCAGTAAACAATATGTATAGACACATAGATAGATGGAACAGAATAGGCTATCCAGAAATAGCTCCCTCTATGTATTTTTAATAAAGGCACTAAGATAATTAAATAGAGAAGAAATGTATTTTCAACAAATGGTGGTGAAAAAACTGGATATCTGTATGGGAAATAATGAATCTCAATCTTTTATTCACATCATACGCAAAAATTAATTTGAGTTGAAGGATGGATCTAAACGTAGTAGTTTAACCTTTAATATAGGAGAGTATCTTTGTGACTTTAGGCCAGACAACTATTTCTTATTCAGGACAAAACATATTAACAATAAAAGAAAAACTGATAGATTGGACTTACTTAAAATTAAAAACTATTGTTTACAGGAGACTTGTTAATAAAATGAAATGGCTGGCACACAGACTGGGAGAAAGTATTTGTAATACATGTAACTGACAATGTATGCGAATCAGGAAAATGTAAAGAATGTTTGCAACTTCTAAAAAACACAAAGGAATTTGGGGTGCATATTACCAAGTGAAAGAATCCAGTCTGAAATGACTACAAACTCCATGATTTCAACTGGCTGACATCCTAGCAAAAGCAAAACTAGAGAGACAGCGAAAAGGTCAATGGTCACCAGGCATTTAGGGCGAAGGGAAAAGGGATGAACTGGCAAAGCACAAGGCATTTTTAGGGTGGTGTAAACTATTCTTCCTGATACTGGAATGGTGGCTAAATGACACGGTATATTTGATAAAATCCATAGTACTGTATAAGACAAAGAGTGAACCCTAATGTAAATTATGCATTTTAATGAATAATAAGGTATCAATATTGGTTCATGAATTATCACAGATGTACCACAATAATGCAAGATGTTAATAATAGAAGAAACTATGTACAGGGGAAGAGACGGTCGATGGAAGCTTTTTGTACTTTCAATGCAATAATTCTTTACCTAAAACTGCTGCAAAAGAAAAGTCTATTTTTTAACAATAGAGATATCTGTCTTGTGAATAAATCATGTTTGGGAGATGCTAGGTTAAACAAAATTAGACTAGTTTTTTACTGAAAATCTTTCCAGAGCCTTTTACTATGCTAATCTGTGCTGGATTCGCCATGAGGAAGACTGAGAGTGCAGCTTTTCCCATAGTTGCTTGACTGAAAAACTTGTCTTTTTAAAGCAGTAAAGGGACTGCTATTCTTCAAAACACATTTTTGGGAGTAATGTAACATAGCAATGAATTAATAATTTTAAAATACATTTTCTATGTATCCTTGAATAGAAAAGGATGCCACACATAAGCCAATCTCTTCTTTTTTCAGTAACAAAGTCTAAAAATGAATTATTTTGACCAATTTTGAAACATCAAGTTTTAGAGAATATAATTGAAATAATCAACTCTCAATTTATAATATTTAATTCCTTAATTTACTTATAAGTATTTACATGTGAAAATTGATAAATATATTACTTTATTTCACTCATATTTAATAAAATAATTTTCTTCAAATTTTTCACATGTATCTTCAACATTAACCTCTCTGACAATGGTTATAAATAGGCAAGGTGACCCTAGATGTAACATGTTAAAGATGGCAGACTTTCCATCAATCTCAGCCTCTGAATGATGCTAGGAGAAGAATCATCAACAAACAAACACCCCTTAGGGTTGTTACGAGAGCAAGTCTCATCCCAGATTCCAAAACCTAAATCAGGTCTATATGCAGAAGAGTCTCCCTGGGTCTACTTCTTCAGGTATAGTTCCTCTCAATCTAACTATCTGTGAACTAAAAGTTTTCTCTCCCTATCCACCAGAAAAAAAAATGGTGCAAATACAAATAATCAACACAGTCACCTTGGAAGTAGCGTAACAGTTTTCTACAATTGAATTGTCATTCTCACATTTACCTAAGTTATTCCAGATAGAGGACTAGCACATTTTTGGATTTATATATAATATTGTCACTGGAAATTTTATCCTGAGCCATATTCTTCCAACCCATTCATATTATATAATAGATACTCATTCCATTTATTCTGCAAGTGAATGCCTTATCTCTACAACATAACCACTTAATGTATTAATTCTTAAAAACACCTTAAAATCAAATTTAAAAAAATAAAATTTAACATATGCAATTGTGAAATTACATACTAAGAAATAATTGTGAAATAATTTGTTTCCTTTTATTATGACTTTTTTTACAGTTTTGTTAGGTTACCCCATACGACATCCCAAACTAGCACTGATTACAATCATTTCAAGCTAGTGTTTTTTTACTCCCAACTATACCACATTATCTAATGTAAAATGCTTGTTTGAATGTTTTGTAATGTTTGAAGGATTTGACTGTAAGCTATGCTCTTCCTTTCTGAGTACTAATATTGAAGAAAACAACTTGCTCTTATTAAGACATTATATTAGTTTGCTATAATTGTCATAAGAAATGCCACAGACTGGGTTGTTTAAACAATAGAAATTTATTTTCTCACACTCCTGGAGGATGGAAGTCCAAGTTAAAAGTGTTGGCAGGTTTGGTTTCTTCTGAGGCCTTTCTCCTTGCCTTGCAGATGGCTTGGAATCTCAGAATGTGACCATATTTGAGAAGGAAAGATCTTTGTAAATGTGATTAAGAATTTTGAAATGAGATCATCCTGGATTAGAATGGACCATAAATCTAATGACAAGTGTTCATATAAGGGAAAAGAATGGAAGAAGACACACTAAGTGTGAGGACAGAAGCAGAGATTGGAGCGATGCATCTACAAGACAAGGAGCACCAAGAATTGCCAGCAGCCACCAAAACTGGGTCAGAGGCATGGAACAAATTCTCCCCCAAGTCCTCCAGAAAGAGCCAATCATGTCATCATAGACTGCAGTCATGTCTGCACTCCAAAACAGTGCTGGTACCACAAAAAAATGATAAGTAGGTAATAACTTGATTAGCTTGATTTAATTATACCACAATATGTACATATATCAAAACATCACATTGTTCCACATAAATATATCCAATTATTTGTCAATTAAAAATAAATTTTTAAATACTGAACATAAAAGAGTGCTCCAAGATAAAGGCCTAACTGGGTGTGTTGCATCTTTTGTACCATAACTAGTGAAGACCCTGCCGACACTTTGACTTTGAACTTCTCAACTCCAGAACCGAGAGAGAATGCAATTCTGTTGTTTTAAGCCTCCATTTGAGGTTACTTGTTGCAGTTGCCACAAGAAACTAATATACCTGAATATCATATTCTGGAGTCACCACACTTGATTCCCTTTCTCTTACTTTCCACTAAAATTTGATGCTCACAATGTTCACATCAAGTCCTTATATGGTTCTAAATCATCCCAAAGAGATGCCACTAAATTCTGTATTCTGAAGCAAAAAATTGGGCCAATTCATTTCATCTTATGTTATTTTAATTGTAAAAGAAAGCCATTAGAAATGTAGTAAGATAGGGATCTGGATGATCAGAATTCAATCTGTTTTAATGCCACTATTTATCACAATAGGTTATGTGCATATTCCCTTCTAGTCATAAACACACAGATGCATATATAATGCATATATGCACTCAGAGCTGCAATCATGTCATCATAGATTGCTCTTAAAGAGTACTCAAGATAGTGTTCTTACCACAAAAAAAGATAAGTAGGTGATAATGTAGCTTGATTTAATTATTCTGCAACATGTACATGTATCAAAACATCACATTGTTCCATGCAAATATATACAATTATTATTTGTCAATTAAAAATAAATTTTTAAGTACTGAACATAAAACAGTACTCCAGGCTTAATTAGGTTTGTTGCATCTTTTGTATTGTAACTAGTGAAGATAACTAATTTCACACATTTGATATAGAAATAACAGAGCCTGGTCTAGTCCTTTGAGAACATTAGATGTTGGTTATGTGAGCACAGTATGTATTTATGGAATGGTTGAACCTTATATAACAGTTATTAATAAATAGCATATGTCTAAGTTGTCAGGTCTTCTTGTAAAAAGACCCAATTCAAACAAAATTAGCAGGAAGAGTTGATAGCTAGGGCATAATTGTATAAAAATGTGAGTTTTTCTCAACTTAGGAAATAGTCAATATTTTACTTTTGTTGTCATCAGCTAATTGTAATATATACAAAGAATGTCATAAATTTTCCTATTGGGTAACTGTGAAAGACATCATACATGAAATTACATTTTACGGTTCCTCTAACAATACCAGAACCAGAGATTCATGGGCTAGCAATTAGCTGCAAGCCTTGCTGCCTGTTGACTGTGCTTACTTTTTTGATACCTGGAAGTAGATCAATAAATCCTCATATATGCCTTTCAATATGCACACTGAAAGAAGTCAGCTGCCTGGCAGGCATGCACAATCCATGTGGTCTGATGTGATTATTCTGTGACTCATCCTAGAAGTCTCACTTCTGCTGCCATCACTATGGTCCCAACCTTCCTGCAGTAGTCATTACCCATAGCAATGAATCAAAGAATCAACAACAACTATTTTGTAAGCCAGACTCACAGCATTTGGTGTTAGGCAGTTCTTGGCTTTAACAGGCCTCTCTCCTACTTTATAGCTGGGAAGTCTGTGCCTGGGTTCTTCTGGCTCTCCTGTGAAGCTTGAAAACATTGACACTGGTCCCTGAGAAGACTTGTCAACACTCTGAAAAATCAGGTTGCACCCTGTGAAATGAATGAAACAAAAGGTGACCCCTTCCTCTAGTCACTCATTCCATAGTACAATAACTGATATTTTGGAATAATATTGAATGCTAGGAAAGATGCTAAAGTTTTCATGGTCATGATCTCATTTAATCCGCACAATGACCCTGAGGATTGTCTCCATTTTACAGAAGATGAAAACGGAGTTTAGAGAAGTTGAGAAATATGCAGACTTAACAGGAAGTGGAGACAGGCTTCTGACCTATTTTTGCTGCAAAGCTTGTGTTCTAGCCACCACCCCCATGTTGCTTTCCCAATGAGCCCACTAAAAGACCACCTGAGTATCCACTTGTACTTTTCCAATTTCATCATCTAATTGTACTAATGATCATTCATATCTTGCTCTGGGAATGAATAAGAGATTAGAGGACTTGCCATTATATATCTTTGGTCTGAGAGGACTTGACAAGTATCTCTACTTTTAGATATTGGCAGCCATCATAAAGTCATCAAGAAATAAATGTTTCTATGCAGCTTTGTAATTACTATCTACATATTCTTAAGGGATTCTTCATGTTCTATTTGGGCAGGTGATGCATTTTTCTTCAAACTTCATGGCCTGGCTTTGTTTATTTATTTTCTCTTTCTTATGAAAATCCTTTATATGGCCCATGCTGAATAATTATAGGTTGGCATTTGACACCATGTAAGAATCTGGCAACAAGCTAACAATTTCTGGATTTTCCCATGTACGAGGGTATTTTAATCCAAAGTATTAGCCTTTCTTTGCATGTTTGTGAGAGCTGTCTGATAGTGAAAGCAAAAATGAAGCCTTCACTTCCTCTATAAATATTTGTGCAGTGACCTCTGACTGTTGGCCAGCCTGCCTGCCAACACCCCATTAGAAGTCATCCCTTTTACAATCAACTACTATCATTTGATAACCTCTTGGGGTTAAGAGTACAGATGTGAGATCTTGGAGATTCCTGATGGGAATACTTCATATCCCAAGTATGTTTTCCCTTGAAAATGACATCACCACAGGGATACATTTTTCACATAATTTGGCCACCATGTTATGAAAGCTTCCCTAGAAACATAAAGAAAGAAGTATTCTGCTGCTTAAACAAATTTTTTTCAGAATCCAGGAATAAAAGAAAAACATCTTACCATATAATTAGGCTTAGATGTTTTTGGTGTGGCGAAGTGACAAGGACAGGCCAAAAATAGTATCATTACAAAGACTGTATTGCATAACCTTTTGTATCAAATTCTAATGTTATAGAAACTCATAGTAAATAGTTTTTGCTTAGAAGACATTTTTAATACTTCTGGATTGGAGCATAGTATTGATTTGAGTTATGTGAAAACTTGCTCCTTAACAGAGCAGTCAAATGGCTCCTGTGGGTTCAGAGTTTCATCCCCAAGTTTCTTCCCACCTGTTATTACTTTATGGATAAATGTCACTGAGGTAGCTCTATAGCTACCTCTTTAATTTAAAGTACTGAATTCCTCCTAAAATGCTGCAGCAGGAAGATTATAGGACGGAGAGGCTTGGCTATAAGGACAACCTTCCCCTTTGAGGACCAAAACCAGATTGCTTTGATAGAAGTAATATATCTGAAAGGTAAATTTCTCACCTTCTAGCCCCAGAGCTGTGTGTGTGTGTGTGTGCATGCACGTGTGTGTGTGTATTCTAATACAGTTTTCTTGCGAAGTATCAAGTTGGAAAACATGCATTAAATATTTATTAAGACCTCCTATGTAATATCTTCTTGGTAACACACTCCCAATGCAGAGATGATAGTAGTTACAATACTAATAATAGATCACATTTACTAAGGAATTATGATGCTCAAAGCACTTTACAGGTGATTCCTCACTTGGTTCTTTTGCTACAACCCTACGGGGCTGTTGTGCAGATAAAGAAACTGAGGCTCAAAGCCATAAACAAACCAAAGATACACAGCTAACAGAATATGGGGCCAGAATTCAAATCCAGGCCACCTGACTCTAGAATTTACATTCTTAACCACTATGTTACACAGCCTTGTTATGCTTCTCAGGAGCTCAAAGCCTGGTGAGAAGAGAGGTGAAGCCCCAAATTATTTTAGAGATCTGCAGAAAAAAAATGAATGCACAAAGAAATATGCTGTCTCTCTTCCAAGTGCAGAGGCCCAGAGAACTCACAGGACTGAGGTTAAAGCTGAGGCGTGGAGGGGAGAAGAATTCTCAGGTGGGCAAGCTGAGGAAGAGGCTTTCAGATAGAGGGAAATAGAGAATACAGATGTGGATGTGTAAGATAGATCAGAGTGCAGAATCCCTACAATGGGTCAGTGACTGTTAGAATGTGGGGCATGTACAAATGTGTGGCTGATCTGAGATGAGCTGAATGGATGGGCAAGAGCCAAAGAGGAAAGGGCCTCACATCCTATGTGACAGAATGAAGGGTTTCCTAACCTCTAAGAGCCTATGAAGAACTTGAAGCAGGACATTTAGATGACCTGATTTTTATTTTAGAAAAATAATCCTAAGGTCTCTGTGAGCTCAGATGTGAGGGGGCCAAGGCTGGAGGCAGGAAAACAGTTAGGATGTTACAGAATTATTCAGGTACGGGATACAGGGATCTAAACTCAGCAATGGTAACAGGAATGAAAACATATCTTTAAGAAATGTTTTGTGCCAGAATCCATAGAAATCAGAGGCTGCTGGGTTTAGATGTGAGGGTGTAGGAGAAGGTGAGGTCATGGTAGGCTCTCAGGCTACCAGCTTGAGTAACTGAGTGGACAGCAAGGTTGTTCCTTTCTATGCAATATATGGAATGGAGAGCGGGTTTAGAGATGAGGAGACCCCTGAGTTCTGCTTTTGAACTCATCTCTTCACTTCCTTCTCTTTACCAATCTCTCTCTCTTCTGAGCTACAACATCACCTCGTGATGTGATTATGAGAATCTTTACCTTCTTATAGAATTGTTTATACCTGTCTTCCATACTTGAATATGACCTCCTCGGCAGCAGAGACTATAATGTGTCCACCATGCAATAAATTTCTGTTCAATTAGTGAATGAATAACATAACTTTTTTTTCATAAATGACAATTGGGCATTCAAAGGAAACTCTAACATGTAATGGCCAACCATTTATCCCTATTCTGACATCAAAACACTTAGAATATAATGGATCATGCTTTTACAAAATATGTTATGGGTTTGAAAGCATTGATTTTACTACCCCTCTGACTCTAATCTGCTACGTTTCAGTTGGAAAATCCCCCCTGGCTAAAAATGTTTCTCATGCAACATAATTCCCATATACTTTATCTTGCTATTTGCCCTCCTCTGGGCATGTTCCAATTTCTCTGTGCTCTTCTTAAATTGTGATATTCTGCTAATCTGACCCATATGTAATACAATATGGCCATTACTTCTAAAAGGGGGTGAAAATAAATTATTTTAATCACTAATCCAGAATTATTTTTAAGAAAGAAACTGCATTTATAAAGTTAAATCAGTAAGTGTCTTGTGGTATAAGGTGAGATTTTCAAGGTGTGGGTTAGTGGGAGTCAAGTAACCAAAAGATGTAACGAAATTGTTTTATCTTGGAAACTCATAGAAATTGTGGATGGAGGAAAAGTTGGGATGGTTAGTCTAAGGGATTATTTTCTGGAAAAATTTAATTGAAATATAATATACCCTAAAGTACACAAATCCAAATTGTATGGTCAATGAATTGTTACAAAATGAACGCACCCAGACTATGAAACAGAAACATTAGCAACACATAGCCCCTGTTTTGTCTCCTTCTAGTCATTTACCCCCACCAAGGGAAGTACTGTTAGAGGACTTGTTTCTCTGTCCTCCAACAAAGGACCTAAGCCTTCATTAAGGTCCTAGCATGGATTCTCCACTCATGATGTCTCTGATAAGCAAGTTGCCTTAGAGTAAAAGAGTTGTAACTCACCAATGCTCACTATTATTAATCTAGGGCTCCAGATTCTCGCCAGATGTTAGCAGGTTCCTCCCTCTGTGGGGCTTTGTCACCCATGCAATAGGAAGCTTTGCTTTGCAAGGCTTTAGCTTCGTCTTTAGCCTTATGCTGCACCCACTTTTGGAATTCAGGGAAGAATGCTCCTCAGCTTGCCAGTATTATTGCTTCTGCCACATCTGACCTCCAAAATCTCTGCTTATTTATCCAGGATTCTCTACCCAAGCCAAACCTATATCCGCACACTCTGGCCTTCACTAAGAATCAGCATATGCCCCCAGGGACAGCTGTGTTTCCTCAACTTTACTCTGAATATTTCTTCTTTCTCTGAAATTATCTTCCTTTCAGTCTTTAACATTTCTGATCCTCTCTGGATCCTTTAAATATCTGGAATCAGCAAACTTTCCTTTCAAGCCCAGCTAGTAACTTTTTTGGCTTTGAAGGCAGTAACAGCCTTTGTCACAATGGCTCAACTGTGCACAAAACACAAAACAGCCATTAGACATACAAAAATAGGCCTGGCTGAAATGAGCCTGTAGGCCATAGTTTGCTATCCCTTCACATATATAATTATTTTACCTACTAGTTCTAGTTCTTCTCGATGAGATTACTGCCCCCCATGATCTATTCTACCCTAGCTGGGAGCAGAACCCTGCCAAAGGACGTTTAAGAAGAAGCACGTCTAACATGCAATTTGAAGTTCACATGTGGCAATAATGTAAAATCTTTTTTTCATTTCCCTAAATTCTCAGCAAACTTTTTTGTCCACGAAAATACTTCTGTGAGTAGGATTTGTGTGTGTGCTTGTGTCTGTGTTTGGGGTCAGATGGGCATTTGAAAGTAAAGGGGCTGAATTCAATTTGAGACAGATAAATTTTGGTGCTTTAGGAATCAATAAATAATATTTTCTTTCTACCTGGTGTCAGAAATAATTGAGAGGTAGACAGAGGAGACATGAAAATGAAGCTTGAAACATCACTTTTATTAGTGACAAGCCAGTTGAACGAGGTTTGGGGGTTTTGTTGTTGTTTTGCTCATGTGTTTTCTCCTTTTTTGTGTCTTCTTTTGGATGATTGAGTGCTCTGTGTGATTCCTACTACTTTATGGTCTCTGTTATTGACTTATTAACTGTGTATGTATGTTGTGTATGTGTGTGCTGTTTTTATAAGTATACTTTTATTGGAATACCACTTCACCCATTTAGTTATTTATTGTTGATAGATGCTTTTGTACCGTAACAGTAGACTTGAATGGCGTGACAGTGACCATATTGACTGCAAAAACAAAAATATTTGCTCTCCGGCTCTTGATAGAAAAAAAATTGCTAATACCCGATATAAGGTTTACAACATATACCTTAATTCATCACAGTCTCCCTATCACTATGGATGTTTCCAAGAATCCTGTCATTTCTGTCATTTTTTTGTTTTATGTGTGCTGAAACTACACACAGATTTAAAAGTGTGATTACCTCATTTTATAATGATTTCCTTATCATTATGAAATGTCTCTGTTTATCCCCAATGAAACTTTCTCCTTTTAAGTCCAAATTTTCTGATGTAAGTATAGCTACCCAAAATTTTATTGTTAGTTCTTGCATGATATATCAGTTTTCATCCTTTTACGCTTATATTTTTTGATCTTTGTATTTAAAGTACATCTCTTATTAACAGCATATTGTGAAGTTTTACTTTTTATCCAGTCTAACAATCTTACTGTTTTGCTCATTTAGTCCACTTATATTTAATATAATTACAAATATTGTAGGGCTTGTATCTACCACCTTGCTAACTTTTTTTCCCCCTATCTTGGCCATCTGTTTTGTATTACTTTGGTTTTGGTTTTTTGTCTCCTTATAGGTTAATTAAATATCTAGTATTCTATATTCTACCCCCCCTTCTCTAATTTGTTAGTTATACACACTCTTTTGTTTTAATAGTTACCCTAGAATTTATGATGTGACTTATTAGAATATAATACAGATTTCTAACTTTTACATTTCCTAAATACTTTTAGACCTTTTAAACTCAGTTTATACCTTTCTCTTTTATTTGTTATTTTTGATATATATATCTTAGTTGTACACATATTTGAAACTTCAGATGACATTACTATAACTGTTTTCTACATCCCATGTATACTTGCATACCCACATATATATTTACATATAATATTTCTTATTTATTCACATATATATCTTTTCTGGTATCCTCTTTTTTTTCCTCTTGCCTTTTGATTTATCCTTCTGGGGTCATTTTCTTTTGCCTAAAGAAGTCCCTTGGGTATTTTCTATAGTAAAGACCTACTGGTGATTAATATTTTTGGTTGCTGCTTTTCTGAAAATATTTTTATTTTGCCTTCATCTTTGAAGAATATTTCCACTTCCCCTCTCCCTCCACTATTTGGGATTTCAGAGAGATTACTCCATTTTCTTCTGGCTTCTATAATTTCCTTTGACAAATCAGATGTAAGTCATTTCTGTTTCTTTGAAGTTGTTTTTCTTTTCTTTTTTCCTAATGCTTCTAAAATCTTCTGTATGCATTTAATTTACAAGTTTAATAACTATGTGCCTATATGTGGTTATCTATGTGTTTTAATGCTTGGGGCATACTAAGCATCTTCAATTTGTGAACTAATGTCTTTCTTCATTTTTGGAAAATGCTTAGTTATTATCTCTGACATTCTCTCTCCCCTTATTGTAGAAACCATTTATACATATATTTAAGTATTTCTCACTTGTCTTTTATGCAATTTTTAAATTTTCTTGTTCTCCCTGTGCTTCAGTTTGAGTGCCTTTTTAATGACATAACTTCTAGGCCACTAATTCCTTTCATCTGCTGTGACCAATCTGTTGCTAAACCCATCCAATAAGTTTTTAAATAATAAAATGACTTGTAATTAGTCCTCCACTCTCTAGAATTTTAGTTTACCTATTCTTCACAGTTTTCATAGCTCTGCGATGTCTTTAAAACACAATTCTTATCAGTTACCTGGCTTTTTCCATTGTTACAATAGAAAAATCAACCTGCCACAATCTGTTTTATTATACTAGAAGTTGGAAATTTCTTCAAAGACTATTCTTCATTAGTGAGCAAAATGGTTGCAATATGTTTAATCGAGTGCTCAATAAATGTTTACTGAGTACTTTTGTATCTGTAAGGAATCTATTTGACTGTGGGTAATAGAAAACCTAACTATAGAGGCTAAAAGAAATAGGAATTTCTCCTGCTCACCTAATAAGAACTCTGGATTTAGGTAGTTACTGATACTGATTCAGCAGCTCAGTGATGTCGGCGATCATGTCTTTGAGATTATCCTGCCCGTTTCTTAATGCATTTCATCTCAAGGTTACCAGATGGCTGCAGCTCTAAATAATATTTCCACATTCTAGTCAATAAATAGGTAGAAGGAAAGGACATGATGGTCAACTGTGTTTGTTTCTTTGTTTTTTTTCAGAAACACCACAGCTATCCAAAAACCTCTCAGCTAAATTTGCATTTTATTTGACTGATCATGCTATATTACGTAGCCGCCATCAGTAGTAAGGGAGGGTGAAAAATGTGGTACCCACCTAGGTAGAAGTTGACCAGGTAAAGAAAATATAAGCGCAAAGGACAACAGGTGAGAGAACGTATTAGGCTTTCAGATACAAGAAACAGAAAACCAAGTAAGTATGCTTCAAACAATAAGGTCACTTATTACCTCACATTGCAACAGGCCTGGAGGAAGGTAGATTAATTTAATAGTTAAAAACATCAAGGATCCATATTATTTTATTTTTCCATTCCACCATTCTCAGCAGTGATCAGTTCCACTCATGATCATAAGTTGGCCCTAGCAGCTCTAGGCATCATATCTCTACTCATCAAATTCCAGAGGTAATGATAGGAATCATTCCTGTCTTGGATCCCAAAAACCTTCAACAAACTTTCTCTCAGTCAGCAGTGACACTGATTGTCAGAATAAAAATTTGTCAAATTAGTGTCATATAATTAATGTCATTGGTGTGCTTAAATCAACTATTTTGAAAAGGTAATACGTTGACTATAATTAAGATTTATTCCCAGTAACTAGAAAGAGGCCCAGCCTTCTCAAAAGATATATCTGCTACAGAAACAGTAAATAAATTTAGGATTCTTTAGCAAGGATGAACAGGGAAATTACTATTACATTCTGCAGTGTTTGCTACAGAGGGCATGAGGCACTCAGGAAATTTAAATAATTCATGATGTTTGAAATATAAAGAACAAGATTAGAAATGAAGTCAATAAAAAAAATCCAGGAAAAGCCATTTCATCATGGGCCTTTAAAGTCACTAGCCTGAGTTTAGACCTCCTTCTGAAGGCAATGGGGAGCCATTTTACCATTTTAAGCAAGGAAATGACACAATCAGACTGGAAATAAAAGTCCGGATTTATTATGAAGAATGCATGGATGGGATAAGATTAAAGACAAGATGGCATAAAGAAACATAAGGCATGGCTATAAAGTAATGAGATGTTTTCTACATGACTTGCAAATATTATACTAGCTAACATTTACTTGAGTTAGGTTATGCAACCTTCAGAGTTACCTGGTGAGGAAACTGAGACACAGATGTTAAGTAACCTGCCCAAAGTTAAAAAGCTATGGCAAAGTTGGGGCTGAAACTCAGGAAGTCTGTCTCCAGAGCCTATAAGTTTAACCACCGTGCTGTAACCCTTATCGTGTTAGCTTAGAAGCAAATCTCTAAGAAGTCTTGCATAGTCCCTGATTTTAGGGCAGTGACTAATTCTCCTAAGAAAATGAGATAAACTTAAGGAGGAGGCTTGGCTGCGTAGGGTGCTGGATTCAAATCTTGGTCTGATGCTCACAAGCTGCAGCCTTAGATGAGCTTCCTGAGTCTTCCGAGGCTCAGTTTCCTCACCTATCTAGTAAAGGAGGCCATTTCGACTTTGAATATTTGTGCAGATTGAATTAAATGAGAAAATGTTTGAAAGCTTTCAGCACATGGAAGACTCTCAAAATTGTTCAACCCTTTCTTGTCTTTTTCAAAAAGCAATAGCATGGTGAAGGGGACATTCCAGAATACGTGATATTCTAGAAGTCAAGAAGTGATGTGTGATTGTTAATGAGGAATACAGAAGACTATCACTAAAGCAGGAGTTTAAACTTGGACATCTATGAGCTTGAGGAAAAAAAATCACATCTTGTTTTTTTATCAACATCTAACTGAAATTTAGTCTTTCCTTCATTCTTAACTATAGGCAACACATCTGAGTGGCACTAGGAACACCTGTGCCACAGACTAACAGAAATCAGATACAGTTTCTTCAAATCACATTTCGGTTATTACAGATGTCTTAAAACCTTTTTGACACTCATCAATACTTTGAAATTACATCACTTATTAGATTTGCCATTAAATCTTGTAATTTAACAAACTGATAAGGTATATACACACGTTTCTATTGCTCATAAATAAAAAAAATCTTTTTGATAACTCATTTTCAATGAAATGGATTTCCATTGTAATCCTGTGTATTTTATGTATTTGAAAAGATTATTTTGAGAAGTTCATAGGCTTCACTAAGGGCAAAAGAGAGTCCATGGCACAAAATGAACTTTGGCACTTGAGGACCTCAGCCAGCGGTGAGGGCAGACTGCAGAGGGAGGAGAGTAGCATGAATCCTATCAGTCGCATGCACCAGAAGTTTGAGGGAGGAAAAAAAGCCCAACACTCTCCCACTGTGACCCTCGGTAGAGTTGGGGCAGAATGCAGATGACCCGGGCCTGGCAGCTTCTGAGATTTTTTTTCCTGAGCATTCTTGTAAAACAGCAACCACATTGCCACATGTGCCTGGAATTTTATTTCCAGGCCAAGTGTCAGCTTTTCCATGCTGAGACTCCCTCAGGTTTTGGCCCAGGTCCTCCCGCTGTCAAGACCCAGCCCTTCAATACCTTGACCACCTGCCAGAGAGAAAAGATTCATGGAATTTTGGCCACCACTTCTGAGTCACGTCCTCGGCCACAGGATTCCACCTGTGGCCCCTGGAGGCCTAGACTGCAAGGTGCCTGAGGATATAACTGGCGCTGACCCGACCCCAGTCAGGGCAGCGTGTCCTTCCTCAATGGGTCAGGAGCCTTTACAAATCAGGCCAATTTCCTCCTGTCTGCTCCAAAGAGGCATTTTCTTCTCAGAGATCATGTCTGAGTTGTTTTAATCTTATCTAGAAATCTTAGTTTCTCCTAAGTTATTCTTTTTTCTAGAATCCAACAACAAATTTACCACAGGAAATGGTAGGGAGAAAGTCTTACGCAATGGGAGGATATTGTTATAAATAGGAGTCCTTGCTGTGACTTCCTTAAATAAACAGGTTGCTAATGTTTTCAGGCAGTGGTAGAGCTACTGTTCAGACTGGTGAGAATGTCCTCCTTGTAAAACAAAATCACTCTCCTTCCAAACTTCTGCTTCTCTAAAAGTGATGTGAACAAGCTTGGCTCCAGGAAATCGTCCTGCTTCACCTGACTAGATGAGGAAAGTAGGCCAACCTTTTAGAGATAATGACGTAAGAGGTGTGTATTGCACAAGTGAGAAAAAGGCCCCCTGCGTCAAATTCCCTTCCCTCAGCCTTGCAACTGGAACCTGAAATTTTACAGGTATATTATATGACATATATTTACCTGTTAACACTTCTAATGTTTCCAAGACAGGAATGCATTAGATTGTTCAATTTTTAATCCCTTTATATTATTTATCTGATCCTTTTAAGTTAAGAACCAACTGGCTGATAGCAAGAGAGGACAATTTCATTAGATCCATTAACGTGTCTTATGGAGTCCACAGCCAATGAGAAAAAGAGAGACCAAAGCAGACCCCTGGAAGAAATCAACCATTTTTAAAGGGGCGGATCAAGGAGGAGTCCATAGAGATGAAAGAGAACCATCCAGGTCCTGACAATTAGTAAGCAGTCAATAAATATTTATTAATTGAACCAATAAAAAATGGAAGACTAAAATCATTGCTCCATCTTGTCATTCTTCTGTCAATAACTCCCTCCAACCTCCAACTGAGGAGGAGCCAGGTCTTAGCTAAAACTTGATAGAATCTCTAGAATTAATTCAAAGCTTTTCTGATCTTTGGGTGGCTAAGGGAATATCAATTAACAGGTAACTGATTCAGCAAGGGTTCTACTTTAATAACTTCCAGGACCAAAAGAGTACACTTTAAAAGTAAAAAGGGGTGAGAATTAAATTTAAAACTAGAAAAAGAAGAGAATGAAGGCAATGAAATCATATTGCTTTCCATAACATGAAGTATTATTAGTTTGGTACCAAAGTAATTGTGGTTTTTGCCAATGTAAGTAATAATTCCATTGCAGATAGACAGACTTGTAAATTATAAGGTGTCAGAAAACTCTCTATCTATTTGTTTAGAGTCTATTGTTGTCTCTAGGAATTAAAATCTGTCCATTAGAGGTGTACTTGTACAAGGGTTTCAACATGACAAGTGAAGATCTTTCCAATGATATTGGATAGCTAGATGAATGGAGAGGGTTTGATGGATGAATGAAGGAAAATATGAAAGAGAGCATAAGTTAATTGAATGTCTACCAAGAACACTGTACAATATTAGAATTGATGAGTTTTTATTCATCTCAGATTAAATGCAGAATATAATTATGAGGAATTACATTTGTATTTTAGTATTAGTAGACATAAGTTTCAGTTCTTCCTTTATAGGCTAACTTTATCTTTGGCTTTTACTATACCAATATGTCATGGTGGGAGATACAATTTAATACAATATCAAGTGGACTCAAACAAACCTGACTTTATATTTTAGATATGCATAACAAATCTTTAAATCTTCATAATGTAAACACATAGAAATAGTTTTTTTCATAGAGTGTCTGTGTTCAATCCCATAAAGAATGCCAACAATATTTTGACCTCTAACTTATCACATTTTAATGAGTTCCATATTCTCACCTAAATGGGTTTATCAACATGATGTTCTCAAATTTTAAAAAGGAAGTACAGTTTTAGCTAATAAGTGTTAATAAATCTAGATACTCAAACCATACAATCACTTTGGGAAATGAACAAATTATCCAGTCAGCCTAAATTGATTGAGGTAACCTCATAATTGCGAAATCTAAATTTCTTTCAGCCCAGTAGAAAATTTCTAATGCAGATTTAAATAAACAATGAAAAAGTCCAAACGTCTAAAATATGCAGTAGAAATATCACTTCATCAGAAACACTTGGATACTTTTAATTGACAGCTAGGCAGAAATAGTCCCTGTTAAATTTTTGAGTTGCTAACAATTAGGAATTAGAGTTCTCATTTTCCGTGCCCTGATAGTTCTACAAACTGAAAATATAATTTCTCTTTCCATGGGTAAATTCTAACCTCTGTTTTTGAAGAGAAAAAAAAACGCAATGAAAGTCAAGAACAAGGGCTTTCTGACTATGGTGCTCAATGTCCTGCCAATTATATTGCACATCATTCTTCAAAATGTGTTTCACAGTGTCTAATGCTAACTTGGTGATTTCATATGGTGTTTTACTTGCTCCTATGATTTTCAAAGATTTATAGATAATCTAATGTATTCTTATTAGACAATTTAACTTAACAGATTTAAAGGGGGAACTGTTTTTTGTAAATTCTTGTAGACCATTCATACGATTCACAACATTTCTTTTTTTTTTTTTTGAGACAGAGTTTTGCTCTCGTGACCCAGGCTGGAGTGCAATGGCGCAATCTCGGCTCACCGCAACCTCCGCCTCCTGGGTTCAGGCAATTCTCCTGCCTCAGCCTCCCTAGTAGCTGGGATTACAGGCACACGCCACCATTCCCAGCTAATTTTTTGTATTTTTAGTAGAGACGGGGTCTCACCATGTTGACCAAGATGGTCTCGATCTCTTGACCTCGTGATCCACCCACCTCGGCCTCCCAAAGTGCTGGGATTACAGGCTTGAGCCACTGCACCCGGCCGATTCACAACATTTCATCCCCAAACTATTTGAAACTTTGGGAACATGAGATTGTATGTGCGGAAATTTCCTAATTTAGCTTCTAATATTTTATCTATTGTACAAAAAAGTGAAAATATGTGATTCAATTCAGGGGCAGCTTCATCATGAAATTTATATAGCTTTAATAAAAATAGATTTAATGAATTAAAAAGTGGCTCACATCTCAATTTGTTATAATATTTAGCTTGTTACTTTAATATGGACTAAGTTGTTCAGAGCTATGAATTTGTCATTAATTGCCCCAACATCCAAGTGAGGAAAAGTCAGATCATATCCATCTCATTGAAGGGGAAGTTGGGTTATATAATGCTAAAATGTTTTGCTAAGTGTCCTACAACTGTTTAGTATCAAATTTAGAAATAGATTTCTCCACCAACTGGAAGTGAACTCATTGAAAAATGACATTTTTGATTATATGTTCTGAGTGTTCCAATGAGAAAATGCTTGCAATTTAATCTAAAAGTATTTGGCTACAGTATGTGCACAAGGTGAGGGTTGACTTGTGAATCTCAGCCATTTGATGGTTGCTCCTCATCTGTTCTGGTGATGACTCAGATGTAAGTTGTTGTTATAGGTTCCAGAGAAGAGGGAAAGAAGAAATTAGTAGTTTCATTCCAGAGATACATCTATTTTCCTCATTCAATTCTTTAGAATTTGAACAGCCCCAGCTAAAATTAAAATTGTACCCTTTTATTTTGGCATGGGAATAATCAAAAGAAATTCCAATAATTACTAGCAACTTAAAGAAAATGTGCTTGCACATATCACTGGTATCTTTAATCCAGAGGTTTTAGGAAAAACGAGTAATTTTTTCATCGACTAGGCATCTGGCTCAGTTACTCAAGGTGGCTTTTTGAGTATACGTGGAATGTTGTGGAAAATTCTACAGGGTTACATGCATGTCATAGCTTTACTATATGCAGATGCAGGAGAACAGAAATAGAAGGCATAACTTGGATTCCAAATCACCATTTACCTTTATGAACCTTGAATAAGTTATTTCAGTTTTGGGGGAATTGATATTTTCATGTGTAAAATGAAGGCATTATGTTAAAATAACTTTAAGTATCACCATCTCTAAAATACTATTATTGTTAATCTAGTTCTGTTTGTTTGTTTGTGTCCTTGATGTGTTTGGTAGGCTTTAATGACAAAAAGAAATTTCTGTGACAGTGTGAACATCTTTACAGTAATTCTATGTATTATTTCCACAGTTTGAAGCACTCTGTAAGATGGGATGAATTATAAACTTCAGGTCAGAAGGAGAACTTTCTGAAAGTTCAAATCAGGCCTTCACCACACTTATTTGAGAAAAGGAAAATGTAAAAATACAACAATATTTCTATTATTGGAACACTAGTAACAAAAACTCTGTGAAGTTATAAAAAGTCTTTATCAGTCAATGTTTTTAAAAGCCATACTTTGGGTAATTACTCCATGAAAATGTCTCTTTTGACATACATAAATGGCTCTTTTTGGTAATTAAATTTTTTTCATTATTTTTCTTGTCTTCTTATCTCTCTTCTCCTATAACCTTTTTTCTCCTTAAATGGAAACCAGCAAATTATTATTGTTATTATTATCAGGTTGGTGCAAAAGTAATTGGAGGTTTTGCCATTATTTTCAATTGCAAAAATCGCAATTACTTTTGCACCAACCTAATATTTATACTACTTTTGATAGGCGTCTGTTTCTGAATCTTACTTTTAAAAGTAGACTAGCCCAAAATTTCTCTTTAAAAAGCCCTGAAATCACATCGCTCTTTACATGCATAGTCCTTGACCGCCTGTCGGTGTTGTTCACCCTGGCATTTGGCAGTTCTGATTGAGCTCCTCTGCATGGCTACATCTCCTGAAACACATCGCAATTCACCATGGGAACAAATGAGTAGAAATGATGGCTATTTTTCAGCTCCAAAATTTCTCCAAACAACCAGGCCATGGCATCTTGTCTTCCTCAGAATTAAAAAAAAAAAATGATTAAAACAGCTATTAGTGTTACACTAAGCATGCTGCAGCCTTAAGCATGTTGTGACTCTGTAATGCCTGACAAAAGGCTAATACCTGACTCATTTCACTGGAAAATTCAGTATTTTAGCAAAACAGATTCATCTAAATGTGGCCTGAAACTACGAAGGAACCGAAAAACCAAGAAACAGCCCCTTTCCATCGCGAAGTGCAGATGCCTTTGGTTTTTCATTGGCAAGGGCTATCGTTTTTGCCATTAGACATTTTATTTTCAAGAAACAGCTGTCCAGTTTGGACTTGTCATTTCTGTGACTATGATTAGTTAGAGATGTTAGAAACAGCAAAGTGACTCAAAGAAGTGGAGCCTACCAAGGCAGGGAGCCCATAACCTGACTGTAAGTATTTTGGGTGTGGGGGCATGGTGGGGGTGGGAGGGTTGGAAATTACTTAATGGAAACTAAGATAATTTTCCTTCTGTAAGGGATTGTCTTGATATTTTCCTTTTCTGAATAAAAGCCTATTATAATTAGTAACTATTTTTAGACATACCATCAATTGCCATATAAGGGGTGGGGTAGCATTTTGTTAACTCCTTGTTGGCTCAGAAATTTAGGACAAATGTAAAACAAGCAATGGCCTTTGTGGCTTATAGATAATAATAATAATTCCTTCATATTTGTTTTACTGTGCATGTTATGAAATCATTATATGCCTTGTATAATGTTTATTTTATCCTACTGGTAGATAATGAGAGTATCTTTATTAACTTCATAGATTATTGCTGGCCCAGGAGTAGGGAAAGTCCCACATCCTCAGTCCAACATTTATAGACAATGTTTTACTGAGACAAATATAAATATATCTTGTCCAAGCCACTATTATCTTGGGTTTCATGTTACCTGCAGCTGTACCTAAACCTAATGGAATCGCTGAAATTAGATTAGAAGGAGCATTAAAAAGAAAAATATGTGTGAACTTTCCATTTCAGTTTAGACATAAAAAGAGCTTGGACATTGTCACTCCACTCTTACAATAACAAAATGTTGGGAGATAAAAAGACTTTTCTTAGACCCATCAAAGCCAAAGTCACAGAGAAAATTACCTCCCCAAATCTAGAAGTACTTCCAGAGAGATAAAGGACCTGAGCATTTGCTTACCTAAAGAAGTTGCCTCTGGAATATTAAAACAAAATTTTTGATGAATTCTAGAAGTCAAATGTGAGATAGCATCAAAGTGAGAAATTTTGAGGGGAGGCGGTGGGGCGGCCTCCACACATAACTAGCTTTTCTTTCAGAATCTCATCAGGCTGTTAGGGCAGATCAAGGAGACAGTCCAAAAAGTTTCCTTGGGGTTCTTACAGGAGGAAAGGAAGAGTAGCCATGGAGAAATCCACTGAATTGTTTCACTTTCAGGCCTAGTCTCCATGGAGTACATGTCAGACAGCAACAGTGACATTCCATTCCAGCTGGGCTTAGGGAGCTCTGTTCCACTCTATCCTATTTTGTCTAAGAAAGCAAAGGAACAATCTACAGGGGAGAAGCTTCTCACAAATGAAGACTGGGAAAACTGGAGAACACCTACTGAAGGCTGGAAAGGGATAAAGAGCAGGAGGAAGAAAGCTCTATTCCTACAGAAGGGACAGAAATACCTATAAAGACCACAACCCTAAGATATAGGCTCGATGTGTACTCCAAAGACTGAGGCTTCATGAAAAGATTAGAGAGTGTGCTGCCCCCAGTACACACACACCCTACCATTATGCTAATAATCCTCCAATGACAATAGCATTAGTTTACAGCTAAAAGAGCTGCAAGAGAAATACTGCCTCTCAGGAACAGCATGAAGTGGAAGCCCACAAACCTGACTCAAAACAAAATAAAGTTACTAGAAGAATTTGAACGATTTGGTATCCATAGCTAAAACAAACAAACTTACCCCAAATCCAGGTCAGATTGACATAAATCCTCACATTAAAAGTCTCTTTACCTTATGGTCTATTTCCTTATACAATATGTCCAACTAGCACCAAGAATTCAGAATATATTCCAAAAATACAGTCTAAAGAGACAAAGCAATCATCAAAATCAAACTCAGATATGACACAGATGTTGGAATTAACAGACAGAGAATTTAAAAATAACTATGAATTAAAAAATTAAAGGCTCTAATACAGAAGGTAGACAGCATGTGTAAGGGAAATGGCTGCATCTTAGGAGTAGGTTGAAGCAGACTTCTGATGCAGCATGACTCGGCAGGTTTGGAGCACAGGTGCACAACACTGCACAGTATGTAATCATGCCATGTGAGGCACATTAGATGACCACTAACATGAGCTCATGCTTGGCTCAGAGCCACTATAGTCTGTAAAAGGTATAACTACCCTGCTGATGCTCCACATATGGCTTGGTTCATGCTCAGTGAGAGAATAAAGCCATGTTGAAACTGCCTACAATTCCTCAAGTCTTTTTCAGGCTACCTGCCACCCATGTACCAACTCCTCTCAGACCTCAGTTTGGGCTAAAACCTGACAATTGGTGCTCTGAGAAGGATCCCAAGGTAAGTGAGCTTTCAGTACTGCTGATTCTGGGTTGGCTATGTGGCCACATCATGGGTCATGGTACTTGGTGGCAGCTGAACTGCTCAGACGGGCTCTGGTGGAAACATGGGCAGCAGTAGATGGGTCCCCCGCTAGCAAGGAGAAGGCACTGAAGCAGCTGGAAGCACAAAACACTGAGAAGGAGTGAGCCTTTGCCAGCAGAGTTGGATGGCTACTTTTGACCGTGCTACAAGTACATACCCAGTCCCTGAGGGATGTAGCACAGGTAAGGGCCCTCCGGCACAGGCATATGAAATTAGCAATCCACTGGTCCTCCACCAACATACAGCAGGTGCTGGTTCTGGCAGATACTGGTGCAGATTGTGGCCTTATTTATGGGAACCCAGATAAGTTTCTGGACAAAGCTGCATACATTGATGGTTATGGAGGCTGGTCAGTGAAAGTGAAACCTGTATCTCTACACCTTGGCATCAGCCACTTAGCTCGCTGTTTATATACTGTGTATGTCTCTCCCATGTGGGGATACATTCTAGGGGTGGACATTTTACATGGCCTAGCATTACAAACCACAGCCAGGGAATTCAGACTTTGACTGCGTGTGATGAAGCTGGTACTCCAAGGACATATACATCACAAGGTTCAGGTCCTTCAACAACCCCAACAGGTTACTTCTACCCATCAATACCATTTGCTGGATGGGCATATGGAGATAACTGAGACAATTAAAAAGCTGGAAGAGGGTGTGTGTGGTACCCACAGACCCTATAATTCTCAAGTGTGGCCAGTTAGAAAGCCTGATGGAACTTGGTGGATGACAGTGGCCTATCAGGAACTGAATAAAGCAACACCCCCTTTGCATGCAGCTGTACTGTCAATCATGAATTTAAAGGACCGTTTGACAACAAATCTGGGACAGTACCACTATGTAGTGGACTTGACCAAAGCATTTTTCTACATTAACATCGTTCCAGAGAGCCAGGAACAGTTCCCCTTCACTTAGGAAGGGTGGTAATGGACTTGTACAGTGTTGCTGCAGGGCTGTTTGCATAGCCCCACCACATATCATGGTCTCTGTCACAGATTTAGCTGCCTGGCTAGGTCTAGATAGGGTCCAACTATTCCATTATATGGATATTATGTTAATCTCTGATTCTCTTGCAGATTTAAAAGTGGCGGCACCCCTCTTAGCGCAACATTTGGCTGCATCCACTTTAGCTGTCAATGAATCCAAGGTCTAAGAGCCTAGATTATCTACCAAGTTCTTGGGACCTATTTGGTTGGATAAGACAAAGGTCTTACCAGAGGCCATCATTTACAAAATTCAGGCATGTCCCTGGCCCACCACAGTGAGGCAGCTGCAAACTTTTGTGGGCCTCCTTAGATATTTTTGGGCATTTGTGCCCCGTTTAGCTCAAATGATAAAACCATTGTATCAGCTAACAAAAAAGGAAGCCCAGGAATTGTAATGATGTGGCTGAGACGACCTTCCTGGCAGCCAAGTGGGCTATTCAGCAGGCACAAGCCCTATGGGCAGTTGACCAAGGGCACCTGTTTAAGCTAGATGTGCACGTGACCACAGACGGTTTTGGCTGAGGCCTATGGCAGCCCACAGAGCACTTGAGAATGCCAGTAGGTTTTTGGTCTCAACTATGGTAGGGGGCTGAGCTCCTATATTCCTTGATAGAGAAACAGCTAGCAGTTGTATATGCCACTCTTCAGGGTTGTGAGAGTGTGACAGGATGGGCTACAGTCATCATGGATGACTTACCCGATAGTGGGATGGGTGCATTCATGGGTAATGAACCTCCAGACCACGGTGCCAACATCCACTTTTGCAAAGTGGGGCACCTACCTGGAGCAGCAGAGTATGCTGAGTACAAGCCCCTTAGAAGCAGAGTTACGATAGGTCTTTGGACCTGCAGTCCTAATGCAAGAGAAGGCCATGGGGCTGAGGCACCCTTAGACCCTAAGCCATCACCATTCATGGGAGGGCATCTCCCCATTCCCAGTGGGCCATGGTACACAGATGGGTCTAGCTGAGGTGCTACTGCTGCCTGAACCACTGTTGTAGTCCAACCTAGTACTGACACCGTACAGTTGGAAACCAGGTGTGGGCTGGACTTAGAGGAATATGGATGGTGATCACCAAGGAGGAGACACCTATGGTAATCTGTACCAATAACTGGTTAGTCTATCAAGGTTTAACCTTGTGGTTAACTACTTGGATAATACAGAATTGGCTAGTCAGCCACCAACCCAGTTGGGAATAAGCCTTGTGATAAGACATCTGGGAAATGGGTCATCAGAAAAATGTAACTATTTATCATGTGTCAGGCCATATGCCTTTGGCTACCCCTGGCAATGATGAGGCAGATGCCTTGGCCAAGGTCTGATTGTTAGAGTTGGCACCTACATGAAATGAGGCCTGTGGCTACACCAGAAACTGGAATATCTGGGGGGTGGGGGTGTAAACTGATGCAATAAGGCAATAAACGTTGGGGTCTTTCCCTCCCATGCCAGATATTTGGGAAGTTTGTCAGAAATGCCAGCCTATGTTCAGTCATAGCCTAAACAGAGGCAGCTGCCTCCTGTTATACACATGATGATGGGGGAGTGCCTTTGACCTGGCAAGGACATGAAGCAGCTTGAGCGTACAGAGTAAGTAGACTACCTCGGGCTGTTGCTGAAGTCCCCAGGGTATATGCATGTGCTAACAGCTGTGGACATGGCCACAGCCTGTTGTTCACCTACCCTTACAAGGTGGCTGACCAACAGAACACCATCCAGGCCCTGCAACACTTATGTGCCCTGTATGGTCATGCTCTGGCTATTGAGAGTGATAGGGAAACACATTTCACTGGACAACAGGCATAACAATGGGCACAACAAATGGACATAAAGTGGGATTATATGCCATACAACCCGCACACCATGGGTATGATTGAGTAATATCATGAGCTTTTGAAGAATGGGTTACACTTGCATGTCACACCCCCATCTTTGAGGGGCTGGAGTTCCAGGCTGGACTTGGTGCTCCAAACCTTAAATGAACAGCCACAGAAAGGTGGCCCAGCTCCAGCGGAGGTTCTGTTACACTGGGCCAGCACCCCTATTTGGTTGCAGATACACAACCTCCTCTGACCAGGTATGGGGATGAATGGTAACCTGTTGTTGCCTTGAAGGCAGGGGAACAGAAAATGTCCTGTGGCTATGGACCTTCCAGGACCCCCACTGCCAATGGTTAGCCATCATAGCTCCCTGGAGGGAGGGTCTACAGTATGATTTGCATATCATTTGTTGGGTGTTCAATACATGGCCCCCGCAGCTAACTGTTCATAGAGGAATGTCCAGGGAAGGAGCCCTCCTCCGGGGAACATAATGTATTGTCTGTGTGGCATATTATGAGCTCCCCATAACTTTGGCATGGATACAGGACCCAAAGGAACCACGGGGAGCTGAGAAGGTGTGGTACCATCATCCAGGGCAGAAGCCTTTGGCAGCTGCATTGTTATCTAGGGATAAAAAGTTAGCCTGTATTTGCCTGAGGGATGTGATTTACCTCTGTCAGTGCCTGTGCCTGCTCTGTCATTTTGACAATAGGTTAACATGCTCCAACTGCATTGTGAACTGGATCCACATCTATGTTAAGGTGACCAATGTTTCCAGCTATTGGATCTGCATCACCCCTCGAGCAGCTGTGGACAGCTTGCCTTGGCACGTACATTCAAAGTCTGCAGGGAACTGGACATGACTGGAGACTTGGGTTCCCATGGCCAATGACTGGAACACAGTGTGGCAAGTTTTGGACAAAAGAGATCACAAGACCCATGGTGCACCTGCCCTCTGGCTGGCCCATATCATTTATGATGGATAGGGTTGGCTAGTGGAAGAACATGTATTACCCTTGGCCCAGGCACCGCAGTGCACAGAGCAACATTGGGGTAACACCATTGTGGGTGGGTACCTGTCACAGCCTGTGTAAACATAACACATGTCACCACACCAAAGGTATGATGAGCAGGTGGGCCCACCAAGGTTGAGCCCCAGTGGACTTTGTGCCCCTTGGAAGTTTATGGATCTGTGGGGACATAGTGGCCTTATTTACCAGTGAACTGAACTAGACATTGTACCTGGGGGTGGCCCTATGTACCTGCCACTGTTCTCTCCATATTGTCCAGACACCCACATAACTGGGAGGCATCATGCTTTCAGTTTTTGCCAATATGACGAGCCCCCTGGTGATTATACCCCCTGGCAGTGACTATCCCTGGAGCAGGTGTCATAACTGTAGAAGCACAAGTTACTGCTCTTGTAGAGCACACTGCTCAGGCTCTGAATTACATGGCCATCTTCTTGATAACAGATGAGGTTGATCAGATCAGAAAGGTGGTGTTGCAAAATTGAATGGCCTTAGACATAGTAACTGCTGCCCAAGGAGGCACCTTTGCTCTTTTAGGAACACAGTGTTGTACCTTTGACCCTGACAATAGACAAAACATAACAGCAGTCCTGCAAGGGGTCTCATGGGAGATTAAGGCAGTAAAGAGCCTTACTAATAACCACCTGCAGAGATGTTGGGCATCCCTGGGATCTGGCCTATGCTGGGCCCTAATAGTCATAAGTAGCATAGCTGGGATCCTAGTAGTAAGCTGTTGCTATGTTTTGTTGTGAGTTATGGACTCAGGGCTCCTTCCTATGGGCACATATCCCTACCTGGAAGACGCACTCAGACTAGAGGGTGGAGTGTAAAGGAAATGGCTGCACTTTAGTCAGTAGTAGTCCGAGGCAGCCTCCCAGTGCAGCATGACTCAGTGGGTTTGGAGCACAAGTGTACAACCCCATACATTATGTAACCATGACACATGAGGGTCATTAGACGACGACTCACATGAGCTTGTGCTTGGCTTAGAGCCACTGCAGTCTGTAAAAGGTATAACTACGCTGCTGATGCTGTACAGACAGCTTGGCTCATGACCAGAGAGAGAATAAAGGATGTCAAGACTGCCTATGATTCCACGAGTGTTTTTCCACCTACCCACCACCCTCACTCCCCTCAGACCTCACTTTAGGCTAGAACCTGACAACATGCAAGACCACATGGGTAATGTCAATAGAGGCAGGGAAACATAAGAATCAGAGGACATGTGAGAAACCTGAAGGTGAGTAACAGAAATAAAGAATGATTTTGACAGGCTCATCAGTACACTCAATACAGATGAGAGAAGAATCCGTGAACCTGAAGATGAATCAATAGAAATCACCCAAACTGAAATATAAAGAGAAACACAGAATAAAATATCCAAAAGCCGTGGGGCAATATGAAATGGTATAGCCTAAGTGTGATTGAGGTACCAGAAGATTAAGGAAGAACAAAAACTAATGATGGCAGAAAATTTTCCGAAATTCATGAGAAAAAAACAAACAATAAAAAACATAGAGAACACCAAGCAGGATAAATGCCACACACACACACACACACACACACACACACACACACACACACACAAACAGTCACATAATATTCAAACTGCAGAAAATCAAAGACAGAAAATCATGAGGGCAACTAACGAGAGGGGTATGGAAAACTTCTTATCTACAGAGGAACAAGGTTAGGAATAATAAAAATAAAAATGTGATCTAAGGTGAAAGCCAGTGGTCAGTTTGTCCCTAAATATTTGAAGTGCTAAATAGTAACTTAGTCACTCTTGTAACTCTTAAAAAGCAAGAGCAGAAAACACCTTATTACATGGTTGATATATTTAATTAAGCAGCAGTTCTTAGACACTGAATTATAAGGGTAGGGTAAAGATACATCACTCTACAAGGTCAAAGTGTTTATTTACTTTTTAGTGATTCAGTTGATCCTCATCTGTTATAGAATTATCTGATTTATTTTCCTTTTCTTTTTTTATTTTTGAGATCGAGTCTCACTCTGTCACCCAGGCTGGAGTGCAGTGGCACGATCTTGGCTCACTGCCATCTCTGCCTCCTGGATTCAAGTGATTCTCCTGCCTCAGCCTCCCAAGTAGCTGGGACTAAAGGTGCCTGCCATCACACCCAGCTAATTTTTGTATTTTTAGTATTTGTAATTTTTGTAGTTTTGTATTTTGTATTTGTTAGCCAGGCTGGTCTCAAACTCCTGACCTCAGGTGATCCACCCACCTCAGCCTCCCAAAGTGCTGGGATTACAGGCATGTATTTTTCAACTGCAGTATTGTTCCTGAATCATGGGAGTTGTCACACAGTTTCTAAGTAAAGGTCTAAAGGGAACTCATATTGTAGTACAGAGTTCTTTATATACCTATTACATGACTTCAGGAAGTCTTCAGAAATTTCTTAATCATAGAATATACCCTCTCCTCTGAAATCAAATAGAATTGTGGTAGAATATGTTTATCACCAAGCTGGATAGAACTCAGTTTTAATTGCTCTATCCCACTCTAGATAAAGCAGTTAACTCAGTGTGGCAGGAACTCAGGACCAGTTTATGGAAGTTTATTTATGGGTTTTCTTGAGCTCAAACCTTGCATACAGCTACTGCATCTCTTCTTTGTGACTGGAACATCTTCCCTTTTTGAGAGTTTTGTGAGTTATCTGCAGAATGAATGAGAGCAATGAAGCTTGTACCTAAGCAATATCTGTTCCATGGAAAAGGTGCCATCCATGAACTCATCGTCAGCCATTTAAGATGGCAATGAGCAAAGTGAAAGTTAAATCTTCAGGTCTTATACTTGAAAAGTCTTTCATTAATTTCAAGAAATGAAAACAAAAATCTTCTTGGAATATATAATGGAAAAAGCAATTTCTGAACAACAATTTATGCACTAGTGTTCACATAACACATAAGACATATTAAGCAGTAAAGAAATTCATCCAGTAGATTGATTTTCATCCAAGAAGTGAATGCTACTTTGTCCCAGACTGAGTTTATTCACAGGGAACATTCTATGCTCTAGTTTATACAAGTTAGCTCACTTGACAGCCTCCAGAGAGACTTGGGACAAAGAGAAATCTCAGTGTAACAGCATAGAAAGCAAGAACTGTTTCAATATATAACACAGACATTTACCTCTACATAAGTGAGCACTCTTCTTTTCCAAAGAAATCAGAGGAGAAAGGATTTAATAAACTTGATTCCACAAAATGTAGGTTTACACAACTGAAAGACCCTATAGCCAACATTTAATGTGCCTACTGTGTTGCAGACTTTGCGTTTACATTTGCTCACTCTCCCAACTTTGTCACAGGCTATATGTCATGTAAGAGGCATACAAATAACTGTACTACAATATGGGGTTTTTTTTTTAGTCTGGAGCCTCATCTGGAAGATAATGAGTTTCAATTAGATCTGGGAGGACAAACAGATAGTCTGCATTCCAAGGCTGATCAATTCATAGGGGCTGCCTGGAAAGCTGCAGTGGCAAAGATCATAAAGCTATGTCCAGACCCAGAGAAGACAAATAATTAAGATAAGTAATGTCATTCAAGGCCCCAGGAATAACAGCAAACATAACGTATATTTCCAGAACCCCAAATCAGATGATCTCTAAGGTCAGGTGTTATTCAAAGTTCGTAACAAATGGTACAACATAGAACTAGCAAGTTAGAACAAACAATTGACCAATCAGATGGACACCAAACCATTTTAAAAAATGGCATGACTAAAAATAGTGTGGCTGTATTGGTGCATACAAGGTGAGACAAAACCTGACTCTACACTAATATTCAACAGCAACATTCTACAGTTGATATTAATTCTCAGTGGCTTATTAAAATGTTTAAGAAGGATAGTTGGGATGGTCAAAATCCATTTGTAAGAGGTTTGCAATTTCTAAAATTATGAGTCATTATTTTCTTTCTAAACAGGAGACGGGAATTTGCCTATAGGGCTGCCTGTCTCTGAGGCCTGGTAGTGGCCCCTTGGCTGAAGTTGTTTTCTCTACACAGCTAAAGTAAGGATTTTATGCTGAGATGGAAACATTGCAGAGATCATACGGCTACAGTATCTGTGTTATATGTTTATATATTTTCATCATTATGGATAGAATTACATCTCTGATGCTCATAGTCTTTTTATAAGAAAATCAGAGTTTTGATTTGTCCAAGAATCTCAAAGCTGTGATCACTTAGCTTCCAAACAGAGGACAACTGCTACAGGGCACTTTCAGAGAAAAGGAAGGTAGGATGATACCTGGAGCATGACAACTGGCTAAGGCTAATGAATGAAAAGGGAAACTTCTAGGGAAGAACTTGGCCTGTGTGTTTAGGGAGCAGTAGTATCTGGTTTTGGTGTCCATGTTATATTACATTGTCACTGATGTTGTTTCCTGCATTATAACTCCATTTGTTATCTGCAAGTTTTCAATAAAAACCTGCTCTTAATAAAGTTTGCTTATAGCTGTTTTCTTCTGGGAAATTAAGGGTCTGGTTTGCATGCATACTTAAAGGTAAAGGGAGGGGAACAGCAGCAGCAGTATGAGGAAAGCTGGTTTCTGGGTAACAAAGACAACATTCAGTGAAATGAAGTTGTGATCAGAAGCCAAGGCTGAGGGGATGAGACAACCAAGATGGGCTATGAACCGTAGGGAACTGGAAAAAACTGGGCTTCCTGTCATAAAATCAATGGGAAATTACACTATTAATTGGGTATTAAAAGATAGTGTGATTCCTTAAAACTAGAAATGTTAAAGAAGGTATTCATCTTATATCCTCAGAATACTCTGTGCACAAGGACTGGAATATAGCAGACATTGAATGAAAGCATGAGAATGATTGAGTGAACACAGAAATGAATGCTGTTTCCTCTACTCTTTTGTTTCTCCCCCTTACTCCTGCTCATTCTTCAAAACTTGGTTCAAACAACATGTCCTTGATTCCAAGCACTTCCTGACATCCCCAGACTGAATGAGTCACATCCTCCCCTGTGGTCCACAACAGGCTGCATATGCCTCCATTTGATTACATGGTACTGTGGTCATGTTTATGTGTCTGTTTAGTCCCTAGACTGTGAGCTTCTCAGGCTAGTTTCTGCACACTTTCCATCTGTGCATTTTCAGGGCCAGCAGAAAGTAGTTGCTCAATAAATTTTAAAGGAAGGAAGAATGGAAGAACTGTCTTCTAATAGGATTGTTAATCAACAGCAATATTCCCATCTTCTTCTCACTCACTTTCTGAGAAAATTATGTCTCAAGGAATGTACTCCAGTTCCCAGTTCTTATTTCTGCTCACTGATGTTTCAAAGAACAAGCTTGATTCTCAGAGTCTACCTTTTCAAGAGCTGAAAGGCTGTCCCCAGCTCTTGCCAATCTTATAAATGCAAAACCTCCACATTTTTCTTTCCTCACATTTATACCACTCACTGTTGTCACATAGGCAAGCAGAAGTACTGATACATAGGAGGCACAGCATTACCCGGAATGAACCTATCTGAGTTCAAACCCAACTTGCATAATTTCTCACCCTGTGATGTCAGACACACTTCCTCATCTCTCCATACCCGTTTCCTCAACTCTTCAATGAGGACAATCCCAGCATCTACCTTCAGAGTGTTTTGCGAGCTTCCAAAAAAAGTCTCAATGTATGGTGTGTAGTCTAATTTCTGGAAATTAGTAAATGTTCAATAAATATTAACTATGATGACACATGTATGATTATAGTAAATATGATAGATACATATGTATATATATGTAATTGTGTGTGTGGAGAGATAAACATACGTGTGTGTGTGTGTGTATAAAATTGAGTTCTCCTAATAAAAAAATTCCCACTTGTTTTTGCCATCAATAATTGTAATGACCATAATCAACATCACCATTCCATTTGTAATTTTTTTAGAATTGCAAAGATAAAAAGTAGAACTTGCTATACTTTTCACTTCATAATTTATTAGCAAGTCACCTATTGAGCATGTACTACACTCAAAGAATGAGAAACACAACAACGTAAAAGACAGATAAGGTCACTGACCTCATGGAATTTATAGCCTACACACAGTATTTTAATTCTCACATTGACCCACGGGAGAAGTCACTGCTAAAAATAGCACAGACTGGTCTTACTTAACATTTCCTGCAAATAAAAATTTAATTCAAAATGACATTTTGAATTAATGTTTTAAAACATGGGAAGTGAAAGGGCAAAAAGAAAAAGCACATTGTGATCTTTTTTTGCTGTTTTGTTTCGGGAGTAGAAAGGTTAGGTCCCTTGTTTAGTGATTCCTTTGCTTTCCATACCACCTATAACTCTGTGCTTAATAAAAGTTATTAACATTAACAACAGTCAGGACAGATTTAAAGAGGGCTGAGGAGGAGATGTTCCTTGCACCTTCCCTTATGGCACAGAACTGCCACTGTTAGCTCAGAACAACCTCAAGGCCAAACTTAGGAGCAATAGCAATAATGGCTTTCATTATTGAGCAAATATACATATATTAACTCACTTAATTCTTATAACAACCCTAGGTGGTAGCTACGCTTACTGTATCCATTTCACAGATAAGAAAACTGAGGCAGAAACAAATTAATAACTTGCCAAGATTGCACAGCAAGAAGGGATGGAATAGGGATAAGAAATAGGCTGGCATGGCCAGGTGCAGTGGCTCACACCTGTTATCCTAGCAGTTTGAGAGGCCTAGGTGGGCAGATCACCTGAGGTCAGGAGTTCGAGACCAGCCTGGCCAACATGATGAAACCCCATCTCTACCAAAAATACAAAAATTAGCTAGGTGTCACGGTACATGCCTGTAATTCCAGCTGCTCAGGAGGCTGGGGCAGAAGAATTTCTTGAACCCAGGAAGCAGAGGTAGCAGTGAGCCAAGATCACGCCACTGTACTCCAGCCTGAGTGACAGAGTGAGACTGTGCCAAAAATAAAATAAAATAATAAAAAAGAAATAAGCTAGCACAAGAATGTGTGCGATTAACCGTTGGGGTAAGTTTGTCCAACCTGTGGCTCATGGGCCACTTGTGGCCCAGGACAGCTTTGAATTTGGCCCAACACAAATTCAAAAACTTTCTTAAAACATTATGGGATTTTCTTTGCAATATTTTTAAAAATCATCAGTTATTGTTAGTGTTAGTGTATTTTATATGTGGCCCAAGACAATTCTTCTTCTTCTAATATAGCCCAGGAAAGCCAACATATTGGACACCCCTTCACTAGAAGCACTGCCTCTCTTTCCTCACTCCAACCATTACCCTCCCAGTGAAGTAACTTCTCTCGGCACCCTACCAGTGGTATCCCGGCCCAGCACAGAAAGGTTTCCATATGCTAATATCCCTGCCCCCACTGCCAGTCCAAATGGTCTACAGTGGCCATGAACTAGGAACCACTTTCTGTTTAAGTTGTAACAATTTTTTTAAAATATAAGATTCTCCAATTGTAAAATAATATTTATTCATGAAAAAATCAAAAGAGAAAAATGTTTTGTGGTTTTGATGGCAGTAGCGACCTGTCTGGAGCAGCCACTGCCATGACGCCAGTTGCAGTGGGGGAGGTTACAGCTGGACCGTGTGCTTCATGGAGCTGGCAGGAGCCAGGAACAGGCAGAAGACCTGCCCTACCTCTGAGTTGGCAGTGCAAGAGCCTCACACTCCCTGGGCACAGCTGTGGCTGCCCAGCCATGGTTGTGGACCTGGACATCCTTATACTCTTGAGGGCCAGGAGCAGGCAGGAGCCTCACCCTCCCAGGCACAGCTCCAACCACTCAAGCTGCAACCACAGCTGCAGGCCTGAGCATCTCTGCACTCTTGGGAGCCCAGGAAGTCCCCCTTTCTCTGCAGGCTCGAAGGTACCTGCTCCCATTACCTGGCCTCTCCCTGCTCCTGGCACTCACTCCAATCTTAGAATGGAGCTGATGCTGAGCCTGGCTGCTGTTGCAACCTGGCTGGCTGTGCATATGCTTGAGGCAGTGCTGATATACCAGCCCAATGCCACCTCAGCCCCCTCTAGACTTTGGGTGCCAATGAGTATGGAAGTGAGGCTGAGTGGGGTGGTGGTGAGGGCAACTTGGTATGGGTCTGCCGGTGCCCCTCAGCAGGAATAGCCGGGGTGCCATGAATAGCAGCAGTAGGTAGATGGGCTCCTGGGCAGAAAGAAGTAGGTTCCAGGTAAATCCCCACCTTCAAGTCAGGGACAGCCTGAAGCCAGAGGCCAGGGGATGTATTGATTTGCCCATGAAATAAAATGGCATATGAAACACCAGGTGCAATTGCAGTCACTACCTGATTATGTTTACAGCAGTTCACTTGTCTTAGTTTGGGTTGCTCTAGCAAAGTACCACAGACAAGGTGACTTATAAAGAACATAAGTTTATTTCTCATAGTTCTAGAAGTTGGGTGTCTGATATCAGAGTGCCAATATGATCAGTTTCTGGTGGGTGTCCTCTTCTGGGTGGCAGATGGCTGTACCCTCTCGGGGTGGAAAGAAAGCTGGAGCACTCTCTGGGGTCCCTTTTATAAGAACACAAATCCCATTCATGAGGGCTCCATTTTCATGACATAATTATCTTCCAAAGGCTCCACCTCCTAATACCATCAACTTGGGGATTAGGATTTCAACATATGAAATCCTAAAAACTTTCAGTCTATAACAGCCACTATCATTCTCCAAGATCTGTCTGTCTTCTACACAGATCAATTATATGAAATTCAAAAAGATAAAGTGGGAATCACTAATTTCTGAAATTATTCAAGGAATTCAGCACTGACTTCGATTTACTATTTTGATGGGTAGAAGCAGTTCTAATGGCTTCCACTTGGCCTTTCCTACCATAATAGTCCCCACTCCACAGGTCAGCCGTGGATATCTACCAACTGCTGACTGTGTCTGTTCCAATTATTCAAAACCAAGAAAATAATCACAGGATTGTTTCAGGACCCAATGGTCCCGCACTGAGATGTACCTAACCAAAATTCCATTGATCACCTGATCTCCATAAATCCCTATTCTGATCAGTGGACCACATTTATTATTGGCAATAGGGCAGTTTTCTTCCTCAAGGGGACCCAGTTTCCTCTTTATTTCAGGGGCTTCTGGGTCTACAAAATAGCTGCAATATAATAACAAATTGAAGGGTTGTGTAGTGAAAATGAACTTCTTTTATAAGCTGTAGAGGAAGTATGCAAAGCCTGTGAGAAATTGGAATGTTACCATGGATTTTTCATGTAATATCTGTTCATTCACCCTCACTGTATCTTTGGGAGAGTTCAGAAGATGCTTCCTTTAACAAGGTCTGAATCAAGGCCCAGCAGAGTAGAGCAGCTAGTACATATGCTGTGGCTATTAAATCACACGAAAAGCTATGAACTCAGCTAGTTTGCAAAGATACAAAGCCAGAGAGCAAAGCTGGGGAATCATCAAGAGCCAGAGACGTGAATATTCTCACACAGCCTTCCTGTTAAATGTCTGGAGACTGAATTTTTATACATTATCAGGGTGAGGTAAACACTCCGAGGAGATCTTATTAATAGACAGATCTAATAAAAATTAGACCTAGGGTACTGAAACATCTCTACTCTGTTCAATAATTGATTTTAGTGCACCAGATATCAGGCAAAGGGAGACACACGAGATCTACCTTGTAATAAAGTTTTCGTAAAACCCTTCTTTTGAGCCTTTATAATTAGGAGATGCATATAGTCTTTGCCTATTCACAGATAACTTCTCTACCAGCAAAATGTGTGTTGATTTTGGTAGTTCTAGCCATGGCAGGCAAGAAGCAACCCTTTATAACACAATGATGAAGAAAAAGGCAAACAGAGTGGGACGTAACTACAGTCATTAGAAGATTGCTGAAGATAACAGCTGGGGACACAAAAGGTTTGGCGGTCAAAACTGATACCCCAACATGCTGTGTAGGTTTTACCTATTCTGTATTTTTTTCCCTGTGACATCTTTGGATTGTTTCCATGATCCCTGTATCTATCTCTCTCTCTCTCTCTCTCTCTCTCTCTCTCTCTCTCTCTCTCTCTCTCTCTCTCTTTCTCTTTCTCTTTCACTCTTGCTCTCTTTGTCTTTCTTCTCACTCCACCATTAGTCCTCTTTCACAATAATCTTTCTCACATGGTTTCTCAATTTAATACTATTTCCTGATATCTTCTTTGAATTTTCAAGTCTGTTTCTGATACCTATTAATCTTACTATCTATATCAGATAAAATATTACTGGGGTTCACATTTTTCCCGTGAAAGGAATTCATCACCTGAAGTTGACTTTTTTCACTATCACCACTTCCCTATTCAAAATAACCTGCTAGGACGCGGTGGCTCAAGCCTGTAATCCCAGCACTTTGGGAGGCCGAGGCAGGTGGATCACGAGGTCAACAGATTGAGACCATCCTGGTCAATATGGTGAAACCCCATCTCTACTAAAAATACAAAAAATTAGCTTGGCATGGTGGCACGTGCCTGTAATCCCAGCTACTCAGGAGGCTGAGGCAGGAGAATTGCCTGAACCCAGGAGGCAGAGGTTGCGGTGAGCCAAGATCGTGCCATTGCACTCCAGCCTGGGTAACAAGAGCAAACCTCCGTCTCAAAAAAAAAAAAGAAAAAAAAATACATATATCAGGACCCAGCCCCAGGGATCCTGATTCAGTTAATCTCCAGAGCAGCCTAAGGAACAGTAAGTTTTATATCCTGACCAGGTGATGGGCAGCAAAATTTGAAAACCACTGTTCGGGGGATATAGGTTGGTATTGGTAGAGAAAACTACAGTTTACTGTCTTCCTACTTTACCCTTAGCAAGCAGACACTCGATACCTTCTATTTCTTCAGTATCACCAAAGTAGAAAATCATGAAACATCTGATTATTTCTAGTGTTTCTGGGATTATTTCTGGGGTCTCTTACATAATAAAACTAGCAAAAAATCCATTATTGTGAGGCCCCAGGAATTAATACAAGAAATGTAGTCACATTACAGCTGCAGCAATCCTTCTATTAGCTTTATGTTAATAGAATGTTGTTTTATATGGCCAGGAAACCACTTCCAAATCATTCTCCTCTGTTTCCACTTGAGTGCTGTGTGTGCTATTGATGTCCACTGGCTCACACCCAAAGAGGCCTTGGCTCTTCAAGAGTTGTTATTGTTGGGAAGTCCTCCTTGACCCTGAGGTCCTGTTTGTGTCTGGGATTTCCAGCCCTTTTACATTATGTCCACCTGTGTGGGAACTGAGACCAACATTAACCTTCTAAGTTTAGGCAACTGAGATTCCACACCTCATCATGTTTGGATATTACTTCTAGGAAAGAGCTTTGCCAAGGATAAAAGGATAACATAAGTCATTATCATTTTTCTTTGATTATTAACTAACTATGGAGACAGATCATCCTAAGACACTAGGAGTGGTCTTTCCTGTAGTAAAGATGTCCCAGGAGAGCTGGAAGGTAAAGGGCAGCAACCAGATAGCTAACAAAGTGTTGTAATTGTCTAGAAACATTTTGCAATAATTAGCTTCTTGTTTTTAAATTTTATATACAGAATGCAATCAAATGTGTACCTCTAAAGGGACAAATCTTCAGATATGGCACAAATACAGTGAACCTCAATGAAAATGCTTCCCCCTCAATTCTTCTCTACTTCTGTTCATAACCTCACTACTCCTCCTGAAAACCTGGCTTGAACTCCAGTTACCTTTTTCTCTGTCATCTCTCTTCATTTCCACATCTCAACAAGTAATCAGTTCAATTCAACATGTATTAGCTGAGTACCTACCATGTGCTCATAATTTCTAGGGCTAGGGATGTAATTTCATGTACTTTAATTCTTGCTAAGGAAGTAAATAGTAAATAAATTTACAATATGCTTGGTGGTTGTATCTGCTATGAAAAAAATACATCAAGGATAGGAAATAAGGAATGGGTACTACTTTATTGACAGTGAACAGGGAAGGACTCTCTGATGTGGTAACACATGAACAAAGAAGGGAAGGAAGTGGTGGAGTGAGCCACGTGACTATCCGGGGAAAGAGCCTTCTGGGAAGAGAACATAGCAATTGCAAAAGGCCTTTTAAATCCTATTGAGAACAGAAACAGTTTCCTCAGCACCAAAGCCAGGTTCTTGAACATAATATATGCTTAACATGTATTCATTAACTTAAATGGAGAAAAAAAAACAATGAAAAATAAGACTCCTTAAAAAGTAAGCAAGTATTCACCTACTATATATATATACTGTTAGTAATACGACTGTATCAGTTCTAAGATCAGCTTCTAATCTGGTTGGCTTTGCAAGCAAAGCAACTGTCAAGTATCTTGAATATCAATCTATTAATAAGTGAGCAGTAGTCACATTATACCTGCAGCAAATATCCTCTTGGGTACAGAATAAAGACTGTAGATGTTTTTAAACACTTGTTTTATGAGAATAAAAGATAAAAAGGACCAAATTTCTATGAAGTACTCAAAGATAAGAATATGACGGAAATAAACTTGTCAAAATTCAGATATAAATTGAAAAGTTACTAGAACACCTAACACAGTGCCTGACACACAATTGGCCGTCAGTATCTGTTGCTTAAATGAGTAAGAGGAACTAAGGCAATATTCTTCAAACCATAATGGTGATGCTTTATAAAGTAATCATGCTTACCTGATCTCCTTTGATTTGCTAAAAGATAGTGACCACTGAACAAACTTAGCTTGCTACTGTGGCAGATAGTATTTTCCAAAGATGGCCACAACCATATATTCCAAGCCACATGTTCTTCAAGACCCTTGCTATCTCCATCAAAAGGAGGAGTCCATGTCTTCTCTTCTTGAACTTGGGTGAGTTTTTCTTACTTCTCTGACCATTAGAGTATAGAAGAAGAAGTGCCATGTGACTTCCAAGCCTAGGTTATAAAAATGCCATGCACTTCTGCTTTCTGCTTGGGTCATGTTCAAAACCAAGATACCACGCTGTGAGGAAACCCAGACAACTTGGAAGAAGGTCCAGAGGAACTGAGAACCCTTGGCTCAAGTCCTGGTTCAACTTTCAGCAGAGATTCAGCATCAATTTGCCAGCCATGAGTGAACTAGCTTGAAATCGATCTTCCAGCGCCGAGTACCACTGCCCCAGCTAACGTTGCATGGAGTAGAGATAGACCATCCCTGAAAGTCCCACCCAAATTACAGAACTATGAGAAAAATAACTGAATAGTGTGGTTTGGGGACATAAGGTTTGAGATGGTTTGATATGCCTCAATAAATAACCAGAGCTACTGAAAACACAGATGGCCACTATGAACCATTTTTAATAAATTTAAATTAGAGACTCACATTAGTAGACCAGACCTAAGGATGTACTAGGGAGTTATGAATATTACTACATTAATGTGATGATAGAGAATTCCTTCCTTAATGGAACCAGTCTGGAGAGAAGATAACAAGGGAAAAGAAAGCATCCAAAGTGTCATAAGTTGATTAATAGGCCAGTGAGATATTTAAAGGAGTCAGTCTACCTAGACTGTCAGCCCAATCTGCACTGTTTATAATATAACTAATTATTTTCTTCACTTATAATACCTTCTTATATCTTAAAAGTGCTAAATCTAATTAATTTGGAGCAATATATTGTTGAAATGGAAATAACAACAATGTGAGAATTTGTAAGAATTAGGTGCCTTAGAGCAGGGATAGCAGATCAAGGGTCAACTCTGATTGCCTGGTGGCAGATGTAGACCCCAAGTATTGAGGAAGAATGCAGACCATGGAAAGAGTACCTTGACTGATTAATGATCCCAGCCATAGACACAAAACTGAGACAGGGAGCTGCCACAGTCAGATGCTTGCTTTCACAACCATAGACCTTGTGGCCAGCAGACTCCATAAGTACCAGAGAAGAGATAATTCAGCTCTGTGAAATGGTATAAAAGTAGTTCCAGGGGGTCAGGCTGTTCTCTAAACCATAATCCTGACTAGGCAATTGCAGGTGATTCCAATGAGGAAGAAATGGGAGAAGTAACCTAAAAATTAATGGCCACATGAAGAACTTTCCAAGTAGCTTAAAGTAAAAAGGGAATGTACAAAAGATAGAAATAAAGGCACATAACCAAGGATCAACAAAAGAATGCAGAAATAATGATGTCCAGAAGATTAATGCTAAGAATAAGCTGAAACATGCAAATGTAAAAACAATACTGAAATAACTTTTTAGTGTTGGGGACAAGAATAATAAAGAAAGGATAGGACTGTAATTTTATAATGAAAGAAAGGTGGTAAAACTTACGAGGCATCCATCTTCTCTACCAAAACAATTCATCTTTCAATTGGAAAGGAAGAGACAGATACTGGATAAAGAGAGTGAAGTTGAAGCTCAGTGCAAAACTGGCACTTGTAAGAACAAAACTAAGTATTCTAATTGAGTTCAGGAACTCTAATGAGAATTGCATCCTGGGAACTACAAGGTGATCAGCTAACTTCTATCGGTTATCTCTGTGGCATCATTAACAATGGGGAAATTCAAATTTTTCAAAGTAATAAAAAATATTGATTGTACAAAGCATACATCAGTGAGTTTGATGTGACATGAGGCAAAATTTTATAAGATATAATTAAAAGAAGCTAGTATGAGTTTTGTTAGAGCAAGCCTTGTTGGAAAGGCCTCACTTTATTTTGTCATAGCGTTTCTAGAGTAACAGATCAAGAAAACAAACAGTATTGTGCCTCTGGATTTTAGTGAGCTTCTCAACAGTGTCTCAAGGCATCCTTCAAGACAAAACAAGAAACAGGAATCGTTAGATGGATTTATTAACTTGTTTAATGACTGCTTTTGCTATCTTTCTTCAGGGATGCCTCTCATGGCATACAGTAGGTCCTTTCCTCAACCATATTCCATTAAATTAATGGCAAGCTGATCACAAGCGTGAATGATTAGAAGCCAAGAAAACATCTTAACTTTGCATGAATTTTGTAAGCATCATAAAAAACTAACATGATGAGATAAATATAAATATGGCACTATTTAATAGGAAAATGTGCATCATTCTATGTTCTGAAAATGTCCAACGAATGAGAGAAATGAGATCATGGTTAATTGTAAACTCAGTGATGAAGGTTCAAACTACAGTAGCTACCTAATCCTATGTCCTTTGAAGTCCCAAGTAAATATACAGTCCAAATTTGAAAATCAAGAGTTAAACCTTCTGTCATCTGGAAATCATCTCCTGCATCAATTGTCTCCAGATTTTAGGAATACTCTTACACTGTTGGTGGGAGTGTAAATTAGTTCAACTATTGTGGAAGACAGTGTGGTGATTCCTCAAGGATCTGGAAATAGAAATTCCATTTGACCCAGCAATCCCATTACTGGGTATATACTCAAAGGTTTATAAATCGATCTATTATAAAGACACATGCACATGTATGGTCATTGTCACACTGTATACAATAGCAAAGACTTGGAACCAACCCAAATGCCAATCAATGATAGACTGGATAAGGAAAAGTGGCACATATACACCATGGAATACTATGTATCCATTAAAAAGGATGAGTTCATGCCCTTCGTAGGAACATAGATAAAGCCAGACACCATCACTCTCAGCAAACTGGCACAAGCACAGAAAATCAAACACCGCATGTTCTCACTCATAAGTGGGTATTGAACAGTGAGAACGCATGGACACAGGGTGGAGAACATCACACACTGGCGCCTATTGGGGAGTGTAGGGGTTAGAGGAGGGGTAGCAGGAGTAGGGGGGTTGGGGAGGGATAACAATATGAGAAATACCTAATGTAGATGACGGGAGATCGATTCAACAAACCACCATGGCATCTGTATACCTATGTAACAATCCTGTATGAACTGCACATGTACCCCAGAACTTAAAGTATAATAAAATAAATAAATTAATTTAAATTTAAAAAAGAAGTCATCTCCTTTCTGCCCCTTTTCTCGAGTAGGCAGACAGCCTCCCTTTAGGCTTTTTCACTAAATAGTTTGTTTTAACAAAAAGAGAGATGTGTGAATGAAAATAAAGCTTCAGATTGGTCCTGGTTAATCAAGATTTGGATTGATTTTTTTGCCAGTGACTATTTTTTTTTACTCTTATTTAATACATTGAGTGAATGCTTCAAAAATTAACTATGGAGACCAGGGGCAGCAGTAAATGAAGATCGAGATTTCAGAATAATTATCTTCTCATGATACTTAAGAATCACAGTAATTAAGTGATATGGTTAGGCCTGTGTCCCCATGCAAATCTCATCTTGAATTTTGCTCCCCATAATCCCCAAGTGTCAAGAGAGAAACCAAGTGGAAGTAATTGGTTCATGAGAGCAGTTTCCCCTCTGCTGTTCTCATGAGAGTGAGTGAGTTTTCATGAGATCTGATAGTTTTACAAGGAGCTCTTCCCCATTCACTCAGCACTTCTCCTTCCTGCCACCTTGTGAAGAAAGTGCCTTGCATCCCCTTTGCCTTCCACCATGATTGTAAGTTTCCTGAGGCCTCCCCAGCCATGCTGAACTGTGAGTCATTTTAAACCTCTTTACTTTATAAATTATCCAGTCTCGGGCAGTTCTTTATGGCAGTATAAAAATGGACTAATAAATTAAGATAATTGGATTATGATGTTTACTAAAATTCTCACAACTCTATTTGATGCCCCACCAAAAGCATTAGATCATTACTAATGAGACTCCTTCCTTTATTAATTAATTCATTAAAGTAATTATTACAACCAGTATGAGTCTTGTATAAAGTTGGAAAATACAGATCAGTAAGAATGAGAAAACAAAAACATGAGACTCTTACAACAACACTAAGTATTGTGCATGTTTTGAGATTTTTCCTGCATTTAAAATATATGTATACATGTATATGTGTGTGTTAAAACATGTGTTTTTAATACAAATTCAGATATCACACATGCATTTTGTAATCTATGTTTTCCATTGCTAATTTCTACCTTTCCATACCCAAAAATGTTTATTTCCCTAATTCTTAACCTAGTTTTGTGTTTGTCCAGTTGTGTCAAAACATCTTTTGGAGATGAGCAGTTCAGACAGGGTCCAATTCAGGATCACATGTGACATCTGCTTGCTCTGTCTATTACCTCCTCTTCTAATCTAGCACATCCCCCACTCCACTGGCGTTTATGACATTGACTCATAGGACTGTGTTCCTGCAGCTAAAGGCTTAACGGATTCAAGTTAAACATTTTTGGCTTGAACACATCATAGGTGATATATTGCATCACATGGCAACATATACTATCTGGTTGCCTAATTAAAATACTAATTTTTTTAAGTAGATAGGGTTGGTGGCTAATAAAATGGTTTACACTGAGAAAAAATATATTAACCCCAAAGAAATCATTGAAAGATTTGGAAACAAAATTTAGTGACGAAGACAGAAAAGAGAGTGGCTGGAGGATTAGCAACTCTAAAGTGGGGGCGTAAAAACTGCCCTTACATTTTTTCCTATGTCTGTGTTCACAGTAATGTATCAGACATCAAACAGAAGAAGCTTCTTGTATTTATCACTGGGAGCAGCGTTTCTTCCTGAAGATGAAATAAGTACGAAGGATTAGCGAGACAACGGCTGTCCAAGCCTGTCTACATAATTTATAAAGAAGGATCATTAATTTTTAAAAATAAATTTTCTTTGATAGTAAGAGTTAAGGGTCTGGTTAGAATGTAAAATGCTTGCCACGTGAGCCTGGGACAGAGTGACCTCAGTAACAGAGAACTCAAAGTGAGGTGTCCTCTTTTACATTCATGCATTTGTTGTCAGGCAGAAATTATGTTCTCTGAAATACCAGATAAGTTCAGAGGAGGTTATAAAAGATGATTCCATAATCCCTTCTCCAACCTGTGAGTTTCCGTAAGCTACAGACTTTCAGCAGTTCCCCAGTGGTCTAGGTCAGGACTTAATGTGTATACGAAAATGGGCCCCAGATGGCCTGAGCTGAGCTGGGACCATCATCTCTGCTCAGTTAGGCTTTTTGCCTGTGAGGACTTCAGGTAATGGGTTAATAGGAATAGATCCAGAAAACCAAGAAGAAAGAAGGCTGCTGTTTAATCTAAAAGGATAAAATAAAATAAGGTAATAGCTTCAGGGAGGAAGAGGCAAGAAAAGATAAGGTAGCTATGTTTGGAAGAGCCAGGCAAGCCTTACATAGCTGCACAGCCAAGCAGCCATTTGTAATAATTCCATAATCTACATGCCAGAAACACACGCCTCCCACCTAGAAGAAGAGGAAAGTAATGCCCCTGGAGGCTCAGAGATAGATGTCTCACGTTAGAATCAAGGAATAAGATGATTGTACGTTCAGTTGGGATAAATGGATGAATGCAACAACCAAGGAGATTTTCCCTTCTTAGAAGTTGGGAACTGAGTATCACTCATCTTTATTTCCTGCTGACTTTCTCAGTTGGTTCTGAATGCTATGGCTGGCCCAAAAACATTATTTACCTTTCATGAAAAGAGGAAATATATCTCTGTCCTGACCAGGCTTATAGGTCTGTGCACACATGCCTAGGGACATCAGACACACCAGGAAACATTGTTAAGAAACCACATGTACTGAGAACTGTCCCAAGTTAATAAGACAGATGCCTCTCCTGTCCCTGAAAAGATTGTGTCTAGAACCTCAACACAGTCTATAGGTCTTTATATAGTCTATAGGTCCCTTGTACATCTATCTGAAGTTATTTAATGGGTCTGACAAACAACATTTGAAAATTGTGAGTTAATTGTAAAAGAGTTTTGAAAATATTTTTAATGCATTGGAATGATATCTTTGAAGATTTAATGAATATCTTTACTCAGAAATTTTCTATTTTATCTTCTTTATCTTCACAAGCAGCTAGGCCATTCTGAGCTCATAGAATCAGGGGAAAAAAACAACAAAGAAGGAAGCCAAAGAATTCTCTCTGGCTTTCTTTGCAAAACCCTCATCCCTTGGAGGACTAAAAGCATTTCTAGGGATAGATAGAATGCTTGAGAGAAATGTAATGGAGAGAGTAGTATATTTTCTGCCTATCAGACAAAGGTGCCCCAAATGAAACAAAAAGGTAGAGAATAAAATCGATAAGGAGCTAAGGAGAATAGAGAGGTGAGGGGTCATTTGACAGAAACAAGAGTGTTTTAGCAAAGAGCTGTATTGAGGGGCTTGTCTAAGCACCCAGGAGCCAAGTGGGAGTTGATTCAGCATCCAGGTTAGCCTGCAATGAGCAGGCTACCCTTCACTGCAATGAGCCCTGAATAGGTGAGCCATGCATAGTGATCCGCAGAGGACTGCACTTTGTATCTAACACTTCTCTGACAATCATCAAAGAGAAGTGATGCCAACCCATGCCTGAAGAAACTACTCCCTTGTAATTTCCTAGGACATCTATAAATCTTGAAGAATTAGTGAAGCAGTAGTAATAGCATTGGGGAAAAAAAGTCCCCAGGACCCAATCAGGAGCTAAGCAGAGCCAGCTCAATATCTTTTCTAAGCCAGGATAGTGAAGAACACAGCCTCACAATCTGAAGTTGAGGCTCCTCAGATTAGGGAATTTATAAATCTGGTGTGATGTAAATTAGAACATGAGCTGGTAGTTCCCATAGCCTAGAGCCGAGCATTTTCTCTCTCATTTTCTTAGCATTATTTGGGACAGGCCTTAAATTGGAGATTAATACAACAGGATAGAAATCAATGCATTACAATGGTGAGTCCTCCTATTGGGTTTGATGAGGCTGGAAAAAGGTCAGATATTTTATTAAAGCAAATTAGAATGTGCAGTTTTGAGCTAAGTGTACCAGCAAATCATCATTTGATTCAAAGGTGAATCAAATAAAATTTGTTGTGAAGTCTGCTCATCTACTGACCCTAAAATAAACTGGTCCAAGGGAGAAAATACAGCCATTTTGAAATGCTGACTAGGGCACACAACCTAGTCTTGAATTCATAACATTTTATAGCTGGTATGGCATAGACAGAGTGGTATGTTAGTTTCCTAGAGCTGCCAAAAGAAATTATCACAAACTTGTTAGCCTAAAACAATGGAAATTTATTATCTCAGAGTTCTGAAGGGTAGAATCCCCAAATCAAGGTGCCTACAGGGCCGTGCTCTCTCTAAAGGCCCTGAGAAAGACTCATTTCTTGCTTCTTCCTAGCTTCTGGCGGCTCCCAATTGTAGCTGCATCATTGCATTCTCTGCTTTTATTTTTACATGGCCTTCATCCTTGGATGGCTCTGTCTGTGATCTTCCCTTTTTTTTTTTTAAATTTTTGAGACGAAGTCTTACTCTGTTGCCAGGCTGGAGTGCAGAGGCGCAATCTCAACTCACTGCAACCTACCTCTCCCAGGTTCAAGTGATTCACCTGCCTCAGCCTCCCAAGTAGCTGGGACCACAGGTGTGCACCACCATGCCTGGCTAATTTTTTTTTCTACTTTTTTAATTTTTTTAAATTTATTTAATTTATTTTATTTTTTTGAGACAGAGTCTCACTCCATCACCAGGAGCCAGGCTGGAGTGCAGTGGCGTGACTGCAACCTCCACCTCCCGGGTTCAAGCAATTCTCCTGCCTCAGCCTCCCGAGTAGCTGGGACTACAGGCACGTGCCACCATGCCCAGCTAATTTTTTTGTCTTTTTAGTAGAGACGGGGTTTCACCATGTTGGCCAGGACGGTCTCGATCTCTTGACCTCATGGTCCACCCACCTCGGCCTCCCAAAGTGCTGGGATTACAGGCGTGAGCCACCACACCTGGCCCCCTGTCATTGGATTTAGGGCCCACCCTAATCCAGTATGCCTCATCTTAACTAACTGCATCTGCAAAGATCCTATTTACTAATAAGAACATGTTCTGAGGTTACACATAGACATGAATTTTGGGGGTACACCATTCAACACACTACAAATAGAAAACAGCAATAGCACTGGAATAGGTTCTTGGGGGCCCTCTAATGTGCCCATGTTACACTTTAGTCATTGTATTGTGAGACCATGAGCCAAGGCATGCAGGAAGCCTGTAGAAGCTGAAAAAGCAAGAAGGACAAATTCTCTCCTAGAGCCCTTGGAAGGAACACAGTCCTGCTGACATCTTGATTTCAGGCCCATGAGACCCCACTCAGACTTCTGACCTCCAGAGTCATAAGAATAAATCTGGATTATTTTAAGCCACTAAAACTTGTGGTAATTTGTTACAGCAGAAATAGTAAACTAAAACAATTTTTAAAATTTAAGCCAGTGTAAACACCTAAATGAAGTGTTTACATTTCCCAGAGTAGATAGTAGCTCCTGAACTGGGATATGATAAACCATCTGAAAAGATTACTCAGCAGTTGAGGATAAACATGAACAGGTATATGCCAGAGGCAGGAAAATGTTCGAGCAAGTTGTTGGATTCACTCATATTTTCTTCATTGAGATAATCACATGGAACAAAGAAAGCTTTCCATTGTAGCACCTCTGTATACCCGATGGCTCTCTCTTTCCAGCAACTCAAACTACAAAAGTTTACATGCACTGAGGTGCTATGAGTATCTGGGAAAAGTTTCATGTTGAAACATTGGCCTTTAGCCACCTGGGTAAGAAAGACTAAGCTGGCATTGGCACTGTCTATTGGCAGCCAGGGTAAGCTCTCAGGTTGAAAGAGTGGGCCAAAGGCAGGGTGGAGAAGGAAGGGAAAGTGGAGGGTGCAAAGGTAGATTCCTGGGAGCCGTGAACAAAGGTACCAAGGCAGGGAGCCAGGTATATCACTCCTACCTGTAAGGACATGGCAGGGAGACAGGGACATGGCATAGCAGGCATTCTCTTAGCTGCTGCTTCTGAGCCAAACTCTTCTTCTGTTTCACAGATGAGAATAAAGACAACCTTGAAAACAGTCCAGGAAAATAAAAAGCCTGAACAAACAGGAGGGTTTGTTGCTGTCCTTATTACTCTGCCATTGTCTTTATGATAATCAGTTCTTCATGGCTTCTTCATGCCTCTAATCAACAGACTTACATGTGGACATACAAAACCAAGAATCTAGTCCAGTAAATTCGAGGGGCTTCTTGGTACCTCACCACAACTACCTTCTGTTAATTAATGTGCAAATCTTTGAAGAAATTATTTGAAACATTTGTAAAAGTTATGATTGGGAAAAACAAATAGTAAAGAAAGGGCAGGAAATTTTGAGTTCATGTTTAAGTCACTAAGTTCAATGAGATGAAAAATATGTCAACCATTAAATAGGTAGGGGAAGTAGTGGGTATTTGGGGTAAAATATCCCAATGGATCAGCTATCAGTTATTGTCATCAAGAACCTCCAAGATAATGATATGCTGCATGAGTTGACGTTATAAGTCTACAGAGTTGAGGTGCTTTCAAATTGGCCATTCCCTGACTCAATGAAATCTCTGCAAAAAATATTTAACAAATGTTTATTGAATCCATGCACAGTGCATGGCACTGCCATGGAGCTATGGGGCAATGCAAAGATAGAAAAACAAACTTGTTCCTAGAACTCAAGGGATTTACACTTTTTGGAGATTATCTTTGCTTTCCCTAAGGAACTCACATGTTTTTTCTTTATGGGCATATATAGGAAACAGGTAATTATTATTTGTTTTGCTCTGACCACTAGAAACATTTAAGTTCTCTGCTAAATGTCAGATCTTGTGACCTAAAAATCTGTTTTAATTTCCCCACCTCTCCCGCAGATTTTTTTAAATTTTAACTTTTATTTTAGATATAGGAGGTACATGTGCAGATTCATTACACGAAAATAGTGAGTGATTCTGAGGTCTGGAGTATGGATCACATTACCCGGTTAGTGAGCATAGTACTCAACTCACTATAGTAGTTTTGGGTACTATAAACACCTGTTTCCCTCTACCCTCTAGTAGTCCACAGTTTCTATTGTTCCTGTATTTTTGTCTGTATGTGTTCACTGTTCAGCTCCCTCTTACAATCATAACATGCAATATTTATTTTTCCATTCCTGCCTTCATTTGCTTAAGATTATACCCTCCAGCCCCATCCATGTTGCTGCAAAGGACACAATTCCATTCTTTTTTATGGTTACATAGTATTTCATGGTATAAATATGCCATATTTTATTTATCCAATCTACCACTGATGGGCACCTGGGTTGATTCCATGTCTTTGCTATTGTGAATAGCCTAACAGTGAACATACAAATGCAAGTGTCTTTTTGGTAGAACGATTTATTTTCTTTTGGGTATATACCCAGTAATGGGATTGCTGGGTTAAAAAGTAACTCTGTTTAAAGTTCCTTGAGAAATTTCCAAACTGCTTTCCACAGTGGCTGGACTCATTTATATTCTCACCAACAATGTATAAGCATTCCCTTTTCTCTGCAGGCTTACCAGCATCTGTTTGTTTTCTGACTTATTAAAAATTGCCATTCTGACTGGTGTGAGATAGTATCTTATTGTGGTTTGATTTGCATTTCTCTAAAGATTAGTGTCACTGAGCATTCTGTCACATGTCAAAGGCTCCTAGAATTGATAAATGACTTTAGTAAAGTTTCAGGATACAAAATCAATGTACAAAAATCAGTAGCATTTCTATACGTCAATAATGTCCAGGCTGAGTGTGAAATCAAGAACACAATGCCACTTACAATAGCCACAAAGAAAATCAAACACCTAGGAATATAGGTAACCAAGGAGGTTAAAGATAACTACAAGGCAAACTACAAAACACTGCTGAAAGAAATCAAAGATGACACAAATAAATGGAAAAATATTTGGTACTCATTGATAGGAAGAATCAATATTATAAAAATTGCTGCGCAGCCCAAAGCAACTTATGGATTCAATGCTATTCCTATCAAACTACCAATATCATTTCTCACAGAATTAGAATCAAAATTATTCTAAAATTCACACAGAACCAAAAAAGAGCCTAAATAGCCAAACTAATCCTAAGGAAAAAGAACAAAGCAAAAGGCATCACACTACCTGACTTCAAACTATACTATAAAGCCACAGTAATCAGAACAGCTTGGCACTGGTACAAAAACAGACACACAGACCAGTGAAACAAAATAGAAAACTCACACCTACAACATCTGATCTTTGACAAAGCCAACAAAAACAAGCAATGGAAAAAGGACTCCTTATTTAATAAATGGTGCTGGGATAACTGGCTAGCCATATGCAGAAGATTGAAGCTGGACCCCTGCCTTTCACCATATTAAAAAAATCAACTCAAAGTGGATTAAAGATTTAAATGTAAGATCTCAAACCATAAAAATCTTGGAAAACAACCTAGGAAATACTCTGTTCAACATCTATTTTGGCAAAGAATTTTTGGCTAAGTCCCCAAAAGCAATTGCAACAAAAACAAAAATAGACAAGTGGGACCTAATTAAACTGAAAAGCTTCTACTATGTTGATAGCAAAAGAAACTATCACTAGAGAAAACAAACAACCTACATAATGGGAAAAATATATTTGCAAACTGTGCATCTGATAAAGGCTTAATATCCAGAATCTATAGAGAACTTCAACAAATTAATAAGCAAAAAACAAATAACCCCATTTTAAAATGGGACCTGAACAGATACTTCCCCAAAGAAGATATATAAGTAGCTATTTCCCAGATTTAAATCCCTATTTTATCCGTGATTTTGTGCAATCTATTGTTCATCTGCAGTCACGAGAATAGAAAAGTACTTAGGAATACAGAGGGCTGAGACATGTTCTTACAGAACAGTGTAAGTGCTACAGTAGAGGTTCACATCAGGGAAAGAAAAGGGTTTAGATGAGAAAAATATCCGGTTAATTAGGATAGAACCAGGGGCATCCTGTAGAGGATATGACATTTAGAATAGAGGTTGCAAACTCAGATACCTAGAGGGAACTGGCAAGCAATGCCAATAAAATAAATAGACATGGAAGAGATGGAGGTGAATGGTAGATTCATGAATGCTCTAAAGATGGTGGCCAACTCTGCAGCTCCAGCTTTTAAGGTACAATTTGCCCATAGATCAAATTATGCTTGAAAATTTGGACTCCAAGGAGGGTTACAGTATCTCCCAATGGGACCTGTCACCCACGTCTGGGCAATAATGTTGGCATTTGAGGTGGCAGGCAGGATGCCTGTCTTCTAATGTATTTGGGTGAGTAGCTGAGCCAGCCAAGGGGAGGTTGAATGATTAAATCAGAAATGGGATTCTTGGTAAACTGAAGACTTTATTTGGGAACCAAAAACCTTAAAAAATAGTCTCTTCATTTCTGAACTGTATATTTTCCCTGAAAAGTATGTATTTTTTTCCCAGCAAAATTTTATTGGGGGTTATGGTACTGAAGAATGAACAGAAATGAGTAAGTGGAGGTGTTATGTAAAGGCATTCTGTACTCAAAATATGAAGACCTGCAGCAGATTTAAATTCCAGCACTTGTTATAACTTTTTTAAAGATTGTGAAAATATCAAAATGTACATGAATCAAGTTTTAATATACTATATGATGGGTGGATGAGGCTGTCCATTGTACCATTTGTTTGAATTCTCAGGCATGGTTTGGCAGTGTGAAAACTCTGTAACATTAACAAATTCAATAAAAAGTAAATATATGGAAAAAAAAGAAAATTCATTAAATCACTCACAAATTACAAAACCAGTGCTTGAATCCCAAAAGAATAACACATACATAAGCATAGGTGCTGTGACATCAGTTTGGTTTTTACTGTGCTATGTCATATTCTTTTCCCAGTTTTGTCCTAGTTAGTAGAGCTAGAACATTTAAAAAAAAAATGATTTCATAGTCATTACTCCTGAGAACCAAGGAAGCTGGATCCCTGTGAGTTAAAGTGCATTTTATGCTACTCTTTGGTATATTCCATCACCAAACTACAACTGAGGAACAGCATCTCCTGCAGAGAAATACCATAGGTCCCATATGGATGCCATCTGCCATAGCAGATGACTATAGGAGGGCTTCAGATTTTAACCAGGATTGCTATGGTGGCGAGTCAGAAATGCATCAAGTCATCATCAGGCAATTTCTAATAAAATAGTGTCCAAAAATAGACGGGAGAGCAGAGAAAGTAAGAAAAGCAGTGGGAGCCCCCAAAAGGATATTGTTGGCTTGCAACAATACCCTGGGATAAACTGAACCAACATTTGGGATATGGGCAGTAAATTCCATTTTGGCAGCCTGGTCAGGGCCTGAAATGTTGCTTCTAAATATCAAATTAGCAGCAAACCTTGGTCTCCAATTTCTTCTGAACTTCACTCCCCTAAGTTTCACATCTGACTGTTTCACTACACCAAGGCGTTTGGGAAACAGAAGCTTCTTGATGGCATTTGAAATCTACCATTTTACTCAAATGTGCACTGTACAATTCAGTCAATTGTTCAACAGAAACCAGGAACAAGGGTCAGCAAACCTGGCTCAGCTATGAGGCTACTGAAAGAGTCCAAGTTTATAGATTAAAAAAAAAATCTAAAATAAACTGCGATTGGATTTCAAGGGTTTAAATGAACTCCACAATGAAGCAACCTGATAAAACCACCTTGAGAAAGAAAAGCAAGAGAGGAATCAGAATTCTCTAGTGATAACTGAAGTCATTTTGTGCCAGAAAGAATGATCCAGTGAAACTGTTAGAATCTAATCAGGACGAACATTTGCATGTTAAAGGGCTCAAATCTACAGTTCCCTTCTGTAAAATTAACATTCTCTGTCTTTTAAAGAGAGTACTAGGTCACAAATGGAGTAATAAAATAACTGTCTTTCTTTCCTGACTGATCCCCAACCCTCAGCCCCCACGTTGTTTTCATGACAGAGCCCTATGCAGTGAGAAGTGGGAAGCTTGTGAAAAGACATTCCATGAGAGGAGAAATTTGCCTGCATCTGGTTAATTTTTTGGCTTCTTTTCATCGCTTACCATTGTGTGGTCTGTTTTAAGAAAACTGGAGAAGACAAGAAGACTCCCCAAAATTAGAGCTCTGGTATCTGAGGTTTGGAGTCCGATTTCTATGGACAAGGGAAAGCAACTTATTGTCATATATGTGTTATGATCAAGTCGTCTGCGGATAAAGACCACACTGGACTATAAAGAAAGCTGTCCCAAATCCAGGGAAATTAACTTGTGGTGCTGGTAGGGAAGGGGGAAGTACTCTGTTTTACTACTGAGGAAACATCTGTGGTTTACACAAATTGGTTTAGAAGACTGACTGGTAGTAGAGTCCCTTCGAAACAGATTGATCTCACAAACAATATATGTATTTTAAAAAGAAAATGTTTACTAAAGTTTCCAACTGCTGCCACTTTACAAGGCATAGCCCTAAAGATGGCAGGTACAAGTGGAACAGAAACAAATAGAACTCACATAACTTCAAATGGGAGGATGAGCAAGACTCCAAAAGAACAAGGTGTGTTGTGGCTTGGCTGCTTTTCCTAAGAGATTATTCCCACTTTCCCAGTTCTTTTCTAAGATGAGCTACTTAAGAGAGAAGTGAAATTTTTTGGTGACAAAGGCAGGGAGAAGGAAAAACAGAAATATTTCCCAAAAGACTGATAGACTGAATGTGGTCAATGAAATTATGCTGGGTATTGCTTATTCAGGCTCTCGATTTGGCTTTCTCCTTTCCTGGCTGAATCAGGTCATTGCTGCTTCTGCAACCACCAGAGAAAAGGCATGAAAAACTGGGAACAACTGCAAGTGAAACAGAACTGGAAGTATAGTCCTGTGGAGCAAACCTACCATCTAGGTCCTCGTGTAGTTTTTAAGTATTTCACAAGACCTGTGAAAAAATATGAAGAGAAAACAATACCGTTACAAATTAGACTTATGCAATTGTCAAAAGTGATATTGTTATTTGAAAAAGTTTATATCAGAGTACAATTTCAAAAGTCTTTACCTGACCAAACATTGGGATAATTCACTAGGCATGAAATTCATCGTTGAAAACCTACCAAAATTTTAGGATAGAAAAAGAGTTCCAATATTTTAATCGATAACATTGCTGTATTCTGGCTCCTATCACATTGTTTTTTGGTCTGGAAAAAATAAGAAGTAGTGATACATTTGGAAAGTGCTTTGTGAATTCTGAAATAATACTGTTATAAAATAGGTTTTTAAAATAATTTTTGGTCAGGTCAACCACTCTAAATTTAGTTTCTTGTTATCAGCCTTGTAAAACATTTCTGGAAGTGGTTGTTCAAGCTTTCTGTGATTCTGTGATATTTATTGAGCAGTGAACACATACCAGCTATTGCTTCCAGTCCTAGGAATACAGCAATAAATAAAACAGGTGAGGCTTCTGCTCTTGTGGAGTTTGCATGGAAGAAGGGAAGAGAAATAAACAAGAACACCAACATGAATAGGCTGAATTAGAAGAGTGTTAAGTGCAATAGGAACATCAACAAGGTGATGTGAGAAATAATGAGCAGGATGAACTACTTTACTTACGTGTACAAGACATCATTTGAGCTGAGATTCTGATGTTAAAAGGAGTTATCAGTGGTGACAGTGAGATTACTGTTTTGAAAGGCATCAAGTCTAGTGTAACTAGAATCTAGAAAAGCAGAGGAAGAGTGGCACGAAAAGAATTCAGAATTATACAGTAGCCAGATGGGATAAGAGCTGGTAAAGTAGAATAAGTTGTTTGGGTTATTAAGAACAATGAAAAAGCCATTGAGCATTTTAAGCAAAGGATAATACAATTTGATTTATGCTCTTTAAAGATCAGTTTGTAAGTATTTTGGCATGGTTGATTAGCTTGTTTAGGATCAGTCTTCCCACTGAGAAAAACTAGAAAAGGAGCAATAAGACTAACCCCTTACTTCTTAACAACAAACACATGAAAGCCAAAAGAAAATGGAATGATACTTTTAAAATGCCAATACACAATAATTGTCATCTTTGAATTCTATATCTACTTTTATTCCACTCTTAGGTATATGCCTAAAAGAAATGCATACATCTGGACACGTGTACACACACATGCAGGTATACACACACACACACACACACACACACGTTCACAGCATATTCATAAGATCCCAAACTGGAGACAAACAAAAAGTCCATTATTAGTAAATTAGATAAATAAATTCAGGTATACACATATATTAGAACACTAGTGATAAAACTAAATAAACTTCTAATATACACAACAACATGGTTAAATTTTATGCACATAAAATTCATTAAAATGAAGGAAAAATAAAGACATTTGAGCAAGCAAATACAGAGATAATTTTTCACCAACAAAGCAATGTTAAAAGAAATACTAGAAGGTATTCTTCAGGCAACAACAAAATAATTGCAGAAGAAGCTCAGAGATTCAAGAAGCCACATACAGCAAAGGAAATGGTAAATACGTTAATTCAATAAATATTTATAGTGTAAAACAGTAATAGAAATGTCTCCTAATGTTCCTCTATATATATATATATAATTAAAATGAATAACAACTATAGTACAAAAGTCTAAAGGGAATACAGATAAGATATTCTGAGAATCTCACATTGTTCATGGCCAAAAATAGACAAGATTTCTTAAAGAATAAGAAAAGAAGGAAGAAAATGAGAAGAAAAAGGAGGAATGTAGAGAAGGAAGGAAAAAGAGAGAGTAGGAAAACTTAATTTATTCAATCAAGACTCATTCTATAGGTATAGTAATTGATATAGCATGGCATAAGTTCAAATATAGATAGAAAGACAACAGAGCAGAATAGTGTGTCCAGAAACAGACCAATGGATATAAAGCCCTTGATTTACGATGAAAGTCATGCTCAGAGTAGTGGGGAAAGAATTATCTCCTTTGTAAGAATGATGGTTCAGTTGAGTATCTACAGGGGTAAAAAAGTTGAAACTTGACCTCTTATTTCACACCATACATGAAAATGAATTTCCTAATGGATTGCAAATCTTGTTTTGAAAATTAAAATTATGAATTTGCAAAATAAATAGAATATCTCTATAAATTTGAAATAGTAAAGCATTTCTTAAATAGACATTTAAGAAAAAAGCTCTAACCATCTCACAATGCCCCATAGTTAGAAAATGTGAAAGCTGAGACTGAAACAAAGACTAACTCAGAAGTCATCACCTTTAACTACTGTGTGACAGCACCTCCCCAGGAAGAGAGGAAAGAGGTGTTCCAGTTATGTATAGCTGCATAACAACTTAAATTAAGACAGCAATCATTTTATTATGTCACAGTTTTTATGGGTCAGAAATACAGAAAGGCTTTCAGCTCAGAATCCTTCATGCCATTGTGGTTGAACAGTGCCCGGAACTGGGACAGCTGAGGGGTGGGGTTGGGGAATTAAAGTAGCTGGAAGTTGGTCAAGCACTTATATCTCTCTAGGTTGTCTCAGGGCCTCTTTGTGGGATCACACCACATGAGCTATGTTGGTCTCCCTCACAGCGTGAAAGTTTTGGGAGCATCAAACTGTTTACATGGTAACAGAAAGTTCCAAGAGAACCAGGTGAAAGCAATGTCACTTTCCGTGACAGCCTCAGAAGTCACATAACATCACTTTTGCTGTCATCACAAGCCTAACTATACTCAAGCGGAAGGAACGTTGTCTCCCAACTCTTAATGGGAGGAATGTCAACAACACATTGTAAGAGCATGTGGGACAGGAGATATTGTTGCAGCCATCTTTGCAAAATAAAATGTGCTAAACATGAAGAAGAGATTAGACAGAGAAGAAAAAGGAAGAGATACAAAAGAGGAGGCAAAATGTGTGCAACTAATATAGAAAATACTCATGCGACAAGTAATTGTCAAACACTGCTTGAGTTGGACACCACTGAGAAGTATGAGTACGTTGATAAGCCCAAAGTGGTCCTAGCCCTAAAAACAGAATTTTCTAGATGAAAAGGTTATATATAAAACAGAGAGGAAGGATTTAGGAGCTCTTATACAAGGACAAGATTCATGGCATCTTATGATGTAGGACAAGAGCTGTCATATTATGGACTGCAGATCACATCCAGTCTACCACTTACTTTTTTGAATAGAGTCTTATTGGAACACAACCACACCCACTCATTTACATATTTTCTCCAGCTTTGTATGCTACAAAGGCAGTGTTGAGTGATTGGGACACAGACCTTATGGCCCTCAAAGCCTAAAATATTTACTATTTGGCTTTTAACAAAAACAAAAAAAATCTCCACTTCTCGAGTAGAACATTGTGCATCCACTTCAAAGAGTGGATAGAGAAAGAATTCCTTATTTCTTTATCTGTAAAAGAGTGGATCAAAATCCATGATGTTTTACTCCAGAAGTGGATGATGTTTTTACTACAGAAGTGGACAAATGTTCAGAATGGAACTGAAGCCAAAAGGGAGTCCCAGATTTGCAGCAGTATAGAGGAATGCACATGGGTCCCTGATTTAGGAAAATGAGATTATTGGCCAACCACTGGGTAACTCCATGATATTTAGGGCATTTCTCAATCCCTCCAAGTCTTAGTTTCCTTAAGAAAAATCTTAATTGTTCTTTTAGTGCCTGGGATTATGTTAAGAGCCAAGTAAGATAATGCATAAACAAATGCTTCGTACACTCTGAAATGCTAAGCACACATTCTGTCACCTTTTCCTGTCCTTTTTTCTCAATAAAGCTTTGTTGATGATCTTTTATTTCATCTGTATTTTTACAGTCAGGACATAATTTTCTTCTTTTATAACTTTCAATGAGCACATTTTTTTCTATTTTTGGTAACTGAAATACTTATTCTACTATCTTTGGTCCTTTCTTGCTTCAAGACAATAGAAATGATTCTTTACAAATCCCGACTTCTACAACTACTCTCACTTCTCTAAATCCTTCTCTAACAGAGTCCTCGCTCCTCTCTTTCAGCCTGAAACAATTTTCCTTGCCTATTTCAACCTTTATTCTCACTTTTCTACATATTGTCCTGCTTATATAATGGAGATAGAGAGAGATACTGGTCGAAATATGTCCCTAAATACTCTGACTCTTTTTGATAAAGTTCCATGATGGTTCCACAGTGACTAAAGTCCTAGAAGATGCATTTTAAGAAGTCCTGAGAAGATCTGCAGTAGATATCCTTGGATATCTCTTTCAAGTCTTTGAACTCATGATACATTGACCAGGACAATTCAGCTAACCTCATCACATGTCAATGAGTCTAAACTACACTGTCATTAATTATGCCTTCCTTTTCTGCATTCTTTCATGTCACCATATTAGCTGCCAATCCATCTTCAACTATGGAAAATTGGCACCAATAATCTCCTCCTTCATCTTCCTCTCACTCAGCATCTTCTATGCAACTTACAATCTCCAAAAGATTGGACTAGTCAGGGAAATCTGGCCATGTGGAATTTGAGTAGTTATAAAACATCCATATTGAAATTTCTCATTCAAAGGAGATAACTCTTAATAATAACTTTACCCCTCCATTCAGTTGAAACTTTCAGCTCTTGCACTTCCGAGCCAGCTGGTCATTTAACACACATTCCATGCACAGAAAGTGTTTCTGTACCAGAAACCTCACTAAATAACTATGACAATAAGCTCAAGAATGTTATGACCAAGGACACAAACAGAGCAGGAGGATTTCAGGAGTTCTTCCAGGGAGAACCACAGTATGATTCCTGGTATTTCATGGTGCAGAATAACTGGAAAAGTAACTGGAGGACAATACAACAGGACAATGCCAAAATTTAGACAGCAATACTAACTAGTTGAGTAAGTGAATGATAAATAATAAGACTCTTGTGGACAGAATGTAATATCAGATCCGGGTCATTGGGAAACGGGTGGCAATGTATTTGTGCGAACACAGTAAAGAAAAAGCATCTAGGAAGAGTTTAAAGGGGAGCTAGATCAGATGTCGTGTGTTTTGTAAATACCTTAAGTAGGAAAAAGTTTAACCTATGTAATAAACACAGTGTTGCAAATTCCTCATGAAATTTCTTTAGAAGAAACTCTTTTTGGCTCTGGCTACATTACAGAATTGAGCAACACTTTTAACTTGAAGCAACTTTTATGAAATTGGACATTTATTGAAACTTGAAAATGGTCAATTACATGCTTTGTTGAATGAATGAATTTGTGTTCTGGCAAAAGAAAAAAAAACACCTAGGTCAAAGAGAAACACTCATGCAGCTTTGCAATTTCTTTGTATGTTTTCTATTTTTCACTTCTGTGGGTCATGTTTAGTAGTGTCTGTGTGTTTTAGTTCTGTGACTCATAACTCTGTTCCGTAAGATATTCATGGGGTATGCAAGAAAAAGAATGATATGATGTCAGAATTATTTATTAAATTGTAGAATCTTAGACCTCAAGCAGCCCAAGAAATTACCTAGCCCCATGTTTTCAGAACAGTCATGGTTTCAGAACTTAAGTTCTTATCAGTGCTGTCAAAGATTAAATCCTAACAAGCCCATTGCAAAATAAGAAAAATGAGGAGGATATTTGCACGTGAACATTCTTGTGTGTGTGTGTGTGTGTGTGTGTGTGTCATGTTTGCCAATTCTTGTTTCTTGTAAAAAACTGCCTATTATATTAAAATGCACTTTCTCTTTTGAAGTGTTCATTGTAGCAGATGTTAGTTGTGTGTGTGTGTGTTTGTAATATCTTCATTTGGCAAACTAAAATTATGGCAATACTCTTTTTGCCTTACCCAACCCCCGCCAAGTTTTTAAAATGTTACTAGAAAAGCACGTGTAATCTGAAAATCATACTTCCCTTCCTTCCCAAATTATTCTAACTAAAAGCCAGTTGTGCTAATAAAGAAATCTCAAGAGACAATTTGGGAAAGAGTCTCCTATAAAGTCAGCAGAGGAAAAAAAATGTAAAATTTCTCCCCACCCCATTCCTATTTTCTTCTCCCACAAAGACACAGAATCCATTCCTAAATCTTAAATTTTCTCCTTTGGAGAAACTCTGGGCATGCCAGCCCCTCCTTCACATTCCTGGAATCAGCTGCAGTTTTTTGTGGGTGGGTAGGAGACTATGGCCTTCCTGTTGAATCAGTGAAGAGGCAATTGTTAAATGGTACCCAGGCTCCTGGGAAGAAAAAAAAGAATGGCATACCCAGAGCTATTTCAGAGATCGCGTTCAACTGGTATGAAAAATTGAACCCTAGCTGCTTCTGCAGTCCATCAGAACAATGACAGTGGAGACCAGGTCACCTTTTCTATCTCTTTCCTTACCTACACCAAACATGTTTATAAGAAGATAATATTCAACAGCACTGTCTCAGTGCTAATGGAATACTATCATTGCATCCCGAATGATATGAGGCCAGAGGGAAAGGAAAGAATATTAGAAGATATTTTTACTTTGTTTCAATATCTGCCAAGTACCAGTGGACCAATACATATATTTTAATTTTTACTTGTTGAAAACATATTCAAAGATGACCGATTCCTAAGGACCCAAAAGAACATATTATGGATAAACTAGTAAAAGTAAACGGGAGGTGAACCACCCTCTAAGAGTAGATCATGAATTGTTGTCCTTCCTATTCAAAGATGACCTTGCGGTATTTACCACAGGTGCAAGTGTGACCAACCAGAAGTCCCTCCCCATGGTACTCCAGAAAGGCAGTTTGTAGCTTCATAGCTACTGGCATTCAACACCCAAACTATGCAATGTGTTATCTCTGGTTTTTGGACACTAGACTTTTCAATGTCTCATTTAGTTATTTAGCAATTATTTATTAAATAACTACTATATGCCACTATGTGGTAATACAATGATTCATAAGACACAACCCTTGCCCCTAAGGATATTTAATCTACTTGAAACGCATTGAATATCTACTGTATATTGGTTGTTATGGACTAAATTCCCCCTCCCAAATTTACATGTTGAAGCTCTAACCCCTAATGTGACTGTATTTGGAAATAGTCTTTAAGGGGCAATTATGGTTAATCGAGGTCATCAGGGTGGGTCCCTAATCTGGTAGAACTGGTATCTTTATAAGAAGAGGACCACACATCAGAGCTCTCGCTTTCTCCATATACACACAAAGAGGTCATGTGAGCACACAGCATGAGGGCAGCCACCCTGAAGCCAAGTGAAGAGGCATCAATCTGAAGCCTACCTTGCTGACACCTTGCTTTTGGACTTCTCAGCCTCCAGAACCGTCAGGAAAATATTCTGTTGCATAAGCTATCTAGTCTATGGAGCATTTTATGGCAGCTATAGCAAACTAAGACACTAGGCAGTGTAACAGGAACTTTTTACACACTTCCCTGTAGCAGTATGCCCCAATGTGCCATTGCTTATCTTGTTTAGAATTGTGCTTTAATACGTGTCTTCAGCTATAACCCAGACTCGTTCTAGTTTGGGATTTTTGGTTTAGTTTTGTTTTGTTTTGTTTACAAGGCCCTTTTGTATATCTCTTCTGGTGCCTGGCTTCCCTCTATAAACCCATTCACAGAGAATCCAGTGCTCTCAAACTGCTGTCAAGATGCACTGAAGCTTTTCCTGAGATTCCTCTTCTGGGACAAGATGATTCTTTCTGCTCTGCCTTATTTCCATCAAGACCTCCATTCAGAGGATAGTGTAAACAGATATACCCAATTATACAAAAGTGTCCATGAATGGAAACTGTTATTTCTCATCTGAAGATTGAGTACAAGGCTATGTTGCTACTCAAAGTGTGGTCTACAAACCAGCAGCACTGGCCTCACTCTGGAGCGTTAGAACTGCAGAATCTTGGGCCCTTCTCCAGACCAATTTGCATGTGCAGTAGAGTTTGAGGAGTTCTGCTTTACCAATAGTCAAAATAATTAGTCAGGTGTGTGTCTACGAGCCAGGCAGCACCTCAGAAGACTGAATTTCATCACCCTTCAAATGGAAACAACCATTCAAATGATCTTCTGAGACTCTACTCTGGCCTTTCTAGTCATCTTGATATGTTCCTGTGAAGTTTGACCCCTTGCTAAATGTTGCAATACCCTCACACAATGTCTTCTGCCTCCTTTCAGGAACATAGCAGCACACATGCAATCTCCTAACCCATCTGCCTGGGGCTCTCTTTTTCTATTCTGTGACCTGGTCTCCTCCGTCTATTTAAAGGAGGAGGAAATGCCTTCCTCACTGGAGATCCAGGTCTGCTGCTATGGGGTCCCTTAGATCTCTGTCAAGATGCACTGAAGCTTTTCCTGAGATTCCAATCCCTCTAGTCACCAATTTCTCCCCTTTTACACTTTATTCAGCAAATGAACGCCAGCAGAAACTCTTTCCAAGGCAAAAAGACCTAAACCTTTCAATCCTTTGAAACTTTTCTCAATTAGAACTAAACTTTAAACATATTCATGTATGCACATAGAAAACCAATTAAACAAAAAAACAGATACCAAAGCCACAAAGATAAAGAAAGAAAATAGAAAAACTTTCTCAAGGGAATAATGTGTATTCAACAGAGCATTGGCCACAAATATCTTGAGGCAGTATGATTTAACAGTTAATTAATGTGGGATATTGGAGTAAGACTACCTGAGTTCAATCGCAGATATACCACAGAATAATCAGGGAAAAAAGCTAACTCTTAAAAATGTTCCCTATCCTCAAGACTGGCAGTATCTTCTGCGACATACAGTTACTGAAACACTCACAGATGCAATTGTTTTTCCTAGCTAATATTGAAATGCTGTGAAAGTTGATTTTGCTTCAAGGATAGGAGAGTACTACCACTCCAAGAGTATGAAAGTGTTAAAGTACAAATGTTAAGCACTGTAGCATAGGGTGTGGACCCTGACTACCAGAGTTTGAATCCTGGTGCTGCCATCTACCAGCCACATAGCTTTGAACAAGGTACTTAACCTCACCATTAAGTTTTCTCACTGGCAAAGAAGAGATAATAATACTGTCTACAGTATAGGGTTGTTATAATGATTAAATGAGTTATTCTACTTAAAAGTACTTAAAATAGAGCTAAACAAAATACCCAAAATGTTAGTTATTATTTTAATATTATCACTGTTGAGTACAAGTGCTTTTTAAAAACAAAGTTGTTTCTGCAGCAATCACTAAACCCAAGAAAATAATGTGACCTCATATGCAGCCCTTATCTGTGGTAGTCAGTCTGCCCGGTATTCTTCTATGGTGTCCCTGTATCTTAGAGAAATAAAAACACTGGGTAAAATTCATGGAAGGTGATAGAGAAGTAAACTTATTTATTCATTCAGTGAATGCATATTATTTTCTAAGTGCCTGCTAGGTGTCGTGTATGATGTCTTCATGGAGCTAGCAGTACAGCAGCAGACACAAGCATAAAGTCGACTCAAAAACAAACATAGAACTTCACAATTTGGAAAGTGCTCTGAAGAAAGAAAATCTCTCTCTATTACAGAGAATCCTAAGGGGACCTTCTTGGGGTCCCTTTAAGTCATAGTGGCAGCAGAAAATTCTAGAAAAAGAAACTCTTTTTGTATTTAATGCATTTTGCAATGTGTTTCAAAAGAATACAAGCTCCTTCTCAGAGAAATTCTTTTAAATTCCTCTCGGGGTCCAAAGTGGCTCCAGCCAGATGTCATGGCGCTTGCGAAGGCGAGGTCATGAGTTCAAAGCTCACACTGATTGGCCAAAAAAAAAAATTCCTCTTGAAGCTTCACAGTTCATGTGGTCTTAATAAATTTAGAGGCCAGGTACATTGGCTCATGCCTGAAATCCCACCATTGTGAGCAGCTGAGATGAGAGGATCACATGAACCTAGGAATTCAAGGTCAGCCTGGATACCATAGTGAGACCCCTACAAAATTTTTGAGATCTCTATCAAAAAGAAAAAAAAAAATTAGCTGGGCACAGTAGTGCACTCCTGTAGTCCCAGCTGCTTGGGAGGCTGAGGCAGAAGGATCACTTGAGCCCAGGAGATGGAGCCTGCAGAGAACTGTAATGCACCACAGAACTTCAGCCTAAGTGACAAGAGTGAGACACTGTCTCAAAAACAAAACAAAAAAAAGGTCTTCGAAGAATCTGTAGTAAAGAAAACTTGTTTTTTTGATGTGTTTACCCTTTAATCCTCAGCACCTAGGGTAGTGCTAAGTATATTAGAAGAATTTAATAAACACTTGGTAAATAAATGAATGAGAAAATGAATACATGAACAAATCATGAAACCATTTTTACATAACATCTGTTAAAACCCTCCACAACTAACGCCCTGCAGACCACATGGAATGGGGGGAGGTCACCAAGAAGATAACTGTAATGAGGAGAGAAACGAAGGCCTAATACTCCCCAGAGTTTGCACACTTTCAGAATTAGTCCAGTGGAAGAGAGGATACAGAGTCAGGACCAAGTCTAGGGTTACTAAAGACTTCCTCCTTCTTCCAGATTGATTTTGTACAGAGACATTACAGAATCTCTGGACTTGGTACTTAGAAATTTTCTGTATGTTCCTCTCCTCAATCTCCATCCAGGTTTTATGTTTTCTCTGTATTATTTTGGCATTTTTTTCCATGCTGATAACTAATCTCATTTAAAACATCCTTGACAGCTTATTGCTAGGTCTTCAGTCAGGGCTGGAAGGAGTTGAATTTCTTTTTCTCACAATGTTCAAATTGTCACGTGTTAAATCTGGGTTTCAAGAAGTCTGGACCATGTCAGATCCAAATCCATCCATCATCCATTGCAAAATATAATGTGCTAGTAGTGACATGTTGTTGCCAGATAGTTGTGGCTTCGAGACCTTCATCACTCAGCTGTGGAACAAACCACATTCCAAAGGTGTTTGAATGAGTAGTATGGCTGATGATTCCCTCCAAGAAATAGGCCCTTCCTTAGAGACAGACAGCAGATTAGTGGTTTCTAGGGGAAACCAGGAGAAAAAGAGAGAGGGAAATGGGCAAGGACTGCTAAATGGGCACTGAGTGTCCTTTGGAAGGTGATGAAAATATTTTGGAAATAAATGGAGGTGATGGTTACACAGCATTGCAAAGGTATTAAATACCACTAAATTGTACATTTTAAAATAATTAATTTTATGTTATGTAAATTACACTTCAATTTTACAAAATACATAGTCTGGAAAGATCTTCTGAAATTTCAGCCTTAACTTGATGTGAAGAGGAGAATGCTCCATTAAAGAGGATACAAGCTTCTGCACCTAAGATTGTGGGAATGTTCTGAAATATAGAGCTCACTCTGCTCCACTTCAGTGTCAAGAAGGAAGATGGGAAATTGTCTTTATTAATGCAAGGAAGAGCTGTGGCCACCAGGCACTTGTCAGCCGGACTTGGATATTCACATGACTTTGAGACGTGAATATATCTGTTCAAGTACATTTCTGGATTTTGATATGAAACCAAAGTGTCAAGATACTCCTAAAACATAAAGAAAACTTAGTTACATGATCCAGTATTTTAAAAAATTTTCTTTGAGTCTGGAACTAAAATATGTATAGGTAATATGGACAGAAAAGGAATTACTATGGTGGGAAAAATATAGCTGTATAAAAGGAAAAAGGGAGAAACGACTGTTTCTTTAAACACATGTATTAATCACAGTTCAAATGCAATTCAAGGTAGGAAGCCACAGCTGTGGAGGGCAGAGGGGGCACATGATTATTATTTTAAATACATTTACATTAAATCATTACTGAAAATAGGGAACAAGACTAGGAATTTGCAGCTGGGAGGAGTGTAAAGGGAACTCAGTTCCCATCCTTCGAAATGGATGAGTTAAATGGGTCTCAACTAGGTCAAAGGGGGTACCCTATGCAGCTGGAGGTGGGAGGACCACTGGAGAATGCTAGTTTGTCTCCCTGTCACTTTAAAATACGCTCCTTCCCTCTCAGTGCTTACAAAGGAGCTGCCTACAGAATAGAGAACAAAGGAAGTGGGAGAACACCAGCTCCCTAACTAGGCTACCTTAATTTCTCAACTTTAAAAACTCCATAGATTTTGTAAAACACTGTCATTTTTTTATTTCCCTGGGGGAAGAAGTACCAATGTCTTTATACTATGGTTCCATCCTGAGATCCATTCTTGACATTCTTTCAATGTTAGAAAATGTCTTTAGGGCAGAGGCTATTAACCTCCCACATTAATTTATGTATCCCAGACCCTTTCACGATGTCTAGCACTATTATGAATGGATGGATGGATGGATGGATGGATGGATGGATGGATGGATGGATGGATATATGGACAAACGCTCTTAAGAAACCAGGGCTAAATATGCATCAACAAAGGGACATGGCCAGCATCTAGGAAGAAAGTAGATTTGGGTTTGGAACTCTGGAGTCAGCTTAGAAAGCTTCATAGACAGAATAAGCATGAGAACATACCTGCATTGATTTGGATGATGCTTTTTGGAAAAGCGTAATAGAGCCAAAGGAAAACAAACCAGAAGATGGTCATAAGCGAAAGCGGATGATGGAATCACTTGGAAAGAAAATCTCCACTATGTCCACAATTATTCCACCCTCTCTAGGGACATTGGGTCTATCATACCACTCAGAAAATAGTACAGGCAGCTCTGGAAAATCACTGGCTTTGGTAGTCTCACAAACCTGATTTCAAATATTGGTTCTGCCACTTGCTGACTATGTGACTTTGAGTGAGTAGTTTTATCTTTCTGAATCTCAAATTTCATATATAAAACTGCAATTCTGATGATAACGTCCAGGCAATATTGTTGTGAAAATTAAACCTAATGGCATAAATAAAGTGCCTAGCATGTAAAGATATTAAAAATGTTAATTCTCTCAACTGGATACAGTGGTATGCTAAAGCCAGGTTGTAGCAGCACATGAGAGTCAATTGTACCCTTCTCTTCTTCTTCAGTTCATTCTTGAGTTCAGTGTCATCAAGTTGGGAACTCAAAACTGGCCATAGTGGAAGTGTTTATATGACAGAAATTGGCAAACACAATGATCAGAACCTTTTTTTCAGAAATGTAATTGTTAAGCATTTGACAGCATACCACTGACTAACATTCCAAATGAAAGTGTAGGTGACAGAAGAATTCTGGTTTAGGAATCAAGAGAATTAAGTGCTAATCCAAGTTTGCAAAGTGCAATTTGCATGGCTTTGAATCATTCACTTTACCTTCTGAGTCGAAAGTTTCTTCATCTATTAATATAAAGTGAGAGCTGTTGAAATAGATTAGGTTTGAGTTTTTGATAATGAAGTATTGCAATTTGATAATGCTTCTACTATAAACTAGAAATGCTAAATAAAAATAACATTTGTATTTATGTATACAAACTGTGCACAAATAAATAACATTTGTATTTATGTATACAAAACAATGCACAAATAAATATAAATAAATTACATGCAAATTTTTTTAAACATCAAAGATCTAAGAAGAAAATATGGAATTACTAGGACAAAACTGAAGGTAAAGTTGGAATGAATGCAGTAAGTAGGAAAGAGAATGTTTTTGTCTTGAGAGCATTTGCCTATTTCAACAAATGTGAGTTTTTGTTTTGTTGGCCTCACTTAGCATGGGACATAAAAATTTAAAAGCCTAAACCCATGTAACTGAAGTATGTAATAGGGTAATCTCTTCACAGTAAGTTAGAACTTTAAAATAAACCTACTCTCTCATGTTCTTTCAAATTCACTTTCCATAATTCAAGAAATCTGAAAACTTCATTGTGGATAGAGGTGACCCTGGACTTTAGTTACCTCATGTGCCTGAGAGAAGCAAATAGAATCCCTTAATCTTTGGCCTCAAGTTACTCCTACAAATAAAATTTTCAAGTATAATGAACATATAGTCAAAGATAACCAGGTCTTTAAGAAAAGAAGGCACTGTAAGTGATAATCAGCAGAAAAAACAAGCAACAGAAAACAGATTCACAAAAACTTAGATAATAAAATTAGATAAAATATCACATTATAGGCCAGGCACAGTGGCTCATGCCTGTAATCCCAGCACTTTGGGAGGCTGAGGTGGGTGGATCACAAGGTCAGGAGATCGAGACCATCCTGTCCAACATGGAGAAACCTGTCTCTACTAAAATACAAAAAAATTAGCCAGGTGTGGTGGTGCACTCCTCTAGTCCCAGCTACTCAGGAGGCTGAGGCAAGAGAATTGCTTGAACCCAAGAGGCAGAGTTGCAGTGAGTCGAGATCACGTCATTGCACTCTAGCCTGGACACAGAGCGAGACTCCGTCTTGGGGAAAAAAATAATCACATTATAAAACAATCACACCTAAAAAATAAGTTCGAAAATATATACAGAGAGTGAAGAAACTATAAAAAGTAACATAGTAGATTTGGAAATGAAAACCAAACAGAGCACCTAAAACTAAAAAATGGAATAACCAAAGTTAAGTAAAGGAACTTAAGTTATAAAATGGAAGTCTGAGGGTCAAACCTATCCTCTACACATAGAGATACTGAGGCTTTGGACTACAATGTTTAAATAAGATTTCAACCAAGCTTTTAAAATAGAAAGATTTTACATAAAATTTAAAATATGAGTTTCTCTTACAAATTAAGATCTGGCAACACTTATAAGATGAAGCTCACACTCTCCCATTTGCAACAGTACTACTACTTTCTACCTCCCCATCACTGAGGCTGGGTGAGTTACCATTTTCAGGGAGTTGGCAAACTGTTTCTTTAAAAGACCATGCATATTTTAGGCTTTGTGAGTCATCCTGTCTCTATTGCAAGTACTCAACCCCATCATTGTAGCATGAAAGCAGCCATAGAGGATACATACATAAACATGTTATGTTCTAATAAAACTTTATTTACAAAAACAGGCAAGGGACTAAATTTGACATTGGGGTATAGTTTGCTAACCTCTGCCATAGATCTTTTCACTTTCACTACTGTTTTGATCAGAGAAATATTTCTCACTATTTATGTCACTGTCAACAATGGAGAAATAAATATATATATATATATATATATATATATATATATATATACATACACACTAAGAGGACTTGTATTTCAAGAAAAATGAGCAAAATTATAAAATTGCCCTACTTCACTCATTTCCATTATGTCTCTGGTCTCTGTAGGCCTTTGTGTTTGTGTTATCAAGTCTACATAATCTCTATAATTCCTTCCAACCCTATACATTTATTGTTTGGTGGTGGTTATCCATGCAGCCAAAAGTTAGAAGTCCTGGGCACAGTGTCTTCCTCACTTATCCATGTTATAACAGATGTGTAAGGCAGGCGTTCACAAAAGGCACAAAGGCCTTTCTCTCAATGCAGAAGCAACTGATAAGGATAAATATGCTCATATCTCCTGGTGTTTCCTTAAATAGCATATAGTTTTTATAGGTTTTTGCTTACAAAGTACAAAACAGAGAGAAATACAAAGATAAACCCTACTCAAGTTCTTTGAATGTCGAGTATTTTTTAAAGTATTTAATACTCAAAGACAAAAGTAGACTCATTTCATAGTTTAAACTCAACTTCCAATCTGAAAGCTCACCATAGGCAAGATTTTGATTCAGCTAAAGATAGAATGTCTTTTCCTTTTTCTCCACTCAAATTGTAATTTTTTTCTAACAAAATCATAATCTCAGTAAAAATGAATACAGAAGTAAATAATATTTTCTCTGTGACTTTATTTCCTGAATTCATTCTCAAAGAGGATGCCAGATACACAACCCCTTTATAGATAGAGACCTCTTGTTTGCTTCAGTCTCTGAGCTTCTTGTATAAACTACAGTAAAAATTATCTAATCCCAGATTATTCTCTGAAGTATACTGGATTATGATATTAGCATATTTTATCAATTCTAAAAGGTTCATTTCTATACATTTTAATATCTTCATAATTGGGATTACTCTCACAATTAATGTTACCTAGCTGATGGTTGTAACGAAATTGTCCATGTAGATATATGAACAAGTTTAGTTGTTAACCTTGATGGACTTTATTGTAACAAATAATTGCCGACAACTCCTCAGCAGTTTAGTCAACAAACCACTTAGGAACTATTTGAATACTCCTGATTTTTGTACATTGATTTTGTATCCTGAAACTTTGCTGAAGTTGTTTATCAGATCAAAGAGCTTTTGAGCAGAGACTATGGGTTTTTAAGTATAGAATCCTATCACATATAAACAGGGATAGTTTGATTTCCTCCCTTCCTATTTTGATGCCTTTTATTTCTTTCTCTTGCCTAATTGATCTGGCCAGGACTTCTAATGCTATGTTGAATAGGAGTGGTGAGAGAGGGAATCCATGTCTTATTCCAGTTTTCAAGGGAAACGCTTCCAGCCTTTGCCCATTTAGCATGATGTTGGCTGTGGGTTTGTCATAGATGGCTCTTATCATTTTGAAGTATTTTCCTTCAATGCCTAGTTTGTTGATGGTTTTTTTTAACAAGATATTGAATTTTACCAAAGGCCTTTTCTGTATCTATTCAGATAACAGTGTTGTTTTTGTTTTTAGTTCTTTTTATGGGATGATTCATATTCATTGGTTTATATATGTCAAACCAACCTTATATACCAGGAATAAAGCCTACTTGATCATGGTGGATTAGCTTTCTCATGTGCAGCTGGATTCTATTTGATAATATTTCATTGAAGATATTTGCATCCCTATACATCAAGGATACTGATCTGAAGTTTTCTTTTTTTATTGTGTCTCTTCCAGGTTTTTGGTATCAGGATGATGCTGGCCTCATAGAATGAGTTAGGGAGGAGTCCTTTCTCCTCAAATTTTTTGGAACCTCTTCTTTATATTTCTGGTAGAATTTGGCTATGAATTTTTCTGGTCCTGGGCTTTTTCTCATTGGTAGGATTTTTATTACTGATTTGATTTCAAAACTCATTATTGGTCTACTCAGGGATTCAATTTCTTCCTGACTCAATCTTGGGAGGTTGTATATTTTCAGGAATTCATTTCTTAGAGTTTTTCTAGTTTGTGTTCATAGGGGTAGTTTGCAGTAGTCTCTGAGAGTTTTTTGTATTTTGGGATTGGTGGTCATGTCTGCTCTGTCATTTCTGATTGTTTTCATTTGCATTTTTATTAGTCTAGCTAGCAGTCTATCAATCTTACTTTATTTTTCAAATAACAATCCCTTGGATTCATTTATCTTTTTATGATTTTTGCATCTCAGTTTCCTTCAATTCAGCTCTGATCTTGGTTATTTCTTATGTTCTGCTGTATTTAGGGTTGGTTTACTCTTGGCTCTCTAGTTTCTCTAATTGTCGTGTTAGGTTGTTAATTCTAGATCTTTCTAACTTTTTAATGTGAGCCTTTAGTGCTATAAACTTCTCTCTTAACATTGCTTTAGCTCTGTTCCAGAGATTCTGGTATGTTGTATCTTTGTTCTCATAAGTTTCAATAATTTTTTTATTTCTACCTTAATTTCATTCTTTACCTACAAGTCATTCAGGAGCAGACAGCTTAATTGCCATGTAATTTTATGGTTTTGAGAAAATTTCTTGGTATTGATTTCTATTTTTACTGTTCTGTGGTCTGAGAGTGTGGCTGGTATAATTTCAATTTTTTAAATTTGCTAAGTATTGTTTTATGTTCAATTGTGATTTAGAGTATGTGGTATGTAGAAATGAGAAGAACGTATATTTTGTCTTGGGGTGGAAAGTTCTGTAGATGACTATTAGGTCTGCTTAGTCAAGTGTCAAGTCTAGGGCCTAGTATCTTTGTTACTTTTCTGTCTCAATGTCTAATACAGTCAGTGGGGTGTTGAAGTCTCCCATTATTACCATTTTTTAATCTAAGTCTTTTCATCTTTGGTCCAGCAATCCCATTATTGGATATATACCCCCAAAGTATATAAATCATTTTTTTTTTGAGATTGGGTCTCAGTCTGTCATCCATGCTAGAGTGCGGTGGTGTGATCATGGCTCCCTGCAGCCTCGACCTCCCAGGCTCAAGCAATCCTCCCACCTCAGCCTCCTGACTAGCTGGGACCACAGGCATCACCACCACACTCAGCTAATTTTTGTATTTTTGGTAGAGGCAGGGTTTTACCATGTTTCCCAGGCTAATCTCAAACTCCTAAGGTCAGGTGATCCACCTACCTTGGCCTCCCAAAGTGCTGTTATTACAGGCATGAGACACCATGCCCAGCCAAAATATAAATTAGACGTCTCATTGAGAATATGAACATATATGTTAATTGCAACACTATTCACAAGAACAAAGACATTGCCCATCAACAGTAGACTAGATAAAGAAAATATGGTATATACACAACATAAACTACTACGCAGCCATAAAAATGAATCAGATAATGTTCTTTGCAGCAGCGTTAATGGAACTGGAGGCCATTATCCTAAGTGGACTAATGCAATAACAGAATACCAAATAACGTATGTTCTTACTTATAAGTGGGAGCAAAATATTAAGAATATAAGAATGCAAAGAAGAGAACAAGAGACATCAGGGCCTACTTGAGAGTAGAAGGAAGAGAAGGATAAGGACTGAAAAACTACCTCTCAGGTACTATTCTTATTACCTAAGTGATGAAATAATGTGTACACCAAACCCCTATGACATGCAGTTTACCTATAAAACAAACCTGCACATGTACACCTTAACCTAAATAAAAGGTTTTTTTAAAGGAACCATTTGAAGAATATGAGCATGGTTTATTTTCTGACCATCTTTTGTCAATACCCTATGACCAGATCAAAACATTTTCACAATCAAAACTTGCACAGGAAGCATCAGTAACCAGAGGAAAACACTAGAAATCACACTAGAGCATTCTTTTAATAAATAATATGTTATTAATGCTCCCAATGGTATAGAAAAAAATCATATTGTATGAAAAAATATAAATATCAACAACTTTGAATTTAAAAATTATTCAGAATGAAACTTACAGCAATATGAAAAGGCTGGGAAATCCTCTACCCCCAAAAAAAACAAGTTAAAAGTGACAAAATTGTCAAAAATATGCATTTCAGTGCTTTGGATATTGACCAAAAATAAACGTTATCTTAAGAAGCATTAACTCATGACAAACTACTAGAATTTTGAATAATAACATTGGGAGCCTGCAGATGGCTTGAGTAAGGCTGCTTTCTCTTTTCAGCGTGAGTCTGACTGAGGAAATCACCAGCTTCCTGCCAGTAGAGGCTATTTTGGAGTAGAGAGTGGAAATTAATGCCTAACAGTGTATTGTCAGTAAAAGAGGTGTAGGTAGCTCTACCAGCCTGAGAGTGTGACTTCAGCCAGGAACTTTGGATATGAGAGAGCTATTGAATGGCTAAACAAGTTCATACTTATCTCTGGTTGATTGGGAAACTATAGGCAGGCTTCCCAATCAGGAAGATCCAAGGGGAGTCAGCAGAAAGTAAAAACTGAGGGGTGACTGAAAATTGTCAGGACTTTAAATGTGGACTTAACACAAATACAAATCACATGGCAGAGAGTGGAAGTCTTAAGAACTGAGACGTTGAAGCATAGCTTCTGCCTGATGAATGGCTGACCAGAAAGCTACACAGGTACAGGGATAACTTCTTGAAATCCAGGGTAAAAAATATGACTGCCTTTTAAAAAAAAAAATAAGAACAACTTCTGTGGCTGTAAATTGTGAAGGAGACAGGTCCTGCAGATTAAGCCCAGCATGTTACTAAAAATTGTAACAACAAACCTTAGGAAAAGACACTCAGAAGCCAGAGATACTATAATAGTTACTATAATACAGTATATAAAATGCTCAATTTCCAACAAAAAAATCATGAGATTGCAAAGAACCAAGAAAACATAACCATACAAGGAAAAAAAATAGTCAATAGAAACTGACTCTGATGGGACCCTGATACTGTTTGGATGTTTGTCCCCTGCAAATCTCACATTGAAATGTGGCCTCCAATGCTGGAGATGGAGCTTAGTGTAAGGTATTAGATTGTGGTGCTGATCCCTCATGAATGGCTCAGTATCATGTTATTGGTGATGAGTGAGTTCTCATTCAATTAGTTCATGTGAGATCTGGTTGCTTAGAAGAGTCTCGGACCTCCCCCTTCTCTCTCTTGCATGTAATGCCTACTCCACCTTCACCTTCCATCATGATTGTAATCTTCCTGCAGCCCTCACTAGAAGCAGATGCTGATACTATGCTTAGTGGATAGCCTGCAGAAATCTGAGACAAAAAGAAACCTCTTTTCTTTATAAATTACCCAGCCTTAGATACTTCTTCATGGCAATGTACAACAAACGGACACCGACCCAGATGTTGAATTTAACAAAGACTTCAAAGCAGCCATTAAAAAGATGTTCAAAGAATTAAAGGAAAAACATCTTCAAAGAATGAAAAGAAAATATGACAATGATCCCATGAATATAGAAATACAGTAGAGAAATAGAAACTATAAAAGAACCACATGGAAAGCCTATGATTAAAAAGTAAAGTAACCAACTAAAAATCACTGGATGGGCTCAACAGCAGATATGAGTTAGCAGAAGAAAGAATTTCTACTGATCCAATCTGAAGACCAGAGAGGAAAAAGATAGAAGAAAAATGAAAAGCGCCTCAGAGATCTGTGGGACAGCATCAGATATATCAACGTATGTACAAAGGGAGCTCCTCATGACAGAGAGAAAGAGACAGGAAAAAATTTTTGAAGAAATAAGAGCAAATACTCTCAAACTTGATGAAAAATAAGCTCAATGAACATAACATAGGTAGACTCAAAGATATCCACTTTTATACATATCATAGTCAAACCACTAAAAAAGGAAGAAAGTCTTGAAAGCATCTAGAAAAAAATGATTCATACCTTGCAGGGAAAGAATATGATTAGTAGATGACTTATAATTAGAAATTATGTAAAATAGTAAAATGACATATCCAAAGAAATAAAAACAATTTTCAAACTAAAATACTGTATACACTAAAACTATTCTTCTAAAATGAAAATGAAATAAAGACATTCTGATATAAACCAAAACTGAGAGACTGTTTTTAAGAGGCCCATGCTAAGGAACACTAATTAAAGCCTTTCTAACCAAAAGGAAATGATGCGAGATAATGCTAAAGCACAGGAAAAAATGAAAAGTACCAAAATGATAAACGTGGCAAATATCAAAGACTGTCTAAATGTTTTTTATTTTCTTCTCTTAATCTTCTTAGAAACATGAAATTGCATAAAGCAATGACTATATTACAATATCGTTAGGCTTATAACATTAATACTTGTACACAATAGTAGCACAAAGGTGGGCAATGGTGTAGAGCAATATTAGAACAAAATTGCTATCTTTTACCAAAGTAATCTAGTATTAACCTGAAATAGATTGTGATAAGTTGAGCACTGCAATCCCTGGAGCAACTACTAAAAAAAACTCAAAAAAATTAGAAATCAATAGAAAAATTAAAATAATATACTAAAAATATTTAACACAAAAGAGGAAGTAAATGAAGAGAAGAAAAAAATTGAATGAGACATATAGACAGCAAAGTGGCAGATACAAATCTTACCATATCAATAATTACATTTAATGTGAAAGGACTAAATATTCTAATCAAAAGGCATAAATCATCAGGCTAGATGAAAATACAAGAGTAACTATATGTTACCCAAAAGAAATACACTTAGATGACTTTAAGGAAACTGTCAAATAGATTGTTAATAAACAGATGTAAAAGATATAACATGAAAACAATAATTACAAGAAAACTGGAGGGATGATATTAATATTAGTCAAAATACACCTTAGTACAAAAAATATTGCTAAAGATAAAGGGGGACATTTCAAAATGACAAAATGGTCAATATGTCATGATGGAATATAAATATATACTCATGTTTAATACATGAAGTAATGATTGATAATTGAAAGTAGAAAGAAGCAATTCAAACTCTGTAGTTGGAGATTTCAATATTGCATTCTGAATAACTAAATAAGTAGAAAGAAAATTATTTAGGGCACAGAGGACTTCAAGAATACTACTAACCAACTTAATCTGACATTTATAGAACACTCCATCCAATAGCAGGAGAGATATAGATATAGATATATAAATATATATGTATACTTTTCAGTTAATTTTAAATGTTTGAAATCATTCATTTTCCTACCACAATCGAACTGAATTATAAATAATCTACAAAAAGAAATTTGAGAATCCCCCAAATCTTGGAAATTACACTCTTCTTAATAACCCATGGATTAAAGAAGAAATCACAAGGATACCTAGAAAATATTTTGAAATTGAATAAAAATAAAAGCAATACTACCTTATTTCAAAACTAACTAGAAAGCTACAATAATAAGCAAGACAATATGGTACTAGTGTAAGGACAGACATATAGATCAATTGAACAAAACAGAAAGTCAGCAAATACGCTCTTACATTTTTGTTCCATTGCCTTACTGACAAATTTTCCAAGAAAACTTAAGAAGGAATGGATAGTATTTTCAATAAATTGTGCAGAGACAATTACACATACAAGTACAGAAAAAATAAAATTAGACCAGTACTTCATATTACACATAAAACATTACAAATAATATTTGAAATATTTGAATATTACAAATTATAATAAATAAATTACATTATATTATGTTTCATTATATTATATATAAAATACCACAAATAAAACATTAATTCAAAATGAATTAGCGAAAGCTTTCTTTATAGCAAGTATCAATAAGTTTTTTCCTTTCTATTGCTGAACAGTAAAATAGCAAAAGCATGATCCTTAAAAGAAAAGGTTGATACTATAGATTCCATCAAAACCAAAAACATTTGCTCTTTAAACAACTAAGAAAATGGAAAGACAAGCCACAGACTAGGAGAAAATATTTACAAAGTATACATCTGAAAAATATTTATATATACAGAATATATAAATAATTCTTACAACTTAATAAGAAAACACACAACACAATGGACAAAATAGTTGAATAGATATTTCACCAAAGACATGTAAGTAGCCATTAAGTATAAAACGAAAATGCTTAGCATCATCAGTCATTAGAGAAACACAATTTAAACCACAATGAAATACCACTACATAATCACCAGGATGGCTATAATTTTAAAAAAAGATGAACAATACCACGAGTAGGTGAGGATGTGGAGAAAGTGGAACCTTCATACACTGATGATGAAAAAGTAAAATTATACATCCACATTGGAAAATGTTAACAGTTTCTTTAAAATCATATATGTAATTCTCACATGGCCAAGCAATTCCAGTTTTAGGTATCTACCCCTAAAAATAAAAACGTGTCACACCAAGCCTTATACATGAATGTTCAAGGCAGCATTATTCATAATAGCTCCAAACTGGAAACAAATATTTTAAAGTAAAATGTAACATAGCCCTATAATGGAATACTACTCAGCAAAAAAAAAAAAAAGAACAAACTACTGATACATGCCACTTATAGATGAATCTCAAAAAATTATGCTAATGTAAGAACCAAGCACAACATAACTACACATTGTGTGATTCTATTAATATGTAAATTCAAAAAAAAAAACAAAAGAAGAAACAGAAATTAGATTACTGTTTGCCTCAGCCTCAGGATGGAAGAGATTAAATACAAACAGGTATGAGGGAATTTGGGGTTGATAATAATGTTCTAAAACTGGATTATAGTAGTCATCATAGGACTCTACGTCTTTTCTGAAAATTATTAAATTGTATAGCTGTATGAGGTGAATTTGTTATGCAAATTTTGTCCCAAGAAAGTTCCTTTTAAAAGTGATTCAGAAAAATTGAAGTCTAAATATCAAAAGATTTTGGAAGTTTTATACGTTTTTTATATTTTTCTTTATATATATATACAACAAGCTGAAGACCAGGGAGATAAAGTAATTTGCTCAAGATCACAGAGCTAGTTAAGTGGTGCCAGAATCAGAAATAAGAATTCCAAACAAATGGACTTTTCACTATGAAGGTTACAGGGGATTACATAGGCTGACTGGAAAAAAAATTCAATGAAGTCACTGCTTTAAATCATTTTTTCCAAAAATGTAAGCATAAATTGATGATAAATGAATAGAAACATGAGATAAATAGATATTTTAGACATTCACATCAACAAATTCTAGTCCCTTACAGTCACACAAATTTTACTGCAGTAAGTAGTTTTATGCTCTGCAATAACTACTCTCTTACTTAGTGTTGTTCACTCTTGCTGTATTCATAGGAATCCAGTATTTTCAACTCCCACTGTAAGCTCCATATAATTGTATAAATTGTAAATCATGGTTGTTCTGCATGCTGTGTCTTCTTCAGCCTGTTGCTCAGCACAGAGTACTCGTGGATAAGAGCTGGAGTCCTCCACAGCTTTTCTTGAAGTCAGCTGCCAATCTCTACAGTTTACTGAAATTCCTAATAGCAAATTAGAAATTATCCAAAAGCACTATCTTCATCCTCTTCGCTTTTCCTGATTCTAAGGACACCTCAAGATTTGTCAAGGAAATAAGAATCTCAGCTTCAGACACACACACACAATGATAGGCGCTTATAAGATGCTTTGATTTTTCCCCCTTTACCCATAAAGGAAATAAAACTGCCCTAGAGACAGAAAAGCAATTTTTTCCTATATGTTTTTAAAATCCGGGCTAGAAAAATGGAAACCTACATTTTTGCCTTTAAGCTAAGGTCTATGGCTTGGACAGGTGGAATGAAAAAAAAAAATTGTAGTACCAAGACTCATCTCTTCTTTCTCTCTGGCTACATTCAAGAAAAAATATGAAGCCCTCTGGTGGCAGAATTACCATACTTACAATTAAGTTTCTAGCATAAACCCTTCTTAGTAATCTAGTGGCAAAAACTTACATTTTATATCCAGAAACTTGGCAACTCTTAATCTTCAAAGAACATTTTATTAAAATAAGTGCAGGTTTTTATATAGTCACTAGCTTTATAAAGCTCTTTATTTTACATAACTCCTTGTGGTATATGTGTGTTTGGGGGAGCAGGGGTAGTCCCTGGCAAGGGGTTTGAAGCTAATAAATATTTAAATTCCAATTCAAGAAATAGCACTTCTTAAGTTATGTCAATTAGAGGTTAGAAATGAGTTCCAGAGTCACTCCAACAATTAGATTATTTTGATAGTCCATCCCCCTCTCAAATATGAAAGTTTCAAATATCAAAATATTTTGTAACCATTGTGATTCATTTGGAAATTTTACTGCACCCTAGATCTAACATTTAAACTTCTTCATTGGTAGGTGCAATTGTTCTTTTGCAAAGCACCATAGAAATATGCAGCTTATAAGACCAATAAGTTTATGAGCAGTAAATGAGGCTATCACTTTTATAAGATGCCTTCTAGTTCATAGAAATTGATTAGTCCTGTAGGAACTTAATCCTGTAGGCTTTGGTGGTCGATGGGAGGCAAGAAACTATTCTTTGGTCCCCACGTTTTTCCCCCTCACTGCAGGAAAACAAGAAAACACAGATGCCAGGAATGTAGTCATTAGAAGAAAAAGTTCAATTGCCTGGTAGAATTAAGGGGAAAAGGGCAACAATTGCCTAATTTGATTCTGAAAGTTTTGATTTTATTTTTAATCATCTAGAGTTCAGTGTGAAGTAAGTTGACTCATCTAGTATCAGCTAAGAGGTACTGCTTTGCTTCAAAGACTGTCAGGAAACATTATTCAGTGGTGTGAAAGGTCAGAAATAGGGTAGACGTGCATTTTACATAACTCACCACATAAGCAAACTTTACCTAACCACTAGTTCGTTTATTTCCTTAGAGCTCATTCTGGATAGTTCTCAGACTCATGTTTTATTTTCAGAAAATCGAGTCTCCTCTCTTCTTCAGTCACACAAATTGCATCAGTTCTTAAAGAAAGCCATACCTCAGGACCTCACAAAGAGGTATCTATTACCAGGAGCTCTAAGCAAATGTTCTTTTAATTAGCTACATTTATCTTTAATCCCTGTTTTGACAGAAACTCTAAAATAAACATACATTACCAATACATAAAACCCAGCTCAAAGTATGGTTAATTTTTATATTTGACAGAGCCAGTTGGAAAAAATAACTTTGCCCTTTCTCCATCTTTGTGTGATGTCACTGCAACCTAGTCTCAGAACCAAAGACAGAAACAGTGGCTTCTGCAGCCACAGTACAATCATGACTCTTAAACTGCTCCTTAAAAGTGGCAATAAAAACCCTAATAAGACCTCTGGGCCTTATGTTGAAGCAGCTGCAAAATCAAGTTAAATAATTTTTGCAAAGACTACAGTAATTATAAAACTGATTAAAGTTTACCTACACTTCATTCCTAGGGTTTTCACCAAGGACTTAGAAACCAGATGGTTCGAGACTATGCATGATGGATATATTCCATGAAGCATGTCCGTTGTCGTGGAAACAACAGAAATAACATTATCTTTACTGTCCATTCCTTCACAAAACCATGCATTCAAAAGTTGCCGCCAATTGAAGTAAAATTCAAACAAATACTTGGGTACCAGGTCAAAACAGCACCTCTACCCACATTTAATTCTAAAGCCCTACTGTTGGATTCACTTAAATGTCTTTAGTGAATACAGTTACTTTCTACAGGGGTATTCAAAGACAGTTTTCATAATTTTCAGAATTTTAATGTTTTTTGAAAAGAATTGGAAAAACTAAAGATTCTGAGGGATGAGAGCTGGGGCTCAGAGATTGCCCCCCTCCAGGATAAGAGAATTCTTAGGGAGAGATAATCTGTCCCTGATGGCCCTGTGGCAAATCAGCTCTGTATCTCCCTAAAGCTAGGTCTTCCAGCTACATCCAAAAATTATCCCTACTTTCCTGCTAAGGAATTATTTTATCAAACTTATACTTTCCTTCTGCAGCATCTTCGATCATAACAACAATCAAACATGTATTGAGCACCTACTATGTGCCTGACATGCATCATGCCATTTCACAGGTATCATCATTATTCCTGTTACAACAATGAGGGAACTCTGGCTTAGAGTGGTGCTTCTCAAATGATAATCATAATATACATGTGAATCATCCAGGCATCTTCAAAATACACAGACCTGAGAGAAAGACCAAGATTCTGCATTTCCAACAAGCTCCAGGTGCTACAGAAGGCTGTTAGTCCATAGACTGCACTTTGAGTAGCAAGGACTTTGATGGTTAAGAATCATTCCCCATCTGCACATGTATCCCAGAACTTAAAGTTTAAAAATAAACAATAAATAAAGACCCATGCCCCCAAACACCCAACTCTGTATATTGAGCCCCAACTCTTAATCACTATGCTCTCTTGTCTCCCAGTTCCATTATTCATAGCAGTCTCTACTTAAAAGTAAACAAGGCCAGGCGCAGTAGCTCACGCCTATAATCCCAGCACTTTAGAAGGCCAAGGAGGGCAGATCATGAGGTCAAGAGATCAAGACCATCTTGGTCAACCTGGTGAAACCCCTTCTGTACTAAAAATACAAAAATTAGCTGGGTGTGGTGGCGCACACCCATAGTCCCAGCTACTTAGAAGGCTGAGGCAGGAGAATCGCTTGAACCCAAAAAGCAGAGGTTGTAGTGAGCCGAGATGGCACCACTGCACTTCAACCTGGCAACAGAGCCAGACTCTGTCTCAAAAAAAGAAAAAAAGTAAACAACTGCAACTTAAAAACCCTGACAACGACTACCCCAATCTTTCCCCTCAGCCAAGCTTTTCAAACCAAGAGTCTGTACCTGGTTCTGATGTTTCTATACTATCTACTTCACTACTGCTCTGAAATGTCACTTCCAAACCTATCACCTCCCCAAATGTGCCATCTCTTTCTATCATGGATTGCTCTTGCAAGATAACTAAGGCCTTATTTATGTCCAAATTGCATTGATGCCTTTTTACAGTGCTGTGTAGGTTGAGATGTGAATTGGATTCTTACACGTGTACATGTTAAATAGGTAACTCAGACAAGCTATTAGGAATAGCTATAAGTAGGGAAATGAACCAAAAAGTAGTTTGGAAAATAGAAGATAAGAATCAAGAGAAAAGTTAGCTCAAAAGGAATTTATAATTAAAGGGAACTGAGTAGACCTGGGATTTCATGCCGATGAGATGTGATTCTCAACCTTTAGGGGGTAGAAGATGAAATGCTCCGGGTATGACCAAAGATCTAAAAACAGAAACTAGACAAATCAGAAAAGACCTGACCTAGAAAATGAAGTTTTCAGGGAATAGACCAACAGGATATACTATTAATACTTAAAAATTAAGCCTTTCTCTCAAACTGGACTAAGCAGGCCTCTGTGACTCCACTATGTACCTGGTATTTGCTCATCTGTATTTAGAGTTCGTAGGTTGAGAATTTTCAGCCAGTGATAAAATATTCTGGACTAGGTTGGGCATACAAACCAGAAAAGATCTTCCTAAAGGAGTTCAAGAATCGTCTCCTAAAATGATTCTTGTTCTTCCAGATGTCTCTCCCACATGCTCTCCCACTCTAAAAATTTCCTATAGTCAAAGTACTATCATAGCTCACTGTAACCTCAAACTCCTGTTTCAAGAAATCTTCCTGTCTTAGCCACCCAAGTAGCTAAGACATCAGATATGTGCCACCACACCTGGTATAAAAAATACTTTGTAGAGATGGGGTCTTGCTGTGTTGCCCAGGTTGATCTTGAACTCCTGACCTCAAGTGATCCTCCTCCATTGGCCTCCCAAAATGTTTAGCATACGAGTGAGCCACTGCACCTGGACAAGCCCAACACTTAACTGATTCTAGCCCCAATTTCAAATTGCCTAAAGGAAACCTAAAAATAAACCCAAAAATGGCCCCAAACAGCTCCTTCTTCCAAGTCTCCATTTGCTACCACTATTTTTTTAATGGTCTCTAGGTTTCAAATCTTGAAGCTAGCTGTATTGACTCTTTTCAAATTCATTTCCTATGAAAATGTCAGTTACCAATCCCTGAGAAGCCCTCCGTTACAGAATCTCAGAGGGCTGGACTTCACTGCCAGGCTACTCTTTCTCCCTCCTCAAGTCTTGCTCCTTGTCTACTTCCTGATTGTTTACTAAGGTTCCACTTAGTCAATCTTCCCATCATTAGCACCAGAGTATTTTTTTTTCCTTTCATAAGAAGTCTAATAGACAGTAGTTTTCTGCAATAATCAAATTTGTCATTTGAGGGCTTAGTGTAGCTTAGCAATAGCAACCACAGAGAGACCACCATTTTTGGGGAGTGTACTATGTACTAGGCATTGCGCTATGTTCTTTATCATTCTTTCTATTTCAGCCTTTCTAGATGAGGTTCTGGAGATGTGCCAATAAAAAATAGAAAATAGAGAGCCAGTTATCTAACACATTTGGAAAACACCATATAAAAACTCATAGTCAATAGTATTTGTCTGTGCGCTTGGGGTAAGCTACTAGTACCAGAACATACTTCTTGTGTTATCATGAGTCTTAGTGATAGCAGAGGCCATTTCCCAGTAAAGAAACTGAAAACTTGCACTCATTTTCCCAGTCTTTCTATGTGAGGCTTAGACACATAGCCCAGACTGTGCCAATCAGATTTCAGAATTATGTATCCATTTTCCATGGCTGCTGTAACAAATGACCACAATTCCAGACAAACACAGTGTTAAGACAAACACGGTGTCTTAAAACAATTCCAGTTTATTTTCTTAACCACTACATAGGTCAGAAGTGCAAAATGGAAATAAAATACTCTCACATCTCCTCCATTAAAATACCTGTATCATTATAATTATAATTTTAAATGAAATAATACATTTCTAAATATTTTAGAATGTCATGACTGTATTTCAAGTGTCTAGTCCTCTGAGATTCTGTGACGGAGGCATTCACAGGACTTGGCAATTGACTTTGACATAGGCAACAGTGTCTTACAATTATTTAGTCTTTTCATGCACTTACAAATCACTGGATTTTCCAATATGATAGCACTGAGAGAGTGATAAATAAAAAAGAGAGAGATCATTTCGTGATTATCACACTTTCCATAAAGACAAATTCAAAAAGGTAATATTTTAGTTGAATCCCTATGTGAGTGGTTCCATTCCTCACATTCTATCCCCAACCCCCAATTCAAGCAGTGGTAAGGTCTTTCAACATGCACTTATGTTAGGAAAGGGACTTGGGGAAGAAAATAAAACATTACATTCTTGGCTGTTTAGTTCTGAAATTGATTTTTTTATAAATCTAGAGCAGAGACAATCTTAAAAGCCACATCTTTTCAGTTGCAAGAGTCAGGCACTTAAAGGAGAAAAAAATTTTTTATAATTAAAGAAGTTAGATTCAGTATAAAGCACCAAAACCTGGAGGACTCACATGATTTATACCATGAACTAGATGAATGCAGGGTAAGGTAATAACATCACCCACCCAGAGGAAGAAGAGGGCTCCATCCCCTTGTCAAAGAGAGGAAAGAGAGCAGCAGCACCAGTATCCTGAGCCAGTCCCCAGGAGCAGCAGGGTAACAGAAAGCTCAGAGAAGATCCCCAAGCAAAACAGAAGAATCCCAAGTAGCCTCCTGAAAGCCTGGGACACAAACCGAAAGGCTGCAAGCTACAAAGGATTCTTCTAGAATCCTAATTTGGCTAATTAACTGCCACCCCTCCCCTACTAAAGGACCAAATGTTAGACTAAAAGTCAGTAAATTTTCTGGAATTGGCAAGATTAAATGTTTTACTACTAAGCCAATACCTAAAACAGTAAAGAAGCAATAATGACTGAAGAATGTTTCTAAGAAGACAGACCTCAAAGGAAACTCCTAGAATCCTGAGCATGCCAAAGTGCTGTAGGAAAAGCTTTTGACCTCCATCCTCTCACACCCTTTTCCCCTCCACCTGCCACTGTGTATGCACACAAGTGGCTGAGGGACTGATAAACGAGAAAAGGCCTTGTGGCTGGTAAGAGGGCAGCACAGAGTCAGGAGAGAACAGAGTAAGAGAAGACAACCTCTGGGAGCCATGGAGAAATGGCTGACACCAGCAGCAGGTGATGCAGACTTAGGTAGCACAGCCCAAGGCTTGAAGGGACGAATTCCATCTCAGAAGGGGCAAACCAGCACAGAAGGTAATCAGGGATGCATGCCAACCTCCCCACACAACACCCTATGACATATGTGATTAGGTCCCCAGTCCAATCCAGGAGAAAAAGAAAACTCCAGATAGAGCAGATAGAGTGGAGAATACTCATTTAGCTAATTACCACTCTTTCCCTACTAAGGAATCAAGTGCTAGACGTTAGAGAATTTTCTGGAGCTGGCAAATTTTCTACTACTGAGCCTACCAAGCCAAGGCAGGTTTTTATATCCAGACTGAGTTAGTTATTGATAAATAAAACCATGACATTTTGCAAGGTGACCTTGAGTTTGTGACTGAGTTCATCTTGGTTTGCAAATCTTAAGGAAATGTGGACTTCCTATTGGTATGGTGTGAGTTGGTATGGCATTCTTTTCTATTATTCGAATTACTCTGATATGCTTCATTTATAATGTTATGAGTCAAAAACTTGAATGAAGGGTTTTTTTCTCCCATAGTGGAGGGAGAAACTGTGGAGCAGGTGGGTTTGGGCCCTACCAGTTGCTAGGAAGCATGAGAAGGCCTTGTTGGTGACCCACTTTGCTTGTGAAGGCTGGGTGGTGAGCTGACAGTTGGCTTATGGGCCACCTGAAACAGCTTTGTGAGCCACTCATGGCTCATGAGTGAACAGGTGGGGAAGGTCTGGAGTGGGGAGGAAGCTATAAAAATACGTGAGTATAGAAGAGAGTTGGAACTGCAAAAAGGAGAAATCACTTGTACTTTCACTGAACACAATGCAAGCATCAAGAAATAGATTCTGTGGATCCATAAGGGACTCTTCAAAGATATAAAAGCAAAAAGAACTCATTCTTTTTTTTCATTAAATAGAAAAGGAAAGGAAATTGACTGAGAAAATAATGGAATGGGGCTTTTAGCAAATGGCTAAAGATCATTCTATATAAATGAATGCTATTCAGATTAAGAGAAATTGAAACTTTCAGAAAATAAACAAGGATAAAAAGAAGAAAGACATGAAATGGGTGGGAAAATAAACAAAACAAAAGTTCTTGTAAGAGAAAGTGGCTGATATTGCTAATTTTCCCAGGAGAACACAATTCATTAGTTAATGCAGCAGAAAGAAGCTAAGAAGTGATTATTATAAGTCAGATGTACTAAATTGTTATTTAAATTGCTTTGCCATTTTAAAGAAATATATAATCTACCTAAATATAAATACTCTACAGGCCCAAATAGTGTGAATGTTATTTAATACTAAATAGTACCTTTTATAAATTAAATCTAACCCATCAACTGTCTTAGTAGTCTACTATTCTCTCCATTGTAGAAACATTCAACCTACAACAGTTAACTACCTTCTTTAAGGCCTGAGTAAGGCAGGTATAGAAAGAGAGTTTTCCTTAGTTTCTCATTTTTAAAAAGGCATTGCGTATGTATACAATGTGATGTATGTGATACTGACACAGTGAAGATGTGTAGAGCAAAAAAACAAAGTAGCTCCAAAATACACCCACCCAAATACTGACTCTTGATCAATGATAGATGCCACACTATGGAGCAAGGAAAGGACAGATTTTTACAGATGATGGTAGAAAAATTAGAAATCTAAATCAAGAAAAAGGTGAAATCAGATGTCAACTTCACACCAAAAATAACTACAAATTAATTAAATGTTCAAATGTAAAATGAAAACTATAAAGCTTTTAGAAAATGATAAAGGAGAACATCATCTATCATCATGATCATGGGATATATAGCAGAAACAGTGCTTTGGGTTCATGAAACCCAATATCCTTTTTATCGTGAGCACTCTGTGCATCTCTCTGAACCTCACTTGTATTTCCCTGGGGCCACATAACTGGCATCTGGTCACTGGAATTTAGGCGAAAGTGACTAATATATAGGCCTGACTCCTGTAAAACTCTCCACATGATCCTCCTCCTCCTCCTCCCATATTATATCTCTCCTCAGATGCTGGCCAAATGTGGAGGATCTGGTGAAGGATTCCAAGGTCCTAGGAGGTAACAGAACTACTGACTGGAAGAGCTTGGGCTTTTGACTGACTACATGGAACTGAGCCCTCTTCACTCCCAACACTATATAATATAAAAGTCCCATGCAAATAAATAGAAAAAAAAGCAGGAAACTCAAGGGGAAAATGGACAAACAGCTAACCCAAAGAAGACATCCAAAGGGCATATAAACATGTAGAAAGACATAAAACCTATTTATTTATCAGTAATACACACATTAAAAGGATAAAAATACATGAAAGTTTAATAATATCAAACATTGGTAAAAATGCTGAGCAATGAAAACTTACTGCTGGTAGAAGTGCTCATTGGTACAACCATTTTGTAAAAGAGTGCCATTATCTAGTAAAAATAAAGGTATAAATATCTAATGATCTAAATAAAGGTATAAATATCCAATGATCTAACAAAATTAAGCATATATATCCAAGAGGGACTCATGCATATATACACCAGGATTGATACCTGAAAATATACATCTAGAAGCAACCCAAATTGTATTCCCTTAATAGTCAAATGAGTAAACAAATTTTAGACATAATCTACAAATACATTCAATAACTGTATTGAATGCATCAGTATTGAAGAAAACAAGCCACAAAAAAATATATACAGCATTTTCTGTGTATGTAAATTTCAAGAATAAGCAAAAATAAACTATATCTTATAAGTATACATAAATACATATTTAAAAAAGGAAGAAAATCTTTTTTTTTTAAGTCGTGATAATTGTTACTTCAAGAAGTAGCTATGGTTACATTGGTGTTTGTCCTATAATGAGTTGTTAAATGGTATCCAAAAATTTCGTGCACTTTTTAGTGTATGTGATATTTGCAATAAAAATGAGAGGAGGAAAAAAATAGAGTTAAGTGATAATCTCTAAAGCAACCAAGCTAACATTATGAAAACTTAGGAGAAGTAAAAGTAAAAAAGATATCATCACAATGTAAAGAAAAGAAACTCAATACCAGAGAAAAAGAAGAACCATTATTGAAAAAGAGAAAAGGCTGGAAAATCCAAGATGGCCCTTTAGGAGCATCAGGATTGCAGCTCCCAGTGAAAGCACAGAGGGTGAGTGGATGCCACATTTCCAGATGAATCTAAAAAGAGGGAATCCTTCCCAAATCATTTTATGAGACTAACATCATCCAGATACCAAAACCCAGCAGAGACTCAACAAGAAGAGAAAACTTCAGGCCAATATCCATAATGAACATAGACACAAAAATCTTCAATAAAATACTGGCAAGCCAATTGCATCAGCACATCAAAAAGCTTATCCACCATGATCAAGTAGAATTCATCCCAGGGATGCAAGGCTGGTTCAACATACACAAGTCTATAAACGTAATTCACCACATAAACAGAACCAAAAACAAAAACCACATGATTATCTCAATTGATGCAGAGAAGGCCTTCGACAAAATTCAACAGCCCTTTATGCTAGAGACCCTCAATAAACTCGGTATTGATGGAATGTATCTCAAAATAATAAAAGCTATTTATGACAAACCAAAGCCAATATCATACTGAATGGGCAGAAACTGGAAGCATTCCCTTTGAAATCTGGCATAGACAAGGATGTCCTCTCTCACCACTCCTATTCAATATAGTATTGGAAGCTCTAGCCAGAGCAATCAGGCAAGAAAAAGAAATAAAGGGTATTCAAATAGGAAAGGAAGAAGCCAAATTGTCTCTATTTGCAGATGACATGATAGTATATCTAGAAGACCCCATCGTCTCAGCCCAAAATCTCCTGAAACTGATAAGCAACTTCAGCAAAGTCTCAGGATACAAAATCAATGTGCAGAAATCACAAGCATTCCTATACACCAATAACAGACTTAAAGAGAGCCAAATCAAGAATGAACTGCCATTCACAATTGCTACAAAGAGAATAAAATACCTAGGAATACAACTCACAAGGAATGTAAGGAACCGCTTCAAGGAGAACTACAAACTGCTGCTCAACGGAATAAGAGAGGACACAAACAGATGGAGAAACATTCCATGTTCATAGTTAGGAAGAATCAATATCATGAAAATGTCCATACTGCCCAAAGTAATTTACAGATTCAATACTATCCCCATCAAGCTACCAATGACTTTCTTCACAGAACTGGAAAAAAACACCTTAAATCATATGGAACCAAAAGAGAGCCCACATAGCCAAGTCAATTCTAAGCAAAAAGAACACAGCGGGAGGCATCACACTACCGGACTTCAAACTATACTACAAGGCTACAGTAATCAAAACAGCATGGTACTGCTACCAAAACAGATATAGACCAATGGAACAGAACAGAGGCATCAGAGGAAACACAACATATCTACAACCATACAATCTTTGATAAACCTGGCAAAAAAGCAATGGGGAAAGGATTCCCTGTTCAATAAATGGTGTTGGGACAACTGGCTAGCCGTGGGCAGAAAGCAGAAACTGGACCCCTTCCTGACACCTTACACTAAAATTAACTCCTGATGGATTAAAGACTTAAACATAAGACCTGGCACCATAAAAATCCTAGAACAAAATCTAGGCAAAACCATTCAGGACACAGGAGTAGGCAAGGACTTCATGACCAAAACACCAAAAGCATTGGCAACAAAAGCCAAAATAGACAAATGGGACCTAATCAAACTCCACAGCTTCTGCATGGCAACCAACAGAATGGGAAAAAATTTTTGCAGTTTACCCATCTGACAAAGGGCTGATATCCAGAATTTACAAAGAACTCAAACAGATTTACAAGAAAAAAACAAACAAGCCCATGCAAAAATGGGCAAAGGATGTGAACACTTTACAAAAGAAGTCATACAAGAGGCCAACAAACATATGAAAAAATGCTCATCATCACTGGTCATTAAAGAGATGCAAATCAAAACTACATTGAGATACTATCTCACACCAATTAGAATGGCAATCATTAAAAAATCTGGAGACAACAGATGCTGGAGAGGATGTGGAGAAATAGGAACACTTACACTGTTGGTGGGAGTGTAAATTAGTTCAACCATTGTGGAAGACAGTGTGGCGATTCCTCAAGGCCTTAGAAATAGAAATTCCATTTGACCCAGCAATCCCATTACTGGGTATATATCCAAAGGACTATAAATCATTCTACTATAAGGACACATGCATACGAATGTTTGTTGCAGCACTGTTTACAACAGCAAAGACCTGGAACCAACCCAAATGCCCATCGATGATAGACTGGACTGGGAAAATGTGGCACATATACAGCATAGAATATTATGCAGCAGTCAAAAATGAAGAGTTCATGTCCTTTGTAGGGACACAGATGAATCTGGAGAACATCATTCTCAGCAAACTGACACAAGAACAGAAAATGAAATTCCACATGTTCTCACTCATAGGAGGGTGTTGAACAATGAGAACACATGGACACAGGGAGGGGAACACTACACACTGAGGTCTGTTGGGGGGAATAGGGGAGGTACAGTGGGGGGTGGGGAGCTGGAGAGATAGCATGGGGAGAAATGCCAGTTATAGCTGAAGGGGAGGAAGGCAGCAAATCACACCGCCACATATGTACCTATGCAACTATCTTGCCTGTTCTTTACATGTACCCCAAAACCTAAAATGCATTAAAAAAAGAAAAGAAAAAATAAAAAAAAGAAAAAGAAAAAAATATATAGTGTCTTTAATATCATTCAGAAACAGAGATTATTTTTTAATAATAAACAATAAATTTTGGTTTGGTCACAAATGACAACAATTTCTCTTTGGTTCAACTTCAAAATTCCAACTTTTACAAATCTCTTTTAGAAGCAAAATACACACAACATAAATTAAGTAAAAGGACAAACAACTCCTGTGGAGAGAAAATATTTAAGCTGATACCTGAGGGATAAGTAGAAATTTGCCCACTGGAGAGTGTTCCAGGCTGAGGGAACAGCAAATGAGAAGGTGCAGAGATGCCAAAGGCCCTGACCCTTGCCAAATACTGAAAGGAGACCTGCTTGGCAGAAATGTAATGCTGACCTTCACCTGGGGAAAGGTGCCTCAAGAGGAATGTTGGAAGAAAAGCAATTCCATTGATTGTGAAGATTTTCTCCCCTCTGTGGGTTGCCTATTTACTCTGCTGGACTATTCTTTTTGTCATACAGAAGCTCCAGAGTTTAATTAAGTCCCACTGATTTACCTTTGTTTTTGATGATTTTCAAAAGAAGATATACAAATGGACAAAAAACTATGAAAAAATGCTTATCATCACTAATGATCAGGGAAATGCAAATCAAAGCCACAATGCAATACCACCTTACTCCCTCAAGAATGGCCGTAATTGAAAACTCAAAACTAATAAATGTTGGTGTGGATGTGGTGAAAAGGGAACACTTCCACACTGCTGGTGGGAATGTAAACTAGTACAACCACTACAGAAAACAGTGTAGAGTTTCCTTAAAGAACTAAAAGTAGAGCTACCATTTGATCCAGCAATCCCACTACTGGGTATTTCCAGAAAAATACTGGGTGTTTCCAGAGGAAAAGAAGTCATTATATGAAAAACATATTTGCACACACATGTTCATAGCAGCACAATCCACAATTGCAAAAATGTGGACCCAACCTAAATCCCATATGCCCATCAATCAACAAGTGGACAAAGAAACTGTGATATATATATAGATATAGATATAGATATAGATAGATATAGATACATAGATATATCTCTCACAGTTGAGTATTCCATCATATATATTCTATCATATATACCACAGTTGATTAGTATTCCATCATATAGATATAAATATGTACCCCCAACCCAAAATTTACCCATGTAACAAACAAACCTGAACATGTACCCCCAACCCATCATATAGATAGAATACTATGTATATGAATGCCATATATATATATAAATGTGTATATATATCACATATATATGATAGAATACTATATATATATGAATACATCCATATGTATGTGTGTGTATGTGTGTGTGTGCATATATATATATATATATGTATGTATGTATGATGGAATACTACTCAACCATATAAAAGAATGAATTAATAGCATTCACAGCAACCTGGATGGAATTAGAGACTATTATGCTAGTGAAGTAACTCAGGAATGGAAAACCAAACATCATATGTTCTCACTCATAAGTGGGAGCTAAACTATGAGAATGCAAAGGCATAAGGATGATACAATGGACTTTGGGGACTTGTGGGAGAAAGGGCAGGAAGGCAGTGATGAATAAAAGGCTACAAATTATGTTTAGTGTATACTGCTCAGGTGATGGGTGCACCAAAATCTCACAAATTACCGCTAAAGAACTTACTCATGTAACCAAACACCACCTGTTCCCCAAAAACCTATAAAAATAAATGTTAGTTTAATAAAAATAAATACATAAAAGATTATTATTAAAAATTTTAAAAAAGAAACTCCAGAAGCTTGTATTCTAAAATGTTATTGGTTGGGTCTCAGTGTTATCACCTCTGATAACTGCCACTTCCTTCCCACAGAGAATTTTGAGGTGAACAGAAAAATTGCATTTATAGAAAAGAAAGTACAATACTGGACAATAAATTAATTCTCTCAAGATGTTTAATCTCTGATTTCTGTGCTGCTGTAAAACTCATATATAGTTAACTAATACTGAAAAGAAGGAAGAAATTGAAACGATACAAAGGACATCACAAATTCTTTCCCTTGATTCTGAGTTTAATGCTGAACAACTATCAGAACTGTTGGTAGGACTTGGGTGTTCCCAAAAATGCAAGTCCTACAACTACTGGGAGAGTAAGTGGGTTCTGTCAGAACTTAAGTTACCCCTTTCCAACCACACGACTGCAATGTGTGTAGTATTTCAAATAAAGCATTCAGGATTCAAGGTAATGATTTTCCAAATGGGAGCAGACAGATTTTTGAGGTGTCGTCTACTTACCCTTCTTATTGAAAAAAAAGCTGACTACTCTTTATATTTACCTAAGTTAATAAATTGTACTCTTATTGACAAGAACAATAACAGTTTTGAAGTAAATACACACACTGTGCTTTAAAAGTCTACTCTGTCTCCCTGCTTTATTTTCATACACAATACATACATTATTTTAGATATTCATTCAAAAGGACAGCTATGTACTTGTACTTTTAAAGAAATTACACATTTGCTGGTGCCAGAGCACACAGATGGTCCATTTACCACTTCAGGGAACTTGCCACTGTTTTTGAAGCAGTAAAGATTTCATTTTCTCACTTTTTTTTTTAACTTCCCATTCTCTTTCATGATATTCACTAATACTATGAAATTATCCAGACATTTTGGAAGCCATTAAAAGTAGAGAAAATTTCTGTTCTCTATAGAATGTAGATCTTATATTTGTTTTTAAACCAAACAGGTGTGTTGAAAAAGGAGGCACAGGGATTTACACTTCTACAGTAACACTGACTTCAGTTCAAAGGCAGGCACACTAATGTCTAATCACTTTGACCAGTCACTTTCACACATGAGGAAGTCAAGGCCTGTGATAAACTGATTTATTAGTTAATGTAACAAGTTCGGCTTGTCTCCTTTCTTTGAGCCCCAACAGTTCAATGGAAATTAGAAAAACAAAGAATCCAAAGACTCTTAGATAGTAGGGACACAATTATCCCATAAAAATGTAGAGTGTTGTATTTTGTAAAAATTCTTTGCAAAAAAGTAGTTGAAGATGCTTTCTCGGAACCCCAGATACTCTCTCAAGTTCACTGTATAAAATCTTTAACAATGCTTCATCAAGAACCTATATAAAATATAAAGTCTGGGAAATGCCATTCTGGACATAGGCCCTGGCAAAGATTTTATGATGAAGCAATTGCAACAAAAATTGACAAATGGGGCCTAATTAAACTAAAGCACTTCTGCATAGCAAAAGAAACTATCAACATAGTAAACAGACAACCTCCAGAATGAGAGAAAATATTTGCAAACCATGTATCCATAAAAGGTATAATATCCAGTATCTATAAAGAATTTAAACAAACCAACAAGCAGGAAGCAAGCAATCCCATTAAAAAAAAAAATGTTCAAAGGACATGAACAGACACTTCTCAAAAGAAGACATACACACAGCCAATCAGCATGTGGAAAAATGCTCTACATCACTAATCATTAAATAAATGCAGATCAAGACCACAATGAGATACCATCTCACACCAATCAGAATGGCTATTAAAAAGTCAAAAAACAACAGATGCTGACAAGGTTAAGGAGAAAAGGGAACACTTATTCACTGCCAGTGGAATGTAAGTGAGTTCGGCCACTATTGAAGACAGTTTGGAGATTTTTCAAAGAACTGAAAATAGAACTACCATTTGACCCAACAATCCCATTACGGAGTATATACCTAAAGAACTATAAACCATAAAGATCCATGCATGCATACATTCATTGCAGCACTATTCACAATAGCAAAGACATGGAATCAACCTAAATGCCAATCAATGGTAGACTGGATAAAGAAAAATGTGGAACATATACATGATGAAATACCACACAGCCATTAAAAAGAATGAGATCATGTTTTTTGTAATAGCATGGATGAAGCTGGAGACCATTATCCTAAGTGAATTAACACATGAACAGAAAACCAAATACTGCATGTTCTCACTTATGGAAGTTAAATAGTGAGTACACATGGACACGAAGAAGAGAACAATAGACGCCAGGGCCTACTTGTGAGTAAAAGGTGGGAGGAGGATGAGAATTTTAAAACTAACTATCAAGTACTATGCTTATTATCTGGGTGATGAAATAATCTGTACATCAAATCCCCAAAACACGCAATTTACCCATGTAACAAACAAACCTGAACATGTACCCCCAACCCAAAATAAAATTCAGAAATAATAAAAATAAAATACATGTGTGTGATTGATTCATGTCTGCTTATGACTGTATCTACAGCCAGATTTCTAAAAATACATATACAACACAACAGTTCCAAAAGATTACAGGAAAACAGGAAGATATTTATGCTTTCAAAAACAAGATTTAGTAAACATCTATTTAGCAACTATTATTTTTCAGTCATAGTCTCAGTAGTGAGGACACTACACTGAATTAGTCAGACATAATACCTGCCTTCATAGAGCAAGAAGCAGATAATAAAAAGTATGAAGAGAGTAACAGGGGTGAGAGGAGCTGAAAATGCACCAGGGAGAAGACAGCAAAGTCAGAACAACTCTTGTTTTCAATAACATTGTGTTTCACAAACTGTCAGCAAGAATAATCATAAATTACAGTTCATTATTAAAGCAGTTGTGATCTCATAAGTGGTTGGTGCTTTAAAAAGTGGTAAAATGGAAACTAAGATTTCCCTTACTGCACCTCTGCTATAATACTTGAATTCCTCATGGTCATTGTTGGTGAAAAGGAAAACAAAGAAAAGAACAGCAATGAGATGAAGGAATGGATGGCTAATTGCTCGAATTGACTGAATGGTTGATTTTGTCAAGGTGGAGTGAACTACAGAGATGGTATGAAAATCCTTTTGTGTATAACAAATCGAGACCATCCTGGTCAACATGGTGAAACCCCAGCTCTACTAAAAATACAAAAAATTAGCTGGGCACTGTGGCATGTGCCTGTAATCCCAGCTACTCAGGAGGCTGAGGCAGGAGAATTGCCTGAACCCAGGAGGCGGAGGTTGCGGTGAGCCGAGATCGCGCCATTGCACTCCAGCCTGGGTAACAAGAGCAAAACTCCGTCTCAAAAAAAAAAAAATTATCTCATCCTAGGTCAGCATTTGATTGGTTTCCAACTGGATGGCAATTTAATTATTCTAGGTCTTATCATACAACACCTTGCCAAGACGTACTTAGAGATCATCTCTAGATGTTATTCATACTTATACCAAGGCTTTAGTCCAAATGTATTTTCCTTTTGTTCCTCTGTGGTCCTTTTACATATGTTGTTCCTTTACTACGTTTTGCTTTATCTAGACATATCAACTTACAAATAAATATATGTATATACATTTTTTTGTTTCAGTGATTTTAGGGAACAGGTGTTTTTTTGTTACATTAGTTCTTCAATGGTAATTTCTGAGATTTTGGTGAACCCATCAGTCAAACAGTGTATACTACACCCAAGGAATAGTCTTTTATCCCTCACCTCACTCCCATCCTTCCCCTTCGATCCCCAGAGGTCATTACTTCACTTAGAAAACTAGTCTCTAACTCCATCCAAGTTTCTGCAAATGTCATTATTTCATTTCTTTTTATGGCAATATTTCTGGACAGAAACACTGTTTCTTGGATTGTCCGATGACTAAAGAATATTCTGTTGACAACAAAAATTAATTCAAAATGAAAGTCAACCATAATAACATATTGCAACAAATTTCTAACAAACTGATAGCAAAAAATTATGTTTATTATATTCAACAAATTCTACTCTTTGTGAAATCTGGGCAATTCATTACTCATTCAAAGGCCAAAGTAGAAGAAAACTCAGATGGTTCATCTAATTAAGTTTAAAAAGCATGCTCTTTAATTCTCTGCTAGAACTTCCCCCTTTCTCTTCTTTTGGCCACTACAGCCAGATTAGGCAAGGGTAGGTTTGGTCTACCATCAATCCTGAGTACACAAAGGGGAGACAAAGCATGAAATATTTACAACTGGGAAATATTTGCATTAGTGCAAATTGAGGGGCTTAGAACAGTCAGAGACTTCGGATAAGAAGTCCTGTCTTAGAAGAACCCTCAAATTTTGTCAAAACTATTCTTTCTTACCTAGGACAAAGCCCATCACTTAATCATGATGTATAGCAATCTGAAGAGGTAAACCTAGCTATGCTGTCTAAAATAATAGCCACTAACCACATGTGGCTATTAAAGTTAAAATTAATTAAAATTAAATGAAATTTAGAATTGTTACTCAAACACACTATCCACATTTCAAGTATTCAGAAGCCACATGTCATTGGTGGCCACAGTCTCAGGCAGCACCAAAGTTCATTTCCAACACCTCAGAACATTCTATAGACAGAATTGTAGAGCCTTCCTAGAAAGTTCTTCTCTTTACTTAGAAGAGACAAATTGAGACTTGAACAAATCCTGTTGGATTAAAAAGAAATTATATTTGCTTCTCTGTAATTGTCAGCCTTCAGGATGCATTCCTGCCCTGGAAACTACTGTGTTAATGTCAAATATTCTCTTCTCTTTCTCTTTCATTTCAAATTTATCTGCTTGGACTGCACAGTCTCACTTGTTTGAGTTTTACATCTCAACACTTTACCACTATGCTTAGGCTAGCCTCAGAGCTGCCTCCCATGCCTCCCAGATTTACCTACACTCTCTATCAGATCAGCCTGGTTCTTGTATTTTCTCATCACAGTAATACATTTTACATTTTCAAAGGTTCTTCCCACAGAACTCACTACACACCCATCCAGAGAAAGAGGTAGAAATCAGACCTATAGAGAAATAGAATTAATTAAAATATTTCAGATCAAGTATTTTTCAGAGTTCTCTTCATCAACTGTATCCACCCACAAATATCAAGTGAATACTTAGTCATAATATCTCAACCTAATGAGAGATAAATTCATGTTACATGAAAGTCAAACTTTTCCCTTAAGTTTCTTGACCTTGACATAAAGAAATGATTTAACTAAATTTCAGATTGTGTTCTTCTAGATAAAGGTTTCTCTTAGTCAAATATACCTTTTGAAGCCAGTAGAAAGGACTTGCTGATAAACGCTTCAACACCATGCTTTATTACAACAAGTTATTTCTGTTGTTTACTATGTGGTTGACTTGATGAAAAGCAGATCTTCACCAGAGCATTTTTGTGCAAATTCCTTACCTTTCTGTTTACAAAAGAAAGTGAAGACCTTTCAGGGCTATTTGTCACCATGCCCTAGTAGCCAACAATGCACACTGTCAACTGCTTAAGGTTTCACTTCCTAATTAACTTTCCTAGAAGCTAACAACTGTCTGAAAACACAAAGCCCTCCCATCAGCCTTCCCTCATTCCACTCCACTCAGTTCTGGATGGATGAAGAGTGTGTTGAACAATGAAGTCCTCCAATGGGGTAGGAACCACCCTGCACACAAAGAGAGTAATCTGAGAAAGCTTTCTGCAGAAAAGTTAATTATCTACTTCAGTTAGAACCTTTATAAAGGATTATGACATTTAGACAGTCCTGCCCCAAACCCACGCATGAATGTTGAAGTTATTCTCAAACATATTCATTTCCTTCATTCCCAAAGTGAGGTTCGTTTTCATATAATCACTAACAATATTTCCCAGTCCTTAGCTGAGAGATTCCAGATCACACATGCACACAAAATCTCAATGTATTAGTAATGGGGAACTTTAAATAGAGTCATTACTAAAAGAAGTAGAATTTTATTTTAAATCGTTGTTTGATAAAATGCACCCCACTAAAGAATTAAATAACTACTTGAGTATCCTACAATTATTGTGTTACTATTCATTTTAATTGAAGAAAATCATTTTGGCAAAATTGTGGAGTATGTTTGTAAAAAATGTAATCCTGCAATCATTTTACTTACTTTGTCATAACACAGGGATTGTTTTGTCCATTTTATAGGAAAAGGAAATAAGGAACAGAAAAGTCAAGTCAGAAACCTCACATTGCACAGAAACCAAGAGCACTGTCAGCAGGAAAATCAAGAGCACTCCTGACTCAAAATAAGGCAAATGCGTTTTAAAGGATATCAGCATACTCTACCCATTTTAGAGAAGAAACTCAGATAGTTTCCAACGCAGCAAGTTCTTTCTTATTCATTTCATAATATTCCTACATCTTTGTAATACTTTTCTTTCAGTGGGGAGGGAGTCTTGCTTTGTCATCCAGGCTGGAGCGCAGTGGCACAATCTCAGCTCACAGCAACCTCCGCCTCCTGGGTTCATGCGATTCTCCTGCCTCAGCCTCCAGAGTAGCTGGGATTATAGGCACCCGCCACCATGTCTGGCTAATTTTTATATTTTAGTAGAAAGGGAGTTTCACTATGTAAGTCAAGCTGGTCTCAAACTCCTGATCTCAAATGATCCAACCTCCTTGGCCTCCCAAAGTGCTGGGATTATAGGTGTAAGCCACCACACCCAGCCAATCTTTGCAATACTTTTATAGCAACTAGAAATAGTAAGAGAAGAGTAACCATGATAGATCTGGCATTCCTTAATGCGTGATTCTGACTTCTTTCTCATAAGACCACTGATTTTTACAACTCTGCCTTTTCCCTAGACCATAGTTAGTCAACATTATTGAGCAGATAATGTATCTCAGATACATTTCTAAAGCCATGATATCCCCCAATCAACTGGGCTGGCTAGACATACCACAACTGATTACAAAATCATCTGCCTTCCACTACTAAAACTCACTTTGCATAGAAGGTAAAAAATTCAGGTAACTTCACTCGTTCTTCCAAATAATCTCTTATGTCTACCAAAGAGAAAAGTCCAGTGATGAAGGGACCCTGAGTTTGGTAGAAGAAAGCAGCTGAAAGACCAAAGACAATGCATACAATATTCCAGTAGGGAGTGATTGTCACTGGGTCTTATTGCCAGGTGTTCAAAAGAAAAAGTCCCACTGAAGTCCAGAAGAGCTTATCTCCCTCCTATGACTCAAATGTAAAAATCAATGCCTGTCTTAGTAAAGCTCCTGGGGACCAGTGGCTGTGATTAGCACACAAAGCCTTTTCTGAGACAGCTCTTCTTTGGCAATTACTTATCGATTGAGTAGGAAATTGAAGGGCAAAGGTAAGATGAGTGGTTAAGAAAACCCAGAAAGAACATTCTGATCTTGAAAGCAAATGAACATAGTCTTCTTCATTAAAGGACATTTAGAAAGTCTGGCTGGGTCTAAGTGCTGCCTGGTGGCTGCTCAAACGTTAGCAGCCATTTGCACAGTGAAAGAGTCAATGACACTAATAATTTGTAATTATTATACAAGCAATCTGAGCACTTGCCAGGTCAGCTTAAGTTGACTGTGACCAGGTTAAAAAGAAAAAAGGATTTCAAGGACCATCAAAAACAAACTAGCCTGCTCCATATGAGAATCTGAGCAATAATTTATCTAAATATTTTCATGCAGAATAGTGGCAATGATTTCTTACTTGAAGCCTTGCCTAGCTAAATATATAAGAAAATAGGAAATCCCACCTGAACCACATTTTATTCCAACCTATACACATTGCCAAGATGTAAAGAGGTAACTATATGTAAAATTGTTGTGTAGAGCCTTGAACTAACCAAGAAGCAAAGGGAAAGGAAGATGAAATAATTCAGAATTAAGTGGCTGATTAAATAATTGCCAAAATAAAGTTCGTTTTCCAACATCAAACTCTTCTTCCCTGATGAAAGTACAGTTTGGACTGTAAGTTTCATTCTCAGATGTTCTTTTCTGCAATCTTAAGCAGGTGAAGTAAGTAATTAAAAGGGAGAGAAGGTCACATGCTAAATCTGTGTGCAACAAGGGGAGGAAGGCAGCCAGAAAGAGATGCTTCTTTTTGGTGACAGTGATATATGAAACAGACCAGGTTGCTGAATGGGAGGAGGAATCAGAATGCAGATAAGCTGAGGACTGGTGGGCAGGCCACTGGGCCCTCAATGGACCTGCCAATGAGACCTTGAGAACATTCAGAGGAAGGCAGGAATCCCAAGTGCAAACATAAGGTTGAATTTGAAGCCAATGGGGCACTCTAATCTTGTACAACACGAATAGATCAGGAACCAGATAATTTTCCCTGAATGATTTGCTGCTGTGTCCATGAGCTTCTGTGAACCCAATTCAGAACCCATAGGTCTTGCTAAGAGAAACAAACTAATAACCGATTATCAGTTTACCTGTAGAAACAATGTTGTCCACTACCAATTGGGAGACAGAAAAGAGGTAGAATCAAAATAGTGACTTCTGAGGTCAAGCAAAAATTTCATGTGTTAGTACACACTGTTAATATATATAACATATTTTCCCCCCAGAAGCAACATAGATATATATCAGCTCACATAAATTAATAACCACATCCTCACATCTTACATAAAAAATCACAGTAAAGAAAGAAAAAGTCAAGGGTTTTAGGACATGGGGTTTTGGTATTTTTCAAGATATAAATATTTATCCTTCACTATAATTTATAACTGTTTTTTATTTTAAAAAAATGTACTCTATGTGATGAAATGTAAGTGGTGATTCTGAAATGTTGAAGAGAACCAACTGCAGGTTTTATGCAGGTGAACAGTCACACAGAATTGTGTTGCTGCAGAGAGAAAGGAGGGGAGAAGGAAAAGTAGACAGAACACGATAATGGCATCAAAGGTCAAAAGAAGGACAAAATGTAAACATATTACTAGTCACTGCTACTTCAGGCATTCTGCTAAAATCACTTTGTAACTATTATATTTTAAAAATCACAAACTGTAATATCCCCACTGAAAGGTTTACCCATTTTAGTATTTCCTCCTTGTAACATTGATCACCCTTGATTATATTTGCATGCTTAACGTCTCTCTTTCTGAAGAGGTGCTATGCTCTCTGAGGTCAGGTTCCTTGTTGATTTTGCTCATGATTATATTTCTTAACTCTGGCACTTTGACACTGTAAGTTCTAAATAAATATTTTAGGGATGGGGAGGGAGGGAGGAAGGGAAGGGATGGAAAAAAGCTACGGGACAACAGTATAGCTTGATCTGGATAGAGTTACTTGTAAATGATCTGAGCAAGCTTCAACAATTTGTATCCCCAGGGTTTTGGACACATACATAAGAACATAATGTAGATAGTAGGATATAAAACACATTGTAAAACTTTTGAAAAATAATAATTCATAAGGGATGCCAACTTCTCATGATAAGATTTATGTATTTTTGACTCATAGATTAAGAGAGTACATGTACAGGTTTGTTTGTTACATGGGTAATTGCATGTCACTAAGGTTTGGTGTACAAATAATCCCTTCACCCAGGTAGTGAGCATAGTACCTGATAGGATTTAAACCTACAACTCCCTCTCGCCCTCCCACTTCAAGTGTCTATTGTTTCTATCTTTGTGTCCATGTGTGTTCACTTTAGCTTCCACTAATGAGTGAAAACATTCAGTATTTGGTTTTCTGTTCCTGCATTATTTGCTTAGGAAAATGTCTTCCACCTGCATCCATGTTGCTGCAGAGGACACGATCTCATTTCTTTTAATGGCCTTGTTCTTTCTGCTTAGGATTGCTTTGGCTATTTGGGCTCTTTTTTGATTCCATATGAATTTTACAATAGTTTTTTTCTAATTCTGCGAAAGATGTCCTTGGCAGTTTGATAGGAATAGCATTGAATCTGTAAATTGCTTTGGGCAGTGTGGCCATTTTAATAATATTGTTTCTTCCTATTCATGAGCATGGAATGTTTTTCCATCCATGGATGGGTTGTCTGTTTACTGGGTTGATAGTTTCTTTTGCTGTGCAGAAGCTTTTTAGTTTAACTATGTCCTATTTGTCAATTTTTGGTTTTGTTGCAGTTGCTTTTGGGGACTCAGCCATAAATTCTATTCCTATCAAACTGCCAAGGACATTTTTTGCAGAATTAGAAAAAACTATTCTAAAATTCATATGAAATCAAAAAAGAGCCCAAATAGCCAAAGCAATCCTAAGCAAAACAAACAAAGTCAGGGGCATCACACTACCTAATTTCAAACTATACTACGAGGCTATGGTAACCAAAAGAGCATGATACTGAGGCTTGCATGTGTATTATTAAAAAGTAAATAATGGCAACAATTTTCGAATTTAGACTAATGAAAATTTTTTGAGGTAAGTTATTTTTTCACTGACATTATTTAGAATTGCTAATACATGAGGATAATAAAAATCACATTGACTTTTACTCAGTTTCATTATTATTTTGAAATCTCTGCAGACACTGCATGCCCCTACTCCATGTAGCTTGGAGTGCCCTGCTCCCCTCACCACACCTTTGGTGTGCCTCTGTGAGGGAAGCAGTTTGCAGTTCAAAGAGTTTGACAAATACATACACCCATGAAACCACCATTACAATCAAAATATGAAAATTTCTATCATCTCCATTGCTGCTCTGTAACCCTTCCCAGTCAGTTCCCAAACTCCACCCTTAGCCTTAGTAACAATTGATCTACTTTCTATAACTATAGAGTTGATTTGTCTTGTCTAGGGTTTTATATAAATTGAATCATCCAATAAGTATTTTTTATATCTGGCTTCTTTTTCTCAAAAGACTGTTCTTGAGATTCATCCAGCCTGTTGCATAAATCAGCAGTTCATCTGTTTCATTGCTGAGTAATATTCCATTGTTTACTTGTACTAGAATTATTTATCTGTTAACCTGTTGACAAACACTTGGGTTGTTTTCCATTTGGGGCCATTATGAATAAAGCTAATTCAATTGTTTGTGTAGACATGTCTTTGTGTAGACATTATTTTTTACTTTTTCTGGGCAAATACTTGGGGCTGCTAAAATTGCTGTGTCATATGGCAAGTATATGATAAACTTTATTAAAAACTTGCAAATTGTTTCCAAAGTGATATTATCCTATATTCCCACCAGCACTGTATGAGAGTTCTAGTACTTCAGACCTGGTGTTGTTATACTTTTTAACTTTGGCCTTTCCAGTGGATGTAATGATATATCATTACTGACCCCTCCCTTTTGGCTGTAAATTTTTTGTAGTATTAGTGATTTCTACTAGATCAGTCCAATTATTTTCTTAACACTCTCAGACCCAAAATGTAGCTAAAGGAAGAATTCAAGCTATGATCATTTATAAGGATAAATATAAGGATTATATTATAAAGATTACTCTTCAACAGTAATAGGTAGGCTCAGGGTTTTAATGATGATGGGAAAACAAAGTTCTAGACATCACTTTTTGGTGAGTGCTACATTTTACCTAGTACTCATTCAAAGACAGGTGGCTATTCCTGAAGTTCTGTAATACTTTCTTTTCCTACCTCATAGAGAAATACCTATAGAAAGCATTGGCTCTTCTTTATAAGGCTCGTTTCATTTCCATATTCCAGGTTAAATATTTTTTTTTTTCTTTTGAACTAAGGTTATGTAACAAACAAAAGACACTGCAGAGAAAAATCAAGTGACACATCACATAATTCTTTTAGGTTAGGAAGAGTTTCCTACAGAAGACCAGGAACCAAACTGCTCCAGGGTGAGAAAGAAAACAGCTACAACTATACAGCTGCGAATCGGCAAAGGACATGTATTTCTTCTTGTAACTAACTTAACACTTTTAAATGGTCATGATTGTTCGTGTAATGAAGCTATTTTTGTTGAAAGCTCACTTCCTCAGCTGAAGATGATTTTGTTCCAAAGGGAAAACACACATGTACACACAAACAGATGCTCCAATACACACTCAGCTATTGTTGCTAAGGTTTAGGTATGAATTTGCACAATCCTGCATTCAAACATCTGGCTGGAAGGTAAAAAGTTATTAAAATTGATCATAAGCATAAGCTAACTGTGATATTATTTAATAGTAAATAGTATCCATAAGCAATAAAAATATTCATTTGATTTTATGGCAGAAATTCTGATAATTCTAGAATTCTGGTTATTCTGTTTGAATATACACCTTTTTTCCTACCTCTAAGTGGCTATATATAAACTTAGAAATTTAAAGCTAATAGAGTGGAGGTGAGATACTATCTCATGCCAGCTAGAATGGTGATCATTAAAAAGATAGGAAACAACAGATGCTGGGGAGGATGTGGAGAAATAGGAATGCTTTTACTGTTGGTGGGAGTGTAAATTAGTTCAACCGTTGTGGAAGACAGTGTGGCGATTCCTCAAGGATCTAGAAATAGAAATACCATTTGACTCAGCAATCCCATTACTGGATATATACCCAAAGGATTATAAATCATTCTCCTATAAAGACACATGAACATGTATGTTTATTGCAGCACTATTCACAATAGCAAAGACTTGGAATCAACCCAAATGCCCATCAATGATAGAGTGAATAAAGAAAATGTGGCACATATACACCATGGAATACTATGTAGCCATAAAAAAAGATGAGTTCACGTCTTTTGCAGTGACATGGACAAAGCTAGAAACCATAATTCTCAGCAAACTAACAAAGACCACGTGTTCTCACTCATAAGTGGGAGCTGAACAATGAGAACACGTGGACACAGGGAGGGGAACATCACACACCAGGGCCTGTTGGGGGTGGGGGGGCTAGGGGAGGGATAGCATTAGGCGAAATACCCAATGTAGATAACAGGTTGATGGGTGCAGCAAACCATCATGACATGTATACCTATGTAATAAACCTGCACATTCTGCACATGTATCTCAGAACTTAAAGTATAATAAAAAAAGATTAGTCCAATAACCTCATTTTCCAAATTGAAGAAATTGCCCATAGCAGTTTAGTGATTTCTCCTCAAATCCATCCAGCAGTTAGTGAAAATGTTGAATCTAGAGCCAAGATTGTCATTGCTCAATCTGATATACCATCCTATGTCCCATGGATAGCTAAGAGATAGAGCTGGAGCATAAAGTTTTTTTAAGCAGACCATATTTGTAAAACATTTAAATAAATGCAATTTCCTAATGCCTTAGCAAAATGTAACCAAAAAATTCTAAAACAAAAGTTTAAGTTCCTTATGGAACTTAAAGTAACTAAAGTTACTTGCAGATGGAATCAGTGTATTCCTCTTTTAGTCTCAATGATAGAAAACTAAGGAAGTCAGGGTAAGGAGTTCCTTTTTCTCAAAAATTACCTACAAAGAAGTTCTATACCATCTCCAACTTTCTAAAAGTTAATTCAGTAAGAATATTAATTTTTTTTTTTTTGCAATCAAACATTGCAAAGAAAGAATGGTGGTGTTCTTTTCATTCTAGGTGAACTCACGGGTCTTGGCTTTTTCTACATTCAAGACTATATGGGGAATAGACATGCTAATGTCCTGCAAAGCCCTAGATCCACAAAGCCTAGATGGATGAAGCAGATAGAAAAATCTTACTGGGGAGGCTTCCCCATGAATTTATATTTCCTAGACTCCTCCATTTTACAGTTTTGGATCAAATAACTAATCCTAAAGTAAATAATCTCCTCATGCCTCCTACCTGACATTCCACACAGCCCAGGTCCCTTCACAATTTGGCTTGAATTTCCTGGAAATTCCCGAAATTCAATCTCAGTTTGTGAACCTTGGCAAAGCATTCTGCTGGCCTGCTCCAAGATTCCCCCCAGCAGGCAGCATGTACTCTCTTCCCTCTCAGGAGGACTCAGGGACCAGGTTTACTGTGTGTTTGTGTTGGTTGGCCTCCCTAAGTCCAGGGTGACGTCTCCCTTCCCAAAGCTCCATGTCTACCATTCCCTAATGTTGATTACCACACTCCAGAATGAAAATAAAAATTCTGGGCCCATACTAAAAGTGAAAAATTTCATAGATTTCTTAAAAATGTCCAGTTTATTATTGAACTTCCTCCCTTAAGACCCTTCCCCCCTTCTCCACCCTCTCTTCCCTACCCTTAACAACATTCTCACACATCATTTCACCATCTTTTGACATTCTTTTCTTCGAAAAAACCCTCTGGCCACTGTGCCCTTTACCATAGATTTTCACAACACTATGTGAAAATCTACCAAGTATATAAAGACTATGAGAAAGTCTATAAAGTATATATCACTCCTTTTTATCATTTGATTATTCTTGCAATTAAGTTAAAATGGTTTTCTACATAATATTTCCCTATACATGAAGAATTCTTATCGAGAAATTTATAAAATTGAACCTAATTCTTTTTTCAAAATATTATCTGCCCTCTCCACAAATTAACAGTTACATTTAGAGCAACTGCAATTGCAATTTTGTGATTACATTAAATACCAAAGTGATTTTCTTAATGTAATGACTGTAAAATTTATAAAATCCATGGAAAATTAAGTGAAAACAAGCCATAAAATTGGTGTTGGGAGCAAGACTGCCATAGCTAAAAAGCATCAAAAAGTTATAATAAGTAAAACATTTTTGTCCCAACATGGTGCTCAATAGATGGACTATACCTTTTTTTAAATCCAAAAATATGTAAGAATTTAATAAATGTTAAAGGTGAAAATTCAACCAGGAATATTTGTTCATTTAGAGAAAAATGGTTTTCGATCTCACAATAAGTACTAATATGCTACATGGATTATAAAATTAAACTTAAAAATAGGAAAAGAGAAAATTTTTAAAACTCAGATTTTATTGGTCTAAAATCCAGTATTTAGAGAAATAAAAATTAAAATGAGATACAATGTTTTACATACTAGCTTTACAAAATGAAAGAAAAATTTAATGTTGATCATTATATAGAAATAGGCTTTCTTGGCCAGGTGTGGCGGCTCATGCCTGTAATCCCAGCATTTTGGGAGGTCAAGGCAGGTGGATTACCTGAGGACAGGAGTTCGAGACCAGCCTGACCAACATGGTGAAATGCTGTCTCTACTAAAAATACAAAACTTAGCTAAGCATGGTGGCTCATGCCTGTAATTCCAGCTACTCGGGAGGCTTAGGCAGGAGAATTGCTTGAACCTGGGAGGCAGAGGTTGCAATGAGCCAAGACTGTACCATTGTATTCCAGCCTGGGCAACAAGAACAAAACTCCATCTCAAATAAAAAAGAAAAAAAGAAATAGGCTTCCTCATGTGATACTAGTAAGAATTCAAAAGGGTAGTTTCTGAAAAGCAATTTCAAAAATAGACATCAAGATTTTTATAACTGTCATACATATACCTAGATATTCAAATGCTAGACATCAGGCCTAAGGCAATAATAAAAAGTTATGCAAAGATGTGGGTATAGGATGTTCATCATAACAGCATAATTTATCATAGAAGTTGCTTTGTTTTTTAATGGAAATACATGAGCAAGTCAATGTATAAATTAAGTAACCATACATTGCCATAGGAATGAAGGGGCTGAACACTTACAGTTAAATGTTAAAAAAAAAAAAAAAAAAAAGCATCTGATGTTACTAAGGTGTCCCTAATTAAGCCAGATCATATGAAAGATAAAAGATGAAGGTCTGAGATCAATGAGAAAAAAGCTCTATATTAAGATCATGTTGATTCCAGATCTCTGAAACTTCATATGCCTGGTTGGCTCCAAAGAAATGTTGACTGCCTGGAAAAATCGGTAGACATTCACAAACGAGGCATTCACACCTTCTATAGTAGACACAGAGTCTATTATAAACAGGTGACACTTAACTAAATTCCATTCTGTCTTTCACAGACCTGGTTTACACTCATGGGCTGGGTGTAAATGGTTAATAGGCGTCACCTTTTACTCTCACAAGTATGTGGATGATAAACTGTATGGTAACCTTAATAACCCATTTATCTTAATTAAATACATTCCACTTATTTTAATGAAATAGTATTCTGACACAGTGGAATATATTGAAATAGCTCAATGTAATTCATTACAGTATTTGCTAATGGTGCTATCCATTATATTATGTTGTTGTTCTGTTTAAGAACTCCTGAGAGGCATTTCTCTGTTTTCAGCTGCAATGTCACTGTTTCTCTTGAGTATCTGCTATATTTTTGCCTCCTGGACTCTAAATTATAGGATTGGTCATGTTTCCCACTTTGTTTTCAGCCACTGATAGATTCTTGGAATCAAATGTTTAATCCACCTTCAGTGCAATCATGGTCCTCACGTTCTGGGAGATAAATAGTTAGTTACCTAATTTCCATTTGACCTCTTGGTCTGTCTTCAAATACTTGCTTTCATCACATGGGTTAAAAAATAATGGAAGTATCATTCCAATCACCTACATTACATAATAATAGCAGATTTCTGTATTCCAAAAAATACATGTCACAATAAGAATGTGATAGGTACCACTAGCATAGATCACATCTGTTACATCATGCCTTTAAACATAGCCCATGTATTTCCTTTGTTGCATCAGTGATACACCCTCAGAGTTTAGAACAGGAAACCCAAAGCTTATATTCTGATGATGATTGACAGAGTTTATTCCTGTAACTGGCACCTCCTACCTGTTTTTGTGTTTAGGTCAGTTTTATGGGTTCTATAGAAAGCTGTCACTCCAAATGGCACCTGGTGACTTTAGTCTCTGATCAGTCTAAAAATATGACATAATTCTTCCTCTGACTGCTAGCAGGTGGCAGAGGCAGCTACTGGTAGATCCTCAAGTAGTAGGGCAAGCCTAGAATTGATTGCTGCATTTGCAACGTTGGTTGACAGAAGGCAGGACTTAAATAACCAGAAAATAAAGAGTTTAGGCAACAATACACTCTGGTTTTACTTTCCTACCAGGTATCCTTTTAAACTAAGCATCACCATTTCCTCAATTATGAAGACCCCTTTTCTTTTTTAAAAAATTCTCATTCAATCTTTACAACTTTTCTGTAAATCCAAAACTATTCCTAAATAAGTTTCTTTCTAAAAAAAGATAGTGCACGTAATCTTAGCCAAAAGGCTGAGAACCGCCAACCAAAAGAATGGGAAAAAATTTTTGCAATCTACCCATCAGACAAAGGGCTAATAACCAGAATCTACAAAGAATTTAAACAAATTTACAAGAAAAAACAATACCATCAAAAAGTGGGCAATGAACAGACAGTTTACAAAAGAAGACATTTATGCAGCCAACAAACATATGAAAAAAAGTTCATCATCACTGGTCATTAGAGAAATGCAAATCAAAACCACATTGAGATACCATCTCATGCCAATTAGAATGGTGACCATTAAAAAATCAGGAGACAACAGACAGTGGAGAAAATGTGGAGAAATGGGAATGCTTTTACTCTGTTAGTGGGAGTGTAAATTAATTCAACCACTGTGGATGACAGTGTGGCGATTCCTCAAGGATGTAGAAATACAAATACCATTTGACCCAGCAATCCTATTACTAGCTATATACCCAAAGGATTACAAATCATTCTATTATAAAGATACATGCACACATATGTTTATTGTGGCACTGTTCACAATAGCAGACGTAAAACCAACCCAAATGTCCATCAATGATAGATTGGACAAAGAAAATGTGGCACATATACACCATGGAATACTATGCAGCCATAAAAAAAGATGAGTTCATGTCCTTTGCAGAGACATGAATTAAACTGGAAACCATCATTCTCAGCAAACTGACAAAAGAACTGAAAACCAAACACCACAAGTTCTCGCTCATAAATGCATAAATGGGTATTGAACAATGAGAACACATGGACACAGGGAGGGGAGCATCTCACACTGGGGCCTGAGGGGTGGGAGGCTAGGGAGGAATAGTAGGGGGTGGGGGAATTTGGGAGGGATAGCATTAGGAGAAATACCTAATGTAGATGATGGGGCAATGGATGCAGCAAACCACTACCATGGCACGTGTATACCTATGTAACAAACTTGCACAATCTGCACATGGAGCCCAGAACTCAAAGTATAATAAAATAAATAGTGGATACTGTGTTTTTAAAATTTTATGTGTGCTAGCTGTTAATGATGCTAACCAAATATCTGCAGATCTCCAGACTCCAGGCACATAGGATTACACTTCCAGAACTCCTGGTAGTCACATTACTACCTCTGGCCAATGAATTGGGGCTGCAAGTATTTCCTGACATAGCAATTAGTTCCTGCTACAAGATACTCCTTTCCCGCTGACACAGGGATTGAGAATGCTCTAGATAGTGGATGTTTCACCATCATGTATCTTGAGTACTGATGAAGAAACAGAGAGTTGGGACTTCCCAACTCTCCATCAGTGGATGTGATTAAGGTGTGAACCTTTATTTTTCAATCCACTGAAGTTTGAGAACTGCTCTTTCCCACAACATAACTGAGCATGTGCTGATGGAGCATGCCAGGACTTTAGATAAAGTCCAAGTTTATTTAAGTGTTCACTGTATTTATGTGTGTGTGTGCGTGTGAGAGAAAGAGAGAGAGAGCAGTTTATTAAATGAGCCCTTATACACTATTTTTTTTTTCAGACGGAGTTTCACTTTGTTGCCCAGGCTGGAGTGCAGTGGTATGATCTCGGCTCACTGCAACCTCTGCTTCTGAGATTCAAGCGATTCTCCTGCCTCAGCCCCGAGCAGCTGAGATTAAAGATGTGCACCATCACCCCTGGCTAAATTTTTTATTTTTTAGTAGAGATGGGGTTTCACCATGTTGGCCAAGTTGGTCTTGAACCCCTGACCTTGTGATCTGGGCCTCCCAAAGTGCTGGGATTACAGGTGCCAGCCACTGCACTCAGCCTGCAGTATTTAGGATAATCTTATGTTCCTGTTTGTTCAAAAAACTTCAGGTTAACATCCATCGTCATAGAGTAATTAACCAAAAAGTTCCCTTTCTTTAAGTGCCCCCATTTATGAAACAAATTATAGTCACACTAGGACTAGTCATCTCTAGCAAATGTATTAGATTTCATAGTATACATTTTCTGCAAAAACCTCAACGCAAACCTCCATCTTATTTTCGTAACTTAATTTTTTACCTTCTCTCATCTTTCTGATTTATTTAGAAATTTATCCATTTTGTTGTATTACCATTAATTTTCTATTAAGAAACAAACAGATGTATACAATTCATTTTAAGTATTTCCTTCCCAACTAAGTTTAATTTATTAAAAATAAATTTTTAGTTTTTCAAATATGTTTGAAAAATTATAAATGAATTTCTTTTAATCTTCTCTACATGCCCTCCTCCATTTAATATCATTACCCTTCACATTCCAGAAAAGCAGCTCATTCTGGTGACTGATTAACCTTGAGATTAGCTAGATAGTGTGCTGTAAGTGTTGTATTATAGCTTTTAGTTGTAAGCAACAGAGGTAAATTCTGGCTGAGTTAAGAAGAAAACTGAATTATTCAAGAAGATAATAGGTAACTTACAGTTATAATAGTAGATCTTGAAGGTCAGCAGCTATGTAAAATCCCCCATCTAGAACCCAGTGAGGAAACACATTCTATTGATTAGTCCTTTACCCATAAAGAGCAGGTTCTTTTTATTTTTTCAGTTACTAGCTCCTGAATTAAATTCTGACATAGGTATTGCTGATTGACATGTTAAGTGACTGTGTTCTACTGCAAATAGGTTGGAAAAGCAAAAATCCAGCATTTTCAGCTTCTATAGGACAAGACAGTCTTTAATCCACACCAAGTCACGTAGGATGCGGAATTAAACAAGTATTCCCTTGACCTTTTTCTAAGAGTTTATATGCTAAACCAGGATGAGTGAAGAGCCAAAATAAATAGAAATGTCTATTTTAAGCAGTGCAATTCAATACAAAAACGCGAGTGATCATTATGCTGTGTACACATGACATTGATCTACTTTGCAGTTCAAATATCTACAGACCTATGCACCTAGACCGCAGCTACTAGATGAAGAGCCAGATGTACTCACGCACTTTATACCAATTTCCAAATTCTTCCTTCACTAATGACTGCATAGAAAATGACTAAGCAAAAGGCAAATATCTTTCTCTTTTCACAAAAAAAAAAAAATCTGCATTAACATCACCATCCATATATTTAGAAGAAATAACAGCAATTCTCATGGACAAAGTTAGCCCCAGAGTTAGTAACAAGCCCACCTGCCTATTTGCCTGGGTCATGTCCACTGTGAATCCATTTATCCAAAGTACTAGCTAGATAAACATTAATATGTTAAGTAAAAACTATTATTCCTCAAACTGAAGTCAGAAGCCAGCTTTTCTAGTCTGTCACAATGTGTCTTTGTATATCCATTGGTGACATTTTTACCAACTGTGAAATAAGACATTTGACAGCAATAAGATCCTCAAAGCCCTTCCAGATCACAAATACTATGATACAGCAAATCCTTTCTTAGATAATTAGGCAGGATTGGGGCCAGATACAACCTCTTGACCTAAGCATGGTGTTAGTACATGGCAGACACTAAATAAATGTTAGCTGAATAAATGAATAAATAGTGACTCGATGAATAAATGAATGAATGATGAATGAATGAATGTTTCCTTGATTCTTTGTTTGTTGAATGAAGTATAACAAGGCCAAGAAACAGCCCTCCATTGAACTCTCTGTGATTATCTTTTACCTTTCCAATTAATCCATAGGCCTTTCCCTTTCCCCAAACTAACACTGTCACTAAGAACTGCTTAGCTGAGACGCTCTAACCATACCTTCTTTTCCCTTACTTTTAATAAAGCCTATTAAGATACATTTCACACATCATACCATTCACCCATCTAAAGCAGACAATTAAACGATTTTTAGTATATTCACACAGTAGTGAAAGCATTACCACCATCTAAGTTTAGAACATTTTCATTATTCCTCCTGAAAAAACTTCATATACATTAGCAATCAACCTCCATCCCAACCCCCAGCCCTAAGCAACCACAAATCTACTTCAGTTGCAATAAATTTCCCCATTCTTTACATTTCACATAAATATGATCATAAACTAGGTACTCTTTCCAACTGTTTCTTTCAGTTAGCATAGTTTTTTATGGGTTGGTCATGTTGTAGCACTTATCAATGTGTCATTCCTTTTTATAGCCAAATAACACTTCATTGTATAAATACACAATTTTTTATTTCTTTATTCATCAGTTGATGAGCATTTTAACTGTTTCCACCTTTTTTACTTTTCTGAACTATAGCTATTATAAAATATATAATGCTGCTATGAACATTACCATACCAGTTTTTGTGTGAATGCTGTTTTCATAATTAACTTAGGCAAATGCCTAGGAATGGAATTGCAGGATATTATGGTGATTCTAAGTTTATATTATGGTGATTCTAAGTTGAGATACTTCCAGACTGTTTTTCCCAAGTGGCTGCACCATTTTACATACCCACCAACAAGGTATGAGGATTCCAACTTCTTCATGTCCTCATCAGCACTTGTTATTATCTGTCTTTTTGATCATAGCCATCCTAATAGGTGTGAAGTGGTATCCCATTGTGGTTTTGATTTACATTTCTCTGATGATTAATGATGTTGAGCATCTTTTCATGTGCTTATTGACCATTTGTATGCCTTCCCTATTAAGGTCCTTTGATCATTTTTAATTAGGTAATCTGTCTTTTTATTAGAGTTATAAGAGCTCTTTATATATTCTATATATAGGTCCTTTATTAGATTCATGATTTGAAAATATTTTCACTCAGGAGGCTGGGGCAGGAGAATTGATTGAACTCAGGAGGCAGAGGTACAAGATTGCACCACTGCACTCCAGCTTGACAAAGCGAGGACTCCAGGGTGACAAAGCGAGACTCCATCTTAAAATATATATTTTCACTCGTTCTATGGATTGTGCTTTCACATTCTTTGTGGTGTCCTTTGAAGCACAGAAGTTTTGTTGTTTTTTGGTTTTTTTTTTTTTTTTGGTGAGGTTCATTTTCTGAAAGTTTCTAATATTCTAGGAATTTAATTTTGGGGGCATACAATTGTTCATAACACCCTTTATAATGCTTTTTATTTCTTTAAGGTCAGTAATAATCTCCCCTCATCCATTCTTGATAATTTGATTTTCCTTCTATTTTAGATTTTGTTGATTTTCTTTATTGTTTTCTAATCTCTGTTTCATTAAGCTCCACCCTGATCTTTACTATTTCCTTTCTTGTACTTTAGACTTTGTTTCCTCTTCTTTTTCCAGTGTTTTTAAGTGGAAAGTTAGGTAATTGATTTTATTTTATTTTATGTTTGTTGGAGACAGAGTCTCACTCTGTGGGTCAGGCTTGAGTACAGTGGCACAATCTCAGCTCACTGTAACCTCTGCCTCCCAGGTTCAAGAGATTCTCCTGCCTTAGCTTCCTGAATAGCTGAGATTACAGGCACACACCACCACACCTGGCTATTTTTTGTATTTTTAATAGAGAGAGGGTTTCACCATGTTGGTCAGGCTGGTCTTGAACCCCTGACTTCAGGTGATCTGTCCATCTGGGTCTCCCACTGCATATGACCGCCTCTTCTTTTTAAATAAAGGCATTTTCAGCTGTAAGTTTTCTCATAAACATTGCTTAAGCTTCATCCTATAAGTTTTTGCATGCTTTTCTTCATTTCCATTTATCTAAAAGTATTGTCTAACTTCCCTTGTGATTTCATCTTGACCCATCAGTCACTTAAGAGTGTGTTGACTAATTTCCACATATTTTTGGATTTCCAAAGCTTCTTTCTATCAATGATTTCTAAGTTCATTCCACTGTGGTCAGAGAGCACACTTACATGATTTCAATATTTTTTAAAATTATCGAATTTGTCTTATATCTTAGTATATAGTCTATTGTGGAGAATGCTTCACGTTCATCCGCACAGAATACATATTCTGTTGTTGTTGGAAGGTGTTCCATACATGTCTGTTAGTTATAGGTGCTTAATAGTTTTTATCTTCTGTTCTATTCATTATTGAAAGTTGGATATTGAAGTATCCAAATATTATTAAATTTTCTCTTTCTTCACTTGGGTCAGATTTTGCTTTATGTATTTTGGGGCTATGCTGTAGGGCATGTATATGTTTATATTATTATATTGTTCTGATAGATTCACTTTTTGATCATTATGAAATATCCCTCTTTATCTCTAGTAACTTTTTTGTTCCTAAGTATATTTTGTCTATTTAATATAGCCATTCTGGCTTTCTTTTTGTTGTTTTTGAATGACATATCTTTCTATATTCTTTTGTATTAAAACTATTTTTATCTTTGAATTTATACTATGTCTCCTATAGAGCGCTTATTGCTAGATCCTGTATATTTATGCAATATGACAATCTCTGACTCTTTTAGTCCACTCACATTTAGATTCCTTAGTCCGTTCACATGTAATGTTATTATTGATACTAGTTGGGTTGACATGTCATTTTGCATTTTGTTCTCTGTATATTACATGTCTTTTTTGGTCCTCTCTTCCACTTTTATTGCTTTCTTTTGCTTAATTGAATTAATATTTTAATTCCTTTAGTAATTTCCTCACTACATTTTCCTAGTTATTTTCTTAGTGATTGTTGTAGGGATTATTATACACACTTTAATTTGTAAGAATATACTTCAGATTATACTAACTTAATTTCAGTAAAATATAATTGTTTTTCTATATACTCCCATTCTTGCTTTCTCTTTTTTTTTGTACTATTATTATTATACACTTTAGGCATGAACTTTCCTACACTCTGTTTCAAATGAAGTCAGCTCCTCTGGGGAGAGCTTGGAGCACTGTGTTCATATGATCTCTGTCCCTGGGCAATACCTCTGTACCACCGCTCCAAAACTGGGGGCTGTGACGACAATCTACTTCTTTGAAACGACACCTCTGCTTTATGAGCAGGGTACTAGGCTAGGGCAGCTGCCTCTGGGTTTCTCAGATTCCTTTCCTCTCCCAATGTGTAGCCTCCATCCGACAAACAAGACTGGATAAGAAAAATCAGGACTACAGTATTTTTGGCCTGCTATGCTTGGGGTAGAGCTTTTACCCTTTAAGGGGTGACTAGGAAAATTAAACTCCAAGCACCTCAGCCACTATTTCTGGAAATAAAGCCTCTGCAACTTTGACCTAGGACAGGGAATGAGAAATTCTGGTGACCTGCATCTCCCAGGAAGATAAAATAGCTCTCAATCAGGAGCTAGAGGGAGAGAGATCCTCATGTTATTGGCTACACACACAGTAGAGATTCATCATGCTGGACAGGAAGTAGTAAAAGAGCAGGTTGTGACTGAGACACACAGACTTCTGCAATTCTTACTGAAACAGAGTAGATTTTATCGAATACGTTTTTCTTCATTTATTCTTCAAGTATAAATGTACTTTATCCAAACACATTTATAATTATATGATCTTTGAACAACTTCCAAAGATTTCAATTTTCCTTTTTTAGTAATTTTCACCAGTTATGGTTGTTTCATTGGACGGAAGGTCTACAAAGCTCACCACTTCACCATTTCAGCTGTCGTCTCTCATGCATCCTAAATAATTATTTGAACTTCAAAAAGTTTTTATTGCTATGTCACACAGTTTGTATTATAAAACCTTCCTAAAGTTAAAAAAATGCTGTTTTTCTTGCTTTCTTCTTCTCTATCATATTGTTCACTTCATCAAAGAACCAACGTGAAGAATCAGAAAAATCAATCACTTTTATATAATACCCGAGGAACCACTGAGTCACTGACCTATAGCAGTTTTGGAATAACTTTCAGGATGTACACAGGTTATCTAGTTTCATATAAGATTAAAAATTCAGCTTCAATTTTCTTCCAAATTTTTGTCTTTAGTTTTAAGCATGTTTATGATGACGTGCTTTACTCTAAGCTTCTCCCTTACAAAGCATTGAGTGTACAATATCCACACATATGCCCAGAAATGTGATACTGTAATGGTCTAGTAGTGTGACATCCACTCTAACACAGTGAGACACATCCACTGTAAAACAGCCTTCAAATCTTGGCCAGTTTCTTGGTATCACCATGTGCTTACTGAATAGTTGGCCAAATCCAGTTCTGTCAACAGTTTAAACACATTCATTGCGATGCTTTTATTGTTTCCTACATTTTGCTTGTCTTAGAAACAGAATACTAAGCATGTTTATACTAACATAGTCTTTCTGATTATTAATTCAGTTATATAAGGTCCTAGAAAATTTACCAATTGTAAATTTAATGAGTATATTCCATCCTAGTTAGTCATGACTCAAACTAGCACCAGCAAAGGACTGGTCCCAGTAGAATTATACTTGATGTCCTCTGCCTTTCAGTTGATGGGAAAACATTGATAAATCACTATGAGTAACATTTTAATCAGTTGTGCCTTTTAGTTGAAAGAAAAGCCATTGATAAATCACCATAAATAACATTTTAATCCATTAAGCACTTTCTTGGCAGTTGTCTGATCTCAACTTAATTTTCAGGAATTCTGAGTGAATCTATCCAGCAGTTCTCAGCCTTACCCAATTCTCAGCCTTACCCCAAATTCCAATATGTAGCTGGTCCAAGGAAATTTCTTTTAAGCATTTTAATATATACATGCCTTTGTGTTTAAAAATTATAATAATAACATTGGTGTCTCTTCGTGGAGCTCCACTCCCATCCCCAGAGTGGGTCTGCCTTTCCGAGTCCATTGACTCAAATGTTAATCTCCTTTGGGTGTATCATAGATATACCCAAGAACAATGAGTTGCATCCTTCAATCCAATCTAGTTGGCACTCAATACTAACCATCAGAGAAGGGGATTAAAAGGAACCGTTTTTGTTCACCTGGGTCATTTGTCCCACAAGGTAGCACAGCTTAGTGCCAAGAGAGTAGCCCCTGAGCTCATGAAAGAGAGTAGAATGAACATCCAGTTTCCTTAGTTTTATGGGACATTGCCCAGGAGTCCTATTTCTGCCTTACTCCCTATAGATCACCAAGGGGATAGATATAACTGATTAGTCTGGGAATAGCTAGGAGCAAGATAAAGGGGTGGAGGCTCACAGCAACTACCACACAGATCTCAAAAACCATCTGCATATCCTACTAAATGGCTTGCAAACTCCACCAAAAGGCCCACCCATAAAGCCAGTGGGATGCATCTCCTGACCACCCCTAAATAGCTAATATTTGTCCTGAGCACGCCACATTTAACCCTGGGACAGTGCATGCAAGACTCCACAGACACTGAGCTTCCACAGAGGGTTCATGCAAACTCCTGCAAACAGCACATGGATATCAGCAGTCTACTTAACTCTGCAGGATTGGAAGGTGTGTAATCTTGAATACCTTAGGGTGCTGCTCTGGGAAAAATGCATAAGAAGTTCTCAGAGCTTGCCCTAAATGTGTGGCATAAGAGAAGGTACACAATTCTAACACGCCCCCTTCCAAAAGGAACAAGAAGAATTGGGTAAACACGTCTATTTTAAAAAAGAGAAAAAAAGAAAAACACCTGTGAGATCCCCAGAATCTCTGGTTGGGCTGAATAATGAAAGTCTTTCTCTCCTGAAGCACTCATTAAAGAGTGGAGGAGAGAGATGCCTCTTCAAAACAAAGGCAGCAATGGAAGACTTCAAGGAATATGAAGACTCGAGGAAACAATACCAGTAAAAGAACAAAATAAAGTTCCAGTTGATGACCCCAAAGAAATTGAGATTTATAAATTTCCTGAAAAAGAATTCAAAATAGTCATCTTAAAGGTTCTTAGTGAACTACAAGAGAATACAACTAAGTGAAATCAGGAAAACTATACACAATAAATTTTGAAATAAGAATTTTAACAAAGTGATAGAAACAAAATAGAAATTCTAGAGCTGCAGCATACAATGACTGAACTGAAAAAAATTAATAGAGAGCTGCAACAGCAGACTCAATCAGTAGGAAGAATTAATGACAAAAGACAAGCGATTTGAAATTATCCAGTCAAAGCAACAAAAAGAAAAAGAAAAAAGAGTGAAGAAAATGTACATGACTTGTAAGATAACATGAAACAAAACAACATAAGCATTATGACAATGCCAGAGGGACAGGGAAAAAGAAAAGGTGAGGAAGACATATTTTAAAAAATAGTGACAGAAAACTTCTCAAATCTGGGGAAACAAATTAACATTCATAACTTTGATACCCAGAGAAACAAAAATAGACTGAACAAGAGATATTCACCAAGACAAATTGCAGCCAATGTGTAGAAAGTCAAAGACAAAGAGAATTGTAAAAGAAGCAAAAGAAAAGTGATTCTTCAAATACAACAGAAACTCATAAGACCATTGAAATGCAAGGAGATTTTTCTTATCCCACTCACAGGGCATTAGACGAGGGTGTGGCTCACTTTCTTGGTGTCCTGCAGCTCAAACCCCTATGGCCAGGTCATGTGGAGTATGGGCTCTGACCCCACAGCAGCATCTAGGATTGAGTGTTTATAGCTCCTGAAGGGTCCCAGAGGGTGTGTGTTACAGTGTGCTTTTTCAGCTTAGTCATCCACAGGCAGCTTTTATTAATCAGCTCAATTAAACCCTCTGCGTTATTGCAAGGACAGAGGGTTTTCTGTGTCCTGGGGTTCTTGCCCTAGATTACTGGAAAAATCAGATCCCATATGGGCTTAGAGAATGAGTGCAAGGTTTTATTGAGTGGTAGAAGTAGCTCTTAGCAGATGAATGGGTAGACAGAAGGGAGAAGGACTGAGAAGGTGGTCTTCCCCTGGAGACAGACCACTCAGCAGTTGCTCCTTGCCACCCTCACACAAATTTCCCTTGGCATCTGCATCATTCCACCATTGATGGTCTGCTAGTGTCTGTTGGTATGTCCTTTGCCAGTGGGTCCCTCTCAACATCCAGCCACTTGTGTCTCTGCCTGCTAGGGTCTTGGGGTTTTTATAGGCATGGGATGAGGGGCATGGTGGGCCAGAGTGGTCTTGAGCACACAAACAGGACAGCCTATCTTCACTTAGGTCTGTTGGCACAGTCCCCTCAGTTGGGCCCTTGTCAGGGACCCTGTTCTTCTCTACCCAGCACTTCCCTGCCCCTCTCCTGTATCACTATTAGCAGATTTCTCTGCATAAACCTTCCAGGCTAGGAGTGGGATGATATATATTCAAAGTGATGAAGGGGAGAAAAAAAGCCTGCTAACCAAGAATGCTTTACCTGGCAAAGCTGTCCTTTAGAAATAAAGAAAGATAAAGCCTTTTCCAGACAATGAAAGCTGTGGGAATTCATCACCACTAGATCTACCTTACAAGAAATGCTGAAGGGAGTTCTTCATGTTTCAATAAAGGAAACTAAATAGCAATATAGCAATGTGAAAATACATGAAAGTATAAAACTAACTAGTAAAGGTAAGTATATAGTCATATTCAGAACACTAGATACTGTAATGGTAGTGTATAAACCACTATTAACCATAGCATAAAAGTTTAAAGACAGAAATATTTAAAAATAACTATAGTCACAATAATGTTTCATATTCTCACTCATAGGAGGGTGATGAAAAATGAGAACACATAGACACAGGGAGGGGAGTACTAAACACTGGGGTCTATTGGGGAGAAAACGGGAGGGCCAGCAGGGGGGGAGCTGGGGACGGATAGCCTGGGGAGAAATGACAAATGTGGGTGAAGGGGAGAAAGGAAGCAAAACACACTGCCATGTGTGTACCTATGCAACTGTCTTGCACGTTCTGCACATGTACCCCAAAACCTAAAATGCAATAAAAAATTTAAAAAAAAAAAGAAAATACATTATTTAAAATTTTAAATAGTGACATCAACAATATCAAATGTGTGTGGGAGGCAGGGGGTAAAAACAGAGTTTTGTATGAAATCAAAGTTTTTACCAGTTTAAAATATCCTGTGTATTAGTCCATTTTCATACTGCTATAAAAATCTACCTGAGACTGGATAATTTGTAAAGAAAAGAGGTTTAATGACTCACAGGTCCACAGACCTTATCAAAAGGCATGAATAGCAGGCCTCAGGAAACTTATAATCATCGTGGAAGGCGAAGAGGAAGCAAATATGTCTTACCACAGTGGAGCAAAAGAGAAAGAAAGCAAAGGCGAAAGTGCCACACAATTTTAAACCATCACTCACTATCATGAGAACAGCAAGGGGGAAATCCACCCCCATAATCTAATCATCTCCCACAGGCTTTTCTTCCAATTCAACATTGAGATTTGGCCAGGGACACAAATCCAGACCATAACAGCTGGTTATAATTATAAAATGATTTAAATAAACATTTTATAACATTATAAACATTATGATTATAACAATATAAACATTATATAAACATTTTATAATTATAAAATGGCAATCACAAAGAATTATAAATGGTAATCACAAAGACAAACCTTTTAGTAGATACACAAAAAATAAGAAAGGACTCAAAGCATAACACTACAAAAAAATCATGAACTCAAAAAGGAAGACAGCTAGAGAGAAAGGAACAAACAACAAAACATTTGAAAAACAAACAAAACAGCAATTATAAGTCCTTAGCTTTCAACACTTACTTTAAATGTCAATGGATTAAATACTCCAATCAAAAGACACAAAGTAGATAAATGGATACAACACAAGGCTGAACAATATATTGCATACTAGAAATTCACTTTACCTTAAGGGACACACATTGGCTGAAAGTGAATAGATGCAAAGTATATATATTTCAAGCAAACATAACCAAAATACAGGAGGGATAGCTATTCTTATATAAGACGAAATCTACTTTTTGTAAAGAGAGACAAAGAAGGTCACCATATAATGGTAACAAGGTCAATTAATCAAGAGAATAAAAATATTATAAGTACATATGCACCTAACATTGTTGCACATAAATATAAAGCAAATATTAATAGATCTGAAAAGAGAGGGCAAACACAAGATAATAATGGTTGGGGACTTCAATATACCACTTTCAGTAATGGATAGATCATCCGGACAGAAAATCAAGAATAAAACAGCAGACTTGTACAACACCCAATAGACCTAACAGTCATAGACAATATTCCATCCAACAGCAACAAAGTACACGTTTTTCTCAACCATAAATAGAACATTCACCAGAATATATCATGTTAGGAAACAAAAAAAAATCTTAACAACTTTAAGAAGACTAAAATTTTAAGACTAAGAATTATTTTCTAACAACAGTATAAAAAAATGGTCCTTCCACAGTAGTATGAAACTAGAAATCAGTATCAAAGAAAATTGAAATACATGGAAATTAACACACTCCTAAACAACTAATGGGTCAAGAAAGAAATCAAAAAGGAAAACCAGAAAATATCTTTAAACAAACAAAAATGGACACAGAACATAATAAAACACATGGAATACAGCAAAAGCAGTTCTAAGAGGAAAATTTATAATGCCAAATGCTTATATGAAGAAAACAGAAAGATCTCAAACAGCATTTTATACCTCAAGGGAGTTTAAAAAGAACAAACTAAGCCCAAAGTAAGCAAGAGGAAGGAAATAACAAAAATTGAAGCATAAATAAATAAAAATGGAACCTAGAAAAACAGTAAAATAGATCCATAAAACTAACAGTTGGTTTTTTTGAAAAAATAAAATTGACAAACCTCCAGCTAGCCTAAGAAAAAAAGGAGAGAACATATTTACAAGAAAAACACAACCCCATTCAAAAGTGGGCAAAGGATATGAACAGACACTTTACAAAAGAAGATATCAATGAGGCCAACAAACATGAAAAAATGCTCATCATCACTGGTCATTAGAGAATTGCAAATCAAAACCACATTGAGATACCATCTCACACCACTTAGAATGGCGATCATTAAAAAATCTGGAGAAAACAGATGCTGGAGAGGATATGGAGAAATAGAAATACTTTTACACTGTTGGTGGGAGTGTAAATTAGTTCAACCATTGTGGAAGACAGTGTGGTGATTCCTCAAGGACCTAGAAATAGAAATACCATTTGACCCAACAATGTCATTACTGGGTATATACCCAAAGAATTATAAATTGTTCTATTATAAAGACACATGCACATGTATGTTCATTGCAGCACTGTTTACAATAGCAAAGACCTGGAACCAACCCAAATGTCCATCATCAATAAACTGGACAAAGAAAATGTGGCACATATACACCATGGAATACTATGCAGCCATAAAAAATGATGAGTTTGTGTCCTTCATAGGGACATGGATTAATCTGGAAACCATCATTCTCAGCAAACTGGCACAAGAACAGAAAACCAAACATGGTATGCTATCACTCATAGGCAACTGTTAAACAATGAGAACACATGGACACAGGGAGGGGAGCATCACACACTGTGGTCAATTGAGGGGGGGTCTAGAGGAGGGACAGCAGGGGTAGGGAGGGTGTGGAGAGATAATGAGGGGAGAAATACCAGATAAGGTGATGGGTGGATGAAGGCAGCAAACCACCTTGTATGTATGTACCTATGCAACAATCCTGCATGATCTGCACAAGTACCCCAGAACCTAAAGTACAATTTAAAAAAAAGAGAATTCAAATAAAATTATAAATGAAAGAGGAGGCATTAAAACCAATACCACAGAAATGTGTCTATAATACAAATAGTTAAAATAATATAATAATTATAATAATACAAAGAATTATATGGGTCTGTTGTAAGACAATGTATTGTCCTCTAAGAACTATTATAGGACAACAAATTGAATAACCTAGAAATAAATGAATACCTAGAAAATTGAAAGCAAATAAGACTAAATCATCAAGAAATAGAAAATAGGTTGAATCAGTAATCAAAAATCTTCCAGAAAAGAAAAGCCTAGGATCACATGACCTCACTGGTGCAATTCTACCAAACATTTAAAGAATTAACCCTGATCCTTTTCAAACAATTGCATAAAATTAAAGAGGAGAGAAAACCTCCAAACTCACTTGATGAGGCCAGCATTACCCTGATACCAAAGGCAGGCAAGGACTCTCAAAAAAAACAAAATCATAAGCTAATCTTCCCTATTAATATAGATGCAAAAATTCTCAACAAAACACTAGCAAACTGAATTTAATAGCACATTAAAAGGATAATACACACGATCAACTGGGATTTAACAATCCAGTTGTAAAAGTTGTTTAACAAACAATAAATATGATATGCCACATTAACAAAAGAAAAGACAAACATCATACAATCATCTTAATGAATGCAGAGAAAGCGTTTGACAAAATTTGAAATTATTTTATGATTTAAAAAACTCTCAACCAATTAGGGAGAGAAAAGTTGAAAGCCCTTCCTCAAAGCTCAGGAACTCAAGGATGCCCTTTGTTCACTTCTGTTCAGCACCGTATTAGAAGTCCTAGGCAGAGTAATTAAGCAGCAAGGAAACTAAAGTCATCTAAGTTGAAAAGGAGTAAGTAAAAGTGTCTGTTTGAAGATGATATCACTGCATACTTAGAAAATCCTAAAAACTCCACCAAAAATTGTTAGAATAAACAAATTCAGTAAAGTTGCAGTTTACAAAACCACCATATAAAAATCAGTGTTTCTATACAAAAAAATGAACCATCCAAAAAGAAATTAAGAATGCCGTCTGATTTATAATAGTATCAAAAAGAAAATACTTAAGAAATTTAACCAAGGTGAAGAATCTAAACAGAACCTGTAAGATATTGATAAAAGTAATTGAATAAGAAACAAATAAATGGAAAGATATGTTCATTAATGCAAAGAATTAATGTTGTTAAAATGTCCACATTCCTCAAAGCTATCTACAGATTCAATACAATCTCTATCAAAATTCCAATGGCATTTTCTACAGAGATGGAAAAAAAATTATAAAATTCTTATGGAACTACAGAAGACTCCAAATAGCTAAAACAATCTTGAGCAAGAATAACTATGCTGGAGGCATCACGTTATGTGATTTCAATTTATATTACAAAGCTATAGTCATCAATTCAGTACCATCTAGGCATAGAAACAGACACATAAACTAATGGAACAAAACAGCCCAGAAATAATCCAGGCATAAACAGTCAACTAACCTTCAACAAGGGCTACAAGAATACACAATGGAGAAGCAATAGTCTCTTCAATAAATGTTGTTGAGAAAACTGGGCATACTCATGCAGAAGAATGAAATTTGTCTTCCACCATATGCAAAAGTAAATTCAAAATAGATTTACAAATTTTTTCCATATACCTATTGGCTATTTATTTGTTGTCTTTTGAAAAATGCTTTTTTGGGTCTTTTGCCTTTTTAAAAATCAGCTTGTTTCCCTGCAATTGAATTGAGTTCTTTATATATTTTGAATATTAACTCTTTATCGGATATATAGTTTGCAAATTTTTTCTGCTGTTCCATCAGTTGTCTCTTTACCCTGTTGATTGCTTCCTTTGCAATGCAGAAATGTTTTAATTTAAGGTAATTACGGGTTCAACATCACTAATAATCAGGGAGACCCAATTAAAACCAAGAAGAGATATTACCTCACATCTGTTAGAATGGCTATTATCAAACATATGAATCATAACGAGTACTGGCAAGGATGTTGGGAAAAAAGGAAGCTTTATACATGGTTAGTGAGAATGTAAATTAGTACAGCTAAGATTGAAAACTGTATTGTGGTTCCTCAAAAAATTAAAACTAGAACTACCATATGATACACCAGTCTCATTTCTGGGTATATATCCACAGGATATAAAATCAGTGTGTTTAAGAGATATCTGCACTCCTGAGTTCATTATAGCATTACTCACAAAATCCAAGAGATTAAATTAACCTAAGTGCTCATCAGTTTGTGAAGGATGAAGAAGAGTGGTATATATACACAATGGAATACTATTCAGCATTTAAAAAGAAGAAAATGCTGTCAATTGCTAAAACATGGATGAATCTGTAGGACATTCTATTAAGTGAAATAAGTCAGGTGCAGAAAGACAAATACTACATGATTTCACTTATATAAGAAATTTTAGATTTCCTTCTAGGGTTTTTATGGTGCCAGGTCTTATGTTTAAGTCTTTAATCCATCTGGAGTTAATTTTAGTGTAAGGTGTCAGGAAGGGGTCCAGTTTCTGCTTTCTGCACATGGCTAGCCAGTTTTCCCAACACCATTTGTTAAACAGGGAATCCTTTTCCCCTTGCTTATTTTTGTCAGGTTTATCAAAGATTGTATAGTTGTAGATATGTTGTGTTGCCTCCGATGCCTCTGTTTTGTTCCATTGGTCTATATCTCTGTTTTGGTACCAGTACCATGCTGTTTTGATTACTGTAGCCTTGTAGTATAGTTTGAAATCCGGTAGTGTGATGCCCCCCGCTGTGTTCTTTTTGCTTAGAATTGACTTGGCTATGCGGGCTCTCTTTTGGTTCCATATGAAGTTCATGGTGGTTTTTTCCAGTTCTGTGAAGAAAGTCAATGGTAGCTTGATGGGGATAGCGTTGATTCTGTAAATTACTTTGGGCAGTATAGCCATTTTCACGATATTAATTCTTCCTAACCATGAACATGGAATGTTTCTCCATCTGTTTGTGTCCTCTCTGATTTCGTTGAGCAGTGGTTTGTAGTTCTCCTTGAAGAGGTCCCTTACGTTTCTTGTGAATTGTATTCCAAGATATTTTATTCTTTTTGTAGCAATTGTGAATGGCAGTTCGTTCTTGATTTGGCTTTCTTTAAGTCTGTTATTGGTGTAGACGAATGCTTGTGATTTTTGCACATTGATTTTATATCCTGAGACTTTGCTGAAGTTGCTTATCAGTTTCAGGAGTTTTTGGGCTGAGGTGATGGGGTCTTCTAGGTATACTATCATGTCGTCTGCAAATAGAGACAATTTGGCTTCCACCTTTCCTATTTGAATACCCTTTATTTCTTTTTCTTGCCTGATTGCTCTGGCTAGAACTTCCAGAACTATATTGAATAGGAGTGGTGAAAGAGGGCATCCTTGTCTAGTGCCAGATTTCAAATGGAATGCTTCCAGTTTTTGCCCGTTCAGTATGATATTGGCTGTTGGTTTGTCATAAATAGCTTTTATTACTTTGAGATACGTTCCATAGATACCGAGTTTATTGAGGGTTTTTAGCATAAAGGGCTGTTGAATTTTGTCAAATGCCTTCTCTGCGTCAATTGAGAGAAAAACTATCCAGGACATAGGAGTAGGCAAGGACTTCATGAACAAAACACCAAAAGCATTGGCAACAAAAGCCAAAATAGACAAATGGGACCTAATGAAACTCCACAGCTTCTGCACGGCAAAAGAAACAGTCACTAGAGTGGATCGGCAACCAACAGAATGGGAAAAAATTTTTGCAGTTTACCCATCTGACAAAGGGCTGATATCCAGAATTTACAAAGAACTCAAACGGATTTACAGGAAAAAAACAAACAAGCCCATTCAAAAGTGGGCAAAGGATATGAACAGACACTTTACGAAAGAAGACATATATGAGGCCAACAATCATATGAAAAAATGCTCATCGTCACTGGTCATCAGAGAGATGCAAATCAAAACCACATTGAGATACCATCTCACGCCAGTTAGAATGGCGATCATTAAAAAATCTGGAGACAACAGATGCTGGAGAGGATGTGGAGAAAAAGGAACACTTTTACACTGTTGGTGGGAGTGTAAATTAGTTCAACCATTGTGGAAGACAGTGTGGCGATTCCTCAAGGCCTTAGAAATAGAAATTCCATTTGACCCAGCAATCCCATTACTGGGTATATATCCAAAAGACTATAAATCATTCTACTATAAGGACACATGTAAACGAATGTTCATTGCAGCACTGTTTACAATAGCAAAGACCTGGAATCAACTCAAATGCCCATTGATAATAGACTGGATTGGAAAAATGTGGCCCATATACACCATGGAATAGTATGCAGCAATCAGAAATGATGAGTTTGTGTCGTTTGTAGGGATATGGATGAATCTGGAGAACGTCATCCTCAGCAAACTGACACAAGAACAGAAAATGAAACACCGCATATTCTCACTCATAGGCGGGTGATGAAAAATGAGAACACATGGACACAGAAAGGGGAGTACTAAACACTGGGGTCTATTGGGGGGAAAAGGGGAGGGCCAGTGGGAGGGGGAGGTGGGGAGGGATAGCCTGGGGAGAAATGCCAAATGTGGGTGAAGGGGAGAAGGAAAGAAAAGCACACTGCCATGTGTGTTCCTACGCAACTGTCTTACATGCTCTGCTCATGTACCCCAAAACCTAAAATCCAATAAAAAATTTAAAAAAAAAAAGAAATTTTAATAATTGAAACTCACAGAAGCAGAGAGTAGAATTATGGTTACCAGATGCTGGGGAGTGAAGAGACTGGGGAGATGTTGGTCAAAGGATACAAAGTTTCAGTGAGACAGGAAAAATAAGTTCAAGAGATCTATTGTAGATCATGTTGACTATAGTTAATAACCATACATTGTATGATTGGAAATTCCTAAGAGAGCAGTTTTAAGCGCTCTTGTCACAAAAAGTAAGTATTTGTAGTAATTCAAATGTCAATTAGCTTAATATAGGTATTCCAAAACATATACATATATCAGAGCATTTATATACCATAAATATATACAATGTTTCTCAATTAAATAAATAAGCAAACAAAATGGTTGAAAGACTTAAATGTAAAACTGAAAACTGTAAAACTCCTAGAAGAAAACACAGAGAAATGCTCCTTGACTTTGGTCTTAGCAAGATTTTTGGATATGACATTAAAATCATAAGTCACAAAGGCAAAATTAAACAAATGGAACTGCATCAAACTAAAAAGCTTCTTCACAGCAAAGGAAACAACAACCAAAATGAAAAAGCAACTTAGGGAATGAGAGCAACTATTTGCTAGCCATATAGGTGATAAGGGGTTAATATACAAAACATATAAAGAACTCATACAACTCAGTAGCAACAAACAAAAGAATAGCTGATTCAAAACCAGGTAAAAATATCTTTGGATAGAAAGACAAACAATGTATTCTCACTTACATATGAAAGCTAACCTTGTCAAACCCAAAGAGACAGATAATAGAATGGTGGTTAGTAAGGGCTAGAGGAGGGGGAAATGAAGACAAAAAAAAAAAACCCTTCAAAAAATCAACAAATTCAAGCTGGTTTTTTGAAAAGATGAACAAAAAAGATAGACTGCTAGCCAGACTAGTAAGGAAGAAAAGAGAGAATAAATCAAATAGATGCAATAAAAAATGATAAAGGAGCTGTCACCACAGATCCCACAGAAATACAAACTACCATCAGAGAATGCTACAAATACCTCTATGCAATAAACCAGTAAACCTGGAAGAAATGGATATATTCCTGGACACTTACACCCTCCAAGACTAAACCAGCAAGAAGTTGAATCCCTGAATAGACCAATAAGAAGGTCTGAAATTGAGGCAGCAATTAATAGCCTACCAACCAAAAAAGGTCCAGGACCAGATGGGTTCACAGCTGAATTCTACCAGAGGTACAAAGAGGAGCTGGTACCATTCCTTCTGAAACTATTCCGAACAATACAAAAAGAGAGAATCCTCCCTAATTCATTTTATAAGACCAACATCATCCTGATACCAAAACCTGGCAGAGACACAACTAAAAAAGAAAAATTCAGGCCAATATCCCTGATGAACATTCATGCAAAAATCCTCAATAAAATACTGGCAAATCGAATCCAATAGCACATCAAAAAGCTTATCCACCACATCAAGTTGGCTTCATACCTGGGATGCAAGGCTGGTTCGACATATGCAAATCGATAAACACAATCCTAGTTCTTTAAGAGGCATCATAAGGTTATTTGAAATTTTTCTTTTTTTGTGATGTAGATGCTTATAGCTGTAAGTTTCCCTGTTAGTACTGCTTTGCCTGTATTCCACAGATTTTGGTATGTTGTGTGTCCTTTATCATTTTTTTCAATAAATGTTTTAATTTCCCACTTAATGTCTTCAGTGACCCACTGGTCATTTGGGAACATATTTAATTTCCATGTGTTTGTATAGTTTCCAAAATTCCTCTTATTGATTTTCAGATTTATTTCATTGTGGTCAGAGACGATGCTTGATATTGTTTCAATTTTTTGAATATGCTAAGATTTGTTTTGTGACCTAACATAGTCTATCCTTGAGAATAGATCATGTTCTGAGGAAAAGAATGTGTATTCTCCAGCTGTTGGATGAAATGTTCTGTAAGTATCTGTTAGGTCTATTTGGTCTACAGCACAAACTAAGTCCAATGTTTCTTGGTTAAATTTCTGTCTGGAATATCTGTCCAAAGCTGAAAGTGATGTGTTGAAGTCTCCAGCTATTATGGTGTTAGAATCAATCTTTCTCTTTAGCTCTAATAAGATTTGCTTTATATATCTGGGTGTTCCAGTGTTGGGTGAATATATATTTACAATCATTGTATCCTCTTGCTCAACTGATCCCTAAAATTTCCTACTTACATGTCCCATAAAATATGATTTTATACTCTGTGTTAGCTTTATATTCCGATGTAACAAATTATCACATGCCTGGCAACTTAAAACAATACCCTCTTATTAGAGCACCCATCTTCAGGTCAGAAGTCTGGCATGGCACGGATGGGTTTGCTGATCAAGGTATCATATGGCCAAAATCAAGGTGCTGGCCGATACAAACTTCCTGACATCTTGTCTGGAGGTTCTAAAGAAAAGTTTACTCCCATGTTCATTCTTGTAGTTAGCAGAATTTGGGTGTATTTGCAATGATGTGAGCTCCCCATTTCCTTTCTGGCTTACAGGCAGAGTCTGCTCTCAGCTCCTAGAGCTCACAATTTTTTGTCAGTTGGCTGCCTCCATCCTGAAGCTTAGTGACTGCACCAAATCCTTCAAGTCTCTGACTTCCTCTTCTATGACCAGACAAAGAAAAGGACACTTATGGTTAGGTCAGGACTATATGGATAATCTCTCTACCTTAAAGTCAACTGTCCCATGTGACATACCTAATCACAGAGTACAATCCGTCATATTCACAGTCCCAGAGATTACACAGCCATGGGGAGTTGAAGCAAAGGAAATCTCTGAGGCCATCTTAGAATTCTGCTTACCACATGCTCTGTTGAGTTTCATCTCTGAATTGGGCAATTGTTTTCCTTGAATCCTGGCCAACAAAGACTTTTAACTATTAAATAACATTTTTTATCCTTTGTTTGGAGAAAGTCTGTCTTTGTGTAAAATAGGTAAAAATTATTTCATTACAATGACCAAAATGATATTCACTAAATACTTCCTGTTTTTTAAAAAAAAATAGCAACTGCACCTGTGTACTATATATTATGGATGTTTAATTTCAACATCTAAAATTTCATAGGGAGTTAGTAAAATAAAATTACTTTCTTTAAAAATTTAATTTTAAACATTGTTTTTTGTTGTTTCCCATTGAGTTATTCCAAAGGAATGCCTGCAGTTTCTGCTAACTTGTAGGTCCATCCTTTTATAACATAAACTAAGGACTGTGTGATAAAGCATTCCAGTTGAAATATAAACTGATATATCATAGATAAGTAATGCTTTTTACTCCTGTGAATACAATTTATGTCACTTAAAAGCTGGATTCAAAGGGAGCCTATTTTCAGAGATATCTTGAGTTGGGAGATGTAGCAAGCAATAGCAACACTAGCTAATTAAATCAAATACCATTCATGGTATCTGTTAGCATTTTAGGGTTCAAGATGAAACAAGATGGAAAAAGTGTATGATCCCTTGATAAGTATAACTTGCAACAAGTTGGCAAAAGGGTTAGAATTAGAAGCCAAAAATAGCAGTTTTGCTGTGTAATTTTTTTGCAATGACTTTATAGCTCAACATCCCAGCTTGCATTACTCATTTTGCAAAATAAAAACTATATTTTAAAAAACGATTTTAAATAAACTACTCCACCAAATTGACTAGTTTTAAGAAAATATACCATGGACTGGTGGCATTTTGAGGTTCTATATGGGAAAAAGAGAACCAAACTTTTTTGACACAGAATAACAAAGCCAAATATAAAGTATGAATTGCAAGTCAAGGCGACTTAGCTGTTTAGTATTGTGGCTGTTTTAGTTAAGCTGAAATACCTAAGGTAGTACCTTGTTTCTGAATTCTAGTTTAAGTAACATAACATTGTTTTTCCATGTTGATGTTTCTATATGGAATCCATCTTAAAGCATTGCAATTAAGAAACTTCAAGAACTACAGTTCCTAGATATAAGATAAATGGCTGATTACAGAATATCATGAGTCTTAAAGAATGTGCTTTACCTTGGGGAAAGACAGGTGTGTGGAGACAGAGCAGGATGTGGTCAGATTTTTCATGGGATAAGTTTAGACTCCTGATCCTTGCTTTGTGTCTGGGTCATGAGGCGTTCTTCAAAAATCTGAGGATTAGAAGGTCAGTTCTATGCCTACAACTATGTATTGGCTCTCAATGCCTCTGCAGGTGAGTGTCTCTGGAAATTTGAATAGGCCTTGACCTATGGATGAGCCAAGCACTAGTCAATACCCTGAAGTCATGAGTGGGCTCATGTTCTAATAAACTCCCATTCACTCTACTGGTAGAGAAGGGGTCTCCCACACTAAATAGTATGAGACGGCCGAACACACAACACTTGATGTTAAGCAGATGAGACTGACAGTAGTTTATTAGTCACATATACCATAGCCTGAGGGAGGAAGATGCTGTATCCCATCTAGCAGGGCCACACAGAGGTAGCATATCAGAATAAACTAAGCAACCAGGGGCTTTGAGAGGCAGACTTTATAATATCAAGAGGTGAACGTGCCCATTGGTTCCCGTGGAGGATGCCACTGGATTGTTGAAGTCATTTCACAGACCAGCAGGGAAGTGAAACCTGTTAGTTTGGTGACTGGGTTGAGTGAAGCTGGTCTGACTAATGGGGAAATAATCAAGGGTTGGGGAGTCGGGGAGCCTTTTCCACTTAGTGGAAGGCATATCTAGGAAGAGCAGAGGAATTCATGGTTTGACTTTGAGGGACTTGTGAGGTTCAAAGAGGTCAAGGCAGCGCTTGAAATGTTAGGTTTTACAATACAGCTTGCATGAGAAAACAATTCAACAAACCAAGACCTCACACCAGCCCTATCAGGACAGAGAACAATCCCTAACCACTAGTCACTGTGAATTTTCTAAGTAAATAACAATAATTGCAACAGCAATAATTCCAGAACCTTATCTTAAAGTTGTGGGAAGGAAATTCCTTAACACATCTCTGCCTGGCTGCTTTATTCTTTCCTCTGACAACTATTGATCATGATTCTCATCATAATATTTATTCACACATTTGCCTTCCTTACTTTTCTTGCCTGAATAATCTCATTTTTTACCCAGGGGTAAAACCAGACTACTTCAGGAGGTGACCTGGTACATGTTCAAAGGGCTCCCTGCTCACTTCCCTTTTGGCCCAAAGACTGTCATTTCTATGATGGGTTGTTTCTGGTTTTTTCCAGAAAAGTACTATTGAAGTTTTATTTACATGAAGTGATTCATTTCCACCTTTTTGTCCCCCTCCCCGGTAGCTTAGAAAATGCCAAAAAACTCAAAGTACCTCATGCTGATGCTGAATCATCTTTAGATGTTCTTGAAGTATGACCCTGAGTTCACAAATGTGCCTATCACAGGAGAAGCTGCCCCTTGGCCTCAGAAGACACTAAATAAAGTCACCCTTTGTACACCTGCTCAGCACCACCATGGAAATATAAAGAGTGTGTGTGAAAGGGGGGGGAGGGAAAGAGAGAGAAAGTGAGAGAGAAAAATAAAGACAGCAAGAAAAAAATTTTTGCAAGATTCAAGTAGATTCCAGGAAGCAGTGCCATCAATAACATGTGTCACTCTTGATGACATTAGGAGCCAAATTCTGGACTTCACGGCCAGGCACCAGGGGAAGTTTTTGCTGGTATAGTCACTACGTAAACTCCCATTTGGTCTTTTTGGTACCCCCTGCCCAGCAGGCATCCTGTAAACTTTCTTGACTCTATTTCACAAGATTTCTGAACCTGCACATCCTCCCTGTGCGGTAAGTGCCAGCAAGACTGAGGTCACAGCAACACTCACTGCTGGAGTTTTGAGGAAGGTGATGGGAAGCAGCTGTTCCATGCTTGGTTACTGAAAATCACCTGCTGCCTTGGAGAAGCTAAAAACCAACCACTCCAGAATAACTCCCCCTTCCTGCTTTTATGCCATCCTCATTTATTTATTCATTCATCTATCCAAAAACTATTTACAGAGCATCAACTATAGGCCAGGCATTCCTACCATTACTGCTTTGATCCAGTAGGATCTGTTCAGACAAAGACGAAGAAAGAAATGATGGAAATACAGGTGCACTAAAGCCATCTCTAACTTTTTCTCAGCCAGTTCATTCTGGATAAAATGGGACATAAATTTCAAAATAGCTGAAGGTGCTGAGTAGACATAATTTTTGAATTGGATGGTTTTCTTTAGGGTGCTATTTAAATCAACATTATATCAAATTGGTTTGGAGTTGAAAAGTCTGAAAATAGAGAAATAAATCTTGTCATCTCATTTTGATTAGGTAATAGTACCTATTAAATAAAATCTGTAGGAGGCCTTTGGTTTGGACTAACTCCTGCACCAGAGCCCAACAGACTAGACCAAAATGGAGTCACTTGTGCTAAGGTTCCACACCACAAAATAAAAACTGAGTTGCTTATCTTAACTTCCAAGAAATCAGGAGAGAAAATCCAAATCCCCAAATGGGTAGATTTTAGCTGTCATGATAAGGAAGTCCACCACCCTCTTAACAAGGAAAGTAATTTTGAAATGACCACTCTGCTTTTTCTTCTTCATTTCGGCTTTCTTTAGCCCTGTTCTCTCTATAAAACCAACCTCCTCTGCTCAGCAAAATGAAACATTCGTTCTACTTTATAGAATGAGATGTCGCCTGATTCTAGAATCATCTATAAGAGCCAATAAGAGCCATAAATTAAGTTTGTTGTAATTTTGTCTTTTAACATACCTAACCCTGTGAATGTCACTTTTAAACACCCATAAATATTGCCAGGGTTTTCTAAGAACTCCATCTAAGATTGACATTGTCTTCAAAGTGCATGAATCAAATTTTAGTTGCTAGTAAATGTATTATTTTTTAAATTCCATTTATATAGGAAAACTATTAGATCCCCAATGAGGCTGATAGGTATTTTTTCCTAAAATGCTAAGAAATAAGTAAGTTCTCATTGCAAACCCATACTATGGGAAAAGTAGTGTCCTCATTGGTTTGAAAGAAAATTAAAGGTTATATTCTTCTGAGCAGTATATTCACAAATTTTAATCACATATTTGGTATTATCATTTCGCTTATTGAAAATTCTCCATCATTTTCAAATGTTAACCTCAGAAATGTAAATGAAAATTAGTGAACTCCTGAATTCATTAAGAAAAAAAGCGGAGAGTAAGAAAATCTGGAGTATATACCATGTGTTGAAAAAGTGAGACTTGCATCTCTCTGATGATCAGTGACGATGAGCATTTTTTCATATGATTGTTGGCCTCATATATGTCTTCTTTCGTAAAGTATCTGTTCATATCCTTTGCCCACTTTTGAATGGGCTTGTTTGTTTTTTTCCTGTAAATCTGTTTGAGTTCTTTGTAAATTCTGGATATCAGCCCTTTGTCAGATGGGTAAACTGAAAAAATTTTTTCCCATTCTGTTGGTTGCCATGCAGAAGCTGTGGAGTTTGATTAGGTCCCATTTGTCTATTTTGGCTTTTGTTGCCAATGCTTTTGGTGTTTTGTTCATGAAGTCCTTGCCTACTCCTATGTCCTGGATAGTTTTGCCTAGATTTTCTTCTAGGGTTTTTATGGTGCCAGGTCTTATGTTTAAGTCTTTAATCCATCTGGAGTTAATTTTAGTGTAAGGTGTCAGGAAGGGGTCCAGTTTCTGCTTTCTGCACATGGCTAGCCAGTTTTCCCAACACCATTTGTTAAACATGGAATCCTTTCCCCATTGCTTGTTTTTGTCAGGTTTATCAAAGATTGTATAGTTGTATTTTTAATAATTTTTGTAAACTGAGTAAGAAAAGCCTTCTTGAAAAAAACAACCAGAAAGTTTATTGGTGATGTGTTCATGTGTTACACACACTAAGTATTTCAGATGGCCCTGGCCTGGAGATCAATGACAAAAAGCAATGGGTCTTACCATCTCAATTTTCAATGGTGTGAGGTCATGAAGTTATAAGAATTTAGTTTAAATATAAAATACTCAAACCTCTGCTTCTATGTGTGTGTGTTTTTAATAAATAGAGAATGGGCTTCTATGTTAAGTAAAAGCTTAAACCATTATTCAATCTGAGAAAACTAGTAGAGAGACTGTGTTCATTCTTGGTATCAATGCCACAGTGAAGAAAACTGCAGATAAAGTAGAAATCATCCCCAACATTTGAAGACAGCCTTTTCCTGTATTTTATAACTTAAAATGGTAATAAAGCTGGTAGTTGATTTCCCCAGCCTCTAAATAAGATCCAAGGCTGGCCAAAACCTTGAAGTCCTGTGCAAGAGACCCTGAGCAGAGAACTTAGTCAAGCTGCCTGAATTTCTGACCTGCAGAAATGTGAGAGAATAAATGAGTCCTGTTAGAAACTGGTAACTTTGTAGTAATTTGATTGTTTTCTGTTGCTGCATATTAAATTAAAGAAAGTGATCACTAATTCTCTGCTTCTAAATGAAATTCCAAAGGATCAGCCAGAGTTATGCCTCATATCTGCCTCACCTCATTCTCAACAATCCTAGTCCCAACTTTACTTCCTTTTGCCCATTCCCTACTTGCCACATGCATGCTATGGGATGCCTTTTATGGTTATGACTTGGATGCCAAATGCCATATTGTTGTATATCTACCCTGACGTGGCATCCGTGGACCTACTTCATAAGAAGCATTTTCTGGCACAATGCTGGACTCCATACCCTCAGAACTGCTAATACCTCTCTCTCGATTACCCCCAATGCAGAAGGCAGGACTCATAAAAATTCTAACAATTTGTCTTGTTTTATCACAGAGGGATGACCCCCTAGAGAAAAAAAATGAAAATGGAAAACGTTTCAGAAGAAAATTAGTCTGATTTGAAACTGACTAGATACAGAGGGTAAAGAAAAAGAGCCAAGTGTCAAGACTAGGGGGCATAGAGAATGGTGAGGCCACTGTCACTCGTGGCAGGACCCCTAGGGAGCTGGCTGTTAGAGGCAAGAAGATGAGATGTTTTTTTCATACTGAGTATAATGTTAGAGGGACATCCAAGCCTAGCATATCCTCCTTAAAACCATAAGCTTGTTGAGGCCAGAGATGCTATTCATTTTATCCACTTCCTATGTCAGCAGCATTTTAAGTGCTCATTAAATAGTCTTCATTGAATTAATAGAGATGTAAGTTATTCATTCAGCAATTTTAAGTATTGAATTAAAGTTTGGAAAGGAGGGTGTTGGAGGTTACATCTCTAACAGAGTAGTAAAAGTATTAGTCTTAAGCCACAAATTAATGTTAATTTAAGAAGAAACTTTACAGGAAGTTCAGAAGAGATGAAAACCAAATACACATTGAGTATTAGATGATATTACAATATTACAGACTGTTAATGGGATTGTGGTTGCAGATTTCTTAAAAGTCCTCTTCTGTTTACAATATATACTAAAATGATTGTGAGTAGAAATAAATAGTGTCTGGGTTTTTATTTAAACTATCCCCTCCAAAAAAGTGTCAGGCAATGGGGGTTGAGAATAATGGCAGAAAAATATACAGTTATGAAAGATGGTTGATACATGCATAGAGGTTCATTGGAAAATTCTGTTTATGTTTCTTTGAAAATTATCATAATGAAAGTTTACAATACAGAAGGAAAGAAGGAAAGCTCTGAAAACAAATAAATAGCTGCACCTAGTTGTCAATTATTTTTCACCAGCATCCAGTTTGTTGGGTTGTAGGGATTTGCATCTATTTTTGTCTTTACAGAGTTTTCATTCTTCTATTCATCAAATATTTACTACATAGTGACAGCATGCAAGGCACCATAATAGAATTGGGTTGACATAAGAGGTAAACATGTTATGTGGGAAACCAATATAAGGCGTTATTTTTACCATAAAATGTAATCATTTTGCAATTCAACATGAAATCCTCGCTGAACAGCTATAAAGTACATGGCCAAAATACTTCCTTCTTTTGTTCTAATGTCCTGAAAACAAGGATTCACCATTATATGTCTATTGTGTCAATACTTGAAGTAGGGAATCTAATCATTCTGACTCCATCAGGGGAAGCCAAATTTAGAAAGAGTAACCCCTGCTCCAGAGGGGAGCTAGGAGGGGGGCAATGCCCACCCAGTCAGAAGAGGCACCACTCAGCCCCAAGCAGCCCCTGACCTAGTCCTATAACAACAACCCCAACAGAGAAGTTAATCTCCTTAATAGAAAACAGATATGTTTTTTTACTTACACCTATTACTGTTCTGGTCTTAAACATTTCCTGCCTCTACTCTGCTCAGCTAAAGGAAGGTAAAGGAATGGAGATCCATTATGTCACCAAGCACACTCAAGGTGAAGCACAACAGACAAGATTATTTGTAAAATACCTTTCTTCTCATCTCTTGCCATTGATACCCAGGGAGTGGAAAAGGAAGGAAGGAGCTTGGCAGATAAGTGAATAAAATGTGGTGGGTAGACAATGAGCACTTTGCTCTTTGTTTCTGGGTAATTCTGTTTCTTTGGTGGCATAGGACTGTGAGCTAAGAAGGGTGAATTCTGCTGGGTTTATTAAATGTCAGGATTGTGTTTGGAGAAGACATACAGCATTTCTGACGTGCACAGATTCCCCAAGCCTGAGACTGTATCCACTACAATGTGGTTTATTCATTTTAGTCATAATAGGAGAAAATTGTACCATGTTAAGGACGAGATTTCAGAATAAATGATCTAGAATAGTATAATTCAGCTGTTATCTGGCCCTAATATCTTGAGAAAAATCACAATGTAGTGGATAGGGTTCAAAGTTTAAGAACAAAAACCCCAAGATCAAATCTTCACTCTGCTAATTACTGGTATAAAAGAGTCACTTAACTTCCTTGGCCTTGAGATTCCTGGCTTGAAAAGGGGTTAGTGATACAGTCCAGGGTGGTTGCAGAATGGTTACGTTGGGCATCCATGTGCATGGGTAAGGTGTTCTCTATTCCACTGAATAACCCAGATACAAATTTCTCAAACCAAAGCTCAGGTGTATGAAAACGTAAGCTTATACTTTTCTGTGGTGGCATTTAGATTATATCTTAACCTCCCAGTCTTCCAGTAGCAGAAATTAGTTAATTCCAGGTAGTCAGGTTGCTTCAAGATATTCAATTCAAGAGTGTTAAACACTCATTTTTATTGTATGAGCATGAGCCTTCTTCCTTTGGGTGAGGCAGAGGGTATGGAATGCCACAATAAAGAGGAGCAAAACCCACCCAATCAGGATCAAAGCCAAAAATAACTGGAGAGTGAGTATATGACTAATGTTGGCCAACAGGATAGTCCTACCCAGGACAGGAAGTCCACAGTGCATAGGAAACGAGAGACCCTGGGGGATTTATTCTGGCAACAGCATCAGTGGCAGAGGTTAACTGTAGTGATGTCCTGTGTCCATTTCTGAAGTGGCCATGCCAGTAGTGGTGTCATCAGCATCTAACCAGAAGCTTCCTGTGCTATGGTTTTTGCTGAAAGCAGTTCTGCCCTTTTCCTGAGCCCATTGATTCTGAAAACTCTCTTGTGTCCTTCCCGTAAATTCCTTTTCTGTTCACATTAACTAGAGTTGGTACCTTTGTTTGGAACCAAAAGTCCTGACAAGTTCAGCAAGTATTTCTCCCTAAATCTCCCTGAGAGGGTGGTGGGGGGAGGCATTCAAGATCTACAGGGCTTGACATAGCAGTGTCTCACCCAAAGGCATCTTCTTCCTGGATCATGATTTGTTCCACACAGATAACTGCTAAGCTGATGCATTGTTCTATTCAATCCTTAGTGATCATTCCATCTCCAGGTTGGCCACACCTGAGATGTTGTTCTTCTCATTTGGAATTACAGGTCCCTGGACTTGCAGATCACACCCCATCCACTATGGCATTTCCATCCTTCAAGTCTTCCAGTCTCAGGTGCTGGACAATGTCAATCACATGAAGGAATTTTCATCCCTTGTACCCACTAAGGCACATGGAGGATTGATGGATTTGCCTTAGGTCTGTCAACCTTGGTACCTATATATGTGCTTCTCTTTGTCTAACTAACAGTGACTCAAGAAACAGGCTTAGTGCCTCCCAAGGCCCCAACAAGAAGTGGAACACAAGATCTCTCCATATTTGGATCCTCAAATATATCCAGGACTTTCTATGGCAATTCCAGGGATTCTATCCAGGATAGGGCAGGCTGCAAAGCATATTCTTTTTTTTTTTTTTTTGAGACGGAGTTTCACTCTTGTTACCCAGGCTGGAGTGCAATGGCACGATCTCGGCTCACTGCAACCTCTGCCTCCTAGGTCAGGCAATTCTCCTGCCTCAGCCTCCTGAGTAGCTGGGATTACAGGCACGCACCATCATGCCCAGCTAATTTTTGTATTTTTAGTAGAGACAGGGTTTCACCTAATGGTCTCGATCTCTTAACCTCGTGATCCACCCGCCTCGGCCTCCCAAAGTGCTGGGATTAGAGGCTTGAGCCAGGGCACCATTCACCAGAATCTAACTATCTTGATATTCTCTAACTCTTCCCAACCCCTAGTTTGTAAGGTCTTATACTTCTTTGAGAGAAGGAGAGAAAGTGGTCTAGATATATCATATATTCTTCCACATTTATTCCATACTTATTTTTTAAACCAGGACTTTTAAATTTATAAATATATAATTTTTGAAGTTCTGTGCATATATATGACACATATATATAATATGCACAGAACTACTTCAAAAATTAAGTCATCATTTAAGAAAAATCCAATTATATTAAAAGGTACGTAATAAAAAAACAGTAGTTTGCCTCACTTTTACCATTCCCCAAGCAATTAATTTTAAATAGTTTAGCTATTTTTTCTATAATAAGGTTATATTTCTATGTACTAATTTTTTGGTTAGCTTGCTTTTATGAAAGATGGGTATTTAGAGCTCATACATTTCCCTCTTTTCCTATTCACTCTTCCACTAAAAGTCTCATTAAAACACACTAAATAGCTAAAGATATAGCACTGAAAGATAGCATAATTATTTGATTGTCAGGTAACTCACTGCCAGAATATGGAAGAAACTCTTCTATATTTATGTAGCTGAAATGAGAATTATAGTTGATAAAAACCATATGCAAATATCAAAAATAATTATTAAAAGAGAATATAAATAAAACACATGTACCGTATTTATAAAATTATACAAATTTAAGAGGGAAGAAGGAAATATGTGGGACAGGGATAGGAAAGAAAACATTTCACAACATTTTACATAGAAAAGAATCAAAACACATGCATTACTGACTTCGTTTAACAGAAAAAAATAACACTCATAAGAAACGCTTTTGAAGAACTTAAGGCTAACCACCAGCTGAATTGAAATAGGATTAAAATTTTCTAAATGATTGGGGAAGAGAAAAACATTTTTAAAGCTCTATTCCATATACAAAAGAAGAAACTGCAGAAAATAAGAAAGGGTAGTTGACATGAATACAGAAAGATAATATAAAAAGATTACAGGAAAACAAACACAACACTTTAAACAGTAAGTATAACTGGTTTAAAATTGCTTATTGAAAATCAAAGACTCAGATTTGGTTAAGAAAACACAATTCAATCCTATGCTTTTTATAAGTTTATTTAAAGTCAACAGACCTATTTTAAAATCCAGACTGTGCCATGTAGTAGCTGTGTGACTTAGGCTTGTCTCTGAACATCTTTGTAACTCAGTCTTTTTAACTGTACATAAAATAAAATGCCTACTTCATATGGTCATTGAAGGATTAAATGAGATCACATAAATCTCAGAGCCTCCTCTTGCACAAGTGTCAGTGTATTTTCATATTCAAAGTAGCAGGGTCCAAGATTCAAAAGCAATTTAATCTTTATTTGCACCTTTTGGAAAACATAAAGGAAACTTAATTCATAACTTAAAAACATGACTTCCTAAAATTTCTGTTTTTTCATAATCCATAGATTCTCTACAGTTCTTCACTAGGTGATACTTTTGCCAAGCTCTCCTCAATACTGTTGTCTGTACTACCTCTTGTTTTCTTGTTTCCTCCCTGCTTTACTCCAGAACTATCTAGTCTCTACTCTCTCTACCTACTTTCTTGATTCTGGGTTTATATATTGTAAGAACCCGGCCACAGATTCAGGTTTCTTCTTACAAGGGAGATAAAGAGAGAAGTTGCATTGACTAAGAGGCAGAGAACAAGAAGGTAGGAAGTAAAGTTAGAATTATGCTTTGATAAATTTTATCTCCATAGCATATATAAAATGCCTTAGATATAAATAATACTTAATAAACATCATTTCCTCCTCAGTGTTTCACAAATGTTTCAGAAATGCTTAGTCTTTGTTTTTGACATATCTTCCATAACTAAAAATACTTATTTAATCCTTGAACACTTAATTTCTCAACAGTCTCTTCCCAACTATACCAAATTAACAATCTGAAAATGGGCACTGATTCACAGGAAAGAAACTGCTGTTTTAAAGCAAACCTTTGATTCAGATACATTTAAAATCCATATTACAATATGAATAATCACCTCCTAAAGTCTCTATTCTATGCCTGATTTTTTTCACAGGATTTTCTTAAAGCAAGGCACACCTGCACCCCTACCATCCCCAAGGGGTTCAGAGTGAAACTAGACCCCACAAAAGACCCCCTTGGTTGTTTCAACCTTTCTAAAAGTATGATTTTTTTCTCCTGACATTTTAGAAGTGTTATTAAAACTCACTGGATTCTTGGGATTTGGAGAGGGAAGAAAAGAAACAACTGAAACCTTGATTTTCCTCCCCTGGATATCATGTTTGTTTTGACATGTGGGTGTGGTGTGCTTTTCTGGCAATGACTGCACAAATTCAACCCTGGGTGTCTACAGGACACAGTACAGCCATGTCTAGGTTGCTTAGACAAGGAGTATTGCTTTTCTTTTTGCAGGTCATTCACACACAGCTGTTAGACTCAGGTGTCATAGCACCATGTTGCTTTGCTCTTTCATTAAGATCTTAGGCTACACGCTTATGTGTCTGAAAACAAAAAGCAGGGAGAGAGACCAGTTAAAAGTTTAATGTGGTGGATATGGATTTGAGCTGTCTTGGATCTGTAGGAGGGTACAGGTTGCAAGTTTGCAGACTTTTGGATATGTTTCCAATTGAGTGTCAGGATGCCATCATTTCTGCCAACTTTTTTTTTTTTTACTCTGAAGTTCAAGGGTACATGTGAAGTATGAACAGGTTTGTTACCCAGGTAAACATGAATCATGGGGGTTTGTTGTACTGATTATTTCATCACCCAGGTATTAAGCCTAGTATCCATTAGTTATTTTTCCTGATCCTCTCCCTCCTCCCACCCTCCATCCTGTGACAGGCCCCAGTGTCTGTTGTTCATCTCTATGTGTCCATATATTCTCATCATTTAGCTCTCATTTATAAGTGAGAACATGCAGTATCTGGCTTTCTGTTCCTGCATTAGTTTGCTAAGGATAATGGCCTCTAAATCCATCCATGTCCCTGCAAAGGACATTGTTTTTTTGTTTGTTTGTTTGTTTGGGTTTTTTTTTTTTTTTGCTGCATAGTATAGGAAGAGAGGAACTCACATGATCCCTGTTTCAGATGACATGATCCTATATCTAGAAAACCCCATCAATTCAGCCGAAAAGCTTAAGCTGATAAGCAACTTCAGTAAAGTGTCAGGATACAAAATCAATGTGCAAAAATTGCTAGCATTCCTATACACCACCAACAGTCAAGTCAAGAGCCAAATCATGAACAAACTCCCATTCACAATCACCACAAAAAGAATAAAATACCTAGGAATACAACTAGCAAAGGAAGCGAAAGATCTCTACAAGGAGAACTATAAACCACTGCTCGAAGAAATCAGAGATGACACAAACAAATGGAAAAACATTCCACATTCATGGATAGCAAGAATCAATATTGTTGAAATGGCCATACTGCCCAAAGCAATTTATAAATTCAGTGCTATTCCCGTTAAACTGCCATTGACATTCTTTACAGAACTAGAGAAAACTATTCTAAAATTCATATGGAATGAAAAAAGAGCCCAAATAGACAAAGCAATTCTAAGCAAAAGGAACAAAACTGCAGGCACCACACAACTGGACTTCAAACTATACTACAGGGTTACAGTGACCAAATAAGTGTGGTACTGGTACAAGAATAGGCACAGACCAATGAAACGATAAAGAATCCAGAAATAAGACAACACACCTCCAACCATCTGATCTTCAACAAACCTGGCAAAAACAAGCAATAAGGAAAGGATTCTCTAACCATATGCAGAAAATTGAAACTGGACACCTATCTTACACCAAATACAAAAATTAACTCAAGATGGATTAAAGACTTAAAGGAACCAAAACTATAAAAAACCCTGGAAGACAACCTAGGCAATACTATTCAGGACATAGGCGCAGGCAAAAATTTCATGACGACGAAACCAAAAGCAATTGCAGCAGAAGCAAAAATTAACAAATGGGATCGAATTAAACTAAAGAGCTCTGCACAGCAAGAGAAACTATCAACAGAGTAAACAGACAACCTACAGAATGGGAAAATGTTTGCAAACTATGCATCTGATGAAGGTCTAATATCCAGCAGCTATAAGGAACTTAAATGAATTTACAAGTAAAAAACCATTAAAAAGTCTGCCACCTCTTTTTTTTTCTTTCTGCAGTTCTTTCCGCCTGATATTTTAAGGGAAGATTTTCTTAGACAGCTTTGAAAGTTTGAGGTTGCATCTCTCTCATCTTGGCACTCAGTAGATGAGTGATGTGCTTTTATTACAGAATTTCTTCTGTTGAAATGAGTTCTGATCTTGTCTCTCCCTCATTCACCATTCTTCCTGTCATGAATTTTTCTGGTATGATCATATAGAATAAATTTGTTGGAGTTCATGTCTTTATGATTTTTTTTTTTTTTTTTTGAGACGGAGTTTCGCTCTTGTTACCCAGGCTGGAGCGCAATGGCGCGTCTCAGCTCACCGCAACCTCCGCCTCCTGGGTTCAGGCAATTCTCCTGCCTCAGCCTCCCGAGTAGCTGGGATTACAGGTACGTGCCACCATGCCCAGCTAAGTTTTTTGTATTTTTAGTAGAGACGGGGTTTCACCATGTTGACCAGGTTGGTCTCGACCTCTTTACCTCGTGATCCACCCACCTCGGCCTCCCAAAGTGCTGGGATTACAGGCGTGAGCCACCGTGCCCGGCCCGTATTTATGATATTACTTCACACCTTTGTATCTTTGTATGAGCTGTTTCCTCTGCCTACAATTTATTTTCTTCATTTATCTATTGCCCCCTGTCCTTCAAAACTCAACTTCAATGTCACCTCTTCCCAGAAATCTTCCTTGACTCTCCCACTGTAGTCTCATAGTAGCCTGTACAAATAGCACTTTCATATTTAAAACTAGTATTTGCTGAGCATTTACTGAGTGAGCATGTAATCTCTATTCATTCACTTAATGACAATCTTATGTGGGATTTTTATTTCCTGTTGTTGTTGTTGTTGTTGTTTTTAGACAGAGTCTTGCTCTGTTGCCAGGCTGGAGGGCAGTGGCATGATCTCATCTCACTGCAACATCTGCCTCCTGGGTTCAACTGATTCTCCTGCCTCAGCCTCCCAAGTAGCTGGACTACCAGCACATGCCACCACGCCCAGCTAATTTTTACTATTTTTAGTAGATATGAGGTTTCACTGTGTTAGCCAGGCTGGTCTTGATCTCCTGACCTCATGATCTGCCTTGCCTCAGCCTCCCAAAGTGCTGGGATGACAGGTGTGAGCCACTGCACCCAGCCAACAATCTTACATTTTAAGAACTATCACTTATAATCATTTTAGAGACAAGAGAGGGAAGTGTAGAAATATTAAGGAACTTGTAAACTTGCTTATGGGTGGTGAGGTCCCAATTCAAGTTCAAATCCATCTGACTTCAAAGTCTGTTCTCTTAAGCACTAGCTTATTCTATCTTTTCTCATAACAAAAGTATATTTGCTGATATACTTTAATTATGGATAAACTCTGAGGTTTTCTTTCCATTAGTTTCAAAGTTCCTTCAGGTCAGAATTAAAATCTTACTCATATTTGTAACTTCAGTGCATACTAGCCAAGTCCCTGGCATAGATCAAATTCTCAAGAAAAAGCTGTTGCATATATGAGAGAGGGTCTCTATTCTGTTACTTTCATGTTCAGCTTACATCAGAATGCCTCTTTTCTCAGTGAAATTGAAACTCAGCTCAGCTTCACTAGGTCAGACCATACCATATGCTAGTGAGGAAAAGCAGAAGGAATCCAAGGCAACTGGTATATTGGCAGCTCTGAGTGGGGTGAGCAGGAAAAACAATGTGTAAGTGCACAGGGAAGCCAAGCTCCAGGGATGAATTAGTTTGTGCAGCTGGGAGTCAGTGGCAGCCAGCCCACCAATTTCACATAAGAAGCAATCATCGATAGAGCAACATACACTATGAGCAGGAGAAAGATACCCTGTGAGACCAAAAGCTCATGGAAGAAAATCCAAGAAAGTCCAAATAAAGGACAAAATGGCATAGATCAGAGGAAAGGTCGCACCTACCTCAGTACTGGTGTTCCATGACTACAGGATGTGTCCAAGCATCTATTTGCAAAAATCTAAATCACCTACAGTTAGAACTTGGCAGTGACTCCCAGAGCAACAAGAAACAGGATTTGTTTAGAAAAACTGTTCTGAGGCAAGAAAGGAGCTGCACTCAGAGAAGATCTATACAGAGATGCACCTGAGTGGTTTTGGACCCCCAGACCACTTACTTAAAGAATAAATGAAGCGGTGAATAAAAGCAATTATTTGACATAATTAAAAAGATAGGATGTTGTATTAACAGTCCCACTTGAAGTAACAAGCCTGGGATTTGCATGAGGAAAATATGATTGTGAGTGAGACCTATGATGACAGAAAGGGAGGATTACATATTTGCCAAGAATTTTGAATGTGGCCATAAAGGGGGGGTCATGTGTTATATGCATAGCTAGAGAAATCACACAAATGTAACACAGAAAAGAGGAGTTACATAGTAAGTCAGACAAAAAGATGGCACCACAAAGGGATTCAGGTGAGACAAAAGGGTGAGAATAGACAAATATGTAATTCACATTTTATATGGAGAAGAAAATATAAAATTGTTAGGAATAAACATGAGATGCATCAAGAAAACAGTAGAGAAAATTAGAAAGCTTTTTTTTTATATATCAACACCCTGGAGATCAAAATCTTGGCTTCTAAAGAATCGATTTTAGGACAAGAGGTAGGGCAGCAGAAAGGTTTCAGGAAAATCCATAAAAGGAAAAAAGTGAAAATAATAAAAACAGTAGCTCTCTGCAGGAAACTCAGATTCCAAGTCTACAGAAGGATGCAATATCACAGCCTGAGACAGCAAAAAGAAGAGGGCCCCCTTAGGGTGGGCTACAGGGAGATGAAATAAAACAAGAATACCACGAGTATGGAGAAAATGTACCTTCAGGCTGGAACATGGGGTTTAAATAATGGGAGCAGACAGAACCCTACAAGGTAGAGCACTGAGTGAAAAGAAAAGCTCCTATTTTAGAGTGAGAGAAAAAATGTCAAAAATGAATACTGAGTTGGGTACTCTTTATACAAATCAATGTAGTAATACAGATATATGAAGTTTAAGGCATTTAATGAAAGTTTGAAAATTATGTCACCTCTGGTAACTGATATATAACTTTGAATTGTGCAAAAAGAGCTAGTATAAATAAAATTATCCTAAAAGATATGAGAGAAAAATCATGGAAGGAAATGGCATTTGTCCTTTAGAACAATAATTTTCATCTTGGCTGCAGGTTAGACTCCCATGGGAGCATCTTCAACCATACCAATGTCAAATTCCCTGCTTCAGATACTCTGAATGAATTTGTTTAGGGTGGGGTCCCAGCATCAGTATTTTCTAAAAGCCCCTACCTCCAGGGGAATCCAATATGAGGCTAGGTCTCAAACCACTGCTACGCTCCCACAGGTCACTTACTGGTAAGAAGGAACTATATCTGTATTAGCTGGGAAACATGAAAAATAACTGTCTGAAATTTAAAATTTAGGATCATTCTGTAAGCAAATCTAATTGAAAAGTGCTTATTTATACAAACCTGTTTACCATGTAAAATGGCATATCAAACATAGACATGAATTAGAAGGGATATGTAATTTACATATCAATAAGAATAAAAGTAAAATTTAAAGTTTAAAAACACCTGTAAAAACTGAGAAATTTGGTGAGGCACATACGAAGACTCAGCAAAGTCAGAATATGAGGAAATTTAAGATGAATACACAAAGAGAAGGAAGCCCATTCTCTCTCAATAAAGGATCTTTGTCTTTGTCTCCTATCTAGCGCAGGGCTCGGCATGAAGTTGGAATCTATGAATGTTTGCTGAATAAAGGAAATATGCACCAGAATAAGCATGAGCTGGGAAATCAGGGAGGCAGTGCAATGAAAAAATAAGAGCTGGAGTCAAAATGAACTGGGAGTCAGCTGGACCCTACTCACCAGAGTGGCACCATGTGACTGGACAAAGCCATACATCTCCAAGGCCAATTGTTGGGTTACACGAACTCAAATATCATCTAGCTCTAGAAGCTTATGACTATATCATAGCCTTAAAAACAAACTTTCAAGTGGAAAAGAGAAGTCAAAAGCCTTAAATAGCAAAATGGAGTGCACCCAATGGCCTTAAAGGAATTCAAAGATGACAGACTGAAGGTAGGGAAATGAAAGCCAAAACACCAAAAATGGGAGTAAATAACAGGAATTTATTGGCACACTAAAATGGAAGCTCCCTGAAGGCAGAGACTTGGTATGTCTTGCTTCCCACTCTATCCCCAGTACTTAGACGGTAGATACAGTGCCTGACTCATGGTGGGTGCTGACTTAACTGAAAAGATGTGAAATGCCAGATTGTTACATAGGCTCAAACCAGTAACTGGTCTGGAAAGCATTGTTGGGGAGATAGCCAAGAGAAAAAGGTGTCCAAAAAGTACACACTACTCACAAGCCATCACCATCAAGTATCTATATTATTTACCTCTTACTAGGAGATTTCCATCAACTTCTGTCATTGTCACACCATCTGCAATAATTACCCCACAGGACATTACATATGTAATAGTAGCTTGAAGCTATGTGTGATGACAGAGAATTAATTCAGATACTGAGAAGACTTTAAAGCAGTACAACTCCTGCCAAGTTACTTTTTTTTTTCTTCAGTCAAATGCATGTGCTTTTCCATGGGAGAAGGCCAACAAGCCTTAATCTGAATCCATATTGGTATTGTGGGAACATTCCCTAGGAAGCACCTCAATTGCAGTCAAAGCCTTGCCCACAGCTACCATGCTTCCAAGTTCTAGCTCAGTATTTTTTCAACAAGCAAATTTGGTCCTCTAATTTATAACTCACAACTATCCAAAGAGTAGTAATTCTAACAAGGAGTCTGCACTGACTTACCTTGAGTTTGAAGACCATGTGGACTTTAAATTAAGTTGCCCTGTCTCCGTTCATCACCCTCAAGCCAAAGCCTTTGATGAAAGAATGAAGCAAACCAAAGAGAGGCCTGTATGCATTGTCATAGGAGGCTGGTCAGAGCTGTGCCAAGTTTTCCAGGGCCTGACTTGGCATTCCTTTGATCCAGCATCCAACACTCTTGTATTGAACAGTTGTACTGGGCACTGTGCTAGAGCTGGGAGCTAAAAAGATTAATGTCAAGGCATCTCCCTGGAGGGTTTCATGATCTGGTGGAAAGAGACAAACAGGTTTATATCTAATCAGGAAAAGAAAAGATATGAAACTGACATTTGTTAAATAGCTGCTCAAGGCAAGGGCAAGGTTTGTGCTTTATGTATGATCTGCTCTCCTCTATGTAATCTTATAATCTCTCATACAAATAAGAAAACAGGTTCAGAGAGAGTATATACTCACTCAAAGTCTCAAACCTGGACACAGAAGAGTAGGTTGGAGACCCAAATTTGACCTTCTTAAAAATCCACCCTCTTGCCTTTCTACCATACTCAAATGCAATTTCTTTAAAAAATGACAATAGGTGACAAATTCTATACCAGTAACTTGAACAAAGGGCTGTGGGAACACAAAGGGTGCAGTTAAACTGTGACTAGGAGAGGAAGAGGGTCAGAGAAGGCATCACCGAGGATGTGACATTTGAGCTGGGCCATGTTAAACAGTTGGAGTCAGTCCTGCTGGATTACTAATGTGTTGATTTTTTGACTACACCTCTTGGGCACTTACCAGAGCCACAAAGTGAAGGAAGCAATAATTCTTCTCTGGCCACCAAAACTGCTGAAAGGGAGTCACCTGCTATTTCTACACCCACTGGTTTTGCACAGAGAGTTTCTCAAATAAGGTTGCAGGGTAGAGGATGTTAGCTTAGGGCACAGCAGGTGTGTGGAGTGGAAAGAGGTGCCTGCCATACCTGATGGGAGGGTCCTCTGGAGGCCCTCTCATTTGCATTGCTGGGATTAGAGATACCCTGATTAGACAAAATGGAAGGGCTCCAAATAAAATCTGCAAAAGCATATGAAGCAATTTTTGTCTGAGGGATGTTTAAAAAAGAAAGATCTCAAGCATGGCTCCAAAAAAAAAAAAATAAGGAGTTTCTGTTTACCTATTGATGATAAATCAACAGGGTTGCACAGCAGCCAAATGGGTCTTTGAATGTGCTGCTTCATTTTTCCCATTAAGTCCAAGGAGAGTCTCAGAATGGAAAAAATAAGGCACTAAACTTCAGTGAAGCAAAATTTGGAAAAATGTGTGTGATCCATTGAACAAAAGACACTGCTTTGGAAATAAATGGAAAGTGCTGTAGAGTAAATTATGGAAAATTTAGTTACTAGGTTCTCTGAAAATGAAGGTAAATAATGGAATGCCTACATAAAGCACACAGCGTCACCAAATGGAGGGGGAAAGGAAAATAAGCGAAAACATTTTTAAAGCAATATGATGTTTCTCTATAAAATACAGTTAAAGGATATTAAAGCAATAGTTGAGCCACTGAAAGCCAAACAGGTGAATCGAGATGACTGACCAGTGTCCTTGCTGATCTCCAAGTTCCCAGCATTGTCCCTTTGCCCCAAATGTGACCAGGTGTCAGCTGCTCACAAACTAGAGATTTACTATTTCCCAGTCTAGTGGTGTGAAGTAGTATGTCATGCTAGTTTTCATTGACATTTTCTTCCTCATCACTAATGAGATTGAAGATTTTTTATTTGTTTATTGGCCATGCATATTTCCTTTCCTATGAAATGCCTATTCATGATTTTGCCCATTTTCTCATAAATTCCTAAGAGTTCTTTATATATTGTAGATAATAAATCTTGGCAGTTTTCTTGCAAATATTTCCCATCAAAATGTGACTTCTCTTTTCTATTTATGATGTACTTTAAGAACAGAAGTTTTTCATCTTAATGTGGTTAAACTTAGCAATGTTTTCTTTAATGACTTATATTTTTGAATAAAAATAAAATCCTTCCCTCTTCAGAAGTTATAAAGATGATATTAGGCTATACTTTCTCCTGAAGGCTTTTTGATTTCATCTTAATCGATCTGGAATTAAATTTTGAATGTAATGTGAGGTAGGCATCCAACAGTATTTCTGCTCTAGCCAGTTGTCCTAGCACTGCTCATGTACGATCCCAACTCTGTAAGACTGAAGGTTCCAAACAAGTGTGAGTTTGCCTCTACTCTCACTATTCTGATACACAGGTCTAATTTTCTACACCTTTGCCAAAAATATGCTGTTGTAATTAGTTGTAAGCTTGGAATAATTTTTTATATCACGTAGGCTGTCTTCCTATTTCATTCTTCCTCAGGACTATCTCAACTATTCAGAGCTCTTTGCTCTTCTGTTTATATTTCTGTAATCTATCAAATTCTAAACAAACCCCTACTGAGATTTTGATTGGAATGAGATTGAATTCGGATATAAATTTGAGTTGATAAAGAATTTTTTTATCTAGGTCTTATCAATATATTTCAATAGATAGTCATACTTTTTACTCTAAAGTTTCTGCATATCCTTCATTAATTTCCAAAACCTTATTTTTTACCAATGTAAATAATATCTCTTAAATATACACGTCTTCTAACTGCTTGTTATTGATTATAAAGATGCTGGCTCGTAAGTACTGACCTATATCTAGCACCCTTGCTAAACTCTCTTACTAGTTCAAAACAAATAATTTGCTTATTTTCTATGTAGATAATTCTATCATCTGCAATAATGGCCATCTTGGTTTTTCCTTTCCAAATTGTATACCTTTTATTTTTTTCTTTTACTATGTTGTTAAGACTAGCAGTAAATGGTATAATAGAAATGGTAAAAGCATTATTGTTTTTTCCTAATTTCAAAGGGAATGCTTTGATATTTTATAATTAAATAATATTTTCTGTAGTTTTTTGGTATATACTCATCAGATCAAAGATGTTCATTTTTATTCCTAATTTACTAAGTTTATTTTTAATATGAATGGATTTGAGGTCTTAATTAATGTTATTTTGCACCTGTTACGAAGATTACACATACTCTTTAATCTGTTTTTGTTGTTGGTTTTTGATTCTTTTGTTTTTTTGTGATGGAGTTTCACTCTTGTCACCCAGGCTAAAGTGCAATGGTATAGTCTTGGCTCACTGCAACCTTTGGCTCTCGGGTTCAAGTGATTCTCCTGCCTCAGCCTCCCGAATAGCTGGAATTACAGGCATGCGCCACCATGACCGGCCAATTTTGTATTTTTAGTAGAGATGGGGTTTCACCACGTTGGCCAGGCCAGTCTCCAACTCCTGACCTCAGGTGATCCACCTGCCTCGGCTTTCCAAAGTGCTAGGATTACAGGTGTGAGCCACTGCACCCAGCCTCTTCAATCTGTTAATGTGGTGATTTTCTACTATTGAACAAACATCATAACTATGAACCTTAGCTTAGTAATTATATACATTTCATTGGGTTTGATTTGCCTATTATTTTCTGTAGAATTTTTGCACCTATGTTAGTAAGCAAGATTGTCCTATAATTTGTCTTTTTTCATACTACCATTGTCTGGTTTTGATGATAAAATTTAATAGCCTCATAAAAATAAATTGGAGAGTTTTCTCTCTTTTCCCATATGCTGAAACAAAAATGTGAAATTACTTGTTATTTAAATATTTGTAAGTATTTTCATAAATTTACTTATAAAATCATCTGACCCTAGCATTCTTTTGTGAAAAGATTTTAAACCACTGATTATTTTATGATAATAAGACTATTCAAGTTTTCTCATTCCTCTTGAGAAAAGATGTTATATTTTTTCAAGGAATGTTTACATTCCATTCAACATTTTATTGACATGCTATACATAATATTATCTTTTTAATTTCTTCTGCATCTTTATTTGTAATAAAAAAGCATCTGTCCCCTATTTTATTCCTAATATTTTTGGACTTTTATCTCATTTCTTAAAAATCAGTCCCTAGCCAACATTGAGTAATCTTACTTATCACTGCATTTAAAAACCAACGTGGTGTTGCTGATTCTCTGTTTTCTATTTCATTAATTTCTTTTATTTTTATTATTTCCTTATTTCTACTTTCTTTGGGTTTATCATATTGATATTTTATTTTAATTTTTAAGTTGTAGGATTAGCTTATTAACTTCAGTCACTTTTTTCTGATATAATTGACATGAGTAACAGGTTTGAACTGCATGGATCCCCTTATACATAGATTTCTTTCAATAAATACATTGGAAATGTTTTTGGAGATTTGCAACAATTTGAAAACACTTGCAGACAAAGCATGTATCCTAGAAATACTGAAAAATATAGGAAAAAGTTAGGTATTTCATGAATACAAAAATATATGTAGAGACTAGTCTATTTTATCATTTGCCACCATAAAATATGCATAAATCCATGATTAAAAGTTAGAATTTATCAAAACTTGCATATACAAACACTTACAGACCCTACATGGTACCATTTGAAGTTGAGGAAAATGTAGATAAAGGTAAACATTCAGTGTTAAATCATAACTGCACACAATTAACTGTAGTTACTAATAATTTCATAGCCACCTCCTGTTGAATTGTGGTGAACTCAAGTGTTGCAACTATCTGCTTAAAATGCTGTATACACTAATCAACTCCATGTGAGCGTTTTGTCTCTAGTAAATTGTATCTCAGAGTAAAGAGCGATATCTCATGGTTCTCACTCATTTTTTCATAGTGTTTAGGGCAATACTGTAAACTTTTAATAACATCATCAGACCCATACAAAGTACTACTAGCAATGCTGAAAAATACTCCCATGAAGCAGAGAAAAGTCATGATGTTACAAGAAAAAGTTGAATTGCTCTATATGTACTATAGATTGAGGTCTTGAAATGTCCACCATTTCAAGATAAATGAATCCAGTGTAAGGAGCGCTGTAAAACAAAGAAAAAAAATTCACTAATCCACTGCAGCTACACCAACCAGCACAAAAACCTTGTACTTTCTGTAAAATACCTTTTTATCTAATATTGAAAATGTAGCTTTTATGTGGGTACAGCATTGCTATAAGAAAGGCATACCTATAGACTCTAATATGATTCTAGAAAAAGTTATTATATGACAACTGAAAACAAAAGGAAGGTGAAGAATCTAAGCCTAGAGAATTTAATGTCGGCAAAGGATGGTTTGATAATTATAGGAAGAGGTTTGACTAAAAACAGTCAAGATAACAGGAAAAGCAGTTTCCCGAGAAGAACATGAGTTCCCAGGCACCATTAAGGAAATGGAGACAGGACATCTACCTAAACAGGTTTTTAACACAAATAAAAGCACCTTATTCCAAAAAAAAAAAAAAAAAAAACACCAAAGACATTTATTACTAAGGAAGAGAAGCAACCACCAGGATTTAAAGCAAGAAGAGTTAGGGTAACTCTGCTGTTTTGTGCAAATGCAGTAGGTTTATAATCAGGACTCTCCTTATACCTAAATCTGCTAATCTCTGGGCCTTGAATGGAAAAGATAAGCACCACCTGCCAGTCTTTCAGTTGTACAAGAAGGTCTGAACAACAAGAACCCTTTTTCTGGATTGGTTCCACTGATGCTTTGTCCCTGAAGTCAGGAAGTACCTTGCCAGAAAGGGACTGACTTTTAAAGTTCTTTCCATGTGAGACAATGTCCCAGAACCCCATGTGTTCAACACTGAAGGCGCTGATGTGGTCTACTTGCTCCCAAACCTAACGTCCCTAATTCAGCCTCCTGAGCAGGGGTCATACAGACCGTTAAGGCTCATCACACCTAGTACTCTATGAAAAGAATTGTCAGTGCTATGGGAAAAAAAAAAAACCCTGATGGAGAGAACATTATAAAGTCTAGAAAGATTATACCAAATGAAGATGAAGATGTCATTGTTCTTCTATAATAGAAAAAGCTGTGAAAGTCATCAAGCCTGAAACAATAAATTCCTGCTGGAGAAAACTGTGTCCAGATCTTGGGCATGACTTCACAGAACTTATGACAGAGCCAATCAAGGAAATTATTAAAAATATTGTGGATATGGCAAGGAAGGTAGGGCATGAAGGGTTTCAAGATATTCTTGGAGAAATTCAAGAACTAATGGATACCACACCAGAGGAATGAACAGAAGATGACTTGAAGGAGGAGAGTGCTTCAAAACCAGTGCCAGAAGATCAGGAAGAAGATATAGAAGAAGCAGAGCCAGAAAACAAATTGACATTAGACAAACGGCAGACGGGTTTCAAATGATTCAAGGCTGTTTTTGACTTCTTTTACAGCATCGACCCTTCTATGATATGGGCCCTGAAACTAAAGCAAACAGTGGAAGAAGGACGGTACTATATAGAAACATTTTTAGAGAAATGAAAAAAAAGTCAGATAGAAATTATGATGTATTCCCATAAAGTTATACCAAGTATGCCTCTCTCCTGCCTCCCCTTCCACCTTCTTCATCTCTTCTGCCTACACCACTCTTAAGATATTAAGATCAACCCCTCCTCTTTTCCTTATCTTCCTCCTCAGTCCACTTAACCTGAAGATGACAAGAATAATGACATTTATGATAATTCACTTCCACTTAATGAGTAAATATATTTCATCTTATGATTTTCTTAATAATATTTTCTTTTTTAATTGCATTTTAGGTTTTGGGGTACATGTGAAGAACATGCAAGATAGTTGCATAGGTACACACATGGCAGTGTGATTTGCTGCCTTCCTCCCCTTCACCTATATCTGGCATTTCTCCCCATGTATCTCTCCCCAACTCCCCACCCCACGCTGTCCCTCCCCTATTTCCCCCAAACACACCCCAGTGTGTAGTGCTCCCCTCCCTGTGTCCATGTGTTCTCATTGTTTAACACCCACCTATGAGTGAGAACATGCGGTATTTCATTTTCTGTTCTCATGTCAGTTTGCTAAGAATGATGTTCTCCAGATTCATCCATGTCCCTACAAAGGACACGAACTCATCATTTTTGATTGCTGCATAATATTCCATGGTGTATATGTGCAACATTTTCCCTGTCTCATCTATCATCGATGGGCATTTGGGTTGATTCCAGGTCTTTGCTATTGTAAACAGTCCTGCAATGAACATTCATGTGCATGTGTCCTTATAGTAGAATAATTTATAGTCCTTTGATATATACCCAGTAATGGGGTTGCTGGGTCAAATGGCATTTCTATTTCTAGGTCCTTGAGGAATCACCACACTGTCTTCCACAATGGATGAACTAATTTACACTCCCACCAACAGTGTAAAAGTGTTCCTATTTCTCCACATCCTCTCCAGCATCTGTTGTCTCCAGATTTTTTAATGATCGCCATTCTAACTGGCGTGAGATGGTATCTCAATGAAGTTTTGATTTGCATTTCTCTAATGACCAGTGATGATGGGCATTTTTTCATATGATTGTTTGCCTCATGTATGTCTTCTTTTGTAAAGTGTCTGTTCATATCCTTTGCCCAATTTTGAATGGGCTTGTTTGTTTTTTTCTTGTAAATCTGTTTGAGTTCTTTGTAAATTCTGGATATCAGCCCTTGGTCAGATGGGTAAACTGCAAAAATTTTTTCCCATTCTATTGGTTGCCAGTTCACTCTAATGACTGTTTCTTTTGCCGTGCAGAAGCTGTGAAGTTTGATTAGGTCCCTTTTGTATATTTTGGCTTTTGTTGCCAATACTTTTGTTGTTTTGGTCATGAAGTCCTTGCCTACTCCTATGTCCTGAATTGATTTGCCTAGATTTTCTTCTAGGGTTTTTATAGTGTTAGGTCTTATGTTTAAGTCTTTAATCCATCTGGAGTTAATTTTAGTGTAAGGTGTCAGGAAGGGGTCCAGTTTCTGCTTTCTGCACAAGGCTAGCCAGTTTTCCCAACACCATTTATTAAACAGGGAATCCTTTCCACATTGCTTGTTTTTGTCAGGTTTATCAAAGATTATATGGTTGTAGATATGTTGTGTTGCTCCCGAGGCCCCTATTCTGTTCCATTAATCTATATCTCTGTTTTGGTACCAGTACCATGCTGTTTTGATTACTGTAGCTTTGTAGTATAGTTTGAAGTCCGGTAGTGTGAAGTCTCCCACTGTGTTCTTTTTACTTAGAATTGACTTGGCTATGCAGGCTCTCTTTTCTTTTCTCTAGCTTACTGTAAAATTTTTTTAATAACTTTTCTCTAGCTTATTGTAATAATACAGTATATAACACATACAACATGCAGAATATGTGTTTATAAACTGTTTATGTTATTGTTAAAGCTTCCAGAAACATAGGCTACTAATAATTGAGTTTTGGAAGAGTCAAAAGTTATACACTGATCTTCTACTGTGCAGGGAGTTAATACCCATAACTCCCATGTTGTTCAAGGTTCAGCTGTATAAATATATAAGTACTGCTTTATCTGCATTGAATAAATCTGGTATGTAATACCTTTATTTTTATTCCATTCTATTTTCCACATATAATTTTTATTTTTCTTTGACCCATGAGCAATTTTGTCTTTAAATTTTTAAATGTGTGATTTTACTTTATTCATCTTTTTGTAAGGTATTTCTAACTTAATTGCATTGTGATCAGAGAATACAGTCTGCATAACAGTTCTACAAAATTTAACCATACATATTCCAGTAACTAGTCAGTTTTCATAAATATTCTGTGGATACTTGAAAACATAATTTTTCTCTAATGATTGGTGCTAGAGTCAATGTATCAAGTACCAAATCATTATTGATTGTGTTGGGTAAATGTTCTTTATCCTAACTGATTAATTTTTCTGTTTGAGTTATCAGTTGCTGAGCATGGTTTTAATACTGCTTATAATGATGGTGGTTTTAAAAAAGATTTATCCTCACAGTTTTTTAGCATTTATATGATTCAAAGTTATACTTTTATGTACATGCATGTTTTGAACTGTTATTCCAAGGGAATTCAATCTTTTATCAATATGCAGTGATTTCTTTTGTTTATAGTAGTAATTCTTGCCTTAAAGCTTTGTCTGATATTACCACACTAATTTACTTTTCATAAATATTTTCCTAATACATCCTCTTTTAGCCTTTTATTTTCAATTTTTGTATCTTTGTAATTTAGGAATGCCCCTCATAAACAACATAGAGCTAGATGTTTCTAAGTACAGACTGACAAACTTAACCTAACAAAAAAGTTCAGTTCATTGAGATCTATTGTGTTTATTGCTACAGTAGAATTCTTTTCATCTTACTTTTACCTTTTACTTATACTGCTTTTTCTGCTTATTTTTAATATTATTTTATTGTGAGAATGTTATTGTGAGGTTTTTATAATATTTCCATTGTTTACCTTTGCTAGAAGTTTTATATTCTATTTCCGTTGTCTTAGTAACTAGAAATTTTAGTATGAAAATGGATTAAAGTCTAAAATGTTCATATATTAATCATTCCAACATGCATGTTCTTATCATATTTTACTTGTATACATGTTTTTTGAAATCTCACAAATTAAACACTACATTGTTGTTGTTAAGTATTGTTGGATACACCATTTATATTGATTACTCCCGTATTCACTCTTCCTTCTTTCTTGCTTCCCAGATCTTCCTTCTGGGATCACTTTTTATCTCCTCGAGGTATATTCTTCCAAAGTTTATCTACTGATGGTGGTAAATATCCTGCTTAGTGATAAAGAGCTTTTTGTTTGTCTGAAATATCTTTATTCTACTGACTCTTAAAATACTGTCTTGCTGGCTCCAGGTTTGCCTCTATTTTCTTGAGACATTGAAAGTAGTATCATACTCTACCCGATTTTTCATGTTCAATCTTCTACCTAATTGTCACTTGTTTCTTGCTAATTCGTCTTTTCTCCCTGATTATTCTTTGGGTTTTTTTTTTTTAAACTCTGTTATTTTCTAGCTTCACTACAATGTAACTAGGTGCACATGTCTTTGCATTTATTCTCCTGGGAATTTTGTGTGATTCCTAAATCTTAAGATTTGTGTCTTTCATTAGTTTGGGAATATTTTTACTATTATGCTTTAGAATGTTACCTATTTCTTATTCTTTCCAGTCTCTCTCCTTCTGGACATTTGATTCCATGTATGCTAGACCTTCTCATTTTATGATCTGTGATTTGTGATGTCACTTTTATATTTATATTTCTTTGACACTTGCACATTCTGGCTATTTCTTTAACTTCACCTTTCAGTTTAGTTGTTCTCTTGAGCTGTTTCTAATCTGCTTTTAAAACTTAGTTTTTCTTTATTTAACTTATGTTTTTCAAGTCAATTTTTTTTTCAAATGTGCCTTATCATTGAGAGCCTCTGAACCTTACTTTTACTGCCTATAGCCTTTATTTTTCTTTAAACTTAAAACATGTCCATTTTTATATGATACTTGCATATATCTTTGTATGTTTGATTCAACTATTGGATATTTCTGCTGATTCTTGGCTATGTTTCTTGTTCTCACACTTGTTTTGTGATTTTTGACTGTAATGTCCATTATCTGATGCAATTTTATCTGAAGGTACACTTAGAGGCCTGAAGTTGGCCTTTCTTTCAGCCAGAGAAAATTTTTACTTGCTTTTGCCAGTCACATTAAAAATATATTTTTTTAATTTTTATTGAGATGGAGTCTTGCTTTGTTGCCTAGGCTTAAGTGCAGTGGCGCGATCTCAGCTCACTGCACCTCTATCACCTGGATTCAAGCAACACTCCTGCCTCAGTCTCCTGAGTACCTGGGATTACAGGTGCCACACCCAGCTAAATTTTGTATTTTTAGTAGAGGAGGGGTTTCATCATGTTGACCAGGCTGGTCTTGAACCCCTGACCTCAGGTGATCCACTGCTTCAGCCTCCCAAAGTGCTAGAATTACAGGCATGAGCCATCATGCCTGACCTAAAACTCTTTTTATTCTACAACTTTGTTTTTCTTTCCACCAGGAGCTGAAGTTAAAATAGGTAAGTTCCCCTTATAAAGTAGGAATTCCCTGTAATTTGCCGTTCACTGAAGTTGTGGCTCTTTCAGGTAGGTAGGGTCTTGGCTTCACATGGAGGTCTTTAATCTGACTCCCTACATTATATGGACACTAAAATTTGTTCTCTGCTCCCTATGAGGCATTAAGACCTAATCTCTGCATCTCCAGAAATCTGTAGATGCCCTAAGAGCAGTCACAGGCTTCTCTCCCAGGATTTATGCTTTTGCTTCATGTTTGGCTCCTGGAGATTTCCTTACTCTGTTGCCAGCTCAGCCATGCATTAAAAAGTTCTTCCAAACACTTTATAAAGTACCTAGGATTATATTTTAGTGCAAAGCTTTTTGGGGTATCAAATTTGTAATACTACTAAAAACAAAAATCTAATTTTTAAAAATTTGCCTTAATTATGTTTCTTTAGATTGAATTATTTTTAATCAAAATTCTTCTTATAATTATAGAAATTGAATATGTTTTTGCAAAAGTGGGAAATTACAAAAATTCACAGAATATTACTGGAAATTTTATCACTTTCCAAAGATATTCATGTGTTAGTATCAGATTGAACCATGAGAAATAGTTCTTCTGTAGGTCAAAATCAACAACTTTATATGCTATAACTACATATTTCCTCTTAGGCTTTTTTCAATGATTATTTTACATATTTGAAATGACAATTTATATATGATTTTGTATATATACTATTTTCGCATTAAACTTTTCATAAATATCATTGTCTCAATTGTTTCCTATTTGTGGAAATTTAAATTGTTCTTCCTTCTGTTGTAACTAACACTATGGTAAGCATTTCTATGCAAAGACCATTTTCTGAATTTTATATTTTTCTTCAGAATGAATAAATAGCAATGGAATTACTGATTGAGAATCTCATTGCCTATTAGCAAATTACACTCTAACTTGCAGGTTTAACATGTCAGAAGAGAAGTATTTGGGGCCTCTTTCAATTTCATAATTTGGTATTTCAGTAACATAATAGAAAATACATGTGGTACTTCAGCTCTAACCTCATCTCATCTATTATGATATATATTTTCCTATTATCTGTTCTTAGTTTAAGTAACTCTCAGATTCTTACCACATTTTGTGCAATGACTAGAAGAATCTCATTCAACTTCCCTTGGAAAACTGCTCAAAGGTTCATAAAAGTGAAATTACATAATTTTGTGACAATTAATTCTTCAAAGAGTTATGCCAGTTCTTACCAAATATCTAAAGTTTAGTTTCAACCAAGTGTTCAGATTCTGTTTTATTTCATTTAGTAGAAAAACCCATTTGTTCTTCTCTCCCAAGTGCCTATCTGATAAGTATAGCAAACAACTACTACATTTTTCTCTCACTAGACTGTTTGAATAATAATAATAAAAGCTACCCTTTATTGAGTGTCTCGTTTGTGCCAGCACCTATGTTAGACAATTTGTGTCTCTAACTCACACAATAAACTTGCAAAATATCAACATGATAATTTTATAGATGAGGAAAAAACTGAGGCTCAGAGAAGTTAAAGATTCACAAAAAATGATGTGATCCAAGTTGAAATGGATTTGACTTAAGTCTCGTCTGCCTTCATAGAAGTAAATACAGATACAACCAGTCAAAACATGCTCAGGAAAATAAATATATAAAAATAAGAGTCTCTTTGGCATAGCATATCAGGTGTCTTAGGGCAACTCAAAGACCCAGGGGCACACTGACTTATCCTTTGTGTCATGGAGCTGAAAAGCTGTAGTAGGGAAACCCAGCTACCTACTTGGTGAGATTTTTGCAGAAAAACAAAGAAAGCTGAGAAAACGAATGGATGGCCCCAAAGATCATTTTCCCCGTGGCTCTAGTTTAATCAGCTACTAACACCCAAGAGCAGCACAGCTAAGCTAGTTCTTTCATTCAGTGCCATATTCAAGTGATGTTGTTTCACGGCTTTAATAGTCTTGTCAATGTTCACCAGGAAATCAGTGCAATCCTCCAAAATCCTGCCATAAAAACACAGTGGCTTTTTAAATTAGAGCTGTGCAACCTTCAACACACACCAACTCTATGTTGAACTGATGTGTCTCACTCTCACCTTAAGCTCACCAAACTCAGATGAATCCAAGGGAAGCAGAAAAGGTTCATTGTGGTTCCAGCTGAACAAATGTGTTTTCATAAGTTTCACAGTAAGCTTTTAATTTTTGATGCTATTGCTTTTTGAAAAGGAATAAATTATTGTAGAAAAATCTAACTCTCATCAACATAAGAGTTATAGGTAGCCTATATACGGGACACAAGCTCTGTGAAACATGGAAAACTAAATTCAACATTCAAGGTTACTATATATGTATATATCTGCACAGCAAAACTGTTATTCGGGCAAGAAATTGGGAGCCTAATTTAATTATCTAGTTGCATTATTTCATCACAAGTTATATATTGTTTACCAAAAGCTTTACATCTGCATTGTTTTGAAAAATATATTGAGTTGTCTATAATTATCACCCCTCGTTTCTGGAAGGACCTGGGTACTCACTGAAAATTTGTAGCTGGAGGACTTGATAAAGAGCAGGGAGATACAACAATAATGTATAGACACTTGCTGCTTTTACCAAAAATATAAGGATTGCAGGCTTCTGTATCTTTTCCTGTTGAAACCACAATACAATATGGTAATGTTCACTGATGGATTTGAAGCTTTCATTATTCATGAGATAAATTTTAGAAGTTTGTTCTTTTTTCACCTTACAATATATAAGACATATTTAGGTCCTCATACAATATCCAGGACTTGTAATCTTGACCAAAAATACAATTTTGTGTTTAAAAATAAATGGCTTTTACAATGACAAGAAGGAGAAAAATATCTACTTTGGTTTTTTGTTTGTTTGTGTTTGTTTTCTTTTATCTTTTTCTTTCTTTTTTTGTTTTTGAGATGGAGTTTTGCTCTTGTTGCCCAGGCTGGAGTGCAATGGCGCAATCTTATCTCACTACAACTCCACCTCCTAGGTTCAAGCGATTCTCCTGCCTCAGCCTCCCAAGTACCTGGGATTATAGCCATGAGCCACCACAGCTGATTTTGTATTTTTTGTAGAGATAGGGTTCCTCCATGTTGGTCAGGCTGGTCTCTTAACTCCCAATCTCAGGTGATCTGCCCGCCTTGTCCTCCCAAAGTGCTGAGATTACAAGCGTTAGCCACCACGCCCAGCCAACCTACTTTGAATCTCTACCTACTACTGATGTTTTTGCAACTGCCATTGATTTCCATAAGATAAAACAATATAGGTTAAATATGAATTGGTCATTCAAAAAATTACATATTTACTATAACTCAATAATCTTGAATTTGACTTCAAATTAAAATTCTTTCAAATAAACAAACATATACAGTACCAAGTAATGTAGATAAGAAAAGTTCCTCAACTACTCCACCAGAGTATATATTCATGCCAATCATAAAATTAAAATTCTTTTTTAGTATTTTTATGAAGCAAAAATTTAGTATAAAACATTGGTTTTCCAAAGTTCATGTACAAATTATGACCTCACTTTTGTAATTTGTCTTGGCAAAATTTCTGGAGCAAATTAATAAAATGCAACCTTCCGTAGGAAACACGCTTCCGAAAAACAGCTTCCTCCACTAAAATGGAGTCTGTAGAATGACAAGCAAGCTCTTCACTTTACAATGTTAAATTTAATGCTTATTTGTCAAAGTCTTTATTTTTAATGATAAGAGAAAGCTTTGATTTATTAGGTGTGAAATAATGCATTTCCTGTTACGCACCCAAATGCTCAGGTACAAATAGAGCTGAGTATCTAGAACTGATGGGTTAGAAAGAGAAGAGCAAATTTGTGGTCATATTTTCACTCAGGGTAATAATCTAAGTAAGAGTCCTCCTATATTTTGACAAATTACGTTTGAGGCCAAAGTGGAATAAAACAGGTAAGAAATTAAACTTGTTAAATTTCTTGTAATTGTTGTAATGGGAAGTGACATCTCATAAACTTGCCTAGGAAGAAAATCCTACCCTCCTGTAATAAAACCACTATGTGTAGAGAAATGGCATGAGGGCCAAATTAAGGGTTGCTGTGCCTTCCCTAGAAGAAATACCAGTGCATCTTTGGTCAGGACTAACTGTACAAATGGGCCTCAGAGAAAGACACTCAAGCTGCATGTTCTGAACATACTAGTAATACTGTCCCTCCCAAAACACCTTTTCAGGGTCTACTACTGATACTTGAAATTCCACCATTAGAAGTGTATTCCTGGCCAGGCACAGTGGCTCACACCTATAATCCCAGCACTTTGGTAGGCCAAGGTGGGTGGATCACCTGAGTTCAGGAGTTCAAGACCAGCCTGACCAACATGGAGAAACCCTGTCTCTACTAAAAATACAAAATTAGCTAGGTATGGTGGCACATGCCTATAATCCCAGTTAATCAGAAGGCTGAGGCAGGAGAATCAATTGAATCTGGGAGGCAGAGGTTGCGGTGAGCCATGATCGTGCCACTGCACTCCAGCCTTGGAAACAAGAGTGAAACTCTGTCTCACCAAAAAAAAAAAAAAAAAAAAAAAAAAGTGTATTCCCCTTCTTTTATGCTTTTCCTATGATAAAATATGAATACTAAAGAGAAGAATAATGCATAAAGCTTGTCCATCATTTCTGCCTCATGGTGATGAGTTTTTAATAGAAAAGAAGGTGAATGAAGCTGGAAATAGTCATCAAGAACAGGATGGGGAATGCCGATGGAAGTGTAAGGCATTAGAATATGTAGGAAGACAAGAGGGGACTCATAAAGGCAACAGGAGATGTGGAAAGGCACTGGGGAACAAGGAAGGGAACTGTCTTGCTTAGGAGGCTATTGAAAAGCCTGACCATTTCTATTTAAATGGTGTTTTAATGATCCTGGAGCAGTAGCTATACGGGGTAAAATGTTTATGGCTGGGTCCAAACTCTACTTCCAATAGCTGGAAACATACATGCAAAAAGCATGAATAAGTTCTTCTCAAACAGAAAATGAAATGTAAGTGGCTAAGAAAATACACCATCTCTGGATTTGAAAACATGATCCCCAAAAATCATTCTCTGCAGCATTTCTTTTTCGTTTCTCCAGTACAGTCAGAAGGCAGGAAACTCAACAGCAACCATTTGAGAAGTGGGTACAAGGGAAAATACACAACATAAGCATTTGTCAAAGGATGCCCCGTGGAATAATCAAGCGGATAGAAGTTAGAATGATGGTGGGAGAAGGTCTGTGGATAAGGGAATTTGAGAAAGCCTTATGCCACCAGCTTCTCTTTTAGAGAGTTAAAATGCGTGTGGCAGAGACCACTTCCTTGTCCTCTTAGTCATCTATCCAGATCACATTTCCCAGTATTCATTGCAGTTACATATGGCCATATGACTGAATCCAGCCAAGGGGATGTGACTTCATGTGCACAACTTTCTGGCCTGGCCTATAAAAACCTGGCCAGGCATAGTGGCTCACGCCTGTAATTCCAGCAATTTGGGAGGCCAAGGTGGGTGACTCACGAGGTCAAGAGATCGAGACCATCTGGCCAACATGGTGAAGTCCCGTCTCTGCTAAATATACAAAAATTAGCTGGGCATGGTGGCATGAGCCTGTAGTCCCAGCTACTTGGGAGGCTGAGACAGGAGATTCACTTGAACCCAGGAGGTGGAGGTTGCAGTGAGCCGAAATCGCACCACTGCACTCCAGCCTGGCAACAGAGCAAGACTCCATCTCAAAACAAACAAACAAACAAAAAAACCTTCCAGGTACCATCTTCCCTGCTCTCTGTTTCTTCCAGCTGTCCGGAATGGATATAAACCTAGGGTGACTTTGGAAGCTACTGTTGAGGATGATGAAATTCCAGTGAATGGAGTTTGGTTTTATAAACTGCTTTGACCACAGAAACTTTATGGCTTGGTTTTGTTTCTAACATAACAACCATTAGCTAGCATAAGTTGTTTTCTAGTTTGGGGGAAACTGCACTATGTTGTTCTTAACTTCCCCACTTTCCAGAAGTTTATTTGATCTGACAGAGAAGGTCTAAAAAACAAGCTGGGGCAAGGCTGTAAGGAGGCTACAGCACCGGAATTTCCATTACAAATTCACCCACAGAGCTATGTTACAGATAAACATCATTATTTCAACACAGAATTAAACAGGTGAGCTCAAAGAACCCAAGCGTGTTCTCTGAAGCTCTAAAGTGAAAGGAAAGAAGAATCAAGAATTTTGCATTGCAGATGTGGATCAGTAAGAAGGGGCCAGTGTGCTGGCTGAGCATGGTGGCTCATACCTATAATTCCAGCAATTTGGGAGCCCAAGGTAGGAGGATCGCTCGAGTCCAGGAGTTCACGACCAGACTGGCCTACATGGTGAGACCCCGTCTCTACAAAAAAATTACTTTAAAAAATTAGCTGAGCATGGCGGCATGTGCCTGTAGGTCACCCAGCTACTCAGGAAGCAAAGGCAGGAAGCTTACATGAGCCCAGGAGTTCAAGGCTACAGTGAGTTGTGATCATACCACTGCACTCCAGCCTGGGTAACATGGCAAGACCCTGTCTCAAAAAAAAGAAGGGGCCAGTATACTTACAAGGTTGTAAGTTTTTGGAATTTTGCATTTTTCTACTTTCATATTATATCATCTTACAGGATTAGTAATTACTAATAATGGCCTGATTCAGCTATTTTAATAAAGATATTGATATGGTTTGGATCTGTGTCCCCACTTAAAACTTATGTTGAAATATAATCTCCAATGCTGGAGGTAGGGCCTGGTGGGAGGTGATTGGATCACAGGGCCAGAGTTCTCATGAATGGTTTAACACCATTCCCCTTGGTGCTACATAGTGATAGAGTTCTCAGGAGATCTGGTTGTTTAAAAGTCTGTATCACTTCCCCCTACCCTCTTGGTCCTGCTTCTGCCATAGAAGATGCCTGCTTCCACTTTGCATTATCCATGAGTGGAAGCTCCCTAAGGCATCCCCAGAAGCAGATGCTGCCACGCTTCCTGCACAGCCTGCAGAACTGTGAGCCAATTAAACCTGTTTTCTTTATAAATTACCCAGTCTCCGGTATTTCTTTATAGCAGTGCAAGAACAGACTAATATAGGGATGTACTTTGATCTTGTATCAAGAAGGACTCTGTGGGTCTCAGGACTCACCCTGCCAACAGTTTCTTAATATCTTCAAGGGTTGGCTTTCTTTGGTTTCTCTATTCTTCCTGTATGAAATCAGCAACATCTTCAGTTTGCTTCCCACGTAGAGCAAGAACTGTAGCAGCTTAGGGTTTACATCAGTGTATCACAAGACATCTTTTTTCCCCCAAAGCTCCAGAAAACCTCCACTTACATTTTGTTGGTATTACCTAGGTCAACGCCCCTTCTCACACCTGCATAAAGTCCAGCGTTCAGGAAAATGCTATCTTCTGATTGACTTATATCTGGATTACCTGGACCAGTCACTAGGGCAAGAGGGATTCTCCTGCTTAGATTGTATAAATCAGGACCCTTACTTGTATTTGTGGGTAAGGGGCAAGACTCCTTCCCCACATCTTATGGCTGCCACGCACCAGGGAGGAATTGCTGTTGGGAGGTTAATCACAGATCAACTATTTTTTTTTTTTTTTTTTTTTTTTTTGAGATGGAGTTTCACTCTTGTTGCCCAGGCTGGAGTGCAATGGGGCAATCTTGGCTCACTGCAATCTCTGCCTCCTGGGTTCATGTGATTCTCCTGCCTCAGCCTCCTAAGTAAATGGGATTACAGCTGCCTGCTACCACACCTGGCTAATTGTTTTGTATTTTTAGTAGAAACTGGTTTCACCATGTTGGCCAAACTGGTCTTAAACTTCTGACCTCAGGCGATCCACTCGCCTGAACCTCCCAAAATGCCGGGATTACAGGCATGAGCCACTGCATCCGGCCACAGATCAACTTTTGAATAAATTATGCTAATAAGAGCTAACATTTATATAGTTATCATATGCCAGGCACTATGCTAAGCACCTAAGTATATTAATCCTCACAATCCTATGAAATAGGCTTTATTATTAACCACATTTTACAAATGAGGAAAATGATTTGCAGATAGATTACATAATTTTCCAAAATCATCAAGGCTAATCGATAACAGAGCTGGGCTTTGATTCCACACAGTCAAGATCCAGAGTCACCATGTTAAAATTTTCATAAATCCATCATGCACTACATAACGTATACGCACACACATTTATGCATATACATAGGTAAATACATATACAGTAAGGGTGCATAAATACGTTTATACATTTACACACACATACACACTCATATATTAGGTGAGAATTCCAATTCTTCAGACCTTATGATTATAACAAAGGTGCCATCTGGCGTTAGAACCCTCTAATTGCAGAAAAAGCACCCACAGGGTAATGAAGATTCACTAACAATACAAACTCACTTGTAAAGTAGTCTAAAATCCTAAAAACATTAACATCAGGTGGTAACTGCCCTGCCTTGTCTTAGAGGCCTCCTTACCATGCCTAAAAGCATGGCTAAGTAATCTCACAGTGCTGCTTCCAGCTTGCCGAGCACACTTATTTTCTATCTATCCTGCAAAAAATCACTCCTGAGTGGGAAGTACTTCATTCTTATATTAAGGGAGAGAGGATAACATAGACTTTTTTTAATTTGTGGAAAAATGACTTGTCCTACAATTATATTACACACCAAGTCCCCTCACTTTAAGCACCCAGTCTAGCCCTGTGCTCACATCTACCTGTCCCAAGTAGCTGACCTTGGAAGCAACATAGTATTTTTCTTCCCATTCTAATCAGGGGGTTATAAATCTTGCCCAAGACATGGGAGTACATTGTGTCAGACTTACTGGTTCAACCGTCTGGCTGCTTTAGATCTTGGGGATCCTCTGCCTCTACAGGAAATTCTCCAGGAATGATACTTTGTATAGACACCCAACCCTGAGTTTGCTCTTCCCTTTCAAAACAATTCTAGATTTTTGAAACTACTTTCATACTTAACCTTGAACTGAAGCAAGATCGCCACTGGGAGAAATATCCTCTAGTCTAGATCCTTTTGCCAGCCCATTTAATATACTGTTGCTTACCCAGTCAGAATTTCCTCCAGTTAATGCTTTGATGAATCTGCTGGTGAACTGGAGGAACAGCTTAACTTGCTCACACTCACTTTTCTCCTAAATAGCTCTGTAGAAATCTAAGTGATTGCTGCACTCTCAAGTGAGCACTACCTTAAAAATAAAAGATGAGTTGCTATACACACACACACACACACACACACACACCTCCAACATTGTAGGCTTAACCTTTGGGCTGCTAAATGTGAAGTTTCTCATAGCACATAAGGTGTTAATAGTGTGGTGTTATTTCATTGCATTTAAGCTAGCCGAGAGTTTTTGGCAAAACAGAGTATCCTCTTAGTTCAGATTCAAGTAACAAGGGTTACATAAATGCAGATTACACAATTTCACAGCTGTATAACATCAACATAGTCAAACATATAAAAAATAAGACATGGGAAAAGAAGGCGCTGAGCAGTTCACTGATACACAGCAAGCAGCGTGGGGCTGGTTTTCCTTTGAATCAGTATTTCATGACTTAATTTGGCAATAGGGATTTATCACAATCAGCATGGATTAGAAACATTCCGAGATCATTAGCTTTTTGGTGGGTAACAAGTGTCACTGAGGGAGCCCTAGCTCATCTCAAATGCTGCCTCTGCTCTATTGGTCCATTAGTAGTCACCAAATATTCGCCTCCTAAACCTCAGGTCAGGAGTTGAATAAACAAGCCAGGGACAGAGATAGAGTGATATTTACATACCGCTTCTTTACATAATCTGGAAGACTGGGAGCTCAAACTACCCATTCTGACAAGAGATCATGAAGATATTTCTTTGACATGAACAGAAATATGACATCTAATTAAGATTCTTTATTTCTTACTCTTTCTAGTTTAGCTGAGTTTTTGTTGGTGGTGGGTGGGGTGGTTGTTTTGTCTTTTGGAGTAAATTCTTTTCCTTGATAATAAGGGCCATTCATGAATCCACCTGTCGGAGGGGTCTTTAGCATTATTCTGCGCGCCAAGATACCACACATCATACCACTACCTGTTCCTGCCAAGCCCAGTTTCACTATCTCTGTTTTGCCCTAGACCTCTTGTACAGTAGCCAAGGTCTGGAGACATGGATCCAGTTTTTAAATGAACAAATTACCAAGGAACTTTGAGCTGTGACAGATATTAGCTATCTTGCTTTAAGCGGGATATAGTATAGAACTTTCAAAACACAGAAAACACTAATATCTGTATTCTCTTTATAATGTCAATTATATTTTATTTTTTAACTGAGTGAAGAGCCCCTACCCTTAGTAGGCAATTCTCTTTGGCAGGCATGATTTTCTTTCCCTTAATGTAATACTCATTTACCAGGGCAAATCTGAAGGAAGCACAAATCTCCATTTTCACACTGGGCTCTCTGAATATGTGTTGGTGATGAAGGTATCTGATGAGAAACCTTAGTGACTCAGGATTCAATTCCAGAGCCGGTGTCAGACCGGAATGAGGATGTCCAGCCTGCTTGACGGCAATGTCTCTCCTCCAAAATGCCTGACAGTCACATGCAGAAGCATGATTCCTTCGACACAATGGAGAAAGTAACTTCTGCAGAAGACTCAGTCTCTAAACACTCGAAAGAGTCATGCAAAGAGAGAGCATCAAGAAGGATCTAAGTCTAATGATGCCCCCATTTCAAGGGCCTGCTATAAACAGATGGTCTAACTCTCATTCTAATTATCTGCTAGTAATTCCAAGCATTTATTAAGTACTTACTATGTGCTAAATGTAGTTCTAAATATGAGACTTGCATTGACCCACTTCATCTTCACACTTTCTTTATTGTTACAGAAAAGAGCAATGGACAAGGAGGAAGGTGGTATGGAGTAACTGCTTTTATCTGCCATGATCATTTGATCTTCCTTCTCCTTTCCTGCCATGTCTTCAAGGAAGTCAAAGAAAGGGTGGGGAAAAGGCATGATCTCTGAAGGACAAGATAAGAACAGAAATGGGAGAACAAAGGCATCCAGATACATAGGCACCTTCCAAAAAAAATTAGAATCAGAATGAACCCTGGCAGTAGCATGCAAAGGTTGGAGGAGGGAGTGTATCTAACTGATGCACTGGGAACATTTTCTGTAGAGGATGTAAAAACAGTAATAAAACTGACTAAAAAGTTGATCTGCTTTTTATTATCACCATGTGCTGGCAATTCTAAACAATGTCAGTGAGAAGCTACTGTTTCCTAACAGCAACTACAACAACAAAAATCCTTAGTTGGTCTAAGTTCTAAACAATTATTACAATTTCCATTTAATGCTAATATGCAAGCCTCAAATTAGCACATTTTCATCTTTTTAATATTACATTATGCAGAAGGTTAATTCAGAAAATTCCCAGTTATAAAGCCAACCCTCAACACATGCAGACTCAGCGACACACATTTGTTTGGAAAGTAGGTTGGTCACAGTTCAGAATCTTTCAAGCTCATTTTGGGTACAATTCAGCTCTCCAGCCCTAGTTCTACATAGTACTGTATTTATTCAGTAGATTCAAAACAAACAATAATAGCACAGTGATTGTAAAGGTACAGAAATAGAGCTTGAAATACTTCAATTTGACATTCTGTGTGACTACTTAAAGTTTTTACTTGTTTGGAACTTAAGGAAAAAGTAATTCATTCACTTCAGTATCACCTCCTTGTTGGAAAATTCTGCATAATGTAGGTAAAACTATGAGACAGCTTTTCCAGGCAAGATGAAGCTGAGCCCACAGGAATGACAAATTTTGTAAAATTAATGTCAACCTTTGAAGTACTACACAATCTTAAAAAAAAAATGAGGCACAAAAAGATCAGCTTAACTTTTATTCTTTCCTTTATATAATTATTTTCTTTTCCAAGTAATTTTTTTTTTCTTGTGTGAAACTGCAGATGAATGATACGGTTTGGCTGTGTCCCCACCCAAATCTCATCTTGAATTGTAACTCCCAAATTCCCATGTGTTATGGGAGAAACCTGCTAGGAGGTGATTGAATTATGGGGTTGGGTCTTTCCTGCACTGTCCTCGTGATAGCAAGTCTCACAGGATCTGACGGTTTTGAAAATGACAGTTTCCCTTCACGAGCTCTCTTTTTTGCCTGCTGTTATCATATAAGATGTGACTTGCTCCTACTTGCCTTCTGCCATGATTGTGAGGCCTCCCCAGCCACATGAAACTGTTAGCCCAATTAAACCTCTTTATTTTGTAAATTGCCCAGTTTGGGGTGTCTTTATCAGCAATGTGAAAATGGACTAATACAATGAGATTAATGAGACACAAATATATTTGCAAACAACCAGAATCCACCTTGAACAATGTATAGCAATAATCAGTTTTGAAACTGATTCTTTTAGATCAACTCACAAAGATAATAGAGAAAACCATTTACTATACAACATTACAATAAAAGGAAACGAACATTTCCTAGAAAAAAAGAATTAAACTTTGAAGAATGCCAGAAGAAAACACAAAATATGTTGGCCTTACATTGCCAAAAACAATTAAAAGGCAATATCTGAATCCCTTAAATGTTTTCGCCAAGACCTGGGCAGTAGTTCTAAAACCGTGGATCAGAAAATGTCAATGTTCTCTGTCATTCAGCCATCTTTTTTTTAATTGCATTTTAGGTTTTGGGGTACATGTGCAGAACATGCAAGATAGCTGCATAGATCCACACATGGCAGTGTGTTTTGCTGCCTTCCTCCCCTTCACCCACATTTGGCATTTCTCCCCAGGCTATCCCTCCCCAGCTCCCCCACCCGCTGTCCCTCCCCTATTCCCCCCAATAGACCCCATTGTGTAGTACTCCCTTCCCTGTGTCCATGTGTTCTCATTTTTCTTCACCCGCCTATGAGTGAGAATATGCGGTATTTCATTTTCTGTTCTTGTGTCAGTTTGCTGAGAATGATGTTCTAAGCAAAAAGAACACAGCGGGAGGCATCACACTACCGGACTTCAAACTATACTACAAGACTACAGTAATAAAAACAGCATGGTACTCGTACCGAAACAGAGATATAGACCAATGGAACAGAACAGAGGCATCGGAGGCAACACAACATATCTACAACCATACAATCTTTGATAAACCTGACAAAAACAAGCAATGGGGAAAGGATTCCCTGTTTAATAAATGGTGTTGGGAAAACTGGCTAGCCATGTGCAGAAAGCAGAAACGGGACCCCTTCCTGACACCTTACACTAAAATTAACTCCAGATAGATTAAAGACTTAAACATAAGACCTGGCACCATAAAAACCCTAGAAGAATCTCTAGGCAAATCCATTCAGGACATAGGAGTAGGCAAGGACTTTATGACCAAAACACCAAAAGCATTGGCAACAAAAGCCAAAATAGACAAATGGGACCTAATCAAACTCCACAGCTTCTGCATGGCAACCAACAGAATGGGAAAAAATTTTTTCAGTTTACCCATCTGACAAAGGGCTGATATCCAGAATTTACAAAGAACTAAAACAGATTTACAAGAAAAAAACAAACAAGCCCATCCAAAAGTGGGAAAGAATATGAACAAACACTTTACAAAAGAAGACATACACAAGGCCAAAAAACATATGAAAAAATGCTCATCATCACTGGTCATTAGAGAGATGCAAATCAAAACCACATTGAGATACCATCTCACGTCAGTTAGAATGGCGATCGTTAAAAAATCTGGAGACAACAGATGCTGGAGAGGATGTGGAGAAATAGGAACACTTTTACACTGCTGGTGGGAGTGTAAATTAGTTCAACCATTGTGGAAGACAATGTGGCGATTCCTCAAGGCCTTAGAAATAGAAATTCCATTTAACCCAGCAATCCTATTACTGGGTATATATCCAAAGGACTACAAATCGTTCTACTATAAGGACACATGCACACGAATGTTCATTGAAGCACTGTTTACAATAGCAAAGACCTGGAACCAACCCAAATGCCCATCGATGATAGACTGGACTGGGAAAATGTTGCACATATACACCATGGAATATTATGCAGCAATCAAAAATGATGAGTTCGTGTCCTTTGTAGGGACATGGATGAATCTGGAGAACATCATTCTCAGCAAACTGACACATTCAGCCATCTTTTTAAATGATTCTTTGCTTAAGAATTAAAACTTTGGAAATTCTTATCAGAAATAATAGAGATTTTTAACAAACAGTCTAGTGAAAGTAATTTAATGGAAATGTTTCTACTAAGAGATTTTTGAAAGCCACCAGAAATGTGCCTTTAAAAAAAAGACATGACCAGCATTGCTATTTCTGAATTATTATGATTAGGATCTTTGTGACTCTCTGTCAGATTTGGTTATGTGTGAGACTTTTCCTATATATATATTTGTTGCCTTACATAAAAAGAACTAGAAATTAATAGAAAGTTTTCTTTCTACCAGCTATGAGTGAAGATAAGTTGATGAATCTGGCCATAGTGTCTACTGAACATGAATATGCAAAGAAGATAAATTTGTCATTGACAAATTTGCAGAAGTTAAGGCTCAAAAACAAACTATAATATTATTCATTACTTTTCTGATATAAGGATTTTTCCCTTTTCTCAAAAAAATACATTAATATAAGTTAAAAGCATTAATTTATTACTTTTTCCTTTTTGTACATATTTATCCTATATTTTTACTGGCATGATTATATACACAAACATCAACAAAATATATTTTTATTGTTTTTTTTTCTTGGCCATATTGTTCAGTTCACTAATCAGTTCAGTATAAAGGGGGAAGATGTTTTTTAAAAAAGCAACCCTACTATTGGTATTTAAGATACTATACACATCAGTGGAGCCAAGTATAAAAAGAAGTTGAGAAAAATGGATGTGAACTTTGTATAGCCCATTATCTCATTGTCCACTTTTATTATCTAATGTGCAGTATGTTACGCACTTCTCTTCACTGTTAATGTATCCTTCACATGGCTGCCAGATTCATCATTCAGATTCTCACAGCCCAAGTCAGTGATAGCTACACAATTTCTATATGGAGGAGCTTATAAGTACCCATCTTCTTGGAGGGGAAGTTTGCTTAGCAAAGGCAGGGTTGTACTTGTGTTTTCATCCATTTTGTGCTGCTCTAACAGAATACCTGAGACTGGGTAATTTATAAAAAACAAAGATTTATTTCTTACAGTTATGGAGGCTGTGAAGTCTGAAGTCAAGGGCTCTGCATCGGGCAAGGGCCTTCTTCCTGTTTCATCTCATGGCAGAAGGCAGAAGGACAAAAAAGCATGCACAAAAGCAAGAGAGGACCACACTCACTTTTCTTAACAACCTATGGTCTGGATGACAAACCTCCCCCCAGTAACGACATTAATTCATTCGTGAGGGCAGAGGCCTTATGGCCTGGTCACCTCTTAACAGTCCTACCTTTTAATATCATCACAATGGCAATTAAATTTCAAATGAGTTTTAAAGGGGACATTCAAACAAACCATAGCAACTTGTATGTGTATTTGGAGACATTGGGAATGAGGAGGGGTAAATGAAGGACAGATGTCAGACAAGGCCTCTGACTTTCCCTCCAAGAAGATGGGTACTTGTAAGCACCTCCATATAGACCCAAACACACAAACCACCCATTCCTGACTACCACTAATTGACAACTGTGTGGTGGTGTGCTAGCTCCACAGGACTGGAAATCAGGGAAACCCAGGCTGCATCCAGTGATGTCAGCTGGTCATATGATCCTAGGCAAGTTTCTACTCTTAGTTTCCTCATCTGAAAAATGAGGGAGTTGGCGTAGATGATCGCTAAGGCCCCTTCCAACCACAACATTCAATGGTTATGACTCACTGGCAATGGCAGTTTCAACTATGGATGGCCCTAGATTTGTGCCAAATTTACACCGCATCAAAGTGAAGAGACAAGCAGCCACTGAGCCAGAGACTATGAGTTAATTGCCAAGTCACATTTGGATAAATGAGAAAGTATCAGGTTCCTGTTTAAGGCACCAGGTGTTTTACATAGCGTGTGTTGTTCTTCCATAAACGCTGGCTTCTTAGATCATGTCTATGTTCATAAGTCCTTCTGTAAACCTGTGTCACTATCAATAGAGACAAACACTGATATCTTTCTGTGCAGACTGGAACTCCTTTCATCCCACTGGACAAAAATTAGGTATAAGTAATACTTGGAAATTGCTGCATATCAATCTAGTTTACACAACAAATATTTCCATATGGATAGAAGCCAGTGTTCTGGTATTTGGAGGACAGACAATATCTCACAGTGGTCTTTTAAATCAAAAACCAAATGTGGGGTGAGCTCATTCACTGGAACTTCATTAAGAAGAATTCATTTCACTTCCTTGGCATAAATTAAGCTGTAGTGAGCTAGTGAAAGATTCCACCACCTCTCACTGAAATGGTAAATTGAGCTCTGCAATGGGGGTAAAAGACAGACCTAGGTCCCCTGGAGAATGTGAAGAGACGAACACAGATGGTGGGGTGCATTGGCCTCAGCTGAAAGCAGGGAGAAGCAGAGAAGTGGTGGCAGTGAGACTTCAGGACTGCAGTCTTCAGTGGAAGAAAAACTGGGAAGATCCCTGGATCCTGCTGAGGCTGCAGCCAGAGAAGAGGAAGACGGAGAGAATTGTCTGCAGGAGATGGGGGTGGGACTCCCGTTACAGCCCTCTTCTCAGACTGAAGACCCCATACCAGATCAAACAGCTGCCCACTGACAGCTCCTCTATTGCTGGTGAGTGTGGGCTGACTTCTGGGGCCTCAAACCAAAAAACAGCCTTTATTACCAGCTCCTTTTCTCAGTGAACTCTCCAAATGTATATGCTGACAGGCTTCTTCTTCAGACCCCTGCACCCCTCAGAAACCTCATTCCCTCAAAGCATTCACTCACTCCACATCTGCAGTCACCATCTGTGAACTGTCAAGTCCTCGCACCTGCTCCTCAGCCCAGTCCATTCTCCTGTGTGCTACACCCCAAGACCCAACAGAGTATTGAGCTTCTGAACTTGGACATCCCTTAAGCACCCCAAACTCTTATTCAAATCCTAACTTCATACTTCCATTCTCATATGTTCTCTCAGTAAGTGCCACCAACAGCCCCCAACTCACCTGGGTCAGTAACCTGAAAGTCAATCTCAATTTCCTTTGCAACCTCCATTCAATCAGTCACAAAGTCATATACATTTTCTTTACACTCGCAAATCTATTTCTCCCTCTCATTTCCCACTGCCACTGACTTAATTCAGTTCCTCGCCATTCATTCCCTGGAATAGTGCAGTCTTCTACAAACTCCTGACAGTTGCCTTGCTAATTCTGTTCCTTTCCATCAATCCTCCATGTGCTTGCAGAATGTACTTTCAGAAATGCAAATACATTCTGTTACTCCCTTGCTGAAAACCCTTTGGTGACTCCGAAAACAAAGTCAAGTCGCAAGTGATAAAATGGGAGGAAAAATATGCAGTACCTGTATAAAGAGTTCATATGCCTAAGGTATACAGAGTACCCACACACTGGAGAGAAGATTAACAATACAGCAGGAAAATGAAGAGGTGATTCATTTATGAGGAAATGAAATACTCATTGAAACCTATGGAAAGATTCCTGAGGTCTAGTTCTCTGGTAAACACAAATTTAAGAGAACAATAAAGTTACATTTTTTTACCTATAAGATTGGCAGAAAGTAAGGAGATTGTGGACATCAAGGACTGAAAAAGTGGGCAGACGTCCTCATGCTCATCTGTTGCTATAGCTGAAGAGTCGTCTGCCAGTATATATTAAACTTTTAAAAAGAATGAACCTTTAGGGCCAGCTGTTCCAGCTAGAACCCCATCCAATAAAAAGAAAGCACCAATAAGAGTATCAGTCTAAAGATGCTCATTGCAGCACTGTTTGTCATAGCAGAAAAGCTAGAACAGCCAGAGTAACCATCAATAGAGGAAGAGTTAAACATAATACATCTTTATTATGGAATAATGTTCTGTGGCAATTTAAAAGAATGAACCAGTTCTAAATGCATTATCATGGAAAATCCAAAGAATCCAAGAGATAGATAATATTCACCCTAAAAAGTGGCCTGCTTTTACAAACGGAATCAACCCAAATGCCCATCAATGATAGACTAGATAAAGAAAATGTGGTACATATAACCCATGAAATACTATGCAGCCATAAAAAGGAATGAGATTATGTCCTTTGCAGGGACATGGATGAAGCTGGAAGCTTCATCCTCAGCAAACTAACACAGGAACAGAAAACCAAACACTGCATATTCTCACTCATAAGTGGGAACTGAACAATGAGAACACATAGACACAGGGAGGGGAATAATACACATTGGGGTCTACAGCAGGGAGGAGGCAGGGAGGGCACCAGGTCAAATGGCTAATGCATGCTGGGCTTAATACCTAGGTGATGGGTTGACAGGTGCGGCAAACCACCATGGCACACGTTTACCTATGTAACAAACCTGCACATCCTGCATATGCATCCTGGAACTTAAAATATTTTTTTAAAGTGACCAGTTTAAAAAAAAAACAATATTATTAATATAATTAATAATATTAAAACTTAATATTATTATTAGAGTTTTTTTTTTTTTAAAAAAAAAAGGTCACTTCTAGGGTCCGTATTTCCTATCTCTTTCCAACTACAATGCAAACTCCATGAGGACAGAGACCATACCCATCTTGTTTACCACTGTGTCACCAGCATCACACAGAGGTTAGCACTTAAAAATATTTGTTGAATTCACGTGTTGTTCTTCCATAAACGCTGGCTTTATTATTGGCTTGAATTGGCTTCAACTGAATTATTCATTAATAATTCAAATAATTCTGTAATTTAAAAAGAAATTAAAAAGTGAAATTCCTGCAATGGTCTTCACAGTTGCTGAAATCAAAATTTGGAACACATTTATTCACCATCTGGTTCCTGCCTTCCCCTGAGCCTCATCTCCCAGCTCCCCACACCAGAGCCCCCATCCTTCCCCAGAAGCTCTTATCAGGGCTGAGATTCCTTGAGGGAAGGGACCGTGTCTTATTGGGTGTTGGATCCCTGTACCTTATCCAGGGCCCAGTGTGTTGTAGTTCCTTGGGGAATGTTTGCTAAATGATTGCCTCCATTGCAGATGGAGAAAAAAATGAGTGCCACCTGAAGTATGGGATCCCCTATTACAAGTGGCAACAGCTAGAGCCGCCTTGCCCATTATAAAATCGGGGACCTTGAGAAAATCACTTATAAAGTGGATATAACCTCAACATTAACCCCTTTACAGGGTTGTTTTTTGTTTTGTTTTTTAGATGGAGTCTCATCCTGTCACTCAGGCTGGAGTGTAATGCAATCTTGGCTCATTGCAACCTCTGCATTCCAGGTTCAAACAATTCTTTTGCCTCAGCCTCTGGTCTTGAACTCCTGACCTCGTGATCCACCTGCCTTGGCCTCCCAAAGTGCTAGGATTACAGGCATGAGCCACAGAGCCTGGCCTATGGGATTATTATAAAGACAAAAGGAGATAGCAGGTGTGACTGTATCATGTACACTTTAAGATCTGCACATGTATTGTTAGTCTACTGTCGTTTTCTTACAATGATAGACTTAATGTCACTTTTCTTATATTTCTGTAAATCAAATTTGACCTGTCCCAGATGCCACTGAATTGGCAAGAAATTTCATTTTAGTTATTATCAATGTCCTCTTCTGCTAGGTGACATCAGTCAAAGGTGCTGTGGGACTTTCACTGGTCCTAACGTTTGAAGAAGGCCCTGTCATCTTTGGTCCATACTGCTCTACCGCAAATAAGCAGTGGTTCAAAGCTGAGCAGCTTCATGAAGATAGGAGGTGCTCCACTTACATGTCATGCTAGGACACATGCTTTCGCCTTGGCAGGGTGCTCCGCCATCTGGAGGTCAAGCGGCCCAGGTGGACCTTCCCCTCTCGGCTTCCCAGCAACAACTGTGAGGAACCGAAATGCTGCTCATTGCTCAAGAACCTAGAGTCTCACGCCCATTCCCAGCTCTGGAAATACTTCCTACTTTCCCAAGTTGTCCACGTCTATCTCCACCCTCCAAGCCATTTCTTTCCTCTTGGAACAAACCTGGCATAATCCCTTCAGAGAGGGATCTTCCAGCAACTTCTAAGGTCCCTGAGGCAAGAGAATACAAAGGCCTAGTTACCCCCTTGAGACCAAGGTATGAATAAACCACAAATTAATGACTATAAGTTAGTCAGGCACTTTGTTTTTAAAACAATAACTAGAACAGAGAAGTAGTAGGAAACTTAATACAATGCAGTTAACTACAATTCCTGGGAAAGCTTTCAGTTTAATGACTCCCAAAGCAATAGTTTAGGAATTTGAAAGGGACCCTCAAAGGGCTCACCTAGTTCAAAGCACAAGTTGACTGAGCATCCATAATCCAAAAGTTCAAAATCTGAAATGCTCTACAATCCAAAACTTTTTGAGTGCTGGCAAGACACTCAAACGTCACACTAAAAGGAAATGTTCTTTGGAACATTTTGGATTTTGGATTTCTGTATTTTGTAAGTATAATACAAATATTCAAAATTTGAAAAAATCCCAAATCCAAAACACTTCTCGTCCCAAGCATTTTGGAAAAGGGATACTCAGCTTGTACTGCCTTCCAACTTTCTTGCTACCATTATTATGATGGGAAGAAAACCCTGCATGCAATTCTGACTAGATAATTCTGTACTTAAATATAATTTAAATCCACTGAAGAAATCTGTTGTCATCAGTGTTCTATTTTTCAGAGGAGAAAACTCTTTACCCCTCCCTTAAATATTATACTTCAGCTGGTTGTGCCAGATATTCTGTAGGAGACTGTGCTAGGTCTCTGCTGCCTGCAAGTAGCTTCATTAGCACTCTAAGACTCCTCAGGCAAGATGCTGGGATCATCAATAGCGGAGCCCACTATTTAATGAGTGAGTTGTTATCCAGCAGCTCACCTGCCATGGCGTCTCCTGCAGAGGCTTACTATCTGCTTTTGTGTACAGGGTCCCCTCACTGTGGCACTTCAGCACTTTTCTGATAACTGAGGAGACTGCTGTATGCATGTAAGTGCAAGTCACTTCATTTCATGTCACATCTCCCGTGCAGATTCAGGGTGGAAGTTGGGGTACACAAATGAGTCTGGATGCTCGGGAACCAGACCTTAACTGATACACAGCAAAACCTCCGAGCAGCTTCCCTACCCCACTGTGAGGTATGCATGCTGCTACCGAAGCCTCCCAGCCACGTGACCTCAGCCAAAGTGCAATCCTACCAGACATCAGATACTTAATCTGCAAAACAGGAGGGTAACGCTACATACATTAAAGTGGCAACTGGATCAAAAGACTGCTCAATCAACCACATTATTAAGCACATCTAATGAGGCTTTCATAGATACCATCTCACAAGATTCCTTCCAGCTCTAAAATTTCATATTTCTTTGGCAGATTTGAGGGACTTGAGGATTTCTATTTTGAGTCTTACTTTGCTGTTGGGTAAAACACAAATAATAATCCTTGCTTGAATCGTCAGATTATGGTAAAAATATCAAACAAACTATGCAAACATATTTTAGGAAGAATAAAGTTTTGGCCAAATATGAGATATCATTTTTAGTGACTAGAGATCTTCTTTAAGAATTGGTAAGCAAGCCCTGGTACAGTGGCTAATGCCTGTAATCCCAGCACTTTAGGAGGCTGAGGCAGGCAGATCATGAGGTCAGGACTACGAGACCAGCCTGGACAGCATGGTGAAACCCTATATCTACTAAAAAAAAAATACAATAAATTAGCCAGGCATGGTGGCGCATGTCTGTAGTCTCAGCTACTCGGGAGGCTGAAGCAGAATTGCTTGCACCCAGCAGGTAGAGGTTGCAGCGAGCCGAGATTGCACCACTGCACTCCAGCCTGGGTGAGAGAGTGAGACTTCATCTCAAAAAAATAATAACAATAATTGGTAGACAAATGAAAGAAAATGAAATGAACCATAATTATTTTCATACAGCTGTACTACAGTCTGTGTCTTATTTTGGCAATTAGTTCTTGGTCAGATGACTCTTATCCTGAATTATCAAACAAAACAGTTAAGTAACTTTAGACAGCTCCATTACCACACAATCTTAATTAAAGCTGGAGATAGGAAGAAATGCATTTAATTATTACATTATTTCCCTGGACTATCGGATGGTCTAATTCTAAGATTTTCATCTTGGCTAGGAAATCCTTATAATCTATATCTTCTTACATCAGTGTATACAGTCTATCAGAATTACTTCCTCTAGTCTGAAATTTTGGTAAAAAAATCAGGTGACATTCAAATCTGGAATATATTAAATACCTTTGGGTTTGATTGAGTTGGATTTGTAAACAAATGACTTTCCTAAAAACATGAAGTCATATAAAATCTTTTACTATTAATGCCTTGTTCTCTTCTGACACCATAAATAAACCTCATTTCCCCTCAAGGATTAGTGAAAAAAGCACATTTTGAAAAATCTCTCTTTCTGCAAAGATATTAGGTAATTGCTACCCGCTGCCTTGTACTTGCTTCTCTTTAGTTCCTAATGAAGAAAGTAAACAATGTTTCAAGTCGAGCGGTTCTCAGAGCTCTGTGTTTTAAGCAGACGTCTACTATCTTGGCATTTCTACAAGGTCTGTTACATGATTTACAGTGAAACTGGCTGTGGTGAGCAGCCTAATCTCTACCAATGCCACATAAAATCAACCTTAAAACATTTTAACATTGTCTGCTATTCCTTCTGACCCACTCGGGTTTCCTTTCTAGCTTCCTATCATTTTTATTTGGCTAGCCTTAGAGCATCCATTACACTATCCTGGTCAATCCGATCCCATTCTCTTCTTCCTCTTCTTGTTCTTTTTCTCCCACTTTCAATGTACATGTATGAATCTCCACTATGGGAAGCACTCTGAACAAGTTTCTGTGGCAAAATCTAGAAGGATTAGGACAGATCTGCCCCCAAGTGGTTTACAGTAGCACAGGGCAGAGCCCACGAAATCTTTCCTACAAAAGTGAAAGTAACAAAGATATCAACTCTGCATCTTTGCATATTTGCAGCATGGAAGGCTTCTTCAAAGAGGTAGCCTTTACATTGAACAGTGAAAGGATCAGTAGGAATGGGCCTATGGGGATGCAGCAGGGAAGGCTAAACAAAGGAAATGGTGTGGAAAAAAGCAGTGAGGTGAGAAAACTCCCCGACATGTGCACAGCCTGGAGCAGTTCAGGTTGGCTGCATCATTAGGCACCTGGAGGGAAGTCATATAGAAAAAGGTTGGGAAGGTAGTTAACAGGTCATGGGTATTTGTGGTTAGTACTGTGATCATGCTGTGTTATTAATCAACATAGAAATCTGTTCTCTCCCCTATTAAATGCTGGATTAAGTCTCTATGCTGAGGGAGGGAAGAAAGGAGATAGAAGGGAGTACAGAGTAAACATCATGGTCCTTGCCCTCAAGGAATTTAATGGAAGAGAGAGATACACAGTGATCCTTATAGCATAATATGCTACCAAAAATAGGGTCCCATTCTCAGATATGGGTCTCTGAACAATTATGAAAGCACAACACCTCCAAATACTAAAACCCACTCCATTTTCTAAAGTGAATTCATCTGTCTCCAATAGAGGAACACCGTATGACATTTCTTACATGTATTTTGTTAGCTAAATCCCATTTTCTCTCTCTCCTTCCATCTTTCCTTTCTTTCTTTTTTTCTTTCTTTCTCTTTCCCATGCTTTTGGGTACCAAACAACACACTGTGAAAAGCAAATTAGTAAGTGTAAAACAATAAAAATAGCAAGGGCTTTGGTGAACTAAAGACCCTATCTGGAGACTTATTTTTAAACTTCTCCTTTTGAGAGAAGTGTTGGTTCAGATGCAGTTATGAGAAAGAATACAAAGATCCTGTGGACCCTTCACCCAGTGTCCCACAAAGGTAGCATCATGCAAAACTACAGGAGAATATCACATCCAGGACATTGACTCTGATGAAGTCAGGATACAGAACACTTCCATTGCTACAAGGATCCCTTGTGTTGCCATGTTATAGCCAAACTCACTTCCCTATTCCCACTCCTGCCTTAATTTATGGCAACCCCCAAATTCTTCTTCATTTCTATAATTTTGTAATATAAAAAATGTTATAGAAATTGAATCACAGTATGTGAAGTTTTAGGACTGGGTCTTTTTCACTGGGCGTTATGCTCTGGAGGTTCAGCCTGGTTGCTGCATCTACCTATCAATATTTTGTTTCTTTTTATTGCTGAGTAGTATTCCATGGTATAGATGAACCACAATTTGTTTAATCATTCACTCATTTAAAGACATCTGGATTTTTTTTTCAAAATTCTGGCTATTATGAACAAAGCTGCTGTGAACATTTGTATATAGGTTTCGTATGATGTTTTTATTTCTCTGGAATAAATGCCCACTTATTTTTCTTGAATGTAATTGTTGTGTCATATGTTAGCTGCATGGTAAGATTTTCGAGAAACTTTCAATCCCATTTCCTGGAGTGGCTCTACCATTTTACATTCCCACAAGCAACATATGAGTGATTCAGTTTCCCTGTATTCTTTCTAGCATTTGATGTTCTCACTGTTTTTTATTTTAGCTATTCTGATAGGTATGTAGTAAGATCTCATTGTCGGAATTTGCACTTTCGTAATAGCTGATGATGTTAAAAATCTTCCATGTGTTTCTTTATCATCTGTATATCCTCTTCGGAGAAATGTCTCTTTATGTATTTTGCTCATTTTCTCATTGGGTTGGGTTGTGTGGGGTTTTGTTTTGTCCTTACCATTGATTTTTGAGATTTTTAAAAATATATTCTAGATATTAGTTCTTTGTCAGAAGGTAGTTTGCAAATATTTTCAGCCAGTTTTTAGGTTGTCTTTTTATCAGTTTTTCACAGAGCATAAATTTTTAATTTTGATGAAATGCCATTTATCCATTTTATCTTTCACAAATTGTGCTTTTGGTGTTGAGTCCAAGAAGCTTTCAACTACCTCTAGTTCTTATAGATTTTCTCCTTTATTTTTTCTGAAAGTTTTGTAGGCTCATATTTTACATTTAAATCCTTTTGAGTTAATTTCTGTATAAGGTGTGAGACAGGTTGAGATTCTGGATTTGTTGTTGTTGTTATTTTGTTTCATTTTGTTTTGCCTGTGAATGTCTACTTGCTCCAGCACCATTTGTTGACAAGGCTGTCTTTTCTTCATTGAATTGTTTTTGTATCTCTGTGAAAGTTAGTTGGGAATATTTATGTGGGTCTGTTTCTGGGTTTTCTATTCTATTCCAGTGACCTATGACCTAGCTTCTGCTAATACCACACTGTCTTGATTGTTGTAACTATATAATAAACCTTGAAATTGGGTAAACTGACTCCTCCCACTATATTCTTCTTTTCAAAATTGTTTTAGCTATTCTAGTCCCTTTGACTTTCCATATAAATTTGGGAAAGTTTTTTCTACATCTACCAAAAAAAAAAAAAACTTACTGGAATTTTGAAATGCATTAAAACTGCATGTCAATTTGGGGAGAACTGACATCTTTACTATGGAAGGTATTTCAGTTCATGAATAAGGACTATTTTTCTACTTTTTAGACAATCTTTGATTGCTTTCATCAGAGTTTTATACTTTGCAGACTGTAAGTCTTGTTCATGTTTTGTTAGATTTATATGTAAGTATTTAGCAATTGTAAAATGTATTACACTTTCAATTTCAGTATACACGTTAATTAGTACTATATTAAAATATACTTGATTTTTGTAAGTTTATTTTGTATCCTATAACCTTGCTAAACTTAGTTGTAGTTTTGCGGTAGACCTTCCTTTGGATTCCTCATAAACAATCACATTCCTAAATAGTCATGTGGTCTTGCCTTCCATGTTTGAGAGTTTCACCCAGTTGAAAATTCCTTTTATATTCAAATAGCAGCATCTTCTCCTCTAAGAAAGTCATTTTCTCCACAATTCCCTTCAAGGACACAGATTTACTATTTAGTTTTGTATAAGAGATCAAGGAGGAAGTAAGTATCCTTGATCATCTCTCAACATTGGGTTTAGCCATTACTTAAGTGAGCCCTGCTACCCAGCCATACAAAATTCAATCTTTCCCATTGCAGTATGTCATTATAATAAAGTCTTTCTGAACTACACTTTGACCTCTGTATTCTGAAGTAAGCAATCTTTGTCTATTTATCCTAACTGCTTTCAAAAAAAATCCTTCTGTCCTAAGTGGTGCAGATTGAGTAATTCTTCTGATCTCATAGTGCCATAGGCCTTCATAATGCCATGTCCATTTCAGTTCGATTAACTCCGAATGAAGGAGAGAGTTTTGCTTTGGATACTTGGCAATGTAACCATAAACAGAAGACTAATCTTTCAATAATACAAGTTTAAGAAAACAAGAGGTGACTGGAACTCTGTGGTAATGAAATTACCCGTGCATGGCAGTTTCAGGAAGGGTTTTTTTTTTTTCTTTCTTCTAGGAGCGTCAGGGAGCCACACTGCCTCTACCCAATGAAAGTAATTGAGTGAATGATTTCACTTGTTTCTTCTTTGGGCTGAATTAGGTCGTTGCCATCTGTGGACTATGCTAAATACCATGGGGGAAGGAGCCTGTTTTCTCATGTCATTTATGTAATGGCTGTGTTGTCACTTGCCACCCTTGAGCAAAATCAATATGTAGCAGGAGTTCGGCCAGGTTTTCTACAGCTGAAGTAAAGTAGGGAATTGGGGCAATTGTTCTGTTAAAATGAGCACATTTTAAAAAGCAACACTCGCCTTCAAATTACTCAAATGCTTCAGGGAACATTTCTAATTGTTCTGGTGTCACACTTTGTTTCAGCTATTGATGTCTGGCCATAAGCACATGCAAGTGGGTGAGGAATTTTTAGGGGGATACATTTTCTTCAAATACTGGAAGGATAGGAATAAGGATTGGACTTTTCTGCATGAAACTGAAAGAACTAGGAGGACACTAGGTAGGATCTGTTGAGGTAAGTTTAAGCTCAGTTGAAAGAGAAGCTCCGATTTTCCAATGATAACATAGGCTTCTCTGGGAAGTACTGCAGTGTCTGTAGCTGAAAGTGTTCAAGAGAAGGATTCGATCAGTGTTTCTCAAACTATGACTGACAACTCACTAAAGGGTTATCAAATGAATTTAGTGGGTTGTAGCCAATATTTTTTAAAATGAGAATGGAATGAAATTAAATAGAAAATATTAAAAAGTATCAGAGAGCATTACAATAGATATCACTATTGTTTCATGAACTTTCTTTTTAATTTATGTGTGTGCATGTGCATGTAAATGTGTGTGCTTACTAGGTTACAATACAAAATGCATTTTTAGTATGGGCTACAGTCTAAAAGTTTTTTTTAACTAGATCATACATCTAGTTGAGGGGATACACAAGTACTGAATGGGACTGGTTGAACTAAATGACTGAAGATCCAGGTCAAAAAGGCCAACAATCATAATGTAAAAAGCATCACAATCTCCATAAGCTAAACTGAAATCAGTTTGCAAAAAATATGGAACTATTCTCAATCCCGTGTCTGAGAAAAAATTTTTCCCTGGTTTTCCTAGAGAGAAAATACTGTATAAAGTAAATTTTAAATACCTTCTTACAATACACACAATGACAAATTTCATAGAGATGTTTCAGTGATACCCCAAATATGAGCTCATGGCATTACACCAAAGCAAAGGTCACAAATCAAGTCTAGAGAAAGATAAGACTGATGCAATCCAGGGAAGGTCTTTCAATTGATCTGGTTTATCCATGGGCAGATACAAGCTTGAAGGTGGCTCATCTGCTTCATAGTTAAGGCCATATCATCCAGGGAAAACATGCTAAGTAACCGGCAGATCATGTTAAGGAACAAACAATGGCACCTTTCTATCTGTCACAGAAAATTCTAAATGCCTTTCCATTTAGAGCTTTGAACATTTATCCAATTATATTATCATCAGTTCTTTGGGGAGATTTTTCTATATCTCCCTCTTTGACTACCACCCGATATAAAGTGAGTTCTTCAAGGATACAATAGAGACATGACTGACTTTACTTTCTCAAGCAGCAGGATACATACAATGTAGTAGGTGTTCAGGAAATGCTTAGTGAATAAGTTAAAGTGCTTACAATAATGTCAAAGAGGGTCCAACCATCTGGGGTGGGAAGAAAAAGGGTAATGAAGAGGAAAGATCATAGGATTGATGTTAGGGAGGTCTGGACTCAGTGAAGGTGAGAGATTTCTCTGGCAATTCAAGAAGGGCAAGCTCAACTCAGAGAGATAAAGAATAAAATTATTTTGTTTCTACAAGAATTCAACAGAAACATCAAGGTGACATGAAAGCCCAAGAATCTCCTACCTAATCTAGATCCTGTATTATTCTATGTACTTGTAAACATGCATATATACTATGGAAATTTCTGTTGCTCTGAAGCAACTAATATCCAAATAAACTTACATACAGATAAATCAGGAGAAATTTAGGGAGGAAAAGACATGGAGAGAAAGGACAGAGTAGAAAGAGACTTTACATATTGAGAAAGGCTGAAAGCCCAACCCTGAAGCTGGTGGCAGGAAAGGTGATACCGCTCCAGCAGGAGGAAGAGTATTTCTTGGTTCTGTAAGCCAGCCAGCATTCTGTGTCCCTTTAAGGCATTAAAATCAAGTATGTTCCAATGAGGGAGTGGTGTCTAGTCATTAGAAAAAGGATTCAGAGCCAGACTTCTGACTTTTTCATTCTTGGCTGTGCCTCACAACTCACTATAGCCTTGGCAAACTTTTTCTCTCAACATCTTGAGGCCTCTCTTGACACATCTGTGAAATGTATATGAGTGCCGGAGCATGTGATGGGTGGATGACATCAAACTGTAGGCAGGAGCTACAGTTCCAGTGGAGAAATGGTCAAGGCATCGATGAGTATCATATTCCATTGAAGAGCCCAGGCTCCATCACATGAAGAAGTTAGTGTTTGAAAACCACAGAAGAAGCAGTTAGAAACCAAGTAGTATATTCTGTGTTGCAAAATAAAACAGCACTATACAAACAGAGTACAGTAGAACTCTGGACAAGATACAAAACCAGATTAACATAAAAATGTAAAACCAACACAGGACACGTAAAGACACCAGCATTTAAGATTCCTAGATGGCTCCCTCTAGTTGTCATGTTTCTGTCTTTTGGAATCATCTGGAATTTTAAATTTCAAAGTTAGAAAGACACTTAGTGATCATGAAGTCAAGCTTTTTGTCAAAATAGCAATCTTCTTCCACAACCTCCATGCTGGCAGCCATTCTACTTTTGCGGGGAGGTTCCCAGTGTCAGAGAGCTCACCATCTCTCAAAGAAGCCCCATCATTTTTGAATATTCTAGCAATCAGAAATGGGTGCCTTATCCTAAGTCTTATGTAGTTTTACCTCTTCTATTTTATGCAATACAATCGGGTATTATAGAAAGAAAGGAAACTGCTCAGTAAAAATAGGATGTCGAACTGTCCCAGTTTGCCTGGGACTGACGGGGGAGTTTGGGGGATGCAGGACTTTTCATGACTAAAACAGAGTTGCTGGCAAACCAGAAAGGTTGATCATCTTAATTAAGAAATATTAGAAATGCACCACCCAGAAAGTACAAAAGGATACTTACTCCTATCAGACAAGTATCTTCCTGGCAATATGTCCTTTTGGGAAGCATTGTCTCTCAGATCGAAGCATTGGAGGAAACTGTGGGGCTGTCTCTGAACCTGATGGGCTCTTCCCTGATTACATTTCTTAAGACAATTATTTTATTTTACTTACTTTGGGGAATAACTGCTTTAGTGTTAGGGAGAAAAGCAAAAAGGATTTCCTGTGTTAATCAATGACAAGCACATGAGAATACCATGTCCTATAGACACTGATGTGTCCCTCACACAAAACACTTGTAACACAGATTAGCAGTAAAACAGTCAGTCTAGAGAAATCAAACAGGAAGAAATAGATAAGAGGGTCTTGGTGTGCCTTTGAAATGGCATTCTCAAATCAGAAAACTCCAGGTAGGCAATTTAGTTTTCAAAAATATTAAATCTTCCTACAACGAGGAATGAACATCACATGCATGGAAGTGCTCCATGCTGTCTGAGGGAATTCTAACCCTATTCTATTTGTTCAGCAAGACTTTTTAAAATTTATCACTTACAACATGATATTTTAAAGTATATATATATGTATATAGAGAGATAGACAGACAGGTGGGTAGGTAGGTAGACCAATAGGAGAACACATTACATCTACTCTCTTAGCCTTTTTCAATGATACAACATGTTCTTGTTATTAATAGTATAATAGTTATTACCTATGGTCACCATGTTGTACAGCAGATCTCTTAAACTTATTCCTGCCCTCTGACTGAAATTGTGTATCCTTTGACCAACATCTCCCCTTCCCCCAGCCAATACCCTTGGTGACCACCGTTCTACTCCCACTTCCGTGAGATCAACTTTTACAGATTCCACATGAGTGAGATCATGTGGTATGTGTCTTTCTGTGCCTGGCTGATTTTACTTAAAATAATGTTCTCCGAGTTCATCCATATCATTGTAAGTTACATTGTTCAGGGAGATTTGTCCCATAAGAGTCCAGAGCCCCATGGCTGGGTCCTGAGAATTAGAGAGGCAAGCTGGTGGAGCTCAGCCTAGGGAGCTGGTCTCTTAGGGAGTGGATGTTGAGAACAGAGAGATTCTATAAGACTTCTCATTCTATAAGATATAGAATAAGAGCAATATCAAAAATGAAAGACGAAGGAATATAAGACAACAAGGGACTTCATATTTGGGACCTTCAGTTCTGCAAGTGTAGAAGTCATACAAACATGTATATGAGCCATCTAGCAATTCATTAAATAGTTATAGAGTCAAGATTCCAGAGTGAACAGTATCTTTTTTTCTCTGAACATAGAAGGAATCTCAGCTCCTGGTTTCTCGCCTAAAAAACTAATGGAAGAGACAAGATAAAAGTGCACGTGGATTCATACACAAAGATGCCCTAATGCCTTCTCTAACTTGTAAGTGTGAGAAAGCAAGCACTTCCCCTAAGCCATCAGGGTGCAGCGTCTCGCTTAGCAACTCATTTTCTTACAGGGTGAGACTAAGAAAACCACAGAGTATGGATTTTGTTTTAATCCTAAATTTTATCTGCAAATACAAATTGGCCATCTAGCAGCAACTGGCTTGCATGGGCTCCATTTGCAATAAAGATGAAGTTCAAAAGGTTAATCAAGTTATTAACATTTTAAAAGAAGGGAAATTTTCTTTCCCAGATGGCTTAACAGGTGACTCCTATAAATTACACAGTACATTACAGCAGGCATCCGCTAGCCCAGTTATAGTAGAGAGTCTGTCAACATTTCCATTATAAAGCCCTATTTTCAGAGTTTATAACTCAGCCGTAAAACTCTGCTCCAAGCTGGGCCTTGGCTTTCTAGTCAAATTCTCAACTCAGCAACAAACTTTTTTTTAATTCCTTCACCTCCTCCTACTCTTCCTCCTCCTTTTGCTCCCCTTTGCCTTTCTCCTTTTTTCTTCCCAATTAAAAAACAATTTAATTGCTCTAGTTTGCCTAAGTTACACAAAGACTTTCATGCAGAGAAATCTTTCAGCCACTTATATTCAAGCACATTTTTTTCAATGCTCAGGTATTGAGATTTTTTTCTGGAACTATATAAGGAATCAAGATGTTTCTAATAAGGCCTGTGTTAAAGTCCTTCAAATCACAATGAAGATGTATGCACCACTAGCATTTGATGCTGGGGGTGGAAGGTTTTAGAAGAGGGGATTTTTATCAGACAAATATTTCACCTTGTTTCCAGAATTCTAAACATCTATATCTAATCCTGTTCCCTAAAGGTAAAAGCAATGCATGTATCCCATTATCTTATCAATGTGTGCATGGAACCTTACACAACACAGCATCATCAGCACAGTAACTTCCAGATGGTGTGTGTGTGTATGTGTGTGTGTGTGTGTGTGTGTGTGTGTGTGTGTGAGTGTGCACGTGTTTACAGGCCACCATGGCAGAGAGAGAAACACACAAAATATGAAGTGAGAAGGAAGGTGCACAAGTGACCAGCGGAGGTCTGCTGTTCCAAGTTTGGCTGGTCACAGCCTGGGGAGTTTTTATGGCCTATTCAAGCCTGTGGTGCAGACTAAACAAAGTTTCCTTTACTTTCACCATGACATCCTCAAAGACCAGGCCAGAGGGCGGGGAAGACACACTCTCGGCCAACTCTGCTTAAACCAGAGATGGTCGCTTTGCTGTGAAAACTCTGCTGCTGACCTTGGAGCCTAACCTCCAGGGCCCCTCCAAAACCCTATCTCAGACAGAAAGTTAAGCCACTTGGGCAATTTCTCTGCCAATGCAGAGGAAAGAGAGTTCCAGGAATGAGGCTGAAACACTCTCTCACAGCAGGGCAAGTAAAACAGAGCAGGCCACAGTGGTACTTGGGCAATTTTCCCCCAAGACCCATTCCAAGAAGAGAGAACCGGAAAATGCTAGAGAGACATCTTTCTCAGGATATCAGCGTTTATTCTGATGTCAAATCAGCAGGTCCTAATGTTAGGCATCACTTCCCACCTGGAAAGGGAGATGTCCAGAAACAAGAGTAACTAATCCCCCACTTTACTCACAGAAAGGCCTAGCAGGCTCCTCTTGCATCAAAACAGGAGACTGCAGCTCTTGGGTTGTTTGGGAGATGGCATTTTAGCTTAAGAAATACTCTAATGGAAGGTGCTAAGATTTACCTACTGAGCTCACTACAGGCACATCTGTTGAAGAACCGCATTTATACAACCGATTCTCCTAGCCAATTGCCCTATGTTTTCCATAGTTTTTTTGTTAACATACTTGCTCATTAACAAAGGCATTTGGCTTGGAGGAGAACTGTGCCCCTTGACAGCTCATCTTTTCCTCCTCTTAAGTCCTGAAGTCCTGTCATAATGTTTGAATTTGTGATATACATTGTCATTATTTCCATAGACATTATTCCAATAGAAACAGCGGCCATTGTGAAAACAGGATTTGCGATTCAATGAAAGAAATGAATTGGAAAGAGAAGAACAGCTGGTTCTGCCTCCCGCCACAGATAGGTACACAGCTAAGTAGACCAAGGACTGTTTTCAATCAGCACAGTCCACTCACAGGAATAACATGCTCTTTTTGCTGTTTTGCAACTAAATGGATGACTGCCTCACTCCTGGACAAACTAGTCAAGAGCTTCAGATGGCAGGCACTGCATCTTTCCCATTATTGTCCCCCCATCTTACCCAATGTCTGAGAATACTCAATACTTATATTAGTATGTAGAGTGATGAAGATGCCATACATTAAGCCTATAATCAACTTTACAGCCAAGATTTGATCTTAACATATGCAAAGTATCTTCCATTATAATTTAAATCTATTGAAACTTCTTTCTGTAGGTGGAAGAAGTAGATTGGTCAAGGATATCCATAAAATAATTATCCATTCTAATGCCCAAGTTCATACCAATTCACTACCTCTTTTATTGCCCTGCTTAAAAGTAGACAGATTCATCTTTATCACAATTCACTTTTTGCTACATCTCTGATGAAAGGTAGGGGAAGAATAACTCCCATAGGTTCTTAGTCAGAACCTGATCCTGATACAAAAGACAGATTAACAAGTGAAAAGCAAACAGAAGTTTCTTAATGTGCATATTTCTTCTTTCTTTTTTTTCTTTTTAGGTTCTGTAATACATGTGTAGAATGTGCAGATTTCTTATATAGGAATACATGTGCCATGGTGGTTTGCTGTATATTTCATGTACACATGGGAGACACCCAGAGAATGAGTAGTTCTCAGAGAGGTGGCTTTGAATTCCAGCTTATATAGCATTTTCACCAAAAAACAGTACATTTTTAGAGAGGTGGCAAGACACAGGAAGAGGACTTTGAGTCTTTACAGGTGGCAGCTTGGGCAAAGGCAAACAACTGGCAGATAAGGTTAGAAAGCCTGTTAATGTAGTTTCCTCTGATGCCATCGCAAGGCTAATAGGAGTCCAAAGCTGATTTCAGTGGTTAAACTTTGTTCTCTCTGGAAGAGAGAGGGTCAGGATATCCATTTTTTGCTATTTATTTTTATGAGTTTTATTTTATTTTTAAACTTGACAAATAATGATACAAGATACTGTTATTTTTTGTAAATCCATGCCCTGCTTTTAGGCAAATAGAGGGAGCACAAAGAGCCTTCTTGTATCTGCTTCTTCTAAATTGTCTTCAGCTCGACAATCCTTCATATTTTTGGACAGTATATTCCGATCTCTCACATACTCTATTTCTCTTACATTTTACATTTTAACTGTAACTCAAAGCACTCAATGAGGATTCTGGAAACCTTGATTTAGTCCTGCTATCACTAGCTGAAGGACCCTTGCCAAAATGAGAAATTCTACTCTCTCAGTCCCCTCATCTGGAAGAGCCCTGCCTATGTCACAAGGGTCACTGTGGGGACAAGTAGTATATATGAAACCTTCTGAAATTCTTAATTGTATACAAGAGGCAAGTATGAGTATTATTAAAATTATTGAGGTAAAGGCGTATCCAACGCTGAAAATGGTGGATTGCTTACCAACCCGGACAGAGGTGGTCATGATAATTTCCTTTCACAACTTTACATCTGTCCATGAAAACCAGAGCTGAGCAAGTACAAATTTGTAGCTAAGGAGCAGGTTGGGGATATGGAGTGGGGAGAGGTGTAGGGGACAGGGTGTATAGAAAATTCCTAAAAGATGACATCACTGGTAGTAGGAGTTCTTATTAAACTGACCTAACAGGATTCTTGCTGAAGGCAAGACTAGGTGATCAGATATGGAAAGTAGGGAAATGGGGAATTTGACCCAGGTATCAAGGATGATCAGATATCAAGGTTGAGGAGATTCTCACTAAACTGACTGCACAGTTTACTAACACTGCTAACACTGACCTATAGAGGCCTAGCGAGAATGATAGCCAAGGCCAAGGCCTAGTCAAAGAAGAGGGTTCAGAGGCCATTTTAAGCATTGTAAGCAAGATGAATTTTGATGGAATTCCACTTCCATCTCTTTGTAAATGGGACACGAAAATACGTAGGTTCTAATTCACAGACTGCAAATTTGTCCTCTCAAACTTAACTATTCTTAAGGCAAAAGCTAACTGGAGTACATTTTTAATCCCTAAAAGTAGCATGTTATTTTCCTGCGATTAATTTCTCTTTATTTTTCATTATTTTAGAGTCTGTTATTATTTCCTCCAACCCCACCAACTTCAGTAAGAATAACAATTGACCAGATACAACTGAAATTTTTGTTGGCTCACCCCAATACTTAATGGCAAAATCCCATGCTAACTTAGAGTCTTCATTATCTGACAGTAGCCTCTGGGTTTTCTATATATTCTCCACCCTGTTGTCCAAAGCCCTGGAGCCAGCCATTCAGCAGCCTGACAGAAGCAGATACATTGGCAATCACCATTCTGGCCAAACAAGCCCACCTGTCAACACTACCACTCTCAAATGTTTTTAGGTTCTGAGAGCCCTGAGAATCTTCTCCAGTGCCACTCTGCCACTTCCATCAAAGAGGCATCATTTTTCTTCTCTTCTCATCCCATTGAGTAAACATTAGATTACAAAAAATCCATTTTCTCAGTCCTGCTTTTTTACCTTACATATCCCAAGTCATCTTTCACTTTTTCTAATCAGTCTCCTTCCTGCTTTAGCCCTCCTCTCACTTCCCTTCATAAGTGGACAATTTCTGGCTTCATTTTCACTTCACATTTGCCTCTTATGCTTTTCTTGAGATCTGAAGTTCTGCATTCTGCTGCACCTTCCTCCCCTCCTCCACAGAGTTTGATTGGATCAACCACAGTGGGAATGGCAATGAGGCCATGCTGTGGGCTGGAGGTGTGATGTGTTTAGTCTTCAATCTTGACAATTCTACTGAGCAGGGTAATTACTATCATCTTCATTTTACAAAGGAAGAAACTAGAAGCCCATAGTCTGTAAGTTAAATGATCAAGGCCACACCTGCAGCTGGACAGATTAGGGAACTTACTTCCTGATTCCAACTTCTGTGCTCTTTCTACTAAGCTAATGAGATTTGCTGTCCCACTCTTCTATGTCCCCATTGCCACTCTTCTTACCATGTTTCTTTTCTCTCAATTCATCAACACTTTTACATCAACCATTCAACTGTTCAACCCATGAACTTCTCTTTTATCCTATCTTCACCCTTTTACTGCACCCCTTCCCAATCCCTTTTCTTTATTTCTTTCCATAGAATTGCTGTGGTCCCAAAGATTTACTCTTTTTTGAGAAATAACTGGACAAAGAAAATGAAAATCTGGGGCAGAGAGCAGATCCAGCTTCTGGAAGGCCTAAAGCTTAAAAATTTTGAAAGATATTGTATTAGTCCATTTTCACACTGCAGATAAAAACACACCTGTGACTGAGTAATTTATATAGGAAAAACGGTTTAATGGACATACAGTTCCATGTGACTAGGGAAGCCTCACAGTCATGGCAGACAGCAAAGAGGAGCAAGTCATATCTTACACGGATGGCAGCAGACAAAGAGAGAGCTTGTGCAGGGAAACTCCCATTTTTAAAACCATCAGATCTTGTGAGACCCATTCACTATCATGAGAACAGCACGGGAAAGACCCGCCCCATGATTCAATTACTTCCCACCAGGTTCCTCCCATGACACATGGGAATTGTGGGAGTTACAATTCCAGATGAGATTTGGGTAGGGACACAGCTAAATCACATCAAGTATCATTAATAGAAATAATGCAAAACTGCTACTATAATATTAAGTAGAAATATAAGTATTAACGTAGAATGAGAAAATAGATTACGACAAATTACAAACTGAAAAAGCTAACAAAGCCATAATCACAAAATCCAGGAAATCAAAATAATATTTTTATTAATTAAGTAGCTGACATATCTATATAATGCTTTCTAACCTCCTTTTTTTTGCTATTGTTTCTGATAGCCTCTTCATATGACAAAAATATTGTAATATATTCTATGGAGAAACTTGGTTTAAAAAATTTAGTTTTCCTCTAGCAAACTGCTCAAAATTTATATACTTGATGTCTTAGAAAAGTTTATTTCAGGGTCATTACTACTAATGGTAATGTCATGCTAAGATGCTATTCAATACATTAGGAGGCATGAAACATGAATGTATTATCAATTTATAGTACAACTGTAGTTTCTGCCCTTCAAATATAAAAGTTCTGATCAATTCTGTTTTGTGCAGTTCCTATAAATAGAAACAAAAGACCATATGATGCATTTACATATGCATGTGCTGCATTAGGGAAGATAATTTCATCAAATGAGTGAACTTCCGTTTATGCACTGATGATAATTAAATCTATTTCTTACAGTTTTGCACACTTAGTGTTTTTAAGAATTTTCCACAGACTCACTTTTGGCTGCCAACATTTGAAACTTTGTTTCTCCTGCATAACACTTGCCTCTCATGCCAGGCACTGCTCTATACCACGACTTTCCATCCTGCAGCTTTAGGTTCAAAACTCAGGGTGTTATTTCAGTGATCAGCAGGTTTATTCTGTTATTCCTACATGAGATGTCTAGAAAACTGTTTATGAGACTACAAGCTATAAATATATCTTGCAAAAACCAAGCCAAGTGAACCCCAACTGAACTTTCACTTAACTGTATCCCCAAAATGTCCATAGCACTTCATTACCATCTGACATGAGGAGCAGAATGACAGAGGGAAATTCAAAGTGGAGACCATCTTGATCACCTGCAAGTAAAATATCTTACCCTTGTAAATTTTACAAAAACTATGATCATATCAATCCACTTATAGAATCCCCGCATGAGCCTTAGAAGGGATCTGTGCAAGCAAGAGAGGCTCTGAAATACAAGTTTCATTTTCTTCAGGGTAAATCTGCCTGTGGTAGTTAGCCATGAAACCAGCTTTCCTGAATTCTTTTCAAGCCACGGTAGTATGACAGTTATAGCAAACAAAAACAAAAGGACAGTTATCTAACAAAATAAATATTTTAATAGGAATAAATCTTGTAGACAAAGCCACTGAATCCAGTGGTCTACAGAGTCTTTGATTGTAGGTCTTTTTTTTCTTGCTTTTCACCCACAGATAAACACCTATGTGTAGTAATTGCTCAATGCAAGTTTTATAAATGAATTAATGAATAAATGAATGCCATTAAAACCCAGTGTTTGTTGCTGTTTCCTGAAGCGACCTAAATAGAAAGCCCATTTATTAGCTGAGTGAACAGTCAGTGTGTATTGATTGTGGGTCGGCAGAGAGTCCTCCCTGCCTCCATGCTTCTATAGTGGTCCAGATGTGACTCAAGATTTCATAAATTGACTCCTAAGGACCCAAATAATGATCATGTGCCCTAAAAGGAAGAAGATATAAACATATCAAATAACCTGTGAACACTTACAGTAAGAACAACCTTTCAAAGCTTATTAAATACATTATTTTTCTATTTCTAATATTAAGAATAAAGGTTTGACTTTAAGCCTCCCCTGAAAAAAAAAGAAAAAAGTAAAATGACAACAACCAGAATTTGTAAATGTAGCCATAAGTAAAATAGAGTGCTAGGTAGGGAGGATAGAAAGCCATATTCATGATCCTTGAAATTGCAGTGTCTGCCCCACACTTGTCAAAGAAGTTGTAATTCAAATGATGATGTTTTCAAACAGAGATTGTTGCCTGACAGTGAACAACAGTCTCTTTCCAAATAAAAATGTTTTTATACTCCTGGATGTGAATCAATATGGAAATGGATTTGAAATAAACATTAAACATTTTGCCATCTGTTGCCTTGCTGAGTCACTGAAGAATATTCTCCCCAAATGTTCATATTTTCAGGCAAATTAGTCCATGGCTGCCAGACATGAAGAAGAAAGAAAATCTGAAACTCAGTGACTTCACTAAGTTGTGAAAGATGCACTACAGAGACACTGCTATTTGAAGATGAAGTTGTGGATTAACACTGGAGTCAAACCAGGGAAAACATTCCTAGGTTGTCTGAACATTTTATCCAACAATTCATCACAATCAGTACATTCCAGTAACTTTGATTAATTTAATGCCTAATTTTTTTATCTCAAAACTTCTACCCAAATATATTTACTTTACATTTCTAATCTTTAGAGAACATTTGTTTTTTAATGAGCTTTAGAAATTTGAGGAAGAATTTGAGGAGCAATGGAAGAAAAAGATAAAGCAGATAGAATGAGAGACAAGTAGAGTAAATGATGGATGAGTGAGATTTGCAAAATAGCAGCAAGAAAGGGGAGGAAAAGACTTTAAAATAGTCAAAGAACCTTAGTACCGTTCCTCAGATTGCAGGCATGCCTTTCCTCTGAGGAGTGCAGAACAAGCTAAGGAAGTTAGCTCCAGTCTCCCCAAGACTAAGAGGAACAGCACAAAGTTGGTCTCCCTGCTGCCTGTTCTTACCTCCAGCTACTTCCAGAGTCACTATCCAGCACGAAATTCTCCCAGGTTTAAAGGCAGCCTGAGTCCTGAGACTGCAGTCCCAATCACAGGACTACCTTCAGGCTACTTTCAGAGCCTTAATGTCATTCTGGATCAACTGCACGTTAACCTCAGCATAGAGGGGATGATGGAAACAAGAAATAGAGGCAGACGCAAGGGAATAATTGAAGGAATGTTTCTTAAGAGGATTGAGGAAATTTCTATGGCTGGTAAAATGTATCCTAATAAAAATCCCAGCAGAATGCTGTAGAACCCAACAAGCTGGCTAAAACAAATTTTTGTTTAATTATATAAAAAGGCAGAGGACCTAGTACGACCAAAATAATTTTTGAAAAAGAATAAAGTTAAAAGACTCATAGAACCTAATTTCAAGACTTACCATAAAGCCAAGACATTTTATTATTGGTGAAAAAAATAAACACATATATCAATGGAACAAAATAGAGTCCATACATAAAATCACATATATGACCAAGCAGTTTTTTACGAAGTGTCCAATCATTTTGGTGGATAAACCAGTCTCTTCAACTAATGCCAGAACAGTTAAATAGACATATGCAAAAATATAAAGCTCAACCCATACCTTGCTCATATATAAAAACTAACTTAAAAAAGAATAATACACCACAATTACATTTAATAATAAACATAAAACCACAAAGCTTCTAGAAGATAACATAGAAAAAATAATTATGACCTTGGCTCTGCCAAAAATTTCTTACATAGGGCATGAAAAACATAAACCATAAAAGAAAAAACTGATAAATTGGCTTTCATCAAAATTAAAAACATCTCTTTGGAAGACAAAGAAATCAAAAACAAGACCCATATGGGGAGAAAATATTTGCAAAACATATATCTAATAAAGAACTGATAATCAAAATATATAAGGCTTTTCAAAACTCAGTAACAATAATTAATTAAACTTAATTAAAAAAAGAAAAACATTTTAATATGACACTATAAAAGAAGCTCCTTGGAATAAATAAGAGCATAGAAAAAATTGCTCAATATCATTATCAATAAAGAAATGTATTTATTTATTTATTTTTATTTTTTATTTCACTTTAAGTTCTGGGGTACATGTGCAGATCTTGCAGGATTGTTACAGAGGTATACATATGCCATGGTGGTTTGCTGCCTCCATCCCCCCATCACTTACATTAGGTATTTCTCCTAATGTTATCCCTCCCCAGCCCCACAACCCCCAACAGACCCCAGTGTGTGATGCTCCCCTCCCTGTGTCCATGTGTTCTCATTGTTCAACACCCACTTATGAGTGAGAACATGTGGTGTTTGGTTTTCGGTTCTTGTATCAGTTTGCTGAGAATGATGGTTTCCAGATTCACCCATGTCCCTGCAAAGGACAGGAACTCATCCTTTTTTACAGCTGCATAGTATTCCATGGTGTATATGTGCCACATTTTCTTTATCTGGTCTATCAGTGGTGGGCATTTAGGTTGGTTCCAAGTCTTTGCTATCATAAGCAGTGCTGCAATGAACATACATGTGCATGAGTCTTTATAATAGAATGATTTATAATCCTTTGGGTATATACCCAGCAATGGGATTGCTGGGTCAAATGGTATTTCTATATCTAGGTCCTTGAGGAATCGCCACACTGTCTTCCACAAAGGTTGAACCAATTTACCTTCCCACCAACAGTGTAAAAGTGTTCCTATTTCTCCACATCCTTTCAAGCATCTGTTGTCTCCAGATTTTTTTTATGATCACCATTTTAACTGGTGTGAAATGATAACTCAATGTGGTTTTGATTTGCATTTCTCTAATGACCAGTGATGATGAGCATTTTTTCATATGTTTGTTGGCAGCATAAATGTCGTTTTCTGCAAAGTATCTATCTATTCATATTCTTTGCCCACTTTTTGATGGGTTTTGTTTTTTTCTTATATATTTGTTTTAGTTCTTTGTAGATTCTGGATATTAGCCCTTTGTCAGATGGGTAGCTGGCAAAAATCTTTTCCTATTCTGTTGGTTGCCAGTTCACTCTAATGATTGTTTCTTTTGCTGTGCAGAAGCTCTTAAGTTTAATTAGATCACATTCGTCTATTTTGGCTTTTGTTGCCATTTCTTTTGGTATTTTAGTCCTGAAGTCCTTGCCTATTCCTATGTCCTGAACAGAAACCCTAGAAGAAAACCTAGGCAATACCATTCAGACAAATGCGTATTTAGTAAGATGCCACTGTATACCTATTAGAATGAGTTTTTTAAAAAGACAATTACCAAATACTGCTGATAGAGCAAACAAAATGTTATGGTAACTAAAAGAAGCCAGACTCAAAGGGCTGTCATATAGATGGCTATATTTATATGACATTCTAGAAAAAGCAAAACTAGAAGAAAATAAATCATACCAGTGATTTCTAGGGACTAGGAAAGGGAGACAGAATTATCTATAAAGGAACTTGAAGGAAACTTTTGAGATGATGGAAATTTTCTGTATGTATGTATCTTGATTGTAATGTCAATTGCATGACTTAAGTTTGTCAAAGTTCATCGAACTGTATACCTAAAAAAGAAAAATTATGGTGGAATTGACAAGATGGCCAAATAGGAACAGCTCTGAATTGCGGTTCCCAGTGAAAATGCAGAGGCCACTGTAGGTGATCTCCAGGCAAGCAGCATCTGCAGTGGAACTCCAGCAGTCCTACAGCAGAGGGGCCTGACTGTTAGAAGGAAAACTACAAAAACAGAAAGAAATAACTTCAACATTAAAAAAAAAGGGACGTCCACTCAGAGACCCCATCTGAAAGTCACCAATTAAAAAGACCACAGGCAGGTAAATCCACAAAGATGGGAAGAAACCAGTGTAAAAAGGATGAAAACACCCAAAACCAGAATGTCTCTCCTCCTCGAAGGAATCACAACTCCTCACAAGCAAGGGAACATGGCTGGATGGGGAATGAGTCTGATGAATTGACAGAAACAGGCCACAGAAGATGGGTATTAACCAAATTCTCTGAGCTAAAAGAACATGTTCTAACCCAATGCAAAGAAACTAAGAACGTGAAAAAAGTTTGACAAAATGCTAACGAGAATAAATGCTTAGAGAGGAATATAGATGAATTGGTAGAGCTGAAAAACACAATACAACTTCACAAAGTATACACAAGTTTCAACAGCCAAATCAACCAACCAGAAGAAAGGATATCAGAGATTAAAGATCAACTCAATGAAATAAAATGAGAAGGCAAGATTAGAGAAAAAAGAGTGAAAAGAAATGAACAAAGTCTCCAAGAAATATGGGATTATGTGAAAAGACCTAATGTACGTTTGATAGGTGTACCTGAATGTGACAGAGAGAATGAATCCAAGCTGGAAAACACTCTGCAGGATATTATCCAGCAGAACTTCCCCAACCTAGCAATTCAGGCCAATATTCAAGTCCAGGAAATACAGAGAACACCACAAAGACGTTCCTCAAGAAGAGCAACCCCAAGGCACATAATCATCAGATTCACCAGGGTTGATGAGGGAAAAAATACTAAGGGAAGCCAGAGAGAAAGGTTGAGTTACCCACAAAGGGAAACCCATCAGACTCACAGTGGACCTCTCAGCAGAAACCCTACAAGCCAGAAGAGAGTGGGGGCCAATATTCAACATCCTTAAAGAAAAGAACTTTCAACCTAGAATTTCATATCCAGCCAAACTAAGCTTCATAAGCGAAGGAGAAATAACATCCTTCACGAACAAGCAATTGCTCAGAGATTTCATCACTACCATGCCTGTCTTACAAGAGCTCCTGAGAGAAGAACTAAACACAGAAAGGAACAACCAGTACCAGCTACTCCAAGAATGTAGCAAATGGTAAAGAGCATCAACACAATGAAGAAACTGCATCAACCAATGGGCAACACAACCAGCTAGCATCAAAATGGTGGATCAAATTCACACACAACAATATTAACCTTAAATGTAAATGGGCTAAATGTCCCAATCAAAAGATACAGACTGGCAAATTGGATAAAAAGTAAAAACCCACTGGTGTGCTGTATCCAGGAAACCAATCTCACATGCAATGATACACATAGACTCAAAGGGATGGAGGAAGATTTACCAAGCAAATGGAGAGCAAAAAAAAAAAAAGCAGGAGTTGCAATTCTAGTCTCTGATAAAATAGACTTTAAACAAACAAAGATCAAAAGAAACAAAAAAAAGGGCATTACATAATGGTAAAATAGACTTTAAACCAACAAAGGTCAAAAGAGACAAAGAAGGGCATTACATAATGATAAAAGGATCAACACAACAAGAAGAGCTAATGATTCTAAATATATATGTACCCAATCCAGGAGCACCTAGATACATAAAGCAAGTTCTTAACAATCTACAAAGAGGCTTAGATTCTCACACAATAATAGTGGGAGACTTTAACACTCCACTGTCAATATTAGACAAATCAACAAGACAGAAAATTAACAAGGATATCCAGAACTTGAACTCAGATCTGGACCAAGAAAACCTAATAGATATTTACAGAACCCTCCACCCCAAATCCACAGAATATACATTCTCAGCATCACATCACACCTACTCTAAAACTGACCACATAATTGGAAGTAAATCACTCCTCAGCAAATGCAAAAGAACGGAAATCATAACAGTCTCTTAGATCACAGTGCAATCAAATTAGAACTCAGGATTAAAAAACTAACTCAGAACCACACAACTTCTTGGACACTGAACAACTGGCTCTTGAATGATGACTGAATAAACAATGAAATGAAGGTAGAAATAAAGATGTTCTTTGAAACCAACAAGAACGAAGACACAACATACTAGAGTCTCTGGGACACATTTAAAGCAGTGTCTAGAGGAAAATTTATAGCAATAAATGCCCACATGAGAAGCAAAGAAAGATCTAAGATTGAAACCCTATCAACAAAATTGAAAGAGCTAGAGGAGCAAGATCAAAAACACTCAAAAGCCAGCAGAAGACAAGAAATAACTAAGATCAGAGCAAAACTGAATGAGATAGAGACACAAAAAAAAATCAATAAATCCAGGAGCTGCTTTTTTGAAAAGATCAACAAAATAAATAGACCACTGGCCAGATTAATAAAAAAGAAAAGAAAGAAAAAAATCAAATAGATGCAATAAAAAACAATAAAGGGGATATCAACACAGATTCCACAGAAATACAAACCACCATCAGAGATTACTACAAACAACTCTATGCACATAAACCAGTAAACCTGGAAGAAATGGATAAATTCCTGGACACTTGCACCCTCCCAAGCCTAAACCAAGAAGAAGCTGTAACCTCGAATAGACCAATAACAAGGGATGAAGTTGAGGCAGCAATTAATAGCCTACCAACGAAAAAAGTCCAGGTCCAGATGGGTTCACAGCTGAATTCTACCAGATGTACAAAGAGGAGCTGGTACCATTCCTTCTGAAACTATTCCAAGCAATACAAAAAAAGGAATCCCTCCCAAATCATTTTATGAGACTAACATCATCCTGACACCAAAATCCAGCAGAGACTCAACAAGAAAAGTAAGCTTCAGGCCAATATCCATGATAAACATAGATGCAAAAATCTTCAATAAAATACTGGCAAACTGATTGCAACAGCACATCAAAAAGCTTATCCATCACAATCAAGTAGGCTTCATCCCAGGGATGCAAGCCTGGTTCAGCATACGCAAGTCTATAAACAAAATTCACCACATAAACAGAACCGCAGACAAAAATCACATGATTATCTCAATTGATGCAGAGAAGGCCTTTGACAAAATTCAACAGCACTTTATGCTGAAAACTCTTAATAAACTACGTATCAACAGAATGCATCTCAAAATGATAAAAGCTATTTATAACAAACGCACAGCCAATATCATACTGAATGGGCAAAAACTGGAATTCCCTTTGAAATCTGGCACTAGACAAGGATACCCTCTCTCACCACTCCTATTCAATATAGTATTGGAAGTTCTAGCCAGAGCAATTGGCAAGAAAAAGAAATAAAGGGTATTCAATTAGGAAAGAAGGAAGTCAAATGTCTCTATTTGCAGACAACATGATTGTATATTTAGAAGACCCCATTGTCTCAGCCCAAAATCTCCTGAAACTGATAAGCAAAGTCTCAGGATACAAAATCAATGTGCAAAAATCACAAGCATTTTTATACACTAATAACAGACTTAAAAAGAGCCAAATCAAGAGTCAACTGTCATTCACAATTGCTACAAAGAGAATAAAATACCTAGCAATACAACTAAAAGGATGTAAAGGACCTCTTCAAGGAGAATTACAAATCACTACTCAAGGAAATAGAAGAGGACCCAAACAGATGGAAAAACATTCCATGCTCATAGTTAGGAAGAATTAATATTGTGAAAATGGCCATACTTCCCAAAGTAATTTATCAATTCAACGCTATCCCCATCAAGCTACCTATATGACCCTCTTCACAAAACTGGAAAAAACCACCTTAAACTTCACATGGAACAAAAAGAGAGTCCACATCGCCAAGTCAATTCTAAGCAAAAAGAACAAAGATGGAGGCATCATGCTACCTGACTTCAAACTATACTACAAGGCTACAGTAATCAAAACAGCATGGTACTGGTACCAAAACAGATACATAGACCAATGGAACAGAACAGAGGCCTTGGAAGCAACACCACACATCTACAACCATCTGATCTTCGACAAAGCTGACAAAAACAAGCAATGGGGAAATGATTCCTGTTTAATAAATGGTGTTGGGAAAACTGGCTAGCCATGGGCAGAAAGCAGAAACTGGACCCCTTCCTGACACCTTACACTAAAATTAACTCCAGATGGATTAAAGACTTAAACATAAGACCTAACACCATAAAAACCCTAGAATAAAACCTAGGCAAGACCATTCAGGACATAGGCATAGGCAAGGACTTCATGACTTAAACACCAAAAGCATTGGCAACAAAAGCCAAAATAGACAAATGGAATCTAATTAAACTCCAGAGCTTCTGCACAGCAAAAGAAACAATCATTAGAGTGAACTGGCAACCAACAGAATGGGAAAAAATTTTTGCAATCTACCCATCTGACAAAGGACTTATATCCAGAATTTACAAAGAACTAAAACAGATTTATAAGAAACAAACAAACAAACCCATTCAAAAGTGGGCAAACTATATGAACAGACATTTTTCAAAAGAAGACATATATGAGGCCAACAAACATATGAAAAAATGCTCATCATCACTGGTCATTAGAGAAATGCAAATCAAAACTGCATTGAGATACCATCTCATGCCAGTTAGAATGGTGATCATTAAAAAATCTGGAGACATCAGATGCTGGAGAGGATATGGAGAAATAGGAACACTTTTACACTGTTGGTGGGAGTGTAAATTAGTTCAACCATTGTGGAAGACAGTGTGGCGATTCCTCAAGGACCTAGAAGTAGAAATTCCATTTGACCCAGCAATCTCATTACTGGGTATATATCCAAAGGATTATAAATCATTCTATTACAAAGATACATGCACACGTATGTTCATTGCAGCACTGTTTACAATACCAAAGACTTGTAACCAACCTAAATGCCCATCAATGATAGACTGGACAGGGAAAATATGGCACATATACACCATGAAATACTATGCAGCCATAAAAAACAATGAGTTTGTGTTCTTTGTAGGAACATGGACAAACCTGGAAACCATCATTCTCAGTAAACTGACACAAGAACAGAAAATCAAACACCACATGTTCTCACTCATAGGTGAGTGTTGAACAATGAGAACACACGGACACAGGGAGGGGAGTATCACATACTGAGGTCTGTCAGGGGGTACTAGGGGAGGGACAGTGGGGGGTAGGGAGTTGGGGAGGGATAGCATGGGGAGAGATGCCAGATATAAGTGATGGGGATGGAGGCAGCAAACCATATTGCCATGTATGTACCTATGCAACAATCCTGCATATTCTTCACATGTACCCCAGAACCTAAAGTGTAATAAAATATATATTTTTTTAAAAAAAGAAAAATTTTACTTTATGCAAATAAACTCTCTCTCACAGAACCAAAAAAGGTTTGGTACAATAAATCCAAAATTAATTGCATATAAATTATCTTACAAAATATAATTTTATTGACATGTATTCAAATTTAATCAGGATAGAACTCAGTATATTATTTGAATCATTAAAATGTCTTTTTGTGATCGATTTTCAGATGAATAAAATACATTTTCCTAAAGCATTCACTGGATGTTCAAAGGTAATGAATTGTTTAGTATTGATTGGTAGCTATAGTTAATTGCTGTGACATGATTTAACATCCACTTATTGAGATATTCAAAAATGATTTCTTGAAAATTACTAGACTAGAGGCCTACAAAGGACTAGGACTCAATTCTGCTCAGTTCTGGGCCAATACTATGTGCTTTAGTTCTCGCCAATAAACTTTCATAAGGTAAGATCAGGTGAGACTAAATATCAGAAAAATAACTTCAAGCTTAGTTTCAGCTGCTACATAATGATAGAGTTGTTTAATACTAGAAAATAATATCACACAGCATGGCAACATTACAAACACCATAATTACTACACTTAAAATAAGTAAGACTTATGGAAGACATTTTAAGTGGTCCACATATTATAACTCTCAGGGTACTCAAAAGCAAACTGCTAAAAAGGTAATGTAAGCTGTAGGAACACTCACATGGAAGCAAGTTATACACGAAATTTTAGTCATACTCTGTCTCCTGAAAGACACCTCAGATGGGGAGCCAGTAGCCCTAGAATCTACTCTCATCTATGCCAACGCTTTACATTTTCTCTATATCTCACCTCTATCTTTGAAATAATTAAACAACCCACCAATTTCAGTATGGTCTTGCTGTGAATACAAACTCACCAATGTTTTCAGAGTTCCCAGAAGATGAGCCATCTATAAAGGGTTGGTCCTGTGGGCATGCCTCCTAAACAGTCCCACTGGTCCCATGCTTAGAGGGCCTGCACTTGGTTTAAGGTTTGACTCTCACTGTCTTGAAATTCTTGCTAATTTTTAAAAGGGTTCCACATTTTCATTTTACATGAGGTATCACAAAGAATGTACCTGGTCCTAACTTCATAAATACCAAAGCTGAGGTGAGGATTCTGAGTTACTCTTTATATATAGCCACTTAGATCAAGTGTTTGACTAAAATCTAACTAAATTCATTTTGAAACACTTTGGTTAAGAAACTACAGATAGAAAGTTGGCAAGTTGGGCTATGCAGTTTCTGGAAACTTCTGTAAGACACCTTGCAAGGACAATCCACTCATCTGAGGATCTGGAGCTTCTACTTCTTATTCCAGATTAAATAAGACAGAGAGAAAACTAGAAAGATTTTGATCTCATGTGACCATCCATCATTGTTTGCAAGTACATATTTATTTTCATTTGAATCTTTGGTCGGTTCTTGCTCCTAAATGTTTTATATGTTCATTTGCTTATTCATTAATTCAACAGGTATTTAATGACTCCCTACAACATGCCAGGCATTGTGCTTAACACTAGATAGAAAATTTTAAAAATAATTAAACAAACAAGATAATAGTTTTCCTCCTCATAAAATTTAAGGTCACTGAAATAGGGTCACTTCTTATCTTCCCATCTATAGACTTTAATTTTGTTACTTTTTTTCCAGGACACTGATTTTTTTAGTGTGTGAACCTAGAAGAAGGATATGCTGCATACTAGCTTTTTCAACAGCAAAATAATATAAGTAAATGTGCTTTTTTAAATGTCAGGTTTTATTATGTAATAATGAGAGAAATTTGGCTAAAATAAATGGCCTGGGTTGTGTAAAATGTATCTAGTAAACAATTAGCATTGCTTCTAAGCTAAACCATGTCATCATGCTCCCCTTCGTATTAAATGGCATGCACTATCATAGTCAGTCTCAGAGAGCTGGCTTCCAGCCCAGTCAGCTCCTGCAGCCAGCAGGGCCCAGGGCAGCAGTGTCTTTTATAAGTGGGCTAAAAGCATTTGGCTTGCATCTCAAATGCTGAGTCTTTCTACAAGATGGCAAATACATAACCCAAGTGCTTTGGAGCGAAGCTGATTTTAAAAGCATTAGAACAACTGAACCTTCTCTTAATCGCGGTCCAAACAAAAACCAGTTGGTCCCCTGCAGTCTTTCTTTACCTCAGCAGTGTAACTGGGGTTCTTTGGTTATGGAAAAGCATCCCTCTCATGCATTAGCCATAACACAAAGCAGCAGATGCCAAATACCTATTTCCATAACAGTTCCCAGGCTGAGGAAGTGACAACTGGTTGGAATTAAGCTGAACCTGGAAACATCCTGGGGTTTATTTTTATTTGAGGTTACAAAATCAACAAGTGCCATTTTTCTGGGCTTGGCACAAGGGATCATGGTAAAGGTATCAAATGGCACTCATATATTTGGACGTGAATGAAGGGTCATATCCCCTGACAGCTTGGCAGGGGTGAATTTAGTTCCTGCAAAGCATATGGGAGCTTTTATTCCTCCCCTCAGTGAAAATGTGTTATTTTATGTGCTCAGACTATCACCTCCTCCCTTGCTTTTTTAGCGAACACCTATTTCTGATGAAAGCTGCCAATTTACTATCCCAGAATCCCACCCACAGCTGGACACATGATCAATAGGAGCCAATCAGATCTCATAAGGTCTGGAGGGAAAGAGCTTTCTTTCCTCTCTGGTCACTGGACTATAAACACATAACATCATGGATTCCTGGAATCTCATGGAACCAGTCAACTGGAGGGAAGAGAGCTAGAAGATAGAGAGAAGCAGAAATGGGAGGTGACAAGGAAGCCTTGAGCTGCCAGTTCCTGGACCTCATCACTCAGAGACCAGCTCCTCTGCTCACCCCATCATTTCAGCACATAAGATAGGTCTTTTATATTTTGTTTTCTTTATACTAACTCAGATTGGATTTCTGACGCTTTTAAGGAAAAGAGTCCTGACAAATTCACTCCCGGCTCCAAAGGCTGCATGTCTAGAACCTGCTGGACATCAAGTAAATTCAGGTCATTTCCAGGAGGATGGGAGGAAATCACATTTTCACACTCAAGGAAACCTGCTCACTTTCAGTCAATTAACGTCCTAAAGTTCTGTTAAATTTATGCTACCAAATTTATGGAAGCAATTTATTAGAACCTAATATTCTTTTCTGTGCAGAGTGGAGATGTCAGTAACAGTCTATGGCAGTTAGGCAAGAGAGGATGAGGGGTGAAGAAAGAGAAGGCAAGACACACCTAAGGGGAATGCTCAAAGCTGGAACTCTCCTTATCACACAACTAAAAAATGAAAGTGTACCTCCATCCAGGAACTTTCATTTATATCTCTAGTTGGCTCCTTCTTCAAATCAATAATCTTTCATTTATATCAAGAGTTAGCTCCCTTCTCCATATCAGTAACTTCTTTAAGTCAGTAACATCTACACAAAGGTAGAAACCTGATTAAACAAACATCATTCTACATACCACAGAATAGAAAAGTATTGCCCATGAGCACTTCAATCTGTATAATAATTTCATAGGCATGTTAATTCAAAAAAGCAAGGTAATGAGATGAAAAAGGAAACTAAAAAACTAAGAAAACAAATTGAACATTAACTCAGCTTAAAAGTATATTATCTCTCCCCCCCGACACACACAAAAGAAAAGGCTTGATCTTAGCAAATGCATGTTAAAAAAAAAGGCAGAGATTAAAATAAGAGGAAATATAGATGCATGGCATGGACAGCCTAGAATTTTTGGTCTCCCTTAAGTATAGAATCAAATACATGGAAGATAAAAACCATTCAAAGATGACTAGAAGAAAACAATTTCTCCCAAATGAAGAAAAGCCTGAATTCACTGATTGAAAAATATATACCATATTATAGATACAGCTAGTTTTTCTACCTCATATTCATTTCTCTTCCTCCTTCCTAATAGCAACAGGCTTTCATTTAGATGTCCATCCCTCCTCTACATGGCTCCTATGCTTAGGCTCCCTGATCCCATGCTCAGCACCAAGGTTGGCTCTGATTGGTTTAAACCATAGAGAAGTCTTCCATCACAGTAATTACTCCTCAGAAGAGAATCTGTCTTTTCTGTCTGTAACTAAGATATTATCATTGTCATGGATGTTCTACAGTTTCACTACAATTTTTTGACACATTGTAACAGATATAGATATATATATATATAACAGGCATATATATATATCATATATATCTATATCTGACTACAATTTTCCATCTCAACACATTGGAGGGGAACAAGTAAAACCTGTAAATTCCACGGGGAAATAATCTATTATAAGAGAGAATCAGCAGACCATATGAATAGGAAGGCTAGTATTCCCACAAACTTGAAAAATAGCACAATCTGAGAAAGACTATACAATAACCATGCTTCAAATGGTTAAAATTATAAGAGAAGAAATGAAAATCTAAAGAGAGAACAGTACACTGTGAAAAGATAAATTTGAAAAAAACAGAACTTCTAGAAATATAGGCATTTCATTGATATCTCCATGAATGAGTTATGTATTAGATTATATGCAGCTGAAGAAAGAATTAGTAAATTGGAAGACAGCTGAGAAAATTATGTAGAATGGAGCACAGAGAGATAAGGAGATGGAAAAAACTGAAAAAATATTTAATAGACACGAAAGCTAAAATAGGAAGAGATATTGGAGAAGGGGCAATTCTTGAGATAATGGCTTACAATTTTCCAAAACTGATGAAAAATATCAACTTTCAGATTATTTTTTTAATTGCATTTTAGGTTTTGGGGTACATGTGAAGAACATGCAAGATAGTTGCATAGTTACACACATGGCAGTGTGATTTGCTGTCTTCCTCCCCTTCACCTATATCTGGCATTTCTCCCCGTGCTATCTCTCCCCAACTCCCCACACCTCACTGTCCCTCCCCTATTCCCCCCAACAGACCCCAGCGTGTAGTGCTCCCCTCTCTGTGTCCATGTGTTCTGATTGTTCAATGCCCACCTATGAGTGAGAACATGCAGTATTTCATTTTCTGTTCTTGTGCCAGTTTGCTGAGAATTATGGTCTCCAGGTTCATCCATGTCCCTACAAAGGACACAAGCTCATCATTTCTGATGGCTGCATAGTATTCCATGGTGCATATGTGCCACATTTTCCCTGTCCAGTCTATCATCAATGGGCATTTGGGTTGATTCCAGGTCTTTGCTATTGTAAACAGTGCTGCAATGAACATTCGTGTGCATGTGTCCTTATAGTAGAACGATTTATAATCCTCTGGATATATACCCAGTAATGGGATTGCTGGGTCAAATGGAATTTCTATTTCTAGGTCCTTGAGGACAGAAATAACTAAGATCAGAGCAGAACTGAAAGAGATAGAGACACAAAAAACTCTTCAGAGAATCAATAAATCCAGGAGCTGGTTTTTCGAAAAGATCAACAAAATAGACAGACCACTAGCCAGATTAATAAAAAAGAAAAGAGAGAATAACAAATAGATGCAATAAAAATGATAAAGGGGATATCACCACAGATTCCACAGAAATTCAAACCATCATCAGAGATTATTACAAACAACTCTATGCACATAAACTAGTAAACCTGGAAGAAATAGATAAATTCCTGGACACTTGCCTCCTCCCAAGCCTACACCAGGAAGAAGGTGAAACGCTGAACAGACCAATAACAAGATCTGAAGTTGAGGCAGCAATTAAGAGCCTATCACACAAAAAAAAGCCCAGGCCAAGATGGGTTTACAGCGTAATTCTACCAGACACACAAAGAGGAGCTGGTACCATTCCTTCTGAAACTATTCCAAATAATCCACAAAGAGGGAATCCTTCCCAAATCATTTTATGAGACCAACATCATCCTGATACCGAAACCCGGCAGCGACTCAACAAGAAAAGAAAACTTCAGGCCAATATCCATGATGAATATAGACACAAAAATCTTCAATAAAACACTGGCAAGCCAATTGCAACAGCACATCAAAAAGCTTATCCACCATGATCAAGTAGGATTCATCCCGGGGATGCAAGGCTGGTTCAACATACGCAAGTCTATAAACGTAATTCACCACATAAACAGAACCAAAGACAGCTTTCAGTTTAAAGAACTATGTACTCAGTGGCATGCTGATAAACATTAACAACCACCTCTTCAAGATTGAAAAAAGCCCTGATTTATGGCATTTGTTAATTGCTGTGGTATAAATACCGTCATTATGGCTGATTTCAGGTTACCAGTGTGACTTCATTGAAATGGAGATTGGGAAGAGATGTGCACAACTGGCTCTCGTAAGCCAGTATGAGCTGACTCCAGGACACAACTGCATGTGCTTAATATACAACACTTGCCATATAAATCACATTTATTTATTAATTTGTTTTTCCCTTGAGGGAAAGGCAGGCACTATGTCTACTATTTTTTTGTGCTTCATTTATTCAATAAATGAGTTCATGAATAAATACATAAAATAAATGTTCACAACTTGCTGCGTTAATAGCAGGCTTCTCGAAGATTTCATAACTAAGACTGTAGGGGGAATGCAGTTTCATTTTGGTTGCCAGATAACTTTGTTGTCTTTTGTTAGGTGGTAGTGAATTAAGATGCTTTGGCAGCTCTGAATAAGCGTTGAGAATTCCTTAGGGAAGGAACGGCTAATGGTATCTGTAATCCCCTACATATGTACTGCCTTTGGGTGTCATAGCATCTTCACAAACAGTATTTCAGTTGAGCCACTCAGGTCAGTGGGGCACAGTTATATAGTCATCTGTCAATCAGAAAGCTGTTATCTAGAGCATGTGTTACTTGTCCAAAGACTCAGGGAAACAACTTTGCCCTAGGTTTTCTGTTGCCCAGCCCAGTGATCTGTGCTCGTCTCCTTTACCATCAGCCTCTACAACTCTGCATGTATCCTAGTCAACACTGTGACAGCAGTTATAATGCCAGCTATAATGTCATGATAGTAAGAGAGCCATGCTCAGACCTGCATCCTAATAGCAGCTTTGCCCTGACTGGATGAGTGACTTCATGTCACCTCTCTAGCCTACAGCCTTTCCATATGCAGCCTCAGTCTCTTCATCTCTAAGATGAAGAGGTAGAAATCTCAAGGTTCTTACTCCTGGTTGTTTCATGAGCCTGAGTCTCTGACAATTTGCTGAAGGAACCATGCCCAGTTTAAGTTCTCAATTTCTTTATATCTGCCTTTTCCAGACTTCTTCCCAAAGCTCAGTATCAGTGTCTTGAGTCCTGACATTCGAGGATCCTGAATCTTCTAACCAAATGATATTCATGTTCCATTCTTTCTACCATGATTCCTTCTTGATCTTAGGCTGTCCTTTCTCTTCAGATGCCAAAGGAAACAGTTAAATAACTGATATCAGCTAGACTTAACCAAAATTTGTAGCAGCAATTTAATGCAGCCCACAAAAAAAGAAAACTAAAGTCACCAAGCATGCTGCATAAACCTAACACCATGTCCCACCTGCTTCCTATTTATCCTGCCTTCTTACCGAACAACAATTCTTAAAGTTTATTATTTTATTACTTAGCATATTGTCAACACAAACAAACCATTCCACTCCAATTGTCCAGCTAAAAAGTGAGCATTTTTATCCAATGTATTTTCCTTCTTGTTTTATTTTTAGCACATTTTAATACCTTGTAAGTTATTTAAGGGGTAAAAAATGAGCCTTTTTTTCTTAAGGAATCATCATGCAGTTAATTTTACACACTAGCCAGAAAGCTATACCCTGAATGAGGTAGAAGAACTAATACATAACTTAAAATTCCCTCCAATGCTACCGTCAATATAAAATAAATGTGTTAAATCAAAATGTTAAGGATGAAACAGAAAGGCAAAATCTATTATACCTTCATTTATTTGCAGTCTTCATCCAGGATAAGCTGGAGTTGACTGGCTTCAATTCTGTTTAATTGTTTTAGAATTTTATTTTATTGGAGCACTTTCTTCAAATAAAGAAAATAAACATGTACCTGCTATCAGAGCATGGAGTGAGAACAGAGCTAAGCATTGCACTGGTGAAACTTCATATAGCTGACAAAGAAAAAACTCACCAGGACTGACTAGTTGGAGTTGACCTATAAATATGGCACAGAGCCGAAGAAGGAAAGTTGAGTAAAACTGCTCAGTTTGTTTTACTTTTCTGGTGAAATGACCATTTGTTTCCAAATAGTCCCAAAGCTCATGTCTTTAACGGCCATTACTCCACTGTACTGGCATGCTGCTGAGGGCTTTTCTTATTCTCTAATTATCAAAAAGGCTGCTGGAATTTATTAAGAAATTATAAGTAATATCTCAAGTAGCTTAAAAACCAAGTTTGGCAACATCCTTAATTCATCAATGTAAACTTCTTGGTTGCTCTGAAGCAGACTAAAATTGACAATGCTGGAAACATCTGAGTCAAAGATGAGACAGCTGGTTATTTTCTGGTAATTATTTTTCCTACGATTTATTTAGAAGTCTTTTGCATGGGCAAATAACGACAAATCAAACCATTTTAATTAATACAATATAATCTACAAGCTATGCAAAGCTACTAATCTGGTAGAAGTATAATTCATTCAGATATCACAAAAATACCACCTATTTTGAATTACTGTAAAATGTGAAATATGTAAAAAGTAAGTAAAGAAGCCACATTTAAGATCCAGAGATTTTTTTTTTTTACAATTAATTTAACTACTTACTAATCCAAGTCAACGCATATGGCAGTAAGTTTTGTCACACCAACACTTTGCTCCGATAAAAATATTTTTCAGAACTGTCTGAAACCCAGCAAAATTCAGTGTCAAATCCCAGTACAACTTTAATCCAAATGGCCTCTAAAGTTAGTTCCAATGGACTTTGATATCATTGAGTCCCATTTTCCTTCCTTGAAAGTCAACTCTTTTTCTTCCATAATTTTATCTACCATCTATTGATCTTGAATATGTCTCAGACACTACACTAACCACTTTACATACATAATCTCATTTAATTACCACAATAACCCTTTGAACAGAAACTATTATTACTCCTGAGAATACAGGGATATATACAAAAGGCACTGAAGCCTGGGGAAACTAAGCATTGTGCCCTCAGTCACACAGCTGCTAAGTGACGAAACTCACATTTGATCTCAGGAGATGTGACTCAAAAACCCATGCTTATCACAAATATGCAACCCAGCCCCCTTTCCCACAAACCCACTATTTTTCTCTATCCCAGAATTTTGGAACAGTTATGATTTTAATGTTGCCTAAGATTATAATCCATAATTTATCTCTATGATAAACTTTATTTCCTATACCTAATCAGACTCATCAATACATAAATGGTAAACATTACAAACACTCAAAAAAATATATCTACACAAACACATATACATACATGTACATATATACACTATGCATACTCTGTATCTTTATGTCTATATCATATACATGAACACACATACAAGAAAGTGGGGGAGAGGGAGAAAGAGAGAGAGAAGGAGGGAAAAGCAAGAAAGAGAGACAAAGAAAGATTGGCAACCTCAACCCAATCCAACAAGATGGTAGTCAACAGAGATAAACACAAGATCCCACATTTATGTTAGGCACTCTGCTAGGTCCAATGTCCCCATCACCTAAGACAGTGCCTCACACATAGTACATGCTTAACAAATGTTTTTAGAATGACTGAGGGAGAAAGTGAATGAGTGGTAAGTGACACTAATAGGTAATTATAAGTAGGGGAGACATAATTTCATGTGTGAAATAATCCTCAATAGTCCTCAGTGACACTAGGTCAACACAAGTAAGGAAGTAAATGTGGCCACCAAGAGTGATGGTGTAGTATAGTCTGTGTTTACAGAAGCCTCTACCTGAGGCATGGCAGTGTTAGTCCTGACCTCCTTTGCTGCTCAACACTAGGGGAACCTGGATGGGAAGCAGCTCAGAAAAGGATATGGGTGAGAGTGTCAGGAAAGCTCCACCAAGAGAAAAGGCGGCTCAGGGAAATCTACAGTTTTCGAACATTACAGGGCTGTCTAGAAAAAGGGATTAGGCTTATTTTGTGTAATCTGAAGATAATGAACTAGGAACAATCAGTAGAAGCCACAGTAGAGCATAGTTAGCTTCAAAGTAAGGAAGAACAGGCATTCTGCCTCTCTCCCTGTGGTTGTGCCCTCCTTCCTCATCAACTTCCAATGCATTACATCTTTCAGGATCCAAAACCGTTCCAACTCCTCTGTGAAGCCTCCTTCCCCAGCAAGACTGACCGTAAGTGGCTTCTCCTTTCTAAAAACATCCACTCTACTTCACAGTCTCCCCTAAATGACAGTACAGTCTTGGCTTCTTTCTTTGTTCGCTCAGTGGTCTGTTAAATGATAGGAATGAAAAGGTGAATAAGATTAGGTTAACACCCCCAGGGTACTTACAGTCTTGAGGGAAAAACAAAGAATTAAAATAAAGATGACAATGCACTCGTGGCAACAGAATTATGCACTGAGTATTGCTGGTTTGTGAAAGACAGACATCTAACTTAGTCCATTTTCTGCTGCCATAACTGAATACCACAGACTGGGTAATTTATTTTAAAAAGAGACATTTGGCTGACAGTTCTGGAAGCTGGGAAGTCTAAGATTGGGAGGCAGCATCTAGTAAGGGCCTTCTTGCTGAGTCATAGCATAGTCATCGCCATCCCGTGGCAAGGCAGTACACTCAAGAGACAGAGAATGGGGACTGAATTTATCCTTTCTGTCAGGAACTCATTCCCACAATAACTAACCCATTCCTATAATAATGGCATTAATGTATTCATGATGGCAGAGCCCTCATGACCTAATCACCTCTTAAAGGTCTTACTTTTCCACATTTTTACAATGGCAATTAAATTTGAACATGAGTTTTGGAGGGGACAGTCAACTCATGGTAATATCCAAATAAATGTTAGAAAACATCCCAGAAAAGTGAAATTCACTTGTATTTCCTCGAGCTGTATCTGAAGAAAGTTTGGAAGCCACCTAGGTGAAACAGTGGGCAAGAACACTCCAAGCATAGGAAATGGCCTGAAGAGCCAAAGGAATGAGTTCTGGATTACTAGAAGACATCAGTGCCAGTTGGGAACTTCCTAACACAAGAATCTTCGTTCCTCAATATATACATTTCCTGAATGCATAGTTCTCAACACATAACAGAGTATGAATAAATAACTACTTATTTAACTAGAACAAATATTATAAGCAAGAAGGGACCACGATGTTCTCCAATCCTCATACTCAGTTTAACAATAACAGGGCTAGAATAGTCAACTGGTAGTTGTTTGAGGACTACTATTTATAAAAACCTGGAGAGCTCATGGGCAAAATAGAAAGAATAGATTTTGGTGTCAGACCAACCTGGGCTTGAGGCTCAGCTCTGTGACAACGGAAATAATACTTAATCTCTTGAACCTCAATTTTCTCATCTTAAGACAGAACTAGCATTACCTACCTCTCAGGCCTGTTGTATAGTTTAAAGGAGATAATATAAGTAGAGCCCAAGAAAGCTGCCTATTAATATTAATATTAAGTGATCTAGATTAAATTATTCATCTGATGAAGAGTCACCAGAGAGTCTCTGAATTGAAAATTAAGGTGTTGGAGGATTTTATTAGTTTTGTCATGGGCCAAACTGACATCCATTTTATTTCTAATAAAGAGAAAGGGGCATAAGAGATTACTGAAACTTGTTACGTGAGACTCAGATTAGAGTTGCCTGGCTCAGTTACCAGTGCAAGTTTGTTACGTCCAACAATTACTATTCTTTTCTGTCCCCACACCCCTTGGCTGGATATCTTTTTTTTTTTTTTTTTTTTTTTTGAGACGGAGTTTCGCTCTTAATACCCAGGCTGGAGTGCAATGGCGCAATCTCAGCTCACCGCAACCTCCGCCTCCTGGGTTCAGGCAATTCTCCTGCCTCAGCCTCCCGAGTAGCTGGGACTACAGGCACGTGCCACTGTGCCCAGCTAACTTTTTATATTTTTAGTAGAGACGGGGTTTCTCCTTGTTGACCAGGATGGTCTTGATCTCTTGACCTAGTGATCCACCCGCCTCGGCCTCCCAAAGTGCTGGGATTACAGGCGTGAGCCACCGCACATAAAGTGTGTTGAGAAGCCTAACAATTCAAAGGAGCAGCGATCATCATTCACTCCATAACCAACCAGTTAGACCATCTTAACTAAATCTAGTCTTCCTTAAAAATATAAAGAAAGTGGGATGCCAGGAAAAGCAGAATCTAACTTGACATACCCAGATGGTGAGAATATTTAAATGTAGGAAAGAACTGAAAACAAAAGGAAAAGTCCACCAGTGATTATCATTTGACACACAGTGATGGTGGTCCACAGGGAACTGTGGGTTTGCTTAGGCGGGGAGCATTTGTTTAGAAACCTGTAGATAGCATGCATACTTTTCAGCGCATGATGCCCACTAAGATTGGGGCTGTCTTCAATTAGCAAGGCATGGTGAGCATCGGGAGGAACTTCCCATGAGCAATCCTGAAACAAGAGTCTCTCATTTAACTACTTTTCAAAAGAGGCCCTGCATTTAACAAAATTAAAATGGAACTTAGTTCCAGCCCCAGGACAAATACTGCATGATTCCACTTATATGAAGTATCTAAAATACTTATACTTACAGAAGCTGAGAACAGAATGGTGGTGGCCAAAGAGGAGGGGAAAAGGGAAATGGGGAATTTTTCAATGAGTATAAAGTTTCTGTTATGCAAGGTGAGTACATCCTAAAGTTCAGCTGTACAAGTACCTTCAGTTAACACTATTATATTGTGAACTTTAAAATATGTTAAGAGAATAGATACCTTTTTAAGGTTCCTACCAAAAAAATAAGGGGGAAGGAAAAAAACACAAGGAAATTTTTGTAGACAAAGAATACGTTTAGTGCTTTGGTTGAGGTAATGGTATCACAGTTTGGTATGCATATATCCAAACTCACCAAGACATATACATTAAAAGCATGAAGTGTTTTGTCTATCAGACTCCAACAAAGCTAAAATGGAGCTTTATTGAGATATGTGACTTAAACCCCTCCAGTGTCAAACCTACTAATCTTGGTTTCAAATAATTCTATCCATATCTGTCTAACCTGTATGCTTCTCCATCTTGCCATACCCCAGATAAATTAAACAGACTTTCAACTTCTACTTCAGTCTTTGTCCAAGTTTTACTGTATTCACCAAGTCAAATTGCTTTTTTCCTCTACCAAGCCACTAACTTTCTTCAACCCAACCCAGACCAAGGCACCTACATCATGGAAGTTTCCCACATTTAACCCATCCCATCACCCTCCAGAACAATCCCAGCCCAACCATTACTCTTCCATGCCCTGGGAGTTAAATCATCTGGTTACATTTCACTTGATGATATGTGTCTGTTTATCTCCTCTAATGGCTTGTAAGGGGGTCGAGTTCATGTCTAATCTTTGCTGCATACATCTGTACACTACTGAATACATCATTATATACATTACTCTAATCCAGTGGGGACTCAATAAAAACTTGTTGACTGACTGATTTAGCACGGGGATGATTATTACGTAAGCCACTTTGGTAAATAAATTTCAAATAATGACCAGCTCACACAAATGTTTTACTAGCTCACCCTCCCCATGGAATTAATATAAAGAATGAAAATCAGCAGTCATTTCTACTTGCCCAACATTAAATGTTAACTCACCCCAAGAGAGTAGCTATTTTCAAGCCTAATTTCAAGTCAAAATGTCTAAAATGGTTGTCATTCTTGGTGACGTGCTGGGAAGATTCAGGAACTCAGGTACCAAATCCAGTCACTTACACAGGTTATTAACCCCAATATTGCAGATTATTTCCAGCACATTGCTGATAATAATAATGCTGACAGCTTATTTTCATTCATGTTTATTCAATGAAAAACCACTGGACATTCTAACAAAAGCAATTTGATAGACATTGCTTTTCTAATTTTATGCTATATTAAAATAAAATTTATTAGAAACTTTGATTTATATCATTCTTTAATAATTCAGTTAATTCAATATATAGGAATGTAGCTATGAAAAGAATTACCTGCCTACATACATAAGGCAAGAGTGTATGAGTGTGTGTGTGTGTGTGTGTGTGTGTGTGTGTGTGAAATAAATTTTTAAAATAAGTTTCACATATGCTGTTTCTTTTTCTCTTCCATTTTTGTTATCCCTTCATAGAAGGCTGTATTGGGAAGAAGAGGATGAGGAATTTTACATGTATAATCATCCCTAGGTATTTGCAGGGGATTCGTTTTAGGATCTCTCTTAGATACCAAATTCCAAGGATGCTCAAGGCCTTTGTATGAAACGGCATAGTGATTGCATATAACCTATGTATATTATCCTGTATACTTGAAATCATCTCTAGATTACTTATGATACATAGTAAATACTATGTCATTACTTATGCTATATTATGTTTTATTTGCATCTTTTTTGTGGGATTGGTTTTTTATCATTGCTCTTTATTTCTTCTTATGGCTTTTACAAAATTTTATTTTAATAGTTTATTTCAATAGTTTTTCAACAGCATTGTTTCTGTCCTGGAGTATTTTGATTTGCTGTTGGTTGAACCCAGGGATGGGGAAGCTGCAAATAATGACTGCACTCTGTGTCCAAGTTATTTTAGCCTTCTGATATGACGTGGGACAGGGAGAGAGTGACACGGCTCACAGTTCAAAGGCACCAACTAGTAAATGAGTATGGATTGACTCAATTCCAGTTTTATGGCAGACACAATTTTCTTACCTAGACCAATGATTTTCCACATGTTTTCCAGGTTATTTTAGTTCCCACCTGTGTATGTCATAAACAGGTTTGAATATTTAAACCACCAGTTTGGATTACAAATTTTAAATACGAGCTTAAAGGAAAGTGTTTTAGGAGGTACTAAAATGCTTGAGAATTGCTGTGAAGTATCATACAGCTAATTATATTTAGCTTATTTCAGACTGCTCATGAGAAAATGGATTAGCCTATCCTCTGCCATGCTGAGAAAAGATAACCTGCTTTTGGTGTTCTGGTATCTTTTCAGCAAACAAAAGGTTCAATCACATAAAACACTTGAAGCACTGCAGATCCCAGGAGGTTTCTTCAAGTCGGGTCTAGCCTGATTCATGGTGACAGCTTCTCTGAAGTTGTATCCTTTAAGAAGCAATAATTGTCATTTAGGGGTCTTCCGGGTGAAGAGGTAAAACAGAAGCAACTGAGCTAGAACACACCATCACACAGCAAAAGAAATGCTCAGGGTATCGAGGGCAATGAAGTGAGTTCTTTAACGAGTATCTGACTTCAACATCGATCTCTTTATTTTCTCCACTTTCTTAGGCAAATAGCAAATACAACAAACTATCTTTAACACTTGAGACATATTTCAATAAACTTCATCTCCAATACACTGGGCTTCCAAGCTCTCCTTGTACATATAAATGGAAATAATTAGACTTTGGATGAAAAAACTCTGACAATACAAAGAAGGACCATGATCTAATATCGGAATAAAGTTAAGAAATGTCATTAAGTGAGATGATTGGTGATGAGTGAAGGTCATGCCCAGTTTACTTTTCACAGTTGACAGATCAAAGTTGTTCTTTCATTTGAGATAAAGACTGAATGCAGTTAGCTTGGCCTTGGAGAATCCTTTCACATAATATTGAAGGCTCGCTGGAGTCTGCAGTTTCTAAGGCACACGAATGGTTAGGAGAAGAGTCCGGCAGCCAAAGCAGAGAAGAAAAAATTAAAGGTTTCATCTCAGTTTAAATGACCTTCCAAAACATAGGATTAAATAATAGGGAAAGTGCAGTCATAACAGAGCTTCTGGAAGATGACAGTACACTATGCTCTCGAATATTACATGGATATATAGAAAGATGGTGTCATTAAATGATGGACTTGTGAGATTGAAAGGCGCTCGATTACTTATGATACATAGTAAATACTTTGAAAATACTTGCTATACTGTATTAGCTTTTATTTGTATAATTTTTTGTGGGATTGGTTTTTTAAATCATTGCTCTTTATTTCTTCTTATGGCTTTTAAATTTTTTATTGCATAAGTTATATGCAATTACTACCTCATTTCATGAATTCTCTTCCCTGTCAGGTGGTCATCTAGCCCATGTTGGAAGCCTCCACTGGTGGGGGCTTCTCTGGTCCTGCTACAGCCATGCCAGATCTACCAAAAAGCCCTGTCTTTCTGTGACCAGAAGTCTAGATTCATCCATTGTGCCCTGTTGCTACCCCTCAAAAGACCAAATAGAAATCCTTTCACCATCTAGAAATCCTCAACTATTTGAAGATGTTACCTCACTCCTGTCATCACCACTGTCGCCACTTTCAAATCTTCTCAATCCCTTCAAATATTCCTCATGGGGATGGTATCCAATCTTCTCATTATTCTCATAAAGTGTTGTAGTTACAATCCAATTTACCTATATACCTCTAAAAATACAGACCTAACTATAAACCTTCAGGTAGAATCTTCCCAGATCAGAGACAATGTCAATTATCACCATTCTTGCTCTATGTGCTTAAGTTAGCTAAAGTCTCGTGGGTACTTAGGTAGCTACTATCATTTCAGCAACATTTCTCTAACCTAGAATAACTGATGTTTATTTCATACCTCATGCTTTACAAATGGCTTTTATCTCTCTCTCTCTCTCACTTGACCCTGACAGCAACTTACAATAAAGGGATTATTTTCATTATTTTCATGTGACAAAACTAAGATTTTCAGAGGTTAGGCTGTTTTTTCTAACCACAAAAATAAGATTTGAAGCTGAAACCCAAACCAAAGTCCCCTGACAGTAAATTATGCGCTTTTGTGACTATATTACTCTACTTTACACTCCGATTTTGTTCTGCCAGTGTGGGAACCATGTCTTGGGATAGAATGAGAGCAGCCTGGGAGGCCACATCATGTTGCTCCCTTTTCAGAATAGTCACAAATCATGCTTTTAATTATACACTCCAGATTCTTGGCTATATTTGATTCGGTGATCAGTTGGTTGTGGTAAAATTCTTTGTTTGAATTTAAAACTACATTTTCAATATTCCAGCCTTCTGATGCCTTCTCTGTACTTAAAAATCCAAGAGATCACCAACTCTTATTCAAGTTCCTATAAAGTCCAGAGCTCATCACGTGATGTATTTGCTATTACTTAAAGCTTTAAGACATCCACAGACATAATGATTTGCTACATGCTTCCATCCAAGACATTAATTTTTTTAAAAACTGAGAGGTCTGGGTCAAGACCAGTGACCTGGGACACTTAGAGACCTTCGTGACTTCCCTTCAACTCAGGAGCATGACACAACACCCTAGAAGACACATCAGAGCCCCCATGCTGGAGAGCTAGAGAATGTGTAGATTTGAAAAGGCATATTTAATATCATAATTTTATATCGAAAAAAATTATTGGCCTCCCACTACAAACTACAAGAAACGTTTTCAAGTTTACTAATTAGGGCCAAGGATTTTGAATGTTTAAGACATATTGTTTGAATTAGTAATATTCCATAAATCAGTATCCTTTAATAGAACTGGGATGTTATCTACAAATCTGGCTTACCTTTTCCACTCAGTGTATAGTTTTTTCTTTCCTTATTGATTGGACTTGGCCATCCTTTGCTGAAGTCCAGGTACTCCCTGTCTATTGCTTTTCTCTTATCTCCCATTCTTCCTTGAATCACTTTCTTCATTTGGTTTCCAGGAAGCCATACCCACTTTGGTTTTCCATTTCAAATTTCTGGATACTGCTTCTCCAGTTCCTCTTCATTTCCTTTTCACTTGAACTTTGAAGCATCCCAGGACTCAGTCCATGGACCTCTTCTCTGTCCTAACCACGCCCACTCCTCCTGGTCACATCCAGGCTTACAGTTTCTGCCGTATCTGTGTGCTGATGCCTGCAGCCCTGCTCACCTCTGAATACCAGGCCTGAATATCTGTCTGTCTATGTGGCATCTCCATTTGAATGTGTAAGTTTCCCAAACTTAACTGTGTTGAACACTGAGCTTCTAATAACTGGCTTACCATCACCATAAACTAACTCTTCCTGTAGCCTTCTCATCTCAAGAAGTGAAACTCCATTCTTCCACTCCCTCAGGCTAAAAACCTTAGTGTTGCAGTTGATTCCTCTGTTTATCTCACATTCTATACCCAATATGTCTGCAAATACTGCAGCTCTAATGTCTAAATGTAATCAGAATCTGATTGCGTTTCAGCGTAGCTGCTGCTACAATCCAGGTATCAGGCAGTAGCATCTCTCACCTACTCCCATGTTCAGCCCTTTAGTTTACAACCTATTTTCAGCCAGTTACCCTGAAAACATAAGTCGGGTCTCGTTGATCCTCATTCTTTCCTCATTACTGAAAAACAACCTCACTCAGATTCAAAACCAAAGTTCTGCAGTGATCTACAAGACCCCACGTGATCTGATCCTTGGCTACATCTTTTACTGCACCGTCTACTATTTTCAAACTTGCTCACTCTGCTCCAGCCACTCCTGCAGCCTGCAGGATCTTAGGTATTCCTGCTTCAGGGCCTTTGCCCTGGCTATTTCCTCAACCTGAACACTCCTCTGCCAGATAACTTTCTTCATTTCTTTTTACTCCTTACTTCACAGTCACCTTCTCAGTGAGACTTTGGCCACACTATATAAAACTGCAACTTCGTGAACAAACAACTCGAATCCCTCTATGCTGCGGAAGTTTTAGCACTTACCTACATCTAACATATACATATTTTACATATTTATCTTGTCTGTTTTCTGAATCTACCACTGGAATGTCAGTTCCAAGAGGATGGGGATTTTAACCCTTTTGTTCACTACCATATCCCTAGTGTCTATAACAGTGCCTGAAACATAATAGATGCTTAAAAAAAATAAAAATTAAAAATAAAACCATTTTCTTCATTTGGGTTTGTTGAATGAATGAATAAATAAAGGATTGATTTTCAAATTATCCTCTGTCAAGGAAAAAATAGGGTTGCTGGTGGTGACTTGGTGAAGTCATGGGAAGTCCCTGTGACCACTGCTTTATGACTTCCCAAATCAGGGCTTTGATGACCTATTCTACACTGTTGCCTGGAAATTCAAACTGCGGCTCTCATATCTGGAAAGGGCACTCAACCAGTATCGCATACACCGTATATTTCCCTTCCCAAACCACACAGCATTGTGCTTCCCACTGAGTACACACTCCAGGAAGGTGAGGGCAATGTCCCTCAGTTCTCTGGTACACCTTCAGCCCCCAGCATAGTGCCTGGGACCCAGTAAATGCTTAACAAATATTTGTACATTATAGCATTCATGAAGCCACTTTCATGTTCTATTTTTTTAAATTAGAATGCGACCTGCTCCTTTCCAATCCTCAAATAGCCCTAACAGTTGTTCATCAAGTTCATGCTTTAGTTTTTATAGGATTCTAAGAGATATTGGCCCGAATTTCTGAGCTAATTTAGAACATATAGGTCCTGCCGCCTTCTACTTGGGCTTCAGTTTCCTCTTAGTATTTTATCTTCTCAAACAGAAAAGACAAAAGCAAAATAAATAAAAGTTAAGCTGTCCTTTATTCCTCCCTCATCTGTGCACAGTATGTCCCTCACTACAAGCAGCAAGTTTGGCCTGCCTGCTTCTTCTGTTTATCCCAACACTTTTTAACTTCTTTTTCATGGTTGCTAGAATGTTCTGAAAGCCCCAGCTTATTTCGGTATTAGTCTTTCTAAATCTATTATAAGCACAAGCTACTTTCATGTCACTTTTTTAATTATATCGTCTGCTTTTCATTCATTGTTTAGGCATAGTTTTTGTGTTGTGTTTGTTTGTTTTCGCTTTTAAACAAAACAGATCACTAAACTGCTGTACTTCTAGTACTTTTCTTCCTCTGAGGATAAATGCAGCTGCATGCTAAAAATTACATTTATGAGGGCTACCTGGCTTCAAGCCATATTCTACAGTTCTTCAATTTACACAGCGCTTAGGCTCCTCAAATGTGGCAGGTAATTAAAATATTTTACATCAGAATCAATATTCTCAATAGAAATAAATAAAACAAGATATACCATAAACAAAAACTTTCAAGAAGTTTGAAAAGAATATCCATCAATATGGGTTTGTTTGGCTTTTATTTTTTGTCATATTAACATAAAGAGAAAATAAAGTTCATTAACAAGTAGATATATAAAAAGAGTTATTTACGAAAATGTTTTTAAAGTCACTGATAATAACCAACTATCATCTCTGTATGTATTTCTTTTTAGGGTGGAGCTAGATCTGTATTGTAATGTTCCAAATTCAGGACATCCAAGTGGTCCAGAGTAGTGATTCTGACTCTTTCAAATATGTGTTTAATCTTTTAAATAGGATGTTCTCCGGGACTTCCAAATTATGCAGGATATATTTGCTAATACCCGGAGATAAAACTTATACATAATTTGTTTTTTGATCTGGACCCATCCATATACACAGGCATGGCAGATGGTGAGTCACCTCTCCACATAAAAGGATGGAAGACCATCAGTGAGTCACCTGTTCATGTACAAGTGCACGGCACATCATCAGTGAGTCACCTGTCCATATACAAGTGCATGGCAGATCTTCAATGAATCACTTCCAGCAAAGGTTCACCCACCTTCCTGAAGGTTGTTGAGTGTTGGACATTTAGCACAGAGTCTCACATCAGTAGTCCACCAGCTCTCCTGCTCACATGTCCCTAAAATGACTTAGAAAAATATGAACCTCTTCACACATTTTAAGTAATAATCTGAAAGTTTCATCATACATTTGAAAGTATATTTTTAATAGTAAGCAGAAAATCTTTAAAATTCAGAGTAAATAGTTCATTGCACAATGTGATAAAATAGGCTTTTGCCACCTTAGGCAATGATATGCCAAATCCAAAATAAATAATATCTAACTTTTATCTAGGGATATTGGCAAAAGTATCTTGAAAACTTTTGTAGTCCAAGAAAAAAAGAGCTATAATTATTAATCTACACCATTTTGGATGTTCTGCATTTAGAGCATCTCAATACATATTCAGTTCCACCCTAAATGGAAATATGTATAAAACAGGGCAAGATAGAAAATCCTCACCAATTTGAGATACTTAAATTAAGCTTCTCCAAAACAATATTTCTAATCATGACTTTCTTTGGTCACAGAGATGTTTACACTCTGGGACAAACCACCAGAGTAAGATTCTACTTAGGGGTAAATATGAATACAGGTGAGCTCTCAGGGAGCGTTAAAAAGATACAAACAGAATCAAGGTAAGGATCAGAATCTGATTTCTTTAAAATCACCTGCACACATGTGCCACTTGGAAAGTCAACATATACCATTAGGGATACACACAGTTTAAAGGCTGGTGTCCTGAGATAGTTCTCAAACTGAGGAGTGCCCAGGCCCCAATGCCCTTTGTCATTCTACCCCATTCCTGGTATCTTAGAGTTGATGCTCCCAGTCTACAAAGATGACAGAGTTCAGTCCTATGTACAGTAAGTTCCCCTTTAAAAGGAAGCCAGTGAAGAGCCAAGTAAAAAAAAAAAATTTTAAGATTATACATAAGGAAAAAAAGAGAGAGAGAGAAGACCAGTTTCAAGGGCTAGAGCCAAAAGAGTTGGGCTGTCGTGAATCATTTGCTTGAGAGAGAGATCTAGTGACCTCATGACCTGAGCAGTTCAGATTTCAAATACTCTGGCAAATTTTCCTCATGAGAAATTCTACACTTTTCATAAAGGGAAGATGTTTTGATTGAGTCACCACCTGTTCTCATAAGACAACCTGGAGTTTTTTCACTTTTAGATGAGGAAAAAGAATGACTTCTATAACTTTTTTTTTTGGAGGTCTGGTATCACAGCACACCAAACCTCTTCATAGAAGTTTTTTAAACCTCAATGTGGGTGCATGTGTGTACATGTGTTGCTGTGTATTGTGTCTGAGTGAGAATGAGAATAAATAAGACTCACAGAGATTTCTATGGTGAACTTGGAGGTGACAGTGTCCTGAGAAATAGTTAATATGTCTGACTTTATAATAAAACATACTGGAAGAGAAAGAGAAAATGATGAGATGCAATGCTATAGAGAAATAATACTGACTGAAGAAGTGAAGCAAGGTTTACATTAGGCCATCTTTGCATCTTTAAGTACTTTCTTTTAAAACTATTGTAAAATACAAACTTCTATAGGCAATGCAACAATTATCCTTTCAAACCAAAAGCAGTGATTAAGGAATCTGGAGTCAAACCATTAGATTAGGCCTATAATATCAGCACAAAGAGTCAAAACCAAGATACTGCCTTTTCAGGAAAACTTGATTAAATGGGTGCAAACACACTTCAAATACCCAGGGATTCTCTGGAATGGGGTTCTAACCAACTTCCTAGGAAATAATTAGAGAACTGGAAGACTGAAGCAAAGAAAAATGATCATAATCCTTTTTTAAATCTTCACCTACAGAAACAACTGTTTCCTAGCCAAGTCGGTGAAGAACCAAGCTTCCTAGAAGTATTACCACTTACATACCAAAGATGTACAACCTACCACATACCCTCTTAAATATGAGTCCTAAAAGAGACTGGAATAAAGCAGGGAAACTCAAGACTAGGAGCTATGTGACTTATCATAAGTATCAAAATACTTATCATCTCTTGAGTGACAGCTTCCTTATCTGTAAAACAATATTATTCATTTCATAGGATGGTTGTGGTAACGAGTTTAAATTACTCCACATGAAGCACTTAGTACAGTATAAATAGCATAAATTAAGTATTCAGAAACAGAAGCTATCGTTATTATTATTATTCAGAAGACCTGATTTCAAATTCTGTCTTCTCTCCTGAGCACCTGTATTACCTTGACCAACTTATATAACATCCCTTGGACTTCTACTACATACCCTTTAAAAACTCCAGAGGTCTGCTATGAAGATTAATGACATAAGCAAGTTTTTAGCATAGAGCCAGATATATATAGTACATGCTCGAAAACACCAGTTGCCTTCATATTCTAAGATCGTTTTCAGTTCTTTTGCTTTAGTGACCATTTCTTGTCTATAAACACAATACTCAACCAAAAAAATAACAAATGGTATGCTAATACCTTTTAGTTGAACACAAAAAGCACAAGTTTTAGAAGACAAACTGAATGACATTCAAATTTAAAATTTTCATTTTTTTAAAAAAATACCCATCAAGAAAATGAAAAGGCAAGCTACAAACTGAAAGAAAATATATGCACTATATGTATTTGACAAAAGACTTGTATCCAGAATACATTTTAAAAAATAAAACTCTTTCAACTCAATAACAACTCATTTTTTTTTTAAATAAAATGGAACACTACAAAATAAACTATAGCAATGGTAAATAAGCACATGAAAAAAATGTTTAGTATCATTAATCAAGTTAAATCAAGTTTCACCTGTAGCTGCCTCCTTGCATATTTTATGGTCAGCCTAAAGGGTTCTTGGTACATAGCGAACTATTACGTAAATGGAGGTATAAGCAGACTATAACCTACCCTTGTGCCAATCACTGAGTTTTGACCAATCAAAGGGGCCAACTGTTCAAACCATGGTCAAATAAGGCAAACACTAAGCTATAATTAATCTATCTGTCTGTTTCTGTACCTTACTTCCATTTTCTGTATGCCACTTTTCTGCGCATAAATCTTCCACTACATAGCTGCACTGGAGTCTTTCTGAGCATACTTTGATTTGGGACTCATTCTGTGCTCAGTTAATCTCTGTTAAGTTTAATTTGACTAAGGATTTTCTCTTAAGTCATTAGAGAAATGCAAACTAAAATCTGATTAAAGGTGTCATTAAGCCATCAGAAAAACTACAATTTAAAAAGACTGACAATACCAAATGTTATCAAGGATGTGAAACCACCAAAACTCTCCTAAACTGCTGCTGGGAATGCAATATGGTAAAGCCACTAAAAAATAGCTTTAGAGTTTCTTTTAATGTAAACGTACACTTATGCTCTGATCAAGTAATTCTACTTTTAGTTACTTAGCCAAATAATTTTTTTAAATTTGTAAACAAGTGTTTATAATCTTTATTTCTAACAGCCAAAATGAAGAAAAATGCAAATGTCCATCAACAGGTAAGTGGACAAACAAATTGTGGTACATCAATGGTGGACTACTATTCAGCAATGAAAAGGAACAAACTGTTGATACATGCAACAAAATGGATGAGTCTTTGGAATAGTACACTGACCAAAGGAAGCCAGACGTAAAAAGAGTAAACATGATTTCTTTTACAGAAAATTCTAGGAAAAAAACAAATTTAGTTTATAGTAATAGAAAGCAGGTCAGTGTCCTGGGCCTATGAGGGGACACAAGGGAAATCTTGGGGATGATAGAAGCGTTCTGTGTCTTGATTGTGAGTGAACACATTTGTTAAAACTCATCAAACAGTGCATATAAAATAAATGTATTCTAATTATATGTAATTAAAGGGGATTTTTTAACGTCCAAATGCCCTTATCCAAGATGCCAAAATCCAAAAGTGCTGAAAATCAAAAGGCTTTTGTAAGTGAAAAACCTGAACAAGCCTAATGTGAAGTTATTCATAGTCTGTTTGCTACTGAATGATAATATCCATGAATTAAACTGCAAATTGTAAAAGATTGGCTCCTCAGACCTTGCTTGGGGTATGTATATATATATAAAATAGATGTATCTGTCACTCAATTACCTTTCTAAAATTGGAGCATTCTGAATACCAAAACAGACCTCACATGGTGGTTTTAGATAAACAGTTGTGAATTATTTTTCTCAACATATAAAAAAAGAAAGGAAGAAGAGGATAAAGAAAAAAGGAAAAGAGGAAGGGAAGGAAGGAGAGAGGAGGGGAGAGTAGAGAAGAGGCAGGAAGAGGGGAGACAAAGGTGTGTTCCAAGTTCTCCTGGTGCCAGTACAAACCCTTCATAACCAATCTGCTCTCCTGAGTGTCTCCATCCCGGCCCTATGCAAAGTGGCACCTGCTTTGGTCCCTGGTAAGAGCCATCAGATGGGTGGCCCAGCCCTCCTCTCACTGCTTGAACCACTAAAACTTTCTCTAATTGATCAGGTTTCTGCACATTCCCTCTTTAGAACTGGGTTCCAAGAGCAGGCTGCCTGCACCCCTTTATCATGCCTATCTCAGAATTAAGACCTCAGGGAGAAGAGGGGAAAACATGATGAAAGAAAAAGTATTTTGAGAATTTGCCAAGTGGTGAATTTTTTCACACCCCTCTCTTCCAGCCTTTCTACAGAGGGTTGGTTCAAATCTAAACACTTCAAAGCACTTTGTATATCTATTTTCCCTCTGCCCATACACCCCTCACCACAGAGCAATGGAGAAAAGATCAAAATTTCATTGTGGGGCCTTGGAATTAATTTAAAGCAAATAGTTCTCCTAAAATGTTTCAATCCACAAAATGAGATTGTTTTTCAAGCTTTTATTTTACTTATTATCTTTCCAACATGGTCTAGTTGCAGCCCCATGTGTAAACTATTGCGAACATATTAAATTAGAAACACATTTTTATTGTTATCTTTACTTCTTTAACTTCTAGTCTTCCCCAAAATACCTTGTGACCTCTGTGGGACCACAAGCCTGTCACATGAATTTTATGTCCCTTCTTTCTTAATCATCTATGGTTATAGAGCAGTAATTCTATGCAGAATAGAGAAAGCTCAGTACTCTCCTGAAGAAAGAGTTAAATAGACAAATATTGGATCAGATTCCCTTAACACCTTTGAATTAATTGGATTTGAGGCTAAAAACTAAATTACCCAACAGGTTAAAATGAGATAATGTTGAAAGAACTCCTTGAAAATGTACTACAAAAATGCAACACTTTCACCATGAATAGGTAAGAACATCTTGCAAAAGGAGAAGAAAACAGGTATGTTTCTGAACCTGAAGAGAACACTTAAAGATGCTGGACATGTTATCCCTAAGAAAGTAATTAGGGACAATACTATTGGCCCTTTGTGCATATAGTATTGGGGAGGCATATTGACAAAATAGAAAAGTTCCTGCTCCTGAAGAATTTGCCATCCTCTAGGATTCTGTGCTAAGCCCAGAGTGGCCTTTCTTCCTTCGAGATGCCCCAAACAAATAAAAGAGTTGTATGTTGGGGGAAGCTGGGGATGGATTTTGTGGCCAAATCTGTCTGGGGGAAAAAAAATACATGCTCTATCTCCTTCTTGGAGATAGTCTGTCACTGCTAGCACGTCAAAGGTTCTGAAAAGTCCTGCAACAAAGAAGCCTATTACATCTATTTAAAGTGCAATTTCCCAAATTTACTTGAACATGAAACTCTTTGTGTATCTACTGACAGCTTAGAGGACTAGGGTTCTTTGGAACAATACTTGGAAAACATTGTTTTAGAGTTACTATTTTCCCATGTTGTGGTGTTACTATTCAGCAGATGAAAATAAATTTTCCAGGTTTGGTCCACAAGGTTAAAGTCATAGGAGAACATATATATACGATACATGAACATAAAAGAATTTGCACAGTAAAGAAAAAAGACACATCACCATAATACATAACTAAAAACACGAAGGACAAAAAATTGCAATTTATGTAGAGAGAACTTCTAAAAATGGAGAAGAAAAAGATTAAACACCTCATAAAAATTTTACTAGCAATATAAATGGACAATTCACAGGAAAGGAAATACAAATGACTCCTAACTATATTTTTAAAGAACACTCAACTTCTTTTATAATAAGAGAAATGTAAATTAAAACTACAATGAGATACAATTTCTCACCTATCATATTGGCAAAAATTCAAAACTTTGACATCCTACTCTGTTGGCAAGACTCAGGGGAACAAACCCCCTCATAATTTGATGATGAGATACAAAATGGTACAACCCCCATGAAGGGGGATTTGGCAGTTTCTAGCAAAATGTCAGATGTATTTACCCTTTGACCCAGCCATCCTACTTCTAGGAATCTCTCCCACAGAAATACTGGCAAAGATACAAAAAGGCACATGCATAGGCTATTCATTTCAGCACTATTTGAGATAGTTAAAACCTGGAAGCAACCCAAAGGTCCATCAAGAGAGAGCCGGTGGAATTAAGCACAGTACGTATATCCACTCAAAGGAGTACTATGTAGCTGTCTTCAAAACAAAATGAGGACTCTTTTTATATACCACACGGATTCCCAAACTTCCTCACTTCATAATGTCTCATTATGTGTGTCTCACTAACTTTTACTTAGTGTCTCAGTAACTTTTTCACGATTCCCTAGGCCAAAAGAAATGCCTAACCATTTTACTTATTAATGTAATTAAACAATTCCATGTATTAATGTTTGAATTTGTTTGGTCCTAGAGTAGGTTGGAGGGAACAGGATAAAAGTTTAAATTCTTGGAGGGGAGGTGGGGATGGTTAATGGGTACAAAAAGACAGGGAGATCATCAAGACAAAAGGAGATGCTGGGACATATTGAGTCTGAGGATCCTATGGAGTTGACAATGTCCTGCAGAAAGTTGTATGTCCCACTCTAAAGTTCAGGGGGAGATTTTGTCTGAAGGTGAAGCTATAAGTGTGTGAGATTGCTCCTAGAGGACTACAAAGTGAGAAAGGAGAATGACCGTATTAGCCTGTCCTTACATTGCTATACAAAAATACCTGAGACTGGGTAATTTATAAACAAAAGAGATTACATTGGCTCATAATTCTGCTGGCTATACAGGAAGCATAGCACCAGGTACCTGCTCAGCTTCTGATGAGGCCTCAGAAAGTTTATAGAAGGTAAAGGCAGGGGACAACATATCACATGGCAAGAGCCAGAGCAAGAGAGAGAAAAGGGGTATGTCCCAGACTTTTAAACACCCAGATCTCACATGAAATAACTATGCAAGAATGTGGCTGAGCACTGTGGCTCATGCCTGTAATCACAGCACTTGGGAGGCCAAGGCAGGTGGATCCCCGGAAATCAGGAATTCAAGATCAGCTGGTCAACATGGTGAAATCCCCCTTACAGGCGTATGGCAGCGGGTGCCTGTAATCCCAGCTACTCAGGTGGCTGAGGCAGGAGAATCAATGAACCTGGGAAGTGGAGGTCACACTGAGCCAACATCATGCCATTGCACTTCAGCCTAGGCGACAAGAGCAACACTCCATCTCAAAAATAAACAAATAAATAACTGCAAGAACTCACTTATCACCAAAAGAATAGTGCTACATCATTCATGAGAAATCGATCTAGTCACCTCCCACCAGGCTTCACCTGCAACACTGAAGGTTATAATTCAACATGAAATTTAGAGGGGAGAACATCCAAACTATATCAGCGACCAAGGACAAAACCCTGAGAAATCAGTCATCCACCCAATAATTCCTTTTCTTGATAAAGGCAGGGCTCACGGGAAGGGAGGACCTTTGAAATCTCCTGGGCTAACCCACCCCTCCTGCCTACTTGACTTCTGAGAGCAGAAGAGGCCAGAGGATGAGGAGTTGGGACAGTTCACTAACCAAGTCACATGGTCACAGAGGAGAGCCAGAGAAGAATGGTGCCAAATAAAGAAAAGGAAAAGATGGTATCACAAAGAGAGAGGTGAACAGTTTCTAGTGACACGAAAAGAGCAAGTAAGATTAAGACTGAAAGGGGACTTCAGGGTTGGCAAATAGTGAATGTAGTCAGGGTGGATTTGGTGCAGAGATGAGGGCGGAAGGAAAAGATGGAGAGAAGCCACCTGTATCATGGAGGGAAATGGCCAGAATAAGAGCAAATGATATCAACATGGTGTCGGGAATAGGCAGAAAGCACATCTTGAATGGAGGAAAGGACTTTACCTGAAAGCAATGCTTTAGAGAAACAGGCCTGCAGTTAGTTATCCAAAACCTTGGATCCAGCTGTGTTTCTGGATTCAGAATTTTTCAGATTTTAGAAAAGTTAATAATGGAACACATACAGTCAATACATAACACCTGGGGAGCACTCCATAATGAAAACACATATTTCTACAAAGAAATGTATGGATATTAACAGCAAGTATAATAAATAGCTGCATATCAGCTTAAGTTTTTATTATCAAATGGGAGAGGAAAAGCTTTCAGCTCTCAATGTGTTTCTTTATTGCAAAATTACAGGTAAGAAACTGTGGGCCTGTAGCAGCAAAATGCTAAGCACAGATCTCTAACAGGTTTCTACTGAGCAGATGGTGAAAAGATCATTCACTGAGAAGATTAAGATCAAGGATGAAGCATCCAACAGGACAGAACAGTACTTTTGGGAGAAGGAACAGCAGAGTCAAGGAGGATGGGAGAGGAAGCCCTGGACAGTATTAAGAGAAAAGGACTCTAAGTAGAGGCTTTACTTCTAGGGCAAGGGCTGAGATTCCAAGGATATGGGGTCACAGTTGAATCAACTATGGCTTGAGCAGGTTGAGTCCCAAGAAGTACCAGAAGAATAATGAGACTAAGACTGCATCCTTTCTTACATTCTAAATGGGAAACTGCTGAGAAGCTCTTCTGGAGTCTTCTAAAGAGAAGTCCTGCCAAAGCAGTGAAGGGTTGAGGAAGGTTTTCCAAATGTACCCTCTCTGTGGAATCACAGCTTCTGGGGAAGGTCAGGGGGCTTGAGACTTCATGTGGAAAGTACAGAACCTCCACCACCAGGCTGACAGAAGGGAAAAGTCATGTCTTACACACACAACACCCAAGGCTTAGACCCTGAAATGTAGGTGACTGCAGTCTCAGAGCCCTGCTAGTCCTTTCCTGGGACCTGTATGTAGAAAAAGGATTCCCAGGTCTCCTGCCTTCCTCCCTAAAGAAGGAAGAAGCAGAAGGTAATGTTCTTGATGTCCTTGGAACACAACAGATAAAAGGCACGTCTTAAAGTAAACGTGTCATTTTACATGCCTCTAGAATATCTTTTTTGTTCCATACATACTAGGTTTAACAGTAGGTATAGAGATTACATTTGGCTTGGTCTTATAATACTGAATACACTCCTTTCAGGCTTCAAAGGCTCTTCGGCCTCAGCCAAAGTTTTTTCTTCAAGACTCACATACAATGAACTGCAGTGACAGTAAGTTCCTGGCCACGGAGGCATGACAAGAGGAGAGGTGAGAGATCATGAATACCAGAGGATTTTTGAAAGTGTTTGAGGGCAGAACCAGACCCCCAAGTACTGTCATTCCTGCCCTGTGCACTTCAGCAGAGTGGCAGAGATTACAAAAACATCACATTAAACCACTCAGCTCCCTTTCAAAAAAGTCACGGATGGAGCGAGGGGAACGCCAGGCTGCAGTGTGGGGCTGTCAGGATGCCTCAGGCCTGTGATCCCCAGGGAAAGCAGCGGGTTTAGGAACACCTGAGAACAGGCGTGTGAGCTGGTGTTTAAGCAGTTCCAACATATCATCAAAAGCTTCAGCCAAGTTAATGAGAACCAGAGCTCCAAACCAAAATGCTTATTTTGAAAATAACCTATTTTTCAAAGATTTTGCATTTTAAATTAAACCAGATGAGTAATTGTATCCTAGCTTCGAGTACATTCTGGAAAAGAAAATTCTTGTCCCCTAACTTGGGAAAGAACATTGTGATTTTCCAAAAGGAAAGCAGTTATTGAGAAGAGGTTAGAGCCTGGGATTGCCCAAGCCCAAGCTACAGCAGCTGCAAGGTGACCATGGCCATGCAGAGAGGCAAAGGCTCCTTCAAAGTTGCCAGACTGCTACTTCTCCCTCCCCCAGAAAGCCAAGTTCACCTTGCGGGCTGACCTACCTCCACCTTGCTTCTGTAGAAGGTGAGAACTTGCCATAAGCTAGTGTCTTTAAGGCATTTGAAATTCATGGAGTGAAAAGAATGGTGTTAAAGTCCAGGCACTGTGTGATACCTCCTAAATGGGACAGATCTCTTATCAGGGTAAGATGGTATTTATTATTTATCTCTTTATTTTTCCCTTATTTCATTTTTGTTTTGTTTTGTTTTATCCTGGGGGTTATCTAATCTTTCCGATTGGTTTTTTTTTATTACCAGGATTCATATATTGCTCTAAACAGCTATTTCCTGAAGACCTATCTGAGGTTTAACTAACAATAGGCCCATAGACTACAAATTTTCACAGACCTAATTCTATTGCTCCTCCTTCTTTAACTCAGTGACACTGTTCCCAGAACTTTTTAGTTCTATAATCAGTACTTTCCTTTCTTTGAAATCAATTAAGGAGGCTTTAATAAAACTTGCTTATTCTGAAAATAGCATTTACACACCCCCTCACCCAATTACACTGTTAAATAAGGTGAAGATGGGAGGATGCAGAAAAAGAACACAAGGAAACAGATGAAAAGTGGAGGGGTTCAACAAGGTCAAGCAGAGAGTTGTGAGTTCAAATCCTCCTTCTGCCACTGGACCATATATGTGGCCATCTGCCAACCCTGCGAATGGAAGTTAATATGTACAGAGCTTAACCATGCACCAGGCACTCTCCTCAGGTATCCTCACATCTCATTTTCACATATAAAACCCATTTTCTTTTTTATTTTTTCTTTAACTTTCAAGTTCAGCAGCACATGGACAGAATGTGGTTTGTTATGCAGGTAAACGTGTGCCATGGTGATTTGCCGCACTGATCATCCCATCACCTCGGTGTTAATGCAGCATGCATTAGCTGTTCTTCATGATGCTCTCCCTCTCCTGACCACCATCCCCAACAGGCTCCCATGTGTCCATGGTTTCTCACTGTTCAGCTCCCACTTATAAGTGAGAACATGTAGTGTTTCGAAAACCCATTTTCATGACAAGGAAATTGAGACACCAAGAGTTAACCTGACTTAACCAATGTCTCAGAACTGGAAAGTTGGAAGAATAAGGACTCAAATCGAGGTCTGTGAAACTCCAAAGCCTCTTTTCTTAAGACTCAAATTAGCAAAGTGAAAATTTTAGCAAACTAGGCCCCAGAATTAATGAAATGGTTGGAGTTAATTGATCTGCAGCTAGCAATGATCAGAGAGAAGGAGCAGAGCATCTGTTTCTAAATTCAGTCTTCGCCCTTTACTAGTGATATCACCTTGGACGAGCTATTTAACCTGTGCTTCAGTTTCCTCCATTGAAAAATGAAATTAATAAAAATTACACCTCTTAGTCTTATTGTCAGGGTTATGAGAGAAAATCTATTCCACAAAATCTCAGTAAATGTTGCTTGCTTAAGGAAGTTACTCAAAAGGAAGCATAACATAGCATCTAAGTGCATCCCCTCTGACTCATTCTACCAGGTCCAGACCCCAGCTTTTCCATTTAGCATCACCTTAAGCTAGTCTCTTTGGCTCTTGTTAAAATGAAGCCAATAATAGGATTGTTGTGAAAACTCATGGAAGCTCTTAAAACAGTATCTGACATAGAGTAAGTATAATATGAATGTTTGTTACTAGAATTATCATCAACGTGAGTGAAAATAATAGATTCCTTTGGCATGCTAAGCAGTTTTACTATCACATGCTTGGAGAAGTGGAAGGACACAGGAATGCTACAGAAATAAAAGAATTCTAGTCTACAGCTTTTACTAAATTGCTCAAGCTAAAAACTTAATACTTGGAGATATAAATATATAGTTATGACTCAGTGGTGGACAATAGTGAATTATTTATGAAATAGATCAAAGACACTGATTTGATTTTTCTACACATATTGTGTTCTAGGGACTATGCTTGGACTGAAAATGCAAAGATGAATGAGGCAGATTCCTGACCTTGAGAAGCATATTGTCTGTGGGAGAAACAGGCATGAAAACAAATCATTCTAATATAGGTACTAAATGCTCCATTGAGGTTAAGAGCAAAGTGCTAAGGAAACATGACATTGGAAAACTTTAGAAATGAACATGGATTATCACTTTCTCACTAGAAACCACAAAGCAAGAGTATCTGAGACCCTTATTGGTGAATGGGACCCAACTTCTATATAACTTGTTCCCCAAACAGTCAAACAAATTCTAAGTCAATTTGAGGGGGCAGTTCCTGCCTAATTTAAAGCGTGAACTAAACAAATTAATGTCTCCTAAATACCTGTACAAGGCATTAATCAGTCAGGGTTCCAGAAATTTTAAACTGTGATGACAAAGACATATACTTGGAGTAGGCAAGGGAAGAGCTGGCAAGAACTACAATAGGGGGCCTAGATATACTTTCAGAGCTAGCAGCAAGAACATGATGATCAAAGACACCAAACTGTAGGTATTCCAGCAAAATTATGGTGGTGATGGTAACTAAATGACACTTCTAATTGCAAAGATTTTAAGCCATCAACCTCAGAAACATATCAAGGCTGAACTGAGCTCATAGCTGGGGGAAAGTAGCCATGATGTGCTGCTCAGTTCAAGATTAGAAATGGCAGCACCCAGCAGAGGCAGCAACAAACGATCCTTCCAAGTTGGTGAGAAACCAGCCAAAAGCCCAAAGGGTCTTCATTTTCAGAAAGTAGAGCATTTGGTACAGGACAGTTTGTGATACTTCTTTTGAGCAATTTGTTTGCTGGTGACCTCTATGTTTATTGGTCATGCTGCATATAGGGAGAAACTTTCGAGAGAAATGGCCCCAAACCCCATATATGATGTCAAAATGACCCACCAGAACAACTGTGAGGGCTACTCTATATCAAGGAGAAATTAGGACTGGCCAGGCAGTATGAAAAGGATCAGGAGGGAAGGGGCTATGGAGGCTACAAGGTCTAAGTCTCCTGGACCATTCCTCAGGGTTCCCTAGAGCTCTCCTTGACCTCAGCTTAGCACTTAGAGTCACCTGCTACACACCTTTTTCCCCAACAGCCTATAAGCAAGAACAATGCCATTTTCCTTTATCTATTCCAGATCATTTGACACAGAAAGGTAGCATGGTAGAGAGGAAAGAACAGTATGGAACTGAGCCCTGGCGTTGAACCTACTTTGTAGGATAGTTCAGTGGTTGAAACTAGTCTATGGAGCCAGATTGCCTAAGTTCGCATCCTGCCTCTTCTTATTCATTATATGATCTTGAGCAAGTTTAGTCACTGTGCACCTCAGGTTTTGAACATGCCAACTGAGAATAATAATGCTCTGGGAACTAAGTGAATGTAAGCATTTACAGTAGTGTTAATTCTATGGTAGATCGTATTAGTATCCACAGCTTAACAAACTAGTACATGTTAATTTGCCCTCTAAGCTTTAATTTTCTTATCTGAAAAAAAATATGAGGGCATAAGATCCAATCTCACAGGATGGAATATAGGATAAAATTGGATCATGGAAGTCAAAACTACATTGAATGAAAACTGCAATCCAAATGTTTGCATTTCCCATTATCATTGCACATAGCAGGTACTGGTGCAATGATAATATTGCTGGAATATGGAAGCAAAACAGCCATGGAGAGATTGGGCCAGATCCCCTCAAGATTCACCATCCTGAGATCTTGCATGGGAAAGTTATTTGTAATTGTGAATGCCAGACAAGTGTTCCTCGTTAGCTTTGCATGGGCCCTGGAGACCAAGATCCATGTGGTAAGATCAAGTGAAGAGACAGACCCTGCCAAGTGCGGCTCTGAGACCATTCCTCTCATGTGCCTGAGAAATAACTCCCCCAGAGGCCTCCTGCACTGTACTGTGCCCTGGCTCCCATCTTGGCCACCTCCATGAAGACCCCCACCCTCCTTCCAGCCTTCCCATTCCTAGTTGGCAAGGAAGACAGAGCTGAGCACATTCTACACTCCATCCCCTTAGACCCACCCCAATGGTGTGCTTCTGCCTGCCTGCCCCACACAGCAGCTCTAGGAGAGTCAAAAAGAACATGCTCAACTTGCCAGTGCTGGGGCAAAACCAAACCAGCATGTCCGGTCATCCAACAGAGCTTAGTACTCCTGTCATCACCACTACGCAGACACAGAGCAGGCCCCGGGAAGAGCCTGCACCTTCCCCAGAGTGAAGCTGGCCAGAAGACCACATGATGATATAGGTTCTCCTGCAAAAGCTGGGCCACTAACATTGGAGCCCTGGAAAGCCCTTTCCGAGTGGACACTTGGCAAATGAGAGGGAAGAAAGGGAACTGGCAGAAAAATAGCATAGGCCCCTGATGTTCCCTGGCTCCACCTAAAACTTAAAAATGACTCATTTAAACTCAAATCTTAGAGACTGTGATGAGCTAAATTAATGATAATGAATTGGAGAGCATTCCTTCTCTAGATTTGGAGTACCTAGAAAATTTTTATAGAGATTTTAAGCAAGATATTTGGCTTCTCTGAGCAGCATCACGGGGATTAAAATACTGACTATGCATGAGTTCTATAAAGAGAATGTACAAAAGGAAGCTGGTACATAGGAAGCTTGACTATTGATAAGCCAAGATGTTTTGCCCAGTTTGCAGTGGATCTTGATTACTTTTCCTTAGATGTGAGGCTTTCATTCAATTACTCCAAATGGCTGAAAGCCATTTGTCTGCCACTGTGCTCACAGCACACCCCAGAGCTGATATTCCCAAGACTCTTTCTGCTGGTACCTCCACTGGTCTAACCAAATGCTGCAGGTACATTTGGAAATTGATAAATCCGTGGTGACGAATGTGCTGTTCACAGTACTATGGTCTCATAGTTATTCAAAAACATTGATTCACTCTGTTCCTAACATGGAATCCTTTAGCTCTTTTTATTTTTATAAGCAGGATTTGGCCCTTAATTCAAATTCATAGTCATTCAATCATTCATTCACTCATTTACTCAACTAATACTTATTAGGTGCCTACTAAGTGTTAGGCACTATGCTAGGAGCAAGAGATGAAATAGTGATCGAAGCCAGAGACAATTCTTGTTTTGTAGTCTAGTACATGCATTCTCCATGGGGTAATATTGGGAAAAGTAAATTCTTGGGTGGTGGAAAAATCTTTACTCTTTTTGTATATAAAACACAAATATGCAGAGCACACACACACACACACACACACACACAGAGTTGTATTAGTTTTCTACTGCTGCTATAACAAGTTACCATAAACTCAGTGGCTTAAAATAGCAGAAATTATTATCTTTCAGTTCTAGGAGCTGTCACTGGGCTGAAATCAGGATGTTGGCAGGGCTGCATTCCTTCTGCAGAATCTAGGGGAGAATCTGTTTCTGTGCCTTTTCCAGCTCCTAGAGGCTACTGGCATTCCTTGGCTTATAGCATCTTCCTTCATCCTCAAAGCCAGCAATTGTTAGTCAAGTCTTTCTAACACTGCATCACTCTGACACTAGCTCTCTGGCTTCTGCCTTCCACTTATAAGGGCCCTTGTGGTTACACTGGGCCCACCCAGATAATCATCTCCCATCTCAAGGTCATCTGATTAGCAACCTGAATTCCATCTGAAGCCTCAGTTCCCTCCTTGCCATGTAATATGAGATATTCACAGGTTCCAGGGTTTAGGGTGTGAATTAGGGAGTGGGGCATTATTCCGCACACAACAGTGTAGTTACGGTAGTAAAATTTCATGGGAGAGGATTGGTAAAACATACCTTGGCAAAGGTTCTTTAGCCTCAAGAACTGGGTGATGGGGAAGACAAATGTGAAAGAATGATTGAGAAACATGGACGTAGTAGGACAGCAACACAGAATCATGAAGAACTATGTCCTCCTTGGGGTCAGCAGGCCTGGTTCAAATCTCAATCTGTGATTACTAGCTGTGTGGCTGTGAGCTAGTTATTAAACCCCTCAGAGAGGGTAGTAATAGAAAATACTTTCTCAATTTTTGTAAAAACCAAGTATGTTAATATACTAACACACTTAGAAATTTCCAGATATGCAATTAGTCCTCCAGACATGTTTCCATTATTATTAGTGGAAACAACAAAATTCTTCAAATAATAACAGAAATAAATGTGTCAGCTCAAGTGATAACAAATGCTAAAAAGAAGAAAAATGCTCTTGTCGTATTGTGAGAGTAGAGAACAAGAGGATCTCTTAGGGGGTGGAGGGTAGAGAGGAGTTTTCTAAGGAAGTGATCTCTAAACCAAGATTTGAAGTATAGGTGGGCATCAAGCCAGTGAAGAGCAAGGGGTAGGGCATCGTGGAGCACTTCCAAGACAGAAGGAACAGCACGAAGGTGCCTTGGGGCAGGAGGGATGTGGCACAAGGTCACATGCCTGGCAGGCCAGCATGGCCACCCCACAGAGAAGAAATCAGTCTGGGGAGCTGGATGGGGCCAGATCATAAGGGCTTGGGCCATGTTAAGAATTTTTGCCTTTATTCTAAGGGCAACAGGAGGCCACTGATGGATTTGAAGTAGATGAGGGCGGTATGAGTGAAATGGTCTAGACTGATTGGAGAGAGACAATAGTGGATACAGAGAAACCAATTAGGAGGTGATAGCAATGCGGCCCAGGACAGGAAGAAGATGAAGATAAAGGAGAAATACAAGAGATACGTAAGAGATAAAATCAGTAGGGCTTGTTGAGCACAGCAGAATGGAGCAGTTGTAGATGCACACACCTTGTTTCTAATGCCCCTTGTGTCTGTCCACATATGTTCATCAATGCCCAAAGCCAACCCCACAAGCTTGTGAGTGTCCCATCCAGAGAGCTATCCTGCCAAAACATCTGATCAGTCCTACTCAGATGTGTGGTGATTTCTGCAGCACTCTGCACACCATTCCATATCCTGGGTATAAAATAAACTTTAAATTGGATACAGCTTTAACAAAAAGTGATGCTGGCAACAGTTCTTCTTTTAAGGCCTCTGTTTACTGTAGAGTGCTTTAAGCATGACGTTTTAATTTCAAATTTTTTTAAATATGTATTTTGTGAGAAATAAACAGAGATGACTTAACTGGAAATTGAACTGGGGTCTCCTGGCCCCTGGCCACGTTTCTACCCAGGGACCAACTGTCTGCTGAAGTATAAATCCATCTACCCAAGCTGCTGTATGACCAATGTGAGCTGTGTTTATGTTTCTCTTAAAAATGCATGCACTTCTTGGCCGGAGGGCTCATAGGCCAGAGCATTGATCTATTAGACCTTCTGCTCCAAGAAAACCTAATTCAATTTCTGGCATAATGACTGAAGACAAAATTGTAGCTGCACATATATTCCCAAAAGTTCTTTGCATTTGCTTACTCCAAGTCCAAGGTCTTCATGCCTCCCCTTGACCTGGCAGGACCGCAGTTTACAAATCAACAGCTGTGGGTTCCTTAAACCATTTGCCAAGGCAATGGTTAGGAGAGAAATTTACTGGGAAGGATGAAGACTAGCAGAAGTCTATGAACTATGAAACAAAATAAATAATGATTAGGGTGGAAGGGGGGAAAGGAGAGAAAAGGAGGGATGTCATAGCTTCCATCACTTTACAAACACTAAAGTCAAGAGACTTGAGTTTTACTCCAGCTCTGTCACTGATTATGTGTGTAATCATTGGCAATTCAGCTCCATTCAGTTCAACAGAGAGTGAGTGAGTGAGTGAGTGAGTGAGTGAGTGAGTGAGTGAATTCATTGGACATGTCATATAAGCCAAACACTGTGCTAGGCACTGGAAGTCCAAAGATATCTAGGGCAAACTGCATACCCTTGGGAGGGTTTACAAATGAGAGACAGACACACATACTTACACAGGAACACAATAAAATGTCATAAGCGATAAGGCATAAATACACTCAAAGGCTAAGGAAAAGATTAATCCCAACCTGGGGTGCAAGGAAGACTTCTTTGGAGCAAACATACTTGTGCTTATGTTAGAACATGAGCAAGATTTAACTTAGTAAATAAGATGATACAGAGCACTGCAAGTTGTCCATGAAAGGACACTAAGCAGCTCACAGAATTGTCACAAAGGCTGAGGAATTTTAAGGCCCAGTTATCCTTCTTTGGGCTGCTCAGTTTCTGAACTTCATTCCTTTGTTTGGAGAATTTTCCTCCTTTTGAAATAGGTAGAATTCCTACTATAAGGTGTACAACCCTGAGACTTCCCTTTCTTCTATACAGTTAAGAAGTAGGCATGTGACTTAGGTTTGGCCAATCAGATAGATACACATGTCAAAAGCATTAAACCACGAGCTAATGGTACAACAAAACACAGACCACAAAACGTCATTTCTGGCAGTGTCAGCAGCCATATCAAGGTCTCATTCCGAAAGACTGTGATGCCAAAGAAGCCAGGGGCAGCCCCAGGTCCCAGCGTCAGGGTGAGGGCAGTGCTGGCCACAACGTTGTGGGCTGCAGCAGTGTAACCTCAAAAGATCTGCTTCAGAGCATGATTTGAGCTACAGTTTCAGCTGGCTAGCCTCTGACCTAGTTCTTCAGCTTTAGCGGCACTTCTGTAAGCTACCTAGTGTCTCTTTAACCAGGGTTGGTTTCATTTGCTTACAACCAAAACATCTGACTGATAAAGGAATAATGTGAGCAAAACTTCAAATGTGAGTGAAGTTTGGTTGTGTGGACATATGTTGGAGCTACCACATGCAGCTGAATGTAAAAATAGCATAAAGAATGAGATGAAAATGAGTTTTTTAAATGAGGCTAGAGAGACAGATGGAGGTCACATCACAGTGCAGCTGGCAGACTGAGCTAAAATACTTGAAACTCATCTGAAAGGTGATGGGTACTCACTGAAGGTGTAAAGCACAGAAGTGGCATTGGCCACATTTATATTTTAGATCAACTGGTCTAACTCCAGTGGGAGGGGCTAGCTAAGGAGAGACTACACTAGAGGTGATTTTGATGCAGTCCAGAGAAAGGCAATGAATATTGACCTAGGGCAGAGGATGTTGGGGGAAAGAGGAGGTGATAGCTCCAAGAAATATTTAGGCAACAAAGCAGGTGACCTTTATATTCACATTGAGATGGGAGAAACCCCTTTACCATTCCTGGATCAGTTTCTTCATCTTCAAATTGGGAGTGACATCTAGTTGTCCTGCAAGGCATGCAACAATCCATGATTGTGGTTAAGGGAGACACAGGCACACCAACCTGAAGAAAATGGAAACTGTCACTGGGAAAGGAAAGAAACTTAGGTATGGGGAAGGGTCAAAACAGGTGAGCCAGCCACTTCCAGTAAGAAAGACGACCCAGGAGAGTTAACATTGAAAGCTATAGACTTGTGAAAGGCACAGCATATGGTAAAGATGGACTTGCTTACTTAAATGCATGTTTCTATGACTGAAAGTTGGAAAGAGGAGATGTTCCTTTATAAAGAGAGGCATTGCTGTCTACACCAGGTACGCTGCCAGGGTGGACTAACATTTGAAGATCTGATGTACTACAAAACACCACTTCCTTTATAGACTGACTTTTTTTTTTTTTTGCCAGTTACCCAGATGTTTTCCCAACACATAGACATGAATTCACAAGCAGACAATTTCTTGAACATTCTCCCTGAAACATTTCTTTAATGAGACGGCAACACTTCTTAGAAGCACTATACTATTCTAACAAACCGAACATCTGAAGCATTGGGTATCAAAACATACAGGATAGAATCATATCTTTAAAATGTTTACAACTGAAATTGAACAGGAGTATCCAAGACTAGCAGCATAAAAGATAGGCACTGTCAAAGAACCTCAGCTCACCAGTGGTAGGCACATGCTTCTGGCCCAAGTGGGATTTGTCTTTGTATTCCAGGAGTTCCTTCTCAGCTACAACAACAACAAAAAAAGCCTAGCACGGTGGCTCATGCCTGTAATCTCAGCACTTTGGGAGGACAAGGCTGACAGATCACAAGGTCAAGAGATCAAGACCATACTGGCTAACATGGTGAAACCCCGTCTCTACTTAAAACACAAAAAATTAGCCAGGCATGCTGGCAGATACCTGTAGTCCCAGCTACTCAGGAGGCTGAGGCAGAAGAATTGCGTGAACCTGGGAGGTGGAGATTGCAGTGAGATTGTGCCACTGCACTCCAGCCTTGCTGTCAGAGTGAGACTCTGTCTCCCAATTGTTTTTTGAGTTATTGTGATTGAGGTTGTTTTGAAACTTTTTCTTTTTTGAGACAGAGTCTTGCTTTTTCATCCAGGCTGGAGTGCAGTGATGCAATCCTGGTTTACTGCAACCTTCACTTCCTGGGGTCAAGCGATTCTCCCACCTCAACCTCCTGAGCAGCTAGAAGTACAGGCATGCACCACCACACCCAGCTAATTTTTGTATTTTTAGTAGAGAGGGGGTTTCACCATGTTGCCCAGTCTGGTGTTGAACTGCTGGCCTCAAATTATCTGCCTGCCTCAGCCTCCCAAAGTGCTGGGATTACAGGCATGAACCACCGCACCTGGCCTTGTTTGAAAATTTTAAGTGACCAGGAAGTCTTCCTAAAATTATTTCTTTGGAGACTCCAGAATAAAAATATATCCTGTATTATTTTTCACAGTTAATGAGTTTGCTACCTTCCCCCTGCCCCACCCAATGTAATCAAGGGAAATAAGATGACAAACCTTTGTCTTTTGTGCCAGCAAACTCTTGATCACCTCACCAGGTAGGGCTACTGACTTCCTGAGGAGACTCGCAGACCCTTTCCAACTACAGGCAGAAAATAACTTTCAGAGGGCATGCTTCTAAAAGTCCTGTTGCCATGATTGTTTGGCCCACAGAAAAATATGAATTAAAATAAAATTTATAATCACTGTTTATTCCAGTTTATTTTTCTGTCTTTCAAACTGGTATTTGCTAAGTTTCTCATAGGCAATGTGTGTAATTAAACCTTCTCCATATCCTAAACTTGCACACACACATACACCCTCCAAATTAGAACACATGAGAAAGACCAAGTTACAACTTGAGATGGCAGAAAAGAGTATTTTCCTCTTTTGTTCAGCTTCAGATGTCCCTTGGAGGATTTTCTGATTTTGCCTCCTGAGCCCTTTTTAAGTCTCCTTGATTTCATGAAGAACAGATTAGTTTATGAAAAACCATTTTTCAAGCAACTATGCACTCATTCCCAAGCAGAGCTGAATTTTTAATAGCGAAAAATGTCGCCATCACTCTGCCTTCCTCACAAAAGGTGCTTATTTTTAAAATCTGCTTTCCTGAAACTTCAGGTTTGCTCCTCTGAGCCATAGCACTGTACAGCAGAGGAGGTGTGACCCACCCTGGCCAGTCTGGTTCTTTTTTTTCTCGTATTTCTAATAGTTCCCCTAAAACCTTAACTTCAGTAAAGTGTGCTGGGCAGAAAACTGCTAATACTTCAGACAGCCTTGTTCAGGGAGAGACAACTGGGCTGTGGCTGCAGGTGGACAAGATGAGCAGCAAACCCTCAAGAGTGGGAGTCTCCAGCAAAAAAATACTGGGAGACTATTTATTGCTATTAACCAGCTCGCCTTTGCCACGAACAATCAATTACTTGGAGGAAAAGAAGGCTACTTTAAAACAGACTTTTTTAAAAAAACATCTGTTTGTTGAGTATAATTTTCTTGCTGTGTCTTTCATTCTTTTTAAGAAATAAGTCTTCCCTGTCTGACAAGGACAAATTTCCCCAACTCCTCCATTGTAAACCATCTCGCCATGCACTTCCCCAGACCCCTTGCAGCCCCCAAATTGGGTTCCATGATAAATAAATAGTGCTGCTGCTGCCATTGACTTTATCTCAAACCAGAAAATGAACCTGATTTCAAAAACCTGTTTTCTAAACTCCCAGTGGCTGAGACAGGAAGGGCTTTGGGGGAGAGGACGGGGCAGCCTGTTTGTACATCAGAACTGGCACCGCCTCTTCCTCACCAGCGAAGCTTTCCATGGAAATTCTGGCTGCATGGGCCTTGGCTAAGGTTGGGACTATTTTTGGAAGCCTAAAAACCTCAGGGGAATGACTTTTACTTTTATTCATGTACAGAGTCCTTACTTTTATTTATTAAAGAAACAAAAACATGTCTCCTGCTTAACTTCAACCAGCTTTCATGTTAAGTAAAACATTGGCTGGTCCAGTCGGCCATCGGCCAGGATGGAGAGGGAGCCCCTCCATCATGGGTCTAAATTGTATGTGACCTGGGTATTAATTGCCTCTCCCAGAATGGGAGGAGCCATGGACTTTTGAGACTCTTGTCCCAAGGGAATAACTTTGGGAGAGCGGTTGAGTCTGGCTGGGAGAGAAAAAGTATCCAGGCAAAATTCCAGCAAATTTGAAGTTTTACTTTTTAAAAGCATTTCAGGCAGGAAAGAGATGGAAGGCTCAGCACTAAACCCCTCCCCCCTCAGAACTGTGACACTGACATCCCAGCACCTAAAACAATCAGTGGGGAGGATCATAGAGCGAGAATCAACCCTCAGCCCCCTAGAGTCTAAGTGTTCAATTTAACAAGTTGTGAAGGGCAGGCAGCCAACTCCTCGGCCTCCATGAGACAAATTGATTCAAGGTTTTCTCCTTGAGCCTGCAGCCGGGATGCCTGCAACAATAGCAGCTGGGGAGGTGCTATTGTTTTATCTCAGCAGAGATTTGAAACTTCTTTTACCCAGGACAAGTGGCCCACCAGGTGACTAGAAATGGGAAAAAGAAACAGCAAGAAATGCAAGCAAAGTGGCATGGGGCACTAAACAAAGCAGCTGTGAGCATCCCCCAAGGAATGTGCTTGGATGGGCATCCCCAGGCCAAATGTCAGGCTAGCTCTCTGTGACCCCAGCTCTGTCTTATTGTCCTTCTATTCATCTTCACTGCTCTCCTACCCCCAATTATGATTCTAGCTAGGATTCACATCATATCTCAGCATGTTGGAGGATGGCTACAAAGATCTATGCCACATTGGGCAAATCGCATTACCGTCCCAGAAACTCAGTTTCACCCTGTTAAATGCATGTGGTATGGCAGAGACAGCTAGTTCTTCACCATAAATCTGTCATATGCTTCATCTTCTTCCCAGGCACACAGCTAGACTCTATCTCTGGTGTCCCTTCCAGTGAGGCATGGACATCTGACTGTCATTCCTAGCCAACAGAATATGTGCAGAAGTGACATGAGCCATTTTCAAACCAAAAATTTCTTGTTCCTCTTCCCACCAGTTGCACGTCGATAATGATGAGGACCTGGTTTTCTACATATTAGAGATGGCAAAGCCAACAAACATATCCCAGAACGACCCTGTGAAAGAAGGCTGCGCTCTAACCCAAAATACCTTCCTTGGACTGTTCCTTGAGCAATCTGTAATCATTGATTGGGTTAAGCCACCAAAGTTTTGGGGGCCTCTTGTTACTGAAGCCTACCATCTTAGTCCGTTTTATGTTTCTATAAAGGAATAACTGAGGCTGGGTAATTTATTTTTAAAAGAGATGTATTTAGCTCATGGTTCTGCAGGTTGTACAAGAAACATAGTGCCAGCATCTGCTCCTGGTGAGGACCTCAGGAAGCTTCCAGTCATAGCAGAAGAAAGAGGAGAGCTGGTATATCACATGGCAAGAGAGGGAGGAAGAGAGAGAACAAGAGTAGGGGTTCCCGGCTCTTTTTAACAACCAGCTCTCACATAAACTAATAGAGAGAGAACTTACCCATTACCATGGGAAAGGCACCAAGCCATGCATGAGTGATCCACCCCCATAACCCAAACACCTCCCACCAAGGCCCACCTGCAACCCCGGGGATCAAATTTCAACATGAGATTTGGAGGGAACAAATATCCAAACTATATTACCTACCCTACCCTGATTACTACAGGGTGATAATAACACCTGCCCTGCCTACCTCAAAAGATGGTGGGAGAATCATATAAGATACTTTGTGTGAGCATGCAAAGTATATACTGAAATATATTACATCCTTCAAGTCTAGAGCACAAATAACACTATCTGTGGAACAAGAGGCACTCATAAATTAACAGTATACATTGAGTCCGGGCATCATGCTATTTATACAGATTACTTCCTTTAAACCACATAACAATGTTATAAAACAGATACTACTGTCATCCCTATTTATCAGATGAGAAAACTAAGGCTCACAGAAGTGAACAACTCATCCAATATGACAAAGCTAGCCCACAATTAAAGACAGAAAGTCTAGCACCAGAATCAGTATTCTTAACCATGAATCTAAAAAGAAACCACAGCTTAAGATAAATGAATAATTGTGATTTTAATTAAATCAGTGAAACTTTAAAAGCACTTTGCTTCAATTGCCTGTTTTTTAAAGCCATTTTGGCCTCCTATTAATCCTCATGCTGACCCAATTTTCCCAATTTATTTCAATATATACACACAGTTCTCATCTTTGATAGCTGATGTTCTTTCAAGAAGATTTCTAATCTACCAAGTAGACCACCATCAAGCTTCCTATCATATGCTTGTATGCAGAGTCTGACTAGGTGCATTCTTACATCTCACTCCAGCACATTTTTCTATTCCCTTTAGGAACTCCTTTGTCCTCTTAAATCTATTTAATGTGAGCTAAGAGAAAAAGAAATTCTGTTTAATGAGTGAAAAGAGGCAAGGACACCTCCTAGGTATTAATTTCATTTAAGAAATCTTTAAAACAATGTTTTTAAGATTTCTTAAATGAATACCTGGGAGGTATTAATGCTTCCACCATTAGGCAGAATCCCAACATAACAATTACTGAAGCCTAGTAACGAGACCACCAAAGGTAAGCAGGCCATTATAAAAATTTAAGAGCTATTGAGCACCATGAGTTTTTACAGTCGGTCAGCTCAGAGTTATTTAGCACATGTTTTTTCCATCCTTGCAGTGCATGGGGAAAATTCATAGTGTCCAACATCTCTCAAAACCACATTTCCACCTGTGTGGGGCAGTGGAATTAATAAGCATATAGAATAAGCTCACAAATTTGGATCCTACTCATCTGGAATTCATATTTCAGTTACGCATATGTGGGCCTAGCCAGACAAAAACGCTGGCAGGGGTGGAGGTCACTGCATAAGGCCAGAGCAAAATAAGGGCTGGCAGTGTCAAGAGGGGAGAAGAGATGGGTGTGCAGTGCTCAGAAACTGATATACATACATGTTTTAACGATCAAATAAGAATGATACATATAAAGTCACCAATTGTGTACTGAGATTGAGTTTATCTGTTGTTATTCACAAGGGTTTGGGAAAATTAAGCACATAAATGAAATTGCAGAAGGAATGTTTAATCTGCTTGTAAATAATGCATTTTCTTGCACTTTTCAGAAATACATTCACAAAAGCTATCTGTACCCTCATCTATTCATTAAAGGATGTATATAATACAAAACTTAGAGTCTTCCTAGAATAAAAGTAATAAAATGCTGGTGGTTTCTATAAAAGACAAACATAGTATGATCTCACTTATAAGTGGAATCTGAAATGGTCTAACTAACAGAAGCAAGGAGTAGAACAGGGCACTGGGGGCAAGGGAAAGGAGAGGTAAGGACCAAAGGATACAAAGTTTCAGTTATGCAAGATAAATAAGTTTTGGAGATCTGTTATGTTGCCTATAACTAACAAGACTATATGTATATTTGGGAGGCGAAAGGAGGCAGATCACAAGGTCAGGATTTTGAGACCAGCCTGATCAACATGGTGAAACCCTGTCTCTACCAAAACTACAAAAATTAGCCTGGCATCGTGGCATGCACCTGTAATCCCAGCTACTCAGGAAGCTGAGGCGGGAGAATCCCTTAAACCTGGGAGGCGGAGGTTGCAGTGAGCCAAGATCGTGCCACTGTACTCCAGCCTGGGTGACAAAGCAAGACTCTGTCTTTTAAAAAAAAAAGCTAAGGGAGTAAATCTAATGTTAACTTGTTACCACCAAGATGATGAATAATTAAATAATAATAACAATAATAAAGAAGGTGAAAGGAAACTTTGGAAGATGATGGATGTGTTTATGGCCTTGATGTGACGGTGGTGATAGTCTCACAGGTGTATACTTCTCCCCAAATTCATGGAGTTGTATACCCTAAAGATGTACAGCTTTTTGTATATCCATCATGCACAAATAAAGTGGTCTAAAAAATCAAACTAAGGATGTACAGGTTTGTTAAACAGGTAAACGTGTGCCACGGTGGTTTGCCACACAGATCTTCCCATCACCTATGTATCGAGCCCAGCATCTATTAGCTGTTCTTCTTGAAGCTCTCTCTCCTCCCACCCCCCACCCTCCTACAGGCCTCAGTGTGTGTGTTCCCCCTGTGCCTCATGTGTCCATGTGTTCTCATCATTCAGCTCCCACTAAAATACCAGTCTTTAAGGTGGAGTTCAAATTTGAAGCTTCCAGGGATTCTAATAATCCTCCTACAATCCCTGATATTTGCACGTACACATACCTACTAATGAGTTGAGGAAGGTGTGGCACCAGTGAAGATGCCAAGCAGACAGGTCCAAGCTCAAACCTAACTGTGGACCCATCAAGGTATGGCCATGCTTGTTGCACTCGTTTCTTTTGTTTAAAGAAAATAACTCCTTTGAAAAATAAATAGTATTAAACTAGGCTTCTAAACCACATCTGATTAACCATTCTGGAGTTTGGTCTCCATTTTTCCTCATGTGCCTACTTCCTCCAGCCAACTCAGACCTCCTGTAAGGTCATGAGCATCAGCCAGTCTTGGTGGGGTCAGCTCCATTTTGATGTCTTTAGAAAGATAAAAAGTACAAATAGTCCTGCAGAGATAAATAAGCATGCTCCATTTACCTCTGTGAGGACATCAAAATACATCGTTTCCTCCGAAGGAAAAGAAAATGCTAGTATGATACGACAAATACCCTCTTCTTACACATGGGCTATATACGTGGCAGAACAAAAGTTAAAAGAAATCCAAACTTCATTTAACTGTTTATTGAATCTTCTTTTTTCTTTATTCCAGAAAGAAACGCTATTATCACCTTCAGCTCCCAAGGCAGTCTCAGGACTCTTGCAAATTTCTGTGTCTCATATCTCCCAGCCATTTTTTGGCTACTGATGAGAGGAAAAGCACAAATAACCTACACTGGATTCCTAAGAGGAAGTGCCTTCTTTTATTCTGACTATTCTCTTTACCAAGTATTCAGAAAATACAGACAAATTGTAAGGAAATGAATGAAAATCGCCTACAATCTTACAGCCAAGAGATAGCATTTTAGCATAGAGCCTTTTAGACATTTCCAAACACATATACAGATGTGTGCGTGTGTGTGTGTGTGTGTGTAGATATATAATTTTAAAATGTTTACCAGGATGGCATGACACTATCTTTAGATGCCTTAAAGTGTTATTTTCCCCCCGTAAAAAACATATGGCCGGGCACAGTGACTCAGGCCTGTAATCCCAGCACTTTGGAAGGCCAAGGTGGACAGCTCACCTGAGGTCAGAAGTTTGAAACCAGCCTGGCCAACATGGCGAAACCCCATCTCTACTAAAAATATAAAAATTAGCCCAGTATGGTGGTGAGTGCCTGTAATCCCAGCTACCTGGGAGGCTGAGGCAGGAGAATTGCTTGAACCCAGGAGGTAGAGGTTACAATGAGCCAAGCTCACACCATTGCTCTCCAGCCTGGGTGACAGAGCAAGACTCCATCTCAGAAAACAAAAACAAAACAAAACAAAAAATATGGTGGGGAAGGAGAAATGTGGAGAAGTTAGTCAAAGGATACAAAATTTCTATTATACAAAACAAGTAAGTCACAGGGATATACTGTATAGCATAGTGACTATAGTTAACAATCCTGTATTGTGCAATTTAAAATATGCTTACGTTAAATGCTCCCATCACAAAAATAATAATAATAATAAAAGGGACGGAGGAACTTTTGGAGGTGATTGGAGGTGATGGATAGATAGGTTGATGGCATAGATTATTATGGTGGTTTCACAGGGATATACTTACCTTCAAATTCATCAAATTGTATACATTAATTATGTGCTTTTTTGTATGTCAAAACATTTTTAACAAAAAACAGATGGCTATATTTCCTGATCAATAAATACAGATCAACCTTATAGCGAATGGCCATGCCATAAATTTATTTAATCCTCAGCTGATTTACATTTAGATATTTTCCGATTTTTCTCCATTATAAATAATGGTGGGATAAACATTCTTTGTGTATACAAGAGTGAAATTGCTTTATCAAAGAGTATATATTTTCTAAGGATATCAACACTTACATCAGACTATACTCCAGAATATTCTGGATATCTGAGCTCACCATCTTAACGGCTAAGTAAGCAAATGTCCACTCCCCACCCCACCCCCTTGGCCATGCTCAGTACTAACAGACTCTGCCAATTTCCTCCTTATATATCTTTTGCTCTTTGCCATTCTGATTGCTGTTCCTTTTTAGTAAAGCAAGATAAGCATTCTCAGCTATTTGTATTTCTTCATGATTTACTAACCTACCTCACACATATTTTCTAATGAGATGCTGCTTCTATGCTGAATAATTTTCTTAACCTTCGCTGAGGGCCTGTGACCTTCTCTGCAATTTCTCCAAAGTTGTCCTTGTCCTTGCGTTCTGGTCCAGATCTGTTCGCTTCAAACTAGAAATGTGTCTTGTCCTCTCTTTCCTAAATCTGTGCCCCCCACCTCCTGAAAAATGACCCTTTGATTTTAGCTTTGGACATCTTAAGGAGCCATGCTGTTTTTCTCTATCTTGATTAAAGTGGGGCCGAGGTGGAGGTGGATGATGCTCCAGGTGATGTCATAGAAAGCCACAGCTGATGGAGTAAGGGGCCCCACTGTAGTCTAAGCTATATTTTTTCTGCTGAGAGAGACGTGGGCACTGCACTGAAATGTGGAAATGTTGAACACACATTTTCCTTGGAATTGCCAGGCCCCATCCCACCCCCACCTATTCACTGCCCCAGGTAGAATTACAGCAGGGATGCAAAAAGACCATTTTAATATTCCATTTCTAAGCTTGTACATGGATATTAAAAATTCATAATAGAAACAAGATAATTGGAGAAAGCCAAACATTTTTGTGCCGTAGAAACCAGCCTTTGTGAGAGGAAAAAATAGTTGTGAATCAAAAGCTGAACTCTCAAGGAAACAAGGCTTAGGGTTTGTGCCCAGGACCCTGTCACTGGGATCCTCAAGAGAAGCAGTACCTCCCCCTCCTTCTCAAGGATGGTGGAGTTAGAAAGTAGGGTTGAGCTGGAAATACAGGAGTTGGGCTTTAATTATGATTATTTAATTATCACAATGCCAATAGCATCCCCTTTGAGAAACTGCTCAAATGAATGGATTGACCCAAAAAATAGACAAAGACCGGAGAGTATGATACAGAGAGCAGAGGAGAGCTGCCCAGCTTAGGAAGCGGGGAGTCTGACCTGAGCAGAACTCTGTGAATCTATGCTGAGGAGACCAGACCTGGACAGACAGGACTGAAAGGAGCTGGGTCAGCTCTGAGCAACTGCACAGGGCCATGTTCAACACACGTGGTCATTGACTAGTACCTAAGACCCAGGCAGTAGCTGATCCCAACCTGCTCACCATCAGCCACCATTCCCATGACCTCCTTGCCACCCACACTGAGTGGCCATCTGAGCTGCCCTCATTTCCACCATCAACTGCACACCATCCAAATATCGGCCTTGCCATCCAAACCGTCCCACATGGACAAGGCCTATTCATCAGGTTCATAAACCTGAAACCAAGAGTGGGAGTCTGACATCGAGTAAAGGATGAGAGGGAAAGGGTAAGCCCCAAGCACCTGATCTTGGGATGGAGGGAATAAAAGACTCAGAGATCCCTCCCACCCCTTACATGGCCCACTGTCACCTCCAGGTAGTATTAAATCCAGCCCCATTATATCTGTCTGGCACCACCAGGCAGAAGTGTGGAACAGACCTTCCCAGAATCCACTTGCTAAGAATCAGAGGAAGCTTACAGGGAAAACACCTAAAGACAAAGGAGGCAGGCACACCAAGTTGGCTCAGTACCATAGCCCTAAATTTTTGAGGGCAAGGATGTTGTCTACTGGATCATCATTGTATCCTATAGATCTGACCCTGAACCAATAAGGGATTCGGTGTCAAATCCATAGGATATCACTGAATTGAGGTATTGTGCTGTACTCCATTTGTCCATTTACTCATTTGTCTATGAATTTATTCATTCATCCATGAATAAATGGATGAATGGAGTACAGCATGATGTCTCTCACTTGGATTTATATGAATTACAAGGAGGCTGAGAGATGTTAATCAAGAATGTGTAGCTATGCTTACTCTGAGCTCCCATTAAGAAAGAGACAAAGCAAAACTGTTTTCATACACTTAAAGTGAAGAGTAACAGAGAAGAGGTCATGCCCAGTTCTCCACTCCTGCTCTGGCACATGAAGGGCTCCTGAGAACACAAAGCAGCTTGGGAACTGGGGGTGACAGCAGTACCCAGTCAAGGGCAGTCTCACCGATAATGAATGCCTTTAGTGCTCAGGAAGCCACTGAAGGGCACATCACCGGGAGAAGGTATGAAAAAGCTGCATCTTGTGAGGACCCTTGTTTATTCATTTTGTTTCACTTCGTTTCATTTCATTTCATGTCTTGGGTATTTACTGAACATCTAGCTCCAAGAGGTTATGTGCCAACCTTAGAAACAGGGGATTTGGGATGAACTCTGAGAAGTAGAAGGGAATCTAAATAAAAGAAAGATATGAAGGGAAGAAAAATCATACCTCATTTAGAAGCGAGACAAGAGAAGACAAATAGGCAGGTCCGAGTGGGTGCTGTGGAACTGATAACTTCCAATTTGAGGGTAGATTGGTAAAGGCAATGAATAAGATAATAGGGAAGTGATATGCTCACCCTCCCATCACCCTCCTGGCTGGGGACAGCCAACTTGACACTACTTAAAATCTCCAGGCCAGGTGCGGTGGCTCAGGCCTGTAATCCCAGCACTTTGGGAGACTAAGGCAGGTGGATCACCTGAGGTCAGGAGTTCAAGACTAGCCAGACCAATATGGTAAAACCCCCTCTCTACTAAAAACACAAAAATTAGCTGGGTGTAGTGATATGTGCCTGTAGTCCTAGTTACTTGGGAAGCTGAGACAGGAGAATCGCTTGAACCCAGGAGGCAGAGGTTGCCGTAAGCTGAGATCACAGTACTGCACTCCAGCCTGGGCTACAGAGCAAGACTTCATCTTAAAAAAAAAAAAATAGAAAATTAATTAAAAACTCCATACAATGGGGTACTTCTATCAACAGAGCAGTGGAGCAGTGGCCAGTCACCTGTCTTTGACTATGAGTTTCCAGGACAGTTTCCTGAAGGTACTTATATTCCACACCACAGTCATTTTTAAATAACCATCTTGAGCAAGGCTTTCAAACATAAAATCGTTAAGGCTTTCATGGCAATTGCAAAAACTGGGCGGCCTCAACAAATTTATTCTTCAGAGAATCACGGGCAGTTAGAATTCTGGTTTGCTATTTACAAGACCAAAAGTTAATTCTCTTCTTGTTCCTTACAGAGTTGCCACTGTTATATGTCCGTTGAGAAAATGCTGAATGCTGTGTTCATGATTAAATGAACTCAACATTTTTAAATCAATGGTAACCTGTGTTTTAATTCCCACCCCAAATCTCAGAAAGGGACAAGACCTAACACTTCTTCCCATCCAGAATCAGGTAAAATAAAAATAATACCTTGTTTCCTTTCTCCTCTTAGTACATCTCCAAACCTATGCCCCAAACTCTTAGGCTAACACGTCTCTTGAATTAATGTGTAGAGAGTTTCCCAAGATCAACACTGACATCTTTCATCAAAGCCTTAATTCAAAACTAACTGGTATTTTAAGGTAACAGAACCAGCTGTGCACACAACACGCTTGCCTGAGACAGCTCTGTAAGATCCAGGCATCTTAATATAATCCTTCAAGCATGAATGAGCCCCGCAGCTCCCTGGAATCTCTGACCAGATAAAAGCAGGCAGGCAGCACTAACTCTGTGAATTTTGCATTCCACATTGAGTACACCTGCTTTGACCCCCCTGGGTATTTTTTTCTCTGTAATTCCAAGTATTTAGACCAAGCATCTAGTCACAAGCAATCTGACAGTTCCATTAATATTGTCATACCTAGATAGATGGGACTATAAAACATCCATGTGTCATGACAACATGCCCTATATTTTAGGAGTCACCAAAACTGGAACAGGGTCTTAACTGTCACCACAGCCTTCGTATTTATAAACTCGTGATTACAGAAGGGTTCCTCCTGTTCTCAGGTGCCTCCCTTCATGGATCATTCTAGCAGGTGATCAATTACCAGTGTCATGGGTTGAAGAGGTCATTTATCTGCTGCATACCCCACAGAACTTAGTCCCTGATGATATACCTTATTGGTAGAGGCTCTCCATGTGCTTTAGAGCCACAGTCTAATTCTTCTAACAAAAAACTTCTTTCCTTGAGAGCTCAGGAACTGAGGACAGACAGCCCTTTCCTTCTACCATCAATATCCTTTTGTCTAAGAAGAAGCTGTTTTTCATTGACACCACAGTAATTACAATCTGAATATTTGGAGAGGATTCTGACATAAGATTGACTGATTCCAAAGACACTGTACAACTTACAGAAACTGACCCTTTGATGAAGCAAAAAATCTGAAATGTGAAAAAATACAACAAAAAAATAGCTCCCAGCCTTTGGAGGTACCAGGCAGATTTCATTTGAGAGAACTGGAGAAAATGAGATGAATTATTTTCAAATAAGGTAAAATAACCTCATTTATTTCCCATATTATTAGGCTCTGAAAAGATTAGAGAAATGAAATTGACTTACTTGTAACTAGGACTCTTGTCTTGAAATGGTCAGATGCTTCTACTGCTGTCACCATCCTTTTAACAGTTTAAGATGTGCTTTTAATTGCATCCTGCCTATGTGCCTCAGTTTATTCCTCAAAAGTTCAAGACGTTGCCTGTTTTTATTCTATTTTGTAGAATGAGTTAGAAGTTTCCAGATGTACCTTAGATTACTTTGTGGCTCTACGAACTGAGAATGGAGAATAAAAGTTTTCCAAAGCAACATATCCTGTGGCATTTAATGGGGACCAACTTAATTTTGAGAAAATATGGCAGAATGAGATTTTCTTTCCCTTCCCTCTCCTTTTCTGGAACTGGGAACAAGATCATCTCCTTTCAAGGAAACTGGCCATAAAACACAATAAAAGATAATTGAAATTCAGGGAAAAGAGACTGAGATACTTAAGTAACACACCAGAGTTTTACTCTCAGAATATTCAGACACAGCCCCTCTTCTTCATGACCTCTCTTCTCTATGCAGTATCTGAAGCACACACATCCCCACCACCTCCACCAGCACCACTCACCCTAGCTCTATGGAGAGGAACAAACAGAAGCTGGGAGGAGAAAAGAGGAAAGCTTTGGAAAGGTAGAGATGATCATGAGAAAGAGAAGGAAGGGAGGGGAAAGTCAGAGAAGAGGCTTCTATGGCCCATCAGAGGACATTCAGTATGGATGAGGATGAACTTGAAGGGAAGAGAACTGATTTTCACTATCTACTGATCACCATTTGGTGCTTGATCGTTTAATAATAAGACTTTTATTTTATAAAGGACTGTACATTCCTGCCTTCCAGAAGTCATGGGCAGGACTGAAAATTTCCACATAAATGGCTAAAAACTGTAGTGAAGTCTCATGATGCTAAGGGAGGTCTAGGGTTCACAGATTCATACATTAAAAAAATAAGAATAAGGTTCTCTGTCAAGATAGACTCATGGCTTCATTCTTTGCCTTCCACTCTGTTAAATTAAACTAAATTTGGCCTATGGATGCCTTTTTTATTTGGGTCTTTACATAACAAACAGCAACCTAGCTTAGTACACATAAACTAACTGAAAACCTAACTTAAAAGCATGTTTCTGTAACAAATCGCTGAGTCTCAGCCAATTACAGCAGCCAAGCATCAGTCAATCATAGGTGGCCAATTGTTCAAACTATGTTCAAATAAGGTAAATGCCAAGTTACAACCAATTAAGCTGACTCTGTACCCTACTTCTGTTTTCTGTATCTCATATCCATTTTCTGCCTATATAATGCCGCCTAATCATGTGGCCAACTGGTGTTTCTCTGAACCAGTTCTGAGGTTCTGTTCTGGTTCTGAGGGCTGCCCAATTTGTGAATCATTCTTTGCTCAAATAAACTCTGCTAAATTTAATTTGCCTAAACCTTCGCTTTTAACAACTTTCTTTCAAATAATAGACAAAATAAAAAGAGATGAAACCATCAGACATATCTAGGCTCAAAATAGCTACAAAAATCTAAATTCAGGGCTGACACTGTGGATGGGCTGGGTTCTGGAGTCAGAAGCAGTGGTGGCCAAGAGCTGCTGGAAGCAAGACTGGGTAATGAGAACTAAAGGTTCCCACTTGTGGGTAGGCATTGGGCCAGGCTCCCTGCAAGAAGCCATAAGGCTGGAGTTTTCTTGATTATGTTAACAGCTAGCAAATAAAAGGTTGCTGACCTCACAAAGGGAACTGTAGCTTCATAAGAAGTTGTGAGCCAAGGGATACAGGAACAAAGAAACAAAACTTCATGACAAGAAACTAAGTCTGCCATCAAATCTCAATTTTAAGACCTGGCAGCTCAGCAATAAAGCAAAAATGGAACAAATTAAAAAAAAAGAAATGGATATTAAGAAAGAGAAAAAAACAAAACAACTAAAGCTCTCACTTAAAATAAACCTGCAAACCAAAATTCTAAAACACAAGAAACCTAATACCAGGAAAGTGTTCAACACACTTGAACATAAATTCACTCCAGATGAAAGAAACTCTATGGTAGAATTTCAAAAAATAATATTAGTAAGCATTTGGGATACTCAGAGAAATAAATGAAAGAAAGTACCATTAAACATGAACAAAAATTTATAAAACAAAACACAAAAGTGAAAAAAGGGACTACTACACATGATTTTCAAAAGCTTATTTGAAACCTTGGAAATGAAAAATACAGTCACTAAAATTTTTAAAGACTCTAAAGATGTAATGTTCTCTAAACTAAAAGCAAAGAAACAATTAGTGAAATTAAAAAGAAGATAGATCAAGCAGAATGAGAAGATCATCCATGCAGGAACAGCCTGGAAACCAAGCCAAATAAAGAGCCTGTACATTACATACATATAGGCATACCTACTACCTATGTTTATATATATGCATATATCTATCTATTGTGTATGTATATAATACACCATGCACATATTCCCTAGTAGCTCTGTCCACTGAGAGAGCCTTGGGGTAGGAACACCATGAGAATGATGAGCACACCTAGTACTCAGATATTGGCTTCTAAGTACTATTTTCTACTGTAAGATCAGGGTTTCTTCAAAAAGTTCCAATACTGGGCTAGGGAAAGTATAAGATGACACTAGAACATTTTGTCATACTAGAAAACAAGGAGATCCTCAAAACATTGTGGAGATATATCCAAAGAACACAGAAGCACCCTGTGGACTCCCAACGACCAAATCAAGAACAATTTCAGTGTCAAAATAAATAAGAGTACCAGATTACAGTCCATTAAATAAAGTAGGAAACCATCAGTTCATAGAGATACAAAAGAATGGCTGAATAAATGAATTGAAAGTTTGATAAGAAACAGTATATTTACAGTTTCCAAGTATCTCCCCATAAAACACATATTAATTAGAAAGAGGAAGTGGATAAGTTTATACTGGCAAAGTCTGGCAGACACCATCTTAGTCAAGCTATCAAAGAAAAATCATCAGTAACAAGACAATGTGAAATAATGTGCTACCTGATGGAATACAGTGAGAAGAACACCCACCACTTCTGTGGTATTCCCACCAAAGATGTGTGAAATAAATCTAAGCATGAAGAAACATTAGATAAACCCAAATTGATGAACATCCCATCAACTAATTGGCCCGTAACTCCTCCAAACCTCAAGCTCATGAAAGTCTAGGAAATATAGAAACTCCATTCCAGACCAAAAGAAGAAAAGGAGACATGACAACTAAATGCAACATGTGATTCCAACCTGAATAATTTTCTATAATTGGAACAAGGTGACCTTTGAAGGGAGTCTGGTAGCAATGTAACAACGTTAATTTTCTGACCTTGACAATTTCCTTGTGGCTATGTAGGAGCATGTCCTTATGGATAAGAAACACACTAAAACATTTGGAGGTAATGCAACATCAGGTCAGCTATTCACCTTCAAATAGGTCTGTAGAAAAAAAACAGTTACTTGTACTGTACTTCCAACTATCTTGTAAGTTTGTGATTATGATCTTAAAATTTATTTTAAAAAATAAAATAAAAACCACCCTCAGAAATTCAGCATAAACTAATATCAGACAGACACAATTAAGAGAGATATGGAAGAGAGATGAATAAAGGTCCATAATAATATCAATGGCGGAGAAGCAATAATTGAAAAGATAGCAGCTTAGATTTTTCTAGAATTAAAGAAAACAAAACCCCTCATATTTAGGGTGTACTTCAAATTCTGAGCTCAAAGATAAATCCACAGCGGGTACATCATAGTGAAACTACAGACTATCAATGTTTCTTTCTAAAAGTCTTTAACATGAAAAAGAAAAATAACAGATTATCTGCAAAGAATGACACTTAAGAGTTTGACACACTTTTCTCATCAGCAACAACGAAGTCCAAAAGGCACTGAAGTGGAATCTTCTCAGGAAGAATCCCAGGCTACCTAGAATTGTATGCCCACTTACTCAAGAGGGAAACATAAAAATTTAATTATACCTATGTGTTTACATTTCTAACTCTTTCTACCAGACTTAGGCAAAGGCAGGGATTATGTCTGATCTGTCCCTGAATTACTCTCACCTAACTCAGGGCTGACAGCGCCCAATAAATGCTCCTTTGTGAAAGAGAAGAATGAACGGGGTGGGGGAGAAGGAAGGGAAGGGGAAGAATAAAGCATACTGATGTAACCCTATTATGATACTATTTTTACTTCAGGCTCCTCAGAGTGATCTGGAAGATTAGGATAGGGGAGGAGTTTGTGACCCTAAAAACCTCCCATATGCCTTGACTGTAGCTGGGATCTAATTACCAGCCCTTGCACCTGTAGGGAGAGAAAAAGGGAAGGCCCACACAATTGTCAAGACGTGGGATGGGTCCTCTTCCTATGACTGCCCTGTGGCAGAATTCTCTGAACTCAGTATAACCTGAGGGTTGGGCCGTGAGGGGTAAGGGGAAGAGGTAGGGCACTCACAATGCAGGTGAATGGAGTCAGTGATGCTGACTCTTAAGTGGCTCAGTACAGAAGTGGAGGTCACAAGGAGAGGACTGAAGAAGAGGGACACAGTGCCATGCTGAGACCTTCCCTGGGGCCTCTCTGTTTCCAGGAGCAGGTGAGTTATCAGCTAAGGTTGTAAGCCTCAAGCTGAAAATCTTGGAAAAGCTAAACTCCCTGGCTAGATCAGGAAGAGAATGCTGAGGCTTTTCCTACAAACATCTGAAGTGTTTGGGCTTCTCGTAATAGGATCTCCTGTAAAGCATGAGGGGGTCTAGCAGGTGGAGCTTGGAATGAGTGTTTACAAGACTTGGATTAAAGTCTCACCCTGGCACTTATTTGCTCTGTGATCCTGAACAAGTCACTCTGCCTAAGTCCATTTCCTCACCTATAAGTTATGGATGATAGTTTATAAGGCTATAAACATTACGTGACAACAGATATGAAAGAACCTGGCAGGTAGTAGGTGTCTAACTTAAGTTTATTTAATCAGTTAGTCCACAAGTTCTTACTAAGCACTTACTATGTACCAGGCATACTTCTGAGTACTAAGGATACAGTGGCAAACAAGGCAGACTTTGCGCCCTAGAACTAATTTTCTGACAGATGATAAACACAAAAACAAACACAATGCTTACCCAGTACAGGCAAGTGCTCTAGAGAAAATCTAGAGAGTGACCAGGACCACAGCACTAGCTCACACAATCAAGGGGGAGGCCTCTGTGAAGAGGGAATATTTGGTTGGGGACCTGAGGGTGATAAGAACACCATGGAAAGATCAAAGCTGTCACTGATGCAGAAGGATGAGCAAGAGCAAATGTCCTGAGATTGGTAAGGTTGTGGCATCTGAAGGTTTGGCATAAGGAAAGCATGCTGCACATAGTGAATGAAGAGAAAGAAAGGAAGATGAGGCCAGAGTAGGCAGGGCCCAGATCGTGCTGGTGGACCTTGAGTGCCATCTTAAGGAGCTTGGGTTCTATTCTAATTTTGGTAGGCAGACCCAAGGGTGCTTCCATGTGATAGACACAGTATGCAAAGGGGAATAAAGACTAGTGGTCAGGTGGATTCTTTCTAAATTTGTGAATGAATCAACCAATGGACCCAAAACCACATAATTATCTCTCTGTCTACTTGGACATCCTTGTGGCCATGGCAGTTCTCCACAGTCCTGGTGATGTTAAACAGAGTAAGGACATAGAACCAGCAGCCAAGTCTCCTGGATGCAAAAGTCCCAGCCTCGTCTGGGGACAAGAACAGAATGTCAGACAGCCCTCCTTACATATCTGATCTGACTGGTTTGTTTTCTTATACGCTCTGAAGTACCCCGTGCTGAAAGGCACCAGTGTGAAAATGAACTGATTCCAGAATGTCCTTCTGACTACCTCCCTGTGAACACCACAGTCTGAACATTCAAATTCCCAGATGTGGGCATTAACTTTAATTCTGATCTTGGTGATCAAGCCAGCTCTGAAATGGCCTGCTTTCGAGAAGGTCTGTGACTCATGTTTTTAATTCAGAGAATCACAGAAATTAGAGATGGAAAAGATTTATTAAGTCATCCTATACTTGCCCCCTGCCAGAGAGACATTGTTCCCCAAGGTATATGAGCTACGACTGTACCTAGGCATGTTTGCAATCCTTCAAACAGTGAGGCCAGAGTCCCCTACTGTGGGCAATGACTCTACATTCTCCAAGTTCTTCCACTCAGAAAGTTTTTCACCCCTGGGATTCATCCACACTAGTCCTTTTGTCGTTTTATTCTTTTTTCATCTCATTTTATAGTAACAGCTTTATTACTACTCCCCCACAGAATAGGAAAATTGCCTTTTGGCTCTATAGCCTTTAAAGGGTGCTTGTCCTAAAACGTTTAGTGAAGATTAACTTTTGGTTTAACTCCAGAGGCATTTCTGACATTGTCCAATGCCAGTGGTGTAAATAAACATAAGTCAAGGGAATAAATAGTAAGTTACAGAAATCCCCAGAACATGCAGAATTTTGCATCATTCAGAGGCTATGCATTTTCTGATACAAGTATAGAGCTTCCATCCGATTATCAAAGAGTGACCCTGAAATGTTTAAGAACCACTTTCCAGGAGTAAGTTCTCCCGGAAACAATGGAATGAGCTTTTTTTTTTTTATGGTTTGAAATTATGCTTTATTTGGTAAACATTGTATCATAAAGTATTTTGTTATCATGAGGTAATCTTTTTTCATTATACTTTAAGTTTCGGGGTACATGTGCAGATCCTTGCACTGCATGTTCTCACTCATAAGTGGGTGCTGAATAATGAGAACACATGGTCACAGGGAGGGGAGCATCACACACTGGGGTCTGTTGGGGGCTAGGGATAGCAGGGAGTGGGGAGGTTGGGGAGGGATAACATTAGGAGAAATACCTAATGTAGGTGACATGGCAGGAGTGGGGGTGGAGGCAGCAAACCACCATGGAATGAGCTTTTAAGTTGGTAATAGATCAGGAATATTTTCTAGAATCTGCTGCCAACTATGTGGTTTCAATACATCTCGTAACTTCTTTAGGTTTCAGTTTCTCTCTCTGCCAAGGGAGAGCAGGAAGGAGAAGATAGTAAGGGAGAAAGGGGAGGCTGAATTTGATTCTTTCTAATGTCCTTTCAATTCATAGAATCTTGTTTCATGATGGACATCAACGATTCTTATACTCTATTTCAGAAAGCTTTGCCTACAAGCAGACAGCCACTGATTCACGGCAATTCATTCCTGCCTTCCAGAGCCTGAGGATCTCTGGCAATGTGTTGCTGTTTGCAAGCAGCATCAGTCTCCGTCACCTCCAGTACAGACATGCACGAGCACTCACTGCAGCACATCCAACTCCACCCCACCCCAAGCTGTGAATAAAGCCCCGAGTCTCGCTACTCAGTCTTACTGCTCTTGAGTTTGTAAACTGCTCCAGAATAGGGGCCATGCAGGGATTGCTTTGCAAATTCTCCATTCCATTTTTCTTCTTTACTCTACAAGTATTTATTGAGCAGCTACTATACACCAGGCACTAAACAAAATCCGGGGACATTACTGTAAACAAAACTAGTTCCCATTCTCAAGAGGCCCCTCTTTTGAGTTAGTGGTTTGGTTTAAATGAGAGGAAAGAGGAGGGTTGGGCTGGGATTGAAATAAGAAGGAAGAGGAGCATGCAAGAGTCCCACACACCCCACTATCCAGGAAAAGACAATGCTGGCACCCTCCCAGGAGTGAGAGTGCAACTCCTGAGCTTGGTCAGAAAAGATGATAAGCCTTTGTGTTTTTCATTTGGGTTTTCCTTTCACTGAAAAGAAACTGACTGCCATATGAGATTAACACATGAATACTGCTCTCCCAAAGAGCAGGATTCCATCCAACATTGAGCCAGCTGACTTCATGAGACCACACCTAATAACACTAATCCTAGGGTTATGTTTCTCTTGAGGGAAGAGCAGACAGTATCTGTCTGTTTCCCACAAATAGCTAATATTTCTTGCCTGTGTTCTTTTCAAGTTTGTATCTTATTAGAAAAGCACTTCTCTTATTTAAGACAAAGCCTTGCCAAATATAAAGCATTCTCTCTCCTGACAATACCAAAATGCATAGAGGTCTATGCTTAAAAGTAATGAGGTCTATGCTTAAAAATAATGTTTAGACTGGGTGTAGTGGCTCATGCCTGTAATTCCAGCACTTTGGGAGGCCAAAGTGGACAGATCTCTTGAGACCAGGAGTTCGAGACCAGCCTGGCCAACATGGCAAAACCCTGTCTCTACTAAAAATACAAAAAATTAGTCTGGCATGGTGGTAGGCTACTGTAGTCCCAGCTACTTAGGAGGCTGAGGCATGAGAATTACTTGAACCTGGGAGGCAGAGGTTGCAGTGAGCCGAGATCATGCCACTGCATTCCAGTGTTGGCAACAGAACAAGACTCTGGAAGAAAGAAAGAAAAGAAGGAAGGGAGGGAGGAATATTTACCTTACCCTTTCTTTCTGATGGTGATACTAGCCTGGACCAAATCTGTTGGCTTACAAAGTGAAAATAGGCTCATAGCAGTGAATAAAGTAGTCACTACATGGACAGTACCATAAATCCAGGACTGAGACTCAGAATGCCAGGAAGATATTCCCTTTTGCCAGGGACTCAGGGAAAAAGACTTCAACACGCTTTGAGAGAACAGGCTCAGCCCCTGCCTCAGCCACCCACTCTCTTCCCACCCCTGTGGCTAGACAGGAGTGGGGATTTTCTGTGTAAAAGCCAGAATGAAAGAGGCAATAAGAATAAAGAAAATTGTACTCTTTCACTGTACATACATTAAAAAAAAGTATTGATTAATCACTTTAGGTGAAGGAAAAGAGACTCCAAGGGCTCACTTGAATAGTAAAGATGGTCACTTCATAAAGGAAGAAGGTCCCAACAGCTGAGGGGTCCCTTGTGTCTCTGTTCCATTTGGAGTTCGATGTTAGAAGGGCTTAAGTGCACTATTTTTCATAAAGACCAGGAGCCTGACGTTCCCGAAGTAAAGGGGAGGTGGGGTGGGGAGTAGGTCCAAGGTGGCTAGGGACCACGAAGGGAAGGAAGGAGCAGGGAAGGGGAGAAGAGAAACACCTGTTTAGGGATTATAAATTGTACCGAGATGTGCAACGTACATGTCCTCTGTGTCACATAAAGGTGACAGAGCCCACTGATGTTTTTGTGCAACTGGATTATTTGGGATTCTAAGTGAAATCAGAGGGAGTCATTCTGCCACAGAAGCTGAAGGATGAAAGGTCACATGGCTCTCACAACTCCATCACACACTCACTACCCTATTGTCCCTCTGAGAACTGCTCTAGGGCAGGGGAGGGAGGGGAAAGGGAGCCCATGGGGAGGACTTGTGTTGGGGCTCAACTATGCTGGGCAGGGTCTCCTCTCTGGAATTCAGTTCTACAAGGAGTTTGTCACCATGCCCTTCCTGCTGGAGGTGACTGATCAAGATCCTTGCCCCAGGATTAGACACAATCAAATTATACCGGTCATGGTTCATGCAGTCAGAAGCCAGGTACAGCTCCTTAAGGGAAAAAGGTACTCTATAGTAAACAAGGTCCCAACTTTGTGGGTGGGCAACCTGTGCCTGCATCGTATGAATGCTCTGCTGCTGCTGTCTTGACATTCTTCGTCATTTTTGAGCAAGGACCCCTGCCTTTTCATTTTGCACTAGGTCCTGCAAGTTGTGCAGCCAATTCTGGTGAAAACTACCACTCTGCCAACAAAGCAGTGACAAAGAAACCAAATTAAACCTGTGAACAAGAAGGCCAGAGAAAGGTCAACAGTAAGGGGTGATGATGTCTGATGCTGTAAAAGGAACCCTAGACTTGGAATTGAAATCTGGGTTCAAGGTCTGGCTCTGCTGCTATGAGTTGGGTTTTCTTGGATAAATGTCATACTGTCTCTGAGCCTCAGTGATGTATTCACAGATTCATTCAGTTATTCCTCAAACACTTATTATCTACTTAGCTCCTAAGCCAGGTGCTGGAGATGCAAGTATAAATAGCAAATGATTGCTTCCTTCACATGGGAAAAGCAATTGCATGAAAAATTATAGTAGAGTGTGATGTGTATTTTGATAGGATAAATAAACAATGCCGTAAGAGCACAAAGAAAGGACAACTGAGGAGAGGAGTTTGGAGGAGCAAATAAGGGAGGCAAAAGTTAGGAAGGTTTCCCAGTGTGGAGATTCTGCCAGCTGCTGAGTGTGTTGATTCCAATTGTGCATTACAGAACTGGGGAAATAACCACAGAATGGGTTTGGGGACCCATTGGGCCCACTGTGAAATGGACCTGAACTAGAACTTCATTGAGCACCTGACTTCCACAAGCCCCTCCTCTGCCTGGTAGGCCATAGCAACATTTGGGGTCTCCTGGAATTCATCTCAGTTCAGAGCCAGCATCCAGCAGTCCCTGAAAGGTTTGATTATTTCCTTTTCTCCACTGCACAGTCGCCCCAGTAGAAGGTTGTAATCTTTCCGAAAAGGAAAGAGAATTGGCACTGCTGCAAAATGGTTCTATTTCTACCCGGTCTACCTACACATAAGAGCTGTCAAGAAAACCAAAGAAGAGAGCCTTGGGCTTTATTCATATTGAGTAATCAATTGAAAAGATGAATATCATGATAAGAAAGGATGCTTGTGACAACACAGCCCTTCTCTCATAGACAGAAAACCATGGTCATCTTTCTTGTTTTTCTTTTCTACTTCAACTGTGGTCATGATTTAAATCTCTTATATTAAGACTCTTAGACTAGAGGTAAGGTCATCTCTGCTTTCCATTTCTAGGATCTCAGATAAGATCCAACTTGGCTCTTCCTCTGTCTCTCAGCAGCGGAGAGACAGGCAGACATGGGAACTACCTTCTTTTAACTTAATGACAATTGGGAAGCAGTGATAACATACACGCAAACACTGAGATCCACAAAGGAGACCACTTATTTTAGCACTAAATTGTGTAGTGCAGATGGAAAGCACTGGTAGCATCCAGCCTTGGACTAGAAGCTGGTGTCCCAGCAAAAAGAGGCAGCTTCCCACAGGAAGTGAGGCTTGATGAATCACACCACTTCTCCCCTCAGCAGGCCCAGTCTGGCTTGGCCTCCTACTGGTCACCATGGGGGACACACTTAGTCATCAAGATGCTGTGTGGTGTTTCCCACTTCCTCGGCCCCTGCCCCATGCCGCTCCTCAGAGTTGATACACCAACCATTCTGAGGCCATAATGACACCTCTTTTGATTAGCTCCCACCACATCCCTCAGCAGTAATTGTTGGGATCGGGGAGGTTGCTTTTTATAATTTGGGTCAAGTTCAGGAATCTCCTAGAACAACTTGGTCTCAATTTCTTTGGTAGGACAGCATCTCATATCTTTGGCAAAAGAACATATTCTTTACAATGAGAGGGGTCTGTAGTGTCAGGAACCCAGGTGGAACCCCTGAGAGACAAAAGCAACAGATCATCTAGTGTTAAGGAGATAAGAATTTGGAAGAGTCAAGAAGCACCAGCCATGAGTCTTTTCGCACCAGGAGCCATGCCCCATTCATGCCGAGGGGATGACAGGCAACAGGCAGTACAGTGAAGGGGGCTCTGTGGCCCACAGCTGGACTCCGGATGGTCTAACCTGAGGACAATGCTTATTAGAAAGCACCTTCCCAGCAGAAGTGGCACATAAAGATTTTTCCTACTTTTATGTGCATGTCTTCAGAAGATGTCATCTTTTTGACCTCTTGACAACCGATCATGGTGCCCTAACTGTGCCCTAACTACTCCCATTTTATTCTTGAAATCACAAGTCTAAAATCGATCACTGGACATCATGAGTGTAGCAGAGACATTTACAAATCACTGAATATTCATGAGCTCAGCCAATGGGCCATGAGTAAAAATAAGGCATGCATGCCCCTTTTGGACTTGCCAGTACATGACTCCTCCAATCCTGTAATCTGCTTCAAAAGCATGGCTACTTAATGTTGAGTAAAGCCCTCCATTTCGGAGTAAAGGCCTGGAAGGAAGATTCCCTAGAGAAGCACCGGACATGGCTTGAACAAGAAATAAACCTTTTTATGTTAAGTTGCTGAGACTTTGCAATGTGTTCATGACTGCGCAGAGCCTCACCTGATGAATCCAACTAGGCCTCCAAAAGCACCTGCCGCTCCTTGGGACTCCAAACTGGAAATTGAACACGATAGCCCTGCACTCTCAGATAAGGGCACTCAGACCTTTCCTCAAGACTCTCTGGGTCAGACACTACCAAAAATGGTGGCCACATACCTGGCAATAAAAGAAAAGTAACAAGAATGACAAATAAAATTGGAAAGGGAAGCATTGGTAAGCAATGGAAGAGTGCCCTCTCCTGTGGCCCTCCTGGGTCATCCCAAGGATGTGCAGTTGGGAAAAATGTTATGGTGACAGGCCCAGGAGAGGCAGTACAGCATGACATGGAACCTTTGCTTCTCAGTCAAACCCCAAACTTTCATGTCAGGTCAACAGCAGGGTACAAGAGAAAGCTGAAAACCTGGGCAGCCACGGAAAAAACTGTGAAGTTTATTTTTAGAACCTGGTATCTGCCATGCAGCTGGCATAATCAGTATCTCTTGGATTATTTTTTCACTCTCCTTGCCCCTTGCCTCTTTCAGGACCTTGAGCCCCATCCCTCAGCCACTCAGTGTTTAGTTCTCCTGAAGTCCCAAACCTCTGAAGCCGTCCCAGCAGCACCCCACCCTCAACACCTTCCTTCTCCTCTGCCTTATCTTGTCAGTCCCAAGCCCAATCCTCTCAGAACCTGAACAAGCTCACATATCCATTTTAATGAGCCAAGGTGATGCTGGCTACTTTGGAATTAAGGCATTATTTTCCTAGTTAATTACATTGAAAGAGACAGCACTGTTGCTGTAATTGAAAGATGTGACTGTCTGAACGTCATCTCTCAATGCAAATCCACAGAAGAAAGCTTTGGGGGAAAAGGGGACTATCGAGGCTTTTCAAATCACTCTGGGGTTACAGACAGCTATCTCCTGTGCTCCCCTGTACCACAGGATCAGTCATTGTGAATACAGAGCCACCTTTGCTGTCCTATCAAAACCATAACCCCCTCTAACCTGTCCTGTGGCTGACTCTTACTCCAACTTCCTCCCCCATCCACTCCCAATGACACATCACCATCGCTCTCACTGTGACTCTGGAAGCAGAGAAAGAAGCAGAGGGACACCTGGGTTTTCTGCCACTGAAACTGGAACACAGTACTTGAGAAAAAAGATGTCAAGGTCCAGTGTGACATGTTTTTCCATCAAAACACTGTAAAATGAGTGGAGGTTTCACATGACCCTCACGTCTTGGTATGTGCTTGTTGTTTTTAGAACAGCAGGCCAAATATCCAAAGTGATAACATGCATATATGATGGAGGCATTACCATGGCAAATGCCATGCATTTTTTGGTTAAATAGAAGGGTAAATAAGGGTGTAAATCTTGCATTTTCTGTTGTCATGGAGATGCAACAACCTGGGCCCTCATCATTTTGGAAAGTTTTTTTATTTTCTTACTTGGCCTTATTCCCTGCTGTGACTCTTCCTATCAGAAAGTCTCCAGGTCCTGCCACAGCTGTAATTATGCTTACCCACCCAGCATACTAGACTTGTCTTTTCAGATGGGATCTCACTGATCCCTGGGGGAGAAAATGCTTTTTCTTTCTTTATTCCCAGATATGAAATCTGTATTTTCATCATTAAAAGTATTAATACTTGTCAGGTGCGATGGCCTGTGCCAGCACTTTGGGAGGCCGAGGCAGCAGGATCACTTGAGGCCAGAAGTTCAAGACCAGCCTGCCAACATGGTGAAACCCCATCTCTATTACAAATACAGAAAAAAAAATTAGATGGGCATGGTGGCGGGTACCTGTGACCCTATCTACTTGGGAAGCTGAGGCATGAGAATTGCTTGAACCTGGGAGGCAGAGGTTACAGTGAGCCAAGATCATATCACCACATTCCAGCCTGGGAAATAGAGTGAGACTCTATCTCAAAAAAAAAAAAACAGTATTAATGTTAAAAACATGTCTATAAGTTACAATTTTCTTTAGCCTACCTGGCTATAAAGAAAGGTATGGCTTTTCTAAGTCTTGAAGAGTTTTTTAAATCATTTTTAAACTAAGTGCTTTAATTTCTAATTCTGATACGTCATCATAGAAAGCCAGATTTTTAATATTTGCAGAATCTTGACATCTCCATCACCATCACTGACGTAGATGTTTCTAGCATGTAAACAACAACCTGTGGTTTAGCATCTCCTAAACTTGTCTGTAGTCTAAAATGAACAAAACTCTAGATTTGGAAATTTAAATTACTTATTCTAAGATAAGCTGGTTTGCTTCTAACCAACTAACCAATATATTGGACAACCACTGAAACATTTAATGAGCACCTCCTACGTGCCAGGCATTGTACAACGCACTGGGAATTCAAAAATAAGGCACAGTCCCTCCCCCTGAGGAGTGTGTCTTATTGATAAAACACAAAACTGTTTCTTTGAATTTTTATGTAGGGGTGAAGTTAGATTTAGTTGCCTCTAAGGTTTCATCTGATCCTAAGATTCTGAGATGCTAAAGTTTATTTTCTTAAATTATTTCACACATAACTCTCAGTTTTACCAGTGGCAGTCAAAATTAATTGAAAAAGATTCTAAGCTTCTTTGCAGCCATAGTGTCAGAAGTTGTTCCAGGTAACAAAAACTAATTTGACTATACGTTTGCTCATTGAAGGAGGTGGTTAAGCCATGGGGGGCACAGTTTGATTACATTGTGTTCTCTCCAGATCCCAACCAGCTAAATAAGTGCCAATAAGAAGACAGACCTACTCTAGCCAGAGATGAGGCAGCCCAGAGCAACGTGGGTCAAAAAGGAATATCTCCAATGATTACCTCCAGAGTGGAAGAATTGGCTACCTTCAATCTGTGGCAAACGAGCTTTATCCACCACACCCTACTTACCTATTCATGTTATAGATGTATGACACTGTCCCTGGTCTAATCATTCAGACTTCGCACTTCAATGTCATCTTGAATTCCTTCTTCCTCCTTGTCTCCAACACCCAGACACAAAGTACTACATATGATTCTATATTGTGTGTGCACACATGAACATATGTGCAAGTGTGGGGAGCCTTGAAAAGTACACACTGTGACTCAGATATTACCAAAAAGATGTTTTGTTATGACAACTCTACTTTTTTTGAGCCCCCACATGTGCTGATGGCAGAAAAACAAAAATATTCAAAGCAGCCAATTAAAACCACTCAAAGTTTAAACTCTGTGTGAGGATTGCTTCTTCCCTCTTGAAAGGTCTTTCTCCCTCTTAAGAGGCCTTTCTACTCTCCTCATTCCCAAGAAGTGCCAGCATTTCCCCCAGCAGTGGAGGGGTCCCTGCAGACCCAGGTCTGGGCTATCCTCTGCTGAGATGTTCCTCACTGTCCTGCTTGCTAGGGTCCTGTGCTGGAGGCAACAGAGCCAACAGAGCTGTACTTAGCTGGTCCACCTGCCTCTGTCAGCTCTGAGCTGTCACTTTGCTGACTGACAGCTGACACAGTCCTTCTGTCCATAAGGTAGAATAAGATCACAAGAAGCTGACCTCTTGTCCTTCCCTGGCCCTCCAGATGCCTTGTGCAGCACGGGCAGGGCTTTCCCTTTCTCCCCTTTCTGTCTACCAGAAACTTCCCTCCTGCCAATTGCCTCCGCCTTTTCCAGCTTCATAGCCTTTGGTAATATATTTACCATCTAACTTAACCATTCTTGGATCTTGATGTAAACTGAGAAGCTTTTGAAATTCATGAAAGCTTTTTCTCTATAAAAAAAAAAAAAAACTTCATTTGGCTTTGCTTGAATTCAGAACAAGTCTGATTTGAAGTTCAAATCTAGGTGATGACCACTGAACTTTAGGCTTTATTTCGAACAACAAATGTCATGAATTCAATATGTAATTAATTCAATAGGACATCTAGGATCTAGAGTTATTGGGAAACCCATTGCTTTAGCACCACCTTAATCCTGTTGTCATGGTTGCTTTGCTGGGATCTCCCCCTTGAGTGGCTTCACAACCTCTCTGTCTTCCTCACCCCAGGCCCAGTATAGATCAATATGTTTAAGGCACTAGAAAAGCAGGGGAAAAACATGAGAAAGCTTTATATTTAATCAATTCAATCAGAATTTTGCCAGCTGAAATGTGGAAAACCGTCTATTTTAATTTCAACATATAGATGTGTTTGCAGTTTTACGGCTTTTAAAACACATGTGGATGGGAAGGGGGACCATAACCTTTTCAGTGCTTAACTTGACCCCTGTCCCCTATAAACCCCTGGAACATGTGTAAATGTTCTAAGCTTTTACTTCTGTTGTCACTAAGGACAGGGTGGATGCTCCTTATCAGGACCTGGCATGTAGCTGGGGGGCAATAAAGGGTCAGGATCCAGAACTAGACCACCCACTAGAAGGGGGAGACCCTGGGGGGACAGAGCCTTCTGCAGGCTCTCAGGGAGGTTGAGACCTGCAGGCAGAACACAACACCCACCCAAAGGAAAAGGGAACAGCAGGGGTCACATCCGGCAGCAGTGACCATCAGAGCATGGACTAGGAAGGTCTAAAGAAAGCAACAGAGATGTCCACACGGACTAGGAATCCAGGATCAGGTGAAAATGAATGAAACAGGTAAGCCCACCCTGAAGCCTGTCAAATAGTAGTAAAAATATTGTCAATCAAATCCAGGAAGCCACAGGACTGGCTTCAGATGAGCTGAGACACTGGATCAGGTATCAGGACAAGGTCTCTGTCACAGAAAAGCAAGACACCAGCCATGAAGTGGGAAGCAAGACTCAAGAACAAGACAGATACCCCAGGGATGCAAGCTCTGGTAGAAGGTCAGACTCCAAATAACAGTCACATGACTAGAAGACCACCCATCTGCATACTGCAAGCTGGCAGAGGCTGTTGGGAGCCCTTCCATTGCACTGAGTGGGGCTATAGTGAGAAGAAGGACGTGTTGTAACCATTCCTGCAGATGCCACCTTGGTCTTCTCTTCTGCAAAAGCCCCATAGTGTGGCACAGACCTGGTGCTCAGTGGGTGCTGAACAAGTGAAGAATAGGTGTGCCAGCCTTCTAGCTGGTCTTGCAGCCAGATGGTTCTTCTGTCAAGACATCCTGTGTATCACCTATGCAGGTATCTTTCTATAATACCACTTGCCATCTGTTACTTCCCAGCTGAAGCAAAACTTAAATGCCTCTAGCAGGGGCTGAAAACTAGAAGTCTCTGAGCTCAGTCCAGCCCACAGATGGCTTTTGTTTGCCTCATGCTGTGTTTTTCAAAAACATAATTTAGATACAACATTTTAAAATTGAGATTTCGTGCAGCGTGCACGCGCGCATACACACACACACACACACAGACACAGAGAGAGAGAGAGAGAGAGAGAGAGAGAGAGAGAGAGAGAGAGAGAGAGAGAGAGAGAGAGAGATTGATTTCTGGCTTCTCTTAAAAACTCAGAAAGTCTGGCAATGCTGAGCCCGTGTTTCCAGCTGGCAATGATCTGCTGCCACAGCAGTGGCTGCCCTGTCCCTGGTGCCTGCTCTCCACAGCCCATCATGACCCATCAGCATTTCCACATCTTTCTTGGTCTTTCTGCACTATTTTTCCTGCCTGCCCCCTGCAGTTGTTAGATTTGTTAACCCTTGACCTACAGAATGAATTCTGAACTGTTGTCATTCAAGGCTCTCCCTGTCTGACTATGCATAACATACTACCGAATATCTGACCCCTTCTTTCAAAAACTTTTCTACCTGATAGCCCTTGAAATTATCATCCTTCCTACCTTCCTGCATTAAACAAACACTACTGTCAGCTCACCATGCTAGAGGTAAACAGTAAGCAAGACCCAAACAGTGCCTGCCCTCAGGAAGCAGTGGGGAGACTGGTATTCACCAGCAGGTGCAAAAGAGAGGGCAACTACCATCATGCTGGAAGAAGAGGGGACAATAATAGATCAGGCAAGGGTACTGACCTCACCAAGAGGCTTTCTAGAAGTCCTTTCTACACAAGGTCAAGGGTGGTGAGTGAGTAGTGTTCCAGGCAAGGGCCACAGTATATATTAGGTTGGTGCAAAAGTAACTATGTGTTTTGCCATTATAAATAATGGCAAAGCCACAGTTACTTTTGCACCAACCTAATAGCAAGGCCTAGCTGTGTGCAAAGAGCTAGGTGGGTTTGGAAACAATGAGCAGGGAGAGTGGTGTGTGAGGCTCTAAGAGCCTAAGAGCTAAGACTGGAGAAGTAGGCAGGCACAACACACAGAATATATCCCAGCGTAAGAATATATCCCTGCAAGGGATATATCCCTTGCAGCAGTTTTCAGGAAGGGAGCAGCATGCTCAGCTTCATGGTTTAGAAAGGGCAGTGTAACTGCTTGTGGAGAATACATTGGAAGAGGCAATGGGGAAAATGGAAGACATGTTAAAAAAAAAAAAACACCAGAATGGGAGGTCACATGCAAAAGGCCACATATTGTATGACTCCATTTACATAAAATATCTGGAATAGGTAAACTCATAGAGACAGAAAGCAGATTAGTGGTTGCCAGAGTCTGGGAGAAAGTGGGAATGGGTGGTGACTGCTTGTCTTAGTCTGCTCAGGCTGCTGTAACAAATACCATAGACTGGGTCACTTAAACAACAGAGATACATTTGTAACAACTCTGGAGGCTGGGAAGTCCAAGATGAGGGTACCAGCATGGTGGGGTTCTTGATGAGGCCCCTTTTCCTGGTTATATCCTGGCAGGGCCTTTCCTTGATCTGTGCATGCAGAGAGAGATTCTCACATCCCTTCCTCTACTTAAAAGAACACTAATCCCATGATGGGGGCCCCACCCCCACAACCTTATAGAAACCTAATCACCTCTCAAAGGTTCTACCTCCAATATCATCACTCTGGGGATCAGGACTTCAACATATGAATTTTGGGATGACACGAGAATTCAGTCTATAACACTACTTAATGCGTCCAGGGCTTTCTTTTGGAGTAATGAAAATGTTTTGGAAAGAGATAGAGATAATGGTTGCACAAAACTGTGAAATACTAAATGCCACTGAATTGTCCACTTCAAAATGGCTCACTTTATGTTATATAAATTTATCTCAATTTTTTTAAAAGGACTATCATGGGGTCCAAGCAAGAAATAATTGAAAGAAGAGGTGCTATGACATGTGAGCTCCAGCTGCTGTCCTCTGCCCATACCAGTCCCTCCTTCCCTCTGGAATGCCATCTCCCCTCCCCTCAACCTTCCTCAACTCACTGGTCCTCCTGCCTCACTGCACTTCACTGGCTGCCACCTCTGAGACCAATCCAGCCACAGCTCATGACCTCCTCAGAATCAGGACCCAGGCCTCTCACCACACAGTCCCTGCCCCTTTTTCATCATTTCATTGTGTGTATATTTCTAATTTCTACAACTATATAAGCACCTCTATGAATACCAACTATATAAATAGCACCATTTAGTGAATACAGGGTAAGAAAGGTAAATGCTAACATCACTATATGTATGGCTTTTTAGCAGGTAAGTCAAGGGGAAAGATACAGGGTTTTTTGCCACCTAAATGTGATATTGTATTTTCTATTTACATGCATATGTGCATTTTTTAAATTACAATCCAAGAACTTTTTGAACCAAGTAGAAAATGTCACGGAAACATTTGAAAGTGATACATAATTTTTAGATTCTGTCAAAAGGCATCTACAGAAGCACATATTATCACAGTGTCTTTCCCCAGCTGATCCGTAAACCTAAATTTACCTGCTTCCTACTGATAGGAATGTTGGGACCTGATCCCCCACATTTCTCGATTGTATCATCTAGTCCCCCTTCCACTGTTCAGGAAATTGGGGTGCATCCCTATGAAGTGGTACTTCATCCTAGTCCAGAAGTGGAGAGGCATTCAGATAGGGCTGGGGTGCTGGGCATGAGGGAAGACCAGCAATCCTGGGCTCTCCACTCAGACTCAAGCCCACTCAGGGTACCAGCAACACCTACGCAGGCCAGGAAGTGAATAGCTCATTCAGAAAAGGGGGTGGCGGGGAGCCATGAGACAATGAATTGCCACGTTCTATAGTCAGAGTAATGACTCAGATTGAACAATATGCCCTCAACAATTCTGCATTCTCAACAATACCTGGCACTGATTTATTCATTCAACATACAGTTACTGAAAATGTGTCACCAACCAGGCACTGTGGTGTGAAAAGAATAGGCATCAACAAGATACAGTCTGGCTTCTAGGGCTTCAAGTTTAGCCAAGTTTTAAACCACCAGGTTTCTGGTCATTTTTTTATGGTCATCCCAAGAAATTAATAAATTTCGCCTCTGTGATCTTCAGTTTCCTCATCTCTAAAACATGGTTAATGACAGTACATACCTTACTCAGGTTTTCAAATGAGATGATGCATAGACAGCACTTAGCACAACACTTGGAACATGGCAAGTGCTCAGTAATGGCTATTAATATTATTACTAATAGTAGTGATGTGGTAGGAACATAGAAGACAAGTCTAATTCAGACTTGGGAAGAGCCTTTTAGAGCAAGGGGCATCCAACTGAGGTATAATGGATGAGAAGGGATTTGCCAAACAAAGGAAAACAGAGAAGGGTTTAGAAGGCAGGAATGGGAAGAGATGTAGGGCATGGAGTTTCAAGTGGAAAAGCATGTACAGAGGCCAGGAAGCAAAAGAGACCAGGGAACACTGGGGAAATGAAAGGTATTCGCATATATTGGATAGTATATTATAACAGCATTATTTCCATACTATATAGATGCCTGCATCATTTCAAATTTGTGAGGACAATAGGGACATCTGATTTGGTGTTTATTTTGCATTTACTCTCCACATCCAAATTCTATCAAATGTTCACGTCTTCCCCATGTATAGGTTGGGTGGGAGGGAGAAGGGAAGGGTTTTCAGAAAACAACTAACAAACAATTTCCGCCTCCCGAGTAGCTGGAACTACAGGTACGTGCCACCACGTCCAGCTAATTTTTTTGTATTTTAGTAGAGATGGGGTTTCACTGTATTAATGAGGATGGTCTCAATCTCCTGACCTCGTGATCCACCTGCCTCGGCCTCCCAAAGTGCTGGGATTACAGGTGTGACCCACCACGCCCGGCCCACAATTTCCCCTTTAACCTTGTACTACAAATGTCAAACTTGGTACTATCTGAATTCTCTTTTTTCCTAAGTGCGTTGATTAGGCACATATTTTTCTGGCACATAGCCATCAAATATTTTCATTTTATTGAGGATGTAGGGATTCTCCCACATGCCAAGTCCATAGTGACTTCCAAATGGCATGCCTGTCACTAACCCATGTGTTCTCACATCCATTCCCAACCTTTCCCTCCTCTGCTCTCTGTCTACATGAGCCTTCCTTGCTTTTTGGCTTCCTGGTAGATTCAGCCAATGGAATGTGTCTCTCTAAGCCTACATTTCCTAGGAATACTATAATCATCTTGTAGTGTCATTGAAAGTATTCAATGAAAAAAAAAGGTAGGTATATACGTTAGATGACTATAGAAAAGGTTATGCTTTTCACTCATTTTATGATTTCTCTTTCTTCTGTTAAAGCATTCATAGCTGGACATGGCCATTCAGAGTAAAACCTACATGTCCAACCTCCCTTGCAGCTATATGTGAAAACATGCCTAAGTTCTGGGATATTTAGAAAAAAAAGTTTTTGCAATTTCCAGAGCTTCCCTCTTTTCACCTTTCTTCTTGGTCTGGCTCACCCGTGATGTGGTAATAGTCTACCGTGGAACAGAGCAAGCACAACACCCTAGGGATAGCAAAACAGCAAGTTGGCTACACAGTAGGCACTTAATTATTTACAATGAAACAAGTTATCTACAGAGACCAATTTAGCTTTCTTGAAAGCTGTAAAAAGAATGTCTCTTCTGAAAGTAACAAAAAGTCACTGCCTTTTGGATGCAACCCAGAATTTGCCTTTGAAGCAGCCTATCCCTTTGTTCTCAGCGCAGTAACTTGGTTGAGCCCTTTTAATTATGTAGTAAGGAAGTTATCTTAGAATTAGCTGGGAACATTTCAGAGAAACCAATTTCCTGCAATTAGGCCAATGGGTATTCCAGCAAATTAATCGGGGATATTAAAAGTAAGTGCACTCTTACTTGCAGGACACAGACTAATAAGGCCGAGGATTTACTGGTTACACAAGTCACTTCTAATCTTTCATCATGGCCAGCCCTGGACAGAGTAAATCAGAAAACATCATCAGCAGTGGTTGGATGGGATGCTTCTAAGAATTCCCACATCATGACCCTCTTATCCAAAATCCAAAACTCTTCCACAAGGTTCCCTGCCTTCTCAAAGTCAGCCTCTCAGTCATCTCTTCTCTCCATGACTCTCCATGGTATCAGTTGTCTGCCAAAAAGCAGATAACTGTTACTCTTTATCCCTCTGCTGCTGAGAGACTGGCAAAATATCATTGGCCAACTCAATCGTGTTGTCTATTGTTCTTCCAAGATCTCCCTTATCTTTTTTCAATAATTTGTATTTATCCACACTCTCCAACAACTTCACCTTATCTTTTTTTAATTGCATTTTAGGTTTTGGGGAACATGTGAAAAACATGCAAGATTGTTGCATAGGTACACACATGGCAGTGTGATTTGCTGCCTACCTCCCCATCCCCATCATATCACCTTCTTATATCCCAAACCCTTTCCTGATTGGGCTCTTAGCATACACTCACCTGTCCCTGTTTGCTATCAACAATGGTCATTGTAGCTCACAGTCACAGTCTCCTTTTCAATACTCACTGTTTTATGTTGTCCCAACAGTCATCAGACACTAGGTGAGATACTGAGTCACTACACTTACCTGAAAATCTTCTAACCCTATTTAATTTTTTATACCCAAAGAAACTGACCCATATTGGGCAGGCCTTCTGTTGAATAGGTCATAGCATAGAAAGGGCAGCCAGTTACCAGTTCGTGTTTTCTTCCTGTTTTCTCTCGATTGCTAGAAGCAGCAATAGTAGAATAAAAGGAGACTCCACACTTGCCCAAAAGCTCTCAGTTGTAGGACAGGCTGGGAAGCTCAGTTTGAATCTCACTTCCTTCTCCCACTCACCACAGCCACTGCCACCATCATGGTCTTTATTATTTTGACATAGAGAATTAAGCTCAGCTCAGGAGCTTTAAGCCCTGGGCCTTTCAGCTTTCCTGCTGGCACCAGCCCTGTGGTGGGGTCTCTGGGGAAGTCTGTGAGGTTGGGATTGGAATGGAGGGGGATTTAGGGGACTTGCTGCCAGGGGTATTCACAGAGCCCTGAGGCTCTTAACCCCACTCTGTGTATCAGCTCTTCTCCATACCTTAGGCATGGAGACTGCTCTTCTGGGTCTTCTTTTTCCTTCCAGAGCTTTCTCTGCCAGTGGTTCTGTTTGTAAGGAAACACATGAAGGTTGGAGAGAAAGAGGCCACACAGAGGGCTATATTCAGGCTCCTGGGATGCCTCTGAAGAGAGGCTGGGATCAGAGGTGCAAGGATGTGAAAAGCCACATAACCTTTCATCATTCTAACTGTTTCTGCAGGTGAAAGACAAAATTCACAATTCTGCCCCCACCTCCAGAGGACACTATTCCTCATATCTTCTCCCCTCAAGCTTTTGATTGCCGCTTTCTTAAGGGGACAGTCATCACCACTGACACCTCACTGGCAAAGCAAGGGGAAGCTAAGCGAGAGCAGCCCTGAGAGATTGGGGCCCCGACAGCTCCAGGGTTTGGCTCCAAGCACTCTGCTTTCAAGGGCTCCTTCCATGCTGACTTGTTTGTATTTGGAAAATGTGGCCACATCAATCCACCACCCCCTCCAAGGAAAACACCTGTAAAAGGAGAAACCAGCTCTGCGGAGGATCTTGGAGGTGAGATTCAATGTGCACAGGGCACGAACGGAAGACTCACAATCAGCAGGAAGCAGACCAGAAATAAAAATGATTTCCACCTCCCACTCACCCGAGTCAAATTGAAAGGAGAGGGAAGTGACCGCAGCTGTGCTGGCCCTTGGCACTAGCACCTGCCTGGTTCGTTCCGAGTCTTGCCTCAGGGTTTGGCTGGTCAGGAGGTGCCCCTGCACTGCCATAAAACAACACACTTGAGTATGTTTTTAGTTACCATAATATGTACTTTGAACAGGAAAAAAGATAAAATTAGAGTACTGGAAGGGACCTTAGTGATTACTGAGCCTAACAGTTTGTATGTGCTTCAGTTCCTGCATCTGGGGTGGGGCAGAGAAGGCAAGTTGACTTGACTTTTCTAAGGTGCCACAGGAAAGAAAGGAAAAGTGGCAGCACAGGCACTAGACTCTCTTCTGACACCTGTCAGTGCTCTTTCCACCTCCTTAGAGGTTACTTAGCATCATGGCACTTTAGGAACATCCATGACTTAGGAGTGGTATTATAGATTGGCCAAAACAAATTCCAATCATGTGCAGCTCCTCCCATAAATCCCATCAAGAAGAAGAGTCTATTTCTCTACCCCCAAATCTGGGCTTGGCCACGTCTCTCATGTAGGCCAGCAGGACATTAACAACAAACACAATACAAGAAGAGGCTGGAAAGCATATGAATGAAGTGCCATGTAACCCTGGGGCAGGGTGACAAGCTGCACCTTTTCCCTTTCAACCTTTTGATTCTAGGATTTTTCTGAATGTTCTAAACAACAGAAAAAACTGCAGCTTGAAATCATATTCCTAGAAAAGAATAGCCTGAAAGTTTATTCTTATTCCCAAAATATTCTGAAGGCATAAAGGGCAAAATGGCCATTCATTCACTCAGTAAGCATTGTGAAGCACCACACTGGGGGTAGGGTGATTAATAAAAGTCTAACTAAAGGCCTCTTGGTTTCTTTTCCTTGCAGTAAGTGTTCTTGTTTTCTATGGCTGGGCAACAAACCACCCCGAAATGTAGAGGTTTAAAACAAAAATAATCACTTAAGTTGTTCATGAATCTGCATTTAGGCTAGAACTTAGCGGAGATAGGTCATTTCTGTCCCATGAAATATCAGCTGAGGAGGTTCACTGGGGCTGGAGGATCTGCTTCCAAGATGGCAAACATACAGGCCTAGCAAGCTGATGCTAGCTATTAACTGAGAGCTCAACCAGGTTGGGATCCAGGAGCTTTGGTTCTTCTCCATGGAGTACTTGGACTTGGTCACAACATAGTGGATAGATTCCAAGAGCAAGTATTCTAAGAGGTCTTGAACAAAGTTGACCGATTTGTTATGACCTAGCCTCAGAAGTCCCTGAACTTTATTTTCACTATAATCTTGGTCAGGCCATCAGCAAAGATCAGCCCAAATCAAAGGATAGGCAATCAGACTCCACTTCTCAAAGGGAGTAGGAGCAATGAACCAGCACCCCACTTGATTCTACCATCACAAGATTAAGTCCCTTAAGTTCTCACCCACAGTTTTTCTTCCAAGGTTCTAATCACAAGTTCCTTTGTGTGTCTGAAGAAAGACCGACCTTCTGAAGATTCCCTCCAAAAAGTAGTACTTAGGAGGACACTGTAGAATTGGTCTGACAGTCTGTTGGGTGCTGGAAATGCTAACAAAAAATAAAGCACACATTCAATTTGAGATTAAAAGATTTTTCATATAGTAATGCATAACTCCTTTACTAAGTATGGTAGACACTACAGTCTGATTATTCCAAATCCATTTCCCTTATTTCCCTTTTTCTCTTATCAGAGCCCCAGTTTTGTTCAAAGTCACTTTCTCTACAACGCCATGTACTTCAGAAGTTGGTGCAGCTCTAGCCCCAAAGGGTGAAATAGGATTGGTTTGTGTCTATGATGTGGGTCTCATTACTCTTGGCAGTGAATGAATAGACATGTGACATATTGCTAGCCAATGAGATGTGGAAGCAAATCTCTTGGAACCTTTTAGGGAAGGATTTTTCACTAACAGAACAAGAAGAAACAGTTCCTCTTTTGCTGTGTCTGGAGGGGATGCTCAGAACTGCTACAAACACCATAAGAAAAGCAAGCCTTAGAATGTCCATCACCTTTCTGCATAGCTCCTCACTCTGCACCCTTTATACCTAAAATGCAGCAGACATTTGAACTGATTGGTTTTTAACTCTTGAGACAATCATGAAATCTCAGTGTAAGAAGGTGAGTTAAATGGTATCCAGAATAATCACCTTTTGCCAAATTATAGACATCCATGAACACTGAGAGGCTAAAATACAGCAGATCCTCATTATTTCTAGAATCCATATTTGTTAACTCATATAGCCACTAAAATTTATTTGTAATCCCAAAATAATTATTTGCCCTGCTTTCGCAGTCATTTACAGTGCATGCATACACAGAGCAGGTGAAAAACCTGAGTGGCCTGACGTGCAGGTTCCCAGGTGAGGTCAAACAAGGTGGTGCTCTGCCTTCTTGTCTCAACTCTGCTGCTATAAACCAGTGTCCTTTCATAGCATAGTTGGTGCCATATAGTTTGCATTTTTTATGCTTTTTCTTGGAAACTTTGCTGCTTAAAATGCCCCCACCACCTAACGTAGTGTCGTGTAACTTTCCTAGGCATAAGACTCTGCTATGTCTTACAGAGAAACTATTTTGTTAAATAAACTTTATTGAGACATAAGTGATAGGCTGCTGGCCATGGGTTCAATGTTAATCAGTCAATAACATATATTATTACATAAATGTCTTTAAACAGAACACACATAAAACAAGGCTATGCATTGATAAATTGATGAAAATTTTATGATCAAAGGCTCACAGGAACCTAACTCTGTATTTCCCCTAGGTTCAATGGTTTAGTATTCACTAAATCCGGGTTCACATAACCTTATAGTATCTAACACTATGAATAATGACAATTGACTATATGTTTTGCTTCCTATTATTTGCTTCTTTCTCTCACAAAAAGTGTCATGTTTGGGGCAGGGTTGAGGGAGGAAGCTGTAGAAAGTGAATATCATCCATCTCAGGGACTCCCTCCCTTATGAGATCCAACCTCATAACTATGAATCCAGCCTGCCTGGAACCCACTAGTGGCCTGGCATCATAATCAGATGACCCAAGATGGTTCACCTCCACATCCCAGCAATCGTTAGCAAGTTACCACATGTGCAGCTTGTGCCCTTTGCAGTCAAAAATATTATAAGAAAGTTTTCCCAAAAGCAGCATGTTCCCAGAAAACATGGATTTTTAACCCGAACCTAGTTGCTCTGCCAGGTTTCCTCTCCCAAGGTGATGGTACACATCTTTATAAAGTGTTACTTTGAGCTGGAGTTTCCTCTAAATCCATGTTAGAAGAATGGTCTTCCCAAACACAAGTATTTAATCCCAGACTCAAAGTCTACTCTTCATAGTTCCTCCTCAGTCAGAAGTCTAGCACACTCTCCACAAAGAGCCTGGCTGTGTGCTCCCCAATCCTTCATGTTTCATCTTCTTCTCCATGTGGTGGGATCTTTCTGTTGGCCACTGCTGAAGTCAAGACCATGGATGCATACAGCAGTCTTGCTAAGACAGGCCCCTTTCACCACTGCCAGGACCCTGCCAATGCAGGAGACCTCTGAGGCCAACTCCTCCATCCCACTGAAGGCCATGACCAAGGAAAGGGATTATGGCTCTCTTTGTTACAAGACAAAGTGGATGTAGACTCTCTTTAGGGCTATCCTAACACTTGAGGGCTTACACTTGACCAGGAGGTAGCCCTATGTTCCTGGCCGAAGTCCGCATCTCTGAAAAACCAAACTTCTCAAGTAATTTGTTTTCACTTATTGTGTCCCTCTTTCCCCACTTTTCAAGTTGTCCTCAACCTCCACTTTGCCACCTACAACTTAGGAAGGTTTTCAACAGCTTGCTAAAGCATGCAGTCAATTTCCAGGTTTAGCATTAAGGCACCACCAGCAGCCTTTGACACTGCTAGTAACTCCCTACTCCTCAAAACACACTCTTCTGTCTGCTTCTGAATTTCTCCTCTCTTTCCCTGTTCCACTCAGTCTCCAGCACCTTGGCTCACTGACCCTCCTCAGTCCACTCCCAGATTCCTGGAGACCTGGAACTAGGCCCTCTTCCTCTCTCACTCTAAATACACTCCCAAGACAGCCTCATCCCCGCTTGTGTCTTCACTTAGAATTTATGAACAAGCCTCAAGTTTATACAAGCATCCCAGACTTCTTTGAGCTTTGGACGTATATATAAATAACAGTAATAGCAACTAAAAAAATTTAAACAGTACTTACTCTGTACTAGGCACCAATCTGTTTTTATGTATGCTAAACTCATTTGGATCTCCCCATTTTACAGATGAAGAAACTGCAAGGCACAGACAGGTGAGGTATCTTTCCCAAGGTTGTACAGCTGCTGGTCACATGAGCTGCAAAAATGCTTTTAACTACTACACAATACTGCCTTTTTATTTATTTGCTTATTACAAGTCATTATTTGGATGTCACATAGAAAGTAACAACTAAACATGATATTTCTCCCCAAATCCTGCCTTCTTCCAATATTCCCTAGTTTGAAGAATGTTACCACCACCCTGACAGTCATTCTGGTGCTCCCTTACTTGCATGTCCAAACAATTACCAAATCCCCCAAAATATTTCTCAGATTTGACTCTCCTCCACCCCTGTACTGTTACCACCCTAGTGAAGCAACAGTAGTCTCTTGCATGGGCTTCTGTAACAGCTTCCTAACCGGTCTTCCTGCATGCACCCAGGCTTGCCTCTAAACCTTTCTTCCATTGCAGAGTGACTTTTAAAAACTCCTATCTGATAATGTTACCTCCTACTCAGTTTCCCACTGCTCAGAGAAGAAAGTCCAAAACCTTTCCCAGGCCTATGATGCCAACTGTCCTCTCTAGGATTGGCCCCACCCCTTGTAAGTCTTCCGTAACTTCCTCATGTGTGTACTTTACTCCTTCCCACAGACTGTTCCCTGGGTCCTCCCCTTTGCTCCCCCAGTCTTCCTACCCCCCCGCAAGCCATACTCCATCTAATTCGCTTCAACTCACACTTGAGAACAGCTTCTGGAGTTCAGCTTGCCTTCCCTGACTTCATGTTCCTAGAAGCAGTTTCCAAGCACACGGTATTTCTCCTCTGCTGCTCTTTACATGGTTTTCAAATAATTAATTTTATCATAAGCCATTTAAAATTATCTTCCTCATTAGAATATAAGATCCATGATGGCAGGGGCACTTGCTGTCCTGTTTCCCACCATATCCCCAGAACCATCAGTGTGCTCTAAGTGTTTTTCTTCAATGAATATGTGATAGTTTGGAGCCATCATGTGAGCAGCTTACATGCCAGATGAAGAGGTTGGCACTTAGCTATTTAGCAGGCAGCGCTTTAAGCAGGAAGTGGTAAGAGTCAAGTGCCACATTAAGAAAATTAATCTGATAGTGCTATGGAGAATACGCCACATTAGGCAGCTGAGCAGTTAGTTCAGCCATGCACGGATCAAAGCTTGGACTGGCAGAGTGGTGTTGGAAATGAATAAGGCACCAGAGTCTGCAGAGATACAGAGATACAGCAAAGTAGAAATACAGCAGAGATACAGCAAAGTAGAAATCTGCAGGACATGGTAACTCAAGTAATTGACTAGTTGGAAACTGGTCAGTCTTACTCTGCTAGTTAGCAGGGGGTGGAAGTGGCTCCCTATTAGATGCCTATGATTTAGTCAAATGGAAATAGAAGAGTGAAATCTGAGACCCTGATAGGAGAAAAAGATTATAGGAAGGATGCTCAAATTCCCCCTTGCATCCTAAGACAATGCGGACCCATAAGATAATTACACTAAATATGCAGACAAGTTAAGACAGGGGCAGATAACTAAAACAATTACATATCAACACAGGACATTCACTCCTTCCTATCTAGTATCAAAAAGACTCATCTGTTGCTACTTGAAAGCAGGTAAACCTGAATGGTAGTAATAAAAAGACTTTCTGCTTTGGGCATGCTCTGTTCTCATCAACCAACAACCATTTTTTACATCTGAAACTGAAGTTTTATAAACTCATTATCATATTTTAAAACATCTACCCCCTTTCATGAAACAAAACTTAATAAAATAGGAAAAATGCATTCCAAGTGCTCTCTGATAATAGAGACAGGTGTTATCAAATAATCTGGCTGTGGTTACAAATGCACAATAATATTCAAACTAACTAATCTGAGTGCTATAGCTTAAAGGACATTATTTACTTTTAACATTAGAGTTTTCCATCATGCACACATAAGAAAGAAATGGAAAGTATGAATTGCCCACAAATGAGATACCTATGCACCTCTTAGGCCTTGAGAGTTTCTCCATTCCCCTCCCCAAATATACTTGAAAAATTTAAACTTTATTTTTTTCAGGAAGAAGATGAGGGAGGTGAGAGCCATGTATATATCTGGATGAGAGGGAAGAGTGATTTGGGCAGTAGTAGCAGATGCAAAGGCCCTGAGGCAGGAGCTTGCCTGGCATGGTCAAGGGGGAGTAAGAAGTCCAGGTGGCTGAGCTGAGGGGTTGAGGGAAAAAGGAAAAGAGAGTGAGATTAGAGAGGCCAGGGGAAAGCACAGGCCACTGAAGGATCTTTGGCTTTTACTCCAGCTCATGAGCCAAGAAATAACGTGTTCTTTTTATTTTTATTTTTTTTAAGAAAGAAAGAGAGAGAAAGGGGAAGAGAGAACAGGAGTGTTGCTCTATTGCCCAGGCTGGAATGCAATCCAAAAATAGGCATCAAAAACCTCCTTTATGCCGATAATTGTGCTTAACAGCGGAGACAGGAAGGAATAAGGGAAGAAAATAACAAACAGCCAACGAATATTTCATTTAAGTCTGTGAAATGCTATGCAAATGCTGAAGAGTGATTTACTTCCAATTATGTGGTCACTTTCAAAATAGGTGTAATGTCATACTGAGAAAAAATGTATGTTGTGTGGACCTAGGGTGAAGAATTCTATAAATATTCACTGAGTTTACTTGTTCCAGGTCTGAGTTCAAATCATAAATGTCCCTGTTAATTTTCTATCTCGTTGATCCATCGAATATTAACAATGTGGTGTCAAAGTCTCCCGCTATTATTGTGCGGGAGTCCAAGTATCTTTATAAGTCATTGAAAACTTGTCTTATGTATCTGGGTGCTCCTATATTGGGTGCATATATATTCATGATCATTGACTCCTGTTGTTGCATTGATCCTTTTACCATTATGTAATGTCCTTCTTTGTTTCTTTTAGTCTTTGCTACTATTAAAGTCTATTTTGTCAGGGACGAAAGCTAGAACTCCTTTTTTTTTTTTTCTCTCCATTTGATTGATAGGTCTTCCACCAACTCTTTGAGTCTTCCTGTGTCCTTGCTTATGAGATGGATCTGGATACAGCATACCGATGGGTTTTGACTTTTTATTCAATTTGCCTGTTGGTGTCTTTGATTGGGGCATTTAATCCATTTAAATTTAGGATTAATATTGATATTTGTGAGTTTAATATTGTCGTTTAATGCTAGCTGGCCATTTTGCCCATTAGTTGATATAGATTCTTCATTATGGAGATACTCTTTGCCTTTTGGTAAGTTTTGGGGGATGACTGATACTGGTTGTTCCTTTCTGTGTATAGTACTTCTTTCAGATGCTCTTGTAAAGCAGGCCTGGTGGTGATGAAATCTCTGAGTACTTGCTTGTTCATGAAAATTTTTATTTTTTCTTCATTTATGAAGCTTAGTTTGGCTGGATATGAGATTCTGGGTTGAAAATTCTTTTCTTTGAGGATATTGAATATTGACCCCCACTCTCTTCTAGTTTGTAGGGTTTCTGCTGAGAGATCTACTGTGAGTCTGATAGGCTTCCCTTTATGAGTAACCTGACCTTTCTCTCTAGCTGCCCTTAGAATTTTCTCCTTTATTTCAACCCTGGTGAATCTAAAAATTATGTGTCTTGGGGTTGCTCTACTTGAGGATATCTTGTGGTGTTCTCCATATTACCTGGAGTTGACTATTGTCCTGTGTTACTAGGTTAGGAAAGTTTTCCTGAAGAATATCTTCCAGCTTGGATTCATTCTCTTCATGACATTCAGGTACACCTATCAAATGAAAATTAGGTCTTTTCACATAGTCCCATATTTCTTGGAGACTTTGCTCATTCCTTTTTACTCTTTCTTCTCTAATCTTGTCTTCTCAGTTTCATTTCATTAAGTTGGCCTTCGGACCTCTGATATCCTTTCTTCTGCTTGATCAATTCGACTGTTAAAACCTGTGCATACTTCTTGGAGTTCTCGTATTGTATTCTTCAGTTCCATTAATTCTCTTATATTCCTCTCTAAATTGTCTATTCTCATTAGGATTTCGTTAAACCTTTTTTCAAGGTTCTTAGTTTCTTTACATTGGGCTAGAACATGTTCTTTTAACTCACCAAAGTTTCTTATTATCCACCTTCTGAAGCCTAATTCTGTTAATGAATGCACTCATTCTCCATCAGGCCTTGTTCCCTTGTTGATGAGGAACTGTGATCCCAGGAACTGTGATCCCCTGTAGAGGGAGAGGCATTCTGATTTTGGGTATTCTCAGCCTTTTTACACTGGTTTCTTCTCATCATTGTAAATTTATCCACCTGTTGTCTTTGTAATTACTGACTTTAAAATTACGTCTCTGAGTGGACATCCAACTTGTTGATTCCCAGAGCTGGAATCTGAGCAACCCACTGCACCAGCTAAAACAGCGGCGTTAAGATTCATGGTGCTTTTCTGCTCAGGAATCTCTGGTCTGGCTTCCTTCTTGAGTCCCTTTTTCAATCAGCTGAATAGACGACTCTGCCTTCTCGGAGCTCCAAACGTCGACCAAAAGGGGACCCAGTCCTGTTTACTCTGCACCAAGAACCACCATACCAGGGCTCTGGCAAAACCACCGCACCAGCCACAAGAGTCATGCTGGCAACCCGTGGGGCTCCTCCACTGGGAATCTCCTGGTCTGTGAGCAACAAAAATTCATCTGAAAGTGTGGCATTCTCTCATTCTCTGTGCTTTCACTGGAAGCTACAATCCTGGCTGCTAGTAATCAGCCATCTTGGATCTCTCCCCCAGAAAATTTAAACTTTTAACTTTCAGGAGTGGCTCAGTCGTAAGTGAGATATATGTAAGTATATAAAATGTCAGACTGCATTTCTCAATCCTTTGTACTGAACTTCTAGTTCATGGGAATAAAATGGCACTCAACACCACACTCTACAAAAGCATTCTGGGTGCATCATGTAGTTTCTCGGCCAACAAAAACTTGTCTGAATCAAAATGCATTGGAAATTTCTTAAAAATATAACACTCTCTGTAAATCTTCGAGTAAACTCTCAGCCCTTCCCCATTTCCCAGTGAGGCTGTAAATGGATTGAAAAGACAAATCAAAACTGTATGCCAAGATGTGCCCTTATTAACCAATTGTAGAGCATTTATTTATCTCAGCCTCCATGTGGTGACCAGCTTTCCATGTTTGTGTTAGAGTCTCTCTTATCTTAAAAATCATGATTTATCTGGATAAACGTTTAATAAGGTCAGTGGTTATGTCAACAAAAGAATGGTATCTGGTCTTGAAATAAATAGGGAAAGCTCTAAGCAAAGTACAATTAACAACAAAAAAAATCCACTCAAATCAAGAGGAAATGGCTTGAATGAAAACAAATGACTTGAATTTTTGAAAAATAAACTATTTTTAAATTATACAAATGCAATTTCCCACTTTTGTTTACTTTGGCCATATTATTTTTCTATTTACATACATGCCAACTGGGGCTAGCTTGCTGATTTCATCGCAGGAAAGAGCCATAGGGGAGCGCTAGGTTTCTCGATATCTGCCATGACAGAAAGTGCTCCCATCAATGCTCAATGTGTTCAACTTGTGCCACGCCCAGAGATTATTATCTTACATGACTTCTTACTTTGATGTAGCACTAATTTCATCCTCACAAGCCTGAAATCAGTACTCTGTGGCTACTTTATAGACAAGGAAACTAAGACTCTGAAAGATTGAGTGGTCAAAAAGGTTAGGGCATCAGCCAGTAGGGGCATGAGATGTCACTTAAACTCAGGTCATCTGACTCCACATCCATTTCCCACATACTGCTAGGTGGCAGGCACAGATGAAAATGTCTGGCATTCCTGACACATGCCCAGGGCTAAAGCAAGACCCTTCATAACCCATGTGAATCTGACAGCAGTATCCCTCACCCCTCTTCCAACCTAATGACTAGAATCAAACCTAAAATAAACAGTTCTACTCACTAACCTCTAAAGTAGACTCAAAAGAAAACATTTGGGTTTTCTTCAATCAACTCTATTGACTACTGACCACATGCACCAAGTGTTTTAATACTTGTAGTAACAAAGGAAGTGTCATTTCCTCTTGACTCACCTGTCATAGGTGACCACTTTTACGACTGGTGGTGGCCAGGGCAAAAGGAATTAGTTTGTCTGGGGTCAGGCTGCATCAGCAAGGTAACCATTCCCGGAGCTCCATGGTTTGGCAACACTAAATTAGACTCATAAAAATCTTAGATCCTGATTGGTTCTCCTAAAAAAGAAAGGCTCTTCTCTCAGCCCTCAAAGGACTGTAACATATACTATCTACCATTTATCCATTTACTTCATTCATTCAACAAATGGGTATGAAGAACTGACAATGTGTCAGGCACTATGCTAGGTATCAGGGAATAAGAGAGAGTTTACCTAGTGTATAGAGGTTAGAAAACACATGCTTTGAAGTGTCTTAAGGGCAGTGGAGAGAAAGAAGAGTGTCTGGAAGAAGTACCTAATGGACTTAAGAGGAGAATATTTCCTGAAGGAAGGCATGTCTAAGCAAAACTATTAAGGGCATGTGGGAGTTAGTAACAGGAAGATTTTATTATTCAGTGGGCATTTTCCAGCTATTCTCTTGCAGTTTTTTAATCACCTGCTATGGTTGTTATATCCATCTGATGTGGGGAAACTGAGGCTCCAAGAAATCTTACGATTCTCAAGGGCCAGTTAGCGTCAGAATTCAAATCCAGCTCTGTAAACCCAAAGCCCATGTCTCAATGATCTTTCATTACTCTGTAAGCAAAACACCTTCTTCCTGCTGGGTTCTATAGAAGTTCATGAATACTCCTTAGTGTCAGTCCAAGATTTCCCCCTGGAACTGTGCTTTAAATGTTTTCTTCAAGATGTGCAGAAAAGGTCTTGATATCAGCTGCTGTGTGGGTGGCCATCAAAGGTACCCCAACAGTGCTGCTGGAGCAGGGCTGGCACACAACTTGAGGAGGGTTTTTTCAGAATATGCCCTTCCTGGACCACAGGGGAGCCTTGGATTCTGTGTTGGACTGAGTTAATGGCAGTGATTAATCCAGGTGTGGGCATCTCCATGACTTGTCAAAGCCACACATCCTTCTATATCAAAATTGTTATATAGCTTAATCAGCTATCTTCTTCCTTAAACTTGATATGCAGAGACAGTGAAACATTTTCACAAATCCCATCCACTGTCAACAAAACAAGATTTGAATCCATTGAAGGTATTTAGAAAAAAGAATCATAGGCCCTGGCAGACAATGGCAGGACCCTGGGAATTACCTGGATAAAACCATAGTACAGGTTTCTACATTATCTTCTTTGACTGAATGGGTAAACCACTCAGTTTGTGTGCAAGTTACAATAAATTTGTTCAATGAACAATCTCATCACCTGCCAGCTTCATCTTGACCAGAAGATCTAACTTCGATGAATGAGATTCTTCCAAGACTCCAGAGTTATTCTGGAAATCATTTCTCATTAGTAAGCTGTAGGCAGTGTAGACAATTTGCTAAAACTAGCATTTGGCCCCTACAGCACCCCCTATAAATCCTAGATGCTGCCTGCTTTCTCTGGATGCTTTTGGTTAATTGCAGGTGGTCCCAAACATATCAGTTAATTGGGGCTTCTGATGAGTTATGTTTCAGTTAACTGAGGCATCTTTTGGGCCAGGTTAGTTTTATGTTAAGACCTCTAGGTGCTAGATGCCATATATACCAGCAGAGGACCTCCTCTTCAAAGGCAATTTTTCACAATCACAGCTGAATACTGTCCTTTCTCTGGCAAGACTTGCTCTGACCCAGGCATCAACTGTGGGAGGGAACCTTCCCTTGCAAAGTTGTCTTCACCATCAGAAAGACAGCACTATTCTCTGGTTCATTTGTTCTCTCTCTCTCTCTCTCTCTCTCTCTCTCTCTCTCTCTCTCTCTCTCTCTCTCTCTCTTTCTCTCTTACCCCCCATCCTCCCTGTTCCATTCTCTGGGGCTCTCACACCATCACAGCCCCCTCTGACCTCATGTTGCTTCTAGCTACTCACAACCTCATTAATGGGGAGAAGTGGTCTCCCTGAAGTGATGGAGGGAGATTTCCCCACAGGATTTCTCTGTCCTAAAACTAATCCCCCATCTGTTTCCCTCAAAGAGATCACCTCAGACTCTCTGAAAGCAGTTTGAATATGACATTGAAATAATGATTAAGATAACAATAGCTAATATTAGCAAAATTAATGTCACTGAAGCATCAGCAGACTTAACCCCTCCAGGAGGCATTTCCATTTTAAGGATGATATTATCATCCTAAAGGAACTGCTAATCGAGCAGAGGACCCTCTGTCACTGCTCCTATTTGGCGCCAAAACTGCACAAGAACTTTGCCCAGCAAACTACCCAGATGCCTCCAGTCCACTGCTGGCCTTTGCCTTTAAACAGACAGTAACATCTACTGGGCTCAATTTTCTCCCATGCTCAGGCAAGAATTAGTTGCATGTTGTCCTGAAACAGAGAGGAGTGATGAAAATTTTATCTTTCTAGATCATTCATTTAGCCAATGTTTACTGAACATCTGCCACATCAGGCGTGGTCTAAAAAGGCCTCCATGAAACTTGCGACTCCATATGCTAAAAAGACGAACATGTATACAAATAAGGACAGCACAGCAAGACAGATGCCAACCTTATTAGAGTCACACACATGGTCCTGTGAGAGTAGATCTGAGGAACGCTAACATTCTCCCAATGACCAAGGCAGAAAAGGGATTTCAAGCAGAGGGAAGAATATTGCAGAGGCCTGGAGCTGTCAGAGCTCAGTCAGAAAAGGGGCCCTAGGAACACAATCAGATGGTCTACCCTGCAGAGGTAAGCAAAGAATTAAATCAATTGCCCAGACAACTCACAGGGCTGATAGATTGAATGAGGCACCACAGTTTAGTAAGGGGCAAAAATATCAGCCTGGGTGTACACCTTGGCTCTGCCAATATTAGCTGTGTAGTTTGGGTCAGCTACTTATGTTCTCAGATTTTCAGTTTCATTATCTGTAAATGACGAAAAAGGTATACACCTTATTAAGCTGTCTTAAACATATAATTATAATGGTAGTGTATGTGATGTATCTAGCATGGGGAGAAACAATCTCACAGCACCCCCTAGTTTCTGATTTTCTCTCCAGTGACACCTCTCTATATGGAAAACCTAAACAGAAATAACTGTTGTTCCCAACAGCAGCAGGATGAATCGATTTCCAGCGTTTGGGTCTGCTGTCTCAGAGAAGCAGGGAAGAAATGAATGCTAGGCTATGTTTTATTTGACTTTGTGTCTAGAATAGGCCCCTGTGTGCCCCAAATATATCTAAAGGCCACAGGCACATTGACTAATTTGCAATGAAACCTGGGCTTAACTCCCTTATCCACACTTTTGCTGGTTCTTATCTTTTTTAAATTCTTTGAGCCCTTATTAGCCAGCAATCTGATTTTCTAATAATACCCTAAGGGACATCCAACTAAGGGCAAAACCTAAAGATAGATCAGGGGGCAGGGAGCAGTGAGGAAGTTATGCAGGAGAAAAGGGCACCTTGGTGGGCAGGCACAAGACAAGCTTCACCCACTTCATATCCTTGTTGAGGATCAGGCCTGACTGGAATCCCAGGGTCCTCTAGACGTGAAGGATAGCATGGATCTGGTAAAGTTCCAGAACTGAAAAAGGACTTTCTAAATCATCAGGCCTACCTTCTATTCCGTGACCAAAGACCACCTAAGAACTACAGCAAAGGCAGAAACATCTGCTTAATTATTGAAGAGACCATTTCTCATGAATCACCAAATAGATTTTTTTAAATCCCTTTACTGCCTCCCCCAACTCAAGAAACACTTGTGGATTGACCTCAACCAGCTCTGAGTGACAAGCAGAGAAAACAAAGCAGTAAAGAGAAGGGGGAAATGTGTCCAATTAAATCAGTCAGACTTAATTGCCCATATGGAGTTAAGCTGGAGGAGGGTGATATCAAAGGACAGCTGGAGGTGGGAATATCTGCATGCTTTAGGGGCTGAGTTTGGTGGCTGAGAAGACCCCGTGGCTATTTAACCCACTTCTGTTTAGTCCTCTGGCTATGCTGATGTTAAATCAGTGTAACTTCCATCCACTAGACTGCTCTCAGGGAGACCAGAAACAAAGCATCAACCCCTACTTACTCATTCTGTCATTGGTAGCTTGCTGGGTACCAAGGGTGCACCCAGGCCTCCACCAAGAAGTTGGGTGGATACATGAGGTTGCCATCCCTGAACAGAGCAGCCCTTGTAATCTGAAACACCCCCCAGACTGACCACGAGCACGCGTGAAAGCAAGACATATATATACTCTGCTTCCCCCTTTTCATGATTCCCAACAACACAGGGTGAGGCACCTTGGGGGTGCTTGATAAATCCTATTTGATTCATAATCCAGAAGACAAGTTCCCTGACCTCAGGAAAGAATTTAATCCACGAAAGGCAACTTCTTCAGAAAGAACTATTTTATAGAATACATTTCAAAGGACTAATTTTGTGCTCAGAATAAGCAAACTGACATGATAAAGGCCACATTCGGGGTGTCCCTAAAATGTGGGCACATGTGGTAAAGGACATGAACAAGCTCCAAGCTTGCAATTGCTTTGTTTTAACCTTGGCAGCCCTGCAGCTTGGCTCCCACATTCAAAGGGATGATGTATTTCCCCATATTTATTATTTGCAGTAGACTACTGAGGAAAAGAGCAGAGCAGCAGGCGATGTGTCTCAGTGTGCCTGCCAGGAATAACAGAGAGGCCTTGCACCAGCGCCTCATTAGCTTATGGAAAACAGTTCCCTAAGGAAACTGCAGGGTGTAAATAAATTTAAAACATTTCAGCCTTTTGAGGCCTGCAGATGCCAAATTTGTAAAACAGTGGTGGCTCAAGAATGCTGTAACATTCTGTTTCACGTCTCATAAATTTAGCATAAGTTCTATAGTCTATTTATAAGCAAAATAATGTGATATCACAAACATACCCTTTCAATGTAATATCTAATATGTTATTATTTATAAAAAGAAAATTTATTTGGTAAGGTAAATTCAGTAGTAAAAAAACAGGATAGTCCTAGAGATAGTCATGTATATATCTTTCTAATTCGGGGCCCTGTTTAAGAAATGTCATCTATAGGTACTATACAGTGCCCTAGTATATGAGCAAAACTTAATGTATCTCCATGCATTATCCATGCCTCAAACAGGGTGCTGAGAATTAAACAGGAGAGAAATGAGTAAAGTCTAAACTTAAGCCTGTAACTGAATATTTCTGTGTTAACTGTTAACAAGGCAGGCAAAGAGAGTGGTGTCATAGACTTGAAAGTCATAGAAAGCATTTAGTCTAAACCCCTCACTTTACAGACAAGAACACAGAGATCCAGAGAAGCAAAGTGATTTCCCAGAGTCACACCACAGGTTAGTGGCAGAGCTGGGAGAACAGCATGAGATTCCTTGTCCACTGCTCATGAGACTAATAGAATAAGGGTTGCACAGCTCTTAGCACCCTGCCTGGCATATCAGGAGCACTTAGCAAATACTAGCTATGACTGTCACTCTTATCATCATCATTATTTGTTACCTTAAGGTGCCAAGTAATACAGCTTATTTTCATCTCTTTGCCAACAGTGATGACTTCTCTAAGAAATTCAAACCAAGGTTAGTTTCACACCTGTTATCAGAAAATGTTAAAGTGTCATTTTAACACAATTTCATCATCCAATTCATCAGGGGATCCTCCCTGACATTAACTCCTGAGTCCAAGAAATCCTGTACACTGTTAGTTTATTGTGTTCTGATAAATCATAACTTTATGAAGGCAAGAACCACATCTGTTTTGCTCACTGTGGTAAGCCTCAGATCCTAGTGCATAGTAGGTACTCAATAGACATTTGACAGATGCAGTGCTAGGTAATGAGACTCAGGCAAATAAGGCACACACTCCCACCTTAAGAGCTTCAGTCTCATGACGCTAACTCTTCTTGAACCTATTTCAAACATGCCATCCCTCTAAGTCATGGAGTCTATATATTTACCTCTTTACAATATCATCCATATTCCTCCCAACCCAAGAATAGTCTTCAAGCAAGAAGTCACACAAGATATGCTTTAGATAATAGCTCTAACAATAACAGCACCCCAACTATATTAAAGAAAGGTGACTCTTAAGAGACAAATGGACATTTCGGCTCTATAATAAAAGAAAGCTGTGTAGCTTATGCTAAATAATAAAAAGCCTACATCATTTTTTCTAAGAAGCAAGTGGAATTTAACCTAAATTTAATTCCAATCAAGGAAAATGAACCACCCTAAATAAGGTCTGTGAAGCTATTTGTTGTCTAGCACATCAGTTAGCAGAGCCAACAACTCAACACAAGTTTAGGAATCAGAACATACAAACTAGGGCCAAAAACATCTGGCCACAGGCTAATGGTAGCCCAAAAAAGTGAGTCACTGGGCAGCCTAGAGAGGTACAACCAAGGTCCCGATTCATAGAACTTTCCAGGGGGTTCTAGCAGTGCTTCTCAAACATAAACTGCTTCAGAATTCCCTGGAGGGCTGGTAAAAACATAAGTAATTGGCCACGCCCAGGGTTTCTGGAGTTGAGCCAAAGAGTCTGTATTGGTAACAAGTTGCCAGGTGATGCTGATGTCACTGGTTCAGGAACCCCTGGTTAGGGAAAGCACACATGTCAAAACGTCTGGACAGCAAGGAACTAGTGCCAACAGCCTATAGTAGATGTCCTATTTTTGCTTTTTTAAAAATTCCTTGTGGCAGTCACCAATTATGTCTGGTGACTCCCAAGCCAAAGGAAAAGATAAAAGAATTAAGAAGTGACTTCAGTCAATGGGACAGAATGTAGGAAACAGGCTGAGATGAAAGCCAAAACAGGAAATAAAAAGTTTCTGTGACAGAGAAGAATCAGAACCAACTCAAAGGGGTGACTAGAAGAACTGGACAGGGGAGAGTGGATGAGAAGAAATGGTACCACAGAAGCCATGCCAAGGAATTGGGATCCCCAGACTGTGAACACAGATCTTGTAACAGCCCCATTTATTGAGCTCATACCTCGGCCTCCCAAAGTACTGGGATTACAGATGTGAGCCACCACGCCCAGCCTGCCTATTTCTTCATAACCATATGTATTACCTGTGTGTGGTTCCCCCAGTACCTTTCCCTGTAGGTACTGGGGGAACCACAAGTAATAGATATGGCTATAAAGAAATAGGGCAGGCCGGGCGTGGTGGCTCACATCTGTAATCCCAAAACTTTGGGAGGCCGAGGCGGGAGGATTGCTTGAGCCCAGGAGTTTGAGACCAGCCTGGGCAACACAGTGAGACCCCATTCTCCACCAAAAAAAAAAAAAAAAGCTAGGCGTGGTGGCATATGGCACATGCCTACAGTCCCAGTTACTCTGGAGACTGAGGCAAAAGGATCGCTTGAGACCAGGAGTCTGGGGCTGCAGCGAGCTATGATCAAACCACTGCACCCTAGCCTAGGCAACAAAGTGAGACCATGTTAAAAAAAAAAAGAAAAAGAAGTAGGGCAAACAGTGGGTGTCATGTCCTGACCCAAGCTTTAGCTTTGGAACTGGATGGGTCTGCATTCAAACCCCGACTTAGGAGCAAAGTTGTCTTGGGCAAATTATTTAATTGGACCCCAGTGTCCTTATCTGTCTAATGGGGGTATTAATATCTACCTTCTGATGTTACTAGAATGAGTATAGGCATTTTTACATTAAACTGTAGACACCTAGTACATTTTTCAGTACATTTCCTAGCAAATAGATATTCAAAACTGAAGGTCATTGTGGTGATGATGGTGAAGGCAAGACTGAGATCCCAGCAGTTGAGGTGCCAGGAAAACATTTAACAGCTTTAAATAAATTTCAAGTCTCCAGGTTTGGATCGAACCTATACCCAATATGAAGAGAATCTGCCACTGTCAATTCCCAAGGTGGAATATAAAAGATGAGAGAGACATGAAGACTACAAATGAACTTCTCCCATTTTCAAAAATAAAATAAAATGTCATATATATTCCAGAAATAGCGGATTTTTAAGCTTATAGTTGAACCTGTATTTTTGCAGCAGTCAGGTACCACAATGGAACATTTATTAATAATTAAGAGATAAAACAAACAAGGTTTCCCCCTAAGCATTATCCAGTAACATCAACATATAATGCTGGAGTTAGACCAGAAGCATTCAGAGTCACCTTGAAGAGACATTGGCTTAGTCTCCAACAGTTTTCACTGGAACCTAATGGAACCTAATACTTAAAGAATTAAAGGAATAACATTTTTAAAAAGGTTGACACAAAGTAAGACATAAGGAAAAAGATGGAAATTAACAATAGTTTTCTTTACCAAGAAGACTGCTCTGGTTCAATCCCTGGCATTGAGCCAAAGTTCTCTGAAGACAAGAACTGTTCTATTCACCTTGGAGTCTCCAGGCACGAGTGGGGTGCCTGGCAATGCAACTTATGAGAGCCCCACAATGTGGATAGCCTAGTCCCTGAGCTCTGCTTTTACCTGTCATTCAAAAAGGTTCCCAGGTTTTCCATGACCCCTAGTGTGAGGTTGTAAGTCATTCCCAGCCTGACTTTCTATTCTCATTCTACTTTCCTTTCTACTGTGATTCCCTGTTCCATTTCCTAAATCAGCTCTCTACTCCTTCCAAACTGATCTATTCATTCCCCCGCCCCCAAGAAGCCTCGTATTTTCATGCCTCTGTGTATTTCGCTACACTATTTGAACGATAAATACTCTCTCTACCTCCTGCACCTTCTGAGATCCTATCTCTAGAAACTCCCTCTGACCATTTCAGGAGAACTTTCTCCTTCCCACTTTCAAACTCTTTGGGCCATTGTTCTCCTACCACTCATTCGGCACCCACCAACTACCATCTTTTCTTGACATTTGTGTTTTTTCAAGTAATTGTGTCTTTTCTCCCCAGACGAACTACAAGCTTCATGTCTTATTTATTTTTGCATCCAGCCTTGGGCCTTCCTCAGAGTCAGCACTTAATAAATGTTTGTTGCTGCTGTTAATGACAAAAACCTAATGCTTCGGTAGTTCTCAGGCATCTGACACACCCAACTCCACCTAGACTTTATGTCATCATCTCTTCCACTGTAGGTAAAAAATGTCCCTTCCACGAGAAATTTCCCCCAATTTCTCCCTGACTAACCAGGGACAAAAGGAAACACTTGTTATTTGTTTTATCCTAGATGGAGGCTTACAGGCTCTCACACTCCCCACAGTGTCTCTCTGACCTTGCCTTGGTTGCCAACCAGCTATAGGATCTTCTAAAAAGCACTCAACATCCCTGGACCTCTGGCCCTAAATGTCTCTGCCTTTCCACATGAGGTTGTCATTAAGTGAGATAACAGATCTGAAAATGCTCAGAGAAGTTAAAGTCCCATGCCCAAGAGAAGAAATCTTTTTTGGAAGCCCACTTAGCTCTTTTAGGTCTCTAAGAGATCACTTAGAGGGTACTTGGGCACCCTAACCACTTGAAAGCATTGTCCTCCTTAGAGCCTAGTTTTGCTTTTTAAAATCAGAAAAAGATTAAAGCATTGAAGAGACATTGGCTCAGAGAAGCATCTTTAGGCAGGAAATCATTTTAAGAGTACACTGCATTATGTTGTGTTCATTTTTTTCTATGGCCAAATCCTGCATTTAGACATGCCAAAAGGTGTTTCATTTCTTTCCAAAGCTTCAGATAGTAGCCCTAAGAAAACAACAGAGATAGCTTAAACATGCAAGACAGCTGAGAACAGAAGGTCAGGCAGGCTTGGGAAACCTCAGTCCCTCCAGATTTCTCTATTTCCACAGGCCACGGTTAGATGTGGAGACTCCACAATGACCCCAATTGGCTGAGAAGAATCAAAGGGAAAAGCACCAGGCTAGAACCCCTGTAGTTCTTTCTTCCACCAAGAGGCTGCTTTAAGTTGAAAATGTCCCCAAAGAAATGTTCTTTCTCCTCTACAGGATGCCCCAATTCATGTCTATTGATGAGTAGACGCTGACACATTCAGCTAACTCACCTTCAAACATCTACTGAGTCCTTACTATATACCCAGCAGGGCCATAAGGCTAGCATGCTTTGGATTTCCCACATATGACTGGAAGGACCTGATCTTTGACATACCAGAGTTAGAAAATCCCTTGGCCAAAACATTAGTGCCTGCTCCACTACAATTCTCCTTGAAAGGGGTTCTTCTTTAATCTTGATCAGGTCCCACCACTCATGCTGCTGACCACATCAGGTCTTTCTTGAGAGCAGATATTGATAGGTAGGCAGGTGATGATAAAAGCACATCGAAGGCAGACAAGAAGGTAGAGGAAAAAGTAAGACGACCTTTCCCTGACCCATCAACACATTGAAAAAAGAAAAACTGATGAGACCTGTTTTAGTCAGCTCAGGCTGCTATAACAAAATACCTTGGACAAAACTTCAGTCCATACACATGCCTGTCAGGAAGTGATGTTCATGCTCAGATCAGCAGAGTGGTTTCAAAGATTTACTGTGTGCAAAGCACAGCATTGAGCCCCGCGGGCAGTGGATGAAACACTGCTGGAGTTCTCAAAGGAGTTTACTGTTTAGAGCAATAGGCAGACAACATACAAACCAGACAAGGGGGTAGATGGGGTGGGCTTCAGATGAAAGTTAGGTGCTAAGTGGGAATCTCCAGGACCTGGGTCCCAGAAAGAACTGCTTTTCAATGTCGAGGCTGTGCAGGAGCAATGCCAAGCCTTAGTGGATACACAACTGTGTGCTCTAATGGCTGTTAAATATGGAAAGACCAGTCCTGGTCAGTCAATAAAGGGTCTGAGAACAGCAGGGGCCCCAGGACCCAGGCCAGCCATTGTAGGTCTATGGGAGTGGTTCGATGGTAAGTGTTTTGAATATCATGCCCATAGGTGAGAGCACACTCTGGAGAGAGATTCAGACCAAGTGGCCCCTGGGCAGAAGCAGGAGATGGGAGAAACCCATTAGGCTTTTTAGCACCCTTAGTCTTTTATTAAATTAGTTCCTAGGTGCTTGTGTAGAAACAGAATTACATGTGATATTATGCATATGTTGTATGCAATATTTGAGAAACTCCTAATCTCTAAGACTGTAAAATAAAATAAATGAAGAAATAAGGCTGAGGGCACAGGTTCAGGGCCCACCACTCTTGAGTCAACTAAAGCCAAGTGGAAGCCAGTGGGATTGCCAGCTGTGTAGAGATTCAAGGCCATTATTTTGCTAACAGAGGAGGGGTTCCTGATTCCTCTAGTGGTATGGAGAATGGCTCCAGAGATCCTCTGGCATGCTGTTGTGGACTGAATGTTTGTGTCCACTCCCTCATTCATATGCTGAAGCCCTAACCCCTGTGTGACCATATTTAGAGATGGGGCCTTTGGGTGGTAATTAGGGTTAGATGAGGACATGGGGGTCAGACTCTCATGAGATTTGTGCCCTTACAAGAAGAGACACCAGAGAGCCTGATCTCTCGCCCCACCTCTCTTTCTTTCCCTTCACTGCGCAAAGAGATCATGTAAGCCCACAGAGCAAAAGTAGCCACCTACAAACCAAGAAGAGAGATCTAGTAACAAAACCTACCTAGCTGGCACCTAAATCCTGAATGTCCAGGCCTTCAGAATTGTGAGAAATTATGCCACTCGGTCCATATTTTGTTATGGCAGCCCAAGCTAAGACATGACATTCCCGTTTCTCTCAAAACAACGCTGTGAGGTAGGTACTATCATCTCTGCATAATAGAAATAAAAATTGAGGCATAGAGAGGTCACTTAATCTGTCCATGACCATAGAGACAGTAAATCCAGAGGCAGGTTCAAGTCTACATTCACCGGAACCACTGGGAAAAACTGCCACCTAGAAGTGCCTCACAACAGAAATAACCATCATCATCAATGCATAATTATAGCTAACATATAAGGTATCATGTTAACCACTGCCTTTTCTCTTTTTTTGAGACAAGGTCTTACTCTGTCACCCAGGCTGGAGTACAGTGGCATGATCTCAGCTCACTGCAACCTCCACCTCCCAGGTTCAAGCAATTCACCTGCCTCAGCCTCCTGAGTAGCTGGGCTTACAAGCACCAACCACTGTGCCTGGCTAATTTTTGTATTTTTATAGAGATTTTGTCATATTGCCCAGGCTGGTCTCAAACTCCTGAGCTCAGGTGATCCGCCTGCCTCGGCCTCCCAAAGTGCTGGCATTACAGTCATGAGCCACGGCGCCCAGTCAGGCACTTGCTATTTAAAACCACTTCATCCTCACAACAACCCTCTGAAGTAGGTGCTATCATTCTCCTTGCTTAATTAGCACCTATGAAGGAAGCCAAGGGCTTTATGGCTCTCTCCACTCTGACTCCTATCAATATTTGACTGCATCCCATGTGTCTCCCTGTGACTATCTTCACCAAATATTTACGGAGACTCATGTGCCATCTCACTGGGCCACGTGCATCTTTTCAAAACGCCTCTAAATTCTTTCTGGAACAAGGCAGGGTAAGCCCTGACTTCATCTTCAAATCCACAAAACAGCAGGTTGTCAGAGCCCTACTGGGCTCACAAGGACGATGTCTGGAAAAGAGCCAGACAAGATGCGTTCTGCCGGTGGTTTCTTATTTTCTGTCAATTCACAAGAAGCCTGTGGTCTGGTACTGAAGGAAGCAAATCACATCCAGGCACACGCCAAGGAACAGGTCCAGCCCCACTCCGCTGGCAGAGCTGTGGCCCCCACCCTGCCTCCTCCTCCCTGCTCAAGCAGGACTGCAGCAGTCCAGGCCGCTAGCACCACCACGCTTCTCGGGTTACACTGAAGGGTGGAGGGGCTACCACTGTAGCAGCAGATGTCGCCCAGTACACCACCATCCATCTTCCCCGCCTCTCCCAGGATGTAAGCAGAAGGTGCTGGATGATTCTTTTCCACTGGGAGTCAGAAATGGAGCCCCTGCCTTCAAGCCCAACCTCTCTCCCAAAGACTCTAGAGCCGACCACATCTCCTCTAGACTCCCAGGCTTCTTGCGGTTGGCTTCATCCCTTTGCAAGGCTTCAGGATAGAATCTGACATCACAGCATGACCAGAGTGTGAAGTAATAAGTGGGCCATGCGCCAAGAAAATGTCTTTCATCCTTGCTGGACCCCCCGGAGCAGCCTGAGGAAGGGCTGTGTACCCTCAGAATGGGTTTGCAAAGCTGAGAGCAGCATATTCAGGCACCTCACTGATTTCCATTCAGGAATCAAATGGGATAAGATGGTTCCTGGGAAGATCAACTCCAGACCTGAATGGGAGCAGAGGATGAACATATTCTTATAAAAAAGGAAACACTGACTGGGCGCTGTGGCTCACGCCTGTAATCCCTGCACTTTGGGAGGCTGAGGTGGGCAGATCACAAGGTCAGGACATTGAGACCACCCTGGCCAACATGGTGAAACCCCATCTCTACTAAAAATACAAAAATTAGCTGGGCATGGTGCTGCACGCCTGTAATACTAGCTATTCAGGAAGCTGAGGCAGGAGACTCACTTGAACCAGGGAGTTGGAGGTTGCAGTGAGTCAAGATCGCGCCCCTCCACTCCAGCCTGGCGACACAGCGAGACTCTGTCTCAAAAAAAAAAAGAAAGAAAGAAAAGGGAACACCTTGTGGTTATTATAGCAACTTTCCCTCTGGTAATTTTCTTAAAATAGTAGTATTGCTGTTACCTTCTGACTAGTTATTTCTAAGGACATGTGTGTCTCCTCCACAGCCACTAAAGCATCCACTGATACCAGGAAGGTCAGCTCTAGCCACACCCAGAGCAGTTAGGACTCACCTGGTTGGACACGTAAGGTCCCGAAAGGCCCACCTGACCCAAATCTCTCCTCCATCAGCCTGGCCTCCTGATCTTGCTGCAGGAATGCCCACCAGAAAGTTGTTCCTTTAGTCGGGAAAGCCAATCAGAACAAACTTAGCCAGAATTCATTATTGTTATCAAAAAGGATCTCAATTATTTTTTCTAACTGGTAATATCTGTATTGAGGGTCTTAAATTCACACACTGCCAATCTAATGTGCAAAACAGTTGCTTCTTGACAAGGTGCAGTGGCTTATGCCTGTAATCCCAGCACTTTAGGAGGCCAAGATAGGCAGATCACCCAAGGACAGGAGTTCAAGACAAGCCTGACCAACATGGTGAAACCCCATCTCTACTAAAAATATAAAACTTAGCTGGGCATGGTGGTGCACACCTATAATCTCAGCTAGCTACTCGGGAGGCTGAGGCAGGAGAATCACTTGAACCCAGGAGGTGGAGGTTGCAGTGAGCCAAAATCGCGCCACTTCACTTCAGCCTGGGTGACAGAGAAAGACTCCATCTCAAAAAAAAAAAAAAAAAAAGGCTGCTTCTTTTCTTTTTCCATATCTGAATGGAGTCTGTTCAAAAGCCTATTTCCCAGCATGGTAAAAAAACAATAAACTTGTAAGGTTTCTTCCTATTTAAAGCAGTTTCATTTGGGGTAAATACTCTCTCAAAGTTCGAACTCACTTTCAGTTGGGATTGTTTCTCTCCCTTAACGGCAATACATGGAGAGTGGGAAGGAGATGACACTTTTGTGTCCTTGAGGCACTGAGAGGAGGGGTGTCCCATACCATTCTTCTTTGTTGATCACTGTGGTGGCTCCTAGTACCTGGGAATTGGCCTCTGTCTACTGCAAACTCTAAAGTGTTCATAGCTGGTGAAGCATGTGGTCAGTTTCCTTGGCCAAAAGAGGCTCCAGGGACCCCCACTTTGGCTCTTGCTGTGCTACACGTCCTTAGAGTGTCAGCCACATGCTTCCTCTGACCAATGGACTCTCACTTCAAAGTTTCTGGGCATGCTCATTTGGCCCCTTCACCATGGCAACCCCACAAGGCAGGTGCACTTTCTCCACTCTCAGATGTTTTCTTAGTCCCAATTAAAGGCACAAAACCCAAACGCTTCTTACCCCCTGCCTTTCAGACCAGACCAAACCACATGGTCTATTGCTTAATTTTGCAGTGGCTACTCAACCTCCTACCCTGCTCCCACCTTTATCTCCTACAGCCTATTCTCAACACAGCAGAGGGATCCTCTTTAAATAAAACTTAGTCATATCGCTCTTTTACTCAAACCTCTCAGTGGCTTCATTTGACTCAGAGTAAAAGCTAAAGGCCTTAAAATAGCCTACAATGGTGCACAGAGCAGATACCCACTCCCTCCCCAGTCTCATGCCCTCCTTCCAGGCACCTGCTTACTCCACTCATCATGAAGGCTTCCTTGCTATGACCCACTTAGGGCTGGAAGTGGAAAGATGGAAGAAAAAAAAAAGGTAGAATCAGAAATGGGGAAAGACATGGAAGAAAGGGTTAGAAACCAGAGGAAAGAGAAGCATATGTGTATGGGGCTTCATAGTGGGCTTCAGCAGACACAGGAAAGGACACAAGAAGCTGGCACCTCAGGCCCCATCACCTTCCCCTATATGTGCACATGGCCAAATGTCTGTCTCCTTCATGCCTTTGTTCACCCCTCACCCTCTACATGAGCCTCTTCTGCCTTTTAATACTGTGGTCTGCTCCCTAAGCCTCATGGGGCCTTTATCTTGTTCTGTTTTTAATCTTTCCATATTACCTAACATACTCTGTGAGCTACATATTTATTATGTCTGTGTTATCTTCCCCACTCCCTCACCTGCCTCATTCCTCCAGAGCAAGGATCTTTGTTTTGTTCACTAGTGTATCCCAAGTTCCCAAGTGCCTAGAACAAGGTCTTATACAAAGAAAGATTTCAATAAATGACTCTGTCACCCAAACTGGGGTGCAATGGCAAAATCTCAGTTCATTGCAACTTCTACCTCTAGGGTTCAAGCAATTCTCCTGCCTCGGCCTGCCCAGTAGCTAGGATTACAGGCACCCACCAATACATCTGGCTAATTTTTGTATTTTTAGTAGAGATGGGGTTTAGCCAAGTTGGCCAAGCTGGCCAAGCTAGTCTCAAACTCGTGGCCTCAGGTGATCTGTCCTCCTCAGCCTCCCAAAGTGCTGGGATTACAGGCATGAGCCACCATGCCTGGCAATAAATGACTTTTCAATGAGCAAGTGACCCTTCTGGATCCTTTCCATCCATATGGGAGCTGGAGGCAGCCCAAGGAGTCTCCTATGCCCTTTTTCTGCTGATGTATTCCATCAGGCTACCATCCCCACCTCAACCACCCTGTATGATGGGGCAGCATCCTCCTGGAATTTCAGGTTGAGTCTGGAGACTCAATATCACCTCTGTTTTTGACTTCCCCTTCAACCTACCTGGCGTTTATCTTTTCTCCCTGCCCCCACCATTCTCTGCCCTCCCCCATCAGGTGGGAGGAACTTCTTTTGCATCATATCTTATATGATATAAATAGAAAGAAAATAGGATATGATAATCCACTAAGCTTTAGAAAGAGAATTTAGGATATCAGGATTCCTTTTATCTTTCAAGAAAGCCTGGGTTTCTGGGCTATTAGCTCCTTATGATCCCAAAGGCATAACAGTGACAGCTCTGTTTCCTGCTCCTCCTGCTCCTCCCTTCTCTGGGGCACCCAGCCTGGAGGCTTCATTATCATGATGGGCAAACAGGCTGGCTATGCAGGTTGTGGTCCACTGACAGTTGTCCCTGAAAACTATTCGCCTGTTCTTCACTGTTGTAGAATTATACCTGGGCACATGGATGCCCAGATGAAAACATACATCTTAGTCTCCCTGGAAGCCAGCGTGCGGATTGGACTATGTTCTGATCAACTGAATGAGAGCAAAAGTGATGTGTGCAACTTCTGGGTCTTGTCCTCAAAAAGATTAGATGTGGGCATCCCTGACCCTTTCCCCTGTTCCTGCCAGCCAGGAGATGATGAGAAGTAGAGTAATATGTTGAGGGTAATAGAGTCTTCCCATCACCCTGGTCCTCTCCCCCACAAATTCTGATGTAAGACAGAAATGAACTTTTAGCTTTATATAAGCCACTGTATTTTGAGGCTCCTTATGTTACAGCTGCCTAGACCATGCTCTAAATAATATGAAGAGAAAATTCATTTATCATTAAATACCTAAATATAGTTAACAGAGACCCTCACCTGAGATCCAGAAAATCTAAATTCTAGTCTCTCCCCAGACCAATTAAATCTGAATCTTTGGGAGTAAAGTCAAAATAGGCATACTTTAAAGGCTTCAGGTTTGAAAATTATGGAAAAAAATCAAGAATATTTTTCCAAATGGTAAGTCTCAAAAAAAAAAAAAACTCAGTAGGTAGCAACAAATAGGCTTTACTCACTCACCACAAAGAAATGAATCTAAAAATTAAACAAAAATAAAGTTTACAATCTAGAAAATAAAAAACAGTTTTAAATAAATTACAGTAATCTTAGAGCTTAAACTTTTGGCCAGATTTGATTCCCAGACTAACAAAAAAGGCAATAATTAAATAAATGTTGGCATATATTTATATAATTTTGTATTTAAATATATGTACATATATGTTGATACATATCAGCATGTATCTAATTTATATATGTATACATGCATATATGTATATACATATGGGTGTGGTCATATTTTCTATTATATATTATATTCTCTATAGTATATTATATTCTCTATATTATATTAGGCATTCTTGATTTTTTCTCAATAAATTTTTCATTTTTTCCTTAAACTTAAATATGGTAATTTCAACTAAGAAGCAAGTAATTATTTTTAAAGCTTAATGTACAAGAAAATGGCAATAAGTATTTTACAAGAAGTAACTTAAAGCAATTTTCAACATTGAAAAAATAAATATCAAAAAGTAGTAACATCAACTCAAGATATCAGTTTCCTCAAGGACAAGGGCAGGGTTATGATGGGAAAGAAATGGACAGGTTCTGGGGTCTTGGCAGGGTTATTTTCCTTTACCTGAACTACTCATGTAAAACCAGACATGTTAATCTAGACATGGAAGTTTCAGGCATAATAAAAACGTTTTAGGGAAATAAGTTAAGAGATGGTATCCAGAGCACCCTCAAAAGTAACTGCAGTTTTCAATCCATGTATCACTACAAAAGGGTATGGGTTGGGAGTTACGCAGATCTGGGTAATAGATATCCCTTTTATGTAGATAAAAGGAAGGTCCTGAATTCCTAAACTCACCCTATATTAAAAGTACAGCTTAGTGCATTAGAAGGTAAGGCATAAGTATAGAGAAAACTGGACATGATGCAGATGGAGTCTGCATCTCTGTCTGCCACTACTCCTATGTCTCTTCCCGCAAGTTACAAACCCTCCCTGAGCTTTATTTTACTTTGACCATCTAGACAACGGAGATGATATAGGTATCTATTCTCAGAAGGTTATTAGAATTAAATGAAATAAAGCAATAGTTTTCCCAATACTGGTTTTCTCATTAGGAAAGTATTGACATAGTTAACATATATGGAAGGTCACCTACCTCTGCCCTTTCCCACCCCACATATTCACTGCAGATACTGGCTGGATGCATTAGCTGGGACTGTGAGAGCCCTGGAGACCAGGAAGCACACTGGGTGCCCAGTGTTGAATGGAGTGAACCATTGCTCATGGAGCCTGGCCCCTAGTAGGTACTTGATGTGTGTTTATTAATAAAATAAGATTTAAAAAGGCTTTTTCTCAATAGAACAAAAAGTCTTTTCAGGTTTCGAAGATTATAGACCGTAAGCAATGCAATTCACTTAAATGAACTGCATTTACTTATTTCTAGACTGTAAACAAATGCAATTCATTTAAAGGTTGATGGATAAAATTTGAGCCTTCTCCCTTTACATCTCAAATGTGACCTGTGTCCCCTACATCCTCATATTGCCTCTTAGAGAGCAGCAAGTTTAATAGGAGAGAGGGAATGACTTTCTTCTGTGATGTCAACCTCATAACTTTAGCATGTACCTAGGGATTTCTCCTATGAATTGACCTTCCATGACTTAAATGTATGCTTCTGAGACCTAATTATAACTTGCCCCTAGACCACCTCATAGATAGGATACGTTCCTTATGTTCACCAGCAGTAGTATCATGCTGGAGCTTCCAGGATAGCCCTCAGTCTTACTGGATTTTATAAAATGTTAATTATATGACCCTTGCAGACTGAAGAGTCTTGTTCTTCATTAGCATGCCCCTGTGGCCCTGCATTGTTTAAAATGTCCTTCTCTATATGAGAAAAGAGGTTGCTGGATCTGCCTGAGGCCCTAACATAAGGTGTTTGAGAAAGATTTCCAGCACCTCCTTTCTCTTCTCCCAAACATCTCTGCAAAGCAAATTTTACTCCCTCCTTTCCCCACTTCATCCCTACCCCCTCCTCTTTCTCCCATATACCCTAGGCTAACCTCACACTTCCCATAACGCAGCTTCAATCATTTTCAGAAACCTACACCTCAGTGTGAATGAATCTCAGATGCTTGCCCAGGTGCAAGTCCAATGAAACAAGGGGAAAAAGAGAGGGGATCTGAGTGCCTTAAAGAACCAGGAAATGGTGGTTTTCCACTGAGGAGAGGCAAGACGGTGAATAGGAGGCACCAAAGAAAAAGAGAAATAAGATATGGCATCTTGTCATCATCTGCTATATGCCAGGCACCATGGTATGATTTGACTTTACACAAACTTATTTCATTTAGTCCTTTCCCTCTGAGACGGGTATCATTTCCATTTTCAAAGGAGAAAACTGACTGGTTTAGAGGAGCTGAGGTACCTTTCATGAGATTAATTCAGTCAACAAAAATGTAATCTGCTCTAGAAAGAGGTACAAAGGAAATTAGCAAGGCATAACACCCATCCTTAGAAGACACTGCCTGCTAAGGCCCAAGATAGCAGAGGACACAACCAACTTCGAAACACCTGGTGCCAAGCGCTTTCTGCTTCACTGAATTGCCCACATCCCTGCTTTTCCTAAAGCCAGCCCTAGCAGGTTCAAGTGATTCTCCTGCCTTAGCCTCCTGAGTAGCTGAGATTATAGGTATGCACCACCATGCCCGGATAACTTTTGTATTCTTAGCAGAGATGGGGTTTCCCCATGTTGGCCAAGCTGGTCTTGACCTCCTGACCTCAGGTGATCTGCCTCAGCCTCCCAAAGTGCTGGGATTACCGGCATGAGCCACCTGAATTCGCCCGGCCGAAATTTTTCACTTAGAAACCAGGATGCTGCTTTAACAACACTCAGGCACAAAGTCAAGTTCCTAACACCTGGGCCATGCTGGCCACAGGCTCTTTGCCCACCATACCCTGCCAGCATCCAGTGTGATCTATACCCTGAAATGGGTGTTGTGTCTCCTTACAGTTTGGTTACATATATTCCATCTGAAAAAGAATGTGAAAAGGATTGAGGATTTTTTCTAAATTTCAATCACTTTGCAAAAACCAGGATATAAATAAAAGCCTTCTAACACTTCAGAGGTGATCCTGAAAAGAAAGCAGACATTGGAAAGTGAGAAAACAAAACTCCATTCTTAGGAAAAATGCAAAGGAAATATTCTTGAATAGTTGCCTTTCAGTCAGCTTCTTCTCGAAGGACTTAGAATACCTGCAAATACCTGGATGGCAAACAACAGTTACTCCCCAGACGTCATTCCCAACCACCTTTATCTTTTGCCCATTCCCACTATTGAGGACGAGAAAAGCCAGATACTCAATTTCCAAGCCTCCCTTACAGTTAAAGATGATCATGAGACCCACTGCTGGGCAGGAAGATGCATAAGGACATCTGGGACAGATTTTTCTACCCTAATGAAATGAGAGAGGCTCATTTTGCCCTTAAGTTGTAGGCTTGGTGACTAGACTATGCAGCCATCTTACAACCATGAGGGGCAGACAAAGAGAATACCAGAGACACTGAGCATCAGGGCATGCTAGATGTGTTCAATCAGTCCTAGAACCACCTCACTCCAGACTTCTTATTAATAATATATCATCTTTGCTTAAGGTCACCATTTGTTGGTTTTCCTGTTACTAGCATCCAAAAGTGTGATGGCTCATAGCACCTCTTCACCCGACTGTAGTTCTACGTGCCCATGCTATGATCTCCCCTGCAGTGCAGAATACAATAGGCATCCTCTGTTCTTGCTTCCCCATCTGCCTCGAAGCAGAACTTGGCACTTCACTGCAGCCCTTAAAAGCAAATCTCGTTCTGCCAAGTATTAGCAATTAATTTTTGCTGAAAATCTTGTGGGCCTATGAAGAAGATAATTAAGTTACATATCACCCAGTAAAATTTAATAAAAATTCAGAAAAAAATTCATTTGTTTCCCTCCAAAGTCTCAGTTTGGTACCATTTACATTATTTCCTCTTGACTTTTTTCCCATGCAGATTTCCCAGCCTGTGATCCTGTCTTCACTGGAGGATTAGAAATTCCCAGTTCCCAGCCCTATTTTTAAATTTTTGATCTCTGACAATTTAACCCTCTCCTGGATCCTCCAATCATGAATCATTACACTTATCAGTCTATTTGGTAAATAAAAAGCATTATTTGGGGCCGGGTGCGGTGGCTCACACCTGTAATCCCAGCAATTTGGGAGGCCGAGGCAGGTGGATCACGAGGTCAAGAGATCAAGACCACCCTGGTCAACATGGTGAAACCCCGTCTCTACTAAAAATACAAAAAATTAGCTGGGCACGGTGGCACGTGCCTGTAATCCCAGCTACTCAGGAGGCTGAGGCAGGAGAATTGCCTGAACCCAGGAGGCGGAGGTTTCGGTGAGCCAAGATGGCACCATTGCACTCCAGCCTGGGTAACAAGAGCAAAACTCCGTCTCAAAAAAAAAAAAAAGCATTATTTAGTGAAATCTGTCCTCTTTAGAAGACAAGGTATATGCGTAGTAAAGGGCAACTAATCCTTCTTCTCACAAATAATTTGTTTCTTCCCACACCATACTTTCTTCCACTGCCAGAGTTTAATTGACTAAGTGGGAGAGAGAAAGGAAAATGAGGGAAGTGGAAAAGAGAAGGGGAGGAGAAGTGACCAGAGAGAAAGGAAAAAGAAGGGAAGGAAAGAGAAATGAAGGCTTCCCTCCATTGCTCACTCTTCTCTCATTACCCCTTGTATTGGTCTGTTTTCACGCTGCTGATAAAGATATACTCAAGACTGGGTAATTTATAGAGGAAAAAGCAGTTTAACGGATTCACAGTTCCACGTGGCTAGGGAGGCCTCATAATCTACATGGCAGCAGACAGGAAATAATGAGAGCAAGCAAACAGGGAAACCCCTTATAAAATCATCAGATCTTATGAGACTTATTCACTACCAGAACAGTATGGGGGAAACCACCCCTATGATTCAATTATCTTCCACCAGGTCCCTCCCACAACACATGGGAATTATGGGAGCTACAATTCAAGATGAGATTTGGGTGGGAACACAGCCAAACCATATCACCCCTTCTTGCCCCCGGTCAAAAATATACTTTCTTCTATTTTTCCCCTCTATATTCTGCCTTTGAGATCTTCCATTAGCTGGGGAAAAAAAATTGAAAGAGCAACTGACAATCCCTGCCTCCCTTTCTTGCCTCTCAGTCACATCTGCACCCGACCTGTGGCTCTGACCTGTCAGCATCACTCTGGAACTGCTTAGATGGAACCTAAATCCCCATGGTGCCAAGATAACACATCCAAGTAGACTTTAAATTGCTGTCATGACAGTAAGGGGCTGCTTTACTTTAATGTAAGTTCCTATTACAAGCTAGGACCCCCATCTGAAAGTATCTTTGGACTGTAGCTCAAATTAAAAGACAAAAAAAAAATTACCTTTTAATCCCCTCTTACTACCAAGACATACACATACTCTAGAGTCATTGCTTTTTGACAAGAGTCTCTACCTAATTGTGACAATACTGGCTTTGGCCCCAGAGGCTGGGGGGCCACATCCACCCTGGACCCACTTGGGTGGAAACCAGTGCCTAAGAAGGCGGAAAGTGCAATCTATGACACCACAGGTGTCAAGCAATGGTGCTGAGCAAATGGATACACAGGCCTCCAGGTTTTCCAAGATACTTGCTGTCCCAAGGGTAATGAAGGTATGCTATGCTGCGATGGACTATAGCACCTTTTCACCTGAATGTAATGACACATGCCAACGCTATGATCTCCCTTGCAGTGCAGAGAAATAAACCACAGGCTTCAAGAAGCTTCTGCCATGGTTTTTTTTAAAACATTCTTTCTTAAAAGATGAACCTTTTTTTTCCTAAGTTCAAGAGATTCCCTACCCATTAGGGTTAAAAATTGAAGGCCAAGAGTGTGGTTCTAGCCCTGGAGCATCAGCATGGGCTGCCTATATCTAGAGGAATGCATGAGGCTCTTGGGCTTCCTTTCCTGGGCTTACAAAGGGAGCTTGGGAATGGAGGCCTGGAATTTGGAACTGAAACATTCTTTTGTCTCACAACTGCAAGTGGCATGAAATTGAATCATGTGGAAAGGAGAAGAAGGGAGGAGCTGCTGGAGCTATGGGGCTCATGTCTTATGGCAACACCATGGCTGAGCTTGGAGCTAAATGCCTTTGCCATCCACTGAGGGCTAGGCTTGATGGGGTGACACATTGCTGGCCTCATCTTAGCCCAGCCATCCCTTTCAACTCAGTTTTTGTCAGGCATCATGAGGCCAAGAAAAAGCTAGAGGAGTAAACCAGGCATCTGTTTATTCAAGTGTTTTTTTATTCAAGTGTGTGTGTTTGTCATTGTACTGTGCTCTTTCCCAGCCCCACTTGGCAGAAAGAACAACTTTGCCAGAAAACCTGGTAGTACCAGCTCCTTCAGAGAGGTGATTCAAACAGAGCCCAGAGGAGGCCAATTACCTGTCTGCTTGTCTGAGGTGGTGTTATTCAGCCAGGACTTGCTAAATGCAAGCTGCCTTGGAAGGCGCACAATCACTCAGCTCATTTGATTTTGTAACATGTATGTAGGGCAGGGATTCATTAGAAAACACATTTTGAGTCTAATCATGGTGTATATTACAGAGCTGTTTTCTGTCACATATTGGGGATGGGAGAGAATGCAGGGGATCTGTTTTCTTGCAATTAAAAAGGGGAAGAAGTGCTAGGGGCACAGTGCACTGCATCCCAGAGCCTGACCAGAAGCCATCCTTACCTTGCTTGTATCCCTACCCCTCTTGTTCCTCTACTGGCACAACAAGGCCTCCAAAGCCCACCCAGGACCTTCCCCCATACCAGCATTACCTTCTAGGAAGGAACTAGGAACTATTGGGTGGAGCTGCCTCCTATATTTATATAGCCAAATTAATCCCATTGTCAGTTCTTTATAAGAATAATATTCTGGTAAAATTATCAAATTATGTGAATCTCCTCCTCTAGACCACAAGCCACTTGAGGAAAGAGACTGTGGCTTATTCATATTTCTATTCCAGCCTCTTACTTGGAACACAAAAGTCCCTCTACGAACAGTTAAACTAAATTGATCATTTTCTGGAATTGAATGGATTGGGTTCTCTTTTGTCATATTCACCAAGCAAAGTCCCACTTATCAGCTTTTCTTATGTCTTTAGGAATTGCAAAGTAAGCCAGATTTGTTCAAAAAGTTTTGGCCTAAGTTTCCTTAGGCGAGCCCTGGTTTACAACTATTATTTTTATCATCATTATCATTATTTCATTCCAAACATCCCTCAATTTGAAATACAAATCATATGATCGTCTGTGTTGGTCTAGGCCCACTGAAAAACAGTCACCAAGATGAGATTTCACAGGCAAGATCTTATTAGAAGAAACACCTTTACAGCAAGAAAGTGGGAGGACGCTAGGTAAAGCTGAGAGAGCTGCCAAGTCACAAGGCAAGATTGATTTCCAGTAAAGAAAAGAGAGAGAGAACGAGGGGTGGGTGAAGCTTCTGCAAAGCAGTCAGGGAACTCTGGAGCCAAGCTTGGCCAGCAGAGGATACACGCCACTCCCAGGAATGGGCCTGCCTCAGGATCCCTGACCTGCTCAGTCATTGGCTGAGAGGAGCTAGTGAGTATCACAACCTCAGCATGAACATGGCAATGGTACAAAAGTCTCAAAAAGCTCAAAATCTGTCCGCAGAAATGACAAAAGTAGTGCGATATATAATCAACCACAATATGTGCAATAGACAGCAAGTTCTCTAGGAGTTTGTTACATTCATTTGCCCTATAAGTGTTGTTGAGTATTACTGAGCATGTCAGACACCATGCTAGGCATTAATAATGGAGAAGAGTCAGGTATCCCTGCCCTCATGAAGCTCATATTCCAGCAGACACAAAACTCCTGATGACATAATTATATAATGAACAAATGTTTGACAAATACCACGAAGGAGAATAAGAACAAAAATACCATGTGAGCAATAATGTCTATTGTTTTAAGCCAAAACAATGCAGCATTGCCATAACTTAGGTGAACACGACAGGGAAAATTAGAGGGAAAGGGAAGCTTTACCAAATAAAGATCTCTTCTCAAGGGCTGGAGTGAGTCTGGCATTGATTTAATGAAAGAAGCTGACCCTGGAGAAGACAGCTAGGTAGGCAGGCAGTGACCAGGAAAAAGAGTGGCTTTCAAACTGATGTCGAAAGTGAGTAAGAGTGGTGAATCTATGACTGACTGGCATGGTTTGAATGTCTCCTTCAAAATTCATATTGAAATTTAATTGATATTGTGATCATATAAGTGGTGGTGATTTTAAGAGGCAATTGGGTCACAGAGCACGTCCTCATGAGTTGATTAATGTACTTATCATGGGAGTGGGTTAGTTACCACAAGAATGGGTTCCTGATAAAAGGATGAAGTTCCAGCCTCATCCTTTCCCTCCCCCACTTCTCTCTCTCTCTCTCACCACTATACCTTCTGCTATGTTATGATGCAGCAAGAAGACCCCACCAGATGTGGCCTCTCAAGGTAGGACTTCCCAGCTTCCAGAACAGTGAGTCAGATACGTTTTTTCCTTCATCAGTTACCCAATCTGTCATAGTCTGTTACAGCAGCAGAAAACAGACTAAGACACTAGCAGGAAACTTCTTTTGCTACCTGTTCTCACCCTCCTCCTCCATCCATTCATTCATTCAATTGTTACTGAGTCTCCCCACTCACTACATGGCAAGCACTGTGCAGGACGCAGAGTTCGTATAGTGCCAAAAGAGACGTAAGTGCCCTCAAAGGACTTGCTGTCTGGTGGGGGAGCTAGGTAAGTAAATAAGAAGTCACGTCAGTTGTGGTAAAGCCACAATGAAGGTAAGTATAGAATGTCGAAGTGCTCAGTTCCCCACTAATGCCTCACACTGCTCCAGCCCAAGTCACTCATTGCGGCTCCCCTCACTTTGCCAACTGTCGATGTTGTTCCTTCCCTTAATCCCATCTCCCATGCTGTTCCAGATGCTTGGAGTTTCCTCTTGCTTCCCCCTTCATCTGGTTAAGTCATACTCATGTTCCACCATCCTCCCATTCACATGTTGTATCTTCCTTTTTCTGTCATTATACTTACCACTCGCCTATTACACTACTCCACACACTGTACAGAAATTCTTGGCTTATGTAATCTTTCTTCCCTACTAGACATGAGGAAAGAGCCTGCCCATGTATTATGTTGTTTCCCAATTTATTCATTCAGCACAGTACTGATGGTTTTTGAATGAATTAATTGAAAAAAATGAGTGCAATGGATTTAAAAAAAAAAAAAAAACAAACTATCTTCCAGGAAAACCAGCTTCTAGGAAAAAAAGGCAGGAAAATGAGGCACAAGACTGATAATTCTGAACAAAGATAGGCAAAGATGACTATACCATTTGATAAGATTTTGATGGCCCTTGAGAATAAATAGAATGCAGACTTGCAAAGATGAAAGTGAAGGGCCTTGTGCATGAGGCCATCAGATAAGCAGAGGCACAGGTGGGAGAAGCGACATGTCACTGAGGAGATCCTCAGCTTTACAGTGATGAGGTAGTATGGGCATTCATCACATTAAAGAACCAAGAAATTAGGATATGAGCCTGCTTATTCTTGCTAACCAAAAATATTCTGAGGGACATTAAGTAAAGATCTTTCATCAAGGGCAGAAGATTATTGTAAATCTAAGCTTTAAAATACCAGTTAAAAAGAAAAACAGGAGGTAATCTCAGCACTCTGGGAGGCTGAGGTGTGAGGATAGCTTGAGTTCAGGAGTTTGAGACCAGCTGGGGCAACATGGTGAAACCCCATCATGAAAGGAAAGGAGAAAGAAAAGGAAGGAACAAAGAAAAGAAAAGAAAAAAAAAGAAAAAGCAAGAAAGAAAGACCATTCCAGATCAACCAATACAATCTGTGGCCCAGATGTGGAGACCTGAGAGGCGTCTCCCAGTTCTTTGCCCCTGCATCCATGTAACTGCAAGGGGGAGCCAGTGGTCAGGACTTTGACAGGAGCATCAGAGGCCTGAAATATAGGCAGACCCTGTTCGCCTCAGCAGGTTAATGTCTAAGCATCTAGCCTAAATACACATAGTTATGTGCACAAATGCAGCTCAAGGATATTCATTGCTGTGTTACTTATGATAGAGAAAAGGTACCACCAAACCAAATCTCCAAGGTAAGAGATTAAATAAAATGCATATCCTTGTACTTAAATTCTGTACAACTATTAAAATCCTATTTTGGAAGAATATTCAATGACATAAACTGTTCATGAAGTATTAAGTAAAGAGAACAGATTCCAAAGCAGAATATACTACACTGTAGTATACATGCTATGCCACGTGAAGATTAAAACTCAAGCTGAATTTAAAGGTTCCCCTGCCTCTACTATCTGTGTAAATTTGGGCAAGGAGTTAAACTTCCTGTGATCAGTTTCTTTGTCTATAAAATTAGATAAAAATAGTACCCACTTTATAGAGTTATATTGTGAGGTTTTATTACTTATTGTAGCATAAGGTACGTTGTAAGAATTTAAATAATAGCAATTCTTAATACTGCATGACCTTAATTTGTGATAAAAGAAATGTATGTGGGTGTGGGTGTGTGTATGTGTGTGTGTATACTTGCACTCACACACTGCCATATATGTATGTATGTTATATATGTTTTCCTGCCTATATTTGTACAAGAAGGAGAGAGAGGGAAGGGGAAACACAGAGAAAAGAGACTGAAAGTTTTCAAGAATTAACAGAGAGAATGTTAAAAGGATTACCCCAACAGATTTATGGATGACTTCTCTTCTTTGTATTTTTCTCAATTTTCAAATTTTTCATGAGCATGATCACTTTAATGACTACTAGCGTCACAGAGGATCCCCTACTTCATCCACATTCTGAACCAAGTGAGAGAGTGTCAAGGACTCTACAAGATGGAGATCCCAGTATCATCCTTATTATTAATATAACATTGTGCACCTGTGTATGTATGTATGTCATGGCTAAGACTGGCCAAAAAACATGATAACTTTCCACAGGCTTGAGCCTATGCCGAAGCCCCAGACTCCAGTACAGGAAAAGCTCATGTCTTACCAGGCTTCCTGCTAGTGTAAAGGTGGAGAAAGATGCTACTGCCTTGGGCTCCCAGAAAGAAGGCTGACCTGGCTGGGCTCTTGGCCCCATTCCTTCTGCAAAGCTCTCCTACCTTGAGAGGGTAGGGAAAGAAGCCAGGAGTATCCCTCCAGTGTAGCTCCCTTTGCTCTGAAACGTGAAGCCTTGGGAAAAGTCCCCCCATCCCAACCACCTCTCAAACACAGTAATTAGAAAAGCAATGTTAAGGGAAGTCCAGGCTCTCCAAGACGTGGGCTCCAGACTTCTAGAGCAATTTTGAGATTGTGATCCCTACTGAAATACATTTGATAGGACCTCTTAATAAGCACTGATAGTTCAGGTTCCCCTCTGAGATGTGAAGGAAAACCTCATATCAACCCTGATCTTCTAGGTTCCTCACCAATCATGGGAAAGAATGACCTGCTGAACTTGCGCTTTCCAAGGGTACTTAAAAAGAGAAAAGGAAGACAGGAAGGAGCAGGAAAGAGTGTGGAGGGGCGGGAGAAGCAAAAGGTAGATGGGAAAAGGAAAAAGAGTAAATCTAGAGTTGGTCTTTTGAGCCATGCAGACTTTTAGATTCAATCACATCACAGTGACCCATGATATTTACAGCACCCAGGTGCATTTCACCTGATCCAAAATATAAATGCCCTTTTGCATGCATAGGTATGCATGACCTGCTGTTTAGCCTTTTAATCACAAGGAAAAAATACATTTATTTGCTGAGAACTGTAATGTATAAGCCCCTGAAGCACTCTGTAGTGCAGCATCTGGAATTCATCACAAAGGTTACGCTATTCAAAGAGCCAGCATAATGGAGATAGGCTAAGCTTTCAAACTTATGCAAACATGGAAGTGGGCTGAGTCAGGACAGATTAAAAGCCCATCTTCAACTGGATTTTGCTTCTGAACAATTAATTTGCAAGTTGAATGGCATTTACTAATAGGACTAAGGTCAACAAAGCCTTTAAAAACATCGATCTGGAAGCAAAAACCTGGGGGAGGTTGAAAGTCTTCAAAAAAATCCAGATACCTCTCAATATATGACTTTTTTTAGACTTCAGTTATGTGTGTGGGGGTGGGGGGTGCTTCTCATTGTTGAAAACCAGAATCATATCACTCTTCAGTGTAAAATAATCAGGCTGGTGTTCTATGAACTGTCTCAGGTAACTTACTGGGGCTTCCCACCCCTCAGAAGTGGTGCAACTTTGATAAGCTTGTAAGTGATGGGTCATTCACCATGTATCAGACTGCCTTGTACCAAGCACTGCTCGTAGTGAGGGTTTTATAGCCCAGGTGAGCACCTAAGTTACCCTAACAAGGTGACAAGGTGTGTTACCTGCAAAACAACCAAGAGACACATGAGGGGATTTTGAGGTCAGACACCTAGACCAAAGAAGAGTAGGAATCGTAGAATCACAGCTGACTTTAAATCCTAGCCCTGTCCCTTTAGAGGTTGGAAGGCTTTGGGTACTGACTACAGATTCCTAAAATATGAGAACCAGAGGAAGCCTAAGAAATGGTCTATGCCGAGTGCTTTTTAAATTTCTTCTTTAGACACAGATGCTGACCTTCAAACAATAATTTTCTGTGAAAATTCAGATGTCACAGAGCTAATTTGGTTTTTGTGGGGTGAGGTGGGGAGCAGGGCAAAAAATGCCTGCTTGCTACTTTGCCCCATGCCTGCAGTAATACCCTTGAATCACATCTGCAAGACTCCCCAAATAACATAGACAACTAGTGGTCTAATATATTCTTTGTGTTTTATAGTTGGAGAAACAGAAGCCTAGAAAGTCACTGCCCCAGTGTTATTCAAGGACTGAATGACAGAACCAGGTCTAGGGTCCAGGATATTCTGCCACCTGATGATGATGGTCAGCCCCCAAACAATCAAAGAGAAGGGGGAAAGAAGAAATTTGTCTCTGTGGTGTTTCAATCACCCTCCCAGCTAGCACCCTCTTTTCTTTCTATATCATCTCTCAGTTACTCACTGCCCCCATTCTAAGCTTCTGTTGACAAACATTCTCCCTCCACCACTCACCTAGCACTCTGCTCTGGTCTTCCCTCCCTGAAGTATCCCATCCTCCAAACCTCTTCTGTCTCTTACTCCCTCTTAAAACTGATCTGTCCACTCTCTTGTTCACGTAAGACCTTGTTCTTGCTCACTGATCAACATGCTGGCAAACAGATCAATAAACATATTTTTGGATGCTTATATATTACCTAAATAATTTCAATAAATACATTTTAACAAGAGCCTTAAAAATACTCTTTTTAAACAATAACTCTAAAAAGATATTCATGTTGATCACCAGGAAGTTTTAGACACGCTTTCTTTCAACTCACAGAATGCCTTACCTGGACAATACTAGGATGATTCTACCAGCACCAGCAATTTCTCGGGCCATGCCTCTGACCCCAATCATGCTCTCATTTCTCACTTACCTCCGAACCAGCCAATTTACTACTATTGTGGTTATCACACCAAGAGAGGACTTTGGTAAGTCAGAGAGGAAAGTAGGAGATGAATTAAACATACTGCTAGGAGATGAATTAAACATACTGCTATGCTGAATGCCTCCCAAAATTGGTATGTTGAAACTTCATCACCAATCTGATAGTATTAAAAGGTGGGGCCTCTAAGAAGTGATTAAGTCCTGAGGACAGAGCCCTCATAAATTGGATTATGGCCCTCATATAAGGGCCTGAGGGGGTGAGTTCGATGAAGCACCACCTTGGAAGCAGAGAACAGCCCTTACCAGATACCAAATCTGCCAGCACCTTGATCTTGGACTTCCCAGCCTCCAGAACTGTGTGAAGATAAATTTCCATTGTCTATAAGTTACCCAGTCTGTGGTATTTTTGCTATATCAACAAAAATGAACTAAAATATCCTAAAACCTTCCACAAATATCCTCCTCACTCACTGTTCTCAAGCACCTACTGGGTAACTACACTTGAGTGGTGCAAAAATCACAAACACTTTGACTGGACATAGTGCCACAGAAATAACTGGCAGTCAGCAGACCCAGATTCTAGGCCCAAATCTGCCATTAACTAGCTAAACAGGCTGGAAATTCTCATTGCCCCTTTAAGCCCAGGTCTCTTCAGCTATAAAACTGAGGTGGGGTAATAATGGCTCTGAAGTCCCTTCAGACCTAATATTGTATGGTTCTGTGGTTTTTCAAGTTGTTTACCCTTTTGGAAAAGATGGTGCAGATAACGGGCCTGCAAACATGTGTGCTGCTCCTTCCAGAGCTTCCCCTCCTCCACTGGGAGGCAGCACCCTCACCAGGGACTACTACCAACTTCCTTGGGCCTGGGTGTGGCCATGTGGTAAGTTCTCACCAATAAATTATGAGTGGAAGTGATGAACATCACTTCCGGGCAAGGTGATTAAGACAGATGTCCCTTTTCCACACTCTCTCCCCATCTCTGGCTGGGTACAGGGGGCCTACGGGAAGCAGAGCACAAAATAAAAGGAGCCTAAAAATAAGAACAACCCCATGGAGGAAACTACCTCTGACCAGACACACTCTTACTGGACAATTCCATGAATGAGAAATAAACTTTCCTGGGTAAAACCATTGAAATTTGGTAGTTTGCCACAAGCTGCTATTCTTACCCTAACTACTACAAGTACAGAGAGCTGTGAGATTTAGAGTCTCACTACAACTTGAAAAACATTCATGCAAAGCAGCATGCTAAGAGCCGTAGAGAGTATACGATGAGAAAAATACAGTCCCTTCCCAGGCTTGAAACTAGCAGAGCATAAAGACATATATTCACATTACTAAGTTATGAGGCAAAAATGAGGTAAGTTCCATAAGAAAAGCAAAGATCTGTAGAGAAGTTAGAGAGGGAGAATGAATAAAGGCCACCCAACTCACCTCGCGGAAGACTGCTCTGGAAAACATCCAAGTGAACCATAATTAGTTCCCAGATTGAGTTGAAAGTATTTGTTCTGGTTAAATCATGTCTCCTGGTACTCAAAGTGACCCATACCACCCTCTGGTTAACACACATGGTGTGGGGGCAATGGCTGCTTCCTCTAAATACAGTATGATTCCCAGCATGCCCTGTGCTAAGCTCAGGCACAAAGAATGGGACTTGCCCCAGAGCTATAGTTCATCCTTCCTAACTCTTTAATTCTCACAGATGAAGGAACAAGATATGTCAGGCCCACCGACCACCCAGAGGGACTGGGGGGAAAATACAATTATCATCATGGGAAAACACTCTAAAAGAACTTATCCCAAGGTATTTCAAATTTGCTAACATATCTGCAAAGAGAACAGTTTGCTATCAAGTGGTCACTAGCCACTGAAAGTTACTCTAAACTACTCAGAGTTTGAGAATATTGCCATTTATTATTTGGGGACTTGTCAAAGTATTATTTTCATTTCACTAATAAATACTGTAAATGTCAAAATAAAAAATACTCTAAGTTCTGGAACTTGTCTTATCTAAATCTGTATGATCTGGAAATATTTAGCAAGGGAACTCTGTAATACAAAACAGATACAGAAAAGGGTCCTGAGGAAAGCCCTGGGGAAATGCCAAACTATTAATTACATGTTAAACTGAAAGTCTCTTTAACAGCAATTGCCTATGCTGCAAAGAACAAAGCCAAATGTATTCCAGGGAAAGGAGTAGAGAAGTCCAAGTTCCTCGGTTCCTTTGAGTAAAGGCCCTTTAAAGATAAAATTGTGATGGATATGTGAATTTTGTTTGGATTATTGGGAGAGGGAAGGAGAAGCTGTTGGGTTTTTGTTTCTCAGATTTAAAAGAAATAATTCTGATTTCTTTTTTACTATAATCACACCCAAACTAAATTTAAATAAAGATTATCTGACCAAAACTCCAAATGAGACAATTTGCCAGAAAGACTCTCACTTCCTGCAAATCTGTTTAGAAGTACTCTTCCCCCATGAAATTCGTGTTATATATGAAGATATTTTTATTTTAAATCTAAAGAATAAAATAAAAACAACATGAGCATTCAAAAGTGACCCTTACATATATATGCACAGTAATAAATAGCTTACATTTTTTGAGGATGCCAGCATTAACGTAGAGTTTGTAACCATGTGATATGTGTTCCTTGAATTACTCCACATAAGAGACCTTAAATAATTATTAAGCACCAATATTGATAATGCAGATTGATTCAGTCAAATTCAGAATGAAGATGACTGTGACCTGCATACACAGGACACAGTCTGACACAGTTTGCAAACAGATAATAAAAAAATCTCAACCTCCTACATAAATCCAGTAACTTACCTACACTACCCAGTTCAGTTCTGCACTTTTCCAAAAGCCATAACCACCCACAATGACATCCTTGGGCACTTACAAAGACCCCATAACTACTAGCATACTACACCAGGCCTACGAAGCCTGTTTTTAAGTTTGTTTATCTTTTATTTATGTGCTGAATTCCCCCACAGCCTTCTCTGTGAGGCCATTAAGAGCACCTCTCTGAAGTTGGTGCGATCCTTGTTTTTCTTTTGGCTTTTGCCATTTAATCTGGGTCTCTGCCCATGAGTCCCTGGTAGCCAGCTGGCTCTGCTTGGCATAAATTACTTACTCTTTTATTCCATGCTACGTGGCTTCTTCCTGCCACAAGGAGGTTTTCCCAGAGCGGATGGAAGGCATTTCACACAGGATGAGCAATTATTTGTGTTGTGTTTTGCCACCAAGTCTCTTTATTGCTCTCCCAGGCAGATGTGATAGAGTTCCTCTGAACAGCCAGAAAGGATGTGAACCTGGGGAAGTTTCTAGTCAGTTACTTCATTGGCTGTGATTGTGGCATTGACAAATTTTATTTTATAGTGTCTTAAAAATCTACTTGTTTCTTCCAAAGATATTTCTGTCAGATATGAATATATTTTTCATGTGCTGTTAAATATTAGTGATAAAATAAGAATTCTTTAGTGTGTGGAAATACTGTTGAAAACACTTTCAGACTCATTGAACATATGTGTACGTAGTGAGTACTGGTAAAATTCAAATGATTAACTGCTTTCATATTAAGACTAGTTTAAAAACTCAGTCTCACCTTGAACCATATTTAAAGTTGTAATCATAGATTCACAGAAGTTGTGTAAACTTAGTCAAGTGATGGTGAACAGAAGGCATATCGTTCCTACCAAAACACACACAAAAAAAACTTCAGGATGGAAAATGACAGGCTCATAGAAGAACAGTCAATATCACATATTCCAGTGAATCAGACATGGAGAAGCTCCTCATCCTGCATTTGGCCCTACCAGCAGGGTCTCAACCTGTAAAGGTGTCTCTCTGGCAACCATGAGTTGACTGCCTTTAAATCAATTCCTGCTTCTCCAGCCACTGCAAGACCAAGCACTGAGTGATGAGTTCTCAGTTGAACGGTCAGTCCATTTTGCTTATTTCAGCTCCTCAAATACATGTCAACAGGATGGCAAACTACATATAGTCACAGCATACACAAAGTAAAAATGAATTCTAACTTAAGTATTAATCCAGACTCTATACGAATATAGGAAGTACATAAGTACAAAGCAAAATAAGCATAAATTAAACAAATATATAAGTAAAATATTTCAAGCATAAAAGTATATAAGTACATATACTTATATAAGTAAATAAGTATAAGTAGAATATATAAGTAAAGCATATAAGCCTAAAGATATAAGTATATAAAGTACATAAATACTGATTCAGAGTATAAAAACAATGATTTCTTTCGTTTAGATGTTTCAGGAGAATTGCTTCAGAATTCCTGGAGGTTGCAGGGTGACTGTTACAGACATCTACAACAAACCAGTCACTTCAACACTACACACACAGCTAGTACAGACAAAATAACTGGGAAAGTTAGACCAGACAGTTCTTCTTATAAATGGCACCCTTTTTCAGATAACTTTTTATTTATTTATTTGGTATAACTTTAATATTACTAAGAAACTTGACATGAAATAAAAATCTCTGCTTCTGATGTGGTTTTGCACTTAACCCAACTTTTACACAGAGGAAAACACTGAAAAAAATGTGTCAAAAGCAAGTGATCTAAAAAAAAAAAAAGAAGGGTAACATTTCTAATTTATATACTACATTTCAGAATATTCACTCATTTTAGAAAAATAGACAGTATTATGCTGAAACTCTCAGCTGTTTCCCTATAAATTTCTAAGGAAAAAACATGGAGAAATCCATTTCACCACAGAGTAGTCCTGGTGTTCATGACTTCCGGGTTTCAGATCAAACTTGAACCTCTCAGGGTTCAAGTTTGTTTGCTCTCAGTGATACATGGTTTCCTGTTTATAAGAAAAAAGAAAGGTCCTTAAAAAGCTTATAAAAAAACTCGAAAGGCTTCTTGGACCTTGAATCCCTCTCGCAAAATAACATTTTGATGAGTTAAGTGTAAATAAATCTGAAACATACGATTAAATTTCCATTAAAATGCACAAGGGTTTAAAAATTATGAGGAAAAAAATTCTGGGCAAAAGAAGTTTTATGCTTTGCTGACCCCGTAGCACTAAAGTGGTTGGGTGCATCCACATGGTCACCAGCTTGGCCGTCGGTATATGAATATACCTTTCCAAATTTTTAATGTAATGCTCTTCATTTGAGTGCATCATTCATCACCCCAGAGCTCTGCCACAGGAGCAAGTGCCAATGTGGCCTTCATCTGACCAGCTGGTACGCTCCCCTCAGCTTGCACCCCAGAGTCTAAGCTCCTCACCCCCTCCTGAGGGACTGGGTCCAGACCAGGATGTGCTAACAATGCAAGAGCCACCCTAGGTGTTTGGGCTGCTTCCAACAGCTCATAAAACAGAGAAGTGTATGTCATGGGAAAGGGGAAGGGGTGTCTCAGCTCTCCAACCCAGGAGGTATCTTGGAAGACCCCTCCCCATCATGAAGAAAACTACTGGGTTTTCAATGCATTGGTTGAAGTGACTATTTTTGTCACTTGGCCTTCTTTACTGTACTCCAACCTAAACCATCCCCTTGGTTCCCTTCAGCAAATACTGGCAGTGAATCAAAGCAGTACTGTAAGACCATGGATCTCATTTTCAAACTAAACATGGAAAGTAAGCAGGGAGAGCAAGAGGTAAGGATCTGAAACACGCTCATTTTCCTAACGGACATGTTCCTCATGACACCCCACACTGTCTACATCATGGAAAGAACTCTCAAAGGAGTTTCCAAAATGCACCATTCATGTCTCCAGGTGTTCTACAAAATCCAAGAATTGTACAGCTGGAAGAGGGCTTATACGACTGTCATCTCTACTCTACCCCTGCTCTACAGATGAGGAAAATGAGAAGCTAAAGAAACTCAGACACCACACAGTTAGTTGGTAGCAGATCTCCTAAGCTTGGGCCCAGAACTATCTTCACTACACCAGGCTTGCTATTTGCCTTTAGTCTGTGGCCCTTAAAGCCCTGGTTAAGAGTGACAAGGTGGGAATTTTGCAGCTAGCTGGGAGAATCATCTGAGCTAAATGATGACACAGTCTGTTGTACCATCTGCATCCAACCATCTGACCATCTGCAGCAAGGAGAAGAACAAGAGTCTGGAGACTTCACAGTAGGTGGCAATTCCTATGCCAGACACACTGTGAGTTGCCAGCCACAACAGCAAATCTCTTTCAAAATTAAATCTAATGTCAGGGACAGAGATTAGTATTCAACTATAGAGGTGTGGCACACAGGACCCTGAACCATGCTGGGTGTCACCGAAAAATCAAATCCGCAGAAAAAGCACATTTGTAAAAATAACAACACACGTGCCTGTGCACAAAGGGCATATGTAAGCCTTAGGAAGTGATGAGAGAAGCTGCCCCCTCTCTGCTCTCTGAAAAGCTCCCTGCAGTGCTGTCTGGAGTCAGGAATAGAGAATAAAGCCTGAGGTGCTTAATGAGGCAAAACCTGCAACAGTTAAGACCTTTGCATGGTTTCTGTGATTCTCTACATGCATGTCAGCACCCTTTATAAACTGCATTTACCTTTTCAGGGAACTATTTAAGAATTTGGCCCTAAGTTTAAGTAAAATAGGTCACTGCCTTTTTCAAGGCTCTAGAAAAACCCAAAGATCAAAAATACCACCTTCACCCTGACCTAATGTCTAGTATGTTCCTCTTGGATCTTGTTTTGATTATCTATGGCTGCATAGAAAACTGTCCCACATATTAGTGGCTTAAATAAACAATTACTTTACCATCTCTCATAATTCTGGGCTGAGCTAGGCAGGTCTTTTCTTCCATGTGATGCAGGCTAGGGCTGCAGTCATCTGAAGACTAATTGAACTGAAGCATTAATGTCACATGGTTGGTAGTTGAGGTTGCTTTTGACCAAAGAGCCCACATCTAGCCTCTCCACATGGCTTGGGCTTTTCCATGGCAACTGTGTTCTGAGAGGATGCATCTCAAGAGCACAAATTCAAAAATGGAGGACATAGAAGCTGCCAGTTCTGTGAAAAGTAGAGCCTAGAGCAGGCAAAGGGTTATTTCCACTGTGCTCCATTGATTAAAGAGCCCCTAACCCAATCCAGATGCAAGGGGGTGGGGAACTAGATGTGCCACCTCATGATGGGGGAATGACAAAGAATATATGATCATCTTCAGTCCACTATGGATCTCCATTTCTTTTCTTACTGTCATTTGTATAAAAGTAGACAGACGGCTAGGCATGGTGCCTCATGCCTGTAATCCCAGCACTTTGGGAGGACAAAGTGGGCAGATCACAAGATCAAGAGATAGAGACCATCCTGGCCAAAATGGTAAAACCCTGTCACCACTAAAAAATAAAAAATTAGTAGGGCATGGTGGCAGTTTCTTGTAATCTCAGCTACTCGGGAGGCTGAGGCAGGAGAATTGCTTGAATCCAAGTGGCAAACATTACAGTGAGCAGAGATCATGTAATGACATACTATGTCACTGCACTCCAGCCTGGGGGACAAAGTAAGACTCCATCTCAAAAAAAAAAAAAAAAAAGTAGATGGACATAGTAGTGGCAACATGTTAGACTTTCCACAAAACCATCATTGCAGTTCAGTGGAAATGTTGCTTAGATCTTTTTCTGTAGGACAGTTCTATACCTATACACCAAAATCATGGCCCCAATTCTTTACCCCTTTCCATACCCATGCCCTTTGCCATGTAATTTGGCAGTGCCCTCCACTCTCACTTTGGGCTCTTCCACATGATTTGCTTTGGCTAATGAGAAGTCAGAAAACGTGATGCAAAAAGAAAAGTGCTTCAGAATGAAACTTGTCCTCCTCCTCACACTTCACCCTCCTTCTTGCACCTCTAACAACATAAAGAGGACATGGCTGGGCTCACCTGATAAAAAATACAAGACACCTAGCACAAGCCAAGTTGCCCCAGCTAAGGCCATCTTAGGTCACTGGACAGCCAGCTGCCCCAAACAGGTGAGAAAGCCCAGTCAAAACTAGCAGTGCCCTCTAGCCAAACCCTGGCCAACTCCTGAATGAGCAATGCATGCTTGTTACGGCACTGAGGTTGCAGAGTTATTTGTTATGCAGCATTATTGTGGCAATAGATAACCAATAGAGAGCGTTGAAACTAAGGATGTCTGAGAATGGTCAAGATTGTTATCAAGAAAGAGATAGGAGACAGAAATCAAACTTGACACACTTCCATTTTGTGCCCAAGACCAATCCTGACTGTTACCATGTACAATGATTACATATCTAATTGATTGAACTATAGGTATTTCACAGGAGTGATTCATTTGCAGCAGGGAATCACTTGGCACCATGAGAATGGGGCTTATAAACTGCTTGTGATGACAACAGGAAAGTGCAAAGAAAGAGCCCCACTTGGTTTTGCTGGAATCAATCACATCTATGGGCACTTGGGGCTAGATGCAGCTCAGTAGAGCCCAGAGCAAAATGACAAATGGGGCCCATTGGGTGCGTGTACACCGGAGGGAACTCTGGCCTTTGGCTTCAGTTCATTAACGAAATTGAGGTTTCTCCTTGAAAGCTGGGCAGCAGCTTTGAGAGTCCTTTCAGGGATTTAGTCCTGAGTTAACAGGCAGATGTAAAAGCTGCTTTTGTCTAAGTTTGGGTGTTTTGCAAGGTTTTAGCCATTGAGCTTATTTATTTTCTTTGCCATAAATTACAAGCATAATGTGTGTGCATATAATATATAAGTATATACATATAACTATATACACATCTGTGTGTCTGAATATATATCTATCTCAATCCATGTGAGTATACAGGGGTAAGTCCTATAGGAGCTATAATAAATAATGGGAAATGCATGGAGCCCTTAAAAAATGGTAATAATCCATGATTCACATTGTCTGTGACAGCCGCACAGAAATTATAGCCTCCTTGCAGGTGCAGTTTTACAGATATTGCTATCTTTTCTTTCCAACAAACAGCCTCTGTTATCATGATGACTGTAAATTGTCTTATTATGTAACACATTGCCCTGAGCTTATGCAAGCTAGTTTTAACAAGAGGTTCTCAGCAGTAGATGGCTTTTTCCATTGTAGATATACCCCCAAAATGTGTAACACTGTATAATACAAGCAAAACTACAGTTAACTATAAATTTGGAAATCATAAAAATAAATTGAATTGTCATGGTAACATTAAGTTTTTGCATTTTAGCCCTCTTTCATTTAAAATCTATAATTAAATAAAATACATGTACAGTCACAAGAACGAACAAATGGTTATGCAACCAGTAACAAGAAATTCACACTCCATTTCTCAGGCAGGACAGATGTGTTTTAGTTGATACACGGTGCTCAAGGTCATATGAACTTGAACACAAAAACGAATCTAAAGGAGCTAAATACACAAATTATTAAAATAACACATACTTAGATGCTTACATATTTTTCAAATATCTAATTAAAACTTAGAGAATTCTCAGAGAATATACTCAACTCTATGATGACTGGATCTATACATCTTAATTAAATCTCTTCTTTTGTACTTCTTTTGTAAGCAGCAACCAAAACATTTTAGGTCAAGAAGATATATTTGGGGGTGGAGCGCTCCTATGGACAAATTTAGTCCAGTATGCAGTCTCCCTAATTTGTGAGTATGCCGTGAGATTGGGTTGGAAGAGAGAGAAGGGTTGAAATGGGAACGTGGGCCACTTTTGAAGATATAGCCAGATTTACATAGCTTTGAGTTGCCCTTACAGATGGCCATGCTCCCTAGGCAGGTAGGTGGCAAGTGTGGAAGCCTACATCAGAAAGAATGAAAGAAACTGATGAAAGCAGATTGAAGTTTTTCACAAGACTCAATTATCCATTTCAAATACTTTTTTTGCATTTGTAGCTTTAAATCTCTAGCACAGGGCCAGAATCAGTGGCTCACATCTGTAATCCCAGCACTTTGGGAGGCCAAGGCACGTGGATTACCTGAGGTCGGGAGTTCAAGACCAGCCTGACCAACATGGAGAAACCCCATCTCTACTAAAAGAAAAAATACAAAATTAGCCGGGCATGGTGGTGCATGCCTGTAATCTCAGCTACTTGGGAGGCTGAGGCAGGAGAATCACTTGAACCCAGGAGGCAGAGGTTGTGGTGAGCCAAGATAGTGACATTGCATGCCAGCCTGGGCAACAAGAGCAAAACTCTGTCTAAAAAAAAAAAAAAAAACTCTTTAGTACAATAGTTTGTACAAAAAAAATTCAAACACCAGATTATTTCCAAACAAAATTTAGAAGACTGAATAATCATCTGTGCATCAGTGATTGGTACTTATTTTTTAAAATAAAGAACCAACAAGCTATTTGTATCCAAAGAAAATTTGACATCCTTAGTTTCAAATTCAATTCTGAAATCTACCTTCCACCTGCATGCAAGGAAAACCCCAACCCCTCCTCTATTCCTCCCTCCTGGCACATTCTGGGTGTCAACTAGCTCCTCTTTACTTAGAAATCTCAGAACATTAGGATCATGCCAAAGAATAACATTATTAATCACTTACTGAGCACTTAAAAGGTACCTGGCACTATGCTAAGTGGATTACATCATCATCTTACCTACATCTTCCCAACACTACTCCAAGCTTTATGCCATCTCTCATCTAATGGGTGGGAAACTGAAGCTTAAGAAGCCTTATGGATAATGGAAGACAATTCCTCTGTCTTGGTATGGAGGTGCCTTGACCAACATCAGCCAGCTAGGAAGTAACAGTGCTAGGATTAAAATGCAGGTGTTCTGACCACCCAGCCAGATCTCTCTCCATCACACCTAGATTGCTCCTGGAAGAATTTTTTTTTTTATGAGACAGAGTCTCGCTCTGTTGCCCAGGCTGGAGTGCAATGGCGTGATCTCTGCTCACTGCAAAGTCTGCCTCCCAGGATCAAGTGATTCTCCTGCCTCAGCCTCCAGAGTAGGTGGGACTACAGTTGCACACCACCATGCCCAGCTAATCTTTATATTTTTAGTAGAGACAAGGTTTTCACCATATTGGTCAGGCTGGTCTTGAACTTCTGACCTCATGATCCACCCACCTCGGCCTCCCAAAGAGCTGGGATTACAGGCATGAGTCACTGCACCTGGCCGTTCCTGGAAGACTTTCTAAGGGTGGGAATAGGACAGAGCCTAGGAAGAAAAAAATGCCACTAGCCAGCTATCTCTGAGAAGAGTGGAAAACCATATCCTCATCCTCCAAAATGCTCCTGCCACCTCATCCCACCACCCAACATCATAGGAACCTGTCAGAGCTGCTTTTTGCATTTCCATGTGAGTCCAGGCCCACCCCACTACAGAAGAATAGGACTCAGTGTTAATGTGTTACCTGAAGATGCTACGTAAGTGCTCAGTGTCATCCTGATATTGTTAAAATATTTCCAACTTTCCCCAAGAACTTAGGATTTGGTTCTCCACAAAAAATAATTTTAAAAATTTAAAAATACATTTACTAATTATCAGAAAATTAGTATAGCACTATTTAGCCTAATTTAAATAATATTGTTGTAATTAATTTAACCAATATAAAAACTATTCTCATCTTGAAGATGGGAAAAACCCATCTTTTTTCCCCTTTTATCAATCATGATACATATAAAAATACATGATGACTCTGAAAGAAACATTTTAAAAATACAATACCATCCTTCAACTTCTTCACAAGGAAGAACTAACTCAGGGGCAGACTTAATCTTCTCTAACTGGAAACACTTAAACAAAGCTTTTGCTATTTTTGTAGGAAATCTGTAACCATTACAATTTCTGTATGTGATCTTTAAAAAAGTAAGTATCTAGAGAAATCATCAAATTGCTGGCTCACCCTAAATTCTTCTGGTTAAAGAAAGAGCATTATAGATAGAGCTAATCTAATGAAAGATATGTGATCAGATGTGGTGTATATGATGCTATGGATCATTTATGGCCCCAGAGAATGGACCATGAGAGTGTGCCCAGCTCAAGACTGAATCAGGGGCTACCAAGCATAGGATTCAAAGACTACACGAAGTTCAGGATGCCTCAAGCGACTGCTTGCACTGGGCAGTCCATCCAGACAAGTAGAGACCAGCAGAGGTACTCAGAGAGAAAACCTGAGGCTCAGCCAGGCCAGGAAGTGCCAATCAGAATACTTACTTATGGCCATAGGACAGGCTTGAGTCAAGACCTCCATCCCAGAAAGCGAGTCTCAAAATAAAAAAGCAGGTACCAGGGTCTGCAATCACAAGCCTGACCACATGACCAAGAGAACCTCAACAAACTTGGAGCACAGGAATCATATCTGGCAGTGTTCAACTGAAGGAAACAAAACCATCCTAGCAGTTTTCAGGGGAAAAAAAAAGATTTGACAAAGGGAAATCCTGCCTGGAATATCACTGGAAAGCTGGAGGTTTGGGATCTAGGATGAGAATCCCGAAATAACTTCTGGAACCCTGCCAAACTGGCCCACCAAAGGAGCTGCTCCCTCTGCCATAAAGGAAAAGGTGTGGGATCCAGAATCTACCAACTATACTGTCACCATAACAACTTCTTGACCCCACAAAGCTAGGGAGTAGGCACCAGATGCTGCTGCAGTCAGGGCAATCAGTACCAAACTACTGCTACTGCCCTACTACCTTCCCATGAGAGTATGCTGCAGAAAAAGCCAACATCTCCTCTGCCTTGCTTGGCAATAGAAAATAACCAGTGTTCCAAATATCACACGAGCATATCTGATTGGTGGAAATGGATTCTTACCCAGAGTCCCAGTGGGCTTCCCAGCCTCCACCATTCAGAAAGGCATGTGGGAGCAAGGGAATAAACAGATGCTGAGTGTAAAACCTCTAGGCCAAGATCAAGTCCCATGGAATGAAAAAAGAAATTGCTTTTCTCAGAGTTAACAAATATCTATGGGTCACTCTTGGAGTATCCTAGGAATGTTTAATAATCGAGCAACTCAAGAAGTAATAAGGGAGTCCAGTAATCATAATTAGAAAGATAGCTACCATTTTTCTGAGCATCTATGGGCCAGACACTTTATATACAGCTTCTGCAAAGTAGATAGTATCTCCACTTCACAGGTAAGCAACTTACAAAGACAGACAGCTTAGTAAGTAATAAAGCAGAAACCTGAGGCTGAATCTAAATCCAAAGCCCAGGTACCTCCTACTATATATACCACATTATCTCACAGTGTTAACTGAGCCACCAGTTCCGAAGTCCCAAAGAATAATTTAATTCTAAACTCTACCAAAGGTTGGCATAATAGCTGCTGATAAACCCTTTCATAGATCAGACCTGAGTCTGGACCTGATGTTGCCACAGCCCTCTGGTAAAGAAGCAGCCCAGTCACTGCTCACAATAGCAAAGACTTGGAACCAACCCAAATACCCATCAATGATACACTAGATGAAGAAAATGTGGCAAATATACGCCATGGAATATTATGCAGCCATAAAAAGGGATGAGTTCATGTCCTTTGCAGGGACATCAGTGAAACTGGAAACCATCATTCTCAGCAAACTAACACAAGAACCAAAAACCAAATACCACATGTTCTCACTCCTAAGTGGGAGCTGAACAATGAAAACACATGGACACAGGCAGGGGAACATCACACACCAAAGCCTGTTGGGGGTGGGGTGGGGTTGGGGAGGGATAGCATTAGGAGAAATAACTAATGTAGATGATGGGGTGATGGATGCATCAAACCATCATGGCACATGTATAACTATGTAACAAACCTGCACATTCTGCACATGTACCCCAGAACCAAGTATAATTAAAAAAAAAAAAAAAAAAAAAAGCAGCAGCAGCAGCAGCCCAGTGAGACAGAAAACATAAGTCAAAAGCTGGTGTTATAACTCTCTGTAAGTGACCAAAAGAATGGTAAATCTATTTTAAGTAAACTGAAAATATGCATATAAAATGAAACATTCTGGAGAATGAACTCTGATCCAGGAAAAGGTTCTCGCATTTACTGTAGTTTATTCTCAGAGAATACTGGTTCTATGTTCTGCTACTATCTGCCTTAGCCCTTATCTTTAAACCAAGAAGGCTCAACAATGTCACCCCCCAACCCAACCCTATTTGTGCCAATTGGTCAGAGGCTTCTTTTTCTTACCCTGCTTCCTATTTGGTCTTCCTTGTTTTGTTTTGTTTTTTTTTTAATACAGAGTCTCGCTCTGTCACCCAGTCTAGAGTGTAGTGGTGTGATCTTGGCTCACTGCACCCTCCACCTCCCAGGTTCAAATAATTCTCCTGCCTCAGCCTCCTGAGTAGCTAGAACTACAGGTGCCCGCTACCACACCCAGCTAATATTTTGTACTTTTAGTAGAGATAGGGTTTTGCCACATTGGTAAGGCTGGTCTCCAACTTTTGACTTCAGGTGATCCACCTACCTCAACCCCTCAAAGTGCTGGGATTACAGGCATGAGCCACTGTGCCCAGCCAGTCTTCCTTGTTTCTAAGACAATAATTCTAATTTTCCTCTGGGTTACCTCATATCAGCCCCTTTGAACAACTGTCCCCTCCTATTTGAGTTCCAGCTCAATCAAGAATATTCCAGCCTCCCCTCATTTCAGCCTCCCTTCAAAGAGAAACAGTCATCAGAAGTTCAAGGAGAATCAAGAATATTCAAACAAAACAGAAAATTAGTTCTGCCCTAATGTAAAACTACTGGAACATTATATAAAATTCTGATAATCAGATATTAAAAAGCATGTCATGAAATGTGGACAGTTTATGGAAAGGTGTGAGGTAAGGGGAAAAAAGGCAGGTACAATACAAGCAGATTTGACCACTCATGAAGGAACACAAGAAAGTCAAAGAAGTCATGACCAAAATATATAAAACCACGAACCATTTGGATAAGAAGTGAATGCATCTTGCTCAGTCCTTTGTTGGTTAACTTGGGGACTGAAATTAAACTACTGGACATGTGTTCACCAAGTACTGAAATGTAAGAATTCAAGACCACCTTTTAAAACTTAAGGAACTGAAATTTAGGAAAAAATAGAAAGTATTGTTTCACAAAGTAAAGATTAGACTCATTGGAACTCATTACAAAAAAGTGGTAAAAAGGGGAAGTATAAATTAAGCCCCAAAAGATTTGGAAAAATTTATAAATTACCAAGCCAGAAATAACTACTAAGAAAATCTAAGTTACAACTAAGTTTTAAGATTTCCACCTAGCATTCCTTTGTTGAGGAGGGATTGTGAGGAGAATGGAGTGAGGAATGTCTCCTGCAGTGAGGAATGTCTAAGCAGGCTGGTGACCCAACAGTGGCCAGATCAGCTACATTCAGAGAGATTAAGCAAGTAAATAAACATATTTAAGAAAATGGAAATCAGAGTTCTCGCTATTGGAGAAAGGAGGTACACATTGGAAAGCAGGACAAATAGATGAACTCTGTCATGTTGGATTGAAATTGAAGATAGCAGGATGAAATGTCTTTTAATATATCGAGGTAGACACAAAAACAAATACAAATGCAAATACGTGCATATATATTTATACACACTTATATTGCCTAGTGCTGGCTTCTGAGATGGCTGGAAGCTGTTACATCTCAGTAATAATCAGCATGCCTAGTGTTCAGGTAATTATTTCTAAATGCCATTCTTCACTATAAGAAACCAAGCCTCCTTGGAGAAATGGTTGATTCCAAAACTAACACAAAGAAAACACAAGATGAGTATGGAACATCTTGTTCTGTGGAGCAAATAAGAAAGTGCTCAAAGAATGATAGGGACATGGAAAAAGGACACAGACATCAATTTGAAAGCTTTCCTACTGGCAAAGTCTAGGACAACTTGAGCATCAAAATAAATAATGATAGTAATGGACTAAGATCCATTGAATAAAATCCAGGAGTCCACACTCATATAAATGAAAAAATAGAGACAAAAGAAAGCTCTTCCTTATAGTAGAATACCAACCCCCAAATACAGAAAGAATGATGGAACTACAAATTCACCATTTGACAATATGACATTAGTCACTAATTGAGGCAGAAAACATCAATGTATTTGAAAACTAGTGGATAAAAGTGGTGTGAGGAATTGGTTTTACAGAATCTCAAAGCATCTGTCCACAAAATTCTTACGAATTGTAAAGGGGGCAGAGGGAGGAAGTTCACAGTGATAGACACCAGACACCATCTGGCAGGCACCATCTTCAGGAAGTTATCAGTGCTAACACTACAATTGATGGGGTGCGTCACCATCACGTGCCACACTATAAGATATGACAACAACAACACATTCACTTCTGTGGTATTCCAGCCAAAAATAAAAAACTTGAGGCCTAGTCAAAAAGACACATTGGACAAAGCCAAGTTGAATAATACATAACAAAATGTCCTGTAATCTTTAAAAATGTCCAAATCATGAAAGCCATGGAAGGACTGAGGAACTGTTCCAAACTGAAGGATACCACAGAGACGCGAAAACTAAAAGCAACATATAACTTTGACTTGGATCCTTTTGCTATAAAGAACATTATTGGGACTTTGGCAAAACTTGAATGAGGTCTCTGGATGAAAAAGAACTCTCTGGGAGTTCTTTGTACTATTCCTGCAACTTTCCTAGAAGTTTGAAATAGTCTCAAAATATAAAATGTTTGGTTAAACCCTTAAGTTCTTTTATAACTATCAACAGATTTTTCAAAAATAAAGTCAAAAGGTAAATGACAAACTGAAGGTTTATGAGCAAGGGGAGAATGACATTAGGAAGAAACACGAATGCTCCTGATGACATTACCTGGGATCAACCCTTTGCAAAGGAATACTACATAGGATTAACCATGACTCCAACTCAGTATGGCTGTAGCTGGTACCCCAAACTCAAAGTGGAATATCTTCAGTGAAACCACAAAGATAGAGGCAAGAGACAGACAAATGCCTAAGATAAGAGAGGGTCCCCAGAGAACCTCTGACCCACCCAGGTCATTGTGCACAGGGGCTTGCTAAAACATGCCCGCAGTGAAAAATTCCATTCCTTCACACGTGCACAGTACAGAAAATAAATCAATGTAGAGTGGCTCAGACTAAGGGCCCACATGCGCACTGGAAAGATGGGGTGGAGCCACCAGAAATTCAGGCCATATGCAGGGGAGGAGCCTGGCCTCTTTAGCTCCTGTGTGGTGGCCCGGTATTCAACTTGTGAGATGGAAACCTGTGTGCAGGACCCAAGCTCTTTGCTCAGAGTTTTCCTTTCACTTAATAAATTCTGTCCTCCTCACCCTTCAACATGTCCAAGTGGCTAATGTTCCCTGGTCATGAGACAAGAACCCAGATTTCGCTGAACTAAGGAGCAAAAACTCCTGCATCAACAGGACCCTAAAATTCTGCCACTATATTCAGAATCACCTTTGAAAGTCTTGGAAACCAGTCTTATCAATTCTCTCTCATATTACAAACAGAGACACCACATAATTTACACCTCAGGGCACTAATTTTTTTTTTTATTTTGAGACCGAGTCTGACTCTGTCACCCAGGCTGGAGTACAGTGGTGTGATCTCGGCTCCCTGCAACCTCCGCCTCCCTGGTTCAAGTGATTCTCCTGCCTCAGCCTCCCGAGTATCTGGGACTACAGGCACATGCCACCATGCCCAGCTATTTTTTGTATTTTTAGTAGACATGGAGTTTCACCATCTTAGCCAGGATGGTCTCCATCTCCTGAACTTATGATCCACCTCCCTCAGCCTCCCAAAGTGCTGGGATTACAGGCATGAGCCACCACACAGGGCACTAATTTTATGGGATAATAACGGATATAATTTTAAAGGGGGAAAGGCGAAAGAAGTAAGATTTATACAGGAAAAGTTTGTGGAAGGATAGGGAAACAGGACTCAGTTCACATGCCTTTCCACCTGTGCTTGGCCCTCTCTTTTTTCACACCATCAGCCATCAGGGCCCCCTTTCCACAATGCCACAAGCTGTCTCAGCCTTTCCCAGAGTAAGGACAAGGCCTTAACAAAGTCACCATCGTGTCCTCTGCAGCAGCACAACAGATGATTCAATATCCAGATCTAACCCAAGGGCCCAAGGCCATGTTGTAGAGCATGGAATCTGTCTAACCCAGCAGCTGCCCAAAGACACCAGGGTAACACAACCTTTAAGTACAGTGGCATTAACTTTCCATGGTTAAACTCTGAACAACGAAAAAATGGCTCAAGATGATTCCAATGCATGGTGATTCCATACAGCCTGTCTAGAAGACATAGCCCTTGCTTGGTCATGAGGTGCTCCTCCTTATTAAACTGCGTCCAGATGTGTAATACATCATCTAGCACTTGCTTTTCTTCTTTCTCTATTTCAAGTCCCTTTTGACCTTACTCTTGCTGCCCTAGGATTGTACCTCCCAATAAATCCTTAGGCTATAACTTCAGTTCAGATTCCATTTTCTAGGAAACTGTGTTAAAATCACACTTTAAGTTAATCCATTTTCTTTAAAGGACTTTTGTGAGCCTTTAACATGCTGATGTTCATTGTGAGTCTCCAAAATGGCATATTTTGTGCTACAACCAATTATATTTTCACATAGAGCCCTTTTTTTGGAGAACTTAGAGAAATAGTACTCCATGCAACAAAAATTCAAAGAAAGCCAATGCTGTAGGTTTCCATAGCAAAATCACTATTATATGAATTTAGATATTCTATAAATTTAACCATGTCTTCCAAAACATACAATTAATAAATATAATAAAATACATAAATAAAATCATTATTTTTTAATTTATGTTTTAAAATCAATGATTCAAAATGGGGACTCTCTAGAGAGTCAGAGAATGTGAAAACTCTTCTTAAATTGTAGTTACGGCCAAAAGTGGTGGCTCATGCCTGTAATCCCAGCACTTTGGGAGGCCGAGGCAGGTGGATCACCTGAGATCAGAAGTTCAAGACCAGCCTGACCAACATGGAGAAACCCTGTATCTACTGAAAATACAATATTAGCTTGCTGTGGTGGCACATGCCTGTAATTCCTGCTACTCGAGAGGCTGAGGCAGGAGAATTACTTGAACCTGTGAGGCGGAGGTTGCAGTGAGCCAAGGTCACACCACTGTACTCCAGCTTGGACAAAAAGAGTGAAACTCCATCACACACACACAAAAAAATTGCAGTTACATAATGTATTTATTTTAAGTCAACATAAAAATTCTTACTATGTGCCAGACAAAAGTCTAAGCCTCTGCATACCAACCTAAACATTATCATTCCCATCATGTAGATGAGGAAACTGATGCAAACAGATGACACAGCTAGGGAGTAGCCAGTCAGGATTTGAATCCAACATCTGCATTTTTAATCTCTGCATTGTCATCTCTACAGGATGATTAGCTCATAAATTGCACTCTCCCCTAACGAAGACACAAAACATGACAGGATTTTTTGGTTTCTACCCAGCTCAATAGAGTACAAATAAGTCAGACTGTTAAAAAAGAATCCCAAAGCTTTGAAACAACAGTCTTCCTCTGACACCCCAGATCTTTGTTACCCATCTCTTTAATTCTGCCAACACAGCAAACTGGCACCAAAGAGGAGCAACCTGTTAGGTAGGATTTGCGGTGATAGCTGTGCCTCTCTAAGCCATTGCCGGTCACGTGGCTTCCTGCAGCCGGAGATTCAATCAGCTTGGATCTACTCATAAATCTCATATGCCTCCATGTGTGTACCAGATGGGCAGGTAAGAGTGGAGCCCAGGGGAAGGAACAGTAAGGAAAATTAGCAGAAATGGAGAAAAGGAGGGGTGCACTAAATCCAGCAGAACATAGAACAAAAATCCCAGGCAGAAGAGAGTACAACAGATTAGGAAGAGATCAGGTACATCTCCAAGGATGTAGGTATGTGATTTAAGGTAGTCAAGGGAAGCAGATGTCAGAAGGAAGGACAGGACAGAAGGGGCTGGGGAACAGGCTCTCGGAAAATTAGGTGCCTCTGCCTTGTACTAGTCCTCTGGGGCCACCATAACAAAATACCACAGACAGTGGCTTAAACCACAGAAATTAATTTTCTTACAATTTTGGAGGCTGTAAGTCCAAAATCAAGGTGTTCCTACTCCTGAGGCCACTCTCCTTGGCTTGCAATGGTCAACTTTTCACCATGACCTTACATGGTCTTTTCTCTGTGCTCTGCATCCCTGGTGTCTCCTCCTCTTCTTCTGAGGGCACCAGCCGTATTTGATTAGGACCTCACCCCTTATGGCCCCATTTAACCTTAATTACCTCCTTAAAGGCTCTATATCCAAATATAGTCACATTGAGGGTTAGGGATTCAACATACGAATTTTATAGAGACACAATTCAGTCCTTAAAAGCCTTTTAAAAACAAAAATGTTTTGGTTCTACAAGAATCATAAGCACACAGCAGGAAAACAAACCAAGGTACAGTGTGGAGTCTCTGCTCATCTGTTCCTTCCTGTCATTTGTTTGTTTTAAGACTCATGTAACTTCTCTGTAATATAAGAATGCTGTGCTGGAGATGGGTAGGAAATAAAAACCTCACTAAGTAAAAAATGTTTCCAAAAAACTTGTGGAGAAGGGACTTCCTATCAGCCTCATCACCTCCTTTTTACAGCTGTATGTATAATTCTGAAATTAAATTGATAAATTATATAACATACATATACAATTTCAGAAAATGGATATACTAACCATAATATAAAGGATAAATAAAAGTAATTTATGTTAAAAGATTTGCATGTTAAGATGTAAATACTTAATGCAGGACCACGATAAAAAACAATGAAATCGTCTAATGCGTAAGTAATACTGTTGAAAGAATCCCATTCACACTGAATGCTTGTATTTGAGTAAAGATCAGAAGACATTCTGCGTGCACACAGAAAAATGAAAGAAGTGGAGTGCTGATGGATACTAAAATTTCTTATGATATATGTCAACCTATGGCAACTTCAGGTCTGGAGACAATAAGAAAAATGGAGGATCCCATCTGGAAGATCAAGACATTTGAGAAGTGATTGGGAAACAAGGTGATTTTTGCAGCATGGAGTAATTCTGCACATTACAGAATACTGTGCACCCTGAGGTTCTGCCCATTTCATGTTAGCAGTGCTTTGCAATAATAATGCTCCCACAGATTTCCAAAATGCCCTCAGTGAGACTCACTGGCCTGAAATTATTTGCCCAGAAACAAGCTACCCTTTGAATTTTGGTGTGCATCCACTTGGACCATCATAAATATTGGGTTCATTACCAAGAGTTTAGAATTCTTTATTTGTTTGGGTGAGGGGTAGAGGGAGGGGCTGACATGACTAAGTCTATTCAACAAGTACAAACTGAAAAGCTGGTTATCATACGTTAATTACCATATGATCATTTATAAAACTGAAATGCTCAGGTAAATATTTCTAGTCCCATTCTTTTACTAAATTGTGACAGATAAACTTTGCCAAGAAAAATTCAGGTTTACATATTCTGCTTCAAAAGTGGGTAACTGCAAGTTTTCTCTATCTTTAGACACCTTGCAACACGAACCCTTTATCCTAGATTTTCGGAAGTTCCAAATATTAGAACCACAATTCTCATGTGGGAAAAATCTTAGAATGGAAAAGGAAACAAATATATTGGGTCACTATTATGCAGCAGCCTCTAGCTTGCTTTATATATATATTATCTCGTTTAAATCTTATTAGGCCTGTATAATGTGGGCAGTATTATCACTGACATCTTACCAAGGAAGAATCTGAGATTCAGCAAGGTTAAGTAATTTGTCCAGGTCAAACCGCCAGTTCATGGCAGAGCCAAGTTCCAGGTTCCCACTCAGGTCAGACTCCAAGGCCAATGTTAACATCAACCATCACATTGTCACCAAGAAATCAAACAAAAAAGAGGCAGATAGATAGATTTTTTTTTTTTTTTGAGGCAGAGTCTCACTCTGTTGCCAGGTGCCAGGCTGGAGTGCAGTGGCACAATCTTGGCTCACTGCAACCTCCACCTCCCAGGTTCAAGCAAATCTCCTGCCTCAGCATCCCGAGTAGCTGGGACTACAGGCGCACACCACCATGCCCAGCTAATTTTTGTATCTTTTAGTAGAGACAGGGTTTCACCATGTTGGCCAGGATGGTCTCAATCTCTTGACCTCATGATCCGCCTGCCTCGGCCTCCCAAAGTGCTGGGATTACAGGCTTGAGCCACCATGCCTGGCCTGAGGCTGATATATTTTTTTATGTCCAATACATGTCATCTCTGGACTTGTATTTCATACACATCATCCTTGTAATCCAGAGAGAGGGAGATATTGTCATTGCCTCATTACAGATAAGCAAACAAGCCCAGAGAGTCATTCAATTAGAATCACATAGCACAGATGTGTGTAAGATGAGATTTAAAAGCATATCATCTTTGTATTAGCCAGGGTTCTTCCAGAGGAACAGAAGCAATAGGAAATAGATACATAAAAGTAGAGATTTATTATGGGAATTGGCTCACACAATTATGGAGGTGGAGAAGTCCCATGATACACCATCCGCAAGTTGGAGAACCAGGAAATCAGTGGTGTAATTCATTTGAGTCCAAAGCCTAAGAACCAGGAGAGCTAATGATGTAATTCACAGGCCAAAGCCAAAGGCCTGAGAACGAGCAGCACAGGGAGTGGGGAGCTGGTGTTGGCTACTGGGGTAAGCCGTGGAGTCCAAAGGCCTGAGAACCAGGAACTCCAATTTCCAAGAACAGAAGATACCTGTCCTGCCTCTAGAAGAGAGCAAATTTACCCATTCTTCACCTTTTCATTTTATTCAGGCACTCAATGAATTGGACAATGCCTGCCCACTTTGGGGAGAGTGGATCTGCTCTACTCAGTCCAGATTCAAATGCTAGTCTCTTCTAGAAACACCCTCACAGGCATACCCAGAAATAATGTTTTAATAGCTATCTGGGCATCCCTTTACCCAGTCAAGTTGACACCTTAAATTAACCATCACAGTTGCTGTCTCATGAAAGGAGAACCATCACATTCATATTCAACAATGAACTAGAAAAAGTTATCAGGCCTTTGCCTGAACCTACAAGAAAGTTGAGAACAAAGAGCTACAGTATTTGCTTTAAAAAATGTTTTAGATCATCTAAGAAGACAAAACCATTTTATTGTTCTCAAATAAAAAAGATCTCTGTTTGCCTGAGACTATCATTTAAATCGAGTTTTTGGCTCAGTAGTCTGCAGTCATTTGATTCACCTTTGAATAATATCCTGATGTCAAACAGTAACAGGGTAAGATTTTCAAACAATGTATGAAAGGTTTGAGTCATATTGTTTCCTTTGTCAGAATCTGGATGATCTTGACTTTCCTGCAGTTTCCTTTAGCCTCTTGTAGTGTGGAGAATCTGATTCTTGGTGAGTTTCTGATTATTAAGTTGACTGGTGTTTTTCACACCCCTGTAACCCACAGTCTCTGTGCAGGCCATATGGCTGATAAGAAATGGTATGTCCTTGTTGCATAATTTCCTATCCAAAGTCATGCCAGGGAGACAAGACATGAAAGTTAAACAGACTGCAACTCCTTTACCCTGCTGATAAGAATGTAAATGGGTACAACCAACTTGGGAAAATGTGTGCCTGGCAGTGCCTACGAAAGCCAAACACATATATGCCCGTGACTCAGCCTTTCTTCTCTTGGGAATATCTCAAACAAAAATGAGTGGTTTCAAACACTAGAAGACTTGTATAGGAACGTCACTAGCAGCGTTATTGTAGAAGGCCAATACTGCACACAACCAAAATGTTTATCATCGATAGACTGTGACACAGCAATAAAGAAAAACTACTGATACTCTCAACATCATGGATAAATATAATATGCACATATAATATGCTTCTCTGTCATGTCAGCAGCCTGCTCAAGGAGATACAGGAGCTTCAGGCTGTCTTCCTAAGAGATATAAATGTGCCCTCACTGTCCCAGTCCCAAGGAATCAAATTCTTCTCTTGCTTCGCCCATGGAGACCCCTCCCATGCAGCCATGGACTATCTCCCATGCTAGTCTTATTGACTTTCATTATTTGGAGTCAAGTAACCCTCAATTTGATCACCTCTAATACTCTTTGTATAACCTCTGTCTTGGGTTCCTCCCCTCAAATCAAAAAAATTCCTACCACATTGTAAATTCATAAAGAAGATTTAATTTTTAAAGATACTGGTAAAGCACTAGCACAGGGTCAGGCACATATAGCTGCTCAACAATAATTAGTTTTCTTACCTACCTGGCTTTTCCATTTGCATCTCTTCTCAGCCATCTTCCAGCCTGGAATTGCCACTTCCACCAACAACTCCATCAACTCCCCTCTAAGAAACATGCCCTGACAAAACCAACCCTGTCTTCACTTTGATTTCCACATAATCCGCATTATCTATAGCCTAAACTACAAACATGCACTCTTTATCTGTAAATACTTTCTTTATCACATCCTTCATTCAGGTCCCATCCTGGAACCCAGAAATGTACACACAATGAATTCTCGATCACACTTGAGCAATCTTAATTTGTAGGTATGGGAAGAACTGGTGAAAATGCTGTGGGATGGTAACAACTACCTGTTAGGCTGATTTAAAAAGAAGGATTTAGACATTTTAATAAATGATCTACACTTCGGTAACTATTAGTCATCCTTGCCCAAGAAACTCAAGAGTAAAGAAAATATCCATTTTGCTAAATTACAAGAGTAAAGAACTATTAGGATAATTATCCTATAACAAATGCCAGAAATAAGTGGTTATTTTGACTTAATTTTATAGACACTTTCCAAAGTATATATTCTAGCCTTACCCCCAAAAAAGGTATTACTATTGCTCAGATTTTACTAATCCATGAGCCCCTGGGAAGAAAGCCCTAGGTTTATCCTATAATGGCAGCTGGCCACTTTTTCTGTGGACATAAAAGAAATTCAATTTCTCCGGACACATTTTTCCTCTGCTACCAGTGAGCTCCAGGGACTGGTAAACTCCTAAAGGAAAACCATAAAAAAAAACTATAATCCAGAGAAAACAAAATCCAGCTAGTTAAACTATCACCAATAAGAAACATAAACAGGAACCATTTTCAGTTGCTTGGAATCAAAAGCTCAATTTTTAAAAAGCTTCAAAACAAGAGTTTACTGTTTCCCGGACATCTGCAGTTGAAAAAACACAAAAACAGTTCTGGAAAGTGCTGTGGTTTACTTCATACTGAGTGATTCCCAGGTGCAGAGGGGAATACTGGGGCAAAATAAAAAATGAAATTAGCATGAACCAAAAGTTTTTCAGAGCCACGTTTCTAGGTACCTTTCTCCAGCCTGGCTGGTGACTCTTCAGGTATAAATGTGGCATGGGGCTGACTGTTTGAGAACAGCCTTATCCTGGGGACAGTTTGATGTAGATTTCCCTCTGCCAGGCTCCACACAGACTTCTAATTTGGGGATCCTTGGGAGAAGGACCTGGCTTAATATAATTTGTCATTGTCCCCATGTCTGGAGCACCGGGCAGATTCAGAACCTTCAAGATGGGAAGTGCCACAGCTTTAGAAGCAGAACTGCCAACCAGCTGTGTATGCACCTTAGACTGTGGAACAAGCAATAAAAAGAAAAAAGCAAGAAGAAAATTGCCAACTTCTTGCAACACGGAGCCAGAACTGTCAGAGCCAAGCTGGTCATTTTTCCACCCAGCCAGTCCCAAGGTTGGCGTCTGACATCAGTGTGGAGAATGACATCAGAGAGTCTCCAGTCACCTGCCTGCCTCACAGGCTTGCTCAAGAAATGAGCCAACAAAGAGGCAAGAGGAGAAGAGGTGAAAGGGGGACTGGTGTTGGTCAAAGTTCCCTTGCTTTTTGTTAAATAGACTACTATTTTGATCAACTATGTAGAGCTAGTTTTGTAGAACAATATGAAAAAATCAAAGCATTTTTATTTTGGAGTTCAGAAGGAAAAAAATAAGACTAGCTAATTTAGGTTTATGTTCCTAATTTGCAAGCAAGGAAAGCTGACTTTGGCTGGTGTTATGAACTGTAAGTTTGTGTCCTCCCCAGAATAAGTTCATATATTGAAGCCCTAACCCTGCAGTGTGGCCGTATATGGAGTAAGGAAGTAATTAAGGTCAAATGCGTTCATAAGGGTAGGACCCTAATCCAACAGGATTAGTGTCCTTATAAGAAGAGACACCAGGGAGCTTGTTCCCTTGTGCATGCTCTCTTCTCTCTTCCCACACATATGCACAGAGGTTTCCTTTGGCCATGAGAGTCCAAAGTGGCCATCTGCAAGCTGGGAAAAGAGCCCTCACAAGAAACCATAACACAAACTTACAGTCCACAACCCCTGCTGGAACACTGATCTTGGACTTTCAGCCTTCAGAACTGTGGGGAAATTAATTTCTGTTGTTTCAGCCTTGCAGTCTATGGCAGCCTAAGCAGACTAATCCAGTTGGCTAACTCCAGCCAAGTGAAATGAGGGGCTTGAGGAACTGACCCGGGGCTGCAGAGCCAGCCCAGTAGCAGGCAAGATCCAAGCCAGCTCTAGAGTACCAGGAATCAAAAAATAAGAACTGGTCAGGGCACCACCACTGAACTACAGAAATTCCAACTGTTTCTCTCATTTTTCCAACACTCACTCAAAATTCAAAGTCCCAGGAAGATGTGTATGATTTCTAAGTTTCAGTGATATGCCACACTTACCCCCTACCCCAGGCTATGCCCGGATAGGGAAAGAACCAATCTTGTCCTTTTCACTTCCATAATAGCTAACTGACATAGGGATTGTCCCAAGACATCACAATAAGCAAGGCCTTGCCTCAAAAGGAAATCAGGATGTTTCTTGGAAGGACGAATGGATGCTAGGTAGTGTAAACACTGCATGTGTCCATTACACTAACGATCATTACAAATCCCATCATCCTCCTGGTATACATACTCTAGGTACCTAGGGTAGATTTCTGTGGCTATAGATTTGGGAACAGTGAATCCCAGAGGCGCACATGTCCACAGGCAGAATGACAGGGTCAGACTTTTCCTCTGAGATCCAGACATACACAGGATCTTTCTCTGTAGCTAACTTCCTGATGTCAGCACTGCATACATAGTACTTGGCATAATGTTGACGATAAAAAGAAATGTCACTGACTATTCTATGCTGTCATTCATTCATCGGTTCCATCACATCTAAATACCTTCTGATTGTCTAATTATGTTGATTGAACAGCTGTTGTATATCATGTTTTTTGCAAGGAGTTTTACCCGTGCCAGGTTTTTTATTCTTTAAAATAGCCCATGAATTCAAAAAGGTCAACAGTGAGGAAGAGAGAATGTAGTAAAATAGTAGTAGTCTAGTTCATATCCTCTATGGCCTTGAAAAACAGCAAAAACTACAAATTTCATAAACACAAAATAACCAGAGGGTAAATAAGCAACCTATGATCAAGTAGGAAATTGGTATGAACTAACTGTACCGCAACAATAAAGGTGGAAAATACCTGGTTTATGGCCTTGGATCTGCCACTTGACCTCAGATAAGTAATGACTTTTCAGGGGCTTAATTTCTTCAACTGTTCAGTAAGGTGTGGATTAAATAACTTATATGGGGAGGATGAGGATGGCAGCTCAGAGAAGATGTCACTCAATGCCTCCTAATGAGTTGAGTAAACAAAGTGGTATGGAATTAGGGAAGATTTCTTGAAAGGGGAGACATTCTCAACCTGTTCTCCTCTACCCACCTAGAGGCCAAGTCCGGTGATCGTAGCTCAGCTCAGGCCTTACTCCTCTGCTGCCTCTGCCCTGCCAACTGGTCTACCTTGCTTCACACTTCCTCCTCCTCATGTCCCTGCAGCTATCTTCTCCTGGTTCTCTTCTTGCTCCCTAGACTCCCCTCTTCTGGCTCCTCTTCCTCAATGCACCCTTAATGCCGATGATCTTGAGGTCTGTCCTTGGCTTTTCTGTTATTCTTCCACATATTCTGGCAATTTCATCCATACCTGTAGCTTCAAATAACAACTGAACAGTGCCTTCTGTTTCTCTTTAATGGAGATACCTTCCCCAAGTTCTGGATTCATTTATAAACCACGTACTAGATAATATGTTCCCAAAGGCCTTGACTACACATGTTCAACACTGAACTCAGTAGATCCCCATCCACAACCTTGCCCTTGCCCTCGTTCCATGAATGACACTGCAATCTACCCAGGCACCTGGAAGTCATCAGACCTCCCTTACATCACTGGTCATTAGGTCCTCTCATTCTGCCTCCAACATGTCTCACAAGTCCTACAACTCCTTTTCATCCCTACTGTAACATCTCAGCATAAAGCCTCAGCAATCCTCTCTGCTGATCACCCTGCCTCACCATTCCAAACACAACAGAGTAGTCTTTCTAGCACTTAATCATGACCCCCTCCCCACCAGCTCAATATCCTTCATATGTCAAACACTGATGAAAGAAAATTTGAACTCCTTTACACGGCAAATTAGACGTCTGTACCTGCCTCCACCAGAGCTAACACTGCCCTGAACTATGCTGTAGCTGCTTGACTATGTCTATTTCATTGTCATATGCCCAGTGCTTAGTACAATGACTGAACACAGGGGCTCAAAAAACTGCTAATGAATTAGCCAATACCTAAAATTTCCTCACAAAATTTCTGCCTTATATAATATTTGTTTTTATTGATAAAATGACAGTAAAAATATAATCATTTTATCTTAGAGTTTTAAATCAGTAAGTGAGCATCAAATTTATCAGTCCCAAACCTTGGGTGCACATTAAAATCACCTGCAGAGATTTTAAGCTGGCTTCCATCCAGACCAATGGAATCAGAATTTGGCCTTTGTATTTACTGTGGCCATTTGAGTAATTTCACTGGAAAAAGAAGAAAATTGAGCTAACATTAAAGAGGTTCACATCATGCTTGATGCAGAAGATTTTATGCATGGTATCTTATTTACTCTTTAAAAGAACCCATGAAGCAGGATTCTCTATTTACTGGGCACTTGAAACACAGAGACATTAATTTACTTGAATGGGGTCACCCAACTCATATGTGCTGGGTCTAGGATTCTAATCCAAAGCTACTTCCAAAGAACGTGTGTTTTCTTCTGCCTGATAAACCTCCATGTAGGCAGCACAAAATGTCTCAGAGGTGGGGAAGAGGGAAAGAATAGTACATGTAAACACTGGATTTGAGCGACCTACAGTTTCAACAACACACAGTCACCTTGAATCCAGTGTGGTAAGAGTGAACCTGCCATGGGCATACTGGCTTGAAGTTTTACATAAACGTGACCATTTGGCAAACACCTAAGTAATCATTGTTCCAGGCAGCATTATAGATGCTAAAATGAGAGAATTAATGGGAAAGGGAGATTTATATAGTCTCAAAGTATCCACCACAGGATATTCATTTAAAGAGAAAGTAGTAACTTTACAGTGGAGAAGCCTGGCAGACCCCACCTTAACTGAGTGAGCAAAGTTTAAGTAATGTGACAAATTGAGATTATGCACCTCCTGACATAGCATGCTGAGAAAGCTGTAGCATCATGTCCATGGCATGCTTGCCAAAGATGCACAACTTTAGGGATGAGGAAACATTGGATAAACCCAAATTGAGAGAAAATCTACAAAATAATTTCAAAGAGGGTAAAAGAGACAAAGGAACTGTTCCATATTAAAAAAAAAAAAAACTAAGAAAAATAGCTAAATGCAATATGTAGTCCTAAATTAGATGCTGATCAGAAAAAGGGCATTAGTAAGACAGTTTGTGAAATGTGGATAAAGTATGTAGATAAGGTAGTATTATAGTAATGTTAATTTCCTGCTTATTATTATTATATTGTGGTTACACAAGAAATCAATATTTGGGGAATTTGGATGAAGGGTATGTGGAACTTCAAACTATTTTTGCAGCTGTTTAGGAAAATTTTAGACACAAAATTTATAAGTTTTTAAAAAGTGAAATGTGTGATATAAAGTTAAGAGACTGGTTCTCATCCATAAATCTGAAGATAATTCTAAAAGGATTACCAAATTATTTTGAGTGTTACGCATGGCATTTGCCTCTCAAGATACTTTTTAATGAGACAGGGTTATTTTGCATGCATAAAATGTCACGTTTGTTACATTACCAGTTTCATTTCATTAAAATTCTGTATTCAAACCCCTTTAGAATGTTTCTCACCATCCACTTCACCAGGTGTCATCTGACAGGTAAGAAGCTGAGTGACTCCCACAGCTCACAAGGCCATAAACAGCAGAGACAGAACTGGAAGCAGGTGTCTGCTCCAGCCTCAGGGCTGCTTCCACACTGAGCTACACTGTCTCACAGATCGTCTAGAGTTCACCCAAGACCCACCCCACAAGGAGTTAGAGAGACCAAAGAAGCTGAAGTCGAGGGAAATCGTGATAGGCTCCATATCTAAGAATTACTATACTGCATGGTTCATAAACATCTCTCAAGTTAACACTATAAAGTATATTCATTAAATATTTTACCTTTTGGGTTGGGGAAAATCTAATCAGTCCTTTCCCCGAAGACCTTTAATAATAGTGATAGGAACAGTTAACATTTGTTGAGCAATTACTATTGCCAGCTATTGTTCCAAGTTCTAATATGTTAGCTCATTTAATCCCAGAAAGAAACCTGTGTTGTAGATGTGTTATTCCAGTTTTACAGACGAGGAAACTAAGGTACTGAGAGTCTGAGCAACTTGCCTACAATCACACAGCTGAGGGAATGAAGAAATCGGTCCAGGATCTTTTCCAGCATTGCCAGGATGCTTTTGCATCTCCTACAGGCACTCTCAAAGTCCTCTATTTGCTTCCAAAATTCATATCCTCTTCATAACACTGCCTTCCATCATCACAGCTTCCTTTCAGATCTTTAGAGGAATTTGTTTCAAATAGTGAAAGACAGATCACCATTTTGTCAAACACACTAATAGTATTCATTCTGCCAAAAAGACCATGCCTGAGAAAATGAGAGGCAAGCACCAGATAAAAAGAAAAGGGTCAAGTCCCTACCCTTAAGGAGTTTAAAATCTCCTCAAAGAGCACCTTTAAAAATTAACTTGACTTCTGCTAGGTTTTGAGTTTTTTTGATCTTGCTCTTCTAGCTCTTTCAATTTTGATGATAGGGTGCTGATTTTATATATTTCCTTGCTGCTCATGTGGGCATTTATTGCTATATATTTTCCTCTAGACACTCCTTTAAATGTGTCCCAGAGATTCTGGTATGTTGTGTCATCGTTCGTTGGTTTCGAAGAATATCTTTATTTCTGCCTTCATTTCATTGTTTATTCGGTCAACATTCAAGATCCAGTTGCTCAGTTTCCATCAAGTTGTGTGATTCTAAGTTAGTTTCTGAGTTCTAACTTGATTACACTGTGGTCTGAGAGACTGTTATGATTTCCATTCAAAAAAGAACTGCCATTCACAATTGCTACAAAGAGAATAAAATACCTAGGAATACAACTAACAAAGGACATAAAGGACCTCTTCAAGGAGAACTACAAACCACTGCTCAACGAAATGAGAGAGGACACAAACAGATGGAGAAGCGCGTGCGCGCGCGCGCGCACACACACACACACACACACACCATGTTCCTCCTCTGGAAGATGGAGTAAGAATGAAATATGCTTCCCGCAGGCTATTTAACCACACCATGTTTAGAAACTTTTCAACCTGTCTAAAGTCCAAAGAAGTTATTTATTATGAAAAGAAATCAATACCCAAATACTTCCATATTTTTAAAATCAACTAAATTTCAAGTACCTCCTAGTCTCTCTCCTTCCTATGAATGGTCCCTTTCTGCCTTAGACACCCTCTCATATTCAAGAATTAGCTCACATGGGAACAGAAAACCAAATATCATATTCTCTCACTTATAAGTGGGAGCTAAATGATGAGAACACAGGAATTCATAGAAGGGAAGCACACACACTGCAGTCTACTGGATGGCGGAGAGTGGGAGGAAGGAGAGGATCAGGAAAACTAGGCTTAAAACCTGGGCAATGAAATAATCTACACAACAAGCCCCATGACACACATTTACCTATGTAACAACTGCACATCCTGCATTTGTACCCCTGAACTTAAAAGTTAAAAAAGAGATTATACAACAGGAAAACATGTTAAACATTTTTTGAAAAAGTTGTATTTTCTATAAAATGGACTTCTTCCTCTCTCAAAAAAAAAAAAAAAAAAAGAAAAGAATCAGCTCACATACTTTACTGATCAAGCCATGAATCTGAAAGTCACGTGAATGTCTTCCCTCCTTTATTTTCCTAGTTCCTACCATTTTTTCAAGGTGGGGGGGTCCTTCCTTCCCTCACATCCCCTTGCCCAGACCTACTGTTCATGCCCTAATCCTCTGATCTTTTCCCTTCTTGGTAGAGTCAATCTGATTTCATGATTTATGTGGAAGCTGGTAGATGGTAGATCACAACAGAACCCTAGATTCCTGTGAATCATGATAACCAGCCATTATTATAATCTTGTCACAGACATGAACAGAACATTTTCCAGCTGGTGTCTGTTTCTTTTCACATAATCTTCCACAGATCCTTACAGCTTCTCAGATTTAATTCAGAGATTCTACAGAATACTATCTGCAAATAAAAAATGAAGAAACTAAGAAGCCATTCTATATCATACCTCATTTTTATCTGGGGCTTTTATTAGAGTTCCTCCTACATTTCATATGGTTTAAAAAAAAATTGGTCTAAGAAAAGATCTGAAAATACCTTATACTCCAGCCTTCCAATTCTACACATGAAGAAACTGAGGCCCAGCGAAGACCAAGGAAGAGGATGAAAACTCGGGAAGTTCTTCAGGATCTACACAGCAAGACTATGGTACAAGCAAATGTTTATAATGATCATAACTGGCCTTGGACTGGAGCTGAGGTCAAAGATTCATAGACTTTTACAATCTTGGGTTGGTGGGTATATAAAGACCTCTGGGGTCCCTCTGAATGTATCCTCTCCATGGCAACCTCCATGAATCTGCCCAATACTGAGCTGACTGCTGTGGAAAATCTTAGTATACTCCCCAGAGCTCTAAATTCCTGTATAAGGTTGTCCAACAAATCCTCCTCTGTACTAGGGAACAGCTAAAAATAGCCCAGATGTATATCCATGGACAATGGAATATTTTACAGCGATAAAAAAGAAAACACTGTAGTACAAAATAGAATTATCTCTAAGATACAGTCATATTACAAATATAAAGCTAAGATGATTCATAATTTGCAGAATGCATAAAATATCTCTAGAAAGCTGTGGGGAGGGGAAATTGGTGCCTGGTACAAAGGAGTGGGAGACAAACTTCTTTGCATCTTCTGATTTGATTCACATGAATATATTCCCTGACTGAAAAAGAACTTTGTTTTAAATTAAAATGCCCCAATTTCAAAACCTGTCTTGGGTTTTTGTTTCTGTATCTACGACTCTTTAATAAATCTAAGATTTGTTTTCGCTTTATTTTCCATGGGTACCTCAATTTTCGTTCCTTGACAAAAAGAACTGTTTGTCTCTTCTTTATTTGATTTTATAACAGACTTGCTGCTGGCTTTAAGTTCAATTGCCCGACATGCAATAAAGCATCCAAGTATCCAATAAAGTCAGCATAAAAGATAGCTGCTTCCTGACATTTAAAAACACTCAGCTTTCATGTCTCTGGCTCTCCCGCACCCCCAGTTGAAGGCTGCCAGACCTTCTTTCTGTGCCCTGTCCAAATACATCATCGACACACAACAGTCATGTCTGAGACATTTTTCCAGGGACATTAGGGTCCAGTACTTCACAAATACCCAGTGAGAATGGATCCCCATCCTTAAAGCTAACATTTTCTTCTTTATCTAATCACATCTCAATAACAACTGAGATCTTAAATTTATGAGTAATCAATTTCTCCGCAGCAACTATTACTGTAGCTAAAATAGGTGTATTATATTCCACACTTCATGTTCCAATAACTTTTCATGAATGGGAGGTGCAGGAGAGCTGGGAATCTCACCCTGCAGTGCCCCCTACTGGTCATTTTAAGAAGCGGCTAAGAGGGAAAGAAGGGAAGGGCCCTGGCTTTCTAGAAGGTGCCGTGGGAATAACTACATGGGAGGATTTGTTTTATTTCCACATACCTTTCAAATTGGGTATCATATGCTCCATATGCCATCCTGGTTACAAGCTTACAGAGAATGTCTATGAGTCACATTGGTGACGACCCAGTGTCAACAGAAGGGATAGGCACTTCCACCTCCAGGGAAAAGTGGAAGAGGACCCTCTAGAGAGGGATGCAGAGCACCCTGAATCTCCGCAAGCACCCCTCTGCCTCACCCTTGGCCCTAGACAGGGTGGCCACAGCTGGACATGGTGTGGGTTTCATCTGCCAGAAACTCTATGCTGAAATTCTGTTGAACTTTTTTCCCTCTCATGAGTTTTCCATCTCTTTCAACATGCAGATAATTCTGGGAGAGTTAACTGCCTTGGTTTTGCACTTATTTTAATGGGATTTCCTTGAACCAGATTAGTTTTGTCTGACCACTAGTGGAAAACAACTTGGCTTGGGGTTAGATGGGACTAAGAGAGTTAAGACTTTTATTAAGGAGTTTGGGGCATGGCCAAGGGAGGCCCAAAGGCCTCCAGGTATCCAGAGGAAGCAGAAGGATCCTGAAAGAACTGGCTGTAGTCTCGGCCATGGGAACACTTACCCTTACGTTGGTAAGGCAGGATGTTCAAATGGGACGCTTCCCATCTTAACATTTTGGCCATGCCTCAAAGCTGAACAGAGGTCCAGGCCTTCTCTGCAGGCTTTGTACGGGAGTGGCTGAAAACACTGTACTTCCAATGGGAGCCCATCATATGCCTCCTGACAATATAAAAGAAATATCAGAATTCATCAGGAAGAAGAAGTTAGGAGGTAGTTGAGATTTTCTCTGAAGAAAGTTACAGGTGTCCAAGAGTCCCTGTGGACAAGGAAAAGGTGGTGCTTCCCCCCTCCTTATGCCAAGAGAGAGCTCTATAAGAGAACAACTTGGAGAGTTTGTCATTTCTTTCTGGAGATTGCGGACTGACACCGACTCATCCCTCTAGTGTTGAAGATGAGAAGGTGGCTGGAATGGCTATCTGGTAGCAAGAGGCAGAATAGAAGGAGCAGCCAGCCTCTCCAGAGTTAAGTGGGAAACAGACATTCACAGAGTTCTCACTAGACAACTAGAAACCCCATGGAAGAGAACAGATTGGTTATCTTAAATGGATCCCCTGGAGGGATAAAGTGACCCCCACAGAGAGACAGACTGCCAGGAGCCTGGGGCTAAGAGAAGAGCCAGATATCCAACTGCAGGAGTAACTGTCCACATTAAGGGAACTGCAGGTGGAAAACTGCTAAGACCAGAGTCCCTGAAAACTCACTGCAAACTTCCTCTGCCCACCAAGAGTAAGCACTAACACTGCATCATCCAACCCATCCAGCCGCCTCAATGCCAGATCACCAGACCCTTCACCTCCCACCACCTCCCGCCTCCACCCAGAGCAGCAGAGTGAGTGGTACAGAAGTAGAACAAGTTAGGAAGAGAGCCTGCATTGAGGAAAAGGAAAAGCCTGGCTTCACCTGAACTTTGCAACCACTGTGATTATTCATTTGTTTATCATTAAAATAGAAAGAAGAGAAATCTAGGCTCAGATCCCAGAGTACCCCTGCAGTTTGGTAATGGTGCTGGAATACATTTTGCTTATGCCTATAGGTGGATCAAAAAACAAAAGAAACTACCGAGACCCCATGAGATATCCAATTTAGTCTTCTATTCTAGGAAATAGGACTTCGGAAGCATAACGACTAATACATAAATAGCACTCTACAAATCACATTTTCAAACATTAGTACTACATATAATTCCCATAATAAGCCCCATTTCAAAGATGAGAGAAATCAAGGTTCAGAGAACTAATTTGCCCCAGGATCAAGCACACTAGTGAGGGAATTTGAACCTAACCCATCTGACTTCAGGCTACTGACTCTGAAAAGCATCTCTAAAACTCAGTCTGTAGTTTTTCTGGGAAATTTCTGAAAATTTCAATGGATAAAAAGTGTTTATGACCCCCTGCCCCACCAAAATTCATGTATTGAAATCCTCAACCCCAAGGTAATGGTATTAGGAGGTGCAAACTTTGAAAGGTGATTAGATCCCTTAAAATGGGATTATTGCCTTTATAAAAGAGTCCCCAGAGCCTTGTCCCTCCTGCCATGTGGAGTCACTACAAGAACATCCATCTATGAACCAGGAGATGGGCCCCCACCAGACACCAAATCTGCCATTGCCTTGATCCTGGACTTCCTAGTTTCCTGAGAAATTAATTTCTGTTGTTTCTAAGCCACCCAGTCTATAGTAGTTTGTTATAGCAGCCTGAATAAACTAAGACACAAAGAATCTCATGTTTTATTTCCTAGCTACTAATCCATAAACGTAGCTTACTAGTTAACTATTTGATGCCTAACCCACCAGCCAACAAATACCCCTTTAAAACTAACCTAAAAATACTGATTTTCTTGTGCTTTCTTGAATACCCTAAAACACATTTTTCCTTGAAAAGTGAACAGCTTCAACCATCTAAAGAGAACTAGAAGATGCCTTTCACCTTGTCAAGCTCTGGACCTCGAATTCACTTCATCTTTTCTCAGAGCCTGCCCATCCAGTTTCCTGATAATTTCACTGCACAGGCATATGTGTGACGTCCTGTGTGCCGTGTTTGTCCATAACCCACAGCAGGCTGTGGTGGTTCCTCAAAGCTGAGACAGGGTACTTTCATTCTAACAAATCCCAATACATGCTTCCCTAACATGTCTGTTTTACTAATTTTACATTATATACAATTTTTCATGTCATTTAGTGCAAAATAAAGCTTTCGGTTTTTCTCAAACAGCATGGTAGTTTTCATAAATCAGATTATTGCCCAGTTCCCCCTTCTTTTTCATCAAAAGGAAAGATAGAAGCAGAAGAAAAGTGGAAACAGTCCAAGGCAGTAATACAAAAAAGTGAAAAAATTTCAAGGAAGTTTAACTCTCATCCCTCCTCCTGGAGAGCCAAGGTCTCAGAGACAGAATAGCAGCTTCTCTCTTTGCACCTCACACATTCCAACAGAGACTAGACTTCACTTCCTGGCAGCCTTTCCATTCCCATTTCACGGCAACAGCTGTAGACACAGCATTTCTATCTTAGTTACACCAACCTTTTGAGTTCTGAGCAGAGCACTAAAGACTCACAAGGCACTTAAGGCCAAGGTCATTTTAGGACCAAGATGGGGAACCCCGAAACATGTTTGGAACTTTAAAAATGCTGGGGAGGGTGGGAGGCCTAGGAAGTGGGGTTGCAGGATTCACTGCAGTTGCCTCCATCCCCGCCCTCCCACCACTGGCCCTAGGTAAGCAGACAAGGGTTCCAGTCCTGGCTTTGCCTGAGACCTTGGAATCGCTCTGGCCTGAGATAGCCTGAGAAGGGCTAGAGTTTGAGATGGTGGGTTTGTCGGCTGCATAGAAGTCCTGAAACCTGGGCCCAGGCATGTTCCTCCTGACGGCCCCCAAGAGCAAACCCCAAACTAGCCAACTTCCTAGTGCATGGCAAACATACCTGAGAGCAACAGCAAACATACTCTGAGAATGACCTCGTATGGCAGACGCACCTGAAAGTGTTCCAAGATAGCGAATCCCAGAGTCACCAACCTTATAGACAAGATTCATTCCTTGTCTATAAGAAACATCTGAGCCCTCAGGCCATCCCCATGGAACATGGGCCATTTGGGGGATAAAGGCCCTGAGTTAGAGGGTGGGTAGTGCAGGACATGAAAGCTGCCAGGTGGAGATCATTAAAGTGAGGATACGAAATGAAAATGCTGTATAAACTGCGAGCTGTCTGCAAGCAATTGTGGTTTTCCTGCCCAGCCTGCCACCACTGGACCATATGTACGGTGGTTATGTTGTCCAGCCCACCACCACTGATGTTTTACTTTGTTTTCTTTTTTGAGACAGAGTCTCGCCCTATTGCCCAGGCTGGAGTGAGTGCAGTGGTGCGATCTCAGTTCACTGCAGTCTCTGCCTCCCGGGTTCAAGTGATTCTCCTGCCTCAAGCTCCCAATTAGCTGGGACTACAGGCATGCACTGCCATGCCCAGCTAAGTTTTGTATTTTTAGTAGAGATGGGGTTTCACCATGTTGGCCAGGTTGGTCTCTATCTCTTGACCTTGTGATCCGTCCACCTCGGCCTCCCAAAATTCTGGGATTACAGGCTTGAGCCCGGCCTCAATTATTTCTATAAGTAAGGTGGTTCTCCCATCCAATTCACTACCACTGGATTCTCTCCCTTGTAAGAAAGCCCCAGTAAAACCCCCAAGTGTCATTTGCTAGCTCTAGGTCTCTCGAACTTGGTGCCTTCTCTACTGAGGTTAATAGGAGTTCAGCACAACACCCAGGCTTCCAGCACACCTCCCCATCCCAGCCCCCACCTCTTCTGCTCCATCAGATCCTGAATATTTCCCTCAGCCTCAGAATTCTGAACCCTGGCCCCATCCTCTAGCTATGAGCCCCACCTCCTGCCCACTGATATTTGAAGGTCTTCTTACCTCTCCTGCAGTTCCCGTTGTTCTCCTATATTCTTCTGTGGTCCCTCCATCAGCAGGTTCTTCCACTGCCTCAGAAGATAGATGTCACCCTCCAGACTTTGGTCCTTTAGAATTTCATCCTGGCAGCCCCGCCTGTCCTTACCTAGGCTGCACTGATAAAGGTGCTTGGTCAAGCCCCCACAGCCTACCAACGCAAGTTCTCAGGGCACCACAGCTCCCCAGTTGATCCCAAACCATTCCCTCTCACTCTTGGCTTGCTTACTATAAATCTTGCTTCTGTTTACCCATGCCCTCCTGGCATCTGAACCTCAGCTTTTCCCCACAGTCTGTGCCAACTCCCTAATCAAGCTCAAGCAGCACAGATAAGCTCGGATTGCCCTGACCCCATATCATGAGTTCTATTGTTATCTCTATTTACAGATGCTAAAGTCTGGCACAGAGAGCTTAGGCTACTTGCCTAAGAAAGAAGTCTGACTACAGACTCAAAATCTTCCTACACCAGTGGTTCTCAAACTTCAGTGGACATCAGAATCACCTGGATGAAATCAGAAGGTGGGGGTTCAATCTGAGTTTGAGTCAGCAGGTCTGAGATAGTCTGACATCTGCATTTCTAACAGGTGATGCCAATGTTAATTGGTCTAGGGACCACACTTTGAGAACCACTTACCTACACTCTTGCTTCTATACTTTTGACTACACTTTAAAACAGGCCAATGAAGTCATAATCATTAAGGTGTAGCCTTGGCACCAGTGGTTTTTGTTTGTTTGTTTGTTTGTTTGTTTGTTTGTTTTGCCAATCAGTTTGAGCTTATGAGGTTAGCCTTGAACTGATGACCTCGCCTTCGCGAGCGCCATGACCTCCGGCGGGAGCCACTTTGGACCCCAGCACCAGTGTTTTTTAAAGCTCTTCAGATCATTTGAATGTGCAGCCTGATTTGAGAACTGCTGGCTATAGTCTTGCCAATCAAAGCATACCGGCAGCATCAACATCACCTGAGTCCACTCAGACCCAATTACCGAATGGAAGGTTTTGACTGAGTTGTCCAGGTTCTTGGCATGTTGAACAAAGAACTGAACAAAATATGCAAACAAAGCAACAAAAGAATGAAGCAACAAAAGAAAAACAACAAAAAAAACAAAGTAATGAAGGCACAGATTTATTGAAGCAAAACTACAATTCACAGAGTGGGAGCAGACTCAAGCAAGGAGCTCAAGAGCACCCACTCCCCAAACAACCAACAATTAGGCTTTTTATTCAGTTACAAAAGTTTAGTAACTCCCCTAGGTGCACTTTAGAGGCCTCCAATTGGTTACACCTATGAAGAATTGGCCTGCGACCAATCAGAGGCTGAAATGGAAACTTCTGTCTTGTTATCAGAGGAGCAAGGATGTGGCCTGTATACTGCCTGATCTTGCCTAGAACTAGCTGCACCTGCTGTTCTTTTGCTTCTACCTTAACAGTTGGTTCCCCTAACTCCCTGTTCTCCTGCCTCACCCCCAGGTGATTCATATCTCATTAAAGTTTAAGAAACATTGATAAACACTCTACACAGTTCCTCCCCAGCTGTTCAGTCCTTTAACAGAGATCCCAGGCAATTGCTGTCTCAGGCAGGGTTCTGCCAGAGAAACAGAACCAGTAAGAGATCTTAGTAAGCTATGTAGTCCAAGGAATAGCTTACAAGATTGTGGAACTAGCTGAGCAAGTCTTAAATCCAAAGGGCAGGCCGTCAGCCAGGACGAAATGCAGCTCTCAGGCAAGGGGTGAAGGTGCTGTCCCCAGACAGAATTGCTTCCACTCTCAGGGATACCTCAGCCTTTCTTTAAGCCCCTTCAACTGATTGAGTCTGCTCCGATTATCCGGGATAATATCCCTTACTTAAAGTCAACTGCTATAGACTTCAGTCACATTTACAAAATACCTTCATTGTTTGAATGAATAACTAAGAACTGTAGCTTAGCCTAGCTGACACCCAAAAATGACCATCACAATCATTGAGGTTACTCAATTTAGTAATAGAGTCCATGGTTGGGTACCTTCTCCTTTATGGACAAACAGAGTAAACAGATCAGGCCAAACATGGTGGCTCACACCTGTAATCCCAGAATATTGGAAGGCCAAGGCAGGTAGATCACTTAAGGTCAAGAGTTCAAAACCAGCCTGGGCAACATGGTGAAACCTCATCTCTACTAAAAATATAAAACTTAGCTGGGCATGGTGGTGCATGCCTCTAGACCCAGCTACTCAGGAGGATGAGGCACAAGAATGATGTGAAACCCAAGAGGCTGAGGCTGCAGTGAGTCAAGATCATGCCACTGCACTCCAGCCTGTGTGATAGAGTGAGACCCTGTCTCAAAAAAAAAAAAAAAAAAGTAAATAGATCAATGTCTTGAACTAAGCATTGATTAAAACATTGAGCCAGCTGATGATGCATGATTACTTCCACCTCCTTCAGCTTTCATCACTGACTTCCCTTTCCCTAGTTGCTCATAGATGACCATGATAAGTAAGCAACAAGAATCCCCTCTTTTTCTAAACAAAGCCATCAGCTGATTTAAAAAATAAGAAAAACTGGCCATATAAGCAGTAGAGTGTCCTCACCTTTTGTGGATCTGAAGACTATACAAGACTATAGAGTCTATACAGTCTTCAAGCCTGTGCAAATTACAAAGGCTTATTCCCACGTTGAGCTGGACTCTAAATAACGCACCCTAATATTGCACAACATTTTCTTGAAGTGTTTTGTGCTTGAAAGGTACTCAATAATTCTCCCTGTGAATTCCTAAAAGACTGGATTTCTGCCTGGTCTGTTAATTATGTTATCTGTTATTGGAACCAAAGTTGGGGCTTCACAGTTCTCCCTTTATTCATTTATACAACAAATATACTAAGCACAGAACATTCAGACAAGAAACTCCCAGCGAGTGGGAGAGCAAAGCCATGTAAGATGTCATGTCACAGAGATAAGCACAAAGTAAAACTCCATTTTGCTGATTTTGGATCATTCTTATAACTTCTAAATTTTTTTCCTTCTGTTTTTAAGTGCATATCTATTTTTTTATTTATCATTGATTTTTTTTATTTTTTTAATTGCATTTTAGGTTTTGAGGTACATGTGAAGAACATGCAAGATTGTTGCATAGGTACACACATGGCAGTGTGATGTGCTGCCTTCCTCCCCATCACCTATATCTGGCATTTCTCCCCATGCTATCTCTCCCCAACTCCCCACCCCGCGCTGTCCCTCCCCTATTTCCTCCTAACAGACCCCAGTGTGTGATGCTCCCCTCCTTGTGTCCATGTGTTCTCATTGTTCAATACCCACCTATGAGTGAGAACATGCGGTGTTTGATTTTCTGTTCTTGTGTCTATTTGCTGAGAATGATGGTTTCCAGGTTCATCCATGTCCCTACAAAGGACACAAACTCATCATTTTTTATGGCTGCATAGTATTCCACAGTGCATATGTAGCACATTTTCCCTGTCCAGTCTATCATCGATGGGCATTTGGTTGGTTACAAGTCTTTGCTATAGTAAACAGTGCTGCAGTGAACATTCATGTGCATGTGTGCATGTATCCTTATAGTAGAATGATTTATAATCCTTTGGATATAATACCCAGTAATAAGATTCCTGGGTCAAATGGAATTTCTACTTCTAGGTCCTTGAGGAATTGCCACACTGTCTTTTACAATGGTTGAACCAATTTACACTCCCACCAACCATATAAAAGTGTTCCTATTTCTCCACATCCTCTCCAGCATCTGGTCTCCAGATTTTTTAATGATCGCCATTCTAATTGGTGTGAGATGGTATCTCAATGTAGTTTTGATTTGCATTTCTCTAATGACCAGTGATGATGAGCATTTGTTTATATGTTTATTACCCTCATATATGTGTTCTTTTGTAAAGTGTCTGTTCATATCCTTTGCCCACTTTTGAATGGGCTTGTTTTTTTCTTGTAAATCTGTTTTAGTTCTTTGTAGATTCTGGATATTAGCCCTTTGTCAGATGGGTAGATCGCAAAAATTTTTTCCCATTCTGTTGGTTGCTGATCACTCTAATGACTGTTTCTTTTGCTGTGCAGAAGCTGTGAAGTTTGATTAGGTCACATTTGTCTATTTTGGCTTTTGTTGCCAATGCTTTTGGTGTTTTGGTCATGAAGTCTTTGCCTATGCCTATGTCCTGAATGGTTTTGCCTAGATTTTCTTCTAGGGTTTTTATGGTGTTAGGTTTTATGTTTAAGTCTTTAATCCATCTGGAGTTAATTTTAGTGTAAGATGTCAGAAAGAGGTCCAGTTTCTGCTTTCTGCATATGGCTAGCCAGTTTACCCAACACCATTTATTAAACAGGGAATCCTTTCCCCATTGCTTGTTTTTGTCAGATTTGTCAAAGATCAGATGGTTGTAGATGTGTGGTGTTGCCTCTGAGGCCTCTGTTCTGTTCTGTTGGTCTATATCTCTGTTTTGTTACCAGTACCATGCTGTTTTGATTACTGTAGCCTTGTAGTATAGTTTGAAATCCAGTAGTGTGATGCCTCCTGCTGTGTTCTTTTTGCTTAGAATTAACTTGGCTATGTGGGCTCTCTTTTGTTTCCATATGAAGTGTAAGGTGGTTTTTTCCAGTTCTGTGAAGAAGGTCATTGGTAGCTTGATGGGGATAGCATTGAATCTGTAAATTACTTTGGGCAGTATGGCCATTTTCAAAAGATTGATTCTTCCTAATTATGAGCATGGAATGTTTCTCCAACTGTTTGTGTCCTCTCCTATTTCATTGAGCAGTGGTTTGTAGTTCTCCTTAAAGAGGTTCTTTACATTCTGTTAGTTGTATTCCTAGGTATTTTATTCTCTTTGTAGCAATTGTGAATGGCAGTTCATTCTTGATTTGGCTCTCTTTAAGTCTGTTATTGATATATAGGAATGCTTGTGATTTTTACACATTGATTTTTTATCATGAGACTGCTGAAGTTGCTTATCAGTTTCAGGAAATTTGGGGTTGAGACAATGGGATCTTCTAAATGTACAATCATGTCATCTGCGAATAGAGACATTTTGACTTCCTCCTTTCCTAATTGAATACCCTTTATTTCTTTTTCTTGCCTGATTGTTCTGGCTAGAACTTCCAATACTATATTGAATAGGAGTGGTGAGAGAGGGCATCCTCATCTAGTGCCAGATTTCAAAGGGAATGCTTCCAGTTTTTGCCCATTCAGTATAATATTGGCTGTTGGTTTGTTGTAAATAAGTGTGTATCTATCTGTTTTGTATCTATCTAACACAGCTTCATCCTAACCATACATTCAACAGGCATGTTTTATGTTTTTGTCCAAATTGTTGTTTATATTTTAATGGCATTGGTTGCTACCTCAGAATTCATCTTCTTTAGGTATGACTGTTTAATTACTGCAGTGGTTTGCATGGTGGCTTCCAAAATGTCCAGTCCATGTCCTCACCCCTGGGACCTGTGAATGTGACCCTATTTGGAATAGGGCCTTTGGAGACATAATTAATTGAAGGATATCAAGATGGGATCATTCTGGATTACCTGTATGGGTCTTAAAGCCAATGACAAGCATCCCAAGAGACACCTAGAGGGGACACAGACAGGTAGAGATTGGAGCTACATAGCCACAAGCCAAGAAATGGCTGGAGCCACCAGAGTTGAAAGAGGCAAGGCAGGATTCTGCCCTAGAGCCTTCCAAAGGAGCTCAGTCCTGCTTTATGATATTGTTTGGCTGTGTCCCCAGCTAAATCTCATCTTGAATTGTAGCTCCCATAATTTCTGTGTGTTGTGGGAGGGACCTGGTGGGAGATAATTGAATCATGGGGGTGATTTCCCCCATACTGTTCTCATGGTAGTGAATAAGTTCAAGAGATCTGATGGCTTTATAAGGGAAATCCCTTTCACTTGGCTCTCATTCCCTCTTGTCTGCTGCCATGTAAGATGTTCCTTTTACCTTCCTACTTCTACCATGATTGTGAGGCCTCCTCAGGCACATGGAACTGTGAGTCCATTAAACCTTTTTCTTTATAAATTACCCAGTCACAAATATATCTTTATCGGCAGCCTGAAAATGGACTAATACACCTGGATTTCATATTTCTGGCCTCCAGAATAGTGAGACAATAAATTCCTGTTGTTACAAGCCACCAAGTTTATGGTCATTCATGACAGAAACCACAGGAAGCTAATCCTACATGTTTAACCACTGCCTGTTGTGTGCCTCCTTGATGGACATATTAGTAGGAGTCAGATGTTGTAGGAAGGAGGCAGCCAGAGGCACATACCGGCCCCAAGGACACATGTTAAAAGACATGAGGACAGAAATATAAGTGACTACACTGGTTGTCCTTCATAAGAGGCCTGGACTGGCCTAAAGGAAGAACTGCTGGGCTAATGATGAGCAGTCAGCTTCAAGAGGAGAGCTGGAGATGGCAGGAGTTTGGACTTAATTTAATCCAAGGGGCAGCCTTAGGCTTTTTATTAAAGCCAGATATTTTAATGGTTAAATTAGAAATAATGTGCAATATGGATGAGGGTGTGGGAAGGGAGGGTAGTTTCTGAAAGAAGGCTGTCTCAAGAGTCCAGGCGTTAGATTAAGGTTGTGTCAAGGGAGGAATCCACGAGAATTAACACATTAAAGAATTTCAAGGTAACAAATCCAATGTCAAACCTCAGAACACACACACACACAAAAGGAATGGCTCTGTCCAAACTAAAATTACTAGAAAGAAAATTTAGTGTGAATGACGGTTTAGCCAGTACCCATTTGAATATCAGATGCCTGCACCTTTTGGCACATATGCAAATCACCACAATTTTCAGTAAAGAATCTATCTCAGTAATCAAAGAAAATCTCTGCCCTTCTGCTTAGTGATTTTTCCCTCCTGGCCTTCCTACCCTCCCTTACTCCTTCACATTTTCCCTGCAGATTTCCCTTTGTGACTAGCAGTCACTATCACTGGGCCACTCAATAATCATGAAGTAACCCTGGTGCAGTCATGAGAATTAGCTCTGACCCATGTGGCCAGCTTCTCAATGTGCAGCAGGTACAATGAGACTCAAACAGATGAGGCTCAATTTGCTCCAACTCTCTCTACGAATGAGATTTTTATGAAAACTTAAATTTTGGGAGAGTGGGAGTAGTTCATGAATGTCATTGAATTGATAGATGTTTTAGCCTGATAAAATGAAGAGACATAAGAAGAAACAGGCTATCAGGCAGATGCAGAGGGGGCAGGCATGAGCTGCACCCATGGACATTTGTCAAAGCATTCTAGGCTAAACAATTTTCAGTTTCAATTTTTGTTAGAAACACAAAATAGTCCATTATGGGCAATAATCCATTAAAAAAATCAATGCAGTGAAAGTTCTGGGATTGAATCCGACTCAAAATCAAGATCAGTAGCTGGGACAGAACTATACAGGGTTGGGGGAGACATACTCACTGAGAATGCTAAGTACTAAGAATCAAGATATAATGGCTTAAATCCTTTCAGAAATGTTTATTGGGCATCTGCTGTGTGCTAAGCCCTGTTCTAGATGCAGGGTATGAGTGGTAAACAAGAGAGACCTATCCTCCACCCACTTACATGGCTTGCCTAAGGGTGGCCTGAAAGTGGGAGCAACATAACCTTCTACTCCAGTTAAAAGGACCCAAATGTTGTTAGGTCTGTAAGATAAGCAGGATGTCATCACACAAAAATATTAATGAAATGCGAAAAATACAAAGGAGACTATAACCTCAATTACACCTTAGCAGCATGAGGTAATGGTGCTTTCAGAAGTGGATGTTTCCTTTTTAAAAGGAATTCAAGGATCTTTGTGATGATGGAAGAGTTCTGCATCCTGATCGTGATGGTGAATACACAAATCCACACATGATAAAATTGCATAGAACTATTCACACACACCCAAATTAAGTGCATGTAAAGCTGGTAAAAATCTGCAAAAGATCTGGATTGCACCAATGTCGATTTTCTGGCTTGATATTGCACTCTAGTTAGGTAAGATGTGACCGCTGGGGGAAACTGAATTAAGGGTATACAGCACTTCTCTGAACCATTCTGGCAGCCCCCTGTGAATCTATGGCTATTTCAAAATAAACAGATTTTTTTAAGGAATTTGAGAGTCACGAGTGTTATAATTATGACTCTGATCCACCCAGGACAGAAGGTATCTGATTCTGGGACCGCTGTCAGAGGGCACAGACCTGGAAGGAGGCAGGGTAATCCACCCGGCTTCCTCAGCATCCTAGAAGCACGTCTCCTAAGCAGTCCCTTTAAATATCCCAAAGATCCCACACCAGAGACCCATGTAAAAACCTATGGCAAACACTGGACTCCAGCTCAGGAAATTCCTCCAGAATGCCTCCCCAGGGCCGGCTTGAAGCCTCCTTATCACACATGCTTCTCAATTCTCTTGGCTTCTCACCTTGGCTCCATCGTGGCTTGTTGCCAGAGTGGGGCTGGTAATGGTACCCCAGACTCTTGGCACTGACCTGAGGCTTCATGGGGCAAGACTTTGTCCTCAATCCTCAGCTCCAAGTACTGATGTGCCTCTGAAAAATCAGGCCAAGGCTGTGTGACCTGGAGCCCAGAAAAAGCAATGATGTCCTTTGTTTCCTTACCCCTCCAGTCCAATGAATATTTGTTATTGTCTTTGTTCAGATTGTATTCTCACCTAGCAACAATTAATCAATGATTTGGACTTTCCAGTAGATTCACTCATTGGGAGAGAGTTACCAGAGAAAATAACCAATGTTTATTATCATAGTTATTGTATCTCTCATTGTAAAGAAATCCATTTCCACTCTAATTTCAGCATGACTTAAGGCAGTCCCTCAGTACAGTATAGTAGTTATGACTCAGAGCCAGGCTGCCTAGGTTTAAATCCTGGCTCTGTCCACGCTTGCTCTGAAACCTTAAATACTGCCACTTACTTGCTATGGGACCTCAAGCAAAAACCCCATTTCTCTGAGGCACTTTGTTTCCTCATCTGTAAAGTGGGATAATTCACAGAGCCTACCTCATGGGGCTGAGAATATGAAACTAAGTAATACATCTAAAGTACTTCAACTAGTGCCTACCTGTAGTAAGAGTTATATAATAGTTATTATTACTGCCTGGAAATTAATAAAATGTTGAAGACTGTAAAACTAAGAGGCAGACCCTGTACCTACAAGGAATGAGTTAATCTCAAGCACTGCCTCACTACCAGACCCAACTGAAAAATGAGCCAGCTTCTGAGACTTCTCTTACCCCAAGTCCCTATAGAATTGGTATTTGGTCTGCTTGGTGATTTTAAAAAAGGAGCGGGGGGCGCAAACCAATGCTAAGTTTTGCCCTTCAACATTAAAACCATCTGGCAAGTGATTCTGGGCAGAGAAACAACCTGCTGGCAGTTTACACAGACCTGCTGCTGCACTGACTCACCCATGGAATAAGAGTTGCAAAAACAGTCTATGTAAGGGTCTCTGAAAACATCTCAGGTAGTGGTGTTTTGAAACAAGTACTGCCTGGGAAAGAACCACAATCAATGAATACTTCTCATTGGGACTAGGAGAAATGAAACTGTTCTAGGCTCTACGATAACAGATCAACCAACTATTTAAGCAAAATTGACCAAAGAAACTAACGAACTAATCATTTCATTCCATTAACTCACCAGTAGTGAAAGATTCTGTTAACTTTATGTTCAATTCCGTCAAAGTATTAAACATATTTTGCTATAATCACAAGCTTTACCTGTAGCTCACTTGACAAAAAATAAAAATGGCAGTTCACCCAGGGAAACATACGAGAGTTAGAAACTGGCTATACCATTTTGCAAAATTACCAAAACCAAAATTTAAGTTTATATGGAAAGAGCTTAGAAAGTCAAGCTATAGCACCAGTCAATAGCATTAAAATCTGGTTGCCCTAAAATGTGATTCTGGCTAAATTTCAAAAAAAAAAAAAAAAAAAAGACATACCTTAAAATCTGATCACAACACGCTTAATAAATACCAAAGTAATGGCCGTATTTGAACAGGTGATGGGGTAATTAGGCAGAGAAAATTGCATGGGGCTGATTCCAGCTGATTCCATTAAGTCATCTGGTGAAGTAATACTGCTTTTTCTCTGGAGAGACACAGACATCTCTGAAGATCTCTTTGATTTTCCCTACCATGAGTCCCTGGGCCCCTGGAGGAATTCCAAATGCAAAAGTCCTACATCCACACTTTGCATAGATCTCAGAAGTTGGCAAAATAAAACCAGAGATTAAACATGACCCATCTCAAGGATCAATAGAACTTGAGATAATAGAAGACCAAGACCTAATAGGATTCTCCTGTCCATTCATGGAAGTGTTCTTAGAATGTGGGGTGGGGGGACGGTGGAGAATGAAGCTGGAATCCAAAAGTAACAAATAACAACCAATATTTGTTGGGTGCTTATGATGAGGCAGGCATGCTTCTAAGCACTCCTGTGCATTAATTTATCTAATTCTCAGGAGAATGGTGTTATCGGTTCCATTTCACAGATGAGGAAAACTGACATCCAAAAGGATTAAGCAACCTTCCCAAGATCCACAGTAAGAAAGTGGCAGGGTTGGGATATTTTATCCAGGCAGTATGGCATCAGGGTTTATTTAGTTCAGTACTACACTATAAGGCCAAGCAGAAGAATCTCCCTTAAACAATGCACCATGGACCAAATGAATTCATCGAGCCCCCCATCAGCTTGGTTGTACCTCCAGCAACAGTGTCAGAGCATGGGGCCAGTGTTTGCAAAGAGGCAGGCACTTGGAAATGTGGAGCAAATCCAATGATGTCTCTTTTCTTAATTTATGGTCTTAATACACTTAAACTGAATTAAGTGTATAATACATTATTGTTGACTATAGGTACAATGATGTAAAGCAGATCTTAGAACTCATTTGTCTTGTTAACTAAACTTTTATGCCCATTGATTAGTAACTCCTCATTTCCCTCTTCCCTCACCCCAGCAATTACCATTCTACTCTTTGATTCTTTGAATTTGACTATTTTAGATACCTCATATAAGTGGAATCTTCTGTAACTGGCTCATTATTGCACTTAGCATGATGTCCTCAAGTTTCATCTATGTTATCATGTAGTGCAGAATTTCCTTCTTTATCAAGGCTGAGTAGTATCTCACTGTATGTATATACATTTTCTTCATTCATCTCTCAATAGACACTTAGTTTTTTTCCACTTTTTTTTTTTCTGCAATAAACACTGGAGTGCTACTATCTCTTCAAGATTCTCATTTCAACTACTTTGGATAAATACCCAGAAGTGAGATTGCTGGGTCATATAATAGTTCTAATTTTTAGTTTTTTGAGGAACCTCCACACCTTCTCTTAGTAGCTACACCATTTTGCATTCCCATCTACAGTGTACAGATTTCCAATTTGTCCACATCCTCACCAAAAGATGTTGTCTTTTGTTTTGTGATAATAGCTACCCTGACAGGAATGAGAAAATATTTCACTGTGGTTTTGGTTTATATTTCCCTGATGATTAGTGATGAGCATTTTAATATACTTGGCAATCTGTGTGTCTCCTTTAGAGATGAGACTCTTATCCTATATCATACACACAAGTCAACTCAAAGTGGATCAAATACTTAAATGTATGACCTGAAATTATAAAAATTCCTAGAAGAAAACATAGGGAAGAAGTTCCATGACATTGGTCTTGGCAATGATTTCATGGATATGACACCAGACGCATATCCATGCATATCCAGGCAACAAAACCAAAAATAAATCAATTACATGAAACTAAAAAGCTTCTGAACAGCAAAGGAGACAAGTAATAGAGTGAAAGGCAACCTATGGAATGACAGGGTTAATCTCCAAAACATATTAAGAAACCTCTACAACTCAATATTTTTTTAAAAAGTAACCTGATTAAAAATTGAGCTAAGAACTTGAATAGACATTTCTCCAGTGACATCTTTATAAGACTGGGAAGAAGGAAAAAAGGAAGAAATTAGTGCTGTAACAAAATACACACCATGTATCAGTTTTTTTCTTATGAGCCTTGGCACAGCTCCACAGGCTGGCCACATCCGTCGGAGTTTCATGCCTGGGAGGCATGGAAAACACTCTAAAACCATGTCCTGTAGTCATTTAAGAAAGGCTGGACTTACAAATCAGCAATAATGAAGTGCAACTCCCGTTACTGCATCCCTGCCAGACCCTATAAACAATCTGAGTGCTCCTAGCACCTGTGGCACTCAGACCCCAAAGCAAGTGAGGGGAGAAGGGAGTGGCTACCTTTCCTGTTTCCAAGAGATGTAGAAGGAGGTAAAGGATGATGAAGCCTGCTGGTGTACAGAAAAGAAAACTCTGATCACAGGGAAAAGATATAGCTACCTGAAAGGTAAAAGTAATTGTTATTATTAGTGAGAAATGAAAGAATTCGCCTAGGAGCAGAAGCCTGGCTATTAAGTATATGGGAGTGTAAATTAGTTCAACCATGGGGAAGATAGTGTGGCAATTCCTCAAGGACCTAGACATAGAAATTCCATTTGACCCAACAATCCCATTACTGGGTATATATCCAAAGGATTATAAATCGTTCTATTATAAAGACGCATGTACATGTATGTTCATTGCAGCACAGTTTACAATAGCAAAGACCTGGAACAAACCCAAATGCCCATCGATGATAGACTGGACAAGGAAAATGTGGCACATATACACCATGGAATACTATGCAACCATAAAAAATGATGAGTTGGTGTCCTTTGTAGGGAACCTGGAAACCATCAATCTCAGCAAACTGACACAAGAACAGAAAATCAAACATGTTCTCACTCATAGGTGGGTGTTGAACAATGAGAAAACATGGACACAGGGAGGGGAGCATCACACACTGGGGTCTGTAGGGGGGAAATAGCAGAGGGACAGCAGGGGGTGGGGAGTTGGGGAGAGATAGCATAGGGGGAAATGCCAGATACAGGTGATGGGGAGGAAGGCAGCAAATCACACTGCCATGTGTGTACCTATGCAACAATCTTGCATGTTCTTCACATGTACCCCAAAACCTAAAATGCAATTTAAAAAAAGTACATGTCTCATGAAACAGTCAAATCTGGGCAAAGATCACAAAAAGAGCTAGAATGGAGAAAAGTGGAGTTATTTAGAAAATGAAAAAAAAATATGTTTAATTCATCGGTTACAGTTAAGAATGGCCAAAATCTGAGAGTGTGTTTACAGAGTAAATTGACTGCAAACCCAGAGAGGTGTCCTCGGCCTACTCAGAGTTCCTGTTGGACCCTTCTAAGGAACACAGAGGTGTTTGCTGTCCTTTATTCCAGAAAGCAGTGTCCTGAGTAGGGCAAGGTGGCATTACCCAAGCCATATGGAACTTTCAAAGGAAAGAAGGAGAGGACAGTGAAGGTAGACCAGCTGTTTCTTACTGGGTTGGAAAAACTTCCAGAAAACCCCATAGAACCTTTTAAACGATAGGGCATGCTGAACGTGCCAAAGAGAAAGGTCCCATTGGAGTGGAATTGAAGGGTATTTTCCCCCTTTACTTGTAATGATTCAAATACTAATGGATGCCATACAAAATTGAGGAAGCAGGGGGTGTAGAGGGACACTGACGGAGCTCATGTATGCAACATATGGAACAAGTTATTAAAGAAAGTGCTTCTAAGAGAGTTTATAAAAGTTAAGAAGAGGTAGTTATGCTTCTTTTAGAGACAGTGAAGATTGAGGGTGTGGTGAAAAAATAGCAAAACAGGATTAAGATAAACCAAAACAGAGGAGAAATACTGAGCCAGATGAACTTTCACCTTCCCTAAAATGATTTATGTACTTTATGAAGAGCTAGACTGGACTTGACTTCAGAGGGTGAAGGTGGCTGGTGAACCTGCATGTATCCAGTATTTCTGCAGAAATTCTGGACAAAGCTACACTTCTACAGGCAGAGCCAACATTGAACATGCATGTTGATGAGGTTCCCTATTTAAATGGGACAAATCATTACTCAAGCACCTCATTCTTAGTAACAAAGAGAGAAGAAACAAAACAGGAAAGAGCATCTGAATGTACAGAAATCTAAAGAAGTGACTAACTTTTTGTAATGCTCTAGTATTTTTATCTTTCTTCTAGAAAATAATCGTTTCTCTCTGTTTCATTTATGAGTTATTGGTGTCAGGACTCAAGAGAGACTCAACTGTGACAAAAGGCCCTGTGAGGAACCAACAAAATCTAACCAGTGTATTTCACAGTGGCTTAAGCCAGAGAGGACTGGGCAGAACAAAGATTGTTAGCATATTGGTGAGCTAAATGTCAGTGTGTCTGACTAATTGTCACAGGGGAAAGCAAGAGCCAGAATCACCAGGAGATGAAACGTAAGTTTCATCTTTACTGCATTGCACGTAGTGGATGAAGAGGTTGAGGGAATGCAGACTGGCCAAGTCCAAGGCCCAAAGAGCCAGTTGAGGGTTGAGCCTGGAAGCTTTGCTAAGGATTGAGATCCATGGAAGGGTCCTAAAATCAAGATAGTCAGTATTTCTCCAAAATTTTAAAAATAGAATAAGATAGGACCGGATAGGATAAGATATACACTAGATTATACTAAAAGAGTGCATTACACTCTGTACTAAGAATAAGTATTGTTTAGTGAAACTTTTAATTCAGAGGGTGTGTATATGAGTGTGTATAGTGCTTGTGTGTAGTGAGTCATTATATAAAATACACCTCTTACCATGACCCCAAAATGATTGAAACCATAGATAAGAGAGGCTCAAAGAAAAATAGGGGACAAGGAAAGAAAGTGTTATAGTATATGAAAGACCCTGAGACCACTACATCTCTGGATTTAAAGGTGTTTATAACTTTCCTTATTGTATTACTTTCCTTACTAAGTCAGATTTTTCTATTGCTTGCTGCTGACTAAATCACAAGGCAGCAACACGGAAGTGAAGATTAAATTAGATTATCTGGGTTTGGGCATGGTAGCTCTTGCCTGTAATCCCAGCATTTTGGGAAGCTGAGGCAGAAGAATCACTTGGAGCCAGGAATTGGTGACCAGCCTGGGCAAGATAGTAAAACCCTGTCTCCACAAAAAATTTAAAAATTAGCCCAACAAGCCACATGCAGAAAACTGAAACTGAACCCCTTCCTTACACCTTATATAAAAATTAACTCCAGATGGATTCAAGACTTAAATATAAGATCTAATACCATAAAAACCTTAGAAGAAAACCTAGGCAATACCATTCAGGACACAGGCATAGGCAAAGACTTCATGACTAAAACACCAAAAGCATTGGCAACAAAAGCCAAAATAGACAAATGGGACCTAATTAAACTAAAAAGCTTCTGCACAGCAAAATAAACAATCATCAGAGTGAACAGGCAACCTACAAAATGGGACAAAATTTTTATAACCTATCCATCTGATGAAGGGCTAATATCCAGAATCTACAAAGAACTTAAACAAATTTGCAAAAAAAAACAAACAATCTCATCAAAAAGTGGATGGAGCATATGAATAGACACTTCTCAAAAGAAGACATTTATGTGGGCAACAAAAATATGAAAAAAAGCTCATCATCACTGGTCACTATAGAAATGCAAATCAAAATGAGATATTATCTCACACCAGTTAGAATGGTGATCATTAAAAAGGAAACAACAGATGCTAGAGAATGTGGAGAAATAGGAATGCTTTTACACTGTTGGTGGGAGTGTAAATTAGTTCAACCATTGTGGAAGACAGTGTGGCGATTCCTCAAGGATCTAGAACCAGAAATACCATTTGACTCAGCAATCCCATTACTGGATATATACCCAAAGGATTATAAATCATTCTACTATAAAGACACATGCACATGTATGTTTATTGCAGCACTATTCACAATAGCAAAGACTTTGAACCAACCCAAATGCCCAGTCAATGATAGAATAGATAAAGAAAATGTGGTATATATACACCATGGAATGCTATGCAGCCATAAAAAAGGATGAGTTCACGTCCTTTGCAGACATATGGATGAAGCTGGAAACCATCATTCCTAACAAATTAACACAGGAACAGAAAATCAAATACCGCATGTTCTCACTCAAAAGTGGAAGTTGAACAATGAGAACACATGGGCACAGGGTGGGGAACATCACACACTAGGGCCTGTTGGGGGTGGGGGACTAGGGGAGGGATAGCATTAGAAGAAATACGTAACATAGATGACAGGTTGATGGGTGCAGCAAACCACCATGGCACATGTATACATATGTAACAAACCTGCACGTTCTGCACATGTATCCCAAGACTTAAAGTATAATTTTTACAAAATTAGCCAGACATGGTGGTGCACATCAGTAATCCCAGCTACTCAGGAGGCTGAGGTGGGAGGATCCCTCGGGCCAAGGAGATCGAGGCTGCAGTGAGCTATATTGTGCCACTGAACTCCAGCCTGGGCAAGAGAGATATTTATTTTTTTCTCAAATAAATAAATAAGATTATGAGTATTTTGTAAACTAGAGACAACTTATACAAATGAGAGCTTTTCTCCAAAATCATAAAGTTTCAAGTAACCTAGGTAGAACAAATTTTTAGGAAAAATCTTCAACTGTTGTAAGCCTCACCTTTCCTTTGTTGGGACATACTTGCCCTCTTTTGGGTCCTGAGCAGGGACTGCATTCTGTACAACACCTAGTGTATTACCAACACTTAATAAATGCAGAATAATGTGATAACTAACAAATTGCCAACAGATGTTCTTAAGGTTTTGTAACCTTCAGGTGAAAACTGATTGCACAAAATAATAGTTTAATTATTACATCATCCCTCTCAATAATGATGAGTGTCTGTCTGTTTTAAGGCAGAAACCTCTAGTTAGACTGCTGCTGTAGTGCTTAAGACTAAATGCTCAAATGTGGTCCCCAGAGGCAGATCTTGGGAAAAGACAATAATCAGCTTCTCTTTACATCACCATGTTGAATTATTTTGATCAAAGACAAAGTTCAACATTCCAAATCAAGATGTCAAAAAAGAAGTTTCTGGCTGAAATGAAGTTTTAAGAAGATGACAAGTACTCTCAGCAGAGGCAGACAAGGAACCAAAAGTATTATCTGTAGGTGATTAATGAGATGGTAGTTGGCAAAACTGTTTGGAAGAGCTCAAAGGAATTGCCTCCTCCAAAGGGCACCAGGAAAGGACCTGGATTCTTCAATCCTCAGAAAATGTTTCTCTTCTCCAATGGGGTCTCAACCATTGTGTGATTGTAATCACCTGGAGAGGTTTTTGGTATTTGGGGCTTTCTTTTAGTATCATGTCCCTCAAATCCACTCCAACCAGTTAAATCAGAATTTCTTGGAGAGGACCTTAAACTATAAATACTGGACCAACAGCATTAACACCACCTAGGTACTTGTAAGAAATACAGAATCTCAAGCCTGCCCCACTCAAGACCTCCTTAATCAGGATTTGCATTTTTACAAATCCCCAGGTGATTCTTGTGCCCATTAAAGTTGGAGATTGCAAGAATCTTATTTTTTCTCACATAGCAGTTCCAGGGTAGCAGTTCAGGGTAACAGGGAAGTCCTGCTCCACATGGTCTTTCAGGTACCAAGGTTCCTTCCTTTGTGCTGCTTGTCATCCCCCAGGACATTGCTCGCATCTGCCTGGTCAAAGCTGGATTACTATGGGGTTCCAAACGGCAGCAGTGGAGGAGAGAATGGAGGAGATGCTTTTATTGCCCTGAGGCCCACACCCAGAAATGCTACATGGTGTACCTGCTCTGAATGTCATCACAGGGACACATCTAATGCAAGGGAGGCTGTGAAATGAAGTCTTATTACAGGCCTAGGAAGAAGGAGAGAACAATTTTGGTAGACAAAGAACAGTCTCCATGCCCCCAATAAATGATAGCTATTATTATTTACCAGAATGTATGCTTCACCTGCTTAGAGCACAAATATTGTTTCATTTATTTTTCTAGTGACTTGCTAAGGCCCAAAGAACTTACCAGCAGAAAATCTGGTATTCCTTTCTTGGAGCACTTCCCAGTACTCCATCTCCAGACGGTCAACATTCTAGGGCCTTTCTCAGTTCTAAAGGGTCAATTATACTTCCAAATGCCAGGTAGGAGAAATAACTAGAAAGTTCTATGACCCCACCAGCACCACTGCTTTGGTGGTTACCTCATAGGCATACTAAACCCTGGTCCTGCTAGCCCAGTGGCCCATCATTCTTGTTTTGGAAATGTCCTTGCTGTTCACAGGTCACAGTCATGCCTCCACTTGTATTTTTAGGTCATTGCACTTGCTCAGTTGTCATTCCTCAGTGAAACTGTGCCCAGCTGGCTAGGAGTGGAGGTTCCTCCCTCAGCCATCTGCTGGAAGGAGCTATCCTTCCCCATGAGATGCTAACCAAGTCCCAATGTTGAATCCAGATCACCAAACCAGACATGCCCATGGTAAACTCCACACTAGCCCTGATAGTGTTCTTTCCAACAAACTTCTGTCCACTTCATCTCAATACATCAGTATCTAATGACATTAACCCTCACCAGAAAAGGGCCAAAGACTTTGTCCCTTTCCTTCCAGGGACTTCCTGCCCTCTTGGAAAAACTGTCCAATTCCTTACTCAGGACTAGTTTTATACACCAAGGGCTATGGTAAGGGGGCCACCTTTGCCAGACTACAAACAAAAATCCCCTAATAACATTCCCCCAGGAATAACAGGTATCTACTGGCCTGACATTTTTACAACTATAGGATGGGCTCATGCTATTTTTTTGTATTATAATGAAAATATGCTCCAAAATTTCTATTTTCCTATTTCCAAAGTTCCTATTATAATGAAAGTCTGCTGCTGAATATTGAAGAAGCAGGTACCATTTTTTTACATTTCATCTCACTAGTTGTCAATAACATCTAAGGTCTCTTCAAGGCAAGTATCATTACCTCTTTACCATTCTAGAAATGAAGAATTTAAGAGACTTTCTAGTCTCCATGACGACAAAGCCAGGATTCAAAACCTAGTCTTTCTAACCCTAAAAACAATTAAATACATATATATCATTTTTATTCACCAGCTACTTTTAAAAAACTTTTTAAAACAAGATACTTACAGAAAAATACACAGATCCCAAGTATACAACTTGCTGAATTTTCACAAACTGAGCTCCTTAATATTCAGCAGCAGACTTGGAACAGATTTTTATTATTATAAGAAAAAAATCACAAGTGGCCCCCTTACCATAGCCCTTCGTGTATAAAACTAGTCCTGAGTAAGGAATTGGACAGTTTTGCCAAGAGGGCAGAAAGTCCCTGGAAGGAAAAGGATAAAGTCCTTGGCCCTTCTCTTGTGAGGGTTAATGTCATTAGATATTGATGTATTGAGATGAAGTAGATGGAAGTTTGTTGGAAAGAACACTAAGGGGGCTAGACTGGAGTTCACCATGAGCATGTCTAGACATTCCCAGATCAACAAAACTGAGAGAATTTGTTACCACTAGACCTGTTCTGTGAAATGCTCAAGGGAGTCCTGCAAGGTAAACAAAAGAACACTAGACAATAAATTAAAGATATTTGCTGACAAAGATTTTGTAAAGGTAAATACATGGTAAGTTATAAAATATCACATATAAAAAAATCATGAGTGCATCTCACAGGTGTAAAAATGTAAGGCCAGTAGATAACTCTTACCCCTGGGGGAATGTTATTAGGAGATTTTTGTTTGTGTTCTGACAAAGATGGCCCTGTTATCACAGCCTTTGGCGTACAGAACTAGTGCTGAGTAAGGAATTAATCCATGTAATCAGCACACACACAAGAAACATACATGTCTAACAACTCCTAGAAACTCATCTCATAGTACTTTCTATTCATTCTCTAACTAGGGTCGTCATTATCCTAATGTCCAGTTTTGCTGGGTTTTAAGCTTTATATAAGTAAAATCATACAGCATTAACTCTTTTGTGTCTGGCTTCTGTTATTTTACAATTACGTTTGTGAGTTTCATATGTTTGTTGCATGTACATGCAGTTTGGTCACTTTCATAGCAGTATAATATACTATTATATAAATATGCTGCAATTTATCCATTTTATTTTTGGTGGGCATTTGGGTAGCTCCCACTTTGGGGATATCACAAATACTGCTACAATGAACATTCTAGTACTTGTCTTTTGGAAACATGTATTCATACCTATTGAGTGTACACCTAGGTGTGGTAAAGTTGGTCATATAGCGTGTATAGTGTTCCAGTGGTAGATGCCAACCATTTTGGTGCTTTACATGTATTAACTCATTTAATCCTCATAATAATCCTAATAATGTAGGTATTATTATTAACCCACATTTTTACATATGAGTACATAAATGCATACAGAGAGTAAATATATTAAATAGTACAACCAGTCAGTAAATAAATTGACTTTTAAACTCAGGAAGTCTAAGTCCAAAGCCTGACCAATAACCACCAACTCTTAAACCAGGATTCATTCTATAACATTCTGTTATTTGCTAACTCATTTCCCTTGCCATGTATTGATATAAGAGTTATAGTACATGCACACACACACATGCACACACACACACACACACACACACACAAATGAGAGTTCTGGGAATAACAATTGTTAACAGCATTGATATCATTGAAAGAAAACCAGCCAAAAGCTGGTCACTTCCATGAGCAGTTTGCGTATATGTGAAAGGTATAGATCCACCAAGGGTTATTTTTACTTATTTTACTTCTAGTAAAATTTAAAATATATGAGAAGAGGATTTTGGGAAGATGGCAGAGTAGGGAGCACCAGAAATCTTTCTCCTCACCTAGACAACAATTGTCCTGGCAGAACCTGTCTCATACAACTATTTTGGAACTCTTATTGAAAGCTGAAAACTTCCAGGGGAAGGCTTGAATGGTAAAGTGGGGTTGATTTTGGTCAATTCCACCTCTTCACACAGTAGCAGCTACCCATCCCCTACTCCTAGCTCTATGGCGGGCAGCTGTGCAAGTGTTCCTGCAGCAACCTGAACATAGCCTGCTGGGGCCAGGGTGAGCAAAAAGGACCCTGTCCTCCAAATACTGGGGACCTGTGCTCTGAATGGTGATTACTGACTCTGGTCACAAAGGTGCAAACAAAGAGGTAGGTGACCATTGTTGTTGCATCTCCCCCCAGTTATTGCAAGCCCTACCCCCTCTGGCACAAGTGATTATCAGGGGGTTTAAAGGGCAGACACCCCCTTTGTTTTTCCTTGGTTCATTTTTCTTTTTCCCATTTTCCCTAGACACTGAAGACTAGGACATTGAAAAACAAATATAGAGAGAGAGAAAATTAGAAAGTGACTGTGCATGCACGGGGGAAAGTGAAGTCTCAGAAAAGACATGAGAAGACTACGTTTCTAACTAAGACTAACTCAGGATGGTTCTTGGCACAGAGGCAGCCTACAACAATCAACAAAACAAAAACAAAAAATAGCAAACAAAAACAAGTTTTAAAAACAGCAAACTCTAGGGAAGGAAGAGAACCTAAGTTCCAGAGTTACCACATTGCTAAATTCAAATGCCTAGTTTTCAGCAACAACAACAAAAAATCATAAGGCATACAAAGAAATAAGAAAGAATGGCACATTCAACAGAAAACAATAACAGAAACTCTTCCTTGAAAAGACCCAATAGAAGAACTACTAAACAAATATTTTAAAACTACTGTCTTAAAAATGGTCAAAGAACTAAAGAAAACTAAAGAGAAAGTCAAGAAAATGACGTGTGAACAAAATGGAAGCATCAATAAAGAGACAGAAAACCTGAAAAGAAACAAAAAAAAATTCGGGCACTTAAAAGTACAAATACTGAAACAACAAATAACACTACAGGGATTCAAAGGCAGATTGGAGCAGGCAGAAGAAAGAATCAATGAAACTGAAAATAGAACAATGGAAATTATCAGTCTGAGAGACAGAAAGAAAAAATGTTGAAGAAAAATGAACACAGCCAAAGGGACATGCAGTATACCATCAAGTGTATCAACATATACATTGTGAATGTTGCAGAAGGAGAGAGAAAGAAGGGAGAAGACTGGAGACAACAGATGCTGGAGAGGATGTGGAGAAACAGGAACACTTTTACACTGTTGGTGGGAGTGTCAATTAGTTCAACCTTTGGAGAAGACACTGAGGTGATTCCTCAAAGACCTAGAAATAGAAATTCCATTTGACCCAACAATTTCATTACTGGGTATCCAAAGGATTATAAATCATTCTATTATAAAGACGCATGTACACGTATGTTCACTGCAGCACTGTTTACAATAGCAAAGACCTGGAACAAACCCAAATGCCCATCGATGACAGACTGGACAGGGAAAATGTGGCACATATACACCATGGAATACTATGCAGCCATAAAAAACGATGAGTTCATGTCCTTTGTAGGGACATGGATGAATCTGGAAACCATCATTCTCAGCAAACTGACACAAGAACAGAAAATCAAACACCACATGTTCTCACTCATAGGCAGGTGTTGAACAATGAGAACACATGGACACAGGAAGGGGAGCATCACACACTGGGGTTTGTAGGGGGGGCTAAGGGAGGGACAGCAGGGGGTAGGGAGTTGGGGAGGGATAACACGGGGAGAAATGCCATATATAGGTGACAGGGATGGAGGCAGCAAACCACATTGCCATGTATGTACCTATGCAACAATCTTGCATGTTCTGCACATGTACCCCAGAACCTAAAGTGCAATAAAATATATTTTTAAAAAAAAAGAAAGAAGGGAGAAGAGAGAATATTGAACAGATAATGTCTGAAACTTCCAAAATTTGATAAGAGACATGAAAGAAACATCCCAGAAGCTCAATACACTCCAAATAAGATGAACTCAAAGACTCCCACACTGAGACACATATAATACTTTGAAAAGACAAAGAATGTAGATAGCAGCAAGAAAGAAGTGATATATCATCTACAAAAAAATCCTCAAAAAAGATTATCAGCAGATTTCTCATCAGAAAATATCGAGGTCAGAAGGCCATGGGCCAATATATTCAAAGTACTAAAAGAAAAAACCTGTCAGCCAAAAATCCTTTATCCTGCAAAAGGGTCCTTTGTAAGTGAGGGGAAAGTTAAGTCATTCCCAGATCAACAAAACCTGAGATAATTTGTTTCTCCTAGACCTGTCCTGTGAAAAGCTCAAGGAAGTCCTGCAAGGTAAATAAAAGGACACCAGACAATAAATTAGAGATATTTTCTGACAAAGATTTCAGTAAAGATAAATACATGGTAAATTATAAAAGCCAGTATTATTGTAACTTTGGTTTTAACTCTATTTTGTTTACTACATAATTTAAGAAACCAATGCACTTAAAAGAGTTATTAGTTTGTTTGGGGGCACACAATGCATAAAGATGTAAACTAGTGACATCAACAGTCAAATAGGTGTGGACCAGGAGCTGAAAAGGCTCAGAGGTTTTGTGTGTTATTGAAATTAAACTGGCTGGGTGCAGTGGTTCATGCTTGTAATCCTAGCTGGATATCCTAGGTGGAATGCTTGAGCTCACAAGTTCAAGACTGGCCAGGCACGGTGGCTCATGCCTGTAATCTCAGTACTTTGGGAGGCTGAGGTGGGTAGATCACGAGGTCAGGAGTTCAAGACCAGACTGGCCAATATTATGAAACGCCCTGTCTCTACTAAAAATACAAAAATAAGCTGAATGTGGTGGCACATGCCTGTAGTCCCAGCTGTTCAGGAGACTGAGGCAGGAGAATCACTTGAACTTGGGAGGCGGAGGTTGCAGTGAGCTGAGATCGTGGGCAACAAAACAAGACTCCATCTCAAAAAAAAAAAAAAAAAAAGAAGTTCAGGATCAGCCTGGGCAACATGACAAAACCCCATCTCTACTAAAAATACAAAAATTAGCAGCACTGTTATATGCCTATAGTCCAGCTACTCAGAAGGCTGAGGCCAGAGGATCACTTGAGCCCAGGAGGTGAAGGATCACTTGAGCCCAGAAGGTGGAGGTTGCCATAAGCTGAGATTGTGCCACAGCACTCCAGCCTGGGTAACAGAGCCAGACCATGTCTTAAAAAAAGAAAAAGAAATAAAAGAAAAGAAATTAAAACGGTATAAGTTCAATTTAGTGTTATAACTTTAGGATGGCAAACATAATCTCCATGGTAAGTACAAAGAAAATCACTATAGAATATATATACACAAAAATGAGAAAGGAATTTAAACATTTCACTATAAAAAATCTGCTAAACAAAGAAGATAGTAATAAAGGAAATAAGGGACAAAATAGAAATATGCCATATAGAAAACAAATGAGAAAGTAGCAAAAGTAAGTCCTTCTTCATCAGTACTTTAAATGTAAATGAATTAAACTACCCACCCAAAAGAAAAAATTAGCAAAATGGGTAAAAACACATGATCTCATTATATGCTGTCCACAGAAACTCATTTTAGGTCCAAGCACACAAGTAAGTTGGAAGTGAAAGGATATAAAAATATATTCTACACAAAAAGTAACCAAAAAAGAGTAGGGATGGATATGCTAATATCATAGAAACAGACCTTAAATCAAAAAACTTGTCAAGAGACAAAGAATGATATTATACGTTAATAAAAAGTTTAAAATTATAAGAACAGATAACAATAAAACATTTACACATCTAATAAAAGACCATCAAAAATATATGAAGCAAAAACTGACAGAGTTGAAGGGAGAAATAGATAGTTCTACAAGAATAGTTGGGCACTTCAATACCCCACTTTCAATTATGGATCAAACAACTAGACAAAAGATATGTAAGGAAATAGAGGACTTAAAAAAACAATAAACCAACTATTAATAGATTTCATAGACATATACAGAACACTCTACCCACTGACAGCATCCATATTCTTCTCAAGTACATATAGGACATTTTCTAGGATGGACCACATGTTAGGCCAAAAATTAAGTCTCAATCGATTTTAATAGATGTTATTCAAAGTATCTTCTTCAACCATAAAAGAATAAAGTTAGAAATCAATACAGAAGTAACTAAAAATTTCACAAATTTTTGGAAATCAAACAACATACTCTTAAACAACCAACCAGTGGATCAAAGAAGAAATCACAAGGGAAATGAGAAAATACTTAGAGGCTCATGAAAGTGAAACAACATACCAAAACACATAACACAGTGAAAGCAGTGCTACGGAAGAAATTTATGACTATGAACACCTGCAGTTAAAATAAGAGAAGAAGAAAAAAAGATCTCAAATCTACAACCTAAGTTTACAACTTAATGAACTAGAAAACGAAGAGAAAACGAACCTAAAAATAGCAAAAGGAAGGAAATGATAAAGATTAGAGCAAAGATAAGTGAAAAAGAGAATAGAAAATCAAGAGAAAAGAAATAAAACGTGAAGTTAGTTTTTTGAAAAGACAAACAAAATTGACAAACCTTTAGCTATACAGACCAAGAAAGAAAAGGGAGAAGATTCAAATTACTAAAATCAGAAATAAAAGTGGGGACATCACTACTGATTCTACAGAAATAAAAGGGATTATGAGAGAGTACTATGAACAATTAATTATATGCAAAGAAATTGAATAACCTAGATGAAATGGAAAAGTTCTAGAAACGCAAAACCTAACAATACTAACTCATGAAGAAACAGAAAACCTGAATAGACCTATAACTGGTAAGGAGACTGAATCAATAATCAAAACTCTCCTGACAAAGAAAAGCCCTGCGCTTCAGGGCTTCACTTGTGAATTCTATCAAACATTTAAAGGCAAACTAATACCCATTCTGCTCAAACTTTTCCCAAATATTGAAGAGGAGGAAACATTTCCTAATTTATGCTAGGAAGACCAAGGGACTTAAAGAGCTTTGGGTTCTAAGAGCTTTAGCCTAACTGTACTTAGAGCATGGATACTGATCTGGATTTCAGTCACAGGCCAGTGTGCAAATTCAGCACATGACTCCTTCCTTGAAATATAGACTTTTACACTTTTCCTGGCTGACTGAACTTTCTGGCCTTTTACTTTACACTCATGTCTCTTCTCTGTGTATTTAGGATGGTTACTGGAAAATGTTGAGAGTATACAGACAGACGCTACACAAAACAACGGCAATAAATGTAGAATAATGAAACTGGCAAGAGGATTAAAAACTTACACGCACTTACAGATACCTTGAACGGGAAAGATCCCCCAGACAAGAATTTAAGAATTAAGTTATCTGGTTGAGAAAATTTGTCTGCCAAGTCCTCACAAGTAATTAGAAAATCAAATAAAGCTTATTCTTATTCTAGTCTCTGTTTTGTTTTAATGAGGAGAAGGAGAGATTATAACAATAAGATAGATAATAATACATGTAAAATATAGTACCGCATGGCAAAATGAACATGAAGTTTACAGTTAGACCCAGGTTGTATGACCTTGGGCTAATAATTTTACCTGTCTCTATTTCTTTTTCTTTTCTCTTTTTTTTTTCTTTGAGATGGGGTCTTGCTCCATCACCTAGGCTGGAGTGTAGTGGTGCAATCTCGGCTCACTGCAGCCTCAACCTACTGAGTCCAAGTGATCCTCCCACCTCAGCCCTCCTACTAGCTGGGACCACAGGTGCACGCCACCATGCCTGGCTAATTTTTGTATTTATTAGTAGAGACGGGGTTTCACCATCTTGCTCAGGCTGATCTTGAACTCCTGAGCTCAAGTGATCTGCCCACCTGAACCTCCCAAAGTACTGGGATTACAAGCATGAGCCACCATGCCTTTCTCTGTCCTTATTTCTTGATCTACAGTGATTAAGTAAAATAAATTCTATAAAGAGCTCAGAATAAGGCAGGAATGCAAAAAAACACGTTATACACATGATGACACTATAGCCAACACATCGTTGCCGAGAGGCATGCAGAGACCTCAAAACCAGGATGATGAGGAGTATGGCTCAAGCTAAGAGAACTGACCTGAGGTTGGGCTTATTTGTAGAGAAGGAGTCCATCAGACTAAATTACAGTATCTAAAGGCAAGCTTAATCTGGTCCAGGCTGGCACTTATACCCAAGGGGCTAGAAATGGAGGCCTAGAAAGGTGTGATTATAGAAATATTCATAGTCAAGTGGTTAACAGTTTGATTCCAGACAGAGTCACTCATTTTAAAATATGCTCTTGGCCAGGACCAAGAGACATGGGGCTGATCCCCCAAAAAGAGGGGTCAGCAAGGGGCCAGGAATTTATCAGGGCCCTTGTGCTAGGCTGAAAAATGACCACAAAACATATCATATCACATCAAATCCTAGGAACCTGTAAATGTGACCTTATTCAGAAAAAGAGTCTTCACAGATGTGATTAAGGATCTGAAAAAGAGGCGCTTATTCTGAATAATCCGGGTAGGACCTAAATGCAATCACTTGTATCCTTATAGAATAAACACACAGAGGAGAAGGCAATGTGAAGACAGAGGCAGAGATTATAGTGATGTGGCCCAATAGCCACCAGAAGCTGGAAGCAGCATGGAGCAGATTCTCCCTTAGAGCCTTCAGAGGGAGTGTGGTACTGCCCATACCTTGATCTCAGACTTCTGGCCTTCAGAACTCAGGGAATAAAGTTCTATTGTTTTAAGTGGTGATTTGTTATGGCAGCCCTAGAAGACTGCTACAGCCCTGGACAAGGCTTTGGGGTTTGGACAAAGCTTCAGCCAGGAATAGAAATGGAATTCAATCTAGAAGTAGAATAGAAGCCTATCCACAGGGGTTCATGGAGAACACAGCAGTGTGGCATTTTGCTCAATGAGTACCAGACCTAAGCCATGTAGACCAATTCCATATCTAAGCATGATGGGGAGGAGCAAGTCCTGAGTTGGCTCAGGGGCTGAGTTCACTTTGCAGGTGGGATATTTCAGCAGCCACAGCCAGGCTGGGCAAACAGGAACTGGCAAAGCAGTTGGGAATGTTTTGGCAATACATGATAAATGTCTTCTAGAACCTGACCACATACAATTAAAAATGCTGTCAGATTCAAAAGAAAAAACACAAAGGGTCAGAAAATATGCTGCTCTTGCCATGGAAGGAATCCGTCCAAAGACATCAAAACACGAGTTTCCTTCCTTCACAGGCTAGCCCTAGCTATGGGGTATGGAGCGTCCCATCTGCTCTGGCCCTCTCTGTAGCCCCCATATCCTTTCTGGAACTAAGACCTCCCTGTGTGCTAATGGAGACTCCTTCTTCAGCCAAAAACTTCTGTGGCTTGAAAAGGCCATTCTGCACTCATGTTAGTAAGAAAGACGAACTGGGGAAAGGAAGGATTTACCATCCCTACAGGGTTTAGACTCATGTCTGAGACTCAGCCTCATTGTTAGACTACAACAAGGATTTCCTACCCCCCACCCCCAAAAATGGTATCATAATAGGCTTTCAATTTAGATGTTCTCCAAAGCTATACTTCTCCCTCCCTATAAGGAGAAACAAATATGCATCAGTTATAGTCCCTGACCTTCAGAAGTTTGTGTCCTCATATATAATATGAGGTCTAAACATGGTCACTAATCTAGAGTTGTGGGTACAGTAGAGTGGCACAAGCCATTGTAGTTGAAGAAGCTGAGAGCAGAGCATGAGAGATATTTGTATTAATATGTCAATGGCAGGCATGAAAGGAATCCAAAATATGACAATCTGATATTAAATTCATAGCATTAATTTTACGGCCACTGGACATACCCTGGGCAACATGGTGAAACTCCATCTCTAAAATATAAAAATTAGCCAGGCACGGTGGTGTGTGTCTGTAGTCCCTGCTACTGGGAGGCTGAAGTGTGAGGATGGCTTGAGCCCAGAAGATGGAAGTTGCAGTGAGTCATGAACAACATGTCACTGTACCCCAGCCTGGACAACGCAGACAGACCCTGTCACAAAAATAAAAAGAGAGAGAGAGAGAGAAAGAAAGGTAGGAAAGAAGAAAGAAGGAATGAGGAAAGAAGGAAGGAAGAAAGGCAGGAAGAAGGGAAAAAGGGAGGGAAGGAAGGCAGGAAGGAGGGAGGAAGGAGTCTCATTCAGAATGACCATCATGATGTTGAAATAAAAGAATGCAATAAATGGTTATATGAAAATCTCTGAATAATCAAAGATTTCTAAATTATTTCCCCTCTCTGGTCCTCATTGCTTTATCTATAAAATGAAAGAGGTTGTTTTGTTTTGTTTTGTTTTGAGACACACTATGTTGCCCAGGCTGGAGTGGAATGCAGTGGTGTGATCTCACCTCACTGCAACCTCGGCTGTAAGAGTTTTATACATTATCACTAAAGTCCTTTCCAGCCCCCACATATTCCTTGGGCAGTTCATGGCAAGGTCGATACCAACAGGTAACTTTTGCAAGGCTATAAAGATTGTTTGACATGTGAATCAGCAACTGAGGAAATAGAGCAAATTGGCCTGCTTACAACCTTGGCTTCCTTCACAAGAGGCAATATGGTCAATTGAGGGAAACAGAAGATTGATGGACACCAAACCTAAGCCCAGGCCTGTGGGACATATCCCATCGCCTCCATCAATTTGGTTTCACTTTGCCTTCATTTGCATGCCTGGATGAAATTGCTATTCCCTCCGATTTCCCCAACTGTCCTTTTTTTCCTTTTTTTTTTTTTTTTAATCAGGCTTAACTTTCTAAAGCTTAAAAATTATAAAACAAAAAAAGATATTAAAAAGGGGAGAGGGAAGAAAGAGCTGTACTCACATAACTGTAGAACTGAAAGGAACATCGTGATGTTAAAGCCTCAAAAAGAGGCTGAACTACTAACTCCTCAGAGGGTTGACTGGTTTGAGCCACATACATTAGCACTTGCCTCCTCAGGCTGATCTGTTTCTTGGTTGCTATGTGGATAGTGATAAAATATCCATTTGGGTGGAGTAAAAAATTATATTACTCTTATAGCACATCTGCAAATCCTGGCCTTTTGAACAAATGACTGCAGTATACCAGGCCTCCGTGCTGTCAGAAGCTGGTTCCCAAATACCAACTCTGAACCTAGCTAGCCCTACCATATGGACACATGGGGTCAATGAAAAATGGTGTCTGAGGGGCCCCAAAGCATGAGAAGTTCTGGCAAAAAGTGACAGGTTTTATCCAGGCTGCTGAAGAGAAATGTACTGAGACTAGAAAAGCTAAGGAGGTGCACGCCTTCAGAACGTGTCTGTGGATCAAAATACACCCTAACAGATTCTTGAGAGAGCCCCTGGCGGCTGTGTTAACCTTGGCATTGTTATCATTAAGAGGCTATGCTCATTTCTAGCACCTAATGCTGGACATATTGACAGCAACGGGGTTGATGGAAGACGAAAGAATCTGTTTTGCAGTTAAAAAAAAAAAGAAGTTCTCAGATTTCTCAAGCCATTTGAAATCACGCCAGAGAAATACTTGATTTCAGCATTCTTCAGCGCTCTGCGATGATGCCGCAAGTGGCGTCCCCCACATGTGATGATGTATTTCAGAGCCAGAGCTTTCTCAAGATGTTCCAAGCCTGCAGGCTCCTGATCCTTTTTCAAATTACCAGGATAATATTATCCCAGTGAGAGTTGTGATTAGTCTAAACTCTCCACAGCTGTGAGAGATGAATGTACAAATTCCAATAAAGATTCTGCATGTTCTGGGCTGAATTTACCTACATGACATCGAGGCCTAATTCAGGGACCACTTAAAAGAACTGGAGCTGCTTCAGTGCTACTCCTTTTCTCCCATGGCATCAGCTGCTAAGAGGCTTGCAACTGGCCCAGGAGGATGCCTGCCCTCATGCCCAGCAGTGGGTATTTGTTTAAAAGGCCTGCAGCATGCGGGGAGAGAAGCAGGGCAGGGAAAACTAAACCAAACTACAGGGGAATTCGAAGAAGCTTTGCAATTCATTATGTGAGTAGCTAGGAGGATTACAGGATACTTGTAACTGAAGCAGCTGGCCTGAGGCTGTGTGGGACAGCCTGCCTTGCCACCTCTAACTCATTACAATGGTGCTAGCAAGAAACCAGACTCAGAGTTCTTCAGATACTTGGGAAAGCCAATGGCACTTCGATTTCCTAACTTGGACACTTTTTACCTAAAATACTTCCTTGGAATACTAAGTGAATGTAATAATACATGATACGCCCTTTTACCATGTTTTTTGCTTTGTTTTCTTTTGAAGACAGTCTCATTCTGCTGCCCAGGCTAAAGTGTAGTGGCAGTATCTCAGCTCACTGCAGCTTCCACCTCCTGAACTTGAGCCATCCTCCCACCTCAGTCTACCAGGTACCTGGGACTACAGGTGCAGCACCGCCATCCCTGGCTAATTTTCATAATTTTTTTTGGTTAGAGACAGGGTTTCGCCATGTCACCTGGGCTGGTCTCAAACTCCTGGGTTCAAGCGATCCACCTACCTCAGCCTCCCAAAGTGCTGGGATTATAGGCGTGAGCCACCACACCCCGTCCCCTTTTCCATGTTAACAGTTGTATCACTTGGAGGTACTTGCATATTGTTTATGAAATATCTGACATTCAGCATGCTTTCCATGACTGGGAAAGACAGGGGACAAGGATTCACGACATTGTCTACACACATTAACAACTACAGAGAAAGAAAGAATATTGTTTGGGAAACAGAAAGTTATACCAAAGGAATATATAACAGGGTTTTAAAAAATTATCTAATGTGATTTGCATGAATGTAGAACCTGCTAAAGCCATGTTTACCTTCATCTTATGCATCCACATGCATTGTTGAATTTCATAACTGTATAACTTTCTTTCTGACATCTGGAGATTTTAATAGTGCACTATAATTTTACAGTTTATCACACAGCCATACACATATTGCCACTCTAATGTGACATGTGGCATTTATCCTTGTAGACTCTGAACTTGATTTTTTACTCTCAGTGGCAAACCAGAAAGATAACATAACTCAAGTCAGGAGACCCACCAAAGAGTTGAATGAGCCCTAAATGAAATTCTCAAAATACCAAACTCTGGATGATTCATACACGGTATTTTATTAAAATGGGAGTGGGCAGGAATGGAAAACCAAATCCTATATGCTCTCACTTGAAAGTAGGAGTTAAACTATGGGTACACAAAGGCATATAGAGTGGTATAATGAACATTGGAAACTCAGAAGAGAGGCGGGTGGGAAGTGGATAACAGATAAGAACACTACCTATTGGAGGCGGGGCATGGTGGCTCAAGCCTGTAATCCCATCACTTTGGGAGGCCGAGGTGGGCAGATCACCTGAGGTCGGGAGTTGGAGACCACCCTGACCAACATGGAGAAACTCCATCTCTTCTAAAAATACAAAATTAGCCGGGCATGGTGGCACACGCCTGTAATCTCAGCTACTTGGGAGGCTGAGGCAGGAGAATCGCTTGAATCCAGGAAGCAGAGGTTGCAATGAGCTGAGATAGCACCATTGCACTCCATCCTGGGCAACAAGAGTGAAACTCTGTCTCAAAAAAAAAAAAAAAAAAAAAAGACACTATTGGGTATAATGTACACTACTCAGGTGACAGGTGCACTAAAATCTCAGACTTAACCACTATATATTCATCCATGTAACCAAAAACTGCTTGTACCCCAAAAGCTACTGAAATAAAAGTAAATAAAAATAAAATAAATAGAATTTTAAAATGTAAATGGAATAAATTATCCAATCAAAAGACCAGAAAAATGGGAGTAGGAGTGAGGGAAGGAGGGAACACGCTGATTTTTTTCTAATATTCACAAAAACAAAACACAAAACCAGAAACGTTTCCTCTTTTATCTTTTCACCTTCTCTCATTGCAAATCTTCTACACACTAATAGATACTTTCAACACTGGTACATATCCCCTCAGATTTCATCTTCTCGAGAGCAAAATCAAACCATTAATGTAAGCCTGTCAAACTAAAAGGCAACTATGCATGACTTTCCCTGGAACCACATTGCAAGGGCCACTTTTTCAAGCAGCTTTTTGTTATTTTTCTGCTGGAGGCTGGTTCTGGGTAAAATTGCCCAGCAAGGCAACTTGAAAAAAAAAACTAAAACATTAATGAGTGGGAAACCATAGGATATGCAAGGATTCTAGACAAATAACTAGTGCCCAAGTCCTCTGCTTGCCCCAACATTGTCTCCCCAACCTCTGGAGTTCTCTATTCTGACTACAAGGGTAATGTATGTCAGGAGGCCCCTAGGATACTTCTTAAGCATCCTGGCAGTGATGCTCAATATTCTTAAGTATTTTGAATAAAAATGCTGATTTCCTCTGTGTGTGTAAATATATATATATGTTTACATGCACATTTATATGTATGTATGTTTGTGTATATATATACACATATATGTGTGTATGTATGTGTATATATGTATATATACACACACATGTATATATATGTATATATACACGTGTATATACATGTATATATACACACATGTATATACACACATATACATGTGTGTGTATTGTATATATATGCCAGGATTATAACAGCTAAAACAAAGATTCAGAAAGAATAACTAGAGCAGCCCTGCAGAAAAAGGATATTGCATTGCTGGGAATATTCCAAGTTGGTCTGACGGTAACGTGGAGTGTGCTACTAAATGACAACCATCTCCTGGGGAGAAAAAGCCCTGCTTTGTCACATTTGCAATTTCCCTCCTGTAAACAACACCCACCATGGCTCATTTCAAGCTTCCCGTGACATCACTGAATGGAAAGTTAAAAAGAGAAAGTCTTTCAGATGTAAACAATTTCAGTGATATTTATAAAGAATAGTAAAATGTAGTGGAATAACTACAATGTGGTGAATTTTGAGCATCATATTTGCTTTTAATATAATGGAATTGCAAGTTTGCATAATTTAATTTTTAATAATAGTTGCATTTAACAACCACCTCCCAAAATCCTTGAAAATTTAACGGTGGGTAGCAGTGAGCAGGTACCATTCGCTCCAGCACAACACTACATGTCGCTTTTCAGGGATATTAAGATACTTTGAACAAGCAAATCATCTGGATTAAACGATCTCCAGAGTTTCCAGGGATGCCAGCCTCTTTGCTATCCCACTTTAGAAATACCCAAAACACAGGTTAAACTGTGGACAATATTTATAAGAATGCCATTAACTATACCTTAGGCTTGTATCACGCTTTACATTTTTCAAAGTAGTGCTTTCATGGCACGTGGGACTGTCCGACCTTGCAGAGAGAATTTAAATCGGCGGGTAATAGCTTTTAATGTAAAATGGGTGGAAAAAAAGGCCTGGGGGCCGTTTGTCAAAGAGAAAGGCGAAGGGGTGGAACAGGCAGCCCCACAAGGAAGCCGGGAGGCTGGTCAGCTGGAAATGGCTCCAACATTGTGCAAGCTGGTGGGTATGCAATACTTTGGGATCTCTCTCTCTCTCTCTCTCTCTCTCAGATTTAACCAGAATTACGTTTTTCTGATGGGATGCAAAGAGTTATACGGAATATGTCCTAAGAGTTTTACAAACAGTAAAATGATGGGCACCGTTACATTCAAATATGCTCTTAACAAAACAGCTCAGCAATGCCTTCCTCCAGATCAAAACGTGCCTGTTACTGCAACAGACGCTTGTGCAGACTCTAGATGCATTCTCACCGCGAAAACTTACATCGCCAGTAGTCGTGGCCGAGTGGTTAAGGCGATGGACTAGAAATCCATTGGGGTCTCCCCGCGCAGGTTCGAATCCTGCCGACTACGGAAACGTTAGCGTTTTGCCGTCGTGAACACCTACTTTGTGTTTTTAGAGTGTTCTCCTCCAAACTTCCGCAGATTAAAGGAATTTAGAAACGGATGGAACACGACAGGGACCCAAACGGGAAAGGGGAGAATGAAGGGGCGCGACAGTGTGCTTGTGGTTACAATGTGGGCCCGGGAGGGGGAGACGGGACGAAGCACGCCGGACAAACTGGAAGGAAGAAAAGCAAAGCATCGCGAGTCACACAGACACAGGGCAGGGAGAGCTACAGCCTCCGTCCCCACGGGCGCCCGCCCCTCACAAACCCACCGCATTCTTTGCCGCGAGCTCTGGTGAGCGCCTGGGGTTGCCACGGGACGCGGTGCGCATGCGCGGGGACACCTAGTGAGACGGGCGTGAGCCAGGTCCTCGCGTTACCCCTGGAAACCACCGGAGCTTCGGCGACTCGAGGGGGAAAAGGTCAGGCGATTCAAGATGGCGGAGGACCTGGACGACCTCTTAGATGAAGTGGAGTCCAAGTTTTGCACACCCGACCTTCTAAGACGGGGCGTGGTCGAGCAACCCAAAGGTTGCCACGGCGGCACCCACAGCAGCGACCGGAACCAAGCCGAGGCGAAAGAGAATCTCAGGTTAACGGGGCGGGAGGGGAGGACTGTTCTAGTAAAGCCCTACTCCAGGCCCTAAAGCCGCCCCTCCGCCGCCCAACTCAAAAGAAACCTGCCCGCGACCTCCAGCCCCTCCTCGTGTCAGGGATCAGACCCTTAGTGTCCCACCCTCCGTGGCAGCTCACCCCTCAACACATAAGTGGATTCTGGCATCTTTTCCCTCAGTGCAGACTCCGCCCCCGCCAAGCCCGGGAGAGCTGGCCACGCCCCTCGCGCCGAGCCGTCGGCCTGTGTCGGTCACCGGTTTATTTCTGCCTGCCAGAGCCTAGGAGGTTCTAGCCGGGGACCATGATGTCGCCCCCTTCTTTGCCCCGAAAGGGCTGTGCTGACCTCGCCTAGATTTTGCCTCTGTGTGGCCCAGCAGTTCTCATCTCCCTGTGAGGTGCCCTGTTAGACAACCTCATCCTGTTACCTCAGACCCCACTCCCCAGGCCGATCCGGGGGGCCAGTTAAGAAAGGAGAAAACAATTCCCTTCTAGTCTCTTTAGCTGAGTTTTGTGTTTTGTTTTTTTGAGATGGAGACTCGCTCTGTCCCCCAGGCTGGAGTGCACTGGCGCCATCATAGCTCACTGCAGCCTCCAACTCCGTGGTTCAAACAATCCTTCACAGTCCTCCCACCTCAGCCTCCCTAGTAGCTGGGATTACACACCAGGCTAATTTTTGTATTTTTTGTAGAGACAGTCTCACTGTGTTGACCAAGCTGGTCGAGAACTCCTGACCTCGAGCTGTCCTCGAACCTCTGCCTCCCTTAGTGCTAGAATTGTAGGTGTGAGCCATCCCAGCTGACTCAGTTTATTTTATTTTTTAACTCAGGGAGTTCAGATGAGATTAGATTCATGACAAAAGGATTAACTATTATGAACATTAAACCAACTACCTTTCTTCTCTCCATGGCCCTCTAGTTAAGGGTCCCATGCATACATAGGGAAATTTAGGGACATTTCTTATTTTGGTTTTTGATCTAAAAACTACCTTTCAAATTTACCAGTCGTTTTTCTCCATGTAATTATTAAATCATAGGACTTCCTTCACTTCCTCATTTCCCCCACAACCCCTCACAAAAGAAAATGTTCACATCAGAGTATTGTCCTTCACAGTGATGGCATGAGAGACTGCAGTAACTCTTGCTAGAATCTTTTGGAAATTGCCTCTTGCCTAGAAAACGCTTGTGAAATTACACAGAAGCAACTTTGGATCAATCTAAGAACGTCATCTTTATTAATTTTCTGGCTGCATCTTTGGTTTGGTGTTCGTTTTATGATGAGTGTATGTGTGATTTCCCAAAGTACTAGCCAACTCCATTACTAATTCACAGGCTTACCTCCAGTGACATTTATTTATAAAAATTCACTCTCCGAAGATAAAAGCATTGAAAAAATTCTAAAGGAGTACATAAACAAAATTTCTAAAAATTAGTTGAGTTCTGAGCAGCATTTTAAAAGAAAACCTAGAGACAACTATAATTACTATGAATAGGCTAACACTCATTGGGGTGGATGTTGTAAATATCACTCTCATTAACTTTTATTATCTTGTATACTGGAATGCCTTATGTACCTATTAGCACATCCACCATCCCTCTCCCACAGTAGTGTTACTTTGCAATTTATTTAGTACTCGTCATCTGTCCTTCTAGGGGTTAGAGCGAATCTATCAAGGAGCTTTTCAGAGCCGTTCATCTTAGGAGAACCAGCATGCAGAGGGGCAGGATGTATTGAAGCAAACTGCTCAAAATGGAAGGGGCTATCTATGCGGGTCTTCTCTAACCATGGGTTGTGTCATGCCTGCTCTTGCTCTACTGAAATTCATCCATAATGTTCCTCAGCAGCCCACCTTGATACATTAGATTTTTTAGTACTAAATAACATAAAAGCTGTAGTGAGCCAGTACTGTTGTCATTTATGAGAAAACTTTTCATCTGGCAATGTAGTTGTAAATATACAAAAACAGCAACAAATTGCCTAAACCTTATGCCAAATATAGTCCCAATCTGGTTTATAATGTAATATATTAAAAATTTTTCCTTGAGCCAAAATTGATACTTAAAAGCTAGGAAGGAATTTATGTTTGAATTTATTAACAGGAGATTACCTACTAATTGTATAGCAGTGTAACCTGTATTTCAAATAAAAGTTAAAATACTGATATTACCTCTTAAAATGATAGCTTTGCAAATAATACTGTAAATGACCATGCTACATCTGGATACCAGGAACAACTGCTAATGTAAGAGGTCAAAACATGCAATTTGATAAGTGTTCAAAATGATAAAGAGACATATGTGATTGGTTGGTTTTTTTTTTAAGACTGATATAGGTTGAGAAGAACTGCAATAGGAATAAGTGGGTCAGGATGATGCAGATGGGAATATTTAAAGATAATATAGCTTTCTAGATGACAGCTATAATAATAATAGCCAACATTTACTGAATTCTTTCTGCATGCTAAGTGCTTTATATATGTCATTTCATTTAATCTTCACAACCCGATGAGATGAATACAGTTATCCCCATTTCACTGACTAAATCAATGCTTAGTTACTTGCCTAAAGTCATATTGCTAAGTCACAAGGAAGTGGTAGACCTAGATTTAGATTGAAGTTTTCTGTATATACCTCTCATACATACCTCACACGTAATTATAGGTTCAACTATTTTTGTTTCTTTTATTTTGAATATACCTTTTATTTTCAGCAGAAACTATCTTTAAAAAATTAGAATGTCAGAAACAGAGAGGGAACCAGTAAAAGCTTAAGATTAAGATTTGATTAAGATTATTTGATTAACATTTGATTAAGATTATTATCACATCAAAAGACCAAAAAAAGTCTTACACAATGCTTTAAAATTATGAGTTCTCAGTGAAATGTTGACTTACTACTATAGCAAAGCATAGGCAAGTGTAGGCATTGTGAAATTTCATGATCTAAGAACAGACCAGAATCTTATGTAAGCTGGCAATTTGGATCTATAGCAGTACTGATTAGGTTGGTGGAGTTTGAATGCATCTGACTCTTGAAGTTGTGAAATTGCTTGAGGGAGGAGAATCCAGAGAGTATGTCCTGAAAGCCAAAGGAGAGAATTTTAAGAGGACATCTTAGCAACCTCCTATCAAAAAAGAAATATAAGGAATTGGTACCCAACAGTGTCAGATGTTTCTGAAAGGTTAAAGAGGATTGGAACTGAGAACAGCCATTATACTATAGTGATTTGGGCAGTGGAAACCTTTGAGAGAAGAATTTCACTATAGTTAAGGGATTAGAGGCCAGAAATAGAATATGATACCTGAAAGCAATTTTAAATAGTCATCTAGATATCATTTTTATAGATAAAATATTTGAGGTTCAGAGAGATTAAATAATTTAAAGTACGTCAGTAGTAGCCCTAGACTGGTGGTGATTTTGTCACCCAAAGGCATTTGGCAATGTCTAGAGACATTTTTTATTGTCACACCTGAGGAAGGGTGTGCTATTGTTTAATAGCATCTAGTGGGTAGAGGCCAGGGATGCTGTAAAACATCCTGCAATATACAAGTCTCTTGCCCCCACGTACATACCCCAGAGAATTATCTGACCCAGAATGTCAATAGTTCCAAGGTTCAGAAACCCCGTTCTAGGATTAGCAGCCAACTGATGCTTAAATCTAATCTACTTGTAAGGAAGTAGAAATCATGGATATAGACTGTTCTTCAGTAGTGAATAAGAAAAGGTAGAAGCTTCAAGAGAGGCGTTTTTTGAAACGTCTCTTTGAAGAGGAAAGCCTTGAGAATACTCCTAAGTCAAGGGAAGAAACCAGCATACAGTGAAAGACATTGAGGGTGAAAGTTACAACTGAAAAAGCTAAGCCTGGAGATAGAATCAACCATTAGGTAGTAGACAGCAGTCTCTTGCTTTTCTTAAATCAGGTTAAATTATTTTACTCCAAGATGTAACAAAGACGGGCCATGTTAAGAATTGTCAGAATAAATACATTTCTGAAATTAGAGAGTTTGACTAAAAAACTTTGTCTTCTAAAATGAATAATGAAGTTATGAAGTTGATGTACAGCATCTACTTCATATAAATGCTAAAGAAAGTTAGTCTTATATAGTATTAAGTGCATGGACTGCCCTAGATTCAATTTCAAGCCATTCTTCCCACTATTTATATGACCTTGAACAGATTTCTGAATCTCTTGGTGCCTTTTCTTCATCTAAAAAAGTGGGGTTAAATATATACTCGTGTAAAGACTAAGGACAATGCCCTGAGATACAGTAAGTACTCAGTAAATACTATTTTAGCTATTAGCTATTTAGCATCAGCTATTAAGTAGAAGTTCTGTGCAGTAGTGGTTTATATTAATAATCCATTATGGCTTTGCCTGCAGAAGGTAGAGGTAGTTGAGTAGTTGAGATATTCTGTCTAACAAATAGCACCTTTTTTTGGGCAGGGGGAGGGGTCATTTGATTACATGACCTTCGGCTCCTCTAGTAAAGAGATACGGTTGACTTACAATGGAAACTTTAGAAACAAAGTCAGAACGACTGGTTAAAATTACCATTATTTGTAATATCTGGTTCTGCTTATTATTGTGCATATATTGTATTCTCTAAATATGTGCTTGATATAATTTAGTTAAGTACATACCCAACTTCTCTTGAATATAATGTATATAGTTTTAAATGTCTCATTTTAAGTATATAATAGTATAGAACATATGTGAATTTGTACCTGATAAAGTATATCTGTCTCAACAAACTTGGACTATATCCACAGAGAAAAAAATTGTAATCACTTTTATCTTTCTATTATCAACTCTAATAATGGACTTAAAACAAAACTCTTCTGATACTAGCTTTATCTGCCAATAAACTTCTGGTGGGTTTTCTGTGTGTATATTTTCAGATCAACGGAAACATTTAAAAGAGAAGATGAGCTTGATAGTCTGATTAATGAAATATTTGAAGAACCCAACTTGGACAAAAAACCATCTGTAAGTAATTCTTTCATTATTTCAAGACATGTTTAGAATAACTTAAAGAAGATGAAAATAGCTACCCATTATCTTTTGAATTCTGAAAAACAGAATTAGTTAAAGAAATTGTTACACTTAAAGAGCTGTAGAAGCAGTAAAATATTAGACACTCTCAGTATGTGTTTTCCTGTGCATTTATCAGTAAGAATAAAAAATTAGAAAAGTTTTTAGCATAGAAGTCAACTCACACATCCAGCTGGTCACTTGTATTTATTTGTGGCCTCTAAGAACACTTTTCTAAAAGGCCAAAAACAGCTTTCATTATAGGAATGTGCTTAGCACCTCAGATGAAATGCCGTTGCTCTTATCCCATGAAGCAATAAATTGTTAATATTTAAATTTTTTAAATGTTTGTGTGTCTATTTTAGCTGTATAAAAAGTTCACAGGATAATGTAACAGCAACCTATATGCTGAACATACCATGACAGCCACCCATATTAAACATATCTTAGTATTTGCCATATTTGCTTCTCTGGACCTTTTTTTTAAAGAAGTACAAATTAGAGATATCGTTAAGACCTCTCTAAATCCTACTCTGTTGCCTTCCTTCCCACAGATAACCATTTATCCTTTCCATCCACACATTTATACTTTTATTACACTTGTATATAACCATAAACAATTTTAACTATGTATAGTAGTCCATTGTATAACTCTGCCACAGTTTACTTATCTACTTCCCTGCTGATGGACACTTAGATTGTGCCCAGTTGTTTGCTATTACAAATAATTGGAGAAAAGGCATATAAATTTTAACATGTACACAGGGAAAACCGTTGATTACTCCTTTATTAAATATCTTTGCATGGCTTTTTTTACCCATGTACAGAAGTTTCTCTGGGATGTATAAAGCTAGAACAGGAATTCCTAGGTCATAAGGTGTGCTCATCTTCAACTTTTCTACCCATTGCCAAATTGTTTTCCAAAGTGCCTTTATCACTTACATTTTTCATACTGGGCAGTATATGAGAATTTATGTATTTTAATTTTTATCAGTATGGTGTGTGTCAAGCATGTCTGTTAGATTTAAAAGAAAGAACAAAATAGAAGTCTAATTTACAAAGATCACAAAAAAATTAAGAAATAAATATAGTACCGGGGGTTTTGTTTTGTTTTGTTTTGTTTTTTAAAGGATAGGGAAGATAAAAGCAAAACAGTGGACTGAAAATAGCTAGGTAATGGGAGTGATAAGAATATGGAGAGGGACCATTTATATTTTTGTCAGCCAGACTAAAAATCAAATGACTAGTATAGATTTTAAGATCTGAATTTTTCAAAATTAAACATTTTCAATTCACCTGAAGTAATTAATAAGCTGATGCTGAGTTAAATAGTATGTCAACACAGTAGCAATATTAAATACAGTCATTCCTCAGTATACTCAAGGGATTGGTTCCAGGACCCCCACATATGCCAAAATCCATACATACTCAAGTTTCACAGTCAGCCCTATATAACCCGCCTATGTGAAAAGTTGGCCCTCTGTATATGGGGTTTTGCATGCCACAAATAGTGAATTTCCAATTCTTGTTTGATTGGAAAAATTCCACATATAAGTGGACTTGTGCAGTTGAAACCCATGTTTTCCAAGGGTCACCTGTACCCTGTAAACAGAATACTTCATAAGTGCCAAGTAAGTGCGTAAGCATGGAATAGTAATGCCAATTCGTAGTATCAATAGTAGGAAAAAATGACATCGTTTTATTGCTCTTCATTAGTTATTAATATTCATTATTAAGTACTATAGGGTGCATATCTGTATATGAGGCTCTATCTCTTCAGTTAAGGTGTTTCAGAAGAAGATAAATACTTCTCTGGTTTGGGTTTAAGATATACTAATTTGAAATAAAAGTAGCTCTTACAATAATGAAGAAATAAATTTTTAAGCACGATCTTTTCCTTTTTTAGTTATGTATTGTGTCCAGTTTTTTAACCTTCAAAGGAGACAACAGGTCTAAGTAAAATATTTATTGGGGAAAAAAATAGTTATTAGGAAGCATTGATAAACAGATGGTCTATGCTGACATTGTCATTAGAGGTTAATATTATGCCCTGAAAATATACTCCCCACCTCATCCCCTGCTTTCCCATTCTGTCGCATTTCTGAACTGTTCCCAGAGCCACACAAGAAAGCCCAGGAACCAACAACAAATGTCAGAGTGTGTCAGCTTAGAGTCATAAACCTGAGTTTGGATGGTTCATGAAACATGCTCCCCAAACAGAAAGACTTGTGCAAATTACTGTTTTTCAGGCATGTACCAAAATGTTTTCCAGTTCTGCTTAACATCAAATAAGAGTTGAGAGAAATAGTAAAACAATATTTTTGCCTCTATTAAATTTCCTCACCCACTATGTAAAATGAAGGCAGGTCTCTGCATGGTTTAAATTGCCTTTTCTCCATCTCACTTCCTCTCCTTGGCGGTGGTCCTAGTGTGTGGTTGGTTTATGTTGTTTGGTACCATATACCAGTTAACACTTAATAAATGCTTGCTAATGATGATGATATTATGTAACCATATAGGAACTACTGTATGGTTGTGACTAGGTAGCTCTACATTTTCCTTGAACATTTATTGGTTGATACCATTCCATTTGATCAAAATTAATATTCCTGAAGTTACACAGGAGCTTGGTTAGTTTAATTTTAGTTCATATGACGTACATTCACAGCCTTTAAAAATGAGTCTGAGGTTTTTTTCTTCCTCAATTGAATTTTTCTAGAATGAAGTTTTAAATAGCAGGTCCTTCATATTAAATCATTGAACTGTAATATTAACTGAAGAGTTATAAAGTGACTCTAAATCTTAGCATGCTAATAATGGCAATATATCAATTTCCTAGCCTAAAAGTTAGTAGAGTAATTTGCAAATTCCTTAGGGAGTTCTACTTCCCTTTTGCCTTTAAAAGGTTTTAATCATTGTTTTTATTTCAGAAACTTAACAATGATGCCATCAAAATTTGTATTTAAGTCAGTTAGAAAATATTCTTGTTATAAAGAATATTAGTTTTCATGTTACAGTTTTCTAAGTTACTTGTAGCCTTTCATTGTTTTGCTTTTTTAACAGAAATTAAAATCTAAATCTTCCGGTAACACATCTGTCAGAGCTTCCATTCAAGGCCTTGGTAAAAGGTAAGTTGAGATTGCTTTGGTGAATTCTACATACTACTGAGCAAACACTATGAGCATAGTCTAGTAGATTTTGTTACCATTTAAACAGCAGTGAGATTGAACAACAAAGCATTGGTTGGCCTTCAGGAGAAAGACCAATAGCAATATCTTCAGTGTTCTTATGGTCTGTGACCCACTTCGTGTAAAGGAAATTAAATGGGGGATTATTACTATTGTAAATAATTTTCTGCCGCTTAAAAAAACGTGTGAACAGTTTCTCAAAATTAATGTTCTGTTATATTCTTATTTGCTTCGTCCCTTACCTTATTTGGCAAACACATTTTTCCTTTACTCATTTTAACTCCTTGAGTGTTCCTGAATGTACAGGTTATATCCAATAAAGCAGTGATCCTACAATAAATATGTCTTCTTTGAAATGATTGGTTTGCTAGGGAAAATATACAATTTGATTACAAGAACATAAAGTCAGTAAAACCAAAAATTGTTAACAGGGCCAAAGTCTCCTACTTTTTGTCATAACTTCGTATTTTTGCATCTGTTAAACACGTCTAGTTGCAGTCCGGTGTACCTTGGTGGAAGCTCTATTCCATGTGGGATTGGAACAAGTATTTCATGGAGGTAGGATGTCAGAAATGTATTATACTTTTCACTGGGTTTTTTCCAAATGGATGCTCAGTTGTTAAAATGTAGTTCTTATCATCTTGGTATCAATACGTTTTATAAGGAGAGGTATTTTTATTAGCCAATCTAAGAATTATTTGTTCATTATTCTTGGATGAGAGCCATTGAAAGCTGTGATGTTGGGTATATATTATTCATTGTATTGGTGCTATCTTTTCTAAGCCCCACTTGAAATGCCTGGATCACTCCAATCCCAGCGTTGTTTCCACAGAACACAGGAGAGTGAACTTCCTTCCAGGCAGTGGGCGCCAGTCAGTAAGGCAGTTGAAGTAAAGTGGGCATGCAGATACATGATGCCTTACCCACACTGCCTTGGCCAGTTAGCATGCAAAGCTACAGGTCTGCATTACCCAAAGCATTCTCAAGCATAGTCGTTTGATTTTACATGTTTATGCATATCAAAAGCAGAAACCCTATTTTCTTTGTCTCTTCCTTGCTCTTCCTACACCCACTTTCTCACTCAGTACCTCTTTCTGGGCAGTCTTATAGTCATGATGCCACCTACCCCAAACCCGTGTTAGCCTCATAATCTTAGCACATTCTATTCGCATATTCATCATATAAGCAAACAGTTTGGTTTTAAGCAAACCCTACTCTCCTGCTTCTTTTGGTTCTATTTTTGGCAGAGGCCTACTTACCTAGCTTACTTTATTGAATATTTTTATCTAGTTATTTCTAAAACACTTATTTTTTGTTAATTTTTTCAGAAAAAAAGGCCTAAGTTATATTATTGCATGTTGATCACATTTCTGGAGGGATAACTTTACATAGTCAAGTGTCACCAACAAGGATACATTCTGAGAAATACGTCATTAGGTGACCTCCTCATGCACAAATATCATAGAGCATACTTACACAAACCTAGATGATACAGCCTCCTAGACACCTAGGCTAGATGATACACTAGCCTACTACACACTACTAGGCTATAAACCTGTACAGCATATCACTGCACTGAATACTATAGGCAATGGTAACACAGTGGTAAATATTTGTGTATCTCAATATTAAAAAGGTACAGCAAAAATACAGTATAAAAGTTTTTTTGTGTGGTGTTTTTTTTTGAGATGGAGTCTCACTCTGTCACCCAAGCTGGAGTGCAGTGGAGTGATCTTGCCTCACTGCAAACTCCACCTCCCAGGTTCAAGTGATTCTCCTGCCTCAAGCTTCTGAGTAGCTGGGATTACAGGCGTGTGCCACCACGCCTGACTAATTTTTGTATTTTTAGTAGAAACAGAATTTCACCATGTTGACCAGGCTGGTCTCTAACTGCCGACCTCGTGATTCGCCCACCTGGGTCTCCCAAAGTGCTGGGATTACAGGTGTGAACCACCGTGCTGGCCTTCAGATTTTTTAAATGGTACAGCTGTATAGAGTACTTAGCATGAATGGAGGTTGCAGGCCTGAAAGTTGCTCTGGGTGAGTAACTAGTGAGTGACTGGGAAGACCTAGGACATTACTGTACACTAGTATAGACTTTATAAACACTGTAACGTAGGCTACACTAAGTTTACTTTGGAAACCCTTTAATAATATTAACCTTAGCTTACTGAAACTTTTTTCATTTATAAACTTTTTTATTTTTTAACTTTTGATTATTTTATAGTAACAATTTAAAACAGATTATACAGCTATACTAAAATATTTTCTCTCTTTGCATCCTTATTCTATAAGCTTTTTTCTATTTTTTGCTTTTTACTTTTTAAACTCTTTTGTTAAAAATGAAGACAACACACACATTAGCCTAGGCCTATACAGGGTCTGGGTCATCCATATCATGGTCCTGCACCTTCACATCTTGCCCCACTGGAAGGTGTTCGTTGCGGGGTGTCATCTCATGACAACAGTGCCTTCTTCTGAAATACCTCCTGAAGGACCTGCCTGAGGCTGTTTTGCAGTTAAATTTTTTTAATAAGTAGAAGGAGTACATTCTCAAATAATGATACAAACCATAGTTTAGTAAAAACTGAACTAGTAACATAGTTTTTTATCATTATCAAGTGTTAAGTACTATACATAATTGTATGTGCTATTTTTATACAACTGGCAGCTCAGTAGGTTTGTTTACATCAGCATCACCACAAACACGAGTAAGCACTGTGCTGTATAGGACAGCTATGATGTCACTAGGAATAGGAATTTTTCAGTTCCATTATAATCCTATAGGACCGCTGTGGTATATGTGGTCCATTGTTTACCAAAACATCACTGTGGCACATTAACTGTTTTGAATAATAGAAGTGGGAGTTAAAAAGACATTTGAGGGTTGTAGTGGTGCCAGCCTACATCCAAGCCGGGAAGGTAGGGCTATAGGACCAAAGTGAAATTAGAAGTCTGGAGAAGCCTTATATGGGAATACCAGGCAGCCAACAGGCTAATATAAATTCACTGGACTGCTACCTTCTGTAAGAGCTGTAAAGAAGAATTGATAGTAATTGAATCATCATGTGTCGAGGACTCTTCTCTACAAAGAATTAGAGCCACAAACTGCCTGTAGAGTTGAATTAAGTGTTGTTGCTATCAGTCCTAAATTACCTTTCTCAACTCGCTTGGGACTTGTCTCTGTCATTTTCAGAGCCATGCCTCCTCTATTCCAGGCATCTGTCAAGTCACCCATGAACCACAGCAGCAGTTTCCCAGTTACCATCCACTTCCGTCTTTTCTAGTATCACCCACATAGAGCATTCAAGATACTATCCCTAAAATATTATTTTGAGTGTTTCTCCCCTGATCAGAAGGAAAATGAGAGTTGCCCTTTGTCTCACATTAACTCTAAACTCACTATTTACTTTACCAAATTGTTACCCTTACTGTTCCTCTTCCCTCTTTAGTTCCTTCAGCTCCAATTATAGGCTGGGTCAGATATCCACTTCCACTGGGATGCTTATCATTCTCTACTTTCCACTTAAGTTTTTCTGTGTCTGGGTATATTTACATTTATTCCCTGTCTGGAACATTACTCCCTTCTAATGCATGTCTCCTGCTGCCTTATCTGTTTAATTCACATGCAGCAGATTGATTTTTCTATTTGAATTTTTTCCTTTTTTTAAATCCATTGAATGCCCATATCCTAAACCCTATTCTAGTTTATAATTAAAAAGCAAAACATTGGCCAGTGAGGAACAAAGAAGCAGATGATTAGTCCTATGGCATGAAACAGAAGGGGTCTGATGACCGAATGCCTGAGTTCAAAGCCTCACTTTGCCACTAATAAACTCTGGAAGGGATGCTATCTTCTAAAACCTGTTTCCTCACTCTTAAAAACTAAACATGTGGAGATACTCTGAGGATTAAATGAAATAATACTTGAAAACTGTGCCTGTGGTGCAAAAGACAGCTAGGTACTGCAGGCACACTGGGTTCTAATTATGGTATCTTTTTCATCCATTATTTCTGCTTTCTCATTATGTTGTAGCTCAGGGATAAGAATCTCATATTCTACTAGTTTTCCATTTCATCTCAGGAAATACATATACTTGTAGGTGCCTTTTGTTTTTAAAAATGATCTTTAAAAAATACATTCTTATTTACTCCTAAAAACTAAATATTTCATTAAGATTTTCTTATATATGAAATATTTTGTACGTACTTTGACTTAGTTCTAGCACAGACAAAATCCTTGCTAGATGGAATTTCAGTAAACAAAAGAACAGCTGTTTTCATAGCTCGAGGCTCCTATCACATACCATTAGTCCAGTGGGATGCCAAAATCAATTATACCTCATTTCTACCTCCTGCACAGCGGTGAGACACCAGTTGCATATATATACACAGGTAAATGTTTATATTCACAGATCTTTTATTAGTTGCTCCTTTCATGACACAGAATGTGCACCCATAGAAGGATACACACGTGTTCATCTGTATTTGCAATGTTTTATGTGTGAAGTACTTTATACCGTCCAGAGCACTTTTTATATATGCATATTCATTTACCTGCTCCACAAGGAAAAAAACCCAAGATTCCGATCAAGAATTTTTACCTCCATTTTACAAATGAAGAGATTGAGGTACTTGTGCTAAATTCGTCAAACACATATTAACCACCTGGTAGGTCCTAGGGATTAAGTGAACAAATTATGGTGAACAAATAAATGGATACTTTCTGTCCTCAATGAGCTTTCAGTCTAGGTGAGGAGATAGGCTTTGAATACATGATTCCACAAATAACTATTTAATTTCCATTGGATATGTGGTGTAAAGGGAAAGTACGGGATACTATAAGCATAGATGATGGACACTCTTAACTAATATGAAGGGTCAGGGAATACTTCTCTGAGCAGATAACCAAACCACAATATGAAAAATGAGTAAGAATTAGACAAAGAGAGGTGACCATTGGAGCCAGAGAGCACACATGTTTAAAAGATCCCTGCGAAGGGGAGGAACTGGTGGTGTTCCTCTGGAGGAAGGAACAGAGAGCATCTGGCTGCGCTGGAGCATAAAGACTAGGAAAAGAATGGCTGCTGATGGGGCTGGAGAGAGAGTAGAGGGACATTTGGCTTCAGATCCACTAATCCTTTGGAGGATTTTGGAAAAGGTATGTCCTGTGTGCAATGGGTCAGATTTGTGTTTCTTAAGTCATGTTGGCTGCCCTGCAGAGAATGGCTTGGTAGTTGGAGGGGCAAAACAAGAAAGGACACAGGAAGACTGGTCAACAGGCATTAGAGTGGTCCAAGAAAGACGATGGGAGCTGTGACCTGAGTGGTAGCAATGGCTATAGGGAAAAAGTCAAATTTGAAATATTTAGAATATAGAATTGACAGAATCCAGTGATTAAGTAACTAAGGGAGGTAAGAGAGAAAGTTGTTAAGAATAACTCTAGAAAAAAAGAGGGAAAAAAGGAGAAAAAAAAAGAATAACTCCCAGATAATGTGTCGTATCAAATATTACAAAGCAAGGATTCAAATTGGTGAATTGATTTCTAATCCATTATGCTTTCTATGATACTGCTTAGCAGAAAGCCATGTAATGTATGGAAGTGGGAAGAATCTTAGCTGATGTTGCTGTTAAAACTGCTGTTCTTTTCACCCTGTTTAAACATCAAGATTCTCTGGTCCCATTGTGCAGATCTGATAGGATTTAACAGAGAACCACAGTGTCTGGGCAGAAGATTATATTGGGTTGGTTTTGGGGCATTCTTATCATAAACATCTGTAAAACAGTGAATTCTACTTACTAGCTGGACAAAAGAACAAGCTATTAGTGACATCTTACATGTGATTTCCTCTACGTTTTAGAGGGAAAGACCTGACAGTTTGTCTTTCACTGGAGTCATGATTTTATATTACATATGCTTTTATGTACATAGCTATGAAAGAGAAATAGATTTCAGCCATGAAAAGAAGTACTGATTTACATGGCCAGGGCATAAAGGAAATCCAATCTATCCTGCCTATTTGTGTTGTTTGTTTGATTTCTAGATACAGCTCTGGTTTGAGGTAGTGCTGAATGACTTTAGATTTTAGGAAATGATTTGCCTTTTACTGGTTGGTGGAAAGGGGAGAGAATAGTAGTAGAAGCATGGTGGCAGTAATGAGTAGTACAGATAAAACGAAGGCATTTTCAAGCCAATCGAATTTTACTCTCCTGATTCTTTTTTAAACTACTGCAAGACTGGATTATTCCATAGACTGGTACTAATTATGATCTAATAGAGGAAATTGTAGCAGTGGAATGATTTCTTAGCTGCAAGTTAGTTTTATGTTTCTCAGAGGACAGTGTTTGTAGGAAAATGTGGTAGTGTGAATAGATCTGAATAAACTACTAAATTTTAAATTAAATTAAAAAGCTATATTTAACATTATGGTTGAGATTTTACACATACAAAATGTCAGGAAATTCTAAATTATAGTACCCACAACAGCAATAATTCAGCCAAATTGCACATATGTATTAAGGCATTAAAGTTAACACTCTGTGCAATCATGTAATAAACTACGTATGCATAAGAAAGCAGGTCATAGTAGCTTTGGAAACTATCATTTTGCATTTCCTGACTTGTACATTCGAAATCTGAGTTCAAATGTATACAAATGTAGTTGTAGAATTTCTAAATGTAGAAATGCAACTTCATAAATTGCTAACAGTTTGAAATAAAATATGGACTTGCCTATGAAACTTGTATAGGTTTTGAATGTTTCATTATTATTATGGTTAATAATATTTTTAGACATATAAAACATTCTCAAACTTTCAGGTCAAAAGTATTTGCAATTTTGAAATTAGCATATCTGAACTTTGAAAGGAAATAAATGAAAAATATATAATATTTTCATTTCATTTTTTCATTACAGATGTATTATATAGTTATTGAAAGAATAAAAACAAAATTGAAGCACGTATAAAGAAAAAGATAATAATCACCCTTCCTTCCCTTTACTCAATTACTCCTGATGCAACCAGTGTTACTAGGTAGTATATAACTTTCTACATTTTGCTCCTTGTAAACTTACAGCCACCTATATAGGAATTTTTGTGGGCGGTTGTTTTTACAAAAATAGGATCATGCTGTATATGTTAGTGTACACCTTTCTTCAGATGTCCCTCCAGGTTAGTAAATAAATCTAACTAATGCTCTTTATCAACTCCCTGATATTCCATATTATAAATACACTGCATGTTACTCAGTTTTTTCCCATTTTGATAGATAATCAGGTAGTATACTGTTTTTTGTCACTTTGACAATACTAAAGTAAAAATTCTTGAGATACATGTTTCTATACTGGTGCTTTTATTTGTACATATCCCAAGATGGGATTGCTAGTATAATGGCTAGGTATAAATTTTAATTTAAAAGTAATACCTGGGAGGCCAAGGCAGGCAGATCACAAGGTCAAGAGATGGAGACCACTCTGCCCAACATGGTGAAACCCTGTCTCTACTAAAAATACAAAATAAAAATACAGCTGGGTGTGATGGCACATGCCTGTAGTCCCAGCTACTCAGGAAGCTGAGGCAGGAGAATCGCTTGAATCTGGGAGGCAGAGGTTGCAGTGAACCAAGATTGTGACATTGTACTCCAGCCTGGCAACAGGGCGAGACTGTCTCAAAAAAAAAATTATAATAATAATACCAAGAATTTTCCCAAAAGGTTACAGCAGCTCACATACCCACTAAAAACATACGAGAGTGCTAATTTTTCCCAAATTAATTGATGAAAAAATATATCTCATGGTTGTAATTCTATGAAGTGTGTGTACTTTTATTATCCCCATTTTACAGATATGGAAACTGAGTCATGTAGAAGTTATTTTTAACAGTTACACAGATAGTAAACAGTAGAATCAACATTTGAACCTAGGCAGTCTGTGTCCAGAGTCCATGTCCTTAATTACTATTCTTTGCTGCCTGTGCTACAGAGTGATTATTGTTTTTATTTTTATTTATTTATTTTTTTTTTGGAGACGGAGTTTCGCTCTTGTTACCCAGGCTGGAGTGCAATGGCGCGATCTCGGCTCACGGCAACCTCCGCCTCCTGGGTTCAGGCAATTCTCCTGCCTCAGCCTCCCAAGTAGCTGGGATTACAAGCACGCACCACCGTGCCCAGCTAATTTTTTGTATTTTTAGTAGAGACGGGGTTTCACCATGTTGACCAGGATGGTCTCGATCTCTCGACCTCGTGATCCACCAGTCTCGGCCTCCCAAAGTGCTGGGATTACAGGCTTGAGCCACCGCACCCAGCCGTTTTTATTTTTTTTTAATTTTGTCAGTAAGCATTTTGTGTGTAGTGTAAGTATTTAACCATGTGTTGAAAATGAAATGTTTTCTTCCACTCTGTTACTGGTCTCTGGTCTCTTCGCCTTTTTTTTTTTTTTTTTTTGGCATCTGAAAAACATGTCCTTTTAATTTTTGATGATCAAATGCATCTGTGTTGATTCTCGTTTTTGAACACTCCACACAATGGAGGGTTTCCTTAAAGTACATCAGAATTATTATACCGTTCAAATTGTTTGCAGCAGCAGTTCATAATTCTTTCTTACCTTGCTCTGTAATCTTTTACTCGTATAGTTGCTATGTAGTATATATATAATTGCGTTTTGAGGGTTGCCTGTAATTTTAATTCCTCAGATACTCATTAAATACCTATTGTATGCTAAGTATCATTCTAGCAGTTCTGCCTACTCCCTCCAACATTATGGGAGTTTTGCTCTTCACTGCATCTTGAACATCAACACACAGCATGCTCTTTTTCCTCCTCTCTTAAACATAGTCTCTTCAACCCACTTCCTTTACCAGCTACCACTCCATTTAAAGAAACTATTCAGATATACCTTCTACGTGAGGCCTGTGCAGACCACCTTATTTGAAATTGGAACCCATCCCCTCCTCATACTCCCAGTTTTCTTTACCCTACTCTACTTATTTCATTCAAAGCACTTGTAACCTCTAACATACTTTATAATTTAGTTATCATGAGTATTGTTTATTTCTTCTCTTACTGCAGTTGAAGCCCCATGAAGACAGAATCTCACTAACACATACTAGACTCTCAATAAATATTTTTTAAGTGAGTGAATGAATGCATTATGCCAAGTTGTGAGGAAGTAAAAACAAATACAATCTTTTCCCAGCACTTCAGCAGCTTATGGGAAAAGCAGATTCATTTCAATGTAATGTGACATATTCTTTGGTAGAGATATTCCTGAAAATTTCAGTAGGAAGGGAAGCATTTAAAGAAGTTAGCTTAAATACACTTACAGCATATCTAATATCTTTAAAGTGTTACAAGTTATAAGGTCTCCCTCAGACATAATTTGAAAACACCATGGAATTAAAAGATCTACAAATCTATTTTCTCCCATATCTATATATGTGTATGTTCATTGTACAAGATGGTAGTAAAATAGGTAGGTTTGTGCAAAAATTTAACCTTAAGGTTTAGACTACAAAGAATGCTTTAGTATAAACATTTATAATCAAATTAATCTCTACTTTTTTATTGTTTATTCACTAATCTAATATGGTGTGTCCTATAAATAAATCACCATGTTTTCACATTTAAAGATACCAATGATCTTTAATATACCATTCTTTTTTCTCTGAACAGAGCATGTGACCATCTGCGTTGTATAGCCTGTGATTTCTTGGTGGTAAGCTATGATGACTATATGTGGGACAAATCATGTGATTATCTGTTTTTCAGGTATGTTGCTAAAGAACTTCACTCTGAAAAATGTACCAAGTACTTCATATTTCTTATTTTGATATATTCTCTTAGTGGATTTGGCCAGATCATATGGGCTTCACCTCTTCAATTCAGTCATGTGCTACATTACAATGTTTCAGTCAACAATGGACTGCTTATACACAGTGGATCCATAAGATTATAATGGAGCTGAAAAATTCCTATCACCTTAGTGACACCATAGCCACTGTAATATCGTACTGCAGTGCATTGCTCATGTTAGTGGTGATGCGGGTATAAACAGTAGCATGCTGTAGAGGTTTGTAGCCTTGGAACAGTAGCCTATACCATATAGCCTTGGTGTGTAGAAGGCTATACCATGTAGGTTTGTATAAGTTCACTCTATGATGTCCACACAATGAGGGAATTGCCTAACAAAGCATAAGCAATGCATGACTGTGTTTCTGTTATCCATCTCCTTCTCTCCATCTGTCTGCTGTCAGCCTAGATAAGGACATGTTACTTCTGGACAAGAATACAGAAGTAGCCTTTTCACTGGTTTTTCTGCCTACAGTCTCTTCTTTCAGACCATCCTTCCCTAGTTCATAATTAAAGAATAGCTCAGAGTGTACTGTCCTGCCCAACACTCTTCCACGTACAGAATAATGTCCAAATTCCATAGCATGGCATTCATGACCCTCCACAATCCAGCTCCCATCCATCCATCATCCAACTTGGTCTTCCCACAATGCATATTTCACCTTTACAAGATTTTAGCTACATCAGAGTACTCAGGCTCCCATTCCCTCTGACTTTGTACAACCTCTTTACCTCCTAGGATGCCTTCCCATCATTTTATCTATCTAAACCCTACCTGTCCTTCAGAATACAATACATCACGGGTCTTCCATGATTCTTCCACCACTCTCTCAACTGAAAGAAAACTCTTCTTTTCCTATGTATTCATGGTGCTTTGGACATATTATATACTGTAATATAAAACTGAAGCACTTAGGTTGGTGTATTACTACCTTTCTTGTGGCTGAGATAATGTCTTACTCATATTTATATAATTTGTACATTCTTGTACACTTACGGCATACCTAATATCTTTAAGGTGTTACAAGTTATAAAATGTATTTGAACTTTTCATTGACATTTTCAAATAAAAATTTAAAGCTAAAAATTAATACAGTGTATTATTGCAGCACTTTTTAGTAGCATAAAGAAAAGGGTAAGAGACTTTCCCCTACACCTCCTTTGGCAGCCATTCTTGGGTAAATCTATGAGTATACCCTAATTTAATTGTTTTTAAACTTTTTCACATCAAGAACCACTCTAAAAGTGTTGAATCCTCTTCATACACATACACACAATTCAAATATAAAAATACATGGAAAAATTATAACTCGAAAAGTTTCACAGTTTCCAACCCAAATAAAGCCTAATGTATTCCCAAAATCCGAGGTCAGGAACCCATACTTTTAGGCTTAGTCCACTTTTTTAGGCCATTAGTGAAAAACTTACCTTTTAACTACAGGTTTCACTTTTCCTTCTCTGACTTTTCTAAACCCTCTGCTATTTACTGTCTACTAGTTAATCTAATAAGTGGCTAATAATTCCCATATGTCACCAAGATGAAGCATGAATTTTTATAAAACCATCATAGAATAATAAATGCATGTAACATCAAGACAGTGGTGAACACAGGCATAAACTATGGATAACTTAGTCGGTACTACTTGCAGTGTCTCAGAGTCATCAAGAACACCAGTTGGTTTACCTGAGATCTGTGGCAGCCTAGTTTAAAAATATATGTACTTTTAGATAAAACAGTGACAACCAGAGGACTTATTATACCATTAAAAATAAACAAGTAGTCATTATTTAAATCAGTAGAAAATACCGTCTCAGTTCTCAAGACACTTAGGAATATGTTTGGGATGTAAGAGAATGGAACAACTAAAGAAATAAGACAGTCTCCACCATCAGGATATAAATCATTGATATGATAGTTATTTTATATAGTATATTGGTGTTTCTTTATCCGGTAGTCATTATTCAGCATCTAGTCTATGACACTCTTAGATACTGGGCTCGTAAGATGAGAGGAACCCAGGGGAAGGAGACATGGGAGGAGACAAGCATGTGAGTAGCAAGGTTGTACAGACAATAGGGCCAAGAGCACTGATGGGAGGTGAGCCTTGGACAGGAAAAGGAAGACCTCTATGACTGTGAGGAAGCCAGCAAGGTACTGATGTGTTCAGGGAGAGCTTGCAGGAAATTGAAGGGTTTCATACCTGGTGGCCTGGTTTTGAGAATGAAGATGTGATCTGCTGAAAATAAGGGAGTAGAGTGAGATTTGAAGAGGATGTGGAATCATCACTGAGGAAACCAGACGTAGGCAGTGACCAAAGACAAGTTAAAAGGTTTGTAGAGTACCATTCAATGTCCAGCAGAACACAGGGAGCCATTTATTTTTAGCAGTGTTGATCTGCACACTTGTTACACAGTGAAATGCTGTGCAGTTGTTTGTTTTATTGTTTTATTTTACAGATGAGAGAAATAAATGTATCCTAGCTTTGAGAAGTTATAGAACTTTTTTTTCTATTTTTTTGAGCCAGAGTCTCACAAGTCGTGTTGCCTAGGCTGGAGTGCAGTGGTGCAATTTCAGCTCACTGCAACCTCCACTTCCCAGGTTCAAAGAATCCTCCAGCCTTAGCCTCCTGAGTAGCCAGGAATTCAGGTGCACGCTACCACATCCAGCTAATTTTGTAGAGGTAGGGTTTCACCATGTTGCCCAGGCTGGTCTCAAACTCCTGAGCTCAAGTAGTCCACCCACCTCAGCCCCCCAAAGTGCAGGGTTTACAGGCATGACCCACCACACCCAGCTGAGTTTTAGAACATTCTAAAAGGAGTGTAAGCTGTAATTATTGACCACCTTGCTACAACAGCTGAAGAAAATGCTTTTATTTTTCTATTAAATCATGTGTTTTCTTTAAGGAATGGAATGATTTTTCCCTAAGCTTTTAAGATATGTGCATTTTAAATAAGCATTTGAAATGTCGTAATTAGATCCCTGCCTATTCATGATTCCTAATCTAAAATCTCTAAGGATTCAGTCAAGTATCAAATATTAAGTTTTCAAAATATTTTGCAGATCAAATAAAAGACGTTTTTCCTCAAAAGCTTAGTTTTGGTGGGGTTTTTTCTTTTTGTTAAAATATATATTATTCATTTCTTCCCTCAGCTAAGTCATTTAACTGGTCAGACTGTTTCCTGAAATCAGATGTTGGCTTGGAAAATCTCTCAGGTTTTGTTAGGTTCTAACCTTCTAAATTGTGCCTGAATTTTGTACAATGTAATACTGAATGTGTGGCCATTGACCACCAGAGGGCACTTTGTAGCCTGCCTTCTGTTGCAGTAATACCCACAAGTAAAGTTTAGATGCTGTATCTCTTTTTCTAGCATTCATACTGTATTTCATCCTTTCACTTTGTATTTTTTTATCATTTTATTTTTAATTTTTTTCATTTTTCTTTGCCAAGGAATGTTTATATTAACTCATTACATGGAATGTCATGAAAATAATTTATTAATTAAACTTTGGTAGTTTTTATAATAGTATCAAATCCAATGGTTATCATTTTTACAATAGCTTTACTTGTTGATTTAATTACTTCAACATTATTAATATGTATTTCAGGATAGACATTTTTGTTACTGATAATATGAGTAAATAAGCAGATTATTCAAACTGATGAAAATTTTTCATAGTTAATTCATCGGAAGTCTATGATCCTTATGCCTCTAATGTTCTCTTTACTTGCCATATTGAAGAGTTTTAAAATATGGCATAGGTGAATATCTGAGGTAGGAGATGAACCACCATCCTTTCCACCCAATTTTCATATTATTTCATCTCTGATAGGACAAATCAGTAATTCTCCAGCCCTTTAGGTTATTGTATTCTACGACCGTCAATAAACTGTCCTAGAGAATTGCCATAAAAAGTACAGATTATCAAAGAAATACCATCAGAAAGAGAACACTGAAGCGTGTCTTCTAACGTTAGAGTGAGGGGGATCTAGGTTGTTCAGCGTTCGTGTACTAGGAAGTTAAGAAAATAGGCCGGGCACTGTGATTCACACCTTTAATCTCAGCACTCTATGAGGCTGAGTTGGGTGGATCACTTGAGTCCAGGAGTTTCAGATCAGTCTGAACAACATACTGAGACCTCATCTCTATAAAAAAAGAATTTAAGCCAAGCACAGTTGGGAATAATTCCAGCTAAGTTATAATCTTAGTCTTATGCCTGTGGTCCCAGCTACTTGGAAGGCTGAGGTGGAAGCCTGGGAAGTCAAGGCTGCAGTGAACCATGATCATGCCACTGCACTCCAACCTGAAGTGAGTGAGACTCTTTCTCAAAAAAAATAAAGAAAGCAATGACTTTTTTTTTGTGAGTCATTAAACACTGAACAAAGCCACTATGCTAAAACTTTCCTGTTTTACTAATAGGAACAACATACCAGAATTCCACAAATTAAAAGCAAAGTTAATAAAGAAGAAAGGAACACGAGCATATGCCTGCCAGTGTAGCTGGAGAACTATTGAAGAACTGACTGACCTTCAAACAGATCGTCAGCTTCGTTGGGTTTGTGGTAAACATTAAGAATGCAGACTGCACATTCGGACAGATGCATCCATGAGAGCAGTATCCATTAATCATCATAATGTTTAGGCAATGGTCCCTAGCAATACATTCCTTGTGGGAAAAGGCAGTGAATTTTACTGATACAACTACACAAGTTTTTAAGACCAAATGGACTAAGGAAGATTATTATAACACTTTGGAATTTTTTTTTCATATATATATATATGGATGTTTCACTTAGTAAGTAACAGGCATCTACATTCTTTACTAATCTGTCTTCTGTTAAATAGAAGTTTAATTATGGAGTTTCATACAAATATCTAGTTTTTCATTAGTAACTTCAACATTGATGGCCAATACACTTAGCAAAACATTCCCCACTTGTAGCAGTTAAAACAGGTAAAGCCAGCCAGGGCAGAGAGGTCATTTAGGGGTGTCTACAACACTTCCTCCAGACAGATCTGTTGTTGGCAAAGATCATAATTTAGACATGGAAGAAACCAGGTGATGAGTGGCTAGCTGAAGGCTGTTCAGGAGTTACAGGTATTTTGCAAAAACACTGCCTCATAGCTGATCTTACCTCACAAACTCAAAGCAGTGTTATGTACAATATTAAATGTACATTACTAGTTTTAGCTTATTTTTCCCTCTTTTGTTTATTTAGATATTGAAAGTTGTTTTCTCTTTTCAATGCTCAATAATATATAAAAAGTTTGATGCACCTAAAATCACAAAAACTCTAAAACATACAGGTTATTGTGGGATTTTTCAAATACTTTTTATCCTTTAATACCTAAAACTCTATCAAGTGAAGAAAATAGCAAGTAAGATAATTTTTCAGGCAGCCTGTGGACTTTTCTGGTAGGATCAGGTTGACATATCGTTTATTAGGTGAGTACATCAAAACACAAAGCATATCTGAACCAGCAGGTAACCTGTTGGGCTCCCTCCTGACATCACTGAGATCTGAGGAACCCTACAATAGCAGCACATTCAGGAAATCAGATCCCTCAAAATTTCTAGCTCCCAACCCCATTGAGAGATTTTGGGACTTTCCAATCTGCCACAGACTCTCTGCTACATGTGTCTACTGTATAGTTTAAATGTGTGATGCAGGGCACACTGAAAGGGAATAATTCCAACAAGGTTATAATCTTAGTCTCATGCTGAATTTGTTCCAGCCACCCTACTTAAGGGAGGAAGATTTGATCATTAGAATCCTTTTCCTAGCCATGACACATTTACATACTTGTGAAATTTAATGTAGTAAGTCTAGCATTACAACAGAACAGATCTTACAATGACCAATGCTCATACTTTTGTATTAAGGATATTATAACAGACCGGGCATGGTGGCTCACACCTGCATTTTAGATGCATCATATGGTTTTTATCCTTCATTCTGTTGGTATGTATCATGTTGATTGATTTGTGCATGTTTAATCATCCTTGCATCCCAGGGATATATCCCACTTGGTCATGATGGATGATATTTCTAAGATATTGTTTAATTTTGTTTGCTAGCACTTTGTTGAGGATTTCTGCGTCATTACCCATCAATGTTATTGCCTTGTAGATTTCTTTTATTCGTAAGTGTTTGGTTTTAGTATCATGGTAATACTGGCCTCATAGAATGAGTTTGGAACTATTCCCTCCTCCTCTATTTTTTGGAATAGTTTGAATTGTGTTAGTATTAAATCTTTTTTAAATGTTTGGTAGAATTTAACACTGAAGCCATTACAGTGTTAAACACTTTAGAGAGGTTGAGGCAAGCAGATCAGCTGAGGTCAAGAGTTCAAGACCAGTCTTCCCAACATGATGAAACACTGTCTCTACTAAAAATACAAAAATTAGCTGAGCGTGGTGGTGCATGTCTGTAATCCTAGCTACTTGGGAAGCTGAGGCAGAAGAATTGCTTGAATCTGGGAGGCGAAGGTTGCAGTGAGCCAAGGTGGCACCACTGCACTCCAGCCTGGATGACATAGTGAGACTCTGTCTCAAAAAAAAATATTCTGACAGAGTTTATCTTTTAATAAAAATATATCCCTAAAGTTATATCTACATGTAATTGAGTCAAAAATATAGGGGGATGTTGATTGAAGTCAACTGTTGCAAAATATAGCAGAGCAACAAGATCAACACATTCAGAACCTTGTAGCATTTGGCATATTATTAATTATGGTGCAATTCTTTTTTATTCCAGTAAGCAAATTTACTAAATCATTAATTCGAATTTTTTTTTTTGAGATGGAATGTTACTCTGTTGCCAGGCTGGAGTGCAGTGGTGCCATCTCAGCTCACTGCAACCTCCGCCTCCCAGGTTCAAGCAATTCTCCTGCCTCAGCCTCTGGAGTAGCTGGGATTACAGGCGCCTGCCACCATACCCAGATAATTTTTGTATTTTTGGTAGAGATAGGGTTTCACCATGTTGGCCAGGATGGCCTTGATCTCCACCCACTTTGGCCTCCAAAGTAACCTACATTGCCTCTACTTTGAAGGGACAGAGTTGTCCTGGTTTTTTCCTCTTTTATTATTTCATTATAAGTATCCTAAAACTTACATATATTGCCTGTGTTTGGCATTCTATAACATTATAATTATAAGAGTCTCCCAATGTCAGAAATATATGTGTGAGTTCCCATTTTTGTTGGCAATGTACTTTATAAGCTTTTTTATTTTTATTTTTATTTTTTTAAAAAGACAAGGTTTTACCATGTTGGTCAGGCTGGTCTTGAACTCTTGACCTCAGGTGATCCACCCACCTTGGCCTCCAAAGTGCTTGGATTATAGGCATGAGCCACTGCACCCGGCCTATAAGCTTTTTAATATAGTACAATTTTAAACTAAAATGTAGAAAGAATATTATGTTTATATACAACCGCAGAAATTATTAACTGTTGTAATTTAAGCTGAAAATGCAACTATTTTAATATCGGTATAGAAGTATAGTTTCTAATCAGCTGTAATTTTAAAATGCAAAGCCTATAAAACTTTCAAGATGTTTGCCTATTTGTTTTTAATATTTATAATAATTTTATGCAAGTAGCTATTGTTAAGCCAAGTACCTTCTTTATTTGAACTGTATTATACTCTCAGACCCTTATCCTGCCTAGAAATGAGTAAGTAATAAATATTCTATATTTATTTCTTTTATTTTATCGTAAAATATTCATTTGGATGGACATTAATTTGAAATCATTTTAATGACTTTTTTGGGGTAGGGGGACAGGGTCTCTCTCTGTTGCACAGACTAGAGTGCAGTGATCTGGTCATAGCTCACTGCAACCTTGAACTCCTGAGCTGAAGCAATCCTCCCACCTCAGACTCCCAAAGTACTGGGATTATAGGTGTAAAGTACCATGCCCAGTCAAAAAAAAATGTTTAACGTCAGCAGAGAAGTTTCCAACCATCCAATTAAACAGATAACTTGTTTCCATTGTGGCGGAGAAGCATATGTACACATGGATGTGTAAAGAGAGTGTGTGTACCTGCGTATGTAAAATAACATGGGTATTCAAAGGAACAGGTCCAAGTTTAGGAAGAACAGATCATGTTGACTTGGTGGTATATGCCCAGAACTTGTTTGTTGATGTCAGTAAACTTGGTACCTTTTTTTCTTGGGCCAGAGAAGATGTCATCAGACTGTGAATCTGAATTGCTTTCTCTCTTTTTCTTATTGATATTTAAGAGTATGAAAGAAAAAGAAGGTCTTTGTGTCCAAAAGTATTGTGATAAAGCTTAGCTGTAAATTTCAAAAGCTGATATTTCTCAGCTGTTATGTTTTAACAAAATCTCTATCGGCCAACCTACTTCTCCCAGTAATCAGCAATATCTCTTGTATATTGCTTGTATAAAATGGTTCCGCATGCAAACAAAAAATTTAAAATACACAGTCTCTTTAGAGGTTTCACATCTTATTGTATCTCTTTTAGAAAAAAGAAAAAATATTGCAGTATATATATATATATATACACACACACACGATAATTAAATTTGACTTTCCCCAAATGCCTTGAGATAAGAGATGACAAAATGAAGTGTGACAAAATCAGAGATCAGAGTCATGTGCCTTAGAAAGTTATGTGATGTTTTGGGCTTCATTCACCTTACCTATATGAATTGTAATACTGCTTTTGTAAGTTTAAGGATTAAATAGTATAACATATGAAAAGTGACTAGCATAGTGTTTGGTTTAGAATAGGTGCTTAATAAATGTTCTCATTCTTTTTTACTGTTATACTTTAAGTCTGCGGTACATGTGCAGAACGTGCAGGTTTGTTATATAATTATACATATGCCATGGTGGTTTGCTGAACCCATCAACCCATCATCTACATTAGGTATTTTTCCTAATGCTGTCCGTCCCCTAGTCCCCCACCCTGAGGCAGGCCTCTGGTGTGTGATGTTCTCCTCCTTGTGTCCATGTGTTCTCATTGTTCAGTTCCCACTTAGAAGTGAGAACATGCCATGTTTGGTTTTCTGTTCTGTGTTAGTTTGCTGAGACTGATAGTTTCCAGCTTTATGCGTGTCTCTGCAAAGGACATGAACTCATACTTTTTTATGGCTGCATAATATTCCATGGTGTATATGTGCCACATTTTATTTATCCAGTCTATCTTTGATGGGCATTTGGGTTGGTTCCAAATCTTTGCTATTGTGAATAGTGCTGTAATAAACATACGTGTGCATGTGTCTTTATAGTAGAATGATTTATAGTCCTTTGGGTATATACACAGTAATGGGATTGCTGGGTCAAGTAGTATTTCTGGATCTAGATCCTTGAGGAATTGCCACACTGTCTTTTACAGTGCTTTATTCTCATTCTCTTTCCTTCTAAAATGAATACTGTCTAAATTGAAGTAATAGTGTGGCACATTTCTTATAACAAGTCATTTGTAAAGATTTTTGTTTTATTTATTCTCTATGAGAAAAGCAGCAATGCTATCATTATTTTTATAACTAGTGACTGTACACATGGCAAGCTTTATTTTATGTAAGTTGAAGCGACAACTTTCCTATTAAAAAAAAAAAAAGATACTCCTCCTAACCTGCCTCTTTTCTGTGTGGCTTAAACCTAAGTGGGTCATCATGAAGGCATTCGGGCCTTTCACAGTATCTTTTCAGTTTCATCTGCCTCTGCTTTCGTCCTCTTCCAACCAAACTGTCTACCTGCTGTTCCTCAGATATACTCTCTCATCTTATCCTATCAAAATCCAACATATTTTTCAAAGCCAGTATCTTATACATCAGCAGTTCTCAAAGTGAGTTCCACTCTCAGGGGTCTTTCAAGCAGTCCACAAGATCAAATATATTTTCATAACACTAAGATGTCAATTTTTTTCTTCACTGTGTTCACGTATGTGCAGATGGCGGAAATGGTAGATAGCACTGCTGGCACCTTACTTAGCACCATTCAAAGCAGTGATGCTGTGCACCTGCCATCAAAAAAGCCAGTTTCACGTAAGAATATTCTTGAGAAAGGCAGTAGTAATTGTTATCTTAGCCTTCAATAACATGTATTTTTAATATTCCATGTGACTAAATGGGAAGTACAGCTAAACACTTGAGCAACTGAGTTGTGAGCTGAATGAACTGTTTTTCATGGAACCCTTTTTTGCCTAAAACAACAGCTGATAGACAAAAACTTTGAGTATTCAGAAAATTAATAATGTGAGTCTCCTCCAAGGAAATAACTGACAGAATGTTAAAGTGAAAATTAGAATTTCAGAAAATTTGTATTCACTGCGAGCATGTCCCTATTTAAATTCTTTCCAGATAAGACTAGTGGTGATATTAACAAGCAATTTTTATACTATATAATGAAATGTGACAGTATTTGGAAGCTCTGTATAATTCAGCAAACCAATATTGCCAAGGAACCAATACATGATATAACAAAACTATACATTTAAAATGCAAGATAGACCAATAGATTTTAACATTACTGCATACTGAAAGTTCATTTGATAACGATTTCAGTTTCTACATTGCAGCTAACTTTTAAAAAACTATTACTTGTGATGTTTTGATGAAGTATTGAAAAATAGGCACACTTATCTAAAAAGACTATTCTCCTCTTTTCCAACTGTATGTCTGCATGAGGCTGAGTTGTCTTCTAAGGCTTCAACCAAAACAGCCTATCTCAAGAGAGTGAATGCAGCAGTAAATATGAGAATCCAGCTGTCTTCCGTTAAGCCAGAGACTAAACAGAGCAGCAGAAAACAAATGCCATGCTTGTCACTGTATTTGTTTTGGAAAATACAGTTATTTTCATTAAAATGTGATAATATATACTGGGTTTATTATTTTGAAGTATATTTAACCTTAATGTATATTTTTAGTTTTCTTAGTTTTAATTTCTAACACAATAAAAATCAATAGTTATAATCACAAAAAGAAACAAGCTCTTGGGGTTAAGAATATAAAAGGGCCAAAAGCCTACACTGAGGAAAAGACAATAAATGATCCTCAGAAAACTTGATATCCCTCTGGAGAAGAATGAAACCAGACCCCTATCTCTTGCCATATACAAAAATCAAATCAAAATGGATTAAATATTTAAATATAAGATCTCAAACTATGAAACTACTAAAAGAAACACTGGGAAACTCTCCAGGACATTGGTCTGGGCAAGCATTTCTTGAGCAATACCCCATAAGCACAGGCAGCCAAAGCAAACATGGACAAATGGGATCACATCAAGTTAAAAAGCTTCTGCGCAGCAAAGGAGGCAGCCAGCAAAGTGAAGAGACAACCCACAGGATGGGAGAAAATATTAGCAACTTTCCATCTTACAAAGGATTAATAACCGGGATTATAAGGAGCCCAAACAGCTCTATAGGAAAAAAAACTAATAATCTGATCAAAAATGGGGAAAAGATTTGAATAGACATTTCTTAAGACATACAAACGACAAGTAGGCATATTAAAAAGTACTCAACATCATTGGTTGTCAGAGAAATGCAAATCAAAACCACAGTGAAGTAGTGTCTCATATCAATTAAAATGACATAGCCAAAAGATGGTCAATAGCAAATGCTGGTGAGGATGTGGAGAAAAGGAAACCCTTGTACACTGTTGGTAGGAATGTAAATTAGTACAACCACTATGGAGAACAGCCTGGAAGTTCCTTAAAAAAACTAAAAATTGAGCTACCATATGATCCAGCAATCCCACTGCTGGGTATATACACACAAAAAAGGAAATCAATATATTGAAGAGATATCTGCACTCCTATGTTTGTTGCAGCACTGTTTACAATAGAAGCAACCTAAGTGTTCATCAACAGATGAATGGATAAAGAAAATGTGGTACATACACATACGGGAGTACTATTCAGCCATAGAAACGAATGAGACCCAGTCATTAGCAACAACATGGATGAAACTGGAGATTATGTTAAGTGAAATAAGTCAGACACAAACATCACACGATCTCATTTATTTGTAGGATCTAAAAGTCAAAACAACTCATGGACATACAGAGTAGAAGGATGGTTACCAGAAGGTGGGAAGGGTAGTGGGGACCTGGCAGGATAGGTGACATGGTTAATGGGTACAAAAAAAATAGAATGAATAAGACCTACTATTTGATAGCACCAAAGAGTGACTACAGTCAATAATAATTGTACATTTTTAAAATAACTTGCAGAGTATAATTGAGTTTTTTGTAACTCAAAGAATAAATGCTCAAGGGGATGGATACCCCATTCTCTATGATGTGCTTATTTCACATTGCATACCCATATCAAAACATCTCCTGTACCCCCATAAATATATACACCTACTGTGTGCCCTCAAATATCTTTTAAAAAATGTTTAAGTGTGAAAAAGTCGTGAGACAAAAAAGGTTGAGAACTGTGGTACACAATCCTGATTACTCTTCCTAGCCTACCCTACCCCAGCCCAAAGATGTAATTTCTCCCTCTCCCGTCTCCTTTCAGACTTTCTGTTTCTCATATAATTCCTTGAATTGTAATTATTTGTGTGCTTATTGTATTCATCTTGGACATTAGATTCAAGTTCTTTAAAGTCTATGAGTGGTACAGGGGAAGGTGGGAGAGTTATGTCACTAACTCTCTGGAATCACTGTAAGTAAGCCAGAGTGTCTTTGGGCTCATCTGTGAAATGAGGGTTGGATTATTAAGTTTTCTTTTTTTGCTTGTTTGTTTTTTTGAGATGGAGTTTCGCTTTTGTCGCCCAAGCCAGAGTACAATGGCATGATCTTGGCTCACTGCAACCTCCACCTCCCAGGTTCAAGCAATCTCTCCTGCTTCAACCTCCTGAGTAGCTGGGATTACAGGTGCACACCACCATGCCTGGCATATTTTTTGTATTTTTAGTAGAAATGGGGTTTCACCATGTTAGCCAGGCTGGTCTCTAACTCCTGACCTCAGATGATCCACCTTGGCCTCCCAAAGTCCTGGTATTACAGGCGTGAGCCACCACCCCCGGCCTATTAAGTTTTCTTCTAACTTGCAGATGGTATGAGTAGTGTTCCTCTAAAAGTACCCTGGTGCACCTAGTGTTGTGCTGTCCACAGAGTGGGAGATGTGTGTGTGTGTGGTCAGGAAGGTCCCAGATTCTGAGGTCAGAGAGACATGGGTTCCAAAAGACATCACCTGTGTTCTCTTAGAGCTTTCAGTCAGTGAAGGAAACAAGTGAACAGCTTACTACTGAGATGTGCAATGAGTGCGCTCAGAAGTAAATGGGTTCTTAGAGGACAGGCATTTAGATCAGGGTGAGAGGAAGGGAGTTTGCTCCTCCTTATAGAAGATGATAATAAGAACAACATGGCCTGAGAAAGTAGATGTCTTGATGATGCCTTAGTGTGTTTGAGGAACTACAGGTAAGTTGATTTGGCTTGATTTTCATAGTGAATGTGGGGAAATGGAATGGGAAAATCTGAGGCTGCACTAAAGACATAGGTAGGATTAAGTTAAGACTTCAGTCTGTCCCATGAGATACTAATTGAACCAATTGGAAGAAGTCTTTGAGAGAGAAAGATGACAAACACTTTTTCCAAGTGACATGTACTCTGTATGTGGTACTATTGTTCACAGTTATTCTCTCCTCTCCCAGAAGGATGGTACACCCTCACCTATTGAACTCAGGTGGAGAAGAATGACATCTCTCTCTTTGAGAATGAAAGGACCTCAGGAAGACAGTCCCAAGAGAGCCATGTTCAGTTACAGCAGGGTGAAGGCATGAGGAGCTTGCTTACCATAAAGTGGGCATTCCAGAAGACATGGTGAATGAAGTTGGCCAGGAGGCAGCAGTGCAAGGAAGCAGGGGAGACAGTGGGTGCAAGAGTTGGGGAAGAACGAACAGTATTAGGGTGAGAGCCTGAAGGAACTCATATTGCAACCAAAAAACAACAGGGATCAGAGCCCTGTGGGGACTGAGAAGCCTTGATCTAACTGTAGCTAGTCTCTGCTAGAATAAGGCCATTTCCATGTGTGATGTAGGCTCAGACTGGCCCTGAGTGGTAACCCAGGCTGCAGGGTGAGGAGGGAGGTGGGGAAAAGGGATTGTCAGGTTGTTTGCATCCAGTTCAGCAGCCTACATCCTTTGCTGTTACTTTTGAGCAGAATTTAGATAGAATCCTAATTGTTAGGAGACTGCAAAGTTCATCTCTGGCTAGAGAAGTACATAATACCCACGAAAAAATTGTGTTCAAGTATTGTCAGTGTCTTCAAAAGGCTGTCTCCAGGCACTCTGAGTACTTGGGAATGAGGCCTGAGCACTAACTCTTACCAAGTCTTTGTTCGTATGAACAAGTTAGTATCAGAGATTAAGGGGATTGGGGTTCTGATAGATAAAAAAAAAGGCTGGGAAAGACTGAGGGTCCAGGTTTCAGTTTTGTGGGCAATTAATACCAGAGAAGAGACACGGAGGAAACTGAGGCACAAAATCTTGCCTAAAATTACATAGGTTGTAAATGGCAGAGTAGTATTCAGACCTAGCTCAGCTGAGTAACACAGGGCTTTCATCCTGGTATTCCGCCATTGAGCCTTGATGGACCAATAGATAAATACACTGGACTGTGAGAATATACAATCCTGGTGTTACCAGAATAATACTTTCTGATATTTGTGTGATTTTATTTAGAGGAACCAAGATACAGTGCCTGGCTGTAGCCATGTCTCAGGTTGTCTTCCCAGTGCTCACGGACAGGTGGCAGCTTCCATGAACAATACGAGAAGGCCAGATTAGGCACAGCAGGAAAGAGTTTAGTGATCCCTGAATCAAGTCTGCCATGGGCTCAGGGGTGGGGAATGAGAGACTGCCATGGGTTTGATAACCCTGGCAGTCTCTGGATTGGGGGCTGGGTTCTTGTCTAGCTCAGTACTTCACCCTGGCCTCAGATAGAGCCAGCTGGAGAGCTTTAAAAAGTGCCAGTAACCCAAACCCCAGACCCAGAAAATCAGATTCATTTGTCCACAGTAAGATCCAACCATCAGTACTTTTCAACAACTCTTGCACGTACTCTAGCATAGTACAGCCAGGGTTACAATCCACTAACACAAATTAGACCTTGGGCATATCACTTTGCTCTTTGAGCTGTAGTAGCCTCACCTATTTAAAAAAATTCTCTCAGAGTCCTTACTGCCAGTGTAAAAGAATGAGGTTATGCTAAGTGACTTTTAATGTCCCTCCCAGGATTAAAGTCCCATGAATCTCTTCCTAATGCAATCATTCAGAAATAATTATTTCATTTAGGATTCGGTGTGCATTGTGATCAATGTTTCTCTTAGTCCCCTAGAACAGTGTAGTGTCAATGCCAGCTTCAAGGTTTGAGTTCCCTAATGACCAATTCATTTTACATGGAAAAGAATAAAAACCTCGAAAGGTTGACAATACAAATTCTTCCCACTAGAAGCAGTATCTCAGAGCATGTGGCCCTCTAGAAAGTGAGTCGCTGGCATCATCTTCCATTGCAAAGAGCAGCACTTATTAGCAATGTTAGGTAGAAAGCAGGACTCTAGAAAGTGGATGGAAAATAGAGAAATTACATAACTTAGAAGCCATTTTAAGTTCTTAGAGTCAAGTAAAATTGACATTCACAGGTATGTAGGGAAAATTCTAAAAAATCTGCTCTCGAGGAATATAATGCTTTAGCCTTAATTTTTTGAGAGATGGGGGATTAAACAAGAGTTTCCCCAGTGGAGTAAGGTATATTCTGTCATAAAACGCTAGAGCTTCAGCCTCTGGTGGTGGAAGGACCCCGCAAATGCTTTTTACCTCCCTTCCATCTGGCCTTGGTTTTCCTCCACAGCTGACTGTGCACTAAAGGACCACTTGGACTTTTTCCACTCAGCTTTTAAGGAACAGTTTTAGGTATTGTATTTGGTTACTAGCATAAATTTACTCTGAAATATCCTAGATCCAGTCATCAATCAAGGGAGTGAGAAGGAAAGGATTTGCATGGCCATGACCCCGCGCCCCCACCTTGAAGGCACAGATAATGTGTGCACTCACGATGCACCACATCCTCAGCAAAGGGGCTCCAGGCCACCTCTTGCCTTTGCCCCTGTTCATAAGCAGGGTCTCACTCCTAACAAGCTGCTGCATTGTGTGAGGTTAGGAACACAGGCCTGGGTTAGACTGCCTGGATTTGAATACTGGCCCTACACATTATGGGGCATGTGATGTTCTCCAGACCACACATCCTCCCTGACCTCTTCTCTGCAACCTGTGCAACGGGAATAAGAATGCTCACTTCACAGAGAGTGATGCTGGGAGGAAGTGGATGGGATAATTCATGTAAAGCATTTAGCAAGGCTCCTGACACATAGTAATTACTTAATAAGTGTGAATTATTTGCTGAGGTCTCTGTACAATGTAAAAATGCATACCTTAAAGATGGCTTTCTGCCATGATTCTAGATAGGTTTTTTCCTTCAACTGTCTTCTTTTTTTGCCTTAAAATGTTTTAGTCCCACCAAGTTTCATCTTAAAACAGGATGCCCAAAGTGACACATTTAAAGAGAGCCTTCAAAGCAGAGGACCATTTCTCTTAAATGCCCACCTGCACTGTGCCAGGCATGGCAGTAGACCCAGAGGCGCCAGACACCAGACAGGAATGAGGGTTGGCAAAACATGGGTCATTTCCTAAGGAATTGTAATCATTGGTCTTTTATATCAGGTGTCTTTGACTCTGGTCAATACCAGACATCAAGCACTATAGGCGTAATCAGTGCTTTTAGGCTATTTCACAACCAAGTGAAATTCAACACTGGCCATCCCCCTCTTGCTCATCATTGACTATAATGTGACCAAAATGGAAACTGCTAAGCTAGGTGTTAATGCTTATGCTAGAAACGTACTGCTTCCAGATAGGGAAAAAGGAAAGCGCTTCAATCAGATCTCCCTTGTATGGTCGATAATTCTTACTGCAACTTCAGGTCGGCTGTTGAGTCATCAAGTCACATTCTGAACCCAACTCTGGCCCTTTCTGCATCCTGAGGGACCCAGCAAAGGAGGGAGGTCCTGAAGCAGCCTTTCTGGGGGTATAATGACTTACAGTGAAGAAGAAAGAGTCAAATTTGTCTCCAGGAACTCAGGATTGTAAAAGACCCACCATCCTGAGCCCTCCAAACAGTGAAACCAATAAATTGAGAATTTAACCTATAGCGGGCAGACCTACACTGAAGACCGGATCTCGTTTATTTGTTGGGCTTTGGTCTCAGGAAAAGCACCCAGAACACTTCATCTAAATCTGCCTGCTATTAACAATATCCCATTGTAGTAGAGGTAAATTTTTTTCTTTGGCTGAAAATAGAAATCCTCTCTAGTCTAAACCACCTGTCTTTGCTTTTAGGAGAAAAGGATAGACAGCAAATATTGGGATCTTCCAGGGAAGTTTAGCAACCCTTTCTACACAGAAGTACTTGTCATCTCGAGCTTGTGGGCCGGAGCTTTCTGGGAAAGAAAATTGGAACCTTCTAACTGATTCACTTAAAAAATCAATTCCGTAGCACTTAAAGGAATCTAAGTGGATCTAAAATTAAAGAGAAACAATGAAATGATTCCTCACCTACAATGAAAGGTTGAAAATTGGGGTAATGACCTTGGTGAGCTGAGTGAGGAATCTTAAGGGCAAGTGGGTTAATGCCGATGGGCTTTTTGAGACCAGGAAACCATATCTTCATGATCTTTGAGCATAATTGTTCAGCACAGATATTTCCAGAGTACAACGATTTGGTTTCGTTTTTAAGAGTTGTTGCTTTTTTTTAATGGACTGAAAAACAAAATGAAAAATTATTTTATGTTCTTGCTTTTTTGTGCATTGAATTATAGTACCTAAAAAGCAGAAATCCCTCCATTATTCCAGAAGAGACTGCTCATTGAGTGTCTGTCCCTCCAGATTTTGGGATGAATGGATGGCTAGATGATAGAGCTATTTACTGAAATATTTTTCTTACCAAAAATGGGTCCTGTCCTATATACTATCCTGTCATTTGCTTTTATTTTACTAAACAGCATTTCATGGCCATCTTTCCTGGCCAATATACACATATTTCTTTCTTATAATGGCTTCATGGTATTCATGGTGTGGGTATTCCATGATTTCTCTAACCATTCTGTTTATGGAGATTTTGGTTTCATTATTCTCCTGATATAAAAAACACCTCAGGCAATATCTTTGTACATATATTGGTACACATGCTTACTAGTATTTCCTAGAAACAGGTGATTAAAAAGGTACTACTGGGCAGAGATTATGCAGCTTCCAGGTGATGCCTGTTTGCTGTTCTGTGGACCATATTTTGAGCAGCAAGGCCATGGATGTAGTCTGCCCTGTAACAAATTCAACTAATCAGATAAGCATGCTGTAGAGGCCACATGTGGGCATTCTGGTGGATGGTGCCAGTGGAGCCCACCCTTGCCAACTTCAGTGAAGCCATTATGGACCCTCCAGACCTGCCAATCTGCCATGTAAACACCAGCAAGTGATTTTTGCTGATATGGAGCAGAAGCATCACCAGGCCAGGCCTGTCTGGTTTCATGGTTGATAGAATTGTGAGATATAATAAAATGGTCCCCACCCCACCCCAAAAACACTGGGATTGCTTGGTAATAGAATTTACATGTTTTTAATTCAGATAATATTGCCAAATTACCCTTTCACAAGATTGCCTCAATTTCTATAAGTACAACTGTGGAAAAGAGTGACTAATATTTTTCCTAAAGGCATGGAAAGAGTCTGTGTTTGTTGAGCTTTATTGACTGTTTAAAATATATTGTATTGTGAAATATTTGAAACATACAGGAAACTACATGGAATAGGATAAAATAATGGTTCAAACATTTTTGTTGCTTCTTGAGTCTAATTTAATGGTAATTCTGGCTGGACGCAGTGGCTCATGCCTGTAATCCCAGCTCTTTGAGAGGCCAAGACAGGAGGATGGCTTGAGGCCAGGAGTTCAAGGCCTTAGGCAACACAGAGAGACCCCCATCTCTACAAAAAAATGTTTTAAAATTAGTCTGGCAGGAGGATTGCTTTAGCCTACAAGTTCAAGATTACAGTGAGCTATGATCAGGCTATTGTGTCTAACTTGGGTGGCGTAGCAAGACCTTGTCTCAAAAAAAAAAAATTCTTCTTCAGAGAATTGTCCACTTCACACTTCAGCTAAATAAACTGAGATTTTAGTCCAAATGTGTTTAACTGCAAAGCCCAAACTCACTTTACCAACTTCCCTTCTCATATAGTATAACTCATATTGTAGATATACAGTATTTAGCAGACGCCTAAGATTTTGTGTCATGTTGCCTAAGTAGCTTATGAAGACCACAGAACTAAAAAAAAGAATGGCATCTGGCCTATCCTCTGGCTTTCTCTTCATCTCTCCCTCCCAAAGCTGAAGTATCTTGGCCCACTCCATTTGCCTTGCCACCCCAGAGGCTGTAGACAGGTCACCTTGCAGTCAGTGAAGCCTTCTGCCAAGGGCTTCATGGAAGAAAGGGACAGGACATGGGGCAGGTAGGGAGAAAGTGGATTTGTCAATGACATTCCTGTTAGCAGGGATTGAGAATGGGAAGAGGTGAGGGAGAATTAGGGAAATGAAAAATATTTAAGAAATACAAAGAGTCAATCAAGGTTGTATTTCTAAAAGAAATGAGTGTGTAAATCATGACACTCTGGGCAAAGAGAGTTCAGGCCATCTAATACCAGCCACCAGGTAATAGATACCCAGAGCTCCCAGCACACAGGCCCCTGGCACAGGAAGGCACCTGCATCCAAAGGCACTTTCTTCACCCCAGGCAGCTGAAGGGCAGGGACAGGTGATAGAGGTAGAGAGATCCATGCCAAAGCCCTGTGCTCAAGGTTCCAGAACACAGCTGAGTTCCAGTTCCCCATTGTCTACCCGGACAACCACAAGCCATACTCAATCCCAACACAGCCTCCTAGGGAAGAAGAAAAGCCTGGGTCACCTTCACCTGTGACTCCAAGTCAGTTCTAAACGTCTCAAAACAAGGCCACAAAAATTCTGATACTGTTTAAATTATTACATTGAGCAAATATATTAACATAAAAGTATAAGACATAACTATGGAATTACATATATTTATAGTAAGTAACAGATAAACCATACAGAGCTAGAGTTTAGTTTTGTTTTTTACAGTGTGTTATAGGCGGTGGGTTCTGCAGGGCTCGAAAGGCATCTTTCTCCCCACTCTGTTCTCCTGTCTATGAGCAGCTGCTGCTGTTCTTGCCCTACCATAAGGGCTGGATGCCAGGAGCTGACAGCTTTAAGTGATACGAGCATATTTCAGTGCTGTCACTGTATTTCTGTGTCTGTATTTATTGTCCCATTTGCTGTAATATCACAATCCAGGCCAGGCATGGGGCTTCTGCCTGTAATCCCAACACCTTGGGAGGTTGAGGCGGCAGATCACTTGAGGTCAGGAGTTCAAGACCATCCTGGCCAACATGGTGAAACCCCATCTCTACCCAAAATACAAAAATTAACTGAGTATGGTGGTGCACATCTGTAATCCCAGCTACTCAGGAGGCTGAGGCACAAGAATCAGTTGAACCTGGGAGGTGGAGGTTGCAGTGAGCTGCAATTGTGCCACTGCACTCCAGCCTGGGCAACAGAGTGAGATTCTGTCTCAAGAAAAAAAAATCTAAACCTGAGGCCCTTGGTGAACTCCTGTTTTTCCACCATGGCCCATGCCACCCTCCAGCCCCATAGACCATGGTGGAGCACCTGTCTGCTCCACCATCACCCACACCAGGTCTGTGTCCTTCCAACCATCCTCAAATGCTGATGTGCCCCCTTTGCTGCCCCCTGACCATTGCCTGACAACACAGAAGTTGGCACCACTTTGTTCCTAAGGTAAGGGAAGGCCTTCCTTCCCTGTGAGAATCTGAGGGGAGTGAGTGCAGCAGCATTTCTAGGGTCATGGCCACCAGCAGATTTTCAGCTCTGCTGAAGTCCCTTGGCCAGTGAGGGAGTGCACTGTGTCACAAGGGCATCAGAGGGCCTGCACGGGAGCCCCAGAGAGTGCAGGTGAGCAGGGCAGGAAGTACATCAGGCAGCCACATGCTCAGCTAATTAATCACCTGCTCTTCTGCTTGACCTCCGTGAGCCATATTTAAGCACAGGAAGGAACTGTGAATGATCCCAGTCAGTGCTTTGGCACTGAAGCTCTCTTCAGTGTTTAAGCTTATCGTGTTATGAAGGTACAGGTTGTGTTCCCTGGTAATAACTCATATCTTTTCTGAACAGGAGTGGGGCTTTAGGACACAGAGTTGGGGAGAATGAGAGCGGCACAGGTGGCAGGGACAGTAGACGAGGTAATTAATCCAGCCCCTTCAACTTATAGATGAGTCAGCAGGCTCAGGGTCCTGAAGGGACATGCCTACAGACACAGAGGGTTGGTATAAAGAACTTTTTAAAGGGAAAAAGAGTCTTGGAAGTTATCAAGTCCAGGCAGAGGTAGCGAGGCCCCTGAGAAAGTATCTTTGATGTCCTACCCCTCTGTTTAGCCTGCCTAATTCTTCTCTCTCTCAGTGCCCTGCCCAGTCCAGGCCTCTCCAGATGGTCCCCTGGGTTCTGCATCCCTCTTTTCGCCTCTTTTTTTCCTCAACCAAGACAAACCACTCCTGTCCAGTCTATCAGGGCCTCCCCACTGAATCCAGCTACCCCACTTGAAAAACAAGCTGTCCTCCCCCACAGCTGGGAAGAGCTGCTAATGGCTTCTAGTGGTTTTGCACTCTCAAGGATGCTCTTTTTTAAATTTCTGAAAAGCCAATACATGCATATGGCTCAAAATTCAAATAATATAAAAATTCTCATTCCTGTGCCTGCCTCATTCCATCCGGCCAGTTCTTATCCCAACTCTCAGTTACTTTTTTTTTTTTTTGAGACAGAGTCTCACTCTGTCACCCCAGCTGGAGTACAGTGGTACAACCTCAGCTCATTGCAATCTCCACCTCCTGGGTTCAAATGATTCTCCTGCCTCAGCCTCCCGAGTAGCTGGGATTACAGGTGCATGCCACCACACCCAGCTAATCTTTGCATTTTTCGTAGAGACAGGATTTCACCATGTTACCCAGGCTGCTCTCAGACTCCTGAGCTCCGGTAATCCACCCGCCTCGCCCACCCAAAGTGCTAGGATTACAGGCGTGAGCCACTGCGCCCAGCCCCAGGAACTTTTTTATTAGTTTCTTGTGTATCGTTTCAGAGTTTCTTTATACTCATATAAGCAAATACAGACGTATATTTTCAGAGAATTCGTAAGTGTTCTCAGAACCATAAGCCAAAGGAATCTTGCTAACAATAGAACTTCAGGCACTTCGTAAATTTTATTGAGCAACAAATCTTTCCCAGGGCCCCTTTTGTCACAACGTATAAGTGGCTACTTTCTTGTAAGTTGGAGTTCCTTGCTCTGAAGAAAATTGGTTCCAACAGGACTCTGTAACAAGATCATCACCCAGAGAGAACCACAACCTGCATCTCATTTCCTGGTATTAAAGGGTGAAGGGGTAAAGCCCTGAGTCCCCTCTTCTTCTTATTCACTGCTTTGTTGAACACTCCTAGGCACCAGACACTGAGCTAGGTACTGCAGGCACAAATACAGCCCCTGGGCTCATGGCAGAAGGAATATAACATAGGCCGAGGAGATTGTTCAGTGGTGACTCACCAGATCCAACCCAGGCAGGTCTGTTTTTAAAAGAGAATTGAGGCTGGGCATGGTGGCTCAAGCCTGTAATCCCAGCTCTTCGGGAGGCTGAGGCAGGCAGATCACGAAGTAGGAGTTCGACCAATATGGTGAAACCCCATATCTACTAAAAGTACAAAAAAAAAATTAGCGAGGCATGGTGGCGCCCACCTGTAATCTCAGCTGCTCGAGGCAGGAGAATTGCTTAAACCCGGGAGGCAGAGGTTGCAGTGAGCCGAGATTGTGCCACTGCACTCCAGCCTGGGCGACAGAGTGAGATTCTGTCTCAAAAAAAAAGAATTGATTGGCTCCTGTAGCTGAAATGTGGAAGGATAGATTTGATTTAGGGACAACTTGATTTAGAGCTTAAATGATATTACTAGGAGCCATCTCTTGGCTCTGCAACCTCTGGGCTGGTTCAATTTTCAGGCTACTATGGTGGCCCAGGCAGCTTCAGGCTCACATCACCACTTTAGACCATGGAAGTTAAGTCAGGATCTCAAGAACTCAAATCAAAATCCAAGGACTGAGTGTCCTTAGCCCTGATTGGCTTATTTAGATCACCTGCCTATTTCTGAGCCAATCACAGAAGTTAAAGGGCATGGATTGTCCTGATTGGCCTAGCCTTGGTCACATGGCCCAGTCTTGGCTCCTAGGGGTCTAGTCAACTTTACCCAAAGGGCACAGATTGACAGTGGAGGGAGGGGTGGTACCCCCCAAAAAAACCAGGGTACTGTAGCCACACACCAAATAGAGAGGCTGCCAGGCCACAAAAAATAGGTGTTGTCCACCCCACCCATGTAATTACAAATGAAGTGAATGTTTCAGAAGGGGAACTGCAAGGTACCTGGGAGGCCTGACCTGGGATGAGGCATTGGGAGTGTTCCCTGAGGAAGGAGTGGGCATCCGCCAAGTGAAGGTTGTTGGTTTATACTTGGGCAAGGTGACTCCAGCTGTCATGGGAAGGCCCAGAGGCAGGAGGAAACAGAGTCCCTCCAAGGAACTTGGAGCTTCACTGTGACTTGAGCTCGGAGAACAGTGACTGGGGAGTGATGGAGAGCAGAGGGAGTGACACAGGTGAGGTGGGAAGCCTGAATGGCCTGCACCTTTCATCCTGGCCACCTTTAATCCCAGCCAGGTTCCATGGCCAAACTCCACACATAACTGGTTCCCCAGTGGGCTGCGTGTTCAGGCCTGTCCCCAGGCACTGTAGCTGGGAGACAAGTGAAGATCAAACCTGACCAGGCCATGTTTCTGCTTAAAACATGAATGAAGTTCTAGGTTCTCAGCATGACCGTCAAGGCCCTGCCCACACACCAGCCTCCTATCTCCTTGCCTTGTCTTCTTCCTGCTCAGCAGGCCCCACACCCCAAAGCCTCCTGGTCCTGCTCATCACTAAAGACACAGTTACTAAGGATGTCCTCAGGGGAAGAAAGAGAGCTTAGGAAAGCTGGACTTTAGCCACAGGGGATATGTTTCTTCTTAATAGAGCAGGTGGAAGAAGGCTGGCCAGGGGACGTGGGCCAGGTGTGGACACCAGCTGTGGGCCTGTTCTTAGGACCCAGTTTCTGGCACAGCATTGGGCCTCCTGGTTCATTGCAGTCTACTCACAGAGGCCCCCATGCCACTGGAGGCCCATCATGGGAGCTGAGATCAGGGCAAGGGCTTTCACCGGTTCTGGGGTCAAGAGCAAACATGGGAAGTGAGTAGTGACCTTTCTGGGAGAGGAGAGAGCAACAGAGCAGAGAAGCCTGTGCTCTGTCTCTAGGCTCGGAAAGCTGGCAAATGATGATCCAGACTCAAGCTGGGACTCCTGGGGACATTTTTCATGACTTCTTTGGAAAGATCCAAGAGAAATGCAACTCCAGTAGAGTCACATATATAGGAAGGTGAAAAAAGCAAGATGAGAGGCTCAGAATTATATTTATTACCTAGTATCTCACCTTAGGTTCTGGGCAGAACTTTCTCCCACTTCCTCTCTACAGTTTCTGATCTCTTTCTGACTTATTTTTAAGCTACCTAGTTTACATATGTGGTTTTTTGTTTTGTTTTGTTTTTTTGAGATGGGGTCTCACTCTGTCGCCCAGGCTGGAGTGCAGTGATGCGATCTTGGCTCACTGCAACCTCTACCTCCTGGGTTCAAATGATTCTCCCGAGTAGCTGGGATTACAGGCACACACCACTATATCCGGCTAATTTTTAATTTTTTTAGTTGAGACAGGATTTCACCATGTTGGCCAGGCTGGTCACGAACTCCTGACCTCAAACGATCCTCCTGCCTCCGCCTCCCAAAGTGCTGGAATTATAGGCGTGAGCCACCACGCCTGGCCTGCATATGTGTTTTTAATTAAAGTTGCCTCCATTACTTTCTGGAAGCAGATGAATAAATAAATAAAATGAAAGTGGTGTTTTTTAATCCTACAGAGGTACCATAGGTGTAAAATAATGTGTTATGGATCAGCTCCAGGTCCTCAAATGTTCTAAAGCATTTCTTTTATATCTGTTCCATCAAAGTGGAATCACAGCCATCACCAGTGGACCTTCAGCTTCCTCTCTTTAATCAGTTTTTCATGAATGCACAATATACCATTCCCTCCTGACAGCCCAGCAAGTGTAACTACAGCTGCAAGCGCACATCTGTGTTTAGCTAACAAACCAGCCAGGCTAATGCCAATCATCTCTTTTATACAAGAAGACCAAAAAAGTAGATAGATTCTCACAGGGGTCCCAGTGTCCTCTTGAATGTGGGTTTATGTGCAGTAATTACCATCTGCATTCTTTCATTCATCGGCCAGAAAATTATGTTCCTCCAGATCTTCTCTTAGAATCTGTCCTTAGAGATCAAGCACTCCAAACCCTGGTAGCAGAATCTCTGGCTGCAGCTCAGGACTCCTCTTGGTACACAGCTCCTCCTTCATTTCTGCACAATTCAGTAACTCTCAATTTTATATTTCTTGACATTAGAATTATGTGAAACCAGCACAGTGCTTCTTACCTGCCAAAGCCAACGGCTAACAGAAAACTGTGGGGAAGTTGTCCCAGCTGAAGACACGGCCTGTGTGGGATCTAGACCCTCGCAGTGCAGGCAGCCGCTCAACCAGGACATCAGCCTTAGCCCTCAGCATCCATCTGCATGTTTTCCTCTTTTCTCCAGAGTATTTCGAGGCATGTAATGGAGATGGCTGCAAGCTCTGTAAAGCAAGACTTAATCTATCTAAACCTCTGTGTGACTGTTGTTTCTAAAAGGCTGAGTTGAACCCTTTCTTCCCTACCTCCCACCTTCCACTAGAGGCAAGCAGGGATGGAGTGATACTGTGGGAGAGGGTAGGTCTGGACCCTGCATGCAGCCACCTGGCCAGAGCAAGTTCCCCTTACTGTCAATCCCACGTACCTGCTAAGCCCTTTTTCCGAACTCCTGACCTCAAGTGATCCATCCACCTCAGCCTCCCAAAGAGCTAGCATTTCAGTCATGAGCCACCGTGCCTGGCTCCTGCTAAGCCCTTTTTCAACAGGCCTGGCCCCCAATAAGCCCTTTTTCAACAGACAAACTGAGTCACAGCAAATAACCTAACAGCCACCATTCACACATGGAGGTCATGTCTGAAATAGCTATCTTGCTAAACCTCGGACCACTTAAGGTCTCTTTAAAAGCAAGCACAGGGTGCCTCATCTCCCTCACACCAAGCAATCTCCGAGGTGTTTTGCTAGCTAAAAGGCCACCTTCTCCTGAGAGAATCACTTTGTCCCCTGGCCACATCCCCAGCAGAGGCAGCAGCTCCTCTAATCATACGTGGCTGTGCATCAGCAGTTTTCTCGTATACTTCAAGAATCATGGTGCACCAGTGAGCTGCAGGCATGGAAGTGAGGAAGGCTGGACAAAACCAAACCCATGAGAAGAGCATTGCCAGGCCCCTGACGGAGGGGAGAGAGCCCTGGGGTGAAGTGGGCAGGGGGAGGAAAGTGTCTGGAGCCCTGTGCTCACTGTGTGTCCTGCAGAGCAGCCAGGGCATCACCCAGAAGCTCTCAGTCATGCAGATCCTCAGGTCCCACCAGGCCTCCTGGATCAGGTGTGCCTCCTCCAGATCACTGGGTGATTTGGGCATAATGTTTGAGAAACACTGAGTTGAGTCTGCAGGACTCCATGATTCATTCAATCAGGGGAGAGAGTCTCCAGGTCCTTTCTTTGAACCTTCCCACACAGCAACTGAATAATAAATGCCAGCCAGAAAGCTCTTCACTGTGTAAAGTAAGAAAATGTGTGCTTTCTTATTTAATTCTGGTAACACGCCTGGGAAGTGGGCTTTATTACTCCCATTTGACAGAGGCTTAAAGAGGTTAGATAACTTATGCCAGGTCAAAAACTGAAAGAGCTGGAATTTCATCCAGGGGGCCGCTTGACCTCTATACCTACCACTATGACGCAAGAATTACTGCTTTTTTGCTTTGGGGTCTGCGAGGCTTAAAATAAAGCTCCAAGCAAAACATACCCCCCTCTAAACCAGAGTTGGAACTCACTTTAGGAATCCAGGCTGAGGCTCCTTGGGGCCTCCTTGCAGGGATGGGAGAGACAGAAGGGGCCAGGCAGGGCTCCAAGCTGCTCCCATGAAACAGAGCTGGGCACAAAGTCCCAGCAACAGAGGCCCTGTTTAGGCTTGTCCTTCAGCCGAAGCTCACTTGGAACAAAACAGAGTCTTCTGGGCCTCGGCGTGACTCAGCAACTTCTGGGGCAGGGGACCTTGCCACAGATCTCACTGCTGTGGCCCCTCCTCTGGAAGCTGCCTGGCCGGCCGGCAGCTTCACCAAGCTACAGCCCCCCAGGCCAGGCCCCAGGAAGTTTATCCCCAAGACCTCTCTCCAGAAGTGCCATTTCCAGCTGCTTTCTCTGAAACCAGTGCTAATGTCTCCTCTGTTAAGTCTGCCCAACTGCCCCAGGTAAATGCAAAGATCTAGGCTCTGTGCTCCCATCAAATGAGGCACATTCATTTCTGCACACATTACTTGGGCATATTTTATTCCAGTAACCATGCAGGATGCGATTACATACTTTATATCATTGAATCCTAGAGCTATGAGATTGGTACTACTAATCCCATTTCACAGCTATGAAAATTGAGGCTAGTGGGTTTTGAAGCTAGAATTTAAACCTGGAGTCCTAATTCCAAATTCAGTATTTCTTAACCACACAAGTGCAACATTTTTCATAGATTTAGTATAGGACTTATATTCTGCAAATGTGTCTTTACCACTAAGCTGTACCACCTTTGGGGATCCTTGTCATATCTTACTCATTTGTGTTTCCCAATGCAAAGTACAGGTGCCTACAATAGAATATATGCTGAATAGACTACGTTGAACTGAATTATTCAGCAGTTACCAAAAGACTGTGTGCCAGACTGTTTGCAAAGCACAAGGACCACAAAGATGAGAAGATTACACCCCTCCCCCCAGCAAAAACACCCCTGCGTGAGACATAGGACATTGCTGTTTATTTAGCTTCTTGTAACAATGGAAGATGCACAAACTGTGCTGGAAGCCTCAGGAAGGAGCACTGGAGTCTGCATGCAGGAAAGGGCAGGTGGGAGATGCGGCCACCACAGCAGATGCAGATCCTGAGCAAGACGACATGAGAGAGAAATCTGCCATGTGGGCAAGCAGGACAGGACATTTCCAGGGAAGAGTGGAGGCTACAACGCAGAGCTTTGAGAGAGCCCGGTTTTCCTGAGACTTTAAGGAAATAATAAATAGCACTGTGGAGGGAGTGGGTTTCCTAAAGAGTGCCCCATAAATTGAACTCCTTCCACCCAAAATTAGGGTCATTCCTTCCCAAAGCAGAGCCCACACCAATCCATGAACATTGGAAAACAGACATGAATGCATTTTGCTTCAAGACAAGAAAGGATCGATGCCCAGTTGAGCATGCTCTTTTTCTTTTCCCGGGTCACAAAGAGCCAACCCCAGCCCCAGGGGAACAGAGTGGGCATCTGTGAGAAGCTCTAAGTATCTCTTTCTATAGTTCCCTCTGGGAATCTGAAATTCCTTCCAGTCTATAGAAAGAGAGATGCTGGGATTAAGTGTCCCCCACCCCAACCCAACCCTAGCAGCATTCAGAAACTATTAGCTGTCCAGAATCATGAAGTGCTACAGGGAGTGGCCAAAGGCTGGCAGGTAGCCTGGGCCATGCTGACATGGCCTTATCTGCTATATGTCATCTCCCAAAGGTGATGGGAGCCGCTGAAGAACATTGAGCAGGAGGTGACACCAGGAAGGTCACTCTGAGCCATGGGGTGGTGAGAAGAGAGGAGGGCACAATGAGGCATAAGTGCCTATAAGGAGGTCCCCCTGTAAGGAGTCACCCCAAAACTCTGGCCAGGACAATAAGGATGGAAAAAAAGAGAGGAAATCAAGAGATCTTTAGGAGGCAGCACATAGGACCTTACGGTTAACTGCATGTGACAGACAAAAGGAAAGGATTCAAGCTTGACCCAGGGTTCCAGCCTGGGCAGCTGGCTGTCTGGTGGTGTCATTCTGGAGCCTGAGAAGAAGAGAGAGAGAAGTTTGCAGAAGAGAAGAGCTTACTTTGGGTTTGAGGTCTGAGATATCTAAGGCAAGACGCCCAAGAGATGTGGATATCAGGAAAGAAAGACAGTCTGGAGAGAGAGATTGGGAGGCAGCCGACTATAAGAAGGCACATTTCCCAGGCAACAGGAGCCTGGAGTCAAAAATAGCATGACAGTGAGTCACCCAGGACAGCCTTTCCCTGCCTCTGCCTCCTCCAACGCTTAGGGAACTCCAGCCCTTCTCAACCTATTCCAGGGAATCCTGGCAAACACCGGTATATGTGGGTGGGGGCAGGAGGTTACCTAAACTCACTTCTTGAACTACACTTCTGTGCTACCAGGTATCCACGTTTCCCCTTCCCTGCTTCTGCCCACTGTGGTAGTGTCCTGAACCACCCAAGACTCAGAGCCATATCTAGGTCCTGCTGCTCATTCCAGGAGCCACCACTGTTGCCTTGTCTCACTGGGACAAGCGTACCCACTGTCACGGGCATTGCTGCCAGCTTTGAAAAGGAACAAATGCACAAAAAGCATGTGAAGTGAGACAACAATTAGAAGTAGCTTCTCTGAAAACCAAGAGGACCCAACCCTACCCTAGTCCCTCGCCAGCCAAGCCTTTTCTAGGTCCTGGTCTGCCTCTAGATCAGGGATAATTCATTCAGCCTCCGCCCCCACCATCACCACCAACAACACCACCACCATCACTGGGAAGGTCCCCAGCATCTCTGCCCCAGTCCCCACTGACACCCTGGCCCCTGTGCAAGCATGCCTCTCCCCCTACCTTGGGATTAACATCTTTCCACAAAGGTTGACATTGGGAACATCAATTTGCTACAAGGAAAAAAGACCCTAATCCACACTGTGCAATCTGAAGGCATAGCCCAAGAAGACAATAATGCCCAGAGTCTGGAATACTCTGTCTTAAATAGCATCATCCATGAGTCCACCATGAGCAAATTCTGTTCATGCTGCCCTTACAAAGGTGGCAGATTCTAGTCTCTTCTTACCACCTCCATTGCTCCCGGCCCAGACCCAGCCACCATTTTCTCTTGCCTGGATTCTTTTCTTTTCTTTTCTTTTCTTTTTTTTTTTTTTTTTGAGATGGAGTCTTGCTCTGTCACCAGGCTGGAGTTTAGTGGCGCAATCTCGGCTCACTGCAACCTCCGCCTCCTGGGTTCAAGTGATTCTTCCGCCTCAGCCTCCCGAGTAGCTAGGACCACAGGTGTGTGCCACCACACCCAGCTAATTTATTTTGCATTTTTAGTAGAGACGGGGTTTCACCATGTTGGCCAGGCTGGTCTTAAACTCCTGACCTCAGGTGATCCACCCACCTTAGCCTACCAGAGTGCTAGGATTACAGGCATGAGCCACGAGGCCCAGCGTAAAAAAATTTTTTTAAACAAATTTAGTTTAAAGATATACTTGACTTTTATTAGCAGTTCATGAATCGGGCAGCATCCCATCTACAGATTTAGAATAGGTACTCTGATGCACTGAGGTGGGGGCGGGACTTACAGGCAGAAGAGGGCTGAAGAAGCAGAAATAGAGCAAAATGCGGTTTGCTTGTTTCAAAATGAGTTTCCCAACAGTGTTTAAACAGAGAGTTTTTCTTTATCACACCAGCTCAGGTAAGCTGGTGCCCTTCCGATTGGTCTTCTATTTTTTGGGAAATGGGCCCATTTTAAAGTTAAGGGTGATTATATGGCAAGCTAGCACAAGGGGCTCCACTCTGGCTTGGTCTAGTCTGTTGGACCTAGTACAAGAGCTCAGTCCAAAGCAATGGCCTCCCATAAGCTTCATTATACCTGCTGTCCCTCGACCTGGAATACTCTCCATACACATGGTCACACACCATCCCTTCAGTCTTTGCTCAAATGTCACCATCTCAGTGACTGTCCTATCACAGATACACACACACACACACACACTGTTTCTCACACACTTCCTATCCCTTCACCTTGCTTTTTCTCCTCAGCATTTCTTGCAATGTGATCTTATCTTGTGTGTCTGCCTCCATGAAAACCAGAATTGTGTCTGTTTTGTTCCCTGACATACCCCTAATTTCTAGAAGAGTGCTTATTCATGTGTGCTGAGTTAAATATGTTGATTGGTTGTCATTGAGGAGGCAAAACAACAGGCTGGTTCTTTCCCGGGACACTGCTAGTTCCCTTACAGATAGACCTGGGCGAGTCCGTTCACCAGGTCCCCAAACAAGCCCAGACCTGCCTAAGGCCTGGCAAGCTCAGCTCTGCTCAAACCAGAAAGCTCTGCCTGGGGTAGGCAGCAGCTGACATCCTAGGTGTGAAAGATCACTGTGGGGAGAAAGATGGGCCCTGCAAAGAGAAGAGCCACGGGCTGCAGGGAACACTGGGAGAACACAACATTCCCAAGACACCCAGATGTAAGGGGCTGGCCCAGAGGATGGCAGAGTGGAGAGTCATACTGGGAAAATTAGGGGAGCAGAGGATTTCCAAGGGGTGGGGTGGGGTGTGGCTGATGGTGTCTCCTGCCCCAGGGTAGTCTGTAAGTAGAGCCCTGGAAAGCCCACCTAAGTAGAAGCCTTCTCCCAGTTTCCAGGAAATGGTGAGAGCAGAAGCCAAAGAGGAGAGGGTGGGAGCCCAAATGGGGTGGAGAAGTGGATAAAGGAAGCATAGACAACTTTCTCAACAAATTTTGCTGCAAATGATCAGTGTAAGCCAAGAGAGTGGGATATGCAGGGGACTTCTGTCATTTGGAAGAGATCTTCATATTTCGTTCCAGGGAGGAAGAAGCCAATGAAGAAGAGGTTGAAGGCACAGACAGTAGAAGGATACTCAAAGGAGTAATAATCCAGAGAAGGCAGGAGGATGAGAGACTCACCACCTGTGGCCAGTTCAGTGTTAGCTCAGCAGGGAGACCACCCTTCCTTGGAGAAGTGGGCAGAGAGGAGAACACAAGCAGAGAAGCTCGCCGGTGACAGGGCAGGAATTGGAAGTGGACACCTAAGGACATCTCTTCCAAAAGTGGACACCAGGAAGCGGTCATGGCTGGGAGGCAGGGAAATTTGCTGAAAGCGCTAGGGTCTGAAATGGCTGTGAAGGGAAATGGGAGAAGGAGCTGACAAAGTCCATGTGAGATGCTTTGGGGAAGCAACAACAACAAATCACAGAACTTCTCTTCGGGATGCAGTTGCTGTCTGAGGCTGCGTGATCTGCCCAGCAGAGGAGGGGGGTACAGCCAGCGGAGGCAAGGGCTGGCCCAACCAGGAGCAGGAGGAGCAGGGAGTGTGTGCACAAGGACGGGAGACCATAAGAGCGTGAGGCTGGCAGGGAGTGGGGCAGAAACAGAAGTGCATTAAGATGGGCTCTTTTACTTGGTAAGTGGGGAGGAGGCCAGGAACTCAAGATCCCTATGAGATCCTAGAAGAAGTTTCATGAGAGAGAGGGGCGAGCAGAAAGGATAAGAGTTCAGTGAGCTGGATACTTCAGAGTTGGGATGACAAGCTCCCTGCTGTGGCCTTGAGGATGGGAGGCTGGATGGAGGCCTCAAGAGATGGTTGATGCAGTGCTGAGGTCTCCCAAGATGATGGCACAGTTTGAGGGAAACAGGCAGTGAAGTCCTCGGAGCTTGTGAAGGGAGACCTGGGGTATGTGGAGGCCAGTAACAAGGGTGATGTGGGGAGACCAAGGCTTGCCTCCCATATCCATCAGCCCCTTCTTTCTTAGCAAGAATAGGTTTGATTTCTAGCCAGAGCCATTGCCACCCAGACTTTTTAAGATCACATTGCCCATCCAAGCCAGCTGCTGGGAGTGCCCATGTGCCTGCTCTAGGGCGCTCTGGAAGCCCTTCCTGTTTCCTTCCCTCCGCGGCCAACCTGGAGCCCTGATGTGGTGGCTGAAGCGTGGGCCGAATCTTGGGCCATAAGATGAAGCTCTCACCTTAAGAGTGGGAGAACCATGAGTGGGAAGAAGCATGGGTTTCTGAAGGCTTCATGAAGCCAAATTACCTGCTCCGGACAGTCTGCCTCGGAGACTTCTTTAACTTAAAAAATAAAATCTGGGGTGTTTGAGATACCGTTATTTTGGGTTTTCTGTCAGCAAACGAACTAATTCTAAACATAACAGATGGTCTAGGAGGATGGCACAGATCTCAGCGGAGAAGCGTTTTCTAGAGGAGGGTGAATACATTTTTGCCTGTAAACAGCAGTAAGAAGCTTCAAGAATGCCAACAGTGGGTTCCAGGCCTTAGGTAAATGGGGGGCAGGAGAATGAGCAGCCTCCACTCACAAGGGCTGTCAGCCACTGTGTCCTCAGATCCAGTGAGAAGGAGGAGGGGGGTCCAGCCACAGGGAACTCCTGTGAACGGAACAAGCTTTCTAGAAGGCAAAGCTGAAAGCCTTGGGAGCCAGACAGTGCTGAAGGAGGAAATGAGTTGGGAGCTGTGGAGTCAGAGTAACTGTGTGGCTGAGTATACGAGAGGTCCATATTGGAGACAAAGGTCAAAAATGAGGCCCAGGATCTCACCAGACCCAAAATTTCCCAAGACAGTTTAGCCATTCCCTGCTGTGACTGTCAGGCTGAAGACAACTTGGGTTCCTTCCTGTAGCTGACTCCTGAGGGCAGGAGGGGTAGTTGGCCAGGGCTGGAAGGGCAGAGAGAGAGGACATTCCCTCCTGCAGTGGGGTCCAGCGTGCTGGGGCATGGTCAGGGGAGCAGCCCAGAGCTGAGAGCTCTTGAGGCTGAAACTGCCACATCCTTTGCCAGGGTCATGATCTTAGTCTCAAGTTTCCCATTTCCTTCCTCAAGTATTTTAGTCTTTTTTTTTCTAACCTAATTTCCATATGAACTTCAGTGGCCTCTACTGTATGTCTCTATTTTGAAGAGTAGATCCTATTTAAGCATTGGAAATATAAATTCTGGACAAGTGTGTGGGCCTTGAAGAGGGACCTTTTTTCTTTCTTTCTTTTTTTTTAGATAGAGCCTTGCTCTGTCACCCAGGCTAGGTACAGTGGCACAATCTCAGCTCACTGCAACCTCCACCTCCCAGATTTAGGCAACTCTCCCACCTCAGCCTCCAGAGTAACCGGGATTACAGGTGCACACCACCACGCCTAGGTAATTTTGTACTTTTTGTAGAGACAGGGTTTCAACATGTTGGCCAGGCTGGTCTCAAACTCCTGGCCTTAGGTGATTCTCCCACATCGGCCTCCCAAAGAGCTGAGATTACAGGTGTGACCCACCGCAGCTGGCCAAAGAGGGACATTTTATAGGAAGCAGCTTGCCAGGAGGACTGCAGTCAAAACTAGTCTGAGGGAGACCTCCTACTCAGGCACGGTGGTGGAAAAGGAACTTAAGACTAAAAGAGAAAGGGATGGCTCCAGGGATCAAAGCTAAAGAAAAGACAAGATTCTCTATCACTAAAGTGAAATGCAGGGGCCACAATGTAAGAAGGGAGTCAGGTTCCTGATGAGGACCTAAGCCCGGAGGAGCTGGGCAGGCCTGCAGTTACCTTAACCAGCTTCACAGTGCAGACCACAACCTGCTTATAGGAACTCCATGCCGGCGTGGGCGGATCAACAACCAGGAATTCTTGCTGTTGGCACACACTCTTGAGCTACAGCTGCCTTGATTCCCCTGACCTAGGGTGAGAATTGGGCTGTGGGCTTGGGCGGGATGGGCGAGGCGGGGTGGAGCCGGACTGGGGCTGAGATCAGGTTTCCAGCTTTGGGGAAGAAAAGGCCAGCAGAGGCCAAGGATCAGACAGAGCCAGATAGATTGTGCAGAAGCCTGTGGCCACAGCCATTGCCCTGAAATCATGCCCCTTCTCTCTGTTAATCCCAGATGGAGGAATTTAACCACGCTGCCAGAAACAGCTACCCAAGTCACAGGCATGGTACCAGGCAAGAAGTAAATGCCGCTTTAATGTAAACATGGACTCCAGACCCAGGGTTCTTATTAGAATCCCCCGGAGTGCTATGAAAAAAAAAAAAAAAACCCCAAAGCTTGTGCTCGGCCGCACCCCAAAGCAGTAAAATTAGACTCTCCAGGGAGGGAAACAAGGCAGCAGTGGCTTTTAAATCTCTCCAGGTGTTTCCTATGTGCGGCTGAGGTTAGAACCTGAGCTTGAACTCTGGCTCCGTCATTTACAGCTGTGTGGCTTTGGGCAATTCACTAAACTGCACTTCAGTTTCCACCAGTGTGACATGCAGATTCTCCTAGCACTTCCTCATGGGCTCCTGTGCGTGCTGAATGTGTCTAGGCAAGCCTGGCTCAGAAGACCTCTTCAGCAAGTGCAAACTGCCGTTATTCGTGGCAGTAAGGATTCAGTTTGCAAAGGCAAACCTGAATAGTGAGGACTCGCCATGTTTCAAGATGTTGGCCAGGCTAGTCTCGAACTCATTACCTTGTGATCTGCCTGCCTTGGCCTCCCAAAATGCTGGGATTACAGGCGTGAGTCACCGTGCCTGCTCTGCATGCTGGTACTTCTCTAAACAGGACAGGGTCGAAGAAAAAAGCAGGTTTCACCCAGGCTAAGAATTCTATTTTAAAATAAGAAACTACTTTTCCAGGAAATCATCTACTTTTCAGCATTAATTGTTTTTTTTGTAAAAGTTTTGTTAAGCTGGGCGCAGTGGCTCATGCCTGTAATCCTAGCACTTTGGGAGGCTGAGGCTGGGAGGTGGGTGGATCACCTGAGGTAAGGAGTTCAAGACCAGCCTGGCAATCATGGTGAAACCCCATCTTTTTTATTTTTTTATTATTTTTTAAGACACGGTTTCACCATGTTGGTCAGGCTGGTCTTGAAATCCCAACCTCAGGTGATCCGCCCACCCTGGCCTCCAAAGTGCTTGGATTACAGGTGTGAGCCACCACACCCAGCCCAAATCCCATCTTTTAAAAAAATATATAAATAAATAAAAGTTCTATTGTGATATAATTCACATACCATACAATTCACTCATTTAAAGTGTATAATTCAATGGTCTTTAGTATATTCACAGAATTACCTGTTTTGTTGTTTTGTTTTTATAAAGCATCTTCCAAGGGCTTGTTACACTTCTGTATTTGGTGTTCCTGGTCTAGTCCTAGAAAAATGTTTCTCTAGCACTGATCTGCTCCAAACCTCCACATGCCCGGAATAGATCGTTCCTCAGAATGTGAAGTGTGACCGTCTGAGCATAGTGCTGTGCTGAATGTTATTTTCAGGTCCCTATTATAGAGATCACGTCAGAAGACTAAGGCACCAGCAGCAGCACCAGGCTGGGTAAGCAAAGCTGCCCCTTGGAAGCCAGCCCCACGGAAGAGACAGAGAGAAAGTTCTAGAATCATCCTTAGAAAGACACAGGAGGGCAAGGGCAAGAATGGCAGCCTCTCCCTAGCTCACGTCTCACCAGCGTTGGCTAAGTGGCCCTCCCCTTGCCCCGCGAGTGGCAGGACAGCTCCCAACACTTCTTTAGGCTTGAAGCACCTGGGGAAAGGTGAGCCTCCCAGGATTCTCAGAAGGAAGAACCTGTGAGGTTGAGCCATCTAGAAGGCGAGAGCTCCATGTGGGGACTGCTGGCTTTCAGTCAAGGGCCTCCAACTTGAACTGAGTCTCCTGTTCTCCTCATCTGTCCATGGGACCTGTCCTCATCCTTTGTTTTTATTTAGTGTTTAAGTTCCTCTGAGCACTGTGTTGGCCCCCACCTTCTACAATGTTAGCCAATTCTTTTTTCCTACCATCATGGAGGTAGTTTTCAGAAGTGTGTGTGTGCACACTTACAGAAACACATACACAGACCGACGAAGACTGTGCTTTGCAATCTCCAAACACGACTGGCAGGCCTCCGTACCATGAGTGGCACTTCCCTCCTGGATGGAGGTGGTGTTGCCACAAGGAATTGTGGGTAGCAGAGGAGTCAGCCTCAGCTGGTCAGGGTGGCGCCAAAACCACTCTCAACCACAGAAGGTTAAGCCCACTTTAAACCAGTGCTTCCCTAACTGCAGGAAAGTTAAGAAACACCTGATTAACAATGCAAATTCCAAGAACCCATCTCCAACACCCAAAGCAGAATTGTCCAGAGAGGCCAGGCCATGCCTTCAAATGCCCCCAGATGAGTCTTACCATAGGAAAGCTTTCTCTTTTTCAAAAAACTCAGATGCCCCCCACTAGAGATTCCTCTGGTTTCACAGGTGGGAGGGAAGGATGGGGAAGGCATAGGACTGGTGAGGGGTCCCTAGACTGATGTTTTCCAAACACTCCCCCAGGAGGGTCTGAAGTGCAGGAGAGCTTCAGAGGGGTTTGTCATGATGATTTCAGTGAAGTTTTCTTTCTTCTGAATAAGGTTTTCGTCATCATAACTTTTTTAAAAAGCTCTGTGGTATTAAATGCTGTGCTATGCACCTATGAGGCATTTTATACACATGCTGGCACTTAGTCCTCTCAAAACCTTTTGTTGGTCTATTGGTGTCACCACTTTCCAGATGAGGAAATCAAGACAGGTTACATCATTTGCTTCAGGCCACTTGGCTAAGAAGCAGCAAACCTATGTCCACCAACTCCCAGGCCAGCGGTTGAGTGCCACACTGCTGTGCTCAGCCCGCCCGCAAGGGCATGTGGGGGCAGGGTTGTTCTGAGAGCTAGGGGGAGCTCTTGGTCACATCCCAATACCAGTTCCCCAGGAGAAAATGGGGCGCCTTCCAAAAGTGTGCACACCTGCTTTGTACTGGCGTGGTGGGCTGTAAACATGGTTGGAAGTACCTTTAGACCAGTAACTCTTAGCTGATGATATATCAGCATCATCTGGGATCTTATTAAAAATGCAGGTATCTAGGTCCTAGCCACACAGATTCCAACTCAGTCTGTCTGGAAGGCAGTTCAGTAATCCGCCTTTGTAATTGTATAGCCAGTGATTCTGAGGCAAGCAATTGGAAGGAACTGTGCTGAAGGAAAGAAAGGAGCAGGAGACTGACAAAGCCCTCCCTGAGTGAGGAATCCCCGCCTTGCCATCCGGATAAGCACCCTCATGAGGGCAACGGAGGCTGCATCCTGTACGATATTTTGTCCTTTCTCCCATATCTGGATACTTTTGCTTCTCCTTTAAGACCCACCTCCTGTGTCACATTTCCTCTGTGCCATCTTTCTCCCTGGCTCCAGAAAGAATTCACCTCAAAAATCTCATAGACTTAAAACCAGGGTGTCCCTGGATTTAAAGGCAAAATCCAGGCTCTGGTGTGTTTTCTTTATCTGTTGGCTTAAATGGTAGTTTCTTTGCCTAAATCTCTGTGGGTAACTTCTTCACCTTGGGGCGAAGTCCTAGGCTGCTGTCTGCTGAGCCACAGCTGGACAGCCCAGAAGCTGGAGGAAGCCCAGCTGCTGAGCTGAGGCTGGGTGGCCTGAGCAAACGTCCAGAGACTGGCAGGCGCTGTTCCTGCTCCAGAGCTGATATGTCCACACCCCACGCCCACACAGGCCAAGGCTCCAGCCCTCTTGAGATCAGTGGCCCTGCCAGACCCTTTTCTGAATTGCCCATGCCGAGTCCAGTGTTAGGGACGTGGTGGGCACTAAATCACAGCATGGAGTGTGGCAGCTACAGTCGCGTGCTAGTAGCTGCCAGAGGGCACTGTGGGCAGGATCAGGGTCGGTGCTGGGTTCCCCAGAAGGGATACTGAGGGTGATCATTGGCGTCCTCCTTGGGTTTTCGAGGCACTTGCCTGACACACATTTGCCAGCTTTGTTCATTCCCTGGGGATGCAGCAATAAATTACCACAAACTTGGTGGTTTCCAACCACAGAAATTTATTCTCTCACAGTTCAGGAGGCCAGAAGTCCAAAATTAGCATGGCTGAGCTGAAATCAAGGTGTTAGCAGAGACATATTCCCTCCAAAGCCTCTGGGGAGACACTTCCTTGCCTCCTTTAGCTCCTGGGAAGCCTAGGCGTTCCTAGAATCGTGGCTACATCACCCTGATCTCTGTCCCCATTTTCCCATGGCCATCTTTCCCATATGTCACAGTTCCGTCTTCTTTTATAAAGACAGTAGATCCAGGCTGGGCGCAGTGGCTCCTGTCTGTCATACCAGCACTTTGGAAGGCTAAGGTGGGCAGATCCCTTGAGCCCAGGAGTTTGAGACCCAGAAATATGATGAAACCCCAACTCTACAAAAAATAAAAAAATTAGCCAGGCTTGATGGCGCACACCTGCAGTCCCAGCTGTTTGGGAGGCTAAGGCAGGAGGATCTCTTGAGCTCAGGAGGTGGAGTCTATGGTGAGCTGAGATGGTGCCACTGCACTCCAGCCTGGGCAGCAGAGAAACCCTGTCTCTCAAAAAAAGAAAAAGAGAGATTGACACTAGATTTAGATTTAGAACCACCCTAAATCCAAGATGATTTTACCTTGAGATTCTCAACTACACCTGCAGAGATCCTTTTTCTTTTCTAAATAAGCTCATATTCACAGGTACTGGTGGGGTAGAGAACACAATTCAACCCACTGCACCAGCTTTGTACTAAATAAATGTCTGTGGTTAAGTACTTCCTCCCCCCATCTCCTTTTCCTTGCAAACCTTTCAACACCCAATGCCAGTACACCTCTGCTTTTGCCATGGATGGGCCTGCCCTGGTGTCAGTTTTGGCTCATTGCAGCCCTCCTCTCCAGCCGTGAGGACAGTAGGGGATGTGAAGGACCAAGAGGGGCAGAAATCCTCCTCTTCCAAAAGGTTGGTAAGATGAGCACCAAACCAGCTCACTGTGTCTGCCCCACAAGTCACACAGCCCTATCCCCTGCCCCAGACTGTGAGCTCTTAGAAGTGTGGGACTGTATCTCTTCTCTCTATATTCCCACCAAGCACTGGGCCCAGCATCTGTCAGTAGTCAGTGCCTTGATAAATGTGTTTGTTGAAGTCTTGAATGCCAAGGACGGAGCAACAGGATGTTGCAAGATATATCTGGTTGTACATACCCAGGGTTGTACCAGAGTCGGAACCCAGGGCATGCACTGGGGCCAAGGCCATGGTGAGGGGCCCTTGCCCCACTGTCTCATGTAGTCCCCTGTGAGCAGCATGTGCCACCAGAAGCTAAGCTTCTCCTGCTCAAAAGTCACCCACATCACAAAAGACAGCTGTGGTCCAGACCAGACTGCAAAGAACCTGCCCTTCAATCCCCCTCCACCACCTTTTGTGCAATCTGGCCTGGTACCACTCATTTCACTTCTCAGAACCTCACTGTAAAATCAGCCCGGTAATAATACCTATAGGCTTAAATCCTTTCTCCAGCCAAACATCCGTAAGTAAATGCATTCTTCCTCACAGCTTTATGGAGCAGGCTAAATGAGTGATTGTGAAAGCTCCAGGCCCACAGTAGGCACTGCATCAACCTTTTATATGGAATATTCGGTATTCAATGGCTCTGGACACACTCCTTATCTGTGACCTGCACCTGCACATTGGTAACTCCAAAACCTTTCACTTCCCCCTGCATATCTGACTGCCTGGCCCACCTCCATAGTCAACGCCTCATCCCCAACTCCTCACCCCCGCCCCCTGCTCCTTCCCCCGTCAGCTGGTTCTGAAGGAGTAACACCTCCAGTCTAACACCTCACAGTCCTGTCACATTCTCCCTCTCCTTTACCCCCAAATCAGTCACCAAGTGCTATTGATTCTTCTTCCTTAATATTCCTCCAACCTCGTTCCACCTCCTCATGTCCACTTTCTTTTCACATGTTTAAAGCCACATCATTTCTCACCTGACATATTGCAACAGCTTCCCTTCTTAGTCCCTTCCTTGCCGAATTTATGTTGACAAGACTGACATTTCTAAGATTCGGATCTGATCATCTGCCAGGATGATATAGAGCCTGTGGGCAAAAGCCCAAATTCCCAGCAGGGCTGCAAGGACCTTGTGACTAGCCCAGCCTACCCTCCAGCTGAATCTCCCCTCCTCCCGCTAAACCATAGCCACATGAGCCCCACCCTCTCTCATTTCTGCATGACTCTGCTAAGCTGTTGCCTTTGCCTAGAACACTGTTGTATCCATTCCTCAGGATTAACATTATTGACCTCCAAGACTCAGCTCCTCCAGAAGGCCCTTCTTGCCTTCTCTCTAGGATCCTATAGCATCTTGTTCTGTGCTTCACACACATTTACCAAATTATGTCATAAATGCCTATTACTTAACCTGTCTGCCCCACAAGTCACATGCTCATTCCCTGCCACAGACTGTGAGCTTTTAGAAGTGTGGGACTGTCTCTCTTCTCTCTATATTCCCACCAAGCACCTGGCCCGGTATCTGTCAGTAGTCAGTGCCTTGATAAATGTTTGTTGAAGTCTTGAATGCCAAGGACGGAGCAGTGGGATGGTGCAAGATATATCTGGTTGATTTTTATTTAAAATACCATGTTATACCATAAACAAAACTGGGAGCAACATTCTCAGTAATGTTTTATTGGAACACAGTGAAGTGTTCTTCATGTGGCCATCTCTTCCAGGAGCTTAACATCAAACTCAACATGGTGAAAGTCTTTTGCTAGGCTAATGTAGTCCTTCATAAGAATTTTCTGGAATCAGCATGAATACATACAAGAATCATTGCTAAAAAGAGTAGTCAAATTGCATACCCTTAGGAAGCCAAGGTTTTGATAGATCTAGATCACTATCAGTTCAAGGTTAAATTTCCTGAGTAAGGCTGAGAGAACACATCCTGTGTGGTTGGTTAAAGAAGAATCAAGTGTTTTGGATGGCAGGTGTACGGGTGGCATGGATACATTCTATTTGGAAGGCTGAGCAGCTGTTAAAGAGATGAGGCCTGCCCTATCTCCACCCGTACGTAAGTTACAACCTCCTTTACAGAAACCCTACACTTCAGTTATGCTGTATTTCTCCAAATACATCTTGTACCTTTCCTTACCTCTGACGGTTTCTGGAAGGCACCTGAATGCCCTCTCATTCTAATTTTTACTTAGCAATGCTTTATTTATATGCCAAGGTCCAACTCATTGTGATAGAGTAATGGAGATAATAATCCCTGTTATCTGTTTTTTCCACATTAAACTTTTGGCTGGGCATTTGGCCACCTGGCTATCAGCTACATTTCCCCATCTCCTTTGTAACTAGGTGTGGCTAAATGACCAAGTTCTGGCCAACAGGATATGTGAACCACTTCTGGGTACGGGCCTTAAAGAACCTGTTGTGTATTCCTCTATCCTCTCACCCAGCCCCTAAGCTGGAACACTAATGTGGCAATGACCAAGTTTTAGGCCTGCAGATGAGGCCAACACCCTACAGAACACTGGAGCAAAGTAACAAGATAGAGCAGAACGGAGTCCCTGAATGACCTTGTGGAGCTGTGCTATCCCAGCAGCCTCACTGCCACCTGTATCCACACTGTCACAGGAGAGAGAAATACAATTACATCTTAAGATTGATCTTACATAAATCACTGTGTTTTGGGGGTCTCTGCACTTTAACTCTGCATGGAAGTTAATTATACATCATTTCCTCTGGGAAGCTTCCCTAAGAGCTCTGTATGAAGTCCCGGCACGCGTGTTTGATGCTAAAGCTCGCACCACACTCCATGTGGCATCACAGTGACCTCTGTGCATGTTATTGTGTCCCGATGGCAAATGCCACACCAATTTCATTTTTCATATCCCCCAGAGTAATTAGCACAGTGTCCCATGCATGGAAGTCACATTTGTTGAAGAAATAAATGAGGGAACAAACAGGACTTCCCTCTTGAATATGCTTTTTAGAAGTGAAGCAAAGATAGCAGCAGCAAAGTCAATACAAACCATAGTTAAACAGAAACCAGCTGGCAAATAAGAGGCCCAGTGTGCTAAACTGGGGATGGTTATTCTCCAAAAAGAAGTGTATTGTGGCAACAAAACCTGAGGAGACTCAGGGAAAAACACAGGTGGCTACTGCAGGACTGGATCAGAGCCTCCCTTCCATCCAGTGACCCCGTGTCCCTCAGAAGACCCAGGTGAAGATGGCCCCATGCTCTTAGCACCTGGACTATCATTTCTGCAGATTTGACAACCACGCCGTGGGCACTTGTCTGTAGAACCTAGAAATAGAGTTTCTCAGAGGTACCTGGAGAGGGGCACCAACTGTGTTCTCCCAGGCCATCCCAGAAAAGTGTAAGAAGAGAGCATTTCACTGACCATCAGGAAAACACTCAACCATAAGGGTGTGGGGCCTGGGGCCAGACTGTGGGGTCTGAAACCCATCTCTGCTGCTTACCAGTTGAACAACCTTTGATGAGTGGAACAGAGGAGGCCCCAAGGAGCTGAAACCTCTGTTAGCCTGGGTCTGGGCCAAGAGGATGGGACAGGGTGTACCAGGAAGATGTCTGGGTGTTTGCTGATAAAAATGGATGAAAATATGTGAGGGGACCTGAAAGGCATGGAGGACTTCGCAGGCAAGTATTAATAAAGGAAGGGGTGCATGAGGAAGTGTAAAGGAGAACACGGAAAAAGTGCGCTTGGGCAGGGCCCTTCAGCCGAGCATACAGGAAGAAAGCCAGGCTCTGTGTGAAAGGCAGCAAGAGAGAGAGAAAAACAGAGACACAGATGTGAGCAGTGGACAGACAGAGAGAGCCGACGTCAAGGAGACATACAGTGAGAAAAGGAAGGGTGGAGGGAGAAGAGAGAAAGAAGGGAAGAGGAAGAGAAGGGAAGAGAAGAAAGAAGCAGAGGAGAGAAGGGAGACAGAGAGCCACCCAGCACCCGCAAAGCTGCGGCTGCCTTCACCATGTCACCATGTCTGACTTTCAAAGCTCCATCCCCTTTGCCCCAACAAACAAGCAAAAAGAGAACAGAACAGCAACTTCTGTTCCTGAGGAATGTGCTGGAATGTTCTGAGCACTGGGTGCTGACCAATGTCCTTAGCCCTGGATCCTGGCTAAGGACTCCAGTCTCCTCTTTCATTTCGCTTCCTGACAGGACTCCCTCCCTCTTCCCCAAGCTCTGTTTCTTCCCTGAGGTTGAAGAAAGATGCCACTGTGGTCCCTGCCTGATTACTCAGTGTGTCAAGCCGGAGTTATCGGCTCCAGTGCGTCATGGAGGACATTGGGAAGAGGCCACATACCATTCCCATCCCCAGTTGAGAGTCACATAAAAACCAAGGTCCGAGGTCCAGGCCACACCGCAGGCCCACCAAGGGGTGGAGAGGCCTGGAAACTCCTCTGTCCTTCAGGGACTCCACCCTCTTCCCAGGCCCAGCAGACACAGCAGTGACTGCAGTCATGGCTCCCCTCTAGGCTGAAAGAGTGATGTCCCTGGAAAAGGCTGGCAGCTCTCTGGCCTCCTGTTTCCAGTCCCCGCCCTACACCCTCGGCTGCAGGCCTCTGAGGCCTCTGGAGCTTGGCAGTTTCACACTTCACCCCATGAACTTCCTTCCAGGTCAGGCAGGACTCCAGGCCGGGTTCCTCCAATGCCCTTGTGTTGACTCCAGGAGAAACTTGAGCCAAACCTTGGGCTGGCTCCCTCTCACATCTGCTTTGGGGTGGGGCACTTCCAGATTCCAGACCCCTCCTACCCAGGCCTGCCTCTTAGCAGGGCCAGAGGATGGGCTGGGGAATTCCTGCACCCCAACAGCTGTGTCCCCAGCTCAGTACCTGGACAACATGAATTCACCCCCATCATCGATAAGGGTCTTTCAGAGCTGCCAGCTCCCTCTGGGGAAGGCCCTTTCCACCCCTGGTCTTTGAGGCCCAGAGCTGATTCCGAGTCTCATTATAACTGTATTCCCAGCAGGTGTGACACATAGCAGGTGCATAATAAAGATTCCTAGATGAATGACTCAACTTCTGACTCCTGGAATTCTATAGACCATTTTTTTAAAGTCCTCTTTTTGTCCAACTCCAATGCAGCTCAGCCTCTTCCTGCCATTTCTGCCGCAGTCACAGGAGCACTGAGGCCCCTTCTTGACCTCCTGGATCAGAGAGGCAGAGGAAACACTGGGCAGAAGTCAAGGTGTCAGTGGGCTGCACTCCCTCCGGAGGCTCCAGGAGAGAATCTGTTCCTCGCCTCTTGCTGGTGGCTGCTGGCATACCGTGGCTTGTGGCCACATCACTCCAATCCCTGCCTCCATTGTCACATTGACTTCATTTCTTCTGTGTGCATCAAATCTCTCTCTGCTCCTTCTTATAAAAGTACATCTGATTGCATTGAGGGTCCGCCTGGATAATCCAGGCTAATCTGCCCTCCTTTAAATGCTTAATTTAATCATATCTGCCAAGTCCTTTTTGGCATGTAACATTGTATTCACAGATTCCAGGGCCTAAGACATAGATTGATTGATTGATTGATTTTTTTTTGTGACAGGGTGTATTAGTCCATTTGTATACTGCTATAAAGACACTACTTGAGACTGGGTAATTTATAAATAAAAGAGGTTGTATTGACCCACAGTTCCCCATGGCTGGGGAGGCCTCAGGAAACTTGCAATCATACTGGAAGGCCAAAGGAAAGCAAGCACCTTCTTCACAAGACAGCAGGGGAGAGAGCAAGGAAGTGCTGCACTTTAAACCACCAACTCTCATGAGACTCAGTCACTATCACAAGAACAGCATGGGGGAAACCACTGCCATGATCCAGTCACCTCCCACTAGGTCCCTCCCTTGACATGTCGGGGTTACAATTCAAGATGAGATTTGAGTGAAGACACAGAGCCAAACCATATGACAAGGTCTCACTCTGTCACCAAGGTGGGAGTGCAGTGGTACAATCGCAGCTCACTGCAGCCTCAACCTCCCAGGTGCAAGTGAACCTCACGCAGCCTCCTGAGTAGCTGGGACAACAGGTGTGCACCACCACACCTGGCTAATTGTAAAAAAAAAAAAAAGAAATTTGTAGCAGCCTCCCCATGCTTCCCACACTGGTCTCGAACTCCTGGACTCAAGCAATCCTCCCACCTTGGCCTCCTAAAGTGCTGGGATTACAGGGGTGAGCCACCATGCCAAGCCAAGACCCAGATATATTTGAGGCCATTATTTTACCTAGTACACCTGGCCACACAGACACGCTGGAGGCAGGAAGATCTAAACCCTCCCCAGCCCTAAATCCACACCCTCTACTTCAGAGAGGGCACTGCTAAGAGAATCAGCAGCAGATGGGGTGATGAAGAATAGAGAGATCACGTGACAGAGGGAAGAGCACCAGAATGAGAGTCTGGCTGTGAGTAGCAGTTTGTCCTTTGCTAGATCTGTGACCTTGAACAGGTTGCTGAGTTCATTCAAACATTTACTGAGTGCCTTCTGTGTGCTCAGGGACAAGGCATGAGACAATTCCCTTATGTGCAAATGGAGGAAACAGTGCCAATCACAATGTGATGGTATATGGAGCAGTGCCTGGAATTGTGCCTGATTCATAGCACATGCTCCATCAATTCTAGATATTGCTATAATGATTGTATAGTGGGTGTTCATTTGTTTTTAACACCCAGGCTGTTTAGGCATGGAAAAACCTGCACAAAACAGGACCATGGAAGCCAAAGGAAAAAAGAGTTCCTCTGTATCATGCTGGTGTTTATAACCACTATGTGAGTTGGGTGGTATTTTTATTTCACAGAGAAAAAAGTAGGCTCAAAAGTCAAGATCCAGCAAATACAGTTGATGCTCACCGCATCTATATGTTGCCCCAAATTTCCCAGCTCCCCTGCATCTAGGCAGGCCTGTGTGACCAGTTCTAGCCAACTGACTATGAGCAGAAGTGGCAAGTGACACCAGCAAGATAAGGCAGAGAAAAGCCCCCATGCATCCCCTCAGCTCTCGCTTTGCCTGTCCTGGTGATTATGAAGTTCTCGTGGGGAGATGGCAGAACCACAGTCTGAACTGTGGAGGTGGCAGGGAGCTGTCTGTTCCATAGGGGACTTGGCACATGCCAAAACAAAACAAAGCAATACTGGTGCATGTTGATGCTGAGACTCAGGGGTAGATTTGTTACCCAGCAGAGCCCATCCTTAACTGACGAAAAACCCGGTCTTCTGACTAGACGCTTTTCCATCACACTTTCTTCATCCACACTTCTGGAGGCGTCTACTCCTGCTGTTTTACTTCCTCACCTCCCATCTTTGGTCTCTTTGGTCAGCCTCCTCCTGAATTTGCCCTGTTTCTACTGTCTTCCTAAATCCAATTGACAATGTTAGATTTTTTTCACAAATGAATTTCTGAGGAGTGTGACTCTGTTGAGGATATTGTATTAGAAAGGGACAGAAAAGTTGACCCAAAGTAACAAACAAAAATAAAATTCATTGTATCAATCAGAAAAGGCCGACTGGGAGAGTAGACTCTAGGGATGGTGACCACCATAAATCAGCAATATCATAAAAGGCCCCAGTTCTTCCCGTCTCCTCTCTGCCATCTTTCGTGCGTGGACTTGACCCTTAAGCTAATTTTCCTTATGGTCACAAGATAGCCACCACTGTACCAAGTATTCCATCCAGTCTCAGTGAAGTCCAGAGATAAAATAGAACCATCTCGGCCTTGCCTCTGCCTTAAGAATAAGGAACCTTTTGCAAAAATCCTCTAGAAGAATGCCTCCTCTCATGCTTTCTTGGTCCTAATGGGTCACAGGCCTACTTCTAGGCCAGTCCCTGGCAAGGAGAATGGAATGACCACCTTTGGCTTCCATTATAAGGATTCGCTCTCTGGGGTGGGAACATCCATACACTTACGTCAAGGAGAACAGATATCTCTTGGGAAGAAGGGAAGAGGGACATGTGTTGAGCAGGCAACCCAGGGCCCCTGCCTCAGTCTCCGTGACAACTTCCCTTCCCTGTTCTTCTACTACTCTGATCACTTTTTCTTGGTGTCCTCTTCCTCTGAAGGTGCCTTGAATTTTTATTACTCTGAGGTTTTATGCCCAGATTTTTTTTTGTTTTTGTGGTTTTTAGTTTTTGTTTTTTTTTTAATGGAGTCCTGCTCTGTCACCCAGGCTGGAGTCCAAGGGCATGGTCTTGGCTCATTGCAACCTCCACCTCCTGGGTTCAAGCGATTCTCCTGCCTCAGCCTCCCGAGTACCTGTGACTACAAGTGTGTGCCACTGCACCCGGTTAATTTTTGTGTTTTTAGTAGAGACAGAGTTTTGCCATGTTGGCCATGCTGATCTCAAACTCCTGGCCTCGGCCTCCTAAAAGAGCTGGGATTACAAGTGTGAGCCACTGAGCCCAGCCCGATGCCCAGATGTTTTCTGATCTTACTCCATACCCTCTCCCTGACAGTCTCATTCAGCCCATCACTTTAATTTCCATGTATAATCAAGTGTTTCTGAACGACAGCAATGGGGATACATTCTGAGAAATGTGTTGTTAGGTGATTTCATTGCTGTGTGAGCATGGTAGAGTGAATTTCCACAGACCTACACTACACACTAGGGTGTGTGGTATAGCCTATTGTTCCTAGACTACGAACAACATGCTACTGCGCTGAATACCGTAGGCAACTTTAACACAGTGGGAAGTATTTGTGTCTCTAAATGGAGATAAAAATAGAAATAGTACAGTAAAAATGCAGTAGCATCATCCTATAGGACCATATGCAGTCTGTCATTGAGTAAAACGTTATATGGCACATGACTGTGTATGTCCTGAAGTCCAAATCTAGCTCTCCTGCTCTTACCTCTCTCTTGAGCTTTGATACAAAATATAAAACTCTCTGCTTCTGACATGAAGTCCCAAGAGATCCTGAAACTCAACATGTGTAAAACAGAACTGATCTCGCCCTTCCCTTCCCAACTTCCTCAAAGTGGCTCTTCCTCTGTCTTGTGTCCCTGGTTTGGGTTAGTGGAATCACCTTCCACTCTTGACTCCTCCTTCTACCACGCTGAATTAGTCATCACACCCTGGGACTCAAGCTTGAAATCTCAAACTTATCCATCCTCCCTGTCTTCATACTGTGCGTGAGTTGGAGCCTCACTGTGTCTCTCCTGGCGCATCACACCAGCCTCTTACTGGCTCCTTTACACAGCCACCAGAACAATATTTCCAAACCACAGGTCACATTATGCCCCTCCTTACCCACACCCCCCACCCCCAGCTTCTGAAAACGCCCACTAGACCTTCCATGAGCAGGTCACACGTTGGCCATATCGTCACCTCACCCCATGTCCCCCCTCACTCTGCATTCCAACTACAGTGAAATTCCGTAAGATGTCACCTCTCTGAGCCTTTGTGCATGCTGCTTCCACTGCCTGGTATCCCCTGCAAACTTCTATTCTTCCTCTACAACCTGGTTTAGTCATCACCTCCTCCAGAAAACCTTTCCAGATTGCCTTCTGATAAAGTTAACCAGTGCCTCCTCTGTACAACAGCTTTCTTCATTCATTCAATAAACATTTCCTGAGTACTCACCATGAGCCAGGCACTGGGCTACAAGGAACAAGACCAACACCGTCCCTGCCCTGCAGGAGGGAGAGGAAAGGGAAACACAGGTTCATAAGATTGTCAAACAAGAGCAATTGGCAGAATGAAGGGAAGGGCCTTGGGGAAGACTTTCAGAGGCACCTGAAGTACATCTAGGAGCTTGTCAGAGGAAGGGGAACAAGGGGTTCAGGCAGAGGGAACAGCGTGTGGCAAAGCCTTGAAGTGGGAAAAAACACGGTGCATCTGGGAAATACCAAGATGGCAAGGCTGGACCTTGTACACACTTAACGTGTTGGGCTGCTTGGACCGGGCTTACCTGCCCATCTGCCCTACTGGGAGGAACCCCTAGAGGGTGGACTTCACATCTGACTCACCTCTGCCTCTTACCAGCCACAGGACAGTCCCAGGGAGAGCTCAGGACATTTCTGATGACGGAAATAAAAATGGACCTAACAAAAGTATCACTTGTTGCTACGCGCAGGGTTGGGGCTCAGCTCCCAGTCTTTCAGGGTTGAAAGATTCGGAAAGCCCAAATCTTTTGGACCTTTCAGCTGAGGTCCAAAAGGAGCAGGTGGATGAGCAGATAGCTGAACGACACTCAGGGGGCTGGAGCCAGGTGAAATGTAGTTTTATTCAGCAGCTCTCTCACCAGCAGCTTACTCACATGAGCTCCTTTACACTCATCACCTTTATTTTGGCTGCCTGCTCTGTCTCTGCGGCTTTTCTCAGCAGCCAGCTCCCACACACACCTGCGTGGCCAGCTCTCCCTTGTCTTCAGGTTCAGCAGCTGAACTCTTACTCTCTCTGGGCATGAGCAAGCCGAGCTGTGTCCTGGCTCTCCCCTCTACATCTGCAAAGACGGACAGCTCTGGCTTTCTCTGGGTACAAGAGCACCTGTATAGTGTCAGCAGGGCAATTATACCTTTTTCAGATGATAGTGGCACAGGGCCAAGGCATGGCCTTCCCATGTTATAGCTACATGGCTAAACTCCCTGAGTCATGCCAGGCTGGATGTCTGCCTCAGCCTGTTATTGACCAAAGCATATTCATGTACCTTACACTTGTAAACTGGGAGGCTCTGTGTCCAGGCAAGCTTATCCTCAGGGAAGGGGTTAGGATGGAACTCCTTTTCCCCACCTTGTGTTCATACCCAGACTCCCCAGCAGCCACTTGGCCTCATGGGCAGCAGGAGTGACACTGCCACCACTGACCCCTCCAGGACAGTGCTATATTGGTGACCCTCCCCACCTCCCCAAATTCATATGGTGAAACCCTAGGCCCCAATGTGAAGGTATTAGGAGGTGTGGCCTTTGGGAGGTGATTAGGTCATGAGGGTGGACCCTTCACAAATGGGATTAGTGCCCTTATAACAAAAGACATAAGAGAGGTGAACTCTGTCTCCATGTGAACAGACAGTAAGGAGTCAGCTATCTGCAAGCAGAAAAGAGTTTGCCCCAGAACTCAACCCTGCTGGCATCTTGATCTTGGAATCCCAGCCTCCAGAATTGTGAGAAGTAAATGTCTATTGTTTAAGCCCCCCAGTCTACGGTACAGTGTTATCGTGGCTTGAATTAGACAGACAGCCACCTCCTGGTACATCCCTTCGGGCTCCTCCACCCAGCAAAAGGATGTGCAGATCCACCCCACGAGAGAGCTGCAGAGGGGAGGATGCTGGAGCTTTCTGGACCCCGCAACCCCACTCCACCCCTGCACTCCTGCCCCAGCCCCACCACCTGGCCCCTGCCCACTCAAGTATGCCGAAGACAGCCCATCCTTTCCTCTCTGAAAATGCGAGGCCCAGGCTGCTCTTTCACATATTTGGACACAGAGCCCTATGCCACCAAGCCAGCTCATCCCAGCACTTTAAAGGAAGGCCACAGATACAGGCAGAATAAAGCCTGGGCCTCAGGATCCTGGCTAGGTCCTTGGTTGAGCCAATCCCAGCAGCACAGAGGCCAGAGTGCCACCACTGGAAAGAGGCTTGCTGATCAGCCCGTTTCCCCGTGCCGGCTTCAGACCAGCAGATGGAGGGAGGCCCGGAGATGCTTTCTGGTCTGTGAAAACTCAGCCATCCAGAGCAGCAGTTCACCCGAGGCCACCTGAATCGCCACACAGGACTCTGCCCGGTATCCCACAATAGCTCTTGGTGCCCACAGTTGATGAATCAGATGAAAGGGAGGCAAATTGGACAAAGACTTTTTGCCCAGGGCCCCTAGGAAGGAGGCAGAGAGGAGACTCCCAGGAAGGGCAGTCCACCCAGGCTGGGGACAGTTGAGCCCTGCAGGAAGGAAAATGTGGACCCTGTACCCACTCAACGCCCACACACCAGATGGGTATTAGGACCTGAGCCAAGAGGTCCTGGAAGTGTACCCTGCTGTACTCCTGCCTGTTCTTGAGGACTCTTTACCTAGGTAGTCCGGGATACCCGATCAAAGTAATGATGACATTGGGGCAATTTATGAGAATATCTGAAGGACAGAGAAGAAAATATCTCAACCACTATATCCCTTCCTATCCACTTTTTGAGGTTCCAGTTACCTGTGGTCAGCTGCAGTGAAAATATTAAATGGAACATTCCAGAAAGAAACAATTTATAAGTTTTCAATTTTGCGCCATTCTAAGTAGTGTGATGAAATCTCATGCTGTCCCACCACGTCTTGCCCAGGATGTGAACGGTCCCTCTGCCCAGCAACTCCACACCGTAGGCTCTACCTGCCTGTGAGGCATTTAGTAGCCAACATCACTGTCAGATTGAAAAAACATAGTAGGCAGGGCATGGTGGCACATGCCCGTAATCCCAACACTTTGGAAGGCCTGGGTAGGAGGAGTTCGAGACCAGCCTGGGCAATACAGTGAGACCCCGTCTCTATAAAATAAATAAAAGAAAAAACAGGGTACATTATATATAAGACTCAGTACTCTTGGTAGTTTCAGGCATCCACTAGGGGCTTGGAACTTATCCCCATGGGTAAGAGGGGCCTACAGTATAAGGTCCCTAGAACAATAAGCCAAAAAGGTATTGGGAACTACTGAGGGCAGGGGAGTTCCATATAGAGGGTGATGTGGAGTGGGTGTGAGTATAGATAAGCCTGCTATGTGCAGACACCCAGCCCCTTCCATTTGCTTAGGATCTTTCTTTTTCACAATCTGCTTGGAGACAGAAGACAGGTGTAGCAGCTTCGGGTCCAAGGAAGTTTAAAAAGCAAAATTTCCCACATTTTGTAGCCTGCTAGCCTGAGGCTGGCTCTTTGTTACTGACCTTTCCTTATCTGGCATCTCACCTTTTAAAATGATCCTCCCTTATATTCCAGCAAGTTTTTCTGCTTCTTCCACCCACCCTTTCCCTCCACACCAGAGAGTGACTAATCAGCACAGTGCAGGAGGAGATAAACAGCGCTGATCAGGATGCCCAGGGGGTGTGCCTAGTAAGGATGGGCTCCCTGCTCCTCCAGGTGTGGCAACAACATGAGGATCAGGTCTGGGACATGCTTTGGTGGCGTGAGTGAAGGTCTGCTGAGGAAGGGGCTCTAAGGGCAAAAGGAGGCGGTTTTTAGACTTTCCATAGTAATAGAGGCTCCCACCCTGGGCATACAGCTTTCTCCATGAACGGGAGTCCTCTGTCAACACCTCTCCCTGAACTAAAAGTGTTTAGGGCCCTGTGTCTTCTTCCCCTCCGGGCTCCTCAGTGAGGGAGTGACCAGCTCACTCCCTTCGTGTAAACCCACAAAGGGGTTTACATCCCCTTCGTGAGTGTGGCAGATAGCCACCTCCTGATCCCACCACCTGTGGCTGCCACTGATACAGAAAAGAGGGAGGGGCACTTTGCTACTGGATCCAGGATTCTGAAATGAGGAGATGATCCTAGATTATCCAGGTGGCTCTAATAAGGCAGAGACACACACAGGAGACGAGAAGGCAATGTGACCTCAGGGGCAGAGACTGTGACCACAGCCAAGAAACGCTGTACCCATCAGAGGCTGGAAAACATGGCTTCTCCCCTAGAGCCTGCAGAGGAAGTGCAGCCTGCCAACACCTTGATTTCAGCCCAGCGACACTGATTTCGGACATCCGGACTTCAGAACTCTAAGAGAAGAAATTCGTGCTGTTTTAAGCCACCAGGTTTGCGGTATTATGTTACAGGAGCCATAGGAAACTAAGTCAGTGACCGGCCTCATAGGATTCTTTTCTGTGTGTGTGTTCATTCAACAAATCGTTAGCAAGTGCCATACATGCCAGGCACTGTCATAGGCTCCACAATGCAGCCGTGAACTGGACAAGGCAGGCCCTGCCCTGTGGAGCTGCAGTCCGGTCAGATAACCGCCTGAAAGAACAATGCCTCCAATAATTACGAGCGAGCATCACAGATAAGCAGGAAACAAAAACAGCAGCTCAGAAAAACCACACAGACCTCCATAAAATAGTGCCAATTCCTGTACAAATTATATACAAATACACTTGTGAAGACAGATGTCACCTTCAGAGAAAACACAGGCTATCTAGATCCCAACTGCGTCCCAGAGAACAGTACAGCCTGCGAGAACAATACAGGTCAGAGGGAGCAGGCAGAGTCCCAGACACACTGCCTTTCTTCCCCTTCAGGGGTTCAGCCTCCTGCAGAGAGGCCAGGTACAGCCATGGCTGCTGCAGGCCCATAGAAATGGTCTAACCCCCCCCACAGGGAAGGCCCCTAAAGGAAAGCATCCTGAAAGAGTGGCTTTTCAATGTTGACACAGATATTGCATGGAATTTACACCAAAACTTCAGGGTGAGCTCATGACCTGGGCGATGGCTTGCTTCAGATGAGTCAAAACACGTTGGACCTTGGAGACTGCAAGCTCTCGCAAACAGCTTGCTTTCCTACAAGCAAGTTGGTTACATCAGGTGGGCAGTGACCTCATGTAATCGTCCAGTGTGGTGTAACCCACAAGAGGCCATCTCCAAAGCTCGGTAAGCTCCCCTGCAACACCCTGGCATTACCAGATACCTGATTCTGCAAAATATCTGCTGATCTTCTTGGCCACAGGACTCGCTTTGTCTGAACAACCCAGGAAGAGAAGGGACAGGGAGAGGGAGGGAAGTGGCCAGGACCCTCCACATGCTGCTCCCAATCCCTCATTCCATGACCTGTGAGCCCCAACCTCTAGGCCAGGCTTATCAACACCCCTTCTTTCCACTTCTTTTGAGGATTATATAAGACAACAGATGGAAATACACTGAAAAGTGTGAGGTGCTAAACCAAGGCCAAGTGATGCTTTTAACCTGGAACTACTCAGTTGCCTCTGAAAGCAATGAACTCTTACCATCTTCGCAGGTACAAAAAGAAATCATCCACTAAATTGTGTTTCAATAGCTACAACTGTGTTTGCTAATTCTTCCACCCTCTCACCTACCTCCAGCTACTCCAAGTGTGCAGCTCCGTGGCAGCTTCGAGAGTGGGGTACTGTGTAGTAAAGAATTAACCTTACCCAAAGATGTCTGGCCATCGCAGGAGGCCCCTGGGAGGTACCTCTAACTCCTGGGGATGTCCTGCCTGGTAAGAGTATCTTTGTTTCCCTGGGGAGTCTTGGACCGCATTGAATAGCCTAACAGCGTGACTTGTGTTGGGGGCTTTGAACTACATAGTATCAGCTCCAGAAGGGCTGGAAATTAAAGGTCAGCCACACAGGTGGTCCACCATGCTTACCTGTCTGAGCCCCAATAAAAACTATGTACACAAAGGCTTGAGTGAGGCTCCTTTGGTGGCAATATTCCACGTGTACGGTCACACATCCTGGCCAGGAAAAGTTGGTGTCACCCATGACTTTACTGGGAGAGGATAACTGGAATCTTTGCTTTTGGAACTTTCTGTTCCATGTGCTTCTTCCTTTGGCCCATTCCTTCCACTGAAATAAACCACAAGCGTAACAGCTTTCAGCTGGTTCTGTAAGTCCTTCTGCTGATTTATCAGATCTGAGGGTGGTCAGACCTGATCCCCTCCCACTCCCACCACCCCCCAACATACAACTGGCATCAAAAGTGAGGTGATCCTGGGGACTGGCCTTGCACTCTGTAACTTCTTAACTCTTCTGTGCCATGGGTGCCTTTGGCAGTCTGATGAAGCTGTGGACTTTTCCGAAGGTGATTCTTAAATGCACAAAATAAAATATATAGCATTCAAAAAAAACAGTTATGTTGAAAGGTGAGTCTCAAAATATATGCTTCTTTATTAAGATATTAAATAGCAAGTTACAGTAGAGATCTATCTACCATAATTTTGAAGTAGCAACAAACAGCCAATATTTCGAGATATCTGCAACAACGATAAGGAGAGGCAGATCTAAACCAGGCGTGGTGGCTCACGCCTGTAATCCCAGCACTTTGGCAGGCTGAAACAGGCAGATCACTTGAGGTCAGGATTTTGAGACCAGCCTGGCCAATATGGCAGAACCCAGTCTCTACTAAAAATACTAAAATTAGTTGGGCATGGTCATGGGCACCTGTAATCCCAGCAACACGGGAGGCTGAAGCAGGAGAATCGCTTGAACCTGGGAGGCAGAAGTTACAGTGAGCAGAGATGGTGCCACTGCACCACTCCAGCCTGGGTGACAGAGCAAGACTCTTATCTCAAAAAAAAAAAAAGATGTAGATCTATATGTGTCAATGTCACAGGTGTTGTATTTTGTTTCCTACATTCACAATTGAAATTAGTTCTAAATTTCAGTTAGAGATTAGTGGAAATAAAGGTCTAATTTTTTCTCTCATTCAAGGTCACAAACCCCATAAATTCTATCCCCAGACCACCAACAGGTCTATGGAAACCCTAAGTAAGGAGCCTGGCCTGGGGCTTGGATAACTATCTAACCCTTCCCAGCTGCTTAAGGAGAGCTGTCGCTGTCAGTTTTGTTTTTAATAATAATTATTATAGCGACTCCTCATTGAGCATTTGCTCCATGTCTGCCACAATGAATGTGAAAGTGCCATACACATATGAGCCATTATTTTTATGTCTTATCACTTAATGAGCTTTCTGATTGAGGTAGGAAAACAAGAGCTGGCTTTTGGCATGCTTAATATGGGCGAGGCACATACCAAGCACTTCCAGTGCATTCTTTCATTAGGCCTCACAGCAACCCAATGAGGTAAACTGTCATTCCTCCCATTTTATAGACAAGGAAAGTGAGGCTTAGAGAGTTTAAGCAACCTGCCCTAATGATAAGGCTAGTAACTGGTGGAGCAAGGAATTCAAATCAGGTGTCTGACTCAAGACAGCACAGTTCACAAAAGTTGGCAGAATGGCACTCAGCAAACCAGGGAGGCCATGGTGGAGCCACTGGATGACCTGACCACAGTAATCCTGTGTTCAGGAGAAAAGACTGACCACTGACTGGAAATAGAGATAACTCAGCACAAGGTCACTGAACTGCCTGGATTAACACGTCAATGATTACTGAGGCTGTGGGGAAGTTTCTGTGCTAATCATTAGTGTTCCGATTCCGGAACCGTGGGGGTCATGAAGATTAACCTGCTCAGTGAAGAGCTTCCTCGTTTCCCCAAGGATTTGCTTGATCTGCACACCAAAGATCCTACGGTGCTTTATGGTCTAGCAACATCCTCAATATCAGGCCATTGTGGCCTTTGCTTTCTCCAAAATCATCATCACCATCATCTTCATCATCATCATCATCTCAGAAGATTCTTACTTAGAATGGACTTCAGATTCTACAGAGCAGCTATTGGCATCCAAGCTTATCCTAGGACCAGGATGCCTGGCAGAGGCAAAGGCAGATGGGGAGGGGAGGGCTGAGACAGAGGCAGGGAAAAATAAGCCTTACAACAGGACAAATTACAATACAGGAATGGAAGTTACGTGGCACCAATGCCACCACTCCCCACTACCACACCCAGTAGCAGACCCTACTCATAGGACACTGTATAATTTCCCCTTAATGAGCTTCATGCAGCCTCAGAATCCTCAACACAGCTCTCCAGGTAGCCACAACCAAGTGGTTGAACTTGACACACGTGTTGCGACCTATTTTTCATCAGATCCATGATACCAAAAGGAAAGGAGAAAATTATACTCTTGAAACAATGACATGAAACAAAAATAGCTAACGCTTACTGAGATTTATTCATGCTAATCCCCATTCTAAGCACTTCACATGTATTACTCACATTTTCTCCTCACTGCAAGAATCCTATGATGTGAATCCTATAATTAGCCCCATTTTCCATATGAGAAACCTGAGGCACAAATCGGTTAAGTCACATGTTCCATGTCACCCAGTGAGAAGAGAGTAAAGTAAGATTTTGAATCCAGCTGGTCTGGGTCCATAACTTGCATATTTAATAAGCCACTATACTCATCCTGTCCATGTGCTGGGGTGTTTTTAGCTATTGATCCTAGCTAAAGACAAAGATGAAAATGGCTTTATAGTTTTGCATGCTGATATAAGCAAAAGTGACTTACAACATTCTAAAAGACTGTTCGCTAAAGTTTTCAGAGAGATGCCTTTGTCAGTAAATGCATTCTGCCCTGGTCCTGCTTCTCAATAAAGCCAATCTCTTCACTTTTTACCTCCCCAATACAGCTCACCTGTAAGCCCAGTGCTGGCCATACCAGAGCCCAGCACGCAGCATCTACAGCAAAGACTCCTGGCTAAGGCAGCGCCTCCCCGCTCTCCCTCCTCACCTTGTCAAGCCCTCCAGTGCCTGTGTATTTCCTGACCTAACTGCTTGCCTAAATACAGATAGATCGCTGGCAGTGTCTAAAGTGTCCCAGCTAGCCCTGGAAGTCCCTGGAATCCAAGCATTCTGTTAATACCAGGTGTAGAAGAGAACAGATGCAGAGAAAGCCAGCTCCACCTCTGCCCATGGTGCTGATGGCAACAAATCAGATCTCCAAAAAAAAACAAATTCAGTGTCAGAATCCAAGCACTTAGCCACCATATTACATCTTCTCTTTTTATAGATAGAACTGAGGGGAGCTTTAGGAGAGGGCTATAACCCCAGTCTCAGCAACAACAACAAAAAAACCCATACCTGCCCTTGTAGGTAACTGCTCTTGGCAGCAGAAACAAGTGTGTTGTTTGGGATGGCCCAAGGTCATCTCTAATGCCCCCTCAAGGCTCCAAGCTCAATGGCTGCTGGCCAATGCAGCCAGCAGGTGGCCATGGCAGAGCGGGTGACCTGCTGTCCGCTTTGCCTCCATTTTTACCCAGACCAAGAGCACTGCCTCTTCTACGGGTGCAAGGGGTAGAAATCAGAAATGTCTCAGGGGGCACTAGACCAGCAGCTCTGAACAATTTGCACTGGCAGTTCTAGTTATGACCCAGACTGGCATGGAGCCTGCTGGGCTCCCACACCCAAGGAGTGAAGTAGGAGCAGACTCTGGGAAGGTTAGAGGGCCTGGCTGGCTCAGCCCATCAGAACCATGTTAGCATCAGCCACTGTTTGGAATTAGCTCTACTTCCTCTCTTCCTACCACCCATGCAAAAGGCAAGTTTTCAGTATTTAAAACTCTCCAAGCACTTTCAACAAATGTTGTAGAGTGCTTTGCAGCACATAAGATTATTCCTTTTGTATGTAGTATTTTATTCATTCTTACATGAAGTCTGAGCATAAGGGCAGACCTCAATGAGGAGGATAGAGTGAAACACCACCAGCACACAGCAAGAAAGATGGTGAAAAGGATCCTAACCCAGGTATGACTGAGTGAGAAGTCCTAGCTCTTCCCATTATACCAAGTCAATTCTCCACTGTGCTGATACCTCCCAGGTGGTTCATTCATCCTGTAGAAGTTCCTGGGTGTACCATGAAGCAGACACAATTAGACAGGGATCTCTGGGATTCTCTCACCCTCCCCTAATTGGCTGCCTGGCTCTTTGCCTCCCTATTCCCTCACTCCCTCCACCCACTCCCTTCCTGGTAATTACCACTGGAGCAAGTAAGTTACACCATTAGACACTCAGCAACATTTGGTCAGCATGCACCTTGCACCAGCAAGGCAGGGGGCAGCTGAAATGAGAGGCTTAGGCAACCCCATCCCTACTGGGATTATAAATGTATAATTCTCTGCACTTATTTCCAGCTTTTTTGTAGAGAAAGCATTTCACAAATAGGTCAGGCTTAGGTGAGTCAGACAGACAGAAGCCATTCACATCTGCTGAGGTCAAGAAAACCAGGTACAGAGAGACATTCTCAGCAGTTCCCTGCGGCCAACTCGATCATGGTCATGTGCAATTCTGGTGAAAGCCTTGCTTTGGGAAGTTTTCCCAGGAGCTGTACAGAGAGCTCCAGGCACATAACTTGCACAGCACCCCACATTTTTCTTTTTGATGGTAGGATTTGGGATTGGTTCACCAAGCTACTCAGGTCCAGTCTCAAGAGATGCCCAGGCCCCCAGAGGTCACGAAGTTCACATGTGGTCCTTATTCCCGAGGTGCCCTCCACCCTCACTGTGATGCCTAACCATCCTTCCTGGCACAGAAAAAAGCAATATAGTAAAATGATGGCATGGTAAGATGTGAGTGTCACTATTCCCAGAAATGATGCCTCCACTACAACAGAGGACAGAGCACAGATGGGTAAGAACTGCTAACTGAAGCACTGACCATTCTGGGCTCCTGGTTGTTCAATTGGGTATTGCCTTTCCCATTTTTCTCACCCTGCCTTTCAGACCTTTCCTCTCTGTTTTCTCTTCTCCAGCTGTGATGATATCTTGATCAGATCCTGAAACATTTTGGTCACTTTCAGATATTAACCAATGATCCTTATTTTCAGATATTAAAATTTCCAGGCCAGTCTAAATAAAAATTCAAATGGTTTGGCCCAGGCAAGTTTCATTCTGTCTCCTTCATCTTCCACCCCCAATTTTCTACCTCTATCCCTGACCCAGGGTGCAAAAACCTGCCTCGGGGAGGGTCAGGGTCTCTTCTTTGTCTCTCCCCACATTTTGACTCCTCCTCTTGTGTTTACCACCTGCTTCAGGCTCTCCAGGTTCAAGGCAGGGAGGAGAGATTGAAAACAAAGGATAAAAGTGTCCTTTACATATTCTCTCTTCTGGTTTAGAGTTACCAGATTTTGCAAAAATAAATAAAGGATGTCAAGTTAAATTGGAATGTCAGATGATAAACAATACTCTTTTTTTTTTTTTTTTTTGAGGCGTAGTTTAGCTTTTGCTGCCCAGGCTGGGGTGCAATGGCATGATCTCGGCTCACTGCAACCTATGCCTCCCAGGTTCAAGCGATTCTCCTGCCTCAGCCTCCCAAGCAGCTGGGATTACAGGCATGTGCCACCACACCTGGCCAATTTTGTATTTTTAATAGAGATGGGGTTTCTCCGTGTTGGTGAGGAGGGTCTCGAACTCCCAACCTCAGGTGATCTGCCTGCCTCAGCCTCCCAAAGTGCTGAAATTACAGGCGTGAGCCACCATGCCCAGCCAAACAACAAATACTCTTTTAGTATAAGACTCTCCCATGCACTACTTGGGCATCCTGTGTTTGATCTAGCAGAACTCCTCAGCTGCTGGCTGCCTCCAGAGCAAGGAGGTTGTATTCATTTTTCACAGCTGCTGGAACGAATTGTCTCCAACTCAGATGCATAAAATAACACACATTATTTTGCTTGTAGTTCTGGAGGTCAGAAGTCTGAAATAGGTAAGCAGGGCTACATTCCTTCCAGAGGTTCTAGGGGAAAACCCCTTGCTTTGCCTTTTTTCAGCTTCTAGAAGCCGCCTGCATTCCTTGGCTTGCAATCCCTTCTCCAGCTTCAAAGCCAGCAGCATAACATCTTCTCTCTCTGACTTCTGCCTCCATCCTCATATCTTACGACTTCTTATCGCACCTGTGACTTCTTATCGCACCCTTCCCTCTTGCAGCAACCCTATGACTGCACTGGGACTATCCAGATCATTCGGGATGATTTTCTCAACTTAAACACATCAGCACAGTCCCTCTGGCCAGGTAAAATAGTATATTAACAGGTTCTGGGATTAAAATTGGAATATCTTTGCGGGGGCAGGGGGGCTGTTGTTCAGTAACTATCTGGCCAAGGTCTTTCCCTCTCCCTCAAGGAGGGGATTTTTGTGGATTTTTGGAGACCTGCTTGCTGGGGATCCCCAGCATGCCCCATTCTCTGATCTAAGCAGCATGGGTGATACCTTCTCCAGCTGACTGCCTCCAATTCCTCAGCTACTGCTTGCAGGTACCCCCCACAGAGGCTTTTTCTGTTGGGGTCTCCTCTGTTTGGCAGACAGAAATCTTGAGTGAAGTGCTTTCAAGTCCCTGGGGCCTGGATACCACCCAAGGGATCATGTCACCTTGGACCCCAAAAAAACATTCCAGCCCTGGCCCCAACAAATTGTGGAAGTGCATACCACTCCCAAGTGTTTAATGGTCAGATTTGGGAGTCACAGCGGGGAGCCGGCACACACTTTCTCATTAAAGAAAGCCGCTCTGAGCAATCTTTAACTTTTGATTAGATCTATGCTGGAGGTAGATGAGTGCCAAGATCAGGACTTGCAGGACCAGTTGGAATACTTCTTAGCAAGTTCTGCCCAGATGGTCTAGCACCTGTCTTTAAAATGTGTGTGTTGCAGGAAGAGAGGGGCCTGGCAAGAGAGCTTGCTTATTGTTCTAAGTTTTAGGTTTCAGCCAATATCCCCAGACAAGTGGAAAAATCTAGCATATCCTTCTGGACAGAAAAAAAAAATCCAGAAGATAAATTTGCAGTAAAGTACAGGTGTTACCTATCCCAGAGGTACTCATGTCTTAAAAAAGGAGAGGGCAATGATTGACTCAAATACATGAGTTGCTAATGAAAAAACTCCCACATCAACAATAAACTCTTATAAGAAGCCCTGACTCTGCACGCCTGTACCTGGCCCTGCCTACCTGAACAAGGCACCAGCATTCTGCAGAGGAGCTGGGCCCTAAAACGTACCTGAGCTGACACAAAGAGCCCAGGAATGCCAGATGGAAAGCAGCATGAATGGCGCTAGGATGGCCCACAGGCTTAGTTGGCATGCCCACTCTTAGTCCATGAAGGCTTCCACAACCAAATACCATAACAGGGTGACTTAAAGACAGCAGAAAAAATATTTCTCACCGTTCTGGAGGCTGGGAGATCCAAGATCAAAGCATTGGTAGATTTGGTGTCTGGTGAGGGCCGGCTTTCTGGTTCATAGACAGGGCTTCTTGTTGTGTCCCAACATGGTAGAAGGGACCAGGGATCTCTTGGGGGCTTCTTGAATAAAGGCATTAATCCCATTCATAAGGGCCCCACTCCCATGATCGAATCACCTCCCAAAAGCCCCACCTCCTTATATCATTACCTTGGGAGTTAGGATTTCAGCATACGAATTTGGGAGAAAAACAAGCGTTCAAACCACAGCAGGTTGGTGGTGACTGGCTGTGTTTGGAAGAGTACTAAGGCTCCTCATGCAGCAAGAAAGAGTGCCACAGTCAGTGCACAGCACCTGCCATGGCATGGGGGGTAGGGCAGTGGCTTGAGGCCCTCTATGGCCACAGGGTCAGTCTTGGGTGTAAGTCCTGGCTCCCTCACTTACATGCTTACAGAGGTTAAGCATGACACCATGGGAGCTGCTTAACCTCTGGGCCCCCATTTCTATAAACTGATAAAACCTATCTATGGTATAGGGTTTTAATGAAGTTTAAACAAAGTAATGTTTACAGAGCACGTGGGGCCGAGCTGCACCCAAACCATGTCATTTCCCTTCTTTCCACATCTAAGATGCCACATGTCAGTGTTTTGGGGTAACTTTGCTTGGTGGCTATACATCAGTGTGCATAGAAAGAAGGAGGAGTCTTTACCATTTAAACTCTACCTTACACAGATGCAAACCCATCTGTAACTGAGGTTGGAGGCATCATTAAATTAATCACTAGCCCTTCCCAGGTGTGACGAAATTCCTCTGGCATTGCTCTTTGGGCGTGCCTGCTAGCTGGAATTCTGCAGAGACAAGTTTTCAGCTTCTAAAGGTCAAGTGGTAGTTTTGCTGTGAGATGATATCACCCTCTCCATACTACACGTGCAAACACACACACATACACATACACACACACATACACTCATACACACTTTCTGGAGGCCAGGGGGAGGGAAGCAGGAACTGGAGCCCACCCTTCATCCCCCCAGGACATCTGCACAAAGCATGGCTTCATGGAAATCCTTTCAGCTTACTCAAGAGAAACCATTTCAACCTGACTTCAGATCAGCCTTTGCCTTCTCTTATTAATACTCGGTTCTAGACTAAGCGCTTCTGTTGCATCTTTTCGTTATATCTTCCAGCAACTCCATGAATTTGGCGTTTTATTATACAGATTTGCAGACGGAAAACTGAGGCATAAAGAAGTGCTAATCTGAGGTCACAGTGCCTGCACCGGAGCTGGGAGCTTCTGTTCTTTCCTTGGGAGAGCCACTTAACCATCCACCTGTAGGTCACCCTGAAACAAGTTTGTAAAAACTTGAAGTATACTGGAAATTTCTCCCCTCCTAAAGGTGACTGAGAGCTTTGCAAGGTGTCTTCTCCTCCACCTCAAGCACTTCAAAAAGGCAGGAGGAGAGTTCACTTGCACCCATCTGCTCACATCCCACTGTCCTCCATGCTGGCAGGTGGGGCATCACCTTACCCAGCTGGCGGGGACCACAGTCACAAAGCGAGAACTTCCTTTGCTTCAACAGGCCAGCAGGATCTGGGAGGTATTGCGTAGACAGTGCAGGTTTCTGCCATCCCTCTCCCTGCTCAGGAGACACAGCAGACACAGCACCCAGGGGATAGCTGAAGGTGTGGGCCAGGGCTGCCATCTGCTCTCTCCCTTTATAGCTCTTAAGGCCCCAGAAAGGCATCTCCACAAGAGGTAGACAGGAAGGGCTTGTGCCTTCAAGGGAGCCGGAATAAAGTGCTGACTCATAGTAGGTGTGAGCAGAGCTAGAGAGGGTGTGGGTTGGGGATGCGATTTTGCAAGCATGGAGGTGCTAATCCCCTGTGTACCACTTGACCCTCCCAGAGACCCAGGGGAAGGTGACGGATTAAGCTCTATATTAAGCTCCTGAAAGAGAGAAAGAGATCAAATGCTGTTCTGGAGTTTCCAGGCGAAAAGGAGGCCCTGAACCTGAATGGTCACCATAACAAACAGCTCACAACTGAACTGCCCTTGACCCTTGCCAGGGCTTTTCATAACACAAGCTCAAGCCAGAAACCTTGGTGAATCAATGTCCTCTGCCTTGGAGCAGCTTCTGTGTTGGCTGAATGAGTTCGTGGGAATTAACGAGACCCTCACAATGAACTGGAAGACACTCAGTATTACAAATTCATTTGCACCCATGATAAGAGGGAAAGAACTGACATTTGTTGGAGGCAAGATACCAGATTTGGCAAAGAAAAGTAGAAGATTTCTAGTAAATGTGAATTTCAGAAAAACAGCAAATAATTTTTTTGTCTTTACTGTGCTCTTCTACCAAAACAAATAATTTTTTTTTAGAAAAAGAATGTTCTGTGGATGTTTGGGATGTATTTACACTAAAAATTCCTGCAGTTTATCTGAAGTTCAGATGTAACTGGGTGTCCTGCATTTATCTGGTGACCGCAGTTGGGGGTCAACTGTGCATCAGATGCCATTTTCACATCTCTCCTTCTGTCCATATACAGCCCTGGGAGGGAGCGAATATTAGTTACATTGACCTGACTGTATGGATGAGCAAAAGCTACATTGAGCGGTAACCAGATTTGCTTACGGTACCACAGTTCAGAAAGGATGGGTGGGCCCTGGAACCTTCAGCCTCTGATCTCCCTGTTGAGGGCTGCTTTCCCGACCCTTCTTTTTGGGGGAAGGGCATTTGTAGAACAAGAAGAGGCTGTGGTTGGCCCTGAGCTGTGGGGGAATCCCACATCATTATGGCCAAGAGCACAGGCACTTGCGCCACGTCCACCATCATTCCTGCAGGCAACACCACACAGGCAGGCCGGGCACAAGCCTGAGGCACCTGCCACCACAGTTCACAATGACTGTTTTTGTACCCAAGTGGTTTAGGGCCATGTGTGGAATGCCTGGATACTACAACAATAACAACCTTGACAGTAATAATAATACAGTGACAACAATAAAAATAGGTCATATGTGCCAGGAATATGGTAACTCTTTATATCCATTACCTGTTCAATCCCCACCACCACCAAAAAGCATTAATCTTGTTAGTATTTTTAATAGCTACCATTTGTCGAGTATGGCCATGTGCCAGACCTATATCAATATTTTGTGTTAGCATCTCATTTAACCCAAACAAGTCTTATCAGGGAAATACCATTATCCATGTCTCAGATGAAGATCAGAGAAGTTAAGAAATGTGCCCAAGATCACACAGCCATCACAAATCAAACCTAGGTCTGCCTTATTCAGAGGCCTATTGCCTTTTGCTTCTCTACCAAACCCTGGTGGGATCTCAAAGAGGCCCCTGGAGCTCTTACCAAGGTGGCTTGTCCCTATTGAGGGCAGGGAGATGGAAGAGGGAAATGACAGTTTCAGCTTGCTGTTCCACACCCCTTCACCCAGACCAAGGGATCTGTGTAAAAACACATCTTGCTTCCTCTTGGCCAAATCCATCCTTGAGTAAAACTTCAAAATAAGTCCCTGTCTCATAATGCCACTAGTTTATAAATTCTCTCAGGGAGTGCCCCTGTCTTTCCCATGATTGCTGGCCGCTTCCTTACATAAGCCAGGCTAGTGAGGGCTTGCCATGGATTTCGTGGCCACCTTCCCATTGAGGTCAATTTTCAGCTCCATGCCCTACCGCCTGGATTAATGAGCAAAATGATATGACCAAGAACCCATAGGGCTCCTGCAAATAAGAAACCAACGCGTCAGTCTTCCCAAATTCATTTATGGCTTCATTAATTTCATTTAAAATTTGAATGGAATATTTTTAGTGAAATCTCACAAATTTGGAAGAATAAACAAGAAATGTAGGGGAAAATAGTATTGCTTAGTCACTGGTGCTTCTTCTTTTTAATATTTATTAAATCAAAATTGCAAGTATAAGCAAGTCATAGGCAGACACATTAACAGACCAGAATTAAGAATCTAGTACTGTATCTTGACATAGGATAAAGGGTACACTTCAGATCAACAGTGAAGTGATGAATTATTTAACAAAAGATTGCAAGGAAATGAAAACTTGGAAAAATATGAATTTAAGATACATGTCACTTTACAATCAAAATCCTTCCAGGTAACTGTCAAAATTTTTTAAAAAATGAAATAAAAATTTAAAAAGGGAAGAACTACATAAACATAAAAGCGCAAAAGAAACCACAAAGAAAATGATCAATTAATTTAACCACCACCAACTTAAATTCTTAGATGGCAAAATCTTAACAGTAACTCAAAATTTGCACACTTGGCCAATTACCTCCTTAAGATGCAGTCAGATGACAGCACTCTCTAGGTCAATGAATACGCCTGTTTCCGTTGTAACACTGGCAAGCTGCCCTCCAGAAAGTCTGAACCAATTACACCTTCAGCAACAGTTTCTTTGAGCCCATTGCTCTCACACTGACCATACCTGTGACTCTACCATCACCACCAACCTGGCAGCAAATCATGGACTATATTGTTTTAATCTGTATTCCTTTAATTATGAGTGAGAATGAATATATTTTCATATTCTTGTTTCTCATTTGCTTTTTCTTTTATGAACTGCCTCTTTATATTTTCTTTATATTTTTTGATCACTTTTTTTTTTTTTTTTTTGAGACAGAGTTTCGCTCTTGTTACCGAGGCTGGAGTGCAATGGCGCGATCTCGGCTCACTGCAACCTCCACCTCCTGGGTTCAGGCAATTCTGCTGCCTCAGCCTCCCAAGTAGCTGGGATTACAGGCATGCACCACCATGCCCAGCTAATTTTTTGTATTTTTAGTAGAGACGGGGTTTCACCATGTTAACCAGGATGGTCTCGATCTCTTGACCTCGTGATCCACCCGCCTCAGCCTCCCAAAGTACTGGGATTACAGGCTTGAGCCTTTTGGCTAAGATCAAGTGTAGTATCTGTTCTTATCAGTTTGATCACTTTTTAATTAAATAACTTGTCCTTGTCAAATTAATTTGTAAATTTCTTTTGTATTACACAGATATTAACCCAGTGTCACATGTATGATTAACATTTTTTTAGTTTATCACTTGTATTTCAACTTTGTTCATTACTCTTAATATGCTAAAGGACTTTTAGAAAATGTTACTTATGTGAATCTATAAAATACTATTTTATAGCTGTTCTTTGGTATCATGACTTCTGCACTTCAAGGCTAAAAATAGACACCTATATTTTAGCATTTTATGGTTTCATTTTTCATATTTGAAGTTTTTATTATCTTCCATTTATTTTGGTACAAAAATATGAGATGATGACCCAGCTTTATGGTTTTCCTATTAATAAACAGTTGCTCTGGCCAGGCACGGTGGCTGACGCCTGTAATCCCAGCACTCTGGGAGGCCAAGGCAGGCAGATGACGAGCTCAGGAGTTTGAGACCAGCCTAGGCAACACAGCAAAACCCCATATCTATAAAAAAGACAAAAATTAGCCTGGCGTGGTGGTGTGCACCTATAGTCCCAGCTACCTGGGAGGCAGAAGTGGAAGGATCACTTGAGCCCAGGAGATTGAGGCTACAGTGAGCTGAGGTTATACCACTGAACTCAAGCACTGAGAGAGTCCCTGTATCAAAAAAAAAAAAAAAAAAAAGACAGTTACTCCAAACATTTGACATACACTCACTCACTCAGATCTTTCTGAACTAACTTGTTCCATTGACCTATCTTTTCCTGTATTAGTATCATACACACTTAGTTACTATAGCTTTGTTTTAATATGTGGTCACCATTCACTACAATGGTAGACTCAGAACAAAAAAAATAACAATAATAATATTTACTGGGATAAGCACCTCCATTTTACTTGCCTTTTTTATAATGCTCCCAGCTATTCTCATGCTGAGTTTTAGAATTCACTTGGAATCCCTTAGGGATTGCTTCTGAGATTACATGGGATTTAGAGATCCTATGGATGTGCCTCTTTTTGACATTGGGTCTTCCCATCCAGTAACAAGATTTGTCTCTCAATTTATTCTAGTCTTATTTCTGTCAGAGCAGGTTCATAAAGATTTGATTTGACTTTGTATTGCTTTTGACTTTGGTTACATGTATTCCTAGGTGTTTTATTTTATTGCTACTAATGTGAATGGAATATATTTTTCATTTTACTTTTTTTTTTTTTTTGAGACAGAGTATTGCTCTGTCACCAGGCACCAGGCTGGAGTGCAGTGGCACGATCCTGGCTCACTGCAACCTCTGCCTCCAGAGTTCAAGCAATTCTCCTGAGTAGCTGGGACTACAGCACGAGCCACCAGGCCTAGCTAATTTTTGAATTTTTTAGTAGAGATGGGGTTTCACCATGCTGGCCAGGTTGGTCTCCATCTCTTGACCTCGTGATCCGCCCGCCTCAGCTGCCGGAAGTGCTGGGATAACAGGCGTGAGCCACCACACCCAGCCTCATTTTACTTTTAAGTGGTTATTGCTGATATATAAGAAAATCTAAATTTTTATGTATTATGTAAATATATATTAAATATATGATTTTTAAATATTTGTACATATTTTATACATTAATTTTATATATTTTTGTACAGTCTTAAACTCTATTATTTCTAAAATTTTGTATGATTATCTTGGTAAGCAATCATATTATCTTCAAATGAAGTTAATTTGGCCTCCTTCTTGTCAATATTGAGATATCTTGTTTAATCATCTCGCTTATTATGTTGACTAGGATTTTTAGAACAAGAAAATAAGGTGACACTCGTCTTTTTTAGACTTTAATGTGACTATGTTTAATTAAACATAATGCTTTATTTGAGATTTTTTAAAATCACATGACTTTTCAGTATCAAAATGATCATATGGGATTTTTTTTTTTTTTTTTTTTTTTGAGACGGAGTTTCGCACTTGTTACCCAGGCCGGAGTGCAATGGCGCGATCTCGGCTCACGGCAACCTCCGCCTCCTGGGTTCAGGCAATTCTCCTGCCTCAGCCTCCTGAGTAGCTGGGATTGAGTAGCACACGCCACCATGCCCAGCTAATTTTTTGTAAATTTTTTAGTAGAGACGGGGTTTCACCATGTTGACCAGGATGGTCTCGATCTCCTGACCTCGTGATCCACCCACCTCGGCCTCCCAAAGTTTATAACAAAATGTTTGAAATACATACCACGAAAAGAGACTCAATAGAAATATATTAACAGTTATCACTAGGAAGGGGAAATGAGACATGATCTTGACCTTCATCCTCTTGTAAATCTCTTCAGCTATCAGCACTTCCCCCTTCCTGCCCATCTCTCTGCCCTGCTGAGCCCAAAATAAAAATACGTGTCACACAAAATATAATTCCTTTCTTAAATGCTACAAACTCAAGGCTTTTGAAATGATAATCAGACAGTACAAACAGATCCAAACTATTCCCAGATACAATGAACAGGAAATTCTGCGGCTACAGGGTACTAGCAAGATAGAGAAGGCTCTTAGCTCTAAACATTGCATTTTGGAAACTAGAGTCAAGTATAAGCCATACTTTTGCTCATATGAAAGCAGACTATTTTTCTGGGGATCTAAGCAAAACTAGGCGGTATCACTACTAGAGAAAGTTAGCATTTTAGGTTGAGTGGCACAATAAGGATTTTAAACAGCCTACAGCCACACTGATGCACGTGCAGCTTCATGCAGCACGCTTGCAGCCTTGAACAAAGTAGCTGTGTCCTCACACAATACACCTGAGATCTTATACAATGCGCTCGGGACCACATGCAGTGCACTAGTACGTAGATACTGGCGTCTTTTCTCCAAAGTTTCCTAAGCACTTTGACTAACTTTCTTGAGATGTTTTTTCAAAAATGTTGATGTGAATCATAAAAAACAAAACTTTTTCTTTTTTCTTTTTTTTCTTTTTTTTGACACATTCCACTTTAACCAAATGATAAAGTTATTCCTCAACTGAAGGCAAGGGTAAGGCTTGGACTGGGAGTGCCATCTGACTCCTGAAGACATTTCATCAGCTTACCAAAGGCCGGCACTGATGATTAAAGAAGAAAAATTAATCACTCAGTCCACAAAGGACTTCATTTTTTCTCACATCTCTACAGGACATCAGAGCTTGTCAATTCATTGCTGTTGGGCCAACTACAAAAGGTATAACACAACAATTTTTCTCCTCAAGGAATTCACAGTCTGGGGGAGAGACAGATTTTTAAAAGCAATCCACTGAGATGAGGACTCACAGAAAGATTTGTACAGGGCATGATGGGAGTGCAGAGGATGGGCACCTACCTGGCCTCTCCAGAAGCCCCTTCCCAGAGGAGCTGGTGCTCAGGCTGAAAAAAACATATGGAGATGGCCAGGCCAAGAAGGCCCAATACAGAAGCCAGAACCCCCCTTGGGGAAACTGCGCCCACTGTATTTCCTCAATTCTAATACAGGGCGGATTATACGCCACACCATGGACTTCTCAACCCTTTAGCCTTGCATCAGCACAACTGCAAGAATGAGCATCTCCTTCCTTTTGCACTGCAGGTATCTCATTCACCTTTCCTGAGTCCCGCCCTTATTTAAATTCTGTATTTTTAAGGACTGTATGTTTTAAAGCTTTTAGGTTCACAGCAAAATTGAGAGGAAGATACAGAGATTTCCCATCTATTCTCTGGCCAGAAGCACACATAGCCTTCTCCATTATCAACACTCCCCGCCCTGCCCCAGAGTGCTACAGTTGTTACAACTGATGAACTTACATTGACACATCATAATTACCCAGATATCATAGTTTACATTACGCTTCACTCTTGTTGGTGTACCTTCTAAGAGTTTGGGCAAATTTATAATGACATGTATCCACCATTATTGTATCATATGAAGTAATTTTTTTTTTTTAATTTTTTATTGGATTTTAGGTTTTGGGGTACATGAGCAGAGCATGCAAGACAGTTGCGTAGGAACACACATGGCAGTGTGCTTTACTTTCCTTCTCCCCTTCACCCACATTTGGCATTTCTCCCCAGGCTTTCCCTCCCCACCTCCCCCTCCCACTGGCCCTCCCGTTTTCCCCCCAATAGACCCCAGTGTTTAGTACTCCCCTTTCTGTGTCCATGTGTTCTCATTTTTCATCACCCGCCTATGAGTGAGAATATGCGGTGTTTCATTTTCTGTTCTTGTGTCAGTTTGCTGAGGATGACGTTCTCCAGATTCATCCATGTCCCTACAAACGACACAAACTCATCATTTCTGATTGCTGCATAATATTCCATGGTGTATATGTGCCACATTTTTCCAATCCAGTCTATCATCAGTGGGCATTTTGGTTGATTCCAGGTCTTTACTATTGTAAACAGTGCTGCAATGAACATTCGTGTACATGTGTCCTTATAGTAGAACGATTTATAGTCTTTTGGATATATACCCAGTAATGGGATTGCTGGGTCAAATGGAATTTCTATTTCTAAGGCCTTGAGGAATCGCCACACTGTCTTCCACAATGGTTGAACTAATTTACACTCCCACCAACAGTGTAAAAGTGTTCCTATTTCTCCACATCCTCTCCAGCATCTGTTGTCTCCAGATTTTTTAATGATCGGCTCTAAAAATCCTCTGTACTCAACTGTCAGTAGCATACATTTATCAAAACACTAACATATCACTTTCTTCTTTAGCATCATAATCAACATTTAAGTCAATGCCTGCTTTGTATTCCACATCTGGAGATCCTTGGGAATAATATTGGGCCATCAGTAGCTTTGCAAAACATCCTCAGTGGCATACTGCTTTCCATAACTAGGAATTGTGCTTTTGACCTTGAAAATACTTCCAAAATATGAGTTCAAGTACTGCTCAAGAAGCCTAAGTTTGGTTGCATTTTCTAGTTCCTCTTGAAGTTTCTTCTTCCCTTAGTGGGATTTCACATTATGGAAATTAGATGACTTCTCCTGAAAGTCAACCAGAAGTTTCTGACAAACTGTCCATTACTCTAACTTTTCTGAATTTTGGAAGTTCTGGGATCTATTCTGAGAGATCTGGCCATCTCTACTGCCATCAGTCCCACTGCCTGGTGTGTGCAAGCCATCTTCTGAAATTTCATTTCAATGCTACATCATGTGTGACCTTTTTGAAGATATTAGGTAATAATTAAGATTTGAAATTTAAGTTAAAATGTAGTCATTCAGGCCAGGTGAGGTGGCTCACATCTGTGATCTTAGCAATTTGGGAGGCTGAGGCAGGCAAATTGCTTGAGCTCAGGAGTTTGAGACCAGCCTGGGCAACATGGCGAAACCCGTCTCTGTAAAAAAGACAAAAATTAGCCAGGTGTGGTGGTGTGTGTCTGTAGTCCCAGCTACTTGGGAGGCAGAGGCAGGAGGATCACTTGAGTCTGGGAGGTCATGTCTGCAGTGAGGTGAGATTGTGCCACTGTCCTCCAGCCTGGATGACAAAGTAAAACCCTGTCTCAAAAAAAAAAAATCAGTAATTCAAAATGCTATCTTAACAAATAACTCAGTGAGGTGCACATGCGATGAGCAGGTAAGCCAAGCCAGGTCAAGGTCACAGGTGTAGAGAGGCCAAGGTTTATTAAAATACATTTATTCCCTGGTCCCTGCCTAGACAGAAAAAAGGACAGATCAAAATACTCCCAATGTAGATTCCCAAGCCACAAACAAGCCCTCAAGCTTCAACTCTGGCTTTCAGTTGCAATGCCTTGCTGGTGTTAGATGTTCTTTGTCAGTGGCCTGTGCCAACTTCCGTTTGCAAAGCAGTCACGGCATGAAGCTGGTGGTGCGAGACACCACATGACTGGGGCATGCTTTATTTCCAAGCTGCCACTATCATAAGATCTGCCACGGTTGAATTGCTTCATCTGTTTCATCCCAACTTCGTGCTTTCACGTGTGGGCCACCATCCTGTTCTCCCCATTGTCTGCCAGAGTGCCAAGGAAGAAATGCTCACTCCAGCTTTGACAAGTCATTTCAGAAGGCATAGTCCATGGTTCCCCGAAAGCTGAAGGTGGAGACATTTATAGACACATCCACTTGGCAGAGGGCCTCTATTGTGGGCGAGGAGGAAGTGGTAACCCCCAGACAGCTGGACCCCCTCCATGTGACTCGGCTATCACCTGTCACCAGCCAGTTGGCGGGGATGGGATACAAACCACCCTCCTTTGGAGGAGAAGCCAGGGTACGACTTCCCTGCTGCAGCCTTATTTTGCTGCCACACTCCAGAGGTCCCCTGGCCACAATAATAACCCATGTTGTCTCAGCAGCTACACTTAGGTACCTCCCAGCGTTCCTGGCATTTCCCTTTTGCTTGTTTGACCTCTTGGAAATGTTCTTTTTTTTCTTTTACTTTTTCTTTTCTTTTTTTTTTTTTTTTTTTTTTTTTTTGAGGTGAAGTCTTGTTCTGTCACCTAGGCTGGAGTGCAATAGTATGATCTCAGCAGACTGAACCACTGCCTCCCAGGTTCAAGCAATTCTCTGCCTCAGTCTCCAGAGTACCTGGGGTTACAGGTACCTGCCACCACACTCGGCTAATTATTTGTATTTTTAGTAGAGACAAATTTCACTGTGTTATCCAGGATGGTCTCAATCTCCTGACCTCATGATCCTCCTGCCTAGGCCTCCCAAAGTGCTGGGATTACAGGCATGAGCCACCGCACCCAGCCAGAAATGTTCTTAAATACACTCTTGAACCCCAGGCAAGTCACAGAGTCTATCTCAATTTTTCTTTTATCACATGGCAGGGGTACCATTAGTGTTAAAATTCTGAGTTTCTATTTCCTTAGAATCTTTCCTGAGACTCTACATTTCCTTAGAATCATCCAGTTTCAGTGGTGGAAGGATGTCGGATCTCATCTGATTTCCTAAGGGAAAATTTTCACAGGAAAAAGGATGAACCCTCTATATAAAAGTCTTAGAATTAGCAGTATAGGTTTTAATGGGGAAGCAGCGCCTTGTGTAGACAGAACTTTGATCAGGAACAGCAAGGCTCCTGACTCCCACGATAACTGTGGGGCCACAGGCTCTCGGCCCCTGTGTTAACTCACTGGTAAACAAGGACGTGAGGCAGTCTAGCAGTCAGGAATGAGGGATTTGGGATCAGACCAACGCGGGTTTAAGACACAGTTCAACCAGTCATAAGCCATGTGAACTTGCATGAGTTACTTGACCCTGTTAAGGCCTCAGTTCCTTCATCTGTAAAATGAGGACATAAGCATTTGCACAAGTTACTTAACTCGCTTAAGTCTTCGGTTCCCACAGATATAAACTGATTGATTGTACCTAACCTCTCTTTCTCTAGCTCTGTCTCTCTTGACTCTCATATACACACACTTAGGCATCTCCTATCTTAAAAATATAAGAAAAGCATCAGCAAATAAACTCCTCTCTGACCTTCACCCCTCTCTCTAGCTACTGTCCCATCTCTCTGCATCCCTTCTGTCTAAACATCTGGGGAAAGGGTACATACTTCTCATTTTTTAAAATCAATTTCATCCAAAGACATAGCTTTTCACATTGTACTGTTTCTAAGGTGGACTGTGTATGTTTTGCACTGGCAACAACTCCAAATTTCAGTGGCTTAAAACACACAGGCTGATTTCCTGCTCATGCTACATGCCCATTATAGTCCACTCGGGGCTCTGCTCTGTGTCATCCCCAGAAGATTACCAGTGACTGTGGCAGGGAAACAGAGCATCCTGGAGGGTCTTGCAACACTCACTAAATGCTCTGGCACATGCCCCTACTCACAGCTCTTTGGATGGAACCAACCAGAATTCCCCCGACCCCACCCAGCTAGCTGTTAAGTGCAGCCCCACAGTGCAGTATTTGGCGAACCACACGAATGGTCTCCAGCTACATTATTATAACACCAAATAGACTGTAGACAATCAGCTGTATTATAGCTTCAGTGCATTTTTGTGGGCTAGCGTGGAAACCTGACCACTATTCAAAACAATGTTCATATGAAAAACATTTGCCAAGATCCAAGCTGCTGACTTATAAAACAAGTTGGAACACAATCTGTTAGTAAGTTGAGATTTCTTATACTTAAGAAATTATTTTTGAAACATAGCCCCCGAATTTGACAGGCTGGATTGAATTATTCAGCAATAGCTACAAGACCCAGAACCAGCTACGTAATTTGTGGGGCCCACGGGTGGGGCACTTTGTTCAAAAAGCAGGAGGAAAAATGCTGTTAAAGGTACTAAAATGCTTTTTCTTTCTCCAACAGTCTCTCTTTTGGTTTATCATGGTGTTTTTTATTTACTATTTAGGCTAGGCATGGTGGCTTAACCCTATAATCCCAGCACTTTGGGAGGCCAAGCAGGAGGATCACTTCAGCCCAAGATTTGGAGACCAGCCTGGGCAATATAGCAAGATCCTGTCTCAAATTTAAAAAAAAATAATATTATTTAAAAATTGCTATTTAATGCTGTTCTCAGTAAAGCAAAAGTAATTTTTAAAATGTTAGAATAAAGTGTTCTGTTCATTTTTACATTGCGCAATGTGAGGTTTAAATAAAAAGAAAAGAGCATCTTACTTTCTATTTCAGTTGATGCATGCATATGCAGTGCATTCTCTTTTTTTTTTTTTTTTTTGAGACGGAGTTTCGCTCTTATTACCCAGATTGGAGTGCAATGGCGCGATCTCGGCTCACTGCAACCTCTGCCTCCTGGGTTCAGGCAATTCTCCTGCCTCAGCCTCCCAAGTAGCTGGGATTACAGGCATGCGCCACCATGCCCAGCTAATTTTTTTTATATTTTTAGTAGAGACGGGGTTTCACCATGTTGACCAGGATGGTCTCGATCTCTTGACCTCGTGATCCACCCACCTCGGCCCCCCAAAGTGCTGGGATTACAGGCTTGAGCCACCGTGCCCTGCCGCATTCTCTTTTTTAAGAGACAAGGTCTCACTCTGTTGCTCAGACTGGAGTGCAGTGGCACAATTGTATCTCACTGCGGCCTCAGACTCCTGAGCGCAAATGATCCTCTTACCTCAACCTACAGAGCAGCTGGAACCACAGGCATCCACCAACACACTGAGCCAACCTTTTAAAATATTTTATAGAATCAGGGTCTTGCTTTGTTGCCCAGGCTAGTCTCGAACTCCTGGCTTCAAGCGATCCTCCCACCTCAGCCTCCCAAAGTGCTGAGATTATAAGTGTGAACCACTGCACCCAGCCTATAGTTCATTCTTAATAGAACAGTGGAAATGCCACACCAACTAATTCAATAATTGTAGCTCACTTCCTAATACAAATCAGAGAACTAACATTCTACTTTCAACTTACTGACAAGTAAGGAAGGGCTAAAGGAAAAGGTACTATTGGTTGCTGTCTCTTTCTCTCTCCTTCTGCGTCATCATTCTCAGTGTTAGTGGTTGGCTAATACAGAAAAGTAATAGGAGTAAGAGCAGATGATAGGGTTTCTTGATCATTTGTGTTTCTTGCTTTATTTCTGTGTTCAAAGCAAATTCTGATTCAAACAAAAAGCATGGGCTCTGAGGCTTTTTTTACAGCTATTTACTAAAACAGATGATCAATGAAAAGTGTCAAAATCCATAAAATATTTTAAGAGATTTATTCTGAGACAAATATGAGTGACCAATGACCCTCGGGGGGTCCTGATACCACCCTCAGGGGGTCCTGAGAACATGTGCCTAAAGAAGTAGGAACATGACTTGATTTTATGCATTTTAGGAAGACATAAGGCATCCATACATGTAAGATACACATTAGTTTAGTCCAAAAAAGTGGGAAACTGGAAGGTGAGAGGGCTTCAAAAGTCAGAGGCAAATTTAAAGATTTTCTGATTGGTAATTGGTTGAATTGTTATCAATAGAAAGGAATGTCTGGGTTACAGTAAAGGGTTGCAGAGACCAAAGTTTTGTCATGCAGATGAAGCCTCCAGGTAGCAGCTTCGGAGAGAATAGACTGTAAATGTTTCTTATTTATTTTTTATTTTTTGAGAGGGAGCCTCACTCTGTTGCCTAGGCTGGAGTGTAGTGGCATGATCACAGCTCACTGCAACCTCCGCCTCCTGTGTTCAAACGATTCTCCTGAGTAGCTGGGATTACAGGCAGCGCCACCATGCCCAGCTAATTTTTATAATTTTTTAGTAGAAACGGGGTCTCACCATGTTGCCCAGGCTGGTCTTGACCTCAGGTGATCCGCCCACCTCAGCCTCCCAAAGTGCTGTGATTACAGGCCATGAGCCACCACACCCGGCAGTTTCCTATGAGACTTAAAGAGTCTGTTCTATTGGTAATTCCAAAAGGAAATAGGGCATAAGGAGGCATGTCCAGCCCCTCCTTCCTATCATGGCCTGAGCTAGTTTTTCAGGCTAGCTTTGCAATGCCCTTGCCAAGAGGAGGGGTCAATTCAGATGGTCAGGGGGCTCTGAATTTTATTTTTGTTTTACAAGGTAAAAGTAGAAAAAAATCACAGGAGAGGCTGGGCATGGTGGCTCACGCCTGTAATCCAAGCACTTTGGAGGCCAAGGCAGGCAGAATCACTTGAGGTCGGGAGTTCAAGACCAGCCTGACCAACATGGTGAAACCTTGTCTTTATAAAAAAATATATATATATATCACCGGAGAAAGCTGAAAGGGAAAATGCAAGATGCTGGTAGTTAGAGAAATGGAAGCTCTCCAGCAGAGGAGAACCCTGTCTTCAATCACGCTGGCCCCCTTTCACTGCAGGCCTGCACAGAGAGCCTCCTGCCCTTTCCAGCCAAGCTGGTCCAGTTTGTGTAATGTGAAGCAAGGTTCATTAAAAGAGAGTTTCACTGAATGTAATGGCTGAACAAATTATCAGTTCTTGTAGCCCCAGGAAAGTTCAGTAGGCCACATTTAAATAAGCTTTTCAACCTTTCAGATTCATGGTTAAATGAGCCAGCTGATGAAGAAACTACATAAGGTAAGCTCAAAGTCATATGGGTTTTGTGTGTGTGTTTCATTTCCCAGTCCTATAAATCAGATGTCCACTTTGCCTAAGTGAAAGACAAAGGGTGAGGTGTCTTCTGTCAGTCAAGGCTGAACACAAACCATCACCAGACCTACAAAACCACCGGGCAAGTGAGTCTGTCTTTTGAAAATCGCTAGAAACCATTCCAGTTATTCTCCAAGAGAACTGCTTCCTAAGTTCCGTTTACTTTTTAAAATGAGATTATAATGCATTTCTTGACAAAATACTTGACAATAGACATGAAGATGGGAAAGTCTAAAAAAGATTAAGATTTCCTCTTTATGTTTTGTCTTTATGATGTTTTTCTTCCTCTTTTAGTAAATCAATAGACAAAAATGACCAGGAGGTTTTCTGAGACCTTGTTCTTGAGTCATTTTTACATCTCGGGTTCAAATTCCATTTCTATTAACTTTTAAAAATCTGGTTGTTTGGAGAGAAGAAATAATATTAGCGCTTCTATAACTAATAGCACGGTGACCTTGCAAAAAGAAATCAGCATAGAATACGCTGACCATCCAGACACAGGTCTGAGAACTCTATATACCCCCTTCCTCTCTTTAATTTGGGCAGAGCTGAATTTGAAAGTTAATGCTTAGCCATGTCTTCCTGCCTGATTCTCTAAGTGAGTAAGTGAGTGCCTACGTGCTGGCCAGAGGAGAGGGCACGGGTGCAGCTGGGTTGAGAAAACAATAACTGGAGGTTGGGATGCTCGCCACCCCCACATGGTTTATTCTGTGCTATCATGCAGAATGAAGAGGGCTGCTGGGGACACTAGTTACTCAATCACCACGCCCACTGGGATCTCGCTCAGGCTCAATGGACTCTGGTGTGATTATTTGTTGGCGGATTCTGCCCACGTCCCTTCAGCGTAAACACTGGCATCTCTGAAGCTGGCTTTGTCTTCCACCCCATTGTCGGGTTCCTGCTGCATTTCTGCATTTTAAGGCCCTTAAAGAACTTCATAAAGGAGAAGAGACAAGAAAAGGAACAGTCAGACAGACACACTTGTTCTTTTCTAACCAGTCCATCCAATTCCGAGGAGCTCCTGCATCTTGAAGAGATAATGAAAGATTAAGATGCAGCTGTGCCCCTTTGACCCACTACCTTACACTAACATGAAAGTATTATGATTGAAAAAATAAAAAGCCATTTGTAGATTCATTGATTGTAAAAAATAGACCACTCTGGTGCAAGACGTGACGGTGGGGAAGGCTAGGGGGTGGCAGGGACAGGGAGTGTATAGGACATGTCTGTACTTTCTGCTTGATTTTGCTGGGAACCTAACACTGCTCTAAAAAACAAAGTTCATTAAAGACTAAAATAAAAAGATATGAGGAATTCTCCGTACTCAAAATAGTTACATAGCCCAACCCCACTTGTTCTGTGGGGATGAAATAAAATGAGATGATAACTAACAATAAAAATATTCTTCATCCAGTTCTCATAAATAATAAATCAGCTTATACCAAAAAAGTGTGAAGTTCCTTGGTTTTAAATTTTGAACTAAAATGAACTGAACACATTAATTATTGTTTGAAAGTAGGTACCAAACACTGGGTTATGTGAGCAAGCAATCATACCCTGTCAAACATGTCAAGTATAAGGTGTGACAATGTCTTTGTCTTTGGAAGGCCCCTAAACAAATGTGGGCACAACAGGTGTCATTTGAGGATGCTACTAACATTTCATTCTTCATGAACATAGACTGATAAGCAGCACTAACCAATTTTATATTAAAAATTATTTATTTTGATGAATTATTCCAAGAGTTGCATACAGCTTTAGTTTTTGGAATTGCAATATTAAAGCTGCACTTTGGATTTAGAACTTACTCTCATTACTTTAGTAACACATACAGAGGTGATTTAATGGATGCTACATAGAGTAGGGCCTGCAGAGACCCAAGTTTTGCCCCCATTTCATCTTCAAATAATTTTAGTCTCTTAGGTCTATGATACAAAGGCATAAAACAGTTCCGATCTTGAAGCCTTGAAGCAAGTTGTTACAGATAGTAGAAAAAGACAGAAAATGCAAATATGTAAATTTCTACTGATATCTTGAAATAAAGATAAATTTGAGTTAAAAAATATTCTTTATCCTTAGGCAGCAGCAATTTGCATGTAATTTAGAATGCAAGGATTATGTTAAAAACTGAACATCTTAGTTCCCATTAATTAAACATTTGCTGTACTAGATCAGTCTGCTCTGATCGTTTTAATTATTTTATTGACTTCATAAAACTACTATGAGGAAAGTGCTCTTATCAACCTGCTTAACAGAAGAGAATGCAGGCTTCAATAAATCAAGAAACGTATGTCAGCCAGGAGTGGTGGCTCACACCCGTAATCCCAACACTTTGGGAAGCCAAGGCGGAGGGCATAGCTTGAGCCCAGGAATTCGAGACAAGCCTGGACAACATAGTGAGACTCCATCTCTCCAAAAGATACAAAAGTCAACCAGCTACTAGGGAGGCTTCAGTGGGAGGATCATTTGAGCCTAGGAGGTCGAGGCTGCAGTGAGCCATGATTGTGCCACTGCACTCCAGCCTGGGCAACAGACAACTTGTCTCAAAAAAAAAAGGGGTCAAAACAAAAAATAAAAAATGTCAAATCACGCTGCCAATAAATGACTGCCAATACATTTAAAGTTTTAATTTTTTTTAAAAGCCCTTGCCCTTACATCTAAAGAGTAAATAAGCTGTAGCTAGCAAGCTTAGAGAAGGGAATAGACAAAAAATAAATAGAAGGACATAGAAAGTGAGTATCATTTTTGGAACAATATACAATTAGTGGGAGTTAGTGGGTATTTAAAAGAATTCTACTAAAAAGATAGAAGCTAAGGTTGGTGAAAGTAAGTGTCGGGAAAGAAGTACGTAAGGGAAGAGACAGAGGTTTGCTGATGGACTGGGACAACCTCATCTGGATTACTTCTGTGCTGGAATTCATTGGTTCAACAAAATGATAGTCTGTGGCGGCACTGACCAAGCGAGTGTGCTTTTAAATTATTTAAACACAATTATCTGATTACAATTAAAAACCTGTAAAGAGTTTTCCATTTTCATGTAGCATAGATGCCACTGTCTGCCCTGCTCCCTCTGAGCTTAGTCCAGAGTAAGCTGGGATGAAGACTGACGCTACTGTCTCCTCAGTTAGCCATGGACCATGGGCCTCTTGTAGGGTGAGCGTCCCCTTTGCTCACTGGAAAAAGAGATGTGTGTTTGGGTGGCACACCACAGCCCCCAAATGCAAACCAGTGACTTTCCCCAGTGCTTCCATGAAGAAACAGTCACCTGTCCAATGCTGGAGGAAATGCTAGTTGAGTTTGTCTTCCTGAGACACTATGCCAGTCTCTTTTTAAAAGATTTTCAGCAGGAGGCCTTCACTTTGCTGCATTTCTGCCCGGTGTGCCATTCTAGAATGTAGCTCTCATGTACAGATGTCATGATGAGGTGCCCTTCCACTCCAGGCCCAATGGCACCTAAACACCAGAAGCATCCAAGCCTGACAGATGAGCCCTTAAGAGAAGTTCCACCCAATGCCAAGTTTGCCTGCCCTCTATTCTCTTCCTTAAACTATTCAGTTTATTGGGAGGCCAAGGCAGGCGGATCACAAGGTCCATCATGGCAAACATGGTGAAACCCTGTCTCTACTAAAAAATACAAAAGTTAGCCAGGCTTGGTGGCATGCGACTGTAATCCCAGCTACTCGGGAGTGCAATGGTGCAATCTCGGCTCACCGCAACCTTTTCCTCCCCGATTCAAGCGATTCTCTCGATTCTCCTGCCTCAGTCTCCCAAATAGCTGGTATTACAGGCATGCACCACCACACCTGGCTAATTTTGTATTTGTAGTTGAGATGGGTTTTGGCATGTTGCTCAGGCTGGTCTTGGACTCCCGACCTCAGGTGATCTGCCTGTCTTGGCCTCCCAATAAAGTGCTGGGATTACAGGTGTGAGCCACCACACCCAGCCAGACTCCTGTTATCGCAGGAGAACAAAAGGAATAAAATAGTGATGAGTTCATATTAAATAGTTAAGTCAATTTCTGTCATGGAGAAAGTCAGATAAATTCAGAATGTTTAAACAACCCAAGGGTCAACAACTCTGAGAATTTCACATCTAATATTCACCGTGTTAATTCATTAATCTCCGTAGCTCTTCAGAGCACTAAATCTTACCTTAGGTAGGCTTTTATTTTAGTTACCTTTTACTTCTGTGGTCTGTCCTCGTGTTTCTGAATTCCTTATCCCTGGAATCTTTAATTAAAGAAGACATGGCATGAATAAATTTACACATCAAGAATGATGATGCCTCACCGAAGCACTGTCAGGTGCTATGGTCACTGCAGCATCAATGATGCGCATGTATTTGGTTTTTAAGTGATGCAGGATCTGAATCTAAACTCCAAGAGGTTTATTATAGTTGATAATCATCATCATTTTTAAAAGGAAGCATAATAAACAGCTACTATATCTATTTTTTCACATCAGACGCAAAAAAGCAAAACGTACAGAAAGATCTGTTCATTATTGCCTGTGTTACTGTTCACATGTTCCTGCGGTGTAAGCCTGGGCAGGTCTCAGAGTTCTCAACTTTTCTCCCTCTTCTCAGCACCTCTGTCTCTGTCTCTGTCTCTGTCTCTGTCTCTGTCTCTGTCTCTGTCTCTCTCTCTCTCTCTCTCTCTCCCCCCCACCTCTCTCTCTCTTACGTCTCTCTCTCTCTCTCCTATCTCTCTACCTCCACCCCTTTTTTTCTGTCTCTATGTCTCTATCTCTCATTCTCTCCTATCTTTTTTCTTTTTTTGAGATGAAGTCTCACTCTGTCGCCCAGGCTGGAGTACAGTGGTGCGATCTCAGATCGCTGCAAACTCTACCTCCTGGGTTCAAGCGATTCTTGTGCCTCAGCCTCCTGAGTAGCTGGGACTACAGGCGCACATCACCACACCTGGGTAATTTTTTATTTTTAGTAGAGACGGGGTTTCACCATGTTGGCCAAGCTGGTCTCAAACTCCTGACAATTGATCCGCCCACCTTGGCTTCCCAAAGTGCTGGGACTACAGGTGTGAGGCACCGCATCCAGCCTCTCTCCCGGCTATCCTCTCTTTCTCTGCCCCTTTTTCTCTTTCTCTCTCTGTCATTGGATATCACTTCTGACTTTTCTGTAGCCCTCATCCCTTTCTGTTCTCCTCACCAAACCCCCATCTGGTGCCAGGAATGTTCATGCTTCTGGTCTCCTTTCTGGTCTGCACTCAGCCCACCCTTCTCACGGGCATCAGGTAACTCCCATTGTGTTACATCTCTGCGTGAAGTCTAAAGTCTTGAGTGAGTGCTGCAAGGCCTCTCATAATCTGGCCCCACCTGACACTTAGGTGTTCTTCCACAAGCACTGCATCCCACCGGCACTGATCTACTTAGTTTCTGGACTCTGGTAGGGTGAAACTCCCTCTCTGTGCCTCTGACCATGCTCTTTGTTCTGTGGGAAAATCTTTCCTCCTCAGTCCAAGGAAGGCTGCCTCCCTTCAGAAGGCCTGGAGTCCTCCTCTACCTTCTCCCATGTATTAGAAGACTTCTGGAACTCATTCTTTTAGAAAATTTGTAGCCAGCTAGTGTCACCAAACACCAAATTCCCATTTTCTTTAATCGGTGGCTAAAATGCAAGCTTCTCAGATCATCTCTTTGGCTACCCTCTAACCTCCAAAGAGCTCTGATCTTCCTCGCCATTGACCAACCTCCCATTGATCCCTCTCTGGATAACCTTTATCTGAGCCCTCTAGAACCTCATTCCATGGTAAAATCTCTCATCTGCAGCCTTGTCACCAATGGGACCTTCTTTCCACCTTGCTCATCCTTGCAAGGATATTGGGTCTCCCCTGTTCTCCTCCCAAGGGGATGCCACTTATTCTTCCTCACCCCACAGACTGTACCTAGGAGTTGAGAAGAGAACCACAATGTCAGTTCCAGGCGAGACTTCCTCTATACATTCAGGCTGATGCTAAACCAGCTGTTATAGTACACACGGCCAATGTCAGATGCCAACCTCCAATCATCCTCCTTCTCATCCGGAAGCCTTGGCACCTTGATCAGTCTTTCTCTCCACTCCAGGTCCTTTGTAGCTTCAAGATCTCAGTTCTTTGATCTCAGAGGAGTGTCCTCTTAGTGACACCTAAACCAGCCTTCCCTCCACCACGCCCTGGACCTTGTCACCACCCACAGTTGCTCTATCTCTGAAACCTTTAATTCAGCAGTCTACTCAGATCACAAGCTACCACCATTCATTCCAATGACTGCCACCACATCTGTGTTTCATTTCAGCAAGGTCTTCAATATCATGACTCCTCTACTTTCTCCTTTTCTATCAACATCTTCCAGTTTTTACTTCCTTCCCTATCAAACCCAGACTCCACGGTGCATCTGTCTTACAAATCTCTTTAATTCCCCTGCCATGTACATTATCTTTACATTGCACTCACCTGGCAAAACCCCAAACCTGGATAACTCTAGCTCCCCCACTCCCAACTCCCACTTCTAAACTTTGACTTCAGGGAACCTGCATAAATGCCCCTCAATGTCATGGCTGGGCAACTCCAAGTTCATGGTCTCCAACTGCAAAGGCCCCCAGGGCCATCTAGTAACCCCTCTGGGCATCCAGATCATCTCTCCCTGCCAGTCTCCATGGCAGCGGATTCAAATTCTTCCCATTACTCAAAACTCTTGTCCCACCACTTCTCCCCATACTCTGTTCCTTCCAAAGAATACCCTACTCCCAACTCCACAAAAAAAGAGAAGTCGTGGGAAGGGAGCTGCCCCTCTCTGCAACCATACCCTGGTGAGCCTCCTCCCTCCGGGCACAATGGAAGCGCTGTTTCTCTTCTAGTATTCCCAGCTTTCCTGCCTCCTTGGGCTCAAAGATCCGTGAGTTACCTCCATCTCAATCCCTCTGTCTCCAATGGCAGCGGGACTCACTTCCAGAGATTTGCCCTCTAACTGACTTTAAGAATGGCATTCCTTAAAGAGATACTTCCACTTCTGTGCTGTATTTTTTGAAGTTACCAATTGATCACAGTCTCGGCCCCCACTGACCCAAAAATCAGCCACAAGCTTTTGGCTTCTTACTTCATAGGAAACATAGTAGATATAAATAAACAGATTCAAATTGCTCCCAAAGAAAAGTAAATAGAAACATCTTCCCTCCTGAGAAGCAGTGGAAATCAATGTGAAGTTGGCCTAATGCTTAGTATTCTTAGACTTGCCTGGGAAAAAATTGCGAGTAACCAAAGTAAGAGAGCCGGAAAGCGGTGATAAGGAGTGGAAGAGACATTCTTCACCTTCGCTAACACAGTCCATCTGTCACTTCCAAAGCTCACTTTAACAAGGAAGAACCTGCTGACTCTTCTTTTTTGAGGATATGGAAAATCAAGAAATGGCCCTTGCAAGCAAGTGGCTTGGACAGTTCGGCAAAGGCAGAGCACAGAACGGTGAAGCGGCACAGATGTCTTTTCAAAGGGAAATCCCTGCCACTGTGGGCTTGTCCTTCTGGCACTTGGAACACAAGGCCGGGTGGGCCACCCCTCCTGTCACACCCGCAGGGCCCACCCATTAAGCGGGAACAGGTGGCCAGGCGTGCCTTGGCACTTGCACTCAGAGAACTGAGCATCAGCAAGCAGCAGGGCCTCATTTCTGCTTCCAATGCTGCTTAAAGAAAATAATGCAGGCTGCAGGCTGGAAGACACTTCTCTTTCTCCCGAGAGTATGCTCAAGTGGACACTTTGATCAAACTCAACTCCACAAGAAATTATTGAGAACCTACCATATGTCAGGCGCTGTGAGCTGCTGGGGATAATGGGATGGACAAGGCAGCCGCCAGTCCTGAATGGGTCCCAAAGTAGCCTAAGAAGGGGGCACAGATAAAGCAGCGCTCATACAACAGGAGCAGAGCTTGCCCAGGGCAGCAGTTCTGCAGGGAGGGAGTGTGGAGAAGGCGAGGGGTGAAGAGGCAAGCACCGGGAAGGCTCTCAGAAGTGGTCACATCAGAGCTGGGTGTCCTCCAAACTTCCAGTGCCAGGATGCAGACCCCAATCTTTGCTTTCAAAGTTCATTGTTCTAAGAAGAACTGGCAAAGGCTTGGAAACAGCTACATCTTTAGATACATAACATCCTAATTAGTGGTTGTTCTCCAATGCCAAACAAAGCAGCCGAGGAGCAGGCTTCAAAGCAGCTCTTCTGATGACAGACTAGGACACAGAATGACTTTAAATGAGAATGAGCCCTGGCTGAGCTACATTTTGGCTAGCATCCCAATTATCACCACTGCTGGCATGGCTAATTTATTCACTCAGAAAAGTCTTTTTCTCCATCATCCTAGAGCCAACTAAATCCTTCTTCAGCTTCCCAAAGGAAAATATTAACAAATTCATTAATTAAAAGATGCGTGTAAACTTGATCCTGAAAATGATCATTCTGTTTTAAGTCAGTAAGTGAGCAAGTTTCTGAATCCAAGTCAAATATTTTCTAGCAGGGCTGAACTTCATCTAGGACTGGAGCTTAACTTTATTTTTAAGCATGGGTTACTTTAAAAAAAGTTCATCCTTCAGCATGGAATTATAATACTATAGTTCATTCTAGTTTGGGACAGTAAACTTGATGTCTAACTTAAGTTTTAACTTTAATTCATTCCAGTTTTGTTTTGTTTTGTTTTGTTTTTTGAGACAGGGTCTCATCAGTCACCCAGGCTGGAGTGCAATGGCATGATCTTGGCTCACTGCAACTTCCACTTCTCCGGCTCAAATGATCCACCTGCCTTAGTCCCCCAAGTAGCTGGGATTATAGGTGCACACCACCAAGCCCAGCATTTTGTATTTTTTGTGGAAACAGGGTTTGCTATGTTGCCCAGGCTGGTCTCGAACTCCTGGGCTCAGCATTTTTGAGTCACCCGCTTTGTACACAGTAGACAGTCAAAACTGAGCTCTCTCTACCATTTTCAATCCCCAGCACCCTTCTTCATTTTCCATCCTAGCAATTAGACTCCCTGACATTGTATTATAAATTAGAACATAAGCTTCCTGAGGGCAGAAACTTCAAACTCTTTTGGTCCCTGCTATAATCCCAAGACCTAAAACAGTGCCTGGCAAGGAAGGAAGTACTTGTTCAAGGAAAGCACTTGATCCTTCATGCAGGTGAGTGAATGAGCCAGGGGCTGTGCTGGGATGTAGCTGACATCAGGCTGCAGAATCTAGTAGCAGCTACTCATTCCATGTAAAAGGAGTCAAGAGGTCCCAGTCTAGAATGGGAAGGAAGGCATTTGCCCAAAAGCTGGTTTGCAAGGCCAGCACATTTTTTCTAATTAGATCATGATTTAGGGTGATTTGTTGAGAAAAACGGATTCTCAATTCCTGCCCTCCCATGGTCTCACATTTACTAGTCAAGTCACATTTACTAGGGTAGACAGATATGTAAACAGACACATTAGGATCAACATGGTGGATGCAAAACATACATAAATTAAGTGCTAGGCAAGCCCCAGGAAATCAACAACCAAATGGGGAAGAGGGATGAGGCCCCTGTCTGGGACTAGGCTGGGGCTTACTGTAAAAGTAGGAATCTGCCAGTGTTACTCATTTGCTCAAAAATCTTTGGTAGTTCCTTCAAACACACACAGGGACTTTCTTGACTTGGAATAGCCTCTTTAACTTAGACACTGGAATATGAATTCTGGAGCCAGACTTCCTGGGTTCACATCCTGGGCCTGCCCCTTATTAAATATGGGACCTACCTCTCCATGCCTATAAGTGCACGATAATATTTTATTTGTCACACATGGTTCACATAAGAATCCAATTGACTTAATAAATGTACTTAGAACAGGGCCTAACATACAGAGTGAAATTAAGTGTTAGTCCAGGCACAGTGGCTCATGCCTTTAATCTCAGTACTTTGGGACGCCGAGGTGGGTGAATCACTTGAGCTCAGGAATTCAAGACCAGCCTGGGCAACAATGCGAACCCCTGTCTCTACAAAGAAATATAAAAATTGCTGGGCATGGTGCCACATGCCTGTGGTCCCATCTATTGAGAGACTGAGGTTGGAGAATAGCTTAAATCCAGGAGGCAAAGTTTGCAGTCAGCCGAGATTGTGCTACTGCACTGCAATCTGGGTGGCAGAGAGAGAATCTTTCTTAAAAAAATTTTAAAAAGACAAAAAATTACCAGCTATGATCTACACACAGTTCTACTTTCCAGCCTAGGCAGTGAGGGCAACTGGGACTCCAGATAAAGGCCTACACCAGAGAGAAGGCCAATTTTAACAGCGCAAGTAAATCTTGCCCCTAAAACACCAGCATACCTTTTAATGCAAAGGTAAATCAAATTGAATGATTCTTTTTTTTTTTTAATTATTGTATTTTAGGTTTTCGGGTACATGTGAAGGACATGCAAGATTATTGCATACACATGGCATTGTGATGTGCTGCCTTCCTCCCCATCACCTGTATCTGGCATTTTCCCTCATGGTATCTCTCCCCAACTCCCCACCCCCTGCTGTCCCTCCCCTATTTCCCCCCGACAGATCCCAGTGTGTGATGCTCCCCTCCCTGTGTCCATGTGTTCTCATTGTTCAACACCCACCTATGAGTGAGAACATGTGGTGTTTGCTTTTCTGTTGTGTCAGTTTCCTGAGAATGATGGTTTCCAGGTTCATCCATGTCCCTACAAAGGACCCGAACTCATCATTTTTGTTGGCTGCATAATATTCCATGGTGTATATGTGCCACATTTTCCCTATCCAGTCTATAATCAATGGGCATTTGGGTTGGTTCCAGGTCTTTGCTGTTGTAAACAGTGCTGCAATGAACATTTGTGTGCATGTGTCCTTATAGTAGAACGATTTGTAGTCCTTTGGATATATACCCAGTAATGGGATTGCTGGGTCAAATGGAATTTCTATTTCTAGGTCCTTGAGGAATCACCACACTGTCTTCCACAATGGTTGAACTAATTTACACTCCCACCAACAGTGTAAAAGTGTTCCTATTTCTCCACCTCCTCTCCAGCAACTGTTGTCTCCAGATTTTTTCATGATCGCCATTCTAACTGGCGTGAGATGGTATCTCAATGTTTGCATTTCTCTAATGACCAGTGATGATGAGCATTTTTTCATATATTTGTTGGCCTCATGTATGTCTTCTTTTGTAAAGTGCCTGTTCATATCCTTCGTCCACTTGTGAATGGGCTTGTTTGTTTTTTTCTTGTAAATCTGTTTTAGTTCTTTGTAGATTCTGGATATCAGTCCTTTGTCAGATGGGTAGACTGCAAAAATTTTTTCCCATTCTGTTGGTTGCCGATTCACTCTAATGACTGTTTCTTTTGCTGTGCAGAAATTGTGGAGTTTGATTATGTCCCATTTGTCTATTTTGGCTTCTGTTGCCAATGCTTTTGGTGTTTTGGTCATGAAGTCCTTGCCTATGCCTATGTCCTGAATGGTTTTGCCTAGATTTTCTTCTAGGGTTTTTTTGGTGTTAGGTCTTATGTTTAAGTCTTTAATGCATCTGGAGTTAATTTTTAGTGTAAGGTGTCAGAAAGGGGTCCAGTTTCTGTTTTCTGCACATAGCTAGCCAGTTTTCCCAACACCAATTATTAAACACGGAATCCTTTCCCCATTGCTTATGTTTGTCAGATTTGTCAAAGATCTGATGATTGTAGATGTGTGGTGTTGCCTGCGAGGCCTCTGTTCTGTTCCATTGGTCTATATCTCTGTTTTGTTACCAGTACCGTGCTGTTTTGATTACTGTAGACTCGTAGTATAGTTTGAAATCCGGTAGTGTGATGCCTTCTGCTTTGTTCTTTTTGCTTAGAATTGACTAGGCTATGTGGGCTCTCTTTTGGTTCCATATGAAGTTTAAGGTGGTTTTTTCCAGTTCTGTGAAGAAAGTCACTGGTAGCTTGATGAGGATAGCGTTAAATCTGTAAATTACTTTGGGCAGTATAGCCATTTTCACAATATTGATTCTCCCTAATCATGAGCATGGAATGTTTTTCCATCTGTTTGTGTCCTCTCTTATTTCCTTGAACAGTGGTTTGTAGTTCTCCTTAAAGAGGTCCTTTATGGTCTCTGTTAGTTGTATTCCTACGTATTTTATTTTCTTTATAGCAATTGTGAATGGGAGTTCGCTCATGACTTGGCTCTCTGTTAGTCTGTTATTGGTGTATGGGAATGCTTGTGATTTTTGCACATTGATGTTGTATCCTGAGACTTTGTTGAAGTCACTTATCAGTTTCAGGAGTTTTTGGGCTGAGACAATGGGGTCTTCTAGATATACAATCATGTCATCTGCAAATAGAGACAATTTGATTTCCTCCTTTCCTATTTGAATATCCTTTATTTCTTTTTCTTGCTTGATTGCTCTGGCTAGAACTTTCAATACTATATTGAATAGGAGTGGTGAAAGAGGGCATCCTTGTCTAGTGCCAGATTTCAAAGGGAATGCTTACAGTTTTTGCCCATTCACTATGATATTGGCTGTTGGTTTGTCATAAATAGCTTTTATTACTTTGAGATACGTTCTATCGATACCGAGTTTATTGAGGGTTTTTAGCATAAAAGGCTGTCCACCCGTCTCAGCCTCCCAAAGTGCTGGGATTACAGGCTTGAGCCACTGCACCTGGCCGGATAAGCTTTTTGATGTGCTGCGGCAATCGGCTTGCCAGTATTCTATTGAAGATTTTTGCATCTATGTCCATCATGGATATTGGCCTGACGTTTTTTTTCTTGCTGAGTCTCTGCCGGGTTTTGGGATCAGAATGATGTTGGTCTCATAAAATGAGTTGGGAAGGATTCCCTCTTTTTTGATTTTTTGGAATAGTTTCAGAAGGAATGGTACCAGCTCCTTTTTGAATGTCTGGTAGAATTCAGCTGTGAACCCATCTGGACCTGGGCTTTTTTTGTGTGGTAGGCTCTTAATTGCTGCCTCAACTTCAGACCTTGTTATTGGTCTATTCAGGGTTTCGACTTCTTCCTGGTTTAGGCTTGGGAGGAGGCAAGTGTCCAGGAATTTATCCATTTCTTCCAGGTTTACTAGTTTATGTGCATAGAGTTGTTTGTAATAATCTCTGATGATGGTTTGTATTTCTGTGGAATCTGTGGTGATATCCCCTTTATTGTTTTTTATTGCATCTATTTGATTATTTTCTCTTTTCTTTTTTATTAATCTGGTTAGTGGTCTGTTTTGTTGATCTGTTCAAAAAACTAGCTCCTGGATTTATTGATTTTTTGAAGGGTTTTTTGTCTCTATCTTCTTCAGTTCTGCTCTGATCTTAGTTATGTCTTGTCTTCTGCTAGGTTTTGAGTTTTTTTTATCTTGCTCCTCTAGCTCTTTCAATTTTCATGATAAAGTGTCGATTTTAGATCTCTCCTTGCTTCTCATGTGGGCATTTATTGCTATATATTTTCCCCTAGAGACTGCTTTAAATGTGTCCCAGAGATTATCCTATGTTGTGTCTTCATTCTGGTTGGATTCAAAGAACATTTTTATTTCTGCCTTCATTTCATTGTTTATCCAGTCAACATTCAAGAGCCAGTTGTTCAGTTTCCATAAAGCTGTGTGGTTCTCAGTTAGTTTCTCAATTCTGAGTTCTAACTTGATTGCACTGTGGTCTGAGACTCTGTCTGTTATGATTTCCATTATTTTGCATTTGCTGAGGAGTGATTTACTTCCAATTATGTGGTCAATTTTAGAGTAGGTATGATGTGGTGCTGAGAAGAATGTATATTTTGTGGATTTGGGGTGGAGAGTTCTGTAAATGTCTATCAGGTTTGCTTGGTCCAGGTCTGAGTTCAAGTCCTGGATATCCTTGTTATTTTCTGTCTCCTTGATCTGTCTAATATTGACAACGGGATGTTAAAGTCTCCCACTGTTATTGTGTGGGAGTCTAAGTCTCTTTGTAAGTCATTAAGAACTTGCCTTATGTATCTGGGTGCTCCTGTAGTAGGTGCGTATATATTTAGGATCGTTAGCTCTTCTTGTTGCATTGATCCTTTTACCATTAGGAATATCCTTCTTTGTCTCTTTTGATCTTTGTTGATTTAAAGTCTATTTTATCAGAGATGAGAATTGCAACTCCTGCTTTTTTTTTTTTGCTCTCCATTTGCTTGGTAAATCTTCCTCCATCCTTTTATTTTGAGCCTTTGTGTATCCTTGCATGTGAGATGGGTTTCCTGGATACAGCACACCGATAGGTTTTGGCTTTTTATACAATTTGCCAGTCTGTGTCTTTTGATTGGTACATTTAGCCCATTTACATTTAGGGTTAATATTGTTATGTGTGAATTTGATCCTGCCATTTTGATGCTAGCTGGCTGTTTTGCCTGTTAGTTGATGCAGTTTCTTCATTTTGTTGATGCTCTTTACCATTTGGTATGTTTTTGGAGTGGTTGGTACTGGTTTTGGAGTGGCTTGTCCTTTCTATGTGTAGTGCCTCTTTCAGGAGCTCTTGTAAAGCAGGCCTGGTGGTGACAAAATCTCTGAGTACTTGCTTGTTCACAAAGGATTTTATTTTTCCTTTACTTATGAAGCTTAGTTTGGCTGGATATGAAATTCTGGGTTGAAAGTTCTTTTCTTTAAGGATGTTGAATATTGGCCCCCACTCTTCTGGCTTGTAGGGTTTCTGCTGAGAGATCTGCTGTGAGTCTGATAGGCTTCCCTTTGTGGGTAACCCAACCTTTCTCTCTGGCTGCCCTTAGCATTTTCTCCTTCATTTCAACCCTGGTGAATTTGATGATTATGTGCCTTGGGGTTGCTCTTCTTGTGGAATATCTTTGTGGTGTTCTCTGTATTTCCTGGACTTGGATATTGGCCTGCCTTGCTAGGTTGGGGAAGTTTTCCTGGATAATATCCTGAAGAGTACTTTCTGGCTTGGATTCATTCTCTCCATCACATTCAGGTACACCTATCAAACAAAGATTAAGTCTTTTCACATAGTCCCATATTTCTTGAAGACTTTGTTCATTCTTTTTTACACTTTTTTCTCTAATCTTCCCTTCTCATTTTATTTCATTGAGTTGATCTTCAATCTCTGATATTCTTTCTTCTGCTTGGTCTATTCGGCTGCTGAAACTTGTGTATGCTTCAAGAAGTTCTCATGTTGTGTTTTTCAGCTCCATCAATTCACTTATATTCTTCTCTAAGCTATTTATTCTCGTTAGCATTTCATCAAATCTTTTTTCAAGTTATTAGTTTCTTTGCATTGGGTTAGAACATGTTCTTTTAGCTCACAGAAGTTTCTTATTACCCACCTTCTGAAGCCTGATTCTGTCAATTCATCACACTCATTCTCGATTCAGCCTTGTTCCCTTGCTGCTGAGGAGTTGTGATCCCTTGTAGGAGGAGAGGCATTCTGGTTTGGGTGTTTTCATCCTTTTTGTGGTGGTTTCTTCCCATCTTTGTGGATTTATCCACCTGTCATCTTTGTAGTTGTTGACTTTCAGATTGGGTCTCTGAGTGGACATCCACTTTGTTGATGATGAAGTTATTTCTTTCTGTTTTTTAGTTTTCCTTCTAACAGTCTGGCCCCTCTGCTGTAGTACTGCTGAGGTCCACTCCAGGCCTTGATTGCCTGTGGATCACTTACAGCAGCTGAAGAACAGTAAGGGTTGCTGCCAGTTTCTTCTGCTGCTATCTTTGTCCCAGAAGGATACCCACCAGATGTCAGTCTGAGCTCTCCTTTATGAGATGACTCTTTGGATATACAAGGGTCAGGGAGCTGCTTGAGGAGACAGTCTGTCCTTTATAGGAGCTCAAGTGCTGAGCTGTGAACTCCATTGTTCATTCAGAGCTGCTGGGCAGGTACATTTAAGTGTGCTGCAGCAGAACTCATAAACACCTTTTTTAATTTTTATTTTTCCCAAGTGCTCTGTCCCGGGGAGTTAGGGCTTTATTTATGAGTTTCTGTTGTTCTGCTGTTTTTTTTCAGGGCTGCCCTGCCCAGTGAGGAGGTAGCCTAGTCACTGTCTGCCTGCAGAGGCTTTGCTGAGCTGCTGTGGGCTCCACCCAGCTGCCATGTGTTAGAACTGCCTCAGCAATGGCAAACTACCTCCATAGTGATGGACCGCCTCAGTAATGGCGGAAGCCCCTCCCCCACAGAGCTGGACCATCCTGGGTTCAGCTGTGCTTGCTGTGAAACTCTCAATCCAGAGCATTTCTGATTGCTGTTTTTTTGTGGGGGTGGGACCAGCTGAGCCTGATCACCTGGCTCCCTGCCTCAGAGCCCTTTTTTTTTTTTTTAGTTGAATGGTCGATTCTGTCTACCAGGTGTTTCAGTCACCTGTTGAAAAGGCACCAGGATCTGTGTGATTTTCTGTGCGGCGACCCACTGTGCCTGCACTAGCTGAAATAGCCGCACTGAGATTCATGGCGCTTTTTTGCCCAGGAATCTCCTGGCCTGGCTCCCTGTTTCAGTCCCCTTTTTAATCAGTTGAATGGGTGACTCTATCTGCCAGGAGCTCCAATCACCAGCTAAAATGGCACCCAGACCCATGTATTTTGTATGGAGAACTGCCACGCCAGGGCACCAGCAAAACAGCCACTCCAGTTGAAACAGCCTGCTGGCGGCACCAGCCAAAACAGCTGCACCGGCCAAACAGCTGTGCCAGCCAAACCAGCTGCACTGGCAACCTACGGGGCTCCTCCACCTGGGAATATCCTGGTCTGGGGGCAATAAAAATTCTTCTGGAAAGGCAGTGTCCATTCACCCCCCGAGCTTTTGCTGGGAGCTGCAATCCTGAGGTGCTCATAATCGGCCATCTTGGATCCCTCCCAATGATTCTTAAATCCATAGCACAGCTTCACATAAGCAATGAAGGAGCAATGAATGGACTCTTGACCCTGTGCAAGGAACTCCATAAGGCTCAATAAATAATAATTAATAATAATAAATATTTGTTTTTGTTTCTGAGATGGTCTCGCTCTGTCACTCTGGCTGGAGCACAGTGGGGTAATCTTGGCTCACTGCAACCTCCACCTCCCAGGTGCAAGAGATTCTCCTGCTTCAGCCTCCCAAGTAGCTGGGATTACAAGTACATGCCACCACACCTGGCTAATTTTTGGATTTTTGGTAGACATGGGGTTTCACTATGTTGCCCAGGCTGGTCTTGAACTCCTGACTTCAAGTGATCTGCCTGCCTTGGCCTCCCAAAGTGCTGGATTACAGGCATGAGCCACCATACCTGGCCCATTATTTATTTATAAAGTGTTTCATGCAGATCTCACATGGCCTACCACCAACCCACAAATTGGAAGATCCATTTTCCTTTCAAGATTCTTACTGCCATATTCATTTTATACTCATTTAATTAAGAACACCCTAAATTTTTGTTATATGTCAAAGCATATGAACACTTTAGAGAGAAAAAAAATACGTGGTTTTTTGTTTGTTTGTTTGTTTGTTTTTTTGGTCCTAAGAAAACAAATGTTTATTCATTTATCCAAATGTTATCAAGCCATTTTTTATGTGCAACCTGCTGGCTTATAAGGTATTTTAATGCACCATACTTTTGTTAAAAGGGCTGGCAGCAAGAAGAAATAGCTACAACTGCCCAGGTGCAGTGGCTCACACCTGTAGACCCAGCGTTTTCGGAGACCAAGGAAGGCAGATTATCTGAGGTCAGGAGTTGGAGACCAGTCTTGCCAACATGGTGAAACCCTGTCTCTATGAAAAATACAAAAAATAAAAATTAGAAAACAAATAGCTACAACTAAACATAATTATAATGTAAGGAAGAACACAGCATCAGGGGGATTATTTCAGCTCTGAAGGAGGGAGGACAGCTTCAAGGAGGTACTGTCTGTGAAGGGAGAAAATGGGGCAAATACACTAGGGTTGAATAGTCAGTGGCACTGCCATGAGAAGAACAGTGCGAGCAGGAAACAGAAGTGGGAACACTTCAGAGCATACTCAGAGAGCAACAATGATTCCAGTTTGCCTGAAACCTAGGTGTACAGTGAAGGAAAATACAATGCAAAATCGATTCAGGTATAGCATCACAAAAAAACAAAGTATGAGTTTAAAGGCGCAATTCAGTCTCGGCAACGTGACAAGACCCTGTCTCCACAAATACAAAATTTAAAAATTAGCTGGGTGTGGTGCACGCCTGTGGTCCCAGCTACTGGGGAGGCAGAGGTGGGAGGATTGCTTGCACCCGGGAGGTCGAGGCTACAGTGAGCCAAGATTATTTCACTGCACCCAGCCTGGGCAACAGAGTGAGACCCTGTCCTGTCTCAAAAAAGAAAAAAAATTTCAACTTCAGACATTTTTCCTCATTCACTTTTACAAACACATATTATCTCTAAACATTTCAACAAAATTTTCCATCTTGAAATAAACAGTTAATTAAATTGTAAAATAACATCTGTACAATGATTACTATAACCAAAATAAGTGTCTATAGCCAGAAAACAGAGATAACTTATTCATGATGATAATCACCACTAATTTTTAGGGGTTTTTTGTTGATAAAATATAAATTTTCCCTTGTCTACCATAGGAAAAATCCACATTAAAGAATGCTTTTGGCTGGTCACAGTGGCTCATGCCTGTAATCCCAGCACTTTGGGAGGCCGAAGTGGATGGATCATAAGGTCAGGAGACCATCCTGGTTAACGTGGTGAAACCTCATCTCTCCTGAAAAATAAAAAAATTAGCTGGGTGTGGTGGTGTGCACCTGTAGTCCCAGCTACCCAGGAGGCTGAGGTAGGAGAGTTGCTTGAACCCTGGAGGTGGAGGTTGCAGTGACTGGAGATTGAGCCACTGCACTCCAGCCTAGCAATAGAGTGAGACTCCATCTCAAAAAAAAAGAGTGCTTTTAACTTCCTTTTTCTACTTTACAAGTAACCCAAATATCACATTTCTAGCATGCACACCTCATGCATGCTCTCTAAACCGAGCTAATTCAATGAAACCTCAGTTACTCTGCATGAAATTAAAATTTTACAAATAGAAGTGAATTTAATTCAGTTATATCACATACATATATATCATGAGCATAGAATAGCTGTACACATTACATAAAAGGGAAGCTCCTGGCGAAAATAAGGAATTATATTAATCTATCATTCTGCCTAGATTCTACAACTTGCTTTGGATGAAGTTAAGATTATTTGGCATCTTAGCAACTAGCCAAGTGAAAGCTGCTTTTAACATTTTGCCATTGATTTTTCTGCCTTGAAGACCTTAAGAGCTACTATTAGGTTGGTGCAAAAGTAAATGCAATTTTTCCATTAAAAGTAATGGAAATTACTTTTGCACCAACCTAATACTAAAATATTCCAGATCACAGAAGCTGTTTCTAAATCACTCGATGTAAATAAAATGTTCAATTATATCTGTAAACTTAATGATATTACCATTGACACTTCCCTCTTCTGAAATATAAATTTCAGAAAATCAGTAAAAGCTTTCTAAGTCATTTATGATCACACATGAAGCATGGTTTTCACACTTCTATTCATGCAAAGGAACAAGAAAAACCTTGACCATTATTAGCATAGGCCTTAGCATCTATGCTCAGAGAGTTAGATGTTAAGATATCCTCCAGATACTCGCAGATGTTTTCATGTAATAAAACATTTTTAAAAATTATCTCCCAGAAATGCTTTTAAAATATAGAAGCCTTGGAGAATGGGAGTCATTACACCTCAAAACCAACCATAAGCTTTATTATACCAAGTTAAAAGTAAACCGGTTTTTAAAAAAAAAAACAATTATTTTTCCATTGTAATCTCTTTTAAACTCATACTCCCTAAGTTTGCTGGGTTTTTTTTTTTTCCTATTCCTCAATGACATGTTATTCTGTATAATAATTATTATTTTGAGACAGGGTCTCGATCTGCTGCCCAGGCTGGAGTGCAGTGGCACAATCTTGGCTCCCTGCATCCTCAACCTCCTGGGCTCAAGCGATCCTCCTACCTCAGCCCCCCAAGCCGGTGGGACTACAGGTGCCATTATACCTGGCTAATTTTTGTATTTTTTGTAGAGACAGGATTTCATCATGGTTATTTTCAGGCTGGTCTCGAGCTCCTGGGCTCAAGCAATCTATCTGCCTCATCCTCCCAAAGTGCTGGTATTATAGGATGAGCCACCACACCCAGCCTGTATAATTATTTTAATTTAACTAGTAATATTCCCTTTGTGCTTTAACATGTGGATAACGAAGTTTTTATTTACAGATTTCATTTTTTTGAAATATGCCATGATTTGCCATACTGGCTCAAACACAAATATAGAATTATATACAATAGTGGCTACTTATTTTTCACATCACAGAAATTAACTTTCAAATAATTTCTGGAGAATTATGTACTTCCAAGTCATGACTTTTGATTCATTTCACCAAAACTCTTAAAAATCCAATAAATTGTCCTCACTCGCCGCAGACGGCCTGCTTTTCCGCGCGCACGCCCTGCCGCCGCCCCGCAGAAATGCTTCGGTTACCCACCGTCTTTCGCCAGATGAGACCGGTTTCCAGGGTCCTGGCTCCTCATCTCACTCGGGCTTACGCCAAAGATGTAAAATTTGGTGCAGATGCCCGAGCCTTAATGCTTCAAGGTGTAGACCTTTTAGCCGATGCCGTAGCTGTTACAATGGGGCCAAAGGGAAGAACAGTGATTATTGAGCAAAGCTGGAGAAGTCCCAAAGTAACAAAAGATGGTGTGACTGTTGCAAAGTCAATTGACTTAAAGGATAAATATAAAAATATTGGAGCTAAACTTGTTCAAGATGTTGCCAATAACACAAATGAAGAGGCTGGGGATGGCACTACCACGGCTACTGTCTGGCACGCTCTATTGCCAAGGAAGGCTTCGAGAAGATTAGCAAAGGTGCTAATCCAGTGGAAATCAGGAGAGGTGCGATGTTAGCTGTTGATGCTGTAATTGCCGAACTTAAAAAGCAGTCTAAACCTGTGACCACCCCCGAAGAAATTGCACAGGTTGCTACAATTTCTGCAAATGGAGACAAAGAAATTGGGAATATCATCTCTGATGCAATGAAAAAGGTTGGAAGAAAGGGTGTCATCACAGTAAAGGATGGAAAAACACTTAATGATGAATTAGAAGTTATTGAAGGCATGAAGTTTGATCGAGGATATATTTCTCCATACTTTATTAATACATCAAAAGGTCAGAAATGTGAATTCCAGGATGCCTATGTTCTGTTGAGTGAAAAGAAAATTTCTAGTGCCCAGTCGATTGTACCTGCTCTTGAAATTGCCAATGCTCACCGTAAGCCTTTGGTCATAATCGCTGAAGACGTTGATGGAGAAGCTCTAAGTACACTTGTCTTGAATAGGCTAAAGGTTGGTCTTCAGGTTGTGGCGGTCAAGGCTCCAGGGTTTGGTGACAATAGAAAGAACCAACTTAAAGATATGGCTATTGCTACTGGTGGTGCAGTGTTTGGAGAAGAGGGATTGACCCTAAATCTTGAAGATGTTCAGCCTCATGACTTAGGGAAAGTTGGAGAGGTCATTGTGACCAAAGATGATGCCATGCTCTTAAAAGGAAAAGGTGACAAGGCTCAAATTGAAAAACGTATTCAAGAAATCATTGAGCAGCTAGATGTCACAACTAGTGAATATGAAAAGGAAAAACTGAATGAACGGCTGGCAAAACTTTCAGATGGAGTAGCTGTGCTGAAGTTTGGTGGGACAAGTGATGTTGAAGTGAATGAAAAGAAAGACAGAGTTACAGATGCCCTTAATGCTACAATAGCTGCTGTTGAAGAAGGCATTGTTTTGGGAGGGGGTTGTGCCCTGCTTCGGTGCATTCCAGCCTTAGACTCATTGACTCCAGCTAATGAAGATCAAAAAATTGGTATAGAAATTATTAAAAGAACACTCAAAATTCCAGCAATGACCATTGCTAAGAATGCAGGTGTTGAAGGATCTTTGATAGTTGAGAAAATTATGCAAAGTTCCTCAGAAGTTGGTTATGATGCTATGGCTGGAGATTTTGTGAATATGGTGGAAAAAGGGATTATTGACCCAACAAAGGTTGTGAGAACTGCTTTATTGGATGCTGCTGGTGTAGCCTCTCTGTTAACTACAGCAGAAGTTGTAGTCACAGAAATTCCTAAAGAAGAGAAAGACCCTGGAATGGGTGCAATGGGTGGAATGGGAGGTGGTATGGGAGGTGGCATGTTCTAACTCCTAGAATAGTGCTTTACCTTTATTAATGAACTGTGACAGGAACCCCAAGGCAGTGTTCCTCACCAATAACTTCAGAGAAGTCAGTTGGAGAAAATGAAGAAAAGGCTGGCTGATGTTTAAGACATCACTATAACCATCAGTTACTGGTTTCAGTAGACAAAATACATAATGGTTTATTGCTGTCATTGTCCATGCCTACAGATAATTTATTTTGTATTTTTGAATAAAAAGACATTTGTACATTCCTGATACTGGGTTCAAGAGCCATGTACCAATGTACTGCTTTCAACTGAACATTTTTCACTGAGGCATTTTTACTACTATTCTGTTAAAATCAGGATTTTAGTGCTTGCCACCGCTAGATGAGAAGTTAGGCAGTCTTTCTGTGGAGAGTGAGACTAATTGTGTACAAAGTAGAGAAATATCCAATTATGTGACAACCTTTGTGTAATAAAAATTTGTTTAAAGTTAAAAAAAAAAATCCAATAAATTCCATTCATAAATTCCTCATCAAAATCAAGATCCTAAGTCTCCTCCCTCCAGCCTACCTCGTGTCTTAAAAAATACAAAAATTAGCTGGGAGTGGTGGCAGACGCCTACCATCCCAGCTACTCAGAGGAGGCTGAGGCATGAGAATCGGCTGAACCTGGGAGGTAGAGGTTGCAGTGAGCCGAGATGGCACCACTGCACTCCAGCCTGGGGGAGAGAGAGAGACTCTGACTCCAAAAATACAAACAAAACAAAAAACAAAACTCCCTTCCTTTCCTTTTCTTCTTCCCTTCCTCATTTCTTCCTTCCCTCTCTCCTCCCAGGTGAATTTGTTTTAAAAATATATTCCCCTTTCTTCCTTCCTTAGTTCTCCAACCCCTTCTTCAGGCAGAACAGCTTGAGAGCTCTGGTTTTATCTGTCTTGTTTATGCTGCCAGGTGAGTTTGTTTTAAAAAGATCGTCACTCCCTCCCCCACCCCCAGGGGAGTTTGTTTTAAAAATACATTCTTTCTGCTTTCCCTTCCTTCCAGGTGACTTTGTTTTAAAAAGACATTTTTTCTCCTTCTTTTTTCTCTTTCCTTCTCTCTTTTCTAAGACTCACTATTATGTATATGACACTATGGCCATAATCCTTAACAGCTCAGCCCTAAAGCCATTAAGTGGGCCAGAGCAAGACAAGAAACTTTTCGGAGAAGCAGCCTGGTGTTGAGGGTCAGAGCCAGGGCTGACTGAGGGGAGCAGCAATGGTGACAGGTAGAGGGTGGTGGTGGCACTGGGATAGGGCAGCAAGTGCAGAGATAGTCCAGAGGGCGAGGTGTCCACCCGGGGAAGAAGCCTGACATGCTGGTCCGAGCCTCAGGAGAGGGAAGGAGGAGGGCACCCTCCTACGTGGGCAGCTTGGGGCACAGTTCTAGATTCCACGCAGAGGATTATTGTGAGGGCATCCACAGAGGGAAGGCTTAGGGCCTGGTGTCAAGGCTCAAGCAGAGTGAGGAGGGTGCTCAAGGTATGCAGGTGATCCAGTGAGAAGAATCAGAGATCAAGCAGGGTACAATGTGCTCACATGTGGGTAGGTCAGAGGTAGCAGGTAGGATGAGGAGAGCATCCCCACACCACAGAGGAGGTCCAGTGTCGAGTGCTAGAGCCCAAGTGAGGTGTGGAGAGCATTCATCTGTGAGGGCAGCCCAGAATGCAGTATTAGAGAGAAGGATGTCCAGGGCAGTGTGGGGGAGCCAGCAGAGGGTGTTGGAGCTCAAGTAGGCAGGGAGCATCTATGATAGGAACAGTCAGGTGTGAAGTGTCAGGGCCTTAGGAGTGCAAGGAGGATGTCCATGTGGGAGAGGGGCAGTGGTGATGAGAGATTGGTTATATGCAGGGAGACTGATCAAATAATTTAAAAATCTTAAAGCTAGTGAGACCCAGTTCCTCAATGTCAAGAGAAGGGTGGAGCCCTATAGTATTGTTAGAATTGGAGGCATCTGTATGATGTCATAGATTTCAATAAATAGAGAAGTTTAAATAGGAATGTGTATATATGTATATACTAATGCTCTCTAGATTTGTCCCCTGAAAAGGTCTGGGAGTGGTACTTTCCCTAAGGCAATGAGCACACCTGGTTCTCAGCTCTTGGCTTCTAAGATGCTATGGGTAGTTGTTTTTACACTTCAAGGAACCTCTACTGTTTTCCATATGGCTGTACTACTTTACATTCCTACCAACAGTGTGCAAGGATCTCCTTTTCTTCATATCCTTCCCAATACTTCTCTTTCATCTTTTCGGTAACAGTCATTCAACAGGTCTCAGGTATAGTAATTATCTCATTGTGGTTTTAATTTGCATTTCCCTGATGATTGGTGATCTTGGGCATTTTTCCATATACCTGTCAGCCATGTGTATGTTTCCTTCTGAGAAATGTAAATTCAGGTCAGTCATTCCTTCTGACAGTAACTGGACAGCAAAGCCAAATTATATAAAGGCAGTTCTCAATAACATTAAGCCTTATCTTCAGCATTTGGAAAAATGTTTGTTTTCTGAGCCTACGTGTGGTATATCCAAAAGGGAGTTTTGTTCACTGCTCTAACCTATTGCCTACACAATGGGTGGCACATGGCAGGCACTCACAGCTGTTGAATGATTAGGCAAAATATGCATATCTTTTTTAGCTTAGCAAAGGAGGGAAATCCTCAAGTCACAATATACAGAGAACAGAAAGTGTTGTAAAATATTTTTTATTGTAAAAACAAAGTCAATAAAAGTTGACAATGTAAATGATCTCAGAACATTCCCCTTGGTTCCTGAATTTGCTACATTCCTATGTACCAGCAAGCCTCCATTAGCATTTCTCAGGTTTCATGATCCTTTTCAGATATGTTGGTTGATTACATGTATATATTGCTTAGAAACAAAAATCCACCTGATATTTAAAAAACCAAAAGAATCATAAAAGCAAGCAAATGAACAAAAACCCCTAGTTTTGTTGTGCTTTTCTTTCATATTCCCTACAGGGAGATTTGTATATCTCAGACGCTTTCAAAATTTAATAGGTAAGTAAAATTAGTGCTTTAACCAAACAGTAAGATACCAAAGGGTCCTCCATCACAAGTTATTGAATCAAACCTCTCATGACATGTGCAGTATATTCAGACTTGAAGATTTTTTAAATTTAGAATTTAAAACAAACTTTAGACTGCTGATTTTCCATATTTCAAAGACTGTAGTTGTTTGCAGCATATAAACGGAGAAAGTAGTGCAAAACGCATCAAGTTTTATATGATAAATATATATTTTCAACCTAATGGCTGCCTCAAAAGCAAAGAGTGAAAAGTTACTTCTCAAAAGAAATCTAAATTGACTCAAAGTTCACAATTTAGAAATAGCAATTGCTACTCTATTTTCATAGATTGCAAAATGATTTCAGATACAGATTACACATAAAACTGTTTTACAAAAATAGAAATATTGTTTGGGACTTTACAAAACTTTATAAAATATAACACTATATTTGCAAATTCAAGATAGTTTCACACTGAAATAGACAATACTTCCATGAAGTCTAGCCAAACTTAAAGTGGTCTGCCTTAAGACCATTCTTACGTATTATTTCTTCCAGGTCTTCAAGCCTAAGTAAATCTATGCTCTAATATGGGCTTTGTAAAAAAGAGATTGTTTATTTTCAAGGGTTTTATAAGATTTTCAACCCAGAAATAATGTTAAAGCAGATGAATGTATGTCTAAAAATATGTTTAAGTAAAAGTAGAAGCTAATGCAGTATGACAATTCTATGGAACTGATAAATTTCAAACCAAATTCCCAAGAATGACAACCTATTATTAATTTTAAAAATATATTTGACAATTATAATTTAGGACCTAAGTAAAACAAAAAAATATAATCACAACTATTTTGTGGAAAAATATTTATTCATATTGAGTCAAAATATCTCCAAACTTAGTTATTTGTAGCTGTCAGATGAGAAGTATTTCCTAATTACACCCATTCATAAACACTCATTTTATCACTTCAAAGAGCACCAGTGTCTTTTTTCAACAAACCAGAAAAGTAAGAAGGTAAGGGGCTTATTTCATGTTAACAGTGCTATTATGATAAGGCACCACTAGGTATATGAAAAAGCCAAAGTATTTCCAAATCATGTGTTTTTGTTACTGGTGTCTTAACCATTAAACAGGATGGTTAGAAAAAAGCTACCAGCATTATTAATGAACCACACTGTAACCCCTTTCCCATAATTCTGTGCTTTTAGTTTTACCATATAACAGAAATAAAAACAATGTAGTACATGATCTGTTAAACAAACATCTTTTCCCAACCTTCCAAGAAAATAACCTAAAAATAAACAACAAGAAACAAAAAATTTATCTGATATATTTGCAAAAGTCTATCCCTGTAGAAGAGCGTGAGGAGTGGGAGAAGGCAGGGGGACCTACTTTCTGTGGAATATATTGAGGCACATAGGTTACAAGTTTCTCAGGCAAATTCATGGCTAAATCAAAACAAAGAGAGCGCTCAGAATCTACATTTCCCCCAAAGTTGATTTCTCAGCCACACCTGATTAAGTACTTGCAAGTGTGGCCTTAGTCACTGCTATCATCATCTTCATCATCATCAGACATATCATTTAAAGGAGACTTCAATGACTGACTGTAAGAGTCTGATCTAGCAGGCTGGCATGTGGCCATATCCCCAGTAGAAAGCAGGTCATAGCAGAAGTCACAAATCCGCACAGGCTTGGAGGACTGGCTGGGAAGAAGAAATCTCTTTTCAGAGCAGGGCCCACAGACAACAAAACCACATTTGCGGCAATGGTGGCGACGATTAACAGGTGTGAATTTTGCTTTCTGACAACGCATACATACAGTGGCCTCAGAGTCAGGAACCCAGACAGCAGCATGTTCATTACTGGGTGTCTTCCCGCTTTTGGAGAGTAAATCAGTAACACATTTATTTATGTGATTCATCCATTCTGATTTCTCTGTAGCAGTGGCAGCATAAACTGCAAAAGATTTAGTTGGTGTCTTGATTAGCCATCCATTCCTTAAGTCTCCCTCATCTTTGATGGAATCAATAGTGACATTTTCCAGGGGAATAATATGTTGTTTGTTGTATTTTTTCTTCTGGATGACAATATTGCCGTATACAAGAATATCATTAAATAAGAAAAACTGCCTTGCTTTGGGCTTTTTCCTGCACAACTTCGTCAATACGCCTTCTCCAATAAGAACTCGTCCAGGTATAGTCAAGGGTTGACCAGCTGCTCCAAAACAGTTTTCCACTATACTTATACGTCTTGTATTTGCTTCACTGTTTGCCAAGCGATCCACCATCTTTCACTATTAGCCTTTTTAAAAATGAAAAGAAATTAGCACATGGAAATGATAAATTCCTGTAAGTTTATAAATTAGATATAAATTTAAGCTAACAAGTCATTGCTTTTACACAAAGGCAAAATGTTCTAAAATTTTTTTCCCTCTAAGATAATCACTAGACACACCAAAAGGGCTAACATTTCTCGATTTTTAAAATAATCAAAAACACTTATTTAATACCATCTCCATGTAGCACCATACTAGTTAAGCAGGTATATATAAAACGATAAACTTCCTACGGACATAAGTAAATGAAAGACAAATGGGTAATTAACATAATTCATCTCTGCAAAATAATAAACCCTGTTCAATGAAATGTAATCTCAATGGGATTCTGAACAATAGAGAACCAAATGTTACATAAACTAAGAAAAATGACCATTTTACCAGTAAGCTATCACCACTGAGCCACAGCCTTAGTTCTCTCACCTGGCTTACTGGAACTGTTTCCCAACATGTCTCCTGGCCTTCAGTCTTGCCCCTAAATCAGTCTTTGGGCAGTGATCTCTAAAATGCTAACTTGACCCCCATCATTGCTCAAAATGACCCCTTAACCTATTAAATACAGGATGTTCAAGGCCTTTCATTACTTGGTTCTTACTTGTGACTCCAGCCTCACAATGTCACTCTTCACCTCAATTATTATATTCTAAGAACACTCTATTTGTAGTCCATTTCACTGTTGTTCCTTTTACTACTTACTACTGCAGCTAACTCATACTCAGCCTTCAAGACTTAATTGGGGTTATCATATCTCCTCCAGGAAGCCTTCTTTAAACAAATTCCATGCTAGAATAAAAACCTTCCTGTGAGCTATTCATATTCTATGTATATTGTAGCTTTACTTTTACCAAAGGACTGAAATCTGTTCCTCCACAGACCACTGTGGAACATAAAAAGCAGAGATCATCTAATAGCTATGTTTGAAACTGATATGGTCTGACACAGCAAAGGTACTAAAAAATGTTAAGAACATTTTAACAATGTGCAAAAAACCATATTAATCTGGACATTTAATCTCTAGGTTCAATACTGATATCACTCAAGTCCAAGAGATGTATCCTATTTCAAACCTACTAAACTAATACTACTATACTATAACCAAGTCATACTAAACAACAACAAGGTCTGAGAAGAACAACATTTAAAGTTGAAAGACTAGCAGCATAGTTCCAGAATTCAGCTCAAAAACTGATACTATGGTCCTTCTTGGCCCCCATTATAAAGGACACTAGAATTCTAGTTATTCCTGAATTCTGTCTCTCCCCAAATCTTGGGTCCTTATAAAGCCCTCTTGTCCTCCACAAGGGTAGGATGTGGCAGGCCTAAAAGTTGTTCCCAAGAATTAACAGGATACTGCATGGTTCCAAACTGGAAAGGTTTCTCTAATTAGGACCAATCTGCCAGCCAATTAAAAGCCTACTATCCTACGCCCAAGTACATCACAGAAAAGGAAATAAAAAACCTAATAAACAGGAAATGAGGCTGTATCTCTTTCATAATTAAAGAAATTATGTTAAAACATTAGGATATTTTTCACTTACATTAAATAAAAATTTGTTAATGTACTAAGATGCAGTACTCACAAAGGTGTAGGGAAGTAGGTACCCTTGTACACTACAGAGAATATGTGTACACACCAATCTATCTAATTAAAGAAATTTTGCTCATGTGCATAAAGATATGTACAAGAATAATCAGCACAGCACTTTTTATAAAGGAAAACAATTGGAAAAGCTCCAAATATTCATCAGGAGGAATTGGTTGAAAAAGTTATGACACACCCTTAGTCATATCTCTTAAGAATAAGATAGACCTAAAACTAGTGACAAGGAAAATGCTCACGATCTACAAGTGGGGAAAAGAGATGAATATCCTGATCCCATTTTTGTTTAAAACATATACTGTGCTTCATCACATCTAAGATGCTATAGATTTTAAGACATATTTATGTGCAACTCATAAAGAGAAAAATGTTGCCAATTAAACCACAGCATACCCTTGATTATAAGACAACCCAACTTCAAAGATATAATATACAGTAAAAAATGTTTACCTTTAGACTCAATGGTATACATATTTCAAAAGCATCATCATAGACATCTGTGTATGTAAGCACACACAGAACATAAAATTAGAAAATATCTACTATACCATCAACAATGGTAATATATCTCTGGAAAGTATAATTATGGATCATTTATTCATAATTTATATTATATTCAAGCATTCAACAACTATTTGTCAGGCACTTGGGATCTAGGTGCAGAAAGAGTAAAAATAAACAATACAGGTGATCATACCTGAATATGTGACAATAGATAAAAATTTAAAAATAAACAACAGGCAAGATCCCTGTTCTTCAAAAGGTTTACACTCTAGCTGGGGAAGGGGACAGAGAAAACAAAATCGACAATCTAGTACTAATCAATGCTATGATTTTTTTAAGTGATTTGTAAAAGATAAACTGGGAGATACTCACACTAGATGGTCAGGAAAGCCCTTTCTACAGTGGTGTCATTTCAGCTCAACTAGATGGGTGGACATAAGAAGGGGTAAGGACAGGGGAAAATATTCCAGACAAAAGGAATAACTGCAAAGGCACTAAGGCAGGAAAAGACGTTGGCACTTTTAAAAAAGAAAACTGAAAAAAATCTATCTCCACCTGAATCAACTACCAAGTCCACCCACTTGGACATATAGTTATTAATTAACTCATATACAACACAGATTTCCTATTGCTGCTATGGGAATTAATAAAATTATTAATAAATTTGTACAGTGCTTTTCACATTTATCTTTTGATTTTAACTGTTTGAATGCCTATGAAGTTACTACGGAAGTTTTTATTGTCCCCAAAGTATCTAATGTTAGCTGAACTGTGAGCTGATGAAGAAATTAAGGTACAAAGAGATTTAATAATGTAAAAGCAAAACTTAACCTGGAATGAACTCTACTCATAGGCAGTCCAAGCAACGTGCAGAGAACTTTGCACTTTGTATTTCCTTCTCGCAGCAACCCTATGATACATGCACTATTAGCTCCATTTTATGGATGAGTAAACAGACAAAAAGGAGTTAATTAATTTGCCCAAGCTGTCACAGCAGAACAGGCCTCAAAATGATTTCTCTGTGATGCTATATAGTATATTATGATACACTAATTGTTCCTTTGAACGCCACTGACTCTACAAGAACTCTAAGAAAGCTATTAACCTCTGGACCTTCACTGCAAACCCTAAAAATACTGAAGAAAGATAAGGGAATACTAACTTAAACAAATCACATGAAAGGATGGATATGTCATGATTTACCCAGTTGGTCTCTTGATAATCTTTCATTGTCCAAATTTTTCAATATATTAAGTCTAAACCTTTGTTCATAAATCTTTCTCCCTGTTTAAAAATAATGCAACTGAAATGAGGTTTGGGGCATTATTAATTAGTATGTGGCTGGCAGCAAAGCAAATAGCTTTCAAATCTGACAATGACAGACATAAATATATTTCATATTGCAAGGTTACAAATATAATTATTTCAACAATGAATAATGCATTCTTTTCTCTTCATTTATTTTAATGCTTCTGGCAACCCACTTGATTGATGGATGGATTGTGACCTATATCTGAAAAACAATGGGCATGCACAAAACATAAGACCTTTGGCCTTAAGCAGCCCCTTCCATTATCCTTTTTGGTCCTGAAATATTTCCTGTATGTGTCAGACATAAAAAAGATGGTAAGCACTGAACTAAAAAACCCAGGAATACATAAATGCTGCCCTGTATACACACACACACACACACACACACACACACACACAAATACATACACACATAAGAGACAGAATGGTGGTAGGGAAATAGGAGGCAGCAAGGAAAGAAAGGAGTGGGGGGAGGTTATCAAAAGGAAAATCAGAAGTACTGCTTTTATCTGGGTTACAGCTAGATACCCCAAATAATGTTCTCCGGTGAACTGGATTAGAGCACTACCCTTTGGCTCAGGGCCTAAGCAAGGCTTCTTCCCTTCCCCTAAATTAGCCCAAATATAAATTTACCTCCAGCACATTGAGGTGTCTCAAGCAGTAAGAACGCTACACTTTTGTGAGAGGACTGGAATACAAGATCACAGGGCCTAGCCAAGGACTGAGTCCTTCCCATATCCTACGCATTGAGGGGGACCAAAAGAGGAAGCAGAAGAGAGTTATAAACATGGTCCACTTTGATTAATGTCTACTCTTCTTGGGAAAGAATACCAATGAATATAAGAAGAACGAAAAAGAAAGCTTTCCCATCCCCTTGCAGAAGTGGCTTCATAGAACAAATTCCAAGAAGCAAAATTACTGGGTCAAAAGGCATGAAAGACTCTTGCTACCTTTCACAAAATTTCCATTCTGGAAGTAACACCAATTTACCAAGCAGCACAATGACAGTATTCATTCCACCTTGTTCTACATATGGCATTTTTCTTTAAAAAATTCAGTGTTACTCACAATTATTTTTTCAGTGTTTACGCACAATTACTCATTGAGCACTTTCTAGATAATGGGTATTATGCTTTTCTTCTCCAAGCTTGGAGGGCAGTGGAAGAGAAAGGCCATAGATGGACAGATAGATAGATAGTTTCCAAAAGATGAAGTACAATGAAGGAAACAAGCAGGTTGTCAAGATACAGGGGGAAATTCATTTAGATTGAGTAGAACTAAAAGGCCTCATGGAGGCCTTATAAACTGAGTCTTAAGGAATGAGGAGTCAGCCATGAAAAGGAAATACTATGAACAAATGTCTTTAGGAAGGAAAAGTACTTTTAATTTAACTGAATGTTTTATTCCGCAACTACCTAATGAGGTCAATGATTTCTAATGTGTTTATTAACCACTTGCATTTTAAAGATTACATATTTAGGGACTATTAATCTATGAGTATTTTACACATAAGGCTATTAATCCATTTTTTTTGGTTTTTCTAGTTTTATGGTTTTATGGTGTTTGACATGAAGTCAGTTGTATTTCTTAAGCAGTTAAACTTATAAATCTTTTGTGATTTTCTTCCATTACTTCCAAGTTTCCCTAACCAGGTATCAGATGCACCTATTTATTATCTATGCTTTATGACACAAACTCTACATTTAATTCTTTCAGCCAACTAAAATTTATTCTGGCATGGGTAAAAATACTTTTTTGCTTTTCAAATATTTGCATTCTAAAAGAGCTAATTGTTCCAGAAACACCAAGTACTATGTGACCACAGACATTCTTACTTGTAAAGGGAAATAATAGCACATACTATCAAGGAAAAAATTAAATAGATAATGCACATGAAATGTTCAGCAAGTACTCAACAAGTGGTAGCTTGCATTAATGCTATTAGTAATCTAATCTACTGATTTATGTCACTTTATCATACTAAATTTTTACATATTCTAAGATCTGCTTCTGGGCTACCCGGTTTAATCAATTAATCTGTTTCATAATTCTATGACCATAAATCTGGTAGGACTATTCTAGACCATTACTAAACTTTCTTAAAAACATTTTATCTAATTTTGTTTATTTGTCCAGATAAAGTCTACTTAGAATAGTGGTTCTCAACCTTAGCTTCCCATTGGAATCACAGGCAGATTTAACCTTCGGCATATCAGGAAAAAAATGTTCACCTCAATTGACTATCTGGGTTCAAAATACTCTTTATTTTTAATATTTTAAGGAATTTTATGACTAATTTACAAAAATAATAAAGGGGTAGTTTAAAAAAACCTTAAGAGAAAGCTTCATAAAAACTTAAACATGACAAATTTTTTAATTCCATCGGATATTAAAGGTATATATATCCAAAATAAGCAACATCCTTTGAATGAAACTTTGAATGCATGAACCTGTAATGTTTTCATATTTTGTCCTTAGAAATACTGTTAATTCTTGAGTTTGAAAAAACTCATCTAGGAAATCACCATGTGAACACCCATAGTCTAAGATTTCACTTATGCAATTAAATTCACTATCATTATTATCATTATTAATTTAAGTGTTGTTTCTTTGCATTTATCTTCTGATTTGTCTAATAGTTCTGAAATATCTTCCTTTGCTATTAAAGACAGAAAATAAAAAATGAAAAAAATATGAATTCTCAAATATGTTAAACAAAAGCTTAGAACAAAAATGCTAAAAAGGATTACCTCAAAACTGTTTTTATATCTTTTTGAGAGATGATACAGTTGTGATGCTATATTTCACCACGGCATCACCCTACTTGGCAATTCTACCACTCTTCTGTTTTTGTCTTGTTGACATCATTGGGGGAAATTAGTGAGTAATGATTAATAATTTGTAGGAAAATGAAATAGGAAAATGCTTTAAGATTTAGGAAAAGCAAAATCACTAAGATCCTATAATATATCTTAGATTTATACATACCCAATGAAACCACATGGTAACTGCAAGCTAGGATGAGTTTTATTCTTTTTAAAATAAGTAAGTTTTGTTTTTGTTCTTTGGAAAGCTCTAAGAAATTATTATAAAATATGAATCAATATAATAATTAGAACTACTCAGAAAAGAAATCCAAAACCCAAAATTAAGAACAATTAACTCTGCTAATAAATATCAAGGGTTAAAAAATACTGATACCTAAATTCTTCCCCAGATAGCTAATTTTATTGGTCTGGGGTATGCAGGGTAAGACCTGTGCACCAAAATATTTTTAAAGCTCCGCAGATAATTCTAACATGCAGCTAATGTTTAGAACCATTTTTTAAAACAATAAATAAATAAAATCCCTCTGATAAGTTGATGGAACTCACATTATATCCATAAATTAATTTAGAATTAACATCTTTACAGTTTTGAGCATTTGAGGGTGGTAGTATCTCTTCCCAAGGCTTCAAATCTTTTTGCATAGTACTTTTGTATGCTTTTTCTGCGAGACAGTTACACTTCTTAAATAGGCTCCCAGATTTTGTATACTTTTTGTTGCCACTTTGAATCTAAGCTCTTTTCCACAGTATGTTTTCTAATTAGTTAAAACTGTTAATAGAAAAACTATTGGTATTTGTTTCTTTTCATATTCAGGTACTTCATAGAATTCTACTAATTTCAACAGTTTTCCATTTGACTTTTTTTTAATGTTCTTTATCTTGTTTTATTAAAACAGTGAGTGTTAATAGACAGTTAAAACGTAAGAATTACAGCAGAAGCATATCTTTCATAAAGCCAGCTTTTATATACCAATTTTTTAAATAAATAATCAAAGGTTTCAAGTTATCTTCTTCACATTGCAGACAAGAACTGCATTTACACTGTCTAAGCTCCATCCTAGTCTTTTGGTAACATCTTGCTTTTAAAGTAACATGTTATTCATGTTCCTTTAAAAGATGTTATTCAGTGGGGTGTCTACCACCTGTTAAAAATGTAATACTAGAAGAGAAAAAAACACTCTTTAAAAAGACACAGAATCCTACTTACAATTGAGAAAAGAGACCAAATGTCATGGACTACTATGTCCTAGTTCTTCCTACTGGAAATCAATACTTCTTATCTCATCCTTAGAGACAAGTTTAAAATGAAAACTCATCTAATTTTATTTCTTACATATACCCATGATATCTGCTATCAGTGAACTTCAGTATTCAACTGTGCTTTGTAGTGGAAAACCAATGAACTATCAACTAAAGGACCTGGATTTTAATCTTGGTTCAGACACTAAATAAGTGATTTCACACAAATTACTCACCTCCTTCAAAGAAAAAAAAGAAAGAAAGAAAGAAAAAGAAAAAAAGAAAATGTAAATAATTTTTAAACCCCTTTCTGTCCTTAAAATAGTGAGTCTTTGATAGTAAATGAGCCATGTTTTCTGGTTTACTGTAGACTTACTTGCCTACAACTTTTAATCAAATTTATGACTTTTAATCTCAAGATTTAAAAATCCTTATTACTGCTGGACTGAGACTTTATAGAAAATGTAAAAGGAAAGGGAGAGGCTAACAAGGTAAAAACAAACAGCAATAAACTGCCAGAGATGCATCCTCCTGAGCAAATGTATAATATTAAAGCAAACTATTCCTCTCTTAATACATCTAAGTCAAATGAACCAACATTCTGAGCACCTACCATCTGCAAAAGACAAGACAGTTCTTACTTTCAAAAGTTCTACAATTTAGTAACCAAAACAATCAGGTAGTTCTTGGTAAGGTCTCAATAAACCATTAAGATGATAAATAAAAAAAGAAACATTTGAAAATTTAGCAAATTCTATTTGAAATTTTAGTAAACTCTACTTATTCCATCAAAAAGAGAGGCCAATATTTTTTTCTGTCCCTTTCCACTAGGATTTCTGGCCACTGTGGCCAACTTACAGAAATTATGAGTAATCAAAAGAAGAGGTTCATTTCTTTGGTATGAAAAAAATTTTTTTTCATTTTTTTTTCTTTACCAAAACCTCCTGAGAATATTCCAAATAAATGAAAAACTTTCATATGCTAATTTTAAATTTATTACTGGATTGAGAAAAATTGAAACTTGAAAATTCTGAATCACATTTAGAGAGAGGTCAATTTTTTTTTTTTTTTTTTTTTTTTTTTTTGAGACGGAGTTTCGCTCTTGTTACCCAGGCTGGAGTGCAATGGCGCGATCTCGGCTCACCACAACCTCCACCTAATGGGTTCAGGCAATTCTCCTGCCTCAGCCTCCTGAGTAGCTGGGATTACAGGCACGTGCCACCATGTCCAGCTAATTTTTTGTATTTTTAGTAGAGACGGGGTTTCACTTTGTTGACCAGGATGGTCTAGATCTCTTGACCTCGTGATCCATCCGCCTCGGCCTCCCAAAGTGCTGGGATTACAGGCGTGAGCCACCGCGCCTGGCCAATTTTTTTTTAATGTCTCCTAAGCACCAAATATGCCTATTACTGAAAAGTAGACTTATTCTACAGTCTCAGCCAACAAAGAAAGGAAGTAACATTTACTCAGCACCTACACATTTGGATGGCACATCCACATTATACTATTTCATTTAATAATCTCAATTTTGTTAAGTGATCATTACTTTCATTTTACAAAAAAAAAAAATTGAGTCATGAACTAACTAGCTAAGCAATTATCAAATGGCCTCACAGTTTTGTTTTGTTTGTTTTTGAGATGGAGTTTCACTCTTGTCACCCAGGCAATGGAACGATCTCAGCTCACTGCAACCTCTGCGTTCCAAGTTCAAGCAATTCTCCTGCCTCAGCCTCCTGAGCAGCTGGGATTACAGATGGCTGCCACCGCACCCAGCTAATTTTTGTATTTTTAGTAAAGACAGGGTTTCACCATGTTGGCCAGGCTAGTCTTGAACTCCTGACCTCAGATGATCCATCCGCCTTGGCCTCCCAAAGTGCTGAGATTACAGGCATAAGCCACCGTGCCCAGCCTACTATTTTTTTTTTAATGCGTATTCTTTTCATTATACCTTGACCTTCAGAAATAAATATGGCAGAAGTATTTTTTGCATATGGACCTGTATTATGTATTTGGTATAACCACTGACAAACTAAGAGAAAAAAATACATACATATGGTAATAAGCAAAAGATATACTGAAAATGATTCTTCAAACACTAAAAGAAAGTAAAAGGCAAAGCTATGATTAATTTAGGGTACTAGTAAAGGCAGTTTCAAATAGGTTAGATTTGACAGAGAAATTCATCATAGTATGTAAGAACAACTAAGTTAGTCAGTTGAAGATTTTAGAAAGTAAGTTTGGAAAATCAGAACAATCACATTGGAGGTTAAAAAAATCTTTAGAGGGGTAGGAGAGAGGGAACCAATACGGACTTCAAGTTCTAAACAAGCCCTCTAAAACTTTACCACTTAAATCAGGGGTGTCCAATCTTTTGGCTTCCCTAGGGCCACATTGGAAGAAGAATTGCTTTGGGCCACACATAAAGTACATTAACAAATGACAGCTGATGAGCTAAAGAAAAAAAAAGGAAAAAGAAAAAAAAAATCACACACACACAAAAATCTCATAATATTTTAAGGAAGTTTACTAATTTGTACTGGGCCACATTGAAAATTGTTCTCAGCTGCATACAGCCCGTGGGCTGCAGATTGGACAAAGTTGATTTAAATCATCCTACACAAAGCAAGATTAATATTCTTTAACTACAGCTATAATTGGGCAACTCTATTCAGAAACCAGATTCCTTGGCCAACAGAATCAAATCTAAAATCCTTAACCTGGTTTTCAAAGCCCTTCACAGTCAAGTCCTAGCCTGCTGCAATCTATCTTTCCAGTTTTACCTCTTTCTCTACATCCTCTTTGTTATAGTCAAGCCAGACTACTATTACCTGAATATGCCATGGGCTTCCTTCCCTACCTCTAAGCTCCCTCCTTTGTTCTTCTCTATTTACTGAAATCTCACCAATTCTTCACGATGCACTCAGTTCAATAGCCTATAGCCAATATTGTGGCTAGGTATATCCTCCAGCCAGGTAAATCCTCATACCATTTTAATTCTACCACTTTATAGCACTTATAGTCTATGTGTTTCATAAAAATGTGTGTACCTGCTTATTCCCAACAGATGTGGAAGTCCCTAAAAACAAAACCAGAAAAGAACATTATTTCCTACAACTTTGTATTTACAACAGCACCTAAGAAAATGCTTGTAATAAACGCCATCAATGTGCATTGAGCTGAATACGATCAGTTAGATGTGGCAGCAGCCTCTCAATCTTGAGTTTGATGAATATCAAAGACTTTATTTTTAATGTCTATATTAATTTTCACAGAAAACAGGAACCACACCCTACGCATCAACTGTTTCACTAGACACACAGATTTTAAATTTACAAGCAAATGTTGTGGTCCATTTAAGAACAGTATATAATTAAAAATTGGAAGTCTTGAGCAAGCCAGATCCTGTTTTTTAAAAAATTTCAATCTCATTACAATATATATAAATGATTTCTTCTCCAAAAAGCACAGCTGTTTAGTTAGTAAATAAAAAATGATGATTATGTGCATATTTGCATCATCACAAAACTCAGATTTAAAAACTCACATCATTTCAAAAAGTATTTGTACAAGGGCAGCTGTACAGTGTTGACAGCTATAGAGAAAGTACTGGATAATATCTAAAAAATAGCTTTGGCACAGTGGCACAAGCCTAACTTTGGGAGGCCGTGGCAGGCAGATCACTTGAGTCCAGGAGTTCAAGACCAGCCTGACCAACATGGTGAAACCCCATTTCGACCAAAAATACATAAATTAGCCAGGTATGGTGATATGAACTTGTGGTCCCAGCTATTCAGGAGGCTGAAGTGGGAGAATTGCTTGAGCCTGAGGGGGGCCAAGGCTGCAGTGTATCATGATTGTGCCACTGCACTGCAGCCTGGACGATAGAGCGAGAAACTGTCCCAAGAAAATAATTAATTAATTAATTAATTAGTACCTGAAAAATAAAGCTGGTAAAGCTCAACTAAAACACTACTGAGGAATTAGTTATACTGTCACATCCCTGATCAATTTTCTTTAGTATCATTCAAAACAGTTACAATCTGCTTACTACATTCAAGGTGTATATGTTTGGTGGAAAAAAAGAACAAAGCAGGCATCAGGAAAAAAGATATATACAAGGTTTAATACAAACCACAAAGAGGTAAGTACTATAATAAAAATATTAGCAAAGCAGTAAGGAAGCAAAAAAAGGGAAGAGTGAGGGCATGGCACAGAGAATGCAGCATTTGAACACTGGAAACAGGTTGTGAAGAATGAGCGGAATTTCAGAAGGCAAATAATGGCTAAATAAAGGCACAAAGCTTTGCAAGTAAAAATGCACATAAGAAGTCACACTGGGCCGGGCGCTGTGGCTCACGCCTATAAGCCCAGCACTTTGGGAGGCCAAGGCAGGCAGAACACTTGGGGTCAGGAGTTTGAGACCAGCCTGGCAAACAGTGAAACCCTATCTCTGCCAATATATATATACACACACACACACACACACACACACACACAATAATTAGTCAGGCGTGGTGGTGGCACGCACCTGTAGTCCCAGCTACTTGGTAGGCTGAGGTGAGATAATTGCTTGAATCCAGAGGCAGAGATCTTGCCACTGCACTTCAGCCTGGGCCACAGAGCAAGACTCCCTCTCAAAAAAAAAAAGTCACACTGTACAGCTGTAGCAGAGGCTGTAGGGAGTTATTTAGTAGGAAAGAGGGGGAAAATAAGACAAAATCTTGTTAATATTGGAGGCTTCCCTCTGAAATTTTTGGAAGAAGTGGCCTGATCTGATCTAGATTTTTCTAAGATAACTGAAAGCAGGATCCAGTTGAAAAGTAATTGCAAAAACAGAGCGGAAAGTTGATGAAGAGTCTGAAACTTACAATAGGAATAGAAAGGATGGGTCACGTTCAGAACTGCAGAGTAGGTATAGAAGAGTAAAGCTAAAATTAATCTCCGGCCGGGCGCAGTGGCTCAAGCCTGTAATCCCAGCACTTTGGGAGGCCGAGGCGGGTGGATCACGAGGTCAACAGAGCGAGACCATCCTGGTCAACATGGTGAAACCCCGTCTCTACTAAAACTTACAAAAAATTAGCTGGGCACGGTGGCGCGTGCCTGTAATCCCAGCTACTCAGGAGGCTGAGGCAGGAGAATTGCCTGAACCCAGGGGGCGGAGGTTGCGGTGAGCCGAGATTGCGCCATTGCACTCCAGCCTGGGTAACAAGAGCGAAACTCCGTCTCAAAAAAAAAATTAATCTCCAGCTTTTTAGTCTCAGTGATTAATTCAAAAGCAAATAAACCCGTTAATAATTTTCAGTGAATTCTAAGTAGCCAAACATTTATTATCACTTGCTCTATGCAAAGTAATATTAAAGGACAGAAGATACTCAAAACTGAAAACCTTTGTGGAAGAGAAAGACAGCTATATTCTCATGTTTTTGTAGACCAGTGTATTTAATTCAGGTGTGTTTCTACAGGAAAGATGATCATGGGAGTAATTAACAAAGAAGAGAAAAAACAAAACAAGGAAGGGGTTTGGTACCCCTATAATGTCCTATAAACTGAGGTATACAATTAAATATGTGCAAAGTCTGAAATAGCAGAGGATAAAAAAAAAAAACAGTGATGAAGGTCCCAGGACCAAAGAGTTGAGGTAGGATATAATTTTGACTAGGTAGAACATTAGGAACAAGTCTTTTTGTTGGAGACAAAGTCTCACTCTGTCACCCAAGCTGGAGTGCAGTAGTACTATCTCAGATCACTGCACCTCCCGGGTTCAAGTGATTCTCCTGCCTCAGCCTCCCAAGTAGCTGGGACTACAGGTACATGTCACCATGCCTGGCTAATTTTTTGTATTTTAGTAGAGGCAGAGTTGCACTGTATTGCCCAGGCTGATCTCAAACTCTTGAGCTCAAGCAATCTGCCTGCCTCAACCTCCCAAAGGGCTAAGATTCCAGGCATGAGCCACTGCACCTGGCCAGCACAAAGTCTTACAAGCACTAGAAATTCAAGCTGGGCCTTAAAGCAAAAGTAGTAGCTCAAATTATCTGGGGTTTGGGGGTGGATGATGTACACAAGTGTATTCCCCAGAGAGGAAATAACTGAGCCAGAGGAGGCAGGGTCAGGAGGAGGCATAGTGATAAGAAGTCTGGTAAGACAGGGATGAGACAAACTGCAAAAGAAAGCAAGCATCAGATAGAAGAGTTTACACTTTATTACACAGGCAATGGGAAGACAAAGGTTTTTAAATAGGAAAATATTAATCAGACACAGAAGCAGTACACAGGATGGACTGAAGAGAATATGAAGAAGCAAGACCTAAGGCAAAGAAACCAGTCAGAAGAGTATTACAAGAGTCTCTAAATGAAAGGTAACAAAAGCCCGAACCACAATAATTGGCAGATAACTGAGGCACAGCAAATAGGATTTAGGAAATAACTGAATACGTGGATGAAAAGTGAGTGTAAGATGACTTCAAAGGCTTCAGGGTAAGCCACTGGGCAGATGCTAGCTTTGTTTCAGGAGAGAGAAGAAATCAGTTTAGGACATACTTATCTTGAAGTCCAGCATGGCATCCACAAGACAAACATCTGCAGGACAGAGATGCCAGGATGAGCAGGGAGCTCCAGGACAGACAGAGATGTGGTAGTCACCCACCTAGAGATGCTGGCTGATGCATGGAAGAAAAACGAGGGCAGAGGACTCAACCTTGGGGAACCCCCATTAGAAAGCCGGAGGAAAATTAAGAGAAAAAAGAATGGGAGACAAAGGAGCACAAAGCACCTTTTCAACCTGCCCTCACATGTTTCACAACTCTCAGAGACTAAATAACCTGCCAGAAGGTCACAATCAGCAGTGAGACATATGGATAAAAAAAATCAAGGATTAATGGTAATGTATAACAATAAAATATTTGGAATTTTTACCCACAAAAATGTATCCTGGAGAAATAAACTGGAGGAAAGGGGTGGAGGGGGTGCAGCATGTAAAAAGTTTTCTCTCTGGCATTAACTCTAATTGTGAAAAACAAAACCTAAATTTCTAGCTGAGGAATAGTTAAATATATCACAAAAAGCTATCGTAAAATTTTACTACCTAAACTTCTAAAACTTCATCATTGGGGGAAGAATATTAAAGTTACATGGCAAAAAGTCAACATTCATTTATTCATTTATTTATTTATGAGACAGGGTCTTGCTCTGTCACTCAGGCTGGAGTGCAGTGGCACAATCTCCACTCACTGCAACCTCCACCTTCTGATCTCAAGCAATCCTCCCACCTCAGCCTCCTGAGTAGTTGGGACTATAGGCATGCCATCATGCCCAGCTAATTTTTATATATTTTGTAGAGATGGGGTTTTGCTATATTGCCCAGGTTGGTCTCAAACTCCTGGACTCCAGCAATCTGATCTGCCCACCTTGGCCCCCCAAAGTGCTAGGATTACAGGCGTGAGCCACTGCACCCAGCCAACATTTTTAATATACAAAGGGCTCCTGTAAATTTACAAAAAAAAAAGGAAAACATCCCAACAGAAAAATAAGAAATAAATGTCAATTTCAAAAAAAAAAAAAAAAAAAAGAAACCAACTACAACAAATAAAAATAATCAATAAATTTAAAAAATGACTCTCAGTCCCAATCAAATAAAAATTCAAATGATATTAACATATTATTCATCTCTCTAAAATGTGGTTAAAAATGGGCCTCATATTCTTGACAATACTGTATACACACTGGAACAACGTTTCTAAATGCCATTTTTGGCAATACAAATGCTTTAAGAAGTTTAAACAACATTACTATTTCCAATAATATATACAAAAATTAACAATGTACAAAGTTGTTCACATGAAGTTCACTGTAGCTCTGTCTATGATACTGAAAAGCTAGAAACAACCTAAATATTTATCAATAGGAGACTAATTAAATAAATTTTGGTACATCCATGAATTTTTAGGAAACTTTTAAAAAAACATAATATTTAATGTGGAAAAACTGCTAAAACATTTTATTAAATAAAAGTTTTTAAACAGCACATATAGTATAAGCCTATTTGTTACTTAAAAGTGGTTGATAAACACCAAAAAGTTAGTACTGGTTATCTCTAAGTACTAGACTAATAATATTTTGATATGCCTAATTATTTTGTGATGAACACATTCCCTCATAGACAAAAAAAAAAAAAAAAAAAAAAAACGCTTTTAGTTTGGGAACAAAGAATAATGTGTAGAAAAATATAAATATAAAAAGCAAAATACAGTTATATGTACAATTAATAAAAATATGAGCAAAGAACACAAAAATCTTTATTTTCCCCCAACTGTTGTTTAAATGAAACAACTATAAAGCTTTCAAAATAGTTCCACTTCTGAAAATGCGAAGAAAAAAAGATGAAAAGTTGGTGCAAAGAAGAAAATAGAAAATTCACATCATAAAATCTTAATCATTTTAGAAGGAAGCAAGGTAATCTGCTCAAAGTCAAGTGTTTCAAGACTGGGGTTAGCAACCTGACTGGAGTGAAAAAGCAACAGAGAAAATGAGTCAACTTGAATTAGAAAGTGACTAGTACACAGCAGGCAGAAAACAAACAGTAGAAAACAAATATGTAACAAGCACCAGAAGTGTGACTTCTGAGGGGAGTGTGGGGCAGGGACAAAAGCAGCAAATTGACCAGTTATACCCAGCAAAGATCAAGGAGAGGAGGTACTATGTGGTCTAGTGAGTTCATGGTGAGAATATAAACTACAGAGTTCAAGGTTGGAAAGAAGGAAGACAACTAATGGCCTAGGAGGGACTGGAGGTGACAATAAGGACAAAAAGCTGCTTCACCAGATATGACAGAAAAGAGAAACAAAACAGACCCTTGCATTGCCATCTGGCCACAGGGTTTAAGACGTGAGGTAGAATGGTTCCGAATGATGACAAGATTAAGTAACATGGTCATAACCTGCAGCCTGCTGATGTAGAGTAGGGGTAAGGGTCACTGGAGTTAGTGAAGTACAGATGCAAATGTGGCCATTCTGGCCAGAAATGACTGTAACTTTTACTTAACCTCTATGCACTTTGCTTTCCTCAGCTGCAAATATTTAATACATCCTTTCCAGCCTGCCTAATAGGAATTTTGCTAGCAGCTAAACAAACCCCTCTTCATTTTATACAACTACGAAATGAAGAGAATAAAAAAGGAGATGAGAGATTGAGTTAAATCAAAGGTTCTCCATCTGACTGAACACTAAAATCAGGGTGCTTTTAAAAAAGAGGCAAAATTATCTATGTTCTGTCCCCAAACCAAGTAATTCTGATTTATTTGTCCTGGGGTGGGATCCAGGCAATAGTATTTTTAAGTAGCCCCTCAGGAGATTTTAATGTGCAGCCAAGGTAAAAACCGAACTAGGTATTTCTACAGGCTGCTTCCCTTTAAAAGAGAATATAATTCTATATAGTTCACTGCCACTCTGTTCATTTGTTAAAATAATACCTACTATCATATTCCAGGCCATTCCACAAACATCGAATCTTGGGTGATCCGATATCACTGAGGCAACTTTTTCTGAGGCCCATTTCACAAATGAGTCAGTGAAGCTTACAGAAGTGAAGTGGCTTGTTCAAGTCACAAGCTAGCAAGGAGCTGAGCCAGGACGAGGTTTATTTGTTCCAGTCCATCCTACAACTTGCTCTCTTTCCAGTACATTCACAGCAACTATTTGAATGCCTTTTATTCTCTTCCCAGGACCTCCCTAAATTGAGCACAGTAGTTTGTGGTTTACAGTTTGACAGGGGAGAAAGTTACCTTGGGTGGGGGCAGGAAATAAAACCCTAAATTCTACAGTCATTACAGAATTACAAAACACCTTAACCTAGAGAAGTTTTGCAACTTAAAGTAACACTGTGAAAGCGTATTCATGAAGTATTTTTTATTCACTTAACACATACCTTGTTTTTAAGTATTAAGCAGGCAGTTCATGTACAAAGCTGGTTCAGCAAAGATAAACTTACAATAGAAGAATAAAATTCATATACTTCCTATTAAGCAAGGCATTTAAAAAATTCTAACACAATTCTGGCAAAACAATAATTGATAAAGCTATAATGAGATTTGTTCCAAGAGCTTAAATGTATAAATATGACCTTCAAAATTTTCAAGCATTAACAATATTTCCATCAAGTTCAAATAAATTCAATCACACTTAAAATTATGATTATAATCCCTTTGATGATCCATGGCTTCTCTCTCATACATCAGTAATTATACTTTAATCCATTATCTACTTAGAAATTTCATTAATATTTAAGTTGCATAAATATTATGGAACTTAGTAAGTTTCCCCAGGCCAAAATTCACTCAGTTACTAAATTCTCAACACCACCACCACAACAAAATACATACATATATGCACGTGCGCGCACACACACACACACAATAAACCAGTTTGAGGATTTAATGGAGCTGATGGCATGTAATGGGAAAAAGACTACAAAGAAGACTTAACTATGCTGCTCATGGAATTTATGATTTCATAAGAAATTCATGAAGCAAATTTACAAGGAACAAACATATGTGCACTCATCCATTCAAACCTTTCCTGAGCATCTGCTATGCTCTTGGCATGCAGGGAATGAAGAGGCAAATCAGACCCGATGTGTTGCCTGCTGTCAAAGAGATGTCATGACAGATCTATGCGGCATTTACAGTAATACCATGGGAGAAATTGATTTCTGGGGAGAGAGAGGGAGTGGAATGAGAGAACACAGCAGAAAAGGCTTCAAAGAATATAGGCCTAAATATTTTTAAGGAAAAATTTCATCACAAGAACCACTTGTAAATCAGCTCTCTGAGAAATAAGTGCTTATACTGAAGAACTAAATTCAAATCAGAAAGAACAATGCTAACAGTAAACAAGATGGACAGATTGCTCCAGAGGACTTAGTTATGTATCTTACAAAGTTATGCTATAGGAAAAATAAGAAGGCTTCAGACTCAGATCTCAGTTAAATACCAGCTTGGCTGCTACATTTGTGAAATTAGTTAAGTCATTTCAATTCTAAGAAATCGTTCATCCATAAAAATAAATAAGTAGTATAATGGCATTTACTTGACAATGAAGCAAAACTAAAAGAATTTTTATCAACAACAGAAGTTAGCAATAAAGCCTGAGCAACATGGCAAAACCTTGTCTCTACAAATTCAAACAAAAATTAGCCAGGCATGGTGGTGCGCACCTGCAGTCCTAACTACTCAGGAGGCTGAGGTGGATGGCCTAAGCCCGGGAGGTCAGGGCTGCAGTGAGCTGAGATGACACCACTGCACTCCAGCCTGGGCGACAGAGCGAGACCCTGTCTCACAAAAGGAAAAGAAGGAAAAGTAAGGAAGAAAGGGAGAAAGAAAGGGAGTGAGTGAGGGAGGGAAAAAAGTAAAAAGAAATTGGCAATCAAATATGAGCAAAAGCTGTATTTTTAGATCTAAAAAGTAAAAAAATTCTCCAAGAATTTGGTGTTTTAGGGCTTATTGTATTGGTGCTTAAGAGCCTTTTCAATTCATTTAAACAGAATTTTAAAGATGCCTTTATTTAAAAATAATTTAGATTTATTTACTGAGGCTGAATCTTTTCTCTTGATGCCTTAGTCACTACACTAGTTTTGAGGCCGATTACGTGTACGTTCCAAATAAAAAGGTTAATACCACTCACCTCGTGTGTGGTCGGGACCCAAAGAGATTACACTGAAGCCTTCATTAATACTGAATGAACGTGAAGACCCCACGAGGTACCAGAGTATCAAAAAAAGAGGTAAATGCTCAAAACACCGTAGGCATTCACTCTTAAGACACTAAAGGGAGGAAAAAAACCAAACTGTCAAGATCACCTCATTCTTAAGAGAACACATGCCTTTAAGACTCTCAAAGTTTGTGTCTAAATCTTTCTCTAATGACTCTCTTCAGCAACGTACTACACAACACCACAAAAAAAGCATTTATTAACAACGTGTTTGGTGAGTCTATGAATTACCGAGGAGGGGTTAGGTGTCCGTAACCTTCATACCCACTTCCACCGCACACTCCAGTTATTGCTGGAATGTACGGAGAGCGCACAAGGCTATTCAAGCCGCACCAGCAGCGCGCTCTCGGCCTTCAATCACGTTTTTAGAAAGAAAAATAAAATCGGCAAAGGATCATAAAACTTTAAAGGCTCCAAATAAATAAACCATCGCTTCTATCAGAGCAAGTTCTGCAAGGCCATTTTTTTTCTCCCAAGTGACATACAAATATGTAATTCAGTTTACAACGTCCCCGATGTGCAGACCCTGCAAACTTTTCGGCCAGAAAATTGTTGGGACCCTGAGACGACCCTGGCCGTGTCCCGGACCCCCGACCTCAGGCCCTACAACTTCCCGCCCGGCCCGGGGGCTTCTTCCCGCGTCCGCCGGCCCCTGCCCCGCAGATCGGTGGACAGAACCCTCCCCGCCGGCCCCCGTTCCCTCGCAGCGGCGGCGGCGGCGTCCTACAGGCGGGCGCAGCTCTCTCCAGGGCTGGCGGGACGGTGGCGGCGACTGGCCAGGGAGCCAGCCCGGGCGCGAGGGGAGCGGCCGGGAGCGCCCCGTTTCTCACAGACCCCAACATGGCGTCCGCCGCCACCGCCCGCGACGACGACACCTCCCGGCGCCGCGACGGCTCCGGGACCGCGGGAGGAAGCGCCGGGAAAGTTTCGCGTCTCCCCTCCCGGCCAGCCAGGAGCCGGCGGACCACCCACCCAGGCTTCACCTACCCCGACGGCCGCGGAAGGCGGCGAAAGCGTAGGTCCGATTCCTCCTCGTCGCGGACGCTGGGCTCAGACTCTGCCCGTTCCCCGCCCGGGCCTCCCAGGGTGTGTGCGGTCCGCAGTCCCGCGCAGCCAGCGCGATCCAGACGCGGCGGGCGACTGGCGGGCCGCCAGCGCAGCCGCTCGCAGGTGACTCACCCGCCCCTCCAGTGGAACTCCACAACGGCAGCCTAGATTGGCCTCTCCCCTGCGCGCGCACGGGCGCGCCCTCGCCCACACGCCGGGCACGAGTGCGCGGGCACGAGCACACCCACACCACTCGCTCCCCGCCCTTTCTCGCCAGTTCCCTCGCCCCGCCCCTAACGACGCGCTCTAGGGGCGGGGCCTTCGACGGAGGCCACACCCACCCGGGAACTGCCTCGGGTGGAGCTTGTTCTTGTGTGATGTCGGGACGTGCTTCCGCGATGCGTTGAGGTCCACGTGGGGTGCCCTACCTGGCTTTCCTGACTCCGATAAGCCTTTAGTTAAGTATTGGTCAACTGTCTACGAAGTTTTTAGGGAGAGTGGAAGAATGGAAGAAAGACACCTCCCACCCCCAACAGCCCTCCCCAGGGAACTGAAGAACGGGAAAGGCAGGCTTTGGATTTAGATGCCCAAAGGCGTCGGAACCGGCTTTTGCCGCTCTCATTTAGCAGGGCAATCCTTTCCGTCTCACTTTCCCTTTGTTTTACCTAAAATCCCTCTTCTTGAAACTAAGGGAACTGCGGCGACACACACATACCCCACGTGCTCCATCCAGCCATTTCTTTTAAGTGCATACTTTAGAATTCTGGTCTTTCCAAAACGTTGACTACACAAAACCTCTCAACCTACTTCACATACCTAGAAACTGTAATTATAGCATAGTATGTAAGGTTAAATGTGCCCTAATTAATCTGCTAGCTAAGCGCTCTGGTGGGTGTATGGAAAGGTAACAAAGTTGCTTAGGGTAAACCAAGGATGGGGACGAGGTGGGGAGAACAGCATACTTATTTTAAACTAAGTGTGTGTGTAGGTGGAAATTAGGTTTTGGTAAATTTTATGTTTCTTGTTCATCTATTATTTCAGAAAATTGTTTTATCCTGGGTTTGATTGCCATTGAATTAGAGCCATTACCAGCCAAGCTGCACGTGGATGAGCACCCAGGGAAGAGAGCAGGCTTGGGTTTCTCTGCTCTTCCACCTGGGATTCTCATCCAGGCCTTCTGCCTCCCATCCTCCTCTCTTTCAATAGAGTTTGTCTCTGAAACAAACAAGTCTTTTTTTTTTAATTAATAATTAGAACAAAATTGGCAAAGATGAACATTTTTTAATGGGGAAAGTTGTATGATCATACACACATACACAGTTTTCCGAGTACAGATGTCTCCAAGACTCTTGTCTGTATATCACTCTACCTCATTCACCTCTGCCTGCACAGCAGTATCTATCAGTGGAGAAAAGGCAGGACTAAATAATGCTTAAAATCCTTTTAAATCTTGAAAGTAGGAATTGCTATGTCTGACTGGTGGTCTCGGGTCAAGCCTAGAGCATTAGTCATCAAATATTTTTGGTCACTGTTATTAGTAAAAATGTTTGCCCTCCCCACTTCCCATGTACTTATTTAGCTTAAGTAAAGGGCATGATTGGCTTTGCCTCTAACAACCTGTATCTTAGGGCACATCCAAATATGACTTTGGTTTTTTCACTTGTAAAATGGAGATAATAAAAGTATATCACAGAGTTATGAAGATTAAATGAATTAATATATGTAAAGCATATACCTGTCACACTTTACAAGTGTGAAATAAAATTATTACATATATAATGTACATATATAGTGCTACATAAGTGTGAAATAAAAAATATTACATATATAATATACCCAGCTACTCAGGAGGCTGAGGCTGGAGGATCATTTGAGGCCAAGAGTTCAAATCCAGACTGGGCAACATAGCAAGACCCAGTCATACACACACACACACACACACACACACACACACACAATTATATGCATAATATATATGGTGCATATTTATATATACACATACCTATTATACCTAGTATGTTAGGTACATTATAAAACAACATACTCTATTTAAAAAGCAAGCCATGCCTGTAATCACAGCACTTTGGGAAGGCAGACAGCCTGAGGTCAGGAGTTCAAGACCAGCCTGGCCAACATGGTGAAACCTCATCTCTACTAAAAATACAAAAATTAGCTGGGCATGATGGCACATGCCTGTAATCACAGCACTTTAGGAAGCCACGGCAGACAGCCTGAGGTCAGGAGTTCAGGACCAGCCTGGCCAACATGATGAAACCTCATCTCTACTAAAAATATAAAAATTAGCTGGGCGTGGTGGCACAAGCCTGTAGTCTTAGCTACTCAGGAGGCTGAGACAGGAGAATTGCAGAGGTTGCAGTGAGCTGAGATCGCACCGCTGCAGTCCAGCCTGGGCGACAGTGAAACTCTTTCTCTAAATAAATAAATAGCAACATATTTTTCCAGAATACTGGCATAAATATGTCATTTATATCCCCATGTAAAAACACGAAACTTAAGCATGATTTTGTTTTAAAATTTTATTTTTAAATAAAATAAAAACTTTTAGAGTTTAAAGCCAGATAGACCTGGAGGTTCAAAATCTGATTTTGTAAGTTTTTAGTTGTCTAACCCTGTGTAAGTGACTTAATTGCTCTGCTCCTCGATTTATTATTTATTTATTTATTTATTATTATTATTATTTTGAGATGGAGTCTTGCTCTGTCACTTGGGGCTGGAGTGCAGTAGCACAATCTTAGCTCACTGCAACCTCTCCCTCCTGGGTTCAAGTGATTCTCCTGTCTCAGCCTCCTGAGTAGCTGGAACCACAGGCATGCACCACAACACCCAGCTAATTTTTGTATTTTTAGTAGAGACAGAGTTTCACCATGTTGGCCAGGCTGGTCTCGAACTTCTAACCTCAGGTGATCCACCCACCTGAGCCTCCCAAAGTGTGGGATTATAGGTGTGTCACCACACCCAGCCTGCAACTCAATTTCTTTATTTGTAAAATGTATAGAATGAGGAAAACAATCCCTATTCCCTAGGATTATAAAGATTAGTGATAATATAAGTACAACACACAGCACGGCACCTAGCAAATAATAGATGCTCAATAAACAGAGGATGTGTTGGCAATAGTTGTAGTAGTAGTGAATGTTGCTGCTGTTGAAATTACTAAGAAAATATAAATTTTTACCACTCGTGAAAATGCAGGAAATGGTATATTAATCCTTGACATGTCTGATTCACAGGTCCCTGGCCAATTCTTGCAAAGGTCTTTCCAACATCTTTATGCCTCTTCAATGACTTTATATTCTTGAAGTTGAGAACGCACAAGGGCTGTTCACAAACAGGAAAAATGCTATGTGCACACACTGTCATTCAGTTGCAGCCACCCAATCCCACTCCTCACCTTATCTCCCTTTGACTCTGTATGAATCTATCCCCTCCACTCATCTCCAGCCCTGACTGACTGACTGACTTATTTATTTAGTTGAGACAGAGCCTTGCTCTGTTGCCCAGGCTGGAGTACAGTGGCATGATCTCAGCTCACCACAACCTCTGCCTCCTGGTTTCAAGTGCTCCTGCCTCAGCCTCCCAAGTAGCTGCAGTTACAGGCATGCGCCACCATGCCCGGCTAATTTTTTGTATTTTTAGTAGAGACAAGGTTTCACCATGTTGGCCAGGCTGGTCTCAAACTCCTGACCTTATGATCCGCCCTTCTCTGCCTCCCAAAGTGCTGGGATTACAGGTGTGAGCCACCGTGCCTGGCTCCAAACCTAACTTTTACCTGATTTCACCCACATGTTTGTCCACTTCTTAGCTCAAGTTCAGCCACCAGGCGGGTGGGCACGAAGATAGGCAGGCATGACTGGATAGAGGAGAAGGTAGCTGGACCAAGAAGGCCTCAGAGAAGGGTCCGTGCTCCTTGCAGAGCAGTTTCCCCATTCCACTTCAGTTGGGCCTCAGCCCATACAATCACTATTGCATATGATTCACACGTAAGGCAGGCCATCTTTTAGGAAAGGAAACCAAAATTTGGAAATGAAACTAAGTGGCACCACAGCCAAGAAACAGGGAACAGAGGCAAGAGACAGAGAGGCTCACAGCCAGAGACCACAGGACTTGGTGCAAAGGTCTGTTTCGAAAATGAGGGTCAAAATTCCTAAGTGTTAGAAAGGAAATTTTGATCTGGAAAACACTAAATTAAATAGCTTTCTGATGTTAATGCACCCACTTTCGGTTTACTGAGCTTTTCTCCTGTTGTTTCTCTGCCATATGATCTCCAGCATATCTTCACCTTAGTTTCTTCTTGTCTCTGCTTTCCTACAAGAAGAGTTCTGATACCCATTCAACTTTCCCAGAAATGGAGTACTGTGGATGTGAAGAGAAATAAACACATGTTCCTCATGGATTTGAAGACCAAAGTTATCATGGAAATCTTCCAATTGGGGACAAGGTTGGAGTGGAAAGAAAAGATAGAGTGAATTCATCTTATGTATTTATATATCTGTTCATTCATTTATTTACAAATATCTACTGACTGCTATGAACTAAGTATTGTTCCTAGAGTTGGGGATGGCCTGGGGTAGGGCAGGTAGGAGAAACAGAGTCGCTGTCCTCAAGGAGTCTACATTCTAGCAAGGGGAGAAAAGACATAATAAACAAGATGATTGCAGACACTGGTGAGTACGATAAAGGAAATAAAGATGGCAGGTATCATGGTGTCACCTAGGAATCAAGAATCATTTGACATACTTAGTTTGAAACATCTATTAGTGATCTCTCATAGCAATATCAAGTCTACAGTACAGGGAGCGATCAGGACTGAAAATACAAATTTCAGCATTGTCTACAAAGAGAAGGGGAATGAGAGTAGAGTTAAGGGTGCTTGCAAGAAAATTTTAAGGATAAAATTTTTCAAAATCAAAGATCCGAGGATAAACAATTCTAATCTGTCTGTTATGAACTGAATGTTTGTGTCACTCCCAAATTCATGTTAGAATCCTAACTCCCCTCCCCCACCCCATGTGATAGGAGGTTGAGCCTTTGAGAGTTAATGAGGTCATGAGAGTGGAGTTTTCATGAATGGGACTAGTGCCCTTATAAAAAGGACCCCAGAGAGCTCTCTCAGCTTCTTTCCACAGTGGGAGGATATGAGAAAGTCTCAAATCAGGGTGCCAGCTCTTACCAGAACCCAACCATGCTGGCACCCTTATTTGAGACTTTCAGCCTCCAGAAGTGTAAAAAGTACGTTTCTGTTGTTGATAAGGCACCCAGCCCAGTTTATGGTATTTTGTTATAGCAGCCCAAACTGACTAAGACACTATTATAAGAAATAATGCTTTATGCTCAAAGATGCTTACTGCAGTATTCTAATACCAAATAAGAGGGAAACACTAAATGTCTATTTGAGAGCAGTTGAATACTTTTGTCACAATAAAATATTATTCAATAATTTAAAGTCTTTACTGACTTCCTGATAGAAAAGGGATATGTTTATATCATAATGCTAAGTGATAAAAACTATAAACCTATCTATATAGCATGATAACAATATATAAAAAAGTATAAAAAACAGGAGAAATTACATAAAAGGGTAAGCATAGTCTTTTTTTTTTTTTTTTAGTCTTTTCTATATTATCTACAATTCGCATTTTATTAATCAGCTTAGGCTAGGCTGATGGTGAGGCAGTAAAATATGCTGGACATCTCAATGGCTTAACACAAAATTTATTTCTCGCTCAAAGTCAGGTGTAGTAGATAATAAAAGATGACCATTATCAATGCCTTCCCTCTCTGTGGCATATGCTACTCACTGCACTAACGGTAGGAGTCTAATTTCCCTCCCTTTGAACCCGAACTGGCCTTAGTGTCTTGCCTTGACCAACAGAATATGGCAGCAGTGATGTTCCAGGATATCCCAGGGTAGCTTGTAAGTAGTTTTTGAATCCTGTCTAGGTCTCTTGGAATACTCACTCTTAGGATGTGTCTGGTGGAAAGAATCTCAAGCCACATAGGTGCTCCAGTTGACAGCTTCCTTACACCCCGTCAATAGCCAGCATTAATTCCAGCCAGATAAGTGAGTCATTTTGGAGATTCAGCTCTTAGGGTGACTGCAGCTCCAGTCAACAACTGACTGCAATCAGATGAAAAACCCAAGAAAGAACTGCCTGCTGAGCCCAGTCAGCCAACACAGAATCATAAGAGATAATAGTAAAATTGTTGCTTGAAACTGCTAAGTTTTGGGGGATTAGACACACAGAAATCAATAACTAGAACATCTGATGGCTGTCCAAGGCAGCTGATGTCCTTGCAGGGACTCAGATCCAGGCTGCTTTGTTCTTACAACTCCCCCATCTTTTTTTTCTTTTTTCTTTTTTCTTTTTTAATTGCATTTTAGGTTTGGGGGTACATGTGCAGAACATGCAAGATAGTTGCATAGGTACACACATGGCAGTGTGTTTTGCTGCCTTCCTCCCCTTCATTCACATTTGGCATTTCTCCCCAGGCTATCCCTCCCCAGCTCCCCGCCATGCTGTCCCTCCCCTATTCCCCCCAGTAGACCCCAGTGTGTAGTGCTCCCCTCCCTGTGTCCATGTGTCCTCATTTTTCATCACCCGCCTATGAGTGAGAATATGCAGTACTTCTTTTTCTGTTCTTGTGTCAGTTTGCTGAGAATGATCTCCAGATTCATCCATGTCCCTACAAAGGACACGAACTCATCATTTTTGGTTGTTGCATAATATTCCATGGTGTATATGTGCCACATTTTCCCAGTCCAGTCTATCATCGATGGGCATTTGGGTTGGTTCCAGGTCTTTGCTATTGTAAACAGTGCTGCAGTGAACATTCATGTGCATGTGTCCTTATAGTAGAATGATTTATAGTCCTTTGGATATATACCCAGTAATGGCATTGCTGGGTCAAATGGAATTTCTGTTTCTAAGGCCTTGAGGAATTGCCACACTGTCTTCCACAATGGTTGAACTAATTTACACTCCAACAGTGTAAAAGTGTTCCTATTTCTCCACATCCTCTCCAGCATCTGTTGTCTCTAGATTTTTTAATGATCGCCATTCTAACTGGTGTGAGATGGTATCTCAATGTAGTTTTGATTTGCATCTCTCTAATGACCAGTGATGATGAGCATTTTTTCATATGTTTGTTGGCCTCATGTATGTCTTCTTTTGTAAAGTGTCTGTTCATATCCTTTGCCCATTTTTGAATGGGCTTGTTTGTTTTTTTCCTGTAAATCTGTTTGAGTTCTTTGTAAATTCTGGATAACAACTCCCCCATCTTAATATCTGGTCTCCACTATCATTCTGAAGGAGAAGGGAGAACTGAAAGTTTGCATAGGAACTTTGCTGCCTTAACCCAGAAGAGACATACGTCATTTTTGTCCACAGCCTAGTCATACAGTCTGTCTAACTAAAAGGCAAACTAAGAAGTGCAGTCTTACCGCACCCAAAAAGGAGAAAAAAATGATACACTGACAAACACTGTTAATGTTTGTCAAGACTGTGCGTTACTTTCACTTTTTAATTGTGAAATATTCCAAACATAACGAAAGAGTAATGCCTAAAATAACGCATTCATATTCATCTACTCACTATCCAGACATCTAACTTTTATAACCACACATACACAAAAGCTTTATTTGTAAAAAGATTATTGGATATTAAATATCCCTGGAGAGATTTCTGTGGATGTTGGGTGATAATTGCTGACTAAAGTCATTCAAAGATTTTAAGTTCAGACTCTTTAAAGTCCTTCACTCTCATTCCTCAGCCCACTTTTCCAGGGACCTCACAGTTTTTCTAAATACACTCAGTAGAATTGAGTGTTGGCATTGTTTGCCTCCTTGCATCTATTTACTCTTTCTAAAACAACATCCTAATTTTCCTTTGCATAACCATTCAACCTCACTCTCAGCAAGACAAGCATAATCTAGATGGGATTAATTCCCCCTCAGCTCAGTAAACTAATCTATTCTTAGCAGGGTATCCCATGCTCCTGGATACAGCAACCAGTCCCATTAGAATGAAGCCCAGAAAATTGTCTGACATCTGAGAGCAGAGAGGTTCTCTCTCTTGCTGACGTGAACAAGGAATCATATGATCCCAGGACTGTTGGCATCTGCCTTGGGACCATGAAGGAAGACTGCCCTAGGATGCAGTTCATACAGTGGAAGTCAGAACAGAGAGAGGAAAAGAAACAAGATCCTTGAGGCCACCAAGCCTTAATCTAGAGCCTAAACTACCTCCAAACTTTTTAGGTGAGACCGTGAGTTCTTTTCATTGTTTAAGTCAGTATAAGTTGGGATTTCTGTTGATTTCAACTAAGGCTTCTAACTAATAGTGCCAACACAATAATCCAGTCATAAAGAGTCACTTTCAGTTATCTTAAATACATGTGCTTTTACTTCAAACTATGGTTAAACTCAGCCTTCAATGTGGTGAGGCCAGGCACAGTGGCTCACACCTGTAATTCCAGCCCTTTGGAAGGCCGAGGCAGGAGGATCACTTGGGCACAGAAATTTGAGACCAGCCTGGGCAACATAGCAAGGCCCTGTCTCTTTAAAAAAAAAAAAAAAGGAAGAAAACTTAGCTGGTTGCGTTGGCACACACCTGTAGTCCCAGCTACTTGGGGGGCTGAGGTGGGAGGATTGCTTGAGCCCAGGAGGTTGAGGCTGCAGTGAGCCATGATCACACCACTGCACTCCAGCCTGGATGACAGAGCAAGATCCTGTCTCACAAAAAACAAAGAAAAAAAAAGTAGCAAGTATCGTCTTTTGTAAAAAGCATGACCCAGGCCCCTATGATCATGACTGAAGAACAAATCACCATCTGCAGCATCTAGAAAAAAAACTTTAAAAACTGAGTATATTCCAGATTTCCAGATGTTGAGCATTCCTTATGCATTGACTTGTAGACATCTGTCATTTTTTTTTTTGAGTTGGAGTTTCACTCTTTCACCCAGGCTGGAGTGCAGTGGTGCAATCGTGGCTCACTGTAACCTCTGTCTCCCAGGTTCAAGAGATTCTCCCACCTCAGCCTCCTGAGTAGCTAGGATTACATGCATGCACCACCACGCCTGGCTAATTTTTGTATTTTTAGTAGAGACAGGGTTCCACCATGTTGGCCAGGCTGGTCTCAAACTCCTGACCTCAGGTGATCCACCCACCTCAGCATCCCAAAGTGCTAGAATTACAGGCATTAGCCACCGGGCCTGGCCAACATCTGTCACTTTAGGGCATCTGCCCAAACCAGTGGGCACCTCTCATACTCTGAGGTCCAACCTTCTCTCAAAACTATCTGCCAAGCAGTCATGTTTGGAGCAGCTGAGAAGAAACCTTGAAGCTGTGTAAAGACCCTCATCCAAGGTCTGACAGCTCATATATGTGAAATATGTGCATAGAAAAGCCTCGGCTGAGTCAGTTATGCTTTTAACTTACCAGTGCAGTTGTTTGAATGGAGAAGTGTGCGTTCCTCTGAGTATGTGCAACAGAGCTCCAACCAGTGTGGCTGAGTCAACTGGAGAGAGTTTCAAGGATTGGAAAAATAATAAAAAGAAGGGAAATGCAGAAACAGTTTTCAATCAGAGAAGCAAGACTCTTCCTTCTCCTCTTATAATTACTCTCATCTTCTCACCATATTTGAACAGCTAGAGGAGTCTCCAAGAATTGATAATATAACATTTAAAAGTTGCCAAGGGATGCCTTCCAGAAATAGCATAGTGAATGGAACATATGGTTTGCAGTCATCTCAGTCACACAAATTCTTTTTTTTGGGTCACTGTATTTCCCTCTCTCCTTCCTAAGTAAGACCCTTCAGCCGCCTTGATGCTGACAGATACTGAGGTATTCAAGACAAACTTTTTAGACTCCAGTAGAAATGATGGATGAATTAGACTCATTAAACATAAAAAGAATTTTTGAAGAGTTGGCAATTTGGCAAGTTGAGTACATGATTTGCTTGGCCCTTCAAATACAAAGCTATCTCAATAGACACTTTCTTTTTCTTTTCTTTTCTTTTTTTTTTTGAAAGCAGTCTTGCTCTGTCCCCCAGGCTGGAGTGCAGTATCATGATCTCGGCTCACTGCACCTACGCCTCCCAGGTTCAAGCGATTCTCCTGCCTCAGCCTCCCGAGTAGCTGGGATTACAGGCACATGCCACCACATCCAGCTAATTTCGATATTCATTTCTGCAAATCTCAGAAGAACATTTATATTAGCTTATTTTTCATTTCAGATCTAATGTGAAGCACTGGTATCAAAGTCCATTTTATAAATCTCAATGATAGGTTAAAGAAAACCATATCCACATTTTTTTGTTGATGTTGCTATTTTAATCTCAGAAAGAAAAATGTAGGAAAAGGAAAGAACATAATTATCACCTGTATATGCTGAATGAAATAATGCAATTATAGAACAGTGGTAGAAAATATATACAGAAAGTCAGCAAGATGACTCATAAGTACAGTCACTGAAATAGCTCAGCTTTTGTATACAGTGTGACAGATCTGCCAACAACTAAGTAATAGAATAATGAATCACTCAGGACTAAAGTTATTTAAAAGTTCCTGTGAAGTACACCTCCATAGGCAGTTCCAGAAAATGCCATTGACTTTCAGCATCGTGGCTTTCGGTGTAAGAGGGGAAATCACAAGGAAGTCACCTACTGGTGAATTCCAGGCACCAGCTGCTCTTGCTGTTCCTGTGGGCCTCTCTCATGTCCACGTGCCTGTCAGGAGCTCCAGGGAACCGCTGGGCTCCAGTGGTTAAACTTCCAGAACCCTTCATCTGGCTAAGGGTGAGGCATCTACTTCCTACCCTTCTTTCTTTTGTGCAAGCCTCAGGCTACTTAGGGCCCTTCTCTCTTTAAAGCCAACCCCACTCATTTTTTGTTTGTTTATTTTTGAGACAGAGTCTCTCTCTGTCCCCTGGCTGGAATACAGTCGCGCCATCTCGGCTCACTGCAACCTCTCCGCCTCCCGGGTTCAAGTGATTCTTGCCAATACCACTCATTTTATCTCTGGCTTCACTTCTCTAGTCCAAGGATGGAGGTGCAGATTGCTTGTTCAATGCAGTCTTTGCTCTTCCTGAACAAAAGCATCTATTTCCTTTCCCGGCTAAGCCTTCACTGCAGATGACCTCAGGAAGGCAGCCAGGGAAAGAAGAGTCAATGCAAGAAACCCTCAAGGCTTAAGAAATCCCACCAAGTTCCCATCTCCTGGACCTAGATACAATTCCTGACCCCTGAGAGTTCCCTCAGACTCTGTACTCTGGCCTCACTGTATCGTAAGCTCGGAGCTCCCCTCTCCCTGGGATGGGGATGGGGCAGAGTTGATCATTCCTCTCTGAGATCTCCCTCCCAGCACTTAAACCTGCAGCTCCAATGGGGACTGAATAATGAGTCAGCTACTATCCTCTCTGGCACCATTTGTCTGAAATGAATAACTTAATTTCCTAGGGCCCCCAGACTGGGTGAAACATCTTTTTTAAGTATTCCCTATTCCGTAGAGAAATTATTCTCTCCAGGCCTTTCCTCACACTCCCCACAAAAAAAGCAAAGACTAAAGTCAGGCTGCCAGGTTTCCAGCCCTTCCTCTGCCACTTGCTTGCAACCTGTGTGACCTTCGGCACGTCACTGAACTTCAGTCAGTCTCGGTTTCCTCACCCGCAGGACTGCGGAGGTCTCAAAGAGATAGTCTACTCAGCATGGACCCTGGTATACAGTAAGAAGTAACACCAGGAGTCTTGCCAATATCCACTTGCCAGGATCCAGCACCTAACAGGGCAATGCCTGGCTCGGCAGGGGACCGTCTGGACTTTGCTCCATCATGGCAGCATTCAGGATTGGTCAGGCCACGGGGCATCCTGGTTGCTAAACGTTTTTAATCTTAGTGCTGTTTGTTTTTAATCTTAATGTTGTTTGTACTGTGCATGCTAAAAGCAAAGTCACACAGATATATACACTAATGGGCCATCAAAGCACAGGAGAGGAGAGAGAGGAATCAGCAGAAGCATGGAGGGATGGGAGGGAACAGGATGGCAAGGTGTCTTTTGTCTGCAACATGGTAGGCAAACAGGATCTTAATGGCTTACAGCGTAATAAAGAAGCATATGGAAGATTGTTGTGTTAGTTACCCGTGGCTGCCGGAACAGATTGCCACAAACTGAATGGCTTTAAAGACAACAGAAATCTACTCTCTCACAGTTTGAGAGGCCAGAAGGTTCAAACTCTCTGAAGGCTCCAGGAGAGAATCCTTCCATGCCTTTTCGAGCTTCTGGTGGCTCCCGGAGTTCACTGGCTTGCGTCAGCAGAGCTCCAGTCTCCCCTGTGTGTCTCTGAGTCTGAAATCTCCTGTTTTTCTCTTATAAGGACACCTGTCACTAGATTAGGGCCCACCCTAAGCCCATGATGACCTCATCTTGAGACCTTTCACGTTATTGTATTTCCAAAGAGTAGTTTTTGAAGTAAGGTCAAATCCACAGGTTCTGGGGGTTCAGACTTGAACATATCTTTCTAGGGCCACTATTGAACCCATTACAATTATATACAAAAGCAGAGGCCTTTGCACGCTTAATCTTTAACTTAATCACATCTGCAAAGCCCGTTTGGCCATTTAATATAGCATAATCAGGTTCCAAGGATTAGGAGGTGGACATCTTTGTGGGAGTGTTATTTTGTCCACAATAGTTGGAAACATGGATTTCTTTCTAAGAGCAGTAGGAATCAATGGGAGGTTTTAAGCAGGGGAGTGAAATCAGCAGAATCAGGATGCAAAAGCAGAAGAATCATACTGGAAGCAGGGACAAAAAGCTTATCCATGGCTGGAGGATGTAAAGTAAACAAAGGAGCACCCTGAACAGTATTTTAAAACTCATATAATTTATGGTCGTGTATAGGATAAGGGTAAATAATATGTTTTTATTCTGTTGTAGTCTGGACTTGGTCTTTCTCTGAGGTTTTTATAAGGTCCTAAGTTCCAGGACCCCTTTGATTATTGTTAGTGATGGACAGCTGGCCGTGGTGGATCCCAGATGACTATTTTGTTCAAGATACTGGTACCCACGATGAGCAGGCAGGTGTGTGTGTGCCTGGAGGAATGCTGCTTTAGCGGGCACATTTCCACAACACCTTACCTACACAAGCAAAGTGCTGGAAACATCTCAAGAACAAGCAAATGGCTTAACAGCAAGAGGAAAGAATGTCATCAAACTACCATAAATCCAGGAATGTGCAATATGTGGATTCTTAGAAATGCTTTATAAACACCAAGTAAAAAGAGTGCACAGAATTGATCATACTGAGATTACACGTGTATTTAAAGGATACATCTGTCAGTAAGGATTTGAATAGAGTGTTACATTTTCTGTGATGTTTGGGAAGTGTATTCCAACATGTCTGTGCTTCTGGCAACTGCTTCCTGTCTCTGATCTTGCATAGACTTGCTCAGAATTGCCTGGAATGCCTTCCAATGACTTTTTTTGGCTTGTGTCTTCCTGCTCCTATCTTCACTGGTCTTCTAATCTCATTCCTCCCTGCTTCAGCTCTCTCTACCTACCTCAATGCTACTTGTTACAATAAAAATCTTGAGTTTTTTATTTTTACAATAAAAATCTGGGTTATGGCTCCCCTGTCATAACTGTGGGTAAGAACCTCTGGCTTCCTGCCCAGGCCTTTAGGCTCAATAAAGCAAGGGCAGCCCACCAGGCTTCACCTCCAAGTCGGGGATCAGAGAGTTGGGATAATAATTCCTTTCTAGCAATGCACCGCTTGGAGAAGTTGCAAGTGATTTACCAATCAGCATAGGAAAGACTGCATTTAGCCAGAAATTTTCCATAGCAACAGAAATCTTGGAGCTGACTCTGAATTGTGAGATCCAGAAAAGACATTATGCAATAACACCTTGATGGAGCAAAATAAAGGGGAGAGGCAAATTTTCCTTAAGGAGGTTGGATAACAACATGGTTCTAATGCCTAATTATCCATTATATAAATTTAACAGTTGTAGAGGAGGCAGAAGAACATAAAAATTTTAAAGCACAATCTCTGGACACAGATTTTCTGGATTCAAACCATCTTTGCTACTTATTAGCTGCTGTTTTCAAATCAGTGGCTTAACTTCTCTTTTATCTTTGTTGCTTCACCTCCACAATCAGGGTAAAAATGGTATCTGCCTTACTGGGTTGTTTGGAAGATTATAAAAAGCACTTAGAATAGAAGCACATAGAAGCACTCAATGAATGTTGGTTACCTTATTCTTACTGGAATGTATATAACACTGTACATCACTGATATTTGAAATGGCTTTGCTAGCCCATCTGTCTTCTTAAGTAAGTGGCACCCATGAACCGTACCTTACAGAGCAATGAAATTGTACCTGTAGATAAAGAGCTCCACAAAGGCATCTTGACAGTTGCTGGGTGAGAAGCTGAAGCATGTTCTTCCTGGTGCAGTGTGTTGGTTACGCAAGATGCTAGTGACAGCAAGCTGTGGAATTAAATATATTCATTCTGTTCTATGACTCCAAACTAAAGTCTTTGTCCCTCCAAGCAACTCTTGGGCATAGGCCACTGCTCCTATGGAGCCAGTTACCATCACTGGTTATTACTGGACTAAGAGCAGCATTCTTGGAGAAACTGCCACAGCTCCATGGATAACACATAAAGGGTCATTAGAATCTTCTTCCTAAATTAATAAGAATGCTTTTTACCACTATCCAGGAGATTGGATTAAGATAATTCAAAGATGATAAAGTCGAGAAGAATGCTTATAAGGACATACTGGTACACAACTTCACAAATTCTTTGAAAGTGTAGCAAAATATTCTACAAAAAGAGGCAGAAACAGACTCACTTGTATGATCTTGGATAAAGCCACTTTCACTTTACCAATCTAAGTTTCAATTTCCTTATCAGCAAGGTGAGCAGGGGCTGGTCTAGGTGACCCAATGTAATCACAAGGGTCCTTGTAAGAGAGGTAGGAAGTCCAGAGTTAGACAAGGAAGACGTGATGATAGAAGAAGAGGTCAAAGTGATATGAGGTCATGAGAAGACAAATGGTTGGACATATGAGTGCAGCATGAAGGTATCAATCTATCCATATCTACATCTCTATAATTAAATTTTCTGAAAATCAATTTCTACATATTATTATGGAATTATAAGGCATTTTCTGAAGAGTACAATGATTTCCAGATGTTATTCCCATGGATAAACAGCCTGCATGGAAAGAAGTTAGATGAAGCTAAGGAAGAAGTTTGACTCAGACCATGAAGACCATACAGCCCTGACAGGCATCTCTGGTTGTTATTCTGTGGGGAGCAAGAATCCATCAAATGCTTTATATTTTTTAATAGTTTATTTTGTTGTGTGAATTCTAAAAATATTATAAAAGGACATGCCTGTACATTATGTTGGACAAACAGACTTTGATTTTTATTGTCCAACTAATTTATATTAAAGTTTTTGGAAGGACATTTTAAACAAGTGAGCTGAGAGACTTTGGGGTGATTTACTCTGAGGCGTTTGTTATCCTGAAAAATCTTGGACCTGGGAAAAAAACTTGCAAATGGGATGAATTGTAAATTGTTTCTATATCTAATTCCACCCAAACATCACAAACTTTTCAAATATTGAGAAAAATGAAAGAATAGTACAATGAATATCTGTATATTCTTTACTTTAGTTCAATGATTAAAATTTTGCTACATTTGCTCTATTTATCTATTTTTATTGTGGTAAAATATACCTAACATAAAATTTACTGTTTTAGCCATTTAAATGATTTAACCAATATTGGAATCCCTGCTTTCAATTATTTTGTGTATATACCCAGAAATGGAATTACCAGATTACTAGATAAAGTTGTAATTCTTTTTTTTTTTTCTTAGATGGAGTCTTGCTCTGTTGTCCAGGCTGGAGTGCAGTGGTGCGATTTTAACTCACTACAACTACTGTCTCCCAGGTTCAAGCTATTCCCCTGCCTCAGTCTCCCAAGTAGTTGGGATTATAGACGCATGCCACCATCCCTGGCTAATTTTTGTATTTTCAGAAGAGGCAGGGTTTCACCATGTTGGCCAGGCTGGTCTCGAACTTCTGACCTCAGGTGATCCACCCGCCTTGGCTTCCCGAAGTGCTGGGATTACAGGCATGATCCTATTTTTACTAGAGATGGAGTTTCACTGTGTTAGCCAGGGTGGTCTTGATCTCCTGACCTCATGATCCGCCTGCCTTGGCCTCCAATAATGCTGGGATTACAGGCGTGAGCCACCATGCCCGGCCTAAAAAAAACACTTTTTAATAACAGCTTCATCGAGATATAATTATCATAGCATAAAATTCACCTTTTCAAAGTAACACATATTTTTAAAGACAACTTTCTGGTTCCCATGTTAAGATGGTTGCCCCTAGGCCAGGCAAGGTGGCTCATGTCTGTAATCCCAGCACTTTGGGAGGCCAATGAGGGCAAGTCACTCAGGAGTTTGAGAACAGCCTGGCCAACATGGTGAAAACCCGTCTCTACCAAAAATACAAAAATTAGCCCAACATGGTGGCACACACCTTAATCCCAGCTACTCAGGAGGCTGAGGCAGGAGAATCACTTGAACCTGGGAGGCAGAGGTTACAGTAAGCCAAGATCACACCACTGCACTCCAGCCTGGGCAATAGAGTGAGACTCAGCCTCAAAAACAAAAAATTAGCTGGCTGTGGTGGCACACACCTGTAATTCCAGCTACTTGGGATGCTGAAATGGCAGTCCCACTGGAGTGCAGAAGGTTGAAACTGCAGTGAGCCGTGATTGCACCACTGCATTCCAGCCTGGGCCACAGAGTGAGACCCCCATCTCAAAAAAAAAAAAAAGTTGCCCCTAAATTCAGGGTAACTTTTTAGAAGAGGAGTATTTCGTGATAGAGCAACAGTGTGTTATACCTCAGCCAGACATCTGCTTAGAGGCATGGCCAGCTGTCTTGGTCAGGCTCTCTTGGTTGATGGAAACAAAGACTCATTTATTCCTTAGAAAAAGGCCATTTATGATAAAGATCTTTGTGAACAGAAGCTATGAAACCATCTGGAACCAAGGCTACTTTTTCTTTCTCTTGGGCTACATGAGCTCTCTGTTTCTTATAGCATCATTGCTTCTCTGTGTGCTTCTGTTACACTCAAAAATTTGACTTGCTCTTACCCTCCATGGCCCCAATCCTAATCTTCTCTCTTTCTAGGCATCCTTTCATTTCCTGACCCTGTCACTCACAACTTGATTCTCTCAAAGAGAAACTCTGGCTGTAGCTCATCTTTCCCAGCCAGGCCGCATGATCAGTGCTGAACAACCAATATAGTGCTGCCCGAGGGTCAGGTGCCCAGCCTGGAGCAATCTACTTTGCTGTGAGGGAGCTGCAGTCTCATAACAAAAGAAACACAGAGGACAGGGTGATGTGAAGAGAGCCTAACGGCACCTGCACACACAACGGAGTGTGTTATAACGGGATGAGGAAGCCGAAGATTAGGAAGCATGACTCTTTTAGAATGGGCAGTTATAACGCCCTTTGCTCCAGAGGGGACACTATACCTTCCAAGGCTGTTCACTACCTAAACATCTTTAGACAGGGCTGAGAAAAACAGTTCAGAGCAAAAGGAAAGTCAGCACCTTTGTGCTTAAGTGCAAGTGTAAGATGCCTACTTTCATTTTATCCTTTTACGTCATAGAAATAGGCCAGTCTTTGCCTGGGCCCTTCTAGGCCCTACTTGGTAAGTGTTGACCAGCCCTACCTAAAAGAGTACGGAAAGATGTCCACCTGGTTAAACCAAGCCATCCAGAATGGTAACAAAGGCACCAACCATAGGGACCTAGCACAGGGGGTTACAAATGTAAATGCCTACAGGGGCCAGGCAGGTAGGTGTACGAGCAAGGTGACTAGATTTAAGAACTGGGAGTAGCTGAGACTGCAGTAGACATGAGACACCATGCTCTGTTTGAAATTGGCAGCCAATGCTCAGCTCCAACTGATAATTTCCATGTAAGAATCAAGTTGCTTGACCTCTTTTTTCCCAAAGAACTAGGAAATGTGATTTTTTATATGCTATATCACCCACCCTTTAAATGTTGGTAATGAAATAGAATTTTAAAAGACTGTGGACAGGAGCAATGGCTCACACCTTAATCCTAGTACTTTGGGAGGCGGAGGCAGGAGGATTGCTTGAGACCAGGAGTTTGAGGCCAGTCTGGGCAATATGGTGAGACTTGTTTCTTGGCCGGACGTGGTGGCTCAAGCCTGTAATCCCAGCACTTTGGGAGGCCGAGCTGGGTGGATCACGAGGTCGAGAGATCGAGACCATGCTGGTCAACATGGTGAAACCCTGTCTCTACTAAAAATACAAAAAATTAGCTGGGCATGGTGGCGCATGCCTGTAATCCCAGCTACTCAGGAGGCTGAGGCAGGAGAATTGCCTGAACTCAGGAGGCGGAGGTTGCAGTGAGCCGAGATTGAGCCATTTCACTCCAGCCTGGGTAACAAGAGTGAAACTCCGTCTCAAAATAAATCATTAAATAAATAAATAAAATAATGTAAGTGGACAGGAGAAAACCCAAAGAAGCAGTGGTTGGAAACAATGTAGCAGCCTTATAAAGGAATAAGCAGGCTCTGATAGACACGGGATCTCCTCCCCCTAGTGGGTAAAGCCCTGGTTGATCACAGTCTTAATGAGTAAGCCGAATCAATAAAGAGAACAAAAAGCTAGGGATTGTGGCGAGAACTCTGCTAGAATCACATTCCTGTCCTTTTGCCCTACTCTAACTTCTTCTCCAAGAAAGAACAGCTTGTTTTATCGGGAGTTCAGAAAAAAGAATCATGCATGCCCGAAGTGGCTCACTCCTATCCTTCTCTTTGAGATTTGCCTATCTCCAAAGAAGATTGCTGGCTGTCTATGCCATATATTTTACAGCAGCCAATCTACACGGCAAGAGGGGCAGGAGGTCGGGGAACAGGGTCCTGCGGGCTGTTCAACACTGCCAGAGACCATGACACAGGGTCATGTTATTCAATGACCCCTGAGTGTTATTCAATATGAACTTTTCTCTGTAATAAAGCTGACATTTTATTTGCCATCCTACTGATTTTTGAGTCAATTGCCCAACTGTTTCTAAATTTGGCTAAAAAAGGGTGTAGCATTTATTTATCCCTTCCAACTCAAACAGGCATTATTACTATTTTCACTTTACAGCTGAGAAAACAGTCATTGGTTGATCAAGCTGTATCTGGCCCCATACTCTGTTCCTAACAACCACCAGTATAGTATATTTTTGCCTGCCTATCAGCAGTTTTCTCCCTCTCTGGTATCAACAGCTTAATTTTCCTTGGAATTTCCTCTATATATTTGATAGGGGTAAGGTTGACTCACCCCCACCTAAGGGCTGGCCAATCAAAACCACAAAACCACCTGAACACTGTGATTGGCTCCAGAACAAACATGTGACACAAGCTTGGCAAACCAGAGTCAAACTTAATCTGGTGTAATGCTGAGGGACAAAAGTGCTCCCTTTGCATTGGGGTCGCTGAAATGAAGGGCTAAAAGCCTGGAGTTTCCTCCTACCATCTTGTCACCATAAGGTGCTTGACTGTAGAGCCCACAGAGAAAAAAAAGGAATGCAAAGGTGGTGTGCGGCTGTCGGTTTATTGCCTCTCAGCTCTGTGTGTACCCTTCATCGTTTGCTGAGCAAGAATCTAGATGGGCCCTTAAGTATTTCTCTTTTACTATGTCATGTTATTAAACTTTTTTAGTAGCGGCCGCTGGAGAGAAACTGCAGAAGAGATAGGGATTGCTTCCTGGTTCCAGTGTGTTCACTGGGAGCATAGACTGCTTCTCCAGCGTTCAGCTCTTGCAGCACTAACAGCTCCTCTAGCGCCTGGCTCCCTCAGAGCCAGCAGCTTACCTGGGCCCCTCCCTCAGGTACCTTCAGTGAAATACTTTCCCATGAATTGCTTTCCTAAGCATCCTAGAAGATGAATTTCCAGCAAGTTCCAGGGAACAGATTTCCAGCAAGTTCCACTGACACTGCATGACAGCAACTTCTCTGTCAATCAGTGAGACACAGCAGTGTGCTCTTTGACAAGTTCAGAGTCTCAAATCAGGGGGTAAGGAGTGGGAGGCCAGGAGTGGCAAGTTCTTCCTTAGGTGCTCTATCTCAGCCCTAGGGGAAGTAGTATTCCTTAAATCTGCTATTCCTGCATTCTTTCAAATTATCTTTATTTCTTACTACCCAATCCATTGTTACTCCAATCCCCTGTTATAGTTAATAATTCTTTAGAATTATGCCTGAAATCTCAGCACTTTGGGAAGCCAAGACAGGCAGATCACCTGAGGTCAGGAGTTCAACACCAGCCTAGTCAACATGGTGAAACCCCAACTCTACTACAAATACAAAATCAGCCAGTTTGGTGGCAGGCACCTGTAATCCCAGCTACTCGGGAAGCTGAGGCAGGAGAATCACTTGAAGCCAGGAGGTGGAGGTTGCAGTGAGCCAAGATCATGCCATTGCACTCCAGCGTGGGCAACAAGAGTAAGACTCTGTCTCAAAAATAAAAATTTTTTTAGGTTAAACTTTTCCTAATGTTCAAATCATGTGGCTGCTCTCTCTTAATGGAATTCTGAATGACACAGATGGCAGGTGACACCAGGCCCTGATGGCACTGGCTGAGCCTGGATCCAGCTGGGTCAGAAGCTGCCTCTTCCTCTGGACTTTTCAGTTACAGAAGCCAATTTTTTTTTCTTGAGTCATTTTGAGTTATGTTTTCTGCCTCTGTCAAATTGAAGAATCCTGATTACAGAAGTCATAAAAGGGGACTGAACAATTAAGAAAACAAGAAATGTTTACCCAGGCAGAGTCATCTTCTGAGGGGACAATATGAGAACTATGCATGTGTCTATCAAGTGAAAGAAGAATTTCAATGTTAGGGTGCACTTGAATTATATGACTGTAATATAATTTGTCATATGATGACCAAATTAGGGCGAAGGGGTGGAATGACAGAGACAGTTCATCATGACAGGATGAGGAAGAGCCTTCCGGCAATTCAGTGTTCCATAATGGAATGAACTGCCATGCCCAGCTGTGAGTGCACTGTCCTTGGAAGTTGGGAGACAAGGGGTGCCAGCCACTGTCAGATATGCTGTAGAAGAGACATTACATTGGGTGGGAATTGCAACCAACTAACCTATAACGTCCCTTCCGAATCTAAGATTCTATTATTATGCCTGCAGAAAACCAACAAGGGCAACATTGTGCATTATGTGAATCACTTGGGAACTTAGGGTGCTGCCAGATGTTATCATCAGATTCAAAGAAAATGGACTAAGTCACCAGATAGGGGTGTTTAAATAAAGCCTTCTTTGCCTTGTTAAGAACACAATGTATTGCAGGAAAGCAACTACTATAAATAAAATCATTCTGAAAATAAGCACATTAAACACTTGGTTTTAATTTGGCTCAAGCATATTTACCTGACTCGGATTGCTTAAGTGAGTAGGTAAGTGAAAAGTGCTCCGAGATCAGCTTAACCCAAGAAATGGAACATTAAGCTGGGAGGCAGCCAACGCTGATTCTATTCCCGCTTTTTATGGTGACCTTGGGGCAAGGTGGGTGGGGAGGAAAGAGAGCAAAATAACTTGGTTTTGCTGAGCTTTGATTTGTCCAACTAAAAGAACAAACAAAGTAATAGGCACACCTACATTACAGAGTATGTGAAAGTTAAACAGGAAATGTCTACAAAAATAGAAAACAATGTATTAGTCTATGGACACAATAGATATTTTGGGTCAGAATCTTCACACAAACGTTTCTGGGTATAAATCATACTGAAAGCTGTTTCATTTAGCCAATACTTAACCAACCCCTTCTGAATTAATATAACTTCTAAAGACCTCCAATCCAAAACTAAGCTAGCTCTGGCATACAGGATAAATTGGTTTAACATAAACAAACATACAAAGTGAAACTAAGGCCTATAGTAAATCAGGAATGCAGTATAGTGAAAGACAACGTATATTCGGGAAGCAGAGGCAACTTTGCTTGTGACATGGAGTAGCCATCTAGACCAAAAATTTCAGATCATTTTCTTTTCATTATCAATATTTTTTTCTCTTCGAGAAGAAAAAAATCCAGCCATAGCTCCATCGCAGTTTTTGTGGAGCAGAACTTGCTTTCAAATTAAATTATTCACTTTGTCTTCTATTTACTATTGTTCTATTTATCTTATTTATTTACTTATTTATTTTGCATGCAGACCGCATCCTGAGAAGGAAATCATTTTGAAAACCTAATTCTTGTGTGTATCCTCATTTCAGGAACGTTTGTAATTGCCAGTTTATGAACTAAGGTAAGAATTGATTAAGAGAGGAGAAAGGCAGAGAGAGCCCTGGATTGAGTCTCTACTTGGTTTAAATCCATTTCTAGATGAGATAGGTTAATCCATGTTCAACTCACTCCAAGCCTCATGTATGATTTAAGAATCATTATCTGTTGCCCAGACCAATACTAAAGAGCCTAGACACATCTGCACATGTTCTCCCAAAAGCCCTGGGCAATGAAAAGGCATCAGAGGAAATATTTAGAGGCTAAACTTCTCCATTGAAGAATTACTTTATAGGCACTTGCAGATGCCGTATCTGATCTAGTGATGAGACAGCAGTAGTGGGGTTGTTAGGAATGAGGAGAGCTGAACGTCAGGATGGCTTTGTGCCCGCAGCAAGCCCCAGTGAGATGAAAGCTCAGACTCCATAAATGGGGAGTAAGGAGGAAAAAAGTAGAACAGCCAAGAAAGAGTCTGGTCTCCAGAAGCTGTTGCTAGGGGAGCTCTCTGCTCTGCTAGGGACAGGGGAAACTCTAAGAATCCTTTGTTTATTCTTTTCTTTTCTTTTTTAAATTTTTAAGATAGGCTCTTGCTATGTTGCCCAGGCTGAGGTTGAACTCCAGGGCTCAAGGAACCCTCCTGCCTCAGCCTCTTTAGTAGCTGGGATTATGCCATGCCTGGTATAAGAACTCTTTATAGTCAACCCCTTGCATGGACTATCAGCAGTTTTGGCTAGATGACAGAAGTGGGTGCAGGCAGAGAATGTGGAGGAAGGCACAGATGAGAGCGGTCTTTCTTTTTTTTTTTTTTTTTTTTTTTTTGGCCAGTTGGAAGCCTGAGAGAACTGGTGGTCTCTGGTGGTGACCCAAAGGAAAGAATATGAAACAATACACTCTGAAAGATAAGCCAGCATTTTTTTTTTTTTTCTGAGACAGAGTCTTGCTCTGTCACCCAAGCTGGAGTGCAGTGGTGCAATCACAGCTCACTGCAGCCTCAACATTCTGGAATCAAGCAATTTTCCCACCTCAGTCCCCAGATTAGCTGGGACTATAGGCTGGTCTCAAACTCCTGACCTCAGATGATCCATCCGCCTTAGCCTCCTAAAGTTCTGGGATTACAGATGTGAGCCACCATGTCCGGCCCAGAAGCCAGTTCTTGCTTCATTTTGTTTGTTTGTTTTTTCACTCTGTCTCTTAGGCTGGAGTGCAGTGGCGCAATCTTGGCTCACTGCACCCTTCACCTCCCAGGTTCAAGCAATTCTCCTGCCTCACTCTCCTGGGTACCTGGGATTACAGGTGTGTGCCACCACGCCCAGCTAATTTTGTATTTTAACATGGCAATATGATCTACTTTTTAGTATGATATACTTTTGCAAAACGTTCATAGAGTTTTTAGTAAGACATACACTTTTAATCGAGATAGGGTTTCACTATGTTGGCCTGTCTGGTAATGAACTCCTGACCTCAGGTAATCCACCCACTTTGCCCTCCCAAAGTGTTGGGATTACAGGTGTGAGCTACCACACCCAGCCAGAAGTCAGTTTTTAAAGAAAATGGATCACTCCGGATTGGAGTATCCATTTCTCTAACCATCTTTCCCTCAACTAGGAATGCTCCAGATGTAGCAGTAGAGATTCATTTTGCTTACTCTGTTTAGAAAATTCACTTTTGGAAAGCAGAAGGAACTCAAGATCAAAACATCACCACCAAGACATGAGCTACTCAACAGAAACCTGTTACAAAAATGAGGAGCCCTAGAAAGTAATGAAACTCCTCTCACCTTTCTTACTGTTGCATAGCAACCCCAGACAAAGGGGTCCAGAACCAACCACAAATCTCCCTCAAACAGCGGCATGCTACTCTCTCTTCCAGTAGGTCTAGAGATCCCTCACTAGCCACAAAGGAGTAATTTGCAAGGTATCTGACCAGTCATCAGATCCTAAGCTCACCAGTGCCTTTGCGTTTTAGAAGTTAGATCATTTGGGAACTTCTAAATGCTTAATTTTCAACTGAGGAGCCAATAATATAGACAGAAGATGGATTCTATAACAGTATTTTATTTATTTATTTATTTATTTATTTATTTATTTTGAGCTGGAATTTCTATGCATTTTAGAAGTTAGGTCGTTTGGGAACTTCTAAATGCTTCATTTTCAACTAAAGAGCCAACAATATAGGCAGAGATGGATTCTTTAACCATATTTTATTTATTTTATTTATTTTTTTTATTTTTTGAGATGGAGTTTTACTCTTATTGTCCAGGCTGAAGTGTAATGGTATGATCTTGGCTCACTGCAACCTCTACCTCCCTGGTTCAAGCGATTCTCCTGCCTCAGCCTCCCAAAAATCTAAAATTACAGGCACATGCCACCACACCCAGCTAATTTTTGTATTTTTAGTGGAAACGGGGTTTTACCACATTGGCCAGGCTGGTCTTGAACTCCAGACCTCAGGTGATCCACCTGCCTTGGCCTCCTAAAGTACTGGTATTACAGGCATGAGCCACTGTGCCCAACCAACAGTATTTTAATGTATACTATTCTACGTCTGTTGTTGAACATTTCGGTTGTTTCCAATTATCTGCTTTTACCAGTTAGGCCGTTACCAATAAGGGGTGTACTTTTACTGCGTGAAATTGAGATGTCTTAATTTACTCTTTTGTTCTTCATTCTTAGCCTTATTTCATTTGTTGTCAAGGAATGGGGCCTATACTGTTCTCCAGATGGAAATCTGAGGCCAGGTGCATCCTGTATTTTGGTAATTTACAATGGACGCTTGAAAAGTTGGGACATTCTAAGTTCGTAATATATATTTCCAGCTGGAGATAAAAATGCACAAATGATAAAAATGCCCCTGTTCATTGGCCCAGGGGTCCAGAGAGTATGCTTCTCTCCTTAACTCCCTGTTAGGCCTCATTAGGTGGGATCCCACCAGTATGGTGACTGATGAGCTGCTAGAGGTCCCCACCTAGCCCCTGGAGGTCTACTCTACCTCCCTGCCTCCACTTTGTCAATTACAAGGAAATTGGCAAACACAGAACCACCCCCTTCCTGCTGTTTTCCTTGTAAGAAATTCACAAAATCAGACTTGCATGTTCTTGCCCCATAGAAACTCAGGTAATGAACCTGGTATGGCAGTTTTGAAAGCAGTCATGTGGACAAGGGCTGGGAGAATATGATACAAGTGAAAACACGGCAATATGATCTTCTTTGAATTAGATCCAATACTTTCACAAGATGTTAATAGTTTTTAATAAGACACACATACTGCAAATATTTTCAGAATGAATCCAGTCTCCGCTACTTACTACTTATGCGGCTTTGAGGTGTGATTTTTACGTTATCAAAGCACCGGGAGGCCTAAATTAGCAACTTGTGCTCAACGACATTAATTCTATCTTTGGTCAGCTATTGTTTCTTGGTCTATTAACTAAAGACTCCCTTCATCCCCCCATTCATTTTTGTCATTTAGATTGTTTTTAAAACCCGCAGGAGATTGTTTTTAAAACCCGCAGGTGGTTTCAGATCTGGACCTGTGGAGTTCTGGCCAGTGACTTACCTCAGGCATTGAGGCAATACTGCAGGGTGGCTGAGAAACAGAACTTCTCTGCCTGACCTCCCAAAAAGGCCAATAGGTTTGTTGAAGTCCTGGCTGCAGTGTCCGTGTCCAGCAGTCTCCACCCTCCTAGCTGTCACTAAGTCTCTGCTCAGCTAGTGCTCTCTCCACTGCCCCCAGCCCGTAAACTTTCACACTTTTTTTTTTTTGAGACCGAGTCTCCTCTGTCACCCAGGCTGGAGTGCAGTGGCACAATCTCGGCTTGCTGCAACCTTCACCTCCCAGGTTCAAGCGATTCTTCTGCCTCAGCCTCCCCAGTAGCTTGGACTACAGGTGGGCGCCACCATGCTTGGCTAATTCCGGTTAATTTTTTTGTATTTTTAGTAGAGCGGGGTTTCAACAGGTTAGCCAGGGTGCTCTTGATCTCCTGACCCCGTCACACCCTTCTAAATAAAGAGGAACCCTTGCATCCTGATTTGACCCCTTGTCAGCAATTAAACTATGTGTAAATTGGACCGAGTATCAAACACCCCTTAACAGTAATTGCTAAAACCTGCTATACTTAAACAAATGCTGTGTAACCTAAACTTAAAAACTGAAGGAGGAGCTAGGCTTTGGAAGCTGTTACACTGATAAATGGAATATCCATTTTAAACTTCAAAAAAAGCTAAATCAGCCGGTACAGTGGCTCACACCTGTAATCTCAGTAATTTGGGAGGCCGAGGTGGACAGATCACTTGAGGCCAGGAGTTCCAGACCAGCCTGGCCAACATTGCAAAACCTCTTCTCTACTAAAAATATAAAAATTAGCCAAGCATGGTGGCAGGCATCTGTAATTCATCTACTTGGGAGGCTGAGGCATGAGAATCACTTGAACCCAGGGGGCGAAGGTTGCAGTGAGCTGAGAGAGCACCACTGCCCTCTAGCCAGGAAGACAGAGTGAGACTTGGTCTAAAAAAAACAAGCAAACTTAAATGGCCTTTTTTAGACAAAAGAAAACTCTTGCATTGCCCCTGCACTCCACCCTGGGGTTCAGGGTTAATTGCCTTTGGATTACCGCTTGGTTGAGAGGAGGCCACTGGGCACAGAGAGGAGCCGAGGATTAATGACCTAGATCCCTTTCCCCATTCTGATGACTTGTGTCCCACCCAGCCCTCACATCCTTCCTTCCCCAGCAATACTAAGGTGACAGTCTTCCCAGCTAGCTTCACCCTCATCTCTGGATTGGTCAAACCACCAGATTTTCTCCTTATTCACCCCTGAAGCACACTGTGAAAAGTAATCATAGATGCCTGCCTGTGAGAGGGAAGGAATCTTCTACAACCATGGGTCAAACTCAAACCTATGGAGTCCACATCTTTTTTTTTTTAATCTCTCTCCCATCTAACTTCGTGATAATTAGTATCTGTTGGGTGCCAACAAACAAACTTCGGAGAGGATCAATAGAAAAATATGAGCCAGGCATGGTGGCCACCTCACTTTGGGAGGCTGAGGTGGGAAGACAGTTTGAGGCCAGTAGTTCAAGACCTGCCTGGGTAACATAGTGAGACCTCCCGCTAACTCTGCAAAAAATTAGGAAATTAGCCAGGCATGGTGTTGTGCACCTGTAGTGCCAGCTACTCAGGAAGCTGATGCAGGAGGATGTATTGGGCCAAAGAGCTCGAAGTTGCTGTGAGCCATGATCATGCCACTGCACTCCAGCCTAGGTGACAGACAGAGACCCTGTCTCTACAGGACAAAAAAAAAAAGAAGGAAAGAATGAGGCCAGATGCAGTGGCTCACGCCTATAATCCCAACACTTTGGGAGGCCAAGGCAGGCAGATCATCTGAGGTCAGGAGTCATTCTGATCTTCCTGGCCAACATGATGAAACCCCATCTCTACTAAAAAATATAAAAATTAGCTGGGCGCGATGGCAGGTGCCTGTAATCCCAGCTACTCCAGAGGCTGAGGCAGAATTGCTTGAGCCCCAAAGGCAGAGGTTGCAGTGAGCCTAGATCATACCACTGCACTCCAGCCTGAGCGACAGAGTGAGACTCTGTCTCAAAGGAAGGAAGGGAGGGAGGGAGAGAAGGAAGGAAGTCTTCAGAAAGAGAAAACAAAAGAAAATAAGGCAGCTAATTAAACGAGGGAAGAACAACTGTGAACCTTTTGCAGGGAAGATGTGTGGCAATCGTACCACTAGCTACCTAACCTTAAATGAACACTTACTATGTGTTAAGAATTGTTTTAAGGACATTGCCATATTATCTCATCTAAGCCTCCCAACTGTTGATCTAAGGAAAGAAACTGAGGCAAAATTAATATAGTTTATTTGGGCCAGGGTTAAGGACTGTAGCCCAGGACACTTCCAAGTTGCCTTGGAGGAGTTTCACTCTCGTTGCAGGCTGGAGTGCAATGGTGAGATCTTGGCTCACCACAAGCTCTGCCTCCTAGGTTCAAGCAATTCTCCTGCCTCAGCCTTCCAAGTATCTGGGATTACAGGCATGCACCACCATGCCCAGCTAATTTGGTATTTTTAGTAGAGATGGGGTTTGTCCATGTTGTTCAGGCTGGTCTCGAACTCCAGACCTCAGGTGATCCGGCTGTCTCAGCCTCCCAAAGTGCAGGAATTATAGGAGTGAGCCACTGCACCTGGCCCAGCATCTTGCATCAATTTTAAGGCATCTTGACATCAGCTAGCCCATATCTCACATAAGCAGTGGCTTCAATAAATAATTATTTAGTTCAAGGGACAGTGAGACATGACTTCTGTCATACATTGTTATGTTTCAGTGCTTCTCTGGGCCTGATAATGAAAGGGGCCCTGCATTCCTCAAATAAGTTTATTTTCTTTCTCACGACCCCAGAGATAGATAGGATCATCCTGATTTTGCTGATGAGGAACCCAAGACATAGATAAAGCAGATTGTTCACGGTCTTGAAACTGGTGGTGGGTCAGAATGCAAACACACCAAGGCGGACTCTAGAACCCTCCCACCCACCTCTCACACTCCCAAGGGATTAGAAGAGCTACCCAGTGAAAAGCATAGGATTGGCAGGAGGAGAGGGGGCGCAAAACAAAAATAAAAAAAATTTTTAAAAAGAAAAAAAGAAGAAAAGCATAGGATGAGCACTATGGTTATGAATTCAGTGAAACTGACTCAGGGAACTTGACATGTTTTCTGTAATTCAGATTCTTAGGGACAAATGTTCTCATGAAATTGCCGATCAGTAGAGAAACTGGATTTATTCTGGATACTATTTCTGCAAACGTAAGAATGGATATAGCACTTTGTATTGCCCTTAAAAGGTTTCATGAGATGTTAAATAGCTCTAGAAAAAGTGCTCATCAGTTTGGGGTTTGGCCTGGAGATAATTAATGTGGAATCAAAGTATGTCATAGGGGGCCAGGGGCAGTGGCTCACACCTGTAATCCCAGCACTTTGGGAGACCGAGACACCTTAAGGTGGGTGATACTTATTAAATATTTCAGATTATGTCTGGTTCTATTCAGCGTGGCCCCTTTCCCAAATCACCAGTTGTGGGGAGAACCGCACAGCTGCCTCTGTGCACAGGAAGTGGCTTCTCTGTATCAAATCAGGGTTCCCCTCCTCTGACTCTAGAATTTTGCATTCCAAGGCCATTTACCTACCATGCCTGCACCTGCTACTCAAGTATGATAACGTGAGTAGTTGTATGATTGTGCTTACTTCATTCTTCAATTCATGGTCTGGGCTCTCCCTTCTCTTGTTTTTGACTTCTTGAGTTCTGCCTTCATCTCATGTCTTTCCCTGTCTCTAGCTCTATGTTCCAACATTTCTCCTTTCTTGGAGACACGAGATTCTTTACGAAACTTCTGCTCTTCCCTTCCTGCTTTTCTTCACTACAGGCTTCAGATAAAGTTGAGTCATGGTTCCCCCATTTCCTCTATCTTCTACCCCCGATTTCTTACTGCTCCCTCTTGTTGATTGTTTAATATTAGGAAGGTATAATGGTTAATACTGAGTGTCTGTCAACTTGATTGGATTGAAGGATCCAAAGTGTTTTCCTGGGTGTATCTGTGTGGGTGTTGCCAAAAGAGATTAACATTTGAGTCAGTGGTCTGGGGAAGGCTGATCCACCCTCAATCTGGTGGGCACAATCTAATCAGCTGCCAGCAAATATAAAGCAGGCAGAAAAACATGAAAAGAGAGACTGGCCCAGCTTCCCAGCCCACACTTTTCTCCAGTGCTGGATGTTTCCTGCCCCCCAACATTGGACTCCAAGTTCTTTCATCCTTCTGGTTACCATTTCTAGAGGGAATATGGAAAGAATCCAGAGTGGACAAGGGCATCCTCACATTAGGACCCCATCCAATGGGCATGTCTGTCCCCTTCCAGCACTGCCAGGACTCTAGGGGCCCGGGATGGGCATAGCTGTGGCAGAGGTGAGAGGAAGCCTGTGGGAGGCTGTGAGCCCAGGTGAACACCTGAGACAGTATGGTCCTTGCAGCCATGAGGTCTGCAGGCAGTGCCTCAAGTATCGCAGCAGCTGCAGTGCAGGCACCTGACTGTGGGTGACTCCATGGGGGTGGTGAGCAGCTGACCCAAGGTGCCAGGCCCAGTGCAGCATCTGCAGGTCAGCTAGTCTTTGGTGTTACCAAGGAGGGTTTATGAGCTGCTTCTCCTCTGCTATCAGGAAACACCCTGATTGGGCGGGTAGAGGCTGAAGTTTCCACAATTAGCTGGAGGAAGAGGGGATCTTGAGAAACAGTGGGTTTTGTTGCAACTGTATATGTGCCACTCCCCAGCTCTGAAGAGCATGAGCAAGACTGAAAGTTGTGAAATGTACCAGGGAAGACACTGTGGTTCTATGGTGACACTGGCAATGAAGGTCTCAAAAACTGAGTGATGGGTCAGCTTGGCCCAGCATGTTAGCAACCACGTGTTTGAACAGAAGAAAATGAAAAATAAAATAGAAGGACGAGTGAAGGAAATTGGGATCTCTTTTCATGGAGGCACAGAATGGTGAGAAAAGTCGTTAAATGTTTTAAAATAAAAGTGCTTTTGGAAAGGAGGAAGCCAAAGAAAGGTTTTATCCTGCAAATAGAGTTCTGGCTATATGGAAGTTTAAATGAAAGGCATGGATGCAGGAAGCAGGTAGAGAAATGAACCAGCAGCCGGAAAAATACAAAAGAACAATTGCTATGCCAAATGATGGGATGAGAAAAAGTCCCAGGGAACTAGCCAGGCATGGTGGGTAGTTCCCATCTATAATCCCAGCACTTTGGGAGGCTGAGGCAGGCAAATCACCTGAGGTCAGGAGTTTGAGACCAGCCTGGCCAACATGAAAAAACTTAATCCCTACTGAAAATAAAAAAATTAGCTGGGCATGGTGGCATGCGCCTGTAATCCCAATTACCCAGGAGGCTGAGGCAGGAAAATTGCTGGAACCCAGGAGGCAGAGGCTGCAGTGAGCCAACATCATGCTACTGCACTCCAGCCTGAGCAACAGAGCAAGACTCCATCTCCAAAATAATAATAATAATAATGGGGAACTTTAGTCTTGAGGAAACAGAGCCTCTTACTCCAAGAAAGGAGCAATCACAGATATGGGGATAAAAAAAATTCCTTGGGGATTCCTGTAAATGTGTAAGAAGCGGTCAGCTGGTGGGGTGGCAAACCATTACAGGAAAGAGAAAACAGAAGATGCAAGTATGAAAAGTATTTGCAGATCTTTCTGAGCCTTTCCTATGTTGGTACTGTTTAAGAACGAGAGTGCCTGTGTGTGTGTATCCACCACTTTAAACTTTTTCTATTCCTATATTTTTGAAATGTTTATAATAAATATGCACCATGCAGAAAGAAGAAAGAAAGAGAAAGAAAGAAAAGCAAAGCTGTATTTCGTCCCAGCTGACTCACACAAACTGCTAATGGTACACCCAATGGATGCCTTGCCCAGATGACGATGCCACCACCCCCGCAAGGATTCTAGGATGTGTTTACCTGATCACAGAGAGAGAAGGCACTCAAGAGACAAGAGAAAGGAGGGTATTGCCTTTTGTCAGATTTGCCTTCCCACTGAGGGATTCTGAGGAGGGTTTAAAGGAAGAAGGCCATTTCGAACTGGTTGCTATTTCTGAGAACAGGATCGGGAGAAGCAGGGATTAACTAGGGACTGGGTGCTGCCATGAGGGCCGTGGGGCTAAGCAATGGGGTGTCCACACTAACAAATGAAAATAGCAAAGTGCATCAGGTGTGTCCTTGGAACAAATCAGTTATCACTCAAAGACAGGGTTATGGCATGTTGCAGCCTTGAGGGGAACCTTGTCTTCTGTTTACCTTGCAGGTGGCTTTGCCTGTCTCTGTCCTCCCAGCCGGATTAAAGGTGGGGCTGCTTTTTTCTTTCTCAGTTTGAACTGATTTTTATGCTTTCAGTCCTGGTCAGGTTTTTCTCTTTCAGTCCCCTGTTTTGGCCATGGGTAGACAGGACGTTATTCTAGACTTTCACCATAACCCGGCTGGTCTAGAGGCAGTTATGAGAACACAGCCTGTAGACGCAAGGAAGCTCAGCATTCCTCATGTTGCTGGGTAAGCTGGGGATCATGTGATAGGACAATGGCTTTGTGTTGGCATCCGGAACTATGGAGATCACAAATTTAAACACAAATACTAGGAGAATAGGCCATGATCAGGGTTTGTAGTTTATTTCTAAACCAAGACTCAACTTTACTCAAATTTAAAAAGCCCCCCATCGCTAATCTGCAGAACCTACAGAACCAGATATGGGGATATTCTTAAATTATCTCGTGATTTTCATGTTTGTGTCTTGAATCTTTTTAGAAATGTTAAAGAGTCTAGAGAGGTCTGTGGAAATGCAAGCAAAGCATTCTTTTAAGGTGGCATAGTTTTTAAGACATCTCTCTCTTTTTTTTTTTTAGAATTAGGATCTCACTGTATTGCCCAGGCTAGAATTCAGTGGCTATTCATGGGCACAAGCACAGCACACTACAGTCTCAAGCCTCCTGAGTAGCTAGGACTACAGGCACATGCCAAAGTGCCTGGCAAAGTGGCATATGTTTCTCCTTAAGAGGCCTTTTAGGGTATCGAGAACAGTTCTGTTTCTAACCAACACCTGTCCAATTTTATGAATCTCCTGGCTGAGGTTTTCTATGACCATGAGAGTTCTATGACCATGAGAACCATATTCTTGAACCATAATATCAGGGATTTTCTCATTCTTTAAGCCTTTTGTAAAGTATAGAATAAAGAGGCATGGGAGGAGGAGAAGACAGCCCACGACAACTACTGAAGAGGAGAAGACAGTCCTCTTCAATAGTTAAAGTTTTTGAACTTAGATTAGGTCTAACTTTTCTCATTTTGAATCGCATTCTCTAACTTCTTTTTCCAAAAAGGGAACTTTATGGGCCAAACCAACCCTGGATCATGTGAGGGTCTATCCTTGAGGCAGGCATTAATTACCAAGATAACAAATCCCTGTCCAATATGCAGGTAATAGCCAATGGGTTTTCAGGCTGCAAATCCAAATCCATTAATAAGGGCCATCAGTCTTTAGCCAAAACACTAAGGAGTTGGCAAGCAGTGTTATAATGTGTTACACCTTTGAGTGTGATTCAGGCCACTGATGTTTTTAGTATGGAGATCATCAGGTAAATCTAAACCAAAATTACTTGGACCTGACTCTGTCTATATGCTATAAGGGCTACAAAAGTACAGCAGCCTCTAACCATTCCCCAATTCTTTCTCAAGTTCTGTTTCTGGGAAAGTTTGGTTATAAAAACTAAGTCCTATGATATGTATCCAAGTGCCATACTTTCTTTGAATCCTAACTAAAACAAAGCACTAATTTAAAAAAAGTTAATGAGGTAATTGGGAAGATTGAAGCACAGATAATGTTTGCTGATATTAAGAATTTTTTTTAAAGATGTGGTAGTAGTTTTTTAAAGTCTTTATCTTTTAGATATATGCACTAATATATATATAAGAAAATAATGGGGTGTTCAAAATTTGATTCAAAATAACTAGGGCCTTTAAAAATTCATTAAACGGAAAAATTTTGCATTCACAATAGAAAAAAAAATTCTAGGAATACCACCTAAAGAAATGAGAAACTTCTATCTAAAAAGCAATAATACTTGGGTTTACTAATGTTCTTAGATAAATAAATAATGAAATAATAAATACAGGAAGAATAAATTTTTCATATCAGATTGATTGATTAAACTTATACAATTCCCATTAAATATCCCAATGGGTTTTTCCAAAATTTGACCTTTTTTTTTTTTTTTTTTTTTTTTTTCAGATTTTATCTGTGACAGGAGTTCTTAAACTAAGATGCATGGATAAAATTCAGGGGTTCTGTGATCTTGAGTGGGAAAACATTATGCTTTTCTTTTTACTAGACTCTAACAGAAATGTAGCATTTTCTTTACTTATGAATGTAGGTAGCAAAACATGGTAATATTAGCAGTCCCTGGGACTTTGTCTCCATTAGAAGTCACAGTTATTTTCATATTACATTATGGTTGTTATAGCTATTTAGAAATATCACTTATGGCCAGGTGCAGTGGTTCATGCCTGTAATCCGAGCACTTTGGGAGGCTGAGGCAGGTGGATCACAAGGTCAAGAGATTGAGACCATCCTGGCCAACATGGTGAAACCCTGTCTCTACTAAAAATACAAAAATCAGCTGGGTGTGGTGGCACATGCCTGTAGTCCCGGCTACTCCGGAAGCTGAGGCAGGAGAATCGCTTGAATCCAGAGGCAGAGTTTGCAATTAGCCAAAATCACGCCACAGCACTCCAGCCTGACTGTAGAGTGAAACTCTGTTTCAAAAAAAAAAAAAAAAAGAAATATCACTTATGATCATCACCACTTTGAGACTGTGGTGGTAGGTATTAGACCTGCTGCTAGATCTTGTAATTAATGCATTAATAAAGAAGTACATATTTACTACTCATAAGGTTTAAACATTTTGATGACTATTTTTAAATAAAATTGGCTTTCTTTTTAATCCTGTTTATTTTATCCATTAAAAGTCATTATCTGAGAAAGGGTTCAAAGGTTTTAATAAAGGGAGCCATAGCACAGAAAAGCTTAAGAACTGATGTTCTGGATGAGTAGGCATGTGAAACATGCTAAAATTAATATTTAAGAATAATGGGAAAAAGTCTTATGAAGTATTAAACACATTCAAAGAGCTCAAGAATTAAACAGATGTGGTCCTGATACAAAACTAACAAGATGGATAACTTGTAATGATAGCTAGACTGATAAATGCTACAGAATAGCATTCAAAGCAGATCAGGTACAAATAAGAATGTAATGTATGACAAAGACAGAGCCCAGTTTAGTGGAGACAGGAAGAATTATTTACTACATGAAGCTGGGACAATAGGCTGGCTGTTAGGGATCAAAAAAAATTAGCATCACCTTATACAATTCACTAAAATTAATTCCATTTAGATTAAAAAGTTAAATGTAAAACAAAAGACAGATAAGACCCTGAAAGAATTCTAAGGAACATGGGCCAAGTGCTGTGGCTCACACCTATAATCCCAGCACTTTGGGAGGCAAAGGTGGGCAGATCACCTGAGATCAGGAATTAGAGACCAGCCTGGCTAACATGGTGAAATCCTGTCTCTACTAAAACCACAAAAATTAGCTGGGCATGGTGATGCACTGTAGTCCCAGCGGCTCTGGAGGCTGAGGCAGGAGAATCGCTTGGACTTGGGAAGCGGAGGTTGTAGTGAGCTGAGATTGCACCATTGCACTCCAGCCTGAGTGACAGAGAAAGACTCCACCTAAAAAAAAAAAAAAAGATGCAGGACTCAGGACTCCATGTATACTCCCAGAGGGCAGAACCTGTGCCCACTTTTGTTCATTCTTTTGTTCCTGAGCCTAAGGCAGTACAGTCACCAACATGCGCACTCAGTATTTGTGGAAAGGATGCATGAAGAGGCTGTGACCTTGAGTACAAGGCCGGTTGGGCTAACGTGGGGTGAGAGCACAGTGGGTGAACTGAGACATAGTGGCCCAAGAGTCTAGCATCAAATCCTGGACAACAGAGCTTGGCCCAAAGCTAATGCTGTGGTTGCTGTGCTCAGAAACAGCTTGCACCAAGGAAAGAAAGTAATCATTTGGCCGGGCACAGTGGCTCACACCTGTAATCTCAGCACTTTGGGAGGCCAAAGCAGGAGGGTTGCTTGAGCCCAGGAGTTTGAGACCAGCAGGCAACATGATGAAACCCCATCTCCACAAAAAATACAAAAATTAGCCAGGCGTGGTGGCAGGCACCTGTGGTCCCAGCTACTAGGAAGGCTGAGGTGGGAGGATCAGGTGAGTCTAGGGGGTGGAGGTGAGTTGAGGTCATGCCACTGCACTCCAGCCTGGGTGACAAAGCAAGACCCTGTCTCAAAAAAAAAAAAAAAAAAAAACTAAAGAAATTAACATGAAGTTATTTCTTCTTCCTTCAAGAATCAGTTTTTATTTTCCTCTACTAAGAGTTTGGTCCTATAGCTTAATTATTGTCAATAAATTTCCTCCTCTCACCCAGTTTTCTCATTCAATCTTCTTTTTATTTTTATTTTTTTTTTGGACGGAGTTACGCTCTTGTTACCCAGGCTGGAGTGCAATGGCACGATCTCGGCTCACCGCAATCTCCACCTCCTAGGTTTGGGCAATTCTCCTGCCTCAGCCTCCCGAGTAGCTGGGATTACAGGTGTGTGCCACCATGCCCAGCTAATTTTTTGTATTTTTAGTAGAGACGGGGTTTCACCATGTTGACCAGGATGGTCTTGATCTCTTGACCTTGTGATCCACCCGCCTCAGCCTCCCAAAGTGCTGGGATTACAGGCTTGAGCCACCGCGCCAGGCCCCTCATTCAATCTTCTTTAGCTCAATGGTTTTCAAACTTTCATCTTTAGAGACTTAGTGATTACACAAACCTTTGAATGGAATGTCTTGGGTACTGAAACTAACAGAAGACCAAAATCATGGAGCTCTCTGATCAAAGCAACCTCACTTATCTTGGTGATTTACTTTAAAATAAAGACCTGCTATTCTTGGGGATTTATAAAGTAGATTTAATCCAATAAGATATCCTTAATTTTTTGTATATTGTAAATTTTATAAAATATTTTATTTTAAAAAGAATTTCTTGCCCCAAACTGGAAGCAATCAAGATGTCCTTTAATAGGGACAGGTGTGGTGGCTCATGGTGGCTCCCAGCACTCTGGGAGGCCAAGGTGGGCGGATCACCTGAGGTCAGGAGTTTGAGACCAGCCTGGCCAACATGGCGAAACCACCAACTCTACTAAAAATACAAAAATTAGCCAGGTGTGGTGGCACATGCCTGTAATTCCAGCTGCTCGGGAGGCTGGGGCAGGAGAATTTCTTGAACCCACAAGATGGAGGTTGTAGTGAGCCAAGATCACACCACTGCAGTCCAGCCTGGGAAACAGCGTGAGACTCCCTCTCAAAAAAAAAAGTCCTCCAATAGGTGAGTAGGTGAGTAGACAAACTGTGGTGCATCCATACAATGAATGCCTGCATGCATTATTCATCAGTAAAAAAGAATGGGCTATCAAGCCACACAAAAACATGGACAGATCGGAACTGCACACTGCAAAGTGAAAGAAGTCAGGCTGAGAGACCTGCAAACTGTATGATTCCATTTATATGACATTCTAGATGACGCGAAGCTCAAGAAACAGCGAACAGATCAGTGATTGCCAGAGGTTCTGGGGAAGAGGGGAAGGCTTGAATAGGTAGTGCACAGGGGATTTTTTTTTTTTTTTAATAGAGACAGGGTCTTACTGTGTCTCCCAAGCTGGAATGCTATGGCACAATCACAGTTCACTGCAGCCTCAAACTCCTGGGCTCAAACAATCCTCCCCACTGAGCCTCTGGAGTAGCTGGGACTACAGGTGTGTGCCATCATGCCTGGCTAATTTTCTTTTTATTTTTGTAGAGACAGGGTCTCGTTGTGTTGCTCAGGCTGGTCTTGAACTTCTGGGCTCAAGTGATCCTCCTGCCCTTGCCTCACAAAGTGCTGGGATTACAAGCATGAGCCACCGTGCCCAGCCTGAGATTTTTTAAAGGCAGTGAAACTATTCTGCAGGATTCTGTGGTGGTGGGTACATGCCATTATGCAAGCATATTAGCTGCAGAGCCACGCCTCAGGGGACTGACCCCGGCGGGAACCCTCTGAAGCTCTCTCCACTCCAGCAGCCCCACGATGCCTATGGCCTCCAACTCCACCTTTGATCATCTCCACGGGTTTCTTTGCCCCATGCTGACTGCTTATCCAAGCCTCTTCTCTGCCTCCTGGCTCTGCTTTATGAGTGTCCTCATATCCGTGGTCCCATGGCCACTGCTCACTGCCTTCCTCCTGCAACTCTCAGCTTCTTCCCCACCAGCTGCTGGCTTCATCTGCCAAGGCAGATGTGATTGGCTTGGCGGGTCCCTCTCCACGAGCTCCATCTCAGGGGGCTGGCCATGCACCTGAGACTGGCTTGCATTTGGCTCAGGTAGAAGCAGAATGGTGAGATCCACAGCAAGCCCACCCATGCCTAAGAACTTGCTTCTGGTCCACCCTTGCACCCTTGAAGGGACAAGCACTTCTCATGACCTTTACAACCCAGAATACCATCCCCCTGGGAAATGTCCTAACACTCCTTCTCATCTCCTACAATTGATTGTTCTATGCTTCTCCTGTCATAATAGAGCAGTCCTCGCTTATCCAAGGTTTTGCTTTCTGTAGGGTCAGTTACCCAAGGTCAACTGCATCTGAAAGTACTAAATGGAAAATTACAGACATAAAGACTTTGTAAGTTTTAAATTGCAAGCTGTTCTGAGTTCTGAAATCTCCTGCCATTCCACTCTGTCCTCGTACCTGGGACATGATTCATCATTTCGTCCAGCATCTCCATGTTGCAGACGTTCTTATCCCTTAGTCACTGACTAGTTGTCTCAGTTACCAGATAGAGAAAACACAGTATGTATAGGGCTTGGAACTAGCCAAGGTTTCAGGTCTCCACTGAGAGTCTTGGAATGTATTCCCTATGGAGAAGGGAGGAATGACCATGCTTACAAGGCTGTGATCTTCTTGCTTCTTTTCCTATTTGTCTCCCTCCCCAGGCTGTAAACACCTTGTGTTCATTTACTTAGTCTGCCATAACAAAATACCCCATGCTGGGTGGTCTAAACAGAAATTTATTCCTTACAGTGTGGAAGGTGGAAGTCCAAGATCAAGGTGTCCACAGGGGCTGATTTTTTTCGAAGGCCTCCCTCCTTGGCTCGTAGATGGCCATCTTCCCCGGGTGTCTTCACATGTATGCACGTCTGTGGCTTAATCTCCTCTTCTTATGACACCAGTCATAGTGGATTCAGGCCCACCTGTATGATTTCCCCTTAATCACTTCTTTAAAGGCCCTGGCTCCAAATACAGTCACACTGTGAGGTACTGAGGGTTAGACCTTCGACAAAGGCAAAAACCAGGTGCTATGTGTCATTTTATACTCGGCACCCAGGGCCATATCTCGCATACAGTGAGCACTCAATTTTTTTAAAGGAAGAAAAAGACAAAGAGAAAGAACACGGGCAGGAGGGACGGTTCAGGGCTGCTTACACCAAGGTGTGGAAAAGGAAAGAGCAGGACTCATTTAAAGGAAACGCAGAGACTGGCATGACCAGGGCAAAGTGTTCATTCTGGAGTGGGAAATGACGTTGATGGCTAAGGTCAGGCCCAATTCTTGAACCCCTGAGTGCCTGGGTGAGGTGTTTGGAATTTACCCTGAGAGCACCATGGCGCCCTGAGAGGTCAAGAGCAGAGGATGAACTTGAGGGAAATGCTATGTGAATGTTAGTAAAAAAATCTAGCATTGGAGAGCTTCTGCCTAGAGATAGGCAATTTTTATTAAATTCCAGAAAATTGTGAATTGTGTGACGATGGAGGGAACTGCCTCTGGTCAAAGGTTGATTTTTTTCTAACGCTGTAACATTAAGTAAAAAGATCTTATATAAGAGTGGTGACTCAATTCTCCTAGAAGTTGACCTGGTTGTATCATAAAAGCGTTCAATTTTTACATGAGGTCTCAATAGAAAAAAACATAGTATATACAGGGTTTGGAACTATCCAAGGTTTCAGGCTTCCATTGTGAGTCTTGGAATGTGTTTCGCGTGGTGGAGAAATGGAGATGACTGTGCTTACAAGGTCTCAATAGACCTCATGTAAAAATCGAGCCCTTTTATGACATAACCAGGTCAATTTCTAGGAGAGGTGAGTCACCACTCTTGTTTAGAGCTTTCAAAGCCCTGGAGTCCACACCACCAGCCTTCTGGGAGACCCTAGCAAAGTGGCTTTCCTTTTCTGATTTTTATTTGGTGTGGTTACCTAGTCTGGCTCACACCAACATTGGCCAGTGTTTGTCAAAGATTCTCCTGTGATAATTCAAAACAGCGCAAGGAGAAGTGGGTGAGTATTGGAGTGAAGCAAGATTGGCCTAGAGCTAGTTAAGCAAGGTTTCCAGGCTCAAGTACCTGGAGAATTCGGCATGCCTGGGACCAGAGACTCAGTCTTTCAAATCTCTCTCCCAGTTGGCTTCATTTTCTCAGGCTGGCTGGCTGTGCAAGATGCACGCCCTGAGTGGCTGTATCCCTAATTTCCTCCAAAGAGGAAACTCACCAAGCCAACTAGAAAATTCTAGGGAAACACTGCTTGGGTCAATGACCCATCTCTGCCCCATGAGATGCTTATGGTTGGCCTGGGAAGGCTAAAATCCCAACTCCAAAAAGGGAGTGCTAATCTAGGCTGACAAAATAATAAATGTCTGTTTGGGGTAATCAGAGAAATTGTTTTCATTCCAACTATTTTGAGACTGTATATGGCCCTGGTGACCTAACAGACTGAATTTTCCTGGATGGCCCTAATTTTATTTAATGTATTTTTTTCATAGTAAAGATGATTGTAAGTGTATAACTAAAAATGACATATTATTGTACATCTTTGTAAACTTCATCTGAATGAATGAATTCACATATCTGAAAGTCATTTGTCACGTCTTGTGTCTGTGGTTTAAAAACCTGGTGTATCACTCCATTTTAGAGCATGCTGGAAAAATTAGCAGGAATCTCTTGACTGTTCTGTCATTTGAACTCGTTCGTTTGTCTGTTGACCCATGAATGGGAGCCTTGTGGCCCTGGGTTCTGCTTGTCAACTGTCCAACTCCAGGCTGCTGTTGACCTGCCAACAATCAGTGAGGGATGTGTTTGCTTAACAAGTAAGAAATAATGTTTTCCACGTTAGACTTTATTTGAGAAATGGGGTTGCTGGCTTCCTGATAATCATTCCTGCTTCCTTTGAATGAAATTTTTGAGGTTGTAAGACAAGGAATTTGAAGTTTGCAAAGCCTAATCATAAAATGAGGCCCTTGATCTCACGGCTCTCCAATGGGCAGTGGCAGGAGGGATCGCTGGAAGGAGGACACTAAGGACAGGAAACCAGTGAGGAAGTAAATGTAACAGAGAAAATCCACAACTGGGATTAGACAATTGCAACACAAGTGGAGAGGAAGAGATGAGTCTGAGAAACAATGAACAAGGAATCCATAGAATGTGGTGACTAAGTGGAGGTACAGAGAAAAGAGGAGGGGGAAGTCAAAGATGGCTAGATTGCTTGTAGTCTGTAACAGAGGCAGAGGAAATGCCCTGCTAGTCACAGAAATGAAGTTAGGAGGCCGTGCATAAGGCTGTACAGTTTAGACATATGACACTGGAGGAGATGGAAAATCATCTTCGGGTGGTTAGACACCCAGGGTCACTTTTTGTTAGTGTTCAGGAACAAAAGCACCTAGAGGGGGAAATCCCAGCCACAGGTCAAACACTTCCCTGGCCCCAGATTAAAGACCAATCCAATTAAGCATGAAAGCCCACCAAGCTAAACAAGTCACACGCATCAGTAAGAAAAAGGACTCCCAGGTGATCCGAAGTCACATCATTAACATATTCTCAGGGCCCAACTTGTATGTGGCCCTGAAAATGTTGAGACTAATCAGCTGGGATACATCCATTGTTTTTCTTTTCTTTTTCTTTTTAAAATCTTATTATAGAGAATTTTTTAAATATACAAGAGTGGAAAGAATTCTAGAACAAACTCTCATGTTTTCATTACCCAGCTCCAACAATGATCAAATCATAGCCAACCTTGTTCCATCCCAACCCTCACCCACTTTTCCCTGGGTTATTTTGAAACTAATTCCAGACATAGATATTTCAGTCTGAATTTCTAAAAATAAGGACTCTACCTTTTAAAAATAAGCACAATGCCATTATCATACCTTGAAATTTAAGTATGATTTTTTTATATGATCAAATATCAAGTCAGGTGAAATTCCACTGAAGTTTTAAGTTTCCATTAAAAACAGTTGATTTGAATCAGGATCCAAATTAGGACCACAGGTTGGGATTAGTGGGCAGGTTTTTAAGTCTCTTTTACTCTTTGGGATTCTCCCCTTCACCACACCCTGGTTACCTACCCCTACCCTCTGGAGAGACCTCCACACACCTGGCTTTGCTGACTGCATTCCTTGGGTGGATTTTCACATGTGCCTCTGTCCTCTACATGTCCTGTAAGTTGGAAGCCCGGATCAGATTCAGATCCACTTTTATTTTAAATGTTATGCAAAAAGACACCCAATGAAGGTGTTAGAGGGAGCCGTGGCAGTGGATGTGATTTGTGGGAAATGTAAACTGAAAAGGGTCTGTCTGACCCCTGAGGAACGGGGAGGTTTAACTTGCAAACTGAAAGAGGGACACCCGGAAATGGGGGAGGAGGCGGGGGCGGGGCTGCGGGGGCTGCAAACCCGGATATTCCCCGGGGGAGTGCACCTGCGACTTCACCACCAGTCCCTCCCGGCCGGTGCAGCGGCGCGGGCGCCCGGGAAAGATAGCGATGCCTACCCACCCTCATCTGCTGAGAATGCGAAGGGGCGACAGCTTCCTTCCTTCCTTTCTTTTTTTTTTTTAATTGCATTTTAGGTTTTGGGGTACATGTGAAGAACATGCAAGACAGGTGCATAGGTACACACGTGGCAGTGTGATTTGCTGCCTTCCTCCCCTTCACCTATATCTGGCATTTCTCCCCATGCTATCGCTCCCCAACTCCCCACCCCGCGCTGTCCCTCCCCTGTTCCCCCCAACAGACCCCAGTGTGTAGTGCTCCCCTCCCTGTGTCCATGTGTTCTCATTGTTCAACACCCGCCTATGAGTGAGAACATGCGGTATTTCATTTTCCGTTCTTGTGTCAGTTTGCTGAGAATGATGTTCTCCACATTCATCCATGTCCCTACAAAGGACACGAACTCATCGTTTTTGATTGCTCCTTTCTTTTCCAGGGGCTTCTAGCTGCGCGCACAAGGGCAAGAGCCTAGGGGACCCGCCCTCGCGGCGCCGTTGGGGCTGAGCACCGAACTCGCACCGCTCGGGGCAGCGATCCGCGATCCGGCTTCCCTCCGCCTGGTGGGGGCCCTTCTAGCCCTCAGCGTGTCTGTCCCTAGCTTCAGTCCCCGCAGCCACGCATGCAATTACACCCTTGCCCACTCGCCTGCCAGTCTGGCCGCCTCCCTGCAGAGGGCTCACACTTCTCCAGCAGCCTAAGAGGAGGTGGGAAAGCAGGCCAACCTCGAGGATCTCCCCAGCCTTGGCGTTCGGGTACTGGGGAGATCCTCGAGGTTGGCCTGCTTCCCCTCACTCCTGGGCCTTGCTCTTCTCCCAGGTACCCACTGCCCTCCCTGCTGTGTACCACTTTCTTGTCGCCTGTGAAGCTATTTGTCCTCACTCTTGTGCTGGGTCATCAATCATAGAACTTTGGGACTTTCTGATCCGGCAGCATCAGTTTGAAAAAGCAGTGGCTTGCATCACCACACACATATGTGGTCTCAGATGGGTGGATCAGGGCAACTTGTCCACTAGTGCCCCAGTAATGGCTATTTGCCCAGCCTCAATGCAGGAGCAACAAGTTGCAGGAGTAACAAGTATTTCTGTCTTGGAGAGATCTAGAGAAAGGCTGAACACACCATGCGGGTGTTGCTTCAGAAGAAAATGCTGGTCAGGGCTTCCAAGCCATCATAGGAACTTGTGTGCTGAGAAACATGGTCAACTCTAGTCCCTTTCTCTTCTCTACCCAGGCAGCCACAAATCTCAGTGTCAGTCACTGCTTTGGTTTGACATCTAAGGGCTCTGTTAACAAGGGTAACTAAGATGAGTACTGGTAGATGCCCAATGACCCTTGTGAACATCGAAATGTGTATAAAGGATACTGCAGCCTCAACCTTGAAAAGCAAGGCTTTTAGGGAATGGAACAAAGGATAGTCAGATTCTTATGGGGACAGAGAGGGTTCTGGCATCGGGAGCAGCCCTGTGCAGGTCTGGGGGTGCTGTGAAGTAGGGCACCCCAACATAAAGGCCCTGTGTCTTAGTAGGTGGCCAGGAAGGGGAAGACAGGAGATACAGAAGGAAAGGAAATTAACATTTTATTGAGACAGGCATTGTGCTGGTCCTGAGGTTTGTGCAAAGATTAATTTCTGGGGGTGAGAAGGTAAAACATGATGAGGTCAAAACCAGCATCTTCTGTTACTCCAGTCTGTGCAGAGTCAAAGAAGACTTGAAAGAAGGGGGTGTGAGTGGCAGGAAAATCTCTAGTGACCGGCACTGAACCTTCTGCCAGTGCAGCTCTCTTCTTGCAAAGGTTACTGGGGTCAGCTCTGGGGAAACAGCTGACCTCTTAGCTCCTGCTGCAGGCACACAGACCTCCAGGACAGCCTGTGGGAGTGGTGTGTCTGCAACGCTGGCTGGCTAATGAGAGTGCAGTGCTGGTAGTGTCTGCCTTATGCTTTAATATAAACATATGGTATGGACACATGCAACGCTAGTTTGTTTTACTGTTTAAGGACAGTAGATTTAATTTCTATGTGATCTGAGTTATCACCCTCCATATTTTTAAATCTAAGAGCTAATTGATATTATGTGCACAAAAGTTTACTAGTTTGATTAATATTGTTGAAATGCTATGTGCTCCAAAACTGTTGCTGTTTGTTTATCTCTGTGTCCCCCATTAGATATCAGCTCCATGAGAACAGCCACCTTGGTTACCTTGTTCATGGATACAGAACAATGCCTGATGCTCAATAATGAACAGTGAGTGAGTAAGTGAGTGTTGAATTCGTCTAAGTGAGTTTAGACGAACTGAGAATGAGACTGCACAATGACGAGAAAGAACTCTTGAGGAATTTCACCAGCTTGAAGATGGCTGGAGAAAGACGACAGAAAGCAATCAGAGGGATGGAGGGCAAACCAAGAAAGCAGAGTCAAGAGTAGGGAGATTGGGAAGTGGTAGACATTAGGAAATACTTCAGAAAAACCGAAAAGAATGAGAACTGAGAAAGACACTTGAATTTGGTCTTTGGGGCTGAAAAAAAAAAAGGCAGCTGCAGAAAAGAAACTGGAGTGGAACCCCATTTGCACAGAAATTAGAGAGTAATTAGGACACCAGGCAGAAAGTTTGGCAATGAATGGAAGGAGAGATGACAGCCTTGGGCATTTGCTTGCAGAACTGCAAGGACATTCATTTTTAATTCAGTAGAAAAGTGTCATGTTTTTACTGTCTCAAGTGGAAGTGCCCTCTCACTCATTCATTGTCCTAAGAGAACAAAAGGGGCCTTGAATTTCATGACTGCCCCGGTGATGCTTCTGAGAGCTTGAGCTTCGGAATCAGACTGCCCATATTCAAACCCCAGTTCTTCCTATGGCTGGCTGTGTGATTTGGGGGAAAATTACTTGATTCCCTAAGTTTTCTCATCTGTGAAAGGAGGATTCACTCAGTTGGTGAATGTTATTCAGCTCCTGCCATGTGCAGACACTGTTCTAGGGGGAATTCAGCATACCAGCAGTAAACAGATCTCTGTACAATGCCAAAAACATGAAACCAACTATCAATAGTATTTTTAAGTGATATCTCGGTGCTGCTTCCAGGCAGATGGAGTAGATATACTTTTCCTTATTGCTCTCACTGAGTACAACTAAAACCCTGGACGTTATGTATAAACATGCATAAGAAGATGCCGAAAGGTGGTAAGAAGAAGGCAGGCTGGCCAGGGACTTTGGGATCCAAGGAACAACCTGGTGATGGGTTTCCTGTACCCCAGACTTGGACTAAAAGCACTAGCAACCCAGAAATACCAGCAGGAGAAAATAAAATATCTCCAACAAAGCCTGTTTCTCTAGCCAAAGGACTAGGACAGTCGTTTGGCTAGAGAAACAGGGGCAGCCTCACAAGACAGAAAACTCTTAGTAACTACTTACTCCAGCTAAATAGCACAGAAAAAAACTGTGGTCCACTCCCACCCGCACCAGCCAAGGGATTGGGAGTCCTGACTATCACAAGGCGCCTCGCCTCCACTGGTGTGGTATCAGCAAAAGCCACAGGGAGGTGGTTCTTTCATCCCGACCTGACCGAAAGCTCCTGCCCCCATGGTGTCAGCAGAGACCACACTGGGAGCCTGAACTTCCACCCACTCACAGCTCTAACAATGCAGAACCTCCACCTCCTTGGTGGGGTGATATCAGAGGCAGAGTGGGGAGAGAGGACTTTTACCACTGCCCGGTGACAATGAGGCCACCTCCCTATGGTGTCAGTGGAGGCCATAAGGAACAGTAACGAGACCTCCTGGGGATCCAGAACTGCCACCCTGCCCAGCAGTAACCAGGAGCTCCTCCCCTCCCTGTGGACAGAGGCCAGGTGCTGAAGCTGGACTTTGCCCCCCCACCGCACCCAGCCCTGCTAGGTTGCTATTAGAACAGCCAGCTAAAACCGGTTTCACCAAGATAGGTTTAGGAAGACAGTGCCCTGGGCAGTACTAATAGTCCTCCCCGGCACCAGCTCCATCCACATTAAGTGAGACTTGAAAATGTATTTGAATGAATAGTAGTTTAGAAGGAGCCCTGGGCCCAGCACGCCACTTCTCTTGGTTATTATGCTTCACATCTTAGGTCACCCATCGGGAAACTGGATGGGACAACAAACTAAAAACGTTTTAGTTCAGACCTGTCCAAAACCAAGAAAATAAAAACAAAGTACATAGTCAAGATGGTTCAGAGCTATGTAGTGTGTCATTTTTTTGCTCAGAAGCCTGCTAACCTGCAGTGTGGTTTATGAAGTTCTCAAGTTTATCCTCTTCACTTCTACTACCTTTTCCCTGTTAGAAGAGGGAGAAGGAGGAAAACAAAAAAGGAAACCAAAAAGAGAAAATGCCTTAGTTTTCTCGTTCTCATTACACACAGTGAAAGAGGAAGCTGAAAGGATTGACTGAAATTTGATTTCTCTAGACTCTACACTACCCCACTTTAGACAGTGATTTAAAAAACTCAAATTTATGAAACTGATCAAGTAAAGAGTGACTACCAACTTCTTTAACAGTTTTTATTTTTAATAAAAGGAGAACAGTTCTTTTAAAAATGATTTCCTTTAATTTATTTGAAATACCCTTCATGCTGGGCACAGTGGCTCACACCCATAATCCCAGCACTTTGAGAGGCCAAGACAACTATGTAGAAATATGACTTAACAAAAAGGGTATGATCTAATGCTCGTAGACTGAGTGAGAAAACCCAGCAGGGCCTGTCTGCTCAGATTCTTCTTGGCTTCTCTGAGGAGCATTCCTTCCCCCAGGGTATAAGGCAGCACCCCTTCTGAAATGGGAGTCTTATGACCCACGATCAGAAAGGTGAGGGAAGATTACAGTCTTGCCTTGAGAAGAAAAAGGAGCAGGTAAAGGAGGGCAGGTCAGAGAGATTGTTTACCGAGGCCTGCTTCTGAGGCCTAAAGCACTCCAAAATTCTAACAAAAGACTGTAACAAGTACTATGGGAGTTATGAGCCAGAAAACACATGTGCATGCGCGCGCGCGCACACACACACACACACACACACACGAATTACAATACCACAGTGGCTATCTCTTACCTGGTGAAATTATGGGTGATTTTAAAAGTATTTTCCCTTTACGCTTTTGTGTTTATTTTTTCCCCATGATTTTTTTCAATGAGCACATGGGAGTTAGTTGTGTAAGAAGAAAACAAGCATACTCATTTTTTCAAATGACCTCTTGAGAAAGAGTGTATTACACATTCCCTCAAGGCAAGATTCAAACAAATCTCTTTCTAACATCTTAAATGGAATAGATTACAAGAAAGGGGTGCAGGCAGCGTCTTTATGTTGATTAACTTGAAAATTTTCTTAATCAATTTAGAAAATTGACGTCATATAAAACTGTAGCAAGAAGCGAATATAGGACACGGTGAAATAGCTGCTCAAATCATTCATGTTGTACTCCTAAAGAATCCTTATGGCGCCCATAAAAGAGATCCTGTGGTTTTAAAAAAGCTCTTGAAGTTGCTCTCTGAGAAATTCATTTTGTAGGCCTCTGTTTAAACACACAGGATATTATTATATAACTAAGCAGCTGGAAAGATTAATTATGATTAAAAGTAAAAGGGAAAACACACAGTACACTAAGGCAAGACTTTTTTTTTCTTTTTTTTTTTTGAGACAGAGTCTCATTGTGTTGCCCAGGCTGGAGTGCAGTGGCACGATCTCAGCTCACTGCAACCTCCACCTCCTGACTCCTGGGTTCAAACAATTCTCCTGCCTCAGCCTCCTAAGTAGCTGGGACAACAGGCTCCTGCCACCACACCTGGATAATTTTTGTATTTTTAGTAGACATGGGGTTTCACACCAGGTTGACCAGGCTGGTCTTGAACTCCTGACCTTGTGATCCGCCCGCCTCAGCCTCCCAAAGTGCTGGGAATACAGGCGTGAGCCACCACAGGAAAACAGTAGCTTATCTAAAGATACAATTACATTAGAAACATTGTAAATAATCTCCATGAGGATATACACAAAATACATGTGTTATGGACCATCTGTGAAGTACTTGTTTTCAAATTTCATGTCATTCTTAAAACCCAAACACCTTGATGTGGCGTATGATTTCTTTATCCTTCCAGCCTCACTTCCTCACTCTGTTTTCCAGCTGTGCTTAACGACCTGGTTTCTTGAACATCCCATGCGTTGCCCAGACACCACAGCTTTACACAGACTTCCAGTTCCATCTTTCTCATATCTCGTTTGTCCTTCACATACCAGACAGAACCCCAGTTTACGTTTTTTGAGAGCCCCCACCCCACATTATACTACAGCATGTTCATTCAAACCACAAAGATTTTTGGAGCAGCAACAGGATCTACTTTAGGTTCTGGGTATACAAAGATAAATAAAACATTGTCTTACACTCGAGTAACATGGCTAATTGAGAGAGAAATGTATAAACAATAGTTAAGAGACAACAGGCATTTTGGGAGAAAGCACAGCTGTGCTTTGTGAAGTCAGCCTCAAATTGCAGATCCCTTGTTATTAATCCACCATCCACCAATTCTCCTGAACCACTGGTCAAAAGTACAAGTGTTTAGAATAAGCAAGGAACATGAATGTTTGAGTCAGGCTGAGTTTCAGATAATAGCTCCTGCCTGGACCTGTGGCCAATTGGAAGACACATCCTGCTTAAGACATTCCATTTCTCATTATTTTTCAAATGCAAGACAAAATATGCTGGCAGGCCTAATTTGGTTCAGGCTGCCAGTCTGTGTCTTTTGTACGATGATATTAACATGTTGTTTACTACATGTAGGTCACTATTCTAAGCACTTTACATGGAGAAACTTGTTTATTCTTACAACCACCACTGAGGTTGATAGGCTTTTGCCTATTTTCAAATGGAGCAACACAGGCTTGGAGTAACTTGCTGAGGTTACACAACTCTTAGGGTGGCAGAGATGGGATTGAACCCACACAGGCTCCTCTAGAATTCAGATACTTTTTTTTTTTTTTGAGTGATGGTCTCTCTGCGTTGCCCAGGCTGCAGTGCAATCTTGCTTTGGCTCACTGCAACCTCTGCTTCCTGTACTCAATCCACCCACCTCAGCCACCAGGATAGCCGGAACTACAGGCCTTCGCCACCATGTCCAGCTAAATTTTATATTTTTTGTAGAGATGGGATCTCGCCATGTTGCTGTCTGGTCTTGAACTCCTGGTCTCAAGGGATCCACCTGCCTCAGCCTCCCAAAGTGCTGGGATTATAGCTATGAGCCACCAGGCCCAGGCCACACTCTTAAAAGTACTTCACATCACTGTACAATACTCTACTGCCCTGTAGCTAATAACTCTTTGTATTTTTCAGCTTATACTATAGAATGAGTTACATCTTTAATAATTTATTGTGCCAAATACTCCTTTGTGCTGTTGAACAAACTCTTAACTAGTATATACTGATATGATAGAAAAATTCATGTCTACCTATCTATTCATTGTTCCATAAATTTAATCACCTTCCTTTTCTACCAGTATCTTTCTGATTTGAAGGGTCCTAATTTTTAATAACTTTGCAGTTACCCAAAAACTATGCATAGAAAAAAGTAGGTAAAATGAAATGTCAAAATTATTTTAATGCTTTCCCCCAACTCTTCTCCCCTCCTTCTGACCCATTTCCAACACTCTCCCCACTTCTGTACCTGTGTTGCTTGTAGGAACAAACAGTAGGATGTTTTGTTTCCAACCACATTAATGTTTACAACTCTAAGAATCTTTCTGAACAAGGCAATCGATAAAGCTGATGTCTTCAGATAAGCCCTATTTATATGAGCTAAAACATATCCAAGGGTACCTAGGGATTTGCTGAAATGGAAAAAACATAAACTCGGAAGTCTTTGATCTTAATTCAGTGTTTCAGTGGATCAGGGGATGTGGCCACTTGTTATTCACAAACTTTCCTAAGAACTCAGGACATTCAGTTCTTTTTACTTAAGTAAGTTAAAGCCAAAAAAGTCAAGAGTTTTGACATAGACCATCCATTCTGTTTCCTTGCATTTGTACATACTGCTTCTTAGGCCAGGACCTCCCCACAAAAACATCACCCCATCCCCAAGCTCTGGGAAACGTTCTTTGACTGCCAAGGCAGCTAAGCATCCCCACACACTCCCCTGTCATATATACCCAGTGACCAGCATCTAATACCTATTTCAATTGCCTATTTCTCTCTTACCTAATTTGTAGATGGAATTTGTGTAGTAATTACCTTTTTAAATTAATTTATATCTGAAATTTAAGCAATAATACTTATTTCTAAAAAATGTTGTACCGGCTGGGCGCGGTGGCTCAAGCCTGTAATCCCAGCACTTTGGGAGGCTGAGGCAGGTGGATCAAGAGGTCAAGAGATCGAGACCATCCTGGTCAACATGCTGAAACCCTGTCTCTACTAAAAAAAAAAAAAATACAAAAAATTAGCTGGGCATGGTGACGCGTGCCTGTAATCTCAGCTACTCAGGAGGCTGAGGCAGGAGAATTGCCTGAACCCAGGAGGCGGAGGTTACGGTGAGCCAAGATCGCGCCATTGCACTCCAGCCTGGGTAACAAGAGTGAAACTCGGTCTAAAAAAAAAAAAAATGTTGTACCTTTGAGCCTTTAAACTTGGCAGTTTATTGTATATCTCAAGAATGGTAAAATAATATTAGTGGGCTTTGGCATTGAATTAACGTGGGTTTGGCATCCAGCTATAGTACTAACGCCTGCATGACGTTGAACTTCACATCTCTGAGACTGTTTTATCATTTGGAAAATAAAGACCTACTTCACTATGAGGGTTAAAGCAGATAAGTGCAAAGTACACCACCTGTTCAAGTTTGTGCACAATAGGTGTTAGCTATACATTTCTCAAGAATTCAATTTCATCAAAAGGAGAGACTTAACCAAGAGCAGAGAAAGACTATTGCCAATTGAGAACTACCCAAAACCTATTGCATAATGATATGCAACTTACCTACATTGAGATTAATCTGTAATTTATACTTACTGTTATCAGCTATCCACCTATTCAATATCAAAGTACATCTAAAATGGGTTGAAAATGTATCTGACTCCTTTAAAATATTCTAACAAAACCCCAGAGGATTTGAAAAATCAAGAAGAATGCCAGCATCATCTAAGGGAGTATCTTTTAAGCCAGGAAATTAAAAGTACAGTAAATTTCACTGACAAAAACGCCACTTGAACCTCTAGATTGGTAACTCTAGTTCATCCAGATCTCTAAGGATCAAATTTTAAATGGTTTAGAAAGTATTTTGAAATTATTTGCTTAATAATAAATTGGCTTCTGAGCCAGTAAAGAATCCACTAATCCTCCTTTTTAAGACCCTTAGAAAGGAGCCAAGAGGCTTAGCAGCTGATTGCTGCCAAATTTAAACTGGGAAGACCTGCAGACAATGCTCACTAACAAAGACTCTCTGATGAACTTTTCAACCCTGGATCACTCAGAATCCCAAGAGGAAACATGTCCCATTTCCTTGTATTTTCCTTTTTTTTTTTTTTTTTTTTTTTTGAGATGGAGTCTCACTCTGTTGCCCAGGCCAGAGGGCAGTGGCGTGATTTCGGCTCACTGCAACCTCCGCCTCCTGGGTTCAAGCGATTCTCCTGCTTCAGCCTCCTGAGTAGCTGGGATTATAGGCACGCGCCACACCACACCTGGCTGATTTTTTTATTTTAAGTAGAAACAGTTTCAGCATGTTGGCCAGGCTGGTCTTCAACTCCTGACCTCAGGTGATTCACCTGACTCGGTCTCCCAAAATGCTGAGATTATGGGCATGAGCCACCATGCCCAGCCCCATTTCCCTGTATTTTCATTTGAAGATAAACCGAATGGCTCTCTAGAGCCACAGAATTAAACAAGGGAATATACTTTCAGCATCAGTACCAACTAAGAGTCTACTAACATATACAACCACATTGCACATACATTCAATTACATATTTATCTCTACTTGCTCTCAATCAGAATGCATTCTAGGTGTGTGGTGGGGATGATGCCAAGATGATTGAGACAACGTGTTCTTGTGCTTCAAAAGCTCTCAGTTTGAATTTGCAAAAATGTAACATTTTAAGCCACTTACAATTTAAGTAGGCACAAATTCAGAGCTGATACCAAATACTTAAATGAGATAGAGCAGAATGGGGCAGGAGACAAGACTACTGAAAATACAGGAAAAAGGAAACTGTGGCATAATCCTGGTCCTGAGAGTGAGATTCATTCAGAGTCAGACCGACCAATGGCCAGGAACGTAAAACATTTTGGTTTTCGCAATTGGTATGTATTTTATAATCTAAAAGTTTTGTATTATTAATTATTATTCATTTGTTTTGAGACAGGGTCTCACTCTGTCACCCAGGATGGAGTACACTCACTCCTCACTGCAGCCTCACCCTCCTGGGCTCAAGTGATCCTCCCACCTCAGCCTTCCCAGTAGCTGGACATGTTACTGCCCAGGCTGGTCTCAAACAATTTAGAGGTTTAATGAATAAAAATGTGCCTTATTTTATAGGTTTTTAGGAAAAGCAAACAAGAACACGGATGACAGTATTCAGTACAGTACTCGTCACTGGGATGCAGTGTATAGCACAGAATGTACAGTATAAAGTGTAGCACCCCCTGAATGGATGCACAATACAATACTGTTAATATCACTTATACAAACTTTGTCAATACACTTTTGTTCATGATCATGATAATACTGAATGACAAAGTGAAGCAGTGGGATTAACAAAAAAATTAAAAGCTTCCGGATCAGCCAGAGCTAACGTCAAATTAAGGCTCTAGCTCTCGACAGCCACTCCGACCTTAAAGAAGTCATCATCATAGATAAATGTTTACACAATATTGCTAAGATTAAATGTTAGAGATAGAAAGCCTGCAACACGTGACTGATACTCCTCAAATATTAATTTCACTCTTTGTGACCCCTAAATGCATCTTCTAGCTGTTCTGAACACCTGGGTTGTAGCTGCTCAGCATATAAGCCCCTATGATAACCTGAGCCCTTTCCCCTTTCCTTCACCAGTTGTGAAGGGAGGATGCCATTCCCTCTCCCTGCCCGCTGGCTCAAGTGTGGCTTACAGCCTAAGCACAGCTAAACCAATACTCCCTGTTGCAGCTCCAGCTTTCAGGGACAGCACAGCAGACATTGTCTGAGCTGGTGGTGACAGTGGCGGTGCCTCTGCCAGAATCTCAGCAGTGTCTTGGCACCCTAGTCCCAAAGCAACTTCTTATCAATTTTGTGAGCCACTGAACATCACATCCAATACATTCATTTTCTCTTTAACAGTCACTTCCTGTTGTTCCTAAATAAGAACCCTAACTTTTATAAAACCAATAGACTAGAATTAACATCAGTGCCATGAATTATTTTAATATATTTTTCTCCATGACTGAATATACAAATATAATGGAAGTAATGAATTCTTCTGCTGTAAAGATGGGTGGAATATATCAAAATCCACTCGCTGAATTTTCATTAGAAAGTCCTCTAGAGAAACCTGGAAAAAAGAGAATAGTGATCATCAGATCATAAAATGATCAAATCTTAAAAAAAAAAAAACTAAAGAATAATTACAAGTATTTAGGCTATTTTATTTTCCAAGATGGTCTTCTATATAATAAGAATTTAAGTGAGAATTTCTAAAGAGAGAAATAAAATAAAAAGACATCTAAGAAGTTTCTATTAGACCAGTAAAATGGTGTCAAAGAGCTAGTACCAGAAAAACTAAGCCTCTTCTGCTCAAAATATATAAAGCTTTGATCAAGATATAAAGGATTAACAAAACCATGTTTGCCTGGCCTTATTACTAGATTCAGTAGAATGCAAAAAGGCTGTTTTAATCAGGGAAAATGAAACATCCCCACCCCAACCCCACAAATGTAGTGTACCATGAGGGGGAGCTCAAGTTGCCTTTTAAAAAAATTATTTTCTAAAGAAGTTGAACAGGTCTCCCCGTTGTTGCCAGAGCACATGATTTTCAACCAGGCAAAATTATCACAGGACTCTATAACTATCACCCCATCCTTCCCTCACCACAAGAAACCTGACAAAGTTTTTACAAGGATTGCAGCAGGATAAAAAACACCAATGAAGTGCACTATCTTTACTTTTGGTTTTCAATTGTCTTGATTAATTTATAAATTTTCATTTTAGTTAAATCAGATTTTTGTTAAACAGGCAGGTTACAATTTTGTGCTCCACTTTCTGAGTCACCAGACCTCCTCAGTCCACATGAACAGCGCCCCCTAGAGTTCTGTAGCTCGGAACCTGGGTAATCAATGCAGGGATTATGCCTATAGATTGTTTATGCAGATGAGAACAAAGAAAACAAAAAATTTTTCTTCCAGACGTTTTTTCTATACTTTTATAAATATGAGTGAAATATAAACAAATTCATTATCTACTTTTTAAAACCCTAAACGTACATACATAGACGGCAGGAGATATATGCATCAATGTGCCCAGCTGCCTTGTTTTAGATTAGCAAGAAACTTAGAAACAATCCAGAGACCAGGTGTGGTGGCTCACACCTATAATCCCAACACTTTGGAAGACCAAGGCAGGTGGATTGCTTCAGCTTAAGAGTTAATACCAAGCTGGGCAACATGGCAAAACCCCATCACTACAAAAAACACAAAAAACAACTAGCTGAGTGTGGTGGTGCACGCCTGTGATCCCAGCTACTTAGGAGGCTGAGGTGGAAGGATTGCTTGTGGCTGGGAGGTCATGCCTTGCAGTGAGCCTGCACTCTAGCCTGGGCGACAGAGACCCCATCTCAAAAAAAAGAAACGATCCAGAAATTCTTTGGAATAAAGAGGAATAGATTGTACAATGAAACATTAATATTATACTGCAGTGAAGTGAATGTACTATAGCTAGATGCAATAACATGCCCAAATCTCAGAAACATGAAGAGTGTGGACATGTCCTAGAAGACATAAATAGACAATGATCCATTTTTATAAAGCTCAAAACAAAACTTAGCAATATGTTGTTCAGGAATATATAAAATGATGAAGGCCTTCTTGGAATAAAAGCAAGGAAATAATACACATAAAATTGAGGAGAGCTACCTGAAAGAGGAAGGCAGTGGCAGGGGAATGAGATGGGAAAAACATGAGTGCAATTTAATGGTGACATGCTAGTTTCTGGATTGAGTGGTGAGTTCATGGGTGTTTATTATGCTCTACATTGCAATATGTACACCTAGACAGATATATTCATTTAATATATAGTATTAACAATTTTAAAAGAGATTAAAAGAAAAAACTTTGAAAATATTTCCGTGTACTTTCTTTCACATGTTCTTGTTTTTGAAAATATTTTAGTGTACTTCCTTTCAGATGCTCCCTTTTTTTGCATAAAGGAGCTCATGCTATTTGATGTTCTGTAATTTACCTTTTTATCCCTTAATATACTGTGATTGACTTGCCACCTGTAAGAATTATGTTAATTTTAATAGCTTTATGATATCTAATTATAATAGTTAACAAAATTAAGGTATAGACACAATAGATTATATAGCCATTAAGTGTTATATTTATAATTTTTTAAATGATTCAAAAAATGCTCAATAAACAATGCACTAACATATGAAGTGTAATTTCAACTATACACAAAAATTCATTTCCAAAAACCCCAGAATGACTAGCAGTTATCTTTGAGTGTCAGAATTATAGGTGATTTTTTTTTTAATGGAATGCTTCATGAATTTACATGTCATCCTTGTGCAGGGGCCATGCTAGTCTTCTATGTATCATTCCAATTTTAGTATATGTGCTGCCAAAGCAAGCATGAGTGACTGCTATTTTCTTCTAATAACTGCCTATATTGTCCAAATCTTTACTATGAAAATGTATTGCTTTTAGGATTGGGAGAAAATTCCATTAAAATACAGAGGAAATGTGACCTCAAAATTAGACAGAACTCAAGTGGATATTTATACATCAGTGTTTTGTTCAAAGGAAAGTCTGGCTAATGGTAAATAAACTGAGTAACAAATTGATGGTGAAATTCTCAAAGACATTACAAATTTCTAAATATGAATTCTGGAAACCTCATCTATGAAGAATATACTATACCTACACTAGTCATGTTCAAAGTTTTTAAACTGCAAATCCTTCCTTGAACAAAATAATTAACAGATGCCCCATATATAAAACAAGTAAAAGCCCTGTCCAAGCTGGAGTGAGGGTATATGACAAAAGCAGCTCCTCAGCAATTGCTATGTTGCCCCTCTAGTCTCTTTTGGCACAGGATAGAAACTGAGAGCTGGGGCTGGGCATGGTGACTCACACCTGTAATCCCAGCACTGTGGGAGGCCAAGGCGGGCAGATCACCTGAGGTCAGGCATTTGAGACCAGCCTGGCCAACATGGCAAAACCCCTCCTCTACTAAAAATACAAAAAATTAGTGGGGCATGGTGGCACATGCCTGTAATCCCAGCTACTTGGAAGGCTGAGGCAGGAAAATCACTTGAACCTGGGAGGCAGAGGCTGCAGTGAGCCGAGATCATGCCACTGCACTCCAGCCTGGGAGACAGAGCAAGACTGTCTCAAAAAATAAAAGGCTGAGAGCTGGGCTCCAGCCCCAGAGTTTCTGATTCAGCAGGTCTGTGGTGGAGCCCAAGATCCACATATCTAACAAGTTCCCCAGTGAGGAGGATATTGCTGATCCAGGGACCACATTTTGGGAACCACTGGTCTATGATAGTGGTTTTTAGGCCTAGCTGCACTTCACAGTTAAAACTAAAGGAGGCTGGGCACGGTGTCTTATGCCTGTAATTCCAACACTGAGAAGCCAAGGTTGCAAGATTGCTTGAGTCCAGGAGTTCAAGATCAGCCTGGATAACATAGTGAGATTCCACCTCTTCCAAAAAGAATTCCTAATTAGCTAGGTGTGGTGGTACATGCCTGCACTCCCAACTATTTGGGAGGATGAGGTGGGAGATCACTTGAGCTCAGAAGGTTGAGACTGCAGTGAGCCATGACTCTGCCACTGCACTCCAACCTGGGCAACAGAGTGAAATTTTGTCTTAAAAAAAAAAGGCCAGGCACCATGGCTCACACCCATAATCCTAGCACTTTGGGAGGCCAAGGTGGGCGATCACTTGAGGCCAGGAGTTCAAGCAAGACCAGCCTGGCCAACATGGTGAAACTGTGTCTCTGCTAAAAATACAAAAAAATTAGCTGGGTGTGGTGATGCAAACCTGTAATCCCAGCTACTTGGGAGGCTGAGGCAGGAGAATCACTTGAACCCAGGAGGCAGAGGCTACAGTGAGCCAAGATCATACCACTGCAGGCTAGAGCCTGGGTGATGGAGTGCGACTGTCTCCCCTCTCAAAATAAAGTAAAGGGAAAGCTTTTAAAAAGTATCAACGCCTGGGTCCACCAATTTAATTGGTCTGGGGTGGGTGGCCGAGCATTGTTTAGATTTTTTTAACGCTCTCCAAGTGATTGTAATAGGCAGCCAGGATTGAGAACAACCTTTTTCACAGAAGTTAATAAACAAAGTCCTTAACCTTCATGAAGCTAGCTTACTTAATACGTTAAACAGCTGATGGCATATCCATCAAATAACCACTAAACAGGATGATACAGAATAACGTGCTGACATACACAAATACATGCATGGTTATATGAATGAAAGGTTCAGAAAGATGAACAGACATTATCTCTAGATAGGATGGAATTGTGAGAACTTTAATTTCTTCTTTTGTATTCTCTTAACACTATGAACATTTAAAATATTAACGGACTACTTTTATAATTAGCAAACCCAATAAAGAAACAAAATTATTTCAAACACACAGACCTGAAACTAAGATTGAGGATGTGAAGAGATCGAAATGAATCTCTCAATGGAAAAAGGTAGAAGATACGTTTGGCATTACAGAAAATGTGTAAGTTTACACTTTTCAAATATTTCAAATCTTTGAACCTTGGTTTCTATCTATAAAATGAAGTAACCATATTTTTGATAGGAAGACTAGGAATAATGATGGAATGACCTAACCCAAGGCCTGTATCATAAAAGGTGCTAAGTATTTGGTAGCAATTATGATTTCTCTATATGTTTTAGAACAACAGTTCCCAAACCTGTCTATACATCAGAATCACCTGGGGAACTTTTTAAAATCACAGATTCTCCTAGGAGCTGGTCTTCTTCTCCTCAATTCCAAAAGTCTTACTTGGTAAGAAGACTCCAGGAATTTATATTTTAAAAAAGCTTTCCAGGTTAGCCCCCTGCAACCAGCTTAGCAATGGGCTATGAACCACTGTTCTGGAACCAGTGCCACAATATGGTCAGGTCACAATGGAGAAAAAAGTGAACAGAACAGTAATACTTACATAGCTATAAGCAGCCTAACAACCCTACAAGGTAGTTTCTCCTATTATTCCCATTTCACCTATGAGTGAACTGAGGAATGCGGTGATTAAGAACTTAAGATGGAGGGGGTGGGGAGAATGGGGAGGTATAACACTGGGAGAAATGCCTGATGTAGGCAACGGGTTGTGAGGGGAATGGAGACAGCAAACCACCATGGCATGTATATACCTATGCAACAATCCTGAAGGATGCAGGATGTGTACATGTACCCCAGAGCCCAAATACAATAACTATATATATATATTGCATAAAATTATTTTCAGGCTATGTGTATAATGTATATATGAAACAGAAAAGAAGTATGTGTTTAAATTTGGGTCCTGTCCCCAAGATACTTTATTATGTAGATGCAAATATTCCAAAATCCAAAAAATATCTGAAATATGAAACACTCCAGTCCCATGCATTTTGGATAAGGGATACCCAACCTCTCCATGAATCTCATCAGAAAATATGCATTAAACACCCCAAAGAAAACACAGGTATGTAAACTTCTATACTGAAAAAAAAAAGAACTTAAGGTCCCATTGTTAGTAAGGGGCAAAACAGATTCAAGCCAATGCAATCTGGCTGCGAAGTCAGTGCTAAAATCTTAGCTCACCTGCCTCTCAGAAATACAGAAATGACCCTCAGCAAAAGCATCAGTAACTATCAAAGCTACCATGAGGGAGGGAAATGAAAACAAAGGCTCCAAACTAAAGAAATATATTAGAAACTTTATAAAATATAAAAACAGATCATACGCATCTGTTTCCCTAATTATATAGCCTTCTCTGTTAATCTACTTACTGTTTGAAGAAAAGCAGGAAATGCTTTCACAGGAACACTTTTGTGAAAGGACCTAGCCTAGAAAGAAAGAGGAAAGGAAGCTGGTTTAAAATTAAGCAAATAAACACTCTCCCTCTGAAAGCAACACCAGCAGTTTAACAATACTGATAGGGCCTCTCAAATGCAAGAAAACAGTTCATCTCCTACAGATTCAGATTAGTTTTCTAAGCCTAAAGGACTCAGGAAAAAGTAACCACTCTATTAAAAATTCCATCCTTTCTTACAAATTGGCTTTAGCGTCTGCCAGCTACCTTACAATATCTCACAATAACTTTGACTCCCCAGCCCTGTGGTAAGGGGAAAACAAAGAAATATTTGCATTACCAAGTCTCGTGCACCCCTAGTTTAGACTGACATGATCTCCTGTTTAAATGACTAAGATCCTCCGAGGTCATCTTCCTGCCTGTGTTCCCTGACCAAATTCATTCCACGCAGCCAGATAAATTAATGTCCTTGCATCATCATTTCTTTTTTACCTTCTTTAATTCCCTGATTGGTCAAGTTTCAACAAATCATCCTGGAATTCAAAGGCCTCCATATCTTGACTCTAATCTTGTCCCTCAAACCTAACTCCCTACCACTCTGGGCTACAAACACCTGGTCTCTCAGGCTGTTATCCATCATCCTGTGTTCGCCAAGCCCACTCCTGTCTCCATGTCTTCATTTATATGGTCCGTAACACCAGGAAGAGCCCTCTACTTCCTGACTCACTTCTTAACTCATTACATTCCAGTTTGACTCCAGCCATCTACTAAAATTACTCTACAATCATCCATGATTTACTTATCACCACAGCTGTCTTTTCTCTTCACTTTTCTGTAGCATGTAAAACTCTGATATTCCTCTTTCTTAAATCTTCTCCTCCCTTGATTTTCAAGAAACTGGCTCTCAGTTTTATTTCTATGAAGATTCTTTCCTTCTCCTTCTTCCTAATAAATGACCCTTTCTCCTTTTATCTTATAAATGGAGGTGGGCCTCAGGTACATACACATACATAAACATCTATTGTCTTGAAATCAGACACTCTTTCTCCCTCTCCTAAGTCTCCTAACTGATCACCCAACCTCTAAACTCTCTTGTCTCAAACACTGCTAGCAGGGTTTCCTACTCTGCAACACTAACATCACTGTTTTATTTGATGATGAAAACTAACATATTTCACTTACAATATGCTGTACTACATTATAAACTCTTCATATATGTTAACTCATTTATCCAAATAAGTTAGATCATTTAAGCTAGGTGCTAAAATGATCCTCTACTACAGATGAAGAAACTGAAGCACAGAGAGGGTAAGATTACATGATTAGTAAATGGCAGAATTAGGATTTAAAGTCAGGCTTCTGGTTCCAGAGTTTGCACTCTCATTCACAATACTCTAATGCCTCTCAAAAGCCTCTAGAGCTCCATAATCTTTCTTTAATCCACATTCCAAACCTGTCTTCCAGGACCACATTACCTATACACCAGTGGTGTTCAAACCTGGCTGTAAAAAATGATTTGGAAATTTGAATTACTGGCCCCATCCCAGGTTTACTGCCCCAATCTCCAACGAGTGAGACCTGGGAATCTGTATTTCTCAGGTGCCTTACATGTCCTTTGACTGGGATTGCTCAGGTTCCACACAAGTCCAAGGCTTTCCTGCCTCTCATGATTCTGTAGCGTGCTCAGATCTTACCCAAAACTCTGCTAGTTAGTCCTAAGTAATTTCTCATCTAAAGTTCCATGTATTTTATCTATACCTCTGTCAGGGAAGAAAACTGTTAGATACTCAGGAAATTTTAAAAAGCGGAAGATAGAGTCTTTGCCCTCAAAGAGCTTATATTCTGATTACTTATGTATTTAATATTTACTGAGTGCTTATAATGTAATCAGGTACTTTAGATGCTGAAGAATTTAGCACAGAATCAAAGTCACTTACATTCCAATGAAGTGGGGAGGCAATAAGCAAACTTTTTTTTTTGAGATGGAGTCTCATTCTCACTCAGGCTGGAGTGCAGTGGCGCAATCTCAGCTCACTGAAACCTCTGCCTCCCAGGTTCAAGCGATTCTCCTGCCTCAGCCTCCCAAGTAGCTGGGACTACAGGTGCATGTCACCACGTGGGCCGGGTTAATTTTTTGTATTTTTAGTAGAGAAGGGGTTTCACCATGTTAGCCAGGATGGTCTTGATCTCCTGTCCTCATGATCTACCTGCCTCAGCCTCCCAAAGTGCTGGGATTACAGATGTGAGCCACTGCGCCCAGCCAATAAGCAAAGTTTTAATGTTAGGTGGTGAAAAGTGCTAAGCCAAATAAGGAGACTGAGGGTGATGGAAAAGGAAGATGCTATTTTAGGTAAGGTGGCCAGGGAAAATTTTCTGATACGGTGATATTTGAGTACTAACTGAAGTGGAGGTGGGGTGGCGGGGAAAAAGCAGGAAAAACAGCAAGTGCAAAACCCTTGTGGTAGGCAAGTAAGTGTCCAACTCTTTAGAATCTACTGAAGATTTTTTCAAAAAGGGTAACAAGAAGTACTAGGAAAAATGAGCATTATGGGACCTAAGGAATAGAAAGTTTCCACCAAGTCTTCAAGAGCCACTGAAATTAGGAAACACTTCAAGGAGAACCAGAAAGGAATAACACCATGGAGATGAATGACAGACAATTTCAAGAAAGATGAGTATAGTCAACTATGTCAAATTCCAAACAAAAGTCTTGGAAAAGTTTAAGAGATGAAGAACTAACTCTTAGAGAATAACTAAAGTGACAGGCAGGAGAAATCAGGAGTTAGTTCAGGAGTCATGTCAGAAAAAAAATGGAAGAAAAGTCAGAAAGTGACACAGAGAGAAAAGCATCTAGGCTGTCGAAAAAGAAGACCAACCTGGCTAACATGGTGAAACCCCGTCTTTACTAAAAATGCAAAAAAAATTAGCTGGCATGGTGGCATGCACTTGCTGTCCCAGCTACTCAGGAGGCTGAGGAAGGAGAATCGCTTGAACCTGGGAGACAGAGGTTGCAGTGAGCTGAGATCACACCACTGCACTACAGCCTAGGTGACAGAGCGAAGACTCCATCTCAAAAAAGAAAAAAAAGAAGAAGGGTTCACGAAAACGAGTTGTAAATGACCATTAAATCTGGTAATAAGGAGAGTATTTACTAGTGATTGTTTATTATAGTGGGCAGGATACAAGCCAAATCATAGCATGATGAGCACTGCCAAGGTGGTAAGGGCCTGAGGTAACAGTGAACGCAAAACACTTCCTTCCCACAGGGAAGGAAGGAGAGAAAGTACCAACAGAAGGATTCATAGGCTGCCTGTAAATTCAGAAGGCAGCACCAACAAACCAGAAGACAAAAGAGGCCACATGTCAGAGAAGCAAACTGAAAACACCAGCTGGGGGTTGCTGAGGACGCAGCCCCTGGGAAGGGGAGGAGAGGCATCGGCCTTGGAAGGCGGAAAGACACCCTATCTTCCGAGAGAGAAGCGGATGGAGCACAGAGGAGCCACATGAGAAAGCACAGGCTTGATTAACTCAGTAAAGGATGCATTCATGTGCTATGAGGCGTGGGGAGGAACTTTTTAGGTGAGAAAAGTTTACGACAGACTCAGATAAATTTACTGGGAAATCAATGAAAAATGGAATAAAAGACTGCCAAGTTGGGAACATCACAACCATGTTCTAAGAATAGCCACATCTAGAAATGATTATTCCCTAAATGATTTGGCAAAAAAAAGCCTACTTACATGTTTTAGGTGCAGGTGTGCCTGACTGGCAATGTCATATATTACATCTCTCACATTTTTATCTTGGTTCCTCCGTAGAAAGTCCTCTTGTGAAACACCATGCTGTGTAGGGAAATATACATTATATTAGGAATCTAAAAGCACAATTTAACTTAGCACAAGGAAAAACAGACAGAAGAGTATGTACAGTTTAATGCCTATTTTGTCTTTTAAAAAGTATATGTGTGTGGGCATGCATGTGTGCATGTGTAGAGAGAGAAAACGAGAACGAGAGAGACGCCTGGAATATGTAATAGGTTTTGTTTTTTTGAGACAGGGTCTCACTCTGTCACCCAGGCTGGAGTACAGTGGTACAACCATGGCTCATTATAGTCCAACTTCCCTTAGCCTCCCAAGTAGCTGGGACTATAGGTATGCACCAACACACCTGGCTAATTTTTGTATTTTTTGTAGAGATGGGGTTTTGCCATATTGCCCAGGCTGGTCTCAACTTCCTGGGCTCAAGTGACCCTCCCAAAGTGCTGGGATTACAGGCATGAGTCACCAAGCCTGGCTATAACAAGATGTTAGTTAACAAGTTATAGGTAGAATGAAAATATACAAGCTAGAAAACAAACATACAAAAAGTTTGAAAGAACAGACAATAATGAATTTCATATCAAAAACAAAGTTCTTGCCGGGCACTGCGTCTCTTGCCTGTACTCCTAGCACTTTGGGAGGCCGAGGTGGGTGGATCACAAGGTCAGGAGATTGAGACCATCCTGGCTAAAGAGTGAAACCCCATCTCTACCAAAAATAAAAAAATTAATCAGGCATGGTGACATGAGCCTGTAGTCCCAGCTACTCGGGAGGCTGAGGTAGTAGAATCGCCTGAACCTGGGAGGTGGAGGTTGCAGCGAGCTGAAATCGAGACACTGCCTGGGCGACAGAGTGAGACTCCATCTCAAAAAAAAAAGAAAGAAAACAAAGTTCTCATAAACAGATACTTAAAATAGATTACTTCCAATAGAATAAAATAAAGAACAGGCTAAGGTGAACACTAGGAATAATTACTGCAATTGCTTGGAAGGGAGCACGGCATCAACATGAATCTATACCAAATGAGGTTCTCTGGACCTTCCTACTTATAGCTCCTCCGGAGATCTAAAATGCCTGATGGACACAAATCTGACTTGATAACTCTGGGATAAAAAGAGGTAGACCATTTTCAGTAAACAATAAGCATTCCTTTCAAAGCAATTACTTGAATAGACTAAGCAACACAGCAAGAGATTACTTCCTTCCCCATATTCCTGAGGTAAAATTATTCGAAGGTGCAAATTACAGCCTTACCAGCATACAAATATCCATGGGAAGGAACACCTTTCTTCTGCTCACATGATATGGCGTTGCTCTCAAGCAAGTGACAATGCCTTGTGCTTTTCCAATATGACTTGCAGCATGATCTGCATGAAGATCCTTTATACCTATGATTTCAGAAATTATACAGGGCTGCTCTATTTAAGCGCATAAAAAATCAATAGAAATGACACAGAGAAATCACCTAAACATGTAAAACTAGATGTTTATTCCATGTTTTATATCTGAAAAACAGATTTATGAGTGAAAAACTGGGCACAAAAACAAGTTGACCATTTACCACTAGCAGATATCTAAATCTCAATCTCAACTTTTAAATAAGAGTTTTCCTCGGACCACAGCACAGCAAGAACACATTTAGAATTTTAATCAGCTCTCATGGAAAAACTTTACAAGTCTTCCATTTCTTCTCCTCTGTGCAATTTCCATATGACCTCATTTTAAGACTATGCTTAACAAACATTCTGCTCTTTGCTCCGTCCTTTCACTGTGATGGCAAACATGTCACCAGAGCTGCAGGCCAGGAGAGGCCCTGGAAATGCAATAGGGACTTATATTATTCTTTGAGGGAGGTATAAAGACATATATTACCTTCTTCAAATGAGATGATATTGTCCTTGGCCCAAATAATTTCCTCATTTCAATAAGACCTCACTAACTGGCAACAAAGTCAGAGGAGAAATACTGCCATCCAAATTTTGTTTTTAAAGGAGCAGAGAAAGAAAAATCTCAAAAACTTTTAAAAATGCAGTTTTACTCCTAGTTTTCTTTTTCCATGGGGAAGTGTTATTAACAGGAAAGGAAGAGTCAGGCTATAGGCCTTCCAAATAGCAGGAGATGCTATAGTAAAAAAGTAAAGCCACCTGCAATTACCCGATTATTAATTTCAGCATTCCCATGAGGTAGCTAAAGTAGCTGTATGAGAGCCTGAGTCTTGGATTACTCTGCTTTACAAAGAAAGAGATATAAATTCCCCCGCCTTGCTAACAACAACAACAAAAAACAACAAAAACAAAACCTGTTCCTTTAGATAGTACAAAGGAAGACTTTAGTGCTAAGCTGGTTAGCTCACTAAATTATGAAAAAGTGAAATCTCGAAGGTGTTTTATTGGAAAAAAGAAGTATGAAACAGAAAAAACAACTCACCCAATATTTCTAGTGTTAAGTAAAGAAGAGAGCACTGTGTATTTTCAGCATAATTTTCCAGTTCCTTGATGTTACGATATGCTTTGTCATCTAGATTTTTTTCCTACATCAAATAAAATGCAAATGAAGTCTATTGAATGGTCAGTATTTTATAAAGAAAAGGTGCTGTTTTTTGCACCAAAGAACTGAAAATAACAAAAAAAAATTTAGTGTATGTTATTTAGTACACAATAAAATAAAACATGAAAATTAAAGTTCTACATATTCAATACTTTCAAATCACCATCTCAAAATAAGACACCAGGAATAACCTCAATGTACAAATCACCATGAACATGGCATTTTTAAAATATTTTATCTAAAGCCCATGTTATCAAAATCAATTTTACTGAGCTCTTACTTAAGCATTTTAGACATTATCTTCTTAACCCAAACAACCCCCCCAACCAAGAGATAAGGAATTAATACTTTTCCCATTTTACAAATGAAGAAACTGAGACATAGACACACTAAATAACATGTCCAAAGACACACAGTTAATAAATAAATGGTGGGGATGGGAACCCACACATTCGACTCTTGAATCTACATGCTTAATAAGGAGAAGGTACCTAGAAAAAGAAAACAGAAACCAGTACCCACCCCATCCCCCAAAATAAAACCATGCTCAAAAAAATAACAGGGTTGATTCCCTAAAAACACTCTATTCAGTAAACAGAAAAATGAGAATCTAATAGTAAGAACATTTAGCCACTTTCATAATAATACATTTACGAAGACTATTATTAGAGCAAAATATTATCCCCTATTTCACCCTCTTTAAAAATCAAAAGAAACACACCAGCATCAAATGTCATATGCAAGATTAAAAAAAAAAAAAACAGGCCAGGTGCAGTGGCTCATGTCTGTAATCTCAGCACTTTGGGAGGCCAAGGCTGGCAAATCATGCGGTCAGGAGTTTGAGACCAGCCTGACCAACATGGTGAAACCCTATCTCTACTAAAATTACAAAGAAAAATTAGCCGGGTGTGGTGGCACCATGGCTAACTTTAACTAGTAATCCCAGCTACTCAAGAGATTAAGGCAGGAGAACCACTTGAACCTGGGAGGAGGAGGTTGCAGTGAGCCGAGATCGCACCACTGCACTCCAGCCTGGGCAACAGAGCAAGACTCTGTCTCTCAAAAAAAAAAAAGAGAGAGAGAGAGAGAGAAAGAAAAGAAACCGACACCACTGACACCAGCAATGATTCCAGAAAAAAAATAAAAATGTACCCTTTATGTTTTTCTGAAAAATTGAGATAATTAACATACCATAAAATTTATCCCTTTAAATAATACAATTCATTGGTTTTTAGTATGTACACAAAGTTGTGCAACTATCACTACTATCTAATTCCAGAATATTTTAAGGACCCCCCCCAAAAGAAAACTTGAATCCATTAAGCAGATACTTCCCATTTCTCCCTCCCCTCAGCCCTGGAAAACCACTAATCTACTTTTTGTCTTCATGGATTTCTCTATTCTGGGCATTTCATAAAAATGGAATCATACAATATGTAGCTTTTTGTGTCTGGCTTCTTTCAATTAGCATTAGCATAATGTTTTCAAGGTTCATTGATCTATTAGTACTTCATTTTTTAGTTGAATAAATTATGAATAATATTCCATTGTATGGATATACAACATTTTGTTTAACAACTAATTAGCAGACTATGAGTTCTTTCTACTTTTGTGCTATCATGAATAATGCTGCCACAAACATTCATATACAAGTTCTGTGTGGACGTATGTTTTTGTTTCTCTTGGGTACAAACCTAGGGTTAGAATTTTTGGGTCTATGATAACTCTGTGTTTAACTCTTTGAAGGAAAAATTGCCAAACTCTTTTTTCAAAGCAGTTGCACCATTTCACATTCCCACCAGCAATGTCTGAAGGGTTTTAACATCTCCCCATTCTCACCAATACTTGTTATTGTGCATCTTTTTTTAAATCACAGTCATCGTAACAGCTGTGATGTTTCTTTGTCTTGATTTGCATTTCTCTTAATAAAAAGATGTTGAACATCTTTTCAGATGCTTGTTGGTCATTTGTACACCTTATTTGGAGAAATGTCTACTCAAATCTTTCCCCATTTTTAAATTGGGGTTCTTTTTTATCATTGAGTTGTAAGAGTTTCTTGTATATTTTAGATAATAGTCCCTTATCAGATATATAACTGGCAAATAATTTTTTTCTTTCAGTCCAATTTATCTATTTTTTTCTTTTCTTGCTTCTGCCTTTGGTATCACATCTAAGAAACCACTGCCTAAGCTAAAAGTCACTAAGATTTACACCTATGTTTTTTCCTAAGAGTTTCACAGTTTTAACTCTTACATCTAGGTCTTTAATCTAGTTTGAGTTCATTTTTGTATATGGTATGAGGTAGAGGTTCAAACTTATTCTTTTGCAAGGGGTATCCAATTGCACCAGTACCATTTGTTGAAAAGACTGTTCTTTCCCCACGGAACTGTCTTGATACCCTTGTCACTCAATTGAATATAAATATATGGGTTTATATCTGGACCCTCATTTCTTTTTCTTTTTTTCTTTAATTGCATTTTAGGTTTTGGGGTACATGTGAAGAACATGCAAGATTGTTGCATAGGTACACACATGGCAGTGTGATTTGCTGCCTTTCTCCCCATCACCTGTATCTGGCATTTCTCCCCATGCTATCTCTCCCCAACTCCCCACCCACTGCTGTTCCTCCCCTATTTCCCCCCAACAGACCCCAGTGTGTGATGCTCCCCTCCCTGTGTCCATGTGTTCAACACCCATCTATGAGTGAGAACATGCAGTGTTTGATTTTCTGTTCTTGTGTCAGTTTGCCGAGAATGATGGTTTCCAGGACTCTCATTTCTATTCCATTGATCTATCTGTCTACCCTGTATCAGGAATATACAATTTGATGACTGTAGCTCTGTAGTTAAGTTTCGAAATCAGGAAACGTGAGCCCTCTAACTTTGTTCTGCTTTGTTAAGATTATTCTGGCTCTTCTGGATCCCTTGCATTTCCACATAAATTTTTGGACCAGTCTGTCAATTTCTGCAAAAAAGAAAGCTGGAATTTTGATAAGGATTACATTGAATCTATAGATCAATGTTTATTCACAGTACTTTACTTTTTTTTTTTTAATTTTTTATTGGATTTTAGGTTTTGGGGTACATGAGCAGAGCATGCAAGACAGTTGCGTAGGAACACACATGGCAGTGTGCTTTGCTTTTCTTCTCCCCTTCACCCACATTTGGCATTTCTCCCCAGGCTATCCCTCCCCACCTCCCCCTCCCACTGGCCCTCCCCTTTTCCCCCCCAATAGACCCCAGTGTTTAGTACTCCCCTTTCTGTGTCCATGTGTTCTCATTTTTCATCACCCACCTATGAGTGAGAATATGCGGTGTTTCATTTTCTGTTCTTGGGTCAGTTTGCTGAGGATGATGTTCTCCAGATTCATCCATGTCCCTACAAACGACACAAACTCATCATTTCTGATTGCTGCATAATATTCCATGGTGTATATGTGCCACATTTTTCCAATCCAGTCTATTATCAATGGGCATTTGGGTTGATTCCAGGTCTTTGCTATTGTAAACAGTGCTGCAATGAACATTCGTGTACATGTGTCCTTATAGTAGAACGATTTATAGTCTTTTGGATATATACCCAGTAATGGGATTGCTGGGTCAAATGGAATTTCTATTTCTAAGGCCTTGAGGAATCGCCACACTGTCTTCCACAATGGTTGAACTAATTTACACTCCCACCAACAGTGTAGAAGTGTTCCTTTTTCTCCACATCCTCTCCAGCATCTGTTGTCTCCAGATTTTTTAATGATCGCCATTCTAACTGGCGTGAGATGGTATCTCAATGTGGTTTTGATTTGCTTCTCTCTGATGACCAGTGACGATGAGCATTTTTTCATATGATTGTTGGCCTCATATATGTCTTCTTTCGTAAAGTGTCTGTTCATATCCTTTGCCCACTTTTGAATGGGCTTGTTTGTTTTTTTCCTGTAAATCTGTTTGAGTTCTTTGTAAATTCTGGATATCAGCCCTTTGTCAGATGGGTAGACTGCGAAAATTTTTTCCCATTCTGTCGGTTGCCGATCCACTCTAGTGACTGTTTCTTTTGCCGTGCAGAAGCTGTGGAGTTTCATTAGGTCCCATTTGTCTATTTTGGCTTTTGTTGCCAATGCTTTTGGTGTTTTGTTCATAAAGTCCTTGCCTACTCCTATGTCCTGGATAGTTTTGCCTAGATTTCCTTCTAGGGTTTTTGTCGTGCCAGGTCTTATGTTTAAGTCTTTAATCCATCTGGAGTTAATTTTAGTGTAAGGTGTCAGGAAGGGGTCCAGTTTCTGATTTCTGCACATGGCTAGCCAGTTTTCCCAACACCATTTGTTAAACATGGAATCCTTTCCCCATTGCTTGTTTTTGTCAGGTTTATCAAAGATTGTATAGTTGTATGTATGTTGTGTTGCCTCCGGTGCCTCTGTTTTGTTCCATTGGTCTATATCTCTGTTTTGGTACCAGTACCATGCTGTTTTGATTACTGTAGCCTTGTAGTATAGTTTGAAATCCGGTAGTGTGATGCCCCCCGCTGTGTTCTTTTTGCTTAGAATTGACTTGGCTATGCGGGCTCTCTTTTGGTTCCATATGAAGTTCATGGTGGTTTTTTCCAGTTCTGTGAAGAAAGTCAATGGTAGCTTGATGGGGATAGCGTTGATTCTGTAAATTACTTTGGGCAGTATAGCCATTTTCACGATATTAATTCTTCCTAACCATGAACATGGAATGTTTCTCCATCTGTTTGTGTCCTCTCTGATTTCATTGAGCAGTGTTTTGTAGTTCTCCTTGAAGAGGTCTCTTACGTTCCTTGTGAGTTGTATTCCAAGGTATTTTATTCTTTTTGTAGCAATTGCGAATGGCAGTTCTTTCTTGATTTGGCTTTCTTTAAGTCTGTTATTGGTGTAGAGGAATGCTTGTGATTTTTGCACATTGATTTTATATCCTGAGACTTTGCTGAAGTTGCTTATCAGTTTCAGGAGTTTTTGGGCTGAGGCAATGGGGTCTTCTAGGTACACTATCATGTTGTCTGCAAATAGAGACAATTTGGCTTCCACCTTTCCTATTTGAATACCCTTTATTTCTTTTTCTTGCCTGATTGCTCTGGCTAGAACTTCCAGTACTATATTGAATAGGAGTGGTGAGAGAGGGCATCCTTGTCTAGTGCCGGATTTCAAAGGGAATGCTTCCAGTTTTTGCCCATTCAGTATGATATTGGCTGTTGGTTTGTCATAAATAGCTTTTATTACTTTGAGATACGTTCCATTGATACCGAGTTTATTGAGGGTTTTTAGCATAAAAGGCTGTTGAATTTTGTCAAATGCCTTCTCTGCGTCAATTGAGATAATCATGTGGTTTTTGTTTTTGGTTCTGTTTATGTGGTGAATTACGTTGATAGACTTGCGTATGTTGAACCAGCCTTGCATCCCCGGGATGAATCCTACTTGATCATGATGAATAAGTTTTTTGATTTGCTGTTGCAATCGGCTTGCCAATATTTTATTGAAGATTTTTGCATCTATGTTCATCATGGATATTGGCCTGAAGTTTTCTTTTCTTGTTGGGTCTCTGCCGGGTTTTGGTATCAGAATGATGTTGGTCTCATAAAATGATTTGGGAAGGATTCCCTCTTTTTGGATTGTTTGAAATAGTTTTAGAAGAAATGGTACCAGCTCCTCCTTGTGTGTCCGGTAGAATTCGGCTGTGAACCCGTCTGGACCTGGGCTTTTTTTGTGTGGTAGGCTCTTAATTGCTGCCTCAACTTCAGACCTTGTTATTGGTCTATTCATAGTTTCAGCTTCCTCCTGGTTTAGGCTTGGGAGGACACAGGAGTCCAGGAATTTATCCATTTCTTCCAGGTTTACTAGTTTATGCGCATAGAGCTGTTTGTAATATTCTCTGATGATGGTCTGAATTTCTGTGGAACCTGTGGTGATTTCCCCTTTATCATTTTTTATTGCATCTATTTGGTTGTTCTCTCTTTTCTTTTTAATCAATCTGGCTAGTGGTCTGTCTATTTTGTTGATCTTTTCAAAAAACCAGCTCTTGGATTTATTGATTTTTTGAAGGGTTTTTCGTGTCTCAATCTCCTTCAGCTCAGCTCTGATCTTAGTTATTTCTTGTCTTCTGCTGGGTTTTGAGTTTTTTTGATCTTGCTCCTCTAGCTCTTTCAATTTTGATGATAGGGTGTCAATTTTGGATCTCTCCATTCTCCTCATATGGGCACTTATTGCTATATACTTTCCTCTAGAGACTGCTTTAAATGTGTCCCAGAGGTTCTGGCACGTTGTGTCTTCGTTCTCATTGGTTTCGAAGAACTTCTTTATTTCTGCCTTCATTTCATTGTTTACCCAGTCAACATTCAAGAGCCAGTTGTTCAGTTTCCATGAAGCTGTGCGGTTCTGGGTTGGTTTCTGAATTCTGAGTTCTAACTTGATTGCACTATGGTCTGAGAGGCTGTTTGTTATGATTTCAGTTGTTTTGCATGTGTTGAGCAGTGCTTTACTTCCAATTATGTGGTCAATTTTAGAGTAGGTGTGATGTGGTGCTGAGAAGAATGTGTATTCTGTGGATTTGGGGTGGAGAGTTCTGTAAATGTCTATCAGGTTTGCTTGCTCCAGGTCTGAGTTCAAGCCCTGGATATCCTTGTTGATTTTCTGTCTGGTTGATCTGTCTAGTATTGACAGTGGAGTGTTAAAGTCTCCCACTATTATTGTGTGGGAGTCTAAGTCCTTTTGTAAGTCTTTAAGAACTTGCCTTATGTATCTGGGTGCTCCTGCATTGGGTCCATATATGTTTAGGATCGTTAGCTCTTCTTGTTGTATCGATCCTTTTACCATTATGTAATGGCCTTCTTTGTCTCTTTTGATCTTTGTTGCTTTAAAGTCTATTTTATCAGAGATGAGAATTGCAACTCCTGCTTTTTTTTGCTGTCCGTTTGCTTGGTAAATCTTCCTCCATCCCTTTATTTTGAGCCTTTGTGTATCCTTGCATGTGAGATGGGTTTCCTGGATACAGCACACTGATGGGTTTTGGATTTTTATCCAATTTGCCAGTCTGTGTCTTTTGATTGGTGCGGTTAGTCCATTTACATTTAGGGTTAATATTGTTATGTGTGAATTTGATACTGCCATTTTGATGCTAAGTGGCTGTTTTGCCTGTTAGTTGTTGTAGATTCTTCATTATGTTGATGCTCTTTAGCATTCAGTGTGATTTTGGAATGGCTGGTACTGGTTGATCCTTTCTATGTGTAGTGCCTCTTTTAGGAGCTCTTGTAAAGCAGGCCTGGTGGTGACAAAATCTCTGAGTACTTGCTTGTTCGCAAAGGATTTTATTTTTCCTTCACTTCTGAAGCTCAGTTTGGCTGGATATGAAATTCTGGGTTGAAAGTTCTTTTCTTTAAGAATGTTGAATATTGGCCCCCACTCTCTTCTGGCTTGTATTGTTTCTGCGGAGAGATCTGCTGTGAGTCTGATGGGCTTTCCTTTGTGGGTGACCCGACCTTTCTCTCTGGCTGCCCTTAGTATTCTCTCCTTTATTTCAACCCTGTTGAATCTAACGATGATGTGCCTTGGGGTTGCTCTTCTTGCGGAATATCTTTGTGGTGTTCTCTGTATTTCCTGCAATTGAGTGTTGGCCTGTCTTGCTAGGTGGGGGAAGTTTTCCTGGATGATGTCCTGAAGAGTATTTTCCAGCTTGGATTCATTCTCTTCGTCCCCTTCTGGTACACCTATCAAACGTAGGTTAGGTCTTTTCACATAGTCCCACATTTCTTGGAGACTTTGTTCATTCCTTTTTGCGCTTTTTTCTCTAATCTTGGTTTCTCGTTTTATTTCATTGAGTTGGTCTTCGACTTCAGATATTCTTTCTTCTGCTTGGTCAATTCGGCTATTGAAACTTGTGCATGCTTCGCGAAGTTCTCGTATTGTGTTTTTCAGCTCCTTTAATTCATTCATATTCCTCTCTAAGTTATCCATTCTTGTTATCATTTCCTCGAATCTTTTTTCAAATCTTTTTTCAAGGTTCTTAGTTTCTTTGCATTGATTTAATATATGATATTTTAGCTCACAAAAGTTTCTCATTATCCATCTTCTGAAGTCTAATTCCGTCATTTCGTCACAGTCATTCTCCGTCCAGCTTTGTTCCCTTGTTGGGGAGGAGTTTTGGTCCTTTCTAGGAAGCGAGGTGTTCTGGTTTCGGGTGTTTTCCTCCTTTTTGCGCTGGTTTCTTCCCATCTTTGTGGATTTGTCCGCTGGTCGTCTGCGTAGTTGCTGACTTTTCGATTGGGTCTCTGAGTGGACACCCAGAATGTTGATGATGAAGTATTTCTGTTGCTTGGTTTTCCTTCTACCAGTCTAGCCCCTTCGCTGTATGACTGCTGAGGTCCGCTCCAGACCCTGCTTGTCTGGGGTGCACCTCTAGCAGCTGTGGCACAGCGAGGGATGCTACCAGTTTCTTTTTCTGCTATCTTTGTCCCAGGATGATGCCTGCCTAATGTCAGTCTTTTGGATATAGAGGGGTCAGGGAGCTGCTTGAGGAGACAGTTTGTACTTTATAGGGGCTTAATTGCTGAGCTGTGAGCTCTGTTGTTCATTCAGGGCTGTTAGGCTGCTATGTTTGATTCTGCAGCAACAGAGGTCATTAAAAAACCCTTTTTTTTTCTCAAATGCTCTGTGTTGAGGGGTTTGGGCTTTATTTTTGGATGTCCATTGAGGTCCTGCCCAGCTAGGACGCAGACTAGCCACTGTTTGCCTGCCGAGGCTCCGCCCTGCTGTCGTGAGGCTCGCCCTGGCTCCGCTGTTCTGCTGTGTTCTCCGCCACGCCCTGCGGTGGAGTCTCTCTGTTGTAGCGGGTTGCCTTGGCAACGGCAGGCTGCGTCAGCAGTGGGCGTGTATCTCAGTAGGGACGGGTTGCCTCGGCAACGGCTGGCTGCGTCAGCAATGGGCGTATATCTCAGTTGGGGCAGGTTGCCTTGGTAATGGTGGATGCCCCTCCCCCACAGAGCGTCTCGGGCCGTTCGCACGGGAATTGTCTGAAATCGCGGTTTTGTTCGTCCCACTAGGCCACCCCTAACGCTCTGTCCCTGCAATCCCCTGGGCTGGCCCACTGTCCAAGTCTTGCTCAGTCTCAAGTCCAGCCGTCTCACGTCTCCGGTTGCCGGTTCAACAGGGCACCCGGACAAGCGCGCCCTGTGGGGAGTGCTGGGCAGGGCCGGCCGCCGCCACCCCGGCTGCCGGCTTCGCCAGGTGGAGTTTCTGCCTGGCGTCCCGCGTCTCCTCTTCACTTGGGAATTTCCCCGTTCCGTGGGCAACAAAGATCAGTCTGGAAATGCAGCTCAGACTCACCTCTCCACGGACACAACGAGAGCTCCAATCCTGGGTTGTTCTCACAGCGCCATCTTGAGTCCGACCCCAGTACTTTACTTTTAAATATCACCCCTTCAAAAGCCAAATGTTTTTTTTCATTAAACTAAAATGGTATCTCTGTCTTGAGTTCTCTCATTTTCTTTACTTTGTAAAAACAGAAACAAAGACACCTGAAAATAGGTCTTCTTAGCTAATATCTCTTTTTGACTTCTTATTATTGCTATGGCCTATAGTTAGCAAACTGTATCTAAATAAGCTAAGTAAACTTACATTTCCATGACAACAGTATGTGATTAATATCGGGCCAAGGGGAACACTGACCTAATAGTACATCAGAAAGATCACACAAGTTAGGCCAGGTCACACAGCAATTCACTGACTTAGCTGGACCTAGAACTCAGTTCTAAGAATTTAGTACAGGATTCCATTCACTGGAACTGTCAGACTTTCTTTATGCCCTCTACTGTTTAGACACAGATCCAAGTACTGGGGTATACATAAAGGTATTTGATGATGTTAGGGAATAATTAGTAATTTTTAAGGTATGATAATTATATTATGGTTATGTTTTTGTCATTATCTTGTTAAGATACATATGCATTTGCAGATCAAATGATAAGATATCTGGGATTTTCTTTAAAATAATCCAGTGCAGATTAGTGAGGGGAGTTGGCGGAATACAGATAAAACCAGATTGGAAGTGTGCTCATAACTACTAAAGCTGATGACAGATACATGTAAATGTAAAACCAACGTAGCGGATTGTGGTTGTGCACACACAGGCCTGGATGCCTGTCTGTCTCAGTGTGAGGGTACTGGGGGCTGCTGTGGGTAGCATACAAGGGTAAAGCATGGATAAAATGGCATAGTTCTCTAAAAGTTTCCTTTATCCAAAATATTAATATACAATCAAAATGTTTCCTTCCTGAACAATTAGCTTCAGGATTAAACAGGAAGCAAAAACTTAAGACTTGAACAATTTCTACTTACTCTTTCATCAATGATGTTCATAAGCCATCTTTTAGTCAGATTATGTCTTTTAACAGCCTAAAAAACAAACAGTGTTATACATTTTTAGAAAGTACTAGAAATGACTTCTGTAGATCTGAACAAAATAAACGAACCAAATACAAACTAAGTAAGGGAACGTTTGTAATAACTCATCACCAGATAGACAGCTATGTTAAAGAGATATCAGGAAAAAAGAAAATGTCCTCAGAAAATATTTTAAAACATTTATCAGATTATATTCCTAAGGCTTTTCTACTAACTTGTCTTCTTTTCCTGTACTGCTAGTAATTTAACAATTCCACTTTCAAACAAAAACAAAACCAGAATTAAGCATTAAGTACTGAACTTCTCTATCACATGATATACGCTGACTTTTTTTTTTTTTTTTTTTTTACTGTAGAGAGAGGGTCTCACTATGTTGCTGGTCTTAAACTTCTGGGTTGAAATGATCCTCCCAGCTCAGCCTCCCAAAGTGCTGGGATTACAGGTATGAGCCACTGGCCTGGCCGCCCTGATTTTTATGCTTACTCATTACATGCACATTTTTTTCCACAGGATAATGATTCCACTTAGCAAAAAATAACCACTTCTCGAAAAACAGAGTGACTAAAACTCCAACAAAAAGAGTCTGCATGGTAAACTGTTACTTTGGCAAGCAAAGACACTCCAGTAGGAAAGAGCACATCTAGTGCCCAGACACCTGTCTCCACTACCATGCTCCTTAAAGGAATCAACTGTGGAGAAATGGGCGATTCCAAAGGTGGGGTAGAACAGAGATTCAAGAGGATCCTAGAATATCTTATTGTGTCCGAAAATAAGAAAGTGCTCCAAAAAAATGATGGAAGCATGTCACAAGGACGTAGCAGCCAGTGTGAAGGAGTTCCCACTGTCCAAAACTGGGACAACCTGAACACCAAAATCAGTACATGAGTGAATTATAAACTATAAAAAGCAAGAAATCATGAGTCTATACCAATAATCAATGAACAAATAAATATATGAAAATAAGAGCTCATTCTTAGAGCAGAACACTAAGTGCCAACTGGTATATGTGGACCAAGTGCTGAAGTTGAGAAGTTATCATTCTACAACCATAAGAGTAAAGACTGAATCAGACAAGACCATCAATGGCTACTAAGTTTAGGGAGAAATTTTGATCAGGAGCAGGATATTTGCAGTCTTAAAGTCTCTCCTCAAAAACTGTTGATTATTTCAAGCAGAATTATACAGTGGGAAAACCAGGCAAAATTGTGACTAAGTAAATCGAAATTAACCATGTTATAAAGGACAGGTGGACGAAGTGTGCCTCTACATGTGATATGCTGAGAAGGATATAACACTTACGAAGTATAGATTCCAGCTAAGAATCCGTGACCTCAATCTAATCATGGCAAAACATCAGACAAGTCCAAAATTAGTGTTGTATTTTAAAAAGACAGGGTGCGGGGGATACTCTTCAAAAATGTCAATGTCATAAAAGGCTAAAAAAAAAGCTATGGAAATGTTCCAGATTAAAACAAACTACAGAGACATGACAATTAAGTACTTGACCCAAGATTGGATCCTGTACTGGAAGGGAAAAATGATACCGTGGACATGATTAAATCATCTGACAAATCTGGAATATGAATGGAAAATCAGAAGAAATTGTTCTACCAAAGTTAAATTTACTAAAGCCAATAACTGTTCTGGCCGGGCACAGTGACTCACACCTGTAATCCCAGCACTTTAGGAGGCCAAGGCAGGAGGATCACTTGAGTTCAGGAGTTCAAGACCAGCCTGGGCAACACAGCAACCTCATCTCTACAAAAACTTTAGAAATTAGCTGAGCGTGCTGGTGTGTGCTTGTAGTTCCAGCTACTCAGGAGGCTGAAGCAGGAGGATAAAGCCCAGGAATTCAAGGTTGCGGTGAGCGATGATCACCCCACTGCACTCCAGCCTGGGCAACACAGCGAGCTCCTGTCTCTAGAAAAAAAAAAAATAGAAATAAAAAAAAATAACTGTCCTGATTTTATGTAAGACAGTATCACCATTCTTGGAAAATATTAGGCCAGGCACGGTGGCTAATACTTGTAATCCCAGTACTTTGGGGTACAAGGCAGGAGGACAGCTTGAGCTCAGGAGTTTGAAACCAGCCTGGGCAACATAGTAAAACCCCATTTCTACAAAAAAAATTAGCCAAGTGTGGTTGGCGGGTACCTGTAATCCCAGGTACTCGGGAAGCTGAGGTAGGAGGATGGCTTGAGCCCAGGGAGTGGAAATTGCAGTGAGCCAAGATGACAACACTGCACTTCAGCCTGGACAACAGAGTGACACCCTGTCTCAAAAAAAAGAAAATATTTACTGAGGCCAGGCATGGTGGCTTATGCCTATAATCTCGAAGTGAGTGGATCACTTGAGCTCAGGATTTCAAAAGCAGCCTGGGCAACACAATGAGACCTCATCTGTACTAAAAATTTTTTAAAAATCAGCCACATGTGGTAGCATGTGCCTGTAGTCCCAGCTACTCAGGCCTGGGAGATCAAAGCTGCAGTGAGCCAAGACTGTGCCACTGTACTTCAGCCTGAGTGACAGAGTGAGACCCTGTGTCAAAAAAAAAAAGAAAACATTCACTAAGTTTTTTAGGTTAGGATTACAATGTATATAACTTACAATCAAATGAGTCACACAAAAAATTTATGAATGTGAATACATATATGCGGGAATAGGAGAAGGAGGAGAGGAGAAGAAAAAGAAAGTACACATGTGAGTGAGGACAAATGATTAAACAAATGGCATAAAATATTAACAATAGGTGAACCAGGCACAGTGGCTCACACCTGTAATCTCAACACTTTGGGAGGCCAGGGTGGGAGGATGGCCTGAGCCCAAGAGGCCAGGTGAGGCAACACAGTGAGACCTCGTCTCTACAAAAAAAAATTTTTAATTAGCCAAATGTGGTGGCACACGCCTGTGGTCCCAGCTACTCAGGAGGCTAAGGCAGGAGGATCACCTGAGCTCAGGAGGTTGAGGCTGCAGTGAGCCATGTTTGCACCATTCACCATCACACTCCAGCCTGGTGAATCTGGGTAAAGGGTATAGAGGTGTTTGTCCTGCTTTGAATTCTGTAACGTTTCTGAAAGTTTGGAATTATTTCCAAGTAAGTTTCTAAAATGTTTTTTTGTCTGCCACATCAAAATTAAGTATATTTTCACAATAAATAAATATAGTAGTGAAACATAAGATCTAGGGATATGCTATACTTCAACTAAGACTCTCAGATGTCACTGATAGTGAAATGTAAAGGCCAGCATGTTCATCAATACGAATTACATGACAAAGGTGGATGCATGGATAATTAAGCCCCCTTTGCCTGGCAGGAATCTAACAGATGCTAAAAGGGTTGCATGGTGTTAGTTCCAAAGTGTTTTCGGCACTATTCCTACTCCTGCTCCTACTACTACAACATGGCAGCACTCTCACTATAGGCCTCTCTTCCAAATCCCAGGAATCAGCCGATAAGTCATTAAGGATTCCTGTTCTTGTTTTATTTTACACATGTCTGAGCAGATGGGCATTTTGATTTTGTAGACCTTCAAGCACCATTTCTAGCACATAAAAGTACTCAATAAGTATTTAGTCAATGAAAAGCCAAACTCCTATTTACTCAAGGCTGAAGCTATGATGGCTGTCAATCCTTGATTATAAAATACAGTTCTGATTCAGAAGGAAATCAGAGACCAAGGTAAAAAAATATTTTAAGAAAGTTAGAAATTTGCTGAATGTCGTTTGAACTCTGGAAACTGAAGTCCAATATAATAAAGACCTTGGCTATAACATAAATTCAAACTGCAGCTACAATTCATATACAGAGAAATGGGGAACCCATGTAGAATATATAAGAAATTATAAATATTCAACTATCTTGTACCCTTAAAAATACCAATGAAACAGAGCAGTAGAAAAGTGCTCTCTGGATAACACATAGTCACTGTTCCCTCTATTTAATCTTCTCAAGAACCCAACACTTCAAATACCCAATATTCCCTATATGCTCCAGCAGGATGGGGAAGGATAGAGAACACATAACGAGGACAACTGCACCAAACACGACCTGTGTCTGTCAAATATCCACATTAAGCTTCAACACTGGTCATGTCTGAAAGCTAGCCAACACTAACCATCAAAATGCAAGCAGCTATTAAAATTGGACAATTTAGCAATCCTAAACTGGCACAGATGTAAACATTCTGTAATTGAGGTATATCTTCTGTTTTTTGAAGAGAAGCCAAGGAAAGATAAATTTGCATCAAGGGACTCTCTGATCTTCCACATATTTCCCAACAAAGGCCAAAACCTTTTATGCAAGTCTTAACATACACTTCCACTATACTCCAGTTTACATGTAAAATAATAAATAGAAGGGGTTTCTGGATTTTAGGGACACTTTTTTTTTTTTTCTGACAGAGTTTCACTCTTATTGCCCAGGCTGGAGTGCAATGGAGCGATGTTGGCTTGTCACAATCTCTGCCTCCCGGGTTCAAGCGATTCTCCTGCCTCAACCTCCCAAGTAGCTGGGACTACAGGCATGCGCCACCACGTCTAGCTAATTTTGCATCTGTAGCAGAGATGGGGTTTCTCCATGTTGGTCAGGCTGGTCTCAAACTCCTGACCTCAGGTGATCCACCCTCCTAGGCCTCCCAAAATGCTGGGATTACAGGCGTGAGCCACCGCACCCGGCCAGGGAAACTTTTTAGTGTGTCACCTAGGTTGAGCTTCTTGAAGTGAGATGAACAGAGGTAAAGAGCTAATCTAATACTCACAGCTTCCCATCCAATTTTTCTTCTCAATCCCCGGTTGTGGGGGTCTGGCTTTCCATCTTTACTGGGGCTCTGTGAAGTCAATCTGGGGCCCAGAAAGTGAGCCTGCCTCTGCTGGTACGTAGACCTGAGAAGAGGTGTGCCACTGTCAGGTCTGTGGGTGGCTCCTGTTACAGAAACCCTCTTTTGGCAATCATTGTATTACAATAGGGACACAGATCAGTGAGGAAAGGTACCTCATTCCCTTCCTCCTCTCACAGTTTAGAATATTTCTAAGCCATGTGTGGCTGCTTATGAGTGAGGGATCCATACAGCTGCTTTACTATAAAACCATTTACAACATACATCTAGCTATATAAATAATACTCTAGCCCATAGGTTTCCATTCTCTAACTCCTAAAACTCAACAATGGATAGGTAATTCTATCACCTAGACAAGGGAGTTTTAGATTTGTATCTGGACAACACTGAGAGCAAGTCTCCCTTCACAACCGATTAACACATGTTCTACAGCCCAGAATCTGCATTAAAACACCGGTATAAGGAGCTCCTGCTAGGCAGAGAAAGCAGAACATTTTACCTGCTGTTCCATAAAATGTGTGGGGTTTAAATTCTGCAGGCAAATATGGAAATATGGAAAATTCAAAAGTAAGTTATTATATAGCGATCGGATTCTTCCTTTTTCCTTTATAACCAAATCCACAAAAGACCTGTGTAAATTATCAGTGGGTAATTTTAAACTTCTCTGTCAAAACTAACATAGATCTGAATATATAGGCCTAAAAATATTTTCAGGATAGATTCGACTATAATCACCAGCATCCAAATTGTATCCATCAAAAAGTAGTCTCGAATAATATGCTTACAAATTAAAAGTAGTAGTAGTTGTTGTTGCTTTTACCTTCCATAGTTCAATGGCCACAGGCTGATGTGGTGGATTGTCACAGTATATATCTTCCACAGTTTTCTTCCAAAACTGCATTCGCATCAGTCCAATTGTTTTCTCAGAGATTGAGTCTTTAACCTATGAGTAGGATTTTAAAACATTAGCAAATGCATTGTCTACTATCTAAAAAATCAGTATTTTTGAAGAAATTTTTTGAGTCAATTTAACTGTTCTGTATTATGACTATGATGGTAAACACGTAACTACATTTTTTAGAACTATAGAATACAGCAAAGAGTAAATTTTATTGCATGTATTTTTAAATAGACTCATTGATTCATTCTTTAAATAATTTTTAAAAAGAAGATTATAACATTGTCTCCCTCACTCACTACTGATTAAGAATGGCCTTCTGGCCAGGCACAGTGGCTCACGCCTGTAATCCCTGCACTTTGGGAGGCCAAGGCGGGTGGATCACGTGAGGTCAGGAGTTTGAGACCAGCCTGGCCAACATGATGAAATCCTGTCTCTACTAAAAATACAAAAGAATAGCTGTGCATGGTGGCGGGCACCTGTAATCCCAGCTACTTGGGAGGCTGAGGCAGGAGAAGTGCTTGAACTCAGGAGGCAGAGGTTACAGTGAGCCAAGATCGTGCTACTGCACCGCAGTCTGGGTGACAAGAGTGAAACTCCATCTCAAAAAAAAAAAAATGGCCTTCTTAGACTCAGGCAAGAAGTACCAACACAGGCTAAATCTAGGAGGTAAATTTTGATAAGGAACGTGGTCTTAACAGGTCTGCTCACAGGCTAGTAGCAAGGGAAAAAGTATTAACATCTTGACTCAGTGACTAAAATTAACATTACCACAGAGAGGCAGATGGCTATTTCATGCCTCCTTGTAACTCTGAAGAGGACACAGACCACTTAGGTAATATTAGGCTAGGAATCTGTAAGTTTAATATGATTCTGATGAAATATAAAATAAATCCCAAGTGAGAACCATTCTAATTTTTAAAAGGAACAATATTGCTTAAAAAATGTCAATGTCACAAAATGCAAAGAAAGGCTATGGAAATGTTCCAGAATAAAGGAGGCTAAAGAGACAGAAAACTAAATGCAATACACGATCCTAGATTAGATCCCATACAGAAGGGGAAAATAATGCCATAAAGAACCTTATCGGGTCATTTGACAAAACCAGAAACTAGATGGTAGATCAAATAAAAGTACTGCATTAATGTTGTTTCTTTTTTCATAAGGGTACTAAGGTTATATAAGAGAATGTCCTTATTCTTATGAGATACACACTCAAGTCTATAATGATATGGGTCATGGTATAGTCAAGTTACTCTGAAATGATTCATAAAAAGAGAAATGTGTATGTATACATATGCAGACAGAATGATAATGCAAATGGGACAGAATACTAACAACAGGGTCTGTGAGTATTCTTTGTACTACTCTTACTTTTCCATATGTGAAATTATTTCCAAATATCCTGGTGGTGGGTGGGTTTCTTAGCAATGTTTAGTGTTCATATCCCAGTAGCATACAGTACAGCAAGACAGCAGCATGAGTAATCCTTTCAAAATATAAGCAAGAGGTGATGTCTCTCTGCTCAGAATCCTCCAGTGGCTGCCCATCTCACTCAGCCAAAGTGACTGTAATGGTGTCTCCAAGACCTTTCTGACCCAGGAGCCCCTAACCAAATCTCCACCCAGACACTCCTCCCTGCTCTGCTGCACTGCCTACCTTCTTCTGTTCTTTGATTAAGCACACTTGCACCTCAGAGACTTGTCACTTGCTGTTCCTTCTGCCCAGAATACTCTTTGCCCACATATCGGTACAACTCATTTCCTCACCTCCTTCAAATCTCTGCTCCAATGCCACCTTCTCCATGAGGTTTCTCCTAACTATTCTACATAAAATAGGAATGCAGGCGCACCCGGCCTTCACAGCCTCCTTATCCTGCTTTATTTCTCTCCATTGCACTAGTCTCCATCTGATACATTACACAATTCTTCATTTGTTCACTGAGTGCAGACCCTGTTTTATGTTTTGTGGGTATAGCATTGAATACAGTCTATATAAAGTCCCTGCACTCAATCGATACTTGTTGAATGAATGAATAAACAAGATTCCGTGTGCAAAGAAGTAACAAGATGTACAAAGTATACAAAGAAGTACAAAGTGTACAAAGAGGTACAAAGTGAAGAGAATTCAGAAGGAACTCTGCAGTTTATTTATTAAAAATAAAATTGTATTGGCTGGGTGCAGTGGCTTCTGCCTGTAATCCCAGCATTTGGGAGGCTGAGGCAGGAGAATGATTGAGGCCAGGAATTTGAGACCAGCCTGGGCAACATAGCAAGACTCTGTCTCTGAAGAAAAAAAAAGTGTTTTTAATTAGCTAGGCACAGTGACACACCTACAGTTTCAGCTACCTGGGAGGTTGAGGTGGGAGGATGACTTAAAGCCCAGGAGTTCAAGGTTGCAATAAGCTATGATCATGCCACTGCACTCCAACCTCAGTGACCTGTCTCTAAAATTTAAAATTAAAAGATTAAATTTTAATCATTTAAAAAGGATAACAAAGACCAAAGTAGGAACTATTTATGGCTAAACTGTGACTGATTTAACATGCTGATATAGAGTTTACACTTGAAAAACGATGAGGTGAAAAATCATGACCCATGACTTCCAGGAAGATACCAGAGGAAAAAAGAGCCAGTCTATTAGACACTGCAGATTCATGGTTGTGAATCTCAGTTGTGCCTCGGTGCCATATTCACATCCTTTTATTTGTTCCTTGTTCACTTCCTACCATATTCCCCAGAGAAGCTGTGTCAAAATTTGCTGCTCTCTTCAAGACGCTGAACGCTCTCCTGATCCCTCACTCCCAGTATCCGACCTCTCAATTTATTACCGAGAAGACTAAGGCTGTTTCACTTTTCACTCCCTCATCTCCACCCCCCATTTCAATTTATTTTGTATTTGTACATATTCTTCCCATTCAAAAGAAGGATCTCTCCTTCCTTTGGAACTCTTAGACAAAAGTGAATTAATATGATCTAAGGTCCTAGTTTGCTACAATTGCTTTCATTCCCTATTCATATTAAAGCTAAAACCTCAATTTAAAAAGCGCTTTGAAAATCTGCTATATACATGTAAACTATGCAACTGTTGGAAAGAATAAGCAGTAATTTTCTGACTAATCTATTTAATTAACAGACAAATGTGCAATGTTAATGGCACAGTTTTATAATAACCTCAGGAAGAGAAATAACAAATTCCAGAATGGCGTTTCTGGAAACATTAAGTTCATTAGCTAGTTTTATTTTTGGTATTGAATTATTAAGCCTAAACAATTGGCAGGGAAAAGAAATCACTAGTAGAGACCTTAAACATATCTAACATATAAATTACAACTATATTTCTTAATTGTTTGACATTAAATATATCACATCGCCATTTCACAAATAATATTTTAAGGGATCTTAATACCAGCCTGAGCCAGTTCCACATTAAAGGCCCTCAGTGCAAAAGCAGAGCTTCGGGATTCTGCAGGGAGCAGCAGGGAGCATAAATAACCTTCATAGTCCCGTTTCCTGTAACAGACAGAAAAAAAAAAAAAACAGTTATTCCTCACTTTCCAAGCTGCACGTAAAAATACTGACCAAAATTAACTGAAAACAAAAAGGCTTCAGGTCGGGCACAGTGGCTCACGCCTGTAATACCAGCACTTTGGGAGGCCAAGGCGGGTGGATCAAGGAGTTCAAGACCAGCCTGGCCAACATGGTGAAACCCTGTCTCTACTAAAAATACAAAAATTAACTGGGCATGGTGGCACGTGCCTGTAACCTCAGCTATTTGAGAGGCTGAGGCCCAAGAATTGCTTGATCCCAGGAGGCAGAGGTTGCAGTGAGCCCAGATTGTGCCACTGCCCTCCAGCCTGGGTGGTGACAGAGCAAGATTGTCTCAAAAAACAACAACATGAGGCTTAGTTCAGAAAAGGTCTGACATGTCTTCTTTTGCATATCTGTCTCTCAAAAATTATGAAAAATGTACCCCAATGCCACCTAATCTCTATCAATTTGTTTTGACTTATATAGTACTTACCATTTTAACTTAGAATCACTTTTGTTTTAGTAAGAATTCCAAATGAGCTTCAAAAGTACAAATCAAGTTAAAATAGTTCGAGTAAATACTGGGGTGAATTTGTGGTTTTTTAAGACATAGATAGACATAGATACATAGAAAGGCAAAGATAAGATATCAAAACTCATGTCGGACTGTGCACAGACATATATTTCCTTGCAGCATCTGCTGAAAGAGCCTAGAAGTAACAATACCCCCAGGCCCCACACCACATTCCTGGTATTGATGAACACACCTAGCACCCAGATCTTGGTTTCTGAAAACCATTCTCCACTGAAAGAAACTAGGGCTCTGATATTTGGATGTTTGTCTCCTCCAAATCTCATATTGAAATGTGACGCCCACAATGTTGGAGGTGGAGCCTAGTGGGAGGTATCTGGGTCATGGGGGTGGATCCCTCACAAACGGCTTGGTGCATGCCCTTGGAAATAAGTGAGTTCTGTATTAGCTCACCCGAGGTCAGGAGTTCAAAACCATCCAGCCTAATCAACATGGTGAAACCCTGTCTCTACTAAAAATATAAAAATTAGCCAGGCATGGTACCACATGCCTATAATCCCAGCTACTTGGGAGGCTGAGGCAGGAGAATCGCTTGAACCTGGGAGGCAAAGGTTGCAGTAAGCCGAGATCACGCCATTGCACACCAGCCTAGGCAACAAGAGTGAAACTCCATCTTAAAATTAAAAAAAAGTCTCCAAATTTCAGAAGTGTTTAAAACACTTGAAGTTAACATGAAACAGTGAGAAAAACACTGAATGGGAATCAAACTACAATCTTAACTTCCATCACCCACTGGTTATTAATAGAAATGACACCAATCATGCCTATTTCCCAATTTGCAAATAAAGCTTGATAACCTATCAAGGTTATCTCCTAAAAATAAGCAATATGTGGAGTACTTCAGGCCTCTTAGAGGGAAATGAAAAATGAAATGAAGAGATAGAACTGTAACAACATTTGGAGAATAAAGTCTTCTACACAGCTAAAGATTTGCCCTATTAACAAATTTAGTTTTAAATTTTGGATGGAAATTTTTCTAAACAATATTACCCCCTTCACCACATTAAACAGGATATATTGATTATTTAGCCATTTCTTCATCACTTAGGATCATTGTTTTAAATAGGAATTATTGAACTACGGATATATAAGGATGTCCTAAGCATCTAACCAAGATTCAGTTACCTGAGAGGTGTCCTAGATAACAAGAAATGCCATATTAAGGATGTATAAATTCAACTTTATATGGCAATAGGGCCAATAACCTCTCATTCATTCTAATATTTATGCAGTGCCTACTATGTGCCAGGCACTGTGCCAGACATTGGAGATAGGCACTGACTTCAATTTAGTTGAGACCCAGACAGACATATGAGAAACAAGCACATGGGGTATTAGGATTGTTGTGCATTCGTACCCTGGACTGTGCCATTGAGGCACAGAGAAAGTGATGCCCTGGTGAAGCTGCAGGAGAGTAAAGAACATTCATGCACTCCAACACCACCAGTAATACCTCCTCACTTTCTCACTACAGCCTGAGGTTCTCTGTTTAGCCTCCTCAAAGCCAAAGTCAGAGAAGCCTATGTAAATCAGGCTTTAGATTTTCCCAGGAACCTAAATTACTAGGAGAGCCCAAGATGGCGAGCCTGAAGTTATGGCCTGGTATTTTTCCTGATATTTGGAGGCCTTGTATAAAATGCACATCCAAAACAGTCCTGCTCAAATAATTTCAGAGGCCAAATCTTGCAGATTATTGATGGGCAATTAAAGCCAAAAATTCGATTTCAAGTTTGTTTGCATTTTTTAAACTTATTATTTGTTAAGTATCTGAACTCTGCTAAGCATTTTTTAGTATATCATCACATTTAATCCTCACAACCAGGCCATAAAACATTTACAAATGAGGAAAAAACTAAATTTATTTATCTATTTATTTATTTATTTTTGGAGACAGAGTCTCATTCTGTCACCCAAGCTGGAGTGCAGTCTCAAGATTTTGGCTCACTGTAGCCTCAACCTCCCTGTTCAAGTGATCCTCCCCTCTCAGCCTCCTGAGTAGCTGAGACTACAGGTGCATACTACCATGCCCAGCTAATTTTATTTTTTGTAGAGAAGGGGTCCCACTATGTTGCTGAGGCTGGTCTGGAAAGCTTAGCAAATGCTAAGGTTACAGGTGTGAGCCATTGTGCCCAGCCAAAATGGAACCGTAGAGTAACTTTCCCAAGTGCTGGAGCTGGGATTAATACTCTCAAATCAGGTCTGCCTGCAAAATTCAGCCTTTGAAACAAGTCACTAGGGTCAAGAGACCCCATTCCACACAAATAACATGGACAAGTTAAGTACCTGACCATTTGTAGATACAGTATATATACTTGAGAAAAGCTAGCACAGGACTGAAGTCAAAAATAACTAATAATATATTTAAATATTTTTGTTTGTTTTGAACAGGGTCTCACTTTGTTGCCCAGATGGGAATGTAATGAAGCAAACTCAGCTCACAGCAGTCTTAACCTCCTGGAAGTGATCCTCCTGCCTCAGCCTTCCAGTAGCTGGGACGACAGGTTGTGCCACCAAGCCCAGCTAATCCTTTTTTTTTTTACTTTTTGTAGCAACAGGGTTCCACTATGTTGCTCAGGCTGGTCTCCTGGGCTCAAGCAACGCTTCTGCCCAGGCTTCCCAAAGGACTGATTACAGGTGTGAGCCATCCCTCCAGCCTTAAATATTTGTAAATCCACAGACTATCCCTGGAAGAATAGATAAGAAATTTGTAAGAATGATTACCGCTGGAAAGTTATGACACTAGTGGCTATTGGGTGGTTTACTCTGGCAACTTAAACTTTTTAACCTCAAAATGTAACAACTTAAATATGTAAAAATATGCAATCTTTTAACAATTTTGGCTTTTACAATTCTTAACATCGTTTTTCCACTATGCTATCTTGTTTCTATTAAAAGTAATCAACAAATAAGATAGGGAAGAAATATAATATTTTGCTTATTTTTGCTTTAATAATATTTTGCTTTTTTTTTTTTTTTTTTTGAGACTGTTGCCCAGGCTAGAGTGCAGTAGAGCCATCTTGGCTCACTGCAACCTCCGCCTCCCAGCATGAAGTGATCCTCCCACCTCCACCTCCTACGCAGCTGGGACCACAAGCGTGCGACACAAAACCCAGCCAATTTTTGTATTTTTTTTTGCAGGGATGGGGTTTCGCCATGTTGGCCAGGCTGGTCTCCGACACCTGGGCTCAACCAATCCAATCCGCCGGTCTCAGCCTCCTAAAGTGCTGGGATTACAGACGTGAGCCACTGCGCCCGGCCCACAATTTTTAAAAAGTGATTATAAACAAAACACTGAAATGCATATATTTTGTTGTGTTATGCTACCTTTCTCTAAAATGGAATTTTAAAAAAAGGTTTTACTTGCATAATCAACTTCAAGTTAGTTCAGTTATTCGAGTACTTTTGGTAAGTCATTGAGACCAAGTACTTCGAGATCTTACCCCACTGTTTCAAATGACACGCAGCAGAAGGGGAGAGGGGCTAAACCACTGGTTTCAGCAGTCAGGCCTGGATTCCCAGGGACCCCTGCCGCAAGAGCCAGGTGATCTGACTGATCCAACCCACCTCCACAAACGATTAAGGAGCAACTCCCAAGTGCCAGGCCTTCCCAGCGTTGGAGAGCCAAACAAACAAAACACTTTAGGGCCTTGACTTTATGAGGTTATTGTTGTAAACCTCTGGCAAATTCTCTAATCACCATAAAACCTCGTTTCCTTGCATGTTAAATGAGATAATAATGACTTCCACTCACTGTGCCTTTATGCCAGACATTGTTCTAATGCTCCTTTATTACAACCCTAAATGATAGGTCAACATTTGCAACTTGAAGACTAATTACTCATAATCTACTTTGCATAATGCCGGGCACACAGAAAGAACTCAAAGTTGGCTACCGTGGTCATTAAAATTAATAAATGTTCTACTAATAAGATTATTCATGCAAAAACGCTGACTTCTGTTAAAATTAGGGTTCAGATAAGACGATAAGCGTGGGCATTCGAAGGAATTTTGTCATAATTTTGTGACCCACGTGAATGTTCCTGTGGGCTCGCTGCCTCCATACACCCGCACCCGGCGCCCACTAGAACGCACACCCAGGGGGGCACGAGGAAGGCGCAGGTCCGCTGGCTCAAACGTCAGGCGCAGCTGCTCCCACCCCCGGACTTCGCTTCCGGACCTCCCTCCAGGGAAGGTCGCGCTCGCTCACCGCAGCAGCTCCAGGCAGTAGCTGTCAGTGCCCCAGGCGCCCGGTCCGCTGGCCGCGGCCACGCTCCGCCCAGACACCTCAGGCCCGGGCAGCCGCCGCACGCGAGCGTACAGACCCCGAGACTGACGGCCGCAGCACAAGCCGGCGGTGCCGAGCCGCAACTGCCCGCAAGCCAAGCCTTGCGCGGAGGCCGCCATGATGCCGGCACTTCTTGCCCTTCAACCCCACGCCTTCGGCGCGCAGCCACGCCCCGCCACGCCCCTGCAGGTCCCCTGCCCGCCTTTGAGTCGCTGGAAGGCCGCCTCCGGACGCAGCTCGGAGAAGAGCCAGGTGTCGCTGTCGTCCTCTGCATCTGGGCCGCCGCCGCGGCTCTTCGGCCTGGGTTCCAGGAACGACCCGCCCAAGTATGTCCGAACCCTCCTGGGCTCTTCTCCTTCCCCAACTTGCATCTACAGGTGACCTCAGAGCACCTACAAGAAGTGACGGGTGCCACTGGTAAAAGAAGTAACTGCCAAAATTACGCCCCGCCACCCCTACACCCCAAATCCCCCATGAAGACAGAACACCTCACACTATTTCTCAACAGAGGCGCCCTTGGCACTTTGGGCGCAACAGCACTGTTCCCACACGTTGCTGGAAGTTTGCCATACGTGAATGCCCAGGCCTGGTGACCACCAAACGCCCACACACACCCAAAGACCTCTGGCAATGTCGCCCTGTTTGGGAACCACTAGCCACCTAACACCTCCCGGGGAAAAGCCCAAACATCTCTGAGAGAAGCCGCACAGTAGGCTATTAGCAACCACTACCTGTAGCTCGCCTGCTTACTGATTTTTTTCTCCCACTATCCTCTAGGTCCCATAAGGGCAGAGCCTTTATTTTGTTTCCTACTTTACCCCTAATGGCTGTCACTTGAAAATTGTAGAAGCTGAAGTGCCTCGGTTCACATAAATAGTAAGTAGTCGGGTAACATTCAAACCTTCAAAGTATCTGTGTTATTCCACAATCTTATTTGGACAGGGAAGGGAAGCGGGGAAGGCCATAGGCCAGAGCCTGCTCTTCTGGGCCTCCAAGGTCCAGCATGGAACTCCAAGGAGTCAAAATTCTCAATGTAAACCTCACCTTTCAGGTCCTTAGGAAGATGTATTTATCAAGGCAGGAAGACAGAGTTTTTGACAGTTTACTAGCTTGATTTATAACTTTTGAATACTTGTTCACATGGTATGTTGGCCTCCTTTGGTACTCTTACCCAGGCCCCTCAAATATTAGAGTTGGGTCTAGCTGCTACCAACTATCTGATCCCAGCCAGTTGCAGCCTACACTTGAATCCCAGTGACACCTCTTGCCTCCAGATTTGCCTAAACTTTTCATGCTGTGGCCAGACTGGTTGTCTCTAAAATGTCCATCTGATCACGATCTTTTCCTACTTGGCAGTATTTACTGTGTATTGTATATGGTCCCTCCATGCTGTGGCCTCTATTTACCTTTCTGCCTCAACTCTGGCCACTTCCCTTTGTGACTCCAAGTTGTTGTTTCTGTTTAAACGCCAGGGAGAGTACCTTGTCCTCTGGACCTAAGAACTCTAACCAATTCACCCAGCTTTGGTTTTTACACCCTGAGATTACCGCTCTTCATCCTGTGTAGTAGAACCCCAGTGGCGGGTGTTACCCTTTCATCACCAGTGATTGGTCCAGGACAGTGCATATTTCCCTGATCTGGCCAATTAGATTTGAGAACAAGTCCACTGTCTTGCTTCTGGGAAAGCTGCTTCACTAATAAAAGGAGACATAAAATTCAACATACTATATATGAAATATTCTTGGCAAAAAGGCTTAACATAAAGTTAATTAAGCTTCTAAATCTGCTTTTAAAATTTATAAGAAAAACAAAGGCAAGAATCAAGATAAATCATACCACGGGGAAACAAATCAGAAAAATTTGAAAGAAAAACTCAGTGTCATTCCTGAGATTATGTTATAAAAGGTTTGCACCTTCCATATTTCATCTTGGGCTCTCTCACTCTCTCATCACTTACTCTGTGGGAACACAGCTGCCATGACATATGAGGGAGATTAGTCCTTCATCTGTAATATCCCCAGTTTGGTTTTGTCTTTGCTTTTGGAATCTTTGCCATGCAGAAATTTTGCAATATATTTTTATGTAGTTAAATTTACAATATTTACTTTTATGGTTTCTGGATTTTGCACAGTCTTTAGAAAGACCTTCCCCATTTTAAATGTATTAAAAGAATAATTATCCCAGGGCCAGGAGTGGCAGCTCACGCTTGTAATTGCAGCACTTTGGGAGGCCGAGGCAGACGTATCACAAAGTCAGGAGATTGAGACCATCCTTGCTAACACAGTGAAACCCCATCTCTACTAAAAATACAAAAAAAATTAGCCGGGTGTGGTGGCTCACACCTGTAGTCCAAGCTACTGCTTGGGAGGCTGAGGCAGGAGAATCACCTAAACCTGGGAGATGGAGGTTTCAGTGAGCCGAGATCACATCACTGCACTCCAGCCTGGGCGACATAGTGAGACTCCACCCCCAAAAATAATAATACTTATTATTATCCCTTGCTTTCTTCTAGTCCTTCTGCTTTCTCTTGTAGTACTTATAGATTTCACTTTTTTACATTTCTTTTTTTTTTTGAAGCAGTAAATATTAGGAAGGTATGGATCCAACTTTTTTCTTTATGTCTAGTAGTTGTCTTACTATCATTTACTCAGTAGTCCATCTTTTCCTTCTTTGATGTGAGATGCTTCCTTTTTCACAGAATAAACTCATGTATATATTTTGTGTCTATAGTGTTTCATTTGTCTATTAATGTTCTAGTAGTAAGCTCTTTTAACTATTGCAGCTTTACAAGACATTTTCATAGATATCTGGTAGGGCTGGTCCTTCCTCATTACTCTTTTTCTCTCCCCTGGTCTTCCTGGCCATTCTTGTTTATTTTCCCATTCGACTTTTAGGATCAGTTTTTCAATTAAAAGAATTCTAAAGGTATTTTTATTGGAACTATGTTAAATTTATACCTAATGTATGGAAGACTGGTATTTTTATTATATTGAACCTTCATAAACATTTTTAATTACAGCAATATATTCATCTTATTGATAGATGTAACACATTAACTACGCCCTTATTCAGTCCTTATACTTTCCACAATTAAATAATTTTCAGATGAGCCACTATTAAAAAGGAAAAATAATCTATTTTTCTATACTTATGCCACACTTCTGACACTAAATGTATAGCTTTTCTACACCAAGCATTTTTAAGACTACACAGTTAGACACCAGTAGCAATTAGTGAGTCTTCAGGTTACCCATGCTTTTGTTTGACTTAGCTCCAAATCAAGGGTTTTCAGGACCTTCCTCCTCAGGTTTGATAGTTTGCTATGATGGCTCCCACATCTTAGGGAAACACTTACATATATTTACTTGTTTATTATAAAGGATATAGATGAAGGTCAAAGAACAAATATAACAAATTTATAACAAAAGATGCTTCTCTCACCCCTACCAGTCAGGAAATTATAAGGCTTTTAAGAGCTCTGGGTTAGGAACCAGGGGTAGAGACCAAATATTTATTTCTTACTGTTATGATTATGGTTAAATTTTTGTTGGTATCTCTGATTATTACCTTATAATATATTCCTAGAAATAGAATCACTAATGAAAACTGTGAATCTTTCAGATATCTGGCATTGCCAAATTTCTTACCAAATAAATTACATACTCCCACAAACTATGGATAAAATATTAGATTTATAAAATTTTAAAAATAGTCTTGCTATTCTAATAGGCAAAAAGTGATATTTCACTTTTCTTCTCTCTTTTCTTTCACTAGTTTAAACTTGTCACTAGATATCTCACTTTTAGTTTATACTTATTTGACTGAGACTTTTTTTTATTTATTTACTACATGTTTGTACTGTTTTCAACATTTTGTTAACATCCTTACCCAAGTTTTAAATTTAAAAACTTATGCATTTCAAAGTATAAATTGTTTTCTTACCCATTTTTATTTTATTGATCTTAATGTTTTTCTTTTTGATCTGTATGAGCTTCTGTATATTAAGTCTCTTGTCATATTTGTGTCAAATAATCAGTGCATTTACTTTTAATTGTTTATAACATGTATTATTGTATGTATTTTTTACTTTAAAAGATGCATAGTCACTGAATAAATTAAATAATACAGAAGCATACATAATACAAAGTAAAAGTTCTCTCTTCCCCAGCCCCTTGTTCCTACTGGTAAAAAATATGTGGGGTGATGTTTTCTGACTTTCAAAATTTTCAGCTTTTATATTGTCAATGTGAGGTGTGTCACTCGCATAAAGAGACCACCAGGCAGTCTTTGCGTGAGAAATAGGGCTGTCTATTCACCCAGGTGTGTGAGCTGAGTCTGAAAATAGAGTCAGCGGAGGGCGGTGGGATAGAAGTGGGTTTTCTAGGTTGGGGCAAGTGGTCAGTTAAAGGTGCTGATCTATTTTAGGGAGGGGAAGGGCATCATGGGATGCATGGTCACAGGGTAGGGGTCGGTAATCTATCTTGGGGAGGGGAAGGGCATCACAGGATGCACGGTCACAAGGGTAGGGGTCATTTATTATAAACAGGCATGATCATAAGGGTGGGGGTTATTGGTTGCAAGCAGAGGGGAGGGTGTGGTAAATTACATAGTTATAGAGGTGGGGGTCCTGAGAAACCCAGTGTCCAGGGGAGAAATTCTGCAAGGCTGAGCAGGACTAATGGTTGCAGGTTGCAGGGGACAGCAATTAGTTGAGGCAGGAACAAGTTGTTTCACTTCTTTCTGTAGCACCTGGTTACTTGTCATTACCTCAGACTTTCTGGCTCCTGAGGACCATCCGGTGGTATATATGTGGGTCATCAAGGCTTGCACTTGGAGGCCTGACATTCCCATCTTTTTATATATGTATAAAGAAAAAAGTTAGAGAAGAGAGTAGGGGCAGTGTTTCTCATGGCTTCTTCAGGCATGACAGGGAGCTGTGCGGACACCTCAAAGAAAAGCCTGTGATTCTTGTAGTTAGTATTTGGTTAAGTCCTTGGAAGCATAATAGCTTCTAAAGTGGGTGGTGATGGAACCTTGGGCCAAGGTTGAATGAGGGTGGTCCCAGAAGACTTGGATTGAAAGGGATATGTGCAGGTTCTGGAGAGGTGTCATGCAGCATCTTGACATTAGCTGGGCATTGCCTGGAATTCATGAGCAATGTGTTGGTGTTTCTGCTGTGAACTAGGACTGGGTATAAGGCAGACAAATGAATGGGGAGGGTTGGGAAGGCATTTTGTCTTAAGAAGCTGAAAGGTCCTGGGACAGGGGTGATATTGTGGGGTTGTTAAAAGTAGCATTTGCCATATAGAGTGATTAGTGATGGCTTGAATATGATTTTGTAGGAACTGAGAAACTAATTGGAAAATGCAAGGTCCGAATAAAAGAAGGAAGATGGGTATTAGGGGAGTAAGGGTTGGAAGGTAATTAGGAAGGAGCAGGGAATGACAGAATGGGACCGAGAGTAAGAGTGAATAGAAAAGTAAAGAGGAGAACTTCGTTAGGGTGAAAGAATTGGAGTGTCCCTTGCCACACAAGGTCATTTATCTACTCAAAGAAGGAGTCGAGGGTAGAAGTTTGTGGGTAGAACCATGAGATATTAGCTAAAATGGTCTGGAGGAAAACAGTAAACTGGCAAGGCAAGCAGGCATAGGGCATTTAAATGTAGACAAGAACGGTGATCAGAAGTATTATTATATAGAAAGCAACAGAAATAGAGAGCTTGTGAGGTGTACACCAAGTTTTGGGGATGACTGTGTAGAGTCCTGCCGCAAATAGCAAAGTTAAGAGAAGGATTCCTGTCAGTGTTAGAATATAAACTAAACTCATGTGGTTTGTGTCTACTCCTCAGGAATTCTAGTTAGCTTTAGAGAAGTAGGAGAGAGTACTTGCGACTTCCAAGAGGAGGTGGATGGGCTAGGCTGGTCGTCTCATGGGCACAGTTTAATCCTGGACCAGTGAACCCAGTAGGAAGGGTTTTGTAGATGAACAGCAGTTGGGGTACTGTAGACAACCAGGTAGAGACCCTTCCACTGAGGCTATAGAGCTGGATGGATTAGGTCCTTGACCAGTACTGATCATCTGGCTAAGATGTTCTTATAAGACTGGGTATCTGGAGTGGGTAAGAGGAGGTTAGCAGCTTGACAGATTTCCTCCCTAGTTTGTTGGAGAACTGGAAGATAGTCTCCAAGAGGGCTAGTGTCTGGGAGAAGGTTAGGCCCAGGCAAAAAGGTGTGACCGTGTAAGAGTTCAAAGGGGCTATATCAGTGAGTTCCTGGGGCGTAGCACGAATTCGGAGAAAAGCAATAGGTAGAAGGGATACCCAGTCCTTCTTTAATTGAAAGTTGAGTTTGGCAAGATGTGTTTTTAGGAGGCTGTTAGCTTTTTCTACTTTTCCTCATGACTGAGGGCACTAAGGGGCCTGGAGATTCCATTGAATGCTAAGGGCCTGAAAGACTGCTTGGGTGTGATTTGGCTAATGAAAGCAGGGCTATTGCCAGATTGTATGGAAGAAGGGAGGCTAAATCGGGGAATAATGTTATTTAACAGACAAGAAATAACAGCAGTGGCCTTTTCTGTTCCAGTAGGAAAGGCTTCAATCCACCCTGTAAAGGTACCCACCCATAGAAGAAGATATTTGAATTTTTGGACACGAGGCATATGAGTAAAGTCAATTTGCCAATCTTTTGTGGGGGTGAATCCCCATGCTTGGTGAGTGGGAAAGGGAGGGGGTCTTAAAAATCCCTGGGGGTTCGTAGAGTGACAGATGGAGCACTGAGATGTAATTGTTTTAAGGATAGACTTTCATGAAGGGAAGGAGATGAGAGGTTCTAAGAGACAGGCCAAAGGCTTATATCCCACATGAACATGGTTATGGAAAGAAGAGAGGATAGAATGGGCTTGTGAGGCAGGGAATTTTCCTTGATCCAAAAACCAACTGCCTTGAGTGGGAAGCGACCGTTAGGTTAAGGATTCAGGAGAGTAAGTAGGAGTAATTGATGAAAAAGAAAAATATTGTCCGCTAGGAGGGGATATTGGTGCATTTGCTGCCTTCTTAGCAGTTTCATTGGCAAAAGCATTTCCTTGGGCAATGGGATCTAAAGTTTTTGGTGTCCTTTACAGTGGACGACTACGGCCTTGGCTGAGAGAAGGGCAGCTTTAAGGAGAAGTTTTATTAAAGAAGCATTGATAATGGAAGATCCCTGTGTAGTGAGAAAGCCCCTTTCTGCCCATATGGCAGCATGGTGATGTAGGATGTAGAAGGTGTATTTAGAGTCAGTATAGATATTTACATGTGGTTTCTTAGCAAGAGTAAGAGCACGGGTTAAAGCAATGAGTTCAGCTTGCTGAGAAGTGGTAGAGGGAGGGAGTATGGCAGCCTCAATGATAGATGAGTGGGATACAACTGCATAACCAGCGTTAGCCAGTGTCAACTGACTGGGCTTTGAAGAACTGTCATCATTAAACCAGGTGTGGTCTGGGTCTGGAATGGGAGAGAGAGAAATATGTGGAAAGGAGGAGGATGCTATATAGATTAGGGAGATACAATCATGGGGCTCAGGGCTTGTGTTTATGTTTGCTATTAAATGAGAGGCTGGATTAAAATTGGGGCCGTGTGCAATAGTCACAAGTGGGAGTTTCAATAAAGAGTGAATAGAGTTGGATAAGACGTGGGACAGATAACAGATGTGGAAGATGCGCAGAGGATGCTAAAGCCTGAAGACTATGGAGTGAGTGAGGCATAGCCTGTGATTTTGAAAGCCTTAAGAAGGAATAGAGCGGAGGCAGCTGTCGCACGCAGGCATGAGGGCCAACCTAGGACAATGAGGTCAAGTTGTTTAGAGAGGAAGGCAGCAGAATGCGGACCTGACTCTTGTGTAAGAACTCCAATTGCACAACCCTGAATTTCAGCAATGTATAAGGAAAAGGGTTGAGTTGGATTGGTTTAGCAAAGAATGGGTTAAGTTATGGGTTTTATACAGGTAAATAATAGGTGCAATTATGTGGGGCAGCCAAAGGAGCAGGAGGAATATGCAGAGAAGTTACACTGGGTACCTTGGAAAAGAAGGTTATTTATTTACTTTAGAAGAGAGTTAAGGGTGGCAGCCGGGGGTGGAACCAGGAAATGTCCTGGCACACAGAATGGAGGAAGAGGGTGAAGCGGCAGGATCGTCAGGATAGGCAGGAGCAGGGCATTTATGTTTCCTCAGGAATTAGGGTGAGTTTCAGAGAAGTTAGGGAGAGTATAGGGGTTTGGCACTACAGGATGGATGGAGAGGTGGTGTCCCACACCCTAGGGGTTAGGTAGGTGGACATAAGGGAAGCTATTGAGGGAGGTACGGGTTCAGGGAGGAGGGCAGCAATGAGGTGTGGCTGTAGCCCAGGAATAGTTAAGGAGGCAGACAATTTTGTTAGGCTATCTTGGCTTAACAGGGAAACTGGATTGAGGGGGGGTGATTAGGAAATAATGTGGAAAGGAATGCTGGCCTGACCCTAGACTTGGGGAGTTTTGAGAGGCCTGGAGGCCTTGCCATCAATTCCCACAACAGTTATGGAGGCCAAGGAGACAGGTTAGCGTGGAGTTTTGGGCCCCCATATTGATTAAGAAGGGGATGGACTTACTCTCCACCGTAAGAGTTACCCGAAGCTCAGTGTCCATTATGGTCTAAGGGGCCTCTGAAATGTGTGGGCAGCATCAGTCTTTAGCAGCCAAGCCAAAGAACAGCGAAGTGAGTCGGACAGTCCGACTTCCTGTGGGAGCCTGCGCAGACGGGGCAGGGCTTAGCAGGAATCCCAGGCTGCAGACATTCCTTGGCCCAGTGGCCAGGCTTCCTACACTTGAAGCAAGGTCTGGGAGGGGCGGCTGGACACTGCCATCTGAGCACTTTGAAGTCTTTGTGAGCTGGTGGTGTGGCTGAGGTTTGTCTTACGGCAGAGGCAAACATCTGTAGCTCTGAAATGCATTGCAGCTTGACCACTGCCTCCCTATCGTTAAACACCTTGAAGACAAGATTAATTAATTCCTGTTGTGGGGTTTGAGGGCCAGATTTCTATTTCTGTAGCTTTTTTAATGTTAGGGGCTAATTGGGTGATAAGTGTTTTTCAGGGGTGAGAGTAGAAGTAAGGATGACATTTAAGTTACTCTAGGTAAGATTATAGGACTGGGTTAAGTATTGGAGGATTTGATGAAAAGGAGCCTAACCACTGGCCGATTTGGGAAAGGTTGGATAAAGAGAAACTAACATGCACCCTCACCATGTCTTAGGCTCCCGAAAGGTGAGTTGCTGAGCAGGGGTGGAGGAGTTAGCCATGGGACTAAACTGCAAGCTTGACCGGGCATGAGGTTGAGGGGGTAACGGAGGGGCATAAGGATGTGGGTTGTGGGCAGAGGAGGAGAAGGAGGGCGGCTCAGAGATGTGAGGGCTGGATTAGGGTCTGGTTCCAACAGGCAGGGAGGAGAAAGGTTGGAAGTGTCCATGGACAAGGAGGTAGGAGGAGCTGGTGGAAGGGAGAGAAGGAAAATTTGGGATGGGTTACATCAATTAGGGGGGATTAGGGAGGGGTTGGAATGTAAAAGAAATGCCTGGATGTAAAGGACTTCAGACCATTCGCCCGTTTGTTGACAAAAATTGTCTAGGTCTCGCAGAATAGAAAAATTGAAAGTGCCATTTTATGGCCACTTAGAGCCATTGTCCATTTTATACTGTGGCCAAGCAGTATTGCAGAAGAAAATCAGATGCTTAGGTTTTAGGTCAGGTGATAGCTGGAGAGGTCTGAGGTTTTTAGAACACTGGTTAAGGGAGAGGATGAATGTAGGGCAGGAGGTTGCTCATAGTTTGAGAAGAGCAGTGGAGACAAGGAAGATGAATGAGTGACGAAGCAGTTTAGCAGGCATCTCAGACTAAACCTTGGTTTGTACCTGGGGTAAATCAGTCAAAGGGGGCATCCCCAGCGTTGATTCCTTCAGTGAGTGACCAGAGGAGATGTCTCTGCAATGATCAGTCACCAAGAGAAGACTGTCTTCCCAGTTCCGTGTCCCACGTGGGATTTTTTTCCAGTCATGAACCTCACAGAAAGTCCAGTCTTTCTTGTCTCTGCTGAAAGGGAGAGGAAAATGAAACCCAAAGGAGAAGGAAGCTGGCAGGCAGCGAGAAGGGCTAAAGAGAAGAGTTGAGGCAAACCGCTTAGCTGATCTGAGGGTGGTGAGTAGATGCATGGGCTAGGCTGATGAACCTAGGTCATAGGTAGGTCTCTTCACTGAGGGAGCACAAGGAGTAGGGACAGGGGGTTTGGTCTCCTGTAGGAGGTCCCCCATCCTGGGTTTTGGCACCAAAAGTTAGACATGTCGCTCACATAAAGAGACTACCAGGCAGGCTTTGTGTGAGCAACACGGCTGTTTATTCACCCAGGTATGGGCGGGCTGAGTCCGAAAAGAGAGCCAGCGGAGGGCAGTGGGATAGGAGTTGGTTTTCTAGGTTGGGGCAAGTGGTCAGTTAAAGATGGTAATCTATTTTAGGGAGGGGAAGGGCATCACGGGATGCATGGTCACAGGGTAGGGGTCGGTAATCTATCTTGGAGAGGGGTAGGGTGTCATGGAATGCATGATCACAAGAGTAGGGGTCATCTATTATAAACAGGCATGATCATAATGGTGGAGGTTATCAGTTGCAAGCAGAGGGGAGGGTGCACTAAATTACGTAGTTACAGGGTGGGAGTCCTGAGAAACCCAATGTCCAGAGGGGAAATCCCAAAAGGCTGAGTAGGAACAATGTTTGCATGTTGCAGGTTGCAGGGGGAGAGCAATTAGTTGAGGCAGAAACAAATTGTTTCACTTCTTTCTGTGGCCACCTAGTTACTTGCGGTTACCTCAGACTTTCTGGCTCCTGAGGACTATCCAGAGGTGTACGTGAGGGTCACCAAGACTATAATAGCCAGGCTTGGAGTTGGAGGCCTGACAGTCAAATCTACACAACTTTTTCCTTGTTCCATGTCTATCGTTTGTTTATATACAAAGACCTTTCCCATACAGAAATTAGGGGTATTAGGGAGCCAAGGTGAACGTGGAGAAATCAGTAGGTACGCTATTCATGTTGTCCAAGCAAGAAATTCTTGAGGCTTGGGCTGGGATGGAGGTAGTGGAGATACAAAGAGGTGAATTCATCAGTCTATAATTTGGAGGTTGGGTTTGCTGATCAATTGATTGGTTGGTTGGTTGATTGATTTAATGGGGGAGGAAGGAAATAAAAGAGAGAAATAAATGATGGTTTTTAAATTTTTGATGTAAGCAACTGCGGGATGGGGAAGCTTTTCCTGAGCTGAGGAATGTGAAGCCTTTAAGTGTGAATGAGGATATTTTGATGCATGATACGTTCCTGGATGCTCTTTGTTGACACATAACTCTCTTTAGCAGGAGCCCTAAATACAGGTTGACACTTCCTCGACTCTCTGCTGCTGCCCATGATCTTTATTCTTTGACCTGCTGTGTACCTTTTGAGTTTACAAAGTGTTCTTGAGTTTGTCTCGTGTTCTCTTTAATGACTCCTTCCTGGGTACTAATGTGGGCTGGGTTTTTCATTACCTAATCTGTGGCAGGCTTCAGAAGGAATGTCTTGGGCACTAGAGGATCATAAACATTGGAGAGGTACTCCCGAGTGCTTTCTGCTTTATCGAGTTGCTGTAATGAGGGCCCTGGGGCAGGTTCTCGAAGGCTGGTGCTGCCTCTCAGCACCACCTCATCAAAGGAGAACCAGACTAATCAGTGTATGGCCTGAAATAGGCAGTTGGAGCTAAGCAGTAAAAACATAGTCAATTAGTTTGTTGTTGTTGATGATGTTGTTACTATGTAGAATATTGCCCAGTAAAGCTTCTAGTCTGCCTTGAACTCCACAAACAGGTTCAGAGGAAACCATTATTTCAAAACATCAAAGCAAGGTCAGAGGGCCTACTATGGGAAAGAAATAAAATTCATTCCCCACCTCTGTCCCATGCAATCAGTTTGATGCTGGCATACGACTGCTATCTCTTATGGTCTAGAAAACATGTCTCTGGGCCTGGCGCAGTGGCTCACGCCTATAATCCCAGCACTCTGGGAGGCTAAGGCGGGTGGATCACGAGGGCAACAGATCGAGACCATCCTGGTCAACAAGATGAAATCCCGTCTCTAAAAGTACAAAAATTAGCTGGGCATGTTGGTGCCACCTGTAGGCCCAGCTACTCGGGAGGCTGAGGTAGGAGAATTTCTTGAACCCAGGAGGCGGAGGTTGCAGTGAGACGAGATCGTGCCATTGCACTCCAGTCTGGGTAACAACAGCCAAACTCCGTCTCAGAAAGAGAGAGAGAGAAAGAAAGAAGGAAAGAAGGAAAAAGAAAGAAAGAAAGAAAAGAAAGAAAACATGTCTCTGACTTCCTGCCAAATGGACACATACTGAGTTTCTTTCTGAGAATGACAGTGACTTGTGAGGCGCTGTTCTATGCACATACTCTCTCCTCATTCTTCTAGCAACCAGTAGCATGTGCCAAGAAGGGAAAAGGCTCACAAGAATTGGAAATATAGTCTCTTGCCTTGGGATAGTTTTTCTGGACAAAACATTCTTTTAGGGAAATAAGCAGTCTAGGTTTTGCAAAACTATGTCCTAGCTGATCCACAATTCTGTTGCATAACTGAAGGTCGTACCTGGTGCTAAGTTAAGTGTTTGTCACTAAAGATGTTTCCATCTGGCGATCAAAATATTGTGGGATTATGCTGTTTCCTCTTCCTGGAATGTCCTTGTGTGCCATGTCTTCAAGGAGACCATTTGGTGATAATCCCAAATCCCCAGCCTTTAACCAGCCACCTACAGCCTCTAGAGACTTCTGAGAGAGCTACACAGAGGACAGTCCTGGCGAATGAACACTGTTTATTACACTGTTTTTACCACTTCTAAGCTTGTCTGGATCACATCAAAGGCAAAAAGACAAGTAGAAAGACAAACCCAAAAAAATGGTGTGATTCAAGATCTAAATGAAAGTAAGCTACAACTGGAAGCTTTCCTGAGATTTGGGGGTATAGGAAGAGAGCTCTAAGTCTGTTCTTGTCACCACAAAAGTTCTAATGCCCTTTTCCCATTTCGTGAACTTCTACTCATCCTGTGAATGCCTATTTAAATGCCTCTTCCTTCCTGAATTTTCCTTGATCATAACCCCATCCGAGATAAAAAGAGTTGTTCCCTCAGTTTTGATCCCATGACACTTTATGTGTTTCTGTTTAATCACTTTGCCAGCTCTTATTGTGGTGATCCGTTTATATGGCCCTCTTCCCAGACTGCCAAAGGTAGATGTTTTCTTACTCCTCTTTTTTATCTCCAGTGCCTGGCCAAGTGCCTAGCATGAGGAGGTGTTTAGTGCATTGAAAGGCCAAGTTTTTTGGCACTGGAAATAAGGACCAGGTTATGCAGTATGTGCACTGCACAAACATGCCTGGCTAAGGGAGCAAGAGGGGCTGGTATGGGCCGATGTGGGGTTGTCTCTGCTCAGAGGGAGGGCACTCTTTCCCCCCACACAGAGAGGCATGTGCCTGCAGGCCTGCCTCAGCTCAAATGGGGACCTTCTCATTTATAACAAGGCACATACATGCTTGCAGTCTTACTTACTGAAAGAGCAAATCAGACTCAGCAAGTTTAAGAATGACAGAATATGAAGAAAATACAAAATTGAAAGGAGTATTTCCCCTTGTGAAGAGTTCCTACTATTTGTTTAAAAGTTATTATCAAGCCTTATAATTATCTGATTTTAGGGAACCTATTATCAATTATGAAAAAGAGGAACTTGAATGCATCATGCTTTTTGTAGTTTACTTATCCTGAACTACCTTTTTATTTATTTATTTATTTATTTGAAGTCAGAGTTTCTCTCTTGTTGCCCAGGCTGGAGTGCAATGGCACGATCTTGGCTCACTGCAACCTCTACCTCCTGGGTTCAAGTGATTCTCCTGCCTTAGCCTGCCGGGTAGCTAGGATTACAGGCGCCTGCTACCACACCCAGCTAATTTTTTTTTTTTTTTTTGAGATGGAGTCTTGCTTTTGTCAGCCAGGCTAGAGTGCAATGGCACGGTCTCAGCTCACTGCAACCTCCGCTTCCCTGGGTTCCACACCATCTTGGCTCACTGCAACCTCTGCCTCCCAGTTCAAGCAATTCTCCTGCCTCAGCACCCCCCTGAGTAGCTGAGATTACAGGTGCCCGCCACCATGCCCAGCTAATTTTTGTATTTTTAATAGAGATGGGGTTTCACCATGTTGGCCAGGATGGTCTTGAACTCCTGACCCCATGCAATCCACTTGCCTTGGCCTCCCAAAGTGCTGGGATTATAGGCATGAACCTCCATGCCTGGCCCTCAATTACCATTTTCTTAAAAATATAGAATTGTACAATTTTAGATCTGTAAGAAAGTCATCTATCAATTTAGCAGTTTTTGAACATTTAGTACTGGTTACACATTTAGTATGGAAGGAGCACTAGAAACTAACAAAATTAGCCAGTATCAAATACCTATTAGGTAATAGATTTTTAATTTGCTAAAAGGACACCTATCACACTATTCTGTCAGAAACAAGAAGAGGCAAAGTGGTCACTTCGTTAGGCAATTGCATTTTATCCATTTCACTCTTATATTGCCAATTTTTCAGTACCAAAGCTGTAATTTCTTTAGTTTTTTTTTTTCTCTATCTGTTCACACCTACCAAAAATGGACCATCAACCATTCTGGTGCATAACTGCTAAATGTTCCATAGAGTTAATGCACACAAAATCACATGTGTGAAAAGGAAGATTGATGGTGGCTCCAATATAAGACACAGACAAGATTTGTCATAGTTGTCACATGGGTATGGTGGGTTGTTGCTGCACAAGTTGTTTCTAATTAGAATAAAGAACCAAAGTTTGAAAATACTATGGTTTCCTTTGTATATATATACTAGAGATGAGGTGGGGTGCAGTTGCCCATGCCTGTAAACCCAGCACTTTGGGTGTCCAAGACAAGCAGATCACTTGAGGCCAGGAGTATGAGACCAGCCTGGCCAACATGGCGAAACCCTGTCTCTACTAAAAATACAAAAATTAACTGGGCATGGTCATGGTGCATACCTGTAGTCCCAGCTACTTGGGACACTGAGGCAGAAAAATCACCTGAACCTGGGAGGTGGAGGTTGTACTGAGCCAAGATCATGCCATCACACTCCAGCCAGATCCTCAGAATGAGACTCTGTCTCAAAATAAATAAATATATACATATAATACACACACACACACACACACACACACGTATATTAGAGATGACTAGGTCATCTAGATGATAATGTCGTTACAACGTGGGAGACAAAAGCCTGGAGTTACAGCTATGTACCAGAAACTACAAATACCTTATCTATGCCATAGCCCCTAAGTCAAATACCCAGGGAATATAGCATATCTGTGAATATCACCCTATCACCCATTGTGTGTATTGTAATGGGAAGTGGTTAGGAGCCTAAAGGCTTATTGTGTCATTTCTTCTTCTTTCTTCATCTTGTTCTGTTCCTTCTCTTTCTCATTCCTCTTTTGGCACCTGCATTGGATTGCTGTCCTCTAATGTACCAAGATCATCAGTTCAATACAATTTGTATTTGATGGGCATCTTTATGCTTGTGTTTTTATCCCAACGTCTGGGTTGCATACCCGCTCTTCTCACCCCCACCTGTCTTCTCAGATGTTTTCTTATCCCCGTAAAACAGATTGGGAGCACTTTGAGGAAAGGGAACAAGACAAACTTATTTGTATTTATCCCCTGACTTTATAATCTAGTGAGTAGTTGCTCAAACATTTTTCTGACATGAAAGTTAATGGATGAATGAATTAATGAATAGTAGGTGAGAGGATTACTTGAACCCAGAGGTTAAAGACCAGCCTGGGCAACACTGGGAAACCCCATCTCTACAAAAAAAAAATTTTTTTTAAATTAGCCAGGCATGGTGGTGCACATCTGTGGTCTCACCTACTCAAAGGCTGAGTTGGGAGGATCCTTCAAGCTTGGAGGTTGAGACTGCAGTGAGCTGTGATCCCTGCACTCCAGCCTGGGTGACAGAGCGATACCCTGTCTCAAAAAAAAAAAATTCTAAAGCAAACATGTCAGAATATTAACATTTTCTAAATCAGGATGGTAGACATATGAATATACATTATCTTATTTTCCATAGACTTCATGTTAGGCAACTTCTGTAATATTGAAAAACCAAGATGAGCGGTGGAGGTGATAGCAGTATGACAAAATGTCTATTCAAGGAATGTCATCATTTAATTAGGGACTTGTTCCAAGTGCACATGATTGCAGAAGTGTATTGGATTGTACATTTTCAGGAGTTGACTGGCTAGATATTTAAAGAAAAACACACTAAATAACTCTGAAACTAGAAAAGCAGGAGGTGACACTACCTATCTAATTTGTAGGGCATCCTCGGAGTCAGCAGATAAACACTTTTGTTATTTTCTAATACACATTCAGCCTCTATGAACTGTGAAATATTATCAGGAAGAATTGGATAGAACTAATCAACCAGCTACTGGCTAGCTAAATACCTAAAAGTTGGTAGAAAGTTCATGGAAATTTGTGGCAAAATACATTTGCCTCTTTAGGTCAGATCTACTCTTCCCCTTCATCCTACTTTCTACCTGGAGGGTTGACCTGTGTGGACCAAATCAATGGATCCTCATGACTTCTGGCTTCTAGTTGGGTTCATATAGAATCAAAGAAAGGGAGGAAGAGATGAAGGAAAGGAAAATCAGCTTGCTTAATCCCCTTGTTCCCTTCCTGTAAGGTTGTCTCCATGACTCCACATGCCTCTGTATGACCCCTCACCTCAGTCTCCTCATCCCTTTGTGCCTATAGCTCATTAAGAAGCACTAGATGGGCAGGATGTGGTAGCTCATGCCTGTAGTCCCAGCACTTTGGGAGGCCAAGATGGGCAGATCAGCTGAGCCCAGCAGTTTGAGGCCAACCTGGACAACACAGTGAAACCCTGTATCGACAGAAAAAAAAAATACAAAAAATTAGCTGCGCACGGTGATGCACACCTGTGGTCCTACCTATTCGGGAGGCTGAGGCAAGAGAATCATTTGAGCTGCAGTGAGCCATGATTGTGCTGCTGCACTCCAGCCTGGACCACAGAACAAGACCCTGTCTCAAAAAAAAGAAGCAGTAGCAGCACCAGATGCCTGCACACATAGACCTATGAAAATAGTCCCTTTGTGTATAAGGCACCCCAAATTATTTTCTTCTGTCTTCTTTTGGGACGCTGATTGATCAAGGACTTAGACCAGGATGTTCAAGTTTTAACTCCTCACTAGTTGTTAGTATTCAGGTCTCCATCCTTCACCTAGCAGATGCCAGAAGAGAACTTCCAAGAATTAACTTTAAATATAAAATTCCTATCTACACTTGGTGTCTCCAGCTCTTTCTAACTCATTTAGCTCATTTCATCATCTTTTTTCCTACCATGAAGTTATAAAATCAGAAATGTTAAAAGATTGCCAAACATTTGAAGGCATATTGTCAACATGAAATAATTATAATCATCCTTTAATAAATTCTATGTTTTGAACACATCGCTTTGTGATCTTCATACATTAATACATTAAGGCACAATCAGAGGGGGAAATCTAAACATTCTTTCTACCAGGTAATGATGAAAAGAGCATGTGTATGATTTAGCTGATTTGAAATATTATGCACATCAATAAACAGTGGAAATGGTAAGCATCTGGGATAACAGTGGGCCTGGCCAGGAATGTATGGTGATGTCTTAAGCTCTTTAAAGCCTTTACGTGCACCATTTCCTCTGCCTGGGATATTCTTCCTCTCTTTCTCACTCTTGATCTGGCTAATTTCTATTTATCCCTTAGCATTCTTCATAAATGTCACAACCTCAGATAAATCCCTGATCCCAATCTAAATCAGCTTCCACTTCCTGCTAATTTCTCTGATAGAACCCAGTTCTTTTCCTTCTTGGTACTTATCACTAGATAAAAGTATATATTGTATATTCATTGCTAAATGTCCATCTCACTCTTGAGGAAAGAAACCAAGATTGTTTGGTTCTTCTACTATAGTTGCAATATTGATAGTGCCTATCAACATTAATAGCAAATAAGTCAATTCTCAAAGTTCTTAGAAGGAAGAACCATTGCATTTATGAATTATAACTCCATTTATACTACTGGCTGTCAAAGGTGAATTTGCTTGTCCTAAGTTTAAAAGTATACCTCAGTTAGAACTGTTAGGTATTGTTCCCTGGGTAAATTAAAATAAATGTATTTATATGTCTACTGTAGATTTGAATTTTATGTCATATTTTGTTCCAGGAAGCCAGAAGCCCCACCAAGACCTTGTCATAAATAACCTTTTCTATAAAAAGTTCTTTTTTAAAGTTACAAATGGCTAACTTTATAATTAGATACAGTAGGGGATGCCTGCTGTTTGGGCTATGCAGCTTCCTCTCCTCCTTATTTAGGCTATAGAACCAAGAACCACTCAGTATGGCCTATCAAGTTGTACACTGCACAACTCCAGGAGGTCCCAAATAGGTGGACTATAAAATGGGTTAGAGTCTGGAGCTGTGCAACACCTCCCTGACAGAACTCTTTCTTTTCGTAAATGCTCATCTACCCAGACAATCCAACCTGTGGGTCTGCTCTCTTTCCATAGTAGTAGATGTGATCCAGGCCAGCCAATTGGAGTACTGTCTCTAGAAATTATCATTGATTACTGCAGGCCTTGGCACATGACCTAAGGAGGTCAACCAGCACTTTGAGGGGGATTATACAGATGGTGGAGAAGACAGAACATTGCCTGATATTTCCACAACTGAGAAGCATGAAAGTCTAGAGCTGGTAGGGGTTCTTTTGCCACAATACAATAAGAGCCTGCCTGCAAATGAAGTCTGCAGAGAAAAAGCAGACCTGAAAGAAGAATAAAAGGAGACAGATTCTTATTCATGGGATTGTTGTTGGTTATGTGAGCTAATAAATTATTTCCCTTGCTTAGGGGAGTTTGAGTTGGATCTTTGTCACTTGCAACCCAAGAGTCTGGGCTAACACAGTTGCATAAGCAAAACCATAAACCAGGAACTTGGAATTTGTTTTCTGCTTAACCAAAAACTGAATTCTTTACTTGTGACAATGGGGGTGTCACTTCTTTGCTCACAACCCTCTAGTACCTTCTCAGTTTATCCAGAGAAAAAGCCGGCTGTCTACACATGGCCACAGGTCCCAACATGGTGTAGCCTGTCTTCTCCCTTTTCCCCCACGTTGTTCATTATGCATCAGGTACCTGGACTTGGTGTTCCTTACACATACCAAGCATTCTTCCACCAGAGGGCATTCACATATGCTGTTCCCTCTACCTCGTACCTGCAACTCACAGTGAACTGCTTGATGTAATTCAATTATCTGTTTACATGTCAACTTTCCTCACTTTCCCCATCTAAAATTTTCTTTTCTTCTCTGTTTTAGTTGCCTAGGGCTACCATAATAAAGCACTACAAACTGGGTGTCTTGAACAACAGAAATTCATTGTCTCACAGTTCTGATGGTGAGAAGTCTGAGATCAGGGTGTCAGCTGAGTTTTTTTCAGCAGGCTATGAGGGAGAATCTATGCTGTGCCTCTCTCCTAGCTTCTGGTGGTTTGCTGACAGTCTTTGGTGTTTCTTGGCTTATAGAAGCATTGCCCTGATCTCTGCCTTTTTCTTTACATGGCATTTTCCCCATGTGCATATCTGTGTCCAGATTTCCCCATTGTATAAGGACACTAGTCGTCTGAGATTAGGGCCCAACCTAGTGATCTCATTTTGACCTGATCATCTGTGAAGAACCTCTTTCCAAATAATATCACGTTCTCAGTACCAGGGGTTAGGATTTGATGGGGGAACGCAATTCATCTTGTAACCCCCACTTATGCTGCCCTATTTTTTTCTTTGCAGTATATATCACCACCTGACATATTATATACTTATGTTTTTACTGGCTTACTGTCACGCTCTCCCTCTGACTAGGATGTAAGTTTCATGAACATATGGATGTCATGTTATACCCACAGCACTTAAAACAGTACCTACTATATGAAGGTGTGCAATCAATATCTGTTAAGTGAGTGAATACTAAACAGAGAAATAGGCTCTCTGATTTTAAGATACTAAAACCTGAAACTTCTTTTTGCATAGTCAACTATTTAAAGAAAGCAAGACTTCTCAGATGTCATTTATGTATATATTTAGAGTTTAAAGGCTCAGTGGAGACCAATGCAAAATCTCTGTCAGTCTGGGTGCAGTAGCTCACACCTGCAATCCCAGAACTTTGGGAGGCTATGGTAGGAGGATCCCTTGAGGCTAGGAATTTAAAACTAGCCTGGATAGCATAGCAAGACCCCCATCTCTACAAAAAGTAATTTAAAAATATCAGTCAGGTGTGGTGGTATACACCTCTACTTCCTAGCTACTCAGGAGGCTGAGGTGGGGGAATCACTTGAGCCCAGGAGTTTGAGGCTGCAGTAAGCTATAATTGTGTCACTGCACTGTAGTTTGGGTGGGAGAGCAAGACTCTGACTCTAAAAAAAAAAAAAAAAAGGGAGAAGAAAAAGAAACAATATCTCTATCACAGACTTACAAGTACCATTCCTTTGAAAATAGAAAAATAGAAAGAAACATTCTGAGGAAGAAAGGAATTTGGGAGTGGTAGGTTGATAGGGGACATGTGAGAAGGGATAGAAGTTGAATGAGGTTTAAGAGAGGTCACACTCTAGCAAAACTAAAAGTACTGATCTTTTTCCTGACTTAATAATGAAAGTATGCCAGTAGCCTTCTATGGAGTCACATTATTTTTATTCCTCATTAAAAAGGGTTTGTTGTTGTTGTTGTTGTTTTGAGACAGTCTTACTCTGTCACTCAGGCTGGAATGCAATGGTGTGATCATAACTCATTGCAGCCTCTACCTCTCATGCTCAAGCAATCCTCCCACCTCCTAAGTAGCTGGGTCCCCAGGCATGTGCCACCATACCTGGCTAATTTTTATTTATTTATTTATTGAGACAGAATTTTGCTATGCTGCCCAGGCTGGTCTCAAACTTCTGCCTTCAAGCAATCCACCTGCCTAAGCCTCCCAAAGTGCTGGGATTACAGGCATGAGCCACTGTGACCAGCCTAAAAGTACTTTTAATGAGAAAACAAATTTAGCCTTCAGATATTAGGAGTGCCCCCCTCTGATGTTTATTGAGATGTATTATCTGTGTGTAACTTTATCAAGTTATCTTTCATCTGATGCTGTCACTGGAATATGAGCTGAGGGACGGGGACTGTGTCTTTGCTAGCCTATAGTTAGTTAGAAGACAAATGGTAAATTAAATGAGCATAAACACGCTGAAAAGAGTTAAGAGCCCTTACTTACATAAGGCTTTTACAAAGCAGTAAGAAGACAAATGATCCAGTGGATTACAGGAAGTACAGACACCATATAAACATACAAAACAGTGCTCAATCTTGCCAATAGCCAGGGATATGCAAATTAAAATAAAAACAGAATTGATTTTTTACCCATCTGCAGCTGAAAAGATTGATGACTTTCAGGCCCATGATGTGCAGTTAATCAGACACTCATAATTTTGAGGATGAGGTAGTATGTGGAACTATAAGTTCAAATTCAAAATACACTTACCCTTTGCCCTGAAAATTCCACATTTCGGAACCTATCCTATGGAAAAGGCAGTCTTCATAATGATGCATATCTGTAAGGCTCCAGAATTTCAGTACAGGAAAGAGATAGGCATGTCTAGGGCATGTCTATTTGGTTTTAGACAAATAGTCAAAAGTATATGTATTATACTTCTGAGTTTATAGAGTAAAATGCCTTCTCTATACAGAATTATTAATTAAACATCACAATCAACATTTATCAACTGTCAACTAGAGGCAACGGGTGGTGTCCAAATCCCCTAAAATTCTGTTTTAGGAGTTAAGGCATGAATATTTAAGAAAGTAACTCTTTAGCTTCTATACTGCTCCCACCATAAACCCAAATCTTATCTATATAAAACTTTAAGCCCCGAAAGTGAGCTTAGAAGGTGAGAGGTCAAAAGAGTGTACACCAGGAGGGCATACCCTGCATCTAGGGAAGTAACGTTTTCATCTTCGGCTCCCAAATGTCACTCTCTGTTCTCACCATCCCCAGTTATTTCCCTCTGTAAGAAGGGAAAAGTGCCACTTAAAGCAAGTTTCCCACAACCATTTTCTCCAATTAAGAGAGTGACATGTTCATATCCATGGAAAATACTCTTTGAAGATGACACCTTATACTAGGAAAGAAGAGTTGTTTTGATTGTGCTGAATTGCTCTGCATAACCAAGTGAGAGGAACCTAGAGTTGTCTCTGGGAAAGGGAGAAGGTGAGGGGCAGGGAATAGGTAAGATTTCTTGATGAGTTTTCAGAGTGAAAGGTGGCATCTCCTCCAGAAATGTAGTAAATATGTGGCTAGCACGTGTCACTGAAGGTCCTGCTGCTTCTCTGATTCTCCCACAACACATGGAGCCCAGCTGGAAGAAGCATGGCTGGTGACAGCCTCCAGTTTATAGCTCCCTAAGGACCAGCATCAGCTTTGCAGCCAAGATCCGGCTTTTTCTGGGGCAGCCCCCAGCAGTGATGGAGGCAGGTGGTAGACAAGGGCATAGACATTTTCACTGCACAGAAGACTTCTTTAATGTACTATTTGTGCTCAGGGCTCCCCTGGCTTTGCCAGAGTCTTTGTCAAGTCTGCATGGGTCCACTGGCTCCCATGCCCAAGCCTGCTTCCTTCCCCTTTGACAGCCTTTACTCCCCTACAAAACCTTTCTCACCCTTACCCTGTCTCAGCATCTGCTTCCCAGAGAGCCCAACCAGCACCATTAGAGACCTCTCATTTGAAACTGCTGAAGTTTAACATTAGTGGGATTTTTTTAAAGACTCTGAAAGGAACTATTTCTCATTTTAATTTCAAGTTTGAGAATTAAAACTGAATAGCTGCCAATTGTTCTCTGCTGCATAGTCACTATTTAACTTGAGTTGATGACTGACTTTGTCTTAGTGAACAATCACAAATTCTCTCAGGAACATAATCCTTTTTCTTTTTGCTCTTAAAGAGAAAGAAAAGGAAAAAAAAAAACAAATATTGCTACAGCACTTTCTAACTTTTAAGAACAATAGATTCCAATTTTAAAATTAGAAAAGATCTTGACATTTATTCTGATTAAAGCCCCTCACTTTGCCTAACAGTACATGTCCACAGAGCCCTTGAAAATTGTAATCTAGACCAGGTCTGGTGACTCATGCCTGTAATCCCAGCACTTTGGGAGGCTGAGGGGGGCAGATCATCTGAGGTCAGAAGATCAAGACTAGACTGGCCAACATGGTGAAACTCTGTCTCTCCTAAGAATATAAAAATTAGCTGGTTGTGGTGGCGGGCACCTGTAACCCCAGCTACTTAGGAGTCTGAGACAAGATAATTGCTTGAACCCGAGAGGTGAAAGTTGCAGTGAGCCAATGATGTGCCACTCCAGCGTAAGTGAAAGAGCAAGACTCCATCTCAAAAAAAAACAAAGAAAGAAAGTCTAGTTACAAATGCAAACAAATAAGCAAACATTTTTTTTAAAAGCTATACAAGTGTCTTAGTAAAAACGGTTAATGTTCCAAATGATATAACTCCTGTTTGCATTGTTTATAATTACTTTAATACCAGATGGTAATAACACCCAACTAGATAAACTAGCATTTAAATCATCAGAGTAAAAGATAAAGTTCAATTTTCAGGATCTATTTATTTTGTCAATTTGATGTATTTTCTTTTCATGTTTTCAGTTTATCTATTGTGTTTCTTAAAAATACAACTAAGTTTTGGCCAGGTGTGATGACTCATGCCTGTAATCCCAGCACTTTGGGAGGCCAAGGCATGTGGATCACTTGCAGCAGGAGTTCAAGACCAGACTGGCCAACATGGCGAAACCTCATCTGTAGTAAAAATACAAAAATTAGCCAGGCGTGACAGCATACTCCTGTAGTCCCAGCTACTGGTGAGGCTGAGGCAGGACAATCGCTTGAAGCTGGAAGGCGGAGGTTACAGTGAGCCGAGATCAAGCCACTGCACTCCAGACTGGGTGACAGAGTGAAACTCTATCTCAAAAAAAAAAAAAAAAGGACAACTAAGCTTTTTGTTTTTGTTTTCAGAAAAGTGGCCTTCCTTACATAGAAACACTTGTCACTTGACCTTCCCAAACTCTGCTGGGGAATTTTGCAATCACATTAATTTGATACAGTGTACTTGGGGGAGGGCGTTCTGTGTTTTGTTAAGATGAAAAAAAACTACTTTTAAAATATATAATGTGAAAAGAAACAATCATTACTTCTTTAATAAACTTTTTAATATATTAAGGAGGAAATTGACATTCAAATCCGTATTCTGTATGTTCAATAGAGAAATATATTTGTCAATTCCCTTTATTCTCTAAATACTCCTTTCTCTGCCCTCTTTTGAGATCTCTGCTGAAATTACATCTCTGCTTGGCTCTTTATCCCTTACAAAAAGGAGAAGCTCAACTTTCTATCCAGACTGCTTAACCTTCATTAATCTACTTTCTGTCCGGGCTGGCCCGGAGCAATTGAGGTTATGTGAGATTTCTCAGCCTCTTAGGAAGACCATGGCCCCTAACCCTTTCTCCATTGCTGCTATGGGAATCTCTTCAGTGACATCCACCCTCTCTCCCATAACCCACTGACCCAGATGGCTGATTATCTAAATCCAACTATATCTGGTTTCTATCAACACCATGGAACAGCCAATTTGTCTACACAAAAGGGTAGTTTCAGCTACAAATTACATGCAGATGGTTGAGCATCTCTTCTGTGACTAAAGTTGAAACAGGGTATTTTCAAATCAAAGGCAATTATATGAGTGAATGATATTTGCTCACGTGTGGATGTATATATGTGTTATATGCTAGCTGACAGAGGCAGTGTCTGTGTTCACAAGTGTGGAGTTCAGGATATTTCCACATCTATAAATATATTTTTATTTATTTTTGTTTTGTTTGTTTTTTAGAGATAGGGTCCTGCTCTGTAGTCCAGGCTGGAGTGTGGTGGTGTGATCATGGCTTACTGCAGTCTCAATCCCCTGAGCACAAGCGATCCTCCCACTTTAGCCTCCCAAGTAGCTGGAACTATAGGCATGTGCCACCAAGCCAGGCTAATTTTTTTTTTTTTTTTTTTTTTATTGTAGAGCTGGAATCTTGCTATGTTGCTCTGGCTGGTCTCAAACTCCAGGCCTCAAGTGATCCTTCCACCTGGGCCTCCCAAAGTGCTATGATTATAGCATGAGCCACCATGCCCATATCTATAAATAAAAATTTGTAAATGTTAATGTAGCCCATCTCAAAAATGGAAAATGGTTTTTCAGTTTAAATATTAAAACAAACAATTTAGCTAGGCACAGTGGTTCACACCTATACTCCCAGCACTTTGGGAGGCTGAAGCGGGCAGATCACCTGAGGTCAGGAGTTCAAGACCAGCATGGCCAACCTGGTGAAACCCCATCTCTACTGAAAATACAAAGAAATTAGCCAGGAGTGGTGGCACGTGCCTGTAATCCCAGCTACTCGAGAGGCTGAGGTAGGAGAATCACCTGAACCCAGGAGGTGGAGGTTGCAGTGAGCTGAGATTGCGCCACTGCACTCCAGCCTGGGCAACAAGAGTGAAAACTCCGTCTCAAAAAAAGTTTAAGTGGGTATTAACTAATAATATTAATTACTGTTTTTAGTACTAGCTCTGGATAAAATTCCTCTGTAAGGAATTTGTGATCTAAACAAGACATATCAAACTGACACAAATAAAAATTAGCTAAGAAAAAGCTAGGTTTCATCATCTAGGGGAGAAACTGGTCTTAAAATCTGCCCTTTGTTGCACTTACCCAAGCTTGGATTATTCATATTATTTACACAGTTGAAATGGGTAAGAGCTGATGATCATCTTTAATTCATTACATATTATTAAGTTATAATATACTTTCCCCAAGTCAACTAAATATTCTTGGCTTGTGGTAAGGGAGAAGAGGAGGATAAGTGAGCACGTAGCTGAAAGCCATTTGGCCCAGGCCCCATGTTTATAAAGGGCAATGAATTTAGACTTTTAACAGTGCCTCCAGAGGAGGTTACACAAAGGTACTTTGGTGGAATTGAAAGAAGACACTTTCCTTCCAAGTTTAAAATTGAGACCCAACGCTGGGTGCAGTGGCTCATGCCTATAATCCCAGCATTTTGGGAGGCCAAGGCAGGAGGATTGCTTGAGCTAAGGAGTTCAAAGCCAGCCTGGGCAACATAGTGAGACCCTGTCTCTACTAAAAATTCAAAAATTAACCATGCATTGTGGCAAGCTACTCAGGAGTGCCAGCTATTCAGTGCCAGCTACTCAGGCAGTGCCAGCTACTCAGGAGGCTGAGGTGGGAGGATGGCTTGAGCCTAGGAAGCAGAGTTTGCAGTGAGCCTAGATCAAACCACTCCAGCCTGGGCAACAGAAGAGAACTGACTTAAATAAATACATACATAAAATTGAGATCCATGACTAAACTACATCATCTTTATTGTACCATGGATTTAAAAAAAAAAAAAAAAACAGAGCCTCACACTGTTGCCCAAGCTGGAGTGCAGTGGCGTGGTCACAGCTCACTACAGCCTCAACTTCCCAGGCTCAAGCAATCTTCCTACTTCAACCTCCCAAGTAGCTAGGACTACAGGCATGCACCATTATGCCTGGCTAATTTTGGTACTTTTTGTAGAACTGGGTTATCACTATGTTTCCCAGGCTGACCTTGAACTCCTGAGCTCAAGTGATCATCCTGCCTTGGCCTCCCAAAGTATTAGGATTATGGGTATGAGTCATGGTGCCTTGCCCATGGATTTTTAATATTAAATATTTTAACTATCTTCTTATTGGAACAACTATTTTGTGTTGTAAAATTTTTTTTGTCTTACAGACATTAGTTTGTTAAAATGTAAACACTTGAAATATCACAATTTTTTTATTGTGCTTTAGATTCTGGGGTACATGTGCAGATCATGCAAGATTGTTGCATTGGTACATTCATGGCAAGGTGGTTTGCAGCCTCCATCCCCCATGATCTGCACCTGACATTTCTCCCCACATTATCCCTCCCCACCCTCCCTCCCACTATCCCTCCCCTAGACCCCCCAAGTGTGTGATGCTTCCCTCTCTGTGTCCACGTGTTCTCATTGTTCAGCACCCACCTATGAGTGAGAACAGGCAGTGTTTGATTTCTGTTCTTGTGTCAGTTTGCTGAGAATGATGGTTTCCAGCTTCATCCATGTCCCTACAAAGGACACAAACTCATCGTTTTTGATTGCTGCTTAGTATTCCAATGGTGTATGTGCCAGATTTTCTTTGTCCAGTTTATCACTGTTGAGCATTTGGGTTGGTTCCAGATCTTTGCTATTGTAAACAGTGCCGCAATGAGCATACGTGTGCATATGTCTTTATAACAGAATGATTTATAGTCCTTTGGGTATATACCCAGTAATGGGATTGCTGGGTCAAATGGAATTTCTATTTCTAGATCCTTAAGGAATCTCCACACTGTCTTCCACAATGGTTGAACCAATTTACACTCCCACCAAAAGTGTAAAAGTGTTCCTATTTCTCCACATCCTCTCCAGCATCTGTTGTCTCCAGATTTTTTAATGATCACCATTCTAACTGGCGTGAGATGGTATCTCAATGTGGTTTTGATTTGCATTTCTCTAATGACCAGTGATGATAAACATTGTTTCATAAGTTTGTTGGCTTCATATATGTCTTCTTTTGAAAAGTGTCTGTTGATATCCTTTGCCCACTTTTGGTTGGGTTTGTTTTTTTCTTGTAAATCTGTTTTAGTTCTTTGTAGATTCTGGATATTAGCCCTTTGTCTTATGGGTAGATTGCAAAATTTTTTCCCCATTCTGTTGGTTGCCAATTCGCTCTAATGACTGTTTCTTTTGCTGTACGGAAGTTCTGAAGTTTAATTATAATTTTTAAAACCTTATTTTATCATTTAAAAATGTTAATATACAAGGAGCCTCAAAAAAAAGAAGGCAGCTTGGGTCTCTCTCAGCCTTTCAGAAGCTCTGAAATAATTTGGTTAGAGTACAAATATTTCCATGAGGTAGCAGGAGCATTTTTGTATAAGCCAAATGAACCATAGTATAAGAAACCTGAAAAGAAGGAAAATGATAGTTAAAAATAAGTTGTATGTTGGCTGGGCGCAGTGGCTCATGCCTATAATCCCAGCACTTTGCAAGGCTGAGGCAGGTAGATCACAAGGTCAGGAGTTCAAGACCAGCCTGGCCAACATGGTGAAATCCCGTCTCTACTTAAAATACACAAAAGAAAAAAAAATTAGTTGGGCGTGGTAGTGGGTGCCTGTAATCCCAGCTACTTGAGAGGCTGTGGCATAGAATTGCTTGAACCTGAAGGCAGAGGTTGCAGTGAGCCGAGATTGCGCCACTGCACTCCAACCTGGGCGACAGAGTTAGACTCTGTCTCAAAAAACAAAAATAATAAATTGTATGTTTGAAATGAAAACTCAAGATATGCTTTTTTGCCTTTATATTGGCTTGTATGAATTCCAAGGAGTCATTGTACCCTTTAAAGCATGCTTTTTTTTTTTTTTTGAGACTAGTTTAGTTCTGTTACTCAGGATGGAGTGCAGTGGCATGATCTCAGCTCAGTGCAATCTCCTCCACCTGCTCGGCTCAAGACAACCTCCCACCTCAGCCTCCTGAATAGCTGGGACTGCAGGCGTGCACTACCACACCCAGCTAGTTTTTCTGTTTTTTTGTAGAGACAGGGTTTTGCCATGTTTCCCAGGCTGGTCTTGAACTTGTGAGCTCAAGGAATCTCCCCACCTCAGTCTCCCAAAGTGCTGGGGTTACAGGTGTGAACCACTATGCCTCACCTAAAGTATGCTTTCTTAATCAGAAGTTACTAGCTTGCCTTCGTAAACTTACAACAATAGCGTGTCTGTAAAGTGGTAAATGTTTAACGAGAGTAAACTGCATGATGATGAACAAGTGTTCTTGGACACCAACTCCTGGAATCTGAAAATAAAACCTGATATATAGAGATTCTTTGAAAGATAAGTCTTACAGAGGTATCTTTTTTTTTTTCTTTTCTTTTCTTATTTTTAAGACAGAGTCTCGCTCTGTCACCTAGGCTAGAATGCAGTGGCATGATCTTGGCTCACTGCAACTTCCATCTCTCAGATTCGAGCGATTCTGCTGCCTCAGCCTCCTGAGTAGCTGAGATTACAGGTGCCCACCACCACGCCTGACTAATTTTTGTATTTTTAGTAGTGACAGGGTTTCACCATGTTGGCCAGGCTGGTCTCAAACTCTTGACCTCAAGCCTCCCAAAGTGCTTGGATTACAGGCGTGAGCCTTACAGAGATGCCTTAAAGGAGAAAGGAGTGACAACAGAAACAGTAACAAAATCAGCTCTCATGAGTTAAAAGGGAAGGTTCATTCTGAGTGTAGGTCAATAGAGGTCATCATTTGAATTAAAAATATCTTGACAGGGAAGTTCTTCCTCTCATCTGCCCAGTTCCTGGAACTGCATTGTCTCCTGGGGAAGCATGCATAGTTATTCAGCAAAACAATTTTGGTCCCACTAAACAGACTAAAATATGAAGCCAGCTGTCCAGTTGGGGCGGGGACATTCTATCTTTGAGACCAATAGGAATTGGTCTAATTAAAGGCATTTAGAGAAGAATAGGGGAGAAAAGACACAAAGGCCACCAAAGGTGGAAGAGGGCTTGAGTCTGAAATCCATCTCTGCTACAGGGTTAATGTACTCCTAACAGTCTTATTCAAGTGCTTAAAACAAAGGCACAATAAAAGGAGGAAGGCTCATATCACCAGCCCTCCCCTGAGGAGCTCAGAGTTAGAAAGTAAAATGCAATCTGTTGAATAATGATGGCACAAGTTGTAACTTTCTAGGATTCCACAAAATGGAGGGTTGAAGGAAGATAAATATCTGCGGCAGTATTCCAGGAAGCGGCGTAAGAGACGTAGGTAACCAATGGCTTGTTTCATGGTAACAAGAACTATACTTCAAAGAAACCCTTGTGAATGGTTCCTGATGCCCTTTGGTCTCTGTGTCAAGATGTCTAGCTTGGTGGGTGTCTCGCTCAGAGTGACTGTATGTTCAGCCTGTATAATCTCAGTTACACCTCACAGCAACACTGAGTTGGAGATTTTTTTCTCCCAATTTACCAAGAAGGAAACTAACCTTTAAAGAAGGGTGTCAAGTCATTTGCTCAAGATTATGTGGGAAATTTGGGATTTTAGATCAATCTGACCCTAAAAATCCTGCTATTTTAAGACTGTCATTCTGTGTCATTGTTACCGACTTTAATTACTACTTGCACATTAATTTGATGCCCCCTCTTACTTGAGCCTACAAACTTGAACCTCAGAATTATCTTTGACCTTTCCAATAAATCATTTTACCAATATTTATTGAGTACCTACTAAGAACTAGCCATTGAGGATAAAGACTGAATGAAATACAATTCCTGCCCTCATAGAACAGACAGATCATGTGGGGAATCCATTGCTAAATCTCGTAGGGTTCACTTATTGTACATTTATCCTCATCTCTCTTTTCTGGCTGTTTTTCTGTGATGCAAGCACTCACTACCTTTGTTTGTCTCTGTTATTAGTCAGGGTCACAGAAGAACTAATTACAGAGTTGTGGGTAGAGTTAAGAAGTCAAAAAAGTGGGCCAGGTGTGGTGGCTCACATCTGTAATCCCAGCACTTTGAAAGGCCAAGGCCAAAGGATTACTTGAGCCCACGAGTGAAAAACCAGTCTGGACAACACAGCAAGATCCCATTTCTACAAAATGTAAAAAATTAGCTGGGCGTGGTATCACTCACCTGCAGTCCCAGTTATTTGGGAGGCTGAGGTGGGAGGATTGCTTGAGCCCAGGATGTTGAGGCCCAGTAGGGCCCAGAAATAGCATTTTAGACCTGTCTCTCAGTTCTTCTCTATTTCCTGCTCCTCTCAGTGAACTGTGATTGTGCCACTGCAGTCCAGCCTGGGTGATAGAGCAAGACCCTGTCTCAAAAACAAACAAACAAAATTAATGATGAGACACCCAGAAAATATCAGCAGTGGGAAGCCACAGCCATGCCAAGGACCAAAGTGTTCCTGGAGCCCATAGGGAGCTGGAGATATGCAAAAACTGCTGCTCTTAGGAGCTAGAGTCATGAAGGGAGGCAGCTCAGAAACTCAGCTTCTCTCTCCTCCTGCCATCTGATCAGCTGGCATCCTCCTCTGCTCAAACTCAATCAAAAGCCCCCCAGCCAGGGAGCCAGGTCTGCACAGGTCAGCCTCCCCAGGGAGAGAAGCCAGGGAATGGATCAGGTGAGGCAGATGGAAAATAACCAGCATTCTCTCTATTCATTCCTCAGCAAATACACACTGAACGTGTAGTCTGTGACAGGCACAGTAGTTATGGTGGCAAGCGGAACAGAGCTTGCCATTCCTTTCTGGAGCTTACAGCCTGGAGGAGGCTGCTGGGAGAAACCCAATAAAGCACTAATTATTCCAATTCAGACAGCATGAATGTAATTAATGCCAGTGAACTGCACACTTAATAATGGTTAAAATCACAAATTTTATGTTCTATGTATTTTACCACAATTAAAAAGAAAAAACTTAGCAGCTACAGAGTTTGGAAGGAAGCAAGAGAGTGTGGCATCGAGGAAGCCCAGGAATGTCTGCAGAAGGAGAAAGGAGTTAAGACAGTTAAGAAAGGTGAATGATGACCTTAGCAAGAACTCACCAATGGAAAGATGGTAGTGAAGCCAGACACAAAGGGTTAAGGGTAAGTGAAAGAGGAGAAAATGTGGTTGAGTCTCTGTTATGACAAGCCCTGAAGGGCCCTGAAGGCCCCAGTAGGGCCCTGAAATAGCATTTTAGACCTGTCTCTAAGTTCTTCTCTATCTCCTGCTCCTCTCATTATACCTACCCAGTACCGAGCCAAATTGGACCACAAATAGCTCCACTGCTTTCCTACTTTTGTGTCCTTACTTATATGTTTTGCTATCCCAGGAATGCCCTCTCCATGACATAAATCACTCCTTTATCAATGTTCTAATGGCATTTAATACATGTCTCTATTACAGCCTTTGTCATATTTTATTGTAATTTTTTTGTTTACTTTCTGAAGGTCTCTTCTGCCCATCTGCCCAACATCTCTTCCTCCATGGCCCTGCCTTCCTTTGCACCCCGCCTACCAGGTGCACCCTGTAGTTAGATAATTGCCCTTCCTTCATTCATTATGGATCTGCTGTAGCTCCTGAATATGACTCCAGGGCCCTCTGCCTGTAACTGTAGGCACATGACCCAAGCCAGGCCTACAAGCATCTCTTCTCAGGGTCATATACATGAAAGGTGAAAAGATCTCTCTTTCATTGGGTCTAACAGCTGAGATGATGTAAGCCAGAAGTTGTCTGTGGCCAATTTCCACACAATGCCTTCTAACCACTACCACATAGAGGAAGTCCAATTGTAATGGGAGAAAAAAAAGAGGAGACCTAAGCAAGGATCACGTTATTTGAGTTTCCAGATCCACTTATGCCTGACACCACCTCCCCTCCTGGACTTGTTAATTGTATATGTTGTATTCCCTACTAGTCCCTAGGTCCTCTGCAGTTGCAGAGACTTTGCATCCCAGCACCTAGCATAACAGGTGCTCAGTAATGTTAAATAATGGTTGAAATCTTAACAGTCATCTAGATCCAATTCAAATTTCATTTACAAAAAAAATTTTACCGAACCCTCAAACAAGATCGTTCAAATGCCTGTGACTCCTAGTAACACTTTATAGATTCTGTTTCTTATATTAATTATTTGTGTTCTTGGCCCTCTCTCCCTACTAAATGATACATAAGTTGGATTCAGGGCTTACATCTGCATAGTAGGTGTTTGCTAAAAGTTAACTCTTCTAATTTGGACTTGAATGTGTTAGCTTTTGTACAGAGGGGAAAAAAAGAGAGTGAAACTCAGTTTCTGCTCTTGAGGGTTCACAACACAGGTTCAACAAATAGTGTTGTGACTTGCCTTGGCCTGAATAGAAAATGAATAATAGAGAAGAAAGAAAGTAACATATATTCTTTATGGAGAAACAAAGCTCTAGACTGAAAGCAAAAGATATTTTTATCAGAAAGTATCAAAAGAATGGGGAACAAAGTCAGAGACATTTTATAAATAGATCAGGAACTAAATATTCTGGAAATACAAAACCACTCATAAATGAAGTCAGATGCAGCATTCCACTGAACATAATTTAACAACTACTATGAGAGTCACTAAATCCTCTTTTCACTGTCTTCAAACTTCACCTAAATAAGTACAGGTTAATCAGATCCTCTGTGTGTCTCATCCTGGGTGAACACAATGGCTGTAAAATGCTCTGCTTCTCTAAAGAATGCTCCATGAGGCTTACAGTGTTCTAGCTGTTCTAGCTCTATGTTAAAAGGGTGGAGAACTTTAAACTCTGAGGCCTCCAAGGCTCCTCACACAGAAATTTGTAATCTGCATATGCTCTGGGAATATCTGTGAATGACTCAAACCAAATCTTCTCTCCAATGCATGATTACATCCAACTTCCCCACATTGTTTCCTCTTTAGTCTGCTTCAGAGGTTTAAGAGTTCAGCCCTGGACAGCCGAATTGAAGCAGAAGTTTATGCAAGAATCCAGAAATCTTAGTCTAGTTTTTGGATAATCTTGAGGGGATTCAGGCAAAAAATACCTAAAGTGATGATATCATCTTGGCAGTAATGGCATTGTTCAATGTCCTCAGTCACCCGGAAGCTTTCCTGTTGCAATTAAGATATGGACAGACCAGTTGGTTGGCCTCTAAGCAGAATGCCATTGAAATATGGCATTGCCAAGGTGAGGCATGAAAGGTTCAGGGCCTGGTGCTCAACTTTCCTGGATTCAACTAGCTTTCTCAAGGTGGGGATGGTGAAGCTTAGGGAAGCAGAGTCACACTCCCCTAAAATATTTCCCAGGGGGTCAGAAATTCAAGCAGAAATTCCGTCCTCCTGTTCTAACAAACTAAATATAGAAACTATGCTTAAAAAGAGAATGGGTGGGTGCTTGGCGCAGCGGCTCACTCCTGTAATCTTAGAACTTGGGGAGGCCAAGTGGGGAGGATCACTTGAGTTTAGGAGTTCAGACCAACCTGGGCAACACAGCGAGACCTTGACCCTACTAAAAATTTTTAAAAATTAGCCACATATGGTGGTGCTCCTGGAATCCCAGTTACTCTGGAGGCTGAGGTGGGAGTATCATTTGAGCCTGGGGCATCAAGGCTGCAATGAGCTGTGATCGTGTCACTGTACTCCATCCTGGCAACAGAGCAAGACCCAGTCTCAAAGAAAAAAGTAAGGGGAAGTAATTTTTTTTTTTTTTTTTTTGAGACAGAGTTGCCCAAGCTGTTGCCCAAGCTTGGAGTGCAGTGGTGCAATCTTGGTTTATTGCAACCTCTGCCTCATGAGTTCAAGCAATTCTTGTGTCTCAGTCTCCCTAGGTAGCTGGGAGTACAGGTGTCTGCCTCTGTGCCTGGCCAATTTTTGTAATTTTAGTAGTGACAGCGTTTCGCCATGTTGGCCAGGCTGGTCTCCAGCTCCTGAGCTCAAGCAATCTGACCGCCCCAGCCTCCCAAAATGCTGGGATTACAGGTGTGAGCCACCATACCCAGTCAGATTTTTTTCCTTTTCTTTTTTTGCTTACTGTTATACTTTTTTACATAATTTGAATTTTTTTTACAATAAGCATATTTTACTTTTAGATTAAAATATGCATTGTTGCATATCTCACTCATCTAATTCTAATAAAAAGATTAGAATTTGCATTTTTAATTATTGCAAATAGTTCATTCAAGACACCAGTTTTTGGTTCTATAAGGATGGGGGCAAGTTTCGTTTTCCCTTCCCACTGTATGTCTAGCATGTATCATAGTGTCTAAGACATCGTAGCTGCTGAATGAATATTTCTGAATGAATGTCTAAATAAGCTTTTATTTTTTTGAGACAAGGTTTCATTCCCATCACCCAGCCTGGAGTGCAATGGTGCAGTCTCTGCTCATTGCAACCTCTGCCTCCCAGGCTCAAGTGATTCTCCTGCCTTAGCCTCCGGAGTAGCTGGCACTATAGGTACACACCACCACGCCCAACTTTGTAGAGACAGGGTTTCGGCATGTTGCCCAGGCTGGTCTCAAATTCCTGAGCTCAAGTGATCCACCTGCCTCAGCTTCCCAAAGTTCTAGGATTACAGGTGTGAGCCACAGCGCCCAGCTAAGCTTCTTAAAAAAAAAATTCAGCCATGTCTCACTATGTTGTCCAGGCTGATCTCCAATGCCTGGCCTCAAGTGATCCTCCCCCATCAGCCTGTCAAAGTGCTGGGATTACAGGCATGAGCCACCACATCTGGCCCCCAAATAAGCTTCTTGACTCTAGTCAATATTTTCTAATTCAAAAACTGGTCAAGGTCATATAAATCAGGGAGAGGCTGACTAGGTTATAGAATATTTGCATCTGTAGACACAATGTAGTCCAGAGTTTTGCAACTCACAGATAGTGGCTATTAGTAGTTTGCAAAATCAATGTAGTAAGTTATGATTAGCATTTTAAGTAGAATGGGCCCGGAGTGGTGGCTCATGCCTGTAATCCCAGCACTTTGATCCACTGAGGCAGGTGGATCACCTGAGGTCAAGAGTTCAAGATCAGCCTGGCCAACATGGTAAAACCCTGTCTCTACTAAAAATATGAAAATTAGCCAGGTATGGTGGCATGTGCCTGTAATCCTGATCACTCAGAAGTTACAGTGGGAAAATTGCTTGAACCCAGGAGGTGGAGGTTGCAGTGAGCCGAGATCACACCACAGCACTCCAGCCTGGGTGACAGAGTGAAACTCCAACTCAAAAAAAAAAAAAAAGTACAATGGAATTTAGTAGAAAAATACCAGAGTACATTTAATAAAGGTATTTTTTCATGACATTTTTTGTCTGTTTTACACGCACACAAACACACATATACACTGTGTAGCTATGTGAAATATATTTCTTGACTGGATTGGGGTCAAAAAATTTGAAAAACCACTGATCTAATTTTACACACACACACACACACACACACACACACACACCCTGCTCTCCAACCATAATAAACCCAAACAAACTTTCAATTCCCCAAAACACCATGCTGTTTTATAATCTGTAGGACTTGGCATTGTTTCCTTTACCAGGAATAAAGTTGCCATTTTTTTTTCTACTTGGAAATCCCTGGTTCACCCTTCAAGATGCTGCTTGAGTATCTTGCCTCTGAACCCTTCTGTGACTCATCTGAACAAAGCCAGACTCCCTCCTGTGTGCATCCACTTCCCCTTCCACCCAACTTACTCAGAGCACTGGGTACTAGGCAGCAGCCACTTCCAAAGATGTCTGCCTCTTCTACTCAGGTGGGCTTCTGAGAGCAGGGACTTTGTGGTTCTCACCTTAATGTCGATAGGGTCCCACACCATGTCTGTAGCACTCAATACATGACTGCTAAATAATTACAGGGAAAAGCTCTTATAAAGAACAAGGCAGCTCTTTATGTAATGAAATAGAATGGCATACAACGTTCAGTAGTAAGTAGGGAAAAAAGATACAGTACAGTATCCTTAATATGCTGTCGTGTGTGTGTGTGTGTGTGTGTGTGTGTGTGTGTTTGATTGCAGAGAATAACTTTAGAAGAATACAAAGGAAATTGGTAACAATGGTTGTCATCTGGGGCCAAGGATAGAAGGGACACTAATATTTCACAGAATGCCTCTTGATTTTCATGCTTTGTGCATGGGTTATCTGTCATTAAAATTAATTAATAAATATTCCTCCAAAATATTTTATAGGCATTAAATATAAGAAAAACAAGATTCATGGCTTCCAATATTTCTTAATATAGAAAGGCATAATTGTTTCTCTTGAGTGTTTTTTTTAAAAAGAGTCTTTATTTTCTGTGAAACTTAAGGTCAATCTAGTCCTTCTCTGATTGACAGCAAAAAGGAGAAGTTGCATTTCCTCTAACTCAAGAGCAGCCCAGGTGTAAGAGGGAGATGGGATTGGATAGCATTTCATTTTCTAAGAAATAAGAAAACCTCAATCTTTATGGAAAACTGCAGATCTTCAGGGAGGTCTGACTAATGAACACTCAGTTGTTGTCAAAGAAGGCAATTATAGCAAAGGACAATCTAAGCTAATTTTGTAACTGTTTAGAGAACAATGTTCTTCTGCCACCAGACCTCTGGCTGGGCTCTCCAAATTCTTCACCTCATTAAAATATTCTTTTCTATAAGCCTAATTGTCAGAATTGAAAGTGCTGCTTATTATAGACCCGGGTTCCTATGGCAACATTAAATAAATGCCAAATTGTCTAAAGCATTGAGAAAAATAATATACACTAATAATAGGTAGCCCTGTGAATCCTTTTAATAAAACAGCTAATTGAGAACCAGCTATTTCTACATGTTGGAACAAGAAAGACTGTGGAGATCTTCAGACTTTTTAAAACCTAGTAAAATGTCCTCTCTTAAAGTCACTGAAATGATAATGAGTCAAAAATATGTTCATGGCTGCTTTAGGAATATCATCATGATGTTCTAAGCATATCTGCTAGCAGAATTAAAAAAAATCAGTTTTCCTTTTTACATTAAATACTCAATCTGTCTCTTATATTCTGTGTGTGTGTGTGTGTGTGTGTGTGTGTGTGTGTGTGTGTCTTTCTTCTTAAGTGCCCGCTGAAATCCTGGCAGGGTGACATTGGCCCTAGGCCAGTGCCTGCACCGTGGCTACACAAGCCAGCCAGAAAACACAGGGAGCTTGCCCCATTCTACTGCATCTGTCATGTTCCTCTCCGCAGAATGAAATATAAACTCTAAACAGGAGGGCCCTGAGATTGGACCTTTCTATCATATTTTCTGAACATAAGTTCTTTTCCCAAATCAGCTCTTTCCTTGACGTACAGTAAAGCAAGTGACATAAACCTTTGTAGTAAGTCAGCTCAGGCTGCCATAACAAAACACCAGGGACTGGGCTTAAATAACAGTTCTGGAGGCTAGAGGTCCAAGACGAAGATGCTGGTTTCTCATGAGGCCTCTCTCCTTGGCTTTCAGGGAACCATCTTCTCTGTGTGTCTTCACATGTTCTGTACCTATTGGTATCCTAGTCTCTCCTTATAATGACAGCAGTCATGTTGGATGAGGGCTCACCCTAATGACTTCATTTTGACTTACTTACCTCTGTAAAGACCCTATCTCCAAATCTAGCCACATCATGAGGTGCTGGTGGTTTAGTCTTCAACTTATTAATTTGTGGAGGACACAATTCAACCCAAACAGCCTTTCTACTTTCTCTGCACGGTGAGCAGACATTGGATTCAGCAGCCTAGGTCACTGGAACCCAGGCTCCATCACCACAAGATCTACTATCCAATTGTCTAATTCTAGTTAGATAGGAGGCAATAATGATTATCCTTAAGTAACAAAGAGAAATGAAGAATTCTCATTCAGATGTCCCATTTTAATGCTTATTCATCAGTTAAATAGATGAAAATGTAGTTATAGACAACCCAATAGCAATGAGACTCAGGTATAAGTTATGGAGGGCATGATTAATTTTAAGGGTAAAAGGAAAGTATCTTAGAGAACATGTATGATTCTTGACCTGGTTCCTGGGCATAGAAAGGGTGGGAAGAGAGAGGGCATTTCCAGAAAAAGAGAGTGGAATTTGTTTCATTGTACTAAGCTGGTTGTTGTGTCTGTCAGGAGACCCTGGAGGCTTGGGATTGCTATATTTAATCAACAGTGCCTGACCCAGGGTCAGTTTAACTTAATGTAATACATTAACATGATGCACTTTTTTAACTCTCTGGCAAGAAACAGTTTAAAGGGATTAAGCAGTTGCTAACACCTGTCATCTCAGCACTTTGGGAGTGCGAGGCAGGTGGTTCAGCTGAGGTCAAGAGTTTGAGACCAACCTGACCAATATGGTGAAACCCTGTCTGTACTAAAAATACAAAAATTAGCCGGGCGTGATAGGATGCACCTGTCGTCCCAGCTACTTGGGAGGCAGAGACAGGAGAATTGCTTGAACCCAGTAAGCAAAGGTTGCAGTGAGCTGAGATTGAGCCACTGTACTCCAGCCTGGGTGACAGAGCAAAATTCCATCCCACAAAAAGGGAGTAAGCAATGTAGCCTGGAACACTGAGGGAAGTCAGGGCCAGAGATCCAAATTTGAGAGTAGACTTGACAACTGAAACTGGAATGGTGGATGAGTTCTTGAAGGCAAGGATATACTGAGCAAGTCACTGCCCTGTTTCAAACCCTGAAGTGGTTTCTTAGTGCTTATAGAATAAAATCTTCTATTCTTTTTTTTTTTTCAAGTTTTATTTTATTCTTAAAGATGGGGGCTGAAACTCCTGGCCTCAAGCAATCCTCCCACCTCAGCCTCTTAAGCAAGTAGCTGGGATTACAGGTGCAAGCCACTATGCCCGACTCAAATTTTATTTTTAATTGTGGTTACAAACACTTAACACTAGCCATTTTGAAGTGTATAATTCAGGAGAGTTAAGTATATGCATGTTATTGTGCAAGAGATCTTTGGAATGTTTTCATTTTGCAAAACTGAAACTCTTTGCCCATTAAACACTAATTGCTCCTCCTTCCTCCCAGCCCTTAGCAACCACCTTTCTACTTTGTATTATTTTTAACTCCTTTACACCTCATATGAGTAGAATCACAGTATTTGTCCTTTTATGAATTTTCTTCACTTAGCATAATGTTCTTGAGTTTCCTCCATGTTGTAGCATGTGACAGGTTCTCCTTTTTAAGGCTGCATAACATTCCACTGTATATATAGATCACATTTTGTTTATCCATTCACCTGTCTATGAACAATTGTATTGTTTCTACCTCTTGGCTATTATGAATAATGCGGCAGTTAACATGTGTATACAACTATCTATTTGAGATTCTACTTTGAATTATTTTGAATATATACCCAGAAGTGGAATTGTTAAATCATACAGTAGTAATACTTTTTAATTTTTTTGAGGAAGCTCCATGCTGGTTTCCATAGCAGCTATATCATTTTAAATGAAATAAAGATCCATCTTGTTTTTTGTCTTGTCTTGTTTGGTTTGGTTTGGTTTTTTTGAGATAGGGTCTCCACTCAGGCTGGAGTGCAGTGGCGTAATCATAGCTCACTGTAACTTCAAATTCCTGGGCTCAAGTGATCCTCCTCCCTTGGCCTCCCCAGTAGCTAGGACTACAGATACATGCCACTGTGCTTGGCTAATTTGTTAATTTTTGTAGAGACAGGGTCTCACTGTGTTGTCCAGGCTGCTCTTGAACTCCTAACCTCAAGCAATCATCCCACCTTGGCTTCCCAAAGTGCTGGAATTACAGGCATGAGCCACCAAAGTCCCATCTTTTTGGGGGGATGGAGTTTTGTTGTTGGTGCGATCTTGGCTCACTGCAACCTCTGCCTCCTGGTTTCAAGCTATTCTCCTGCCTCAGCCTCCCAAGTAGCTGGGATTACAGGCGCCAGCTACCATACCCAGCTAACTTTTGTATTTTTAGTAGAGATGGGGTTTCACCATGTTGGCCAGGCTGGTCTGGAACTCCTGACCTCAGGTGATCCATTCTCTTTGGCCTCCCAAAGTTCTGGGATTACAGGTGTGAGTCAGTGCACCCAGCTCATCATTTGTAACATGGTCTTCAAGGCCTTGAATGACTGGAAGCTCCCAGAGACCAGTCGAACCACGCATTTCCTCTTATGGCCTAGGAACATAACTGCACATCATTTCTAACCATAAGCCACTGGTTCAAGAAAACTGCATGGCCAAGCCCAATATAGATGGGGCAAGGAAACATATTCTTCCCATGGAGGACAGGGCAGGGGAGACACTGAGTATTTGAATAGAAACTGACCTATACCTTCTCTTCCTACCCCCTACTCTCCCAAGTTTGCCTCACTACTCCTACTCATCATAAACATCTCAACTTAAACATCCCTTTCCCAGACCTTCTTCTTCCCTTCTCACATGAGTTTGACTCCCACTGTTTGCCTCAACATGTATGTTTCCTTTTATGAAACTTAATATGTTGATAGTTATTTAATTTCTCTGTCTCCTCCAATATCAATGACTGTTGTGTGTAAAAATAGTGACTTACAACAATAATCATGTTTTAGTGGCTTTAAACAACTACTGTATATTCTTTGTTGTTGTTGTTGTTGTTGTTGAGACTGAGTCTCACTCTGTCACCAGGCTGGAGTTCAGCGGCGCTATCTTGGCTCACTGCAACCTCTGCCTCCTGGGTTCAAAAGATTCTCCTGTCTCAGCCTCCCGAGTATCTGGGATTACAGATGCCTGCCACTACACCCAGCTAATTTTTTGTATTTTTAGTAGAGATGGGTTTCACCATGTTGGCCAGGCTGGTTTCGAACTGCTGACCCCATGATTCACCCGCCTCGACCTGCCAAATTGCTGGAATTACAGGCATCTGGCCTACCATGTATTCTTTCTCATTATTTTTGTGGGCTGGATGGCACTTCTTCAGCTTGTCTTCCCTGGGATTACTCATGCAGTTGCAGATGGATGATGGCAAGAACAGCTGGATGGTCCAAGGTGACCTCACTCAAATGACTGGCAGTCAGTGCTGATTGATGGCTAGGATGCATTAGTTCTCCTCCTCCATGCCCAGGTATCCTCCAGGAGGATATAGCAATATCCATCCATACCTGGTGGTCTCAGGGCAGTGTTCCAAGAAGGTATAAGTAGAAACTGCACGCCTAGACTTGGAAGTTGTTCAACATCACTTCTGCCATATTCTGTTGGTCAAATCAAGTCACAAGGCCAGCCTAGCTTAGGAAGTGAAGAAAGATTAAACCCCTTAATGGGAAAGACAGCAAAATCATCCTGTAAATGGCATGCTTATGGAATGGGCTGAATTGTTCCCTGCAACACATATGCTGAAGTCCTAACTTTAGTGCCTCCAGATGTGACTGTATTTGGAGATAGGTTCTTTGAAGAGATAATTAGGTTTAAAATGAGCTTGTTAGAGTGGGCCCTAATCCAATACGATTAGTGTCCTTAGAAGAAGAGGAGATTCAGTTGCTGACAGGAACAGAGGGAAGACAATGTGAAGACAACGGAGAGGATGGTCATCTCTAACCCTCAGAAAAGAGGCTTCAGAAGAAACCAGCCCCTTCTAACAACTTGATCTTGGACTTCTAGCCCCAGGATTGTGAGAAAATAGGTTTCTGTTGTTTAAGTCATTCAGTTTGTGGTATTTTGTCATAGCAGCCTTAGCAAACTAATACACTTCCAGAGACAGGAGGAATGATTTCAACCACCTTTGCAATCTGCCGCACCCCTAAGACCTTAAACTCCCTGTGGTTGGGGTTCTGTTATTCTTGTGCATCATCGTCATTCAGCAAATACTGTCTTATTTATTAGGCCTGTTTTTTAAGGCAAGAGAAAAAAGAGAAGCCAGAGAGGATGCTAAAGGATCAGAGATTTATGAGCAAATAGTAAGAATGTTTGTGTCATGAACACCAAAGGAAGAATCTTGGGAATAGATCTTTAGATATCTCAAGGAGGACAGAAACTGAGAAATGGCCACTGGATTTGACAAATGTTAATTGAAACACCAAACAATTCACAGCATGGGAAAGACTGGGATTGCTTGGAGGGAAGAAGAGTGTGGGCCAAAGGGCACTTTAAATTCTTACCATATTTTACCATAAGAATATAGATCTATATGTAAATTTTTTTAACATGTCTTTTTTTTTTTTTCTTTTTTCTTTTTTTTTTTTTTAATTTTTTATTGGATTTTAGGTTTTGGGGTACATGAGCAGAGCATGCAAGACAGTTGCGTAGGAACACACATGGCAGTGTGCTTTTCTTTCCTTCTCCCCTTAACCCACATTTGGCATTTCTCCCCAGGCTATCCCTCCCCACCTCCCCCTCCCACTGGCCCTCCCCTTTTCCCCCAATAGACCCCAGTGTTTAGTACTCCCCTTTCTGTGTCCATGTGTTCTCATTTTTCATCACCCACCTATGAGTGAGAATATGCGGTGTTTCATTTTCTGTTCTTGTGTCAGTTTGCTGAGGATGACGTTCTCCAGATTCATCCATGTCCCTACAAACGAAACAAACTCATCATTTCTGATTGCTGCATAATATTCCATGGTGTATATGTGTCACATTTTTCCAATCCAGTCTATTGGCAGAGTCTCGCTCTGTCACCCAGGCTGGAGTGCAATGGCATGATCTCGGCTCACTGGAACCTCTACCTCCCAGGTTCAAGTGATTCTTTTGCCTCAGCTTCTTGAGAAGCTAGGACTACAGGTTCATACCACCACGCCCAGCTGATTTTTGTACTTTTAGTAGAGATAGGGTTTCACCATGTTAGCCAGGCTGGTCTCAAACTCCCGACCTCAGGTGATCCACCCACTTCAGCCTCCAGAAGTGCTAGGATTACAGGCATACGCCACCGTGCCCGGCCACATATCATATTTTAAAGAAACTTGAAATTCTCTTTGGGCCCACCTACCCTACCTTCTGTAAGTGCCCACTTCTAATAGTTTATTGTACACCTTCATACATTGCTGGTTAGTACAAAATGGTACAACTCCTTTGGAGGGCAATTTGGCAAAACCCATCAAATTACAGCTGTAATAAATTTTATGTAATAAAGTTGTTTTAAAAACGTCAAATGAGCCAGGCGCGGTGTCTCACCCTTATAATCCCTGGACTATGGGAGGCCAAGGTGGGTGGATCACGAGGTCAAGAGATCGAGACCATCCTGGTCAACATGGTGAAACCCTGTCTCTACTAAAAATACAAAAATTAGCTGGGCATGGTGGTGCGCACCTGTAGTCCCAGCTACTCAGGAGGCTGAGGCAGGAGAATTGCTTAAACCCAGAAGGCGGAGGTTGCGGTGAGCCGAGATCGTGCCATTGCACGCCAGTCTGGGTAACAACAGTGAAAACTCCGTCTCAAAAAAAAAAAAAAGAAAAAAAAAAAAACTTCAAATGTATAAACCCTTTAGATATACTCACATACATGCAAAATGACACTATGTACAAGAATATTCACTGCAGCTTTATTTGTTATAGGAAATGTTTGGGAATAGTCCAAATGTCTTCCAATAAAAGATGGTTAAATAAACTGTGTTACAGCCACACAATGGAATCTCATACTGCTGTTAAAAAAAAAAAAGGAATGAGGATGTTCTCTGTGTACTGATATGGAAAGATTTCCCAGATAGATTAAGAGAAAAAAACAAGGTACAGAGTAGTTACATGTTCCTTTTATGTAAGCAAGAAGGCAAAAGAAGGATATATATTTAATTTGCTTACATTTGCCTAAAGAATCTCTGGAGTGATAAGAAAGAAATAAAATTGATTATCTGGAGAAAGGGGAGTAGATAGGGACAGGTATGGGATTATTCTATATTATTTTCTCATTTACATATATAAGCTGATTAGATTCTTATAGCAAATCTGAGGCTACTATTATCCCCATTTTACAGATGAAAATTAGAAATGCTAAGTCACTTCCCAAGTTTACCAATTTAGACAGCTGGTACACAGAGTCTGATTCTAGCCTAGCTCTGCCTGACTTCAGAGTTCATGCTTGCAGCATCCCTCAAACTGCCCCTGAGCAAGCACAAGCCACTGGACGACGGATTTATGATCTACAATAAATTAACATCAGAGGCAGAATAATCCAAAGTCATAGCCAAACATATTTAAGGTGTTTATCAAATCCAAATCAGGAAGCTGGAGATTGGAAGCTATTTTTTATTAAGGGAGCTGGTTTTACTAGTGGTTTGTGTTTATTTGTTCCTTTCTTGGTTTCCTGGCTTTTCAGATGTCTGTTTTGGAAAAAATCAGTGGAGGAGTGGATGAAAAGATGATCTACTTTGTGTGATATACACAATTCTCTTAGACAAGTCATTTTTTGTTGAGGCTTTTGAAGTTTAGAGTATACTGCTGTTTAACTCTAGGACATGTTGTCCAAGTAAGTGACTACGGGTATAAGGAGGAAAATAAAAGGTGAAGAAAAGCCCCTTTGCAAATAAGGCTTCTGCTGTCACTGCTGCCAAGTCTCCTGCATAGGAAGGGGTTACTGTCTGATCATAAATGGGGAAACCTAGAGCTCCTCTGTCTGCAAGGAGGCTTTGGCACCCAGTTAAATTGCACTGTTTCAAGCTTCCCTTGTGTTTCCTAAAGCTTTTCTTTACCAGCTGTCATGAGGAAGTCTCATTTGTCAAGCTGACTGATTGTCCATTTTTTCCACGTCATGAGGAAATCCTTTCTTAAGCCAGATTTATTTTCTAAATGGAAATTTCCAGGCCTTGAGTGAAGTAGCTGTTGCCCTGAGCAGTCCAGATCCTAAAGTTCAGTTCGTCAACCACATTTCCATGGCTGTTACTTACACATCAGACATGACTGGTCCTTCAGAGGGGTTTCAGTTAGAGTTTTTGGATGACAGGGAATTTTCTTGGAAAAGTTTAGTGAAAAAAGAGCAGGGAACTCAAGAACCCATCAGAGGAAGTGGAGTGTTCTCCCCTTGAATTGCTCTCCTTTTGACTTTGGCTTTTCGGATGTAAATGGCACTTGTTTGCCATGATGTCAATCTGGTCCAAACCCACAAGTCTTTTCCCACATGGCAAAAGTAGAGAACTAGAGAATGGTTACTTCTCCCCAAGGTTGGTGATTACTGTCCCATCACAGTGACTTACAGTGACAGGACCACACAAAATTGTTGCCCTAATTCCAAACCACCTTATGAATGCGTTGTCTTTGTCTTTCAGCAAAGCAGACCTCTCAGCTCGCTCCACAGTCACTCAGGGCTCTTGGCATGACTAGCCCAAGCCTAAGGATGTTTTTGTTCTAGAGGCCAACTCTCCTTGAGTCATAACAACTAATAGAAGATAGAGTGAATCTTAGCCACAATACTGACGAAGTTTTTATACATTAAAACTTTTGGCCAGGTGTGGTGGCTCACACCTGTAATCCCAGTGCTTTAGGAGGCCAAGGCAGGCAGATTGCAGGAGCCCAGCAGTTCAAGATCAGCCTGGGCAACACACTGAGAGCCTATCTCTACAAAATAATAAAATAAAAAATTATCGAGGAGGTGGTACATGCCTGTAGTACCAGCTATTCAGGAGGCTAATATGGGAGGATCGCTTGAGTGCAAGAAGTTGAGACTGTGGTGAGCCATGATCACACCACTGCACTCCAGCATGGGTAACAGAGAGACACCATTGGATGTGCAACACATAAAAGATAACTATCGCTCTCTTAGCAATGGAACAGGTATAATCCCCAAAAGCCCAAGTCGCTGTCAACATTAAAGTGATATCTGAATTTGTTGGCTAGTAAAAGTTTATTGGCTAAGTGAAAGTGTCTCATCATTTTCATTCAGATCCTCAGTTCATTGGTTTGACCATTGATTCATTATTCACTGATTCACATTTATTGAGTCAGACATTGTGCTAGGTACTGGGATTACAAAAGAGAACAAGATAGAAATAATCCCTGACCTCAAAGATCTATACAAAGCCATTTGTTCCCTCCCCTCACCATTCTCACCAACTTTAAACTGCTCCTCCTCCCTGATCTTCATCCACAGAACTGTATAAGCAGAGGTACAACTCTGTTCTATAGAAATGCCCATTCTCACTGGGAAAATTCCTTTATTATATCAACCTCTAATTTAAGGAATAATTAAGTCTAAAATAATTTTCATTGTATATTTGGAATTAGTTTTCTTATTTGTAAAAAATCATTTGAGCCTCACAACATATCTGGGCTGGCTAGAAATCACTGTTTCATTTTTTTTCTTTTTTTTTAAACAACTTTATTGAGATATAATTCACATGCCATACAATTCACTCATTTAAAGTGTACAGTTAAATGGTTTTCAGTATATGCAGAGTTCTAAATACAACCATCACCATAATCAATTTTGGAACATTTCATCAACCCAGAAAGATACCTGTACCCATTAGCTAATCTACTTTATGTCCTTAGATTTAGCTATTCTGTACATTTCATGTAAGTGGAATTGTGTAATTTATGGTCTTTGTGTCTGGCTTCTTTGACCTAGCATAATGTCTTTAAGGCACATCCACGTTATAGCACATGTCCATACTTCATTCCTTCTTATGGTTGAGCAGTATTCCCTTCTGTGGATATATCATATTTTGTTTATCTATTCATCAGTAGATGGTGTATTTAATTTTATAAGTGAAGAAACTAAATAAATGGCTGGGTTGGGACCATTCCAAGCCAGTTCCCCTGGCTCTCCCAATCCAGGGTTCATTCCATTAAATCTACTAGATCCTATAATTTTAAAGTACATGTTCATTTCTTTTTTTTTTTTTTTTTTTTTTTTGAGAGACGGAGTTTTGCTCTTGTTACACATGCTGGAGTGCAGTGGTGTGATCTTGGCTCACTGCAACCTCCGCCTCCTGGGTTCAAGCAATTTTCCTGCCTCAGCCTCCCGAGTAGCTGGGAGTACAGGCACGCGCCACCATGCCCAGCTAATTTTTGTATTTTTAGTAGAGACGGGGTTTCACCATGTTGACCAGGACGGTCTCGATCTCTTGACCTCGTGATCCACCCGCCTCGGCCTCCCAAAGTGCTGGGATTATAGGCATGAGCCACAGCGCCCAGCCTGAGTGCATGTTCATTTCTACTGTCAGAACACATTTGCCTCAGACATTTTGGAATAGGGAATGAAACTAAGAAATGCAAATGCAGTGCAGAATAGGCTGCTTTCTTGTTTGCTCTTGTTATTTGAGAGTTTTCCCCACTTTTGAGAGAAAACAAGAATTTCAAGAGAGAAAAAGAATTCAATTAAAAATGATTCCTTGACCACCGCCCCCGCCATCCCCGCCGCCACCACCACAACCACCACCACCGTCACCACCGTCATTTCTGCCTCCGCCTCCTTGGGGCCCTTCTCCTTCACCGCCCCTTTTGCCACCTCTACACATTTTAGGCCTTCTGTTCTGGAGAAGAAGCTATAGTCGGTCTTCTTTGTGGGCCCAGGGCACAGCTAAGGCAGACAGCGGCAGCGGAGCCGGCCAGGCCTCTGCCAGGGAAGCGACAGGCGCTACTGGGGACAGTGGCCCCATCAACCCAGCCTTGCTATCTCCCGGCGACCTGCAACTCATCACTCTCATCGTTGGAGCAGCTCAAGAGCCCTGGCCTTTTTTGACAGCTTCCACCGGGACTGCCTGGCCGATGTGGACACAAAGCCAGCTTACCAAAACCTGAGGCAGAAAGTAGATAATTTTGTGTCAACGTATCTGGACAAGCAGGAATGGAATCCTACAATGATCAAAAGCCAGTTGCAAAATGGTCTGAGGCAGAGTGTGGTTCAGTCAGGGATGTTGGAAGCTGGAGTAGAGAGGATTATTTCTCAGGTGGTGGATCCAAAACTAAACCACATCTTCAGGCCACAAATAGAACCAGCAATTCATGAGTTCCTGGCCGCCCAGAAAAAAAAGCAGCTGTGCCAGCACCCCCCTCCAGAGCTTGAAGGCCAGGACCCACCAGCTCCATCTCAGGACACTTCCTAAGAATATGCCTGACACCTTTTGAAAGCTCAATTTTTGGTGAAGAAATGGATTCAGTTACATAAGAGGGCAACTTCAGACTGAAGATAGGCCAAGGTCGTCACTGGTCTAAAGATTTCAACCTTGACTATGGGCAGTGAACAGATTGAAAGGGGAGCAAGTTCGGCAGCAGGAAAGTTGACCGTGTCAACCCCTGCATTGTGCTGCCATTTGGTCCCCTGTCCAAGGGCATGACACAAGTAGACACTACAGAGAGAGAAAAACACTACAGCAACCCAGGGTTTTCCTGAAACAAACTTTACTTGAACATGGAGACTGCACGTGGACTTTAGGGTTTGTGCTCTGGGACAAATGAAAGCTATGGTGAGAGAGCATAACCAATCCCAAAGACAGTTTCAAAGAACAATGACAATAAAGGTTAACTGGGGGTAGTATTTGACAGTGCTTATTTGATATTGTCTCTCAGAGTTCCAAACTAGATTGTACAAGTAATTAGCATCAGATAGCTTTAAAGTTGTGACCTTCTTGTACCTCAATCTTCTAGCCAGTTTCCTTTCCTTTGTAATAGGTAACAAAACATGAAATCCTAGAATGTGTGAAAAGTTCAGACATGAGGTATAAGGAAACTCATCTGCAGGCTCTCTGTCCAGGGCTGCTTCCTGTCCTGCAGGGGCTAGTGAGTCTCACGTATGTTTATTTTATTCTCACATTTGTGTTTTTTTAGGAAAGTGTTAATAAATGGCTTATCTTTCATAATAAAATCATTTGATACTCTTTAAAAAAATTATTCCTTGTAAGACATAGCCCTCACTGTTGCCCCTGCCCAGTTATCTAATTCTGTTTTTCTTTTCTCTTGTTCTGTGTATGTAAGTCATGAGTCACTAGAGTGGGCCTGTGGGAGCTGAGAGAGAAAGAGGGAAAATAAGTTCTTAATTTAAAAGTAGCATATCAGAGGTCAACAACCATCACAGGTCAGCTTCAGTTGCCAAAGTTGTCTCTAGGGATATTCCAAATTTAGAAAACCCATAAAGAAAGACATGGGGATAATAAGCACCAAATTTTGGATAGCTATTACCTCTGAGTGACAAAGCATTCAAGAAAGGACACACATGGAATTCGACGATATCAGTAAAGTTTTATTTCTGAAGCTGAGTGGTAGATATACCAGTGTTAGCAACAACCACAACTGAAGTTCAGCTTCAGTTGCCAAAGCGTAGGCTCCAGAACCCACAGGCCATATGAATATACTGTGACGTTCATCCTGATTTCTCTCCTTGATCTAATAGCTTTCTACACTTAGATGAGATCTTTGAAGGTAGAGGAGAACCCTAGTAGAGGCTACTATGGTAAGAATAATGAAGTTGAATAAATTAACTCAGAAGCATTGGAATTAAACACTGGCCTAGTAAGCCAGGCTAAGAGAAGGAGGTTGATATAAACAAGAGAACATTGTTAGAACTTATTGTATGAAATGCTACCTTGAGGTTGCAATCTAATTAGTTTTTTGCAATTCATCTATCACTTCCTCTTTTTGTCTCCAGCTTTCCTCTCTTCATAGGAGGGGGTGGGGCTTCTTATTCCAGGACCCCAGGTCCCCTAAGCAGCCTAAAACTAGGCAGATCTATTAGCCAGGACTGTCTCTGTCAATAATGGCTGCTCTTCCAATTTTCAGTGTGCTAAGATGTAATTCTAAACATATTCTGATTCCCATGCATGTTAGCTCCTATTCGATGTAATGCTCTGTTGTGGCTGGGAACATATTGTAGTCCCACAAATGAGTACTGTGGACAATGGACCTGTTTGTGGGAGGGAGCCCTAAGGGAGAGGAGAAAAGGGTGTTTATTCCATTAATTGTATGGGTGTGTCCCCACCATAATTTCTAAAGGGACTGGAAGCAAGACATCAAGGCATGCTAACAAAGTACTGAGGAGAATTGCACCTCTGCTTTGGAGGGGGTTGCGTGACCAATGGCACCTGTAAGGGTGGATGAACCAAGTCAATAAAAGTTATAAAATAATACCATACTGTACTATGGCTGTGCTGGCTTAAAAATTTTAAACTATATGTCTCTGGGGATATTCTAAATTTAGAAAACCCATAAAGATAGACATGGAAATGATTAACACTGAATGCTGGATAGTTGTTACTTCTGGGAGACAAAGGAATGCATTCAGGGAAGGACACACATGGGAATTCAAGGTTATCAGTAAAGTTTTATTTCTGAAGCTGAGTGATGGATACACCAGTGTTAGCATCATCTATTCATAATGGTGTTCTTTAAAAAAAAATCCCAGTTTTATTGACTACTAAAGTAAACATTGATAGGTATAGCCCACATACTATATAAGAGCTTCTGTAGGTCCTTAATTTTTAAATATATATAGTGGCCAACTATGTATAACATAAAATTTACCATTTAACCACACTAGTGTTTTCTGAGTCCTAACTGGCTCTCATTGACAGGTAATAGGGGAATAGAATCATCATGAGAAACCAAATCAGCTCATATGCTATTTTTCCACTATGTTTTGAAGTGAGTAGAATGGGCTTTCTCACAAAGAAAAAGCCTTCCTCACCTGTAAGCTATTTAGGGAAATTCAGAGTTCAGATGAAAAATTTTAAAGTCACATCTCTTTATGTTTAAAATTATTTCAGAAAGCTACCTCTAGATTGTATTTTTAATTTTGGTGAAACTTATCTCTCTAGTAAGCAGATGTCCTCAAGGACCTTCATGTCTCAGAAAGGAACAGGTGTACCCAGATAAAAAGCTGCAAAAAAGGCCGGGCGCGGTGGCTCACGCCTGTAATCCCAGCACTTTGGGAGGCCGAGGCAGGTGGATCACGAGGTCAAGAGATTGACACCATCCTGGTCAACATGGTGAAACCCCGTCTCTACTAAAAATACAAAAAATTAGCTGGGCTTGGTGGCGCGTGCCTGTAATCCCAGCTACTCGGGAGGCTGAGGGAGGAGAATTGCCTGAACCCAGCAGGCAGAGGTTGCGGTGAGCTGAGATCGCGCCATTGCACTCCAGCCTGGGTAACGAGCGAAACTCCGTCTCAAAAAAAAAAAAAAAAAAAAAAAAGCTGCAAAAAAAGACCTGGCTGTGTGGTTAGCTACAAACACCAACAGAAAACAAACTGTGTCAGGATATTTATTTGGACAGTTGTTTTTTTATCAGGGCTCTACTTACAACTTCTTAATGTTTTGAGTGGTCTGTCCTTAACTCTATTTTGTTCATAAAACTTGGGATGCATGATTTTGCTGAACTTTTTTTTTTTTTTTTTTTTGAGACAGAGTCTCTCTCTGTCACCAGGCTGGAGTGCAGTGGCACAATCTCAGCTCACTGCAATCTCAGCCTCCCGGGTGTTCAAGCAATTCCCCTATCTCAGCCTCCTGAGTAGTTGGGACTATAGGCACGTGCCACCATGCCTGACTAACTGTTTATATTTTAGTAAAGACGGGGTTTCACCATGTTGGCCAGGATGATCTCGATTTCTTGACCTCATGATTCTCCCACCTTGGCCTCCCAAAGTGCTGGAATTACATGTGTGAGCCACCTCGCCCAGCCCCGAACATGAGATTTTTTAAAAAATAGAAAATTGTGCCAGGTGCAGTGGCTCATGCCTGTAATCCCAGCACATTGGGAGGCCAAGGCAGGCAGATCAGGAGGTGAGGAGATATGACCATCCTGGCTAATACAGTTAAATCCTGTCTCTACTAAAAATACAAAAAACTTAGCTGGGCATGGTGGCACGTGCCTGTAATCCCAGCTACTCGGGAGGCTGAGGCAGGAGAATCACTTGAACCTGGAAGGGTGAGGTTATAGTGAGCTGAGATGGTGCCACTGCACTCCTGCCTGGGTGACAGAGTGAGACTCTATCTTGGGGGGAAAAAAATATATATATATATATACACACACGTGTGTGTGTGTGTGTGTGTGTGTGTGTATACATATATATATATATACATATATATATTCTTGTATGTTCTAAATATTTAATTTAAAAAATTAAATGCTATAAAATAAAACTACTTTAGGTAGGATAATTATTGTTTTTCTTTTCTACTTTCTGGGCTGATATTAACCCAGGTGTTATGCAAATCAAAATGGCCAGAATAATCAGAAAAATGTATTATTTCACACAATCTGACATTCCAAACAAAAACTGGCATATATAGAGTGGCATATTGATGTCATCAAGCACTAAATACTATATTACTCCTCTGTCAGCCTCAGCACCATGACTTTCAGCAGCAGCTTGTCCTCATGGTTACAAGATGGCTGCCATAGCTCCAGTGCTCACACTGTTACAGAGTTATGTTAAGAGGCATAAAGAAGTTTTTGAAAATCAGCTGGATGTGGTGGATCGTGCCTGTAATTCAAGTACTTTGGGAATCTGAGGCAGGTGGATCACTAGAGCTCAGGAGTTGAGACCAGCCTGGCCAACATGGTAAAAACCCATCTCTACTAAAAATACAAAAATTAGCCAGGTGGTGGTACCGCGCACCAGTGATCTCAGCTATTCAGGAAGCTGAAGTGAGAGAATCGCTTGAGCCTGGGAGGCAGGGATTTCAGTGAACCAAAATCGTGCCATTGCACTCCAGTCCAGGTGACAGAGTGAGACCCTGTCTAAAACAAAACAAAAAAAAGTAGTAAAGAAAAATAATCATCACACACTGGGGTCTGTTGGGGGGGAGTAGGGGAGGGACAGCAGTGTGTAGGGAGGTTGGGGAGGGTTAACATGGGGAGAAATGCCAGATATAGGTGATGGGGATATGGAGGCAGCAAAACATACTGTCATGTATGCACCTATGCAACAAATTCTGCGTAATCCGCACATGTACCCCAGAACCTAAAGTATGATAAAAAAATTAATAATAATAATAATAGCAAAGATATCTTAAATTTATAATTTTAAAACCATAGGACTATATGAATACATTTTAGGGCCCAGGAAACTTGATTAACTTCATAGAAAATTTGCCTCTGAGTAGTTATCATTTTATTTTGCCTAGACTTCATGTATATCATTCCATTTAGTTTTTGCAATGACCGCATGCAAAATGTGTTATTTTTACCATTTAATAGTAGAAGAATCAAAATAGAGGCTTAGGGAGATGGTAGTCTTCCCAAGACTACACCAAAAACAGTAGCTGTACAAACCCAGGACTACCATGTTCCAGGGCTGACCAGTATTGTCAGGACCACATAATGAACATGCCACGCTCTATCTTTATTAATCCTCCTTTTAGGTGAAAGACCTTGTTGAAGTTAAAGAGAGATACAGAGTCTTAGCTTGGTTGGCTCTTCCATGTTAAGATGGGTCACCATGAAGCTGGGACTGTTCTCAGCTTTGAAGCCAGAATCTCAAAGTTTCTGTTACATACATGCTCTAGCAATTAATTGCTTAAACAAACTCGTGAAAGGCTGACTGAACAAACGTAATGCCCATGTGTCCATGCATAATGGGAGGATGCCTGCCTGATAATCAGTGCAGTCAAAGGGCTAAACCACAGATTAGAAGACAGCTTGGTAAACCCAGAATATAGGAGTTGGGTTTCATGATAAGACATTTTCATCAAACTAGGCTAACCAAATGAATGGCTATTTCTTCAGGGGAGATACACAGTCATGCATCACTTAAAGATGAGGGCATGTTTTGATAAATGCATCATTAAGTGATTTTGTCATTGTTCAAATATCATAGAATATACCTACACAAACCTCGATGGCTTAGCCTACTACACACCTAACCTATATGGTATAGCCTATTGCTCCTGGGCTACAAACCTGCACAGCATGTTACTGTACTGAATACTACAGGCAATTGTGACACAATAGTATTTGTGTATCTAAACACAGCTAAGCATAGAAAAGATGTATAATTTTTTTTTTGAGACAGGGTCTCACTCTGTCATTTAGATTGGAGTGCAGTGATGCAATCACAGCTCACTGCAGCCTTGACCTCCTGGACTTCAATGCCCATCATTGACCAAAATGTAATTATGGAGAGCATAAGTGTACATCTACCAATCAAATAGTGGTTGAGGTCAGGAATCAGAATATCAGCTCTCTCAAGGAAGCACAGTCAAAAGTCAACAAATTATCTCTCTCTAGTTCTCCTGTTAAAGCAAATCTCCATAAGCATAGTTTGTACTGTTTTGGTTATCAGTGTCTAAAAACCCAGTTTTACCTGGTTTAGGAAATGTATTGACTCATGTAACTAAAAAAATTTAAGGGCAGCTCGTGGCCAAACTGGGGCTCAAATGATGTGTTTCCTTCCATGTGTTGCTTAATTCTCAGGCTTCACATGGGAGTGAGATGGCTATAGCTGTTGAAGCCATCAAGTTTCAAGTTCACGTACATTAAGATTCAAGTACAACATATGTCTTAGTCCATTTTCTGTTGCTATAATAATATGCCTGAGACTGGGTAATTTATAAAGGAAAGAAGTTTATTAGGCTCACAGTTTTGGAGACTGGGATGTTCAAGATCAGGCAGCTGCATCTGGTGAGGGCCTCCTGTTGCATCATAGTGTGACAGGAAAGTGGAAGGGCAAGCAAAAGGCAGCCTTGCTTTTTAACAACCCACTCTCATGGGAACTGATCCAGAATTGAGAGAACAAGAACTCACTGCAAGAGTAAGGCATTAATCCCTCTTAACAATCTAATCACCTCTTAAAGGCATAACCTCCCAATACTGCCACATTGGAGACAGAGCCTCAACATGAGTTTCGTGAGGATAAACCATATTAAAACCATGGCAATATCGGGGTGGGGGAAAGAGCCTCTTTGTGGTGGCACTAATCTAACTGACTTCAATGACTTGCTCACTTTTGAACCAATCATGAGGAATGTAAAATGCTGATTAGCATAGGCCTGGGTCATGTGCTGTTCCTCTTGAGCAAAGGGTGGAGCTCTAGACACTTCATGGGCTGTTGAAAGGTGGCCACCTAAACAACTACAGGGTAGTCTTGCTAGAGAACAGGGAGAATGGAGGTAAACAAATGTCCACCAAACTAAGGTTTCATGCCTTCCTCATTAAAGTACAGTTGACAGGCTGAGTGTGGTGGCTCATGCTTGTAATCCCAACACTTTGGGAGGCCAAGGCAGGCAGATCACCTGAGGTTAGGAATCCAAGACCAGCCTGGCCATCATGGTGAAACCCCCCTCTATTAAAAATACAAAAATTAGCCAGTTGTGGTGACAGGCACCTGTAATCCCAGCTACTCAGGAGGCTGAGGCTGGAGAATTGCTTGAACCCAGGAAGTGGAGGTTGCAGTGAGCCAAGTCGCACCAGTACACTCCAGCCTAGATGACAGAGCAAGACTCTTTCAAAAGAAAAAAACAGTTTACAGTGTTTTTTGTGTTCTAACAATAACCACATTCCCATCACACCTTTCAGTATACACCCCTGTAGCTCCTTTGAGCCTGGGTGTCTCCCACAAACTGTTTCTTATGATATGTAACCTCTGCAGTTGACTAAACTCATTCAACATGAGTGGTCCAATTTTCCCACCCATTATAGAAGGAAAATGTGCCCTTTAAAAAAATATATGTATATTTTTTTTATATATATATACATAAAGAACAAAAGACTTTCCAACACATAAGCACTTACCTCGTCATGTAAGTATAACCACTATTTCTTTTTTTTTTTATTGAGACAGTCTCACTCTATCAACCAGGCTGCAGCGCAGTGGTGGGATCTCTGCTCACTGTAACCTCTGCCTCCCGGGTTTAAGTGATTCTTCTACCTTAGCCTCCCTAGTAGCTAGGATTACAGATGTGTGTCACCACACCAAGCTAATTTTTGTAATTTTAGTAGAGATGAAGTTTTTCCATGTTGGCCAAGCTGTTCTCGACCTACTGGTCTCAAGCGATACACCTGCCTCAGCCTCCCAAAATGCTGGGATTACAGGGGTGAGCCATGGTTCCCAGCCCATTTTTTCATCGTGGTCTTTTTTTACATTGTTGTGATCCTCCTGCACATATGTTTGCCTTTTTCCTTGGCATTATGTCATAAATATTTTCCAGGTTAATACATAGGCTTTATTAATATAATTTATTTTTATAAAAATATTTGAAAAGATCATTATAAAAGCAATGTATTTGTGGCAAAAATAATTCAAATAACACATAAATATATAGTTTAAAAAGTAAAATCCCCAGATTTCAGGAATGTGGACTAAACTCATGCTGAAATCTCCTTAATAAGACCCCAAGAAGAGATTTTTTTTTTTAAAGATACAAAAAGAAAGAGAGATAGAAGGAAGGAAGGAAAAGAGAGACAGGATGTAAAAGACAATATAGCCACTTTTTTTTCTTTTTTTTTCTTTTGAGACAAAATCTCGCTCTGTTGCCCAGGCTGGAGTGCAGTGGTGCTATCTCGGCTCACTGAAACCTCTGCCTCCCAGGTTTAAGCGATTTTCTGCATCAGCCTCCTGAGTAGCTAAGATTACAGGCACATGCCACAATGCCCGGCTAATTTTGGTATTTTTAGTCGAGACAGGACTTCAGCATGTTGGTTAGGCTGGTCACAAACTCCTGACCTCATGATACACCCACCTCGGCCTCCCAAAGTGCTGGGATCATAGGCATGAGCCACCATGCCCTGCCAATATAGACACTTTTGAACACAAGGAAGGACCCTCTCTCTAAAGACTGGGCAGTATTCCTCAAGGAAGTGAGGAGATGGGAAACCACAAGTAAGCCAAGAGGCCCCAGCTCCTCACCTCCAGGTGGGACTGGAAGCCCAGGGTGTAGGCAGAGGTGTAGCCCAGGTGGCAAAAGGTAAGCTTGGTCAGCCTCTGAAAAAGGCCCACACCATCAAAAACAGAAAATCCCAACAAAAGTGGGGATTTGCATCTGAGAAAATTACCAGAATGATGAGGACCTGAAAAGTAGTGACTTCGGATTCTCAGGACAGCTCTCAGTCTTAGCTGCACACTCAAATCACCTGGGAGCTTAAATAGGAAAAAAAAACACTGTTTGGCTCTAGATTTAACTCTTTCGATACAAAATGTGTCAGGGTTTATTCCCCCACAAACAATCCTCTAACTCTTTGGACACCAACTAGGTGTACCACAATTTAATTATGACGCTAACTACCTGGAGTTACTCCATATGCTACAGATTAAGGGCTCAGTCCCAAAACTGCCCCCAAACTTCAGATGCCAATTGCAGGTAGTGAGTTCCTAGGTTACCCACACTTCTTTCTAACTTGGCTACATATTAAAGGTTCCTATTTTCTATGATGGCTCACAGAACTCAAGAAAGCACTTGTGTTTATCTGTGTTTGCCAGCGTTTTTTTTTTTTTTCTTTCTATTTTTGAGACAGGATCTTGCTTTGTCTCCCACATTAGAGCAAAGTGGCATGGCTACAGCTCACTGCAGCCTCGACTTCCCAGGCTCAAGCAATCCTTCCACCTCACCCTCCCACGTATCTAGACTATAGGCGTGCACCTCCAAGCCTGGCTAAGTTTTAATTTTTCATGGAGTTGGGGTTTCATTGTGTTGTCAGAGCTAGTCTCAAACTCCTGAGCTCAAGTGATCCTCCCACCTTGGCCTCCCAAAGTGTTGGGATTATAGGCATGAGCCACCATGCCTGGCCTATATACCAGCTTATTATAAAGGATATGATAGAGAATACAGATGAACAGCTAGATGAAGGGGTACACAGGGTCAGTCCAAAAGTGTCCTGAAGGCAAGAATTGGAGTGTGCCACCCTTCTAGCACACACATGTGTTCACCAACCTAGAAGCTCTCTGAGTCTTGTAGTCTTTTAAAGGCTTCATCACATTGGCATAATGGATTATTAACTCAATCTCCAGCTCTGCCCCTCTTCCTGGAGAATAGGGGATGGGACTGAATATTCCAAGCTTCTAATCTTGGCTTGGTCTTTCCCATCCCAAAGCTATCCAGGAGCCCACCAAGAGTTGCTTAATAATTAATAGAACAAAGGACCCTTCTAGAACCCAGGAAATTCCAAGGGATTTAGGAGCTCTTTGTCAGGAATCAGAGTCTAAGACCAAATATTACAACAAAAGATGTACCTTGCATCCCTGTCACTCAGGGATTTATTATATCATGTCACAGAGCTGCTCAGCATTCATTGCCCACTACTCCACAGACCAAACATTCCCTAGACTTAACTGCCCATCAGTTAAGTCTCAAGCCAAAGGCCTGAGAGCCCCCAGAATGCCACTAATGTAAGTTCCAGAGACTAAGTAAGGGCTGAAGAACCTGGAGTCTGATGTCCAAGGACAGGACAGAGAGAGAGAGAGAGAGAGAGAGGACCCAGCAAGGTGCTTATGACCTTCTTGTGCCTGCTTCATTCTAGCCAGGTCAATTTTTGTTTGCTTTTTTAGAGACAGCGTCCTGTGTTGCCCAGGCTAGAGTGCAGTGATGTGATCATGGCTCACAGCAGCCTCAATGTCCCAGGCTCAAGAGATCCTCCCACATCAGGTCACCTGAGTACTACTGAGTACTAAGGCTACCCCGTTGTGCGCCACCACACTGAGCTAATTAAAAAAATTTCTTTTTGTAGAGACAGGGTCTCTTTTTGTTGTCCAGGTTGGTCTTGTACTTCTGGCCTCAAATGACGCTTCTACCTTGGCCCCCCAAATCGCTGAGATTATAGGCATGAGCCAAAGCACCCAGCCCATGTCAATATTTTTATGTAGTTTTTATTGTAGTAGAAAAGCATAACATAAAATTTACCATCTTAACCTTTTATTTTTTGGTTGGTTTTTTGTTTTTTGTTTTGTCTGAAACAGGGTCTCTGTCACCCAGGCTAGAGTGCAGTGGTGCAATCATGGCTCACTTCAGCCTTGACCTCCCAGGCTTAGCTGATCCCCTCACCTAGGTGGGACCACAGGTGTGCACCACCACGCTTGGTTAACTTTTGTATTTTTTGTAAAGACGGGGTTTCGCCATGTTTCCTAGGCTGGTCTGAAACTCTTGGACTCAAGCGATTCACCTGACAGGGCCTCCCAAAGTGCTGAGATTACAGGCCTGAGCCACTATACCTGCCCTCTGAACCATTTTTAATTGTATGGTTCAGTAATATTAAGTATATTCACATTGTTGTGAAACAGATCTCCAGAACTTCTTCACCTTGCAAATCTGAATAGCAACCCATTAAATAGCAACTTCCCTTTTCCTCCTCCCCAATCTCCGGTGACCATCATTCTTCAAACATCAGGTTTCAGGGTTGTTGTTTTTTTTTAGATGGAGTCTCACTCTGTCATCAGGTTGGAGTACAGTGGCATGATCTTGGCTCACTGCAACCTTCACCTCCCATATTCAAGCAATTCTATCTCAGCCTCCCAGGTAGCTGGGACTATGGGTGCCCGCCACTGCACCCAGCTATTTTATTTATTTATTTATTATTTTTTTTTTATATGGAGTCTTGCTCTGTTGCCAGGGTGGAGTGCAGTGATGCAATCTCAGTTCGTTGCAACCTCCACCTCCTGGGTTCAGGTGATTCCCCTAACTTAGCCATCCAAGTAGCTGGGACTATAGGGGTGTGCCACCACACCCAGCTAATTTTTGTATTTTTAGTAGAGACAGGATTTCACCATGTTGGCCAGGATATTCTCGATCTTCTGACCTTGTGATCCACCTACCTTAGCCAAAGTGCTGGGATTACAGCTGTGAGCCACTGCTCCTAGCCTATACCCAGCTAATTTTTGTATTTTCACCATATTGGTCAGGCTGGTCTTGAACTCATGACCTCAGATGATCCACCCACCTCAGCCTCCCAAAGTGCTGGGATTACAGGTGTGAGCCACCGCAACTGGCCCAAACATCAGTATTTTTAAGCTTCTCAGATATTTTGCAATGTACAGCCAAAGCTGATTTCTTGTGCTCAGAAAACTAAAGCATATCCACTAAATGAGAACAGGTGGCTGTAAAATAACAGCACATTATCATTAGAAAGAATTAACAAAAGATGCTGAAAATAAAATACATGTAATTTTTGGAAGAAAAATAAATAATGCTCTGAATATCGGACTAGACATGACCTTGAAGGCAGTTCCTTCCGATGCCTCTCTTCCCAGCACTCATTCAGCCTCCTTCCTCCCAACTGCGCTTTTACCCTGTCTTTCTCTAACCCAATCCTAGACCCTGTGATTGTAGTTAAAAAGCATAATAACAGCAGTCTTCCAAACAAGAGCAACAAAGAAAGTTTCCAGGAGGCCAGCAGCTGCAAGTCATGGGGGTTCTTCGAATGTGCTCTTTCTAATTGCTATAGCCTCCCTCTGCCTGAGGCTTTGCAGGATTCTGACTCAGCATGGGAGACTCACCTGCAACTTTCGGTCAGAGTACTTGGGGAGGGGCCTTTGCAGAAGCAGTTCAGTAGACATCTCACTGTACTTTCATCTTCTTTTTTCTCCCCAACCTCCACCTTAGATTTATAGAAATATAAAATCTGATTAAAATAGGACAACTTTAAAGGGAAAAACAAGCTCAAGAAAGCCACCTGCTAAGTGTGAATCAAGGGGGATCTTCCATCCCACCCACACCTGCCCACTGTGTCTATCTACCTGGCCCTAACAGCTACAGCGGGCAGAGGAAGCCTCACTTTATTCCAGGGGCAATTCATCATTGGAATGAGATAGGGGGAATAGCAAACACATGACTTAGTGCAGCCTCCTCCAGGCAGTTCCGTTGGTAGGCTGAGAAAGTAAGAAGCAAGGAGCTGTCATTTTGGAACCTCGCAGATCACGGTTTTACTTCCTGGGCTGCTGCTTGCTTGTTTTGGGCCTAGAATGCCTTGGGTTTGAATCTCAGGTTGACACTTGGACAAACATCTACAGGTGTGGAAGTGAGTACCATGCCTCTAGCTGGACAGGCTTCTGAAACTGGCAGTCTATGGATGTCTTCCTGCATATGGGAAAAGGGACATCCTTTGAGACCCCTTAAGGGAAAGGCTCGGCTACTGACACACTGGGAGCAGATGGACCACAGGCTCCACCTACCTCTGCCCGTAAGTTCCTTAGCATCTCTCCTATGGCACGCTGCCTCCTGACAGCTTCCATACCAGGTGTGATGCTGCTTCGTTCCTCATCAACACAGCCTCATTGCTCAGCATACTGCTGCCTAAGCTTCGCCAATTCCATGGGGTTCCAATTTTCAGCATCAACAAATCCTGAGGGCAGGAGCTGAGGAAGGCATTGAAACAAAAGGCTATAATATCCTTCCCTTCTCCATACTGTCTTCAATATCTTAAAAGCTGGAGGACCATATAACCTTTCCTAAATGCCCAAGAAGAAAAGAGATTGGAAAATGGAGCTCCTGGGCCCAGTCTTGCTGGGGGCAAGTGTCTTTGAATCAGGAAAGCAGGGGAGATAAAGGCCAACTCACTGTGGCAGGAAGTCGTGTCTGGGCAGCTTGTTTGGTCATTATCTTTTTCTGTGTCTTCCACCTACCAGGTCTGTTTTACTGTTTTTGTTTTCCTTATAATAAAGATAATTAAAAATATATATATTTGGCTCTAGGTAGATATCAACCCAATCCTGCTGCAAAGGGATGAGGAGATGGCGTGGCCACAAGAGCTGGGCAGTGTCCTGAATGACCTTCCAGTTCCTAACTAATGGCCACCTTCCAGGGTGGTATGATGTTCCTGCCCTAACCTTGAGGACTGGCTGAGTGGCTTTCTGGAGTTCCCATAAGGACAATATTTGTTTTCCTCACTTCCATGAACACTCTTATCTTAGTTGGTTCAGGCTGCTATAATGAAAATACCATAGACTGGGTGGTTTATAAACAACAGAAATTTATTTCTCACAGTTCTGGAGAGTGGGAAGTCCAAGATCAAAGATCCCATGTCTGGGGAGGGCCTTTTTTTTTTAGAGAGACAGGGGTCTTGCTATGTTGCCCAGGCTGGTCTTAAACTCCTGGCCTCAAGCAATACTCCCACATCAGACTCCCAAAGCACTGGGTTTACAGGTGTGAGCCACTGTGTCTGGCCAAAGGTCACTTTCTGACTCATAGTTGGCCATCTTCTCACTGTGTCCTCACAAGGAAAAAGGCATGAGGGAGCTCTCTGGAGTCTCTTTTATAAGAGCACAGTTCCATATATGAGGGCTCCACCCTCATGACCTGATCGCCTCCCAGAAGTCCTCACCTCCTATTACCATCACCTTGGGGATTAGGTTTCAACATAGAACATTCAGTTTATAACAACACTTATAACTAATCTTCCATTAAACTTATGATACACAGTCTGGCATGGGTATATATGTGATAAATCAAGGTCTACAACATCTGGTATGTAAGAAATACCACTTTCTGTATTTCCTTTAAAAACCTAATTTCGGCCGGGTGCGGTGGCTCAAGCCTGTAATTCCAGCACTCTGTGAGGCCAAGGCGGGTGGATCACGAGGTCAAGAGATTGAGACCATCCTGGTCAACATGGTGAAACCCCGTCTCTACTAAAAATACAAAAATTTAGCTGGGCATGGTGGCATGTGCCTGTAATCCCAGCTACTCAGGAGGCTGAGGCAGGAGAATTGCCTGAACCCAGGAGATGGAGGTTGCAGTGAGCCGAGATTGCGCCATTACACTCCAGCCTGGGTAACAAGAGTGAAACTCTGTCTCAAAAAAAAAAAACCTAATTTCGATTCCCAAACCCCACCCCACTGGGCTGAAATCTTGACTTGAGCATTGCCTGTCATCCTTGTTGATTATTGTCTGTCTCCCCACCAAATCCCATCCACAAAGGCAGAATCTTTGTTTTATTTTCTGATGTGTTCCAAATACTTAGATAATCAACCTGTAGGTTGGGAATGTAGGGCAATTCCCAAACATTCTCAGCACTCTTGGTGTCTCAGTGGATTTTTCAGTGTTCCTGGACCAAAAGAAATGCCTAATAGTTCTGCTTTATTAAATAGTTAGGTCTGAGCAACTTAATAAATACTTACCTTCTAACAACTTAGTAGCTATCTAAAAAATAATGCACAACATTGAAAAAAATTATCTTATTCTTGACCACCCTTACTTACCAATGAGACGTGAAACTACTGGGCACTGCAAACTTCTCAAACATTGGAATTTTTTGGATATTACCATCTCGCTTCCTCTTCCAAACTAATTTTTCTACAATACTTGTGTTCTGTTTTTTGTTTTTTATCATAGCAGCTGCTGAAAGCCCACCTTTGCAAAACTGGATGGCATCTAAAGAGAAGTGTAACAGTGCAATCTCATGTTGAAACTAGGAGCCACTTTGAGCCAGCAGTTCACGTGATGTCTCACAGATGTTTCCCTTGAAAACGTAAAATTTCCCTTGAAGCCCCTGTGAGCTCACTGCAGTGTTCTAGGGTGCCTCCACATACGTTCTGGGAACCATAGCGTGTAGTAGGCATTCAAAAGTATTTGTTGTGTGAACAACTTGAGGTCCCCTTTCCTGTCAGTGTCAGTTTAGAATCCAGGAAGTTTATGCGGAACCAGGAAAACGAGAAGAGCCGCTAACCCTGGGCTGTGCAGTGTGGTAGTCCCTGGCTGCACAGGGCTATTGAGCCTGGAAAATGTGGCCAATCTGAACTGGGATGTGCTGTGAGTATAAAATACACACTAGATTTCATACACTTAGTATTTAGAAAAGTAAAATATTACAGTAACGTCTTTATATTGGTTATATGTTGAAATCTTAATATTTTAGATAGAGATAAAATGTTATTAAAATGAATTTTACCTGTGTCCTTTGACCATTTTTTTGTTTTTTTGTTTTTTGAGATGGAGTTTCACTCTTGTTCCCCAGGCTGGAGTGCAGTGGCGCAATCTTGGCTCACTGCAAGCTATTCTCCTGCCTCAGCCCCTCGAGTAGCTGGGATTATAGGTGTGTGCCACCACACCCAGCTAATTTTGTATTTTTAGTAGAGACAGGGTTTCATCATGTTGGTCAGGCTGGTCTCGAACTCCTGACCTCAGATGATCCACCTGCCTTAGCCTCCCAAAATACTGGGACTACAGGCATGAGCCACCACGCCCAGCTTTTTGACCATTTTTTAACGTGGCTACTAGATTCTAGTAGCTAATAAATACAAATGTGGCTCATATATCTATTGGTTAATGGTGCTCTGACCTCTGACCTCTCATGGTCAAGGCTGACATTTTCATTGTCTAATGCCCCCAGGGTCCCTGGAGTCCAGAGCACGTGTCTTCTGGGCTACATGAGGCGTTGGAAGATGGTGCTTCTTGCCTCAGCACACTGCATGGCCCTCCCCGTGAGGCCGTGCCAGACACTCTGGGCTCTGCCCAGGTCCCCCAGCTCCTAGCCTCTTAGGACTAGTGCTCCCTGCCCTCTCAGGGAAGCTTTCCTTCTCTATCCCCTCTTCATGCACCCACAAGCCTTACCCATTTCCACCTCTTCTGAGACACCCAGCATTCCCTATCAGTTCAACAGGCTCAGGCTTTCATAAAAGACAAGAGGAGCCACTGGCTTCAGCATCTTCTGCTCCCATGGGCTTCCTGCCTCACAAGCATCCCTCAGGCCACATGCAGAAGAAGGCACAGCCACCTGCTTGAAAAGAGGAAGGAAGGGTACTCTAGAAAGAAGAAACAGGCCAGGCATGGTAGCTGATACCTGTAATCCCAGCACTTTGGGAGGCCAAGGCAGGAGGATCACTTGAGGTCAAGAGTTCAAGACCACCCTGGCCAACAAGATGAAACCCCGTCTACTGAAAACGGAAAAATTAGTCAGATGTGGTGGCAGGTGCCTGTAATCCTAGCTACTCAGGAGGCTAAGTCAGGAGAATTTCTTGAACCCAATAGGTGGAGACTGCAGTGTGCTGAGATCACACCACTGCACTCCAGCCAGGGCAACAGAGTGAGTGAGGCTCTGTCTCAAAAAAATAAGAAACGTTAAGTGAATACTTCACTATATTGTCACAGAATTATTAACATTTCACATATTCATTTTACTAGTCATGACTTTTATTAACAAGTGATAGCAAGATTAAAAAGCCTTTAGTTTTATTTTATTTAACAAGCATATATATAGCAGGTATTACAGTCCAGGAACTGTTCAGCGCTAACTCATTTAGTTCTCATACCAACCTTATAAAGAAGGTCCTACCATCTCCATTTTACAGATGAGGAAAAATACTGAGACACAGAGAAATTAAGTAACTTGCTTAAAGTCACACAGTTAGGAAGTGGCAGAGCCAGGATTTGAACCCAAACAGTTTGCCTTCAGACATTTCAGTCCTAATCACATGGTAATTATTGTGGATTCTCTTAAGAAATGAGTATTTATTTACTTACTTACTTAGCGACAGAGTCTTTTTCTATCACCCAGGCTGGAGTACAGTGAAGCTATCATAGCTCACCGCAGCCTCAAACTCCTGGGCTTAAGCAGTCCCCCGACCTTAGCCTCCCAAAGTGCTGAGATTACAGGTATGAGGCACCATACCTAACTAAGAACTTACTTATTTATTGATGAGACAACATCTTGCTCTGTTGGCCAGGCTGCATGCAATGACATAATCATGGCTAACTTTAGCCTCAACTGCTGTGCTTAAGCAATCCTCCCACCTCAGTCTCCTGAGTAGCTGGGACTACAGACATGCACCACTATGCCCAAATGATCCTCTTTTTCTTTTTTTTTTTTTTTAATTTTTATTGGATTTTAGGTTTTGGGGTACATGAGCAGAGCATGCAAGACAGTTGCGTAGGTACACACATGGCAGTGTGCTTTGCTTTTCTTCTCCCCTTCACCCACATTTGGCATTTCTCCCCAGGCTATCCCTCCCCACCTCCCCCTCCCACTGGCCCTCCCCTTTTCCCCCCAATAGACCCCAGTGTTTAGTACTCCCCTTTCTGTGTCCATGTGTTCTCATTTTTCATCACCCACCTATGAGTGAGAATATGCGGTGTTTCATTTTCTGTTCTTGTGTCAGTTTGCTGAGGATGACGTTCTCCAGATTCATCCATGTCCCTACAAACGACACAAAGTCATCATTTCTGATTGTTGCATAATATTCCATGGTGTATATGTGCCACATTTTTCCAATCCAGTCTATTATCAATGGGCATTTGGGTTGATTCCAGGTCTTTGCTATTGTAAACAGTGCTGCAATGAACATTCGTGTACATGTGTCCTTATAGTAGAACGATTTATAGTCTTTTGGATATATACCCAGTAATGGGATTGCTGGGTCAAATGGAATTTCTATTTCTAAGGCCTTGAGGAATCGCCACACTGTCTTCCACAATGGTTGAACTAATTTACACTCCCACCAACAGTGTAGAAGTGTTCCTTTTTCTCCACATCCTCTCCAGCATCTGTTGTCTCCAGATTTTTTAATGATCGCCATTCTAACTGGCGTGAGATGGTATCTCAATGTGGTTTTGATTTGCATCTCTCTGATGACCAGTGACGATGAGCATTTTTTCATATGATTGTTGGCCTCATATATGTCTTCTTTCGTAAAGTGTCTGTTCATATCCTTTGCCCACTTTTGAATGGGCTTGTTTGTTTTTTTCCTGTAAATCTGTTTGAGTTCTTTGTAAATTCTGGATATCAGCCCTTTGTCAGATGGGTAGACTGCGAAAATTTTTTCCCATTCTGTCGATTGCCGATCCACTCTAGTGACTGTTTCTTTTGCCATGCAGAAGCTGTGGAGTTTGATTAGGTCCCATTTGTCTATTTTGGCTTTTGTTGCCAATGCTTTTGGTGTTTTGTTCATGAAGTCCTTGCCTACTCCTATGTCCTGGATAGTTTTGCCTAGATTTCCTTCTAGGGTTTTTGTCGTGCCAGGTCTTATGTTTAAGTCTTTAGTCCTTCTGGAGTTAATTTTAGTGTAAGGTGTCAGGAAGGGGTCCAGTTTCTGCTTTCTGCACATGGCTAGCCAGTTTTCCCAACACCATTTGTTAAACATGGAATCCTTTCCCCATTGCTTGTTTTTGTCAGGTTTATCAAAGATTGTATAGTTGTATGTATGTTGTGTTGCCTCCGGTGCCTCTGTTTTGTTCCATTGGTCTATATCTCTGTTTTGGTACCAGTACCATGCTGTTTTGATTACTGTAGCCTTGTAGTATAGTTTGAAATCCAGTAGTGTGATGCCCCCCGCTGTGTTCTTTTTGCTTAGAATTGACTTGGCTATGCGGGCTCTCTTTTGGTTCCATATGAAGTTCATGGTGGTTTTTTCCAGTTCTGTGAAGAAAGTCAATGGTAGCTTGATGGGGATAGCGTTGATTCTGTAAATTACTTTGGGCAGTATAGCCATTTTCACGATATTAATTCTTCCTAACCATGAACATGGAATGTTTCTCCATCTGTTTGTGTCCTCTCTGATTTCATTGAGCAGTGGTTTGTAGTTCTCCTTGAAGAGGTCTCTTACGTTCCTTGCGAGTTGTGTTCCAAGGTATTTTATTCTTTTTGTAGCAATTGCGAATGGCAGTTCATTCTTGATTTGGCTTTCTTTAAGTCTGTTATTGGTGTAGACGAATGCTTGTGATTTTTGCACATTGATTTTATATCCTGAGACTTTGCTGAAGTTGCTTATCAGTTTCAGGAGTTTTTGGGCTGAGGCAATGGGGTCTTCTAGGTATACTATCATGTCGTCTGCAAATAGAGACAATTTGGCTTCCACGTTTCCTATGTGAACACCCTTTATTTCTTTTTCTTGCCTGATTGCTCTGGCTAGAACTTCCAGTACTATATTGAATAGGAGTGGTGAGAGAGGGCATCCTTGTCTAGTGCCAGATTTCAAAGGGAATGCTTCCAGTTTTTGCCCATTCAGTATGATATTGGCTGTTGGTTTGTCGTAAATAGCTTTTATTGCTTTGAGATACGTTCCATCGATACCGAGTTTATTGAGGGTTTTTAGCATAAAGGGCTGTTGAATTTTGTCAAATGCCTTCTCTGCATCAATTGAGATAATCATGTGGTTTTTGTTTTTGGTTCTGTTTATGTGGTGAATTGCGTTGATAGACTTGTGTATGTTGAACCAGCCTTGCATCCCCGGGATGAATCCTACTTGATCATGATGAATAAGTTTTTTGATTTGCTGTTGCAATCGGCTTGCCAATATTTTATTGAAGATTTTTGCATCTATGTTCATCATGGATATTGGCCTGAAGTTTTCTTTTCTCGTTGGGTCTCTGCCGGGTTTTGGTATCAGGATGATGTTGGTCTCATAAAATGATTTGGGAAGGATTCCCTCTTTTTGGATTGTTTGAAATAGTTTTAGAAGGAATGGTACCAGCTCCTCTTTGTGTGTCTGGTAGAATTCGGTTGTGAACCTGTCTGGACCTGGGCTTTTTTTGTGTGGTAGGCTCTTAATTGCTGCCTCAACTTCAGACCTTGTTATTGGTCTGTTCATAGTTTCAGCTTCCTCCTGGTTTAGGCTTGGGAGGACACAGGAGTCCAGGAATTTATCCATTTCTTCCAGGTTTACTAGTTTATGCGCATATAGTTGTTTGTAATATTCTCTGATGATGGTTTGAATTTCTGTGGAATCTGTGGTGATTTCCCCTTTATCATTTTTTATTGCATCTATTTGGTTGTTCTCTCTTTTCTTTTTAATCAATCTGGCTAGTGGTCTGTCTATTTTGTTGATCTTTTCAAAAAACCAGCTCTTGGATTTATTGATTTTTTGAAGGGTTTTTCGTGTCTCAATCTCCTTCAGCTCAGCTCTGATCTTAGTTATTTCTTGTCTTCTGCTGGGTTTTGAGTTTTTTTGATCTTGCTCCTCTAGCTCTTTCAATTTTGACGATAGGGTGTCAATTTTGGGTCTCTCCATTCTCCTCATATGGGCACTTATTGCTATATACTTTCCTCTAGAGACTGCTTTAAATGTGTCCCAGAGGTTCTGGCACGTTGTGTCTTCGTTCTCATTGATTTCAAAGAACTTCTTTATTTCTGCCTTCATTTCGTTGTTTACCCAGTCAACATTCAAGAGCCAGTTGTTCAGTTTCCATGAAGCTGTGCGGTTCTGGGTCGGTTTCTGAATTCTGAGTTCTAACTTGATTGCACTATGGTCTGAGAGGCTGTTTGTTATGATTTCAGTTGTTTTGCATTTGTTGAGCAGTGCTTTACTTCCAATTATGTGGTCAATTTTAGAGTAGGTGTGATGTGGTGCTGAGAAGAATGTGTATTCTGTGGATTTGGGGTGGAGAGTTCTGTAAATGTCTATCAGGTTAGCTTGCTCCAGGTCTGAGTTCAAGCCCTGGATATCCTTGTTGATTTTCTGTCTGGTTGATCTGTCTAGTATTGACAGTGGAGTGTTAAAGTCTCCCACTATTATTGTGTGGGAGTCTAAGTCCTTTTGTAAGTCGTTAAGAACTTGCCTTATGTATCTGGGTGCTCCTGCATTGGGTCCATATATGTTTAGGATCGTTAGCTCTTCTTGTTGTATCGATCCTTTTACCATTATGTAATGGCCTTCTTTGTCTCTTTTGATCTTTGTTGCTTTAAAGTCTATTTTATCAGAGATGAGAATTGCAACTCCTGCTTTTTTTTGCTTTCCGTTTGCTTGGTAAATCTTCCTCCATCCCTTTATTTTGAGCCTTTGTGTATCCTTGCATGTGAGATGGGTTTCCTGGATACAGCACACTGATGGGTTTTGGATTTTTATCCAATTTGCCAGTCTGTGTCTTTTGATTGGTGCGGTTAGTCCATTTACATTTAGGGTTAATATTGTTATGTGTGAATTTGATACTGCCATTTTGATGCTAAGTGGCTGTTTTGCCTGTTAGTTGTTGTAGATTCTTCATTATGTTGATGCTCTTTAGCATTCAGTGTGATTTTGGAATGGCTGGTACTGGTTGATCCTTTCTATGTGTAGTGCCTCTTTTAGGAGCTCTTGTAAAGCAGGCCTGGTGGTGACAAAATCTCTGAGTACTTGCTTGTTCGCAAAGGATTTTATTTTTCCTTCACTTCTGAAGCTCAGTTTGGCTGGATATGAAATTCTGGGTTGAAAGTTCTTTTCTTTAAGAATGTTGAATATTAGCCCCCACTCTCTTCTGGCTTGTAGTGTTTCTGCGGAGAGATCTGCTGTGAGTCTGATGGGCTTCCCTTTGTGGGTGACCCGACCTTTCTCTCTGGCTGCCCTTAGTATTCTCTCCTTTATTTCAACCCTGTTGAATCTGACGATTATGTGCCTTGGGGTTGCTCTTCTTGTGGAATATCTTTGTGGTGTTCTCTGTATTTCCTGCATTTGAGTGTTGGCCTGTCTTGCTAGGTGGGGGAAATTTTCCTGGATGATGTCCTGAAGAGTATTTTCCAGCTTGGATTCATTCTCTTCGTCCCCTTCTGGTACACCTATCAAACGTAGGTTAGGTCTTTTCACATAGTCCCACATTTCTTGGAGACTTTGTTCATTCCTTTTTGCACTTTTTTCTCTAATCTTGGTTTCTCGTTTTATTTCATTGAGTTGGTCTTCGACTTCAGATATTCTTTCTTCTGCTTGGTCAATTCGGCTATTGAAACTTGTGTTTGCTTCGCAAAGTTCTCGTATTGTGTTTTTCAGCTCCTTTAATTCATTCATATTCCTCTCTAAGTTATCCATTCTTGTTATCATTTCCTCGAATCTTTTTTCAAATCTTTTTTCAAGGTTCTTAGTTTCTTTGCATTGATTTAATACATGATCTTTTAGCTCACAAAAGTTTCTCATTATCCATCTTCTGAAGTCTAATTCCATCATTTCATCACAGTCATTCTCCGTCCAGCTTTGTTCCCTTGCTGGTGAGGAGTTTTGGTCCTTTGTAGGAGGTGAGGTGTTCTGGTTTTGGGTGTTTTCCTCCTTTTTGCACTGGTTTCTTCCCATCTTTGTGGATTTTTCCGCTGGTCATCTGCGTAGTTGCTGACTTTTCGATTGGGTCTCTGAGTGGACACCCAGAATGTTGATGATGAAGTATTTCTGTTCCTTGGTTTTCCTTCTACCAGTCTAGCCCCTTCGCTGTAAGACTGCTGAGGTCCGCTCCAGACCCTGCTTGTCTGGGGTGCACCTCTAGCAGCTGTGGCACAGCGAGGGATGCTACCAGTTTCTTTTTCTTCTATCTTTGTTCCAGGATGATGCCTGCCTAATGTCAGTCTTTTGGATATAGAGGGGTCAGGGAGCTGCTTGAGGAGACAGTTTGTACTTTATAGGGGCTTAATTGCTGAGCTGTGAGCTCTGTTGTTCATTCAGGGCTGTTAGGCTGCTATGTTTGATTCTGCAGCAACAGAGCTCATTAAAAAACCCTTTTTTTTTCTCAAATGCTCTGTGTTGAGGGGTTTGGGCTTTATTTTTGGATGTCCGTTGAGGTCCTGCCCAGCTAGGACGCAGACTAGCCACTGTTAGGCTGCCGAGGCTCCGCCCTGCTGTTGTGTGATTCGCCCTGTTCCTGCAGGCTCTGCTGTGTTCTCCGCCACACCCTGCGGCGGAGTCTCTCTGTTGTAGCGGGTTGCCTCGGAAACGGCAGGCTGCGTCAGCAGTGGGCGTGTATCTCAGTAGGGACGGGTTGCCTCGGCAACAGCTGGCTGCATCAGCAATGGGCGTGTATCTTAGTTGGGGCGGGTTGCCTCGGTAATGGTGGACGCCCCTCCCTGTCAGAGCATCTCGGGCCGTCTGCCCGGGGCTTGTTTGAAATCGCGGTTTTGTTCGTCCCACTGGGCCAACCCTAACGCTCTGTCCCTGCGATCCCCTGGCTGGCCCACTGTCCAAGTCTAGCTCAGTCTCAAGTCCAGCCCTCTCACGTCTCCGGTTGCCAGTTCAACAGGGCACCTGGACAAGCGCGCCCTGTGGGGAGCGCTGGGTAGGGCCGGCTGCCGCCACCCCGGCTGCCAGCTTCGCCAGGCGGAGGTTCTGCCTGGCATCCCACGTCTCCTCTTCACTTGGGAATTTCCCTGTTCCGTGGGCAACAAAGATCAGTCTGGAAATGCAGCTCAGACTCACCTTTCCGCGGACACAACGAGATCTCCAATCCTGGGTTGTTCTCACAGCGCCATCTTGAGTCCCCACACATTCTTTTAAGCATGATGATCCTCTTTTTCTTTCTTTTTTTTTCTTTTTTTAAAGTTTTAGTAGAGACTGTCTTGCTACGTTGCCCAGGCTGGTCCTAAACTCCTGAGCTCACACAGTTCTTCCACCTTGTCCTCCGAAAGTGCTGGGATTATAGGAGAACTGAATTTTTAAAATATACTTAATTTTATGATGAAAAACTCATTTTCCTTTAGGGTGACCTCTTTGACATACTTTAAAGATCACATAGTGGCCAGGCACGGTGGCTCATGCCTGTAATCTCAGCACTTTGGGAGGCCGAGGTGGTGGATCACCTGAGGTCAGGAGTTTGAGACTAGCTTAGCTAACATGCAAAACCCCTGTCTCTACTAAAAATACAAAAATTAGCCATGTGTGGTGGTACATGCCTGTAGTCCCAACTACTTGGCAGGCTGAGGCAGGAGAATTGCTTGAACCCAGGAGGCAGAGGTTGCAGTGAGCCAATATCAAGCCACTCTACTTCAGCCTGCAAGATGGAGGAGACTCCATCTCAAAAAAAAAAAAAAAAAAGAAAAGAAATCACATTGTATCTATTCTTTGCTCTCTAAATCTGCCTTGCTACACCATTGACTAAAACACTTAAAAGAATAAACCTGGGCCAGGCGGTGGCTCAAGCCTGTAATCCCAGCACTTTGGGAGGCCAAAGCAGGTGGATCACGAGGTCAACAGATCGAGACCATCCTGGTCAACATGGTGAAACCCCGTCTCTACTAAAAATACAAAAAATTAGCTGGGCATGGTGGCGCGTGCCTGTAATCCCAGCTACTCAGGAGGCTGAGGCAGGAGAATTGCTTGAACCCAGGAGGCGGAGGTTGCGGTGAGCCGAGATCACGCCATTGCACTCCAGCCTGGGTAACAAGAGCAAAACTATGTCTCAAAAAAAAAAAAAAAAAAAAAAGAATAAACCTGCTTGGACTTTTCAGAAAGTAGCTTTCTAGGAGAGCTTTCTCTCTGACACTATCAGAATCCTTGTTTTTCTGATTTAGCATTTGTCAGATAACTACAGTTTGATAGGTAAAGCAAGCAAGATGGAGGCAGCACTGCCAGAAAAATTTAAAATACAGCTGGTTGATTTCCAGCTACCAACTACATCATTCTTCAATGGGCAGGTGAGTCAGAATTTTTTTTTTTTTTTGAGATGGAGGGGTTTTTTTTCACTCTCGTTGCCTGCCCAGGCTAGAGTACAATCTCAGCTCACTGCAACCTCTGCCTCCTGGTTCAAGTGACTGACCTGCCTCAGCCTCCCAAGTAGCTGGGATTACAGGTGCCCGCCACGACACCCTGCTAATTTTTCCATTTTTAGTAGAGACAGGGTTTCACTACGTTGGCCAGGCTGGTCTCGAACTCCTAATATCAAGGAGATTAGCTGAGATGGTTAGCCAACCGCCTCAGCTTCCCAAAGTGCTGGGAGTAAGGTGTGAGCCACCACGCCTGGCGCGGAATTTTAAAAATATGCGAAATATACATAAAAGAGTCTAGAAATGACATCTAGAGATGTCATTATGTCATCTCTACCTGTGAGAAACCTGAAAATAGAGGCAATCCCACTGGCCCAATCTTGACACTGCAGCAGGAATCTCTAAGCTAGTCTTTGCCAAAGAATGGGGCTCAAGTAACCTAAGATGGAAGAAGCTCAATGATCTATCCGGAGTCACTCTGGTGGGTCTGAGCAGAGGCTGGGCAGAGGCTTGGCAGAGAGGCACTGTTACACCAACCACTTATAGCAGGAAATTAAGTAACAAATATTGTGGGAGTATCAGCTTCATTCTACCAATTCTGTTAGCTTCACCTTGACTTTCATTCCTTTAGAGTCAAGGCCATCTTTACTCTAGCACTGGGGTCTAAGAACTCAGCTAAATTCACTCCAAAATTCCTTATTGCCTCTGGGCAGCATCACTGAAGGCTCAGCTGTGCAGTCAATGTTTACTTTGCATCTGTGTTCATTTTTGCTGTGATATTCTTGGATTCCAGTTATGCTTATAGCTGTTGAGACTTGATTGTTGACTCCCACAGAACAGTTTTCAGATCATAATGCAAGTTCCTCAAGGGAAGGACTTTCTGAATTATCTTTATGCTTCCAGGACTTGGCACAGAGTAGCCAGCACAGAAATCAGCAAAGTTGTGCTGCTGACTCATGCCTGTACCTCTAGCACTTTGAGAGGCCATGATGGGAGGATGGCTTGAGGCCAAGAGTTCAAGACAAAGGTGTGCTTCGTGAAAGAATGACAGCCAGTCTTCCTGTGTCATGCTGAGGGAACATTTTGGTGAGTTTCCCTTTTTCTAGAAATATTTTCCTGGACAGGCACGGTGGCTCATGCCTGTAATCCCAGCACTTTGGGAGGCGGAGGTGGGTAGATCACGAGGTCAATAGATGGAGATCATCCTGGCAAATAGGGTGAAACCCCGTCTCTACTAAAAATACAAAAATTAGCTGGGCGCAGTGGTGGGTACCTGTAATCCCAGTTACACGGGAGGCTGAGGCAGGAGAATAGCTTGAACCAGGAGTCAGAGGTTGCAGTGAACCAAGATCATGCCAATGCACTCCAGCCTTGCGATAGAGCGAGCTTCCGTTAAAAAAAAAAAAAAAAAAAAGAAAGAAATATTTTCACATAGGTGAGAAGATAAGGTATATGCAATTTATAATCCTGCTTTTTAAAAAAATTAATATAGGCATTTTCCTATGTTACCATAAATTCTTCCCAAGCATTTTTTTATATGTGTATGTGGTTGCTTAATATTCTATTGTATGAATGTGCCATACTTTTCTAAGCCATTCTGCTGGTGTTCAGCATTTTGATTAGGTTATTTTTCAATTTTTTTCAAGATGGGAACATGTCACCCAGGCTGGAATGCAAGGCAAGATCATAGCTCACTATAATCTCAAACTCCTGGATGCAAAAGATCCTCCTGCCTCAGCCTGCTGAGCCACTGTGATTATGGTTGTGAGCCACCATGCCTTGCTGTTTTCTGTTATTAACTATTATAAATAGAATTGTGACTAGCTTTTTCACTTGAATTTTGGCTTAGTTTCTTAGGATTGCCTGACCTGGAATTTCTGAGTTAAATAATATTAATAGTTTTTTGCTAATTTTATAGTTGAAAACACGTCATCTTAGGCCGGGCTCATGCCTGTAATCCCAGCACTTTGGGAGGCCGAGGCAGGTGGATCTCCTGAGGTCAGGAGTTCAAGACCATCCTGGCCAACATGGTGAAACACCATCTCTAAAAAAATTAAAATTAAAAAATTTAAAAAAAAAAGAAAACACATCATCTTATGGTTTTAATCTGTATTTCTTTCCTTGCTAATGGTGCCAAACAGTTTTCTTTATCTTTGTTTACTAGTTGTATTTCCTCCTTTTCATACTGTCTGTTCATGTCCTTTGTCGATTTCCTGGTAGAGTCTTAATATTTTTCTTATCAATTTGCGTGTTTTTTTCCCATTATAAAGATCCTAAGCCTCATTATATTTACTAAAAAACAATTTACCTCTTTCTGTGTTCTGGGTTTTAATTATAATGTTTGGTTATTGATATCGATATTTTCTAATTTTTCATAACAGTGTTTTCCCTTGTAATTATTTTATTTTTTTAGAGACAGGATCTTGCTCTATCACCCAGGCTGGAGTGCAGTGGCATGATCATAGCTCACTGCAGCCTTGAACTCCCAGGCTCAAGTCATCTTCCTGCCTCAGCCTCTCAAGTAGCTGGTGTTACAGACATGCACCACAATATCCAGCTAATTTCCCTTCCAAATCCAGTATTGTCCAGCTGCTGACCTTAAGACTTTGCAAGCTGCTCTCTCTAAAGTAATCCATGACCTTCTGCTACTTTTCAAATCCAGTGGCTCCACTTGACCCTTGGAGGTATCTGAAAGGGCAAGAGCACCTCTGGTCTTGCTCTCCTAGGTAAACCCTACTGGTTTTCTCCCCTGAATCATCTCTCCTTTGTCATTGGTTTCTCATTCTCAATTCCCTTTGCCAGATCCTCCTCGTCCTCTTATTTCCAAAGGTTCCAATTGCTCCACGGCTCATTCCCCATTAATACTGATTCCCTAGGTGATCATCTCATCTCGTCCTCTGTCTTTAAACGGCAAATTGATGCTGATGCCTCTCCAGTTTCTATTGCCAGCCTCCATCTCTCCTCTGAACTAAAGACTCCATCTTCTTCCGCAACATCTCCACTTGGCTATCTAACAGGTGTCCCAGACTTAACATGGTCATAAAACTAAAGTCAAAATCTTTATTTACTCTCTCAGGCTCGTCCTCCCCACCTGAGCAAAGGGCATCCTGACCTCAGAGATTCTCATTCTGAAAGGCTTGGCGTCATCTTTGACTCCTCCCTCTGTCCCACCCTAAGTCAGTCTATCAGCAAATCTTATCAAATATATCTAGAACCCACTCACTTCTCCCCACTTGCATCAGCATGACTCAATCCAAGGTTTCGCTATCTCTCCCCTGCGCCACTGCAGTAGAATCCCAACTGGTTTATCTGCTTCTGCTCTTTGCCTTTGTACCGTCCATTGCCCACACCATAGATTTTTAAAAACAAAGCAGATCACAGCATCAAACCCCATGCAGAACCTTTCAGGAAAGTCTCTACCATCTTCTCTAAATCTCTTCATGATCCCACCCCACCTCTCTCACTTGGTCTCCTCCCTTACTCACTCAGCTCCAGCCACCTTGGTTGTGTGATTCCTGAAAGACACCAAGCATGCTCCTGCCTCAGGAAGCTTGCATCTGCTCTTCCCTCTGGCTGGAATGCTGTTCTGCAGATGCCCACATGGCTTGCTGTCCCCTGTGTGCCAGGTTTTACTCAAATGACATTTCATAATAAAGGCCTTTCCTTACTCTGTGTTGATTTTCTTCCTAGGACATATCACCCAACATATGATATATGTTTGTTTATTGCCTGTCTCCACTGACTAGAATATTGTGGTAAGCAGCCTCAAAGTGGTTCCCCATGATCTGAACTTCCTGGTATTCATGCCCTTTTGTAATCCCCTCCCCTTCAGCATGCCCTGGACTTATTGGAAGTAATTCAAAATAAATATGGCAAAAGTAATGGGATGTCATTTCTGAGAATGTTTTACAAAAAGACTGACTTCTGTCTGTTCCTTCCCACCCCCAACTCCCAGCCTAATAGAGATGTCCATGCTGCAATGAGCTGACAACTCTGGCCAGTAGCCAGCGAGTACCTGGGGCCTGCCAGCTACCATGTGAGTGAGCTGGGGTTGAATCCTCCCCTGGGTGGCCTTAAGATCACTATAGCCCTAGCTGACATCTTTTTTTCTTTTGGAGACAGAGTTTTACTCTTTTGCCCAAGCTGGAGTACAATGATGCAGTCTTGGCTCACTGCAACCTCTGCCACCCAGGTTCAAGCAATTCTCCTGCCTCAGCCTCCCAAGTACCTGGGACTACAGGCACATGCCACCATGCCAAGCTGATTTTTATATTTTTAGTAGAGACAGGGTTTCACCATGTTGGCCAGGCTGGTCTCAAACTCCTCACCTCAAATGATCCACCCATCTCAGCCTCTCAAAGTGCTGGGATTACAGACGTGAGCCACCACGCCCGCCCCAACCGACATTTTGATTGCAGCCTTATGAGAGATCAGAAGCCAGAGGCACCCAATAAATTGCCCTGCCCAGTTTCCTGACTCACAGAAACTGTAAAATAATAAATAATTGTTGTTTTAAGCTCTGCGTTTCAGGATAATGCAACAATAGATGACTAAAGGATCTCTGTTTGTCATTATCTCTGGCACCTAGAAAAAAAACTGGCACACAGTAGGTACTCAAATATTTTGGAATGAATAAATGAATTTCAGGACTTCTTCTAGGAAGATGGTGTGTCTTGCTGTGGACAATGTGGTGTTCATCATGGTGTGAATCCTGGAACTGCTTCAGCCACTCCATAATAATTTGTGAGGTCAGCCTGGATGCAAGGCCAACACAGAGGGGCATATCCAAGAAGATAGCAAAGCTGCAAAGCCAGAGCCCCGACAAACACATCTGCCCTACTTATAAATTTTTTTGGCTACTTGATCAAAGTTTAAGGTAGTTTGGGCTCAGTTTTCAATAACTTGTAACTGAAAGCATCCTAATGATTACACTTTGTATGGCATCATTCTCAGCCCTTTTTCTCTCTCTCCACATTCTTTTTTTTTCTTTCCTCTGCCTACCCTCTTATGGCAGATATTACAGTGGTCTACCCAGTTTCCATTCCTTTCATTCCTTACCAAGGGAACCTGATTTAGTTGGTGCAGTAAAGGGCCTAGCTAAGAATTGCATTTCCAGCCTCCCTTGAAAATAGTTCTAAGTTCTGGCCAATGTAAGCATAAGTTATGTAGTGAGTCTCCTGGAAAGACTTCCTTAAAAGCAGCCCCACTTGGCTGGCAGACACCTTTTTCCTTTGGCCTCTTCCTCTTTGCTGCTGACTGAAATAGGATGGTGGGACCTATAGTAACTATTTTGTGAAATGAAAGCAAATTTGAGGATGGACCACACAAAGTCTGGTAGAAGAAAAAGAGAGCCTGAGTGTCTAATGAAGCCAAGAGTCTGACCCTGAAAGCCTCACTACTGAACTTTGTGATAAGAAGAAACCAATCTTAATCTTATTCATTGCCTTTTCTGCTATTTATTTATTTAGAGACAGGATCTCACTCTGTCGCCCAGGCTAGAGTGCAGCAGCACAGTCACATCTCACTTGTAGCCTCAACCTTCTGGGCTCAAGCGATTCTCCAACCTCAGCCTCCAAGTAGCTGGGACCACAGGCACATGCTACCACACCTGGCTAATTTTTTGACTTTGTATAGAGATGAGATTTATCATGTAGCTCAGGCTGGTCTCGAACTTCTAGGCTCAAGTGATCCTCCTGCCTCAGCCTCCCAAAGTGCTGGGGTTACAGCATGAGCTGCCTTTTCTGCTACATGTATAATTGTTTAACATAAAACTTACTGATATAAGCCTTACATGTGAAGTCCCCAGGGTCTGTCTCTGTCTTCTTTTCCCACATGCTCTCCCCAGGTGATCTCATCTGCTCCAATAATTCAAGAATGATCTCCTTTATAAGGACTTCCAAACTGATGCTTGTACCTCATCAGTATCTCCCAAGCTCCAGACTCAGAGTCTTGAGTGACTCCTATATGTCCCAAACTAGATGGTACTTAGAAGCATGCTAGGGAGCAAAGCATGGTTTGTGGATTATGAAACCAGCTGGCTATTGTTTCTGATCCTGACTCACTTTCTGAGTAACCATGGGTGAGCAGACATGATCTCTGAGCCTTCGTTTTCTTATTTCTTAAATGAGCATAAAAATATGACTTCATAGGGGTTTTATGACAAAAAAATATCTGTAAAACAGTGCTGGCATATAACCAATGCTAAATCCATTTAGTTCTCTCCTCCCCCATCACCTGTCCCCATCCCTGTCCGTATTCCCAGTCTTCTGAGTTCTAACCTTCAGGTAAGTGACTTTACTAACTACCAAGTCTTCCACACTAGAGATCTTGGAATCTTCTTCAACTTCTCTCTGTCATTTGCCATCATTCCCTCATGGCAAGTTGACCAATTCCATGGAGTTTATCCTAGAGCTGTGACCTTGCTTTCCTATCTCCATTGCAACTCCTGGCTTAAACTCTTATTAGCCCTTGTCTGGCTTATTCCTATTGCCATAGGCTCTTTACAACTTAATCTCCCACCCTGCTACCAAGGTTGTTCCCTTAAAAATAAAAACAAGATCATGTCTCAACATAGCTTACTGACCTTTCCTGACTTCTGTGGCCTTTAGAATAAAATCCAGATTCCACAAACAGACATCCAAGGGTGTCCCATCAAGGCCCTGTCCCCTGCTCCACTCCACCCCAGCCTCTTCCTCCTCATTCCCCAGGGACTCACCATTCTCCAGACAGATCAAGCCCTTTTCTGACTGTCTTTGCACCTATTGGAATATGTGTGTACTACACCTGGTCCTTTAATTATACCATCGCCTTCAATATGAATGTAGCCCAGTAATTGTTTAAAAGTTTAATTTGTTTTTGTCCCTGTGGTTCCCCTTTTTCCTTCCCCATTCTAAAAGAATCTGTTCTTAGTCCTAGAGCAAGCTGCTCAGGGTGATCACAGAGTTGACTGCAGACTCTTCCCTTCCTGGCTTGTATTTCCCAAGCCCTAAGCTCACTGAGGTGAACAGAGCTTGAGGCAAGTGTCTCTGATGGAAACAGACCTAGAGGGAGGGATATCCCCCACACCAGGAAGAGATGCTGGGCCTGAAGAGAAGAAGGAGATATTTCTGGTGCCCATGAGTGACAGGGAACTGTGCCATGCTTTCTGGATGTATCAGGCACTGAGTGGAAATTCCCATGGTACATCAGGGAGATGGAGTGTGATATAGCTTGGAAATTTGTCTCCTCCAAATCTCATGTTAAAATATGACTCCCCCACCAGTGCTGGAGGTGGGGCTTAGTGGGAGATATTGGGTCACAGGGCAGATCATTCATGAATGGCTTCGTGCCATCCCCTTGGCAATGAGCGAGTTCTCACTCTATTAGTGCACATGAAATTCGGTTGTTTAAAGGAGGCTAGCACTTCCTTCTCGCTCTCTTGCTCCCTCTCTTACCATGTAACATGCCTGCTCCCTATTTGTCTTCGGCCATGGGCAAAAGCATCCTGAGCCCTCACCAGAAGCAGATGTTGGTGCCATGCTTCTCATACAACCTGCAGAACTGAAAGCCAAATAAACCTTTTTTATTTATAAATTACCCAGTCTCAGGTATTCCCTTTTTTTTGAGGCAGAGTCTGTTACCCAGGCTGAAGTGCAGTTGGATCATCATGGCTCACTGCAGCCTCAACCTCTCGGTCTCAAAGGATCCTCCTGCCTCAACCTCCTAAATTCCCAAGTAGCTGGCACTACAGGCATGTGCCACCATGCCCAGCTAACTTTTAAATTATTTTGTAGAGGTGAGGTCTCCCTGTGTTGCCTAGGCTGGTCTCAAACTCCTAGGCCCAAGGGGTCCTCCCACCTCAACCTCCCAAAGTGCTGAGATTGCAGGCATGAGCCACTGTGCCCTGTCCAGGTATTTCTTCGTAGCAATGCAAAACAGACAAATATAGGGTCCTACAGCCAGGGTTCCTATGTCACAGAAATAGTAGCACCAGGGACTGAAGGGCCCTGCAGGCTAACTGAAGCAACAGAATTTCAGCCCAGCCTTGCGTGCAAGGGGAATCCCCAGGAAGGACTAACACGACTTTCCCACGGCCCTAACAGGATGAGGGCTGCCTGTGAAAATGAAGTTGAATGATAATATAATGAAATGGGGTATTTATTGACCTGCTGAGCTTGTGCACTGAGATTCTGACCTGCTTGAGAAGTAGGCCTCCACCTGTCTTCCCCGGCTACTGCCCTGTTCTGCCTAAATGCCCTCTGTTCTCTGGCTCATGTCTTTCAGCCCCAGACTTCTGGCTCCCTAGACCTGCTGTCAGAGTTATTTGCCAACCTTCACCATTTCCCACCTGGTTCTTTGGACTTTGAGTTTCCTGAAGTTGGCTCTGCTTGGGTTTTAGAATCCTCTATTACCTAGTTAGATGTGTGGCTATGGCCCTTGTTCCAACCTGCCTCCAGATAAGCCAACCTCTGGCCCCCAAGGGTAGAAGAAAGAAGGGACACAAGCACAGAAAAGATTTTTTCTCTTTGCTTCCTGACATAACTGTATTCGTCCTTCAAGTCCTTCTTCATGTGTTATCTCCTGGGATCATTCCCTGACCTCCTTAGGTAGGGTTCCTTTTCTGAGTTTCCATAGCATTTTGTTTATACATCTGTGCCCTCACAGTGTGTTCTTTATATATTTACATGGTGGTCTTTCCACCTTGACTATGAGCACCTCGGGGGCAGGACCCCTGCTCCATTCACTTAGCACAATGTCAGCTACAGAATAAGTTCTCAAAAGTGCTTGTTAAATGCCACTTTTCATGCAGTCTCCACACTGTCATGTATTGTTCTTTTTCTAGCCTTTCTCTCTGTATCAGTAAGACATACTTTTGGCTGCAAGTAACTGAGAGCCCGACTACAATGATTTAATAGAGATTCTTTTTTTCTCACATGAAAAGGAGTTTGGGCCAGGCATAGTGGCTCATACCTGTAATCCCAGCACTTTCAGAGGCCAAGGCAGGTGATCACTTGAGATGAGGAGTTCAAGACCAACCTGGCCAACTTGGCAAAACCCTGTCTCTACTAAAAATACAAAAATTAGATGGGTCTGGTGGTGGGTGCCTGTAATCCCAGCTACTCAGGAGGCTGAGGCAGGAGAATCACTTCAACCTGGGAAGCAGAGGTTACAATAAGCCAAGATCATGCCACTGCACTCCAGCCTGGGCAACACAGCAAGACTCCATCTCCAAAAAAGGAGTTTGGAGGCCAGATGCTGTGGCTAATCCTGTAATATCAGCACTTTGGGAGGCCAAGGTGGGAGAATCACTTGAGTCTAGGAGTTGGAGGCTACAGTGAGCTATGATTGTGCCACTGCACTCCAGCCTGGGCAACACAGCAAGACTCCATCTCCAAAAAAGGAGTTTGGAGGCCAGGTGCTGTGGCTAATGCTGTAATATCAGCACTTTGGGAGGCCAAGGTGGGAGAATCACTTGAGTCTAGGAGTTGGAGGCTACAGTGCGCTATGATTGCACCACTGCACTTAAGCCTGGGCAACAGAGTGAGATACTGTCTCAAAAAAAAAAAAAAAAGGTCTGGGCCAAGCACTGTGGCTCATGCCCATGATCCCAGCACTTGGGGAGGTCAAGGCAGATGAATCACTTGAGGCCAGTTCAAGACCAGCCTGGCCAACATGGCAAAACCCCATCTCTACTAAAAATACCAAAGTTAGTCAGGCATGGTGGCACATGCCAGTAATCCCAACTACTTGGGAGGGTGAGGAACAAGAATTGCTTGAACCCAGGAGGCAGAGGTTGCAGTGAGCCAAGATCTTGCCACTGCACTCCAGACTAGGCTACAGAGCAAGACTCTGTCTCAAAAAAAAAAAAAATTACTGTGGAGGTAAGGAACCTAGGACCATCAGAGACCCAGCCTCTTCCTGCCTTTCTATCCTGTCCATTTTAATGTGCTGGACATAAGGTGGCTGCTGTGCCTCTGAGCATTGTATACCTGTTCTGGGCAGAAAGGGTGAAGAGCCAACTCTGTCCCTTTTCATCAGGAAAGCACAGTTGTCCTAGAAGACTTCTGCTGACATCTCATTGGCCATAACTATGTCACATGGCCACCCCTAGCTGCAAGGGAAGCTGAAAAGGGGAAGGCAAGGGAGAAAGTGGAGAAGTGCAGGTGTGAATAAGAAAATTCTTGGACCTCACCCCAGACCTACTGAATCAGAAATGCTGGGGATGGGACCTGGCAACCTGTGATATAAGAAGCCTTCCAGGGGATTTTGATGCAGCTGACATTGGAGAATCATAGCTAAATATGAAGGCCAATATTATGATAGGAAAAAAATCCTGGACTAGAATTCAAATCGTCAATTTCTTGGTACAAGTTTTGTTACTAGCTAGCCAGGTGACCTTAGTTTCTCATCTATAAAATGGGAATAATAATGGTGGCTCTGACTTCATTCTCTGAATTGTTGTAAGGACTAGTTTAAACGATGTAAATGAAAACATGTGGAATACTGTAAGTCATTAGAAAATTGTACTGATTTTAAAATGGTAAAAGTTCTTATTGAATGAATGAAAGGTTGGGTGGTACTGAGGAAGGAGGAGAAGTTTTGTATGAGGTAGGCTTAGAGTTCAAAAACAAAAATGAAATGTGAGAGAGTGTAGTGGTGAATTTTATGTGTCCGTGGAGAACACTGATGAATAAGAGAAAATTTTTTCTAACTGGGACTGAGTAGTTTATTTTGTTTCTCTGTATTGTTAGTCAAAATTCCAAAAGGGTGATAGTCTCTTGACACTGTTTTTGTGTTCAGAGATGATTGCATATAATTAATATAAGGCCAAAAATGTCTATGTGCTGGCCTTTTAGAGTTTTGGTCTCTCACAAGACATTTTCTTGGGTAATAATGATAGAATCTTGCAATAGACTTGTCACAGTTTATGTAGCTGATGTGTTGGGCAGAGTGCAAACGCCTGGGAAAAGCAAAGTTACCCGTAAAAGGTATGAAGGGTTTGTTCGAAAAGCTGCAACAGTCAGGGACAAAAATAGAAATGGAAACCACAGGCGTTCAGAATACATCGTTATCAAAAACAAATGTTTGCAGCAGCTCCAGTGGTTGCTGCTACAGGTGGTTTCCATGAGCAGAAGGAGGATATAGACATACATGGTTTCAAAACAAACACTTTGGAGGATAATGAATTGGAGCATTTAGCAGAAAGGTTGGTAAGAAGATGTGAAACAAATGAAAGGGATTTAGTATTCTGCCATCTGGAATAAAAACACTGAGATGCCATTGTCTGTGCACCAACCAAGGCGTCCATCCCTTACTGTATTAAAACTGCTCACTCAATTCCTTGTTCATTCGTTCCACAACAGCCACCCATATAACAGACATGGAGCAGTTTCCACTGGATGAACTTAGACAAGCCATCAGCTGCTAATGAGGCACCAGAGAAGTCCCAGTAATATCTACATTTGCCTTCAGATAACCTTTACAGGTTTGGAAATTGCCATGATGAAAATAGCAGAGTCGTACTGAGCTTGGGAGTTTTACCTGTCTATTCAGGTGAAAACCACAGTATCAAGAAGGAAATGTTGGCTGCTGTATGAAAACACTAAAAACCAATGATTTGCACATCTTCAATGGATGAATTATACAGCATGTGAATTTTCTCTCTATAAAGCTGCTACCAAAAAAAAAAAAAAGAAGAAGAAGGAAGTGTTTATAGGCAAAGATCTGGTGACACAGAGGCTGTGCAGTAGCTAAGAGACTTTGTTTGTATATGTGTCGGTTACATTTGTCTGCACAAAATGTGAAGCCAAGGTTTACTCATTGATTGATCTGTTTAACATCTGGACACTGACATGCAAGTGCTGTGATAAGAGAGTTTGTAGAAGCAAAATCACAAAACCACATGCTCCCCGGTACTGGGAACAGAGAATATAATCTGCATATGAAAAGCTGATAAGATGTAAACATCTGAAACTGGTGGGGACCCAAAGCCAAGGTCAGTTCATACAAATAGGTCAGGCTAGGCATGGTGGCTCATGCCTATAATCTCAGCACTTTGGGAGGTCAAGGCAAGAGGATCACTTGAGCCCAGGAATTCAAGACCAGCCTGAACAACATAGTGAGATGTCATCTCTACAAAAAATATACATAATAAAATTAATAGCCTGGTGTGGTGGTATGTACCTGTAGTCCCAACTACTCAGGAGGCTGAGGTGGGAGGATCACTTGAGCCCAAGATATTGAGGCTGCAGTGAGCCATGAATGTGCCACTGCACTCCAGTCTAGGAGACAGAGCAAGACTCTGTCTCTAAAAACAAACAAACAAACAAACGAAAACAAAAACAACAACAACAAAAAACAGGCCAATGCTGGGTCAGGGATTCAAAATATTCAATCACCTTTGGAACTGGACTTCCTGAGGTGTTTTAGTTGTGAATCAGGCAAATGGAGTCTTATCTGTTTGTCCTCTTCCCCTTCCACTGTCCTCCTTCCTCCTCTTCAAGCCTTGAGTTCCTAGTATGTAGGTAGCAGGACAGCAGTAATTTGATATGTGAATGCATTTCCTCCTTTATGTCCTGGGAAATTGTTATGGTTATTGCTGCTCTCGAAGACAGGAATTGATATGCAGCTTGGTTGCAATGGAGAGTCTCAGAGTGAGGATTCCTGAGGTCAAGTGCCAGCCCCATCACTCACAGGTTATGTGACCTGAGTAAGTCATTGGATACCTCTTGATCTCATCCCTTCTCAGGTATTCAGGCTTTGCTAGCACAATCACCCCTCTCTCCTGCAGCCAGTTTCAGCTTCTCTGCCATACCATTCTCACCAGCAATACCAGTAGTTGTTATTCCTCCCATAGTAAAAACCCAAAGAAAAGACAAAACCTCCCTGTCTTCCCATTCCCCTCTAGTTCCACTTTGCTTTTCTTTATAACAAAATTTCTAAGAAAAGAATTGCTTAGTGTTATGGGCTGAATTGTGTGTCTCGCAAATTCATATGTTGAAGCCCTAATCCCTAGCACTTCCAAATGTGACTGTATATGACCAGGTGCAATGGTTCACACCTGTAATTCCAGCACTTTGGGAGGCCGAGGCTGTCAGATCACCTGAGGTGAGGAGTTCGAGACCAGCCTGACCAACATGGTGAAACCTGACTCTACTAAAAATACAAAAATTAGCTGGATGTGCTGATATGCACCTGTAATCTCAGCTACTTGGGAGACTGAGTAGAAGAATTGCTCGAACCCAGGAGGTGGAGGTTGCAGTGAGCCGAGATTATGCCACTGCACTCTAGCCTGGGTGACAGAGCAAGACTCCATCTTATAAAAAAAAAAAAAAAAAAAAAAAGAATGTGACTATGTATGAAGACAGGGCTTTGAAAGAGGTAATCAAGAGGTCATTAGGGTGATCCCTAATCCAGTATGACTGGTGTCCTTACGGGAAAAAGAGATTAGGATACAGACAACACAGGCAGAGGATGTGAGCACACAGGGAGAAGACGACCCTCCACAAGCCAAGGAGAGAGGCCTCAGCAGAAACCAGCCTGCCAACACCTTGATCTTGGACTTCCAGCCCCCAGAACTATCAAGAAAATACCTTTCTGTTCTTTAAGCCACCCAATCTGCAGTACTTAGTTATGACAGCTCCAGAAATAAATATATTTAGACTCCCTATATCTGCTTCCTCACCTCCAGTCTCCCTTTCTTCTGACTTTCCTTCCTCTTTTTAACCCACTCCAGTCAGGACTCCATGGCCAACAACCATTCCTCAGGAACTGCCTGTGTCAGTCACCACTGACCACCATTGACCACGATCTGTGGTTCTGGACCCCTGCTGACTCTAGTAGGGCTGGCACCATGTCAGAGAGGCCGAAGAAGAGGCCTGGAGACAGCAAATGAGACAAAGGGTTTGTTGGGTGGATTTACATCCAAGGACGGTCCAGTGGCAGTGGGTTGGACAGGAGCACCATCCCTGTTTGTAAAAAACATGCAGTTTGCATAGCATTTTCACTTAGCAACCTCCACCTGGAACTTCATTTAACCCCAAAAGGCCTCCTTCCCTCATTCCAAAAGGTAGGCCAGAGGTTTAGATGTCCTTCATGAATAATAAGTGAATTTCTGGTTGGCCACTCCCACATTCCTCAGCTCATAACTCTGAACACACATCTTCTTGGACTCTAGGTTATTTTCAGGTATGTGTAATTGAAGTTATTGCTATCAGTACATCTGCTATAGACCATCTTGCTGGATCCAGAGGCCACCTCGCTGTCCTCATCATATCTGGCTTCTCTGCAGTTGGTCACACTTTCCTTCTGAATAAATTTTCAGTACTGGGATCCCAGGCCACCACACTCTCTTATTTTTCAGTCACCCCATTGGCTGCCCCTCCTCACTCTTCTTGGCTGGGTATCCCTTATCTTCTTTCTTCTAAATGTCAGAGCCCTGGGCCCAGCTTTCAGCCCTCTCCTCTGTCCATAATCTCTCTCTAGCTCCTTCCATCCAGTTCTGTGGATATAAATATTAAAGCTGATAAGTTGCACATTTATATCACCACTCCTGTCTCCTCTTTGAGCTCCAGACCCAAATATTCAATTGCCCTGGACATTTCTACCTGGATATAAAAAGCATTTCAAGCTCAATGTGTCCCCTTATCCTTCCTTTGTTTCTCCCCATTTTTGTTTGTTTGTTTGTTTGTTTGTTAGTTTTTGAGATGGAGTCTTGCTCTGTCACCCAGGCTAGAGTGCAGTGGCATGATCTCAGCTCACTGCAGCCCCTGCCTCCCAGGTTCAAGTGATTCTCCTGCCTCAGCCTCCCAAGTAGCTGGGATTACAGGTGCCCACCACCACACCTGGGTAATTTTTGTATTTTTTTTTTAATTTTTTTATTTTTTAGTAGAGATGGGGTTTCACCATGTTGGCCAGGCTGGTCTTGAACTCCTGACCTCAAATGATCTGCCCACCTTGGCCTCCCAAAGTGCTGGGATTACAGGCGTGAGCCATCATGCCTGGCCCCCGTTCCCTTTAATAGCATCATCGTTCACTCTGTGAAATCAGAACCCCAAGCACCATCCTTGATTCTCTTTCTCTCACACTTCACATCAGTCCACTAAGCAGCCTTATTATCTTCATCTCAGTCATTCATTTATCTCCCCCTCCACTTTTGCCATCCTGCTCCTAACCCCACCCTCCCTCCTCTGAATCACTGCATCTTATTTCCCTGCCTTTCATCTTACCCACTACAAACTGTTTTCTACACAGTAGCCAGGGGATTCTTTTGAAATTATTGTACCTTCTCATTTCCCATCATATTTTGAATGAAATCTAGACTTTGCATTCTGGTTTGCATGTTCCCTCCTGGCCCAGACCCTGCCCACCTCTCTGATCTGGTCTCCTCCAGTCCCTTTCCCTCACTGCACTCCAGCCACACTGCTGGTCCTCTAAGCACCTCTGTGGCGTGCTGGGACCTTCACACTCACTGTTTCTTCTGCCTCTACTACTAGTCACTGATCAGAGCTTCACAGAGCTTGCCTGCCCCTTTCATCATGCAGAGCTTGGCTCAGAACTCATCTGGAGAGGCCTTCCTTGACGCCCCCCCCAGCTCATATGGCACTTGCCTGAATGTTGGAGAACCCAGCATGCTCAGGTTACTCTTATGAACTTTTAATAAGCTCTTACTACAGTGCCAAGCATTATATTAAATGCTTACATGCATTATCTCATTAACCTCGGAACCACTGAAGGAGGCATCCTAATCATCCCCATTTTATGCATCAGGAAATAGAGGCTAAGAGAGGTCAAGCCCAGAGTCATTCAGCTTGCACTAAGGTCTGATTCTAGAATTAGGGCTCTTAACCATTAGATCCAACTAATTCAGCTGCTTCTCACTTTAAATTCTGTTCTGAGTTATGGATTATATGGCTTCCAGGAGTTTAATTTACAGGATTGATTGGTTTCTATTGCACCTGTGTTGAGCAGGTAAAGTAACTCAGGTGTATCAGTGTGTGCTAGGGCGGGACTTCTTTTCCAAACTATGGTTTTAAACATTCACATAACACAAAATGCAGGTTAGGTGGGCACAAACTCAAGCATGGTCAAGAACACCTCTGAGGTTCCTGCTTATAGACTTATTAAAGCAGATAAAGATATTTTCCTGTTAATTTTATGGTTTGAGGGAGCTCAAGTTCTCAGAAGCGATTCAAGCTTTTAAGCATTTTTCCTCATATATTCTTTTAAAAACCTATTTCCTTTTCATCCATTTGGGGTTCAAAAAAGGGAAATAGATAAATAACATCCTATTTCCACATTGTGATTAGCGAGAAAGTCTTTCAAATGAGAAGCACTATCATTTGAACGTGCTCCCCAAAGTTCATGAGTTAGAAACTAAATCCCCAAGGCAACAGCGTTGAGAGGTGGACCTTTAAGAGGTGATAGGGTCATGAGTGCTCTGCCTCATAAATGGATTAATGCTGTTATCCCAGGAGTGGGTTAGTTATCACAGGAGTGGATTCCCAACAAAAGGATGAGTTTGACCCTCTTCCTCTCATCTGTGTGTGTGTGCTTTTTTTGCCCTTCCGTGGGTCTGATGACCTTGGATTTGCCAGACTCCACAACTGTAAGAAATAAATCTCTGTTCTTTATAAATTACCCAGTCTCAGGTATTCTGTTACAGCAACACAAAATGAACTAAGACAAGAAGGGTCTACGTGCTGGTAAGAAAACATGCTTATCAAAGACCTACGTGTGCCAGGCACCTTTCTGCCTTTATTGTCTCTCTGGGCTGGTATTATTGTCTGTCTTTTACAGTGGAGGAAACTGAGGCACTTAGAAGCTAAGTAACTGTCCCCATTCCAGAGCAGGTACTCCATAATTACCTGTTGCTTCCTTCCTTGCCGGACTCACAGAGTGTATTTATCTCCAGCATGCGACAGAACTGACTACCTGAGGCCCATGCTGTGAAACCTGTTCTCAGGGCTCTACAACTAAGTTCCACATTATAATGATGAACACAAAAAGTGACTTCTCAGAGATCTGTGGGACTTCCTGAAAGTGTTTCAAAAACCCAGAAGACAGCAAAGGAATTCAAAGTTCTACAGCTCTTCAGCTTGTAGGCCTATGGGTCCAGTCAGGTAACCATGAGATACCAGGTCATGCCAAATTCACAGTTACACTGCGTAGCCTGAGCACAGTGCTGCTCTTAAGCATAGCAAGGACTCTTCTACCTCGGGCCCTTGCACTGGTTCTTTCTACTCCTGGACTACTCTTGCCCTATTCCCCTTTGTTCTCGATGCTCAAATGCCATCTCCTCAGAGAGGCCCTCCTGACCATATTACTTCCCCACCAACTTCTCTGTAACCCTTTACCCAGCTTATCTTTCTTCACAGCACCCACTAAATTATATATTTACTTACTAGATGGAAGGTTCTTGAGGGCTAACACTTCACCTATTTTGTTCACTGCTGTATCCCTGGTGCCTGGCACAGAGTAAGTGCTCATTAAATAATTATTGAATAAATGCATGCAGGCTCTGAACAGAAGAGGCACATAGGACACAATCTAATTTGAATGAGTGGAGGATGTTCAAGCTTTATGAGACTAACTACTCAGCCCTACCTCTGTCTGAGCTGCAAAGAGAAATAAATGCCTACTCCCATCAAAGAGGAGTAAAGCAAGAAAAGAGGCCCCAAAAGAATAGAAACCAAAATGCCTCAGATGATCAAAATCTATAGGCCTGGCTTTGCCAAAGCTATGAAAAACCTGGACATTTAAAAGCACAAATTCAGCTGGGGGCAGTGGCTCACACCTGTAATCCCAGCACTTTGGGAGGCTGAGGCAGGTGGATTACTGAGGTCAGGAGTTTGAGACCAGCCTGGCCAACATGATGAAACCCCATCCCCACTAAAAATACAAAAAATTAGCCGGGCATGGTGGCCGATGCCTGTAATCCTCCTTCTCAGGAGGCTGAGGCAGTAGAATAGCTTGAACCCCAGAGGTGGAAGTTGCAATGAGCTGAGATGGCGCCACTGCACTCCAGCCTAGAAGGAGACTCCATCTTAAAAAAAAAAGGTGCAAATTCATCTTGCAAAATAAAATGGATATTTAAGGTAGTTCATTCATGCCAAAAAAAAAAAAAAAGAATCCAAGAAATAAGTTTTCCTTAAATGGCAGAGTGTGGCTTATGTAAGTAGTAACCATATTGTCTGCATCCTTTTGAAAAGGGCAGAAAGGAACTTTTAGTCAAGCTGTCATCATAACAAAGCAATTCATGGTTACAGACCCACCTCGGGTTGCCTCTGGCACATGTGGATTGTTGGGCAGTGCCCAGAAGTAGCAGTGTGAGTGAAAAAGTCGCTTTGGCAGCAGGAGTTATAAAAGACCTTTGCTCACACACTTCAGCTAACCTCTGACAACCGCCCAAGACCGAGTCATATCTGCCCTACACAATGAGCCTCTTCAAGCTTCAGGGCTCCTTGGAGCTGGGGTGGTGTACGAAGGGCACTTCTGTATCACGTCTCTAGGCCATATCCATTAAGGGATGACCTTGCTTTCTGCTCTAAGTTTTTTTGTTGTTTTTTTTTGTTTTTTTGAGACAGAGTTTCGCCCTTGTTGCCCATGCTGAAGTGCAGTGGCATGATCTCAGCTCACTGCAACCTCTGCCTTCTGGGTTCAAATGATTCTTGTGCCTCAGCCTCCTGAGTAGCTAGGATTACAGCCATGCACCACCATGCCTGGCTAATTTTGTATTTTTAGTACAGACAGGGTTTCTCCATGTTGGTCAGGCTGGTCTTGAACTCCTGATCTCAGGTTATCTGCCTGCCTTGGCCTCCCAAAGTGCTGGGATTACAGGTATGAGCTACTGTGCCCAGACTCTGCTTTAAGTTTTAACCTAATAATTGGGTTTTTATCTGTACATTCACCCAGAAACTAAGAAGCCTTAAAAATTAGGACTTTCCAGAAACTGGAGAAATTATTCTAGGCCTGGAGCAATCATCAGTCAGCCACAATCGAGAGCAGGCTACCCCAGCTCTTGGGGACTCCTCCCTAGCACTGGTGACTGAATGATGTGGGCCTGCCTACTTTCTCCTTTCTGCTGCCTCAGCCAGTACACAGATTCTTTTTATTTTAAGGATTTTGTTTTAATCACCATGTGGATATAGGGTTACACAAACAGACAAACATACAAAAGTCACAAAGGTTGCAGGGTCTTAAAAAGCTATAATTCTTGACTCCTTCCTGAGATGGTAACTGGCAGCCCAGTTAGATGTGTGTTTTGTTTTTATTTCAGAAAGCAGAGATCGCAGAATTGCTTGCTTCTTTCTGTTCCAGGCTTTCTGGAGACCCAGACAGACCCTTTCTTTCCTTCTCTTAAGACAATGGATGTCATTGGAATGCTAACTGATTGTTTGTCTAAAGTGCAATTTAAAAAAATTCTTCTTTCCCAGACACTTGGCAACATGTCGTGTCCATGGTAGAAGCCTAGCCAATTCTGTTGATGGGTAGACAGAAAATGACCTAAGTGGACTTCACTTTGGGATTCTCCTCATTATAGACTGAACTTGTTGCTTTGTGTTCTGAGGCTGCCCGGAGCAGCCATCCTATGGGTTGGTGGGAAACAACATTCTTTAGCAGCCTCAATATAACTGGCAGGGTGATGGCCACAATCTACTTTTGTAAGCAGGAGGCAGAGGCATTAGTTGCATTGTATCTGGTTGTTGGTGTGAATGTGGTCCTATATTGTGAGCCTTCAAAACAAAACTTGAGGTTGAATCCCTTTTGTTAGGGTAGATAAGGGAGTGTATTGAGCTCCATGGAAAACAGACAGGAGGACTCTGACAGATGGGGAAAGGGTCACCCCCACAGCAAGGGGTCAGCCTGGAAGTGGGTACTATAGCAACACGCTAAGAATTATTCTGTGAATTAAAGGATGATTGGATTCACTGGATCTGCCCAGGCAGGGAACCTGGCTGGGCCTTTGTCAGTGAACAGATGAAAAGCTGGCTTGCATTTGTGTGATTTGACAGTTTGGTTGTGTTCAGACAGCTCTATGCTGTGGAGATGACATTACTCCTGAGTTTCACTGCAAGCATTTATGTAAACCAGTAGCATATCAGGGAGGGAGGCAATGGGAGTGATCCACCCAAGGTGCAGGCAGGACACAGTAAATTTGTGTGTCTGCAAAGAATTTTAAAATAAAATTGACTAAAAGTCAGTTTGCTTTTTATTATTCCAAACAATGTCAGTGGTAAAGGACTCCTCCCTCCTAGGGACAGACTTGCCTATGCTGCCCCGTCACTCCTTCCTTGCCACTGGGATAAACAAGCACCAGGTGGGAAGATTATAAATGAGCAACAGAGTAAACAGAAAGCAAGTGACTCCTGAGATAAGATGTTTTCATCACAAACACTCTACTTGGTGGAGTTTAGAGACACTGATCTGTGATGGGCATTTCTGTTAGGTCTGTGTTTTGGTTATCTATTGCTGCTTTAAACGCCAACATTTAGTGCCTTAAAACAATCATTTATTTGTTCACAATGCTGTCATTTTGGCAGGACTCTGTGGGGGTGGTTTAACTGTTCCATATGGTGTCTCCTGGAGCTGGAACTTCCTAAGGGCTTTTTCACTCGTGTCTGGTAGCTCAGCTGGTATGAGCTGAAAAGCTAGAGCTGGCCTGGCATCTCTGTCTTTTCACATGGCCTCTCCTTGTGGGTAGCTTGGTCTTCCTCACAGCAGGGTGGTCTCTCCTTATGGGTGGCTGGCATTTTCCAAAGTACAGAGCAGAAACTATCGGGTTTGCTTACTGCTGAGGCTTGGAAGTCCCAGAACATTCTTTCTGCCACATTCTGTTGGTCAGAGCAATCACAGGGCCAGCCCAGATTCAAAGGGAAGAAAAAATAGACCTTCATGATGAAGGGGATATTGTTGTGGTCATCTTTGGAAAAATGATCTACTTCATATTGGTTTTTTTTCTATCATAACAAGATCATATGATTTCACATGTTGCTTTAACCATGCTAAACCTTATCAAACTAGAAAAAGGTAGGCCTTTTTTAGTTTTTAAAAATTAGCTTCTTGTAATTGTCGTCATACTTTGGTTCTGAAGTGGAGATAGCGTCTTAGATGGATTCCTAGAGAGAAACAAGAGATCATGGGGCTCCTACCATAGCATTTGGGAGAAAATATTAGAATGAGCCTCATTTGCAAAAACCTAAAATCCAAAGCATGTTCAATTCTGTGAGACTATCTAGATCACAATTTTAGTTCTTTCTCCCAAGATAAGTTCCACTGACCACCATATTTTGATCATTACTCCTTGGTGTCTGAGAATTCCCTGCACTGCAATTTACATCCTTTAAAACCAGCATTGTTGGAAATGGACTGACTACAGGATTCCTGTGAGGGTCAGAATGTGAGTGTCTTTCAGATACTGTAATGTATGATAGGCTTCCCTCTAGGCTTGCTGTACAGTTCACCCCGGCTCAGTGAACTACATCGCAGTCCAAACAGGATCCACATGAGAGCGGACAGGCATCAACGTGACTCACCTGCCTTTGCCAGTTAATCCACCTATATGTGGACAGAGCCTTGGTTTGGAAAACACTTTCAAGTCCACTGCCTCACTCTCTTGTCAAAATAAATAACCTGGCGAGTTGGCAGGCCAGGCATGAATGCCCACACTTTCTTTGCAGGTATGCAAACAGAACAGAGCGCTAAGTTCCCTGGGTTACTATGAGAGCAGGGCTGCAGCACCTGCCTGGGGAGATGACCGCTCCCACAGGGTGCTTGTGTTGTCCGCTGGAGCAGAGGCCCCCAATCCGGCTGACCTCTCTGCCTTCAGGCCTGGTCTCGCAGTCCCTTCTGCCTCGCCCATAGGCAGGCGGAGTCCAGAACCTGCAGCAGGCCCAACCGGCTCTCAGTGGCGGTTTCTACAGCAGGTGGGGCCCGGCTCGGTGACTGAGTGGTCTCCGCTCCTCTATCTGGGCTCAGCAGCGGCGCGCTCCCCCACCTCTGGCACCCGGGCTACCCGTCTACCCACAGGCTGGCCAGGTGGGGCTCTCGCAGGCGTTAGCTCCAGCCCTCCCAGGGTCCTTAACGTTCCTCTCACAGGAAAAAACGTTCCGCGTCCTTCGTGCCCCAAACGGACCTCTCACTCGGTCAGAGGGGTCGCTGAGGGAGAGGTCCCCCTCTGCACTTCCGTCGCGGGGCAGAACCTCCTCCGCGCCCCGCTGCCGCCCGCTGCCGGGAAACCGGCCCCGGCCCCGGCGCTCCCCTCCCCGGCCTAGCCCCTCTCTCCCACCCTTCCGCTCGCCCCGGCCTCCGCTCTGGGCTCCCGGGTTTTGTTGCCCGGGCTTGTTTCGGAGCGGAGCTCGTCGCGGGCCGGGCGCCAGGTCACGTGCGTTGGTGACAACCTCTCGCAGGGCGGCCCCGGGGCCCCCGCGCCGCCGATTGGTGGGGCCCGGCCTGGCGCGGCACGGCTCGGGGCGGGACGGCGGGGCCCGACGGCGGGCGGAGCGGCCGATCAGCTGTTGCGAGCTGCACAACAACAAAAGGACCTGGACTGGCCGGCCTGGGCGCAGCGACCCGAGGGCTGGATCCGGCTCCGCGCCCGCCGTCCGGGGACCTGAGGGAGACGCAGCGCAGCCCGGTCCCGCCGCAGCTACCTCAGCAGCCCCGGGCCGCCCGCATACTTCCCGCCGAGCCGGCGGCCGCCTCCTTCCCCACGCAGCCCCGCGCGGCCCGGGCCCAGTAAGTGCCGGGGGGCGGGCGGGCGTCTGGGGCCGTCTCGCTGCCGACTGGGGCGGCGGCGCTGCCCGCTCCAGAGCCCGAAGGGACCGGCCGGGAGCGCTGCCCTCGGGGCGCCGGTTGCGCGTTCTCCGAGCCCCTCGCTGCCTCCCCTCGCGGCCGCCGGGCCCGGCTGCCCACCCCGTCGGTCGGTCGGCGGCGGCCCCCGGGGCCCAGGGCGCGGACGGAGGCGGCAGCGACCCTGACAAGGGCCCGGCCGGGCTCCGGCGCTGGGCGGCGGTTGAGTGTTTGGTCTCTGCCTCCTTTCCTTGGCCGCGGCGGGACCTCCTCTAACTCCTCCTCCCCACTCTGCTCCACTCCTCCTCCTCCGCCGGCGCTCAGCCGTTGGATGGGCCACCAGCTCCGGACTCGGCATCGGGGCTCCGGCTGCCACAGTCGGGACGCATCTCCCGAGACAGCGGCACTTGGGGTTGTGGCCCTGCTATCCCGTCCCCCGCACCTGCCTTCCAGCTCCGGAGGCCCTGCGGCTACGGGGAACCCGCTCGGTGACCCGGCCACCGGCCCCCGTCTATCCGCGGCCTGTCCCTTGACGCAGCTTGATCTTACTCTTCGCTACCTGGCGTTGCACCTGTGGAAAGAGCGCTTTCTTTGCCTGTTAACATTGAGATCCTTTGGATCGCTCACGCTTGCTGCATATGTGCCATATACTATGCTGGGGACTTTGCTTTATTGCCCCAGTTGATTCTCATAACCCTGTGAAATAGGCCCGGTTATCTTACCCGTACGAAACCCGTGGCACAGAAAGATTAAGTAAGTTGCTCAAAGCCACACAGCCTATTAAAAGGAAATGATGTTTGTATTTTAAAGTGGCAGCCGAATTTTACCGGGAGAGTCTTTGTTTTGCTTGTACTTCCTGATCATATCTGTTAAGTAGTTAATTCCAATTCGGAGTGGATTAAGGAAGAGCTTCTTTACATCTGTGACTCCCAAGGACTGGGGCATCCATCCCCTGGCTAAAAGAACCTTTTCTCAATGCACAATAGTTTTGGGAAAAGGGGGAAAACTGTGACCCTTGAGGTCATTGAACAGAGGTCATAAGGAGTTCCCTCAAGATACTGAAATCACCAGCGTGGTAATTGAAATACATTTTCATTTGCAGATGTGGAAAGCACTGGGAAGCTTTTAAGTCGCAATCAATATAATAATGAACTGGCAGCATAATTTTACAAGGCTCCTGCCTGGAACCAGGACCTTACTAATTTCTGTGACCACGGTCTCGTTTTCTCATAATATCTTTTGTTCTTTTCTGCCGCTGCTTCCTGCTATGTCTCTTGGGAATGGCCCTGCTTTCAAAATTCAAGATTATCAGACTGTGAATTACCACTTACTCTTGTCTTTGTCCACTCTTTCAGCCTTCAGGGCAGGCAGGGGTGGGTCCCTGGGGGAATTGCCTCCCTTGCATACTAGTTGAACAATCTTCATATAAATGGAACAAGCAAAGACAGCTTTCTTGGCTTGGTTTTTTCGGCAGTTCAAAATCCGTTTTAAATTACTAGAATCTGCTTTTTTTTTTTTTTTTTTTTTAAGTAATGGAAGAGGGTGGGATAAAAAGAGGACAATTCTGAGGCTGCTTTTCAATGACGGTACGTTTAGCCACCCGATTTCCTGAAACTGTGAATGAGCCACAACTGTACACAAATTTAGAAGTTAGATCATCAAAGTTGCAGGCTTTTTTTTTTTTAATGTTTTTTGGAGCCGCCTACTGGCAGCCTGAACTAACTGAAAAGGGCTGTTTTCTGAAGTTCAGAGACACAAGGTTGAGGCTGGGAGCCTAAAAGACTTTGTGTAGGGAAAACAAGGAATTGGAATCAGATGGATTTTTGTCCTAATGCTGACTCCACCCCAACCATCTCTGTCACTTTTGAACAAGTTACTTAATTTCTGAGCCTTGGTTTCCCTCATCAGTAAAATGGGACAAATAAGGCCCCGTTACATAGAACAAACATTCTGTAAACTGTAGCTCTAATTATTAAGTAGACATTTCATGGATAAACTCAAATGTTGTGATGCTAAATGACTTGTTCACAGTCTCACAACTGGCTTTGAATAAGCTTGTAGTTAATATTTACTCAAGTTTGCTATTCTAATTAGTATACACTTAATCCTTACACATGTGCTGAGAAGTATTATAAGTGTCATTCCCATGTTAAAGATAAGAAAACAGAGACCCCAAGATGTTAGTAAATATCCTGAATTCACACAGGTTGCAAGTAGCAGAGCCAAGATTTCAAATGGAGCAGGCTAACTCCAGGGTATGTCTTTTTTTGGTGGGGGGAGGGAAGACCGAGTCTTACTCTGTCAACCAGGCTGGAGTGTAGTGGTGGGATCACAGCTCACTGCAGCTTCAAACTCATGGGCTCAATCGATCTTCCTACCTCAGCCTACCGAGTAGCTGGAACTACATGTGCACACCACCACACCCAGCTAATTTATTTTTTGTAGAGGTGGGGTCTTTCTTTGTTGCCCAGGCTGGTTTTGAACTCTTGGCTTAAAGTGATCCTCCAGCCTTGGCCTCCCAAAGCACTGGGATTATAGACATGTGCCACTGTGCCCAGCCTCAGAGCCAGGCTTTATTTAGATACCACAACATACTGCCTTTTGGTGGGCTACCTATCTTAAAAGTGAGAAAATAAATAATGCTAACAAGATCTTCCAAATTAACAATTCCTTTTCTAAGTAGTCAAACTAGAATGCTCTTCCCCATGTATATTAGACTCAGTCAGCCACCTCTCTCTGCCTACAAAGCATCTCTGCACGTGTAATAATAAGAAAAACATTGATGACAAAATGTTAAGTAACAGTGAGATATGAGATACAAAACAGTGCATTCACAAGGCTACAACTATGATAAAAAGAAACACTATGTGTAGAATAAAAAACAGAAAAAATTCACCAATATATTAAGTGATGGGAACAAGGCAATGGAATAATACTTATTTTTCTTATTTTCTAAACTTTGTATAATATGGTTTTGTTCATTTCATAATTAAAAAGACATTATTTATTTTTTAAAGGAAGGAATAGAGGTCTTTTGAGCCAAGCAGAATAAGGGCAAACTGCCTTCTTGAAATGCTAGGGCCGAGACACTGTTTCTTTTCTCTATTGGGGGTTTCTTTTCTCTTTTGGGGAAACTGCTGGGCTGAGGCTGATTAAAGCTGAAAGCTTGCAGGTGCCTCAAAGAACAACAGTGCTATTCCACCTAACCTTTGCTTCACCTCTTTGCTGAATTCCAGAACTGTATTTGTAAATTTGTCCTCTTAGGACACATGCTTTCTCTGGCATTTTAATTTTCATTATATCATTGCCCTAGTGTTGTAAATGTTAGTGATCTGGGGATGAGAGGAGTCTAAAGCTTTGCTTTTTTATTTACCTCCACATAGAACCAGCCCCATCAAGAGCCTCCATCCCTGGGCAGGAGCCAAGGTCAACAGTAGCAGTGACTGGGCAGGGACAGTCTCTGGGTCATCAGTAGGAGGGTAGGCCGTTAAGATTTTAGGGAGATTTTTCTAGAACAGCCCTGTTCAACAGAAATAAATAATGTGAGCCACATGTATGTTTGAATTTTCTAGTAGCCATATTTAAAAAGGAAAAAGTTTATTTTTATTTATTTAATATACTAAAATTATTTTTTCAACTTGCAATCAGTATAAACACTTTTGCATTTTGGGGCTACTAAGTCTTTGAAATGCACTCTAGTGTGTTTTTTTACACATTCAGCACATCTCAATTCAGATACAAAGTTTTCAATGATGTACTTGATCTATATTTAGACATCATAAAATATAAAGGTGAATAAGTGGATTAACATACCCTAACTATTCCAAACATACTTGAAAGTTAAAAAAAAAAAACTAAATTATCAGCTTTTAAGTTTAACTGGATTAAACTTCGTAAATGGATTAAATAGTAAAATGAAAAATGCAGTTTCTCGATCATACTAGTCACATGTCAAGTGTTCATTTGCATAATATGCCTGGTGGCTACCTCAATGGACAGTTTTAGCAATGGAGGGAGGGTCTCTCCAATAGCTCCTTGCCCTTTGTGACACTTGGTGGAAAGCGGCGCCAAAGGAACTTGGCTCTACTAGTTAAAGCAGCCTCACTTTTTTGTGCTAGAAGTTTGGGGGGAAAGAGAGTGATGAGGTGATTCAGCACAGTCTCCCCATTTTCCCAACAGTGAGAAGGAAGCTCAGAAGGGCCAGTTTAGCTCCAGCCACCCTGTAGTAGAGCCCCAGTCAGAACTGCTGCTACAGATGGCCAGGCCCCTTCCACCCTACCCAGGAACTCCATTCTGTGTTCTTCCCACATGGCCTCAGCAGATTTGCCATGCATTTTCGGCCTCAGAGCTGCCAGTTATCTGAGCTGGGGGACAAGGCATTTGCTCAGGGCAAGCAAACGTTCCCCTGTGTGGTTCTCCCCTCCCAGTGGCTATAGCTGATTCAGGGCTAGAGTCCAGCACCATGCTCTGGAGAATTGGGCTTACTCTCTCCACTGGTTCAGCAAACACAGAATTGTATGTGGGGCCAATGTCTGCCTCCATGATTTAAAATAAATGAAGGAAGGATTTTGAAAATTTATTTTTCCCTCCTAGCATGTATCCTCAAAAAATCTTTATTTACATTAGACCTTATATATAACTCATCTTGGGATATAGCTATCATACCATAGCAGGTCTAGAAAACTACAGAACCCACTTTTCTTCTTGTTTCTCTTACAAAGAGCATAAAGCTGACTTTGAATTCTTCTGTAGCTCTAGCCTTCATGATTTGGCCATGTTGCTTTCCAGAAGGTTTCAGGAAGACTGGTTATGCAAGTGATACTTCCTGTTTACCCATTTTTAATAATTAATGGCTGAAGAAGATGAATTGTGACCACAAAGTATTCTAATGTCATTTATTTCAAATGTTTTACTTGTATGGTAGGTTGCCAAACAACTGTAGCAGTCCAGTTTATACACAAGGAACTAAACCAGTAATCTCATTAGCTACAGATCCCAGTGACTTTTACAGCTAAAGATATTTTGAAAGTGAACTGTCAGGAGCCTGAAGTTGTAAATTTAAAGCTGATGCTTGTGATAAAAAGAGGTGGTGATTAGTGAGGTGCATTTCTTCAGCCCTGGGTGATCTTATCCATATATATAAATTTTTTTTTGAGACAAGATCTCGCTGTGTCACTCACATTGGGGTACAGTGGCACAATCATAGCTTACTGCAGCCTCCAACTCCTAGGCTCAGGGGATCCTCCCAGCTTAGCCTCCCAAGTAGCTAGGACTATAGGTGCATACCACTGCATTTGAGTAATTTTTAAAATTTTTTTGTAGAAACAGTTTCTCACTTTGTTGCCAGACTAGTCTCCAACTCCTAGGCTCAAGCAGTCCTCTGGCCTCGGCCTCCCAAAATGCTAGGATTGCAGACATGAGCTTCCATACCCACCTCATCCATTCCAATGCTGTTTATCATCGTCTTTATGTTGACAGCTCCCAAATCTGTGCCCCTAGCTGAGACCACACTCCTGAGCTTCAAAGCTCTATATCCTGCTGCATGCTAGACATCTCCAATTGCACTGTTTTGCATATTCTCCAAATTTACCATGTTTGAAATGCCTACCCCATACTTCCTGCAATATTCATTCCTATTTCCCTAAATGGTCCCACCATCCCCTCTTTTGGCCAAGCCAGAAACCTAGGTCTTTGACTTTTCTCTCCCCCTTTCTCTGGCTTACTAGGCCCTGCAGGACCTGGTTCCTGGTCAGCTCCCCCAGTCTGCTCTTGTCACCCTCGCTCTGGACCTTGAGCAGGACAGAAGGTGTCACATTCTCACTCATGCGCAGACTTCCATAGTGTTCCTTTGCCTCCTTCCTCCATTCCTGATCTCAGTCACTCAAGAGTAAAGGCATTTATGGCAGGAGTCTGCTCAGGTAGCCTAGAGAACACCAAGTACTTCTTCCATGACATTCATCACACACTAGGTTGTTAAACTGTGTGTGGGAGGGCCTTGTTCATAGCCTTCTGCCCAGCACTGCACCTGATGCATAACAAGTACTCAGTAAATACATGTAGAATAACAGTTGACCTGGACTAATGACTTTATTCCAAGTGTTTTGCTAAGTCCATTGCCTTTAACAAGAGTAGGATCAGGGAGACTGTCTAGGAGGTAGTTTTGGCAGTGTCCCAGAGAGACAACAATTTGGTTTAATCTAGGATAAGAATGGTAGAGGGAAGCAGGCAGGAGGTCTAGATTTATTTATCCATTTCTACCTCGCTACCTGATGGGCATATGTATCTCAGTACACCAGTATTCCCTAAGGTAGGAGCTGTTGCCAACTGTAGTCATATAACTTTCTAACTCACACAGCGAGTGAGCAGCCAGCCAAGGTTTGAACGCAAGTGGCTGACCCCAGCACCCACCTGCTGAGCTGCTACACAGAAAGGGTATTTCCCGTGCTAGGTGCAGCCAAGCTCAGTTTTCTACAGTGTAAATTTCTCCATGCCAGCTGTAGAAATAGTTTAGAAGTTCAAAGTATGCTTGCTGGCCTTATAGATTTTAAGTGTTTTAGGTATGCTTCAGTTATAGACAAGAAGTACAGAGTGGAAGAGAAAATGAGCCAGAGGAGGGTGAGGGCCTGGCATAATGGTGGCCACCAGGCACTGTTGCTGGGACTTCTGGGCAGTCACATAGCAAGACTGTTAATATTCTAGAATTTGCTCATCTGCTTGCAGAAAAGTTTGAAGAGTATTACTCAAATTCATCCCTTATTATAAAAGCATAGATATGAAAAAGAACCAACTCCTTTCCTTTTATTTCACATTTTAAGGTATTTATAGGTTGAATTTGAGTAAATAAAGAGTATTTACAAAACATTATGTTGCATGTCTTGTGTTTGACTCCTGCAGAAAGGGAATAATAGCTGTAGAATGTAGGCCAAGGCATATGCTTTCTTCTAGGGGTATGTGTATATGTGTATGTGCTTATGTACATGTGTGTAAGCTGATTTGAAATAACTTTCTGTTTTAGGGATAATGACTTTTCTTGATTTTCATCTAAATTGAATAAGCATCCTGTGCACTTTAATCTCCTGTTGGTACCGTCAGGCCAACTGAAGACAAGGTTTTGAAATCTCAGCTGTAAAAGACATCCAGCCAAACTCTCAGTCTTGCCTTAACAATGTTCCAGAGGCTGAATAAAATGTTTGTGGGTGAAGTCAGTTCTTCCTCCAACCAAGAACCAGAATTCAGTGAGAAAGAAGATGATGAATGGATTCTTGTTGACTTCATAGGTAATGTATACTTGGATACTTGTTGGTTCATCTTCACAGTAAAAGTGGAAACTTGCATCTCTGTTTTTGCTTAAGAAAACCAGTAACTGAGGGTTTTTAAGCCTTAAAAGTAAACAGGAGTTTGTCTTTAAAAAATTGCAGGAAACCACCTGTGCTAGATGTCAGTGAAATTGACTGAAATCAATCAGACTTTTTAGTTTTGCAACTCGTATAGATTTATTAGATCGAGGGCACTTCAATAGAAAACCCTTATATTAGACAAGTAGTAACCCATATGGCTCATTACTTATTTATTCAGCAGAATAGAAACAGTCTTAAAATCACTCCTGCAAAGCTAACATAATCCATCCCATATAGTGATACACACACACAATTTCTGTGCTCAAAAGTAATTTTATAATCATATAAATGAATATAAAGGGGTTTGTTTCTGAGCTAAAAGAAGATAATGTGAGCATCAGCTAATAGTATCATCTCTTCTTTTTCTGTGCTGTGAATCTTATGGGTGACTTTATAATGACTGCCCAATGTGATAATCATCCTCCTGTGGGATTCTTCAACAACACACATGGACTGCAACATGGACTACTATCTAGATACTTGCACTGGTTTCTCAGCAGAAGAGGAAGAAGAGGAAGAGGAGGACATCAATGAAGAGTCACCTGCTGAGCACCCTTCAGTCTTTTCCTGTTTACCAGCGTCTCTTGAGTGCTTGGCTGATACAAGTGATTCCTGCTTCCTCCAGTTTGAGTCATGTCCAATGGAGGAGAGCTGGTTTATCACCCCACCCCCATGTTTTACTGCAGGTGGATTAACCACTATCAAGGTGGAAACGAGTCCTATGGAAAACCTTCTCATTGAACATCCCAGCATGTCTGTCTATGCTGTGCCTAACTCCTGCCCCAGTCTCAGTGAGGCCACCTGTGGGACTGATGAATTACATAACCCAAGTAGTCCCAGGTAAGTTACAAGTATTTTACTCTCTGTAGGCAGTCCACTGAGCATGAGTTTTATTTCTACTATAATTCAAAGCTAAGTTACTAGAAGATGAAAAAGTAATTTTGTTAGAGATTTATGAAAGCATGTGCATAATGCACAAGGTGAGCCATGAAATAACTTGTTGACCAGGCGTGGTGTCTCACACCTGTAATCCCAGCACTTTGGGAGGCCAATGCAGGCAGATCACTTGAGCTTAGGAGTTCAAGACAAGCCTGGACCACATGGTGAAACCCTATCTGTACAAAAAATTAACGGAGTATGGTGGTGCCTGCCTATAGTCCCAGCTTCTCAGGAGGCTGAGGTAGGAGGACGGCTTGAACCCAGGAGGCAGAGGTTGCAGTGAGCCAAGATTGTGCCTCTGTGCTCCAGCCTGGGTGACAGAGTGAGACTGTCTCAAAAAAAAAAAAAATTTAAAAAACAACTTATTCATTTTAGATTTTTAAAGAAAGTTAGATGTAGCATGGCCCCAGTTATATAATAGCATTCTCATTTACAAAATTCTGCTCCTGATTAGAAATAAGACTGGCATTTCTGCTAAGTGTCTTAGAATGTAACTCTGACTTTATAGACTGGATTATTTAGGGTATCAAATTCAAATAGAATATCAGGTCTTAAAATTTATTTTCTTCGGCCGGGCGCGGTGGCTTAAGCCTGTAATCCCAGCACTTTGGGTGGCCAAGGCGGGTGGATCACGAGGTCAACAGATCGAGACCATCCTGGTCAACATGGTGAAACCCCGTCTCTACTAAAAATACAAAAAATTAGCTGGGCATGGTGGCGCGTGCCTGTAATCCCAGCTACTCAGGAGGCTGAGGTAGGAGAATTGTCTGAACCCAGGAGGTGGAGGTTGCGGTGAGCCGAGACCGCGCCATTGCACTCCAGCCTGGGTAACAAGAGCGAAACTCCGTCTCAAAAAAAAAAGAAAAATTTATTTTCTTCTAAGTATTTCTACTAGGTCACATCAAATGATGTAACCCCATCTGTACAAAAAAATCAAATGATGTAACTTTGAAAACTTTTAGAGTTTAAGAATAACAAACTCAGTTTCTTCCTGCAATACTCACACTGCACAGTCACCCAGTGCCTCTGACAACAGATGTGTGGGTTTTTCCCACACACCAAGCAAGCAATCCTCCAGCAGTAGACACCCTCTAGTGTCTTCTGATTCAGTTCAATTCTGACAATATCTACCTGGAGATAGCATCAGATCCCACAGGTTGAAGGCTTAGTCCCATAAGACTGCCTCCCATTTCTGATGCCAATCTCAAGCCCCAGGTTTTACTTGTGCTTCTGACCAACCATCTGTAAACTGGGGTTCCCATGAACTCCTCCTTGGATTTGATTAATTTGCTAGAGCATCTTATAGAACTTGGGGGAACATGTTTACCAGTTTATTATAAAGGATACAGATGAAGGGCAAGACATGTGGGAAGGGCATGCGATTTCCACACCCTCTGTGCGCCCCACCCTCTGGGAACCTCCACATGTTCAGCTCTCCAGAGGCTCCCTGAACCCAGTACTTTTGGGGTCTTATGGAGGCATTAGTACACAGGCATAATTGATTAAATCATTGGCCATTAGTGATTGGCTTAACCTTTAGACCCTCTTCCCTCTCTAGAATTTGAGGGGTGGAGCTAAAAGCCACAACTCTAACCCTGCCTTGGTCTTTCTAGTGACCAAATCCCATCCTGAAGCTGCCTAGGTGCTGCCAACCACCAGTCAACTCATTAGCATACACTTTGCATATTGGAGATTCCAAGGATTTTAGGAGTGGTATGCCGGGAAACAGATTAGACCAAATATATATTTCACAATATCAACAGTCCAGCCTCGGTCTTCAAACTTGGATTCCTTTCAGCAAAAGGATGTGGAACTCAAAAAATACTGGCACAACACCAGAATCCCATTCAGTCCGTAATTCATTCACTCCGTAATTCAGTCAGTCCATCATCGTATTCTATGAGCATGTCTTCCAGGGAGAGGCCGCTCAGGTTTGCAGGTTCATTGATCTTTTTGGTTTCCAAAAGCAGAAATGGTCTTGGCAAACATGTAGCTTTGCCCTTTCAGGCATCTAGTATACCTGAGCTTAGAGACAGTGTCATCTTTTTTTTTTTTGAGATGGAGTCTCGCTCTATCGCCAGCCTGGAGTGAACTGGTGCACTCAGCAACCTCCACCTCCTGGGTTCAAGCAATTCTGCTTCAGCCTCCGAAGTAGCTGGGATTACAGGCACACGCCACCATGCCCAGCTAATTTGTGTCTTTTTTAGTAGAGATGGGGTTTCACCATATTGGTTAGGCTGGTCTTGAACTACTGACCTTGTGATCCGCCTGCCTCGGCCTCCCAAAGTGCTGTGATTACAGATGTGAGCCACCACGCCCGGTGAGAGACAGTGTCATCTTTTTATCTGAGCCTGTTTCAAGGTGTTAATATAATGAATTAATCCCAGTTCGTAACCAATTTATTCATTCCTTTATCCTCTTTCTCTTCGTTTATTCCCAAATTATTCGATCTCTGGAAGGGACGTTAGGTTTAGCCACTGTGCTGGTCTAGATTGCAGGCAGCAATACTAGTCTAGCAAGTACTTCTCCCTCAGTCCACTCCCATTCAGATAGGGTAAGATAATGTAAGTACAAAATTAATGGGCTGTTTTTACCCCCAGACAATATAGCTGCATTTGTTGTTGACTCCAGTTTTACAAGATGGTATATAGGCAACCCCCATAAGGCCCTTAGGAATTTTGACATAAGGTTTAAAAACATAGTTACAGCTTCTTGCTCAGGAACGATGCCTACCTCCAGTACTTGTAGTTGCAGCCCTGCATACGGTAGGGGAAGAAAATGAGGTGATGTGGGAAAGAAGGAAAAAGTTAAAGTCATTATACCAGCATACTCATCTCTTGGCTAGAACTGCATAAATTATACCAGATTCTCCCCATCCTTTCTTCCTCAGATCACCAGAAAAATAGGAAAATCTTCTGGGGACACTCCTTTAGTCGCACTCATGTTGAGTGTAAGCCACCTTTTCATACTTTTATCTCCCTGTTTTGTTTTTGCTTTTGTTTTTGTTTTGAGATGGAGTCTCAGTCTGTCAACCAGGCTGGAATTCAGTGGCAGGATCTCGGCTCATTGCAGCCTCTGCCTCCTGGGTTCAAGTGATCCTCCTTTCTCAGCCTCCCGAGTAGCTGGGATTACAGGCTCCTGCCACCATACCTGGCTAATTTTTGTACTTTTAGTAGAGAGGGGGTTTCACCATATTGTCCAGGCTAGTCTTGAACTCATGACCTCTAGTGATCCACCTACCTCTGCCTCCCAAAGTGGTGTTGGGGATTATGGGCTGTATCCTGTGTTCTTTGGTCTGAAGAAATGACAGTCAACTATCCACATCCATACAGTATCTTCTGTTCTGGGCCTTTTTTAGTACTCTGAGCATTTGCATCTTCCATTGGGTAAGCAAAGCCCACTCCAGAGACTGTCTGTTTTTCTTTTTTTTTTTTTTGAGACGGAGTTTCGCTCTCGTTACCCAGGCTGGAGTGCAATGGCGCGATCTCGGCTCACTGCAACCTCCGCCTCCTGGGTTCAGGCAATTCTCCTGCCTCAGCCTCCTGAGTAGCTGGGATTACAGGCACGCACCACCGTGCCCAGCTAAGTTTTTGTATTTTTAGCAGAGACGGGGTTTCACCATGTTGACCAGAATGGTCTCGATCTGTTGACCTCGTGATCCACCCGCCTCGGCCTTCCAAAATGCTGGGATTACAGGCTTGAGCCACTGCGCCCCGCCCCGTCTATTCTTCTTAAGACTGCACCAGTCTCACTTGCAGCTGTGCTCAGGCCCTTCCCACCAGGGAATCTGCCATCAGTAGTCTGTCTTGTCTGCTGACTGGCAGAACAGTTCCCATTGGCATTTGCGCCTGAAAGGGTAGAAGAGGAACGTCTAGATGCAGCCTGTCTCTGCATTGCCCATACCACACATTTCGTGAACCCAGGAGGGCACCTCAAGGGAGCACATGGGGATATATCTGCTTCCAATCCCAGTCACCTTCCAAACCTGGAAGGGAGTTCTTGTGACGGCCATTAGCATATCCTAATGTACCCCTCAAATTTCCATAGGGTTGTGCTCCCTAGGGAAGGCAACCCTTTAAAAGTCCAGGTTCTCATTGTGATTCTGCCTGGCCATGTGGACAGGCCATTCACCACTGCCCGAGTCAGTAAAAACCCAAACAGAGGGGCTTCTATCACCACTAGGAAAACAGCATGCAGTTGAGCCCACAGAGCTCATTTGTTTTTACCTTCTTTGCTCAAAGTGGCATCCTTCGAAACAGGACGCTGTCTCTTCTCCTTGGATTTGCCATCCACAGCCAAAAAGCTCTTTGTTATTCAGTTGAGAGCTACTGGCACTGTGGAATCCAGCTCCTCAAAGAGTTCCAGAGTCAGTCCAAGGTGGAAAGAGGCTCCCTGCTCATGGTTGTGTCCTCCTTACATTCCCTACATAACATGATCCTGTAGAAGCCATTTTCATTTATTATGGAACTCTTCTGGGTACTGCCCTCCCAATTAGTGTTTCTCTGACATCCCAAGAGATAGCATGGGTATTTCAGGTTTCAAGATCATCTTATGTCCTTCAATCATAGGGGCAGCTTCAATTAATGTCCCATAGCAAGGGAGTATATGCCTCTCATGTGGAAATTCCTTACTCCAAAGTCCCAATAGTTGTTACTGAGAGGTGCTCACAGTCTTTTGCCGTAAGCGCCAGTTTCCATTCCACATAGGACTATCAGACAGATCATTTATCCCTGCCAGCACTCCAGCTTCTATTGTATACTGTGTGGGCCTGGGCCATGTTACTGGTTCCCATTTATCATGGCCACTTTAATATTGTCTTGAAAGGTAGATTTTACATGCCTTTTGTTTTATAGTACGAGGTAGGGGAAGTATGTCTCCAGCCAGACATATCCATTCTCACAAAACAATTAGGTGAAGGGTGTATAATTTCTTTACTTAAAGCCGACTTAAACATCCTACCTTTCATAATCCTATTAGCTCTTACATTTTTATATTCTCTTAATCTAATTGTAACTTGAATCAGGGCTTTACCAATGGATGATACCACAGCACATGGAGCCTCCCATACCAAGGAGACCCAGGAGTTTATCTTCACCATCCGCATTTTACCCACTTGTGTAGGAGAGGCCTTTGGTTCCCAGCAGAGACTGAGAAATAGATCCTTGCCCATTTGTCAGTCATTATCTTGATTAATCAATCTGTCTGTTGCCCCAAGCAATTACAAGAAAGGTCACCTTTCTTGTAATCTCTGCCTTCTGGTTTTTTAAGTTTTCCCAAACTTAAAGACATTATGTGATCCTTGTCCAGAGAATATATCCAGGAACTATCTGAGATTGCTTCTACCCACTAAAGTAAAGCCCATCACCCTGTTAATTAGCTGAAAGTCCCACTGTTCATTCCTGTACCTTAGTGAAATATTTCCTGTTAAAGTATTTTGGGAGCGTTGCCCTCTCTTAGGCCAAGGGTCCAGGTGGATGTGGATCTTTGGGCCAGTTCAGAATATCCCTATTGTTAGTGCTGTCATGCCCAGGTTCTGACTCTACTAAGAAGAGTATTGTATCTATTATATCTGTCTGCCTACTATTTCCTGTTTTCCAGATATAAACAAACCTTAAGCAGGATGTTAATTTGTTAACTTTACCAGAGCTTGCTGTACTCTCAAGTCTCAATATTGTAGATGATCTTTTATGAGGCTAAACAGATTTCATTTTGCTTTGTACCAAAATGAAAAACAATTATATGTTACATCATGCCAGGCTATATCATAGGTAAGATCTTGGGTGGGGGTTACTTTAACTGGCACTTTATTCCATGCTCCAAGTTTATTAAGAGGTGTTTCAGGCATTCCAACAAAAATTTGAAATATAACTTCTTGGAGTTTGGAGTTGGTATAGATTTAACTGCTTTTGAATTGCTTCAGATTCATTTCTTTTTCTTTTTCTTTTTTTTTTTTTTTTTGAGATAGAGTCTTGCTCTGTCACCCAAGCTGGAGTGCAATGGCGTGATCTCAGCTCACTGCAACCTCCACCTCCTGTGTTCAAGCGATTCTCCTGCCTCAGCCTTCTGAGTAGCTGGGACTACAGGTGCCCACCACCATGTCTGACTAATTTTTGTATTTTTAGTAGAGACGGGGTTTTGCCGTGTGGGCCAGACAGGTTTCGAACTCCTGACCTCAGGTGATCTGCCCACCTCAGCCTCCCAAAGTGCTGGGATTACAGGAGTGAGCTACCACCCCTGGTCAAGATTCATTTCTTAAAAATTCTTCCCTCCTGATTATTACTTCTGATCTCTGAGGAATTCCACTCAAAAATTTATATAATTAGGCCGGGCATGGTAGCTCACACCTGTAATCTCAACACTTTGGGAGGCCAAGGCAGGCGGATCACCTGAGGTCAGGAGTTCAAGACCAGCCTGGCCAACATGGCAAAACCCTATCTCTACTAAAAATAAAGAAATTAACTGGGTGTGATGGTGGGTGCCTGTAATCCCAGCTACTCGGGAGGCTGAGGAAGCTGAAGCAGGAGAATCACTTGAACCCTGGAAGCTTAGGTTGCCATGAACTGAGATCGAGCTATTGCACTCCAGCCTGGGCGACAGAGCGAGGTTCCATCTCAAAAAAAGAAGAAAAAAAAAAAAGAATTTATATTGATAGTCAACTTTAAACTTACTGGCATTTGTATGTTTACTTTTCGGTGTTTAAAGTGTGTGTGTGTGGCAGGGGGGTCAGCAACTTTGCAAAAGAATTTACAGAAACAGTATATGTGCAATGTAAAAAATTAGAAAATATGCAAAAATTCAAGAAATTACCTTTTCATGACCCAGAGATTAATACTTTTAACATCCTAGAGTATATCCTTCCAGATTGTGTTTTTTTCTGTACCTGTACATATACATACTTTTAACCTAAATGGCATCATGCCATATATACTTTTTTTTTTTGAGACAGAGTGTTGCTCTGTCATCAGGCTGGAGTACAGTGCCGCAATCTCAGCTCGCTGCAACCTCTGCCTCCCAGATTCAAGCAGTTCTCATGCCTCACCCTCCCGAGTAGCTGAGACTGCAGGTGCGCACCACCACGCCTGACTAGTTGTTGTGTTTTTAGTAGAGACAGGGTTTTACCATGTTGACAAGGCTGGTCTCAAACTCCTGTGACCTCAGGTGACCCATCTGCCTTGGCCTCCCAAAGTGCTGGGATTACAGGCATGAGCCACTGCGCCTGGCCTGTATGTACTATTTTATAAACTACTTCTTTAGGCAGTGATCTCCCCCATTTTGTTTCAGTAGGTTTCTTCTTTTTTTCTTCTTCCTTCTTTCTTTTTCAAGGTTGTTACCTGTTTCTGTTTTTGGTACAGTGAGAATGTTGTTTTTATAGCTTGTTCATTTTTACATTTATATATGATAGACATAACATATAGGATAAATAAATATGTACTTTTCCACATATTAAGGATTAAAATAATCACTAAATATTTATTTATTTACTTATTTACTTATTTTAAGTCAGAGTCTCACTCCGTTACCCAGGCTAAATTGCAGTGGCATGATCGCAGCTCACTGCAACCTCCGCCTCCCAAGTTCAAGCAATTCTCCTGCCTCAGCCTGCTGAGTAATGGGGATTACAGGTGCACACCACCATGCCCAGCTAATTTTTTGTATTTTTAGTAGAGATGGGGTTGACCAGGCTGGTCTTGAACTTCTGACCTCAAGTGATCCACCCATCTTGGTCTCCCGAGTTGCTGGGATTACAGGCATGAGCCACTGTGCCTGGCCAGAATGCACTAAATTTTATATGAATCCTTTCTGCACATAGGAAAATCCTGTAAATTATTACAGCTTTATAATCGTAACTATACTTTTTTAACATCCTTATTTTGAGATTTGAAATTCTTATGAGGAAGTCTTGCTAAATCAAGATTGAAATTAAGTGTTAACAAAATAAGGCTAGTTTTGTAGGAAAGATCTGTTTTTTTAGCAGGAAATAAATCATATGTCTTTCAGAAGTCAAATTGCTTCCACTGGTGTCTATCCTGGGGGATATTACCATAAAGCACAGAAAATTAAGGTGCTTTGTAATTACAGTGGGCTTCAGGGTATATGTTTCATTGCATTTTAGTCTTTATAAATAATTGTTTTGGAAGGTTTTACATGTTGTCATAATCTTAAGTACATGTACATGCCTTTAATAGCACATAGTAAACCAGTTTTCATAAAAGTTGACCACATCCTAATAGTAAAGTTACAATAGCATTTTAAATCTTACTAGTGATTTAATAGTTCGCCATTTAACATTTGTAGGGCCAGGAAAAGCTGCTTATAAGACTCACGGGCACGGAGTAAGTATATTCACTTTGAGACTGTGTGATATATGTATGCATAGGGAGGCGAGGGAACCAAATGCTGACCTTTCAAAAATGACTTTTTTTTTTTTTTTTTTTTTGGAGACAGAGTTTTACTGTTGTTACCCAGGCTGGAGTGCAATGGCGTGATCTCGGCTCACCGACACCTCCACCTCCTGGGTTCAGGCAGTTCTCCTGCCTCAGTCTCCTGAGTAGCTGGGATTACAGGCACACACCACCAGGCCCAGCTAATTTTTTTTGTATTTTTAGTAGAGACAGGGTTTCACCTTGTTGACCAGGATGGTCTCGATCTATTGACCTCGTGATCCACCCGCCTTGGCCTCCCAAAGTGCTGGGATTACAGGCATGCGCCACCATACCTGGCTAATTTTTGTATTTTTAGTAGAGATGGTGTTTCACCATGTTGGCCAGGCTGGCCTTGAACTCTTGACCTCAGGTGATCCGCCCGTCTTGGCCTCCCAAAGTGTTGGGATTACAGGAGTGAGCCATAGCGCCCAGCCTAAAAATAACTTTCTTTATATTAACTTTTTTTCTATTAGTTTCTTAATGTGGCCTCTTAAAATTCTACTTTAAAAAAATACATATGTACATATATATGTATATATGTAGTAAAAGATAATAGTGTTTTCCTCAAGTGATTTTAGGCAGAATATGTAACTGCCCTTCCTGTGTAAAATAATCCTTAAAAATTGTGAAGCTCTTCATGTTATGTGTTGACATAGTTTAGAGTAATCCTAGTTGATTAGCTTTTTTATATGGAAAACATAATCATACTGTGTGTAGCCATATTTTAAGATTGTGTTATTCAAGAGTCTTATGATATTGCCATGTAAATACCATCTCAAAATGTGCCCTGTTGTGAGATAAATAAAAAGAGATTTAAAGCATGTTTCCTAGAACATTTTACTAATAGACAGGAAATGTCCTGTGAAGGTGTTGTGCACACTGCTTTCTGATCAGTAAAATTTGGGAATTAAAATTTTTTTTACGATGATGGTGAGAATTAAAATATATATTTGCAAAAGAATTGGCAAATGCAGATATTCAATAAATGTTAGCTCTCCTCTCAGACAAGCTTATATAAATGTGTGTGCTCTGTAAATGAAATTCAAAGCATAAAGTGTGTTTTTAGAATACAGTCTACTTGGTGATCCATCTGGGGCTTACATGGCATCTTGCTAGTAACAGTTGGCTCTGCTTCCCACCACTATCAGTCGGGGGTGGGGGTCACAGAATAATAAACTTGTCTGTCAGCCATGAGACCCAAGCTCTCATTCAGCCATAAACAAATTAGTGCGGCAAATTGAATTGCTAAGTAACTTTTCCAGTTTCATTAATAACCTACTCTGTTATTTAATACATTCCCCACTTTTTTCTGTTTCAGAGTGGAAGCTCAAAATGAAATGGGGCAGCACATTCATTGTTATGTTGCAGCTCTGGCTGCTCATACAACTTTTCTGGAACAACCCAAGAGTTTTCGTCCTTCCCAGTGGATAAAAGAACACAGTGAAAGACAGTCTCTTAACAGAAATAGCCTTCGTCGCCAAAATCTTACCAGGGATTGCCACTCTCGGCAAGTCAAGCACAATGGCTGGGTTGTTCACCAGCCCTGCCCGCGTCAGTACAATTACTAAGAATTTCAAGTTTTGCTGGTTGGTTTCTCTTGGTTTGTGCATATGTGTATGGATGTGTGAATATGTACAATGAAAATGTTGTCTCTTTAAAACCAATTGATAACCAATCACATAATTTTATCAGTGTATTTAGACACTATCTTGAAAACCAGATTTATATACTGTGTATCACGTAATGCCTTGCCTTTAACATTTACTTTTTTGTACACTTTTTCAGATTATTTCTGGAAACATATCAATATAATTACAGTGTTTGGGGGTGTCTTTAAATCTATTAGAGTGTACATTAGTCAGCATTTTAAAGATATTTCTTCCCAAGTACGAGAATAGGCATCTTCATTTTCATTTTATTTTGTATTACTTAATCTTTTGAGCAAGCAAAAATTTATTCTCAGGGTCAGCTGTACACTTTTATTGACCAGTACTTGATAATTTCTCTGTATATGGTGAATACATTTTTACACACTAACATGAGCATTAACAGGTGATAGTTGCCATGGATATAAAGGAATTATGGCTGGACTTTCTTTTGAAAGAAAACTTGATACATTTCTGTGTGTATGGATTTTCCCCAGATTAGTCATGCAGTTCATTTGGAATTGAGGTACATTAAGCTTTAGTGAAGAGTGCATTCAGTAATCCCAATGTGACTGCATGACGTGGTACAGACATTACAGGTGTAGACTTGCCTCATGCAGAGGGATTAAATTAGACCTGTGAAATTATATTTGGAAAAATTCATGTCTGTAACTAACCCATTAGTCCAGTATTTAAGTTGTTCCAATTCCTTCCTGCCAGTTCTGCCCACTCCTCACCTCACATCAGCTATAAATTCGGAAGTACTTGTCCAGGCACTTGAGTGACTTCTTATTTCTCTCTGCCTGTGGGAAAAGAGATAGGCTTTATATTTCCACAGAGTAAAAAATCCTCTGTCATGAAGCCTGTCCTACCAAGTGGCAAGCAAGGATGTGGGGGAATTTCTGGTGATGATGTCTTTGAGGGCATCTGAGTGAAAAGTGACAGGTTGGCTCAACTTTTTTCTTTAATTGCCTTGTATTGTGGGTATTCTTCCCTGCAGTCCAAATGACTTTTCATTTTTTTGTTTTAACTTCAGGCAAAATCTTTAACCACTCTGGCCTCTGTTTCTTCCACCAACAGGGGGAGCAGTGACATTTACCTTCCTCACAGTCACTGTGAAAATTCTATACTGATTGGAAGTGGGGCTGTTCAGAACTGAACCTTGTAGGAAATTCCAAGGGCCTTTCTACTGAATCTGGTGATGGGATGGGGCCGTGGCACTTTCTCTGCCACAGCTGTTCTTCACAGTGTTGGTGCTAATGAGGCCAGGGTGCAGGGTTCGAGTCACACATAGGCCAGTTAACATAGAGAAAATCTATTTCCTTACCTCCAGCCAGTCACTTCCTTTTTCTGCAGTTGTGATGGGTTTTGCTGAGCCATCCACTCTGACTGATTTCCGCTGAAGTTAAGTAAACCTATTTACAATCCAAAGCACATTCTACTGACAGAAGTGTCGCCTTCATAATCAAACAGCTTGTTTTTCCATCTCCTCTGCAACCCTAATTAAATGAGTGCAGGTCTATAAAATGTCTTCAAAGAGAAAAGCAGCATATACTTATGTGAAGTATTATATTTTTCAATAACCCTGTAATGGCTTGATGCAGGGAACCCTGGGAGACTTACAGGGAAGAGCTGTGCTCTTTTCTGACTAGACTAGAGCATTTGGAGTGGAAGAGGTCAAATGTGTAGTTACATGGAAATTTTAGAATGTTCTCCTGGCTGTGATAAAGTGCCAGGATGTCTCTTTAGAACAAGAGTCTAGATTCCCCACTTTCTCCTTATTGCCCCTCCCATTTTGACTTCCTCTTTATTTATTTGTTTTCTAATTAGGGGCCAAGTCTGTAAAGTTTTGTCAAACTGAGTTAGAAGTTGTTTTCTTACTATTTGTGTTTACCAGAGTTGGGAGAAACGGTATAATTTCCATGAAGGTGTGTATGTTTTGTACGATATTTGTTATATGGCCATGCATTGGTAACTTGAAAATAGACCAGCTTAATGTCTTCAGGCTGTAAGCCTCTGAATACACGGTGTCTCTTTTTCATACATTGCATGTAAGTCGTTAGTACCTCACAAGCTGCAGAAGTTCAGCCATGAGATTTTGTTTGGCAGCATAAACAGATTTGTATATAACAGCAAAGGCCTTTTTTCAGATTTCCTTACTGACTTTTTGTTTGCCTTATCTGGGGCTAGTTTTTTATGCTTTGTGTGTAGAAAACAAAAAATTACATTCATTGGGCTTTTTTTCAAGGTTGGGATTACCACACCACCTGGAATATGCTGTGGTTTCTGCCTAAAGTTGGCACATGTACGAATTAAAGAAAATGGTTATATAATTCAGTTGAAGCTCTTGGTCATTAGATGTTAGGCATCTCCTGTATTGTAAGACACAAGGCCAGCCACCACGCAGAACGATCATATTGTTAAGTATTCTCTGAAACATGGCCAAAATGCATTTCATTATGAGCTTTTTTTGTTTTTGCTATTGTAAATATTAGTGGTTTACAATGTGCTTTAGTTATATTTCTTTAAAATGCAAGCAGTAAGAAATAAGACCCCTCTGTTAGTAACTCTAACTGATAACGTAGAATGTTACTTGGAAAAAGTCTGGAATATGTGGTGTACACAAGCAGTGCTTTGTGAATGAGTTGCTTAGCTTTTACATTGCACCATGTTTCTCAAAGTTTGTTTTTGTTGATAAAACATTTTATAATGTACATCTTGTGTTTATTTTTCTTCCTCAACTAATTGAACTGTGTACTGCACTGTAAGTTGAAAATTAATGATCCATTATTTATCTTCTGTGGCAATGCATTTATATGGCCAATTGGCTGGGGAATTTTTTGCAGAATGATGCAGAGTGATTGGATTTTTGACTTCCTATTGCAGGGAACTTTTAAAAATGTATTAATTTTCTGTACATTTTTCCAGTCCCCATGCAAACTGTGCCTGTTTACATATGTTCTCTGTTGTATCAGTACTTTGATGAGTGAGAAGAGAGTTTACTTAAAACTTGAGCGGGCTGTTGAGCATTGTTTCTGCTTCTCAAATCTGTATAGCACACTGGTTTGTAATCATTATGTCTTCATTGAAATCCTTGCTACTTATCTTCCTCCTCAATGAAATACATTATATATTATCTTTATGTATTCATTATTCTCATTTGCTTTGAGTTGGAAACAAAAACATGAAGGACTCCAACTAGAAGATAGATATTTACATTTAAATAGATTAGTGGGAAAAGATTAAGAGTTTCCAGGTATTAGTTTTTATTTTTTGAGTCAATTAAGAGAGACTGCTCCTTTTACTGGGAGACACTAGTATATGTTTGTAATGTTACTTTAAAATATCTTTTTATTTTATAAGGTCCATAAATACTGGTTAAACCGTTGAAAGTTGGGCTTCTATCATGGATGGTTTCACTGCCATCAGCCATGCTGATATATTAGTAATGGCATCCCTATCTACTTATTTTGATGCTTAAAATTATACATAAAATGCTTTATAGTGGTGTCAGCCTTGTCGTATATCAATTTCACTTGAAATTTGACACCAATTAAAGTGGTTTAGGGTGGAGAAAGAGGTACTGGAAAACATGCAGATGAGGATATCTTTTATTTGCAACAGCAACAGTATTCTCTGCATGGCAGGAGAAGTTACTCTTGAAAGGCAGGCAGCTTAAGTGGACAGTGTATATCATTGGGAATTTTCTTTATCACATTTTTTAACATTGTGTTATTGTTAAATGTCCATTTTTGCTCTGTTTGCCTGAAGTTTTAGTATTTGTTTTCTAGGTGGACCTCCGGAAACCAAACCAGTACCTGGGGAGGTTAGATGTGTGTTTCAGGCTTGGAGTGTGTGAGTGGTTTTGCTTGTGTTTTGGTTGTTTTCTTCTAGAGATTTTAAACTTTAGTAATTGTGTGTGTTATTTTTTTTAAGTGGCTTTGTTTTTTTTCTCAAGTAAAATTGTGAACATATTTTCTTTATAAGGGCAGGGCGTGAGTTATGGAGACTGAAGAGTATTGTAGACTGTGCCATGTGCCTTCTTAATGTGTTTCTTCTGTACACACTTTTTTTTCATCAACTTGAAAATTCAAAAGGGACATTTGGTTAGGTTACTGTACATCAATCTATGCATAAATGGCAGCTTGTTTTCTTGAGCCACTGTCTAAATTTTTTGTTTTTATAGAAATTTTTTATACTGATTGGTTCATAGATGGTCAGTTTTGTACACAGACTGAACAATACAGCACTTTGCCAAAAATGAGTGTAGCATTTAAACATTGTGTGTTAACACCTGTTCTTTGTAATTGGGTTCAGTGGTGCATTTTGCACCATGTTTTTAATCTGTCAATAAAATAAAATGTCCTTTAACTTCACAGTTGTCAGATTCTTTTATTTTATAGTCGGAGGAACCACTTACTGTTTTGTTTGTCCAAAAGATGTGTTTAATATGCATTTTAAATATGTTTTTAAAAGTATGTATAAAATTTGTATATTAAGGCTGGGCAAAGTGGCTCATGCCTGTAATCCCAGCACTTTGGGAGGCCGAGGCAGGTGGATCACATGAGACCAGAAGTTTGAGACCAGCCTGGCCAACATGGCAAAAGCCCGTTTCTACTAAAAATACAAAAATTAGCTGGGTGTGGTGGTGTGCACATATAGTCCCAGCTACTTGGGAGGCTGAGGCAGGAGAATTGCTTGAACTTGGGAGGTGGAGGTTGCAGTGAACTGAGATTGTGCCACTGCACTCCACCCTGGACAACAGAGCAAGACTGTCCCAAAAAAAAAAAAAAAGATTTTTTTAACCTAAAATGAGGAGTCACTTAAGTGAACAGGAATTGGCAGGTGATCCCCAACCAGTACCTTTCCCTTCAATCAATGTTTAAAAATACAGAATGTAATACATAGTTCTTAAGCCTTTTTAAAGCCAGGTGCATGAACTCCCCATGGATCTTCTCCCAAATGAATGAAGATAGAATCTTATAGAAGTGTTTTAGGACAATATGGCCTTCCCTGATGCCACTGATACCCTATTGTGGAGCTCTAGTTTAAATCGACCAGTAAACATTCAGAATAATTGAACAGGAAGCCCAAAGAATAACTCCCAGGTGAATGAATGTTTGGGGCAGATCAGTAGTCTACAATTGTAGCCTATTGAAAGACAGATTTTTATTTGAGTCTTTCTGCTGAGATGAAAAGAATGGGTGCCAGGGGTAAGAAGGAGTTAACCAAAGATGAAAATAAAGTCATGAACGCTGACTTGAGCAAGTTGAAATGAAAGCCCCACTTTGGGCCAGGCACAATAGCTCATGCCTGTAATCCCAGCACTTTGGGAGGCTGAGGTGGGCGGATCACCTGAGGTCAGGAGTTCACAACAACATGGTGAAATCCCGTCTCTATTAAAAATACAAAAGTGAGTCAGGCATGGTGGTGCATGCCTGTCATCCAGCTACTTCAGAGGCTGAGGCAGGAAAAGTGCTTGAACGCAGGAGGTGGACGTTGCAGTGAGCTGAGATCATGCCACTGCACTCCAGCCTTGGTGACAGAGTGAGACTCTATCTGGAAAAGGAAAAAAAAAAAAGCCCTACTCTGGAATGGCAGGGGAAATGGCTGCTGCCGAGAAGACTGCTGCCAGGAATCTAGCAACTTGATCAGGTCTCAAGCCAGTGACTATGTGGAGTCTAAAGTGGGTAGTCAAATGTGTGAAGGTGCCTTGTAGGGATGGGCACATCAAGGGTTCACAGTTTGATAGGTGGCCTCAGATTATCTTGCTCCTTTGCTGTGGTTTTGTACAAACACAAGGTTATTCACTGAAGCACTCTACTGTAAATGTAAACTGAAAAACCTAAATCCTGTGGATAGATTAGTTGAATATATTATGACATATCCACACAATAGAGGTCTATGCAGCTTTTTTGAAAACTAAGGAAGAGCTTTATGAACAGATTTCTAAACATAAGCAAGTGAAAAAAAGCAAAATTTGGAGTATCTGTAGTAAGCTACACTTCATGTAAGAAGGGAATATAAGAAAACACACCACTATCAGCTCACTAGGCAAAAAGAAATACAGGAAGAAAAAGCCAGAAATGAAGGAGTGGTTACTTACCGAGGTGGATAAAAAGGGTTGGAATAGAAAGAGGAATTGGAATAGGTTAGGGAGGATGAGAAGGGAGCAACATTTCTCTGAGAACCTTTTTGTATAGCTTTGGCCTTTAGAACTATTAGTAATGTTTCCAACAGTTCTTCAATCATACTAGTCATATTTCAAGTGTTCCACAGCCACATGGGGCTAGGGCTACCATATTGGACAGTGCAGACAGAACATTTCTATCATCCAGAAAGTTCTGTTGGACAGTTTTCTCTGGACCTATCAACAGTTCCACAGACTCTATATAGCAGTCTTGGACCACGACTGCTTTTTCTCAGTTCTTCCCTGCTTCCTATTACCAGGAACATTCAGGCTGCCACTTTTCTTCATGACCACCCTCCTTCATTCCAGCTACACTTTCATTCTGCACCAGTTTGGCCATTCTCATGGTCGCATGTCAACTTTCAGTCTTTTTCTGACATGCCTGTTCTGCTAACCTCCAACCACATGCCAACAGGAATGCAGGACTTCTTTCTACACTTGAGCTGCCTAAGAGCTACTGGGAAAAAAAAAAAAGACTTTTGTGGGGATCAGGGCTATGAGATATGAAGGGCATACAAGCTCAAGTGCCAGTTTGGCAATTCTTTTGTGTACAACTGGTCAGTTCTCTACAATTGCTTCTCTACTGTCTTCAAGATCCCTAACACATTGCTTATGAGCCGAGATTGCACCACTGCACTTCAGCCTGGCGACAGAGTAAGAATCTGTCTCAAAATAAATAAATAAATAAATAAATAATAAAATAAAATGCAAACAGATTATCTGGGGATCCTGTTAAAAATGCAGATTCAGCTGGACCTGGTGGCTGTAATCCCAATACTTTGGGAGGCTGAGGTGGGTGGATCACCTGAGGTCAGGAATCTCAGAACAGTCTGACAAGTATGTCAAAACCCTGTGTCTACTAAAAATACAAAAAATTAGCTGGGCGTGGGGGCAGGTGCCTGTAATCCCAGCTACTCGGGAGGCTGAGGCAGGAGAATCACTTTAACTTGGGAGGCAGAGGTTGCAGTAAGCCAAGATCACGCCACTGCACTCTAGCCTGGGAAACAAGCAAAACGCTGCCTCAAAAAAAAAAAAAAGCAGATTTTTTTTTTTTTTGAGATTGTGTCTAGCTCTGTCGCCAGGCTGGAGTGCAGTGGCACAATCTAAGCTCACTGCAACCTCTGCCTCCTGGGTTCAAGCGATTCTCGTGCCTCAGTCTCCCGAGGAGCTGGGACTGCAAGCACACATCATCACGCCCAGCTAATTTTTGTATTTTTAGTAGAGATGGGGTTTCTTCATGTTGGCCAAGCTGGTCTTGATCTGTTGACCTTGTGTTCTGCCCACCTTGGTCTCCCAAAGTGCTGGGATTACAGGCATGAGCCACCGCACCCAGCCAAAAAAAAACAGGTTCTAATCCAGTAGGCCTGTTGTGTATGGGACCAGAAATTCTGCCTTTCTAGTATGATCCGCATGCTGCTAGCTCAAGAGCCATGAGTAATAAGGCCCTAACCCATTGGTTCTCCAACTGTGTGCACAGTTTCCTGGAGGGCTTATATTAAAACACAGATTGCTGGACCCCATTTCTGAAACTTCTAATCAGTAAATCCAGGATAGAGCCTGAAAATGCATGTTTCTAATAAATTCCCAGGTGATACTGCCACTACAATTCCAGGGAACACACTTTGAAACCATTGCCCTAAACCATTGCTGGCCTCCTGTCTTCTAGGGTTCTACTTCTCTCTCCAGAATCCAGGTTAGTTTCAGATGGCATTAACTATTCCCAGGTCTAGGAGTGAGCATATGAATTGGGCCTGGCCAATCAGGTATGCATTTCCCGGGCCACAGGATAGCTCAAGGGTAGGACTGTGTCCCAGTCAAAGCTAATGAGGTGCACTGAGTCTCTCTGGGAAGCTGAGGGAGGCTGAGACTCATCTTCACTTGACTTCAGTCAAGAAACACGTGAAGATTCGAGAACTATGGCAACTACCTTGCTCCACAAGTGGGGGAAGTTGACAGACACAGCCAATGTGCAAGGACAGAGAGAAGACTTGCCGTAGTGACATAATTTAATAACTTCATCAAGCTCTACCCTTGGACTATTATGTGAGATAAAATTCCTTTTAAACTAGTTAGGGTTGGGGTTTCTGTCACTTGTGAGTAGGCTGTTTGTATATCTCATTGGCTTCCAGTAAAGGAATTTAAGAGTGTTTTCTTAGGGCTAATTCTAGCCTTATTGAAGAGGATTAAGCCAGGTGTTCCCAGAGCTGGAGAGGATGAAGGTGAGTGCTTTGAGTGTGGAGATTGGCCCTGATGGGCAGCTAAAAACTATGAGCAGAGATGGGAATTCAAGGCTTTCATTTCTACAGAGGCTCAGCTACAGCTGAATGCAGAACCCCAAATGAGGGACAGCTGCGGGATGCTCACAGAGGCTGGTTGGCAACACAGCCTGTGAGCAGCGTGCAGCTTTCCAGGAGCAAGCTGGGGCTGGGGGTGGAGGGTCAAGTATAGCGGGGCTCTGGAGTGGCATCCTGGAGCGCCCATGCCTGGGCGACATTCTGCAGCAACACCGGGCTACAGCAGCCATGATGGCAGGCAGTGGGGACTCAAGCCTTCCCCTTGTTTCCTTTGACCACATACTGGGGGCGCTGTACCACCCTGGGTGAGGGACACGTAGGGACTACAATCACTGCTCCAGTGATTAGGCCCTAAGTGCTCTGCCCTTACTAATGAGATTAGTGTCCTTATAAAAGAGGCTTCAGAACTGCTTGGCCCTCCCTTCCTTCTGCCATGTGAGGATACTGGAAGAGGAGCCATCCTGAAGGTGGAGTGGGACTTTGCCAGACACCAAATCTGCCTGTGCCTTAACCACGGACTTCACAGCCTCCAGAACTGTGAGAAATATATTTCTATCTATAAATTACCAGTCTAGGGTATTGTGTTATAGAGCAGGAATAAACTAAGACATCTGGTTAGGATCTTTTAATTGATGATTCAAGACATTACCTTTAGTTCTATCCAGATGGTTCTTTTATTTTGTCTTTTTTTTTTTTTTTTTTTGAGACAGTCTCACTGTCACCCAGGCTGGAGTGCAGTGGCACGATCTCGGCTCACTGCAATCTCCGCCTTCCAGGTTCAAGCGATTCCCCTGCCTCAGCCTCCTGAGTAGTTGGGACTACAGGTGTGCACCACCACGCCCAGCTAGATTTTTTTGTATTTTAGTAGTGATCGGGTTTCACCATGTTGGCCAGGATGGTCTCCATCTCCTGACCTCATGATCCGCTTGCATTGGCCTCCCAAAGTGCTAGGATTACAGGTGTGAGCCACTGTGCCCAGCCCCTTTTAACATTTTCTTTTGGAGGTCCCATCCTCTAAGAAAGAGTATTTTAAACATGAAGTGTGAGCTGCCAAAGTGAACACACTACAGGAAATTCTATGTTAAAAAAAAACAAAAACAAAAAAATCCCACAGAGCCTTCCTGAATCTGCTCCACTTTAGAAATTTTGTGACCTAACATTTAGGTCCAAGTGTAGATTTCTTAATTTGTCACTGCAATGCTTTATAGCTTGTTGCTAACTTGCTTGGTTTGCAATGTTGATTGTGGATGACAATTCAGACAATACCGAGCACCTGGAATCCCTTTCAGGTCAGTGCTGAGAACATCAGGGCTCTCCTGCTGCACGCACTCAGCATATCCTGCAGATGAGGATGCTGGCCTGTTTCCAGGAGACAGAACAGTGCCCTCACTGCCGCCAGGGGGTTCCAGTGTGGCCTAGGAGGAGTGGATATCATTCTGGAGGGCTTAGAGCATCCTCTCTGTCCCGGGGATGGAGTAAGTGTAGCCAAAAGCAAGTGGGCAGACTCAACGCTATGTATTCCTGGTAGCTCTGAAAATGACAAGCAAATCATGGGAACTGCACAAAACATATGACATTCTAAACTGTTTTTTTTTTTTTTGAGACAGAGTCTTGCTCTGTCACCAGGCTGGAGTGTGACTTCTTAATTGAGAATAAACAAGAATCAGGAGTGTCTCTGAGCCTCCTCTGGCTCAGATGGCTGCCCGATAAAAAGAAAAATAAATAAATAAATAAATAAACAAGAACCAATAATTATGGGGCACACTCAATTAAAAAGTGAAGTAATCACAGGCACAGGGGCTCACACCTGTACTCCCAGCTACTTGGGAGGCTGAGGCGGGAGGACTGCTTGAGCATGGGAGATCAAGGCTGAAGTGAGCTGTGATTCTGCCTCTCCACTTCAACCTGGGTGACAGAGCAAGATCCTTTCTTTAAAAAAAAAAAAAAAAAAGGGGGGGGGAATAGCCACTTAAAAATACTTTCAAATAATTACACTGGCTCATCTAGTCATCTATTGGGGTAAAATTTTATTTCTAAGTTCTTTAAGCTGGAAATACATGTATTTCAAAAGATAGTCCTAAAAGAAGTGAGGGATTTGCTTCCTCTGTAACAAGAATAAAACTTAAGTTTTTTTCTTTTTTGAGACGGAGTTTCGCTGTTGTTACCCAGACTGGAGTGTAATGGCACGACCTCGGCTCACTGCAACCTCCGCCTCCTGGGTTCAAGCAATTCTCCTGCCTCAGCCTCCCGAATAGCTGGGACTAAAGGCACGCACCACCATGCCCAGCTAATTTTTGTAATTTTAGTAGAGACAGGGTTTCACCTTGTTGACCAGGATGGTCTCGATCTCTTGACCTCATGATCCACCCGCCTCGGCCTCCCAAAGTGCTGGGATTACAGGCATGAGCCACCACGCCCAGCCAAAACTTAAGTTTTTCAAGTTTTTTTTTTTTTTTTTGCTACTGAATTATCTGGCTAAAAAGAATGTGTCCCAAAGTTGCTTCAATACACCCTGGCCTGTAAGTTTTAAATGAAACTTAACACTCAACTACATTAAGACTAGTGTCATATCCAAATGCAAGGAATAAAAAGGGAAATGAATTGTATCAGTTGGTCAGCATTTACTAAACACTTCCCAAGGGTAAAATACAGGGATGGGTTGGAAAGAGAAGGACGTTAGAGATACTGTGAATACAGAATTGACAAGTGTGACTGAGGTGCAAGGGATGAGGGCAAAAGAGGGAGGAAGCAAAGGATGGGAGTTTTCCAGTTTGGGGGAACTTGGGGATACAGATAGAACACACTCTGGCTTATGTATCCCCATATGAGGTGCTCTCTAATGTGGGAATACAAGGATAAAATTATTCCTGCCAAAGAAAAGTTTGACAACTGTATTCAAGAGTATGTCATAACAAAAAACTTCAATGAAATGATACAGCTATCGCACAGGCTATAAACAGCCTCTAGAAGTCTGCAGTGGTGAAAACTGGATTAGTAACTAAAGTGTTGACCAGGATTTGTGATCATCCCAGCCTCTGAAATAACATTAACAGAGTCCGAAGTGGTGGCTTCCCCAGAAGCTTATTTCTTGGCCAGTCTCCCAGGGCCTACTCTGTACCATCACGTCTGGAAACCCTGGGAAGTGCAGGCCAGGGTTCTCTGCTTCAAACCAAGCCTGGGTCCTAGGGGACAGGAAATGCTCCTCTGTGTTTAGATTCGAATCATTCTTTAAGGCTGGCTTTGCGTCTCCGGTGCACCCGGACTGCATGCATGGCACTTATCAGGAAGGGACTCAGATTGGTCAGGTTGGTACACTTGAAGTTGTTTTAAAATTCAGGCAGAATTTCATTCTGGAAAAAAAAAAAAAAATTACAAATATTTACTCAGAAATCCAGAACAAGTTAGAAAGTCTTGGAACTAAGAAACAACTTAAAAAGTTTCGCTGATAAAAAAAAAACTTGACAAAACAGACACTTGGCAACATGTGCTGCAGAATATCAATTCACAGCCCCTCGGGATGTGTAGAAATACCTGAGGAACCATAAGCATAAAGAGGCTTTCACTAATATTCTCTTGCGTAAGAAGCAAACGTGAAGAGACTGATGTATTTTATATTCTTAAAGCAAACTAAACTTAAGAATTATCACTTGTATATCTCATCATAAAATGGGGTTGGTAAAAAATGAATGCATGGTCCTAACATTTAGGGGAGGATCTGACAAAGAGCAAGATGACATTAGTTCTGTGTTCCAACTAAAATGTTTGCCCTTTTTATAATAGAATTTGTACATTTCTTTGACATTTTCTATATACTCTATAGTGTTGATGCACTAAATTTTTTCTAAGACAGAGAGTTTTTTTGTGGTTGAATTTTCTATTTTAAAGCCAATTTTGGAGGATGCCATTGCCAATACACATTAGTAATTCAACCACCTGATTGTTACACAAAAATAATTCACTTTGGACCCAAAGTTTTGTATATCTTACTGCCAACTTTGGCAGAACTTAATTCCTTTTTTTTTTCTTTTATTCTATTATGTAGTTTATTTATTTATTTATTTATTTTAATTTTTTATTGGATTTTAGGTTTTGGGGTACATGAGCAGAGCATGCAAGACAGTTGCGTAGGAACACACATGGCAGTGTGCTTTTCTTTCCTTCTCCCCTTCACCCACATTTGGCATTTCTCCCCAGGCTATCCCTCCCCACCTCCCCCTCCCACTGGCCCTCCCCTTTTCCCCCCAATAGACCCCAGTGTTTAGTACTCCCCTCCCTGTGTCCATGTGTTCTCATTTTTCATCACCCGCCTATGAGTGAGAATATGCGGTGTTTCATTTTCTGTTCTTGTGTCAGTTTGCTGAGAATGATGTTCTCCAGATTCATCCATGTCCCTACAAACGACACAAACTCATCATTTCTGATTGCTGCATAATATTCCATGGTGTATATGTGCCACATTTTTCCAATCCAGTCTATTATCAATGGGCATTTTGGTTGATTCCAGGTCTTTGCTATTGTAAACAGTGCTGCAATGAACATTCGTGTACATGTGTCCTTATAGTAGAACGATTTATAGTCTTTTGGATATATACCCAGTAATGGGATTGCTGGGTCAAATGGAATTTCTATTTCTAAGGCCTTGAGGAATCGCCACACTGTCTTCCACAATGGTTGAACTAATTTACACTCCCACCAACAGTGTAGAAGTGTTCCTTTTTCTCCACATCCTCTCCAGCATCTGTTGTCTCCAGATTTTTTAATGATCGCCATTCTAACTGGCGTGAGATGGTATCTCAATGTGGTTTTGATTTGCATCTCTCTGATGACCACTGACGATGAGCATTTTTTCATATGATTGTTGGCCTCATATATGTCTTCTTTCGTAAAGTGTCTGTTCATATCCTTTGCCCATTTTTGAATGGGCTTGTTTGTTTTTTTCCTGTAAATCCGTTTGAGTTCTTTGTAAATTCTGGATATCAGCCCTTTGTCAGATGGGTAAACTGCAAAAATTTTTTCCCATTCTGTTGGTTGCCGATCCACTCTAGTGACTTGTTTCTTTTGCCGTGCAGAAGCTGTGGAGTTTGATTAGGTCCCATTTGTCTATTTTGGCTTTTGTTGCCAATGCTTTCGGTGTTTTGTTCATGAAGTCCTTGCCTACTCCTATGTCCTGGATAGTTTTGCCTAGATTTCCTTCTAGGATTTTTATGGTGCCAGGTCTTATGTTTAAGTCTTTAATCCATCTGGAGTTAATTTTAGTGTAAGGTGTCAGGAAGGGGTCCAGTTTCTGCTTTCTGCACATGGCTAGCCAGTTTTCCCAACACCATTTGTTAAACATGGAATCCTTTCCCCCTTGCTTGTTTTTGTCAGGTTTATCAAAGATTGTATAGTTGTAGATATGTTGTGTTGCCTCCGGTGCCTCTGTTTTGTTCCATTGGTCTATATCTCTGTTTTGGTACCAGTACCATGCTGTTTTGATTACTGTAGCCTTGTAATATAGTTTAAAATCCGGTAGTGTGATGCCCCCCGCTGTGTTCTTTTTGCTTAGAATTGACTTGGCTATGCGGGCTCTCTTTTGGTTCCATATGAAGTTCATGGTGGTTTTTTCCAGTTCTGTGAAGAAAGTCAATGGTAGCTGATGGGGATAGCGTTGATTCTGTAAATTACTTTGGGCAGTATAGCCATTTTCACGATATTAATTCTTCCTAACCATGAACATGGAATGTTTCTCCATCTGTTTGTGTCCTCTCTGATTTCGTTGAGCAGTGGTTTGTAGTTGTCCTTGAAGAGGTCCCTTACGTTCCTTGTGAGTTGTATTCCAAGGTATTTTATTCTTTTTGTAGCAATTGTGAATGGCAGTTCGTTCTTGATTTGGCTTTCTTTAAGTCTGTTATTGGTGTAGACGAATGCTTGTGATTTTTGCACATTGATTTTATATCCTGAGACTTTGCTGAAGTTGCTTATCAGTTTCAGGAGTTTTTGGGCTGAGGTGATGGGGTCTTCTAGGTATACTATCATGTCGTCTGCAAATAGAGACAATTTGGCTTCCTCCTTTCCTATTTGAATACCCTTTATTTCTTTTTCTTGCCTGATTGCTCTGGCTAGAACTTCCAGAACTATATTGAATAGGAGTGGTGAAAGAGGGCATCCTTGTCTAGTGCCAGATTTCAAAGGGAATGCTTCCAGTTTTTGCCCATTCAGTATGATATTGGCTGTTGGTTTGTCTTAAATAGCTTTTATTACTTTGAGATACGTTCCATCGATACCGAGTTTATTGAGGGTTTTTAGCATAAAGGGCTGTTGAATTTTGTCAAATGCCTTTTCTGCGTCAATTGAGATAATCATGTGGTTTTTGTTTTTGGTTCTGTTTATGTGGTGAATTACGTTTATAGACTTGTGTATGTTGAACCAGCCTTGCATCCCCGGGATGAATCCTACTTGATCATGGTGAATAAGTTTTTTGATTTGCTGTTGCATTCGGCTTGCCAATATTTTATTGAAGATTTTTGCATCTATGTTCATCATGGATATTGGGGCAGAACTTAATTTCTATTTGCAATTGTTATATTAGGAGGTAAATATACTAGTCTGAGAAATGTGGATTCCGGTTGTATCCCACAGCAATACGTGTGTTATAGTATGAATTCCATTAAGTATGTTAGACTATCTTGCAGATTTCAGGTTAACACAAAGATATCTGTAAATACCTCTGCAGCTCTCACAAGGCACACTGGAATAGGTAAAAACAAGAGGACTAAAATCCTTCGCTTATTGTAGTAGTGTTACTTTTTATTACAGAAACTTCTATGTTGATATACACTGTTTAATGATTTGTCTCCCAATTTTATTATTTGTAGCTTTTTTTTTTTTTTTTGCTGACATGGAGTCTTGCTCTGTCACCCAGGCTGGAGTGCAGTGGTGCGATCTTGGGTCACTGCAACCTCTGCCTCCCAGGTTCAAGTGATTCTCCTGCCTCAGCCTCCCAAGTACCTGAAATTATAGGCACACACCACCACACCTGTACCTGGAATTATAGGCACACGCCACCACACCCAACTGGTAATTTTTGTATTTTTAGTAGAGAGGGGGTTTCACCATATTGGCCAGGCTGGTCTCAAACTCCAGACCTCAAGTGATCCACCTGCCTCGGCCTCCCAAAGTGCTGGGATTGCAGGTGTGAGCCACCATACCCAGCCTTCACTTTTCTATGTTTAAGGACCATACATTCATTTTTGTGTGCAGAGCTGGGGCATTGGTAGCCTAAGACCTTTTCTGGTAAAACAAGTAAAAGGAATCTGTTTTATTTTACATATATATGTAAATAAATTTTATTTGTAACCTCAGTTGGTACAAACAACAAAATGTTTCTATAAATGACATCATTTCAGTGTGGTTAAGCTGGTTATTCACAGCAATCAGAACCTTTGTTGATAGTTGCACAGACATAATTCCAAGGTTAAAGGGGTCTCTGGTTGGGGAAAAGAAAATTGAGAGTCACAGTCCTAGGTCCTTAACAGTAAATGAATGTATCTGGGAATTGCTATTTCTTTCATCACATAAAACTTTATTCCAAAACATTCAGTTCACAATTCCTTATTCACAATTTTGAAGTCTAAGAAGCTCTTTAAACCAAAAAGTGTTCCCTAAGTTTGGCACCAAAACTTACCTCACAGCAAAACCTGGCTTAAACTGATTTAAGATTTAATGGTATCATGGCATTCTTCCCAAAATATCCACTGTGTGCTAATATTTTGTTGCTTTTTTTGTTCTTTTGTAACCAAGAAAATGTCAAATAGAGTCAAAGACACCCCAGTGGGTAATAGTGAGAAGATAAAAGGAAAAAAAAATATCTCATTACAATAGTGCAGGGTAATGTTATTATAGAAGCCTGATCCAGGTGTGTCTTCTGAGGAATTTTATGAAAGATTATGGAGTAGAGCCATTATCACATAAGACACAAAAAAGCAGAAGTTTTACAGTGATGATGAACAAGAATAAAAATAAGAAAAAAATGCATAGGACAAAAATTTTAGACCTTCACTATGTTTGAGTGGATTCAACAAGTGAATGTATAACTAGAATTAGAATAATACTATGAAAGAACTAGATCTTGAAGGTATGTGTGACATCCATTAGGTTGGCTATAAAAATACAAGGGACTGTGTGTGGTGGCTCACTCCTGTAATGCCAACACTTTGGGATACTGAGGCGGGTAGATCACCTGAGGTCAGGAGTTTGAGACCAGCCTGGCCAACATGGTAAAACCCTGTCTCTACTAAAAACACAAAAATTAGCCAGGCATGGTGGTGTGCACCTGTAATTCCAGTTACTCGGGAGGCTGAGCTGGAACACAGAAGGTGGAGGTTTCAGTGAGCCAAGATTGCACCACTGCACTCCAGCCTGGGAAACAGAGCAACACTGTCTCAAAAAATATATATATATGATTACGTATATATCATATACATGTTATACAAGATATATGTATACATATATTTTAATATATTATTATACTTTAAGTTCTGGGGTACATGTGTAGATCATGCAGGTTTGTTACATAGGTATACACGTGCCATGGTGGTGTACTGCATCCATACCCCCGTCATCTACCTTAGGTATTCCTCCTAAGGTTAGCACTCTCCAATTCCCCCAATCTCCCGACAGGCCCTGATGTGTGATGATGTTCCCATCCCTGTGTCCATGTGTTATTGTTCAACATTCATAAGTGAGAACATGCAGTGTCTGGTTTTCTGTTTTTGTGTCAGGTTGCTAAGAATTATGGTTTCCAGCTGCATCCATGTCCCTGCAAAGGATGTGAACTCATCCTTTTTGATGGCTGTATAGTATTCCATGGTGTGTATGTGCCACATTTTCTTTATCCAGTCTATATCATTGATGGGCATTTGGGCTGGTTCCAAGTGTGCTATTGTAAATGGTGTTGCAGTAAACATACATGTGCATGTGTCTTTATAACAGAATGATTTATAAAGCTTTGGTTATATACCCAGTAATAGGATTGCTGGGTCAAATGGTATTTCTATTTCTAGATTCTTGAGGAATCACCATACTGTCTTCCACAATGGTTGAACTAATTTACATTCCCACCAACAGGGTAAAAATGTTCCTATTTCTCCACATCCTCTCCAGCATCTGTTGTCTCCTGATTTTTTTTTTTTTTAATGATCGCCATTCTAACTGGTGTGAGATGGTATCTCAATGTGGTTTTGATTTGCATTTCTCTAATGACCAGTGATGATGAGCCTTTTTTCATGTTTGTTGGCACATAAATGTCTTCTTTTGAAAAGTGTCTGTTCATATCCTTCACCCACTTTTTGATGGGGTTGTTTTTTCTTGTAAATTTAAGTTTCTTGTAGATTTTGGTTATCAGCCCTTTGTCAGATGGGTAGATTGTAAAATTTTTTTCCTATTCTGTTGGTTGCTGGTTCACTCTAATGATAGTTTCTTCTGCTGTGCAGAGCCTAAGTTTAATTAGATCCCATTTGTTTATATATATTTTTTATATATATGATACATAATATATATAATATATGGAGCATAATTGTGTAAAATAATCTAAAACCAAAATGGAGAAACCTTCTGATCACTAGAAAATTATATTGAGAAATTTGATAAAAATCATATCTGATAAGAACTTAAGTCTTTTTTTTTTTTTTTCTTCTGAGACGGAGTTTTGCTCTTGTTGCCCAGGCTGGAGTGCAATGGTACAATCTTGGCTCGCTGTAACCTCTGCCTCCCAGATTCAAGTGATTCTCCTGCCTGAGCCTCCCGAGTAGCTAGAATTACAGGCACCTGCCACCACACCTGGCTAATTTTTATATTTTTAATAGATTCAGAGTTTTAACCATGTTGCCAGGCCGGTCTCGAACTCCTGACCTCAGGTGATCCACCCACCTCAGCCTCCCAAAGTGCTGGGATTACAGGCTTGAGCCACAGAGCCTGGTCAAGAAACTTAGTCTTGAGCAGATTGACAGTGCTGAAGAAACAGCTTTTTTCTGGTGGCACATTCTGGAAAAACATTTCACAATGTTAGCCTGTGAGCATCCACAGGCTTTGAGGAACTGGCTGACTATTCTGAGGTGTGCTACTATTGTTGGCCACATGAGATAAAATAGGCAGTGGCTGGAAAGAGCAATATCCAAAATGTTTGAGAGGTAAACATAACTTACCCAGGCATTACTATGCAAACAAAACATGAGTAACCAGATAAGTACTTTCCGGCCGGTCAATAACTACTCCATAGCAGCTACATGAGTTCCCTGCAATGGCATGTATGCTGGCTTACAGAGATGTTTGAAACCAAATCTACAGATGAAGACTTGAAAGGATTTTATATCACTAATAAGAAGACTACTTTATTCCCACAGTTTATCCACTAAAACTATAAAACCGACATCAAATAAATATTCCACATTGACAGCGAAGCTCCTGATGTGCCTGTCCTAAGTGAAGAAACTGCTGCAAAAAAAAAATTGTTTTAAGAGACAAGATCTCACACTGGAGCATGCCTGTAATCCTAGCACTTTGGGAGGCTGAAGCTGGTGGATCACTTGAGGTCAGGAGTTCAAGACCAGCCTGGTCAATATGGTAAAACCCTATCTCTATTACAAATACAAAAATTAGCCAGGTGTGGTGGCGAATACCTATAGTCTCAGCTACTCAGGAGGCTGAGGCAGGAGAATCACTTAAGCCTGGGAGGTGGAGGTGGAGGTTGCAGTGAGTTGAGATCACACCATTGCACTCCAGCCTGGGTAACAAGAGTGAAACTCTGTCTCGGAAAAAAAAAAAAAGGAGAGAAGGTCTTGCTCTGTCACTATGACTGGAGTGCAAGGATGTGATGAGAGCTCACTGAAGCCTTACATTCTTGGGCTCAAGCAATCGTCCCACCTTAGCCTCTTGAGTAGCTGGGACTATAGGTACATGCCACCATGTCCAGCGGATTTTTAACACTGTTTTGTAGAAACAAGGTCTTGCGTTGTTGTCCAGGATAGTCTTGAACTCCTGGCCTCAAGAGATCCTACTGCTTTGGCCTCCCAAAGTGCTGGGATTACAGGTTTGAGCCACTGCGGCTGGCCCGTAGCATCCTTACTAACGTGCCAAGGCTGGAAATATCTCATTTTGTTTTCTAAATTAAGAATAAATGATCCAGGAGAGCTTGAACTTTAGACATCTGTTTTGGCTGTTCAGAGGCCCATTTCCTTCCTTCCGGCTTCTCAGCTGGGTTAGTAATAACTAAGGTACTTGGTAAATAACCCCTGGAGGGCCAAGGCACCACTGTATATTATTCATACTTTGTCTCTAAAAGGACTAAGGAGAGAAGTAGTGATTATCTGCTGGATCTTTGTGGAGACACTAATCTGCCTCTTTGAAAGGCCAAGGCCAAGTTGAGAACATGAAGAGAACACACATCAGTGGTGGACCCAACACATTCTGCATTGGTTTTATTCTTCTACTCCAAATTGCTTGTGTGGAAGATAAAAGAAAGTAATATTTATAAAAAGGATTATGTTACACACTTCGTATACTTCCTTTAATTATACATTGCGAGGTGGGTATTCCCCTTTTATAGATGAAGAGTGAGGTTAGGTAATTTTTTAATTCCAAACCTCTTACGAATATTAAGTGATAAAAACTAGCTTATAATCCATCTATTTATCTCAAACCCATGCTCCTCAAATTTTTCACTTGATTAAAAAAATCACAATATCAATACATGCTTGCTGAAAAAGTCAAATACAGACATGTTAATGTCTTCTCCCTAGCCCAAACCTGCTCTCATAGTAACAAATTTTAATGGCTGACGTGGCATCTTGCCACTTCTTTCTCCAGGCTCACATAATCATGGACACAGACAGACGAAGATTTCCTTATTTTTCTCCAAAGTAAGATTTTTCCATTAACATTACTCTGCAATTTTTATCACTTATGAATGTATCACAGACAGCTTTTCAAGTCCACACAGGTAATCTTAACTCATTTTAAAACAATAATTGCATGATATATTCTGTGTTACAGATGAACCATACTTTTTAAAACAGTTCCTGATAAAATTCAAATTATCTTTAGGTTTTTGCTATTACAAATAAAGCTCTAGTAAACTTTCTTGAACATATAGTCTTACAAATTGGAACCCTGATTTCTATTAACTAAATGAAAAGTGACATTACTGAATGTAATCTTTAGGTCTGAGCTGTTCCTACTGTTAGGTTTGGACTCATAGAGATATGGAAGGCCAAACAATGGAATGCCTCCCTAACAGTCCTGGTAAAGTCACTCCCACTGGACAGAAAACAAGATTCTGTGCAGTGTGAACTCAGCAGGGGTGTGGTCTACACCAGGAGGTATCAGAGAAAGAAATAGGTTATTATTTTATTAACTTTCAAGCTCAAAGGCCTCTATCAAAACCAGTTCCAGCCAGGTGCGGTGGCTCACACCTACAATCCCAGCACTTTGGGAGGCTGAGGCGGGTCAATCACCTGAGGTCACGAGCTTGAGACCATTTTTAGTTGAGATGGGGTTTCACCATGTTGGTCAGGCTGGTGTCAAACTCCTGACCTCAGGTGATCCACCCACCTCGGCCTCCTAAAGTTCTGGGATTACAGGCCTGAGCCACCATGCCCGGCCAGCTTTTTTTTTTTTTGAAATTCTTAAACTGGATATGTACCTTTGGATCCATATATAAACTCTCCAATCTTTATTTTCCTCTTTTGGAAAATAAGTGAGGGGTTCAGAATTTGTGACGTGTGATGCTACTTCCAATTCTCAGATTCTATAATTCTAGTTATAAAATGTGGATAAATTTCCTATAACATTTATATGAATTCATACAAATATAAAATTTGAAGTCAAGGCTTGGGTTAAAGACCCAATCTGCAAGCTAAGTAATCTTAAATAAGCCCTCTGACTCCTCTGAGTCTTCTTCCTCAGCTATAAATCTGGCAAAATAAATCTCATAGATTTGTTGCAAGACTCAAGTGAGGGGATATTTGTGAAATAACTTGTGAACAATAAAGATATTAAAATAAATGTAGCACAGGCTGGGAGTGGTGGCTCACATCTGTACTCCAAGCACTTTGAGAAGCTTAAATGGGAGGATTACTTGAGGCCAGGAGTTCAAGGACAGCCTGGGCAACACTGCAAGACCCCATCTCTACAGGAAATTTAAAAATTGGCCAAGGATGAGAGTGCACACCTGTAGTCTCACCTACTTGGGAGGCTGAGGTGGGAGGATCGCTTGAGCCCAGGAGGTTGAGTCTGTAGTGAGTTATGATTGTACAATTATACTCCAGCATGGGCGACAGAGTGAAACTGTCTCTAAAAATAAATAAATGTGGCATAGTATTCTTACTAAATCTAAGCCATTAGTTCTCATCTCTCTGCTCAACTTAAACTTCACTAATCAAATATTTAAGTCATTCATTCCACAAATATTTATGGAATGTCTCTTGTTTTAGGGACTATACCTCAGTGAATAAGACACTAAATTTTTATTTACTAACCAACACTGGCCAGACACAATGTGAAGTACTGGGTACACAATGGTATAATTAAGAGCTCTTGGCCAGGCGTGGTGGCTCACGCCTGTAATCCCAGCACTTGGGAGGCTGAGGCAGGCAGATCAGGAGGTCAGGAGTTTGAGACCAGTCTGGCCAACATGGTGAAACCCCGTCTCTACTAAAAATACAAAAATTAGCTGGGCGTGGTGGCACATGCCTGTAGTCCCAGCTACTCAGGAGACTGAGGCAGGAGAATCACTTGAATCTGGAGGCAGAGGTTGCAGTGAGCCGAGATTGCACCATTGCATTCCAACCTGGGCAACAGAGTGAGACTCTGTCTCAAAAAAAAAAAAAAAAAAAAAAAAAGAGCTCTTGTGGGAGACACAGGCAAACTGACATCATGGGACTTGGATTTGAAAATGTCCTTTTATAGTGTGAATCAAATACAGAAATCGAAACATATTTTACAAAGGCACATACAAGGGAAATGAACTGTATTCAACATAGTAGAGAGATGAATGTAGTACCTACTATGACCCAATACATAGGAGCCAGCTGCTGTTTTAGATATTGGAGATTCAGCAATGAACAAAGCAGACTAAGTCCCTGGCCTTTTGAGCTTACATTCTATTAGAAAGGCTGAATCACAGGCACATGTTCTCAGGACCTCCTGAGGGATGTGTCATGGGACCAAAATTTTAAAAGTAAGTTTGAATCAGCCAGACTATTACTAATTACATATGGAAGACACAGGCAAAGAAAAGTATGAGACAGATGTGAGGATTATGAGACACAGTTCTGGACCCAGCACTTCTGGCCTCTTCTCTTGCTAGTACTCAGTTCCCCTTATCAGAACTGAAGAATTGATGAACTCTGTTCTTTGAATCTATCTGTGTCTCATACAGTGCAAGGACTCCTGAAGCCAATAATGGATCACTAGCCTCCATCTAACCTCTAATTATTGCTCATATATGACTTCATTATTGTGTCCAATAACTGCAAATTCTTTAGCATGATGCACTGTGCAAGGCCCTTGCTTCCTGGCATTTATAATCACATTGAAAACTTAACAGAAATACAAATAACTCTAGTATTAGATGATATGAGCTGATGCCATTTGATTATATGAGATATAGGAGCTTCAAGGAGAAAGACATCACTTCTGGCTGGAGTAACTACAGCAGAGAAGGATGCAGCTCTTGTGAGACTGTTTTGTGCTGGCCACAGTGTGAGACATTTTACATACATTCTCTTACTTGCCAGGAAGGCTTCATGAAGGACTTGGTAGTCTAAGACCTTGAGGAAGAATCTGGTAAGTCAGACATGTAGTTTCAAATGAATTTTCATTTACTGTTCAACACTGGCCAGGCACAATGCTAGGTACTGGACACATGACGGTGATGGTACAACTAAGGACTTTTAGTGGGGACACTACGCAGTTACAACTACCCTATAGTGTAATGTATATTATAACAGATAAAGAACAGGGGCAATGGCAGAACAAGGTCAGGTGTATTTGTCATGATTCTCTTAGTTGCACATGACAAAATGACTCAAAATATCTTAAGCTAAAATGTGATAAACTAGCTTATGTTACTAGGAACCACTAAGGTGGATCCAGGACTTAAGCCAGGACACTCCCTCTGCTCTGTGTCAGCAGTGTCCCTTAATACTGCAGATGGGAGGTCTCCAGGTGAACATTCTTTGACACAGTGACCCTAGAGGCAAGAGGCAGGCTTCTTGGCTAGCTCTCGTGGAGGGAAGGACTTTGGCTCTGCTTGGACCATTTATCTTTTCCTGAAGCAATCCCTGTTGCCAAGGAAAGGGGCACTGCAATCAACAAACCAGGTTTACACACCTAGCCCAGCTGGTGGGTTAGGTTCTGATACCAGCAGAAAGGGAGAGGGGAGAAATACATATGGCGTCACCATAAACAACAGCTACCACATGGAAGCCCTGAAGTGACAGCGCAGTCGTGGGAACAGCGGGGACACAGGAAAAGGGATGTTGGGATGAGTTCCTAGGATGGTGAATAGATTAGTTTGGCTGGAGCTGTGGTCATACCTAAGAGCACAGAGAAAAACCAAAGGGTGCAGGGCAGACTGTGGAGGGACTTGAATACCTGCTAAGGACTCTAGAGCAGCCTGATGGGAGTGTGGTGACAGCTTTGCTCAGAATCTGTAGGGCGATCCTTTGTAGTTCATAAACAAGATAACTGGGTGTTCATGTGCACGTGTGAGATGTGCCACCCTCAAATATTGTTATGATACTGGTACATTACCTATCTGATGTGGAAAAAAATATAAATAAAATAATTTTTAAAAATCTATAGGGCAACAAGAATGAAGGTGTGAAACACCTACAGACTGCATCTTCCGTGAAATGAGGAAGTGACAAAGTTTACTAATTTCACATTATGTGTGGCGTCACCCCCAAACCAGCACAGTAATCTACAATGTGTGGGCAGGTGCCATAGGGAACACCAGAAACTGCACAGGAATCCAGCTGGTGGCAGATCCCAGCCATCCCCAGGGAAATTCAACCCTAAGAGGAGAGGACTCACCCTAAATGGGAACCACTGTGAGAATGACCAAGAAGGAAGAGGGCAAGAACACTAGGAGAGGAAGAAGGAAATCACCAGAGTGCCTGGAGGATTCCCAGGCAGCTTTGGGAAGTGCAGCTTCCAACAGAGAGAGGAGCACCTTGGCAGAAAGAGGCAGGATGCCTCTGAATCAGTGGCTGGGGAAGGGCCAAGGAAACTCTGGGGTTGGTGAAACCCAACCAAGTGAGGTTAGAATCCTAAAGTCAGAGGAAATTTGGCTACACAGAGGTGCCATCCAGTAAACAAAGTAGACCTCACTACAACAGAGGAGGGAGCCCTCAAGCTGAGAATCAATGAAAGCTGTCTCCCTTCTCACATCACAGAATTCTCTTACTAACTGTTGGTTCAAAAAATCCAACCCATCAAAAAATAAATTATAAAAAAAATCCACAAAAGGTTCTGCCAGAAAAAACAAAGTCTGAAAAGGAGGGGCAGAACTTCCTCCCTGTGGAATGAAAACCCATCCAAAATATCTTACCACAAAAACGGAGTCTCGCTCAGTTGGGCTGGAGTGCAATGGTATGATCTCAGCTCACTGCAACCTCTGCCTCCTGGACTCAAGCAATTCTCTTGCCTCAGCCTCCCAAGTAGCTGGGATTACAGGCATGTGCCACGAGGCCCAGCTAATTTTTGTAATTTTAGTAGAGACAGAGCTTCACCATGTTGGCCATGCTGGTCTCAAACTCCTGACCTCAGGTAATCTACCTGCCTTGGCCTCCCAAAGTGCTGGGATTACAGGCGTGAGCCACCACACCTGGCCAGAAGAAGAAAATTTTAACCCCTATTCTATTATGATTTTTTAAAAAAATGTAATGAGGCAATGACAGTTATGCAGGAAGATGACAAAGCAGAAATAAAGAATTCAAGGAAGGGGTGGTCAGGCAGCAGCAGGTTACAAACCATGGGAGGGCATGAAAAAGGAGCTGGTAGATTAAAAACTGCTTTAGCAAAGAAATGGGAAAGAAATACAGAAAAACTGCAGAAACAAAAATTACAAGGAACACAAGGGAGGAGAGACACTACTGTGACAGATACTGTGGAAGACATAAAGAACAGAAGAAAAGTAAAACATAGAAACTTAAAATCATTAAAGAAGTGATAGATGAAACTGCATAGAGTTTCTGAAGGAAAAAAAACGGAACAGAACAAATTATTTTAAAATATGGTTCAATTTTAAGTAGGGTTTGGAACTGGGATTAAAAGGAAAGCTTGGCCCAGTTCAGACCTAGATTTAGGAAACAAAAGGAGAAGGGAAGCCTGCAAGTTATCTCAAGGCTATGGAGCCGGGGCAGGTCAGAGGTGCTCTTTGTCCACAGGAACCCTCTGCCCTGAGTCTCTAAGAAGAGGGAGGCAGAGGAGTCGGAAAGAACAGTGCTGCCCTTCCCACATCCTGGTTCAGCCCAGCGTCAATTACCTACAGAAGTAGAGGCTTTTTTGTACTTTTGTACAAAAGTAGTGAGGAAGTGAGCAAACAGTTCAGAAACAGTGCCTTAAAAACTAACAAGTTACCAATTAGGGAATCAAAAAGCAGAGATTAATCTCTGTGCATCCATCAGGCAGTTTATTAAATATTAACATTTTACCCAACTTGTTTCAGATGCTTTTAAGGAAATAACAATATTACAGATATAGCTGAAGCCTATTATAAGCCTCTCTGATTCCATTCCTCACCTCTCCCCTACCCTAGATGTCAGGGTCCTGAAATTGATGATTACTTTTGTGAAGTATGCTTTTATGCTATTACTGCATAAATATGTATCTACAACTACATGTAATTTGTATCACATGCTTTCAAATTTTATATAAATGGTATCATAAGGAATGTGACCTATAATTTGCTTTTGTTTTTGACAAACATTGTTTCTGAGATTTACCCTGGTTGATATACACGGGTGTACTTCATTGTAACTGGCACTTTTGTTGCTGTTGTTTTCTTTTTCTTGAGACATGGTCCCTCTCTCTGTCTACCAGGCTAGAGTGCATAGAGTACAGTGGCACAATCTCAGCTCACTGCAGCCTTGACCTCCTGGGCTCAAGTGATCCTCCCACCTCAGCATCCTGAGTAGCCAGGACCATAGGAGCACACCACCACACCCAGCTAACTTCTTTATTTTTTGTAGACAGGGTCTCCCTATGTTGCCCAGGCTGGTCTTGAACTCATAGGCTCAAGAAATCCTCCTGTCTCCACCTCCCAAATTGCTGAGATTTTTAGGTCTGAGCCATTGCATCCAGCCCCTATTAGTTTTTAAAATAAAATATACACCTACCCCATGACTTCACAATTCCACTCTTAGGTATCTGTTCAAAAGAAATAAATGTGGGCGGGGCACAGTGGCTCACACCTATAATCCCAGCACTTTGGGAGGCCGAGGCGGGCAGATCACCTGATGTCAGTAGTTCAAGACCAGCCTGGCCAACATGATGAAACCCCTCTCTACTAAACATATAAAAATTAGCTAGGCATGGTGGTGGGTACCTGTAATCCCAGCTACTCAGGAGGCTAAGGCAGGAGAATTGCTTGAACCCAGGAGATGGAGGTTGTAGTCCAACATGGTGCCCCTGCACTCCAGCCTGGGTGACAGAGAGTGAGACTCTGTCTCAAAAAATAAAAATAAAAAAATTTAAAAAATAATATGTATGTCCACAAAAAGACTTCCTTGCGGATATACAAGAATGTCTACAGTGCTTTTGTTCACAATAGCTAATAATTTAAAGATAAAAAAGTGTAGCATATCCATACAATGGAATAACTAAGCAACAAAAAGGAGCAAAGTACTGATAGATGCAACATGAATGAAATGAAAAACAACGTGATGGTAGCATTCCACAACTTGACAAGAGTTTCGGTTACACAAGTCTATTTATTAAGATTATATACTTGAGAGTCATACCTTTTTCTTTTTCTGAGACAAGGTCTCACTCTGTTACCCAGGCTGGAGTTCAGTGGCATGATCTGGGCTCACTGCAATGTCCACCTCCTGGGTTCAAGCAACTCTTGGCCCTTAGCTTCTAGAATGTCTGGAATTATAGGCATGGGTTACCACGTGAAGCTAATTTTTTTTTTCAGATAGTTTCACCATGTTGGTCAGGCTGGTTTTGAACTCCTGGCCTCAAGTGATCTACCCACCTCAACCTTTCAAAGTGCTGGGATTACAGATGTGAGCCACCATACCTGGGCCATATGTTTCATATTGAACTTTCAATGCTATGCATGCTAAAGTACTTAGGGAGACATGTACTGGTATCTCTTTTTTTTTTTTTTTGGAGGCAGGGGGATGTACCAGAAAATAAGATGGAATGATGGATGGATGGAAAGACGTGTGATGAAGAATAGCAAAATGTTGATAGTGGAATTTAGGTGGTTTGACATATGAGTGTTCATTATAAAATCCTTTCAACTTTGCTGAATATTTAAAATTTTTCATAATAGGCTGGGCACAGTGGCTTACTCTTGTAATTCTAGCACTTTGGGAGGCCAAGGCGGGCAGATCACTTGAGGCCAGGAGTTGGAGACCGGCCTGGTCAACATTGTGAAACTCTGACTCTACTAAAAATACAAAAAAACTTTGCCAGGTGGTGATGCATGCCTGTAATACCAGCTACTTGGGAGGCTGAGGCATGAGAATTGCTTGAACCCAGGAGGTGGAGGTTGCAGTGAGCTGACAGTGTACCACTGCACTCCAGCAAGACTCTGCCAAATAGTAATAATAGGGATAATAAAAAAATGTACAGGAAATTTTAAAACATTTAACCTGTCCAAAACCAGCTCCTGATTTTGTCCCACCCACAGCTGCTCCCCTGAGTGACAGCCATTCATTCGTCTAGTTGCTTGCCTTTTACTTGTCTCACAGTCGCCTCAGTCTGTCCATCAGCACAACTCTACTTTCAGTGTATATCCTGAATGTGCTGCTCCACATCTCCACCACGCAGCCTGCTCCTGCAAACCATTCCCTTCCCTGCCTTGCACCCATCTCCTATCCAGTCACCGCTTCCACTCTTTTCCCCTGCTGGAGTCTATGCTTCACGTAGCAGCCAGCTGGATACTTTTAAAACATTCTCTCCCACTGCATCTCCTTTCCCTCACTCCCTTGCTCACTATGTTCCAGCCATACGAACCTCCTTGTGCACTGAATGTGCCAAGGTCCTCTGGACTTTCTGTCCCTCCGTGTAGGAAGTTCTTCCTTCCTATCTGCATGGTTTATTCTTTCTTCATAGTTCTCTGCTCGAGTGTCTCACCAGGAGGCCTTGCCTGAATATTTAACATAGCACCTCCTGTTATCTCGTACCCTGCTCTTATTTTTCATCTTAGTTCTTATTACTATCTGACACGTTTATTATTTTCTATGATATTCCCCCTCCCTTATACTAGATTTAAGCTCTAAGGGGCAGAAATTGTTTTACTGTGCCCTAGTGTGGTTGAATTAATGAATGAACTAAATGTCATCTCCTCTGTGAGTCCTCCCCAGATAACTCCCTGCCCCTGCAGTCCCCTCTACCATATCATCTTATCTTTTGCATCATGCCTAACAATAGTTATCTGTTCCATTTACCCTCTGTTTCCCAATCCAACAGAACTCAAGCTCTGGGAACAGAGAACAGAGTTTCTTGGTAACTGCCATATCCTCCTCAGGAGAGCAGGGCCCCGCCCAGAGCACTCTGTGCCCTCCTGCCTATTCCAGCCTCCCAGAGCTTCTGGATTTCCCCTGCTGCCCAACTTTTCTGTTCTCTCTCCTCATTGCAGTTTCAGGAATCGTGAAGGAACTGGATCAACCATCTCTGAGGTGTGCTCTCTACGTTTCACACTGTATAATGCCTGCCTTCTTAAGGGCCCTCCCTCTGAGGTGGCAGCCAAAGGCAATGCTGGCAGAGCCAGAGGCTCATCTGCCTAGACTCCCAGGTGCCTCCCTGGTCCCCAGAGCTCAGGAGCAGATGGCAGTGCTCTGCTGCCACCCTGCTGAGCCCTCCAAGTTGCCAACTTCAAAGTTCTTTCAAGGGAGTGTTTCCTGAAGTTAGGTTCTGAAGGCCACCCCCTGAGAGCACACCTCTGCCCCCTCTCCTCCATTCATCCCACAAAGGGGGCTGGTGTCTACCAAGCCCCAGGCCAGTCCTGAAAGAGAAAGCCCCTGCCCCCAGAGGCTCCCTACAGCCTGGCAGAGGCAAGAAGAAGCAGAGGCAAGCATAAGTTGGAGAAGAGGGGGTAAAAAGGAAAGTCCTACTTCAGAAAAGGGCAAGACAACTTTCTAGTAAAGGCAGTGTTTGAGTATTAATGAATAAATGGGAACTACCTGGGGAAAGGCAATGGAGATGGGGAGAATGAGGTGCAGGTGCAGAGGTCCCAAGGTGAGAAGTGCAGGGGGTGTGGAAAACTCGATGTGGGTGGATCTCCTGGGCACAAAAGGCCTTGTGTATTTAAGTTTTGGGGTTTGACTGTTAACCCAAGGCGAGGCATAGAAAGGTCTTCAGGGGTTGTATGGGTGGCATCTGTGCTTTGGAAGGGCAGTTTGGCAATAGGTTGGAAGGCAGATTGCAAGGGGTAATGCATGTCAGGAAAAACAGAAGAGTACTGCACTGAAGACAGAATGGTGTCCTGAACTGAGGCAGAGGGAAATAAAAGCATAATATGGAAATGACTTGGAAACTGAAGAGAAAGGACTTTGGTGATAAATGGAGGCAGTAGAGCACTAGGGGAGCTGGAGTCAGACTCTACTGTGGATCTTGGGCAAGCTGCACTTGTGTCTCAGCTTCCTCATTTATAAACCAGGAATGACAGTCATTTGCACCTGTCTCATAGTGTTGGTGGAGGACTAAAGAGTTAATAGTATGTGAAGGCTTAGGGTACAGCCTAGTACCTCATCTTACCCAGGAAATGTTAACTATGATTATGGAGCTCAGAAGAAAAAGAAGAAAGGAATGACTAAGTTCACTCCCAGGATTCTGGTTTGGGCAACTATGTATGCAGTGCAATTCTCAAAGTGTGTTCTGTGGACATCAAGAGGTCCCAATGACCCTTCCACATAGAATGTGAAGTCAAAACTATGTTATAGTAAAAATGTATTTAATAAAATAGTTTTTAAAACTGCATCTCACCTGATTCTAATTTTAAAAATTGGCCAGGTGCAGTGGCTCATGCCTGAAATCCCTGCACTTTGGGAGGCCAAAGCAGAAGGACGATTTGAGGTCAGGAGTTTGAGACCAGCCTGACCAACATGGTGATACTCATCTCTACTAAAATACAAAGATTTTTTTTAAATTTTACATGTTTTAGATAAGGATGAAGGATAAGCAAATTTCATTAAATGGGAAGAAAATTTTTTATTCCTTTCTCGTTACGTGAGAAATACTGCTTATCATTAAGACCATTTTGGCTTAGCTTCAAATGACTCTCATGACAATACAAATGTATGAAAAATACCTTGGTGAAAGTTTTGAACAATTTGGACAACAAAATATTGAGTTATAATTCAAATTATAAAATAAGTATCCATAAGTACACACTGATAGGAATACATGACTAAGTTAATGAATGAAGAAGAGACAAATCTCCAATGCAGAAGAAATTAAAATAATACAGATAATTCATCCTAAAAAAGATCACTCCTCACTCCTTAGGTGTGGGCTGCACAGTGACTTCCTTCCAAAGAGCACAGTATGGAAAGGAAGGAAAAAGAGTAATTTTACAATGGAGAAACCTGACAAACATTACCTCAGCCAGGTTATCAAGATCAACATCAACAGTAATAAATCATGATGTCGGTATGAACTTTTTTTTTTTGAGACAGTCACTCTGTCATCCAGGCTGGAGTGCAGTGGCACAGTCTCGGCTCACTGCAACCGCCGCCTCCCAGGTTCAGATTCTCCTGCTTCAGCCTCATGAGTAGATGGGACTACAGGCATGTGCCACCATACCCAGCTAATTTTTATGTTTTAAGTAGAAACAGGATTTCACTATGTTGGCCAGGCTGGTCTCGAACTCCTGACCTTGTAATCCACCCACCTCAGCCTCCCAAAGTGCTGGGATTACAAGTGTGAGCCACTATGCCTGGCTAGTATGAGCTCTTAATATGATGTGATGAAAATGGTACTTTACCACTATGATCTTCCTCCCCAAACCCATAACCCCAGCCAACTCCTCTACTAGAATTCATCTGATGTTTTTCTCATGATTAGCCTACAAAATACTTGACCAGCACTCCTCAAAACTGTGAAGGTCATCTAAACAAGAAAAGTCTGAGAAACTGCCATGGCCAAGAGGAACCTAAGACATGACATTTAAATGTGATGGGTATCCTAGATGAGATCCTAAATCAGTAAGGAGGTATTAGGTAAAAACTAAAGACACAGGAATAAACTATGGACTTTAGTTAATAATAACACATCGACCTTGATTCATTATGGTAAACATATCACAGGGTAATAAATGTGCCATACTATATGATGTCAATAACAAGGGAAACTGTGGATGTGTCGCAGGTGGGAAGGGGGAGTGGGTATATGGAAGTCCCGTTCTACCTGTTCATTTTTTCTTTAAATCTAAAACTGTTCTTTAAAAAAAGTCTATTAATGTTTTCAAAAGCCCGGTACTTATTGGGAATAATTCCACCATTGATCAATCATCCATCATTGTAACCTAGAGACTTAAAGTTCTATAATGGGATATCCTACACATAATTCAAATCAGCATTTACCCAACTCCTACTATATATGCCTTTGAACTGCTGAATACTGGCTATAAAAAGAACAAAACAATTTCCGAGGCTTAGTTCGAAATAAAATACATCTAAATAAGTTAATTTTTGACCTGTAAGATGAACATAACTGCAGCACAGAGAAAAGGATCTGGGAAGCTTCAACAGAGGAGATACATCCAAAAAAGTCACCGAATTATGAAATGGGCAAGCTAAGCCTGAATTTTTTTGTTTTGTTTAAGACCGTGCCTCCAAGAATCTTCTGGAGTTTTTTCCTCCTGAAAATGAATGTCGGAGCAATCAAAATAGTTACCCCAAAGAAGCATTATAGAGGCCAATAGTTTCTTTGCCGTGGTGTTTTAACTTTACATGTACAATAGGGGGAAAATAGGTGAATTTTAAACTGGGATGAGTAGGAAAAGAGCAAGCTAAAAGCAAACATGCTTGCCCCGCCCTCCAACTTTATTTTTTTTTAAGAGACCCACTTGTCTGCTGACCAGGTCCCTGTAATATGGGAGAACTCGCCCTATTCCTTTCTACACAATGGTGTCTTGGAATTTTCTAATTTCTCCTTTTCTACGATTGCATTCTGTTCACATAACAGTCAAGGGATGACAAAGAACATTTGTAAGAGCAGTGTCTTTTAAAAATTAATTTACTAGTTAGGACTGAGTATACATTCATAATTCAAAGATCAATCCCACAAACGTTATTCGACATCTTGGTTTTCAGTAATATTTTATCAAATTCAACCACGAGGGCCACCAGTTCTGCTTAAGATCAGGTGACGCTTGTTGGGCGACCCCGATCCCTCTTCTTGCCATCATGCTGTTAGACTTTTCAGCTATACCGGTAACAGCGTTTTGAGTGACTGCAAAAGGGAGGCAACTTCTGCTCCACGAGAGCCATCCTACGCGTTAGAAATGGCAGGAAGTTTCTTGGGACTGACAAAGCATGGGCTTCTCCTGATGCTGTCACCTTGGGCAAGGCTCTTACAGGTAAATTAGGGAGAGAAACAGTTACTTTGCCGGCGTTACGAGACGAACAATCGAAAAAGTGTGGAAAAGGACTTCGCCCTCCCCAAAGCGCCCAACCGCGGCGGCTTTTTCCCGGGCCTCAGGCGCGCTCGAGCCGCGCAGCACAAAAGCCTGGCGGGACCGGTTGCGCCGGGCGCCGCCTCCCGGTGCATCTCGGGAAGGGCTCCCGCCCGCGCGGCAGCGTCTCCCTGGCGCGGCCCGCTTGCCCGCCTGCCTGTTCGCCCACTGCCAGGGCAGACGCGGCCTGCACGAGCTGCCGCGGGTTCCGAGAGACATTCGCACGGCTCCTGCACCTCGGGGGTCTTTGTTCCCGGAGCTGTTCCTCGTCCCGATGCTCCCGCCCCAAAACTTGTTTGCCTAAAGTACCAGCCTAAAGTCTCACTTGACGATGGGCAGTATTGGGGTGCGCTGGTTGGGTCGGGGGGCGTTCAGAGGCAGCGAAGGGACCCCCTAAGCTTAAACACCGGGGAAAGGAAAATGAAGAGCGTCAGGACCGCCTCCTCCCAATAGCGCTCCGGCGCGGACGGCGCCCTACCGCGCAGGCGGCTCGCGCGGGCTCCGCAGGGCGCGCTGGCGGCTGCGGCGGGGCGGGGCGCGGCAAGGCAGGCCCGGGCAGGCACGTGGTGGCGACCTTTCTTCCCACCCGGCCAGGTCCCGTGGGACCACCGTGCTGACAGGGAAGAGGAATGCCGTTCCCGGGCCCCGCTAGGGAGAGGGGTTTACACTCGGGGACCCCGGAATTGGAGGTAGGGAAGAGAAGGAGCAAAGGAGGGCGCGGCGTGGGGCGAGGGTTTCCAGCGCGGGGACTGCGGGGAGGTAGCTAGAGGCCATTGCAGGGGCAGGGCAGCGGGCTAGGGGAGCGACCCATCCATGCCGAGGGAAACCCGGTCGCGGGACCTGGAAAGCAGGGTTGATACGTACCTGGGTGGGCGGACTGGAGATGCCTTCCCTGGGCTTGCAGCGCAGGACTGGCGGAGCAGGCTCCGGGTGGTCGCGGCGCCGGGACCCAAGCTCGCAGAGCCGCACGTGGCCCGGCGCGCGGTGGAGCGGTGTTTACATTCTGCAGCAGCTCCACGTTGTGCTGCCGCCCGCGCCTCCCATTGGCCAGCTCGTCAGTCAACGCTTCGCTCCTCCCCCAGGGGCGGGCCCTGGGGGGGTTCCCTTGTAGCTCAGGAAAGACCGGGTTCTCTCAGGCCTTGGCGGGACGGCCAGGGTGTGCCCCAGGACTGTCACTTCCCAGCCACCCTATGCTCACCTGAGTCGCGTCCCCCTGTCATGCGCTCAGGCAGAGCCGCAGCCTGACAGCCCCGAAATCCAGGAGTTGCAGTGGGATAGGGCAAGAGCAAACTGGCGGGAGATGCGGGAGCTGGGCGGCGATGAGGCCAGCAGCGGAAAAGGAGCCTCTGAGAGTCTCCCAGTCGCCGCCGGCCGCACCGTGGGGCTTGCTGGACGGGGACAGAAAGCCTGGGAGAGTCGACCCCACGGCCGCTCCGAGTGGCGGGTGCTTAGTGATGACAGGGCGCGACGCGCGAGCGCGCGGACGGACCGGCGGGCGGGAGAGCAGAGCGCGCTGTCCGGAGGTGTCAGTCTGAGGCGCATGCGTGCGGGGCGGGCCCGGCCCGGCCTATATATTGGGTTGGCGCCGGCGCCAGCTGAGCTGAGCGGTAGCTGGTTTGGCGGTGAGGAGCTGCTGCGCGTAAGGGGGATGCGGGAGGAAAGAAAGCCCAGTTGGGCCGATCCCTTACCACAGGCGGGAGCCTCAGGGAGGAAATACAGGAGGGCTGAGAACTAGGCGACTGAGGGTCATGGGTCCCCGCGTTCCGTCCCTGTCAGGACCCTTGGCAGGGGACCGGGAAGCGGCGGGGCATGAAGAGCCGCCCCTCATTCTAGGGGCTTCTGTATTTCACCCTCATTTGGGGACCTATCTCGTGGGAGAGAGGATGGGAGGCCGGGTCCCCTCCATGGGGAGAAAAGTTCCCGATCAGGCCAGTCTCCCCTTTCTTTAGCTCCTTTCCCTGCCCACCGCCTCCCATCAGAGTTGGGGTCCCGGCGCCCCTCCGAGCGGCGGTAGGGGGTCGGGACCGGGAAGGAGGGAAAGGAGACTGGAGGCCGTGACACCAGTCAGTTCCTCCGCCCCTTGCTTCCCCGCCACCGCCGCTCTCCGAATTGGCGCGGAACCGGCTTCTCCACAGCCTTTCGCCTCCACAACCCCCTCTCCGCGCTCGTCCAGGACGGGAGGCAGGACGTGGGGGCGCTGCCCAAGCCCCAATCTCGGTGTACGGGGGAGAGGGTGGAAGACCCAGAAAAACCCGTTTGGGGAAGAGGTGCTTCCCTGCTCGTTCAAGGTGCCGGGAGTACTTGGTAAATTTTTGGACACCCGCGTCCCGGCTGTACATTTAGTTGAGGAGATGCAGGCGTGTATCCAAAATGAATTACCATAAGCTAGCTAACAGCACAGAAGACGGCAGGGTCACACGGCCCAGGCCCCCTTCCGAGGGACTGAGCTAAAACCTCCGAATCAGTGTCTTACTGGCACTTGGAGAATGTGAATGACAATGTACTTGACTGCGGCTTTTCCTCTCCCCCCTTCAGAGGCTTTATACACCTGAAAGAAGAGAATGTCAAGACGAAGGTAACATTATCTGTCTTAGAGACATGTTTCAAATTAGTTGCTACCTTTGACTTACTAATTACACTTTCTTTTTAAAAATTCACCACAGTAGCCGTTTACAGGCCAAGCAGCAGCCCCAGCCCAGCCAGACGGAATCCCCCCAAGAAGCCCAAATAATCCAGGTCAAGAAGAGGAAAACAACCCAGGTGATTTAAGGAGAAAGAGGGAGGAACGAAATTCCATGTTGGGACTTTAGTTTACCAATGATCTTTTCTATTTTCCAGGATGTCAAAAAAAGAAGAGAGGAGGCCACCAAGAAACATCAGTATGAAATTAGGGTAATGCAGAACTGGGCTGGGTGGTTTTGGGGGGGAAATGGAGGATAGACGAGTAAGAATAGAATTATGTGTTTATTGCTTTTCAACAGATTCCTCTGACACTTTTAATGCCCCTAGAGGTCAGCAGGAAAGCGCTTATCTTTGGGGGGTTTGTATGTGCCCGAATCCTACTACAGCTGCAGAGTAAGTGCCTTCAAGCAGCTGGTTCCTTTTTGTAAATCCCTCCCTCTTGGAGCTGCCTGGTGCACCCGGGCCCGCCTAATCTATCCAATATACTGCTCTTTGTTCCCTCGCAGACTCTAGTAGACGGTCCTAATAGCTGCTTCTTGGGCATAAATAGGATGTGAGATCACTGACAGCCTGGCATGCAGCCCTTTGGTATCTTCTTCCTATGTGCTTTTGTACAGAAAGCACTTTGGAGATAGTGATTCCCTTTGAAACCAGCATTATTGGGAAAAGGATCCTTTAAGCAATTGCTTCCACTTGATCCAGTTTTAAGGTTTTGCCTTCAAATATTCAAAAGTATCAGAGCAGACTTAACTTTTTTTTTAAAAAAGAGACTTTTATTTTAAAAAGTCTCTGCTACTATTGAATGATACAGAGAACTGCAATTCAATGATGTTGAAAGTGATTAGTATTTTAGACCACAGATGTATTTTATTACTCTCCTCCTTCAACACCTAGCATCTTCTATTACCAGAATTGCATTTTGTTGTCTAAAACATCCTGTTACTCTTTATAAAAATTAACATGACCTAACATGACCTATATGGGTTGTTTATAAAATATCAATGTCAAATTAGTATATTGCCATCTATGTGAGCTAAAATTACAGATTCTTTAGACATATTAGCTTTCATTTATAAAGATCATGACAAAAACTAAGGTTTCCCTTGCACAAATTGATTTTTCTTTCCTTCCTTTTTTTTTTTTTTTGACAGAATTGTTGGCCACCTGTATTATCTGGGGGGATCAGTCCTTGCATTATCATTGAAACACCTCACAAAGAAATAGGAACAAGTGATTTCTCCAGATTTACAAATTACAGATTTAAAAATCTTTTTATTAATCCTTCACCTTTGCCTGATTTAAGGTAAGAAAAATTTCAGTAATTTTATTTCAAAGATACAAAATTGTGCTGATTTAATACACGGCATTATTTTGTCTTTTGCAGTCATAAATAGAAAAAGTAAAAATTGTTTACTAATATTTAAGCATGTATATTTTATCTGATAGTAGGGCTGTTTGCAAATGATTGGGGTATTTAAAACACCGATTCGATAAAGTTATTTTCATTTGCTTGCTGAGTACTGTAAAGACTTAAGGCCGGGCGCGGTGGCTCACGCCTGTAATCCCAGCACTTTGGGAGGCCGAGGCGGGTGGATCACGAGCTCAAGAGATCGAGACCATCCTGGTCAACATGGTGAAACCCCGTCTCTACTAAAACAAAAAATTAGCTGGGCACGGTGGCGCGTGCCTGTAATCCCAGCTACTCAGGAGGCTGAGGCAGGAGAATTGCCTGAGCCCAGGAGGCGGAGGTTGCGGTGAGCCAAGATCGCGCCATTGCACTCCAGCCTGGGTAGCAAGAGCGAAACTCCGTCTCAAAAAAAAAAAAAAAAAAAGACTTAATAGGACTGAATTTTTTGTTAAGATTGGAAGTATTTTTACATGTTCAGCTTTTTCCTTTAAATTTTTTATTCTTGTTTCTTGCAGTTTCAACTCAAAGGAAGCTTTTTCAATTAATCTATCAACCCTATTTATTTCTTAGTAAGGTCTGTGCTTTTTTTTTTTCTAGTTCATGAGTATAACTAAGAGGTACAGCTTATACAAAACATGTAGTGTATTAACTTATGCTTGGCCTTAATAAGCAAGTTAATGGAATCAGACATTTAAACTCACCAATCCCCCTTTCCCTGCACTCTGTCCTGCCTTACCCACCCCACAGATGACCCTGCTATAGAGGTGATTGAGACTTCTCTTGACTGTGATCACATGCTTTACATATTTAACTTTTTCCTATTGCTCTTGAGAAAACTTTTTTTTTTTTTTTTTGAGACGGAGTCTCGCTCTGTCGCCAGGCTGGAGTGCAGTGGTGCGATCTTAGCGTACTGCAACCTCTGCCTCCCAAGTAACTGGGACTACAGGCATGTGCCACCAGGACCAGCTAATTTTTGTGTGTTTAGTAGAGACAGGGTTTCACCATTTTGGCCAGGATGGTCTCTATCTTTTTTTTTTTCTTTTTGCTAGCCAGACACCTCTTGTTTCTTGGGATGGTTTCTATCTCTTGACCACGTGATCGGTCAACCTTGGCCTCCCAAAGTGCTGAGATTACAGGTGTGCACCTTTTTTTTTTTAACTTTTAATTGCATTTATTTTAATGCTGAATTTACTCCCGTGCCATAAGTTTTTGTTTATTTAGTTTCTTCTGGGATATCTTTTTCTTCTGGACAACCTCCTCTTCTGGTTTAGAAACAATTTGTTCCTTTTCACTAAAGATCATCTCAATGTGGCAGGGAGAGATCATGTATGAGTTAATCCAGCCATGAGCTCTGTAGGTCCATCAGCACATCCTAGGTGCTTTGTTCACTTCGAGATGCTCAATGGCCAGAGAATCTACATCTAAACCCTTAAGTTCAGCATTACTCTCTGCATTTTTTTTTTTTTGAGATGGAGTCTTCCTCTTTTGCCCAGGCTGGAGTACAGTGGCACAGTCTTGGCTTACTGCAACCTCCACCTCCCAGGTTCAAGCAATCCTCCTGCCTCAACTGCCTGAGTAGCTGGGATTACAGGCATGCGCCACCACGGCTAGCTAATTTTTTTGTTGTTGTATTTTTAGTAGAGACGGGGTTTCGCCATATTGGTCAGGCTGGTCTTGAACTCCTGACTTCAGTGATCCACCTGCCTCAACCTCCCAAAGTGCAGGGATTATAGGCATGAGCCACCATGCCCAGCCACTTCGTGGTTTTTTTGTATATGCATATCCTTGATGGCCTAGGCAGTTTCATAAGTGTTCTTACAGTGAACACAAAGATTTGAACCTCTTGATTTGTATGATTTTGTGGGGTTTTCCAGGTCAAGTGGATAGCCAACTATTTTCACAGATTACCTCAGACCACTTAGGGGAAGAGCAACATGATTATCTTTTAATAGCAACCTTTATAAAGTATAAATAAGTGAGACTAGAAAGCATACTCTTGAAATCTGCAGGTTGGATGATCATAGTGCAGGTTGTCAGTGTGTTATTTCAGGCTTCTGTTTATTCACACAAAGGAAATCATTTCCAAAAATTAAGCTAGGAGTTTTTTTTCTAATTTACTTTAAGAGCTTCTTCTAAGTTCTAATTAAAAATTGGATTTCAGTGTCTGAAAGTTGAATTTTATCTATGTGAAACAGGGCTTTCATATACATGGATTGCACAATTTAAATTATGGTTTTTGGCGTGTCAGGGCGGGTCACACTTATAATCCCAGCACTTTGAGAGTGAACCAGGCAGATCATCTGAGGTCAGGAGTTCGAGACCAGCCCAGCCAAAATGGTGAAACCCCATCTCTACTAAAAATACAAAAATTATTTTTTTGCATTTTTACAAAAATAATTTTTTTTTAATAAAAATTTTTCTCCTGGCTTCGTGGCCGGCACCTGTAACCCCCAGCTACTTGGGAGGCTGAGGCACAAGAATCGCTTGAACCCAGGAGATGGATATTATAGTTAGCCAAGATGCCACTGTACTCTAGCCTGAGCAACAGAGCAAGACTCTGTCTCAAATACATATATATATGTTTTGTTTTTCTCTCTTTCCATAGCTGGGGATGTTCAAAGGAAGTCTGGCTAAACATGTTAAAAAAGGAGAGCAGATACGTTCATGACAAACATTTTGAAGTTCTGCATTCGGACTTGGAACCACAGATGAGGTCCGTACTTCTAGACTGGCTTTTAGAGGTATGTTCCAGCAATACAAATTTCCTTTCTCTATATGATAGAAAAATATTTAGCTGTAAATGTGCTTTCTCTGAGTTTATTGTCCATCCCCAGGAAGCTTTTTTGAGCTACTTGTAGTTGATGGCACCCAAAGTGGAAAGTGACTCTATAAGAGTAAAATCATAACAAAGCTACTACATATAACTAAACCCAATTCAGAATTCCTGTTATCTGTGGATACTGCTATGTACCAGCCACACTGTTCTAGGAGCCACAGATACTCAAGGTGAATAGAATGTATAGTTGATTAGGTTTTGAATTCTGCTATACAAAGTGAAGAACTAGAACTAGGCTTCAGGGCCCTCTGAAGTTTTTCTGCATTACTAAAATCAAATGATGATGAGGAATCCTGGTTCTGTATTCTAAATCATAATAAGACTATGGATATCTGGAAGCCCTGAGCTCTCTATGCTTCAAGTTCCTTCTCTTTATTATATTCTTCTGTTCTTTTCAGAAATATACTGTACCACTAATTTAAAGGAATGGTGATCCTGAAGCCTCTGTATATTTATGCCAGAATTCTCTCTCTTGTTTAGGCTTATTCCCTTTCTCTGGATAATAACTAAAAAAGTCTCAAATTATTATTGAGGAAATGATTACTTATGTTGATGACAAACTGATTTTCTCTCCAACTCTTGGATATGTGCTCTGTAGTCTGTCTTTAAGACAGATGAAGCCTTCTCAGGAAAAAAAGACCATAGACTTTTTGGAGGAGTAACACATGGCAGGAATAGCTCTCAGAAGCTATTAGGCAAGTTTTTAAGACTGTAAAATGTTGTCCTTTTACATCAGGTCATTTTTTTCCTTATTCTGACTAGAAGGAAAGCTTGGATTTTAATCATGGGCACAAGAGGCATTGGGTTTTGACTTGTTCTGAGTGTCTAGTGATCGTGGAATCAATTTAAGTGCAATTACATTAATTTTTAATCTTTTCCTTTTTGTTATACTGATATTTATCCAATGGCTACCCTATTCAATTTATTCCTGTTTTTGCCTAAATATGATTACATATGCAACAGCATACAGAGTATATCAAATCCAGCAATGTTGAACTCTACTTTGTCTTAGTTTATTCTTCAGTCTAGGAATGCAAACTTGATTCAACATTTGAAAATCTATTAATTTATTACCTTAACAATAAATGAGAAAAATGCTGAGATCTCAACAGATGTGAAAGACTTTTTTTTGAAATTCAACTTTCTTTTTTTTGAGACAGAGCTTCACTTTTGTCACCCAGGCTAGAGTACAATGGCATGATTTTGGCTCACTGCAACCTCTGCCTGCCAGGTTCGAGTGTCTCTTCTGCCTCAGCCTCCTGAATAGCTGGGATTACAGGCAAAGGCCACCATGCCTGGCTAAATTTTGTATTTTTAATAGAGATGGGGTTTCACCATATTGGCTGGGCTGGTCTCAAACTCCTGACCTCAAGTGATCCGCCCACCATGGCCTTCCAAAGTGCTGGGATTACAGGTGTGAGCCACCACACTCAGCCAGCAGATTTTTTTTTTTTTTAATCCATTATTAGAAACTCATGTGGCCGGGTTTTCGGACGCCAAGGAGGGCAAATCAGTTGAAGCCAGGAGTTCAAGACCAGGCTGGCCAACATGGCAAAATCCCATCTCTACTAAAAATACAAAAAAGTAGTCTGACATGGTGACACACACTGGTAATCTCAGCTTCTCAGGAGGCAAAGGCAGGAGAATTGCCTGAACTAGGGAGAGGAGTTTGCAGTGCCACTACTGCATACTCCAGCCTGGGTGACAAAGTGAGACCCTGTCTCCAAAAAAAGAACTCTGGTATGTATCTCTATTTCCTCACCTCCACAATGTCGATAATGGTACCTACTTACAGAGTTACTGTGAGAATTAAAAGCTTTCCCTATAAGTGTGGAAATGACAGATACTATTTATTATTATTAATAACAATAGTAACAGTAGTAAAGCATCAGGGCAATTCCCATTAAAGTCAGAAACAAGGGATAATAAGATTTTATCACCTATGTTAACCATTCAGTATCTTTTGATAATTCTTAACCAGTGCAGTAAAAATATGAAAAATAAATCATGTTTAAAAAAAACTATAAAACAAGTGAATGTGGTAATAGATTTGTTTATCCTAATAGTTCATGTTAGTTTCTTTTTTCCTTTCCTTAGTTCCCAAAGTGCTTTGCTATCAGTTTGACTTAAGTGTAAAGTCTGAAATGCTAAGAAATGACTTTCTAATTTGGAGAAATTCAGAGGATAATATTTAAATGTTTGAATTCTTCTCTAGGTATGTGAAGTATACACACTGCATAGGGAAACATTTTATCTTGCACAAGACTTTTTTGATAGATTTATGTTGACACAAAAGGATATAAATAAAAATATGCTTCAACTCATTGGAATTACCTCATTATTCATTGCTTCCAAACTTGAGGTAAGTTTTCAAAATTTATCCTTAGATATATTTATCCCAAACTTTTTTTTTTTAATCAACATATTAATCCCAGAGAATACCATGTTTTATATTAACTCCTTAGGAAAGTACATTTTCTGAATGTTATCACAGGGATGAATGATAAGTTATCATAGTTCCCTCTGTAATGTCTGAGCCTTATTACAAGTCTCTGGTTTAGATTCTGGGATTAGTATACATACAGGTGAAATGTCCCATGGCTTATTCTGCCAAATGAAACATATTGATGCTGTAATTTATATACATAATTATAGCATTTGTATTCAATAGAATGACCTTTGAAAACTAAACAGCTAATAAAATGAATACTGTGTTGGATTAGAATAATGGTTTATCCAACCCAATATTTTTATATCCAATGGTGCTGCCATGATAGAAGGCAACTCTTCTTAAGATTTTCCTTCACATAATCTCAATTTACTTAATACATGATGGATAGCATTAATACTTTCATCTAAAACTTCCACCGATGGTATCATTTTGAGAGTAAGAGAGGGACTGTGATCATATATTAATTTTTAAGTGTATTTTTCTTAATGTCTTTTGAGCTTTAAGAGCCATCCCCAAATCTGCCAAATTTGGCAGATAAATTTGTATTCAGTCTATCCTTACTTGAAATTACACTTTTAGACAACTTTCTAGACTGAAATCCTGGTCTTCTAATCCTTCGATGATTCTGCTTCTCTGGAGTGCTAAAACAGACCTCTTAGCCAAACTGCATGAAATATTTTTTGATTAACCATATTTTTGTACTAGGGTAAAGGAAATATTTTTAGTTTCTAGATCTTATTTGTTGGGTGTCTTCTGGTTTTTGGTTTTTGAGACAGGGTCTTGCTGTCACCCAGGCTGGTTGCAGTGACAATATCACAGCTCACTACAGCCACAATCTCCCCGGCTACAGCGAACCTCCCACCTCAGCCTCTGGAATAGCTGAGACTACAGGGATGCACTACCATGCCTATTTTTTCTTGTAGAGACAAGGTTTCTCTGTGTTGCTCACACTGGTCTTAAAACTCCTGGGCTCAGGTGATCCTCCCACCTCAGCCTCCCAAAGTGCTGGGATTATAGGTGTGAGCTGCTGCACTGCACCAGGCAGGGTGTCTCCTTTTGATCTGACCAACCTATTAGGCAATTTTAAAACAAGTTTGGCTATTTTTTAACTTTAATGACTTAAGATATTCTAGTTGTATTAATGAAAATTCAAAGTCAATTCTATTAAGTTTCAATAATCAACATAGTTGCTAATTTAGATACCTAGATATGAAAATATCTTAATAAGGTTTTGACTATAGAAGAATTGTTTTACTAAGATTTACAATTACTTAGTGAGGCTGTCCTTAAATCTGAAGCCTATATGTGATTTGTATGTATAGACGGTCCCCTACTTACCATGGTTTGACTTTATGATGGTTGAAAAATAACCTGCATTCATTATGCTCCTTGACATACAACAGGGCAATGTCTGCATAGGTTGAAAATATTCTAAGTTGAAAATCCACTTCCTGGTCGGGTGCAGTGGCCCACGCCTGTAATCTCAGTGCTTTGGGAGGCTGAGGCGGGTGAATCATTTGTGGTCAGGAGTCAAGACCAGCCTGGCCTACATGGTGAAGTCCTGTCTCTAGTGAAAATACAAAAAATAGCTGGGTGTGGTGGTGCATGCCTGTAAACCCAGCTACTCGGGACCCAGCTACTTAGGGGGCTGAGGCACAAGAATCACTTGAACCTGGAAGGCAAAGGTTGCAGTGAGCCAAGATTGTGCCACTGCACTCCAGCCTGAGCGACAGAGTGAGACTACCTCAAAAAGAAAAAAAAGGTTGAGTGTGGTGGCTCACGCCTGTAATCTCAGCACTTTGGGAGGCTGGGACAGGCAGATCATGAGGTCAGGAGATCGAGACCATCCTGGCCAACATGGTGAAACCCCGTCTCTACTAAAATACAAAAAAAATTAGCCAGGCATGGTGGCGAGTGCCTGTAGTCCCAGCTACTCAGGAAGCTGAGGCAGGGGAATGGCTTGAACCTGAGAGGTGGAGGTTGCAGTTAGCCAAGATAGTGCCACTGTACTCCAACCTGGCAACAGAGCGAGACTTCATCTCAAAAAAAAAAAAAAGAAAATGCAGTTTTTTGTTTTGGTTATTTCTCTAAGAAAAAGAAAATGCACTTTCTACTTAAACAATTGTTTGGTTTATTGGGATGTAACCCCATTGTAAACTGAGGAGCATTTGTGGTTCTTTTAATTTCTATCTCAATTGTGCTCAATAAAAAAATTATAATTTAAAGGAAATCTACGCTCCTAAACTCCAAGAGTTTGCTTATGTCACTGATGGTGCCTGCAGTGAAGAGGATATCTTAAAGATGGAACTCATTATATTAAAGGTAATAATAATTATGTTTTCCTAGTTGCAAAAAACTATGTTACTAAGTAAGTTATGATCAAATCTCGAATACAATGTCAAAAGTCAAAACAGATTTGTATTAGGATCCAATTCTAAGAGGTTAATGCATCAAAATATTGACAATGGTAATGGTTGGATGGGGAATTAACCTCTAAACTCTACTATATAACGTGGTATATGTGTTTACATTCATTAACAGGAATTTTAACATTTTGTTAACAGGCTTTAAAGTGGGAACTTTGTCCTGTAACAGTCATCTCCTGGCTAAATCTTTTTCTCCAAGTTGATGCTCTTAAAGATGCTCCTAAAGTTCTTCTACCTCAGTATTCTCAGGAAACATTCATTCAAATAGCTCAGGTACTGACATTTTTATTGATTAAATGGTAATGTTGTTATTACAGGTTTTAATGCATATATAGTCTTAAATAGGCTATACCACAAAATAATGACACACTGAATTAACTCCTTAATTCTAAACCAAAACTTTTGATGTATAAAGTTCTGTCCCCAATGTTTATGTTGCTTAATATTTCTAGAAAACAAAGTCCTTACACTTTACTAAAGTATCTCTTTTGGATATAAAATGGGGGGAAAGTATTTTTTAGCCAGTTGTGTTTAAGCTTTATAATGGCATAATTATTCTGTATGATGTCTTTACATTTGGATACATAGAGTACCTATTTAAGTTAAATATTAGAATTGAAATTACTTTGTTATAAATTTTTTTAGAATATAAATTCAAATTAAACTTTTCTAGGCTAGCATATTTAGCAAAGTAAATAATTAGAGGAGGAGGACTTGGCCGGGTGCTATGGCTCAGGTCTGTAATGCCAGTACTTAGGAGGCTGAGGCAGGCAGATAGATTACTTGAGGTGAGGATTTTGAGACCAGCCTGACCAACATGTTACTTCTGGGAGGCTGAGGCAGGAGAATTGCTTGAACCCTGGAGGCGGAGGTTGCAGTGAGCCAAGATCGCACCACTGCACTTCAGCCTGAGCAACAGCAAGACTCCATCTTAAAAAACTTTTTAAAAATAGGAAGAAAGTAATCTTAAGGCTGCTGTATCTGCCATATAACAAGTGAAGAAAATCTACATTCTTATTCTGTGTGGGATGTGAAAATCTAACACAGGGAAGACATTTGGGGAGGAGTATTAAGTCACCTAGGTTAAAACTGTGGGCAGTGGTGCTTAAATCTAGCATGTTATGAATACTCAAATTGGATAACCAATTTTAAGTATATATTAGAATTGGTTTATTTTATAAAACTTATTATAAAAGCTTAATTTTTTCATCCAGAATTCCTCACATCCCAAATTGCCTTAGGCAGCTATATCCTTTTAACAGGGTAAATCTTTGATAAGCTGATAAACAATGTCGAGTTTCTAGAGTACATAATATTTCACTTAAATTCATAATTCTTCTCCCATTTCTCCTACATTCTGGACCAATGAGGACAAAGAGATTTGAAGTTTAATTCCACTACATAAGTATCATCTCAAATCTATGAAATCTAGCCCTTTTATACCATACCATTCCATCGCTACTTTTTCAGCTCTCTTATTGCCTGGATTATACAGCCTTTTAACTAATCTCACTGCTTAACAAACATGTTTCCTTCTAATCTACTGCTTCATTCCATGCTAAGGTATCTTTCTTAAAATGGAACTTTGATTTAAAAATCTTCCAGTATAACTATAAGAATCAACCTATGAAGTTCTGACTTCTTAAAGATCCTTTGTGATCCAATCTAGACCATGCCTCTAGCCGCCACCCCTCATCCTTGATAAGAAATGAAGGAAAGGTACTCCTTGCTTATTTCATATTTTTCATCTTAGGAGTTCTGAACTACTGTGAACTGAGTTCCAAGTGATGTTCCTATACCTAGAACATTCTCTGCCTCCCAATATTCCTGGCTACCTTATAAGACTCTCTTATGGCAACTTGAGGCCATCACTATCTTTTCCAATCTGGATTAGGTGCCCTTCCTGCTAGTACATGTCACACTGTATTGCAACAATCCTTCCTTGTCTACTTCCTTCAGGTTTGTGGCTTATTTATCTCTAGATCCCTAAAGTTTCAGCAAGAGACATTTAGTACTCATCCTTCTCCTAAATTGCTTGTGCTTTTTTTTCCTTTGTTAGCTTTTAGATCTGTGTATTCTAGCCATTGATTCATTAGAGTTCCAATACAGAATACTGACTGCTGCTGCCTTATGCCATTTTACCTCCATTGAAGTGGTTAAGAAAGCCTCAGGTAAGACTGTTTGTTGTCTTACTTTTTCACAACTTCTAATGGGACTATAGTCTGAACTTTAACATTCTGCTAAACATGGATTTAAAACTTTGGCAGAAAAAATTAGCTGTTCAGTGATTATTTTCCTTTCTGTTGAAAGTACTTTCCAATACGCAGTATATATCTATAAACGAGAAGACCAAATGGGATTTAAATACATTTGGAACAAATCAACATTTATAGTTCTGCTTTAAGAGTTTGGGATTTGACCATTTCAGTTTCATGTAGAAGGTATTGGTTAAGAAGTTCTGAAGTCCTTTTTCCCTTCAACACAGTCATGTAGTTTGAGAGTGATAATGTTTTGACATGTTAAACTTGTTATAATTTGTTTTGGTTTCTTTTTAAAGTAAATATCTCAAAATTTAGAAACAGCAGCAAGTAGATTAGGCATATGTAAGATAGTTTCTGATATACACCCTTCATGCTTTTCTAACTTTTTTCTATTTAGGTTTGGAGTGGGACAGTATTTCAGAATGTGTAGATTGGATGGTACCTTTTGTCGATGTAGTAAAAAGTACTAGTCCAGTGAAGCTGAAGACTTTTAAGAAGATTCCTATGGAAGACAGACATAATATCCAGACACATACAAGTTACCTGGCTATGCTGGTATGTTTTTTTTCTTTTTTTGGAGTTTTTTGGCTTTGCTATTTGAATCTAGTAAGTCACTGAAACTGATGGTCGGAATAGAGTACTCCTTCAGGCAGTTATATATGATGGTCAGGGGAAAGTTCTAATGGGCAAAGGCAAAATGATTTCAAAATGTAGAAAAGTTAATAGAATTACTTTGAAATCAAAGCAAGATTTATGAAGTGTCTCAAGATCAATGCCAACAGTCTACGTAAGTTAAAAAATGTATATAGCATTACAAAAACTTTCAGAATATGACCATTCACACTTGCAAAGACATGAAAAGACTATTAGGCCTAAATAATCTCAACTAAGTACCCAGAAGTCTGGTTTGACTTTGTTTTACGAAATCAGTGCATGATTTCTTCCCATGTATAGGAAGAAGTAAATTACATAAACACCTTCAGAAAAGGGGGACAGTTGTCACCAGTGTGCAATGGAGGCATTATGACACCACCGAAGAGCACCGAAAAACCACCAGGAAAACACTGAAGGAGATACTAAGCAAACACGTTGGAATTTACCACGTATTGGGTAAAACTGGTATCACTGAACTACTCAAGTTTTACAGGAAAATAGTGCTGTGATTGTCCTAGCCAACTCAGAAGTTACACTGCCATTCTTTGATTTTAAAACTTAAAATTGGCACTAAAGAATATCATTCCTATGTCAGCTGTAAAGAAACAGCAGGACTTGTTTACAAAAATGTGACTTCATTCCCAAGGTTTACTGGATAGAAGCCAGCCACATTTTATACCATAGCAATGTTTTTCCTTTGATCCAGTGTTACTATGTTTATCATGATAAACTAGAAATTTTACCATTGGCGTTTTGGACTGGGTCTACCTTAAAGGGTATACTAAATGATACAGTACTTTGAATCTAGTTCTTAAGATTCTCAAAATTCCTACACTCTTGACTAGTGCAATTTGGTTCTTGAAAATTAAACTTGTTTACAAAGGTTTAGTTTTGTAATAAGGTGACTAATTTATAGCTGCTATAGCAAGCTATTCTAAAACTTGAATTTCTACAAATGGTGAAATTTAATGTTTTTTAACTAGTTTATTTGCCTTGCCGTAACACATTTTTTAATAAGGCTTAGTTGAACATGGTCTTCAACCTGTGCTCTAAACAGTGGGAGTACCAAAGAAATTATCAACAAGATAAATGCTGTGGCTCCTTCCTATGTGGGGCTTTATTGACATGTAGGTTGCTTGATAATAACCTTTTTGTATATCACAATTTGAGTGAAAAACTTAAGTACCCTTTCAAACTATTTATATGAGGAAGTCACTTTATTACTCTAAGATATCCCTAAATCATTTTTTTTTTAAATTTAGTGTGACTAAGGCTTTATGTTTGTAAAACTGTTAAGGTCCTTTCTAAATTCCTACGTTGTGAGATAAGGACAGTGTCAAAATGATAAAAGCCTAACACTTGACCTAAACTTCTATTTTCTTAAGGAAGAAGAGTATTAAATATATACTGACTCCTAGAATCTATTTATTAAGACACAAAAACTTGCTGTACATAGGCTAGCTACTTCTACATATTTTAAATTAGCTTTTTATTACAAAATCCAGCCTCATAAATTAGAAAACTAGATTGCCAGTTTATTATCTGATATGTGAATCTCTTCTCCATTTGAAAAAATTATAAATTTAAGCTATTGTTATGAAGTCTTCTGTATAGTTTGTTTTTAAACAAATTTGTTTCAGTATTGTGTCTGAAAAGAAAACACCACTAAATGTGTACATATGTATTATATAAACTTAACCTTTTAATACTGTTTATTTTTAGCCCATTGTTTGTTTAAAAAATAAAAGTTAAAAAAATTTAACTGCTTAAAAGTAAAGTTTTGCCATTGCTTGGAGAAACTTTTTTTTCCTTCTCTGCGCTGCCAGCTGTAACACTTCTTCTGGATTGCTTGCATTCAACTCTGTCTGGCCGATGGCTTTTATCTTCCAAAACAGAAAAGTGAAGTTATTAGAGGTCTGTCAAAAATTAAGTTTTGTTGGTACAAGTAATATAAAGCTACCTACATGCTAACAATGCTAAGGTTTTTCATGATTAACTGAACCTCTAATTGTAAAACCCAAGAGTCTTGGAAAAAATTAAAGACTGACTAGGGCCACTGAAGGAAAAACGGACTCAGCCATAGTTTCTGGAATGATCTTAATTCATGTATCTGGAATAATCTTAATTCATGTAAATTTATTTGACTGAAAGTATAAGTAAGCTCTACATGGTAATTTTTAGAATTAAACTAGGGCTCCACTTTTTTTCTTTTGTCTTTTTGAGACGGAGTTTTGCTCTTGTTGCCCATGCTGGAGTGCAGTGGCACAATCTCAGCTCACCACAACCTGCACCTCCTGGGTTCAAGTGATTCTCTTGCCTCAGCCTCCCGAGTAGCTGGGATTACAGGCATGCACCACCACACCTGGCTAATTTTGTATTTTCAGTAGAGACAGGGTTTCTCCATGTTGATCAGGATGGTCTCGAACTCCCGACCTCAGGTGATCCGCCTGCCTTGGCCTCCCAAAATGCTAGGATTACAGGCATGAGCCTCTGCATCTAGCCCGGGCTCTACTTCTTAATGTACAAAAATAACTTGCTCAGCTCTATAGCGGAATATAGTGCCTCAACCAACTTAAATATACATAGTTTAGAACCTTAAAATCTATAGATTAAAAAAAAATTTTTTGAGACAGAATTTCACTCTTAATCACCCAGGCTTGTGTGCATTGGCGCAATCTTGGCTCACCGCTACCTTCCAGTGATTCTCCTGCCTCAGCCTCCCGAGTAGCTGGGATTACAGATGCCTGACACCTCACCCAGCTAATTTTTGTACTTTTAGTAGAGACGGGGGCCAGGCTGTTCTCGAACTCCTGACCTCAGGTGATCCACCCACCTCAGCCTTCCAAAGTTATTACAGGAGTGAGCCATTGCGCCCAGCCTAGCATTTCCTTAAACAACAAGACTTCTGATACATGGCTTGAAAAGAGAAATGACTATTCAGGTATGATCATCAGGTATGGGAAGTCAGGGAATAGGAGAAATTGCTGGATGATGCCATTTCAACATGAAGGAATCCATGTGGCAAAAGTTGGTAGTAGAGTATAACCAGAGTTGTTTCAAACAAACCAGGTATCCCAAAGACAACTAGCTATAAAAATCCAAAGTGAGACAGAAGTTGGAATAGGAGCCAGATATTTGAGAGAAGTAATACACTCCATGTAGACAGTAATCAAAACCAAGAGTGGATTAAAATAGGGATCAGAGAAGCCAGAAGAATAAAGAAATTTCAAGAAGGAAGGAGATGTAATCAGGAAAATAACTGAAAAGTATCCACTGGATCTGGCATTTGGTGGCTCTTGAGAGAAAAGAGCAGTGATGGCGAAGTCAAATTGCTGGGTTGAAGAGCTTCATAAGCTAGGCAGAGAGGGATGAGAGGGCTAGAGATGGAGGCACAGACAGCACAAACCTGTAGTAGGATGAAATCTTTTATAGGCCATGGGAGAGGCTGATAATATAGGAAATCAAATAACTCATTAAAAGGTTACTGAGGGGAGAGAATTCAAAGCATAAAAATTTGCCTTCATCAACCTCTTTTACTGGCTGCATAGTGGGCTTAACAATGAATACAGCTGTAGGTTATTTTAAAGGCACAAAGCGGAGAATGAAATAGGAATCTGAAGCCAGCTCTCACAAAGTCACCATTCCTAAGTCTTAACATCCATGAGGACAGGGCCTGGTCAGTCTTCACTGGTGTATCCCAAACACAGAAGAGGTAAAGAAGTTAATTGAGAATAGAAAAGGCAGAAAGAGGGCAGGGGCTTAATAGGAAAGTCCAAGAGTCCCCAAAGAGAATGTGGACGGCCAACTAGTGGCAGGTAAAACAAAAAGCTGAGGGGCCAACTAAGGTTGGAGAATGGATTGGCAATGGCATCAGTATGTACTGCTGGCCTAGTTGTAGGACTTTTTCCAATAGTCTCAGTGACCCAAGAAAATAAAACAAATTACTGAACTTATGCAGGGCTAGGGCTTTCCCAGGTGAGGTAAAGGATAAAGTAAAGATGCTAAAAATACTGATCAAGAGTAGTTCTAGCATAGCAGGGGCTCCCAAGCCTGGTTTATCATCACACTACCTGGGAAACTTAAAAATTGGATTCCAGGGTCCACTTTGGGCTAACTGAATCAGTATCTCTCAGTGTGCAGAATGGTATTTGCTGAACTCAAGATGAGTAGAGAAGGGAAGATGGAAGGGAATGACTGGGGGAACAAAGTCACAAACCTGAACATCTCAGAGCGTGAAGGCCTTGAGAGCCAGGAAGTAAGAGGAGGATAGGTTATTGGCAGAGAGTGGGGTTGCAGTATAAGATCATACGTAGAACAGTTGTGCCTGACAATAAGACATGGCTTTGGGTGTGAGTGGCTGGTACAGAGTAAAGATGACACTCCACAGAGCTGAGGCTGGCAAGGACTTGTAAAGCTCAGGGTGACAGGTAAATTCATCCCATCTTTCGACACATGTAGAGGAACAACCAGATGCTTACATGAGCTAGTAAGGAAGGTATATGCTTCAAAGAATAAGGGTCTCAAAAATGATGCAAGTAGAAGTGGTTTGGAAATAGCAAAGGGGAGCTAGGTAAATTTTTCAATATTGACCTTCCAACCCCGGGTCAATTAGAAAAGGGAGATGAATAGCCTCCAATCAAGTGGAACTGGCATTCATGTTTTTTTTTCCTTTTAAGTGCTATTATTTGTTTCTTCTAAACAATGGGCATACACTGTAGTCCAAGTACAAAGTTTAAAAGATTTAATAAGGAGCATTTATTAATATAAGTGAAAGAGCAAAGAAAATACCTGTGGTGATAACTGCTGCAGTAAATGTTAGACAAGTAAATATGGCCATACAATTTAAAATGCTTTGGCCCATACATCAAATTTAGATAAAGAATTCATCTAGGCCGGGCGCGGTGGCTCAAGCCTGTAATCCCAGCACTTTGGGAGGCCGAGGTGGGCAGATCACAAGGTCAAGAGATCGAGACCACCCTGGCCAACATGGTGAAACCCCATCTCTACTAAAAATACAAAAAAAATTAGCTGGGCGTGGTGGCGTGTGCCTGTAGTCCCAGCTACCCGGGAGGCTGAGGCAGGAGAATTGCCTGAACCCGGGAGGCAGAGGTTGCAGTGAGCTAAGATTGTGCCACTGCACTCCAGTCAGGCGCCTGGTGACAGAGCAAGACTCTGTCTCAAAAAAAAAAAAAAAGCATCTAATCAGTGATTCTGGAGCACCTAATGTGTGCCTAGCACCATTCTAGGTACCAACTATGACAAAACAAGTCCTTACCCTCATGAAGAAATAGCTAATAATATACAGTATGTCAGATGTTGATAAGTGTCCCAGAGAAAAATGTAAAATAATAAGAGTGCTGGAGGGAAAAAGGAAGCAGAAATTGTTACTTTATAAGATGATCAGGAAAGGATGATTAATTGAGAAGAGATCTGAGGGAAGTTGGATGTTCCTGGAAGAGAAAATTTCAAAGGCCCATTGTAGGCAGTGAATGTTCTTGGCTTGATCAAACAGTAGGGGTACTGGTGTAGCAGAAATTAGCAAGGAGGAAAGTTAGGTAGGTAAGCTAGAGCTCAAGTTGTGTATTGTAAGACTTTTAACTGTGTGAGTTAAGCCGTTGGAAGGTTTGGAGCTGAAAAATGACGTGATCTAACATCATAAAATGATGTATAATGAGATGGAACAGCTAAAATTATCAAAAGGCCTTTTATAAAGTAAACACTGATAATCAAATTCTGGCAGTAACTAGGCACACTATGGTTCATATCTTTACAATTGTTTAATATTCTGGAAACTAAGTGTATCACTGAAGAAAGGCATAAGGTAACTTACTGCAATTTGTCTTTTATCTGTTTCTCCTCTTTTATGATGAAGATCTAATGAATCAGTTAAGAAAAATCTGACAGTATTAAATATGAGAGAATCTCAACTCGTTTTCAGTTTTGATTTGGAAAACATACAATACTAAATACTCCTTTAATTTACAAAAATGGATCATTCCAACATCACACACTGATGAAAGGATACAAGTCAAGTATTCCAAAATGGTAACATCCCATATGTAGTCATAGTAGGAATCCATAGCATCATGACTGAAAGACAGAATTCAGTTACTTCTTAAGCAGAAAAATATTTACCCTCATTATTTTTTTAAAAAAAGTATTCATACCTGTTTTGTTCTTGCAGAGATTTAAACGCTGTTTTGTAGTCGATTTCTCTGAGGAACTGACATAAAATGGCCACCTACATCAACAAAGATTTGAAAATGGTTTCAAGTCATGACAGTTTGGTTTTACAGGGTAATCTTAGAAGAAGAATATAATCTTTAAGAAGCCTCAGAGATCATATTGAATCAGCTCATATTTATGGATTCCATCCAATTTTAATTTCAAAAACCTTTGTACACGGGTGTGTCTGACCAATATTTTCTTCATCAGTGACCTAAACCACAAATTTTTAGAGCTTTGTTTGAATGAGAAGCTGGCAAAAAGCCAGTTCAGAAAACTGAACTGAAGGGGTGGAAAACTGCCAAGCAAAAGTGTCATGACATTCAAGGACATACAGAGTGTGCAATTAAACCTTTCACAGCTGGCAAGTACAGAAGCTTGTTTTGGCAAAATTTAGGCTGCCAGTCTGCTTAACATAGAAAATGTCTATTTCATGCAGGTCATAATGTCCATCTCTATAAAAACTAGTTTTTATTGATTTAATTCACAAACCATAAAAGTTACCTTCTCAAAGAACCCAATCTGCTGGTTTTTAGTATATTCACCAAGTTATGCAACCATCACCACTATGTGATTTCAAAACATTTTCATTACTTCCCCCAAAAAAGTTCATGGGCAGTCACTCTCCATTCCCTCTCACCTCAAGTCTCTGATAACCACTAATTTACTTTGTCTCCATGGATTTGCCTACTCTGAACATTTCATATGAATGAAACCAAAGACTATGCAGCCCTTTGTGTCTAGCTTCTTTCACTTAGCATAATCTTTCAAGGTTCAGCCATACTATAGCATGTAACAGTATTTCATTCCTTTTTATGGCTGAATAATATTTCATTGCATGGATATGCCGCATTGTGTTTAGTCATTGATCATTTGATGGACATTAGGGTTGTTTCTACTTTTTGGCTATTGAATAAAGCTGCCATGAACACTTGCGTACAACTTTTTCTCTGGACCTATGTTTTTAGTTTTCTTGGGCATACACCTAGGAGTGGAACTGCTGGGTCATATAGTAATGCTTAGGGTTAGCTTTTTGAAGAACTGGGAAACTGTCTTCCTGAGGCTATACCATGTTGATGCTATACCATTTTACATTCCTACCAGCAACATATGAGGGTGCCAATTTCCCCACATCCTCAACAATGCTTATTAGATATCTTAAGATTACAGTCATCCCGGTGGGTAGGAAGTGGTATCTCATGGTTTCCATTTGCATTTCCCTAATGACTAATGCACATTTCTAATCTAGAGTATCTTTAAAAACTTGATGATTTTTTCCCACTTAGGAAGTTTAAATGTCAATGTTTTTAATTCATACTTTCATACATTCAATAAACTATTTTTAAAAATTTAAAGAATATGCCAAACTCTTACAAACCCTAAGTGATTTTGATATGGAAAATAAAAGCTAATTTCCAGTTCAATGCTTTGTATTTATTATAAACTCTAACATACATGAAAATAAAACTTCATAATAATATAAACCAACCTGTGTGTGGCAATTCAGCAAAGAACAACATTTTATCATTCGTTTTATCACCTACAAAAGCAAAACTCTCATTATTTTCAAAAACCAGCTAACATGGATTATAACAAATGTGTCACTCTGGTATGGAATGTCAACATAGAGGGAAGCTGGACGTGGAGGAACAGGAGGTATATGGGAACTCTGTACCACTTAATTTTGCTGTAAACCTATAAGTGCTATAAAAAATAAACTTTAAAAATGTAATAAATATTCAATCTTATTTCAAAAGCCATTGTAAGTATTTTAAAACTATCATTTGTTAAGTTATGATACTGGTAGCCTAAATCAGAGGAAACAGCTATGCATATTTAAAAAATGGACAAAATTTGGTACCAGGTACAGGAATGGGGAGGAAATGGGGAGAAGTAGATCAAAAGGCACACATTTGCAATTAGACAGAAGAAGTCTAGCAAGCTGATATTCAGTATGAGGACTAGAATTCATTATACTGTACTGTATACTAAACATTTGCTGAGAATAGATTTTAGGTGCTCTTATCAAAAAATAGGTAACTAAGAACGGCAATGGATATTTTTTGACTGTAGTAATCATTTCACTGTATACATGTATATTAAAACATTATTCTGTACACCTTAAATATATACCAAAGAAATTAGGGGAAAAAAATAGGGATTTAGGAGACACAATCTATGTGATTTGAGAGCTAACTGGATGGTGGCAGGAAGGTCAGTAAGACAAAAGCCAAAAATGATGGTCAGGGTTTGGGCTTGAACAACTCAAATGGTTAAACAAAAATGTTGCAGTTTTTTTGTTTTTGAAAGGGCAGGTGAATTTATTAGGGTATATTAGGAATTTATTACTTTATGGTAAAGTAAGACACAAATCAGGGGTTGGACAGGTTGAATTTGAGGTGTTTTGGGGAAATCAAAACAGCAACAGGTGCTAGAAACTGGGACAATGAAAATATGGAGGGCAATCTGGTCTAGAGCCATGAACCTGGGATTTACCATCACATTATGTGGAAATGCTAAGTTCAGCCAAAAGGGGGCCCAGGAAGAACATATAAAGGTAGGCAAGAAGCCAGCCAGCCCATGAAAACAATTTACCTGGTCTGTATAAACATCAGGGGGCACCGCCTTATTAAAGAAGTCAGAACACACAGCTCCGGCCTGGAGGTAATAGTGAAGAGCTGCTGAATATTGATTTGTTGCTGAAGCAGAAAAACAGACATAAAGCATTAGAGGTAACAGTTGAAACACAGAGCTTCCTTTGTGAAGAGTCATGTATAACTTCATGAGTTAACAAAAGCAGACTCAATCCATAGATCTACAAATAAAACTTTAGTTCAGATTTCTTGTCAAATGTCCTAGTACAGAATTTAGTATTTGGAGATTTTATTTCCCAAATGTCCAAACTAGAAACAAATCCTAATTTTATAAAGTAGTACAGAATAAGTATATCAAGAACTTGATAGCTATCAAGTTGGTATCTAGAATTTGACAGATATCAAGAATTTGATAGCTTCTTTTGGGGGCTGGGGTGGAAATGAGCATTTAAATCGGTATTTGCTTCAAAATAATCCATAGAAGAGAGGAGTGGTGTGAGAAAGGGGACACATGAAACATGACTGGCCATGAGCTAATGACTGTTAATTAGCAGCTGGGTGGTGGACACATGGGTGTTCAGCACACTATCCCTTTTATCTTCACATCTTGAACTTTGGCTTTAAAAAATTCAACACTTAAGGAGCATGAGAGAAAAAAATTTTTTAAATCAAAAACCAACTCCTAAAACACAGATTCTAAAATAACACTAGTCAGAAATTTCATTTGCTCTGCAGAGTTACAAAAGCATTGAAAATTTCGTATCAAGTGAGAAAACGCTATAACATATAACCCAGCAGGCGGGTGACGGGGAGAGTTAGGCTGTATCTTCAGGAATACAAATAATGATCAAGTGTACCTGGAGATTTTAGAATCTCTAACCAGCAATTTTGCAAAGAAAACCTCATTCTCCTTAAAGATGTTTTACTGATTAGATTTTTTAAATTCACTACTTTTTAAAAGAAGAATAAACGTAGTCAACATAAAATTAAAAGCATCTGGACCAAAGATTCTACACTAAAAAAAGTGTAAATACTTTTACTGCTTTAATTTTACTAAAGACAAATAAATCTCAAGGAAACTTAATAGTAATAAAATAGTAGTGCAGTGGTAGTTTAATAAAATGTGTCATATATTTACTTTCACTTCAAAAAGTGCTACAAAAACAAAACACAAAGCAACCAAACATCTCACTTACCAAAATAAATATCTGCCTGGATAATTAACCAGGAATGGTTATTTGGATTTATACTGAGTGTATATCGAACTAGTTCTTTCACTGTGATTGCCACAGCTTCAAAGTCCACAGACTGGAGGCTAAAGGAAAGACACATAACATTAATCTACATTTTAAAAGTCAACTTTAAATTCCAAGCATGTATTTATTAAATACAAAAAGATTCAGTCAAAATTTAGGTGAACATAAATATAATGCTAAATACTAGGAGGAAATCTATTATAAGAACTATCATCCAACTAAGTCTAAGAAAGTGTGATGAGCTAACATTTTATGAGGGGTTGAAAACAATCTGATTTTTGTTCTGTCAAAGGTAGACAAGACTGCACCAAGAAAGTAAATTTGCATCTTTTACAAATGTTTAAAGCATATAAAACAAAAATTGTTACCTCTGTTTTTAGCAAAATTTACAGGCAACAAAAGAAGAGAGACTCGTAAAAGTTCCCCAAAATGATTTTTTTTTTTTTTTTGAGACAGTCTTGCTCTATCGCCCAGACTAGAGTGGCAGATCTCAGCTCACTGCAACCTCTGCCTCCCAGGTTCAACAGATTGTCCTGCTTTGGCTTCCCGAGGAACTGGGATGGGATTATAGGTGCCTGCCACCACACCTAGCTAATTTTTTTTTTTAGTAGAGACAAGGTTTCACCATGTTGGCCAGGCTGGTCTCAAACTTCTGACCTCAGGTAATCTGACCACTTCAGCCTCCCAAAGTGCTGGGATTATGGGCATAAGCCACTGCGCCTAGCCCGCAAATAATTTTTAAGTTCTGTCTACTATGAGAAGCCACAAAAAAATCAACAACTCAGACACTGACAATGCTGCCACGTGGCTTTACAGCCACTTTACGGCTTCTTATAAGAGTTACTGACTCCCCTGGAGGAGATGTTTCAGGTGCCTTAATGGGGTGAGGGACCAGACAAGTATATCATGTGAGTGCATTTGGCGGCCCCCAAGAATCAAGAAAAAGGTTACTGTGAGCCTGGCTAAATGTGGACACCCTGAGGTACAGAGTCAGAAGGTGGAACTATGAGGAGAAAAGCCAGGCTGGCACCCAAGAAACTGCTAACTGCTCCTGCTTCCTACAAGCAGTAAAGCACAGGGGCAGAGAATATAGACTGTGGATCCCGACACGTGGCTCTATCATTTACAAGGTGAATTTAGACAAGGCGCTCCTGCTGCCCTGAGGGGTTAGAGTTTACCATAACTCACCACTGCACATTTGTAATGTTTACAAATGTTCTAAGTCTAAGAATTCTATACATCAAATAGTTTGTTTTTAAAAAGTAATCTTCAATCCAGTGCCATTCCCACTATTCTTGAAATCCATAGATGCCCACTCAGGAGAAATACTTTCTCTGGTCAAACATTCAGTCATATTTTGTTTTCTTTGGGTCAATTTACATTAAAGTATTTTTTTCATGATGATAATAGTTAAGCCTACTATGTACCAGGCTTTATTCTAAATGTGTAGCTTAGGAAACATACTATTTCATCCCCACGATTCTGAGACAGGTACTATTTTAGAGATGGAAAACCCGGCACTGAAAGCAACTTACTGAAAGTCAGATCCTCTAAGCAGAAAGGCTGGGGCTCAAACCCCATGAGCCTGGCCCAGAGTCCCTAGGATAAACGATTCTTTTGCCTCATTTATAAACACATTGGAAAACAATCATTACAGTCTAAACTTAGGCCACTGAGGTAATACTACAGAGGCTAAAAAACACAACCACTGGGCGGGGCACAGTGGTTCATGCCTGCAATCTCAGCACTTTGGAAGGCCAAGGCAGTGTCAGATCACTTGAGTCAGGAGTTCAAGACTAGCCTGACCAACATGGTGAAACCCTGTCTCTCCTAAAAATACAAAAATTAGCCAGATGTGGTGGCACATGCCTGTAGTCCCAGCTACTCAGGAGGCTAGGCTGGAGAAGTGCTCAAATCTGGGAGGTGGAGGTCACAGTAAGCCCAGATCATGCCCCTGCACTCCAGCTTGGATGACAGAGTAAGACTGTCTCAAAAAAAAAAAAAAAAAAAAAAAAATCACTGAAACCAACAATTAAAACTGCAAAACTGGCAGGTACAGTGGCTCATGCCTATAATCTCAGAGTTCTGGGAAGCCAAGGTGGGAGGATCTCTTGAGGCCAGGAGTTCAAGACCAGACTGGCCAACATGGTGAAACCCCACCTCTATTAAAAATACAAATTAATAGCTGGACATGGTGGTGCACACCTGTAATCCCAGCTACTTGGGAGGCTGAGGCATGAGAATCGCTAAAATCTGGCAAATGGATGTTGCGATGAGCTGAGATCTTGCCACTGCACTCCAGCATGGGCGACAGAGCAAGACTGTATCTCAAAAAAAAAAGAAAAACTGTCTCCACCTGATTATTTGATTGCTATCTAACAACAGATTTTTATATAAAAATCAGAAACATACAGACTCTGCAGTTCAAATGCTGTGAAGCACACATGCATGCTTCATGTAGCATGGCGCTCCCTTGGGAAACAAGACTCAGTAAGTGAAGGGCAGGGGCACCTGCTCTGACCCTCCAAATCCCTGGATGAGACAGAGCGCTTTTCCAATCTCTAAGGCCGAGATGGAAGCACATTCTTTACTGTTACTCTATTATCGGCTCGCCTACCCACCAAAATCTTTTCTTCAAAGATGCCGCAGAAGGCTTGGACATGTACACAGTAAAAAGACTGAGAGGGAGGGCAGGGAGGAAAAACATTTGTGAGGAAACAAGTGGATTCCCCTACATGAGAAGTTGCTACATGTGGGAAAAGAAAAATGAAAATGATGTCTTCAAGTAAATGAAGACTTTTTCCTCCCCTAAGAAAAGTCCCCCCATCATCTTACTGTGATTCTCAGGTAATGCATGCAAAAGGGAATATTTCTCAAAGTAACTAAAGAAGTTAAAAGAGATTGGGAGCCTTTGATAATTATAGCATTAGATGAGACATACAAAAAATTATGAAAAAACAAATCACTTTCAAACAGATACCTGTAAAAGAGATAAGATGCTGGAAACCTCATAGAAAGTCATTCTTTCATTGGCCCCAATTTTCCAATTCTACTGACAATTAATCAGGACCACTTAGATCTTCTGTTCTAAGGCTAATAAATCTTAACTCCTGCTTAACAGTTATGCTAGGGCAGGTGTGGTGGCTCCTGCCTGTAATCTCAGCACTTTGGGAGGCTGAGGGGAGTGGATCACTTGGGGTCAGGAGTTCAAGACCAGCCTGGCCAACATGGCAAAACCATGTTTCCAATAAAAATACAAAAATTAGCCAGGCGTGGTGGTGGACACGTGTAATCCCAGCTGTTTGGGAGGCTGAGGCACGAGAACTGCTTAAACCTGGGAGGCAGAGGTTGCGGAGCTTGCACCACTGCATTCCAGCCTGGGCAACAGAGTGAGACTCAGTCACAAAAAAAAAAAAAAAAGAGTTATGCCTTATCCACAATTTATAGGAAGATAATTATCATAATAGAGAAACACAAAGACTGTAGAATCTTAGATTTCTGGCCCTTTAATACAATTATCTAAGGGTATCTATACTAGTCAGAATTGTTTCCAAATACATAACTCATTCAATGAAATATAAGCGATACCACTACTTACTTGGGAATGGAAGATGGCCAGATAGAAATGTGTTCAGCTGTAATATCATTCACAATGTCCTCCTTTAAAAAGAAAAAGAAAAAAGGTATGATTTACAAAGAAATTTCTTTCCAATCTTTTTTAAATGAAATTATTAAATACTTACCCGAACATTGTGAAGTTTCACAAAGAGTGATAAAATAATAGTCAAAACCAGTGGTTCCTATGAGAAAGAATACACAGTATCCTTAAATAGTGTGTGTATTTATTTAATATTTCTCCTGTCAACCTCACAGACATCAAGCATTTTAAAAGACCCCTGTCTTTTTTAAATTTAGCATCTGCTTTAGAGCAAACTAAAAGTCAATTTTATTTTTAATTGCATAGGGTGGGGAAATCACAGTATGTAATTTACATAAAATTAGCATATTAAATGTATGTCTTAAGGTGCTATCTCCAAGCTCAACTCCTCACCTGACTCTTAAGTGACTTTTTATTCCTTAAAATAATGTTCAAAGGATGAAACCTAAGTTATGTCTAGTAAGTAAATATAGTATTGATCCTAATAAGCAAAAATTAAAAAGCCAGGCTTCACACATCTAGCCCCTATCATGAAGACTTCCTTAAAATTTAAAGAAATGCCTGCTCTGTTCACTAAAACATGGTAAAGTAAATGTAAAACAAACTTTCCAATCAGATTACCCCACCCACCAATAATGATCACTCAAGAAAAGCACATTAACAGGTTACTTTAATAATTTATCTAGAGGCCAGGCAAGGTGACTAACACCTGTAATCCCAGCATTTTTAGGGACCAAGAAGGAAGGATCATTAAAGGCCAGGAGCTGGAAACTAACCTGAGCAAAAAGGCGAGACCTCAACCCTAACAAAAATTAGCTGGGCATAGTGACACGTGCCTGCAAACCCAGCTACTCAGAAAGCTGAGGTGGGAGGATTGCTTAAGCTCAAGAGTTAGAAGATGGAGTGAAACACCTCAGCACTCCAGCTCGGGTGACAAAAACCCCCTTAAAAAAGATAATAATTCAATCAGTTTTTGAAGTAACCAGTATTTTTTAGTCATATTCTACAAAAACCAGCAACGGTAATTAGAGCAATTTTTAATAAAACTTACTCGTAATTTTTTGATAAAAGAAAGCAGTTCACTCCTACAAAACAAAAATTTTTGAATACACATTTATTAATAGAAATCAAGAAAGAAAATTACAGGTGAAGGTTTATTCTTAATGCTCCAATTGTGCAAGTATGAAAAAGAATGTAATAGTCTATTGTTATACTAACCTAGTAACATTTCTTCCCTGTTTTAATCACATGTGAACTCTTTAATACTATCCAACCTGAAACACTGCTGATTTTGAATTCCAGTTGATTAAATGATTTCTTAAAATGACATATAAAGACATTTCCAAAGGTGGCCATGGCACACAGGTGCATCACAGACGAATACTACAGAACTCCTAAGACTGTCCATCTTTATGATGCACAGAATAAAAGCTGACGTTCTTGAAATCAACCTTTAATAGGTTAATAGAATAAATAGCATAAATAGTAAGAACTCAAATGCAACTGACAGAAACATACCAATACATACCGATACATGATACCCAGCGTAGATTCCCTCTGCTTTATTAAACTAACTCTGCCATCGTTTCCTCGCTTGTGCTGACTGGATACACTGCAAATTTGAACAACAACTTCCCAAAGGTCTTTGGCTGTCCGTCTACTTTCTTTAGGGCCTGGAAGTTCTTTGCATGTAGCTGCTAAAAGCTGTCCAAGCTATAACATGGAAAACAAAATACACAAAAGATAATCTATAACGTCATGCATATTAGTTCTATTATCAAGGCACACTGGAGGAAAGATGCAACAACTGCCCAGACAGACTAAGCGCAGCTATTTTATGCTGTGCATTCTGTACAACTGAAGAATTCGGGGCTCGCTGTCTACTGACAGATCTGAATCTGAGAAAGATCCTCTGGTTCAAGCAGACAAACTTTGTCTCTGAACAATTATAGTCTAGTGAAAATGAAAATGAGACAATGCAAAGAGACAGATGATTTATCAAGCGCGGAAAAAAACACAAGTTGCTAAATACACATAGTACGATCCCACATTAGTTACACAGAAAAAAGAAAAGGTGTAATGGAAGGCATACACCAAGATTTTAACTATAGTAAAAGCTCAGGGGGTGAGACTAAAATAATGCTTAGATTTCTCTCTCTCACACGCACACACACACACACACACACACACAGCTTTTAATCACTGAAAAAAATTGTTTTAATGAGAAAAATAAGGAAAGGAATAAGGAAACCGAAGTTGGCAGAAATAAGAGATACAGATTTAAAGCAATTTTTCTCTAAGAAAATTGGTAGCAATTGGGAATGAAGCTTCTGCTCATCTGAGGAGGTAGAAGTGAGGCAGGACAGGTTACACAAAGTGACTGATGTGAATAAAAGCAGCCTCAAGCTCGCCTAAGATGTAGGGAGCGCCCAGAAATAGAGTAGAAAGGCTAAAAGCAAAAAGCAGAGAAAGACTGACTTACATCAAATTCAGAATTTTTTTTTTTTTGGAGACAGGATCTTGCTCTGCACCCAGGCTGGAGTGCAGTGGCACAATCTTGGCTCACTGCAACCTCTGCCTCCTAAGCTCAAACAATTCTTGTACCTCAGCCTCCTGAGTAGCTCGAATTACAGGCATGTGCCACCATGCCCAGCTAATTTCTGTATTTTTGGTAGACACAGGGTTTCACACCATGTTAGCCAGGCTGGTCTCAAGCTCCTGGTCTCAAGTGATTCATCCGCCTCAGGTTCCCAAAGTGCTGAGATTACAGGGATGAGCCACAGCACCCAGCCAAATTCAGAATTGGGCCCCTTTAGCCCTGTTCATATTAACTTTTATACCCCATGCCTCTTGTAGAGGGTGAAGTAGTGAGCAATTCTGAATTCATCAGGAACCCCTGGTTCCTACTGAAAATGGACCTATAAAGTTTTCTAGGGATCCCTACTGCTTACAGTCGCTTTTTTACGGAGGTGGCAAGATTGTGATAAAGACAAAAACTGGCAGTTCTTCCCACATTTTTTTATTATGAAAAATTTTAAACAGAAAAATCAAAAGAATAGTTCAATAAATACCTGACACATTGTGACTATTCTGCCATGTTTGCTTTATATATCAACATAAACTGTTTTGTTAAACCATATTAAACTAAGTTAGGCACATTTCAGCCCTAAATGCTTCCATATACATCTTCTAAGAACAAGGACATTCTTCTCCATAGCCGCAACTCTGTGATCATGAAAATTAACAAGAGTACTGTGGCTTTCCAAAGCTAGTGAGAATAACATAAAAACCCTACCTATACTAGGTGAATGGACATGGACCAATAGCCTAGCAGACATTTCATCCAGCATGCTCCCCTAACATACTCTTCTCTGACAACTGGGATCACAATACACAGCTATTTACTACAGTGTAATGCCAGGGCTACGGTAGCTCTTAGCTCAAACTCATCTGCTGTTGTCAATGATCACATGCTTTAGGTCACTAAATGTATTTATTTTTTAATATATTTTATTGCACTTTAGGTAATTAAATTTATTACGTAAGTTTAAAAGAATTTTCAGGGCTGGGCACGGTGGCTCACAACTGTAATCCTAGCACTTTGGGAGGCCAAGGCGGGCAGATCACCTGAGGTTGGGAGTTCGAGACCAGCCTGGCCAACACGGCAAAACCCCATCTCTACTAAAAATACAAAATTAGCCAGACACGGTGGCACACGCCTGTAATCTGCTACCCTGGAGGCTGAGGCAGGAGAATCACTTGAACATGGGAGGCAGGAGTTGCAGTGAGCTGAGATCACACCATTGCACTCCAGCCTGGGCAACAAGACGGAAACTCCATCTCAAAAAAAAAAAGAATTTTCAGAGGTCTTAGGCCCCAAACCAATTGAATTCCACAAACATTCTTGAGCACCTATATGTGCTAGGCATCATGGAAAGCACAACATAAAAATCAACTGCCCTGAAGCGGCTCATTATAGAGAAGACAAGTGGACAAATAACTTACTATTCAGCATAAACACCATAAAAGAAGTACCTCAACGGTACAACAGCAGCAGCATCAGTACAACAGTACAAAGGCAGCAAGGAGAGGAAGCAAGTCACTTATTTACACAGAAAAGAACATGAGAAAGCATCAGAGAAATCACACGAACAGGCAAAGCTGGGAAGGACATTCAGGCTAAGACGACAAACAGCGTGTGCACAGGTGCAGAATGAGAAACATGGCATGGGCATGCTAGTGCTGCCAGCACAGGGTTGGAAGGTCAAGGGGCAGCAGAGCTGCACCTGGAGAAGCAGCACGCACACTTTAAGAGGCCTGGCAGGCCACATGAACAACCTAAGGTTTTAGCCTACACTAGCACCACTGTGACTGCCAACCCCTCCTACTGCTACCTAGACTTTTACCATGCAAAGTGCCTATAAATCCTGTGCCCTTCCCATTATGTGGCACTGCCTCCCACTCTCATCTAAGGGACACACTAGACAGTTTCATGTTATTTCAAAAGGGTGTATTTTAGTCATATGCTTACAAATTTTCTGTTCCTATTTGTGATTATATAATACATATTTAAGAAAATATGTAACAATTATAAAACACTAAAATCACCTAATATCCCATTAACCAGAGATAATGGTTAATATCCTTTCAGACTTTTTCCTACATGTGTGTGTGTGTCGTGTGTATTCCACACTACATTGGAAGAATGGAAACTGATCCAAATTGTATTTTTTTCAAAACACGATCCCTCATTCTAAACTTAATTCCTTTTTCCTTGACATTAACAAGGCAGTGAGGCCAATTATGTATGGAAGGTGGCACACAAAACCCTAACCACCAAATGACACGAGGAGACACCTAAGTGACTTTTCTTTAACAAAGTCACCACACATCCTTCCTCTTCTGGACCAGAACAGGGGAACTGCAGGAAGCAGTGAGATAGCCTCTCCCAGAGTTAGGCAACCTACAAAACAATTTCCTGTGTCCTTACACATTGCAGACCCTCAAGCATTCATTACACAATCATATGCCTATCTCTCCTGCTGCACAGCTCCACAGAATTCACTGCCAGAGGTAAAGAGAAAAGTTACTACACTGTCTTAGCACTAGGCAACAAGCTACACAATTCTACATGCAAATGACAGTAACACTGGAACAAAATGGTTCCCTCATCTGATTTTCTTAAGGCTAAGAAAAGACCGTTGGGCATAATAAGACAAGTGCCCAAGATATTAAGAACTCATATGCCAGAAAGTTCACTAAAGAGATAGATATGATTCAGGCCAGGCACAGTGGCTATGCCTGTAATCCCAGCACTTTGGGAGGCCCCAGGTGGGTGGATCACCTGAGGTGAGGAGTTAGAGACCAGCCACGGCAAAACCCTATTTCTATGAAAAATACAAAAAAAAAATTAGCCAGGTGTGGTGGTGAACACCTGTAAACTCAGCTACTTGGGAGGCTGAGGCACAAGAATCACTTGAACCTAGAAGGCGTAGGTTGCAGTGAGTCGAGATGGTGCCACTGCACTCCAGCCTGAGCGACAGAGAGGACTCCATCTCCAAAAAAAAAAAAAAAAAAAAGAAATAGATATAATTCAATGTCTGAAACTTCAAAGAAAAGGCTAATTCAAGTATAGCAATTTTCCTGAGCAAGTGTAAAGACAACAAAAAGGGGGGGAAAACTGAAGAAATCTACAAACTCTCAATAAATCCTCAAAGGGTACAAATGAAATGAGCTCAGGTTTTAAAAGGACAAACATGAAATATGAAGGAAGAAAAAAGTAACCAAACACAAATGTTACAAAGTGGTACAGTTTTACAAGAGTTCCTGGATAAACAGATTTAAAGGATTAAGTATCATTAAAGACAAGTTGGTGAAATAAGGACAAAGAACACAAAGTAATACCAACAATTAGAAACAATTAGAAGATATGAAGGACCAAATATACCCAAAAAGGGAGAGAGGGACTTACTATGTGAGATCTCATGTTTTATTTTTTTAATTGTAAGACCAGAAAGCGAGAAAGTCCACTACTTATTCAGAGTGTGTATAGTATTAACATATCAAAGATATAATCTTAGCAAATACCTCCAGTTTCTCTTTAGTTTTGATATTTTCTGTACTCAGAAGCACTTTAGGTTGCAAAGGATATAATTAAGACAATGAAATAAACAAATTACCACTAATTCTTTCATTAGAGGAATAATTACTAATAGCAAACTCATTAGAGATTCAGACATATCAAACTTAGAAGGGTAAAATTCTAAAGGAGGGTACAGTGTTCAAACGGAAACAAGAAGAGCATCCCTGATGGCATCCATCAGTTCTAGAGCATGACTATAGCAACCAAAGCAAAGAAAGTGAAGCTCTCACTACCTTAGGATTACACCAGTGTGTTGTCTGTCAACTAAATCATCTGTGACTACATGCTCATGAACTAGATGGTGTTAAAAAATACATTAGAGCACGATGAAATGCATCAATTACCAAAAACGATCAAAATTATCATTTGTCCAATCATCTGTATCATAGAAATTAGACACGTTCCCAAAGTAGTGTAAAGTTAAACAAGTATAATAATACTATCCTAATAATCCTTTTATTTAAACATTAATTACCTTCACATATGGATTACTCTGAAGCAAAAATGCAGGAACTTGGAGTGTAAGGTATTCATTTTCCCTCCAGTTTAACATAAAGGCAACACACTCCTCAGCTATAACTTGACGAAGAGGAATATCTAAAAAGCAAAGAAGAAAACGGTTGGAATTACTATCACAACACTAAAGTAAGAACAAAGCAAACACTTTCCCAGAGTTCAACTGAATAAAAAAACTGGCCGGCTACTGTGACTCATACCTGCAATCCCAACACTTTGGGAGGCCAAGGCAGGAGGTTCACTTGAGGCCAAGAGTTTGAGAGCAGCCTGGGCAAGAGTGAAACCTTGTCTCAAAAACAACAAAATTTTGAAGAGACAGGGTCTCGCTCTGTAGCCCAGTATGGTGTACAGTGGTGTGATCATGGTTCACTGCTGCCTTGACCTCCCAGGCTCAAGTGATCCTTCCATCTCAACCTCCCCAAGTAGCTAGGAGCACAGGTCCCACCACACCTGGCTAATTTTTGCATTTTTGTAGAGATGGGGTCTCATTATGTTGTCCAGGTTGGTCTCGAACTCCTAAGCTCAAGAGATCCACATGCCTCAGCCTCCCAAAGTGCTGAGATTTCAGGTGTGAGCCACCATGCTTGGCTACAAAAAATGTTTTAAAAATTAACCAAGTGTGGTAACATGTGCCTGTATTTGGGAGGCTGAGGCAGGAGGATCTCTGGAGCCCAAAAGTTTCAGGTTACAATGAGCTATGACCATGCCAATGCAGCCGTCCTGGATGACAGAGCAAGACCCTGTCTCAATCAATCAATCAATAAAATTTGAAAACCAATAGCTACAGAAAAAATAAAAATAAAAAAATACTAACATTTCACACATTTCTGCAAAATTTCCCAACAATAGCTTGCATGTTCCCCCCATTAATCAACAAAATCACCTATCGTTAGGAGTCAACATTTCTTTGTGTAAATCTAAGAGTAGTAGACACTTATCTTCCAGAAGTTTATCATTCAAGTGAGCAGACAACAATCACACAAATAAAACAAGTACAAAATAGTATGGAATTGGCTGGGCACGATGGCTCATGCCTGTAATCCTAGCACTTTGGGAGGCCGAGGTGGGTGGATCACCTGAGATCAGGAGTTCAAGACCATCCTGGCCATCATGGTGAAACCCCAACTTTAAAAAAAAAAGACTTCTTTTCCAAAATAGTATGGAATAAACTTTCAGCACATGTATAGCAAAGTAGGTAAACCATATAATCAAACTGTAATAAAATCTGAGTTGACATATTTATCCTATTTTTTTTTCTGATTAAAATACTCATAAGAGATAGTCATTCAACAAACATTTACTCCATCAGAAACAATTTTAGGTAAGTAATATGAAAACAACAACCCAGGCTTATTTTTAACATTTTTCCTTTGAAATAAATAATTGTTAAATATACCCTAATATATTGTGATTTTTTTGTGGCTCAAAGTATGTAACATCAGGTTTTAATGTACTTCAGGAAAAAGGCAAAGAAACCAAAATGAATCCTGAATAACAATGTTAAGACTGAAAATGGGGAGATTTATTAAACGTCTCCTTTTCTAGGGTAACTATATTTCTCAGTTTTTCTAAAAAGATAGGGCCTATGACTTTAACTCTCAACTTACTCCAAAAGAAAAAAGATTTGACATAACAAAAAAGATGCATAAGAACACAACAAAATAAAAATACATTATTTGCATCATCTTCTAAAGAAGGAACAGGCCAGGTGCGGTGGCTCACGCCTGTAATCCCAGCTACTAAGGAGGCTGAGGCAGGAGAATCATGTGAACCTAGGAGGTGGAGGCTGCAGTGAGCCAAGATCGTGTCACTGTACTCCACCCTGGGTGACAGAGTAAGACTTCATCTCAAAAAAAAAAAAAAGAAGAAGAAGAAGAAATGAAGACAGAAGTGAGATTAGTTCCCCAAATACATGCACATCATTGAGTTCTAACATTTTGCCAAAAGGATTCCTTTCATCATCAGGCACTCTCACTCAAGGCTTCATCACCTGACACTCTGATTAGTAATACCAGCTGACTAGAGAATAATTTTTTTTGAGGTGGAGTCTGGCTCTGTCACCCAGGCTAAACTGCAGTGGTGCGATCTTGGCTCACTGCAACCTCCACCTCCTGGGCTCAAGCGATTCTTCTGCCTCAACCTCCCGAGTAGCTGGGACAACAGGCACGTGCCACCACACCTGGCTAATTTTTGTATTTTTAGTAGAGATGGGGTTTCGCCATATTGATTGGCCAGGCTGGTCTCGAACTCCTGACCTTGTGATCCACCCGCCTCAGCCTCCCAAAGTGCTGGAATTATAGGAATGAGCTACTGTGCCCAGCCTAGAGGAATAATTCTTAAGGGAGAATTAGAATCTAGAAACGGGTCCCTGAGTTCGAGACCAGTCTGGGCAACATGGCGAAACCCCGTCACTACAGAAAAATACGACAACTAGCCAGTTGTGGTGGTGAACACCTGTAGTCCCAGCTACCAAGGGAGGCTGAATTGGAGCCTTGCTTGAGCCCAGGAGATGGAGGAATAGAAAGAAGCCCTGGCTCAAAAAATAAAAATTAAAAAAATTTTTAAAAAGGCATCCTACTTAGCTACAAAGGTATTAAAAGTCAAGGTCTCTCTCCAGACATATAATTGGTCTTGGAATAAATTTGTAGCCCCCGCATCCCACCTTTTTTTTGAGACAGGGTCTCACTTTGTCACCCCAGCTGGAGAGCAGTGGTGCTATCTCAGCTTGCTGCAGCCTCGATCTACCTGGCTCAGACAATCTTCCTAACTCGGCCTCCCTGAGCCTCCATGATAGCTGGGACTCTAGGTACGCACTACCATGCCCAGGTAATTTCCGTATTTTTTTGTAGAGAGGAAGTCTCCCTATGTTGCCAGGGTGGTCTCAAACTCCTGGCCTCAAGCTGTGCTCCTGCCTCAGCCTGGGATGAGCTGGAATGATTACAGGGGTGAGCAACCATGCCTGGCCCCTTATTTCTATAAAAACTAAAAAGTTGAATTTCTTGTCAGTTAAGATCACTTCTTGTTCCTGATAATAAAGCCAGGTAGACCCACGTAAAAGAGTGCTTCCCTTTCTGTGTTCTACAGAGGGGCATGCATCTAATTCATCCAAAAACTGGCCTTCTAACACTAGGGAATTTTTTTCTTAAAGGAGAACAGAAAAGGTGGCAGATGATGCTCTCCATGGAGAGACCATGCCTATCAACCCTGACGCTTTCGGCGGCACTGGAGAACAGAGCTGTGAGACATCACAGCCACGAGGCTATGCCAGACTCAGATAGCTTAGTCCGTAACTGAGGCCTGGTCAAAGTCAAAGACAAGAACTGTACCTGCGGAAAAAGATCGTTTTAGTGTTCCTCCCATTTGAAACAATAGCACCTTTCCTTTTTTTTTTTGAGACTGAGTTTCACTCTTGTCCAGGCTGGAGTGCAGTGGTGCGACATCAGCTCATCACAACCTCTGCCTCCTAGGTTCAAGTGATTCTCCTGCCTCAGCCTCCCGAGTAGCTGGAATTACAGGCATGCACCACCATGCCCGGCTATTTTTTGTATTTTTAGTAGAGACAGGGTTTCTCCATGTTAGCCAGGCTGGTCTTGATCTCCTGGCCTCCAGTGATCTGCCCACCTCGCCCTCCCAAAGTGCTGGAATTACAGGCACGAGCCACCACACCCAGACTCCTCATTTTTGTTTTTTTTTTAAATTTTCAGTACTGTTTATACTGTTTATAGGCACAAGCTACAGGACAAGTTGCTGAACATTTAATAAGTTAGGAGTTTACAAAAATTATATGCAGTGCTATCAGTCCTTTACCCTCCCTACGCCCAAAAAACTGATGTGAACTACAAAGTGCTAAGCCGAAACGGTAGTGCAAAGACTAGTTGTTCAAAGGCATTTTCACCCATTTCAAAGAGTAAGAGCACAGCCTTCAGAGTTGGGCTCATGGAGTAAAGTCATAGTTCTGTCTCTTCCTGTGTGACTGTGGACAAATTCCTCAACCTCTCCGCACCTCAGTTTCTTAGTTATGAAACAGGGATAAGGAAATAGCTGCTTCACGGAGCTGCTACGAGGACTAAATGAGTTATGCACCTAAAGCTTACAACAATGCCTAACATGTAGTTAGCACTCAACAAACAGGGTTTAAAAATTCTTTCTGATTTTAGAAAAACCCTGTATGGAAAACCTACCTCCTGCTTTTAAAAAGGAAACATGTATATAAGCAGCACGTGTGCTTTAGTGCCAGCATATTGTTAGATCAATTCTCATGAACACATTACAACATTTAAGAGCACTGATGTGTTAAAGGTCAAAGGCATTCTCTCTATAAAGTACTAAAAAGTTGGGATCTATGACTGCATGCCCCTGCTGGAAATCAGACTTTAATTAGAAATTAACCCAGACTCAAGACGGTAGCACTTGTTTCTGTTCCGACACATTACTGGCATCTTCCTTTACGATGCAATTTCACTGTTTATACTATTAAATGTGTACAGTATGATTTAATTGCTCTAAATACTCCTAAAATAGAAAAGAAGCTCCTTTAAGAAAGATTTATATGTCATAGATGATCATTTATATAGTAAGCCCCTTTTCATAGTAAGACATTTACAATCAGAATTAAGCACCCAAGATCTTTTCCTAAAGTAGACACAGGTGAATTTCTAGCCCACTGGCAATCAGTGTGAGGGCATTTTGTGGTTGTAACGAGAAAATAAAACTTCAACCTGTATACTCAAGGACATTCTGATTCTTTCAAACACTGGAAAATTGCAATATAGTTTCTCTAGTGTGTAGAAGTATCCCCCAAAATTGATGTGTACCTGGAACCTGAGAATGTGACCTTATTTGGAAAGTCTTTGCAGATGTAATTAGATATGAGGAGGTCAGCTGGATTAGGGTGGAACCTAGATCCAATGACCGGTGTCCTTACAAGGAGAGAACACAGACATACACAATGAGAAGGCCACATGAAGACAGCCGCAGAGACTGGAGCAATGCGGCCACAAGCCAAAGATTGCTGGGCCACTGGAAGCTAGGAAGACACAAAACAAAGAGTCTTTCTTGGAGCCTCTGGGGGCAGCACAGCCCTGCAGACACTTCGACTTCAGACATGCGGCCTCCAGAACTGGGAGAGAATACATTTGTTTTTGTTTTTGTTTTTTTTATGAGACGGAGTTTCCCTCTTGTTACCCAGGCTGGAGTGCAATGGCGCAATCTCGGCTCACCGCAACCTCTGCCTCCTGGGTTTAGGCAATTCTCCTGCCTCAGCCTCCCGAGTAGTTGGGATTACAGGCGCGCGCCACCATGCCCAGCTAATTTTTTGTATTTTTAGTAGAGACGGGGTTTCACCATGTTGACCAGGATGGTCTCGATCTCTTGACCTCGTGATCCACCCACCTCAGCCTCCCAAAGTGCTGGGATTACAGGCTTGAGCCACCGCGCCCGGCCTACATTTCTGTTGTTTTAAGTCACCCAGTTTGTGGTACCTTGTTACAGAAATCCCAGGGAACGAACGGTTTCCTTCATTTTTCCCAATGTTCTCAAGTGAACACCAAACCCAAATTCTGTTTTAGGACTAAAATAACTTTTTTTTAAAGATGTCAGACTCAAGTAAATGTTCTTTTAAATTTTCCCCCACAATTATTTGAGTACTGAGTTTCAGAAATTTGTCTTTGTGAAAGTCTTACCAGGAAGCCTCATTTCCAGATAGCCTCGGACCCTACTAATAAGGTCGGATGGTGGTCTCTCTCCTGCCTGCCCTGTCCCAGCTTCGTGTGTATGAATATCCAAAAGCAACATCTCATTCAGCATGACCTGACGAAGCTTTGGTGAGAACTCTGTTACCAACTCCAAACAAGCAGCAAAGAGCTGTTTAGCATGGGAGAAGTCCTATGAAAAGAAAAGGAACAGCCTGGGTCACCTTTCCTTTGGAGCCAAAAAATGTGTGTCTTTATGATGACAGAGCAAAGAGGTGAAGGATTAATTCAAATGGTTAACGTTGCTTATCTCAGGTAGTGATGCTAGACTCTCTTTTCATCGTCCCTGTATTATTGATTTATTCCAATAAATACTTAATACCTTTGTAATTAAAAAATCCAGTAAACAATATAAAATACATGCTGTATTGTTAAACATGTTTTATAAAATTTATAAAATAACCAAAGACTTCCATGTTTATGTGGGTGCAAAATTCTATTACAAACACCCTTCTCCATCCAACATATTCAGAATTAGATCACAGACCATTCAAGGGTCGCACATTCTAAAATCTTCGCACACCACCATACTAGCCTAAAAAATTGGCTAACAAATCAAGTAAATTCAATCAGCTATGATCTAAGTCCTTTCCTACTCATCTCACTCACGTTTCCAAAGACTAGATTCTATTTCTCCACATACTTCACTCCAATCATCTGGCTTCTACCCCCATCTTTACAAAGAAATAGCTCTCATAAGCCAAAGATCTTTTAATTGTCCAATCTACTAAACACTTGTCTGTTATCTTACAGGAATGAAGAGCTGCGACTCGGTGCTATGTATCATCCTTTTCCTGACATTTTCTTTTCCCCTAGCAATTACACCCTCTACATCTGTCTGCCACCACTCTTTCCTGGACTTAGTGTTGCATTCCCTAGGGTCTCATGCTCTTTATATTCTCTCTGGGTGATCTTTGGTAACTCCCAAATCTGTAACTCCAGTCCAGACCATTCTCCAAGCTTCAGGCTGTTTCCAACCATAGCCTCAAATTAAAATTGTAAACATAGACTCATTATCTGCTCTGCAAAAATGCGCTTCTGCACATTCACTCGCTGGCACTGCCACCTGTTCTGACTCCCAAACCAGAAGTCTGAGCATCACGCTCAACTCTTTCTCCCTCTCTTGCCTTCGACATTAAATCACTTACCAATTGCTTCCAGATTTTACCTCCTAAATATTTCGCTAACATGTTTTCTTCTATCCCTTCTAACACTTGTGACACTTACTGGCTGTGTGTCCTTGGAGAATGTAATACCTTTAAAACTGAGATCATACCTTTCACAAACTTGAAATGAAATAACAAATGTATATGAAATTGCAGAACAGTCTCTGTGCCCAATAATGTTATGTTAGGTGTGGAAAGAGAAAAGCTGTTAACTACATTCCCCCATTAAAACTTTTCAATGGCTTATAATTGTCTCATGATGCACTATCCAATATGGCAGCCACTAGCTAGATGTGGCTATTGAGCATGTGAAATGTGACCCAGTCCAAATTGAGAGATTCTATAAAGTATAAAATACTTACTGGATTTGGAAGACTTAGCACATATATTTTTAAAAGAATGCAAAACATCTCAACTTTTTCTATCAATTACAGGTTGAAATGATAGTATAGACATATTGAGTTAAATCATTTAAATCAACCTCACTTTATGAAATTATAGATTACATACATGGCCGACATTATGTTTCCACTGGACAATGCTGGTCTAGAGCTGCAGTTCTCAAACTTTAGCATGCAACAAAATTACTTCGAGGGCTTATTTTAAAAGATGTTGTGCCCCATCCCAGAATTTGATTCATTAGGTCTAGGATGGGGCCCCAGAATTTGTATTTCCAGCAAGTTCTGGCCATGTTTAGTGGCTCATGCCTGTAATGCTAGCACTTTGGTAGGCTGATGTGGAAAGGCTGTTTGAGTCCAGGAGTTCAAGACCAGCCTGGGCAATATAGTAAGACTATGTCTCTACAAAACAATTTTATTTCAAATAAGCTGGGCATGGTGGCACAGGCCTGTGGTCCCAGCTACTTAGGGGGCTGAGGTGGGAAGATCGCTTGAGCCCAGGAAAGTTGAGGCTGCATTGAGCCATAATCATGCCACTACACCCCGGTCTGGGTGACAGGGCAACACCCTGTCTCAAAATAAAAGTTACCAAATATCACAGATGCTGCTGGTGTGGGGACATAGATAACTTATTTAACCCTCAATTTTAGTTCATTTCTGCCTTCCAAATGCTGTCTTTAACCTTCCTACAGAACTTAGTGTATCATCAGTCATGCAACTGCACTCAACATCCCAGACTGCAAACTCATGTAAAATACACTACAAAAGTAACTTTAAACAATTTTGTTTTTTGATCTTGGTACACAACCTTTACTAACTGAATTCTACAAGTAATATCTTTGCATGTTCTCTAAACTTTTAAAAGGCACAGAGCAGTACCCATTTATTTGATCAAGACCATTTTAATTATAAGGGTAAAGAAAAAGAACAAACCAGATGCCTTTTCAAATATCCTTTTAGGCCATGATTGTAATTTTAGAGATTAGGAAAAGTTAAGAATTTCTGGTTCCTGACTTCCTGCTAAAATTAGTAAAGCATATACTTTTTTTTTTTTTTTTGAGATGGAGTATTGCTCTGCCACCCAGGTTGGAGTGCAGTGATGTAATCTCAGCTCATTCTAACCTCCACCTCCCAAGATATTCTCCTACTTCAGACTGCAGAGTAGCTGAGATTACAGGTACCCAGCTAATTTTTGTATTTTTAATAGAGACAGGGTTTCACCATGTTGCCCAGGCTGGTCTCGACCTCAGTTGATCTGCCTGCCTCAGCCTCCCAAAGTGCCAGGATTACAGGTGTGAGCCACGGCACCTGGCCATAAAGCATATTCTTCTACCCACCTTGGCCTCTCAAAGTGCTTGGATTACAGATGTGAGCCACCACACCTGGCCCCATAAAGCACATTCTTAACAGGTGTCTGATACACACTTTTACTCACCTTAACAGTACTGCAGTGCAAACCTTTGGCCATAAGAATATAAACCAAATCTCTCGTTAAATTGTCTTTAATTCCCAGGATAACACCACTATAGACAGAAGGTACTTCCCACTAAAAGAAACAAAAAAATACATATATACACACACACACAGACACGCATACAGAAAGCCAAATCTAGATAAGTATCTTTCAATAATCTTTAATCACACTAAAAAAATAATTCATAGGTGGTCTCTTAAAGAGAAAGGAAAATGAGAGCCATAATATAACGCTGATGAAAATGAACATATTCATTACAATCAACGCGTAATAAATAATGGATTGGGACTTTCTGAAAGATTACTGTTAGGAAAAAAAGACACACAAAGACTAGGAGTTTTATATATATTAATTCAGGTAATCCTCACAGCAATACTAAGGTAAGTACTATTATGCTACTATTATCATTTTGCAAATGCGGAAACTACAACACAAAGAAATTAAATAACTTATTCAAGATTATACATTTAAGTATGAAGCTGACATTCAAACTAGAGCAGGCAGTTAATCCCAGAATGTCCTATAACAACTACTATGCTGTATTTGTACATCTTTAAAATTTTTCGTTTTTGCTTTCTGAGACAGAGTCTCACTCTGTTGCCCAGGCTGGAGTGCAGTGGCATGCTCTCTGCTCACTTCAACCTCTGCCTCCCAGATTCAAGTGATTCTCCTGCCTCAGCCTCCCAAGTAGCTGGAAATACAGGTGCACATCATCATGCCCGGCTAATTTTTGTTATTTTCAATAGAGACATGGTTTCACCACATTGGCTAGGCTGGTCTTGAACTCCCGGCCTCAAGTGATCCACCCACCTCAGCTCCCCAGAGTGCTGGGATTACACGAAGGAGCCACTGCATCTGCCCTCATCTTAAAAATTCACACTAATAAATAGCGTCAATGCTATAAAAAAGCCCAGCTAATTTTTAGAGCCATTTTTTTCATTTCTCTGTACTTGTATGTTTAAATCCTGTTTAAAAAAATACAGGCTGGTCGCAGTGGCTCATGCCTGTAATCCCAGCACTTTGGAAGGCTGAGTCGAGTGGATCACCTGAGGGTGGGAGTTGGAGACTTCCCTGGAGAAACTCATCTCTACTAAAAATACAAAATTAGCCAGGTATGGTGGCACATGCCTGTGATCCCAGCTACTCAGGAGGCTGAGGCAGGAGAATCACTTAACCCGAGAGGTGGAGGTTGCAGTGAGCTGAGATTGCACCACTGCACTCCAGCCTCGGCAACAAGAGCAAAACTCCCTCTCAGGGAAAAAAAAATCATCTTTCTGGCTGCCTTTTTACTACATCTTCAGCAGGGGAGGAGTTAAGTATATAGTTAGTTAGGAGCATTACCACATTGCTTTAATTTCTCCTGTATCTGTAGATTACTTCCTTTCTATCTTTAAGCTACATTCCACTGAAATAGTGTCTTAAAAACTACTTCCATTTGCACTTTCTATGCAGGAAAACTTTCTAATAAATAAACTCAGAAACAGGTAAATATATTAGCTGGGATTTTTTTAAAGGAACATTTAAAACCAAAAATATTCTATAATGAGGTAATAATGAACTCGTTCCAAACTATTGGCTTTAGCTTTCAAGAGAGTATTAAAAAAACCAAAAATAAAATACCCTATACAACACACAGCATGTTCTGGCTACAGACTGCATAAACAATATACCATTTACATATATTTACAATTATATTGAAAATGCAGCCGGACATGGTGGCTCATGTCTGTAATCCCAGCACTTTGGGAGACCAAGGCAGGCAGATCACTTGCGGTCAGGAGCTCAAGACCATCCTGGCCAACATGGTGGAACTCCCATCTCTACTAAAAATACAAAAATTAGCTAGGCATGGTGGCAGGTGCCTATAATCCCAGCTACTTAGCTACCTGGGAGGCTGAGGCAGGAGAATCACTTGAACCTGGAAGGCAGAGGTTGCAATAAACCAAGACAGCACCACTGTATTCCAGCCTGGGTGACAGAGAGAGACACCATCTCAAAAACATAAATGAAATGCATGTAGATATTTTGTCAACAAATGGAAAAACTCATTTTTAGATGTTACTCAATGGTATCTTTTTGTTTCTGATATTTTCTCCTTTCTCTGTCATATGGTCATGTGAAGGTCTTAAAACTGTTCAGCAAAAGAGGTCCTTATTAAAAAGGTCAGGGAACAGCTTTTCTATTAAATCACCTCAAAAAACAAAGGCAATTTTCTTATCTGGTCTTGACAAAGGGTTTCTTACCTTATTAGACACTGTCCAGAATTGGCGGTCTGAAGTCATACCATGTAATTCAATTAAAATCTGTCTAATCCTCCAAGGATCCACTGACAATATAAGTTGATGCTCTAACTGACCAATGTTGACACTTGCTGAGGCTGAAACAAAGGTTTATGTTTCAACAATTTAATTCAAAGATACAGCTATGAGAATGACAATTTACTTAAATTATTATATCTATAAATTAAAAGCTGCTATCATCTTGAGAACTGATTAATTCAGCATAGTGTATATTACCTACTAACTTTATCCTCACAGAGACAACCTAACAGGATTTTATTATATCTACATTTAGTAAGTGCATGCATTTTAAAACTAAAGATAATGAAAATATAAACAAGATAAAAATATTAAGTTCATGCAAAGAACCATGTGGAATATATGAAAATAATTAACATATAGATTCCTACTTTTGAACATAATATACTAACAAAAGTATTTATAAAATGTTAATTTTGAATAATAAACATTAAGCATGTTTTCTGAGAGAAAAGGGGGCATATTCTTCCCAGAGACCCAAAAATAATTACCAAAATCCCTAATTACAGCTCAGCTATCAGATGCAGTCTTCAGTAATGCATTTCCAGCAGTTCTGATTGTGTTAACCTTACCCTTTTCCTTTACAACTGGACATTCAACCAGTTTAAATCTAGTCAATGTCAAAGAAGCTAAAATTGTGAGTTTGTAAAACCAACTGAATTCTCTCTCCTCTATACTCAATTTTGAAGTTTATGTTTCTTATTTTAAAATAGCGTTGTATTTTCTGCTTGTATTTGTAAAGGCAAAAATAGGGGAAAAAAATCAAACAAATAAGCCCAAAATGGCAATACTGCCAAAGCTGTTAAGCCAGCACATACTAGCACAGTTATACAGACTGACATGCATGAACATCTGTCCTCTTTTTGGTCCCAGCATCTCTCACCACTCCTCTCCTCATTTTTGTTGTTACCTGCATGAACATATTGGCAGCAGTGTTACCTCGGTCTATTTCCCCAGCTAAAATCTTTCATATATCTAGGCCTGATTCTGCACTAATCATTGGCTCGGCAGAGCTCTCACATAACTGCTTATACAGAAATCTGATATGGAAGACAGGTGAATTTCTATTAATTACCAACAAAAGTGTTAATTACAAATAAGAAAGAATCCTCAAATATTTCCATGGTAATTTGAATAGAGGGACAAAACATGCCAACATTTTAGCTGGCAGACTGGAGAGCTAACCTGGGATATCATAAAATGAAGTTACAGGTTTAATGCACAGATTTACTCTAGGGGATCTCTTCCTCATCTGATCGACAAGTAGCTTTTGTTCTTCATCTTTCAACAGAGTAATGAAAAGCTCATGTGAAGAAATCATGAAAACATACTGCAGATCGTCCAACCCCAGACACACATTCCTAGATCAGTAAGAAATATTGTAAAACAAAAAAGTGTATAATTTAGTTTGAGAAAAACAATCATATCAATGAACTTTTATAAGTCATTAAAAAAGCCATCATTACATAAACTGTATAATGATATTTTGAAATAGATTTTAAAATTTCCCTTTGGTCCTTATTTAAAATTGTGATGTCAATGCCACATTATACAAAAAAGGTAACTATAAAATCCTAACATCTTACGTGGCTACACAAATTTGAACTTAATGGGTTCTCAAATCCCAGTTACTGCCTGGTTATAAGACACCCAAAACAGAAACAAAGGTAGTAACAGATACATTTTTCACAGGACTAAGTTCAAAGTTAGAAAAAGAAAAGAAAAGAAAGATACTTACTTCAGAAAAGCAGCCATGTTTCCTTTCAAAGACTCTGAAGCTTTTTCTAAATTTATTGATCTTGAACATACCTAGGAATTTGAGTAATTTTCATTTGAATATGGGTACTTTAAAAAAATGTAGATTATAATTTGAAAAGGTTAGATTTTAAAACAACTGAATTTTCCTTTTTCAATCATATACCAATGACAGATTTGGTTAAGTAACTTAACAGCAGATGAGACCAAGGAGTAAGAATCCATTAAAAAGGGGGAATGGAATCTGACCATTTTAATAACTGCAGGTGTATACACGCAGCAAATAACCTAGCTACCATGCTGTACAGTTCTCGCAGAATTTATCAAGTATGTTGCCAAATTATATTAAGTGATAAACCACAGAAATCAGTAGCTCCTGTCAGAAGAGCTGAATAAAAAATTTTTTAAAACAAAAAATAGTTGAAAAGAATGACTGATTTATCATGAAAATATAATTAATGGTTCTATATTCATGAATAGCTCATGAATAGTTAAAAAAGTAACAAAAGTTTAAAAAGTAAATGCAAATAAAGAAAAGAAACTAGTTATGGTTATATTAGTCATCTACAAATAATATTTTCATAATTTTATTTTGAATTTATTCATTAGATTAGGATTCTTCCCCATGTATTATTCATAAGCCAAAATAGTATAAAAGTCCCTAATCTCAAGAAATCATTAAATATTTTCTACGTTGATACACACACATAAAATAGAATGTTCATAGGAGTATTATTCACAGTTGCCAAAAAGTAGAAATAACAGTAGTCTACCAACTAATGAATGAACACACAAAATCTATGGCATATTCATTCAATGAAGTATTATTCAGCCATAAAAAGGAATGAAGTACTGATACATGCTACAATACTGAAAACATGCTAAGTGAAGGAAGCCAGTTATAAAAGACCATCTATTTCATAGTTCCATTTATATAAAATATCCAGAACGAACAAAACTATAGAGATAGAAAGTAGATTAGCAGTTGCCTCAGGTGGTGGGGGGCTGAGGGAAAATGAGGAGAGGTAACGATTAAGAGATTAGATTATCTTTTGGGGGTGAAAAAAGTGAAGTGATAGTTGCCCAACTCTAGGAATACCCTAAAAACCACTGACTTATACACTAAAAATGTGTGAACTGTATGGTATGTGAATTATATCTCAATGGAACTGTTAAAAAAAAAAACAAAAAAAACAGGCCGGGCTCGGTGGGCACTTTGGGAGGCCGAGGAGGGTGGATCCCTTGAGGTTAACAGTTCAAGACTAGCCTGGCTAACAGGGTGAACTTTGTCTCTAATAAAAATACAAAAAAAAAAAATTAGCTGGGTGTGGTGGTGTGCGCCTGTAGTCCCAGCTACTCGGGGAGGCTGAGGCAGAAGAATCACTTGAACCTAGAAGGCAAACATTGCAGTGAGCCGAGACCACACCACTGCACTCCAGCCTGGGTGAAAGAGGGATACTCAATCTCAAAAAAACAAAAACAAAAAAAAGCCTAGTATTTAAAAATTACTATATTAAAAAAAAAATTACTATGTTCAAATACCATTTTCTGATTAACAAATTAACCTATCAGTAAATAACATCTGAGTATCTTGGAGTATATGAAATATACTTACATTCTAATAATTTTGCTTATTTGCTGCCACATGTAAGAAATTATGGTGAATAATAAATATTTGAGTCTCCTTTTACAAAATATTATTGATTCACATAGTAAGATGCATTGTACATATGTCATGGAATAATATAGGGAACATATGTTAACTTTCGTTAAGAAACAGATCATGTCATGTGAATTTCACTCACCTCAATTTTTAAAAAGAAAAACTCAAACTAGTGAGTATCTCTGTAGATTCTTTAATATTAAAAAGACAAATTCTGCCTGTAATCCAAACACTTTGGGAGCCTGACGCGGGTGGATCACGAGGTCAAGACATCAAGACCATCTTGGCCAACATGATGAAACCCTGTCTCTATCAAAAAAATACAAAAATCAGCTAGGTGTGGTAGTGTGTGCCTGTAGTCCCAGCTACTCGGGAGGCTGAAGCAGGAGAACTGCTTGAATCCGGGAGGCAGAGGTTGAAATGATCTGAGACTGTGCCACTGCACTCCAGCCCAGTGCCTGGAGACAGAGCAAGACTCTGTCTCAAAAAAAAAAAAAAAAAAAGATAAAGTTTAATACGAATAATCTTTTGATGAAGTGAACAGATCCTTAGAAAATAACTTTTTTTTTTTTTTTTTTTTAACCTTAGATTCTGGTGAGGTAGAAAATAACCTTTTTTTTTTTGAGACAGAGTGTCGCTCTTGTTACCCAGGCTGGAGTGCAATGGCGTGATCTCAGCTCACCGCAACCTCCGCCTCCTGGGTTTAGGCAATTCTCCTGCCTCAGCCTCCTGAGTAGCTGGGATTACAGGCACGCACCACCGTGCCCAGCTAATTTTTTGTATTTTTAGTAGAGACGGGGTTTCACCATGTTGACCAGGATGGTCTCTATCTCTTGACCTCATGATCCACCCGCCTCAGCCTCCCAAAGTGCTGGAATTACAGGCTTGAGCCACCATGCCCAGCTGAAAATAACTTCTTAAAAAAAAACTAAGTCTAGAAAAATGAGAATATAGCTCTATAATCACTGATCAAAAACCTTCCCACAAAAAAGTCACCCAGGCCCAGGCTTTACTGGTAATTCTACCCAAAACTGAAAGAAGCAATGACTTCAATTTTACACAAACTTTTCCAGACAATAAAAAAGACAGACGTCTCAACTTATTTACAGGACAAGTATGACCCTGACACCAACATCAAAGGCAAGACAAGAAAGAAAAAAATAAGTGCACTGGCCAGGCGTGGTGGCTCACACCTATAATCCTAGCACTTTGGGAGGCCGAAGTGGGAGGATCACTTGAGGTCAGGAGTTTGAAATCAGCCTGGCCAACATGGTGAAACCCCATCTCTACTAAAAATACAAAAAAAAAATTAGCCAGGCATGGTGTCGGGTGCTTGTAATCTCAGCTACTCTGGAGGTTGAGGCAGGAGAATCACTTGAACCTGGAGAAGGAGGTTGCAGTAAGCCAAGATTGCACCACTACATCCAGTCTGGGTGACAGAGTAAGACTCTACCTCGAAAAATAAAAAATTAAAACATGTACATTAATCTCATACATGAATATAGAAAAACACAAATATTAGCAAATCAAATCAGGAAATTTCTATTAAAAAAAGATTATGACCTAGTTGGGTTAATTCCAGATATGCAAAGGTGGTTTAACACTTGAAGATCAATTATGCTTTATTACATTAACAGGTAAGAAGAGAGAAATTATGTGATCATTACAACAGACACAGAAAAAACATTTATAGAATCTAAAAATAATTCATTATTTTAAAAACAGGACGTTCAGTGAACTAAGGAAAGAAGGAAACTTCCTTAATCAGATAAGGGATAGCTACAAAAAAAAACTATAATAAACATCATTCTAAATGGTGAAGTAGTGTAAGCTTTCCTTCTGAGACTGGGAGTGAGATGAGGCAGTTCACTATTCACACTGCTACTGGACACTGTAGGTAACAGCCAGCACATTAAGTAAAAAGGCATCAAAACTAAAAGGCTAGAAAAGGAATAAACAAAATGCATTTTTAACAGATGACTGACTGCATGCATAGAAAAATGAAATAATTTATGGATAAATTAATGGAATTTTTAAAAGCTAAGCAAAGTTGTTGGATACAAAATTATTAGAAAGTTCACTTCTATATCAATGCACAAACCATTTTCTTTTTTTTTTTTGAGATGGAGTCTGGCTCTGTCATCCAGGCTGGAGTGCCATGGCACAATCTCAGCCGACTGCAACCTCCACCTCCCAGGTTCAAGTGATTCTCCTTTCTCAGCCTCCTGAGAGCTGGGATTACAGGCACGCTCCACCATGCCCAGCTAATTTTTGCATTTTTAGTAGAGACAGGATTTCACCATGTTGTTCAGGCTGGACTTGAACTCCTGACCTTGTGATCGACCCACCTCGGCCTCCCAAAGTGCTGGAATTACAGGCGTGAGCCACCGAGCTTGGCTGCATAAGCTATTTTCAAGTCTACATTTAAAGAAGTATAAAAAAAATTTAAGACTTCTATGTAAAAATTAGAAAGCTCTAAAGGACACTGAAGACTACCTAAAGAAATCAAGAGCCATACCCACTCATGGATTAGGACACCCAATAATGTAAAGATGTAAATTCTTGGGGGGTCTCCCTGAGCATACTTTGGCTTGGGAGGCTGCCCATTAAATTTTTTATAGAAAAAGAAGCTTAAAGGCCGGGCGCGGTGGCTCACGCCTGTAATCCCAGCACTTTGGGAGGCCGAGGCGGGTGGATCACGAGGTCAAGAGATCAAAACCATACTGGTCAACATGGTGAAACCCTGTCTCTACTAAAAATACAAAAAATTAGCTGGGCATGGTGGTGCGTGCCTGTAATCCCAGCTACTCAGGAGGCTGAGGCAGAATTGCCTGAACCCGGTGAGCCGAGATCGCACCACTGCACTCCAGCCTGGGTAACAAGCGTGAAACTCCGTCTCAAAAAAAAAAAAAAGCAGCTTAAAAACGAAAAAGACATCCTTTCTTTCCAAACTGGGTTCTAAATTTAACGCAATTGCAAACAAAAATTCAACAGATTTGTGAAACTTGACAATCTGAGTCTAATATTTACACATAAAAATGCAAAGGACAAGAACAACCAATATGACCTTGAAAACAAGGTAGAAGAACTTGCTCTCAATGGTATCAGGACACAGGCATAATGAGGCATGTTCAGACAAATAGCAAAGTGGTGCAAAAGGGCTCAGAAACAGGCCCATACATATATAGACACTCGGCATACAATAGAGATGGCCCTAGATTGGTGGAAAAGATTAACCTTCCAATAAATGGTGCTGAACACTCCCTACTTCACACAAAAGCAACTGTACATTGATTAAAGGCCTAAATGTGAAAGGAAGGCTATGCTATAAAGCTTTTAGAAAATATAACACAGAAGAAAATCTTCATGACATGATAGAAAAACAGCTTTCTTAAACAAGACACAGAAATCACTGTCATAAAGGAAAAAAATGGTAAATTTGATATTAAACTTTGGAACAATATAAAGAAAATTAAGCTGGGTGTGATGGCTTATGCCTGTAATCCCAACACTTTGGGATGCCTAGGTGGGTGGATCATTCAGGAGTTTGAGACCAGCCTGGGCAACATGATGAAACCCCATCTTTACCAAAAATAAAAAATATTAGTCAGGCGTGGCTGCACGCACCTGCAGTCCCAGCTACTCAGGAGGCTGAGGGGGGAGGATGGCTTGAACCCAGGAGTTGGAGGTTACAGTGTGCTGAGATCAAATCACTGTACTCCAACCTGGGTGACACAGTGAGATCCTGTCTCAGAAAAAGAAAGAGAGAACTAAAAGTCAAATTCAGAGAAGATACCTGCAATATTTAAAATTGGTTAAAAAAAAAAAACCAGAATATATAAAGATCTCCTACAAAAAAAAAAGCTCTTTCCGGAAAAAAGACAGACAATCTAATAGAAAAATGAGACATAACACAGCTGGGTGCAGCAGCTGATTCCTGTAATTCCAGCACCGGAGGCGGAGGCAGGAGGATCACTTGAGGTCAGGAGTTCGAGACCAGCCTGGCCAACATGGCGAAACCTGTCTCTACTACAAATACAAAAATTAGCCAGGCATGGTGGTGCATGCCTGTAATCCCAGCTACTTGGGAGGCTGAGGCCTGAGAACTGCTTCAACCTGGAAGGCAGAGGTTGTAGTGAGCCAAGATCAGGCCATTGTACTCCAACCTGGGCGACAAGAGCAGAACTCTGTCTCAAAAAATAGAAAAAAAGAAAAAAAGAGGCATAACACTTGGAAAAGGCACCTCAAAAAACAAAATCTGTGAGTAAAAACTAAATGAAGAGTTGTAGAAATGAAAACCTCAATGAGGTACTGTTAGAAAACCACCTCACAAGTGATCTGACAATATCAAATGTTAACAAGGATGCTGAACAATGAGAATACTCAGGCATGCTTGTGGTACAAACCACTTGGATATTAAAAAATAATGTTGCAGATATATTTTTCCCTAGGTATATAATGTAAACTGGTACATATGTGCACCTATATACATGTACAAGTATGTTCCAAGCAGCAAAAACTATAAACACAAATATTCATCATCGTATGTGTATACAGCCATAAACTATAAAAAAAACATAAATGTCTCCCATAATAATGAAGAAACTGTGGCGTGGACCATATACTATTGTAACATCTTAAAGCAATGAAAAAAATTGTGTTTATATACAACTTGAATAAATCTCACAAATGTTTAGTGAAAGAAGATAAAGAGCACATATTGTAGGATTCCATTTATATGAAGTTCAAAACAGGCAAATTAAAGATTGTTCTTTCAGGATGCATACAGAGGGGATACAACTGAAAAGAAAGCAAAAAAATGATGATCACAGAAGTCCAGGGCAGTGGCTGCCTCAAGGGAAGGCAGAGGAGGTTGTAAAGACCACAACAAACGCTTCTAGAGTGCTGGCAACACTGTATTTTTGGAATTGGTCTTATCTGTGCTTTATATATTTCTCTCAATGTCTGCAATATTAAGACTGTTAAGACAGAGGCAGAGTGATGCAGTAGAAACACAGACCCCACAGAACACAGGAGAGACTAGAGCTTTGATTTGGAAGTTCTTAGTAAACAGCTGATGAAACAAATGAGTGAAGCTTTGGAAATGAATAAAAAATGAGTGAGCCAAAGATAAAAGTTCTATAAACAGAAACACTTAAGGAAGAGCAAAGGAGAAGTCAATGAAGGACTGAGGAGAATCCAATAAAGATTCTGAAGAAACATGGGGGAGAACTAGAAAAAGAGTTACAGTAGAAGACAAGGCGGAAGGGCATAATCTGTCAAAAGTGCCAACTGTCGAACACAGAAAGGCAAGGCGGACAGAAAAAAAGGCACTGAATTTGGCAATTAAGAGGTTACTGGTAAGCTTAAAGCAAATTAGAAATCAAAAGGGGAAAGAAAAATATGTCATACCTCAAGAAGAAAGTCTATTTTCTCTTTATTCGGTCTAAGAAATAACTGGTTGAATTGAACACTAATTGTTCTGCCTTCCAGTATATCACGGACTGTATTACAGGCACAAACTTTAAAACAGATTTCATCTAGAGCTTCATTTCTGTAGAACACAAAAGTAGATCAACTAGCATTATTTTTAGCGTTAAAGAAAAGTGTATATTACAAAATTATATTCACAGGAATGAGCCATTTGTTTTTGAGAGGTAAAATTTTAGGATATTCCAGCAATTCAAGCATACTACTAAATATATACCAAATTACAGGGAGAAAGTAAGCAGACAGGTTTTGAATTTATCAAGGGAAAATTTAGTTACATATCAGGCAACAGAATGAAATTCTGCTATACATAATTTTTCCCCCAAGCATTTTTTTTTTTTTTTTTTGAGACGGACTCTTGCTTTGTCACCCAGGCTGGAGTGCAGGAATGCCATCTTAGCTCATAGCAACCTCCACCTCTTGGGTTCAAGCAATTCTTGTGCCTCAGCCTCCTGAGTAGCTGGGACTACAGGTGTGCACCACCACGCCCAGCTAATTTTTATATTTTTTGGTAGAGACAGGGTTTCACCATGGTGGCCAGGCTAGTCTTGAACTCCTGACCTCAACTGATCCACCCACCTCGGCCTCTCAAAGTGTTAGGATTACAGGCATGAGCCACGGTGCCTGGCCTCTCCAAGCACTTTTAAAACGGACTAGATAGAGGAACACCAGAGTGGCTCCTCTGGCTATGTTTATTTCCCATATATTAACAACATGAAAATAATGTCAGAGTCATAAAAATAATTCGAAGGTATGGTTTTGATAAACCGGAATGCATTGCTATTTTATTCAAAAACCAAAAAGTAATTTTTCAACTTACTCACTTACCCCTGTTGAGCTTTCTGAAAGAGTTCTCTTAGTACTGACTGTCGGAACTGGACAGGTAAACTCAGGGTCAAGTTGTCTTCAATGAAAATCTGTATTACCTCCTAGAACATATACAAAAAGTTGCACCCATTTCAAAAAATCATGGCAAAGTTTTGTTTTTGGTTTGTTTTTTACTTTAAACAAGTCTTTCTATAATGGAAAATACAAGTTGAAAAAAAAAAAAATCACAGAAATCTCTTACCTTTTCTTCCTAAAATTCTAAAATTTGGTTAAGGGCAAAAACAGTCCTGCTACCCCTTTTTTAAAATTGAAGATCACAAACCAAAAATTAGAGGTAAGAAAAGAATCAATCAGTAAGGGGCAATTCAGCTATGTTATTAGAAAAAATTTTAGGCTGGGCATGATGCGTCACACCTGTAATCCCGGCACTTTGGGAGGCCAAGGCAGGTGGATCATGAGGTCAGGAATTCAAGACCAGCCAGGCCAACATGGTGAAACCCTGTCCCTAACGAAAATACAAAAATTAGCTGGTTGTCGTGGCGTGTGCCTATAATCCCAGCTACTCAGGAGGTTTGAAAAATTTTTTCAAGTGATTCTCTCAAACCCAGGAGGCAGAGGTTGCATTGGGCCGAGATCAAGCCACCGTACTCCAGCCTGGGCGACAGATCAAGACTCCATCTCAAAAAAGAAAAAAAAAATTCTCTCTACTTTAAACACAAGTTCATAAGACAAACTAAAAAATACTAATTAACTGGGCATGGTAGCTCATGCCTGTAATCCCAGCACTTTGGGAGGCCCAGGCGGGTGAATCACCTGAGGTCAGGAGTAAGACCAGCCTGACCAACATGGTGAAACTCCATCTCTTCTTGTTACCCAGGCTGGAGTGCAATGGCACAATCTCAGCTCACCGCAACCTCCGCCTCCTGGGTTCAAGCAATTCTCCTGCCTCAGCCTCCCAAGTAGCTGGGATGACAGGTGTGCACCACCACATCCAGCTAATTTTTGTATTTTTTAGTAGAGATGGAGTTTCACCATATTGACCAGGATGGTCACGATCTTTTGACCTCATGATCCACCTGCCTCAGCCTCCCAAAGTGCTGGGATTATAGGCATGAGCCACCGCACCCAGCCCCCATCTCTTAAAAAAATAATAATAATTTAAAAATTCAGCTGAAAAAATATGCTAAGAAGTGATTCTAGTAAATTTAAATGATTTAAAATATATTATCTGTAGACTACAAAAAATACCCACTGTTACATACAGACTTTTTCTCAGCTCCTTCTCAAGCAATGGAAAAGCAGGAAAGAAAGAAGGGGTGCTAGTGAGAGAAGGGGGAAGGGAGATTTCTGAAAATGAAGCTAATCAGCCATTACCAGGAAAGTCCTGACAAAAGTGGTTTCAAAACTATAGAGCAAGCACCAGCTTCACCTCCATAACAAAACACAAGCAAGGCAGAGCTCTACAGGAGCAACACAGCAGCTTCCCAAATGTGAGAAGACACACCTGTTACAGCTGCTCAACTACAACTTCAGCAGCACTAAACGAAATCCACATCGTTCATAAAAACACAAGCCCATTCGAAGAAATACAATTTCTAAGATACTCCTGCACGTGTAAGGGATGAATCTGAGTTGCCACAAAACTGTTATTGCCCCCTTCTTAGCTACCCATTACACTATTTTCTGATTTACATATTTTGGAACTTTATTACAGTCACAGTGACCTGTGCCTATCTCTGGGTGATATTCCTAAGGTCTTACTGGCACAGGTCTTACCACTCCAGTGAGGCTTTTTTGGTTTTTTTGGGTTTTTGTTTCGTTTCATATTTGAGGCAGTCTTGCTCTGTCACCCAGGCTGGAGTATAGTGGTACTATCATAGCTCACTGCAACCTTGAACTCCTGGGCTCAAGCGATCCTCCTGCCTTGGCCTCCCAAGTGCTAGGACTACAGGTGTGAGCCACCACACCCAGCCAACTTGTTAAAGAATCTGTATTTTATGATAATTGACCTCACCCTTTATAAACCTTCACTAAAGAGATATAACTGAAAACTCTCTAGTCTTTATTAAATTCACTTGTATATGTAATTAAACTTCAAGAAAGTTTAATTTTCTTTCCTAGAACAAAGCAATACTTTAAAAAAAGGGCCAAAAATGGGGAAAAGAAGTGCTATCTTGTTTTCTCTCTTCCTCTATTTTCTGTGAAAAACAAAAAATCCCCTAGACAAGAAAACTATAAAGCTGGAATAATACCCCATTGGAGACACAAAACTAAAAGTCAGTTATGGCTTTGTCGTTTCATGGTTCCTATTTTGATTTAAACAACATGAACAAATGCACTGTTTCTTCTTTAGAATGCTTTCCAATAAAGACTTTAAAAGCATAATTCTAATTCCCAGTGATTTTCATAATAAAACTGAAGATAAACAGCAAGAGGTGGGGGAAGGGAGGCAACAAAAGTCTCAAACAGACTTATAAAGGCCTTTTCATGAACGAAACGGAGATGGTGAGTAGGCTCAAGGGCAGGCGGGTTCTGTCTTTAACAGACCATCCAAATCCACCAGAACTGCCATGTTCGCTGTGCTCCCTTTCTCCTTCAGTCTTATTATTTGGAAGGGCTAATAAAGCTGGGCTACAAGCCATACATCCAAAAGAAACAAGACTTAATGTTTTGTAAAACTAAAAGCTATTAATATATTAGCAGCCTACAATCCCAGCTGCTAAACAAACACACACAACTAAAGGCTGTCTACCTGCAATTTCTTAATGCTAAAATTTCTGCTTACGAGTATTTCTTACAAAATGTATTTAAAATAGGCAAACTTTATACCTTCAAGAAAAGATAATAACAATGAAAAACTAACATCTGTGTAATGCTTTGCCTTAGGAATTATGAACTATAACTTCTCACTAGATTTTCATAAGACTCTCAGGAAACGGGATAATTATTACCATTATGTTACAGGCCAGTCTGACAGTGTAAATGACTTGCCCCAAGTCGCATAACTGGTAAACTGGTGGCGCCAGGATTTGAACTTAGTTTTATCTGGCTTCCAAAACTTTTCAACTACACTAGTGCATCCCCCTTATAAATCTTACCTGATAGCTGCCAGATCTCAAACAAATATGGACTTGACTATATGGAGTCAATTGTTGAGACGTACTATCAGAAGAAAGTACAAGAACATCACATGCTTGACAATAGCCAGCTAACCGCTTCTCATCTATGGTACAATGAAGAGATAATGAACCTATCTGTAAAGTAAGAGGTATACACCATTATCCACTCACGTAATATAAACAGTAGTCTAGTACCACCTTAGTATGTTTTAACAGCACACGAAAATGCTAATAAATTGCTAATGAAAAGGAAATGCTAATGAAAAATTCAAAATTGGAGGAACCAAAAAACAAAAAGATTAAAGGTTTAGAACAGGGGTCACAAAACTGTTGCTATAGGCCAAATCCAGCCTATGGTCTGTTTTTGATTGTCCTTTGAGCTAAGAACAATTTCTGTGGGCTATAAACTACTCAAAGGGGACAAAAAATACTAAGAATATGCAATAGAGACTGAATGTGGCCCAGAAGGCCTGGAATATTTAGTAGCTGGCCCTTTACAAAGAAAGTTTGCTGAAGCTTGGTTTAACATTTTCAGGCCAATATACAAAAGTGGATATCATTATCATACCAAGTAGGTATGACAAGACATTAACAAAGAACAATTGGTGTTAAACTTAAAGACAAGCTTAAAGGTTTTAAAAGACATATACCAGGCAGAGATTTAAAGGAGAGAGCAGGCTGGGCAAGGTGGCTCATGCTTGTAATCCCAGCACTTTGGGAGGCTGAGGCGGACAGATCACAAAGTCAGGAGATCGAGGCCATCCTAGCCAACATGTTGAAACTCTGTCTTTCCTAAAAATACAAAAATTAGCTAGGTGTGGTGGCATGTCCCTGTAATCCCAGCTACTCAAGAGGCTGAGGCAGGATAATCGCTTGAACCAGGGAGCTGGAGGTTGCAGTGAGCCGAGATCATGCCTCTGCATTCCAGATTCCATCCTGGCAACAGAGTGAGACTCCGACTCAAAAAAAAAAAAAAAAAAAAAGGAGAGAGCAAAAGAAAACATAATCATCACTCAGTTGGAAAAAACAGAAATGCTTCTTCTACCCAGAGGATTAAAAAAAAAAAAAGTTTGAAAAAAATGAAAGTTTTAAATTATTGTATCTGAAATGCCACAAAATTAGAAACCTGATGAATTTCCTAGGCAAAGTAAAATGGGGATTTCTAGTGGGTCTAGCTAGAATAAGGAAAGCATTTAAACCTCGAGGGCATTTAATCAATATCTCTACTAAGGACAGCAGAGATTGAAGTGGGAACTTTTCCAGGCACCAGGCATACAAAAACCTAGTTGTATACTTCACAATTCAGTCACCTGAATCATAAAAACACAAATCATAAACACAGTAAAAATGTTTACTCATATTAGGAATTAATGAAAGGCAAGTTTATAAAAGATACCATATTTTACCCATCAAGTTAGAAAAAAATAAATTTTTTTTTAAACACTCACTGCTAACTGAAGTGCCCTGAGAGAAATGTACCTGGAAAGTAATTTGGTTTGATAAATTATAGCCTCGAAAAAAAATAAATAATCACTGACATGGTAATGCTTGTAGAAACTTAAACATAACTGAAATCTGAAGAAAAATTTAGGCTTGGAGGTACAAATATTGCAGCTTTATAATAAACAACCTAAATGCCCACGCATAAGAGAAATGAAGTCAGAGTTCTTCCACATGATATATTTATAATGCCTAGTCAAAGACTTAAGCAAGATACAGAGTATTCACAATGAGCTTAACTGTACAAAAACATATAAACAGAAAAAAAATGGGAAGAAAATATATTAGATTTGTAAAAGGGGTTATTTTCAGGTTATATTACTACAAATTTTTTTAAAACCAGTTTTAGCACTTTCTTGAACATTACAAATAATGAACACATTTTTATCATCAGAAAAATCAAGGCCAAAAAAATGTATAGATGTTTTAAAGAACTGCACATTAAGTGCCTATTACGACTGGATTTACCTCTGCAATTAGTTCTTTGGTTCTAAAAAATTTTTCCCTGGCATTTTCATAGACAGCTGAATTTGTGGAGCCTTGCTGGAAGTATGCTGCACCCAAATCATAGCACACCTGAAATAATAATAAACACCAATTTGCTTAATAATTTCTCAGGTACTTAAGAGCTGACAGAACCAAAATTCTCTTTATCTCAGGAAAAAAAGAAAAAAAGACATAGAAAAACACATATTCCAAGGAGCGGTGCTACTGTCAATATTCTTAGTCACAAGTAACATAAACCAACTCTGGTCAATTTAAGCAGAAAACTGATTTACTGAGATTTCAGGTTGCCTACAGAATTGTTAGAAAGGCTAAAGAATCTGACTAGAAAAAAGGGCGAGGCATGCAGTCAAGATGACAGCCAACAGTGGTCTACAACACTGCAGACAATCTGAACACAATATCCCACAGCTCCTGTCACCTGTAGCCACCAGGACCAGACCCTGAAAGCAGCAGCTCCATTCCCGCAAGTGCTGCCCCTGGAAACCAGATTTTACTGTCACTGTTGCCACTACGTGCCACCACAATGGATTCTCCATCCCCCTCAATGCTATGACTTACTAGGACTAGCTCCTGATTCAGTCTAAAAGAAGCGTACCCATCTGTTTTGTAAAACTTACGTGATATGCCTGCCCTTGAGCCAGATAAGGCTAGAGAAAGCTAGTACTGGAGCTTTCAGTTTATTTTATAAGAAGCAGGCTCTGCCTCTTGGAAGTCTGAAAAGACTGGAAATTCTTCCAATACAGGAGAGAGGGAAAAAAAAGCTGGGGAGCCCCTCAAAAGCGAAGGTAGTACACATCTAACATCCCATACTAGTTAAATTAAGAAATTTAAACTAGAAAACTTTTGCAGTCATATGTTTCTATGACAGAAGTTTTATGTAAGATGTGGACAATAGGCAAAAAAGAAAAGAATTTATATGTTTTTCCAAAAGCTTTCTTAGATTGATACCTGAAATTACCGAATGCAAAACTCAAAAAAGACTCAGATTATTTAGTTCAACCTGGCCATTTTATGGGTAAGAATACAAAGGCCCAGAAAGTGACATGAAAAGCACACAAGTAGTGGCAGAGCCCATGTTTGAACTCAGATTCCTAAACTCCTCAAATTTATTCTACACATGGCTGACAGATCAAGTCTTCTTAATCTGACTGACTTAAAAAGTCTTTGCCCGGTGAGGTGGCTCATGCCTGTAATCCCAGCACTTTGGGAGGCTGAGGCGGGTGGATCACGAGGTCAAGAGATGGAGACCATCCTGGCCAACATGGTGAAGCCCTGGCTCTACTAAAAATACAAAAATTAACTGCACATGGTGGTGCACATCTGTAGTCCCAGCTACTCAGGAGGCTGAAGCAGAAGAATCGCTTGAACTCAGAAGGCGAAGGTTGCAGTGAGCCGAGATTACGACACTACACTCCACCCTGGCAACAGAGTGAGACTCTGTCTCCAAAAAAAAAAGTCTGTCTTCAATTATTCCCCAAAACAGAAGAAAGTTCAAACTCCTTCCCCTGCTATGTAAGGATCTCACAATCTGGCCTAATCTCTCTTTCTAAACCTTTCTATTGTACTCTATTTTAATCATACCGGTCTTCTCAATTCCTCATTCACATGAGATCCTAGAAATAAGCTTCATTCCACATCCCTTACTCCTTTTATACCACCAAACCAACCTTGGCAACAGATACTTACTCCTCTTCCAAACTCCTGTGCCATAATCATGCCTGGTGTTCATCATGAAACCACTCTTTACTGACAGCTTTATAAATATGGTTCTGTACAATTCAGCGAATCCAGGTTAATTCTTTTTAGCCTCTACAACATTGCTTTACACTATTTAGACCACACTACTACATGTTTGGCTGATTTTTTCTTTTTTTTTTTTTTTTTTTTAACTGCAACCTCCTCCTCCTGGGTTCAAGCAATTCTCCTGCCTCAGCATCCCAATTAGCTAGGATTACAGGTAATTTTTGTATTTTTTGTAGAGACAGGATTTCACCACATAAGCAAGGCTGGTCTCAAAACTCCTAACCTCAGGTGATCCGCCCGCCTCGGCCTCCCTTGGCTGATTTTCATTCTAGAGAGTTCATCCTATCTGGAGTAAAAGGATGCTAAAAGAGCAAAATACACACACACACACACACACACACACACACACACACACACGCATACTTATTATAGTTATGTATAATTCTGCTTTCCAGGCAAAGATGGACTGCAAAATATCAAAAAGATATTTTCAAGTATTACTGTAGTAACTGACTAGCCACTACAATGAGTTTAGAGGTTAAGAGGTGGTCAGTAGATTTACTATAAAAACAAAAAAAACTGATAATGAAGCTGCCCTGAAAGGCAGAAGACCTGGTTTTACTGGGGGAAAAAAATAATTTTTCTTTTAAGTCTCAGGTAAATTTTAATAATGTAAAGAACCTACTTTAAATATTATCATGCCAGGAAATGAGTGTTACCATCAATTTGCCTTTCTTTTTTTTTTTTTTTTTTTTGCTTTTTTGAGACGGAGTTTTGCTCTTGTTCCCCAGGCTGGAGTGCAATGGCGCGATCTTGGCTCACCGCAACCTCCGCCTCCTGGGTTCAGGCAATTCTCCTGCCTCAGCCTCCTGAGTAGCTGGGATTACAGGCACGCGCCATCATGCCCAGCTAATTTTTGTATTTTTAGTAGAGACGGGGTTTCACCATGTTGACCAGGATGGTCTCAATCTCTTGACCTCGTGATCCACCCGCCTCGGCCTCCCAAAGTGCTGGGATTACAGGCGTGAGCCACCGCGCCTGGCCCAATTTGCCTTTCAAAAGCAGGAATTGTCACTCAACTATGTAAATAAAAGAACAGTTGATAGTTTACCTAGCACGTATAGATGTTTTACAGAAGTTTTGTTTTCAGGTTGTATCATCCACCATATTGTGAAAATCAGAGGTGTCATCAACAAGTTTTAAACAAGTTTTGAAAGATCATGAGAAACTATGTACTAGTAAACACTACTATATGCAAGTTTCATCAGTGATTTTAAAAGGTTACCACCAAGTATCCTGTAATCCCAGTACTTTGGGGGGCTGAGGTGGGAGGACCCCTTGAGCCCAGCAATTTGAGACCAGCCTGATCAACATAGGGAGACTCTGCCTCTATAAATAATTAAAAGTTTAAAGAAAAAAAAGGTTAGCAAGTCTCAATACTTCATTACTCCCACTCTTGCTGTAAACTCCAGCTCATCAGGCCTTAAATCAATGATTACCTTCAGCTCTGGAAACAGCTCATCTATACAGGCACCTTCCCAAAACTGTCATAACTATTTTAACACCTTTCCAGAAAAGGAATTCATGATAAAGAAGCCATGCCAACTCATACGGCTGAAGAAAGAGAATACAATTTAGAAGGCATGATTCTAGTAGCTAGCCCTCTCTAGGGAACTGCTGAATGCTTTAATATCTCTATTTTACTTAAGGTTCTATTCCAGAAAGTAAGACACAGAACATTAAAAAAAAAGAGAGAGAGAGATGTCAAAGAGTTTATAATCCAGTAGGGAAAAAAGAAGACATAAACGCATAAAGTAATATCCGACAATAAGCATCAACTGAAAGCTGTGAAATGAATTAGGGGCCCAGAGTTAGAGAAAGTGGGCAAACATAAGATCCCTGAAAAGCTAGACAGTGTCTCTTGAGTTCTAGATTTGTCAAAGTCCAGCACGTTATTAGTTTTTATTTTCTTTTGTTCTGATTACATTTCTCATAATATGAATGAACTCCAAATCAATTATATGTAACTGTATTCTCAGTACTTAAACTCTGTCTCCTAAATACAATCAGGAAACTATTTCAGAGACAATAGATCACATAAAATTTCCCTTCCATTTCTTTCAGAAAAACGTCAAATCTTATAAATGTATAAATATAATGCAGCTTTAATAGCATCTTGAGACAAAAGCAGAAATAAATTCTAATTAAAAATAGGAGGATAACCTCATATAAGATTTTCCAAAATACTGTCATACATTAATTAAATATCAAACGAATACCTGGCACTGCATTTCTTCGGTTCTGACTTTCAATCCAGCAGTAGAACTCTCAGTTTCTCCATTTACCATGCCTGGTTCCATGGCCAATAAATCTAGAGTTCTCATTGTATGGACATAAAGATCCTTGTTTAATTTTAGGGCTGCCTCTAGTACCAAAATAGAATCAGCAGCTTGTTCTTTCAGCTACAAAAATCAATGAACAAATTAAAATACAAAAATAGCAATCAATTATACTAACCAAAAATATGTACAGTATATTTAGTAGCTCAGTGCACTAAGCTATTAAAACAAATTTAACACAAGAGTACAATTAAATTTGTTGAAACAAAGTTACCTTAAATCAAAGAAAATAAGTTCCTATTGTGAGATTAGAAAATATGAACAACAGGAAAGACTGGAATATTTTTTCTGTAGAAAAGTTAATGCTTTAGGCTAGGCACAGTGGCTCATACCTGTAATCCCAATACCTTGGGAGACCAAGCGAGGTAGGAGGATGATTTGAGGTCGAGTTCGAGACCTGCCTAGCCAACATGGAGAAATCCCATTTCAACTAAAACTACAAAAATTAGCTGGGCGTGGCAGTGCACACTTGTAATCCCAGCTACTTGGGAGGCTGAGGCATGAGAATTGCTTGAACCCAAAAGGCAGAGGTTGCAGTGAGCTAAGATTGTGCCACTGCACTCCAGCCTGGGTGACAGAATGATACTCTGTCTAAAAGAGAAAGAAAAGCTAATGCTTTGAAGATTTAGCTGGACACAGTGGCGCATGTATGTAATCCCAGCACTTCGGGGGTCTAAAGTGGGTGAATAGCTTGAGTCCAGAAGTTTGAGACCTGACTGAACAACATGGCAAAATCCCATCTCTACAAAAAATACAAAAATTAGCTGAATGTGGTGGCACATACCTGTAGTCCCAGATACTGAGAACACTGAGGTGGGAGGATCGCTTGAGGCCAGGAGGTGGAGGCCGCAATGAGCCAAGATCAGGCCACTGCACTCCAGCCTGGGCAACAAGAGTCAGACCCTATTTAAAAAGATTTGCACTATTCCACTTGATTTATTCAAGAAATGTCTGTGTGCTTCAACGTGCCAGCCATTTTATTAGGAACTAGAAAACAAAACCTCCACATTCAAAATAATAGAGCATATTTGCTATACAAGCAAATACAGATAGTTTCTTACTTTTTTCTCTCCTTGCCCAGCCCCTATACCTGACATGGTAATCTGGAACACTGTAGATATTAATTACAGAGATCATTTCTAAATTATAGAAACTCTCAGGTTTCTAATTTTCCATTATGTAGATCAATTTAAAAATAACTGCTAGGCCCAGTGCAGTGGCTCTCGCCTATAATTCCAACACTTTGGGAGGCTGAGGTGAGCAGATCACTTGAGGTCAGGTGTTCGAGACCAGCCGGGCCAACAGGGTAAAACCCCGTCTCTACTAAAAATACAAAAAATGAGCTGGGTATGGTGACACAGGCCTATAGTCCCAGCTACTCAGGAGGCTGAGGCTGGAGAATTGCTTGAACCCAGGAGGCAGAGGTTGCAGTGAGCCAAGATCGCACTACTGTCACTCCAGCCTGGGCGACAGAGCAATACACTGTCTCAAAAAAAATTAAAATTAGCCGGACATGGTGGCTCAAACCTGTAATCCCAGCACTTTGGGAGGCCAAGGCGGGTGGATCACGAGGTCAAGAGATGGAGACCATCCTGGCCAACATGGTGAAACCCCATCTCTACTAAAAATACAAAAATTAGCTGGGCGTGGTGGCATGCACCTGTAGTCCCAGCTACTCGGGAGGCTGAGACAGGAGAATTGCTTGAACCCGGGAGGCAGAGGTTGCAGTGAGCCGAGACTGTGCCACTGCACTCCAGCCTGGCGCCAGGTGACAAAGTGAGACTGTCTCAAAAAAAAAAAAAAAATTAAAAACCGCTATAACTTATAGAAGTAATTTTTAAAATATAAAGTATACATGTTTGTCATAGTGTTTTTGGAAAGTACAAAAGAATATAAAGACATCACCTGTAAAATCAGTTTCTCATATCAACTAATGTATCATGAAATAGTCAAAAATAAAAATAAATAGCAGTAAAGTACTCTACTATTAGAATTGAAAGTCTACGTGTGATTTAGAATAATACCTATATCCTAATAGTAAAAACCTTAATGTCACTGCACTTAGACCTTCTCAACTTGTGTACCCCCCAGATTAGAAGATGCATCTCTGAGGTCCCCAACTCCTAGGCCATGTACTGGTACCAGGAACCAGGCTGCAGAGCAGGAAGTGAGGAGCAGGTAAGCAAGAGAAGCTTCATCTGTATTCACAGCTGCTCCCCATCGCTCACATTATGGCCTGAGCAACACCTCCTATCAGATCAATGGGGTCATTAGATTCCCATCGGAGCACACCCTATCATGAACTACAAGTGTGAGGGATCCATGTTGCATGCTACTTATGAGAATGAATGCCTGATGAGCTGTCACTGTTTCCCACCACCCCCAGATGGAACCACCTAGCTGCAGAAAACAAGCTCAGGGTTTCCACTGATTCTAAGTGAGCTGGATAATTATTTCCTTATATATTCCAATGTAATGATAATGGAAATAAAGTGCACAATAAATGTAACGGGTTTGAATCATCCTGAAACCACCCCCGCCCTGCCCCCCATTCAGTTTCCTGGAAATTGTCTTCCCCAAAACCAGTCCCTGATGCAAAAAGGTTGGGGACTGCTGCTCTAAAGTTGCTCCTGAAATGTTACTGTGTAACAGATACCAGTACTTACCACTTTCAAAATGTTTTCTGTTAGCTCTTTTTCCTGTTGCATTTGATTCATGCTAAAGAAAAACAATTGAAAACAAAAGTATTAAAAGTTACTCTCAAGACTAAAAAAAATTCTAAAGAGCATCCTTCTTGAAAGTCAGGTTCAGTTTCACTAAGACTTTTTAATGTTATTTATTTTCATGTTAGAAAAAAAACTCAACTATTATGATGCTCATTAACTTAGCAGTATTTTCTCATTTACTTTGTTTGGGTTTTCTGCTTGCTTTTCAGACAGGGTCTCCCGTCACCCAGGCTGGGGTGCAATGGCACTATCACTGCAACTTAACCTCCTGGGCTCAAGTAATCCTCCCACCTCAACCTCCCAAAGTGTTACCATAACAGGTGTGAGCCACAGCACCCAGGCTCATTTACTCAATTTAAGAACTTAACAAAAGCTCATTTGTATCAAGTTAGAAACTATGCTTTCAAGCTCCAAATTTGGGTAAGCTGCCACAAGGAAATTAAGATCAGATTTAAAACTCCATCCTTCTCCACTCCCACAGCTTCACTTGACTAGCCTTAAAAATAAAAAATTTAGGCCGGACATGGTGGCTCACACCTGTAATCCCAGCACTTTGGGAGGCGGAGAAGGGAGGATCACAAGGTCAGGAGTTCAAGACCAGCCTGGCCAACATGTTGAAACCCCATCTCTACTAAAAAAAATACAAAAAAATTAGCCAGGCATGGTGGCGCGTGCCTGTAGTCCCAGCTACTCAGGAGTCTGAGGCAGGAGAATCACTTGAACCCAGGAGGTGGAGGCTGCAGTGGGCTGAGATCATGCCACTGCATTCCAGCTTAGGCAAAAGAGATTTCGTCTCAAAAATAAAAATTTAATTTTTAATTTTTAAAAAGAAAACCTCCAATCAGCTATTATAATTGTGCTCTAATATTTACCTATATTAATTTCCCCACATAGAAATGTATCTTCTTCAAGACAATTTAATTAAACAAAAAAAAATCAGGCTGGGTGCCATGGCTCACACCTGTAATCCCAGCACCTTGGGAGGCCAAGGGAGGTGCATCACCTGAGATCAGGAGTTCAACACGAGCCTGGCCTACATGGCAAAACCCCATCTCTACAAAAAAATACAAAAATGAGCTGGACATGGTGGCGAACACCTGCACTCCCAGCTACTCAGGAGCCTGAGATGGGAGAATCACTTGAACCCAGGAGGCAGAGACTGCAGTGAGCTGAGATCGTACCAATGAACTCCAGCCTGGGCGACAGAGCGAGTCTCCATCTCAAAAAACAAAATGAAACAAAAACTTAATGCTTTCGGATAAATGGCACAATTCCCAAAGTGCTTCCCTTCTCAGAGCTCTGTATCTAGCACACTACCTGAGCCTATAGTCCCTCTAACTCCTTCAAACAAACCTTCACATAGGCCTTCTGCCCTCCTATTCTTATTCTACTTCTTATAACAGGTTATTAAAAACTTGCAAACATTTTTAAAACTCTAATGAAGAAAGTGCCAGGAAGGGTCACAGCTGCCAACTTACACACTTAATTGAGGGGGTCCAGGTTTTGCCTGTTTGACTGGAAAACTACTTTGAACAATAGTCCTAATTGCCCTGAAGAAAAGATAGGAAAAAGAAAATTTAATACATTATAAATGTCATTTCAATTATTTCTTCAAGTGCTCCTCGGGTTTGTAAAAATTAACTGAAGCATTAAACGGCACGTGGTAAATCCTTCATAAGTCATCCACATTTTTATTAGACTGCTTTTCATCTATGCACTCACAAATTTTCTCCACCATCAGACTCATAGTTCCCAAGATCTGAGAAATCTCTGCAGCAGAACGGGTCCATTAAAAGCATACCCCTAAAAGCCACAGTGCAATAAAACAGAGGTTGCCCAACACCTTCTGGGTTTATGAAAACATTTACCATCTATTGTAGAGAAGTATAGCCATGGCAGTGGTTGGAGGTAAAGTGGCCAGATCCATGTCTACATGCTTCGTCCCAGGAGGAACTTTACTGATACAGAGTAGTTCATTTAGTAGCATATTCAACACTGGAACAGACAAACTTAAAAGAAGCAAAACGTACATGTTTGCATGTTAACTGCAAAAGAAACACAAAATACACACAATTCCAAATGCTCACTGAAAATAGCTACATTGTCAAGGAACCACATCTTTGGGTTTACCAATCAAATAGGAAAAATGTTAAGAACTTTTTATTATGAAAAAACTTATCAAAGTAGGCAGAATATTGCCAGGTGTGGTGGCTCACACCTATAATCCCAGCAATTTGGGAGGCCAAGGTGGGCGGATCACCTGATGTTGGGAGTTCAAGACCAACCTGACCAATATGGAGAAACCCCATCTCTACTAAAAATACGAAACTTAGCCGGGTGTGGTGACACACACCTGTAATCCCAGCTACTCAGGAGGCTGAGGCAGGAGAATCGCTTGAACCTGGGAGGCAAAGGTTGTGGTGAGCAAGGATCGTGCCATTGCACTCCAGCCTGGGCAACAAGATCAAAACTCCGTCTCAAAAAAAAAGTAGACAAAATATAATGAACCCCTATGTAATCATCATTTAGCAATTATCATCTGATGGCCAATCTTATTTCATCTCTGCTCTTACCCACTTCCCAAATCATTCTGTCCATAAATATTTCAAAATATATCTCAAAATTCACTCTTAACACAATCACGATATTTTCACATCTAAAAAATTTAGACTTGCTGTCAAACAGCCTAACGGTGTTCAATTTGCCAGCTGCCTCACACATGCCATACTTCTTTGTATTCACTGCTATCTGTTGATGTCTCTTCAGTCTATCACACATGGGTTCCCCCCTCAAATTAAAAATACATTTTAAAAATTCTAATATTTAATGCTGAAGAATGTGGTTAAAAAGAGGGGTTTTTGAATACTACTGGTTAGAGTATAAACTCTTTTGGAATGCAACTGGCAATATGTATCTGTCTTAAAAATGTTTATACCACATGATCCAGCAATTTAAGTATCCTAAGGATACAACTCAAAATACAGATAATTTTATGAGCAAAGATATTTAAGGCCCTGTGATTTATAATAGTGAAAAATTAGAAATCAACTAATTTACTGTCAATTAAGGAACAGTTAACAAATTATCCATACAACAGAATCTTCTCCAAAAAATTAAAAAGGGGAAATGTTCATAGGGTATGATCACAATTTTAAGCCTATGGAAAGAACAAAAATTACATGAAAATGTTTTTAAAAAACCAAACCTCTCCCCTCCCCAATTACTTCCTATTTTCTGAATTTTTCCCAACTTCCTATAGGGCATTTAATTGTGATGAGAAGGGGATGAAAATAAATCATTTTCTAACCACAGTGTTGAAAGTATTTTTAAGCAAATAAGCACTGATTCTAGATCAGCTGCTTTAACAGGAGATAGTGATTTATGAACAGTAAAATTAATTCAATTATTCAATAACAAATCATCCATAATACTACACAACATCTATCATTAATTTTTATTCATTGTCTTCAGATACGTAAGTCAATTGAGAAATTTTTTTTTTTGAGACGGAGTGTTCACTCTTGTTACCCAGGCTGGAGTGCAATGGCACGATCTCGGCTCACCGCAACCTCAGCCTCCTGAGTAGCTGGGATTACAAGCATGCGCCACCTCCCAGCTAATTCTTTGTATTTTTAGTAGAGACGGGGTTTCACCTTGTTGTCCAGGATGGTCTCGATCTCTTGACCTCGTGATCCACCCGCCTCGGCCTCCCAAAGTGCTGGGATTACAGCCAACACGCCCGGCCCTAAACTAAGATATTTAAATAGTACTTCAAATGAAATTTCACTGAAATCTTATGTACCTTTTCTCTAATATGTCTAAGTCCCACTTCAAATATGCAGCAACTTTAAGAGCAAGTAGTTTTAAAATACGATTTCTCTTGTTATCAGGCGGAGGTTGAACTTGGTTTTGTTCATTAACTGAAGGTTTGGAAGCCTGTTCCAAAAACTGAACTATAAGTTGAACTGGTGCAGGATCTAGGATTCAAAAGAATATAAATTCTTAAATTTGTTTTAATTATGAAGATACAAAAGGATTTTTTTTTTTTTTTTTTTTTTGCCCCAGAAGGAGTACAAACAGCTGTGCTGTTATAATAACTAAGTAATACCATATGTAAAAAGTGTGCTTGGGAGTTAAAGAGGAAGATCAGGAAGAGTGGTAAGGAGGAAGGGTAACAGATCAGTGTGGAAGCAAGCAAAAGCACCTCACAGGGTAGCACATGATAGTTACAGATTTCTGGTTCTGCAAATAACCACTGCCAATTAGAAGAATGAGATACAAGCATTAGAACTACTATTTTGACACTTAATTAGAGGGACCTCCAACAAGTTACCTCTGCACCTGCTTCCTCCAACGCAAAAGAGAGGATATTATCTACTTCACACAATCATTATGAAGATTGAATTAAAGGAGGTAACAGATGTGAAAAATTAAGCACAGTGCATAGCACGCTGTAAGCGCTCAACAAGTATCTTTCAAAAGGAATGAATTAGGGCATTATACAGCTGGCACAACTGCCTAAGTACGCTAACTACTTACACAGTGGTCTCTATCAGTTAACGCCAGTCTATGAGACTGAATAAGCCATATATAGATTTGAATTTAGCAAAATGCTATCCGAGGAACTTACCTTTTCGTGCCAATACCTTTTTTGAGAATGCCTGGAGTCTTCCTCCTTCCCTAATCACAACCATTTAACTGGGCTATTAATCATTATCATCAGTATAAAAAAACCATCTTGCAAAAGAGCAGCAGTTCCTGCTTTAAAATATTTTTTTATTTACAACCCAACTTTGGAATAATTAAGAGTCAATAAAATTCCTTCATTGAAAAACAAAATGTCTAAGAACCTAATAACTAGCGTCAGAAACAGCATCCAACAGCTGATTCTCCCCATTTCCCTGAATTTATTCCGCTTGGGGTTCAGTGAAGGAGGGGTCCGGTCAGCCTCCCCGACCCAAGCAACCACAGGACCCGCCTCGCAGGCTCAAAACCCCGACAGTAAAAAGGTAAATCGTAAAAAGGACCGAAGGGTTTGGGATGACAACGCCAAGCCCGCCCCTCCAGGCGTGGGAGAGCCTTTGTTTCCAGCTTTTCTTTGACCCTCCACCCGGGCATATTTTAGGCAAGCGAAGGGCCCCGCCGGAGCTGGGCTCCCTTGCGCGCCTCCCAGGCCGCAGCTTCGGTGGCCGAGAAGGCCGGGGTAAGGGAGGGAGGCCGGGCGGACAGCGCCGGTGGCGGCGTCCCGCTCCCCAGGTGCAGACGCCGCGCTCACCCGGGCAGGGCTTGCGCAGATGTTTCTCCAAGAGTGACTCCTCCAGCAGGAACTCAAACCAGCAGGTCTGCGGCGGGGTGCAGGGCCGGCTGGAGGTGGCCGCCTCCCGGTCCGCCGCCTCCGCGCTCATCCTGCCCCCGCCGCCGCTACCACCAGGACCGCTTCCCGGCTCCAACCTGACACTTGGTTGTGGGCCGGGGCCTGCGGTCAGCGGAACCAGGAGGGAGAGAGGCCACGCTCCGAACGCCCCGGAAATTCACACAACCCAAAATGGCGGCGCGGGCTAGCCGGAGCAGCTAACCTGGATCTGCCTCCTCGTGCCACCGCCGCGCCTTCGGACCAATCGTTGTTAGGGTTGGAAAAGAAAGGGGCGTGACTAACCTTCGAACAACGCCTCCTCCCGGTTGCCATAGGAGACGGCAACGCGTGAAGCCGGGTCGCGGGTGGTGGTCGTTCCCTGTTTCCTGATAGTTCTCCAGAGAAAAAATGAGACAACCTCATCTAGTGTTGCAACGGGCCTCAATATTTTCGTAAAGGCGAATGCGATGGGTTCTAGTTGTGACCCAGGCAAAGTTTATCTCCGGTGCTTTCGATTTCCCGGTTCCCATTTCTGAGATTTCCTAGCACCTGGGTCCTCTCCGCAGATGCTCCCGCTGTCCTGCAGGGGGCACGAGCGTCCCGCCCGCTTCCAGGACGATGGCTGCATGCAGTGAGATCCAGCCTTGCTCCTGCTTCTCAGGGCTAGCTTCCGATACATAGAACCTAGTTAATCCTTTTGGTGTCCTCCCCAAAGACGTTGTTAACCCCATCTTACATTTACCTCCGTTCTGTGATGTTCTTGTATTTTTCATTAACAAACCATTAAAACTGAAAAAAGGGACATTCACAGATCGTGACCTGATTAAGAGTGCAAGCCCTAGAGTTCATCTTCTAATACTTTGGATAGGCTATTTAACCTCTCTGAATCTTAGTTTCCACATTTGTAAAGCAGAGATAATAATGCCTAATTTTAGGGTTCATCAAAGAATTGAAGCAGAGCTAAAGGATAACGCAGGTAAACGAGATAATACAGGTAAGCAGCTACTGCTGCTGCTTCCAGACGAAGTTAAAAAAAAAAAAAAAAAAAAAAAAGTCACCCAGGCTGAAGTGCAATGACCGGATCTCGGCTCACCATAACCTCTGCCTCTCGGGTTCAAGCGATTCTCCTGCCTCAGTCTCCCAAGTAGCTGGGATTACAGACATGCACCACCACGCCTGGCTAATTTTTGTGTTTTCAGTAGAGAGGGGTCTTCGCCATGTTGGTCAGGCTGTTCTCAAACTCCTGACCTCAGTTGATCCACCTGCTTCGACCTCCCAAAATGCTGGGATTACAGGCATGAGCCACCAGCCAGGTAAGCTTCCTAAACAGGTCCTGACGCCTTGAAACATTGATAAATGTTAGCTAATATCATATAGTGCTTTTAGATGTGCAAATCATTTTCATACACAGTAGTCCCCCCTTATCTACAGTTTTGCGTCTCAGAGTTTCAGCTACCCACAGTCAAACGAGATTGGAAAATATTAAATGGGAAATTCTAGAAATCAACAACTTAGGAGTTTTAAATTGTGTGCTGTTGTCAATAGTATGATGGAATCTCCCACCCTTCCATCAGTTGAGGATCATGAGTCATCCTTGTATCCAGTGTATCAACGCTGTCTGTACTACCTGCTGTTAGTCACTTAGTATCCTCTGTTATCAGCTTTATAATCAAGGTATCATAGTGCTTGTGTTCAAGTAACTCTTATTTTACTTCATAATGGCCCCAAAACACAAGAGCAGTGATGCTGACATAGGGTTATAATCGTTCTGTTTTATTATTGGTTATTATTGTTAATCTCTTACTGTGACTAATTTATAAATTAAATGTTATCATAGGTACATATATATGGGGAAAAATATACAGAGCTAGGTACCATCCTTGGTTTCAGGCATCCATTAGGAGTATTGGAATGTCTCCCCCTAGGTAAGAGACTACTGTTCATAATTCTGATATTCTCTCACAGTCCTTTATATACCTTTTAACCAATGAGAACTAAGGATTCCAGAATGTCATTTCCCTAAGGTGAGCCAGGGCTTCTGGTGATCATTCCACTGTACTCAGGCTGCTGCCAACATTGGATAGAACAGATATGATCTATGCCTTATAATCTTGACCAAAATGAAGGAGGAAAGTTTGAACATAGTTTTAGGAAAAATAATGAAAATAGTTCCTTCACAAGTAAAAGTAAACAGAATGCTTCAATGGCAACAATTGCTTTGTTCTCCTCCTGTGCAATCCCTTTCCTTGGCTCTGAGCTACCTCTTCCCATCTCTTTCATTCTGGTCTAATGAACTCAGAAGAGTGGAGGTCCCTGTCTCTGGAGTTAGAAACATGGGAGCTGCCCATTCTCCCATTGCTTTTTATGCCTAATTGGTGAATAAAACATGCCACATCTACCACAAAAAATATCGAATCTGCCTCTTGTTATTTTTAAATGTAGGCCCTCATGATTGTATTCGTCTAACTCATGATTGCTAAACTGTGTCCTTCAGAGCCAGAAGAGTTTCTTGGTGGGGGGGAGGACGGAAGCTGTGTGTGTGTGTGTGTGTGTGTGTGTGTGTCTGTGTCTGTGTCTGTGTGAGTGTGTGTGTGTGTGTCTGTGTGAGTGTGTGTGTGTGTGTGTGTGTGTGTGTGTAGGCGCTCACATGCGCGCGCAGGGTCTTGTGCATACAGAGCTTTGGGTTGAGCACCCTCTATTCAGCCATAGCTTATCTGTTTTACATACTGGGTATCAGAAGAACCCATTAATCAACAAATGTTTAAAGTGACTACTTTGGACCAGGCAGCATTCGAGATGCTAAGGAGGCAATGGTAAACAAGACAGCAGATATGGCCTCTGTGTCTGCTCACAGTGTTCACACAGAGCTCACAATGTAATTGGGAAAGCCAGTCATTAAATGTGAATCCTGGCCAGGTGCAGTGGCTCATGCCTATAATCTTAGCACTTTGGAATCTTGAGGAGGGGCAGGGGAATGGAAGGAGCCCAGGAGTTCAAGACCAGCCTGGGCAACACAGTGAGACTGCCATCTGTATATTTTTTAAAAAGTGAATCCTGAAATTGCTAAATCTTTTTTTCTTTCTTTTTTTCAATTTTTGAAATTGCTAAATCCTAACAAAGAGGAAGCGTAGGATGTTGTATTTACCGAGGAGTAACCTAGTTTGGGGAGTGAAGGAAAATGTAAGTGGTGAGTTTCAGACTATTAAGCAGAAATCTGAAAAATAAATAGACGTTACCTCGGGTAAACAGGACAGAAGCCGCTGAGGCAGCACTGTGTGTAGGGAAAGCATTCAAGCAGAATTCGCAGCATTCATATAGAGGCCTGAGGAAGGAAAAAGCCTGGCATGTTAGGGAAATCAAAATAATTCTGATACAGCCAGGCCATGGAAAGGAAGGAACAGAATGTCATGGGAAAAGAATGGACAGATCAGTAGAGGCTAAGTTTTTATATTGGTTTGGTTTGATTTGATTTGGTTTGGGTTTTTTTTGCAGTCTTGAACTCCTGGGCTCAATCAATCCTCCTTTCTCAGCCCCCCAATTAGTGGAGATTATAGGTAGGTGCCACAAGAGTTGGCTAAATGTTTTAATTTTTTGCAGAGATGGGGTCTTGCTATGTTGCCCAGGCTGGTCTCAAATTCCTGGCCTCAAGCAGTCATCCCACCTTAGCCTCCCATAGTGCTGGAATTACAGATGTGAGCTGCCATATCTCACCAAGGCTAAGTTATCTAAGACAAAATAAGCCTTAGATAAGGTTAAGATTTTGGCCTTGTCTTTTTTTTTTTTTTTCCCCAAGTTTATGACGGCACATGGCAAACTGTTTGGAAAAGAGTAAAAATGAAAAGGTTTTGGCAGGTTCCAGAAAAAGATAGGGGGCAGGCGCACTGAAGTCCAGAGAGCCAGGGAGAACAAAGAGGAGAGGATGAGGGAGAGGGACTGATTCTGCGGAGTTATACATCATAGTTAGGATTTGGAATTTTATTCTATGAACAGGAAGCCCCGGAAGGCTTGCAGGAGGGAATGACATGATGAGACTGACCTTTGAAATCCATCACTCTGACTCCTGTATGGAGAATGGATTGCAGTGTGTTAGTGGAGGTGGGGTTCAAGGAGATCTTATCCTTCATTTTCTTATTTTTCTTGTTTAGTAGGAACAGTCTGACCATGTACAGATATCGATGGTAGAGATCAGTAGAGGGAAAAAGTTGAAGACACAGAAGTGTGAGGAGATCATCTATGAAGCCAGGATGCTGGCTATTGATTGAAGCGGTCTGTCTTTTACCAGAAGAAGAAGAAAGGAAGCACCTGGGCCTGGGAGGGATTTTAGTTTAGCCAATGGTTGGTGAAAGGTTCCCATCTTCTGGCTTGCATTTTCTCTGAGATAGGCCTTCCTTCTCTATGGACCCATTGTCCTCTTTCCTCGTGTCCTTGGTTATGACATTTTGCCTATGCCCATGAATCTTCTTTTCCAGTGAACAGTGTCTTCAACTTGTCTCTACAAATTCCCTCCACTGAAGGACATTTTGGGAGGCTGAGGCAGGCAGAACACTTGAGGCCAGGAGTTTGAGACCAGCCTGGCCAACATAGTGAAACCCTGTCTCTACTAAAAATACAAAAAGTTAGCTGGTTGTTGTGGTGTGCACCTGTAATCTCAGCTACCTGGGAGGCTGAGGGAGGAGAATCGCTTGAACCCAGGAGGTGGAGGTTGCAATGAGCTGAGATCATACCACTGTACTCTAGGCTGAGTGACAGAGTAAGACTCTGCCAGAAAAAAAGAAAGAAAGAGAAAAAAGGAAAGGAAGGAGGGAAGGAAGGAAAAGGAGGGAGGGAGGGAAAAGAGAGAAAGGAGGGAGGGAGGGAAGGAAGGAAGGGAGGAAGAGAAAGAGAGAGAAAAGAGGGAGGGAGGGAAGGAAGGAGAAAGAAGGACCACATGCAACAATTGTGCAGGCCTTCCTCCCCAAGCCTTTAGATAGAGGTTTAATAACAAAATGAGAGTTAAAACTGGAGCAAACCAAACTGTGGCCAGACAAATCTCAGCTAGGGGAGTTTCTTTGTTATATTAATTAACCAATAACAAACGATCATCTTGCTTAACTGCTAATGTAATATCATGATGAAGTGGTTTAAATACAAAAACTTTAAAAAATCTGTCCACTAGTAACAAGCAGGAGAAATTACAGAGTCAATAACAAATGTCAAGTTACGTAAAATTCATAGCTATCCATATGAAAGAAATATGTTCCAAAGACTGTAATAATTTTGTATATCACTAAGGTTTAAGAAATCAGCACAAGCTGGGCATGGTGGCTCGTGCCTGTAATTCCAGCACTTTGAGAGCCGAGGTAGGAGGATTGCTGGAGCCCAGGACTTCAGGGCCTCCCTAGGCAACATAGTGAGACCTCATATCTACTAAACGTTTTTTTGTTTTATTTTGTTTTGAGACAGAGTTTTGCTCTTGTTGCACAGGCTGGAGTGCAACGGCACGATCTCAGCTCATGGCAACCTCTGCCTCCCGGGTTCAAGTGATTCTTCTGCCTTAGCCTCCTGAGTAGCTGGGATTACAGACATGCACCACCACACCCAGCTAATTTTGTATTTTTAGTAGAGACAGGGTTTCTCCATGTTGGTCAGGCTGATCTCGAACTCCAGACCTCAGGCGATTCACCTGCCTTGGCCTCCCAAAGTGCTGGGATTACAGGCATGTGCCACTATGTCCAGCCCACATTTTTTTTTTTTTTAATTAGCTGGATTTGTTGACGTACACCTATGGTCCCAGCTACTCAGGAGGCTGAGGTGGGAGGATCACCTAAGCCTGAGAGATTGAGGTTGCAGTGAGCTGTGATTGTGCCATGCATTCCAGCCTAGGCAACAGAGTAAGACCCTGTCTCACAAAAAGAAAAAAATTAAAAATAGGGGGAAAAAAGAAATCATGGCAGATTAACGTGACATTTTTATATTTATATTACATATATAAAATGAAAGTGTTTTAATTGAGAAAGAGTTCATTATTTTACTACCATCTAATACAATAACAACGTTAAACAGTTTCAGTAAGTCCCTAGGGGCTTTATTTAGACTCAAAAAATGCCCTACCATAAAAGTGCTATAGGTTAAAAAAAAACCAAAGCGTTACAGCACTGAACTCCCCGTTTCTCAGTGCGCACTTAAATACGTGAAGGTTTACAGAGATCCTGAAGGTTTTTAAATCAAACTTAGAGATCCTCTCTTAGAGGGAGTCATAGTGTAAGACTTCATCAACATTGGAGGACTCTCATGACCTCAAGCTTCCAGCCAGGGACTCTTGTCCCTCTGATGCAGGGCAGGTGAGCCCCAAATTGGAGCTTAGCCCCAGAGAGTTATTTGCTTTGTCCAGGAAAGAATTCAAGAGTGAGCCAGTGGTAGAAGAGAAGAGCATTATTGAAGTGGCAGTGTTCCAGCTCTGTGACTGCCCCTGCAGAGCAGGGCACTTCTACAGGCATATTTATACCTACTTGTAATTGCATGAAGACTAAGGGGAAGTTTAGGCAGAAATTTCTAGGAAAAGGGTAGTAACTTCTGGGTCATCGGGTCATTTATTACCATGGGATGGGGTGGCAATGCCCAGGTGTTGCCATGGCAATGATAGACTGACATGGCACAGCTTTTTTTTTTTTAAAGATTATATATTTGAGAATCTTAACAGTTAAGAGGCAAAGAGAAAGGAAAAGGTTGAAATTCTGTCTTGAAAGAAGTAGCCTTCGAAGGCGACCAGGACTAGAACAGGGAAAATCCAGGTCTTGGAAGAGGCTGCTTAACTCTTTTTTTTTTTTTTAAGACTGGGTTTCACCATGTTGGTCAGGCTGGTCTTGAACTCCTGACCTCAGGTGATCCACCCACCTTGGCCTCCAAAGTGCTTGGATTACAGGCGTGAGCCACCACACCCGGCCTTCTTTTTCTTTTTCTTCTTTTTTTTTTTTTAATTGCATTTAGGTTTTGGGGTACATGTGAAGAACATGCAAGATTGTTGCATACCTACACATGTGGCAGTGTGATTTGCTGCCTTCCTCCCCATCACCTATATCTGGCATTTCTCCCCATGCTATCTCTTCCCAACTCCCCACCCCCCGCTGTCCCTTCCCTATTTTCCCCCAACACACCAGAGTGTGTAGTGCTCCCATCCCTGTGTCCATGTGTTCTCATTGTTCAATACCTGCCTATGAGTGAGAACATGTGGTGTTTAATTTTCTGTTCTTATGTCAGTTTGCTGAGAATGATGGTTTCCAGGTTCATCCATGTCCCTACAAAGGACACAAACTCATCGTTTTTTATGGCTGCATAGTATTCCATGGTGTATATGTGCCACATTTTCCCTGTCCAGTCTATCATCGATGGGCATTTGGATTGGTTCCAAGTCTTTGCTATTGTAAACATGCTGCAATGAACATTCGTGGACATAGCACACTGTTAAGCACGTCTTATGGAAAGCTGCTGCCACCCCATCCCTGTTTTAGCGAGTCCTCAATTTGGTCCAGTGTCCAAACCCTGCCTCCAGAGTTGCGTTTCACCTCCTACCTCACCTCTGAGCAGTATGTCTGCAGGGTGTCTGTCAGAAGACCCTGAAAATTACCAGCTTCTTCTGCTCTAATGCAAAACATATATTCTGTGAAGTCTAGAATCCTAGCTCTGGCCAAGCTTCTTGCCCAGGTCTGGAGTGACACGCCTTTCCCTGTCAGTGTGTGGCAATCCTGCTGTGGGCTGAGTGTTCTTGAAAGGTGTCCCAGAATGTCCAAAAGCCAAGGCTTCTTCAAGTTGCTATGTCTTAGGCTTTCAGAAACAACAGAGACAAATAAAATATTTACAATTTCTATTTAAAAAGTAATACACTTGGGAAGATACCATCAGGAAAGTGGAATGACAACCCACAGACTGGGAGAAAATATGTGCAAATCATGTCTGATAAGGGACTTACATCCAGAATATGGAAAGAACTCTTGCAACCCAACAATATAACAGTGAGTAAAGGATTTGAATTGGCCAGGTGCGGTGGCTCACACCTGTAATCCCAGCACTTTGGGAGGCCGAGGCAGGCAGATCACCTGAGGTCAGGAGTTTGAGACCAGCCTGGCCAATATGGTGAAACCCCATCTCTACTAAAAGTACAAAAATTAGCCAAGGCGTGATGGTGGGTGCCTGTAATTTCAGCTACTCAGGAAGGCTGAGGCACGAACCCTCCTTGCTTGAACCCAGGAGGCAAAGTTGCAGTGAGCCGAGATTGAGCCTCGGTGACAGAGCAAGACACCGCCTCAAAAAAAAAATTTTTTAAGATCGATTGGTAGATTGTAATGGAATGGAATTTGAAAAGTTAACTGATGATTTCAGATTTCAAATTGAAACTAATCTTTAAGAAACCACCACTTTCTCAGGTTGTGGTATAATATCAAAGAAGAAAATCCACAATTATCTGAAAAGATTTAAAATACTTCTTTTTTAAACTAATCTACGTGAGCAATGCCACTCTTCTAATTTTTAAAATGAAAGTAATTGTTTTGTATAAAATTGTATTTGTCAATATGGAATAGAATTGTTTTTATTTTTATATGATTTTTGTGTCGTTTTAATTATTTTAAAAACTGGCCGGGCGCAGTGGCTCATGCCTATAATCCCAGCACTTTGGGAAGCCAAGGGGAGTGGATCACGAGGTCAAGAGATCGAGACCATCCTGGTCAACGAGGTGAAACCCCGTTTCTACTAAAAATACAAAAATTAGCTGGGCATGGTGGTGTGCGCCTGTAGTCCCAGCTACTCCGGAGGCTGAGGCAGGAGAATTGCTTGAACCCAGAAGGCAGAGGTTGCAGTGAGCCAAGATCGTGCCATTGCACTCCAGTCTGGGTAACAACAGTGAAACTCTGTCTCAAAAAAAAAAAATTATTTTAAAAACTAATGTGGTAAATATTATAAACAAAGACTCTTTGGGGTGCTTAACAATGTTTCAGTGTAAAGGGGTCCTGAGACTTAAAAGTTTGAGAAACTATTTTATTGAAGCATGCACATCAAAATCCTCTGTGTTTGGCTCTGAGAGAGGAGGAAGGAGGATAGAACAGGGGCGGGTTAGGGAAGGGGAGGGAAGAGGTGAATGGGGGAGGGAGTAGAGGTGAGGAGAGGGTCACAGGTACTTCAACTTTATCTGTGTTTTTTTTTTTTTTTTTTGAGATGGAGTCTTGCTCTGTCACCCAGGCTGCAGTACAGTGGTACAATCTCTGCTCACTGTAACCTCTGCCTCCCCAGTTCAATCAATTCTCCTGCCTCAGCCTCTGTAGTAGCTGGGATTACAGGTGCCTACCACATGCCTGGCTAATTTTTGTATTTTTAGTAGAGATGGGGTTTCACTATGTTGGCCAGACTGATCTTGAACTCCTGACCTCAAGTGATCCACCCGCCTGGGCCTCCCAAAGTGCTGGGATTACAGGCGTGAGCCACCATGCCTGGCCTGTGTTTTTTGAGATGGTCTCTCTCTGTTGCCCAGGCTGGAGTGCTGTGGCATTTAGCTCACTGCATCCTTGACATCCTGGATTCAAGTGATCATTCTGCCTCAGCCTCCTGAGTAGCTGGGAACACAGATGAATACCATCATCCCAGTTAATGTATTTATTTTTTGCAGACACAGGGTCTTGCTTTGTTGCCCAAGCTGTTCTGGAGCTCCTGGGCTCAAGTGATCCTCCCACCTTGGCCTCCCAAAGTGCCAGGATTACAGGCATAAGGCACTGTGCCCAGCCATATATTGATTTTTTTTTTTTTTTTTTTTTGAGATGGAGTTTCGCTCTTGTTACCCAGGCTGGAGTACAATGGCGCGATCTCGGTTCACAGCAACCTCCGCCTCCTGGGTTCAGGCAATTCTCCTGCCTCAGCCTCCTGAGTAGCTGGGATTACAGGCACGTGCCACCATGCCCAGCTAATTTTTTGCATTTTTAGTAAAGACAGGGTTTCACCATTTTGACCCGGATGGTCTCGATCTCTTGACCTCGTGATCCACCTGTCTCGGCCTCCCAAAGTGCTGGGATTACAGGCTTGAGCCACTGCACCCGGCTATTGATGTTTTTAAAGTCCCTCCTCAAAACCCATGAAAAATTCTATGAGCTTATAAAAACAAACTATTATGGAACATTTGTTATATACCATAAACCAAATTAGTTCCTTTATATCCTCATTTCCTCATTTGATCTTTCAGCATCCTAGAAAGTAGGCATTATGAGGCCACCTTACAGCTGATGAAGCTGAGGATCAGAGAAGTTATTGTTCTTAAGTTTTTTCTGTGGATTTACAACTATTTAAAAAACAAATAGGCCAGGTGTGGTGGCTCACACCTGTAATCCCAGCATTTGGGAGGGAGAGGTGGTCAGGCATTTGAGATCAGTCTGGCCAACATGGTGAAACCCCCACCTCTACTAAAAATACAAAAAAATTAGCAAGGTGTGGTGGCGGGCACCTGTAATCCTAGCTACTCAGGAGGCTGAGGCAGGAGAATCGCTTGAACCCAGGATGCCAAAGTTGCAGTGAGCTGAGATTATGCCACTATACTATAGCCTGGGTGACAGAGCAAGACCCTGTCTCAGGGCAAAAAAAAAAAAAAAGGAAGGCTCTGCTCTTGTTTGCAGCTGATCTAGGGGCACAATGGTTTTGGCACACACAAAAAAATTGGAATCCATGCATGGTTTTTTCACAATATGTATGTTTCATGAAATTTTTGAAGACCCCTTGTATTTACAATGAAATATTTTTCAGCCTTGAAAAAGAAGAAAATCCTGTCATCTTACAACAGAGATGAACTTTGATGACATGACATTAAGTGAAACAAGCCAGTCACAGAGACACACAAAAATCAATCAATAAACAAACAGCACACAAATTTGACGGGACTTTTATTATCTGTAGATAAATTGGAGAATACAGTAATGAGACTCCTTATCTAACAACAGAACAAGTAGCTTCCTCAAAGTCTCCCGGAGAATAAATGTTAGAAGCAGGCTTTGGTCCCTGATTTGAACTTCATTAAATTGAACCACTGCTATGGTCTGAATGTTTGTGTTCCCCCCAAATTCATGTGTTGAAAACTAACCCCCAAGGTTAGGAGGAGGTGCCTTTAGGAAGTGATTTGATCATGAGGGCAAGATCGCATGTGGAAGACCCGTGATGCCACTGCACTGCAGCCTGGGTGACAGAGCAAGACTCCATCTCAAAAAAAGAAAGAAAGAAAATAATAAAAGTGTCATTAAAAAACATGAAGGATCTAAATAAATGGAGAGAAAAATTCTGCTCCTAGAGAGGGAGTCTCATTACTGTATTCTCCAATTTACCTACAGATTCAGTGCAATGATAATAAAAGTCCATCAAATTTGTGTGCTGTTTGTTTATTTATTTACTATTGTTTTAAGACAGAGTCTTGCTCTGTTGCCCAGGCTGGAGTGCAGTGGCATGATCTCAGCTCAGTACAACCTCCGCCTCCCCAGGTTCAAGCAATTCTCCTGCCTCAGCCTCTCAAGTAGCTGGGACTAACCACCACGCCCGACTACTTTTTGTATTTTCAGTAGAGATGAGGTTTCACCATGTTTGCTAGGCTATCATCAAACTCCTGACCTCAGGTGATCCACCCTCCTCGGCCTCCCAAAGTGCTGGGATTACAGGCGAGAGCCACTGTGCCCAGCTGGGGTTTTTTGTTTGTTTTCAAAAATAGTTGTAAATACATGAAAAAAATTTAAGAATGGTGTAAAGAACTCTCATATCCCCTTCACCTAAATGTCTCAGTTGTTAATATTTTACCATACTTCCTCTTGCCCTCTCTCCACGACAGCTCCCCACTTCCTTGTATACTGGGTAGGGCCAACTGTCTTAGTCCATTTTGTGCTGCTATAATGAAATACCTGAGACTGGGTAATTTCTAAGAACAGCAATTTACTTCTCACATTTCTGGAGGCTGTGAAGTCCAAGATCAAAGTTTGGCCTCTGGTTCTAAGCTGTCAGCTTGTTGCTGCGTCCTACAGAGAGGAGGACTGCTATGTCCTCACATAGCAGAAAGGCAGAAGAGCAAGGGAGAATGAACCACTGCTTCAAGCCCTTTTTTACAGCAGCCATCTTGTGGCCATTGGGGATAGTGTCCATCTCTACAAGTAGTGCAGGCTAGCTGGAATCACCTCTTCCTTCTACTTTCCAGTATGGAAGAAGGAATATGACATGAGGTCCGTGATTGGAAGTAACTAATTCTTTGTACCAGCTATGCTGCGACACCTAACTGAATTATATCTTCTTAGGGACTTCCAAAAACAGATCTTTCAAGAGGTAGGTAATAAGTCAGGTCCTATCAACCTTGACTTTTCTCTGCGGTCTTCACCACCCCTCTGGGCAGGTAGGCTCCCTGTTGTATGTGGCCACGGAGCTGTGCATCCCTGTCATAGCTGTCATCTCACCTCCTTGCAGCTACCTATTGAACAGTCTCACTTCCCTGGTAGACGCCAAGATCTTGGAGGTGGGCGTGGGGGAGAGCAGGATGGTGGTTATATCGTTTACCTAGCACAGCCTCTAGTACATAGCAGGCATCCAGTAAATATTTGCTAAACGAATAAATATTTTATTGAGCACAAAGCACCTGCGTTTCACATGCATGCAAATGCTTCTGTATGAACCAGATCTACAAACCTTTACTTAATCTTTGCTTTATCTAACCTAAAGCATTGTTAACCTGTTCTTAAGAGATTTATGACTCACTGCTATGTTCTAGGTTTTATAACCAGCAAGGAACTTAAAGTTGTTGGGGCTCAGAAAGTGAGAACCCAAAATGAAGGCCCCAGAGACACAAGTTTCTTGCTGACCCTCTTCTGCCTTCCTGACTCTGGACCGTCATTCTCCCCTAAGGCTCTCCATAGAAACCAGAATCGCCTTTTCCCTGGAGCCAGTCATCAAACCTAATAATGTTACTTTAACTTCAACCCCCACCCACTCTTCTGTGTAAAAACTGGCCATCAAAAATTCTCTGAGCTACCTTGGTTTTGGGGGTTTTTTGTTTGATTTGTTTGCTTGTGGTTTTTTTGAGACAGGGTCTCACTCTGTCACCCAGGCTGGAGTGCAGTGGTGCAATTTCAGTTCACTGCAACCTCCACCTTCCAGGTTCAAGTGACTCTCCTGCCTCAGTCTCCCTAGTAGCTGAGACTATAGGCATGTACCACCATGCTTGGATAATTTTTGCATTTTTAGTAAAGATGGGTTTTCACCATGTTGGCCAGGCTTGTCTTGCACTCCTGACCTCAGGTGGTCTGTGCACCTCAGCCTCCCAAAGTGCCCATCTATTTTGTTTGATTACAGGTCATAAGACCCCATTTCAGAAAGGGTCCTGCCCCATCCCCAGAAGGAAGGAATGCTGCACTGAGAGGCCAAGAAGAATCTAGACAGAGAGGCCTTGCTGGGCCTCTGAGTGTCCCCACTCAGTCTATTACCGTTAGTCATACCTTTTTTGTTCAATTACATCTCTACATGGCTGTTCATACTTTGTTGAACCTAAGCATACAATGGACAGGTTCCTCGGTTTCTTTGGGTCTTCATTCTGAAGGCTCTCATGTCACAAAAAGCTATGATCTAATAAACTTATATGCCTTTTCTTCTATCTACCTGCCTTCTGTTAGTTTATTTTCAGCGAACCTTCAGAGGATGAAGCGGAAGTTTTGCTTTACCCCTACAAGCTCTTCCAAGCGGTGTCCATGTCTATACATCTGTCTTTGTGCTGTCCTTACAACACCTCGCTGAATGGATAACTGAATGTAGGCCTTATTTACCTAATGATAGGAACAGGCGTGTCCTTATTGCCATGATATAGCCAGAGCAGAGGTCATTCTGCTTTCATCTGGCAACCGCCTGCCGCCTTCCTTTATAACCTTCTGTACAGCGATTGCTGTATTTTGGAAGTTGTCCCTTCTAAATCTCACATTGGATTGTAATCCCCAGTGTTGGAGATGGGGCCTGGTGGGAGGTGATTGGATTATGGGGGTGGATTTCTCATGAATGGTTTAGCGCCATCATTCTTGGTGCCGTCCTTGCAATACTGAGTGAGTGCTCTCAAGAGCTGATTGTTTAAAAGTGTGTGGTACTTGAGGCACACTGGCTCATGCCTGTAATTCCAGCACTTTGGGAGGCCAAGGAGAGCGGATCACTGAGGTCAAGAGTTGGAGTCCTGGACAACATGGTGAAACCCTGTCTCTACTAAAAATACAAAAATTAGCCAGGTGTGGTGCCGAATGCCTGTAATTCCAGCTACTCAGGAGGCTAAGGCAGGAGAATTGCTTGAACCCAGGAGGCAGAGGTTGCAGTGAGCCGAGACTGCACCACTGCACCCCAGCCTGGGTGACAGAGCAAGACTCCATCTTAAACAAAAGAAAGAAAAACAGTAACCCAATGTGTTGATTTAGAAATTACCAGAAACTGACACAAGTCCTTTTTATACTTCTTTGGGAGCCATACCAGCTGGTCTGGAGGCAAGGCTGCAGAGAAGGAAGAGGATGTCCTGCACACATTGCTTTCTCCACAAGTTTGTGCAGCAACAAGGACTGTCACAGGGCATGATGTGGCAGGTCAAGGGGTGGCAATTGGCTGCAGTGTCCCATCTGCCCCCAGCCATGGCACACTCCAAATTCTTACTGTTCAGGGGCAGAGTTCTTCCATTTAGCTACACATGCAACCTATACTATGAGAGCAAAATGCAGGGATTAAGGTAAGAGTCTCCAGACTATCCTGAGAAACTAAAAGCCCAGTTGTTGGAATCACTCGGACCCTGCAGCACCGACTGTAACCAAAGGCCACACCCCTTCTGCCAATATGTAAGGAGCTCAGCTCTTGGCTCTAACTAGGAAGAAAGACTTGCTCTTTTGCTGTCTCCATCTGTGCAGAGAATAGAAGCTGGTTACCCTGCCATACTCCGGCAGTTCAGAGGTTGCTGACTCCCAAGGGAGAGGTGGGGACCGTCCCCTGACCCAAAGGCAGGGAGCCCATTGGCTGGCCAGCAGTCTTGATCACATGAAGTAAAGGCCCAGAGACTAAGGCCAGCTTGTGGGGGGCACTGGTCCCGGAAGATCACAAGGACTAGGGGCTGGAAGTAGCCAATGATAAGCAGAGGAAGTGGCTCTACAGAGAAAACGGAGCCCACATGTGGAGAAGCAAAGAGAAGAAACCAATTTAGCTCCCATGAGAGTGAGGAGAGGAGCTAGCTGTCTGAAGATGTTTTTCGTGCCCATTTCAGGCCTATTTCTGGGCACAGAATTAGTGAGATTTTCAGCAGTGCTGTGCCTACCCTGTATTTCTCGTCCTCAGATTCCTTGAGGTTTATTTCCTTTTCCTGCCCATGATGGTTCTATTCATTGTAATCCCTAAAACTTTAGCGCACCTCATTGCTGCCCGTTCTGGGTGTGGGACGTACATCTCCCGTCCATGAGGATGCTTTTCCCTGTAGTATCTCAGTTGTCCATGTCTGCAAGGCACTTGCAGTACAGTGCTGCATCCCGCAGTGCACCCTGGGCAAGGCTTCTCAACCACAGAATGGCATTGCCTGAGGACCACGAAGGCTTCCCTGCTTTCAAGAGGTCAGCTTTCTTACTCTCCCTTGCTCATTGTATTGCTGCCATAGGATTTCAGCATCTTAGTGCTGATGTAATAAACTCAATTCAATGGTGTCAATATTACAACAATGACATTCCCATTAATATGTACTAGAATTTATTAGAATGCTTAACTTCGATCAAGGAAAAATTTATCACAGAATTTATGATTTCACCATAGAAAAAGAAAGACATTTCCTTGGTGGTTGGTAAAGTCAACCATGGCCAAGGGTGGTTTATGTCTCATATACAGCCTTTCAAAAGAAATGAAGGGATTTAAAGCTGTGTTACCTAGAGAGTGGAGTGTAATCCAGCAGCATTGCCCAGGGTGTGCTTGGGTCTCTGTAATATGCCAACAGTGCTACCTTCTCCCTAAATCGACAAAGTGAAAAAGACTGAGATACCCTGGTTGTCTAGACCATTCCCTTGTTCTCAAAGGGAACAAGATCATCCCCAACGAGGTGAAAACTGGTTCGTGGAAGGGTGCAGAATTCAGACTTGCAAGCTTGTCTTCTTCTTCTTCCCCTCAAGGCGACTTTTTAGACATTCTTTCTGTAATGGCCTCCTCCAAGATAATTTAATACTGCAGATATACTGTATATCTATTTATGCACAATTTGAAAATATGAATTAAAACCTTAAAAGACATACTCTTTTTTGCCTCATCATTCCATTTCTAGGAACTTATTCTAAAGAGGTTATTATTATTATTATTATTTGAGATAGAGTCTTGCTCTGTCACCAAGGCTGGAGTGCAGTGGCACGATCTCTGATCACTGCAAACTCTGCCTCTTGGGTTCAAGCAACTCTCGTAACTCAGCCACCTGAGTAGCTGGGACTACAGGCACACACCACTGCCATGCCTAAAGAGGTGATTTTTTTTTTTTTTTTGGAGACAAAGTTTTGCCCTTGTTGCCCAGGTTGAAGTGTAATGGCACAATCTCGGCTCACTGAAACCTCCATCTCCCGGATTCAAGCAATTCTCATGCCTCAGCCTCTCAAGTAGCTGGGATTACAGGCACCCAGCACCACGCCCGTCTAAATTTTAGATTTTTAGTAGAGATGGGGTTTCACCATGTTGGCCAGGCTGGTCTCGAACTCATGACCTCAAGTGATCCTCCCACCTTGGCCTCCCAAAGTACTGGGATTCGAAGCATGAGCCACCTTGCCTGGCCAACACAGCTTTTCCAAACTGAATGTACTCTGCCTTGGTAGATATTATACAACTAAATGAAAGGAGAATTACCTGCTGCAGGACAGTTCTCTGGATGGCCTTGGACTAACCCAGTTCTTTCTTCTTTCTTGCTTATACTTCTCAGTAATAACCAGGTTGGGCTCAGTGGCTCACACGCCTGTAATCCCAGAATTTTGGGAGGCTGAGGCAAGAGGATCACTTGAGCCCCGGAGTTTCAGACCAGCCTGGGTGATATTGTGAGACCCCTATCTCTAGAAAAAATAAAAAATTAGCTGGGCATAGTGGTGTGCACCTGCAGTCTCAGCTATGTGGGAGGCTGAGGCAAGTAGGTTGCTTAAGCCTAGGAGTTTGAGGCTGCACTGAGCCTTGATGCACCACTGCACTCTAGCCTGGGTGACAGAGCAGGATCTTGTCCCTTAAAAAAAAAAAAGAGGTCGCACACAGTGGCTCACACCTATAATCCCAAGACTGGGAAGCTGAGGCAGGCAGATCACAAGGTTAGGAGATGGAGACTAGCCTGGCCAACATGGTGAAACCCCGTCTCTACTAAAAATACAAAAATTAGCAGGACATGCTGGCACACACCTATAATCTCAGGTACTCAGGAGGCTGAGGCAGGAGAATTGCTGAATCCAGGAGGCGGAGGTTGCAGTGAGCCAAGATCATGCCACTGCACTCTAGTCTGGGCAACAGAGCAAGACTGCCTCTCAAAAAAAAAATCTGTGGAGTGGTGGTCATCCATGGAGACTACTGGTATTGGCTCTTGGTATCAATGAGCCACGGGGTTTCTCTGTGTAACTGCACTTTATTGTAGGTTTGTACAGCTGAGACTTTTCTTTTCTTATTGAGAGAGTGTCTCGCTTCATCGCCCAGGCTGGAGTGCAGTGATGCGATCTTGGCTCACTGCAACGTCTGCCTCCTGGGTTCAGGCAATTCTCCTGTCTCAGCCTCCTGAGTAACAGCTGAGACTTTTCTACTTTATTGTGTTTCTTGCAAGTGTTTCCAATGGATGAATTTGAATAAGGTTGGTAAGAGCGGCTAAGAGGGCCTCTAAATCTACATCCAAATGAGAGAAGACCATTACAAATGTGTGTTAGTAAGACAAAAACAGGGCTCACCTAGGCTGGACATAAAAGAAATTTAAATACTCATACCAATGGCAATTAAAAGCTCTACTGATTATGCATGTTCCTTAATTGTTTGCTTTTACTGGGGAGGGAAAGTGTAGGAAAAGTTAGGAATTGTTCACTAAGTTCACTTTTTAAATTAAAGGAACATATATTTATTTGCCCTTGTAAAATAACAAATGTGTGAGAAATGTTTACAAGGTTCACTTCCTCCCCCACCCAGCTTCTAAAAATGCTTTGATTAAAACAAGCCAGAGTGAAAAGAAAACAAAACCAAAAATAGTGTTCGAGACATACAACAACTTGAGATAAGGAGGAACTGGATAAACAGCCCAGACTCTGCTCCTGTTCTTTAGAGCAGAATGTCCTACAATATGCTAGCCGAGTGATCACATGCGCCTGGGGCATAAAATCCAGGGCAGACGGCTTCCCAGGTCCCCCAGCTGTTGTCAAAGTCAGGCACGTGCAGACAAGACTTTATCCACCCTGGCAGTCTTCCTGAACTTCTGTTATCCTGGGCGCTATGTCAGAAATAGACCTACTGCATGGAAGCTGTGTGCATGTGTTCTGTCTTCTCAGACTCTTGCATGTGATAGAAACTGGTGTAACACCTTGTGCAGTGGGTGAGATGGTTAGAGTTTTCCCCTGGGATTGACACTGGCCCACGGCGAACCTGCTTCACACCTGTTACTTGGCAGAAGGTTGGTTTGAAAGATAGGAGCTGGTGGGTAGAAAGAATAGTTGACTGGCCTCACTCCAATCCACTGGTTCTCAAAGTATTGTTCCTGAACCAGCAGCATCAGCGTTATCGGAGAACCTGCTAGAAATGCACATTTTCAGATACTACCTCAGCTGAACTGAATCAGAAATTCTGGGGTCGAAGTCCAACCCGCTGAGGTGTATCAAGCCCTCCAGGTGGTTCCTGATGCATGCTCATGTTTAGTGCACGTTAGAATCACCTGGGGAGCTTTTACAGCTCAGCTGGCTCAGCCACACCCAAAACCAATTAAGTCAGAATCTCAACAAGTGGAACGTGGCTATCAGTATTTTTGTTTTAATTTCCCGGGATTCCATTGTGCAGCCAAAGTACAGAGCCAGTGTTGAGTCTAATTTTATTTTTTATTTTATTTTAATTAATTTATTTTGAGACAGAGTCTCGTTCTGTTGCCCAGGCTGGTGTGCAGTGGTGCGATCTTAGCTCACTGAAACCTCTACCTCCCGGGTTCAAGCAATTCTTCTACCTCAGCCTCTGGAGTAGCTGGGACTACAGGTGTCTGCCACCACGCCCAGCTAATTCTGTGTTTTTAAGACAGAGTCTCACTTTGTCACCCAGGCTGGAGTGCAATGGCTCAGTCTCAGCTCACTGCAACCTCTGCCTCCTGGGTTCAAGTGGTTCTCCAGCCTCAGCCTCGTGAGTAGCTGGGATTACAAGCATGTGCCACCACAGCTGGCTAATGTTTGTATTTTTAGTAGAGATGGGGTTTTGATATGTTGGCCAGGCTGGTCTTGAACTACTGACCTTGTGCAAGTGGCGCAATCTTGGCTCACTGCAACCTCCACCTCCTGGGTCTAACAATTCTCCTACTTCAGCCGTCAGAGTATCTGGGATTACAGGTGCCTGCCACCACGCTGGCTAATGTTTGTATTTTTAGTAGAGACGGGGTTTCACCATGTTGGCCAGGCGAGTCTCAGTGATCCGCCTTCCCCGGTCTCCTAAAGTGCTGGGATCATAGGCATGAGTCATCACGCCTGGCCCATTTTATTTTTTGACTCAGATTTCTTTTCTACTGTCTCTCCTCATTACTAACAGTGGCTAAAAATGAAAACGGAAGTATATTTTTATTATGTGTTTATTGCTTAAATCTGGTGTTCAAATGTTTATGGTCATATAAAATAAAGGCTTCTGGGGCCGGGCGCAGTGGCTCAAGCCTGTAATCCCAGCACTTTGGGAGGCTGAGGTGGGTGGATAACGAGCTCAAGAGATGAGACCATCCTGGTCAACATGGTGAAACCCCATCTCTACTAAAAATACAAAAAATTAGCTGGGCATGGTGGCGCGTGCCTGTAGTCCCAGCTACTCAGGAGGCTGAGGCAGGAGAATTGCCTGAACCCAGGAGGCGGAGGTGGCGGTGAGCCGAGATTGTGCCATTGCACTCCATCCTGGGTAACAAGAGCGAAACTCCGTCTCAAAAAATAAAAAATAAAGGTTTCTGCTACTTTGAAAATTGTATTTCCTTTAGTTGGTTATGGTGTTGTGTGTCTGTTGTCCTAGTTACTCACAAGGCTGAGGTGGGAGGATTTCTGGAGTCCAGGAGTTAGGGGTTACAGTGAGCTCTAATCATGCCACTGCATTCTAGCCTGGGTGACGGATCAAGACCCCATCTCAAAAAAAAATATTTCTTCCACAGCAATGTGAATGTACTTTATATATATGCACTATATATATATATGCTGGAATTACAGTGGTGAGCAACCGCTGTAATCCTGGCATATTACTCTAGGATATGCTGTAGAAAATGGCCCTTCTGAGCATGGGGCCCTGTGTGGCTGCACGGGTCTCATATCCATGAAGCAGGCCCTGGCTGGGACCCTGCCAGCTGAAGCAAGGGAGATGGCACTGGGGCTTGGGGTGTGACTGAGAGGCTCTGGTTGGAGGGATGCCCACATCCTGTCTCTCCCCCAGCGACATCTCCATCCTGCCCCTCTTCAACCTCCACACTTCATCTCCAGGCAACCACTGATCTGCTGTATATCACAATAGGTGAGTTTACACTTCCTAGAACTTTGTATAAATAAAATTATACTGTATGTACACTTTGGTTTTTGTCACATAGCACAATTATTTTGAGATTCATTCATGTAGTTATCAATAGTTTATTCTTTTTTATTGAGTGGTATTCCACTATACAGACAAAATACAATTTGTTTATTCTGAACTTATATATTTTTATGTTTTCTGAGTTAAAATGTCTTTTTCTTAGAAAATGGCATTTGGGCCAGGTGAGGTGGCTCGCGGCTGCAATCCCAGCACTTTGGGAGGCTGAGGTGGGTGCATCATCTGAGGTCAGGAGTTCGAAACCAGCCTGACCAACATGATGAAACCCTGTCTCTACTAAAAACACAAAATTAGCCAGGCGTACTTGCAAGTGCCTGTAATCCCAGCTACTCAGGAAGCTGAGGCAGGAGAAGCGCATGAACCCAGGAGGTGGAGGTTGTGGTGAGCCGAGATTTTGCCATTGCACTCGAGCCTGGGCAACAAGAGCGAAAATCAATCTCAAAAAAACACAAAAAAGAAAGAAAGATACTGTTGTTTTTAATAAATGATGGTTACCTTTCTAGTGTCCTCACGTACCAAAAGAAAAAGGCTGGGCACAGTGCTGGAGCCTGTAATCCTGGCTAACTGGGAGGCTGAAGTGGGCGATCACTTGGGGCCAGGAGTTTGAGAACAGGCTGGGTGACATAGTGAGACCCGCCCCCACCCACCCCGCCGCCATCTCTAAAAAAGTGGTGCATGCCTGTAGTCTCAGCTACCCTAGAGATTGAGACAGGAGGATTGTTTAAGCCCAGTCGTTTGTGGCTGAATGTACCACTGCAGCCTGGGAGATGGAAAAAGATCCCACCTCTTAAAAAAATAGACAAAAAGTTGGTAACCTAATGTCAGTCCCCCAAGTACATATATTTTAGAAATATAAGGATCTGCAAAATCCAGAAGTCTGGAAAGAACTACCCAGTGACTTCCCGTTTATAGACTCAGTCTTCTTTTTTCTGACAAGTGGTGTAGGGGAAGGCACATAACCTGGGCCTGGCAAAGCACTGTACTTTTACTGGGGCCATTATGAGAGATGTTCCCCTTTTCTGGAAATTGGAGCTGCCAGCAGACACTTTGCTGTGGTGTGCAGAATGCCTGCTAACCATGACGCTAGGTGAAGGTAGCGAACTGAGAGGTGGAGGGAGGCAGAAAGAGTCATGGTAGCACTCACAGAGTGAACCTCCGGATTTATCCCTTCCTGCACCCATCAACAATTCAGAATTCCCATTGCAAAAGCAGGTAAATTCCTTTTCTTTTCAAGATAATTTGAGCCGATTTTTTGTCACTTGCAACCAAAGGTCCTGATTAATAAATCTGTTCATACACATCATGTAGCACTGGGAAGGTAGAAATATACACAGGAGAAACATGGCTCTTAGAATAGGTTCTCTCATGCGGTGAGGAGAAAAAGCTCTGTACTTTTCTTCTATCACTTTTTGGAAGCTGTAGTGACTCCCATTCCTGTGCTAATTCACCTGTTGCCCTTCACAGAACTATTAAAATCCAGCCTTCAAGTCCTTATCTGAAAATGGTGATCAGGTTACCTCTGATAAGCACATGCCCCAGTAGTCTAATTCCAACATTATGGCGGCGGCTTAGCATAAGGATCCATCACCTCCAGTAACAGAGAAGAGGAAGAAACTGAACTTCTGCTTTGTATTTACGTTTTAACTCTATCAATAGCTTATTTTAACTTGCAGTGGTGCGATGACAGCTCACTGCAGCCTCAACCTCCTGAAAAGGAACACTTCTTTTCAGTACACCCATCCCAGAACAAAACATGCAAATTCTCAGACCACAGTTGTGTCAGGGCTCAACTCTGGCTGCAGAGCATTCAGGGAGAGTGCAGTGGCACTACAACCCCTCTTTCCCACGCCAGAAAAGTCATGATCATTTACAAATACCAGCATCAGCTGTAAGTCAACGTGCTGTTTGGCTGCAGATGACAACTGTATTTTAAAGGCCAGAGCAGCAAAAAATGCACCAGAAATAGAGGAAGCTCCCTTCTCAGAAACTCCTGCTCATCCTTCAGATCTCAGCCCCAGAGCTCCTTCCTCAGGGACTCTTTCTTATCCCAAAGTCCAAAGTCATATCCCCCCCACCCTCAACCTTTTTTTTTTTTTTTTTTTTTTTGAGATGGAGTCTCACTCTGTCAGCCAGGCTAGAGTGTAATGGTGGGATCTTGGCTCACTGTCCCCTGGTTCAAGCAATTCTCCTGCCTCAGCCTCCTGAGTAGCTATTACAGGCGCCTGCCACCATGCCTGATTAATTTTTGTATTTTTAGTAGAGACGCTTTCGCTTTGTTAGCCAGGCTGTTCTCGACCCCTGACCTCAGGTGTTCCACCCACCTTGGCCTCCCAAAGTGCTGGGTTTACAGGTATGAGCCATTGCACCTGGCCATTCACGTCCCCTTATTACACTTACATAGAATCCTGCATTTACTCCATTACATTAACCCATTTATGCCTAGGGCTCCATTACTGGAATGCTAAGCACGTGGGAGTTATTTATATCCTACTGCTCAAGGTCACTGCCAAGGTCTGATTGCAAAAATTTAAAAAATTGCAACCTCCAGCATAAATGGGTTAATGATGGTTTTTACTCACATTTTTATTTGTATCATTGGTTTTGTATTCCTCTTCTCTGTCACCTCCCCTTAGATCATGAGCTCCAAACCCAGTTACTTGCAGTCTTTCACTCCTCAGAGTCCCGGCATCTAGGGACACAGCTGGTGCACAGTCAATAAGGAACAGGAAAAACACACTTTCCCCTCTGACTTTGCTGTTGTCCTGAAAAAGACCTTCCAGCCTTTGACGCATGTGCCTGGCCATGGGTGTGGCCTTGGCATTTATACATTTCTCGATTCCAGTCTTCAGAGTCATTTTTCATGGGAGAGCAGAACTTTTTGTTTTCCTCTAGCAGCAGTAGTCCTTTTATAAATCAGTTCTCAGCTCCCAAAACATCTTTCTTCATGTTCCATGCTTTCCAACGCTGAAACCCACAGGCAGGGCCAAGTGTTTGGAAGACACGACATTTGCCACTTCTTGGCACCTTTGCTCCAGAAGAGTTTAAGTGCCCATACCTACCCAAGACCCACTTCAGATGGCCAGCAGGCAGCCCCTGGATGCCCCGCAGCCCAGTGTCGCCAGAGCCCACCCTCTGCACCACTCTCAGTGCCAAAGAAGCTCCAAGGACCCATGTCTTGGGCTCCCTCCCTCCAGCTTGGTGCCCTAGTTTCCTCCCTGCACCATCCTTGAGAAGCATTAGCCTTGAGGGTAACCTTAGGTTTCAGATAAAATGAGGGCCCCTGGGTGGAACGTTTTTGTTCAAGAGCTGTGTTTTGTAGCAAGGCACTTCTTCTTTTTTTATTTATCTATTTATTTTTTTGAGATGAAGTCTTACTCTGTTGTCCAGGCTGGAGTGCGGTGGCATGATCTTTGCTCATTGCAACCCCCGCCTCCTGGGTTCAAGTGATTCTCCTGCCTCAGCCTTCCGAGTAGCTGAGATTACACATGTGTGGCACCATGCCTGGCTAATTTTTGTATTTTTAGTAGAGATGAGGTTTTGACATGTTGCCCAGGCTGCTCTCCAACTCCTGACCTCAAATGATCCACCTGTCTTAGCCTCCCAAAGTTCTGGGATTACAGGCGCAAGCCTGTACCTGGCCTCAACATTCCTTTGGTGACAGGTCTGAAGTCTGTGGCTACAGGGCTGTGTGGAGACCCCTACACCACCTGAAAGCCAACTCAGCCCACAGGCTGGTCAGGAGAGAGATGGACAAGGCATCAATGACAAGAAATGTAGGGGAGAAAAAGTAATATATTTTCCTTACCCATGGTAAGGGGCACGGCCAAGGTTCATAAAACTTTAAGAATGCTAATTTAAGGTAATCATATATTTGCTTCCCGCAAACCCCATCGCTCCTGCAGTTTTAGGTACAATAGAGTTGGTCTTGAAGAAGACCACTCAACCAAGAGAGGCTGGGAGAGGGTCGCAACGATGGCCCACCCAAGAGCTGAGAGTTCCCAACCCCTCAGAGGCAGAGCCCAGCAGAACTGGGACAGGGATGCCTTGCTCCACTTGTATGTGTAGTGTGCAACCAAACTTTCTGTTGCAAAATTCATTTGCATCTGCCCCCATAACCCCATAAAATCAGAAACAAGTATGCAAATATCAGTGCCTCTGAGTGAGACCTAAAGAAAGGGAGACCCTGTCTCTTTAAAAAACAAACAAAACAGCAACAAATTGGGAAAGAATACTTAGAAAACACATATCTGAGAAAGGACTTTATATCCAAAATATATAAAGAACTTGTGAAACTCAACAATAAGAAAATAACAAAACAGATACCTCACCAAGGAAGATATACAGAGCAAATAAGCATACAAAAATATGCTCAACATCATGTCATTAGGCAATTGTCAATTAAAGTCACAATGAGATATCACTACACACATTAGAATGTCTAAAATTCAAAACTGACATCACCAAATGCGGACAAGGATATGAAGCAACAGAACTTTCAGTCATTGCTGGCGGGAATGCAAGATGGTGCAGCCATTTTGGAGGAGAGCTTGGCAGTTTCTTATTAAATTACCATACCATGCAGCAATTGCACTGCTTGGTAGTTACCCAAATGGGTAGAAAACTTATGTCCACAAAAACCCTGCATGTATTTATGGCAGCTTTATTCACAGTTGCTAAACTTGGAAGCAACCATGATGTCCCTGAATAAATAAACATCCACATACCCATATAATGGAATGTTATTCAGCAGTAACAAGAAATGAGCCAGCAAGCCAGGAAAAGACGTGGAGGGGCCTGAAATGCATATTGCTAGTGAAAGAAGCCAATCTGAAAAGGCTGCATACTGCATGATTCCTAATAGCTGACATTCTGAAAAGGCAAAACCATAGAGACAGTAAGAAGGTCAGTAGTTGCCAGGGATTCCGGGGAAGGCAGGGAGAGATGAATCAGGAGAACACACAGGATTTGCAGGGCAGTAAAACTGCTTAGTCTCTGATGCTGTGATGGTGGACATGTGCCATTATGTATTTGTCAAAACCCACAGAACAGTATACCACAAAGAGTGAACCGTATGTAAGCTACGGTCTTTCATTTATCAATTTGCCTGAATTGTAACAAATGTGCCACGCCAATGCAAGGTGTTGAGCTAGAGGAAACTGTGTGTGTATAGGGGGAGGAGAGGAGGAGTGTATGGAAATTTTCTGTATGTTTTGTTCAATTTTTCTGTAAACCGAAAACAGATCTTTTTAAAAAGGCAAAATAAAGACATTCCCAAATAAACAAACATGGAGGAAATTCATTGCTAACAGTTCACCTTTTAAAAATTACTAAAATAATATAAATAAATAAATAAAGAGAAAAAAATTACTAAAAGAAGTTCTTGTGGCTGAAAACAAGTGAGCCCAGACAATGAATAGAATTCATTTAAAAAAACAAACAGTATTGGTAAAAGTAATTATTTAATTATAAAAGATAATTTAGACACATATTTCTTCTCTGAACTGATTTTTAAAAATAACCTAAATAATCTGTATATAATTATATTGTTGAACTTATAGATACATATAATACATATTTGACATAACAGCACAAAGGAGATAAGTTGAAAGCAAAGCTGTATTGGAGTAAGACAATGACACCAGATTGTATCTTGAATCCATGGGAATAAAAAGAACTAAACATGGTAAATACTATATATACTTTTATAGTTTATATAGACTATATAAATACTATATACTTTTCTTTTGTTCTCTCGACATAATTAAAGTAATAAGTATATTTATTGTAGGGTTTATAACACATATACATGTAATACATATAAAAATAATAGTATCGAAGAGGGAAGAGCTTTTTAGGACTAATGCTTCTTTATGTCACTGGAATTAAGTTAGTATAAATCTGCTTAGTATGATAGCTGGGTACAGTGGCTCACACTGGTAATTCCAGCACTTTGGGAGGCAGTGGCAGGCAGATCACTGGAGCCCAGGAATTTGAGACCAGCCTGGGCAGCATGGAGAAACCCCATCTCTACAAAAAATACAAAAATTAGGTGGGTGTGGTGGTGCCTTCCTGTAATCCCAGCTACTTGGGAGGCTGAGGGAGGAGGATGGATTAAGCCTGGGAAGTAAGAGCTGCAAGTGAGCCGTGATCACGCCACTGCACTCCAGCCTGGGCAACAGAGCAATATCCTATCTCAAAACAAGCAAACAAACAAAAAAATTATATGATAAGCCCTTAGAGTAACCACTAAAAAAAAAAAATTAGAAAAAAAGTAAAAAAGCAAGTATAAAGCCAATTACATCAAAAACATTAAGTGTGAATGAAGTGCCTGGGAGGTGGAGACTGCAGTCAGCTGTGATTGTGCCACTGCACTCACTTGGTGACAGAGCAACACCCTGTCTCAAAAAAAAAAAAAAAGTGAATGAATTAATGCAACCAAGACTAAAAGCATTTGTGCTTTAAGGACACTATTGAAAAAGTTAAGAGAACCCACTGAATGGAAGGAAGTATTTCCATATCATATATTTGGCCTTACACTTAACAGCTCAATAAAAACACAGCCCAACTTAAAAATGGCCAAAGAAAATAAAGAGACATTGCTCCAAAGAAGATATACAGATGGCCAATAAGTACATGAAAAGGTGCTCAACATAATTAGCTATGATGGAAATGCAAATTAAAACTACAGTGAGAAACAGCTGCATTCACTGGGATAGCTATAATCAAGAAAATAATAATTATTGGCAAGGATGTGGAGAAATCAGAATCCTCATTCCTTGTTGAGGGGAACTGTAAAATGGTGCAGCCACTTTGGAAACCAGTCTGGTGGTTAAAGTTAACCACAGTTACCATATGACCCAGCAATTTAACTCCTAGATATATACCCAAGAGAAATGAACATATGCCCCCACAAAAACTTGTATACAGATAATCCTATCAGATTATTCATAATAACTACAAAGTAGAACACAAATGTCTATCAACTAATGAATGGATAAATAAAATGTGGTATATACAGACAATGGAATATTATCTGGCATTAAAAGGGAACGAATGATATAAGAAACAACATGGATAAACCTTAAAAAGATGCCAGGTGAAAGAAGCATATTGTATGATTCAATTTAAATGAAATGTCCAAATGTAGAGACAGAAAGTAGATTAGTAGTGGTTGCCTAGGGCTGGGGAGGACAGAGTGGTTGGGGTTGACAGCCAGAGGTTTGAGTAATAAAAATGTCTTACCATTTTTGAATTGTATATTTTATTTCTATTTAGTTTTTGAGTCAGGGTCTCCCTCTGTCATCCAAGCTGGAGTGTAGTGATGTGATCACTGCAACCTCCACCTCCCTGACTCAAATGATCCTCCTGCCTTAACCTCCCACAGAGCTGGGACTACAGGTGTGGGCCACCATGTCCAATTTTTTTGTAGAAATGGGAGTTTCTCCCTGTTGCCGGGGCTGGTTTAAACTCCTGGGCTCAAGCAATCTGTCCACTTTAGCCTCCCAAAGTGTTGGGATTACAGGCCTGAGCCACCACCCCTGGCTGAATTACACATTTTAAGTGGAACTCTGTGGTATATGAATTATATCTCAGTAAAGGTGTTGCCAATAAAGCTCATGAATAAATAAAATAAAACTTAAAATTCTGAAAATAATTTGTTATGGAAACAAAGTAAAGAGGGTAATTAAGCATGAAATAATTTCATTCTTGATAAAAGTATACTGATTATTACAAAATTTGAAGTGTTAGTTTATAACCCAAATCTTTTAAAGAATTTGTCTCTGCTGAAATGAACTTTCATCCTTTGCAAAGATGCAACTTTAGTTACAGGAGGAACATATTTAATCTAAACACACACTGTCACAGATAAGACTCGGAGGATAGTATATATACAACCAACTGTACTCATCTCTATTAAATAGCTATACAAAGCCACTCACTCAAAATATGAAAGGGTTGTTTATGAGACATCAAACTATAAGTCTGGAATTCTTGTTCCTTTGTGATACCATTATTCTACTAAATACAGGTAGTGGTTAGAAGTCCAGTGTACCTCTTACAGAACAACACATAGGATTAGAAATGCCAAGATTAAGATGCTGCACGTTTTAGGAAACTTAGAAATAATTAAAAGATGCTTTTATGCTAAACTCAGCAAATTTGGTTCCAAAATGTCTTTTATTATGAAAAACAAGTATAATGTTTAGACGTTAATGTACAGAAAACAGTGGTCATATATGTTCCTTTACAATTTTCACACCTAAGTTTATTTAAAGTGTTATTCCTACACATTAAAAAACAAATAGGAAATTGCTGAATTTTACTTGCAACTTTTTGTACCTATAATTTTGATACATGTTGGCATCTAAAATGATTAGTAAATAGCAACAATAGAGACTACATATTTTTTTTAATTGAGCAAATAAAAGGAGAATATACTGAGATGTAAATCAGGAAGTAGTTATTGGCTTTACAAAAAGTTTTAAAATATACAGATTAATTAATAACATATACCCTATAAATATTAAAGCATTTAAAATAAATTTACCAAAAAAGAACTTACATATTTTTAAAAACCCTGTCAGTTGTATAAAAAGAGGCACTACTTTTATCCACAAAAAGCACAAAATTTTTTTAACAGTTCAAAATAGGAGCTCAAAACAACTGATTTCTGAGACACAAAACAATACAATGCCTATTCACAGTGCTCTTCAAGGAATTAAATCTGTTTTTTAAAGCATGTTTTTCAGTCTCAATTTATAACACATCTGGACTTCCATTTCTGCTTTTCCTTAAATCAGTCTGGACTGTGTAGAAGAATGCCATAACATGAAGCTATTAGCAATCTGGGTTAATGTTCTACCAAAAAAATACCGTCTATATACACAGAAAGTAATGAAGAAAAAAGTTAGCATTGGAAGTACAATGCATACTCCTTAGGTTCTAAAATCTACCAGTCTAACAGAAAACACCAAGGTACAGATGCCAAAGTTAGAAAAAATACAAAGCAGCTCAGAATCAATATCATAGATCTTATTCAAGGTAAATTTTATGTTAGATTGTTTGTATGGCATTTGGGAGGCTAAATTAATTTAGGAGGCTAGAAATCCCATTGCTACTTTTATCAAAGATTTGCTTATTACTTTTCTGTGCTTTTTGATGAGAAAACATTACTAAAATTTTCTTATGGAAAATGAGGAAACATATAATAATTTTTTGAAAATAAAAAGTAAACTTAGAAATAAGTTCAGGTACTTATATCAGTGGGTTTGCAATACCAAGAACAGTTTTTATTTCTTCAAGAAATTCCTTCCACCCAAAATCCAAAAACTCTTCTCCTCGCATAGTAGATCTTAATTGTCAAACCTAAGAACTGTTAAGTTACCGAAGTGGAATTACTTGTAGAATTGTGAATCATTTGTTCACTCTACAAATAAGTGAAGAAACAAATTAAATGCTTCCCACTTAAAGTTGTCTAGTACTACTGTTGTAACTGCAGTTAAAACAGAAGCAAATAGGCCGGGCGTGGTGGCTCACACCTGTAATCCTAGCACTTTGGGAGGCCAATGCGAGTGGATCACAAGGTCAGGAGATGGAGACCATCCTGGTCAACATGGTAAAACCCTGTCTCTACTAAAAATGCAAAAATTAGCCAGGCATGGTGGCGGGCACCTATAGTCCCAGCTACTTGGGAGGCTGAGGCAGGAGATTGGTTTGAAACTGGGAGGTGGAGGTTGTGGAGGTTGCAGTGAGCTGAGATCACGCCACTGCACTCCAACCTGGTGACAGAAAGAGACTCCGTCTCAAAAAAAAAAAAAAAAATCCCAGAAGCAAATAAACTCATCTGTCATATTCAATATTATCATTTCCATAATAAAGCTTACTTTTTCTTTTCAAATGATGCTAGATGAAAAATTCATTATTTAAAACATCCCATTAACAATTTTTCCAGATCAATTTTATTTAAGAAATAAGTTGACAGAAAGAAGCAAAAGCAACTTACTAATATGTCAAATAAAACACAAGCACTTAACCTAATTCAGCACAGGTGGTCATGATATAAATCAACAAAAATTCAAGTAAATATTTCACACTACATAAAAAGTAGGGGGTTCTATTTCCCCTTCAAAATACGGAAGATGACTTTTAAAGTACATTGTTTTACATGCTCTAATCACGAGTACTACCATGTAACTATTCACTGTGTGCTTAGGTAACTATGGTAATATTTTCAGAAGTCTTGAAGCAAAATACTGGTGACTCACTACTCAGATGTACACAGTCAACCTGAAGTACACTACCTACAACTATCTTAATATAGTTAAAAATTTAGGTTAAAAAAAAAAAGAAAAAAAATTAGGTATAAGAGTGAAATGAGAACCACTGAAACTAATCTATCAGATATATGATATCATCATCAAACAATTCTTAAGCTCCAAAAGAGCAAAGCATCTGAGAGCCTAAGAATGCATGTACTTTTACAACATATGTATAACAGAAAATAAAGACAATGGAAAAATGCTCTTTTCTAATGTAGTGTACTTTTACAACATAACAGAAAATAAAGACAATGGGGAAATGCTCCCTTCTAATGTAGTAATTTAGAGTACCGAAAATGCAAGTTTTGCAGCACTCTAATAAGTGAGAATTATGAAAATCTGTTCACTGAACAGGAGTAAAAGGAAAAACTAAACATGTATCCCACCTTATTAAAATGACACATCTATAGGTTACATCTATCCTGAATCTCGTCATAAGGACAAATTAACTTTTTAAAAGTTTATCTTAATAAATGATTAAAAATATGAAAATACTTAGAGGAACATAGCATTTAGACTGTGACACTGTGTTGTAAATTTTATTATAATAATTTTTTCTTGATGTTGAAGACTGCATTACAGTTTCATAAATAACACTGCTTGTGTTTTATAATATATCTGTATGCAGAAGCATGTTTAATAGCAACTGCATGTATCTCCAGAAATTGTTGCTCATTTCAGAACACATATTTTTATTCTGATAAAGATTAAATGTTTTACTTAGTACTTCAGTAGAAAACATGTGAACAGACTGTATATCCCCTATCAGTATTTTTTTTTTTAAAAACCTGAACAACATTCTTTTAAATGTCCATTTAAAAAAATACATTATAGGTAACAGTTATTGTTTTATCATGATTAAAATTGATATCAAATTAATAGGCATAAGTGAGAAAACTAATCACTTACTATCATTTAAAAATGCAATAACATCATGCATTATGTATTACTAAGAAAGTGCTCACTTATATAAGCAGCAGATGATAACAGTATCATGAAAATTCTAGATATATCTTTATGTATATCCTTGAAAATCACTTTCCTTTATATAATTTATATCTTAATTTAAATGCCACATATCTTCAGCTAACATTTAAATTAGTTTTATTGTAAAACTTCAGTTGTTATACATCATAAAACACCTTCAAAACTTGCTTGAAGGTAGGAATAATTCCTTCCTTCTACTAAATAATGATACCACATTAAGTATTTATTAAATGTTATGTTTGAGAAATCTATTCTAACCTTGAATATATTCAAATTCAAGATCAGTATTATCATAGAATGAAGATTTTATGGGGAAAATGTTGCAATCAGTAGAAGTGTTAAAGAGCATGTAGCAGCAAGGAAGACGCCTGTCTGGAATACCGCAGAGTGGTAGACACCACATTTAATCAAAGGACAGTAATGCTTGATCTTCTGTTTCCCACAGAACTCTGGATCCAGTTAACAGCAGAATGGGGAAAGCAGCAGCAATATTTCAAATGTCCATACTCTGATCTGCAAAGACACCGACTAGGTAGAAGAAAACTGCATTTTACTTCAGGTAGTCTTTGAAATAAAGGCTCTGTTATTTTTCAAGACTGGAAGGATATCACAGTGTTGATTTTATATACAAAGTAGGATCTATTCCAGTATACTCTAGTGAAATAATTCACATATGGAGAATAGTTAATTTTGACTTCATGACAAAATCGCCCATATTTTGAGTAGGTTAGCTTGTCACCTTCTTCACAAACCATCTATTAAAAGATATAAAACATAATATTAAAAAGTTTATCAAACATAGCAGAAATGCAATGTAGAAATGACTGTATTTATATGAAAACACATTATTTATAAAGATTGATCTATACAACATCTCACTGTTAGCAAATAGAAGCCTCTTCATAAGTGAGTCACCATGCCCACTATACTCCTGAACTTCCCATTGACATTGAGAAATCAGTATCAAATGTTTTTTTAAAAGATTTAATCCTAAAATTTAGAACACAATGTTTCCATAATCCATTTTCACTGCTGTGAAGAACCTTATCATGAAACCTACCAAGGCTGAGAAATGGACATATTATATGCCCAAATATATTCAAACTCCTGTCTTATGTAGTAGAATTGACTCATAAATTATTGAGTAAGCAAGGAAACTTTTGCGACTTTTTGCAGACCTTTACACTTTTACCAAATGACGTTCACTAAGATAGCTTAGTTAGCTTGAAGGAGTTGTTATAAAAAAAAAAAATAGGGCCGGGCGCGGTGGCTCAAGCCCGTAATCCCAGCACTTTGGGAGGCCAAGGCGGGTGCATCACAAGGTCAAGAGATCAAGACCATCCTGGTCAACATGGTGAAACCCTGTCTCTACTAAAAAATATACAAAAAATTAGCTAGGCATGGTGGTGCATGCCTGTAATCCCAGCTACTCAGGAGGCTAAGGCAGGAGAACTGCCTGAACCCAGGAGGCGGAGGTTGCCGTGAGCCGAGATTGTGCCATTGCACTCCAGCCTGGGTAACAAGCGCGAAACTCCATCTCAAAAAAAAAGGTAATATTTTAACGCCTATGAAAGATGCCAAATAGCCAACTTTAAAAGGATAGATTAGCTTAAATCCATGCCAAGCATGACGTAAAAGGAGAAGTGAGCTGATCCTCAAAACAGAGCAGAAAGGTGGGTAGCCAGAGCAGAACAGAAAGGCTCCAGACAGCAGATAGTAATACAGTAGCAATTACTGAAACTGTACCAAGGCTTCAAACAATTCCATTTTGTCAACAACAAACCAAAGATCACAGCCACTAAGAACCAACAGTGAAATTCAAAATGCATGCAACATAAAACAGAGTAAGTTTATTACAAGATTAAGGGGTCATGAAGAAAAGAAAAGTGGAAATCACAAAAACTAATTTCTTACCTCCAAACTGATCTTGGATAAGATAAAGAGCTATGATTATTTAGGAAAAGATAGAAAAAATCTTGGCTGCAAACTGAATAGTATATACATTACCACTTACAATGACTTACTAAACTTTTCCTATGATCCCTCACCCCCAGCTTTCTCAGGAGTCAAGAATTCATTCCAGCCAACACTAAGTCTCAGATATACAAACTGCCTTCACTGGAAGGCCATGGCCAGGGGCGAGGGAACACACGCACACACACCAGCTTGGTAAAATAGCTGAAATCAATGCAGAAATTAAGATACAGCCAAGTCCTAACAACTAACATGGCTCTTAAGACCCATGTTTTTTGTGGATAATAGGATCTGTGTTAATTCAGTATGCAATTTTTCTAGATAGACATGAATCAAATTTTTAAAAATTCCAAACATAAGAATATAACAAGATAACCAGTTGCTCTTTAGATTATTATAACAAAATAAAATCATCATCAAATCAAATGATGCCATCTTTTATGAATGTTGAAACCTGCATAAGTACAAGCAATGAATAAGGAATTCAGGTATTGATATTATTATTATTTTTTTTTTTGCAAAAATGCCCAGCTTTTCTTTTGTATGTTGAAAAAATACTTCAAACTACTTTTAATAAGCTCTCCCCATTATTACATAATTCAATTATATTCTTAGTTAAGTTCCAAAAATAAAGTTTAAAGATTACAAGTTTAAATAAACTAATTTTTCTAAAAAAAATTTTTTCCAAATGGTTACTTACATGGCCATTTGCAATGTCTAATAAATCTTTAACCCTACAGCCTCTCATGGTTCCCACCTCATTGCAGATAGCATCCTCTACAATTAGGTAATTAGCTTTGTAAGATGTCAGTATTTTATAAATATCCTCAGCAGATCGCTTTGAATAGATTTGGTAGATCTGAAATAATATAATTAAAATAAATTTTAAAGGACATTTAAAACTTCTGTAAATTGAAACTATACATCAAGCATATACTATATTCTCAGTACTGAGTATTATGAAGAATAAAGATATTTTATAAATATAAATATTCACATATATATTTATCAAAACTCATGTCTTGATTCTTTGTTGCTTTTTACTATAATTCTGCTGAACTTCTTAGATAATAAGCTCTGGATCTTATTAGATAATAAGGCTTCTCAGTTTTTCTGAAATGTTAATATTGGATCAACTCTTGTTATCCTTCAAAAAAATAATAAAATCTCAAATATTAGGCCCAAGTATCATATACAATTTGGCCTGAAAATACTAAGATTTGAAATCTGGAATGAGTAAGATTCCAATCTATTTGCAGAACACCCAGTAGCTGCCTCCTACCTGTCACCGTTGCTGCCTATCTAGTGCCTTCAGTTCCCATGTCCACTGACATGCTAGGAATACCCACCCTCAACATTCTGTGGCACACAGAAGGCTAATACACCAAGAGGAAGTATCTCCCTCATTTCATCATTTCA